>NC_140076.1:110132223-115150913 GCF_964194135.1 Talpa europaea | reverse complement strand
GGAGCGGATGGAGGGTGGAGACGGGGTGAGAGACCCTGGTGGAAGGGGAAGTGGAATCCCAGTGACTCACAGGGGTCTGAGTCAGCTTGGAAAGGTCATCACGCTTTGAGGAAGAGTCTGCATGGCCCAAAGCGGAGTCTGACCAGTCAGAGGGACCCTCCCCGCTGTGGGGGCTCAAGAAAACTGTGGACACCTTCTACCTTGGCCTCCTTGGCCTTAGTAGTCGATCCTTCTCACCCTCTGTCTACGAGGCTTTCCTTTCCCTTTTTAAAAGATTGTTGAAAGTGGAAAATTAGCGGGGGCCCCTGGAGAGGAGGCTGATGGCTTAAGCAAGGGGTACTTGAGCCCACAGCAAGGACAACCCCCACCCCCAAGGCAGGCCTGGGGTTACAGGTCTGCAGTCACATGCTGGAGAGAGGGGGGTCCCCAAAGGGCAAACAGCAGATATGAGAGTTAGGGGCCAGGGATAAGTCTCTGCTTCCTGGAACAGAAAGTTGAGGCCCAAGCAGCAAGCAGCACGGCTGGAGTTTAGAGCAGGGCGGGCTCGGAGGCACTGTGGCCAGAGCAAGGCCAAGGCTGCAGGCCCGTTTGAGGGGCCCCGGAGCTCCTTACAGGAAGTAGATGTTACCCCAAGGGCAACATGGAACTGTACTCTTGCATTTAACATTTCCATCACTCTAGCTGCATGTAGGGCTGGATTTGGGGGGAGACAAGCGAGCAACTGTGGAATCCGGGATTAGATTCCCGCGGTTGGAGACAGAAGGGTGGATGGCCTGAACCTGCAGGGGCAGAACAGAACAGCGATTCTGTCACTCAGGGCAAACAGCTCCAAATTGACCTTTCAACAGCTCAGAAATTCAAGATATGGCTTGCAAATGGGCGTGGCTGGCCACATGCCTTCTGATCACTTTCAAAGTGACTGAATATTCTGGAGAGCCAAGTGCTATTCTTTTAAAGTAATTATGTTATAAAACACCTTCCCTCTGCACATTTGGGTGAAGCACAGTGTCTGGTAGAGTCAGGGGCAGGAGGAAGGGAAATCAAATTTAGGAGACATTGAAGAGGTTATATGGTCAAGGAAAGTTCTGGAGGGAAAAAGATTTTGCATTTGTTTCTTAAATTGTTCTTTTAATTGAAAGAATAATAATATATGTCATGGAAAAATCCAAAGAGTATTGAAGATATATAATGAAAAGTATGTCTCTTCACCAGAGTCAACCACTATTAGGAGTTCTTACACACTCCAGAAAAATTTTATGCCACTATATGCTTATATTTTTAATAAAACAATATCTTTTTATTAAAATACTCAACATTTTGGGCCTCTCTCGTGGCATAGGCTCAGGCTATCACCTCTACTCACTGTGATGTGAATTTGATCCCCAGCCAGGGAGCTACCCACATGGCGCAGCAGACCCCTCATGTCTCCCTGCTGCTCCCCTCAGCAGTATATTTCAGCGGATCCACCTGTTCTGCTCCTCACTCTGTCTCTGGTGGATCCTCTCACCCCCCACACCTCTGGCCTGTACCCCAGTTCTTGTATGCATGAATAAGTAAATAAATCTTAAAAAAAAAAAAACAACATTTTCCTTTTTTACAGAATTGGGAACATCTTATACACCCTGTTCTGCCCTTTACTAATTCCCTTGCACTATATCTAGAGAGCCGTGCCACATCTGCTTCATTCTTTTTAATGGTTACTAAATAGCCCATTGAACTAAAATGTTGTAATTTATTTAAATTGGTCTCCAAACTGATGGACATTGGGACTGTTTCCAAATTTGGTATTTGAATTCAATTTCAAATGAAAGACATGAATTAATGAAGGACGCATTCTAGGTGGTGAAAAAGGTTTCTATACAACCAAGGACCCTGAGCATTTTGGTGACTAAGGATGACTTTGACTTGCTTCAGTCTCAGGGGGAGCACACTTAGAGCGTGGTGGTGAGGAGCAGTGGCTGCTAATGCAGGTCTCTCAGGCTATGTGTACAACTGGGGTGTGACACAGAACTGGGCGTTTCAGACGGGGAGGATTGCAGCAGAGCATGGCCGCTTCTTTGCCAGTTAACCATCTTTTGGGCGGGAGGATGCCATAGCTGTGAACACTGATTATAAGGTAGAGATGCCTTCTTGTCCCCCCACAGAGGTCATCCTATTGTGCCCTAAATGGACCTGCTACCGGTAATGGTTTATCTGGGTACCCCAACCATCATGAGAAAGAGGAAATATTGAAAAAGATGGAAAATAAGGGCCTCCCTGGTGGCAAAGGGGTTAAAGTCTCAGCTCTATCAAGCTACTGGCAGCCACTATGGTCTGAGTTCCATCCCTGACCAGGGAGCTACCCACATGGCAAAGCAGACTACTCCTGTCTCCGCTGCTCCCCTCAGCAGTGTCAATCTGCCTGTTCTGCTCCCCACTCTGTCTCTGGTGAATCCTCTCCTTCCCTCCCCCTGCACCTCTGGCCTGCACCCCAGTTCTTCTATGCATAAATTAAAAAAAAGTTTTTTTATAAAGATGAAAAATGAGTCTGATGCTTGGGTAGGAAGCTGTGTCTGGGAGGCCGCAGGAATGTGAGGCCACAGGAATGTGAGGCCGCCTCCACTAGATCCTCCTTTTCAAGTAAGAGCACTTTGTTCTCCCCCAATGATGTGGGAAGAATCAGCTTCAGATGTAGCCATTTATAGTTGCACGGTCTTGGAAAAATCTCAACATCTCCAAGCTTCATTCCCTCCATTAGTAAAACAGACGTGATAAACCCCGGTTGGCACAAATGCTGGGAAGATTTAACGAACCAATGTATGAGAAGAGGCCAATGCTTCATTTCACTTTCCCAAGGTCTGGCCTGAACGGAGCCCAAAAGCAACGTGCCATCCCGCCTGACGGCGGAGCTCATTCTGGAAGGTGCCTGCTCGTGAGTCTACCATGCCCTCAGCCTACAGGCTTTATTGAGACTTCTGGAACGTTCTTCACCTTTAGGAAGATGATACCAGGTTTCTTTGCAGTCGTAAAGCACTTTATGGCTGGCAAAGAAATCTTGGCAACAATGATCTAATTTGAGCCTCCCAGCAAACATTCTGGGGTAAGTCATGCTTTATTCCCATGTACCAGATGGTATAACTGAGGCTCAGAGTGATTGCTATAAAGAAACGGAGACTAAGAAAACAAATACTAAGTAGCCAAGACCAGGAATAGGTCCCCTTTAGACGACTATTAAACGCAAGAGGTGACAGGAAGCATCCCTTGTCTTAATCTGCCTAGGCTTGGAATTTTTGAGCCTGTTTCCCCAACCATGTTTTCTATATGTAAACTGTATATTTTTCTTTTTTTCTTTTTTAAAGATTTATTTATTTATACAAGAACTGGGGTACAGGCCAGATGCGCGGGAGGGTGAGAGGATTCACCAGAGACAGAACAGGGAACAGAACAGGCAGACTGACGAAATACACTGCTGAGGGGAGCAGCGGGCGAGACAGGAGAGGTCTGCTGCGCCATGTGGGACCCTCGCCGGCTGGCCAGTAGCTTGAACCCGTGCTGCAGAGGCTGCGGACAGCTTCACAGCGCTGCATTCAACTGCCTGCGCCACCAGGGGAGGCCCTAAACTATATATTTTATATATAGTAAAATGCATGTACTTTTTTATTATTATTTTTTTTAATAGAGGCATGCTTTTATTTATTTATTTGTTTGTTTGTTTGTTTTGTTTATAGATGCACTGGGCACAGTCAGAAGCGCGGGAGGGTGAGAGAATTTACCAGAGCCAGAGCGGGGAGCAGAGCAGGCAGAAGGACCGAAGGACACTGCTGAGGGGAGCAGCGGGCGGCAGGAGAGGTCTACGCGCCATGTGGGACCCTCCTCTGGTGGCCGGGGAGCAGCTGGGGATCGAACCGGCGCCGCAGAGGCTGCGGTCAGCTTCGCAACCCAGCGCTCAATCGCTGCGCCACCGGGGAGGCCCAAAATGCATGTACTTTTAAGGTAATTTTCACTGGAAATATCAGTGTCACTAGCAAAATATTTTATAGTTTGCAAGACATCTTAAAGCCTGTGGACTCTTGATTTTACAATAACCCTATGAGGTAAATAGAGCGAATATGAGTAATTCCATATTGCAGATGAGGAAGTGGATGTAAGGATTGAGATTTGCCCAAGAGGCACTCATCAATCAGGGCTGGAGCCAGAGCCAGAAGGGAACCTGGCCCAATGGCCAGCTACTCTGTTGCCTTTTTTAAAGATTTAAAAATTTTTTTTATTTATGCATACAAGAATAGGGGAACAGGGGTGCAGGCCAGATGTGTGTGTTTGGGGGCGGGGGTGGGTAAGAGGATTCACCGGAGACAGAGTGGGGAGCAGAACAAGTGGAGCTACTGAAATCCACTGCTGAGGGGAGCAGCGGGGAGACAGGAGAGGTCTGCTGCACCATGTGGGTAGCTCCCTGGCTGGGGATAGAACTTGGGTGCTGCAGTGGGTGTTGATAGCTAGATAGTGCTGAGACTCAACCCCTTTTGCCACCAGGGAGGCCCTTGTTATACTTTCATTATTGTTGTTACATTTTTATTGTGTGGCATAATCGTCTTAAAACCCAAGCTAGAGAGCTTGTCTGTATATTCACTAAAAAAGCATTCATCGCATACCTTTGTAATTGCTCACCTCCCAGTTGGGAGAAAGGTAAATAAACACAGGGTTAAAATCAAAGACAAAACATACTTTGCAATTTGGAGACTCAATCAATGGTCTGTAATGATGGCGTGATGACAACTTTAATGATGGCGTGATGACAACTTTTACTCCAAAGTCAATAACCACCATCGACCTCTGTGAAGGTGGAGGAGCCACGCGTGTACATCCCTGTGTGTAACGCTCCACGCTCCACGCTAGTGACGTTATCCGGGTTTTCCATTTCAGTAACTGACATTTTCTTGGCATGTTCGTCTGTAGGAATCATGGGCTGAGGGGCCGGAGTGTGTCATCAGGACAGTCACGCAGATTTCAGTGCTGTGTTCCGTGATGTCACTGTCCCACTCTGTTTTGGTTTTTCTCCTAACATTTACTAGATCTTATTTCAACATCAGGTTAAAAAAAGAAAAGAGCATTCATAATAATTTCCTTTGTCAAGCACAGCCATGGAGATCGAAGATTAAACAGGGTCGTGCATCTAGACACCGGATTTTGAATTTTAAAAAAGGGCAAAATAAAGAGTGAAGCCCTCCTGCACAGGGAAGAGTTCATTCTACCCAGGGAGAGGCCTGGCTGGTCGCCCAGGGCCCTGAGGAAGGAGCTGGTGAGCGGGCGGCCGGTGTGTGATGGAGCTGGGGAAAATCTCGGGATACCAAAGTCCCGGCCACGCGTCCCTGGGGGCAATACTCCTGAGTGTGGGCAGAATGTGGGGGCTCCAGCAGAGGGCCCCCCAGATTTACCTCAGTTGTCTCTTCTCTTGGCTTGTTCTGATTTGATTCCTTTTGTTTTAATAAAACTTTCATTGTACGGTGCCTTCCTGGTTCTGTGAGTAATTGTAGCAAAACATCAAGCTGGAGGGGGCTGTGGGGTCCTGGGTGGGTGTCCAGGGAGGTCAGCCTAGGGCTGGACCCTTCACCTGCAGCTTTGGTCTAACTCCGGGAGCTGGTGTCACACAGCTTCACCCTTCCCCAGACCCGTTGTTAGATTTTTTTTTTTTTTTATAGAGGCATGCTTTATTTATTTATTTATTTATTTGTTTTGTTTGTTTGTTTTGTTTGTACATGCACTGGGTACAGTCAGAAGCGCGGGAGGGTGAGAGAATTCACCAGAGCCAGAGCGGGGAGCAGAGCAGGCAGAAGGACCGAAGGACACTGCTGAGGGGAGCAGCGGGCGGCAGGAGAGGTCTGCGCGCCATGTGGGACCCTCCTCCGGAGGCCGGGGAGCAGCCGGGGATCGAACCGGTACCGCAGAGGCTGCGGGCAGCTTCGCAACCGACGAGCGCTCAACTGCTGCGCCACCGGGGAGGCCCGACCCGTTGTTAGATTTTGACACTTTGTAGTTTGCTTCTCTTAGCTTCATTGTTATTATTATTTTTAAAGATTTATTTATGCATACAAGAGCTAGGTGGGGTGCAGGCCAGAGGTGTGGGGGCTGAGAGGATTCACCAGAGACAGAGCGGGTGAGCGGGGAGCAGAACAGGTGGATCCACTGAAATCCACTGCTGAGGGGAGCAGCAGGGAGACAGGAGAGGTCTGCTGCGCCCTGTGGGTCAGCTCCAGGGATCGAACTCATGCTGCAGAGGCTGCAGAGAGCTTCATAGTACAGAGACTTAACCCCTTGCGCCACCAGGAGGTCCCAGCTTCATTTTTTTTTAATCCTTATTTTGGGGGTCACCCTTGCCCTACTTTCCTCAGAAGGTTAATTATTAAGATAAAAAAACAACCCGCCCCCCAGGAGGAGACCAGCACCAGCACACAGCCCCGGGCCGCCCGATGACTCCTGGAAGAACCAGAGGGGAGCAGAGAAGCCCACCCAAGATGCCGGCCAGTCCCAACAACACAGTGTCCCAACGCATAGGGCAAATTAGAAAACAGACAGTAGGGAGGAGAAGAACCACACACAACCTAGCAACTCTCCAGAGAAAAAGCACACCACAAAAAGAAAACCAGCCCCCAGATTGCAACAATAACTTGGAAGAATTTCTGAGCCTTCCAGAAAGAGAATTTAAAATTGCCGTGATTAAAAAACTGACAGAAGTCATAAAGGAAAACAATGATAAGGGAAAAATAATCAACGATCAGAAGAATGCAATTGAGTCCCTAGAGAGGGAAAACAATGGTCAGAAGAAAGAAATTGAGTCCCTAAAGAGGGAAGTAAAAGAAATGCAGGAGATCAAAGAATTAATGGAAGAACTAAAGAATTCTGGGAAAAGCAATGAAAGCAGAATAGATGAAATGGAAGAACGAATAAGTAATCTTGAAGACACAGAAATAAAAAGAACCAAAACAGAAAAGGAAAGAGAAGTACGAAGGAAAAAGAACGAAGAAAGACTTCGGGAACTATCTGACTCCATGAGGAAAGGAAATATAAGAGTTATAGGAATACCAGAAGGAGAGGAGAGAGATGTAGGAACAGAGAAAATATTCAAAGAGATAATTGAAGAGAACTTCCCAAATGTGAAGAAGGAGCTGAAAATTGATATACAAGAAGCAAGAAGAACACCAAACTTCCACGACGAAAGGAAAAATACAGCAAGACACATAATAGTAAAGCTCCCAAGAATCCAGGACAAGGAAAAAATAATGAAGCTGGCAAGAGGGAAGAAACAGATAACATTCAAAGGAAAGCCAATCAGGCTGACATCAGACTTCTCCGAAGAAACACTACGGGCAAGGAGAGAGTGGAGGGACATAGTCAACAGACTCCAAGAAAACAGATGCCAACCAAGAATACTCTATCCCGCAAAGCTCTCCTTCCTTTTTGAAGAAAGAATATGGACCTTCCCAGACAAACAGAAACTCCGGAATTTCATTACAACTAAACCCCCACTCCAAAAAATACTACAAGGAGTCCTAAAGCCAGAACCTCAGAGAGACGAATAACAATGAAAGAAGGCCAAAAAAAAAAAAGTTATTAAAAGAATAAATAATTAAAATCAAAGGAAAGACAATCACAATGGCAAATACAGATGCTAACATATCAATATTAACTCTAAATGTAAATGGACTAAACTCTTCAATAAAATGACACAGAGTTGCAGCCTGGATTAAGAAACAAAACCCAACCTTTTGCTGTCTCCAGGAAACACATTTAGCTACAAAAGATAAAAATAGGCTCAAAGTTAAAGGATGGAAAACAATCCTACAAGCAAATGGACCAAAAAAGAAAGCAGGAACAGCTATACTTATATCAGATAAAACAGATTTCAAACTCAAAAAGATAAAAAGAGACCCCAATGGTCACTACATTATGATCAAGGGGACAATACTTCAAGAAGAAATAACACTCATTAACATATACTCACCAAACGAAGGAGCACCAAAATATATCAGACAACTGTTGTCCTCTCTGAAAACAGACATCGGAGAAAACACATACGTAGTGGGAGACTTCAACACACCACTATCAACAATGGATAGATCAACAAGACAAAAAATAAGTAAAGAAACCAAAGCTCTAAATAAGGACCTAGAGCAACTGGGCTTAACAGACATCTATAGAACACTAAACCCCCAAAAAACGGAGTACACATTTTTCTCAAGCGCACACGGATCATTCTCCAGGATCGATCACATACTGGGGCACAAGACAAACATCAACAGATACACCAAGATTGAAATCATATCAACCATCTTTTCTGACCATGAAGGCATCAAACTAGAAATAAACCATAAAAAGAAGGCAAGGAACTTTCCTACCTCGTGGAGATTAAAAACCACACTACTGGAAGACCACTGGACTAATGAGGAGATCAAAGAAGAAATTAAAAAATTTTTTGAATTGAATGACAAGGAGGACAGCAATATCCTAAATGTATGGGATGCAGCAAAAGCAGTAATAAGAGGAAAATATATAGCAATAGAAGCTCACATCAAGAAACAAGAAAGAACTCAAAGAAACAACCTAATCTCGAAGCTCAAAGATCTAGAAAAAGAACAACAAAAAAACCCCAAAACCAGTAGAAGAAAAGAAATAATAAAAACCAAAGCAGAAATAAATGAAATTGAAACTAAAAAAACAATCCAAAAGATCAATGAAACCAAGAGCTGGTTCTCTGAAAAAATCAATAAAATAGACAAACCCCTAGCCAGGCTCACAAAGGAAAAAAGGGAGAAAGCACAAATAAACAGGATCATCAATGAAAGAGGAGAAATCACAACGGACACAGCAGAAATCAAAAGAATAATCAGTAACTACTATGAACAGTTATATGGAAACAAGTTTAACAATCTAGAGGAGATGGACAAATTCCTACAACTCTACAATCACCCAAAGCTAGATAAAGAAGAAATAGAACACCTAAACAGACCAATTACAATTAGCGAAATTGAAATGGTAATCAAAAACCTCCCCAAAAACAAAAGCCCAGGACCTGATGGATTTACAAATGAATTCTACCAAACATTCAGAGACGAATTAGTGCCTATCCTTCACAAACTCTTCCAAAAAATTGAGAAGGAAGGGACAATACCAAACACGTTCTATGAAGCCAACATTACACTAATACCAAAACCGAACAAGGACAACACAAAAAAGGAAAACTACAGGCCAATCTCCCTAATGAACACTGATGCAAAAATCCTCAATAAAATTTTAGCTATCAGAATCCAAAAATGTATCCATAAGATAATTCACCACGACCAAGTAGGATTCATTCCAGGGACACAAGGATGGTTCAACATCCGAAAATCAATCAACGTTATCCAACACATCAACAAAAAGAAATATAAAAACCATATGATAATATCAATAGATGCTGAGAAAGCTTTCGACAAAGTGCAACACCCATTCATGATAAAAGCCCTTGAAATTCTTGGGATACAAGGAACATACCTCAACATCATAAAGGCCATCTATGACAAGCCAACAGCCAGTATCATTCTCAATGGTGAAAAGCTGAAAGCAATTCCATTAAGATCTGGAACAAGACAAGGATGTCCACTCTCACCACTGCTTTTCAATATAATACTGGAAGTCCTAGCCAGGGCAATAAGACAAGAGAAAGACATCCAAGGAATCCAAATAGGAAAAGAAGAAGTCAAACTATCACTATTTGCAGACGATATGATATTATACATAGAGAACCCCAAAAACTCCACAGAAAAACTAATTCAACTGATCAATCAGTTCAGTAAAGTGGCAGGATACAAAATCAACACGCAAAAGTCAGTAGCCTTCCTATACACAAACAATAAATCTGAAGAAGAAGAAATCAAAAAAACCATCCCTTTTGTTATTGAAACAAAAAAAATCAAATATTTGGGAATAAATCTAACAAAAGAGGTAAAGGACCTATACAAAGAAAACTATAAAACACTGTTAAAAGAAATAGAAGAAGACACAAAGAAATGGAGAGACATCCCCTGCTCATGGATTGGAAGAATAAACATTATTAAAATGGCCATCCTTCCAAAAGCAATATACAGATTCAATGCTATTCCAATCAAAATTTCAATGTCATTCTTCAAAGAAATAGAACAATTATTGATGAAATTCATATGGAATCACAAAAAACCCCGAATAGCCAAAGCTCTCCTGAAAAAAAAAAGAAGGGAATGGAGGCATCACACTCCCAGACTTCAAACTATACTACAAAGCCATAATCATCAAAACTGCATGGTATTGGAACAAGAACAGACATACAGACCAATGGAATTGAATAGAAAATCCAGAAATAAACCCACAGATTTATGGTCACCTAATCTTTGACAAAGGAGCAACGACTATGCATTGGAGCAAAGAAAGTTTATTCAATAAATGGTGCTGGGAAAACTGGGTCGCTACATGCAAAAGAATGAAGCTTGACCACTACCTCACACCATACACAAAAATCAACTCAAAATGGATTAAAGAACTAGACATAAGACCTGAAACCATAAAATATATAGAAGGAAATATAGGCGAAACACTACGTGATTTGCACATCAAAGACATCTTTACAGACACATCACCCAAAGCAGTGATAGTGAAGGCAAAGATAAACAGCTGGGACTACATCAAATTAAAGAGCTTCTGCACAGCAAAAGAGACAATAACAAAAACAAAGAGAAACCCCACCAACTGGGAGAACATTTTTGCACCCAACACTAATGATAAAGGACTGATCACAAAAATCTGCAAAGAGCTGATGAGACTCAACAACAACAAAGAAAATAATCCAGTCAAAAAATGGGCAGAAGAGCTAAAAAGAAACTTCTCTGAAGAGGAAATGCAAATGGCCAACAGGCATATGAAAAAATGTTCAACATCACTTGTCATCAGGGAAATGCAAATCAAAACTACAATGAGATACCATCTCACACCAGTGAGAATGGCACATATTAAAAAAACTAGCAACAACAAATGTTGGCGAGGGTGTGGAGAAAAAGGAACTCTTCTACACTGTTGGTGGGAGTGCAAACTGGTCCAACCACTGTGGAGAGCTGTGTGGAGATTTCTGGACCTACTAAACATAGAGCTTCCATATGATCCAGCAATTCCACTCCTAGGTATCTACCCAAAGGACACAGAAACATCCATTCCAAAGAACACCTGCACCCCTATGTTTATAGCAGCACTGTTTACAATAGCTAAGCTTTGGAAACAACCCAAATGCCCAAAAATCGATGACTGGATCAAGAAGATGTGGTACATATACACCATGGAATATTACTCAGCATTCAAAAAAGATAAACACATGCAATTTGCAGCAACATGGATGGCGCTGGAAGGGATCATGCTCAGTGAAATAAGCCAAAAAGAAAAAGAAAAATACCGGATGGTCTCACTCATAGCAGGAATCCAGAAAACTTAAATAAGGGACCAGGAAAATGAATAACTATAAGAAAGTGAAAATCAAAATCAACAAAAAACTATGAACCAGAGACACTTTTAGGGGGGCGGGGGCGGGAGGGGAGGGATTGGGGTCAGAATGGGGGGGGCTGCAATTGTATGGGGAATATAACAATAAAATTTATTATCTAAAAAAAAATCAAAAAAAAAAGATAAAAAAACAATGTTTATAAATGCTATTGATAGCAAGGGATGTGCTATTTAAAACTCTCCTGGGTTGTCAAAACATACTAGTATGATATTACAATAGAACTAGACGGGGGTGAGGGCAGCTGTGGTGGGGGTGTCGGCCCATGAGGCAGGCTGTTCAATCGTCCATTACACAGGGAATTATTGAGTTTCTCTTGTGTGCAGAGCCCGGGAGAGACAGCGAACAGCAGGGGTTATTCTGCTCAGGGAGAGAACAGAAAGGCGAGGAGACCAACAGAGAGGCGGTGGTGACTGTGCAAAGGCCAGGGAGGAGAGGCCTGGGTGGAGACGGTGACTGATAAGGAGCTTTCTGGGTTGCTGACATCTGATGAGAGCGTTTACAGAAGAGAACTAGAATGTTTTGAGGCAGAAGGAGCAGCAAGGGCAAAGGCCCTCAGGTGGGAAAGAGATTCACGTCCCTGCTCACCAGGAGAGCGACTGCTGGGCCAGATGTAATGGTGTTAGCTGAGCTACTGTCAAGTTGCTTTTCTTTTTTTTTTTTTAAGATTTATTTATTTATTTATGCAAGCACTGGGTATAGTCAGAAACGCGGGAGGGTGAGAGAATTCACCAGAGCCAGAGCGGGGAGCAGAGCAGGCAGAAGGACCGAAGGACACTGCTGAGGGGAGCAGCGGGCGGCAGGAGAGGTCTGCGCGCCATGTGGGACCCTCCTCCGGTGGCCGGGGAGCAGCCGGGGATCGAACCGGTGCTGCAGAGGCTGCGGGCAGCTTCGCAACCCAGCGCTTAACCGCTGCGCCACCGGGGAGGCCCATGTCAAGTTGCTTTTCATCGTGGCCGCACGTTTCGTATCCCCAGCAGAAGCGCACAAGCGCCCCAGTGTCTCTGTAGCCAGAGACGCGCGTTCCCACTGGCCACGTGACAGCCCCTCCCCGCTCTCGCCTCTGTCGCCTGCACACATCACACGACATGCTGGGGGCTCCCGGCCTCTCGTCCCGGGGCCATCATGTTCCTTCAACTAACTCAAACGTCTGTGGGCCGAGCCCTCTTGTCTGGCCCATCAGCCTCCCTGGTCAAGATCGCTGGGGCCCCCTGGCTTCTGCGGTTGCCACCTGGCCACGCTGGTGGTTGTGGGGGGAGGCGGCCACCTCCCTCGCTGTCAGTGCTTCAGCTGTTGGCTGCACCTCCTGCCCTCACCCCTGGCCAGTGAGCAGAGCAACAGCTGGACCAGTGGGCAGCGGGGCAGGCGTGCCAGGGTGCACGAGGCCAGGGGGCGGGGAGGCTGGGAGGCAGGCAGCACGGAGCCTCCCGGCCTGTCCTGATGACTGTGGTGACTGGTGTGTCTTCTGGACCTTCCATGGGACATCACCCTGTGGGAGGTGTTCAGGAACCGAATGACAGATCTATCCCAGCATGCCCGCTCGTGCCCGCTCATGCCCGCTCATGCCGCTCTCTGCTTCGGAGCCCTGTTAGATGTGGCAGTTCAAGCCTTTCAGCTCTGCTTGGTGTTGGCCACCACTTGCCCCAGGCTTCTAGGGAAACACGGATGGCTCATTTGAATCATCCCTGGGGGGTCCTAGCTGGAGTATAAACCCCATATACCAAGAGAGTACCCCCCAATTAATCAACTCCTACCCGGTTTTTCATTCAGTGCTTGATCAAACACTCAAAATTGAGTCCACAGCAGTCTTCTTCTGCTCCTGGGGTACGCTGGGTCTTCACTAGTCCCTTCTCCCTTATGAGGCCCAACACGTTCTCAGCTGAAATGTGCTGTGTCTTAGTTGTCATCCTGACCCTTTCAGGGAGGGGCTTTTGCATTGCCTTTCCCAGGGGCAGGTGGTGCTGACTTCTAAGGAGGTGGGGGGTCACCTGTGTAGGGGAGACCGCCATCTGCAGGGACAGCCAACATCCAAGGGCACGGCTGCCCCACTGCACAAGTCATTGTTCCAGCTGGGGTTTTCGCCCCCAGGCCCTGATTCAGCACAACTGGTGTGTGGGGCAACTCCCCAGGCCGGGCAGGCTCATGGTTGATTCTGGCAAATGGAAAGAAATGTGGAACCCTTGGCACTTGACGGTGTTATAGGACAGGGAGAGGGGCAGCCCAAACCCCGCAAACCTGCCTATTCTAAATGGGTTCTGCCATCCGCCGCATCAACACAAAACATGAGACTTTGATGGGAAGGAACTTTAATAAAACTAGGAAACAATACAGGTAAGGCAAAGAGTCTAGTTTCTAAATGAAGCACCCAAAGTTACCCGTCCCCTCGTGCGTAAAACTCCATCCATATGGGATCGGCCCAGAACAAGGCCCCAAAGCCTGCTACAAGTCTAAAGCACCTTCCAGTGGGGACCCACAGAAAAGGGTCACAAACAACCGGACAAGCCCGGAAGGAAAAGAGCAAAATCAACATCCAGATAAAAGCTGCCATGGTCACCTCCCCACAGGTCTCACCCACATCTGTGTCACCCAGTCCACCACCAAAAGACAAGCGCAGTTTCTTCACATGTTTCTAGGCTCCATGCGCCTCCTCCAGGTCTCCTGGCTCCATCCTGCTTCCTTCCTCAGTCTCTTCTGCAGCTTCTCTTCTTCCTGCTCAGCTCCACCCTCCCTTGGGTGGGGCAGGGAACCTCCCCCTTTCCTGGGGACCACCCTGTTACAACGGGACTTTAATGCCAAAGCAGGGGGCCGGGTACACAGACACACCTGCAGGCTGGTCAGGGGACAGGCGGCAACGAGTCTCCCAGGCCCCCTCCCCGCCCAACTCTCTCCCAGCTTTGGCGTCTCGGCCCAGGTGTCTGTATTTGTACACGCGCGGCCCTGCTCGCCGGCCGCTCCGCCCAGGTGTCCGCGATCCCGGGGGTGCTGCCCCGTGCTCACGCTCCCAAGTGCTTTTTGCAATAACACGATATCACGTGTGGGCGACGAAACCTGGGGGGAAGCGAAGCTGCAGGTGGAGGCCATGGAGCCCACAGAGGCTGGCTGCAGAAAGGCGAGAAGGGGCCTGAGCCCCCACCTTCCTCACATGGTGTCCCTTGGTTGAAGGGTCTAGTTCCTGACTTGGTGGAAAGTTAGTCTTTGAGGGCCTCCCTGGTGGTGCAGGGGTTAAGTCTCAGTGCTATCAAGCTAGCGCCAGCCACTGCGGCCTGAGTTCGATCCCCGGCCAGGGAGCTGACCCACATGGCGCAGCAGACCTCTCCTGACTCCCCGTTGCTCCCCTCAGCAGTGTTTCAGTGGATCTGCCTCAGTGGATCTTCCCCCACTCTGTCTCTGGGGAATCCTCTCACCCCCTGCACCTCTGGCCTGCACCCCAGCTCTTGTATGCAGAAATAAAAATAAGTCTTAAAAAAAAAGTCTTTGAAGCGCTGCACCTCTATCAAGTCCTGAGTTGGGCCTTTGTCTTTTATGGCTTTCCTGCCTTAGGCGCTCAGGCCTCTTTAAGCAATAGGAGCGAGACTTTGGTCTGTCAATAGGTAACTGATTCTTTACCCCCCTAAGAGGCCAGTGCAGCTTAGTAGCACTCAACCAAGTCCCCCATCCTTGAGCGCTGTCCCCTCACTCTCCAACGCCCGCATCATCTCGTTGGCCAGGGTGGCCCCTCACCAGTGATGCTGGTGCGCGTCTCCCTGGCTGGAAACTTTCCTGTCTCTATTACTTTCCTTCAAATTTGCTTGCAAACCAAACAGTTCTTTTTATAGTTCCTTTCTCTTGCCATGTCTCATTGTCTATGGCTAAGGAAAGTGTAGTGGCAAGCCTGCCGGCTGGCATGCAGGGTCCAGGCGCCTGGGGAGGCAACTGAGCCCTCCAGTCCCCTGAGAATCTTGACTCTTTCTCTGGGCTCTCTCTGGGCTCGCTCTGGCGTTCTCTGGTGGTCTCACTTCTGTAGACACCCGTCCTCCCCGTCCTGTCTCTGAGTGACGCCGCCCTCAGAGCCCCGCCTCTAGGCGTAGGTGTGCACACTTACGCACGCCCACACCATGGTCCAGGTGCCCACCGCCAGGCACGCGTGCCCCATGCCCACGCTCCCGAGCGCCTCCTGCACCACCACGACCCAGGCCGCAGGTGACGGCCACAGAGGCCAGTGGTGCAAAAAGCCTGATTCGCTTACCCTAGAGAAAGCCTGCTGGCCCGTGCAACAGTCTCCCTGGAAATCTCAGCCACCACCTCCCAGGCCACTGGGGACACTTCCCACCTTCCAAGTACCATAGGGGACAGCTTCGAGAATTCCTCCACCACCCCGGAACACAGGCGGCCCCTTCCACCTGCTCGCCTTCCTCCGCAAGGGCCTCCTTGCTGCCTGTCCAAGCCCTAACAGGGCCCGATGCCGATGCCACAGATTTTTGTGTGAATTACGGCTGCATCCCGCTTCTAAAATGTGCGATTTTAATGTCAGCCTCTATTGCTAACAAACCACCTCAAAGCTTTGTGGCTTAAGACAACAGTGACCTGCTCATTTCTCACATTTCTGTGTTCCTGGCGGCTGGTGCTCCGGTCTCACCTGATGGGCAGCATCCACCTTGCTTGCCGGGGCCTGGATGTTGGGGTGGTTCTGGGTGGTTTCGGGAACTCTTTCCCCATGTGGCTCAGGTTCTCAAGGGGGCCAGCCCAGGATTCTACGAGCCGCTGCATTTGAAGAGGGCCAGTGAGAACGCCTCAGGACCTCTGGAACTTACACGGCAGCGAGTTCTGCTGGTCAAAGCGAGTCACAGGCACAGCCAGGTCCAAACAGCAATGGCTCCTGAGTGGGAAGGAGGCGGGGCCAGCGAGAACCATTATTTAAAGATCTGTCACAGAGTTGGTGTAAGATGCCTGTTACTCAGCCAAGCAGCCATGCCAAAGAGGCACTCGAGTCTAAATGCTTTGATCCCAGAGCGGGGTTCAGGCCAGAGCAGTGCATTCTGGAATCATCCACATACAGACATGGTGCGCACGTGAGCCGCCTGCCCTCAGGTCCCAGGTCCCGGCATCAGTCTGCGGACAAGGTGCTGGCCCGGCGTGGGCCTCCGCTGCAGCAGAGCGGACAGCCTGTCCCCGCCTGGACTGGCCCTCCCCTCTGGCCTCCCCTGGCCAGGACGGCAGGATGGCAGCTGCGAGCGCAGGCCCGGGACAGAAGCACAGTGCGGGCTCGGCGGCGCGGTCTGGCTCCCAGTGCTGGGCAGGGCCCCTGCCAGCCCCACTCCACAGCTGCCACTCCTGGCCCTTTCCTCCCACGCTTCATCTAGAAGGTGGTGGTCTAGGCAGCGGCCCAGGCTGGCTGCTCTCCCTGAGGTCCATGCTTCTGTTTCTGGGGCGGAGGGGCTGTTTGCTTTTATGGCTTTAATATCTGGAAGCCGGAAAGCAAGAAGGAGATGGAGCCTGGCATTTCTGTGCGAGGTGCCAGCTCTGTCCAGAGCCAGCAGGGTGGGGGGGGGGGGGCGAAGAAGCAGGAAGCCACGAGGAGGAGGTGGAGCCGCTGGAGCCGCTGATGAAGATCCGAGTTCCGACCCGACTCTGAGTGGCTCTCCCGCGACCCGCCTTTGTAAGAGGAGGCCCGCAGGGTGCTCCGTGCTCCCGGCTGCGCGCCCCTCTGCCCTGACACCCGCGGGGGCCTGGGAGCCCGTGCTGGCCAGCGGCTCTCCCACCTGAAAGCAGTGCGCCCACCCTCGGGACCTCCCCGGGGGCTGCTTTAAAGCTGGCCCTCATTTTGCATCCTCGCCCTGCCGGCCTCCCAGCCCTGCGTGGGTTGGGTTGGGTTTGGGTGAGGCACAGGCTCGTTTCTGGCTCCATCTCCCGTTTTCTGAGCCGCCCGGGCTGCACTAATTGACCCCGAGGGTCTCGGCCGTGCTAAGCCGGGTGTTCCTCAGATCTCGTTAGCTTCTAATTAGCGCAGAGAATCTGGGTCAGAGGCGACTGGTGGCGCGATGGTCTCAGGGGCACAGGCGAGGGGCACAGCAGACAGGTCCTGGTCTGCGGGCGGGGTGAGCCGGGGACAGGGGCGTGGACTGCGGTCACACACGCAGACGCAGGGTCACGTGCAGGAGGCGCACACTCGTGCGTGTGTGCGCGTGCGGGTGTCTGTGTCTCACTCCTGCATTTACTTGGGTTTCTTTCCAACCTCTCCATATATGGTGTGGCTCCTGAGCGGGCTGGGGATTGGCTGCCGTCGAGAGACTGGGAGTGGGAAGAAAGCAGCAATGAGGCCTGCCAGGCCTGGGGGGCCCGGAGGGGGCGGCCGGGCTGAGGGTCGCAGCATGGGGCTAAGGCGCTGCCCGGGAGGTTCGGGAAGGGGAGTGAGTTTTGGAGACTGGCTTCCTGGGAGGACGAGGTTGGGGGAGGGTTGGGAGACGCCGGCCCGGGGGTCCTGGCGCTAGGCTGAGCACCTGCGTGTGGTGGGTGAGGCTGGAGCAGGAGTTGGAGAAACTTGTGGATTCTCCCCGGGCCCTCCCCGCCTCTTCACCCTAAACAACCCAGGCCGGGCGGTGGGACCAGCATGCAAATGAACTCATCAGCCTTCCAGTCACACCTCAGACATTTCCTACGGGAGGGGAGCAGGGCTGTGGCTTTCTCTGTTTCCCCCAAACCCTCTGCCTCGCAATTTATTGCAAACTGCCTGAAAGGTTGAGGAAAATGTCACCCACTTCAGCTGTGTCCTGGCTGCCCTCGCCGCTTCCTTTCCCATGTGTGCAAGAGAACACAGCGGAGTCTTCGGTGGGGGAGAGGAAGAAGCCTGCTCCCCGCCCCCCAGCTGTCTGCAGGCCACCGGGCAGTGAGGCCCCCGCCGACCTACCAGGGTCCCTGTGACCCGGTGACGGGGAGGGAGGCGCGCTGCAGGAGAAGAACTTGGAATGTCAGCGTGAGGGGAAGAGGAGCCGGGAGGAGGGAGGGAAGACAGAGGAACCACATCACCCCCCTGTCCCGGCGCCCGTGCTCACACCCCGCCTTCCCGAACAGAAGCCACGCGCAGCCGCCTCAGGTTTGCGGGCAGCCTGGCTGTGTGCTGAGCGCTGAGGTTTCTGGAGACGGGACCACGCTCTCTCCCCGCCTCTCGGGGCCTCGGCACACCTCTGGGCCTGTCTCTCCTTGAAGTTCAGGCAGCCCCAGCCCTGACCAGCTCACTGCTGAGTGACAGACCAGTCCTGCGCCCCAGGCCGCCTGCAAACTGTCCTCCCGCCGCCTGAGCCCGCTGCTCGCAGAGAGTCACACTAATAATAGCAGCAGCTGCCGCCACCGCAGGTCAGCGGCCACGAGTGCCCCACATTTCCTACCCAACACCCCTCTGCACTTTGCAGACGACTGTGGTGGCCCTTGGAAAGCGTGTCTTGCCCAGGACCTCGTAACCCCAAAGGGGCAGAGTCAGAACTTGAAACCAGATCTGTCTGGTTCCAAAGCTGGACTGTGGGGGCCCAGTGCGGGTGCTCGAGGCCCCCGAGAGCCCAGAGTCCAGCTCTTAGCCTCCCAGCGCCCCCTCATCTTTCTTTCCTTCTTCCCCTCCCGTTTCCTCTCCGGCATCACCCTCCATCCTCCAGCTCCCCTGGGAGCCACGGATAACTGGCATGTTGGGGTACACACGTCACTCTTGCTTTTTGTCTTTTTCATTATGTGGGAACAACAAGGAAGGAGGAAAGGGAAAATGCTGGTAAAATTAATACAAAGATGGAGACTTAAAAAAGAAAATATCATTTTAAGCGAGACTTGGAGCTTCACAAGTGCACCCTGATGACCCGGCGCTGAGTGCAGGGGGCAGCACCCAAGTGTGGGGGCAGGGCCGAGGGCCGTGAGCACAGGGCGTGTGCACCTGTAATTATGGACACCTGGGTCCAGTGAGCGCGGGTGTGCGCGTGTGTAAGTGCCCACACCTGTGCCGGGGAGGGGGTAAAGGCAGCAGCAGCACAGCGAGGAGGCCCACTCTGAGGAAGGCCACGAGACAACGCCAGAGAGAGCCAGAGAAGGGGTGCAAAGATTCTGGGGGGGGTCCAGGAAGCTCCCTTGCCTGCCTGGCTCCCAGCCCGCCTGCCTGGCCTGGGCCTGCCTCCCTGCCTGGTTCCCTGAGAGAGCATTAAGGCCTATGAAACTCCACCGAGGGCTCCGGGACTCCTGATCCGTCTGCCCTGGGCCTGCCTCTGCCACCAGGACAGAGGCCTCTTCTCCCCTTCTCCACCCCAGCGTCCTAAGGCCACAACAGGGCGCCTCACAGCCCGACCCACGGGCAGTCTGTGCTCGGTTTCCCCTTTCTCCTGCCTTGGAGGGGGATGGAGAAGCTGCCAGGTGCCCACTGGAGAGTTTCTAGCCCTCATTGACTTGCTGCACGTCTTCTCTCTGCTCCCTTCTCTCCCAAATCCTTGTCTTCACAGCTCCCCTCGTGCTTGTCAGGAAGCCTAATCTCGGCCACGCCTGGGGAGAGCACACGCCTGGGGAGGTGGGAGGCAGCTGCCAGGCAAAAAGATGTTTTTCTAGTCAGGGTTTGGCTGGTGCAGGGGGAGGTCTGTGGAGGCAGAGGGGACAGGAAGCCCTGGCTTGGCCGAAAGAGGAACCTGGACACACGCCTGGTTTTCCCCTTCCCCGACCCTGCTTATGTCACAAATAAGTTTCATTCTTAGTTGACTCTTCTGGGGGTCAGCTGCTCCCCGCGCCAGGCCCTGCGCCCAGCGCCCGAGCCCACCCCTACTCTCGGGGGCCGTGTCTCTGAGTCAGTGACGGGAAGGGGAGCTGGGGGGCACCTCGGGGCAGCCCAGTCTCCGCCAGCCCAGCAAGGCCCCGTGAGCAGTCGCCTGGAGTTTCTAGCCCCACAGCAACGCCTCAAGCCCGGGGTGCATTTCACGGCCATGCGCGCGGATGGGGGTGCTGGCGTCCATAGCCTAGAGCTGCGCAGCTGAAATTTCACCCTCAGATTGAAAACCTGGAATGAGACACGAGAAAGCCCCCCCCACCCCCCGCCCCCTGCAGCCTGTCCTGGCCTTGCAGCTCGTGCTGGCTCTGGGGTGGGGGGGTGCAGGTGTACGGTCAGGCTGTGCCCTTTCAGGTGAAAGCTTAACACTGCTCCGGGGTCCCCTCCTCTCACCTGGGGCAGCTGGGGTCTCACAGAGATGAGGGGCGGGAGGGGTGGGGGTAAGGAGGGCAGGGGCGGGAGGGCCGTGGCAGGCTGGGGCATCAGCAAGAGCGACGAGTTTGATTACGTTTTTGTTTTTTTGTTTTTGACTGAGGTAAATAAAAAAGGTTCCTCCTGCGACACTGTCCGCCTCCCCGAGTTCAGGCCCGGCCCCTTCCTCACATCAGGCTCTTCCGAAACTGACTGTGCTGGGCGGCCTGTCTGAGGTGGGAGTCGGGGGTCTGCAGGTCCATCTGCCGGTAGAGGTCCCGCAGCTCCCGGACCTCCTGCAGCACCCTCTTGGCCTGGCTCCAGTTCGAGGAGGCCTCCCCCAGCAGCCGCTCCGTCTCCAGCAGCAGCTGCTCTGACTGCGAGTCGGGGGGAGAGCGAGGGGGGTCCTTGGCCTTTCGCTTCCCGTCTCCCAGCCCCTGAACCTCTGCCAGCAGCTCCTGAGTCTTCTCCAGTTTCCTGGCCACCAGGTCCTGGATCCGGGACAGCTGCGCCGGGTGGGCCGGGGCGGGCGCCCGGGGGTCCTCCGGCCGCACTTGCAGGGGGCGGGCGGCGTCCCGCGGAGACAGGATCTCCTCTAGGGAGGCGCAGCGGCCCTTCTCTGTGGGGGTCAGTTTCTTGGGCGCCTGGGGGGTGTAGGTGGCCCCCTTGTCTGGCTTCTCCCAAGGCCGCGGGAGGCCGCCTGCCCGGTCCGAGGGGGGCGGGACGCGGTCCGAGTCTGCTCTCCGCCGGCTGCCCGCCAGCTGCGCCGCCGACTTGTCCAGGTCCACCCGGAAGCTCTCGGCACAGGAGGTCGGCTCCTCGGGGGAAGGGTCTTCCTCCTGGATCAGGTCCAAGGTCAGCATCCCGTCCGAGGTAGAGGTCGAAGCCTGGGGAGGAGAGGGCGGGCCCGAGGGGATGGTCACAGGGGCGCCAGCCGGGCTCCCGCGAGCCTGAAGCCGGCCGCGTCCCGGCCTTCTGGGCCCCTCCCGACGGGCCTGGGCTTCTAGGGGCGATTTCTGACTGAATAGTGATTGCAACTTACTTCTTTTATTTTCCTGTGATTTCAAGTCATTTCTCCTGCCTGGGGCCTACATCCTCCAGCCTGAGCTTCCCGGGGTGTCTCTGTGCTCAGCATGATGGACCCCGAGTTGGGTTTGACACCCCCTGCCTCTTTCCACCTCTGCCCCGGGCCCCGCACACGCAAGCGCCCAGCTCTGTGGCTCTCAGAGCCCCGGCTTGATAATAAAACTCGTCCTTCTACTCCCAGAATGCTGTCATTACAAAAAGACAGCGAAAAGGGTGTTCACCACCACGGACGTGTCTTACATACGCTGTCTCAGTCGCTCCTCACTGCGGCTCCTCAGGGTAGACGTGAGAAGGGCCTCACTTTATAGCTGAGACACATTTCAGGGAACCACAGAGAACGCAAATCGCCAAGCCAGGCTCTGCCCCAGCTCTGTCCTTCGGCTACACCCGGCCTCGAGCTCGCACCGGGGCCAGCAAGCCCGGCTCTCCGTGCTGGCGCTCACGGGCCTTGCTCCCCGGCAGCCCGAGGCCCCGATGTCACCCACCTGCCGCCTCCACTGCCTGGACGGTCATCACCGCCTCTGTTTTTCACCTGAGGTGTATCTCATTTCCAAGGACGATACATGCATCGAGGGCAGGGCCTTCTGATCTCACGGTAGGGCCCAAGGAACTCTTGGCCCGGAGGAGTCGGGCCGGGGGCAGAGTGGAGGGCGCCCCCAGCCCTCGGCGTGGGCATCCCAGGGGCCTCCCAGCTGTGCCGCGGGTGGCTGAGCCGCCGCGTCGGAGAGGATGTGGCGGTGACTCTGCCAATTTCTATCTCCTCACAGGCTACCTACCACGGCCATCAGGTGTCCCCGAGTTGGGGGGCGGCGGGAGTGCTGGATTTTCGCCCTGTCCCGCGTGGGGTGAGCCAGATAGCTGTCCTCCTCGACCGTGACCTGCAGAGTCAGGCGCACGTCAGAGACTCTCGCCCTGGCATGCCCGAGGCCCCAACAAGCCTGGACCGGGAAGTGGACCCACCCCCTGCACTGCTTAGAGTCCCGACCTCCCAGGCGGGGGTCCCGGGGGCAGGCCCGGGGCAAGGGACCTCCGTACCCCACGCCGGAAGCCACGGCAGGGCCAGCACCCCAAGGGCCAAGAGGAAATGGCAGGTGAGACATGGCGGCGGGAGAACAGGGTTTTCAAAAGGGAAACGGAGACGCAGAGCCGGCGGGGGCAGCTCCACGGGGTCTGCCTCGTCCCAGCGGCCCCCCCGCCCCGCGCCCCTCGCCCCTCCCCGTGGCCGGTCCCCTGACCTCATCCAAGATGCGGTTCTTGGCTCGGGTAATGGCAGCGTTGATGGCGCTGATCCACGACTCCTTCTCTTCTGGACTCACCGCCAGGAAGATGAGGTTGGGTGCCTGTGGCGAGAGGCTTGTTTCAGCCAGGGCGTGCGAGCGGGCGCCTCGCCTCGCCAGCGGGGAAAGAGGACATGATCATCTCATCCTCTCGGGCCCAGCGACTCTGCTCTGGGACCAGGCCTGACACCAGGACATCAGCCCCTGCTGGCGTGAACTGCCACCGCCCGGGGGGTTGTGTCAGGAACGACCTGGGGGGGGCGGCGGCCAGGGAAGCGCCAGTAACTTGCCACTGGCGAGGCCCGCAGCAGGCTTGGCGAAGGCCAGGCACTAAAACAAAGATCCTGAAATGTCTGAAGAAATAAGACTGTGACAGGAGTGGCTTCCCGGGCTCCCTCAGATAAGAGGAATTGGATTCGGAACTTCAACCGGCTCTCGGGACAAGGAGAAGCAATTTTCTCCCCGGAGACAAAGGCGCACGCCTGTGTCCGCAGAGACCGGGTGTGCGTGGACACCTTACAGGCTGGCCGGCCCGGAGGGGAGGAGATGGCCGCAGTGTTCTAGGTTAAATAATAATGGCAGAAGAGCAACGCAGGACTCTGAGCTGAGATCATCCGAAGGGGGAAGAAGTTCTCCTGCCCCTGGCCCCAAAGGAAGGCGGCGGGTGACGTACCGTGTTGCCCGGCTGCCTGGAGTGGGCCAGAGTAAACTTGCTGTGATTTTTCTTGCTCCTGCTCTTGGATTTCCGGAGCTCTTCACACTTCTCATAGTCACTCAGGTCAAACACCTCTTGGATATTTTTCTCATCTTTTACCTAGGGGAGGTTGGCAGGGAGGTGGTGAAGATAAAATGACCCCGTCCCTGCCTCCAGTCTGTTAGCGGAGAGCAGTCTTGGGAACCAGAAGCTTGAGGAGGGGGAGGTGTGACAGGCCGGGGCTGTCCCAGGAGCCACCGGGGCGGTGACAGTGGGGGTGGGGTAGGGGTGCACAGCTTGGGGCAGCCCCACGTCCCGACTCCTCAGGCGGGTCCCCGCTCTCCTCAGACACACCATCACGTCCAGAATCCTGGGGTGTCTCTCATCACCACCCCCTACTCTGCCTTCAAAGGACACAGCTTACATGGCTGACAAGGGGAGCCAATCACCCCGAAGTAAGCAAGGCCCAGGCGGCCCCTGATGGTGCAGTGGAAGGAGATAAAGGCAGGGCCAGCACCTGGGGGTGCGGGGAGGGAATGAACATTCCCTCCGGCCTCCCCTGTGGTTACTGGGCCTGGCTCCCGCCCGGGACACGCGCTGCCCCAGTCACCAGCTTGGCCGCTTCTGAGTTGCGGCTCCAGGGCACAGCGGCGTGTCCAGTTTGTTGGGTTTGTTGACAAGGTGCAAAATGCTCCTGTGGTCCCCACGCTTCCTTCTGCTCTCCCAGGCACTACGACCCAAGAGGCCCCTCCAGCCATGGATGGCCGTGGAGAGCAACCTCCCCAGGACTAGATTGCAACTTGGGAAAAAAATCTGCCATCTCTTTCCACGAGTCCAGCTTGAGAGCCTAAGTCTCTCACCGCTGGGAAGTTCTTCGTCTCTAAACTACGCCCTTCCTGCTTGAACTATTTCTCTCAAACCCCGGTTCTACCCTTAGCAGCTTGATCCGCATTTGGCTCTTCTCTCATGCTCAATGTCTAATCAGACACCACAATTCTATCCACATCCTCCGCCCCGGGCTGCCTTCTCTGAGCGTGCAAGCGGATCCCATGAACATTTCTTCCGAGGGCCGTGTAAGCCTCTCAAGTCTCCACCTCTCCCCCAAGGTGCGCCCACAGGCCTGGTCCTCTGAAGCTCGGCCGGCAGATGGCTTTGGCACCAGGGGAGAGGTGATGCAGTCTCGGCCCGGCCGGAGCGGCCTGCTCAGGAAACCCTTTACCCTCTGCTCCTTGAGTGGGGTGGGAAGACCCTGGAGATGAGCTGGTCATGTTTTCCTGGGATGAGCAAAATCGCTAGAACTTGTCTTGTTAGAACTCAAAGGGTGAGAGGAGGCACCTCTTCCCTGGAAGAGCCCTACCTTCCCTGATGGGAGCCATTTCCCGGGGGGTCTCCCCACTTGCCAAGCTCTGAACCGGGAGCTGTGTGTGTGGAGGCTACTGCCCACCCCCCCGGTTCTCACTGTTTCAGTGGGGATGTGGCCACCGGCCTAGTCTCGCGAGGGCCTGGCCTCTGGCTGCAGCTGGACGCACGGGGCCACACAGCTGTAGCCAGCTCAGGGGCGGTGCTCCTGACATCCTGTGGGTGCTCCTGACATCCTGTGGGTGCTCGGCTGCTCCGGGCTCCCCGGCTTTGGACTGGGGAAGGACAGAGGGTGTGAAGGATTATGACAAGCAGGAAAGAGGCTGGCCAGGGTGGCCGAAAACAATTCCCAGAAGCCGGGGGCATGGTTTTGGGGTGAGGCATCGCTGCTCCTCACCCCCTCCTGAGTCCAGGCTATCAGCAGAGGCCAGAAATCTTGGAAAGGAAAGTGCTGGGTGTGTGTGGGGAGCCAGGGGAAGAGGGCTGCTTGTTCTGCTTTCCTTGGGGGAGGGAAGGAGGGAAGGGAAGGGGTGGAGAGGAAGGGAGGGGTGCTCTGGCTTGGGGGGCTGATAAGCAGCTCAGGGAGAGGAGAGGGAGGTGAAGCCTGGGCAGGGGATGGGTGGGGCCCGTGGTCGGAAAAGTCTGTCTGGGGCCTGGGCAGGACGGGCGCCTCCAAGACCCCAGTCCCTGCTTTCCCATCGTACTCTCCCAGTTTCGTTGACAATCGCCTCCTCCCAGAGTCAACCCTCCTTCCCGGGCCCTCGGCCCACAGAGAAGGACTCCCCGTGTTGCCTGAAAACACGGGAGCGGGGCTCCCTCCGCCAGGAGGCTCATCGGCCGGCCGTGTTGCGAGAGGGCCTGCCCGCCCTGGAAGGGGGGGGCCCTTCGGCGAGGCGCGGGAGATGACCCTCACACACGCAGGGGGGTTGCTGCGGGGGGCTGCGGGGGACGAGGCTGAGCAGGCCCTGCCTTTGCGAGGAAGCTCGAGGAAAGAGCAGCGCAGGCGGGAGGGCCAGGGCCGGGCCTGCTGGCGCTCCCTGAGAGTGCCCATCACGACACTGCGTGGTGGCCAAGCTGGTGGCCAAGCTGACGCCCAGGCTCTGCGGTTTTCGGGGAGTGGGCAGAGGACTGCCTCGAGTCCTGGGTCAGCTCTGGGCCCCCAGGCCAGGGAGCGTGGAGGGTGGTCAGAGCGGAGCAGCAGCACAGGGCCGCCCTCTTCTGTGCCCTCCTGGCGGGGGGCAGTCGGCCCCACGGCCAGTCACACGCTCCTGACTCAGAGGACACCTCACAGGCCGGGCTGAGGTCACCCCAGCTTGTTCTGGACCCCTCCTCCGCGAACAAGGTCAGGGGGACGCTCGTGCCCCCAGATTCTGTTCTCTGGACAAACAGGAACAAGAAAAAGCCGCACACCGGCCATCCCGCCCTTCCCTTCCCGCGCCTGCTCTGCCGTCCTGTCTCCCCCCTGGCGCGGGAAGGTCTCCCCGAGTCTCACTAGCGCTTCCTGCCCTGCTGAAGTTCTGGGGAGCAGGAGATGCGTTGTGACACTTGCTGTTTCTTTTCTTTTCTCTCTCACCCGAAAGGCTAAACCAAACTGGAAAGCGGGCAAATTGCAGACAAAACCTTCTTCGCACTTGGGGTGGGGGAGAGGTGACCCCCAAAAGTAAACCATCCTGTCAGAGGCTTCACGGCCAGTTCCCAGCTCAGTGTGAACAGCAAGGCTGAGGCGCCATAAAGAGGGGGCGCCCGGGGCCCAGCTCAGTGCTGCCCGCCCCGCGCCTGGCGACTGTTCTGGGGCGCTCACTCCCGCGGCTGTCAGCACCATAAAAGGATTTATTTACCCGAACGCAGCCGCTGGATGAGCGTCCGCGGCAGAAAGCAGAAGAGGTGAGGAGGAGGAGACTTCCCGCCCTGGGCCCGGTGGGGCCGCAGCCGGGCAGGTGGGGCGCCCTCCCGGGGGGCCGCCCTGGGGCCCTGGGGCAGTTCTCGGCGCCGGCACCGCTGCTGACCCCGCGAGGGGGCCGAGTCCGGATCCCACGGTCCGGGCTCAGGTTCTGGCCCAGTGTGGACGCGCCTCAGTTCAGCTCCAGAGCCGAGGCTCCCGGGGGCAGTCTGGGGGTGCGAACTCCATTTTCCCTCTCTGACAGAAATGGGGGCGGGCCGGGAGCGGGGAAGCCACGCGCCCCTCGCCGCTCCGTGAGCACCGGCCCCGGCTCTGCCCGCGGCGCCTCCGTGACTCTGGGGCCGCGCGGCCGGGGGACCCCCCTGCGCCCCAGCCGAGGCCGGGAGGGGGGCGCGCGGGGCTCGGGAGCGGGAGGCAGCCGGAGGGAGCCGCGGCTGAGCCGCGCGTCGTAGCAGCGACTGCGAGGAGCACCCACCTCCCGCGGCGGCCGGGCGGGGGCTGGGGGGCTGGGGGGGGCGGGGGGGACCCGCGCAACTTTCGCTCCCCTCGTGGGGGTCGCCGCGGCGGCCGGGGAGACCCGCCCGCGACGCGCTCGCTCAACTTCCAACTCCGGGTCGGGTCTCCCCCAAGGGGTGACCTTCCTCCGCAGACGCGCGGGGTCAAAGCGGGGCGCGGGGGGCGCGGGGGACCCCCGGAGGCCGGGCGGCGGGCGGGAGGCGCCTACCTCCTTGTCGGAGACGTAGAGCTGGTCCCCCTTCAGCACCACGTAGCGGTTTTTCCAAATCTCCCTGAAAATCCCCTTTCCGCAGAATTTCCGCACCCAGCCGACCTTCTCGGGCGCCGCCGCCGGGTGGCTCCCGTCCTGGGGGCCCTGCTCCGGGGCGCGGAGAGGGCGGTGAGCGGCCGGCGCCGTCGGGTCCGGCCTGCGCGCGTCCCCGGGGCCCGCTCCCCCGCTTTCGGGGGCCCGCCCCCCGGAGGCAGGAGTCGGGGAGCCCGGCGCCCCGTGCCCACTTCTGCGGGCATCTCCCCCGAGCAGCGCCCGCCCGCCGCGCCCGCGCCTCCCGCACAAACAGCCCGAAGTGCGCGGGCGGCGGGGCCGGCCGGGCCCGGAGCTGCCCGCGGGGTCCCCCCGGCGCCCCCCGCTCGCGCGCCGGGGCCGGCGGCTGCAACTGCGCCTCGCATTGTCCCGGCCCCCGCGGGCGGCGCCGGTCGGGGCGGGCGGGCGGGGGCGGCCGAGCCGCGGGGACCCCCGAGCCGGGCGCGCACACAAAGCCCCCGCCGGGCCCCCCGCGGCCGCGCGCCCCACGACGGCCCGGCCGCGGCCGCTCACCCTCTTGGCGGAGTGGGTCTTCTTCATCCTCCCGGCGCGCGGCAGGGGCCGGCGCCCCGCGGCGGGGCGCAGCGCTCGGAGGGGCGCCTGCGGGGGAGGCGGGCAGAGGCCCCCGGCGCGCTCCGCCCTCCCGCGCGGACTCGCCCTCCTTTGTAGCTCCGGTTACAGCAGGGCCGGCCCCCCTCGCGCCGCCCGCCCGCGCGCCCGCCCCCCGCCCCCGGCGCCCTCCATGCCGGCCCGCGCGGCCCGCGCCCCCGGCCGCCCGCCCGGCCGCCCGCCGCGCCCCCGGCCGCCGCCCCCCCCCCCGGCCCGCGCAGTGGGCGGCCCGGCCCGGCCGCGGCCCATCGGCGGCGCTGACGTCGCGGGTTCGGAATAAAGGGCGAATCGCGAGCCGGCGCCGCCCCCCGCCCCCCGCCTTTGTTTCTGGCTCGCGGAGGGGCGAGCGGACGCCCCGCGCCCCGCCGGGGCCCGCGCCCGGCCCGGGGGACCCCGGCCCCTCGCCGCGCGGGTGGAGCCGGAGCCGAGCGGGGCCCCGACCGCGGCGGGCGCGGGGCGCGAACCCACAGCGGCGGCGCCCGAGCGCGGACGGGCGCGCGGGCGGGAGGCCGCGGCGCTGGAGCCTCGGAAGCCTCTGGAAGCCTCTGGAAGCCGGTGCCCGGCGCGGGCGGTGGCGGCTGGGAGGGTCAGGCGCCGGGAAAAGTTTTCTGCCCCCGCGGGCATCGGGGTGCCGGGGGTCGCGGGGGCCGAGAAGGGGCCGCCGACGCGCCGCTCTGGCAGGTCGCGGAGCCTCAGGCCTTATGGGCGCCCGGGAGAGCGACCCCGAGGGCGAGGTGGACGTTGGGTCGCCTCTTGCGGGGCGAGGGGGGCAGAATGGTTGGGGCGCGGCGGCCCTGCGCGGCGGGGGGTCGCTGTCTGCCGCCCCCCAGCACCCCGACCCCCCGCGCCCCAGTGCTTTAAATACAGCTCCAGGTGCGGCCTGGGCTCGCGGCTGCCGGGGTGTCTCGCCCCGCTGCGCTGACACGGGAGATCCGCACCTGCGGGCCCCACCCCTCCCCGAGAACAGCGGAGGGCGCAGCACCCCAGGACGCCCCGACTGGGGCGCCCCGCGCTGACCCGCCGCCCCCGGGTCCACTGCAGAGCGGGCAGGGCAGGCGGCGTCTCAGCAGCCGCTTCTTCCCCACCCCCCATATTTAATGGGAACAGGGGAGTCAGGAGCCCCGGTTTGGTGCCGGCTGCATCGCCACCTGTGCCTTAGGTCAAGCTACTAATTTCTTTAGGCCTCGGCCTCCCCCTGCCCCCACGTGAGACCGTGAGGGAGGAGCCTCAAGTTCGTCAGCAAGGAAGTTGGGGAGATCCGTGCGCGGCCTGGGGGGTCCTCAGACAGATAAAAGCCGCCCTGTAGGGCTCATGACTGAGTAGTGACTGTGGGACACTGCCTGAGTGGGGGCCCCTCAACACACGCGGATTGAAGGCGGGGAGCTGGGGGGGGTGGGTGGAGATGTGTCCAGGGAGAAGACCGTGTTGGCTAAATTTGGGGTTTGAGGAGTGCGTGGGCTTGGCTTTTTCTGAGGGTCCTATGAAGGAGGGGGCTCCGCTCTCTTCTCTCCCCCCGACTCTCTCAGCCGGTCAGATTCCTCTTCACCATTTTTCACTGACTATACGAATTCCTCTTTTTAGATGGATACAGACATCCGTTCTTTGCAAACGCTCCTATATATAATTTCATCTCTTGGACTCCTCGGCGCTACCTTGTGAAGTGCGGAGAATATGGTATTTCCCCTTGGAAAATGAGGACACAGGGCCTGGGGAACAAGTCAACCGCCTGCCCCCCAGTCTGACTGCTCTCTGGTTTCACACACACACACACACACACACACACACACACACACACACACAGCCCCACACCCCTCCCCAAGTCACCCTTCCCTTCCCACCCGCCATCTCTGTTTCCCACCCTGTTAAAAAGTGATTTTAGAAGAATGAGAAAATCCAGGCCCCGCCATCAGCCATCAGCGGGGAGGCGGCGACACCGGTCAACCGGTCAACCGGTGGGGCTTGCTGGCCAGGAGGGTAGATGGGGCCTTGGGGTTTATAGTTCAAGCAGCTGCTGGTTTAGGGAGATCAAGTAATTCACACCCTGCCCATCTTCCCCCTGGTTTTAGTCAACATGCAAGCAGCTCCCGCACGCCGGGTGAGGGGCCTTGGCTGCATCAGGCAGGAGCTGGAGCCCGGGAACGCCAGGCGAGGGACTGCTAAAAACTCCAAACCCTCCAGAGCAATTTTCAGATTCCAGAGCAGATGCATGTGGGCAGTAGAACCTTCCCTGCCTGTCTGCTGCTCAAGACGTTACATAAATCTTGGTTCTCTTTCTCCTTTGCTGCTCCACGCTCTCTCCCTGCCCCTGCCTCCCTCTGGGCTGTTACTCCTCCTCCTGTATCTCACCCCACTCTGGCCTTCCCCTGCTGCCCACCCCCCATACCTGATTAGGGATCTACCTGGGAACTGTTTCCAAAGGCCAGTTCTCCCAGGAGAAATCTCATAGGAAGAACTGATGGGTCCTTCACACATTTCTCTAGCTTCTGAGTGTGATACCACCCCACAAACGACAAAAGTAACTCAAGCCAGTTTCTTCTGGAGAGGCGAGACCAGGAGACGAGGGACTCAAGAAGGGGGAACCGCCCTGACTGCGTGGTCACCAGGAAGGCACAACTGCCAGGAGCTTCATTCTTCAGCTGAATATTTTAAGAGTAACTTCACTTAAGGGAGGAAGACGTTTGCTCTCAGAGACAAAGACTTGCGAGTCGCTGCTCAGGAGCTTGCTGGGAGACGCTGTGACCCAAACAGCGGTCTCGCTGACACCAAGTGACGTGGTGTTTATAATCGGGACACGGAGGTTTTGACTAGCCCACTTCCACCCATGCGGGACAGGTCAGTAAAAGCCTCGGAGACCTTAACTAATAATGGCATCAGCTCTGTAAATCTTAAATAAAGATACGGGTCTTTGATCCCTAATAAGGCAAAACCAACTTCTGGCCCCAGACATGCTGGTGGGTGGGGGGGGTGGTTCCTGGCTCGGGCTGGGTGGCAGCCGAGCAGTGCGATGGGACGGGTGAGGGAGAATGACGCGGAAGGTCTCTGCTCCTCTGTGTCTTACTCCAAAGGGGCAGCTTGTCGAGAAGGGACGTGCGGGGCGATCTTTCCGGGAGGAGGGGTTGCTCGTCCTTTGAAGACTCTATAACTTGTCAACGGCTGCATTTAAAATACTGCCTCCCTAAGTGAAGGCAGCCTCACTTTTTACACAAAAGCAACTTAAAAAAAAGTTCCAAAGGGACTTGCAAAAGCAAAACAAGATTTTTGGATTTCGTAATCGGCGGGACGAAAGCTTTGGGGCTCATGTGAGGACGGGAGGGAAAGAACCGAAGAGAGGCCGGGGCAGGGGGCTGGCCAGAATGACCTCTCAGCTTCTCCCTTTATTTCTTGAACTGCTAACCCCCTACATGGGGGCTGACAGGAATCCAATCATCTTGTGTAGTGGTTTTGTATCCTCAACTTTAGAGACAGGAATCAGGAAACGAATTGTTTACCATAATTAGTCAGACTGTATCCATGTCGCAGTGTGCCAGTGTCCTGAGCGCTCTGCGCTGCGCCTATTACCTCGCTAATCCTCACACCCTGGAGGAAGGGACTTGAGGACACTCGTTGTGTAGATGAGTAAACTGAGCCACAGAGACTGAAGAACATTCCTAAAGTCACTAAACGTGACCTAGATTTGAGCCTGACAGACTTTTCATCAACATGAAAGAGGCAAAAACTATATAAAAGGACTTACAGAGAACTGGGGGAGACTGTGCTGTGGCGTTGGCTGTGTTTTGAGAATGACATCAGGGCTTTAACAATGTCATGACTTTCCAGTGCTTTCAAGAGAAGAGAAAGTGACATCAGAATTTACTATTTGCCTTGACACACTTGAAACGTCCTTTGGGGAGCGGCCAGGCCCTCTCGATGTTTGGTATAAAGGCGCACCCGTCTGCTCTCGTGAATTCCCATAAATGGTTATTAATCCCGAAGAACCAAAAACAAATCATCTGTATCTTTTCACAAAGTTTTATTGTAGTCATACATGGTTGCCCAGCGCCGCAGAGCCCTGCAGTGCGGGGGCGCAACAATTTGTGGCTGGCTCTCTACAGGAACACAAGGAGTTTTCAGAAGTGAGCTTGCGGGAATGTGGTTAATGAAAAGTAACGGGTCCAGAGAAGAGAGGAGGCCAGAGCTTCGGACAGTGGCTTTTCTGCTCCACCCCCTAAGCTCCGAGAACCCCCTTCTCAAGTAAGAGCCAAACGACATCCATCAGGAGCTGGAGTGACTGTGCTGTTAAACACACAAGCAACACATCTCCTCACCGGCTAAAAACACCACGAGAAAGGGGTTCGGGAAGGGCCTAGACTTACTCCCAGCTCCTCACCGGGAGTCTTGGTGTCTGTGCCGAGAGTTCAGGAGTCAGGACTACCTGGAGACGGGTTGCCATGGGCAAGAAGCCCGCGCTCTTCTCCATCACCTCCGCGCAGGGGGGCCCCGGGCGGGCGGGCAGCCGCGCCATCCTCGCTTGGCACCATTTCACCTTCGGCTCGCCGGCCTCGCCGTTATCTGAGCGTTCTCCTTGCCCCGGCTGTGCAGTCCAGAAGCTAGAACTTCCTCTAGGAAACTGATCAGTAGATTTGAGGTTACTCAAAAGCAAAAAAAAGCATCTCCCAACATGGACGATCTTGCTCCTGACAAGTGACCCGACGAAGAGGTAACAGGCAGCACTGGCCTGAGGCGCGGGTCCAGCACGGGCGTCTCCTGACTGGAGGGAGAGCCCCTTGGTGTTCTGCCCCAGGTTTCGCTATGTTTTTTTTTTTTTAATCAATAAACTTGCAAAAGCTGTTAAGGCTGGTGTTTCAGGTTTGAGATGTCTAGCCAGGAGCCCAGAACCACGTCACTCAAGCACCAGTTTTCTATTGTCCTGTAGCTGCTCGTGGCCCTAACGTCTCCCTCATCCAAGGCAGACCCGAAAGTGACACCAGCGTTACTTTTCTAAAATACAGAGTAGATTCCACTGCTTACTCTCCCCTTTATAAGACTTCTCCCGGCTTTAAAATATTCGTTTTGCTTAGAAAATAATGTAGATTAAAATTCAAGGCCCTTCATAAATGTGGCCTAGTAATGATGTTTGTATTTTATTTTGTTCCGAGAACTGCCTGAAGCTCTGTGTGTGTGTGTGTGTGTGTGTGTGTATCTACCTATGAAACAGATGCTATTATTCCTCTTCAGAAAGTAAAGACAGTTGGCGGTCAGAAAAAAGTGTCAGGAAATGAGGTAGCCTTGCGTTTTGTTTGAAAGATTACACAAGATGTCTTTGATTAGTGACTTTTGGTAAGAACTGGTTAAGTAGTAATTAACGGTGCTGAGAAACCCAATAGCAATTTATCAGGCGACCTTTGGTTGGCTCTAGATCCTGCTGCATGTGCAAAGGAAGGAGTGACTTTCCTGAAATTATGCTTCAAGATCCTCCTCTGGGTATCAGGACTCCACATTCTTGACTGCAAAGAGAAAACACTTACTATTTATATTTGCCAAGCCTAATTTCGTTTCCTGGGGCCATTGTGACTTTTAAAAAGTATCTATTTGGGGACTCTGGTGAGTCACTGCAGAATGCTTTTCAAATTATGGGCGATGAACATATTGGTATCTGTCCCCCAAATTTAGATCATAAAAAACAACAACAATGACTTTTCTAGAGCTGTTTTAAAATCAGTTTCTCTCTCTCTCTCTCTTTTTTAAAGATTTATTTATGCATATAAGAACTGGGGTGTAGTCAGAGGTGTGGGGGTAGGGATGAGAGGACTCACCAGAGACAGGGTGGGGAGCAGGGAGGCAGATCTACCAAAATATACTGCTGAGGAGAGCAGTGGGGAGACAGGAGAGGTCTGCTGTGCCGTGTGGGTAGCTCCCTGGCTGGGGATCAAACTCATGTTGCAGTGGCAATAGCTTGATAGCACTGAGACTCTAACCCCTGTGCCACCAGGGAGGCCTTATAATCAGTTCTCTTAAAAAGCAAATTAAAACCCTCCTCCTGTGGCGCTGTAGTCCGACTCGGTTCAGGCCAGAACGGTTGAACAAATTCTTTCCCAGGCATCCACTACGGAGTGGCCCTGGGAGGTGGACGAGGGGCACCTGTCATGATTCCTACCTGAAGGGGCTCCGGCCAGAGACGGGAGAGATCACGTCTCAGCCTCAACACAAGATGCCCAGACAGAGTGCCGGCGCCAGCTCAGCGGGCCCACACCCCCACTTGCTGGCCTGGCGCTGTCTAAGGACAGACCTCTCTGACTCTGGAGAGAAGGAAGGTGGGCAGAAAAAAGCCCTTATTTTAAAAAGTCAAATTCAAAAATCTTATGCCACATGCTGCAAAATGAGTGTCTTTACTTTTAAGTCTTTGGTAAGGGCTAGAAGCCACCCCTCACAGCATTTCACATGGTCTTTACTAAAGTAACTGAATTCAACAACAGTGCTCCAAGCAGGTTACATGTACAACCAACCCCCCCTTCTCTTTGATACTCCACAAATAGAAGTTGCTTCCGAGTTTCTTGTTATACCAAAGACACTAAAGGAATCTAAAATCAAATCTGAAAAGGGGTGTAATGAAAAAATGGGGTGTATTGAAAAGGGGTGTAATGAAAAAAGTGAATGTAATGGAAAAAAACACTTGAAGGAAGATGATAAGAAAAAAGATCTGCCTTAACAAGCTTCCGGTTACCACTGAGCACTTAGCTGGAGGCGCTGGGCAGGCGAGTGGGAGAGAGGAGAGGAGGGAACTTTTAAAAGCTAAAAAAAAAAACCCACGAAAAACGTTCTGTGCCCTCAGCTCACTGCTCTGGGAGCCGCTTTGGTCCCCCACCTTTTTGCTTTTGCACGTGTCATTCAGAAGTGTGCCCGCGCCTGGCACGTAGCCAAGGAACGATGCCTCTCCTAAAGCCCAACTCCTGGGCCGCTCCTGCAGGAGCTCTCCTCAGCCACGCGGCCTTCCCTACGCTTACTACTGTCCTCCGCACTTTGTGATTCACAGATTTGTTTGTTTGACTCGATCGCTGGACCATAGGATCTTCAAAGACAGGGGCATCTTATTTTCTCTGAATCTCAGCGCCTCCTGCTTTGAACAGACCCTTGCCTGAAGCGGCTGGTCCACACGCACCTTCCTGCGAGCTCCCAACGTGCCCAAACAGGTGGACGGAACATTCTGTAACAATCCTGGGCTTTCGTGTCCGCCTGATGCTCTTCCGTAGTTGCAACAGTAACAGCAAACCAAAGAAAAGAAGATGACACACGCGCGTGTCCACAGGCGGGGCGTGGGGACGCGAACGGCGCGGTATTGACAGAGAGCAAAGCCCGGAGGAGCCGCCGGGCGCCGAGAGGCAGCGCTGAGTGTAGCCTGACGCCACTGTTAATTAAAGCTCAAAAATAAGCAAAATAACACAGTCGTCAGAAATTCATAGATACGTAATAAAGGGGCAATCCCCCCCCCCACTGAAGCAAGGGGACGAAACACACCATGGAGGGGCGTCCTGCGGGGCAGCAGCGGGGATGCGGTGCAGGCAGCGCCCGGGCCGTCCAGGTGTTGAGTCGGGGAAAAGCTTCAGGGGCGTTCGTTAGGTTCTTGGACTTTCTGACTTACATGTTACAATACTCTTTTTACACATTCACATATATTACAATAAAGGAAAAAACAAGCTGAACGGGGTCTTTACTCCGGAGGTTCTCAGAACCTTTACCAAGCTAATGTAACCTGTGACCTGCCAAGAGAAGGATGAAGTGTTTCCCAAAGTGAGTGGCTAAGGAATCCCTTTTAAATGGAAAATCTATCACTATCTCCCCGAACAAATTATCCATAGAACAGACCTTGGGAGACACTGAATTAAGATATAAATCCTTGATTATACCCAATGCCATTGAGGTTGCTCCCGCCTAAGACACTCGCTTCCAAACCACGAAACTGCAGCTGAAAACGTGGCGACTCTTCCCAGCTCCCAGCTGAGCGCTGGGCACTTCACTCAGGGAAAAACAAAAAGCAAAGCAAAGCAAAGCAAGACCTAGCAAGCAGGGTCCTCGGTCCCTTTTCCTCTCCCGCTGAGAAGACCTGCACAAAGAAGCCACCAGCGGGATTCCTTGTGTTTCCAGTGTCACGCATGCACCGGGGTATCGTGGGGGAGAGACGACGGGCCAGACCATGGCGCCAGAGACAGGTCCTGGGCTCCTGGGGACCGAGCTGCCTGCAGTATCAGTTGCAAAGAGGTCTGCGAGGCGGTCACCATCTGATATGATGTGGTGACACGCAAGACACACCAATCTGTCAGAGCGGCCACAGCAATAGTGGCCACCGGCGTGCGCACCCACACCCACATCCACACCCACGAAACCAGCCTCAGACCCTGGTTGCAGCAACTGGGGACCGAAGTCTGCGCAAGCTCATTCGTTATAGGGGAACTCACGCTGGTGGCCTCACAGGGGAACTTCTAAGTGAGCACAGATGGAAACTGACCACTCAGTTTTTTTTTCAGAACCACAGAGGTCTCTGCGCTGGCACTACCTTTATAGTAACTTTTATCATTGCCCGGAAAGTCCCACCTGGGATGACAGTCTAGTCCCGCTCTTGCATGATGAGAAAGGAGGGGTTCCCGAGTGAGGTGATGGGGGGTGAAGAGGTGTGATGAGTCACCAACGTCTGCTTTCACTTGCTTTCCCTGAGTCTAATAGCAACTACAATTGCAGCAGCAAAAAGCAACATTTATTGAGTGCTTGTCTGTGGCAGATTCTCTTCTAAGCCTTTCACTGTAGTATATAACCCAGCTGTTACAACAGCCATGTGCAGTTATTACTGCCTCCGTTTTATGGTTGAGAAGATGGAGGCACAAAAAAGTTAAAACAATTTGCCTAAGGTCATATAAGTGGACACCCCGCAAAGCTGGGACTTTAAAAAAGTCACCTGGCACTGGCGTTTGTGCCTTAATTGCTACGCTACACTGCCTTCCAGAAGACCACAGAGGCCCGGAAAGCGATTTATAAATACCAGGCCCCATTCAGCCCCGGTTTCTAATGACATCCGCGAGAAGGCGCGTCAGTGAGCTGGGGAGGGCGACACGGGGCAGGTCGTGGGCCTGCACTGAGGGGAGCAAACCGGCTACTTGCTGCTTAATAATCCCAGGAGCATCACACGGATGGCTTTTTTAGAACTCGCAGAACATTTTAGTATTTTTTTCTGATCATAAACACATAGGCATGCAGATAATACAGGAAATAGAGAAGCAAATGAGTCACTCTTGAGCCACTACACAGAGTTAGCATTTTTGAGCTGTTCCTTCCAAGTTAATTATTGTTTAACCAACAAATTCTGAAGCAAACACGCAAGTACAATATGGTGGGTCTTACACACTATACAAATAGGCACATCCTATAAACTTGTAAGAAAACAGTATTTTCCTAAAATCGACATTCTGGCTGCAAGAAGCACAAGCCCATTCAAACTACCTTAAGCAAAAGAAAGTGTCCCAGAGGGGAGAGACTGGGCACTGGGCTGCCGAGATCAGCGCCTTATAAGGGCCTGAAATCTGGAAGAGCAGCTGCTCAGGAACCCGACTGGCACCTACCGCGTGTCTCTATTTCTGTCCTGCTCAGTTATTGATCTCCCTCTCCCCACCCCAGTTTATTTGCTTCTTCTTTTTCTGCATTTGCGTTGAAGAAAACTTATTTTTTATTACCCACGTCTTCTTGCATACTCAGCCCTCTTCGGCAGAGCCTCCGCGGCAGTCACAGTTGTTCCAATTTCCCAGTGAGTCTCCAACATCCCTGCCATGCCTGGGCCTGACATTTGCTCTGTCTCTTCAAATTGTGTTGTTGCCCTTGGTATGCCTTCTAATATTTTCTTGCTAGTGGGCAGGAACCACCAAGTAAAAGGAAGTGCAGCCAGGCCTTCGGAGGGCGGAGGTGCTGCGCTGGGAGGGATAATCCCGTGCTAAGACTTCAATGAGCTGAATCCTCTGTACTATCAACCTCACGAGTTTTTCCTTTTTATCTCTCTTAGGCAGGAGAGGCTGGCTAGAGCTAGGTGAAGTTGAATATTTTCTTTCCAAGAAGAAAACTTTTTAAACCAACCTTCTCCACACTTAGGAATGATTTTTAAATTTATTTTGAAGAGGCAGGAGTAGCTGACCTCAGCGGTGGCAAGGTAGACAGTGGTAAAACTTCTGACTGGCAAATGAGTAGTTTAGCATTTTGGAAATGTTTATACTTTCTGATGCAGTTACTTCATTTCCACACTGCTAGAGCTGCGTGGTATCCAGGGCCACACCAATTTGAGCTTGAGTTCCAGCTTGTTATATGACTTCAGGCAAATTACTTCATTTCTCCATTTTCTGTTCTTTCATTTGAAAATTATCTCTTGGACATGAAGATTAAATGAGCTAATACATGCGAAGAGTCAGCAGGCTGCCTGTCTAGCATGTTATATGCTCAGTGATCACCTCACATGAACAATGGACACGTGTAAGGATGTACAGAGATGTTATTTATTACCACACTGTTTACAAGAGTGAAAAACTATGAATCATATCAAGCAATGATATGATAGCTGATAGCTCTCAGTCAGGTGCCCAAGGCATGGTGGGAAAGTATACAGTGGAATAATCAGTGGTATATTTGTGGAATGAACAAAAACTGAGGATTGGTTAAATAAATTGTGGCAAAATCAGACAACGAGATGCTATTCCATCATTAAAAATGACAGAAGTAAGCATTATGGGGTATATTCCCTTTCAGTTTGAAATAAAAGTGTGCACATACACAGAAAAAAAAAGTCTAAAAAGTAATACCTCAGGATGCTGACATTTCATCTGTGATAAGATGGGGGAATATGGACATTTTTATTATTTTCTTTTTACTTGACAGTATTCAATTTTTTTCTGTGCAAGTATTATGAATTTGCCTTGTAATGAAAGCTATTTTTAATTAAAAAATATATAAGTATGTTCCAGTGCATAAATACACTGGAATCGGGGGCACGCCCAGATTCAAATGTTGGGTTAAATTCAGTTTTTTAAAAATGCATTGATATGCCTACTCTCCCAGGAGGCATTGAAACCTTTAAAAATATAAAACATGTTATCTCTCTGACACCTGGCACAGAACCATCTGAATAATTAGCATTCAGTAAATGCTTGTCAGTGACAGGCTTACTCTCATCACAGCCCTGTCAGCGCTACACTTGGGCCACAGGAGGAAAGACTCTCCCAAACCTCTGCAGAGATGGTAATGGTCCCACAGTTTCAAAACTGATCCTGAAATGCCCACTGTAAAGAAGAATGCCCTCAACTTTCCTCTTCCTTTGAAATGCAAATTCTGTCACAGGATCCTAATTTTTCTGTAAATAATTCAGAGAGGAACCAACTCTTGGTTACAGGAGAAGATCCAAGTTTCTAGTGTTACTTGTTTAGGTAGAAATCTATAAGGACCTGTTGATGATAGGAATCTGCCTCCTCCCAGCTGCAAATTTATTTACAGAAATCTAAAATCCCATCTTCCAAGCCCTAAACTGTATACTATTACAAAAAACCATTAATGTCACTGACTAACTCTGTCAGTATTACACTATTATCAACAATTAGGCATTGTCTTAGGTAGTGATGAAACTAACAGCTGCCACTAATTCACTGAGTTAATCATTTTCATTCAAAGAGCAACACTGGGGCCTCCCTGGTAATGCATGAGTTCGAACCCTGGTCAGGGAACTAACCCACAGGGCGCATCAAACCTCTCCTGTCTCCCCGCTGCTCCCCTCAGCAGTGTGTTTCAGTAGATCTGCCTGTTTGGCTCCCCACTCTGTGTCTGGAGAATCCTCTCCCCAACCCCCCACCTCTGGCCTACACCCCAGTCCTTGTATGCATAAATAAATTAAAAAAAAAAAGCAACATTGTCAAATCTCATTCTTAGATGACAAAAAATCTTAAAACTCAATGATTCTTTACTTTATACTATTTTTGCCCTGCATTGGTTTATATTTCCAAGTAGGCAGAAAGCATCACATAAAAACATATATTGTCTGCCTCACTGCAAGTGACATTTATAAGCAAGGGGTTAAAAAAAAAAATCAAAGCCAGACAAATCTTCCTAAAATATTACTTCGATTGCTTGTCAAGGTGCCCCTACTGGAAATAAACTGTGTGTTCAACTCCACCTTTCCAATTTATTAACTCTAAGACCTTGGACAAGGTACTTAAAGTTTCTCTACCTTATTTTTCTCATCTGAGAAATGAAGCTGATGATAATAATAAAAATACCAACTTGGTTCCTCATGAGAACTAAACAAAAAAAGTAAAGCAACACTCTCCAACTGAAATGTAAAGTGAGTCACAAATATGAACTGCTTGTGTCTAAATGTTCTAGTCACATTAAAAAGTAAAAAGAAACAGATAAAATTAGGTTTTCAAAGCACTTTTGATTTTAACCTATATTTTCAAATTATTACCTGCTTAAAATTATTAATGAGATATTTTATACTTTTTTGGATACTAAATCTTTGAAATCTGGTATGTATTTTAGAACACACCTCAAATTAGACTAGTCACATTTCAAGTGCTCAGTAACTATACTGGCTGGTGGCTAGCTTATTGGACATCACAGGTATGATTTTAGAACAGTGTCTAGCATATGGTATCTGCTAAGTAAATTTTAGCTCTTAATGTCATCATAACTCTCTTAGGAATTGCTATGGATCAATGTTTTTCAAAACATATGACTCACACATAATACAGCTAGTACCAGCAGGTAGTTCCAGGGCATGGCATTATATAACATGGAGTTACACAGTGAGAAAACTACTACTTTCTAAGTTATCTTTTTATCTTTTACACTGCATCACCGAAAAAGTATCAGTTTGATATTACAGTGTTTTGTTTTTCAGTTTTTAATTGACATATAAATCATAGGCAATAAAATGCAACAATTTTAAGGGCATCCTTTGATGATTTTTGACAAATGTATAAAGTTGCATAATACTTCCTCAATCAAGGTAGTACAATATTTCCATCAATTGAGCAAGGGCTTCTTAAAAATCAAGAAACTAACAAAATCTCAACAAGAGCCATGAACTCAACTCCAAACCACTGAATATATAATGTCAAATTGTTTTCCATAAAAGTTATACCAATTTACACATCTACTGGTTGTATTTGAGACTGCCTTGCTGTATTTTTATTTAAAGGACATAAATCAGAAATGGGACAAGAGTTTATTAATATATAAGGTGTCCAATAGTAACAGTATACAAAAACATACCCTTAAAATTGAAATTATATGACCACTAAGATGATCTTAAATAACTTATAAAACATGGTCAATATCATTAGAAGTGAGAAAAACAAATACAAAAGCATATAGACAATGTGATCCTAATTACATAAAAAACAAAAAATAAAACAAACAAAACTCAAAAATCTCTTGATAAAGAAAAAAACAGGAGAAAATACACTAAAATATTAGCAGTGGTAAGCTCTGAGCTGGATGTTATTATAAATATTTTTTACTTTTATATTTAGCTTTTTTTGACAATGTGCATGAATTACTATGGTAAAAAACCTATTTTTCTTCATCTGTCTTTGCGAGGTAGAGTGAAAATAATCGAGAAAATGTGGCAACTAATTAATTTGCAGGTTTACAGCAAGTGAGGGTGTAACTGGATGCCGTAATATTACAGAGAACCTACTACGTGCATTCATGTATTGGCTTGAAAGGGAATCTGGTGGTAAGAGGATTACTGACTAGAGGTCACCTTCTAGCAAGATTCTTCTTTCTCCCTGCTAAACATTTGAAGAAGTGGGGGCCTCCCTGTGGTGCAGGGGCTAAAGTCTCAGCACTATCAAGCTACCATCAGCCACTGCGGCCTGAGTTGAACCACTGACCCCATGGCACAGCAGACCTCACCTGTCTCCCTGCTGCTCCCCTCAGCAGTGGATTTCAGTGATCTGTCTGTTCTGCTCCCCACTCTGTCTGTGGTGAGTCCTCTCAACCCCACACCTCTGGCCTACACCCCAGTCTGTGTATGCATAATAAATAAATCTTTAAAAAAAAAATCTGAAGAAGTACTGACCTCGCAGCACTGGAGACTAAAGTGCCATCTTCCCTCCAGTCCAGGCTGGGCTCAGGCAATGGCCTTCACCCGGCCTCCCTGCTCCCCTCCCCTTCTATCCTGAATTCGGGGAGACAGAGGGATTTGTCCTATTAGAACAATTCTGCCCCCATGGACCTGGTTCTTGGCCTCTCAGCTCACCCAGCTAACTTAAAGTGTCAGTTGCAGCCAGCAGAGACCAAGACACTTTAATACTGACTGACTTGCGAAGTGATAAGGCAAGCAGGCTCAGAATCCAAGCCAAGATGCTTATTTATTTTATTTGCAATGTAGGAGCATATGTTCCTGACACATCACTAGAATAGAGGCTCAGTCCATTACAGGTGAATGATGGGTATAGTTCAGTCACACAATGAACAAATGTTCATTCTGAACATTTAAGATAAATAATACTTCTCAAGCCATATTCATTTAGATAGCCAGGGTAACCCTGCTTGGTGTAAGTCAGGTGTCACAGTGCTGCTCAAACTCTCAGCACACACAACGTGAATGCCACTACTTATAGCAGCAGCATCCACAACAGCCAAAAGGTGGAAACATCTCAAATGTCCGTCACTGATAAGATAGATTAACACAATGTGGCATGTGAAAACAATGAAATATTCACAGTAAAGGGAATGAAGTGCTGATGTAGGCTACAAGATGGAGGAGCCTGAAGACACTGCACTGATATAAGGGGCCACTCACAAAGGACTACATGGTATAAGAGTTCATTGATATGAACGGCCCAGAATGGACAGAGACAGAACTCAGATCCACGGCTGCTTAGGGATGGGGAGGGGGATTCTTTCTAAGGTGATGAAAAGTCCTAAAATTGACGTGATGGTGGAACACCATCTGTGAATATCTACAAACCACTGCATTGTATACTTTAAAAGACTGAGTTGTATGGTATGTGAATTATATCTTAATAAAGTTGTCAAAAAACAATACACTCTACAACATCCTCTAACTCACAGGGAGAACAGTCCTCACTATAGTCTGCTCTGCCCTTCACAATTAGGCCCCAGACGCCTCTCTAGGCTTCCTCTTGCTCAGTGCCACCCCCAGGTCCCCAATGCCCTCCTGTCTCCTTGGACACAAGAAATGCTCTGCCTTAGGACACAGCTCTGGCTGTGCTTGCGATGCTCTCCACAAATTTTTCAGGCTCACCCTCTCACCTTGTCAAGTCTTTGCTCAGCCTCTTCAGGATGAGGCCTTTCCTGACACCACACGGAGTAGCTGACTCGCTGTGCTGGCCTGGTCACTACTGATTTCCTTTTACCCTGTTCTGCTTTTTTCTCCCATGGCATTTACTATCACGCTTTCATTTACAAAAATGTTTGCTTATTTGTTGAGGTTATTGTTTATTTTTTTGTCTCCCTGCATTAAAATGGAGGTTTCATAAAGGTTGGGATCTCTGATTTTTCCCACAGAGGCATCTCAATGCCCAGTGAGTATTTGCTGAATGAACCTATTTGCTGAATGAGCAAGTGAACAAACTATTAACTTTATGTTGTTCTCATTTGTTCAATAAATATTTATTCATCTCTTCCAGAACTTATAACTAGGACTAATGACTTTTTTTAATTTAAATATTTTATTTTATATAATTCTTACATCTTTTTTCATCTTTGCACAATGTATGCATTTTCATTTTGGTTATGTTCCCCATACAATTGTACCCCCCCCCCTTATTTTGACTCTAGTCCTTCCTCTCCCCTTTCCCCCCACACCCGTAGTGTGTCTCTGGTTTATAGTAGCTTGTTGATTTTGATTTTTACTTTGTATTGATTAGTCTTTTTCTTTGTCTCTTATTTAGGTTTTCTAAATTCCTGCTATGAGTGAGACCATCCGGTATTTTTCTTTTTCTTTCTGACTTATTTTGCTGAGCATGATCCCTTCTAGCTCCATCCACGTTGTGGCAAATTGCATGTGTTTATCTTTTTTGAATGCTGAGTAATATTCCATGGTGTATATGTACCACATCTTCTTGATCCAGTCATCTATTTTTGGGCATTTGGGTTGCTTCCATAGCTTAGCTATTGTAAACAGTGCTGCTATAAACACAGGGGTGCAGGTGCCCTTTGGGATTACTGAATCCCTTTGGGATTCTTTGGGTAAATACCTAGGAGTGGAATTGCTGGATCATATGGAAGCTCTATGTTTAGTAGGTCAAGAAGTCTCTACACAGCTCTCCATAGTGGTTGGACCAGTTTGCACTTCCACCAGCAACAACAAATGTTGGTTCCACAACCTCGCCAACATTTGTTGTTCCTAGTTTTTTTTAATATGTGCCATTCTCACTGGTGTGAGATGGTATCTCATTGTAGTTTTGATTTGCATTTCCCTGATTACAAGTGATGTTGAACATTTTTTCATATGCCTGTTGGCCATTTGCATTTCTTCTTCAGAGAAGTTTCTTTTTAGCTTTTCTGCCCATTTTTTGACTGGATTATTTTCTTCATTTTTGTTGAGTCTCATCAGCTCTTTGTAGATTTTTGTGATCAGTCCTTTATCGTTAGTGTTGTGTGCAAAAATTTTCTCCCAGTCGGTGGGGTTTCTCTTTGTTTTGGTTATTGTCTCTTTTGCTGTGCAGAAGCTCTTTAATTTGATGTAGTAGGACTACATGACTTTTGAATGAGATACTGGTGAAGATCTCTGCAGTGCTACAGGATGACTCACGTTACATATAATTCCTAGAAGTTGAAAATGGACTTATTCTCCCCAGACAAGGATGTATTAGGTCAGGATGACTAAAGAGGCAAATGAAGAGGGAAGTAGTAAGGAGGCAAAAATGATTCCATAGGGGCAAATCCTGCCAGGGGATGAGAGTCTGTGCACCCCAAGCCTTTAGGGCCCCGGGGTCCGAAGTGGGATAGGGGGAGGGCGGGGGCACCGGCGTGTGCTCAGGTCACGCCAACTCCATCACACACACCCTCTTCAGGGCCAGCTCTCTGCCTTCAGAAAGTTATACTTCTGAAGAGGTCTCCGTGATCAGTTACCTTTTCTTTCTTTGCATTTCATTAAGTCCAAAAGGAGAAGGGACAGCAAGACAAAATTCATCTTAAAGCCCACACACCCATGGGGAGAGACGGCAGGACTGCCTGCCTCTTTCATTCACGAGGCAATTTTAATAAGAATGTTACTAAGGAGATAATCAGCTTCTGCAAAGTTCCTGGTGTCTTACCAGTAAACACATGCCTTCTATTTTTAATAGTATTTAAATCTCAACAAAGATAATCACAATCACACCAAATCAAAGCGGGCCTATAGACACCAATCATAGACCCCCAAAGGCCTGTAAAGCTCCACTTTACTGTGAGCAGAGCTTGAATCGCTGAGAAATTTTGTCACAGAAGAACTATTCTAAAGAAATAAGATACTTCAGAAGGCAGCTTAAATTACAATTTTAAATGAAAGCTGAATTTCAGATTCAACTAATATATATTTCCTTTTAAAATCTAAGGGCACAGATCTTCAAGTACTTCCGGGCTGAAGAGGAAGAAGCTTATTTATTCACAGCCCTATTCCCTTATCAAAACCTACACTCATTTCTGGAAATAAGGAAAGAATTCTTTCTATCCTTAATTTTTTGGTTTTATCTACAACTCAGATTTTGTTTCAATTCACAGTAAGAGCAGTCTTCTGTGGACCAAACATAGAACATGTCCGGGAAGAAGGTGCTGAAATCACCACGTGAGGAGTGAGGGCACACATGGCTGTCTAGAATGCTGGGGACCAATTTTGACCTGTCTACCCCTTACATTATAAGTATCTTGTCCCAAATCATACACTAGTTAGAGATGGTGTTGGGATGTGACGGTGCAATAAATCTGCAGTGATCTCAGATTCTGTCTAAGAGATCAGGAAACTCAAATGACCTGTATTCCGGAATATTCCTACAGAAGTATTTCCCTCTCAGAAAGGATAGCAGCTTCTTTGTGGGCACATCACACTCCCAGGTTCAGAACATGAGAGTGCTTTCTGGGGTCCCTGCAATCCATATCCTTGTGGGGCAGTCTAGGCCATATCTGACATGATTCCAAGCATAAAAAGAGGGTACTTATCATGGCATGTCTAAGCCTACTGTTTCCTGATTGCCATCCTCCCTCTAAACAGTACTTTGTGCTGTAGAGCCCTTGACAAAGGCCAAGTCTTTGTCACACATTCATTATTTCCTTAAGATACAGCCCATGTAGGGGTCTCCCTGGTACTGCAGGGATTAAAGAAACAGAGCTATCAAGCTATTGCCAGCCTTGCGGCATGAATTCGATCCCCGGACAGGGAGCTGACCCACGTGGCACAGCAGGTTTCTCCTGTCTCGTCAGCTGCTCCCCTCAGCAGTGGTGGATTTCAGTAAATCTGCCTTTTCTGCTCCCCACTCTGTCTGTGGTGAATCATCCCCCCGACACCTCTCTACACCTCAGGTGTTTTATGCACAAATAATAAATCTTTAAAAAATACATATAACCCATGTTTTAAATAGGAGATTTTACAAAAAACTCTCTTACAAAAATTAAACTCTAACAATTCACTGAAACAAATTACTCAACATTTTCTCCATCATCTCAAGATGTTCACTGCTAGCTCACATTGACCCTACTATATTCAGGTATAAGACTTTTTTTTTTTTTTTAAATACTAATTTTTTCATTTACCGGGAATCTAAGATTTCAACATGTATCAAGAGTTGTAAACTTATTCAATAATTTCCTAACCCCAAGGTAACCCACATTCATCATGAAAAATCAAGCCCTTCCACTGAAAGCTGAAACTGTGCGGCATTCAATTACTTATGCCTTTATAATACACATCCTCTATAGTCTTAGATTGATACATTTCACCACTTATTGGTCAGAGGCTATGTATTTATAAAAACAAAATATAAAATCCTGATAATAAATGATTTATGTATGATAAACATTAACTTTTTTCCAGGTTGGCAAGACCAGAGCAAGACCCTTTTCTTAAAAAGTTTCAATGGTCAGGGTCAGTGAACCAGCCTGTTGAAGACTTCATTAAATCCTCAGTTGCTAAGGATTTCTGCTCAAATACACTCCCCGGTACTGCTCAGCATGTTGTTAGGTCAGAGACAGAAAGACCAAAGCTGACTAGTCTAAGGGTCCAGGCTAAGGTCTTTGTAAGGCTGCCTTACTTTCTCAATTTCACATAGAGGGTTATTTGCTTAGGAACTAGAACACTAATTTAAGGAAAAAGCTAGATATTTAGTTTTTTTTTTCATTTTTTAATAGTAAAATGCAATTTATTCAGGTACTATTACCAGCCAAACATCTGAAAATGTATGCATTTTTGTTTATATATGACTAAATTACAAAGATGAAAGTTTTTGCTGACCTATCTTCCATTTCAATCCAATACATTTTCGAAATTGAGATATAGATATTTAGTTAAAAACTTCTGATATTCAAGCTAAAGAGAAGATGCCACAATTCTTGAACAATGGCCATGGGGTTAGAAATAATTAGTGGAAAATAGTCTCAAAGGTATTATTTAAGGGTCAATTAGTCTTTTGGAATTCTGATATCAAAGTCTATTTAAAAACATATAATTACAAATATATATGAGAGAACTCAATTAGATCAAAAAAATAAAATCCTATATAGCAATCAGATAATAAAGAAAATCTTTAAACTTTAAATAATTAAATACTCTCCAGAGAACAATACAGGTGTCAGGCAGTCAAGTAATATTTATGAAGGAAACACACGTGATTAAAGGCATGGGCTCTGACTTCAAATCTAGGAGCTCCTATTAGTCAGGTTTAGTTGGGCAAGTTAATCTCTCCATGCCTCAGTTTTCATGGATAGAGTAGAGATAATAATAGATCATACCTTCTACAAGGCTTAAATGACTTAATACATAGTACAACGTGCAGCCCAATAAGTATTATAATCATTTTTTAAAAGTTTTTTTATTTATTTATACAAGATCTGGGGTATAGGCCAGATGTGTGGGAGGGTGAGAGGATTCACCAGAGACAGAGCGGGGAACAGAACAGGCAGATGGACCAAAGACACTGCTGAGGGGAGCAGCGGGCGAGGCAGGAGAGGTCTGCCGCACCATGTGGGTATCTCCCTGGCCGGTTGGGAATCGAACCGGTGCTGCAGAGGCTGTAGACAGCTTCGCGGCGCTGCGTTTAACCCGCTGCACCACCAGGGAGGCCCTATAATCATTTTTATTAGTAACTGCAGCAAAGAGAAAAATTTGACTAAAATAGTTGTGATAGTATTATGTCATTCCTGTGCTTAAAAATATTAATTCAGTGACTACTGAACTAGGTTCAAAACGCTCAATTTGAAATTTTAAGATATGCCAGGCTACCTTTCCAAATAATATTATCTAATAGTTTTTAAATTAGAGGAAATTTCACATGAAGTCACTACTATTTTTTTATACTCTCTCAAGATCATAACCACACTCACCCTCCCACGTCTGAAATTAAGGCAGACTAGAAAAGGCAAAAATTCTCTTGCGATAAATTACACAGAAATGTGGGGTAAAAATGAAAAATATCCTTTTAAATGAATAGCTGACCTCTTAAAAAAGTAAAGCAAATCTCTAAGAGCCATCACAAAAAGGGAAGGAAAACTTAAGTAGGTAAGTACAGACTGGTACTGTGACTCCTAGCAGTACGTTCTGATACTCATAAGTATGGATCAGGAGACAGGACTAGGTCTCTAATTCCTCTCAGCAAGAAAGGGAATTAGAACTGAGAGTCTCATAAGGTAGAGGCTTTCATTGAAAGACTAAAAAACCAAATATCTTCTGTCTGCATAGGGAGAGAACAAGGAAACTTAAAAATAAATTTGTATGACTCTGACTGGTTGAGGGACCCTTTACTATAAAAATTAGCATAAAAAAATAGTTGCAAACTGTTAATTCTCTTCAACTTAGGCCCTCGTGAGTCCCACAGATAAAACCCTGTTTAAGATAACTCATAATCCCAAACTACAGAACATATGCAGACATGATTTCTCATGAGCTACTATCCCAGCAGACGCAACAGCAGAATTAGATAAGCGGTACTTCAGATTACAGCATTAATGTGGTTAAAGAAAAATGAAGATTTTGACAATATGAAGAAAGAAGACTAACAAAAATATCAGGCAGATGTGAAAAAGAAGTAAAATTTACAGGCATAAAAATGTAATCTTTGAAATTAAAAACGGAATGGACATATTAAATATAGATTAGAAACAGCTTAAAAAGAAACTTACTGAATGGACTAGTGATCTGAAAAAATTTCACAGAAGGGGAGGGAATGGGAGCATAGTATCTCTTAAGAACACTTACAATGAATCTATGATGACAGAAGTCATAACAGTTATTTGTTTGCGGGGAGTTATGACAAGCAGTCTAATAATTATCACAAGTTCTAAGGGAGGCTTCCAGAGACGATGGGAATGTCCTATTACCTCATCTGGGTGGTGGTTGTATTGATGTATTCACTTTGTGATATTTCATTGAGCTGTTTATCATTTGTACACTCTCCATACATAATATTACACCTATAGATGTAGTATTTCTGTAGAAATTATAAAAGAAAATTCTACTGCGCAGTTTGCACCAAAATAAAATGTTGATAGATTATAATGATAAAACTAAATAGAAGCCTTACAAATAATGGAAGAAACAGAGGTTAACATTTATCTACAATTGTGGCTAGGAAACAACTTTCTAAACACAACACCAAAGACAGAAATCACTGTTAGCTTTAAATTATAAAGTTAAAAATACACATACACAACAATAAAACTTTACACAACATTCGCAATATCCTTAGAGACAGAATTCTTAAAAACTACTAGAAAAAACCGAACAACCCAGTTGCAAAATGGGCAAAGAATAAGAACTGGCATTTCACAAAAGAAATGTGACCTGTGAGCTTTGGAAACTGATGAGGCTAAGTAATTCGCCTAAACTCCCAAAAACAGTCAAGAAGGAAAGGCAGGATTCAAATCTAGGCACTCCTACCCTTCGATTAATATTTTTAAATGAGTAATTATATAATCTAACACTGGAAGATATTTCTATCATAGACTACAAAATGCATATTACAAAACGAAAAGTACGCTTGAGATCCATTTCTGCCCACAAACCACATGCAAGTTTACACAGGCTTAGGAAAAATCTGAAAGGTCAAAATATGAGAGTGGTTAGATTATGGGAGCTTTTTCTCTCTTTCGCTTTTCTGAATTAAAACAAATAAGAGAACGTATATATTATGTATATATTACTTCCATTATAAAGGGAAATGTTACATTAAAAAGCCAAATAATAATACATTCCCTCGCAGTAATCACCCCAGTCACCACCATCTTCAGCAAACCCTTAAAAGGAGCCATAGTAAGCACAAGTATATACATAAAAATGTTAGGTCCCTGCACATCCAGGGCTCAGCTCAGGTCTCTCAGGATCTTCAGTCATTATGTCCAACTAGCACGCAATGGTTTTCTCGTCTCCTTCTGTCTTTCCTAGACTTAAATTCCAAATTAGTCTTCCTAAAATGTAATGACCCCTTCCCAAATTCACTGCTTAAAAATTTCAGATGATTCTCTATTTTCTACACAAGAAAGTGGAAATTCCTCAGCCTGGAATTCAAGGCCTTCCACAGTTAAGGCATTCAATCAGCCTTTCACTTTATTGTACACTACCTTTATACATTTATATTATTCACCTTTATATTTTTCTTACATTTAGTATTTAAGTATTTGACTTAACGAATGTAGCTAATCAATCTAACAGAAACAATGTATAGACGTCACCACCATCACGTGTTGGTATTTCCCAAGCGCTCATCCGTGGTTTCTCCTTCTTGGGACACAGGGACCATAAATCGTTAACAGTGCAGACTGGTTCTTACTGTCCAAGTTTTTGACCTAATTAAGTGATTTATGAACTTAAAAGAGTCTACATCCCTCATGCCACGTATTCCATGTGTTAATGCCTTAGCCCACAGCTCTCTGGTCCACGCAGACCACACTTTGCCCACATAGAAGGAGTGTAAGCTTGACTCCCTGGGAAAAGGACAGAACTGCAGGCCTGGCTGGTGCCCTTACCTTCTCGTGTTGTGCACCGTGGTTCCTCCAAGGACAATCCTCACTCCAGGAGTGGTGCGGTTCAGGTTATAGACTGTTAGTGCTTCTTCGTAAGTGGCTCCTCCAATCATGAACACGACGATATCCTGAGGCCTGTGGCAATGAAGACAGTGAATGTCCACAGGGGAAGGGGAAGAGGACAAAAGCTGTTGTTACAGTTATATACACAGTGTTAATTTATAAATCTTTCTTTTTTGGTGGAGGAAGCAGAAATAAAGCAGGATAGAATAAAAGGTTTAAAAAAGTTTTAATTATCTGAAATTGGCAGGAAACAGAGCAGGAAATGCTGAATAGTGATTTGCTTTCTGTTTATGAGCGGATGTCTTATAATTTCTGTGCTGTGGATTTGAGAATAGCACAATAGTGTGCTTGCTGGAACCAAATGTGGAAATATTCTTTTAGATGCAAGAGGCTGCAGTATGCTTCACTGTGACATGGTATCAATACAGCAGTAATTGATGCCTGTAGGACCAATCTCCTTCAAGGATGAGCCCTTTGTCAAAGACTGAGTTACAGTGTCATTCCAATGGTCTCTGTCCAAGTATTTTGGAAAGTACTGGCATATTTGGATGTCCTCAGACTTGGGAACTAGACACACTTAGTATTTTAAGTGTACAAAAAGAATAGGACACATAAATTGATGCTGCTTCTAGGATCTCCACCTTGTCTTAGAGTATCTTTGTCTCCTAATCCTTTGATAAACCAATAAAAAGAAGCCATGGAAACAAACAAAACTCCATGGTGTAGTTTTGACAATGGACAAGCTGACACACCCGCTGGCTGGGCGTCCAGCCTCCCTGAGGAGTGCTGCAGGTTTACTGTGTTTCCATCTGTGTCAAAATGGCTTCATAACAAAGGCGAGTGGCCCTCCTACCTGCTCCTTCTGCAGATAGCAACAGAAAGGAGATCATATCACTTTTCAAAACTGTTCAAGTTTCCCATGGTTTTCTTTTTTCATGCCTTCAAAGAAGACAAAATTACTTAGTTTTAATAAGCCAGTAATGTTGTTAAACTACTTCCTGGTTATCACTTAAATGGCCTCAAGCAGGGACATCCATTTTGAGGGTCACAGAACAAAAGTGCAACAGATCAAGGTATTTAGTCAAGGGACATATAAGCTCATGTATAAACCATCAAAAAACCCCCTAACATTTCCTTTCTGTGTCACTTTCTGTCGCTTCTTAAAATACCTTGCAGGAATTAACTGAGAGAGAATTTGTTCATGTGGGACTTCAAGAAACAGAATTAGCTACTGTGGCTACTTAAAAATGTTCAGATAATCTCTGAGTTGCTGAGAAACCCAATGAAGGCTCCTGATGATGAAGACAGGATTATTGTGCAATTAGGGAGAGGTGACAATGACATTTTTATGTGAACTTGAGACTAAAATCATGCCTTTGAAACACTAAATTTTACTTTTTAAGACAAAATAAGCTTCATTCAAGACTACTCACCTGGAGTAATTTATCAGCACAGTGTTTTTATCAACACAGTCTATGTACTGTTATATATTTCACAACCATCTAAAAAACTAAAATATAAGGTGTTTGACTAGATGTATTTGTACATGGTACAAAATACAAAAAGGCACACTGAAAAAAAACTACCTCTCACCCAGTAGTCTTGGACCCCAATTTCTCTCTACAGGCAAACACTATAGCAAGTTTCTCATATCTCCTTTCAGCAATATTATCTGTTTGAGCATATATATTTACAAACAAACATATTTTAAATATGAGTGAGTGTGCAAATAATTAACAGGGAAAGGTTTCAGAAGATAAAATATGTTTTCATCTTATTTTCAATAAGTCAATCTTGCCTTCTTTTTTCTCAAACCACTATACCCAGTCACCAAAACTAGAAGACTCATGTTATCGTGAACTCTTCCTTTATCCTTAGCCTCCACCTTTTATCAGTGACTAACTATTGAAGAGATGGTAGGAATCTAAAACAACAGTACTGCAGAGATATTAGTCCTAAATAGGAAAAAAGGGTGTATTTCCTTTAGAATGGAGGGATATAAAGGTAGGTGTATGTACATAAGTCTATATGTAGCAGGGATAGACATTAAAGGATTTCAAGTCTGGCAGACTCAGTTCTTTTTCTCTGTGAAGTGGGAGACACTGGTGTGGGCTGGAGTGAGCTTGGTGACTTGAAGAGAATGGAAAATATTCAAAACTGTTATGGAGAACTAGACAAGGGGAGATGATTAGGGGCACATAAAAGATGGGCTGAGTATCCCCGAAGACCCAGGGCAGGGCACAAGCGATGACTCTGTACTGACACTTATCTGTGACTGGTGTGATTTCCTCTCTAACATGGAGAAGGAGAGCTGAGCCTTAAGGCTAAATGATTTATCTGACATTAACCTGGCTTTAGACTCCAGGGAAGGAGGCTCCTTATATAGTCGTAAGAAAGCAACAACGCTGTCCATGAATCACTGAACTTTTTCTACACATCAAGTTTCTTGCTAAGCCATTTGCTTAGGAAGAGCTGCATGATTATGAGAGTAGGTATTTTTCTATTAAGTATGATGAACATTTGATTATTCAGGGTCTGACTATTCAGGTAAAATAGTGGTTCTCTTCTTTTTTCCCAACTGACATGTTGTATAACATTTCTACTCTTACATTCTCCTAATATTTCTACAGAGCAGGAAGGGGAATAGGAGCAGCTAAAACCCAAGTTCACTTCTTGTTAGTTTCTTTAGGAATATAATTCATGAGAAAAGATCAAATAAGCCACAGTTGGCTGCAATTTAAAAAACTGACAGGCATCCCTGTAACTATTATCACAATAATACCCACATGGATCTACAATAAATTTCTTTTTAGCAGTAAATGTCTAAGGATATGAATTTTCAATTCTTTCTAATACATTGGTTCTAGAAGTACCAACGATCTCAAATAAAAATGGCTTCTCAAGTGCAGTCACAACTGGTTTAATATTACTAAGGGATGCAAAGGATGAGTTTTATGGGGAAGAAAATCCAACGTTTTAAGAATGTGTCATCAAGGAGACAATACTCCACCAATAGTTTGGCCCATTTTTTTAACTATCTAGGGTCAGCGTAAGTGGAAAACAGAAAAAAAAAAAAAAAACAACAACTCACAGTGTTCAGAAATAGTAAAGTCAAAACCAACATAAACTTACATTCTTGGGAATCAAGCATTTTTGTTACAGTAGGAACCACATGCAATACGCTGTGGTGAGCAGCAACTCCAGCCTGAGACGTATCACACTGTTTATCTTGAGTAAATACTCACGAACTGCACAAATTACGTCACTAAGAAGAAGAAAGGGAAGTTTCTCCCTTGCAGGGGTAGACAGTGACGGGCCCAGAACCAGAGAGACACACTTTTGTTTTGCGTTCCTGACGTGATAAATCAATTTTAAAAGCAGCTGAGCAGACTAATGAGGAAAATAATGCTGTTTCTCCACAGCCGCCCTCTGATAGCATCTTTCTCAAGAGACTGTCTCCTAAGGAAAAGAACGGCCAGGTCTGGGAAGGAATAAACTCCAGCAGGTTTCTGTCATTGCCACGGAATGCTACCCTCTAGTCTGGTAATTTCAGGGTGCCAGAGTATTTTTGTCTTATGGAGAGGGAAGAAAATGGCACAGATGGTAAACTGTGGGTGTAGGTTACATTAATGTCAGGATGAAACCCAGACACAAGGCTGGGTCGGCTCGAAGAGCCTGATTCAACTGTGTGCCTCGCAAAGCTGACTGTGTCACGCTGGTTATGAAAACACTGATAAACGTCGTCCTGCGCCTCCCACTCACTCAGGCTGACTTAGGAGAAACAGTGATGGGGAAAAAAATTTAAAAGAACGTCCCTGACATTTTCCCTTTTTATGCTTTTCCACAGTCAAATATTAAAGTAGATGTGCTGGGGGCCTCCCTGGTGGCCTAGGGGTTAAATCTCAGCGCTATCACCACCAAGGCCTGAGTTTGATCCCTGGCCAAGAAGCTGACCCACGTGGCGCAGCAGACCTCTCCTGTCTCCCCGCTGCTCCCCTCAGCAGTGGACTTCAGTAGACCTGCCTGTTTTGTTCCCCACTCTGTGTATGGTGAATCCTCTTACTCCCCGCACCTCTGGCCTACACCCCAGTTCTTCTATGCAAAAAAAATAAATTTTTTTAAAAAAGTAGATGTTCTGAAGAGGAAAACAGTAAAATACATAGCAAGTCTTTTTCATGGTTGGTTGAAGTCAAGTGGAATACACAAGTTCAATTCTTTGTGCACATTTCCTCTGTATGCTCTGTAATTCACCATAGCAACCAAAGCATTAATTAATGCAGACAGCAAACATTAGAAACAGCAGCCAATTCATGCCGTATAGAGATACAAGGATACCGTGAGAACCCAACTAATTTACATCTTATTATATTAGGAAAAAAGACCAAAACATTTCTCGGATAGTATTTCTGGAAATTACTACTTCTACATAGGGAAAAGTTAAGTGGAAAAACATAAACTTATATAAGATAACATTTTATCTATTTTGTGGACCATTATACTTAGGGCTAAAATTCAAATTTCTGAACATATTTCCAGATGGTTAAAATCCTATGAGCATTTATTGTAGGATAAAAGGCCAATGGAAAAGGACTGCTGCTTTCATAGAAATAGACCTAAGCTGCAGCAGCAGGATTCTACTAAATTCATGAGGATGAGAAAAAGTAGTTCCTTTTTGAAAATTGACTAATTCTGAAATGTACAACCAGATAGTTCCATTTTCTCCCCCTCCCCCTCTGGTAGTGTCAATTCTGCCCTGGATTTCTAGGGTTTGTTTTGGTTTAGTTTTCTGTCTATTCCACATTTTGCTTTATATTCCACATGAGTGAAACCATCAGGTATTTGTCTTTCTCCTCCTACTTGTTTTGTTCAGCATAATCCCCTCTAGTTTCATCCACGCTGTTGCAAACAGCAAGGCTTCAGCTTTTTTATCACCGAGTAGTATTCCATCGCGCACATACCAGATCTTTGTAACCCATTCCCGCACTGGGAACCCAGGCTGTGCAGACTTCCTTGTGGTGAGCAGGGCCAGTGGTGGTTTGAGTCAGGCGTCTTCTGGGCCCTACACTGTAGTCTTATCACCTGTTCTCTGCCTTCTTCCTTCAAAGTTTGTACTATTTTAGAAGATTGCCATACAGTCGCACTGTTTTCTCCTGACCTCCTTTCCTGGTCACTCTCTTATTCCCTGAAGACTTGAGCTCTGGTTTATTGTCCTCCTTTTCATTCCAGCTTCTTTCAAGATTTTTAGTGACTTCAACATTAATGTGGATGACTCATCCAACATCCTGGCCTCCTCACCCACACAGATCTGTTCTCTCTTCTACAACCACCAACATCCATCACGATAACTTTTTCATTACAATGCATGATATCTACTCCTACCTTTCCATTTCTTCCTCAGCTTCCACTGTTGGCTTCTCATCCTGTCTCCTGGGTTTTCCTTTTCTCTTTCTATACTTTCAACTTAAGTGATCTTTTCTAGTTCCATCTTTTAAATATTGCCAAAGGGGCCTCCCTGGAGGTGCAGGGGTTAAGTGTCACAGCTAACAAACTAGCGCCTGCCACTAGAGCCTGAGTTCCATCCCCGACCAGGGAGCTCACCCACACGATGCAGCAGATCTCTCCTGTCTCCCTGCTGCTCCCCTCAGCAGTGTATTTCAGTAGATCCACCTGTTCTGCTCCCCACTCCATCTCTGGTGAGTTCTCTCCCACCCCCGCACCTCTGGCATACACCCCAGTTCTTGTATGCATAAATAAATAAATCTTTAAAGAATAAATATTACCAAAATCTTTTTAAGTTTTACTGAAGTAATAATGACTTATAAAATTATAATACTTCAATATTTACTGATCAGTATTTGTAAATACTATATTATGATTGCTACCAAAAGTCTGTTTTTCATAATTCACCACACAATTAGCTCCTTTTACCAATTTACCCAAATCCTTTTTCCCTTCTGGTAACTACTGTTTTGTTCTTATAGTCCAAGAACTTGTTTTTGTTTCTTTACCTTTCACATGAATGAAATCACATGGAAATATCATCAAAATCCTGACTTTCAATTTACTGTCTGACATTTCCACTTGGTTATCTAATGGGCAGCTCCAACTTAACAACAGAGCTGTTGATTTCCCCCCAAACCTGAGTTATTCTTCATTTCTCTCCATGCTGTATCCCATCAATCTGTTTCCCTGCACAGGGCACTGATTCTACCTTCTCATCCATCTTCCTGATCCAAAACACTTTCATTTCTTGTCACCTAGACTACTGTAGCTGCCTTCTAAGTCTCAATAATCATTCTCCTCACAAGGTGATCTTTTAATGTGTAATTCAGTTCATGTCACTTACATGCTGAAAGTTCTCCAATGGCTTCCTCTGGCATTTAAATAACATCTTCACCAGGGCCTATGATACTACGCGGTCCAGCCCCTGCTTATCTTTTCAACTTCTTAGATCTTCTTTTCTCCCTAAGAATCAAATGCCTGCGACTTCTTTCTATTCCCTGATATTGTCATTTTCTGTCTTTCTTTAAGGTCTTTGCTCTGCTTCCATCTGGTTGTGATACTTTTCCTCCTAATCATTGTCTGATGGACTCTTTCTTTTTTTTTTTTTATAGAGGCATGTTTTATTTATTTATTTATTCGTTTGTTTGTTTGTTTATACATGCACTGGGTACAGTCAGAAGCGCGGGAGGGTGAGAAAATTCACCAGAGCCAGAGCGGGGAGCAGAGCAGGCAGAAGGACCAAAGTACACTGCTGAGGGGAGCAGCGGGCGGCAGAAGAGGTCTGCGCGCCATGTGGGACCTTCCTCCGGTGGCCGGGGAGCAGCTGGGGATGGAACTGGCGCCGCAGAGGCCGTGGGCAGCTTCGCAACCCAGCACTCAACCGCTGTGCCACCAGGGAAGCCCTGGACTCTTTCATGTAGTTCAAAATCTAAAGTACTGGGGGCCTCCCTGGTGGCTCAGAGGTTAAGTCTTACTGCCATCAAGCTATCGCCAGCCACTGTGGCCTGAGTTCCATCCCTGGTCAGGGAGCTGACCCACATGGTACAGCAGACCTCTCCTGTCTCACCCACTGCCCCCCTCAGCAGTGTATTTCAGTACATCTGCCTGTCTCCCCACTCTGTCTCTGGTAAATCCTCTCCCCTGTTCCCCTCTCCCACAGCTCTGGCCTATACCCCAGTTTTTGTATGCATAAATAAATAAAATAAATCTTTAAAAAAATCTTAAGTATAACCCCTCAGTTTCTGTCCATCTAAAGTAGACCTCCCCACCCCTACAAAGTTACTTTGTAGCTTATATTCTGCTTGCTTCCTGAATAGCACTTATCTCATCAGATTATATTCTTTGTTTATTAATTTACTGTCTGTCTCCATGGTAGTTCCTTGAGGGCAGGGACCTTGTCTTTCCTGTCACTTCTATGTTCCCAGCATCTTTAGCAGATATTAACATATTTAAGGTACTCAATAAATATTTGTTATGGAAGGATGGAGCAATTCATTTATTAACTATGTATGTATTTGGGTGCTAGTGATGAATGCTAACAGAACCTGATAGCAAATGAACGTCCACTTTGTTGGAATAGAATCATTTTGAGATTTGTTTGGAAATGAATCACCCAATTAGAAAGGTTTGCTGTCATGAACTAATCATACACAACATACTTTTCTAGTAGTCTCTGTTTTTTTCTATAGCAGTAAGTAGCTAACTTCTTGTTCAGTAACTTTTATATGAAATTCACAAGAAATTTCATTTTCCCACTTTTTCATATTAATTACAAGGCTATTAATAGTTACACTATTTTTCAAAAAGTGTCTCAGGATTGGGTTGGTTTTCATTCTTCCTACTTACCTTATACTTCTGATGTCAAAGTCCTTAAACATTTTATCTGAATAAGTATACTCTCTGAATTTAACCCTAGATGTTCTGTTAATGGATTTTTTAAAAAGATATTTTTGTTCTGTTACAAAATTATTGAGTCCTTTTTACAGGAACAAAGTGAAAAATGTACTTTTATCATATAAAAGAATCATCTATGTGTCTGAAAATATTTTTCTCTTTTCAGAAATTTAATTCTCTTTTCAGAAATATAATTTCATTATATTTATGAAACATTATTCTTCTAGGGCTCTTAGATTATGATTAGCTGGAATGATAGAAGTTATACCAACAGAAACAATTCTTATATAAACCTAACAATAGACTTCAGTTACACATACTAGACTCTTTATAACAAGCAGTACCCATAAAAAATATAAGAATATCATTTATAACTAGGTAGAATTTGAGTATAGTAAAAATTTCAGATTGGGCCAAAGTAAGTTGTTTTGGATAATTTTTTGATTTTATTAAAACTAACAAACCACTGTATTAAAATGACAACTAATTGCTTCTTCCAATTAATACCCGAAAAGAAAACTATCTTTTCTCCTGTGTAACAAATGGCCTTTGTTAATTAGGTCTCAGTTTGTATGCTGGCCACATTTGGCAAAGTCCAGCCTTTCTCCAAAATAGTAACAACCTGCTCTGGATGGCAGTCAAGCAGATCTATTTTTGGCTTCAATATTTGAAACTCCAAATGCAGATGCCATGGAACTGAACCCTAAATGGCATAAACTGATCTGAGAAAAAAAGGAGAAAAATCTAAGAATCTGGGGTGCTCCAAAATACATGTTTCTTTATTCCAAAAGAAATAATGCTTCAGGATTACAGGTGAATTTTCATCTAATTTCAATACACATAAAACCAAAAGAATCTTGTAACTGAAACAACAGGGGAAGAAGCAGGATAGAATCTTAGTTGCAGGCCCTTTCATTACTGTCAATTTCCAATTTTTCACTGTTTCTGGGTTTTATTATTAATATCTTTGTTATCTTACCTGTCTCTGAGTGTGCTGGGGCCTAGATACGGGTACAGGTTTTCCCTAAGCTTGCCTTTGATGAGATGGTCCAGGGTCTCATGCAGGAAAGGCTGATGCTGTGTATACACATTTTCTACTCCCTAAGACAGGAGAAAATGGTCTTATATCATTTTGGGGAAACTTGCAACATAACAGTTAATGATAGTCTTATCAGAAAAAAACATTAAGTAGAGATCTCATGAAATTAGATAGAATTTTAGGAGAATTTTAATTAAGTAATTAAAAAATTGTTTTCGCCCACTAGAAATGTTCCAATCTCATAAAAAACACTGTAATTTAAAGCTAGGTATTATGAAAGAATTTCAAAAATGGAATTGCTTAAATCCTTTACGTTTCTTTGCTGATTCTCATCGTTTTGTGAGAATGATGCAGGGTAGATGGCGCAAATAAAAGGAAGGACCTCACAGAAGAGGAGGCTGGAAACACTCAAGAAAATGGAACATTTTTCAGGAAACTAAAAAGATCTAAATTAAAAATTAAAACTAATTTTTGACTATTTAAGAGAATAGATTAGTACTTTTTAAAGTTCTACAATTTTCTGCTTTACTGTTATTTCTCTCAAAGAAAAACTACCTAAGAAATCTTAAATTACAAACAAATGGAGCAAAATAGCTACGACGAACAGAACTGTCTCTTTACTCCTGGGTATGTCCTAGAAATATCTCCAGGTATTCCCTGAGAGGGATGGGTAGGATCTGGCGGAGCTTCCTGAGGGCTCCCACTGACTGTCTAGGGGAGAGGCCTGCGGTGGCGCGGGCCTGGGGAGTGTCCTTTCCACTCAGCTCAGCGGCTTCTCACCGAGGGCAGCAGGGAGCTGACCTACCTTGAGTCCTTTGAGGAACTGCTTGGTAATAGACACGGCGTCTTTGGGGCTGAAGAGGTCGCTTCCTCTGACCCGTTTGCCACCATATTCAACAACTGCAGACACGAGCTTTGAAGAAAGGAGTAAGAACCTCTTACTGCTTGGGGATCAGGAAGCTCATTTCATTAGAAAATAACTTTGTTAAGGAAACGAAGACATGAGGGGGCAGAATTATAGATTTCTGTGACACAAGAGAGTGTGACATCACACATCTGAGCTGAGAATGTATTAACGGAGCTGGTTCCTGTTCGGTGGAATATATGAAATCATTACCTTCCGGTACTTCTCGGAAACCCCTTTATTCCTGAGTTCCATCATCAGTCCTGACAGGCTGTTGCTGCTGTGCCGCTCGTAGTGCAGAGCATAAAGCAGCACCAGCCGGGCGGCATCCAGCTCCGTCACTTTGGGGTTCTGCAGCAGCCTCTTGACATTCTGGGGAGAGAGGGAGCTGTATTTACCCCCTTCACTTGGGTGACGTCGCATGATATCTCAGATCTAATAATTACTGACTGGCAGTGACACATCTGGTTCACAACTCAGATTACTACTAGGGCAGTGTGCAAAGGGTCAGGCCGTGGGCTTGGCAACTAGTTCAACTATAGAAAATGAAATGCCTTTCGCCCAAGTAAGATTTAAGTAGGGAAATAAATTCCCACTGATGAGATGGCCCAGGGTCTCATAGGAAAGGCTACAATTTCCTCGCTGAAACCAGAAACATGTACTATTTCTACCACTTCAGTCGCTGTAACACTGAACAGGAACGACCAGCTGACTGCAAATCTACCAGCGTTAGTGACTGACCAGTGAGAGGGGGAGAGGTTGGTGGAGAGTTACATAGGAGGAGGGGGTGATGCAATCTCCAGGAATCGTCAGCTGTAACAGTGTCTCAACATGGCATAGAGATAAGAGCACAGAACAGTTGTAAACTTAGATTGAAGAGGGCAGGAACTTACAGCAAAAGAAGCTTGAAGAAATCATATTTTACGTTTTGCCAACCCTCACTTCCATAGAGTATAGATGTGATGTGTGTTTATCATGCAGCAGGACAACTTAATTCAAGTCAACAAACACTTTCTGAGTCCTCTTTAAGCATAAGGTGCTACACCGGCACTGGCGGGATGCAGAGATGAGGTGGAGAAATTTCTGTCCTCATTGAGGTCTTGGATGATGGGGTGAGGGGCTGAAACCTATTCTGCTGCCTATTCTACTGCCTATTCTACCTATTCTACTGCCTGTTGTATTGCCAATGGGTTTCCTTAATGTACCTCAGCTCTCTGCGATCGGCAACTATAATAATTGGATTGGTATCAATTTAGCACAGAGGCATGTTGGTTAATATATACTTTTCCTAGCATGGTACTGTTTAGAAGTGACCAGGGACAAGTCTCTTCTTTAAAGAGGAAGAGAGAAAGAAGGAATGAAAATCCTACAGAAGTGTTTCCTGTAGGGAGTAGCTGTTTTTCTTTAACTTACGAACTGCTGTACTTTTCACAAATGCTAAGCTACATGGGGAAAGGCATGTGCAGATGACAAGTATGCAAAGATATTTCTCTGCGTGGAAAAACAAAAGAAAATAACCACCAATATGACAGTCCCATATCATATTTTAAAATTTTGACAAAACTAGTCTCCAGGAGAAGCAAATGTTTGCAAGACCTTCAATCTAGAAAAGGAAAACATGAGCCCCAAAGACTGAGTATATTTCTAGGTGCAGATGCAAGGTAAGACTTAACTGTGCTAGTATTTTTGTTAGAATTGTTATTTTCATTAGGGCACTGACTGCCAAGTTATATAGATTCTTTTCTTCTTTTTTTTTGCTCTATACATTTTAAGTGATTGTTTTTAACCCTATTTTCCAATAACCCTTGTTTATTTATTGCATCATTTGGCACGTGTGTTCCTGAAACATATATGAGCACATGTGTGTTCCTGAAACATATATGCACACATGCATACAAAAAACAAAACTGGAAATCAGGGCAAAGAGGGGCAGGGGACACATGGTGAAGAAAAACACATCTGGTTGCTGAGGAATCAAGAAGACACCATAAAGGAGGGGCATGTGCAAAAGGCCCTGAAGAATCAGCTCATGCTGGGTTTTGTTGGAGAGACTGTCAGAGGTTGGAAATTAGAGAGAGACTGGCAAGAACCTCAGAGGGCAGTGGGCTCTGAAGGAACTAACATCTGTGTGGTCCTTCACAAATTACAAGGTGGTTTCACACATGTTCTCATTTCAGTACTTCAAAATAAACAGGTCAAATGTCTAAAAGCTCTTTTTTTTTTTTAAAGATTTATGCATACAAGAACTGGGGTGCAGGCCAGAGGTGCAGGGGGTGAGAGGATTCACTAGAGACAGAGTGGGGAACAGAACAGGTGGATCCACTGAAACACACTGCTGAGGGGAGCAGTGGGGAGACAGGAGAGGTCTGCTGTGCCATGTGGGTAGCTCCCTGGCCAGGGATCGAACTTGTGCTGCAGTGACTGCTGACAGCTTCATAGTGAAGAGACTTAACCCCTTGCGCCACCAGGGAGGCCCTGAAAACTCTTCTCTTCACACTGCAGAGGGGCTGCGATACAACAGGGAGCCTCAGAAGAAAGCCTGAGCAGGATTCCTACTGCTACTTTTCTGGGTTAACATTTCACCACTATCATCCTTAAGGCGAAATAGGAAGAAACGTCTCTTCTATAGATTTACACTGTGCAGTCACTGTTGTGCTTTTCCGTGGAGCAGTCAGTGAATAGAGTCTATTTAGAATTCTGTTCAAATGTTCCTCTAGTTTCTACTATAATATGAAGAAATGTCAGGGTACAAGTGATTACCAAGTAAATACACACAACTTCCTATGTATCTCAATCGGCCTGGCATTCCTCCGGGATCTCTGTCACTTTTCTTAGAAGCACAATGTTTCATATCCTGCCCTTGCAGTCATTCTCTTTTTATCCTAAAACTACTCAGTTTCTGGTTTAGTTATCTGGGTACTTTTAAGCAAATCTGAGATACTCAAGTAACCATATACACACGAAACTGATATGGGGACGATCCCAGACGATTTGCTGCATTCAGCTTGGGCCCTTCTCATGTGCTCCTTTCCTGAGTCTCTTCATCTGGATCTTGACTCTTGACTCAGTTTCCCATTAAAAAATCCACTTTGTTCCTCGAGACCAGGTACTGGTATTTAAAGTTCCTGGCGTCACTCTGAGCTATCTCTGGATGTGGTCAAGACCTGAACCAAGAGTACTGTAGTAGACTACTCTGCTTGCTTTTGAGCCCTTCGGACCCAACACTGGTTCAGGTCAGTGTTCTGATAGATTTATCTATTTCCTCGTAAAAAGAAATCTGTAGGCATCAGCTGAGATCGTTCTCCTTGAAGAAGCAGGGTCTCTCGGTCTTCCTGGATTTCATGTTGTCCTTAATTCTGAACTATTTCCCTCACGGTTCTTTGCTTGGCTGACAGTAGCCTACACTATATATATACATTATGTTGAGATTTCAGGGTAGTAACCAGAGTAGGGGAAAAAAAGAATCTGAGAGACTTCTAATTGCATAACTGGTTTATGCTACATGGTAGTATTTATATGTTGGAAAAATGACTAAGTTACATAACGTACTTTTGGGTTTCTTTTTCCTTATTAAATTTTCCTGGAGACTAGCAAGAGACAAAAGTATACTGTCCCATAGTAACAATAGGTAATGACTGAGCAAAACAGAAAACTACTGTCTACTTAAGAAGGATTCAAACATTTTCTACCAAATACGAACATTCTGGTAGGCTTAATTAAGGAATAGGAAAAGAAAGGCAAAAACACAGTTTTTGGAAGTCGAGTTTTAAAAAGGAGCTACAGTTCACTCAAAGGACATCAATGAAAAACAATTCTTCCTTTCTGATATTTAGAGATCCTTCCATTGTTTTGGGCTACTTTTCTACTTTTTATTTTCTTCCACCAAAACTATGATGAAGGGGCATAATAAGAAAAAAATTTATAATGATACACATTTTAACCATTGTACAAATTACATGTAAAGTCAGCAACTAGTCTCCATTTTTTGGGTTTTAATCTAACCTAAAGAACAGGATCCTTGCCTTGCTATCTACTAGCACATTAATGTAGTAAAACAGTCAATGAACAGCATTATAAGCTAACAGATTAGAACAGCAGGATGGAATAGGCAGAAGCCTTCAATATGCTGATATGATAAAAATAAGTCAAATCTAACAGTTTGAGAGAATAGGGTGGAACTATAAAGAGCTTCTCTAGGGAAAAATGATAGAAAGAAGACAGGACCCAATTCTACTGAATGGTAAATGCATCGGAGTCAGCATTCTTGTTCTAAATGGCTAGCTGACATAAAATTTAGCTTTGCTGTAGGTCTTTGGCTGGTCAACACTGTTTCTGAAACCCTGGTTAAGCAATAGCTTAAGAGAAAAGGATCACTCACTCTTAACTGGTCACAGTATAGTTGTTGGTTCGATGGGTCCTAAATAATTTTCTCAAGATTTTAATGAGAAGGAAAAACAAACCCTTCTGAGATCAGGGAGAGATCCAAGGTCATCAGTGGACTAAAAAACATGTCCTGGATATCATAAAGAAAACAGAACATACCATCGGATGGTGATACTGACAATGGACAATGGTAAGGGTTGATTTGTGCGAGAGTTGTTAAGTACCAGGTACCACAAGCATAGTCTCCCAAAATCTTTGAGGCAAGTACTGTTATTTCCCTCCCCCCAGTTTATGGATCCCCAAAAAGACTTAGAATGGTGTTAAAAATCATTTTCAAATTCAAGCCATCAAAGGCCCAAACTCTTAGCCACTATTCTATATTGCTTCCAGTAGAACTCTTTCTCTTCATTTTTCTAACAAGTATTTGACGACTCTATACCATGTATCATTAATAAGATGATCTGAACTCTTTTACCCAAGACCAGGGAAGAAAGATGGAAAACAGACTAGTTCCTCTGTTTAAGACAACACAGAAAGGGAAAACTGCTTATTTCCTGAAGATGTTTCTCTTTATGGTATGAAAAAAAATCTTTCTTATTCATTAAATGAGTCATTTCTAAGGCTAGGGATAAGCCTCAATGGTAGCATACTGTAGCTGGGTTCTGGTGAAATCCTTTCTAAATCAAGTGTTTGTTAGCCTCTAGAATAGCTGGTTAGAAGTGACAGTGAGTTGTAGGTTAATTTTTAGCACTATATGCGCCTCCTTCCCCTCCCCTGATGCATTGACTATTCACTAAAGCAAATCTCATCTCTACTCAAAACCTCAATTCATTGCTTCATGACGAATTATCATCCAAGGTCAAGCCAAGGAATGCTATAACCCATCTAGGGGTCAGCCCCCGGCATGGACTCATTATCAAACAAAAGTCTCTTTATAGACTATTTAAATCAAGTTACCAAAGAAACCCTCTGGGGGAGCCCAAACCAAGTGCTCACTGTAAAACCCTAACAGCAGGGCAAGAAAATCTCCAAAAGCTACCTTTACAAAATATAAAGCGGATCACAAATGGAATTCAGTGTTTAAAGTATTTACTTTTCTTTTAAAGTAAACAACCAATAAGATTTCAAGCAAGGAATTACAGTACATTTTTCTAACTGCTTTCCATATGGTAGAGAGATAAAGATACTAAAATTGGTTGGTGGTTAAGTTTAGTTGTATTGTTTTGAAGGGGAAAATAAAATGGTAAATAAACATAAGGAAATTTAAATTTAGCTATAGGACAATATTTTGTGTTTATTTAATAAGCGGCAAAAAACTCATTTTAGTGAGAAAAATATTTTTCATAGGAATATTTCAATTAGGTCCACAAGACAACAAAAAACTATTATTGATAGTATTGTTGAAAGTGAGTTGGCCAAGTTAAACAGGTTGTATACCTTTACAAAGGTATACTATTGAGTGATTAAAAAGAATGAGTTTTTAGGTTTTGATCTGGAACAGATATTTCAAGATATGTGGTTAAATGAAAAAGTGAATGCAGAACTATGTGTACATTGTGGTGGCAAGATACAGGCAAGCACTGAAGCTTTCATGTACATGAAACTAAAGGATGCATGTGACAGTGGCAGATTCAATTTTTATGATCCATCTCTTTCACCAAGTACTTACATTATCTAGGAATTAGAGCTTAATGTAATTAAAAATAATAAAGTCACTTTGGAGAACTGAGAGTTCTTTGAGAAGGTTTAAGAACATGGGTGAAATTAAAAATGAGGACAGACGTACTTCTCATAAACATAAAGCTAAGAATACTTATGCTTTTCAAAATGATGGTTTTCAACATTGATAAATTTTAAAACCAACAACTATAAATTCCAGTAAAAATCTTTTAACTATAGCAACAGCAGGTGGGTGGATTTCTTTCTTTAAGTTGTACAATATATTTTAAAAATTATGCTTAGAGGAAGGGAACCAACATTTGCAAAGCAGCAAACACATCAAAACATCTGACATCTCACTGAACTCTGACAGCAGTCTGAAAGTTTGAAAGCATTATTCCTGAGACTTATGAAAAGTAAGCAATTTTTCCAAGAAACTCTAGTTTGCAGACCTAGATTAAAAAGTCAGTCCCCCTCCAAAGTCTGTGTTTTTCCTTTATACTTTATACCATGTTGGTTTTATTTTATAAAGTAAAGCAGAATTGCAGCAGGGAAAGAAACTAAGTTTTAGAATGTAGGGTCCTATTAATAAGGAAATGTGTTTCTTATAATAAGTGGCTTGGAAATTGCTATCTCCCAAAGGACCCTTGTTCCTAAGTTACTTGTTAGTGAAACCACATTTTGTCATGTCTCAGGAACCTTGGAATTATCTGACTTGTTTTGTCTTGTTCTTATGTCCCATCTGTCACTAAAGTGTTGTCTCCTCCATTTGACAAGTCTATCAGATTTGTCCTTAATGTACATTTTTACTACTGTCACTATGAGTCTACCAGCCTTTCTGTTTTTTGCCTCTAAATCAATCTTACTAGATTAAATTTTCCAAAACATCACTTTCATCCTATCAGCTTTCTACATAGGAACCTACACTGGCTCTCTTTGTCTAGCTCAGCAGCACAAATTCCTCTTACATGCTTCATAAACGGGTTCCTGTTTACCAATTCATTTTATCTCCTATTTCTCTTCCACACCCACTCTCAGCAGGTCAAACTGTTTGTTATTTCTTGCATACTTGTGCATCTTTGCTTTTGCTGTTATCCCTGACTGAAATGCTCCTCCAGATTCTGTTCATTCTTTATAGTCCATCTTAGTATCAGCTTCTCTAAGAAGCTGTTGCTGATAACCTCAAATTCTATGACAGTGTCATAATTCTGACTTAAAAATTATATTGAAATACTAATCGTTTAAGTGATAATTGTTTCGTGTGCTTTAGTTTTGTCTCTCTCACTAAACAATACCTTTCCTGAGGCCAGGGTCTGAGTATGTCATTTTTCTTTTAAGATCCTCTGGTAGCTTCCATCATTGTAAGATTAAAGCCCAACCTCTTTTCCATGGCCATGCCTGGCCCCATTCTGTCTTTCTGGTTTGTTTGGGAGCATGCCTTGTCTTGCACTAGCTACATGAGTTATTCTCTGTTCCTGTAATACCCCCCTGCCCCCCACCTTCCCAGTCTCTCTGATTTAGAGTCTTCCCCTTTTCTCTGGCTGGTGCACTCTGACTTGCTTGCCCAGACCCAAATCTAATGTCATCTTCTGTAGAAAGTGCTAAGAAGCCCCACCCACAGGGAAAAGAGTTGTCCTTCCTCTATAAATATCTCCAGCATAGCACTCACTGCAAGATATTCTAAATCCCGGATTAAGTTTCCTCCCCCTCTATTAGAGTGTGAGCTCTTTGAGGAAAAGGATGGCATCTTATTATTATTTGTCCCTCTAGATCCTCAAAGCAGTATGTACCAAAAAAAAAAAAAAGCAGTATGTATATGCATTCAAGTTTGTGGATGGAAAGCAGATGCTGAGTAATTAAAAAAACTTAATGTATTTGAATATACTGATCTTTTAAAATCTTTCCAACAGCGCTCTGAGATAAGTATCACGCCTATTTTTTTTTTTTTAATAGAGGCATGCTTTATTTATTTGTTTTGCTGGTTTGTTTGTTTTGTTTATACATGCACTGGGTACAGTCAGAAGTGCGGGAGGGAGGGTGAGAGAATTCACCAGAGCCAGAGCGGGGAGCAGAGCAGGCAGAAGGACCGAAGTACACTGCTGAGGGGAGCAGCGGGCGGCAGGAGAGGTCTGCGTGCCATGTGGGACCCTCCTCTGGTGGCTGGGGAGCAGCCGGGGATCGAACCGGCGCCACAGAGGCCGCGCGCAGTTTCGCAACCCAGCGCTCAACCGCTGCGCCACCGGGGAGGCCCTCACGCCTATTTTATAAACAAGAAACTGGCTCAGAGATTAAGCCAACAGCTTCCAGGTCACAAAAGCCAGTAAGGAGAAAACGAAACACTAACATCCAGATCTTTTGGTTTTAGTCTAATATTCTTCTGAGGAAATTAGGCTGCCTTCCTCAATACTCAGTTAACTGCCTAAGCCCTCTGGGGCTGCACATCATTCTCTAAGGCTCTTATGTATCTCTCTTCAACAGTATTAATTTGTGCTCCCATCTCAACTCCTGGTGAGACTGTAAATTCCATGTTGGTGAAGAAGGATTACTTGCCTTTGCATTTCTTGCTCTGCCTGGCACAGTACCTTACACATAGTAGGTGCTCATCAAATTGGACTGAATAGATACCTGGAGAGCACTAGAATGATCATTTTGACAGGCCAGCTCTTGTTCAACCTCCGACACCTCCAGTAGATTCCGTTCACTGACCAACCGCGACAGCTCTCCAACGACTGTCACGTGCTTTGACACAGTCCCAGACATCTTCTTGAACTGGGGGTAATTCTCAACAAAGGCCTGCCATGGAAAACATCAATAGAAGGGTCTGTCATTTCGTGACCAAGGATAGGCATAAATGAATTCAGGGGGAGAAAAGCAGGGATTGTTCTGCCCAGACTAAGGCATCTACAACCTTTAATCACTTGGCTTAAGAAGAGAGAACTGGTATAGGTCAGTAGGCTGAGTCTTTAAATAGTCCAAATATGACTGAAGACTGAAAAGAAGCACATGGCTTATTATGAAGTTCTCCTTATACTCTTCACTAAAGGCGAGGATCACAGAAAATAATCTCAAACCAAACAAAATGAATCAAGATAGAAATCAGACCCAGAATATTCCAGAAATGTTGCTTACATGAATAGTTCCAAAGTCTTGCATGTTAGTCATCCATGTACATGTTCAATTTACCTTCATGTCTGCTATTGATTCTAGTTTTTGTTGTTCTTTTGGTTTCTTCTTCTGAAAGTCTTCCATGAGATTCTTTATATTACTACCAATCTCAGCAAAGTTCAGATACATATTCTGTGAAAAAGGAAGTCAGAAACACAGTCCTATCAACTAATGACACTTTCATTGGCCAGCACACTGGGGAAGAATATTATTACTATTCTAACTGGCTACCGAAGAAGGGGAAGTAAATAAATTTGGTTCAAATTTTTAAGTCTAAATCTAAATAAAGTATGTGATTTCTTCTTTTTTTTCTAAAAGATTTATTTATTTATGCATACAAGAACTGGGGTATAGGCCAGAGGTGCAGGGGGTGAGAGGATTCACCAGAGACAGAGTGGGGAGCAGAACAGGCAGATCTACTAAAATACACTGCTGAGGGGAGTACTGGGGAGACAGGAGAGGTCGGCTGCGCCATGTGGGTCAGCTCCCTGGCTGGGGATTGAACTCGTGTTGTGGTGGCTGCTGATAGCTTCATAGTGCTGAGACTTAACTCCTTGTGCCACCAGAAAGGCCCTAACGTATGTGATTTCTACGAAGAAAATATTAATATTACGTCCTTAGCAAAATATTACATCCTTAGTAACTAGTCTTCTTTACATGGAGGGTCTCTAGCTCAAATTTTATTAATACTTCGTGCTATATTAAGCATTAAGGTTGTCAGTTAATTGGTTAAACATCCAAAAGTCAAAATACTTTTAGATTTCACACTTTGGGTCAGCATATCTAGACATGCAGTCTGTCTAGAGGGGCCTCTGTCATCCTCCACCTGAAACCCCTCCTGCTTTCATTCAACGAGTTAGCGTTGAGCTTCTTACATGAAACAACTGAAAACACAGGCAATTTTAAACTACGTACATTAGCATAGAATTCATCATTTTCAGCAGATAGGACCACCTCTCTTAAGTCTTTGCTGATGCCTGGCACTCTGGAAAGATCAATCCGATTGTTGTTTATTCCCAGTAGTTCATGCACCATGGCTTGATACGTCCACTGAATAAAGATACGTGACAAAAACAAAAAAAATCCAACTAGTAACTGGCAACACATAAAATAGTAAATGTTCAGGAAAACAAATAAGAACTGACTATGTCCTTAGTAACTAGTATTCTTTAAATGGAGGGTCTCTAGCTCAAATTTTATTAATACTTTGTGCTATATTAAGCATTATGGTTGTCAGTTAATTGGTTAAACATCCAAAAGTCAAAACACTTTTAGATTTCACACTTTGGAAGAAGGGCAGCAAGATTAATATTCCTAATAGAAAGAATGCAAATTAGAGCCATCATTAGTTCCAATTTTTGCCTGTGAATTAAAAGTATATTTTTGGATTCACAGATAGGGCTATATTGGTACTGCAGTTACAAGCTGTACCATTTCCTGTATGCTGCTGTGGTTTTCTGCAGCATGAGAAGTGTGTTCTTGCAGATCTGAGTAGTGCTATATATATCCTGGGAGCACTAATATTATCAGAAAAAAACCTTGTGAGTTGATCAAAACACACATATTCAGAAGCTCTCCTCTAAATACACTGTATTTTAACTTAATATTTCCAGTATTGTAAAATATGAACTTATTTAGCAAAACTGGAAAGGAGAAACCCTCAAGTTTTGGCTTCTTATCCTTACAGAGAATAGGTGACTTTTTAGTCCTATGTCTATCAGACAAAACTAAGTAGTTTCTAGCACATTGCCTTCTAAATCTAGAATCCAAGTGCTAAAAATATTTACATATCCTCCATCTTAAGCAAACTAGAGATTATAACTAAGAGATGATAAAAGATGGTGCTTTATTTCCTCAAATAACTGCCAAATGAATCCTTGAAGAGCAAGCTTCATTCGGGATTTAAAGTAAGGACAAGATGTTTTATGCTTTCACAGACGGCACCCTGTGTGTGCCTCTGCCATAGCACTTACTCTACAACTAAAACGATCTGTTTACTTTTCTCCCCAATGAACCAGGAGCTCTCTGAAAGCAGATATTGTATCTGTTAACTTTTTATCTCAAATACTTAGCACAGCACTCTAGGTACACAATAATAGTTCCTCACTAAAATCTGTTGAATAAATCGTTGCTTATCTTTGTTATCTATTTCTTTACATTATCAAAAGTTTCTTAGTAATCATATTACTTTGAATTTTAGGAATATAAGGCGGTCTTACAGAATAGAGAGTTGCATTCTATACCCACAGATTTCCCTTAGTATGAACATTATTATAAGGGGGGAAGAAACTGAAATATAGACTATGCCTTTCGCTATAAATTCAAAACCATGTTAATAGAGCAACTAGTATGTTCAGTGCCCTTGCAGGAAAACAAACACTGGTAGGACAGTCTTCCTTGAAGGAATGTGTAACCCAGTGTAAAAACATCCAAAGGTAAAACACGGCAAATGCTGCAGAAGATGTAAGACAGACACAAAATTTTATAGTAAGTTTAGGGGAAAAACCATGTTTGATGAAAAGAATATGGGCTAAAAGGAGACATTTTGAGTGGCTTTAAGGACAAGAATTTTCATGGGTTAAAGTTGGAAAACACCCAGCACTTACAGAGGTAAGAGCACAGGTGAAGGGGTGTGCACAGCAGGGAGCTGCAGGTTTTATAGGGGGCTGGGCCCATACTCTGAAAGCTCCTGGATGCCAAGTTTAGGAGTTAGTAGTTAACCTAGGGTGAGAAGGGGAAATAACTAAAAAATTTTTAAGCCAGGAGTAATAGGAACAGAACTGTGCTTTAGGAAAAGTAATTTGATGACATTGTTTCCGTGAACTGTATTAGAGTAAAAAGAAAATAAAAGTGGGAATCAAGTAGATGACCACTTCAGGATTCCCACACGATATCAGGGTCTAGACCAAAGTAATGGCAGTGAGACTGGAAAAGGGAAGACACTGGAGAAGTAGAAGCCACAGAACCTAGAAGCTGCCTTGATTAGGGGTGGGGGTGGTAGCAGGAAGGGACAGGAAGAATGAGGCAGAAAAGAGTCAAAGATGATTGTGGCTAGAAGAACAGATAATACCAAAACACTAGGAAATACAAGGCAAAAAGAATAGCTAAAAATAAGGAAGGAAAGAGATGGACCATCTTATTCATCCCCACATCTGCACTGAGATGAACACCACTTGAAATCATCCTTCTATTATGCTAACAAAGGGTTCTGCACCTGGTTTAGCAATGGGGTGATGGCATCATCGCAGCGATCTAAAATAAGTAGCAGTGGAGGAACTTCAGTGCGCCGGAATTCAAACAGTTCATATTCTTTAGTTATCACTTGCTGTGAGCAAGAGAGAAAGGTGGTTTAGTCAACCAATTAGCTGCAGACAGAAATATATAAATAGGAAATTAATACAGGGAAACCACATTTAACAGTAACAGTTCTTTGTACCTTCACAGGCCTTCCATAAAAGGATTAAGAAGCTTTACAAAGTTTAACAGCCTTCCTTTTAAAAGGTTAGGATTTGAACCTGTTATACAAGTGGCTTACCTGGATCAAAGGAAGTTAGGTTGCTTGCAAGTGTTTCTTGGGTTAAACCTAAGAGTCTCAGTTCTATTTTGTTGTTTTGGGTTTAAATTACAATAGCTCCTTCAGCCTGTACACTTAACACATCCTCTCCATTGCTGAAGACAAAATATTCCTTTAGTTTCTAAAACACGGTAAGGAAATGAATGGTCTCGAGGCTTTGGAGCTTTGGGTCAGGAATGCCATACCTTCACACATTCTGCAAGTCGCTTTGCTGCCTCTGATGAAAGCTGATACCGAATCATGGGGCATTTCTTCAGAGACAGAAGGAGAGCAGTCAGTCCTTGGGTGGTTCGGGAGAGTTGGGCTGGATCCCAATTTCGACCCTTTTGTTAAAAATGTATGTTCAGAGAAAATAGTTTCATTTTTTTCTTGTATGTTCAATGGCTTACAGAATTCACTCCCACCAGATAAGTGAACTTATTTTTTAGCCCCTTTCTTCCATACCTGGCAGCAACCCAAAATATTGAGGGAAAACAAATGTGGATTCACAGCAATATAATCACCATAAAATTCCTGCAAACAAAGCACCAAGGTCATCAGTCAGTCATTCCATAAACATCTTGCCATGCAGCAGTATTTTCCTATATGATATAATCAAATTTAAGGAAATGCAGGTGTAAAAGAGTACAAAGATTGTTCAAATAACAAGTAACAATGATCAATGTGAGAGAATGAAAAAAGAATTATAAGCAGCAACAACAAATCTTTTTTAAAAAAGGTTGTAAAGTTATAGATGTATTTCTGGAGACCTCTATGAACACTTACATTTACTGCTCAGTAAAAATAAATCACCACCATAGGATATACAATGTCACACTCAGTGAACTGAATAAGAACTTTACTATGCAGTGTATTCTCATGAAAGAGAATATGATTTAAAATAGGTCATTCTTTTTTTTTTATTAATTTATCACCTAGCACATCCTTCTTAAAATCCAAAATATTTAACTTTTTACAATTTATATCCATTTAAAAGTCTTTATTTGCTGCCTTTACTTAGTTGACAAACCTAATGAAACATCTGTGGCAAATGTATTCAAGGACACTGCAGTGTTTAAGAAGAAAAAGGTAACATGATGTGCTTTAATGTGGTGTACTGTACAGCATGCAGAATGAATCTCTAGAGTTTCCAAGTTTTAACCTCATGACAAAATCAAGACCTATCAAAACAAGAGACTCCCTAACAAAAGTTGAAGAAACCTCATTTACATCCTTTACTTTCTATTCTCTTCCAATCCACTCAGTCCTGTCATGAGGGACACCCTTATGGTGCTGCTCATGAAGCAGCAGAGGACATACATGACTGTTCCCGACCCTGTGACATCCTGCCTTCCCATCCAACAGGATCACGTGCCAGTCCAATCTCCCCAGTCCCATGACTCTACTGTTCCAAACTTTCCCACGAACACAGCATGTTCAGTGCCCATATACTGTGTCTGCTCAACAGCCTCCCTTCTTTTGAGACCTTCCTAATTTTTAGAGTGAAATGTTTATAAAGGGTTGCTCTGAAGGGTGTGTTAGAGGACCAACATGTTTACCTGAACCTCAGCCACGACTTCTTGTTCATCAGCTTCAGCCAATGACTTCACATCACTCTTGCTGATCACATTACTGAAATCTGAACCAGAAATATGAGTTGTGATTGATGCTGAGGAGCTCACCTCTGCTACACTTACTCATAAACGGGTCTGACAGTGAAAGCCTAGCAGATAAGTAAAATTTAGTGTCCATTGTGGCATATGTCAAATTCACACTGGAATGAGTAACACGCCTATGTTTAAACCCACAAAATCATAATAATATTAAAAAATATTAAATAAAAACCCACAATTGTAGGCATTAGAAGATACTAGGGGATTAAGTCATATTCAAAATAAAGGGAAAGAATTACATTTTTATACTTTAATATACAAACTTTACCACCAGGTAACCAAATATTTTATAGAAATACTTTAACTAAAAAAGAAGATATGCTAATGATAGAAATAGGACATCACTGTATTCAATCCCTAGTGAATCAAATGGAAACATCCAGCACTGTAAAGTGTTCTAGACAAAAAGAAATTAAATTTGAATCTAATTCAGCCTCTATATCCAAGCACCAGTTTATAGTAGTTAGAGGGCATAAAAATATTTTCAACTGTAAGGAACAAGTTAAACTGTCCCATGAGGATGCAATCAGCAAGCTCCAGGATGTTGGAAACTTTAACAGAACAATGAACACAGTAAATCCTCACTTAATATCACTGGGGGGGGGTTCTTGTAAACTAAGAGATACTTAGAACAAAAGCAGGTTCTTGAATAATGATGATTTCATTCAACAGGGACCAGTATTGTTTTTTTCCTCATCAGTGTTACAAATAAAATAATGTTGAACAAAACAATGTTATTTGAGGATATAATGTAGTTTCTTCAAAAAAGTAAACTGAAAAGAGGGAGAAAGGAAGAGGAGGGAAGGGGAAGGAAAAGGGGGGAAAAAAGGGGACAAGGCTAGGAGGAAGAGGGAAGAAGAAACATGTGGACTGTACTATGAACTTAAGTCAAGCAAACCATGAAAAATAAAAACAAAGGCAAAAGAATTTGAAAGTTGAACACTGAATGAAAAGTTGGAAATAGGAATTATTTTTTATTATTTAAATGTAATAATGGTATTTTTATGTCTTTAACTTTTATATATGCATGCTGAAATATTTATGGATGGAATCATATGATAACTTGGAATGCCTTCAAAATCATATTGGTGGGGGAGTAGGTGGCAGCACAGCTAAAACAAGATTGGTTATGGGACACTAATTGTTGAAATTGGATGATGATCACATTGGGATTTATGATAGTCTGTCTACTTTTATAAATATTTGAAGACTTTCATAATAAAAAGTTCTTTATTTATTTTAAGATTTATTTTATTTATTTATGTATACAAGAACTGGGGTGTAGGCCAGAGGTGTGGGGGTGGGTAAGAGGATTCACCAGAGACAGAGTGGGGAGCAGGACAGGCAGATCTACTGAAATACACTGCTGAGGGGAGCAGCGGGGAGACAGGAGAGGTCTGCTGCACCATGTGGGTCAGCTCCCTGGCTGGCTGCAGTGGCTGCAAACTCATGCTGCAGTGGCTGCCGATAGCTACATAGTGCTGAGACTTAACCCTCTGTGCCACCAGGGAGGCCCTTTATTTTTTGATAAAAGAACAGAAACTATTATATAAGAGATTTAGTAAACATAAAAATATACAAAAATAAAGTTAAAAAAGTTGAGGTTAACAGAAAGCCAATTTAGTGTTAACATAAATTGTGCTGAAGGTGTATAAAGAACAAAATTACTGTATACAAAGTCATTTTAGTAAATTTCAATTAAAGTTGTGAAATTGATTGCTTGTAGTTTAATTTTCCTAGTCAACAACCTTTATATATATATATATATATATATATATATATATATATACACACACACACACATATACATATTTCTTCTGATTCTTAGATTTACAGCCCAAATCAAATAATCTTTAGAACCAGAAGAGTATTTATTAATCATTAATAATTAATCATTGTTAATCATTGTTAATCCAACTGCTATATCAAAGAACCCTCTTTAGAGAATAAGGAGTCTCACTCATGATCTATTCAATTTTTAGTTAAGAGACTCAGCAAAATAGTGATGCTGTTATAAGGTCACTTAAACTGGGCAGCAAAGGGAATCTGTAGATACATACAGTATATTATATAAGTTAGGTACTTAGGAAAATGTAGAAATTTTTGTACATATATAGTATCTACTTAGCTTGTGATCAGACTAAAAAATACTGGGATGTGTATACACTTATCAGAATGACTAGATAAAAAGTAGGGACAACACCAAATATTCATGACAACACAAAGAAACTACATCACCTGTATATCATTAGTGGAAATGTAAAGCAGTATAGTCACTCTAGAAAATGTTTAGCAACTCCCATACAAACCAGCAATTGCTCTCTCAGGCATTACTTATTCTAGAGAAATAAGACTTATGTTTAAAGACTTAAACAAAAACCTATACATAAATGCTTATAGCAGCTTTATTCATAGTAGCCTAAATTGGAAACAACTCAAATGCCCTTCAATGATGAACAGTTGGACACTTTGTGGCACATTCATACCAAGAAATACTATTCAGTAATAAAAAGAAATGAACTACTGACACACACAGTAATCTGACTGAGTCTTTAAAGAATTATGTTGAGTGAAAAACTCAACCTCAAAAGGCTGTAGACTATGCTTCCATTTATATAACTTTCTTGAAATGACAATTATAAATATGGAGAGCCAATTAGTGGATGCCAAAGATTAATGAGTGGGTTGGCTGGAAGGGAAGTGAATGTAGCTGAAAAAGGGTCAGTATTAAGGATCCTTATGGAGATGGAAATGTTTTATATCCTGGCTATATCAATGTCAATATCCTCGGTAAGACATTGTACTATAGTTATGTAAGATGTTAAACCAGGGGAAAAGGATATGGATCTCTATTATTTCTTACAACTGTACCTCAATCTATAATAAAACTGCCTATTTTTGCCTCTTGAGGTTCTTGTAAGGACCAAGTGAAATAATACATAAGGAAGTTCTTTATAAAATACAAAGTCTTATCACAAATGTTAATTTTTAGTATTATTAAAAACTATAGTTTATACTGAATAAACTATATATATATATCTTCAACTATAGTGTTAACCCTAAAACTCAAAAACCTTCAGGTAAGCTTTAAAACTTATCAAATGCCCTACTGAATATTAAGTTTTGTTATTGGTGTTAAAAATGACACTGAATAAACTATATTAATTCTATAAAGATCAACAATGACATCTAGAGGAGAATAGATGTAACTTCCAAAGCAGAATATATTACATAAAATAAATCCATATAAATTGTATAGTAACCATAATCTTACTTTATTTCTAGGATTATTCATCTAAACCTCCCCCAACAAAGTTGTACCATAAAAAAATACTTAATGATTCATACTTTCAAGTATTACATAAAGTTGCAAAGAGAAGTGGAATGTAGTCATCTAATAAGTAAAGTCAATCTCTACTTTTCCAACAAACTCAAATATATTCTCCCTATCCAACAAAAACAACCAAGACAAGCACAGATTTAGACTTAAAGGCTGGAAGACAATCCTACCAGCAAATGGCAATCAAATAAAGTCAGAAATAGCTATACTTACATCAGATAAAATACTTTCATCTTGCAAAGATAATAAGGAATAGAGACTGACATTACATTTTGACTAAGGTTCTAATACAAGAAGAAGAAATAATACTCATAAATACATATGCACCCAAACATGGAGTGCCAAGATAGATAAGACAGTTGTTAAGAGAACTAAAGAGAAATATTGAAAATAACACAATAATACTAGGGAATTTTATTTTTATTTTTATACTAAATTTTTTTTTTTTATAGAGGCATGTTTTTATTTATTTATTTATTTATTTGTTTGTTTGTTTTGTTTATACAAGCACTGGGTACAGTCAGAAGCGCGGGAGGGTGGAGAGAATTCACCAGAGCCAGAGCGGGGAGCAGAGCAGGCAGAAGGACCAAAGTACACTGCTGAGGGGAGCAGCGGGCGGCAGGAGAGGTCTGCACGCCATGTGGGACCCTCCTCCAGTGGCCGGGGAGCAGCTGGGGATCGAACCGGCGCCACAGAGGTCGCCGGCAGCTTTGCAACCCAGCGCTCAACCGCTGCGCCACCGGGGGAGGCCCGGGAATTTTAATACTCCACCTACGATTGTGGGCAGATCAACAAGACAAAGTAAGAAAAACAATAGCCTTAAATAAGACAATGAATCAAACAGATTTAACAGATATCAATAGAACACTCCACCCAAAAAAAACACTGCATATACATTTTTCTCAAGTGCACATGAACATTTTCAAGGACACATAATATGTTGAGATAAAATCTACTGTCAATAAAACTACAAAGATCAAAATTAGATCAAGTACTCTCTCTGACCATAATGTCATAAGCTAGAAACAACTATAATTAAAAAACAAACAGGGGGTTGCCTTGGAGGCGCAAGGGGTTAAGTCTCAGCACTATGAAGCTATTTGCAGCCACAGTAGCATGAGTTCCATAACCCACATGGCGCAGCAGACTCTCCTGTCTCACCTGCTGCTCCCCTCAGCAGTGTACTTCAGACAATCTGCCTGTTCTGTTCCCCACTCTTCTCTGGTGAATTCTCTCACTACCCCCTGCGCCCGCACCTCTGGATTGTACCCTAGTTCTTGTATGCATAAATAAATAAATCTTTCACAAAAACCAAAACGAACAAACAGGAAAACCCAAAAGTACATGTAGACTAAATAAAATGTTGCTTAATAGTTATTGGATAAAAGAGGAAATTAAAACAGAAAATTAAAAACACCTTAAGACTAATGAAAATAAGGATACAGGCTACCAGAATCAATGGGATGTAGGCAAAGAAGTTGTAAAAGGGAAGATAACTGTAATATAGACCCACATGAAGAAGCAAGAAAATTCCCAAATAAATTACCAATACTAAATCTAAAGCAACTTGAAAAAGAGGAACAAACAAGATCCAAAGTTAGTAGAAGGAAGGAAATATAAATAAGATGGAAATAGAAGGAACCTACCTCAACATAATAACGGCAATATATTTCAAACAAACAACCAATATAATATTTAATGGTGAAAAACTGAAAGCATTCTCCTTAGGATCAGGAACAAAAAAAGGATGCTCACTGCTACCAAATGTCTTAATACTACAGGTTTTGGCCCAAGTTATTAGGAAAAAACAGGAAATAAAGGGAATCCAGGTTGGAAGAAGTGAAACTATCACTATTTGCTGACAATATATTATTATATATAGAAAACTAGCTACTGGGAATAGTAAATGAACATAGCAAAGTGGCAGGCTATTAAATCAACATACAAAAATCCACAGCATTTCCATATACAAACAACAAATGTGAAGAAAAAGAAATCAAGAAACCTCCATTTATCCAGGGAAAATGAGAAGATGTTGTTATGGGATTTAGAGAGTGCCAGTAGGGAGACAGAAGGGCATCCTATGCTCATGGAGACAGGAAATCAACATAATCAAAATGAATACAGGGCCTAAGCCATAAAGTTAACGCAATCCTCATCAAAACAGCAATAATATATTTCAAAAAAATTGAAAAAATGGGCCTCCCTGGGGTGCAGTGGGATGAGCGCTGCGCTGTGAAGCTGTCTGCAGTCTCTGCAGCATGGGTTCGATTCCCGGCCGGCCAGGGAGATTCCCATATGGTGCAGCAGACCTCTCCTGTCTCCCCGCTGCTCCCCTCAGCAGTGCTTTCGGTCCATCTGCCTGTTCTGCTTCCTGCTCTGTCTCTGGTGAATCCTCTCACCCTCCTGTGCCTCTGACCTGTACCCCAGTTCTTGTATAAAAATAAATAAATTTTAAAAAAATTGAAAAAATATTGACATTTATATGGAACTATAAAAGGCTTTGAATAGTAAAAGCAATCCTGAGTAAACCAAAGAAATGGAGGAATCACATTACTTGACTTCAAACTTTACTATAAAGCAACAATATTAAAAACTATATGGTATTGACACAAAAATAGATACATATCAATGACACAGAATCAAAAGTCCAGGAATAAATCCACATATATATCAGTACCTAATTTATGATCAAGCAGCCATGGCCATACAAGGGGGAAGGAGAGTGTCTTTAACAGTTGGTGCTGAGAAAACTGCAAGGCCACATGTAGAAGAGTGACGCTGTATCATTCTCTAACTCTATGCACAAAGTACATTCCAAATTAAAGGTGAGGAGGTAAGACCCGCAACAATAAAATATATAGAAGAAAACATTGGTGGTATGTTCCATGACATATATAAAGATGTTTTTGGAGACTTGACCCCTATGGAAGGGAAATAAAAGCAAAATTAAACAATTAGGATTACCTCAAGTTAATTTTACACCGGTCGGGGGATGGGGAGGGGGAATTAAAAGGTCATGTGACTGAACAGGAGAAAATATTCATATGATATATAACCAATAAGGGTTAATATCCAAGATATATAAAACACCGTTCAACAACAGAACAAACAGCCCAGTAGGCAGCACAAATGAACAGATAATTGGCAAGGAGGTTATCAGAAGGCCAACAGATGAAAATAGTCCATTACTTCTAGTAAGAGAGAAGCAGGTTACAACTACAATGAGATGCCATCTACCCACGAGAAAGGCATGTGTTAAAAAGACCCCCAACAACAAGTGCTGGAGAATACATGGGGAAAGAGGAACCCTATCTTGCTGCTGGTTGGAAGGTAGACTGGTATGGCCATTGTGAAAGTGCTTTGGATTCATTTTAAAAAACTGAAAATGGCATTATGGTGTGACCCCACAATTCCACTCCTGGCTATCTATCCAAGGAACCCAAAACCATCAATGCAAAAACTATTCCTCTACAATGTTTATTGCAGCACTGTTTGCAAGAGCTGGAAGCAACCTAAATGGCCAGCAATAGATGACTGGATCAAGATGATGTGGCCTAGCCACATTATGGAACACTATTCAGTCACAAGGAAAAATGAAATGCAGCCATTTACAGCAAAATGGGAGAAGTTTGAGGGAATTATGGTAGTAAAGCAAGTCAGAATGACAAAAACAAATATTGGACATTTATGAACAGATAATTTGAAAAAGATGCAGTCAGGGCTCTGAGGTTGAGAGCGGGGAGAAAGGGAGAAAGGGACAAGGAGATATAAGGGACGGTGGTGGGGAAAAAATTAAAATCAGCGTACCAAAAACAAAACAAAACAAAACAAAACAAAAATACTCTCCCCCCAAACAGATAAACCAGCTTTTATGCTTCAGTTCTTAGACATATAAAATAAGCATACATTTTTTTTTGCAAAGGTAGCATAAAAAGTGTGGTTATTTATAACTTTTGAGTAACAAAGAATTTTGAAAGGCAAAGTAAAACTTACATGTTTTTACCTAGATGATCCACTATGAATGGAAATCATATTTAGCTACCTGAAATAAAATGTTGGTCACAAGACTTCTGATACTTTGAAAGGACACTAAAAAACCCACCAGATTCTTATAATGATGGATTCAATTAACTTATTGATGTTAAGAAGTACCCAGTGGAACATACTAGCTTAGGATACAGCTCTATAATGAAGTAGGTGAAATAACATACTTACAAATAAAATATATACTGTATTTGGGTCTTCGAAGCTCCTGAATCAGATAATTCACATTCTCCTAGAAACAAAATATGAGAACTGTTTAAGTGAGAAAGTAACATCACCCACTGATTTATGTAGCTATTTACTGAGAGTCTGTGTACTGATATAAATGTGGCCCCCAAAATATACATGATATAAAATACCAGTTTTGAATGTTAAAAAAATGGTATAGTTTCTTACAGAATTAAATGTAAACAATGCATATTGCTTGTTAAATGGGAAAAAAGTATTAAAAATTGTCATTTTGACATTAACTTTTTAATATAATCTTAAGGAAAAATTGTTTTTAAGGACACATTTTAAACCTAAAATTACTGCCTCATAAGGCAAGAGTAACAAAATAAAAGATTCCTAAGAGAGTTTGAGAGACTATATATGTAACTGTGAAGGAGGTTCTCTAATACAAAATGTTAGGAAATGGTGGACTAGATTATCTCTAAGCTACCTCTTGGAACCAAAATTTCATGACTAAGAGCTACAAATGTGAAACAACAGGAAACCAGAATAACACAGTATTAATTGACGTAGTCATTCATTCAGGAACTATGAGTATTCTCTGTGGTAGGCAAGGGGACACAATAGTGAGAAAAAACACATCATCGCTGCTCTCTGAGAGCTTACTGCTGGTATTTGAGACTGATATTAAATACACAAACTATCTAAAGCTTCGACCATCACAAGCAATAAAGAGAAGATGAGGCTATAAGTGCTTGTAAGAGGGCAGTTTGACCTTGTCAGCAAAGCCAGGAAAGATTTGTCTGAGGAAGTGAAGATGGCTGCAACAGAAAGAAGCACGTGCAAAGGCCTTGTGGCACAATGGAATGTAGAAGACTGAACAACTGGCTAAGAGCGAAGGGGGAATGGTTTGAAATGAGGTTTCAGAAATGGTAGGAACTAGATTACACAGGATAGGGCAGGCCACAATGAAAACTGAACACAACTACCATAAAAGGGATGGGAAGTCATTCAAGGGTTTCAAGTGGGGAGGATATGATCAGATTTGTGTTTGGGAAAGTACATAAGGCACAAGCATGATAAAAGAGTGCACTGGAGTCACAGACAATGAATGCAAAACAAGAGAATATACAAAATAAGATTGAAGTAGTAGAGGATTTTTAAATGATAGACTCAAGACAGATTAAGAAAATGATGGATCAAAGCTGACAGGTTAAAGAACCTTTAATCAGGGGAAGAGAATAAATGGAGGACAGGAATGAACCTGTAGAGGGATGAAAAGACTCAGCTGCTGTGGGGCTGGAGCAGGGACAGGACCTAGGAGGATGATATATAAGGGCGACCAGACCAGGTTTATAAAGGAGGGCTATGAGGGCTGAGATATAAAAATAGATTTAATCGTAGTAGTAAAATTGAACCAAGTATGCATACTGAAAAAATGAACACCTAAGTGTGCATACATATGAAAAAAATGATAAATTCTCAAGATGCTGATATAAGTATGTAAGTACATGAGATGACATGGCAATGGTGTTCAATGTGCTAGGAGGTATGGAGATTAATCCAGTAATACAGTTATATAGGTCTCTGTTAGAGTAGTTAGTGGCTTTGGAAATAGCTGAGCACTTTCTTGAAGGATAAACTGGCTGTAAGGAGTGAAGTGAAATGGGAAAAGGAGGAGAGCAAAGATTAAAACGCTGATAAATCAGGATAATTATGATGCCACGAATGATGATTAACAGAAATTTATTTTGCCTTCCTTATGCTTTCAGATCGCTGTGTTCTGTAACTGCTTGGGCGGAACACAGCTCAGTTAATGTCGTACCTTCGTGGGTCGAAGAAAACAAATTGCTTTCAGGTGTTTCATGATCTCTCGATTTTGAGAATCAATGCGCTCAAAAAGGTACACTTCCTTCTGAAGAATCTCTGACTGTGTGTACACCATACTCACGATGCCAGTCTGCAACGACAAAGGATTAACTAGTATTATGCTAGTCCAAGCCAATAAAAACAAGCAGTAAGTATTTTTCATTAATACTTAGCTGGGGCCTAAAATATTTTTCATTAATACTTAGCTGCACAACTTAAATACTGGTGTATGTAATAACATTCACTGAGCAAGTAGGTAATGCACCACAATGAAAAACAAGCTTTCCCAAACAATCCCTGAACTTTCCCCAACCCCCCCTTTTCCCCATCAACTTAAAGTTGTTGGTTTTTTTTTTTTAATTCTGTGGCCAACAAATAATAATCTGACATCTCAGCTTTACTTTCAAAACACAATGTTGACTGGAAATAACAGAACCACCACAGCCTTCAACTGCTGTGTCTCACATATTTCTTGGCAGACACATTTAGCAGAGGATTCTGATCCCAATGAATTATCCGGGTACAAGAAGAAACCTCAGGGCAGTGGTCAGAGCCATTGAGACTCAAAACCTACTCGGTAAGTCCGACACAACCTTTCGTTGTGTGAAGAACCGACCCTCCTTTAAGCAGCTTTAATTACACGCTGAATTCCACAGTGGAATGCGAGCGGCCACGGTGCAGGAGGGGGGCTCCCTCGCAAACACGGAGCAAAAGCAACTCACCGTCTCTTTATCCATGAGAAGAACTTTCATACCCGGTCCGCTGTCTTCTATCATTTTGGAAATGTACTGCTTCACCGCAAAAACCACGTTCATGGCGGCGAACTGACAGGTTACCCCTACAGTCCCTCCCGCCCCCTTTTTCCTGCTAAATTAACCCCTGGCCTGTGGCCGGGTCTCAGCTTCCTCCCAGCCTGGCTCCACTTCCGGGGGTCCGGGCAGCGGGGCTGCTGGGAGTTGTAGTTCCGCCGTGTGGCCCGCGGGTCCCCGCCGCACTGGATGGACCCCCCCGGACACCTGGGACTCCGCACCCGGCGACCTTTCTCGGAGCACCGCCTGCCCGGAGCTATTTGGGGGCTGGACTCCCGGACCCCTGGGGCTTGGTCCGCCATGGCCGGGGCCTCGGCCGAAGCCTCCGGCCGTCGTGGGGAGAGTGGCGGCTCCGGGGTGGAGGGACCCGGCCTGAGGCCGGCTCGGAGGCGAGAACAATAAAGCCTGGCCCTGGTCACTGTCTGCCATTGACGCTTTCTAGGTGGGCGGGAGGGGAGCGGGGGGAGGGGGCGAGAAGATGCGCGCGGCCCTGGCGCGGTTGGCCTTCGCGCCCTGGCTGTGTCCTTAGCAAGGCCTGGACAGTGGCCGCTGCCGAGGGAGGCTAGAATTGATTTTCCACCTCTGAAGGGTCATCTGAGGTTGAACGGATATTTGTTGGTTGAATGAACAAAGGGAACGCCCCTAAGGGATGTTTTGGGAGAGGCCTCGGAGTCCCACCCCACCCCTGACCCCGAGGCGTGGGGGGTGGGGGTTCCCCACCAGGGCCCCACGCGCGTGCGGTGGGGTCGCGGCCCTCCCAGCCTCGGGGCGCCGGGTGTGGGCTCCCACAGAACCCGAAGCTGAGCGGAGCCAGCCGAGCTGACGAGGCAGAAGCGGGTATCCGGTGGGACTAAAGGAAGCTAGCGTGGGGATTTTAAGGGCTCATTAAGATTGTGACTTTAGAAACCACAAAACTCATCAATTTCTAAATTTCTGCATTTATGTCTATACCCTACAGGTCTCTCCATCATGCCATTTCTCGAAAAGGAGAATATTTTCTGGCACCTTTATGTTAGAGAATTGTAAAATGGGAAATAATTGCAAGAAATCAGTGATTGTAATTGCTTGTAAATATCCTCACCAAAATAATGAAAAATAATGGTCTGTTGGGGTCGGTTTAATTACTAGATTCAACAGTACCAATTAATCCTTCTTTCATTGTATTATAAGGAACATAATTGAAACTAGACCCAGAACATATTAACATTCCTCTGGTTGTTGAGAATACTTATAACTCACTATGTACAATTTTCGGATTCTTTAAGGGATGGTAGAAGCTACTGGATATGTTGCAGATTTTTGTCACCTCTGAGATTGTGGAGAATGTGTTTATTTTCTCTCATTTTCAGTCTTCCTTCCAACTAAATAAAACTTTCTATTAGGCAGATTTTCTGGTTTTGAGATATGTCTGAAAGAAAAGTCTTAACTTACATATCAAAATGAAAATGTGACTCTTTAAATGGATACAAGGGAGAAAAACCTAATGTTATATGAAAATTCTACTCATCAATAAAAATGTACCTATATTATAGAAAATGGAACCTGTGCTAATGAATGGTGAAACACCTGTAACTCTTATAAGTTGCTAGTATTTATGAGAATTCACTTTCACTCTCCTGTGTCACTTAATTTTTGTTTTTTCTTACAATCCAAACTCTTGCTTTGTGACTCATCCAGAATAAATCTAGATGAGTTGCAAGAGACAGCAAATTCAGAAGCTAGTATGAAGTATCTTACTTTTTTATTTAGGCTGTAAAGCTGCACCAACAAGAGGTATTTTAAATAATAAATAAAGGCATCAAATTATAAATTATTACATTCTTCAAATATGATTACATTAATTATAAAAGTTTGTAATGCAATTATGTAAAACGTTTTCACAAGCCCAAGAAATCATGCTTTAAGGATAGAAAACAGGAAGTTAAAAATTTGGTATTTACCTTTGTACATTTTATTTAGACTTACAAATATGTGTGTAAATGAAATCATCAGGAATGATTACTTGAATAATTACAAGTGTTTCAGCATCTTACAAAGTGTGTGCTATTTAGAGGTTTAATTACCTGTTTCATATTTTATCAAAATTATGTTTTTTTACCCCATAAGAACTCAAAAGCTTGATATAAAACAGGATATATAAGCTTCAGTATGATATGTTTATACTCAGTATAATTATAACAATATGATCAAGGCTTAGATGTCTTAGATTGTTAATTCTCTACCATTTCCTTGTTGCTGTGTGTTAACATTTCTCCTCCAAGTCCTAGATATGAGGCAAGATAAAGCTGAAACTCAAATTCAGTAGCAACTGAAAAATTTGTAGAAAGAATGAGAATGTCAACCAGTCCTTCCTTGTGCAATTTTCTTAACCTCTCTAACCATTTCCTTGTGTGATACGTGGCGATAATATAATCTCTTTTGAAACTGTAAGAAGTAAATGAAATAATGATCAGAGAAAGTGTGCCTAACACATAGTAAATGCTCAATAAATATCAGCTTTAATTATTTGAAATAAAAAGACAGACATAACTTTTAGCTTATTTTTTTCCATATAATGTTGCAAAGATAGTTTTTTTTTTAAAAAGATTTATTTATTTATACAAGCACTGGGTACAGTCAGAAGCACGGGAGGGTGAGAAAATTCACCAGAACCCAAGCTGGGAACAGAACAGACAGACTGACGAAATACACTGCTGAGGGGAGCAGCGGGCGTGGCAGGAGAGGTCTGCGGCAGGAGAGGTCTGCACGCCTTGTGGGCCTCTCACCGGTGGCCAGGGATCGAACCGGCGCTGCAGAGGCTGCAGGCAGGCTCAAAGCCCAGCGCTCAACTGCTGCGCCACCAGGGGAGGCCCTTAGTTTATATTTTACTTATATCTTACTACTTTTGACAAGAAAACTTAAAAAAAAAATAGAATCAATTTCAGAACTGGTAAACTCTAGCTTCCAAATATTTCTATACTTTATATTGCATTACAATACAATAATAGAAATAGTAGTGGAAAGATTTGAGCTGTTCCATCATAGTTTGTAAAGTAAACAATTTCACAAAAAGACAAAAGTTAGAAAAAAATGTATTTCAAGTGATTTTAGAGGCTCAGTGTCTACTCAACTGCAAATAAAAGAAATTGTTAAATTTATGTTATACTTGGTGATTTGATGCTAAGCTTCATGGTAGCAAAAACATTGAATAGCTTTAAATTATTAAGTCACAATTATTTGCAGCAAACTGAGAGAAGCCCATTTTTTTTCAATTTGCATTTTACTGTTTGTTTCTTTGTACACACCCCTTTTACACATCCTTTTTAGAAAGTAGATTGTCATTTTTTTTTGAGGACAGAGAATTTCCCCTCCTTCTTTTCACCTAGTGCAGTGGCCTCCACACAGAAGATACCCAATAAATATTTAATGTTGGTGATACTCATTACTGGGCAGACTGCTACCATGCCATGTTAAGTAAAGTGCACAGTTTTACACAGAACAACAAGGAGATCGACATACTTACCGAGGTGTTTCATGCCAAAATTTTTATTGAATGAGATGGAATAGATTCTGGGAAAAATATCATGGACTTTCTTTCCAAATTCCCAGCTTTCTTTCCAAATTTCCAGGTATATTGCATGGATGTGGACTTGCTCTATCTGGTGCTCTTGTGGCATTACATTGTGTTTAATCCTCTCTCCGGCCGTGATTAGAGAGAGGATTAATTTCATAGAATTGTGGATTAAAATTTACTTTAGAAAGCTTAAGCTTTTAAAAAATATTCAAGTTAGCGTCGATGCTTTCATACTCAGGCAGAGGGCGCCCTTAGCCCATCAAGAAGGTACAAACAATTTAGAGGCTGTAAAATTTGGGTCCACTAAGTTGTGGTTAAACGAATGAGGGAAGATGCATTGTTTTAGCCAAAAATAGATAAGAAAATGCTAGTTTATTGAGTATGATCTGCTTTTGTCTTTCGATCTTATTGAATTGTTGCATGAATTGACAGCCTGGTGGCGCAGTTGGTTGAACACAGCTCTGTGGTGCTGTCCACAGCCTCTATAGCATGTGTTCAATCCCCAGCTGGGGAGCAACCCACGTGGCGCAGCAGACCTCTCCAGTCTTGCCTGCTGCTCCCCTCAGCAGTGTATTTCAGTAGATCTGCCTGTTCTCCTCCCCATTCTGTCTCTGGTGAATCCTCTCACCCCTGCACCTCTGGCCTACACCTCAGCTCTTGTGTGCATAAATAAATAAATTAACTTAAAAAAAATAAAATTTGAGGGTGGAGGGCCTCCCTGGTGGTGCAGGGATTAAAGACAGCGCTATCAAGCTATCAACTATCGCCAGCCACTGCAGCACAAGTTCCATCCCTGGCTAGCCAGGGAGAAACCCACATGGTGCAGCAGACCTCTCCTGTGCTCCCCTCAGCGGTGTATTTCAGTGTATCTGCCTGTTCTGCTCCCCACTCTCTCTGGTAAATCCTATCATTACCCTCCCCACACACACACCTCTGGATTTCACCCCAGTTCTTGTATGCATAAATAAGTAAATCTTTGAAAAAAAATAAATACAATTTGAAGGTGAAATCTAATTATAACTTCTATTCATGTCTGATGGCAATTGATAGTATATCTGTTGATATGAATATATTATTGTGTTACGCCGTGTGCTGAGTGCTTTCCACACATTATTCTCGCAATAAGTCAATGACTTTGGTAGTGCTGTTAACCTCTTTTTAAAAATAAGAAAACGGGGGCCTCCCTGGTGGTGCAAGGGGTTAAGTCTCAGCACTATGAAACTATTGGCAGCCACTGCAACACAAGTTCGATCCCCGGCCAGGGAGCTACCCACATGGCGCAGCAGACCTCTCCTGTCTCCCTGCTGCTCCCCTCAGAAGTGTATTTCAGTCCATCCGCCTGTTTTGCTCCCACCTCTGTCTCTGGTGGATCCTCTCAACACCACCGCCCACCTCTGGCCTATACCCCAGCTCTTATGTACAAAAATAAATAAATCCTAAGAAAATAAAATAAAGAGAAAGCAGAAACATACATAAGTAGAATTCCATTTCTAAGTGACAAAACTGGGAGTTGAACCACGAAATGAGAATACCAGAATCCATGGTTACAGAATACTGTGGGGCAGAGGACAGTTCCTTCTGTTCATGGCACAAAATATAAAGTTAATAGTGAAACTGATTTTTCCTCTTTAATTTTCAGTTGTTATTGAAAGACTACAGCAACATGCAGACTCACTTGACTTAGTTTAGCTATAATATGAGGAAATCATACTTTTTATTTACTGGTGATATAATTTAAACTCAGATGTTATAGAAATAGTCAATTCCTGGTCAGAGGAACGGTCAAAATTAGAGTACCATAATAGAATGAAAAAAACACTGACTTGAGAGTCAGGTAATCTGATTTATAGTATATTTTACTGCTAATATCTGAGTGAGCTTCACAAATGATTTCAACTCACAAGATCTGTCTCTTTCAAATGAAGGAAATGAACTAGAAAACCTCAGTCATAGATCTTTGAGTTTTATCTGGAAACCATTCTCTGTTTTATATCTGTACATTGCACATATCTTGTTCAATTTCTGGGAACAGTGCATTAATATAAATTTAATAATGTCATGCATCTGTGTTAGTATTGTTGTGGAGACCCCCAAATAGTGTACAGCCCAGAGTCATTGGTCTTTGACATTTCTCAGGACATGCTTTCATTTTCTTTCAATGCCTGGTTCCTGGGAAGAGCTTGCTCACTTTTCTTTAATTTTGATTAGAACACTTCCTTAAGGGAGGGGAGAGGATAATTTTCTCTTCTTTAATTCCTGATGGAAAGGTGTGGATTTTATCATCTTTTTGAGGGGAGACTGCATAAATGTAGGGGCAGAGTGCCTATTAATATTCTTTTGCTTCCTCCTGTGAAGTATTTAGGAACTATTCCTTTCTGAAAGTAAAGTGTTGGCATCAATGCTTAAGATAAAAGCTAAAGGGGGACTCCCTGGTGGCACAAGGGGTTAGGCACTGCACTATGAAGCAATCTGCAGCCTCTGCAGCACAAGTTCGATCCCCAGGCAGTCACGGAGCACACCCACATGGCGCAGCAGAACTGTCCTCTCTCCCTGCTGTGCCCCTCAGCAGTGTACTTCGGTCAATCTGCCTATTCTGTTCCCCGCTCTGTCTCTGGTGAATCCTCTCACCTCCCCGCATCTCTGGCCTGTACCCCAGCTCTTGTATGCATAAATACATAAACCTTAAAAAAAGATAAAAGATAAAGGGACTGATGGTCTAGTTTTTAATGTGAATGTTTAATGATGCTATTTATATATATATATTTTTTTTAAGATTTATTTATTTATTTATTTATTTATTTATTTATTTATACAAGCACTGGGTACAGTCAGAAGCACGGAGGGCGAGAGAATTCACCAGAGCCAGAGCGGGGAGCAGAGCAGGCAGAAGGACCGAAGGACACTGCTGAGGGGAGCAGCGGGCGGCAGGAGAGGTCTGCGCGCCATGCGGGACCCTCCTCCGGTGGCCGGGGAGCAGCCGGGGATCGAACTGGCGCCGCAGAGGCCGCGGGCAGCTTCGCAACCCAGCGCTCAACCACTGCGCCATGGGGGAGGCCCTTAAAGATTTATTTATTTATGCATACAAGAGCTGGGGTGCAGGCCAGAGGTCTGGGGTGGGGAGCAGAGCAGGCAGAAGGACCGAAATACACTGCTGAGGGGAGCAGCAGGCGGCAGGAGAGGTCTGCGCGTCATGTGGGACCCTCCTCTGGTGGCCGGGGAGCAGCCGGGGATCGAACCGTCGCTGCACAGGCTGCGGGCAGTTTCGCAACCCAGCGCTCAACTGCTGCGCCACTGGGGAGGCCCTAATGATGCTATTTTTAATTGAGTTGAAACTTCTAAATTGAACCACACTTAAATTCTAAGTCATCTTTCTCTGTGGTTCTTTTACTGGGTCACCTCTGTGGGCATTTAGTTTTCAACACTGGTCACTGGAAGATTTATGGAGGGTATTCATTCTTTTGAAGACCTGCTATGTTAGCCATGGAAATACAGCATTGAAGAAAAACAAATCCCTGATCTCCTGGAGTTTACAATCTGGTGAGGACACTCAGACAATGAACAAAATAAAATGTATAATAATTAGATGGCGATAAGTCCTATAGAGAAAAACAAATCAGGCTTAAAAAAGGGAGATGGGGAAATATTCAGAAGTTCAAGGCTTGCACCTTATACATAAGGTGGTCAGGGAGTCCACCACTGAGTGGACAATTGAGCAGAAACCTGAAGGGCGTGAAAGGAGTTAAGTCATGAGGGCAGGAACTGGACACGGGGCAGGTTTTCTGATCCCATGCAGATCGGGTAAAGGAGGAGTCAGAGTCCTCAGTGGGTTTTTGCAGGTCTTTTTTGGGGTTCACCAGGCATATGGCAGGCAGGGGTAATGGGAGGCTGGCAATCCTCCCAGCCCCCAGCAAATCCTCACTCTATCTGGGCTCTCTGGCCTTCTCTGCTTCTGCTTCGGGCTTCTTCTCTTTCGGCTTCTGCTGCTTCAGCTTCTCCTGGCGTCCCCGTGACGCCGCCCTTAAAAGCACAGTCTTAGCGCAGGTGTACCCACTCAAGGTGCCCGCCAATCAGGCATGCATTCAGGATCACAGGGTTCCCTCATCTATCCTGATGGCGGGAGGGCAGAAAAGCCTGATATTTTTCCTTACCCTACAGGTATGTAAATAAAGAAACTTCCAGGTGCAAACCTCCTCAAGTGGGAGAGCAAAGTGTCTGTTGTAGGTAGCTAGAACTGAGGCTTTGAGGGAAAAGATAGACAATGGTAAACAGTTGAGCAGGACCCTCTGGTGAAGGCGTTGGCTTTTATTTTGAGTGAGATGGGAAGTTACTGGAGAGATCTGAGATGATCATTCTCTGTCCTGAGAATAAAGTACAGAGAGCAAAGGCAGAAAACAAGGAGACAAATCAGGAGCTTTTGTAAGATAGCTGGAGATTGTGGCATATTAGCTGATGGTTGGGACAGAGGACTCCCAGCAAGATAGCAGCAGGTTTTTAGCCTGAACTGGCAGTACAGAGTAGCCATTAACTGGGTTGCAGAAGAGTAGGAAACCTGGTTTTATGGGAGTGTCTCCCCAATACTTTTCCACTGTTCCTCATCACCCACATGCCACACACCTGAAACTCTGTAATAGTCAATTTTTATAGATGCTGCTTCTCCCAGTCCACCTTGTATGCCTTAGCAATTGAGACCAGGTTGTTTGGATTGGGGGAAAATGAATGCTACAAAAATGTCCATTGGTTAAATATACTTTGTATTTATTTTCTTTGTATACTAGGAATTTGCCTTTGTATTTTTTTAACGTTGTTTTTAATGGTTTGGTGCATTCTTTTTTTTTTTTTTCCCCTTCCTCCTCCAGCTTTATTGGATAGTTTAAAATTACATTTCTATTTTCTAGGTTTGGTGCATTCTTAATAAAACTACAAGCAATATAATTATCTTCTCTGCTTTATTAGAAATGCCTTTGTATTCATGTTAATTATATTAATTTTAACTAAACCAATCATGTCTCTATAAATTGATGTTTATACTTCTGTAAGATAAATATGAAGTCTTTTTGTTCAGTTTTCTATTTTTGAGGACTTGCTATAAGACTACAGCGAATTTAAAAGTTGGCAATAGAGGAGTAGATCTGTATTATTAGTCTGCTCTTAATGTTATACTAATCATGCAAAATATATAATTAGTTTTTGCTGTTTAGCATACGCAGAACTATAACAGCACAGACTAGAGACAGTGACATAAGGTACAAGAAAGCAAGTAAACTACTGTCTAATTAAAACATTTAATTCTAATATTAGCAGAGTTCTCTAGAAAATAATGTCTCCTTTCAAAAATTTCTCAACTCTAGTGTGTGTGGAATATTATTTCAAATTTTAAGAATTTAAAAACAGGATGTTATCTGTTTTCAAATGGGATTTGAAATCTGAATCTAATAGTTCTTGATATTTTTACTGATCCCTTTGGCACTGCTGGACAATCTGGCTACTTGGCTACAACTACTATATAAACATAGTGATACCTAGTTTTTTAAAACTGGTTTTCTTTTTTTTCTATTAGTTTAATGGCACACAACTGAAGAGCTGTTTTCACAAGTTATCCTACGTCACCTTCATATTTTAACTAATTTTTCTCCTTTATGGTGATGGAAGGAGTAAGTGAAATGTGTTATATGTGGATTGTCATATTGGGTTGTTAGAACTTTTTTGCCATATATCCTTGACCTTCAGATAAGCAATGCATGAATTTATATGGTCATTGCACCCCTGAGTTTGATGAGAGTTTTGTGTTTTTAGAATGCTCTTAGAATGGTGTAAGGGCAGGAATGGGCACAGAGCAGGATCTCTATGATCCAAGCAGACGGGTGGAGGAGGAGAGAGTCCTGGAACCCTCAGTGACTTTTGCAGGCTTTTATTGGGATATACCCGGTACACAGCAGGCAGAGGTGCTGGGGGGCCAGCAGGCCTCCCAGCCCCCACCAAGTCTTCACTCTTTCTGGGCTCTCCGGCGTTCTTTTGCGTTCTCTCTGCTTCTCTCATGGTTCTTCTGCTTCTCTGCTCTCATGGTTCTGCTTCTGCTGCGTCTCCATGACGCCGCCCTCATAAGCCCAATCTTAGCCCAGGTGAATCCCATCTACCTATGCCCACACCCTATTCCAGGTGCCCGCCATCAGGCATGCATTTGGGAACGCAAGGATCCATCATCAATCCTAAAGGTGGGAGGGCAGAAAAGCCTGACACTTTACTTACCCTACAAATGGGATTAGCCATCACACAAATGAACAGAAGTATGATTTAAACCTTTAATATCCCCGATATTTGAAAAAGTGTAATTGTGCGGAATTTTATTTACTGAGACCAGTTTTTGTATCCATTGTGTGTTAACTCACCAAATGTGTTTGAATCCTTGACTATGAAGAAAAAGACTCCAGTGTCATCTAAAAATGTTTTAATGATTATTATTTACTGAGTCCATGAGCCTAAAATTAGAGAATCTGAAGAATCGTGAGAGTTCTCTCTTCACCCTCCCTCACAAAGTCAGTCATTATCTGCTTAAATGTCTCCAAATGGGAGTGAACTCAGTAATTCACAAGAAGGTTTTTCCATTTGTGAAGGGCTCATATTGTTAGAAATCTATTCTTTATATTATTAGAGACCAAATTAAACTTTTACCCTTTGCACTTAGGTGCCCTCTAAAAACTATATGGAACAAATTTAAAGTGTCTTTCACGGGTGTGGTATCACTTGTGTTCTCCCCACTGTTCTTTTTCTGGCCATAAACATCCTGGTCTCCTTCACTCTTTCCAGGACACGGCTCGGAGACCCCTTTACCCAGCTGATTTGCTTCTTTACTCACCAGAGCTAATATATCATGTAGACAATTTTCCTTGAATGTCAGTGTGCATCAATACCTGGGGTGTTTGTTAAACATGGAAATTCCTGAAACCCCAGAATACTGACTTAATAGAGCTTTCTGAAATAGGGCTCTAGAAGCTATACTTCTAGAATTACCATCCTTAATTTTTTTTAAAGAATTATTCCTTTATATTTACCCGAAGGACATAGAAACATTAATTCAAAAGGGCACCTGCACCCCTATGTTTATAGCAGCGCTATTTACAATAGCTAAGCTATGGAAACAACCCAAATGCCCAAAAATAGATGACTGGATCAAGAAGATGTGGTCCATATGCACCATGGAATATTACTCAACAATCAAAAAAGATAAACTCATGGAATTTGCAGCAACATGGATGGAGCTGGATGGGATCATGCTCAGCGAAATAAGCCAGAAAGAAAAAGAAAAATACCGGATGGTCTCACTCATAGCAGGAATTTAGAAAACCTAAAAAGGGGACCAGGAAAAAGACTAATTGCAATAAAGTAAAAATCAAAATCAACAAGCAACTATAAACCAGAGACACACTACAGTGGGGGGAGGGGGAAGGAGAAGAGGGATTAGGCTCAGAATAAGGGGGTGAGGGGCCTCCCTGGTGGCGCAGTGGTTGAGCACTGGTTGTGAAGCTGCCTGCAGCCTCTGCAGTGCTGGTTTGATCCCTGGCTGCTCCCGGCCTCCGGAGGAGGGTCCCACATGGAGGAGGGTCCCACATGGCGCGCAGACCTCTCCTGCCGCCCGCTGCTCCCCTCAGCAGTGTACTTCGGTCCTTCTGCCTGCTCTGCTCCCTGCTCTGGCTCTGGTGAATTCTCTCACCCTCTCGCCCTTCTGACTGTACCCAGTGCTTGTATAAACAAACAAATAAATAAATCTTTAAAAAAAAAAAAGAATAAGGGGGTGAGAATTGTATGGGGAATATAACCAAAATGAAAATGCATACATTATGCAAAAATGAAAAATGATGTAAGAATTATATAAAATAAAATATATATTAAAAATAATTATTCCTTGATTGTAAGATTTTTTAATTTATTTTTTATGCGGAAGAACTGGGGTGTAGGCCAGAGGTGTGTGTTGGGGGGGCTTGGTGAGAGGATTCACCAGAGACAGAGTGGGGAGCAGATCAGGCAGATGGACTGAAATACACTGCTGAGGGGAGTGGTGAGCAGCACTGCTGAGCAGCAGGTGAGACAGGAGAGGTCTGCTGTGCCCTGTGGGTCATCTCCCTGGCGGGAATGGAACTTGTGCTGTGCAGTGGCTGCTGACAGCTTCACAGTGCTGAGACTTAACGTCTAGCGCCACCAGGGAGGCCCCTGTACAGTGCATTTAAGGCAAAAGGAATCAAGCCCTAAATGTGAAAAAAAAAAGGAAAATATTAAAATTTGTAGGTAAGCTGTCTTTATGCCAAACACAAAGAGCACAAATTTTTAAAGAAAAAAGACCAGCTAATTTGACTGCGTTAAAATGAAAGATTTCGCTACAGCCAAAGCACGAAAACAGAGGAAGGACATACACAGGCCGGAAGACACCTGCATGGGTGTGTGTAGGTGGGTGGTGTTTATATTTGCAAGGATTAGTATCTAAGATACCTTAAGCTCCCGACAAAACACATACAGTTTAAAATAGATAAATGTGGGGGAAAATGAAAAAAGCAGAAGTTGACAAATGTGTACAATCCTATGCTTAGTTTAGTTTTTAAGGGAAGGCACTGAGTCAGGACTGGGAATCTTTGATTTAGGAGCAATTCTTAAGCAGAAGACCCCAAGCTTAACCACAAATTGATATGATCTATTAACAAAAGAGAAGCAGATGCAAACCTCAGGTCAAGAGAAGGACACGATTCAAAACTCTGTACTGTCCAAATTCTACCCAGGTTTTTGAATTTTTCATAATTAGCTCTTTTAACTCAAAAAGGTGTTTGATAAAGCCTAAAATCTGTGTGCTTAGGTATCAAGTCTGCTAAAATAGATAATTACTATCCAAATCTCAAAATGTTGCTGTTATCTTTTCTTCCTTTCTATTTGTTCTTGGAGGCATATGTCTTTATTGTCAATTTAGTGGGAGTTACACAGGTAAACACTGGTTGATCACGGTCTATAAAAAGTCCTTTCCTTCATATTTGTAAGAGCAATAAGATAAGCAGGTCTCATTATTGTTGATGGAAGTATTTGGTGTGACTTGAACATTTGAGATCTATCCTACCACGGACAGCTGGCATACTTTCTTAGTAACTGATCTTTTCAGAAACTATTTATTATCAAGGTATACTGGACATATAACTCTATCTTAGTTTTATGGATATCAAATAATGTTTTGCTATTTGTATATACTGCAAAAAGACCACCACAGTGTGTTCAGGAAACATCTGCCCCACACATAGTCTCGACTATTTTTCTTGCCATGAGGAAAGGAATTGATCTTTAAAATCACTTGCATTAGATAAACTGCTGAGTCAATTGGACCATATCAGATCTAAATTTTGCCAGCTTTTATTTCTTATATATGCTTGAAATAGCTGTAAGGAAAAACATCTTAAAATCAACTATTTTATTCTGTGTCAAAGGGATGAATATAAGCAGAAGAGTAGTTTACCATTATTTTTAAAAGTCTGACAGAGTATTTATGTTGTTTCAGTTTATTTTTTATTTTTTTAATTGATGACATACCATTATTTTACATCCTTGCCTTTTTTTTACAATATAGGATTTCTCCCCTCAGGTGTGGTCACCATAGTTTGCCACCACAGCACCCACAGTCCTCTACCCGTTTTCTCCCCCCTCCTCCCTTCCCTTCTTCCCCTCCTCTGGATGCCTCAGGTCTATGGTTTGTCTTTGTCTGATCCTTTCTTTGGTTTCTCTATATTCCACATATAAGTGAAACCACCCGGTTTCACATCCTTCTGGCTCACTTCACTTAGGATAATCCCTTCCAGCTCCATCTATGCTGCTACAAATGGTGTGTTTATCATTTTTGATCGCTGAGTAGTATTCCATTGTGTATAGAGAGCACATCTTCTTCATTTGCTCATCTGTCCCAGGGCATTTAGTTTGTTTCCATACCTTGGCTGTTGTAAATAGTGCTGCTGTAAACACAGGCATGCAGGTTGCCTCTTGAATTAGTGTTTTTGTGTCCTTTGGGTAGATAGCTAGGTGTGGAATTGCTGGGTCTTGTGCTAGATCCATTTTTAGTCTTTTGAGCAATCTCTACACTTCTTTCAATGGGGGCTGGACCAAAAAATATGAGACACTTCGAGGATATGCGTGTCATCGTTGGGCCCTGCTAGTCTTCTCTGTATAGCTCCAGTTTTACTGTAGGTGCTGCTGGAGCAAGCACTGTTGCTTCAGTTTAAATTGTACCTGATGATGGGCCTCCCCGGTGGCGCAGCGGTTGAGCGCTGGGTTGCGAAGCTGCCCGCGGCCTCTGCGGCGCCGGTTCGATCCCCGGCTGCTCCCCGGCCACAGGAGGAGGGTCCCGCATGGCGCGCAGACCTCTCCTGCCGCCCGCTGCTCCCCTCAGCAGTGTACTTCGTTCCTTCTGCCTGCTCTGCTCCCCGCTCTGGCTCTGGTGAATCCTCCCGCGCTTCTGACTGTACCCAGTGCATGTATAAACAAAACAAACAAATAAATAAATAAAACATGCCTCTATTAAAAAAAAAAAGAAAATTGGGTGTATTACCCAGACTTTAAAAAAATAAATAAATAAAATAAATTGTACCTGATGATTGATTGAATTCTAGGAATGAATTAAAATATGTAAGCTTAAGTTATTCAATTTTCTGAGAGCTATTATTAAATTATTGTGGGAAAAATATTTATTTCATTAGTGAGTGATGTTAATATGAAAATCACCTGAAAGGATATTTTAATTTCATATTTTTTCTTTCTGGTTTCTCTGCTTTGTGGATCATTCCATTAAAATATTTTTTAAAAAATCTTCACCCTAGTTTTATTTATGATCATAACAAACTTCAGCAATGTGAAAATGATTGATTATATAATGGTGGCTTCATTCCTTAAAATACTGTGCAGTCAAAAAAGTTATATAATGGTGTCTCTCTAGTGGTGCAGGGGTTAAGTCTCAGTGCTATCACCAGCCACTGTAGCACCAGTTCTATCCCCAGCCAGGGAGGTGACCCACATGGCCCAGCAGACCTCTCCTGTCTCCCCGCTGCTCCCCTCAGCAGTGTATTTCAGTAGATCCACCTGTTCTGCTCCCCACTCTGTCTCTGGTGAATCCTCTCATTCCTTGCACCTCTGGTCTACACCCTAGCTCTTGTATGCATTAATAAATAAATAAAATAAACCTTAGAAAAAAGTTGTATAATGATGAACATGTAATAACATGGTAAAGTTTCATAAAAGGACAACATGTGCTCAAGTAGCAGACAAAGCATTTCCTGGGGGCGGACAGTGTGATGTCCTGAAAAGACCGCCTTTGAACCCAGCGACCAGGAGTTCAGTCTCAGTTTTACCCTTCACCAGTTGTGTGACTCGACTCCCTGGATCTGTTCCATGGGGATATTGTTAGTTGTCTGCAGGTTCAGCATGAAGGTGAGAATTAAACTCCTACCTCACACAATCCTTGCCACACAGTGGTAACCTTAATCAAGTGACTGCTACTATCATGACCATAAACAAGACAGACCTAAGGTGGATGGCAGAAACACACAAATATGGCAACCTTTGCTCAAGGGGTGTGGTTGGTATGTTGCTTTTCTCTTCTAGAAACTGGAATGCAGGCTGCTGGCAGTTCTGTGTCAGAGGACATTCAATGTTCTAAATGTCACTGTGTTTTGTAAGCACAGGCCCATGCCACCCAACCTGCTCTCTGCGCTCCCCTCCCTGAGGCACAGGCCCTGGGTCTCCAGCTGCCTTTTTCTCTCCTTAAAAGTTCTTATCAGAAAAAAAAAGTTCTTATCAGAAGGAAAAAAAATGCAAGTATGTGAGGTTGACTGTGGTAACTGAACATCTCCTTGTGTATATTTACAGCAAATCATTACGTTGTGTGGTTTAAACTAATACAGTGGTATAAGCCAATTATATCTCAATAAAACTGGAAAAATAAAAATAAAATTTTCATAGCTAAGAAGCAAAAGTGCAATATTATTCCAGATGGGCCCAATGTAATCACAGAGGTCCTTAAAAGTGGGTGAGGGAGGTTGAAGAAGGTCAGAGAAAGATGTAATGATGGAAACAGGGCCAGAGAGACCCTAAAACAAGAGTCTTACATGTTCCCAAAAACGGCTTTAAAATAAGAGATTCCAGGGCCTCCCCGGTGGTGCAGCGGTTGAGCGCTGGGTTGTGAAGCTGCCCGCAGCCTCTGCGGTGCCAGTTCGATCCCCGGCTGCTCCCAGGCCACCAGAGGAGGGTCCCACATGGCGCGCAGACCTCTCCTGCCGCCCGCTGCTCCCCTCAGCAGTGTACTTCGGTCCTTCTGCCTGCTCTGCTCCCAGCTCTGGCTCTGGTGAATTCTCTCACCCTCCCGCGCTTCTGACTGTACCCAGTGCATGTATAAACAAAACAAACAAACAAACAAATAAATAAATAAAACATGCCTCTATAAAAAAAAATACCAAAAATACCTGCTTAAAAAAATAAAATAAAATAAGAGATTCCGGCTATGAGAAAAATTAGAAATGACTTATTTTAGAGTGGTTTATTCTGATGAAATAACCAAAAATGAGTGTGTTATTTCTTGAGTAAAATACATTTGAACCAAGTAGTGAATAGAGCAATATCCCTGCAATCTTTTCAGTGGAGTTGTAAGATTAAAAATAATTCTAGACATGATTTGCCAATTCCCTCCCCCCCCCAACCCCCTGTTGCTATTGCACCGTGATGTGCAAGGGTAGTGGTAGGTTAAATGGATAGTCCCTTAGTGCAAATTAAGCAGTGGCACAACCTGTACTTTCGGTCATTTTGTTGTATCCTTTGCTGCAGGCCCTTGCAGAAAGAGGAGGGAGAGGATGCTCAGCAGATGCCTATGTTAAGCCGTATATCAAAGAGATTTGCAAAAATATGCAACAAATGCCATCCTCTCACCAATTGTTTATTTAGGAAAATGCAGTTACTTTTCTAAAAACATGTTATCTATGTTTACATATGATGTTTTATTTTTAAATAAATTAATAGTTTAAAAATATCTCAAAATATCTCAGTTTCAATATGGTAAATATCAATAGTTACAACTTCTAAAATCAAAAACTCTTTGAGGTCCTCAATAAATTTTTTTTTTTTATATAGAGGCATGTTTTCTTTGTTTGTTTGTTTGTTTGTTTGTTTTGTTTATACAAGCACTGGGTACAGTCAGAAGCGCGGGAGGGTGAGAGAATTCACCAGAGCCAGAGCGGGGAGCAGAGCAGGCAGAAGGACCGAAGTACACTGCTGAGGGGAGCAGCGGGCGGCAGGAGAGGTCTGCGTGCCATGGGGGACCCTCCTCCCGTGGCCGGGGAGCAGCCGGGGATCGAACCGGCGCCGCAGAGGCTGCAGGCAGCTTCGCAACCCAGCGCTCAACCGCTGCGCCACCGGGGAGGCCCCTCAATAATTTTTTAATGTAAAAGATTCCTGAAACTGAAAAGGTTGAGAAACACAGAAACAGAGGCTTAAAAAAAAAAAAAATTGGGTGTTGATCTTATGAAGAAAACTGCAAAAATTAATGATACAGTGAATCATGAAGCACTCTGAATCACAGAGATATTTTGTAAAGACACATAAGTAAATATAAAATAATAAAACTGCAGTAAACAAAATATGCTATTTGGACAAGTCAAAGCCTACATTTATACGTTTGTATTTTTGGCCCAATCTAGTGCTATAACAACCACAAGACTCGAACTAAAAACTCAGAAACTTTCATTCAAGTGTTGGAAAACACTTGTAGCTTATTCTGGCAGCGTCCTATTATGCTAAAAACCAGAGGGATGAGTTGTTTCAAACGTTTGCAGAAATGATTTATTTTCATTTATTTTTATTTTTTTCAAAGATTTATTTATTTATGCATACAAGAACTGGGGGTGTAAGCCAGAGGTGCAGGGCGGGGGTGAGAGGATTTACCAGAGAGAGTGGGGAGCAGAACAGGTGGATCTACTGAAACACACTGTTCAGGGGAGCAGCGGGCGAGACAGGAGAGGTCTGCTATGCCATGTGGGGTAGCTCCCTGGCTGGCCGGGGATTGAACTTGTGCTGCAGAGGCTGGCAATAGCTTCAGAGTGATCTTTAACCCCTGTGCCACCAGGGAGGCCCAGAAATGATTTCTTTTTAAAAGCAGTTTGTTAGCTGGAGAACAGAAAAAGAACAAAGGCCTGAATGAGGATGGGTTGGAGCAGGCCAGGACTCCTGTCCCGACTCTGTGGTTGTCATTCCTCTTGCCACAAGGAGAAGTTAGAGGCTGGTCAACCTCTCAATAAAACTGAATAATACACCTCTGGTCAGCCTCTAACTCAAAGCCCTTCTATGAGTGATTTTTAAGTTCTGATTGGTTATGCCCTTAATAGAGAACAATGGACACATGAGATTTTGTGTTTATTTTTATACTTTGACAGACTGGCTCAATTACCTAATCTATGAATTGATCATCATACCTCTTCATTATATCTTGCAGACTTATTATTAACACCAATCTTTGTATATGAAAGTATTTTGAGAAATTAAAAGTGTTAAATGAGAGAGGTGTATTATTCATAATAATATGCTTGGAGACATTTTAGTATTGTGGTTTTGGAGTTAGACTAGTCAAGGCTTATATTTTGGTTTTGCCACTCATGATCATGTAACGTGGAACATGTTTCTTTAACCTGTGTGACCCTCCGTTTTGTCTGGTATGATGCTTATGATAATGCTAATTCTCACGGGTTTTTGTGAGAATTAATGATGGTAAAGTGCTTATTACAGTGCCTGAACCATGTGCAGGAGATGATCACTGAAGGAGCAATAATAATTACACTAATGTTAATTTTACATGTTAATGAGCGAGGTTAGGGGAGACCAGAGGGCGCCCACATCGTGTCCTATTATTCACCCCTGGCAAGAGCTTTGAAGCACAGAGACACTTGAGTAATATTGAATATCATTTAAGGACATAGCTAAGATTCTTATCTTCCCTCAACTATTCCGCTTAGTTGTCTGGACAGCAAGGAAAAGAATGAGGTTGAGAGACTGGAGACAAAAAATATTTTGTCCTCAAAAGGCTATATTTAAAAGACGTATATTAGTGAATAGCAGACTTTTTCTGTGCTATTTTTAAAAGGTGATAATACTAGTATCAATATGAAACAAGCTGGTGGAAATGTAAAGTGGTACAATTTTTTTTGGCCAGGCAATTCAGCAAAACTTACAAGTTTTCAAGTTTTGACCCAGCATTTCTATTTTTAGGAAAATTTTCTAAGGACAAGAAACAGAGACGTGTTAAAAAGATTTGTGTTGGGCCCTCCCTGGTGGTGCAAGGGGTTAAGTCTCTTCACTATAAAGCTATCGCCAGCCACTGCAGCACGAGTTTGATCCCTGGCCAGGGAGGTGATCCACATGGCACAGCAGACCTCTTCTGTCTCCCTGCTTCTCCCCTCAGCACTATATTTCAGTAGATCCGCCTGCTCTGCTCCCTACTCTGTGTCTGGTGAATCCTCTCAACCCCGCACCTCTGGCTACCACCCTGGTTCTTCTATGCAAAAAGAAATAAATAAAATCATTAAAACAAAAACAAAAACAACACTATTCTGGCTGAGCAAAGGCACAGACCAAATTTTGCCCACAGGTTTACCAGTTTAACAGCTAATGTTGAAGAATATTAAAATGTGGGAAAATATTCATGTGACATTATTTAAGGGACAAAAGCAAATAAAAGTATAGGTAAAGGATGATTACAATTTTTTAAGGGTCTCCCTGGTGGCGCAGCGGTTGAGTGCTGGGTTGCGAAGCTGCCCGCGGCCTCTGCAGCGCCGGTTCGATCCCCGGCTGCTCCCCACTGGAGGAGGGTCCCACATGGCGCGCAGACCTCTCCTGCCGCCCGCTGCTCCCCTCAGCAGTGTACTTTGGTCCTTCTGCCTGCTCTGCTCCCCGCTCTGGCTCTGGTGAATTCTCTCACCCTCCTGCGTTTCTGACTGTACCCAGTGCTTGTATAAATAAAATATAAATAAATAAATAAATCTTAAAAAAAAAAGTGTTATGTGTTTTATGGACATATTCCTTACCTCTCTGCTGGTTGGTCTGTTTATGTATCTAGGATACTTGCCAAACAGTAATTGCAAACCCTTAGAAGGGTTTCTATATGCCAGGGACTGTTTTAAGCACTTTACATATGTTAGCCCACTCAATCCTCAGAGCAATAACAGATGCTATCTCAACCCTACTTTACAGATGATAAGGCTGAGGCTAAGAGAGGTTACAGAGATGGAAAGTAACAGAGGTGGGGTTCGAGAGTAAGCAGTAGTTCTGGGCTCTTAACTATTATGTGACGTTAAAATAAAAAAGTTATGACCTAGCTGAGATGTGTGTGTGTGTGTGTATGTGTTTTGGTAGTTGACACTTCTATAATAAACATGTATTTTATAATTAAAAAAACCAATGTTTTATCAACACTGTACATTTATTGCCCAAGCAAGCGCTCCTTTTGACCTCTCCAATGACTGTTCTCTACTAATGAAAATTAGTTTATCTGACTTGCTGGCTGAAACCTTAGGCCCTGAGGAAATAAAAAATAGGACAGGTAAATTGCGTGGGGGTGGAAGGGCGACCACGTCACTCAAGGCTCTGTGGGACAGCAGGAGGGCAGGGAGCTGAGCTGGGAACGCAAGACTAGGTTAATGGGGATGCAGCTCATGCCGCCAGCACTGGGGACACCGTGTCATGGTGCGTTCATGTCCCTCAAAGTTTTCTTGAACTCATTTAACAAATATTTATTAGATTCCTCCCTTGTTAGCCACATTCAGGCACACAATGGAAAATCAGCTAAAGAGCCCATAACCTTAGTAAGGGCCATAAGGAAGCATCCGAATAGCATCATCACCAGTAAAATGATACTCTGTGTGCCTGGGGAGGTCAAAGGGGAGGAATTTATTATTTTTTCCCAGTTTTATTGAGATATAATTGACATATAACCTCGTGTAAGTTTAAGGTATACAGGTGATGATTCAAAACGCACAGATGTTGAAATATCATGACTGCAATTAGGTTGGTTAACACATCCATCACCTCGCATAATTGCCTTTTGTGTATGTGTCGTAACTTTCAAGTATATAATACATTATTAACTATGGTGACCAGGCGACACCCTACACCCCCAGAGAGACCTCATTTACCTACTACTTTTTACCCCCCTGTCAGGATTTAGGCACCTGTATTTGGGGGAGATGGCAAATGATGAGGTAAACACATTTCCTGCCCTCACTGGGCTTACATTCCAATGCTGAAGACAGAGAACTAAAGATAACCTGGCCTAGTGGAAAGGCACAAAAAAAGAAAGAAAATGCTCCAGCTCAGTTTCTAATCTGGCAAAGCCAGGATGCTGAAAACACAGCACCAGAAAAAAATATTATAGACCATTCTTACTTATGCACATAAGTACAAAATCTTCAATATTAGCAAACACAACCAGCAGTGTATTTAAAAAATAATCCTTCACAACCAAGTAGGATTCATTCCAGGTTTAGAAAATGGTTCAACTCAGAAAGTCTAAGTAATTCATTAGATGATACATTAAAGGAGGACGGTACAAAGACAGACCGTACAAAGAAAACCTAGCACAAATACCCATACCAGGAGGCCCTAGTTATTTGCAAAGTGCATGAGTAATTTCTCGGCCCTATGAAGGGCATCAGAAGCTTCAGGACTGCCTTTCTGCATTCCCTCTGCGTTGGTTCCACAGGGTGCTGACATGGCCTTCCCTGCAGTGTCTGGTGCACCTGCACGCTGGCGGGACCCCCAGACAGCCTGCGCGGCAGTGGAACCGTCTGGCAAGAGCTTCCCCTAAGCTCTTGAGCTTCTTCTAAGCTCTTGACTTCGAAGCCCTTTCCTGTTGAACAAGGCGAGCTGCAGCTTCCTCAGCTGGTCGCCACTTACAGTTCTTTCCTCTGAAGCGGCAGGCCTGGTTTTCCTCCACCATTTTCAGGGGGATGAGTTTTTTACGTTCCTCAGGCTGAACTGCAGGGGCAGGACAGACAGTGGAAACGCTGTGAGTTGCCTCTGTGAGCACTGCTGTCCAAGCTGGCGTGACCCTCTTTGGTTCTGGAGTTGCGAGGCAGGCAGTGTAAACCTTTGCATTACCTCTGACACACCAGAGGTTCTTAGTGGCCCAGACTGGATCCGCTTCTTTGGCAATAGAACATTATAAGGTAGGGAACCAAGAATCATCTCAAGAGTTTGTCCCTGTAAGATTCTTTTCTCTACACATTCCAGGAATCCCATCTGGCCTACAGAATAGTGCCACCAATACCTCCACCAACAGACCAACACCCAGGTCCAGCAGTTTTGCCACAAGACACCCCAGAGCTGCCTGGAGCAGAGTTCCTAACAGCACAGCCGTACTGCTGATAGATGGCTGACAAATTTCCCACAGAGACAGATCTGGGTGTGGCCAAAACTGACAGACCCCCAGAGTCTCTGTGGGCCTGAATGCACTGCTCCTGTCAATAATACATATTCTGAACAAAAAAGAATAGAACATAAGTTTCTTATCTTGATAAGGATTCTCAACGTATAAGAATGAGAACTAGAAGACTTGACAGACGAGAGAATTCATTACTATATTCAACATTTATTGAAGTCAAACCAATATGATAATGTGAGAACAGGAAAAGGCTCCAGTCTGGAAAAAAGAAAATTTTCCTTATTTGAAGATGACATGGTGATATACATAGAAAGGAAAAGAAATGAGCAAACTGTTGAAACCGATCAGATCCACATACAAAAACATGAAATGTTTATACCAAAAGCAACCACTTTGAAAATGAAATGGGGAAAAATTCCTTTCAGATCAGAAATAAAAGTGTAATAATCTCATCAAATAATTTTGATCTGTATAATTTAGTAATGAAGAAAAATGTATAGTAACCACATAAAGAAAATTATAAAACTATGTTCAATGCAAAATTGTGTAACTAAACAGCAGCAAGTGTTCATGTGACAGTCACAGATGCTGGTGCCTTTTGCTAGAGCAGTTTCAGCAAACTGGTGGAAAGGGGTGCCCGATTTCAGTAGGTAGAAGAGTGACTGGAGTTGAAGTGAGAGGAGATGAGGCAAACACCTCAGGAAACTTGACCTCGGGGGAGGACAGTAGCTTAGAGGAGATGCAGTGTGTATCCAGTGAACGTTTAGTGAGACTGGTTCTATATGTTTGGGGTAAGACGGGGGCAATATGAGAAGCATGGAAGGGTCCAGGAAAGGAAAACAAATGGAAATACAGAAGAGCCAAGAGAAATGGAATATTACTGCACAAGTTCCCTGAGGAGCGATGGCACTGACCTTGATTAGAAAGGGCATTTCGTCAAGCAGACAGCCCGTGGGATAAATTGCTTAAACTGCTCTGATCTGCTCATATGAAAAATGGAAAACCAGGAGAATGCGACCACCAAACTGCATGTGCCCTGATGGAGCCTGAAGGGTAAATAAACTCCTCTGGTAGCTGCAGATAAACATGTTCCCAGATTCGGGTTAAATTACTGAAACTTGCTCTGACCTTGTCAGTGAGCTCATTCTTAAGCTGCTGGTAGCGAAGCTGTAGAGCAACCTTAAGCGACAGGATCCTAACTGCAGTTACTCATCACAGTTACTTTTCTGCTGCAAATGAAGTCTTTAAAGTATTGAGAATGGCCCCCTTGAGTCGCAATTCAAATATAGGGAAACTTGTTGGCACTCCACAGCCTGCTGCATCAGAACTCTGGCTAAGGGGTTTAATCAATGAGCAGTTAGTGGGTAGAAGGACCCACTCTCAAAATTCCATGAGAGCTGTTGTTTTGTCACTGAAAGCTTCTTGTTAAACTTGCTGTCATTTTGACAAAAATGATTGATCTCATCTTGTGTAAACATATACCTTCATGAGACTTAGAAGCAAAGCTGAATTCCCTAGGGCATTATCAATTAAATTATTTTCTGTTGTATTTATTGAATATTGTTGATATTCAAATTATTAATAGATAATTTTAATTCATAAAAACTCCTTTGGGGGGTGGACTGGTGGCCTAGGGGTTAAGTTTCAGTGCTATCACCACTAAGGGCTGAGTTCGATCCCTGGCCAGGGAGGTGATCCACATGGCACAGCAGACCTCTCGTGTCTCACCGGCTGCTCCTCTTAGCAGTGGATTTCAGTCCATCCAGCTCCCTACTTTGTCTTTGGTGAATCTTCTCACCCCCGACCTCTGGTCTATACCCCAGTTCTTGTATGCATAAATAAATAAAAATAAAATCTTTAAAAAAATAGCACCTTGCACTTTCTCCTGACCTGGGCTTCGGGGTCACAAAACCTTTTATTAAGTCAAATGATCTTGATGGGATTGAATCCAGGGGTTACTGTAGCTTGAGGAGGGCTCTGCAGAGCTTGCTAAAGCCTGCTTGACTCTCTTAGCCTCACGGTGTCCATTGTATTAAGGATACCACTGAAAACTGCTTCTAGTCTTGCCAAACCTGTTTGATTTAGACAAATAACTCTTCTGGCCAGAATGATTATACACAGAAGATCTAGTGAAAACACAACTATTGTTGAATACTATTTAACCAATTATTATTATCTAATACATTAAGTTTCTTACCTAAAGGAATTCAACTTGAGATTATGGTTTTTGATTTGGATATTAATATATAATTTTGTCTACTTCAGAAAAGTGGTTTTTATCTCCTGTTATTTTTCCCTGTATTAAAAATGTGTGAGAGTTTGGAGAAGAACCAAATTATATGAATGTCTTACAATGAAATTTACTTGCTACTGGTTTTTCATTCTATCATACTGTTAGTGGGAAGCCTGAGGGGTACCCCAGGATCCCTAAACCTGCTTGTCCTAAATAGGTTCTGCCATCCACTGCATAAAGACAAAACATGTTCTTAGTGTGTAAAAAAATAGAAAAGAACGTTGATGGAATGAGTGTGCATAGAGAGAAGAGAAAGGATGTAGTCTCCCAACGTAACACCCAAAGTCACCCGTCCCCTGGTGGGTAAATGCCCAGCCAAACACGGTGGCCCAAAGCAGGGCCGCGAGACCTGAGAGCTTGCCTCAGTCTAAGGCACCTTCTAGAGGGAACCAAGGAAAGGGCCGAGGCTCTGGGCAAGTCTGGAAGAAAAGGAGCAAAATCAGCTCAGATTGAGGTAACAGCTGCCATTGGCCGCTGCCCCAAGGGTCTCTCACCCGTGGCTCTTCCCAGAGTCTCCTCATGCCTTGGCTCACGTGTCTCCTTCCCTGTCGCCCAGGCCCTGGTGCAAGTCCCAGGCTGCGAAGCAGGCACAGCTTCTTCACATGTCTCTGCTCCAGCTATCTCCTTCGGGTCTCTTCTCCCCAGTCCTTTCTCGCTCCCCCTTGCCACCCAGCTCCACCCTCGCTCAGGTGGGGCAGGGAGCACGGAGCCTGCCCTGTCTGCAGGTGTCACAGCGCTGTCACTATTTTTTGAGAATTTTTGCGCAGTGCAAAATGCCATAGTCATGGATGGCTATGGTTTAGAGTATATCTACAGTAAAAACTGGATTTTAAATGCTTGGGGAAATTCCTATGGAAAAAAGAGACATGTAGAAGAGCCTCTATCAAGTTTTATGTGCACGCCCAATGTCTTTTGAAATTTCAGTGTGTAAATTTCCTTTTAGCTTACACAAAAGTAATTAAAAAGAAAAAAAATGTCTGAAAAATTCTTCTGGCCTTGGCTAATTAATTATCTTCATAATTTGAATCCGCCAAATTAGCTGAGGAAGTTTCCTTACTTTTCTACTTGATAGAAAATAATAGATAGAATATAACATTATTTATATACTGCATAGGGAACTAATCAAGTAAAGAAATATTTCCAAGTTGGAAGTATGCACTGTTCCTTAGCATTTGTCCTTTCATCAGTAGATGGTACTAGTAACGGAGCCAAATGATCATCGTGAAGAATCTTCTTTGGTAAATGAAGTCGGAAACATCGAGCTGAGCACGCCTACCTCTGTGTGGTTCCCATTTACTTAAACTATGGTATTATTTACTACATCTCTCTGCCTCCCCTACGGAGGATAGCACCTCAAAGTTAGGAATGGTGACATAATCTTGTATCCCTAGAGCTTATCACATAAAGAAGGCACTCGTCACAATACTTTGTCTAGAAATTAAAATTTTCTAACATCAAAAAATGTTAATCCACAGTTGCGATATTGTGATTTACAAAAAAAAATATGCACGTGGTCACTCAGATGACCAAAATATATTTCTCGTATCTATTTGGTCTTCACCCACAGCTCCTGGCTCTCACAGCTAGTTCCCCATAGGAATTCCTTAAATGTTGAGCGTGTTAAAGGTGTCCCTTTAACACTGAACTTTAATAAAGTTCAGGAATGCAACTGTTGGAAAATACCTGAGGGCGGGGCTAGTTGCCAGGGAAACCAACTTGCAAAGAGACTAGAACTTCTAGCCCCTTTCCCTGATTTCCGCGGAAGGGAGGAGGGCTAGATGTGGGGTTCACTTGCTAAAGGCCAGTGATTTATTTATTTATTTATTTTTTAAAACAGTCTTCACATGACTATTTCTTTTTTTTTTTTTTAATAGAGGCATGCTTTATTTATTTATTTGTTTGTTTGTTTTTGTTTATACATGCACTGGGTACAGTCAGAAGCGCGGGAGGGTGAGAGAATTCACCAGAGCCAGAGCGGGGAGCAGAGCAGGCAGAAGGACAGAAGTACACTGCTGAGGGGAGCAGCGGGCGGCAGGAGAGGTCTGCACGCCATGTGGGACCCTCCTCGGGTGGCCGGGGAGCAGCCAGGGATCGAACCGGCGCTGCAGAGGCCGCGGGCAGCATCGCAACCCAGCGCTCAACCGCTGCGCCACCGGGGAGGCCCAAGGCCAGTGATTTAATCACTCGTGGCTGGGTAATGAAACCTCTATAAAAGCCCAGGAGGAAGGGACTTTGGGGAGTCCTGGGTAGGTGAATATGTGGACATTTAGGGGAGATGGTGTGCCTGGAGAGTGTATGGGAGTCTGTACTTTTTCCCTAAACCTGGCCTCATGCACCTCTTTTGTCTGACTGTTGATTTTTACTGTTTAGCTTCCTTTGCAACAAATACTTCAGTGATGTGGTGAGCAAAGCTTTCCCGAGTCTGTGTGCTGTTATAGCAAATTAACCCAACCTGAGTTGGGTGTCACGGGAACCTCTGGGCGACAACAAGTCGGAGGGGGTCATGGATATTACAGTCCCCAACCCAAAAGAGTGGGTCCTTTGTCCTCTAGGGGAAGAATTCACTGGAGAGCACAAGGTGTAGTTGAACCAGCTATACCTAAGGCTCATGCGTGAGTGAATCCGAGCTGAAAGGAGAATGAGCCTGGTTCAGGGAACCAGGTTGGGAGGAGCTATTTAGAGGGGAGGTCCAGGTGTGGAGTGGAGGAGGCAGTGTCGTAGCTTGTTCTGGGTTGAGCTGTGCCCAGGCATGTGGAGAAGGGTTACACTGCCACTGTGCATTCAAGCTCTCACTTTCTTCCTCCAGGAAATTGTGAGATAATTATTTGTCCCTTTAGTCACCTCTGGCAAGGATCTAAGGCTTTTTGTCTACCAGGGCATCTTACGATCAGTGTGGTGGGTCAAATTGTTTGGGTGGGGCTCTCCATCCATAATTTAATCCACCTGTTCAAAAAGAAATTGGGGCAACTCATCCTACCTGCCTGAAATTTCTCTTACCTAGGTTGTCTCATGGGGACCCCAGATTTATACCCGTTATTGAGGATCATGAGCTTGCCTGAGTCTTGCAGCCAGCAAGGGTGATTTGGGAGACTGAGGCCTTAGCCTGTGGAATCTGCTGTCCAGTAGACAGTGGCAGAGCTGAGTTGGGTCCTTGGATACCCTGTTGGAGTTCAAGAATTGCTTGTTGGTGTGGGAAGCCCTCAGCATCTGCTGGAAATCGACCTGCAGGGTACACACCACCAAATGGGCAACCGCTTTTATTGCATCTTCAAGACATCACAAAACAGATCTGAGAAATCACCGGCATTTTGCTACTTCTATAGCTGGACACCTTAGATCTTATTCATCAGCTCACTGAACAGTTCCTTTTTGACAGATACCTTCCCAAGATGTCCTGTGTCCTTGTCTTTAACTGTTGTACCTTGCTGAACAAGGCAGCTGAATTTGACACAAGTTCAACATCCTTTCCTTCAAGAATTAACTCATCTTTCTGGGCTCGACGTACTGAACATAGCTCATCCTGGTCTCATCCAAACCCTGCAGATGTATTTTCACCCAAGAAACTTTGTACTTCAGCACAGGCACCACCCTCTTGAATAACAGGGTTGCTGGGGAAAGTGAGGCTTGGGAACCTCATCTTGTCGTGAAAGCCTTTGTTTTTGTTCTGTTGGTGACTATAATTAGGCGAGCAGTAGCCAGTTCCTTTCTAATTCACACTCTTTGTTACCTTGGAGCCTATTTTTCTGTCCAATGAGAGTGAGTGCCACACGGACGTGATTGAAACTGCCACTGTGTGTCCCTACAGAGAGATACCAGCATTTTCTGGAATGTCCACAAACTGATTGCTGAGAATGGTGTCCGTTTTCACAGTCCCCATGGCAAAAAGCTTGATATTTTTAATTTAAAGAATTTTAAAATCTAATTTTATTGCAAATTGTAGTGCCCTAAATGGAATAAACTTAAGCTAGAAAGGGGAGTGTATTGGCTCATATGACCACAATGCAGAAAGCTCTTGGGTGGAGCTGTTCTCATAGACGGCTGGTCCCAAGACCTTGGCTCTCGTGCCGAATCTTTTCATTTTTTCCTCTTCATTTTTCACCCCTGCTTTGCTCTTTGTGTTGATTTTAACTTATTAAGTTGCTGCCACCATATTTCAACCACAACCTTAAATAGCCCCGAGCTTAGATCCCTAAGATTGCATAGCCTGAGAAAAACCTAGTTAGTAAATCCCAGGGAGGTGCTCTTAGATAGGTCACATTTGGGCTATGTGTCATCTTTGCACTAATCACTGAGGTCAAGGCAGATGGGGTGTTATGTTTAAAATGATGTGGGTCAGGGACTTATCTCTGTGGTGGGAGAAATGGAATGCTGATATTGGCAAGTCCCTCCAAAATCACATGGGTGCACTAGAGAGGACAATTTTTCCAAAGACAGTAAATCCTGGTGTCATCAGACAAAATAATAACTATTCATTGAACCTGCATCATGTATTGCTAGTTTTCTTCTAATACACCTTCTGACCATCTTCCTTAATAAAATAATCTCTCACTTTAACTTGGTAAATATAAATTTATCAGCTATCTTTGTGGCTGGATGTGGGCATGTCACCAAACTCTGGCCATGATGTAAGCAGAAATGGGTGCAACGTCCAGGAGACATTCTAAAGCCGGGACATGCCTTTCTTCACTACTTCCTTCACTTTGCCCCTTGGAAAGCTTTGGAAGATTCTCCCTCAAGGCCACTCTTGCTCCCAGGCTCTCCAGGTGTTCTTGCTGCTCTCTCTAGCCAGACTCTCCCAGCTCTGCGGTCCCCATACAGTTCTGCCCCGAGTTTGAACACAAGGCCCTGGCTGCAACTCCTTGCCAGTCATGTGATTTTAACAGAGGCCTCCATGTGTCTTTGGCCACAGTCCTGGGTTTAGGGCTGTTCATCTAACCCAAACATAAAACTTTACCAGCCCCACACTGGAAAACCTATTGGGCTGATGATGGGCACCTGAGGCCATGTGACCCAATCAGAGCCCTTCCCCCAGATTTTTTTTATAAGCAATTAGTAATGCTCATCATGCAAGCATTTTAATTTTTTTTTAAGATTTATTTATTCATACATACAAGAGCCGGGGTACAGGTCAGACGCACGGGAGGGTGAGAGGATTCACCAGAGACAGAGCTGGGAACAGAACAGGCAGAATGAGTGAAATACACTGCTGAGGGGAGCAGCAGGTGAGACAGAAGTCAGCCACACCATGTGGGCTTCTCACCGGCCGGCCGGGATAGAACCCGTGCTGCAGAGGCTGCGGACAGCTTCACAGCGCTGCGCTCAACCGCCTGTGCCACCAGGGGAGGCCCCCCCGCACCCCCCCTGATTTTTTAACTTGAACAGAGAAAGCTGGCTTTAGGCTTTCTCTCGTGGAGAGCATGAGAGATATGAGGCTCTGGGTGGTTTTTCCCTCCTGTGTGTAAGGAGCTAGCCTGTACCAGGAGGAAATGAAGCTCACGTGTAGAAAGATGCTGTAATGGAGGCTGTAGGGACATTGGGGTGCGTGGCTTCAGTCTTGCCTGAGTTCCGTCATGTTTACCTTTATAACTCAGGTCAGATGTTTATGATATTTAATGTTGACAGGATGAAGGAGAAAACCAGCATCAGTCTTCTAGCTTCACGTGTGTCTGGCATATAGTACACTCTAAAATGGTAGCTGGAATTATTGTTATTTGTTCTCAAATATCTATAATTATGTCTTTACAATTCTTGTCATATGTCATTCAGGCTAAATTCCTAAAAGATCAGGAATAATTTTTCTAGCTTCTGTGAAGCATAAGGAAAATAGCACGCAGATCAGATCTTTAACCCTCTTTCGTGTCTTATCAAGCCATCTGTTTCTAGACTCTATCACTGTGTAGGCAAATCCCTCATCCTCTTTATTGTCTTCTTATTTAAGCTAATGTCCCCCCATAACCCTGTGAGATCCTGTATTCCCCAGAATGCACAAGTGACAAGTTCCTGCCAGAAAAACTATTAGCTTAGAATATTGTCCTGGTCTCATCTTTTATGACAAAAAAAGATATGGCTCTATTTTAAGGGACTTAACAATTTGTGATCTTAAATAGAACATAGGCATTTAAAAGCCAAGCAGGGACTAGATTTAACTTGTGAAATAAAATATTTATTCCATTGCCTTATGCAGATAAATACTTGAGAAGTGTTCTTGGTAATATGCTGAATAGTGGTGATCCATTGAGAAACAATCACCTTTCATGTCCGAGCACTGACTCTTTAGTAATAGAACACTTGGAGGTGTTTCTTTTTTGCTCTTGGGGTCTTAAAAACATATACCATCGAGGCCTCCCTGGTGGCACAGGGGTTAAAGCCTCAGTGCTATCAAGTTATCTCCAGCCACTGCGGCCCGAGTTCCATCCCTGGCCAGGGAGCTGACCCACAGGGCACAGCAGACAACTCCTATCTCCCCTCAGCAGTGGATTTCAGTAGATCTGCCTGTTCTGCTCCCACTCTGTCTTTGGTGAATCCTCTCACCCCCGCACTGCTGGCCTATACCCCGGTTCTTATATGCATAAATAAATAAAAATAAATCTTAAATCTATCTATCTATCTATCCCATTGGACATGGGGTAAATCCTGTGAGTTATCAGAGAGTTGAACAAAACTGAGGGGAATGGCAAGTGACTCCTGACTGATTTGCCAAGAAGATAGATTGTGTCTCAGAGACACAGTGATAGGATGTCATCGCGCGGCCCATGGTGTTCCTTTACGCCCACAAGTCTACTGTCCGCCCTTCAGCCAGCTCCTGGCTTGGGGATCGCCGCTGGGCAGAGAACATGTATGTGCTGTCCTCATGTGAGGACATGTGACTGTGGCGCCTCTAGGTTCCAGTCACCAAGCATTGGAGTTACTTCCTCAGCCAGCTCAGCTGCTGCAGACTCTGAGGCACAAACTTTTACAGTATTTGTCACAGGTGAAGACTGTGGAACTCACCCTGACTCATTTCCTCCATTCTGAGTTCCAGAATCTGGGCCTGGGAAGCTGGAAGAATGAGAGGGAAAGACGCTTCATTTTGGAAAAGGAAACATTTTCTTTCTTTTTTTTTAAGATTTATTTATTTATGCATATAAGTACTGGGGTGTAGGCCTGCGACGGGGGGGAGGTGAGAGGATTCACCAAAGAGAGTGGGAGCAAAATAGGCAGATCCTCTGAAATACACTGCAGGGGTTAAAGACACAGCGCTGTCGGGGTATCCCTAGCCGCTGCAGCACAAGTTTGATCCCCGGCTGGCCAGGGAGCAGCCCACGTGGCGCAGCAGACCTCTCCTGAAACACTTTGTTTCTCAATGACTGGATTAGATGGTGTGTTTGGTGGCAAGAGAAAGCCTAGAGTTATCCCTGTGTCTGTAATGTTAGTGAATTTCAAACGTCCACATTCATACTTTTTTCTTCCTTTTGCCTCTCTTCAGAAAAGCTGCTGAGCTGGCTGGCAATATGCCTATTTTGTCAGTCTTATATATTCTTCAGAAATCTTACTGATTGATAATGATTTCTTCAGCAGAAGTGGACTCACCCGGCTCCATGGTCTGGCTGCCTTGGGCTGTGGCTATTCTCACTTTTCACTGAGACTGACCTGGGCTTGGTCCATGTTTGCTCACCCCTTAGCAGGAAGCTCAGGGTCTCAAACCAGCGTCATTCTGCAGGGCGGGACTATTTCCCCTCATACCTGCTTTTTAATCGCTGTGCTTGAGTTTGCTGAGTTCCTGATCTCAGACTTCACTTCCTATTTTGGGCTCTGAATTTGCTTCTTGGACTCGATGACATGATTTTGCTTCTAGATTAATATTTAACCCTGCCACACCTTCCCAAATATAGCTTTACGCTCACCCTCTGGCTTCATTCCCTACCAGCTGCTGTGAGTAAATACCTTACTCAAGTCCTCCCAGGCTCTAGGACCCGCCCAAGCCTGGCCTGCTTCCTCATTATCCCCGTTGGGAAAAAAACCCTGGTCTTTGAAAGCCATTAACACTACCCTATCTGATAACACAAAATAGAACATGTTTCTTACTGAAAGTATATGACCCTGAGGGGTAAAAGTCTGAGTCATTTAAAAAAATTACTAGTTTTTGTTTTCTTTCCAGGGAAAGAACTATAAAAGGGTCAATTTATTTGCTATTAAAAAAAGAATAGAAAATCTTTCATACTATGTACTTTAAAAATATATCACTTTTGGGCCTCCCTGGTGGCGCAAGGGGTGAAGATGCAACCTATGAAACCATCTGCAGCCGCTGCAGCACGAGTTTGATCATCCGCCAGGGAGCAACCCACATGGCGCAGCAGACCTCTCCTGTCTCGCCCGCTGCTCCCCTCAGCGCCTGCTGCTCCCCTTAGCAGTGTATTTCAGTCAGTTTGCCTGTTCTGCTCCCCACTCTGTCTCTGATGAATCCTCTCACCCCTCACAACTCCGGCCTGTACCCCAGTTCCTGTATGTATAAATAAAGAAATCTTTAAAAATATATATCATTTTTGTTTTTTCAGAAGGCTGGTTAATGGCAATAGAAGGATGGAGACTGAGGCCTAGAAGCCAGGGAAGAGGTGGGTGGGGGCAGCCCCACCAGAGACAGGGCCCAGCCATAGGAGGTCAGCTAGAGGCCAGGAGCCACATCCTCATTGGGAAACTAACAAATCAACAGGTGCCAATAATTATTTTGTACACCAAACCTTTTTGGGGAAAGTATGATTTTAGATAGAGATAACAGGGGCCTGCTTGACTTTAGAGAAAATTTTCTAGATACATAATAGCTGTGAATAAAAATCTAAGTTTACAGTCAAATTGTTGTAATTAACAGCAGAGAAACATGTTTTTCCTAAAACAATTCTTTAGTCTCAATCACTTTTATTTTATTATTTTAAATTTTTTGTTATTTTTATCCAGGTGACATTGGTTTACATTATTGTTTGTGTATTGGAAGTGCAGGGTCTTCCCCTTCAGGTGTTGCTACCACACGGAACCCACCTCCAAGACACCTTAGCCCACCACTCAGATCACTGTGCCTCCTCCCCCCTTTCTCTTGTCCTTACTTCCCCTCTCCCTCTGGAAGCCTCATTTCTATAGTCAACGCTCCAGGGTTAGTTCTTAGTTTGGCCTTATCTGACCCTTTGTTTGATTTCTCTATGTTCTACACACAAGTGACACCATCTGGTGTTTGACTTATTTAGCTTATCATCATCCCCTCCAGCTCCATCCATATTGCTGCAAATGGCAAGAGTCTATCTTTTTTGAGAGCTGAGTAGTATTCCATCGTGTATATAGGCCCCATTTTCCTAACCCTCTCATATGTATTTGGGCTTCTAGGTTGTTTCCATAGCTTGGTTACTGTAAACAGTGCTGCAGTGAACATAGGAGTGCAGGTTTCCCTTCGAATCAGTGTTTTTGTGTTATTTGGGTAAATATGTAGGAGTGGAATTGCTCAGTCTTGTGGTAGATCTATTTTTAATCTTTTGAGAAACTGCCACCTTGTTATCCAGAGAGGCTGGACCAGTCTGCATTCCCACCAGCAGTGGAGGGGCTCCTTTTTCTGCACACCTTGGCTAGCACTTGTGAGCAGTTTCATTTTGAGCAGGCCCACCCCTAACATTTGTGGGACCCCGGGCAAGAGTGCAAACAGAGGTCCATATACTCTATGTCTTCATATTTAAAAGCGCTACATAAAGTTGACAAGTTGTTAAATAATATTTTGTCGGGCCTTCCTGATGGCACAGGGGTTAAAGTCTCGGTGCTATCAAGCTATCTGTCCTCAACCACAGCAGCACGAGTTCCGGCCAGGGAGCTACCCACAGGGAGCAGCAGACTTCTCCTGTCTCACCTGCGGCTCCCCTCAGCAGTGTGTTTGATCAGTCTGCCTGTTCTGCTCCCCACTCTGTCTCTGGTGAGTCCTCTCACCTTCCCCACACCTCTAGCCTACACCCCAGCTCTTGTATGCATAAATAAATTTAAAAAATAAATCTTTAAATAATATTTTGTCCCTCTATCTCAGCAAATTCTCATAAGAACTTGGAAGGTCAGGTCAAAGTTTATAATTATTGGATTTCTGTGGCCTGGACGTGGTGGTGTCTGGACCCTGGAAAGAGGTTCACTCAGGCCGTGGAAGCAGGCTCAGGACGTTTTGCGGGGGATCTCAGATGCCCAGGAGCCCAGAGGGTAGTCTCGAAGCGGGTCCCAGGCCCCAGATGTGTGTGTCTCCTGATCACATCGATGCCACATCCCTTGGGGAGGGAGGAGCCGGGGGGATGGGGGGCGTGGGGAGTACTGTGAGAGGAGGTGGGGACCCAGAGCCGCGAGGCCTTCGTGTGGACGTGAGGGCGGCATGATTTGTCCCTGGGACGCCCCTTATAACTCCTGCTCTACTGCTAACTCCTGTCCTTGTCTTTGCCTCTTTTCTATCCACTGTTTTCCCTCAGAATGCTCAGAGCCTGCCTGTCGTTCTGTTCAGATACTAGTTTTACTAAATAGGACACATGCATGGTGTCTTCCGTTATTTCTCTCTTTATTCCAATTCCCTCTACTAATTATCTGGGACCTTTCTTATTAGCAGAGTCACCCACAGGAGGCCTGTGAGGAGGAAAGAGCGTGGGTGGCAATAGTCTGGGCTGAGCTTGATGCTTTCTCCTCACCCAGGACGAGCCCTCAGACCCTCCTATTCTTGGGGTCTGTGGTGAATTCTTCCCCTTGGGGCTCAGGCCAGTGGCCCCAGAGACATCACACAGGGAGGGGGACACTGTGGCCACAGCTGGAGGAGCAGAAACACAAGAAGGACGGGGCCCCTGAGCAGACCATATTAAATGAAAGGAAAATGAAAAATGAATGTCAACAAACACCATCACCACTTAGGTATTTATTTGGTACATATATGGGGGGAGGAGGCGCACTGAGGCCCATGGGGTCCCTGTTGCACTCACAGTGGAAGGGCATTAAAGGGGGATATGTCTTTCGCCACCTTTCTGTGAAGGTGCCCCGAGCCCCTCCTTCACGGGAGGGCCCCCTGTTCTCTCCGGAGGTGGGGGTGCCTCCCCTTTCCGGTCACTGGCTGGCTTGCTGGAGGATGGCCTCACTGTCTCCACTGTCGCCTGCTGCTTTGCGCCGAGGGCCCCAAGGCGATAAACAGCTGCTTTCATTTTCCCCAGACACGGCTCCTCACGTGGGATGTTTGGGGTGCGCTGGGCCTTGCTGAGGATCTGGAGGCAGCGGAGAGCATTGCGCTGCCGTGATGCCAGGTCTGCTCGCCTCCTCTACAGAGGCCTCCTTTTCCTGGCCCCCTTCCACGGGCTTTTGTAGCTTCCTTATAGCACATTCATTAATGTGTCCTGCTAAGTTATGAATTATCTGTTCCAGTTCCCATTCTGAGACTCAGAAGTACCAAGAGAGACTTGTGGTGGGCCCACGTCCCTTTCCCAACTCTGTGAGGGGAGCAGGCAGTGGGAAAACATTTTTCCTTGCTATCGAATGACATCAGCTCCCTTAAAAGGCAGCAGCTATAGTCAGTTTGATTTTAAATAATATTCTTTTTCTCAATGTACACAGTGATTCCAAAGCAAATTATGGACTCTCTGAATTCCTTTAGTTCCTCAGGGCTCTGTAGTGCCAACCACATTAATAATAACAACAATAAAATGATAATAATACGTATTATTGTAGGTATATACTTAAGTATATAAAATATACTTATAATATTTTATTTACTATTATAATAATAAGCATTATTTGTATCGACTGTACATAACTTTCTCTTCAAGGATGACTGAAATATTTCAAGCAGAAATAATATGAGCACGATTTTATTTTAGGTAGGACATGAAAGGTAGTAGTGTTACAGGGCGGAGAGAGAGGCATTTCAGAACTCCCAAACTTGCCCGCTCTGAATAGGTTTTACCATCTGTTGCCCTAAGACAAAACATATTCTAGTGCGTCAGAACCTTATTTATTTATTTATTTTTAATGAATGAATTAATTTTTTTAAAAGATTATTTATACAAGCCCTGGGTACAGTCAGAAGCGCAGGAGGGTGAAAGAATTCACCAGGGCCAGAGTGGGGAACAGAGCAGGCAGACCCACGAAATACACTGCTGAGGGGAGCAGTGGGCATGGCAGGAGAAGTCTGTTGCGCCATGTAGGACCCTCCAGGCGGCTGGGGATCGAACTGGCACTACAGAGGCTGCGGGCAGCCTCGCAGCCCAGCGCTCAACCGCTGTGCCACCAGGGGAGGCCCCAGTGGGTCAGAACTTTATTTATTTATTTATTTATTTATTATAGAGGCATGTTTTTTTTTTATTTATTTGTTTCTTTGTTTGTTTGGTTGGTTATACATGCACTGGGTACAGTCAGAAGCGCGGGAGGGTGAGAGAATTCACCAGAGCCAGAGCGGGGAGCAGGCAGAAGGACCGAAGGACACTGCTGAGGGGAGCAGCGGGCGGCAGGAGAGGTCTGCGCGCCATGTGGGACCCTCCTCTGGTGGCCGGGGAGCAGCCGGGGATCGAACCGACGTCGCAGAGGCTGCGGACAGCTTCGCAACCCAGCGCTCAACCGCTGCGCCACCGTGGAGGCCCTGGGTCAGAACTTTAATGGAAAGGAACTTTAAGACAATTAGTGTGCAATACAGAAAAGGGGAAGAATGGGGAAGAAAATAGTTTTTAAATCAAGCAGAGTTCCCCATCTCCTCATGGGTAAATGCCCAGCCAAACAGGGTTGGCCCAAAGAGGGGCCTGAAAGCCGCCACAGTCTAAAGCACCTTCTGGCGGGGACCCATGGAAAAAAGCCTGAAACAGTCAGATAGGTCTGGGAGGAAAAGAGCAAAATGAAAATTAAGATAAAAGCTGCCACTGTTACCTCCCCACGGGTCTCTCACCCACCTCTGTGTCAACCAGGCCAGGATCAAGAAGCAAGAGCAGCTTCTTTGCACGTCTCTGCTCCACGTGCCTCCTCCAGGTCTCCTGGCTCTCCAGCCTGCTTCCTTCCTTCCCTAGTCTCCTCTCCAGCTTCTCTTCCTCCCTGCTCAGGGAACCCTCCTTTGGTGGGGCAGGGAACCTGGAATCTCCCCTTTTCTTGGGGGCCACTCTCTTACAGTAGGAGAAGAGAGAGATGACAGAGACCCATTGTGGAGTTATTTTATAATAGTGGCGCTCAGAGGCAGTGAGCGAGGATTGTGGCAGTGAGGGTTGGGAGAAAGGAATACACGCCGTGACTCGAAGCGGAGGCACATCCAATGGATTCAGATGTAAAGAAAACTAGCCTAGGTATAGGCAGGGGCAGGACTGGGGAGTGTGTGGTGTAACCTGATGGGAGCTCAAGTCCAGCAAGGGACGGGGCTGGGGGTCCCCCCAGGAGTAGACCAGAGCGATACCAGCTCGCTGGACGAGGCCTCACTGCTAAGAGGCAGTCACCACGCTCTCCTGCTGATGACAGACGCGGTCTGCTGAGAAGGGTCTGAAAACACGTTTGTCCTCAGCAGGAGAGGAGGAGGAGCCGGATGATGGAAAGGCAAGTCTTCTCAGAGAAGTCTTGTAGGAAGAAGGAACTCAGTGCCCCACCGGGTGTCTGGGCCAGAAGCAGCAGCTCTCTGGGGCGTGGCTGCCTGCGGTCCTGGCCGCTCTGGCCTGCAAGTGTGTCTTCTGTGTGAGGTGCAAGACATGTGTCAAGCAGAGAGGGAACTGGACTCCAGTGCCTAGTCTTGCTCGTGCAAACTGAAGGGCAGTGCATGTAACTGTGCAAACCTTACACACAGAGGGTGTTTAAAAATAACAAGAGAGTCACCCAACTGTGTCAATCTCCATTTTGTTGGGCCTTTGGTGCTGTCGAGGCCGTGGACCAGGAAGCCAGCGGCCTGAAACTGTGGGGAGCTTATTGGCAAGAGCGGAGCTGCCCTTGTGAATGACCTCAGGCCCCGGGGAGGAGCAAAGGGCCTGAAACCACTCTCTGGCACAGACTGAGGTGTTTCTGACAGGCACCGGTAACCTTCTTCTACCAGCTATCACTCAGCCCCTAGTCTTCCTGCCTCTCTTACCAAGCTGGCGCCTGCTTTCCACATGTCCCTCGGTTCAGGCACTTTTCTCCTGCTGTTCCTGGGGCGCTCAGTCAGTCGCACCCCTCTCTAGTGCCTGGTGTTGCTCTACTGATGTCTTCAGACCTTGGGGTTTCATCTCTTCTTAGACTAGGAAGGTTCTCCAACACACTAGGTTAAGTGTAACCCAAGGCAACTAAGGTGACGCTTCGCACACCAGATTTTTTTCCAACTGAAAAAACCAGCAACTGTGTCCTTTCCTCTGAGGCTCTGATCTGCAGGGTGGGGTAATGTGGGAACAGCCCAATGCTAAGCAGGGGGTGCCTGGAAAGCGAGTCAGGGGCCATCAGTGGGTGAAGTTCTAGTGGATGCCCGTTAGAGGAAGCCACTCAGCCCTGAAGCTCTACAGGGCAGGAGAAGCAGCATTTATTTATCATTTAGAAAACATTCTGAGGGTGCAGTTTCTGGAGAGTCCTCTATTAAAAAAGGGGAGTTTAGTGCCGGCTTCTGTTCCCTGAATGCCTGGGCTTGGCCTGCCTCCAGTACTGACCTAGTCAGGGGACACGGTGACTTAGTCACTCCATTTCCTGGCCTCTGCCCATTGTCTCAGTCATGTGTTGGCAGTGTGATTATTTGCTTTTCCTCCAAGCCTGAGGGTGTGTCGCCTGCAGAGATGAAACTGACCCACTAGCTGGCATTCCATTTAGGTAAGGTAGCACCTGTCTCTTCAAAGCCTGAGGAACTGGCTTCTCTTCCTTACCTATCTACTGTGAGGACTCCATGGCCTCACCAGCCTGTTCTTACATCCTCAGGGGATTCGTCAGGACCAGAGAGGAACATGCCCAATCTTGCCAAGTGCCCTTTAATGTCCTAACTTAGCTCTCCTGGGAACAAGCACTTGCAATAGTCGAGAGCTGATAAGTCCTATTTATAATAAATTCCCTCCAGTGATCCCTAGTGTTCCCAGTGCCTGGAGGCGAGGGTTTCTATTCAGGGGTTCCCTTAGACTAACCCTAGGAATTCTTTAGGGACAATGTGTCACTGAACTCTCTTGCTGTTTCATTACTCCTAGATGTTTTTCATGAACTGATTAAATGGTTTATTTATGAGCAAATACTTGTAAAAACTAACACTTCAAGGCAATTTTTTAGATTTGAATTGATTGGCAAAGACATTTATAGTTAGGAATTTATATAGCAAGTCTTTAAAAGGGGATGACACAGGTTGGATCTCAAACTCTGGGGAGAAACATTAAGACAGAAGAAACTGGACAGGGCTGCGGAAGCTCTTCCTGGCTTGCTGGGCTGACTGCACATCTCTTCCTGGCTCCCTGTTTGTGACATCACATGGGTAGCATGAAATCATCAGCGGGGAGAAATATTTATACCATGAAAATTGGTAAATGCCACAAATCAGGCCTTTTTCTTCCTGGAGAGCTGGTTGTTAATATTCACTAGCACACCTATGGTGGTAAAAGAAGTAAAACACAGGGCCTCCCTGTTGGCGCAAGGGGTTAAGCACAGCACTGTGAAGCTATCTGCAGTCTCTGTAGCACGAGTTCGATCCCTGGCCAGCCAGGGAGCTACCCACATGGCGCAACAGACCTCTCCTGACTGTCCCGCTGCTCCCCTCAGCAGTATATTTCAGTCAGAACAGAACAGTCTGTTCTATTCCCTACTCTGTCTCTGGTGAATCCTCTCACCCAACTGGGCCTGTACCCCAGTTCTTGCATGCATAAATAAATAAATCTTAAAAAAAAAAGAAGTAAACATTAATGCAGAGAAGGAAATTAGCAAGTCACATTTGGAGTTATGGCCAGACTGGGTCAGGCTGACTAGTATCTTACTGGGGAGATTAAGGAAAATTTGACTATTCTATAGCTATCGAGGAACTGTTAACGATTTTTTAATCAGTCGAGATGTTTTTGGATACAAGTAATAGAAAAACTAAATTCAAAATGTCTTAAACATAAGGAAGAGGTATTATCTCATATGGTAAGAATTTTAAGAAGATTCACTCAGGTGCCAATTCAGCAATTCACCCAGGACCCAGATTCTTTTCATCTTTTTGCTCTGCCATCCTTCTTTGCATGTCTACTTGTTCTCAATCCAGAACAGCAGTTCCAAATCCAGGAACATTCAACAGTGGGAAAAATCATTTCTTCTTTCTCTTTGTCTTTCTGTAAGAGCAAGGAAATCTAGTAGATTTCCTTGAATCTCACACTGGTTAGAACTTTATCACATGCTTAACCCAAGTACTGTCAAGGGGGAAAGACCCCCATGATTGGCTTAGATCCATCTCTAAGATCCATTTCACCCATCTCCCTCCCACTCAGCCACCACCCCTTCACTGGAGCCAATTCCCTTGAAGTCCACACCAGGTGGAGAAGGAAGCCTACTTGGACACAGTCAGGATTCTATAAGCAAGGAGGAAGAAGGGGGGTAGACATTGGTTAAGTAACCACCTGCTGCTGCAGCTTTTTTTTTTTTTTAAAGATTTATTTATTTATGCATACAAGAACTGCGGTATAAGCCAGAGGTGCGGGGGATGAGAGGATTCCCCAGAAAGAGAGGTGAGCAGAACAGGTGGATCTACTGAAACACGCTGCTGAGGGGAACTGCAGGCAAGACAGGAGAGGGCTGCTGCGCCATGTGGGTCAACTCTCTGGCTGGCCTGGGATCAAACTCTAATGCTGCAGTGGCTGGTGATATAGCTGTATAGCGCTGTCTATAACCCCTGTGCCACTAGGGAGTCCCCTGCTACAGCTTTTGAATAGAGAGAACATATCAGAGAAATATTTTGGGAGGCATCATCTGCAAAGGTATTGAGCTGACAGAGGCCCTGAGAATAGAGACCCAGTTAGTATTAGAAAGGTCTGACATGTGCTATGCAAACAATGGTTCTCAACTGCCCGTTCATTCATTAGTTTACTCAACAAAATTTAATGAGTGACTGCCAGGGTCAGGCACTATGCTAGGTAAACTTATAGAGCCTCACAATCTAATGAATGAAGCAAATGTCAATCTACAAGCAAATCCAAATTTATGACATGGATAAATGTTTTGAAGGAACTCTGGATTTGTTTTCTTCTTTAAAAAATTTTGTCTTTCTAATTTTTTTAAAATCAAGGTAAAATTCACATACAACAATATATACATATCTTAAATATATAATTTCATGTACGTGTGTAATAGTTACTCCTGTCTGGATATATAACACTTCATCATCTCAAGAAGCGCCCTCATGCCCCCTTCTATTCATCCCTTACCTCCCCCAACAGGCAACCATGGTTCTGATTTCTAGCATCAAGATTGCTTTTTTTATTCTCAAATTTCATATAAGTTAAATTTAAATTTCATATAAATTTGCTCAACAAATTGATTTTGAAATTTATCCACTTATACATTTAAAAAAATTATATTTCATTGTTTGAACAATGTCTTTGTCTTTTTTTCTGTTGGTAGACACTGAACTATTTCTAGGTTGGGCCAATGGATGAATAAAACTGTTGTGAACATTCATGTGTGAGCATTTTGTGGACACATGTTTTCATTTCTATTGGGTAAATATCTAGGAGTGGAATTGCTGGGTCATGGGGGGAGAAATGTATTTAATTTTATAAGAATTGTAGTTGGCCTTCCTGGTGGCACAAGGGGTTGAGTCTCAGCACTATGAAGCTATCGGCAGCCACTGCAGCGCGAGTTCAATCCTGGTCAGGGAGCTGAGCCACATGGCGCAGCAGACCTCTCTTGTCTCCCTGCTGTTCCCTTCAGCAGTGTATTTCATTAGATCTGCCTGTTCTGCTCCCCACTCTGTCTCTGGTGAATTCTCTCACCCCCTGCACCTCTGGCCTACACCCTAGCTCTTGTATGCATAAATAAATAAATATTAAAAAAAAGAACTATAGATATTTTAAAAGTATGCAGATTCATGGTCCTCACTCCCAAGAGCTCTGAGTTAGTCTAAGATTCTTATGGTACACAGTAAGTAATTTCAAAAAGTCCACAGAACCTTTGGTCCAAATTATAGTGGTGGTTGCAGAAAGGAAGTTATTTTAGCTTGGTTTTCTTCTCCACCATAAAAGCATATAAATGCAAACAATTGATTTTTTTGGTAAGCTGCAAAACAGCTTTCTCTGAACATTTCCCCTTCTCTATTCACTAGCCCCAGTGATGAAATAGTCTTTCCTTTAATTTCTCTGGTGAAATGAAAGTTGTTTTTTTCTGTTCTTGCTTAAAGTGAAAGTTCAGGAGCTCTTTGGAACAGCACTTGGAATTGCTAAGATGGTAAACAAAAACCAGCCTGTAGGGTGAAAGAGAACTTGGGACTGAGATGTGGAGAAGGTGTATAGAGGCCCTGAGTGTGCTGGTTGGGTTTTCTCTGCAGCTTTTACTTTCTTTCCTTACTATTCTTCCACCTGGCAGCAAAAAATCATCAGCTGTGTTCTGGTTGCCGACAACTACATTGGACAGCTGCTTCTAAGCGGCCAGCACAGTGTCAGCCTGAGCGGCTGGCTGCGCATGGTGAGAGAACGGGACCCGGTTTTTAGGCAGAGAAACTGACACATGGAATAGGAAGGGAGTCACTTCATGGATTAGCGGCTGGCTGAGCTGGGACCAGGACACAGGTGGCCTGGCGTGCAGCCTGGTTGGCCACACTGGTGTCCACACAGCCTGGTTGACCCCAAACAAGCAACCCATTGAGCAATTTCACAAACAACAATGAATGATGGATGGTGGAATGAGAAGCAGGCACAAAGCAACTGCAGCCCCATCACTTCCTAGGCCCTGAATTTCCAGGCAAGCCTGTAAAGTGTGCTCACTTAAATGAGTTTGATCAGCAGATTGACCCAGCTTTCAAATTTGCAAACTTTTTGTGGTCACTGCCAAAAGTCACAGTCTGCCTTGTCTGACGGTGAAGAATGCTTCTGAACTCCATGCCCAGTCCTAAGATGTCTGGGGTAGTAAAGCGAAGACTTGAAAGACACAGTTCACAAATGGGTATAAACTGTTTCTGGGAGGGTCTGGTGGAACAAGTCAGCGTTAGATTTTCAAAGCTCTTCATCTGTGGCTCTGCCTGCCTACGTCCAGTTTAGTCAGCAAGGACCACAGTTCTATTAGAATCAACTTATGTGACAAGGATCAGCCTATTCTCCTCAAATCTGCCACTGAACAGTAGCCAAAATGTGTGGCCTCCACATGCATGAAGCCCAGGCTAAACCATTCCACTTGCCAGCCTGTACTGTTGGTGCCAGCCCCCTGCAAGGCACTCTGACTAGCTCTGCCTTGGTATGGTTCTAGGCTCAGCCCTAAATCTTCCAACTCTACACCCAGGGTAGCCCCCAAGAGGGAGAGCTGTCTAGGAAGTGTCCTATTTCAGGTGTCGATTTTCTAGTCTTGAGCTGCATAATTCTGAACGCCTCTGTGCTACAACTGTGGCCATTAGAAAGTGAGGACTTAGAAAGTAGTAAGGGGACAGAAAAGCAGACTGTGATATTTGTTTTTAAATGGTGCTATTGGGCACAATGCAGACGTTTTAAATATGCGGACCAAGGGCCCCGGTGTTAGGACTCTGAATTAAAATTTAGAACTTCTTCTGCAGACCACAGCAGAGGCTTAGTGCCATTTTGTGTTGGTGGTAAGAGGCATTTATGAAATGGCTCTTCTTTCTTCAAAACAGTCCCAGATAGCCGTCTCATGTTTATTTATTCCTTCAACGAATATGGAAGTTTTGCCGTGTGCCAGGCACAGCTTATTTTCTCATTATCACGGCTGATGGCAACTCACCATCAACTGCCTTATATCACAGTTTTACGTATTTTACTAAAGTGGAAGATCTTGGATGCCTGGAATGACGTCGTGTTCACTTTCGTGTTTCTAACAGTGCCCTGCACGCGGTGGGGACCGGTTCTATCTGGTGCGTTGTGCTGTTAGGCTACCGAAAGGCACGGCCAAGACTAGGTTCTGTGTAAACTTTCGGGGTCGCTCTAAGTCTTGGGCTCGCGTGTCCACGGGGCAGGCTTGCGGCGCCAGTCCACGAATACCGCGTGTTCACAGCGGAGTGTGCGGGTCGGTGAGGGACGGAGGGCGCGTCCAGGGTGCGGGCCGGTCTGGAGGCGCCGGTCCCTCTCCCGGGGCAGCCCCCGGCCTGCCCGGGGCAACTAGAGTTTCTGCCTCCCGCCGAGGTCTCTTCACGCTCGGCCCCTCCCGCGAGCCGCCCCGCCCTCTGGCTTCTTCCCACACGGCCGGAGCCCACAGACTCTGCTCAGCCTCAAGCGTCCAGGCCGGGCCCTCCCGGTCTCGCGCCCCAGCTCTGGAGCCCGCGGCCCGCGCGCGGCCGCCGCCAACCGCCCGCGAGCGGCGCTCAGGGCGGGGCGGCGACGGGGCGGGGCGGGGCGGGGCGGGGCGCCAGAGGCCCGGGGGCGGCCTGGGTGTCACCAGCAACCCGCTCCGGCCGGAAACTGGCGCTTGTTTCCGGCCGGGCGGCCGCGAGCCACCGACCCAGAACCGGCCGCCGGAGTCGAGCGGCCGCCGAGCGTGGAGCGGGCGGGAGCCGCCGGGGAGGCCAGTCCGGTCCGTCCCGCCCGGCCCAGCTCCCGGTCCCGCGCGGAGCAGCCGCGGCGGTCGCGGCCCCCAGCGCCGCCTCCGCCTCCGTCGTCGTCGGGGGAGGGGCCGGCCGGACCCGGGGGTCAAGCCGAGGAATGAGGAGAGGCGGCCGGGCCCCGCGCTGCGCCCCCGCCTAGGGCCTGGCCCGGGAGCCGCGAGGGTAACGGACCCCTGCCCCCCCGCCGCCCCGCGCACCCCCAGACTCCGGGCCTCTGCGCCCCGCCGTCCCCCCGCTGCGCCCCCCGCGGCCCCTCGCGGCGGGTCTGCCCTGACGCCCCCGCCCGCCGCCCCCACCCCCTCACCTGCGGCCGCGGCCCCCGCCCCGCCCCCAGCGCGCCCCTCGGCCCCCCGCCCCCCAGCTCCCCCCGGCCCCCGGCGCGCCCCCCGGCCCTCAGCGCGCCCCCCCAGCCGCGCTGGCCACTTCGGACGGCCCCGCCCGGGCGGGAGCCCTGGGGAGGGTGGCGTGGGCCGGGGTGCCGAGGAGCGCGGGCTGCCCGCGGGGTGAAGTTTAGCGTCTCCGCGTAGAAGGAGAAGGAGAGTGAGCTCGGGGGCCCCCGTCGAGGCCGAGGTGAGGCGCGTCCAGCCGGGGGCCGAGGAGGCGTGCGCGCGAGGCCGCGGGGAGGGAGATGGCGGCGGGGCGCTGGGTCGGGGGCAGGAGCTTGAACTTTAGAAAAAAGAAAAGTTGCCGTGAACGGATGGAAACTTCAGAGGCGATGAGTAAGCGGGGGCCGCGCGAGCGCAGAGCCTGGGTTAGCGGCGCGGCGCGCTCGCGGGGACAGGGGTTTGTTTACTGGGCCGGCGTATTTTTAGCCCGTCGGGCTCGCGGGGACCAGCGCCGCGGGTCTCGCCTCCTCGCCCCCGCCCCCGCAGAGGCGGCCTGTCCGCGGGACCTAGGTGGCTCCTCTGAGCACAGGGCAGATGGAGAAATTGAGTCGAGAGAAGAGGATCGGTGCAATTTCATGTGCGAGATTGTCCCCGAGCTCTTCGGGGGAGTTTTCATGACTGGAAAGGCAGAAATTAGCAAGACTGACTCTCAGTTTTCTTATCTTGTTATAAGTATGCCCTGTTGAAAATCGTTCGCTGGAAATTTTTTCAAGCTTTGGCTTCTCATACTTGGGAGAGCTTGGAAGAGGCTGCATCCCTTTGTCTTTTAGAACCTGTTTCTTAGGTGGGAAAAGGATCAAGTGAAGAAAAGAGGTAGTGAGCGGTAAGGCTGTTTATTCCACGAAGAGAGCTAATCCCAAGTCTTTCAGAAGCATTTTTATGCTGTTTAACTTGAAAGACGTTAAGAAAATGTCCTTCCTAGTAAAAGAGATTGTATTCCTGATGGGATGGAGAAAACTGCAGGGACTTTTGCAGGGTGGCTAGGGAGAATTAGACTTGTGATTAAACATTTGCTGTGCATAATTTACCAATGAATCCATTATAAGCAAACAATTATGCTCATTGTCCTCATTGTTTTTCTGAGCAGTTCTCTTGAAGTCTAGTAACCATCCTTCTGTGTTAGACTATTGATATTTTGAAGGCTGAACAGAACTGTAAAATGAGTGAAATTGAAGTTGTTCCTCTGGAGGCTGACTACCAGCCTGTTCTAGTTTCCACTAGCTGCTCATCATGCGCACCGCCCAGAGTAAGTGGCCAGTTACTATGTACTTAGAGATTGCAAATGAATCCAAATGTTAGCTCATGCTAGAAATAATTGAGATGGTAAATATGTTGAAAAGATATTCCAAAATTAAAATAGATTATTTTTCGATTTTTTTCCATTTCAGATTATCAGCGCCTTTCTGCTGGTAATTATCCATTGGCATGAATAATTTAGAAATGAGCCAATATCTACTTGGACACTGTACACTCAAGCAGGAAAGAAAGATGGAAGACAGTCCCCCAATTTTTACTGATTTTGTTGTTGTTGCCTGATTCGACTTACCCATTTCATTTAATGCCAAAGACTTCGTGTATAAAAAACCATGTAAACCGTTGCCAGATAAAGGGCTGTCTGCTGACTGTATAGTGCAGGCTGACCAGTGGTGGAAGCTGATAGTTGGACTTGGAGTTATGTTGCCAGCAACTTGGAAAATTTCCTGAAGCTTTATTTTCCTAATTATTTCTTGGTGGAGGAGGGTAGGAGGGGATCCCTATTGAAAAAAGGTTTAATTTGGAGGGCAAAAATCTTATCACAGCTCTTCCAGAGTCTGTTGTTTTGTGAGTTCATTGGTTTCAATATTAGTGCTATCCGGTAAATTCTGTTTGTATCTGTTTGTACTGAAATATGAGTTTGTATTGAACAACTTCCCGTAGCTGAACTATATACATTATTGGGAGAAAAGTTGGGAATTAAGGGGGCTGAATAAACCCAAGAATAAGTGTAGGGCACCCAGCACTATTCTCAGTTCTTAGAAAACTTTGGAATTTTGCAATTCAATATATGTAACTGCGTACGATGGGGTAACTTAATATTAAAAATATATGTTCAAACTATTATGGGTGCACTGAGTGCCTCTTGTTTTAGAGCTCCTAATTGTCTCAAGCTTGCTAAGGATGCTGGCAGGGGACACTATATGGGAGCACCCCTTCTTTTTACCCCAAACGTTCTTCCCATCGAAGGATAAATCCTGAAAGAGTGCTTCGAAATGTGACTTTAGCAGTATCTTTGGGAACTTGGGGACTGTGGCATCTTCTCGACATCCCTTGATAAATGCAGATAATGAAAATCTGTGTAGCTGTGATCTAGATGCAGGGCAGTTTTGTCTTGAATGCCTGAATTCAGTTGCCTTTTTTTAAATATAGGGGAATTGATTTTTTTTTTTTTAAGTAAGAAATCCCTGCTGAGTGATGATTGAACGCTCTTGTGGATAAAGCAGACTCCAGGCTCCAGTGACAGGCTTTGGGGGCCATATAAAAGATTCAGAGACAGGTGTCCTTGCCCTTGGGACAGGGGTGGGGTTGGAGAAAGGTGGTATATAAATGACCAGGCTTATTATAAGCTTTGACATTTAGAAAGCAATATAAAAAGCCAACTTTGGTGTGCTAAAAATGGAGTATATACAGGCTAGAAAACTTGAAGTAACAGGGTAAGAATCAGTAAGATAAATTACTGGTTTCTAAGTAAAACTTGAAATGGACTTGGGAGACCGGATCAGAGGGATGGGCTGTGGAGTAGATGGACCTTCGTTAAAATCTCAGTCTTTTTGCTCTGTGACCTTGGACAGTTTACTTCTCCATCCTAACCTATAAACTGGGAACATTTAAGCAAATGAAATAGTTATTCTATATTAGGAGTGTAAGAAAGATCTTCTGGGCAGAGAGTATAGAATGTGCAGTGTGCAGTGATGGTATGAATGACTAAGTTGTGTTTGTGGGGGGAATAAATGCGTGTGACTGGAGAGAATGTGGTTTGGTCAACTCCTGGGTAGAGCAGGCAAGAGGGTGGAGGGGACTCAGAGGCCAGACTCTGTTGGGTGTTGATAGAAGTGTCAATAGAGTCATTGTAGGTCCTTGAACAAAGGATGGATTTAATGAGGAGCCTGGAGCCCTCTGGTCCAGGAACTCAGGATGAGGAGTCAGGCAGGCACCAACACATTGCGATTCTCCTGCTTCTTTTCTGGACAGTCCTGGCCTAAGGAGTCAGCCAGGAGACAGGATTCCTTGTAGATGCTTTTGTGTCCGCACACCTTATCCTCTGTGTCGACCTCAGCTTGTGCCTATCTTGTGTTTTCTGCCCTGTGGGAGAGTCTCAGCGCTATCGCTGGATCCATCTAAAGAGCTAATGGTGAGGACAGTGTCGTCTTTCGGTTACCTCTGCGTCGTGGGGAGCACCCGTGTAGGTACTTAGGGACTTAGGAAGACAGTTCTTGGTTTGAAAGTGCATTATTTTTAAAACCAGATTAATTTTAGTGTTCAGGGGTCAAAAATGATGATGTTGAAATCAGTTTGTATTTCTAAACCTGTATTACCTGATAGTCTTGGGTTAAAGATTTTGCTTTAACAATCCATAAAAATGAATAACCCATTTGTGGAAACTAAGTGAGTATGTTGTAAAGACCAAGTTCTTCACGAGAATGGACTCCAGCTCCGCCTCAGCCTGCCTGGGAAAGACGGGGATTGTAGGTCATAGCCTGGTGGGTCTTCACTCACGGCATCTTGGCCATCTGGGAGATTCCTAGTGTGTCACGTTGTCTGAGATCTAAGCTTTTCCAAAGGATTTAGGCTTTGTAGAGGCTCTTCCAAATAGCAGCTCCGCTAAAAAAAACCTGTCAGGTTTTTCCTCATGTTTGAAAATATGGCCTATTAAAATAAAAGGTAAGGGGAGAAGTATCCATATTTAACAAGTTGACAAAGCGGTCATCTCTCAGCCTTGCTCTTTCTGTTGACTTGCCTGCTTTCATCCCTGCCTACTCCCACCTTCTCATAATCACTACCAAAGTATGTGCTTGTGATGTCATGAACACAGGATTATTATTTATCTAGTATGTCAGGAGACTGTGGTATTTCTGAGCTGGAAATCAGAGGTAGAAAAGCTCAGAATCTTAATCTGTATAAATTTCATTGAGAATTATTTTCAACTGTCTTTTTAGGATTATGCCTTATTTTCAATTGTGTTTTTTAGGATTATGCCCTTTATTTCCTCTAAGAAATAGTTTTGGGACCTCTTGTCAGTTTAGTCTCTGTTAGGTACTGTTGGAAGATTAGGGAAAATGGTAATTCTGTGCCCTTGAAGAATTTACAGTCCAGTTGGGAATAAGGGGGATAGGAAGGAAGGAATACCTTTTGAGCCAGACAATTAAAATTGTAAAATGTAAAAGTATATTATCAGTTGCATAATGTAGACCTCATCCTGGAGGTATTTCAGAAGAAGAGCACTCAGGTAGAATGAATGATGACACAGAGGAATGGAGCTTATCCCAGATCTTAAATAAAATGGTTTCAGAAATAAGGGATAAGCAGATAGCAAAAAGAAAAAAAAAAAAAAAGAAGAAAAAAGGCCTCTCATTTTGGAGTTGATAGGGGTCACGCAAGGCCTGGAAGCAGTCCTGTTCTTGGGATGTCCTTGGCAATGGCGAGGCTGACCCCAGCAGCAGTGAGTAGTAACTGTTACAGGGAGTGGAGGAGGGCGGGCAGGTCACTTTGGAGTGCTGCTTGTAAGGGGTCTTAAGAGCCAGGTTTATAGGTTGAGGTTTTAAATGATAAAAAGTAGTGAACCACTGAGGATTTTTTATTAGGACAGTGCTGTGATGATAGTAGGAAACAGGTTGGCTTAGAGGGAAGGGAGATTGACACCTGGATGTGTGAGGTGGTGAGGCCTGAACTGGAGCTGTGGAGAGTGGGATAAGGAGAGGAAAGAGGGGAAGAGACTGTGAAGGAAATCTTGGAGGACGGGACATGGAAGATAAGGAGAGTGAGTGATCAATGAAGTGTGACTCTAACATTTTAAAGCTGGGCTTCCGAGACATTTGACTAAGACAAGATGTTAGGAAAGTTTCATAGCTTTTTAAGGGGAATGCGATGAATTCAGTTTTAGATGTACTGGGTTTCTAGTGGCAGAGAACATCCTAGTGAAAGCTGCTTCAGTTAAAGATGTGCCTCAAGGTGGTGTAGGGGTCCGGAGCTCATGGGCTTGGAAGTGTAGTTTTGCAGTGAATCGGCATAGATGTGGTAGCCTCTGTGGCCCAGAGGATGAATGAGCTCTCTGAGGACCAGGGTGTGGGGCAGGAGCAGAAGGCCAGATAGTGGTTCTGATAAACACTAACTGTTCTCCAGTCCTTCAGGCCTTCTTGGTCGGGTTCTTTCTCCTTTCCTCATGTCTATACCTGTTTTCTGTTCCTCTGCTCCTGCGCCTTACTCCAGCAAATGTTCCTTGAATGTCCTTACCTTGTAAGCACTGTCTGAGGCACTGAGGAAATAGATGAGTCAGATGAGGTCTCTGCCTACAAGGAGCTTGTGGGTCTGGTGGGACAGACAGGTCAATCTACCTGGAATGAAGAGGGAGAGAGACACTGCAGCAGAGGCATGGGAGGGGGGTGGGTGGGAGGGGGAGTGAGGGCCTAAAAGTCAATTCTGCTTTGGAAATGCAGAGGTTGGAAAGTGCCTCTCGGAGGAGATGACATTTGAGCTCAGTCTTGAAAGATGAGTTCAGGATACACCCTACAGATGACAGCGAAAAGTGCACTCCAGGCTGAGGAAACAGCATGAACCAAAGCTTAAAGGAACTAAACAACCAGACTTCTTCAGGTAACTTTGAAGTAATCATCACAGGTGGAGGGGGTTGGAGGGCAGGGGTGTAGCCAGAGGAGCATGTAAGGCTGATCAGGGTCAGCTTTGTTTGTGCTGCAGTAAATGGTGAGCTGTGTAGGGGTTTGAGGGCATTGGACAATAAGGTAAATCTCATATTCTAGAAAGATTATTTTGTTGATGGTATATAGAATGAATTGGAAAGGTACAAAGTATAGGGCTTCTTAAAATAATTTGATCATGCTTAACAGTAATACGTTTGTTCTGAGGGGTCGTTTGAGTAGCATCCTGGAATCGGAACTAGAGGGATCATTAGGCTTTCTTAATCCTCCTCATTCATTTTCAAATGGTCCTGAGATTTGCTCAGCATCACAAAAGTAGTTTAGTGATAATGTGTTCTGGAATTCAGTCTTCAGTGGCTGATATGTTATAGGTGATTACTAAATGTTAGTTCATCTCTCTAATTGCCTTGCAAGTTTCATTTTAGTATTTGGTCCATTCTGTCACTTTATCTTGTGCTAGAAGACAGAGGGACTCCTGTCCTTTCCATTCCACTGTCCTGTTAGCAGTCTGGAACGAACAGTGGCTTTTCCTCAGGTCTGTCTGAGGGACAGCTGCCTGACAGTGCCTTGGGGAGCAGAGACTTTTGACCTGGGTCAGTTGGGTGCCCTGGAGTGGAGTGAATAAGATGTTAGGATTCTTCAGCTGTAATGATTCAGATGTAGAAGAATGTCAAGGTATTTGTTTTATTGAGTATTAAGATGTGTTTATCTCTCCTGCTAACTTCCAGTTGTTTTCTTTTAAACTTAGTTTTCAGTTGTACCAGTGAAACTTTCATTAAAAGAAACAGTTTGTGATAAATTGGGCACAGGCAAAAAGTATATTTATCTAAATACAAGATTTCCCATTTACTTTGATTCTAAATATTTTTTCCCTTTGTTTTAAATTTCCATAGATTGGATTTTTATGAAGGGAAATTGTTAGGGTTTGAAGTGCTGACTGAGGGTTTGGATTTTGTGTTTTAAGCCATTTTTGCGGGGGAAGAGCAGAGCAGGATGGAGCACATCTTAGAGTCCATGGATGCCCCTGAGGAGAGCTGGGACACAGGAAGGGTGAGGAAGGAAGCCACCCTCAGCCTTAACTCAGTTGCGTTCTTTCACTGGGCCCTGTCAACATCTTCTCTAGAGAAGGGCCTTGGTTTGGAAACTGTCCACTTTAGCGGAGCTGCCAATTCTTAATTCTTTCTCAAGTGGGCAAGGGTACATTTTGTTTTTGTTTGTGAGTGTTTGGGGGAGGGGAGAGGAGAAAGGAGGCACAGAACAGCCACTCACAGAGAGTCTTTATCTGAATTCCTATGGAACTGGAGGTTTCCTTGGCTTTGTTTTGGGGGAGATGACTTGGTTACACCGGCATTTATGTTATGTGGGAAGGTGCTGCTCACGCCCCTCGTATCTGATGGCAGAGGGCCGTAAAAGCTTCCTTCTTGTTGGTGTGTGTCAGCCCCCACCCCGCCCTCTTCCCAGGGCCTGGCTCAGCTGTGCAGCAGGGAGGGTCTGAAGGTTGTCTTCAGTTTGAACTAATTGAGTGTTCCCCATAAGCTTAGGAGAAACTCTCTGCTCTTGACAGCCTTTTTGCATGAAGGACTTCCAATCACCCTGCCCTGTCTTAGTTGAAAAATTTTGAATAATGAAATATTTTAAATTAAAAAAAAATTTAAAAAAAGCCCTAACTCAGCTTTAAGCGCACAACACAGCTTTTCAGTGGATGCCAATATTTTGTCATGTTTGTTCTAGATCTTGTGCTCTCTTTTAGATATAAAATTGTTAGACATAGCTGAAGCCTTGCCCTGCATCATTTCGCCCATTTTCTGGGGAAATGACTACTGGACTGACTTGGTACGTAGCATTCTATTTCATGTCCAGTGTTTTTTTTTTTTTTTTTTTTAAAGATTTATTTATGTATACAAGAGCTGGGGCACAGGCCAGAGATGCGGGGGGGGGGGGTGAGAGGATTCACCAGAGACAGAGTGGGGAGCAGAACAGGCAGACTGACTGAAATATACTGCTGAGGGGAGCAGCAGGCGCTGAGGGGAGCAGCGGGCGAGACAGGAGAGGTCTGCTGCACCATGTGGATTGTTCCCTGACAGGCTAGGGGATCGAACTCGAACTCGTGCTGCAGAGGCTGCAGACAGCTTTGTAGGTTGTGTCTTAACCCTTTGCACCACCAGGGAGGCCCCTCTAGTGCTTTTTTATTTTTACGTATTCTGTAGACATAGCATGTAATTTTGTCTTGAGAGCTTTCATGAAGAGAACCATACTGTATGTATTCTTTTGCAACTTTCCCTCTAGCTTTCAGCTGTGTCTCTAGTCCATTTAATCATCTGAGCCTTTCTCCTCATTTACCCTGTTAAAAAAATCCTACCCATCAAGAAAACATGTCTCCCATGAAAACTTTCCTAATTTTAATTTTGCCCCTCAATAGAATCTAACCTTTCCTGCTTCCAGGCTTTCATCCTTGGTACCCGCCTGATGGTAGTTTTATATTCTGGTATTTTAGTTTATTTGTGCCTCTTCGACTACACTGTAATAAGCTCCTTAAAAGCAAATAAGTAGTTTCTTATCTTGGTACCCTAGTGGGGCTTGCCACGGCCATGTATAGATAATCACTAGTAATCACTCGTGGCAAAATGGTTAGATTCATGAATAAAAATGAAGATAGTTAGTTGAGTTTTGAGCATTATAATGGCTCCATGAGAAACAGTCAGCACTGGAAACTATATAAAAATACACATAATTGGTGAGTGCAGTCAAGACTGACTTCCTGCAGGAGATGAGAGCAAACACTCTTCAGAGAAACAAAATGGGAATTGATTGGTGATATCATCCCAGTGAGGAAACTCCTGGGATTGATTCTGATGGCCGGGAGGCAGTGTGCTGCTGTGGCCAGACTCACTTCCCTCGCTATCAAATTCTGCTGCTGTCATCAAGGTCTTGACACCTTCTCTGGAACTGGGATGTGGTGTTGAGAAAAAGCGGCCTTTACCTGCCGAGAACCAGGAATTCTTAGGCCCCTAAAGAGTGAAGCCTAATACACATTTGTTCACATACTTTTAATGGCACCATCCTGTTTTACTGATGAGACCAGACTGTATTTCAGCAGAATATTTAGCAGCTTTTAATTCTGGAATGTAAGGTCCCAGTATAATGTCATTTTGGTCTCACAGAAGCTCTTCCCTCCCCCACCACAAAGAAATTAAATATTAAATTGCACTATATGAAATTGCCATTTTGTTGCAGTCAAATATCAGCAATTTCTTATGGCTAGCCATGGGTCTTGATTTCCTCTTTGGGTTCTGAACATTATTGTGAGCCGTTTGAAAATGGCTAATCCCAAGTCTATTTATCATTCTAAAGTGCGTATCTGATCTTTCATTCGCAGCCAGTTTCCTTTTGTAGTTACCTTTAAGTCAAATTTTGATAAAATGTCTTATTTCTCAGCACATGTTGAGTGTATTTGGGGAGGTTGCAGGGAATGTGTGAGGGTATAAGTCGGAGTGGCTGGGCTCTGGGGATAAAGGCTGAGAGGAAACCTTTTGCTGTCATTAGTTGTATTTGAGAGTGGGCTTTCATAAACTTACAGTTCCTTTGAGTAAATGGCTCCCCCCACCCTTTCCTGCCACCCCCATGACTCCCCCCACCCTTTCCTGCCACCTGCATGACTCCTCTCTAGTTATGATATGAAGAGAAAATTGCTTGTGGCCTTTGATTTTGTTTGGAGACACAGTAGGGAAGAAGAACAAGAGTCCTAGTTCCTGGCACACTCTTACCTTGCCGTTCCCTAAACAGTCTTGGGGTGAGGGGAAGTGGGGCTGCAGCAGTCCGGGAAAGAGCAAGTAAGGAGGGTAGATAGCAGGAGCTAGCAGGTGTTATAGAATAACAGGCTTGAGGAACAGGGATGGAGAAAATGGAGTTGGGTATAAACATTTAAAGAAGCCCTGTTTCCTTTCATCCTTCAAAACCTGGCTTAGAATTCTTTATAAACCTCGTATCTCAGCTATCTTAAAGTCTTACCCAGGCTGTATACCTGCTTGGAAAACATCACATGTAGGATTCAACTTCGAAAATACTGGTTTTGTGCTCTAAAATAGTTCTTTGAAAAGTCAGGGTCATTTAAAATGAGTTGGTGTATGACTGCCTTTTGAATCATTGATAACTGACATCAAAGGAAAAGAAAAAGAGGATTCCTCAGAGACTTCAGTATCAGTAAGTCGCGATAGTTCCGTGAAGAGAGTCCCACGTGAAGAACTGAGTTAAGACAATGGGAAGATGTCATTCCACTAGCCGAAAATTTTAGACAGCAAGTTCTCCTCAGTTGTAATATTTTACTTGCTATTATAAGTTACTTTGTGAGCTTTTGTTTTCTTTGAGTTGGTTACGCAACTTGGCTGAGTGTTGGCTATTCATTTTCTGAAATTTTTAAATTGGTATTAGGGGCAAGATTATCCGACTACGTGCAGAATCCTTGGTCCCTGGTGTTTACTGACCAGTGATAGAGCCTTTTACACACCATCTCCAAATTCTCAAAATAGAATTTGAGAGTTAGGCTTAAGATTTGCTGCATCCCAGCTTCTTCAGTGGCCTAAAATAAATCCTAGCTATTTGGTACAAGGTGACCTCTCATCTTAATGACATTAAATTCCATCTCTTTCACATTATCTTTGTCATTTTTAGTAACATACATTCCAGTTCGTTATGGAAATTAAGATTAAAGAAACTGTCGATGCTAATTCCCTTTGATGTTGGCTGCCTGGTTGAGACTGTAAATTCCTTTCTACCAAACACCTACTGTGTACTGGAATTTGAACAAGATGCTCTTAAGGAGATGCCAAGGAAGTGTCATTCAGTAAATAAATAGTAGGAGAAATGCCCTTTGGGAATTTACAGTCGGGGTTAAACAGGGCACGGTAATGTACATCCATAATCTGTAAAGAAACGTGAGAAACATAGGCAGGCTGTGTGGCAGTAGGCGTGTTGCCTGCTCGGCCACCTTCTACCACCTTCACCGGGAAAAGGCATTAATGAGGTGTCGTCAGTTTCCAGGTGAGAAAAAATGAGGCCCAGAAAAATGAAGCTGCGTGTCCGAGGCGATTGTTACCGTCAGCAACTGTTCACTGGCTCTCTGCTGTCTGAAAAGTCAGGCCTCAGCCATAGGAAGAGTCAGAGGCCTCAAGAGCTTGATTTGTGGTAAAGACTGAGTATTTGCATAAAAAGTCGCATAGTCATGAGTACAAATGTTCAGTGAGGAGAATAGAGTTGTTTAGAACTTTAGAGGGAGTAGGTGGGGAAAAAAGTTGACCCTTATGCTCATCTAGGCCTTAGAGAAGAGAGAAGAGAGAAGACGAGCTGCTTAAGGAGGGGAAACTTCGGAGACAGATTTTGAGCTCAACCCCCGTTGTTTTAGGGACTGAACAAGCAGGCATGGAGCGTAAGGCAAAGTCGTGGAGTTAGAGAAATCGGAGAGGGCTTTAAATCGCTGGAAAATTGACTCAGCTGTGTGGTGTAAGCTAGAGGCCGAGACCAGTTAGAAAACTTAGAATAGTCCCGGGAAAGGAGTCCTTAAAGAAATGTTGGTAATGGAGAACGGAGAGAGTGAGTCGGGTAATTTGAAGATAAATATCAATAAATAGAATTTGGTTGCTGCTTCTGTGGGAAGAGAATAGAAGAGCGCCCATTTTTTCAGTCTGGGTATAGCGGTAGCGGACTGGGTTTGACTGGTTTCTAATACATTTACACCTAAGGGCTGTCCTATTGGGAACTTTTAACAAGCACTGAGTGTAGCCCAGCATTCTCAGGTAATCCGAATCTAGGGCGTTTTTCAGGTGCCTGGTATGTTTGCATGCCTCGTTGCTAGCGAGCACGCTAGGTGTGCAGCTCTTCTGAGCAGTGCTCGGGGCCTGTGGCTATATCACATTGCTTCAGCGGAGGTGGGTCAAGTGGTTAAAAACCTAGAGCAGAGGTCTGGGAAATGGGAAGTCGTAGACCACATTATGGTGAGGTTTAACCGCAAGATGTTTCAGTTCTGCATAGGTTTTCCTTCTATTTAGACACTAAATGTGTACACTTCTGTCTATCAGGCTCATAATGCAGCAGTGACCTGGGTTTCTTAGAACTAGCCTCTTCTGAGATTCAATTCTTCACCGTCAAAGAAAGAGATTCCATTAGGTTTTGGATTTAAATGCATCTTCTCTCTGACCCCCGATTTTGAGGCTGAAAATATCCCCCTCCACTTCCCCCCATGTGCATGGGCTGCTTTGGTTACAAGCTGTAGGTGAAGTAGTCTCAAAGCTCCCATTCGTCTTTGGAGTAAAGAGAAGAGGAATGTTTTTGACCCAAATCTTTCAAGCTTATTTACCTAGTCAGCAGTTAGGAACAAATTACTTACATAGATCTTATTACTTGAAAAGAACACTAAATACTATGAATCGATAGAATATTCTTGCTAATGGAATGTTTTAGAGACTTGAATAGCCTTCTAAAAAACTTTTTATTTGGTTTTAAAATACGCATTCAGGTATATGTAAGTTGTGAATCATTCTCACTCCTGTTTCTTTATTTTTCCTTTTCTGTTAGCTTTTCTTTTCTGCCAAGCTTTGATCTGTCTTGTAACAGGTACCTGAAGACTCAAAATAGCACTTTCTGGATCAACTAACATTTAGTGTGTATCTGCTATAAGGGTCTGGCACTGTTATGTAATTTTGTATGCCAAGATTAAATATTCCTGGATTTTCAGACTAGTTTCTTTGTAGTAAACATTTTACAGTGTTTGGCTTTTACAGTACTTACCCGTTGTAATCTTTGCCATGATTCTTCTGCTATAACTTCTGACCTGACTGGAGAGTAAAGGGAAGAAAACTTTGTTGTTTGATAGTGAGATCCTGTCCTGAGTTATACTAAGCACTTTATATATCACCTCACTTAATACTTCTAACAGTTTCATAAGATAGATATTCTTATACCTATTTATAGATGAATTCATTTAAGATATTTAGGCACTGTTTAAGGTGCTAAGGATATCACAAAAAATGCCATATGAGTTTCCTGCTAAGGCAGAGAGAAGTTAAGCAACTTGCCAAAATCACACAGCATGAAAGTGACAGAGCTGGGATTTAGATCTGATGGATTCCCAAGGAATTATCTGTAACCATGATTATGTTACCATTTAAATATATGGCTTGTTCTGTGTAGTTGCATAGATCACGTTTTTAAAGTAGATAGAACTTCCAGTATTTCTTTGTTAAAATGGTTCTTGATGAATTTAAGTAAGAAAACGGTCTCGGTGCTGAAAAGCAGACCTGCCCACCCCCGCCCCACCCACTCACACCTGGGTGTAAACTGGACAGTGTGACCTGCTTTGGCATTTGGATGTGTTTGTGCTTTGAGGAATGGGAGAGTTTTGTTTGTTTCTTTGGCGTCCTGAATGTTCCTTGCACGCTTGCAAGCTCTCTCTTGTAGCACAGTGGTGAGTGATGTGGTGTTAATATTGCAGTGTGGGTTGTGCCAGTTGGAATATTTTTTTTTTATTCTTCAAGTTCTGTGTGATGAGTTTGTGAGTGGGGACTTTTGGGTCAAACTTACCTTCTGCATTTTATTCAAGTGGATAAGACTTCTCTAGTTAGAGAACTAGAAAATTGTATTATTAGGAAGACTATTAAAATCTTAGCTGAAAGCTTTATTAACATTCTAGTTTTACTCCTTAACTAATGTGATTGAGAGAGTATTTGTTTTAGATTATGTCCTGTATCTGGTATGAGTGGTGTTTATTCTAGAGTTAGGATCTTAAAAACAGGCACAAGGGGCTTTTGTGAGCATTACCTAGTAGAAAACATTTAAGTGCTTAAGTCTGAGAGTAAGTAGTTGAATTCCAGTAGGAATTGGGTTTTGATTAATTATGTGGGATCAAATTTGCAAGTGTTAGAATTTGGGAATCTAGGAGTGTTTGGACATAGCTCTTGAGGTTAATGAGATGATTTATATGGCTGTGTCTAACCCAGGGCTTCATACTTGATAGGTACATGAGGAATGTTAGTTAAACCTTCAAACAGTGTTTCAGTGCTGAGTGTTTGTTGTCAGTTTGTCTTTAGAGCCCAGCTTCCGCAAGATCAAGATTATTAAGTACTCCATCTTTAGGAAAATATTTATTCTTTAATTGTGGGTAATGCATTTGTGGGAAAGGCATTAAGCAACAAAGATTTACAATATCAGATTCTTCCTGAGACTATAATCTTGACATTTACAAATTGAATCATTTAGGGCTAGCATTTAAGGGCATGATTTAAGGGGTACTTTGTGATTTGCTTTGCTAGAGTCAATCCTATGCTTTTGATAGAAATACCTTCTTGACCCTTTGGTAGAATTGAAAATGCTCACTTTTCAATTCCAGTTAAAACTGGGTTTGAGTTTGGGTGTTTGAGATAGTTTCCTTTTATCTCTTTCCCACTTTTTCCCAGTAAATGAGATAATACAGTGAAAGGATTTTGTGAACTACAAAGCTAGCAGCTACTATCACTACCCCACTGCCTACAGTGTTAAAAATGTTCATGGGATAGGATTCACTCTTACAAAGCATTTTTTTCCTGTATTAGTTTCAAGGAATGAAACTCAGAGGATGATGGGGTATTTGCTAGATGACTTGTTTACTAATTGGTACCTTTTGCACTTTCTGTGGAAGGAAAAAGGAAGAGCAGAGACCTGTCACCCTGAAAAGTTGAACTGGTGCTGTGTGGCCATGAAGGGCTCTCTGTACTCCTTGACGTAGGCCTGTGCTGGCCAGGAAGTTTCTCAGGGTTGTGCTGTGTTTAACCTTACAGGTTTCTAGTACATTCTGCTGGGATCATCTGTCTGCATAGAAAACAACTCATCTCTGTTTGTTGGTAAGATTAATAATGTTCCTATAGTATGGATCTTATGATAAAAAATTTTATCAGTCCAGGACACTATCTGCCTGACCACCCAGACAGTAAGATTAAGTGAACAGTGCTTGTACCCAAACTGCTTGGCTAGGGTTGCTTCAGAAGCCTTGACAGTTGGCTTCTGATCATTGGCATTCTTGGAGAAGAGCGCGTGATTTTAATAATCCAAAAGAGCAAGTTTAATACATTTTGAAAAATGTCCTCTTCATTTTCTTTCTCTGGTGTCTGGCACTTAGTAAATCCTTGTTGAATAAAGGAAGTTAGCTGATAGATACCTTGGCGTTTTCTCTGGAATCAGTCCACTAGGTGAACTTCCAGAAAGCAGGGATAATGGTTTATTGGTTTAGGCGTGTCCTCACTTTGCATGTTGCCCTCACGTAGGGGCTCCTTATGCACGCTTGTTGAGTAAGAGATTCTGGAGGTTAAGGTTTTCTTAGGAGAGAATTGCAGTGACTGGGGTGCTACTGAGCTGGTGGTGACTCTCCCCAAGAGGAAGAATGTAGTTTTCCTGTAAATGAGCCTGAGTAAACGTGTGAGGAGAGTTACCGCTTTGCTGCTCCCAGAGGTTTCACATTTTTGGATATTGATAATATGTTAAAAGTTCGTGCCTTAGCTTTCTGTTTTTTTTTTTTTTTTTAAGATTTATTTATTTATTCATACAAGCACTGGGTACAGTCAGAAGTGCGGGAGGGTGAGAGAATTCACCAGAGCCAGAGCAGGGAACAGAACAGGCAGACTGACGAAATACACTGCTGAGGGGAGCAGCGGGCACGGCAGGAGAGGTCTGTCACGCCATGTGGGACCCTCGCCTGTGGCCGGGGATCGAACCGGCCCTGCAGAGGCTGCGGGCAGCTTCGCAGTCCAGCACTCAACTGCTGCGCCACCAGGGGAGGCCCCTCTCTCAGTTTTTGTTTTATACTTTAGTCTGTTCAAATTTAGTTACTGCTGTTTGATTACTTAATAATGACTGAGAAAGTATATGATAGCTTCAAAGTATCAACAGAAAAGAAAAAGTCTGTCCCTGTGTCACATAATTTTACGCTATCCTCTTGCTAAAAACTTGAGTACTGAGGGATATGGTATTAAAAGAAGATTGTCAAATCCAGTATGTCTTTAATGGTGACGGGCAAAATGAAAATGATGACTTGATTTGTGCTGCCTTCGTGATTTTCTTTGTAGATGATTCCCCTTCCTTAATATGCTTTGCTCTAAGTAATTACGTTCCTTAGGTACATCTCTTTTTCTTTTGTGCACACCTTGCAAAAATAAGAAGTAATTGGGTGGCAGGAGGAAAGATTTTTGTAGGTAAATCCACAAAGAGGATCACATGGAGAACTGCGAGTTACTGATAGATGTGAGGTCAAGTAAAGACGACTGGATGGTGTCAACAGATTTTCGTTCTGTATCTCCAGTTAGCTCTGTGGCTCTAGGCAAGTCACTTAACCTCACTCACCTGATTCTCAGTGTCCTCGTCTGTGACTTGAGGGTACAGAGTGAAGTGATAGCTGATATCCTAGTTTTAAAGTCCGTAATTCTAAAGTGCTAAACAAAGAAAATAGACTGGCTTTCTGTATCTTACCACCAGACTTGTTCCACGTAAGACCCACGTGTGAAGTGTTAATTATTTAAATAAATAGAAATGGTATAGTCTATAATCCCAGGTAGACTGGATTTGTCAGACTGCATTATATGCCCATAACTAATTTTATGTGTATAAATATAAAAGGCTTGGTTGCTTTTAAAAGAAAATTTACTACCACAAAAGGCACAACCTATACAAATAAAAGAACTAAGTAATGCTTAGCATCTCCTGGGCTGGAGTTTCTGTTTCTTAACTCCAACCTGGAAATAGGAATGTGTGTGTTGCTGGGGTTGGTGTGGGTGGAGAGGATGGTGGTGGCCAAGTTTGTGAACAAACTTGGATAGTATTTTTAAGTGCAAAATACTGAGTTTGTTAGGTTGTGGATTTTCAATGACTAGACTGATTTGATTTCTCTGAAAATCCCTGTAGGACTGAGGGTTCCCAATTTTGGTATTCAGATTCAGAATACCAAGTCCTAGCATCTTTTCAACAGGTATGTGTTTTCCATTGGAAAAGAGATAAAAAAGAGATAAAGAGTATTTAATGTTTAAGCTATTAAAACAAAAAGTTACAGCAAAAGAGTTATCAGACAAATATATTTGTTCCTCTAGGCTTTGATTATATATATCTAGGGGGTGAATGATGACATTTGAGACCAGTAAATAATTCACAAGTCTGTTTTAGGTATAGATTAGCTCTCATTTATCCACACACATGGACTTTTTTTTTTTAATAGAGGCATGTTTTATTTATTTATTTGTTTGTTTGTTTTGTTTATACATGCACTGGGTACAGTCAGAAGCTCGGGAGGGTGAGAGAATTCACCAGAGCCAGAGCGGGGAGCAGAGCAGGCAGAAGGACCGAAGGACACTGCTGAGGGGAGCAGCGGGCGGCAGGAGAGGTCTGCGACCTCCTCCGCTGGCCGGGGAGCAGCCGGGGATCGAACCTGCGCCGCAGAGGCCACGGGCAGCTTCGCAACCCAGCGCTCAACCGCTGCGCCACTGTGGAGGCCCCACATGGACTTTTGAGGACAATTTTGAACCACAAATATTTGTTAGTCTCTGTGTCAACAATGTGTTAGACAGTTTAGGATTTTTAAAAGTATAAAAGAAAGGTATCAACTTAACGGATCTTAATTCTCCTGTGTGAAATGTATCTTGTCCTCCAGCTTGATGAACTCTTCTTACACACACTAATGACTCAGTTTGAGACATTTCCTTAACCCATGCAGGTAGACTGGTTGCACCTTACCACCTTTTCCTATTCCACTGGGCATCCTACCATGTAGATTTCTCCCACCAGACTGAGTTCCCTGAGAGTAGGACCATGGCTTCTTTCTTTCATTTGTATCCTCAGGCCCTTTATATGGCACCTGGTACCCTCGTACATGGTGGACCCAACTTGGTAAACTTTCAATGAATGACTGATAGATTGGAGCCATAAGACATGAGTGTCAGGCCATCTATGAGCAAGTGCCAGTGAATGTGTCACATGATGTATCTGCAGGAATTCAAGTGAGGTTTAGATGTAACCAGGAAAGATGGACCTAGAGAACAGGAAGATGGAGAATCTAACAAATAATAATGGAAACACAAAGTATCTTTCCTTGAACTCAATTACTTAATTTTATCAAAGGCACATGTCTTTTTCAAATTGTTTGAGACTTTTAAGAAAATTAGTAGGGGGCCTCCCTGGTGGTGCAAGGGGTTAAGACGCAGCACTATGAAGCTATCTGCAGCCACTGCAGCATGAGTTTGATCCCCAGCCAGGGAGCTACCCACATGGCGCAGCAGACCTCTCCTGACTCACCTGCTGTTATTTCAGTACATCTGCCTGTTGTGCTCCCCACTCTGTCCCTGGTAAATCCTCTCACCTCATCATCTCTGGCCTGCACCCCAGCTCTTGTATGCATAAATAAAATAAATCTTAAAAAAAAAAAAAAGGAAAATTAGTAGTTATATGCTGGAGGAAGTTAATTTACCAGAAGAAATTTTCAGTGTGTTCCATGTTTTCCTATGGAGAGCTAATTGCAGACAGTACAGTTATTGAAAAATTTTCGCCATCTGCTTTTTCTTCCCTTGAATGGAAGCTCTATAATTGACTGTGAAGTGACCTGTAAGGGAGAAAAAGTTGTTAGCAACTAAACGGTTGAGGGTTGGTTCTAGAAAAGTAATGTGTGTGCTGTTGGACAGCCTCTTCCGATTTATAGTATGTTTTTTTCTCTCATGTCAGAAGTTTAGTAATCAGATTCTTTAACGGCTCAAGTAGAACTTTTGTTTTCATAGACTACTCATCTAAAAGTTGAATTTATTGAGAACTAAACGTTGGACTGTCATTTGCTCTATTTGAAAGGAAAAAGAAAAACAAATAGACACACTGCTTTGGATCTAAAAAATAAATACGATTTCTGTTTCTACTTAAGTTGCTGCTGTTGTGCTAATTATAATAATAGATTTTCTGTATGACTCTTTGCCCTTATTTTTCCAAAGGTCACTTCCCCTGTACAAATTTTTAAATTTCCTAAATAACCAATCCAAAGAGCCTTTCATAGAAAAAGACAAATGCTGGCTCATCAGGAGCTCTCTGAACGTCTCCTGATCTTTATGTTAGCACTTGGCTGTTAGTGGGCTTTGTCTCTTAGAAATTTGTTTTGCTCTTTGGAGCCCTGATAAAAAACTAGAAACTCTTGGGAAAAAAGTTAAATCTTGTTCTGACACGTCCACAAACTAGTGGTGGTGATGGGGCCATGTGACGAGCTCTGGTGTCTGTACTGGTGTGTCTCCACAGCAGCGTGTGGTAAACAAGTACATCTGGGGATGTTATAGAGCAACCCCGATATTAAACGGGTTCCTGGCTGTGGGTCCTCACCCGCGTGCTTTAAAGGGACTTATGAATACTCTACTACAGACACACACAAAAGGGTTAATAAAAGGTTTATTTACAAGAGAAAAAGAAATAAGGAAAATGTACAACTCAGGGAGAAAATAGGGAAATAAAGTCTTTAATGCGTCCTACCCGATCCGACGACCTGGAAACCCAAAGTCACTCTCAGAGCTGGCCGGAAGCTGGAGCTGGCCGAGAGCCCAAAAATGGAGAGAGCCCCAAAGCCCACGTGTCTGCCTTTTGTATCCACCTGGCTGCTTAACCCCACCCTCAGGTCCCAGCCACCTTCCCTTTGGTGGTGATGGGATGTGGAGTTCCCAGTGCCTTTGGCTTTGACCTGGGGTGGGAGTGGAGTCCACAAAGCCTATATGGAATTTGCTTTGGGACATCCTTTTCCCCCTAACAGGGAGAAGGGGCAAAGCATATGGTTGGGTTGAGTTTTTTTTCTCTCCTAGGTTTGATTTAGAGGGGAAGAGTGGTAATACCCTGAGTATACACTGTAATAGAGGTTAAAAAAACAAACAAACCGAAAACCACCCAGCATTATGCAGTAGGTAGGAAGTGATGTAAATATTCCTTCCAGTAATCCGTAAAAATAAAAGCATGTATGAGATTTGCATTCTACGAAGAATATTACAACATCTTGGGAGTAGGAAGGGGTAGAGATGGGGAGTAGGAGTGATAGATCAAGATATGAGAATTTCAGTAAATATGTGTGAAATTGCTGCTCCTGGAGACTTGGGAAGGGGTGAGCTAGTCAGCTTTGCTCATTCATCTAGGAGAGGACCCACGTTTCCCTTTTGAGATCACATGTAGAAGGTACTATTAAGTGAACCCTTTTTCTTGAAGGCGCAGTAAAGGGAAAGACTGGGATGGGAATGAGAAACTGGCGTGTGTGTGTGTGTGTGTGTGTGTGTGTGTGAGAGAGAGAGAGAGAGAGAGAGAGAGAGAGAGAGAGAGAGAGAGAGAGAGAGAGACAAAGACAGAGAGCTCGAGCATGCGTGCACTACGATGGCACCTTGGAAATGGTGGTAGGACTTGGAGGGTCTGATGGGGAGGAGTAGAGGGAGCTCTTGGTGGGGTGGGGGTGCTGTGCTGGGCACAGTGGAATGAGGTGGAATGAGTGGGGGAGGGAGTTAGGCAAAAGAAGGCATTTTTTGAAGACTTATTGTGTGCTAAGCACTGCCCTGAAGGGGTTTCCTAGTGAAAAGAGAGGTCCCGCCTTGGGCTCCTGTGCTTGGCCCCAGAGCATCTTGCTTGAGAGCGGCCTAGGGTGGTGTCCATTTCACTGCCCACCACCTGTGGCTCCTCTGGGGCTTAGGCTGCTGGCACCTTCCCCCCCATCCCCCCAGCCTTGCCACACGGTTCCCCTTCCACGCCTGCCCAAGGCCTGTGCGCCCTGGGCCCCACCGGCCAGCTCCTGTGCTGTTGCTCCTGTGCTGTTCCTCCTGCAGCTACAGGAAGTTTCTTCGCCGGGGCTTGGGGCCTGGAGGGGGAATGGACCAGGTGCGGGCTGTTAGCTGCTTGATAATTGGTCCAATCAGCTGCGGGATGCAAAGGGGTCCAGAGGGCGGGGAGAGGAGTTAGCGCAGGCAGGCGCCAGCTTGGGGCCGACCCGCCAGCTCGCACTTGCTGGGTGTCTCTCCTGGGGCTGGACACTTGCTCGCTGGACTCCATGCCCGCCGACGCGCCTAACAGACGGCCTCGGCCTCCACAGGGGGACGAGAAGCCCAAGAGCTTCAGGGGTGCTTGGGACCGCACCCGCCTCCCGCTGCCTCCAGCCCCGCCTGAAGGGAGCAGCCGGCCTCCCGGCCAGGTCCTCAGGGAGCTGTTTGCTGTGGGGACGGGCCGGTGGCTCCCGAGAAGCCGCGACCCCGGGGCCCCGCGCTACCCGGCGCTGCAGAGGAGCGGCCGCTGCGCCGTGTCGGGGTCGCCGCCGAGCGCCCTGGGCCGGCTGGCCGCGGCCTTGCCTCCCGGGGCCGTCGCCTCCGTGGTCGTCTGGTCCCGAGCGCGGGGCTCTCCGCCACGGCCCTCACGCGGGGGCCGCCGCCGTGTCTTCTCTGTGGCCCTGCGTGTGGGCGCCCCCAGCTCCGGTGAGTGGACGCCGGGCGGCCACGTGCCCCAGGCCTTGTTGGCGGCCGGCGCCATCTTGGGTGAGCGGCGTTTCCTGTGAGACTTGGACGCTCTGGGCGCCGTCTGGAGTGAGGGAGCGGCCTCCCGTGTGCTCGAGGACTCTGCCCCGTTTGTGAGGTCAGCCTCGTTGTTGTTGCTCCCTGGGCATGAGGGTCTTGCAGTTGTGCGTGTGGGTGAGAACCCACAGTCACCAGTCCTCACTGCACTGTCTTTGGAGGCTCCAGCCCCCCCTGTTGTCCTGTGTCAGTGTCGCTATTTAATTCTAAAAACAGGTCTGAAATGCAGAGTTGTTTCCCATTTTATACTTAAAAGAAACAGGCTCTAAACAGTTATATTGCCCGTGGTTGCTCAGCCCCTCAGTAGCAGCATGGGGATTTGGGGCTAGAGCTGTCAGTACCCCAAGCCGCCTCTCCCAGTGGAGCTGGAGGGAGGTGAAGTGTGAAGGCCTCCCATGGAGGGACTGCCCCGTCTTCTCAGGCCTCCTGCCTGGACTCAGTAATGCGCAACTGGCCCTGCAGTCAGGCAGGCTGGGTTCATAAAAATCCCGTTTCTATCACCCTTCCCCTGTGGCCCAGAGCAGATGACCCGGCCTTTGTGACTGGAGCGGCCTTTGTGACTGGAGCTTCGGCTATAGTGTGGGCTGAGCATCGCAGGCAGACGGGCGGCTAGAGCTTTGTTTGAAGTTTAAATGAAGTAATGGTTAACACCAACACCTGTTTACTTCCCTTCACTCCCCCTTCCTTCCAGACCCATCTAATTGTAACTGTCAGTAATGCCTTCTCCTTACGGTGGAGTTTGGTCATAGTTTTTTTTTTTTTTTTTCTTCTCGGAAGGTTTTGTTTCTCTCACTTGGAAGGACCCATACTAACTAAAAACAGTCTGCCAAGAGCCTTACCTCTCCCCTTCCCACCTAATCAAGAATTGTGTGAAATTTCTAAGGATTTCTATCCTTCCTCTTTCACCCTGTCTGGATTCCTGGGGACTGACATCACAGACATGGAGGAGTCTCTGACCTTTGAAAATTCTTGACAGTCTTGAATGTTGTGTTTTCCAATGCTTTTGGAGGAGTAGGAGAGGATTCAGGGGGAGTAGGAGAGGATTCTGGGGGAGTAAGAGAGGAATCAGACGCGGCAGTACATAGTGGAGCCGGGGAGTGGTGCATCCTGAGCCTGTGGCTGCGCCCTGGAATGTTGCAGGCCGGAGAATACGGCCCGTGGTTTCTCTAGCGTTTAACACAGCTCTGCTCTCTACAATCGGTATTTTACTTTGGTCATTTTTTGTTACTAATTGGGCAATCAGCATGAAGACTGATTTTCATACTAGTTTGAACTTAAATGTTTAGGACGTGAAATCTGTTGCGATAACGTCACGTAAATCTTAAGCAAATGGCTTTGAGATGAGCAACTGTTAGACTTGCCTATTTTCAACAATGAATATTAGTATAATTTTGTGTGTGGGTGCACGTGTGTGCGTGCAAAGTACGTGTATGTAGTAGGTGCTGTATAAATGCAGTTTATTCATCTGAACAGAAGTTGCACACTTACTTGGCATTCGGATGCTGGAGATACAGGATGAACAAGATCCCTGCCCTCAGATGGCTCACGGGCTAGTGGGGGACATAAACAAGAAAATAAACACAAATACTGTGCAGTGTGGTTAAATAACCTGATTGGAGGTTGAGGACAAGGTGGCGCTCCAAGGAAGAAATGGGCACTTTAACTTGGAAAGCCAGAGAAGGTTTTGCAAATGCGGTGGTGACTCAAGTTAGTCTTAAAGAAGCGTGAGGCTTCAGCAGCGAGACTAGGAGTCATTCCAGGCAGAGGGAACCGTGTGCGCCAAGGAACTGCGGTGTGAAGCGCGCGGTGGCCGTGGGAAACTGCCAGGCCAAGAAGGGAAGTGACAGGGTTAGACAGGCTGGAGATGGTAGAGGCGCTCGCGAAGGGCCGCCTCAGTCGGGTACAGGAATTTGGATCTTAAGCTTTAATCATTGAGGGTCCAGGGGAACATTTAGAGGAGCGGACGGGACACTGTCATACTTGCGTGTTAGAACTAACAGCTTCCACAGCCAACCACTGGGAACAGTGGCTGGGGAAGTAGTAGGAAGAAGTTGGGAAACTGTTTCCTGGGGTCCAGGTTGTGAAAACCTGAGAGAGAATAAAAGAGATATAGTTTGAAAAGTGTTGGTGGATTTAGGAAAATTTTAAGGCAAAAGTAGTGAGCTGTAGTGAAGGACTCTGTGCGTGAGGATGAGGCAAGAGCAGTCCAGGGTGGTTCTGAGGTGGGAGCCTGGGGTGGCTGGAGGGGATGGTATCGTTTGCTGGAGTGGTTGGTGCTGAAGGAGAAGTAATTTGAGAGGTGGTGGGACAGAGCTGGGACAGTTCGCGTTTATGAGCTGAATTTGTGAGTGTGGGATTACAGGGGGGGTGTTTGGGGCTCCTCATCATTTGGGTGCTCAGGCATGCCTGGGAGTTTCTCATGGGGATGATGGCAGAGTGAGACAGTGGGAGGCCTGAGGTGAGAAGTGCTGGTGCACTAGCTAACCCTGGTGCAGGCCTGACCAGGAGTCAGTGGAAGTGACCAAGTGCAAGACACAGCCTGAGAGGCCGGAGGGGTGGTCTGCAAGTGTTGCTCACTGAGAAGCGATGGCTTTAGGTGAACAGTAGAGGATGGTGACCATCCACGTATACGGCGGTGCCTTTCTTTTTCTGTGTCAGCCCATTTAGTAGATCGAGGGTTGAATATAAGGTGGGAAAATAGCGTCGGTGAATGTAGTCTTTGTAAGGAGTTTTGCAGAGAAGAGAATAGCCAGCATTAGGGACAGAGGAGGAAACCCGAAGAAATTTTTCTTTTGCAGTTTTGTCTCAGAAGGAGGATGGAATGTCTTTCTTCTGCCAGGAGTAAGGGAGGTAATAAAAAACCAGTAGGAGGTTCAAGGAGAAGGGTGTATAAGCTTCAGGTGTGCCATTAAAAATCAACATGTGTTTATGCCACATTAAGTTCACCAAAGTCCATTTCTGTTCTTCATACAATTGCCCTCTTTTGCCTGATTTACCCACCCCGGGTGATGTTTAATAATTCAGATTGGATCATGTCATACTCCTTCTACTCTACCACTTTTTAGGATAGAACCCCAAACCCCTCAGGTGTAGTCCCCGTAAAATTCCCACCACCAAGTCACCTGTGAACCGCCACCATAGTCTCTGCTCTTCCGCCGGTGTTAATCCCTATCTCTCCCCTCCCCGCTTAAGGTCTCCAATTTATAGTTGCTTGCTAGTTTTGTCTCTCCCTGCCCCAGCCCTTATTTGGTTCCCCTGTATTCCTCCTATAAATGATATTTTTCTTTTTCCTTCTGGCTTATTTCACTGAGCATCATCCCTTCCAGTTCCATCCATGTTGCTGCAAATGGCATGAGTTTATCTTTTTGGATCACCGGATAGTATTCCACTGTGTATATAGACCCCCCTCTTCTGGCTCCAGTCCCCTGTTTTGGGGCATTTAGGTTGTTCCCATATCTTGGCTGTTGTAAATAGTGCCTCAGTAAACACAGGAGTGCGGGTTTCCTTTCAAATTAATGCTTTTGTGTTCTTTGGGTAGATTCCTAGAGTGGAATTACTGGGTGATATGGTAGATCCATTTTTAGTAATTTAAAGGTCCTCAGCAGTGTAAGAGGTTTCCTTTTTCTTTATATCCTTGCCAGCATTTGTTGTTGCTAGTTGTTTTTTTCCCCAATATGTGCCAGAATCCCAAATCTTTAACAGGTCCCTCTCTTTGTCCTCATTTTGCACCATTCTCACCTCTGTGCTTGACTATTCTTTTCTGTTTCAGTGTGTTTCTCCAGTTCCTATTCATCCTTGGTTCTTAGCTGGAACCTCAATTCCTGGCAAGATTGCCTGTTTCCTGACTCCCTATGCGAGATAACACCCCTTCCCCCAACATGTCTTTATTATAATCGTTGGCGAAGTGTTGTGGGGTTTTCCCTCCATCTGGAAACTGAGCATCGTGTCAATTGAGACTGTCTAGTTCAGTGCGTTCCGAGTTTTGACCATAGTGACACAGAGTAGGGTCAGCTGGTGAAGCTCCGAGCGGAAGTGTTGGATGGGCTGTGCAGGTGGATGCTGAGATTGCTGGGGAAAGCTGTAGGATTTGAAATGAATTAAATATGAGGCAGGTGTCGGAGTCTTTAATAAATACGAGACACAGGTGCCGCCCTTTCCTATGGCAAACGAATGGGCAGGTGAGAATCAGAGCAGTCCTGGGGGGGAGGGGTCAGTGCCCTAGTCCCTTGGGAAGCAGCGTGGGCCGGTGGAGAGAGCTGGGGTTCAAACTTTGGGTGCAGCCAACCTGACTTTCCACACCTTGTTTCTCCATTTGAGACCTGCTGCAGTCTTGTCAAGAACATGACAGGGTTTTTGAAAGTGCTTAATTTACATTAACTTATTAGTATTTATTCCTGATCACTGTTATCACTTCACGAGGGCATGCATGTGGAAGCAGGAATGAGTGGCAGAGATAGGAGCGGAAGTGAATTTTGGGCAAGGTACAAGACTTCAGTTATTCCATATGTTGAATCATACTAAAGAGTTGGCATAAAGGTTTATCGGCGAATATAGGTAACAGCAAGTACCTACCTAAAATAAAGGCCCCTGCTTTGCTAATGATAATGGTGCAGTATTGATTGACAACGTTTAATGTAAAAAAAATGCTTTGTTGGATGATTTTCACGAAGAGTCCATCAGTACGGGATATAGATTTTAATGTTCTGGAGAACAGAACAAGGACGATTATGTGAAAGTCGTAGGGGGAGAGGGACTGATGATTTACACGAGCACTTTCTAACAATCAGAGCTGTCCAACGGGGAAGTGAACATTATGGCAAAAGGCTGAGTTCTCACCGTGTGAGCCTGTGGAGACTGACGACCTTTCCACCAGAGATAGAGCAGGGATTCTTGCGTGGCCGCGACAGTGGACTAAGTCATCCCTCCATTGCCTTCTGATTGGAAGATCAGAGGATTTTGTGTCCAGTTGAGATTTGTCTAAATACCGTTCAGTCAGCAGGGATTTGAGTGCTTCTCTGTTTCATTAGAAAACCAGTGTTTTGTTTTTCTTCCCTTCCTGTGTGCTGAGACAGAGCCAAGGACTCAGGTCTCAGTGGTTGCCTTGGGTATTCCCATTTGGAATTTGAGGAGCTCAAGCCAGGTGTCCGAGGTGATGTAACAAGAGCTGTTGTCCTCACGGGTCCAGAGCCCCAGGCACGCACCTGGAGGCACCAAATACAGAAATGCGCTGCCAGGAAGTTTGTGCTGAGATTTTCAGTCAAGTTAGTGTAGATCAAGTTAGATCTATAAATCCACCCTCCCCCCCATGCTTCCATGCCTGAGGCTTAATCAACACTTCCCCAGCATCTTTTCGCTGATTGCTGCTTGTGTGCTAATGTATATCCCCCATATTCTTTCATAAAGTTATAAAAACGGCTTTACGGAATTCCTTTGCTTTTTTTTTAAATAGAAGATTGAAGTTAATTTTGCAGCTTGTTCTCTTCATTGTGGGTTATGCGCGTGCAATTTATTTGGGTTTCTTTCATCTCTGTGACCAGACGGCCTTGAGCCAGGAACCCTGGCCTGAATTACTAGAGAAACTATTGTGAGGGGAACCACTTATTCACCTATGAATTCAGAAGGAATATAGTAAGTGTTGAATGTAAGGAACTAATTTATTTTATAATGTGACATTTTGAATCTGAGATATATTATGCCAAACATTTATGTATTGGTGGGCTTTTCTGATGTGTGATGTTGAAAAGAAAGCAGATTAGGTGCTGATAATATGTAGACCAAGAAATCATAGCTTAAGAGACTGAGGTGAGCTAAGAGGCCAGGATTTCGTTTCCTCAGTGGTTAGTTTTTAAACTTGGAAAGGATCTGAGGCGTCATGGAATCCAAGTCTAGGGTACACGGGCGGAAGCCCTGTGAGTAATTTGATCAGAGTCGCCGCCTCTTACCTGGGGTGTAGGTAAAAATTGTGGGTCTGAGGGTGGTGAAAGTAGTGACAGTCCCATGATTGTCTGTTTGGAAAGGAGTTTCTCAAACTTTGAGAGATACAGTGCGACCAACCAAGGCAGACCCTTCGAAATAGAGGGTGATGCGAAGTGCCCTAGAATATCTCATCTGCCAAGTTAAGGCGCAGATTGGTGTGTGACTAATGTGGAGGTCCTCTTAGTCATTTATCCATCAGGCACTTAAAAATTTATTTTTATTGGGGTAACATCAGTTCGTAATGCCGCGCAGGCTTCAGATGGACAGAAGCTGCACACACCACGCCACGCCGCTGCCAGCATCCCATTGGCCCCCTGCACCAGCTCCCTACCCCCACCCCCGACATTGTCAGCTCAAAGTCCTAAGGGTTTGTTTTTGTTTTGTTTTCAGTGCAGGCATTTTCTGACTGACTGCCACACTGTGGGCGCTTTGCTGGATGTTGGGGCTACAGATAGGAACAAAACCTGTCCCTGCACTCGTGTGTCTGGTACTACTGAACAGGACCGGAGAGAATGCTTTCTGTTTTGCGATTGCTCCCAAAAGAAAAAAATTCACTGTTACCATGTTAGTTAGTGACCTGCTGGTTTTATGACTCACACATCATTGCTGTTTATTTGCCTTCATCTTTCTAAGGAACACAGAAAACCAGGATCTGGTCATACCACTAAACTAGCTGTGTTCTCGGGCAGGGACTGTGTGAAGGAAAGCATCTGAGGGTCAGCCTTAGACATAGGTCTGTCAGAAGAGGTTTCTGAGACAGCGCTGTTCCTCCAGGGCTCCCACCTTTGACCTGTCCAAAGGCAGGGTCAGTGGGTGCGGTAGGGCAGGTTGGCCCTGGTAACTGTTAAACAACTCCTATTCTTCAGAGAACCGTAGTTCTGTCTGAGGCTGCACAATTTGATTAGTGATTGTTTTTCCCTCCGTTATTTGCTTCCTCAGCTTCAGGGAAATGTGTGTGTGTCACACTGGCACCGGGACGCAGTTTCTGCCAAAACCAAGGCTGAAAGACAGGTCTGTTTCGGGTGCACTTATTTGGCAGTTAGTGTCCTGAGTGGAGAAGAGCATGTTTCCTGGGTTCATGAGGTGGGGGAGCAAAGGTTGATTTTTGCCAGGGCTTTTGGAATGTCCGCTCTGCTTTACTAGCTGCTTTTTTATTTTGAATAGTTTAAATCTGTCCGTTTGCTTCTCCCATTTCCTCCGCTAGCCCTGGTGTCCGCTGCAGTGGTCCAGGTCAGAGTCACTCAGCAGGTACTGCCTGAGCGCCTGTGCCAGCACTGTGCCACCTGCTAAGTGGTGCGTGCTGGTGGTGCCTTAGAGGAGGCGGCAAGATAGCAACTAATTAAACTAATTTCAGGGTATATTGAGTGCCAGGAACGAGGTGTGTGTTAGAGGAGTCCATGGAGGTGCAGTTTGCTGCTTCCTGCATTTGGGATAGAGCAAATGGATGGTAGACCTGTGGTGTTCCAGAAGGTAGCGGGGAGCGTCACTTGGACTGGTGTTAGGGTTTTGTGGTTAATGTAGTAGGTAAAAAAAGTTATGTTAATGAGGAATTAGGAAACTAAAGGTTATCTTTCATGGTATGTTCAGCTGAAATGATCTAGCGTTTTGTTTCCCCAGTGGTTAGAAAGCTGCTGAAATTGGGCTGTGATCTTCCAGCTCCAGTGTAATTTGAGCCTTACGTGTTTATTTCCTCCTCAGGTGGAGGCCTGAATTTTGATCTATGTCCTCCCTACATCAACTGCCTGAAAGTGCTTAATGGTCACATGACCCTGGACATGGATGCTGTCCTGTCGGATTTTGTCCGTTCCACAGGGGCAGAGCCAGGGCTGGCCCGCGATCTCCTGGAAGGTAAGGACTCCTGGCGGAGAATGAGAAGAAAGTAAAATGTGATATTTATTGTTCGGGTGATTTGGAACATCTGAGGCGATCAACAAGACACTTTGTGTGTGGTAGGCCTTACATTTGAGTTCCTTCTAGATCTATTTTGTGTATGACCCACCATAATTTTAAAATGCAAAAATCCCCTTTTCACTTTGAATTTTTGGTGTAAAATTTTTCTGCTGCCAATTTATGCTCAGCAGTTGCAAATGAGAGCTTAATTCTAGATCTCTGAGTATGAGAGCACAACTCTAGATTTCTTTGGCTTCCTTATTATATGTAAGTAACTCAGACTTTTGTATTCAGGATCATCCATGGTTTTCTTTCTTTTTTCCCCCTAATTTGTATGGGTAGTTCTATGCTGAATGGGTTTATTAAATGTTTTCATTGTGCTACTTTTGTTTACTTCTGTCAAGATATATACATAAATGAATGTTCTAGATTTTAAGGTCCTGAGGGGTTGGAATCATGCCTATAGGATCTTTGTTTGAAGTCATTATTAATAGTACATAAATGACACAAATACCTATGCCTGTGGGGAAAAGGACAGATTCTTAGCATACAGAGGTGACTTTTTAGATTGTCAGCCATAGCCAGGTATGGCATTTTGACATTTGTTTAGCTACCTGTGAAAAGTACATTAGGTTGAATATGGAAGAGCAAGGTTTAAATTGCAGTTTGTGGATTCATTGTAACTTGTGTTTTCATTTCATCTCCTCCTACTTTCTCCCACACTAGCTATGCGCCTTGTTTCCTAAGTCTATAGGGTGCTTTCCTACATTATTGTCTTGAAAGTCTCCTTATATTTCAAGATTCAACTCACATGCCTCCTTTTCCTCTTGTAACGTGTTGAACACCTCTTTGTGTTCAATGTGTGAGGTGCTTGAGATGTAGTATTTTCACAACCACTCTGCAATGCAGGTTTATCATCCCAGTATTATAACTTTAAAAACTGAGGTTCAGAGAAAGATTTTTTTTTTAAAGATTTATTTATGCATACAGGAATTGGGGTACAGGCCAGAGGTGTGGGGGTGAGAGAGTCACCAGAGACAGAGTGGGGAACAGAACAGGCAGACTGGCTGAAGTACACTGGTGAGCGGAGCAACGGGTGAGTCAGGAGAGGTCTGCTGCGCCATATGGATATCTCCTTGGCAGGGGCTCGAACTCGTGCTGCAGTGGCTGTGGATAACTTCATAAATTGCATCTAAATCTCTTGCTCCACCAGGGAGGCCCCAGAGAAGTTAAGGATTTGAACCAAGGAATCTGATTACAGTTGGTCTTAATTATGTTACAAATTAGTGCGTGTACACTGTCTCCTGCACTTGCACTCATGCCATGAAAGAAAAGTTGAGAGTGTTATGGAAGTGCAGGAGAGAAAACTAATTTATACACGGAGTGCAGAAAAGCCTTTGAACTGAACCCCAAGGATGCATAGGACTAAGAAAACAGTGTTCCTGTAGAAGAGGTAGCTTATAGAAAGGCCCAGAGGTGAGTGTGAGTTTGGCATATCAGGGAAACCAGCAGCAAGAATGATGGAAGAGTGGTAGCACACTGGGTAGACAGGGAGGCAGCAGCGTTTGAGACTGTCGCAGGCCACGGTGAGCAGTTTAAATTTCACTCTGCATTCAGTGACGAGCTGGTGAAGGATTTTAAACAGGGTAGTGACGTTGGATTCAAGGTTTGAACTGGTTGGGGGGTATGGAATGGTTTGGAAAAAGTGAGCAGGGAAGTGGTAAAGTCAGTTAAGAATATTACTACAGTTCAGGTGAGACATGACAGCACTTGGCTGCAGAGGAGGCAGATGAGCAAGAAGTGGATGGACTTAAGCTTTAATTTAAAAGGGGAGCCGAAGGACCTGATTGTCCTCTCCTTGTCTTTGTTAACCTCGTCTCTTGCTTTTTCCTTTAAAAGTTAACTCTGGCTACATTGAAAAGAACAGATTGGAGAGGGGAGAGACTCATTAGATTGGCCTCCCAAAAGGCTAAAGACCAGGTAAAGATTATGAGGCTCCGAATTGGGGCAGCAGCAATAAAAATGGACAAGAAATAATAGATTTGAGAGATGGTTCAGGGGTCCAGGCAGTCCTGAAGATTAACTGGATGGTGAGGGGAGAGGACCAGTGGGATGAGGCAGTGAAGTGAAGGGGCTGAAGATGGCTGTAGTGCCATGATAGGCTTCGGGTGTATAAAAGGAGTGTGGGATACGGAAGCCAGCTCTGGAGGGAAAGATGACAAAGATGCGGTTTTGTGGACCTGATTTTAAGGAGTTTGTTATTCAGAGGACCTGATTTTAAGGAGTTTAGCAGCTGATTGGAAATACAGACCCGGTGCTCAAAACAGATGTCGTCATCCATTGATTGATGCACAGTGAACATCTTCTACTCCTCAACAAGTATTTGTTGAGGACCTGCTATGTACCAACTTCTAGAAGCTAAACAAAACAAACAAATCTCTTGTCCTTATGTTCTAGCAAGAAAGACAGTTAATAAGCAAGCATGAGAACAAAGTGAATTGTAAAGTGTTACACAGTGCTGAGTGCTGTAGAAAATGGTAGGGGATGATGAGGTGGTTTGTGATTTTTAACTGGGCAGTAAGGGTGGGCTCTTGAGAACGGGACACTTGAACAAATGCCCAAAGGAGGTGAGCGCTGTCTGTGTCGGGGCAGGAGCCTCCCGGGCAGGGGCAGTGGCAATGGAAAGGCTGTCAGGGAAGCTGCCTTAGCAGGCGCAGGGACAGCTGGGAGAGCCGTTTGGCTGAAGTCAGTGACCAGAGTGTGCAGGGGAGGTGGAGCAAAGGTGAATATGAGCGTACGGAAGTGAAGTCGTCAGGGGTGGAGGGTTAATAGGGCTGACTGGAGAATTATAAGGATGACAAGAAACGTCACACGACAGCAGTGCCTGCGGAGGAATGCTGGCTCTGCACCCAACTCCGTTCTAGGTGCTTCAGGTCATTTCATCTTCATGACAACCCTTTATGGTGTCCTCTCCGCTTTCACAGCCCGGAAGTGGAAACAGCTGAATAGGCCTGAAAAGCAGGCCAGGTCACTGGGCTTTGGATGCCAGACCAGAGGACCTAGTTTTGTGTCAGGCAGTGGTGAGCCGTTAAGAGACTCTGAGACGTCGTCTCACCAGACCCCAGCTCCATGTGAACAGGCGCGCGTCTCTCGGGACCTCTCCGGGTGGCTCGGCCCTCTGCCTGTTGGTGCGTGTCTTTTAGTAGCCTTTGTGATACATTGGTGATAGTGAGGCAAAAAAAAAATTTTTTTTTTTTGATCACAGGATGGAAATGACCAGAACTGTGCTTTGGAAAGATTAATGTTATGGAATTATTTAGAGCGCACTGGATGTGGGACAATAGGTGGTAAGAATTGAATTAAGGTGGTGGCAGAGGGAATCAAATGGAAAGAAATGTGGACAGTTAAGCAGTAGGTATTTATTGAATAATTTAACTGAAGAAAGCAACAGAAAAGCCATTGCGAAAAATACATCATTTCGGGTCTTGAGTAGAGTAGTGAATCTTACATTTAGAGGTTAACGATCCCCTTTGATGATGATCTGATGGCTGCTGTCAGCTTTTTCTTTAAGAAATAGCCACACCTATAACTTCAGATAAACTTCCGGTGGGTTAGGACACCCAGAACACACCTAGGCCAAGAGTCTCTTTAGCTCCCAGAGCTGGGAGCCCCGGGCTTGTGCCCCGCCGTGCCCTGGTGCGCATCTGCTGCTTTGGGACCGGTCATTCTCCTGCGTCTTTAGACCTCATTTCCTTCATCTGTAAAATGAGGTTTTAGGTCCCTGGCTCTCAGAGCACCCTCTCAGTTCAGGGAGGGAGAAAGTTTCTGTGTTCGTGGACCTTAGGAAGTAAATAATAACTAAATAAAGGAATCATTTGCTATTTCAGATTGAAGTCGTTGTGAAGAAAGAGAAAGCGAGGGAAGGGAAGGAGAGGGTAGATGTGTGCGTGAGTGTTGCTGGTTCTGCTGGGATGGCAGGAGTGATCGTCCCTTACCTTCCTTCTGCTCCGAGTGTCTCATTTGCTTTTATGCTTTGTCTCCTGGCAGGAAAGAATTGGGATGTGAGCGCTGCCCTTAGTGATTTTGAACAGTTACGTCAAGTCCATGCTGGGAATCTGCCCCCACCCTTTGGTGAAGGGAGTGGTGGCTCCAGGACCCCTGAAAAAGGGTTTTGTGATAGAGAATCTACCCGCCCTCTCCGGCCCCCTCTACAACGGCAGGATGACGTCATTCAAGGTACGGAGTAACTGAAGGTGTTTCTACAGACAGACTAGAACCGAGGGCCGGGGACTGCTGGATGCGCTCAGAGAGCTTCGTGACCTTTCGGAGAAGGTCCCATTTCTCACACTTCTCTCCAGCCAGACTGATCAGAGGTGACCTCGGTCTGGCCAGGGACTGGAGTCGCTCACAGTTGCTCTCCATCGTGAGCGGGATCCTCCTTCGGATACTGTGCAAGGTTAATCTTTCTAAGGCACAGTTCTGATTGCTTCTATTCCATGGAAATGGGAAGAAAGGGTAACATTCTGATTGCGATAAGATGCACATATAGACTTCAGAAGATCTCTTTGAAGGACTGTTTCTTTATATTTGTCAGTATCTATCAAAAATTTCATTTCTGGGAATTCATCATGTGTGCCTGTGGCTGTGTATATATTCTCCCAGTGTGTACGTGAATGTACACGTGGTAGACAGACACACAGCGTGTACAGGAAGAGTTCATAGTGGTTAAAGCTTAAAAGCAACTTTTAACATTCATTTGCATAGGAATGGATAAATTGTGATCATTCATATTGTAGGCTCTTTTGCAGCCATTAGAGAGAATTAGAATTTTATGTGCTGTTTTGGAAAACTTTCTAAAGTCTTTTGAAAAAGGTCAGTTGCAATACAGTGTATGCTTCTGTTTATGTTTTTGAAAATGCTCCTATGATTAAAAAATTCTGGAAGAATACATGGTTGGTTGCCTCTGGGGAAGGGATCAGAAATTTGAATAACAGGGTGATTTCTTTAGTAACATTTTTATACTTTTGGTACTATTTTGATTTTTTGCAATGGATACATGGTACTTTTTTAATACCTAAAAAAATTAGTTAAAAAATCACTATAAATTAGTGTCAGACAGCTTTTGATTGATTTTGTGCATCACCTCTGGCAAATACTGGATTGAGTGCTGCTACCCAACATGACTTTTAACTCTTCTGATGATCTTTTTTTAGCCTTTTTATCCAGTGGGGAAATGCTGAATTGTTTATTAACTGTTGCTTGGACTGTTTGGATATAGAAAATAATAAATTTGCTTCCTATTTCACACCATAAACAAATTTTTTAAAGTAAACACATGATTTTGGAGAAAATCGACGTAATATGCTGAGTCTGCCATCCATGAACAAGCAATGTCTTGCAAGTTATTTAGAAACTCTTCTTTGATAGCTTTCACCAGCAATTTTTAATTATAATATTACACATTTTTTTTAACATGGAAAAATGTTCATCACCACTTTTGTTTTTAATTTGTCAGTTACTTACATAGCTGTATGACTTTACATTTTCCCGCCTCCATATGTGCACATTCTTCATTCACCCTCCACCAGAGCGCCCGTGTTAATGGCCCACCCCTCTCCTTCCCTGCCCCTCGCCTACTCCCTCTGGTAACTAGTATATTTTTCAGAGTCCAAGAATTTTTGCTGTGTTTTTCCAGTATATGTTCTTTCTTTATATTCCACAAATAAGTGAAACCACCTGGTATCTGTCTCGCAGTCACCTCAAGATCCATTCATTTTTGTCCCAAAGGCAGTGTTTCATCCTTTTAATAGCTGAGCAGTGTTCCATTAATGTGCACAATTTCTTTATCTAGCCCTTGGTCGTTGAGCACTTAGGTTGGTTCTGTGACTTGGCGACTGTGGATAGTGCTGCTGGGAGCACAGGAGGGAATCAGGCTTTTCATGTTAGGGTTTTCATATTCTTTGGGCAAAAACTTGGTAGTGGTATTATTGGACCACATGGTGTTTCCATTTTTAGATTTTTAAGGTATCTCTAATCCATTTTCCATAAAGGCTGCACCAAAATAAACCCCCACCACAGTGTTCCCCACATCTTCACCAACATGTGTTGTTTCCAGCCTCTTTGACCTGGATCATCCTCACAGAGATGAGGCAGTAATGTCTCATTGTGGTTTTGATTCGCGTTTCCCTTATAATAAGTGATGCTGAACATTTTTTTATGTGCCTGTAGGCCATCAGACGTCTTTGGAAAAGTTAGATCTTCTGTCTGGTTTTTGATTGGGTTGTCATATGAGCACTTTATATATTTTGTAAATTTTGATAATCTTTATTTTAAGTCAGGCAGGTGAATTGTGAGGCTACACTGAGCAAATTATCACAATAGAGTTACCTGCTGGGGTTACAGGTGCTGTATTTTCAAGACAAATAATTTTGTCTGTGTAGTCTTCCTTTGTAGCATGGTAATTAGAATTAACTGTACCTCTACATTCTGACAAACGTATCAAGAAAGTTTATAGTAGTGGTGTAAAGAAATGTGAGTGATGGTAGAAAACAAAGTTCCTAATGTGTAAGATTAGTCATTCACTTTATTTTTGAAAATGGAAATCCTCCTCTACATTCTGTTAAGACCCTAAAGATCACCAGAGATTGTTTGACTAAATTTAGCCAAATGAAGCCCCAGTTCCTGTATTTCCTCTTCCTCCCTCCCCTGCCCCCTCAGTGACAACCGAATTGCCAAGTGAACAGACCCTTTATATTATGGAATGGAAGTGGAAGAAGACAGTTATAGGGAGAGAAAGTGGCAAATTCCAAGAAGGATAATAAGAGGAAGACATACTTTGTATTAACGTGCCTATAAAAAACATTGTTCTCTATTTCTCCTTTTATATCTGATTTGAGAAAGAGGGTCCTGAAATTCAGGAGCCAGTTAGACTCAGTTTCTCATTAACGGGGAACCTGTTGAGAGTTTACTGTCACCGTATGAATGGAAAGTTCTGAGAGGGCTGTGCATGTTCTGAGGTGACTCCATTTCTCATTGCAGAAAAACGCCTGTCTAGGGGCATCTCCCACGCCAGTTCCAGCATTGTCTCCCTGGCCCGGTCCCATGTCTCCTCCAATGGTGGGGGTGGGGGGAGCAGTGAGCACCCCCTGGAAATGCCCATCTGTGCCTTCCAGCTTCCAGATCTCACTGTGTACAATGAAGACTTCCGCAGCTTCATAGAGAGAGACCTCATTGAACAATCCATGCTGGTTGCCTTGGAACAGGCAGGTCAGTGATACTTCCCTCTGAGCTTCACCTTGAGGCTGCCACCCAGGGTCTGGGCTTGACCGCTGTATCGATAATTTCTTTTTAAATTAGCCAGTTATCTGGCTAGTGAGGTTGCAGACCAGTTTGTCGCTGTAGGTTTTTTCAGGAATTGAAGAAAACTTCTAAGCATCATTCACAAAATATTTTCCTCATGTAAACTAGTGGATTGGAAATTATGGGATGACTACACCAAATTGACACTCATTTTCTTGGTATTTTATCCTTAACTGTTATTGTTCATGTCTTTAAACTTAAAGCTTGTACATGTTGGTATGGTGATGGCCATATATTCAGATGATACTTGATTGACATTGAATAGATGCTTTGGGTTCTTTCATTTGTTTACTGAAAATGGTTTTTTGCTGAGCTTTGTTGCTACATTATTTACTAGTCTCCTGACCAGGATGAGAGAATCAGAGTCAGATAAAGTAGCCAACATAGATTTAAACCTGCGACCTTAACCTCATCAACTAAACCCAGGTTGCCCAACCTTAGCACTGCTGACATTTGGGACTGGATAATTCTTACTGTGTGAACCCTGTGCTATCTGTTGTCTTCAGCAGCCTCCTCGATCTTTTCCTATGCCGATGGCATCTTTCCACCAATTTGGACAACCAAACATATCTCCAGACATTGTCAGATAGCTACTTGGGGACAACATCGCCCCTACTTAAGGACTATTGATCTAACTAGTTGTGCTCACTCAATTCTGATCAACTAGAAATAAGAGAAGAAAATATAAAGAGTAGAAATTTTATTTATTTTTTTAAGATTTATGTATGCATACAAGAACTGGGGCAAAGGCCAGAGATGCGGGGGGTGAGAGGACTCACCAGAGACAGAGCGGGGAACAGAACAGGCAGACTGCCTGAAATACACTGCTGAGGGGAGCGTGGGCCAGACAGGTGAAGTTGCTTTGCCATGTGGGTTGCTCCCTGGCAGGCTGGGGATTGAACTCGTGCTGCAGAGGCCTCGGATTGCTTCATAGTGCGGTGCTTAACCCCTTGTGCTACCAGGGAGGCCCTGGAGTCTATTTTAGAAATAGGAAAGGGGGAAGGTCTTTATGGATAATCTACTCTTCTCCTTTCCTCCTGTTTCTCTAGGACGTTTGAACTGGTGGGTGAGTGTGGACCCCACATGTCAGAGGCTGCTTCCTTTGGCAACCACTGGGGATGGAAATTGCCTCTTGCATGCAGCCTCTCTTGGTAAGTCTTGAAAGTGGCCCTTGGTTTCGGGTGGAAAGGAAGCAGTAGAATAAATCTTAAGCACAAGATTTATTCAAAACAACCTTGATCTTAGGCAGAAGTGATGATGCAGATAACGTGTGTGTGTACGTGTGTGTGTCTCTGTCTGTGTCTGTCTGTCTACTAGTGTGGGAAAAGATGGAAGCGAGCCCTGCTCTGGTTTTTCAGTTTTGTTCAGAGATTTTATGGAGAACACAGGTTTTAGCGTAGCCCTCACTCTGAGAACTGATCCCCTATAAATTAAGAGCAGTAATAAGCCAGCGGTATAGAATTCTCTCTGTGTATAATTCTGTTATTAATATTTATTCTTTAGGTGTATAAAAAAGATGTTTTCATCAGTCCTTCGTGAGATTTGTTTTAAGTTACAAAGCCTTTCATAATAGTGTCCATTTTCTAGCCATCCCTCCAGCTTTGATCCTTACTGCTGTGTCCCAGACCTGTCCTTTCTGCTGCTACTCTGTATTTTTTAGTTTGTTAGATTTTCATCAGGAGTAAGGGCTTCTTGTCAGGAGCTTGTAGGATGTGGTATTTCCCCACTCTCAAGTTCTCAGAAGTTTTTTTTTTTTTAATTTTATTTATTTTATTACTTAAAATTTTTTCTTATATTATTGTAGTCCCCATAGTTCTCTGCCATCGTATCCCCTGTGGGCTGTCACCATATTCCCTTGTGTTCATCCCTCCCATTTTGCCCCCTGCTGCACTCCTCCTTTGCTGGACGCCACAGTTCTCTGGTCAGCTGGCTAGTTTTTGACTTTTTCTTCGCCTTTCGTTTGGTTCCCCTATATTCCACATAGAAGTGAGACCATCGGGATTTACCTTTTTCCTTGTAATTTCAGCTAGCAGCATCCCATCTAGCTCCATCCATGTTGCCACAAGTGGCCTGAGTTTGTCTTTTTGATTGCTGAGCAATATTCTATTGTATAAATATATTACACTTTTTTGATCCATTCATCTATTTTGGGTCATTTGGGTTGTTTCCGTATCTTGGTGATTGTAAATAGTGCTGCTGCAGCAAACACAGGACTGCAGGTTTCCTTTCAAATTAGTGTTTTTTGTGTCCTTTGGGTGATTCCTAAGAGTGGAATCGCTGGGTCATATAGTACCTCCATTTTTAGTGTTCTGAGGACCCTCCACAGTTTACATCCCCACCAGCAGTGTAAGAGGCTCCTTGATCTCCACATCCTCGCCAGCACTTGTGTCCGTTTTTTTTTTTTTTTTTTTTTTAATGTGGGCCATTCTCACTGGAAGTTCTCAAAGTTTCTGAACCTCCAGAGAAGAAACACCATTTCTTTCTTGATCAGGTGCCTTTCCCCTCGGTCACAGTACGTGTTTCTTTGAACCTGGCATTCAGCTTGATTTCCTTCATCACGAACAGGGTTGAGTCAGGGTACAGTGTCTTACCGCCAAGTTTTCTTGCCGCAGGGATGTGGGGTTTCCATGACCGGGACTTGGTGTTGCGGAAAGCTTTGTATGCACTGATGGAGAAGGGGGCCGAGAAGGAAGCACTGAAGCGGCGCTGGAGGTGGCAGCAAACACAGCAGAATAAAGAGGTGAGGGAGCTTGGGTGGGAACCCCGGTTTCCCAGAGTTACCCCAGGGAGATGCCTCACGTGCCTGGGGCAGTGGTATTTCTCTTATGATCTTGGAAATTGTGGAAGATGCCAGGTACTGGGGTAGAAGCTTTTTGGTGTAGGTGAGAGACTGGTGTGGGGAAGCCAAGACCTACATCGTGCTTTTTCAACAAAATGTGATATCCCAAGTTCCTAGGATTTTTGAATGTTCTGGTTTTTAGCTTACAATAAGGCTGGACTTATTTAAGGACTTTGTTTTCAACCCTTACAGAAATGTAAGTGCTTGAAAATAGATGGTATATTTGACCATATACACCATTTGTTTTCGTATACTCTGTTTATTAAAAAAATTTTAAAAACAGCCTGTTAACCTGAGTTTGAATGGTATTTCTTAGAGGTTTAGCAAATGTTAAGACTGCTGTTATACCGAGAAGTAACAATGGGCTGTTTGTACTTTCCATTCCCATACCGGGTTGGGCAAACTTGTGGCCTGTGGGCCAAATCTCACCAACCGTTTTATAAAAAAATGTTTTATTGGAACACAGCCCTCCCCCACCCATTCATTTATGTCTGTGTGTTCATGCAAGTGCTTCGCCGCTGTTGCTGCGAATAGAGGCATTGCATGTGGCCTGCAAGCCTGCAAGATCTGTTCTCTGGCCCTTTCCAGGAAAGTTTTGCTGACCCCTTCCCTTTAATAATGACATTATGCTTTTACATAAAGATAAGGGGCCTCCCCCTGCTTCCTTTTCCCCTGATTCCATGCCTTCCCTCTGTTTATCTCTTGCTTTTCCTGTGTCTATTTTTTGCCATGTATACGGCGGGGTGTTTCTGGCACTGAGTATGGCAGTCACTCCTCAGAAAATGGTATTTTTTTTTTTTCCATCTTCTCTGTTTTCTTCATTTATTGCTCCATCACAACTGGCCATAATCTAGAGCTAGCATGCTTGTTTTAGTTATTAGGGTTCAGTGTGCTAGAGATTTAAAACATATACAGAGGTGTTAAAGATTTAAAATATATATTAAGAATGTTTTGTATTTCTTTCTCAAAAACAAAGAACCTGATTGTTAAAATTAGCATGATAGTCTCAGAATCCTATTGTTGATCACCCCATCTGCCTCAGAAGAGGGGGAAATAAATGCCCAGGGGTGTGAGGCCTGTGAATGGCACCCTTTATTACCACCAGCCCCATGGCTACCTCGGAAGTTGGGAGGGACCCTGAGCTAGAGCCAGCCTGGAACTTACCCTCTTCCCCATCTGAATTCACACAGACCCAAGCCAAGTTTTGGATGGGACCGCCCCGGAGATAGAAGCAGCCAGCCCCCAGAGCGTACCCTGTAAGCGGAAGGGGCTGCAGGGTGAGAGTAGACGTGCTTAAGTCAGCTGGTAAAGCTAGGCCTAGGTGTGGTGATGTTTGTCCAGGAGACCCAGAAACACCTGGTTCTGTTCGTGGTCAGCCCTATTACTCCCTGTCAGCATCCCCGCTGGAACCTACCAGGGAGAGTGGCCGCCGGCACAGAGCAAGTCTGCTAGGTAGCCTGTAGCTCAGCACCATCAAAGTTCCATACCAGATCCTTGTTTTAGCTCAGACCATTCCCGACATTATAGCCATCCGGTACATTGGGACGGGGAGAGGGAATGGATGGACTGGAGAGTTCACTTAGCCAGTACCACACGCCAAGTGCTCGAAGCGTTTTGTTTCTCTGTTTTGTGTTGAAATTGGGAAGAACTTGCTCAGGCTAGAAGGGTGTGCCATCTAGTGGCGTGTGTGTAAGAACAGGGAGCAGGAGCAGGTAAGGAGCAGGGGATGAGTTCCCCTGGGCCGTATTTCCGAGTGCCCAGAGCACCCCTATATATGATCTGTGGGTTGTCCTCTTCATTTTATTTTTTTATTAGCATGTCTACATTTTTATTTATTTTTAATTATTGCATATTTTACATCATTGTTCATTGTCCTTTTTAATTGAGAAAGTTTGTGACGGCGATCTACAAACTGAACATAGCCTTGTGGGGTTTTTTTAGGTTATTAAAGTAAAATGTTCTCACATCATCTCTTTAGTTCCCGTTGAATTTGTCTCTGATGCCCCTCATGTTTCTGTTGTGACTCTGTTGTCAGTATGTTTAAGCAGCATAAGCTTATGATAATGTTAGTGTCTCCCAAGTCGGCATATATGTCCCTAAAGCCAATATATTTTCAAATTATTTGTATCTCTCCTCTTTTTCCCCCCAAAGATTTATTTATTTATACAAGAACTGGGGTACAGGCCAGATGCACGGGAGGGTGAGAGGATTCACCAGAGACAGAGTGGGGAACAGAACAGGCAGACTGAAATACACTGCTGAGGGGAGCAGCGGGTGTAATAGGAGAGGTCTGCCATGCCATGTGGGACCCTCGCCGGCGGGCTGGCCGGGATTGAACCAGCGCTGCAGAGGCTGCGGACAGCTTCACAGCGCTGCTCTCAACCAGCTGCGCCACCAGGGAGGTCCTGTATCTCTTCTCTTTTGATAAAAACTTTACTTTCACTCAGCATGTATTTACTGATTACTGATCACGTAGTAGGCACTCAGTGTATTGCATGAAACATAGGCTTATAGTATAAGAGGAGGCAATGGACATATAAATATATATTTGTACAAGGTCACAGTTTATGGCTTTTATGATAGAAACCTGTATAGCATTGAGGAGAGGATGCAAAGGAAGGAGTGGTTGATAATAGCAGAGAGATTAATTGTAGGCAGGCTTCACGGAGGAGTGATACTTGAGTTCTTTTCTGGTAGAGAGAAAATATCTCCACCAGGTGGCTAGAAGTGGGCTGTTCCAGGCAGAAGAAACAACTTAGACAAAAGCTCAGAAGTGGAATCAGGAGAATGTATAAACTGAAGTAGTAACACCAGTTCAGGATCCATTGCCATAGTTCGTGCTTAGTAGTTATTGATTAAAGGAACCCGGTGTGAGGTGTGTGAGGGGAGAGGTGTTCTAGATTGCTCTCTGGTTTCTGGCTTGGGCTTTTGGGTGATGGTTGGTGCTATTCCCCAAGGTAGCAATATTGGAAGAAGAGTAGGTTTTGGAAGAGCTGTATAGTTGTGACTGTGCAGAGTTTGAGGTGGTCACGGGCAGGTGTCAATAACATTCTGTAGGCGGTTGGATGTAAATAAAGAAATGAAGCGGACCTTTGGGCTGGAGAGGGAGATAATAGAATTCTGAGCACATAGGTGGTAGTAGATGAGATTAGGGAGGTAGAGGTCACTCAGAAGGAGCCAAGGCTAAAAATCATTGACACAACACCAGTATGTTGGAGATAGACAGAGGTCAGAGAGGTATAAGACTGTAGTGAGGTAAAAGCTAAAGGAGAAGAAAGTTTAAAGAGGTGATTCAATGGCACATGAAGCTAGGGAAGATGAGGTCTGAAGAATCTGCTGGAATTGGAATTTAGGAGGTCCTTATTACCCTTTGTCAGAGTCAGTTGAAGTGACCTATAAAGGTGGGGAGGGCGGAAACAGAAGCTAGTTGATTGCAATAGGTGGAAAAGAATAGAAGACAAAGAAGTATGAGAGATCATAGTCTAGTCTTTCATGGCTCTTGCCTGTGAAAGAGAAGAGATTTGACTGTAATACAAATTGTAAGCCAAGTACTAAGAGAATGGGGAGTGGGGTCACATGAGCGAGTTGGAATGGCTGCTGCCCCTTGAACCTAGCTCCTAACTGCTTGCCTTTCACACAGTCAGGACTGGTATACACAGAGGATGAGTGGCAGAAGGAGTGGAATGAGCTGATCAAGCTTGCCTCAAGTGAGCCCCGAATGCATCTAGGTACCAATGGAACCAACTGTGGTGGGTAAGTATGACTAAGTGGGGGAGCAGGAAATAATCTCTGCTGAGTCCTCAGTGTCTGAAGAGCTCTGTGCTAAGAGGATGTAAGAAGGAACGAGAACACCTATGGCAAGGGCATAGAAGGGTGCAGCAGCATGGAATGTTCTAGACGCTACAGGTAGTTGATTATTGCTGGAATGTAGGGTATGTGGTACGGATGAGGCAATTCCAATTTTTGTGTGCCGTGCTGGTTTCTCTTGCACCATACTAAGGAATTCAAATTGTGTCCTATCTTGACTTTAGGAAACTATAGGCCAAATGACCTGGTTTCCTTAATAAATAAATCACAAGGAAAATAAAAAGGTTTAAAGACACTTGAGACATATCAACCGATTGGAATGCATAGGCATTTATAAGATAGGGCAATGTGAACAATATTACACGCTTGATTATTTTTAAATATTAAAAGTGTGACAGTATTGTGGTTTTTAAACAAGGGGCTTTATTTTTTAGAGATAGAAACGGAAATATTTATGTATGAAGGATGTGATAGCTAATAGTCACACAAAATAAGCTAGCAGGGTAGCAGTGGGGCTGATAAGAAAACAGACTGAGGTCTAGTGTGAGGTGAGGCTGACCATGTGTTTAAAATTTTTTTTAAGATGTATTTTTATTTATTTATGCATACAAGAACAGCAGGGGTGTAGGCTAGAGGTGCAGGGTGGGAAGGGTGAGAGGACTCAGCAGAGACAGAGTGGGAGCAGAACAGGCAGATCTGCTGAAACACTGCTTAGGGGAGCAATGGGTGAGACAGGAGATCGAACCCAGGCCGTCTAGGTGATAACACCAAGACTGAATCCCTAGCACTGGGGAGGCCCTTGTGTTTTTAATTGTTGAAGCTGGCTGATAGATACGTGAGAGTTTAAGTTTTGAATATGTTTAAAATCTTGAAAAAGTTAACAGTGATAGTCTATCCAGATTTCATTGTGCATTAGAATAATCCAGGAAAATTGTTTAAAATGCAGATTTCTGAATCTCCATCATAGGGAAGTCCAGTTGAGTTGTTTGAGGTAAAGCCCAGGAGCTTGTAGGTGTGTTCTCATGGAGTGACACAGCAGACGGGGCGATGGCGGGATGGGAGTGAGACTAGAACACAGCTGCAGCAGTCAGGGAAGGGAGGGCCGTGGGTATGGGTAAGGGGCCAGACTGCAGGCAGGCCAGAGGAGACAGATGAGTGAGCCCCATGAGGCAGACAAGGGGACACCTTGGTCAGGCCAGGAGACCAGCTGAAGGTGAGCGATAAAGAGCAATAAATATGTCTTGGGTTTCTGATAGGCTCCTGGGTAGATGATGAGGCTGTTCTCCACGTTAGAGAACATGGGGCTGAGGAGTTGTTCCCTTTTTTTCCTGTCGGACCTCATGAGGGTTAAGTGTAGGTGGTTGTGGCAAAGAAAGTAAGCAGGGTGAGGCTGCCGGGCTGCATCTTGAGCAACTGGATGACGAGAACTGGGGGAGGTTGTGAACAGGCGGTCTATGAGGAGGGGTTTCCCTCACGTTCCTAACTCTGTTTTAACCTTCGAGCCTTCCAGTCTCCTCTTGATTCCCCCATGTGTGCCATAGGAAAAAAGACGCAGTAGCACAAATAAATCGGCTGTGTCTGTGGCAGCCTTCCAGTTGGAAAACCAGGAAAGGATGTTCCTCTTTTCCCCTCTGAGGAACTGGTCTTAAGGGCTCTCTTGTTTTGTTTTCTTCCCTGTCCCTCCCACACTGTCCCTCTCTGCAACTTCAGGGCGGAGAGTTCAGAAGAGCCTGTCTACGAGAGCCTGGAGGAGTTCCACGTCTTCGTCCTGGCCCACGTGCTGAGGAGGCCCATTGTCGTGGTGGCAGACACCATGCTGAGGGACTCTGGCGGGGAAGGTGAGTCAGTCCTCACTTCACCCTGAGCACCCCTGTTTGCAGAACCTTGGGCTAAGCACTGGGAGGCAGGCAGGAAAAGAACCTGCAGGCCCTTGGGAATAAAACAAGATATTCACCAGAACAATGCGAAATTCTGAGATCCAGGGTAAAGTAGTTGGGGTTAATTGAGGAGGCTTCCTACGGGGAGAATTGCCAAAAAGGAGTAGGAATGAAAGGGGGACTCAGTTGGTGGAGTGGGGTGGAGAGGTTGGCCCGCCAGGCGAGAACCTGGCCTCAATAACAACATCTGTGGTTTCCTGCAGCGTTCGCCCCTATTCCCTTTGGGGGCATCTATCTGCCCTTGGAAGTCCCAGTGAGCCAGTGTCTCCACTCCCCTCTGGTGCTTGCCTACGACCAGGCCCACTTTTCTGCACTCGTGTCCATGGAGCAGAAAGAGAACGCCAAGGAGCAAGGTGCTGAGCGCGGTGTCTGTCTCTGCTGTATTTTTCACTTGCAAAGTTGAAATGAGAGAATACAGGAAGGAAAGAACTAAGTGACGCGCAAGCCCAGAGAGTACATGTAACACGGTCTTACTAAGAGTTGTAAGGTATACCTATACCAGGGTTTAAAAAAAAGGTTTTAGGGAAAAACACAGTGGCCTGTGTTTTCCTAGAGTTAAGAGGCTTATGTATTAAGGTCATAGACCCTTCCAAATAATCATTTGCTGTATCTGTCTTAGTAATGACTGAATTCTCGAATCTAGTGAACTGGCAGGAACATCTTGAATGTTAGCTGGCTGACTGGAGGGGAGGCGTGGGGACCAGTGGTGTAAATGGCATGCTGGGCAGTAAGAGCAAACCAGCCTGTTGGTTTTTAATGCCAGGGTCCCTCACACGTAAGAGCTGAGAAAGTGACTGCAGCTAGAGGCCTGTGGAATGATTAGCTGCTTTTGCGTGAAGTGAGCCTGTGTGCCGTGGCCTTCTCTCTCCTCAAGGCGTTTGCTTGATGGCATGTTCTTCCCTCTCCAGCTGTGATCCCACTTATGGACTCAGAGCATAAGCTGCTGCCCTTGCACTTCGCGGTGGACCCTGGGAAGGGCTGGGAGTGGGGCAAAGATGACGATGACAACGTCCGGTTGGCCAGGTGAGGCAGGCCGAGCTGTCTCTCTGCTTTGTAGCTGCCATCTTCGTTTCCAGGGGATCCCTCAGCTTAGTGGCAGGACCGTCACCTCCCAGCCACAGTGTCTTCGGGAAGATGAGTCGGGACCAGGACCCCGCTTGCCTTGTCTCCCTGTACAGAGACGGGGGTCCTGGGGCCTCAGATGCTCTTCTCGTGCAACAAGAAGCGTGTGCTTGCACAGATGCAGCTTCGATCCCACTGGGTTTTTGCATTTCTGGAATTTAAATATAAAAAGACATTCTCCCCTGCTCTCCAGAAACTGGGTTCTTCTTCTTCCACAGCTCCATGGAGGGTGAATGTGTAGGGATGCAAAAGCTTCACCCCTGTGTCTTACTTGACTCTTCTTCTTTGGATTATGAAACTGGGAGGGTTTGATTTTAAAATTCAGAATCGGTGACTTTTTAATTTAACGATCAAAAGCACCTTCTAACTAATGTGTACAGCAACAGTGATGGCCCGGCTTGGTGTTTCCCGTTTTCCAGACAAGATGGGATCCTTTCCAGCCATGATTTTAATCTTTGTCATCACCATGCAAGACACGTTGGGGAAGTGACTTGCTCAAGGTCACAAGCTTAGTCCTTGCTGGAGCTGTAATCTAGCCCCAACTCTGTCTGAGGCCCAGGCTGTGTTGCTGCTGCCCACCTACTCCCTTGTGGATCGCACGCCTTTGCTCTGTCAAGGTCACATACCTTTTCAGTGCTTTGTTTCTCCTTTTCACAGTGTTATTCTGTCCCTGGAGGTCAAATTGCATCTGCTGCATGGCTACATGGATGTCAAGTGGATCCCAGTGTCCTCTGATGCCCAGGTGAGGGCTCCCGCGCACCTTGTCTGTCCTCTGTCAGTGACAGCAGGGAGACCTGCTAGCAGTCTCCTGGGTCCCTTTGGAGTGGGAGCTTATGAGTCAAGTTAGGAATGACTGGAAACTCTCAGAAGAGCTCCACAAGACACTTTGTCCTACCTCTTATCCTGTTCGTGCCCTCCATCTTCCACATCTCCTCTCCACCAGCGCCTGCTTTCTGGTACTAAAACACATTCTTCAGGGAAAGCTCCCCGGACTTTTGGCAAAGTGGAGACCGCCACTGCCTTGTCCCAAGCCATCTTGCCCATAGACCCCTGCGCTGGGCACAGGACGGGAGAATCACTTCAGGATTTCTGGAGAACATTGTCATCGTGCCTAGACCAGGAGCAGAGGAGACGGGGCAAACTCGGAGACTCCATTGCCCAGCGTAAAAGTTAAGGAGGTGCAGAACGGGCAGACGTAGTTGGTCGAGCTTAGTCACGACTTCTTTGAGATTAATTTTGGGCAGAATTCGGCAGAGAGAAATTTGTAATAGAGGCCTCTGTGGTGTCTGGAGATGATTCCTCCTCGGCGCAAGGTCGTCGTCTTATGATTTCTCGTTGCTCACGAGAGCGGTCAGGCTTCATTTTGATAGCTCTGCTATAAAAGAGCATCAGATTGTAGGGGGTGAATTAAGAGTCCCCATTCCCTGGCCGTGGGGGAGCTGCCTGGAGCGGGGACGCGCCCTCCTGAGGGACCCTTTCCCTGTCGAGGCAGCAGCTGTTCTCTGGAACAGGGCGTTCCCTCCAAAGATGGAGTGTGTCGGGGGATTCCTACCTGCTGCCACGCGGCTCGGCTGGCTCCTTAGCAGTAGCTGCAGGGAGCCCTGAGGGCCAGGTGCATATCCTGGAGACCCCGGGGGCTTCCCTCCACCCAAGATGAGGGGCGTAACTGTCAACCCTGTTCTCGTCTCTTCCAGGCCCCCCTGGCCCAGCCTGAGTCCCCTACAGCTTCAGCTGGGGATGAGCCTCGCTCCACTCCTGAGTCTGGGGAGTCAGACAAGGAGTCCGTTGGCAGCAGTTCCACCAGCAATGAGAGCAGCAAGCGGAAAGAAAAGTCAAAGCGAGAGCGGGAGAAGGACAAAAAGAGAGCAGACTCTGTGGCTAACAAACTGGGGAGCTTTGGCAAAACCTTGGGCAGCAAGCTCAAGAAGAACATGGGCGGCCTGATGCACAGCAAGGGGTCTAAGCCCGGAGGGATGGGCGCGGGGTCGGGGGTGAGCAGTGGCACTGAGACACTGGAGAAGAAGAAGAAAAACGCCCTGAAGAGCTGGAAGGGTGGCAAGGAGGAGGCAGCCGGGGACGGGCCCGTGTCTGAGAAGCCCGCGGCGGAGTCTGTTGGCAATGGAGGGAGCAAGTACAGCCAGGAGGTGATGCAGAGCCTGAGCATCATGCGGATCGCCATGCAGGGGGAGGGGCGCTTCATCTTCGTGGGCGCCCTGAGGATGGGGCTCCGCCAGCAGTACCAGGAGGACATGATCCAGCGCTACCTCTCGGATGCGGAGGAGCGGTTCCTGGCAGAGCAGAAGCAGAAGGAGGCGGAGAGGAAGGTCCTGAATGGAGGGATGGGGGGTGGGCCTCCTCCAGCCAAGAAGCCAGAGCCAGATGGTGGGGAGGAGCTGCCTCCCCCAGCAGAGTCCAAGGCGGTGGCGTTCTCTGCTGGCTACCCTGGGGGCTTTACGATCCCAAGGCCTTCTGGGGGTGGGGTCCACTGCCAAGAGCCCCGGAGGCAGTTGGCAGGGGGCCCGTGTGTGGGGGGCCTGCCATCATATGCCACCTTCCCCAGACAGTGTCCTCCTGGGCGACCCTACCCCCATCAGGACCACAGCCCTTCCCTGGAGCCAGGCAGTCACTCCAAGGATGGGGTTCCCAGGGGTGCATTGTTACCGCCCCCCTTCCGCGTGGCTGATTCCTATAGCAACGGCTACAGAGAGCCCCCTGAGCCAGATGGATGGGCCGGGGGTCCCCGGGGGCTTCCCCCAACCCAGACCAAATGCAAACAACCGAACTGCAGTTTCTATGGACACCCTGAGACGAACAACTTCTGCTCCTGCTGCTACAGGGAAGAACTGAGAAGGCGGGAACGGGAGCCAAGTGGGGAGCTCCTGGTGCACAGGTTCTGAATGGGGGGACCTTGGAGGGCAAGGGGGTGAAACAAAGAAAGTTAAGCTCAACTAATTGGCTCATCAGCCCCAGCCCCGATTTGGGGGCAAGTGCTGTAATGTTTGTGGAAGCCTGACTACAGGCCTGAGGTGTGCGTGCGCAGGCGGCCGGGTGGCAGAGCAGGTCAGGGCTGGATGGCGCCTGGGGACTGTTCTAGTCCTTCTCAGATCTTGGCTTGATGGGAACGAGGAGGTTCCAGTGGGGAATAACAGTGATGCTGCTTCATAACCCCTTGGGTCCCTCCATCCCACGGCCTGCGGGGAAGTTGTAGGGGAAGGAAGGCTTGGGGTCTAGGGGTGGGGAGGTGGGCAGAAGTCTGGGCCTGGTTCTCAATAAAAAACAGACCAAAGTTTTTAGGGTGGCAGAGTTGGGGGTGTAGAGGGAGACTGGGAAATTAGACATTGGCAGTTGATCTGAATTAAGATTGAAATTGGTTGGGTAGATTCTTCCTCCTGAAGGATCTGGAAAGACAGGGCGGTAAAGTATGCTCGTGGGTGCTCTCGAGGAGGGGAGCTGAAATTGGTTTACTGAAAAAATCCTTGATGAATAAAAAAACAGACTGGGTGAGGGAAGTAACGCTGAAGGGGGGAACTTAAGAGGGGGAATCCTTTCCTCTCGAGATTGATTTCCTCTGCGCAGCCGTCTGTCCCCTGTTCTGATCGCAGTGGAGCTCGCTGGCTGCCCCTGTGTCTTCCTTGTCCTTTTTGAGGACTGGACTTCACTAAGTTACGATTATTTTTAAGACTTTAACTTTATTTAAAAAGAACGTTCCCCCTGGGGAGGGGCAGAGTGATGAAGCAGGTGAGCTGATGTGAGGGTGGCCCCTTGTTTCCCCCCCCCTTTTTTTTTTTAAAGATTTATTCATGCATACAAGAACCGGGCTACAGGCCAGATGTATGGGAGGGTGCGAGGATCCACCAGACACAGAGTGGGGAACAGAACAGGCAGACTGACTGAAATACACGTTGAGGGGAGCAGCGGGCGAGACAGGAGCGGTCACGCTGCGCCGGGATCGGGATCGAACCCGCGCTGCAGAGGCTGCGACAGCTTCACAGCGCTGCCCTCAACTGCCTGCGCCACCAGGGGGGCCCCTTTTTTTCTTTTAATGACTTAGCAATAACCACACCTTGAGGTTTGTGTGTCTTGGAAGGGTAGCAGGACAGACCTTTGGCCAGACTGTTTGAAACCAAACCAAAAACCTAAGTAGAACACCACCATCCTCTGCTGCTGCGTTTCTGTAGAAAGCAACTTATTTTTTGACTATTTTTTTAAGTAAAGGAAACAATGAAAGTACCCCAGCAAGCAAAAACGTTTCAAAAAGTGATTTTTTTGGTCTATTTAAGTGATTCTTCCTCCTTCCTCTCTACTTAGAGAATGAACTTTACATCCCGGCTTCTTTTGTTAAGCCATAGCTGACCTTAATCTGTGGTTAGTTTATTAAAATAATGAAAATTCTTTGTAAGAAGAGCTATTTTTGATAATAGGAATGATGTTGAAACATGGGTAGGGATTGGGGCAATTTATAAAAAGGTAGCTAGAGAAATATATTTTAGTGAACTGTAACCACAGATCACAGATTAGTCCCAATCAGCTGATCTGTCTTCGGGATCCCCCTTACCCCAACCCAACCGTTTTCTCCAGGGGTGGTAGGGGGCCTGTGGACACAGTTGGGGGAGCTCCCCTGCGTTTTGCACAAAGCACAAGTCTGGACCGCCTGCGCCCTGGCCAGCGCCCTTTCTAAGAGCTTTAAACCAGAGGACCTTTCCTGGGCCAATTTTTGTTTTTACTTTTCTTTTTCTGGGGAAAAAAAAATCAACTATGCAATTGTATACACTCCTAGGTGCATATGAAGAGGAGGAATAAGTGTACTTAAGTGTCTGGAGTGTTAACTGGGGCTGTTTTTCTGTATTTGGATTTCTCTCGAGGTATGTACCCACAACCCACCCCGTGGAATGTATTCCCCGAGTCGGGCCTGAAGCAGGTGTGGGGCTGGGTGTGATTGCCGGGAGACTCGTGTTTGCCATAACTGCTGCTGCCGGGTCACGGAGGCCATCCCATTTCACCCTGGGTAACAGAGCCGGCCAAGACTGTCCTCTTCATTGGAACTGCTCAGTTTAGAAAGATTCCTTTCTGGACAAACTTGAAAGTCACTCACTTTCCAATATGATAGTCCGTTGATTGAATCATTTCCCATGACTGTTAGGCTTTTATTTGAAAATAGGCTGGTTCCAAACGGGGAGATGTGTGTGTTTCTGGGCAGGGCTGGGACTCCTGTGAGACAAGCACTCCCCTCAGGTACTGAAGTCGAGGGGGTGCTGAAAAACTCCGTCATCAAGATAAAGGCTGTTTTGATGGAATATTCTAAAAATGCAAAAAATCCTTGATGAATAAAAAACAGACTGGGTGAGGGAGGTAACGCTGAATCAAGTATGGGGTCGAATCCTGAATGGAAATTTTTGATACTTTATTACGGAATTTAAAAAAATTTAATTTTCAAAAAATGCTGCACTGAATACTATCATGGCTGCTGGGTTTTTGGCACCCCTTAAATTTTGTGCCCAAAGAGTTGTCTTGCTTACCTCACGTTGGTTTTGGTGTTAGAATAACTCAATACAAGCAGCTGGTGAACGTCCATCCCTAGAGAGTGCCCTGGTGCTGGTGGCACAGCTCCAGCCCCGTGGCTCCGCCGCCCTTACCCCCTTACCGAGAGGAGGGGAAACAGACCCGGGGTTTTCCCAGAGAGTAAACCCAGGAATGTTTTGATGCTCCACTGGACTGCTGTGCTTGGATTTGATCTGCTAGTAGATGCTAGTTAATACTTTTGTTTTTTAAAAACAGGACAAATGAACAAAGCCCGAAAACTTGTCATGTTTGTTTTTGTTTTGATTTATAAATTAACTCATCCCAGTTCCTTTTGCCTTCTTTTAAAATAAAAACGCTGGAAATCCTGGGGGGCGTCCTCGGGGTGGGAAGTATGGTAAACCATGGCTTCATTCAGGCCCTGTATTTAGGGGCCCCTCCATCCTGAGGACCAGGGACCAGAGTGGACGGGTGTGTTTCTATAAGGGAAGTGAAATTTTTCTGCTTGCTTTTGAGGGGGCAGGAGGTTGGGCGGGATGGGGCCCGGGTAAAGGGGCGGTTCCTGGAAAGGGAACACAGACTTGGGTGTGCTGCCGGGGAAGGGGCGGGTGGGAGAGGCGGCCCGAGGCTGAGGCGGGAGGCAGGTACTGGGCGCTCCAAGGGCGGAGATGCCTTCGTTTAAGGTGTGGGGTGTGGGTGAGGGCGCGAGCTGGACCCCTTCACCCTAGTGAGGGGTGATAGCGTCTCAGGCTGAAACAAGTGCACTTAGTTCCTTCTATCCAGGGCATGGGGGCACCTACTTGTTTTTTTATTGAGGGGAAATATTCAGGGTTGTGCCTGCCCCTCTAGGTGAGGCCGCCGCCCTCCCCCGCCCCCACCCCAGCCCCGCGGTCCCCGCGGCCCTGCCGGGTTTATTGCGTTACAGGTTTAGCCGAACAGTCACAGCCTTTGCCTCAGTGGTTTCTGTCAAAAAAATAAACATTAAAACTTTAAAAAAAGATTCTCTTCGTGGAGGGGGGTTGATGCTGGACTCGGTGCTCGCAGGGAAGCGCCCGCCCTTTCCTGCCGGCTCCCGGCGGGGGCGGGGACGGGGTGGGGGGTTGGGGGGCCCCGGGGCCGCGCGAGGTCGCCGCCGCCTTCCCCGCGGCGGAGCCTCGGAGGTGATGGTCGCTGGGTCACCCCGAAGCCTTCGGTCTGTCCTCAAGGGGTCAGGGCCCCCGCCGCAGGGGTGGGGCAGGGTCTGGGGCCCCTTCCAGGCCTGGGGTCACCGCCCCGGCCATTGTGCCAACCTCCTCCTCCAGCTGCGGCCGGCGGGGCGCCCCTCCACGGCGCGTCGGCGCCCGGGCCCCGAGCTCGGGCTGCGGCGCGGCCCTGGCCCTCCCGGCCCTGCGCGGGCGGCCGGAGCCGGCGGACAGACCCCCGGGCGGGGGCCGCGGCCGAGTCACCGCCCCGCCCGCGGCGGCCCCGCGTCGGAGTCGGCACCGCCCTCCGGGGGGAGCGGGCCGGGCGCCGGGGCTCCCCCGCCGCGAGCCCTCGGAGCGGCGCCTGCGGGGCGCTCGGCCACGTGGCCTGAGGCTTCCGCCAGAGGCCGCCCGCGCCCGCGCCCCGCTTCTGCTCCACCTGCCGCGGCGCGAGCGCGGGGCCGAGGGTGGCGGGGCCGCAGGGGGCGCCGCACCCCCAGCCGCGGCTCGCCGGCCGGGACAGTCTCCAGCCGAGCCGCGGGGCTGCGGGGCTGCGGCGGCTTCCGGGGCCCCAACGCGCGACCCCCAAACGCCGAGGCCGGAAGGGCGCGGGCGCCGAGCGGCTCCCGGGAAAGGCGGGGCCCCGACGGCTGCAGCCTCCGTCCACGCTGGGCCTCCGCGGAGCAGCTGCTCGACGCCCCCGGCGCGTTTCTCGACTCCCGGAGTCCGCGGCGCCGGCCCGCACCCTCGGCCGGGGCTGCCCCGCCGGCCCCCGGCCCCGCCCGCGCCCCGCTCGCCGCGGGAGGGGCGCGGGGCCGCCGGGCTTCCGGCCGGGCCGTGCTCGGCATGAATCATTCATCGGCGATCGGGTGTCCGCGGGGGGCGGCCCAGCCCCTGCAGCGGCTCTGGTTTCCGCGCGCACCTGCCCGAGAACACACCTGCACGCGTGCGCGCATCCTGGGGGTGCGGCCGTGCCCCCCCGCACCCCTGCGCGAGCTGGGGTTCACGCGCCCTGCGGGACACGGGCACGTTGACTCATCCTCCTCCCCCGTTCTTGGGCTTCCCGGCAAAACTCAGAGGCCCAGTTTCCCCTGGTTTCTCTTTCGAAGCCGCCCTGGCGAGGCCGCGCGGCGGCCGGCGCTGCCCCCCCCGGCCCCCACCCCCCGCAAGAAACTTCAAAAAACAGCCTCCCGGGAAGCCGGGCCGGGGTCACCGAGTGGCTTAAGCGCTGCGGTTTAATGCCCGCGCCTCGGCCCCCCCGCCCCCCTCCCCCCCCCCCCGCGCCAGCGCGTGTGACGGGGCGGGTCGGGCGCCGGGAGTCCCGGGGTCCCCTCCTCACGCGCTTCCCCGCTCTCGCCACTTCCCCTAAATTGCGCGGCTTCTCCTTTAAGGGGCTGGGCCTCCCCCGCCCTCTCCTGGGGCGGCTGAAGTTTCCGTGGAGCCTCCTCTCGCGAGCTGGACACACCTTTCAAGAGACCCCAAATTGTGCTTCGTGCACCTCAACCGCTCCTTCCCCCATGCCCTCCCCTCCCTCTCTGTGACCTCCCTCTCCTCGGCGACCGGATTCGGCCTCTCCCCGGAGGCCCGAGCATCCTTGGGGTTTCCTGCCCTCAGCTGCTCTGTCCCCGGATGGAGCCAGAGAAATGTGGTGGGGGGGCCGGGGCCAGAGTTTCAACATCGCCCCCCAGAAGGAGGAGCCCGAGATGGGGGTAAGGAGTGGAAACTCGGGTTTGGTGGGGAGGGGCGCTGTGGGCAAGAGGGGGCGGATGGGGAAGATGTGGCTGTAGAAGAGGAGAAAAGGGTCTGGAGGAGGTGGAGGGTGTGTCCCAGATCCAGGGGTTGGTGAGCCGGGCCAGTCCGTCTCAGTCTCAAGTTCGTTGCCTCATTATCCATTAACCAGCCCCTCCCTTCAACGGCTGCCAAGCGGCCTCGGAGCTGCCCACAGAGCTGATCTCAGTTTCCCTGAGAGGCTGAGCGCAGCCCCCACAGGCGGTTGGGCGCTAGGTCATCCCAGGCCCCGGGGCTGGAGTGACCTGGGGCTTAACCCTGTGCCCTTCTCAGCTCTCTGGACCAAAGTCTGCCCAGGGGAGTGGGATGCCAGAGCCCAGGAGTCGTCAGCCTGGCAATGCCCTGGCGTCTGGTCGCCTTCCAGGTAATGACACCTCTCCAATACTCTGATCGCCAGACGCCTCCCAACTTTATCCCATTCAGCTCTCCTTCTCCCTCCCCAAAGGCACCCGCGTCCCCTCCTGACTCAAAGTGCTGCCACCCATGTCTGGTCTCTGTCCAGGCTGGGGTCTTGGGGCCTGTTTTCTTGATCCTGTTACCCCGTTCTCATTTACTAACTCAAGAAGCATCTGCGTGCCTACTATGCGCCGGCACTTGCTGAGGCTCTAGAGGAAATAATACAGATTCTCTCCTCCTAAACATTCATTCCAGTGGCGCTGGGAGAGGATCTTGATCTTTCCTGTTTAGAACCTCCTGTCCTAGAGGGCTGAGCTAACCCGCAGGTGGATAACACAGTGGACTGAGCGGAAACAGACAGAACCTGCTTTCCTTCCTCCCGCAGGGGAGAAGATCTTAGCATGGGCCCCAGGAGTGAGGAAGGGGCTGGAACCTGAATTGCCTGGAACCCTGGTCTGCACCAACTTGAGGGTCACCTTCCAGCCCCGCGGATGGCAGCGGAGCCAGGTGAGCTGGTTCGGGTGACAGAAAGGACGCCTGGTGGGGAATGGTAGGGGCATCTAGAAGGATTTAGTTAGACAGACATTACAGGGAGTGAAACGGTTGCACCTGAGGGCTGTCTTTAGAATGTTCCAGGAATTGTCACCAGGGACTCCCTCTAGGGGGGTAGTGGCTGAGACTCCAGAAGCCTCTAGCATCAGTCATGTGCTTCCCCAGGACACCCCCCTGAGCAGTGAATATGATTTTGCCCTGGTCAACATCGCGCAATTAGAAGCTGGTAAGTGTGGGGGTTTGGTGAAGGTGTGGGAACCCCTCCTGGTCTTCCCCTTGTTCTCAGAAGACCCAGGGGACGGAGTGGGTCAGAGCCTGACCTGTGGCTACACTGCTTTCCTAACTCTTGACTTCAGTGAGTGGCCTGTCCCGCGTCCAGCTCCTCCGCCCAGGATCCCTGCTTAAATTTGTCCCCGAGGAGATTCTGATTCATGGCCGAGACTTCCGATTACTCAGAGTTGGGTTTGAGGCCGGAGGGCTGGGGCCTCAGGCCTTTCAGGTAAGAGAGCCCCAACCCAAGGGCCCCTCCTCCCCTTCGAACCTTGTGATCCTTTCCTTGGCAATTCCCACTGCTCTCCTACCCCCTTCCCCCCAGCCCTCTCTTCATTCTCTCTGCTGCTTTCCTCAAGGACAGGCCCAAGGCTGGGGAAGGTGATAGTTAATGAGACTAAGGGGCCTGAGTTTTAGCCCCACTCCGCCCATATCAGGAGCGTGTTTGTGGGCCAGCTTCTCCTTTGAAAAACAGAGAGTTGGATGAGATTATTCCTAAGATGCTTCCCAGCGTTAAATTCCTGTTTCTAGATGTGTCCTCCTGCCCCCAGCCCCTACGACCTATGGAGGCTGTCTTTGCTGTTCTCTGTTGGTGACAAAGACAATGCAGTAACATGTGGGCCCCAGTTCCTCCCGCTTCTTCAGTCTGAGGGGTGTCCTTCCCTCCACAGGTGACCATGGCCATCGCGCAAGCCAGAGCTCAGAGCAGCCAAGGCCAGCAGTTCACAGGGGTAGCCCTGAGCAAGGCCGGTGAGTGAGGCCGTGTTAGGGCAAGGAAAGGGTGAGGCGTCCGAAGGAGGCCGGGTAAAGACAAAAGAACTAAGCAGCTGTGGTTCCTTCTCTGTGTCCACTGCTTCCCTAGGCCAGAGTTCTGGTTCTGGAAAACCACCTGTCCCCCTCTTGGAGACATCAGAAGACTGGGAGGTGGAGCGAAAAAAGCAGGGGGCCAGGGGCTGGAGGGTTTGCACCATCAATGAGAGGTTCGACGTAGCCACCAGGTAACCCCCCGCCCACCTAGCCTCTGCTACCATCCCTGTCTCCCCACGTGGTTCTCACCCTTTAAAGGGTTCCCTCAAACTCCAGCTTCCTTGGACGCCCACAGGGCCATCCCCTTACCTCCTGGGCCTCTAGCCCTGCGATCCCCTGAATGGCCCCCTCCTAACAGCTTGTAACTGCAGGGCAAGGTCACCTGGCCAGGCTGTGAATCGACTCTCCATTTCACAGCCTCTCTCGTTACTTCTGGGTGCCCAAGCGAACTCTGGACAGTGAGGTCAGGAGAGCGTTTGGCCACTTCCACCAGGGCCGTGGACCGGTCAGTGTGAGGGTCATGGGAGGTCAGGGGTCACTGTGAAGGGAGGGGACCCTGTGAGGTCAGCGTGGGGGGCTGGGTGGGATGAAGAGTTTCTCACGGTGACCCTCTCCTCACTGCCCCAGCGCCTGTCCTGGCATCACCCGGGAGGCAGTGATCTTCTCCGCTGTGGTGGCTTCTACACAGCCAGTGACCCTAACAAGGAGGACGTCAGGTGAGGGGAGGTGGCTGAGAAAAATCGAGGCGAAGAAGGTGGGGCAGACTCCTCCCCTGACTTCCCGCCTCCCTCCCTCCAGAGCAGTGGAGTCCATGCTCCAGGCCGGGCATTCAGATGTTGTCCTGGTAGAAACCATGGACGAGCTGCCCAGTCTCGCAGATGTCCATCTGGCCCACTTGAGGCTGAGGGCCCTCTGCCTGCCAGGTGAGAATAACTTAGCCCTCCCCACCCCCGCCCATCCAACCTGCTTTACTCTTGCCTGAGCAGGTGAGGGACCCTTAGGTGAGGCGTCTCCTGCAGACTGACTCCTTCCTGCCCCAGCGTGCTCTTTCTTCAGCAGCTTTGAGATACAACTTACGTAGCGTAAAACCCACCCTTTACCCATCTGACGTGTACGTGTCTGTGGATGTTCTGTCTACGATGTTGTACAGCTCTCACAATGTAACTGTAGAAAACTTACTGCTCTTCACAGTTGCTTCTCATTCCTAAGCCCAGTCTGAGGCAGCCGCTACCCAACTTATTCTTAACCCTTCAGGCTGTAGACCTGGATCCTGAGTTCTCCTGCTCTCTTGCCCTCCTGACCCCCCGCTCTCCTCACTCTCCAGACTCATCTGTAGCTGAGGATAAATGGTTCTCAGCGCTGGAAGGAACACGGTGGCTGGACTACGTCAGGTACTCCCTTCTTCTAGTCACAAGTTATCATTCAGCCCTCCCAGCCTCCTGTTGACTTGGACTCGACGGCCTTCCACGGATTCCTGTTCCTGGTTTCCCAAGAGTTGTCACTCCTTGGAAGAAGGGGCAGGATCGTGGAGCCTGTCCATGATGCAGCCCTTCTCCCTTCGGGCGTGTCATTCTTCCCTCCTCACCTGCCTCCCCAGGTCTTGTCTCCGAAAGGCCAGTGACATTTCAGTTTTAGTGACATCCAGGGTTCGCTCTGTAGTACTTCAAGGTGAGTTCCGTGGGTCAGCCTACTCCGTACCTTGCCTTTTTGCCCACCTGACTGGATTTGTCCGGAAGAACTATAAGGCTTCCTTGTCCCCTTCTAGTGCCAGCAACCCCTCTTCTGTCACTAGGAACAACCCACAAACTCTAACTTGTCCTTTGGTGCCACCTCTGCTTCCCCACCACACCTGTTGTCCATGAGAGGGTTCTCAGCGCTCTCTTCCTGTTCTTCCATGATGGACGGGGCTGGGCTTGGGGTGGGAGGGCAGTGTGGGAACTAGTTTGCCTCCTATATGTGGCGCCGGGGGTGTCTATCCAGGAGTCTGTGAAGTGAATCATTCAAGGTCTTTGTTTTCTCTTCACTTCTATGTGTCCTCTCGATCCTACCTACCCCAAAATCCTCCTCTGTGCCTCTCACTTCTTGCCATGTTTCCTTTCCCCCTTCTCTTCTGCCCTAGTTTCTTGGCCCCTCCTTCTTTGTCCCTTCTCCCTCTTTATCACCCAGAGCGCGGTGATCGTGATTTCAATGGCCTCCTCTCTTCACTCGTCCAGCTGCTTTCAGTCCCTGAAGCTCGAACACTGCTCGGCTTCCAGTCACTAGTGCAGCGAGAGTGGGTAGCAGCTGGACATCCCTTCCTGACCCGACTTGGGGGAGCTGGAGCCACTGAAGAGGTGAGAACATTTGGGAGCATATTGGGGGATGTTACAAAAGTAAGGGGGTGACACAATTATATAGTATAGTCCTTTGGGGGGGGGACCAGGTCAGAAGAGTCCCGAGGTTAGGCTGAGCTTAAAGGGGAGACCCAGATGAGCCAGGTGCCACAACCTCTACTCCCCTCAACAGATTTCTACTCCCTGTCCCCCCTTTTTTTCAAAAAAGATGTATTTATGCATATAAGAACTGGGGTACAGGCCAGAGGTGTGGGAGGTGAGAGGATTCACCAGAGACAGAGTGGGGAACAGAACAGGCAGACTGACTGAAATCCACTGCTGAGGGGAGCAGCGGGCGAGTCAGGAGAGGTCTGCTGTACCATGTGGGTAGCTACCTGGCCAGGGATTGAACTCGTGCTGCAGTGGCTGTGAATAGCCCCATAGGTTGCATCTTAACCCCTTGCGCCACCAGAGATGCCCTCCCTGTCCTCCTTAACGGCTCCTGTTCCCTCTGTCCCTCATCCCCCATCATTTTGTTCCCCTCAGATTCTCACAATCCCTTTCAACCTCTTAATTTCCCTATTCCCAGGCCCCAGTGTTTCTCCTTTTCCTTGATTGTGCCTGGCAGCTCCTCCAGCAGTTTCCAGCTGAGTTTGAATTCTCTGAGTTTTTCCTACTTGCGCTTCACGATAGTGTCAGGGTTCCCGATACCCTTACATTCTTGAGAGATACTCCCTGGGAGCGTGGAAAGCAAAGTGCACAGGTCAGTGACTTTCATTTTTGACTTGGCCTTTTTTCTCCCCCCCCGAGACATTTTCTTGGAAGTTTGCTCTAAAATTATGAAAAGTGAGGCCTGTGGGTGCGAGAGGGGGTGGTTGGTGTGTAATCTCAGGACTGTACTTTCACGCTGTATCTGATTCCAGGCGTAAGAGGGGAGACTTTCATGATTTCTCTCTAGTCTTGGGAGAACTATGTATTTTTGTTTGTTTAGCCATTCTTTGTCTTGTTTCTGTTGTCTAGTTCAAATCTTACACACAAGTCTACACCCCAGGGTACTCCCAGCTCCCACCTGGGAACTCGATTAACCTGCAGCCATCTGTCTGGGACTGGGAATTGCGCTATAGCAATGAACAGATTTTACAGTTCCGTAATCCTGGCTATGACCCGGAACACCACCCAGATTCCTGGCTCCCAAGACAGCAGGTGAGGTGTCTAAACTTCCCAGATTCCCCTGACTTCCTCACAGGCTCATCCTTTTAGAGGGGTGAGGTGGAACAACATAGTGTCTGAACTTCCCAGGGAAAGCTACCCCTACTGTTACTCTACAGCTTTCACTCACAGTCCATGACCGTCCCCAGGAGACGGGGGTCCTTCTAGGTAGCACGAGAGCATCCTTTTTGTCCTCCCCAGGTTTACTAGTCTTCTTGGCTCATGCACACATTCCACAAATTTCCCTAATCCAGTTTTACTCCACCCCAAGGCCAGTTTGAAGCCTACTGAGAGGAGTAAAGTGTTCTTGGGGTGGTTTGTAGTGTGATTTTAATACAGTGGCTGGGTGGCAGCTGGACGTTTCTTCCTGACCTAGTTTGGGGAAACTGGGATCCTCTGGTGACTAGAGGGTCATTTGATTTCCCTTTCCTCTTCAGCCAAGTTTCATGGTTCCTGGGCCTCCCAGTTCCGTGTGGCTCTTCTCTAGAGGGGTCCTGACTCCGCTGAATCAGCTCTGCCCCTGGCGGGACAGTCCCTCCTTGATGGCAGTCTCTTCTCGTTGGCTCCCTCGGCCTGCTATCTCCTCTGAAAGCCTGGCTGACCAGGAGTGGGGGCTCCCCTCACATTGGGGTGCTTGCCCTTTACCCACGGGGCTGCTGCTACCTGGCTATCTGGGACCACAGATCAGGTTCTGGAGACGCTGCTACCTGAGGGGACGGCCCGAGGCCCAGGTAAGAAGGGGATAAGGAGCGGGAGAAGGGCTTCCCTGCTGAACCAGATGTTCTAGGAGAAACCAGCTGTTTCCAGGAGCTAGGAAGGCAAGGAGTTGGGGGGATTGGGAAGCACTATTTCTGGTGTCCAAGTGGCTAGGTTTTGGGAGTCAGGAAAGGGGAACACTTGAGGATTACACCTCTCACAGTCCTGTTCCCAGGAAGACAGAAACCCTAGGAGGGCATAAGGGCAACTTTTTTGTCCCCCTTCATCTGTTTATTAGTCTTCCTCCTCATGCGCACATTTTACAAGTTTCCCTAAGCCAGTTTTACTCAGCCCTAAGGCCTAGTTCCAAGCCTAATGAAGAAAGTAGAGTTACATCTAGTCAATGGAAGGCAGAGTTGGGCAAGATAACTTAAATGCGAGGAGCAGCAGGCAGATGCTAGCAGCAGAGCCAGGGCTGCAACAATACCGGCTTCTGCCTCTTCACCACCTCCCCAGATGGGCCTCTCAGCCCCCACAGTCTCTGGCCTCCAGGATGAGCTGTCCCACCTTCAGGAGCTATTAAGGAGATGGACGCCAAGAATATCTCCTGAGGATTCCTCCAAGAGAAGAGACCCCAACACCATCCTCTCCCAGTCCTGTTGAACTTGCTGACTTTCCCCTGGGCAGGCAGAGGGCAGTCTGGGGTAAGGGAAGGTTGTGGCAGCCTTTGGTTTTCATGAGGTCTTGATGCCTCAGATGTCACACTCTGGTCCTCAAACTTACTGACTTGGCTTTGCAGAGTCAGGTGGTGAAAACCTCCAAGTCTTGTCCCGTCTGATCGCTCTCTCTCTCACATAATTTTCTTGGGATTGGAAGAATCATAAAATGAAAACTAACAAAAACAACACAGTGCGACTGCCTTGCCCCAGAACAGTTTGGCCCCTCTAGAGAGCCGCTGTCCTCTTGCCAGTCGGCACCTTCTCACCACCCCCTGCTGCGGCTTCAATCCAGTTTCTCTTTCCCATGGGCGCGGGACACCATCTAGTAGTGTGTTTTTGTAGACATTTCTATTTAAGGAGCTCATTAAAGCACAGTATTTATGGACACGGCTGACACTGCTCCTTGTGCCTGAATCAAAGACCCTGGGTCGGGGCTGTGGGGAACGGGGAGCAGGGAAGGCGAACGGGGAGCAGGGAAGGCGCCCGCTGTGCCGCCGTAGGACATGAGGGGTGGGTGCGGCCCCCAGAATCCGTGTAACCCAGGAGACGCTTCCCTTTCTTGAGCCTCCCACTTGGGGGCCGACGGCCGGTTTACCCCAGCTCTGAAGTGGGGGCTCTGCCTGCGTCTTAGTTCTGCCTCCGTCAATTTACTTGGGGCCCCGCAGGGCGCTGTCCCGGGCCGGGGGCGATACGGAGACCGAGACTGGGGTCTCCGGGCGCAGCCCCTCAGTCCTGGCCACACTCGACCTCTCCCTCCTCTTGCTGGCAGGCTCGGCCGTCACTCCACCTCAGACAGTCCGCACCCCCTCCCCGAGGGGAGGCAAAGTACCAGCCCCGGGGGGGCGGGGAGGGGGAGAAGGGCGGTGGTTAGGCCGCCTCAGCCACAGGTCGCGCGCCGAGTGGCGCAAGGCCTCCTCAAGGGCACCAGGCCGCGGGCTTGGGGGTTCCTCAGCCTCCCACTCTGAAACATAGAAAAGTCAAGTCTTGTTCCTGTAGCTCCCGCATTCACATTTCTGGGAGCCCGGCCGCGTCCAGCCCCGATTTAGGAGGGCCCGCGGCGACCCGCGACGCAACCGCCCTCTCTACCGCGTCAGGGGACGAGGGCTCCTAAAATGGCCGCGGCCCCGTCCGGTCCCGCCCCCACCGCGGCCCGCCCTCGCCCCGGAAGTGGAAGCCGTGAGGTCAGGGGGCGGGATCGCTGCCAGGAGACGGCGGGAGCGGTTTCGCCATGGCTGCCGGGCCCATCTCGGAGAGGAACCAGGGTAACTGAAGGAAGCGAGACCGTAATGGGCTCGGGGAGGCGGGGAGGCCCCGACTAGAGCCAGCGGTGCTTCCGCCGGGGCGGGGGCCGGGTCTCCGAGGAAGCGGGGCGGCCCGGTGCCTGCTGGGGGCGGGGTGGCCGGCCGCGGGCCGAGGCCTGTGCGTGATGTTTTGTGCCCCATCCCCGCCGCCTTCCCCCCACCCCCACCCAGAACCCTCCCAAGGGCAGGACTTGCGGCGGAGCTCTAAATCAGACCCCAGGGGACCCGCTAGTTGCGGGAAGGAGGGAGCTTCAGGGCTTAAATCTAACCTTTTCCCCCACCCCCATTTTTCTGTTTCTTCCCCAACTCTTCCGCCTGGGTTCCATCCTCGTGTTCCTGTGACCCTCCCGTCGTGCTCTCCTCTGCCCTAACCTCCGCTCCCACCCGCCAGATGCCACTGTGTATGTGGGGGGCCTGGATGAGAAGGTCAGCGAGCCCCTGCTGTGGGAGCTCTTTCTCCAGGCGGGGCCGGTGGTCAACACCCACATGCCGAAGGACAGGGTCACTGGTCAGCACCAAGGTGAGTCGATGGCAGGAGGGGGTCTTGATGTGTTGAGGGAACAGACTGCTGGGTGAGGGTGGGGGCAGTATTCACAACTGTTTGGGAAAGAGCAGCTTGGAGATTTGTTTTAAGCTTAGCTCAGTTTGTTTCTGGAATCATTTTCAACTGAAGTGATTTTTGTTTGCCCCGTTTTGAATGATGTCACTTAAGTCACCTTCTGCCCTTCTGCTTCCCCAGGCTATGGTTTCGTGGAGTTCTTGAGTGAGGAAGATGCTGACTATGCCATTAAGATCATGAACATGATCAAACTCTATGGGAAGCCAATTCGGGTGAATAAGGCATCAGCTCACAACAAAAACCTGGATGTGGGGGCCAACATTTTCATTGGGAACCTGGACCCGGAGATTGATGAGAAGCTGCTTTACGATACTTTCAGCGCGTTTGGGGTCATCTTACAAACCCCAAAGATTATGCGGGACCCTGACACAGGCAACTCCAAAGGTTATGCCTTTATTAATTTTGCTTCATTTGATGCTTCGGATGCGGCGATTGAGGCCATGAACGGGCAGTACCTCTGTAACCGCCCGATCACTGTGTCCTACGCATTCAAGAAGGACTCCAAGGGTGAGCGCCATGGCTCAGCGGCTGAGCGACTTCTGGCAGCCCAGAACCCACTCTCCCAGGCTGACCGCCCGCATCAGCTGTTTGCAGATGCTCCGCCTCCACCCTCTGCTCCTAATCCTGTGGTGTCATCACTGGGGTCTGGCCTTCCTCCACCAGGTAAAATTGTTGGTTCCAAATTTGTCTTGGGATGGGTAGAAACAGTAGGAAGGAGAAAGAAAACCTGGTAAGGGGGTGTTACGTTAGTGGGTGGTGTGGTGAAGATTGTAGTAGAGAATAAAATTGGGTTTCTCCAGGAGATCTAAGGTTGATGCCTAACGTTGCTTCTGACTTTTGAGAGAAAAGAGAAAGGGCTTGTACTTCTGGACAAGCCAGAGTGGAACAGACTCTAGAGATAGTCTCTCTTCACCGTCGTTGACTCTTTTGTTTCCGCTGCAGGCATGCCTCCTCCTGGCTCCTTCCCACCCCCAGTGCCGCCTCCTGGAGCCCTTCCACCTGGGATACCCCCGGCCATGCCGCCGCCACCTATGCCTCCTGGGGCTGGCGGCCATGGCCCCCCATCCGCAGGAACCCCAGGAGCTGGACATCCTGGACATGGACATTCACATCCGCATCCATTCCCGCCTGGCGGAATGCCCCACCCAGGTCGGTGTTCTTTGCTGGGGAAAGGCGCTCCCTCTGCTCTGGATCCTGATCTTACTAAAGTCTGGCAGGAACCCCTCCCGCCTGTGCCCGGGTCAGGCCCTCCCTTCTTATCCTCGTTATTTGAAATTGAGTTCACTGTAGTGACTTCCTGACACCTTGATTCCAGTGTCCTCTATCTTCAATCCACTCCTCAGTTGTTTTTTAAAAACACAAATGTTTTTGCTTAACATTCTTCTCTTGCTGTCTTCTACCTACAGAGTAAAACCTGTTAGGCAGTGTTCTAGGCTTTTCATGGTCTGACCCGCCCTAGCGAGGGCAGCTCCCGAGGCTGCTCCTGATTGCTGAGTTGCTGGTCTTCTTGAACATACTGTGGTGTTGGGCATACCTGCGATTCTCATGTGTTAATCTTTCCTGCCTGCTCTCTTGTGCGCCTGAAAAGTTCTTACTTATCCTTTGGAATTGGATTTTTGCTCAGATAGTATCGCCGCTACCTTCCCAAATCATTTTACTAGAGTAATCACTGCACTGGTAATGTGCTCCTGCGGCCCTGTTCCAGTGCTTGGGTTGCAGAAACAGTGAGTGAAGTGGGTGAGGAGTTGAGTGGGTACTGGGTTGGTATGTACCTTTGGAGTAGGGTCAAGGATAGGGTGCTTTGTGCCAGACTTACATTCTGTACTTATGCTGATGTAACTTTCTCCATTAATTTTGCCCTTTTCTCTGTCATCCTTGGTCTCCTTTCTCATTGTCTGCTTTGTTCCTGTAGGGATGTCTCAGATGCAGCTGGCTCATCATGGGCCTCATGGCTTAGGACACCCGCATGCTGGGCCCCCCGGCTCTGGGGGGCAGCCACCACCCCGACCACCACCTGGAATGCCTCATCCTGGACCTCCTCCAATGGGCATGCCTCCCCGAGGCCCCCCATTTGGATCTCCCATGGGTGAGTAGGCTCTCGCCACCTCCCTCAGCTTTTCAGAGCATATTCTTATAGCTTCCTCGTCTTACCTTTTGTCCCTGCACTTGCTTTCTTCTGCTTGACGTTCTTCTCTCTACCCCTGTCAGCCTTCTCTTGACATTCTCCAACATCAGCTGTTGCCTGTTCTGGCTTTCACCAGCTTTTCTTTCTCTTCCTGCAGGTCACCCAGGTCCTATGCCTCCACACGGCATGCGCGGCCCTCCTCCCCTGATGCCACCTCATGGATACACCGGCCCCCCGAGGCCCCCGCCCTACGGCTACCAGCGTGGGCCCCTTCCTCCACCCAGGCCCACCCCCCGGCCTCCAGTTCCCCCTCGTGGCCCACTTCGAGGCCCTCTCCCTCAGTAATTTCTTATTATCTTTCTTTCCTCCTGTTATATTCTCCCACTGTCCTTTTCAGTTCCTTGGACCAATTGGAGTTGCTGTAGCTCCCTGGGGCTAAAGTACTAATTCTTCTTAGGCCTTTTTTAAATACAAATCTTTTCACAGGAGGTTTTATTATTTTTTTCTATGTTGGTCCTGAGTGTTTTACAAATGCACAGAGAAAGTAAAGTCAAGCTCCTTGTTTATACTTTGTGGTCTTTTTTTCTTCAAAAAGTAAATGTCCTTTTCCTAAGATGTGATGTCAGTATACTGGGAGAGTGCTGAGGTGTGAGTGAGGGTGCTGATTTCTTGTTTCTCAGGCTTACTCTGTAACAGGTGGCTGGAATTCCTGGGTTGCTGCGCACTGCAAATGCTGTTTCCTTGCATGATGCTTGTATTTAGCTTATAAGACGGAGACCAGAATATATGACTTTGGGTCATTTTGAGGGATAAGTGGAAATAGAAGTAAAGTTCCCGGAGATATGCTGACAGAAACGGGAAGTGACACCCACAGTGTTCAGCGCAGCCTCCCTGCAGTAGCAGTGGGTGGGGCCGACTCCCCTGCCAGGTGAAGTGCTGGGCGCCGAAAAGGAGCGGACGACTGCATTGGCTTGTGGAGGGAACTCAGGGTCTCCGAAGAGCCGAGTGAAGGGCGCCGCCCTATCGAACCGGTGGCACATGAGGCTTCCACAGGTGTACGTGCTTAAAACAGAATTGAAGGATGTGGAGCAAAGCTGGATTTTTCTGAGCAGACTGTTGAGATGGTTTTGTTGGAACTGTATAAATCTCACATAATTACAGAACAAAAGTTGAAATTGAGTAAAAACTCAGAAAAGCTTGATTTTCTGTTGTAAGGGTTTGTACCTTATCCCTACGTTTTCCCCCAGTTCTTTGCAGGCCTTATGACCCGCACATTTAAATCCGTGCTCAAACACTTAGTGACTAGACCAAGACCGGTGGCTCTTTTCCTTTTAATCCTGCCTCATTTAATCCTGTTATCACCCCTTCAGGCTCTTGGCTTAGGTAACCATGAACTTCCCTAAACTCTAGGAAAGGCAAGGTGATCCTGGCCCCCTTGTTCTTTTGCAACATCCCCAATACATGGAAGATTCCTGGCACCTGCGTGCGCTCTGCGTTGGCAACTGAGGATACGAAGGTGAGCAGGGGACAGATTGACACCCAAGAGGGTATTATGAAACAAAATAATTTGAGAACATGAGGAAGGATTCTAACCTGGGGTGGAAAACCCAATATTAAAGGAAGGTAGAAGTTTCTAGGCAAAGAAGAAAACAAAGCTCAGCTGAAATAGTCGGGAAGTGTCTGAGCAGGGTCAGAGATGGACAAATAGCACCGTGTGTAAGGCGTGAAAGCAGTTCGGTGTTGGAAGCAGAATGAGGTCAGTGCCAGTTAGGGAGCGCTCACAGGTCACTGCTCAGCTCTTTCCCACAGCACAGAGCCCTTCGAGACAGCACAGTGAGGCAAAGGGAGGCAGCTGCTCTGTGGCCGCAGGCCTTTGGCTCAGGAATTCTAGCTGCCCCATGCTCCATGTAGCAGCCCCAAGTGCCAGGGATTTAGCATCTGAACACCTACCAAGGAATGCCGGTTGGGAAGTTTCCATGATGGGAAGTTCTCTAGAGATTAAGCTGGGAATGACAGGATTGCATCCTGAGCAATGTAGAAAATAGATGAGGGAGATGAAGGTGGGGCATGGTAACAAGGTAAGCATCTGGTGAATTGCTAGTTATAAACAATTCAGATGTCCTTAATGAGGACTGAGGAGTGTGGAGGAAGAGGCGCGGAGAGGTATTTGAAAGGACTGTTAGGTTGGATTTAGTGAGTTAAGGGTAGGGTGGGGTCAAGGATGAACGTGTAGAAGGAAGATTGTTGGGGAAGTACAGTTTGGGGTGTGTTGACTTTGAGGTGAGTGGTGAGACCTGCAGGTGGGGTGAGTGCAAGCCAGGTTACACGCGGCTGACGCTCGGGGAAGGTGACACGGAGAGAGGGCCTGAGAATGCCGGGTTCTAAATCATAATGGGATTAACTGATCGCCTTTCAAACAGCTCTGCTATAAAGTTGCTTTATGTGGTTCTAAGCTGTGGCTCCAGGTGCCTGCGGGCCAGCACCGGAGCAGCCTTGGCCTGGGAGATAGATCTGTGTCTGCATCTATCTAATGCGTTGACTTTTTTAGTTGATCCTCAGTGAAGACTTTTAACTTAACGATTATCACCATTATGCTAATGATGCCCAAATTTCTAGCTCGTTTTCTCATACAAGCTCCTGTGTGGTATTTTTGGCTGTTACTGATAGCAGGAATTCACACCAGCACAGAGTAAATTAGTGCCTTTGCTGGATTCCTTCTCTCTTTGGAAACACTATTTGCTTAGGCATTCATTCTCAGACTCTCTGAGCTTTCATTCATTCAACAAAATTTGAGTGCCTCCTCTAGTCATTAAGTTTGACTCCCCCAAACTTTCAGATGTCAGTTTGGAGAGGTCTTGGGTGTAGAGAGCGCAGTCCTCAGGTGACCTCTGAGAAAAGTTGCATTAGCTCCCCTTTCAGCCGCACAGGGTGAGTTCTCCCATGAGGCAGAGACATTTCCTTATATCCAAAAGGGCGGATTTATTGTTATTATTTTAAAGATTTATTTATCTATACAAGAGCTGGGGTACAGGCCAGAGGCGCGGGAAGGTGAGAGAATTCACCAGACAGAGTGGGGAGCAGAACAGGCAGAAGGACCAAAATACACTGCTGAGGGGAGCAGCGGGCAAGTCAGGAGAGGTCTGCGCGCCATGTAGGTTGCTCCCTGGCCGGCCGGGGATTGAACCCGTGCTGCAGAGGCTGCGGACAGCTTCATAGGTTGCGTCTTAACTCCTTGTGCCACGCCCCTGCCCAGATTTTTTACTCTTAGCCTCCATCCTCTCCATCTCTCTGCCGTCCACTTCTTTCAGACTTGTTCTCAGCACCTCCCGGAACAGACTAGCACCGCTTGTAGGCTTCGGTACTGACACAGCTGTTTATTATTCACTAAACAAGTGAGTTATTGCCCCCTCCCGCCATGAAACATTTTTTCCTAGTTGCCCTCCCTCGGTACGTAGATGCAACGTGTTATCATATCTAAGGTCACCCCTCACCCCAGCAGAGTTTTGATCCCTTTGGCAGGGGGGGAGGGTGTGATATTAACCCCACTGAGAATACATGCCCTAGGCCATGGGTCCTTCATGTTTTGTGGGCCATACACAGACTTAAGAATGTGACAGAAACTGTGGACTCTACCCCCCAAAATACACACAGACATATATAATGCCCTGAAGCAAAAGTGCCAGGAAGTTCATGACTCCCAATTTATGTACCTCTGCATTTAACTGAATCCCTTCAGAGCCCTTAAGGGAACTCATTCTATTAATTTGTCTCCTAACAGTGTTGAAAGGTGCCTGGCACATACAATAATTGTAAAAATAATAACAGCTAATGTTTACTGAGCTCTTACTATGTGCCAGGCACTGTACTGATTATTTCACATGCATTATCTCAGTTGATCCTCACAACCCTCTACAGTAGATTCTGCTACTACCACCCTTTTTTAGGATAGGGAAACTGATAGTAAATTACTGGACTGAGTGGTAGAGGCAGTAACTGAACCAAGGTCTGTGTGAATCCAGAGTCAGTGGCTTAGCCACCTTATATTTACTTAAATACTCGTTGAACCCAAGTGAATGTCTTGGTTTTCTATTTACTGGCTTTTTATGTAAGATCCCCTCTTTTTACCTGGATTAGAAGCGCCTGGAGGGTAGGAATTTTGCTAGTCTGGATCTATATGGTACCTAGTAGTGCTGCCTTTGCTTGTCCCATTTTACCCTCCCCATTCGGAGCAGAGTGGGTAGAAGCAGAGATAGACTACCGATGGGTGTCTGGAGCTGAGTGTCCAATTTAATGAATCAGTGGTAAGTGAAGCTCCACCAGGAAGCGGTATAAGGCAGCGCTTGAACGCCCTGGAAAGCTATGAAACCAGTGACCTACATATACACTGTATGAATCCACTCACGTGAAACTGGGGGGAAGACAAATCTATGGTGACAGGAAGATTCGTGATTGCCAAGGATGGGGAGATTGACTGCAGAGGGGCACAAAGGAGTTTCTGGGGGCAAAGGAGATGCTACTTTCCTCAATTTCTAATAGGGAACGGGGAGGTTCCAGATTCCCTGCCCCGCCCAAGGAAGGGTGGAGCTGAGCAGGGAGGAGGAAAAGCTGGGGCGGAGGCAGGGAGAAGGAAGGAAGATCCGGGAGAGCCAGGAGACCTGGAGGGGGCACATGGAGCAGAGACATGGGAGAAAGCTGCACTTGCTCCTCGGCTTTGGGCCTGTACCAAGGCGAGGAAGGAGCTACTTGAAACAGATGTGGGTGAAAGACGTGTGTGGGGGTTAACAATGGCAGCCTTCATCTTGATTTTGTGTTGGAGACCCCTGAGGTGTAAAGTGCTGAAGCAAGGAAAGCGTCAGGGTCACGACTGGAAGACTTTTCAACAGGGGCTGGAAGACCGGCTGGGGGCCAGACCGTGCTGTCCTCGTATCAGCAAAGCTAAGTCTGAGGGAGAAACAGGTGTGGGAACAAAACACCCTGATAACGGGAACCTGGGCGGTGGACGTGTGCCAGAACAATACTGAGATCTAAGAGAATGACTCATTGTCTTGTAACTAAACGAACCTAAAAGGGAGGGGAGTGGCGGTTTGTCTCAATAAAAATGAGTTGCACCGGACACTTGGGGTGCTTGAGCTCGGACTGAGAAGCCTTGAGTCCCCTGCGTCTGCTTCTCGTAAACTCTATTTTGTGTCATTTCTTTGTTTCTTGGTTCTTTTGGATTCTGTTCCTCAACCCTGTTCACCGGAGCTCGACTCCAGAAATTTTGATTTTGCTCTTTGCCTTCCAGGCTTATCTGGCTGTTTCTGCCCCTTCCTTATGGGTCCCCACCAGAAGATGCTTTAGACTGTGACAAACTTTGGGCCCCCGGTGGCCATGCTTTGGGCCAACCCTATTTGGCTGGGCATTTACCTACGAGGGCGTGGGTAACCTTGGGTGCTTGATTTGGAAACTATATTTCTTCTCTTTATTGAAGAGAAGATAAAGTTTTTATTAAAGTTTCCATTTAAGGTCTCGTGCACTAGAGTATGTTTTGCTGTCATGTGGCAGATGGCAGGATCTATTTAAAGCAGGCAGATTTGGGGTCCCTGGGGTACCCCTCACCCTGCCTGGTCACAGAGGAACTCCAGGCCAGATAGCTTCATTGTCAGTTCTTGCAGATGGAAAGATAATTTTGGAGCCTTTGATAGATTTTTTACAGGCTTTAATACTGAATCCGGGACAGGCCACCTTCCCCTGAACACGTCTCGGGCCGTCTCCCCGTCTCAGAGCGGGCCTCCCCGCCTTCTCCTGCCGCCTCTGCCCCTAGCCCGTGCCTCTAGGCACAGGTGTCAGCATTTACACACGCGCACACCTGTGCTCTCTTGGCCCCGGTGTCCATAATTACAGGTGCGCGTGCCCGGCCCACGCCCCTTGGCATCCACCCCCCAGGCGCCAGGGCATAAAAAAGTCTGTTTTTTAACTTCTTTACCCTATAGGGTGCCTATATGGGTGTATACATTTGTTAAAACTCAGAACTAGAGACTTCAAATGAATTTATAAAGAATAAGGGCTCTGGATCTAAATTGCTTGGGCTCAAATCTAGTTTTGCCATTTGAGTTGTCCGATTATATCAACTTAACCAGTTCCTCACTCTCAGCCTCCGTAGGTGATCATCTCATAAGGTGAAGGGGGAGGGGAATGAGCTAGTCAGTATAAAGTGGTCAGAAAAGTGCCCAAGTCAGATAATGCTCTAACAATGCTACCGTCATTGCCAAGTGCCCATCCACCACCGTCTGCACCATAGCTTCATCTTCCCATCAGTATAAGCCATTAGTGGAGAAGCGCTGAGTCTAGAAGATGTCTGCACTAGCAAGCGGGGGTAGGGTGTGTGAATTGCCCCTGGCTTTTACACTGCTGGCCTCTGGCCCTCACCTGCAGCCTTGAATGCAGGACGCACTTGGGGGCATGGGCTCAGGGCGCGTGTGCCTGATTGCAGACACCTGAGCCTAGAGGCTGAGCATATAATGGTGGCGTCAGCGACAGGGACAGCTACCGCAGAACTGCTAGAGAGGACGCACACAGGCTACAAGATGAGGCTATAAGATGAGGCTACAAGAGAAGGCCAGAGAAAGCCCCAAGAGAAAGTAAAGATTCTCCAGGGGCTGGGAGGCTTCCAGCTTCCCAGCCCCCTGGCCTCCCTGCCTTGCCAGCCTGTGGGTTTGACTCACAATTGGCGTGGAAAGAGCCTTAAAGCCTGAAGAAGCCACAGGACTCTAGGACTCTCCTTTGTCGTCGGCCCAAATGGATAAAGAACCTGCGCTGTGCTTGCTGGCATTGTATGGGACAACTCTGAGCAGGGAATTATTTTATGTCTTTCTTTGTTTTTAAAGATTTATTTATGCATACAAGAGCTGGAGTGTAGGCCAGAAGTGTGGAGGGGGGGAGAGGACTCACCAGAGACAAGAGTGGGGAGCAGAACAGGCAGATCTACTGAAATGCACTGCTGAGGGGAGCAATGGGGAGGCAGGAGAGGTCTGGGACACCATGTGGGTCAGCTCCCTGGTGCCACCAGGGAGGCCCATGATTAGGTGACTGAGTAGCGACTGGAGTGATAAAGGGAGGAGGTAGTTGCAGGAAACAGGATCCCAGAGCCCAGGTCCTCTGTCTGCAGGGCACCTGGGAGGCTCAGCAGGGACACTCGTGAGGTGAAACCTGGGAGAGAGGCAAAGAAAGGGGCTGGGGAGGTGGGCAGTGGCGAATGTACAAGGGCTCTTAGCTATTGGTTAGGAGTTTGGATTTAATTCTTAATATGATGGGAATTAGAGGGAGATTTGAAGAAGGGGAGTGATAAGTGATTAGGTCTCATTAAAACTTTAAAAAGAAATCATGGGGGCCTCCCTGGTGGCACAAGGGGTTAAGCACAGCACTATGAAGCTTTCGGCAGTCACTGCAGCACGAGTTCAGTCCTCGGCCAGGGAGCAACCCACATGGTGCCCCAAACCCCTCCTGTCTCCCCGCTGTTCCCCTCAGCAGTGGATTTCAGTCGATCTGCCTGTTCTGTTCCCCACTCTGTCTCTGGTGCATCCTCTCAACCCCACCTCTGCATAAATAAAATAAATCTTAAAAAAACAGACTCAGCAGCAAACACACAGACAGCATGCAAGTCATGGGGCTGTCGCCGGAGGTGATCCAGGGAGGAGGACTTGGGACTGAGTGCCCAGGAACCCTAATATTAATGGGCCCAGCAAGGGGACTGTGACGGAGTGACTGGTGAGGTGCATGGGGCCTGTTACACTGGGAAAAACATTGATCTTGCCTCAGAACTCAGAAAAAACAAATAGCTTTCTCTCTGAGAGGACAAGATCTGTTTCATCAAGTAGTGGCTGAGTGGTATTACGTGAAGTCACCTGAGGAGAAATGGCTCTCCCTGCCAGCAGGACCTGGCTATACCCTAATTCAAACTATGAACATATTTAAGTAAAGTGGGTGTTATCCTGAAGAGGGGGCAGCATTGAAAGCCTAGTAAAAAGGGAGAGTCCCTGAGGCCACGTGGGTCCCAAAGCATCCTGGAAAGAGTTCTCCCCACAGCAGAGTACTCCAGGAGCCCGGCCAGGCTGCCCAGAGCCCGGTCCTGGGGGGAGGATGCGAGCCAAGGAGAGTACTCTGAACCACTGGCACCACTCCTTATGGGGCATGGCCAGAGGCCATCAAAGATATAAATACTCATGTTCAGCCATTGTGCATTTATGTTTACGGTATGATTCTGATTTGGCTTAAGGGAGAGAATGTGCTGGACACGCAGACAGGAGTTTTCTTTCAGTCTGAGTGACAGTTAAGTTTAGTTACAGTGCATGAACACTTGTATTGTGGCTTTATACTTCAGTAAACTTGGTTGGAACAAAAGAGTATTTCCAAGATGTAGCTTTGGAGTCGGGAAATCCAGGCCCACATTCTGTCAGTGGTCAAATTCAACCCCGCAAAGGCCCAGTGACGCTCTGGGATTCAGCCTGCGGGTCCCTCCGGGCAACACCTCCCAGCATCCTGGAACCTCCGCTTTTAGTAGAGCATCACGCACTGTGACATCCGAAAGGGATTGCTGCAGCATCTCAGACAAGCCCGCATTTCCAAATGAGGTTCAGAGAGGCAGAGACCTTGACCCAAGAGCCCACTGTGGGGATCCGGGTCAGAGCCCCTGCCAGCGCTCTGTCCAGAATACCCGATGGTCTTACCTGGGACAGGTAGACACAGCCAAGGCGACCGCCCCCAGCCACCACATGGCCCTCACCCCGGAGGGAGCAGGGGCCACCACCAGCGCTGCACCCCCGGCTTCCTGAGCCCGGTTGTTGGTGCAGCTTCCCCCCGTCCCCGTCCAGAAGCAGAACCTTTCACCTGGTCGGCTATTTTTTGGGCCTGGGATTGTGCAAAAATTTTCCATATTTATTATTGGACCTGATGGCATTCCCAGGCCTCAAAAATAACCTCCCAGATCGCATCAAATCTGATGTGATCAGCTCGAGGGGGGCACCTGGACGGGGGCAGTGGACGGGTGGAACGAGCCCCGCCGCTCCTCCCTGCCCTGGAAGCCGAGGCGCGCGCCCGTGGCGGTGGGGGCCGCACGCGAGCGTGGGAAGGCGGCCGCGGGAGCCTCTCCGCGTCCTCGGAGCAGATGCACGCGAGGCCAGAGGTCCGGCGGGTGAGGCCCGGGCCCCCTTCGCCTGCTCCCCACGCCCCTCTCCTGCCGCGGCGGGCGGGCGGGTCTGCGCCGCGAGGTGGCCCGGGAGGCCCTGGAGGCGATGGCGGGGCCCGCAGGCCGCCCCCCCGCGCGGGGGAAACCCGCTCTTTGTTGTTCCACGCGGCCCCTCGCCGCGCTGAACCGGGGTCCCCTCCCGGCGCGGGGAGGCCCGGGCCGGGGCTGGGCAGCCGCGGGGGGCGAGGGGCGAGCCAGGGCCGCGCGGCGGCAGAGGCCCCGCGAGTTCCCGGCGGAGCCCCCCCGTCCAGCTCGGGGGCCGGGGCCGCGCGGGGGCCGCCCGCTCGCCGCCGGCCCGACGCCCCCGCCCCGCCTCCCTCGGGCCCCGCCGCCCGGCCCCGGGGGGGGGCGGGGAGGGGCGCCGCGGCCGTCGGGCGACGACGCACCCGCGCGCCCCGCGTCCCGTCCCTCCGCCCCCCGCAATGGTCTCTCCCGCGGGGAGGGGCGAGCGCGCCGGCTGCAGTGCGCTCCGCGTCCCCGAGCGGTCGCCGCGCCAGCCGGCCGGACCCCCGCCCGCCGGGCCCGCGCGCAGCCAGGTGAGCCGGGGCCCCGCAGCCATCTTCCCGGGGCCGGGCCGGGCCGGGCCGGGCCGGGGCTGTCGGCCGCGGCACCCGCGCGCCCGCCCCTGCGCGGGAGCGGGGCTGCGGGGCGCGGGGGTTCGTCTCGCCGCGGCCCGGCCCGCGCCCTCCGCAGGTGCCCGCGCGGGGGGGGGGGTTGCTCCGGGGGGCCGGGTTCCCGCAAACCGCAGCCCCCCTCCGCCCCCTCCCCCCCCCCATGACAAATGACCTTGGCTGGGGCCGGGGCGCGGATGCTGCCTCGGCTGCTGCCGGGGGCCGCGGGGGGCGGCGGAGCTCGGGCAGGTGAGGGGGGCGCGGGGCGGGCTCGCGGGGGTCGCGGGGCCCGGCGGGGGTCGGGGCGGCGCGGGGGCGCGGGAGCGGGATCCGGTTGGGGGAAGGGCGCCTTCCAGCTGCAGGACCCGGCGAGGGGAGGCGGCCCGGGGCCCGGCGGCGGATTCCGGGGTCTGGTCCCCAACTGGGGGCGAGATGAGGCGGGGGAGGGGTCGCGGGGGGTGCGGGCGCCGCTGCCCGCTGCGCGGGGCTCCCTGCGTCCCCGCATCCCCGCCTCGTGCCGCCGCCTCACGTCCCCGGCGCCTTCTCAGCTGACACCATCATCTGTTTTCCCTCAACTGTGGGCGCCTCATCCTCCGAGCCCGGGGAAGGAGACGGGCGCGCCGGCTGCCCTGGGTGGCGGCTCCATCGCCATCGGTGGCAGCGAGAGGTGCTCCTGGACCTTCTCCCCCGGGGCCCCCCCGGAATGTTTTGATGAGAGACTGCTGGTTAATGACCTTGTCACCCGGGCTAGGGTGGCCGGGAATCCGGGGTTACCACAGTCAGGGACTTGGGGGTGGGGTGGGGGGTTCTGTGGAGCCCCTGGACCCTGCTCTTATCCGGGCTGAGTGAATTGTCCTGAAAGGCATTTCTCGGAAGCCCCCTCTCCAAAGCCCCGGCACCCCCTCCAGCCTCTGCAGAAAATCTCCTGAGCACATTTTCCCAGGCAGGTGAGGCTAGCTGAGGGCCGGACTGACGGCGGACTCCGAGCCTTGCCTCCTTTAACCCCTGCCACCCTCGGGTGCTCAGCACAGGCTTAGCCACCCTGTGCTGCTTTGGGGACTAAAAATAGCACACTTCTCCACCAGGTCCGAGCTTTGCCTCCTGCCTCTCTCTCCAGGGCCTGCTGGCTCTGGGGAGCTGGCCGTGGAGCCATCATCCTGCTATGGCCCCGGGGGGTCCTTTTCTACCCCTCACGAAGCTCTTGGGATAAATGGGGTCACCCAGCATAGGGTATGGCTCCAGGTGGGTCCGCCTGCTTCCATTAGGGTCTGGGGAGAAATCCTGGCCGGGAAAGCAAGGAGAGATCAAATTGCCATGCAATGAGGGGGTTCAGTTTCTCTCCCTGAGGGGGGGCATCTGAACCCCACACAAAAAAGGTGACATGGTCTGTGTGTCTGGCCCTCGTGGTCCACTGCTTCCGTCCTGAGGGGGGAGGCGCTGCTTGCCAGAGCTTCTCTGAAACACATAGCATTCTACTCCTTTCCACCAGGGCGCTCGCGAGTGAGTGTGTGTGTGTGTGTGTGTGTGTGTGTGTGTGTCACATTTAATGAAGGCCCTGGATAGGTGGGGGCAGAAGAAAAAGGGATATTTTTAGTGGAATGATCTTTGATCAGAACCTGGCCCTGCTTCCTTTGCTTCTGTGGAGGAAGGGGGGGCTCTCCTATGCCTCCCTCTGGAGGATGTATTTTTTGGAGGGGTGGCCCAAGCCCCCCTTCATCCACACCAGCCTCCTACGCAATGCGGTATTTGTAGGCTCCTTTTTCCTTGACTTCTGGAGGAGGAGCAGAAAGGATTAGGGGGATTAGGAAGGGGAGGCCCTGGAGGAATGAGGTGCATCTGTAGACCTTAGACCCCTCATGTTCGAAATGTGTCTGATCAGTTATTTCCATCCCCTTCCCTAGTGCACTTGGCCCACGCTGAGGGCAGGTGGGCCCAGCCAGTCACAACAACTCCTACTAGTTTTTGATCCTCTTCTTCCTCAACCTCAGGTTTCAGATCTCCCCCCCGCCCTTTTTTTGAGTCTCCCCTTGTTTGTCTGATAATGTGGCCCAGCTGCGGGGTTCGTCTGGACGCAGAGGGAGGGCCCTTGCATTCTGTTTGGGAGGATATGGGGTTGGGGGGGGAGGGCAACAGCAGAAACAAATACCACTCCCCGCTTTTCTTGCTGCTTTTGGCTTCTTCCACATTTTTCTATCTACTAGGAAGGACACTAAGATGTCTGGACTAATATGTACTGTAAGATTAAATTCTCACATAGACTGGGAAGAATGGAGATGGTTACCCCCAATATACGTATCGGGAAACTGAGGCTTAAGGAGGTCAGGTCACTTGCCGGCGATGAGTCAGTAGGTGCAGGGCCGCCCTGTGCCTTGCACTGGCCCAGCGTTCCCCTTGCCGCTGTCCCTCTCTGCTGCTCACCCTAAAACACCCAGAGGTGACTTTTGCCGTGGGTCCGGTGAGAGAGTAGAGGGCATTCCTCTATGTCGCTAACACGGCGCGGGCCTAGAGTAGCGTATACTGCCACCCCACTGTGTTGCTGTCGCCAGTCACGCTCGTTGTCACCAGCCCTGCGGCCAGGGACCGTGAAAAGGAGCTTATATGCGCGGGCTCGGTTTACCCTTGTTTTACCTTCTGAAATAAGGGGCAGCTGAGGCTTGGAGGTGCAGAAACAGGCCCACGGTCACTTAGCTGGTAAGTGCTGGAGCAGGAAGACAAACCCGTCTGCTTGATGCTGGAAGCCAAGTAGTTACCCACGAGGCTATGCTGAGAGGAGGCCCCACCGTGTGAGGCCTGCACAGGGCATCCGAGGGAGAGACTGGATGCCTCACCTTCAGGCGCCATCAGTGGGCTCAAGGCAACAGGCTGGGGCACTTGGGGCTCCTTCTACAGAGTCTCCCCCAGCGCCACCCCCAATCAGAAACCCAGATCAGACTAGAGGAGGGGGCTCTGGCTCCTCCTCTTTCCAGTTTTGTTCTCTAGGTGGTGGCGGAGCAGGCGCTGAGCTTGTCCTGGGGTCGGGGTTCAGGGGCAGGACTCTGGGTAGGCGCCTGCGACGCTGGAGCAAATCACTGGGGTCCAGTCCCCAAGGTCAAAGTTAAAGCCTTTGCGGAAGCCCCGCAGTGGCCGGGAGAGTCATTCCTCTTGGGGCTTGAACCGAGGAGAGCAGCTCTGTGCGCACGGCCGGCGGCCCCGCGGACTCCCCGCCTCTCTATTGCCGTCTTCCCCATCTTAGGCCTCACAACCCTCTTTTCTCCCTCTTATTTTTTCTAGATCTCAGAGGCCCCCGGACATAGGCAGCCCTTGCTGACGTCTCGTGGCTCCCGGGCTTAGCCCCCCAACCTGGCTCCTGCTCCCCTTCTCCCTAGCCCGCTTCCCCTGCGCCTTCCCGCGCGCCGCTGAGCCGGGTGCCGGCCGCGGGGTCCCCGCCCTCCCCTCCCGGGCGCGCAGAGGCCTCGCCTCGCTCCGTGCCGGGCAGAGATCGCCGCCCGCCCCCGCGGAGTGACCGGAGGGGCGTCCCACGCGGAGGGCGCACGAGCGAGCGGCGCCATGGAGGAGGGCTTCAGGGACCGCGCCGCCTTCATCCGCGGGGCCAAGGACATCGCCAAGGAGGTGAAGAAGCACGCGGCCAAGAAGGTGGTGAAGGGCCTGGACCGCGTGCAGGACGAGTACTCGCGGCGCTCCTACTCGCGCTTCGAGGAGGACGACGACGACGACGACTTCCCCGCCCCGGCCGACGGCTACTACCGCGGGGACGCGGCCGCCGACGAGGACGAGGGCGGCGCCTCGAGCGACGCCACCGAGGGCCACGACGAGGACGACGAGATCTACGAGGGGGAATACCAGGGCATCCCGCGCGCCGAGGCCGGGGGCAAGGGCGAGCGGCTGGCCGACGGGGCGCCCCTGGCCGCCGTGAGGGGGGGCCTGGGCGAGGGGGCGGCCCCGGGGGGCCGGGGGGAGGCGCAGCGGCGCAAGGACCGCGAGGAGCTGGCGCAGCAGTACGAGGCCATCCTGCGCGAGTGCGGCCACGGCCGCTTCCAGTGGACTCTCTACTTCGTGCTCGGGCTGGCGCTCATGGCCGACGGCGTCGAGGTGTTCGTGGTGGGCTTCGTGCTGCCCAGCGCCGAGAAGGACATGTGTCTGTCCGACTCCAACAAGGGCATGCTGGGTGAGGCTCGCGGCCGCGCCGGCTCCCGCACCCCGCTCCCCAGACGCCCCAGAGGGTCTTCTGCAGCCCGCCCCTCGCACACCCCCTCCTGGGCTGCGAGCGCCGGGGCGGCTGGTGACCTACCCTGTTAGTCCGCAGAGGCGGCGCGGGGGGCGGGGGCTCTGCTGCTTCAGGCTTTTCCTTGCTATCCGGTCCCCCCCTCCCTGATTGGGGGTGCAAGAAGCACCCAGACCCACTTGCTAAAATGGGGAGGGTCAGTTTGGGTGGTGAGGGCAGGAAGAACCAGCCTTCAGCCAGGCTGGCTGCACTTGCCCTGTTGGCCTTGGGGATGCGCAGGGGCCGCTGCTGTCCCTTTGGGATGGACCCGAGGAGAAGGCCCTCCACCCCCGTCCGGAGGCTCAGGTCTTGCCCGCTGTGAAACTGCCAGTCACTCCCTGTTCCTGGGGCTTGGCTGGGGCCTGGGGGAAATGCAGTTTGCGGTAGAGGACGGTTAAGATAACTTGAACTGATTTCGTGGAGGGAGAGAGAAAGGCAGGTTGCAAGCTCGGAAGTCCTGGCGCTGGGAAGTGTCATGCATGGATTCTGCGGTGGGGTGTCCTGGTGTGTGTGGGGGGTGTGGAGGGAACATGAGCAGCTCCGCCTACTGCTTCGAGGTCATTGAGGCAGACAGGACAGAGGGCCCCTGGATGGGGCTGTGAGTCCAGGCAGCGTCATTCCGCACCCGGGCAAGCAGAGGTGGGTGTTGTGGGTGTGACAGGAGTGAGAAGTGGGAGCAAGCAAGAGAGGAAGAGAAGGCGAATTCTGGGGTCCTCCCTTGTCTGCATCCCTGCCTGGAGAGGGACTTTGCGCGTCTGCTCACACTTTTCATCTCCCCCTTGCTCTCACCTCTGGGTAGACTTCGCTTCCTTCTAGACGCCCTTCAGGCGCCCTGAGCCGTTCTGCTGCAGGCTGAGCTCATTCTGATGTTCAGGAGGAGCATGGAGCGTGTCTGCTCATCCCCCGTGCCTCTGCTTTCTCCCTTCCAGGCCTCATCGTCTACCTGGGCATGATGGTGGGGGCCTTCCTCTGGGGAGGCCTGGCTGACCGGCTGGGCAGGAGACAGTGTCTGCTCATCTCTCTCTCCGTCAACAGCGTCTTCGCCTTTTTCTCATCTTTTGTCCAGGGTTATGGCACTTTCCTCTTCTGCCGCCTCCTCTCTGGGGTAGGGTGAGTGTCCACCTGCTGCGTCCCTGGGGGCGGCGCTGCGCCCTGGCCGCTCTGCTGTCTCCAGGACCCACCTGTCAGGCACCCCCGTGGCCTCAGCTATATTTGGGTTGAAGGAATGAATTCCTCTCTCCCCCCGCCGTCTTCAGGGAGGCTTCCCGGGCCAGGATCCGTTGGTCTCATGTCTGCTCCACTCCTGAGCCCCGGGACCACCCTCTAGCTCACTCAAGGCTGGTTCCGTGAGGAGGCCCGGAGCTCCTCAGCCTCTCCGCTAGGTCCTGTGGCCCCTTGGGCTCTGCCCTTCCCAGAGTCCACGTGTTTCTTGCATTTGACGGCAGGCCGTGCCGATGCCCTCACGCGCCCCGTGACCGCCCCACTCCCGTGCTCCTCGGCCTCTGCCTGGTCTCAGCTCTTCAGCACCTGCGCCCACATACCTGCCCTCACAGGCCCCTTTGCCCTTTGTCTTCCTCCGGGGATCTCCCCTCTTTCCTGTGACTGTCTTTCCAACTCTGTCCTCATCTTCAAGATTCCGCGCTTGCTCCTCCTCTACCTGCTTCCCAGCGTCCATGGTGGTTGCTTGGTGGCTGGTGGTGGGGGGAGCTTGAGGGCAGTGTGTGCGAGAAGGAGCCGCGTCAAGGTCTGGAAGATGAAAGGGGCGGGTGGGGGGACCCAGAGCACGGAGGCAGGGGAGCAGAGGTGCGCCCACTTTCCCAGGCTGAATTCTTGCCATGCCCTCCAGGATTGGAGGGTCCATCCCCATTGTCTTCTCCTATTTCTCGGAGTTTCTGGCCCAGGAGAAACGTGGGGAGCACTTGAGCTGGCTCTGCATGTTTTGGATGATTGGTGGAGTCTACGCAGCTGCTATGGCCTGGGCCATCATCCCCCACTACGGTGAGCAGCCCCAGGCAATGCACCCCACACGCCTCCTCTCCTGTGCTCCCTGAGCTGGGGCCCCCGGCCTCTGGCTGCTTTGCTGACGCGGAGACTGTCCCTGCCAGGGTGGAGCTTTCAGATGGGGTCTGCTTACCAGTTCCACAGCTGGAGGGTCTTTGTCCTCGTCTGCGCCTTCCCTTCTGTGTTTGCCATCGGGGCTCTGACCACACAGCCTGAGAGCCCCCGCTTCTTCCTGGAGGTGACTGGGCGGGGCGGGGTGGGGGCAGGGCAGCAGGGCCCCTGTGTTCAAACGCCCACCCTGGGTTTGCTTTGGTCCTTCCTGGCTGCCTTCTTTTCTCATGCGGGATTTTATCTTGCTTCCTTGTCTTGGGACACGTCTCCAGGGGGTTCTGTGGGTGGAGAAACCAGGGGATCAGCTCAGCCATGGGTGGCTTAAGATTTTGCAGGCCCGGGCCCTGACTTCACAGCCCAAAGGAAGTCCTTCCCCCTGCCCCTCCCCTCCAGCGGCCTGGCCCCTCGGGACTGGGATGCTGCCCCCTCTTTGACTGCATAGGGCACCACTCCCCTTGGCATCAGGTTTCTTCTTTCCTTGTGCTGGGGGTCCCCCAGGACCTGTGCTCGAGCCTGCCCCTGGACTCCCCCTGCTGGTGCCCAAGTCTCAGCATATTTTGCTGTGGCCCTGCCGTGGACGCTGTTTCAGAGCTGACACCCACTCTGAGCGGGATTGGGGTGGGGGCCTTTTTGTGCCCCGTGAGCCAGGCTGGAGGGAGCGGGTCTGTAGCCCTGGGCCAGGAGGGGCTGACTGTGTCTGCTGTGGCTCTAGAACGGGAAGCATGACGAGGCCTGGATGGTGCTGAAGCAGGTTCACGACACCAACATGCGCGCCAAGGGGCATCCGGAGCGCGTCTTCTCCGTAAGTGCAGCCCCCAGTTCCCGCGCCTGCGGCCCCAACCCCACTGGGCTCTCCTCTGGGTGCTAACCCCCCACCTTCCCAGACGGTGCCAACCGCACTTGCCCCCAAAGTGACTTGTCAGGACAACGTATCCACCCCGACCTCCCATTTCGTGATGGGAGGGGTGAGGAAATGCAGACACCGTGATCCCCCTTCTTCTTGACTCCAGGTGACCCACATTAAGACAATCCACCAGGAGGATGAGTTGATTGAGATCCAGTCTGATACCGGGACCTGGTATCAGCGCTGGGGTGTCCGGGCCTTGAGCCTGGGGGGGCAGGTAATGGGGATGGGCGAGTGGAGAGAGGAGGGAGTGGGAGCGGTGGGAAGAAAGTTGGGGCTCCAGTCTGGGTGAGGTGTGATGGGTGAGCTGAAAGGAGGTGGGATGGCAGAAAAACGGGGATCTTGGGGTGCTGGAAGTTAGTGCTGCCAGTGTCTGACTGTTCTGTTCCTCCTAGGTTTGGGGGAATTTCCTCTCCTGCTTTGGTCCCGAATATCGACGCATCACCCTGATGATGATGGGCGTGTGGTTCACCATGTCATTCAGGTGAGGAGCTGGGAGTGGGCGCCTTGGTTGTGGCTGGGAGAGGAGTAGAAATGGCAGGGGAGGGGGTGAAAGATGAGGAAAGATGCTGCCCAGCTCCCCTCTGATCCTCCATCTGGCTCCTCTACTTCGTTCATTCATTCAACAAACATCATAGGCTGACCAGTACTGAGCGTCTGCTCTGAGCAGGACTGTGCTGGGGTGAACTGGATGGGGCTCCAGTCCTCACGGAGGAGTTTGTACTCGGGGAGCTGAGCAGACCGGCTGTCAAATAGCGCCAGGCTGCGGTGTGTGTGGAGGGGTGGGGGTACAAGATGCTCTGGGAGAGCAGGGGTGACTGCCCAGCCCAGCCCAGATTAGGGTGCGGGGAGTAATGGGGAGACTGTTTTAGGCAGAGGAGAGCTGATGGCAGACAACAGGGCAGGGGGTGGGTGGGGGTTAGAACAGAGTCACAGAATCTTGGTGAAGAGGGGCAGGAGCAGCGTGCGGGCCTGGCCGCACGGTGTCCGCTTGAGGGACTGTGGTCACTTTCTGCTGGAGCCCTGTGGTAAACCCCTCTTCCGCTCTTCAGCTACTACGGCCTGACCGTCTGGTTTCCCGACATGATCCGCCACCTCCAGGCGGTGGACTACGCCGCGCGCACCAAAGTGTTCCCGGGGGAGCGTGTGGAACATGTGACCTTCAACTTCACGCTGGAGAACCAGATCCACCGAGGGGGGCAGTACTTCAATGACAAGTACGTGGGACCCTCCGCCCCACGCCTCCCCTGTCCCCATGCCCCCTGTGCAAACAGAAGGTGTTGGGGCGTGAGTACCTAGGGTCCTCCTCTGTGGCCCCCTCTTCACTGAGGGAGGAGTCTTGGAGGGTCTGGGGTGAGGGCCTCACCACCTGGCCCTGCAGGTTCATCGGGCTGCGCCTGAAGTCAGTGACGTTTGAGGACTCCCTGTTCGAGGAGTGCTATTTTGAGGACGTCACGTCCAGCAACACCTTCTTCCGCAACTGCACCTTTGTCAACACCGTGTTCTACAACACCGGTGAGGGCTGTCCCCGGGAGGTGGGAGCACCTGGGGGGGAAGGGAGGCCTCCTCACGCCCCAGCTCAGGGTTTCCCAGCTGAGCCTTGGGGGAGGTGGTATGGGGGTCCATTCGCTACCACCAGTCACTCCAAAAATCAAATGGAAACGGGACATTTTTGGGCAGCGCGGGATCCAGGCATTGTGTGTCTTTGCCTTTGGCTGGGATGAAAGCATCGCGGTACCTCAGTGCAGCCATACTCATTCATTAGATGCACTTCAGGAGAGGGCACAGTCCTTCCAAACAGGACCCTTGGGATACAGAAAAACAGTAACAGGGATATTTGGTGGGAAAGAGGTTGGATCATTGCCTTAATCTTTTTAATAGTGATTCTTCAACTAGATGCAGGTGAAATGCTGGTTTTCTCGGCTAGACTGAGCTTTCCCGCTACAGGAGAAACAGCGAATAGGACTTTTAATGATTTTTAGTATTTTTCTCAGTAATATTTCATGACACGGCTTAGTGCCAGCTAGAGTGGACCGTGAGGACGCATAAGTCCAGCGAGCGCTAATGAGGAAGCTGGGGCGCGGCCAGCACAGGGATCCGCTCCATGGGCTGCGGTCACCGTGTGCTGGAAAGGCCCGTCCGGCCGCGGGGTCCTCTGTGGTTTGGAATGAGTGTCCCCGATGGCTATGGGAGCCACGCTGCTAGAGGCAGGGCCCCCCAAGCTGGCCCCAGGCTCACTGCCCTGACCCCCCTCCTGTCTTGGCCTTGGCTCCCAGACCTGTTTCAGTACAAGTTTGTGAACAGCCGTCTGGTGAACAGCACGTTCCTGCACAACAAGGAGGGCTGCCCGCTGGACGTGACCGGGACGGGCGAGGGCGCTTACATGGTGTACTTCGTCAGCTTCCTGGGGACGCTGGCTGTGCTCCCCGGGAACATCGTGTCTGCGCTGCTCATGGACAAGATCGGCCGGCTGCGCATGCTCGGTGAGGGGCCGGCGGGTGGGCCGGGCAGGCTCTGTGCATTGTTTGGGGGCCCCGTGGGCAGAGGGAGGCTGTTGGTGGCTTCTTGACAGTCTGTGGAAGAGCTACCCGGGGAAGGTTCTCTCTAATGCCTTCGGCTTAGGGGTTCCTGTGTGGAAGCTACTTTGGGGGTACAGGAGGTAGGCGGATAGGGAGCCCTTAAGGACACAGGCTTCAAGATTACTGGCTTTGAACCTCAGCTCCGCCACCTACCTGGGCAAGTTCCTTACCCTCTGTGACCCAGTTCTCTTCTGCAAAATGGGGGTGAGGATGGTGCCTCGGTTAGATGGGTGCCTATGGGCATCAGGGTGGATGGCCCACAGCTGGCACTGAAGAAGCGGTTGTTGCTGATATTATTAACCAGCCCGTGATGAGGGAGCTCCGGCAGGAGTGAGAAGCGCTCTCCTCGGCTGCTGGGGCGAGAGTCACCCCGGGCTGCCCTCAAAGCGGGCTGATGGCCAGGGTGGGTGGAGGGTCCGCTGCACCTGGACTCACTGCTGTCTCCTCCCCTGGCTCCAGCCGGCTCCAGCGTGATGTCCTGCGTCTCCTGCTTCTTCCTGTCTTTTGGGAACAGCGAGTCAGCCATGATTGCTTTGCTCTGCCTTTTTGGGGGGGTCAGCATTGCCTCCTGGAACGCGCTGGACGTGTTGACTGTGGAACTCTACCCCTCGGACAAGAGGTAGTTGGAGCCTGGTGGAGGGGGCCTCGCGTGCAGGGGAGAAGGGGGGTTGGGGGGCGGAGTGGGAGGAGCCTTGGGGGTAGAAGGAGACACATTCCCACTGTCTTCTCTGAGAACCAGAGCTTGTGTGTTCACGCCTGAGAATCTACTTTTGGGTCTCTCTTCCCTCTCGCCTCCCAACTTCTCTCCCGTCCCTGGCGGACATCCCTTGTCCCTGATCCTTCTGCCCGTGCTCTCCCTCTTGGATGCTGCCTGCCTCCCCCTTCTCTGCCCCAACTGCCCCCCTTCCTCACCAAACCCTCCCTCCCGTCTTCCTGTGTCTCCTCCTGGCTGGACCCGCTGCTGCCCGGGGTGGCTCCGAGCAGAACCACAGCCTTCGGCTTCCTGAACGCCCTGTGCAAGCTGGCAGCCGTGCTGGGCATCAGCATCTTCACTTCCTTTGTGGGGATCACCAAGGCCGCGCCCATCCTCTTTGCCTCAGCTGCCCTCGCCCTTGGGAGTTCTCTGGCCCTGAAGCTGCCCGAGACCCGGGGGCAGGTGCTGCAGTGAGGGGTCCCCGGGGCTTCGGGGTGGCAGGCACACTGTGAGACCAACAGCCCCTTCTCTCCCCTCCCTGCCCTGCCTCTCTGGCCCCAGAGCCCTCCTCCCCCGCCCATTTGGTGTCTTAGCCGTGTGTGCGCGTGTGTGCATGTGTGTGACCCCGTGGGCAGGGACTACAGGGAAGGCCCCAGTTTCGGGGTGTAGCTCTTACTCCCCACCTCCTACCACCCTCGACTTTGCACAAGCAGAGGCTTGGCCCCTCCCTTCTCCCCCAGTGTTAGTGAAGGGCCCCCGCTATTGCAGGCTCCAGAACAGGCTTCCGTCTGCCCCTTAATTCCCTCTGCCCAAGCCCTGGGCATGTGCTCCTGCTGGGGGCTGGGGCGCGATGTGGGACATGGACCAAAAGCTCTCCTCAGAGTCCGAAGGGCCACAGGTGCCCTCGCACACCTCCTGTTGGATGCTGGGGGAGTAGCAATAAACCTCAGCCCCCTGGCCTCCACTTCCCCCTCAGTGAAATTAGCTTTCGGAGTCTTATTTATATATTAAGTTCTGAGGCAGCTTGGCAGGACTGTGTGCGCGTGTGTGCGCGTGTGAGCGTGCGTGTGTATGTGTTGCGTGTGTATGTGTTGTGGGGTGGGGGTGTCACTCTGCTGTCCTAAAATACAAGTCAAGGGTAATGTCAGTGGACGCGCACACGATCCTGCCTCCCACGGTACTTCCTTAATCCTGTGTTTGTGCCAGGCCTGGAGGGAGGAGCCCTGGGCCAGACTAAAGCTGAGAGTCCCACAGTCTCGGGAGATCTGGGGGCCCCTGACAAGTCCATCTCCGCTGCTCCTCTCGAGAAGCACAGGCCATCTCTGGAGGGAGAGGCCCCACCCGCCATAGCACAGAGAGGCACCGCACAGCCGCCCTTCATGCCACACCCGTGCCCTCTCGGGCAGGAGCAGGGGAGGGAAGACACAGGCGCGTGGTCAAACCAGCAGATCAAAAAGCACAAGGAGCTGGGGCAGGGGCAGGAAGCAGGGTCCTGCCAGCACCTCCTCTGAAGTGGGAAGTGGTTGGGCACCCCAGTACAGGGACCAGGAGCCTCAGTTTCCCCATCTCACCGTTCCACTGGATCGGCCCTGTAGGTTAAGCTGCCCCTGCCCAACCCTACTCTGTGTGGCTGCTTTCTTTGGTGCCCCTCCTCACCCCCATAGCTGTGATGTGTTGTAGTTTTTAGCTGTTTGTAAAATGTTAAAAAAAAGTTAAAAGGAAAAATGTGAAAACAACAAAAAAAGAAAATCCAAATACACCCTCCTCATGCTGCGTCTGGTGGGCCCCCTCCCACGGCCACTCCCCCCATTTGTAACACTGAACCAGATGGTGACTGTTCAACTCCTTGGTGTCTGTGCTCAAAGGACTGCCTTCTCCTCCAGTCCCCGGTGCGCGAGCGTGCGCCCTCCCCCTTCACTTGCTGGACGCAGCCCTCTCCCCTGCACCCCCTGGAGGGACCCATCCATCTTCCTTAGTCTCCTGGGGAACCCTAAACACAACTCTGTTGATGTGAAAAATGAAATGAAAAATATTGATGAAAAATAAAAAGGAAACAAAATCCTCAAAATCCAAAAATGGCCGGGTCTGCTTTTTTGCCTCTCCGCCTGCGTTCCGCGCCGGTCCCGCGCCCCGCACTCCTGGGATGGGAAACTGGCAAAAAGGAAATACGACTGCGCTCCCCAGCCTGAAGGCCAGAGCACCGCCTCACGTTTACTTCCGGAGTTGGCTTCACTATCTTGCTCTTTCCACGTGCACAGACAGAGGACCCCTCTCGCTCGCCCAGGCTGGAAAGCTGGGGTAATGTCCCACAACTCAGCAGCAAAGAAACTGATAACCTGATTAAAACCTGGACTAAGGGCTTGAACAGAGATTGCGCTGAATTGCCAACAGGTGTATGAAAAAGGCTGTCTCTCCTCATCAGGAAAATGCAAGCAAAACCACAAAGAGAGGCCACCTCATACGTCAGGATGGCTATTACAAAAACACAAAAAACAATGTGGAGAAACCAGAACTCCCGCGGGCTGTTGATGGGAACGCAACATGGTGTCGCTGCAATGGAAGAGTATGGAGGTTTTTCAGAAAGTTAAAAATAGAAGTATATGACTCAGCAACTCCACTTCTGGGTATTTACCCAAAAGAACTGAAGAGATAATAGCACTCCCATGCTCACGCAGCGCTATGAGCTAAGATTCGGAAATAACCCAAATGTTCATCGATGGTTAAAATGGATGGTTAAAATCTGCTATACGCATGCAATGGGATTCTATTTGACTTAAAAAAAAAAAAATTCTGCAATAATGTGACAACATGGGTGAATCATGAGGACACTGTGCTGAGACCAGCCAGTTACAAAGAGAAATACTGTATGATTCCGTTTGTATGAACTATCTAAAACAGCCACATTCATAGAATCAAAGACTGGAATGGTGGGGGAGAAAATCAGTGGGTTTCAGGTAAGCGCCAGTAAGTCACAGACATCTGCTGCAGAGCATCTTGCCCAGTTTGCTGATGTATTGTACACTTAGAGGGCAGATCTCACGTCAAGTGTTCTTACCACAGGAGACTACAAAAATTAAAAAAAAACAAAAAAAAAAAAAACCCCAAATTAAACAGATGGAATGTTTCTTGAAAATAGAAACTACTTTCCTGTAAATCCTCTTGTATCCTTAAATATATAGACTAAGGATGCCATTTGTGACTTTTGGGATCAGAATCCTATTTTTGGAAGAGACAGAATCCAGAATTCACATTTTAAACAAGCTCCTTTAGAAATTTTGATCTGTGAGATCCGAAAACCACTGCCGGGAGTTGCCATGAACCCTCCCTCTAGTTCATTTCCATCCTCAAGCCATTTTCTGACTTTTCCCCTTAATTTTCAAATCAACTTCTTTTCCATTCCCACCACCGACCTCCATGCCAGGGTTCCACTTCACTTTTCAGGATTTCAATGTCACCAACCTCCGTGCCAAACCATCTGCATATCACTACCAAATGTGCTCCAAAATGCTTCCAGCATGTCCCTCCTCAAATGTCAACTTGCTCCCAAGCAGATGTAATTTAAACTCTTTAGCCAGAATTGTCAAGATTTATGTTAGTCAAGCCTTTTCTTTAGTATATAAGTTCTTTTTCCACATTGAGATCACCAGAAAGTTGCTTATCTAGACATTGAATTCCCCTCAGAAACAGATTTGGAAGCTCCTAAGGGCAACAGAAAGTTTTTCTCAACCCTCCAGCCTCAGTCTCTAGGTTATCATCTTTTCACTGCCTTCTTAATTTTTTTTTAGATTTTCTTTACAAACAAATCTTTTTGGAAGTAGACAGGCTGTTAAAAAGCCAAACACGCCCCCAGCTGTGACTCAAATATGTCTTTGTCTTGTTCAACAACGCTACCTCCACTTGGGTTCTCCCTGCCTGCAACACTCTGCCTCTCCTTCCGGATTTAATTCCCTGCTTTCCTTTAAAGATCCAACCAGGACCTCCGCTGTGAAGCCCTTTCTGACTTCCTTAGAACTCAACTGTCTTTCTTCTCCCAAGAACATCTATAGCACCGATTCAGCAGGCCCTTAACACAACAGTGCACTTCAGAGGCTAAGTTTTCTTTTAATGTACAGGATTGTTTTCAACTCATCAGGTCTGGTGGTTCCTTAGTCACAATTTAACATGAAAAAAAGTGACTGCGTTTCCTGACCAGTCCAGGGCAAGGGCACTAGTGAGTGTCCCCGGCTTAGCTTTGACTTGCAGTGACACCACCTCCAGAGAGCGAGTACATGCTCGTAGAACGGGGTCCAGGGTCCTGACCCCTGCAAACACCAGATTGTATAGAGGGGTAGAGGGTCCAGTAGCTTATTCTCCTTCAGCCCATCTGGATCCTGACGCTCCCTCTTGCGGTTTCAGGGGCTCCCTCGGGTTTTCTTGCTTCCACCCAGGCAGGGGGGGCTCGTGTCCAGGTGAGGGTTCTCCTTCCACTGGGCGGGCGTCCGCGCCTGTATGGCCAGCGCGTGGACCGGCCCCGCGAGCTCCTCCGCCAGCGCAGCGTGGACCAGCCGGTGCCGCTGCAGGGGGCTCAGCCCCTCGAAGCGCGAGCTCACCACGGCCACGCGGAAGTGCGTCTCGCTGCCCGGGGGCACCGCGTGGCCGCCGCTCTCGTTGCTCAGCTCCAGCACCTCGGGGCGGAGGGCCTGCTCCAGCTTCGCGCGAATGGCGGCCTCGACCGGGCCGCCGGCCCCCGACCCGGCCGCGCCGCGGGACAGGCAGCCGCGGCCGGCCATGGACAGCAGGCGCCCGGCCCGCGCGGCGCTCGGCATCGGCTGCTGGGGACGAGGACGCGGGCGGCAGGGAGGTCAGGTGAGCGCCCCGGCCGCCCCCGCCCCGTCCAGCCCGCCCCCCACCCCCCCCAGGGGCCCCCCGGCGCCCGCTCCTGCGTGACGGGGGCTCCGGGCCCCGCGGCGGGCAGCGGCGGGTGAGGGGTAGCGGGGCTCGCGGGCGAGCGCGTCGTTACTAAAGGGATTCGCGAGCAGGAGGCCGGAAGCGGCCTGGGGCGCACGTGCAGCCCGGGGCTTCTGGACGGACCAGGGCCCCGCGGAACCCCGGGCCGGACCCTCTACCTTCCGCTCGGGCTCAGCGACCGCGGCCGCCGCTCGGGAACCAGGTCAGGCGTCCAGGGCGAAGCGCGGGCCTCGCGCCCCGCGGCATGCTGGGAAATGGAGTCCTGGCCGCCGAAGATTGACGCGGAGGGCGCCGAGGATCACGGGAAGTGTAGTAGGAGGGCGCCGAGGATCACGGGAAGTGTAGTAGGAGGGCGCCGGGGCCCCACGGGAACCGTGGCCGGCGTGGGCCGGGCTGCGGACACACAGGAAAGCAGGGCAGAGCGGATACGGGCGCAATTGAGACTGGAATTCTTTGACCCATTTTATTGCAACACATTTTTGTAGGTCATCTAGCCCAGCTCCTCTATCGCACATACGAGAACATGGAAGTTCCTTGCAGTTATTGAATTCATGATTACTGTGCGCCGAACCAGTCCTGGTCACCGGCGAACAAAGACTTTATGTTTCCAGTTAGTTATGCGCAAGTGAGCGGGCAATTGCGGTGGCAATCGTCAGTGTACCATGTTGGGCCGACGACCAGTGGCCAGGCGGCATGCTGCCCAGACTTGGGGGCAGAGAAAACTTCTGAGATTTTAGAGAACAGTCTAAAAAAGAGCATGACACCCTCTTAGCAGTCCTTCATAGTGAGACTGTGGAGTTGTACATGCAAAGGCCAGGGGGTTAGCGACGCGGGGTGGGGGGCGGCGGCGAGGGTGTGTGTTTTTTTCTAGTGTAGTTAGGCGTGATTGGAGCCCCCCCCCACGTCCCTCCCACAGGATGATGGTAATGGGGAGGACAGGACTCACACCACCTGGACCTTGCTAGGAGGGGTGTGTCTTTGTCTTAGGAGCAGTGGGGAGCTAATGAGACCCCTCCTACTACAGTAGGAGGTAAGATTCTCAAGTCATTGTCTCCAAGGATGGGACTTTGGGCAGTATTTATGAGGTGGAAGAACAAATGTAGAAAATGCAAATTGGTAGAGTCTGATCGGTTGCTTTCTGCTAAATCGTGGTTAAACTTGAATTTGGATCCTGAACTGACTGAGACCCCTTGCTTCTGAATGTTGTCTGGCATCTTTTGTTGTCCATGGCTGGTTTTGTCCAGGCAATGTCTTGAATGTCTTGAAGATAGTGAACAGTGTCTGGGCCCTGAAACACAACTTGTCAATTGAAATACTGGCTTTTTTCTTTTTCCTTGTTCAATATGGGTAGGGGTACTTTTGTCCCCCTGTTGCCACCCCACCTTGACATTCTTAGAATACAAGAAGAAAGAGCAAATGACCATCATGACCACTATGGTTTCAGAATGGAGCTAGAGTCCAAGATAAATATTTGATTAACTAGATTTCCTGGGAAGAAACTCGGTTGCTTTTGGCTAAAATCCCAGAGGTGTTAAAAGAAATAAGATCCAGACTTTGTTTGTGACTGTGTGTGCTTTTTACAAATGGCCTGCTCTCTTTTATTTTCTAATGGCTCTGGTGAGAATGTTGGGAAATGACCGCTGGGGACCAATAGATAGTAATTGAGCTTGAGCCTGGTAGAATTTAATTTGTAGGCTATTGGCCTAGCTAGACTTCTCTAACAAGGTTTTATAGCTGGATGGAATCTAAAGTATCAGCCTATTCACATTCCTTCTTTCTCTCCCTTCCTCCAGAGGAAGAAAGGGAGGCTGGGAAAAGTGAGTTTGTGAAGCTCAATATCTATCAGTAGTTAGTGAAACAGTGTGAATGAAAAGGTAAAAGAGCACAATTGAGTCAGACAGACTTGGGTTCTAATCATGTCTTTGTACGTAGCAACGTGAACCTTAGTTCCCTTATCTATGAAACAAGTATATCTGCTTGATAGGTGCTCCTAGCAGAGGGCTTTTCACATAATTATGCCTTTATGTAAGAATATCTTTTCCCTTCATTCTTCCTAATAGCCCAGCATTGCTGTGATAGAAGAGTATAGAAGGGGGAGGGAGGGCTAACTAGCCCCTCAAGCAGGGCCTCTCTCAGGGTATCAGAGTTGTGATAGGATCCCCACTATTTGGGTTCAGACCCTGTAGTTTTAAGAAGCTGACAGTATCAGAACTTTCAGTGGACTGGTTTCTTTGGGAGAGACTCACCCTAACGAGATAAACAAGAAATTTATGAATTGTCCAGAACGCAAATTCATTCACTTCTAGTAATAGATATTTCCCTCCAATAACTGCCTCTTCTCATGCTACCAAGTAGCAAGTACTTGGTAAGTGTGGTTGAGTAAAGTTGAGAATAAGCGAGAGGCTCCAGGAACATAATGCAAGTCTTCTTTTCTCTATTGCGTCCTCAGAATACTCAGGAAAGGGTGAAGACTGTTGGGGGTTGTAGAACTTCTAGGAATGGGAAGCCGAGGAGGAAGAAACAGAACCTTCAGGAACGACTTCTGTGAAGGGCAGATGGTGGATTAGCAAACGCGTCTGCGGGGGCTGTTGCTGAAGTCGGAGAGGGATGAGGAGGCAGCAGGAGGAGCATGGAGAGAAAGGCCGAAGAGAGAAGTTGCTGAGATGCAGGGAAGCACAGACTCTGGCGGAGGTTCCTGGGAGATCGTCGGTGCGGTCCAGGGAGAGCGAAGCGGGGCCGAGGGTGGTTGTTTGGATGCGTTCTCTTTGGACAGGTTGTTGGGACAGTCAGCAGGAATAAGGGTGTGAACTTCTGAAACAAATTAGGATGTGCAGAGCAATGGGAGTGAAGAGCGAAAGAGGCCGGTGGAGAGGGAAACAGAGCCCGGAGAGACGCCCAGATTTAGGGAGGGCCGAGGAATCGGATGAGGACATGCCTAGAGTGTGTTTGTAACAGAATGCGCTTTTAAATTTTATTCCTTAGAAAAGCATCACTTTAAATTTAGCTTTCTGACTTTTCTTGTGCCTTCAGCACTTTCACGATTTCCTGCTCCTCGATGGAGCCGCTTTAGAGGGTTTTTCGATCCCGACGCCCTCACAGGGCTCCAGGCCCCGCGAGTTCTCACCCCCCGGGCGCGGCCCGCGCGGGCTTCTGCCGCTTTCCCAGCCGTCTTCGTGTAACGGGGACCAGCCCACCGCCCGGCCTCGGGGAAGGCAGGGGGGCCCGCGCCCCGTCCCGGCCGTGCGGAGGGCGACATCCTGCAAGCCCGAGGGCGTTTCCACGCGCCGCGGCGCCGCCTGCAGGCGAGCGGGGAGGCTCCCCGCGCGGGCGCGGTCACGCGGCCCCGGCGCAGAGGCGCGCGGGCGGGGCGGCGACTGCCCGGATGGAGCCGGCCCGGGCGGCGCACCCGTCGGGGGCTCTGCGGTGACGCCACGCCGAGGGCGGGGCCTGGGGGGGTAATCAGGGCGCCGCGAAAACCGGCCGGAAAGGCCCGAAGGCGGGAGTGGCGGCCTCGGCCCTCCCTGGGAGGCCCCGGCCTCGGCCGGAAAACAACCGCCACGTAGCGAAACACAAACAAGCCGCGCCGGCGTCCGTGCGTCTTCCCTTTAACAACCTCGCTATGCAAATTAGGGGCCTAAGGTGGTCCGCAGCGATTGGTCGCTACTCGCGGAATCGTCACTTCCTCGCGGAGCTGGAGGCAAACGAGGAGCCCGCAGCCGCGTCCCCATTGGCTGCGAGATTGGGCCCCGCTCCCGGCCAATCAGGCTGCGGCCCTTCACCCCTCCCGGTGGCTCTTATAAATTACATCAAATTGGGTACCCTTTCCACATCTTTCTCCTTGAAAAAGGAGCTGCCACTGCATTTTTAGCCGTAATGTCAGGCCGTGGCAAGCAGGGAGGCAAGGCCCGCGCCAAGGCCAAGTCGCGCTCGTCCCGCGCCGGGCTGCAGTTCCCGGTGGGGCGTGTGCACCGCCTGCTGCGCAAGGGCAACTACGCCGAGCGGGTGGGCGCGGGCGCCCCGGTGTACCTGGCCGCGGTGCTGGAGTACCTGACGGCCGAGATCCTGGAGCTGGCGGGCAACGCGGCGCGCGACAACAAGAAGACACGCATCATCCCCCGCCATTTGCAACTAGCTGTGAGGAATGACGAGGAGCTCAACAAGTTACTCGGGGGTGTCACCATTGCCCAGGGGGGCGTCCTGCCCAATATCCAGGCTGTCTTGTTGCCCAAGAAAACGGAGAGTCACAAGCCAGGCAAGAACAAGTAATTAGGAGGTTGGCACCCCCACTCACCCAAAGGCTCTTTTAAGAGCCACCAAAGTGTCAAACGAGGGGCTGGTCACGGAACAGCGCATTAGCTCTTTTTTTGAAAACCTGGGTGGCTCTAAAAAGAGCCTTTGGTCTTTGGTTTTACTTTGTCAGCGCTTATTTGCTTTTGGCCTTGTGGCTTTCGGTTTTCTTGGGCAGCAGCACGGCCTGGATGTTGGGCAGCACGCCGCCCTGCGCGATCGTCACCTTGCCCAGCAGCTTGTTGAGCTCCTCGTCGTTGCGGATGGCCAGCTGCAGGTGGCGCGGGATGATGCGCGTCTTCTTGTTGTCGCGCGCCGCGTTGCCCGCCAGCTCCAGGATCTCGGCCGTCAGGTACTCCAGCACGGCCGCCATGTACACCGGCGCGCCCGCGCCCACCCGCTCGGCGTAGTTGCCCTTGCGCAGCAGGCGGTGCACACGCCCCACCGGGAACTGCAGCCCGGCGCGGGACGAGCGCGACTTGGCCTTGGCGCGGGCCTTGCCTCCCTGCTTGCCGCGACCAGACATGACTGGAAGAGAGAAGTAGAAGCTCTGGAGCTCGGAATCTCGCAAGAAAACAGAATTGAAAAAAAACAGCAGCTGAAAAGCCTTTATAAGCTTTCCTAGGGGTGGGGTCAGGAGCGAGGTTTTCATTGGTCCTAAATTGGCTCCCGAGCCGGCCAATGAGGTGAAGAATCAGTGTTGTGACGTAGCCTATGACTGCAAACGCAGGCGCCTACACGGCCCAATGGAAACGAAGGACTTTTGGAGCCCTCATTTGCATGCGGTGGTTATAAAAGGATCAGGCCCGCCCCTTCTCCCACTTTTCTTTGCTGGCCAGTGTTGCGTTCCACAATGCCTGAGCCGGCCAAGTCCGCGCCCGCGCCCAAGAAGGGCTCCAAGAAAGCGGTCACCAAGGCCCAGAAAAAGGACGGCAAGAAGCGCAAGCGCAGCCGCAAGGAGAGCTACTCCATCTACGTGTACAAGGTGCTGAAGCAGGTGCACCCCGACACGGGCATCTCGTCCAAGGCCATGGGCATCATGAACTCCTTCGTCAACGACATCTTCGAGCGCATCGCGGGCGAGGCGTCCCGCCTGGCGCACTACAACAAGCGCTCGACCATCACGTCGCGCGAGATCCAGACGGCCGTGCGCCTGCTGCTGCCCGGCGAGCTGGCCAAGCACGCCGTGTCCGAGGGCACCAAGGCCGTCACCAAGTACACCAGCTCCAAGTGAGTCCCCGCCACCCGGGACGCGGCGCTCGCCCAGACGCCCGCCGGCCGCTTGGCTCCAAAGGCTCTTTTCAGAGCCACCACCGGGTCACCAGAAAGAGCTTTGTTCACGGCCTCGCTCCCAGTTACTTCCCACTAAGTTGCTCCAGTTGGCAAAAGCCCCTCGGGGCGGCGCGCGCAGCTTCTCCAGCCTCCGCCTCGAGGCTCTTGGCGCGTAAGCGGCTTTGCTCTGAGTCTGGGGCGCGCCCCGAACCCGCCACGCTTGGCTTTCCCGAGTCACTTGTAAGCGGGGCGCTGAGCGCCGGCGCTGTCCTGGCGGCTCCGGGGCGGTCGTCGCGATGAGAGGCGGAGATGACGCACCTCAGGCCGCCGATCCCGGCTCCCGCGAACACTGCGTCACCCGGACACTCCCCGCGCGCCCGGCCGCCCGCGCGACGCCGCCTGCGGTGGGCCCCGGCGTGTCGGGCCGTGGCGCCCGGCCTCAGCCCTGCTGCGCTGGACGGCGCGGGTGTTCAGAGGCCCGCGCGCGCCGCCGGCGTTCACAGCTGCTGGCTCGCGCCGCTCCCTGTGCGGTGTTGGAATGCTTCTCGGTGTGTCGTCCCTGCGTCTCCGCCTCCCTCGCGAGCCCAGGTCAGGCGCTGCGGCGCGCGGTCCCTGGGCTCCATCCAGGCACCCCCGCGCCCGCCCCGGCGCGCCCGTTAGTTGGCGGGGGGCGCCCTGCCGCCCCGCCGGCCGCTCGCGGCTGCATCCTCCTCGCGGTTGTGCAGGAGCCGGGGGTGTCTCCCCTTGTCTTCCTCAAGCCCCTCACGCGCGCCGACTCCCGGCGGGGTCCACTGCAGCGTCAGCGCCCACCCGCGCCCGGCGCGCGGAGATCACTCGCGGGGCATCGCTTTCCCCGCCCTTCGTCACCGCCGCGGGCGGGCGAGTGCGCCTCACCCCGGAGGGGATGTGAAGGCGGAGGCGCGTGGAGATGTTCCTGAAGCGCCTGCCCAGCTCTGCGCCTGGTCGTTGCAGGGCAGCAGCGGGGAGGCCGCCCGTGATGGTGTTTCGGGGTCGTGCGGGAAGTGGCTGCAGTAGGTCTTCCCTTTAGGCGCCTTTTTTGGGGAATCTTATAAATTTGCAGCGTTAGTTCTTCGCCCTTTTCTAACTTGATCCTCTTCCCAAAGGAAATTTACACGTTTAATTTATACGCACCACCTCATTTACTTTTCAGGAGACGAGGGTAGATCTTGCAAGGTGTGGGCATCGGTGAAGTCCTTTTCAGAGAGGCAAAGGGATTGGTCGGTGGTTATGCAGTGGGCATCGTCCACTCACATCCTCAGGTGGGAGGATTCTTGCAGTTTAGTTTTACTTGGTGTGATTACAGAGGCTCCATCTACCTAAGCCTTTATATTGGGTTAGGGGCTGATCAGTTATTCAGTTTTGCTCTTGGCTGATGGGTCCTGAGTTCGTTGCAGGCGTTTCCTGAATCCAGAAGAGCACCAGACATTATCAAAGACGGCATGAGTCTTGTGTTCCCTTCGTGTGTGTTCTCACCTGTGTTTAGATGCTGTTGTTAATAAAGTTACCAATTAATTAAAAAGCTTGATTGGATTCTTCTATCTGCAGTATCTTTTTCTAGTTGAATGAAATTAATAGGTACAGTACTAACTGCTCTGAGGAGAAGCAGGATGCCTCTGAGTTGGAGGATAAACCCATGGCCAAAATCACTTTTACCCCTCAGGGGCTGAAATAGCTTCTTATAAGGAAACTGTTAATGTTTGGTAATTGGGCAACACCTCAGCACTGAAGAAGCGTAATAAGAGGTAAAGTCCTTAAAGTCGACCATTTAAATGTATCAGATGGTGTTCTGGGCTGTTTACACTCATTGATTCATTGCATCTTCAGAAAAATAGCTACTGTTATTAACTCCTGTTTTACAGATGAAGAAACTGAGGCACAGAGAGGCTTACCAGAATCTCCAGAGACTGAATAAGCATGAAGCAGCGTGTAAGGAACCTAAGAAAGCAAGCTCACTCTGAAAATCTGGCCTTCTCCACCTCCCAGATTTGGGGGTGCATATATCTGCTTTAATATCAAAACCAAGAGGAAATACTACCCGCTTTATTGTCTTCAGGATGCTCCCTGGATATGATTCTGGGGGCCCAGGTGGTGGTGGCTGAAAACCTTGAGGATGGGACTGAGGAACTCTGGTTCTTCATCCCAGAGGCTATTGCTCAACTCAGATTCCTTGGTCCCCACAGCCATAGGGCTCACCACTGGGCACCCTTTACTCACACCGCTACTGGTTGTGGCCTCCCCCGGACATGGAACTTACTAGGAGGGCAGTTACAGAATGAGAGAAGGGAAAAGAGGCAGTTTAACTTTGGAGAGAAAGTAACTAGTGGTAATTAGATCGATCCTCCTAAAAAAAAACCAAAAAACTCCCATCAGTTCTGCTTAAACATCTGTAAACTATTTCAGCCCCTGCTTAGGTTGCAGTAATAATTGTTATAATTTCTGCCACTCATTGAGCACTTTGCTATTCAACTGCTCCTCTGCTCGTGGTTTACATGCTTCGCCTCATTTAATCTTCACAGCCACCACTTCAGATGGGTTCTATTGTGACCACCCTAAACTGATGTAGGGTAAGGTAAAAAAGTATCAGGCTTTTCTGCCCTCCTGCCATTAGGATGGATGATGGATCCCTGCGGTCCTGAACGCATGCCTGATGGCAGGCACCTGGAGTGGGGTGTGGGCATGCGTAAATGGGTGCATGTGGGCTGAGGGACTGGCCTTATAAGGGTGGGGTCATGGGGACGCCAGCAGAACGAGAGAGCTAAAGAAGAGAGCGGAGCAGCAGAGTGAAAGGAGCAGAGAAGTAAAGGCCACCAGAGAAGGCTGGAGAGCCCAGGAAGAGTGAGGACTTGCTGGGAGCTGGGAGGCCTGCCAGCCTCCTGACCCCCCCGGCACCCCTGCCTGCCGTGTACCTGGTAAATCCCAATAATAAGCAAGCCTGCAGAAACCATCGAAGGCTCCAGGACGACTCCTTCACCCGTCTGCTCGGATCATAGAAAACCTGTTCTGTGCCCGTCCTGCCCCTACAACTGACTCTCAGAGAAGTTAAATAACTTATTCAGGTGGTTAGGACTGGCCTGCCCCTTCCTTCTGACTTGGCCAATGCTTTCCTGCAAGCCAAGACCATGTCATCCAGCTCAAATGACACCCGTTAACCTACCGCTACTTCAATCCGCTTTACCAAGGCATATATTTAAAGAACAATTTGCTATGTTTTAAGTATAAATATATCTATACGGAAATTTCACTACAATCAAAATGATGAACATCCCCATCACCCCTCTCCGCGAGTGTCCTTGTGCACTCAGAGTTCTCTCCTCTGGCCCTTCGCCGATGTCCTCCGCTCCCAGTCATTCCTGTCCCTTGGGCAACCATTGGTTGCTTTCTGTCATTTTTGATAGCTTACATTTTCTAGAATTTTATGTACATGGGATAATAGTGTGTATCATTTGTGTCAGGCTTTCCTCACACAATTAAACTTACTTTGAGAATTATTTGTTGTATGAGTCATAGCACTTTTTTTTTGTTGTTGTTGCCGAATAGTGTACTATGGTGAGACTGTGCTACATGTATTACTCCATTCCCTTGTTGATGGGTAGTTGGGTTATTTCTAGTCTTTTCTCCACTTTTTTATGGACTCTGATTTGTGTCCTGGTGGTTCCATAGACGGACATGATAAACTTTCAGGTGGGAAGGAACTCATGTGGGGCATGAGACAAATTACAAATGCCTAATCTATCCAGCGGGAGAAAGTGTTAGGGTTTGCCCTCTGTTCTCCTGAACTGTACACCTTTCCTGTCCAGTCTGGGTCTTGCAGCCAAGGTCATCTAGAGTGCAGACCTGACCTCATCTGCGCCTGCTCACAAACCTCTAGTGGCCTCTCTCACTGCCTGTTTGACTCAGTTGAAAGTGAAAAATATAAAACTTTATTTTCATGCTGTGTTTGGTTTCCCAGTGTGGTCTAGGGACCCCTGTTCCTTTAAGAGGGAGGCTAACAAGCTCCCAACATGGTGGATCAGTAATTCTGCCCCAGGGAGTAGGTCTGAGGGGCAGCTGTTCAGGTTTCAGGTATTGACCCTTCACTGAGCGCCTATCCCAGAGAGCAGCTGCACTAGGCTTCATTCATTTCACATGGGTGATTGAAAATCTGTGCATAGCCTCCCCTGGTGGCACAGTGGTTGAGCTGCCTGCCTGCTGCCTCTGCAGCGCCAGTTTGATCCCTGGCCACTGGCAGGGGTCCCACAAAAAAAAAAAAAAAGAACTGTGCATACTAATTCTTTTCTTAAAGATTTATTTATTTATGCATACAAGAGCTGAGGTACAGGCCGGAGGTGTGGGGGGTGAGAGGACTCACCAGAGACAGAGTGGGGAGCAGAACAGGTGGATCAACTGAAATACACTGCTGGGGAGAGCAACAGGAGGCAGGAGAGGTCTGCTGTGCCCTGTGGGTGGCTCCTTGGCCAGGCGGGGACCCATCTTGTGCTGCAGTGGCTGTGGAGAGCTTCATAGGTTGTGTCTTAACCCCTTACGCCACCAGGGAGGCCCTGTCCTACTAATTTTATAAATATTTACTGAGTATTAATATTATTAAGTTCTAGAAGAAATACTCTCTAGGTCCATTTCACTTCTCTGACTCCTAAGCATTGTTAGGTGTGATGTCACTGGTTCATTCTTTCATTCAATTATTGAGAATTTATTAGATCCAAGCTATCTGCTGGGCCCCGAGGATGCTGGCTTAACACAGAACAGTGTGGCTTCTACCTTCTGTGGCTAGAAGGACAGACAGATAATAAGCTATAATAGAGTGTGGCCAGTGTTAAGAGGGGGAAGTGCGCATCAGGAGAGTATAATGGAGGGAGGCCTAACTTATTGCTGGGCCTTAGGAAGGCCTCCCTGAGGTCTTTTAGGATGAGATCAGACAAGACTAGGAAGGAAGAGTGTTCCCGGCTATGAGTGTCCGGAGGAGGAGAACGGGTCCAGAGGAGGAGAACGCACCAGGGCTTGCTCAGGGAGGTGGGAGGAACTGCAAAAAATAGAATATTAGTGCTCACAGGGCAATGAGCAGAGCAGAACATGAGGTTAGAGATCATCAGGGTGAGACCTTGCAGGTTTAGACCAGACAAGGAAACAGACCCTAAAGCACCTGGTTAGCTTCTAGGCTAACGTGATTGTGGAAACAGAAATCAGCCAAATGGAGATGAAAACAGAAAAGCCAATCTCAGAAGCCATGCGGTCTGGGGCAGACTTGAGGGTCACCCTGACCCTCAAGTGAATGTCCGCTTCCTGTGCTGCGAGTTTTCTTAAAGCAGAGATGGCTGCGTCGGGCCACCTAGGCTAACACCAGCCACTGTGGTCACTGGTCTCCATGTGCCACAGGTGTCTTTCTCTTTATAGTGTGGCTTTCTGTGCAACTCTCTCCAGGGAGCAGATGGACAGATCATCAGTAACTTGCTTATGTGCTCTTTGGAGAGTTTTCATTTCTCATTAGGATTAAGAGCATGGGGTCTGGAATCAGACTGACTCGAACTTAATCTGTTTAATTCACTCACTCCCTATGTGATGTTGAACTGTCTCCTTTCCTTAATCTTTCTGCACCTGTTTCCTTATCTGTAGCTTGGTGAGAATACCTAGTGAAGATGAAGGTGTCTAAGCACTGACAACTGGGCCTGGCATATAATAGGTACTAGGAAAATGGAAACACTGGATTCCAAACTCCAGAGCCTGTTATCTTTCTACACAACTGTCCACTCTTCATCACACCTAGCAAAAAAAAAATAAATAAAAAGACTCAAGTCTGTTCCTTCTGGGCTTCACTTACTTATGGAGACACTTGTGTCAGTTGATAGGAAAGGACATTCTGGGCTTTTCTCCTATTAATCTGTCTTGGAAGGATGAATTTTCAACCCAGTCAGGGACACTGAGAGTGTCAAGGAGAACTTCTCCCCCTGCTATGCTGCCCTTTGCTGTATCGCACAGGCAATAGAGTTGGGGCAGGTAGAAGAGGGGCATTTTTACCTATGAGTAGGAGGTTGAGGCAATGAATTTATTTCAGAATGAGGGAAGGAAAGACGCTCAAAAATCTCAGGGCTTCTCAATTTGATCCGGGGTTGCAGGCCTCTTCAGATGAAAAAGATTCAGGTACGCGACCTGATTAACCAACAAGCCATCTACCTCGAGGGTATTTTGAAGCCTTGAGGGTACTTGAAGTCAAAGAAAACACATGATGAACATGTATTTCAACACTGACCATTAATTTTTTTTAATAATTACTGATTCATTTATTTTTAATTTTTTAACTTTAAGATTTATTTATTATATAAGAGCTGGGGTACAGGTCAGAAGCACAGGAGGGTGAGAGGATTCACCAGGGACAGAGAAGGGAGAAGAACAGTCAGACAACTGAAATACACAGCTGAGGGGAGCAGCGGGTGAGACAGGAGAGGTTTGCCATGCCATGTGGGTAGCTCCCTGGCCGGCTGGGAATTGACAGGCTTTCCCCACCGCTGCAGAGGCTGCGGACAGCTTCACAGTGCTGTGCTCAACCCACTGCGCCATGGGGGAGGCCTCTAACCATTAGTTTGTACTAAAAACAAACTTATGGCCACATAATGCATCACATGCCTTATTATTTACATTTTAACACTTTTTTTTGCCCCCTTATTAAGCTTCTCAGGCCTGTTTTGATTTCTCCTCTCAGTTAAATTATGAAATTATACTGCTTAGTCTTGAACTGCAGATCCTTATCATACCTGGAATGAAACCTCAGAAAATTAGAAGAAAAAGATTCAATCTTTCCTGAAGATTGAAATTCAGAAATACAGAAAAGCTGGTATTTCTGTGTTATATAACTGTGTAGTGGAGGCAAATACTCCTTTACCCTTCGGGTTCATTCAGCTGATGTAATAATTAAATGGACACAAGACATTCACAGGGGCAGAACAAATTAACTTCATACATACAGGGAGCCCAGCTGGTGATGAAGGATCCAAAGAGTCAGGTAAAAGTGAGTTTATATGCCATCCTGAGTCAGGGATCGGGATGGGGACACAAAGCTTGGAGGGTGAGGAGGGTAATTCACCTGGTCATAAGAGGCAGATCTTGGGGAGGCCTGTTCTGAACCTCTACACAGGGGAAGAAATAATTTCTCCTCTATCTTCAAAACTATAGCTAAGAACCTGGTAATAAAAGACAGATGAACAAGAGAAAAATAAGGAATCTTTCTTTTTTGTCTTTAATCACGTTTCTTGTTTCCTATGGCCCTTGGCCCTGCTTGCCATCTAGACGCCTATAAATCCCAAGTCTGTCTCATTCCTGGACGTCATTAATCCGTTTTAAACTCACAATCCCCCCAAGTCAGTGTTCAAACGTAGACTCTCCATGGTGGGCCTCTCGTCAGTCCCAAGGGCTTCGTGCTCCTCCTCCCCCCTCAGGGACTCGCTTCCCTTTGCACACTGAAGGGCACCGTGTGCACAGCCGCCCTAAGCCACCCCTCCGGCTCCGTGGCCAAAGGTAGCGAATATGCCCCCCCAAAACATGCTGTGGGAGGTCAGAAACGGCTGCTGGAAAGTGTGCTGCGTTGCTCTGTTCCAGTTGTTTGAGCTGCGGCCTTTGGAAACCAGCGGGAGGGGGGCCAGGCTTGCCCTGGTTGCCCGCATCTGCCCTAAGGAAGCCCGTTGTCCTAAGTCTCCTCCCGAGTTCCTTCCACCTGGGAGGAAGCCGCACCACAGCCCGACGAGCTGTAGCACCACCTCTTTCAGGATCAGCCTCCCCAAGATGTGGAGACAGGCTTTCCCCACCCTGTGTGTCACCGTGGCGTGTGGGGCGCTGGGTCGGGAGGCTTGGGTGGATGTTACTCTTTACGAATGCAGATGGTGTAGACTTAGGGACGTTCCAGATACAAGCTCTCACTGGAGAAAACCATCTCTAGTCAGAGCAAACAGCAGAAGCCAGGTTTCCTCGTGTCAAGTCACATCAGGTGTCATGTGAGGCCCCCTGCCCTCTCCTTGACACCCCAGACCCTGTTTCATCCCTTAGCTCAGCCTGTTACTCTAGAATTCAGTTATGTAAATTCCCATTTGCTGTGAAATTGGGTTCTTCTCTCCTGCGACTCTGCATGACATTCCTGGATCTGCTCAGAGAGCCCAGAACCTCGGGCCCCACGTTGTCATGGTGTGGGGTGTTTGCTCGAAGCTGCACGTGACGCCGCGGGGTGGGGGGGCGGGGGGGTAGTGTGGGGGGTGGAAATGGCTCGGGACGCCGCAGCGGGGCGCAGCGGGAGGGTCGCGGGGGGCGGGGCGGGGGCGAAGGGCCTGGCACTAGAAGGGGGGACGCCAGGGGCTCTCCCTACCGCGCGCTTGCGGTTCACCACGCGGTCGGACAGGCGGGAGGAGCGGGGCGGCGCGGGGGGGGGGGGGACGCCGTCCTGTCTGGAAGGGACAAGGGTGGGAAGGGCTCGGGCAAGGGGGGCGCCCAGCGCCACCGCAAGGTCCTGCGGGACGACATCCCGGGCCTCGCCAGCTCGCCATGGAAGGAGCCGTGTGCCCAGACGTGGAGGGCAGCGCCAGGGACTTGGGCCCGGGGAGTGCCCCGCAGGGCCGGGGAGTGCGGTGAGCAGGCGTGGGGTGGGGTGGGGGGACCACAAGGGGCCTTTCAGCTCCCCCTGCGCCGGTGTCCACCCAGCTCCCGCTTTAACTCCGGCCCTGTGGGTTTAGACTCTCGCAGTCTCACCAGCGTGTTCTCTAGCCCTTCACCCCGCGCCCCGCCCGCGGAAGCCATTCGGGAGCCCTCAGGTGTGGCCGTGTCTCCCCGTGGTTTCAGGCTGCACCGCGGTAGACTCGCTTCCCACCTGCCACCTTCCTGCTCCGGAGCAAGACGCTAACACCCGCGTGGTGAGGTGGCGTCCAGCGCGCTGTCGGCTGTGCGGGGCGTTCCCTCTGCGGTTTCCACATTTCCTGACCCCCTGACACCTGCCGGGACTGCCGGGGAGGGGGGGGCCCCCGGCGTCCTCGTCCATGGTCCTCCCCGCCCGCCCCACCCGCGACCCCCGCCCCCCTCACAGAGTCACCCCCTCCCGCCTCAGCGTGGCGTTCGGGAGCCCCGGAAGCTGACCGTGAGAGGCCCAGCTGCCGGGGTCGTTCCCCTTCCTGCGGGGCTCACCCCGGCACCCCCGCCCGCGTCTCTCCGGGTCCCGCGGGGGCTCCGCCTGCGCCGCCCGCCGGGTCCCGCCGAGTCCTCCCGCGGGCGGAGGGCGGAGGGCGGGGGGCCGAGCCTCGCCGTCCCCTCGGAACGGGCCTGTCCCGCCACTTCCGCGCCCACGCCCGTGTCTCCCTCTGCCGGGCGCCGGGGTGCCCGCCCCGCCGCGCCCCTCCCGTCACAGGTCCGAGGGCCGTGCCCGCCGCGGACTCCGGGGCCTGCAGGGGGGGCCGGGCCGCGACGCCCGCCCGGGCCAGAGCGCTTTGCAGTGACCGGGCGCTGACGGGACGCTCCCGCGGCGGCTCGCGCGTCGTGGGTCTCAGTGGCGGGAGGGAAAAGGCGCAGGGAAACGGCGGCCACTGTCTTTTTATTTTATGTCGTGAACTGGCAGCTGCAGGGCAGGGGGCGGGGGCGGCCGAGGGAGGCCAGAGGGCCGGCGGGCGAGGGCCCAGGGCGGGCGGGACGGGCCAGCCTGGCCGCAGCTCCGGGCGTCCGGGCGGAGGGGCTGCCCCGGGGCCGCTACCTGCGCGTCAGGGACGGCGCGGACAGCAGCTGCTGCTTGAGGAGAGGGAGTTCCTTCTGGAGCAGGACACACCGGGGACAGCTCTGCCCTTCGGGCGGCGCCCGCTCCCCTTCTGCGCCCGGGGGGAGCTCGAGCGGCCCCTGGTCGTCGCGGGGAGCTGCGGGCCCCCCGGGCAGGAGGCCGCTCTGGCTGGGGGCCAAGGGCTGGGCCGGCCCGAGAGCGGGGGCGGCGGCCGCGGCGCTGTGGCGGGCGCTGGGGTCTCCGCGGTGCATGGCGGCCCAGGGAGCCCGCGGCGCAGGAGCCGGCCCTCTGGGGAGACAGGGGTGGGTGGAGTGAGCGGGCGCGCCACGCCGAGCCGCACGCGCCGTGGGCCGGTCACCGGCCGGCCTGCTCTGTGCGCGTGCGGGCGCGGGCCAGGCGCAGTGGGTGCTGCGCCGCCACGTCTCCGCCCACGCGCGGCCGGGGCTCCACCGCCTGCAGGTGGGCGACACTGGGGCCCTGTGTGAGCAGCGATGGCGGCTGCTGATTTGCCCCCAAACAAGGATCCACACAGCTCCGGCCACAGCGCGTTTGGGGGAACAGACTGGGGGTGCTGGCGGGGGCACAGCCCGGACTCACTGTCCGTGGGAGCCGGCCAGTTAACCGGCGCGGGGCAGAGGCCCACGCGGGGCGGGGACGGTGAACGTGGACGCGCTCATGGAAACTGCTGGCGGGCCGGGCCGGCGGGCCCGGGGTCTACCCAGAGGGCAGGCTCGGAGGGGGGCGGGCAGCGCCGTGGGCCTGAGCTGTACAGTGGCGGGGACCCAGTTTCTTTCTCTCCATTCCTGACTGGGTGCCGAGATGATGCTTCTGTCCTTCCCTCTGGAGATTCAGTCCCGGAGACGTTCTGGGTATGGGGGTGCCTGGGCTGGCGGGTGAAAGCGGTGTGATCTTGGGGGCAGGCTGGGCTAGCGAGGACCCCACAGGGACACCAACACGCAAGCTCCCAGTGTGTGCTCAGCGCTTCGGGGGGAGACACTCGGACAGGTCACTCTCCTGAGAGTCCCCAACCGTGAGCGAGGAAGCCCCGTGTGTGTGTGCACGGGCGCCCCGAAAGGTGGATGAGATGCCGGGTACCAAGGCGGTGCCCCACTCGCCTGTGAAGTCACCACACAACTCGGAGGGCAGACCCAGGCCCCAGGGGCCCAGCAGGCCTGGCGAGCTCTGCAAATGGGGGGAGAGCCCACCGACCACGCGCTGCTCTCCCCTCTTCGGGCACATCTCGTCAGAGGCAAAGTGGGAGCTTGAGCGCCCCATCTTCCTTCGCCCTAGCCCCTTCCTCCTGTGACACCCCGTGAAGCTGGGCTGTGTGCTTCCAACCTGTCACTGGGAGGGGGGAGACGAGACAGGCAGACCGCAGGCCCCGGCCTCCTCCAGACCCCATGCCGCCTTCGACCCCAACCCGGTGAGCATGGGCTCCCCAAGACCCTGCCCCAAGCGCTCGGCGACGTCCAAGAGGCCCGGCCAGCTCACCCCCAGACGGTACAAGCCGCACCTCTAAGGCCTCCCCTCTTTTTACTAATGGGGGGGCGGGCACACTCACACCCCGCCGCGGAGGGCCACGCCTGCCCGCCTGCTCCCCCTCCCCGGAAGCCGCACTCCTGAAGGGACGACGAGGTCTCTAGGGCGCCCCCCTTCACTGCCACCGGCCTTCCTGTCCCCACCCCCCGCTGCCCCCGCGGGCCGGGCCCACCGTTGGGCGGTGACTCCAGTTCCCGACCCGGGTCCGGGGAGCCTCCTTCTGGGTCGCGGCCGGGGACGGCCCGATGAGGTCCCCGCCCGGGAGAGCGGCCGAGGGGCCCGCACACGCCCCGACCGTGGGCTTGGGCCGAGGAGCAGGGCGTGGGCGCAGCTTGTCCGCGGCCAGGGGCCCTGCCGTTACCTCTGAAAGTCCAAGGACCGGGAGGAGCGGGGTGGCGCCGACCTTCGCTGGGGCGTCAGCGCCGGCGGGGCGGGCGGGTCGCAGGCGTCGCGCGCGTGCACGCCCCCCGCCCCCCGCCGCGAGCCCCCAGTCAAGACCCGCCTGCCCTCGAGCCGCTCTCGGCCATGAGAAGCCCCGCCCACCCCCGCGCCGGACGACCCGCAGCTCTGGGCGACCGCGGAGGGAAAGGCCGCCCCGTGACGCTGAGCCCTTCCCCGGCCGTCTGGGCAGCGCAGAGCGCAAGGGAAGCCCGCGGGCCGAGCCGGCTCCCGCCACGCGCCCCCCCTCCCCGGGCCCTGCCCCGCGCCGGCGGCACCGGCCCGCGCCACAGCTCCTTCCGACTGCCCGTGTGGGTGGCTCTGAAAAGAGCCTTTGGGTGCGATGGAACGTCGGGCCGAGCGCGTCGCCCTTAGGCGCGCTCCCCGCGGATGCGGCGCGCCAGCTGGATGTCCTTGGGCATGATGGTGACGCGCTTGGCGTGGATGGCGCACAGGTTGGTGTCCTCGAACAGCCCCACCAGGTAGGCCTCGCTCGCCTCCTGCAGCGCCATGACGGCCGAGCTCTGGAAGCGCAGGTCGGTCTTGAAGTCCTGCGCGATCTCGCGCACCAGGCGCTGGAAGGGCAGCTTGCGGATGAGCAGCTCGGTGGACTTCTGGTAGCGGCGGATCTCGCGCAGCGCCACGGTGCCGGGCCGGTAGCGGTGCGGCTTCTTGACGCCGCCCGTGGCCGGCGCGCTCTTGCGGGCCGCCTTGGTGGCCAGCTGCTTGCGCGGGGCCTTGCCGCCGGTGGACTTGCGGGCCGTCTGCTTCGTGCGGGCCATGGCGGACCGAGGCGACCGAGGAGCGGCGCGGCGCGGCGACGGGAACGAGCTCGCTGCCGGCCGCAGCCCTCTTTATAGGCCGCCTGCCTCTGCCGGGGCGGGGCGAGAATTGAAAGTCCCGCGCTAGCCGCCCATTGGCCGCGGCGCCACGGCCCTCCGGCTCCGATTGGCTCTCGCGGCTCGGCCCGGGCCCCCCCCTCGCTCCCGCCCCTCCCGTTGGCCAAACCTCGGCCCGCGCCCGAACGCCTCCGCCAGCCCGCCGCTCGGGGGGGGGGAACGATAGCCCCGCGAGCGGCGAGACCCCCCCTTCCGGAGCACGCGCGCCCTGCAGCCACGAGCGGAGTTTCCCCTTTGCGCGCCGCTCTCCGGGCGGAAAGTTTTGCCCGCCCGCCCGCTTGCCCCCCCGCCCCGCCCCGCGCTCACAGGAGTGGGCGGGCGCCCGCGGCTTGGCGCAGCCCGGCCCTCCTGCCGGCCCTGCGCCCGCCTCGCCCACCGGCGCGGGCCCGACCTAGGAAAGCCCACGAGCGCATATTTTCTGCTCCCCCGCCCCTGACCCCCTCACGCATAGCGGGGAGGGCGCACCCCACCACCCGGAACGGGGCCCGCAGCCGTCCCATCCACTTCCTCCATGCACGCGCCGGGAAGCAACGGGAGCGGGGCGCGGGCAGCCCCGCTGGCCACCGCCAGGGACAGACTCGCACGCGCGCTGGCCGTAAACAGCTCCTTTATTGACGGGGTGGGTGGCTCTGAAAAGAGCCTTTGAGTTCGCGGGGGACCCGCCGGGGGCACGGCAGGGCGCGGGGCGCGGCGCTGCGCCGCCTCACTTGCCCTTCGCCTTGTGGTGGCTCTCCGTCTTCTTGGGCAGCAGCACGGCCTGGATGTTGGGCAGCACGCCGCCCTGCGCGATCGTCACCTTGCCCAGCAGCTTGTTGAGCTCCTCGTCGTTGCGGATGGCCAGCTGCAGGTGGCGCGGGATGATGCGCGTCTTCTTGTTGTCGCGCGCCGCGTTGCCCGCCAGCTCCAGGATCTCGGCCGTCAGGTACTCCAGCACGGCCGCCATGTACACCGGCGCGCCCGCGCCCACCCGCTCGGCGTAGTTGCCCTTGCGCAGCAGGCGGTGCACACGCCCCACCGGGAACTGCAGCCCGGCGCGGGACGAGCGCGACTTGGCCTTGGCGCGGGCCTTGCCTCCCTGCTTGCCGCGACCAGACATCTCAGCGACGATCACCGCTCACAACTGCCGCGGGACTGCCGGGAAAGTCGCCCTAAACGCCGCCGCTTCACCCTTTTATAGGCAGGATGGCGCTTGTGCACGGAGCGCTTTGATTGGCCAGGCCCTGGCTTTGTGCTCTCCACCAATAGGACGCCTCAGCCACGATCCGCTCATTTGCATAATCTCGCCCCCCGCGCACGGGCGCCGCGGAAAGCTCGCGAATCGCAGCGCGGCGCCCTCAGAACCCTCATTTGCGTACGCCCGCTATAAATACCGAAGCGCTTCCAGCCGCCCTGCTCGGCCTTCGCCTGCCCGTGGTGCTCGAGCCGGCCCAGTCCGCGCCGGCCCCCAAGAAGGGCTCCCAGAAGGCCGTCACCAAGGCCCAGAAGAAGCACGGCAAGAAGCGCAAGCGCAGCCGCAAGGAGAGCTACTCCGTGTACGTGCACAAGGTGCTGAAGCAGGTGCACCCCGACACGGGCATCTCGTCCAAGGCCATGGGCATCTTGAACTCCGTCGTCAACGACATCTTCGAGCGCATCGCGGGCGAGGCGTCCCGCCTGGCGCACTACAACAAGCGCTCGACCATCACGTCGCGCGAGATCCAGACGGCCGTGCGCCTGCTGCTGCCCGGCGAGCTGGCCAAGCACGCCGTGTCCGCGGGCACCGAGGCCGCCGCCAAGTGCGCCCCGCGCCGGGCTCGGCCGCGCCCCACGGGCTGTTTTCAGAGCCGCCCCGCCCCGCCAGGGGCTCTCCTGCCCTTTCAGTTTCTTTCCATGCCAGCGGGTCTTCTCCTGCTTGCTGGGCACGACAGGCCAGCGCTCGGATTTCTCTGGTGGTGCATTTTGTGTTGGATTAGTTCCTTTCCGCAATGGGTAACTTGCTCTTTTTAGCGAAAGTGGCAATTCGGTGTAAATACAACCCGTGCAGTTAGCGGTGGCTCTGGATTGTGCTGCACACCGGGCACTTAGGTGAGTGAGTTAAACCTCTGGAAACCATTTATTAAAAACAGTGTTATGTAGGATGCAGTACGATACTGAGCTCTGAGTAGGTTTTGCCTCATACACTTCTCTGTCGGACGTTCTTTTAAATTTATTTCTACACCGTTAATTTTTCAACAATACTTGCTTCCTCCCCATCTCCTCAGGTGTAGTCCCCTCAGTCTCGTGCACCATCACCACTGTGCCTGTGCTCCTCCCTCCCTTGCTGTGATCCCTGTTCTTCCTCCTCCCCTGCAGTATGTATCTGAGTTATAATGGTCTGCTTTTGCTTCATTTTTTTTACGCTGATTTCTTACTCGGTTGCCCTGTATTCCTGCTGTTCAGTGAAGGCGTCCGATGCTTAGGCGTTTCTTAAAGTTACACTGAATGAATGCCCACTTGTTCAAATCAAGAATGTTAACACTTTGAGATGGAGCAGTGTGCCTATCTAGAGTGATGTCTGTCCATAGTAAATCTGAACAGGGATTGATATCTATGGAAGTTTTTATATTTTGTAAGCAGAGGAGTAGTTTTCTTTTATAGGTTTTCTAGATGAAGGAAGAGGAAAGGGGTTATAGATGACCAGAGATTTCTTAAGAACTTGGGACTGCTAATTCTAACACATCTTTGGGAGATAACCAACTTTAGGGTGAAAACTAGTTAGCCTTAAAAACACTTGTTCCTTCCCTGAAACACATTTTCAGGAAACAGGCACTACAAATTAGAATAAAAAGACTTTTAGAAACTTGATGGTAGAAAAGCTGTGCTTCCTAAATAACAGTTCAAAGGCCACTACTCTCGGAAATCTGTCCTTAGGAGTGCACATATTTCCACTGAACCCAAAATAGAGGCGCTGAGGGCGAGAGGAGTGCATGAAGAAACATCAGGTGATTCATATTTTGATAATCACGAACATTGTCTATGTAGCTGCTACACTCCTAAGAACCTGTGTACAGTTTTCAGTAACCCCTGGTCTCAAGACATTTTCTTTTCCCTCAAGACATTCAGGAATTGTGTGTAATATTCATACAAAACTATATTCCCTCAGTAATCCCGAATTTCAAATATAGCGTAAGGCTTTGTTTTTATCTTAAACCATCAGTTCAAAAACATTTAAAGGGGTCAAATGACAGATCATAAAGTACTAAAGTAAAGGCACAAAAACAAAGTTTCTAGAAAAAAGTGTTAAACACACTGCAACAGTGTCCCAGCACCCCTTTGCTTTTACTCGTTACTTTTTTCTTATGCATTACACAAAATCACAAATGCTATCTTTCAGAATTATTGTTTACTGGCTGATTTACCTAATCAAAACCGGATGATTTATTTTCTGGCTCTACTAAATCCATCCCATTGCCCCATGGCTCAGGCCCAGAAAATATTTTTCTGATTTTTTTTTTTTTCCATTTTACTGGGTACACTGAAAATGAGGCAAATACTGAAACTTGAAAAGTTCAAGAAAAGTGTGATAAGGGAGTGAAAGGGAAGAAAATGTGAAAGATTGGGCCTCCCCGGTAGCGCAGCGGTTGAGCGCTGGGTTGTGAAGCTGCCCGCAGCCTCTGCGGTGCCAGTTCGATCCCCGGCTGCTCCCCGGCCACCAGAGGAGGGTCCCACATGGCGCGCAGACCTCTCCTGCCGCCCGCTGCTCCCCTCAGCAGTGTGCTTTGGTCCTTCTGCCTGCTCTGCTCCCCGCTCTGGCTCTGGTGAATCCTCTCACCCTCCCGCGCTTCTGACTGTACCCAGTGCATGTATAAACAGAACAAACAAACAAATAAATAAATAAATAAAATGCCTCTATTTAAAAAAAAAAAATGTGAAAGATTGAGTTTACAGGGTAAGGAATATAATGAAAACATTTCAAGAGGCAGTAGGATTTTGGGTAAATATATGTGGTTGAGGTATTTGTCAGCATTTGGGACTAAAGACTCCAAATATGATTGGAAAGCAGAGATCAGTTAATTTTGGAAGATGGAGCTAGTGATTCATAATATAACTGTATTCCCCATCAGTTCATTTAGCATCTGTAGGTACACGGTGGAAAAATTCTCCCACCCGCCTAGGTCTTTTTTTCTTGGGTGGTTGAGCAAACAAATTAACATCAGATTGATAGGAGAAAAAGAAAAAAAACTTAGTGATGTATATGGAGAATTTGCATGACTGTAAATTCTAGAGTAAATGAGACAAGTAGGCTTTTTATTCCTGAGCTAAGGAAATGTGACAGGGGTCTGGAACCTGGAGAGAGTAGAGGGCAACTCGTGACCCAGCCAGAGAGTATAGATGTTTGCTTTGCTTTCAGGTAGGTGTCTCTGATTTGGGAAAAAAATAAAATTCTGGAGATGTCCCTAAATCTAGACAATCTGCATTTTTTTTTTAAGGTAACAGGTTCTCCTGCAGTCCATAGGCCCTGAACTTACCTTGACTCCACATGCCAAGTGACCTGTGTTGGAAAAAGGCTTCTCTGGACATTTTGGGTAAACCTGCACTTCACACCTAAATTTACACTCACACACAGTCCCATAAATCAGAACTGACATCTTGTTCAACCTCCATTATGACTATTTGTTCACATCACTTCCCCCAATGGAAGGGGGAGGGCAGAGGACTCTGCACATTGTAGGGATAGAACAGTAAACAGTAAAGTCTCTGTCTACATACAGCTACATTCTAGTTGATGGATAGTGGAGATCAGTAAGCAAATTAAGGAAATAACAGCATAATATTCAGGGGGTGATACTGTGCCATGAAGTAAGACTGTATAGAGAGTAGATGCCAAGTCCTGCTCGCTCAGTATTTGAGTATGGGCCTGAAGGAAGACAGTGCAAGTTATAGTATATAGTTTGGAGGAGAGTATTCAAAGAACAGAAGACAGCAAGGTCAAATGCCCTGTGTTCAGCACAAGTTTGGGGAGTTCAAAGAATAAACCACCAGACCCATGTGACTGCGACACAATGAACAGAGAAAAGTTTGGCAGTGAGATAAGAGGGGTAAGTTGAAGATGAAATCATGTAGGCCATGGAAAAAAATTTTTGTTACTCCAAATGGAGTGCATTCTGAAGAGTTGCATTGGAATAATAGACAATTTTTTTTTTAAGCTTACCCAGGATCCTACTGTGTTGAATAGACTGTAGTAGAACAAGAGAAGGCTGTCAAAGGGTCTACAGTAATTTTAGCTCAGGAGTGAGATAGACAGGTGGTAGTAGCAGTGGGGGTGGTGAGAAGTAGTCAAGGTGTAATTTATTGTCAAGGTATTTTATTTATTTATTTTTTTATTTACTTATACAAGCACTAGGTACAATCAGAAGCGTGGGAGGGTGAGAGAATTCACCAGAGCCAGAGCGGGGCGGGCAGAACAGTCAAAACAGGCAGACTGACAAAATACAATGCTGAGGGGAGCAGCGGGCGCAACAGGAGAGGTCTGCACGCCATGTGGGACCCTCCCTGGCGGCCGGGGATCGAACCAGCATTGCAGACAGAGGCTGTGGGCAGCTTCGTAGCCCAGCGCTCAACGGCCGCACCACCAGGGGAGGCCCAGTATTTATTTTAAATGACATTTGGTGGATTGAATGTAGGTTATGACAGGAATCGGATTTAATGCAGCTTATGGACTGAGCATTTGGAAAGAGCTGCTGTTTACGAAGATGAGTGATGGGTAGGCTTAGAGGGGGAAACCCAAGAGTACTGTTTTACACAAAAACTTACTCCTAGTAAGCTAATCAAGTGGAAATATCAACTAGAAATCAAATAAAACATTGAGAATCTGGAATTCAGGGAAGAGAAAGGAGGTAGGGTTGTAAAGTCTGATTCTTGCTTTTTTTTTTTTAAGATTTATGTGTTTATTAATGCAAGCACTGGGTACAGACAGAAGCGTGGGAGGATGAGAGAATTCACCAGAGCCAGAGCAGGGAGCAGAACAGACAGACTGACGAAAAACACTGCTGAGGGGAGTAGCAGGCACGGCAGGAGAGATCTGTGTGCCATGTGGGACCCTCACCTGTGACCGAACCGGCACTGCAATTGTAACAGGGTGGTCCCAGGAAAGGGGGAGGTTCCCTGCCCCACCCAAGGGAGGGTGGAGCTGAGCAGGAAGAGGAGAAGCTGCAGAAGAGACTGAGGAAGGAAGCAGGATGGAGCCAGGAGACCTGGAGGAGGCGCATGGAGCCTAGAGACACGTGAAGAAACTGCGCTTGTCTTTTGGTCGTGGACTAGGTGACACAGATGTGGGTGAGACCCATGGGGAGGTGACAATGGCAGCTTTTATCTGGATGTTGATTTTGCTCTTTTCCTTCCGGGCTTGTCTGGTTGTTTGTGACCCTTTTCTGTGGGTCCCCACTGGGAGATGCTTTAGACTTGTGGCAGGCTTTGGGGCCTTGTTCTGGGCCGATCCCATTTGGATGGAGTTTTACCCACGAGGGGATGGGTAACTTTGGATGCTTCATTTAGAAACTAGACTCTTTGCCTTACCTGTATTGTTTCCTAGTTTTATTAAAGTTACTTCCCATTAAAGTCTCCTATGTTTTGTGTTGATGCGGCGGATGGCAGAACCCATTTAGAATAGGCAGGTTTGCGGGGGTTTGGGCTGCCCCTCTCCCTGTCCTATAACACAAGCAGCCTCACAGTCCAGCGCTCAACCACTGTGGCACTGGGAAGGCCCCTGATTTTTGCTCTTTTGTATGTAATCTTTCCTCCCTTTCTGCGATAGCCAGCAGAGTACCAACTTAAGATCTATGTCCATTCCTGCTTCCTCCCTTGAACTCTTGACCTCATAAGTATCCTGGAGATTATTTTTAGGATCCAAATAATTCAAGATAATCTCCCTACCTCAAATTCACATCAGAAAAGCCGCCTTTGTCATATAAGGTAATATTAAACCTAGGAATTTAAATGTGAAAATTTTGGGTACCATATTCAGCCTACCAGTTTTGGGCTACTCTATCAGCTGAAGTGTTGTCCCCAGCTGTCCCCTGCCACCCCCCACCCCCCAAAGAGATACTGAAATCTAACAACCCAGTGCCTTAGAATGTGGCCTTACTTGGAAAAAGGGTCTTTGCACATTATTTAAATGAGATCTTTAGGGTGACATCCTAATACAATATGACAATTATCCTTGAAAGAAAAGAAACACACAGAAAGAAAATTGAGATATACTGTCACAAGCCAAAAGCTGAAATACAAGGATACTCTCAAAAGCCTTAGGAGGAACAGGGCTCTGCCAACACCTTGACTTCAGGTGTCCATCTCCAGAGCAATGAAAGAATAAATCCTATTGTTTTAAAGCATTTAGCTGGTGGCACTATGTTTTGGCTGCCCTGAGACTAATACAACTATTAAAATTTGTAAGAACAGTGTTATTTCCTTTAAATTTTAATAAAACTTCAGGTTTGCTTTTTCTACTCCAGACATTCCTTCCTGATAATATTAATTTCTGGCCCTGGCCAAATAATGCTTTTAATACTGGCCATTACTCCAAATGCATAGTTGGAGCACCTCTGTTTTTCCTTCTCTACCCTATTTAGCCTCTTTGAGACCCAGAAAGGTCTATTATTTTCTTCTATTCTAAAAAATTGTTTTTTTCCAATATTTTAAGATTCAAACTCATCTAAATATGTTTGCCAGATAAACTGACTTAACTTGATGTCTGAGGTACAGCAGGGTTCCAAAGGTGGCTGACGCCACGAATGGCCCAGGAATGATTCACTCCCTAAGCTGTGCTGTCCTGAGTATTACCTATCAGTCATTCCTGCCTTCACACAAATATTCCACCTATTTCTGCCTCCTGAAATCAAAGTAACTTCTCTCCCCAAAGATAAAAGCAATCTACATTCTCTTGCTCAGTTTCTGGAATGTTTGTGCTTAGTTTGGTCTACAATTATGAACTAAAAAGGGGAATGGGGCTACCTTTAAACCGAGCAGGTCAACCCTAAGAACTGTGGGGAAAATCTGTTTTCTGGGAAAAACATGCGATGATGGTGGTGTATCTCAACTGTGACTGCCTGTTAAGAGTCACCTGGGGAGCTTTATTCTAAACCTCCCAAGTGCAGACACTACCCCTAACTGCGTTAGTAAAAAAATATATGGAGGTGTTACCCAGGTTATCAATATTTTAGAAGTTCCCCAGGTTATCAAGTTTGAGAACAACTTAACATAAGGGATTAAGCAGATTATTAATAAAAATCAGGATACTATTGGGGGAAAAAATGCCAAAGTAAAAAAATATACATGATAGGATTACAACTATTAAATTATACTTCACGATAAAACATAAGAAACAAAGTCTTGAGCCTCCCTGGTGGCGCAGGGGTCAGGTCTCCGCTCTATCAAGTTATTGTCGGCCACTGCGGTGAGTTCCATTCCCCAGCCAGGCAGTTGACCCACATGGCCCAGAACATAGCCTCCACCCCCTCTTTTCTGGTCCTTAAGAGTAACTTTGTTATCCACCCTGGCCCTAGATGCCTCTCAAACTGCCAGTTCCACATGCCCACTTGAATATCAAAACACTCGATTTTAAATCAGAACCTGGATTACTGTTCTTTGCTCCATCCCACACCTCTTCCCAGTTATTTCCTCCACTAACGGCACCACTATTTTTTCACATGCTTGTAAAACCTAGAAGTTCCTGCAGCCGGCTCCTCAGGTCTGTTCGATTTTATCTCCAAAACATGATCCTAATCCCAGCACTTCTCACCACCTCCACTACTGTCACTGTGTCCTGCTCCAGCATGGCGGCCTACGCGAGGCCCCTCCACTTCACTAAGTGTCAAGACCGCCCAGATGCCTTGTGAACAGATTACTGGGGTCTGAAAATTTCATTTAAAATTCTTAGGTCATGATGTAGCTTCTGGCTCACAGACCTGACTTTCAAAATCATTACTGTAGCCCACAAAATAACCTAATTGGTTTCCTTGCTGTTAAAATGGCCAATTTAGGATTGCAAAAGATCACACCGTTATTCATTCTTACCTGAGACAATCCAAGGGTTCGCAAGCACTGAAACAAACCCAAACCAGTGCATTTACCCACGACAATGGGGTCTACCTCGAGCATTTCAAAGTCCTTTCTGAATTAGAAACGAAATGTTTAATCATATTCAGGGGCAAACCTTACACAGGCAGGGAGGGTTTGCGGCGAAAGGGCTGTTGCCCTGTATTAGGGAGGACTTCCACAGTTGTGAGGGGAAGCAAAGGAACCAGCAAACAACACTTCCTAGGTATAAAAAGCAAACTTGTTTCTCTATGGGGTTCTCTCCACATGGATGTAATAGATGCTTCAGAACAGAAAATGAACTTACCAAATTTAATGGTACTTTGCAAAGTTGAGTTATTCTTTCACAGATGCAAAATACAAGAGCTGCAGTGAAACTGTCCTACAATCTTGGAGACACCAAATGTTCATGTTTTTGTCAAGATTCTCACGCAGAACAAGCAAATGTCAAAACACTAACACAGCATTAATATATAATGCAGCAGTGCAGATGCCACAATACCCACCGACACTGAAGGCCCCTTGAACAGTACCCCCGACCAAGCACAGCCTAGGGATACCCCGGACATTTCCGATGATCTGCCTAGGCGTACTCCTATTTCCAAACGAAAATGGAAGATGATCTGTGCTTAGGTGTGTGAAGACGCTTTGGCAAAATGAAATCTTGCCGTCCTTTTTCTGGGCCTTGGTGACGGCCTTCTGGGAGCCCTTCTTGGGGGCGGGCGCGGACTGGGACGGCTACGGCATCGCGGGATGGCAAAGGCCAAGCGGGGCGGCCGGAAGCGCTTCGGTATTTATAGCGGGCGTACGCAAATGAGGGTTCTGAGGGCGCCGCGCTGCGATTCGCGAGCTTTCCGCGGCGCCCGTGCGCGGGAGGCGAGATTATGTAAATGAGCGGATCGTGGCTGAGGCGTCCTATTGGTGGAGAGCACAAAGCCAGGGCCTGGCCAATCAAAGCGCTCCGTGCACAAGCGCCATCCTGCCTATAAAAGGGTGAAGCGGCGGCGTTTAGGGTGACTTTCCCGGCAGTCCCGCGGCAGTTGTGAGCGGTGATCGTCGCTGAGATGTCTGGTCGCGGCAAGCAGGGAGGCAAGGCCCGCGCCAAGGCCAAGTCGCGCTCGTCCCGCGCCGGGCTGCAGTTCCCGGTGGGGCGTGTGCACCGCCTGCTGCGCAAGGGCAACTACGCCGAGCGGGTGGGCGCGGGCGCGCCGGTGTACATGGCGGCCGTGCTGGAGTACCTGACGGCCGAGATCCTGGAGCTGGCGGGCAACGCGGCGCGCGACAACAAGAAGACGCGCATCATCCCGCGCCACCTGCAGCTGGCCATCCGCAACGACGAGGAGCTCAACAAGCTGCTGGGCAAGGTGACGATCGCGCAGGGCGGCGTGCTGCCCAACATCCAGGCCGTGCTGCTGCCCAAGAAGACGGAGAGCCACCACAAGGCGAAGGGCAAGTGAGGCGGCCCCGCGCCCCCGGCGGGTCCCCCGCGAACTCAAAGGCTCTTTTCAGAGCCACCCACCCCGTCAATAAAGGAGCTGTTTACGGCCAGCGCGCATGCGAGTCTGTCCCTGGCGGTGGCCAGCGGGGCCGCCCGCGCCCCGCTCCCGTTACTTCCCGGCGCGTGCGTGGAAGAAGTGGATGGGACGGCTGCGGGCCCCGTCCCGGGATGGTGGGGTGCGCCCTCCCCGCTAGGCGTGAGGGGGTCAAGGGGGCGGGGGAGCAGAAAATATGCGCTCGTGGGCTTTCCTAGGTCTGGCCCGCGCCGGTGGGCGAGGCGGGCGCAAGGCCGGCAGGGGGGCCGGGCTGCGCCAAACCGCGGGCCCCGCCCACTCCTGTGAGCGCGGGGCGGGCGGGCAAAACTTTCCGCCCCGAGAACGGCGCGCAAACGGGAAACTCCGCTCGTGGCTGCAGGGCGCGCGCGCTACGGAAGGGGGGGGTCTCGCCGCTCGCGGGGCTACCGTTTCCCCCCCCCGGAGCGGCGGGCTGGCGGAGGCGTTCGGGCGCGGGCCGAGGTTTGGCCAACGGGAGGGGCGGGAGCGAGGGGGGGGGCGGGAGCGAGGGGGGGGCGGGAGCGAGGGGGGGGCCCGGGCCGAGCCACGAGAGCCAATCGGAGCCGGAGGGCCGTGGCGCCGCGGCCAATGGGCGGCTAGCGCGGAACTTTCAATTCTCGCCCCGCCCCGGCAGAAGCAGGCGGCCTATAAAGAGGGCTGCGGCCGGCGGCGAGCTCGTTCCCGTCGCCGCGCCGCGCCGCGCCGCTCCGCTCCTCGGTCGCCTCGGTCCGCCATGGCCCGCACGAAGCAGACGGCCCGCAAGTCCACCGGCGGCAAGGCCCCGCGCAAGCAGCTGGCCACCAAGGCGGCCCGCAAGAGCGCGCCGGCCACGGGCGGCGTCAAGAAGCCGCACCGCTACCGGCCCGGCACCGTGGCGCTGCGCGAGATCCGCCGCTACCAGAAGTCCACCGAGCTGCTCATCCGCAAGCTGCCCTTCCAGCGCCTGGTGCGCGAGATCGCGCAGGACTTCAAGACCGACCTGCGCTTCCAGAGCTCGGCCGTCATGGCGCTGCAGGAGGCGAGCGAGGCCTACCTGGTGGGGCTGTTCGAGGACACCAACCTGTGCGCCATCCACGCCAAGCGCGTCACCATCATGCCCAAGGACATCCAGCTGGCGCGCCGCATCCGCGGGGAGCGCGCCTAAGGGCGACGCGCTCGGCCCGACGTTCCATCGCACCCAAAGGCTCTTTTCAGAGCCACCCACACGGGCAGTCAGAAGGAGCTGTGGCGCGGGCCGGTGCGGGGCAGGGCCCGGGGAGGGGCGGGCGCGTGGCGGGAGCCGGCTCGGCCCGCGGGCTTCTCTTGCGCTCTGCTCTGCCCAGACGGCCGGGGAAGGGCTCAGCGTCACGGGGCGGCCTTTCCCTCCGCGGTCGCCCAGAGCTGCGGGTCGTCCGGCGCGGGGGTGGGCGGGGCTCCTCAGGGCCGAGAGCGGCTCGAGGGCAGGCGGGTCTTGACGGGGGGCGTGCACGCGCGCGACGCCTGCGACCCGCCCGCCACGCCGGCGCTGACGCCCCAGCGAAGGTCGGCGCCACCCCGCTCCTCCCGGTCCTTGGACTTTCAGAGGTAACGGCAGGGCCCCTGGCCGCGGAGAAGCTGCGCTCACGCCCTGCTCCTCGGCCCAAGCCCACGGTCGGGGCGTGTGCGGGCCCCTCGGCCGCTCCCCCGGGCGGGGACCTCATCGGGCCGTCCCCGGCCGCGACCCAGAAGGAGCCTCCCCGGACCGGGGTCAGGGGCTCCGCCCGAGCTAGGTGGCTCCGGCCTTTCCCCCGCACCGCGGGAACTGGAGTCACCGCCCAACGGTCGGCGCGGCCCGCGGGGGCAGCGGGGGGTGGGGACAGGAAGGCCGGTGGCAGTGAAGGGGGGCGCCCTAGAGACCTCGTCGTCCCTTCAGGAGTGCGGCTTCCGGGGAAGGGGGAGCAGGCGGGCAGGCGTGGCCCTCCGCGGCGGGGTGTGAGCGTGCCCGCCCCCCCATTAGTAAAAAGAGGGGAGGCCTTAGAGGTGCGGCTTGTACCGTCTGGGGGTGAACTGGCCGGGCCTCTTGGACGTCGCCGAGCGCTTGGGGCAGGGTCTTGGGGAGCCCACGCTCACCGGGTTGGGGTCGAAGGCGGCATGGGGTCTGGAGGAGGCCGGGGCCTGCGGTCTGCCTGTCTCGTCTCCCCCCTCCCAGTGACAGGTTGGAAGCACACAGCCCAGCTTCACGGGGTGTCACAGGAGGAAGGGGCTAGGGCGAAGGAAGATGGGGCGCTCAAGCTCCCACTTTGCCTCTGATGAGATGTGCCCGAAGAGGGGAGAGCAGCGCGTGGTCGGTGGGCTCTCCCCCCATTTGCAGAGCTCGCCAGGCCTGCTGGGCCCCTGGGGCCTGGGTCTCCCCTCCGAGTTGTGTGGTGACTTCACAGGCGAGTGGGGCACCGCCTTGGTACCCGGCATCTCATCCACCTTTCGGGTGCCCGTGCACACACACACGGGGCTTCCTCGCTCACGGTTGGGCACTCTCAGGAGAGTGACCTGTCCGAGTGTCTCCCCCCGGAGCGCTGAGCACACACCCGGAGCTTGCGTGTTGGTGTCCCTGTGGGGTCCTCGCTAGCCCAGCCTGTCCCCAAGATCACACCGCTTTCACCCGCCAGCCCAGGCACCCCCCATACCCAGAACGTCTGCCGGACTGAATCTCTAGAGGGAAGGACAGAAGCATCATCTCGGCACCCAGTCAGGAATGGGAGAGAAAGAAACTGGGTCCCCGCCACTGTACAGCTCAGGCCCACGGCGCTGCCCGCCCCCCTCCGAGCCTGCCCTCTGGGTAGACCCGGGGCCCGCCGGCCCGGCGCGCCAGCAGTTTCCATGAGCGCGTCCACGTTCACCGTCCCCGCCCCGCGTGGGCCTCTGCCCCGCGCCGGTTAACTGGCCGGCTCCCACGGACAGTGAGTCCGGGCTGTGCCCCCGCCAGCACCCCCAGTCTGTTCCCCCAAACGCGCTGTGGCCGGAGCTGTGTGGATCCTTGTTTGGGGGCAAATCAGCAGCCGCCATCGCTGCTCACACAGGGCCCCAGTGTCGCCCACCTGCAGGCGGTGGAGCCCCGGCCGCGCGTGGGCGAAGACGTGGCGGCGCAGCACCCACTGCGCCTGGCCCGCGCCCGCACGCGGACAGAGCAGGCCGGCCGGTGACCGGCCCACGGCGCGTGCGGCTCGGCGTGGCGCGCCCGCTCACTCCACCCACCCCTGTCTCCCCAGAGGGCCGGCTCCTGCGCCGCGGGCTCCCCGGGCCGCCATGCACCGCGGAGACCCCAGCGCCCGCCACAGCGCCGCGGCCGCCGCCCCCGCTCTCGGGCCCGCCCAGCCCTTGGCCCCCAGCCAGAGCGGCCTCCTGCCCGGGGGGCCCGCAGCTCCCCGCGACGACCAGGGGCCGCTCGAGCTCCCCCCGGGCGCAGAAGGGGAGCGGGCGCCGCCCGAAGGGCAGAGCTGTCCCCGGTGTGTCCTGCTCCAGAAGGAACTCGCTCTCCTCAAGCAGCAGCTGCTGTCCGCGCCGTCCCTGACGCGCAGGTAGCGGCCCCGGGGCAGCCCCTCCGCCCGGACGCCCGGAGCTGCGGCCAGGCTGGCCCGTCCCGCCCGCCCTGGGCCCTCGCCCGCCGGCCCTCTGGCCTCCCTCGGCCGCCCCCGCCCCCTGCCCTGCAGCTGCCAGTTCACGACATAAAATAAAAAGACAGTGGCCGCCGTTTCCCTGCGCCTTTTCCCTCCCGCCACTGAGACCCACGACGCGCGAGCCGCCGCGGGAGCGTCCCGTCAGCGCCCGGTCACTGCAAAGCGCTCTGGCCCGGGCGGGCGTCGCGGCCCGGCCCCCCCTGCAGGCCCCGGAGTCCGCGGCGGGCTCGGCCCTCGGGCCTGTGACGGGAGGGGCGCGGCGGGGCGGGCACCCCGGCGCCCGGCAGAGGGAGACACGGGCGTGGGCGCGGAAGTGGCGGGACAGGCCCGTTCCGAGGGGACGGCGAGGCTCGGCCCCCCGCCCTCCGCCCTCCGCCCGCGGGAGGACTCGGCGGGACCCGGCGGGCGGCGCAGGCGGAGCCCCCGCGGGACCGGGAGAGACGCGGGCGGGGGTGCCGGGGTGAGCCCCGCAGGAAGGGGAACGACCCCGGCAGCTGGGCCTCTCACGGTCAGCTTCCGGGGCTCCCGAACGCCACGCTGAGGCGGGAGGGGGTGACTCTGTGAGGGGGGCGGGGGTCGCGGGCGGGCGGGCGGGGAGGACCATGGACGAGGACGTGTCAGGGGGTCAGGAAATGTGGAAACCGCAGAGGGAACGCCCCGCACAGCCGACAGCGCGCTGGACGCCACCTCACCACACCCCCGTCCCCCCCTTCCCGGGCCCCGCGGCGTCACGCGCGGCTGCGAGCAAACGCCCCCGCGGAGAGGGAAGGACCGAGCGGCCATTGGGGCGCGCGCTGCGCGTCCTCACCCCCACCCCTCTCCGCGGTCCCCAACGCCTCCCGCCGGAACCGTGGCCCCCGCCTCTGGCGCAGGTGTGCGGGCTGGGGGGCGCGGGGGGCGCGGGGAGATCGCCGACCCCGGGGCTGGTGTCCTTTGCTGGAGCCGTGCACCCCGGCTCGCGCAGGGGCAGTCAGAGCCCGCACAACCCGGCCTGGCCGGCCCGGGCCCCGCTCGCGACGACGCCAGCCCCGCTGCCGCCTCTACCGCGCAGAGCACGGAGCGAAGCTTCCAGAAAGGCCTGATGGCTGTTCTCTGCCCGATCTGCTGAACGCCCCCGCGGGCCTGTGCTCGGCTCGGATGCCCACCCGGGTCCCCACGGAGGCACAGCCCGGACGCGGCCGAGTCTGCGGATCAAGTTTTCCGAAGGACGAGCGCTGCCTCCGCGTCAGCCCGGGCCTGCCCGTGGGAGCGGCCTGGTCGGCGCCGGCTCCGTCCTTTTCCTGCGCTCCTGTGGGGGAATCCGCCCCCCACTGTGGTGGTTTCTGCGTCAGAAAGCAAGGGTGGGTCTTTACTGAAAGTCTTTTTTTTTTTCTTTACTCATTTGTCTTGTTTCTTATGGTGCCGGGGACCAGCCTCCGGCAAAATGTTGTGTCAGGGGTTCCCGAAAGGATGAGACGGCCTAGGCCACACGTTAAGGGCTGAGGGGAACGGGATGAGGTAGTGAGGAGACACTGACAGTGGACGGGGTGCAAGTATCTTCTGCCGAGAGGCTCAGCAGGTCTTTGTTTATTCATTTTTAGTAAGCAAAAAACACATCATCATGTATAAAATAGAAACAATTAGTGTTTTATGTTCCCATAGACTACTGGCTCCTACGGGTCTCAGCTAGACGGTAGCCTTCAAGGTTAATAGATAAAAAACCAGACCTAACCCTAAAACTTATTATTTCAGCTAGACAATTACCTAAGACACTGGAGAGCTGCCAGGACATCCCTATCAGCTAAAGCCTCGGCATCAAAAGACTCTTCTATTCATATGGCCTTCAGCTGGAGACCAGCTGCTTCTCAGCTATCAGAACTTTTTCTACCTAGAAACTTCTTAACACAGTTAACTTCATTTAAAAACTTTCCTAAGAAACTTCTAAATAAAAAGGAACTTCTAAAAAAGCAAAAGAAGGACTTACTATGATAGTTGTGCTGGTTTGCTTGTCAGATGTGTACAATAAATTGTCTCCCATTGTCAAGTGGGCCAAATTGTGTAGTAACTAATTTCTAAACAGGTAATTTTCTGTGCCAATTGCTTGCAGTCTACTGATACATATAATTTATTGCCTAATGTACTTTTCTGATAAATTTTTCTCTTTTTATGACCAAGAACAAAAAATAAAGGGATGTTAAATCTTCAGCCCCACGGTGTGAGGCACAAGGAATCTTCGGCCCCACAGTGTGAGGCCCTTTAGCTTCAGCCCCATGGTGTGAGGCCCTTTGAGCTTCGCTGCTTGCCAGTGTCTTATCAGGCTGAGGCATCAAGGCCTCCTGTAGCATTATGGCCCTTGGCCCTACTTGCCACTAGATGCCTATAAATCCCAAGTCTGTCACAATCCCCCCAAGTCAGTGTTCAAACATAGAATCTCCACGGTGGGCCTCTCATCAGTGCCGAGGGCTTCGTGCTTCTTCTCCCCTCGCAGGGACTCGCTTCCCTTTGCACACTGAAGGGCACCGTGTGCACAGCTGCCCTAAGCCACCCCTCCGGCTCCGTGGCCAACGGTAGCGAACATGCCCCCCCAAAAACATGCTGTGGGAGGTCAGAACCGGCTGCTGGAAAGTGTGCTGCATTGCTGTGTTCCAGTTGTTTGAGCTGCGGCCTTTGGAAACCAGCACGAGGGGGGCCAGGCTTGCCCTGGTCGCCCGCATCTGCCCTAAGGAAGCCCGTTGTCCTAAGTCTCCTCCTGAGTTCCTTCCACCTGGGAGGAAGCCGCACCACAGCCCGACAAGCTGTAGCACCACCTCTTTCAGGATCAGCCTCCCCAAGATGTGGAGACAGGCTTTCCCCACCCTGTGTCACCCTGGCGTGCGGCGGCGCTGGGTCGGGAGGCTTGGGTGGATGTTACTCTTTACGAATGCAGATGGTGTAGACTTAGGGACGTTCCAGATACAAGCTTTCATTGGAGAAAACCATCTCTAGTCAGAGCAAACAGCATGAAGCCAGGTTTCCTTGTGTCAAGTCACATCAGGTGTCATGTGAGGCCCCCTGCCCTCTCCTTGACACCCCAGACCCTGTTTCATCCCTTAGCTCAGGATGTTACTCTAGAATTTAGGGTTATGTAAATTCTCCATATGAATATAATTATATTTGTTCTTTTTTTCATACTAATCTGTCTTATATCAATTTGTTGCTCTGCCAGCCCAAGAAGAACCCAGAGGTTGGGGAATCTTTTTCCCCCTGTGCTCCTATAACTTAATCTCTATTCTGTTACCAGCCAGCAAGAGCGGGTTCTTGTATTCCTCACTCAAAAATGAAATAAGGACTTGTAGGGACAGGATAGGGGACAGAGCAGGTTATATGTGATCCAAGCAGACCAGGTAAAGGAGAGTCCTGGAGCCCTCAGTGGCTTTCTCAGACTTTTATTGAGCTTTACATGTAGTGTGGCAAACAGGTACACGGCAGGCAGATGTGCCATCAAATCTTCACTCTGGCCTACTCTGGCTTTCTTTCTCCCTTTCTCTCCTGCCTCTTCTGCCTCTTCTGCCTCTTCCTTGACTATCTCCACACTCCTCCCATGACCCACAAAAGTAAACACAAGAATGTAACAACTGCAGTTGCCCCATCAGGCAGGGCATTCCTTATGGTGGGAGGGCAGAAAAACCTGAAAAACCATTTACCCTACAGGACTGTAACCACAGCCTTTGATTTTGAAGCTGAGATGTATTGAAGTGGTGGAGCAACAGAAAGTTCCAGGAAGACTTTAATGGTGAGTGTCTCCCTGAGGGACAACAGTCTCTCCCTATACAGGCCTCAAGGATCCTAACATAAGGGCTGATATTCCACGTGAGTGGGGGCAGAGAATTTTGGAGTAGCCTGGTGCAGCTGCAACAGGAGAACATGGTTTTTCATATGGAGAATGAAAAATTGGAGAAATTTCTGTGCAAATTCTACCCAGGGGCAGAGATCTTGATATTATAATGGTAACAAGGTCAGATAAGTTCATAGTTCTTCTCAGTATGCTTCCGCCAACTGGGTCTGACTGAGAAGTTGCAAGCCAGTAACTCTTCTGCTTAGTAGTTGCTGAACTGATGGCTACAACAAAGAAGTTCCTGGGGACAGAGAGTTAAGTAATGATTTGCTGTTAATTGTTAAGCAATGATTTATCTGCACTGTTGTTAGTGTTCTTGTTTGTTAGATACATTTTGTTAGATATATGCACATCCTAGAGGCTCCCCACCCCACCCCTCAATTCTGCCTCAGGTCATTCTCCCTGACACTAAAACCCATCTTTTCTGTCAGCCTTGTCTTGGGATTGATTAAACATGTTGTAATTTGGTTTTGCTTGTCGAAGGGTAGGTCCCCCTAAGATGTTCACAGCAAGCCTCTCTAAGAGTTGTCACTTTGGCATGTGGATTATTTTCAAGTGAGGTCAATGGAGGCCCTGAAGCCTCAGTCAAGAGAAACTTTTACCACTTCCTTAACTTCTTAGAAGGATGAAAATTGAAGGTAGTGCCAAGAATTAGTAGTTTTATCAGAAACAATTATTTATCAGAGGAACCTATCTATATGACAGGCCAAATGTCTAATCATAAAGCCTCTAGACTTCATCATATGAAAACCCAATTACCTATCCCATTCCTTAGCTCAGGATGTAGCTATATATAGAAATAGGTATAGATGTATAGAGATATAGATATAGATAAACCCTCATTTTGCCCATTGGCTTTAGAATCTACATTTATATAGTTTCTCCATAGTTATAGAATTAAATCTGTTCTTTCCCTCCTACTAATCTATCTTATGTCAATTTGATCACTTGACTAGCTGAAGAAGAAAGAACCTATAGGGATAGGGGGAAATTTCCTTTCTGTCACCATTACACTTTCTTTTTCACTAGTGTTTAAAAGCAGTCAAATGCAGGAAGTACTCATTTTCTAAACAAGTATTGAGTTTATGCTAAACATTAAACTACAATGTTAGTTCACACAGAAAAATGAAATCAGTCAGTCAGAATGGGGGAATATATAACATATGAAAGAGATGTGCAATAATGTGATAATTCTGGAAAAGTTCTAAAGGGTCCAAAAAAGAGCAAGTGTGTTTCTTTGTAGTCAAGGAAAAGACAGACATTGTTGGTGTAGGGAGGAAATAGCTATACTGCAAGATTCTTTTGTCTGATCTAATAATTAAATTGATATAATACTGATTAACAAGATAAAAACAAAATTTCATTTCACGTAAAGGCAGCCCGCTTAGGCATGAGAGGTCTGAATGTTATAGGACAGGGAGAGGGTCAGCCCAAACCCTGCAAACCTGCCTATTCTAAATGGGTTCTGCCATCCGCCGCATCAACACAAAACATATGAGACTTTAATGGGAAGGAACTTTAATAAAACTAGGAAACAATACAGGTAAGGCAAAGAGTCTAGTTTCTAAATGAAGCACCCAAAGTTACCCATCCCCTCGTGGGTAAAAGTCCATCCATATGGGAATGGCACAGAGCAAGGCCCCAAAGCCTGCCACAAGTCTAAAGCATCTTCCAGTGGGGACCCACAGCAAAGGGTCAGAAACAACCAGACAAGCCCGGAAGGAAAAGAGCAAAATCAACATCAAGATAAAAGCTGCCACTGTCACCTCCCCATGGGTCTCACCCCAGTCCACGACCAAAAGACAAGCACAGTTTCTTCACATGTCTCTAGGCTCCATGCGCCTCCTCCAGGTCTCCTGGCTCCATCCTGCTTCCTTCCTCAGTCTCTTCTGCAGCTTCTCCTCTCTCTGCTCAGCTCCACCCTCCCTTGGGTGGGGCAGGGAACCTCCCCCTTTCCTGGGGACCACCCTGTTACATGAAGACAAAAAAAGTAGAATGAGATACATTTGCCATCCTGAGCTAAGGAATGGGATGGGGGCCTGGGGCCTCAAAAGGAGAGGCAGGCAATTCACATGATGCTAAGAGCAGAAGTTTGACAGTTAGATGCCTGCCCTGTAGTACACATGGGTAATAAAAAGTTATTTCTGATAATAACTTATATGGGCAAGGTCTCCTATCTAAATTCTTATAAGTAGTTAAGAGAGAGTCAAAAGTTTTCTTTTGAACGTGCAGGATCTTGATTGCCTTCAGCTCACAATAATCACATGATGAGCTGTCAGACCTTGGGGAGAACTGTTTTGAACCCCCCTCCACTTCTTTAAATAAAATCATGTTTTGACAACATTCACAGGACTATCACTAGATTGTTGAATGTGGAGACTAGGTGAAACTGAAGTAATGTGCATCTGAATTCTGTTATTAAAGGTGATTGCTATAGCAGCCCCACATAACAGAATTTTGTAGTCTGAGAACAGTTACCTATAACCCTTAAAAGCTTATTATTCTGCTTATTTTATTTAATTGTTTGCCTTGGAGTTAATATTTAAATTGTCATCTGTTTTCTGAAAAGTATAAATTCTTATATTAATTCTTTATTGTGCCAGAAGGCCCTTGGAATTGTCTTATTCTGTTACTGAGGGGTAGACCTTCAAAAGATATTCAGCTAGACACCTGAAAGATGTTCAGACCTGTGCCCCACCCCCTGCACTTTGGCATGTAGATTATTTCCATCTGATGTCACTTGAGGACCTGCAGGTTCAAGAGTAATTTTTACCACTCCTTTAGCTACTGGGGAGAATTTGAAAATTAATGGTATTACCCACTATTGGGATTTTTGCCAGGAGTAATCTTTCTATATGGCAGAGAAAACACCTAATCACAGAATACCTGGTCCCTTTGTCATGAGCGCCCCCTCTGCTGGTCATGTGAGCCCCTACTTTCTCCCTGAAGCCTCAAACCTCTGTGCCCTTCCTTAGCTTAAAATATATCTTCTTCTTTGCCTTCTTGGCTTTCAAATATTTTCCATACATATATACTTGAATTTGTTCTTTTATGAACTTAGCAAATGAAAATTTGATTGCTAGACCTGAGAAGAATCCAAAAGGATAGAATATTTTTTCTTCTCCTTGACATAAAAAGGTAAAATAAATCCCATGACTGTTGGATTCTAAATGAGTATAGAGTTTGAGAATTTTCTTCTTATTTATGTGAACGTGTCCATAAATGTGGTTAAGAGTGCAAACTTGGAGGGGTTGGGGGGGGGAAGAACATTGTAAAAGAAATGGGGCACTTGTATGGGCTGCTTTGAAATGTATTCTGGACCCCAGAGGGTAGTTTCCTCCTCTGATGGGAGTAATTGAGTGGAGAAGTTTAAGAAACACTGGGTGATTTGAATGCATGGGAAAATTCTTCTATGTGTACTGTCAAAGCTGATGAAACTGAAAATCCATTATAATTTCATTCTTTTGCTTTACAATAATTTGCAGACCTTGTCACTCATCTGACACAAGCCAAAGTTTCTCTGAGACTCAATTTCCTTATTGTAAAATGAGGAAAATAACATCTATTAAATGAGAGAGTACATATAGAACAGTTTCAAAAGAAAGATCTTTTGAGTTGCGACGCATGAGATTACAGAGAAGTACTGGAAAGGGGAAATAGGGGACGGTATTAGAGTAAATCTTCTGCCCCGGCAAGTAACATTGATTTTAACCAATGAGATCAACAGTCTGGAAATTCCTAGCTTGTCTGGTCCAATCAAGACGAAGCTATGTCTATAAATAAGACTGCCTGAGGTTTCCTGAATAAAACCAGAGCGCTGTCATGGCCCGCACGAAGCAGACGGCCCGCAAGTCCACCGGCGGCAAGGCCCCGCGCAAGCAGCTGGCCACCAAGGCGGCCCGCAAGAGCGCGCCGGCCACGGGCGGCGTCAAGAAGCCGCACCGCTACCGGCCCGGCACCGTGGCGCTGCGCGAGATCCGCCGCTACCAGAAGTCCACCGAGCTGCTCATCCGCAAGCTGCCCTTCCAGCGCCTGGTGCGCGAGATCGCGCAGGACTTCAAGACCGACCTGCGCTTCCAGAGCTCGGCCGTCATGGCGCTGCAGGAGGCGAGCGAGGCCTACCTGGTGGGGCTGTTCGAGGACACCAACCTGTGCGCCATCCACGCCAAGCGCGTCACCATCATGCCCAAGGACATCCAGCTGGCGCGCCGCATCCGCGGGGAGCGCGCTTAGGGCGCACGTTGGGAGCAGGCGACCTAACGGCTCTTTTCAGAGCCGCCCACGTTTTCAAGAAGAGCAGCTGGCGCGAGTCTCCAAGCCCCGGGGTCCCGAGAGGAGAGGTCGGGGGGAGTTTGCACCTGGTGGGTGACGGGGTTATGGAATCAAAGCATGATCTTAGTCTGCTGGCGGTAAGAGAAGGGCCAAGTTCTAGGGCATTTGTTACAAGTCTTTGTAACCGGGGAAATCGATTAACGATGCTTTTTCAAGGCCCTCAAGTGATGGCCGGGTATGGGAGTCTTCAGCTGATCCCGCGGTTGTTAGAATTAAACTAAACACCGATCTCCCGGCAGCTGCCTGGAATTTTAACTAATAAAAAGGAAAGCTTTTTTTGAGGCTCGTTTAAGTGATTGTATAAATTAGTTATCCTCGTTGCATAGTAAGGGCGGTGCAAGCCGGGATGCGGATGTGAGGAAAATAAGGACTTGGCGACATTCTGTGGACTGACGGATTACTGCCCCAAAATCCAAACGCAAACTCACAAATGTAGAATAAAACGATGCAAAAATGAAAGTTAACGTGTCCAGCTGCCGGTTCAGACCTCCCGGGTATACAAGTCTAACGGAAAGTGAAAAACACCCCAAAACAGGTGAAACTCCCTCTTCACGTAACTGACCCGTTAATGAGAAGCGGAATATCTCGATTGGCCAACAAGACTTTTGATGTAATGGCCGCTAGGGAAGAGCGAGCTGAAGCTATTATTTACATAGGCTCCACCCCCTCCCTGACGACACTGCTGGGAATTAACCAATAACAGCGCAGCACTGTGAGAGCCTTCATTTGCATACGGGCTCTATAAGTAGCGCGTGAGCGGCCCGCTGCCTCTTATTCACGATCGCTTCTGCTCGTGAGTCTACGCGCGCAAGATGCCGGACCCAGCAAAATCCGCTCCCGCTCCCAAGAAGGGCTCCAAGAAAGCCGTGACGAAAGTCCAGAAGAAGGACGGCAAGAAGCGCAAGCGCAGCCGCAAGGAGAGCTACTCCGTGTACGTGTACAAGGTGCTGAAGCAGGTGCACCCCGACACGGGCATCTCGTCCAAGGCCATGGGCATCATGAACTCCTTCGTCAACGACATCTTCGAGCGCATCGCGGGCGAGGCGTCCCGCCTGGCGCACTACAACAAGCGCTCCACCATCACGTCGCGCGAGATCCAGACGGCCGTGCGCCTGCTGCTGCCCGGCGAGCTGGCCAAGCACGCCGTGTCCGAGGGCACCAAGGCCGTCACCAAGTACACCAGCTCCAAGTAAGGGCGCGCCGGGGGCGAAAGAACATCTGCTTGAACCCAAAGGCTCTTTTCAGAGCCACTTCCATTGTCTGCAAAAGCTGCTGTGGCGCTTGCCGGGAGGGGGCTTGGTTCTCGGTGCCCTGGAGCGGGCCTGAGCGCGAGGAATGCCAGCTCCAGGCTGGGGTGGAGCCGGGGTGCAGAGCCCTCTGCCTGCTCAAAGAAGTGGAACCTGCCGTAGACCGGTGGTGCCACCTGGTGGGAGGCTCTTGCTGTGGCGAGGGGCTGCCGCGCGGGCGACCCACCCCCACCCCCTCACGCCCTCAATGGGAGTCGGGGTGTAGGCAGCGGAGCGGGCTCCGAAGTGGGAGAGGGCCCAGGGTGCTCTACCGCTGCTCTGACCCGAAATGCTCCAAAGGTTTCAAGGTGCTCGGTTCCTGAGCACGCTTTTTTACAAACCTTGTCTTTATAGCCCTGCCACAAACTCTAAAATCTCCATTTGCTGTATCTGGCTGGCTGGCTGTAAGCCCGGGCTTTGCCATCTTTCCTTCTAACCCAGTGGCTCGTCCCCAGGTTTTGCAGTATCTGGAGATCTTTTTCACTGTTCACACTCGGGCGTTCCGTGGGCAAAGGCTAGTGATGCCCCCAGGGCCCTGTGGACGCAGGACGGTTCCCACAACCATCCCAGATCTCAGTCCTTGCGCCGGGTCCGAGTGCCGGAAGCCCTCTGTTCTTCACGACCTGTTTCCGTGAAAACTTTCCTCACCCAACTGCTGCTGCTGCTGTTCTTCACTTGGTGAAAGCTAAACAGTACAGAGTCCTGTGTGTTCACACTCCAGAAAATGTTTACTCCTGAGCAAGGATAAGGCACTGGGTCCTGTAAGACTTTGCCGGCTGTAAGCTTCGCCTTGGTGCTTGCTAAGCATATTTCCACGTGCCCTTCCTTAAGTTCTCTGATAAAATGAGGTTGGAGGTGGTTTTTAATCTTCTCAGGTGTATTTCTTAAAAATGGGTTTTAGGAAGCGTGATAACACGTGGGATGAATTTCTAAAGGCCTCTCAGTGCAAGACTTGCATAACTCCAGCTTAACCCTAATACAGGCTGGTGTTTTAGCAAATAAGCGTTGGGGCAATAGGAAAGTTCACAATTCAGTTGATAGTCAAGCTTTGAAATTAACTCATTCCTGGTGAATTTGGAGGAACTTCACATGACTGCTTAAAATGATTCTTACTAATTTATAACGTAGGTAGGAGTTTGAATTTATATCTAGCTAAGAGTTGCATAAAATTGCTGTCTGTGGTTTCTTCCCCTGGGAAATTAAGATTCTTAGCGAGTCATCTTTTCCTGGCCTTTTCCTGATGACTACCAGATAAAAAGTGAGGGAAAGATGACTCAACTGAGAATAAAATTTCCAGCAAAAGAAAAGAGCTTATATAAGCATATGTTGTGGTAGGAAAAGTTACTGAGAAAGCCAGGGTGGCTTGCTACCCAATCAAGCCTCAGAGCGTATAGTTACCCCCTTTTTGGATCATTTATTGAGGACTAGGACTTGAAGGTGCTCAAAACAGGCCACCCCAATATTCTCAGAACAGGCCTCCTTAGGAAGCCTCACTGGCACGCAGGTTATTTTGATTGGAGGTCAGCTGAGGCCCTGGAGGCTAAAGAGAAGCTCTTGCCCTTCCCCTAACTGGAGAAGGAATCATGAGCATTAGCTATCTGGAAGAATGAGGACTTGGGGGTAGTATCCAGATGGAGGATTATCTGTAGAAATGTCTTCTCTGAGAAATTCCAGTTGGCCCCTCCTCTGTGGAGCCCCAGGCCCTCGCCCCATCCCTTAGTTTAAACTCTTTTCTCCCCATTTGGAAATCTGAATCTTAATAATCTAAATACATTCTCTCAGTACAAATTACTGATGCTATTTTATTTATTCAGCTAACCTGAGAAGAACCGAGAGGGCTGGGGGGCATTTCCCTCTACAGTGCAACAGGACCATGTCATTCAAGGTCTTTTGAAATTGTTAAACCAATGACAGTCAGCTCACAAGCTATCATTGATAACCCACTGACTTGACTAAAGGCTTAAACCCCAACTCCTTATCCTGAAACTAAAGATCTGTCTGACCAAAAACTTCAACAACTTGAATTACTCATTCCCCCCAGTCTCCGGCTTAGCTAACATGTTCTCCTCACTGTTTGATGTGTTTCAGATGTCTCTTTTGTGTGGTTTTTCTGAGTTGTAGTCATACTCTCCCTATACTACTCAAAGCCAGTTCTTTAAAGCCTTGTTTTAATCACACTCAGAAGCCTTCAAATCAAATTCTAGGTCCCAAGGAAGTCTTTCTCCTTTTAAATCCTCCAGGCTTTGTTCCTTGCACAAGGAATTCACAATGAAGTGTGGATTGTTTAGCACTGCTCCTCAGTTTCTTTTTCATTCTTTTTACATTTTTTTTGGTGTATGTTTGTCTTCTACTAGAGGGCAGACTCAATTTTTTTTTTTTTTTAATACTTCCTGGAATCTTCCAGTTGACTGTCCACCTTTCAGCACTAGACAGTTGACCTGAGGGGGAAAGGTTGTAGCACCCCAATAAACTCCACCATTTCCCAAGTTTCTCTTAGTCCTATAATTTAGGACACTTCCATTCATATCTTATTGGCCCAGGAACTTACTTTCAGAACTATTCTCAATACTCCTGGGCACGAAATATGTGACTTTTCCACACCCAAGCAGTCGTGATACTAACTACGTGGGGTTAAGGCTGATCCCACAGATTAAGGACTCGGTCCCATAAGACCAGCCCCATCTCAAACCCAATTGCAAACAGTGGATCTCCAGGTTACCCACCCTTCTGACCATCAGGCTACAGATAGGTTTTCCGTAATCCCCTACCCAGGTTCCATAATTTGCTACAGTGTCTTACAGAACTCAAGGAAACGTGTTTCCCATTTTATCATAAAGGATGCAGTAAAGGATACAGAAAACAATCAGATGAAGGTCCAGAAGGGTCCAAAGTGCAGGAGCTTCTGTGTCCACAGAGTTGGGGTTTATCACCCTCCCTGCATGAGGATGTGTTCACCAACCTGCAAGTTTTCTGCAACCCCTAGTTTAAGGATTTTTGTGGCGATTTCAACACATGGCATGATACTAACTCGTCTCCAGTCTCTCTTTCCTTCCTGAAGTATGGTCTGGGAAGAGGCTGCTGAAAGTCTCAGGCTTCTAATCATGATCCGGGCTTTCTGGTGACCTGATCCTATCTTAAAATTCTCCAGGAGCCCACCCAGTTCATTACAAAAAAGATGTCTCTATTACCCAAGAAATTCCAAGGGATTTAGGAGTTTTGTGTTAGAGGCCAAAACAGAACAAAAGACAATCCTAGCACCCATCACTTGGGAAATTACAGGTGCAGAGGTCAAATGTGTGTGTGTGTGTGTGTGTGTGTGTGAGAGAGAGAGAGAGAGAGAGAGAGATTATTGAAAGTGATAGTCTATCCCCTGGATGCTTAGAGCATGGGCCCCTTAGAGCAAAGCAATTATAAAAGTGCAAGTAAACTGGATGAGACGGCCTGTACTGTAGCCGGGATGAGCATTAGCTTTGAGTCCCAGCTTCCCCCTCCTTCCCCGAAAGCTATATGATCTTGGGAAAGTTTCTTTACCCCTTTGGACAGTAATTTCTTCCTCTGTGAAAAGAGAAAAATAATATAACCTGTTTTCTTGGCTTGTTTCAGAGGTCGAATGAGATCATGTATTTAAAGCACTTACGACAGCAGCTAAAACATGGTAAATATTTGATCTGTGTTTTCCCATTCTCCTTCCGGAGGGAGGGCATGGGAACTATCATCGCTGTGCCCCTAGGTATGCTGCCTTTCCCAACAAGTGGTGCTTTAAATAGATTTTTAGTGATTTGAGAGTCACCTCCCTATGAATCTTGCATTGGAGCAATAAAACCTTTCTAAAAAGTACCATCAAAGAGGCAATTAAGTTCCACAGTTTACTTGTAGGATCTCTGACCCTATAGAGCTTTCAAGTATCTGTTTTGTGTCCCAATACAAAGAAAATGAGTTAGAAAACAAAAGCGCTTAAGCATAGTGTCAGTTACTAGTGCTCTATAAAACCTATACAATCTTTGACAAATACCTTCTCTCCGCCTCTTTTTTTTTAAATCAGACGTTTGCAATACTTCCCAACAATGCTTTAGAAAAAAAGTGAAATGTTATCATTAGGTGCTTTTTTTCCTATTCCTGATTTCTGAGTTGAAAGCTCTAAATGTTAAAGACTTAACACATGAGCAAGCCATAAGAATAAAAACCATTCAGGACACACAAATAGGCAGCACAGAGAAAAAAACACCTTAGAACCAAAAGGGGAACATGTAGATAACGTGGGAAATGTTTAAATTTGAAACAGGTTTGATGGAATTAGGTTGATGACCTCTGAGTCAATCATTTCTGCTTGTTAAATGATGTCATGTTTTTCTCCTCAGTAGTTTCACATGATGTGCCTGTTCCTGTTACCTGTTTAGAAACTAAAGTCTCCCCAAGAATATAAGGAAGGCTTTCTTACTACAGCACAAGGATGGTAAGTAAGTGACAGTCTTAAGACCTCAAGATAACTGTTTATTTTGGTCAAGAGCTATTATACATAGGTGACATATTTGAAATCTTTCTACAAAAAACAGGCATGAAATTCTAGAGAGTAGCCACAGGACTTTGTTTCAGATGGACAAAGCCAGAAACAGATGACAAGGTAAAAGGATTAATAGAGCTTGGTAAGTTCTGTTGTGTTTTTGCCTTCAAGGATCCAAACCTGGCTTCTGGCCCACTGCCCAAAGGATGGTATTGGTTTGGGGTTGGTGAGAGAAAGAGAGAGACCTTGAATTAACTAATCCAAAATTAGGAATTCTTGTGGTTAAAGATGGGGGATCCAGATTAGTGAAATGAGCAAATTATCTCCTTTGTTTCATATGCGAAAAGGCACTAACAATAAATTACCAGGTGGTAGGGGAAAATTCCTATCACTCTTTTGATATCTGTGTTTTTAACATTCAGGGGAACAGAATATACATGAACAATCAGCTTAATTTTTTTCACTGGCAATGATGTTTGAACTTTGCACAGTTGTTTGAGTCGGCAGGATTACCATTTTCAAATGCACCAAAGGAAAACTCTTTTGTCTGTGAAGGAGTGTGGAACAAGTCTATTCAGGACACTGAGAAAGGCTGCCCAGTTTTTTTTAAGATGACTAGTCCTAAGGTTGGGCCTGAAATTGCTTGAATTTCTCTGTGGAGATGTACATGTATTTCATGTAGTTTGGTACAGCTACTTATACACTACGTAAAACAATGATCAGGAGACAGGTGTAAGTTGTATTAACTTTTGTATGTATTTAGTGAGGGAACATATCCATGTTTCCTTAGGCTTTTTCATTCTTCTCCCTGCTCTATGAAAATAAAAGTAAGTTTGCCTCTAAGCATTTTTGTAAGGGAGTTTTTCTGTATTGACTTTAAGTGTTTGAATTCTGATTTTCATAATTTTTTCACATTGATGCCACAGAGTATGAAAGTTCTTCTAAGTAGAATGCCTGAATAAAAAGTAGCTAAAGGAGAGACCCTTCAAACAGGAACAGGCCCAGGTAGTTTTTCCAGAGATGGAGGTGTAACAGGGTAGTCCCTGGAGCAAGGGGAAGTTCAGGTTCCCTGCCCCACCAAAGGAGAGTGGAGCTGAGCAGAGAGGAGGAGAAGCTGGAGGAGACTGGGGAAGGAAGGAAGCAGGATGAAGAGCCAGGAGACCTGGAGGAGGCACAGGAGCAGAGACGTGAAGAAGCTGCACTTGCTTCTTGGTCCTGGCCTGGTTGACACAGATGTGGGTGAGAGACCCGTGGGGAGGTAACAATGGCAGCTTTTATCTTGATTTTCATTCTTCTCCTTCTATCCCAGATGTGCAGGGCCCCATCTGCCCCTGTCCTATGAGTCCCACCAGAAGGTGCCTTAGACATGGGGCAGGCTTTTGGGCCTCAGTGGCCCTGCTTTGGGCCAACCCTATTTGGTTATGCATTTACACGTGAGGGGATAGGGGACTTTGGGTGCTTGAGTTGAAAACTATATTTTCTATTCTTCTTTTCTCTTTATTGCACACTTAATTGCATTAAGTTCCTTTCTATTGAAGGTCTTACATACTTGAGTATGTTTTGTCTTAATGCGGTGAATGACAGAACCTATTCAGAGCAGGCAGGTTTGGTGATTCTGGGTCGCCCCTCTCCCTGCACTGTAACAGAGGGAAGAGACAATATTTATATAAATAAAGACAATGGAAAAATTGTTAAAAACCTCTAATATTGAGACATTAACAGCAATAAATTCAGTGAAATAATGCCTACAAGGCAAATAAAGCATGGTTGGTACATAAAAACTATCCATAAAGCTTAGTTATTACAGGCTTCAACATAGATTTCAAAGTGGAATGAGAAAATTAGGATAAGGAACTGCAAGTCAAGTAGCTATTAATTGTAGGGTTAAGATTTGAATCTTAGTTTACTGTGTTCAGAGCTTGTGAAATTTCAAGATATGACTGAATTAAAGTTAGAAAATGATGACTCACAAACCGTTGTAAGTGTCCTCTTTTTCTCTTCAAGGCTTTTTTTCCTGCCCCTCTAGAGGAAGCAGGCCTCAGAGTCACCGCCACACTCCAGATGGTTGCAGTTTCATTGGCGATTATCCATTGCTCCCTCAAAGTTAAACTATCTTCTTGGCACCCATTTAGGGAATTTATTTCTCCAGAACTCTCATATTATGTTTGGGAAACTTTCCCTTTAGCATATGCTCCCCCTCTCCACAATCTCTTTTTGATTCTAAATCTAGGGCTAAAGAGTAATATATTTAGTGTCACATGGAAATGAAAGGGTCAGGCAGGGAGCTGAGCTTCTTCTCCTTTAGGGATTTTGACTTCATATTTAGAAACAAATCAAGAAATAAAGAATAGCAGGACAGCAAATAATTTTATTGGTTCTTATTTTTACTGCCTGTGCACTGACAAAGAATTTATACCTAAAAGACCTTATGGTCTTATAGCAGATTTTCAGCTGCAAAAGCAAGAAGATGCAGGTTTCTTCCAGCTGAGTTTGGGGGCCAGGAAAGACCCACGATGCACCCAACTTAGCCAAACCAGTGGATCCCCCAGGAGTCCCCCTTAGGTATTCTAAAATGGGCCTGGGCTCTTGTGGAAGCTCCCCTGGTCCTCAGGTAGGGCTCCCCCCAGGGAACCTGGAGGGTGAGAAATGGCCCCCCATGGACCCAGCCGTGGCTGTGCTCAGGGTCTGGAAGCCTCCGGCTTACGAGAAGGGCCCAGGACACTCCGCAAAGCATCGGTTGGTCCAGCACGCCCTGGGTATTGTCCCTGCCGAGTCAGAGCTAAGAAAACCCCCGAACGCGCCCCTCCAGCCACCCCGTCGGCGGCCGCAGCCCCTGGGCCTGGCTCCCAGGCCCGGCGCCGACCCCCGGCCAGGAGACGCCCTGTGGGCTCAGACCCTGGTTCCCGGACGCAGCTCGGCGCAGCCACTGGGGCTCCCGGCCAGGGCCACTATCTGGCTCCTATCTGGCTCCGACAGCGGAGGACCCGGCCTGGGGGCACCTCACACCCCGCCCCTGGCCCGGGTCTCCCCGCGCGGCCCCCGAAACCGGCCCCGGCCGCGCTCCCAGCAGCCCCTGCGCGAGGGGCGGCCGAGGCTGCAGCTTCCGCGCGCGGCCGCCGGGTGGCGCTGCGGCCCCAGGCACGAGCCGGCCGGGCCTCGGGAGCCGGGTCCCCGCACCTGCCGGGCCGCGTTGGCAGTGCCGGGGGCTGGGGGCTGGAGGGTGGGGCGCCCACTGGGGTGCGCTTCTGGACACTGCGATGCATCGGGCACGCACGGCTTGGCTGTCCTCCACCGCCCGCCGCCGGCGCTGCTGGCGCCCCTTCCGAGAGCGCGTTTCTTGCCCGCGCCCCCTCCGGCGCCGCGGCCTGGGGGGCGCGCAGTGCGGCGAGTGGCCACAGGGGGGCGCCGCGGAGCCGCGGGTCCGGGGGCGAGAGCGCCTGCGCGAGCCGGGGCGGCCGCACACCTGCGAGCAGGCGCTGGACAGCAGGTGCTGCACAGCAGGGCCCGCCGGCGCGCCCGAGTTAGGAGCAGAAACGGGACTGATGAGCGCAGCAAACAGATCTGCCACCAAGTGGGAATGTGGATACGGGCTTCCTTTTTTGGGTAAAGCAATGAAACGGTTTCTTCCAAATGGTCCAAGAGTGTAAAAAATACAATTTACCTTCAGCACGTTCTCTCTTTTTAGTTTGAAGATAAGAGTGTTGATCTGTGAGAAGTAAAAAAAAAAAAACCAAAAAAACTTTTCATCTCCTTTTTGAAATTGTGCAGGATAAGCAGCAAAGACAGCCCGGGATGTGAGAGACCAACCCTTTCCTTTCACTGGCAATGGGGGATCGCCTGGACACTGCGCTTTGAAGCTGATTGGTATTTCTCGGCATTGCTTTTATACATTTTTAAAGCACTTTGTAATACTTTTTTGCAGTTCTGACAATGTGTCCTGCTCTTTTATGCTTACTGTAGGATTTTACATCCTCTTTGTGGTTGAACGGAGCTGTGTGACTAATTCTAAGCCATTACTTGGAAGCAGAAGTATTTTATCACGTCTGAGCTGAAGCATTTAATTCCTGGTTTGAGATGCTCCAGCACTCTCACTCTGACACAGCTGGTTGTGTTCTGCATAGTGGCACTTCAGCAGCCTTTCAGCTGACTCTGGTGTGACCCAAGTGAATGACAAATCTTTGTAGGCTTAAGGGACTGAGATTTTGAAGTTGCTGCCTCCATGTACCCTAACCTGTTCTGATACAGCATAATTCACAGAGGAACTGACCAGGTACCGGGCTGTGCATAGGTGTGTTGCCTGCATGGGAGAAGGTGTGGTTGTCATCAACATTTCTTACTTACTTTGCCCTGCTCTTCTTGGGCTCTCCCCCAGGTCCACACATTTTTTGATGCTAAGTGGGTAAAGAAGAGTCAAGGTCTTTTTTTTTTATTTTTTAATTTTATACATTTTTATATCGTTTTTCATTTTTGCACAATATATGCATTTTCATCTTGGTTATAGTCCCCATACAATTCCCACCACCTTTGTTTTCATCACACTTCCTTCTCCCCTTCCCCCCCCCCCAGTGTATCTCTGGTTTATACTTGCTTGTTGATTTTTGATATTATTATAATTAGTCTTTTTCCTGGTCCCTTATTTAGGTTTTCTAAATTCCTGCTATGAGTGAGACCATCCAGTATTTTTTTCTTTCTGGCTTATTTCACTGAGCATGATCCCTTCCAGCTCCGTCCATGTGGCTGCAAATTGCCTGATGTTTTTTTTTTGATTGCTGAGTAATATTCCATTGTGTATATGTACCACATCTTCTTGACCCAGTCATCTATTTTGGGGCATTACAAGTGATGTTGAACATTTTTTTTCATATGTCTGTTGGCCATTTGCATTACCTCTTTGGAGAAGTTTCTTTTTAGCTCTTCTGCCCATTTTTTGACTGGGTTGTTTACTTTGTTTTTGTTGAGTCTCATCAGCTCTTTGTAGATTTTTGTGATCAATCCTTTGTCATTAGTGTTGTGTGCAAAAATTTTCTCCCAATCGATGGGGTTTCTCTTTGTTTTCATTACTGTCTCTTTTGCTGTGCAGAAGCTCTTTAATTTGATGTAGTCCCAGCTGTTTATCTTTGCCTTCACTATCACTGCTTTGGGTGACGTGTCTTTAAAGATGTTATTGAGGCGTATGTCATGTAGTGTTTCGCCTATATTTCCTTCTACATATTTTATGGTTTCAGGTCTTATCTTCTTTAATCCATTTTGAGTTGGTTTTTGTGCAGGGTGTGAGGTAGTAGTCAAGCTTCATTCTTTTGCATGTAGTGACTCAGTTTTCCCAGCACCATTTATTGAACAAACTTTCTTTGCTCCATTGCATATTCTTTGCTCCTTTGTCAAAGATTAGTTGACCGTAAATCTGTGGGTTTATTTCTGGATTTTCTATTTGGTTCCATTGGTCTGTGTGTCTGTTCTTCTTCCAATACCATGCAGTTTTGATTATTATGGCTTTGTAATACAGCTTGAAGTCTAGGAGTGTGATACCTCCATTCCCTTCTTTTTTTTTCAGGAGAGCTTTGGCTATTCGGGGTTCTTGGTGGCTCCGTATGAATTTCATCAATATTTATTCTAATTCTTTGAAGAATGTCATGGAAATTTTTGTTGGAATAACATTGAATCTTTATATTGCTTTTGGTAGGATGGCCATTTTGATAATGTTAATTCTTCCAATCCATGAGCAGGGGATGTCTTTCCATTTCTTTGTGTCTTCTTCTATTTCTTTTAACAGTGTCTCATAGTTTTCTTTGTATAGGTCCTTTACCTCTTTCGTTAGGTTTATTCCCAAGTATTTGATTTTTTTTTGTTTCAATAATAAAAGGGATGGTTTTCTTGATTTCTTCTTCAGATTTATTGTTTGTGTGTAGGAAGGCAACCGATTCTTGTGTGTTGATTTTGTATCCTGCTACTTTGCTAAACTGATTGAATAGTTTACTTTTTCTGTGGAGTTTTGGGGGTTCTCTATGTATATTATTACATCATCTGCAAATAGTGATAGTTTGACTTCATCCTTTCCTATTTGGATTCCTTGTATGTCTTTCTCTTGTCTTATTGCTCTGGCTAGGACTTTCAGTATTATATTGAAAAGCAATGGTCAGAGTGGACATCCTTGTCTTGTTCCAGATCTTAATGGAAATGCTTTCAGCTTTTCACCATTGGGAATGATATTGGCTGTTGGCTTGTCATATATGACCTTTATGATGTTGAGGTGTGTTCCTTGTATCCCAAGAATATCAAGGGCCTTTATCATAAATGGGTGTTATACTTTGTCGAAAACTTTCTCAGCATCTATTGATATTATCATATGGTTTTTATATTTCTTTTTGTTTATGTGTTGGATAACGTTGATTGACTTTTGGATGTTGAACCATCCTTGTGTCCCAGGAATAAATCCTACTTGGTGAATTATCTTATGGGTACATTGTTGGATTCTGTTAGCTAAAATTTTTGTTATTGCTGCTTTTGCTGTATCCTCTTAGAGAGATTGGCCTGTAGTTTTCTTTTTTGTTGTTGTTGTTGTCCTTGTTCAGTTTTGGTATTAGTGTAATGTTGGCTTCCTAGAACGTGTTTGGTATTATCCCTTCCTTCTCAATTTTTTGTAAGAGTTTGTGAAGAATAGGCACTAGCTCGTTTCTGAATGTTTGGTAGAATTCATTTGTAAATCCATCTGGTCCTGGGCTTTTGTTTTTGGGGAGAGTTTTAATTACCATTTCATTTTCACTGCTTGTATAATTGGGCTATTAAGGTGTTCTATTTCTTCTTTATCTAGCTTTGGGTGACTGTAAAGTTGTAGGAATTTGTCCATCTCTTCTATACTGTTGAACTTGTTTGCGTATAACTATTCATAGTAGTTTCTGATTATTCTTTCGATTTCTGCGGTGTCCGTTGTGATTTCTCCTCTTTCATTTGTAATCCTGTTTATTTGTGCTTTCTCCCATTTTTCCTTTGTGAGCCTGACTAGGGGTTTGTCTATTTTATTTATTTTTTGGAAGAACCAACTTTTGGTTTCATTGCTATTTTAGATTGCATTTTTAGTTTCAATTTCATTTATTTCTGCTTTGATTTTTATTATTTCCTTTCTTCTACTGGTTTTAGGTTTTTTTGGTGGTCATTCTTTTTCTTGAGATGTGAGATTAAGTTGTTTCTTTAAGTTCTTTCTTGTTTATTTTCCTCTTATTGCTGCTTTTGCTGTATCCCATACATTTAGGAAATTGGTGTCCTCCTTGTTCAACTCAAAGTATTTTTTAATTTTTTCTTTGATCTCCTCGTTAGTCCAGTGGTCTTCCAGTAGTGTGGGTTTCAATCTCCATGAGGTAGAAGGCTTCCTGAAGAGGCAAGGTCTTTAAATGAAATTTGTCAAAAATTCTTTCTTCCTTGCTAACATATGAGAATTCAGAACATCTCAATATGGGTAAACATTTCTAATACCTAGCTTTGCCTCTAACACCCATAAATATCAGACAGGGAACAACACAAAAACTTAACTATAGTTTTAGTACCCTCGTCATTTTGGTTCCTTAGGAATTTTTTTTTAAGATTTATTTATTTATGTATACAAGAACTGGGGTACAGGCCAAAGGTGTGGGGGGTGAGAGGATTCACCAGTCAGAGTGGGGAGCAGAACAGGTGGATCTACTGAAATGTACTGCTGAGGGGAGCCTGGAGACTGGAGAGGTCTGCTGGACCATGTGGGTTGCTGCGGATAGCTTCATAGTGCTGTGTGCTTAACCCCTTGCACCACCAGGGAGACCCCTTAGGAATGTTTTAAATTCCAGGACAATGTATTATGACTTGAGATGGGTGAGAGATAATGTCTTTCTTTTGTGAACTGGGAGAAGGATTGGTGGCAAAGGTTGGGTGGAAAAGGAGAACCAACTTCAAATGTTCTTTTTCAGAGAAGTATTATGAAACAATGTATATGGAAGTTGGGGTTTTGATTAGTGCTAGTGTGGCCATTAGAACATCTTTCTATGTCCCTGTGAGTTTATACAGTCCAGGAGGACACCCGTGTTCACAAGTGGAGCAATCCATGTGTGTGGGGTAATAGAAGTGGTGGTGACTATAGAATAAAATGCTGTGCAGTCCTTGTTTGGCCACCATTATTGAGTAAGATCCTATTGATCCATTTCTTGATTTTATGCAAGTAAATTTACCAGGTTTGCATTTTGCTTCTACTGCTAACTAGTGAACTTATAAACCCTGGTCTTAAAATGCAAGTCTTTATAATTCACAAAAGTATAGTCAGAAATAAATGGAGAGGGGCCTCCCTGGTGGCGAAGGGGTTAAAGTCTCAGTACTAGCAAGCTATCGCCAGGCACTGCACCATGAGTTTGATCCTTGGCCAGGGAGCTGACCCACATGGCGCAGCAGACCTCTTCTGTCTCACCCATTGCTCCCCTCAGCAGTGTGTTTCAGTCAGTCTGCTTGTTCTGTTCCCCACTCTGTCTCTGGTCAATCCTCTCACCCCCCACACCTCTGGCCTGTACCCCAGTTATTGTATGCATGCATAAATAAAGGTAAATCTTAAAAAAACAAATCAGTGAATGAAGATGTTTCCGCTCTCACAGTTAAAAGAAAAGAGAACATTTTGCATCATAAACCAGCTTTTAAAATCTCATTTGAGTCATTTCATACCTGTTAGAATAGCTAATATTAAAAAGACAAGAAACAGCAAATGTTGGTGAGAATGTGGAGAAAAGGGAACCCCTCAACACTGCTGGTGGGAATGTAAATTGGTGCAGCCACTATGGAAAACAGTATGGAGAGTTCTCAAAACAATAAGAATGGAAATACCCACTTCTGGGTACTTATCTGAAGAAGATGAAAACACTTATTCAAAGAGATACCTGCTCCCCCTGCTCATCTTGACTTTATTTGCAATAACCAAGAGTTGGAAACAGCCTAAGTGCCCACCAATAGACAAATATGTGGTATACTACACAAAGAATTACTACAACATTATTAAAAGGTTGAGTCCTGCTATTTGCAACATTGATGAACCTAGACAATATTGTGCCAAGTGAAATAGTAAGTGAATGATAAATGAAAGACAAACACCAGGTGATTTCACTTTGAAAGATAAAGAAAAAAATGAACAATCAAAACAAAACTGAAACAAATTCTTAGATTATAAGAACACAATAGTGGTGACCATAGAAGAAAGGGGAAGTAGAATGGATTAGATCAGGTCAAAGGGTCAGGGTGAGGGATGGCAACTGGGCTTTAGGCAGTGGGCATAATGCAGTCCATACAGAGGCTGACTTATAAGCTGAGCTCTATGTAATGTTCTAAACCAGTGTTACTTCAATTTAAAATACATATAAATTACCATTAATAATTTTATGTTAGTTACATGTCTGCTTTGTGATATTTGGATATATTGGGTTAAAATGAAATAGATTATCAACCCTAAAAAAATCTGATTTGATTTTTTGGTTAATTTTTATGTTGTTTTTTTTAATGTTAGGTGTTAAACGAAGAACTCTCACAAGGATGCTGAGGTCACCTGTGCCGAGTGGATCCTCGCCTGCATAGGATCTTCTGTTGCCAACTTGTTTTGTTTTCTGTTAAAATAAGTGTGTCCCTAGAAATGTTATTTGAACTAATGAGTTTTCTAAGACTCCAAAGATACTATAAATTGTGGCAAATTGATACAAAATGCTCAGGTTGGACTCTGGAGGAAGATGCTGGGAGTGAGATTGGGGGTGCAAGATGTTTATTAGGGATGAACCCTTGTGAAAGAAAGAGCAAGGAAATAGGATGGGGAAGAGGAAGGAATCAGAGTTCAGAGAGGGCCTGACAAAGCCTCGGCCAGTCTGCCGAGGAGACGTGCAACAACTATTGCTCATAAGAGTGTCCCGCTTCGGATTGAACTGCCTGATGATTCAGGTGAGGTGCTGCAGAAGGGTGAGCTTGGGGCCAGCAACTGAGGCAGACCCTGAGCAGCTAACAGCTGGAGGCTGCAGATGCAGCTAGCTGGTCCTCGGGTCTCTCTTGAAGGGGCATTGGGGCAGCTCATCCACATACCCTCCACAGCCCACCCCCTGCCATCAGGAGCTGCTGCTCCATGTATGTTTGGGAAGCGCCTTTTTCAGAATTCAAACAGATCTTCTTCCAGAAGGAAGAGTGAAGTTAATGGGACAGGCTGCTCCCACCCACACTCGGATTCGGGCCACTCACTGCCTCGGTGGCCTGCGTGCCTGTCCCCGAGCCCAGCCTGGCTAAGCCTGCAGTGGCTGTCCCTGTCTACTTAAAGCCACGGTTAGGCAAGAGAGTAAAAAGAGGTACCAAACTGAATTACCTGGGTTCTGCCCAACCACTCCCTACCCAATCAGGATGGTGCCCCTGCGGAGGCAGTGAGCCCTCCTCTTGCTGACTATTCCCCAGACCCAGGGACCCAGAGGACACAGGCACCCTCTATGGGTCATAATTCAGCAGGACCTGCATTGGGGCTTGTAAAGTTGGGAAACACCAAGCGGAACTTTAGTGAGAGGAACTAACCTGCTCCTTGGTTTCCAGACCCACAGATTCTCCCCACTGGGGACACTGTGCGCACATATAGGATGCTGTGGGGGGCGGGAGGTGGGGGTGGCTCATTGTTCCTGCCAGTTCCTTCAGCATCTGTCCCAACTCTCTCTAGCTTCTGGGTGGATTGGCGTGTGATCTGACCGGCAGTTCCCAAGGTCAGCGCCCACTCCTGAGCTTTCTTTCATGTCAAGTTGGGGCCCAATTAGACACTATGTGGTGTGCGAGTCCACATCTGAGGGTTGGAGGTCCATAAGCCTCTGGAATGGGGTCTGTCTGAGGCCCTGTGGGCAGGAGAGGAATGCAAGGCAATTCCTGAGCAGCTCCCTCTGGCTGTTAGTCAGGTGCTGCAGGGCCTGCCTCAGTTACCTGCCCAAAGTCACTGTTTGGAGCACCTCCCCTGGACAGAGCAGCCTGAGTCAGCCCAAAGCAGGACATTTTTATGAGCAGTAGTTGCCCCGTGAGGACAGCGGGGCCAGGGTCGTGACTTGATGCCAGACAGCCAGATGGGCTCCTCCAGGCACGGGCACGTGTCAGGGGCTCTGCGCTGGTCCCAGGAGGGACGTGCATTGGGCGGGTCAGCCCAGTCAGCGCTAGCAAGTGGAGTCCATGCTGCTGCCCACGTTGGTCTCATCTCTGCCGCTGTGACTATTCTGCTTATGTTTCCATCTGCTCGGGGCCTCTTCTTGGGGGTGTTCTCTGGTTGCACATGATATAAAGACCTTTGCACTTTGTGTTGCTTCCCTGTATCCATATTTTTACCACACTCTCCTTGTCCTTAGCCTTTCAACCTTTTGGAAAAAAGGTTCCTGGATCCGTCAATCCGGGCATTTGCCACTGCCCATGAGTCGCGGTCTACTGTAACCCTGGTTGCTTTCTTTTTGTACACAAAGAGGGCGACCGCCTCATATCTTGCCCAGGGGCTAGTTTTCCTCAGCACTGTCTTTAAGGGCTCTCCGTTTTCAATATGGGACTGCGTAGTGCGTTAAGTCATCCAGTCACTGGTGTCTCTCCGTAGGCCCAGTTAAGACGACCAGGCTGTCTTAGTTTTGGTTCCCCATGAAGAGGACACTGAGACCCAAATGTGGATGTGCAAGCTTACTGGGAGGCGATCTCAAGCAGCACAGTGATGGAAGAGAAGATCTGAGACAAAATTGGGCGGGAAGTCGGTAGAGGCGGTACCAGTGGGCGGGTTTTCACCGTGGGACTGGAGCTCAGTTCCACGGGGATCCTCTGAGGGACTATGTGGAACGCACCACGACCCCATCAAGGAGCGCTGAAGTGGGGATATTTTGCTGCCAACTTCCATCGCTCACTGGCAGAGGATCCATCCTGAATAACTCTTTGGCCCTTCTTGATGTTCCTGGATGCCAGTTTGCACAAGAACCAGGTGAGCCCTGAGTGTCAGGATGGGGTTGGTAAGGACAAGTGGTGGCACACAAACCAGAAGAGACTGGGGGGTGGCGGGGTTGGGGGGCCGGGCCATCCCCGTGACAATGCTGAGTCTAGATGGGGATGAGCAACTGTCTCTGGCCTTTTTCACCATAACCCCCGCCCCCCTGCAGGCTGAAATGCTGGCGTAAGGAATCAAATGAATCAGTGCATTTGTTTTCATGTCTGCAACAAAGTGGATTTAGTGATTTAAAAAACTAGGCCATGCGGTAGTGACCCTGTGGGAGCCTGATCATGTGTCTCTAGAGGAGACCTAGTGAGCCTTTCACCTGCCTGCCGTGGTGTCCTGGTCCTTAAATGGAGGTAACTGCCTCTCACGTATATACAGGTTCTTCCTAAAGATGGAGAAATGTAGCTAAGAAGCAATCCAGGGTCCTTTGGGCCTCTCTCCCCAACAGAATCAAGTGATGGCGTATGTTTCTAGCATGGGATACATGAAATAAAGAAGAGTGAGCCCTTAGAGGGGACAAGTGGCAGGGAGAGGACACCCAGTCCCTGTGGGGTAAACAGAGGGCTGGATCCCCACCTGGAGAAAGCCTGGCATCAGGCTTTGACAGGCCCAGTGCGCAGGCCTGGGCAGACCATACACTTCAACATGGGGCACTCAAGACACATTACCGGCACAGCTCTAAGTCAGAAGTAAGCACAAATGGTTCAATGGTGAAATTGATTTCATCACATGATTTAAACATTACAGTATCTAGGCAAAACAGTTGCAACAAAGACAAATATGGGAAAACCTGAAGAGGAAGCACAAAAGAACAGGGAAGGAGGAAGTACTTCAAGATGCTTTAGCAAACAATTGACTCCCTTCCAAAGATCTCTGTCCCCTTGCCAGTCTGCCCTTCGGTTCCTGCCCCAGGGGGTCTGTCATGAAATTCGACCCATCCTGCCAGGAAGGCAGACCTCTCGCCTCTTGAATGTGAAGCAGCAAGTTCCTGCTTCAGTTCCCAGCTCCTCAGGCTAGAGTTTGGGACTCTTCACAATGGGACACCCCCTGTAGCCTGTAATTTTCTCATTCCCTGTCACCCCAGTCCTAATGTTAGGGGGAAAAGGATGTCCCAAAGCAAATTCCATATAGGCTTTGTGGACTCCACCCCCACCCCAGGTCAAAGCCAAAGACACTGGGAACTCCAAATCCCATCACCACCAAAGGGAAGGTGGCTGGGACCTGAGGGTGGGGTTAAGCAGCCAGATGGATATAAAAGGCAGACACGTGGGCTTTGGGGGACCCCATTTTGGCTCTCCACCAGCTCGCAGCGTCCGGCCAGCTCTGAGAGTGACTTTGGGTTTCCAGGTCGTCGGATCGGGTAGGACGCATTAAAGACTTTATTTCCCTATTTTCTCCCTGAGTTGTACATGTTCCTTATTTCCTTTCCTCTTGTAAATAAACCTTTTATGAACCTTTTTGTGTGTGCCTGTAGTGGAGTATTCATAAGTCCCTTTAAAGCGCACGGGTGAGGACCCACAGCCAGGAACCCGTTTAATATCGGGGTTGCTCTATAACACTAAGAATAAACGTGGAGTGCAGTAGGGACCCCCGCTGTTACAGAAGACCGTGTCTTTTTTTTTTTTTTTAAAGATTTATTTATTTTTATACAAGAACCAGGGTGCAGGCCAGATGTGCAGGAGGGTGAGAAGATTCACCAGACACAGCGGGGAACAGAACAAGCAGACTGACGAAACACACTGCTGAGGGGAGCAGCGGGTGAGACAGGAGAGGTTGGCTTCGCCATTTGGGATACTCTCTGGCCAGCCCTGATCGAACCCGCGCTGTGGAAGCTGCGGACAGCTTCACAGTGCGGTGTTCAACCGCCTGCGCCACCAGGGAGGCCCCCAGGACCATGTCTTAATGCACATTGCTGGAGTAGAACTTCTATTGATATGATAATTGCACTTTTCTCTGAAGGTGAGGGGTGACGAGCATTGTCAACTGTACACAGCTGGAAGCAGCGCTCTTCAAGGGAAGACACAAGAAGGTCTCACGCACTTCAAGTGCCAAGTTGCTGGAGGGTATTTCCAGGTGCTGGCACTGGAGCTGAGCACTGTTGTGTGGAGCCAGGATAGGAGCTCAGCAGGTTTGTTTGGCTGATAAACTACATTTTTTTAAAGACAAATAATCAAGAATTTTATTTTAGAGTCTTACTCATTTCCATTTTCTCGTAGCTGAGTTATAAAGTAACATTTTGCCTTTAATCTAGAGTACAAATGGGAGAGTAGGGTATCTTGAAGCTAGTTAGTAACCTTCCAGAAACTCCCGAGGAGGGGCGGGGGGGGGGGGGGGGGTTGTTGGTGCTAAATCTCTGGAGGGAAGAGCTGGGGCTGCATATCACTGGCCCTCCCCACTGGAAGTCTCTCCCTGCAGTGCAAACTTGGAGATCTGGGCTTGGCTTCGTAGGGAAAACAGTTACATTCTGCTTCCCTCGTTCTGTCTCTGTCTCTGTCTTAACTCTCTTGCACATAAGTATACACTCACCTTTTCACCCAGTCCTTAGAAATATATTATTGCTCAAATTACCTAATAGGATAATTAGGCTAGATGTGACTTCCAAGTTTAAAAAAATCTCTTTAGAGTATATCTGACTTCAAATTATCTTGATTACCAAGTATCCAAGTTAATCGCCCCTGAACTCAACTCATTTATTTGCTCTAAAATTTGAGAGTCAGACTAGACTCCTCGTTTTACTGTCTTTCAACTTTGGGGTGTTTGTGCTCAGATGCTCACACAGAGAGCAGGAGGCAGGGCCTGCCCAGAGTGTTGCTATCCACTGAGCTGAGCGCCCTCCTGGGGCTTTTACAGGTCTGTTTTTTCTTGCAGCTATTTTTCTTCCTGACACTTCAGCTCTTCTGAATGTACATATATTTGAAGGTCAGAGGTTACTTTCTTCTTGTAACCAGAACCCAGAGAGATTTCTAAATTCCATATTTTCATTCTGTGCAGCTCCTGATATAGCATTATACAGAGAACGGTATCCACCAGAAACATTATTCCTACTGTCAGGTAGAAAATGGCAGGCAACCAAACAGGAGCTGGTGACGGGGCCGCTGAAACAGAAAAAGACAAAAGGAAGAAATACTATTTAGCTACCAGGGGTTGTGTTACATTTGGAAGTAAAGGTGCCTAAGACTGACGTGCTTGTCCTCACTGGTCATTTGGGGCAGGGGGTGCAGGAAGAGTGGCGGCAGCCCCAGTGGGCTCCATGGTAAGGGGGTGAGGGGTAGGTTCCACATAGGAGCTGAAGTGCCAGGCCCCTGTCCGTGAACTTCCTCTCTAGCTTCAAAGACAATGGCAAGCTCTGCGCCATTTGATGCTTGAAATAAATTGAAGCTGAAGACAAACTTTCTGTTCCAAAGGGCCTTTGTTCTGGAGCTCACAACCCTGCGTGCTCCACCAGATATAGACACTTGGGCAAACCTGGGTAGATCACAAAGTCTCTGTCTCATCAGCCTGTATGTGAGCTCCTTGAAGAACTGCACCGCAGGGTCTTTATCTCCTGGTACTTACGATGGTACAGAGGAGGAGGAGCACAATATACTGTTGTGGGGGGGGGGGGGTGGGAGAGGGAGGATGGGAAGGATGGGGGAAGGGAGAGGAGAGAGAAGAAAAGAAAGAAGAAAGGACAATAAGGAAGGAATTAGATGGAGGAGGTAAAGAAAGAACAAGAAAGGAAAGGAAATGTAATGAGGTTCATGAGAATAGGGAAGTTCTGAGTCAAGAGTGCAAAGGCCTGGCTGGCCTGCGAAACCCCCTTGAACAGGCCTCAGGCCTGTAGAAGAAAAAGCTGCTGCTGCTTGTGACCAGTCAGCCTCCTCCCTCTTGCTCACCGTGCACGCGAAATTCCACCTTAGGGCTCTGCTTAAGGAAACTTCCATCTCCCGTGGCAGCCTCACACCAGTAAAGCCCAGAGTCTTCTCTTGTAGCCTTTTGGATCTGGTACTCAGAGGATGTGTTTCTGCTAGTCAGGGTTTTGTTGCCCATGTAGAAAGAGAAGTAAAGTTGCAAGCCCGGCCTCTGCTGGAGCAGCCGTGTCTCACAGCTCAGGCTGACCGTGTTCCCCTCTGGGAAGGGTGATGACAAGGACGCTGTCAGCACTGGGACTGCAAATAGCTCTAAAGAAAATGTCAACAGGAACAGGTTGCTTCAGTGTCAAGGTCTTTTACAGAAGTTATCCCCTCCCCACCATGGGCACCCCCCTCCCCCAGAGCATGCATCCGGTCATGAATTCCCCCACTTCCAGTGGAGAGGCATTTCCTCATAACTGCACTCACAGCTGCCAGCGTGCTCACACCCTACTGGGAACAATACCTCTGTGAAGTCCACTGGCCCCTGAAAAGCCACGTCACTTAGTGTATGGCCATGTCCTGCTGGTAATGGGGGACCTGAGTGGCCACTGCCCCCACACGAGCCCCTGTAGTGACTCATTTCTCAAATTCCCACCTCAAAAAACAATCTGAGATAGTTGTTTCCTTCCCATAGGAAGGAACAACTTTTCAGACAGAAAAGAAGTTGCCAGTGTTTATGAGGTGAAAGACCAAGAGAGTCACAAGAAGGGCCACATGTCATCTGGGACAGAGGAAGCAGTGAGAAGTGGCCTCAGGGGCCAGACTGTCCCTGACAGATAGGTGGAAGGTCTGACCAAGACCTGACCTCATCCTAGCTTTTGTTGCTGTGGAGCTTTCATGAGATTCCATTGGGTTATTTTCTAATAACTATTCTACCCCCTTGAGTGAATCTAGTCCTTGCAACCAAAATAAAACAATGAAATGGCCTTACATAGCTGCCAGGATTATGGGTTGGACACTGGAAAAAGCAGTGGACTGGGGCCCAGGAGCTCTCAGTGGTGGCCCCAGCCCAGCCATTGGCCCCTGTGTGGTCTTTGGTCAAGCAGTTTATCCGTCTGGAGCTCAGATTATTCACTTACAAATTTAAGTGATGATTTGCAATGGTTCCTCTGGTCCTTAAAGCTATTCTCTACAATCGTCAGGGACAGTACCTCTGACAGTGATGGACACTCTTGCTGACTTGAAGCGTTCCTTCCCCATCCATTTGCCTTCACAGTGATAGAGGCCACTGTAGCTCAGGTTGGTTTTCAGGATGGTGAATTCAGGATTCCAAGCAGAAAACCAAAAGGTTTTGCCATCTCGGTAGAAAAGTACATTGTACACCGGCTTATCTTTCCATCGACACCTCAAGTCCAGAGGCTCCCCTTCGGTCAAGACTCTGCTAGAGACCTGGAGTAGCAGAGTATCTGAAAAACATGGACCCCAAAAGTATGTATACAGAGCAGAGGTACAAGGAAGCCAGACCTGGCCTTAGCTTTTTTCTTCCCCTCTTATCTTTTATCCTTGCTAAATTCTAACCACAGACCTCTGCTGAATCACAGGCCTGTCTGCTGGCCCTGAAATAGCTCTACTGGAAAGAAAAGTTTCCTTTCCTAGCAATCATGCACACAGCTCCTGCTGTCTTCCCTTTTCAGCTCTCAAAAGCTGGCTGACACAAAAACAGTTTCCTCTATGTGACAGACAGACTCCTAAGATGAGGCCAGTGAGCTACGCCCTGTCTTCTCTATGTCTGGGCAGAAGCTATGACTTCTAGTCAACAGAAGGTGGGAAAAGTGAGGGGATGTCACTCCTACGACGTATTACCGAAGACTCTGTCTGCTCCAGCAGGACCAAGATTGTCCTGCAGGCCTGAAGAAGAGAGCTGCCATGTGGGGAGAGGACTGTGAGAGGGTAGGGGACCTCTGCTGACAGCCAGTAAGAAGGTGGGAACCCCTGTCCTACAGCCCCAATGACCCGATGAGCTGGGAGGAGCTGTAGGAAGGTGCCTGCTGAGTCAACACGTTCCCTATGGCCTGGACAGAGCTCCCAGCTCAGCTCTGCTGTGTATTCTGACTGGAAAGATAACAAATGTGTTTTGTTTTAAGCTGCTAAATTTATGGCGATGTGTTACACAGCAAGAGAAAACTTATACACTCTGACTCCTGGCAAATCTGTAAATGAGATCAGAGGTACCAAGACAAACACAGAATGACAAATACACCCAGAAGCATGTGTGCTGCTAAATGAAGGGAAATGCTCACATACGCGCCAGTCAGTGAGCTCTCTGCTGAAAACAGCTCCAAGTGAAATGGGCCCTGCAGCGGAAATAAACCTTTACACCCACCAAAGATGCCTTCTTTACATTGTCTTTCTTGGGTCAATTGGTTTAGCTAAATGTGGATGAGATTCCTAAAGGACAAAAAGGAGAAGAGAAGGCGGTGCTTTTTCCCTTCCAAAACGTACTAAGCATGGAAGGCAGGTATCCCAGGGATACATGAAGCAGAATTTTTTTTTTTAATTTTTAAAGATTTATTTATTTACGCACACAAGAACTGGGGTACAGGCCAGAGGTGCGGGGATTGAGAGGATTCACAGAGATAGAGTGGGGAGCACAATAGGTGGATTGACTGAAATACATTGCAGCAGCAGGTGAGACAGGAGAGGTCTGCTGCGCCATGTGGGTAGCTCTCTGGCTGGGGATTGAACTCTGACTGCAGCAGAGATGGTGCTGAGAATTAACTCCTTAAGCCACCAGGGAGACCCCAGGATTTTCAGTCTTGATGCTGCCACAGTGCTTCTAACTATAATAGACACCCTTCACTCCCTCATTCCTGTTCCCAGCTGAGGCTTTTGTTGTTGTTTTGTTGTTGTCTGCCATTTCCTTATTGACTCGTAGGCACTTTTCTTATATTCTGTGTTCCAAATATCTCCCGAGTAGGGAGCCCCTGGGACCTGGGGGCAGAGCCGAGCAGCCCCGGAAAGCTTTATGACATGAAGGTGAGCTCGGGGCACTGGCTTTTCTGGCATTGATTCACACCCAGAGACTTGGAGACGAGACATGAAAGGAGACACAGTGTCTCTTGTTGAAACAGTCCTGACTAGGAGCTGATTCCCAGAGGCTGAGCCACCGAGGAACACCTCTGACAGTGTCAGCGTTTCCTCAGCTGCAACACATTTCCTCCAAAAGCAACCTGGTCCACATAAAGCTGATTCTGCCTCCAGCGTGGATTAACCTTGTATTGTCAGTTACGAAGGCATTTTAACCTGTTCTTTTGGATAAGTAAATAGACCACTTGTATAGTTTGTCCTGAATAATGAAATATTTTTCCCCAAAGAGTAACACAGTCACCCTCTCTTGACCAGTGGAAAATACAGATTTAAGTGGATGGTAGGGCTTTTGTTTGTTTGTTTTGCTTCTAGTCATCAGTGCTGAAAGTCTCATGGTAATTTCATGTCCAGAATCTTATTCTATGAAATGTGCCCCAGACTCTAGGTATAAACATCTATACTGAAGCATTGCTGGTAGAAGCCAAGGAATGGAAATACCTTAGCAGTTTACTCACAGAGAGAATGGGATAAACAATCAATTAGAGCACATTTGAAAGTAATGGGTTAATTTCTTGATAAAGCAGACCACCGAGGTATTTTAAGTGATAGGGTAAGGTTAGAACAGTACACAGTCTTCCACCCACCACTTGAAGAATAAAACTTGTGGATGTCCACAGCTTCTGTTCCGTAACTGTGGGACGAGGGACTTGGGTGGGCGGGAGACGCCATTGTGCGTCCATGTACCTCTCTCTCTGAACTGTTTGCTGTGTGCAGGCATAATTTTTCCAATCAAACTGGATATTTTTGAATGAAGATAAGATCTTGGAGTCTGAGTTTCAGCCTAGTACTCTCAGCTGCCCCACTGAAGATGCTACAACACACCTTAAAGGCCCTAATGTGATGTTTTGAGTATCTTAGTTTCACCGATTGGGCACAGAGAACACACTTATTCTACGATAAATCCACACAAACTCACTAGCATCCACAAAGGAGAAAGCGTAAAGGAAGGCCTGACGATGTCCAGCCTTCTGCCCCATGCCACACTCACCTCTTTGGACCTCCAGCTGCACAGGGTCACTTGGCGCGGAGAGGCCTGTCTGGCACTTGTATTCACCGCTGTCCCTGACTCCGGCTCTGGCGATGCTGTAACTGGGCGTCATGGGCTGTAGGAATGTATTGTTCAGAGACCACCATGTAGAACTGTTGCCAGGCAGATGGGGTCCCTCACAGTGTAGGGTCACACTTTCCTCTTGGAATATATTGACCCATGGAGGCTGCAAGGTGATCACCGCCTTTGGACGCTCAGCTTGGGGTTAAGAGAGGGAAGGAGGGAAAGACCCATCAGTGAAAATCGCTGTGCGCGCTTGGCAAGGTTTTGAGGACAGCACAAGCAAAAATGGTGCATTTGGATTAAACTGAAAAGTGGAGAAGTGGGAATATTTTGCAGGTCAATCTTTCAGAGAGTTCAGAGAGTGCAGGCCCTCTGTGGAGGGAGGTTCCTGTTCCTGGGTCTGCATCTGGGGGCTGCAGAGTTGAAGTTTCTGAGAAGTAAATGACTGGTTCCAGTCTCATTGTTGGTAAACAATGAAACAAGGCCTTAAACTGGGGCAAATTGATTAGAGATGTTTTCTGATGCTCCATGCCTGACTGTCTTTGCGTGTTAATCTAAGACCTAAATTTGCATCTTCATTGGAAACAGAGGTTCTAACTGCTCCTTTTGAAGTCTTCCATTCCACTTGGCTCCCTCGAAGGGGAAAAAGGGACTGTTTGGGGGGATGCTGGAAAATCCAAAGGAGCGACCTCTGTGAGCTTGCTCTGTGGCGCTTTCCCCGTATTGTATACACATTTCGGCATGAGGCCCAGAGGGCAGAGCTCACTCAGAAAATCAAAGTGGAACTATAAAAACCAGGACTTTATCAAAATCACACTCTGAACACAAGGGAGGTTACGTAGTTTATAAATCTCCTTTCTAGCCTTTCCCGATATTCCCTTTTTCAGAATAATGGACCCATCCTTTGGGAGCAGGAATGAAGCAGAAGAAGTTAAATTAGTCATTACTTACCCTCTTGCCCACCGACTGGAGCTAGAAGAGACCACAGAACAGAGACATCAGTTGTCCATTGGGAGAGGACAAGGAAAGGAGAACTGGGGAGACAGAATTAACTTAAACTCCGAGGACTTCAGGTGTCTTGAGTTCCTCCCTACCCGCCCCTTTCCTAAAGTCAGTCACCACTGGTACTGAACAGCCTACAGAGGACTATTGAGGCTTTATTTTGACATGATACTTCCAGGCTTCAGGTTACCCCAAGTTTCCATTCCCATACTTTTGATATAATTAGCAGCAAGAAACCATAGAAACACAGTTGTCTCTATACTCACACATTCCAGCTTAGGACACTTAAGGAAGAGAAAAAATCCTCGATCCCCCAAAGCAGAGCCTGTACCCTGTTAGCTCCCCACTAAGCCCAACTTACCCCAGAGGAGTAGAGCTGTGAAGAGCCACATGTTATCTCCAGACAGATGTAAGCAGGAATATCTACAACACAGAAGACATTGAAAAGGTTTGTGAGGTTCTGGACTCAAGACAGAAAAGAAGAAGGAAACAACCACTTCCGAGCATTTTCATCATCTTCCCTTTTTTTCTAAAAAAAAAAAAAAAAAGATGTATTTATTCATGCATACAAGAACTGGGGTATAGACCAGATGTGTAGGAGGGTGAGAGGATTCACCAGAGACAGAGCAGGGAACAGAAAAGGGAGACTGACTGAAATACACTGCTGAGGGGAGCAGCAGGGGAGACAGGAGAGTTCGGCTGCGCCATGTGGGTAGCTCCCCAGCTGGCTAGGACGGAACCTGGGCCGCAGAGATTGCGGACTGCCTGACAGCACTGCCTGACAGCACTGAGGTCAACCGTCTGAGCCACCAGGGGAGGCCTCATCTTCCCTTTCTGAGTAAACATTCCTAACTTGACACTCCCTCCCCGTTCTCCTACCTCTTATTCCATCTGCTCCAGTTTGACACTCTAGACTTTTAGTTAGATTCCAAGGGAAGGTTACATTTTTGTTAACTTTCTATTCCGATTATATTCTTGTTCTCCCATTACTGTTTCTTGGGGCTAGAATATGGCAAATCCTCATTTTAAAATTGGTATAGGTCCTCCCCTGGTGGCTCAGGAGGTTGAGGGCAGCGCTGTGAAGCTGTCCGCAGCCTCTGCAGCGCCGGTTCAATCCCAGCCAGCTGGCGAGGGTCGTCCCACCTGGCGCGGCAGACCTCTCCTGCCTCTCCCACTGCTCCTCTCGGCAGAGTACTTCGTCAGTCTGCCTGTTCTGTTCTCCACTCTGTGTCTGGAGAATCCTCTCACCATCCTGCGCATCTGGCCTGTACCCCAGTTCTTGTATAAATAAATAAATAAATCTTTTTTAAAAACAGGAAAAAATTAAAAAATAAAAATTGGTATAAACTATTGGGATCACCGTTGTGTATGTTTTGCCTTTTACATTTAAATTTTAAATTGATCTGCAAATAGTATCTGAATGCGGCGTAAAACAAGTATCTAATTTATTTGTTTCCATATATATAAATACTTGTGGCAGCAGCATTGAAAAACTGAAATCATTTGTTCTGTGCTGTGAACTGTTAAGCTTACCATAAATTAAGTTTTCATATATGTCGTCAGATTTCTTAATACTGTTGGGATGTGGATCAGAATTACATTGAATTAAGAAAGTAATTGGGGGATGATTTGTATCTTTATAACATTGACTGTTTCAAATCACAAGCTTGGTATAATCTAGTCAAGTTTGGTGTTCCAGAATTACTTTCACTAGGTTGCATTGTTTTCTTGCATAGATCTTGTGGGCTCTCTTTCCACACGTGTGTATGTGTGTATATCTTTGCTAATTCAAATGGTAATTTAAAATTTACATTTTCTAAACATTTGTTTATGGTATAGTAGAAAATGCAATTGATTTAGGGAGCAGTGGTTTTATATCCAGATACTTTACTAAACTCTAAAATATTTCTCAGATTATTTGTTTGCAGATTCTTTTGCAAATTTTGGGGTAAACATTCATTTTATCTTCAAGTATTATAGAATTTTACTTCTTTCTTTCAAATCCTTATATGGTTATTTGCTGTAGGATTTTGGTAGATATGCTTTTTCAGGAAAATGATGATTAACTTATTAGTTTGCTAAATCATGACTCAGTGTTAAGTTTTACCGAATTCTTTTTCTCTATTACCTGAGATGATCATATAATTTCCTCCAACTAGTTAATGTGGCTAATTATATTTCTAGATTTTCTGTTGTGGAAAATCTCTTAAATCCCCCTGTAACTTAATTTCATCATGATTCATTATATACTTATATGTATTATTTAATAACATTATGTTATTACTATATAATAAAATATTATGTTTAAATATGTATTTTATTATATGTTTTTAGATATTGATGGATTTGACTTGGCAATGTTTTGCACTTAAGATTTCTGTTTCTCTATTTATCATAAATTTCACCAGAAGTTTATCAATGCTATTAGTCTTTTTAAAGAATCAAATTTAGACTTTGTAGATTCTATTGGTTTTATCATGATGTTTCTATTTTAATTTTTTTTTTGTTTATTATCTTCCTTCTCCTTTCCTTTGCTGACTTTAAATTCTATGTTCAAGTTATTCATTTTAGCCTTTCTTCAATTCCAATATAAAACTGTAAGAGGTTTTTTTTTTTTTTAATTTGAATCATGACTTTAGTTGCTTCTTCTGTTTGGATTCACGATGGTCCTGCTACTGGTAATAAAATTTCCTTTTATTTGCTATTTTTCTTTTTCTATTTCTTTCTTCTCATGATTTGCAATTTTTGTGCACTATTTTTATTCTCTAGTGATTCTCCTAAAAGTGTAACATGCATGTTTTATGTAAAAAAACATAAAATAATCACCAGGATGTTATCTTTACAGGAGAATACTCTCACCAATTTCATGCACTAGGAAGTGACAACAGAATATTACCAAAAGTTTGTGGTCGTGAATCTTAATGTATAGAATGTTTTCTGTAGAAACTTATTTTTATCATCTTTTTCCTCAGATCATGTCAACTTAAGACAAATCTCTGCATGAAGATGATGACTAGCTGCATACTGGTAATCCTTTCAATGTTGGACATATATACCAAAGAAGTGGCTTCCTTTATGATAGCATAACCCAGAATTTGTAAGAACTTTACTTACAGCTGTAACAACTTTGCAGTTGATACAGCTCTGTCCCTCAGTATTTTGAGGGGCTAGAGCTGAGGCTGAATATTGGTGCTATTTTCCTTGTAATAACCTGAGAGAGCAGTCAGTTTGGAGTAATGACAAGAAAAATTCACTCTAAACAAAAATGATGGTTCAAAGAGCATTCTACAATGTGATATTGTCTCAGCTTTTCTGCCTGCCACAATTGTCAAGCTCAAAAGACAAAAGACAGAGGCTGAATCTTTAATATGAGCTTTTATTAGATCAGGAAGCTAATCTGAGAACTGCTGAGCCTCAAACTTCAACTTTTCCAATACCTCATCTCTCACTGGCTCTTTTATATTTAGTTAAACAAACACAGTTAATTATTAGTGAACGGCCTTCACTCCAGATGGAGTGAAGTTCCAACAGTTCCTCCAATACAGTCAGGCAATAACTAACTCCCTTCTGGTTACTCTGGGAGTTAGACCAGTTTTTCTGAATTTTGAAAAGTTCTCGGCTCAAAGAACTACTAGGTGTAGTTGGTGTAGATTGATGGATTCAGCAATATTTTGTTTTGGAAGGAAGTTATTTGAGTGAATATCTTGTACTGTTGGGGATCAGAAACAAGCATATACAGTGGTCTCAATCCTTGAAAATTTCTGTACAAGGGCATTGTTTCTTAGGTTTTATCCAGGCTAGATGGGTGAGGTTGAATTACTCATGTCTAATGTTTTCCTGGCCACCCCCTTTTCTTCCCCGAAAAGGGAAGTTTCTCTTCCTCCAGCCTCTAGGATGGTTCTCAGAAGGAAGTTAACTTCTTGGAGAGGCAGAATTTAACAGAAATGAATTTGAATTCATCCCTCTACACTAGGCTGGACCACCAAACGTTTTACTTGGATGAGGACATCTTTTAGCTCAATGTCATGCATGAGAAAGCTAAGAGTTTAAGTCATTTGGGCATTGTCAAAGTTAATAGTGCAGTGAGACAAACTAGCTCTATATCTGGCTTTGTGTGGGAGTGATACAGTAATCACAAGGGTGGATAGAAACAATTATTGCTAGTCAACCCTGAGTCTGCTTCCCTCTCTATATTTGACTTGGGCAATTAACATCTTTACCCCAGAAAGGGGGGGGGGCTGAAATTCAGTCCCCAGGTCCTCTCTGGGGAAAATGAATCCTTTGCAGTAAAGGTGCAGTGAGAGGAAATAAAACATATATTTATATCTTGAAGGTATCTTAGCATTTGGCAGATGTGGTTAAATGTTGGGTTCTCTCTTGGCTTTTCGGAAGGTGAGTACAGCCTTCTTGTAGTAAAAGGGGACAAAGGGAGACTTTATTCTTTACATTTATAATTTAAGATATTAGTGTTGACCATAACCACTATAATAGAGCGATGGCATTTGTATTATCTTTTCACTTTTATGTCATATATTCATTCAAATGTTTTATACTACTTAGACACACTTCATGCAATGTTTTACATACATTATTATAATAACTGACTGATCATTACACTTTTATCCCCCTCACCCCCCAAAAAAAGCTACAGAGCAACTAATGACCAAAATTTATTTCACTTTCTTTCTTGATATTGTTCTTTCTCCCTCTCTTTATTCTCACACTGGGTTCTGGCTCTTTTTTCTTCCCTAGATTATAATTTTACCTACCTAACATACAAGTTAGGTTACATTCTAAAAACCAGTAAGGCACAGTTTGAGATTGACAATTGAAGTTACAGGAACAGAAGTAAGAAAACTGGGAGAATTTCTGGTATTTTGCTACCGTTTTCATTGGAGTCTGTTCCGCAGATCCAGCATTTGACTAGTACAAGTTTTCTGTGAAAACATTAGTTTGGGTGTCTTTGTTAGTAATTAGCCAACACTATAAAAAACCATTTGGGGAAGATTGGTCTTTCTGGAGAGTCTATCCAAATACTCCTCCAAAATCGACTGGAGTAGAGGCATTGGTGGTTCAGTGGTAGAATTCTCGCCTCCCACGCGGGAGACCCGGGTTCGATTCCCGGCCAATGCAGATTGTTTTGCCCGTCTTGTGCTTCCACCCAGGGGAGCCTGCACAGGCGAGTTTTGCGCGCGTCAGCTGCAAGTTGCAGACAAGGCCTAACTTCTGGACAAGGCCTAACAAGTTCCAACTTCTGGAACTTAAAACATTCGGGAATCGGTCTGATCAGGAACCGTGCAGGACGGAGACTGGCAGCGACCACTTAGTCTGTCTTTGCAAGCAGCGAGCGTTCCTGGCGGGCTGCCATTTTGAACACTTAGAACGAAGACCGTTGTCACAGTCAGGCCTTCTCTTGGGACCCTAAAGACGCAGAGAGCCAGCAAGTCAAGCCTTTGACACGCGTCGCCGACCCGGGGCCGTCAGCCGCTGGGCAGCGAGCGAGGGCGCAGAGATAAAAGTCCCAGAAGGAGAGCGGGTCATCGCGGGGTACACCCCCGGGTGCCTGGGGACCCCGAGCGCTCTGCGGGGTCGGGAGTCCGCCTTCAGCAGCCGCCGCGGGACGCGGCCCGGAGGCGGCGCCAGGGGAGACCCCGGAAGGAGGCTGGGGGATCCCCAACATCATCAAGGGCTCTCAAGGATGAGGAACTGAGGCCGTGAGCCTGGAAAACTTTCGGGCCAGACTCCGCGGGCCTGAGCTGGGCTTGGGAGCGCCCCCCAAACCTGCGGCCAGCAGTTTTCTGGTTGAGCGGGAGCCAGGCCCGCCCGTCCTGGCGCTCAGGCAAAAGCGCCCCCGGGGCCGGCCTGCCCTTCGCAGCCCGCGCCTCGCGGCCGAGCAACGGCTTTTCCTGCCCGGCAGTCGCGGGCTCTGCGCCGCCGCATCGTCTGGCCTTGGGCGAAGGTTCGCTGCGGGGGCGCGGAGCGGGTTCAGCCCGCGACCCTCGTGGGGTGCGCACAGACCGGGGGGCTGAGCCTCCCGCCCCGGGTCTGCGGTTGGGCCGCGGGGGCTCTCCGCGACGGGGCGCCCAGAGCAGCGGGACAGGCCGGGCCCCCGCGGCCGCCGGGGGCCGTTGATTCCTGCGCCCCGAGCCCGCGCGACGCCCCCGCGGGTGCGCGGCTCCCGGGCGCGGCCTCCCCGCGCGCGTAACGTCCGCAGCCCGAGCGCCCGCGGCGCGGCGGGCAGGGCCCGGGGGGGCCGGCTCGGCTCTGAGCGCGGAGGACGCGGGGACCGCCCGACGCCGCCGGGGGCGGCTGACAGAGGCCCACGTCCCGCTGCGGCCGCGTCCAGAAGCGCCTGAACCCGGAGCGCTCCCGGCGCGCGACGGTGAGTTGGGCTCGGGCGTCCAGCGGGCGTCGCTGCGCACGGCCGGGCCTGCGGGGTCTGTCCCTCCCGTCTGTCCTCCCGTCTGGCCCCGGAGAGCTGCGGCGTGGAGCGCGGAGCGCGGGCGGCCCCGGCGGGGCGCTGTGCGCCTCTGGGCACCCCTCTCCATCAAGGCTGCGCGCGCGAAGCCAACTGGCCCGGACGAAACTTTTTAAAAAGAACTTACCCGCTTGTGAAAGGTCTCGTCAGTCCTGGTTCTCAGAGCTCTTCAAAGGGCCAAGATACCATGAGAGGTGCAGGGAGCCCAACTGCGAGACGCGGGCGGTTCCTCCAGGGCTCGCCCCAGCTCGCGAGCCCGCCGGGCACCTGCGTTTGGCAGCGCGAAGAGCAGCGGGGAGTCGGGGCGCCGCAGCCGGGCGGGGGGTCGGGGAGCCGCGTGCGTGGGCTGACGGGGAGCCAGGGCCTGTTTGGCGCTCTCTGTTGCGTCCCGCATTGCAGTGGGGACAAACATTAAAGAAGCTGTCAGTGACTGATCAAGTCCTGGCCATTTTGTTGCAGAAATTGTTTAGGTTCCTGGACTAGGAGAGAGACGTGTCCTTGCTCCAAGTCTAACTCACAGCAGGAGAAAGTGGGTGGTTTCCCAAGCAGGTGCTGCAGGTGCCTCGGGTCTGCGTTGCGCGCACTGTCTGTGCGGTCGCTCCGTCGCTGAATTCAACAAGTCCTAACTGAGCGTCCCGGGCATTCGACTTCCTTTGGCCCCTACTCGACACCTACCCTGGGACTGGGTGTCGGGACCCGGGCAACTCCCCGGGCGCTGGCTTTTGGGAAAGGTGGGCGCCAAGGCCCGCGAGACTTTCCAGGCGCCCCAGCTTCGGAATCCCACAAGCCACCAGCGTCAGACAGGACGAGCAAGTTGATTCCTCGCAGTAATTCTTTTCTTTTCTTGTCCTAGGCTCGGAACCTGGTCGGGTCGCACCGTAGAAGGTGGTGTTTCATGAGAGATGACTCTCCGGGAGGAGACCGGCTGTTGAGTCTCTGTGGCGCAATCGGTTAGCGCGTTCGGCTGTTAACCGAAAGGTTGGTGGTTCGAGCCCACCCAGGGACGAGGCTGATATTTTACAACATCCAAACTGGTTCCTATGGGTCCACCCGTTGGAAGAGAATTAGCTCACCTTCCTAAGAACTTCTGGGCTCGAACCCTCAGGGCAATCAGTTTGGAAAGAAACAGTTTTACAGGCGACATGAAGGTTCTATGGAACCAAAGGCCTTCTAGCATCTGCGCTCAAGAGCTACCTGCAGGGTGTGCTTGGGTTTAGTCATTGCTCAATAATTGTATCAGTGGCAATCATCACCATCATCATTATCTTCTTCATTATTTCTAGTGAAGACATTTCTTCCTTTATACTATTATTTAGCTCTCTGCATGTTGTTTTGAAAGTTAGTTGCCTTCATAATTTTATGTTGCAAATAATGCTGGGGTCATCATCCTTGTGCATACTTCTCTTGCCGCTTGTATGAGTATTTCTGTGGGACAGAGTCCTGGACATGCAATTGCTCAGTTATAGTGGTTATGGTCAATGTTTTTAAATTTTAGTATCAAACTTTGTACATTTTCCTCACATAGTAGTGGGACCAACTTATAGTCCAACTTATTTTTCGAACTCAGAGATTCCTTTTCTTTATATTCTTGCTAGCACAACAAACTTTCTGTACATCTATCTACGACATTCTAATAAAGGGGGTGTTTCCTCCTGACTTAAAGAAGCAGGAGGTATAACAGATAATGGTGGGCATTAAGCAGCAGTATGTCTCTGCATCTACTCCTCAGCTAAACTTCCAAGATATCTTGTGTAACTGTAATTGATTTCTGTGGTGACTTAGAGTGAGTCTCTAATAACTTTGTGTCAAGCAACTTACCCAAGGGGAGAAAAAACTCACAGATCCCAGACATTTGTTCTTCTTTCCTCCATAAATGGCAAGGGTGAGATTAGTATGCTGTCTATATTAGAGTTCTCTAGAGAAAGTGACCAACAGGAAATATCTCTCTCTCTCTCTCTCACACACACACACACACACACACACACACACACACACACACACACACATACTACCAAAATCCTATGGACCTGGTAGGTGTCAATATCTGCAGCAGTAGAATATCTATAATAAGGACAATCTCAATACACAATGATTTTCCTGTAAGAACTTTTGACTTTAATAAATTGCTCTCCTGGTAACTAACACTCTTCTTTCTAAGAATCTGACTATACTATGTACTTCATGGAAGTGGACTCCTACAGTATCTGCCCTTTTGTGACTGAGTGTAATGTCTTCAAGGTCCATCTATGTCATAATATGTTTTAGCATTTCCTTCCTTTCTCAAGGCTAAATGACTTTCCCTTGTATGTACATTCCAAATTTTGCCCATTCCTCTGTTGATGGACAGTGGATTGCTTCCACCTTTTGGCTGCTGTGAACAGTGCTGTGTAGCTGTACAAATATCTCTGAAACATGGCTTTGACTTCTTTGGGGCATATACTCAAAAGTAAAGCCAATGGCTAGATCATATTAGCAGTTCTGGTTTTCATTTTTTGAAGAACTACCACATAGTCTTCCATAGCAGTGGCACCATTTTATGACTCCATCAACATTGCCCAAGGGTTTCAATTTCTCTGCCTCCTCAGCAACACTTGTTATTTTCTGTGTGCAAGTGTTTTTTCAACAGCAGCCATCCTGATGACTGTGAGGTGGCATGGCCATGACATTTTGGACGTTGAGAACACTATGTCACGGGATGTCACTTAGCTTCCTTTCCCAACTCTGAATTCAGTGGTGTCTCATTGGTACCTTAAAGTTGACCATGGAAATAGTATTTCATCACAGAGAAAGGTAAACACTCAGTCGCTGTGTCCTCAAAACTATTGCTCATGTCACTGTCCATCCCATGGCCTAGCTGTCACTGGGCTGTGTCATGGGCCATTTTTGATACTTTTCTGACAACTCTGTAAAGACTGAGTGGAAGGATAACTAAATCTATTAGATGGTTAAATCAGCCCCCTTTATATATCCGTTATTCATATTTCAGGAGATAAACAAATTTTTAAGGACTTTGATAAAGTGGAAAGTAACTTGTAGAATGAGAATGAAACTTAAAACAGACATTAGCAGAGTATGTTTATAGAGATTTTTTTTTAAGCAGGGTAAAAACAATCATCTGCAAGTAGCAAAATTGGGTGAGGGTGGGAGTTTGGAAGGTTAAAGCTGACTTCATGTTAGATGCAATCCCTGCATGTTTCCCTGTGGCTGGAGAAAGAAATCCCACATTGCATGGGGATAGATTATTATGAGATGGAAGAGTAAGACATCATTGTGCTCCATTTACTGGTCATATTTAGAGCAATTGTACTCCAGTTTTTGGTTACTATGTTCTTGAATGGATGTTGGGGGTAAAATATAGAGAGTTCTGAAAAAGGAACAGTAAGAATCACAAATACTTAAAAATTCATTTAGAAAAAGCCACGAGAATTGTTTTATTGAAACGATCTTCAAGAAAACAAAGGTATAGATAAAAAGGTTGTTGCTTTGACATTGTTCATGTGAAACCAAACTTGAATGAGAAGAATATTTTTAGATTTCTCTATAGAAACTGATCCGTTAGCGCAATCAGCATAAGGAGCCGCAGATATTAAAATTGGTGAAAGAGGCGGTTTCCATTAACAGAGACACCCAGGGGGAGAGCAGCAGCCTGGCGCTGAGTGTGGCCAGCATGGTCAGAGGGCGGGCCCCTGGGGCTCTGTGACCACCTCCGTGTTCTGATTCTGGGGTCACCACTTGACACCTTGCCCTGAGCCCTCATCACACTATTGTGGTGTCCTGGCCACTGGGGGTTTGAACTCACACATCTCAAGCTTTGTTTCTGCCTTGACAATTCTCAAAACCTGTGGGTGATGACAAGGCTCCCTGATTTCTGAGGGGACACTCCCACAGAAATTCATCTCAACTGTAAGACAAAAAAAACAAAAAAACAAAAAAACTCATCCTTTAGCTCTGTTGAAAGTCTATTTGCTTTCATTGTTCATTTCCTCCTTCATGTGGCTGCTCTTCTCCCTCCTCCTAACAACCTCTCCCCCTAACTTGCGGCATCTTTCCTCCAACCCCATGGGTCCCCTTGGCTAAGGGAGGACTCTTCAAGGGGGCACATTCCAACTTCATTCTGTACTTTCTTGCAGCATTTGTCCTTGTGATCTTGGGCCCCTATGGGGTCCTCTTCGGCAATCCAACTTCTTTAATTCTTTGATTCCTTCCTTCTTCTTTGATTCCTCTAGGAAGCTCTGGAGAAAAGCCAGGCCATTGCGTAGACACAATTCTCTTCCATCAAGAGAGCTCCTCCTGAGAAAACACCCCACTGGAGGCTGGGATGCAGCAAGCCTCAGAGAAGAAGGGAGCTGATGAGAGAGGAGGGAACACACCCAAGACCCAGCCCGCAGAAGCAGGGTTCTCCTCCGTGTCCCACACTAGGTAGGTGCCTGTCAGAGACCCCCTGGCAGGATTAAGTCATTGCTCTCAAGCAGCTTCCAGGGTCTGCCTTCAGGGAATAATTAACCCCCAATTTATTAAGTTTCTGTTACGGGTTTGAGTCCTTGTATGGTTTCAGGTTTTAAGGGATGCTAGAGTAACTTAGGAAGTGGTTTAGAAAGATCCATCTGAATTTTAATAGGCACAGCACTGTTAATCTTTCCCACATCTGTGGAAGATGAATAAAACACTCTCAGCTCTGAAAGAGCTTCAGTAACCAACAACTGCCTAATGACATGAGAAATATTAAACAGAATGTAAACAAAGTATAGGGTGTTTAAACGGTTGAAAAGGAAAAGAATAAAAAATAAACAATTAAAAATAGAAAAAGAATAAGGGAAAACACACACACACACACACACACAAAAAGACTACAAAAAAAAAACTGTTAAAAGTTGAGAAGGAGTTTATGCAACCAGGGAGATGACTTAACCTGATCTTCATTCTAGCTCCTTGCCACACTCAGATGACCTGTTCCAGACCAGTGATTCTGGGCCTCAGGCAAATTTCACTTTCTTAGAAAACAACCAGCACCTGTTCTTTGCTGGAACAATACAAACTGCACTGCAATGTCTCTAAGAGAAGTTAGTGAAATCAGAACCTATTGGTTCTCCTCTGGCTGGTCTGCAGAAAAACTTGAGTTGCTCTTATAAGTTCACCATTGAGTTGCTCTTATAAGTTCACCATTACTAAAATAATGAACGATAGACAGTATTTTCTTTTTAATAAATTAAATTATTCATAGACTTTGATTTACTCATTCTGACATTTGAATATCTCTAGGGTAACCTAACCATATCTCTAGAAATATGGTCACTTTGACCAGATGAAGAAACTGAGGCATAAAGTAGTAAAGTAACATCCCAAGTTTGCAGGAGGAGGGTAGAGCACAGGGGGCTAAAATCCAGGCCTGCTCATTCTTGCTATGCACATCTAAGTGCCTTGCATGTAAGTAACATCAACAAGATGAGCTAAAACTCTCTCTTCTACTCTTTCCTATAACAAACTGTGGATATGTCTGGTGGGATTTTATGGGGTTTTAAAGCAGTTCAGATCTTTTTTTTTAATCATTCTTTTGAACCCCTATGGACCAAACACTGTAGTAGTTACACTGGAAGATATAGAGGGCTGGTATTCAGAGGTTAAATAAAGGAAGCTTGAAGATGTCTCACCCACTGGGTCTTGGCTATCTGTAGAAAAGACACAGAAGGTCCATCCTGGTGAGAGAAAAATCCTGTTATTGGAAAGAAGTGGTTCTGCTTGCACATGATGGTTGCAAGTGATCCTTTCACTTTCCAGTGAACACTTAGCTTTGCTTACTGTACTGGAACAGATTATAAACTGGAGAGGGACTAGGGGCAGAATTTAAAGCAGAGCTAGAAAAGAGGGCCTAGTGCAGTGTTCAGAAGTATGCAGCAGGGGGACCGACTCTCTTTCAAACAGAAGAAAACTTTGTTTTCCTTCCTTCATCCCTTCTCCACATTCAGGTCACTAAGTGTGCTAGACTCTTTGGGTAAAATTCTCAAAGTACCTTCCTCTGAGCTGCCCTAATGACTAGTCACTTTCACTGTTTCTATCCCACTCTAGGAATTGTCCTTCCTTGATCCAGGATCAGGTTCAAGAGTTGATCCACCTGCAGCAGAAGATGAGGATAGGGAAAGTTGTCTCTTCTCATCTCATCCAGCATGTCAAGAACACAATTAAGAACTTCGAGGAGCTCCTCAGTAGGAGTAAAATTGACCACTACATGGAGCAGCACTTCCTTGAGCAGCTGGCCAAGGGCCGACAGTTGGCAGAGAGCCTCGCCAGCAAATTCAGCACAGGTATCCTGGGCCGGGATAGAGTAGACCTTCAGCCCCTCCCAGGGATCGAGGCTCACGGGAGCTACACCGATCCACAAGTGACTGTCCAGTCTGGTGTCCTGCTTAGGAATCGCCACCTTGGGGCCATGGTAGTCAGAATGGGCCAGAGTGCAGCAGCAAGAGAAGTGCACTGGGTAGGGATGCAGTGATTACAACAGTTCCTCTGTCTCCCATGAAATACATTCACTAGGGCAGGAGGCATCACCAGGAATGATGACATTTTTCTGAAACTTGTTGAAAGAGAAACTAACAGAAAGAGAGACAGAACAGGGACAGCTGGTGGTTGTGAAAAGAACTTCTTCTTCTCGCCTGTATGTGGCCATTGCTAGCTCTGGACAGGTTTCCATTTCTTTGGATTTCTGTTTACTCACCTAAAAAGTTAGGTCAAATAATACCAGTCCCCGAAGAGTCCATGATTGTTCTAGGGATCAAATAAGCAATTTTAATGAGTGTACTTCAGAAAATAATAAAATAATCATGCTGACTTGGATATGATTGGGCTGTGTGTACTGGTACCTGGTGGCAGGGACATGAGTCTTTTACATAGAATTTTCTAGAATTTTCCCTAGAGTACCCAAGGGCACACATTTCTAGCAGGCTTGAGGCCACTGGGCTGTCTCCTGATGGTGGATGCCACCGTGGGACCAGGCAGGGTGTTTTACCTCTTCAGACACAGGAGTAGTTTCCACTCGGAAATGGATGGGACGCACATGAAGAACCAGGCAGCAGCCAAGTGGCTGGACTGGAATAGGAAATGAGACATTTTCAACTTTTTGCTCTTACTCAGGGCTGAGCAAGTAGAGGGGAAGATCTTCACAGAGAGCTCAAGAGAGTCTGCCAGGCAGTTTCCCTGAAGATTTAACCCAAGAGCTCCTGGGGAAGCTCAGGGCATCCTGGACTCGAGTGTCCAGTCGTCATGTCTCTGACCCCAGAGACCAGCCAATGTTTGTGATCTGGGAAGTGAGACCAGCTCATTTGACCTGGCCTTTTATTTGCTTTTCAGATGACTGTACAACAAAGAAGAATCAAGCAAAACAGATGCAACGGACCCTCTGGTAACCCAGAATTTCCAGGGCTTATGAAAACTGTGATCTGGGGAAGGTCTAGAAACAAGGGCCCAAAGATCAAAGGGGCAACAGCTTTCACATCCCATCCAAAACCCCAAAATTCTGGTCGCACCATCAAACCATTAAGTATCCTTAGAGACAAGATGGTCTCATTTCCAATTTTTAAAAATGTATTATTCTTCTGATTCCCATTCTTATATGAATTTGCCCGTTTGGCAATATGGGGCTACTTTAACCTAAATATCTCATCTTCAGAGTCTGCTGAACCCCAGGGAGCACCTCTGATTTCCCCTAGATCTTTTGAGACCGGAGTGAGATTATATCTGGTATCTTCAAGAGTACCTGATGCAACCAGCCACAGTTTTTATTTTCTTTTTTTTTTTAAAGATTTATTTATTTATGCATACAAGAACTGGGGTGCAGGTCAGAGGTGCAGGGGGTGAGAGGACCCACCAGACAAAGAGTGGGGAACAGAACAGGCAGATCAACCGAACTATACTGCTGAGGGGAGCAGCGGGCGAGGCAGGAGAGTCTGCTGCGCCATGTGAGTAGCTCCCTGGCCGGGGATCGAACTCATGCTGCAGTGGCTGAGGTTAGCTTCATTGTGCTGTGTCTTAACCTTATGCCACAGTTTTTCCTTGTTAAAAAATTCTGCTGTAGGACTGTACTTAGGGACAGAAGGCTGCAAGTTCCAAGACCCCTGAGAGACTCTGTTACCGGGGTTCCAGTTTCATAGCCCATTTCATGGATTATGTTCATTGGCTGGACTCTTCCAGGCCTCTGGATGGCTTGTGGAGGAAGCATGTTATTTAAAGGACCCACATAGATCTTCTCACAAATAAACACCCCAGGATGTTTGTGACCAAGGCCCTGAGTAACTATTGTCCCCTCCCCCCCACACCCCTCCCCCAAATAGGAAGGAATTGTTTGGCTTCCTCTTAAAGGAGCAGCCCCTTTACCTCTGGGACCCTCTGGCAGCTCTAGGGGCAGTGCAGCTATGCCTGAGGTTTGCCCACCAGGATTCTCAGAAGCTTTTATTTTCCCCTTTGTCTTTCCAATGTGGCCAGTATTCTAAGGGACATGCAGAAGAAGAGTAAAGCCCCAGAAGTCCTGGAGCCCAAACAGGATGCCCAGCCCCAGATTAGCTCCAGCAGCCAGGCCCAGCCAGCCAGGCCACCCGCCTCCCTGCTGCCTGCTGAGCCGGAAGCACCCCCTGTGGGGGACGTGGCCAGTGAGTACCCCCAGATCCTTCCATTTCTGGATATCTGGCTGTTAGTCTAGACCAAGAGGGGGCGCTTAGCAGTCAGGTACCAGGGGTGTCAGGTGTTTTTCTCCATTCCAGTGCCACAGGTCACCGGCCACTAGACCCACGTGCTGTTGTCTTACCTCCTTACTCTGGACATTTCTAAGAGTGGCAATGAGTCCTGCTGTTGGAGGAGACATTTCTGAAGGGCCTCCCTGGGGTCACTCCAGCACTGGGGGTCACAGAAGCAGCTCAGAGAGGCCCTCCCTCTCCTGTGTCTCGCTACCTCCTGATGTTATAGGCCAGGAATCTTCATTCCAAGGATCACTTTCTTATCTAAGCTGCCATAACAAAGTATCTCATATAGAGTCTTAAAATCACAGGAATCTGTTCTCCCACAGTCCTGCTGTGCAGCTCCTCCCTGGTCAGGAGCCTCCCTGGACTTGTGGCTACATCACTGACATCCTCCTTTGTCACACTGTGTTTTCCCTGCGTGTGTCTTTGTCTCTGTCCCCTCTGCTCTCCCCTCTGGTGAAACATCAGTCACACTGAATTCAGGGTCCACCCTGATCCAGTATCTCATCTAAACTAATTGCATTTGCAAAGACATTTTTCAAATAAGGTCACAGTCTAAGGTTCCAGGTGGATGTGCGTTCTTGGAGGGCACATTCTGCCCAGTGTAATTGTAACAGGGTGGTCCCCAGGAAAGGGGGAGGTTCCAGGTTCCCTGCCCCACCCAAGGGAGGGTGGAGCTGAGCAGAGAGAGAAGCAGCTCAGAGGAGACTTAGAAGGAAGGAAGCAGGATGGAGAGGCAGGAGGAGACCTGGAGGAGGCGCATGGAGCCGAGAGACCCGTGAAGAACGGGGTAACAAAGATGTGGGTGAGAGACCCGTGAGGAGGTGACAGTGGCGGGTTTTGTCTTGATTTTGATTTTGCTCTTTTCCTTCCGGGCTTGTCTGGTTGTTTCTGACCCTTTTCTGTGGGTCCCCACTGGAAGGTGCTTTAGACTTGTGGCAGGCTTTGGGGCCTTGCTCTGGGCCAATCCCATTTGGATGGAGTTTTACCTACGAGGGGACGGGTCACTTTGGGTGCTTCATTTAGAAACTAGACTCTTTGCCTTTCCTGTATTGTTTCCTAGTTGTATTAAAGTTCCTTCCCATCAAAGTCTCATGTTTTGTGTTGATGCGGCGGATGGCAGAACCCATTTAGAATAGGCAGGTTTGTGGGGTCTGGGCTGCCCCTCTCCCTGCCCTGTAACATAATCACCTTGAAAACTTCATCTCTGACTTCCCTGCTTGTCTCTCTCACTCACGCTGCTTTCTGCACAGGTGTCGGCCGGGCCGCTCCTGCTGGGTCAGCGTCATTGCCGGGTGACCGCTCGGGAGCCGCAGCGGCTCAGCCCTTCTATGGCTGGAGCAACGCCGCCCAGGGGAGCAGGACACCGGAAACTGGGTGCCAGCGCAGCAGCGGCCCATGGGATGAGATGAGGCCTCAGAAAATGAATGCATCTGGAGACCTGTCCTCCTTCTCCTCTCTGTATCGACCCAGCTCCAAGCCCTCCGGTAAAATAAGGAGCAGTTGGTGAAAGAGACCCACACTGACGCTCCATTCCCGGCCAGGGCATTATTCATTCCTTTGGTAGGCCCTGGCTCGCAGAAATGGGTGAAAACGTGAGGGGCAACGTCCATCCTGTGGGGTGGCCAGAGAATGCGATGCCAGCTGGGTGCCCTCAGGGCCCCTCCCACCCTTTGTGGGACTCACTCTGGGCAGGGAATAGAGGAATGCAGGGACACGGTGAGGCCACTTCAGGAAAGAGTGTTTGTCTCCCACTGCTGCCCTCCCTTCTCTCTGGGCTACAACATCCCTAGGCCTCTATTTAGAGTGGTTTAGAATGCTAAGCTCAGACTATGGTGGGAAAGGTTTCCTTAGGTCAAGAGCTATTATAGGATGCGAGCTACAAACCGCCCCCACCTGGCCACCCCCACACATGCACACATACCCGCTGCATAAACCAGTGCTACCTCTCAGACTTTGCTATTGCACCCAGTGGTGAGGGGTGCAACCATGTAGAGAAATGCCTTGAAGCAACTCGGTCTCTGGGACCCAGATAGTACAATGAGACCTTTGAAATTTGAAGAGATAAGCCTGGCCCTAAGCAAGATGTGCTGGTGGGTGCAACCTATTCTTGGTCCCCTCCCCTCCCGTCTGTATGGCTTTACCCCTTCCTCAGAGGTCCCCTTCTCCTCTGTTCCTCCCTCATGTTCTGATGCTCCCCAGGCTCTCCATGTTGCTCTTCACCAAGAGTGTTTAAGGAAAACATCCAGCATCAAACATATTCAAAGCCTAATCTGATTTCACTTGCATTTACCTTGCCTGTGAGGGGTAGATGTTCAAGGTGGTTCAGTCAGAATCATCAGGTACGGGAGGTATGAAGTGGAGCGGGTGGCCCTCTGGGTTGTTCACAAAGAAGCTAGACAAGCTGCCCACTGCAGGCCAGCCCTACCTAGAGGCCTTCAGCAGCCTTTGTCACCCTTGTTCTCCCGCCCTGCATCCATCTCCCTCAGATGTCCTCAGCCTCTGTCTGGGAAGAGGCCCATAGACTTAGCTTATCTTAGCTCTTGTCATTGAAAGCCCAGGAACTCTTTAAGCAAAGTTACCTGTGCTTCCTGGTGGCCCAGGTGAGAGAAGGAAGTTGACAGAAGTGTGATGATGGCCAGGGGTCTTACAGAGAAGCCTGAGCGGGCCCCTTGTCGGCCCATGAACCATCATCTTCCTGTGTCCTACCTTGCCTGTGTCTTGGTGGTATGAAACAGGGGCCGACCTGCTGGAAAAGAATCTTGCTGAGATCCAGAACTTGCGCCAGCGCCTGGAGGAGTCAGTCTGCCTCAACGACCGCCTGCGGGAGAGGCTGCAGCTCGTGCTCAGCGATGAGGACCAAGGAAAAGGTAGGAGAGGCCCGGGCCTGCGGACTCTGGGACACAACTGGACAGAGATTGGCAACTGGGAAGCACATGGGGGTTGCTCTTCCACTGTGGCTCACAATCAGCCCAGGACTGGCCCTACCCCCACTTTATAAGCAAAGACCAAGGGCCTGTCCCAGGGGGCGCGGGCTATTCTCAGGGCTCTGATGGGAAGCCCCTCCTTGTCACTGCCTGTGCTGCTGGTGCTGCTCCTGGGCTGTAGCCTGGCTGGCCAAGTGATAGAACCAAGACTTCCATGATGCCCACTTCAGCAGCAGAAGTACCACACCCACCTTCATGGCTCTGCCGTGTGAGGTGCTTGCATCACTAGCCCTGGGTACTGCCTGCCCTTCCCCTCTGTGAATGGCTGGTGTGCCCACTTTCCACCGTGCACCTCAGGATGCTCTCACTCAGACACCAGCACTTCCAGATCTTCCTCCCTTGTCCAGTTCAGAAAGAGGGACCAGGGCCCTGACAACACTGCAGCAGCCACCAATTAGGGCGACCCTGCCCCCCTGCAGCCATTGTATGTGAGTGTCCCCCCAGACCCCATGCCTGGCCACATCACACTGTGTTCCAGGGCATGAGGCTCCAGGTTTTCTGCCTGCCCAGACCTGAGACTTCTATGCATGCAGGAAAGTCAGTCTTTGAAAATACCTGTTACTCAAGTGTGTGGCTGGTCTGGGTTGTTTTTATTCCCTGTGACACTAGTACCTCTGGCTTCTATAGATAGAACCCGGGGTCCATGCCTCACCTCTGCAGCAAGAAATGGGCCTGTGGGGCAGAAAACTAAAGTTCCCAGGCTTATATTGGGCAAAATCCAAGCTAGGTCACTTCTTGATCACTTCTTGAGTATTACTAGGTCACTTCTTGAGTATTACTCCTACTGTAATACTCAGCCACAGAAACAGAGAGGAGAGAGCTGAGAGTATAGAAATTATCCAGACCCATGTGGCCCAAAGTCACAATCATTCTTCTCATTTGGGTAAGGCTGCTACTTACCAGGCCCCACCTACAGGTCTCCAGAATTCAAGCCTCAGTAATGAGTAGCTCTGGAAAATTCACATTTCATGTGTAGGTCTCTTGTCCATGTTTGCAGACAACCAGAGAGTCACTGGCTGTGAACTGGGGGTCAGTCTGATGTTTCTCCCTGCCTCTCCCACTGTCAGCCAGTGTGAATAAGGAGAGGACCTCCTTATTTGAGCAGTCAGGGAAGAGGATTCCCTAAGTCCCCCCAGACTTCACGGCAGCTCTGTCTCAATCCCTAGGTGCTGCACAGCCAGGGACAGATGTCTTCCCTCATTCATACACCCAGGGTCACGCTTCTGGCTTTGGTCAGGATGTCCTGTGACATGAGGCCTGGAGGACCTAGAGGAATGTTCTCCAGAACTTTGCCGGCCCTAACCAACAGTATTCTGGAGGCATCAAACATCATCTTTAAATGGATGGTTCAAATAAATAAATTATCATTTTCAAAAATTATTGTTTGCTTATATTTATTGGTTGCCTATAAAGAGTAAAATCTGTGCAGGAAAGAATTAAATCCAGAGTGGCCCGAGAATCATAAATAAGATGAAAGGAAACATGAGTTTTCTCTACTAACTCTGTTTCAGAAAGGAACCCCTTTCGTTTTTTAAAGATTTCGATTACCTCTTTTTCCAACACAATGTCAGGTCCCATAGTTCCTGGAAAAGAGAGCTCAGAAATATGCCGGGGGATGTCACAACAGCACCCCCTAGTTAGATGTGGAGCAGGGTGGGGGAATGGCAACTTGCAGAAGTGATTTCTCCTTGCCTTTGTACCTTCACTTTTCCATAATATTTTTTCGGGCCGTGAGGTGTCAGGGGCCAACCCTATGGTGCCGTCGGTTCTGCAAAACCTGGCAAGAGAGCCGGAGAGCGCAGATACGGCTCGGTGCCCGTGGGGACAGTGAGGAAGAGCCTGCGTGTGGAGAAGCCGCGAGGACCCTCGCTGGCCCGGCGCGCCCCACACCCTGGCCCACAGGCCGCCCGGGATTTAGAAACTGGTTGCTTTTAAGAGACACTAGCACGTCTTGCACGAATCTGTGGTTATCTCCTGCCCGCGGGTGGTGCCGTGCGCCCACAGCCTTCCCAGGAATTGCCCCTGAAGGCCGTTCCCTCCCACCTTTCTCCAGAAGAGGGGGCCCCCCTCGCGAAAGGCGAGGCTCTCCCGGGCGGTGACGCCCCATCGCCGCCCGCCAGCCGCCCGCCGTCTAGTCCTCCGCGCCCCGGCACCACCCGGAGACGCGCCCTGGCGCGCGGGAAGAAGGTCGCGGGGCCCGGGAGGGGACAGGGCGGCGGGAGGAGGCAGGAGGGGAGACCCCGCGAGGCAATCCGGGACCCCCAACATCTAAAGGACCGGGAGGAAAGAGGAACCGAGACTGACGGCGCGGACGTGGGCGCAGCGCTCTAGCAAAGCTCCCCATCCTGGACTGAATTCCAGCCCTTCCCCTACGACCTGCTGCGCCTGCACTGCCCGCCCCGGGTGGATGGTGGCGCGGTCCTCCGTGCAGCTCGGGCGAAAACTTCCGAGTCCTCCGACGCGCAGAGGCACCTTCTTGGGCTGCGCGCCTCTCGCCGGGGTCCGCTCGGCCGCGCGCCCGCGGTGTCCTGGCTCTGAGCGGCTCCTCTTGGCAGGTCTGGACCCGCATCCTTCCTCGCGGGGCTGCAGAAATGCCCCGGGAGACGCGCCCTTGGATTTGTGGGACCCAAGTCTGTTTTTCTGGTGGCGCCCACCGCCCCTCCCGCTCCGGGGGAGCACAGCAGCCCCTCTGGACTGCCCGCGGCTCGGAGAAGGGAACCCGCGCGCTGCTGGGCGGGAGGAGAAAGACTACACAGAGCAGAAAAGGGACGTCCCGGTCCAAAGCTACTCTGAAGCTCACCTCTTCTGGAGCTCGGTCCTCCCGGGCTGGCGAGGGCGAGCGCGCTCGGACGTCAGCGGGCAGGGAAAGCGAAAATCATTGCACCAAAAAAAGTACCCGCTGGAGAAAACGGCGCGTTTCCCCCACATGTTAACGTTTTATTCCCTAAGGAAGCCCGGGCGAGGAGCGAGGGGGTGGGAATTTAAGTCTTGGCGCAGAAAGAAACTGCAGGGCAGCCATTTGCTGTGCGCCGAGACGGACCCTCCAGACCCGTTTTCCGCGGACACCGCCTTCACCGCGTTGCCTGCTGAGGTTAAAATTCGCGCTGTCACCTGTTGAACAAAAGTATAAAAGGCAAATAAAAGAAGTTTCAGGCATTTAAAAGGTAAGACCGGCCTCCCTAGTGCGCGAGGGGTTACGCACGGCACTAGGAAGCAATCCGCAGCCTCTGCAACACGAGTTCGATCCCCGGCCGTCCAGGGAGCTACCCGCATGGCGCAGCAGACCTCTCCTGTCTCACCTGCTGCTCCCCTCGGCAGTGTGTTTCAGTGGATCCACCTGTTCTGCTCCCCACTCTGTCTCTGGTGGATCCTCTCACCCCCGCACCTTTGGCCTCTTGTACGCATAAATGAATGGGTCTTTAAAAATAAATAACTAAAAGGTGAAACCAAACTTTCTTCAAAAGCGTTTCAAGAACGACAAGGGGAAATCCTGGGGTCCGCGCGCCTGGCCCGTGTCCGCCACGAACGTGCCCTCGACGTTGCGGTCACCCAAGTTCAGCCCAGGTGGGGAAAGGGGCTTAGTCCACGGAGGTCCGGCCTGTTGGAAGCGCCAGAGCCCTACCTCACGGCCTTCATGTAGTGCCGGGCCGAAAACCCACAGACACCATCCGAGTGTTGGCCTTGTTGGGTGGAAAAGTGCGCGGGGGCGGCGGGAACCGGCCACGCCCGCCATGCGCAGGGCGGAGGGGGCCGCCCGGGGAGCGGGGGCCGGGCGGGGTCCGAGCCCAGGGCGGGGAGCGGGTCCTGGGCATCCCGGTGCCTTAGAAGCCCCCGCTTTTGCCACAGCCAGGAGCGCGGGCCGCGAAGAACCCCTCCGGGCTGCGCCCACACTGCCGCGCGCAGGGGTGCCCCGGGCTCGGGCCCCCGGACCTGCCGGCCCCGCAGCCTCGCGAGCTGGGGAGTCAACGGGCGTACCCCGCGCTCCGCGCTCGGTTGTGGAACTCGAGATCCTGCATTTGAAGCGGAACCCCGAAGCCAACTGTGGGGGCCCATGGGTCCTCGTTTCGGGGTGGCGCAGAACCCTAAGGCAGGGACTCTTGGGAGCGCAAACGCCATACCCTGGATAAGAACTTTTCTGGGATTAGGGACCAGACGACTGTGGCAGGATTTAGGGTTTTCATAGATAAATCCTGAACCCCATCCCTCTGTCCCGTTTCCGTAGTGTAGTGGTTATCACGTTCGCCTCACACGCGAAAGGTCCCCGGTTCGAAACCGGGCGGAAACATTCCTTTTGTCCTGAAAATTTACATTCCTGCTGACAAACAAAAGGGGGCGAAAGAGGGGGGCCAGGGAGCTGGGCCTGCCCAGATGCATTTTCAATTAGCATCAACTTTGGAGAAATTCAGTGACCCCCCCTCTCAAGCCTGCTCAGCATTGCAGGAACCAGACTTGTGTCTGTCCCAAGTTGCAATGGAGACCAGGCCCCCACCCGCTACTCCAGGGAGCGCAGCAGCAGGCCGGTCTCCTGCTCCCTTTAAATCAAGAAGCTCCTGATCTTCTTATCTATTGCCCAAATACTCCCTACAGCCCGGCAGGTGTTAAGTATCCAAAAACCAACAAGTTCTTTCCTGTGATGCTCTCTTGGCCTCTCCCCTTCCCCAGCACAGGCTGATTTGGAGATGGAACAAAAGAAATAGAGCCTAATATGCACCCGAGAGTGGAGATAAAGCAGGGGGTTGAAGAGTACCAGAAATTTAATCTGCTTTTAGACTTTTATCTGGAAGGTCAAATTATGGCTGCGGCCTTGCCCTGGTGGTCTAGTGGCCAAGACTCAGCTCTTCCACTGTGTTGCTGGGGGAAACCCAGTCAAGGAAATACTTTTCCTTATTTCTCATCCGTGGTGTGTCCCAGCGTCTACACCTAGATTCTTGGTATAAGGAACTGGGTGGTGCAAAGCGCTGGAAGAGTGAAAGGTGGTTTTTGTCCTGGCTTTGACCTCAGCCTTAATCCAGCTGTTGTGTGAGTACTCAATTGCCCCTAGAGCCCAGCTTCTAGTTCCAGGGTTCCAGTAGGTCCGAAGAAGCCAGTGATGGGGTATTTTCTTTCTTGCTGAAGCTGCAACTCACATACAAAAAGGTTTAGCTGTAGAAAAATTAGTGGTCTCAATGTCAGGCATAAAGAAGAAAATCAAGTTATTAATAAGACTGAGTCTCAAATACTTTTAAACACTTGTTAAAACTTCGTGAGGTAGAATGGCATAGAAAATGTTTAGGTCAGCTGTGGGCTCCAACAGGGCAGGGAACTTAGTTTTTGCACAGAATGCAGCTGCTCTCCCAGAGGAGGACTTGGCACCTCGTAAGCACCTAATAAATGGCTGAAGAGGAGAAGAGGAAACTGGATATGACTGAAATGACAGAGAGAGAGAGAGAGAGAGAGAAAGGTGAGCCAATAACTCTAAGGGTCCACGGTCAGGGTCAGGATTCTGTTATGTCTAATTTAGAAATATATGCCCCCCCACCCCATACACACACACACCAGCACAGAGGAAGACACTGCACTGTTAAAAGGAACTCAGAGGTCAGGATGAGGAGTCAGGACTGGCCTGCAGGGCAGCAGGCTCCCAAGTCCTGTCTTGGCTGTCCTCGCCTGCGGTGCCCCAGCCAGGAGGGTCACTGAGGGGGGTTCTTCCCTCTCCCCTGGGCGGGAGCGTCTGCGGAGTGGATGTTGTCAAAAGAGGAGAGGCGTCCCTGGGTGGGCTCGAACCACCAACCTTTCGGTTAACAGCCGAACGCGCTAACCGATTGCGCCACAGAGACAGGCGAGAGGCTCACTTCTCGTGCCCACACAGAACAGGCCGCACGCGACGCCAGGCGGCGCCCCCCGCCGTCCGCAGCCCCGCGCGCCCCGCCCCGCGCGCCGAAAGGTCGGCGCCACAGGTGCGCGCGGCTGAGACCCGCGCGGGGCGCGCCCCGCCTCGGAGGCCAGCGCCCCGGAACGCGCCGGGCGGGGGCCGAGCGGGCCCGAGGGAAGGGGGCGCGGCAGCTCCCGGGGGGCTCGGCTGCCGCGGGAAGAGCCGCCACAGGAGACCGGCCAGGGGCCGGGGGGAGACCCGAGGCCTCCAGCAAGCGGACCCCGCGGGGCGACCCTGCGGCGGGCGGGAGAGGCCGGAGCGCAGCGCCTGGAGGAGCAGCGCGAGCTCGGGTAAGTGTCCAAGAGCAGCGGCGAGCACTGTGGATGCTTGTCCGTGGGAACAGTTGCGGGGAGCAGCGTGGGGCGCGTGGCCGGGAGGGGCTGCTTCCAGGTGTGCGGTGGTCGCGCCCACGGGAACAACCCGAGGGCAGGCGGCGGGGGGGCTCGGAACCGGCTTGGGGTTTGCTCTTAGTCCCGAGGGGCAGCGGCTGCGCCCGTAGCAGGGACCGGAGAGCAGAGGGTCCCCCGCGACTCCTTGCGGGCGGCAGAGGCGGGGACCCCACGCGCGCCGAGCCGGGGGCCCGGCCGGGTCCGAGTCGGCTGGGGTCTCCCTACCGAGCAAACACCTGCGGGGCGCAGGCCACCCCTGAGGGGCCTGCCTGTTTCCACTGGTGGAAAAGCGTGTTAAACCAACTGCAGGTATCAGTGGGCGGTTTGTTGTTGTTGTTGTTTGTTTACACTACAGGAGAAGGAGCTTTCCCTGAGTTTACTGTAAGCGTCCGAAGTTAGGGTCCCCGCCGGGTGGCATCCATCCAGCACCTTCTGATTTTTATGGGAACATAATTATTCAGGTGCCTGTCGGGCACACGGAGGGCAGGCCCACGTCTTCAGGCTGAATTTGAGGGCAGAGCCGAGGAAGGGTGCAGAGAGCCCAACCCAGGCACCCCGCGGTGTGCGTCTGCACCTGGCAAGCCCAGGGGGTGTTCAGTGGCGCCCCTGCTGCTGTCCGCAGCCACCTGCTCGGATGCAGAGATGAGGGAAGGAAGGAGCTGCCAACCAAGTGCCGTGTTTCCCACGGGAAGACAGCAGGCAGCTCCTCACTCACCACACCTGGAGTTGCTATAGGTCGCGTCGGGCCCTCTGCTCTGAGTTTGGGAGTGGAAACAAAGGGTTCCAGCCGAGGCGGAAACACTGGATGCAAAGGTTTGAGGGGCAGTGCCCAGGCTCTGTTCAGGGCCCCCAGGCCTTGATGGAAAAACCCCCCCTCTGCCCCCGCCATCTCTGCGAGTGTCAGGGTCCTGTTGCAAGGGTTGATGATGCAAGGGTACCTCGGCACCGCCTCACCCTGGGAGCCATTCCAGCCCCAGCCCCGGCTCCCCTCCCCGGCTCCTGGCACTTTTCTGGGGGCAAATTACCCTCTGGAGAAGGTTCATCTCCAGGTCAGTTTGAGCAGGAGCCGGAACTTTCCTAGACCCTGCAGTGACTTGCCCACCTGGCCGCAGGTGAGGTGCGCTTCTGGCGCCACAGAGCGCTGGGTGCGAGCTCGCCTTCTAGAAGGAATTGTAGGGTTCGACCTTTTAGATTGGCGCTTATGGGGCTGGCGGCACCTGGAAAGTGCGAGACCGAGCCCTCGAGCGCGAACCGAATGAAGTTATTTACAAAGAAAAGCGCAGGTGTCGTCTCCCTGGTGGTCTAGTGGCTAGGATTCGGCGCTTTCACCGCCGCGGCCCGGGTTCGATTCCCGGTCAGGGAAGTTTATTTTGTTAGCTCTCCTTGCATATAGGAATGTGGTAACGGTGTGGCCTGATGAAGAACAGTCTCGGCAACGTTTTGAACCCTGAAACGCAGATGAACTTCCAGACTGAACCTCCCCAACTTCCCTTGTCTCATTTGAAGCTATTTAAGATGGTGTCTGAAGCAACAGTGGCCGAGTTCCTTATCACACCGGGTCTCCCATCTATACAGGGGTCTGCAAGTTATTATTAAACTTCTCTGTGCTTTTTGTTTTGTCTGCCGCATGCTGCTTTGGTTATTTGCCAGCCAAGAAACCTACCAGACAGCGAGGCTGCTTGTTTCCCCAAAATGAATGCAAGAAGAGGGATCAAGAACTTCTGATCCCGCCAGCAAGCATCGGAGCGGCCCAAGTTCAGGACAGGCACCAAGCGCACGAGCTGTCTGGGCCTCTGGGTTCCGAGCTGGACTGATCTGCACACCTGGGGCGAGCAGGGCGCGTGGGCGTGGGCGCAGCCCACAGCCATTTGCAGCCGAGGGGGTTGGTGTAAACCAGAGCCGGATGCTCAGTCGCCTCTAAAAACACGTGTGCGCGTGGCCCAGCTGGAGATAAGAAGGTGTCCCTGCCTGTGCTGAGTGAGGAGTGGATGCAGCCGGCACAACGCTCCTCGCTGGCGCTAGAGATTTCGGCGGGAGGGGCAAAAAGCAATTCCCTGACCGGGAATCGAACCCGGGCCGCGGCGGTGAGAGCGCCGAATCCTAACCACTAGACCACCAGGGAGCTGGGGGCTAACCGGCCTTCTGGATTTCTGGACTGGAGGGCTGGTGCCCTGAGCTGGCGAAGCCCTGGGTTTCCCGTCCAGGGAGGGCGCGGGGAGTGTCTGCTGCCCAGGGTTCCACAACCCTTTCCAAAGGCCACGCCCTCGCTGCTTCGCTCCAAAGGAGCCGGAGGAGACTCGGCGCTCCCGAGGCGCGCCAGGCCCTCGAGCCCTGGAGCTTTGCCTGAAGAGCCGTGCCCAGAACTGCCCGGGGAATGCGCCTTCGCTAGGCCCAGTGGGTGGAGAGAAGTTCCCTGTCCCTGGAACCTGGGAGTGGACGAGGTTGCCAAGGGGCAGTGAGAAGGGAGGCGCCCGGGATGAGACCAGGATCCCCAATAACATAAAAGACTCTCAGAGGTGCAGCCTGTTTGACCAGCAGGTTTCTCACCTTAGTGGAGGCCAGCTCCATCCTTCCAGATGCTCAAGCAAACCCCAGAGCTTTCTCAGGTGCCAGTGTTCCACAGGCCCCACCTCCAACAATTCAGTAGCCGTTGTCTCCCACGTGTGGACTTGGATCTACACCAGGATTTCTCACCAGGGCACTGTTGATATTGATGTAATTCCTTGATATCAAGGGATTTCCAGTGCATTGTAAATATTCCCATGCCTTGTAGGCTGGTGCTTCCTAGGTTTCTGCTTAAACTATTCCAGAGCATGCTGTCATCAGGAATGAATTTGAGATGTGATAAATTAAAAATTAGATTCTAAAATTACTATTACAAATTTTAGAATTCAGCCATAACCCTAAGGTAGAAAGATTTCTTAGAAACATAAATCACCTTCATAATAAAAGGAAAAAAGAAAACTTAATTGGATTTAATAAAATCAAAACTGTTCATCAAAAATTACAAGTAGGGCCTCCCCGGTGGCGCAGTGGTTAAGATCTCAGTGCTATCAAGCCAGCCACTGAGGCATGAACTGACCCACATGGCACAGCAGACCTCTCCTGTCTCAACTGCTGCTCCCCTCAGCAGTGTATTTCAGTAGATCTGCCTGTTCTGCTCCCCACTCTCTCTGGTGAAACCTCTCTCTCTCACACATATACTCCTGGCCTAGACCCCATATCCATTAGAATGTGTAAATGCAAAGTACAGAGAATACCAAATCCACAGGAGTTGGTATTTCCCACTTGCTAGTGGGAAACCATTCTACAAAACTGTTGGGCAGTTTCTAATTAAGTTAAACTTGCCCCTACCCCATGACCAATAACCCCAGTGCTTGGTGTGTGCTCCAGGGAGCTGAATATACCTGTCCCAGGCTAGACTTGTTCCAGAATAGTCATGCAGCCTTCTTTACACAGCAAAGTTAGACATAGCCTATCAGCTGTATCACACAGAAATCAATGACATCCAAAGTAACCACTGATACATGTAACAAATGAATGCATTTCAGAAACAATAGAGGATAAATACAGCCAGGTACTAAAAAAAGAGCTTCTCTATGAATTTCAAGAAGAGACAACACTAATCTGTGGTGTCAGACATCAGAATAGAGATTAACCAAGTCGAGGGGTAGGGAGGAGGCAATTGTTGCAGGAAAAGGATGAGGCATATTTCCTGCAATGATCTGGGTGGTGGTTGCTTTAGTCAAACTATAATAATCAGCCTAGTTCAGATTTTTGCATTTTACTCTGTGAATTACAGTTCAGTAATTTTCTGTTAGCATGAACACGGGGGTGGGGGGTGGAGGTAAACCCTTGAAGGCTATGACAAGGACTTTGGATTTTATTTTAAACACATTGAGCTCACCCTGGTTTCTTTCAAAGAGCCCCACAAATACATCCTAGCCAGAAAGACGACTATGATGACACCATCTCATTAATGGAAACTACGATCCTTAGTGGGCTTTCCAAGTTTGGGGCGCTTTCTGCTCAGACTCAGGGTTGGTACAAAGTTCCCAAGGACCCGGCACTGGGTGTGTTTCCTGGGGGTTTTTCCTTGCGTTCCCCAGACTGTGGCCCCTTGTGGACTCGGGTCAGCCTTGCTCTCTGGCCTCAGGTAAAGGTGGTAGTCAGTGCAGGAATTAAAAGCAAACCCAAAAATGGCCCCTGGCTTCCAGGCACTGCAGTTTGGGATTAGCCTGGAGGTTACTGCCGCCACAATGTGGAGCACTAACCTACCTGGCAGAGGCTGAGATTCCCTTGTTTTCAACGTAAAAAAGCATATGGAAAGATCCTGAAAATCATTAATCTCCAATTAAAACTGTTGCCAACCCCCCAAAATTAAGTTCCTTCCCAGGCACACCATTAAAATGAATCACTGAAGCATGGTACATGGAGTAGAAAACGTTTATTTGAGATAGCACCAAGAAGATAAGAGAAAAATTCTCAAGTCAGCAGAGTTACACATTACAAAGTAGAACAGGGTGAGTGGGACTCGCAGGAGGGGGATGCAAGGGGGATTTGTGGTTTCATAGTCGCCCTGCTAGACTCAGGAGGGCCAGCGAAGTCTTGAGTTACTTGTTAAGATGGATTCGTGAGTCATCACGTGGGTTAAGCTTCATCCTATACAGAGACAGAGAGGCCAGCACGCTCGTTAGCTAAGACTGGGGAACAACATGGGAGTGTGTTTACCAGCGGGCAGGTCAGCCTGTCTGCCCCAGAGAGACCAGGTGTGCATCCATCCTTAGCGTGCAGGGGACCTGCTTCCCTCCGCTTCATGCAGGTTAGAGTGGGGCCTGGTTTCATAACCACAGTGACACCCACACTACACAGCTACTAGAATTGCCCAAAAGACAAAAACACCTAAAAATAGCAAGGAGTGATATTGGGGAACAGTCAGAACTCATAAGGTCAAATGGCATCAGCTCACTGGAAAACAGTTTGGCTGTTTGCCCCCCCCCCCCCCCCCCACACACACACACTATCCAGCTATAAGGAAAAACAAAAGTTCACCATTTACAGCTGTGGAAGCAGGTCGAGGGGATTCTGTGTAGCAAAATAAGTCAGAGAGACAAGGACACATAAAGGACATTTTTAGGTATGTGAAAAACAAGAAATCATAGTGTACACACTGACGAAGCAAAGTAATTCTAAACTAATGGACACTCAGATGAAGTCTGAGAAGAGGAGCTGGAACCGCTTGAATCTGAATGCAAGTCTCCGGCCCCACGTTAGGGATGCTCTCGGCTAGTATTCTTTAAATTTAGCTCTCCCCCATCCTCCTCATGGCCTTTCCGGACATCTCTGTTTCTACTCCTGTGTGTTCAAAGGCGCTGACTCAATCAACTGCTTCTTTTGTCTACCGCTGGTCTTTTTATTGTATTTTTTAGTTCAGTTATAGAATTAAGTCCATTATCTCCACCTGAAGCTTTCTCATCTTTTCTCTATCATTGTCGTAATTCTCATTGTAGTCACTGATTATTTTCCTTATTTCAATAGGCACAGTTAGACTGTTGCTTTAAACTCTCAGGCAAGCTGCCTAGTTCTATTGGATTTACATTTTTCCAGGGGGGTTTTGTTCCATCATTTCCTCTATGCCTACATTTTTAGTTTTTATGGGTTGAGCAAAACAGCTTTCTCTCCTTAACTTGATTTGTTGGCCTTATGTTATGATGACAGGTTGCAGGGTATAATCCTGGGTTGTTTGCCCAGGATCCTGGGGTGTCTGCTGCTCAATGGAATGATGCCTTTGTACCTCTGGGACAACTGGAACACTGGTGCTGACAGAGGGTGGGAGCCAGGGCAGCAGGGAACCAAAAGGTGGCTGTGAATGAGTACCAGGAGTCCAGACCTCCTAAAGCGCCGTGGTGTCCAAGCTGGGAGGGGGTTCTGAATGACCCCTTCCCCTAGGCCAGTTCCTCAATCAGAGAATCCCCAGTAGCATCAAGTTAACACTGATTCCCCAGCTATCATTCAGCTCTGGCTTGTGGATTCTGCAATCAGTACCTCCCCCAGGGGTGCAGGCAGGAACCTGGCGACCAGGTCACAATCCCAGCCGTGACCACTGGTGGAAAACAGGACGTGTGTCTCTCGGGGCCTGCAGGTGCCATCTGTAAAAGGCTGCCTCCCTTGAAAACCTCTCTCACTCTTCTCTCAGGGACTGTAGCACTGGGAGGGGATGCAGAGGATGTGTTCCCAGCAGCTTCCACATACTGAGCCTTCCTTGAGGCACAAGTTTCTGCTGCTGCGAGGGCCCAGGTGCTTTAAATTCTCACTACAGGCAGCAAGCACAGCCCCCGATGTTAGCCTAGCGATAGCCCCAGGCAGCGGGTGGGGAGGGGTAGATGGATGTTTCTGCATAACTCAGAAGCCAGTTGCAATGAGAATCCGCCCTCTCACGTGCAAGGTCGTGGGTGGAACTCTTCTCGCTCATATCAAGGTCTTCTAACCAGGTCTTTCCCTCAGGCTGAGCTTCAGCTGCCGACCTTCAGGTATAGGCTCAAGCTGACTGTCCCCCCTTAGATAAGGGCTATGGTGGCAGTTGCACAGACTGTCAAGCACACCTAGTGGCAGGGGTGCAGGTGTTGCACCCTAGGGCCCCGACTCCTTGGCTCCTGCCGTTAGTATGGCATCTGCCCTGTCGGCATCTATCTGCTCCTCTGGCTGCAGACTGCAGGCCTCTACTTCCCCAAATCCGACAATTCTCTGGAGGTAGGGCCCTCCCTTTCCCACAACTGGTAGTGTGCCCCCCTCCCCAGGGCAGTCCCCAGGTTCTACAGTTCCCAATGTACGCGTGAGTCCTTCAGTCACCAACAAAAAAGGCTCAGTGTCTCTGCCGTCCCTGCCCTGGGTCACGCTGCCCTGGCTTTCTCCTAGCAAAATCACATTGCAGTTTTTCCTAACCTCTCTGCCAAGTCACTTTGCTTTGTGAAAGTGATAATCCTACAGTTATCCTCCAGGGACTGTCGTTGTTGTTATTTTAATCTGCATAGTATTTTGTTGTATTTGTAGGGAGAATGTGGACTTGGCATCTTTACTCTTCTGTATCCTGCCAGAACTCTTAGAAGTTTCTTATAAGTCAAACATACACTTACCATGTGACCCAGCAGCCCTGGACATTTACCCAAGGGAAATAAAGTGAAAATATTTTCACACAAAGAATATCCGTATGTGAATCTTTATAATGATTATTCACAATTTCCAAAACCTAGAAGCAATCCGAATGCCCTTTAGTGGGTGAATGGATAAACAAAAAGTGGTGCTCTGCATAATGGGCAATATTCAGTGATAAAAGAGGAACTGATAACTGACACATTCTGGAGCTAGAAAATCTCTAAGGACAGAAAATAAATCCAGTGGTTTCCAGGGAGAACTAGGAGAAATAGTTGACTACAAAGAGAAATAAGAGAACTTTTAGGGGTAATGGAATCTTTCTATATCTTAGCTATGGTGGTGCTAACATTTCTCAAAACTCACAAAACAGACACAAAAGTGGGGCATTTTATTATATAGACTTGTCCTTAAAAACTAAAATCAATTGGATGCTGCTGCTTTCTGCTTCAGAAGCCTGAGATGAAGGAGGCAATGGTGGCGATGTAACCTCCAACCCTGCCCACCGTCTTCACCCTACCTGTGCTGATGCTGGCCTGGCCGTTAGAATGTGATGTGAAAAGCCAAAGGGTGGCTAAGTGGCTGAAAAGTCAGTCTTAGAGCTGTGGAGCCATGGGGTCTTATAAGAGAGTAGGACCTCGGAGACAAAGGTCTTCAAACTTACCAGTGGAGAGTTTGCTGGCAAGGCTCTCTGCCAGCTGGCTTTCTTGGGCCAGCTGCTGACAGAATCTCTGTCCCTGGCTGTGGGCAATGTCAGTGCACCTGAGGAGGGCTTCAAAAGACTTGACTGTGTTCTTCACATGCTGGGTGAAAAGATAACAGACAACTTTACCTTCCTGGATCCTCTGTCGTAATTGAGTCAGTTGTTGGGCCTGAGCTTGAACTAGGGGATCATTGGACCTAAGGTGAGAAAACAAAATAAAATGTAAGCGCAGATGTAGTAAATGGCAGAGTGTCCCCAAGGAATTACCCAAGACCGTTCTTATACAAGTTGTGTGACATGCCGGTGGCAGAAGAAATGGGGAATAGCATTGGGCTTATTTGTTTATGTTTATTAACTTTATTTCAAAAAGACATCCCTTCAGTTCCTCACTTCAAGCCACATTCATTGCCATGTAACATACATCATCAAGCCTCATGCCTAAAGTGGCAAACAAAGGAAGCACCAGATACAGAAGTGTTGGGCAGGCACATCTGGTGTTCACTGAAAAGAAAAATCAATAAAAATATCAAGAAGAATAACATTCTTTGGATTGACATGGAGCTAAGCTATAATCAGTAAGGAGATGCTTAAGAGTAAATAAATGTTCTAAGTAACAATTTAATTATTTTATGTGGGATCTCACTATTTTCCCTATTTCACTATTTTCTAATTTTATGCAAATATTTCCCATTGACTTCAATCTAAATGTGAGCTCTCTGAGCTAGAGGCAGTGTTGCGAATCACCCAGTTCACAGTACCCAAGTACACCCACATCGTAGGTGTTGCTTTGATTCTTGAATCTCTTCCTTACTGTCCTACTAAGTGATTGTCTACAGACTGTCTTATAAATCCTATTCCATAGAGTTCCTATAAGGTGTCAGGAGGGGACAGCATAGATTAGGAAGAAATGGGGGTTCCAGGCCTATGCCCCTTTCAAGTATCTTTGCTTTAGTGGGTTTTTCTCATTTCACATTTCTCAGATTTTATGTTAGCAAAGGATTAAGAGTTGTCTTGAGTGCCACAATCTACCCTATAATATTTGAAGCCCTCTAAGAATGAGCAATCCTTGTCCTCAGCAAATTAATAGTTCATTTCTCAGACAACAGCTGCTCAATTCCCTATTTACCCAATGGCCCTACCAGCTAATACTCCACATTGTTAGGAAAAGATCAAAGTTGGAGAAGAGAGAATTGTTATCATGAAAGGGCATTTTGGAAAGCTTGGGAATATGTCTTGTACTAGGAAATGTTGGTTTGCTTATGACAACCACCACACCTATAACAATAAGAACAAGTAAAATAATTACAGCAAGTATTTGTCGAGAGCTCATATGCGTTAGAGACGGTTTAACCACTTGTCATCGAGCACTTCATCACTGTCTGTAGTAGACACTCAGTATTTTAATTTTACAGATGAAGTAGCTAAGGTAACTGAGACACAGGAAAGTTAAATAAATTTACTCAAGGTCAAAAAGTTAGAAGCCATTTGGCAACTCTTTTAACCCCAGGCCTCTGTCTCTGTTTTATCTGTATGTTATTCCAGGGAGAACTCTAACGGGGCCACCATCCGACCCCCACAGTCCCACTGGCTGTCTCCCACTAGTTCTGTGCTGCCATGTGCACTTCTGCCTTTCTCCTCACACAAACTTGCTCTTAATTCCATCAGCTAGATGGCCCCACTTCAACTAGTGATTCAAACACTTATCAGCACAGGTGCCTCCTTACCCAAAACTTGCAGCTGGCCTCGTTTTCTCTGCTAGATTCCCCTCCTCAAATGGCACTTTTTCCTCCAGCACGGACTCGATGAGGGCCTTGTACTGTTCACATTCTGAGAAAGGACAGAGAAGCCTGCCTCAACACAAAGCCGGGTGCGCTGGGGAGGCAGGATTCATCCAAGAACAGTGTGACCCCAAAGCGGGGATCTCTGTTTGGATTTCTTATCTGACTCCTCAGTCTTCCCAACTAGATAACACCTCATTACACTCTCTTCTAGAGATGAGAAAAGAGAAGCTTTTTGGAGGGTGAAATACCTTGCTCAAGGTAATCCAACTGGAATGAAGCGAAGAATTCACACCCCCGGGGTCAGACTCCTAATCTTGGGCCATTTTACCAAATTTTGCAACCTCTTAAGTAAAACATTAACCTGGGGCAACAGTAGTGGTTTTCAGTGTGTCTGGGAAGGCACCAAAGACTGTAACACCAATTATTCCTCCACGTTGATAGCACCAGTAACCTCCCTGACATTTTAAAAGTTTAAAAGTTAATTTGGGTACAAATCTGCATAAAAAGGTACATGAAGGGGAAAAAAGTCTCTGGAAGAAACATGTTCAAATGGTAAAAGGTATGTTAGGTGAGAGGCAGAACTATTGCACAGAGTTTGCCATCACTCTGTTCTCGTACATTCTCAGCAACTGTCATCAGTTATCATCACACCACCTGAAGGAGTAGGTACTATTACTACCATATAGATGAGGAAACTGAGGTGCAGAGCAGATAAACAACTTAAATTTGAACCTAGGAAGTTCAGTCTCAGTAATACTGTTTTTTTTTTAAAGGGAAATGGTTTTTGATGATTTATTATTTATGTGTATAAGAACTGGGGTACAGGCCAGAGTTGTGGGGGGTGAGAAGATTCACCAGAGACAGAATGGGGAGCAGAAAAGGTGGATCCACTGAAATACACTGCTGAGGGGAGCAGCGGGGAGACAGGAGAGGTCTGCTGCGCCGTGTGGGTAGCTCCCTGGCTGGGGATTGAACTCGTGCTGCAGTGGCTGTGGATAGCTTCATGGGCTGCATCTTAACCCCTTGCATCACCAGGGAGGCCCCAGAGTAATACTCTTAATCACTGCACTGTGTTACCTTGACACTGAGATCTTGGTTATTTTTTCTTCTATCTCAAAAAAAAATTTCCTTCAATTGTACTACAATTATAATGAATGATGAACTTTTAAAAATCCTGTATTATCACATCCTATACTTATCATTTTATTTCTATAATAAATAGGCCTTAATTTGTACCTGTCTATGATAGTAAGTTGGATAGCAAATTTGACTGAAAAATAATTGTAGAAATTTAAAAGCAAACTCAACTGCAGTATCAGCAAGAATCCTCATCTAATGTCCCCTTCCCTGCCGCCTCCATTCCCAAGTTCCCTGCAGCCACTACAGTGCTTCTCTACCCCATGCTCTGAAAGGTTTGGGATTGTCCAGTGGATTTACAAATGTGAAAACTGGCCATGGAAAAGGAAAGGTCAGGCCCTGCACTGGCCTGACCGACTCCCAGGACTGGAGGCCGCCTCCGCTTGGCCTCATTCCCATTTTACCCTCTTATCTCAAAACCCAGATCCGGACGGTCCACCTGGACTTACTCTCTGCATATTCAGGGAGAGATGGAACAGGTGTCACAGAGTCTCACCAGAATGCCAGTAATATCTTCTTTGAATTTATGTGGGAAAAGAATCTTGATCCAAATATCAGGATTTCCCTTTGTGTCTATTGATGTTCTTGTCTCCAAATACCTGTGGTTCAGTTGGAAACACTGGTTTTAGGCTGGTGGGTGAACTATTCTTTTTGTCTCCCCTAGTGTGGCTACCACAGTGTTTTGCGAATGGGTGCTCAGTGCAAGTATGAATTGAATCCTGAGATATTTAAGCCAACAATGATAGTTTGTAGACTCTGACACATGTTCTGGAGAGAGAAAAGACAGAGCCTCCACCAAACTTTTATCTCTGTTCCTCTCTACATTTTCACTCAACTTGACTCCTTTGAGCCTCCATCCTCCATTTCTCAGAGGGAAGATGGACAACCACATGTCATCTGGTGACCAGCACCCAGTAGGGCTTACTGTATTTCTGCAGCTGGTTGGCCAGGGAGTAAGCAGTAGCTTTGGACATGAGGAATCTCTCTGTGAGATCCCGGAAGTTCTGTTTGCATTGCTCCAACTCAGAGCGCAAGTACTTGTTGTCTTCCAGGATGCTCATTTCTGCCCTTGAACCAGAGAAAGTGGGACGAGGTGCTGCCATGCTGAAGCTTATGGGGGAAGAAGTAGAACCTGAACCTGGAAAGAAGAAACACAAACAGATAATAAGTTAAAAACAAGGGAATGGATTATGGTAATGATTGTACTACCTGGTAAATTACTAAAAAAACAAAAAAAATTATACTGTGTAATTATAATTACACATTATAATTATAATTTTTTAAGTATGTAAATTATCTCTCAGGATAGTTTGAGGGGGAAATGGATTTAAACCGGTCTAAACAATGCAGATATAATTCATACTTACCTTTGAGCGAAGCTTTGTCAGCATTCCACAACTCTGACAATCCTTAACCATACATAAAGGTACAGATGCCAAAACTTGGAGCTGAAGTCACTGTGAGTAACTCATGCTCTGATAAGAGTGCTGGAGGGAAAAGCCAGCATGCCAGGTAACCGTCTGGAGTTGCAATAACAGAATTAGAAGGTGGGGGTGTCGTGGAATCTCTGGGGCCCCTGCGTTCTGGTTGCCTCGGTTTTGAGCTACCTGTTCCTTTTGAAGGTCACCACCTCAGCAGCCTCAACACAACGCTCAATAGTTGTGTTCCCTTGTGTTGATTCCACAGATCAAAAATTTAAGCATTTTTACACTTTATTTTTGTGTTTTGAAAACTTTGAGAAATCAATATTTTCCCAAATTCTTACATTGTCTTGAAGATTGTCATGAAGTCACTTTTTCCTTATGAGAATTTATTTTTTTTAGTAGTCCTGGTGTTCATCATTGTTCTGCTCTAGTTTTTTTTCTCTTTTTTAATATGCAGGAAATAACCTGAGTACAATACTCAGTGTATGATTAATTATTTTATAAGAAGGATTTCTGTCCTGATTGTCTAAATTTTCTTTTTGCTACAATCCCAGTTTATCTTGACTTCTTTTTCCACACTGGGGAAGCCAAATGCTGGCTTTTCATTAAACTTTGGAGGCAGCATTGGTTAGGGATTATAGTTGAGACAGGGGCACAGGCCAGAAATTATTCTCATTTCTTTTCCAGTACAAAATCTTATCTTGGAGCATTTGCTCCTGTTGTTAACAGGAGCTCAAACCTGGTCGGAAATATTCAATTGTTGTCCCATTTTAGCCCTGCATAGGGTCATGGCAGGGGTTTTGAGTCCCCCCGCCCCCCACACTTCCACCAACCTCAAGCCCAGAAATAGCCTCTTCCTTGAAGAGACATGTTGTGTCGGGCAACACCACACTGATAAAGAAACGGGAGTCGTGGAGCGGGCTACATAATGCAGGATGCTGCTGAAGAGCAAGATCCTGGCCCTTTTATTGACACAGGGTATTGGTTGTAAGGGGGAGGTGCAAAGGAGATTAAAGGGAAGGAGATTATAGAAAGGGGAAGGGTATAGAAGATTAGGGATTGTAAATCTGCCCTCCAGGCACTTCTCATCTACTCGATGACACACCCTAATCCCCAGCCATGGTTTTAATCTTATCAAAAAGGCGGTCCACCTATCAGCTTCTGCGGTCCCTTGTCATACATCGGTCCTCGGCACCCCGGGCATTCCAGGTCATACCTCGTGATGCATAGCCTTCCTAGCATGATCCAGCTTTGTGCTCTTGTTTGAAGGGCTGAAGGGTTGGGCTCCTGTACCTAACTGGCTGGGCCATTTTGACCTTGTTTAGGTGACAAAACGGCGGCTGCATAGGTTGCCTAGGAGTAGCAGACCCGCAAGACACAGGTGATCTAAGCTGTTTCCCCTGCCACTTTGGGTCATAGTTAGTCTATATTGAGGTCTTTGGGCTCATACTGTTGTAGAGCAACCCCAATATAAAACAGGGTGCCTGACTGTGGGTCCTCACCTGCGCGCTTAAAAGGGCTTATCAATGCTCTACTGCAGGCACACGCGAAAGGTTCATAAAAGGTTTTGTTATAGGACAGGGAGAGGGGCAGCCCAAGCCCCGCAAACCTGCCTATTCTAAATGGGTTCTGCCATCCGCCGCATCAATACAAAACATAGGAGACTTTAATGGGAAGGAACTTTAATTAGGAAACAATACAGGTAAGGCAAAGAGTCTAGTTTCTAAATGAAGCAACCAAAGTTACCCGTCCCCTCGTGGGTAAAAGTCCATCCAAATGGGACTGGCCCAGAGCAAGGCCCCAAAGCCTGCCACAAGTCTAAAGCATCTTCCAGTGGGGACCCACAGAAAAGGGCCAGAAACAACCAGACAAGCCCAGAAGGAAAGGAGCAAAATCAACATCAAGATAAAAGCTGCCATTGTCACCTCCCCACGGGTCTCACCCACATCTGTGTCACCCAGTCCACGACCAAAAGACAAGCGCAGTTTCTTCACGTGTGTCTAGGCTCCACGCGCCTCCTCCAGGTCTCCTTCTGGCTCCACCCTGCTTCCTTCCTCAGTCTCTTCTGCAGCTTCTCCTCTTTCTGCTCAGCTCCACCCTCCCTTGGGTGGGGCAGGGAACCTCCCCCTTTCCTGGGGACCACCCTGTTACAGTTTATTTACAAGGGAAGGGGAAATGAGGAAATGTACAGCTCAGGGAGAAAAGTGGGAGACAAAGTTTTAAATAAGTCTTACCCGATCCGCCGATCAGGAATCCCAAATGGCACTCTGAGATCTGGCCTCGAGCCAGGAGCCGTGAAGCCAGGAGGCGAGCGATCGCGAGCGACCCCAAGGCCCACATGTTTGGTTTTTATATCCAACCTGGCTGCCCAACTCCACCCTCAGGTCCCAGCCACCCTCCCTTTGGTGGTGACAGGATTTGTCTTTCCCAATGTCTTGATGGCTTTAGTCTGGAGTGGGGGTGGGGTCCACAAAGCCTGCATGGGATTAGCTCAGGACATCATTTCCCCCTAACAATACCACCAACCATTGTCTGCATTCCTGCTCTCAAAGCTTTCTAGCAGTGCACCCTCTGTCCTGGAAGCCAACTCTGTGTACCCCCTTATCCAGAGCAGTGTCTGGTCTCCAAAGCTTGTAATATGGGTATGTATTCCTGAATGGAAAGCTGTAGAAGCACCCCAAAGAGCAGTCCCACCCCCTCATAGGTTGTACTGTCCTGGCAACACAGTTCTGTTGAAAGGTTTCCTACCCCTTTCTACCCTGCCACTGCTGTGTGTGTGCACTCCGCATCTGTTCACCTTTCAGGGCTACGGCCTCATTGTGCTAGCTCAGTTGTAAGTATATGGAGGAGGCAACCCAAGCATCTTCATATCCCACCATCTTTCTTGGCTTTTCACTCTAATTTTACTGGAAGTTAATTTTCCTAAAATGCCTTCACATGTTTGGTAGTGTGTGTGTATATATATATATATATAATTCTAGCTTAAAAAATAGGCTTCCTTGCTTTTCTCGAGCTTCATGTTCTTTTTACACCTTTGATGACATTCTGAGTCTCAATCCTTTGTTTGGAGTCTTTCTTTTTCTTCAGAATCCCTTTGAGTCTTTTCTTCATGTCTGATATTCTGACATTCCAGGATGGCAAATTTTATAGGTTCTTTATTCCTTCTTTGGGCCTGCAATCCATCTAGCCTTTCAGTAAGGTAATGATTTTCTCACATTGCGAGATATTTTCTCAGAATGATTATTGGATCATTTCTTCTCCTTTGTTTTCTAAGGAAGTAGAATTGATTTCTATTGGGTGATGGCATATTATACCTTCTTCATAGGAAACCAGTTTTTTCATGAGAGAGATGTAGTTGTTTGTTTTATAGAAAATATTACCAGATATCAAATTATAAAACATATACACCCACATTACACTCAAACTCAGAGGATATCAAAAAGTCAACCCTACTGAAAAGTTCGGGTAAACCTGACCAATCTCTGCTGTCCCAATGGGTAGTTCCAAGAATGATATCCAATTTGTAAGATTGCTAAAAAAGAAAAATATCATTTGGAGAATAATTTTCAGGACTATTTCCCTCATACTCTTGAGTCTTTGGAATTTATTACAATTAATAGATTTGTGTACACAAGCAAAAACAGGGTATATTCCTGCAATAGATGAAATGATAGTATTCCTGGGTGGGAAGAATTAATATCATCTTACCTAAAGCAACATACAGATTCAGTGCAATGTCTATCAAAATTCAGTGATGTTTTTAAGAAAATAGAATTGTAGTGAAATTTATATGCAACCACCAAAACCCCCAAATACCTGAAGCAATCTTGAGGAGAAAGAAAGAAAATGGAGTCATTATGCTCCCCAAATTCAAAGCATATTTCTGAGCACCAGTAACAGAAATAGCGTATTACTGCGGTAAAATAGACACATGGGTCAGTGGGATAGAATTGAGACCCCAAAATAAGGCCACATAAATATTGACCATCTCTGACAATGGAACACAACCATACGGAGCGACCACAGCGGGACTGCGGGGGGACAGGGCCCTGTGGGGGCAGGCGCGGAACCCCAGGCAGGGCCTCTCCGGACCGCGGTTTTCGCAGCTGAGGGCGCTGGGGCGACCCGGCGACCTTGTCCTGGGGCGGCGGGAAGCACCGCGGCCTCCATGCATCAGGGGCTCGGCCCGGACGGCAGCCCGGTTTCCGTAGTGTAGTGGTTATCACGTTCGCCTCACACGCGAAAGGTCCCCGGTTCGAAACCGGGCGGAAACATTTCCTTTTCCCGGAGGGGACGATCCCGCCGGGGTCCCCCGCATTCCCATGGACACAATTCCCGCGCCCCCGGGACCCTCGGCAGCCGGCCTCCGGGCCGCGCCCACCACCCCGGCCCGAAGCCCCTATTCGTCTCGTCTGCGGCCGCGTCTTCTCTGCGCCCCCAGCTCGCCCGTCCCTGAGGAACAAGGTCTTTCCGCCCGGGCGCTCTGGGCGCGCCAGCCCCGCACAGGGTCGGGACAGGAGGGTGCGGGGGCGCAACAGCGGGGACCAGCCTCGTGGCGCGGGGGCTGCGGCCACAGACGGCCGAGGAGGAGGAGATTCGTGCTGCGCCCTGGACGCGGGCCCCGCGCCAAGCGGGCGGCCGTCAGGAGGCCCGAGGCCCCGAAGGACGCGCGCCCGGACCTCGCGGGTGACAGTGACGGCCGCTGCTTTCCACGGAAACGCGCCGGGGCGGGGCCCGCGCCACTCGCCTCCTCTCTGGGCGACGCCTCAGGGGCCCTGGTGTAGCGGCGGCGCCCCTGCTCTTTGGGGGTCTCCCTCCAAACGGGGCTCAGCGCCGCGCGGCTGGAGGCGGGGGCCGTGCGGTCTGCAGGGGCCTCTCCGGGACCCGACGGCGGGGCCCCTCGGGCCGGGGCGGCGCCCAGGGAGCTGTGCTCACCCGGTGGTGCAGGCAGCGCCCCGCGCCGTCGGAGCGCGCGAGGTCGCTGCTCCAGGCCCTGGCGCCTGCCGGCCCCTCCGCTCCTGCCTGCTCCTGCGCGTCCTGCGGGGACCTGGGGGTCGGCCGGACAGAAGGCCGAGGAATGCTCGCCTGTGCCGGGAGGGCGAGGGCGGCGGCCGGGGTGCCCGCCACGCCAGAGGAGTGCTGGCAAGAGCCGCCAGGAAGGCCGCTTCCGCGCCGCCGTCGGGGCGCCGGGTCGGTGCCGCCCTGTGGCGAGGGGGCGGCCTCTTCTGGCCCCGGCCTCGACCTGGGCGAGGGGCTGGTGCCCGCGCGGCCGTTTCTGGGGCCCGCCGGAGTCCAAACGGCGGGACAAACGCCGGCCGCAAAAGGCACTCGGAAGGGCGGGAACGCGCCGGTGCTGCACAGGCCGGGGCGACAGGAGGGTCGTGGAGGGCTCTCCTCTCCGCCCCTCGCGAGCAGGGGGGCGGGCTGGAAGCAGCGCCGTCGCCTGCGCGTGTCAAAAGGGCGACAGGCGTCCCTGGGTGGGCTCGAACCACCAACCTTTCGGTTAACAGCCGAACGCGCTAACCGATTGCGCCACAGAGACCTGCGGGCAGCGCGCGTCGGGCGCCGGCTGAGAGGCGCGTCCCCCCAGGCTCCGCCGAGCCGCGGGGCTGCGGGCGCGCAGCTCGGACCCGGCCTCCCAGCGCGCGACAGCCGCCACCCCGCGGGGCCGCGAGCCAGTGCCGCCGGCGCCCGGTCCGCTCAGCGACGCCCAGGTCGCCCGACGGGCTCCGCACCCGCCTGGAGGCCGCGCCGCCGAGGCCGCCCAGGGGCGCGCGAGGGCGGCTGAACGGCCCGGGGGCTCCCCTGTCGCTCTTTCCTTTCGCTGCGGCCGCGCCCCACCTTCCGCGCCGCGGGCGCTCGGCTGCTGCGGCTCCGCGACCGCGAGAGACCCGGGCGGGCGGGGACGGGCTGGGGCTCGGGGGGGGGTGGAGGGGCAAGAGCAAAGTCCAGGGGGGCAGGAAGCGGCGGCGTCTGCTCCAGGCCGGGAGCCCCGGAGGCCCGCGCAGAGGCTCCTGCCGCAGACGGCGCGCCCGGGCTGTCGCCACGCGGGGCTGGAGAGCCGCAGCCGTCCGACCACGGGAGGGCGAGGCCCCGGCCCGCGCCGGCCCAGCGGGCAGCCCGGGCGCCGGGCGCGGACCAGGAGGCGCCGAGCGCGCGGGCTGCCGGCGCGGGCCGCGTGGCGCGCCGTGATCGTATAGTGGTTAGTACTCTGCGTTGTGGCCGCAGCAACCTCGGTTCGAATCCGAGTCACGGCACTCGGCCCCTCGGGGCGCGCCTCCTCCTTTTCCCGGCCCAGCCCCGGCCGCCGACCCTCCCTGGGCCTCGCCCCGCGCGCTCCGGCCCGGGGGCCCCGCACCCGCGCAGCAGCGCAGTCCGCGCCCTCGAGCACCGTTTTTTCCTGGGGGGCCAAAAACAACCCCTCGCTGCCGGCTCCTGCGTCGCCGCCGCCCGGCACGCGCTCGCGCTCGGCCTCCCGCAGCCTCGGGCGCGTGGGTCGCGGGCAGCGCTTTCCCCTCCCCGAGCAGCCCCCAGCCCCCCGCTCCCGGCCTCGGCCGCGGCAGACGCCCGTCCTCCTGCGCGGCCAGGGCGCCCGCACGGCTCGCAGCGGCTTGGCCCCCGTCGGTCCCGGGACGGCGCGCGGGCGCGTGCAGGGCCCCAGCTCCGAGGACAGCCGCGCGCGCGGCGCGTCCTCTCCCGGGCCGGGGCGCCGGGGCGTCTTCGCGCCTCGCGGGTTTCCGGCAGGCGGGCGGCCAAGCCCCCGCCGGCTCCCTGGTGGTCTAGTGGCTAGGATTCGGCGCTTTCACCGCCGCGGCCCGGGTTCGATTCCCGGTCAGGGAACTCCTTTTACCCCGCGCGCCCGCGGCCCCCGCGCCGCACTCCAGGCCGCAGAGGCGCCCCGGGGCCCAGCGGAGGCCGAGGCATCCCGCCGGCGGCGGCGTCTGTGCCTCCCGCGAACTCGCGGCAGCTCCGGAGACGCCACGGGTTTTTTAAACCCTGGCCCGGCCCAAGGGGCTCCTCTGTTTCCTCGAGGCCGACCAGAGCCCCTGCCCTCCCCGAGCGCCGCCGTCTAAGTCCCGGTTCCTGCTGGCGGGGAAGGCTCAGAAACGAGGTGCTCTGGCGCACCCCGGGCCACAGGCACCCGGACTAACTCGCCGCCGCCGCCTGGTCTTCAGGACGCGGCGAGGAAGCGCGCGCAGCGGGTGAGCCGGTCTCCAGGCCCGCAGGGGACGCGGAGGCCCCCGCCGGGGCGCTGCTCCCTGATGCGGGAGGACTGGCGCCCGCCCCTCGGGGACAGAGGCCGAAGGGAGCGCGGCCTTGGGGTCCGCCGCCCGCGCGAGGCAGCTCCGCGGGCCCCGGGCCTCGCCCCCAGCCAGCTGCTGCCCGCGCCGTCCAGCGGCCCGACGCGCCCACGCCACGGGCAAAAGCGGGGCGAGGCGCGAAGAGCCTGGCGGGAGCAAAAAGGGGCGCGCTCTGCATTGGCCGGGAATCGAACCCGGGTCTCCCGCGTGGGAGGCGAGAATTCTACCACTGAACCACCAATGCCTGTCAACGGCGCGCTGGGGAGGGGGAAGGGAAGGAGCCCCGGCCGGACCCTGGGGCCTGGGGCGGCGCCCCGCGCGCGGGGTGCCCGTGTGAGGCGCGCGGACGCAAAGGTTCCCAAATACACCGCAGTCTTCAGAAGCCAGAGCGGACCTGCCGCAGCCACGTCAGCCGGGCTGCCCGTCACTCACGTCAGGCCACAGCACCGCGCGCGCGTTCAACGCTAAAGACTGGAAAGGCGTCTCCACCGCGGTCACAGCCCTCTGCGGAGAGCCGGGGAAAGCTCTGCAGCCCCCTGGTGAACGCCCTGGACCCGCCGCGGCGTCAACCCGGAGCTCCTTCCCTTCCCCCTCCCCAGCGCGCCGTTGACAGGCATTGGTGGTTCAGTGGTAGAATTCTCGCCTCCCACGCGGGAGACCCGGGTTCGATTCCCGGCCAATGCAGAGCGCGCCCCTTTTTGCTCCCGCCAGGCTCTTCGCGCCTCGCCCCGCTTTTGCCCGTGGCGTGGGCGCGTCGGGCCGCTGGACGGCGCGGGCAGCAGCTGGCTGGGGGCGAGGCCCGGGGCCCGCGGAGCTGCCTCGCGCGGGCGGCGGACCCCAAGGCCGCGCTCCCTTCGGCCTCTGTCCCCGAGGGGCGGGCGCCAGTCCTCCCGCATCAGGGAGCAGCGCCCCGGCGGGGGCCTCCGCGTCCCCTGCGGGCCTGGAGACCGGCTCACCCGCTGCGCGCGCTTCCTCGCCGCGTCCTGAAGACCAGGCGGCGGCGGCGAGTTAGTCCGGGTGCCTGTGGCCCGGGGTGCGCCAGAGCACCTCGTTTCTGAGCCTTCCCCGCCAGCAGGAACCGGGACTTAGACGGCGGCGCTCGGGGAGGGCAGGGGCTCTGGTCGGCCTCGAGGAAACAGAGGAGCCCCTTGGGCCGGGCCAGGGTTTAAAAAACCCGTGGCGTCTCCGGAGCTGCCGCGAGTTCGCGGGAGGCACAGACGCCGCCGCCGGCGGGATGCCTCGGCCTCCGCTGGGCCCCGGGGCGCCTCTGCGGCCTGGAGTGCGGCGCGGGGGCCGCGGGCGCGCGGGGTAAAAGGAGTTCCCTGACCGGGAATCGAACCCGGGCCGCGGCGGTGAAAGCGCCGAATCCTAGCCACTAGACCACCAGGGAGCCGGCGGGGGCTTGGCCGCCCGCCTGCCGGAAACCCGCGAGGCGCGAAGACGCCCCGGCGCCCCGGCCCGGGAGAGGACGCGCCGCGCGCGCGGCTGTCCTCGGAGCTGGGGCCCTGCACGCGCCCGCGCGCCGTCCCGGGACCGACGGGGGCCAAGCCGCTGCGAGCCGTGCGGGCGCCCTGGCCGCGCAGGAGGACGGGCGTCTGCCGCGGCCGAGGCCGGGAGCGGGGGGCTGGGGGCTGCTCGGGGAGGGGAAAGCGCTGCCCGCGACCCACGCGCCCGAGGCTGCGGGAGGCCGAGCGCGAGCGCGTGCCGGGCGGCGGCGACGCAGGAGCCGGCAGCGAGGGGTTGTTTTTGGCCCCCCAGGAAAAAACGGTGCTCGAGGGCGCGGACTGCGCTGCTGCGCGGGTGCGGGGCCCCCGGGCCGGAGCGCGCGGGGCGAGGCCCAGGGAGGGTCGGCGGCCGGGGCTGGGCCGGGAAAAGGAGGAGGCGCGCCCCGAGGGGCCGAGTGCCGTGACTCGGATTCGAACCGAGGTTGCTGCGGCCACAACGCAGAGTACTAACCACTATACGATCACGGCGCGCCACGCGGCCCGCGCCGGCAGCCCGCGCGCTCGGCGCCTCCTGGTCCGCGCCCGGCGCCCGGGCTGCCCGCTGGGCCGGCGCGGGCCGGGGCCTCGCCCTCCCGTGGTCGGACGGCTGCGGCTCTCCAGCCCCGCGTGGCGACAGCCCGGGCGCGCCGTCTGCGGCAGGAGCCTCTGCGCGGGCCTCCGGGGCTCCCGGCCTGGAGCAGACGCCGCCGCTTCCTGCCCCCCTGGACTTTGCTCTTGCCCCTCCACCCCCCCCCGAGCCCCAGCCCGTCCCCGCCCGCCCGGGTCTCTCGCGGTCGCGGAGCCGCAGCAGCCGAGCGCCCGCGGCGCGGAAGGTGGGGCGCGGCCGCAGCGAAAGGAAAGAGCGACAGGGGAGCCCCCGGGCCGTTCAGCCGCCCTCGCGCGCCCCTGGGCGGCCTCGGCGGCGCGGCCTCCAGGCGGGTGCGGAGCCCGTCGGGCGACCTGGGCGTCGCTGAGCGGACCGGGCGCCGGCGGCACTGGCTCGCGGCCCCGCGGGGTGGCGGCTGTCGCGCGCTGGGAGGCCGGGTCCGAGCTGCGCGCCCGCAGCCCCGCGGCTCGGCGGAGCCTGGGGGGACGCGCCTCTCAGCCGGCGCCCGACGCGCGCTGCCCGCAGGTCTCTGTGGCGCAATCGGTTAGCGCGTTCGGCTGTTAACCGAAAGGTTGGTGGTTCGAGCCCACCCAGGGACGCCTGTCGCCCTTTTGACACGCGCAGGCGACGGCGCTGCTTCCAGCCCGCCCCCCTGCTCGCGAGGGGCGGAGAGGAGAGCCCTCCACGACCCTCCTGTCGCCCCGGCCTGTGCAGCACCGGCGCGTTCCCGCCCTTCCGAGTGCCTTTTGCGGCCGGCGTTTGTCCCGCCGTTTGGACTCCGGCGGGCCCCAGAAACGGCCGCGCGGGCACCAGCCCCTCGCCCAGGTCGAGGCCGGGGCCAGAAGAGGCCGCCCCCTCGCCACAGGGCGGCACCGACCCGGCGCCCCGACGGCGGCGCGGAAGCGGCCTTCCTGGCGGCTCTTGCCAGCACTCCTCTGGCGTGGCGGGCACCCCGGCCGCCGCCCTCGCCCTCCCGGCACAGGCGAGCATTCCTCGGCCTTCTGTCCGGCCGTCCCCCAGGTCCCCGCAGGACGCGCAGGAGCAGGCAGGAGCGGAGGGGCCGGCAGGCGCGGAGGGGCCGGCAGGCGCCAGGGCCTGGAGCAGCGACCTCGCGCGCTCCGACGGCGCGGGGCGCTGCCTGCACCACCGGGTGAGCACAGCTCCCTGGGCGCCGCCCCGGCCCGAGGGGCCCCGCCGTCGGGTCCCGGAGAGGCCCCTGCAGACCGCACGGCCCCCGCCTCCAGCCGCGCGGCGCTGAGCCCCGTTTGGAGGGAGACCCCCAAAGAGCAGGGGCGCCGCCGCTACACCAGGGCCCCTGAGGCGTCGCCCAGAGAGGAGGCGAGTGGCGCGGGCCCCGCCCCGGCGCGTTTCCGTGGAAAGCAGCGGCCGTCACTGTCACCCGCGAGGTCCGGGCGCGCGTCCTTCGGGGCCTCGGGCCTCCTGACGGCCGCCCGCTTGGCGCGGGGCCCGCGTCCAGGGCGCAGCACGAATCTCCTCCTCCTCGGCCGTCTGTGGCCGCAGCCCCCGCGCCACGAGGCTGGTCCCCGCTGTTGCGCCCCCGCACCCTCCTGTCCCGACCCTGTGCGGGGCTGGCGCGCCCAGAGCGCCCGGGCGGAAAGACCTTGTTCCTCAGGGACGGGCGAGCTGGGGGCGCAGAGAAGACGCGGCCGCAGACGAGACGAATAGGGGCTTCGGGCCGGGGTGGTGGGCGCGGCCCGGAGGCCGGCTGCCGAGGGTCCCGGGGGCGCGGGAATTGTGTCCATGGGAATGCGGGGGACCCCGGCGGGATCGTCCCCTCCGGGAAAAGGAAATGTTTCCGCCCGGTTTCGAACCGGGGACCTTTCGCGTGTGAGGCGAACGTGATAACCACTACACTACGGAAACCGGGCTGCCGTCCGGGCCGAGCCCCTGATGCATGGAGGCCGCGGTGCTTCCCGCCGCCCCAGGACAAGGTCGCCGGGTCGCCCCAGCGCCCTCAGCTGCGAAAACCGCGGTCCGGAGAGGCCCTGCCTGGGGTTCCGCGCCTGCCCCCACAGGGCCCTGTCCCCCCGCAGTCCCGCTGTGGTCGCCTCCACCCGCTGTCCTGTCCCCGCAGCGCACAGGACGCGCCTGCTGAGCCCGGCTCTGGTGTCTGGAGTCTCCTGTGTCCGAGGTGTCGCCGCCTTGCTCTTGGTTGTCACTGTGTTTACTGCGGGTGAGTGTCTGTCATGCACCTTCCATGTGCTTCACTCGCTGTGGACAAAATTATAACTTAACAGTAATTTTCGCAGATATTTTTCTAACTTTATCTAGCACTTTAGTCGCATCCTCAGACTGGATCCTTGGTGTGGAGTTATTGTTCTTCTCTAGAAACTGTAAGGTTCTTTTCTTCTTGCCTAACAGAACGTAGGTCTTCAAAGTCCAGGCTGTTTTCTCATAATGATTATTGGAAAATTTCCTCTCGGCTCTGCGGGACGTCCACAAGCCCGGGGTGGAGCCCGGGGGTGAAATGCTCCGCTGCTGCTCGTTAGCGCCATCCACTGGCCTCAATAGAGGCCAGTTTGCAGCTCTCCTCCCTGCCGGCCTGTGACTACGCAGGTGTCTCCTTTTTATCCTTTCTCCTTTTCCTAATAAACCTATATTTAAAAATGTTTAAAAGTGGGCTTCTCTGGTGACAACCTATGAAGCTCTCTGCAGCCACTGCAGCACGAGTTCGATCCCCAGTCAGGGAGCTACCCACATGGCGCCACAGACCTCTCCTGACTCGCCCGCTGCTCCCCTCAGCAGTGGGTTTTACTAGATCTGCCTGTTCTGCTCCCCACTCTGTCTCTGGTGAATCCTCTCACAACCCCCCCCACCTCTGCCCTGCACCTCAGTTCTTGTATGCATAAATAAATAAAAATAATCTTTTTTTAGTTGTTGTTAGCTAAAAGAATGTATGTGGTTTACCGAAGGGAAACTTGTACAGAAAGAAGAAAAGATAAGATTTAATAAAATAGAAGTGTAATTCCACATGTGTATAAAATACAGAAAATTTTAATAGAAAGTTGTTAACAAGATAAAGCTGAACGATCTACAAAATCACACCTGTTTGGAGCCCATCAGAGTTGAGGTTGCAAGGCCACTGGATAAATTGAAGTCCAAAGCAGAAGAAACCCCTCCAAGGAGGGACAGATACATGAGCCATGTCACTGTGGCAGAAGACAAAGATGGCATCTATAAAAGTTAAGGAGAAAACAACTGATGTTTATCCATTTCTTAAAGGCCTCCTGTGGGTGATAGTTTAGAATCTCCAAGAGACCCAATTGCAAAGCAGGTTTTCACACAGTTGTTAGATCTTTCTGTGAAGTCTCCACCAAGAGTCCATGCACCCAAAAAAAGTGGGCAGGATAAGAGATTCTCAAAGTTGCCTTAATGGTAAGGGCATGAGATCATGAACAGCTACTCCTGCAACCGAGTCCCTTCTCTCGTGAACTAAAAGCCACCTACCACCAATGTCAGAGCAGGAAACCCTGCCAAGCTTTGGCTCCAGATCTAGCCAGCTGGTGTTATGATAGGGGTAGGAGCAAACGCTGTCCACTAATGAATAGAAGGGAAAAGACTTTTCTTGCCCTAGTCTTCCCATCTTAAAGAGGCAGAGTTGCCCTACCACAGAGGGGGGGTCACAGAAACACCAGGCCCAAGGCATATGTGGCTTCCGGCTTGGTACACAGTGCCTGCCTAAGACAGGCTAGAACAGGAGAACGGAACCCTCTCCTTTCCACCATGTCTCTGGACTGAGAAACAAGCAAATGTAGTCAAATCTACCCCTAAGAAGACAAACCAAGTGACATCCAGGGCCCCATCTACGAAGTGGGTATATTTCTATTAAAAGCTGAGAATGGAGCAGGTGCTGGAAGAAAACCCGGCAGCACTGCTAGGCTCCTGCTAAGCAGACAGCAAGACAACACACTGCCGAAGGATCTGGAAGCCATGATGAACACTAACTAGAGCAACAGGGGGGAAAGCCAGCTCGGCTGTTTGCCTGGCTGACTCAAATACCTGCACTGGTGACCTGACAGGAGAACAGGCATGACTAAATGACTCTCAATTACTTTTTTACACAGCATCTAACAATTATTTTTAGAATGTAATACACACAGGTACGCAGAGATGACCATGGTCACGAGGTATAGCAGTCCTCAGAATAGACCCCTGGAAGTTAGGCAGGGATTTTAAAACACAATAAATGAATACATTTCCAAAGTTAATGCTGGGGTTCCCAGCCAGGGTGGTTTCCAGCTGGCACAGAAGCAGTGGTTTGTACCTAAGGGGTCCACGAAGCCCAGGTCCTGCCCTGGGGACCATGTATGCTCTCTGGTGATGGGGAAAGCGTGAAAGCACAGACACATACTATTAGTTGCTGAAATTTCACCTCGGGTGGAAATTTTGGTAAACTGAGGCACGATCTGTGGTTTCTGGTGGAAGTTTAAAGGACTCTTCCCTGGGCCTAAGCCCAGCCTGGATTTGACGCCATTGTCTGACGGGCGGGGACATGCTCAAGTCAGCGACAGGAGCCTGCCCCACGGGAGCGGCCGCAGGTGGGTCCTGCCGGGGGAAGAAGCACCTGGGATTGTGGGTGGGAATTAAGGGTGCGGGGTTGACTGGGCACTATTCACACAGCTCCCGCGAAAAAGGAAGTCCTGCCCCGCGGAGGTTCCATGGTGTAATGGTTAGCACTCTGGACTCTGAATCCAGCGATCCGAGTTCAAATCTCGGTGGGACCTTTATGTTTAACCAGCCTGGGGGACATTTTACTCCCCACGGGGGACGTGGTTTCTGGCTCCGAGGCCCCTGGTGTGGAGAGGAAGGTGTGCCCCAGTGGGGGGGTCCCCCGCCCCAACGCTCAGCTCTCCTTCCACCGGGTCCCGGCCCGACGGGCGGGGCTGGGGCTACTGGTGGGGCCACGGGGATCCCCGAGTGCGTTGACGTCGCCCTGCAGCTTGGGCCCGCGAGAAACCCGAGGCTGGGTTTTATTCCGATTTTATTCCGACTCTTTAGCGCCTGCAGCCTCACTGGGGGCACCTGGGCCCGAGCTCCCCGCACTGCGATCCTAACTCCAGGGGCGCCCCTTCCGTCCCACGCGGCCAGAGAGTTTGCGGGGGCCACACCGCACTGACAAAGACAGTGGAGTCGCGGAGCAGGCTCCGGAATGCAGGACGCCGCTGAAGAGCAAGATCTTGGCCTGTGTATGGCTAGAATCATCATAATCATCAGTTGTGAGAGGAAGGAGGACAAAGAGAAAAGGGAGGGGTCAGGCCAGAAAACGTGCTGTCACCTGTGGGGCCGGGGGTTGAGCCTGCCCTCCAGGCACTTCCCATCTGCTCGATGGATGACTCGGAATTGTAATTGAGAACGAGCTCTAGATCCCCAGCCATGGTTTCAACCTCATCAACAAGGCTTTCCACTGATCAGCCTCTGGGGTCCCTTGTCCTGGATCCGTCCTCAGCCCCCAGGGCGTTCCCGGGGTGATCCAGCTTGAAGCTCTTGGTTGATTTGAAAGGCCCTTGTAAGGTTTGGCTCTGACTGACTGACCAGGCATTTCTGACCTTGTGTAGGAGCGCAGAACTGCAGGTAACAAAATGGTGGCCCAACAGGCCGCTTAGGATTAGCAGACCCACAAGAGGAGTCCCGGCTGGGATTCCTGGGGTTCCTGAGCCCCCCAACCCCAGTGGGTGTTCGCCACCCCCCCACAAGGTGAGATAAGGGGCCACCCCAAAGGCGGAGCCACCTCAAAGGCCGAGCCCCCAACCCGCAGGCTCCCCTGTGCCCTGCCCAAGTCTGCTCCAGGAGGAGACGCCTCAGGGCCTCAGGCCTTGACCCTGGGAAACACTTTCTCTCCTGCTGGGCAAAAACCACAAACCCCAAAACTGTTGATCAAGCCTTGGAAAGGCGCATCCCAGCTGGTTAAGACGTCGGGAGCCAGATCTCTTAGCTAGGGAAACTTCAGCTTCACACGGACTGAAAATCTCTGCTGTGTTGGGGGAGGGGGGGCTCTCTTTGGAGGCGTGAAGGGGAAGAGTCTGGGCACCGCCAAGAAAACAGGCAAGGGAGGGAGCGAAGACCGACAGACGCCAAGCCAGGTCCTGACGGCCCGGGAGATGACCGGCGGGTGGGGAAACAAATTCATTTTCCATTCGTAGGTCGATGTGCTCTGCAGGGCCTGGGGTGGGACGCCAGAAAACCCAGGAACATCACTCTCATGTGGCAGTCAGAGATAAGCAGGGAAATTAGTTACAGGAGTTGCAGGTGTTTTCTCTGGGGAGAAATGTGGGCTGGGCCAGGAGGAGACCCTTCCCATAGGTTCTGGATATGTGTAAAATAATTTCTTTCTACCTCCGACATTCTTTTTTTTTTTTTAAAGATTTATTTATTCATACATACAAGAATCGGGGTACAGGTCAGACGCATGGGAGGGTGAGAGGATTCACCAGAGACAGAGCCGGGAGCAGAACAGGCAGACTGACGAAATCCACTGCTGTGCCTCCGACATTCTTAAAGTTCATCGTTTGTATTTTGAATTTAAAATTCTAGGTATGTTTATGCCTCACACTTTAAAGATGCTAGGTTTGTGTCATGTGTAGAATTGTACACTGTAAAGCTGTACATTTGTTATTGGGGCAGTTTTGAAGCAAGGAATTGGATCATTATTCACTTTTAATGAGTTAAACAGAAAAGCTCATAAACTCCCAAGGCAGGAAGTTAGTGCTGGTCAGTGAGGATTGTTTCACTCTGCCTAGGAGGATCTGCAGCCACTGAAAATATCACTGATGTAACCTAAAATCAGTTTTTAATCACATCCAGTCTTTGTGCAGTGTTGCACCCAACATGTAAGAGCTAACACAGAGAGATCGTGTGCAAAATGCCAGGTGTCAGGCGTAGTCTACAAGTTTCACGTTTTTACTTTTTTAATCCTCACAATAGGCCTATGTCACATCATCACCCTCATTTTATTGCTAAGAAATCTGAGACCAAGAAGGGGGTGGTCTTCATAAGCAGGAATTTGAATCCAAAGTGCCCTGGCATCAAAGGATAGCCTCAGAACCATGACGTTTGTACCGTCCCTAATAAAAGAGAAACACAAATAGTAAGACGAGTTGACAAGATATTTCAGTCTGTATTTCTAAACATCAGCGGAATCTTGTAGCAGCCATAAAACTGTCCTAATATCCTTATATTCCACCTGCCTCCCAAATAGCCTTCTCCGTGTGAGGACATTCTGGCGGTGACATCTGTCACCCCACTGATCCCCAGGGTGGGTTTGGCTGATCTCGCTGGCCAGGCGGTGTCCCTCCCTCCCTCACTGGTTCACGTGGGTCACCCCTCCCCAAGCGGCCCGCTCTTCCCAAAATAGAAAGGGACCCTTCTTCTGTCACGCGCACACCAAAAACTTCGGTCAAATGCTATAAAAACCTGAATTGGGAGTTTACACACTTTTCTTTATGCTGTATTTCATAATGAAGGAGGGAAAACTGATCTTGGATTGTTTCAGGCTGGCACATACTTAATATAAACCACAGATTATTTTGAACATATTAGATCATCGCATTGAATCCATGTGACAACTCTCTGAGGCTTCAACATTATCTTCATATGACACTTTGCAAAATTGAAGCCTGGCAAACTGAAGGAGCTGGCCCAAGGTCACGCAGAAGGTGGCTCCAGGACTGGACGGGCAGGCCTCCAAGCAGTGTGTTCCCAAGCACAGACCCAACCCAATGTCTCTGTCATGACCCCGCCTTGTGGGATGGGCCTGGGAACAAATCCACGCAGTTCCTACTCACTGTGTTAGGCTGCAACTCTTAGTCAGAAATTCCTGGGTCGGGGATCCCAAACATGCTCAGTGCTGACAGCCCTGAGACCAAGGACCTCCCTTAAACACTGGAAAACCCCAAATTTCTCATCGGTGAGGCCCCGAGAATTGGCTTTGGTCTTGGTTCAGGTATTTTATATTTGAGCAAGGAAACCTGGGAGTGCAGGAATCTTCATCCTGAAGATCAGCCCAAAGGACGTATGACATCGACTGTCAATGTCCTTGATGGTGTTTTGTGGCGTTGCGGGGTCCTTGGGTTCACTCTGGGAAAGGTGTTACCAGAGCACCCATTTCAGCGGCACGCGGCGTTTCCCAGGCGCGTTTCTCCATGAGACAGAGACGTTCGTCATATTTAAAGAACAGGTTTATTAGGGAAAGGGAAACGGACAGGTTTTGCTGAGACAGGCCTGCATGGTTGCAGGCGGGTGGCCTGGAGGAGAGCGGCCTCCGCTGAGGGAGGTCAATGAAGAGAAGTCCCCACAGGTACAGGTCACCGGCAGGCAGGAGGCGGCTGTCCTGTGGGGGGAGAGAGTTGGTGAAAAGAGGCACCTGCAGAGTCACAGGTGGGCAGTGGGAGTGCTGCCCCGGGGCCTGTGCAGAGACTGCACTGCTACAGTCCCCTTCCCTTTGGGAGGGGTTGCTCCTCCATGGAGTGTCTGCTTGTTGCTGATGTTGCATAACTAGGCAAAACCAGGAGGGACCAGAGATTCCAGGGTGGGCCCAATCTCCATATCTTTACCCTCAGGTCTGTGCTCCACCCCCTGTAGCATCTGATCCTGCTTGGGTCTCCTGCCTTGTGATGAGGCCCTGGCGCCTGAGGGTCACAACCTCCACAGCTGGGTTAATGGCCATGTTGTTCCCCTCGACCCCCACCTCCTTGTGAGTCAGTTTGTGGTCTTGGGGCATCTCCTTTCCAGTCTTTCTATTCTTGTTCTCCATCATCCTCAGCGTTCCGTGGGCGTCCTGCGCGTTTCAATCCCCTTCCTATGGAGGCCCCTGCGCAGCAACCCTTCCCCCGTCACGGACCAAACCTCACAGCCCAGCAACGCCCGAGCCGCGCGCCCTTCCCCGAGCTGCCACGAGGGCGCGCGACGGTCCCCTCCTCGCAGGCTCCGTGTGCCAGGCAGGAGCTGGCGGCTCAGGAACGCGGTTGGGAGACGTTCCTGGGAAAGGAGTTGGCGAAATGAGCACCGCGCTAGACCTGGGGTTTCCTTCTGAACTGTAGGTCCGTATCCTGGCATTTACTGATGGGGCAGGAGCACCAGGACCGTGGCCCACGTAAGAGCGGATGTTGCAGCCCCTGCGGCCCACGCACGGGATATTAAGGACGCTTTGTCCTTGCCAGGCCGCCGATGCACGGCTGGTGCAAATTCGAGGCTGAGGAAGCTGTTCTGCCTATGAGGGTGATGAGGGAAGGCCAAGCTGGAGCCCCCACCCCCCCACACGGGGAGGCTGCTTGGGGGAGGGAAGGGCAGTGCGCGTTGTGGCCGGGAGTGGACACAAGATGTAGCAGCGAGACGCCAAATCAGGGTCTATTTTATTTTATTTTTAAAGATTTTATTTATCTATACAAAAACTGGGGTACAGGTAGGAGGTGCGGGAGGGTGAGAGACTTCACCAGAGACAGAGTGGGGAGCAGAACAGGCAGACAGACCGAAGACATTGCTGAGGGGAGCAGCGGGCGAGACAGGAGAGGTCCGCCGCGCCATGTGGGTTTCTCCCTGGCCGGCCGGGAATCGAACCCGCGCTGCAGAGGCTCCGGACAGCTTCACAGCGCAGCGCTCAACACGCTGCCAAACCGAGGAGGCCCAGGGGCGATTTTAAAAGAAATGAGACTTTTAACTTTTCTAAGGGCAGAGGGATTGGTAGAACTGCCTACAGCGCCGCCTCCCACAGGACGCCCGAGGAACCGGCCACGGATCCCTGGCGTAAGTTGCATCCCAACAAAAACCACCAGGAGACTTGGCTCCGGGCTCGGCGGCCTTGGGGTGCTCGCAATTCGCGCGAAGACAACGTGGGTATCCGGGTTGCAGCGCCAAGGTCGTGCCGCAAGAGGCAGAAAAAGACCCAGACTCAGACACTTATGCTGCTGACAAAGTAAAAAAAAAGTAATGAACGACAGAAAAAATGAAAAAAAACCCCAAGACGCACTAACAATAGGACTCAACAACAGAACAAACTTAAGCACTTGCAAAACAGTAACATTCTGCTTTTATCACCCATGAGACCAGGGGAGAGCGCGAACGCAGTCCCCCACTATCACAAATTATGCAGTCGAGTTTCCCACATTTGGGGAAATCGCAGGGGTCAGCACATCCGGAGTGCAATGGATAAGCCTCGCCCTGGGAAAACCACCTTCGTGATCATGGTATCTCCCCTGCCAGGTAAGTATGGGTTGCTGCGCCCCCGGCCCGCCTCGGCCTCACACGCCCCACACTGTACACGCACGGTCACTTTCCCGCCCGGGACACACGGCCTCCCCGGCGCGCCCACGCAGCTCCTAACGGCACGGCACGCAAACGCCTCTGGGCTCGCTCCCTCAGCACGGGAGATCGCGTCGCGTTTGGGGGGCACATGCCGAACCATCAGCCCTTGCGCCGCCTCATCTGCATAGGACTCGCCCCACCCGGGACGCGCCGACGTCGCCTCGGCTCCAGCCCCGCCGCCGGACGCTCCTCCCCCGCGACACGGCCCGGGCCCGCCCACCAGCGCGGGCGCCCGCGAGGGAAGTGACGCACCCTCCCCTCCGCCCCGCCCACCCCCCCTTTCCGGGCGGCGCGTGCGCGCGAGACTGTCCTCCTATGTCCTGACGGTTGAAGACTAGTTTCTCCCCGGAAGCAGTTTATTTTTTTAACCAGAAGGAAACTTAAAAAGGGAAAACTTGTATGACTAGTTTGAGAGAGTGGGAAGTGAAACGAACTGTCACAAAAAAGAGAAAGGAACACTTCGAGAAAAACATTCTTGGATATTCAGACAATGGCACAAACAAGCTAATGCTGAATATTTTCAGAAACCGAGCAAGGAAAAACAGGCATGCAGTTCAGGAAGGCGAATGAGACCTAGGGATACAAAGGGAATAGAAAAAATTCCCACACTAAAAATTAAAATCAAGATGCATGAAATTTTCGAGGAATGAAATTGAACTTTCTAGAGCAGGTTTCGTCGCTGTTCGTGACGCTTAGCCTGACCTCGCAGACACAGAGCCGACTCGGGCGGAAGTGACGTCTTCTGTAACCCCCGAACGTTCTGTTCTACGCACGGAAGACATGCGCCGCCCGGAAAAGGGGTGGGCGGGGCGGAGGGGAGGGTGCGTCACTTCCCCCGCGGGCGCCCGCGCTGGTGGGCGGGCCCGGGCCGTGTCGCGGGGGAGGAGCGTCCGGCGGCGGGGCTGGAGCCGAGGCGACGTCGGCGCGTCCCGGGTGGGGCGAGTCCTATGCAGATGAGGCGGCGCAAGGGCTGATGGTTCGGCATGTGCCCCCCAAACGCGACGCGATCTCCCGTGCTGAGGGAGCGAGCCCAGAGGCGTTTGCGTGCCGTGCCGTTAGGAGCTGCGTGGGCGCGCCGGGGAGGCCGTGTGTCCCGGGCGGGAAAGTGACCGTGCGTGTACAGTGTGGGGCGTGTGAGGCCGAGGCGGGCCGGGGGCGCAGCAACTCATACTTACCTGGCAGGGGAGATACCATGATCACGAAGGTGGTTTTCCCAGGGCGAGGCTTATCCATTGCACTCCGGATGTGCTGACCCCTGCGATTTCCCCAAATGTGGGAAACTCGACTGCATAATTTGTGGTAGTGGGGGACTGCGTTCGCGCTCTCCCCTGGTCTCATGGGTGAAAAATCAGACTAAATCTGTACAGTAGTAGGAGACTCTTCGTTTTCGTGCCTACTTGGAAAAACTATACGTAACTGGTGGCAGTTCCCCTTTTTCACCACCGGAAGATGTGTTTTCTTATTTTCCGGTTTTTTTTTCTATAATTTTTTTCAGTGTTTTCTGTAGCGTTGTATTTTAAACTGACTTGCTTCAATGTGGGTAAATTGCTTTAAAACATGTTTCCTTTTGAGGCCTCACAGCCTTCTATAGGGGATGCTGCCACGGCGTGGGCGCCCCCCGAGCTCCCAGAGCTGCTCCCCGCCACCCCGCTACCCTCCGGCGGCGACTGTTCCGCCCATTGTGCACATCATTTGTTCTTGGGCAGTTTCTTTCCACAGCTCGCCTGTTGTGGAGGGTGCGCGTGGGCGCGCATATATCCCTGTCTCATGGGTTTAGAGCATGTGCCGTTCTGAGATGACACAGAGCCTCGTGGTGTCATCATCCACCCGGCACTAAAGCTGAGGCCTCAGAATGATTCCATCAGGCTGGCTACTTGGGGGTAAGACGAGTGAGCGTGAGCCCAGGGCAACTGCCCAGTGAGCTCCTGGCCAGAGGCAATGCTGTGCAGATCCCGGGTGAGGCACTCTGGAAGGCCGCAGTCGGTTGTTTTAGCAGAAGCATTGCAGGCAGAGAAGGCAAAGGCCGGTAAAGTGAATGTTTATTCCAGTGAGAACAAAAAGCTGCCCTCCCGCGATGCAAAGGCTCTGTGTCCCTACCCTGGGCTTCTGAAAACTGGCTTCTAAACTGTTTTCTCCTCTCTGGTGCTCTGCTCTGCTGATTCCAGATGCTTCCGATCTCTGCCTGCGTGGTTCAGTATGAGCACCATGCTCCGCTGGGATTCCAGCTGGCGAGACCGCCATCAGGTCATTGCCCCAGTCCCCTCAGGACATCAGATCTGGCACTGCCTCGGTCCAATGTCACATGTTTTATCCAGTTTTATGGTGGTTTGAGGCATAAAGTTGAACCTGTTGGCCTCACTATGGCATAGCTATAGCCGGGAGTCCTGAATTGTTGTCAGCGCCTTTAAAATGAAGGCTTAATCATGGATTACTGACTTCTAAATAGTTTAACCAGTGCTTTCCAAATCTACAGATGACGAGGACTAAGGATTTTGTCTTTACTTTATTAACAAATACAACTAAGAATAAGCCGGGAGTGCTGGGTTCACTCTCAGCATGGTGACCCCACAGCACAGAAGGAGATGGGGTGGGGTGTCCTGGTCTCTGGGCATATTCCAATGCTGGGACTACAGGAGGGGCAGGATATGCCACCTCAAAATATGTTCCTTTGGCATAAGATTGTTTTGAGCTAAAGGCACTTGGAAAACAGCAGGTGCAAAGGCTCTGACCTCTACTTTTCTTTCAGAAAGCAGGAGATGAAACTCCCATGTAAAAGATGTCCTTTGTGTCCCAGGAGGAAAGAAATGTTCTTATCATCAGGGATGGGAAGTCCAGGCTGAGAGAAACTTGACAGAAAGATCCTGATAAATAACACCTGTCTTTCCATATATTTTACTTTTCCACAGTTGCTTCCCATTGTTCAACCTAGTGTATGAACACATGGGCCTACTCGTGTCTTTGGGTTTTCATTTTCCTACTGGAATTCCATGTACATGTAAAAAATCCTGTGTTTTTCTCCCACTATTCTCTCATGTCAGTCTAATTCTCAGGCCCAGCTGGAGACCTTCAGGAGGAGAGACAAGGTTATGCCTCCCCTACAGACTCGCCTACAGACCACAAAAGAAGGGGTTAGCAAAAAATCACCTGAAAGAGGCCAGCACTAGACCTACGACAGGGGACTTGGTGTAGACTGGTAGATCTAGTAGAAAATGCTAGAATTCCCAGACTCGGGTGGGTGGAAGACTAAGAACTGCCCAGAAAAACAAAGGCTGGGGGGAGAGGCTCAGCAAGACACTCATTACTGCGGGTCAGTGAATAAATCGGTCCTGGAGATACATCTCTCCAGGCCCCCCGGCCCCCCGTTTTCTCTTCCTCCACCCAAAGGCTTGGCTCTTCTCTCTCTGGATTTCCCCCCTCGTTGCCCCACGTGCTTGGGCGGCCCTCGCCGGGGGCCTCGTCTCACCGCGCGCTTCTCTTTGAGCGCAGGGTGTCGAGCTTCTCCCGTGGGGGAACGCGTCCTCCTCGGAATAAGGGCGCCCGAGGTCTAGAACAGACCATGTAAGTGACAAAGGAAATTTGTCTTGTACTTTCAGCTCCGGGGTGAACCTTGGCGACGGTTCCGCAGCAGAGGGAATGAGGTCGCGCCGGGCCTGGGCCACTGAGCTTAACACAACCCAGTCCCCGTCCCTCGGCACAAGAAAACCCTAGTTTTGGGGTCATGGAAAATAGGAAATCGTGGGTGCGTCGGTGTCAGAGAACAACGGACATTATTCTTTTCTCCCCAAACAGTGAACGGTCGCTGCTGGGTGCAGTTCCCAGGGGAGGGCCACGCGCGCCTCGTGGCCGCCGCGGGGAGGCCGCAGCCCCCCCGCCCCCCCAAGGAAGCCGGACCCCCACGCCGCGGGCCTGGGCGGGGACGCGGCGCTCGCTGCAAACTGAGCTGGCGGGGCGACGCCGGGCTCCTCTCCCCACGGCAGCCCCAAAAGCAAAAATCCCGCGCCCAGGCCAGAGGCCAGCTGCGCGTGACGGGCGAGCAGCGGCGGCCGCAGGGAGGTCGGGGTACCTGCTCGCGCCCGCGGCTGCCCGGGCTGTCAGGACCCAGCTCCGCGGGCTCTTGCTGCTGCGCTCCGAGGGGCCGCGCCCAGCGTTCGTTTGCGCCCAGAGGCGCCCCCAGATTTCGATGGAAAGACGCCCAGGGCGAGGGTCTTTCTCAGTCCGTCCCAAGAAGGCCGTCCCGCCCCCCGCGTCCACCTCCGCGGTCCAGCGCCTGGAATTTTCCAGCTTTCCCGGACCCTTGGGAGGAGGATAAGCTCGAAGCTCCGGCGGGGTTCTCGGGTCCCCGGGCCCCTGCGGCGGGGTGCACTTCCTGCCGCGCACTGGGCACCCCCGAGGGGCTCGGCCCTGCGACGGGGGCCGCCTGGCGCGCGCGCCAAGCCCAGGCCCCGCCAGCGGAGCCCCAGACGCGGGGCGGCGCCCCTCCCGCCCGTGCGCGCCCCCCGGCCCAGCGCCCCCCGGCCCAGCGCCCCCCCGCCCAGCGCCCCCCGCGCGCCCGAAGCCGCAGAGCGAGACTGGGGGGGGGCCGCGGCCGGCGGTTGAAAAGCGAGTTGTGCGACCAGGAAACGGATTGACGAGGCTCGTCTTTCGTGTCTCTGTGGCGCAATCGGTTAGCGCGTTCGGCTGTTAACCGAAAGGTTGGTGGTTCGAGCCCACCCAGGGACGTTGCGTTTTGGCGCCCGTCCTCGCGCGCGCTGTTGTTAGCGCCGCGTCCTCAGGGCCCTCCCGACCGTCTGCTGCGGGTCACACTCCAGGACGCGCTGCCAGGAAACCCAGGTTCCATGAAAGTGCCCGAAAGAAGACATTTTTCCGCAAAGCTTTTTGTGTGTTTGTGTGTTTGTTTGTTTGTTTTCCCAATAGAACCCGCGCTTGTTGGGCGGTGTCTGGCTTCGGGGGGCTTTGGAACTCATCCCCAAGCCCCGCGCAAATCCCTTCACTTGTGGCGCCTGAGGTTTTGCACGCGCCTGGAGACCTCGACATCACGAGACTGAGAAGCAAGGAAACCTCGGTCTTCGTTTGTGTGAAGCCTCGGGTGCCTGGTGGAGGTTTTGGTTCTTCCACGACGTGACTTTGAAGAAGTTACTGAACTTTCTGTGCCTCCCTTTCCACATCTATAAAAAGAGACAAACATTTGTGCTTCCCTCATGGGTTAATCTGAATCTGAAGGAGAGAGGCTCATCCAGTGTTGGAGCACTGCCTTCCGGTGGCCTCTCGCCACCATGTGCATTGTTTTCCTCATCCTTTTAAGATCCTTCACAGAGCACATGTCAGCGTCCCTCAGCTGATGGACATGACATTGGTTCTAATGTTTACTGTTTGATTCTTCAGCTCTCCTGCCCTGCTGTGACGATGCAGGTGCCTCGCTTTTTCTTTCTCCTTTTCCTAATAGGCCTGTCCTTTTCAAATGTAAAAATAATAATTCTTCAGAAGACAACCCTGTACAAACATCCTTTTCATTTGTGCAAGGCTTTCCTTAAAATAGATTCCTGAGGTGGAATTGCCTGATAGAATTATTCGTGCATTTCTTCACTTCCTAATTCCTGACTAATTGCCCTCCAAAGAAGTTGCACCTTGCCATTTTCCCACATTCTTTTCTTGGCAGCACCGTTCTGACATGTAACAGAAGCACAACTCATCACTTTTGCTTGAACACATTCCTCTGAATCTTGCAGGCGAGGGGCTGGTGGTCTACTTTTCTCCTGACCTCTGAGAATTCCCGGGTGCTGGTTCCTAAAAGAGCCTTGAGTTTGGATTCACCCGACTGCAGAGGTGCTGTTTCTGATGCTCCTGTGACAGCTCAGGTTTCTTCCGTTGCTAAAGGACCCAGAACTCACCTCCCAGGATGCACTTGCATGGCTCCTCCTGAACAAAGTAAAAATTGGAAAGGAGAGACTTTTAAGAGACTCTAGATAATGACTCCTTTATTTTCCCAGTGAAACCAGAGGAGAGATTGTCTTTTGGGAAAATTTACTTGGGGAACTTAATGATGGTGGTTATTCTGTTGCTCTTGTGGAGTTGTTTGGCCTGTGCTGGTATATGATGCTTGCTATAAAACCTTGTCTGGTGAGCTGAGGGGGACAGAGAGCTAAAGAAAATTTAAAGAAAATTGAAATAGGCCATGAATACATAGATCTACGTAGCCTAAAGTCTTATTTTGAAGCTTTCAGATATTTGGGTTGATGTCCTAGCTCTCAGGCTGCTGTGGGAAGATACCACAGACTGGGTGATTTAAACAACAGACACTTACTTCTTACCGTTTTGGTGGTTGGGAAGTCCACGAGCAGGGTGCTGGTGGATTCAGTTCTTGGTGATCCTCTAGCACCAGTGGAGAGAGCTTACTAGGCCTGATTGGGGAGGGGAGAGAGCGGTTCCCAGGCCCTGAAAAAGTGCTACTTTCGATAAAACTGTGTCTGATGAGCTGAGGAAAACACATAGCTGAAGAAACTTGAATAAAATAGATAAGCTTGCACTTTCGAGATTTACCTAGAGTAAAATCATATTTTGATGCCCCTTGCAGAAGGCTGCCTTGGGAGTTTATTGGCACATGGCACGGATGAGGCTGGTGTCTCTTCTGTTTTTATAAAGACATGAATGTTATTGTGGGTTCTTCACCCTCATGACCTCCAAGCTCCCCAAGGCACCACATCCTAGTACCATTATATTGGGGGTTAGGGCTTCACCATATGGATTTTAGGGGGCTATAAATGTTCAGTCCGTAGTAGGTGGTGACATAGAGACATTCCTGAAGTTCTAAAATGCTCTTCAGGTGACCAGGTCACAGAGAACTGAGAACAGTTGTGTGAAGGTAGAAGGTGGAGCAAGACTTGCCTGTAGTTCTTGGATCTTTTCCTGAGGGGGGGCGGGAGAGAGAAAGAGAGAATATGAGGGATTATAGAAAGGTCCATGCAGCCTCCTCCACCTCATCTCCTCTACTCAAGCACCCAGTTCCCAAAGACCAAACAAATACTAACCTGATTGTTCATAATAAATTATTTTATTAATAAAATGAAACAATTTTATTTTTCAATAAAATCCACAAGTATGAATCTATTTTTTTTTTAAGATTGATTTATTTATGCACGCAAGAGCTAGGGTGTAGGCCAGAGGTGGGGGGAGGGGGGAAGAGGACAAAGTGAGGAGACAGACTGCTGAGGGGAGCAGCAGGGAGACAGGAAAGGTCTCTGAGCCATGTGGGTAGCTCCCTGGCCCAGGATGGAACTGATGCTGCAGAGGCTGCAGATAGCTTCACAGTGCTAGACTGAGCCCCTTGTGCCACCAGGGAGGCCCCTGCATCTATTATTTTTATTACAAAGTAACTTCCCACTTTATAAGTTGTATGATAAATAACTATCAGGCTTTTCTGCTCTCCTGCCCACCATTAGGTTTGATGATGGGTCCCTGCGGTCCTGAATGCATGCCTGATGGTGGGCACCTGGAGTAGGGTGTGGGCATATGTAGGTGGGTACACCTGGGCTGAGACCAGGCCTATAAGGGTGGCGCAGAATGGAAGCAGGAAGAGAACCAGCAGAGAAGCAGAGGCCACGAGAGAAGGCTGGAGAGCCCAGGAAGAGTGAAGACTTGCTGGGGGCTGGGAGGCCTGCCAGCCTCCCAGCTACCAGCGCCCCTGCTTGCTGAGTACCTGCTAAAATGACAATAAAGGCCTGCAAAAGCCACCGAGGGCTCCAGAACTCTCCTTCACCCGTCTGCTCGTCTCACAGAGATGCTGCTCCATCCCTTACTGCCCCTACATAAGTACACATTAAAAACCTCAGACAAACCAGGCTGTATTCACCGGCTGTCACTCCAACTTGCCAACTTGACAGCGGAAGCCCAGAGCAGCCCTTGACCCCAATCACAGCCTGTCCCCTAAGAACCTGGGCCGGCTGCAGCGTCATGGTCCACAGGTTCCACCAGATCAATATAACTGAGAACCAGAAACTCCCCAATGCCCCCCCCCCAATAATCACATTTTTTTTCTATCAATGACTCACAGTTCCTATCAATAGAAACTGAACTCAAATTTGTGACTGTTGGAAAAGTGCTCACCGAGTGAGATCTGTCAGTTTGCCTCCCAGGTTCAGATCCTCACTTTGATTATCAATAAACTCGTCGTCTGTCGCTGACATTTTTATTACACTTCACCTTTCCATAGATGACAAAACGAAGAGTAAGAGGACTTGATAAAGAAAGGCCGCTTTTTGGGGGGAAGTCTATCCACGCGGGCCAAGCGTGGCTTCCCCCCCACCTTGCAAATCACCTTAACGCACAGCCCCGCGCAGCCCAAGGACCTGGAGACACAGCAGCGCCGGGCCCTGCCCTCTCCCTGCCCCCCACGCCCTCTCGCGCGCCCCCTCGCGCTCCCCGGCGTGTCCAGGGCCCTCGGGCGTCCGTGCCGGGGTCTCCCCGGGGGGTCAATTTCCCAGCGTCTGGGGGCGGCCGTCGGCCCCCGAGGCCGGGAGCCCCAGCAGGGAGCCCCGCCCGCAGGCTCCCACGCAGCCTCGTCCTCAGGCGTCTCTAGAGGCGCGCGGTGGGGTCCGGATTCCCCTTTTTTGCTGAGTTTGGGACAAGGGGAGGCGATTCCTGGGCCACTTGACCGGGGCCGAAAACGAGAGCGGCCGCAGCAGCGGCTCCGAGGCCGCTTCTGGGCGTTGCCGACTCGCGGGAACGAGGGAAAACAGAAGAAGGAAAACAAGTCGCCCAACGTGGGGCTCGAACCCACGACCCTGAGATTAAGAGTCTCATGCTCTACCGACTGAGCTAGCCGGGCGCCCAGGAGCAGACGCCTCGCTTCTCTCTAACCTTCCGCACACGCGGGCGCGGCCAGCCGCAGCGGCACCGAGGCCTCGGCGGGGGGCTGCGGGCGCCCTCGCGGCCACCCCGCGCCCGGGAGCCGCCGCTCGGAGAGAAAGACGGGGCTGCGGGGCCGGGAGGACGCCCCGGAGGGCGGAAGCGCGAGTCCTGACCCCCGTGATCCCGCAAGCTCGTCTGCCCGGGGCCCTGCGGAAGCCGCATCCGCGACCCCGACCCCCGCGGCGGCGGCGGAAGAGCGCGAAGGAAAGAGCCGCGCGGCCGGGGGGCGGCCGGGGTCCCCGGCTTCTGCTGCCGGGGCGCGGGGGCCGCAGTACCTGGCTCGGGGTAGAAGCCCTGGGCTCCCGACCTCGACGGCCAGGGCGGTGGGTGCGGGTGGGGCTGAGGGGCGCGCCGCGGGGAGGACGGGCCCCGCCATCCGGGCGCTCGTTTTTCAACTGAAACGGGGCGCGCCTGAGGAGGGGGGCGCGTCCGTTACGCCGAGACGTCGAGGCGGGCGGGCCTCGGGCGGACGCGCTGGGGGGGCCGCGGAGCCCGCCTTCCTCGCCTCAGGCCCGCGCCGCGCGCCCCGCCTCACGGCCGGGGTGAGGGTCCCGGGTCGCCCCGCCTCACGGCCGGGGTGGGGGCCCCGGGGCCGGCGAGCCGCGGGGAGACAATAATTCACCCGGCTTGTCGCTGGGCTTTGCGCGCGGCCGGGGACGGCGGGGCCGCCGACCCCCTCCACCTCCGAGGGGGCAAAAAGCGGAGCCGCGCGGCGAGGTGCGACGACCTGCCGTGACTCGGATTCGAACCGAGGTTGCTGCGGCCACAACGCAGAGTACTAACCACTATACGATCACGGCGCGCCACCCGCCCGGCGGCGCACTGCGGCGGCCCGCGGCGGCCTGTGAAGGGAGCCCCCGCGGGCGGCCGGGCTCGGGGAAAACCGCAAACGCGTCCGCGCCGCGACCCGCGGCTTCGGGGCCGGGATCTGCGCCCTTGAATCGGGCTTGGCGGCGCCCGCGACGCGCCGGCTCCTCACGAGAGCGCGGAGAGAGGCGGCCGCCGCCCGGGAGCCGCGAGCCAGGCGCCTCTCCTCGTCCCGCTTCTCGAAAGAACCGAACCGCCGGCCCCGAGGAGCTTCCCGTTGACGCCCCAGCGGAGTCCCGGCCTGGGGCTCCTGCCCCGGAATGGCGGGAGCGACAGAGGAGCGGAGCTGGTGAGCTGTGGAGGGCGTGAGGCCCCTTTCCTTTGTCTTGTTCGCGCGCGCTCGGGAAACACTCGAGTGCCTCAAGTCACGCGTGTGGGCAAAAAGAATTTAAAAACTAGGGAGAAAAAAATGACTTTTTTTGGCTTTTGGGAAAGTAGAAAAGAAGCGCTGCGTTGGCCGGGAATCGAACCCGGGTCAACTGCTTGGAAGGCAGCTATGCTCACCACTATACCACCAACGCGGACCGCGGCTGGTTTCCGCGCCGCCCGCCTATGAGGACGGATCGGGTAAGCTTTGTTCCCACAATCTTTGTTTCCCATTTTACGTTTGTCTTAAGAGAAATTTCCAGCACGAAGCCCAACAGCCAGGAGAAAAAGAAACGCTCTAGGATTTCTTTATAATTATTTTGGAAATTCTGTGGTAGTTTCTTGTTTCACGGTTTGAGGAAAGTCAATTCTAGTTTTTTCCTCTTGGCATTTGAAGGGGCCTCTGAAATCCAAAGGACAGAGAAATTGCTGGACTTATTTCTACACACACTGCTGCCGGCTTGAGAGTGTTTCCTTAGGGCAAATGCATAAAGATAAAGTTGCATTTGAAAACATATGCACACTTTTTTTCAAATGCACACTTTTAATCTTTGGATACTTATTGCCAAATTGTTGTGTGGAGAGATAGCACTAATTGTCACTGTTAGCAAATAATATCAGTCAACTGCATATTTTCTTTCTCTTTATCTTCACGAAAGTGCAGGATAAAAACGAGTCTCATTTTAATTTGCATTTATTCTATTACTATTGCAGTGGATCATTTTTCGTTGCCATAAAATTGTTTGTATTAATTTTAAGACTTAAGTCATACGTTTTGTCTGTCTTTCTAGTGGGTACTTATATTACTGATTTACACCAGTTTGTCATTTGTCTTGTGGTATTATTTGTAGGGTTATTAGATGGGCAGAAGTTTTCTATTTTTATGTAAGCTAATCCATCATTTTTATCTTTTATAATTTCTGTCTTTGCTTTTATCTTGGATAACTCTTCTTCCAACCCAATATTAAGATAATTATTCACTACCAGCTTTTTATCCACAACTAGCTCTTTGATTGTTTCAGTTCTTCCATTTAATTTTTAAACCCATTTTGTATATAGCATCAGCTAGTAATTCCACTTCTATGGATTGAGCCTAAGGAAATATTTGGGGAGATACACAGACACATATCTCTATACAGATGTTCATCACACTGTTTTTTGTAAAACCAGAATTTTAGAAGGAAAATTAAAAGTCCAGAAATACGATTGATTAAGTCCATTTTGAGGAACACACACATGAATTCTTTAGATTATACTTGCTTTGTATGTTGCTGACGGGAGCATAGCTTGGTGTGACTGCTACAAAATACTTATTGACAATAACTATACACAAATGCACACACCTTTGAGGCAGCATTTCAATTCCTGGGCACTTATTCCACATATGTGCAAAATGACGTGCAAAGTAATTTATGGCAGCATTATTATAAGAGCAAAAGATTACACTTGTCTGTCAATAGTTCAATTACCTGTGGAATACCAAATACAATGGATTACTGTATTCTGTAAGAAAGAATACATTAGATGCTCTTAGCATCTAATCTGGAACTATTTCTAAAATATATTTTATATAAAATATATAAATTATAACTATTTCTAAAATACATTAAAATGAAAAAAGGCAGGCAGAGTGCAGAAAAATGTTTATAGATTGCTATTATTTGTGCAAAGGTGGGATCATATTTAAATATGTACATATGTATGCAAGCAATATAGCTATTCCATAAACTATTATGACATTATAATTATGACACTAAATATCGTTTGCCTTATCAGAGGGAAAGTAGATGACAAAAGTGAAAATTCAGTTAGGCCTTTTTGCCTAAAAGCCTAATTTGAATCTTAAATCAAGTATCCATTTCAAAAATTAATTAAATTGGAAGAAAATGTATTGCTGAAGAATGTTATTTTTACTGGAAAGTGTTAGAAATACATTGTTTTTTTAAGTGAAGTGATATCGATAGAATAGTTTGCACAAAATTCCATTTCCTGTTTCAAAAATTAGAGGTTAACTGTTATCACTGAAATAGTAGAAGTACAAATATTTTTTAAATAGTAATGGTCTACATTTTCTGCAGCGTTTGGGGTTTGGGCAGGAAGGGGAAACTGACTAGCAGAAACCAGGTCAATGATTGAAAAGACTTTAAAGCATAGTTGAGAAGAAAAAAAACGTGCATTCCCTGACCGGGAATCGAACCCGGGCCGCGGCGGTGAGAGCGCCGAATCCTAACCACTAGACCACCAGGGAACCTGCTGCTTCGCTGCCACACAGAATATATGATACTCTCAGACCTTGTGTTCTTTGCTTGTCCCCGCCCCTCCTGCCCCCCTTTTTTTTCTGTGCAACCATTTCAACTCCTGGGTTTTGAAGTTCTTACCGTCTGGGCTCTCCTCAGAAACAAAAGCCGGGAGAAAAGACCGAGAAAGCGACTGAGCAGGAAAGCCCTCAGCTGCAAGCAGTTGTCTGAATCCCTGAGCTGTGACCCGTAGAAAAGTAAAGGTTCCTCCTGGGGCTTTCCTCAAATTGACCAGGATCTTTTCCTTCATAGAAAGGACGTCATATGAGTAACATTAAGAGATCCTAGTCCTATTGCAGCCTTTTTTCCATCTCGTCTGAATTTCGACCAAAATGTTGCCTAAAACGACCGTCACAGTCAACCAAAGTGACTCAGGGCCGCTCGTGCCTCGCAGTCTCCAGCATCTGTGCTTAAGTCGCTGGTAGGAGATTAAGAGGACAAGGTTTTGGAGCTTTAATTTTTTAAAAAATATATAAAGAAAGAAAAGAGGGAGTCAGGAGAAAGTCGGGGTGCAGTCCTAGACTGAAGGAACTTTTAAGACCATGCCCACCAAAGTATGCCAATTAACTTTATATGGAGAAAAAGAAAAGAAAAATGGCAAAAATATTAACAATGAATCTAGGTGTAGGGTAATAAAATATTCAATATTTTATTCTTTCAGCTTTTCTTTAGGTTTGGAATTTTTTTTAAATAAGCAGTTGAGAAAAAATGAAAATGAAACCATCAAAAGCCTTCCCTCCCGCCTGCTTTGTTCAGATGTCCACAATGACATTCACTCCCTGCACAAATTGCTCAAAATAAAAATTTTAAAGCAGCCCTTCTCACACTAACATCAGAAAATATTTCTGATAGTAAATGAAAAGAGGATTAAAAGTTGGGTCATGAATAGTGTATATATCACAGAGCCTCGCAGAAAAAAATGGGTAGCAGGATCTGGGGTATTCGTGGGGGGTTTGTGGTTGCTTTGTCTTGCCTTTAAGTTGTCCATGTTAAAATGTCGTTTAAGAAAAGTATTAGTCACCCATAGTCCAAAATCCACCTTTCTTTGGGTATAAAAGCCAGAAGTTAGGGAAAGTAAATGCTAGACATTTATTTTCACAAAATCAAATTAATCCTGTTGTTACACGTCGCCAGTGAGGATCCCACTTCCTTTGGCCCCAGCTCTAGCCCCACTGAAGAGCCACCTGTGTCCCAAGCCTGAAAAAAAATTCTAACCTTTGGAGCAGCATCTTGGGATGGGTCCCGGGATGGGGACAAGGTAATGGAATACGCGTCACTGGAGAAATCGGCCTCCTCCTGTTTGGTCTTTTTTTAAAAAAAAAATAAATTTTATTTTTATATTCCCCATACAATTGCAATCCCCTTATTTTGACCCCAATTGTTTGGTCTTTTTCACGGATCATTCCGCCCCCTGCTGGTAGTTTTTGGTAATACACGAGACCGTAGGCGAGTCTGAGTGGCGGGGACCGGAGGGATCAGGGGTGCGGGGAGGGGAAGGGTCAGGGGTGCGGGGAGGGGAGGGGTCAGGGGCGCGGGACTTGCCACGTTTATGGGCATCAAAGTGCCAGGGGCCGCTGGGTTGAAGCCGCCTCCTCCTCCTGGCACCACACACCTGGAGGTGACCCCACACACCTGGAGGTGAACCACACACCTGGAGGTGAACCACACACCTGGAGGTGAACCCGGGAGGAGGCGACTCACTCACTTCACTCCACGTTCTGTTTTCTTTATTCAAACGCAGATCATGTGCCAGAGGAGGGCTTGAAGATACAAGAACCCACGTAAGAGCGCACCATCTAATGGACCACCAAACGCGCAGGCGATAAAGAGAATGGATCAGGGAAGAATTAGTAGATGTATGTCCACCTATTTCTCGCGTTAATACAACTAAACCCTGCGGCCGCATGTGTCCCAGACGCGGCGGACTCTGCAAGGCGGAGAGGCGGACCCGACAGGGGCCTCAGCCCGCTCTTTGCTTCATCCAGCCAAGACTTGAGACTGAAGGAGCAGCGACTTGGAATAGCACGGAGTGCAGCTCCCCTACCCTCCGAAGATCAGAATAAAAGAAAGGCAGCCTAGCAAAATAGAAAACTTCTCAGTTAAAAAAAAATAAAAGTCTACTCCAGGCAAAACCCCCTACGGTGACTCACCCGGCCCACCACCAGGGGAGAGCAGTGCCCAGGCTTCCCCTCTCACGGGCGCTAGCAACAGGTGCCCCCCTTTTCAGGAAGATGACCCCCAAAGGAAAGAAGGAAGCCCCCGCCTCTCGCGAAGCCAAAGCGAAGGCCTTGAAGGCCAGGAAGCAACCAGGAAAGGGGCCCACAGCCTCGAGAAGATCCTCACCGCCTTCGGATGCCCAGGGCGCTGCGTCTCTGTCCAAGGACAGCCCAGATGCCCTCGCAAGACGCCCCCTCCCGAGGACACAAGCTTCACACGAAGTTATAGTACAGGGACGTCCCACCGAGCCTTGACTCGCTCGCCTCCAGCAGTGACAGGTGCACTGTGGGTGCAATGTGACAGCTCTCTATGGCATGGATACAGTCAGGAGACAGGACACGGGGTGCCCATCACAGGGGTCCCGGTGTCGCCCACACACACTTCTCCCTCATCTCCTCCCCACTTTAGCAGCCACTCACCTGCTCTTCTCTTCCATCATTTTGGCATGTTAAAATGTTACATGAACAGAATTGTACCTATGTAAACTTTGGGGATTGACTGTTGTTCAGCATAATTCTCTGGAGATTCATCCTACTTGTGTTTGTATCAATAGTTTGTTTCTGTATCTGCACGTTACACTATGATTATCTCAAAACAAAATTTGATTTATGTTACGTCACATACAGTTTGTATAGAGAGACTCAGTTTTGCAGGATGAAGAGCTCTGGAGATGGTTGCACAACAGTGTGAATGAACTTAACAAAAATGAACTGCGCTTTAAAATGGTTAAGATAGTAAATTTTGTGTTATGTGTGTTTTATCACAATTAAAATTCTTTTAAAGAAACAGAAAATTCCGTAGAAAAGATTCTACAAACAAAAAATACTTTGCTGAAAGGTGGAAGCGCCTTTCATTCCACCAGGGGGAGCAGAAGAAACACTTGAATGACCGGGCACACCAGCGACAAGGCCAATGTTAGAAGTGCTGATACCTGCCCCTGAAATTAGTTTTTTAAGGTTTATCTATTTATGCGTACAAGACCTAGGGTACAGGCCAGAGGTGGGGGGGGCGGTGAGAGGATTCCCCAGAGACAGAGTGGGGAGCAGAACAGGCAGACTGACTGAAGTACACTGCTGAGGGGAGCAGGAGAGGTCTGCTGCACCATGTGGGTCAGCTCCCTGGGTGGGGATCCAACTCTTGCTGCAGTGGCTGCCAATAGCTTCGTAGTTCTGTGTCTTAACCCTTTGCACCACCAGGGAGGCCCCCCCTTCCCCACCCCTGAAATTAATTAAGATTCCCTTTGATTTGGATCTTTAAATCCATGAGAGCCCCCTGTAGAGTCTTCCCACCCTCTGGATTTTTACCTCTAAGGTATCTTTCAGTGTTTCCTGTAATCCTATAAATGAGTAGTTACCTGTAGACTAGAGACTGATGAGATTCAAACTGAAGTGTGTGTGCAGGTTGATTTTATTTCTCACAGCTGCTGCTTATACTACTTTTGCCCTTCCTCCCCCGACCCCTTTCTTAACATTAAATCCCTTTCCCCTGTGAACTTGACACCTTAAAAAAAATTCTATCCCCGTTCCTCCTTCACCTCCTAGTCTCACCTAGCAACTCAGGAGCTAATACAGCCTTGAGTGTTGGTGAGAGAGAGGGAAGAGAAATGGCTGTATAAACTCAGGGAACGAAAATGGAGGCGAGGTAGGGAGCTAGACAGCTGCAAGGATCTGAACTGGGAGACTGAAACCACCCTCATTCTCAACTCAGAGCTCAGATTTCTTCTCTGGACAGCTGACTTTTTTAGCCCATCTGAAATACTCTGGGAAGATGGGGGAGGAGCTATGAACTACCTCTGCTAAGAACCTTATTTAAAGTTTGCTACCCCCTAGCTCTGTTCTGTAGACAAAAATGCAATATTCGGTATAGAAGGGATGAGGAGAACAAAAGATCTACATTTGCCCACTCTAACTTTTAAAGGCCAGGAGCTGGTTTTTGAGAATGCTGGAGGGCTGCCTGGAGTAGGCAGTAACTGGAGTCATAGAAACTGGAATTGAATATCTGACTTGTCTGTAGTATTTCTGCTTCCCTCCCCTTCTTTGCACCCTGAACCCCATATTCTTTCTAATTCTCCTACCCTTCCCACTCCCCCCATTCCTATATCCTACCCCCACCGGCCTTCCTGGAATTTTGGACTTAGCTATTTTTAAAACAGTCAACTCAGTAGCCACCTCCCTCCCCCCGCTCAGCTGTCCAGTACTCTGGCCAGCCATGTACTCCCCCTTCCCCCCACTCTTCTCTGGCTCCCTGACCTCAGTGAGATTGCAGCAGGTCTGGGGACGTGGGGGAGACATGGAGAAAGAGACGGGGGATCCCCTGGCTGGAGCCAACCGACAGACAGAGTAGGCAGTCATGGCTGGAGAATTGGATATCAGAGTAATCTCTGACCTCTGGAAACAGTAAGTCAAATGAAATTGCAATTCCTTTAATAAGCTGTTGGATTAAAGTTAGACTTTCATAAACTTACACCTACTTAGATGTCTGCTCCAAAAGTTAGGGCTCCTCCATACCAAGGCATCCCGGTGTCCATTTCTCCTCCTATCTTACTGTTGTCTGGCCTCTGGCCATTGGAAGTTTAATCCTCTGTCTGGCCTCTGGCAGTCTTTGCTCTCTCCTTGCCTTGCTACCTCAAGACTTCTGGTGAAGTTTTAGGAGGAGTTTCCCAGATCCTTATTCTGTGGTTTGCTCACCAAGACCAAAGTTAGCTTTCCATGAGCCTTAGTTACCTTTCTACCTGCCTTATTTAGCAGCGCCCTGCGCATTGGGTTTCCAAGAGTGGGGGCTACCCCTTGTTGAAAATGATTTCTCCCCACACCTCTAGTCACACCATTCTGTGCTCCCTCTTGCATGGCTCTGCCCCATCACCCCAGCCCCAAGAGAGGGAAGTTGGGCAGGAGGGCGGCAGCCTCCCCCCCCCCCCCCCCCAGTCCTCATCAACAGACAGAACTGAATTTGCCATGAACGCTCAGTTCTGGAAGATTAATGGAAAGAGTGGCTCTTCAGGCAGGTTTGAATTGTTGACTCAGAGCAAACAAGTATTGATTTGCATGCTTGGTTTGTACCCCACTGCCTCATGAGACAGAGACTATCATGGCAGCTCTGTAAAGGAAATCAAAGAGATTGGCTGCCTTTTCATTTGAATACTGGTATTCTAGAGAGGGACATTCCCTCCTTATTCTTTCTTGCAGAAAATTCTAGCTGAACAGGATGACCCAGGGAGGGGGGTGTCCCTTCCTGGCAGGGAGGGGCAAATAAGAGACACGCTTTGAGGATTTTCAGGCCCTAATTCTGCTGGGGAGTTCACTGGGAGAATTGGGGTCTGATTCAGGTACATGATTCCTCCTTTATTTATTTATTTATTTATTTATTTATTTATTTATTTATTTCTGATGTTTCTACTGTCGCGCAGCTCCTGATGGGGCAACGCAGTGGACTCTGGCACTGGAGTCCACTCTCCTTCCACCCCCTGCACCAAACATTGCATAAGGGCTAAAGTGGCTGGGGGAGCAGGGCACAGAGGTTTAACAGCCACACTTACAATTTGGGGAGCCCCATTTTCCCCAAACTCCAGGCTGCTCTTCCTTTTCTTGATCTCTGATTCTCTTCACAAGCTCCTGGACAACCTTCACCTCTTGTCTCTCCCCATGCCCAGCCCAATTTCTTTTTTCAGTCCCTTACAGGACGTCTGGTCAAAATTCACTAGGTAGGAGGGGCATCAGCTGGGAAGAACCGGAGCCTGGGGGGACCTGACTGGATAGATATGGGGGATCCAGGCCAGCCCCCTAGTCCCCGGTCCCCCCATGGCAGCCCCCCAACTCTAAGTGCTCTCACTCTCCTGCTGCTTCTCTGTGGACATGGTAAGGGAAGGGTTTGGGAAATGCAGAGGGGGGCTGCTCGCTAGGGGGGTGCGCATGGGCACGTGTGAATGAGAGAAGGGAACTGAGGGGTCCCGGGAGCTCCCCACCCCCACCCCGCAGCCAAGTGTGTGATTCGCCACCCCTGGGGAAGGGCGCGGGGAAGCCCTGGACAGACCAGGAGAAGACCAGGCCGGCTCACACATTTTCGGCAAAACTGAATGGCGGCAGGACTGGGGGGCTGGTACGGGGGCGGGAGGGGTTTCGGGGCGGCTGGGTTCCCTGGGGCAGCCTGGGGGCGTCGGGTGCGCGCTCGGGCCGCGGGGTCTGGGGGCGCCTCACAACCGTCTCCTCTCGGTTCGCAGCTCATTCCCAGTGCAAGATCCTCCGCTGCAACGCGGAGTACGTGTCGTCCACCCTGGGCCTGCGAGGCGGGGGCTCCCCGGGCGCGCTGCGCGGCGCGGGAGGCCGGGGGGCGCCGGGGGGCGCGGGCGGCGTGTGCCGGGCCCTGCGCTCCTACGCGCTCTGCACGCGGCGCACCGCCCGCACCTGCCGCGGGGACCTCGCCTTCCACTCGGCCGTGCACGGCATCGAGGACCTGATGATCCAGCACAACTGCTCGCGCCAGGGCCCCACGGCCCCTCCGCTGCCCCGCGGGCCGGGCCTGCCCGGCGCCGGCCGGGCCAGCGCCTCGGGGCCCCCCGCCGCAGACCCCTGCGACTACGAAGCCCAGTTCTCCCGGCTGCACGGCCGCGCCCCCGGCTTCTTGCACTGCGCCTCCTTCGGGGACCCCCACGTGCGCACCTTCCACCACCACTTCCACACGTGCCGCGTGCAGGGGGCCTGGCCCCTGCTGGACAATGACTTTCTCTTCGTGCAGGCCACCAGCTCCCCCGTGGCCTTGGGGGCCAACGCCACCACCACCCGTAAGGTGTGGGGCCCCCACTGCTCCCCGGGATTCGCGCGTGGCCCCCCACCCCACACTCCTGCTCCCCGCCCTCAGCCGCCCGCTGGTCCTGAGTCGCTCCATGCGCTCAGACGCCTGCTCCTGCCAACCGCTTGCCCTTGACCAGGATCTCAGGCCAGCGCGAGCACCGAGGGCCCAAGCAGCCCGGGGTGGAGGCGCTCCAGGGGGACACCCTCCCTGCGCCCCACTCCTGCGGAGGTGGAGACCAAAAGGGAGGTGGGGCATTGAGCCGAGGGGGTGCAGAGGGGGTGCAGGGTTGACGCAGCCCTGGCGCGAGGGGGGATCGACCTTGGCCTCTGCTGGATCTGACCCCGGACGCGGTGGGGGAGCGGGGAGGTGCATGCGCCCCAAATGAACTGCTTTCCCTCTCCCCTCACAGCTGACCATTATATTTAAGAACATGCAGGAATGCATTGACCAGAAGGTCTACCAGGCCGAGGTGGACAATCTTCCTGCAGCTTTTGAGGACGGTTCTATGAACGGAGGCGACCGCCCCGGGGGCTCGAGTTTGTCCATCCGAAGCGCCAGCCCCGGGACCCGCGTGGAGATCCGAGCCGCCTACATCGGCACGACCATCGTCATCCGGCAGACGGCTGGGCAGCTCTCCTTCTCCATCAAGGTAGCCGAGGATGTGGCCAGGGCCTTCTCGGCGGAGCAGGATCTGCAGCTCTGTGTTGGGGGGTGTCCCCCAAGTCAGCAACTCTCTCGCTCAGAGCGCAGTCGCCGGGGCGCCTTGGCCGTGGAAAGCGCGCGGCAGCTGTGCAAGGAGGGGCTGCCGGTGGAGGACGCTTACTTCCACTCCTGCGTCTTTGATGTCTTGGTCTCTGGTGACCCCAACTTTACTGCGACAGCTCAGGCAGCTCTGGAGGATGCCAGAGCCTTCCTGCCAGACTTAGAAAAGCTGCATCTCTTCCCCTCAGACGGCGGGGCTCCCCTTGCTGCACCTGCCCTCCTGGCCCCGCTGCTCTCTGGGTCTTTTGTTCTCTGGCTTTGCGCTCAGTAACCAACCAGGCCAACATTAACGTGACCGCTGGGGAGTGATCTGGGAGTGCAGGTTGGCAGGGGAAGCAAGGAGAGTCACTGAAGCAAACAGGAGACTGGGAGGTGCAGGAAATAGCACCCTTGACCCAGAGACAGATGAGGCTCTAGGCCAGGGTGGAGAGGTGGAGAATGTGATTCTGGGCAAGGCTTCTTCTGCATTCCAGACCTCTGCGGAAGCTGGCCCACGATTTCTCAGTCTCCTGTACAGTAAGTGACTTGTTTCAATCCACCTACTCCTGAGATCACCCCTACAAGCTTGGGGGCTATAAGGGTCCTCACAATCACTAGAAAACTTCAGGGTTGAGACTTAGCAAGAGGGAGGAACTTACAGAGGAAGTTGTGATCACCACCCACACGAAACTCAAAGTCTAATAATATTTTCTCTTGTGAGGGAGGAGGTAATGTTGCAGGAAACAAGAGTCTTTCACGGATATATGTGGGTAATGTGTTCTGCTTTCTTGGGTCAGAAAAGAAGCGGGCCTTAGCTGTCTGGAGCCCAGCTGAAGGGAGTCTCTGACGGTAGAGAATGACAGATAGGAAAGAAGCTATCTTCCCCACCTCTAACTAATCTGTTATTAAAGCCATGAATTCTTCACAACCTCTCCTGCTGCCTATGTGTAAGCTTTTTGCAGATGCTTGGTAGGAAGTAAGGCAGTGTGCTCCCTCCACTGGAAAAGAGCTCAGAAGTATCAGATCATTTTTCTGCTCTCAGGAAGTTTACAGACTATTAAGGACACAAAGTTGATTCACATGAAGGAGGGGTGAGTGTGTAATTATTCACTAAATTGTATGGCTCTGTGATTTCAGATGGGGAGATGGGTGATGACAACGAAGGAATAATAAGCAATAAGAGATAACAAAGGAGATGGGATTTGAAATGATCTTTGAAGACTGGGTAGGATTTGAATTGTTTTTTGGGTTTTTTTTTTAAAGATTTATTTATGCATACAGGAACTGGGGAATGGGGTGTGTGTGTGTGTGTGTGTGTGTGTGTGTGTGTGTGTGTGTGTGTGTATTCCCCAGAGACAGAATGAGGAGCAGAGCAGGTGGATCTACTGAAACACACTGCTGGGGGAGTGGCAGGCAAGACAGGTGAGGTCTGCTGAGCCATGAGGGTTGCTCCCTGGCTGTGTGGGGAGGGGGGTGGGGAGGGAGGGGGAGGTAGAACTCAAACTGTGCTGCAGAGGCCTGGGATCAGGATGGCATCACAGTACTGTGCTTAACCCCTTGCACCACCAGGGAGGCCCAGATTTTAATTGTTAAGGACGCTCCAGGTAATGGAAACCCTCTGTAATTATGTATAGATTCATGATTCATTGAGGTAACCAACAAAACTCAAATAAAGTAGACAAGTAATGGACTAGATGGATAGAGACCAGATTATGAGTATCTTGAAAGTGTGGCCGAGGAGTTTAAGTTCAATTACTAGCCACCATTTGTTGGGTGCTTAAAACCTTCCAGGCACTGTTCTAAATACTCTTAAAATATTACTTCATTTGATCATCACAACTCCCTAAGGAAGGTGATAGCCTTCACTTTATTTTCAGGAGGAAACTACATGCAGAAAGAACAATCACACAGCTAATAAAGGCGAGAGCCAGAAACTGAAACCAGTCAGTTTGGGTCCAGAGTCTTAAATTTTTTTATTAGTATTACAAACGTTTATTTAATAAATATATTCAATTGGAAACGATGCACAACTAACTTTTCATCTCAGAAAAATGCTGTGGAGTGGGGACATGGTGTAAGTGATTTCTCTGGTGAAGACTTAACCGTTTATTCTCATTCCAAGGCTGCTCACCTAACAGCACTTCCTCTGTCTCACTCTTGCAATACTGTTTTATTGCCCACTTCCCCTGCCAACCATGCATTCATGATCATAAGATCCGCAAAGAAGTCAAGTCACCAGCATATCCCTTGGCCATGTCTAAAACCCTTGGATTTTTAAAAAAAAATTTTTTTATTTATGCATTCAAGAGCTGGGTGTTGGCCAGAGGTGCAGAGAGTGAGAACAGGTAGATCCACTGAAATCTACTGCTGATGGGAACAGCAGGGAGACAGAAGAGGTCTACTGTGCCATGTGGGTCAGCTCCCTGGCCAGGGATTGAACTCATGCTGCAGTGGCTGGTGATAGCTTGATAGTGCTGAGACTTAACCCCTTGCACCACCAGGGAGGCCCACCCTTGAAATTCAAAGATAACTTCTTGTCCATAAATTTTTCTGCTGGGGAGGTGAGCTTGGCTTGTGGTACCTACTCAGCTCAGCTAGCTCAACAATGCCTCCCATGCCACCCCCAGAGCCTGACTCTTAACCATTATATTATGTTGTCAAGGAAACAGCCACTAAGGGTTTTGGCTGTGGAGCTGGACAGGGAAGGGGAGCTGTGGCAATGGCTGCAACCACAAAAGCTGCTTTCTTCTTCTGTAGCAGGAAGTCCAAAAAAGAGAGCTGGGGAGAGTCCAAAATGGAAAGAATCTAGTTTGCAGAAGAGAAGACTGAGGAGAGAAGCTGTTTCAGTCCAGGGTGCTCAAAACTAAAAGTGCAGCTCTGAATAAAACCGTAGAGGAGTTGACTTTTTTTATGTTTTTTTTTTTATGTTTAGACCAACCAAACATTTACTATAAAGACCCTTTAACATGCAAACTATAGTCACAACAGCACCCACACAGAGTGAGGGCACAAGGCCTGGTGTGGAGCACAGCATGAGGAGCAGAGATGATTTTCTGGGTCCCTACCACTTCCCTCACCCAGTCATCTGTGGGAGTGTGAGTCTTTAGCAGAGGGAAGGTCAAGGCAGCCAGGGCAGTTGAGACCAAGCTCTGCAGGCCCTTCCAAAATGTCATCAGCCACCGCTGCCTCCAGGGCGAGCCAGAGGCAGTCTGGAGACAATAGGAGAGTGGTGGTGACAAGAAGACAGGCACATCAAGTCCTCTGTAACCCAAACAACTTTGGGTCACAGAGTTTTCCAGCGACTGAAAAGACGTAAAAGTTGTCCTGGGAGAAGGCCAGAAATTATGTTGGAGTGTGCCTTCTAACCCAGACCCCTACCTATGACTTCAGAAAGCTGGGTGGAGCTGCTCAGCTGTTCAGGAAGGGAGGGGACTGACAGATCCCTTGGCTCAATAGGTTGGAAGCCTTGCCAGGCACAGAGTGTCTGTCTAAAGGCAGGCTGGGGCGGTCAGAGGGAAGAGCTTTGGTACAAGAATTAAAATCACGTGCCATAAGCTAGGTCTAATCCAATTATTTACACTTATCAAACTGGTGGTAATATTTAATGGAAAAAGGCTACTTAAATTCAAGGCCAGAAAAAAACTGAAAGAACTCAAGTTAGGGATTAAACTGCTGAAGTTCATGGTTGAGGCCGCGTTTGGGTCAAAACCACACCCACAACGGCCGTATGCGCGGAAAAAAAACTTTTCAAGACGTGAAACAAAGAGTTTCACTGCGAGTCCTGCAGACCTAATGCGCTTTTATGGTGACCAACGCAAGAAAAATTACTTTGGGCTGGTCAACCACGGGTGAAATTGCAAATCACGTTGGGCGCCAAGCTGTTATAGAGCAGCCCCGATATTAAACGGGTTCCTGGCTGTGGGTCCTCACCCGCGCGCTTTAAAGAGACTTATGAATACTCTACTACAGACACACACAAAAGGGTTAATAAAAGGTTTATTTACAAGAGAAAAAGAAAATAAGGAAAAGGTACAACTCAGGGAGAAGATAGGGAAATAAAGTCTTTCATGCGTCCTACCCGATCCGACGACCTGGAAACCCAAAGTCACTCTCAGAGCTGACCGGACGCTGCAAGCTGGCCGAGAGCCCGAAATGGAGAGCCCCCAAAGCCCACGTGTCTGCCTTTTGTATCCACCTGGCTGCTTAACCCCACCCTCAGGTCCCAGCCACCTTCCCTTTGGTGGTGATGGAATTTGGAGTTCCCAGTGTCTTTGGCTTTGACCTGGGGTGGGGGTGGAGTCCACAAAGCCTATATGGAATTTGCTTTGGGACATCCTTTTCCCCCTAACACAAGGGCACTCACAGAAGCACAGTAACATGGCCTGCAGGTAGAATTTACTCTGTGTGTGTGTGTGTGCACGCGCGCACACACATGTGTGCAAGAGAGAAAGGACACAAGTCAGAAAGAATTCAGAACTGGAATGCCTGCCTCTCACTGGCCTGGCCAATGGAGGTGAGGTGATCCTTGCACACTCACACCCTTGACCACTGCCTCCCTGGGCCTTGAGTGAGGCCAGAGTTGGAAACGAGCCCATGTGAGGGTCCTGTGGGGTCAGCAGGACAAGGTTAGAGGCAGCTTTTATATTCAGTGTAGTCCCGCACTCTCTGGGGCCTACCCCAATCTAACCATCAACTACCCTAATCTCCTTCTTCAAACTCAAAAGAGTAACTTTATCCCTCAGGTGGAGGTAATTTCAAATCAGTTAAGAATTTCATAGTCAGGGCCTCCCTGGTGGCACAGCGGTTGAGGGCTGGGTTGCGAAGCTGCCCGTGGCCTCTGCGGCGCCAGTTCGATCCCCGGCTGCTCCCCGGCCACCGGAGGAGGGTCCCGCATGGCGCGCAGACCTCTCCTGCCGCCCGCTGCTCCCCTCAGCAGTGTACTTCGGTCCTTCTGCCTGCTCTGCTCCCTGCTCTGGCTCTGGTGAATTCTCTCACCCTCCCGCGCTTCTGACTGTACCCAGGGCTTGTATAAACAAACAAACAAATAAATAAATAAAACATGCCTCTATAAAAAAAAAAGTGTAAAAAAAAAAAAGAATTTCATAGTCAACTGGTGCATGAGGTTCTTTCATGGCACTGTCATTAACACTGCTTCCTTTGCCCAGACTTGTGGTTATCCCTACTACCAGTGGAGTATTTAAAAATAGATAGCTCATGGGGCCTCCCTGGTGGCACAAGGGTTAAGACACAGCCTATGAAGCTATGCACAGCCACTGCACACACAACTCACTGCTTCTGTGAGTTTGATTCCAGCCAGCCAGGGAGCAACCCACATGGCGCAGCAGACCTCTCCTGACTCACCCACTGCTCCCCTCAGCAGTGTATTTCGTCAGTCTGCCTGTTCTGTTCCCCGCTCTGTCTCTGGTGAGTCCTCTCACCGCCCCCCCCCGCACCTCTGGCCTGTATGCCAGCTCTTGTCTGCATAAATAAATAAATCTTTAAAAAAAAAAAAAAAAGGATAGCTCAAAATAAGCACATGAAAAGATGTTCAACATCATTAGTCATTAAGGAAGTACAAATCAAATTAAAACCACAATAAGAAAATACTACACCCACTAGAATGGCTAAAATTAAAAAGACTAAGCATATCATGTTTTGGCAAGACACATGTGGCGCTCTCACATGCTGCTAGGAATGTAACATGTAAGTTGCTTTGTAGAATGGTTTGTCAATCCTTTTTTATGTTAAACAAATACTCATCATACAATCTAGTCATTCCTAGGTATTGACCCAAAAGAAATGCCAACATGTGTCTGCACAGAGACTTGTGTACCGATGTTCATAACAGTTTTTTTTTTTTTTTTTTTTTTTTTTGGTGGGACCTTCACCGGTGGCCGGGGATGAATTGGCTCTGCAGAGGCTGCTGGCAGCCTCGCAACCCAGTGCTCAACCACTGTGCCACCAGGGGAGGCCCCATAACAGTTTTTTTTTAATAACAAATCCAAGGCTGGAAATTTTAAATAACTCAAATATCCATCAGCAGGTGAATGAATGCACCAATAGCAGCAAATCCATGCACTAGGATACCACAGCAATGAAATGAAACAAACTATTGTTATACACAACTTGATGAACCAACACAATGTGAGTGAAAGAAGCAAAATTAAGAAACAAAAAAAAAAAGAGTACATACTGCTTGCTTCCACTTACATGAAACGATAGAAACTGCAAACTGAGGGGAGTTTGCAGTGACTGAGGAGAGGTCAGTAACTGCCTGGGGATGGCAGAGGGAGGCAGCATGGTTTACCAAGGGGCCTGAGGAAACGCTGGGAGTATAGACATGTTTGTTATGTCTTGACTGTGGCAGTGATTTCATGGGTAAATGTATGTCAAAATCCATGAAATTTTACACTTAAAGTGTGTGCTGTTTATGATACATCAGGTATTCCTCAACAAAGGCGTAGTTAAAAAAAGGTAGTCACCTTTCCCTCTTCCTCTGGTGGATCTGATAAGGCTTAGAATGACTTTAGCATGAAAACAAAGATTAGAACAGACTTTCCTCCTTCTAGGAAATCATAGAAAGGACAAGAAAGAGGCAGAGGAAAGAAGTTATTCTGCCTTTCCACGCCACCAACAGCCAGCAGGTGGCGATGGGGACTAGAAAGAATTAATAGGAGTGGGGCCAATCTCCAGGAAAAAGAAAATTCTTAGGTCATCAGTTATGTTGATCATTTGAGAGAGAAGGTTAGTAAACATTTGACAGAGCTGGCATTTCAGAAATAAGTTGAAGATAGGTACATAGTAAATTAAATAGTTTTAATAATTTATGACTTCACGACAAAGGGTTGTCTGAGAACATGAAACAATCAAAAGATAATATTTGGCTCCACGGTGGATATTATTATGCAGTGACAATAATGTAAATATAGACTGTTAATTAAACCAAAAGTGTGATATAACTCTATTGGGAGGATGAGGTAAGAGGAAAAAGAAGGTAACGACAGTGTGAAGTAAGAGTTAAAATTCCAATTGGTATAATAATAAAAAAAAAAAACCCACAGTAGATATGTTTACTATTTCTAAATTAATAAATAAAAAAGAAACACCAAGAAATCATTCAGAAGTATAAAGTAAATACCAGATGAAAAAGATGAGATAATCGGAAGAGACTCTACTGAATGTCTCCGTACGATGACCTGCTGACTGCTGTTTTTTGTACAAGCATTAAATATAATGTGACTTTTAACTACATTGTTATATTATTTTGATTTTAAAAAGGGAGGGCATTTCCATCTTGGTGGGTCCTGAGCTTCTTCAACTTGTGGCCACCTCATCCACTTCTCAGATCTACTCAACATCTCCAGCCACTTCACCCCACCTTGTGTATTTCGTGGCAAGTTTCCTTTCCAAATTTCTTCTCAAGGAAACAGCCATAATTCCCATGGCTCAGTAATTACAGTTCTCAAAGTCAGTGCCAGAAAACTGCAGCACCGCTAAGGAAGGAAAGAGAACAGAACATTAGAAGATAATGTTAAGAAGATAAAACATTCTTGGTTTTTCTGCCTACTCCCAAATCAAATTATTCATCATCCTTCCAACAGTTAAAAGGAAGAAATGTCACATATGTTTCCTGAGATAAAATTTGTGTGAGAACAGTGGTGAGTTTTCAGAAAATGAAAGAGAAATCAGAAAGGAAAGAGAAATCAAGAAATCAACTCTCTGCTGTTGATTCAACATTTTTAATGTCAAGGGTTTTGTGTAGCCACTTTTGGATGCAACACTATTCCTCTACTCCTACCTTGAAGAAACTGGTTAAGTATGATTTTGAAAAAATTAATTGGGCATTTCATCCTGCCCTCCCTCCCCACCTCACCCACACCAAGAGCTAAAAGGCCCTCTTCTGAAATCACAGCATCTGAAACAGAAAGTGTGCTGCTATATTTTTATTTTCTCTTTATAGTGGTCACGGCTCTGTATCTCCCACAACTAAATCGACAGCCTGTTTGTTATAACAAATAATTTTAATGTAATATGCTTTAGCAAAGAAAGAATTGTTACTTGTCAGCCTGGATAAAAACAAGAAAACGTTTAAGATATAGTTTCTGCCTCTTAGTCATGAACACCAACTGTCGTCCTCAGCTCCTTCTTCTTATGAAGAATCATCTTTACCATTCTGGGTCAAGTTCCAGGTCTCAGAGAGACTGTGTGTTAGAGACAAATCTTGGACTAGGTTTATTGACAGTACATGAATCTACCCACTGGGTGGCAGGGCTGAGCCAACCGCATTAGTGAATTGGGTAAGAAAAAAAATTCTCGGAAAAGGGGAAGTTGGCCTAAGAACGCAATGTCCCATCTCCCTCGTGCTTATAAACATCAACACAGTCCAATTTTCCTCTCAAAGAAAAACAAATCATCGCTTCTCACTGCCTTATCCCCCTGGCTTTGATACACCATTGGGCCACGGTCTTTGAGGAGGGGACTGGTTATGAAAGTCATGGTATAGCACAAAGAGCTGAGGCTGCCTTTTCAATTCTCACACTGATAAGTAACAATACTAGGCTCTGAATATTCTAAGATTGTGGAGACATACCCTAATCTGTCAATCAATTTGTATTTAATAAAAGATGTACTTTATGAACTATCCTTTGTCAATAGTCTAAAGAATGCAGATGGAAAAAGGACATTGCCATATGCTCTATGAATTCATTATGGAGGCATAAAAAGGAAATTTACACTAAGTTCTATATGAGAAATATAAGCAATGTACAAAGGAGTATTCAAAAGAGAATGAAATCCTTTCTGGTTGCAGGGTGAAAGATGGAGGCTTGGGAATGAAGAAGAAGTGAGAGAGGAAAAGTCACTTGGCTGTCTACTCAAGAGTGAGGAGGATTTCAAAAAGGGAAGGTGGAGAAAAGCATGAGCAAAGCACAAAGGCATAGGAGGATCTATTAGGGGAAGGCCGAGGACGGAGGCGTGGCTGAGGAAGGCTGTGGGAAATGAGACTGCAGGTTTGGCAGAGGCCAATTTATGCAGGTTTTAAATGCCTTCATTTAAAGGGTTAAAACCTGGGCCTCCTTGGTGGCTCAAGGGGTTAAGACGATATCCTCTATCTGCAGCCACTGCAGCATGAGTTTGATCCCTGCCAGGGAGCTACCCACATGGCGCAGCAGACCCCTCCTGTCTCCCTGCTGCACCCCTCAGCAGCAGATTTCAGTAGATCCACCTGTTCTGCTCCCCACTCTGTCTCTGGTGAGTTCCTGCATCTCTGATCTACACCCCAATACTTGTATGCATAAATAAAATAAATCTTTTTTTAAAAGCCACAACTTTGAGTTAAAAAATTACTTTAATAGTCTCACTTTCCCTACTCCTCAAAATTCAATCAACATTATTGATAGAGTGACATATAGAAGTCAAGGTGAAAAGGCCTGCAAAACCACTCTGGTTTGCTCTGGAAACTTTGAAGACAGCCATCTCAGTGGTCACTGGGGACAAGTTCAGTCAACAGAGAGAACTGGTATGTTATGCTCCTGAGAAACTTGACAATGAAGGGAAGAAAACAGATGGGGTGAGTGCATGTGAATGGAATTAAGATTTTTAAAAATATACTAAAAAACTTGAAGATATCTTACATGAGTCTGCAATAGTTCTGAACATACTAATTCACTTCCTCTCCCCATCTCTCTCTGAAGTGGGATAACTCCTACAGCGCCATTATTTCCTCAACATAGAAAAAGATTGCTGCAGGGCCCTCCCCCAGCTGCTGAGATGTCAGACTGGCCTCTCTCAGGCCTGGGGTGTGCTGGAGGGTGCCTGCATTTCGTCTCAGACCCCCTGACAGTACCTGGGGCAGGGTTGGGGTGGGGACTGGACTAGGCTGGAGATGTTCTGCCACCTCCCCTTGTACTCCATGACACCCTGTGCTCCCCTGTGTTCTGTATGTGTCTGGGCTGTGCCCAGGACTTCACAAAGAAAGTCATGTGTGACAGCAAAAAAAGAAAAAGAAAAAGAGACCCCAATATACATGAAATGTGGACTTCCAGGTAAAGTGTTTTAAATAACTAGAGCTACACTAAGGAAACAAACAAACAGAAAAGAAGCCTTACAAAGCCTTCTAGAGACAGGAACTCTAAGTATGAAGAATATGGGTTTGGAGAGCGGCTCCACCAGCTGCATGTCCTAGGGCAAGTCACTTGACTAAACTAAGGAAACCAGATTTTTTTTTTTTTAAGACTGTTAAGAGTCCCCTTCCCTCTAACATTTTATGAGTCTTGCCCTGAATCCTTTACAGTAAAGATTGGACAAGATAACAATGTGTGAAAGCACAGAGAGGCAGGACAACAGAAGGGCAAGTGTGCAGATTCTAGATCAGACAGACCTGGGTTCTGTTTACAAAATCTGTGACCTCGGGCCAGTCACTTAACCCCCTGAATCTGACTTAACCCTTAGCCTCAGGGGTATTGTGAAAATTCATCAAAATAATCCAACCTTAAATCCTTTCTGGAGCAAGATGACTGGTGAATTTATAAACAAAATATCACTGAAGTAATTATGTAAAGGACTTGGTTCATTATAGATGCTCTATAATTACCCTAAAAGTCATTGAACTCTAAGAGGCTATACCACTAGTAACATGGTTTTATTAACCTATGACTTGGAGGCATATACATAATTGAACAGACTTAAATTCCACTTTCCCTTTCAACTTTTATTTGCCTCTGAATGAACATTCCCTGGGAGAAAAGGGGAAACCAAGATGAATAAAGATAAAAGGGAGGTTTATTGAGTGGAGGTGACAGTGATTCAAAGGACAAAGAAGGAGTTTGTTTTGCATTAGGAGCTAAGAGTCTTCACAGTTCTTTGTCAGGCCAGAGGTTAAAGAGAAACGTAACAGCTCCCTGTCTGACTGACCTCAGAGTACTCAGGGTGCTTTTCCTGCAGAAAGCTTTGGCTTTGCTCAATCACCTCCAATAAACCAAATGACAATTTGGATACCAATAGGAAATCATGTGTCTTATTGGCACAGGGAGTGAACAGGGTAGGAAGGAGCAGGTAAAGATGATCTAACTTGCAAAACTCCTGGACTTAACCCTACTTTGCAGTTCCTCCTGGGCCCGCCCTTTTCCCCCTGGCATCCCTGAGGAGAAGTGTTTGCACCCTGTATTTCTGCCAGTTGTTTACGAGATTTTTTCTTCTTTCACCTAGGAATTGAGAAAGAAGAATGTGGGGGGCAGGCAATTTTTATCTGAAGACCAGGTTATAAGGTGAAAGGTCGTAAACAACTCTGACTTGGAGGGTTTCCTTTCAGAACAGGCCTTGGCAGCAGGCCTGGCAGGCAGCTCTGCTGCCAAAATGAACTCGTCTTTTGGCATTTAAGGGATCCCAGACATAACACAGAGCAAACAAGTGGTCTCCACCGAATTTTGCAAAACAGGAAAGTAGAATCTGGAGCCCAGGAGAGGAATTTACAGCAAGCACGAATTACCTTAAGATTTTTTAAAACTGAAAAATGTAATACTTCGTAGATGTGCCTAATAAATACCGCATGTCCCTTTCTCTGATCTATTACCACTTCCCTCTTACTGTCCCCGTTAAAAAATTTATTGATTTGTGTTTTTCTTTGTAAACATTTTGATACCTCACATTTATGTACACTTTTATATCTATCCAACTAAGTGCTCTTCTAGAAGCCACAATTTTGAAGTTTAAAAACCATTTTAGTTGAGTCCCACTTTCCCAGACTCCAATAATTCCATCAATGTTGTTGACTGGCTGAAAACAACTCAGTGCTTGTTGGTTAACTTTCTAGAACAGGGTGTCACCTCAAACCCACAGACCTTAAGGATCGGCGTGTTCTGCTTTTTGTTCCTGGGTGCTGGTGCCATGTGTATGTGCGCATATGTTTTCTCATACAGCCTTCATGCCTGCATCACGAGCTTGCTTAATATTGGGATTGAGTTAAAACTTGCTAGCCTTAGGGTGTCAACCCAGTTAAGGTATATGAGGAAGAAAGATCCTGAACAGTCATGAATAATAGCCTGCCTTTTTGTTGTTGTAGCCTTGTAGCCGAAAGGGTAAGATTTCAGAATTTTCTTCCTTATTTACTTCCCTGTCTTGATTGTGGGGACATTGTATTCCTTTTACCAGCACAAGAAATGAGGTAATGATCTAATTCCCAACACACACACTGAAGGGGTTCAGGAATCAAAGAAAAGAGGTACGAACCCAGGTATTTCTGCATTGAATATTTTCTTACTGCGTTCCTGACGAATAAGCCCAGGAGTCAGCTGTTAGGGCACCTCAGGGCCAGCTAGGGGAAAACCCATCTGGAAGCCAAATGCTGACACAGGGTGAGGTGTCAAGGTCTCCTTTAGCTTGAGCTTAGTGTTCAAGCGACCCTTCTGCGGCCTCAATTTTACTTATTCCTAAACTTTTAAAAGGCAGGGAACGTCTTCCTCCAAGCAGGGACACAGCCATCTCTCCACGGATGGCTCAGTGAGAATCAAGAGCGCTTTCCTGCGTGTAACTAATTGGAAAGTGAAGGGGCGGGTGGGCGGCAGGTTGAGGGGGGCACCTTTGATTTAGCCCGCTGCAGACAGGAACAGCCTAAGTAACCGGGGAGAAAGTGAAAACCACCCCTCCCCCCAACTTTTCCTGGAGAAGCAGGGAGTGGGTGAGAAATAATCAGAACCCGAAGGACACAGGTTTCTAAAGAGGTAATGCGGTAACGCGGGGAACATAAACAAAGTGTTCCCCAACTTTGCACACAGAAGCCGCAGAGATGAGGGGATAAGCAGCAGGATGTGAACACGCCCTCACAGCTTCTGTTCCAGAGAACAGAGAGAACAGGATCGCGGGGACAGGGGGGTGCGGAACAGCAGAGGCACACGGCCCGCGCCCCGAGGGGCGAAAGGTGGGCTGCGGGACCCCCACCCCGCTTTCCAAGGAGGCACGGGGGGACCGCGCGCCCGGCGCGCTCCCTTCCCCTCACACACAGCAGGGTTCGGCTTCCTGACTCCGGGTTTGGGCTCCTTACTCCTTACTCAGGGGGTAGGAGAGGGACAAAGGGGGTTTTCCTGAAGAGCAGCGCAGCCCGAGAGCCTCCCTGCGCCCCGGTTTCCACTCCGCCGGGAGCGGGGAACCGCGCCTCTGAGGGACGCCCCGGCCCCGGCCGAGCGTGGAATTTCCTCAAAGCACCTCGTCCTCTCGCTTGGGGGGAGGGGAGGGGGCGCTTACGGGGCGCCCGGGAGGGGGGATTTGGGGGTCAATGAAGCCCTTCTCGCCCGAAGCCGTCCCGCCGCGCCCCCCCGCCCCCTTACGCCCCCCCACGCCCCCCCGCCCCCTCACGCCCCCTCCTCCCGCCCGGCCGCGCCGCGCAACCCTCCCCCCCCCCGCCAGGCGCACACCGTGTCCACGCGCCGCCGGGCGCGCGCCGATTGGTCGAGCGCCTGGTAAACAAGCGCCGGGCAGCCAATGGGAGGCCTGTGCACGAGGGCAGCACGCGCCTCCAGCCCGGGGCTCGCGTGGCCGCCGGCGCCCGCGACTATAAAGGGCCGTTTCCGGCCCGGCGCGGCAGCTCGCGCCCAGCCCCGGCCCCGCCGCGAAGAGCGCAAGCCGCGCTCGCTCTCGCTTTTCTCCTGCAGCCCCTGCCGTCGCCGGCAGCCTAAAAGCCAAAACCTTTTCGAGACGTGTAGTCGAGAGTGAGGTCCTGTTTTCTTGCCTTTGGTTCTTGGATTGGGAATCTCCCCCCCTCGTTTCGCCCTCGACAGCCCGCCCAGCCCCGACATGGTGATGTTCAAGAAGATCAAGGCCTTCGAGGTGGTCTTCAACGACCCCGACAAGGTGTACGGCAGCGGGGAGAAGGTGGCCGGCCGGGTGCGGGTGGAGGTGTGCGAGGTCACCCGGGTCAAGGCCGTGCGGATCCTGGCCTGCGGGGTGGCCAAGGTGCTGTGGATGCAGGGCTCGCAGCAGTGCAAGCAGAGCCTGGACTACCTGCGCTACGAGGACACGCTCCTGCTGGAAGACGAGCCGACAGGTGAGGGACCCACTTGTTGCAGGCTCCTGGGGTGCAGGCTGACTCGGTCGGGAGGGATGCAGGGACTCCTCTGCGCTGGCTGAGAGGCTCAGGTGGAGTGGCCAGAATTGAGTGTCACTTCCCTTTCCAATTTTAACTGGCAAGCCCCACCCGCCCAGGGTGATTTGTGCCATTTCTTAGGGTGCTGTGTTCTGAAGGTGACCCTAAGGGATGTTGCTTTAGCTCTTCAAGGAGTTTTTTCCCCACCCCTGTATTATGTTTAAGGGGTTTATTCTTTGTTTCCTGCTGGAAATGATAGTAGCTTACTTGCTCTGGTTGAGCCTTGGAACATTACAGGGCTCTTGCAAGTGCATCAGAATCTCTCGTTGGGGAATATAAGCGAGGGGATTCCACTGCATTGCGCTTGCATGTTACCCAAGAATTCTTTATCTCGTAGATGCATTTTAAGTGTTACTAGAAACCTAATGGCTGCTCACTTTGCCCCCCTTCAGGTGAGAATGAGATGGTGATCATGAGACCTGGAAACACCTATGAGTACAAGTTTGGCTTTGAGCTTCCTGAGGGGTAGGTGTCTGCTGCCTGTGCCTTTGAGCTTTTCTGTTTCTAAAAATTGGATGGCTTGCTGTTCCTGGAGGGCATTTTTAAGTCGTTTTTTTTTTCTTGCCACAGGCCACTGGGAACATCCTTCAAAGGAAAATATGGGTGTGTAGACTACTGGGTGAAGGCTTTTCTTGATCGCCCCAGCCAGCCAACTCAAGAGACAAAGAAAATCTTCGAAGTGATGGATCTAGTGGATATCACTACTCCTGATTTAATGGTGAGGTTCATTTTAAGATCCTGTTTTCCCGGGTCTTGGGTGATAAGTGTCTTAGGCATTATTTTGAAGCACCTCTGGGAATCAAGTCCTCAGTTATCAAAATGGGAGGGAATGTTGCCTACTCTAGAAATGATATATAGAAATTCTTAAAACATCTGCCCCTCATTTTCCATAGGCACCTGTGTCTGCTAAAAAGGAGAAGAAAGTTTCCTGCATGTTTATTCCTGATGGGCGAGTGTCTGTCTCTGCCAGAATTGACAGAAAAGGATTCTGTGAAGGTAAAGAAACTGGTGCTTAAAAGACAGACAGAATGGCCTGCAGGTTTTGGGGTTGAGGGCAGGGGCCAGGGTCAAAGGAACAAGATCGACAACTGAACTATCAGTTTAATAAGTTTTCATTTTTGTCATTGCTAGGTGATGAGATTTCCATCCATGCTGACTTTGAGAACACATGTTCCCGCATCGTGGTTCCCAAAGCTGCTATCGTCGCCCGCCACACTTACCTTGCCAATGGCCAAACCAAGGTGTTCACACAAAAGTTATCGTCAGTCAGAGGCAATCATATTATCTCAGGAACCTGTGCGTCGTGGCGTGGCAAGAGCCTCCGAGTGCAGAAGATTAGGCCTTCCATCCTGGGCTGCAACATCCTTCGCGTTGAATACTCCTTACTGGTGAGTGGGTGGGATTGGCTTCGAGAGAAATTGTTCATCTGTCCCAACAGTGGGTGTTTTTTCCAAATCATTAGGCTAACAAACTGCCATTTTTTCCCCAGATCTATGTCAGTGTTCCCGGCTCCAAGAAAATCATCCTTGACCTGCCTCTGGTGATTGGCAGCAGGTCAGGCCTGAGCAGCCGGACGTCCAGCATGGCCAGCAGAACCAGCTCTGAGATGAGCTGGGTGGATCTAAACATCCCTGATACCCCAGAAGGTGAGCCATTGCTAACGTCGTTGCTTTGCCTCTGATTTATTTGGATTTGTAAAATTGTAGTCGGTTATCTTTTGGCCAAGCTGTTTACGCTGTGCCCCCTCTCTCTAGCTCCCCCTTGCTACATGGATATCATTCCTGAAGATCACCGACTGGAGAGCCCCACCACTCCCCTGCTAGATGACACAGAGGGCTCTCAAGACAGCCCAATTTTTATGTATGCTCCTGAGTTCAAGTTCATGCCACCACCTACTTACACTGAGGTGAGAATTGTCATCTTCTCTCCCTGTCAACCCTTCTGTTGGAAGTTGACTTGGTGGGATTGCTAAACTGGGTTAATTCTTACCCAACTAAAAATTTTTATTTTTCCTTTCCAGGTGGACCCCAGCATCCTCAACAACAATGTGCAGTGAGCCCATGGAAGAAAAGCAGCAACTAGATCTACTTGTTTCTTTCTGCCACTCTTCCTGGACTCTTTTTTTCAGAGACTTGGCAGTCTCTCCAGTGGGGTACAGGTCCACCCCCCTGCTGACCCCCAGGGTAGGAGGCGTTCAGCAGGCAGCCTCCTGGGCCTTGAGGGGTGCGCACTTATCCTTGGCCAGCAGGATGTTGTGATACAAGGATGTTGCTGGATGGGTTTAAAAACAGTAGAAAAACTCGGGCCCATCCCATTTTTCTCCAATCTCTTTGAAAACTAAGGAGTTTTCAATAGTTTTGAGTAAAGGGTAGAAAGGGCCTGTCATTTCCCTAAGGGTTTTCTGAAGGGATCATACATAGGCTGTTGTAACATCAGGTTTTGAAACCTCAGTAACATATGGAGCAGAATAATGTAACAAGCTGGGAGAATGAGAAGGGAAAAAAACCATTGCCAAAACTCCTATAAAAGGTTTTTAAAAATCAGTGTTACCCTTTGAACACTTACAGAAAAAAAGAACAGAAAAACTCTCCAGGGATGATTTGACTTTGAAGAGAGCTTTCTCTGTGAATTCAAGGGAAGAACTTTAGGTTGTCTTTGCTTAGAGTGTCCTTTAATCTGGCTTAAAGCAACAGTCACTGTGCCCCACAAAAGGTCTTAAGTCGTATTTAGAGCCTTTTGCACTGTGTTCTCCTGTTGCAGACATTTTTGTGTGGGAAGATATATTGTTTTCATGTGACTCCTTGGAATTGACTCTAAGGTGGTGTTCTTAGCACTTTAGTTCTTGTCAAATTCTCGTTTTCTGTCTCAAATGTAAGCTGAAACTTGTCTACTATGTCTCTAGGAGTAAGCACAATAACAAAAATAGTGTTACTCAGTACTTTTGAGACTGTCCTCATGTGCAGAGTTCTCATTCTGACACTCGAATCGGATGAGAAGTGTGCTGCTATCAGCCTTTCCCCTGTGACTTCTCAGCTCAAGGAGGAACTCCAGACAAGACGCCCGCTTTTGTGAGGAGCCTCCAGATACCGCCACAAGCAACTAGAGGGCATGGCTTTCCAGAAGCCCCTAGGGCTCGCCCTGCCCTGTTGAGAGACAGGCCGAGCCCCCTCTCTCTGCAGACGCTGGTGCTTGGTCGTCACCCTCAGCCTTAAGCACTTTGTTCACTGTCCTGTGTCAGAGCTCTGAGCTCTAGCCTTTCTATGTGGACTGAAGGTGGTTTTATTTTTTTTTAATTGTGTATCTTTTTGTATGATAAAAACTATATTTTGTACTTAACAAGATATATTTTCACCCCAGGTGGGGACATTCTTTGTAAAAAAAAAAAATAAAATTAAAATAAAGTTTTTTTTAATGTCAAAAACTTCTTGTCTGTGAAATGGTGTTGGAGGCCTTACTGAAAAGGGAATGCCTAAAGAGCTCTCTCCCTACTTCACAATTCCAGTTCTTGAAAATCCTGTGGAGAAAACGCTCCCTACTTACGCTAACGAGTATGGTCAGAATAGGGGTTGAAGGGGTGAAGAGGGAAGGAATTTGAGCTACATTTAGTCTTTGTCACATTCAGTGAAGAACTATAGTGGGTTTTTGTGGTCTAAGCTAATTATTAAGATTTATTTTTATGCATATAAGAACTGGGGTGTAGGCCAGGGGTGCGGGGAGTGAGAGGATTCCCCAGAGACAGTGGGGAGCAGAACAGCAGATCCACCGAAATACACTGCTGAGGGGGCAGGCGAGACAGGAGAGGTCCGTGGAGCCATGTGGGTAGCTCCCTATCCCGGGGATCGAACTCAGGCCACAGTGGCTGCCCTTAGCTTGAAAGCCCTGAGACAACCCCCTGTGTCACCAGGGAGGCCCTGTCTTTGCTAATTTTCAACATCTACAGTTCACTAAATTCCTCAAATTTTGGCATGTATTTTTCCTTTTTAAAATGAATTTGTAGTAAAGGGAAATAAGGTTAGGTTTGTGAGGGAATTTGGAAGGGAAGAGTTAAGGTTCCGATTTAATTTGCTCTCGTCATAAAGTTTTTCCCATTATAAAACCTGGTTTGTATGAATGAGACATGAAATGGCAAATTATTCAGGATTTAAGGATTTAGAGTTACAAGTATTAAATTCTTTGAGGCAGCTACCGCTTTATCTCTGCAGGTCCTACTTGTGCAATATAACTCAGTAAGGTGCTTGCTGGGATGAGGGAAGACCCTCCTCCCATAGGGTCTTCTTGGGCACTTCCTACTCTTAACTTGCAGAGTAGTACCACCACCACCCCTAATTGGAATGGATGTTATTATGCCTAAATAAATGATTAGGATTAGAAACCCCAAGATGGCAGAGGTTAATTCTGGCTAATCTAAACCATCGCAGGCAGATCTAGTCCCGCTCCTTATTTGGGGTTCAGCGCTTCTGTGGACGTCCACACACTAATTCCAAACCTCAGACTAATGGGAGTTCAGAAGGCCAACGTGAACTGAACAGAAAGTGAGATTGAACAGACTGTGTCCGTGTTTCAACCTCCGTCCGTGTTTATCTCTCATTTTCAGCGGTTCTTTTGCTCTCTGCTGGCTTTTTCTCTATTTTTCTTTACCAAGGTGCTGGCCTCTGGTTCTGTTGCCATGACGACTCTCACCTGTGCTCTTGCTTCGGCTGCCTCCTTTTCTCACCTGTTCAAGATTGCAGTGGCTCCTCCCTTTTGTGAACCTGCGGCCAGGAAAGTAGGTTAAAGTTGATGGAAAAGTTTTTTCTGTAGCTTGTTTTCCAGGGACTGCAGGGGCGGGGCGAGGACACAGGCCGGCCCAAGGCATGGAGTGAGCAGTCAGTGGGGCCCAGCCATGGGAGCCAGTGAGGAGAGGACAGCAACTCTCACTCAAGGTTTGTTCAAGGAGAGACGATGGTTGCAGGGTCCCCTCCTAGCACCCCTAGCCCAGCACCGTCCAGTGAACTTTCTATGAAGATGGAAATGTTCTTTATTTGCGCTAATAGGGCAGCCATGAGCCACGCAGAAATGTGGCCACTGTGACCTATGAGCTGAATTTTTGTTTTTGTTTAATTAATTTAGCTCCATGTGACTAGCAGCTGCCACACTGAATAGTGAGCAAAATCTGAGGAAGGAAGGAAGCAGCTGCCATGGTTCCCTCAGAGGAAATGAGCCCCTTCCTTAGAGGACAAAGGTTCCTGGACACTGCCCTTTGCTGCTGAAGCACACAGCTTTTATTTCACTTCAAGACATTTGTTGCTTATAGACATGAGTTCCTCCCCAGGGTGCTGGCCCAGCTATTTCTCTACTTAAGTGGGTGACTCTTTGGAGTCTTCCTTTCTCTTGGTCTTTTTGGAGGCCTTTTTATTTTAAAGAGCCCTACCCTACATGCACAGCCATCAGAGGAGACCCCATTCTTAGTATCATTGGTTCACTAAGTCCAGTCTGCTATGGGACGATCTGAGAAAGCAAGAAACTATTTAAAGAGAGAAAAGAGCTAAAACGTGCAATTAACACGAAGTATTTCCACAGCGTCCTTGGATACCGCGATTCCTCTGCACTTGGGTTGAGGCTTTGGTAGGCAAATTGTGGAGAGAGGATCTGACTAAACACTAAAAACAGTCACTTAGGGGGCCTCCCTGGTGATGTAAGGAGTTAAGACACAGCACTATGAAGCTATCAGTAGCCACTGCAGTGTGAGTTTGATCCCCGGCCAGGGAGCTACCCACATGGTGTGGCAGACCTCTCCTGTCTCCCCACTGCTCCCCTCAGCAGTGGATTCCAGTCCATCTGCCTGTTCTGCTCCCCACTCTGTCTCTGGTGGATCCTCTCACCACCCGCATCTCTGGCCTGCACTCCAGCTCTTGTATGCACAAATAAATAAATCTTAAAAAAAAAAAAAAAAAAAGCCACTTAGGAGCCAAAGGGTATGAAGAGGGGAAGGAGCGACTTTTGCCCAGTTCTTTCAAGAGCCTACAGTCTCCATTTCAGCATCCTCTCCTTGGGCTACCTCTAGGTAAAGAACATACTTTCCTGGCCTTCTAATGGCCATAGTATAGTCCCTGTTCCAAGAACCTGACCTCAGTAGATCAGGACCAAGAAAGCAGAAGCTTTTGTCCTGACCCGATAGCCATTAGCAGTCAGTCGGGCCCAGCCGTGGGAGCCAGCAAGGAGAGGACAGCAACTCTCACTCAAGGTTTGTTCAAGGGGAGACGATGGTTGCAGGGTCCCCTCCTAGCACCCCTAGCTCAGCACCGTCCAGTGAACTTTCTATGAAGATGGAAATGTTCTTTATTTGCGCTAATAGGGCAGCCATGAGCCACGCAGAAATGTGGCCACTGTGACCTATGAGCTGAATTTTTGTTTTTGTTTAATTAATTTAGCTCCATGTGACTAGCAGCTGCCACACTGAATAGTGAGCAAAATCTGAGGAAGGAAGGAAGCAACTGCCACATTTGAAGTTGAAAAATCTCCTCTCAGAGATGACCACAGGTCCAGAGCTGTACTTTCTGGCCCAGTAAGTGAGTCCATGGTCTAGAAAAGTTTCCTGAATCAGCCTCCCTACAGTCTTACGGACAAATAGAATATATGACATGGTCCTTAAGTACAGGAATCCAGGACCAAACTATCCAAATGCAAATCCTACTTCCACTCCTTAATAAGCTGTGTGATCTTGGGCAGCTTGTTTAACCTCTCTGTCCTGTAGCTCATTTTTTAAAAAAGATTTATTTGTTTTTATATAAGAGCTGGGGTACAGGCCAGAGGCATGGGAGGGGGAGAGGACTTACCAGAGACAGAGCCGGGAGCAGAACAGACAGACAGACTGAAATGCACTGCTGCGGGGAGCAGCGGGCGAGGCAGGAGAGGACTTCCATGCCATGTGGGAATCTCCCTGGCCGGCCGGCAATCAAACCCGCTGCTGCAGAGGCTGCGGACAGCTTCCCAGCGCTGCGCTCAACCTGCTGCGCCACGGGGGAGGCCATCCTGTAGCTCATTTATGTGTAAAATTGAAGATGATAAAGTAGCTGCCCCACAAGATTGTTGTGAGGATTAAAAAATGTTTGTGCAATGTTATAACTATGGCAAGTGAGTGACTTACTATCTCAGAGAAAAAAAGAAAACAGCAGGCATCACCACCAGTGCCACCTTGATTTAGTCCACTCCCAGGCACGTGCCTGAAATTGTTCTTTCTCTCTGACCTACCACTAATAAAGTCATCCTTATTCCCTTCCTGAGTTGAGGGAACCAAGCAATCTGAGGAGAGAGCAGTGTGTGGGAACTGACTCAGCCTGGAATTAGTTGTGGTGGTGAAGGGTAGCTCACACTGGGGTTCCCATCTCCAGGCCAGAGGGGCCTCTGCAGGCCCCCATCATCTCGTGGGCTACCTCTGGGAACACTAGAATTTTCTCTCTCAAACCCCAGTGTGCTTCACGGGCCTCTGAGTCACCTTCTGGAAATTAATTGAACTTTCTTTTCAGTTTTCAACTCTGGGCAGGGTAGTGGGGGGGCAGTTTGAAGGATGAAGGATGAATTGTACAGTCAATATTGACGGTACAATGTGGGACCACAAAGAACTACTGACCCCTTGTTCCAAAGGATCACCACCCTTTGAGCTTTCCCACTAAGGTAGACGAGGCCAAGTGGCACGAAAGTCATGGGAGGTGAGCCCACTGACGAGCCCAGATTAGCCTATTCAGTCTATTCCTGTCTGTTCTGAACTTTGCCTTGGCTTGACCCTGCCCTGTGCTCTCCTGGGCCTGCTGTGTAAGGAGAAAAGAATGAGCAGACTCTGCAGGCCAGGATGTTTCCAACTAGCAGTTGGCAGGTCTTCTCGAGGCAGTGAGGGACAGCAGTACGAGGAGGACAGGGGATAGAGAGCATGGGGACAGGTTGTTTTGTTTTTTTTTTTTAAAGATTTATTTATTTATGCATACAAGAACCGGGGTACAGGCCAGAGGTGTGGAGGTGAGAGGATTCACCAGAGTGGGGAACAGAACAGGTGAATTGGCTGGAATACACTGCTGAGGGGAGCAGTGGGGAGACAGGAGAGGTCTGTGGGTCAGCTCCCTGGCTGGGGATGGAACTCGTGCTGCAGTGGCTGCAGATAGCCTCATAGTGCTGTGTCTTAATCCTTTGTGCCACCAGGGAGGCCCTGGGGACAGGTTTGAGCCTTGAGTCCCGGGATGTTAAGAAGCCATTCTCCTCCTTGCTGGTGGGGGAGCTGCTGACAACCTTTGCAAGGCAATCAAGTAGTCAGCAAGCAGGTTCTTGGAAGTGTCTGGCTGGATGCTGGGCTTGGATATTTTTAACCTCTTGGACAGATAGATGGAGGGAGGATTTCAGTTGCTGAGAAGGAGGCAGGGCTGAGGGCATGAGGACCTGGCATGGCTTTTGGTCAGAGACCCATCTCCCTGCACCTCACCTAAAGCCTGACTCTGTCTTTCATCTATCCAGACTCACGGCTAATCCTTTGGCTTCTGCTCTCCCATTTCTCTCTATTCCTGGCCTTTCATGCTTGTCCCATCTCCTAACTCTAAGGAGACTTTGCTTCTGCTCCAGACCCCAAGATGTGTTTAGCTCCATATCCCTGTAGATCAAGGAGGGGGTGGCTGGGCAGTAACCAATGGCTTCTTGCTCTCACCTCAGAGAGATGTCAGAGGCTTCTCTTCAGTTCCACCTCCCCAGTTGTCCTGCAGGAGAACAAACTGTCACTTCATACACCTCACTGCCAACAACTGTTGGGAACAGAATTTGAGACCTTGGGAGCCCAGATCTAGGCCTCATATAACTTTGGAAATAGAAGTGTTGGGAGAGATCAGAGAGGCTGGAAATCATGGCAAAATTCATCAAGATAAGATCTGCTGTTTCCAGGGCACCTGGGAAGTGGAGAGGGTAGGGGAGGGCTGGATTGTTGGCAAATCCAGAAGATTCTTTTGACTATGAGGGCAGTCCGGAGGATAGGAAAGCAGGTTAGGAAATATTACCAAAATTTCAGATTTGGTGCTCCAACCTTCCTTGACCTTTCCTTTAAACTGGATGCCCTTCTATATCTAAGGACTGCTACTTTCTGTCTCCCCATAATTTCCTATTTCTTAGCACCTCTTTTAACACTGCCCACCCAGCTTTGTGGGTGGAGAAGAGAGGCCCCGACACAGGTGCCCCAACATTGAGTGGAAGCCAGAGGTGAGAAGGAATTACAGAGGGAAGGTTACTCTGATTCCTGTTTCCCGTTTGGTGTCCTGAACTGCTGGTGGTTGGTAAACTGAGGCTGAGGGAACCCTAAGCTAGCGGAACCAACCACAGGTGGAATCAGACATTGAGAAACCTGTGCCATTTCTTCCTAAAAATAAGAGTTGGTTGTAAACACCTAAAAACCAGATTTTGCTAAAATGTGCTGCTCTGGCTTCTCTTTAAAAAGGGATCCTATTGTGTACACTGAGCCCTTAGCCCTCCTGCCATCAGCCCCTGAGGTCGAAGGGACCCTGCTGGCTGAAGGCTCCTACCTGCCAGTTCTCACCATTCCCTGCCTCATGACATTCACCTGCTCCACTTATTCACACCTGCCTGACTCCTGCTGCTAAGTTTGTCTGAGGCTGTCACCTCTGCTCTAACTATAGCTTCTCACATAGCTCCTCTGAGGCACCCTGAGGTGAGGGAAAGTGAACCATTTCCCTTGAGGCCTCCAGAGCAGGGCAAAGCCCATCGCAGGCACAATCCCATCCTCCAGTGTCTGATCCTAGGTTTAAAAGGTGCACTTTTTGATTTACAAAGAATAGTTTTGTGCAGTTTAGTATAAAAATATTTTTTATTCCCCCACCCAAAAAAAAATTTTTTTAAAGATTTATTTATTTATTTATACATGCACTGGGTACAGTCAGAGGCACGGGAGGGTGAGAGAATTCACCAGAGCCAGAGCGGAGAGCAGAACAGGAAGAGTGACGAAGTACACTGCTGAGGGGAGCAGCGGGCGGCAGGAGAGGTCTGCGCGCCATGTGGGGCCCTCGCCCAGTGGCCGGGGATCGAACAAGCGCTGCAGAGGCTGCGGGCAGCCTCGCAACCCAGCACCCAACCGCTGCGCCACCGGGGAGACACCCCCACCAAAATTTTTTTAAAGGATTTATTTATTTATGCATATAAGAACTAGGGTGTAGGCTGGTGGGTGAGAGGATTCACCAGAGACAGAGTGGGGAGCAGAACAGGCAGATCCACTGAAATACACTGCTGAGAGGAGCAGCGGGGAGACAGGAGAGGTCTGCTGCGCCATGTGGGTAGCTCCCTGGCTGGGGATGGAACTCCTGCCTCAGTGGCTGGCGATGGCTTGGTAGTGCTGTCTTTAACCCCTGTGCCACCAGGGAGGCTGCTCCCCACCAAATCTTAAAAGCAAAATGGACTCTGGAAAATGGGTCCGTGTGTGTGCCCTGTGCCTCTGGCTAGTTATCGCCCTTGTGAGCAGCACCATGCTGTGACTTGAGGCAAAAGGCGGCTTGCAGAGAGTCAACAAGAGAAAAGAATCTGAAAAGTAATGAGTCTGAGAGAGAGGCTCTCTTTCTGGCCCTAGGCCCCTCCTGACCGGGCCGGGTCCAGCTGGCGGGACGTTCGTAGACATCCTTGGTGTCTCTGGACGGGGGAGAGTTAGAGGATAGGTGGCAGAGGTGGTGCGGGGTGAACACAACACTCAAAACAGGAGCCAGGCCAAGTAGGGGAGGGGTGAGGGGCCAAGTATGGTGAGGCAGGATGGGTGTGCAGGGCCAGGAGAGAGGCATGGGGCCAGGAAGCAACAGGCTCGAAAAGGGCTGCTGGCATTTGCCCTTTCTCCCACTGAGCCTGCATGGCACACTTCCTCCTTCCTCACAGAGCGGAGCGTGGCGTTACCTTGACCTTCTCAGACCAGGGCTCTGCAGAACGGCTGTGTCTCTGGCCACAACAGAGCATGAGCAGGGTGAGTGCCAGGGTCCTCTCCCTGTCCAACAGGGAGGCGGGGGAGCACCTCTCTGAGGAAGGAAACTCCCAGGTCTGTGTCCCTGACTTAGGTGAGTGCCCCCGCCCCGCCCCGCCCCGCCTGGGGAAGTCTAAGGCAAATCTAACTGATCCCCCACTATCTAGACCCATCACCTCTGTGGCAGTTCCTACATGCAGCAGGAGCAGGATCCTGGGGGCAGGATCAGATATTTCCTCCCTTTGTCCATTGTACACCAAGGCGAATGGGACCGTGGGACAGGGAGGATCCCAGGAGAGGCCAGGCTCCAAGGTTTAGGAAGCCCAGCTCACAGCTGAGGGTCCTGGTGCTCTAGGGAAGGCTCCAGAATGGAAAAGTCTTGAGTTCAGAGGTCATGGGGACACAGTCCCTCCCCGAACTGGCCGGGCTGGGTCTGCAGAATCACGGCCTGGATTCCTTCCCTCAAAGCTGTGGGTCTCCTGGGCATAGCACCAGCCCGCAGGCCCTGTGTGTTGGGCCATTTCCTTCCCACTGATTCCCATCAGGGTTGCAGGAGACCCTCCCTTCCCTCCAGGATTCAAAAGAGTGAGAATGTGTGTTGGGGCTCAGGCCCAGGCCTTTCTGGGGCTACACCAACACACTAGAACTTATTTCCAACTGTCAGGTCTCCAATGACTTTGGAGCAAAGGTGAGCCTCAGTAGGGGGAAGGTTAGTGGAGAAGGGGTCACCGCTGGCCTGGCCCAATTACTAATGGAGCTATTCCTGTCCAGCTCAGTGCTCTCCTCTGGCTCCACCTGATGTCTGTGGGAGGGGGTGCGAGGACTTGCCATCCTCCTGCCCTTCCTCTGCCAGAAATGTCTTGGTGGTGTCTTGGTCTGAGTCCTGAGTCCTGGCTGTGACCTTGACCTCTGCTGCAGGGTGATCTCTTTCCTTGCTTGTTGATGGAATTGCTGATCGTCCTGCTGCTCAGGCTGAGGCAAGTTCTTGGACGGTCTGGACGCCAGAGGCATCTTCAGCTTGCCCAGGCCAAAAATAAGGCGGGTAAATTCAATGGACAGAGCAAGTTCAGCAAAAATTGAACACTTCCTGACCTTTGCTTCTAGACCGTGTGGACTCTTGTGGGTGGATGAACAGGAGGGAGACAGGTTCCCGTGGACGCCTCCCCAACTTGCGTCACAAGCGAGGATGGCGGCTTGGACACCGCCTGGGCCCTTCTCAAGGGCAGAGCTGGGGCGTGGTGGAGCCGGTGCCGTGCCCAGCCCAGGGAGAGGGCAGAAGTCCCTGGCTTGGAGTTTAACTAGCTTGAGCCTGCGAGCCAAGCCTCCTTCCTGCCTTCCCACTGCGCATAGTAATGCAAGTGAATGGAGGAAAACAATGGTCGGCTCCTCACCAAACTATGGGTGCCCTGTCCGCCTGCACCTGCCCCTCCCATCCACTTTGACCGCCTCTCCCACTGCCTTAAACTGTGTGGTGCTTTCAGTCCTTCAGACCACCTGAGTCCTTATGCTTAAGTCTGCAGGCCCCTCCCTGGAGCTCCCTGCCCAGGCAGGACCTGGTGACTAGGGATGGAACAGAGGAACAGAGCAGGAAAGGAAGTGATTATTGCCCCGGGGGGGGGGGGGGGGGGGGCGGGGTAGGGTAGCCATGGGCCTGGGCCGTTTGAGTCAAGCTGTGGGCGGAAGAGCCATCTGCTCACAGGAGCAGGCCAGAGGCACCTACTAGCAGCACCGGGCTGGGCCAGCATGCATGGGTCCTCTCTGAATGCTTGCAAACAAGGCCGTAACCTCTCACCTCTCAGGCAGTGCCCCCCCCCCACCCACCCAGTGGGACCCCAGCTCTGTGTACTGGGCCTGCGGTCTCAGCCTCAGAATGTCTGTCAGAACCTCTGGAAAGTGGGGGAGAGGTCAAAGGCAACATCCAGATGAGTCCCCTGTCTCTGGCTTTGCAAAACAAGGTCACCTGCCAGGAGGGGCAGGAAGCCAGACAGGAAAGAGTTCACGAATGGGCTGATTTTTCTGACACTCTGCCTTTGAGCTCAGGATACCTGAACCCTGTGGTCACTCTAACCTTTGTCCTTCTTTCTCCCATTTCATGGGAAAAGGATGTGTCCGTACAGAGGTAGGGGCAGGGGAGCTCCGGTCCTCCGCTGTTGTCTTTTGTCTAGAATCTTCTTTATTCCCACTTTTAAATTTGGTGGCATTATGTGGGATTTAGGGAGTTTGCTGTGCCCCCAGCATAGACAGATACAGCTGCGCAGGTGGGGACTGGTATGTGTGTCCACGGGAAGAAAGGCAAAAGCAGAGTGTTTCGTGCCTTTTACTTTTATTTCTTGCTGATTTCTTCCTAGCTCAATCACAGGCTACAGCGTGACTGTGGGGAACCCCAGGGATGGGGCCTCGGCCTCAGAGAAGGAAACACATCAGTCACTGTGAATTGCTCAATAACTCTGGAATATTCCGTTTCTATTTCTGTTTCCTTTTCTGTTCTCTTGGCTACTTTACCTTCACAGTGACTACCAGTAGCCAGCTTTGAAGGTGATTTCCCTCAATGGCGTCATGGCCCCTATTCATTCTTTACAAAAGGGTCAGAAGTGCCTGGCACTATATTGCTGGTCTCTGTCACCTGGTGCTGAAGAAGCCCAGAGGGCTGCCTGGATATGGTTGGGGAATTTGCCGAAGGTTCTCCTGCCTCTCATCTCTTCGGTTTTCAAATGTTTGGCGGGGTCGCCATGTCAGCACTCCTGCTATCTGCCTGCCTGTGATTCAGCCCGTCCTGGACACGAGGCTGCCCCGTGTCTGCTGCATGTCAAGTGGCTGGAACCAATCAGCTCATTTGGGGCTTCTTCAGATGCCAATCAGAGCCCAGGGAAGTGACCTCACCCAGGCAGCCTGTGTGGGCGAGCATCTCCCGGAGCTGTGAGTGTCCCTAAGTCACTCCCTCCTCCCCTTATCTCCGATAAAGCAGCACCCACCACCAGGTCCCCTACCCCCCCAGAAGGGAGTAAGAAAGGCTAATTAAATTCTACAAAAGAGAAACTGCAACTCAGACACACAGCAGCTCTGGACGTGCAAAACAGGACATTGAGGGGACTCTGCAAAGACTTGCCTTTCAAAGTGGGGAGTCCAAGGCCTGGAAGTGGGTGGGTGCCTGAAGGAGTCAGTACCTCCTCTCTACCCTAGCACCTGGCTTTTAGAGTCTCCCCACAAAATAGCTGCAATCATTCCTTGTAAACAAGATCAAGGTCAAGTGTGGGAAAGGCAGGGCTGTGAGCTAAGATAATGGTGTCCCATGGCTGAGGACCAGAGGCTCAGAGCCAGCTGGTCTCAGGGTGTGGGCTGTTCTCACTATTCACTCTGTGCAGCCGCCAGATGAGCTCCCCAATGCTCCCTGGCAGGGCTAGACTGGGGATGTGGGCATCGCCCCGTAGAGGAAGGGGAGGGCCACAGACCCCGTCCACACGTTGGACTCTGATGGAGGAGCAGGGACTGGCCCGCAGGCTGTCCCCTTCACGCTCCAGCCCTCTCCCGCCAGGCCTTACCCTGGACAGAGAGACAGATAAAAACATTTTATTAAAAAAATAAAACTGGTTTTACTCCTCCTCACTGTGCTCACCCCAATTATCTCGCAGAGAGCTGTGAGCGTGGGGAGGGGGCTGTGTGCCGCTGGTTCAGGTCTGACACTCCAGCTCCTTCTCACCTTCCTCTCTCCCGCTCACGTAATTAGACGTCGGTCCTTTGCCCTTTTCTCAAGATATCAGAGGTGACCAAGGGGACAGGGGTGGGGGCGGGGGGGTGGGGGGGCAGAAAGAGCACAGTCATCCATTGGTCATCCGTCTCCGCAGCCCACTCCGGGGGCCAGGCAGGTTCCCCAACTCTGGGCACCACTCGCTGGTCCACTAGCCCCGGGTAGGCACAGTCATGCTGCGTCTTAAATCCAGAAAGACAGCGAACTCCTGGGTGCTGCTCAGGGTCCTGCTTTAGTATATAGCCTCATCCATGTTGTCATCACTGTCACCTCCGAAGTCCTCTCCGTTATCAAAATATGACATGATATAATCGGTTTCCTGAAACAGAAAGTACATAAATAACAGTCAGGCTCGGTTCTGGCATTTTCCTTCCGTCCTGTGTCCCAGGCCCTTTCCTCCCAATTGCACGATTCCAGGCTGCAGTTGGCTCTTGAGAAGAGCCAGGGCAGATGAGACAGAGGGGAGGCCCTACCCTTTGGGGGCTGCAGCCCTGGCACAGAGAGCACGGGGGCGGGGCTGGGCCCGGGGCCCAGGGAGGGGGACCCCCACCTCCTCATGCTCTTCCTCATCATACTCCTCCTCGTCCTCTTCCTTGTCTTCCTCTTCCTCTTCCTCTCTCCCCTCGTCTTCCTCTGAGGTCACTTCTTCCTCCTTCTTCTCCAGGCTCTGCCATGAGGATGAAGGGGGTGGTCAGCAAACAGAGCAGGGAAACTGAGGCACGTGAGAGACAGGGGAGGTAATGGAGCTGGGGGGCAGGTGACAGCCCCGTCCTCACCTCTAGTTTCTGGATGGTTTCTTCTTTCTCTCCTGTCGTCTTAGGGGGCCTCTTCGGGAGCAGAATGGTGGTTCCTGGGGATGGGATCAAAAGGTGAACAGGGAGGGAGGCCCGAAGCCCCACCCGCCCGCCCTCTGGCGCAGGCCGTGTACTCTGCCGCCCCCTTGTGGCCGCCAAGGCATCCAGCAAGCACTGGTGGACTGGTCAGGACTGGGGTGGCCCCTGCCTGACCCTGACCCTCCCACTGATGAAGGAAATTTCTCTTCTCCCTCTTTTTTTCCCAAATACACTCACGCTCCTTCTGTAACTTCCGCACTCGGATCTTCAGCTCCCGCGGCAGACGGCGCCAGTCTGGGCAGAGTGGAAATGTAAGTCAATGACATCACTCGGGGTCTCTCCGGAAGGGCTGTTTTTATTTATTCATTTTATTTTTATTCATGCATGCATACAAGAGCTGAGGTGCAGGCCAGAGGTATGGTGTGATTTCAGGCAGATCCAGAGGGGAGCAGCGGGCGAGACAGGAGAGGTCTGCTGAGGCCTGTGGGTAGCTCCCTCACAGGGGATGGAACTCATGTTGCAATGGCTGCCAATAGCTTGATAGCACTGAGACTTAACCCCTCTGCCACCAGGAGGCCCAGGCAGTTTTTTTTTGTTTTTGTTTTTTTTTTAAAGAGGCACGTATTTTATTTATTTATTTATTTGTTTATACATGCACTGGGTACAGTCAGAAGCGTGGGAGGGTGAGAGAATTCACCAGAGCCAGAGCGGGGAGCAGAACAGGCAGAAGGACCGAAGTACACTGCTGGGGGGAGCAGCGGGCGGCAGGAGAGGTCTGCGCGCCATGTGGGACCCTCCTCCGGTGGGCGGGGAGCAGCCGGGGATCGAACTGGCGCCGCAGAGGCCGCAGGGAGCTTCGCAACCCAGCGCTCAACCGCTGCGCCACCAGGGAGGTCCGAAGGACAGTTTTAAAGGGGGGTATGAGTAAGGCTGAGTGAGGGTGAGAAGGGAAAAGGCTGCATCAAAGTTGCTTAAAACAAATCTGTGGCTTAGATGCCTCAGGGCAGTAGGGGCTCCTGCTTTTCAGGTAGTCTCCGAAGTGTTTTAGCGAACATCTAAGGCTCGTAAAGGTATTGAACAAAGGTAAGGTGGAGCAGAAGATGGGGGGCGGAGGGGGTAAGAGAAGGGTGCATGGGGTGGTGGCTGTGACTTGAAGCATCTAGACCATCTGCGGGAAGGGCAGTCAATGAAGGGCAGCCATCACCTACCAGGGTTCCAGTCAATGGCGTTGTCAATCGGCCCTGACATCTGGTATTTGTCTGAGTAACGCTCCACATCTGGGGGTCAGAAGTCGAGGGTCAAATTTTATCCTTTGAGAGCCCTACAAGGAGGTTGTTCCTAAGGGTGCAGCCCTCTCTGTACATAGGACTTATGCTCCCTCACCCCAAACCCAGAGCCCAGGGGGTTTGCTGCAGGGAAGACTTTCAATACTCTTCTAAACTATCCCTTTACTACGCCAAATTCAAATGTTTTTAAAGCTCCCTTAGCCCAATGCCACGGTGATACTGAGAGAGAGCAGTGGAGAGCGTCCTTGAGAGCAAGGAACCCGGATTTCACTCTTGCCTTTGCTCACGGGGAAGGGGACTAACTCTGGAAGTCTGTCACCTCGCTGAGCTTCAGGAGGAAAACACCAGTTGGCAATGAACTGAAAAACTGCATCCCATGCCAGGAGGTAAATATCTACTCCCCATGCCTTCTCAGAGTACCCCCTTCTCCATGCCTCCTGGTCTCCCTGACTTCCCTTGACCTACTGACCAAAGGGATAGTGCTTTACTTGGAGGGGCTTCTCAGGGGCCCAGCATCAGCCCTGTTTCTGATCGGCCGGTGCCTGTAATTCACAGTTAAAAATTTTAATCTATCCCCCATGTCTTGATCTTCTACTGACCAAGACTATTATGTGATGCAATGCAAACGAAGGCTGCTGTGATTATTATTATGACCTCCCAGTGAGCCTGTGAGCTTCCTGTGCCCCCTCTGGCTTCCAGCTAGCCCATGGGCCTGCACCCAGGGCGCCACTCAGGGGAGGCATGATGCGAGCACGTCACTGACCTCTCTTGGGGACAGCTGGCCGGATGAAGTAGGGGAGCTGCCTCATGGCCCCTCGCAGCTCCTGCTTCAGTGCCAGGACATATTCCCCCTCTTCTCCAGAGGGCAGAGGCACTGGGCGGAACTCCAGGGGCTAAGGAGGCAGGGACAGTGGTCAGTTCAGGGAGAAAATGGTGGAGGACCAATCTGGGAGTGCCACTCCCCCCAATTTAATCCAATGCCCCCACTGGGAGGAACACAGCATTTTGAAAGTTGGGGAGCCAGGTGCATGAGAAGTAAGGGTGGATACTTCCTGGCTTGGAAGACTTCCCAGGTGACCAGAGCATAGAGACAGGGAAAGGCAAGGTCAGGGTGGTGTTATGATGGCCCCGGGGAGTCTGGGGTCACGAAGAGCCCCAGGAGTACCAGGCTCTTGGGCCCACAGGGTAAATACTCACAGGGAAGAGAGGAGAAGGCTGCAGGGTGGGTGGGGGCAGAGCATCCCCCTTCCCAATGCCCACAGCCTCCATGTTGAAGGTCAGCTGGCCCCGGCCACGCCCCCGGCCCCCACCCCTGTTGGCCATGGTGGGGGGGGCCTGGGTATTCAGCGTTCCAGTGAGAAAAACCTGATCAAGACAAAAACAAAGCTTTTATAAAAAGACTAGAGAGATGTTGCAGATGTAGCTGCCCCCCACACTTGTACACTCCATCATGGTGGGGGTGGGGGTGGGGGTGGGGTCTGATCCACTCCCCAGCCTGTAAAGGTTTCCTTTACCTTCATAGTTGGTGACCTGAGCTTGTTTCCTGAATCATTAATTCAAAAAACACTTTTTGTAATGAATTGAAATTTCTAGGATTTTTAGTTGGGATTGCATAATATGCTTTATCATCCTAAATATACACCTTAGGTCATGAAGCCTTTTTTTAAATCAAACACTTAAATCCCCATGAAAAGTAAAGCAAGTTCCTCGTTTTCCCTTACCAGCATCCACTGAACTTTTAGTTTAGATAATTATGACAATAGACAATTTTTGTCTTCAATGTATATTTTACTTATATATCCATTTTGGTCATCAAACATTACCAAAATGATGGCTGCTTTTCTGTGGGGGAAAAAAATCTATTCGTGAAAAAAAAAAATGAGCAGCAATTCAGCTTCAGTTTCTCAGACCTTGGTTTTGATGACCTTGGAGTTCAGAAGAATCCTAGCCAGGTGCATGGTAGGATGCTTCTCTGCTGGAATCTGTCTGATATTTTTCTCCGGATTAGACTGGGGTTATACAGGTTCAGGGAGGAGGGTCAGAGATAAAGCGCCATTTTCTTCACATGACATTAAGGGTAATACTAACATGCTGGTTAGGGAACAATAACAGACAATATAATTAAGATCTCTAAAGTCAGTCATTTATCATATAATTGCTCCCACAATTCAGGGAAGGGAGGAGGCTAGGAGGACTGGAATGTGAGGGAAGGTTTGATGAATCACAAGGTCTCAAGTTTGGAAAAGTCTTTAGAAATCATGTATTCATTCATTCATTCATTCATTCAGCAAATATTTATTGCGCACCCACTACATATATGCCAGGCACAATGACAGAAAATGGGAATCACAGTGAATCTTCTACTCTGGAAATGTCCTTCAATAAACCAGATTTAGTAAATTGCTGTTCAGCTTCTATTTAAACACCTTTAGTAAGAGGCCTCCCTATTTCACTTTGCAGTTCATTTCATTTTGGTTATTTATTCTTCAACCAATATCCAGCAGATACTCTAAGAGATATAGGCATTCCACAAAACATTAATGGTGAAAAGATTTAAATATATGTATAAAGTAATCTATTTATTTGGTCATACACACTTATGAAAGAATAAAAAAGTTGTTATCTGGTTATGTGTATCTTTTCTACACTGCTGTTGTAATAAGGGAAAATATTAATTTAAAACTTAAAAATATACAGTAATAGGTGAGATTAATAATGGATAGCAGGAAAGAAAGGTAGAAAAATGGCAGAATACAGAAGATGTCTCATGGGCAAGAATGAGCTGGCTCAGGTATCTTTCCATTTGATACAGTTCCAGCAGTAGTGGTGGGAATTGTTACAAAGCAGCAAGGAATCGGGAAAAGACCATCAGCTTGGAGGTTAGATGAACCTAACTCCACTTCCACACATCCCCATGTTACAACAAATGATCCAATGTTAATACATTCTAACTATTTAAGGTCCCTATTGCATTCAGAATTCCAGGTGACCCTCAAGGACCAGGGGTGAAAGGAACACAAGATTTTTATTTAATCCAGGCAATAAACTGAGAAAATATAAGCCATCCATCTCTACCCACTCAGTTCAGGAACCTGCAGTGAGTCATTTCTGCTTCCTAAGTCACATGTGTCTTTTTCCTGAGGCCACCACTTTGACACCTTCCTGGTAGTGGAGGATTCCGCCTGCCCCATCTTGCATCCTGGACCCCAGTCTCTTTAGGGGCAGCAGGTGGGGCGGGGCTGCCCCTGCGATCTCCAAGCGGAAACCCCTGAGATGCTGGCCCACCACCTGGGAATTGCTGCAGGCTTTTAGAGTCTCCGACACCCACCGTGCCAGGGAAGGCATCGCTGGGGCCCACCTCAGTGATGGAATAAGAGTAAACTTCTTCAAGTTTCTGCCACTCTTGATTTCTGTCTTGGAGCACCTACAATCACATTGGTGTTCAAAAGCCTGCTCGGATTAGGACTGGACCTCGGCAGATAGGCACTGGTGCTGGCAGCCCTAACCTGGGCATCTTGCCTTGTCCTGGGGCCAGCAGCGCTAGGGCCTCGGTGGCCACTATCCATTATGGGTCTGGCCGGCCAGTAAGGCACCAGCCCTGTCACCTGGCTTGTGAGGAACTTCAGCCTGGCCTCATCTCTGTCCTCGACAGGGGTTATGGCGAAAGTCTGGGTCTTGAGCTGAGGATCTTCGGTTGCACCTGAAGAAATCTACCCAGCTGGTGGCTTCCTGGGGCCTGTGGATCAGGTGTCTTCCCCAGTTTTCTCCAAGGCTCTCTTAACAAAGCAAGCTAGTGCCTTTGTCCTTAGGCACTGGACATATTTGGGCCTAGGCACAAATGGGAAAGCTTAGTGGCCTCCACAGAGTGTCTGGTTCCACATATCTCACATAAGGGCTGAGACGTCTGGAATAAGAGTAAACTTCTTCAAGTGATATTTAAAGGCAAAAAAATCCACAATATAATGTAAAGTGGAGAGAGATGATAAAACATTGTATATACTGTATGACCCTCTCCATGTAGATTATTAAAAATATATGCACACATATGTGTGTATATGTGTATACGCGAAGAAAAAAACTGACAGGATACATAGTAAACTAAAAATAATAGTAATGGTTATCACTAAATTGTGACCATGAAATAATGGCTACTTTAATGTGTACATTTATGTGTTTCCAAATATTCTAGAATAAATGTATATTACTTCTATACTCAGAGAACAAAAGAGATGGCTTTGTTTTTAAGAATGCTACCACCAGAACAGCCTTCCCTCTTTTGCAATGGAAGTATAGAATGCATTTCTTCTTTAGAATATTTTCCGGCTATTGACTGCAGAATATATAACAAAAAATGGAATGATCTGCAAAGTAAAGAATTCTCTTACAAAAGATGTTTAAATGTAAGATACTAAATCTGGTTTATCAGAGGAAGGATGGACATCTGGAGTAGAGGATTCGCTGACTCCCTTTTACTAGGATCGTGTCTGGCTTATAGTAGGTGATCAATAAATATGTTGGATGAATGCATAATTTCTAAGGGCGCTTCCAAACTTGAGACCTTGTGATTCTTAAAGCTTCCTCTCCTCACCATCCCAGTCCTGGCTTCCACCCTTCTCTGGACCGTGGCGGCAATTATATGATGAACTGCTAATTTAAGAGATCTTAATTATATACTGGATTGTATTTTATTCATTGTCCCCTAATTACATTGGTTTAAATTGTGCCTCCCCAATCAATTCCATTCAATTAACTTTCAGTGGGCACTATGTATTAAGTACTAGAATCTAGTGCCCTACACAGTCTTATATTCTAAGAATAGAAACAGTGAGGAGTGAGCGATCGGTGGTCCAAGAGAGGATGCAGAAAATGCTATCGCTCAGGCTGGGAAACAACTCGGCAAGGAAGGGAGGCCAGAGAGCCACAGGTAGGGAGGAGTATTCATTTCCCCTGACTCCTGACAGGTAACAGAAGTTTGTCCGGCTCTTAGGGGAATCATACTAACAGATTCGGAAGAAGTGGATGCCACAGCAGTAGTCAGAGGTACACGAGTGAGTCTTACTTTCGGCTTTAATATCTCGACCCGGTTCCAGAAAGCCGGTTCCAGAAAGTCCCGCTCACCTCGGCGCGGCGCTGGGAAGCCAGGGGGGCTGGAGGGGCGGACCGGGGCTGACCCAACCGGCTGCCGGGAGGCGCGGTCGGCCGACCTCGCAGTTGGCCCCGGGGGCCTGGTCTGGGGAGTGCGGGACGCAGCTGGGCCCGCGCCCCCGATCAAGCCTTACCTGCTGCCCCAGCAGAGCCCACGCCGCAGCCACCTGGAAATTCGCTTGTCTTCCTCAAGATGGTGGCGTTCTGGGTCCGCCTCCCGGAGCTCCCGATTGGTGGGTTCCCCGGGCCAATCTAGGGGAAGCCGAAGAGGGGTCCGCCCCCTCGAAGCTGGGGACGGGAGCGGGAGGGAGCGAGCGCGCCCACCGGAACCCGGGCTGCAGAAGTCCGGCACCGAGGGATGGATGGGGTTGCAGGATGAACCCGGGCTCGGTTATTTTCGAGTCTCAGATAGAGGAACCCCTGGCTGGCGAGAGTTCACAGAAGGAGGCTTAATTTCACCCAGGGGCTCTGTTGAGGGAGCTCCCACAAAGAAATATACCCCTTCCAGCGGCTCTTTAGGGGTCGGACTTCTGGGGACTGGCATGCACAGTTGGCTCTCTCTCCCATCACCCCCAGGCCCTCCTGCAGTGTCCCCTGCTTCCCTCCAGCAACCAAAGGATGTTTCTTTTCTATCCCCCCCCCCCTTTGCTACCGTGTGTATGAAAGATGGGAGGATTAGGAATCAGAACCAGAGTTGGGAGGCAGGCCAGGAGCCCGGGGATTTCGGGCTCCCCGTGGCCCTGGGCTAAGGGGGAAGGGAAGAGAAGGCCTGCTTTCACAGAGAACAGAAATATCCGGGAAGAACTGAGATAAAATCTAGGAGTCAGTTAAGAAGAATGTCCAGGGCCTCTCTAGTGGCGCAAGGAGTTAAGCACCGCACTATGAAGAGGTCCGCAGCCTCTGCAGCACGAGTTTGATCCCCGGCCGGCCAGGGAGCTACCCACATGGCGCAGCCGACCTCTCTGTCTTGCCCACTTCTTCCCTTAGCAGTGTGTTTCAGTCAGTCTGCCTGTTCTGTTCCCCACTCTGTCTCTGGTGAATCCTCTCACCCTCCTGCACATCTGGGCTGTACCCCAGCTCTTGTGTGCATAAATAAATTAACCTTTTTTTTTTTTTTTTAAAAAAAAGAATGTCCCAGATATCCAAGAGGACATCCTGGGAGTGAAAACCCCCCCCCCCAGGTGGAGCTGCAGTGCCCAGGCCTCAGGGCAGGGCAGAAACAGAACTGGGAGGCTTTGGAGCACTTGCTTAACCTTACTAAGTCTCCGTGTCCTTATCTGCAACAAGGAAGATAATAATTCCTGTTTTACAGTGTCATTGGGGATAGTGTATGCAAAGTGTATAATGTGTATATATGTAATGTACATGTAGTGTCATTGGTGATAATGTATAAAGAGTACCTAATATAGTAGGTGTCCAGTAAATAAATGGTCACTGGTAAAAATAGGTATCTTCCCTGAAAATCTCTCTCCCCCTTCTCCAGGAACATTATTTTTTATATTTTGTGTCTGGTGGCCTCCAGTCTCTGAATTATCTCAGAATTCCAGGTGAGTTGTCCAAAACCTTGGGATTTTTTCCTCATCCCCCCACTTCCTCTGATGCCTTCCAGCTGGACACAAACTCATTCCTAAAATATGCACATGGAAGCTATGGTAACCATGGAGACAGGGCAGGTGGCAAGGATAAGCAGAGACAGACAGTGAGAGAGACCAATTGCAACAGACAGGGAGAAAGAAGACATAGGGGCGATCAGACACCTTCCAGCAAGATGGAAAAATAATGAGTCTAAACAATATTGAGAGTAAAGAGGTGCACTGAGCAAGGATGTGTAATGTTTGCTATTGTCTCTCTGTCCCCTTTTCTACCTCCCTATACCCCCCAAGAATTTGGAGAGAAGGTATCTGGGAGTGCCCCCCTGCTGTATATAAAAATGACCCCAGGTATCCACCCTCCCTATACTTATCTAAGAGGTCTGTGCAAGGGGCTGAGGTCCGGGTTGCTCAAGCTGTGGGCCCCGTGGGGGCAGGTGGAGTGAGGATGCACGCTGTGTCTGACTGCAGCTCTTCCTGACATTTAAACTATGAGAAGGCAGCCAGATTTCTCGCCTCTCTCTGCACAGTATGGACTCCGGGTGAGGAACCCAATCATTTCTCTCCACCCCTCTGCAGTGTGCCATGTGCCCTCTGTGGCAGGTCAGGTCTGGCGCACAGGCGCGCCTTAGAGCACCCAGCTCGAAGAATGGGCATCTGCCGGCGCTCCACCAAGAACTGGGATGGTCCCAGTCTGGGTCTCGCAGGAGGCTCCTCAGGAACCCTTAGGTTTGTTGGGGCTCAGGGGAGATCCGCTTAGCAAGGGAAGTCAGGATTGGAGCCTCTAGGTTTTGAGGGTTTGTGTGCATGGGTGGGGTAACGGTTTGGTGCCTGACGCCCCCACCCGCAGAGACTAGGCTATAAATAGCAAGGCAGAGCTCCGCCCCCCCCCCCCCCCCACCTCCTAGCTTCTCTCCTCCCGAGCCGGCGCTGTGCCCGGGGCGCACCGGGAGGAGGGACCAGGATCCGGTGCCCGGGCGCAGATACTGACACCAAGGGAATCCTGGTGCGCCCCCCCCCATCCGCCATGTGGGCCCCCGGAAACCCGGCTCCGCCACCCCGACTGCTCGGTGGCCCCGGCCTCAGCCCTGGCCCGGTGGAGATTCTGCGAACATTCAGGTATCTATTCGATTTTACAGCCTGGGAGGGGAAGGAGCAAGGAGTGATGGGGAATAGAGTGGGGCAAAAGAAACCCCCCATTCTCCCCTCACCCGTTTTAGGTCCCAAACGCAAGCTGCTTCCCTCCCCCCACTCAATTTATGGGGCTGTGGCAACCTAAAAGAGGTTAGGAATGGGGATGTGAGTGACTGTGTGGGTGCATGTGTGTGGTTGGGTGGCGTTCAGCATCCTAGAAAGGGGGATTCCAAGTGCGGATAAGAAAAGGGGGGTGCTGGAAAGGTCTGATAAGCCGTGGGGTGAGGGTGGGGGTGCGGATATCCCTGCGCGTGCACGTACGCATTTGCACGCGCGCTCATCCTTCAATGCGGGTGCACCCTTCCCACCTCCTCAGGCATGCGCTGGGGGAGGGGGCGGCTCTCAGGCATGAGTGAGAGGAAGGGCTGCGCGCCGTGGAGTGGAGCCCGCCCCTGCCCCTCGCCGGGTCCTTCCATCCGTGGCTCAGCGTCGCCACCCGAATCTGTCAATAAGATCTCTCCTTTTCTCGCAGGGATTGGCTTCGCCACTGAGCCCCCAGGTCTCCGCCAGCCACCAACCCCACGCCCTTAGCCATCCTCGGCAGGTCTCGGTCCCGGCTTCGTCGGCGCCCTCGCCCCAGCCGCAGCTATGCTGCACACAGAGGGCCACGCTCTCCTCCGGGCCGTGGGGCAGGGTAAGCTGCGCTTGGCCCGTCTGCTTCTGGAGGGGGGTGCCTACGTGAATGAGGGGGATGCCCAGGGGGAGACTGCACTAATGGCAGCCTGCCGGGCCCGCTACGACGACCCCCAGAACAAGGCGCGCATGGTCCGCTACCTCCTGGAGCAAGGCGCAGACCCCAACATCGCAGACCGCCTGGGGCGCACCGCACTCATGCACGCTTGCGCCGGGGGTGGGGGCGCCGCCGTGGCCTCGCTGCTCCTGGCCCACGGCGCGGACCCCTCGGTTCGCGATCACGCGGGCGCCTCGGCACTGGTGCACGCCCTGGACCGCGGGGACCGCGAGACCCTCGCCACCCTGCTGGACGCCTGCAAGGCCAAGGGCACGGAGGTCATCATCATCACCACCGACACCTCGCCCTCGGGCACCAAGAAGACCCGGCAGTATCTCAACTCCCCGCCGTCCCCGGGGGTGGAGGACCCCGCTCCCGCGCCCCCTAGCCCGGGGGTCTGCACGTCGCCTTCGGAAATCCAGCTGCAGACTGCGGGGGGCGGCGGGAAGGGGTTGCTGTCCCCTCGCGCCCAGGAGGAGGAGGAGAAGAGGGACGTGTTTGAATTCCCTCTTCCTAAGCCCCCCGATGACCCTTCCCCTTCTGAGCCGCTCCCCAAGCCCCCGCGCCACCCTCCGAAACCACTCAAGCGGCTCAACTCCGAACCCTGGGGCCTCGTGGCGCCCCCCCAGCCGCTCCCGCCCGCGGAGGGGCGGCTGGGGATGGAGCGCCTGACCGCCGAGCTCAACGGGCTGACCCTGGCCGGCAGACCGCGCCTCTCCCGCCGTCACAGCACCGAGGGCCCGGAGGACCCACCCCCGTGGGCGGAGAGAGTGGCGGGCGGGGGTCCTCTCTCGCGCCGGAACACCGCGCCCGAGGCGCAGGAGCCGGGCCCGCCCTCGGGGCTGAGGCAGAAACTGAGCCGCATGGAGCCGGTGGAGCTCGATGGCCCCGGCAACCTCTGCCCCGACTCGCCGGAGTGCAGCCGCCTGGCCCTGGAGCGCCGCCGCTACAGCGCCTCCCCGCTGACCCTGCCCCCCGCCGGCTCGGTGTCCTCGCCGCGCCAGTCCCAGGAGAGCCTGCCCGGGGCCGTGTCTCCGCTGAGCGGGCGGAGGCGGAGTCCGGGGCTGCTGGAGCGCAGGGGCTCGGGGACGCTGCTCCTGGACCACATCTCGCAGACGCGGCCTGGTTTCCTGCCGCCGCTCAACGTCAGCCCCCACCCCCCGATCCCCGACATTCGCCCCCAGGCCGGAGGTCGGGCGCCCTCGCTGCCCGCCCCTCCGCAGGCGGGGGCCCCGGGCTCCCCCAGGACCAAGCGCAAGTTGGTGAGGCGCCACTCCATGCAGACTGAGCAGATCCGCCTGCTGGGGGGCTTCCAGAGTCTAGGGGGGCCGGGGGAGCCAGGGCGCTGAGAGGCGCGAGAGGAGCCAAGGAGAGGGGATCAGGTGGGAGAAGCAGTTCACACACACACACCACGGACACCGCGGTCTCTTGCATGTGCTCCTGGGCACGCTGCGCACACGTGGGGAAACGTGTCCACAAGCACAGTCCTCTCATTCGCAGGGAAGGGTAAGTACTCACTGGGCACGGAGGTCCACGCAGGCATGCCCTGGTCACTTCACTTGCACACGGGAACTCCCTGTGTGCCCACAGGCAGGGCACACACAGGGCCACTTGTGCTAGGGCCCCAACGGGTTCCAAAATCACTTGCATTTGTTCAGAAGCAGTGGGGAGCCCTACTTATGGGTAGTCTCCAATCTCAGTCCTGCAGACCAAACTCCTTGCTTTCCATGTATGCCCTGCGACACAGCCCTGTCATGATTTTGCACACTCTACCCTTTTCATGAGTATTCCACGCAGTTCTGCAGGTCCTGCTTTTCTCTCCAGGCCTGGCTCCGTGTTCACACCCTGCTTCCAGCCCTCACCACTTTTCAGGATATCTTCACTCTTCATGGGGGTTTCTTGCAGCAAACCCCAGCCTCAGTTCTGCTGCTACCCTTCCTGCTCTCAGCTTTACTTCTCAACGTCCTGCTTCTTATTCCCACCCTGTTCCCTCAATACACCAGGTTGTCTCATTTTCCCAGTGGGTGGGTCATGGGCTCTAAAGCTGCTATTCTGTCTGTCTGAGCTTATGAACACCCCCACAGGTAGAAGTGGGGATTGACCCTAAATCACTCCTCTCTCCACTTGACATCAAATAAATGTGTTCAGAAATCTCTGTTTTTTTTTTCACTTCTGCCTGGGAGGGTGGGGAAATGAGGAATGGGGAGGGGGTCATGCTAACTACAGCTATAATGATCTAGGGGATACTTAGGGGTACCAGCCACCTTCTTCCCAGGAGACTGAAAAAGCAAGTGTCCTGAAGATTTTATAAGGTATTTGACAGGCTTCATATCCCCTAGGCTCCCCTACTTTCATCCTCAATTCTTTAAGATTCCTACACAGATTCCCTCCATCACCCACAGATATAACCCAGCAGATTAACTGTCCCTCCTTCAAGCTTCCTATTTTGTGACCACTCACAGCTTTTCCTTGGGGGGGGGTTCTAACTTTCATCTCCTCAGGTGAATTTCATTTTCTTCCATTTTTGGCTATTTCATCACCTTTGATTTCTGAGCCACTGTAGGTTGGACAGAAAGATTGGGGGAGGAGGGCCTCCCCGGTGGCGCAGCAGTGGAGCGTTGGGTTGCGAAGCTGCCCGCAGCCTCTGCAGCGCTGGTTCGATCCCCGGTGGCCACGGGGCGCAGGTCCCACATGGCGTGCAGACCTCTCCTGCTGCGCCCGCCGCTCCCCTCAGCAGTGTATTTCGTCAGTCTGCCTGTTCTGTTCCCTGCTCTGGTGAATTCTCTCACCTTCCCGCACCTCTGACTGTACCCAGTGCTTGTATAAATAAATAAATCTTTAAAAAAGATTGGGGGAGGGAAGGAGAGGGAGAGAGGAAAAAGTCAGTACATAACTTCACCTAGGTAAAAATGGTATAGGGGTCAACTGACAAGTGTGTGTGTGTGTGTGTGTGTGTGTGTGTGTGTGCGTGTAAGAGTAACCAGAGGAACCCAACCTAACTGATCCATGAACAAGGGTACCTATCTTAATCTGGCCCCTCAAACTCGAAGTTTCCTGATTTTCTGCTTATATTCTAACCCTTCCTCTAACGGGAGGGAGAGGATGCAGCCCTCCACTCTTACTCCCTCCCCCAATTTAGAGTAGGTGAAATCAGAAAATTACTCAATAATGAGGTAAAATGAAAGACCAAAATATGTCTGACCCCCCACCCCCCAGCTATTTCTTTTGGGCGATCTATCTGGTCCTTATATATTACAATAAAACCTAGAGTGGCTGTGATTATTAAACAGGCACACTGCACGGTGTTGCACGCTGCACGGTGTTGCACGCTGCACGGTGTTGCACGCTGCACGGTGTTGCACACCCGCTGAGTCCATGCTCCTGAAATGTCCCTCCCCGGGGGCCTTCGCCCGCCGCCAACAGCCTCGGACACTCGCATCACTGAGCCGGTTTCCTCATCGACAGCTAGAACAAGAGGCGGTGGAACGAACGGTCTCCACGAATTCCCTCACTGTCTGCCAGTCCCCCCAGACGCGCCCGCAGCCGCCTCCCGGGGGCCGGGCCGGCTCCGCAGCGCCCGCGGGGCCGGGAGCCCGGGCTGCTCCGCGGGCCGCCGGCCGCGCTCTCCCCGCGCCATTGGCGGCCCGGACCCGCCCCTCCCCGCGGCCGGCCAATGGCGGCGCCGGAGCGGGCCAGCTCCCGCCCCCCGGTGATTGGCAGCCCGGCGCCCCGCCCCCGCCGGCGGCCGGGCCGGCGCCGCCCTCAGTCCCGGGCGGCGGGCGGGGCGCGGGGCCGCGGGCTCGCGGGGGGCGGGCGCGGGGCGCGGCTCCGGGGCGGCGGGCATGGAGACGGTGCGGGCGCAGCGGCTGCAGCCGGGCGTGGGCGCCGGCGGGAGGGGCACGCTGCGGGCGCTGCGGCCCGGGGTGACCGGAGCCGCGGCGGCCCCCGCCACACCCCCGGGGGCGCCCCCGCCGGCCCCCCCGCCCCCCGCGCCGCCGCCGCCCCTGCTGCTGTCGGGGGCCCCCGGGCTGGCGCTGCCCCCCGGCGCGGCCGGCAGCCCCGCGGTGCTGCGGGAGGCGGTGGAGGCGGTGGTGCGGAGCTTCGCCAAGCACACGCAGGGCTACGGCCGAGGTGAGTGCGCGCCGGGCCCGGCCTGCGCCGCCCGCGCCCGCTGCATTTCCTTTTGGGGAGCTGCCCCCGCGAGCCCCCCGCGGAGCCCGGCGCGCTCCGGCCCGGCCCGGCCCGGCCCGGCCCCCTCCCGGGCGGGGGCCCCATCCGCAGCCCCCGCCCGGCGCCGCGCGGCTGTCGGGGGCGCGGCCCCATTGTGTGGCGCCCCCCGTCCTCGCGGATCCCCGACTCCTCTCCCCCCCTCCCAGCAGCCTTTCCTCGGTGGCACCCCGGGCCCCAGAGCACTGGCCCCTGGACGTGGGCGCCTCAGTTATTTTCTTAATTTAAAGCTGGAGGTGTTCAGTGCAGCCTCAGCTGCGCCGGGGGGTGGGGGCGCCTCCACCAGTCACTGGGAGTTCTTGGGCCTCTAAACCTGGGCCCCTGCCACTGAGCCCGCACCGGCTCCCCGAGGCTGAGCCCCTCACTCTGGGGTCCTTTCCAGTGGGGAGCCTCGCAGCGCAGGCCTCTCAGGCTGGCGGGCTCTGTTTTCCTGGCCCTTGCCAGGAACTGAGGATAAATCCCAGGCTGGGCTCTCAGTGTTAAATTATGTGGACACCAGCCAGGCAGAAGCCCAACTTCCATTTGAAATCCTTATCTTAAAAATGCCCCATTTCTAGGGTTTCTGAGAAGGGGGAGGTGAGGACTTTCTTTGTTGTTTTGTTGGGCCAGCGCACTGAGCTTGAGCTCCAGGTTTTTAGTGTAAGAAGGAATATATAATATATAGCAAGGCGTGTGGGGTACAGAGTTTAGGTGCAGAATTTCCTTTTTAAATTAGTTAACTTGAGGAACACTGGTTCACGGCACTGTACGTGAGGAGGAACAGGTTCACGCCTCCTCAGATGTGCGTCCCCACATCCCACTCACGATCCAGAATTTCTGAGACACCAGTTCTCTCTGCTTGGTCAGGAGCTGCTTGATTTGGAGGTTACAGTGTCTTTCTGGTTTAACAGTAATAGAAATTGGTAGAGCTTTCTCTATACACAGTAATGATTTTTTTTCCCCTTCCTGATAAAAATGTAGTGAAGACTACACACCAGCTTTGGCGTTAGAATCTGGATTAAATTCCATAGTAAATCTCTGTCACTTGCCATTGATGTATCTGGGGCAGGGACTCAACCTGGCTGAGCTTCAGTTTCCTTAAAGGTTATGAGACACTGCGCCTGACACATCATATGTACTTGAAAACGATGAGTGTTAACCTCAAACTTTTTGGCTCATATTTCCTTGGGGAAAACATACTTCATACATAGTCTCCACCGTTTAATACTATGGTGTTAACCCAAAGATTCCTATGAGTACAGATTTTTTGATATCCCTTTGCTATATGTGCCCAGTGATACGTTTACCACCAGTTTCCCTTTGTTCTTCAATACTTTGTTGTTGTTTTTTTTTAAGATTTATTTATTTATGCATGCAAGAACTGGGGCACAAGCCAGAGATGTGGGGGGGGGGTTGAGAGGATTTACCAGAGACAGAGTAGGGCACAGAACAGGCAGACTGATCGAAGTACACTGCTCAGGGGAGCAGCGGGCGAGTCAGGAGAGGTCTGCTGCACCATGTGGGTTGCTCCCTGGTCTGGGATGGAATTGGTGCTGCAGTGGCTGCGGACAGCCTCATAGGTTTCATCTTAACCCTTTGTGCCGCCAGGGAGGCCCTGTTCTTCAACACTTTGAACCCCTACCATGGGACAGGTACACTGCTAGGTGTTAGAAATACAAATGCATATGGTTCAGATCATGAAGAAATATAGTTGTTTTTCTAGCTCAATTCCTAGACTTAGCAAAGTACATGATGGAAATGCCACCGTCTGTTGTCCCAATGCCACAGGTTTCTTTATGCTGAGACCAAGGGAAGGTCTTTGCCGTAAGCTGTAGGAGTAGCCAGGAGTGATCATCCTAAATCTGAACCCTACACCTGAGAAACTTACAGGCATTTATTAAAAGCGTAGCAGAATGAATCCTTTTTCTTGTCTGTGCTACCTGGAGAGTCTCTGGGTTGCCTTCTAAACTGAGCATCCTATAAAAACTTTATCATTTCTGTAAGAAGGACGTAGGAGCAAGGGTATTGTACTGACAAATTTAGAAAGGCTTCAGATTCTGCAGTGATTTTCTCCTCCAACCTCCCTACCTCCCACCACAGTCCTTTTTATTCTTGAGTTTCTCATTTCCAGTCTGGGTGTTCAGCCAGTGCTTTGGGAAAGTTTGGCAGGTAGTTCAGCTTCAGGCAAGCAGAGTCTCTGCTGATTTGGCTCAGAAGTCCTTCGCCACATGGAATCACTTATTCTGCTTCGATTAATAGGCAAAGCTGCCATTGGCATGTACCCACACATCCTTGTGACTGATGGCATAGTACTTGGGGGCTGGCTCTATTCCCCTGAATATAATTTACTGTGGTCTTTGCCGGGACCATTCCCAGATTCAGCAGCGTTTTACTGAATCATCTTGAGTTCACATCCTTCCTGACTATTCCGGATTCATCTTTTCCAGTCATAGTCCTTAGATTTACCTTCATTCCTGTAGAATTTAAACATTTATACAAAATAACATATTTCACCTGTTTGTCCCATTTCTTCTCCCTCCCCTCCCCGAGAGACACATAGAACTCAGTAGCCTGTAGGATCTTAATCAGTTCATAGCACATAGGATTTGCAATCAGAGAACTTGGTCCTATCAAATCCTGGCTCTATGATCTTGGATAAATTGCTTAATCTTTCTAGGCTTCACCTGTTTCATTCCTTCATTTATCAGATACTTACTGATCACCAGATGCAGTCAGTGGTGAACAAGACAGATACACAGTCCCTGCCTTCATGGAGCTCACAGCCCACTTTTCAGAGCATGTATGAGGATTCATGGTGCAATACGGCAGGACAGTGAAATAGGAAGAGGGTTGGCTTTGGAGGCTGGCTCTGCCACTGTGGCCTGTACCTTAGCATGTTAACTTTTTTTTTTTTTTTAAGATTTATTTATTTATTTATGCAATCACTGGGTACAGTCAGAAGCGCAGGAGGGTGAGAGAATTCACCAGATCTAGAGCGGAGAGCAGAGCAGGCAGACTGACGAAGTACGCTGCTGAGGGGAGCAGCGGGCAGCAGGAGAGGTCTGCGCACCATGTGGGACCCTCGCCTGGCAGCCAGGGATCAAACCAGCACTGCAGAGGCTGTGGGCAGCTTTGCAACCCAGCGCTCAACTGCTCTGCCACCAGGGAGGCCCTGTTCACTTTTTTTTAAATATTTATTTATGCATATAAGAACTGGGGTACAGGCCAGAGGTGTGGTGTGTGTGTGAGAGGATTCACCAGAGACAGAGTGGGGAACAGAACAGGCAGATTGACAGAAATACACAGCTGAGGGGAGCAGCAGGTGAGACAGGAGAGGTCTGCTGTGCCATGTGGGTAGCTCCCTGGCTGGGGATCAAACCTGTGCTGCAGAGGCTGCGGATTGCTTCATAGATTGCATCTGAACCCCTTGCACCACCAGGGAGGCCCCAACTTGTTCACTTTTTTGTAAAACAGGTATTATAATACCTATCCTGATGGTTTTATGTGAATTAAATGAGTTAATGAATGTAAAGCACATAGAACATAGGACTCAAGTGGTTACTATTGTTATGCTTTGAAATGCCCAGGATAGGTATTGTTAGCGGCACCATCTCCTTTGCCCCGCTCCCCCCTGGCATATAAACCCCTTTTTCTAATGTTGGACCTTAGCAGCCTTTAAATTGCCATGATGGATGGAATGACGAAGTCATTTTCCTTGCTCTGCAGCTTCTGCTTTGCCCTCTTCAAACCTATTTTTTCTTCTTTTTTTTTTTTTTGATGATTTTTTTCCCTTTGTATCACAATACTGTCACATGATTAGAAAATTTGCCTGGTTACTCTGCTAGATTGAGCAAATGAATCTTGTGCAGTATTTTCTGCTTAGTTGTTCCTTTCCCTCAGAATAACAGACAGCGTCTTTGCCCGTGGCTATGGAGTTAAAAGGATTGGCTGCAGTATCTTCATTTTTTAGGAATGTTGGATTAGACCCCGGTATTCATTTCCTGTGACTGCTCTAACAGTTATCACAAACTTGGTGGCTTAAGACAATAGAAATTTATTCTTTCTTTGTTCTGGAGGCCAGAGTTCAAAGTCAGTATCAGTGGCCAGAGCAGGCGTTGACAGGTGTGTGCTCCCTCCACTTGGCTTGCCTCTTCCAGGTGGGCCAGCATCCTGGCCCGACTGCATCACACCAGCCTGTCCTGGTCACAGGGCCTCCTCTTCTGTGTTTCACCGCATCTCCCTCTGCATCCCTGAGGACGCTTGTGAATGCAGTTAGGGCCCACCGGGCTAACCTCTCCATCTCAAGATCTTTGTCTTAATCACTTCTGCAGTTTTTACCATATAAGGTAACATTCACAGGTTCCAGGGAAGAGGACATGATATCTTGGCAGGGGCCATTAATTAGCCTATTCTAGGCCTCTCCCAAAGCCACTATCCCTTTGCAATGCCTCTTTTCCAGGAGTCTGTGCACTCTGGGTTATTCAGGGGTATTTTCTACAAATTGAAATAGGAAATGTCAGATGAAAAAAATTTTTTTTTTTAATAGAGGCATGCTTTTATTTATTTGTTTGCTGGTTTGTTTGTTTGTTTGTTTATACATGCACTGGGTACAGTCAGAAGCGCGGGAGGGTGAGAGAATTCACCAGAGCCAGAGCGGGGAGCAGAGCAGGCAGAAGGACCGAAGGACACTGCTGAGGGGAGCAGCGGGCGGCAGGAGAGGTCTGCGCGCCATGTGGGACCCTCCTCCGGTGGCCGGGGAGCAGCCGGGGATCGAACCGGCGCCGCAGAGGCCGCGGGCAGCTTCGCAACCCAGCGCTCAACCGCTGCGCCACCGGGGAGGCCCCAGATGAAAAATTTTTAATCAGCTTCCCTTCTTCCATAATAATGTAAATTAAGTGAAGCCAGCCTGTTCTAGCCATCCTGTATGGTCAGGGAGCGCCTCCTCCCCTCCCAGTTTCAGTATATATTTATTATCTATTTATCCATGCTCCCTCCACAAAATTATATTTACTCTTATGATATAAAACATTTACTCTAGTTTCATGTTTTGTTTTAATGTTATTACTGTCATCCCACTTAGATATTTATCTAATATTTTATCTCCAAGGGCAAAAATAAAAACATTCTTTTTTTGTAGTTATTCGACATCGTGGTATAAGTGCTTGAATGTTCCTCATTATCTTAGTCTTTGTTGTCCCTTTTAACCCAGTATTCTGTCAGCGACTTTCAAATGGCAATCCCCACTGTCGGATGTGTAGGTCTCAGTCATTGCTACTTCCCACCTCACTGTTCTTTAACCATGCTGGTGTAAACCATTATATCCATGGTTACACATATGAATAATCAAGTGCACATACAATTTCCCTAGGTTTTACACTCAACCATGAACTGGACCTTGAACCTGGGTTAAGATTTCCAAATTGGAAAAAACATTGGCATCAGGATCTCTACCTTCAAGCCCCAACTCTTCACCTGAGCTGAACTAGATGATCTCTGAACTCCCTTTTGGCTCTTAAAAATCCCTTTTGGCTCTAAAACTGAATCAGTGTATGAGAATTTTCAAATGCAGATCACAGCTCATTGCTGTTTTCCCGACCACACTGTCCATTTTCCCATTTCATACCCACATTTCTGAAATAAGACTCCCTATTTCCTTCGGCTTTGAGTCATCATTGAAAAGTAGCCCTGCACTCTGTGCCAAGAGGAATTTAACTGGCTCAAGAATGGACTTACGTGCTTCAATAGGACCTTCCCCATTCTAGTGGGCTCCTCCCCTTCCCTTTATTTCAATATTCTCCCTGTTGTTTGCATGCCAGGAGAGCTGTCACCCAGCCCATTGTGCCAAATTGTCTCAAAGAGGGAAATTGGGTTGAGAAAACCTCAGTGGAAAGAACAAAGATGGCTAAGCTTTCTAGGCAGCAGTGACCTTTGAAAAGCCCCTGCCAAAATTAAGGGTGGGAAAGAGAGAGTTTCTTCTTCTGCTGTCTTTTAATGGAGAAATGATGTTCTAAAAAGTCAGTTAAATATAGGGGACTAGATAAGAACTTACACTGCTTCTCAGACTCTGCCTGGTACAAGGACTGCATGCTTCAGTTACAGGCAGGTGAGAAACTGTTAGTGCTGGCCACTTGGTTTTGAACACCTTGCTGTGTAGGCAATGTGTGTTATTTACCTCTGCATTTCAATGCCTACACTTGAGCTCTGCACCAATTAAATGCTCAGTTTTTTGTTAACATGTGTGTGGCAGCCATGAAAATGTGCTACCTCCTGCTGCAGGGAGCATAACTGGCAGCTCTCCCCTTTGGTCCATGTAGGCACTGAGGCCACACATCCTTCAGGCTGCTCCTAGCCAGTGACTGGGCATAGCAGAGCTACTAACTGAGGAACCATCCGAGGGAGATGTGGGCTTCCTCTGGCTGGAGAACTGCAGGCTCTCCTGTCCAAACCTCCTTCCTTCCCCCTCTCCTTCCACCAGTGTCAGATCTCCAACACACTCTCCCTTCTCCTACTTTGTCCTCAGTGACGCTTTGCTTATTTGTCCCATCTCAGGGGCTTCTCCTTGGCCGACCTGAACTAACACGACATAGAAGGATGCATGAGTCCTTGTTGTAGTCATGTTGGAAGGCACAGGAGAATGTGTGTGATAATTTATTATTATGAGTTAAATGTCTTTAGCTAAATACATTTGAAATGCTTGCAACTCTAGAGTCAGAATTATTTTTTTTTAAAGATTTATTTATTTATTTGTACAAGCACTGGGTACAGTCAGAAGCGCGGGAGGGTGAGAGAATTCACCAGAGCCAGAGCGGGGAACAGAACAGGCAGACTGACGAAATACACTGCTGAGGGGAGCAGCAGGCGCAGCAGGAGAGGTCTGTTGCGCCATGTGGGACCCTCGCTGGTGGCCGGGGATCGTAGCTCTGTAGCTGCAGAGGCTGCGGGTTGCCTCGCAGCCCAGAGCTGCACCACCAGGGGAGGCCCCAGAGTTATTCTTTCTAAAGGTAAACTGATCTTATTTCTCCTTCTGTTTAAAACCCTTCAGTGGTTTCTCATTGTTCATGGAGTAAGGACAATAAATACTCTACCATGGCCTGTAAGACGGGCTTGGTCTGACCTCTGGTTCCAGTCACCCCACGTTACGCTTTCCCCCCGTCTTTTCTAGTCACACTAGTCTATTTGCAAGTTCCCGCAGCGGTAGGGCCCTGGCACACACCCTCCTTGTGCGCAGAGCAGTCTCCTCTCATCTTTTTGCCCAATGAATTCCTACTTATTTCAGCTTAAACATCGCTTGTCAGGATAGTTTTCTTTGACCATCTTAACTAGTTCAGATGCTCCTACATTTCCCACCATGTACTACTCCTTTATAATACTTACACAGTTGCAATTTTTTATTAGTATGAGATTATTTGGTTAAATTACCTTTCCCCTTCAGGAGACTGTAAGCTACACAAGGAAAGGGAACATGATTTTGCCCACTGCTGTAGCCTGGCACCCACCAGTACCCTACAGAGTAGGTACTTGATATATATTTGTGGAATGTATGAGCCCAACATTGGGATTAAGGAAAATTGTTCTGGAGTACAATATTGGCTCTGGAGTTTGGTTTTACCTTTTAACTAATAAATTAGTTGGTTCCTGATTCATGGATGCTGGCAGAAGTCAAGAGACTTCTGGGTCAGAGACAAAGGACTGTATTACTCACAGCACAGCACGTAGCGTGCTTGTTTGCATGGGTTCCCAGGGCCTCCCAAGCCTGAAGTGGAGGACGCAGGCCACTGGCTGCACTGCAGGAGAGAAACTGATCTTGGGAAACTTCCATTTTACAGCAAGCAATAACAAGCTCAGTCTTTGTCCCAGACATCACGTCATCTCTCAGGTTTCTTGCTGCAAACACAACCCTGAGAAATGGCTCAAGTAAAGAGCAGTCAGGGCCTTGAAATCTTGAGGAATCCAGCAAGATAGAAAGAAATATAAGAGATGTGTGGAGGAGTATCTCTCAATATATATTCCTCCAAAATCATTTATGCCTCGGAAAAGCCTCGGAAGAGAGATGTGCACTCCCCGCTGTCCCTTTTTTTCTTGTATTTTACACATAGTATTGTAGGATGAAAAGGGAATTTGGCTATAGGTTTGCACACCAGAAGCACAGGCTTGAGAATGGTGATTAGGGCCATATTGCCTTGAATAGCAATATTGCATCATAGTTAAGAGCATTGACTGCCTGGGTTTGAATTCTTGCTCTGCTGCTTTCTATCTGTTACATCCTTGGGCAAGGTGTTTAACCCATACGTACCTCATTTCTCTCACCTGTAAAATGGGGATTTTTTACAAGTACTTCTCATAGGCTTGTTGTGATTAAGTGGGTAAAGAGTTTAGAGAATGCCCGACATCCAGTGAGCGCTCAGTAAACGTCAGAGCTTATTTTCCTGTGGTGGTTATAGCCGAGCCAAGCTGACGAGTCATGGACTCTCTACCTTCACTACATCAGGCAGTGATAATGGGCTGCTGGCGTTGGAAACTTGGCCTCTGGTATTTAAGGTATTCTCCTTTGGTGTCTAGAACTAATCAAAATATGAACCAGAGAGGTGGGGGGACCACACTATGGTCTTCCTAGGCCAGTGGCCTTAATCACACTCTAGGTTCATTCATTTAAACACTTTCAAATGGTGACAGGCGCCGAGGACGGTGGACTCCTAATGTGGGTGCAGGTGCTGTATCTTCAGTACAGATATATATTGAATGCAGCACAACGTGGAGATGTTCTCACTGCTAAACTGAACTACTTCTCTCTTTGTAGTGAATGTGGTGGAGGCACTTCAGGAATTCTGGCAGATGAAACAGTCCCGTGGGGCTGACTTGAAGAATGGGGCCCTAGTAGTTTATGAAATGGTTCCCTCCAACAGCCCTCCCTACGTCTGCTATGTCACCCTGCCGGGGGGAAGTTGCTTTGGGAGCTTCCAGGTAAGCATTGTGAGTCGGCAGGAGCAAAGAGAAATACTTTATAGTGTGGTAATAAAGACTTTCTCCGTCATTTTGCCCGTTTAGTCTCTCTCTGAAATCACGTATTTGAGGACCTAACCCTATTCTAGGAAAATCATTCTGATAAGCATCTGAGGCGCAATAGACCCTGCCTCCCCCCCACACACACACATACACACACAAACATAGCATACTTTTCTTTCAGCCTGCAAAAACACACCCATTTTGAATTTGAGCAGTTATGAATATGTCTGTACCTAGCACATCAGACTACCAGCTCCTAATCCACACTCTGATCTGGCTTTCCAACTTTCTACCATCTCATGTGGAGGTTACAGAGGTAATATTCCTCATCTCAGTTCTTTTTCCTCAGCAGTTACTGAAGAAAGCAATGTTTAGATTTTCTGAGAGATCAAAGGGGAGGTGCTATGACTGGTAGAAATCATACTCAGATCTAAGAGTTAGAAGATTCAAATCCTCATTTCACTGCCTGCCTGAAGGGCAATTCAGAAAACTTCTCTGGGCCTCAGTTTCTCCTATAATATGAAGGTGATAGGTTAAATTATCTCCAAAGTCTTTTTTAGTATTAGCATTCTACATTTATATGAAATTCCTGTCATAATAAATGATGATGAAAAGAGTGGTTGCTATTATAGAGTGATGAGAAATTTGACTAGTGTGAATAGTATCATCAAAGGTGGATATTTTACATTGCAAATAGGAAGGCAGCCTTCTGCCTTCTGAAATGTCAACTTAGACTTTAAATAGGAATTTAGAGAATAGACACTGTCATTTTGTTTTACATATAGATGGTTTGTATAACCCTTAAAGTCACAACCTCCACTTAAATGCTTCTGTAGCACCTTGAACTTCCCTAATCACTTCTCTCACCACAACACATGGTCATTGATTTTCATTCTCCTAGGTGCTCCACGGAGGCAGAGATGAGATGGTGTCTGTCTTCTTTCTTGTTCAGTTTTTTTTTTTTTTTAAGATTTATTTATTTATTTATTTATACAAGCACTGGGTACAGTCAGAAGCGCGGGAGGGTGAGAGAATTCACCAGAGCCAGAGCGGGGAGCTGAGCAGGCAGAAGGACCGAAGGACACTGCTGAGGGGAGCAGCGGGCGGCAGGAGAGGTCTGCACGCCATGTGGGACCCTCCTCCGGTGGCCAGGGAGCAGCCGGGGATCGAACTGGCGCTGCAGAGGCTGCGGGCAGCTTCGCAACCCAGCGCTCAACCGCTGTGCCACCGGGGAGGTCCTTGTTCAGTTTTTTTAAAAAAAATTTCTCACTCAGTTTTATTTTTTTTAAGATTTATTTATTTATTTATACATACAAGAGCTGAGGTGTAGGCCAGAGGTGCAGGGGGCATGGTGAGAGGATTCACCAAAGACAGAGTGGGGAGCAGAACAAGTGGATCTACTGAAATCCACTGCTGAGGGGAGCAGCCGGGAGACAGGAGAGGTCTGCTGCGTCTTGTTCAGTTTTAAATCCCTACCCCCAACTCAGTGCCCAGCACAGAGCAGGCACCTAATAAACGTACCACATTAATGAGCCACTGCAGCTCTGCTCTTGACTCAAACAGAAATAACCCTAAGGAAGAAGCTTCACTTCAAAACAGATGACTGTATTTTTTTTCCCTGAGAACTCCAGTCATTTCAAAGAAGTAAATATGTATGCCCGGGATGACTAATGTTTATGTTTTCTTTTCTAGAGAATAAGATCTTTCTTTCCTTCTCCTGTTTCATTATATTGTTTACTAAGGATTTGATGATTGTTTGATGATATTCATAACTAGATCATTCTGTTATTTCCTTAAACAGAATGTTTCAGTGAAATTATCTGTTTTATCTATTCAGTAAAATAGCTTGTATTTTTTATATCCACTTTGGCAGATGAAATTCTCCTGGTACTTTTCTTCATAGATGACTTTTCAGACATAGCATCTACAGTAGAGTGGGCAGCAGGCTAAAAAATAGAGAGCAAGGTAGAAACGGAAAAATTGAAGAAGCAAGACTGAGTCAGTGTACCAAGCTCCACATGCTTACTCAGCCCTGTCAGCAAAGGAAACTGAGAATTATTGATATTAAGGAAGGCTAGGTAGCAGATACTTCTTGGTTTACTCCTATAAACTGCAACATCACTTTCCTTCCTCTAATCCTAATCCTAACTATAAAGGCGCAGGGGCCTCGGAGCCAGCCAGTGAAGATGGTTTATAAAGGAATACCGGGGTGCCTAGGGCTCTGAAGTGGGGTGACTTAAGACTTATGAAAATCAGGCTTGTTCTGTTACCTATGTTGGGTACAATGTAAAAACAAAACATGAATTAATTTTTAATTTTTTTCTTACTTTCCTTATGTCAGTTTTCCTTTTTCCCTTGCATTCCACTGGGGGGTGGGTGTGGGGAAGAGACTATAAATTCCTTCTTCAGACCTTGGACTGTTCAGGGTCAGCTCCTTGACTCACTACATTATTGGAGAGATTGCCTTGTCATAACTAAAAGTGAAGTCCAAGAATCTCAGAAGGATGCTTCTGATAGAGACGATAGGCCCCCTCTGCAGAAGCATTTTAGACACAGCTTTGTTTTAATCTTACATTTTCAAGAGGGATGAAAAAAACCTTGTCTGTCTACAGAACAAGAAAACAAGATATAAATCTTTACAGGCTGGCCGGAATCTGGCTTTGAGTAATTAATTCTGTTGACAGTTTAAACAGGGGTATTTTCCACATCCACTGATTATATGCTGACTTCAGCAGCCTTCCCCATTCTGCATTCAAGCTGGTATGAAGTACAGCCATTTCCAGTTCCTTAATGACTTCAGGATGTTGGATCAAAATTAGGTTTCCAAATGCCTCAACTATTTTACAATAAAAATTTTGGAGAGCGTGTTGAACAAACTGATGTATCCAAAGAGTGTCCAAGTGTTTTCTATCCCAAGTGTTTCCCTCCCACTGTTCCTTCCTGTACTCAAACATACACACACATTCTCTCTCTCTCTCCCCTGACTAGTTTTGCCCCACAAAAGCTGAAGCCCGGCGGAGCGCTGCAAAGATTGCACTAATGAACTCTGTGTTTAATGAACATCCTTCCCGAAGAATCACTGATGAGTTCATTGAGAAGAGTGTCTCTGAGGCCCTGGCATCTTTCAATGTAAGTTGGAGTTGGAAGGAAGGAGAGGGGGATGGGGGAGCTGGCTGGCTGGGCAGTCTTGTAACTTACTGGAGACAGAGCACATTCTTGTGTTCTTTCCAGACTATATCTCTGTTCTGTTTACTCCCTGTCATTCTTTTGTGTTACATGCTCTGTCTCAGTCTCTAATTACGTATGTGTGTTATATGTTTGTTGATATTTTGTCTCTCTCATTGTCTCTCTTTAATTCAAGATTTATCCAACTTTAGAGATAGTCCAAAATAAAAAGTGAGCTTGAATTTTGCAGTTTTCAAATTTGGCTTAAGACTCTGTCCCTCCTTCCTTCATCTTCTTCTTTTTTTTTTGTAATTGTTTGTATTGTCACTTGTCTCCTGCCCCATTGACTTCATCTTATGAATAAAGAACACTTTTATAATACAATGTCTTGCCTTTTTCCTTTCTAGAAAGGGGGGACTGTTTCTCATATTCAGTGATTATCTGCTGACTTTTGCAGCCTTCTTATTTACTCTCTAAAAAGAACATATGTTCTTTCAAATGATGATTATGACGATGATGACGACCACAGCTAACCCTAACTGCATGATTACCCTGTGCCAGGGATTGTTTTAGGGATTTATATGTATTTAATTTCATCCTCACAACCTCACAAGTTTATGAGGTTAAGTACTGTTGTTATCCCGATTTTTACAGATGAGGAAGCTAAACTGGAAGTTTTATCTAAAGTGAGATAGCTAGTAAGTAGAGCCAAGACTAGAACCCAAGCCAATTTATGGGCTTTTCTAGCTCAGAGGTACATCTTAGACCTTAACACTGCTTTCTTCCTCCCTCGCCACAAATTCATTGTTAGGGTGATAAAGTCAGAACAATTTTCTTTTTCTGATAACTTTGCATTTAGTTATCATGTAATTACAAATACTAAACTGCTTCAGTTACCACTTTTGTGCATTAGTGTTGAACACCTTAAACCATAAATTGACTACTTTCTACTACCTAGGACCCATCTGTTTTACTCCTATTATTCTTAGTCTCAGCCAACAGTATCTTCGAGGAATAAAAGCAATTTCATATTTGTGAAAATCAATTAAAACTAAGAAAGTACACTTGTCACTCCTAAGTCACCTAACATATTATAAAATGAAACATTCATTGGATTATAGAAAGCAGTGGTTATGGACATGGGCTCTGATTTCATTGTTTTGAAAATATGGTTCTACTGGCTATGTAACTGAGCAAATTACTTAATCTAAGTCTCATTTTCTTGTCTGTAAAGTAGGATACAATTATATCTATCACACAGAATTACTAGATAAAAGTATATTCAAGCGCTTAGCACATGCCATCTGTTTAGATCCCTTTGGATGCAAGTAGTAGAGAATCTCACTTCAAATTAACTTCAGGGAATAAGTAAAGGAAGGAAATTTACTATCTCACGTGTCAGGAAGCCCAGAAGTAGAACAGATTTCAGGGCTGTTTGACTGCGGATCAACGATGTCATCATCTACTGGCCCAAATTCTCTCCAGACTCAGTAGCCTCTAGATACTGGCTTTGTCCTGATATGCTCCCCTTAGGGTACCAGATGACCACAGAATTCCAGACATTAAATACAGATGTAAGTACACCCAGAGACAGGCAGGGACCATCTTTTCGAGAGTAAGGAGTCTTCTCAGACGCCCTCCAGCAGACCTTGCTTCAACCTCCTAGTGCCCAGAATTCCAACCTTAAAATCAAAGATTAGGATTTACCAACTGGAGTTGGGATAAAATCACTCTTCCCTGAGCACATGGGATGATCACTAGAACAAGATAAGGATTCTATATACTAGAAAGAAGAGGACAGATGTTGAGTAGGTCACTGGCAGTGTCTACTCCAAAATTTTTTTTTTAAGATTTATTTTTATTTATTTATGCATAGAAGAACTGGGGTATACGCCAGGATTTACCAGAGGCAGAGTAGGGAGCAGAACAGGTGGGTCTACTGAAATCCACTGCTGATGAGAGCAGTGGGGAGACAGGAGAGGTCTGCTGTGCCATGTGGGTCAGCTCCCTGGCCAGGGATCGAACTCATGCTCCAGTGGCTGGTAAATAGCTTGATAGCGCTGCGACTTAACCCCTGCGCCACCAGGGGTTAAATGTTGAAGAAACAAACTATTATTCTCATGCCACTGTTCCTCTTTAACCTAGAAAATTGTGAATTTAATGTATTCCTCTTTAAATTCCCAGTGTAATATCCACTTTCCAGAATAACTCATTTTGGTCATAGCCATTGGTAAAGAGTGATGTCTACATTCTTTGCATTTGCTCTTTAAAAGTTCTGAATCTGACATATTATGCTATGTCTTTTGACAAATCACCTAGTTTCTGTGGGTCTGAGTTTCCTCATTTGTTAAATAAGTAGGTTGAATTAAATGAACTCTAATTCCTTTCTAATTATAGTCAAACGTTCCTACCACTTATAAAGTACTCTGTGATTAAAAGTTTATTGAATAAATGGAGCTTGTTTCTGTTAGGTGTGGCTGTGTCATATGAGTGGGACTCCCAAATGATGGGTCATGCCCCCCTGGTGTACTCCAGCAGGTTACAGACATGCTGCATACTGATGCCTTCAGCCTCGGGACTGAGCAAGGTTTGGGGCAGATGTATTCCTTTGCCCCATAGTATGCCGGCTGCCAGAAGCCGCCTCTGTATACCGAATTGCCGGTATAGATATGATCATTATTTTCTATGTGTCATATCATGGAAACATTTGCAGGTGCAGAATAAGGTGTGATATTGAATAACTATAGACAAAATGAAAAGATTGCTTGCTTCAGAGCCCTAAATCCTAATAGTGAAGACTCCTTCCCTCCTTACCCCCTCTCGCTTTTCACTTCTAAATCCAAATTTTGCCATCTTTGCTTCACCACAAAGATTAATTTTGTGTGTCATAGTTGTTCTCATGAGCCACAAAACAATATGGATTGATCTTGAGCAGTTTTTTTTTCTTTTTTTTTTGTGTAGAAGAACTGGGGTGTAGGCCAGAGGTGTGGGGTTGGGGTGGGGGTGAGACGATTCACCAGAGACAGAGTGGGAACAGGCAGATTTTCTCGAGCACACTGCTAAGGGGAGCAGCAGACAAGACTCTGCTGCACCATGTGGGTCAGCTCTCTGGCCCGGGACTGAACTCAGTCCATAGCAGTGATAGTGCTGAGACTTTAACCCTTAGGCCACCAGGGAGGCCTTGATCTTGAGTAGTTCTGATTTCTTGTTAATTCTAGCACAGTGAAAACAAGTAATAGTAAGCTAGCACTAATGGTATACTTACTAATTTCTTGACTTTATATGAGGTGATACACACACAGTATAGCCCCATGAAAGTGCCCATGTGAACCTGAATTTAGACATAACTTTATGTGTTTCTGACCTCTATCCCTTTCTCAAAAAGAACAGAATAAAGTTCTTATTTTAAGAGGCTGGGGGGAGGAGGAGGAGAAGAAATTCGAGTCCCTCTGTTCCTAGTGGCCTTCTGGCCTTATTTCCATAGATCATCTTGAGATAAAGGTCAGAATAAACTAGAAGTCTCATCTGGCCCCAGGATCTGGAACTATCCCCAATAATGTTAAATAACCACCAAATAGCACCAGACTGAAGCCAGTACCAGAGTGGATTTGAATTGTGTAGCTGGATACCAGATTCAGTATAATAATGCACCCACAATTTATATGATTGAAAATTTTAGACTACATTTATGCCTTTCTAATTGCTAAACTATTTATTTAATTCTCAAAATAATGCTATAAAGTAGATGTATGATTATTCCCATTTTACAGATGAAATTGAGGAACTGAGGTGAAGCCTCACAAAACTAACAGGCGCTCCCTTCCATGCTCTTAACTTCTCCTCTGTATGATTTTCGCACACCTTGGGCTTGTAGATGGGGCAGTGTATCAGGTAGGACAGTGTATTTTAGTTCTACCCCTGCAAGGTTGTGTGACTAATAGAAGACAAAATTGGCAAATGTATCGGAAACCAAACTGCTACCCAGAATTTGCCATGCTTATGGCTCCCATATTCTGCCTTTAAAATACATTTGCCTGGTTGTCCTCTATGCTAACCCAGTTCTGCATACTGAATTCGCTCTTCTGTTGTAGCCAAACCAGGACTCTTCTATGACTCAGTGCTCCCCCTGTGTAAGACACGGAAAATCAGATTCACCTTTCTCTATGCTCCAAGTTAAAATGCCTGATGATCTTGGAGTTCACAGGTCTCTGCTGACCAGCAGAACAGCCATACACAGCTGTTGAGCACTTGAAATGTGGTTAGTGTGAAATGAAATGTGCCATAAGTGTGAAAGAGATACCAGCTTTCAACAACTTAGTGTAAGAAAAAGAATGCAAAGTTGTTCATTATTACTTTTCATACTAATTACAGCTGAAAGAATATTTTGAATATATTAGGTTAAAATATGCTATTAATTAATTTTACTATTTATTTTTAGTTTAATGTGGCAACTAGAAAATTTAAAATTAAACACATGGCTTGTGTTATATTTCTACTGGATAGTGCTTTCTGAAGTGATAATCCTTATTGAAAATCTATTTGTCTTTTCCTTCTCTCTGTTACTAGGGAAACAGGGAGGAAGCTGATAACCCAAATACTGGGATTGGTGCCTTCCGATTCATGCTGGAATCCAATAAGGGCAAGTCAATGTTGGAGTTCCAGGTACTATTCCACCTCTGTCCGCAGCTCCTTGTGCCATGGGTCAGCCTGCTGATACCTACATATGCCTCCTATAAATCCCTAACTCATTGGCACTGCATTGGAAAGGAAGGAAGAAGGTTGTCAGAATATTTTTCAAACTATAAATTCCTTTCTTCCCTGAATGGCATGTCAGAATTGGTATATGAGATGCTTCCACAAACATATTTTGTACAAGGCTTGTTCCCCTGTAATCTGATGTAGCCTCCCCGTACAAAATCACTGTCCTGGCATGTCCAATCTTCTTCCAGGAGCTAATGACAGTTTTTCAACTGCTGCACTGGAATGGCAGCCTTAAGGCCATGAGGGAAAGACAGTGCTCTCGGCAGGTAAGAGATCCTATGGGCGAGGGGAGTCTGGTGGTAGCTGCTATGTTACAAATAAGCAGGAGATGGTTATCAGGTTGTGAATGTTGAAAACCCTTTTCACCGGAAAGTGCCCTTTTCACTCCTCTTTAAATCATAACTGTGATTCTTTTGCCTGATACACGAGTAAGTTTTCCCTGATAATCAGGGAAAACAGGGACCTCAGGGCTGACTTGAGTTAGGACTCCAAAGCCAAAAGTTCCTGGTCCCAGCCGGGTCAGTGTGGTATGAACCTTACCTCATCAGTGACTGACGCGTTGCCCTTCCACTCTAGGAAGTGCTGGCCCATTACTCCCACCGCGCCTTGGACGATGATATTCGCCACCAAATGGCACTGGACTGGGTGAGCCGGGAGCAGAGCGTGCCAGGGGCACTGTCTCGAGAGCTGGCCTCGACTGAGCAGGAGCTAGACGAAGCCCGGCTGGCAGGCAAGGAGCTGCGCTTCCATAAGGAGAAGAAAGATATTCTCGTGCTGGCTGCTGGGCAGTTGGGCAATATGCATCCATCCAACTGCTAAGCACACACCACACACTCCCGCTCCTCTCCAAATCCTTTTTTATACATCCTTTCTAAGACTTAGTATGATTTCTGTACATACTTTCTCAATTTTATACTTTAAAAAACCATATATATGTATAAATTCTATACCTGGATTCCTATTTGTTAAGAGATCCCGTTTCTTACTTCTAGTTTTTGAACATAGCTTTATTTGAAACATCTCCACTGCACTGTACCAGGAGAGCAGATTATCTTTGGGGTTTTGTTGGCTCTTATACTCCCAGTAACTCTGTATAGGCATTTCAGTAGCACAAAACGACTGACTAAGGGTTCATGGTTCTTCTTTAAAAATAATAGGATGCTTGAATGGGGACAATGTGAGAATGCCCCACTCTTACTCCTGCTTTCTCAGCTCAAACAGGGTAAAAATAAGCCTTTGGCTTTGGATTTTCTTGATCTGGGCCTGCTCAGTACACGGTTGTTCCTCCAGTATCTAAGTATGTCCTCACCTACACCACGCCCTGCCCACCACTACTTTCTCCTTCTTTGCCTCCAAGTGGTACTTCATTTTAAGATTCCCTTACTTTATTATTTGGAAGTGGAGATCCAGTTTCTTGTTTTAAAAAATCATTGCTGAGAAACTGCCCAGGAACAGGGAAGCACTGTAAACCAAATTCCTGGGGGTTTATCACCTAAGTTGCTTCTGGGGCATAGATACCAGCTGTACCCTACACCACAGAAGGGGTCAGGGTTGAAGTTGCTTATCTTTCAATATTCCCTTTTCACGCCTCCTCCCCTGCTAAAGCAGCGTGGTAAGCCCTGTATTTAGACCCGCCTGCCTGCAGAGGTTGGTGGAAGGTGGAACATATTTTTCACCTTCACCCCTCCCATCATTTTACTCTTTGTAAACAAGATCTGTTCCTATTTGGTGAGAGCCAAGTTTCTCTCACTCCCAAGAAGCTGCTGCTGTTTACTACCTTAGATGTACATACCTTAGAGTCCATTTGTTTTCTCTGTTTTTCCTCTTCCTTCACATTGATTATTAAGAGGATGAGTTGATCAGGAAAATTAGATGAGACTTTGGCATCTGCCACTTCCTAATTGCAATCTGGGAAAACTGCAGGAGAGGAAAGAAAACCAATGATCAGCTATTTATGTTTTTAATACAGTTGTCTTCCCCAGCCTCTCTCCTGGGTGAAATAGGAGGAAATCATGTGAAATATAGCTAAAGCATTCCTCCTTGGGAGAATGTTTTGTAGGTTTCTACAAAAAATTTATTTTCCCCCTTTTTTCTGAAATCTCCTTTATAGTATATAGTGCTCAGTGCACTTTCTAAACTGATTTTGGGAAGTTTAATGCTCCTGCTAGGAGACTTTGTTTACTTATATACTTTGCTTCTAGAACTAGGTTAGGAAACAGGCCACAATTTGCTTTTGGATCAGATAGGGACAAGATGAAACTCAGCATTCTTGATTTTGAAATGATCTTGGTGACCAGCACATGTGAGAGGTAAGGAATCTAATAACAATTGTGTTAATGCTTGTAAGGGCTTTCATGAATTCTCCAAGCCCCCACTCTATATTCCGAAGCACACGTAGAGTTGAAGTAGAGGCTCCTCCGTTAAATAGTAGGTGTGTGTGTGTCTATTCAGTTTTTATTGATGTTTATAATTCGGAAGTCACAAATCCTCATTTTTCCTGTATTCCTTTCTCTGGGACATGTTAAGGGGTGTGAGTTGTGGGAAGAACTTTTCCTTGCACCTTCTGGATTTATTATGTTTTCTCAAATACCAACAAGTAAGATCCCAAAGAACTTGAGAAAAATTGTTTCCTGATCTGTCCACTTTTGGTGCTAAAGATTTTACACATCTTTTTAGTACTTTCTATGTATTTTATATTGTAAATTTTATACAATTAAAAATAGACTTTTGTCTGGAAAGCAAGATTGACTCTTTCTTGAGGCCAGTGTATCAGAGGAGCTTGAAAATGATCCTTTCTTGTACATATATTCTGGAAAAGAACTTTTATTAGAATTTTTTGGATGACAGAAATAAGATTGTACTGCTGGAGTAAGGCATTCTGCCTTCTTTTCCCTGGGCATTTGAGGAGCCTGGATTTTGTCCTTTGCCCTTTCTCCTTAAGCTCTATCCATTTCTCCCGGCAATCCCACGCACTATGGTGGATCAAACTCTTCCCAGACACACAATTCTCAAATCTGTTTTTTCACCCCAATCTGTTTTGAATTTTTCGTCTATATTGCCACATATTGGACATCACCACCCAAATATGACACAAGCTCTTTGCTCACATGTCCAAAATAAAACCCTTTCATCCATAGGTGCTCCTGTTTGACTCCCAAATCCTGTTGTTAGAATTATTTACGACCCAATCATCTAACCAAAAACTCAGATCTATCAACTATTCCCTAATGTCATCTAATCAATCATTTACTGTGGAGTTTAGCTCCTATAAAACTTCCTAATTGTTTTGTCCATATCTACTGCTGTGATTCAGTTCTTTATGGTCTCAAAACTGAAACACTGCAGTAGCATCCTCACTAGTCTGTCTTCACTCTTAATATTCTCCAGTCAGATTTCTTTCAAAAATATTTATGACATAACAATCCCTTGCTGAAACCATCACTTAGCTAATCTTACCTTAGCAGCATCTCCCAAAGTTTTGTATATGAACCCTTGTTATTATCTGAGATGATTTTAGGTGGCAGATGGGCAAGCATTTTTTATTTTTACTAGGTTATGGTTTTATCTGAATGGTAGAAAAATACAGACTTCTATTTATGGCCATGATATTTAGTGTAAATTAATTTTAAAACTCGTTCTACCTAAGGAAAAATACTAATCAAAAAGTAGCATGGGGTTATTTGCAAATGTTAAAAATCACAAATACTCTGAGCAGAGAAATTTCTTGCCTATCAGATAAATTCCAAAATCCTTAGCATGACATAAAATTTAACCCTAATCTATACTTCTAGTTTTATTTCCTAGTTATATAGTCAGGCATACAGAATTTCTTGCAGTTCTAATACTCATTCAATAAGTATTTTGCAAATGTTACTATAAACCAGGCACTGGTCTGAACTTTGGGGATATAGTTGTAAATAAGTGTCTCTGCCATTAGGATTACATCCTAATGGGAAAAGCAGATAATAAACAAGTTAGAAAGTAAAGGTCATTAAAGTTCTGAATTTAAGATCTGTGAAAGAAATAAACAAGGAAGGATTTTAGAGTACAGAAGTTCCCTTGAGGTGACTTTTAGGGAGACCTAAAAGATGTGGTTGAACTGGGTATGTGAAGAAGTAAGAGCATCAGGAATAGAAAGTTGCAAAAATCCTGATGGGAAAGAGCATATGATATGTTGAGGGAAAGTGTAGGGAGAGCTCCTAAGTGAGAAGAAACAATGGTGGTGGAAGAAGCTGGAGACATAGGCAGACAGACAGTGAGTCTAAATTTTATTCTAAGTGCAAAAATAAGTTAAGGAAGCCTTTTTAGTAGGGTTAGGACAAAAATGAATTTTTAAAAAAAATCACATTATCCATTGTGGAAAATGGATTAGTGTCTCCTAGTCTCAATATAACCACTTTGCTGGAAAGCTACAGAGCCTTAAGGGCCCATTCAAAGGGAGCCCTCTTTCACATCACCTCTCCTTATTCCAGTCCCTTTAGAAACTTCTTTTGTACTACCGAAGCTCTGTGACAGCAATATCACTTTCATAAAATAACTATAAAGTGACTGTTAATAAAGCAATTATTTTTTCTTGTATTGCCAGCACGTCCCTAAGACTGGACGCACATAAAACATTCTTAACTGTTTGATTAAAAAATTAATAAACCAATGAACCCACAGTCCACTATTGTTGACGGTCTACTTGGGATCCCAGAATTCGGGGGCAATGAATTTTGCCTTAACTCAGGTTTTTAAACGTGAAATATTTGCAACCATCCTCAAAGCTTAAGTTCTGAATTAGCTTAAGTCGCTTTTTCCCCCTTTCACATTCCAAAAAAAGTTCCTATATGTCTTATCAATTGTATTTTACCGACAATCAAGTCTGTTAGTTTCCCTAAGAGAGGTATTTGGTGATGCAGTAAGTTCCAGAGGCAAATTCTTTGAGTCAGCGCTGCTGAATAAACTTTGTTTTTTTAGCGTGTAGATGGCAGATCCCGCTGCTTCTCCAAATAGGGTACAAGACTGGAGGTTGTGAGAGAAAAAAAAAAATCTTCAACTTCCAACTCCTAGTTTGGGGGTGAAAAGAAACAGACAGCGACCTTCTGATTAATAAGGGAGGCTGAGCTTGTGTCAGTAGTTTCTCGTCAGCCGCCCGCTAAGGGGGAGCCACGGGCCCCGCCTACGCCCGCCAGCTCGTCACCGCGCGGGAACACTCGGCTCGCCAGCGGACCAAGATGGCTCCGAGGCCATTTCCGGCACCTTCGCGGACCAGGCCCGCCCCATTGCGTGTTTTCACCGCGCCGAGGGCGTGGCCTGACGCTAGCTTTTGATTGGTCAGCTTAACCCGCGACCCTTCCCCTCCGCGACAGTTTCCCGAGGTACCTAGAGCCGAGCGGTACGGCCGAGTTTGAGCGGAGGCAAGATGGCGGACGTGCTGGATCTTCATGAGGCCGGGGGCGAGGATTTCGCCATGGACGAGGATGGGGACGGTGAGGGCAGTGGAGGCGGCTGCGGGAAGCGGGGAAGGTGCGAGAGAAGGGCGTGATGGGAAAGCATGTCCCCCCTTCGCGCGGCAGGGAGGACCGTGCCCACGGGGTAGCGCGTCCCTGATGAATAAGAGACTCCGCCCCCTTTGGGACGAATGGGGCGGGACGAGGCTGGAGGCGGTGGGGTCCGCTCTCCAGTGTTTTGGGAAAGAGACTTAAAAAATAACTACTATTGGGCCGCCCCGGTGGCGCGGCGAGTGAAGCTGTCCGCAGCCTCTGCAGCACGGGTTCGATTCCCGGCCGGCCAGGGAGATATCCACATGGCGCGGCAGACCTCTCCTCCGCCGCCGCTCCCCTCAGCAGTGTATCTCAGTCAATTTACCTGTTGCTCCCCACTCTGCCTCTGGTGCATTCTCTCACCCTCCCGTGCCTCTGGCCTGTACCCCAGTTCTTGTATAAATAAATACATCTTAAAAAAATAACTATGTTATTAACTTTTTTTTCACTTTTGGGGCTCTAGAGAGCATCCATAAGCTGAAAGAAAAAGCGAAGAAACGGAAGGGTCGCGGCTTTGGCTCTGGTGAGTATTTGTAGGGAAAACAAGGTAGAGTGGTTTAGATTGGCCAGCGCTAAGCGTTTTGGAGTCCCCATTCAGACTCTTGAGGGATATTGGGAGAAGGGATTTCTGGTGATCGCTTGTGTCTCTCTTCTAGAAGAGGGTTCCCGAGCGCGGATGCGTGAAGATTATGACAGCGTGGAGCAGGATGGTGATGAACCTGGACCACAACGCTGTAAGTAAAATGAATCCCATAGTGATCTTTGTAGAGAATTAGGGGCCAATAATATAAAACTTAGTAGGGATGAGATCAGAGATAACTTAAGCTTTCTCTGTAGTCTACACTCCCTCCACTCTTGTGATCTTGGAATTTTTCTCTCATGTGTTCAAACAACTTCCTCCCTTCCCCAATAGCTGTTGAAGGCTGGATTCTCTTTGTCACTGGAGTCCATGAGGAAGCAACCGAAGAAGACATCCATGACAAATTTGCAGAGTACGGGGAAATAAAAAACATCCACCTCAACTTGGACAGGCGCACGGGATACTTGAAGGTATCCTAAGTGACACTGTTGTTTTTCTTCACCCACAGCCCTTTAGACAGCGTTCGTAGTGCTCTCATGTTTGCTCTGTGTAAGCACACAACTGAAATAAAATGATAGTGGAAGTTGAATTTGTTAGACATAACAAAGACAGACAGAGACACAAAATGTACAGTAGGGATATGTGATGTACATTCATTCTTTAAAGTTTATAGGTTTTTGTGTTTGAGATTTACATTTGAGGAAGAAGATCATTGATGCTTGGTGGAACAGGAAGGTTTTGATATCTGTCTTTTCATTTGCCCCAGGGATATACTCTAGTTGAGTATGAAACATACAAAGAGGCCCAGGCTGCTATGGAGGGACTCAATGGCCAAGATTTGATGGGACAGCCCATCAGTGTGGATTGGTGTTTTGTTCGGGGTCCACCCAAGGGCAAGAGGAGGTAAAGTGGAGAGGGCAAACACTATTTTAGTGAAAGAATGTGAGTGGAATGATAAGAACATTGTATTTCATCCCTCTAACAAACCTTTCCTCCCACCTTTTCCCTAGAGGTGGCCGAAGGCGCAGCAGGAGTCCAGACCGGAGACGTCGCTGACTGGTTCTCACTTGTCCAGGTGTTCTCTCCAGAGATTCCAGTTGCCCATGCTGCCTTGGAGAAAGGGCTGGGGTGGAACTCTTGTGTTTATATTTAATCTCTTACCCTACTTGCTGAGTGTATCTTTGGAATTATGAATAAATTTTGTCCCATTTTTGTTTTCTACATTTAAAATTACCTTTTCTAACACTGCTAGCTCAGAAGCACTATTTATAGCAAGGCAATATGGGTCACTGTGAAAATACTTTCCCCTATGAAGTTTCTATATTATATAGAGTCTCAAGTCTAAGGTAGGGATGAAGTAGAGATACTGTCTGGTATTTCTTTTTCTTGGAAGCTAAGAGAGTGGGGATAGAAGTGAGATAGTTCATGGTTTTAAAGAATTGCTCTGTTCTTTTATACTCTGTCCAGAGCAAATGGATGTTATAGGGATGTCTCTGTTGTTTCTCCTGCTGGCACATTTCCTTGTACTTCCAGCTGTCTAAGGTCTTGAATCTCCTGTTGGGTCATTCTTCCAGAGCCTCCTTCCCTGGAGGAGTCTATGCTCAGTTCATGGTGCCCTCTTTGGCAGCCCAGAGTGAAGACCCCATAGAGGAGAGGATCCAGAGGAGCATTGAGAAGGCCAAAGAGGAAAAGGATGTGGCTGAGGCTGGGAGGAACTTCAGTTAACATGGTGGGAGAAAACCAGTACCACAGACCCAGCAGGTAATAGGGTGTCCAGCAGAGGACGAAGGTCAGCAAAACAAGCAGGGCCAGTCGCAGGGCCCGCAGACGAACACGGGGGCGGTTGTCTAAGGAGCGGCGTAGGGCAAACTCACCGGCATGGGCTGAAAATTTAGAAAATATACTTATTCAGAACCACTCATTTTCTGACTTAAAATACGGTGATTGATGGATGGACAGAGAGTGGGATGGAGCTGCCCCCTGTGTGGATGAGAATACTGCAAACAGGAGGTGATGCTGTAAACTGATGCTGGAACCGTAGCCTCCCTTCCCCCAGGGATTATGATGGATAAGCTGGAGACAAGGTTTTGATTGAGGTGCTATGTCATAGGAAGCTGCTAAGTCTACTTTAAAACTTGATGGCATCCAAGAGTTCAGAGGCTGGTTAGACCTGAAGACATTCAGAATTACGTGCAGCATCGGGTATTAGAGCTATGGTTAGGCTCTTGCTTTTGGTTTGACTGATAGCTATCAGAGAAATAAACGGGACTACAGGCAATGGTTTAGGGCATGTATAGGGCTTGGGGATTGAAGTCTCACCATGGTTCCCTTTCCTTGTCCCGGGACTGGATACACTGAGGACAATGCGGCTATAGCAGATGGTCATGGCAGTCAGTGGGAGCAGAAAGAGGCAGCAGAAGGTGAAAAGGTTATAGGTGGTCTCTTGCCAGTGAGCCTTGAAGCTGCCTTTGGTGACACACTGAGTGAAAGGGACTGGCCCATCTCGGTGGACAGTATGAAACAGGAACAGCTGGAGTGGAGTTGAGGATTATTAGGACCGGTTCCCCTCTTCTTCCCTCCATAAACTACCCATCAGTCACATGGTCTCTGCTCATTTCATCCTTAAATCTATGCAGCGCAATGCAGTGCTGAGTAGTGGTTCATCTGTGGTTCATTTTTAAAAGGTTGGAAATGTAACTTGAAAACCCCTGTTTTCCCCTTAGGTGATGGAGCTGATTAGTTTGTTAAATCCTGAAACTTAATCCTGCCTTCTCAAATTCTATTCTGACCTTGTACTTTATAAAGGAATATCTATCACCTTACCAACATTTTTAGCTGAAATGATTTTCCTAATGTTTCTGATTAATACTGTGGAAAAAAGTATAAAGTGGATGTTGCTAAAATTTCAGGCCATTTTGCAGCCATTCTGTGAAGTGACTATAATAGTCGTAGACAGTATAATGGTGAAACAATGTTCACCATTTAAGCTAAATAAAATTTTCCATTTTCCAAATGCTGCTAACTGCCCCCTCCCCTTTTGGATTTGGGTTTGCATTAGTACAGTATTTTTCTGCTGAGAACTTCAGGGTATTTGGGACAAGGTAGTATATATTAAATCACTATTTGATAAAAGGCAAGCTCAGTAGGTATCAGATTCCTAGATATAAGGTATTTGGAAAATGATTTCAGCAGGCATGAGGGACATAGGAAAGATGAATAGCATTGGCCATAGACATATTATTTCATGAGCTGCTTGGGGTTCTGACCAGCCTACTCTAAAATGGTTGGGGAGTGGTCTTTCTCCCTTTCTTGAGTTCATCTATGTCTGGGGTTTTGGGGGAGGCACTGAAACATTGTGAGGAGTGTTAAAAAAAGGCATGGCTCCTGGAATTATAGTTTTAGTTCAGAATCTTTCTTCTGCCTCTTCTTACCCTATTTTGTTTTGTTTTTTTTTCTTTGCCTTGTATACAATTTACCACTTTTGACTCAAGAAACCTTCCTTTCAACTATTTCTGATACTTGGAAAATTAAGCCTACAAAAATAGTTCAAACTCCCTCATAGCACTAACACCATGCTTAAACAAAAGAACCTTTTATTAACCTTAATATATATATTTAAAGATTTATTCATGCATACAAGTTCAGGCCAGATTTCAGGAGGGTGAGAGGATTTACCAGAGACAGAGCAGGGACCTGAACAGGCAGACTGGCTGAAATACACCGCTGAGGGGAGCAGCAGGCAAGACAGAGGAGGTCTGCCGTTCCATGTGGGGATCTCCACGGTTGTCCGGGATTGAACCTGTGCTGCAGAGGCTACAGACAGCTTCGCAGTGCTGCGCTTAACCGCCTGCGCCACCAGGGGAGGCCCTATTAATGTTAATATTTTAAATAGTCTATGGACAATGCAGACCCTATGCAAGAGGACTCTCATTTGGAACCAAAATGTCACCTTTTGCACAGGAATCATAGAATCATCACCAGTTTGCCCTTGAAGCAAATGGAGATTGCAATTACTACCAGATTATCAGTTTTCGTGATGAATTTAATCTGTTTCACCATCTTGTGGCCCATGGGTTTCACGTGATTTCACCCAACCATATAGTTATTGGTAGAACCTAGACTTAAAAAAAACAAAACAAGCATTCGATGCAAGAAAAACAGGCTTCTGACTCCCAGTCCATATCTAAAATTTGCTTTATATAAACCCAACTAATTGCTTTTGCATTGCAATACCCCAGGATTTTAAAAGCCTGGGGTGGCAGAAATCTTGTTTCCAACATATTGTTGGAAGACTATATATAGTCCTAGAACTATAGTCAGACTACCTTTTTAGATCTAGTATCCTATCTTAAATCTGTCTCTATAATGCACTGTCATTCCAGACATTGAAATCACGGCTCCTACCAGATGTGATGTTAATCCTTGTCCCCAAGATACACTCAACTCCCCCAGAGGGCAGTAGTGGTTTTATTTTTAAGGGACTGCTTTACATTTTGCCCTTTTCTAGATTTCTAGTTAGTTTCATTATTGAATCTTGATTAATTGATATTAAGTTCAGATGCTTTCTCCAGTTCTTACCCCCATTCCACCACAATCAGAATAAAGAATACAGATCTGATGATGTCACTCTGCCTTTTACTTTCATGTCTGTTCACTGCCTTCAGGAAAAAGTACAAATGATATTTGTAATCAAGCCCTTCCTGCCCCCCTCCAGGCTCATTATTCACCGTTTTCTAGCCCTCAACTTTAGCTGCAACCACTTTGAGACTGAGATTCTCAATCTCCTTCCCCAGCATTCCTTCTACTTTAACTTACCTAACATCTGTCTGGCAAGAATCAAATTTTAACATCTCAGGGAGCCTTTCCCTGGACTCCCTGTTGCTCTTTAGCTCCTTCTGCTTACCTTGAACATAACTTGACCACACACCGATTCGTAATTTTGTACTAGATTGCCTCCTACCCTAGTCTAAATTCCTTGAAGGTATGACTTTGTTGCTCTATCTTTAGCATTTGAATTTGTCTGGGAATGATGCATATTATTTTTTGAGTCTATGAATGAATGTACCATAAAGAGTTATCCAAAGGCCTTGACTTAGCTGTCCTATTAATAGCCCCCCACATAGGTTTCCTTCCTGCCCCAGAGTTACTCTGCAACAATCCCTTGAAGCAGGTGCGAGGGGAGATGCAATGAAGTGGAAACCAAGTGTAAAGCAAAGCCGAAGGTACTGGGTACTGCTTTTAAGAGATAGACTCTTAGCAAACAAATTAAAATGCCATGATCTTATCTTGCAAAAGTGAGAGCACAGGTAACCGGTGAGGATTAGTGGCTGACCACTGCCAAGCACACCTAAATTTCAAAGGACCATGCTATGTACCCAAATTCTTGTCTAGCCTTGAGTTCCAACAAACCACTCACCTGGGGCAAGGCAAGCAGGAAACTAAGTCCCCAGGCTGCCCCCAGAAGTTTCCTTCCAGTTGAGCGGGGTCCAAGCGGGTGCAGTACTGCCGCCTGGCGGTCGAGCCCAATGACCACAGGCAGGAAAGCTGCGGCGTACATGGCCATTAGTTTCAGGAACATGAGTGTCCGACATGCGATGTCCCCGGCCAGCCATTGAACGGTGACATTCCAGGTGGCATCTAGGGGCATAACCACAAAAGTGACCAGTAAATCGGCAGCTGCTAAATGGGCAAAGAGTCGCCGGACTGGAGAGGGGCGGAGCTGGGTGGGTTGCGGCCTCGTTACTGACCACAGCACGGCCAGGTTCCCTGCGGCCGAAGAAACAAACAGTACAATGGTCACTCCTACTCGGACCTTGGCTGCAGTTGAAAAGGTGGGCAGCTCTGAGCCCTCCACCTCTACTCCTGAACCCGCCCAGGCCTCCTCCCCCGCTGCTGATCCCCAAGGGGTGCTGTTGGCAGCAGACATGTTGCCCTGGAGCAGGAAGGGGCGGTGGGGGATGAAGAGGCCAGCTTCGACCCCTGATTCGTCGCCCTCCTATGTGGAATCTGGAGCTGGTTACTGCGCACTTCGTCCACTAAGGCTCTGTCTCTGCAGACTCTCCATCAGTATTCTGGAGGGCACCTGTCCTACGGTCAGGGTCGTTCAGGGAACGGGTCCGCTGCTGGCTTCTGCGTCCATCTAACTCTAGCCCCGAGTCCTGCACGCGCCCGAGCGTGCGGGCGTGCTGGGGTGTGCGTGTGCGTGTGCGTGTGCGTGTGCTGGGGGGATCCCGGGATGCACCCGGGGGCACGGTCCGCGCGGGTGGCGGGACACTGCAGCCTTCCGCCCCGCCCCCGCCCCGCAGCAGGCCCCGCCCCCGCCCCGCAGCAGGCCCCGCCCCGTCCGCAGCAGGCCCCGCCCCCGTCCCGCAGCAGGCCCCGCCCCCGGCAGGGATTTAAAGGAGAAGGCCCGCGGCGGCGCGCTGAGGCCCGGGAGGCCCGCGGGGAGGGCAGCGCCCCGGCGGGGACGCCCCGCAGTGCCCGCCCAGAGACGGCGCCTTCGCCCTGGAGCCCCGTTCAAGTGGCCGCGCCGCTCGCTTTCTGTTCCGATGACGTTTGTCCCTCGCGCGGCCCCGTCAGGCGGCCCGGGAGGCGTGCCCAGGGGCGGGGCGGCGCTGCGGAGCCGGGCCCGCCGCTGTCATGGACTCCTGGGTCCGCTTCAGCGCGCAGAGCCAGGCCCGCGAGCGGCTGTGCAGGTGCGGCCCGGCGGGCGCGGGCGGCGGGCGCGGGCGCGGGCGGCGGGGGACCCTCGCGGGCGCGGTCACGGCGCTCCGGGGCGAGCGCGGGTCAGCCCGGGCTACGGGGGCCCGCACGGCCCTCGGGGCGCGACCCGGGCGGCCCTGAGGAGATGCGCGTTCGCGCCCGCGGGGAAGATGGGGGCGCTGAGGCACGCGCGGGCCGGCGGGGAGGCCGCGTCCGCGCGAGGCCGGCACTTCCCTCGCGGGGCGGTGGGGAAACAAACGCGCGTCCGCCCGCCGCGGGAGCGGCCCAGGCTCCGGGACGCCGAGTTTCCGCGCCCGCCCGCGCCCCCGGGACGCCCCGCCCCGCCCCCGCGCAGGCCCCGGGACCGCCCGCCTCCCGGTCCGGAGAGTAGCCCGCCGCCCGCGGCCCCCGCCCTCCTGCCTCACGCGCGCGACGGCCCCCGCGCCGCTTCCCGGTCCCTTTCAGGCCCCCTCGTTGCCAAACCTCCCGTTTTCTCAGCTCCGAGCAGTGCCCCCGGCTACCTTTGCGCTCTCTTCCATCCCTAAGCTTTTCCCTTCCTCTGGCCGGGAGGAGAAACGGTGAGATATGGGCTTGGCGAGGAGGCCAGGAGATGATCTCAGCTGGGGAAGGGGAAAGGCCGTGCTGGAGGACATTTTTGGGGAGCCCGGGGAGGTCTGCGTCTTACCTGCCTGCTCTCTCCTCCAGGGCCGCGCAGTATGCCTGCTGCCTTCTTGGCCACGCGCTGCAGAAACACGGGGCCAGTCCTGAGTTGCAGAAGCAGATTCGTCAACTGGAGGGTCATCTGAGCCTAGGGAGAAAGCGTAAGTAGCCGTGCCTTTCTTACTAAGAGCTGGGGTACAGGCCAGAGATGCGGGTGTGAGAGGATTCACCAGACAGAGCAGGGAACAGAACAGGCAGACTGACTGAAGTACACTGCTGAGGGGAGCAGCAGCCAGTGAGGAGAGGTCTGCCTCACCATGTGGGTTGCTCCTTGGCTGGCAGGGGGATCAAACTCTGCTGCAGAGGCTGCGGTTTGCTTCATAGTGCTGTGCTTAATCCCTTGTGCCACCAGGGAGGCCCCTCTGCTCCCTTCTTTACCCTCCTTCCCTGCCTTCACGTTTACCCCTCGGTGCCTCCCAGTTGGGATATGAGAACAGGGTAGGAGAGCCCTGAGGGATTGAAGAGTATGGGGCAAATTGAGGGAAACTGAACTGTGACACTAATTAAAATTTGAAGTTGAAAGAAGGGTTTCTGCTCTTTAATTTTTTTTAAGTTTTGCTGTTGTTTCTGTCACTTGCTGGACTTTTACCCTCTTGCCTTCTCTCTGTGTGATTTGTTCTCTGTTTGCCGCTCTACTTCCAAATCCTTACTTTTCCTTGCCAATTCCACCAGTTCTGCGCCTGGGTAATTCAGCAGATGCCCTTGAGTCAGCCAAGCGAGCGGTGCACCTGTCAGACGTTGTCCTGAGATTCTGCATCACTGTTAGTCACCTCAACCGAGCCTTGTACTTCGCCTGTGACAATGTTCTGTGGGCTGGGAAGTCTGGATTAGCGCCTCGTGTGGATCAGGAGAAGTGGGCTCAGCGTTCATTCAGGTTTGATATCTTTTTATCCTATAAGACCTTTTTCTCCATATTGCATAGCTTGCCTTTTTTGAGAGAAGGAACTCTCAAGTTCTTCCTAAAATATATACATCTTGGGCCTCCCTGGTGGCGTAGCGGGTTGAGCGCAGCGCTGTGAAGCTGTCCACAGCCTCTGCAGCACGGGTTCAATTCCCGGCCGGCCAGGGAGATTCCCACATGGCGCGGCAGACCTCTCCTGTCTTGCCCGCTGCTCCTCTCAGCAGTGTGTTTCAGTAGATCTGCCTGTTCTGCTCCCTGTTCTGTCTGTGGTGAATTCTCTCACCCTCCTGCACCTCTGGCTTGTATCCCAGCGCTTGTATAAATAAATAAATCTTAACCAAAAAAAAAAGAATTAAAAAAAAAGAAAATATATATATATTTTTTAAAAATATATTTAAAAAAAATATATATATATACCTCTTAACCAATGCCTTAGCTTTCAATTTTCATTTAGATCTTAACTATCAGAGAATAATGAATGGGAGCAGATGGAAGACAGATGCTCCCCTGTGATGAATGATGAAGATTGGGCAAGATAAAATAATACATTGCTTTAATTCTGCTTCTGTCTATACTACATGTTATGCCTTTGACTTCCTGCTGATTCATTCACTCTAGAAATACTAAGTAGGAGCTTTTGTGGTTTAGGAATTCAAGCAAAACATCAAACACATATGGTTTTTGCTCTCACGAAGGTTCTAGTGTAATGGTGAAGCCATATAGTAAATAACCACCAAACCAACTACTGGTGGAAAACGACATACAGAATATTATGAGATATATAACAAGGGAAGTTAATTTAGATTGAAAGGCAAGAGAAGAACTCTTTGAAAAAGCAATGATTTCATTCAGACTTGAAGTCTAAAGAAAAGAAGACATTTCCAACCAGAAAATAGTATGTTCTAAGGCCTTTCTCTCTTGAAAGACTTTAGGAAATAGAGAAAAAGAAACCCAGTGTGATGAGCAGTATTGAGTATGGGCAATAAATTCACACTGTAGGGCCTCCCCTGGCGGCGCAGCTGTTGAGTGCTGGGCTGCGAAGCTGCCCGCAGCCTCTGCAGCCTCTGCAGCCTCTGCAGCGCCAGTTCAATCCCCGGCCACCAGCGAGGGTCCCACATGGTGCGCAGACCTCTCTTGCCACGCCCGCTGCTCCCCTCAGCAGTGTACTTGGTCGGTCTGCCTGCTCTGTTCCCCGCTCTGGCTCTGGTGAATTCTCTCACCCTCCTGCGCTTCTGACTGTACCCAGTGCTTGTATAAATAAATAATAAAAAAAATCTTTTTTAAAAAAATTAATAAATAACTTCACACTGGAGAGCTACCAGACATTTTAAGCAATGGTAAGGTTTATTGTTTAGTTTGGTTTTTGTTTAGTTTGGTTAAATTTTACCCTAAGCACAGTGGATTCTGAGCAGGGATGTGACTATTCAAAGTGTGTCTATTTATTTATTTATTTTTTTTATTTTTTTTTTTTAATTTTTTTTTTTAATAGAGGCATGTTCCATTTATTTATTTGTCTGCTTGTTTGTTTGTTTTGTTTATACATGCACTGGGTACAGTCAGAAGCGCGGGAGGGTGAGAGAATTCACCAGAGCCAGAGTGGGGAGCAGAGCAGGCAGAAGGACCGAAGTACACTGCTGAGGGGAGCAGCGGGCGGCAGGAGAGGTCTGCGCGCCATGTGGGACCCTCCTCCGGTGGCCGGGGAGCAGCTGGGGATCGAACCGGCGCCGCAGGGGCCGCGGGCAGCCTCGCAACCCAGCGCTCAACCGCTGCGCCACCGGGGAGGCCCTCAAAGTGTGTCTAAAGAAGGTCTCTGCTGCTGCAGTGTGGAGGATGGATTGTGTGGGGCAAGAGAAGAGGAGTGGCCTGATATGGCCAAGAGATGGTATTGGCTTGAACTGAGGCACTGCCTGGTAATGAAGGTGGAGAGAAATATGATTTGGGAATGAAATTATCTGTGTACATATCATCTGTACTACTTTTTGTTTCCCTGTGATTGTCTTTGTGCTTTTATATTAGCATCCATTCTTTTCTTCTTTCTCAGTGATTTATAGTACATAATAGCTTATATATATGATGGGTGAGCCACGCAGGTCTAGAGAAAAGCAGCTTCCTGGAAGAGTTTATCTCCTATGTTCATGCATTTCATTCAACAAATTAATCGAGCTCTTACTATGGTGTAGGCACTGGGCTAGATGCAGGGATACAGTGAGAAAAACCAGCAAGGTCCCTGCTGTTATGGAGCTTACATTGTAATAGGAAGAGACAGACATGAAGAAAGTATGTATGAGAAATATCAGGTAGTAGTTAGTGCTGAGCAGGAAATTAAAAGATCATGCGATACAAAGTAATTGGCTTGCTACTCAGAATGGGGAGTTAGAGAAGGACTCTCTTGAACAGGTGACATGTAAGCTCAGTTCCAAAGAGCAAGAAAGAGCCAACCATGTGAAGATTTTGGAAGGGGGAATATTCTAGGTAGAGGGACGAGGTGGTTTAAAGTCCCTAAGCAAGAATAAACTTGATGGGATCAAGATATGGAAAGAGGGCCTCCCCTGGTGGTGCAGTGGTTGAGTGCTGGGCTGAGAAGCTGCCCGCAGCCTCTGCAGCGCCGGTTCGATCCCCGGCCACTGAGCGAGGGTCCCACATGGTGAGCAGACCTCTCCTGCCGCCTGCTGCTCCCCTCAGCAGTGTCCTTCGGTCCTTCTGCCTGTTCTGCTCCCCGCTCTGGCTCTGGTGAATTCTCTCACCCTCCCGCGCTTCTGACTGTACCCAGTGCTTGTATAAATAAATAAATCATTAAAAAAAAAAGATATAGAAAGAAGCTAATGTGATTGGAGCACAGTGATTGGGAGGAAGAAGGTGTGAGATGGAGTCATAGAGGCAGCACCAGGTGCTGGGTTCTGTAAACCTGCCTGAGTTACCCAAATTTTATTCTAAATGTGATAGGAAGGAGTTAATGTTTATGACAGCTACTTTTTGAGATTAGATCGGTGGGGTTGGGGGCAAGGGTGACCATGGAGATGTCAGTTGAAGGACTAAGGCAGTAGTTTAGGCAAGAGGTGATGGTGGCACAGACGATGGTGGTGGAGTGTCAGAGAGATGTGGTTGGGTTCAGGACATGTTCTGGAGGTAAGACAAGTATATTCACTACAGACCACAGTTGTCAGAGAACATTAAAAATCAGAACCATAGGCTGTTCTTTTTTTTTTTTTTTTAAGATTTATTTATTTATTTATACAAGCACTGGGTACAGTCAGAAGCACAGGAGAGTGAGAGAATTCACCAGAGCCAGAGCGGGGAGCAGAGCAGGCAGAAGGACCGAGGTACACTGCTAAGGGGAGCAGCAGGCGGCAGGAGAGGTCTGCGCGCCATGTGGGACCCTCCTCTGTTGGCCGGGGAGCAGCCGGGGATCGAACCGGCGCCGCAGAGGCTGCGGGCAGCTTCGCAACCCAGCGCTCAACCGCTGCGCCACCGGGGAGGCCCCATAGGCTGTTCTTAAGGAATTTATAAGCTAACATGCTTAATACCTCTCTGCCTCGTTTTTTGTTAAGGATTGGATTTATTTATTTATTTTTTTTTAAAATAAATCTTTTTATTTATTTATTTATTTATTTGTTTGTTTGTTTATACATGCACTGGGTACAGTCAGAAGCGCGGGAGGGTGAGAGAATTCACCAGAGCCAGAGCGGGGAGCAGAGCAGGCAGAAGGACCGAAGTACACGGCTGAGGGGAGCAGCGGGCGGCAGGAGAGGTCTGCGCGCCATGTGGGACCCTCCTCCGGTGGCCGGGGAGCAGCTGGGGATCGAACCGGCGCCGCAGAGGTCGCCGGCAGCTTCGCAACCCAGCGCTCAACCGCTGCGCCACCGGGAAGGCCCAAGGATTGGATTTAGATGATCAGTAATATGTCTGAGTCTCTGAAACAACTGAAACTTGTTCTTTCCCCAAAAATTAAATTATTATAGATCAAATTACTTTTATTTTTAAAAAAGATTTATTTATTTATGCATACAGGAGCTGGGGTACAGGCCAGAGATGTGGAGGGTGAGAGGATTCACCAGAGACATTGTGGGGAACAGAACAGGCAGACTGACTGAAATACACTGCTGAGGGGAGCAGCGGGGGAGACAGGAGAGGTCTGCTGTGCCATGTGATTTCTCCCTGGCTGGCTGGGGATCGAACTCGTGCTGCAGAGGCTGCAGATTGTTTCATAGTGCGGTACTTAACCCCTTGTGCCACCAGGGAGGCCATTATAGATCAAGTTTCAATGTGTGTATGCCAGTGAGTTGCCAAATGTAAAAGTGAAACTTGAGGTTGATCTTGGAAGACTTCATGATGCTCATGAATTTTAAGCCGGGACCCTAAGGTGTACATAAACACATTAGTTATAGAGGGATGGAGGACATTTCTAATTGTGGGTAAAATAGCGTTCACTTCTGGTGTTATGATCTGTATGATCCCTTTGTGCCATGGGGAGAAAGGTTTAAGCATTCTGTTGGCTAAGCTGCAGGGAATACGAGCTCTGGCTGACCCTTCTACCCTGTCTATCCCAGGTACTACCTGTTCTCCCTCATTATGAATTTGAGCCGTGACGCTTACGAGATTCGCCTACTGATGGAGCAAGAGTCTTCAGCTTGTAGCAGGCGACTGAAGGGTTCTGGAGGAGGAATCCCAGGAATTGAAAATGGGGAGCCTGGGGGCCCAGGAACTCCAGGAGGAGGCCTGCCTCAGCTGGCTCTGAAGCTTCGACTCCGACTCCTGCTCCTGGCTCGGGTCCTTCGAAGCCACCCCCCTCTTCTCCTGGATGTGGTCAGAAATGCCTGCGATCTCTGTATTCCACTGGACAAACTAGGCCTCTGGCGCTGTGGTCCTGGGATCGTGGGGCTCTGCGGCCTCGTGTCCTCTATCCTGTCTATTCTCACTTTAATCTGCCCTTGGCTACGACTCAAGCCCTGATATTCTGGCACAGGATAAGGAGGGAACCTGAATTGGTGAGATGGACTCTTAGATCATCCCCATCATATCACCCTCATTCTGCTTCTACTCCTTGGTCAAAGTTACAGTCCAGAGATGAAGGGTTACGGGTGGATGAGGTGAGGAAAGGTGACTTGTGAAGTTGATTCTAATGTTCAGATCTGCCAGAGCTTTTGTCCTCTTCTTCCTTCATTACATTGTCTGTGTCTCACTAACTCTTTTTCATCGTCTCTCCTACATCTATTTAAGATTCTGTTTCTGCATCTCTCCCCCTACTTCGTTCTCTGTCTGAGGAATTTAATCAGCAGAATTACTTTTTAGTAAGGGAGATAGAAGCTGTGAGCTGTAGCCTCTAAACGCCTTCTTTTCCTCACAAAGGTGACGTGTGGCAAACATGACCCCCTTCAAACTCCATATCATAATTTTAAAGACTTTGTGTCCAGTGGACTCTTCCCTCATGCACCAAAGGCGGTTTGATGCTTCCTCTTCCCTCCTCGTGTCTACCTCACCAACCCCTCCCTCCTGACTTGGCCCCTAACCTCCCTCCACTCATCCCTGCAGATTTCTGCTTACACTTCGATTTCAGGACTCCGTTCCCTAGTCTCTTCTTACCCCCTCTTTGCCTATCCAGAGTGATGCTGTGTCTAGCATCTTGCTGTAAATATTGTACAATGATTCTGTGTAAATAGCTGTGGCACATGCCCAAAATGTAGAGAAACCTCCGGGTCAGCAAATTAAAGATCAGTTTGCTCACTGATGTTTTGTCTGGTCCTGTGTGTTCTGGTCATCTGAGGCCTCTTCTCCGCTTGTGGTTTGGGTTTTCCATGGGATTAGCCACTGGCATCATCACCTAGACTCCCCTATTGAGTACCTGTAGTGTGCAGGAGTCACAGAAAGCCAGGAAGCCCTGTGTGCCCAATTTCAGAAGCTTATAGCTTTGTTAAGGAGACAGGTTCTAATGTGAAAGTAACTATCCTGGCTGTACAAAACCTATCCCATACCAGTTTATAGTTCATAGTCCCTCCAAACACTGTAAGGCCACAAGGAAGCATAGGCGAAAATCACAAACAGAACTACATGGAGCGGGCCAGGTCAGACTTCGCGTGTGGGCTGTCTTTACATGTCAGGGCTCCCCTGGGTAGGTGAGGAGATATTTCTCTTAGCAACTCTTCCCAGGCCCCAGGTTGAGCTAGAAAAGGCTATGGAGGGAGGACCTCCCTGGTGGCGCAAGGGGTTAAGCACCGCACTATGAAGCAATCCACAGCCTCTGCAGCACGAGTTCGATCCCCAGCCAGGGAGCAACCGACGTGGCGCAGCAGACCTCTCCTGCCTCACCCGCTGCTCCCCTCAGCAGTGTAATTCAGTCAGCCTGTTCTGTTCCCTGCTCTGTCACTGATGAATCCCCTCCCGCATCTCTGGCCTGTACCCCAGCTCTTGTGTGCATAAATAAATAAATCGGTAAAAAAAAAAAAAAAAGACAGGCTATGGAAGTACAAGGAGTCTTTCTCCTATGTCTCCCTTCTTGTTCCAAGGCGGGGAGGGCCTGACTGGCCACATGCAGGACAAAGACAGCAGAAAGGGTCACGAGCTGGGTGTAGATGACGCCTCCAGGGGGCAGCATCAAGGCAGAGAAAGAGTGAGTTTGCTCAGCGTCCTTGCCTTGGTCTGGGGCTCCCCACAGTTCCCCATCATCACTCCTCCCATTCCTTCCAACTTTATTTTTAGCTGCCAGTGGGAGGGGGCAGGATGGGAGGGAAAGTAAAGAAAACAGAAAAGGAGAGGGACAGAGGCTTGGAGGACTTCTCACACGGGCAGAACCACCGGGCATGGAGCACCCCCTCATCCCTCACCTGTTCTTGCCCCTGCTTTTCCTGACAGGTGAGGGAGGTTAGCTTCTTGTTTCTGGTGGGAATGGGCGCGCTCTAACCTGTTTGACATTGGGACTTTTTTTTTTAAACATTTAGTTATTTATGCATACAAGAGCTGGGGTACAGGCCAGAGGTGCGGGGGTGGGTGGTGAGAGGATTCACCAGAGACAGAGCGGGGAGCAGAACAGGCAGACTGACCGAAATACACAGCTGAGGGGAGCAGTGGAAGAGTCAGGAGAGGTTTGCTGCTCCCTGGCCGGCCGGGGATCGAACTCGTGCTGCAGAGGCTGTGGACAGCTTCATAGCTCGGTGCTTAACCCCTTGCGCCACCAGGGAGGCCGGACATTGGACTTTTAGGGTTAAAGGTTCTTGAGAAGTTACGGTGAGAGTCTACATTTCACGCCGCGTGTGTGGAAGTGCGTGTTTGAATGCTTGTGTTCTTAATGCCCGCATTCGACTGCTTCCATATTGAGGCTGGCGGAGCCTTGTGTGAGATTTGTGGCCAATGATCTAAAGCCTTTGTCCTGAGCCCTGGAGGAGTGAGGTGGCCAAAAAGAAACAATGTGAGCTTCCACATGGCTCCTCTGACTCCCATTATCCTGCTCCCTACTGCGCCCTACCCTTGGTGTTCCCCTGGCCTGAGCTGTAACTGCCTAACTGTGTGGCCAGAAGTCTGGGTTTATCTAACCAATGAGCTCCGAGCTACAGCTCTTGCTCACACAGCCCTGCCGGTTCCCGGGATGCAAACAGCCTCACATACAAAACACCTTTCTGAAAACGAGCATGACTTAAGAAAGAGTTATAGTCATGGGTAGTAGCTGCGGTGGGGTGTGTGGGGGGGGGCGGTTCACCTGAAGGGGGTTGCCTGAAAGGAAAAAAGACACAGTTGGGGAGAAAACTATGGGAGGGACAGAGGCCTGGAATTTTTCTACTTCAGTGCCCTGTAATCTTTGTTTCCTAAAATATCAACTCTGCTTGTAAAAGGATGGGATTGCAAGGGAAGAATCAGCCTGGATGTGTTGGTGGGGGGTTGTCTTTAGGGTGGGCGGAGGCTTGAGGAAGACATGCAGGTAGGCAGGGCACACTTGGGGCGGTGGATGACTTAGAACGGAAGCGGGTTGTGAGAAACTTGGGGCAACGAGACCCTTGGTACGGGTGGATTTCAAGCCCTGTGTGTGGGCAGGCAAGTGGCTCCACCCAGTTAATTACCACTGAGGTTTCCAGGGCTGGAGCCAAGCAGAGCCCTTGACACTGGACAGAGAGTGAGCGTGTAACCATGACGCTGAGAGTCAAGAAGAGAGAAGGAGAGACCCCAGCACGCAGAGCCCGCGAGCCTCCTTTCGTTCCCTGCCTTGCTCTTGGTGGGGGGAATTTGGAAGGAATAGCTGCTCTGGGCCTTCAGGAAGGCCCGCTCCCTCTTTGGACCCTTACAGCTCGGGGACAAGGATGTGTAGGAGGAATGATGTAGGAAAGAGGAACTTGACCCTTCCAGATGCGTCTGTAAATGAGATTTCAGGGTGGAAATGGAAAGACAGTTATGCACCAGCGTGGCAAAGCGCCACCAGCTAGACATCAGGCCCCGACCCAGGGAAGAGGTCATGCTGCTCGGCGCTCTGCTGTAGGACGTTGACTGAGGCCGGGGGAGCGCACGAGCAAGGCCCAGGGAGACAGATTGAGGTCAAACTTTGTTGGTTTCTCTCTGGGGGTGCCTTTCTGGACACCCCTTAGCCCTTCTGCTTCCTGTTAACCTTACGCTCCTGCCCCCAGGTCTCAGCTCCCCCTTTAACCTGGACGTGCATCACCCACGCCTATTCCCAGGGCCACCCGAGGCTGAATTCGGATACAGCGTCTTACAGCATGTCGAGGGTGGGCAGCGATGGTGAGGAAGACGCCAGAGGGCCCCGGGAGGGCTGTGCTTGACTTCCGAAGGGGGAGGCAGGGCAGAGAGGAATCTAAAGCCATCTGGGGGTTGGCAAGTGTCTGGGCGCTAGACTTGCCATTCCCATGTGCTTTCCTTCTGGCCCACCTCGAGGGGCACGTTCATGCTATGCTTATATTCACATCCTTCTCCCAGGATGCTGGTGGGCGCCCCGTGGGATGGGCCTTCGGGTGACCGGAGGGGGGATGTCTATCGCTGCCCTGTCGGGGGCTCGCAGAGTGCCCCATGTGCCAAGGGCCACTTGGGTAAGAAGATGCCGTACTCCGCCACACCCAACTCCTGACCTTTCTAGACTAGTAGCTTTGACCCCCTCGCACCCCACCGTCTTCACCCCTATAACCCACTACCCCCATCCCTACATGATCCCAATCTCTCTTCATCCTCTTCCCAAATCAGCCTACACTCAGGCACCCCACAGTTACCCCATAATCTCATTCTCTTTTACTTCCCTCCAACCAGGTGATCATCCCCTGGGAAATTCTTCTCGCCCTGCTGTGAATATGCACTTGGGGATGTCTCTCCTAGAGACAGGTGGTGATGGGGGGTTCATGGTGAGTTCAAGAAAGGGGGTAGTGGGGTCTCTGAAGAATTGTGGCCCAGAAAAGAGCAAGGGGGACCGTCTGCGTGGAGGGGCCAAGCGTGAAACCCTAGGAAGAAAAGGGAAGCACCTCAGGGAGCAGTCCCGTGCTCCTGGAGGAGGGGTGCATGCTGCAGGGGCCCTCCCAGGCTCGGGGTGACTCTCTCCTCCCCAGGCCTGTGCCCCGCTCTGGTCCCGTGCCTGCGGCTCTTCTGTCTTCAGCTCTGGAATATGTACCCGTGTAGATGCTTCATTCCGGCCCCAGGGAAGCCTGGCACCTACGGCACAACGTGAGCCAAAGAGGGGCCCGAGGGCTCATTCCCAGAGCGGGGTGCAGGGTGGGGAAAAAGAGGAGGCCACAGGGTATGATGCCTGGCAGGGGCCTTCACAGCTGATGCCACCCAGTGTGCCTGCGAAAGGTCCGTGTTTCCTGACGGAGTAGAGTCAGACTCTACCCAGGCATCAGGACACCACGACCTGCTCGATCCAACTTCTAAACCTCAACTCTCACTTCTACCCATGCTTTCTGCGTTGCCTGCCTTTTGGCCTCCATCTCCTTTTGTTTGAAATGTCTCTGCCCAGATGACTCTTCTTATATCCTTCCCTCCTCGGGCATCTTCAGCCTTCAGTGTGTTCTCAGGGGCTGCTTGGCGCCCCGCCATCGGACAGACCCTCCTTTGCTGGCCACAGCACAGAGTCGGGCTTTGTTTCCTCCTGGGCTTCATTCCTTCTTTGTCTTTTTAGAAAATTGTATGCGGGCCCATCTCCTCTGCAGCCCATTTCTACATTTCCCCAGGGCCTTACCGTCCTTGCCTGGAAAAGGTGCCCTAGTGTGACCTCTCCCCTTGTCGCCCCCATACCTAGTGTCCTTCTACCCCTCTGTGCCCCGTCACCACGCCCCTCCTTCTAGGCTGCCCCACATACATGGACGTTGTCATCGTCTTGGACGGTTCCAACAGCATCTACCCCTGGTCTGAAGTCCAGACCTTCCTGCGAAGACTGGTAGGGAGACTGTTTATTGACCCGGAGCAGATACAGGTGAGAGCGGGCCCGTGGATGCTCGGGGTGGGGCGGAGACAGAGAGGAGGTAGATACAGGGAGTGACTCTGGTGGTGTCCAGATGCTCATCACCCCGCCCTGACAGGCCCCCGGGCCCCCATGTTCCATGTGGACTGTGTGCACACCTTATTCTCAGGTGGGGCTGCTGCAGTATGGGGAGAGCCCTGTCCACGAGTGGTCCCTGGGAGACTTTCGAACCAAGGAAGAAGTGGTGAGAGCAGCAAGGAACCTGAGTCGACAGGAGGGAAGAGAAACGAAGACTGCCCAAGCAATCCTGGAGGCCTGGTGAGGCATCGCGCAGGGGCACGTGGGAGGCAGAGTAAGGAGGCCTGGAAAGACCGGGGAGGATTTAAGTGCGGTGTGTGTGTTCCCAGGAGTCTCTGTGGCTTGTCTCTGCACACTGCTGGCAGGTGCGGGAGGGCCGAGTTGGCCATTATTGCTCTCCCTCGCACACATTTCCACCAGGCGCGTCCCTGCTTTGTTTGTCTCTGCAGACAGGACGTTCCACCCCTCCATGCCCTCGGGGCTCTGGGCCCTCACACTCCCCAGCAGTCATGTGCTAGCTAACTCTCCAATCGTGATTCTGAACTCATCCCTGGGCATATTCCTTTCACCTGACCGGTCTCCTTTATTCCACATCCTCTTTAATATCCGCCCTCCCCAAAGCAATATTTGCGGAATGAACCTGTGAATGGGTGGGTTTTGTGCTTGTGTCCATCAAGGGTGTGGCATTCAAACATGTGTGGCATGTGTGGCAACCTCCACGCCAGATGCTATGGAGGAGACCCGCTGAGAGACAAAGTGCCTGGTCTTGGTGAACTGCTGATCACACCTCACTCCTTTCTCTCTTCTCAGCACAGAAGGGTTTAGTCAGTCCCGAGGAGGCCGGCCAGAGGCCGCCAGGCTGCTGGTGGTTGTCACGGACGGAGAATCCCATGATGGAGAGGAGCTTCCAGCAGCGCTCGAGGCCTGTGAGGCGGGAAGAGTGACACGCTATGGGATTGCAGTGAGGACCTACTCTGGGCCTGGGAGGGCGGGGAGGGGTGGAGACTGTGGGCTGGGAACTTGAGGAAATGAGAGTGCTGACTACAGCCCGGGGGCCAGCCCTGTGTCCCTTCCCTCGCTTTGGCTGGCTGAGCGGCACCTCACCCCAGGCCGCCACACGCCCCTCCTGGGTGTCCTCACTCTAGGTCCTCGGTCACTACCTCCGGCGCCAGCGAGACCCCAGCTCTTTCCTGCGGGAAATTCGAGCCATTGCTAGTGATCCAGATGAGAGGTTCTTCTTCAACGTCACAGACGAAGCTGCTCTGACGGACATTGTGGACGCACTAGGAGACCGGATTTTTGGCCTCGAGGGTAATGATTACCCTGGAGAAATAAGAGGACGGGGAGGGGTATTCCAGAAGTGGAGGAGGGTTCTGGAGTGAGTTCAGTAAGTCAAAGGGGAAACTCTCTTCCCTGATATTGTCTCCATTTTTCCTTGGCTTGAGGGTCCCATGAAGAAAATGAAAGCTCCTTTGGACTGGAAATGTCTCAGATTGGTTTCTCGACTCATCGGTTAAAGGTAGGACAGACTCTGGCCCCTCCATGACCCCTTTCAACCTCTGACTCCTTCTAACCTCTGACTGAGAAAACTTTAACCCTAAGGCTCTTCTAGATTCCTCCTTTAACCAGTGTCCATGCAAACCTTTCCAGGCCTTTCCGGCTGACCCAGCTAGCCCTCCGTGACCCTCTCGCTCCTGTCGTGCTCCTGTTCCTCCCTGTCTTTCCAGTGACCCTGTCTGGCTCTGCCCTACAGGATGGGATTCTCTTCGGGATGGTGGGGGCCTATGACTGGGGGGGCTCCGTGTTGTGGCTCGAGGAAGGTCACCGCCTTTTCCCCCCGCGGGCGGCTCTGGAAGACGAGTTCCCCCCTGCCTTGCAGAATCACGCAGCCTACTTGGGTGAGTGGAGAGAGCTGCAGAGGAGTGGGTGGGGGCCCAGCGCAGGCTGTACGCTCCACCCTCTTAACTCAGGCCATTTCTGATCTGCTAGTAGCCCTGGGGCTCCTCTTGTGCCTCTGCGGCCCTCCACCTTGATTCCTGATTCCCACCCATTTCTAGGTTACTCTGTTTCTTCCATGCTTTTGCGGGGTGGACGCCGCCTCTTTCTCTCAGGGGCGCCTCGTTTTAGGCATCGCGGGAAAGTCATCGCCTTCCAGCTTAAGAAAGACGGGTCTGTGAGGGTTGCCCAGAGCCTCCAGGGGGAGCAGGTAGGGCATTAGACTCTTGGTAGGGCAGGTAGGGGCCTCCAGGCTGTGGGGGAAGAGAGTGGAGGGACAAGAGAAGGGTCCGGAAAATCCATGCTGCATCTTGGCTGACACAGTCCGTCAGGAGTGTGAGGACCGGCCTGCAGGTTGTTGGTGCTCCCCACTTGTCCACTCACCACCCGCTTTCTCCTGGGCCTTCACTGTCCAGATTGGCTCCTACTTTGGCAGTGAGCTCTGCCCGCTGGATACGGATGCGGACGGAACCACTGACGTCTTGCTTGTGGCTGCCCCCATGTTCCTGGGACCCCAGAACAAGGAGACAGGACGTGTTTATGTGTATGTAGTGGGCCAGGTAAGACGTGCGGGAACCCCAAGAACTTGTTTGGAAGGGGTGGCAGGGAAGGTAGATGCATATCAGCATCTTTTGTCTCTCCTCACTGCACCAGCAATCCTTGCTGACACTCCAGAGAACACTGCAGCCAGAGCCCCCCCAGGATGCTCGGTTTGGCTTCGCCATGGGTGCCCTTCCTGACCTGAACCAAGATGGTTTTGCTGATGTGGCTGTGGGGGCGCCGCTGGAGGATGGGCACCGGGGAGCGCTGTACCTCTACCATGGGGCCCAGAGTGGAGTCAGACCCCGGGCTGCCCAGGTGAGAGGTGCCCAGATGCCCAGGGGCATCGCAGAGGGAAGGGCAAGAGAGGGGTGTTTTTTACTTATCCATGGCCCCTGGGCTTGAAGCCCAAACTGAGCAGGTGCTTTTTTATCAGTAGTCACAAAGGTGGTGGTGTGGGGTAGCTGCTGAGGCTGTACTAGGGCCCCCAGACACAGCAAATTTCTCTTATTCCTTCCCACTCTTTTTTAAAAAAAGATTTATTTTTATTTATTTATGCATTCAAGGCCAGAGGTGGAGGTGAGAGGATTCCCCAGAGACAGAGCGGGGAGCAAAACAGGCAGATCTACTGAAATCCACTGCTGAGGGGAGCAGCGGGGAGACAGGAGAGGTCTGCTGCGCCATGTGGGTAGCTCCCTGGCCAGGGATTGAACCGAGGCCTCAGTGGCTGCAGATAGCTGAGGCTTTAAGCCCTGCGCCACCAGGGAGGCCCTCCTTCCCACTCTTGATGGGAGAACTAGAGAGAGCCAGGCGGAGGCCTGGCAAAGCAGGCGTGGGAGTCCCTGCTCAGTCTCCCGTCTTCCTGTCAGCGGATTGCTGCGGTCTCCATGCCGCAGGCCCTCAGCTACTTCGGCCGGAGCGTGGATGGCCGGCTAGATCTGGACGGGGACGAGCTGGTGGATGTGGCTGTGGGTGCCCAGGGCGCAGCCGTCCTGCTCAGGTGAGCCAGGTGAGGGGTCCTGGCTCTTGAAGCAGTGGGCAGCGCAGCGCAGCTGTTAAGCCGGGACTCTGCAGTGTGAGACCCAGATGTGGACATCTCCGTCGACTTCCTCTGTGTTCATCTCCTAATTATGAAAGGGGCCTAGCAATAGGCCCTACCTTAGTCTCGTCTTCCAGCAGCTCGCTGTGAGGACTGAATGCGACGATCCATGCACAGAGCTTAACACGGCACCTGGCGCAGGGCAGGGGCTCCTTAAACCTCAGTCTTTCTCTTGCTTCTGGCTGGCGGTTCAGCGGTGGGTGGCCCGCGTGCTCCTCACCCCTCTTTCTTCCCTTTGACCCCAGGGAGGCCGGGGTGGGCATGACGCCTTCCTCCATGGCACACGCCCCACTGCTAGAATGTCTTTCCCACCCTGTCCCCAGCTCCCGGCCCATTGTCCACATAGTCCCTTCACTGACTGTGACCCCGCCGGCCATCAGTGTGGTTCAGAGGGACTGCAGGCGTCGCGGCCAAGAGGCCGCCTGCCTTTCTGCGGCCCTTTGCTTCCGAGTGACCTCGCGCACTCCTGGCCGCTGGGACCGCCGATTCTGTGAGTGCCAGGCTGACCGGGCGGCTGGCCACCCTGCTGCGGCCTCGGACCCCAGTCCACTCACTCTCCCGCCTCCTCAGATGCACGGTTCACGGCTTCCCTGGACGAGTGGACGGCCGGGGCGCGGGCGGCGTTCGACGGCTCCGGCCAGAGGCTGTCGCCCCGGAGGCTGGGGCTCAGTGTGGGGAACGTGAGCTGTGAGCGGCTGCTCTTCCATGTGCTGGTAAGCGAGGGCAGGAGCTGCTCTGGGAGGCCTGGGTCGGGGGTTTCTGCTGAAGACGGGGGAGCCAGCAAGTTCACTCTGGAGCGGGGCTGACCCCAGCTCCACCATTTGCCGTCACTGGCGGCGCATCCCGAACCTCAGCTTCATTACCTGCAAAGGAAGGATGATGGTGACGACGACGATGATGATGATGATGATAATACATGCGTTAGTGGGATTGATGAGCCTGGCCTGGCCCCCAGCAAGTGCTTGATAAACGATCACCGCAATGATACATTCTGCTGGGGGCCTGGGCTGTCCCCCACCCGGGCTTCCCATGACTCTCGACTCGTTTCCTCAGGACACATCAGATTACCTCCGGCCCGTGGCCTTGACTGTGACCTTTGCCTTGGACAACACCACGAAGCCAGGGCCTGTGCTGGACGCAGGCTCCCCCACCTCCATTCGCAAGCTGGTCAGCGGCCAAGCCCCGCTCTGGCCCCCACACTGCCCTCCCCAGTGAACCTGAGAGAAGGGGGGCAGGAAGTCACGGTGCAATCTGGGGGCCCATTCTCCTTCCCACCTCCCCCAGTGCCATTCATTCCTCTCCTTCCCCTCCGGTCAGCCCTCGGCCCCTTCTCTCTCCCGCAGGTGCACTTCTCCAAGGACTGCGGCCCGGACAACGAGTGCGTCACAGACCTAGTGCTGCGCGCTAACATGGACGTCAGAGGCTCCAGGTGGGACAGACAGGAGCTCGCCAAACGGGGGTCACCAGAGACACATCGGAAGGGGCTTGAAGGGAGATGGGGGAGGGTGTTTACCCAGGAAAACAGGAGGGAGACTCGGGTTCCCCTTCAACTGCTGGGCTGTCCCTTATCGACACACCTAGGAAGACCCCGTTTGTGGTTCGAGGTGGGCGGCAGAAGGTGCTGGTGTCAGCGACTCTCGAGAACAGGAAGGAGAACGCCTACAACACCAGCCTGAGCCTCAGCTTCTCCAGAAACCTCCACTTGGCCAGTTTCACGCCTCAGGTGCCCTTGGGAGAAGGGGCTTTGAGGGGGGGAAGGAGGAAGGAGATTGGGGTGTTGCCTGCGCTGTGAGGGGCTCTAGAGAAAGGCTCAGCGTTTGGCTGCGCCCCACCCTCTGCTTTCAGAGGGACAGCCCGGTGAAGGCGGAGTGCACAGCCCCTTCCCCTCACGCCCGGCTCTGCAGGGTGGGGCATCCTGTCTTCCAGACTGGAGCCAAGGTGAGTTGGGGCCCAGGAGAGAAAGGAGCACAGAGGGGGTTCAGGGAAGGAGGCCCCAGGAGTCCTGCTCCTCCTAGCTGCTCTGGGAAGCCCTGACACGCCGCGCCCCCTGCTCCAGGTGACCTTCCTGCTGGAGTTTGAGTTCAGCTGTTCCGCCCTCCTGAGCCAGGTGCTCGTGCGGCTCACGGCCGCCAGGTGAGAACAACCTCACTTCCTGTGGTGCCTCCTGTTGGGTCTTGGGATTGGGGTGTGGGGGGTGGAAACAGCTCTGACTTGTCTACTCCAGAGCGGGGTGTCTGAGAGGGGGCTGGGATGTGAGGCTCTCCCCTGCCCCACAGCAATAGCCTGGAGAGGAACGGGACCCTTCACGACAACGCCGTGCAGACCTCAGCCTACGTCCAGTATGAGCCCCAGCTCCTGTTCTCTAGGTACGGCTCGGCTCCCCCTGGAACCCCATTCTAATCCCAGACTTATACAGTCATGTTTCCTCCCCTCCCTCTATGTCTTCTTGTGTTCCCCCAAATCCTTGGGGACTGCGCCACCATTTTGCTCACACGCCCTCACGCTAACCCTCTCTCTAAGCCCCTTCAGGGGCTTCAGCTCTTGGGTCCTCGGGGCTGGCGCCGAGGGGAGGGTTATGGGGTGTGACATACGCTTGTGCCAAGTCCGTGTGGTACCCCATTTCCTTCTCCATGGTGTGTCCCCCTCTCTTCACCCCTGTGCTGGCCCTGCCTCCCCGCCCTCGTGTCCGCCTGTGACCACCTGCTTCCGGGCTCGGCGTCCGCCAGTGAGTCCACGCTGCACCGCTATGAGGTGCACCCGTATGGGGGCCTCCCCGCGGGTCCTGGCCCTGAATTCAAAACCACTCTCAGGGTGAGACACTGGGAGGGGGGCGGTGGGGCTTGGTGGGGGTGGAGGGGGCTCAGCATGAGCAGAGGGAGGGGGGAGGAGTCCTGGGCAAAGGGTGGGAAGAGTCTCTCAGGTTTCATTGGGATTTAGGATCAAGGGGGACCGATGAGGAGAGACGTCTGTGCCCCTCCTCTGCCCACTCCCAACCCTCCCGCAGGTCCAGAACCTTGGCTGCTACGGGGTTAGCGGCCTCATCATCTCCGCTCTCCTTCCAGCTGTGGCCCACGGGGGCAGTTACTTCCTGTCGCTGTCCCAGGTCATCGGCAGCAATGTGAGTGCAGCTGGGCTGGGGGGACCCCCACCTCATGGGTGTGCTCAGTAAAGGCGGACCCACCTCCCCTCTCCTCTGCCCTCTCCCCCGCCCGCCTCCATCGGCTGGGTCACTGCTCTCCTCCTCCACCCCGGGGACCCTTCTTTCACACACCCGGCTTCTCTGAGAAAAAAAGAGAGGGATTCCCTGGGGAAGAACATCGGGGTCCTGATTCCTGCTCAGCCGGAGAAGCTGGTCTCGCCATCAGGAGGCCCCTCAAGTTGGCTCCTCCTCTAGGCCAGCTGCATGGTGCAGAACCTGACCGAGCCCCCAGGGCCCGCTGTGCACCCCGAGGAGCTCCAGCACACTAGCCGGCTGGTAGGAGACCAAGGGGGAAGGTCCGGGTGGGAAATGCAGAGGGGAGCAGGAGGCGGGAGGAGGGGCCCTTCGCAGTCCAAGGTGCCAACCCGGCTCTCTGCTGGCAGAATGGGAGCAACACTCGGTGTCAGGTGGTGCGGTGCCCCCTCGGGCGGCTGGCCAAGGGGACCGAGGTCTCCGTGGGACTGCTGAGGCTGGTTCACAATGAATTTTTCCGGAGGGTAAACGTTTCCTTTTCTACTCTTCTCTCCTGCTTCTCTCTGGGCCTTCGCCGCGGGTTTTAGAGGCCGATGGTTCCGGGTTCACTTTCCAACTTCGCGTCTCACTGGTTTCAGACCCTGAGCAAGTTATTTCGACTCTTTAAGCTTCTTTCTCCTCATCTCTGATACAGGGAAGATAATATCTCTTCATGGAGTTGTGAAGAATAAGTGAACAATGAAATAGATTCATTAAAAGCTAGTTATTATCCTTGTATTTCCCTCCATTTTTCAACCCTTAGTGCAATATCAATAATCAATTAATTCAATCAATTTATGACCTATCAAATGTCTACCACATAAAATGCCCTGTACTAGGTAGCCACCGAGGAGAATTTTCCAGCATTTACTCCCCTGGTAATGCCATGCCTAACTCGTCGTAGTGACTTCATACATTTTTGTTAAATGAATGGTTGATATTATATAAAAAAATAGCTGATATTACATACAGGAGATGTATTATTATGTGCGTGTGTCTGTGTGAGTTAGAAAAGAAGCTTTATTGTAGGTAAAGTACACATTCAAGAAAGAGCGTGGGCAGAGTCAGAGAATCACCTAGCTGTATTAGACAGTAGTAGAAGTGAGGGCCTCCCTGGGGGCTTAGGGGTTAAGTCTCAGCACTGTCACCTCTACAGGTGAATTTGATCCCCACCCTGTCGGCCTACACCCCAGTTCTTCTACACAAAAATAAATAAAATTTTTTTTTAAAAAAGAATGTATAGTTAAGAAGGATGTTCTCTAAAATGAGGGAGATAAAACTGAATTTGCTGAGATGGCAGTCAGGAGTCAGCGTGAGCGCCTAAGTAAATGGCGCCTGTAGAACAGTAGCTCAGTACTGGGGGTCATACTGTCCTTCCCTTATACCATGTGCTTTGAGCGAAACAAGATCCCTGGTATATGTAGGCATATGTTTTAGGGACGTTAACTCCAACAAACCACCCTTCTCGAAGTCTGGTTCTATCTTCCATGTCCTTCATTTCTTTATTCCTTCAATAAAGATTTATTTATTTATTTATTTATTTTATGCAGGCAAGAACTGCTGTGTAGTTCTGATGTGTGTGTGTGTGTGTGTGTGTGTGTGTATGAGAGAGAGAGAGAGAGAGAGAGAGAGAGAGAGAGAGAGAGAGAGAGAGGATACACCAGAGACAGAATGGGGAGCAGAACAGGCAGATCTACTGAAATACACTGCTGAGGGGAGCAGCGGGGAGACAGGAGAGGTCTGCTGCGCCCTGTGGGTCAGCTCCCTGGTTGGGAATCGAACTCGTGCCCTGTCCCAATGGCTGGTGAGAGCTTGATAGCACTGAGACTTTAACCCCTGTGCCAGCAGGGAGGCCCTCAACAAAGATTTGTTGAGAAGCCACTATGGATGTGGCGCTGTGCTAGGCCCGGGGCACTAAGGACAGACACACAGGCCTTGACCTTAAGGATTTTATAGTTTAGGGCAAGAGAGGAGTAAACACAATATTATAACCTGACCAGGATGGTGGAGGTAGGAGGAAATGCTTCCCTCTTCCCAGAGGGGATGACATCTAAACTTTGACCCAGAGGGGTTAGCCTAAGAAAAAAGGCCTGCGATGAGTTTCAAGCCATGCAAACAGTGTGTACAAGGCTGAGGCTTCCCACCCACTGCCCTTCCCCTCTGCCCCCACTGGTCCTAACCTCTCTTCGGACTTGAGGGTCATGGAAGTTGTGCCTCTGAGCTTCTTCTGTCTTACTGGGGTTCCGAGGGCCACACCACTTGGTGATGGCTCATTTAAATACCTTCCCAACTACTTGTCCCACAGGCCAAATTCAAGTCTCTGACAGTGGTCAGCACCTTCGAACTGGGGACCGAGGAGGGCAGCGTCCTACGGTTGACTGAAGCCTCTCGTCGGAGTGAGGTGGGGCTGGCGTTTGGGAGCTGTGAACAGTGATGGTGGCCGTGGGGACGGGAGCCTGTGGGCTTTTGCAGGACAGCGACTTCTTTCAGCAGCAATTGGTGATTCTCCAGTGATGGCTCAGGATGCTGGGGTCCTCCTGCCTCCATTTCTGCCTCAGTTTCTTTCCTTTTGTGCTGCTATTTTTTTAATGATTTATTTATTTATTTATACAAGAACTGGGGTACAGGCCAGATGCATGGGATGGAGAGAGGATTCACCAGAGACAGAGTGGGGAACAGAACAGGCAGACTGACTGAAATACACTGCTGAGGGGAGCAGCGGGCGAGACAGGAGAGGTCTGCTGCGCCATGTGGGATTCTTGCCGGCCGGCCGGAATTGAACCAGTGCTGCAGAGGCTGCGGACAGCTTCACAGCGCGGCGCTCAACCGCCTGCGCCACCAGGGGAGGGCCTATGCTGCTATTTTGAGGCTGACTTCGCTATGATGTGGGGTGAAGCTGGCTGGGTTGGGGGGGTAAGTGAACACGGATTCTCTTCCCAACAGAGCCTGCTGGAGGTGATTCAGACCCGCCCCGTCCTCATCTCGCTGTGGGTCCTCATTGGCAGCGTCCTGGGAGGGCTGCTCCTGCTCGCTTTCCTTGTCTTCTGCCTTTGGAGGGTAAGCGCGGCTTCAGTGGGGTGTACGGACACGGTGCCCTGGAATTGAGGATTCCTTCATCCCAGCAGGGGGACCAGGGTTTGCACTGGGCAGCTGCAGGCTGCGGTGTTATGCCAGCTCTCCTTCACTCTGCTCCACACATGTGGGTTGAATTAAATTAAGCCAAATAAAATAAATGTGAATCTCCTTTTTGGAAGCAGAACAAAGGCGAAGACTTCAGATTCATCTGAGGGCTGTTGGCAAGGTCCTCGCACCGGGCTGTGGTGATGACCTTATCTCTTCCTTTCCAGCTTGGCTTCTTTGCCCGTAAAAAAATCCCCGAGGAAGAAAAAAGAGAAGAGAATTTGGAGCAATGAATGTAGAATAAAGAGCTGGAAAGTCTTCCCTGGCAACTTCTCCAAACAACTTGCACAAGAATGGAGGTTTGGGGGCTCAGATGGAACCAGAAGAAGCCTCTGGACTGTCTCCCCAGACCTGCAGTCTTTGAGTCTGGAGGATGCTGCTGGCTGGAGTGAGGCCTTACCTCAGACAAGAAGGGCGGGCACCAACAGGAGGAGTACCCCCACCCTGCAGGTCCCTCCTCGGGGTCCTGGTACCCCAGCCGGCCTGGGCACCCTGTCCCCTAGCTCCAGAAACCAGGACCAAGGTCCCTGAGGCCTTCCAGACGCCATGCACATCCTCCCTCACCATGGGGACCAGCTGAGGATTGCCTTCCTCTCTGTCTCTGTCTCTCACCTCCTGCCTGCGCCCAGCTCCACAGGAGGCAGCCGATGTTGGCTTGAAAGAAGTAAAGTCAACATCTGCTGCTTTCCTGTGGAGTCTGGTGATTCAGAGCCCGGATGGGGAGAGTCAACAGGAAAAAAGGAGGGAGGGGAAAAGCCACAAGAGACATTCTGTACAATTCCAAGGAACAGAGGAGCCTTTAGACGGGGAGCTGCCGGCCGCTGAAACCTGAGCCTCGCGGGCGCTCGCCGCCCTCAGGTGCTGGTGAAGCAGCCGCCCCAGACCTGCCTGGCGTGGGCCCGATTCTCTGGAGCCAGGGGCCCCCAGGTGGCTGGGGCTGGGATAGCAGAGGACCCTGGCTCCCCCAGAGTGCTTTCTCCTGTCTGGTGTCGTCCACTCTTGAGCCCTCCCTGGGGCCGCCTTAGAGAAAACGAGAGTGAAAGGAGAGGGTTGTGCTCGTGGGTGGGGAGCCTTTTCACCTGACTAGCTTTGCGCACGCGGCCTGTGGGGTAAGAACTAGTGGGGGGAGCTAGTGGGGTCTGCATTAAGGAGGAAGCCCATGGAGTGACAGGCAGTCTCTGAGGATCAAGTCCTTAATTGCTCAGCAATGTTGTGCAGCATTCCGGTTTCTAGGGGATGTTTCTGGGGCACCCCCAGACACACCTTGCAGGACTTCCCCAGCAGAATCGGCTTGCCCGCCTTTACCTGATGTTTACTGGAAATTCCCAAGTTGATTTCCACCTCTGGATCACCACTCTCACCCCCCGCCTGATTTTTGGTCACGGCCAGTAAGAGAATTAGGTTCTCATGTACAAGTGGATGGCTTTTGTTTCCTTGTATTCAAGACTCTGGATGCCAAAGGCATTTGTTGATCTCTAGCATGCAGCTTTGACAGCTGTTGGAGGAGTCAGGGCTGAGAGGAGAGGACAGCAGAAGGGGCAGGTTTCTGAGGCCATGGAACACCCCCCCCCCCACCACCACCAGGCTGTTGCACTTGAGGCCTAGCCACAGTGTTTGCTTTGGGTGTTTCTGGCCTTTTGCAGAAGGCATTGTCTCTGCTGTCCAGCAGGGTGGACAGCATATCAGGTGGTCAGAGCAAATAAAGTTCAGTGTCAAATGACTTCTGGCTCTGTGTGAGTTCCCTAGGATATGAGCTGGTAAGGGGTGGTGAGGGGTGGATTCTTGGTTCACCTGAGACCTTATACAGCTGAGTCTCTGGAAGGCAAAAGGTGAGAAGTGTTTGAAGTATTTCTCTGTTGCCCCCACAGGTTATATAGTCTAGCCTCCTGCAATCCTCACCTATTTAAGTGACAAGGAGTGGGAAATGTGTCGTTTGGGAAGCATACAGGCCTGACTGAAATCTCAGGTCTGCAATGTATTAGCTGTGTGGCCTTGGGCAAGTCCTAAGTCTTGGCTTTCTTGTCTTTACACTTACTGTGATGTGAAGGACCAGATGAGATGATTCAAGTAACCTGAGCATAGAATAAGGACTCAGTAAATAGTAACTATTGTTATAAAAATAGTTTGTTATAAAATGATCTACCTTACTTGTATGTTGTGAGGATTAAATGAGAAGGTATGTTGGTGTGTATATCACCCCTTCACAGACGCCTAAGAGTTGCCTCTTCTAGGCGCTATAAACTCATCCTGTGCCTCCTTCCCCTTAAATCAATCCTAAGCTGATAATTGGTTAGCTTAAGATCTAATGGTAGAAATCAAAACTGATTGATTCTTTAGACACCCAGGGTTCTTCTAGTATCCTCAGGAACATGTGCAGTTAAGCAGTGGCTTTCTTAGAGGTCCTGCCTTAACCTCTCTGGCTCACCCCAGAGAATAATGGTCTGTCTGACCTATGAGTCAGGGTCAGCCGTCTGTGGCAACCTCATGAGGTATTATTTTTGGTGGCAGGAGGAGCCCATGGTGGCCCTCAGCACACTTCACATAGGTTATAAGTTGATCAACATTTCTAGGACAGAAGGTTTCTGGGGCTGGGCCTGAGGCCATGGTTTTGATGGCAGATCTCCCTTCTTTCTCCTCATTCAGCCTTCTCGGGTGCCAGATTTACTCGGGACTGGTTCATCTAATTCTTAAAAAAAAAAAAAAAAGAAAAGAAAAGAAAAGAAAGAGGGCCTCCCCGGTGGCGCAGCGGTTGAGCACTGGGCTGTGAAGCTCTGCAGCGCCGGTTTGATCCCCGGCTGCTGGGCAAGGGTCCCACATGGCGCGCAGACCTCTCCTGCCACCCGCTGCTCCCCTCAGCAGTGTATTTTGTCACTCTGCCTGCTCTGCTCTCTGCTCTGGCTTTGGTGAATTCTCTCACTCTCCCAACCTGCGCTTCTGACTGTACCCAGTGCTTGTATAAATAAATAAATAAATCTTTAAAAAATTGATTTTATTTATTATGCATACAAGAACTGGGGTGTAGGCCAGAGGTATGGGGTTGAGAGGACTCACCAGAGATGGTGGGGAGCCGAGCAGGCGGATCAGGCGGATCTACTGAAATGCACTGCTGAGGGGAGCAGAGGGGAGGCAGGAGAGGTCTGCCACGCCGTGTGGGTAGCTCCCTGGCCGGGGATTGAACTGTACTTCAGTGGCTATGATAGCTTGATAACGCTGAGACTTAACCCCTGTACCACCAGGGAGGCCCCTAGTTCATCTAACTCTTTACCCAGATGATTAAAAGAACACTTTTAATTTTTTTTTTCTCCACTTAGAGATCCTTCTCCTCTCTAGCCCCAGCTCCAGAGTGGGATTTCTCTAACCCCAATCTCTGCCTTAAAACGCCTCTTACTTTTTCCTTTGGAGCAGAGCTGGCTTAAGAAGCAACTATAGGAGCCACAGACTTTCACCAGACTCCCAAGTATTCCTTTCTTCTCATTGTTGCTCCTTCATTTCCTCATTCATTCACTTGGCAGGTATTAAGCACCTCATATGTGCCAGGCAATGGGAATAATATAAAATGCAGCTCCTACTATCAAAGAGCCCAGTCTAATAAGGGGAACAAACATGTAAACAAACAATGGCGGGCCTCCCTGGTGGCGCAAGGGGTTAGGCACTGCACTGTGAAGCAATCCGCAGTCTCTGCAGCAGGAGTTCGAACCCCAGATCCCCAGCTGGCCAGGGAGCAACCCACATGGCGAGCAGACCACTCCTGTCTCACCCCTCAGCAGTGTATTTCAGTCAATCTGCCTGTTCTGTTCCCTGCTGTCTCTGGTGAGTCCTCTCACCCCCCCGCCCCGCATCTCTGGCCTGTACCCCAACTCTTGCATGCATAAATAAGTAAATCTTTAAAAAAACAAATAAATAAATCGAGGGAGGATTTATCACCAGTTGGGAAGGGGATTGTAGTAGATTAGAACAGCTTGAGATTGGGCTCTTAGGTGAAGTATTGAGAAACCAGGCTGGAGAAGGCGCCCTGCAGCTCCTAATAAGCCTCGTCAACTGCTGCAAGAACTTGAGGCTTCACCCCGCAGGCCGGCACGGCCTCTGAAGGGGTAGACCAGTTGGCTGCGACTGCTTGCTGGTTCAAGCAGGGCCGGCGGGAACGCCAGTCTGAAGGGCAGGGGAAACGGTGCACCCCTCTTGCAAGCTTTCTTTTTCTTTTTTCTTTCCCGCCCCCTCTGCCCTTTGCTAGCAGACGCTGTTCCCCCAAACCCCCCGGGGCCATGCACCAGCCACCCCGAGCCCCCCGCAGCCGGGCGCTGCCTCCTCCCCGGCTTCCCGCCTGCTCTGTCCCAACTCTCTGTTGTCACCGGGACTTTGGCCCGGGAATGGAGGGGTGCAAGTCGCTAAGCTGGCCGAAGCTCTCGGGGTGCAATAAAAGCGCCGTCACTAGCAATAATAAAGAAGAAACGCACCGCGGGAGCCCCGCGCCCCCCGAGCAGCCCGACCTCCCACGCTGGGGGCCGGGGTGCTCGGGGCGAGCCGCGCCGGGAGCTGCGGGGAGGGGCGCGGGGTCCCCACGCCCGCCCGGGGCAGGTCGCAGCCGGGGCGCTGGGGTTGGGGCGCGGGGGTGAGCACCCCGCGGCGGGCGGGCGCGCGGCCTCTGCGGCGGCTCCGGGGCGGGGCGGGGCCTCGCGTCCCGGCCCCTGACTGGGCGGGCGGCCCGGGGGCGGCCCTGGGCGGCCGCGGCTTTGACAGCTCCTCCCGCAGCGCCCCGAGTCCGGTGGGTGCGCGAACCTGAGCCCCGTCTCCCCGCGGCCCGTCCCCCAGCCGCCGCCCGCCCGGCCATGAAGCGCATCTTCTCCTGCTCCAGCTCGCAGGTGGCGGTAGGTGCCGGGCTGTGGGGGGACGGGCAGGGGCTGGGGTGCGGGTCCCGGGGTCCCGAGCCCCTCTCCGCGCCCCGCCGCCCTCCCTCTCCCCGACTTCCAGCTCCCCTGCCCCCGCAGTGCGGCCCCAGCCCGGCCTCGGGGTCCTGTCCCCAGCCTCTGGCTCGCCCTCCTCACCTTTGCCCTCCCGAGGTCGCGCCCCTCTGCGCTCTCTGGTCCCCCCAGCACCCACAGCCCCCAACTTTGGGCGCTTCCTGCAGTCCCGACCCCCCTGCAGTCCGCGCACCCCTGCGCTGTCTCCTAGGGCTGAGGCACCGCCAAGCGCCTGGCTGACCCCTCGCCCCGCTCCTCGGCACCCCGCTTAGCTCCGGGGTCCTGCCCGCCAGCCGTGACCCAGCCCTGCCTCGTCCTCACAGCCCTGCCTCCCAGATGCCCTCCCCGCGCTGGCTCCCGCCAGTCCCAGCACCCCCCCAGCCCCAGCGACCCCCAGCCCCTCTTCATGGTCTCCCTGGCCTGCCCCCTCCCACTCCATGCCTCTCCCTCTCCCAACCCCCTTCTCGCGCCATCACCGCTGACCCTTAGGTGTCACTCCAGACCTCTCGCCACTGGGCGCTCCCAGGTCAGCCTTCTCCTGTTCGCCCCTCTCTCCCTCGCCCTCTGCCCAGCGATTGTCCAGCCTTGCTTCCCCCCTTTGGCTGGACCCACTTTGGCCTGTCCTTTGTGGGTTAATCTTGCAGCCTGGTCAGCCTGGCAGGCGCTGCCAGAGGAGGCACAGTTGCCTGGCTGCTCCCCAAAGATCTGGGTGAGTTCCTGCAGAATCTACCCTGGCCAGTTCCCCTGCAGTGCCTGCTCATCAGACTGGTTCTTGGGTCAGTCAAGGTCTTCTACCTTATTCTCCCGAATCTTCCTTCATTCCAAATCCTCACCCACTTGTTTAGGGCTTGTACTGTCAGCTTCCTTTGACTGAGTTAGAGAAAAGCATCCTGAAAGAAGAGGCGAGAGGACTGGCTCGGAGTCCCCCGCAGGAGTCACTCTACTCCCTGCGCTGTCTCAGAACAAAACACAAGGAAGGTTAGAGAAGGTGTCGTCTCAGAGAGCGGGTAGCTTCTCCCAGCCTGGAGATCTCTCACAGACAGATTCCCTGTCTGGGGATGGAAGTGTGTGTGCGTGTGTGTGTGTCAATTTGGATTATGGCTCATTTAGAAGTGAAGTAACTACCTACCTGTAGTGGTATCACTCAGTCTAACCTGACTTAGGGTGTCATTTATAAGTAACCGTGAGAAATGCTCACCCTTCAAGGGCAGGTCACAGAGGCTTGGAAGGCAGCTATGAGGCAAGAGCAGGAGTTGTGTTGAGACCTGTCCTTGTCCTACATACATTTGCTCCTCCACTTAGTTTCTGCACATTGACCAATCAAAAGGCATTTATGAATGAATACCAGAGGACTAGAAACTGAGGCTACCCAGATGCTGCCTTAACTCACAATGATTTTTTTTAATTCACATGGACTCTCCCTAGTTACTGAAAGTCCTCTGCATTGCCCTTCCCTTTCTGGGTTGTGGAGTCTGCCTGCTCCCTAGGGATGGGAAAACTACCTCCTCTTGCTAATTCCTGGCCAATGCCTCCTTTCTAAGATGCTGGATGAGCAATGGGTAGATGCTGGGATTTGAAAGCATTGTCTGTCCTCCTTTACCCCAACTCTCGAGAGGCTTGGCCATGAAGAGTTCCCACCCATTCTAAGCTCTCCATAGCATAACAAGATTATACGAAGTCCCTTGGGTAGATTTAGAGCTATCTAGCTGGAAAGAAAACTCTTTCCTCAGTCAGGTTGAGTTCTGAAAAGTCTGAAAACAGGCCAGTTGTAAAATGTTTCCTCATGAGACTTCCCAATACTTCTCATGTTCAATTCCTCCACTCCTGGGCAGCTAACTACTCTGCACCCACTTGTCAGGAAGCAGTGTGACAGCCTTCCTGTCTGCTCTTAAAGCCTGGCTTGCCAGTCTGACATCTTCGCAGCCTGGCTGTTATGTAACAATGACTGACAGGAGCAAAATCCCTTCCTCTCACTCCCCTGGATGAAGTATTCTGAGCCGGGAATATTCAAAATGTGTCCAGCAAGTCTAGGAAGCCTGGGGAATAGAATTAATATTTATTGTGCTGCTATTATGTGACAGACACAGTGCTAGGTGCTTTATAGAGGGTTCTAGCACTAGGACGTTCCAAGAAATTGTTGCTCAGGTGTGTTAGAACTGGGGTTTTAAGCACAGAATTTGCAGGTTGAGGGCTACTGGTGGCAGTACCCTGTGGGAGAGGTGTAGCTCCAGCAGCCAAGAGATTGCTCCAACCCACCCCACCCCTACTCGGGCCTCAGGCCAGAGTCCTGTACCCTCAGATTGAGGCAAAGACTAAAAGATCAATGATCATTTTAAAATTACTCCAAGTTATCCAGAACATCATAATATCAACAATGAATAAACAAAAACCAGCTCCTATAATCTCATGTTATTTTAGTCAAGCAGAGGCTGTCTTTGAGAGTGTCTTCCTTAGTCGCTTGCTCTGCCTACATAGGAAGTGGACCAGAAAATAGCTACGAGCAGTTGGCACTGGCTCAGTTAGAGGAAGGTCAATTACATTTTAAAAATTGAGAGTCAGCTCCTGTCCCTCCAGGGCAGTCTTTCCATCCCACTCACCTGTCCCAGAGCAGCATTGCCTGTTCTCCCCACACTGCCGGTGCACTCCACCTTGACGGTGCTTAGAGATGTGCAGCCAGAGATAAGGAGAGGATGCAATTACTCCCACAAAGGTCCCCTAATCGTGGCTACAGAAATCCCAGGCTTAGTCTTGTTCTGAGTCTGCCTATTAATTTGGTGATCACTCCCTTGCAGCTATGCTAATCCACTGCCTCTCATCCAGGGTGCTGGATAAGGGGCGCACTGCAGTACATTTTGGAATGTGGTCCCGCTTCACCCCAACTCTGCACAAGTTTGGTCATAAAGAATTTCCATCCCTTTAAACTCTTCTCGGTATCACACAGTTATAGGCTGAAAATGGGGGTGGATTTAGAACTATCTAGCCAAAAAGGCAATTATTTACATTGCTAAGAAGTACCTTTACATCTTCACAGCCTGGCTGTTATCTAACAATGACTGACAGGAGCAAAATCCCTTCCTCTCACTCCCCTGGATGAAGAATTCTGAGCTGGGAATATTCAAAATGTGTCCAGCAAGTCTAGGAAGCCTGGGGAATAAAATTAATATTTATTGTGCTGCTATTATGTGACAGACACAGTGCTAGGTGCTTTATAGAGGGTTCTAGCACTAGGGCGTTCCAAGAAATTGTTGCTCAGGTGTGTTAGAACTAGGGTTTTAAGCATAGAATTTGCAGGTTGAGGGCTACTGGTGGCAGTACCCTGTGGGAGAGGTGTAGCTCCAGCAGGCTACCTCTCGAGGGCAACCCAGCCCCCAAGGGACAGTGTCTAATGTGTTCTTACAACACAGAGTCTGTTAGTACGTGGAGCGGCCATTTTCCTTATTTTGTCCTTTGAGAATTCACCTGTTTGGAGACTCTTCTCCATGCCAGGAGCAGCATCAGGGCGGGCAGCCCTGCCTTGGAGGCAATCCTCGGCTCTTTATTTGGAAATAGTCCTGTCATCGTGTTGACCTGGTGGTGAGAACTAGGGCTGGGCAGCAGGTCACCTGGCTCTAATCCCCATTTTACCACTATTTTGTGGTGTAACCCTGGACAGTTATCTCACCTCAGTGAGCCTCAGTTTCTTCTTCTGTCACATAGATACAATAATATCAGCCCTGACTACTCTTCAAGGATGTTGAGAAGCTGACTGCACACGGCCCTCGAAAGGCGCAGAGGAAGCCCAAGTGCTGTCCAGGAGTAGCACCTGAGAATCCCTCTACCCTCGACAAGTTTATGATTTGGGCCTTGACATCTTTCCTGTTTTTCATGAATAACTTGCCCTGGCTATGTAAACAGCGTGTGAGTTATTTGGCTTCCACGGACCCTATTTTTCCCCACTTGGTCCCCAGCCTATCGTTGAGATGACACCTCATAAAAGGCAGTGTGCTACCACCAGTCCCCCGCCACTTCCTGTGTTGTTATAAGGATGCCACACACTCTGTGACTCTTTGCAGTTTACAGAGGGATTTTATGCACATTACCTCATTTAATACTTACAACATGATGAGGTAGTTATTATTTGCTCCATGTTATAGATGAGAAAACAGGTGGAGGTGTTGAATGGTTTGCTCTAGGTCACAGAGGTGAGAAAGTGCCTGACCAGACCCCAAACTCAGGTCTGCTGACGAAACATCCATCTTGGGCCCTTTTCATCGTACTGCGGATTTTTGAGTCTCGTCTTCCTTTTCTTGTCCTGCTCTGGATCAAACCAGTTTGCTCTGTGCCATCAGCCCTGGCTGTTTTACACGGCTCTCTCTTTCACACCCTGTGAGACTTCAATTATTGTAATTACCCCGCCACCCGCAAAACCCAAGTAGAAATGATCGAACAATGCCTGCCCAGGTGTGGCTGTTGTCTGGGACAGCTGCTCCCTGCCAGGAAAACCAGGCGGGAGGGGTGTGAGGAGAAGGGGGAGCTGCCTCTTGCTCCTCCAGCCTAGCTAGGGAACCATCTTGGCCTTTTGGCTGTGGTTGCCACCCGGGGGAACAGCGGCAGCCACTGGGCCTGGGTATCTGAGGGAGAAACCAACTGTGCTTCTCCTCCTGGTTTTGGGGCCCAAAGCCCGTGGGCAGAGACAGTGTTTTCCTAGGCATTTGGTCTCTGAGCTGTGACCTGGAGCAAGGTGCCTTGATTTGTCAAAAATCTGAGCACAAGAAAGCAGGGCCTCCTGGGGAGGTGAGAGGTTGGGGAGCCGACCTGGGAGTGGCCAGTTTGGTTCTGCTGCTCCAGTAAGACCTAGCAAAGGGGGAAGGGTTTGCTCCGAAGCTGGGTACCTCATGGCAGTATCACAGTGATGATGAAACAGATGTTTGAAATACTGTGTATTCAGCGCTTAGAATCCACGCTCCTTTTGGCCCACGGCTGGCAATAACTGGCACTAGTTCTTGGTGGCATACGAATTAAAGACGGTGTAACCGGTCCACTGAAGCAGGACTACATGGTCTAGGCTGAGTGACTTGGCATCCTAACCAAGTCCCTCCTTTCTCCATCTCACCAAATATTCATACGACGTGTGGCTCTCGACAGGTGGAGAGATGGAACCGCCGTGATCAGAAGTTGCTGGAGGCAGTGCAGCGGGGGGATGTGGGACGCGTGGCCGCCCTGGCCTCCAGGAAGTCTTCCCGGCCCACCAAGCTCAACTCGAACGGCCAGTCCCCGTAAGTAAGTCCTGATTCTACCCTGGATATGTGGTTCCCTCTGAAAGCCCTAAGCCCCAGCCTGATGTAGAATTGGGAGATGCCTACAACTTCAGAGCCCTTTTGCCTTAGTTAGCCAGCGTGTCAATACATTTCTCTAAGTCAAGCGCCGCATGCATTGAAGGATGAAGGCCCACCTTCCAGCCCAGGTTGACGGCATGGACAAGAATCGGCCATAAGGCCGTGAAACAGCCATGCGCAGAGGACACACACACTAAAGAGAGTTCTTCATTGCACAAGCAGGGGGTGTTTATGCTTGGGAAATGAGCAATGAAGCGGCAGCCTCCAGAGTCACAGGGGTAGGAGTTGTTAGGATCAGGGGAATTATCTCTTGCCTCTGCCCAAGTCGGTGTGCAAATGGCCAGCCTCCTGCCGCGCTCCATGCACCTCCACGCGGCTGAGGGGGCTGTGCTCCCTGGGCACCCCTGCAGTAGTCCAAGATTATTCAAGACCTGTCGCTCCTCTTTCTGCTTTGCTTCCCCCTTCCTTGGACTTCCCGGGAGGAGGCCATGCATACAGTCTCCTTCTCAGTCAGGCTGGGGGGGTCTTTCCTCTCCGCTTTTGGGGTTGGCTTTGGGGTGGAGGCGCAGAGCAGGCAGTGCTTACGAAGATCCTCTCACTGCTTGAGCCTGGTCCCTTCATCCTTCTGCCTCTGGGCCTCGATTCTGGCAGGTTTCACCTGGCGGCCTCCAAGGGCCTGACCGAATGTCTGACTGTTCTGCTTGCAAATGGCGCCGACATCAACAGCAAGAATGAAGACGGTGAGTTCACTGAGCCCCGGCCACGTGCTCGTTCCTCGCTCTACAGCAGCGGTGGGGGCCAGTGCTGGCTCCTTTCCAGCTGTAGCCCCCTGCTTCTTTCCTCATAAGCTCTGGCCTGGATCCTTCCGGGGGTCCCTGCCCTGCAAGCTGAGCATACCTCACCCCAATTCCCATCTCCACCACAGGCCCCAGCCACCGGGGGAACAGGAATTTCTAGCCTGGTGTGACTGAGAGCTTCTCTCTCTAATCTCCCTCTGATTATCTGTGCGTCTCTTGCTTCCCTCCCTGTGAGTCACCAGCATGCGTGGGGCCACCCTCTCCCTCTCTCTTTCTCTTCCCAGGAAGCACCGCCCTGCACTTGGCCACCATCTCCTGCCAGCCACAGTGTGTCAAGGTCTTGCTGCAGGTAAAACAACCCCTAGATGTTAGCCCTGGAAGGGAAGAGGTGGATCCAGAGTGCCCTAACTTTGTCTCGTAGCCATAAGCATTATTTGGCCAAGGATGTCCCTCTGATCTCTGGGAAGAGAGCTGGTAATCATCTCGTCATCAAGTCACAGGTCTCCTAACACCTACTATGTGCAAGCACGGTGCTTAATGCTGCCCCGAGGACAAGTCACAAAGCAGTTGCCAGGGGTTGACGCCAGTCTGCCATGGCAGGCCCTGCAGAGAAGCCTGCCTGATAATGGGCAGGCAGAGGAGGGCAGAGGCGTGTAAATTACACCCGGACCCGACTGCCTGTGTTTGAGGAGCTTCTAGCCTAGGAACACAAGGCGAAATATACATATGAAATGACATGTGGACAAGTTATAAACGCGTCTCCAAAAGTATAAAAGGCACAGCTCCGCGGGCCTTGGGCAGTCTGTCCTGCTTTTGATCTTCTGGCTCTTTCCCAGTTTCCCAATTAAGTTCCTAAAATACCAGTGGTGGCCTCGGATGTCATTTTCTCTAATGTGTTTACTTAGTTATCGTCCAATTTTTCTTAGGCCCTTGAGGAGCCAGGGCTGAAATTCCAGGCCAGGTATCCTCTCCAAAGAATAACTAGGCTTGCCCAGCAGCTGGCCAGAGCCACGGTCCTTCTGCCCCTCCCCAAAGCACTATGGGAGGTGGTGACCCAACACGGGGGATGGATGGGATGTTCACGCCATGCTCCATGCTGCTTCCCTTTGTGGCTCTTTGCAGCATGGCGCCAACGAGGATGCTGTGGATGTGGAAAACCGCAGCCCGTTGCACTGGGCAGGTCTGTGATGAGGACTGGGGGGGAAGCAGGGCCGCAGGGAGGGCACCTGGAGGGACTGCTGAAAGGGTCAGAGGGATGCGGGGTCACGGTCTGACGAGCATCCTTCCTTGAACCCAATCACCCCTCCACCCTCCCAGCCTCCTCTGGCTGCGCCTCCAGTGTGCTCCTGCTGTGCGACCATGAAGCCTTCCTGGACGTCCTGGATAATGTGAGTGTCCGCTGGGAGGTGCCCCCACAGGCAGGTGATGCTCTCTCTGAACTTGACTGGCCAAGTTCTGTGATCAGAGGTGGTACGGGAGCACCCCCTCTCCCTTCTCCTCTTGCTCCTCCTCGCCCTCTCAGAGGGACTGAGCCTTGTCTTGTGGAGAGCATGTAGCCCTCTGGAAAGGAGCATTTAGCCCTGACATCTGGGTTTTTTCCGAAGCAATATGGGGAGAAGGGAGTTGGTAAGATTGTGTCACGCCCTGGCACTCCTTGACTGCTGCTGAGCCCCTTTCACGACCTGTGCAGGATGGACGGACACCCCTGATGATTGCTTCGCTGGGTGGTCACGCGGCGATTTGCTCACAGCTGCTGCAGAGAGGCGCCCGGGTTAACGTCACAGACAAGGATGACAAGTGAGCGTTCCCCAGATCCAGACCCTGGCCCCCCGAGAAAGGAGCCACTGAGCAAAGTGTGGTGTGCGTGTGTGCGCGCTGCATGCCTGCACATGTGCTTATGTACTGGGGAGGAAGTCACGTTGGTCTCTGTCCTACTTCCACGATTTCCTCTTGGGGAGTTGAGCAAGTTTTCCTGTCCAGCTGCAGCTGCACCTCTCTTGCCTGGCTGACTCCGAAAGTAGAATCATTATCTCTAGACCCATTAGTTTAACTTTCTGGTTTTCAAATTATCTTCTAAGCAATGGGATCCTTTTTTTTCCAATGAAGAATTTATGCAAAACCTCAATATATGAAACAGCTGAAAATGGAGCCCTTCCAATCAGTCCCCTGATTTCAGATGCTGCAGCTCCAAGAACATTTGAAAAGTTCCGATCTGTCCTCACGCTTTGTCGTTGTTGGTCTGTGGGTGTCCTGGCCACGCTGGGCACTGCCAGCCCTGTGAGTGGGAGTTCTGGCACCAGGACTTCGGATCCACGGGAAGGGCCTGTGTTCATGATTGTTCCAACCCCCAGGTCGGCTCTGATCCTGGCCTGTGAGAAAGGTAGTGCAGAGGTGGCAGAGCTGCTCCTGAGCCATGGGGCCGACGCAGGGGCGGTGGACAGCGCGGGGAACGACGCCCTGCACTACGCCCTGCGCACGCAGGACCGCGCGCTGTGGAGGCTGCTGAGGCAGGCCCTGAGCCGGCGGCGGCGGGGAGGTAAAGCCATTTTTTCACTTCAGGCTTCTTTGAACCAAGGAAGATTTTAGGGTCCCATTTCTTCCCATGGAAATAACCCATCTGGCAAATAATTGGCACTTTAGTTGAACGTATTTTTTTTTTAGATTTATTTTTATTTATGCATCCAAGAGCTGGGTTGGAGGCCAGAGGTAGGAGTGGATTTGCCAGAGACAGAGTGGGGAGCAGAAGAGGTGGATCTACTGAAATACACTGCTGAGGGGAGCAGCGGGAGACAAGAGAGGTCTGCTGTGCCCTGTGGGTCAGTTCCCTGGCTGGGGATCGAACTCGTGCTGAAGTGGCTGGAGATAGCTTGATAGCGCTGAGACTTTAACCCCTGTGCCACCAGGGAGGCCCTAGTTGAACATGTTTCTTTCAACCATTGTAAGAAGATCCCAACTCCCAAAGCGCAGCCTCAGTAGCCCTGAAGGCAGCCTTGTCTCTCACTGAAGGCGATCCTGGTTAGACCATTGAGAAGCTGCTCAATGGCATGTACTTGTGTGACTTGCTGGTCAACCTCTCTTGCCCTCTTAGACCATAAACCCCTTGAAAGATAGCTCATTTCCACTTTGCTTACCATGGAGCTCCTGGTGCCTCAAACTGCCTGGCACAGAGTCTAATAAATACATGAGTGGCCAAAATGGATGAGCTGGAATAGCGTTGGGATAGAGCACCAAGTCTGCCAGACCATTCGGGACCCCTGAGGAGGATGTGTACTCCTCACCTTACTTCGCAGAGGGGCCGCTCCTCTCAGGGGATGTGTGAAGACGGAGGACAAGCTGAGGCACATGGGCCAGTCTTTGCCCTCATTTTCCTGTGTCTTTTTGTCTAGGTCACGGGCTAGTTCAACACCCGGATGCTGCATCCAAGGTAAGACCCCAGGAGTGCCCCTCTTTTGCTCCTGACCTCCCTGTCTATCTCACTGGGATGTCTTCTAGGGAGCGACCCAGGGGTACTGAGACCTTCTGAGAGAGGAGAGGCCCTGCTGGGGCTAGGTTAGCCGCCCCCCTTTATTCACCGCTCTGTGTTCTACCTAGGCCTCCCTATTAGACTCTCAGGTGGGTTCTCCACCCAAGAGTCCATGGAAAGCAGAGCCTGGCGAGGAGCAGGAACAAGAGGAGGATGAAGTCCCGTGTTCAGATGAGTGGTGGTGGAAGTTTGAGGAGGAGCAGCAGAAAGTGTCTCAGCTGGAGCAGGAGCTGGAGCAGAAGATAGAAGAGTGTAAGGCCCAGGCAGCAGCCTACCTGAGCCTGGAGAACCAGATTCGAGAGCATGTGCAAGAGCTGGGGGTCCTCTTATTCCAAGACACTGGCGCTCCAGGGGGACAGGGCTCTCATCTCCGGTCTGGGGGAGATGGCATGGAGCAGGGGTGTCCCCTGGACCTGCTGGCTGAGCGCATACAAGAGCTGAGGAAGCAACAGCAGGCGGCAGCTGCAGCCTCGGCCACAGCAAAGCCCTTATCAGAGTCCAAGAAGCCTGAGGATTCGGCCCCAGGAGAGACCCAGTATGAAACCAATGGAGAGTCCCATCCCAAAGAACAGGTCCTCCCCCAGAGCCCACAGTCTGAGGCCATTGGGAAAGCCACAGGACAGCAGCTGGCCACCAATGCGGGACAGGTCCTTGGCCCTGATCCTACTGACCAGCTGCATGCAAGCCAGAAAGAGAGACCCCAAGCCTCAGGGGCTGGACCAACAGACACAGTGGCTGAACCTGTGGGCTCAGCAGCCATGAACCATGCTGACCAGCTGTGTGCAAACCAGGAGAGACCCAAAGTCTCAGGGGCTGGACCAGCAGACTCAGTGGCCGAACCTGTGGACTCAGCAACCATGAACCACACTGACCAGTTGTGTGCAAACCAAGAGGAGAGACCCCAAGTCTCAGGGGCTGGACCAGCAGACTCAATGGCCAATCCTGTGGGCCAAGCAGCCGTGAACCACACTGACCAGCTGCATGCAAACCAGGAGAGACCCCAAGCCTCGGGGGCTGAACCAGCAGACTCAGTGGCTGAACCTGTGGGTTCAGCAGCCATGAACCAACTCCTGCTACAACTGAGGGAGGAGCTGGCTGCCGTGTGGCAAGAAAAGGATGCTGCCAGAGGGGCTTTGTCAAGACCAGTCCTAGAGGGAGCCATGGGGACACCTCGGGCCGAGGCGGCAGCCGCTGCCTGGGAGAAGATGGAGGCCAGGCTGGAGAAGGTGCTGGTGAGGCTGGATCGGGCAAAGGCAGGACTACAGGTGAAACCTGAAGCCCCTGCCCAGGAGGTTAGAGAGGCACCCCCAAAGGCACCTCGGAGGCTCACTGCTGCCTTGGATGAAGGGAGGGAGAAAAGGGCTCCGGGGGCCCGGGGGGAGCCTCTAGGGGCCCCTGGAGGGGAGCCCGTGTCAGGAGGCCCTGCAAAGGGACAGCTGGAGAAGGAGGTGTCAGCACTGAGACTGAGCAACAGTAATTTGCTGGAGGAGTTGGGGGAACTGGGGCGGGAGCGGCAGCGATTGCAGGGCGAGCTGCAGACCCTGAGCCAGCGGCTCCAGCGGGAGTTCGTGCCCAAGCCAGAGGCGCAGGGCCAGCTGCAGCAGTTACGGCGGAGTGTGGGGCTGCTGACCCATGAGCTGGCCTTGGAGAAGGAGGCCACCGAGAAGCTGCGGGAGCGCCTGGCCTCCCAGAGCAGTGGCCTCCGGGGGCTGTGGGACTGCCTGCCCCCAGACCTCGTGGGCAAGGGGCCTGTGGGGAGCAGCACCGCCCAGCCCCTGGAGGAGCTGCAGGCCTGCATCAGCACCCTGGTGGACCGGCACCGCCAGGCCCAGCAGCTGCTGGCCCGGCTGGAGGAGGAAAACCAGCAGCTGCGGGGGTCCCCTGCCCCACTTGGGGAGCCAAGCACCTCTTCAAAGGCCCCAGCGGCTCCCCAAGTCGCCGCTCTGGAGCAAGACCTGGGGAAGCTGGAGGAGGAGCTGCGGGCCGTGCAGGCCACCATGAGCGGGAAGAGCCAGGAGATCGGGAAGCTGAAGCAGCTGCTGTACCAGGCCACGGAGGAGGTGGCCGAGCTGCGCGCGCGGGAGGCGGCCAGCTTGCGGCAGCACGAGAAAACTCGGGGTTCGCTGGTGGCTCAGGCCCAGGCGTGGGGGCAGGAGCTGAAGGCTCTGCTGGAGAAGTACAACACGGCCTGCCGCGAGATGGGCCGGCTGCGCGAGGCCGTGGCCGAGGAGCGGCGCCGCAGCGGGGACCTGGCCGCGCACGCCGCCGAGCAGGAGCGCCAGGCCAGCGAGATGCGGGGGCGCTCGGAGCAGTTCGAGAAGACGGTGGAGGTGCTCAAGGAGAAGATGGAGCACCTCATTGGGGCTTGTCGGGACAAGGAGGTCAAGGTGAGCAGGAGAGGCAGCCCGGGGCGCACGGTGGAGGGTTTCTTTGTGTCTAGGGATTTGCCAAGGCGGATCCACCTGTGGCCAGTCAGACTAAGACCCTGCACATCCTCATCTGTTCCATGCAAGGACCACACTGTTCCTCTGGGCCTGGAGGGTTTGGGGTTCAGACTGACAGTGGGACAGTGGAAACACAGAGGCTTGGGCACTCAAGTCTGGGACTCCGGAGCAGTGTGGTCTGGCCACCGCGGCTGAGCACTGTGGTTTATTGGCGCTATGGCCTGGGAAGAGGTCTAATAACACGGTGGGTTGCTGTGGTTTGCTGGGCTTCTGAGCGTGACTCAGTGGCCAGTGGGGTAAAGAAAGGCCACCAGGCTGTGCTCCTCCCCTCCCACCCCAGTCAGGCGCTACAAAAGAATTCCTTGGCAGAGAAGGCGCCATTGCAAAGGGGAAATGTGGAAAATCACTTAGATACCTGAATTCCTAATGACTGCTACATCTGGCTTCTAGGAGATAGGTTTTATGAATTCTAGGTAATCCATTTACAAATGAATTTAGTAATTCTAGAACTGTGACATGAATGAATTCAGACACATTATAATTTATGTACGTGATCACATTTAGAACGATCAAAAACAGAAAGTGCGTGAAAAGAGAACAGAACAAGAATCGCGTGAAGTGGGGTTAATGAAAGAAAGGAGGGGTTCGCGTTGGTGTTAAAGGAAAAGACGCGTTCAACGTGGGCTGTGGGCTGAGGTTGTCTGGATTTGAATTTTAGTTTCAAAAACTCCTGGACGCTCTTGGGCGAGTTATTGACGCCTCAGATTTCTCATCTATAAAATGAGCACAGTGATGGGATGTTTGTGAGGATTACATTAAATAAAGACACGGTATTTAACATACCCACCATTTTTTAAAAGATTTATTTATTTGTGCATACAAGAGCTGGGGTACAGGCCAGAGATGCGAGGGGTGGGGGTGAGAGGATTCACCGGAGACAGATTAGGGAACAGAACAGGCCGATCTATTGAAGTACACTGCTGAGGGGAGCAGCGGGTGAGTCAGGAGAGGTCTGCTGTGCCATGTGGGTTGCTCCCTGGCCGGCCGAGGATCAAACTCATGCTGCAGAGGCTGTGGATTGCTTCATAGTGCTGTGCTTAACCCCTTGCGCCACCAGGGAGGCCCGTACCCACCATTTTTTTTGCGTGTAGTAAGTACTCAGTAAAAGTTAGCTGATGTTAGGTTCAGAGAGTGGGGACCTTGAGAAAAGTTTCATCAGAGCGCCCGAGTTTGCAGTGAGTTCCCCCCAGAAGCAGAGCCCTTTCCGAAAGCGCAGGCTCATTATAAAAAGAGAAGGGCAGGGGCGGATGCTTGCACAGACCCAGCAGTTGGAAGAGCTGCCCCGGAGGGGACACGTTTGTGGAAGAGACGCCTGCAGTCTGAGGCGGGCAGCCATGGAAGGGGAGCTGCCGCTGCAGCTTTATAAGAGGAGAAGGTGGGTGAAGGGGCAGGAGGCTGCCCCTTGCCAGGGCAGAAGCAGCTCAGATAAGACTTCTCTCTGGGAGGGTCTGTTCCTTTGTTAACTGCTCTTAAGTTGTTTTTAGGGTTAGCACCTAAGGAGTTTTTCTGTATTTGGTTTGACTAGGTCGATTTGAAAGAACCAGTGATTATTTTACAATAGCCCTCAATCTCCATATCTCCTCCTCCGCCCTCTTCTCTGGATACTTCACTTTTCCACGCGTTAACAGCTATGTTAATCATTTCTACCCCCACCTCCAGGTTCTGGTTTTGTGCCTCCTCCCCCAATTTTCTACTCTTAGCCTCCATCATTAGCCATTGTTATTCTACCACCATTCTTATGACTGCTGGTTATCATTAACTGCATTTTTGCCTCAGCCTCCCAAGCCACAAAAACTCAACCCTATTTCTCTTTGTAACTGGCAGCCAGAAGTAGGCTCAGGATTCAGGGCCTGAACCATGAATTCAAAACGATCTTGGTTCAAACCATGAATTTCATCACTTGTTAGCTGTGTGATTTTGACAAATTACTCAGTCTCCTTATCTATGTGAATAATAATACTTCTCTCTGAAGAATATTGATCTTCTCAGAACATAAGAAAAGCTGTTTTGAGCTCTTATGAGAGAATGTGGTTAAGTATCTGGAACATATTAAATAGCCAATAAAAGGAAGCTGGCCTTGCCCCTGGTGGTGGTGGGGTAAGAAATGACTTGGGCCCACTGGTTCCCTTTCTTTCCCTTTGGTCTCAGATCAAGGAGTTGTTAAAGAAGCTGGAACAGCTTTCGGAGGAGGTTCTAGCAGTTAGGGGAGAAAATGCTCGCCTTGCCCTGCAGGTGCAGGTATGTTTGGCCCCCCGAGAAATGGGCACTGCTGGTAGGCAGAGGATGTGCCTGGGGGAGATTATGGGACGAACAGGGTGGAGGGGCAGAGGTGCTGGCTGGCCAGTGCAGAGCCGCGGAGGCTTATCCGGCACAGCTGACCACTTGACTGTATTGTCCCTCATACTTGGGGGTGGGATCAGGGTGTGGGGAGGGTGAGCCTAATCTCTCACTGATACTCCCAGGATTCACAGAAGAACCATGAAGAGATCATCTCCACATACAGGAATCATCTGCTGAATGCTGCTCAGGTGAGCATGGTAGAGATTTTGGAGAGGCAGAGACAGAAAGCGGGGCAAGGGGTGTTGCATTTGGGGGTCCCTTTTCTTACCAGCACACACTTGTCATTTCTCGGAGAGCTGGATTTTAGACATTGTGGTGTCAGCCAGGTCTCTGGGTCTTATTAGATCAAGAGAGGTTGTACAGGAATGTGGCGCTGGAGAGGGCGAGAGGGAGCTCTTAGCTCCTCCCTTTCAATTCCCTGCCCCACTATCAGGCCTTTTCCTGCATTTCCTTACCTCTCCCTGAAGCAAAAGGCCTTTTCCACGCCTTAGTTCTCTCAAGGCCACTTACGCCTTACCAAGGAGGAGGACATGGGTGGTTTGCTCCTTCTTTATAAATAATAACAAAAGAATCAAATACCTGTTGTGCACCAGGTGGTTTGTTTCATATTCATAGTTGTAATACTCACAGCAATTCCAAAAGGCCAACCTTATTGTCTTCCTTGTAAAGATGAGAAACTGCCATGGAGAAGTTAAATACTACAAGGGAAGGCACATAGTAAATAGCATTCTGTTCTGCTAGAACCTTCCCACCTGTGTGTCCTCTTTTTCTCTTCTTCATCTCCTTTCATTTCTTTCCTGTCACCTCCAGGGCTACATGGAACAGGACGTGTACAACATCCTGCTTCGGATCCTCAGCATGCAGGAGGGGTGAGGCAGTGTGTGCCCTGAGGGATGTGGGGTTTCTCTGTTGTGGGTTGTGGATCCAGGGTGTGAGGAAGGAGCTCTGAAAAAGCCCTTGGGAAAGGAGGCTTGAGGACTGGGGTTGGGGTCTCCTCTGCCCTTTGTGATGGCCGACAGCAGGGAGATCGTTAGGTGGAGCAGGAATCAGTGAGCAGGTAGCCTGGAGGTCTCTTATATATGGGATGCAAACAAAAGCGGGGTTGAGTGATTATCTTGAGGTCTGCAGTCCCGCTGTACCAGGAAAGATGAGTGATGGCGGATGGTGGTGCAAAGTCATTTTCTACAAATTCCAGAATCTCGTCTTCAACCCCATCAAAGAATAGCCATCAGTTTTCTTCCACCCCAGTGCAAGCGGCCATCACTCCCAGTCCAGATTGATGAGGTCCCCTTTAACTCCTTGGCATGGGTGGGAGACTGGGGATATGAAAGTGTGTGCATTTCACTCTTGAATTTCTTCTTTCAGGGAATAAGAGCGCCCTTGGTTGGCAGAGGCTCCATCAGGCTGTGGTGGGATGGGGTGGGGTGGGGAGGAAGGGGTGGCCACTAGGGGAGGTGTGGGGAGCACCGCCTGACACTACCACCCGGTTCCGGAAGCCTGGAACCCACATGGACGTGAGCAGGGTGTGGGTGGGGCCAACTCTGTGGAAAATAAAGCAGGCGGCAGGATGGCGCCGGATGTGATTCTTTCTTCTGTCTGAAGGGGAGCAGGGGACGGGATTTTTTTTATTCCTTTTTGATCACAATGGTCCTAGCGGTCAGCAAATTTCAAACTTTGATTAGGATTCATAATAACAAATACATTTTACACTGTTTTAATGCCAGTACCTGAAACACTATTTACCTTCACTATTTCTATTCTGCTCTCTGCTGTTAAGCTACACTGACAACTACTGGCCACCGTAAATGCACTCGTGGGCAAGACAAGTTTGACAAACAGTCCTCCGCGAAAATGGGTCTTGAGACTCAACCCTGTCCCTGAAGGGCCTGCGCAGCGCCCATGTTTCCCCCTCTACCTTGGGACTCCCGGGTCCACTGTCTTTGGTAAAGAAGAGAGATGGAGAGACCGGGATTTTCCTCAAGATGGACAACCCAGCATACAACCTAACACAGAATGTCTGAAACCACCTTTCTAGATGTGAGGCGCGGCGTCTCATGGATCACCGTTTGCCCCAGGTGCAAAGGGGATGAAAAAGCTGGCTTTGGGGATAGGGATGCAGGAAAGGTCACACTTGGCCTCTGTCCTCCAGTTGTGTTCTCCGGCTGAGAAAAATCCTTCGTGGCCACTTCTGGGTCTCCTCCCCTTCCTGCCCCATCCACCAGCCAGACCGCTAGGTGAGGGTGAGGCCGAGCGCCTCTGAAATCTGGAATTGCAGTTTGGCGGCCCTCCCGGCCCGCCCCCCGCTGGGTTATGCTGGGTCAGCCCACCGCGGTTTGGCAGGAAAGAGACGGGCTGAAAGCAGAGCGAGGAGGGGCTGCAGGAGGACTGGGGGCCGCACAAGGGCCGAGGTCTGAGCCGTGGTTCAGATCCCAGAGAAGAGGGGGGTCAGCCTTGGGGTTCGCATGGGTGGGACAGGCCGCGTTTGGGCTGGGAGAGGGGGGAGTGGAGGGGTGATGGAGAAGGGGAAAAGGAGCAGCCTCCAGAGGAGCACCATAAGGTCGCAGCCGCTTTATGAAGGGGAACAGAACCACCCTTTTTCTTCCTGCTCTTGGAGTTCCCAGAGAAGGACTGTTAAATGTCTTGCATATGGGGTGTGGGGTGGGAGGAACGAAGAAACTGATGAGAGCAGGGTCCAGAGAGGGGGAGATCACTTTGGCTCAGCTCAAGTGTGTGAGTCAGGAAACTGCTTTGCTCCCTCCAGGGCTCCTGGAAGCTAATTCCTGGACGGCTGAGCTGCTGAGCGTGGCAGTGTGAATGTGACGTTTAGCACACCACCGAAACCTTCCCCAGTCCCCGGTGTTCCCCCAATTTTCCTCTGTACAACCCAGAAACTGTTACACCAACAACACTAGGGCCTCAAATGCTCCCCAAAGTAACACTCGTTCTAATATTCCCCCCCATTCCTCCTGGGACTCCTGGTCCTGTTCCTCCGGCTCCAGAGGCAGTGCAGGGGTGACAGGAGGTGAAGGTGAGTGGGCCATGATGGGTGGGGCCAGTCTTTGCATGCTGCCCTCAGCTTGAACTTGGCCCTGAGTTGCAGTTTTCTTCCTTTGTCTAGTGACATTAATTTGTTAAGTTGATATTTAAAGAGCCTTCTGTGTGCCGGGCACTGGGGCTAGAACATAGACAGTGCAGAAAGGTTCTTGGAGCTTGTGTGCAGGATCGGACTCAGGTGCCCTGGTTCCTAGTTTTCTATTACCCGCAGGGAGGCTAAAACTTGAAACCTCAAATTAACTATTAAAGGAGATCCTTCCTTTATGAAATCACTAGGAAACAAAGTGAGGTTGACTTTCTCCTTTTCTCTGACATTTTTACGATTTTGAGCTATCATTGACATATAATCAACTACATATACTTAAAGATTCAACTTGATGGTCGGACACATGTATGCCCCCATAAAACCATCACATGATGAAGATAATCAACATGTCCATCACTTGCAGAGGGCCCGCCTCTGCTTTTAATCCTATCTTTGTTCCCCTCAAACCACTGAAAATTCTGGAAGGTACATATTATCCATAAAAACTTTGGATCCATAGGACTGAACTGGACACAAAAAATGAGCTCAGGGTCTCAATGAGGGGGCAGTTGGGACTTAGGCCCAAATATGGAGCAGGAGTGTGGCTTGAGATCCCGCTGGCAGCAGCACAGCAAGGAAAGAACCTGAGTCAGGAGAGGACGGACAGCTTTCCCGGGACCAGATCCACAAAGTAGCTGGGCCTGGTCCGGTCCAACAAGGACCTGGGGTTATAGGTGGACTGACTCTTCTGCCTCATGCTTTGGGTGAGGTCCCATGGGAAGGATTATACTGCAGGTTTAGGCTAAATGAGGGGATTAATCATATTGTTTATTAAAGTACTCTTTGTATGCCCATTATGGGTTTAACCGCCCTGGTCTGCTGCTAGAGGGAGAGCTCCTGCAAGGGGTTTAGGTACTCGGCACCTACCAATCTCTGAACAGCATTCACATATTTATGGAACAAATGACATTGTCCCTTGTCCCAGCCAAGTAACAATAAAATGTTACGAGCTTTCCCAGGACCTAGAATGGGCAGACTCACCTAAAATGGGTGCTGCCACGGCTGGGCGGCTGGGCGTGTGAATGGTGATGAGCTGGGTTGGGAGAGGGGCCTCTGGGGTTCGAGGCTTTGGAGCAAGGAGAGGAGGTAGTTCAGAGAGAGACAGAAAGATGCCTTTTTTGGGTAAGAAAACCTCTTCTCTGTTCACATTCAACTACACCACGGTGTGGGATTTCTGGTGACAGACTGTATTTGGGGTGGATGATAGGGGAGGTTGCGCCAGGGCTTAGGCACACTTCGCATTCCCACTGGACGGCCTCCAGCTGGCCCGGACGGTCTCCAGGAACCTCTCCACGCCGTCGGGGGCCTATCGGCGCTGTCTCGCCAGCGGGGTGCCTGCGCCCCAGGCCCGCACACCATGCAGGGGCCGGAGAGAGCAGGACCCGAGGAGCTCATCTCTACAGACTAATCGAGGGCTTCATCTCTCCAGCCCCCCGACTCCGAGCCCCTCCCCGGCCCGCGCAGACTCCGCCCCCCCCGCCCCTGCTCTGCGGTCCGGGCGGGCTCTCCCAGGAGGGGGCGGCCCCAGCCCCGGCTGGTCCGGGCGGAGCTCCCGCCCGGGCGGAGCTCGCCTGCAGCGTCCAGCCGCCGCCGGACCGACCTCGGGGCGTGCAGACCGCGGGAGCGGCGCCGGCCCCCCCTCGCCCCGGCCCCCCCAGCCTCCGCGCCCCCTCCCCGCTCCCCGCAGCCGCGCTGGTAAGTCCCGCGCTCCGCTGCAAACTTTGTTGGCCGCGGAGTTTGAGCTCGGCCGGGCCCCGCCGGCCCCGCGGCTGGGCGGGGGCGGGGGCCGAGGGTGGGCGCCCCGAAATCAGCTCTGACGCCATCGCCCCGGGCGTGGGCCTCGGGTCGCCCCCCACCCCGCCTCGGCGGAACCGGACCCCGCAGTCGGTGGAACTTGGGGCAGGGAGGGCGCCCGCCGCAGCCCCGCCGCCCCCGCCCCGCCCCGCCCCGCCCCGCCCCGCCCCGCCCCGCGCCGCCCCGCGCCCTCCCGCCCGCGCCCCCGGGCCCTGCGCCCGCGCCCCCCGCCCGGGCCCGCGGGCCGCCCCGCCCCGCCCCGCCCCGCCCGGGCGCGCGCGACCTTCCGGCCCCCCCGGGCCGCGGGGCTCGCCTCCAGGCCGAGGCGCGGGCCGGGCGGGCGGCCGAGGCGGGGCCGGCTCGTCCGGGGCCGCGGGCGGGGCCGGGAAGGGGAGGTTTCGGGGGCCGGACGGGGCGGAGCAGGCGGCCTCTGCGGCCGGCGCCGGGTGCGGAGTTGCGCGCCGGTCCCTGGGCCGGGGCCGGGCTCGGGCCTGCGATGCCTCAAGATGGCGGAGCTGGGCGAATTAAAGGTACCGGCCCGCCGGCCCGGCCGGGCGTCCGCGCAGCCGGCGGCGGGGGCGCCGGGGGAGCCGGCGGGGCCGCGGCGCCGGGGGCGGGGCCGGCCGCGGGGGGTGGGGCGGGGGTGCCGCCGGGGGCCGCGGCGCGGGGGGCGGGTCGCGGGGCGGGAGGGGCTCGGTGGCTGCGCGGATGGAGGGGGGGGTGCCGTCGGGGCGCCGGGCGAGCCGGTCTGCCGAGAGGGGCGGCCGTCGGGCGCGCGGAGGGCCGGGGCGGGCGCTGGCGGGGGCGCCCCGGGAAGCGCCGCCGAGGGGCGCGGGGCGTCGGGCGGGGCCGGGCCGGCCGGCGGGCGGCGGGGGGCGGGGCAGGCGCGTCATTGGCGGAGACGGGGTGTGTGGGGAGCCGGCTGGAGGGGGGAGCTGTGGGCCGCCCCGACGGGGAGTCAGACGGGATGGGGGCTGGGGCGAGGGAGGGGAGCAGGTTTCTCATCACGTGCTCAAGAGGGGCCCCCGCCTCGGGGCTTCCAGCGGGGGAGGACGGAGCCGGCGGGCCTGCCCTTAGGGTCCCCCGGGGTCCCCGCGGGGAGTCACCACGGGTGGGGCGCTCGTGCCCTGCCCTCTCGCAGCTTCTTGAGGCAACCGATGCTGAGGGTGTCTGCGGGACCTGAGGCTGCAGGCGTCGGCCCCAGCAGACTGGCTTCATCCCGCCCTTTTCCATGGAGCCACAGGCCGGGCCAGGCCGGGCGTCCTGTCCCCCGCGCTGCCCTCCGGGGCTGGCCACGCTGCGCCCTGGCTCGGAGCCGCAGGTGTCCTCTCCCAGGGCCTCTGCGGGGAGCTCCGGCCTGCCTCTCCCACCCTGTTGAGGGGCGTCAGGAGGACAGGGTATTAGGTCCCGCAGCTGGTGCAGACATAACCAGGCAGGACGCCTGGACTGGGTGACTCTGGTAACCCCCCCGCCCCGTCTTGGTCATTTTTCCCTCCTAGAAAAATAGGCCTGAGGGGTGGGGTGGTTCTGTGAATGACACTGAGAAAGGCTTCGGGGGAGTTGGGAGCGCTGAACCCTGGCCTGGAAACCCTCAGAGGCTTGGGGGAGACAGCTGAGGGGCACTGAGGTGATGGGAGGACGTGGCTGGGGTTTGTGGGGCTGTCTGACCTGAATCCTCTTCTCGGCTCCTCTCCCTGTCTCCTCCCAGGAGACTGGGATGGGTCTGAGAGTCTGAGAAAGAGCAGGAGAGGAGATAAGCAGCTTAAGGGGAATCCAAGCTGGGGGGGGGGGGGGATGGAGGTAGGAGGCCCTGGTGTGTACCCCGCCCCCACCTGGCCAGCTTCCAGGCCTGGGAGGACACCCGGGTGCTAGGACTATGGAGGGTAGAGCCGTTGACCTGAGGGTTGCTAAAATGGGACTGGATTCCCTTTGGCTGAGTTGGCGGCCTGGCAGTCACCCAGTACCTGCAGGGCACCTTTCTGATCACCGCCGGAGGGAAAGAGGTGGTGCCCACCTGCTAGCTCAGCCCCGGGCCTCGGCCAGGCGGTCCCGCGCAAGGTAGGCGTCTTAAGCGTCCCTCTCGTCCACAGCACATGGTGATGAGTTTCCGGGTGTCTGAGCTCCAGGTGCTCCTTGGCTTTGCTGGCCGGAACAAGAGTGGACGGAAGCACGAGCTCCTGGCCAAGGCCCTGCACCTTCTCAAGTCCAGCTGCGCCCCCAGCGTCCAGATGAAGATCAAAGAGCTTTACCGCCGCCGCTTTCCCCGCAAAACCCTGGGGCCCTCTGATCTCTCCCTGCTTTCTCTGCCCCCCGGCACCCCTCCTGTGGGTGCCCCTGGCCCTCTGGCTCCTATCCCCCCTGCCCTCTTGGCCCCTGGCACCCTGCTTGGCCCCAAGCGTGAAGTGGACATGCACCCATCTCTGTCCCAGCCTGTGCACCCCGACGTCACCATGAAACCACTGCCCTTCTATGAAATCTATGGGGAGCTCATCCGGCCCACCACCCTTGGTATGGCTCTTGGTGGTCCCCACGTCTTCCGGGCTCTATACCCCTGTCCCAGGCCTCTCCAGGCATTAGTCTTGGGGGCTCAGCACCCTGGGGTGGGCAGCCTCTGAGTGCTTCTGTATGGGCTTGGGAGTCACTGTCCCTTTGTGTCCTCAGCATCCACTTCCAGCCAGCGGTTCGAGGAAGCACACTTCACCTTTGCCCTGACCCCCCAGCAAGTGCAGCAGATCCTCACGTCCAGGTACAGCTCTCAGACTTGCTTCATCTTCCAAGCACACCCTGGACTCTGCTCTCTCTCTCCTGCCCCACGCTCCTCACTGTCCCTCCTCCTGCACCTGCTTTGTCTCTCATTTTCTTCTCTGTCCCCTGGACACCCACCTTCCCCGCTCATTGTTCACCCTTGCCCTCTGGGGACGCCTGCTCAGGTACCTTCCTTTCCCTCCCTATTACAGAGAGGTTCTGCCAGGAGCCAAATGCGATTATACCATCCAGGTGCAGCTCAGGTGAGGCGCTCCTCCCTCCCTGCCTCCCTGGGCTCCCACAGGGGATGGGATGAAATAGGGGTATTGCAGATTGACCTGTCAGGAGAGTCCCCTGCTCTGTCTGACTGCCTCACCCTGTAACTCTCATTGGGAGATGAAGGTTACAGATGCCCAGGACCGTCCCCTCAGGTCCCTGCCGCTGCAGAACAGATTCAGTTCCAGGAACCGCCTCTTAACCCGCTCCTCTCTTACCAGGTTCTGTCTCTGTGAGACCAGCTGCCCCCAGGAGGATTATTTTCCCCCCAACCTCTTTGTCAAGGTCAATGGGAAACTGTGCCCCCTGCCGGTAAATGCACCTCCCTTCTCCTGCGGTGGCCCCTCCCCTGTGTCCGCTCCTGTGTCGCCTGTAAACCTGTCATCATCTGAGTGACATGAGGAGACACTCCTGGCACAGTGCCTGGCACGTAGTAGGTGGTCGTTTACTGACTGAATTGGTGTAGTCAAGCGAGTGCTAAGAGGACTGAGCAGGGTTCCTGTCAGCCCAGTGGAAGACATTGGTTCAATCCAGAGGTTCAGGGAAGAACCTCCGAAGTGATGACCCGTAGCGGGGAATCGGGAGAAGTGAGGCGTCCCTCCTCTTCTTTCTCAGGGACTCAGTGAGTGGGTTCCTGTTTCCTTGGTCAGTGGATAAGTTCTGCTTTTCCTCTAGGAATGAACCCCTCAGATAACCCTAGCTAGTACCCCAGTTTAGTGTGGCCCTGGGTGGGCCCCGTCTCCTTAGTGATCTCGCCTGCCTGTAAGGGGGTAGCCCAAGATGAAAGATCTTGACCAGCCCTTCCCGTCCCCAGGGTTACCTTCCCCCTACAAAGAATGGGGCTGAGCCCAAGAGACCCAGCCGCCCCATCAACATCACCCCCCTGGCTCGACTCTCGGCCACTGTCCCCAACACCATCGTGGTCAACTGGTCATCTGAGTTTGGACGGGTGAGCGTGGCTGCGGCGGCGAGCCTGGGGAGCCGGCACGGCGTGAAGGGGTCAGCCAGTGTCCTGGGTGGGGAAATGCTGTCCTCTCTCTGGGTCTCTGCCTTATCCCGCTGGGTCCCCGTGGGACAAGGAGCGGTGGTGGTGGTGGTGGTGGCCATGGTGGTGGTGGCGGTGGCTTGCGAAGCAGAGGCTAATTCCCTCCCCCCACCTCCAAGTAGAATTACTCCTTGTCGGTGTACCTGGTGAGGCAGTTGACTGCGGGGACCCTGCTACAAAAGCTCAGAGCAAAGGGCATCCGGAACCCAGACCACTCCCGGGCGCTGAGTGAGTGCTGCCCCGGCCTCTGCACACGCCGTCCATTTCCCACGTCTTTCTGGCCCAACAGTCTTTATAACCAAAATAGCCATCTTGTGGCACGGACCTCCCCTCTCACTGGACCCCAGCCCCAAATGACACCCTTGCGTTCCCAGTTACACCTCTGCCTCGCTCCTCAAAGACTAGAACCGCGGCCCTGTGCAGTGTGGCTTCTCCGGCCTGGGGTCTTAGGGCCTTCTTAGCTAACCGACTTGTGATCTTTCAGTTCCCCCTGTTTCCTCTCTGCCAGAGTATCACCCCGCTGTGTTCAAATATCTTCAGAGATGGGGAATCGCCCCTCTCCGGCCCCATGGCCTTCGTAATTCAGCCCCCGCAGACACCTCGCTGGCCTTCGAAGGCTCTCTGCTCCAGCCTCTCCAGTTCTAGTCTTTTCTCTTCGGCCTTGCTGACCACATGGCTCTGGCCTCACTCTTGTTTCAGTTAAGGAGAAACTGACTGCTGACCCAGACAGTGAGGTGGCCACGACGAGTCTCCGGGTGTCACTCATGTGCCCGGTAGGTGTTGGGGAGCAGAGCAGGGGAGGAGGGTTGGGTTAAACAGTCTTGGGCTGTTAGAGTCAGACTTTCTGGGATGTGGGGACCTGACTGGAGGACTTGTCTCTCCTCAGCTGGGGAAGATGCGCCTGACTGTCCCTTGTCGCGCCCTCACCTGCGCCCACCTGCAGAGCTTCGATGCTGCCCTTTACCTGCAGATGAATGAGAAGAAGCCGACATGGACGTGTCCCGTGTGTGACAAGAAAGCTCCCTATGAATCTCTGATCATTGATGGGTAGGGCCATTCTACTTTCTGCTCCCTCTTACCTGGGACATCCGCTTGTCTGTTTCTTGCGTGTGCGTGTGCGTGTGTGTGTGTACACACGCCTGGCTACAGAGAGCAGACTTCTGTCCCGTGAAGGTTGCTGTGTGGTTGGCATCGTGCTGAGCACTCTGCATGTCTTACGTTACTGAATCCTCCTCATGACCCTGTGACATGGGTGCTGTTATCACAGATGAGGAAACTGAGGCCTGCTTGCTTGAAAGTAGTTAGTCCCCCACAGTGTATTAGAATGTGATACACTCCTGATAATGACTGAACCATGTGCTGAGCACAGCAGTAAGGGCCTTCGGAGGTTCTGGACGTGCCCTAGCTAGTGCGGACACCCCAGCACCTGCCCTGGAGTTCTGTCCCAGCCCTCTTGCCGAGATGGTCTGTGGGAGGCTGGATCGCTGCTCCCTCTGGCTTGTCCCTGGTACATGAAACAGGTGCCAACAATGGATTGTTTCAAAACTTAGCATTTAAAATTTGCAAAACTCTGAATACCTTGTTATTTGATCCCAACAACAAAGAGAGGTCAGCGGGATGGGTGATAGCTCTGTTTTCCACATGAGCACACTGAGGTTCAGCACAGTGAGTCACAGAACCCCCTGACTTGTGTTCCTGCCTGCTCCCAGCCCCGCCAATCCTCATCTCTTTCCTCCCCCAGTTTATTCATGGAGATTCTTAATTCCTGCTCGGATTGTGATGAGATCCAATTCATGGAAGATGGCTCCTGGTGCCCAATGAAACCCAAGAAGGAGGCATCTGAGGTTTGCCCCCCGCCAGGGTATGGGCTGGATGGTGAGTGACCCCCTGTCCCCTAGCTTAGCTGAGTCTTGGATCTCCTTTTCTCTGAGACGTGTCTTTATACCTCCACAGGCCTCCAGTACAGTCCAGTCCAAGAGGGCACGCCCTCTGAGAATAAGAAGAAGGTTGAAGTCATCGATCTGACAATAGAAAGCTCGTCTGATGAGGAGGACCTGCCCCCGACCAAGAAGCACTGTCCTGTCACCTCCGTGGCTCTCCCGGCCCTGCCCGGGAGCAAAGGGTACGAGGCAGCAGAAGGGGCAGAGGGAGCAGTCAGGAGTGCTTCCTGGTCGCTGGGCCAACCCCGGGCACACCAGGACAGAAGGACTGGGGGGCCGAGCCAGCTGAGGGCATCTCTGCCTTGCTGGCTACCGCAGCTCCTATCCCCACAGAGTCCTGACGTCCGCTCACCAGCCGTCTTCGGTGCTGCGAAGCCCAGCCATGGGTGCGCTGGGCGGGGAGTTCCTGTCCAGCCTCCCGCTGCACGAATACCCGCCTGCCTTCCCGCTGGGGGCTGACATCCAAGGTAGGATGCTCATCACAAGGCCCAGCACCAAGCCCCAACTCCTTGTCCAACCTTCCTGGGTCTCTAGAAAAGGGCCACAGTCTAGGGAACTTCTTTGTTTTTATGGTGGCGAATGATCAGAAAGGAGGCTGATTGTAGTTTTTCTTTTCTCACCAGGTTTAGATTTATTTTCTTTTCTTCAGACTGAGAGTCAGGTAAGAGGTCTCTTCCTTCTCCCGCAAAGATCTCAGATTTCTGAAGCTTCATTTCCAGCCATTGCCGGATCCCCTGCCCCTCCATCCCTCACCACACCTTTTTTTTTAAAAAGATTTATTTATTTATTTATTTATTTATACAATCACTGGGTACAGTCAGAAGTGCGGGAGGGTGAGAGAATCCACCAGAGCCAGAGCGGGGAGCAGAAGAGGCAGACTGACGAAATACATTGCCGAGGGGAGCAGCGGGCATGGCAGGAGAGGTCTGTCGTGCCTTGTAGGACCCTTGCTGGTGGCCTGGGATTGAACCGGTGCTGCAGGGGCTGCGGGCAGCTTCGCAGCCCAGCGCTCAACCACTGTGCCACCAGGGGAGGCCACTCCCACCACATTTAAACCTCCCCCTGTGCAGACAGCTTAGTCCCTTCCTAGCCTCCCTGTTACTTCCTCCGATCCAGTGTCTTCCTCGACACTGTTACTGTTCTGTCTCCTTTTGAGTGTCCTGCCCCTGCCTGCTCACCTCCCCACCCCCGTGCTCTTGAGCCAACCATGCCTGCCCGACCGGACATTCCACACATTGCAGCCACCCACAAGGCCCAGGGAACCTCGCAAGCCGGAGGGACTGTCTTGAGGCAGGGGGTGGGGTGCGGTGGGAAGGGGAAGGAGTTACGGCTTTCCACTTTGTACCTTGGGATCAGAGGGGTTGCTTTAGCCCGTGTATGTCTGAGATGTGACTGGAGCTGAGGAGCCAGGAGAAAAGCCTAAACTCTGCCCTTGGTTCCTCCCAGCACTACGGCCCCTCCGTCATCACCTCGCTAGACGAACAGGATGCCCTTGGCCACTTCTTCCAGTACCGAGGGGCCCCTTCCCATTTCCTGGGCCCGCTTGCCCCCACGTTGGGGAGCTCTCACCGCAGCACCACTCCAGCACCCCCTCCTGGCCGTGTCAGTAGCATCGTGGCCCCTGGGGGGCCCTTGAGAGAGGGGCACGGAGGACCCCTGCCCGCAGGTCCCTCTCTGGCTGGCTGCCGATCAGACATCATTTCCCTGGACTGAGTCCCCAGAATTCTGGAACCTTCGCTGCCTCCCAGCACTCAGCAAGTATGTTGTGGAGTCTGAGTCTCTGGCCACTGACCCCTCAGGGCTTTGGCCAAAGGCCAGAAAGACCTTCCTGGACACTTTTTGGCTCGTCGCCTAACAAGGCCAGCACCCAGAGGGTTAATATTTAACCTTTTTTTTAAGGACATTTGGGGTGTAATTTTGGAAACGCTCTAGATGGCGGCTGCAGTCTTCGGCTGTGTTAGCCGAGGCATGCGAGGGGATGGGCCTTGGAGTGAGGCTGGATCTCAGCCCGACTGTCAGGAAGCTGGTGGGGAAGGGCCCTTCGCGGGTCCCTCAGACGCCCCCTCCGCATCCCCAGACACATGGCTCTGTTCCCCCAACTTCCACCGACTGTTTCCATGTCCATTCCGACTTCTTTGTCCAAACGGACAGGCGGACAAAGTGATACAGGCAGACAGATGGACAGAGAACTCTATTTTGGGTTGCAGATTTTTTGTATATAAACAAGAAAAACCAAAATACTCCAAAGATGACTTCCCGTGTGACTGAGGAGGAGATAAGGCCTTTGTCCTGATCCCCGGGACTTGGGGGCAGGGCCTGGCCTATTGCCTGGGTCTCTATTTATATATTTAAGTTCATGTTGTTCCTTGTGCCCACCAGCCCAGGGCCTGAGCTTTTGGTTGCCCCCGGCCCTGAGGTGAGACTTGGCTCATTTTGCACCTTTCCTGGGAGGTGGGAGGACCCTCGTGCTCTCTCCAATCTCCTTTTTTTAAGTCTTTTCCAGAGCCTAGCACCTATGTTGTAATTTTACTTTTTATTCCCAAAGTTGTAGCAACGTTCTCATCCATAATAAAGATTGTGAATGTTCTGAGAGCATCATGGCAGCGGGCAGGGAGGGGATCACGCGCTTCGCTTCCCAGGCCCCTGGTCTGGGGGAAGGTCTGTGTTCTGTTCTTCCTTCCCTGGTCCTGGACCCTCCTGAGTTCCTCATCTACATGGTCAGAGCGCCATGCTGAGAATTTCCAAGGACACTTGTTTCTTCCTCCTCCCTCCACCCCACTCCGCCCAGTGCTGTCCTTCCTTGGCCTTACCCGCCCAGATGCTTCAGCCAGAGCCCGAGGGCAAACTTGGTCCCAGTGCTGACCCTCTCGTTGTCCTCTGCCGTGACTGGCATGGTCCGCAGCAGTGTGCCCATGGGCAGGGCCAGGGGCCGAGTGCCTCCATCTGCCTCCACACCTACGGCACTGCGTGGTGACAAGGCTGTCTTCATAACTGTCAAGGCCCCTCATCTTCCCAACTGTTGGGGGAGCTGGGTACTGACCTTAACAGTACCAAGGGGGGTTAAATGACTTGTCCCTGAGGGAGAGGGGCACTGGGTCTTCAGGGCTGTGCAGCTGGAGCAGGAACTCCTGAGTGACAGGCTTCATTATCACTCAGCTGACTCCTGTCATGCCCTCCCGCCTCCCGTGATGCCCCCAGGAGGGGATAGTAGCTGCACCTCTCAGTGGGTAAGTGCTGGCGTGTTGGAGGCCCTGGAGAAGCTCTTACTTACGGGACTGAGGGTGGCAGGCCCTGGAGGCCTGGCCCAGGAGTCTTGGTCCCATCCTCTGAGGCAGCCACCACAGCGGCTACATCTGGTCCCAGCCACGTGAGGGCGCTCACCTCACTTGGGTTTGGCTGGATCCGGGCCTAGGGCCACACAAGTTTCTCCCTGAGTCTCCTCCCTTCCCTCTGGGGAAACCTGTCCTTGATGGCAGTTTATTGGCTGCTAAGGACAGAGATTTGGCAGGAGCTGGGGAGAGGCTCTAGGATTTCTGGATGATTTCTGACCTCCCACCTTCCCTACCCTTATTACAGTCAGAACCATCCCCTCCCCTCCCCTCCCCCCCCTCACCTGCAGTTGCTGCTGGGACTCCTGGGAGACCACAAGTAGATAGAGGACGATATGATGGTATTTGGGGAGCCCCCAGCTCAGCCTGGGCGGGTAGGCAGACTGAAAGAAAAGAGGATGACCTGTGTGGAGAGATGCAGCTGAGGAAGTGGGTGGAGGTGGTGCAGCATCGACACAGGTGAGGGTGGTGGGCTCAGGGACTCGGAACCGCCCACCCTCCATTGTTACCCTGTGGCCAGGGCCAGGGCTGTTGGGAGTTGTTGAGGCTCTTGGTTAAATTGGCAAGGAGCCCGCCTAGGTTCCCTCCTCACCTCCCATAACCCCAGAGGGACCCAGGAGAACCGGCCCTGGCGCAGCCGCAGCCCAGTCTCCTCCCGGAGCTCTCGGAGGCCGCCATCCAGCAGCTGGGAGTCAGAGGACACGTCAGAGGTCAGTCCTTTGGCCCCCTCAGCCCACACCCAAGGTGGTTCCGGACAGGTCTGGGTTCCGGCAAGGTGCCGTTTGGGTCAGCTGAGTGGTTACCTCTTCATCAGGTTCTGCGTGCCCACCTGGAACGACAGCAGAACCTGAAAGTGGTGGGTGGTGGTCTTGGCCCGGCCCCACCCTCTGTTCACACTGCCCCTTCCCCAGTGGACACGGGTGCAGCTGCAGGCCCCCCCCCCGCCCCGCCCCGGGGTGATGCGGGCGCCCTCGTGTCTGGCCCTGTTACAGGGCAGGGACTTCTCTTGTCCTGGGTCCCACCTGTTACAGACCCACTTCTCCTGAGACCGGCGCCTTGTCCAAGGGTCACTCACCTGGGGGTACCCAGAGGTTGGGGGAGACGCGGAGGGTGCCGGCCCTTCGGGTCAGCAGGACAGTCCGGTCGCTGGATTGGAGGACGACGGCCACGCCCAGGTCCACCCCCCGGGCGCCGGGCAGCTCGGCCGCGGGGCGCGCGGGCTGAGGGTCCAGGGCCGCGAAGGGGCAGAAGGGGGGGCGCTGGCGGGAGCGCGCGGTAAGGCTCGGCCAGTGGGGCGGGGCTTTCGGGAGTCGGGAGCCCCCGCCGCGCCCCGGGCCTGCGGCCTCCCGCTCCCACCGCGCCCCGGGGTGCCCCGCCCCGCCCCGGGGTGCCCCTCCCCGCCCCCGACCTGCAGCGGAAGCCTGACCGAGGCGCCGGGGAACTGCCGGTCCGACAGGACGAGCTGCCCCCGCTTCAGGGCGCAGTGCGCGGGCCACGGCCCGGGGCCCCGGGCGGCCCCCAGGCGGCCACACACGCTGCGCGCGAAGCCCACGGGCCCCAGGCGCGCGCCCTGGAGCAGCAGCACTCGCGCGGCCGCCATGCCGCGCCCGGGGTCCCCGCGCTGGGCGCCCCCTGCTGGCGCCGCGGAGCCTCCCCGCGGCGGGCAGAGCCCCGGCAGTTCAGGTGTGACCTGTCGGGGCCCCCCGCGGTGTGAAGCTGGAGACTGACCAAGACCACCTCCAAATCCCCGGCTCATTGCTCCCCATCTTCTTGGCCCCGGACAGGGACGCTCAGATGAATGACTGGACCCCCGTGCCTCCCACCGGCCGCGGCCCGCGCCTGCGAGGCCCCTCCAGAGCGGCGCGCAGCACCCCCGGGGTCCGTCCCATCTGCCTGCTAGCCAGACACTCGGGGGGACGGCCCTAACACCTCCCTTTCTTTCTTCTCACTCAAATGGCACCCCAGTGCAGTGGATTCTACTCCCTAGCGCTTCTAAAGTCTATGTCTTGCTCTCCAGTCTCTACTGCCCTTGTCATCTTCTACCTTCAATTTACTGCAAGTCTCAAAAAAAAAAAAAAAAAAAAAATTCCCGCCCCTGTAAGAGGTAAGGGAAGGCGCAAGCTCCAAGCAAGTGCACCAGGCTAAAAGCCTGCTTGACGGAGCTTTTCAAACTCCACCCCCCGAGTAGGGGCTGATGGGAGTAAGGGCTGAGTCCAAGATGGGGGTCAGCAAAGTTCGTGGACTATGTCAAACTCTGTCAGGTGTATTCTGTGCAATAAGGATAAAAAGGGGGTTTCAGTATAAGGCTCTGCAACTTATCCCACCACAAGGAATGCATTCAAACACCTTTATTTTCCCTCCCACCCCCAATATCTTTTGAGGAAAGTTCTTCTGGGTCATAGCCTCTTTATTGTGCTCTCGATGTAAGACTCCAGCAAGAAAATGGTTTCATCCACCTGGATCTCACTGGCATCCAACCTGAGTGAAAAAGTGAAAGTACTTGCTCAGACTGGTCATTAGCATATTTAAGATTAGCAGCTGGGCTGGGTGTGGCATGGAGAATTGCTTGATTACACTTGAGAGAAATGGGAAGAAAGCAGAACAAATAGATCATTCCCCCGTTCACTGAGCTCCTCTCTCGTGCAAGGTATGGTGGGGACTGCTGAGGATTCAAAAGGTACAGCCTCTGTCCTGGGGTAATTTCAGTCTAACTTGAGGCAGAAGAAAGAATAGCACATATAAAGGCCCAGGTATACAAGGATCTTGTGTGTTTTAAAATAGAAATTGGGGCCTCCCCGGTGGCGCAGCGGTTGAGCGCTGGGTTGCGAAGCTGCCCGCAGCCTCTGCAGTGCCGGTTCGATCTCCGGCTGCTCCCCGGCCACCTGAGGAGGGTCCCACATAGTGCGCAGACCTCTCCTGCTGCCCGCTGCTCCCCTCAGCAGTGTATTTCAGTCTTTCTGCCTGCCCTGCTCTGGCTCTGGCGAATTCTCTCACCCTCCCGCGCTTCTGACTGTACCCAGTACTTGCATAAATAAATAAATAAATGAATGAATAAATAAAAAATCTTAAAAAAAAAAAAAGAAATTGATTGTGGTCAAGGCATAAGGTGAGTAGTGATCAGGAATAGAGGGCAACTTCCTTAGCCCGATACAATCCGTCTTGGAAAACCCCACAGCTAACATTATATTTAATGGTAAAAGACGGGTAAAATTTTACTCCTAAGACCAGGAACAAAGTAAAGGTGTCTACTCTCACACTTTCATTCAACCTTTTACTGGAGGTTCTAGCTGGGCAACTAGGCAAGAAAATGGAAATATAAGGCATCCAGATTGAGAAGGAAGAGGTAATATATATGGGCATGATCCTATATATAAAAAAATCCTCAAAGAATCTACAAAAAAATTGCTAGCTAATGGCTGAATTCAGCAGTTATAAGAAATAAATTCAAGGGCCTCTCCTGGTGGCGCAGCGGTTGAACACTGGGCTGCGAAGCTGCCCGCAGCCTCTGCAGCGCCAGTTCGATCCCCGGCCACCGGGTGAGGGTTCCACATGGCGTGCAGACCTCTCCTGCTGCCCGCTGCTCCCCTCAGCAGTGTACTTCGTCAGTCTGCCTGTTCTGCTCTCCGCTCTGTCTCTGGTGAATCCTCTCACCCTCCCATGCTTCTGACTGTACCCAGTGCTTGTATAAATAAATAAATCTTTAAAAAAAAAATGAGTTAAAAAAAGAAATTCAAAACACAAAAACCAGCTTTATTTCTATATACTATAAATGAATAATTCAAAAATGAAATTAAGAAAATACTAAAATTAAAAAAAGGAATACATTTAACAAAAAAGTGCAAGACTTGAACACTGAAAATGACAAACAGCGTTGAAGACACTAAAGACCTAAACGAAAAGACCTCCCATGTTCATGAGCTGGAAGGATTATTGTTGCTAAGAGGGCAATAGTCCTGAAAGCAGTCACTACCAGGGTGAACGGTGAGGAGTGAAAGGAAATGAAGATGGAGACAGGCTGTTGTGAAACTGTGCAAGGCCTTATATGAAACACCAAGGAGTCTGGTATTTGTACTATAGATAATATAAGGGGGCAATAAAGCTTTTAAAGTAGGAGAGGAATATCATCAGCCATTTTAAAGACAGTAGCTCTGTGAGCATTATAAGAGATGGTTTGAAGGGGGAGTGACTGTGAAGGTCTAGGAAAGAGGTGATGACGGTCTGCCTGGGGCCTCAGAACAAAGGCCAGATTTGAGAGAGATTACTGAAGTCAAATCAAGAGCTGTGAACAGAAGGGTGGGGTGAGGGAGAAGCTGAGGATATCTTCAGAGTTTTTAGCTAGGAAAATAAATGGATTGTGTAGGGTAAGTATCAGGCTTTTCTGCCCTCCCACCATTAGGATTGATGATAGATCCTTGTGGTCCTGAATGCATGCTTGATGGCAGGCACCTGGAGTGGGGTGTGGGCATGCGTAAGTGGGTACACCTGGGCTGAGATACTGAGCTTATAAGGGCGGCATCATGGGGACGCCAGCAGAAGCACAACCATGAGAGAAGCAGAGACCACCAGAAAGCCCAGATAGAGTGAAGGCTTGCTGGGGGCTGGGAAGCCTGCCAGCCTCCTGGCCCCCCAGCATTCCTGCCTGCTGTGTACCTGATAAATCCCAATAAAAGCCTGAAAAGCCACAGAGGGCTCCAGGACTTCTCTTTACCCCGTCTGCTGGAATCATAGAAAACCTCCCCTGTGCCATTCCTGCCGCTACAACTGAATTCGGTAAATTGTCCCGGGGAAGACAAAGGTGGGTTTAGGTTTGCTTGTGTTAAGGTGGAAACGTTGCAGGATATGGAGGCAGATTTGTCTGGAAAGGATTTTGAAACATAGGCCTGAGTTTTTGCTTACTTGTTGACATTACGTTTCAGGGTCTCTAGCTGCTGGCGTTCAGGGGCTGTGATCATCTCCTCTATTTCTTGCAGCTGTGCCTCTTCCGCACCGGTGGCCTGCATAGATGCGATGATGGCCTCTACCCTCTGAGACTTTTCTAGCAGACGCCTGTCAGAAACACACGATTCTGAGGCATGCTCCTAGCCGAGGAGATCCTCTTACCCGTTAGCCTGAGGCCAGACTCCCTCTTTTACAGTTTCTAGTCAAAATGTGGATGATGTCACTCTTTAAGGATGCTTTTTACAATCTATATTTTTTTCCATTTCTATCGGAAATTTCCCCTCAAGTTTTTGACCTTGAAAGATGTAATTATTCATCTGAAAATACTCACTTGTTCTCTTTGGTTTCAAATTGTCTCCTTTCTATCAAGTTGGCTATGCTCTGAGGGGAGAGAAGAAAAATAGGAAATGCACACAATTCTATTTAACTCAGGTAAAATGGCTAAAGAGGACATGGGTGTGAGATCTGTCTGTGGGCAATGGGGAGACGGTCTAGAAGTTACCTTGTAGCACCTGTGCAGCAACATGCGGGCAGCTGCCAAGATGTTCACAGTATATAAATAGAAGGTCCTGGATGGGGCATGGTCTGGTGTTTTGGGAATTTCCTACTTGTCCATAGAAAGAGAAAGAAAAGAAATTATACTGATCTTCACAACTGGCAAGGCGCACACCTGTCCCATCGGGGCTACTCAGCCCTCTCTCATATGGTCACTCGCATCTGTGTTTATGGCATAGTCACCACACGGAGAGCTGGGCTGAGCGGCTCTCAGGTGCCAGGTAGGTTGTACTTGGTCTTTACGGAGAGCCATGTTATTCTTTCACCTTTACAACAAACCATCCATCACCGTTTCAAAGACAGAAAAATGGGTAAGTTGCTCAATGTCACTGTGTTAAGAAGCAGAGTTGTGATTCTGACTCCAAACCCTGTGTCCTGTTTTCTCCTGGGGTCTGTACTACGTGGCTCTGCGGAGTGAGACCCCAACAGATGTTTTGATGGGCTTACTCTATAGTCAGCCTAAGGCTTGAGGAAAGGACGAATCACAGGGGGGAAAAAAGGACAGGGTGATTTCTTGGCCATGCCTCTTTTTAAAAGGTCAGTTAAGGGCCTCCCTGGTGGCACAGGTGTTTGAGCGCCTCAGTGAGGCTGTCTGTAGCCTCTGCAGCGCAGGTTTGATCCTGGCGGGCCAGTGAGAATCCCACATGGCGCAGCAGACCTCTCCTGTCTTGCCTGCTGCTTCCCTCAGCAGTATATTTCAGTCAATCTGCCTGTTCTTTCCCCACTCTGTCTCCAGTGAATCCTCTTACCCCCCGCACATCTGGCCTGTACCCCGGTTCTTGTATAAAAAAATAAATAAATCTTTAAAAAAAAAAAGGTCAGTTAAAGCTCCACAATCATCTTTCAAGTGCTTGTTATGTCTTTGTTACAATCACTTTTTTGCTTCAGAGCTAGATATAGAGTTTGCTTGGGGTTCAGGACATCTGCCTTGGGAGTTTCTCCACCCTAGGCCAGTCTGCTGGCTGGTGATTATCACACCATTGGTTACCTGGAGTGATATAAAATTTTCTGAGAGCATCTTATAAAGCATATCCTTTGCCTCCTTTGCTGGAATCATTGCAAAGTCTTCCACCTGTTTCTGCTCCAGGTGCTTCTTTTGCAAAACTAGACGGAATATTCTGGCACAGCGAGACCCAAATCTGGAAAGGAAGGAAGAAAGTAAATGCACACCAACATGGACTACCTTGAACTCCTAGTCCTAGATGGTGGTGGCTCTATTTCTGGGGGAGGAGCTAGCACCAGAGAGGAGCAGTGATGTGCGAATTTCTATGGCTCCATAGAGTGATGGTGGCACCACCGATCGCTCGCCAGGCAGTCCCCAACCTTGACCCACCTGAGCGCCTCAGTTCCTACATTTGTGAGCAAAGACTTTACAAAGGGTAGTTAATTGGCATCACTGAGAGTCATGCAGTAGGGTATTCAGGGTTAAGAGTAAGGGACCCATAGCCATTCAGTGGAAAAATGAGGCAAGATATGCCATTACTTGTTGCTTAATGATCAAATTACTTGTTCAAATAAGGTATGGAAAGGAAGTATTTGACCCCCAGACAAGTCAGGGTGCCCCCCTTACCTCTCCTGTACGACAGACTCCAATGCGGCTGTGGCTAGGGACGTTAAAGCTTTGTGCAGGTCTTTGTGTAGAGGGTTAAGGTCACACAGTCTGTGTTTTGGCCTGGCCACTGTGACTTAGTTTTATTTAAAGCCTATAATTTGTAATTAAAATTTAAATGCTATTTTGTTTTGCACATTGGTTTCATTTGTGGTATTTCAAAACCTTACTTAACTAGGGTGGTTAAATAAGGGTTTTGCTTAACTAAAATTTGGCTAAAAGTCCTTTTTACTTCTTTATCGATGTATTTGTGAAATTTTCTAACTTATTCAACACACTGAATATTACCCAATCTTTTCTTTCACTAGTCGACATTGTGTTCTAGAGTTCTGACTGCCTGACTGTAAGGAAATAACTGGCAAGGATACTGATGACATACATTCCTCCACCGCTGTCGCCAGACTTTCCAACAAACTCTAGCTATTAAAAGAAGAGAGAGAGTGTTAACTGAATGGAAAGTCCTGTGATTTTATTCCCAAGGGAGCAAATCTGGTCAAGTGTCTATAGCAGGTAGCTCTTCCTATCAGATGATGGTGGGGAAATTGTTTCATCTGGCTGGGTAGAGAATGAGGCCACAGGAGAATGATGCCAGGTACCACTGGCAGAAATGAATTGTAAATAGAGCAGAAATAAGAAAAAAAAACACACTTACTGGATCATCTGCGAGCAGAGTGAGATACTGATCAAGGATTTGTTTAGAGATATTATAGCCAACAGGCAGGGATCTGAAGATCTATGGAGCAAAAAGAGAAACTGAAAATGTCAAAATTGCTGATATTACTAAAATAAAGAAGTTTTAATTTTAGATATCATAAGCATAAAAATGTCCAAAAATATTCACAGCAGTATTGTTTCTAAGAGTAAAAAACTAGAAACAATCCAAATGTGCAATAATAGGGAATTAATTAAAATAAAGCACAGCATGGCTATTAAGTAGAATCTGACATGGCCATTAAAAAGAATGAGACAGAACTATAAACATCGACATGAAAAGGTTTCATATACTGTCATATGAAAAAAGCATATTAGAACAGTATGTAGTATATAATCCCATTTTAGGGGTTAAGAATATAGCTATAAAGCTATATATATTAGACTATACCTGGAATAAAAGATCTGAGTAAAGATATACACTAAATTATAAATAAAGATCTCTGCAGCTGGGGTTATGTAAAGCTATATAAATATTTTGAGTTGAAATACATGTTATATACAATAAGCAGCACAGATCTTAATGGTTGAGTATGATGAGTGCCGACAATTGTACACACCCATGTAGCCACCTCCCACAACAAGACACAGAACATGTCCACCATTCCTGAAAGTACGGGGAATTCTAACTTTTTAAAAATTGTTAATTTCTCTGCTGCTTGAATATAGGTCATGTGATTACTCTGTCACACAAAAAAGCTTTTATTTGAAATTTTTTAGTAAGTTAAAAAAATTTTAAATAATATGAAATAAAAAGAGTAACTATATTTCATATGGATAAATATTATAAAAGTAATAAAAATAAGCATTTAATATATTAAATATTAGTATGTTAAGAAGACAATCTATTAAAAACAATTTTAAGGGGCCTCCCCAGTGGCGCAGTGGTTGAGCGCTGGGTTGCGAAGCTGCCTGCAGCCTCTGCAACGCTAGTTCGATTCCCGGCTGCTCCCCGGCCACTGGAGGAGGGTCCCACATGGCGCGCAGACCTCTCCTGCTGCCCGCTGCTCCCCTCAGCAGTGTCCTTCGGTCCTTCTGCCTGCTCTGCTCCCCGCTCTGGCTCTGGTGAATTCTCTCACCCTCCCGCGCTTCTGACTGTACCCAGTGCTTGTATAAATAAATAAGTAAATCTTTAAAAAAAAAACAAATTTAAGATATACAAAATTAATACACTGAAAAGAACCAAATGTAAGGGGTTAGATAGTGGATTCTCTGAACAATTATGAATACCTTACTCTTAGACCAAGAGAATGTACAGGCTTTTATAGGTTGTACTGACTCCCTGAAGCCAATCCCTATTCCACTTTGAACAACAAATATTCTTTCTTCCAAGACTCAGACCTCAACCTAATCCCAGGCTCCACATGTAATAATTACAATATCCAAGAGTCTATCAGAAAACTCGCAGCAGGAGCTGCAGCTCACCTCATTGGAAGCCAGCGGCTGGGTGAAGGGGGCACTAGAGGGCGTGGTGATCTCACTCATGCGGAGCATTGTTCGCACAATCTCGCTGCTGGTCTGGGTTTGAAAAGTGAACTGGAATTCAGAATTTATGCAATTGTGCTGGCTCTGGCTACATGCCAATGGTCATATCTGACAAATAAGTGACTGTCCCTGGTGGCCACTGACTCAGCCATTTAGATATCACCTGGTCCATCCTGTTGGCAACAGCGCTGACAATGGCTTGGTCCCGGAAGTGCTGGTGGAACCTGTCAAGGTTAGCCTGCCAATAAATCCCATCATCTGGAATGGGCTGAGGAAAAAAACGGTTAGAAAAAACATTTAGATAGAGTGAAGAGTTTTCTGAAGAGAAGCCTGGATTTAACTATTACTACTTCTTTTCCTAGCCAGTAGCAACTATGTTGGCAGGCAGAAAATCATATTGTGTTGATTAGTGTCTTCACAGTAACAAATCCACTGGCCCCAACTTGAAACAACTTCTCTAAGCTCACTGCCAACTTTCTATTTTAAATCTTTTCCATTATCCTCTAATCTCACATTTTCCCCTCCTTTCACACTCTTAGCAGATGACCTTGCTCTTCTTTCACAGAGAAAATAGAAACCATTTAGGCCAGAAGTCACACAAGTGTGTCCATACATCTGGCCCTTATTTAGAGAAGAATGCTGGTAGATCATTTAGGAGGGTATTGGCATAGTACTGACAAGAGAATGGCTTGGGCTAGGATGGTAGCAATGGAAGTGGTGAGAAATTGTTGGATTTTAGGTCATTTTGGTAACTAGGCTAACAGATTTTACTGTGAGACTGGATGGTTCCTAGGATTTCAGTCAAGGCAAATGGTGTACTAGGTGGTTGTCTTGGGGGTGGTGACCTTTACTAAGACGAGAAAGCTTAGGAGGGAGCCAATCCTTGGGAGTGGGATACTTAATTTTTGTCCTGGCATACTTATTTTGAGATGCTTAATAGACATAGGGGTGATGAGGAAGAATCTGAATGTAAGAGATAGGCCTATATATCTTTCAGCAGATTATTGAAGCTGATTTCTTTTTTCCTTTTTTTTAAGATTTATTTATTTTTATACAATAACTGTGGTACAGGCCAGAGGCGTGGGAGGGTGAGAGACAGAGTGGGGAGTGAACAGACAGATGGACCAAATACACTGCTGAGGGGAGCAGCGGGTGAGACAGGAGAGGTCTGCCTCGCCATGTGGGAATCTCCCTGGCTGGTTGGGGATCGAACAGCGCTGCAGAGGCTGCGGACAGCTTCACAGCGCTGCGCTCAAACCGCTGCGCCACTGGGGATTTCTTATCACTGGCCCACACGGGTCTGGATCTTTCTTTTCCAGCCATACCAAACAACAGGTATGAACAACAGACCTCTTTTTGCATAACCTGTTTATCTCTGTTCAATGACTGAAATAAGTTAAGTCTCAGAAGGGAGAATGCAGTAGAATTCACTCTTTGTTAGACTCTCCTGGCCGACATTTAACGAAATTCAAAACTGTGCTGCTCCTCAGCCCAGGAACCTTTACGCTCTCCCGGGGCTTATTATCTTGGGGCGCATCTGGCTTGAGTCAGGGTGAGGATTCCTAATCAAGAAGCCCCATTACCTCTTTGTTATCTGGAGTATGTTTTGGTCTCTTGGCCTTGGGCTCCCCAGCAGCATCTTCGTCAGAAGATCTCCTCCTTTTACCTTTCCCTGCCAAATAAAAACAGTGAACAGTTGGCTACATCTCATGTGATGCCAAGAAATGACCCAACACAAGAGCATGTATCTCTCTACCCTGAAGGCATCTGTAGCTACCTCTAGGTTACAGTTGCTGAGGAGACTGAAGTGCAATAGACTACATTTAAGCGTGAAGTTATCCCCAACTCAATATGATCAAAAGGAAACTTGTGATCTCTCCCCCTCAGACTGCTCTGCTCCAATGCTTCCTTTCACTGGAGCACCGTCATGCTCCTATACGTGCAAGTCAGGTGTACTGATGTCGATCTCTTTCTCATCTCCGCGATAATCTAAATTTTCACTGGTTTGTCTCCATTAAATTTTACCCCATTCTTTCTGCAGACAGGGAAATCTCTAAAATGCAAATCAGGTCATGCCACTTTCCTGCTTAAAATCTTTTAGTGATTTTCCTCTGCTCTTCTATTAAAAAAAGATGCTTTATAAGGTCTTACGTGATCTAGCCCCTGCCTCTCTCTCTAATCTTATCTCATGGCTCTCTTTCCTTTGTTTACTGGGCTTTGAACTATACTGACCATCTTTTACACTAGTCCCTTGGCAAAATGCTTATCCTTTGTACCCCTTCATACCTTTTCTTACTGGTTGGCTGCTACTTCAGCTGTAAGTCTTAGCTCAAATGCTACTTTCTCGAAGAAGCATGTGCCCTAAACTACCAGATAAATCAAGTCCCCTGTTATATATTTTCGTAACACCTTATACTTTTCTTTCACAGTATTTATCACAGTTTGTTATATACCTATGTGGTTGATTAATGTAAGACTCCTATACTAATGTCCCATAAGGCAGGGACATGACAGTTTTTCATCATTTTACCATAGAATCTCGCACATAATAAAGCCTTGGTATCTGCTCAATTGATTCATTTTTAAAACAATTCATTGAAAAAGAAGCCACAGTCAGGGCAATTCCTGGAACTCCAGGGATCAAAAGTCCTTACCTATTAAGCTTAGTTTAGGAACCAGGTACATATCCTTTTCATTGGTGACAAGAGTGGGGGCAGGTGGTGGTGGCCCAGGGTCTGCATTCTCAGTAGCAGGCACCAGCGGGCAGCGCTGCACAAAGTGTGTGTCTGCTAGTCGCACAAATGTGTTTGAGACCTCAGCATAGTCCATGGTTTTGCCATCTGTACAACAGGAGGAGAGAGGAAGGTGAGATGGGCTATGATAGCTGAGGGTCCACGCGCCGTGTCTGTGACAGTTGTGGATGTAGTACTGACCCTCCATGGTCTCTGTGAGCCGGTCTGCCACTTTCTTCACAACAGCTGACATTGTCATCTTGCCATTCAAGAGCAGCTCCTCAACAATCAGCTCCCCCGTGTCACTGTACAGTGTCTTGGCAGTATATATGTACCGGGGGTACCGAAGCATTCGCAGCACCCGGCTGCACTGGGCCTCATACTCTACCACGCCACGTTTGTGCACTTGATAGAGCACCAGATTATGTTGGATGAGGACACAAAGGGCTTTCTTCACCTAGAAAGGATCCAAAAGAAAGAGGGAAGAGCTGAGGATCTAACACATTACTGCTGGCAATTTTTGGCCAACCGTTTACTAAGCTTCAGGATCTCTGGGCACAAATCTGTGCTGCTTTCCTCCGTCTACTGGAGAGGCTAATGAAAATCACATGTTAGTGGAAGACATCAGGAAGATGCCTTGCTATGCTTTGATGGTCAACTGATTCTTACCTGCCACAGCATAACTTACTTCCCTTCTAATATTCTCATTCCTTACAGGTTACACTGGATGAGTGGACCGGAGTAAGTGAGGAGCGGCAGAGGATGAGCAAAGACTTGCTGAAGAGGCAAGAATGAGCTAAGAACACTTTGAGAAGCAAAACTTTGGGGCTTACGTCTCATCTTCTTTCCTCCCTCTATGTAACACTGTTGTGATACAGGGGCAGGCTTTCTCCCCTTTCCATTTGGGGAGTAACCATATTTAAGGTGGGCAAAAGGAACTGATGAAAGGAAAGCAAATTAATGTCATCCAAACATACCTGATCCAGGGATGTTCCTGTGTCATGGGCAATTACTCTCAGTGGCTGGCTGCCTGTTCTGATTAGGTGGACTCCAATTTTCTCTACAATCTCTCCAAAATGTTCTTGCAGCAACAAAGAACACAGCTTAATTTCTGCTTGAGTCATTGTACTGGGGAATCTCAGAGCTAGAAAATAAAAAGGCTTTACAATAGAAAGTTTTTCTTTTATAGTAGGAATAGACGTGTTGAGTGTAAATTCATGTACATTCTGGAGGACAATTTAACATTACATATCAAAAGCCTTAAAATATGCATGCCTTTGACCTAACAATTATGTTCCATCTAACAATAAGGGATTAATTTGATAAGTTATGACATACCCACATAATGGAATACCATGCCAAGATTTAAAATGATTAAGTATAATCTGCATTAACATAGAAAATGAAAGAATGGAATCGACAAATGTTGGAGAAATTGTAGTAAAAAAGGAACTATCACCCAGTATTGGTGGGAATGCAAGTTGGCGCAGTCCCTGTGGAAAATGGTATGGAGGTTTCTTAAGAAAATAAAAATGAAAATTCCCTATGATCCTGGAATACCTCTACTAGGTATTTATCCAAATAACATGAAAATTCTAATACAAAAAAGTTTATGTCAATGTACATAGCAGCACTGTCCACAATTACCAAGTCATGGAACCAGCCTCAATGCTCTTCAACAGACAAATGGATAAAGAAATTACGGGATATGTATGCAATGGAATACAACACAGCTGTGCAAAAGATGAAATAGTGGCAGTTGGGGCAAAATGGATGGAACTCAAGGTGATTATGTTAAGTGTCAAGTGAAAAAGTGAAAGGCAGATATTGGATGGTTTCAATCATGTGTGGAATCATAAGTAATCAGAAAGCATACGCAGGCAAAATGTAGCAGAAATAAATCTTGAACTCAGTAAAAGAAAAAAAAATGTTTATGTTGTATTAAGTGAAAGAGGAAGGTTATAGGGCCTCCCCGGTGGTGCAGCCATTGAGCGCTGGGTTGCGAAGCTGCCCGTGGCCTCTGCGGTGCAGGTTCGATCCCCGGCTGCTCCCCGGCCACTGGAGGAGGGTCCCCCATGGCGCGCAGACCTCTCCGGTCGCCTGCTGCTCCCCTCAGCAGTATAACTCGGTCTTTCTGCCTGCTCTGCTCCCCGCTCTGGCTCCCGCGCTTCTGACTGTACCCAGTGCTTGTATAAATAAATAAATCTTAAAAAAAAAAAAAAGACTAAAGACTAAATTCCATTAAAAAAAAAGAGGGAGGTTATAAAGCAAAATGTAGAGTAAAATTTAATATTTGTCAAAAAAAGTGCATACAAAAAAACCCCATCACTGTTAGAACGTACATCCAATTTATCTTTATGGGATTATTTGTGATTCTAATTTTCTTTAAAGATTAGGGGTAGATGGTTTTGCGATCTGTCACAGAACGAGATTTTATACTTCATTGGAAAAATCAAGGTTACTGTTCACTGGGAGTGAACAGGCAGTGTCTCTCCAAGCCCATAAAGGAAATGCCAACTTGGAAAGATAAATTTAGAGTAAATGGAGAGCTTCTCAACCGGGTGCTTCAAACAGGAGATGAAGTATGTCGATTGCAGGGTGGTTTAATTCTGAAATTCCTATTTTTTTTTAAAAAAGATTTGATTTCTTTATGCATACAAGAACTGGAGTGCAGGCCAGTGGTGGTGTTAGGGGGGAAAAGGCTGTCCCAAAGCTAATTCCATACAGGCTTTGTGGACTCCACCCCCACCCCAGGTCAAAGCCAAAGACACTGGGAACTCCAAATCCCATCCCCACCAAAGGGAAGGTGGCTGGGACCTGAGGGTGGGGTTAAGCAGCCAGGTTGGTATAAAGCCAGACACGTGGGCTTTGGAGGGGTCCTCCATTTTTGGCTCTCCGCCAGCTCGCAGCAACCGGCCAGCTGGAGAGTGCCTTTGGGTTTCCAGGTCGGCGGATGGGGTAGGTGGCATTAAAGACTTTATTTCCCTATTTTCTCCCTGAGTTGTACATTTTCCTTATTTCCTTTTCTCTTGTAAATAAACCTTTTATTAACCTTTTGTGTGTGTCTGTAGTAGAGTATTCATAAGTCCCTTTAAAGCGCGCGGGTGAGGACCCACAGCCAGGAACCCGTTTAATATCGGGGTTGCTCTATAACAGTGGGGGTGTGTGTGAGAGGAGTCTCCAGAGACAGAGTGGGGACCCCAACAGGCGGATCCTCTGAAACACACTGCTGCGGGGGGCAGCGGGGAGCCAGGCGAGGTCTGCCGCGCCATGTGGGTAGCTCCCTGACCCTCGCGCAGCAGCGGCTGGCGACTTAACCCCTGCGCCCCCAGGGAGGCCCCTGAAATGCCTATTTCTTGACAAAGTAGACATAAACAAAACAGACTGTTTCTTATGATCACAAACCGCTGCCCAAAACTGCTTTGTCCACTTACTCTCCCGAGTCCTCAGAAGCCGCCCCGGCCGCTCAGCCCCCGTCCCCCCACTCCCGCGGTGAAGCACCCCAGACCCTCCGCCGTCCCCGGAAGGCCTCCCCCAGACGCGAGGCCCCTCGCAGGCCCCGCTCCCGAGCCGGCCCCTCGGCCGGGCCCAGAGCCCCCTGGGCCCGCGCCGCCCACTGACCTCAGCCGACGCGGCCGCAGGCTCGCGGCGCAGGCGACGGGGCCCGCGAAGGACCCGGCCGGGACGCGCGCGCCGCTCTACCCCGCGCGTCGGTGGTTTCCGGGGACGCTCTGGCCGCGCTCTCGCTGGCAGGCTGGAGGACCGGCGGGGGCCGCGGCGACGGGCGCTGCTTCCTGCGCGGCTCAGGGGCCGGGGCGGGCCGGGGTCACCGTCCGCGTCGCCGCGGCTCCGGCCGGCGCCTCACGTGACCGACGCGGTTCCGGCGCGGCCGGCGCAGCGAGGAGGCGGCGGGCGGGCGGGGGCGGCGACCGCAGCCGGGAGGGAGCGGCCTGGCGGGGACGGGAGCGCTGCCCTCTCGGACGCCGCGGCGGCGCAGGAAGATGGCGGAGGCCTCGGCGGCCGGGGCGGGCGCGGGCGCGGCGATGGCGGCGCACCGCTTCTTCTGCCACTTCTGCAAGGGCGAGGTCAGCCCCAAACTACCGGTAAGCGCCGCGTCCTCTGCGCGCGGGTCGGCGCCGCCCTCGCCCCGGGGGCCGGGAGGGACCTGGGGGTCCCCCGCCCCCGAGGCCCCGGACACGGCCCCCCGCGGTCCCGCGGGCTGTGCCGGCCCCGAGCCCCGCGCGTCGGCGGGCCCGGGCTCCGACCCCCCGGCCCCGCGGAGGCCGCCGCCCGCCCTCGGCCCCCGGCCCCCCGCACCCCGGCCCGCGGGCCCCGCGGGGTGCTGTCCCCCTCTGCGAGTGCCCGACGGCTCGCCCCGGTTTGCTCGCGCCCGCCCCACCTCGCCCCTTCCGCGGGCGACCTCGCCTCCCCCCTGCGGCTCCTCGCCTTCCTGTTCCTCGTCCGCCCGCAGCGCACCCCTTCCCCGCCCGGGGACGCGGAATAGCGGGGCGCCGCGGGCCCCCCCTCGCGAGTGTCCGGGGACGGGCGCCGGAGGCCCGGAGAGGGAGGCCAGGGAGGGGATGGCGGGGAGACGGTCGCCCCGGCCGCCCCGGCGCCGGGGAAGGTGAGGGCGCGGGCGCTGGAGCATGACTTGCACGGCCTGCGGCCCCGGCGCTGGGGGAAGGCTTCGGGGGGACGCGGGGCGGCCTTTCAGCCGGGTGGATTCTGGTGGTCCTGCTGCCGGTGTCGTCAGCACCACCCCCGAGCGCCCCGGCCCCATTTCGCCCACTTCATCAAAAGATCCAGGACAGAAAATTGGTTGTGGCGGTGCCTGTCGGTTTGTGCGCCCCGGAGGCAGCCGAGAGCTGTCCCTGCAGCGTGTCGCCCGCTCCCCTGTGCCGGGCTGGGGTTCTGACTGCCGCAGGGTGAGTGGCCATCCGCCTCTTTTGAGAAGTACTTGTGGGTGTTCTTTTTCTTTCGAGTAGCCAGGTCCAGCCTTAGACAGCGCGGCTCCATAACAACTTATATAATTTATAGGGTCTCAGATAGCGTCCCTGAGAAAGCCTGCTGGAGAAAGTCTGTGTGTCTTAGTTTCGAGAAGCACAAATGGAGTTCAGTAAGTAAAAGCCTAAAGGGTATTTTAGCTTTTTCACCCCCAAGTTGTGCTTTGCAGCCTGTGGGGGTGTTTTCCTTTCTCCCTGTTTTTTTTTTTTTTTTTTTTAAGCTTTGCTTTCTGATTTAGCTGTGTGTGTGTTCCTGCTTCTTGCCATATTCCTGTGCTGGGAAGGGCAGATGCCTTCTTTTTTGTTATTGGACATCAGAGCCTCCAGAACAATCTTACCGCAGCGAGGGAGTCTGGAATTCAGCCAATGCATGTGACCGTGTTGAATGTGAACTCTTTTAACTCTTCGAATCTTTATACTGCTGCTCACTATTTGCCTTTAAGAGTGAGAAGCGTCTAACTTTCTATAACTTCTATCTTCTTACCTCCCCACATCATTTATTTCAAAGTGCTTTTTGAAAAGGTATACTTTTGAAAGACTTTTAAGGTGTTTTTCTAAACCTTAGTTTGGCCCAGAGAAGTTATTGATCTTTAGTTTGATTCATAATCTGTGTATAATTTGGGGTCCAACACAATTAAAATGTGTGCTATTCTTTCTGAACACCTGAGGCAGAGTATTGTTTGACATTAGCTTTTTTTAATGTTCATGCTTATTTTTAACTGAAGTGTGACATATATACAGCATGCAGATTCTAAGTGTCCAGCTCAATTCATTTTTTATATATATACCATGCCCTCAAATCTCTCATCAGAGGTTTTACATTAGCTTTGAGTGAGCTACTGCTAGGTATTTTTCTTCACCAGTCAGGGGGAAGGCTGCTTCACAGCCATCTCATCTCTTGCCATTTTATTCACTACACAGGAGTTATAATTGTGTTCAGAGGGACAAGATTGGAAGTTTTTTGACTCTTTATTTTTCTCCCTCTCCCAAACTCAAGGAAATAAGACTCCTTGATACATTTGGAATTATGTGTAGTCAATAGCAATAGCGTACCCCATGTTTGGCCCTGTAATTATCCTTAGGTTATTTTTAATATTTATTTATTTTTCAGTTCTACTACTCTGGAAGATCTTGGGCAAAGCTAACTTTAACGTCTATATTGAAATAAATATTTTTGGTTGTAACTTCTGAGAGAGATTGGAGTCTGCATAATGTCTTTACTACTAGTACTGATCTATCCATGTTAACTTTTGTTTCTTTGGTTTGGATCCTCCCTTTCATTTAGAAAGAAGGTATTAGGAAATGAGGGGAGGTCATGAAGGCAATATTACAATGAAAATATATTCATTACTGTTACAGGTTTCAAAAAAGAGTCATCATTTAAAGGTGAACATTGAGGGCCTCCCTCGGTGGTGCAGCGGTTGAGCGCTGGGTTGCGAGGCTGCCTGCAGCCTCTGCAGCGCTGGTTTTGTAACAGGGTGGTCCCCAGGAAAGGGGGAGGTTCCCTGTCCTATAACAGTTTGATCCCCGGCCACCAGCGAGGGCCCCACCAAAAAAAAAAAAAAAAAAAAAAAGTGAACATTGATAGGATTTCCTCTTATTAAGAGTGTTTTCCTTTTTAAAGTGAAAATAATTTTGGTAAAACTACTATTTGGGGGGCCTCCCCAGTGGCGCAGCGGTTGAGCGCTGGGTTGCGAAGCTGCCCGCAGCCTCCGCGGCGCCGGTTCGATCCCCGGCTGCTCCCCGGCCACTGGAGGAGGGTCCCACATGGCGCGCAGACCTCTCCTGCCGTCCGTTGCTCCCCTCAGCAGTGTACTTCGGTCCTTCTGCCTGCTCTGCTCCCCGCTCTGGCTCTGGTGAATTCTCTCACCCTCCCGCGCTTCTGACTGTACCCAGTGCATGTATAAAACAAACAAACAAACAAACAAATAAATAATAAATAAAAAACATGCCTCTTTAAAAAAAAAAAACTACTATTTGGTTTTAAAAATAAGAGATTTTTGGTAATATGGTTTGAATCCCTAGGGTTTCATGTTTATATATGATTGGGTAAAGTGACATTATATAATTTTTGGTCATCAAATGCTAGAAGAAATAATTAACTTAAAATTATTTTCAAACACAGCAGAAGCTTCCACCTGACCTATCCTATTAAGAGACAGTGTGAAACCAAGACAGTGGAGCTACTGCGCTAGGTAGAAGGATGACTGGCTAGTACAGCACAGGGCTGTGTCATGGAGTGTAAAGGTGTCACTCTGTCTGCACGCTGCCCTCCCTTCCTTTTAAGTAAAAGTCAGGGAATATTACCTTTTGAGGTTGAAAGGTTCGGCGCGGTAAAGAAAAGGAGAGCCAGGCTACATTTCTCAAAGGGAGGGAAAGTTTATTGCGCCCCGGGCAGACCTCACAGACCCAAGGCGGGGGTCAGTGAAGCCGCGCACGTTGTTAGGGGGAAGCAGGGTTTTATAGGGCGAGGAGAGGTCAGGTGGGTAGTTGGGCTCGTATGGCGGGAAAAGTTTGTAGGGCAGGTAGAGGTTCTTTGTCTGAGATGAGACTCGTAGGGGGAGGGGGGAGGCTCATTGTCTGAGTCCTCCAGGCAGGTATCCGCATTCCTGCCCCCCAGGTGGGCTTCCTGGTTGGCTCCTGCATTCTGGCTTCCTGCATGGACCTTTCATAGGCTAAATCTGGTAGAGTCATTAAACAGGATAAGGTAAATCATATTAGGAGTGAACTCTGTTGGTACTGATGAGACTAGGATGGGTCTTCAGTGCTATTGTTATAGGACAGGGAGAGGGGCAGCTCAAACCCCGCAAACCTGCCTATTCTAAATGGGTTCTGCCATCCGCCGCATCAACACAAAACACATGAGACTTTAATGGGAAGGAACTTTAATAAAACTAGGAAACAATACAGGTAAGGCAAAGAGTCTAGTTTCTAAATGAAGCACCCAAAGTTACCCGTCCCCTCGTGGGTAAAACTCCATCCATATGGGATCGGCCCAGAACAAGGCCCCAAAGCCTGCTACAAGTCTAAAGCATCTTCCAGTGGGGACCCACAGAAAAGGGTCACAAACAACCGGACAAGCCCGGAAGGAAAAGAGCAAAATCAACATCAAGATAAAAGCTGCCATTGTCACCTCCCCACGGGTCTCACCCACATCTGTGTCACCCAGTCCACGACCAAAAGACAAGCACAGTTTCTTTACGTGTCTCTAGGCTCCATGCGCCTCCTCCAGGTCTCCTTCTGGCTCCATCCTGCTCCTTCCTTCCTCAGTCTCTTCTTCAGCTTCTCTTCTTCCTGCTCAGCTCCACCCTCCCTTGGGTGGGGCAGGGAACCTCCCCCTTTCCTGGGGACCACCCTGTTATACTATGGAGATTGGGGCATCCAAATCCGGACAAGACACCAGCCTAAGTAAGGACTTCTGGTGAGCCGCTCCTCTCTGAGGCTCTTCCTGAAGGACTGTGGGTCTGCTAGACTTAAGTGGCCTGCTTAGCCACCTTTATGGTTACCTGCAGTTCTGCATTCCTATAGAAAGGTCCTGCCGCGGACCAGCACAGCAGTAGACGATGTGGCCACCTCAGGGTTGAGAGAAGCGTGCAGGGTGGTCAGGGCGTCGGTGAAAGAAATGACAAACAGACACACTTCAAGAGTGAAAATCTGAGTGTAATTTTTTTTTGAGTTTGTGACCAATATATATATATGTTTTCCAAAAGCACAGGGACAATGAATATCAATGAAATCAGCTTGCTCATGGGCTCAGCCTATCACCATCAGGGAGGTGATCTACATAACAAGCAATGACTTTTATAGAAGAAAGAAGGAAGTTTAGAAAGACAAATAAGGGATTAAAGTTTGTAGTTCTAGAAAGACGGGATAAGATTTTTAGCATTTTTGTGGTGGTTCCTGGTGGTCGTTATCTTTTGATAGCTTCTGTCTTTTCAGGGAACTTCCACTGTACTTCCTATGTTTCAGGGTGTTATGCTGTTCTCTCCCTGTGCGCCCAGCCGGACCTAGGGACCGTGGCGAAAGCCATTCCTAAAGGTCACTGCAGGGGGAGGTGCAGCAGGTATGTAGGGTTTTGCTGTTCTCCCCCTGCGCGCTGGTTGCCCAGCCGGACCTAGGGACGGTTAACCCTAAAGGTCACTTCCGGGGGAGGTGCAGCAAGGTCCGAACTGTCCAGTCACAGTCATATGAGCCAAACCTTTCAAGGTGCCTTTCACATCAATCAAGAGCAGAAAGCTTGATCACTCTGGGAAGGGTATGCATCAAGAGGTATGACCCGGAATGCCCAGGGGGCTGAGGACGGATGCATGAACTCACTGCCGACTCATACATCATGAGGTATGACCGGCAACACCTGGGGGGCTGAGGACTGATGTATGACAAGGGACCCCAGAAGCTGATCAGTGGAATGCCTTATTGATAAGATTAGGACCGTGGCCAGGGGTCTGGGGTCTAGTTTCGATGACAACACTTGGTCATCAAGCTGATACATGGCCAGCAGACTCGTGTCCCCAAGCCCTCGATAACATTCCTGAGTTTCACCATCCTTTTCTCCTTGTCCTCCTAACGCACGTAGCTGATGCTCTATGATTATTTTGTCAATAAAAGCGGCCAGGATCTTGCTCTCAGCAGCATCCTGCCTTGTGCAGCCTGCTCCACGTGTCTTTGTCAGTGTGGTGTTGCCTGACACAATAGAGGACCTTCTCTCCCTCTCACATCACCTTCTTTGATCTAATGAAGGCCATTGTAATCACTAAGTAACCTTACCTAAAGCTGTACAAGTCATTATCACTGTGTTCCACTTGTGGTGACTCCAACACAGGAACACTCCCTACCACATCGTAATAAGAGTAGCTAAAAAGTAGATTTCTTGAAGACTTTGTGACTCCTAAAAATTTAAGTTCACTGATCTTGCTTTTTAAGTTGCATGATTCTTAGAAAGATCGCAGGCAGTCTAAGTAATGTTAGTAGTGCAGTTGAAGCATATGAAGGAATTTAGTGACTTGGACTAGGTTTGAGGGTTTTTCATAATTAGATGTCTTAAATTATGCTATTGGTGACTTACTAGTTAACAAAGCTGCCTGACTAGTATCTAGTCTGGTGTTACATAACCTTTGCATAGTTAATATTTCTTTTTTTTTTTTAAAGATTTATTTATTTATGCATACAAGAACTGGGGTACAGGCCAGAGGTGCAGGGGGGGAGCAGAACAGGTGGATTGACCGAAACACACTGCTGAGGGGAGTAGTGGGCGAGACAGGAGAGGTCTGCTGCGCCATGTGGGCCACCTCTCTGGCGGGTATCAATTTTGTGCTGCAGTGGCTTCGGATTGCTTCATAGCGCTGCGACTTAACCCTTTGTGCCACCAGGGAGGCCCCAAATATTTCTTGACATAAATGAATAAATGATCTGATGAGTTGAAAACTCAATGGTTGTGAGATCTTTATCTAAAAGGCTTCAGTGTAGAAAATGCAGGTGCAACCATGCGAAGTTGGAACATACATTGTCAGTAACTAATCTCTGCAGGCACCTAGAGACAAGATGCAGTTATCTATATGGGGAGAAAGCTGCTTTAGTCTTGAAATTCTAATGAGTAGATGCATATTTGGGGAACTCTGGGGGACTTTTTCAGTATGAGGAAGAACAAAGATCATAGAATTTAACTCACTGCAGAGAAATTCCCTGTGCTTTTGGTGAGGTACTGATTGCTGTTGGCGCTTTGTGTTTCTTTATGCTTACTTGTATTTTATGGCCTTTGCTGATGCTCAGGGAGGGAGTGCTGATGTCTTCCCGATGGCCATCTTACTAAAGGGGGAAAAAAGGTGTGGATTGGTTCCCCCCACCCCAAAGATTTATTTATTTATACAAGCACTGGGTACAGTTAGAAGCGCAGGAGGGTGAGAGAATTCACCAGAGCCAGAGCGGGGAGTAGAGCAGGCAGAAGGACCGAAGTACACTGCTGAGGGGAGCAGCGGGCGGGCGGCAGGAGAGGTCTGTGGGCCATGTGGGACCCTCACCCACGGCAGGAGATCGAACCGGCGCTGCAGAGGCTGCGGGCAGCTTCACAACCCAGCGCTCAACCGCTGAGCCACCAGGGAGGCCCTGGATTGGTTTTTAATCTCTGCATTCAAATTAGAGGGGGGTCTAAGAGTATGAAGTCTGGGGGCCCTGGCTGCTTTGCATCTCTCCGCAGCCCGACCAGGAGCAGTGAAGGACATGGCGTAGTACTTGCTCTACGGGGGTGACGGGGGTGTGCTTGCTCGAGGGAGGGCACCTGATGATGTCCATTGGACATTTTTCATTGTCACAAGTGTGGGAGGGGGAAGGATTTTTGGCATTTGGTGGATCGAGGCTCGGGGTGCTACTAAACATGAAACGGCGCACAGCAAAGAATTATTGGGCCCAAAACGTTAAGTGTGCTGAGGTAGAGGAAGCCTGGGGTAAGGGATCGAGGGCCAACATTTATCCTCTTGTATCAGTGAGCTGAAGGTTTTGCTTTGATAGAACTTTAATTCCTAATTTTGGGATCCAGATGGGAATTTTCAGTAAGATAGTTGGGACCATAATAGAATTTTTGCCAAAGCCCTGATAGACGGGACTGTCTTGGGTGGCAGCTAGTGGCTGCCATTCCTGTTATAGCCTCTGTTGGGGCCACTTTCCCTCCTGTAAGACCAGAGGAACTGGATCCCCTCTCTCAAGTTACCCACTCTAGATTAGAAGTTACAGTTTAGGAGTTAGAAGTTACAACTTCTAAGTGAAAAGTATCCAAATTTTTGTCAGCTGGAACTGACAAAGGCCTGACAAATGAAGGCTGCAACACTACATGTAACTTAGTAAGAGAGCTGGCTGTTCCGGTTTAAAAACAAAAATAGACAGCAAGCCTAACTTTTAGTTTTTCTATAGCTCATCATAGCGTTAGTCACATTTTACTTTCTCTTATAGCTCTTAGACATTTCATGAGCATAGGCGATTTTGTGCTTAAGCTTTTAATTTCTTTAAACTGTGGTGGAGAAGAGAAATTGAAGTTATTGTTACTTTTTCTATTGCTAATTCTTTATGAGACTGGAGCTGAATCATCTGACCCTCTCAGTTTACCTCAATATATCCTGCCGTAAAATGATACTGAGCTGCATCTCTTGGAAGCTTGACTGAGCATTCAGAGAAATGGAACTATGTGATCTTTGATTGAAAGGCAGGTAGAATGAACAATCCTTATTTTAGAGGAATAGGATCTGTGCCATATAGAAACAGCTTAGGTTTCCTTACAGTTTCACATACAGGCATTTAGATTAGATTTTAAGTTCAAGTGTTAGCAGGTCCTTAGAGGTCTCCAAATGCCTGTGGATCAAATAGAGGTGAGTTGGCTCTGGTGATCTTAAACCAGGCCCACTTTTCATGTATGTTAAGTAGACTGTCCAGTCTCTTCCCAGGTTAGTTTTGTTTTACATAAAGATGTGTTAAGATAGCTGGCCCCTCTTGTTTTCAACAGGTTTCATAGGAAACTTCTCAGAGAAGGTATCCTATATTCTCCCCCTTGCCATTCACTCTGACATGCAAATTTGAATAGACCTTAAACATGGAGAATGTTCTTCCAGTACAGGCTTCAGTATGTTTACTTTTCTTCCTTATTCTGAATTTGTTTTCTGGAAAGTAAGAAAAAACCCCCATGGTTACGTGCCCTTTTCTGCCTTTTTCTGGATTAACCTGCAGGTATTCTATAATGATGTTGACCTTCTCGCCAGGTGAATCACAAGCCCATCAGACCTAGTGCCCTCTTATTATAATTTTTTGAAGTATTCCTTTTAATGAAATGATTTTTATAGGTAATACAACTTTCCTGTATATGCAGCTTTTTTAAAATTTATTTTTATTTTTAAAGATTTATTTTATTTATACAAGAGCCGAGGTACAGTCCAGATGCATGGGAGGGTGAGAGGACTCACCAGAGACAGAGCGGGGAACAGAACAGGCAGACTGACTGAAATGCACTGCTGAGGGGGGCAGCGGGCAAGACAGGAGAGGTCTGCTCGCCATATGGGTTGCTCCACGGCCGGTGAGGTTTGAACCAGCACTGCAGAGGTTGCAGACAGCTTCATAGCGCTGCACTCAACTGCCCGTGCCACCAGGGAGGCCCCTACAGCTTTTTTAAAAAATGATTCTCTATAAAATAAAGAAGTAAAAATAAAATAATCCATGATAAAATTATATACATTCAATCTCTAAAGAATTGGTTGCCCATAATAGGAAGATACTGGTAGATATTGGGGCCAAATGTCAACAAAACATCTACCGAAGTGGACTGTTAGAAATGAATTTGCAACCTCAATACCATGAGAGGCAACCACCAGAATGGTGCACAATACTTGGTGAAGGTTAAAATAAAGTACAGTTGTCTTTGCCTTTTTCCAGTAATTGCTTTTTGGGACACTTAGTGTACATTAAAATTATTCAAAAAGACTTGGTATTTATATGTAGAATGGAGTTATGTCCTCAGCTTGATAATTACAATATAAAGATTTTTTTTCAAAATCTGGAGGGGCCTCCCTGGTCGCACAAACAGTTAACGTCAGCACTGTGAAGCTATCTGTAGCTACTGCAGCACGTGTTCCATCCCTGGCCAGGGAAGTGACCCACATGGCGCAGCAGACCTGTCCTGTCTCCCGGCAGCTCCCCTCAGCAGTGTATTTCAGTCAGTCTGCCTGTTCTGCTCCTCACTCTGTCTCTGGTGAATCCTCTTACTCCGCACCTCTGGCCTGTACCCCAGTTCTTGTATGCACAAATAAATCTTTAAAAAAAATAAATAGCTATCCACATGCAGTTTGAGAATAGAGACATTTCTTTGTGCTGGCTTTCTTTTTTTAAAAAAAAGATTTTTTTTTTAATTTTCAATGAAATGCCATTATTTTACATCCTTGCTAATTTTTGGACAGTTTAGGATTTCTCCTCTAGTCACGTGGCTCCCCTATCACCGAAGCACCCACAGTCCTCCACCGGAGCCCACTGTGCTCACCTCCCCCTTCTTCCACCTCTTCTCTCATGGCTGCCTCAGGTCTGTGATCAGCTTTCCAGGGTTGTTTTAAAGTTGGTCTTTGTCTGACCCTTTGTTTGGTTTCTCTATATTCCACCTCTAAGTGAAACCATCTGGTATTTATCTTTCTCCTCGGACTTATTTCACACACCATAATCCCTTCCAGCTCCATCCAAGTTGTCACAGATGGCATGCGTTTGTCTTGATCGCTGAGTGGTGTTCCATTGTGTGTACAGACCCCATCTTCTTGTTCCACTTATCTGTTTTTGGACATTTAGGTTGTTTCCATATCTTGGCAATTGTAAATAATGCTGCAGTAAACACAGGAGTGCAGATTTCCTTTTGAATTAGTGTTTTTGTGTCCTTTGGATAGATACCTAGGAGTGGAATTGCAGGTCATATGGCAGATCTATTTTTAGTCTTTTGAGAAACCTCCACGTTTCTTTCCATAGAGGCTGGACCAGTCTGCATTCCCATCAGCAGTGTAAAGGGTTCCTTTTTCTCTTTCTTGTGCTTTCCTGGCTCTGCCCATTAAATGTCTGTGACATTTCTTAATTATTGTGACAACCAAAAATCACTTCCATGGTTGTCCAGAATGTCCCTTCAGTGAGCAAGTTGTCCTCCTTGAGAGAGCCATGTTATCATTTACTTTCTCTTGCTTGCTGTTCAGTACTTAAGGGTAGTACTTTTCACATATTGCAAGATTGTTTTTGTCCTTTATGCTTGATTTAATTGTCCTTTAGGCAATTCCTCTGATATGCCTTTAAATTTCTCATTTACTCACCACTCTTATTATTGCTACTTCCTTTTTCACTAGTGATTAGAACAGTGCCTGGTATTGATTCAGTATTTGTTGCATGAAGGAATTGTAATTGAAAGCTATTTTCTTGCCAGTTTCTGATTTTTATACATGTTGAATATCATGGTAGTACTACTAGTGTTCATAAAATCACCTTAAAACAAAGCACCAACCTGCAGATTAATGAGTAAACAGTTGGCTCAGAGCAGTGGACTGATGAACCACTTGTCATTAGTAAGTGACACGTGGAGTTGAGCCTCGTTTTGAGTATGGCTTTGTTTCTGCCTATGTGTGTTGTAAAGCAGGAGGCTTCCCCTAGTTACCTGCCCTCCAGGCGGACATCTGATTGGCTTTTTTTTTTTTAATAGAGGCATGTTTTATTTTTTGTTTGTTTGTTTGTTTTGTTTATACAAGCACTGGGTATCAGAAGCGCGGAGGGTGAGAGAATTCACCAGAGCCAGAGCGGGGAGCAGAGCAGGCAGACCGACGAAGTACACTGCTGAGGGGAGCAGCGGGTGGCAGGAGAGGTCTGAGCACCATGTGGGACCCTCAGGTGGCCGGGAGCAGCCGGGGATCAAACCGGCGCTGCAGAGGCTGCGGGCAGCTTCGCAACCCAGCACTCAACCGCTGAGCCACCCGGGAGGCCCCTAAAGCAGAGTTGTCTTAATAATCATTTGCAGCTGAAATTGTCAAATGGAAATTAGCTGCTTATAGATTTTCGATAAATTAGGTGATTGTGTGAGGCGCTTTATTGTCAGACAAGCTTACTAGGTTGTTGGTTCCTTGATTTTAATTTATGGTGCTAGATATTACATCCTGGTCTGCATTATAGTCTCTGTTGGTTGTTTAGAGGCCTTAGTGCTAACTAGTTAAGACAGGTTGAAAGTAGTAATAACAAGTGAGAATTTCTTTAAATTTTTTCAACCATGTACTAATTACTAACATTACTGGCTTATTATTCTATGTCAAGTGTATATGCCTTGAAGGAAATTTGCTTTAATATCATACTAACATTAAATTTTAAGATAGATCAGTATAAATGCGCAGAGATGGCGGGCACCTGGAGTGGGGTGTGGGCATGCGTAAGTGGATACACCTGGGCTGAGAGACTGAGCTTATAAGGGCGGCGTCACGGAGACGCCAGCAGGAGTAGAAGCAGAACCGCGAGAGAACACCGGAGAGCCCAGAAAGAGTGAGGACTTGCTGGGGGCTGGGAGGCCTGCCAGCCTCCCGGCGGCCCTCCCCCCCCAACCCCCCCCCAACCTCCCCCCCCCCCCCCCCCCCGCACCCCTGCCTGCTGTGTACCTCGTAAATTCCAATAAAAGCCTGAAAAGCCACTGCGGGCTCCAGGACTCACTCCTTCACTTGTCTGCTCGGGTCATAGAAAAGCTGCACTGTACGCATTCCTGCCCTTACACAGACTTCTCAAGGTTTTTAAGCTTAGCGATAGAACATAGGTCTGTCTCATCTTATAGCTCTAGTGCTGTAAAAGGTACCAGAAGTCTACCTGTTGTTTTTTTTAAAGATTTATTTATTTATGCATACAAGAGCTGGGGTATAGGCTAGAGGTGTGGGGGTGGGGGGTGAGAGGATTCAGGAGAGTCAGAATGGGAGCAGAAGAACAGGCGGACTTGACTGAAACACACTGCTGAGGGGAGCAGCAGGCAAGACAGGAGAGGTCTGCTGGCTGCGCCCTTTGGGTCAGCTCCTAGGTTGGGGATCGAACTCATGCTGCAGTGACTGCTGATAGCTTCACAGTGCTGAGACTTAATCCCTTGCACCATCAGGGACATGCCAAGTCTACCTGTTTCTATTTCCGAGTATTTTCTTTAAGGAGACACACAGATATTCTGTATTTGTAAAGTATAGCACTTTGATTTGTTTGATAGTAACATTAAAATAATAGGTACTAGATCATGCAGTAATAACAGCAGTTCATTTGCTTTTGTTCAATCACTATTGGTGCTTATTCTATTCCAAGAGCTGTTTTAGTCCTTGAGCTAGTACCTTTTGGGGAAGGGAAGAGATCAAATGTATTGGGAAAAATGAGTAGTGGAATTAGGATTTAAATACTTCCCCTACTTTTGATTTTGTGTTTGAACATCCCCCGCTGCTCCCCGGCCACCGGAGGAGGGTCCCCCATGGCGCACAGACCTCTCCTGCCACCCGCTGCTCCCCTCAGCAGTGTACTTCGGTCCTTCTGCCTGCTCTGCTCCCCGCTCTGGCTCTGGTGAATTCTCTCACCTTCCCGCGCTTCTGACTGTACCCAGTGCTTGTGTAAATAAATAAATAAAATCTTTAAAAAAAAAAATAAAATAGTGTAATTATTTTAAGATTAGAGCAAATGCCTCTTTGCCCACTTTAGGGCTGAGATATGTTTACAAATGGTAGGAAAGGCCTTTCAGAATAAGCAAACTGACTGCTAATTATAGAACTAATTATTAACTCTTATAAATGTTACTAGCTCTTTCTGTAGTTGATTTTATTTGTTTTAATTATTACATATAAATAGTGTTATAGAACTGTAGGGAAAAAAGCTTAACCTTTAAACAAATTATTGAACCTTCTGTAAAAGGAGGCATTTGTGTTTATTCCAATCTATAGTGACTTGAGCTCCTGGATATTTTTGGATCTTGAATTTTGTTCTGTTTGACATACAGTGAAATTAATCTTACTGGTTTGACATACAGTGAAAGATTGTTTGACTTGCAGTGAAATTAATCTTACTGGTATTTAAATTTTACCTTTGAAGTGAAGAATCTACTTAGTAAATTACAAGCTATATTGTCTCATATTAAAATAATGAACAATCTTAAAAATGTTAGGATTAAGGACATTATAATGCAAAGCAGTGCCAAGATTCTGTTAAGTCAAACAAAACTATTCATTCGTAATGCTGATAACGTTGACTGAATAACTGGAAAGCTTTTTTCTTGAGGTCTTGGGATTCAGTGACAGGTAAATTTGACTTGGGATAATTTCTTTTCAGGACTACTTTATTCCTTCTGAAAGTTCTATTCAGTTAACTCATTTTGTAATGGTCAGTGACTGCTTTTATCAGCCAGTTTGTATGTGATCTTGCTGACCTGGAGGTCCTTGCTGTGAGGTGAATTAAGTCATACTTAGGTTCTATTAGCTCATTGATGGAAAGCCACTACTAGAGTTTCAAATATTATTAGTATTTTGATGAGAAGGTGTACCTCAGAGGGCCTGGATGGCTCTGTGGGCACAAGACAAGGAGCACGGTGCTAAATTACTTTATTTAAAAGTTATTAAAGTTCTGATTTTTGGTGTTAAGTTGACACTTAGATTTTTTTTTTTGAGTATAGAGCTTAAAATATATTTGACGAGTGAATGATGTTGTCAGTTTATGTAAGAATAGAGTCTGTCAGTCTACACTGATCCTGTCAGTGTAAGAAGTACATTTGTCCTCCAAACTGTGGTGGAACACATCAGAGTTAAACATGACTTTTTGGATCTTTTGCCATGTTATATGTATACTGCTGTGTTGTTTCCCTTCTTGCTACCATTGGTGTGGGCATGTAAACAACTCTATAACTAAATCTTTTCTGGCTAGATGGTGTTATATTCACTTAACTTTTTCTCTGATGATTCTTATAGTCAGTCTGGTTTTTCCTTAGAAAATTTGGCTTCTTGTCCATCCGATCAAGCTTATATCAAGTAACGCTTTGTCTTATGACCTGATATTCTGCCTTGTCACAGAATGAGCTAAAGAAGGTTGGTTGATTGTATGCACTGTTCGGCGTTCTCGATAATGTCAGAACTCAGCCATGGCCTAGATGAAGGAACAAAACGCTGAGGCTGTGGATGTTGCTGTTCTTAGGGAGTGAGACCGTAAGTCAGGCCAGATTTACTGGCCTGGAATGGAATCAGCTTTTCAGGCAGTATTTGAGTTGTGTAGGTGTGTGTGAGCCTAAAACTGTGACCTGATTTTTTTTTTTTTTTTTTTTGTAAACTGGTTTTCTTTCTGACTAATCACTAGGATAGTAATTCCTTAAGATTTCTTGACATCAGAGAACTAATTTCAGAATGTTCAAACTGTAACTTTTCATTTTAAATGAGTAGTTGGTGACATGAATGGGCCAAGACAACCTCCTTGCTTTCCTGAAAGAGTTAGGGGAGACAGGTAAAGAGAACAGCATTTGTCTTCTAATTTTGCAGATGGTAAAACAGGTCTTCACAAAGATCTTGAAAGTTATGATGGAACTGGGAACAGAACCTCAGAAATTCTATTGTCTTTATTTTGGGGTTCACTTGATGCTTTTTGAAAAGACATAATCATAGGGGATTATGGGAAAAGTTTCTTAAAGCAATATCTTTGACCTAAAGATGTGAGTTGGCATGAAATTCAGGGTGTGGCAGGTTCTGATCTAGGAGCTGTGATGTATTTCAAACAGCCTGTGTTCCTAATCCTCCTAACTAGGAGTTTCTGACCAGCTTTGTCATGTAATATACAAAAAGAATGTGAACAGGAGACTGTGACTAATTTAATGCAGTGATCTTAGACTTTGGCTCTTAGATGAGACAGAAATAGGCTCATTCTTTTTCAGACAAAATTAAAAAAAAAAGACACTTTGACATTGATAGTGAAGATATAGAAATAAAAGCTGTGGAAATGGGAAATAAATAGTAAGCCTATATCCTGCATTTCCTACGTTGAATAAAGGTGGATACAAATTTGTATAAAAGCTCAATGGTATATAAATTTCACATTATGGCACTTACTATAAATCAATCCTGGCTTGACTGTCCTGCCAACGCATCATATTTTGTGATAAATGATCCCTTGAAATATAAAAAGGAAAAGAAAAGAGTGCATTAATCTCACCCTTTGCCTTTCTTTCCTGTATTCCAAGTGTTTTGTGTTTTCTTGTGCTAAGTGGCTAGGCCTCAGGGCTATGCTAAGCTAGGGTGCTGTTCCTGATTCAGACTATTAATGGTAAAAGAGATTTCTTTGAGTGTTTTTAGGTGAAACAGGTGGTGGCACAGCTGAAGCAGTTCACTCAGGTGTACCTGCTGTGGCGCATCTTCACCGTTGTTGTGTGCAATCACCATTCAGATCCTGGGGAGAAAGCAGCTTAGTTTGGTGGAAACTACTGGGTTCCTGTTTATAATGATTCAATGTTAGTAACTTGGGTTTGTTATGCTTCTCTTTTACAATGGGATGATAGCAGTGACTTAAAGAATTTTTAATAGACTGGCTGTGGGACTATAGTCTTGGGGGGGTTGGTTTGAAAACTTGACATATTAATATTTAAGCAGAAGAGAGATTTCCATAGTGCCAGATATATAACAGGCCTCTAGTTCATTATTGTTTGTCCATCCCCACCCCCCACGCCAGTATAAATCCCTTATGCTTAAAATTCAAAACTCTACTAAGGCCAAGGTCTGGGTGTGGTTGGAGTGTGGAGGCAGAGAAGAGCGTGTTTGGTTTCTGTTTCACCCCTTTATAAATTTTCCTTAATTCATAAAATTTCCCCCAAATTGATTATCTTTGAAAAAATAGGTAAAATTAAAATGTAAACAGCTCATTTTTACATTTTAGAAATAATCTATGTGTTAAAGAAGTAAGGGGAAGGGCACTTAAATTTATTAAACACCTATGATGTGCTTGTCACTGTGCTAGTCCTCTTAACCATTCTGTAAAAGTGAATATTGTTATTTCTGTTTTACAGATAAGTTGTTTGTGGTAGGTTTGATTTTCCGAAGATGGCCCCAACAAGAGAGATAAACACTTAAAATCCAATTTGTTTGTGATCGCAGTGTAGAGCATGGCTACACTGTGATGGTAACTAAGAAAATATAGCCAAGTAATTGTATTATATTCTATCAGGAGAAAGAATGTTTCAGAAGAGAGCGTGGGATTATGGTCACAGTGAAAGAAGAGATACAAACTGTGCTCCTCCTGGTGCTTCCTGGAGGAGCCAGATGTCAGGTCCTTGAGTTGGAGAATTTGGTTTATGTTCACGTGGGGATGGGTCTAGTAGGCTATCTGTGTGATGATGTGAGCTGTATATCATTGTGGTCTTTCTTAGATTCTCTGCTTATTGAGCAAGTGATTATAATCTGGGATAACTATATTTATCAGATGTCTGCTAGTTAGGTAGTTAAGAATTTTGCAGCATCTCAAGTCTTGACAATAAAACATCAGTGAAGCAAGCATTTCCATTTGACAGACGAGGAAATTGAATTCCAGAAAGGAAATGTGACTTCCCTAAGGTCTTGCATCTAATAAGTGGAAATCTGAGGAATTAATTCAGGTCTCTGGTTCAAAACTTATATTTTCTAGGTAGATTTGCTATTGAGAAAGACTGGGCTGAGTAGTGAAAGTTAGAGTGTCACTTGGTGACTCCTTTTAATTGTAATTAAGTAAGTTGGCATTCTGGGACACACACACACACACAATTTGGTTTTATGTGAATCTTCCCTTTTGAGACAGGACTTCTCTTGGTCTGCCAAATTAGGTCTTTGGACTTGCAAACTGAAGATTTCTTTTCTGGGTTGTATGCTCTTCAGGGTACTTCTCCCCCTGTAAGGGAGAAGAGGCTGCTGAATTTTCCAGGGCCTCTTTTGGTCTTGTCACAGATCTCACAATCTTCAGCAAATAATAGTTCCTGTCCCATTCTCTAAAAAGTTATTTTCAATCAATGCGGTATGATAAAAAGAATATGGAATTTCACATTCAAGAAAGACTGATTTCAAGACTTTTACATCTGATGGATGTAAAATTATTCTGATTTTCTATCAGTGACTAACAAATCATCCAAAATTTAGTGGCCTAAGCCAATAGCTTATTATTTCTTGTGTTTTTGCTGATTTCCACATTCAGCTGCTTAGTTCTTGCTTTCCAGATAGTGTCTGGAAAGGAACCATCGGAAGGAAGCCTCTACGGGGCTTGACCTCCAGGATGGTTTCCCCCGTCTGTGTCTGAGTGCCCTCCATGTGGCCTTTCTGTCCTGACACTTGTCAGATTCAGGAAGCATAAACTGCCAGGCAGTTAAGGGCCTTGCCTGGAACTGGCTCAGTTATCTGTCAGTGAAAGGAGTCACAGGATCTGCCTTCCAGAGTCTAAGGCGGTGGAGTAGAAGGTCACATTGCAGAAGAGCATGTGGGTTGTGAAACTTTGTTGGGGCCATCTTTGGAAAATCAAACCTACCACAAACAACTTATCTGTAAAACAGAAATAACAATATTCACTTTTACAGAATGGTTAAGAGGACTAGCACAGTGACAAGCACATCATAGGTGTTTAATAAATTTAAGTGCCCTTCCCCTTACTTCTTTAACACATAGATTATTTCTAATCTTCTGCTTTTACTTTGGGTCTCAGTTTGTTCAGTATGTGGTTTGGTTAACATTTTCCAATGTGACATCTCAGATTGATGTAAGTAAAAACCAAAACTGTTTATCATGAAAATTTTCAAATGTATCAAAAGTAGAGAGAATAAGAAATCCAAATGTACTTGGCTTTAATAATTACCAACCCATAACCAGACTAATTTCATCTCTACCCTCACTCAACATCTTGCCCCTGGATTAGTTCGAAGCAATGATGTAGTTTTTGAGTCTTTTGGAGTTAAAGGGTGCACCCTTGGCGTCGTTGGGCATCAAAGCAGTGACTAGGGTGACTCGAGGGGAGAAGTGCTGGTAGCGAGTGGTGTGCTGTCAGGCCTTATAAAAGAGCACCTAGAGACTGGAACTGTAACAGAATATTATTTTGAATATTATTTTGGGGTTTGCAGGCTTCCAAGAAAATGGAAATGAGATGGTTTTATGAGACCAGACATTTGTTCTGGGATCAGACTGTTGAAGTATGAAAGGAACAAGTGCATTTTTTCCTTTGATAACTAGAAAATGGCACACTTGTGAGTTCTAAAAACTTCTCTTGTATTTCCTGTAATCTTGATTGATGGAGAGATATTCCACAGCAGACAGGTTTGTTTATTTTATAATTAGCTGCTTTTGTCAAGAATAATTCACTAGAATGTTTGGAAAGAATTTGGGTTCTCTCCCCTGTAAGCAAAATAGAATTAATAGAAAGGTTTGGGGGTTGCAAATGGAAGGAGTACCAAGTGACCGGGAGGAAGCAGGGGATGCGTCTGCATTTCGGTTTCTCCCTCTGAAACGTCTTATTCTTGTGAAGGCGCCACTGAGGCTAAGCCTGATTCCGAGAGCCATGCCTGGGATCCTGAAGAGAGGAATTGCATATTTCTCTTCTCTAAATAAGTGTGATTCTTGCTTCAGTGTCTTCTTTGTCTTCCCAATTGTGATGCCTACCTTTTGAAATCGATTTCTCTCCTCCATAACTTCAAACAGCATTTTGGAAGATCAGTTTCAAGGTAGATGACCCTTTAACTCCAGGACTTTCACCCCTGCTGGACTTTAGCTCTCTACTCCCAAAGCCATATCTTGGATCTTGTGATCAGCCAGAACAAACATTCTACCTCTGAGGTCTCAGGCGCCACTCCCCACGATCAGGCTGCAACTGAAGTTTCTGGCTCTTTTCATACTTTCCTTCCCCTCTGCCCATTTGCTGACTATAGCAGATTCATCTGGTGTCACTCCACCTTGTTCAATTACTCAGTAAATATTTGTTGAATACTTGTCTTTCTTAGGCACAAAGCAGTAAATAGAATTGATATGGACCCTGCCGTTTGCAACAAAGCTTACTCAGTGAAGATATTTAAAAAAAACTTTCAACATAGAACCACAAATTCTGATAAGTGTTACACGGGATCAGGAGAGTGCTGTAGAAGGAAATAATAAGAAAGTGACAAAAGGAGGTTTTTCTAACCTGGCTAGAGACCTAAAAGATTGGCAGTGTCTTGCCATGTGAGAAAGTTAGGGGGATACAGTGTTAGTTACAGGAGTATTATGTGTGGAAGCTTAGAGTCTGGGATGAGCTTGAAAGCAGGCCCTTGTGGCTGGGATGCCCTGAGGGAGGGAAAGGGCAGGCTGTCGGGAGTGTGGCAAGGCGAACAGAGACCTGTGGAATCTGGGCCTGTAAGATGTGTTTAAGACTTTGATTTTATTCTAAGTATTTTGGGGAATATTGAAAAGATTTTAAATCGGGAAATGGCAGGGTCTGTTTTATGTTGTTTTTTTTTTTTTAAAAGTTGTCCTGACTTCAATAATGCAGGACGACACTTAGAGGGAAGATGGTCACGTCTAGAGCCAGTGCTGACATGGATGGCGATGGAGCAAAGAATAGATTCGAGAAATGTGCCAGAATTTTAGTATATGTGCTGCCGAAGCGAGCACGAAATGTGCCAGAATTTGATGTTTGGATGTGGAAGAAAATAGAGAGGTGTCAGGAGTAACTCAGGTTTCCACTATGAGCAAACAGGTATGTCCCCTCTTGAGGGGGTGTGTGCTCCTTAGGAGGAAAGAGAGCACCGAGAGGGAACGGACGTGAAGAGAACTGGAAGAGGAGTTTAGAAGCGTGGCCTGGGTGGGAGCTGTTGCAATGAAGGAGACGCAGAGGGAAGAAAGCAGAAGGCCCAGCACTGTGATTGTGATGAATTAGATTTTTTAGTTGGTTCTTTTTTTTCTTTTTAACCACAGACATTAGAATTAATTTGAAGTTAGCTTGCTAGAAACAATCTCCATTCAGCTCAACTGTCTTCGTGGGAGAGAAAGTGATGGGGTTCCTGTGGCTCAGGGGAGGTGGCGGTAGGGTAAAAGGAAGGAGTCAGGGATTTATATGGTCTCCAGATGATTTTATTTCTGGAGTAGTTCACAGTATGGTAAGTATCGCTCATCCTTCATTCATTTAGTTTAGGAAAAAAGATCGAGAAGGTAAAGATCAGGTAATCCTAAATTTACCTGATTGTGGTCATCATACCACACTCCTCTTCAATCTCCATGCAGACTATATTCTGTGGTGATGATCCTTAACCCATAATTTCCTTTTTCATTACGCAAACACACTCATATTTTAGGTCTGCATTTTAGACAAAGCCTTTCCTCATTCCCTCAGGCAAACTTGGGATTTGTTTATTTATGTCCCCAAAATATATTTATTATAGCAATTACTTAAAATTTTACTGTTTCTTAGATTGACTGTCTCCTCACCAAACTAGTCTTGGGAGAAGGAGATTTTTCCTTGACAGATGTCTTTTTTTTTTTTCCTTTGTGTCTCTTTTAGAAGAAAGCATTTGAATATTTGTGTTACCATTCTGTGTTTGAGTAGACAAATACAACTTAAATCTTTTTTTGATAAACAAAATCTAGACAGTACAGATTTAGAAAGTATAGGGAACAAGGAAATAATTGAAAGTGTTCCTCATATCTATTGTAATAGATAGTTAAAAATAATACCTTTCAAAGCTATGATAAGGCTGTCTCTCAATTGTAGTCTTATCAGCCCCAAAGCTTGATATTTTTTATCTAAGAGGAAGCGCATTTACCTTAATACAATTGTTTTGTTTATTTGAATCAATATTTCTATAGAATACCTGAGAATATTGTTTTATTTGGAACCATTGCTAATCAAAAAATAGGTTAGAAATATTATAAAACTTCACGGTAAATTACTAGTCTGCAAATTGACTTACACTGTGTGATTCAGTTTATTTCTTCTCGGTGTGGTCAAAAAAATAGTTTCTGTACCCTTTAGTACTATGGTCTTTTGTTCCTCTGATATATCTAGTAGCGCTTCCCCACTATCTTTAGAGAGAAAAGTAGATCGTGGATTCGTCCCTGTTTGAAAAAAATCAAAGCAAATTAAAATGAAAAGAATCTTTAACATTCTCCTATTTGATTCTTGTTGGGGTCACGTGTGAATCTGCCCTGCAAACGTGGGAGTCCTTATTTGCCAGAGTGTAGTGGGACGCCGTGCGGGGAGTCAGCAAGCACGCACGGTGTCCGCTTGTGTGCTGCATGTGTTCTGAAACTGCATGCTTAACTTCCTCATGGCTTTTTTCCCTTCTTTTCTTTTATAGGAATATATTTGTCCCAGATGTGAATCAGGCTTCATTGAAGAAGTGACGGATGATTCCAGGTATCGTGCAAGCGTGTGAATAAATCAGGCATTTCATTATCAGAGTCCTTTTCTCTTAGCATCGATGGAGTAGATAGAAAGGAATTTATTCCTGAGAGAAAGATTGCGAGAGAGTGAAAAAGAGAATGAACGAGGGAAGTGAAAAGTGGCAGGTGGGAGGGGCAGAAAAGTGGGGCTTTTGGACAGTGGCGCGGTCGTGGCTGTGAGGAGATTGTTGCTTCTGATTGTGTGTGGCAATTCCCGAGAACCTGTGTTTCCTAAGAATCTGGTAAATTTTCATTTATTTTCTGAGACTTGGGAATTTTCTTAGATTATTGGTTGGTTTTTAGTGACTCCTCTGCTCCCTGAAGATAAATTTCTGTTATACCTAAAAAAGTAAAGTCTGTTCTAGTCAAAGAAGTCAAAGAAACTAGGTTAGTACTCTACTTTGGGGAAGCCTCAGGACCCCCGTCCTTATCAGGATTATTGCTGTCAAACTTATGCCATTTGCCTCTAATGTTAATACTTGGGTTTGTAATGCTTGAAATAGGCACTCATTCGTCTTAGTAAGGTATAAAACCTATAAAAAAGGGAACTGTTTCTAGAAATGAAAGTATTATAGATTACTTTTTCGCTAATATGAATAAAACTATAATAGATAAAAGAAGATTAGCGTTGATAGGATGGTGTTTTTTGGCCAAACAATGATGGCCTGTTTGTTCTTTTGTGGCTCTCTGGGTAAAGTTGGTTGGGTGATTGAAGTACTGTCTGTAAACTGAAGCTTTTATTCTTGGAGTGACTTTGGGGATTTTGATGACAGTAATTCCTTTACTGTTGCTGTTGGCAGAATCTAAAGTTGAAGGTCCTTCCACAACCAAGAAAAACTACACATTTTACAGTATGTACTGTTAGTTTAACTTTATTAAGGACTGGTGAGTATATGTGTACATGAGCTGGAGCTTCTAGGGCAGTTAGATGGCATGGGATCTAGTTTGGTCCAAACACTTAAATGTTGATCTAATAATCTTTGTTTGAAATAACCCAGTACCGGCTCTAAGCCTGTAAATTAGCATGACATCCAAATTAGCAGTTTTGTGTGGATGACCTACTAACTTGGAATAGCTTTTATTTGTGCTATAATAATTGCATCAAATACTTATTTCAGGCATGTATGCATGTATTTAATAAAAGGTATATTGGTTGTTGGGGGGGCAATAAGTAGACTTATTTTTTTCTAAGTTTCTGAATAGTAATCCTGATTTCTTTAGGCCTGTGTACAAAGTATGATTATAAGTGAGGTAGTGATTAATCGCAGGGTGAGTCTTTTCTAGCAGGGAACTGTGTACTCTGTGGATCCTGCTCTCACTTGACTTGACAGTTCTTTTACCTTGTGCCTTTGCAGCTCAAAGATTGTCCTGTACAGGTGCTATTGGTGGAAAATACTCAAATGCAAAGATAATGTGTTTTTTTTTTTTTTAAAGATTTATTTATTTATGCATACAAGAGCTGGGGTGCAGGCCAGAGATGTGGTGGGTGAGAGGATTCTCCAGAGACAGAGTGGGGAGCAGAACAGGCAGATGTACTGAAATACACTGCTGAGGGGAGCAGTGGGTGAGACAGGAGAGGTCTGCTGCACCATGTGGGTCACTTCCCTGGCCAGGGATCGAACTCATGCTGCAGTGGCTGTGGATAGTTTCATAGTGCTGCATCTTAACCCCTTGCGCCACCAGGAAGGCCCCAAAGATAATGTCTTTGGAAGAAATCTTTTCTTAGAATCAGTGTCTTAGAGGCAGCACTTCTATAAAGTTCATAAACATTTCCTGATTTGAATTCTTAGCAATTAACAGTGGTAAGTAGGGGATAGTAAAAATTAATGAGAGGAAGTCCTTGCATGTAAATGCTTGATAATGTGCCCCATTTTGCTACCTGATATGCATGGAGAGGGGCACTTTGTAAGTTTTCTTAAGCTTTTTTATATTTCTTAGAATAATGTGGTGATTTTTATTTTCGCTTGTCTGTAGTTAGCCTTACCACTCTTAAAATACAAAGGAATTTTAAGGAAAGGAAATGCTAAGGGAATTTCAAGGGGAACAAACCCCAAAAGATAGATTGCCAAGGATGTCCGGATATGAGGAGCCATGCAGTAAAGGCAGGGTCGAGCCCTGAAAGCCTGTGGAGGTTTGAGCAATGAAGTGGGGATGCAACCACGCTACCTTTTTGTGTGTTTGTTTAAATAGTGTGTTAACATAGGTATATTGGTACTTCTGGACTTGCTCTACATTTGAAGTGTTTTTAACAAAAGTGTTTTTAACTTCTGAGACAATCAATATAGGTGTTCTTCATTTCTCATATGAGAATAAGGCTTGAGAATGATTCCATAAAGAATGGCCTTGGTTTTGCTTGCTCAGTTGTGGCTTCAGACTAACCACTGTGTTACCTCAGTGAGCTCAGCACAGTGCCTGGGTTAGTGTTGCAGTTCTGAAAATGAAAGCTACTTGTCGTTGTTTGTAGACTGGATATCATTGGTGTGAATGTTTGCGTACATGTTTGTGTGCTTGTATATGTCTCATAAAGTGTTCCGGCAGTTCTTGAGATTCTTTCCATCCCCCCAAAATATTTCCTCTCTTTATAAATTTCATGGGGACAGTGGGATCTAATAATTGTCCTTGCTCTTTGGGAATAGGTATATATTGTTTATAGTTGTGATATTAATTCAACAACCTTTATTTTTGATTTATCAATATAGGCTATAGCATTGCGGGGCTTTTAGAGGTGATAAGTGCTCTGTATGGCGGATGACACATACTTTACGTATATTTGTGGAATTATTAAAATAGTCTTTGCCCTCTGAAGTTATGTTTATGAGAGCAGGGAAAGGAGTGATGAGATGGGTGAGACAAATCCTAGACATTACAGTAGGTAGAATCCAAAATCAAGAACGCGGCGGGGCATGACCTAGTCTTCGTTTCATTCGTGAGTTCAGAAAAAAGCTTAATAGAGGAGATAGCATTTGAGGTCAAGGATGGTAGGATAGTCAAAGAATAGGTAGGATAAACTATCCGAAGAAAAAATATTTATTGAGCCCTTTTATAATGTGCTTAATCTAGTACCAGACTCTTTTCAGTACTCATTTAGTCTTCCCCGAGAAATGTTAACCAGTTAGTCTTAGAAGCTGTCTTCATCTGTTTTTTTAATGAGGCATTTATCTTGGGGATTTTGTTTGTTACAGTCTCTGTAAGAATAACAGTTTTTCTTCTTTTGCTAGGTCAAATTTGACTTGGTTGCTGGCTTATGGGTCCTCCTTCCTTCCCTGCGGTGGTCCCTCGGCCCCATTTTTCACTTGATTTATTCTTGATTTTGTAGTTTGTTATATGACTTTTTCATAGATTAATCCCCATGCCAGTTCTTCAACATTTGCTTTGGAGGTGTCATGTTGGGATGAGTTATTTTTCCATATTGGGCTTTGCTCTCACTGTGCCATTCTATATTTAGCTTCTGGGAGGAAAGCTAGTTCCTGGGAATAGAATCACTACTCATTCCTATTTCTCTTCAGTTTTTTAGGTGGTGGAGGCACTCGGATAGACAGTAGCACATCAACACATTTTGCAGAGGTAAGTTTTCCTCTGGCTGTAGGGATTCTTCAGGTAGTGGATGGGTGTTAAAGATTATGACAGATTTTTACTGCCCGGTGCAGCAAGACATCAGAATGTATAAGAAGAACCTGGGCAAGCGTAGCCCTTAGAAAGATTTGTGTGTTATACCTGGGGGCCGTGGCTTGTTTTGGTGAAACCTTGGTTGGGAGAGAGTGAGAACCTCAAGCCGTGCGCCTTTAAACCTGGTGATGTTTTCAGCTTCTCTGTTGTGTTTATTATGTCTGAATAAAAAGCTTGTGTTGTTTTTGAAAAGTGGCGTGATGGTCAAGGGAAGAGCAGACCAGGATGAGTTGTTAGAAGAGTTAAAATGAGGCACAGTCTTCATCTGGATGCAACCTTATACCACTGGTTTTTAGAGATTACCTCTACCAAGCCTGGTAGTTTGGTATAATTGGAACCAGGGGCCCACGTTAAGGATAAGAAATTTACTTGCCTTCCAGATCTCAAGATAGGACCTATAATTAATGTCCAGTTGCTTGTGTAATGGCAGCATCCATATATTTTGGGAGAAAATGTTAATGTCTTAACTATGATTTCGAAATAAGATACTAGTTGAGTCCTTAAAAATTGTTTTCTATTAAATTTGGATTAATTTTCTTTTTTCACTTTCTGCATTGACTTAAAATATCGTTTAGTTTATCTGAAATAACATTTTGACCATTTTAAATGAATGATTCAGTGGCATAACTCTTTGTTTTTAATTATTTAGAGACTATACCCATCTATAAGGGATAAATTAGCCAGCCTACAAAAAACACTGGTTTGCATTTTATACAACTTGCTTGGTTTTAGAAAGCTTACAGATGAGTTAAATCCCATAGTCAAAATTTCTTTGTGTTTCAGGATTATATTAGTGCAAGTGCCTAGAGAGCTAGCGGATTTTTCTTGGCATTCATTTGTGTGTAAATTAAAGCTGTTTTAGCAATATATTTGAAGAATGGTGTTCAGTAAGAAGCCCATAAAACTCTAGGCCTCTTTTATCCTTTGAAAATTATCTTAAGAACTGTAGGCCCCTAGATACTGTGTTGTTAGTTTGTAGTCAGGAAAACTTGATGAAATGTTTGGGTAATAAATCTTTTTAATTAAGGATATTTTCTTTTACATAAGGTCTGTGGTACTTCTTAATAACCAGTATTAAGTTTTTGGGTAAATTCTGAACTACCTTGGCTCATGGGTTTATTAAAGTGAGATTCAAATAGATCATGTCTTTGAACTTCCATTTTTATTTTCTCATTTTAATGGATTGAAAACATTATTTAAAATTTATTCTGCTTGCTATGCCTGGAAGCGCTTCTGATTTTAGTATGTTTTTTTTCTCCTGTGTGTGCTATTCCTGATAACACAGCTTGGCACTTGCCGATTAGCATATGAAGAAGAAACATCATCTGATTTCCCTTAAGTGTTCTCTTAGGAAATAGAAATAACGTTGACCTGTCAGTTTTATAGATATGACTCAACAGAAGGAGATGCATTAAGAAGAAAAATAAACATATGTAGTCAGTTTCCTACTTTAGTAATGCTAAACCCCACGCTGCTGGGCTGGGCAGTCCTTAGGTGATAAAGCAATTTTGCTGAGTCATAGCCTGTGACTTCATGTTCATTAGGGCTATAAAGGGCATGAGTATGCCCATTTTCCTTCCTTATAATCCCCTTTCTCCATGTCTGAATATTTCCGTGTTTGTTTTTTTTTTTAATGAACTTTACATTTAAAAAAATAGAAAAAACATCTGACTATAGCATTTCAAAAGTTGCCAGGGATTTTTAAAAATCAGTAAGTATATGTTGAATTATATATTGAGTGCTTTTATGCACAGCCCTCTGGCAGAAGGAGGGGCAAGAAACTTGTGTACAAGAAACTTTAGTTGGGAAACAAGTGGCAACCCATGAAGCAGGAAAGCAAGGAAGAGTATGCAGAGAATAGACTGAACGCGGGGAGTGTCACAAACACAGTGGAAGGGAGAGCTTGGACGGACTCTTTGTGTCTTTGGGAAAACAAGTCTGTAGGAAGAAAGGTCGTGGGGCGTAGTGAGTGATGTATGCTTTATTGTAGTGATTCTGAAGACTTCAAGTGCTGAAACCTTGAAGGGCAGGTGGACTGTAGATAGGCAAAGAGGTGGGAAAAAACTCTCTTAAGACAGTGGTCCTAGGCTATAATGTTGTACATCCACGTCCCTGGAGGAAAAATTAGAAAATTATGTTGTTATTTTTCTTTTTCACGTTTTAGTTGCTAACTTCGGTAGAGACATGCTCAGTTTTGCTCTGTTTTTCTTCAGCCAGAGCTGCTTGTGCAATGAAGAGGTTACAGGAGTCCCCGCTTACACACAGTTGCAGTCACCTTTTGCCAACCATGGTCCAAAAACACTATGTACAATAAGATATTTTAAGAGTGACAGAGACCACAGTCACATAACTTACAGTGTAGTATAGTGTTATAATTGTTCTATATTTAGTTTCTGTTAGCCTCTTACTGTGTCTAATTATAAGTGAAATTTTGTCATGGGTATGTGTCCATATAGGAAAAAACAGTATATGGTTCAGTATGCACTATCCGTCATTTCAGGCATTCACCGGGGGTCTGTATCCCCCTTGGATGAAGAGGGGACCACTGTGTTTTCTATAATTACCATCTACTAATAGCTGAATTCTTAAAATTCAAATATATTAGATATATCAAGAGGCTTGGTCTAAGCAAAATTTCTAACAAAATCAATATTGATTTTTCTTTTTAAACAAGGATCTGGGGTGTGGAAGTAGAGCAGATGAGGATGGGGTGAGGGTGGGAGGAGAGTTGCTGGTTATTTGAGAACCGTGTGTGAGGAATGTGTGCGGGCTAGTGGAGAGTGAATCAAATATGTTAGCGGCTAGTCCGGAGCGAGTGCGTTGCCATACCGATGTCCCTGGTGACTTGGGGACTTGAGTCTGCGACTACCTGAGGGTTTCACTGATTACTTGACAGCTTCTGACCGTGACCCTGGTGCCAGTAAGTCATCTGATCTGAGAGTCTCAGCTTACCTGAGTGGATCACTTCAGTGTAAGAGGGGCTGTGGCTGCCACCTCAGATTAGCAGGAAATAGGTGGCTTTCTGAAAACAAGCACAAAATTAAAAACAAAACTCCAGGGTATGCACAAGAGGACAGGGTGTTCTGAGACAACTGACTTGTATCTGTTTTAATGAAGTTTGGTGCATATGCCACATTTCTTCTTTAAGATTCATTTATTTTAAACCCCAAAACCAGTAGAAGAAAAGAAATAATAAAAACCAAAGCAGAAATAAATGAAATTGAAACTAAAAAAACAATCCAAAAGATCAATGAAACCAAGAGCTGGTTCTTTGAAAAAATCAATAAAATAGACAAACCCCTAGCCAGGCTCACAAAGGAAAAAAGGGAGAAAGCACAAATAAACAGGATCATCAATGAAAGAGGAGAAATCACAACGGACACAGCAGAAATCAAAAGAATAATCAGTAACTACTATGAACAGTTATATGGAAACAAGTTTAACAATCTAGAGGAGATGGACAAATTCCTACAACTTTACAATCACCCAAAGCTAGATAAAGAAGAAATAGAACACCTAAACAGACCAATTACAATTAGCGAAATTGAAATGGTAATCAAAAACCTCCCCAAAAACAAAAGCCCAGGACCTGATGGATTTACAAATGAATTCTACCAAACATTCAGAGACGAATTAGTGCCTATCCTTCACAAACTCTTCCAAAAAATTGAGAAGGAAGGGACAATACCAAACACGTTCTATGAAGCCAACATTACACTAATACCAAAACCGAACAAGGACAACACAAAAAAGGAAAACTACAGGCCAATCTCCCTAATGAACACTGATGCAAAAATCCTCAATAAAATTTTAGCCATCAGAATCCAACAATGTATCCATAAGATAATTCACCACGACCAAGTTGGATTCATTCCAGGGGCACAAGGATGGTTTAACATCCGAAAATCAATCAACGTTATCCAACACATCAACAAAAAGAAATATAAAAACCATATGATAATATCAATAGAAGCTGAGAAAGCTTTCGACAAAGTGCAACACCCATTCATGATAAAAGCCCTTGAAATTCTTGGGATACAAGGAACATACCTCAACATCATAAAGGCCATCTATGACAAGCCAACAGCCAGTATCATTCTCAATGGTGAAAAGCTGAAAGCAATTCCATTAAGATCTGGAACAAGACAAGGATGTCCACTCTCACCACTGCTTTTCAATATAATACTGGAAGTCCTAGCCAGGGCAATAAGACAAGAGAAAGACATCCAAGGAATCCAAATAGGAAAAGAAGAAGTCAAACTATCACTATTTGCAGACGATATGATATTATACATAGAGAACCCCAAAAACTCCACAGAAAAGCTAATTCAACTCATCAATCAGTTCAGTAAAGTGGCAGGATACAAAATCAACACGCAAAAGTCAGTAGCCTTCCTATACACAAACAATAAATCTGAAGAAGAAGAAATCAAAAAAACCATCCCTTTTGTTATTGAAACAAAAAAAATCAAATATTTGGGAATAAATCTAACAAAAGAGGTAAAGGACCTATACAAAGAAAACTATAAAACACTGTTAAAAGAAATAGAAGAAGACACAAAGAAATGGAGAGACATCCCCTGCTCGTGGATTGGAAGAATAAAAATTATTAAAATGGCCATCCTTCCAAAAGCAATATACAGATTCAATGCTATTCCAATCAAAATTTCAATGTCATTCTTCAAAGAAATAGAACAATTATTGATGAAATTCATATGGAATCACAAAAAACCCCGAATATCCAAAGCTCTCCTGAAAAAAAAAGAAGGGAATGGAGGCATTACACTCCCAGACTTCAAACTATACTACAAAGCCATAATCATCAAAACTGCATGGTATTGGAACAAGAACAGACATACAGACCAATGGAATCGAATAGAAAATCCAGAAATAAACCCACAGATTTATGGTCAACTAATCTTTGACAAAGGAGCAAAGACTATGCATTGGAGCAAAGAAAGTTTGTTCAATAAATGGTGCTGGGAAAACTGGGTCGCTACATGCAAAAGAATGAAGCTTGACCACTACCTCACACCATACACAAAAATCAACTCAAAATGGATTAAAGAACTAGACATAAGACCTGAAACCATAAAATATATAGAAGGAAATATAGGCGAAACACTACGTGATTTGCACATCAAAGACATCTTTACAAACACATCACCCAAAGCAGTGATAGTGAAGGCAAAGATAAACAGCTGGGACTACATCAAATTAAAGAGCTTCTGCACAGCAAAAGAGACAATAACAAAAACAAAGAGAAACCCCCCCAACTGGGAGAACATTTTTGCACCCAACACTAATGATAAAGGACTGATCACAAAAATCTGCAAAGAGCTGATGAGACTCAACAACAACAAAGAAAATAATCCAGTCAAAAAATGGGCAGAAGAGCTAAAAAGAAACTTCTCTGAAGAGGAAATGCAAATGGCCAACAGGCATATGAAAAAATGTTCAACATCACTTGCCATCAGGGAAATGCAAATCAAAACTACCATGAGATACCATCTCACACCAGTGAGAATGGCACATATTAAAAAAACTAGCAACAACAAATGCTGGCGAGGGTGTGGAGAAAAAGGAACTCTTCTACACTGTTGGTGGGAGTGCAAACTGGTCCAACCACTGTGGAGAGCTGTGTGGAGATTTCTGGACCTACTAAACATAGAGCTTCCATATGATCCAGCAATTCCACTCCTAGGTATTTACCCAAAGGACACAGAAACATCAATTCCAAAGAACACCTGCACCCCTATGTTTATAGCAGCACTGTTTACAATAGCTAAGCTTTGGAAACAACCCAAATGCCCAAAAATAGATGACTGGATCAAGAAGATGTGGTCCATAGATACCATGGAATATTACTCAGCATTCAAAAAAGATAAACACATGCAATTTGCAGCAACATGGATGGCGCTGGAAGGGATCATGCTCAGCGAAATAAGCCAGAAAGAAAAAGAAAAATACCGGATGGTCTCACTCATAGCAGGAATCTAGAAAACTTAAATAAGGGACCAGGAAAATGAATAACTATAAGAAAGTGAAAATCAAAATCAACAAAAAACTATGAACCAGAGACACTTTTAGGGGGGCGGGGGCGGGAGGGGAGGGATTGGGGTCAGAATGGGGGGGCTGCAATTGTATGGGGAATATAACAATAAAATTTATTATTAAAAAAAAAGATTCATTTATTTTAAAGATTTATTTATGTATACAAGAGCTGGGGTGTAGACCAGAGGTACAGGGGGTGAGAGGATCCACCAGAGACCAAGTGGGGAGCAGACACGTAGACTGAAACTCACTGCTGAGGGGAGCAGTGGGTAAGACAGGAGAGGTCTGCTGTGCCATGTGGTATGGAACTCATGCTGCAGTGGCTGCTGGTAGCTTCATAGTGCTGCGATTTAACCCCTTGCACCACCAGGGAGTCCCCAGATGCTGCAGTGTAATAATAATGAAAGGATATTAAAATAATCTTGAGTCCCACTATTCTGAGAGTTCCCCTTCTTTCTATAGTTTCTTTCAGGTTTTGTCCTGAGGCATAGATACTGAAAGATAACTATAACAACTTTGTAAAGATTTTTAAAAAAGGAAAAATCTTCCATATTTTCATTGCCCTTTTTTAAAGCTTTATTTTTTGGCATAACATTTCATTTCTCATAAGCATGCTTTATAACTGCCTTCAGTTGCAATCTAGAGTATACTTATTATATTTCTGCTTAAAATTTGCTTAGTGTCATAAATCTTTCATTTAATATAGTTTTTTCAAGGTTCACTCATGTAGTATGTGTCAGTATTTTTAGTCCTTTTTTATGACGTTGTGGCATTCTATTGTGTGGGTTCGCCACATACTATTTATCTACTTGTTCCTATATGGACATTTGGGTTGTTTACACATTTTAACTATTATGACTAATGACATGCTGTGACTGTCCCTTGTTGCTCTATTGAGTACAAATTTTGGTGTGAACATGTTTTCACTTCTCTTAGGCATAGAACTAGAAGTAAAATTGCTGGATCATCTAGTAACTTTTTGAGTAACAGACCATAATATTTTAAGAGGTGCTAATTGACCATGGTTAGTTTATAGTAAGTTTTGCTAAGTGAAAGACACTGTCTGTTTTTATTGTCTTTTTTATGTTGAAATATGTAAATATGTCAGCCCACATTTTCACAAGTTTTGCTTTTCACCTCTATTCCAAGTAATGTTGAGTTTTTCAATACAAAATTTATCAAATAAACTGTCTCTGTGAGTGATTCTTTTGTATTCTCTATAAATAGTGTGCTCTATTAGTTTTCACTTATGTAAGCCGTGTCCTGAATACCCAGTTTTGTTGTATGCGCTGTTTTTCTCCCATGCTTGGCTAAGTCTACTCAGAGGCAAATGACCTGAAATTTTTCCTGTTTTTAGTGTCAATTGGGTATAAATTTGTGTGCTGTGCTTTTTTATCCTATGGTCAATGGGTAGAATGCACCATTATTTTTTTTATTGCTTAAAATTTTATTTTCTTAAATTGTTGTTCATTTTTGTACAATGCTTGATTTCTCCTCTCAGGTGTAGCCCCCGCAGATCTCCTATCACCACATTACTGGTGAGCCATCACCGTCATCCCTAATGATCCTCCCTCCCGTTTTGACCCCTCTCCCTCTCCCTTTCTTTCCCCTGCTCTATGCCTCAGATCTATAGTTTGCCTGCAAGTTTTGTCTTTTTTTTTTTTTCTGACTCTTTGTTTTCCCCATATTCCTACTGTAAGTGAAACTATCCTTTATTTTTCTTTTTCCTTTCTGACTTATTTCACTGAGCGTAACTCCTTCCAGCTCCATCCATGTTGCTGTGAATGGCATGAATTTTATCTTTTTGATTGCCGAATAGTATTCCATCGTGTATATAGACCACATTTTCTTGATTTACTCATCTGTTTTTGGGTATTTAGGTTGTTTCCATATGTTAGGAATTCACTATTATTTTGAGAAAATACATTGACTTAAGTCACTATTTGTTTGCACTAATTTGCAGTTTTCAAGCAAGTAGAAAAATGCCTCATGCTGATGTTGAAGCTGCATTCCTTCAGAATTTTGACATATGGTGGCGATAACAATTTATAATCATCTAGTGTATGTCATCACTAATACAGATTCACGATATTATGAGCATGGTGCTTGATTTTTCTTCTAGTCAAAGTCCAAAAACATTCAGTTTTTATGTTATTTATAATAGCAATAATGATTGCTTGAAGACTTCTGTAAGCAAAGGTGGAACACTTGACTCATGTAGTGAAGGAATGGGAGAATTCGTTCTGTGGTTTATACAGGAGAGGCAGATGGTTGAGAACATGGAGTGGGGCTGTTCATGTGTTTTTACTTATTGAAGAGCAAGTACAGTTTTGGACTTTTAAATATTGCATTTATTTTAGAATTTCAGGTCAAAAAAAACCTTGCATTGTTTACCAGTTTTCAGACTAGAAATTAGTGTTCTTTGAAAGATGGAGACTGTCACTAGGAAGCAAAGGAAAAGAAATCTAAGTACTAATGGTGGTTAAAAATGAAAAAGGGTGTTTTACTTCATTAATATTTAGAGAAATATTGATTTTTTTTTAGTGTGCATATTATTGTTTACTCCAGATTCGATATTAGAATTAAAAAAATTTTAAGCAATGTTGGCAAGAGTGTGAGAGAATGTAAACTTTATATTCTGGAGGAGTATATATTAGTTTATGTTCTATTGATAGGAAAAAAATTAACACATTGTCTCTGAGGAAGTACGGATCTTAGACTTAATAGACAAAGGTAATTTTGTAAAATTTCGTTATTTTATATTGAGGTAACATTGGTTTACAGAACTGTATATGATTCAGGGATCTTTGTTCATACCTCTTCTGATGTATGTTACCATACCACACCACACCACACAAGCACCCACAATCCTCCACCATAGTCCTCTGGGCTCCCCTCCCCTTTCCTCTATACCCTCCCACCCTGTCTCTCTGGTGGCCTCATTTTACAGTCAGATTTCTAGGGTTTGTTTTGATTTAGGCAAAGACTTTAAATCAAGTTTCTCAAATGTTTTCAAAGAGCTAAGGAAACTGAGAGAATTTCTCAACCAACAAAGACTATCAATAGAGGTAGAAGTTTTAAAAAGGAACCAAATAGACATTTTCCTCCATTGACCGGGACAAAGTGTTCACTTACTGCACCCTTCTGTGGCTCATTTTAAGAAGCGAGGCCAGGTTGGCTTCACGAGACACTGATTTTACGTATCAAATAATTGTTCCTTTCAAGACCCCAGCCAGCCCCACCATGTTGATCATTCCTTTATTCATTCATGCTTTCATTTAGAAACAGTTATGGATATTGATATTTCCAAATTAAAAAATCCAATCCTTGTGTTTTTTAATACAAAGGGTTGGAAAACAAAATGGAAAATTCTAGAGGAGTTCAGCACATTTAAGCATATGGACGAAAGATCCAGCAAGCTTGAAGATAATGTCAATTGAAATTGTTCAGCTTGAGAAGCAGAAAGAAAAAATGGGCAGAACCTAAGAAATTTTTGGGACACCATCAGAACATATCATGGAGCGGAGAGGGAGAGAGGTATAGAAAAAATATTTGAAGAAAGAATTGACAAAGCCATTAAGAAATTTAACAAAGGACACGGTCCTATATATCCAAGAAACTCAACAAATTCCAAATAGAATAAATGCAAAGAGATCTACACTTCTTTAAACTGTTTAAAGATTACGAGAGCGGGGCCTTCCCGGTGGCACAGCGGTTGAGCGCTGGGTTGTGAAGCTGCCGGCGACCTCTGCGGCGCCGGTTCGATCCCCGGTTGCTCCCTGGCCACCGGAGGAGGGTCCCACATGGTGCGCAGACCTCTCCTGCCGCCCGCTGCTCCCCTCAGCAGTGTATTTCATCAGTCTGCCTGCTCTGCTCCCCGCTCTGGCTCTGGTGAATTCTCTCACCCTCCCGTGCTTCTGACTGTACCCAGTGCTTGTATAAACAAAACAAACAAACAAATAAATAAATAAATAAAGATTACGAGAGAACTTGAAAGTAAGGAGAAAAGTGAATTTTAATATACAAGGGATTTCAGTAAGATTTATAGTTGACTTCTCAAGAGAAGGTGATGGAGGCTAGAAGGCAGTGGAATGACATAAAGTGTTGAAAGAAAAATATTTGCCAACCAAGAATTCTAAGTCTGGCAATTCTGTCCTTCAAGAGTGAAGAAATTAAGCCATTCCTAGATAAACAGTAGCTGAAGGAATTTATTACAAACAGACAGACCTTCTTTATAGGACAGGTTAAAGGGAGCCCTTAAGGTTCACTGAAGATTGAACTTATTTTCTGGAGTAAAGAATATGGATTTTAAATAAACCCTGTTGATTCTTATACACCAGAGCAAAAAGCAAAAAATCAAAAGCCTCACAAGGAGATGTCTTTTTCTATTCTGCAGATTGATAAAAAAGTGAAAAATTAAAATTCAAAAGGGTATATAATAACAAGTGCTTTCCAGAATTTTATACAATGGAAAGTCTTCATCACTCGGTGGATGTGTAAATTAGTACAACGACTTTGGAAAACAACTTGGTATTATCTAGTAAAGTTAAAGGTATGTAGACCAATATAATAGTTGTACAGAGTAACCCCTGTACCTCTATAGCAGAAGACATATACAAAAATACTCATACTGGCTGTTTGTCATAGAAAAAAACTGGAAACAACCCAGATGTTTATTGAGAAGAGAAAAGATCTTAAAATGTGTGGCATAAAGTGTGTGGGAAACCGAATGGGTCACAGCTCCATGCATCAGCACGTGGAGCCAAGAAAAGCCAGCACTGCCATAGACACTGTAATCAGGCACGTCTTATTTGGATGTATATGTCTGTAGTAAAACTTGAAGGAAAGCAGGCAATGAAAACAAATTTAGGGTAGCGGTTTCCTTTGGAGATTGAGAGAGTGAGGGACACAGGATTGGCTTTGGTGATATAGGTTATGAGATGGTTGCAGGCATATTTTTTATTTTCATTATGGTATGATACTTTGCATGTATCTTAACTCTATGTTAAGATAAAAATGTTAAGTACGGTGTAAAAAAAAGTCTATGCTTTGGTATTAAAAAAGAATGATTCAACTGTGTGTTCTGAGTCAATATAAACATTTTTTTTTATTCCACGGCATTTGGCCCTATTTAACATATCCTACAGTTTCTTTTTCCTTTTATTTGGAGCGTGGGAGGGGGTCTGTCTCTTCCCACTTGAAATGAAATCCATTAGGACAGACAGTTTTGTTTTGTTTTGTTTTGGTTTGGTTTGGTTTGTTTTGCTTCAGTGTTTTTTCCGCTGGTTTATCCTAACACTTCCCAGGAAATGATTGGGGCTTTGTATATGCTCAGCAAGTATTTGGGTATGAATGAACATGTGTGTGTGTTTACTTGTGTGTGTTTTAAAGCCCAGTGTATGTGTAGACGTGTACACACAGGTGATTAAAGATACGGAATTCTCCACACTTGCGGTAGGGAAGTATAGCTGGGGGGAGGTGTTGGTGAGGGCTGAGTGAATGAAGACTCTGTTGTACTCTTTTATATGTTCTGCATCTGCACTTTATCATAATTTGTTTCAACTTAAAAGGGAGGAAACATCTTTGAAAGTAAGTTGTAAACTAGAAAAAATGAGTAAAAGAATAGCATTTTTGGCAAACCTAAACTAACTTTGAAAATTGATTTGACAACTGTTGGGGATAGTAGGTTGAGACTAGAACAGGGTCTGGAATCAGCTCACCTTAATGTGCCAGGGGGCTGCTAGCCCTCTTGCTGGGAGTTTCTGGAGGATTCTGTTCTTAGTATGGGCCTCTGAAAGAAAGGATAGTCTGGGAATGGAGGGGCTGTGAGGATTAGAAGGCCTGTTTATAAACTGAGCAGTTATGTGTCCCTGTTATTATAGATGCAGCAAATAAGTTTTTGCCTGTTGTGAAACATGACAAAAACCAGGTTATGAACAAGGTACATATATGGTTGGATAGAGTGAAATAAGGCATATTTGATGGAACTCTTGAAATATCTGGTGTACAGATACATAAAATTTAATTTTTTTAGAGGTGATTTGTTTTTTCCATTCACTCATTGCTTGGTGATCCCATGACTAAACCCAGCCAACAGCCAAAGATGCTTTTGCCCCCCGACCCCCACCCCTTTTGTGATAAAAGCAGGTTCTAGTCTAGTGGATGGTTTTAGTCATATTCCTGCACTGTTTTGCAGGGGTCTGTAGCCCCCTGTCTCCACTTGGTGGTAATGATGCTGTTTTACGAGTGCGTAAATGCATCCACTTAATTTAAATCTTAGATTTTTCTAAGTGTGAATGTAAATGTCGTTTGTTATATTATTGATCTAAATGATTATGCTGAGGAAAGCTGTTCATGATCACACTTGCCCCGTGTTTTTATTTCGGAAGGGTTAGCTGGCCACAGGCATGTGGACTTGAGCTCAGTGTTAAGTCGTCAGCCATTGGCTTGTCCCTGTGAAGAAAATTAAGTTTTCAATATGTTTTTCACCTTTTATGCATGCACTTGAGAGACTTCTCTTTTTTTCCTCCATGAAAATGGGGGGTGAGGGTAAGGACGTTTCTTTTGTTGGGGGCTACTGAATCTTGAACTGTCAAAAGTTATTCTCTTTTACCACTATTTCTTTTCCCCTCTCGCCCCTGTTAAATCAATAACATGGTTGATTTCTGGTTTTTATTAGCTCTGGGACCATTTGGACCATACGATGCTTTTTCAGGATTTGAGACCATTTCTAAGTAGTAATCCACTGGACCAAGACAATAGAGCCAATGAGAGGGGTCATCAACCTCACACTGACCTCTGGGGACCAAGTCGACCGCCACGACTGCCTATGTCTCGGAGATACAGGTCACGCGGAAGTACTCGTCCCGAGAGATCCCCAGCCATTGAAGGGTGAGTGCTGAGTTGTTTTTAAGCTCTCTTTAAAGACAGTTTCCGTGAAGGGTATGTTAGTACAGTCTTTATGAGATTCTAATGCTTGTTACCTTAGTGGGCAGGATGGAGATACAAGGACCGGAACATGAGGTTAAATTGAATGTCAGTATTTAACTAGTATGGGTTAAAGGGTCATTGAAAACTAAGGTCATTAAACACTATGCTAAATGCCTCTGGTTAACGTTTTTATTATTGTCTCAGATTAATACATAGATGATGTGTTTATTAAAATTTCAGAAAGTACTAAAAGGGGTATCAAATATGTTGGATAATGTTAGGGCTTAGGAAGACTTGGGAGATTGGAACAGTGGACTTGCTGTGACATTGCATAGGCATAAACACAGAATTTGTGACTACCAAAAAAATTCATAAAACAAATGTTTGTTGAGTGTTTTATGCCAGGACTCAGTCCTGGATGCTGGGGATGTAACGCTGACCAGGACAGATGGTGGTCCTTGACCTCTTGGACCCTATTTAGTAGGAATAATAAGCAATATTTTTCCCCCTGAGATTTGATTTAAGCATGTGGGGGGCGCTGTCCTTCTTGACAGCTACCTTCCTTGTGGCAGCCAGGACGTTACCCAGCTCCCCTCTCTTCCCCACCCTTCTCTTGATGTTCTTGAGGGCCCGCTTGTTCTTGGCCACCAGGAAGCTCCATGGTGTGCTCCCGTGGGGCCAGAGCCGCACATCTCCTGGTCGTGCTCTGCGTGAACTTGGGTGTGCAGGGGGAGGTGGCTGTGTCTTGGCTTGCGCGTATCCTTGGTCACCTCGTGGTGCTCACTGAGGCCTTGGCCATGGGGTAGCACAGAGCCATGGCTGCTGCTCTTCAGTGGCTGCTGAGGTAGAAGGGAACAAGCATTCATTTTAAAGATATATTTGCCATACACATAGGATTGTGCTTCATGCTTCTTCTGCATGTCTTATTCAGTCCACTTGCGTTAGTGTGCACTATAGCTGTTCTCATTTATGAGAATATGGGGCCTCCCTGGTGGCACAGGGGTTAAATCTCAGTGCTCTCAGGCTAGTGCCAGCCACTGCAGCACAAGTTCGATCCCTGGCCAGGGAGATGACCCACATGGTGCAGCAGACCTCTCCTGTCTCCCCCGCTGCTCCCCTCAGCAGCATGTTTCAGTAGGTCTGCCTGTTCTGCTCCCCACTCTGTCTCTGGTGAATCCTCTCACCCCCACCCCCACCCCATGCCACACCTCACACCTCTGGCCTAGCTGATCTTGTATGCATAAATAAATAAAATAAATCTTTAAAAAAAAAAAACAAAACTGAGACTCAGAAATCAAGTAACCTGGATCAGGTATATAAGACTCCTGTGCTATATTATCTGATATGGTCGCCACCCACCATTTGTGGTTCTAGCGATTTCAATTATTTCAAAGCCAGTAACCACCCTCCCCCACACTCCCTGGACTATGTCAAAAGCCCTTCCTTTGTGCTTCCCTGAAGCACCTACATTCTAACCCTTTGTCATGAGCATATGCAGAAAAACAATGAAAGTTGACTGGGGCCCACGTTTGCATATTTAATCCAGTATTCCACTTATTTTTTTTTTTTTAAAGATTTATTTATTTTTATACAAGAGCTGGGGTACAGGCCAGGGGCGTGAGAGGGTAAGAGGATTCACCAGAGACAGAGCGGGTTGTAGAACAGGCAGAAGGACCAAAATACACTGCTGTGGGAGCAGTGGGTGCGACAGGAGAGGTTTGCTGCGCCATGTGGGATTCTCGCCTGCTGGCCGGGATCGAACCCACACTGCACAGGCTGTGGACAGCTTCACAGCACTGTGCTCAACCCGCTACGCCACCAGGGAGGCCCAGTATGCCACTTATTTAACTGCTGCTTCTGCAAGGAGAAACTTTTAACAGAATATCATTACTCTTAGGAGAAGTGAGTAAATTTGGCAAGAAGGTTCTCTTGCAAGTGAAACAAATTCTGGTTAACCTAAACAAAATGGCCTCAGTCTCCACCATAGCATTGGAATTCACCTCAAAAGCTTGGGTTCCTGATTTGGTCAATGCCTCCAGGGTGCCTGTAGAAGCCTGAATTGCACTTGGGCAGTGCTGGTATTTTTTCTGGTATCTATCGAAACTGTTGGGAACTGAACATTAGGTAATGAGGAAGTTTGTAGACTGGTGATCAGTGCTGGGGTTGGGAAGCTGATAGCTGTCAAATAGGTTTTTCAAGAGTGTGAAAACGGAAATTTAAAGTTGGCTTTGATAAACAATTTAAACACTTTATCTGTAATGCTAATTTGTGACCATCTTGAATCCTATAGCCAAATTAGGTGGAAAATATGGTTGACTTTTATTTAAAAGTACATCTTTGCTGAGTTCAGTCTTACAAGTCATCTTGGGTCAACTTTATCCGTAAGGCTACTGGGAAAAGTCATAAAGTTGGTGTCAATACAAGTTCATGGTTTCCAGTCCAGTCTTATGTATTTACAGTTACTATTGTCATCCCTAAGAAGGAATGAATTTGGGAGAGAAGATTTGAGTTCAGTTGTGGACATAACTTTGAGGTGCTTAAGCATATCTAAGTGGTATTGGGTAGAATTCTTGACTGGAGAGAAAATGAAGAATTTGTGGCTTTTGTATGATATTTAAAATTATAAAACTGCATAATTGCCAGAAGAATGAAGGCAGAAAAGAGAAGAGCTCAGAGGATTGAGCCCTGCGCTCATTGATTAGAGGTTTGGAAGATAAAGAAGCGGAGGAAAGGACAGACAGAGAAGCAGGAGGGAAGCCCCAAGAGAGTGCAGTTCTGGAAATCAGGTGAAGACTCTTATGTGATCTTAGTGTGTCTTTTCCTCTCCAGACTCTGTGGATTCATATAGACACCCCCCCTTCCATTTTAGCTACCTTGTGTCTTAAGAGGAGAGGTTATGTTTTTAACAAAACAACAAAAGTCAATGGAGATGACTATAGGTGTCATCAGTTGAAGAGTGTGTCCTGACAACAGCACGGACACTCACTGGTAGTTCTATTACTGCTGTAATGACCTGGAACCAATACTCAACTGCCACAGAGTGAGCAGCCAAGAGAGAACAATCAGCAGCTGATCAGATGAGATGTCCCTGGCAGCTCCAAGCTACAGGAAACAAAGCTTTCTCTCGAACTTGATTACCACTAACTTACTGCTCTATTCAAGGATGTGATGATTTGCTCTTCTAGTTACTAGAAAGCAGGGAGGTATACTTGTTATTTCTGCATAACATAATACCCCAGAATTTAGAAACTTGTTGCAACAAGTTTCTGAGGGTCAGGGATTTAAAAGAATTTTATGAGGTTAGAATGAAAATGTCAACTGTGGCTCCGCTTTCATCTGAAAACTTAGCTGGGGCTGGAGGATGCACTTCCAGGATGGTTCACTCATGGCTGTTGGCAGGAGGACTCTCAGTTCCTCCTCCCATGGGCCTGTCCATTGAGCGCCTTCAGTGTCCCCGTAACTTCACGGATGGCTTTCCCCAGAGTAAGTGATCCAATGGAGAGAAAGGGAGAAGGAAAGAAGCCATAATGCCTTTTACATTCTGACCTTGAAAGCCACACACTGTCGTTTCTGGAATATTTTACCTGTAAGAAATACCACATTCAAGGGGAGGAGAATTAAGCTCCACCTTTTCAAGGAGTGAGTATTAAAAAATTTGTGGACATTTTAAACTATCTCAGTTTACCCTCTGTCTACCACAGATTACTTATATTTCTCCCATGTGCAAAATTCATTTCCTCCCAAGACCTACCCAAAGTTTTGTCCCACCACAACATCAGGTTGAAATCTAGATTTTCATTTAGTTATGTCCGAGTGTGGATGAGGTTCCTTGGGCATCAGGTAAAAAGAGCAGCCTCATGGACTGGAGAGACCTGTGACTTAGATGAGGGTAGTGAAAAGAGATTCGATGCTAGTACCAGACGCCTCTTGTTAAAGAGGTGTGAACCCCTTTCATCCTCTCCTCCTGTTGCTGTTGGGGACCCAGGAAGATAGTTTGAAAAACTATACCATATAGTCAGATCCCTGCACAGTCTAATTCACAAAAAAAACCTATGAATTCCCAAGAAAGCAGCACTCAGGTGGGTAGCCATAATAGCATACTAGTTTCTGGTGCTGTCAACTGGATGCTGGTCAGTGAAAGGCCACTGTGGTTTAGGGCAGGAGTTGGTGATTGGTCAGCCATGGCTATCTGCAGAATACTTTCGTTATCCTGTTGGCTTACCTGATTTTTTTCTCCTCCAACAGAATAATTCAACAGATTTTTGCAGGATTCTTTGCAAATTCTGCAATTCCTGGATCCTCACATCCCTTTTCCTGGTAAGTAATTAATGCCTCCTGTCTTAATCTGCGGGACTAGCGTCATTTTAGGTACTGTTGTTTCTCTGCCATAGTGAGAAAGAGCTGCATAGGTGAGTATATAGATGTGCTTGGCAGGCTGTTTAGACTGCTGATTTTATCTGCTGAGCCCAAACTTAATCAGAACTTATTCCTTATTCAGACTCCAGAGCCATCCTGGCTGCCCAGATGTCTGGGTGTTGGATGTGTCTCGTTCCGCTCATATTCTGGTCTGAGGGTTGTGTCGAGGCCAGGAGTGAGATGGTCCCTGCTAGGTTTGGTATCCGATTTGTGGATTTTCTCCTTTCGAGCATATGGGAAGATTTTATTCCTTAGGAATTTCAGAAATTGAAAACATACTGCTTACCTTCCTTTTTTCTAAGTGGGTTTTTCAGAAGAAGCAAAAGGCTGGCCATATTAGAGTGACACTTGTGTGTGGTGGGGGCTAGAGAGGAAGTTCCTTCTTGTCTGGACAATTACTTAGCACTTCTGACTCTGCCCCAGGAGGCGTCTTTGCTCCGAGTGACCTCAGTCCTTCCAAATGCATTTACCCTACTTTCCAACCTCTAGTTTCTCTAAACACATTCCAGCCAAAGACTGGATACCCATCGTCCAGGGTGGTCATGCACCCGCAGCTCCGCAAACAGGTGCTGCCAAGGCCCTTTTGTAATTGTTCTGAGTTGTGATTTAAAGACGGCGACTGCTGCTTCACTACTTGAAGCTCCAGATTACCCACCACTGCAGGCAGCCTGCTAGAATCAGAGAAGTCTGTAGATGTTAGCCAATCACGATGGGAAAACTCTCCTTAAAAAGCAGCTCCATCCATGTTTAATATCAGTGGATGCAAAGAAGACAAACTTCTTAACCAACAGTCAAAGAGTCACGCTTTTTGCTCTGGCATGTCAGGTGGTGTTCCGATAGCATCACATTTTGTGTTCCATTCAGTCAAGTAAGAATCCCTAGAGAATGAGACACTGTCTCTGGGTAATCTATTGAAAATATTCAGAAGTTCTTTGCCACTCAATTCTAGATGACCAGTTACTTTCCAGCTCTGAGAGAGAACAGGATCCCTCTGCCAGTTTTTTCTGTGGTGTAAGGCAGAGCCTGGTCACTCCATCTAATGCTGTCTGTCTCATCTCACGTATAGGAGCGGGATGCTGCACTCCAACCCTGGGGACTATGCCTGGGGTCAGACAGGGCTTGATGCCATTGTAACCCAGGTGAGGAGCTGCCTTTTGAGGGTGTCTGTTCAGTGTGTCTCATGGTTCCACAGGCTTCCTGCTTTCCTTCTGCTACTTTCTAAAATAGCAGTCACTCTGCTTTCCCTAATATTTTGAGCTTATGGATCTCTATTTTACTAAAGGGTTAATGGTTTATGGGTTTAGCTCAGCATTCATGTACGTTCTGGGTCCTAGGAACTTTCTCGAAGGTAACTACTTCCACAGGAAGAAATGACTTCTATAACAAACAGTATTTTGTATTTCGGGCTCTTGTTCAGTCGTATGAGGATCCTGTTATATGCACTTTACAAAAAGGAGGGTCTGCTTACATGTTGAAGCAGGGAACTCTGCTAGATGGAGCAAAGTAGGGGAAGGAAGCAGAGAAAAAGGTATTCCCATGCCATGTGTAAGTGCTTCCACTTGTTTGTTTTATTTTAATTTAATTGGATTTCATTTCCCTTGTGGACTGCTGAGAATAGAAAGCATGTCATTTATATTCAAGTCTTGTAGGCAGTAATTTACCTGTTTCTTGGCTTACCTTACGCTACTTTCCATACGCTCAATCCTTTTCTTCCTTCCGGCAGAACGAGATTTTTGGACCAACTAAATACCACTTTCTGTTAAACTGTAGTTTTACTCATGACATCACAGCCCTTTTGCTGCCTCTGAAGTTGTTTAATGTCTAGTAATGGGCCTTGCAGTGATGGGTCTGTCTGGAGACTTACAGTAATGTCACTCCGCAATTGTAAAGCACCCGAGTGTTCTGGCAGCAAGAAAGGGAAACCCAGCAAGCCTCTCAGTCTTGCAGAAGTAAGAGCAACCAACATCTCTAATACTGTCACTGTTTGTTCTCAGCTGGAGCAGCTCCCACCCCAGGGATTGGGAGGTGTCTGCACTTCTTCATTTTCTTTTTCTTTTTTTGTAGCTTTTAGGACAACTGGAAAACACAGGGCCTCCCCCAGCTGACCAGGAAAAGATCACGTCTCTTCCCACAGTGGCGGTAACGCAGGGACAAGTCGGTAGGTTCATTTTCATACTTTGTACTGTTTGTCATCAACTCCTACCACCTTTCTTCTTAAGGACCTTGGAGTGAAGCTGTCGCTCTCCTCAGACAGCAAGCCATCTATTCCCTCAATAGGGCGAGTCAGCAGGTACTTCCTGAGCATTAATGTGTCCCTTTCCTAGATGCAATACAGGAAATAAAACAGTACAAAGATATGTAACGTTATAAAACGTTATAGAAAATAGCGTTGACAGATGGTCCTAGCTTGGGGAAAGAGGAGGTGATGAGCAGGAGGCTGGAGTCTGTATCACACCTGCCCCGCGCTGGGGACTTGAGACATCAGCATTGTGGTGTTTACAAGCACTGAAGGAATGTAGTGATAAGGAACATTATTTGGCCTGGAGTTTCTTTTCCCAAAAATTCTAGTTTTATAGAGTCAGAGAAGATTTTAAAGACAGGGTGAACCCTTGGGGAGAAGCCATTCTGTTTGAAGGAGAACATAAACCAGCACAAGAATGTCAGCATGGACTGATGTCTGAAGCTAAGAGCAACCTTATTAACCCTGAAATAGAATCCAATTTGGGGAACAGTGTGAGGTGTAACTGCTTAGAAGAGTGGGGCTTCGTGGGTTTCTTTTTTCTTTTCTTTTACCCTCTCCCTCCCCGAAGTGGGACTTTGTTAAGGCCCTGAAACTGGCAGAGTAGTTAGGGCTAGATGTTTTAGGTAGTAGGTAAGTTTTGTGGGTCCCCAAATGGAAGAATGAGAGAATTTAAGTAGTCGTTAGGGGAGGCTGGTTTAATGCTGTTTAAAATAGTGTTTAAAATAGCTTGCAAGGGGGAGAAAGCAGAAACAGTATCTAGCATTCAGGTGGGGTCCATGTGATGGTGTCAAAGGTGGAAAGAACAGACTCAGAAGGTCATTTTGAAAACAGGTCTTCAGCACTGGCTGCATGACGGTCTGAAGGAGGAGGGACGGTCAAGGGCAATGTCAGGATTTTGCAACTTTGTAGCAGCAGAGATATGCTGCTTCAGCAGGGATGGGCATTTGTGGCAGGCCCTGGTTTGAACAGGGAGGTAATGTGATGTTTTCACTTTTGAATGTGTTGATTTTGGGGTGGCAGCTAAAAATTCAAGTGAAGGTGAGCTGGAGAGTGCCGTGAAGCTGGCCTTGGGAACATTAGCTGGTCGCAGTGTGTAGGAGATATAGTGGGAGGGTTGAAGCCCTGGTGTCTGGGTACTATCGGGGAAGCTATTGCAGTAGAGGAGGTGTAAGAAGTAAACACTAGAATTACGGGCCAAGGTGGTGGGAGTGGATTGAACCCATTAAGTGGTAGACTCAGGGCAATGCTGTGAGCGTTGTGGGGCATAAGCGCTAGAGAGAGAAACTTCCTGGTGGTGGTAGTCACAGTTGGGAAGCTCAAAAGTTTTTACTTGGTGCTGCCACTGTTAGTTTGCAGCCCTGGCCTCTCTGAGAAGAGGGGTTCCTGTTGTGAACTTGGAACCTGAGCTGCACTTGGGCTTTGTCATCCTGCAGCACCACCTGCTGGTGCAGCTTGAATGGAGGGCTTCTTGGGAATCCCCCTGAAAGAGGCTGTGTGGTGTGGAAACAGTGAAGCGAAAGTGACTGACTCTAGTTTATAGAGTCAGAGGAGGACAGGATGAACCAGAGACTGGAAGCCTGCTGGGACGAGTCCCTTGGATGTGATGGACAGGACACCAGTGTTTCTTAAGTGGAAACTATCAGAAGGATATTACCCACTTGTAAATTTTTTTTTTTTTTTCTGTTTTACTTAATAGATCATTTAAGCCCTGGTTTTATTTCTTCAAATTCTTCTCATTGAAAAGTAGGCCTTACAGAGTTCTTGTCCAGGGCTTATCAGACAGGCCATTTTTCAGTCCTTTTCACGTCCCTGCCAACTGCCACCTCTACCCCATTTTGAAGTACAAAGCCGGCTTCTCGCCTGCCTCACCGTGGGTGCACTTTGTGCATCCTTGGGCTGTTACAGACATTGGCCTGTTTTTTCTTCTTTCTTTTGGCTTATTTACCTTAAAAGGCATTTCCTCTTCCAACAGATATGGGTTTAGAGTGTCCAGTGTGCAAAGAAGATTATACAGTTGAAGAGAAAGTCCGGCAGTTACCCTGCAACCACTTCTTTCACAGCAGTTGTATTGTGCCGTGGTTGGAACTGGTAAGAGCCGTCGACTGTGATGGGAAGCCTGCGCCAGTCACGTCTCCTGTGGGGTGGGTGTTCGGAGTGAGGCTGTGATCAGATCTTAGTGCCTGGCTAGTTCCCAGTAGCACCATGACTGTTTTTTTTTTTTTTTTTTTTTTTTTTTAAGATTTATATATGTATGCATACAAGAACTGGGGTACAGGCCAGAGGTGTGGGGGTGAGAGGCTTCCCCAGAGACAGAGTGGGGAGCAGAACAGGCAGATCTACTGAAATACACTGCTGAGGGGAGCAGCAGGGAGACAGGAGAGCTCTGCTGCACCATGTAGGTAGCTCCTGGCTGGGGATTGAACTTCTGCTGCAGTGACTGTGAATTGCTTCATAGTGCTGCCTCTTAAACTGTTGCGCCACCAGGGAGGCCCCCATTACTGTTTTTTTTTTTGAGATCACTGTCAGGTTGGAACTTCTCTGACCAGGTGTTAGCAAACTGCAGTCCACAAGTCACCATGGCCTGCTGCCTGTTCTTGTAAATGATGTTTTATTGGGACACAGCTATGCTCGTTTGTTTGCAAATTGTCTTTGGCTACTTTTGTGCTACATCAACTGAGTGGAGTAGTTGTGACCCAGGAGGTTTGAAACCTAGAACATGCACTACCTGTCCCTTGACAGAGTTTGCTGACCCTGCTCTCAACCACGGGGGAGTATTGTTATCCCAGAATTCCTTAAATTCTTTCTAAAGTTTTCTTTGGGAGATATCTGGTCATGTTACACCTTGGAATCTAGTGTGCAATTTTTAATTTTTCTACTTGCTGATTCTCTCAGGTTTCTTGAGGGTTTAGTCCCTGGCATCTCAGCTGGGCTGCTTACCCGGGCTGTTCACTTTCCGTTGCAGCACGACACCTGCCCCGTGTGTAGGAAGAGCTTAAACGGTGAGGACTCTACTCGGCAAACCCAGAGCTCTGAGGCCTCTGCAAGCAACAGATTTAGCAGTGACAGCCAGCTACACGATCGATGGACTTTCTGAAAACTATAGACCGTGTCTGAGTTAGGACCATGGAAGTTGTCTTGCCACAGCTGTAAATTATATCAAAACAAAAAAAAGTAGATGGATTTAGGAATCACATAAGAAACCCCAACCCATAATATAATGCAATGAGTGTTTTCTTCTCTAAAGTTAGTATCTACGCCTGGAATTGTATCTACAACCAAATGCCTCTTATATGGGAATTCAGAGTGGTAATTTTATAAGTGTGAAGTTTAATTATGTGGGTTCCCCCTGCCAGAGTAGCATCAGTCCCCAATAGCTAGGGTCCTGCTCTTCGTCCTGTCACCTTGTAATGGGTGTTCCCACTTCCTTCTCCGCCCTCTACCCTCCCATTAGTGTATTTTACAGTAAATACAGTGGAACCAGGCCCTAAAGTCCTGCTGACATAAAGTCCTTTTGTTTTAACTGTGTAGAAGTGTTTACTCCTGGCCACATGAGCCATGAGGTAAGGTCAGGATCACTCAGGAATCTGAGACTAATGATTTTCTTTTGTCTTGGATCCTCAGAGAGCAAATCAAAGAAAAAGTACAGTGGGCAGGAGAAAGTAACTTATCATTGTACTCTGTGGTTTTCTCATTTTAATTTTCACAGATACTTCACAAGATGCAGTTTCCCCAGAAACCAACGTGACATGCCTTAGGAGTGTCATGTTGGTAGGAATCTGATTTTATTCCTTTTTGGGAATGAGTCGGACAGCATGCTGGCAGAGGACAACAGATGTTTCTTATCTGTGATGCTAAGATTTTTTTTAATGACCCCCCCAAACTCATGGTTTGCTGTCTTTTATTCTGAGAACCATAATTTGCTACGTGGAAAGAGAATTACTTTGTTACTGCTACTACAGCTAGCTCACTGTTTTTAGAAATTCACTGGTCTTCAGGAATTGTAATTTTACATTGTCTCATGAATATTTTAAACCCCGTTTTCATCTCTGCAACTTCTCTGTTCTGCCTCATTCTGGCTATACTTGGCGTCAAATCGATTGTTGTGATCATGCCCAAAACAACTTGACTAGGAGAACTAGCCTTATTTTTTCAGTCTGACCGTGTCCCATGCACGTGCACATGCTTCTTGGAGCATGTAAATGTTTAAAGTTGAATAAATGAAGACGAACCAGAATGGTGTTGGAACTTCACCGTCTCAAAAGGAACTGCAGGGAAGAGGTAGCTGCTGGCGTGCCGAAAAGGCAGCTGATGGACACCGTTTATGTGGCAGGTCAGGCCTTCCTAGTTTTGGAGCGATCAGAGCCAGAAGGCCACTCTTCAGGGAGTCTCTTCTCGGCTAGGAGTCTCTACCCAAAATTTGTTGGCTGTCATATGCTGATGTGGGAGGTTGCATGTGATGTGAGGGTTAGAGATATCTTTGTCTCTACTTTGGTACAAGATGAAGGAGTAGAGGACAGAAGAGAAAGTGGGAGAGTGCCTTGCTGAATTAAGAGCCTGCATCTAATGTGGCCATAAGGTATAATTCAGGCTGGGCCCAGAGGGAATAACAGATGTTTTCTCTTCATTGTGCCTCTCACGTCACACATACCTTCTTTGCAGAAGATGAGCTATTTATTATAGCTTTTGACACATAGCCTGAAATTCTATATTGGTTTTGAAGGGAGGATGGGTCGGAGGCCTGGGGGGAGGGGAGAGGTATATGAGGAATATTTCATGACCACTACTTAGATGGAGGAAAGCTGTTCTGAAGTGGGAGCACATTGCAGCTTTCAAGTACAATAATACCGGCTGTCTCAGAAAAATTAGGATGGTCTGGAAATTTTTGTCTGCCTATTCGTGTGTGTAGATGCCAGTGCAGGCAATTGTGATTTTACTTATAACTAGAGAGCTAGTAGGATCTGAGTAGCTTCACAAAGGGAGGGAAATTAAAGTGCTGGTAGGTTGGGATTTATTTACCTATTCAACACAAATAGCAAACAGTATCAGTCTGAGTTACCGGAAATTTTCTTCACTTATTTTGCTCTGACAGAGGATATAAGGTCATTTTTGTTTCCTTGACCCCTCCCAGTTAATGACTTGGTAGTATTTCTTCCTAGAATAAGAGGCATTGCAAACTTCCAGGTAAATTTAGGCTGAGGGAGTACAGTTCAGGTTCAAAGGCAGGAAAAAACTAATGTCCCAGGGCCTCCCCTGGTGGCGCAGCGGTTGAGCACTGGGCTGCAAGGCTGCCCGCATCCTCTGCAGCGCCGGTTCATTCCCCAGCAGCCTGTGAGTGTCCCCCCCCCCAAAAAAAAAAAAAAACCCCAATATCCCAACTGAAGCAGTTGGGCAAGAGGCATCCCCCTTGCTAGCAGTAGTGTTGCCTTTTTGTTCTAATCAGGCCTTCAACTGATTGGCTAAAGCCCACCCACGTAGTGGGGCAGCCTCCTTATCTGCTGGTCCAGATGTTATCTTATTCAAAAATACCCTCAGAAACACACCCAGGATAACATTTTTATTAAATATCTGAGTGACGCATGGCCTGTCCATTGACATGTAAAATTTACCATTACAAAGAAGAAAAACAGAAATCGTGCCCACAGCAGTGATCCTCATCCCACTTAAAGTTTTACCAAGTAAACACTGTGTCCTGTGAGAAACCTCTGCCTTGCCTGGAGCCCAGTGGGTGTGCTGTGCACCAGAGGAAGTGTCCAGCCCCCACCAGGTATCATCCTGTTTTCGTCTTCAATCTAAATTAGCCTGAAAGGCCACACATTCTGGGAAGAAACTTGCAGATTCATTAGTCTAACATGAGACATAGTTGGGGTTGGGGACTTATTTCTAGGAATGCTTTGCATTCAACTCTGTGTTTCAGGCATCATTTAGATAGAGTGCCCATGGCAGAGGGCGGATCACCTGCATTTTTCAGGTATTCGTTTCTTTACAACTGGAGGGCTGACAGACTTGGGCTTCTGGAGCCTTTGCTAGCGTCAAGGGAGAGATGATTCGCCCTTCCACGACAGTCAAAGAGAAGGCAAATCTTACTAGTTCCGTTCTGCTCTTTGACTTGAAGTCTTTACACTCACATTCCATGGCCTACCCTTTGAGTTTTGTGCAGAACTGAGCGGGTTGATTTCTTATTCATGAATGTCTTTTCTGTAGCTCCCTCTTATGAATTATAATTTGAAATAAGAGAAAGGAAAGAGTTTTTTGTCTCAAAATGACTGCTGTTTTTCTGGTAGTTTCCAGGTAGCCCAACTCATGTTCAGTAAGTTAGTTCTGGCTGGACAGAACCACGGCAGTTAGATGGGAGGGGCATTTATTTAGCTGATATCTTTAACATCTTTAAAGTTTCTAACCTGTTGAGTTGGGAGCAGGGAGCAGGACAAATTCTGGTAGTAAACATTGTCTCTCAGTGCTCCTGTTGCCCATTCTCTGTCTGAAGAGTTCAGAAACAGGGAGAATCCAGAATGATACCTTGCCCTTATTGCTACAGCTCCTTGACTCTTTCCTTACAATAATGTTTCAGTTTACCAGAAAAAGAAATCACTCTAGGTAGAAGATGTGGAAGTGGCTACCTTAGCTTATAGAACCTGTGAGTCAGTCATGGACATTTGCCGGATTGCCGTTGGACACGTGCCTGGTAGGTCTGTCCCTGAGCAGTGCTCTTTTATCCAGGAGTGGTTCTCAAGTTAGAAGGAAGATTTGGGGAAAAGAATTTTTTCCCCCCAAGTCGCCCTCTAATTAAATAGCGATTAGAAAGATTCCTTGTTTATGTCTTTGTATTGTACATTTGGGATGTGTGTGTGTGTGTGAGAGAGAGAGAGAGTGTGTGTGTGTGTGTGTGTGTTCACAGAGACACATAGATGCACATTTCACACTAGAGGAAGAAAGATTATGGGGGGTACCAGAGTGCCGGAGCCTCACAGTCTGATCTCTTGTCTTCCATGCATCAGGCCTTTGTGGTTCCATCATTCCATTTGGGGGTGCTGTTGGTTTTGGCAGGTACCCTGTTACATGGTGTGTGGTAAAAGGTAGGTAAAAGTGCTTTTACCACTGCAGGCAAAAGCCTAGTCACTTTTAAGGTTGAGAGTAAATGGCTCTGAGGAGAGGGCATTGGCCATCCATTACGTCTGTATTCTAATTAGTTTAACTCTAACACAGTTACCTGTTCAAAAATTTTTTTCTTGATAAATAATTGACACCAAATTGAATTTTCTCATGGCCTTTTGCATGCTTCCCTTTCCTTCTCTTTGGTGTCCTGTTTGTCCTATTTCCTCAAGGAATGCAAGTTAAACATAACACTCAACACAAGCCAATCAGGAGGGACATGTCGTCTGTTGTAAACAGTATCAGAATGGCCTCTTGGAGGTACAGGGCCCTTCAGAGTCTGGTGTTAACTGCTGACCCTGGCAGACCGCTGACCTCTGTGCAGCATGAAGATCGTAGGAGGAGAAGGCGCATGGCTGGGAGTAGGTGGTTGCCAGGGAGCTGCCCTCTGTGGGTGCAGGTGGGTAGGTAGAGTGTGGTTACGAGAATTACCAGGGAAGAATTGGGAGTTTGGGAGACTTATGGGAGTGAACAGTTTCCAGAATGCATCTCACATAAGCTGTGATGAGGGGACTAGGGAGAAGATTTGATAGGGTGAACATAGCACATGTGGCTTTCCTGTTTGGAGAACTCTTCGCTTGCCAGTGGTGTCAGCATCTCGGCCCTCAGCCGGGGAACCACAGGGCTGGGTGAATACAGCGTGTGCAAAGGCCATGCTTCCTAGGTCAACACAGAGCCCTTGCATGACCCAGAGGGCATTAGGAGGTTCTGATCTGTCCTGCCTGCCTGACAGGTAGAATTCTAGGCATTCAACTCTAAGATTTTGTAAGTATAAACTTCATGTTTTGCTGCCAAATTACACTTAGAGGTGTCCACACAAGTGGAATCTATACACAGCCTTTCCTCTTTCACCTCAGACACCTTTATCTGTGAGTCCTGGCATGGAGGCTGGGAGCTGTTAACGTTTTCTAATAAGCTGTGCCCTTTTTAAGGTCTGAAAGTTATTAGCCCCCTTCCCAACAGGATGATAGTTGTAATTTTAAGTATCTTTTCATGAAAAAAAAAACATAAAAAGTTGCTATTTCAATAATGCTTTTTTAAGAAGTCAATTTGTCTTTTTTGTTATACCAAAACCTATATCCAGTTGACGTACACTATGTACACACTTGTAAGATAGATTATTCAGACTGAAATAATGCAAATGCAGATTCTTAGCAATAATTCCAGGTCTCTTCCACAGGTTCAAAATCCAAGGGTTGTAAATCAGTAGTAAAGATTGGGGCAAAGATGTGTGTCCGGAAAACTAACTGCTTGTGTATGAAAACTCAGTCTTGTGTGGAATCAGTGGTATCAAACCCCTTTTAAAAACCGAGGTCTGAGCATTTCAAATTCTGTTTAACCAAGTCTTGAGATAAGCAGAATAAATAAGTTATTTAGAAGTGGGACTTTGACTTACAGTTGCTTTGTTTATTCTGCTTAGTTCAAGCCGGGAGGGGTGGCCCACGCTGTGAGGCCTCAGTGAACAGCAGCCAGCACGCATCTTCTCGCAGAATGTTCCATGGACTGTTAACTCGCGCCGCACAGAGGAGCTGGGTGGATTTCTCTGTGAGGCTGCCAGTGATTGTATCAAGTTAAATAGTCTCAGAAGATTATTTTAATAATAAAAAGCAAAAACTCCCATGTGAACATAAAGTTTAGTTAGAAACAAAACTAACATAGGCCAGGGAGAGAGGTGACAATGAATATAACACAGTGGAGAAAACTTGGGAGATTTTGGAGGCAGAATTCAAGAGGTGCTGGATTTAAAATTCAGAATCTCATTGGATCCTGCGAACAGTGCTGGAGAGGCCAGTCGGCGTAGGCGACGGCCCGTTTCACAGAGGAGCAAACGGAAATCACGCCTGGAGTCTTCACGTGCCGAGACACGGCTGCGTCATTGTGGAGCCAGAATCAGGAGCCCTTCTCTGGCTTTTTCACAAAAACTTAGGGTTACGTTTCACTCCTCGTGTGTGCACGTGCTTCACCGAGTCCCTCTTTTCACTTCACAGCCGGTCTCTTCACCTCCGTGAGACACAAAGTCCTAAATCCTTAGTTTGAGTGTGACCATCACTCATAAGGGTGTCTCCTCTCTCTCAGCTTTCTCTCTCTCTCTCTTCCCCAAACCTGAGCTCCCGCATTTGGCAGGTGCTGACGGAGGATGACACAGGTAAGATCTGTTTCCTCATGTAGCTCCGCCCGCAGGGGCGGGCCTCTCCCCTCAGCTCACCTGCGACAAGAAGTCCCTTGTCCAGAGGGCGACAAGGGGCTTGTGAGTTTAGAAGAAGAGGGAAGGCTCCAGATACTGCTGTGGACTTTGATTTACCAAGAGCGAGAAGTGACCCGAGAGGCTGACGAGGCCTTAGTTGAAGCGAGACAGTTGTGATCTCTGGCGTGTGCCCGGTTTGCACACCTTCCTCTTCCTCCAGCGGTGCTGACACCGCGGTCTTTCGCTGCCCATTTTCATGCCGAGTCAGTCCCTGGCTCTCGCCTTCTTTGCTCTCCCACGCACCTTTGCATGTCCTCTCTTCGCTGGGCAGTGGTAAATATTCTCCCCCTCCAGAATCGGTGTTCTCACCTTCGTTTGCCTTGCGTGTTTGTTTTGCTGTGTTGGAGGGGAGGGAGGGGCAGCTCCTTTGGGGTGCAAAACACATGTATTCACCAGTGTTTGAGAACGCCACACCGGTGGCCTTTGTGAAAGGTGCTCTTCCAGTTGGCGACGGGGTGGGAGAGCGGTGGGGCTGCTCTGCCGAGAGCAGGGAGTGCAGGAATGCAATTTTTTTGCCTCATGCTGCCAGCTATTTAGTATCTTTTCCCATGTCCAGTTTTTTCCTTCTCTGTGCATACATTGTAGTGTGAAAGGTACCAGGCTAAAGAGAGGCAGATTTATCAGGTTGTCACTTATTTTGAAAGTTTCTTCTGGCACAAGGCTTACAAAACTGTAAAAGAGAGAAAGTTTTCATTACTGCCGCGCAGTTTAGCAGACGGCCGGTTGTAATTCGTGCTGGGATGAGTATTCAATGGGCTCTTCTGACTAGAGAGGACATGGAAAAGGGAAAAAGAAATGTGTCCTATTGCTAAAGTTGCAGTTGTGAGCTTTAGTGTCTAACATCCTGGTGACAGTGGGTGCAGGAGCCAGGCCTTGACCTTCCCTTGCTGGAAGGGGGGGCAATCAAGGAACAGACAGATGCCACTTGAGGCGGAGGCCGGTCTTCCACACGCGGCACTGACCAGTTGTCTGGTGGTGGGACGGCCATCCTCGGGAACGTGTGTGATCTGAGAAGATCAGTAACTCTAAGAGAGTTAGGAGTGTTAGATCTTGTTTCTGGAAATGGGTGGGAGGCACAGGGTGAGGAAGGCCGTTAAGGAGTTGAGAGAGATGGTGCTTTGCGTACAGTAGCTTGTTACTGACAGCACAGGGTTTATATTAATTCCTGTGAATCGAGGCAACGTGTTTGTGTTCCAGTGAGGAATTGGGGCGTTCGCCTGGGTGGTTGTGTGGAGTTAGCGTCACAAAAGCCTAACCCATCATCGACCTCCTTTTGACAAAGGTAATAAAATCCTTCCATGCGCCTGGTGCTGTCTTTTTGTTGGGGCGGACAAGACAGTTTCTAGAGCTTGTGTGCTAGTGGTGGTCAGACAGCGATGGTTCCTGCTTTGAGGAAAGCCTGGCTAACATGGAAGCAGGAATACCCAGGGCAGGCAAGAACCCGACTATGCAAAACATGTAATGACATCACTACAGCTCCAATGTCTGTTATCTGACAAACACTCTGACTCATACTGGCAAGCGACACACAGGCCTCAGCCACTACATGTGTTTGATGGACTCATTCTGGCCACCAACCCTTGCTGAGGAGGTGCATTGCCCAAAAGCCACCCGCAGACCAAATGCGTCTCAGGTCTTGTTCATCTTCACACAGTAGCCAAATTCTGTTATTTCAACTCATAGCCTTGGTCGTTCCAGTGAGCAGAGGTAGCTCATTTACTTGCTTCTCCCGTAAGCTTTCTTTCCTAAGAGGCCTGACCTCTTCCCCAAAGGCACGTCTGATTCATCCATATCCCCTAGTCAGTATGGAGTCTCTAGTCCCTGAGGACCAATTTTGCCCTCCTCCTTGTTTGATATTTTCCTGTGGACAACCAGGGTCGAGGGGCGTGTCCCTCCCCCTCTGGACTTCCGTTCCACGCTTCTCCTCCTGGAGAGTGACTAAGGTGTCGAGGGCCTGCACCCTCGTTGCTGGGATGCCGAAGGGCTGTGTGAGCATACCTTGCAGGGCCAGCAGGCTGGTGACCAGCACCACCCAGGTCTGTTCTTGCAGGAAGCCTGAGCTGAGCGCACTTCTGTTATGACTGAAATTGAGGTGTCTTATTAGCTTCACTCCGTCCACTGTGTAGTTCCCTGTTCCTGGTTCAGAAGATAATCATGGACAGAGGAGGGTTTTAGAAATCACTTAAAATTACTTTTGCATCATCTCTGAACATCTTTTTTATGGTCTCCAAGGATACCTCTCAGCTTATTCATTGCCCGAGTAAGTATTTTTTAACATTTGTGGGTGATGATGTACTTAAGCAGCAATAAATAAATATAGAATCTGCTGTGTATCACATTGGGTATGCAAGTACGCCTACCTAGAAGTCTTGCCAGAGAGCTGGAATAGTTTAGTCACTTTGGAATTGGGTATTCCCAAATCGTATTGAAAACCATCTTCCGGAGTGGCCCAAACAGCGTAACTTAGATTAAAATCTTGAACTTTGGAATAGATCTGGATTTTTAGGCACCAATTAGAGTGGAGTGAACTCACACAGATGGATTAAATGAAATACTCATATAACTTAGCATAACAGCTGGCACACCAAAACCAGGTAATAAATGGTAGATATTGTTTATGATACATTAATCCCTCTGTGTCCTATTAGTTTCACCTTCCAAAAGCAACTCTATATTTGGTACATTCAAATGTGCTGACCCTGATACTTTAATAGACCGAGAGCATGAGATAGGTATGCTAACTTAGGGAGACCATCTCAAGTAGAGCTATCTAGGGCATATTAGGAGAACATAAATACTTGGTTGTAAGGAGCATTTTATTCTCCAACACGTAGCACTGCCTGAGATATACAATAAATATGTTAGAGGAAAAGCAAAATAGAGGAGTTCCCTCTAGTGAGATTAACTGGGACAGAATATTCACATAAATAATAGAATTTTGTAGCCTTCACTGCTGGGCTAAAGTAATCCAGACTTTGTCCCATAGAGAAAGTCATTAACACTCCTCAGGGGTGTGGCATATACAAATTAGCATGTTAGATAAGTCTGGTGGTGGTAGAAAATGGACTGGAGGCAGAAACTATTTAGAGTCCATGAATCATTTATTAGCAGCACAGTGACAGGCCCCCAGTTAGGTGTGGGAGATTGAGATGCATATGACACAGCAGTTAGGAGACCATTGGAATATTTTAAGTGTGAGATGATGCAGACTTGGAAAATACCTTTGGGGGAAAAAAAATGAATGTGGGAAAGACCTAACAATACTTAGTAACTGACATAAAGGGGAAGAGAAAAAAGGAAGAACCAAAGTCTTGACTGTAAATCACAGAAACAGGGTGGAAGGTGGTTTGAGTCTGAGTTTGAGGACATGATAGGGTCTTCCAGAGCTAGGAGTTGTCAGTGGAAATGTTGAAACTTAGGAAAGAGATTAGAACTGGAGAAGGTGATTTGCAGGTGAATTGCAAGGAGGTGCAGGATTAAAATCATGAGGGTGGAGGAGAATGTAGGAAAGACAAAAGAGACTGAAGGGTTGAAGCGAATGAGTATGTCTGAGAGATGGGAGAAGGAAGTGGAGGCCAAGAAAAGAACTGCCAGAAAGGTAGAAAAACCAGAGGAGCTATGGATTATAGAGCCCACTGGAGAAGAGAGTTCGATGAGGGAGAGAATGAAAGTGCTGACGGCCCTGGCTCCGTCAGATGGGAAGACACCAGGAAGCAAGGAGGTAAGTAGAAATCAAACTAGACTGAGGTAGGAAATCTGAATTCACTACTACTAAGCACAGATGATGAGAACATTTGTTGAAAGGCGCTGGGCTAGCGTTTTACTTGGGGACAGGGTGATTGGGTTAAAAAGTAAGATATTAATATTTGAAAGTTCATAAGGAATACTAGTAATGTCCTTTCATGCTCCTAGGCTCTTTCTCCAGAGACACTACCATCAACTCCTTGAGATGTTTCATCATATTTCTAAATATAAACAATTTAGTCATGTTATACTTCTTGATAAAGTTTAGACATTATGGGCTTTCTGATACAGAAGATAAAGGTATGGTTCTCTTCAACCTCTGCCTACTTCTCTCTGTCTTTCAGAAATTACTATATCACATTTCAGTTAATATTTACATAATTTGGAATCTGTACATGTAAACTTATTACATGAGTCATATGCTTTGATTTTCTTCCTTTGTAAAATTTAGTGTTTTTCCTGGAGATAACAATCATCTGACTTTTGTCAAGCTGAGTTTTCCACTATCCATATCTTTAATCCTGCATCAGTTCTGTCATGGGCCTTCAGAAAGATGATTCTGTCATTCTATTTTTAGCCCCTAGGGGATCTTGCAGCCTCCACCTTCTTTTGTTCTTTTCTGGCTAACTGCCTTTTGGAGCCTGTTTTCAACCTGGAATTTCCTTATTCCTTTCCTCTATTAGGTTCTTTGTCTCCTGGATGCCATTTTATCTTATTGACTCACCCATCTTGTTTGAATCACATCCTCTGGTCACTTACACACAAAGGCATTTTGTTGTTGCTGCGTAGTTGCATGTCTGACATTGTCACTATTCTTCCCTCACATTTGATTGGTAGTTTAACTGGGTGTAGAATTCTAGGTAGAAACTAATTGTCAGTTTTGAAAGCTTACTCCATTGTCTGGGAATATAGAAATGCAGAGAGTAACTTCTTACTGGACACTTAAATGAGGAAATCATATATAGCTGTAGCTGGAATGGGCATTCTTAGACTTGCCACAGTAGTGACAGGGCAGGGGGCATGCACGAAATGAAGGACACAGGCAGAGAGAAGACTTGTCCTAGAGAGATTGAGACAAAGACCCGTTTTGGGTTCGATTGGCTTTTTGTTTTCTGATTTCAGAAGCTGTAAGTCATGAGCACTGGATGTAATTTTTGCTTTACTATTTTCCTCCTTTATGCCAGTGTGGGTTTTTGTTTCTTACAACAAAATGCTCCTTAAGATAATCTTCCATTTGTTCTTAAATCCCCTCACTGTTCCAGTCTGAAGGGTCAGTGCCCATATTTTGAAATATAGGCACATCTCTGAGAGATGCTCTGAATTTGGAGTCGGGAGGCCTACATTCCAGACCTCAACACCTGCTTTTACTGGCACTGCTCAGTGAGTGGTACTAGACGTGCTGCTTTTCCTTTTATGATTCAGTATCAATAAACATGGGGTAGCTGGCCTCCCTGGAGGTGCAGGGGGTTAAGTCTCAGCACTATCAAGTTATCGGCAGCCACTGCAACCTGAGTTTGATCCCCAGCCAGGGAGCTGACCCACATGGCACAGCATACCTTTCCTGTCTTGCCTCCTGCTCCCCTCAGCAGTGTATTTCAGTGGATCTGCCTGTTCTGCTCCCCACTCTGTCTCTGGTGAATCTTCTCACCCCCTGCACCTCTGGCTTGCACCCCAGTTCTTCTACATAAAAATAAATAAAAACAAACAAAAAAGCTTCGGATAACTATGATGCAACTTAACTACCTTGGTAAGATTTTTTTAAATTAAAGACAAAACGAGGTTAGCTTTGTATTCCTATTTTGAGGAAAGGCAGCACTTCCCAGGGGCAGTGATGGAAAAGGATGGAATAATGGGAAGGACTCTTCCCGCGGAGACGGCCTATCTAGAGCCTGAAATAACCACTTCTGTCTCCAGTTGTCAGCCCTGCTTATTTTCCCACCTGGGGTACAGGGGTATAGGAGACTCACCTGAAACTGAAATGGAGAAAATATGGCCCTGTGCCTGCATATCTGGCTTCATGCTTCTGGCACTACACTGGTAGGTCCCACCATCCGCCTCTGTGACTGGGCTTATTTTGTGTTCCAGATGCACCTGGCTCGCACCCCATTTAGGTTTCACTTGCATCAAGCTGGTCTCAGGTGACCTGCTCGAAGATACGTTCTTGTGCAGAAACACTGTCAGATTTTCCACCTTTTCATTCGTATAATTCACGGTACAAGTGATCCGCAGTTCATTTCCTTCCTGGATCAATAATGTGGTGATGTTCATATTCATGCATCCTGGAATGGGAAGGGAAAATGACTCCTGGGGGCACGTATACACGGTAAACTAAATTCACTTACACAGAATGTTGGGGAGGTCCCCCTCTCAAAAGCCTACTCATGGGCTTTGCCCCTATCTGAGGGAGACCTGCGATCCCAGCTCATTTCATTCAGAAATGGTTTATATTCTATTTCTGCTCTCCCACGAGCTCCCACAGGGCCTTTAGCTATGACAGTGCTGTGATACACACCTAGTCCTTGGGGCAGCCCTAGAGACAGGCATTACTGTTCCTGTTTCGTACACAAGGAGATGGAGGCTCAGAGTGATCCAGTGGGTTGCTAAAACGGTCAAATGTGGTATCAGGATCTCAAGCCCGGGTTTTATAAATGCACAGTGTCTAAGAGGCTGAAGGAATCTTAGTGCACAGACCAGATGGCCAGGCTCCTCGGGACACAGTAGCAGCAGAATGCCTGATGGGGAGGGCTCTAGTGGTTCTAACAAAACAAATGGTATTTTTTTCAGCTTTCATCAGCACTAAGGAGGGTGGACGCTTTTCTCCACCAGAAAAACAACATGGAATCCACCCTTCTCCGTGACTCTAAGATCCTCCCACGGCTGTCTCTCTCTCAGGGCCGGGGAGGGGTCGGCTCACCTCCGAGCTGGCTGTGGATGCTGACCAGCAGGAGGAACAGGGCAAGGCTGCCCCTGCTTGACGCCGGCCCCATCCGTGCACTGTCAGCAGTCGCAGACCCTCGAAGCGAAAGCTGGTTCGGCTGGTGTCCTTGACGCAGTCTCCTGAAAGCACATCCTAGATCAGTATCTAAAGAATTGTCCCCCTCTTTAAAAATTGCTCTACAGTATTCATGATTCTGTCAAATTATTCCCAAAGTGAGCATTCAGTTTATTTCCAGTATTTTCACTTCTAAACCATGCTGCAGTACATGCATGCTTGTACGTACATCATCTTGCAAACGGTGCATCTCTAGAAGCCGCACGGCCGTCAAAGGACGTGTGCACTTGACGTGAGTAACGTGGCCTGCGCCCGCCACAGAGGTCACCCCCTCACTTCCCCCCTGCACCACATCTCTTCCAATATGTTCTGCTGACTCGAAAGAAAACATTGGAAGTTGCGTGATGTGTTCTGCGTCCAGCTACAAAGCATCATCTGATTTGAAAAGGAAAATAAAGATGGATTGCAACACCTCATTCAGCCCAGGATTAGGGTTAAAAGCATCGACTCTGGAACCAGACTGCTTGTGCCCAAGTTCTGGTACTAAAACTTACTAGGTGTGTGACAGGCACATTTCTGAGGCTCCTGGAACACTACTCAGCCCTTCGTAAACGGAAGTATTTGGCAAACAGCTATGATGTGTCAGACACCAAAGGCTGCGAGGGATGCTTGCCCAGCAGAGGCCAACCTCTAGTTGGACGTTGATCCTAAACGCAGGCTGTCGAGTCCTCAAGGACAGGTTTGTAAGCTGACTTTGAAACTTATGAGCGGTGAAATATTGAGCAAATTTCTTTCTCTCTCCAAAGGTTAGTTCATTAATCTATTAAATGGTGACAATAATATTCTCTTCCCAGGGTTGTTAAGTCAGAACTTACAGGAAGGACATGTGGTGCCTGGCGTGGGGTCAGGCCTCAGTATTAGTTATTTTTATAGCTCCTCATACTTGAGGCAACTCATACCATGTCCAACCCACCTGATTGTGCTTAGTTCTTGCAAATTACTGAGTTCTTCCGGTGTTGTTTTGATTGTCATTTGTGCTAAGCACGGGGAGGCTCAGGGAGGAGTTAGGCTGGCCTAACCCACAGTGTCTCCGTGGTGGGTTCGGATCAGAGTGGGATTCTAACCCCCAAGCTCCACGGGGCTTTCTCCTGGAGTTTCATTTTCCCCCTTTCTGACGACCATCAGCCCTTCACACGAGCAGGGCTGTGATAACAGCAATAAAGTCATCAAGTTTATCCAGGAATAGGGAAGAAGCCCTGAGAGGGGGACTCAGCAAAGCTGCAGGCGGGAGCGGAGCTGGGCTCTGACACAGGCTGCGGACTTGGGGGGTGGAGCGGGGAGCGGGGAGCGGGGCGCTCTGGCTTCCAGGCCCGGCTGAGCCCCGGGGTCACGGGAGCCGGGGGTCAGGGTGCTCCTGGAGGGCGACCTTGATGCTCATGGGGGGACGCGGCGGCCCCGACCGGGCGCGCGCTGCCCGCTAGAGGGCGCTGCGCCCGCGGACGCCCGGTGGCCTCGCGCCCTCCCCGCGGGGCCCCGCCGGCTCTCCGCCCTGCAGCGGGGGCCGCGGAGCGGGGCGCGCGGCTGGCCAGGGGGAACCCCAAGTACAGTGGCGGTGTGGGGGTACAGGATAGGGGCCGGTGGGTCTTGGGGCGCAGCCTGTACTAGAACTGACCCTTTACACCTGGACGAGGGGGAGGGAGGCGGGAGGGGCGCCCTGGGGACCTGCCAGGGGCGGTCTCGGCTCCACAAAGCGGGGTGCTCCCCGGAGCAGGCCAGGGTGAGGATGGAGATGGCGTCCTCGCCGCTGGGTCTCCCTCTGGCTTCCTAACCCCGTCCCTCGCCCGGGAGCTTGGGGCCCAGGGTGGAGGGGGGCGCCTGCGGCGAGCCCCAGTCCCGGGACTTTGCAAAGTGGGGGGCAGCTGGAGAACTGGATTCAAACCCGAGCCTCGTGTGCTCGCCGTGGTACTAACCTTGCCCAGCCTCACGTTTCTCTTGTTTAAAGCTCCCTCAGCGGGTGGATTAGTGACACATGGAACTGCAGCCAAAGGTTTCTGGGGGGCGGGGTGCAAGGCCCTCGGGGAGAGACTCGGTTCTCTGCCTCCAAAGCCCCATCCAACATATCAGAGGAATTGAAATTCAGCAATGAGCTCCAGAAATTAGCCCTACTTGCCATCACACAGCGCGGAAAAAGCGGCCCTAGGCCCAGAGATGGGATCTCATCACTTGCTGTCACCCCAGCTTCCTTTAGGTAGATCCAGATTGCAAGAAGGCAGAAGGGAGGGTGGGGGTCCTTGGAGCAGGAGGCGAAGTCTTCCTGAGGCCCCAGTTCTGACGCCCTGGACACAGTGCAGCGGGCTCCGGCCCTCCCATCAGTGCACTGGGGACCCTCCCGCTGGGTGGAACCGTCGACCCCCAGCCCAGAATAATGTGGAGAGGTTTGTAAAATAAAATACGTAGAACAACTAAGGAAGCAAACATTATCCACACAGTTGTCCAAACATTGAGAAGCCGCGGGACCCAGCAGCGTTTGTGCTGCTTCAGATGGAGCGAAATTCCAGCAGTGGGAGCGCGAGAGAAACCTGAGCTCTGAGACTCTGTAGCTGTGATTTCTGTTGCTAGGAGTTCTGGTGTCCTTGGTTGCTCCATTCACAATTGAAGCAAATGCTAACTTTCAATTAAAGAGTGATAGACGTCATATTTTCCCCAGATTCACAAGTCCCGTGAACGAGTTCATGGACCCCCAGTTAAGAACCCCTGCACAACAGGCACCTCGCTTTGCAAGTAGGGGACTGAGGCAACCAGGTCCCCTGATTCCCTGGTGCAAGGTCTTCCCTCCTAAGCACCAGCTCTGGAACTGGGGGAGAACTCTCTCTACACCATTATTTTCACCCTGGAATTCCCAGGTTTACTGTGCCGGAAACGCAGCAGAAGGCGTCCTTGCTGGCATGGCCCTTGGGCATCGCGGGGGTGAGCTCCCCTCGGGCCAGCTCTGAGCTCCGGGGCTTTCCTAGGCTCGGTGAGTGAGGTGTCCAGCTCTTGGGAGCTCCCCTTCAGTAACTGAATGACCCTTTGTTCATTTATAAGAATGACCCTTTGCTCTGCCCCTGCCCCAGGAGCCCTGATCCAAAGAAAGGAGCCGGGAGGGTGGAGAGTGTGAGGTCCAGGCTCTGTCGGCTACAGCTGCTTCTCGAGCTCACCTGCGCGTCCCCCCAGGAACACACAGGGCGGCCTCTCCCACTTCCAGAAAGGGTCAGATGGCGCCCGCACCCCTCGGGAGCCGGGAGAGAACGAGCAGGCTGAGCAGGGCTCAGGGCGGCTTCTCAGGCTGCAGAGGGGCGAGGACATTGCCCTCCAGGGAACAGCTTCTGCCGGGCCTCACCGAAGCCTGTTGGCCTGCACAGCTCGTGGCCCCCTCCCTGGCCCAGACCCCAGCCCCAGTGGGCTTGTTACCTGCGCTCAGGAGCTCTTCTTGCCAGCTGTCTGGCTGTCCGGCTGTCCTGTTGTATGACTGTCCTGCTGTCCGGCTGTCCTGCTGTACAACTGTCCTACTGTCCTGCTGTCTGGCTGTCCGGCTGTCCACCTGTCCTGCTGTACAACTGTCCTGCTGCCCTGCTGTCCGACTGCTGGCTCTGGTGGGAGCACTTGAGTGAGCCTTATTCAACTTCTGCTTTGGTCTTATTCAAGCCTCGCTTTCACATCCGGCTGCGTCTGCCCTCCTTACATGTCTGCGTGGTCTTTGGAAACCACAGAACTGGGTGGTTGCTTTTTTTGTAACTTTTCCTTTTTAGCAGCCAAGGGTCTTCCTGTCCCTCTTCCATCTACCCTCACCCCTGACTGTGGGACTCAGCCATCCTGTCCACCTCCGCCTGCTCTGCTGCTCTTTTTCGTGTGTGTGTGCGTGTGTGCCCGTGTGTGTGATTCAGAAACAGATGACGGCACTGAGCGGGCGGATAATGGAAGAAGTAGTGGACGTGGGATGGAATGTGCGTGAAGGAAGCTGCCGGGACAGCCAAGGCTGTGACCGGGAGGACGGAGGGCAGAGCTGCTCAGGGCAGGGGGTAGAAGGGCGGGGGCTGTGCAGGGGCGAGGCCAGGCGCGGGCGAGTAGCGCGGGCAGTAGGCCGTCCTGTAGGTGGGGGTGAGGGCATGGATGACAACCTCACCCCACCTTTGATCCCCGCGCCCACTTCAGCCTGTGTCGGTCTGTTGCTGGGACCGCAGCGACTGTTTCTACCGCAGGGCTGTGCGCCGGGAGGAAACGGGCTGAGCACGGGAGGGAAGCTTTGGTTCTAACGCTGCAAGGCTGCACCGGGCTCTGGCCCGGGAACCCGGGGCACCAGGAAGACCCGCATTTGGGGCCCGTCAGCCGTGCCCAGCTACCCAGAGGCCTGGGGGGTCAGCAGGTGTGGGGCTGGGAACGCTTTCATGACCGAAGTGGGGTCCTTGTGCAGACAGGGGATCCTGCCTCTGCAGTTTTCTGCGGCCCATGACCACACTCTGGGGGGGCGAGGCCTTTCCACCGAGCCACCAGCGTTAGTCGTGTGACCCAGGCCCGTGTCCTGAATCCCTCAACGCGTTCAGTGAATCCCCGGAGCCCCATGTTGGGGAGGGGGGCCTTTCATCCCAACTGCATGTCGTCTCTACTCCCCATGGCCCACAGGCCGCCTGGCCCCACAGACATGAACGCCAAACTGAGTTCGTTCTATGGTACCCCAGGACCCTTATTCAGGGCCCCGATGAGGTGGCCAAATGTACAACCCACTCTATTCTCTGAAATGGAGATTTGCTGGTCCATGTCTCTGGGGTGCCCAGAAGGCTGGCTGGGGAGGCCCCAAAGCATCCCTCCCCTCCGGGGCTCTGCAGCCGTGACTGTGGTGTGACGCGGACCTGCGAGGCCGAGGGGGCCCCAGCTCCAGCAGGCGCAGCGTGTTCATGCTCGTGGTTGCACAGACCTCAGTGTTCTGCAGAGGCCTGGGGCTTGCAGTCGAGTCACAGAAGCTTGCTCCGGCCACACCGCGCCTGCACAGCCTGCAAACAGGTGCATGCGCCGTTTTTGAAAGTGCTGCTTCTGATCCTGCTCAGAACTTTGTTGTGTGGTGTGGCAGGCGCGGTGGGTTGGCAGACCTTGCCAGTCCTGCCCTCCCCGGGGAGGCCCAGCCCGTGAGAGGGCGGAATGTGCCAAGTGCTGTCAGGTCCCCAGAAGCGGCGAAGCTCAGCGGGAGTGAGGGGGTGGGGGGCAGTCCTGTGGGCCAGACGCTCGGGGCGGTTTCGTGAACAAAGTGACACAGGCATTGAACTTTTAAAAATACGTAGGACTTCAAAGGGGGAGTTTTGCAGAAATAGGAACGAGATTATGAGCCAGGAGCAAGGACACCATGGCTTGCTTGGAAACCGGTGAAGCAGCGGAGGCTGCTGGCGTGGAGGCTGCCCCCTGCCCCTCGCCACAGCCTCCTACGTCATCCTGCTGCTGGCCTTTGGGTCCCGAGGCTTCCCGAGTCCAATTATACTTAGCCACAGAAATATTATTTTGCAGCCATCACTACTAAGTGTGCATGTTAAAAGAAAGTCCGACGGGGTGTTCAATGCTGTTGTCTCTCACTTAGAGAATCGGGAGGTCTCAGGTGGAAGGGGCAGGGCCGGGATCTGGTCCAGTCGGGCACAAAGTCCCGTGGCCGTGGCTCTCCACCCCGAGCGTGTGTCAGCGTCCCCAGGGCGGCGGGGACAGTCTGGGCGGCCGTGCCAGCCAGAGCCCTGGAGCAGCAGGCCTGGGTCCGAGGCCCATCTTCCCAATAAGTCCACAGTGCTGCTGCCGTACCCTCCTCGCCAAGCCGCCCAGCTTCCACGCTCGAGCCGCCCAGTGTTCTTTGTCCTGTGCCTCCAGCTGCGGAAATCCCGTCCTCGCGTTCCCTCCAGGCTCGCGTCCCTTTAACTCCCAGCCGCTCCTGGTTCTGCCTCCACCCAGGACGTCCTGGCTCCACCCAGGACAGGCATCAACAGGGACCATAAGTCACGGGCCCGGAGGTCAGACGGCCTGGGCTGTCTCCTGCCTCCACCTTGGAGTGGACTCACCTCGGTCAAGTCACTCAGGTTTTCTCCTCCACAGCATGGAGAGAGTGACTCAGGCCACAGGACAGATGTTTCGATTAAATGAAAAAAAATAGGCAAAGCAACCAGCCACGTGGCCCACCCTCCGCGCTCGATAAATCTGACTTGAGCGTCACCTGCTTTTGCCCTTCTACACGGGAGCCCTTCAAATCTCTGAAGCAAGTCAATCATTCGTGTCAATATTTCCCTCCTGGGCTGCGTGGCCCCGGTTCCTTCAACTGCATTTCCTCCGTCCTTGTCACTCCTCTGAGCTGAGTGCCCCTTGTCACGATCCCTTGTCCAGCGTGGGGCTCACGCCTCCCACCTGCCTCGGCCTACTCAGCGCCCTGCCCACTCGCTGCAGCCAAAGCCGGCTCAGCGTCTGCGGCTAATCTCCACATTTCCCTCCCGCGCTGGGCTTGCAGGGGAAAAGATGCCAGGGGCCATGACTGCATGGAGAGAGGCATTGTGGTCATTCTGTCACGTTTCCTCTTGATGCTCCCTAGCTACCTCCTCTTATGACTCAAGCTGTGTGTGACTTTGTGGGGTGCTGCTTGGGGAAAACCCCTGTGATCTGTTCTGGCTGGTGAGGCAGCAGCAGCGAGGAAGCATGAGGGCGAAGAGGGATCGACTACCCACCTCTGCCTTCGCCTCAGTCCCTTGGACTCCAGAGCTTGGTGGGAAAAACTGGTATCTTCCCTGGGGGAGGGTGAACTGACCCCGCTGGCACAGCCAACAGTTTTCTGGAAGAAACCACGCCTTAGAGGGCACTGAGAGCAAAGCTGTGTCATCCTCTGAGTCCATCCCTCCCCCACCGCTGCCCCCTGCCGGGCACTGGCCCAGAGTCCTTGGTAACAGAACATGAGGAGGGAGTCAGGCCCGCTTTCCTGCAGAGACGGTTGGCAGCTTAGGGTTTGGGTGTCCAGATGACAGGGCAGGCCCTGGGAAGGGCCCCCCTCACGACCTCAATTCTAATTTCCTGTCTGTCCTAAATACTGACCTCAAGTTCTGTCATTATAAATAGTAGGCAGGGAAAACCTGCCCAGTTCCCGAGGTGGCCTGGCCTCCTGTGGTGGACACACAGCTTCCTTGGCAGCCAGAGCTCCTGCTGACGGGAGGCCAGGCCTGCGGGGCCACGGCCACCTGTTCCTCACTCATTTGTACGGGGCCGCGGGTTTCTCCAGGACGCGTGACCTGAGGCAGAAAGGACTCAGACAGCCCTGCCTGTCCCCGGCAGGGTCCGCCTCACCACCACCGCAAAGCCACACTGGCATGTGGACAAGCAGGAGGAAGATGCCTCTCGCTACCCAGGGCAGAGACTCCACACTGCACACGGCCCTGAGCTCCAGACCCCCAGGCCCTCTGCTCCTGCCTCCCGGAACAGCCCTCAAGCCACGGCCATTGACTCCCGGTGCTGCCCTCCTGCTGGTCCTGATGCCTGATTCTTTGAGTCAGAGACTTAGGATGTTGCAATCCACGAGACTGTGCTGTGACGTGGGGGAAAGGAAGACAGCTGTGGGCCCCCCGGGGTAGAAGTGCAGGCTCCGGGAGAGCCACTTGGGGCCACACTTCCTCCTGCTTGTCTTAAGGAAGATCAGATGGGACCTTCCTCCTCCTGACTTGGGCTTTTGAGAAGAAAAACATCTTTTCAGTCAATGATGCAGACCAGCATTGCTTCCTCTGTTTTTTCAGGCAAAGGGAAAAAACCAACGTGAGCACAGATCGGCTGATGCAGCAACTAGGATGTCAGGGGGTGTTGGAGCCATTCTGGTGGAGGCAACATTTTGGGGTAGGAGTCTTAGGCCCACTAGGCTGTTCCTGATTCCTGATTCTCTCTCGCTGGCCCTGCACCCTTGGGTGCTGTGGTAGGGTGAGGCTGAGGCTGTAGCCTTGAGGTGCCTGGCACGTTCCTTGCTGTTTCGCTGTTCCCTGCCTGGTCTCTCTGGGTCTCCTGAGAAGCTGGACTTTCAAGACAGGGTCCAAACTTCCTGAGGACTAAGGACCACCAGCCCCTGTTTCTGAGTCTCTTAGACAGAGTTAAGTGGAGACACTTTTAATCCATAGTCCGAGAGCGCGAGCGCTGGCGAGAGTCTGCTCTTCTGCCCGCCTGTGCCGGGCAGGTGTCTCTCTTCTTTCTCCTTTTCCTCATAAACCTGTCCTTTAAAGTGTAAAAAAAAAAAAAAAATACATGTAGGGACTTAGGACATAGCCTGCTCTTGCTCCACACCCCATTTCACACCCCATTTTTCTTGTGGTGGGGAGGGACTGTACTCTGATTCTGGGGGGATGGGGTGGAGGAGGGAGGAGGGCAGGGGATGGCTGCCCCTGGCAGTTGCGAATGTTAATAATTCACAGCTCCCCAGGGGTGCTCAGGCCTCCCCAGACCTGCCGCCTGGTTGCTGAAAAAAAGAAAAAAAGAGAAAGTTTAGGTCAGCACTCACGGGGCCTGTGTGATGCAGCCAAGAGAGGCTTCACCTTCTCCTCCCCGTCAACTCCACTGCTATAAAGCATTTATCTGAGTTCTGTATCTGGACTCTGGCTAATAAATTCTTCTAAAGACATGCAGACCCAGGCTGCTCCTTAGTGGCGGGTGAGGCCAGAATGCAGGGGAATAAAAGGGAGTTTTCCATAAACATTGACACAGGACAGGGACAGAAAACCATCAGCGTTTTAAATGCCAGAAGGAGTAAGTTAATGAGTCATCGAAAAGACAAGGTAATACTAGGACGATGAGACCTAAAGTCGTAGTAAAAATTGAGGGATATCAGGGATGGCCGTCAAATGTGAAGGGTGGAGTTTGGAATCTTAAACTGAGCCAGGTTTACTGTGTGGTAGAAAAGACATTAATCTTGGAAGTAAACGTGTGGGGTTTTAGTTATGAGCTTTGGGTGACTGTGGCTACATCCCTTCACCAATCTTGGTCTTTATTTCATTTTAGTTTCAATTTTTTAAAAGATTTATTTATTTATGCATACAAGAGCTGGGGTACAGGCCAGAGATGCTGGGGAAGGGGGTTGAGAGACAGAGTGGGGAGCAGAACAGGCAGACTGACTGAAATACACTGCTGAGGGGCACAGCTGGGAGACAGGAGAGGTCTGCCGCACCATGTGGGTAGCCCCCTGGCTGGCCGGGGATCAAACTTGTGCTGCAGAGGCTGCGGATTGCTTCATAGTGCTGTGCTTAACCCTTTGTGCCACCAGGGGGGCCTATTTCATTTTAGAAAATTGATTTGGTATAGCTCAACGACAAAAATACAACTTGATTTAAAATAGGCTAAGGACTTAAGTGGACTTTTCCCCAAAGAAGATACATAAATGGTCAATAAGCAAATGAATAGTTGCCCAACATCATTAATTAGGGAAATGCAAATCATAACTCAATGAAAGTTCCCCTCATACTCATTAAATGACTATTATAAAAAACAAACCCAGGAAATAGCAAGTGTTGGTGAGAAATTGGAACCCTTATGCATTGTTGGTGGGTCCGTGAAATGGTGCCGCTGCTATGGCCAAAAAAAGGTGAGCTTCTCAAAAAAAAAAAAAAGTTAAACTTAGAATTACCATGTGAGCCAGCAATGATCCAGCTTTTCTGTCAAGCAGGGATTCTAGTAGATATTTGTCTATGTTCATAGCTTCATTATTCACAATCACCAAAATGGGGTGTTTATAGATACCATGGCATATTATTTATCTTTAAAAAAAAGAAGGAAATTCTGATACATGCTACAATATCGATGAACCTTGAAGACTTCTGCTATGGGAGCCTTCCTGGTGGCACAAGGGGTTAAGACACAACCTATGAAGCTATTCACAGCCACTGCAGCATGAGTTCAATCCCTGGCCAGGGAGCTACCCACATGGCCCAGCAGACCTCTTCTGTCTCGCCTGCTGCTCCCCTCAGCAGTGTATTTCAGTAGATCTGCCTGTTCTGTTCTCCACTCTGTCTCTGGTGAATCCTCTCTTCTCCCACACCTCTGGCCTGCACCCCAGTTCTTGTATGCATAAATAAATAAATCTTAAAAAAAAAAAAAAAGACTGCTGCAACGTGAAATAAGACAGTCCCAGAGGCTGCATGCTGTGTGATTCTGCTTGTATGCAGTCCTTAGCCTCAGGTTTATAGAGACAGTGAGTAGGTGGTGGCTGTTTAATGTGCATGGGTTTCAGTTGGGAAGATGAAAAGCTCTCCAGCGGACAGATGTTTGCAAGTGGAATATCCTATTGAGCGAGATAAGACAGACCCAAGAGGAATACATCAGAACAATTTAGTAAAAAAGACCAGCATTTCCCGCCGTTACTTGACATATTTGGGTGAGTCTGTTTGGGGCACTCTAGCCCACCCCACTGGGGTCCTAGTCAGCCTTGTGCCCCTGCCATGGTGCAATCACTGCTGTCATTCTACTCTTGCTATCCAGGGAAACACCTCCTTCCTCATCCTTATGTTTTAGAACTTTTCCCAGCCCTGACCCAAAAGAGTGGGTCCTTTGCTCTCCAGAGCAGGGATTCAGCGGAAGCCCTCGGTGTAGGGAACCAGGCAAAGCTTTATTGGAGGCACACATGCAAGGGACCAGCCAGAAAGGGGCACGGAGCTGGCTCCAGGAAGGGGGTCGGGAGGAGACATTTGAAGGTGGTGGGTGGGAGGAGCAGTCCGGTAGCCCGTTCTGGGCCAGGCTGCGCTGCACCGGCACAGTTACACTCCAGTGGCTCACGTGTGCCCTGGGCCTTCTCTCTCCAGGAAAGTGTGAGATAATCACTAGTTGGGATCTAATGCTTTTTGTCCAGCTTGGCACCAGCGGTCAGTGTTGTGGCCAAGTTGCTTGAACAGGACTCGCTCACTTTGCGATTCTGTCCACCTGTCCACACAGGATGGGAGGCTCTTACTCCACCTTCTTGCATTTCTTCTACCCAGGCTATCTCATCACCAGCTTGTCAAATCCCACCAAAACCCAAACAAACTAGCGCCTCCCTGGTGGTGCAGGGGTTAAAGTCTCAGCCCTATCAAGCTATCGCCAACCACTGCAGCACGAGTTTGATCCCTGGCCAGGGAGCTGACCCACATGGCACAGCAGACCTCTCCTGTCTCACCCGCTGCTCCCCTCAGCGGCGTATTTCAGTAGACACACCTGTTCTGCTCCCCACTCTGTTTCTGGTGAATCCACTCACCCCCTGCACCTCTGGCCTGTACCCCAGTTCTTGTATGCATACATAAATAAATCTTCAAAAAAAAAAAAACAAATTCTGTGGGAGGTGTGATTGGAAATACATGAATCTGTAGATAATCTGGAGAGAGTTGACATGTGATAGCTTTGAAATTTCGATTCATAAACATCAAATAATCTTTATTTATATTTTCTTTAGTTGCTTTCAGTGATGTTTTATGGCTTTTACAAGTATGCAAAAATGGTGATTCTCTCAACCTTTGGGGATCTGAGCCAAGCTTGAGGCCCCTGGCCCTCAACTTGAAAAGCCTCATCCGTTCATCCTGGTGAACTATATAAAGGCTGTTTCAATTTCTCTGTGTGATGTGGCTGGAAAAATATTGGGGAGCTTTGGTAAATCTTTCTAGTTTTGCGTTTCTGTCCAGTTGCACAAACGCTGTGATGTGTGTGGGCAGCAATGCTGTCCTCAGTGTCCCCAATATCCTCAACTCCTGGCTTACTCGCTGTCCTTCTCGTTCATTTATTTTCATGATCTTGTTTGTACAATATGCGCCCACAAATTAAGAGGGCTAATTCTTGAAAAGATTAATAGCAATATTATGCACTGAGCATTCATCAGGCCCTGGTATGTTGTCTTACTAAGTCTCCGAGGAATCCTCTGGGGTTGATAGCATTGTCTCTATCTTACAGATGAAAAAGTTGGTGCTCCCATAGACAGATAACTGCTAAGGGGCAGAAGTGTTTCTGGAAACATGAAGTTCAGGGCAATGTTAGGTAAACAACACCCAGCATTTTTTCCCCAAATAGACAGCTGCGTTTGGAAGGAAAGAAATGTCTAAAGTCCAGAAGTGAAGAAAAAGCTGAAAACTAGTGAGACAGCCTGGGTAAGAGAACAGGGTCTGGCAGCATGGCCCCCCGCGCCGTGTCCACGGTGGACTGGATCACGGCCCGGCGAGCCCTGTCCAGGCGATTGGACCCACGCACAGAGCAGGAGGCTCCAGGCCCGACTGGTGATTACCTCACCGTTTCCTGGAGGAGAACACCCAGAGCCCCACACGTGGCTGGAGCGAGGCCCATCTGCACAAGCCCAGTGTAGCCCAGCTCAGGACAAGCCGAGACACGGCGCCCCTTCTCCCGGCGCGTGGACCTGCCCTTTAGATATCTCCTCCCGAGTCCCTTCCTGGGCCAGGCTGGCACCGGCTCCCTGGTGCATGCACCTCCAGTGAAGCCTGCCTGGACCAGCCACACCTCGCACTCGCGGTACATTCTTTCCCTGGAGGGCAGAAGCCCCTCTTTTGGTAACACCAGGAAACAGCGTTTTTCCTCTCGCGGGTCACTTTGGGACAGCAAATGAGGCCTGGAGCCCCTGCGTAGAGCCGAGACTCTCAAAAAGCTACATTCCCCGTGAAAGGCTCAGCTGAAAACCCGTTGGCAGAGGACGCTCATTAATTCATTCAATAATGCGCTGAACGCTTGCTGGAAGTCAGGCTCATGCCAGGCGCTTGTGCTCGCGGGGAGCAAAGGACATCATCCTAAAGCTTTCTGGGTTCCTCCAGGCTGGCAAATAAACAAGCACCGGACAGATTGATGGTAGAAAAAGTCATAGGCGAGTTGGATGTTAACATGTGTACATGGGGGAGACCCAGCGTGACTGGGGAACTTGCCCACGTGGCTTTAGATGCCATCTTAAATAGCCTCACTAGGGCAAAGGAGTTTGGGGGAGAAAAGGAAAGTTGAATTAGGGCATTTACTGGGGAAAGCAAAGGTACTTTTCTCCACAGACGAGAGCAGGTATCAGGTCTTCCTGGAATAGACCCATCTAGAGAGAAGTTTAGATATAAACACCAAAAGCAACCTCCACTTCCGAGCCCCTCCCTGAAATCAAGCTTTGGGGTGGCAGAGTTTTGGGGTGGCAGAGTTTTGTAGTGACAAACCAAACACCAACCCCTGCCTCTGGGGAATTTCTATTCTGCTGGGGAAGAGACAGAAAATAATTAATAAACAATACACAAGTGTGGTAAAGGAAAAAGAGAATGTGGGAGGGGAAAGCGGACCAGGGAGAGAACACGACACCTGTCTACCTTGGTTTGGACACTGGGAAGAGAAAAGGATCTGTGCTGCGAATTCCCAGCCGCAGATCCCTCTTGGGGATGGGCCGTGGCTGGGATGCAGCTGACCTTTGCTTTTTGCATGATCTAGAAACATAAAAGCAAGTAATGTCCATTATTGACCCCATTTTTTGTCTCTTTCCCGATCATCCCGGGGTGAAGGGTGCTGTCAGACAAAAGCAGAAGCAAACCCTCCACCCAGGCTGCCAGGGTTCCCGTAGATAAAGCCCAGGGCAAGCCTGAGCTCACGGCAACACAATCAGCCCAATTAACCACAGATGAAGGTTTCTTGGCGGCTGGCGGCCACGCCCAGGCTCGTGTAACTCTTACCTACATGTTTTCTCCTCCCGCACCAGGACCTGCACCACACAGCCTTGTGGTGTTTACAGTCTCAGAATAGCAGAGGTGGAAAGAACCCCCAAGTCACCTCTTCCAGTCTCCCTAACAATGCAGGGCGCCTTTCCTGAAACATGCAGAGGTCGTCAGCCTCTGCTCCAACACGTCCCTTAACCATCGTAAAGGCAAAATAACACCACGCAGGGAGACAGACAGGCGGGGCGCTGTGGTCCTTCGAGCCAGGGGCCCTTGGGCGGGATAATTGACTGGATGAATTTAAGTTTTCTTATCTGTAAAACAGAAGGGTCGTGCTGGGGGCTACCCAGAGCGATGGGCATAGAGGCTTCCCAGGCCATGATGGATAATGTTATTTTCCCTTCTCATTAATGTCTAGATCTAAGGAATCAATGAAAAGACTTACTCCTTTTTTTTTTTTTTTTTAAATCAGATCAGATCCACTTAACAGGCCTGAGATTTTTTTTTTAAATCCAAACTTTAGCAAGGGCAGATCTCACTCAGTTCAACACGGAGACTGAGTTTTGTCATTAAGAAAAATTGCTCATTTTGATTTGATTTTAAACCAACACAGTCTCTGTACTCAAGCCTCTTCGGCTTGGAGCCTGAAGGTTCGTTTCATCTGTGCGAGGGTGCAGGGGCGTCTGAAGGTCTCTCTGTTTGGAACGGAGAACAAACTGTCTTTTTCTTTCATATTATTTGTTTTTTTTTTAACTTTAGAAGCTTCAATAATAAATGTTACTGACCTAGGCGCCTTTATTTAAAAATTGAGGTATTATTTACAGGCAACCTGTCTACAGGTGTATTGTTCGATGACTTTTGCAGACAATTGTAGACAACATGGGGCCACTCCTGCCCTCAAGATACAGCTCAGTCCCCACACCCTTAGGTACTTGATTTTACGAGGGCCCCTGAGCTGGTCGGTGGGACCCAGGACGAGAAGTCTTCCCTGGCTTAGCCAGCGAGTCACCCTCGAGGGCACATGGGTATTCCCGGAGCGAAGGAGGCTGATGGCAGCTCGTCCGCTTCAGGCCCTTGCAGGGCTGCCGTGTGTGGAGCAGGCTCAGTTGGTGCCGCTCAGAGGCCACTGTGAGAACTCAGGGGAGGTGAGAAATGCCGTGACTCAATGTAAAAAAGAAATTTAAAAAATGCGCGTAAGAGCAACTACTTACAGGGGCCGAGTGTGGACTCAGAGAGTTACAAGTGAATTACATCTGACACCTGGGAGGTGGGGCGGGCGTTCTGATCCTGACCCCAGGCTTCCCAGCCCACCCTCAGCCGGAAGACACGCAGGAGGCCCCGGGGCCTCTGGCCGGCCAGAGTCAGCTGCTCAGGTGTTTGTCCTTTTCACCATCTACCCCCAGGCCCTGCCGGCCGAGACCCAGCAGAGTCAGGTGGTCTCCGAGCAGGGCCGGGGTGCGGGAGACTACCCCACCCTTCAGGGCGGCTGAGGTTCACTTTGCCTCACTGCCTGTAGCCATCTCCTGCCCTGGTTTCCAGTGTGGGCAGAGGATCCAGGTCAGCGGGAACCGTGCTGGGTTTGCCCGTGGGCTGCCTGCTGGTAGGGATCAGCTGCTCTCCTGGCTGGGGCTGGGGGCCAGGCCAGGGCACACCCCGCTGAGGGCAGCAGGGCTGAGGAGCTGGTGGAAGTGCCTCCCACCTACCCCGCTGGGCTTGCGGGAGGGGGTGTGTAGGAGACTAAAGAGACAGCCCTCAGGTGAGGGAGGGGTGGGGGGGAAGGGGAGAGAGAGAGTGTAGAGAGAGAGAGTGAGAGAGAGAGAGAGAGTGAGTAGAGAGAGAGAGAGCTGGAAGGAAGAAGGACATTGCCGGTGGAATTCCTGGGGAGGAGCCTGCAAGTAAGCATCCCCGGGGCGAGGGGAGGGAGAGTGGGCACACTTGGCTGTCTCGGGCTTAATGGCCCTCTGGTCTCCCCTGGTGGGCGCCGCGGGGTCACTGCGCCCTGGAAGGCCTTGGCGCGCGAGGATGCTCGGACGGGGACCCTCCAGCCTGACCCGGCCCTGAAATGGAGGCTTCTAGTGCCTGGGCCGGGATGGGTGTGACCAGGGCATCTGCCAGGGAGCCACCCGAGGAGCAGAACACCGCCTTCCTGGCCGGCTTCCCTTCCTGCCGCGGGGAGCGCAGGCCGGCCAGGCGCCCGCAGCCGGGCAGGTGGGTCCGCGCGCGGGTTTGCTGAGGCTCTTCAGGCTTGCCCAGCTCAGGGTCCAGCCAGCTGGCAGGAAGCAGGACAGAGGTCACTTGAATTCAGATCACACATCCCTGTTAAATACATCAGCTTTTAAATCAATCTTTGTTCAAAGTCCAGTGAGTTCTAAGACGAGCGCTCACTAGCCGACAGCCTTCCCGGGTGAACCAGCTCCTCTTCTTCCAGATCCAGGTAAGCGCAGACTCGGGTCTCCCTGCCCAGGGCTGGCCACTGGGCCCGAACCACCTTTATTTTCCTTTTCCTTTATCCAAGCTGGGGCTGGCCACCAGGTAGGGGAGGCCTGGACCAGGGCTGCTGGGGAGGGCCCGGGCCCCCTGATGGAGGGGTGAGGCTGTGCACACTGGATTCTCTCTGCTCTGGACGCCTGGCCCTTTGCCAGATGGGGTCTGTGTGGCTAAGGACCTGGGAAACTGACCCTCTTGCCGCTTTCCCAGGGTTGTGAGCGCTCTGGCCTGCAGCCAGGGGAGTAAGCAACAGCCCTCACGGGTCACCACGGAGCCGTCTGTCCGCAGAAATTCCCACTATTCTAGGGCTAGGGCGCTAGAGAGTTTTTTCTGGAAGCAGCCCTGACAGGACACAACCTAACTCTCCCATAGATAATAAAAACAGCCATCTTTACACTTTTCATCACATAGATTTCTAGGCTGGCTGAATTTTAAAACATAGGTCCCTAAGAAGGTCCCTACAAATGTCCTGGGGAGTTTCTGATTCTTTGGGTTTGTGTGGATCGACAGTCTTCATTTTTTCAACACCCTTCCAGATGGTTCTGGTGAGGCAGGTTTGGGGACCACTTACTTCCTAAGGACAGGAGTCAGGGATTTTATTTATTTATTAAAGATTTATTTATTTCAGGCCAGAGATGCGGGGGTGAGAGGATTCACCAGAGACAGAGTGGGAAACAGAACAGGCAGACGGACCGAAGTACACTGCTGAGGGGAGCAGTGGACGCCGAGACAGGAGAGGTCTGTCCCACCATGTGGGTTTCTCCGTGGCCGGCTGGGAATCAAACTTGTGCTGCAGTGTCTGCGGATTGCTTCATAGGTTGCGTCTTAACCCCTGCGCCACCAGGGAGGCCCAGGAGTCAGGGATTTTAAATGTGACTTTCTTTTTTTTAAATATTTATTTATTTACACAAGCACTGGGTACAGTCAGAAGCGCGGGAGGGTGAGAGAATTCACCAGAGCCAGAGCGGGGAGCAGAGCAGGCAGAAGGACCGAAGGACACTGCTGAGGGGAGCAGCGGGCGGCAGGAGAGGTCTGCGCGCCATGTGGGACCCTCCTCTGGTGGCCGGGGAGCAGCCGGGGATAGAACCGACGCCGCAGAGGCCGCGGGCAGCTTCGCAACCCAGCGCTCAACCGCTGCGCCACCGGGGAGGCCCCTTAAATGTGACTTTCATCTAAGGGCTCGCTGGCCCCACATTCCTCCTGAGTAACTGTCCCTGCATGTGATCAAACACACACTCGAGATATCCAGTATCAAGACGTTCCTAAGGCTGATTGTCTTGTTACCGGTCACATGTTCTCTCCTGCAGCAAATAACTTGGGGACTTTGAGTTTGTGCCATTATGACTAAGTAAATCATTCTTATCTTTGACTCTTTAGCATGTTCTTTGCACCATAGACTATGCAATGGCCAGTAAGCATGTCCCATGTTCATCGACACTGCTGCACAGCTCCTCGCAGGGAGAGAGCACACAGCCGGGGCGCAGTCCTCTGGGCTTCAGTCAGTCCTCAGCGACAGGTCACAGCCGAGGCAGCGACGGCAGCCTCAGTTTTGTCATGGATCAAAGCCTCTCATCTGTTTCCCGAAGGCTGTACTGGAAAGGAAATTATAAATATGATGTGTCTGAACATAAACACAAATATGCTAACATTTCAAATGTGTGTATCCAAAGACTGGGATGGTGGATGGTGAATGTGCTTTTCAGCCCTCTAAGGCTCGCTGACCTGGAGCTTTGACACTGGCTCCTTGTCAGTGTCGCTCCCAGGAAGGGTGTTTAACGGAGGCCTCCGCCTCCGTTTGTAGCCTTTATCATCTGAAGTCATCTTGTTTACTTTTTGGGCACCTTTGCTGGTGTTTAGCTTCAAGGGAACAGGGACCTTGTCCTTCACGTTACCTGCTGGAATCCCATCTCTTAGATAGGACTGGTCTAAATATTTGGATAAGTGGAAGGCAGGGTGTCTGCCCAGGAGCTGCAAGAACAGAGTGGGGTGTTTTTGTTATAGGACAGGGAGAGGGGCAGCCCAAGCCCCGCAAACCTGCCTATTCTAAATGGGTTCTGCCATCCGCCGCAACAACACAAAACATAGGAGATTTTAATGGGAAGGAACTTTAATAAAACTAGGAAACTATACAGGTAAGGCAAAGAGTCCAGTTTCTAAATGAAGCACCCAAAGTTACCCATCCCCTCGTGGGTAAAAGTCCATCCATATGGGATTGGCCCAGAGCAAGGCCCCAAAGCCTGCCACAAGTCTAAAGCATCTTCCAGTGGGGACCCACAGAAAAGGGCCAGAAACAACCAGACAAGCCCGGAAGGAAAAGAGCAAAATCAACATCCAGATAAAAGCTGCCATTGTCACCTCCCCACGGGTCTCACCCACATCTGTGTCACCCAGTCCACGACCAAAAGACAAGAGCAGTTTCTTCACGTGTCTCTAGGCTCCATGCGCCTCCTCCAGGTCTCCTGGCTCCATCCTGCTTCCTTCCTCAGTCTCTTCTGCAGCTTCTCCTCTCCCTGCTCAGCTCCACCCTCCCTTGGGTGGGGCAGGGAACCTCCCCCTTTCCTGGGGACCACCCTGTTGCATTTTGACGAGCTGCCCTGAGGAGAGGGGGCTGGAGAACTCGGGGCCTCTCCCGGGTCACCCGAGGTCCTGCTTCTGCTCACGTGGGAATGGGTGTCTCAATTTTTAAATTGGAATAACATGGCACCGTGTAAGTCTCAGGTGTGTCTGGCTGAGGATGCACCCGTATCCGCTGTTGAGTTCTCTGGTTGCCTCTTGGTTAGATGGTTTTCACCTTTGTTACATGGGAATTGAGAAGAGGAAGGTAGAGCTGGGTGTGTTTTCCTCTCAGTGGCAGAATCATGGCGAGGCTGGCGCTGGCAGCCTGCATCCCAGAGCAGACCTCGTCTTCCTGTCCAGACTCCGTTTCCTCACCGGCCTAGCGGGCACCGGCAGCCTGTTCCTGCTGTGCCTGATGCAGTCAGCGCCCGCTGTAGTCTGAGTGCTGCTGCTTGGCGTCTCTGGACAGCTTTGAGTCAGCAGGACCCCAGGGCAGGAGGGAAACCACATGGTGGCAGGGGTTTGGAAAGATGACCCCCTGCCTGCTGGGTGGCGGCTGTGGAGGCTGTGGTCTTGGCTGAGGTGGCCCCAGCTTCTGAGGCCCCCAGCCTCATGTGCCGGCGACGCTGAGGCCCCTCTGTCGTCCGCAGCAACCGGCCTAAGGCAGGCCCAGCTGACCTGCTTCTTTCCACACACGCCTCCTCCTTGGGCTGTCTGCGCCTTGCTGGGTCACACCTGTGCTGCTGCCGGTGCTGGGAGGCCTTTCTCCTGCCAGCTGACATCCTCCCCCGAGTGGCTGGGGGGCCCGGTAGGCGGTGGAAGGGGCCCAGATGCAGCGGGGGTTGAATCAGGCCCTGTTGCTTATCCAAATAGCCACGGGAAACCGACTTAACTTTTCAGTTTTTCTTCCCTGTAAAATGGACCATTAAGGTTACATGAGATGGCAACGAGGTGCTTAGGCGGGCCGTGGAGGCCCGAGGGAGGCAACAAACAAGCTTGACAAAAACAAGACGTTTTCTTTTAAATGTTAAGGAGACGAGGCCTCCTTTGTTCAGCAGTTATGTCAGTCAGGAGGAGAGGATGTCCTGGGCAAGCTCCACCCCCACTCCAGACCAAACCCATCCAGGCACTGGGAGAGACAAATCCCATCACCCCCGAAGGAGGGTGGCTGGGACCTGAGGGTGGGGTCAAGCAGCCAGGTTGGGTATAAAACCAGACACGTGGGCCGGGTAGCTCTCTTTCGGCCTCACGGCTGTTGGCTCCTCACCAGCTCGCAGCTGCCATAGGGATCCGGGTCAGTGGAACGGGTAGGACGCATTCAAGAGTTTATCTCCCTCTTTTCTCCCTGAGAGACTCATTTTCCTTTCTTTTGTAAACAAACCCTTTATTAACTTTCTGTGTGCGCCTGCAGTTGAGTATCCATAAGTCCTTTTTAAGTGCGTGGGTGAGGACCCACAGTCAGGCACCCCGTTTCATATTGGGGTTGCCCTGTAACATGTTCATAACTTTCCCCTCTGCACTCTGAGCTCTTTGAGGGCAGGATAGTAGCCAATCTGGGTTGGATCCCAGTGTCTGCCCCACAGTAGCTACTAACACAACTTGTTTTTTCTTTTTTTAAGGTTTGTTTATTTATGCATACAAGAGCGGGGGTACAGGCCAGAGGTGTGGGGGTGAGAGGATTCACCAGAGACAGAGTGGGGAGCAGAACAGGCAGACTGACTGAAATACACTGCTGAGGGGAGCAGCGGGTGAGACAGGAGAGGTCTGCTGAGCCCTGTGAATAGCTCCCTGGCCCGCCGGGGATGGAACTCATGCTGCAGAGGCTGTGGATAGATTCACAGTGCTGTGCTTAACCCCTTGCGCCACCAGGGAGGCCCCACAACTTGTTAATTATATAAATGATGCTTGAAATTCAGAGGCTGGGGGTGGAGAGATCCCTTCGGATGGAGATGGTCTGGAAAGCATTTGATATAATCCAGAGCTTGAACTGCGTCTTAGCAAGCGGCAGGTCTTGAATTCATTCACTTGGAAAAAGTGTTTGCTTAGCAGCTGCTCTGAATTTGTAATCAGAGGGTAGGAGCTCCCGGTGGAGCAAAGGGCAGGCTGGGTGTGGGTGGTCACCCAGGGCCTGCTGAGGAGCACGGGCAGAGATAGGGCTGGGTTGTGCTGATCCTTGAGTCCTGAGCACAGTCTGGACTTTTGTTTCTTTTTTTTCCATTCCATTGGCATATTTTATTGACAGAATATAGACTTAGCATCATAAATGAATCAAAAATTCTGCCTTGTTTGAGTCATTTTGTGAGCTTATATTTTCTCATTATACCTTTTTTTCAATATTTTATTTTATATAATTCTTACATCACTTTTCATCTTTGCACAATGTATGCATTATCATTTTGGTTATATTCCCCATATAATTGCAACCCCCGCCCCCCGCCCTTATTTTGACTCTAGTCCCCTCTCCCCTGGACTTCTGTTTCTTGACAGTGTTTTTCCACTGAACATAGGGAGAAAGAGAGGAGGAGTCGGTCTTAAGGGAGGGACTGGAGAGCAGACCCTGGTACTTCCGGAGAAAGTGAAGGGGTAGAAATGCAAGTTCAAAGTGTTTTTATAAAACATGTCAATTTGGAGGATACCCTGGGTTCAGCCAACCCTCAGGATGGTTTGGCGACATTCAGGGACCGACCGGTCCCGTCAACAGTCCGTGGGTGTCCTCTGTCCGAGGACGCCAGCTGCATCTCTCCCAACTTGCAAAAGTCTTAAATAAGCAAGTAAAGTGTGAGACCTTGAACTCTGTCCCCGAGTCCTGCCCTGGAGGACAAAGTCTCTTTCCTGGAGGCTGGGGGTGAGGAGTGTTATCTAGTGACAGCAGATAAACTGATTCCCTCCCTTATCAGGGCTGAGAATTAGTGGGTCCATGATCACTCCCCTCCGCCTAATTCTCAAAGGAATGCATTTGGTTAATTTTCCACATTTGAAATCTTTGGCTAAAATTGAACAGGGGTTATCAAAGGGAGGGAGGGAGTCGTTAGCAAATACATATTTTAGGGTACTGCTTAGTTTTCTATTGTGGATACAAATTTTTTAAGGAGGAACATACTTGAGTGTTTGAATTTTCGTAAATCTTGCATTTCAAAGGAGGAAACCAGCTGGCCTTAAGTATATTATGTGCAGCAAACATGTAGGATCTGCTGTAGGTAAAATGCTCTTGAAAGAGGAAATTGAATTGCTTTTCTGTCTTCCCTGCTCAAGACATCTGTAAATACCAGCAGAGATAGCGTAGGATTCCTTTGATGTTACTGGGAGAAATCGCATGTGCCAAAGGCCTGAGGCAGACCCTGAAGGAAGATGGACTGTGCGGGCACAGGACAGGACGTCCTTGTTCAGAGCTGATGACTGCAGCGAGTCCTCAGCTTGGCTGCAGTTGCTGACACATTACCGTTCTCCACCAACTGATTTTTTTTTCCCACCAAAAAATCTCGCATTTTGTTTGTCTTCCTCATGACACAGGTGTGTACAAATGCCGGAGGGGCCGCATTCCTTCCAAAGCCATAAATCTCAGATGTGCCGTCAGCCTGCCTGGCGATGTTGTTTTCTCCTTGCTGCTTTCAGAGTTTTATAGACCAGCATGGAGTTCGGTGCAAAGTGAATAACATTCAGGTCGAATGTGACCCTAGCGCCCCTGCTCTCCCTTCCCCTCATGCCTCCAGGAAATGAAGAATTTGCTCTGTGGTTATCCTGGGTTACACAACCAAGAGCTCTCCATGGTCGCAGTGACTGGGGTTAAACATTGCTCACTCGCTGCCTTGCTGGGTTTTTACCGTTTTGTCTTCCCAGGGGTCGGTTATGTAAGTGCCTGTGGGGAGAGGAGGCGTCTCTGTGGTCTGTGCTGATGCGTGGCTGCTGGCTCGCTGCGGTTAGATGACATGCTGGGGGTCCGGGCTGCTTGTGACCTCACAAACAGCGGCGCTGTGGGAGACGGCAGAGAAGGGTGTGGGCCTTCTCCGTCCTCAGGGAATCCGTGCACCTGCCTGTCACCCAAACCAGCCCCTCCTCCTTCCCCACCTCAAGCAGAATATTCCTCCCAGTGTTTCTCTAATCTCTTGGACATTCAGTGGCGCTACCTGGCGGGTTAGTTGTTCACGCGTGACCCCCTCGCAGCCAGCGTCCACACCTGGCCGGGTCACTGCCTTTCAGGGGACGCTTCCTCACGCCATCCTCTCCACCCTGGTCTGTCCTCGGTCCCCCTGCTGGTTGCCCTGTGTTCACACCTGTGGAGCCTTCATCTGCTCCGGGTGTTGGCTCTCAGGCCAGTTAAAGTTCTGTAAAAACGCCCCAGAGTCCGATACCTCCTTGTACAGGACATTTTGTTCTACTTGTAATTCTGCAGTTTTGGGAACAAGGTGATACTTCAGAGACCAGGAACAAGTCAGTTGATTATTTGTTCCCTTTAGTTCATGGGGAGCAACCTCTTCGCCCTGACTTCTGCAGCTAAAACTCACTTTGCAGAGGTGGTGTAGAGAGAGCAGACAGGGACCCCAACCTGCGCCCAGGTGCCTGCCCACCCCAGGCTGGCATTCAGAAACCAGAAAGTGACCAAGTGTCCTTGCAGAAAAGGGGGTTCTGGAGCCCCTCGAGAGGGCAGGGCGTGTGTGGGTCGGCTTCTCCATGTGGTGCACAGGTGCTTATTCTCTCTGACAGTGTCTTGTGTTTTTTTTTTTTAAAGATTTATTTATTTATACAAGCACTGGGTACAGTCAGAAGCGCGGGAGGGTGAGAGAATCCACCAGAGCCAGAGCAGGGAACAGGACAGGCAGACTGATGAAGTACACTGCTGAGGGGAGCAGCGAGCGGCAGGAGAGGTCTGCGCCCCATGTGGGACCCTCGCCGGGGGCCAGGTATCGAACCGGTGCTGCAGAGGCTGCGGGCAGCTTCGCAGCCCAGCGCTCAACTGCTGCGCCACCGGAGGAGGCCCATCTTCTATTCTTAATGCACCTTATGGCTCCTGTACCTTGTGTAAGGAGCCAGTGCCATCTGGGCCTGCGTGAGAACAGTGACATCCTCACCATGGTGTTGCCTGAGGACACGTTCCTGAGACCGCCCCATCATGAATGACATAGTGTTTATTTAGAGTGTATCTAGTTGGAGATACGAAAGATTAGATATACAAGAGATGTAATATAGATATTATATCATTAGAAATATTAGATATTTATATTTAGTTAGATCTAAGCACACAGACAACTAGATACATAAAATTAGATCTAAATGAATAATTTGGTAGTCCTCTTCTCAGTAACTAAATCAGATAGATCTATACCATATACATTTTTTTTCAACCTGAATTGTTTTCCAGAAATTTTTATTCAGAGTTTGGACTTGTAATCGAGGGTGTTGTGGTTCTGGGAATCTCTTTTTTTTAAGATTTATTTATGCATACAAGAGCTGGGGTGCAGGCCAGAGATGTGGGGGTGAGAGGATTCACCAGAGACAGAGCAGGGAACAGAACAGGCAGACTGACGAAATACACTGCTGAGGGGAGCAGCGGGGTGAGTCAGGAGAGGTCTGCTGCGCCATGTGGGTAGCTCCCTGGCTGGGGATTGATCTTGTGGTGCAGTGGCTGTGGAAAGCTTCATAGTGCATTAACCCCTTGCACCACCAGAGAGGCCCCTCTGGGAATCCTGTCTGCCGGTGGCTATTAGCTGCTCCTCGCCGACTCAAATTCTGCCTGATTGACACGGAGTTTCTTACAAGTTTGAAATAGCTGCCAATTTTTAAAAACAGGGGCATTTCGTGTGAATCTAGATTTCCAGGTTCTTTGGAGAAATGGGAAGCTCTGGCTCCAAGCTCCTCCTTGCCGCCCCTCTGGCGCCAGCAGCAGCCCCATAGCCTCCCTGGCTGGCTGCTTTCTTGAGCCCAGTGGGGTGTTTCGTCCATATTCTGAGGTCTGGTTAGTTTCCGCTCTTCTTTGCAGGAGAAAACAAAGCCGAGGTAAGTGACTTGTTTTACTGTTTGCCTCATGTTTCCACTCCTTTGTAGCCCAGTGGAGCCACCCGTCTCCTCTCGGCTAACCCCGGAGTCCCTCGACAGACTTCCACGCTGAGAGTTTTCTGGACATTAGGCCATCAACCCCTGTGTCCCTCAGCTGGTCTCCAACTCTCTCCTTTATTTCAAGATGTGTCTCTGTTCAGTGTCTGTTATTCATTTATATTTATTTATTTATTTTTTAAAGAGGCATGTATTATTTATTTATTTGTTTGTTTATACATGCACTGGGTACAGTCAGAAGCGCGGGAGGGTGAGAGGATTCACCAGAGCCAGAGCGGGGAGCAGAGCAGGCAGAAGGACCGAAGTACACTGCTGAGGGGAGCAGCGGGTGGCAGGAGAGGTCTGCGCGCCACGTGGCAGGAGAGGTCTGCGGCCTCCTCTGGTGGCCGGGGAGCAGCCGGGGATCGAACCGGCACTGCAGAGGCCGCGGGCAGCTTCGCAACCCAGAGCTCAACTGCTGCGCCACCGGGGAGGCCCTATATTTATTTTTTTAAGATTTATTAATGTATACAAGAGCTGGGGTACAGGACAGAGGCACAGGAGGGTGAGAGGATTCACCAGAGACAGAGCGGGGAGCAGAACAGGCAGACTGATGAAATACACTGCTGAGGAGAGGTCTGCTGTGCCATGTGGGGCCCTCGCTGGCCAGCAGGGATCTAACCTGCGCTGCAGAGGCTGTGGACAGCTTCACAGCGCTGCGCTCAACAGCCTGCGCCACCAGGGGAGGCCCACAGTGTCTGTTAATTATCTTCTTGCCCTACAGCCCCGTCTGCCCTGGACTTACAGAAAAACATTTTCTGTTTTAATCCTGTTTACCTCTTAGCTTCTCTTGGCATTGTTAACTGACCGATCTGGAAAATCTTCTTTCTAGTTTGACTACACAGTGAAATCCTGGAGTTCTGATTGTTCCTTCTCATTTCATCTTCTTGTCACCTGGATGTAGGGGTGTTCTCAGGCCTTCTCCCTGGCCCTCCGCCGCTCATATTCTTGCTCACAGGCTTCCTGAGCCACACAGACTCTGGTTCCTCGTCCCCTGAGCTCTAAACCCACTCACTTGTCCAGCTTCCGATCTCTGCCAGTCACTGCCTGTGCCATCTCATTCCTCCTGACGGCACCACCTCTCATGGGATCCCTTGTCTGCCCGTCACCCAGCCACGGACCAGGCTTTTCCTGACTCCTTCCCTTTCCTATACGCAGCCTAAGCGGACAGTTTCTTTGCTGTGTTAGCTCCCCCTGCCATACCAGAACACCACAGGTTGGGTGGCTTAATTTCTTCACAGTTCTAGAAACTGGAAGTTGAAGATTAAGGTGCCAGGAGCTGGTTTTGCCTGAGGCCTTCCTCCTCAGCCGCCCTCTTGCTGTGGCCTCCCGGGTGTGCATGCCCTCCCGGGGCTCCTTCCTCTTCTCACAAGGACACCAGCCCCGCTGAGCTCATTTAACCTTCTTTATCCCTTTACAGGGCCTTTCTCCAAAGACAGTCACCCTGGGGGCAGGGCTTCAGCACGGATTTTGGGAGGGACACGTTTTGGTCCACAGGAGAGAGGCAGTGTAGACTTGAAGTAGGAAAACGTCAAGGTTGGTTAGTAGAAAAATGCAACTTAAATTCCGAGAAAGTCTACAGCGGGGCCTTGCGGAGAGCAGACAGAGCGAGAGGATTGCTGCCAAGTCATAGGTTCTGGGAGCTCAGAGCTGAGAGACGCCAAAGGCCGACTGTGTTTGAAACGGGCTGTGTGACGACTTCCCTGCACACCCCACTCCGTGGGGTAGAGGCTCCTCCACACGGCAGGGAACCCCCAGGCCCGGGAATCCTTGAGGAAACTACGTGTGGAAAGAGAACGTGATCGGGCTTGTCACAGGGGCCCGTGGGCTCTGACAGTGCCCAGGGCTGGGCCTTTGCACCTCATCCTGGCCGTGGGCAGTGTGTGGGGACATTCTGGACACTGTGTTGTCACACCTGTCCTCGCTGAGGCCACCTCTGCATGGAGAAATCTGAGGGAGCAGATTTGTCTCTGTCACCTCCATTCCGTCCTCACTGCAGGCCGGTCAGCCCCCTCTTGCGGGTGAGCAGGACGCCAGTCTCTTCCTGGCCTCCCTCCAGTCTCTCTCTGCTCCAGTCCATCCCACCTACTGTTCTTGGAGGTCAACGCTGACCCCTTTATTCCTCTGCTTAAACGCCGTCAGTGGTGCCAGCCGACTCCCGAGCTGAGGCCAGATCTCGGCTGGTGTTCCCAGGCCCTTACGGTCTAGCTGGCCACCCCTTCTCTTGGCCGTTCCTTCAGACTGTTGGGTTTTTAGCCCTTCTTTGGCAATACCCCAGACATTTCCCTCTTCCATGCCTGATGTCCACACTCTATTTTGTGTCTAAAATGTTCTTGTTCTACTTCCGGACCCGCTGTAACTCCACCCTCCTGTGGTCAAGCTCTGAATCAAATCCTACCTACTTTCTGACGCCTCCTGCATCTCATGTTGTAGGTCTTATGGCATTTGTACCTATGGACCGACACCAGAACCTGCGTTTATGATCTTAAATAGGCTTTACCCACTCCAGTGTGCTCAGTGAGCTGGTTGTTTGAGGGGAGGGAAGGGACTGGAAGGAGCTAGAAACTCTGAGACAGAGCCAGCTAGTAGCGCTTACTCAGGGGCTCCCGGATGACTGGCAGTCGCGGGATGACTGCCGGGTCTCAGACATGCATGGAGCTTGGGACTCTACCCAAAGCCTCAGGTTCGGAGGTGGCGAGAGACCCTTCAAATTCATAGGATCGTAAGAGCCTGTGGGAGTTGTTTAAGGTGATTTTTATCAAAGATGCCTGGCTCAGAACTAGAACTTGGGGAGGGAGGTGCCAGGCTCAACTCTGAGTTGCACACACCCCTGGACTGCAGGCAGCGCTGGCCTCTGAGGACGGTGGAGGGTGACCAAGGGCCTCTCCTGCCCAGGCCGTCACCTTGCTCTCTCAAGCTCAGTGAAGTCGAGCTCAAGGAGGCTGTTAATAGTTCAACCAGCCTTGACATTCTTCTCTGGTCCATGAGGGTATGAGCTCAAGACTGGGGGGAGAGAAGAGTTAGGAGCAGCAGAGGGAGGCTTGAAGCACAAGTTTCTTAACCTTGTTGGGTTTCAAAATTGCTAAAACGATGTTCATATTTTAAGCCTGGAGATCCCGAGTGTATCAATTTGAGGTGACACCTGGGCATTTATTTTGATCAATCTCTACAGGTGATGGTGTGAGCCGCGCGGGTTGAGACTCTAACTTGTAAGGTGATTGTGAGGATTAAACAGGGATTAAACCATGCCTGACACCACGCCGGACAGTGACACGATGTATTAGTGCTGGCACCACCCAGTGGTCTGTAGATCGCCACCATTTCGACTCAGTCTGTCTCTTTTTATTCGGAGAAACCAGGGGGTGCCTTTGGGGGTGAGTGGTGCCTCCCAGGGTTGAGTTGTGAATGAAGATCCCATAATTTTTGCTGCCTTTTCTCTAGGAGTTGGCATTCCTTTTCCTTCCTTAGAAGGATTTGCTGCCCTTTGGCCTGTGTTTCCGCTGGTGTTAACCACCTTCAGGATTCCTTTACAGAGTAATCCCTGGAAGCTCACAGGAGGAGTTAAAGACAGATAACTTTGCTTTAGGGCAGCAGATGTTCCAGGGAAACCAGGTTCACCGTTTCTTTAAAATTTATTTATTTTTGCATAGAAGAACTGAGGTGCAGGCCAGAGGTGGGGGTAAGAGGATTAGCCAGAGACAGAGTGGGGAGCAGAACAGGCAAATCTACTGAAATCCACTGCTGAGGGGAGCAGTGGGCGAGACAGGAGAGGTCTGCTGTGCCATGTGGGTCACCTCCCTGGGCAGGGATCAAACTCAGGCCGTGATGGTGATGGTGGTGAGACATAACCTGTAGGCCACCAGGGAGGCCCATCCATGATATGTTTTATTTTATTTATTTTTTAAAAAGATTTATTTATGCATACAAGAGCTGGGGTACAGGCCAGAGATGTGGGGGGTGAGAGGATTCACCAGAGACAGTGGGGAACAGAACAGGCAGATTGACCAAAGTACACTGCTGAAGGGAGCAGCGGGCAAGTCAGGAGAGGTCTGCTGTGCCATGTGAGTTGCTCCCTGGCCGGCCGGGGATTGAACTCGTGCTTCAGAGGCTGTGGTTTATTTCATAATGCTGTGCTTAACCCCTTGTGCCACCAGGGAGGTCCCCATGATATGTTTTAAGCGGAGGGGCCTCCCTGGTGGCGCAGGGGTTAAAGTCTCAGTGTTATGAAGCTGTCACCAGCCACTGCAGCACAAGTTCGATCCCTGGCCAGGGAGCTACCCACATGGTGCAGCAGACCTCTCCTGTCTCCCCGCTGTTCCTCTCAGCAGTGTATTTCAGTAGATCCACCTGTTCTGTTCCCCACTCTCTCTGGTAAATCCTCTCACCCCCCGCACCTCTGGTCTATACCTCAGTTCTTCTATGCATGAATAAATCTGAAGGAAAACAAAACCCAAAAAATTAAAAAAAATTAAATGGACATTTCCACAGGAACATTCTCAGCACAGAGACCTTGAGTGCCCACTTCTCAGCAGCCCACTGACATTAGGATCTAATAAAATGGACTCTCTTTCCCCAACCAGCCCTGTGAGGAAAGTCCTGCTGCTTTAGTCCCAAACACAAAGTGTGGGTTCGGAGCCTTCCTCTTGGCCTTCAAGCGCCTCAGCTGCTTGGGTCTCACTGGGTCCGGTCCCCTCAGGTCAGCTTCAGCTCCCAGGTCAACTCTCCACAGACCCGCTGCGGGGGAGATGGGTCTTGGTTCACTCAGGCTCACGTTCAGGCCCAAGCTGGTAGCTGCCTGGGAGCAGGCCCTGGTTCTCCAGGTGCTGACCTGTGGGAAATAGCTCCGTGGGCACAGTTCTTCCCTGGCCACCCCGACGGTCCTCCCTTGTTGCTCCCGACCTCACTACCCTCTAGAGTGCACCTAGTTTTTCTTTTTGACCATGGGCATAGCATTGTCCTTCCTGGTAATGATAGTCTAATCCTTTTAGAAGAATGTGGGGTCTAAAGGTATAATTAATAATTAAAATTGATTAAAAAATCTCCTTGGCCCTCACCCCTGGGTCTTTCCTGACCAGTAGCCAGCACTTTGTTCTCTTTCTCACAGACAAGCCACTTTGCTGCCAAGAATCGAATTTTTCCCCAGAACTCAGAAACGATTATAGCTTTCTTTCACTTCTAGTATTTTGTTTTGGCTGAGCTGTGGAATTAAGCCCACTGAAGATTTAATGGACTCTAGCATCAGATGATTGCTGATCTGATATAAAAACCCAGAGGCCTTCCCTAGTAATACGTCTGTCTGTAGCCATAGGGGTCAGATGACCAGATTTTCTTAGGAGGCAGAAGATGGGGGTCATCAGTCATCTCCTCCAGATGACTGATCTTTAAATACAAAGATCCTTCTGTGGTACATATACATCATGGAATATTACTCAGCCATCAAAAAGATAAACACATGCAATTTGCAGCAACATGGATGGTGCTGGAAGGGATCATGCTCAGTGAAATAATCCAGAAAGAAAAAAATACCGGGTGGTCTCACTCATAGCAGGAATCTAGAAAACTTAAATAAGGGACCAGGAAAAAGAATAACTATAAGAAAGAAAACATCAAAATCAACAAATGAAAGGAGGGATTGGGGTCAAAATAAGGGGGTCGTAATTGTATGGGGAATATAAATATAAAATTTAAATTAAAAAAATACAAAGATCCTTCCTAATTCAGTCCCATGTTCTAGAGTCCCTGGCATCCTTATTATGAAGCAGTGACAGGTCTGGCTGAAGGGATGGATCCAGCCCTAATTCAGGGGCCAGTGTGACCCCAGGAGATGGACCAGACAGACCCAGGGCTGGAGCTTGACCAGAGCCCAGCCCTCGAGACTCCTAGTTGAATTGTTACTCGGCAAGATGGCAAAGCAAATCATTTCAAGGACTGGAGCATCCCATGTAAGGCCAGGCCTTTGGGGTCTTGATCAACTGTCTCCATTGGCACAAGTGAAGGTGTTAAATATTTCATCGATCCGGAGTGGGCACTGATGGATGGGCGCCAGGATTAGTCCTTTAGTGGCTGAATTGGCGGGAGGGCAATATGGCGGCTGGCGGCAGTGGGGCAGCTGGAGCAGAGCTGAGTAATTACCATCTGGCTTCTTGAACATTTGAACGAACAAACAAAAACAACTTGAGATTTTGCCCCAAAATAGTGATTTGTCTTTCTTTGTCAGGCGTGTGGGTCTCTACTGAGACCCAGGAAAACCTTGTCTCTTTTTCCTCCCTCAAACTAGCCCTCCTGGTAGGAGGCTTCACTTTCTACCCTCTACCTGCAGAGAAGGAGATTAAGATCGTGCAGCTGCACTGCTGGGTGTGAAGTCGGGTGCCTTAGAAATGAACCATCCCATCCGGCTCACAAACAGCCCTGCCTCTTGATGGAAATGTGACATCTAGTGGTCTTTGGATGATAAGAACATGCAGTTTTGTAGCATTTGGATGAGGTTCTGTAAGTGCCATCAAATTTCATGGGTTTCACCCTCCTAAGCCCTGTCACCACCCCCAGGCTTTCAGCTCTATAAAGGGGAGAGTTGATAGGATCTAGGTTTGGACAGAGATGTGGATTCCAGCCAAAACCAGAAGTGCTCTTAGGCTAGAGGCTCTGCAGACAAAGGCGTCTTAACCCAGGGCGGATGCGACCTGGTTGAGGTCTCGTAAGTGCTTACTTGGGTTTTGTTAGGATTGCAGCCTAGGAGATAAAGATTCAAGAATTCCTTGACTGACGTTCTGGGGTCCAGAAAATAGAAGCTTAAACAGGCTAAAAACTGCCAAGCAGAGGTGGCATAGACACGCTAGGCAAGTGAGGCGAAAGTTTGTGATAACATGGAAATGAGCACCGTGGCCGGCAGGAGGAAGCTGGTCAGAGGCTGTGATCCGTGCCGGTGTGGAACATGGGCTTGTCAAGAAGCCACTGGTCCTGGCAGCCCTGCGGGTGTTATTGGTGTTCATCCCGGGGCGGGGGCAGCCGCAGCAGGCTCAGTTCCTTCCTGCAGGTGACACGCCCGCTCGTGCCCAGGGCCATGCCCAGCAGCCGTCTAGACGCCACGGTGGTTACCCCAGCAGACGCCGCTGGCTGCGCGAGAGGCCGCCCACTGGCTCCCCAGCGCCCGCGCCTTTCCTCCCAGGGCAGCATCTTCCTGGTGGCCGTGCTGGCAGTGCTGCTGGGCTCCCCGGTGGGCACCTGCACCCTCCTCTTCCCTTGACACCCAGGGAGGCTCAGGCCCGGGCTTTGGGAAGACACCGTGTCAGTTTGTTTCCTGCATCTGGCTGCTTGGCCATGCGCGCCGCCGGCAGTGGGGCTGCCAGGAGGTGAGGCCTGGCGAGGAGGCCAGGTCACCGCAGTGGGAGGTGTCTGCCCCGTTGGCACTGTACGTCTGTGGCCACAAAGGTCAGAGATGACTCGCCGATAGGAAACTGTGACACCGGGAACGAGAGACCTGCCCCGCGGGCAGCGTGACCAGCCAACCCAGCCGTCGGCTCCTTGGCCACGGCAGACGCCAGCAGGGCTGGGCTCTCAGCTCGTCGAGGAGGGGCTGGAGATGCCGGAGACTTCTAGAAACTGGGCGCCAAAGCCCAGCTGTTGGCCTTCCTGTTGCTCCTCCAGCCGGGCGGCAGGAGGGCGGGAACGCGCGGCTCCTGCAGGGAAGCTTGACCCGGTGACAGGAGGATTTTCCGCTGCTGAGCATCCCTCCCTGCTCTGGACGACCACCCGGGCTGCCTCTCCAAAGGGCAGCGCTGATATTTTTAACTTGTTTGAGGTCTCCTTGTCCTGACCCACTTTCCCGCCCTCTCCTCCTCCTGGTCTCGGAAAAGCCATTTCTCCGGGGAGTCATCTTTGATTCTTCCCAGCACCTCTCCCGCTTCTGAGACCCTTTGTTCTCGTGGCCCGCATCGCCCTCTTCTTTCTCACAGTATCATTCACCCAAGTTATTGTGAAGGTGTGTTCTCCCCGACAGGAGAGGCAAAGCGGTGGGTTTGTCTTGCCCGGAGATTTAACCCCCGTGCCAGAACTTGTGGGGTTCTTCAAGTGTTTGAGTGGATGGCGCTGGGGCGGCGTGGTTATGTGGCTTGTGGAGCTGTGAACCGACACCCCTCAGGTACACTTGGCTCTTCCTCGGCGTTGCCTCAATCAGCGCAATTACACCAAACATCTGAGTGAAAGCGGCTTGTGTTTTCTTAATATTTTTAGCCCAGTTGCTTTAGGTCAGGGGCCTAGGAATGTGTTTCGGGGGCTATGGAGAGGAAGCCTGTGTATCCAGGCCCCAGCCGTGTACGTGGGCCTGAAATTCCAGGGAAGTCCACTCTGGGGCCCTTGTATAGATTTAGCCATCATGAGCAAGTCATGGAAGGGGTCCCTAGACCCACCCCATGCCATTCCCAGCCTTCCAGACGCGATGTGACTAGAACAGAATTGTAGGAGATGCGGGACAAGTTCTCACTCCAATTCAATTTTTTCCCATGACTTTATCCATTTGTTTTTCTCGTCCCAGAAATGGCTTCCTCTTTCCACCCCCGCGCATGTAAGCTCTCCAAACAAGAAGGACAAAGCTATGGCTTCTTCCTGCGAATCGAGAAGGACACCGACGGCCACCTGGTCCGGCTGGTGGAGAAGAACAGCCCGGCGGAGCAGGCCGGCCTGCAGGACGGGGACAGGGTTCTGCGGATTAACGGGGTCTTTGTCGACAAGGAGGAACATATGCAGGTGAATGAGACACGGGTGTTCCGCTTGCAGGCTCTCCCCAGGCTCCCCATCTCTGATAACTGGAGATTGTGAGATCAGTGGGGCTTCCCTGGCTGCCCCTGGTGAGACAAGACACCCTGAGGGCCGCACGTTCTGCCAGCCAGCCAAGCTTCCTGCACCTCCCCAGGGCTGCGAGGCTCACGCCTCGACTAGAATAGGAGTGCCCAGTGCACACTCGCATGGTGTCAGGTCTGAGTGCATTGCTTGTTTGCGACAGGCCAGGAGCGATGCTAGGTCCTGTCATAGCCGTTATTCTGTTAAATCTTTACCAGAACCCATGAGGTACAACTTGCCATTTTACAGAGAAGCAAGTGGCTCCCGAGATAACTGAGCCTGCTGGAATGTTCGTGCAGGAACACATGGAAGGGTCTGACCTTACCCCAAATGTGTCTGCCTGCGAGCAGGAGCTCTTCTCACGGCGCTGGGCTGTCCCCGTAGACCCAGGAGGACTTTTGTGCTCCAGCATTTATCCCTAGAAAGGACCAGACCTTGCAAAATCCCCTGGTCTGGGTGGGGCCAAATTCTAGACAGCGAGGGTGCGCCAAGCCCAGCCTAACTCCACCTGGGCCTCAGGAGGGCAGGGGTAACATCTGCCGACTGCTTGGGTGTCGGGGCCTATCGGAGCCTCCAGAGCATCGCCTCTGGCCGTCGATAGATGATTGCTGGTTAAAGCGACCTTTTTCTTCCTTTCTCCGAGGTGGTGGATCTGTTCAGAAAGAGCGGGAATTCAGTGACTCTGCTGGTTCTGGACGGGGATTCCTACGAGAAAGCCGTGAAAAAACAGGTCAACTTGACAGAGCTGGGTCAAAGCCAGGAATTGGATGTGAATGACAAGAAGCTGCCGCCTGTGCTGAATGGAGGGGTGCAGGCCTGGGCCCAGCCCCGCCTCTGCTACCTGGTGAAGGAGGGCAGCAGCTACGGCTTCTCTCTGAAAACTGTCCAAGGTGAGCTTGAGGATGGGCATGGACGCTGCTTTCCAGAAGAAGGTAGTAAGGACAACCATCAGCAGCTCCTCCCCGGCCCTCCCCATGAGCTCGTGTGAGGGTTCAGCACAGTGGGCAGCAGCACAGGGCTGGGGGCGCTGACACTCCTGTCCCCCTGTGTTCCGCTAAGCCTTAGAGGGTTGATACTACTTCTTTTCTAGCTTCCTTAGGGTAGGGGTGGAGTGTAGAATAGGGAATAAGAAGCAAGAAAAATGAAGATCTTCCTAATAGCTACTTTTGAGTAGGAATTTTGAGTAAGAATATTTCTGCGGCGTCACTCATTTATTCAACAAATTCTGGAGCACCTACTGATGTCGGGCACTGTCATGGTGGCCGAGGACAGTACAGGATCCCCACCCCGTGACATTTAACGTAGGCTCAGCCTGAGCTGTGTCCCTGACCTCTAGCTGAGAGGTACGTAGTGATTTGAAAAACCTCAACCATCGGGAAGTGCTAGAAACCCCGTTTCAGGCCGACTTGGGGCCTGTTGACACTGGTTCTGTAATGGTTTCTGGGGATCGGGATTGGAACCTTAGGCGCTGCGTCAGCCTTTTGATCCCACTGTAGTGTTGCTTGTCCACAGTCTTGTTTGGGAGAGGTCCTGTGGGAGGTCTTGACTGGTAAGTGATAGCAGTTTAGTGGGAAACATACATTGTTCCAATTTAACCTGTAGCTCAGAGATGCAGACTCCCTGTGAGAGGAATTTCTCAAATCTGCCACTTGAGGACAAACAATGTTTTAGGTGATCGAGGAAGCTTGGCATTTCTTAGAAGTCCATTATCAGTAAAGTGGTAACAAGATTCAAATTATACTCATTTGGCTCTTATGCTTATGTCAATGGTGAATGGTTTAGATTAATGAAAAAATGTTTTCTTCCCGATAATATATAATCAGGTAATAGGAGAAACATTAAGTGTTTAAGGAAGCAGAGTTTAAGTTACCGCTATTTCTTACGAATGATTTATGTCATTAATAAGCTACCCTTTGACTGGATTGAAATACGAATATCTTGAAAGAATTGACATCATTCCTTAAAGAAGCACCTAAACCACACCCCCAACCCAAACCAGCGTCTCTGCACCCTTCCCTTCCTCCTGCTGCTCGGTCCTTCTCAGTCTGCGTCAGAGAGATTTATTACCCCAGTGATGGTCGGCAGCAGCACGAATTCAAGGGGACAGATGGAGTGGCCACCTTCTAGTTCTGCAAGTACAGAGAAAGGAAATAGGACGCAGGGATGCACTCGGGAGAGTTTGGTGCTGTCTGGCCACTGAGATTCTTTTCTTGCCTTTACTTAGGCTCAGAAGTTCTATTCATGTCAACAAAAAACAGCAGCATAATGGCCATGTCAAGCTTTGTGCTAGCATCTAGTATTGTAATTCTAGATCAGAAGCCAAAATCTATGTGAGTTAGCCCTAAAATTGGAGGCTCTGGTTTTACGATGGGGAGAAAATCCTTGATGGCTGCGCAGGTGATCGATCTGTCACACTTGTCTGTTGCCTTGACTTTCAGGTAAAAAGGGAGTGTACATGGCAGATATAACGCCTCAAGGTGTGGCTATGAGAGCTGGGGTCTTGGCTGATGATCATGTCATTGAAGTGAACGGCGAAAACGTAGAAAATGCCAGCCACGAGGAAGTGGTTGAAAAGGTATAGTCCCGAGAGGTGCTGTTCTCCCCTTCTCTTGCATTCCACTCTCACTAGAAGTGGCAGGAAGTCTAGGAGGGAGGAACATCACGATGGGAAGTTGCCCCTTTATAATAAGCGTGAGCAAACTCGCTGCTGGCAAAAGCAGTGTTCATGTGGGGGTTTGGAATAAAGCCTTTGCTAGTTTCATGTTACCTTGAAGTGTTCTAAAGACCCTTCACTTTGCCGTTTGGACCTTATTTGGATCTGCTTGGCAGCCCCCTCTGAATTTAAAATGAAGTCCATCTTACTAAAATGCTTTCATACAAGCTGGAAGATAACCAGCGTGGCAACGAATACAGATACACATGGGGGGTGTCGGAAGTCTTGTTACCCCAAATTGTATGTCCCAGCTCCACTGCACAGGGAAATCGTGCTGAGGTTTTCTTTGAGGTCACAGGGAATGTTGAAAACTGACCAACACCGCTTCTCTTGGTAGAGATTTTCCTTGGCAGATCTGTCCATGTAAACTACTTCTTCCTCTTCCAAGTGGGTGTCCTCGCCTCCACCTAAGCACCCGGGTTTTCTGGATCCCAGCTCCCACTTGGTTTCTGGAGCATGTATGTGGAGGAGCTCAGGACCTAAGGGGAAAAATGACCATGGAAGTGAGACAAATGCCAGTGAAATCCCCCCGTTCCCGCTGACTCCCGAGACCGCGCACCTCCACTGCGACACTCGTACTTCTCAGCGTCGTTCTCGGAGGCTGATGTCGACGCGCTGTGTGTCGTTGCAGGTGAAGAAGGCGGGAAGCCGTATCATGTTCCTGCTGGTCGACAAGGAGACGGACAAGCGCCACAGCGAGCAGAAGATACGATTCAAGAGAGAAACGGCCAGTCTGAAGTTGCTGCCCCACCAGCCCAGGGTCGTGGAGATGAAGAAGGGCAGCAACGGCTACGGCTTCTACCTGAAGGCAGGCCCGGAGCACAAGGGTGAGGCAGGAGATCTGGCAGCGACACCGTCCAATTTTTTTCCCGGGCCTGACTCCAGAGCTCTGTTAGACTCCGACTCCCTCGCAGATGCGCGAGGGGCCAGGAAGAAACTAAAGGCACACTGGGGTCAGCCCCCATGTCCAATGGGGGTCTGATGCTTGGTACCCCAAATTTTTACAGCTGATTGATTAGGTGGAATCTGGGATTTGAGCAGTACTGTTGGTAAACTGGCCCTGTGGGGGTGGGTGGAGTCCTGTTACAGCTTTTTGTTTTTTGGGGGGGTAATGTAAATAAATATCCCCACCACCGCGGAGTTTAAGCTACCCACATGCTGTCACGGAATGCACACTCGAGAAGTCTACTGCGGAAGCGGTTCTTGTGAGCTGGCGTAGCCAGTCACCCGCCACTAACTCTGAGGCAGAGGGGGGGGCGGGCTCTAGGGCTCAGAGAACCAGGAATCCTTCTGACTCCCTGGGACTCAGCAAAGAAAGAGCAGCCGGCCTCCGGGGCGAGTGAACGCACGAAAGGTCGGCAAACGCACTCGCCTAGAAGCTGCCCTTCTCATGATGTATGTTTACAGTAACGAGCCAACTATTGAGCTGGTTAACATGTAAAAAAAAGTGCTCAGGGCTTTTGCGAATATAAGGCAACGGGACGGGAGTTTTTCAGTCAAGGAGCCTCCTAGTGAGCACAGGAGAGGGGACGTGTGTGCGCAGCTGAAGAGCGCCAGGTGCGCCTGGGTGCAGGGCGAGGGAGGCCCTGTGGGAACTCGGGTGGGAGCTTGCCTCACTGGAAGGTCCTGGAAGGCCTCATGTAGAAGTGGCCCCTGAGCTCAGGCTTTCGTATGACTGGGATTTGGACAAGTAGCTGGAGCAGGGACAAGGAGGACGGGAGTTGTGTGAGCAAAGCAGGGAAATATGGGCAGCTTGAGCAGCATCTACCGGAGAGGGCAGGAGACCAGACTAGAGGTGGGCGGGAGAGCAAGACCACGAAGGACCTCCGTCAGGCTGAGGAGCTGGGGCCTGTGTGGTCCCAAGTCTGCCCACTGACTGGGAATTTATTGACCCTTAATGCTTAGGATGCTATTTTGTTGAGATTAAAAGCCAGACACTTAGAAACATCATTCCCTTGAGACCCTTTCCTGGTTGGCTGGGTCTGTTGCTGGAGCGAGTTCTGAGCAGGGCTGAGGCTGGCTGGGGCGCTCTCGGGCTTTCTGGAAAGGCAGTGGGAGGGACAGCAGCGTTTTGTGTCTATTTCATTAGGGCCGTGGGCCCCACCGGAAATCCCGCGGCCTTTTTATTTCTTGGGTAGGTCAAATCATCAAGGACATAGATTCTGGAAGCCCAGCGGAGGCGGCTGGCCTGAAGAACAACGACCTGGTGGTTGCGGTCAACGGCGAGTCCGTGGAGTCCCTTGACCACGACAGCGTGGTGGCGCTGATCAGAAAGGGCGGGGATCAGACGTCGCTGCTGGTGGTGGACAAGGAGGCTGACAACCTGTATAGGCTGGTGAGTGACAACAGGCCACGTCTCAACACGTGAAGTCTGGCACGATTTTCTCAAGTGCTCACACTTGGGCTGAGTTACTACTCTGTTCTTCAAACTGGAAGGGGTATAACAAATATCATTAAGGCTGAATTGAAGCTCAGAATGGCAGTGATAAGAAGGTTTTAAGATATTATGTTTACAACTTTCAAATATGCAATATATTGTTAAATACAGTCCCTATGCTGCACATCACAGCCCCAGAACTTACCTCACAGCTGAAAGTTTATACTTTTTAAAAAAGATTTATTTATGCACACAAGAGCTACGGTACAGACCAGAGATGCAGGGGGTAGAGTATTCACCAGTGACAGAGTGGGGAACAGAACAGGCAGATTGACTGAAATGCTCTGATGAGGGGAGCAGCGGGCGAGTCAGGAGAGGTCTGCCTCGCCACGTGGGTTGTTCCCTGGCTGGCCGGGGTTAGAACTTGTGCTGCAGTAGCTGCGGATTACTTCCTAGCGTGGTGCTTAACCCCTTGAGCTACCAGGGAGGCCCCAAAAGTTTATACCTTTTGACCCACTTCATCCATGGTCTCCACTCCCACTCTACCTGGCAACTTCCCATCTGTTCTCTTTATCTATGAACTTAGTTTTTTGCTTTTAAGGTTCTACATGAGTGATATACGGTATTTGTCTTTCTCTGCCTTATTTCACTTAGCATAATGCCCTCAAGGTCCAACCATGTTGGAGCAAATGGCAACATTTCATTCTTTTTTGTGACTGAATAATATTCAACTGTTTGTCTAGAATATTCTCTTTACCCACTCATCCATCAGTATACACTTGGGTGGTTTGTATGTCTTGGCTACTGTAAATAATGTGGCAATAAACATAGGGGTGTGTAGATCTTTTTGAATCAGAAGTGGAATTGGTGGATCATATGGTAGTCATATTTTTAATTTTCTGAGGACGCTCCACTGTTTTCCCTAGTGGCGGCACCAATTTATATTCCTACCGACTGTGCACAAAGATTCTCTTATGTCCACATCCTTGCCAGCACTTGTTATTTTTTACTTTTTGACAATAGCCTTTATATCAGGTGTGAGGCAATCACACTGGGCTTTTCATTCCCATGTGCTTGATTAGTGGCGCCTGCTGGTCATCTGTGTGTCTTAGGAATAATGTCTATTCAGATGTTCTACCTCTTTTAAAGCAATTACTTGCTTGTTTTGCTACCGAGTTATATGAATGCTTTCTATCAGATATGAATTACAAATATTTCCTTCCATTCAGTAGGTTGCCTTTTGGTTCTGTTGGTGGTTTCTTTTGCTGTGCAGCAGCTTTAGTTTGATGTAGTCCCATTAGATTTTTTTTCTTTTGCTGTTAAATCCAAAAATATTAAGATTGGTGTCATGGAGTTGACTGCCTGTTTCCTTCTAGGTGTTTTATGGTTTCAGGTCTTGCATTCAAGTCTTTAATCCATGTTTTCTTTTTGTGTACGGTGTCAAACAGTGCTCTAGTTTCATACTTTTGTCTGTGGCTTTTCAGTTTTCCCGGCACCATTTATTGAAGAGACTGTTCTTAATGGTATATTCTTGGCTTGTTTGTCATAAACTGACCATATATATGGGGGTTCATTTGGGGTTTTCTCTTTTGTTCCATTGATGTGTGTGTCTGTTTTACTCCAACACCTTACTTGTATTCAACACATTTTTTTTTAATTTATTTATTTATTGATTGATACATACATACATACAAGCACTGGGTACAGTCAGAAGCACGGGAGGGTGAGAGAATTCACCAGAGCCAGAGCGGGGAGCAGAGCAGGCAGAAGGACCGAAGTACACTGCTGAGGGGAGCAGCAGGTGGCAGGAGAGGTCTGCACGCATGTGGGCCAGCGCTCAACGGCTGCGCCACCAGGGAGGCCCTGTATTCCATGTGGGACCCTCCTTCGGTGGCCGGGGAGCAGCCGGGGATCGAACCGGCGCTGCAATGGCTGCGGGCAGCTTCGCAACCCAGCGCTCAACCGCTGCGCCACCGGGGAGGCCCTGTATTCAACACATCTTGACTAGATCTTTCAAAATACTTGTCTAGAGATTAAAAGAGTGAACTGGATAGACAATGGGTTTTTAGTTAGTGGAAAAACCGGACATAAAATATTGTTGCTGTTAGAACAATGTCAACCTGAACATATGTGTAGTGGCCTGCAACTTGTTCCTACCCTAAGCAAGTTTATTATCATATTTGGATGGAAAAGTAAAACACATTTAATATGCATAAGTCCATACATAAGACAATGTGTTGATGGATAATTAATTTACTAGTGTATAGTTAATATTTAAAATATCTAGTTAGGATAGAAAGAATAAAGAAACTAAGAAGTTCAAGTTTAAATAGGAATTCATACAAGATTATCTTAAAAGGAAATTATATGAATTCTAAATGAGACTTGATTTTGATGACTATTGAAAAGCCCAGAACTTGATGATACTCTGCCTCCACACAAAAAGGCAATTTAATATTATACTGACATTGCTTCGGGAGATGATCATATTAGTCGACTGAGTTGGTTGGACCATACTTGAAATTACTAGTCACCTTGGGCAAGCTGTGTTCTTTGTGCCTCAGTTTCCTCAGCTGTGAGATAGCTACTGTGAAGGGTGGCAGTGAGAGTTAAATGAGTTAATCATCGCGCTGTACACCTTGGGTAATTTTGTCAATTATACCTCAATAAAGCTAGAAAAAAATATATGAAGCAAAATTGACAGAATTAAAGGGATGAACAGTTTTTACACTAATCATTGGAGACTTCAATATGTCGGTCTCAATAGTGGACAGAACACAGGAACAAGAGAGCTCGAACATGACAAACCCACTAGACCTAACCCCACATACAGAACACTCTGCCCAACGACAGAACAAACATTTTGGCCACATGCAATCTCACTGATAGTCACAACAGCCAATTACACTGGCTTATACTGAGAGGTGAATGTATTTTATTTGTGAAATAAAAATTATACATTTAAAATTATACCTGTATTGCAAAACTTTCAAACTCTTTATATACAAAGAGGATTAGACTTATTTTTGAGGTGTTTTGTATTGCACAGCTTGACCAACTCGAGCAGATCTGTAGGGAGCGAGCTTCTGTCCTAGCACAGCTGCATCGGCCAGGAACAGGGTGCCGTATCTGCAGAGTGGTGAGCTCTCGGCTGGTGGAAAAGGTCATGCAGAGTCAGGTCACTGCTCAGCTGCTGTAAAGGGGATTCTGGCATCCAAGCCTGTCCCAGCTCCTCCTAATCTCACGGCAGGATGATTGAACTCTGACTTTGTTTTGGTTGGTGTTAGAGAGCATCTATCCATAGGTTGCCTGTCTTCATTTTCTCTCCTCTCTCCTCCTCCTGACAGTAAGGCCCGTAGGTAGGTGCGGATGGAAGGTTGGCTCTTTGAGATAAATGCCCTCGGTGAATAAAGTTCCAGGCACCTACTACACCCTCATTCATTTGAATGAATAATGAATAGAAACTCTGTTTAATGTCACTGTACTTTGCCTCAAGATCAGCTCCACTGTCAGCTGTGGTTGACTTGCCTGTTTGGGCCGTGCTGTCAGAGGTGTTTCTGCAGACAATGAGTCACCGTGATAATGTTCACACTTGAAAGAAAGAAATGTGGAACTTACACAAGTGTCACTGAAATTTCTGAAGTTTGCTTAGCTGGGTAAGCAGGAGGTTCTGAGACGCAGCTATTCGCAATTAGAAAGGAAGATGTGGTCTGTGATAAGGCCAGGGGCCTGAAGTCTAATTTTAGCCAGGTGCGTGTGCAGGCTCACCCGGGGCAGAGTACACATCGGGCTCACCTTTAACTGCTTGATTTCTACCCAAGCCCAGCAGATGCCCTGGACACGGTCAGCAGCAACTTAACTAACGGCTGCACCAGAATCAAGCACACCACAGTTAAAGGGAGAAGCACAGTTTGACACTAATAGTTGGAGACTTCCCTTCTAGCTCTCTCAACTAAACCCTGTCAATCAAGTTCTCAAATCTTTAAAAAAAAGTCAGATGTTTCTGTTCTACGCGTCGTCTGTATTCAGGACCATCCCAGGGGAGGTGAGGACTAGAACTATGCAAAGACGGCGAGGTGTTTCACTCGGCAGACGTGCTGGTGGTGACAGGAAATAGCACATGGAGTACAACAGAGCCAGGGCATTAACTTCTGTAACCATGTGTGGTCTCCACTTTTCCTCCCGGCTCCCCAGTTACAAGCGGGTAGTGGCTGGTCTCCTGTGTTCAGAGAGTTATAAAAAGTTATCTTTCATTTTTTCTAGAGAAAACGTTTCACTTTCTCAAGTGTGTTAAGCAGCTCTGAAGACCTTCTCCCTGGGGGCCATGCAGATGAAGTGACTCTGCATGATTACTGGGCAGGCCCTCAGCGTGCATAATCATCCCACAGGGAGGCGGCTGTGGCCATCCGGGGCCCTGTTCACGCTCACAGTCCGGCACCTCAGGGACACCAGCAATTCGATTAGGCTTATTTTGGGGTCCTCGTTCCACAGTCTGTGCTTTCGTTTGTTTCCATGTTTCTATCCATGACGCTATCACCAAGCTCAGCCTGGGTCCTTTTCCTGGAGGGAGAGCAGAGGAATCCTACAGCCCAGGTAGATGTATCTGGGAAGGGAGTGGAACATGTATGGCCTCGCAAATTGAACAGCATGTTTAATGAAGCGGAACGACTCACGAGTACCTTTCTCCCACTTTTCTCAAAGGCTCATTTTTCTCCAGTCCTCTACTATCAAAGTCAAGAACTGCCTAATGGTTCTGTCAAGGAGGCTCAAGCTCCTGCTCCTGCTGCTCTGGAGGTCTCGTGTGCAGACACCACAGAGGAAGCAGGAGATCCCAGGCCTAAGCTCTGCAGGCTGGTCCGAGGAGAGAACGGCTACGGCTTTCACTTAAATGCGGTTCGGGGTCAGCCAGGGTCGTTCATCAAGGAGGTGGGTAACCTGGCTCTGCCGCCCGGGGGCACAGCCAGGTAGGGGGCTCCTTTCCTCCCCCCACGGAAAGCCTAGTAAAGGGCTTGCGCTGAAGCCCCTCAGTGAGGGTCTCATTTGGGTTCAAACAAAGTGTCCCTTCAAGACAGCCCCAGGACAGCTGAAACTCCCCCCCCCCCCCGCTCTACCTCTTCATGTTTTCAAATCAGATGAAGTGACTGACGTGACTATCTGGCAGTCACTGTTAACTCTGGGGGTGATATCGTGTACTTCCTGGTCTTTGACGCCCTGCCCAGCAGGGGTGGACAGTGAGGCTGTCCCTACAGCTTCCAACCTGGGAATGAAGGGGACCTAGGAAACGGAACGCCTTCATCCAGAAGACGGAGAATGATTTGCACCCGTTAAAACACTCATTCGAGACGGAAGCTGTAGCTTTCATAAGCAGGAATGCCTGAGTGTCTTCCTTAATTTCTTTTTTTTTTTTTTAAAGATCTATTTATTTGTTTATACAAGCACTGGGTAAAGTCAGAAGCGCGGGAGGGTGAGAGAATTCACCAGAGCCAGAGCGGGGAGCAGAGCAGGCAGAAGGACCGAAGGACACTGCTGAGGGAAGCAGCGGGCGGCAGGAGAGGTCTGCGCGCCATGTGGGACCCTCCTCCGGTGGCCGGGGAGCAGCCGGGGATCGAACCGGTGCTGCAGAGGCTGCGGGCAGCTTCGCAACCCAGCGCTCAACCACTGCGCCACTGGGGAGGCCCTTAATTTCTTAAGGAGAAATAATTACCAGTTAAGAATAAATTCTCAAACTCAACTCGTTTCTAAAGGGAACTGGTCTGACATGCCTTGTCTGGGTCTGTTCGCAGGTACAGGAGGACAGCCCAGCCGGCCTGGCTGGGCTGCAGGACGAGGATGTCCTCATCGAGGTGGACGGGGCGAACGTGCAGAGCGAGGCCTATGAGAAGGTGGTGGAACGAATCCAGAGCAGCGGGAAGGAAGTCACACTCTTAGTCTGTGGGAAGAAAGCCTACGATTATTTCCAGTCTAAGAAAATCCCCATTGTGTCCTCCATGGCTGACCCACTGGACGTCAGCCCTGGGCCCAAGGAAGCCGATCCCGGGCAGTCGGAGTGCGAGGCGGCTGCGCCCAGAGAACGAGTAAGTGGCTACGCATTTCTCCTCCTGACCTAACTCAGCAGAGGCCCTCACTGAGCACCACATAGCTCCTAAAATACTAACTCATAATGTAAAGAGAATAAAGCAAGTTATTGTGAGGGAGGTGATGTAGCGTAAGGACAACAGGTTTCTTATTTTTCCCAGCAGTGAAGCTGACAGCAACTTTCTAGGGTAGAGAAGAAATAAGTTTATTAAAATTATAGTGGGGACCACCAGAATAACCTAAATCAGGCTACTAAGTACAAATTCCGGAGCTGCCATTTATCAGTTTTGGGCAAAAAGATTTATTTCCTCAGCGCCTCAAAATTTCCCTCCTATAAGACTGGGATAATTTGCAGGCTTCTTATCAAGATTATGTTAACTAAGATTATGAAAGTGGCTCAAACAGCTCCCGGTTCATTGTAAGCCTGAGAATGGATGGTGGTGGTTAGAGACAGTATTGTGCTTTACATAGTCATCAGGTATTAAAGTTTTAGCACTAGGAAAGAATAAACATTATTCTGTATATATTTGCATTAGGCGAGTTCCTTGGTAAGTCTCAGATTTTTATTTTTGTTGAATTTCTTTTCATAGATGAAGTTCAAGAGTGACTTAGTCAAAGTCAAGACTCTACATGTTTTATAGTATTCTTTTTTCCATTTCATTAACTCTACTGATTGGTAATATAAATAACAAATGCTGATTTTTAATAGAGTTAGTCTGGGCTGCTGTAAGAACATGCCAGAGACTGGGTAGCTTATAAAAAACAAGCACTTACTTCTAGTTCTGAAGGGCGTGGAATCCAAAATCCTGGGGTGACCATGGCTCATCTCCGGTGCAGACTGTTGCTTTTTGCCTCATATGGTAGGAGGGCCAGTGAGCTTTGAGGGGCCTTTTGTAAAGGGGGCCAATCACCTCCCAAAGGCCCTACCTCCTAACACTATCACCTTGGGTATTAAGATTTCAACATAAATTTTGGGGTGATACAGACATTCAGACCATAGCACATTTAACAGCCTCCAACCTTGTAGTCTGGACTGTTTATTTTAAAAAAGCTGGCTTTAAGAATTCGATCATATGACTATAGGAGGGTAATTATAGTGCCAAGCTGGCTTTATGAAAAAGAAATACAGACATTAAAAAAATTGCTAAGTGTGTTAAACAACATTCTGGGACAAAGTCAAGTGCAGAACTCACGTGACCTGGCTTGCTTTTGAGTCAGGCGACTGGAGAAAGCGCACCTGCCCTGGCCTCCCCTGCGGCCACTGACGCTGCCTCCGCTCTTCCACACAGGCCCACAGCACAGCCTCCAGCTCGGCCTCCAGCTCCGAAGACACAGAGATGTGAGAGCAAATACTGGCTCTGGCTGGGATTTAACAGGAATCCTTCAAGGAATAAGCTGCCATCCGTTCGCTAGCTGCTAGAGAGATGCCCGGACACCAGCTCGTGCGGCCGTCTCTGCTGCCCCTGGCTGGGCAGCCGCGCTGACGGCTCACTGCCCATCTGCTGAGAAGACTTAAGGCAGGAGTTGCTTCTTCTCACAGGATCTCCTTCGAGCTCCTACTGAGCTACACTTGTATGTGACGGCATCGCTTTCTCTGCAGGCTCCTTGAGGACCAAAGATGATTAGTAAATCTGTATATGTGAGAGCTACTGATTAAAATATCTGTGCAGACAAGCCTATTAAATTCATGCTTTTGTAAGAACGCGGTTGCTAAAATAAATACCAGTAAACGTCTTCTGAGTGTGCGTGGACCTTCGCGGTGGCAGCTAGACCTTCACGGTGCTCTCGCTCTGGCCAGCTTTGTAGCCTTTAACTGTCACTGGGTCTCTAGAGACCTACCAGTAAAGTGCAGCATGGGGGCTCAGTAGTAAAGAGACTTCCTGGTAATCACACTCAGGGTTCTAACTGGCATTTCTTCCTTTTACAGATGAAAAACTGAGTTCCAGCACAGGAAAGAGACTTATTCCAGTTAACATTATTCATTTTTTATCCCACAGCATAAGGGGCAGACGGAAAGGGAAAAAACGAGGCATTACTGAATTGAAAGTAATCACAAATACTGAAAGGACATCATGAAAAATCACATACTGGACGTCTTTCTTGGTAGACTATTTCTGTGGCACACCTATCCCCTTCCAGAAAAGAACAGTTTACGGCTTGGTTATTTAATGGCTCGGCACCCACCCCTCATGCCTGCCCACGTCACCTCCCACAAGCATAGCACCAAGGCACATGCTGATAAAATGACTAAGGCCAAAGTGTTACAATCTCTGATTTTAATGACAGTCCACGTGACCTTGACTTACACAGAAGTCCTGTTTGGTCCAGCTACCTGATTATCTTACCCAGAGTTCCAGTGTGTTTTCTCCCCAGTGTCTTCTCTTCTCTCCACGCTGCTCCAGCCCCAAGCCCACACAGGACGCTCTCGGCTGAACACCCACTTGCCTTACTTCACCATTTTGTGTTCAGGCCGATGCTACTCGTGAGCCCAGCACCGTCCAAGCAGGGAGGTGGGAGCTGGAGGTAGAAGGCGCTACCACAGCATTTTGTTTGTTTAAAAAACATTAGGCCTTGATCTCCATTTTTTCCATTTTACATCCAAATTTTGACACCTCCGGCACAGAGCAGCCTGCAGAGGCATGAGTTCAAGGTGTCATGTGCTTCTCTGGGGCCTGCTTGTGAGCCAGGTAGAGGAAGAGGATGCTGGAGAGAGCACTGACCAGGAAGATCACATCGAACCAGCGGTGGTAGAAGTTGAATTGCAGCTCCCCGAGGACCTCGGTGATGATGGTGCGGTACTCGAGCGGCATGCTCATGCGGATCAGCAGCACGGAGGAGACCAAGTACATGCCCTGCAAATCAAGGGACCCGGAGTCACTGGGCACGCGGGAGGTCAGAACAAGCCACTCAGCAGGCAGACGTCTAAGCGCGCCGCTGGTGGTGTATGGCTCAGGCACGAGGCTGCTGGCCGAACTTACCATTATCTGTGCTAACAGCAGGACAATGACATTGGAGGACTTACTGCTGGAGATGGCGTAAAAGAACTGTTAAGAGAGGGGAGAGGGTGAATTCAGGTAGCACTCTGGCATCCTAGGTCAAGAAAATTAAGTAGCATGGGAAACCACTAATTAAAAATGTCCAAAATACTTTAGCACCACCATGAAGGTTACAACAGACCATTACAGGCTACCCCACATCCTTGTAGTTGCTACCGGGCGCCTTAGCTCTTTCCAACATTATAACAGATGCCTAGAGACCCTTTCAATGCCCTCCGCTTTCTCCTTTCAAGCAATTCCTACCTCCTCTAGCAAGATAACTCACCCTTACTTCCATGCTGCCTGCTTATGTTGATCAGAAGGTAGCTGAACATTCTACTTCCATTCCTCCTTACCGGTGAGGACATACCTAGCTCATCTGTTCATTCCCCAAATCTGCTGAGTACCTACCAGGTGCCAGGCTTTATCCCAGAGGCTGGTGACACAGTGGAAAAAATACCTTTACCTCATTCTATTAGCTTTGGTAAATATACCTATCTGATAAGTACATCATCACCGATTTATGTCAGACTTTTAAAAAAATTCTGTTGTATGTCTTAAATGTTTGTGACTTCTATTTAAGATCTCAGAAGGCAGAAATCTTAACTGAGTAAAATCACCCCAGGTGCCATACATAATTACACACTTTTAAATTCTGTGACACAACACACCTTGGTAAGCGTGATGAGCAGCCCTCGGATGGAGGTGACGATGATTATTCCAACCAGAATGAAGGAGATGTGTTGGGACCAGAACTTCACCTGCCACCATCAGAGGGAGAAAAAAACTCAGTTAAATCTGTTCAGAGAGCAGTGGAGGCCGTGAAGCCGCAATCTCACGACAGCAAGGGAGCTTCACCGGGAACTCGCTGATTTTCAAACATCTTTTAGAGAAGAAGGGAACGAAGGCCCTCTTAATTAGCAGTCAAGTCTTCAGGACAAAAGAAAGCAAGTGCAGTGAAGTGATGGAAATAACACCAATAGATCAGAGCAGAGCTAATGATATCAATGATTGCATTTAATGTGACACATGACAAGCGTGACTTAAAGGGAAGCTGAACAACAGCTAGATTCTTTTTAATATCTGTGCATGAAACATCACCCAAGACTTCAAGGAATTTTTATAATAAAAGAAAATATAGACATTCTCAGCTATGTCTGAAAAAACTGACCTTCATTTGAACTACATGATGATACCCTTTTCTCCTGTACGCTTTATAGCAAGCAGCAGCTTTGGGGACCTGTGCTTGATTCAGGTCTGAAAATTAACTGATGGGGAGCTGCTGCTACTGACATCTAAAAGATGTCACTCAAGAAATATGAACTCTGAAGATCACACACAAATTACAGATAGAAAACACACACACACACACACACAGAGCAACTAAAGAGCCTGAGAAAACACTGTTAAGGAAAAGCATTTCTGAAAATTCAGCCCAGTAAAAAATGTAAAAGAGGAAAACATGCAGCAGCAGTGAGCATACTTGAGGGTAATCTGCACACCGCTTGAGGGAAGATACCCCCTCCTGTCACATATCCTAGTGATCTATAACAACAACAAAAAGGAACTGTTGTTGACTCGAGCTGTTTCCCAAGGGCTGGCACTCAGTTTGCTCTGCTCATTTGTCCAGCTCCCAGGGCATCTGAGATGGCGCTGGAGGTGGCATGCAGCCTGTGGCGAGGGCGCAGCCTAGTGACACGGCACACACACGGACTGAGAACATGATACTGGTCTTATCAAAGTGCTACTCGGCCAGAATCATCGGTCATCAATGGGTCAACAGTGGTTAGACAGTGGTATTATAAAACAGGGAGAAAGATGATTAAAACAATTGTGCAAAGGTTTGTTACTATCTTTAGCTCAGAGTTCACACTAATTGATAAATATTTATAGCAAAAGTCATTTCAGTTCTATCATGGAACATCAATTAGGAGTTAAATTTCTACCAGAGGAATCGAAGGTAAGTTGTATGTTTGAAGAGGTCACCAAGCACCACAGAGAAGTATACACATATTTAATGAGTAGTCACTACAGAGAAGCAGAGAAGGAACTCTAGAAATAACAAGCATTCATGACAATAAATGCCAGCCATTACTTAAGGTTTTATGGCCTTTATAAATCTGCTATGTGAATATGCAAAATACATAGAGGAGAGTGCAAAGACCAAAAGCAGAACTAAGCACCTCCAGTGAGGAATCAGAATCTTCACATTCATAACTTAGAGCCAATCAAAAAGAAATATAAAAGGCAGGATTTTGATACAACTCTTACATCAAATTGGATCCCCAGGTAATTCACAGTGATCTCAATGCCTCGTGTGACAGGATCAGTCTTCCCAACTCGGTCAAACACGATATTGATGGTCGCCTGCAGAGACAGACCCTTCGGTTATAATCGCTATTTCTAAAAGTGATTTAAAATAATAAATTAATTACCACAACATATGCTACAGGTGATGCTCTTAAAAATGCAGTTCTTTTCTTAATCCAAATCATGTAAGAAATCGCTTTTGATTCTTCATGTATAGGCAAAGAAAAATACCCTTTTCTTCCTGTGAAGAGTCAAGGGGACTACTGCTGTGGTCGATATACCTGACTTGATTAGGAGGCGCTAAGGTAACATTCTGTCAGGTGAAATCAGAGCAAAAGAGAATTAAGGAATTCCAGGGTCATTACTTGTGGTTACTTTCTGAATGTTCTAAGAGTAATTTTTTTTTTAAAGATTTATTTATTTTATACAAGCACTGGGTACAGTCAGAAGCAGATGAGGGTGAGAGAATTCACCAGAGCCAGAGCGAGGAACAGAACAGGCAGACTGACGAAATACACTGCTGAGGGGAGCAGCGGGAGGCAGGAGAGGTCTGCAAGCCATGTGGGACCCTCGCCGGCAGCCGGGGATCAAACTGGCGCTGCAGAGGCTGCGGGCAGCTTCGCAGCCCAGCGCTCAACCGCTGCGCCACCAGGGGAGGCCCTCTAAGAGTAATTATTAAGATAATAAAGAGTTACAGTTAGCAAGCTGATGGAGATGAAATGGAATTTGGAAGCCACCCAATTCATCCAAACTAGTCTTTTCTACAATTACGCTGGAATCTACCAACAACTGCTGATGAGTCCAAGACAAATAATGTCCATAAAATGGACAGAAAGAATAAAACACTGAGGGAGAGCCACAAAAGAATAAGAGCTGACAGCACAGATGCCAAGCTTATCTACAGAAATGGATTTTAGAATTTACAGAGTTAAAGGACCTATTTTTCAGGTACACAGGTCTTTATAAAGGACGGGTGGTGTCTGTTCTGAGCGGAAGGGAAGAGCTGATGGGAAAGAGCACATTCTATGTTGGCTCGGTCCCACTTGGAATTTAGTTTAATGTCTTAATCAAACCCATTTTTTTTCCCCGAAGGGATAACTTATTTTTTTAAATTTTTAAAAAAATATTTATTTATTTATTTTTATAAGACCTGGGGTGCAGGTCAGAGGTGGGGAGGTGAGAGGATTCCCCAGCAGAGACAGAGCGGGGAACAGAACAGGCAGACTGATGAAATACACTGCTGAGGGGAGCAGCGGGGAGACAGGAGAGGTCTGCCGCACCATGTGGGACCCTCGCAGGCTAGCCAGGATCGAACCCGTGCTGCAGAGACTGCGGACAGCTTCATAGTGTGGCGCTCAACCGCCTGCGCCTCCAGGGGAGGCCCTATTGTTTTAATTTTTATATTCCCCATACAATTGCACCCACCTTATTTTGACCCCAATCCCCTCCTATCCCAACCCCATAGTGTGTCTCTGGTTCATAGTTGTTTGTTGATTTTGATTTTTTCTTTCTTATTCTTTTTCCTGGTCCCTTATTTAGGTTTTCTAGATTCCTGCTATGAGTGAGACTATCTGGTATTTTTCTTTTTTCTTTCTGGCTTATTTCGCTGAGCATGATCCCTTCCAGCTCCATCCATGTTGCTGCAAACTGCATGTGTTTATCTTTTTTGATTGCTGAGTAATATTCCATGGTGTATATGTACCACATCTTCTTGATCCAGTCATCTATTTTTGGGCACTTGGGTTGTTTCCAAAGCTTAGCTATTGTAAATAGTGCTGCTATAAACATAGGGGTGCAGTATGATTGAAATGGAATTAATGTTGGAATTAATTTGGAATTAATGTTTCTGTGTCCTTTGGGTAAATACCTAGGAGTGGAATTGCTGGATCCTATGGAAGCTCTTTAGTAGGTTGAGGAATCTCCACACAGCTTTCCACAGTGGTCAAACCCATTTTTTTCCCTCTCTGCCATTACCAGGGAAAATCACTTACACCTTGACAGTTAAAATTAATATACGTACCATGAAAATTTTCCAAACACAGTAAATAGAGAAAAAGTAACCCAGAAAATTAAAATATTTCCCCTTGAAAGTTTTGGAGTATTCTATTCTCTCCTGAGGGAAAACAAACACAAAAACTGGTTAGTCTCAGCAAGTATATATCTATCCAACAAAAAAATTTGTCTTTATGAATCACTGCTCATGTGAGTAACAACAACAACAACAACAACAACAACAAAAACCTGTAACAGCATCAGACAACACTTAGTGAGTGCTTACTTTAAGCCGAGACTGGGTCAAACACCTTGCCTGAATTATCTACTTTTTTTTTTTTTAATTATCTACTTTAATCTTCCTAACAACGCTTAGGAGCTATGCTCTATCATCTTACTTTTACAGATGGGAAAACAGGCTCAGGTCTGTGTCCAAAGCCTATGTTAACCTTTGTCCTACATGGCCACCCAGGTGAGGTGATCCTCAGAAAGAATTTAAACAGCGTCAACAACCGGAACATATTTTGTAGATTTAAACTGTCTTGCATTGTAGATGTAACAGCAAAGTTACTTCTTGTAATTAGGTCACTTCTGAATTTGGTCTTTGAGAACAGGACTAGACCACGGCAGAGTGTCTATCCTTCTCACACTATTTCATTCGTAAGGGGATGAGAAACAGTCAGAGGAGCTGCCATCTTGAAGGCCTCTCCTTTCTGTTCCACTGGTTTCTATTATTAACCGTGTTCCATGAAGGATTCTGCCAGTCGCGGGAGCAATGCTGTGAGGAGTGTAGGCTCCTTAGCCCCAGAACTTCATAGGTGACATGGAAGCCTTGCGGAATCTCTCTAAAAGACACTCAAAAACTATTTACTCTTGTTCTCTCTTCAGTCATACTGGCATTTAAAAATTTTTATTGAGGTAACATTGTTTTTCAACAGTGTGTATGATTCAGATCATTCCCCTTGGGTGCTGATACCACACTGCATCCCCAGCAAGTCCCCTACCACAGTCCTCTACCACAGTCCACCGGCAAAAGCCACACGTCAGTTTCCTTATGCTGTACCTTGGTAGCATACAGGTCAACTGTTTCCAGAAAAAGCTGCCTGCTTAATTCTTCCAAAGCATCCACTTCCTGTTGAATAAGAGTAAGATCTGGCACAAAATGGACATCAAGGTTTAAATCATGTAGAAGTTTCAAGAAATAGCAGTGAAGAAAGCAAATGCTTTTGGTTTCTCCTATAGTGGATTCTAGGAATTGCCTGCATTTGCAGTTTCCGGCCCCACAGCCAGCAGTACTGATTCAGAGCAATTTCCTAACCTCTGGCTACCAAGAGCTTCTTCCCCTAACACCTACCACTAAGTTTCTCACTAGCTGAAGTGATTTTGTTCATTTATTTATTTATTTTTTTATCTAGTTAGACTGTCAATGTAATCGGTGAAATCTTCAAATGGTTACATGGTAGAAAATTATAACATACCAGAGATTTCCCCTGTATCATCAGAGTGCAATGATAGGAAAGGGAACTAACCTTTACCAAGATCTTAGACAAGCTGAGATTTGCAGATGTTATTTTGTTTTTGACAGACATTATCTCTTGTTATTGTCAAAATAATCCCATGAGAAAGGTGCTTTATTATCTATTTTGCAGAAGAGGAAAGGAAAGCTCAGAGAGTTAAAGAACTTGCTCAACATCACACAGCAAGGAGCTGTAGAAGTCGCCAGTGCTCACCCACTCCAAGGCCTGCTCTTTCCACTCCACTCACCACTTTGCACGAACTCCAAGTGTTGTTGTTCTCTCCTTTTGGGCGCTTAGGGCGGTTTAATAATCCTGATACTCTTGCTGACTTTACTTATTGACTCTAATAAGCTGAAACCTAAACTTTAGCTTTTATGGATTTCTAAGAACTAACATTAATAGAGTGTTGACTTTAAGCCAAATCCTCATTCCTCTCTGATGTTTCTCTGTGATTTTACTCAAATCAACGCGTGCCCTTCAGCACTTTCCTCAGCAGTGGCTGCTACCGGCAAGACACACGCCCCCCCATCAGATAGTAGATGTCTTTGAGGGGGCTGTCTTTGCTCATCATCTTATCCGTTAGCATTGTCTGGAAACAGGAAATGTTGCTTGATGAAATGAATCTAAATGAATGCTTTCCCCCTCTTTCCTACACTCATCCTACCCTCCTTTGTCTAATTCTTATCTGCGTTTGACACCAGAAGGCTAGGCCATGGTTTAGAAACAGGACAGATAACATCCTTTTCATCTAAGTGAAACAAAAGGGAGCTTGAACTTCCTGAGGTGGGAAAAGGAGGCATGAGGAATCCATTTCACCTCCTTAGTGCCCAAAGGTGTGACTTGATAGCCTGGTAGCTATAAAGAGGTTTGGTAGGTACTCAATTTTGGAAGTAGTTTAATACTCTAACCAGCCCGGGCCAAAACCAACCCATTAACCTAGTCTCTTTGATTCTTTCAACCAAAATGATTTTAAAATTTTAAGATGCAGAGCTGCTTCAAATTTGGTCAGAAATACTGACTGCTTTCGAAATGGGCTCTGCTTTCACCACCCCAGACACAAACCATCCATTTTAAGAAGCCATTGTGTGCTGAGCTGTTTTGGGTGGTGGAATGTAATAGTACAGTGGAGAGAACTAAGAAAAGGAGACCACTGTTCTGGTCCTATTTTTGCCACAAACTATTGTGTGATTTAACCTCTCTGAGTTTATTTTCTTACTGTGAAATGGAAAGATTGACTTATTAAGACTCTTTCAGCTCAGACAATTATTTCATTATCTGCTATGTTAGAAAGACTGACTGTCCACACAGAATTACCGATGCCTGGCCCTGGCCAGCTGGACTCTGACGCAGTCAGGTGCCTCAGAAGACACTCTTCCAACACTACTTTCTACCTGGTCCAGAGTCGAGATAAAGAGGCAAGCAGAGAGGCAAAGGATACTTTCACTTCCTGGCACTGAAGTGGTAACACTCTTTATCATTCCCCAGAATCCTGATGGTTTGTTATGCACCTCCCCCTTCTGGAACATAGTTCTCCGTGTCATTGCCATCCTGAAATGAAAGAAAATATAAAATCTCAGCAAGGAAGCATGGACTCTCCTAGTCCAGTCTCTTAACTGCTTTTCTCAGTTGCTGAGCTGCTCAGGGAAGGATGCACATTTCAGCGGCCCACTTCCCCACGACTCACAACTGGGCACACTATGCTCCCAGAAGCAGTGTGGCCTAGGCAAAGCTCACAGACTTTGAAGTAGGCAACAAAGTGGAGGGTTGGGTCTGCTACTTATAAGCTGTGAGACTTAAGAGCTCTCATTTCCTCATCTCTGAATGGTTGTGAAGATCAGTGAAATAAGATAGAAGGACTCACGTTACTGTCCACTATAAATTGCTATACATATATTAATTTGTGATATCATTTAAGGAAAAAAAGCTAGCACACCTAAAGGACCAGGCATGGGGCAGGAACTCAATAAACATCCTTCCCCCCACTTTCTTTTCAAAAGCAGATGAAGGAAAAAACAAACAAACAGCAAAATCGCATAAAGTTGGCCTCATCTAACACATCATCCTCCCTCTAACTCCAATCCCCCCACTCCTGAGTAAATCAGCAGGACCCTTGCTATTCCCTCCTGGTCTCTCCAGTCCCTGGAGGCCCCACCGCCACAGTGGTAGTTGCTGGCACCTTCCAGCTCACCACCTGGGTATCAAGAACAGTCTTTGTGAGGAAAACTAAGATGATTTGTGCAAAAATGGTTACTTGAATGACATATTGGGACTTGAGACCGAAAGTAAACCCGGATGAGTCTAATAAAAATAGTAGGACTAAAGAAACATTTAACTCAAAGAGATTTTTTGGGCAACAAGAGATAGAAATGGAAAGGCAACAGCAGCAGCACTAGTATTTATGGCTGGGACCAATGCCAATGGCATCAAATACCAAATGGAAGTTCTTTAGCTGAATTCCTTTAAAAAAAACCCAAAAAACCAAAAACAAACCCCAGGCAAGGCACATGCATGAGGGAAGCAGTGCCAGAAAGGGGAGTTTAGCCTGGCCCCTCCAGGGGCGGTAGGAGATGTCTGCAGGATAGGCCCAAGCGCTGGGTGGAGAGGGGCAGCGTCACAGCCTGTTCTGGCTGGGAAGCCTGCCTGGGCACATGAAGATGGGTTACATTCCAATGGCACACACCGGGCTCTCGGCCCTCTAGGAAATGGCAAGATCTATGAGCCAGGATCTAACAGTTTGTCTAGTGTGGCACCTTATGGGGGGCCACCCTGTTTAGACACAGCTGAGTCCATGACTGAGTCCATGTGTTCCCGTAGGACGGGGGGCGACACATCCCACCGCCTCATGGTTTCCTTGACCAAGGCTGTCTCAACAGCACTGCACACCTGTGAGAACTACTGACCTAAAAAAAAATGACACTACCAATCACAGGAGGGCGAGGAGCAAGGGCGCCTCTTCACTGCTGGTGGAAGTCACGTGCAAACACCTTGAAGGCAGATCAGCCGTTTTCCCCAAATTAAGCAAATCTCACCTCAGGATCCAACAACCCACCTCTAGTACTTAGACAACTCCTTTGAAAAATACGTCCAAACGAAAGCCAGCACACAAATACACACACTCCTGTGTCCCTAGCGGCGGAAGAGAAATCAGGAGGGCCCTCAACAGAGGAAGGCACAGCCACTGGGGTGCGTCTGTGTGAAAGGCAGCAGGACACCCACGCCACTCCAAAATTTGCCTCTGTTACATAAGGATTATTTTGGTCTGGTTAATTCAAAAATATTAGCTACAAGCAAATCTCTGGAAAATGAAGAAGTTGCCCTTTTGGGAGGATAACTTTTTTGTGTGTGAGAAAAATCTTTTCTGGAAGGGGATCCCAGTCACGAGGCTTTTCCTCACGTGGTCTGGGAGGACAGAAGGTCCTCACTCCAGGTGTCCTAGGAGCCCCCCAGCCTGGGGGCTCGATTCTTTAAGTCATCGGCTAAAACGGTATTAACAGTAGAGTGTCAGACGTGCTGGCCACATCGACCTAAGTGTTTCCTCCTCAAAATGGCCTGCCTGGGCGCTGAGGGAAAGGACTGCGGCCCCAGTTTTAGCTCTCTTCTGCTCACCGTAACTGCGCCTTGGTAGAAGATGGCACTGCCAACCAAGACCCTGATTTCGTGAGACTCGGAACCCCCAGTTTTCCTTTTCTCACAGCTGGAAAGTTGGGACAAGTATACAAAGAAGGAAGCAGTTTTATCCCCCTCAAAAGCTCACTTCAGCTTGCTGTGCTGGATCAGAGAAGAGGCAGTGAGGAGGGGCACTCTCTACCATACAGCAAACACCACGACTGGCTGTGGGGTGAGACTGGGTGAACTGTAAGGGTGACAGAGCCACGTTGTGACCTCAAAATAGGCAGGGGTTCAAGTGCTAGAAGGAGTGCAAGTTTGCTGCACACAGACCAGCGAGGCCTTGTTTGAAACAACTCACTTTCACTTTTGTTATGTAACCAATCTTGCAATTATCAAATAAGTTACAGGTGAAGGACAAGTATTTTTAAAAAAGGTAATAATAGGGCCTCCTCTGGTGGCGCAGCGGTTGAGTGCTGGGCTGCGAAGCTGCCCACAGCCTCTGCAGCGCCGGTTCAATCCCCGGCTGCTGGCAAGGGTCCCGCATGGCACGACAGACCTCTCCTGCTGCACCCGCTGCTCCCCTCAGCAGTGTATTTCAGTCTGCCTGTTCTGTTCCCCACTCTGGCTCTGGTGAATTCTCTCACCCTCCTGAGCTTCTGACTGTACCCGGTGCTTGTACAAATAAATAAATAAATAAATCTTAAAAAAACTCAAAATAGATCATTTTAAAAAAATTTAAAAAATTAAAAAATTTTAAAAAAAGGTAATAATATCAAACTTCCAGAAATGTGACAAAAAGGAATAAAAACAATGAGGTACTGCAGAGATAGCCGACTTTCACTTTGAACTGTTCTATCATCCACCATCACTACCAAGATCATTATCACTATTGTCTCTTTTTATAGTGAGAGTCTAGAATAAGAAACTATCTATTCATTGTTAACTGAACGTCTTTTTTTAAAAAAAAGATTTATTTATGCATAGAAGAGCTGGGGTGCAGGTCAGAGATGCAGGGGCTGAGAGGATTCACCACAGACAGAATGGGGAGAACAGGCAGATGTACTGAAACACACTGCTGAGGGGAGCAGCGGGGAGACAGGAGGAGTCTGCTGTGCCATGTGGGTTGCTCCCTGGCAGGGGATCTAACTCGTGCTGCAGCAGCTGTGGATAGCTTCATAGGGCGGCGTATTAACCCCTGTGCCACCAGAGAGGCCCCCTGAATGCATTTTAAAAACCTACAATATGGAGACACACATACTTGGCCGAGGGCTGGGGAGCAGCTTGCAAGTGAGGAGGCTGAAGACTCTCCTACCTTTTCAGCCCCCACCAGCTCTGGCAGGAAGTCACAACTACCTTCCCTTCCAATTAAACATTTTTTCTCTTTGAGTCATGGTAGATTCACATGTGGTTGTAACCAAAAAATACAGAGACCCTACATGCCCTTTACTTGGTTTCCCCCGATGGAAACACCTGGGAGGTGTGGAGCACGGCTGCGCAGCTGGGGACTGACAAGTCACAGAACATTTCCTCAGTTGCGGTGTAGTCAGCCAGCCTCCCGCTTCTACTCCCCTAACACCTGGCAGCAATGTCTGCTTCCATTTCCATTTGGTCATTTCAAAATGTTACATAGAATTATCTAGTCTGTAACCTCTGTGAAGATTGGGTATTTTTACTCAGCATAATTTTCTGGTGACTCATCCAGGCTGCTGCATCTAGCTACCGCCATCCTTCTAGTTACTGAGCAGTGTTCTGCGTATGGATTCGCCACAGTTTGTTTCCCCTTCATCCATCAAAGGACATCTAGAGCCTTTCCATTTTCTGTTACTTTGAATATCACTGCCATAAGCTTTAGTTTACAGGCCTTTGTGTGAATAGAAGTTTTCTTTTCGAAAAATACCAGATGGTCTCACTCATAGCAGGAATCTAGAAAACTTAAATAAGGACCAGGAAAATGAATATAAGAAAGTGAAAATCAAAATCAACAAAAAACTATGAACCAGAGACACTCTATGGGGGGTAGGTGGCGGGGAGGGGAGGGATTGGGGTCAAAATAAGGGGGTTGCACCTATGTTTATAGCAGCACTGTTTACAATAGCTAAACTTTGGAAACAACCCAAATGCCCAAAAATAGATGACTGGATCAAGAAGATGTGGTACATATATACCATGGAATATTACTCAGCATTCAAAAAAGATAAACACATGCAATTTGCAGCAACATGGATGGAGCTGGAAGGGATCATGCTCAGCGAAATAAGCCAGAAAGAAAAAGAAAAATACCAGATGGTCTCACTCATAGCAGGAATCTAGAAAACTTAAATAAGGGACCAGGAAAATGAATAACTATAAGAAAGTGAAAATCAAAATCAACAAAAAACTATGAACCAGAGACATTTTTAGGGGGGCGGGGGCGGGAGGGGAGGGATTGGGGTCAGAATGGGGGGGGGGCTGCAATTGTATGGGGAATATAAAAATAAAATTTATTATTTTAAAAAAAATAAGGGGGTTGCAATTATATGGGGAATATAAAAATAAAATTTATAAAAAAAAATAAATAATAAATCCTAAAAGTTCAAGTTGCAAAAGAAAAAGCAGCTCTATTGAACTAGCTTCAAATTTAAAACTTTGGGGCTACAAATGACATTATTTTGAAAGGGAAGTGGTAATCCATAGACTAGGAGAAATATTGCAAGTCATATATCTTAAGATACTTTTCCAGATAAGAGACCTGTATCCAGGATAGATAAAAAAGATCTCTTGCAATTAAATAACAAAAAGATGAGTAACCAATTTTAAAATGAGCAAAGGGTTTGAACGGACATTACTCTAAAGAAGATGTACAGATCACTGATATGCACTAAAAAGATCATTAAACATCATTAGTCATAACAACAAGGAGACACTACTCATGTCCTCTCAGGATGGCTACAATAAAAAGACAGACAGAAACAAGTATTAGGAAGAATGCTGAGAAGTAGAATATGCCTTCATCACTGCCAGAAATGTGAAATAGGGGCCTCCCTGGTGGCGCAAGGGGTTAAGATGCAAACCTATGAAGCTATCTGCAGCCACTGCAGCACAAGTTCCATCCCCGGCCAGAGAGCTACCCACATGGCACAGCAAACCTCTCCTGTCACACCCGCTGCTCCCCTCAGCAGTATATTTTGGTCAGTCTGCCTGTTCTGTTCCCCATTCTGTCTCTGGTGAATCCTCTCAGCCCCCACACCTCTGGCCTGTACTCAAGTTCTTGTATGCATAGATAAATAAATCTTTTTAAAAAATGTGGAAAAAAAAAAGTTTTCTTTTCACTGTCATTTGTAACAAAATGGATGGAACTGGAAGGGATTACGCTAAAAGGAATAAGTCAGAAGGAGAAAGACAACTATCAGGTGGTCTCACTCATATGTAGCATATAAAGAAAACACAAAGGAACAGGCAAGCATAAACCAAACCAACCCCAGAAATAGGACTGCAGAATTGAAGCTGCTGGGGGTGGAGGTGGATAAAAGAGGGGTGGTGTATCAACCGTCTATGGTGGAGGACTAGGGTGCTTTGGAGGTAGGCGTGGTGTGGTTAACATTCATTTGAAGAGGTGTGAACCTATTTCTCTAAATTACATTGTTGCAAACCAGTGTTACCTCAATATAAAAAAAAGTTACAAAAAGAAAAAAGAAAAAAAAACAACCCCAAACTTGAAACTTGTAAGTTCCTTGCTCTGGCATCATTTGTTGAAAAGGCTAGCTTCCCTCCACTGAATTGCTGTGCACCTTTGTAAAAAATGGCTAGGGCGTATTTGTCAGTCTATTCTGAGTTCTCTGTTCTGTTCCTCTAATCTATTTGACACATAAACCTGACTACTGCAGCTGGATAATAAGTTTTGAAATCAGACTAATTTTTTTCATTTTATTCTTTTTCAAGATTGTTTTGCCTTTCCACATAAATCTTAGAATAATTTTGTGTATATTTACCAAAAAAAAGTGCTGGGTTGGGCCTCCCCGGTGGCGCAGCGGTTGAGCGCTGGGTTGCGAGGCTGCCGGCGACCGCTGCGGCGCCGGTTCGATCCCCGGCTGCTCCCCGGCCACCGGAGGAGGGTCCCGCATGGCGCGCAGACCTCTCCTGCCGCCCGCTGCTCCCCTCAGCAGTGTACTTCGGTCCTTCTGCCTGTTCTGCTCCCTGCTCTGGCTCTGGTGAATTCTCTCACCCTCCCGCGCTTCTGACTGTACCCAGTGCATGTATAAACAAAAAACAAAACAAACAAATAAATAAATAAACATGCCTCTATTAAAAAAAAAAAAAAGTGCTGGGATTTAGAAATGAATTACATTGTATACCATCGTGCAGAGAATTGTCATCTTACACTCTGTGAACAAGGTATATCTCTCCATTTAGAGCTTCCTTGAGTTCTTTCATAGCATTTGGTAGTTTTTAGCATGTAAATGCTGGACACATTTTGTTAGACTTACACCTAAGTATTTCATTTTTGGGGAGTGGTGTGCTGCTCTTAAGACTTTGTCTTTTAGCCCTTTCACTCTATGAACCTAAGTGTATTTTGCGTTTATCTTCTTTGGGAGTCCCAAAGTTTCTTATATCTGTAAATTCATGTTTTCTGCTAAATTGGAGAGTGCTGGTCCATTATTTCTTCTAATATATTTGTGCCCCTTCCTTCTAGAACTCCAACTACAAGTGTGTTAGACTGTTTGATATTGTCTCATTCTGAGATTTTATTCATTTTTCTTCAATCTTTTATCTTTATTTTTCAAATTGAATAATTTCTATTGCTCTATCTTTAAGATCACAGATTCTTACTTTTGCCATTTCAATTCTGCTAGGCCTACTTAGCAAATTTTTTATTTCAGGTACTGTAGTTTCAAATTTTCTTTTGCTTTTTTTTTCTTCAATATAGTTTCCGGGTTTTTTTTTTTTTTTGGTATTTCTTATTTATTAAATCATGCTTTCCTTCATTTCTTTGCCCTTATTATTTATAATGCTGCTTTAAGGCCTGTTTGCTAAATGTTATCTGGGACTACCTGGCGTTAAATGTCTATTGATTGCTTTTATCTTGCACATGAATCTCACGATCCTGTTTCTTTGTAGATCCAACAATTTTTGGTTGAAAGCTTGGCACTGTAGATATTATGTTGCAGTAACTTTGGAATCTTCTTTGGTCTTGTGACATTTTTGTTGTTGTTGTTGTTGTTGTTATAGTGGGCAGTTAACTCACCCGGACTCAAACTGTGAGCTCTGTTATATTTACAGGGTGCAGTAACTTATGTCTGCTCAGTTTTTCAGTTTCCGGTTGCCCCCCTTTCAGCCTAACTCTCTAGTAATCTTCTGAGCCTGAGCCTGGGTAGGTTAGTGGTCAACCATGAATTCTGACAAATTTTAGAGTCAGATGTAAGGGGTTACCCTCTCTGTGGTTCCTTTGTTTATAGGGATCACCCCTAAATTTCTGAATGTTTTGTCATCCTGAGTTCTACACCTGATACCTCAAGTCACTACAGCTTTTACTGTTATTCAAGTTAAATGTCCAACCTACACACAGTTCAGGCAGTGTACTCAGTCAGAGGCCAATACACTTGCTAATCTAATGTGAGAGCCGTCGTGGCTAATGTGGAAATATAACCAGTGAATCTATTTTCCCCTCTATCTCTTCACATTTTCAAAAGGGAGCCAAGAGAAAACCCAGCCCAGGGATGGGGGTTCAGCTAGTTTCCTCACAGTAATAGCTCGCATTTAACTTTTACACGTCATATCACGCTGGCTTTTTTTTTTTTTTTTTTTAAAAACAATCATGGTACAAATTGTGTGAAAATCATAAACTCAGAATCTGTGGGTTGTAAGGGCTCTTACAGACCCTGTAGTCAACTCTTCATTTTAAAAATGAGGAAATGACAGTCGAGTATTGCTGAAGCTAGCTTAATAAGTTTATAGTAAAGTGACGGCCTAGAGCAAGTTCTTTTCATTGTACCACGGTATAGGTGCAAAGCTGTATTTTTGAACTGTCACAAAACCACAATTTCAAAATTGTACTAAATAATGTTTGTGAACAGACACTATATTTCAACTACATCAAAGATCACCACGACAAAAGTTTTTATATCTAATTCAACAAACCAAACAAAATAACAGGTCTCTTCATTCTCTCAACCTGAAAGCTGAAAGGCTTTGATCACTAAACCAGCAAACTCGTATTACCTGAACTAGGTTTCTGACCAGCGCGTTCCAAATACTACAGACCTCATGTGCTTGCAGTGTTCCAAGTGAAAAGCCAGTATGCCTCTTTCCTGCCCCCGTTGCCAGCCATTAACTCGTTTGCACATAATGGATGCTTTTTATCGCATGTCATTGCACTACAGCCCTCTGCTGTTAAATCTAAAGATGGTTATCTAGTCCCTGCTACTTCACAAGTGCCAGTGTTTGTGAGAACAGCTGCTCTATATTTTGGTAGAGAGCAATCCTAAAGCCCCAGGTTGGTGTCCACAAAGGACAGGATAATTCGGTCAGGTTGAGAGGTGGGATCTTCTGAGAGTCACTTGGGTAAGACCCGCTGTGGGATGACAAGCCGCCCCAGATCCTGATGAGACAAGGACGAGCAGGACTAGTAATGAAATGGCTTAAAAGTTCACATCTACACTTGACATGAGTCATGGCTACATTCACGTCCTCATATGAGTTAAGAAATGTAGTAAAAGAGAGAATGATCTTGGGAATCAAAATAGTACTGTTCCTTTATAAGTATCTTTCAATATTAAGTCATGTTGCTCATATTGTTGTATTTTAAAAATCTGCATTCATATTCATTTATGTAAGGTAAACTGTATATAATTAATGTAAACAAAACATAAAAGTAAATAAGTGTATACACGTATATATACTTCTAATAACCTAACAAATCTGTATAGAAAGGGTGACAAATATTTAGCTGGTGAATTTGGGCCTCTATCAATCTACTGTCTTGTTATCTTGTCTTTAAGACTTCTTACTATAGAAAAGTGTCAAAGAAAGAAACATGAAATACAAAATCACCTCATACAAGTTAAGACCTCTGTGTTACATTTACATTTTATGTAATAGCGATGTTAATGAAGGCAGGAGATTAGTAAGCTTCATGAAGGTAGGGACTGATTATCTTGCTCGTCATTCCACCTCCAGCATCTAGCACAGTGCCTGGCATAAGGAGTCTTTCTAGAATTAATCAGTGAAAAATATGAAAGGATAAATGAAGGCAAAGCATTAAAATAATGACTGTCCTGCTGGGATTATTAATAAGCTCAATAGTTTCCTTAGCTGTGTATGGTTCACTATCCTAAGAGCTGTACTTTGCAATTCATTATTCCATTTCCATTTTACAGATGAGGCACAAGGGATAAAGCACCCATCTGGAGGCCACACTGCAAGCTGGAGACCAGGATGCAAATTCAGAAGTCTACGCTTTCATCCACTGTGATAGATTCTAGAAATGTCACTTTGAAAACATATTTACTAGTACTTTTTAAGTAATAAAAACAACAAGGGCTTGAAGATTTGAAGGAATTTTAAAAGTAGTTGGAGCAAAGCAAGTTGAATAGATCAAAGCGAGGCATGAACAAGTTTGTAAAAATGCAGAACAGATTTGAAAACATCCAGTGTAGAAGACCTTCAAATACAAAAGCTAGTCTAACAATTTACACCAAGAGAATTTATCTAAAGTGAGGAAATAAACCTGAATTTGAGACTTTTCTTTCACACTAGACACTAAGTCTTTGATGGTACCTTAACTTGTAATAAAAATGGGTAAGATGAAATTCCCTGACAGCACCAATCATAGATTTTCTTGAGAGATTTTAACAGTACAAGTTTTTTAATGCGCTGATCTCTTACCTTTTCTTTTTGCTGATGATCATGTCAATGGTTTGGAGCAGTCGCCGTTCCAGGGCTAGAATGTCTGTGTCAGTCACATTCCTGTAATATGTGTAAACTATTAGCAATGTGTTGGGGTCACATAAAGCATAATAAACCTCAACGGCTACCCTATAACTGAAGGGTCTTTTTCTAGAGAATAATGACTATCGTAAGAAAAATGCTTTTGCTGTGATTTTTTTTTATAGCTGATACTTCTGGGCTCTCAAGGCCGTGGAGGGTTAGCTAGCTCTCTTACAGCCTTTCTCGCTTTGGTCCAGTGACATTTAGGGGGCACGTGTACATATACCTTTAATTTGGCATTGTCTTCTTTTGGGAGGAACTGATTTACTAATCCCAACTTATTTAGTTCACGCACTATCCATTAGAAACGTGCTTTTAAAAAGTGGGGATGAGGAGGTGGGTGGAGAGGGCCAGATTTAAATTGCCGCTTTAGAAATAAATAAAAGGGGCAAGCAATATAGGTGATGAGTCTTACTTATAGATATTTCTAGTCAAATCCCATAAGGAAAGAGGGAGAGAATAAAAAGGCCGTGTCATGGATTTCACACTTAACTATAAAGCTGGTAAGAACAGACTCTACACTTATCTTATCCAAGAGGCTGAGAAAAGGTTCATATTTAACAATTCACGAGGGTGGTGTGACATGACATGCATTTAAGAAGCAACGGGAGAAAAGGAAGAGTCACAGTTGTCTGTACCTGAGGAAGTAGGACATGTACGTGTACGGGCAGTTGACGGCACCAAAGCCAGAAAGAAGAGCCATGAGGGTCACCCCGATCACGCCGACCCGGCTGATGAGCTGCTCTATGGACAGGATCCCTGGAAAACCACACATATCAGCACTGGCTGGCTTGCTTTTTTTTTTTTTTTAATATCCAAAGGGCAGGTTATTGTATTAAAAAAAAGAAAGGAAGAGAAGATGCTCGCACAGACACACGTGGGCAGGAGAAGCTGCCTCTGGGAGGGACAGGGGTGTTAAAAGAGATGCCTGTGTAGACACTGGCAGGCAGTCTTGGCACAAGAGCTGCCGGTATCCAGCTTTCAAGGGCAAAAGGCAACACCACTGACATCACCAAGATGATTGGCTCACACTAGCCAAATTTTTATATATAGTGATATATAACATGTACTCCATAGTACATTAAATATGCCAACATATAATTCCATAGATGTAGATTTTCTATAATACATGAAAGTTTACTAATTTTCTCCCTAGCCCATATACTTCCAGAATTGTCTGTATTATTGGGTGACGCTAATAGTAAAATAACAATAACTATAAATAACACTTCATTTATCCAAGGAAGTGTGAACTCCAGCAAGGCAACATACTTTTAGCAAAAGCTTTGGCAAAAATAATTGGGAAGTAAACTTGCTGGAAAAGTATAAGTAACTATTATAGTGCAATTATAGATCGATTTATAGTCTATTATAGATAGATTCATGTATTTATTTCTGAAATAGAAGAACTTATTAGCTGAGGGATTTTTGGTTATTATTTTCAGCACAGAATTTAGGGTTCTGTCCATGACCTATTTTTGTACTTAAACTTTTTGTGTGAGAAGAGATACTGATTCCTAGAAAATTTTTCTTTATTTACTACTCTTCCCCAAAATATATGCCCTTGATAAAGACAATCTCTATTATCACTTGACTAGAGGACATTTACCTTTTGGGTCAGAGAACCCTTTGGGAATCTGATAAAAGTTACGGGTACCTCATGTCTAGCTGCACCTACAAGTAGCTCCCCACAAGTCTGCACATAACACCAGGAAATTTAACCTACAGACACCTTCCTCTAGCCCTCACACTCAGAGTTTATTCACTAACCTAAGACCAAAACTCTTGTTTTACAATGATAGAATTCTGACACTACGGTGGGGAGAGGTCGGGGGTGGGGAGCGGAGATCGGGGTGGGGAGAGGAAGGACTAGAGTCAAAATAAGGGGGGGGGTGCAATTGTATGGGGACTATAACCATAATGAAAATGCATACATTGTGCAAAGATGAAAAGTGATGTAAGAATTATATAAAATATTAAAAAGAAATAAAATGATAGAAGTCTGTTCCAACACTGGCATTTGACATCTCCTATGATGATGAAGAGAAAATTTGTTTCAAAACCAGACTTTTTTTTTCAGAGAAATCACTTACTGCATTTCCCACAATCAGAAGTTTAAAGGAACAATTTTTTTCAAAACCAGAAAATTATAAACAGTCCTTTCCTCCTTACTACACATATACTTACCATGTTTAGGGCTGAGAATGGGAAATGGATCTCCTAGTTTCCAGAAGAAATACATAAAGGTCAGCCACAAGAGACAGGAAAACAGCAGCCGCTGTTTCCGCACTAAGGAAGGAGAGAAGAGCGCAATCAGCTCAGGGCGCGTGTCAAGAGCTTGCTTTACTTACAGGCCGGGGATCACGATAATTACCGTTTGGCTGGCTTGCTCGTTTGGGAATCGAGTGATGGAACAATACAATTTCAGAAACAGCATCCTTACCATACTGTAAATAAACTATAATCTGGCTGAGATTACGATGTGGGTTGAGTTCAGGGAGACATTAGAGCAGACACAGAAATAAAGCCAGGGCCGGACAAGCAGCCTAACCATCCATTCCACATCTACTTCATGCTCATCTCTAGGGTGTTCCTTGCCCCCCCCGCAAGAGCAGCTACTGAAAATAATGGAGACAGGAAGCTCCCAATCATCTCCATCTCTGCGAATACGCCTCTCCACCCGTGCACCGACACGGAGGATAAAATACTCACAGAGCTGGATGTTGCTCACGATGAAATAGCCGATGTAAAAAGGCACCATGAAAACGAGGATGAGCAGAATCACACACAGGTTCATTTTCCAATGAAAATAACGGGAGCTGAAACACAAGGCCCAGACCATCACTGGGAGGCGAGGAAGGTGGCACTTTTCAGTATCTTTCGCCTTCTCCAGCGTTCTTTGCTTTTTCATTATTAAGTTGTAACAGTTCTTCATCTATTCTAGACAGAGCCCCTTATCAGATATGTGATTTACAAAAATCATCTCCTATTCTTGAGATAGCTGTTCACTTTCCTGATGGTGTCCTTTGTATTTACTGATTTTTTGAACTTAGGCCTTGTTTCAAAAGAGGTTAAGTGGCTTATAAAGATTAAAAAATATAGGATGACGAAACAAAACATAAGGAGATATAAATGAAAGGAAAAGCAATGGTGAACAGTTGAACTATCGGCCCAGGCCTCATGGCTGTTATGAAAATACACACCAAGCACACGATTCCATAGAGATCTAGAAACTTTCTATGGGTGGGGTGGGGACCATAAATCTAAGTTTTTAAAACATTTTTAGTTTTCTTTCTTTTTTTTTTTTTTAAAGATTTGTTTATTTATTTATTTATACAAGCACTGGGTACAGTCAGAAGCACAGGAGGGTGAGAGAATTCACCAGAGCCAGAGCGGGGAGCAGAGCAGGCAGAACGACCGAAGTACACTCCTGAGGGGAGCAGCGGGCGGCAGGAGAGGTCTGCGCGCCATGCGGGACCCTCCTCCAGTGGCCGGGGAGCAGCTGGGGATCGAACAGGTGCTGCAGAGGCTGAGAGCAGCTTCGCAACCCAGCGCTCAATCCCTGCGCCACCGGGGAGGCCCCATTTTTAGTTTTCTAATGGTTGACATGAAATAGAAAATGTCATATTTAAGTTGATGTACTGCTTTCTGAGAAATTCTATGAATGCGCTACTACTCTACAATCTATCATTTTCTTCATTAAACTAGTTAGAGTGGATTTGGTTTTCTGTTATAAGGAACCAGATAGATACAGCAGGATAGTGAAATGAATAGATATGATCAGCCAGATAAATCACAGTGTCCGTAAGAAAAACAAACTGAGTGCTTAAAGGGAGCATAATTACTACTGCTTTATTACTGCTGAATTATTACCAAGATCATAATGAAATTTCTCCAAAGATTTCATAAAGCAGAAAATGTGGGGGCAATTAACATGTCCTCCACCACATCCTTTCTAGAGAAATATCAGTGGGTTTTTGGGGGCCGTTTCTTGCTCTTTCTCCCTCAGTACATATGGCAGGAAAACAAAAAGCTCTTCAGGAAATGCTGCCCTACAGGGAGCCAATACCATTAAGTCTAGATATACTGACAGCTTTTGCTCATCTGGATTAGCCCAGTTAGGAGCAACTAGAGAAACAAATGAGTTACATCCTCCAGGCAATCATGATTTTAGCTAAACTGTGAAAGATCCTGGGAGGCAGTGTGTTTGAAATGACAAGTGCAATCCAGGTTGCCAATTAAAAGTGAACCATGTATTTTAACTGTCTTTTTAAGCTGACAGTAAAGTAACATTCTCTTGAGAAAATTAAGAACCCTTACAAGATTACATGTTTGAATAAAAGGCCATACTACATCTGCTCAGTGGTGAGTCGAAAGAATACTGTTCATCAAGGGCAAGGCTCTCCTTTGAAAACTATTCTGAATGCAGGGCTATTGCCAGCCACTGCTGCCTGAGTTTGAACCCAGCCAGGAGCTGACCCACAAGGCACAACAGACCTCTTCTGTCTCACCCACTGAGCCCACTGCTCCTCTCAGCAGTGTATTTCAGTAGATCCGCCTGTTCCGTTCCCCACTCTGTCTCTGGTGAATCCTTTCACCCCCCCCCCCCAACGCCTCTGGCCTACACCCTAGTTCTTGTATGCATAAATAAATTTAAATCTTTTTTTTTTAAAGAAAATTATTCTGAACTTAGTCAATGCAGATAGATGGTCAAGGCTCATATTTCTGTTATACAGTAGGGCCAAAAGTATGAAAAATATAGATATAATTAAAGACATACCTCAGCCTATACAGACTGAATTCCCCATAAAGCGCCCAAAGAACCAGATTTTAGCAATGTGACATCCTATAACATTTAATATAAACTGTTTAAGGAACATCCATCAAAGTAGCTGAGTGATGTGCCTTACTAGGTGGGATTATTAGTTATAAAGGAGTTAAAAGTTGGAGGATATCATCTACCAAAACCAGTAACTTCGGTTTTAGAAGATATGGGCGACAGTTTCTTCTATCACTGCTTAGATCAGCAGCCAGCAAACTACGGCCTGCAAGCCACCTGATTTTATACATCAAGTTTTATTGGGATACAGTACCTAGGGGTGCTTTTGCCCAACAAGAGCAGAGCTGAGAGAAAGAATATGGCCCACAGAGCCTACAAAATTTACTATTTGGCCCTTTATAACAAAAAGTCTGCTGACCTCTGCTTAGATAACAGTGAAACTTACGGGTTGTGAAAATAAAATAAAATAGTTGCCGAAATAACTATTAGGCAAAATAACACTTGCCTATTCTTGATCTTGCCCATCCCAGACTGGGCAGGTTCACTGTTGACTTGGGCAGATGGAAAGAAAATTTTGAGCCTTTGGTATCTCTAACGTCCCTTCAATGCTGAATCAGCAGACTGGACTCACAGGCAGGCCAGCAGGCAGGGGGGCAGCAACTGAGCCCCCCTGATCTCCGGGGTCCCTCTCTGGCCTCTCTTCTCTCTCTCCCCTCTCAATCTTCTCTTTCTCTCTCCTGTAGTTCTGGCTTCTCGGCCCAGGTGTCTGTATTTATATATGCACAGGCCCCATGCTCTCTGGCTTTTTGCCCTGGAGTCGCAATCACAGGTGAGCAAGCCCCGTGCGTATGCTCCCAAGCGCCCTGCCTCCCACAACATGATATCACATGTAGGTAATGCAACCTGGGAGGAAAGTAAGGCCACAGGCAGCTGTATAGACGAGCAATGGGAAGGTGGGAAAGAGTCTGAGTTACTTCATTTTCCTTACAGATCTGTATCCAGCTCAGCCCCAAAAAGTGGACTGATAAATAACAAGCTTAAAAGCAGAGAGGCAGAACATATCCATTTTAATATACTATAATTTCTTTTTTTTTTAAAGATTTATTTATTTATTTATACAAGCACTGGGTACAGTCAGAAGCACGGGAGGGTGAGAGAATTCACCAGAGCCAGAGCGGGGAACAGAACAGGCAGACTGACGAAGAAATACACTGCTGAGGGGAGCAGCGGGCGGCAGGAGAGGTCTGCGCACCATGTGGGACCCTCCTCCGGGGGCCGGGGAGCAGCTGGGGATCGAACCGGCACTGCAGAGGCTGCGGGCAGCTTCGCAACCCAGCGCTCAACCGCTGCGCCACCAGGGAGGCCCTATACTATAATTTCTTAATTTATCTATCAAGAAATCACAATTATCAACTCCGATTATTAAAAAAGATATTGGAGAATACAGTCTCTATAAATTCCAAATGTTTGGGGGTCTATATGAGTTATACAGCTTAGCTCAGCACTGACTCCTGATTAAGAGTCAAACTCCAAATTCATATACTTCATTTATATTCATATCGCTTTGTTCTTAAAAGTTTTTCTACGTAATGATAAAAAAAGGTACTTAAGTCTAATAGAATAACAGAAGTACTCGACACATAAACATTGGCCTAAAAAACCTTAAGCTCAAGTCTAACAGGCAAGAAATATATTAGTCTGTTTAATGAGCTAACAAAAAAATGCCTTAAAGAACACTCTGAGTTCAATCAGACTTGATCATCCCTGGGAAAGAAAAAAGGCCACTAAGAACTCATGTTCAGACTTCAGAAAATTCCTTAACTAGCTCTAAGGAATTCTGATTGTTCCAGATAGGTAATTTTTAATCAGCAGAACAATGTGAAGGGCCATTATTAGGAATCAGTCAGAGAGCAGCCGAGAAAAATAAAACTTCTAGGAGAGAAGTCTGGGACCAAGGCATCAAGGTCTCATTCTCAATGAGTCCTTCCGAGCAAATGGTCAGCTATTTCCTCCTGCAATTTCACAATCTTTGTCAGGCCAGTGACTAGAGACCTGATTTGTTGTGATTATTATAGTTGCAACTAACAGTGGATTTTCTTAGCTATGGGATCCAGGTAGGTCTACCACTGTAAAGAGAGTAACATCCGTGTCTTGAAGAGGGGAGCTAGTTAGCACCCTTACTCACCTGCTATTTAGCACGCCTAAGATTTCGAAGATGATGAGCTCAAACATGGTGCAGGAAAATGCAAAAGTCACAGAGAAGATCACCTGCACGACATACTGGCGCACCTGTTAAAAGCCAAATAGACTAAAAGTCATTTCCTCGTCTGAAATACTGAGCTCATAACTCCTGATTAAAGCCAGGGAACTTATTTTGAAGGAACTCTCTAGTCACTGGAAACAGGGCCATAACAGCAGAGCTAAAGAAAATCTCTAGAATAAGGGGGCTCCAGAAACTAAACCAAAACTCCCTGGGGAGGGCTAACGGAGAACACCTTAGAAATTACCTCAAAGCAGTCTAACAAATGAGGGTTAATTCAGTCTAGCTGGTGGAGTTTTCTAAATTCAAGGCTTAAGAATTCTGGTATTAATTTAGGATGTATGATTGGTAATTCACATTGACAGTCAGATACCCAGTTGAATAGGGATTTATGAGACATTAATTCTCTCCCGAAGACTATCTGCTATGGGTGTATTCACTGATATGAGTAAGGTGTGGCAGTTCTTATTCCAGGCTTCTGGGCAATAAATGACTTGCCTTTTTCTTTTTAAATTAACTCAGTCTAATCATATTCTCTAATTAAAGAATTATACAGTACTCATGGAAAAACTTCCTTATCTTTGACGTGAACGTGATCTTTCTTTAATGTAGGTATTTTTATTGCCCTATTTTAAAACAATCTAAATTCTGGTAGTGTGAGCATAACCTAAATGATGTTTTCTCACCTCATAGTCCTTAAACAGTTGGCGCATGAAGAAAAGCCACCCAAATCCAAAGAAAAGAATCTGAAAGAGAAAGAAGATAGAATGTTATCTACATATTGTTGTGAGAACTACTTTCCACAGACCATCTTATAGTAACATGCTAAAAAGACGGCGAGCTCATTTCAGAGATTACATTTTTGAGGACTTACTGAAGTGATGCAAGTAGATGCTGAAATGCTCTCCAAGTTTTAAAATTATTCACATTTTAGAATACTTGAAGTTGGACGAAAATTTAAACTGCCTATTTTTCTTATAAAACACAGCTGATGAGATTAGAGAAGTTAGCCAATTAAAAATGTGCCCGGTAACATGCTTCTTACAGGTGATCCGTATTTGCAAATATTTTTTAAAAAACCAACTTCATGGGAAAAGGCACAGTCAGGTTTGTTTCCACAGAGCAGTATTTGGCTCTGTGGAGGATGTATTTGAAGGAAACAACACTGCAGAAAGAGAAACATTATAGGTTATTGCAGCAGTCCGGCGAGAGACAGAACGGGATGAATTAAGACGCTGCTGGCTGGAGAGGAGGCAACAGATTTGAGTCCTACTTAGAAGGCAAAAGCAGGAAGGAGAGGTGAAAAACGATGAGTCTGGAGCACAGGCTGACAAGACCACCCAAATTCTATAAGAATATTGGAAGGAAAAGTTTGGAAACGGGGGTGGGGAAGATGAGTTCACTTTCATTATTTTTTAATTTTAATTTTTTTAATATTTCAGAGAAAAGCCATTCAGGATTCATGCCATAGGTTTATTTAAAAAGACATTTAGTATGCTGAGTTTACGAGTTTGGCTTTTCAAAGAGACTGCATTTCTTAACATGATCCTCTCAGGGATGAACTAAAATGTCCTTATTTCTTAAGTAGCTGGTGTTTTGTTACAAAGTCAGGTGCAGCAAATTCAGAAGCAAAGCACACAGTCATGGTAATTTGGAACCGCCGCTTGTTTTCCACTGAAAATGGCAAATTCTTCCCTGGGCCCTCCTAGCAGTGGCTCCTTCTGAACACCGAGGCTGTGAGTCTCCCGATACCCCCAGCGCAGCGCAACGGGAAGCTCTGGAAAAGATGCAGAGGCCCGGAGCTTGAAAAAAGGTGGCACCGCTGGTACAGTCCTTTTCCCACGACCTTGCTGACCATGTTAAGGGCCAGAGGGCCATACGGTCAACATATCCAGCAAGTATTTGAATAAAAGATAAATTATGTAGACAAGCCTGAGATACACCTAAGAGATGAAACCACCGACGTACAGAAGCCACCGGGAGTGGGATGTGCAGTAAGGAGCAATATGCCGAGGAGACAAGACGGTAGAATCGGAGGAAGAAAGCAGGAAGAAGACAGAAGTAATGGTGAGAGGTATGAGATACCAGGAGAGTGGGGTCCTAAAACGAAGGCGATAGTGTTTAAAGGAGTATTAAATGAAGCAGAGAGGGGCAATAAAACAAGGACCCAAAAATGTTCAGAAGATCTGGTAACTTGGAGGTCATGATGAACTTAAGGAAAAAAGTTTGCATGGTGCGATGGAGGCAGGAAGCCGGCTGTTGCTGGTTGTAGGTGAATGGGGTGGAGGTGGAAACACTAGTGACAATAAGCATGTTACTCTAGGGAGAGCAAGAACGATAGAGAACATTCCATAGAAGCCTAGAGAAGAATGAAGGGCCCGGGGAAAGCCGGGAGCCCAAGGAGAAGCAAGGAAAGCGGGACCCACGTGAGAGAAGGAAAGAACACCGAAGGGCAGCGGCCGCTGTCATTACCTGGTCTGATTACTAGTCCCCCACGGCTGAGCAGAGCATTCCCATGAAACCTTCCCAAGTCCAAACGGCATAAAGTGATGAAACATAATTTATGTGGGACAATTTTTGATGGTTCCCAGAGCCCCAAAATAACCTACCAAATCATACCAAAATAACACATGAAACCAAAAACAATGCCAGCACACAGTGAAAGCAGGAGCGAGCAGATGAACAACGTGTACAACGCGTTCGCAGGGCAGGAGCGGGCAGCCAGCTCTCGGTGCCGCTGCTTCGGAGCTGCTGCTGAGCGCTGTTTTCTTTCTGTCCTTTGTCATAAAAGCAAAAATCTCCTTGGCTTTCTTTGTTAATGAAAACAGCTACTAACGTAGGTCTGTTGGGCAAACAGGCAGCAGGCAGGCAAGGTAGAGGTGCCAGGCAGGGGTGCCGGGCAGGGGTGCCGAGAGGTTCAGGAGGCAACTGAGCCTCCCAGGCCCGAGAATCTTAACCTGTTCCCTGGGCTCTCTCTGGCGTTCTCTCAAGTCGTCTTGGGCCTCCCTCTTCTGTAGTCACACCGCTCGTCCCATGTAGCTGCCACAGCTGCTGCGTTTAGCCCGGCCTCCAGGGTCAGGTGTGCACACTTACACAGGCGCCCACGCTCCCAAGCGCCTTCTGACCAACACCATGGAGGCCGCAGGTGAGAGCCATAGAGGCTAGTGGCGTAACAAGCATGATTAATGATTAATGATTAATTTATTTATTAATTTATTAATTTATTAACTTTTGTAAAAAGTGACGTAAAACAAACTTTTAAAAAGCAGGGACTACATGAATTGACCATTTGCTATGCTCCAGGCACTCTGAGTATTTAGCGTTGTAATCTCATTAAATCAAAACTCTGATGTGTTACGTTTGATTCTCATTTCACAGAAAGTTGAAGCTTACGGAGTTAATCCACTGATAGTGTCAGAATCAGGATTCAGGCTGAGGCCTGTAAGCCTGATCCCAAAGCTTGTGTTTTTAATCACAAAAAGCTGCTCCACAGCCAAGTGCACAGGCGGAGAGGATGGCCTTAAACAGGAGCAGGGTACTTTTTCTGACACCAGATGCTTGTAGATAGAGATATATATAACTAATCTAAGTAATCTTCTACCTGCCTTTGTGTAGAAAGGAGGAAATCACACCTTTTGGCTTCAATTTTGTTGAAAAATAGGCGGCAAAGTCATCTGCTGAGAGGAAGAAAAGTGATGATGGAAAAGGGGCTCTGAGGAAAGTGAAGGATTATGAGGGGAATGGAGCAAATCAAGGTCAAGAAAATGAACCGTGCAGCGAGCTGAGGGTGTCCACAAACGCCGAGCGCCACAATCTGCATGCTCATGGGATTTTCCACAGTAGCCTTCTGAGCCTGAATTAGTAGTAGACAAACTCTAGCAGTGACCCAAGTGTGGCCTTTTGTATGTAGGTAAAGAAACAAGAGGGTATGAGTGTGGACTAGAAACCCAGACTAAAGAGGAGAGGAATGGAACAAACAGAAGAGGAGAAAATACTCTGAGGGCATCCACGAGATCCTTGGGTTATTCTAAATAATCACTAGTGGAGACATTTAAATCCAGAGTTTAGAGATCATGTTGATATGACTTACGAAGTCATGACTGAAGTTGGGCATTTAGAATGGGATTGGTGGACATGGATGATAAAAAACAGAATAACAAATATCACCAGGATCACCCTGAAATGGGACTTCAGACAAGAAAAGGAAATAATTAAGAGTGAAGTCTAGGGCCTCCCCGGTGGCGCAGAGGTTGAGCGCTGGGTTGCGAAGCTGCCCGCAGGCTCTGCGGCGCCAGTTCGATCCCCGGCTGCTCCCCGGCCAACGGCGGAGGGTCCCATATGGCGCACAGACCTCTCCTGCCGCCCGCTGCTCCCCTCAGCAGTGTACTTCGGTCCTTCTGCCTGCTCTGCTCCCCGCTCTGGCTCTGGTGAATTCTCTCACCCTCCCGCGCTTCTGACTGTACCCAGCGCATGTGTAAACGAACAAACAAACAAATAAATAAAAAATACATGCCTCTGAAAAAAAAAAAAAAAAAGAGTGAAGTCTATATGAGGGGTTCAGAAGGGAGAGAAAAAGAAAAGAGAGAGAAATATCTTTAATATTTCATTGTGGACTCCTTCCATATTGACAAAATGTTTAAGCAGATATATGAATGTGAAAAACAGTAACTGGAGAATTCATTACATCCAAGATTAACATGAATTCTAGTGAAATCACAGAGCTTTCAAAAGCATATAGAAGGAAAAAACATTTTAAAATATTTTATAAATAAAAAATGGAAAGTGCACATCTTATTTTAACAAGGGAATTAATATCTTAAAATTATGCAGAGTAGAATCTTGACCTTGGAACTTACGTGCACTTTGGAACTGATAAATCTTTTGCCTGTACAGAAAGCTCAAAACATGAGTTAGATAACAGCTGCTTTTAGAAAAACGACTCCTCAATTGAAAATTAACTACAGATTTGGCGGGGGGGGGGAGTCTCTGCAGAAATTAGTACAGAACTGATGGGAAAATACCCCTTTTGTGGATCATTTTAGCTTTTTATTCACTTAAATGCTTCTTAGTGACTAATATGTGCTGGGCACTAGGGATAGAATGGCGAATATGGGAGCAGACGTTCTCAAGGAGTTGATAACCTCTGGAGGAGATAAGTTATTACAAAACAATGTGATAGGGCTATTATTAGGGAAGTGAGCAAAGGGCATTAAGAAAGCATGTATAGGGACATCGAGTTCAGTCTGGGGAGACTGAATAGGAATTTGCCAGGAGAAAGAAGTGGAGGAGGATGGGAAAAAGACAGGAAAGAGAGAAGTGCCTGTGTGTTAATCTAGAGGCATAACAGCATGGCCAGGTTAAGGAGTTAGAAGAAATTTAGTAAAGCTGAGCATAAAGTGGAGTGAGGAAATGGTGAGAGCCACTGCTGAAGAAGACTGAGCCAGGGAGTCAATAGAGGACCCCAGAAATCACAAATCTGCACGTCAAGATGTTGCCTGGGGCTGACCCATTTCAATATATGACCTCCGATTCTGATTTCATTTCAAACAAATATTTCAATTCATAAACACAGGGAAAAAGAGGGGCGGTGTTGTTTCCAAGGAAACCACGCTACACTGGAGGGTACTTTTTAAATTAAATGCTTACCAGGCCTCTACTATGTGTCAGTAACTGGTCTGGATGCTGGGGAGGACAGCAAGGAACAAGAAAGAAAATATCCTGGATTTCAGGGAGTACACAGCTAACAAACCCCCAAACACCAGTGACAGATGCTGAAAATAAAATAAAATAGGAAAATGAGGTAGAAGGTGGCTGGAATGGGGGCTATTTTGACTGGGGAGTAGGGTGTTAGGCAAAGTTTTCCTGACATTTTTACTGGTAACTAAATGATGATAAAGTAGCCACAAAAAGTCTGGACAGAACATTCCATACACAGGATTCTTTGGGTCTTCGTTCTCCATTTTTTTTAAAGATTTATTTTTATTTATTTATGCATATAAGAACTAGGGTGTAGGCCAGAGGTGTGGAGAGTGAGAGGATCCATCAGAGACAGAGTGGGGAGCAGTCTTGGTTCTCCATTTGTAAAGAGAAGGTTTTGAGAATGACATTAATACTGCATGTAAATTCAGGCGTGGGAATTAAAATGTTATTTGACTGTAAGGCATAAAAGATTAGAAAGTCATTTTCTTGGTTCAACTTATCAATCAATTTTATCCATGTTAAAAATCTTAGTGCAGTGACAATTTCCTCACTGGCATTCTTATTTTTCTTTTGAATGAGTGGAAAAAAAGTTACTTACATAATATTATTTTTGTTGCACTTTCTTAAATAGTATAATTTTTCTTGAGTCTTAGAAAAGTTTTAAGCAAGGTAACTAATTACATGCCCAGATTCTGTACATCAATATTTTTGAATATTAAGCAGCCAATACAAACTACAAATTATGAAAGCTATGCAAAGGACAGTAAATAAACACAACTGAAAAAATTATTAGAGTGTTGTTTGATATTTTTAAAAGTTATAATAAAAATCTTTTGAGAGACAAGCACAATGAATGCTCTGTTCTAAAGACAAGCCAAAGGAGGAAGCAAAATGAAAATTGGATCAGAAAGCAAAGATTTAGTTTATTTATTTATTTTTTTAAATTTAATGCTTTGTTCACTTTCTTGTTATAAAGACTTGCTGATTCTGAAATGGGATTAATTATATTTTGGTATGGTGACTTAATGTCTCTTAAAAGACTGGGGAACAGGCCCTCGATAAGCGTGAGTGCCAGAGTAGAACACAGACCAAGCCTCATGGAGAATGAAGTTCCGAGTTAACCAGCCACTACTTACACTTAAGTGTCTTCTGCAGATTTAGTTCACTTTAGACCCCCTAAAAGGGGGAGGAAGAGGGAGGGCTCAATATTAAGTATTCTGAACTGCTACTGATATTAACAGCCGTCCAGCTAATATTTATTGCATGCTTGCACCTGGAGGGGGGATCCAGCTATGAACAAGACAGGATCTCATCTCAAAAAATAAATTCATAAATACCTAAGTGATATCAGTGCAATGAGGAACGCTAGGAAGATAACAGAGGAACTCAACAAATGACGTGGCAAAGTGGGAGGCTCCCTGGACGACGCTTCCTAAAGCCGGGACGGTCGGCGTCTTCTGCATGCTCTGTGCTCAGTTTTACCCGACGGTTGACACAGACCTGCTGACTGCACGAATGAATGAAGGCGGTCAAGTAGGAAGAAAGGAAGGCTCGGAGCGCACGGGCAGCAAACAGGGGTAAGACCGAGGTGTGAGTGCACAAATGAAACTCAGATTTTGAAGATCTCTGAAGTGACAGCGACAAATGCCTCCGCACCCGGATTCAGGCTTTGACAACCGGACGCGCAGCCCTCACGTGCCCCCAGGAGCCAGTACCCATTGGCGCAGCGTGCACGGGGCGCGCGGACCCGCCCTTCCCGGAGCGCCGGGTCCGCGGGGCGCAGTCCAGGAGGCCGGGGTGCTCCCGGCGCCGGCTCGGGGCGCTGAGGCCCCCGGTCCTTCCCGAGGGGGACGCGGCTGCTAGGGTGGCGGCCGGGTGGGACCGGGGCCCGCAGGAGAGGGCGCGCGCCCCGGGCGCAGCGAGCCCGCCGCCTCGGATCTCGGCTGTGGACCGGCGGGCGCAGGCCGCGGGCCGCAGGGCGAGCTCCCCGCCGAGCCCCGAAGGGCGGCTGGAGAGCCGGAGGCGGGCATGGCCGGGGCCGGATGCCGCGCTCACCTGGGAGGTGATCATGATGCTGGAGTCGATCAGGAAACTCATTGGGAAGTGGAAGGAGGGCGCGCGCCTCCGCGGCCCGCACCAGCGCGCTCGGGCACCGGCCCGCTCCAGCAGGCGGCCTTCGCCCGGGGCCGCCGCCGGGACTGGCGCCCGCCCGCCACGCCATCAAGCTGCGCCCCCGCCAGCCAATCAGCGGCCGCGCCAGTCTTCCCACCCCGGACCGAGAGTGGGCGGGGCGCCGGGGCGGGGGCGGGGCCGGGCGCTCTGGGGGCGGGGCTTTGTGGGCGCCTCCCACGCTAGAGGGGCGAAATAAACAAACCCAAAGCAGATTCAAGGTGGCGCTTGCTTTTACAAGGCTGCAGGAGGTGGGGCGTGAGCTCACATTTTAAGTGGTATTCCCTTTTGTCGCTATAATGAAATAGAGCCTAAGTCAGGCATTAGGTTCTAAATGTTACACCTTTTATCTGATGCCACAAACTGCACAACTACAGGTGAGGAATGATTTGGATAGGCAGGTGAGATTTTAACAAATGGAACTAACAAGTACATTTCCGCTGTGATTAAAAAAGGGCACCATTTATAACAAGAGAGTGATAATCTCATTGTACTCTGTACCCATCAGACCATATATGGAGTATGACACAAAAAACTTGTTTTTCTTTTTTTTCAGGTAACATTGGTTTACAACACTATATGATTTAAGAGCACAGGTTCACACCTCTTCAGAGGAATGTTTCCACACCACTCCCACCACCAAACCACCCATCATCCTCCTCCATAGGCCATAGAGCCACCTTGGAGGGTGCGCAGATGTGAGTCAACAGTTGAGGAACAAAGAAATTGAAAAAGGAAGACTCAGCTGTCTTCCTGTAAATGAGTGTCTCTGGTGAATCCTCTCAACCCCTGTACCTCTGGTCTACACCCCAGCTCTTCTATGCAAAAATAAATAAAATCTTAAAAAAAAAAGAATTGGTAGAATTCATATGGTCCCAAGGGCTATTTATAGGACAAGGGACTGGAAAATAAATGAAGATAGACTTAGTTGAAAGGGGTGACTGTTACTGCTTCAGTATACATTTTATATTAAGGATTTCTGACAAATATGGGTAAAGCATTTTCCCTTTCCTTTCATGTCCAAGTTAGTGAATTTTGTTTTTTAAAACCCCACTCATTTCTTTTAGTAATCACATAGTGTTTCTTGGGTATCGGTTCACTTCATTCATCTTGTGACAGAAGGGCAGAATCTATTGCCCTTGATAATCTATGAGAAATTGTGACATGGAAGAGTTTAGTGACATCCTGGGGTCCAATCAAAAAGGGACAGTCACTCATCTGGCTTGAACTTCAGTGCACTTCTTAAAAAGTTTTTATAGAAGTAACATTGGTTTATAACATTCTATAGGTTTGAGGTGTCTAGCTTTATAAATCAACATGTGTCTACTACTCTATGTACACTCATAAAACTCTGGTGTCCGTCCTTCACCATATAATCGACCCCCTTTACCTGAGTGAGCCCCAACTCCTTCCCCCCTTCCCATGTGGTAACCACTATTTTGTTTTTATAGTTAAGATGTTGTTTTGGTTTTATTTGTTCATTAGTTTTGTTTCTTTGAACTTCAGTGTTCTTCATGGGAAAATCTGAGTCATTCTGACCTGGGTCGGATGCTTCACCTGTGTTGCAAGTGACAGTCATATTGAAAGCAGATAAGCCTGTTTATCATGCTCAGAATGCTAGGACTAGGAGCCGGGAAGAAAACTTTCTAACTAAACTTTGAGTAACTGTCCCTCCTAGTCACAGATCTCCCCTGCTGAAGGTGCTGTACCTGCTGTTAGGCAATTAGCCCTTTTCCTTGGGAGAGGGCTGCGCTCTTGATATCCTGCTGCCGATGCTTCTTTTTATTGGTAGGTCCATGTACCCTGAGGGTTTAATCTAACAAGGAAAGGATTTGGAGACAGATTTAAAGTTGAACCTAATGGAGCCCAGGGGGCTATTATCCTCAGTCAGCCACAATTATTCGCCTCAACACAGAAACTGGGGGGCCAGCTCTACAGAGTGAGCCTCCGCAGACACCATTGCCTCTCAATGGAAACTGGAAGCAGTGGTGTGGCAGCTTCAGATGGGGCATTAAGGGACCTTTTCCAGAGAATGAAAGCATTTGCCAATCTGTTTCTAGTCATTTCTCAAGGTTAAAGACCCTCAGGTTCCTACTAACACACAGGGTCAAGATTCTGTTCTGGGGTTTCGCTGAGAAAACTGATCTCCAGAGTGTCTACTCAACATGGAAAATTCTCACCCAGTAACTGGAAGGCAGGTTGGGAGTTTCAGATGGAAACTGCCTACCTGCCCCTCTCCCTACTCTCCCTGGTGCTGGAGGGGTCTCTCAGGAAGTGGCCTCACTCAGCAGGCTCTGGGCCTGACAGCCAGCTCATTAATCCTATGACATCCCTGGGGTGGGTTGGTGGCAAATGCCAACCTTAATTTGTAGACAGAAAACTGAGGTGCAGAGAGGTTAAGAAATAGCAATAATATAGCTACTAAACGGCAGAACTAGAAAAAAAAAAGTCCCCAGGCCCCTGCTGTCTGTGTCTGTTTCTTCCAAAACAGGCTTCCTTTTTTTGTTGGAAGACTAACGGAAAATGGCGACTTCTATGGGGGCAGGGTAGGTACAGATATCAAAGGAAGATGCTGCTTAAGTCCCAGTTGAGATAGATATCTTATTCTGACAATGATTGCGTTATTTTCAGGTTTTTCTTATATTAGCTTGTATCTTCTTAAAATATGGCTCTTCTGCAGCAAATCTGTAGGAGCAGCAGTTGAAGTCACCAGGCCAGTGATGTTTGTCTGATTCTCAGGTCCGGGAATTTGCTGCCTTTCTCACCATCCAGGACTCAATGAACAGCACTGACAGTACGGGGAAGAAGATTCATGCAGTAGCCAGAACATCGTGTGAGTCCAAGATACATATATGTCTTCTTTTCAGCTGTTGCCTGATACATTCCTTTACTAAAGGTTTGTCATTTTTCATTAACTTAGGTGAAATGTTTGAGGCTTTCTCTTTTAAAATGTTAATTTCCCCTGGACTAATGAATAACAACCCTGTCTTAGACTGAATTTAATCCTTAGATCACTTGGCTTTAAAAATTGGGCACCAAGGAATGGAAATACCATCACCGGGGGCGGGGTGAGGGGGTAGGGGGGAGAGGTTTTGGAGGAAGCATTTACAACAAAAGTGTGCCTGGAACAAATATCTTAAATGGGAGGTGTAACTGAAGGTCAGCACAGGGATTTGCATATTTAAGTTGGAGCTGATGGGGGGCAGAATGACGGCAGTTTTCTAGGAACCTCTTCTGTGCCCCTGATTGTCTTCTGCCCAGGTCCCTGCCATGTCCACTTGGTTTCGATCCCTGCCTTGACCTTGATGTGATAGCCATGAAGCATAGCTGTGGTTTATATAAACGATCTTGGTTGTCCCTTTTCCCTTTTGCTCTGGAAATCAACTCCAGGTAAAATCGCTCCCTGCATGAAACGTGTACTCGTACTGAGGGTTTCCCGACTGGACTCTGTGCTTGAAGAGTGTTGGTTCTGTAACATGTGGCTAATTTAACAGCTAAAATGGGTCAGTGGAAAAAACAACCGCCTTAAAGATGTTGCTACCTGATGGCCCAGCAACATCACTGACCAGGGGAACGGGGGTGGGGCCAGAGGGGTCTGAGCAAAACTCATTTTCCTGTGCAAACCTGAGCTGCAAGCTGATAACCCCTGATGGTCTGTGATCAAAACTTCCACCTCCACCTGGAACTGATGTCTGTCCAGCCTGCATGTCTCTAGAGTGGAGAGTGGCCGTGGCTTCTGGCACAAGGAGGAGTTTTTTTAGGAACCGGGAATTGGTAGGGGGAGAGGGTCTTCAACTTGGAGCCACAGTTCAGAATCTCAATATCACAAGTCTAGTCATACTTCTGCTCGACGCTCCTCAAACTACAACTAAGTCTAGTGCAACCATCTCATATCCTTCCCGAAAAGTTTGAAAACATCACAGTCAGGTCACAGTCAGGGTGCAGAACTGGGAAAATCTAGCCCAACAGTTCAATCTGACATTCAAGTTAAAACAATGTGTGATGGATTCTGTGAGGTCACCTCTGGTTTTAATGCGTTGTTGCTAATGTCTTACCCCTTTTGAGTGGCAGGTAGTAGCCCTCGGGGACTAGGGGGCAGGGCAGAAGGTGACGAGTGCTACTGGAAACGAAAAACCATGGCCTAAAGCGGATTGGGAGGGTCAGCACCGGGAGGCAGGTGACACGTACACCCCACTGGGAACTGGCAGGTGAAGATGAGCGCGGCCAAGGACCCTCCCGATAAGGAGGCCAGAGGGGCCGAAAGAGAGCGGCCGGGACGAAAGCTGAGGAGAGATGGAATTTGTTTCTTGATTATTTATTTACCTATGGTTTGTTCACCCGCAGGTCTTTAAACCCGACACGAAGAAACGAGAGTGCTGTAACCAGCGCCCAACACGCCCTCTGCCCTCCTCTCCTGCCCTGGACATTCCCTAGCGCCCTTGGCCGTCTGTGGGCCTCGCCTTGGGGTCCCGCCCCGCATCTGGCTTCGGGGCTGGGCCGCCATCTTGCAGGCCGCCATCTTGCTGGCCGCCATCTTGAGCAGGAAGTGGTTCCCACCAGCCCGTGGAGTCGACATCCCTCCAGCCTCAGCCTGACCTTGCACAAGCGACTTTCCTTGTTTTCGCCTCAGTTTTCTCTTGTGAGAAACCGGGACCGTCGCTGTGATCGCGAAGGGTTGAGGACTATTGGAAAGAGATCAAGGTTTCCTTGCTCCACCCGATAAAGATCAATACTTGCTGCTTTTAGTTTGAGCCACCTGGAGAGGGCCAGGGGATGAGCCAGGCTGTCTCTGGCCTCCTCCCTGGCCAATTTGGTTACGAGCCAGAGCTGCCTCTGCAGCGCAGCCATTAGGCTGAGGTTCAAGGGCTCGCGGCTCTGAGGGGCATGGGAGGGGCTTGGGGGGGTGGGGACACTTACACTCTGGCACGGGTCGGCCATACACACGGCTGTCAGGACAGGGTCAGGCTCTCTATTCAACAGAGCAGCTCACCCGTGAGAGCAGAGCCTGCCAGTTCATTGCCAGAGCACCACCCTCATCCAGGGCTTCTCAGCTGACATTTCTCTCTCCCGACCTGCTTAGGCAGAGGGGCGCCCTGTCCTTGTGCTGAGCACCCAGCAGGCAGGACCAGGCCCGGCCTTGCCTGGACCCTCCCCACACCCGGGCTCCTCCTAAAGGTCTTGGGGTCTCCTCTGTTGCCAGTCACTTTGGAGAGAGGACAGACAGCAGAAGCTGAGCATTGGCAAGGTGCGAGATGAGGGAGTGTCCTGGGAGGTGCAGAGAGAACATTCCAGAAGAGGGCTAGGGAAAGAGGCCGTTGCAGGCCCCAATTCACTGGGTTGGGAGCTGCTACTGATGTACGGTCAGTGGGTCTCAAATTGTGCCACCCCACCTCCCAGGCTAGTAGCATTAGCTGGGAACTTTATAGGAATGCAGATTTTCAAGTGAAGACCTGCAAATGAGAAATTCTGGTTATGGAGACCAGCAAACTGCCTCTTTAAAATGGAAGTTGGGTTTTTTTTTCCAGTTTTATTGAGATAAAATTGACATATAGCACTATCTAAAGTGTACAGCCTAATTATTTGAGTTACATATGTTGTGAAATGATCATAAAAAGTTTTATTAACATCATCTCTTAATAGACACACAACATGAAAAAGTTTTTTAGAACTCTTAGTATCTATTCTTTAATTTAAAAATATACTTTACAGTATATGTTAACTATAGTCATGTTGTACATTATCGCTCTAATACTTCTTTATCTTATAACTGGAAGTTTGTACCCTTTAATCACCTTCATCCAATCCTCCACCTCACCTTCCCACTCTGGTAATCACAAATCTGACCTGTTTTTCTGTGAGGTTTTTTTTTTTTGATTTTATATACAAACAAGATTATATGGAATTTGGTTTTTTCTGTCTGACCTATTTCACTTAGCATAATGTCTCAAGGTCCATCCATGTTGTTGCAAATGCAGAAATTCTTTTTCATGGCTGGATAGTATTCCACCATATATGTATTTTTAAATTAATTACAACTTCTGTATTCATTCATCTATCAATGGACAAAAGTGCCTTTTTATGTCTTGGCTGCTATAAATAATGCTGCTTTGACTATGGGGAGGAAGCATCATTATCTCTTCATTTTCTTTGGCTATATTCCAAGAAGTAAAATTTCTGGATCCTATGGTAGTGCTATTTTTAATTTTTGAGGTGCTTCACCAATTTACATACCCACCAGTAGTGCACAGGGCTCCCCTTCCTCCACATCCTTGCCAACATCCGCAAATCTTGTCTTTTTGAAGATGGACATTCTGACATATATGAGGTGATATCTCACTTGATTTTGATTTGCATTTCCCTGATGATTGAGCACCTTTTCATGTACCTGCTGGCCATTTGTATATTATCTCTGGAAAACATCAATTTGGGTTCCGTGTCCCTGGTAAAAAGCCCTCCAGGTGATTATGATGCATGTTAAAATTTAGAGCCACTGCTCAGGGCACCCTTAGCTACTGGGATTGTTTATTTGTCCTTGGATGTTCAGAACTTCTGTATTTCAGCCCTCTCCCTCATGCCACTGCAATCGGTGATTCTGTGCCACCATGACAAAGCTCTATAAATATTCTTTTGGGTCCATTCAGAAAACAAACAACAAACAAACAGTAGTTGTGGCATTCCCTGCAGTCCTTACTATCATATTAGCTCATTCTAAATATGCAATATCATTGGGCCTCCCTGGTGGCGCAGCGGTTGAGCACTGGGTTGCGAAGCTGCCTGCAGCCTCTGCAGCACCGGTTCGATCCCCGGCTGCTCCCTGGCCACCAGAGGAGGGTCCCACCTGGCGTGCAGACCTCTCCTGCCGCCCGCTGCTCCCCTCAGCAGTGTACTTCTTCAGTCTGCCTGTTCTGCTCTTCGCTCTGGCTCTGGTGAATTCTCTCACCCTCCCATGCTTCTGACTGTACCCAGTGCTGGTATATATAAATAAATAAATAAATAAATCTTAAAAAAAAAATAAATAAATATGCAATATCATAAATCAGAAGAGTAGCAAAAGTTTTATATAAACATGCTGCATATATCACAATGGAGGGATAGGCACTATTTTTTCTAGGTTTATTTTTATTTATGCATACAAGAACGGGGGTGTAGGCCAGAGGTGCAGGGGGTTGAGAGCATTTACCAGAGACAGAGTGGGGAGCAAAACAGGTGGATCTACTGAGATACATTGCTGAGGGGAGCAATGGGGAGACAGGAGAGGTCTGCTGCACCATGTGGGTCAACTTCCTGGCCGGGATCGAACTCTGGCCACAGTGGCTGGCAATAGCTTGAGAGTGCTGAGTCTTTAACCTCTGCACCACCAGGGAGGCCGAATAGGCACCTTTTTATCCATTTTATCAAGACTCAGTGAGATTAAATAATTTGTTCATGTCACAAATATTTTCTAAGTAGGCTAATTCACTCTGCCTGTATCCATATATATTTTTAAAATTACAAATGTTTTGCACAAATACTTGCACATTAAAAAAATCAAACAACATAGGAACATATAGGTTAAATAATAAGACTCTCTCCTTACTCCCTTCTTTCTATCTCATCATCACTGTAACCATGTTTAATAGCTGGTGTGTTCTTCCAGAAATCTTTTCTATGCATATATGTATGTAAATATAAATATTAATGAGATCAATGCATTGTATATTATTGAATGACTTGCTTTTTTTCACTTAGTATATCTTGGCAATCTTTGCAGTACACCTAGATCAATCAACCTTGTCTTACTATGTCTGCAATAATATTCCATAATAAGGACAGCCTGTAATTTGTTGTCTGTTCTCCACTGAAGGACATTTAATTGCTTCCATTTTGTTTTTGCAATAACAGACTTTGAAAATAATAAACATCTGTATGTACATAGTTTTGAACACGTAGGACTCTTTTGGAGGTTGTATTCCTAGAGGTAGAATTGACTGTTCAAATGATAAGTAAACTTGAAAAATTGAGGCATACTCTCAGACGGTACTGCCAACCTAGCTTTCCAGGGGCCTGACTACATGATACACTCGCTATCACTGGCCATTGTCTATCTTTACATTTTTTGACAATAGGATGGGCTGAAAATATCTTGCTGTTTTAATTTGCATTTTTCTGATTACTAGAGAGATGGAGAGAGTTATTATATGCTTTTTAGTCATATGCATTTCCTTTTCTCTGAATTGCCTGCTTTGTCGATTTTGGGGGCTTATTTGCTCTTGTTGATTTATAAGTCTCTGTCTCATATGTTGTACATTTTTCCCCCCAAACTATCATTTGTGACTTTGCTTTTAGTGTGCTTTTTAGTGCAGAGGATTTATATTTTTATTTATCAAATCTGTCCTTTAAAATGTGTGTTTTTTTAGCAACAACAAATGTTGGTGAGGATGTGGTGAAAAAGTCACTCTCCTACATTGCTGGTGGGAGTGCAAACTGGTCCAACCACTATGGAAAGCTGTCTGGAGGTTCCTCAGTCTACTAAAAATGGAGCTACCATATGACCTGGCAATTCCACTACTAGGGATCTACCCAAAGGACACAAAAACATTGATTCAAAAGAACACCTGTACCCCTATGTTTATTGCAGCACTATTTATAATAGGTAAAACCTGGAAACAACCCAAATGCCCCAAAATAGATGACTGGATCAAGTAGATGTGCATATATACACAATGGAATATTATTCTGCAATCAAAAAGATAAACTTATGCCATTTGCAGCAACATGGATGGAACTAGAAGGAATTATGCTCAGTGAAATAAGCCAGAAGGAAAAAGAAAAAGATCGGGTGGTTTCACTTATAGCAGGAATATGGGAGAACCAAATAAGACATCAGTGCAAAAAAATAATAACAACACAAAACACAACAAAGCAAAAATGGACAATTATAAACCAGAGACATTCTGCAGGGGAGGAGGTGGGAGAGGGATCAGAGGGAGGGAGAGAGGAGCACAGGGGACTGAGGTGATGGTGCACGGGTGCCTTGGGGAAGGAAACTCTATGGGGACTCCACCTGAGGGGGTGGGGGAAGCAATTAATGTTTAAAAATGAACAATGATGTAAAAAATTTAAAAAATTAATATAAAAAATGTATTTTTTTGACTTTGTGCCTGTCTTAGAAAGCCCTCTACATTTCATTGAAATTCAGGAAACCAATTAGAAACAAAATTTGCCACAATAGATACTGTTCAGTTCAGCTTTTGAGACTGGATTGTTGAAGAACTGAGTAGTCAGAGCAAGAAGTGCTGCTGGTCGCCTCATTTTTAGCTCCCCTTTTCTAATGGCCTTTAAGTTTGAATAATACAGGAGTTAGATAAATTTTTTCATCCATCTTTATGTGTGTGGCACAAAAAGATTTCATAGTCATCACCATTTTGAAGGGCTTATTTGCATTTTCCAATCAGAAAACCAAACCTGGCCTCATCTGTGTCCTTTTGCTTCTTGTAAGTATTTTGCTTTGTCTTGTTAAGGTTCTGGGTGCTTCATCTTCCATGCAGATATCATGTGTGGGTGGAGAAAGCGAGACCGAGAGTGATATTTTTTTCTTTACAGGCATATTTTCTACGCTTTTAAGGAGAGGGGCTTATTTCTTTTTCGTTTGCCATTGTCTTTTCCTTGTGACATCGAAAATAGAAAAACTCTGGGCCAGTCACCCTGAATTCTAACAAAGCCTGTCTCTTCCTAAACCTGAGATGGTCTGACAGCAGGAAAACCTCCCTGTCTGTGGCTTAATCTAGTTGGTTTCTCAGTCACCAAGGACTTCAATTTCTCCATCTCTGAAGTAGGGATAATGCCAGTTTCATGTAAATCATCTTACAGCTGTCTTAGATCAAAGAATATTCAAAACAAATTTGTTCCCTTTCTGTCCCCTGGTTTCCCGACCTGTAGCATAGATGTAACAATAGGACAGACCTTGTTGAGTTATTCTGAGGGTTAAAAAAGATAATACAGAAATTTACAAGTAATTTTCAGAAGCGCGCTCGGCGCCTTCTGGGGTCATGCTGCACTCCTACCACCAGGTGGCGTCATCGTGCAGCCCGCCGGTTGAGGGGCTGAGCCCCAAGTCCAAGTGGGGGGACTCACCTCATTTTCTGGCCTCTGAATGATAAGAGTTCAACAGCCATTATCATAGGTGCATCGAAGAAGCTTTTTTCTGCGATATTTCTGAGGGCAGAGAGTGTGCCTTATGTCTGATTTAGGAAGTGAAAGGGCCAGATGAAAGATCTCAGTGGGTTTTGCTGAATGATCAATCGAATTAGTGAGAAACAGGGGAAAAAAAAAAGGCTTTCCAGGCGGACAAGGCAGTAGGAGATGGAATTCAAGTGTGAACGGGAAAGCATGTTTCTGGAGTGGATGGTCTGAATCTGGCAGTAAGGGGCGGCCTTCCAGGGCGCCCTGCTGAGCCTGCACAGGAGATCCGGGACCACTCTCCTCTCAAGGGACCACCCCCAGGGCCCACGGGTGGCCAAGAGATTGTAGCTCCCCCCGCCCCCCCCCAGCCACTTGGCAGAAGCCCTGCCAGTGACCTTGGTGGAAAGACCCCTGCCAGAATTATACCATTTTCCTTTTCTCTCCTTTTCCCTCTCTGAGGCCGGAAGAGACACCAGCGGGCCCAGAGAGGGTCCCTGAGGAAGTCGGACAGGGCCCCCGGAGGGGCAGATACAGGGCGAGCAGCCCGCAGGGCCCCGGGGGGAAGAAGCCGCAGGGCAAGGGAGCAGAGCAGGACGCAGGTGGTTCTGGTTCCTCAGACTTCAGCCCGGAAATGGGGTTATAAAGGACCAAAAAAGCTTCCTCTGAAGGTCCCCGGTGCCTCCATGCCCCACCCCACCTTCCAGGCTGCGGGGTTCCTGCTCCGAGGGTTCTGGCTACTGAGGGTGCTGGGATTCCCTCTGGCAGCGCTTCCGATGGAGCTTTCCAAGTCCTCTCGCAGGCACCAGGCCCCTCTTCCACAGACAGTGTCCCCAAATAGGTCAGAGGCAGGTTACATGCGGGCAGACTTGGAGGGACTCTGGCCCAGTAAGGCAGGGGTGGGTGCAGGGCCCCCAGAGGCCAGGTTTCTAACCCTTCTGATATCCCCAGTCACAGAGCTTGACCTGTGTGCTGGGGATCGGCCCAGGTGTGTTAGCTGCGTTTCCTCCAACTGTGTGGGGGGCATCCTGGTAGCAGGTCCGATTTATCTGCAGTTGAGAACTTGCAAAGGCTAGGGAAGAGCTGAGGAAGCAGGGAGTAGAGTTCTATGTTCTCCAAGAGGGGAAATTCTACCCATGGGCAAATGCTGCTGGGTCAGCCTCGCTGATTTCACCCCAGGGCTGGGGGAGAAATGCCCCTTGGCCTCTCGCCCAGGGTGACCCTCCCGAGGGCACTGGGCCCTCTGGGCCTGACACTGGGAAGGAAATACAATTTTTTTTGGAATTGCTTCTTCATTTTGCTTCTGAGGAGGTCCCCAGGCATCCAAACAATGCCTCTCCTGGCAGCCTGGCACGCGTCATAAAATGCAACTGAAACCCGTATCTATGGAAACAGTCTGGCTCCCTTTGCTGCTCTCACTCCCCGCCTCTGTGCTGGCCAGGATGGGGCGCCACTCCGGGTGTAGGAGGATGCAGGGGTGCTCCAGGTGGGCCCAAACCAGCCATGGTGCCCCCTCCTAGACTCTGCTCTCCAGAGAGACATGCTGCAGGAGGGTGACCCCAGGCTGGTGAGACAGAGAGACAGGGACAGAGAGGAGGGAGACTTCAGCGGATGGACATCAGGCTGTCATCATCTGGGCCCCGGGTGTGCGGGCTCTTATCCTGGTTTTTGAGTTCAAGGCTGCGACCTTTACCCAGTCAACAAAAATCCATTCCCTGCCTCCTCCGCTCCCCCTAGTCTCGGCAATGTGAGTCTCTAGACCTTTCTTTCCTTTGCCCAAAATAGGCAATTCACTATTCCTTAGGGGCAAATATGTGATGGTATTGGGTTTGAGAAGGTTTTTTTTTTTAAACTTCGCTTTGGATTTAAGACAAATGAGTCCATGCACTTCAACATGGTAGGGGGGCTGAAATGGAAACACAGACATCAGAACTCTCTTTTCCTCCCCAGACACAATTTGCTGATCTACCAAACCAAGAGTTTTCTTGCAGGGCAACCTGACTTCAACTGGCCTCGCGAGCTGTCCAGCTCACAGTTGCAGCAAGTTGACTGGGAGGCAGGGGGCCGGGTGACGACGTCGGGGATTGCACCACACTGACAAAACACGAGTCATTCAACAGTCAGAGCTTCCAAGGAAAGCATTTCCTCTGACAGAGCGTTTCCTCTCCCCAGCAGCCCAGGAGAGCTGCCACACCGCCAAGGAGAGCCGCCTGGCTTCACTAGGGGGCGATGCTGTCTCTGTTTTGCTCCTTGCGCGGGCTCACAGGACATTTTCAGAGACTGTGGGCAAAGAAACAGGCCAATTCCAGGCAGGTCTGCAACAGAACTGAGTAAATTTCTTTTATCACAGGCGAACAGATGGGCATGGTCTAAATGGGAGGGGCTTAGCGGGTAGGGAAGGAAAAGGGTCCTTAATTTGGGGCAGTGTTTATGGATGTCCTGGTTTCCTAGCTGGCCGCGTGGGGTCTTCCTTCCGGTTCTGTTTCTTTATCATGACATTGGTAGAAAGTTGACCTCCCTGTTCCACCGTTCCTCTTCTTACTCATTGCCCCTTTCATCACTTAAATGTTTTCCAAGGTCCCCAGACCTCCCCAAATCCAAAACTTCCCAATCTGAATGTCTCCAGAGTCTCTGCTACATCTCCCTCCCCTCGCCCTGAACCTGTCTCTATTTCCCACGGTCCCGCACGATTTTACTGTTTTCCTGATTGTAACGGGGTATATTTTCTCACGAAAGGGCAAGAGTGAATTGTATAGTGCATTGGTTCTTGTGATGGCAAAGCAAAGGCCAATTTCAGCTGATTGCAGAGCCTTTCTTTGATGATAAGCAGCTCCCAAGACAGAAGCATCTGGGGCCATGCTGGCCAGGGTAGCGGAATGTCCGTTTCAAGTGTTACAGCTGAGAATATGTGAGTGTAACTCACCTCCCTGCATGGCAGAGACAGCCCTGGCTGCAAGAAACCTCTGTGGCTGGGGGCTGGGTTGGTGGCACTCCTGGGGTCTTTTCTGCTTTGAATTGCCTAGCCATGGTGGGCAGCTGGCCGCCTGCTGGTCGGCAAAGCCAGCATAGCAGCCTCGCCAGCAGAGACACAGGCTCCTACTCAGAGGCCCCCTTGGCAGGTCTGCAAACCCACTACAGTGTAGATACCAGAGGAGATTCTCTCCCTACTAGGCCCAGCAAGCACATTTTCGTGTCCTTCTCCAGAACATGCAGTCTTGCCCGGAAGGCTCTGTAGCTAGTCTTCATCGCTGGCTTTCTCAACATGCTTTGGGATTTTCCTTCCTCTCAGTCTCTCTAACCAAACAGCCCAACTGAACCCGGTGCTTGCCAGCTATGCGCTATTTGGCAAATTAACTCTTTTACGTCTCTATTCTATCACCCAATGGTGGGGATGGTTGCTGTGGGGATTCAATGAGATGCTCTTGCAAAGCACTTGGCCCAATGGCTGGCACAGACATGGCCACTATCATTACCTCACAATGCAGCAGAATGTTGCGGCTAAGCCAGCTGGCTCCACCCTGGGCTTTTCCATGCACTCGCTGTGTGATAGCTGACAAACTGTGCCTCAGTTTCCTTAGATACAAAATACAGATTAGTAACACACCCCTGCTCTAGGGTGTTTGTCCGGATTGGGTAGTTAATGTTGGAAAACTGAAAAAGGTTCCTGGCCCACAGCAGCCCCCACAGAAGACTAACTCACGGCCTGCAGGGCGGTCTCTTGATTACCCCCAAATAAGCTGCATTTGCCTCTGGAATACTATGTGTGTTCTAGGGGAATTACAAGTGAATGTGTATTTGTTGCTGGTACAACTGGCAAATGCTGGGGTCAGGGACTCAGAACATCCACGAGGGAAGCTTGTTAGCGATGCAAGATCTGACACAGAGTTCAGACAACAGAGCATGCTGAGGTGCCTGCACAGGCCTGCAGAGTTTATCTTTCACTATATGTCAGTGTGGGGAGAACGGTTCATTGTCACGCCAATTTAATCTGCAACTGAAGAAACAGGTGATAGAGACAGATGGGGGGGCCCTGCCCACACCTTGCAGAGGCGGGGTCTGTACCCCACTCACACACACTGGCACTGAACAATATAGATTACTCAAAGCAGTTCCTGGCACTGCCGGCAAAGTAGGTGGCGAGCAGTGTGTCTGCATGTCATTCAACTGTGCTGGCAGTCAAGGCACTGACTCTGGGGTGATGCCAGAAATACAGCACCTCTCAGGGCTCCTATCACACCTCCTGGATTATTTATTTTAGGGTCTCCAATGAGAAGCTAATAAGAGAAAGAAGGAAAAAACTGTGATAGGAACCAGGAAAGGCCCAAACCCCGAAAATTTACTAAACTTTAAAAAAATTTGTATTATGGATTTGAAGATGCTTTCAAAGCATTTTAAAATGTTTTGCTATCTTCTAGGAGAACAATCGTGAAGATTAGAAAGAAAGATCAGAATCAGAGAGCGGTGTCATTGAGTATTCTCAGAAGTGAGAAGAATTAATTTGGACAAACAAGTGATGTGGCTTAGAGACTGTGTAAGAAAACCTGACGAAATGGGAAGAAGAAAATGCTGCTGACTTCTTAAATGGGATGATGATTCCTTCAGGGTGAGAGTTCAGGGTGTCTGAGTTCCTTTCCTGATTATCTGGGGGGCAGTAGGTAGGATTATCCAAAGAGCTATTTGCTTTTGGCTTGGAAAATGCCATGGTGTTTGTTTTGGGAGTAGATTAATTTCCCAGCCAAACCTGGTAGCTTGATTGAAAACAGCTCATTAGCTAGTGACGGGCAGGTGAGTGCTGTAGCACCGTCTCATTCAATAAATATTTATCGAGGACCCAGTCTGCCCTACACTAGGAGCTAGAAATACAATGTCACACTAGTTAGACATGGTAACTGTCCTCCTGGAGAGAGACATTGGACAAATAATATATCCAAGTAATCCTTTAATTAATATTGTCATGATGAAAGAGAACATATAGAGTGTGAAATAAGCATATAATGAAGAGTTGGCCTTCCCCGAGGGCTAGTAATAAGAAAACCCTTTGAAAACTGTGAGGTATTAATTAAAAATGGCGCAACCCCCCCACCCTGTGCCCATCTGGAGTCCTGGGTAGTTTCTGAATGGGCATAAGATCGCTCCTGCCTACTGCCTGGGTCACTGTTTCTGCTGGAACTTCCTCTCTTGAAGGACACCAACTTCCTTCTCCAAACTTTGCATGTTAAGTGGGAAAGACTTAACTTGGCATGTTAAGTGGGACTAGGTGGGAACAGGTTGAGAAATGGTTCTGCCAATGACGGGAGCAGAGAGGCAGGTTCAGCACCATCCACCTTGGTTGGAAATCTGATTCCAAAATGAAGAAGAACAGCAACTTCTTAGTCAAAACTGTAAGCAGGAAGGTCTGCTGCTGTCACTCGCAGCATCAGGGACAGACATGATGTGGTTCTTATTAACCGATGATGTCCTGAGAGTTAGACATATGTGGACATGAATGTCAGTGTTATTATGAGAAATGAAAGCAGGATGTACCTTGGTTGAAGATTCTTCTAATAGTTAGGACTTAGGAAATGCACATGATGTGACTTGACATGTATTACTTCATCGACTCATCCTTTAAGCCCTGCAAGTGGTTCTTTTATCCCTACTTTACAGAAGAGGGTATGGAGGTTAAATATATTAATTTGTTTGTCCAGGGTCACAGTGCTAAGAAGTGACAGGGTCGGGATTTATATTCAGGCTGCCCTCCACTTTCAAACCTATTTCTTTCCAGCACGTGGTAGAGTCCCTTGGAGGAGGACCCAGTTTAGAGAGAGCAGTTGAGTTTCAAGACTGGGGTAACAGGGCCTCCCCGGTGGCGCAGCGGTTGAGCGCTGGGTTGCGAAGCTGCCCGCAGCCTCTGCAGCGCCGGTTCGATCCCCGGCTGCTCCCCGCATGGCTCGCAGACCTCACATGGAGCGCAGACCTCTCCTGCCCGCTGCTCCCCTCAGCAGTGTGCTTCGGTCCTTCTGCCTGCTCTGCTCCCCGCTCTGGCTCTGGTGAATTCTCTCACCCTCCTGCACTTCTGACTGTACCCAGTGCTTGTGTAAATAAATAAATAAACAAACAAATAAAAAAAAAAGAAAGACTGGGGTGACATTATTTACTTTGTCTTGATAAAAAAAGAAGGAAGTGAGGGGAGAAAGTGCTTAAAACTGAGCTTTAAACCGAGGGTTAGTGGAAGCAGATCTCATGTCATTTTAAGTTCAGCCTGATTTATGAAACGGGCCCTGGAATGACAAGGTAGGAAATAAGTCGTCTCTTCTGAGAAGTGGGTGGAAGGTCCTGCACTTCCACTCGCCTATTAAAGTGAGAGGTGAAGTATGGTCAGTGAGGAGAGAGCTTGGATAAAAGAATCTGAGACTCAGCTGGAGGGTGTGAAAGGACATAACAGAGACCAAGCCCCAGAGGGTCGGGGGAGGGACTCGCAGTTCATCTCCATACGGGAGTTATTTCTGCTTAGAGAGACACCAAGGTCCCCCCCTACCCATCTCCTCAGACCTGGTCATGTGAAACTCTGGGGTCATTCAAGCTCACTCTGTCCCCTTTACAGCTCCTGTATAATTAGTTCTAACTTTTTAAGGAAGAGGGCCTGGCAGATATGGCTCATGGTTTATGCATAACCCGGCTCCTTTTATGTTTATGGCTATAAATTTTTGCTTGGAAATTGTATTTTTGAAGCCCCGTTGTAACCATTCCTGGAGTAGATATTCCTCATAACTAGGCCAGTTGGTTGAGGGTCGGCTGACTGCTGAGAGTGGAAGCAGAGGCTGTGGAAGGCATGGAAGCAACAGGGGAGAATGTGCACAGGACTGGTGTTCAAGGATTCTGGTCTCCAGTCTGCATCTTGCACTGTCCACAAGCGTCCAGCCTCAACAACCCTCTCCCGAGTTCTCTCCAACTGCCCCCCAGAATGTTCAACTTCCAATTGTAGGATTTGTCTGTTCCCATTTCTTCCATTCTCAGAAATAAAAAGGTTTTGGCCCCATAGGGATCTTATTTCTCCCTCATGTTAGTTTAAAGTTTAATGATTTTCATAACCTCTTTAAGCTGGTCTTTTTTCCACTAGCATAGTCAAATGGCGCTCGTGCCCATGCCTGCTTAGGCGTTAATTAGCTTAGTTTAAGAATGGACTTCTTGTGGCTCTAACTGTAACTTAAGAACAATTAAAATAATAACCACAAGAATGACAACACTGAATATAATCAAAGAATGAAGACTGTAATGCAGTAGGTGATAGTGGTTGATGCATTCACAGTATTTGTTTCAATACACAGTTAATTATCCCCCTCTCGGCAGAGCTGATCCTACCCTAGCCACACCTTTTTATAGGATTTATTAAATTGCACGATGATAATTAGTTAACTTGGCAGGGTCCTTCAATAGAATGTAAGCTCCTTGAAGGCATCATGATGAAAATTAATATTAATAAAATCTTGCTGATCCTTGATTAAATAGTGTCCCAAAGCTTTATTCCTCTGGCTATAAGCATTGCTTGATTGTATTTTAAACCATCCCGGATAGATCAGAATCTATCCTATTTTTTTTTTTTAAATAGAGGCATGTTTTATTTATTTATTTGTTTGTTTGTTTGTTTATACATGCACTGGGTACAGTCAGAAGCGCGAGAGGGTGAGAGAATTCACCAGAGCCAGAGCGGGGAGCAGAGCAGGCAGAAGGACCGAAGGACACTGCTGAGGGGAGCAGCGGGCGGCAGGAGAGGTCTGCGCACCATGTGGGACCCTCCTCTGGTGGCCGGGGAGCAGCTGGGGATTGAACCGGTGCCACAGAGGCCGCGGGCAGCTTTGCAACCCAGCGCTCAACCACTGTGCCACCGGGGAGGCACAGAATCTATCCTATTTTAAAAGATTCATAGGCATGTTATCCAAATTATAAACCCCCTGTATTTAACAACTGAGCAAGCCTTTCCTTAGAGCTAATGTGAATCCTCTGTGCTAGAGCCCAGGTTTATTTCTTCTCATCACTTTGCTTGATGGGAAATTCCTCAAGGAACCATGTCTATTTTGCTCATTAGGGGATTTCCAGCTCTTGGCATAGAAGAGGCTTTCAGCATTTGTTGAGTAAATGAATGAAAGAGAGAGAATGCCAAAGCTCTGAAATGGAATTGTAAAACACTAGAGTTTGATGAAAACACAGATGATGGCTAGTCCATCCTCATACCAAATATAAGACCATCTTCTCCAGCTTCCTGAAAAGGAGTTTTACTGCTCCTATTTGAATACTTCAGTACCAGGAAACTCACTTGAGAGAGCTGTTTCCTTATTGAACAAATCTGGCTACTGAAATGAATTTTTTTTTAGGCAGGGCTAAAAGATTTAATTATTATCAGAGACTTGTTATCAGAGCATTTTCTTTTCATGAGTCCCTCCTGAGTTCCCTTCTTGTAGTATGATGATTCTTTAACCTTCCCTCATCACTCTATTTTTGTAGACTATTATCTGGATATCTAATCTCAATATTCTCTAAAGACTTCATTGCTTCATTGCTTTCTAAGCTGAGAAACTGTCAAGAACATGAAAGGAAATGTTTCAAGCGATCTAACTGAAACCTGAAAACACAGATCCAATTCCAATATTCATCAATTCAATTACTGTTCATCAAATTATAGTCAAAATGCTTAAAAATAAAAAATAAAGAGTAACCTTTAAAGCTGCAAGAAGTGGAAAGGGGGTAGCTTATAAACATAGGATCTAGAATACTGAGTAGAACTGACTTCTCATAAGAAACAATGGAAGCTAGAAGAAAATGGAATAGTATATTTAGACGTGGAAAGAAAAGCAAAATCTGCCATCTTAGCATTCCATGTTCTGTGACAATATCCCTAAAATATGAGGTGGAAAAAGAATTTGCAGATAAATAAACACTAAGAGAATTTTTTGCTGGCAGACTTATATTACAAGCAGTGCTAAAGGAGAGAGACTAGGTTGAAGGAAAATGGTACCAGATAAAAATTTAGATATACAGGAATGAATGAAGAGCATAAATATGTGGGTAAATATAGAATGCTATCTTATTTGTTTTCTCTTAGTTTCTTTAAAGATAAGTGACCACTTCATCAAAACCCATAATGATATGCTGGGGGGTATATACTATAGGTAGACGTGTAATAGATGCCAACACCTAGCACAAGGGATAGAGGCATAAAAGAAGGTGCAGTGTTGTCAAATTCTTACCTCTCATGGAATATGGTTCAATATGAATTCTAAGCAGACTATGATGATAAGTTAAGGATGCAAATGGCAATATCTTGAACAACAACTAAGACAAAAGACCCAAGGAGATGTAGGTTAAAAGCTAATAGAGGAATTAAATAGAATACTAAAAAAGTTCAATTAATCAAGAAAAATCCCTGAAAGACAGGCAAGGAGAAATAAGAGGGAAAAACCCAGATGGAACCAATAGAAAAGAAATAGAAAGATGTAGATTTAATCCCAATGATCTCAACAATTACATTAAATGACTATGGATTAAATATTTAAAAACTAGATTTTTCAGATGGGATAAAAGAAATCAAGATTCAAGTACATGATCTCTAGAGGACACACTTAAAATACAAAGAACACACATACAAATTCATAGCAAAGTTTGGGAAGAAGATATACAATTAAACAGTAGATCTGAGCAGCTTGGTTGGCTACATTAATATTGGTAGATTTTAAGTCAAGGAGTATTTCCAGACAGAAAGAGAGACATTTCACAATGATAAAAGGTCAAGTCATCAGGAAGACATAAAAATTCTAAACATAAATGTATCTAACATAAATGTATTTAATAACAAGCAAAACCCTAGTGGGAGATTTTAATAACTTTCATGAAATAATTTATAGAACATGTACATTTAAAAAAGTAATAAGAACGAAGAGCTTTGAACAACACAACTACTTGACTTAATTGAAGTAAATAGAATATTCCACCCTATAACAGCAGAATAAGGATTCTTTTTAAATACTCTGGGAATATTCAACAAGTTGGCTCATATGCTGAACCACAAAAAACTCTCAATCCATTCAAAAGATTGGTGTCTACAGAATATATTCTCTGACCACAATAAAATTAACTAGAATCAATAACAGTAAAGTACTAAAAAAAAAACCCCAAATGTTTGGAAATTAGACAACACATTTATAAATAACCCATGTTTCAAGAAATCACAAGAGAATTGGAAAATATTTTTAACCAAATGAAACAAAATATTGTTATATCCCTAATGAAATGCTTGAAGGAAAATTTAAAGGTTTACATATTCTTCTCAAAGAAGAAATGTTTAAGATGCCAGAAAAAGAACAAATTCGACAAAGAAAAGAGAAGGTGGGAAATAATGAAGAGTTGAAGTTGTTTAAATAAAAAAAAGACAAGTAGTAGAGAAATTAATACAGCCAAAATCTGGTTCCTTGAAAAGATTAATAAAATTCATAACCCCCTGATAAGACTGATCAAGGAAAAAAACCCCAAAATCAGGAATGAAAGAAAGAACATCATTATAGTGGTATAAATATAAAAGGGACAACAATAACAGTCATGAGCAATTCTGTCCTAGCAAACATGACAGTTTAGGTTAAAATAACTTAATTCATTAGAAAACATAAGAAAATTGGCTTAAGAAAAATAAACAATGTAATAAAAATCTAAAAACTGTAAGCACAAACCTGCTCTTAAAGAAAACTGTAGTTCAGATGGCTTTATTGGTGAATTTTATCAATCATCCAAAAAGGAAAAATACTATTCTGACAGAAACTCTCTCTGAAAACAGAGGTGAGAACACTTTCCACATCATTTTAGACATCAGTATTCCAAAACCAGAAAAAAACTTTATAAGAAAAGAAAATAAAGACCATAGATCTTTCAAGAGCAGAGAGAAAAAAAAAAATCCTCAACAAAATTTTATCAAACTATCCAGCAAGCTATAATAGGGATAATTAAAAAATAAAAAGGAATTAGTAAAGATAATATATTAAGACCAAATGGAACTTATCCCCCTGGATACAAGAATGGTTTTAGTATTCACCCCATTTATAGAATAAAGAAGAAAAGTCCTAAATACAACTCAATAAACACAGAAAAAAGATTTGAACAAATTTGCCAGTCATTCATGATTAAAATGCTCACCAGAGAAGGAATAGAACTTTCTACACTTCTAGAAGGGAGACCATGAAAAATACTACCGTTAACATCATAATTAATAATCAGATGCTTTTCCCCTAAGATCAGGAAAAAATGCTCTCACTTCCTCTGCTCAACATTGTGTTGAAGGCCCTAGCCAGCACCTAGGGAAATAAAAAGAACAAATGGTATAAATTTTAAAGTCAAACTGCCTTTATTCTCAGATGATGTAATTGTGTATGTGGAAAATTAAAAAAAAATCTATCAGAACTAGTAAAAGCATTTAGAAAATCATGGAATACAAAGTCAATATACAAACATCAGTGTATTCGTGTATAATAGCAGCCCAAAATTGGACAATACAATTTAAAAATATCACAATAGTGTCAAAAACATCAACTACTCGGGAAATAGACACCTGCACTAAGCAGCACAAAGCTGTTGAGAGAAAGTGAAGAAGACATAATCAAACGGCGGGAATGTCATGGGCGTGGATTGTAAGAATTAATATTGCCCGTTCTCTGTAAATTCCGCTATAGATTTCATGCAATTCCAAACAAAAACTTTTCAGAGTTTTAAAAATATAAGTAGACATGTGGATTTTAAAATTTATGTAGAAATGCAAAGAAGCTGGATAGTCAAAATAATCTGGAAAAACGATTTGGGGAATTGCTGTTACTGATTTAATAAATACTTTAAAGTTATAGTAATTAAAATAGTGTGGTATTGATGTCAGCCTGGCAAAGTAGATCAGTATGGCAGAATATGGAGTCCATAGAAAGATTCAAGCATACATGGTTGATGATTTTTGACAAATTATCAAGTCAATTCAGTAGAGGAAAAGAAAATCTTTCCTCAAAAGGTAGTGGAATTGGATAAATGGACCAAAAAAGGGAAACTTTACCCTTGCTTACCTCATAGTACACACAAAATCAATTTGTGCTGGATCATAGACTTAAACATAAAAGTTAAAACTATAAAATTTCTTAAGAAAACATAAGAGAATGTTTTTGTGAACTTTGGGTAAAAAATATTTCTTAGAGAGCTCACAGAAAGCGCTAACCCCAAAGAGAAAAATGTTGCTAAATTAGAGTTGTCAAAATTCAGAGCTTCTGCTCATTACAAGACATCATTAAAATGAAAAGGCCAGTTACAATCTAGGAGAAAAACACTTGCAAACATATGTCTGACAGAGAATTTATATCTCATATATATTAAGAGCTTTTACAAATAAATCATAAAAAGATAACCCAGCAAATAGAATGGGAGAAAGACAAATAGACACTTCACAAAAGAACATCTGTAAATGGCTAATATGCACATGAAAACGTGTGCAACATCATTAGTCATTAGGAAAATAAAAGTTAAAACTGAAATATCAGCACAGGCCCAACCAGAATGGGTAAAATTAAAACACACCAAGTATTGGCAAAGACTGGAATAGCTGGAATTCTCTTCGTCGGTGGTGGAAGTGTGGACAGCACAGCCACTTCACAGCAGTGAAAGTGGTTTTTGTTGTTGTTTTTAAGTTAAACAGATACCTACTCTATAAACCAGGAAGTTAGCTCTTAGGTATTTGCCCAAGAGGAAAAAAATCACATTGGTAAAAGATTTTTGCATGAATGTTGATGGCAGCTTTTTCATAAAGGCCAAAATCTCTGAGCAGCCCAAGCATCCATCAACAGGAGAGTGAGGAAGCCCAGCATGGTACGTCCACACCATGGGCTTCTACTCAGCGCTATAAAGGAAGACACTACGGTTAGATGCAAAGTAAATGAATTTCCAAAGCATTGATTCTATGTTAAAGACGCAGGCACAGAGTGCTGTGATTGTATGATTTTGTTTCTATGAAAGACGAGAAAAGACAAGCTAAGCTCATCCTGATGGGAATCCGGTCCGTTGTTGCCAGGGCACAGGGGCTGGGGCAGCTGCGGGAAGTTTTGGGGGACAGAAATGTTCGTGGTGGTGTTGACATGACAGTACACCCTTGTGAAAATGTACCCAATGGCAAGCTTTTTAAAAAAATGTTTATTTTATATATTTTTTACATCACGCTTCATTTTTGTACAATGTATACTTTCTCCTCTGCGTTACAGTCCCTGTGAAATTCCCACCACGCATTCCCCTGTGGCCCATCACCACAGTCCCTTGTGCTCTTCCCGCCCCTGTTTTGATCCTACTCCTTCTAACCCCCACCCCGCAGAATGTCTCTGCTTTACAGTTAGTTGCCTGTTGATTTTTTTACTTTATTATAATTACTTTATTTTTTGCAAGTTTTTAATTGACCGACTTTGATGTGTAAATGACGCTTCACTAAAGAGGACAGAGCACACAAAGAGACCTGCCTGACATCCCTATTTTACAGAGAGAGCAGAGAGAGGTGATATTAATTTGCCTAACTTCATACATACAACAGGGAGAGGCAGAGCCAGCTTGGATCTCCATATGTCTTTGAGGCCAAAGGTCATGTCTTTCTGTTACAGAAAGAACTTAGAAATGAGTGTGTGTGTGTGCGCGCGCGCGTGTGTGTGAGATTTATGTCTGCAGGCATCTTCTGTTTCTTCGTCTAGTGTGGAAGCTCTTCCACAGCAGGGGCTTCCATATCGACCTCTTTTCTGTCCCAGCTCGAGGAACGCTGTGGAAGGGAGCCAGGCAGCCTGCAGACTTGACCTTGGCCCCCACAGCTCTGTGCGGTGACTGAATGGATTGCAGGCCTGCCTGAGGTACTGGTCCCTGTCCTGGGGGCATTTGGAGCCCCAGGCTGGTGGGTCTGGCCTGCATTTATTGCAGGGAGCGCAGCACAAACACGATTGTTTTCTATTCCATGAGAAAGACAGGGAAGCATGGCCTCCGCGGAAATGAAATGCAGTGGATTTGCAAGTGATAAAGGGCAACTCTGACTGAGGAGATCTGGGTAAAGGACTTGCTGGGGGGCAACTTACTAATCAGAGAGGAGGGCGGGCCTCCGTGGAGGGGAAGGCTGATTGGTGTGACTGGGCTTGACACTCTGGGGACAGTGAGCAGAGCAGCGCCCCAAGCTGGCTCAAGGATGTATGTTTGAGGGGGGGGGGCGTGTTTCTGGTGGGGGCCTGGCACCAGGGCCAAGGAATTGGAACGAGCTCTGTGGCACCAGTTGCCCCTGCAGATTTCACGCGGGATGTAATGTGTGTGCACAGGGGCTGAGGCGGTGGGGACAGTGTGTGTCTCAGAACAACCTGCTGTTCCTGGGCTTTGCCGCGAGGGTCCTAGACACCAGGAAGGCCAGTCCCGCAAGCTGGGGCCTCTGGCGAGTCCGGCTTCCTTCACAGAACACTTGTTCCCAGCCCCTGGCTGTCTCCTGCAGGAGGCCGTCGTGGGGACGGTTCCTGTTTCCCTGCCTCACAGGCCCTGGCCTTCCTGAGCGTGATATGATTGTTTCTCTGGGCACAGCGCAAAATATGCCAGCGGAGAACGGAAGTATCTCATGCCTCAGCAATTTTTTTAAGGCAAGAAAGAAAAGGCTATTGAACTTGGGAACCCTGGGCCTGAAGTCCTCTCTTCCTGGCGTGGGGGCAGGGACATTGTACAGGGCCTGTCTGTCAGCCTCGTGGGCCAGACACCCAGCCCGGACCGTGTGAGCCCACCCCGGGCTCCGCGGGGACAGTAGCGCTAGACTCCTCCTTGCCCTCAAGCGGCTACATCCACTCTGTTGCCCTTGGGAATCTTGGGACACGGAAATGGGGGACTTTATGCTCTACTTTCTCCCCCCCATTAATTCCCACATGCTCAACCTCCTTGTAATATTCTTTCATCTGGCATGGAGCCCCCCATCCTTGACCTCACGCTCACACAGTCTAGAGAGAGCCCCTCCATGGGGGAGGGGGCTGTCGTCACAGCAGGTGTGACAGACAGAAATACAGAAAGAGGAATGACAGTTTAGTGAAGAACATGGCAAAGCTCTGGAAGCCCGGGCTGTGTCTACTGTGCACGAGGCCCTGACGATGCGCTCCGGGGTTTGTTATACGGCGTGCCCATAGCAGGGCGGTGTGATGGATTAATAAGGGGTGAATGAGAAATCCCACATCACATGGAAAGAGCACAGACTCCGGAGTGACTTGAATTTGACCTCCAGCTTCTCCATTTCTCTGCTGATTCAACCTTGGAGCCTTGCACACCCTTTCTGGACCTCAGTTTGCTCATTAGAAATACGAGGGTAATCATACCTACTGCCTAGGATCTGGGAAGGATTCATGCTGAAGGGTTAATGAGTGTGCAAAGTGCTGGCACAGGGTGAGCAACAGTTTTTTTTTTTTTAAAGATGTATTTATTTATACAAGAACTGGGGTACAGGCCAGAAGAGGGGGGGGTGAGAGGATTCACCAGAGGCAGAGCGGGGAACAGAACAGGCAGATGGACCGAAAGCACTGCTGAGGGGAGTAGCGGGAGAGACAGGAGAGGTCTGCTGCACCATGTGGGTATCTTCTTGGCCTACCGGGAATTGAACCGACGCTGCAGAGGCTGCCGGCAGCTTCACAGGGCTGCGCTCAACCCTCTGCGCCACCAGGGAGGCCCCTGAACAACAGTTTACATAATTCTTTGGTGTCATCATATGAAGAATAAAGATGAATGAAGAGGAGAGAAAAAAGTCACAGCATGGAGGAAAGAAGGGCTGAAGCTCTGAGAGATGGGAGTCCTGAGATGTGTGGGAAGGTCCCCCTCACGAGGGCGCACTTGTTGGAGAGGGTGGGCCTGGCCGTTCCCGGGGCACGGAAGAGGGAGCCCAGAGGCCTGGAGGGGTGACCCCGTGAGGGGCTCCCCAGGGCCTGATTCTGGGCCAGGGGGCCTTTAGGTGGTGCTGTCATGAGCTGAGTTTAGAGTCATCATGTTGGGTGGTGTGTGGGGCGCCTGAGGGGGGACCAAGGGGGCCTGGATTCGGGTACAGCAGCAGGATGAAAGGAGTGTGACAGGCTTTGAGGTGGAAGAATCAGCAGGACCAGCTCTGTGTGCCTCTCCGCAGAGATCCCCCAGGGTAGAATTAGGTATCAGTCAATTTTTAAAATCACCTTGCCCCACTACCGCGCCTGACACACAGCAAGCAGTGAAGCATTTGTTGAGTCGCCTACAATTGTGAGGCCTGGAGCCCAGGGTCTGGGCAGGTGGAAGCTGTTAAGGCAGCCCCGAGCTTCTCAAATAGCCCCACGAGACGGGCTTACATGCCAGCAGCTGCTTGGTGGTGACTCCGGGGATTAGCTAAGGACCAGGAGACTCTCAGGGACTGTGGGCTGCTGGTGACCCAGCCGCTGAGAGCTGACCTCTGCCCAGGAGTGTCTTCTTCTTGTTCCATGTAAAGGAACTCTCCTCGCGGCCTCGGCAGTGCCAGTGAGCGCCATATCAGAGGGGAAGGGAACGAGTATTTTAGTAAGCGATGGATTTTGCTAGCATTTAATACTCAGAAAATTCCCTATAAAGTGATTATTAAATATCTCTTTTAAAGACACAAAAACTGAAATTCAGAGGGGACCGGAACTGGATGGCAGTGAGTCAATACCTAGACAATGATTCCAACTCGAGCGTCTGCAGAACCTGAGCTCCATCCAGCCACCAGTGTGCCAGCATGTGGGGAACACCAACACGCGAAATCTCTGTGCTAGAGGATCCAGGAGTTAAAAAAGTCTGCGATATGGATCTTATCTCTCAAGAAACTATACCCTAGAGCTGAGTTGGTTTAATTCCAGGCAGTGAACAGCCTACACAGACAGACAGACAGACGGATACACATTTGTCTGTCTATGGAAATATGGTGAAAAGTGACTTGGTTGTAACTGGCAAGACTTGGAAGTTCCTTAGTGGAGACGGAGATTAAAGAGACATGAGGATTCTGAGTTTGAGAAGGAATACTGACGCTACTTCTTAGTCCCACTCACGCCTCTCTCCTCCTGGGGAAGCTCGCACTATTGATGATCTCAGGTGTGATGAGGTTTAGACCACATCAATACTTGGTCTTACACCTGAACTTGGACTTAATTAAACCCAAATCAGGAAATATTGAATTTGTAATCAGAGGATAAATCGGAGTAAATTTTTATCTGCCACGTTGGATTCCCAGGCGCGAACTTCCCAGGTGATTAAACGAGACCCAAGTTCTCTGGTTTATAGCTGCTTGTTGATTTTAATTTTTTCTTTATTGTAATTAGTCTTTTTCCTGGTCCCTTATTTAGGTTTTCTAGATTCCTGCTATGAGTGAGACCATCTGGTATTTTTATTTTTCTTTCTGGCTTATTTCGCCGAGCATGATCCCTTCCCGCTCCATCCAAGTTGGAGACACACAACAGGAGGGAGGAGGGGAGAGGAAGGATTAGGGTCAAAATAAGAGGGGTGCAATTGTATGGGGGAATATAACCAAAATGAAAATGCATACATTGTGTAAAAACGAAAAATGATGTAAGAATTATATAAAATAAAATATATTAAACATAAAAAAAAAAACCCACTTCTCAAGTGAGATGCTAGAAGGGTTGGCAATCCTTCCGACGTTTTATTTGTGTTGCAGTGCAGCTAACCTGGCGAGCCCAAACAGGGGACTTTACCTTGATGACATTTCTTCTCCTATCCCGAGAGGTCACGCTAGATCCTGACTCAACTTTCGTGTTTTCTATCGTTGGCTTCCTTCGTGCTATATGGCGATAAACATCTTTCTGTGTTTTCAGCCAATTTTTTTATTTAAAATGTTGAACAGGGACCCTGTTCAACGCTGGGTTGGGTTACCTGGGTAAGCAGGGTGCTGGGCTTGTGACCCAGGAGTCCTGCCACCCAGGAGGTCAGGGCCAACTAAGACGCTTCAAGTGTTGTGCAAAGGCTGCCACAAAAGAAACTCACATCTCTGAATTTTCACATCGATTGTCTCATTGGGGTACCCGAGAACATCCTGAGAGGGGCTGTGCAGATGTGGCTCCTCCAGATGTTCAGACAGTGCTGATGAAACTAAGGCTGTGGGCCTGAGGGGGCTGCTCAGGCTCCTGTGGCAGAAGCAGGAGGGCTGGGTCCCTCATCCTCCTCTGACTTCAAGACTTAGGACTGATTGACGCATTGGCCGTTGGAAACAGATTCAATCTCCAGCTCCTCTTCCCTCCCTGAGGTCTGGGGGTGAAATGCAAATCCTCACCTGCTATTACTGTTGGTTTCCCAGGCAACCAGCCCCCTCGCTCAAGAGTTTTCTAAGTTACCTTCATTAGCATAACAAGAGCCCCTTGTCTGACTCTCAGGCCTGTGATTTCTCTCCTAGCCTGATAAAAGTCGCTATTATCACTGAGAGTCAAAACCTTTCTTTTTCTGATTGTTACCTCTCCTGTTTGTAAGGCCCAGCCCGGCTGTGAGGCTCCATACTCGATGGTATGCTCAGGGTGAGGGCAGGGTTCGGAGCTGTCCTGTCACAGATGTGTCCTTTGTGCCTATTTATACCACACAGTGTATGTGCTGAGTGAACACATGGCAAATAACTGGATAAGTGATCAGCCACATACTGTTATCTATGGTGTAATTGTTAATAGCAGTCCTTATTTTATTTAGCAGGCCTAGGGTTTAAATTGCTCCCTTCCACTAAGCACTGAATAAATACAGCAATATGGCTATCCACTGTTCTCTTAATAAAGAGCTCAAGACACTCTCTAAGTAAACTCTGTTTATCCTCACATACACCTTGACAATAGGTCCGGGCTAGTGGTGTTATTATCCTATCACCCAGAAGAATACTGAGAATTTTTATCTCACCCAAGACTGCACAGACATTTGCAGGAGCAGCTGCTAATAGATTTTATGTTTCTTTATATTCAGTCCATTGCTGAGGCTGCTAAATCTTGCTAAAGCTATCAGGCTCCAGAGCCTTCTGCTGCTTTTCAAGGGTCTACAATGCTCCCAAGATAATTCATGGATTGTGGAGAAACAGCTGGTTACCTCCCAGCAGAATTAGCTGTAACCAGTTTAGTCACTTGCTGAGGGAAGGCAGGAAATCTCATGCGAAAGTCAGCAACATTCTCCCTGACATAATAGCAGGGAATCTATTTCTGAGGAGACCCAGGTGCCCAGTTGGTTTAGGAAGATTCAGGGGCGGACAGTGATCCGCATCTCAAGAATGTGTGAGATTTTAGAGCCAAACCTGGGTCTTTGATTTGGTGACTGTGACAGATGGAAGAGATATTTTGAGGGGAGTGAGAATGATCTGTCAGTGAGGTTCAAGCAGAAATGTGGACCGAGAGAAAACCTCAAGACCCACGCAGCAGCTGCCACTGTGCTGACAATGGCGGTTCCTTCCCCAACCTGAGAGCCACAGCCAGCCGCTGCCCTCCATCCCCACAGGGCAGAAGTGGCCTTTGGGGCCAGGAGGGAGGACAGTGGACCAGGGCCTCAGGCCACAGCCTGTGGTTTTAGTATTACACTTCCTTATTAGATATTTTTGGAAAAATGACAAAGTTCCAGGAAAGCTACAAGTACGGGAAGTCACTATTTTTCCTTACCTATTTGAGAAAAGGTTGCAATCTGATTCCTGTCACCTTGAAAACATTGGTGTGTGTGTCCTATAAAAGAAGACATTCTTCTCTCTACCAAACAACACAATCAACAATAGCAGAAAATGAACCATAATATTGTACACCACTGCCATTGTTCACCATTCAAAGTTTGTCAAGTGTTGCAATGATATTTTTACAGTAGTTCAATGCCACGTGGTGCACATGTCAGTGTCTGCGGTTAACTGCATGTTGGAAAGGTTCTTAGATTTTTCTTTGCCATGCCCTTGCACTTTTGAAGCTTACAAGTCAGTAATTTTTGCCGTGTCTCTTGATTTAGGCTTACCTGCTATTTCTTCAAGTGAGATTCATGTTATAGATCTGTGGAAGGAGCAGCACAGAGAGATGCTGTGATCTCTTCAGTGCGTCGTACCTGTGGTGCAAAGTCCCATTGTCTGTCAGGTTTCTCTGGTCTCAAGTTACCTTTTCTCCTCAATTAAAGATTTGACTTATTCAAATATCTGAAAACATCCCATAGCAGAAACTGTTATTCGATGACGCTTGGACTTTCCTGGCGACCGCACACACGCACACACACACACACACACTGCCATGCTCTTCTCAGAAGACTTAAAATGCCCCTAACAGTACAAAAACTACATACCTGCTGGAGAGATGAGGAAGACAATTTAATGTTTCATCCAGGTCCAGAGGCACATCAAGTTAAAGGCGACTGGAACTGTCAATGGGCGATTGACTGATTCATGATGGCGTCCAAGGAGAACTGGTTGGCAATGGACGATTCGGAAATGCTTCCCCAAGAGGCAGATGGTTCTCCAAAGAGTTTCAGGTCACAGCTGTTGCAGAAAGCACTGATCCCCAAACACTGATTCTCAGTGCAGGAAACGTGGCCTTCCAGGCTCCGTGTGGTTGGGGTGCCCCTAAAATCATGTAACTGGACAGGCTCCAAGTCCTCTCCTCTTGGGTATTTATGAAGCCTTCATTGCATAGGTATTAATTTGCTCATTGGCCATTGGAAACTGATTCAATCTCCAGCTCCTCTCCCCTCCCAGAGGTGTGGGGATGAAAATCAAACTCTCACCTGCTATTATTGTTGGTTTCCCTGGCAACCATCCCCCTTCCAGAAGAGTTTTCCAAAAGTTACCTTCATTAACATAACAAGAGACACCTTTAACGCTTTCTACAGCTGAGGAAATCCCCAGAGCTCTTAGGAAATGTTGGGAGCTCTGTGTCAGGAGGTCTAGATAAAAACCAAATATATTTATGAGATTTTTTTTAAAAAAAAGATTTATTTATGCATACAGGAGCTGGGGTACAGGCCAGAGATGCAGGGGGTGAGAGGAGTCACCAGAGACAGAGTGGGGAACAGAACAGGCAGACTGACTCAAATGCACTGCTGAGGGGAGCTGTGGGCAAGACAGGAGAAGTCTGCTGTGCCATGTGGGTAGCTCCCTGGCCGCCTGGGGATCGAACTCATGCTGCAGAGGCTGGTGATAGCTTGATTGCGCTGAGTCTTTAACCCCTGCACCACCAGGGAGGCCCTGTGATGACATACTTTTTAACTGTAATCCCATGGTCCCTGAGACTCTTTGTTCATTTTATTTCTCAGTTTATTTTTTCTCCTTTGTTCAGATTTGGCAATTTATAATTTCCATCTTTCCACCTTCAAGGCTTGTTTTTATTTTCTCTCTGTCCTTTCCATTCCTCTGTGGTCTATCCATTGCATTTTTTAAAAAGATTTATTATTTATGCATACAAGAGCTGGGGTATAGGCCAGAGATGCAGGGGGTGAGAGGATTCACCAGAGACAGAGTGGGGAACAGAACAGGCAGACTGACTGAAACACACTGCTGAGGGGAGCAGCAGGCGAGACAGGAGAGGTCTGCCTTGCCATGTGGGTATCTCCCTGGCAAGCCAGGGATCGAACTTGTGCTGCAGAGACTGCGGATTGCTTCCTAGTGCCTTGCTTAACCCCTTGCACCACCAGGGAGGCCCTATGAGATTTTTTTTAAAGATTTATTTATTTATGCAGAGACATATGCTTTGGTCAGATGAACAAATATATATTTCACAATCACCACAGGCTCTCATAACCAAGTGTCACTCAGTGAGTGTCTTAAATAGCAGACATTTCTGTTCTCACAGTTTTCGAGGCTCGCGCCCAAGATGGAGGTATTACAGGTGTGGTTTCTTCTGGGGTTGACATTTTGATTGAGGCCTTGTGAAATGGTGAGCAAAGGATCCAGGTAAGACACGCCCAAACCCCTGACCCTCAGGAACTAGGTGATAGTAAATGGGTGTTGTTTAAGTTAAGTTTGTGGTCATTTGTTGCACAGCAATGGGAAATTAATATACGGTCCAAACTTTCCAGCCATCTGCTCTAGGCTGCCATTCACTGCACTTGGGGCCCATAAGACCTAACCTGCGTTGGATTTCCTACCGACCAATGGATACTCAAGCAGATCAAGACAAATACTTTTGCAAGAAATATTGGGGTTCGTGAAGCTCACTTTTGCTTCCTGGGAACCTACCTTCACAAAAGGAGCCAGTAGCTGGTGCTAGTTTGTCATCCTATCTCCATGACCCAAGATTTGCTTTTGAAGATGACTCTCGATTTTATGTGGTGAGACAATTGTCACAATGCGCTGTGGGATTGTAACAGGGTGGTCCCCAGGAAAGGGGAGGTTCCAGGTTTCCTGCCCCACCCAAAAAGAGGGGGAGCTGAGCAGGGAGAGAAGAAGATGCAGAAGAGACTGAGAAGGAAGGAAGCAGGATGGAGCCAGGAGACCTGGAGGAGGCACATGGAGCCGAGAGACCCATGAGGAAACTGCACTTGCCTTTTGGTCATGGACTGGGTGACACAGATGTGGGTGAGAGACCCGTGGGGAGGTGACAATGGTGGGTTTTGTCTTGATTTTGATTTTGCTCTTTTCCCTCCAGACTTGTCTGGTTGTTTCTGGTCCTTTTCTGTGGGTCCCACTGGAAGATGCTTTAGACTTGGGGCAGCTTTGGGGCCTTGCTCTGAGCCAATCCTGCTTGGGTGGACTTTTACCCACGAGGGGACGGGTCACTTTGGATACTTGATTTAGAAACTAGATTCTTTGCCTTTCCTGTATTGTTTACTAATTGTATGAATGTTCCTTTTCATTAAAGTCTCATACGTTTTGTGTTGATGTGGCGGGTGGCAGAACCTATTTAGAGCAGGCAGCTTTGCGGGGTCTGGGGTGCCCCTCTCAGGATGATGGGTCAGGAAGCTGCTGTGAGAGATGGCGACTTGACAGGGAATCTGGGAGAAATCACTCTCAACGCCAGTGTCCAGGGAGAACAAGCGTTGATATTAACATCGACCATGCTAGCATTTTCGTGTGGCAATGCTTTCTGTCTTCTTTTTCTAGATGGAGAAATATGTATATGTAAAAATAATTCATTTTTTACAATGTTGGTAGTTTGTCGTATTTCTAATTTTGAATCTTATTATCCTTATCTTGTTGTGACCAGTTATGTGAAGCATTAAATCTTATTTTAAAATATTATTTTTAATAAGTAATTTGCCTTTTTCATGGTCTTTGGAGCCAAACCAAAACATATTAGTGGAAAATACCTAGAAGAATTCAGGAGGAAAACTGCAGCGAATAAAGCTGTCTGACTGTGAGAGAGGGTAGGAACGGTGCTACCCGTGTGGAACTCGTAATTAGGGGGTGTGTGTTTTGGGGGGCACGATCTGGACTCAACGGTCAGTCCCTGACAGCAGTATACCCCAAACCCTGTATCGGCCATGGCTCACTGTCCCCAACTACCCATTGCTGGTTATAACCTATAGCATCCCGTACCTGTCAACAAGTTTGTCACATTACCGGGTGCTTGGGGTGCTGGAGCATGCCTGAGAGCACATTTCCAAATGGTCTTTTGGAAGGAAGCAAGAACAAGTTGGGTGTTAGTGGAGCACCTGGCTGCTTACGAGCCCATTACAGCGACAGATCAGTCACCCAGAATCAGTCATCAGTCTACAGGCTCCAACTCAGGCCAGGCCAATGACCCCGCGGGTCTCAGAAACTGCTGTCTGCTCCCCAGGTGTCCTTCATACACGCACTCACACATGCACTCACACATGCACACACACGCACGCGCACACACATGCCATGCACACTCCTCTTCTGCCCCTCCTCTGAGTCCCTCTCCCTTGAGTGCAGGATAAGCAGAGCAAGTGGTCAAGTCAAGTTAGTGGAGTCTTCTGGGCCCTTCCCCTCCCAGACCCCTCCTACACTTTGCATTCTGCAGCCCCCTATCTAACCGTCACCTTCCCCCAGCAGGGCCAAACCGGTGGCTCTTTCCCACACAGGCTTGGAAAGTTGTCAAATAATTTAAGCCAAGGTGTTTGCTGATAGCAAAGGTGCTGTGGCTGATAAGGAAAGTGTTAGCAGACAGCCTCACACCCCCGAAATATCTGCATTTTCCTAGGGGCCTTCTAAGGAGGACTCAGAAGAAGCAACATGTTAGGTGGCTTTGGGGGGCTGAGATTTGGGCGCAGAATTCCCAGGCGTGCTCTCAGACCACGGCTTCTCTGTAGATGTTTCCTGTCCCCTATACCACCCCCTTTCACAGACATTCTAATTTCTACTGGGGTGGGGGGGGGGGTTGGGGGAGGTCAGAGCCCCGAGGCCCAGCTGGTCTTCCCTGGGAGCCAGGAGCTGGGATAGAAAGGGGAGTGGAGGAGGTGGGAGAGTGTTTGCTGCTCTCAAAATGGGGAGAATAGCATTAGGAGATTATTTCCTTTATTTTGTCACATAGATGTATGAGAAACGATCAACGATTTTCTCAAAAGACTGTGATTTGAAATGAGGTACTTAAATACGTCGGGCTATCAAACTCCACTTTTATTGCACAGTTGAATATCAATTTCCAAACTGGCAAACAATTACATACCAGGTAATATCATAAAAATTGATTTTGTCTTCTTTTCTGAGGCTTGCCTTTATAGGTTCCAAATATCCTTTTATTGGAAGAACTTTCTTTTATTCTGAGATTCTTTCCTAACATTTAAAACATCCTTTTCTGTATTTGGTATGTTTGGTGCTTAATATATGTTTTATATGATCAATTCCTGCTCTTTTTTCATATGTTTTATATTACAATTTTTATATTCGGAATTATTGTTATCTATGTATGGCCTACTGCTTCCCATATTTTTATAACAACACACTTTTTGAACATCGTTTTGGCTTTAAAATATCCTTGGTATTAAACATCTTAAATAATAACGACAAGAGGCCTCTCTGCCAGCGGCCCCTGGACAGTGCCTGGAACACAGTAATCACCCTGAATATTAGTTGAATATATGAATGTTATATCTCAGAAATGACACTCCTATTTGTCACTATACACAGCAACTTAATATCGCTTTCTAAATTTCAGAACGTTTCTGATTCATGAAATCCATGGTTTGGGGGCACCATCTTGGGAATTAAACCAAGCTGGGTTTCCACTTGACTTGATCTTGGGCGAATTGGTCAATCTCTGAGGTCCCAGTTTCCTTATCTGCGAGACGGGAATAATGCTCGTGGCTTCTTCCCACCTACTTTCCAGGAGATGGGGAGCGGGTTACTTTGGGCCCTGATTTTTATTCTCCACCCAGCATCGGGACTGGGGCCTCATCATCCCTGCCATGAGCTATGAATTCGTTTATCATCTTTGGGACACTGTCTGTGCTCGGCTAGCCCTTTGGAACAGCTTATTCCCCGCCGTAGTAATTCTGCTGCTGATATTCAAAGACCACAGCGATCTTGATAATGGAACCACCTGACTGACTGAGGTGCAGCTAGCAAGAGTAAAATGAGTGCAGTCATCAGTGATTTCTCCTTCTTGAAAGTCTAGAACTTTAATACCTTTTTAATATTAAAAAGAAGCAGTTAATATTGGCAATTTTACTCCATACCTAATTACTTTTTTTCAATCACATTAACTCTAGGAAGTATAACAGCTTGCTCAAGTTCTCTGTTAGCAGGTGAGCTAAGACTGCAGCCTGGATCCCTTTGACATTAAAAGCAGGACGTCTACACGGTCAGACAATCCACTTGTTTGTCCATTTTGGTGCAAATCTGGAGCTAGGACCCTCTCCCCTCCCTTGGTGAGATGAAGGTAAAGTAACCCATTCGGCCTGTTAATGAATCCCTCCCCACTGGAGAGGTGGAGGGCAGGCCCTGCCACTCACGAGCTGTGGGGCCGTGGACGCACCACGTGCCCTCCGAGCTTCCGTTGTGCCCTGGGAAGTGGGACAGTAGCTGCTGCCTCTCCCCCTGGCATCGCACCTTGCAAAGTGTCCGACAGACATGCATCATTGTCTTTGGTCCCCACCTTTCCTAGCTGGCTACTTCTCTTTCCTGGGTGTTTTGTTGATTCAGGAGTCTCTGGCAAGTTCTTCCTTGTCTATTTTTATTTACCTAGTTTCCACTTTACCCCTAATCATCCACTTTCTCCCACTTTCCCTTTCCCCCTCCCTCCCTCCCTTTGGGCTGTGTTTCCATTAGACTCTGCTGATTACAGAACAGAAGCTTTCGGGAGTGCCTGGTATTTTGGTGTGTTCACTCTGATGCCCCTCCCGCCATGGGCTTCCAGCCAGGTGCGCTGAAGTGGTCTCCAGCGTCTAGTGCATTATTGCAGTTAGACAGCCTGCCTTCCTCCGTAGTACTCTTGATACTGTTTTATTATAATCCTGTTTCCCCAGCGGGGTGGCTGATGGGCCACAGTGATGGGGTAGGGGAGTGGTGGTGGGGGGAATGGTAGCTCACGACCTTGGAGGGCGGTTTGTTGGGGTAGGGGCATGTGTCCTGTCAGAAATGTCTCAACTTTAAATGAGCATCAGTCCTGCTTTTAATCAGGTGTCAGTGTGTGCTAAATCTGCACTTGGAATTGAAAATACGGATGCGTCCTCTTCTCAAGCCCATCATCCTTTCTCTAAGTGTTAAAGGCATTCTCAGGGCACCACTCAGCAGGCCAGGTGCCCAGCGGACAGGTCAAAAAGAAGGAGAGGGCTCCCTTCTTGAGCGCCGCGCTGTGAAGCTGTCCGCAGCCTCTGCAGTGCAGGTTCGATTCCCAGCGAGCCAGGGAGATACACACATGGCGCAGCAGACCTCCCCTGTCTTGCCTGCTGCTCCCCTCAGCAGTGTATTTCAGTCAGTCTGCCTGTTTTGCTCCCCACTCTGTCTCTGGTGTGTCCTCTCACCCTCACACCTCTGACCTGTACCCCAGCTCTTGTATAAATAAATAAATCTTTAAAAAAAAAAGAAGGAGATGTCGAACCTTCTCTCCTCATCTCTGGCAGTTCCCTAAACTTTGAGTATCCAGAGCCAATTGTTTCAAGTGCTTTTCCGCCGTGGATCTTGGGTTAAGGGGTTTCCTTCTAACTGACTTACCTTATCCCCCCCGCTCTCGTCACTCAGTGCTCTTCTTAAATATACTGTCCCTTTGGTAGCATCCCCTGATGGCTGAATAGGGTGGACTCTGTCTCTCTGCGGATACTCAGCTTCTTAGTTAATATCTACACGACCCGTGATCCTTAACACAACCTGCCCTACATTCCCGAGGGGAGCAGAGAGAGACATTCTTCTGCCTCATTTTATCTCCTGCAGCTTCTAGCCTCACACACGCAGGTTCGCACCGTTGTGGAGGCTCTTGACCTGACTTGAGGAGTACTCGGCTTTCCACATTAAGTGTCTTTTTCAACAGGACCTCAGCAGGCTGAGATCAACGAGGCAAGTGTGAGGCTGTGCTAGAGCAGAAATCAGAGCTTTATCTGCCAGGCCAGGAGAGCCTCCTTCTGCCGAGCCTTCCCCTGCGTCTTGCCATGGCTTCCTCTGTGCCTGCCTTACAGTGTGGGGACTCACGGGTTTGGGGGCAGGTGGGACATAGCAGCTCTAAGATGGCTCCTTCTCCCTGTCCTCACTCCCTTCTCTTCCCGATCCTGGCAGACTTCCAGCTCTTTCTTCTCACTCAGCTTCTTTCTTTTCAAGGCTTCTTTTCCTTCTGCCTTTTCCTCTTTGCTTAATCCTCCCCAGCTTCACCTAGTGCTTTCAAAGAGTCTGAGTCTGGGGCTGGATCAGGACGAGAAGAAGAGCATTCAAATGCCATGCCCCCTCGCTTCACCTCGCCCCCGGCAGCACCAGGCCTCAGATTTGCCACATCCCTGCCTTCCTCACTGACTCAGGATTCTCAGATTTGCAGCAACCTCATTTGTCCTGTTGGAATGAGTTAATCAAGAACAGAGAAGCTTTCAAAGTGATGACTTTATTCAGAGAGACCCATGGAATGCAAAGTACTTTCTTCTTCCATTTACAGAACAAACAGCTGAGAGCCAGGAATTCTGTTCCCCCCTTTACCCCCAGATCCTGCTGGCTCGCCCTTTCCTCTCCTGGCTTCTCACCTCTAGATCCCACCACCCCACAAGTGTGCTATCAAATGACTGTGGGTGCCCTAAGGAGGTGCAATTTAATCTTCAACCTGTTTCTCCAAGGAGGTTGGTTTCCTGGCATGCATTTTTGGGAGAGCATGAATGTTTTAGGTCTGATCATCTGACATTCCTTGGCCTGCCTGTGGGCCCCTGGTCTCCATCAGTGGCCTCTTGGTAACCTGTTTTGTTATCTTTAACTGCATGAGTAACTCTTCCCTTTCTATCAAGATTCCTCAACCCCACTTTGCTCCAAATTACTCAATTATTTAGAAAGCACTGCACTGGGCTCAGCCACAGCTCACGCAGACATGGCCAAGCCCATGGTCAGCCCCATCGGTCATGGATACAAGCTCCGCACCCCATGAACCTAAGTTCCTTCAAGTTGACCAAACCACTTGACCACCTGTGAACCTGACTTCTGTTTCCATTGTAAGCATTTTCAGGAATTGTTTTATTTTCAAAGAGGGCAATTTTTAGAGTATTTTAAGTTTACATGAAACACTTTTGTAAACCTAAAGGATTCTCCATGTCTTTATCATTACTGTTACTACTCAGATTAACCTGGGTTCACGCAGTATGACAGGACAGTAGTAATCTTTGGGTGGACTAGACTCAACATGATTGGGTCAAACATCTGAACATAAAAATGGCTAGAGATTTTGCTTTCCGAGCTGACCTCAGAATACGAGGTCAGTAACTCAGAGGTCCGGGAGAAAGCCAGCTAGCAGATGTGCTAAGAATCTTTTGAAAGTGGTTGGTCAACTTCATAACCTTATCCCACTACATGGATGAATTTCTCAAACAAATGTTGAGAGAAGCAGACCAGCCATAAAAGATAAAATACTGTATGTTTCCATTTTTTAAAGTTCAAAAACAAGGAGATAAATCTGTTATGCCGATGTCAGGATAGTTAGTGGTTACCTGGGAGTGGGGGTAATGACACAAGATGGGGTCGGCGAGGGTATTGGTAATATTTCTTGAACAGGTTTCTTCTCTTTGTGAAATTTCATAATGTTCTACAGTCATAATTTGTGCGTGTTTCTGTGTGTGTATTATATTTTAGTAGGAAGTGAAAAAAGATTTGTCACGTCTCTGACTGTCGTGTTCGGGGATGGCGTGGGAGAGAGGCCTACGTTACTACAGTTCTCTTAGGTTACTACAGTTCTCTTCAGTTACTACAGTTCTCTTCGGTTACTAGAGTATTAAGTCAGCCACTCCAATGACTTTGTATGAGCGGCAAGTTCCCCCTAACACACACAAATGACAGTGAAAGTCCACAGGAGACTTGAGGAGCTCTAGCTAAAGAGTTCTAATTATACTGGATATTTCTTTTTTTTTTTAAATAATAAATTTTATTTTTATATTCCCCATACAGTTGCAACCCCCCCTTTCTGATCCCAATCCCTCCCCTCCTGCCCCCACCCCCCCAAAAGTGTTTCTGTTTCATAGTTTTTTGTTGATTCTGATTTTCACTTTCTTATAGTTATTCATTTTCCTGGTCCCTTATTAAAGTTTTCTAGATTCCTGCTATGAGTGAGACCATCCGGTATTTTTCTTTTTCTTTCTGGCTTATTTCGCTGAGCATGATCCCTTCCAGTGCCATCCATGTTGCTGCAAATGGCATGTGTTTCTCTTTTTTGAATGCTGAGTAATATTCCATGGTATATATGGACCACCTCTTCTTGATCCAGTCATCTATTTTTGGGCATTTGGGTTGTTTCCAAAGCTTAGCTATTGTAAACAGTGCTGCTATAAACATAGGGGTGCAGGTGTTCTTTGGAACTGATGTTTCTGTGTCCTTTGGGTAGATACCTAGGAGTGGAATTGCTGGATCCTATGGAAGCTCTATGTTTAGTAGGTCCAGAAATCTCCACACAGCTCTCCATAGTGGTTGGACCTATACTGGATATTTCTCGCGCTCCTAGATATGCTGCTTCTGATCTTTAAATTAAGAGAGGAGAGTGAGAAGGACAACTTTCCCACTAAGAAAGGCAGAGAGGGGAAGTCGGTCTCCCCACTCACAGGCAGGGAGAGTGACTGGCCGCTGGCCACTGGATGCTTTGGCTCTGCTCTGGGACAGTTGAACTTGATGAAGGCGACAGAGACAGAGTCAGGTTGAAGAAGATTCCAGTTGAAGCAGCAAGAGTCCACTTGCAGTGGAATCTGCCATAGCTTTTCCTCCAGACTTATTGTTGCGTGGTCTAAATGCGATCTGGGTGGCTCCGGCTTCCTTGGGCTCTCTCTGACTTCAAGCTCCCTGACCAGTTCTGAGGACGCCACCTGATGCCCTTTCTAAAGCCATTTTTTGGTTAAAGTAATCAGAGTAAGTTTTCTGTTATTTGTATTCAAGAACTTCAACTAGTACAAACTCTGCCCTCTACCCTTCAGGAAAATAGTTCAAATTCTGCTTGCAATGCTTTACCCAGTTTTTATCACATGGTTTCTGATTCACTAACTGGAGACTGTTTGCAGTTAACTATGCCCCTGTTTCAAAAATACCAACATTTTCCACAGGATAATTAATCATATCTCAATGTGAATTCCTTCAATCCAGTTACTTTCCCCTTATATCAAACAGATCAGTGTGTTAAGAAAATAGGATGGAGGAGGGAGAGTTACAGGAAGTGTTCATTTTGGAGCTTGGGGCATTTCAGGGAGGGCAAGAATGAGCTCTCCCAAGTGGGGGGCCTTGGGAAGTGAGAGGGTCTCATGAGGTCACAGGATTCATATGAGGCAGGAAAAGAGGACACCATGAAATGGGGGGGCCCGTCGGGAGGGCTCAGAATAATGTGTCAGGGCCGAAGATAAATTTTGCAACTTAACTTCAGGCTGGTCTTTTGAATTTAAGTATATTTTGCTTGTGGATAGGGCAGGTAATTGGGAGCTCTGGCCGGCTGCAGATCTGGGAGTGATCACAGGTGATTTATCCTGTTACCGTAACTCCCAGCTTCGGTGCAGACACCAGCAGGAGAGGCGACGTGGGTTCAGGGCCCATCCTGCCAGGCTCATCTTTGCAAAACCACGGGAGCTCACTCTGAACCAGTGATGCCAGACTGAGCTCGTTTCCTTGTTGCTGGGGTTACCAGGCCGGTGGGTTGCAGCAGGATGAAGACCTGGGAGCATGGGACAGTCAAGTGGGTCTGTAATTGGTTGAACAATCACACTCAAAGGCTGATGATTAACGGACCTGTGTCAACCTTAAGGGAGGTCTCTAGTCATTTGATGCAGGGTCTCAGTCAACATTTTTATTAATGACTTGGTTGGGCTCACAGAATATACTGATCAAATTTGCTGAGAGGTCTAGCTGCAGTGTTGGATAACAAGATCAGGATTTAGAAAGCTCTCAGCACAGACTAAAGTAATGTCCCAGATATAACAAAATGGGATTTAATAGGGATAAATCGGGAGTCTTACGCTTAGCCCCCCAAAGCCAACTGTATGTGGAGATGCTGGAGGTGGTTTGGCACCATCGAGGGAGACATAATCTGGGGTGTGCCCAAGGGGGAAGGCCTCTGCCTGGCTCCCGGCTGTTTGGACCATACCTGGGACTGTGGCTCACTCTGGGCCCTTCACGAACAATCAGGACCAAGTGAAGCCTGTGGCCAGACAGCCGGACCCAGAGCGAGTAGGAAGCCATTTTGTAGGAGAGACAAGTGGCAAAGGAGGTTTAGAAAGTTGGGTCACCCATCTTCAATTATTTGCAGGCTGGTAGAGTGGAAGGTAAGATAGGCATGTTTAGGTATGTTTTGTGACACAAGATTCACAACCATGGAAACTATAATTCCTCCTAAAATAATAAACCTTAAAAAATCTTTCCAACCATTAAAGGAGCAGGAATGCAAAGCGTAAGGCCTTATCTCAGGAGCTGGGTCTCAGGTTGATCTCAAATATGCTACTTATGAGCATACTTATGAGCCATGCCGTTGGGCAAATTTACTCTTTTATTTTCTTGAGGAATAACTGAGCTATGATAACCCCTAACATGTGCTTGGCTGCACGTAGGAGCTCGGTTAATAAAAGCTGAAAGGTGACTGAAGGGCCTTAGTGGAAGTGAATCTCAGCATGACTGGGCAGAGGGGGGATTTGGTGTGTCTTGGGTGCGGGGGCGGGGGGGCTAGTAAGTCCTGTTTAATTCTGAGATTTGAGTCTTTTGGACAAGGTCAAGTGTGTGCCTGCCCAGGAAGGAACATGCATATACCTCACATCTGTATTTTTTTTTACCTACAGGTTTGTTGACAGAACAGCTACATTCTGTGATTTACAATGACCAAGAAGTTGGTCTTTTCCTTGAATTATGTATCTTTAACCCTGACCTAAAGCCCAGATCTAAAGTGTAATTCATCATCTTAATAATAGTTTCTCTTTGAGTCCAGATTTTAGGTTAGCCAGTGTGCTAATAAGCATCATATCTTTATATTCAGATTTTAGCATAATGATATAGGAATAATATCTAATAAACATTTTTATACATTTATTAGATAATGTTGAATTTATTAGATGTTTATTGCCTAATAAACATTGTGAATTTTACTTCACAAAACATATCTAAGCATCCCTTACTTACCTTATTTATTATATAATAAATATGTTTATTTCACATGTTGACGTTTAATATGGTGACATAGGGATATTATATAAAATAGCATATAGAATTTTAATATAATGGCTTGGAAATATTAAATAGTAAATATTGCAAGAAGAGGGAGGGGCATGCAACTAAACCTAACTGGAGGATTAGGAAAGGTTTCTTGGAGAAAGTGATTTTTGAGTCCATTCTGAAAGTAAGACTTTAATTGATGGGAGATGTGGGGGCAAAGCCTTCCAGGCTGGGAGATGGCTTAAACAAAAGCACAGAAGTAATTAGTGGAGCTAATGAGTGCTCTTCCCAGGGCAGGCTCTGCCCTCGCTCGTGGATACCACCAGCCTTGCCACCACTGGTGCCAGCATGTTAATATGAAATAACAGGCAAGATTTTGAGGTCAATGACTTGTTCTCATTGTTCTTATGCTGAGGTTATTTTGTTTTTGGTTTATTGTTGAGATAACTGGGATTCTCCAACAAGGGTGTACAGAGTCAAGAATTGGGGAGATAGGGTAGATATTAGCTAGTTAAGAAATAAGGGTTTTCATTCACTGAGCACCTGCTAATGGAACTGTTTACTGGAGGCACCAGCAGATTGTCTCTGAGATGGTAGGGAGGGTGAGGGAGAATGGGAATAACCAGTCTTTTTGCCTCGGCTAAAGGCTGGAAGAGGCGAAAACAAGCCATAGCGCTGAACTATGAAAAGCAAAATACCCATACAGTAATTTCACTTATTTCTCAACCTCACATCTGTTTGTGTTTCTATTCTTAGAGGATTTTTCCCTTAATTTCCATCACGTGAACACTGACCGCTCTCCAGGCATCTCAGCTCAGTCACACTCAGAGTCTGTGTCACAAGATCCGGGGCTGAGGAAATGGCAGCTCTCAGCCAAGGACCATGGTGTCCCAGGCTGCTGGCAAGGGAAGGTCAGCCCAGGGTCGACAGGGACGTAGCAAGTGTTGTTGGCAACCAGCATGGACTGGCCTCAGCAGCCACGAGTGATGGAGACGTGTCTGTGATGGCTCAGACAGTCCCACGGTCACACAGCCAAGGGCCTTTTATTTTTGCTGAATTTGCTTTCTATTGACGTGATTGCGTTCTTTATCAAGATAGTTCTTTAAATAAACAGTTGAATGTGGCTTCCTTATTTGGCCTATAAAGACTTGGTACATCATTGACAAAGGACAAAGGACAAAGCACACCCCACTCACTCATATGGCACCTGTGCCTTCCAGTCTTTGGTTTTGGAAAACATGCTTATGAGACAGGTAGGAGATTAAAAAATTTTTTTTTTTTACCTGTGAGAGGCAGCTGTGTGTCGGAAATGGAGTTGAGCTCAGACTAAGTCAGAACTGTAACTTGGCATGATGTAACTTGGCATGAGAAGTCTTGGCATGAAGCTCCCCAGGGTAAGGTCTGGGTTGACAATCAGTGGAGAGAAATTGGACAGAGAATGCCTAGCCATGGAGCATCTTCCTTCCACAGATAGCCTCATCTACTCCTCACACTCCCCCTGAGGAGGGCGTTGCTGACCAGAATCCCAGATAAAGACACAGAGGCCCACTGTCAGTGCCCCTTAAAAAGACCAAAATAGTGGATTCCTTGAGTTCAAAATTTCTTTTGATAAGGTGTACCAACAATAAAACTGCATTTTCCTAGTGGAAGAGAAAAAATAAGGGAAGATTAGTTTGCTTCAAAGAGATTAGACCTCCGTCTCTGCTCATGTGAGACCCCCTTACTTGCTGGTGAATCCACAGTGATATGAGGCTTGATGACAGCTCCAGAGACCATCTGTGTTGGCACCTTCCTCACACCAGGAAGGGGGCCTTGAATCTCCCCAGGGCGCCCATATCTCACACGTGAGTTATTTGAGATAACTCTCTGGTCCAGGCATGGTAAATCTTTCCTGGAAGCTTCTGCTTTGACTGAAGAGAAACTAAATAAAAGCTTTCAGAAGGCCAGGTGCCTCATCCACCCCCTTTCAAAGAAGTCCCAAGTGGAGGATACAATATATTGTTTTAATTACAGAGGGATAATAGCCGAAGTAAAAGAGTTTTACAGAGAAGAAATGAGTCTCACAAAATGAGTAATAAAAACAGCTGCAATTGTTGTTATCAGTTTTATCCAGGCCAGGCCTGCGTAAGGCCAGGACAGAGGCCAACTTGCACTGAGGGCCATTCTTCGCTGCTCCATGCTGTCCTGCCTTCTCTGGGAATCGTTTCTTTCCTTCTCATTCATAATTCTCAGCCCCTAAGGAGCCCAGTCCTTTCTATTAAGAGAAACGCCTGGGTTAAATGCATTTATACAAATGGAATGGGGGTGTAATGTGTTGCTTCTCCCGGAGGTATTCACATTTTAAAACTTGGGCCTAGAGAGGGCAATTCTTCATTCAGAGGAGCAAGCGTCCAGGGTCGAGTCACCGGCTTTATGAGAGGGAGACTTTTACAGGGACTTGTGGCAAAGAGGACACCAACAGGGTAGGAGGGGGGACACGAGTCTCTTCCTACTATTTTCATTGCAAAAGACAATGGGCCTGAAAGAAGGTGTTTGCATCGGATGGAGATAGTTTCCCTAGTTCCCCATGGCATATTCAGGGAGGCACCTGTTACCGATGCCTTTACATCAGGATGGCCCTTGTTGCATTTACTGCTTTCTAAGTCAAGATGACTCTTGAGAAGAGACTTAGTAAGTCAGCTGATGGGGACATAAGTTCCCTGCATGGTGACACAAGGTTCAAACATGGTACTTACCTCCAGGAAGACCGAGATCCCTGGGACTGGAGGTGGTTCTCCTTCATGACACAGTGTGTGATCACCCCAGATGGCGCACCATTAAGGATCAGCTGAAGCGCTAACAAAATCTTCTCTTCATCTCTAATATACTACGTAGAAGATTCACGCCTCTACCTGGTACCAATTTGCTTGAAGACAAATATATTTATTAAGAAAATATGGTGTCCCTTTTCTGCAACAAACCAACTTATAAAAAAAAAAAAAAACTCAGCTTAATGTCATTAACAGTTCTGCCTTTTCCATGGCATAATATTGTGTATAGTGAGAAATATATATTTGGTTTATGGCTTTTCTGGCACAGGGTTCCTAAAACCCTTGGAATTTCCTTAGTGATAGGAGCAATAAACGTGTTTTTTGTTATCCAGAGCAAATCCCTTACAGCCAGCGTGAATTCTGTAAGGGAGGTGATTTTGGAAAGTCTCTCAGGAACCAACAGTGTAATCGGAATTTTGGAACATTCAATCTCACTCCCCTACCCCAAGGGAGGAGAGAAGGCCTGGAGGTGGAATTGGTCACCAGCCAACTGATTCAACAATCATGCTCACAAAATGAAATCAGCATTAAGCTCATCCCCGCCACCCCCCCCAATACTGTTCAGAGAACTTCTGAATTAGTGAGCACTTGAGGTGTGGGGGTGGTCGGTATTCCTGGAGAGATACCTTGCTCTGTTAGAAGATAAAGGGAGGAGTATTACAAATTTGGAGACTTTGTGTAAATATCTTTTCAAATTGCGCAACATCAAACTGGAAATGGGTAGGAGAACTCCATCTGGAGCTAGGAGCCAGGTTTTTATAGAGAAGACAGGAAGCAAAGTAAGGCAGTTATTTGATTGACTATAGCTTAAGCAATTGCATTATAGGGGAAAACCTTGTTGACTCTGTTGGGTTCTCCTTAATCTAGAGGCATTTACTGGAATCGACTTTGGCCCAGGTTTCCGTTGGCTTGTTTTGCTGACACAGGCAGCAGGCTTCCCCGGTCTAATGGCTTCCTTGTTGGATTACTTTGACACATTCCTTCCATCTGGCTGTTCCTGATATATATTAAATGCGCTATCTACATAGCACATTGCAATGCGCTGGTAATCTAGTAAATAATGTCCTGAGTTTTGTGAGCTGCTTTGGTAAATGAATCAGACCCAAGAAAGGGGTTGTGGGAATGCAAACACAGGTATCAACTTGGGCTCACAGGTATATGAAATGGGCTGGGAATAGGGGGTGTCTTGTCAGACTGAACCCTTGATCTGCAGAACCTGAGACTCTCTCCAGGGAGATGGTGTCGGAACTGAGTTAAACTACTGATGCCACAGAATGGGCTGGTGTGGGAGCCCCTCGCTACACACACACACACATACCCCCGAAGTGTTGGGAGTGAGGTGGTGAGAGTAGAGGAGGAACAAAAGAAGAGTTTCCCCTCAAATACCAGGGTAGCCAGTATCCCCTAAGAGGGAGCCAGGTCATTTACATCCGGACTCTTTCTCTGTGTGCTACTGATGGAGCTCGCAGCTGCATGCCTGGCCTTCCTCCTAGGCCACTGTGGATGGGCCAGGTAAATTGGACTTTCCTTTCCTGGCCTGAGGCTTCTTTTTTGCCCAGTGAAAATTTCTCTTTCTCATTTATTCAACATTTGGACTGCAGCTGCCACTGTTTCTCTGTCAGGTCAAGCTGAATAAAGACAGCTCAGCTCAGCCTCCGAGGGTCTTGTTTGCTTGTGGGGGGGGGGGGCGGAGGGAGGTTAGGCCTGTGGCCCTCCTAATAAGCAGCAGCAGCCACTGCTTTTTGAGGTTATTTAGATCCATAGATGGAGACTGAGAGATTGGGTGAGCCCCTGGAGAGTCCTGAGACTTTGAAATAAATTTTATACCATGCAGTTGCTCCATGAGACACTATGAAGGAAATCTCCCACATTTCCCTGGAGGGATAAAGAAAAAAAAATATATATATTAAACACCAAGATTTCTAGTTCCCAGGATGTTAAGTGATCATAAATAACTTAAAAAAGAGAAATTCTTAAGTGTAGACGATATGCTGAGCTTGGTCCAAAGGCAGGACTGGCAGTCAAGACAAGAAAGAACTATGCATTGGAGAACTTTGTGCATCTGAGTCCATGGAGGTCACCCGTCTCACAGAAATGTGTGGGTCTCTCCGCATAACTGGGATGTTTGCAATCGTTTTAGAGTAGAGTTTCCCACAACTAAGTTAGGACATTTTCAGCTAAAAGTAAGAGAAAACTTCAAGTGCCTAAGGAACTGGCTAATCAGAGGTTCAATAACCTCTTCCAAGACATCCTTTCTATCTTGGGTCTCTTTTGTCAGCTCTGTCCTCAGGTTAGGCCGCTCAGGCTTGGCTTCCAGCCTCTGTTCTCTCTCTTCCTTTGACAATGTTATAAACTGCGCCTCTCATTTTGTTTTCTTTCTCCCACTCATCCTCTACTATCAGTTTCCTCACCTCTTAGTCTGTCGTTTACACCTGTTACTCTCCTCCTAAAACATTTCTTATGAAGCAAAATAAAAAACAAAAAAGAGTCAATCTTAAAAGCTGGCAGTAAAATAGGGAAGAAAGTGTCTTTATTTAGGACAACCCCATGATAGACTTGGGGTGGAGGGCAAGACCTTGAGGTTGGCAGGAAACAAGAAAACCAAAGAGGCGAGTGACCTGCTTTGCATGAGGAGTGGAGGCAGGCCTGGCAGTGGTAAGGAGCCGAAGGTGGGCAGCTAGCGGGCTCAGCAAGTATCAGGGATCGCAGAGGGCTTTCTAAGAACACATACTTAGAAGTGTTGAATTCTACTTTGATTGTTGCAAGGTTACCTTTCTTTCATTTTCTTCAAAAGTCAGCCTGTGGAAAGCTGTGTGGAGGTTCCTGAGAACACTAAAAATGGATCTACCATTTGATCCAGTGATTATACTCCTAGGTATCTACCCAAAGGATACAGACACACTAATTTGAAAGGAAACGTGCACTCCTATGCTAGGTGCAGCAGGATTTACAGTAGCCAAGATATGGAGACAACCCAAATGTCCCAAAATAGACGAATGGATCAAAAAGTGTGGTATATTTCTACAATGGAATATTACTCAGCGATCAAAAAAGACAAACTCATGCCATTTGTGGCAACTGGAAGGGATTGTGCTAGCCGAGGTTGGTCAGAAGGGAAAAGATAAATGCTGATGGTCTCACTTATATGTGGAATATAAGAGAAACCAAACAAAAGTTTAAGAAAGAGCCAAAACGAGCCAGCAGACCATAGAACTAAATCAGGCAGCAAAGGGGCCAGGAGGAGGACAAGACAGGGGAATAAGGGAATACAGTGATGGTCCAGGGGTGATACAGTGGCGGAAGAACTATGGGGACTACGATGATGCAAGAAAAAATTTAATTAATAAACAATTAATTAATAATTTAAAAAAGTCAGTCAAGACCTTGAAGGATTTGGAGTGTGTGTGAGTAAATCAAGGAAAGGGACAGAACTTGACTTCTGACTTAGAAGAGGGGCCGCATGCATTGGATAAACTGAGCTAATTCCAGAGCCAGAGGTGACCGCAAGAATGTAACTGCTCTGAGAAAGTGCAGACATCTTGAGGGGGGGCCTGAACTTTCCACAGGATGTGGACTGGAGATTTAAGCCAATCTTATCTGGATCTCAAGTGGCAGGCTGCCTGCCGCTGACATTTGGGTCATGCACGGTTTTTATTTTATTTATAATATCAAATCCCTTTCCTTGGCCTTCCACAGCCTTGCCTCCCCCATGAAGCAGGTCTACACAGACCCTCTGCTCCAACTAAGATGAGGGTGTAGTTTCAAGAACACATCATGCTAACTTGGGGCCCAGCTTGTACCCCTTGCCTGGATCTCCAATGCCTTTCCTGCCCCATCAGGATTCAAATTCTGCATCCCCAGTGTTTCACTCAAACCCCGCTGCCCACTCCAGCCCTCACAGTCTTTGTTTCTGGCTGCTCGTTGCTCCTCCTGTTCCTACCCATGAGGTCTACTTTATTTTTTTTAGTAGACTTTATTTTTCAGAGCAGTTTTAAGTTGCAGTGGAGTGGAAGGCCCAGAGCTCCTGACCTCACACGGGTACAGCCGCCCCATCATCAACACCCTCCACCAGAGCGGCACTTGCATTGCAACTGACGAGCCTGACACATAGCACCCAAAGACCATAGCTTACTTTTGGGGTCACTCTTGGTGGTGTACGTTCTCCGGTGTGGACAAACGTATAATGACATACATCCTCTCTATAACATCATGCAGAGTGTTAACACGGTCTTAAAAAATCCTGTATCATTGTCTCTTCCCGCCAACCATTGAGCTGTTTATTGTCTCTCTAGTTTTGCTTTATCCAGACTGTTGTGTAATGGGAACTGTACACTATTTTGCCGATTCAGATTGCCTTCTTCCACTGAGTAATAGGCATCTAAGTTTCCTTCATGTCCTTTCATGGCTTGACAACCATTTTTGGGGGCTAAATAATATTCCACTCTAAGGATGTATCTACATGTATCATTTGTCCACTGAAGGTTGTCTCAGTCCTGGGGGCTTCTCTGGGCTCACTGTTTGCACTTGTTGCCCGTTACTGTTCAGATCTGCTTGACTTTCACGCTGCCACACCGTGTCAAGTCCTTTTATGTCCCTGGATGCCCTGTGGAGCCCAGCGTGGTGCTTTGTATTATTCCAGAGGCAGGCAGCGTGACTCATACCTTCCTCTTTGGGCAACCCATGCACAAGGCCCACTGTTTGTTCTCCTGCCATTAGCCTCCATTTTCTCCCTATACTCAGCAGCCAGGATCCTCCACTCCTGGGACTGCTGAACCCTTGTCCAGGCTCACTCAGAAACCAAGTTTCTCTGCAGATGCACTGATAGCCCTGAGTTGAGGTGACGGGCAGGGCCCAGCAGACCCCTCGGCCCCCAATTCTTCCACCTCCAGCTTATTCTGGTTGAGTGGGTGAGACCAGCCTGATTTGGAAGACCCTCGACACAGCCTGTATCAGGTACTGTTCTGTGATGGGCAGGTTCTGTCACACGTACAGTAAAGTTCTGCTTGGTATTCAGTGCAAACGCGCGCGCGCGCGCACACACACACACACACTCATATTATGTCACTGAAACAAAAGTCTTACAACATTTGGCCTTATTTATGGAATGCATGCTGCCATTTTCTTTTCTGTTTTAAGTTATTTTATTAAACATGGCAACGGCAGCCACTAGGCTGATTTCAAGACTCACTAATGTATTGTGCTTTTTCAACTCAAAGAACAGAACTGCAGAGGAGCAAAGGGCAGTTGGCAGGGAAGAAGCGGACAAGACCACTCAGAGGTGCTCAGGGGAGCTCCTGGAGCAGAGCTGGTTTGGGGTGATGGCCCGCAGCCCCCCGGGCAGTGAGGGTGAGTAAGCTCATCTGGAGTTCACACCTGCCTGTCCCACTGGGCTCTGCGGGAGGCTGGGTGGGCAGCTTCCTGTTGAGGGACACTGGGGACGGGCCTGGGGTTCTGAGCTGGGGCTGGGTACCGTGCGTGGACATGAGCTGGGCGGACACGTCACATGGTCTGGTGGTATAGTCAGTAAACACTCCTGGAATGAATCACTGACGAGAGTGACCTCCTGTTTGAGAGTTCTCTGTTGGTTGCCACAGACAAAGGAAAAGTCCTGGGAGAGGCTGGCTCCGGGGACATGCATCATCATCACTGTGGCCAGGAATGGTGAAACAGCAAGTGCCAGTTCTTGAAAGAGGGCATCTTACAGGCTCCCCCTGTGTCGGCAAGTGAGCGTCTCCCGGAGAGTCAAGGACCACAGCAGGCTCTTCCAGGGCTTTGCCTGCTGGCTCCATTCTGGGCTGAGCGGAGGCGAGGCTGCATGGCCCGAGCACCCAGGGGGGCCCGGGAGATTACAAGGCTGCGCGTTTTATCGGAGAGGCGTGCGCAGAAGAGGTGATGAGGGGGTGTTAAAAGCCAACAAGGTGCTGACGATGGCTTCGGTCACTCTCCTGTAGCCGGTCACTGTCACACAGATCAGAGTGACCCACACCCGCCCCCAGCACCAGGCTCCTACCTCCCAGTTGGGGGTCGTTCTGTTCTACTCCTGGGCACCAGGATGTCCTGTGCCGGCACGGGAGGGGAGGGAGGGCTTTGCAGGAGAGTGAAAGCCTGGAGAGGGGCCATGCAAACCATGTAGATAAAAGTGCCATGTGCAATAAAATAAGTGAAAACAGGTGGGGGGCACATGGAAGAGGATGCAGTGCTGTGCCCCAGGAGTGATTAAGGGGAGCTGGAGGGGAGGCACTGAGCAAAGTAAGTCAGAAGGAAAAAGAAATAACAGAGAGATGGGGTCACTGATATGTGGAACGCAGAGGACAGAAGCAAAGAGTCAGCACTAAAGTCAAAAATTAACCCTTGAAAGCTGACTGTAGGGCTGGGGGTGGGGGGGTGCGAACACAGTGGGAGGCGCACAGTGGACTCTGGAGGGGCTGTAGGGGTACGAATGGTAACAACCCCTAAAGGGGGTGGACGCGCATAGAAGGTTTTCTGGAGAAGATGAAGCAGGAGTGAGTCTTGCAGGAGGATGCTGGGGCAGGCATGAAGAGCAGGCAGGGAGGGTGTGGACAAAGACCAGAAGCCACGCATGTCGTTGGCTCTGCTGCCATCTAAGTGGGAGTTTGCAGTGGGATGTGGGCTGGGGCGCCAAGGAGGAGGCCCAAGACTGAGAGGGGCCCGCCAGGGGAGTCGCCCCAGCCAGTCCGAGGTGCCCATCTCTGCACGCTCTTCCCCCATTGCTTCCTTACACGACTTTTCCTGCCCTCAAGGACAAGGTCAAACACGCTCTTCCCAGGCACACCTGCACCCCAACAAAGGCACCTACAGCACCCACAGCCCATCCTGCCAGTGCCAGACTCCGGGCTGTGCACAAAGATGGATCATTTGACCCTTAGAACCCTGGAAGGAAGGTGCTAGAAATGGTCTCCCCATTAACATTGGGTGCAACGGGGCATTTGCCCTCCTCTGGACATCGACTTTTCTTTAAGTCAAGATAAGGTAGGAAATCAAAAGATCAAACCTGTAGAGGAAAACCAGAAGCCCCTTTTGCCCAGAATAATTACACTTTTAACCTCAGAGACTCACTGTTCCTATGTGTATAAACTGGACTCCCACTGGTGACTGTTGGAATGATTCTCACAGCATAATCTGCTCCACTGCTTCCTGGGTTCAAACCCTCAATTTTTTTTTAAATTATCAAGCGGACAGTGGTTTACGACATGAACATGATTCAGAGTCTAGGATCCCCCTTCAGATGCACGTTACCACCCTACACCCCACCACGAGGCACGGCAACCCTCCCCAGAGCCCACCGGGCCCCTCCAAGGCCTAAGACTGTCTAATTGTCATCAAGACTTATTTCCACCAACAGTTAAAAAACAAAACTCATCTGAATAGTTTGAGAGCTCTAATTGGTTTTATTAAAGCTAAATGCAGGGTCCCACTTAGCAAAATGGAAAGATTTTAGGAGTTGTAAAAAATGTAAGGTTTTTATAGTCAGAAAGAGTGTGACAGGATTATTAGAAAAAGAAAAGAAAGATGATTTCAGGCAAAGCTGCCTTTCCTGAGGCCAGGCAGGGAGCTCTTATCCCACAGATTTCCCCTAGTGCTGACCAGATTGATTGGTTTGAAATTCCACTTTTAGGACGGGCTGAAACTGCAGTGAGATTAGGTGTGACGTGTTGGGGGGACTTGGCATAGATGTTTCATTGGGGACCCGTTGTATCTTCTTTAATAGTAACAAAAAATAATGCTACTATTTCTCTTACTACTTTAAAGATGAGGAAACTGACGGACACAGGTAGTAAGTGGCCCGCTGCCGAGTTAGGTGGTGGCAGAGCAGGGGTCTGGGCCCAAAGTGCTGGTTCTATTTCATCACTGAATGCCATAGTTGGGAGATGAATACCAGCTGCCGATAAGCACCAGTTTTCACAGTTTCTCATTGTAAATCTTTCATGCGAGCTTTTGACTTAACACACACATATCCAGGAATTCTCATTTAATAACCACGAAGGAGGTAGGGAAAAGCCCCAGTCTCCAACACACACGGATACAAAAAGTAATCTCATCGAGGACAATTGACTTCCTGGAAGAGAAAGTATAGCTCAGAAGAGAACTATTGTTTCCCCAGATGGATTTCAATTTTCCAGTAATCTCCAGAAATGCAGAGGAAATGAAGAATAACTCCCATTGGCTTAACCCCTTTGTCTTGAGAAGAATGCTGGAGCTTAGACCTGCGTCATTTTATGACACCAGGCTTGGGTGGAAGTTGGCCGAGCTCGGTGCCTTCTGCTCCCAATCCTGCCCTGGGATCTCTTCATGGCTCAGAATCATTTTTGTCAACTTGCCAAGTTGACAAAACTTGGCAAGGTCCCCTCCTCGTGTGTTGGGGACCAGGCTATCCCGAGGCTTGCCCATCCAGCACTCCACTCATGGAGACATTCCCACTCGGAGAAACTCATTTATTTACATGTCTGCATTCCTGGCTTGCCACCTAATCAGTTAAGGATCACTGAAGGCCAATGTCAGGGTCAGGGAACTAGACCCTGGAAGAGTCTGGGTTATTTCTGACGCTGACTATGTAGGATTCCTAGGGAAAGGGTGGAAGCAAACTTATCTAAACCACCACCCAGAGCTAGGCCGTAGGCAGTTCGGGACTGTTAGTCTTAAAAGACATTGGTGGGGAGTTGGGGGAGACACAAAGAGGGCAGGAGCACGGTGGTCCATGGGGAGGACTATGGTGCTTTGAGGCTGGGAATGCTAAGCTGCCGTCACCGGAGGGGGAAACTTAGACTTCCAAAAACACAAACAACAATGTGAACCAACATCACCCCCCCCCCCACACACACAAATTTAAAAAAAGATAAAAAATTTAATTTTTGTAATAACAAAAAATAAATCTTCCATCTCAGAAGTTTTCCGCTCGTCCCCAACTCCGAGTTTCTTTCAATCCCCGCGGCAGTGAGTCATCTCCCGGCTCCTCCTCCCCTTGGATTGTCATGATCTCTTAGCCGGGTCTCCCCGCTAAACTGTAGGACCCACACATGCAGCTGTGGTCTTCCTCATCTCTGACTCCACAGGGCTGGGGCGCAGGCTGCTGGGGTCATGTGTTATTATTAGGGATGAAATGGTATAAAAGGAAGAAACCTCCCCGCGGCCTCAGCCAAGAGGGATGGGACCACAGGGACTTTACGTTCTAGTTATGACATATTTGCAGCTGCCAGGTACTCTGTTTTCCAAAGGACCAGGTTCATAGCACACAGGGGTGGAAGGCACCCCTCAGGGGGGGACCCCGGGGTGGGCAGGGCTGCCGTGGGTGGGCCCCACCCTAATGGCAGTGTTAACGAGGATGCATTTTCTCTAGTCAAGGTGCCCTCAGACCAGACTGCAGAGAAGACTCCGAGGCTCTCTTCAAAGCCGTGGGAAGGCCACGCCACGAAGATGCGGCCTGTCCCCAGGGCGGGGTCCGGGAAAGCGCCAGCAGAACCCGGGCAAGGAAAGGGGACAAGAAATCCGGAACCGCCCAGACTGAGTCAGTCCTCTGGGCCCTGCTGCCTAAGAGTCATCCATTCCCTGCTGAGAAGGGGTTGCAGGTCACCAGCGGGACCACTACGAGGTGTTTGTAATCCATGCAAGCAAGGGCTTTAAAAGGAAGCCAATTCTTTTAACATTTTCGTAAGTCTCTAAGTTATGGATGTGAGCTCTGTGGATCTGGCAGTGGCTTGAGACCTGATCCTGCAGTTGAGTTTGGGTCTTAATAAAACATGTTCTAGGACGTGCAGGTGCTGTTAAGTCTGGGCAGTGGCTGCACGGCTTGGGTGTCTCATGCAATCCTGGGTACATGCTCCACAACGCCCACCCGGAACCATTTCTCTAAGACTAGTGTCCCCTACACTGGGCCCCCATCCTTAATTTGTTTTCTTTTTAAAATACTAAAGAGTGCCTCCCTGGTGGTGCGGGAGTTAAGTCTCAGCACTATCAAGCTATCACCAGCCACTGAGGCCTGAGTTCGATCCCTGGCCAGGAAGCTACCCACGTGGCGCAGCAGACCTCTCCTGACTCCCTGCTGCTCCCCTCAGCCGTGTGTTTCAGTAGATCCACCTGTTCTGTTCCCCACTCTGTCTCTGGTGAATCCTCTCCCACCCCCACCTCTGACCTACACCCCTGCTCTTGTATGCATAAATAAATAAAACAAATCTTTCAAAAAATACTAAACAAATGACTACACAGTAAGGAATCGGCACAGCTCACAGTACAACTCTGCTCTGTCACTTCACCAAAGAGAGAAAAACAAACCTACTCAGAGGAGTATCTGAATGGCTGGAATTTATTCTCTCCAATCTTTTCCTCAAAATCCAGTTAAACAGTGACAGATTCTGTTTTGGTTTCTCTGCTTTCAATTCCCCAGATAGGAAGCCATCTGCCTTGGTGAAAACGATTTATCACAGGAATTGTGTATAGTGGAGAGGGAGGAACAGGACCGCCTGGCGAGTGTTGACTGTGCGTTTCTGGTGTGAATCCACCACCACGGGGTACAGCTGGAGCACAACGGTTGAGGGTCCCGCCAGCCGCTCCAGACTCGGGGCTCACACACGCCTGGGCTCCAGTCTTGGTTCTGATCCTTTCTACCTGTGGGGCGTTGGGCTGCTCCTTGCTATCTCTGAGCTTCACTTCCCTGCCTCTCAAGAAGTGGGGAGTTGGAAGCCTTCCTGGGAAATAGCTGTTGCGGAGTCACATTATCTGGGGGCGCATCTCCTCAAGGATTTACTTGGAGGTGCCGATAAAGAACTTCTATATACTGTCCCTTCCCCGGCACCACACTCCAGGGAATGAAGCTCTGATGGGGGTGCAGGGGACTCGGACTTGGGCAAATCACACTGTGTGAGTCAGGAGAACAAGCACTTCCAAAGTCAACAGGACTAAGGGGGTGGGTCTCAGAAAGGTGAGGGTCACGGCCCAGAGGGAGCCCATTCATTCAGCCAAGGTCTGAGCTGGGTGTCTGCAGTGTTCTTGAGACCAAGAGCCGGTGGTGGATGGCGCCAGGTCAACCCCTGGCCCACGGAAGCTTTCACCCCACCTGGGGCAGATGTGTAATAAGCATGATCAACAGGTGAAATAGACTGTGTCCAGAGGCTTCGGGAGCAAGGGGAACTGTTGTTTCACAAATTCAAACAAGGTGTCAAACATGTCTTCCCGAGAAGGTGGCATTTGCATGAAAACCAAAGGGATGGGGATGTCTCCAGAAGGTATTGGGCAGCCTGGGTGGAGGTGGGTGGACAAAGGGTAAAATCCTGGAGGGAAGGGTCATTACTGGTAGCGTGAAGACTGAGGGGCACCTGGGACCCCCAGACTTGCAAGCGCTAAAGGGGTCCAGCCACCTGTGCACACAAGCATGTTTAGCGTGAAAAGACTTAACAGGGCCTCTTGCTGCCTCTGCACAGGACACTGCTGCTGGGAGCACCTTTGTGTTCACCCCCCACCCAGCAGCCCCCCCACCACGGCTGCCCGTAACCAGCACTTTCTCTGTGAAGCCGCCCTGGTGCCCAAACCCTGCTCCGCGCACACTCGGCCACTCACACTTCACCCTTGTTCCTTTTAAGTGTTTTTCTCTGTGTGAAAATGATGGATGCACCTACTTATCCCATTAGAGCATGAACCCCTTGAAGGTGAGACCGAGTCTCACCCACCTTGGTGAACCCCCCGAGACTGTAGTTGCTCAATAAACGTGTGAGGCCCCAATTCTCAAGTGCATTTGCGAAGCACCTTATGGTGACAATAAAGAAAGGGCCCTTTCAAATGATACATCTAAACACTGGCACATGCCACCAGCAGCTTCTAAATCCTCTAAGTCCTGAAAGCTGTTTTTCCATCTGCTACGTCTTGGCTGAGCCTGATCGTTTCTCAGGAGCTGAGGTATAAATACACATCAAGTGATCGCACCTGCACATAGGAATCACACCTGGGAGCATGAGGCCTGTATCAAGTAGCCCTTCTACGTACCTGAGGGGGTGTAGTGGGAGGTGAGGAGAAACCCTATACCCCAATATGGCAAAAATGGGCCCCTCAGAGTCCTGCGCCCTGATAACTGGGCGGCCCCTGGGTCTCGTTGCAGCCGTTTCTGTTTCTGCCGGCCTTGATCACTGGGGAAACGTACAGGGTATGTGACCTCGTGGCCCTGCAATATAAGTTTTCATGGAGAGTTGCCATTCTCAAGCGTCAGGCATGCCGACGAGCAAAGTCCCCAGGGCGACTCCGGAGCAGAAATATCCCAATTTAAAAATACTCTCCAATTGGCTTCTACAATGTGTGAGTTCGATGCTCTCGGGCCCCACGTGCCATGGCAGCTGGCCTGTCTGTGTTTATTTGTTCCTCCGCCTTGTGATTATTCAGAGGGACTGCATTTGTCTCACTGTCTCCTCCACGAGAGGCGGGAGCCCCTGAGAATGGAGGTCAGCGACCTCGAAGCAGTGCTGGGCCCGCGGGGACTCTCGGAGGCGGGTGGAGATCAAAGGAGGCTGATCCTCCTAAGGAGCCAGGAGGCAGGTTGGGCAGCCGTCTTGATTCCACCTGCCACAGGAGGCTGGTCCTTGCCTTTGCTGTGTCCTTGGAGGCAGAGTGGACGGGAGTGGCCAGTCTCGCAAGGCACAGAGTCAGAGGACGGTCGGCGAATATGAATATGATTTACATGATAGACCCCACAGGGTCAAGAACAGAGGGGCTGCCTCGGAGTTCCCCTTGGCCGGCCAGGGGATGGGCCTGGGCGTGGCCAGCTGGTGGGCCTGGGCTGGAGGAGGGAGCTTCTCTCCTAAGGTTTTGGGGAAATGTCGGCCAAGGATGACACCCAAATAGGCTGCAATAAAAGGGGGTGGGGACTAAATGGGTAAAATGAGGCCCAATTGCCTTCCTCAGTCCCCCTAAGACCTCAACAGCCCACAACACCCCCATTGACCTGCAAGGGTCCTGGCCAGCTGTGACTGCATCCACACCAGCGCCCAGGGAGGGAAAAAGGGCTAGATTTTAAGGCCCATTAGGTCACTTCAGCTGGGTAGACTCCCCACTCTGGGCCTCTTTTCTCACTCTTGGTGAGAGCCCCAGACTGACCTTCCTGACGCTGGGTTTCAGCGACACCACGGCCCCCCGCACCCCTCTCGGTGTCCCTCATTGCTGCTCACTCTCCTGATCACAGCAATCCCGAGACGGGTCAAATCACGACCCCGTGTCATGCAGGAGGACAACGAGGCTGGGAGAAGACAGGTACCTGGGCAAGCTCTGCCGGGCAGCAGCGGAGTCAGCACCCGAACCCAGACCTCCCTGCTCTGTTGTTGACACATCGGTGATGCCTGTCGCTCTCCGACAGCCAAGCTTTCCTAGCACGCCTGGCACGCTGCTGGAGCACCTGTCACGTGGACGACGAGCGAGTGTGGTATTAAGTACATTATGCGACATGGAAAGACATTTCAAGAGTGGAAAGGATTAATAAACGGTTATTTAAAAGAAACGCGGGGGCCAACGTTTGTTACTAGGAGCTGGTACATGGGGATTTATTTTATGATTCTGACTATCGCCTATGTTTGAGATCTTCCATAATAAAATTTTAGAAAAAAACAAAGAAACAAAAAGGGTGTAAGGGCAGGACTTGGCACAGTGCAGGTTTTCTGATCCCATGCAGACCGGGTAAAGGAGGAGTCAGAGTCCTCAGTGGTTTTGCAGGTTTTTTATTTGGGGTTCACCAGGCATATGGCAGGCAGGGGTGCTGGCTGGGGGGCTGGGAGGCTGGCAGGCCTCCCAGCCCCCCAGCAAGTCTTCACTCTATTTGGACTCTCTGGCGTTGGTTCTGCTGCTTCTCGGCTTCTGCTTCGGCTTCTACTGCTGCTACTGCGGCTGCTGCTACTGGTGCTGCTGGCGTCCCCCCGTGACGCCACCCTTAAAAGCCCAGTCTCAGCCCAGGTGAATCCCATCTACCTATGCCCACACCCTATTCCAGGTGCCCACCATCAGGCATGCATTCAGGACAAGGATCCATCATCTATCCTGATGGCGGAAGGGCAGAAAAGCCTGACATTTTCTTTACCCTACAAAGGGCCAGAAAACTGTTACTGAGGCCATTGCCAGGGGCCTCTGTACCGGCCAGGGGGGAGGCTGTAGGGCCCCCCTGCCCCCTCTGGAGGGATCACCCGGCCTCTGTGGGGGCCTCTCGCTGGGCAGATGGGGTGAGGATGAGATAAGTTGCGTTAATTCTGCTTCCTTCGTGAGAGTTTGTCCCCCTCCCTTCTGAGAGGCCAAGGGGTTGGGCTCTGGAGGCCGACATCTTGGGTTCATGATCTTAACTCTGCCCCCCTGTTGTCTTGGGAAGTTATCTAATTTCTGGGTGCTTCCGTTTCCTCCTCAGTAGAGGCTACTGTGTAGGGTGTGTGAGGATCAGGTGATATATACACATCACGTATACAAGTTAATAACGGCCAGGGGATGGGCAGCGTTTCAACATAATTTGTGTTATGCTGTGACACATACTATTACAACACCGTGATGATGATGATCATCCCGTCTTCCTCATCTACCTAGACATAATGGAGTCTGAATTCTCAGGGACCCCACAGCCCCCCTGTCCGCCTCTGACTCAGTCTCTGAAAATGTCTGAATGAAAAAGATGCCGGCCTTCTCTGGGCAAGTGGGGTTCAGAAAAAGGGAAGCGGCTCTGTCTCAGGCGTTGTGTAATAGGAAACTGAACCTGGTGGTTGGAGAAGAGGTAGGGCACTCATTCAGGAAAGCAGATTCGAGCGCAATTCCACCACACGAGACTCGCCAGCCACCTCACTGGGCCCAGGTTCATCTTCTCTAAACCAGCGATTTGAAGCAGGTGGTCTCTGGGGTTTCGTTCAGCATCGACTCTTGTGGCCTGTGCTCTGATGTGCTCTTGGCCATGATCAGTGTCAGGATTCTGAATTTCAAACACTCTATGAGGCTTCACGCCATTCACCAGCTCCCCAGCTGCTAGGGTCTGACATCCGCATGTCGCCGTGTCCCGATGCCAGACGAACGCACCAGATTATCTATTAAACTCTTAAAAGAACAACTGTGTCCTATTCTTTATGTTCATGATGACTGGTTGATAATGTCAAATAAAAATACATCCTACGAGCTGGTCTCTCTTAGGCAGCTGTATATAGCAGGCTGGATAAATATTCGCTGAGCTATTTTATGACACATATATCTAATTATATGTAGGCAGATAAATCTCAGAGGCATATCAGATAGCTACATATTTCTTGGATCCTGTGTCAGGAATATCTAGAAACTACATTCATGAAAAAAGAGGTGTCCATATGTTTAAATTCCACAACTCTTATGGAAGCCACACTCTGATTGAGGGACAATCCTCAAGTGTTAGAAGTGATCGTTTCCAGGTGGTGGAATTTCAGCTGATGTTTTAGTCTCTTCCTTACAGTTTACATATTGTTGATTATTATTTTTTTTAATATTGAGAGTTTGTTATTTATGTACTCAGTAGAAAAGTCCTTATAGTGAAGAGTATCTACAAGGCACTAATTCTGATACAGTATAAAGGTAAAATTATTAAAGAGAAATAGTACCAAAATGTCTGATGTAATAACTAAACAACCTATTAAAAAACATTCAAAATTTCTAAAGTAATTTCTAAGGTTTATTACTTTAATAATACTTTAAAATGCAGGATTTTAGATACTTTCGTCTCACGATTGAGTTCTCAGATTTCTTGGATGCCTCATAGGTCTGCTCACAACTAGAAAATCCTAGAAATTGTTTTGATCTGGGCCAATTCAGCTGTTTGAGAACAAATTAACACTTGCGTAAATACCCCCCCCTTTTTTTTTAACATAGGCTATTCATTTTGTTCAGTTTTATGATTTGCATTTCTATTGGAGATTTCATTTTGTTTAATCCTGGGACTCCCTTAGACAGACCCTCCCACACACACACCAGCCTTGCAGCAGCGCCCACCCCCACCCCACGTCCTCAGTTAATGGAGAACCCTTCCCAGCCTCTGTCCTGCCCCTGCCCTGTCTTGGCCTGCGGGCAGCGGTTCCCACAGCCAGGCTATCAGGAGAGTGGCGAGAGCTGAACAATGGCAGAGGAAGCCAGAGCGGGCTCTGAGCTGATAGCCTCCCAGACGGCGCGTCCGGGCCAGGTGAGGGATCTGGGCACGCTTCCTCCGCAGTCCCCTTGCCTCTGGACCAGGTTCTGCAGAGAACAAAGAGTCTCCTGCATTCTCAGTTCCACTGTTCTGGGTGGCCAGGGGAGACGGGGTTCTCACGGAAGACGGTCCTTTGCCCCGCGGCCTCAGGCAAGGACCCCTCAGAGACCACAGGCAACATCCTGGTGGGCTGGAGAAGCCCTGAATGGCACAGTCCCACGCGATCCTCCTGCCTGAGTGCCCGCTCAGTAAAAACGATTACTAAAAATCTTCATTAAGTGCTGAATCCAATACTAGCAGTGACTATTTCCCAAGCATTTATAAAGTGCCAGGGGCCAAGTTAAATGCTTGATGTGCATGAGCTAATTTAACTCAGGTGATTTTTTATTCTCCTTGCTGTTCATGTATTGTTGATTAAGAGAAAAAAAACACTGAGCATCTGTTCCTCATATAATCAGAAGACAAGTCGTTGTCACTGGGAAGAGTAGCTACAGTGCTCCCCCAGGCAAGAACTACCATCACCTCTATATTATAGATGGGGACATAGGCGTGGGGTCACTTTCTCTAAGTCTAACCCAGGTCTGTCCTTCTCTTGAATTCCTGTTCTTTCCCGCTGTTCTACACAGACATGGGCAATACTCAAAACCGTAAACAAGACAGGCGTGTTCGCCGCTTCATGGGGCTCACAGGGAAGGACAAAGAAGAGTTAAGTACGTTGTGAAGCAAGAGCTGGGGAGGAGAAAGCAAGGTTTACAGCACTCCCTGCAAGAGCTGCCCTAGGAGGGCTAGATGGGTCACCTGTGTTTGTGAATTCTAGAATGTTTTGTGAATATAAATGTAGCTTAGAAAACAACGCCTGCTTACTAGTACCTTGTCCGAGTCTCTGCTCTTAAGGTGAATCGAGGTCTGACACTCGTTGGGGCTGGTGGATGAGAACAAGGCAAGACAGAAATGCCTGCATTTTCACTGTGGACATGAAGGGTTCTCCTCCTGCAAACCCTTGATTTCATTTTGCTCAACAGTCCTGGAATTCCATCTGGCTGGGAGAGTGGAAGAAGCTTTTCTCTCGAAGATATTTCTTTTGGCAAATATTTGAGGATTCTAAATGTGACCAGTCACCTACTGGGTCTCTGTGTGAGAGGAAGCAGTCCCCAGAGCACCAGTAGAACACAGGCCTTTCCTGCCTCACTTTCACCTCCAAAACCCTTCCTTTGCAAGTCTCAGAGTAGAAGTTTGCAGACCAGAGGCAGTAAAAAGGCTAATCTTGACGGCTAGCCTCCCGGAATAGAAATTTAATTTTAAAAAAGTACATGATTATTCATATTTCTGTCTGTCTCCGTAAAAGTCAAACATTTATTTCCAGTCCAAGTATTCTGGTCAATACAGGACTCTTGGCTCTTAATCTGTTCCTACAAAGATAGCAGAAGATATTGTCAAAATATATTCCAAGTGGTCACTTCTTCTAGGTAGGAAAAGGATTGGAGCTTTATAAAGTGTGTATTAAGGGAGTGAAGTACCTGAGGGCTCATCTGAAACTTCAAATTGCCAAGCCAACAATTTTGGGAACATTTCAACCAAGTTCTGTGCTGCTGGGCAAATATCTTCTCACCGTTTGATCCATTGCAGTGCTCAGTGATCACGCCCCTGCTGTGAATGTGGTGTGGGAAAGAGCTTTCACTTGGAATCCAAAAGTCTGAATTCTAACCCTGCTTGTTAACTGCTTGACCTTGAGTGAATTCTTTAAATTCTATGTTCTTTAGTGTGTTCACCTGTAGAATAAAGACCAAATTTACCTGATAAGGTCATGGAAAGGATCACAGGATGTGTTCAGGGGCCCAATAAATGACATCTCCACTCCCCACCTGTAGGGTAAGGAAAAAGGTCAGGCTTTTCTGCCCTCCCGCCATCAGGATAGATGATGGATCCTTGCGGTCCTGAATGCATGCCTGATGGCGGCACCTGGAGTAGGGGGTGGGCCTAGGTAGATGGGATTCACCTGGGCTGAGACGGGGCTTTTAAGGTCGGCATCATGGGGACGCCAGCAGAAGCCAAGAATGAACAGAAGTCGAGAGAGAAGCAGAGAAGGCCGGAGAGCCCAGATAGAGTGAAGACTTGCCTGCCAGCCTCCCGGCCCCCCAGCACCCCTGCCTGCCATGTACCTGGTAATCCTAATAAAAGACTTGCAAAAAAACCACTGAGGACTCTGACTCCTCCTTCACCTGGTCTGCTGGATCAGAAAACCTGCACTGTGTCATTCCTGCCCCTTACACCACCCAAGTCAGGAAAATGGAGAGCCAGACCCTGGAGTCAGGGGGAGGGCAGGGAGAGGCCACTGAGTCCCCTTTAATACTGATGGGACACCTGCCGGCTTAGCTGAGGGTCTACAGCAACTGGGGGTCTTTCTTCCCAGCCGTACCCTGTCACATGGTGAGTCTGGAGGCACAGGCTGCATGTTAGCTCCCTGCAGGTTGGCATCTCCCCAGGCCGGGAGCAGGAGGAGCTGAGCTGCCAACACCCAAGAGGGGCCGCGTGACTCTTGGGCCAGAGACACTTTCCAGCACAAAAAAACACTGAAAGTTACAGACGCACTGGTGCCCACCCAGGGGTGCTCCGTGCGCCTGTGCTAAGACAGAGTTGGATTATTGGAGCTAAAACATTAGGGGTGACGTGGCCAGTACTCAGTAGGCCCCTGTGCTTACCTCGTTCTCACTCACGTCTCCTCCCCTCCAATCAGGTCTACTGCGGCAAGTTGGTTTGCGTCATTATTGGTTTCAGGTGTTAGAGATTCAGCCCCTGCAAATGTGTCCTCCCAGCCCCCAGTGAGTCTTCACTCCTTCTGGGCTCTCCGGCGTTCTCTGGAGGTCTCTGCTTCTCTTTCCCTCTCATTCTCTCTGCTTTTTAACTCTCTGCTCTCTTGGTTCTCCTGGCATCCCCGTGACACCACGCTTAATAAGCTCAGTATCTCAGCCCAGGGGCGCCCACTTACGCATGCCCACACCCCACTCCAGGTGCCCGCCATCAGGCATGCGTTCAGGACCCCAGGGATCCATCATCCATCCTAATGGTGGGAGGGTAGAAAAGCCTGATACTTTTTTATTTACCCTACATGGATGTTCCTGAGTTTTCCCCACTTAGTTTGTGTCTTACAATTTTTCAGCACTTAGAGTCTTTGTACCTTTCAAGCAGCCCTCACGGGCCTGGTGTTCATTCACTCAGAATTTTGTCATTTGTCGGTTTCCTTGTGTTTCTCTTAGGTATGATTGTTCCCAATTCTTTGTTATATTTTCTGTTATTTTGTTTTCTTTTTTCTCCTGGCTTTCTTTCACCTTCCTTTCAGGAGGAGGGTAAGGATGGAAACTTGAGTGTGGAGTTCTTGGCGGGAAGGTCCTCGGGAGTCCTCCAGGGCCACAGGGCAGACCTTGTTCTGGCCCTTCTCGAATCTGGATCTTCAGATCTGTCTCTTTCTGTATCTCACTCTCAACGCTCTTCCAGCAGATGTCTCTTCCTCCATTGCTCATCCTCTTTTTCGTCTTCTCTCCCTCCTCCTCCTTCAAGGGGAGGCATTTAAGAGTAACTGTTGGTTTCTGACACTCTTTGCCAAGGAACATTTACTGAGTCAGCTTCCCTTGAAAACGGTCCCTACGCCTTGGCTTAAATACTTCATGGAACATTGCTCTCTTTCAGTTGGTAAACTCTGATATCGGGCAGAAAGGTTTACACAGGGCTCTGGAGCCAGACTGTTTGGATGCAGAGACTGGCCGGTCGTTTACTTGTTGAGTGGCTTCCTGCGCTGTCCGAACTCTCTGCCTACTTTCATCTGCACAGGATAAATAGTAGCCAGTCCATAGTCCTGTTGTGAAGTCATAATGCTTGCAAAGCACTTAGATACCTGAGAAAGTAAGTCCACATCATTCCTGCCCCAGCCTTTGAAGCTGCCCCTAGTAAGCCAAATCTACCTCCTCCCTGCAGCCTGCCCAGTGTCAGGACATCTGTCCACCTCCTGCTGTCCTCCAGGCCCAGCGAGGCCTGCTTCCTCCTCACCCCCTGTGGGCTCTCCCCAGGCAGGCCAAGCCCCTCTCTGCGGACTCCACTGATCCAAATAGAAAGACACCAGCCTTGGCCTCCAACTCGCCAGCCTCAACGCTTTATCAAAAGTAAAAGACAAGTAAATGTTTGATAAGATTTTGTGTTAAAACTTACCCACTTCCCCCACACCTGAGGAGGACCTGCGCCAGCAGCTCCTGGACTCTGGAGCCGGGAGGCCCAGCTCTTCTCCCCGGGCCTGAGGGTGGACACGGGGTCAGGAGGAGGAGGGCGCCAGGCGCAGTGGGGTCCACCCTCCTGCCCTGACCCCGCTCGGCCTGGGCCGCGGCTCCTCACCCTGCCCAGGAATCGCCACGCCGCTCTGTGCTCAGCCGTCCCTGGCTGTTGACAAGCCGCTGACAGGCCTGAACAGCCTCCACTCACAGGAAGGGCCCGCAGCACGGGGCCAGAGTCTGATTGTGAACAGCGTCGGGGCGCGGCCCTTTGCGGTCCAGAACACACGGCTCACGGCGTCGCGCTGGGTTAGCCAGAGGCAGAGCGGCCTTTTCACAGAAGGAAACCCTTTTCAGGATGGACACTGAGGCTTGGAGAGGCTTAGGGACGAGACCACGCGCTCGGCCGCCAAGCATGGAGCTTGCAGGATCTGCGGGTCTCTGGGGCCTGCCTGTGCGGGAGGCTTGGGCGGCTGCTGGGTGAGTCCTGTGGCCGCAGCCCTGGAGGTCCCACATCTCTGGACGCCTCTTTCTCAGCAGTAGCAGGGACAGCAAGAAGCAGGTGGCCTGAGGCCCCCGGACCTTGGACGTACAAGTAGGGGCACGCTTAGGTGTGACGTCTCAGCTTGCGGCAGCAAAGTCTCCTCTCGCTTGGCCAGGCTTCCGTGTGAACGAGAAACCACGGGGCCACTGCAGTCCTGCTCCCGGGAGAGTCGGGTTCCTCGGGTTCCTCTGTCTCCTCGTCCTCCCAGTCACGCAGCCCAGGGACCCTTCCGCCCAGGAGGCTTCTTTTTGAAGAGCTCTCCAGAGACTCTTAAGGAAAATAAAGTTCTTTTCTGGCCTCCATTTAGATTTTCTTGGATTCAGGTAAAAAGAGGAGCCCAGGAGTCTACGGAGGAGAAGCTGCTGAGGGGGCCTGCCCAGCTCTGCCCTCCTCACTGTCCTGCCCGGGGCAGGAAGTAGGTTTGGAGTCACCCCGCCTCAAGCTCTACCTGCAAGAAGGGTTTGGGGCGGGGCTGGGGGCGGGCCACGGGGGCAGCAGGTGGCCAAAGCAGGAGTGAATTTATGTCAGGTGGGATCTAGGACAAGGCAGACCGTCTTGACCCCTCCCCTTCCTTGGCTCCCTGCTGACTGAGGAGCAAACTAATGTGGGTTGTGAAGTTCTTAACACTCTGTCCCCAAACGCTGGCTTCTTTGCCAGGCACGCGCCCACAATCTCCGGCTGTGTCGATTATTTTCTGGTCTGCGAAAGTGCTGTTTCCCTTTCTCCCCTCACCCACCTCTCTTCCTTGCCAGCTCTTCTCAGTACGCGCTGTCCAGCCTCCGCAGCCCTCGGAGACCCCTTGGATGTCATGATGTCCTCGCAGGCTTGATGGTCTAAGCCAAGACAGTATTTTTCTCCCACCAAGTTCTCCAGACCCGGATGCTCAGCTGGTCACGCCACTCAGTTGACTCTCGAGGGGTCTGGGAGCACTGGACACTTTGTGACACCCCTAGGGAGCGGGGTCTTCCTGCAGACGACGTGTTTGAGTTTCTGACATGGTACCAAACTCCGTGGGGTCTTCAAATTGACAAGGGAACAAATGAGCAAACAAAGGACCAGTTATCGTGTCCACCCATTAGCTTGGACACACCCTACACAGCCCCGCAGGCGGCGGTCAGTGTGATGGTCACCTGCTGCCGGGAGCACCTAAGTGAAACACACCTCCAGATGTTTGCCCGTCGAGTCTGACCTGGAGTACCCTTGAGCTTTCCGTGCAATCACATTCTGTGCTCCCCAGAGTGCTGGTGGGCAGGGGAGGGGAGCCACGCGAGAGCAGACTAGTGGGTGGCCCAAGGCAAAGTTACTCGATTCGCTAAGTCTTGGTGGGGACCTGGGCTCGGAGCTCCCGAGTGCCCCCTTATCATGCTTCTCCCCATGCTGTGTTCCGCGACCATTGCCTCCCACACATGTCCTTGCCAAGCAGAGCTGGCACCGCCCCACCCCAGACCCCGCCAAGGGCCCTTGGGAGCTCACGGGAGCCTGGGCAGGAGCCACCGGGAAGCTGGTCCAGGGCTCGAGGCGGGAGCTTTTACCAAGTCTGGTTGAGTTGCCCAAGATTTAAACTTCTCCCCTGTTTACCCACAGAAAACTGCCCCCAAGACTTTTGAAGAGCTTTCTCAGAGCCTGTCAAGGTCACGCTTATCTGCCCAGCACTTCACCACTCGCCCGGCCACTTCCTTTTGTGTTTTACGTGTGCGGTGGGGAAGGGGTTGGTTGAATGGGGGAGGCGAGTATTTTTGCTTTGTTTTGAATTGTTTTGTTCTGAAAATTTGCTTTTTCCCACGAGCTGTTTGCAAGGCTTTGAAACAAGGACTCAGGGTCACACGGAGTCATTTTTGGGGAGCAGAGAGAGGGGTGCGTCGGCAGCCCCAAATTCCTTTGTCTTAGGAAGGTAAAGAGTGTGACTTACATCCCACATGGTGATATTTATATCAATAAAAAATTAAAATGCCCAATAACAGGACAGTAAGTGATTTTGGTTAATCCACAAGGAAACTCTACAACCCCTGGGTTTGGCCAGGGATGGAGGTAACCCAGCCGCTGGAATCAGGGGGAGGGGGGAGTCATGCGGATGACGGTCTCTGGAAATTCTAGTGCCCTGGTAACAGCTCTTTAGAGGGAAAGCACAACCACATTATGTTGCCTCTGGGTGCCATTTTCTCTGATGTTACTCTTGACAATCATTAAAAAGGTAAAGAAGAGATGTATCTGTTGACATAGAAAATGTCCCTGACACATTGTTAAGGAAAAAAAAAAAGAAGCCAGATTATAAAACAGTGCTCAAACTCTCATTCCAATTTTTGTGTGCATTTAAAAATTTTTATCCTATTGTTTTTATTGAGGAAACAATGGTTGCCAACAACCTGTATGATTTGGGGGTGTAAGTTCACAACTCTTCAGATGTCACAAAAACAGTAAGGATAAAAATTGGATGGACAAAAACTAGAAACCAATATTTTAATGATTACATGTAATTTTTATTCCTGTTTATGCTTATTCTATGCCACCTACATTTTTACAATTATACACTATGACTCGATACTTGGAAAATGCTAGAAGGGTTGAAAGAATAAAGCTCTCTATTTGTGTCTGGGGTCAGAGGTTTGTTTATGACCAGGGTTCTGTGGCGGAGGTCATTCCTGGTGTTAGGAAAGCGAGGTGATCCCTCAACATTCTTGCTCTTCCCTATGAGGAGGGGGGGACAGAAGAGGCCATTCTCGGCTAGGTGTGGGGTTCTCTTGAATCGGAAAGTCTGGTGAGGGAGATGTATCCCCAGAATCCCATCAGGAGGTGACGTTACTATTTCCCATGGAGAGACCTTCTTTCCTAGGTTGCTGGGCCCGCAGCACTGTAGTAAAGCAACGTTACATCTTAAATAAACTATTAGGGGTGAGTCCAGGAACTAACTACCCAGACAACATTATTCTATGCAAAAATAGGCTCCAAATTCCACATCACTGAGTCCCACCAGAATTTTTATGAGGTGACCATTTTCAGCTTGGAGACCTACTTGTCCCTTTCCAAAACCTGTGAGTTTGCAGCAGAGAGCAAACTTGTGGACAAATCCTTGGGCTTGCAGTTCATTTGTTAACCCAGCACACAAAGGGTTTTTAAGACTGGAGGGATCTTAGAGATGGGCACCAATAACTCATTTTTTTTTTTTAAAGATTTATATATTTTCATACAAGAACCGGGGTACAGGCCAGATGCGTGGTAGGGTGAGAGGATTCACCAGAGACAGAGCAGGGAACAGAACAGGCAACTGACGAGGAAGTACACTGCTGAGGGGAGCAGCAGGCGAGCCAGGAGAGGTCTGCTGCACCATGTGGGATTCTTGCCAGCCAGCCGGGATCGAACTGGCGCTGCAGAAGCCTCTGCACTGTGTGGACAGCTTCACAGTGCAGCACTCAAGTGCCTGCGCCACCAGGGAGGCCCCAATAACTCATTTTTTTTTTTTTATAAATTTTATTGTTATATTCCCCATACAATTGCAGCCCCCCATTCTGACCCCAATCCCTCCCCTCCCGCCCCCGCCCCCCTAAAAGTGTCTCTGGTTCATAGTTTTTTGTTGATTTTGATTTTCACTTTCTTATAGTTATTCATTTTCCTGGTCCCTTATTTAAGTTTTCTAGATTCCTGCTATGAGTGAGACCATCCGGTATTTTTCTTTTTCTTTTTGGCTTATTTCGCTGAGCATGATCCCTTCCAGCGCCATCCATGTTGCAGCAAATTGCATGTGTTTATCTTTTTTGAATGCTGAGTAATATTCCATGGTATATATGTACCACATCAATAACTCATTTTTGATTGACTATTGCAACTTCTCCATGGGGCCGCTAGAGCTGCCGGGAGCCCTGGTGACGAGTCTCCCCTGTGCTGCTCCTTGCTCCCGGCCATGGTTAATTATATGGGCCAGCGTGACTGGACTAAGGATGCCGGGATAGCTGGTAAAACATTCTGGGTATGTCTGGGAGGGTGTTTCTGGGAAAACTTAATGTGTGATTCCATAGACTGAGCAAAGAGCTCTGTTCTTACCAGCTCTGGGCCAGCATCCTCCATCTGCTGAGGCCTGGGGAGAATGAAAAGGCAGAGGAAGGCTGAATTTTCACCCCCCTCTCCTTCCTCCTCTCTGTATTTTACCCTCTGCTCCCTTCCTCCCTCTTTCTCTGGAGATGGGAATCTATTTTCTCTTGACTTGGACACTGTAGTTCCTGGTTCTTGGGCCCACAGATTCTGGGGCTTCCACTAGTGAAGCTCCTACTCAGGCCTTTGGTTGGTCTCAGGCTGCGGGTGATGCCGTCAGCATCTCTGCTTCTCAGGTCTCGGGACTCAGACTGAATTAGTTCTGGTTTCCCAGGCTTTCTGGTTGGTGGCTCTCGTGGCGTGTCTTAGCCGCCATCATCACATCAACCGGTCCCATAATCAGCCGCACAGATGCACACGTAAGACAGAATATGTATGTATAGTTATGTATTTCCTTTTAGTTCTGTTTCCCCGGAGAACCCTGACTAATTCTCACTCATTTTTCCCCGAATTGCCAATTTAACAAAGGGGAGAATTCTTCACTTTAGGGATGCGCCCTTATTTGTCCTACTCATTTCCTAATTCATGGAGGTAGGTCAGGGTTGGTCTTGGAACCCTGAATCTCCCCTAATGTTTGGGGTGGTTCATGACCATTTTTGAGGTACTTAATCAATACTTGGAAACCTTATGAGGACGTGGAAAGAACAGTGGACTAGGTGTGAGGAAGACTGGGTGCTGGTCTTGGCTAGTTGGGTCTGTTTAGATAAGGAAAGGAGAAGCTGGTCCCAGAGGGCCTTTTCACCTCTGACAGGCAAAGACTAAACCTAGGAGCTTCCTCAGACCTACCACGCAGAGTCCAGCTTGGCTGAAGGGCAGAGCTTGCTGGCCTCTCTTAGTGTGTCAGTTTTTTCAATTACTTTGGAAGTTGGTAGAAAAGAATCTTTTTTGATTTTCTAGACCTTTTCTGGGTCAAGAGCACTTTGTGAATCCAATCAGGACTCTGCTCCCTCTTCCCCAAGGCTTCATGTGTGAATGCAGAGGCTCTAGGTCCCATGAAGCCCCCCAAACATCTTCTAGGGGGGCCATGCAAGTAATGTTAAGATCTTCCAGTTAAACTCAAATGATCATGTTCATGATTCAGTGAAAGATGTTTAAAAACAGATCAAGGCAGAAGTTTTGCCTCTTCTCAAACACCTTCAGATCTAGAGCCCACATCTAGCTCTTGCAGATAAATTGTTCTTGACATAGAAAGGTCGAGAAATTTTTCTCTAGTTTTGAATAAGGCAGGCCCCAGGGTCATTCAGCCGAGTGCCTTAGCAGATATCAGAAGTGACCATTCAGCTCCAAGGGAAGCCCCGGGTTTCCTTCATTTTTTGGGAGACCTGACCTCTGCTCGAGACCTCAGCCTCCATCTCCTCATCTGGTCCAGTTGCTCTTACGTTCTCGTAAAGCTCCAGTGTTCTCTGTCCAGGATGCCTTGATGCCTGTATGATGACAAGACAACCCCCTAAAAAGTCATGATTCTGGATCCTAACTTTGGTTTGTTCCTGTCTCTGAGGAAACTGCTGCCCAGAGAGGCTCTCCAGATCCCTGCCCAAGCAGCTTGGGCATTCCCAGGCCTCTGGAGGGAGGGAAAGGAACTGGTTATTTTATTTTCTGTTCTGGAGGAAGCTTATCAAGAGCGTTCTCAAAGGGCAAATGAAGTCCTCCCCAGGGCTAGAACAGGCAGGCCAGCACCAGGGCCTTAGCTGTGCCCTTGAAGAAACAGAAATCTCTTCACTCTCAGGCAGTCTCCCACTTCCATGACTCACCTCCTCTCATGCCAGAAAGTCAAGCACAGGAATTAATTTATGGGTCTTGTCCAGAGGCTTTAAGTAAACAGAGCTACCAGTCCTTTCAGTTACCCAGACAAGCTTGATTTTAGGCCCCAGGGAGGAAGCTAATGACTTGTAGTTACTTTGCTATTGTTTTCCGAAAACAATCTGACTTCCTTTCTGATAGCCTCAGAATTCCTTCTTTACAAATGAAGGTGCTGGAGTCAGGGGAGGGCTGAGCTCAGCAGCTCCGCAGCACAGTGCACCAGGGCCTGGCTTCCTCAGGCAACAAGTTGCGGGGGGGCTCCTCCAGGATGGTGGCAGGCAGCTCTGGGGACACAGGAGCCACTTGAGAATGGCAGAGCCCTCCGTGTCTCTGTCTCTCTCCTGAGGTCTCTCCTCCATGCCAGAGCAGGTGGTGATAAGGAAGGTGCATAGTGTCCAAGCCACAAACATGTTAAGACTGCATCGCGACCATCTCACAGACAAGGATGTCGAGGCTCAGTGGCTTGCCCGAGACCACAAAACAAGTAAGGGGCAGGGCTGAAATCCCATCTCCAGTCTTTGACATGGACTCTTTGAAAGCGTCCAGGCGGATGCAAAGAGAGGCTGTGTGCAGAGCTGGCCGGCTTTGGTCTAGCACCTGAGAACTTCATCTCATGTTAGACAAAGTTCCAAGGTCTCCTGGATGTGAGGTTCAGATGACAGCTCCCCATCCTTTTTCCTTGCTCCCTCCCACATACCCCAAAGCTGAGCTTAGGTTGGGTCTGGCATTGGGGGAGCTGTTTTTGACTCTTCTTCCTGCTGGAGAGGCTTGATGGAGATTCTGAGGAGAATGGCTAAGTCCTTCTTGCAATAAGAAAAGACCCTCACCGGGTGTGGAGAAAAAGGAACTCTTCTACACTGTTGGTGGGAGTGCAAACTGGTCCAACCACTGTGGAGAGCTGTGTGGAGATTTCTGGACCTACTAAATATAGAGCTTCCATATGATCCAGCAATTCCACTCCTAGGTATCTACCCAAAGGACACAGAAACATCAATTCCAAAGAACACCTGCACCCCTATGTTTATAGCAGCACTGTTTACAATAGCTAAGCTTTGGAAACAACCCAAATGCCCAAAAATAGATGACTGGATCAAGAAGATGTGGTACATATACACCATGGAATATTACTCAGCATTCAAAAAAGATAAACACATGCAATTTGCAGCAACATGGATGGCGCTGGAAGGGATCATGCTCAGCGAAATAAGCCAAAAAGAAAAAGAAAAATACCGGATGGTCTCACTCATAGCAGGAATCTAGAAAACTTAAATAAGGGACCAGGAAAATGAATAACTATAAGAAAGTAAAAATCAAAATCAACAAAAAACTATGAACCAGAGACACTTTTAGGGGGGCGGGGGCGGGAGGGGAGGGATTGGGATCAGAATGGGGGGGCTGCAATTGTATGGGGAATATAAAAATAAAATTTATTATTTAAAAAAAAAAGAAAAAGAAAAGACCCTCACCGCCTCACTGCAGACTGCACGCAGGACAGAGGCATCGCGACTCTTTCTAATTGTGGTGCTTGTGGGGACTTTCATTTTGAAGGGAAGTGACTTTCTCACTTTTTGCTACTGTTGTTCAGCACTCTGCCCCCAGCCCACTACTTCTACCACTCAGAAGGAAAGTGAATAATCTCTAATCTCTGGTAACATCTTGTACCCACGACCCCTTTAACACTCATGACGGGGTGTTCTACTTACTAGTGCACAGAGCTCTCCCCGCAGGCATGGGAACACCAGGGCAGCCTCAGTACCCTTCACCGGATTAATGATTGGTGAACAAATGACTCTATGGAGCAGGTGCTGAGCCTCAGCCCCTGCAGGAGGATGCCATTGGAGAAGGGCAGGTTCATCTGGAAAGCAATTGTCCTTTGCGCTCAGGTGCAAAGGGGACAGGGTATGGAAGGCATCTTGGATATGCAGTCTGGTGGCCTCACTCAAAGCAGGCAATAAAGGTGGGATAGTGGTTACAGTGATAATGATAACACTATGTCTCCACGTCACGTTGTTGCCTTCAAAGTACTCTCCTGTCTATAATTTAATGTGGATCTTCAGAACAGATGTATATATGCATGGCTGGTCCTATCTGTATCTAGTCTCTATCAGCATGGAGACCTGCGCCTATATATGTGTGTGCAGTACATATACAGGAGAGAGTTTATTCAGCATTTACTACATGCCCAACAAAATAAATATCTCAGTCAATCTTCATAATCAATCTGTAAGTTTGATGTTATTACCATGACCTGCATTTCAAAAGTGAGTCCGATGAAGTTATTACATAGAAAAAAAATTTCCTCTACCCTTTAAGTTTAGTGTTTGGGGGCATGTGAATTAAAGTGGCAGAAAATAGGTCAACAGGAGAGAAAGAGGTTGATTTGGATGCAAAGGGAACTAACAGAACTAGCTGGTTCACTAAGTGGTTATAGCTAGCAGTCAAGTGTTTAACCTAGTAGGGAAAACAGCAGAAGGAGAAAAGGCTTCTATGGGAGGAACAGATTGGTTTTTAGGAGAACAATGAGGCGATAAGGAGGTTTGTGATAATGTTTGTTTATGCAGGTGCCTGCACGTCTGTCTTCTTCAAGACTGTGAAACTCCCTCATTTCCCAGCAGTTGCTGCTTTTAGTCAGATAAGGGAAGCTCCAAGAAGGCTTCTTGCTGGATCTGATGAATCTCAAGTATAGTCAACATAAATAATATTCATACGAACCCTGGGGTTCCAAATGGGTCCCCACATGGCAAAAGAAGGTCACCAGTTACTGAGTTGTGGAGCCAAGAGTTAAACCCAAACACTCAATCATAAGGTTATTTGCCCCATGATCTGATTGTTCTGAGTATTTAGCTGACTGAACATGAGGCTGACCTTTGGGGAAAAAAAAAAAAAAAAGGCATGGAATCTCCTAAATCCTAATTTGTAAGCTAATCCTAATTCGTAAGAATCCTAATTCTCTGTAATAATTTGACTTTAGGAGCCAAAATTGAATCTGTCACCTCATACCCATGAGAATCCTATCAAATGACAGAAAACAAGCCCTGGTGAGGGTGTGAAGAAAAAAAGAGCTCTTGAACTCAGTTGGTGGGAATGTTAATGGATCCAGCCTCTCTGGAAAATCATGCGGAGATTCCCAAAAGAACTAAAAGCAGAAATATGTCATCCAGCAAGACTACTCCAAAGCATTTTTCAAAGCGCAGGAAAGCACTCATTCGAAAAGATATATGTACATCCATAAAAAGCAGCATTATTCATAATAACCACAATATGAAAACAACCTAAATGACCATTGATGGGTGTCTGGATAAAGAAGTTGCGGTACATATACTCGATGGAATACTACTCAGCTGTTAAAAGGGTGAGTGTTGTACTGAGAGTGGGGATGGCACTAGAACTTTGGCAGTAGAGGGTGAGACTTACAGAGAGATGTGGCACTGTCCTTCCCTAAATTGTGTAGTATTGTAAATCTTTTACCATCAGTGAATGGTAAGTAAAAATTTCTTTTGCAACAACATAGACGGGATTTGAGGTGATTATGCAAACTGAAATAAGTCAGGAAGGAAAAGACAATTTCTGGATGGTTTCTTTCATATATGGAATATAAATAGCCAAGCAAACGAACTAACAAATTACTAATAAGCTAATAAAAATAATTCTCAGACTCTGAAAAATATGGTGGTTACCAGAGGCTGGGGGAGGGGAAAGAGGTGGAGAAAAGGTCAATAGGATGGTGGGATTCGTACTAGAATTTTGGTGGTGGGTGAGGAGAGACATACACATACAGAGCCCACAGTATTGTGAATTGATGCTAAAGTAACAATTTTTGAAATATATTGCATGTAGGCTCTGACTGGGAGGAGACAGTGAACCTTTGAAGTAGGCTTTGAAGATGATTGGCTGCATCATGGAGACGGGCAGGGCTATTGTGTCTCCAGCTTAGGTGCGATGCCTCTGTTTTGGGATGATTTGTCTGCGCGCACATGCATGAAAGGCACACATAGAAGAAAGTTTCTTGCTCTTGTATTTCCTGATTTTTGTCCATAAACCATCTTGCACCATACCTCAGACTTGACTAAAAAATACTCGTCAAAATAAAGGAGAAGCAAAGCCTTTGTCGTCGCCCTGTGAGACAGGTGCGGACAGATCGAGGGTGCGGTCTGAGCAGAGAGAGAGGTGCTCAGACGCGCGCCGCAAACTCTACACGCTGCTTACAGCTGAACCAAAAGATTTAAGCCTCTCTGTCTTGCTGTCAAGGACTTCCCTTCAGGGCTAGAGGGCGAATGTCATTCCAAGATGTCCCAGGGAGAGGTGCCACTTTTTGTCTTAGGATTAAATCCCTGAACCCGGGGCCCTCGGCCCTCCAGGGAGGCTGCAGCCCCGTCTGACTTCATGGGAACTTCAAGCTTGGCTGATCCTGGCTCCTTCCCCTCTCCTCCTCATCTTCGCCCATTCTCAGGGGCCCTTGGCCCGAGCCCACCACAGAAGCCGTCTCAAGCCTGAGCTCCACCTGCCTGAGCCCGGGGGATGCAAGGCTGTGCCTGACTTTCCTTGGGGATGCCAGCGTGAGATGTGCTGGGAGCAGATCCGTGGACTAAAGCACCCAGGGCAAGGAAGCCTGTGTTTCTTTTACTTTCTGCTTCTTGGAACAGGGTGTTCCTGCCGTTGGAGCCATTCTCTGGAACATAAAAGTCTTAAAGGGGCCGGCTTATGCCTGCGGTGCCTGCAGCTCACTGGCCTCAGCCCACTAAGCGGGGCTCCAACGACACCCAACGACACCCCTGCGCCCTCCGAGGAGGCACGGGGGACTCCTGCTCTCGAGTTAGCTGCTGACAGCGCTGGTTTGCCTGTGCCATCGCGGGAGGCGCGACGGGAGGCAGCTCTGTGAACATCTGGACCGCAGCGTCTTGGGAGGAAACTCGTGGAGTCGGATTCACCGGGCAGAGAAGACTCTGGAAGATCTCGGAATTTGTTTTCTTGCCTAAGGAAAGCAAATTTCAAAAGATTCTTTAAAGAGTCCTAGGGAAGGTGGCCGGGCCTCTTTCTGGAAGTCTCAGGTGGTTCAGCGGCTTCATCCTCCCGGCCTCCTTCTCGCTGGCTGGCTGGAGCCCACTCCTCTCCAGGGTCCCCTGGGCCCGCGCCTCCCCCTGACAGCCCCGCGGGTCTCTGAGGTGTCCTCCGCAGCCGCGGGGACGAAGCATCTGACGTGGCATCCAAGCAGACCTCTCCGCCTGTTAACTGAGTGATCCTGGGCAAGTTACTAAACTTCTCTGCATTTGAATTTTCTCTTCTGTAAAATGGAAATAATAACCTGGCGTGTGTCTGCAGAACGGTGAGGTGGCAATGCCTCGGGGAGAGAGAGCTTGCAGTGAGCCTTCCTGTGCTCTCCATCACAGCGCAGCAAGGAGATCATCCTTATGAACTTATTTCCCAAATGACTTTTTCCTCACATAATTTAGCACTTTATTGTCTCATTACACAGAGAGGACAAATGCATCTAGAATGCTGTCATTTGTGCCGACTGTCTGGGCTGAAGAGCTCCTGATTGCAGCTGGAATGTCAGTTTCTTACGGACAAGAGAAGTCCCGGTCTGCCGTTTTGGAGTGGCCAAAGAATCCTCATGGGAAACCCCGAAGGATCGCTCAGAAGATCTTCGGAAGGTTGTCTGTCTGCCTTTTCACCTCCAAGCAGAAGAATGTCAAGTGTGTCTACCACAAAGCTTGGCACATAGTAAACGCTGAATAAAGCTTATTTTGCCATCCTGCATCTACAGCCTTCCCTTACAAGGATCACTTAACAATTCCTTGACCAGATTTCGCCTTCCTCTTCAAGTTCTCACCACGTTCTGCACCATTCTCTGTATGTGGAGCACAGAGGTTAACGCCTCTTTGGGGAGGTGAAGGGGGGAGGCATGGTGGGGCTCCCACTTCCACCCCTGGTCCTTGGGCCTCCGCCTCCTTTTCTGACACATCAGTCATGTCTCATCACATTCCTCTCAGGTAGGTGGTCACAGCCAGACTCGTCCCGGCAGCCCACATGACATTTTCCTTCCTTTGGTCAAGTCCTTATCTAAACCCGCGAGGGGACCAGCGAAGAGCAAACCAGACTCCTGAAGGCCTGGCCAAGGCCGCTGAGCGTGAGCCATTGAGTGGCCCCTGTCCCAGACACTGCCCAAGCAGCGGGAGGGCTTCGTGCCTTTCTTGGGTCGGGATGTCCTGAGCCCAAGACCTCAGTCTTTCTAGCCCTGACTCGCGCTTCCCTGTCACTTCTGGCAACCCCTGTGGTTTCCCTATGGCTGCACTTCTCTGCCTGCCCAGCAGGGCGGCGGCACTTCCTTCTGTGCCCTGCATGCTCTTCCCCCCCCCCCCCCCCCCCACTGCACAGGGCTCCTTGACAGCCCCGTGGTCTAGGAATTGCTGTTCACCCAGGCCGTCCCCACCCTCGATTATCCGTTCGCAGAGAGGCAGCGGTTCTTTAACTGACTCTCTCCTGCCTGGCGATGGTGAGGCATGTCAGGAGTCCCAGCTTTTGCAGAGTGGCTGGGAGGGGCTCTCTCTGGTGCCACGTGGGAATTCCCAGGAGTTTGGAGCAGACATCATAAGTGCAGGCGGGAGGGGAAAGGCATTGTACTGTATGCACTGTATGTGTTGTGTTGTGTTGTGTTGTGTTGTGTTGTGTGGTGTGGTGTTGTATTTTCAGTTACAACCACAGCAGTTACCATGTGCCAGGCAATGTTCTCCGTGCGTCTCACACTCACTAGTTCTCACGGTGACCGTAGGAGGAACAGTATTATCCTCGATTCACGGTGGAGGAAGCTGAGCTGCAGAGAGGTTGACTTGCCCAGTGTCAGTGGCTAGTAAGAAGTAAAAGGTAAAACCAGGGTTCAGGCCCTGGTGCTGCACAGGAGGTGCGGGGAGTGAGGGGTGACTCCTGGGTTTGTCTTCGTCAGGGCTGCTGCTTCCCTGGACAGGGGACATTGGGCCCCGCGTCCTTCCCCCGCTGGCTGACTCAGGCTATTCACCCACAAAAGACAAAGACTGTTTTGCAAAATGTGGGCAGGTTTGTGAATGGGGCGGTGTGTGAAGGTGACAGTGAGGAGCAAAGAGGGGACCCGGGACCTTCCTGCCTCTGCCACCTACTTTACCATGTGTGACACTGAAAAGTGACCTTGACTCTCTGAGCCTCAGTTTCCCTGGCTGCTCCAGGGGGTCTCTGGGGTTTTCCCCTGGTCCTCACAGTCTGTGGGCTCTTGGTCCCGGTCTGTCTGGGTTCAGTCCCCCCCCACAGTGCCCACTACTGCTGCCCATCCCACACTCCCCACACTCGGGCAGGCGCCTCAGCGCTGGCTCCCGAGCTGAGTGGAGGAGAGGAGTCAAGAAGGAGGGGGCTTCAGGGGAAGGACACCTCCCAGCTTCTGAAGCTGCTCCCTGAGTCACTTGATCTAACAAGAAGCAGCCTTCTTGCACCGACTCCCCCAACCTGGAGGCCTGCGGGTTCTGTGGAGGGAAGGTGGGGAATTCTGCCGTTGGCTGCAATGAATCCTGCCTCCTCCACTGACTCAGGGGGTCACCGTGATCGTGTGATTTCTCTGAACCCCAGTGTCCACAAATGTGAAGTTCAGAATGGTCTCCCCTGTAGAATTGGAAACTGGGATAATCAAGTGAAATAAAAATAGACCAGACATCTATCTGACCCCACCCCCACCCCGCGCCTGGCCAGGCACTCAGGGTGCTCTCAGCAGGAAAGAGGGGAAAGTGTGACCCCGGGTGGGGATGTCCTCTCCTGCCTGGGAGACCTAGGTGACCCCTGGTGTGTACTCTGGGGGCTGGGGGCTGTGATTTGTGAGCCGATCCTTATGCTCCCCAGTACCATATGCTCCCCGGTGCTCGGTGCATGGATGTGGGCACAGCAGAGGTCCCCAAAATCCCTGGCTGTGGAAGAACAACCCTTTGTTTCTAACGACAGGAAAGGGATGGGGATCTCCTGGCAGTGCCAGTTTCCTGCCGATGCCCAGCGGAGCTGTGGCCTGAGGAGCCCGGAGCGGGGCAGAGGGGTGAGCAGGCAAAGTGGGAGAGGCAGCGCCTGCCAGAGCTCAGGGCCAGGGGAGCCGAGGGAGAGGGAGAGGGCGAGCCGCGGGGGCTGTGGTGCCAGGAGGGCGGCGGGAGGAGAGGGCTCTGGGTCCTGCCGGGGAGACCTCGCTGAGGAGAGGCCGCGAGGATCTGGAGGGAAGAAAACTTTTTAAATGAGAAGCAAAGGGTTTAAGAGCACAAAAGAGAGAGGGGGGGAGGGATCCCGAGGGGGAAGGGGGTGGAGAGAGAAACCGTAGGGAGAGGGGGAGGAGGGCGGGCGGCAGACACCGATTAAAAAGGGTGGAAGAGCAACTGGCCACTGGGGCGCAGGGAGCTGAGGAGGCGCCAGGGGCCAGGAGGCCGGCGGACGCTGCAGGCGGCGGGAGAGGAGGAAGGTAAGGTGGACTGCGCTTCTCACAGCTGGAGGTGCAAGTTGATGGGAAGCAGCCAGGAGGGTCCTGAACCCGGGCCGCCTGACAGCTGAGCGCCTACCTGGGGGCGACCTCCCTGCGAGGTCGCTCCCTTCAGGCGGCTCATGAGGCAGCAGGTACATTTCTTACCTGACCTGCGGGGCGCCATGGACAGGAGCAGGAGCCCGCGGAGTCCCCCTGCCTGGGGGGTTGCCGAGCTCCAGGGGCAGCAGAGAAGGGGGCGCCAGACCCTCCAGGCGCCGTGCAAAGGTGGCGTCGGCCCTTGAAACACAAAGCCGCCGCTTTACGAGGCTGCTGGGCTTGGAATCTCCTCTGACATGCTTAGGGCAGCATGGAGGGGAGTGTTTTGATTTTTTTCCCCCTAAGGCATGTTGGATGGTTTAAAAATATTCCCCGCTTAGTTTCCTGCGGAGTGTCACGTCCCCTGCTGTGCGGCCTGCCACTCACTGTCAGCCCGGGCTGCGGAGGCTGGAGGGAGCAGATCCGAGGTGCCCACTGGGGGTCTCCTGTCCTCCCCGGGAGGCCGCAGGGCAGAGTTTCTGTTTTTCTGAGCTCCCCTTGGAGCATGTGGTGGACAGTCCGGACTCAGGGCCCGGAGACCCAGATCCTGGCCCACGGAGCGGCCGTGTGGCCTTGGGCTGGACCTTTGCCCCTTCTGGGTCACAGTTTCCTCATCTGCAAAATGAGGTGCTGGAAGTTGCCAGAGCCCTCTGGTTCCACTCAGTTGCCTCAGTGGCTTCCATTCAGTTCCACAGGGCAGGGCGTGATTCCGCAGGCTCAAGCTCGAGTGGCTGGGAAGGAGACCCTTCAGCCAGGATTTTACACCCTTCCAGCCTGTGCTGGGGGTCCTTTGCTGCCCCTCCAGTGTCCGTCATCATGGAGAGATGCCTGGTTCTTTCTTCTCAGAACCTCGCTGGGCTGGCTGTTCCCTGCACAAGCTCAGGCACGCTGGTCCCCAGCCCAGAGGAGGGAGGGTGGCGTGAGGAACACTGGATGGTGGGTCTGGCATGGGGAGAAACCCAGTGACAGTGAACAGAGGAGGGATGGGGGCCAGGTGTCGGGGTGCAGATAAAGGAGGTGCAAACCCCTGTGTGTCTGGTGGGCTGGGAACACGAGCTGGTGTTCAGAGGCAGCTGCATCTGACTTCCAGTCCGCGGGTTAGGTGACCTCCATCTCTCCCGTCCTGGAGTCACAGCCCAGTGGACCCTGATTCACTGGGGGGGGGGGGGGGGGAGGGGGGCAGCTGTGTAGAGGGAGGGCTAGTGCTGAACTTCCCCCCTCCCACCAGCTTCCCGGGGCAGGTCAGGAGCCTGCTCCCCTGACTGTCCCTCTGAGTCTTTTCCTCACTGCTGTCCACAAACAAGTCCCAGTGACCACTGCGTGCCCAGCAGAGACAGTGGGGACATGCTTCCTTGGTTTCCACTCTGGCCTGCTCTCGGCATCCCTTCACCCGGCCATGTGAGGTCGACAGGGCCACAGCAGCCGCGCACCACGCCGCCCTGCTTTACCACTGGCTTGGAGCCTAGGCGTGTTCTACCGGGCCCGGCAGCCTCTGCCTTTATCTCCCAGCTGCCTCGCTCCTGGTCCCCACCTTGTGCTGGCCTAAAGCCCCAGGCCCATTGCAACCAGAAGAGCTCTCTTAGATGACCCGTCAGCCTCTTCTCTGACAAATAAGGGGAACAAGATGGCGAGAACAGATGGGGTTCATTGGAGACCAGCGAGGTCAGGGCCTGTTGGGTTGGGAGAACACCAGACTGCCCTCTCACCCCGAGGGATTTTCTAACCTCCCTCCTTGGCTGTGTTTTCTGGGCCTTATCCCTCCCCAAGTCTCCCTCCTTCCATTGGAGCATTTCTAGGATCCAGTTTTCTGGCAGCCCCCACCTGCCCACTTGTTCCTCTTTGGCTCTGTTGGCTGGGGTGGGGGGGGGGGCATGCCAGGGGCTGTTTTGGGCTCCAGCGGCCAGGAGGAGGGCTGAGAAAAGCTGAGCAGTGGTGGGCAGAAGTTTAAAATGGCCTCAAGACTCCAGCCACCCTGGGGTGTCTGCCCTGTATAATCTCCTCCTGGTGAGCACTGGCAGGGCCCATGAATTGAATGGGATCGTCTATCCTGTGATTAGGTGCTACTGTGGGAGACTCCGTGGAAGCACAGGCCTCTCCAAGGTGTCCAGAGCAGGCCTCCCCAGGCATGCCACTTTGGCGCGTGGATAATTTCTAGGTGAGGTCAATGGAGGCCCTGAGGATTCACAAGAAACTTCTATCACTCCTGTTACTTACAGGAAGAATGAAAATTGGGAGTCTTATCTAGAATTAGGGTCATTACCAGAAACAAGATTTCTATCTAAAACACCTTCCTGTATGGCAGGGCAAATAGCTAGTGACAGAAATTCTGGTCTTTGTCACATGAGTCTCCCTTCTCTTTCCTGGGAGCTCCTGGCCCCAATCCCATTTCTGAGCTCAGGAGATAAAGTCCCACTTTGCCCCAATGTCTTTGGAAGCCACATGCATGTAATAAAATTGGGATTTTTCTCCTTAAAACAGAGAACCAAACTCAAAGTAGTATAGAGAGCCTGTCTTGTGGCTCAATCAGGACAGGAACTGGAGCCCTCGGGGCCAGGGAGACGGAGGCTCAGGTTCTGCCCTCTGTCCTAAGGACCAGGGGTTCCAGCAGCTCTCTGTGTAAACTGGCCCCACGCTGGCTAAAGGACGGAGCTGACCAAAGGGGAGAGATGCTCATTTTTCCAGGAAAGTTTCATGTCTTCTAGAAGTTGCCTTCCTTCCCATCATCTTTATGAATCAGTTCTTCCTGACATATTAGCAAATCATGAGCAAAAAAAATTCAGCATTCAACAATTCACTCACCTTCAAAGGAAAAGTTGTCGGGAGATCTCGGAAGCAGAGGTATTGAAATAGCACAGAGGGCTCTTGGAGTAGGTCTGGTTCAGAGTGAGGGCAGAAGGAAGATTCTGGACCGTGGAACTACACATGGGTTAGAATTTCAGCTTTGTGGCTTTGGGAAAATTATTGAATGTCTCTAATCCTCAGTTTCTTCACCTACCAAAGAGGTTAACAAATTCCTTTCTCGTAAGATTTTATGAGGATTAAATGAAATAATGTATTTAAGATGGCTACCACACGGTAGGTGCTCAATGAACAGTAAATAATAGAGCAGAATGCAGATCACCTGGTCTTCAGCTCCAGTTGCTTTGAATTGCATTTGATTTGTCAGAGGTCTCACCTTAATGTGTAATTCTGAGAAGATACTGCTTGGTTTTCATGACCACAGATTTTTTCCTGGGGCTATTTTTGCTAATCTCTAAACTGGGGGTCAAAAAAAAACCTGGATTTACTTCTTGGCTTTGCCACTAGCTTGCTAAATTATCACAATGGACAAGTCAACAAACTCTCCAGGTGTTCTAACTTAGAGCTGGAAGGGTCTTAGCAACCATCCAGCTACTCAGCAAACTCAGACCCGGGGAGGGGGCATGTCTTACCAGAGTCACAGAGAAGCAGTAGGAACCAGAAAGAGCTTCTCACGTAAGGATGGCACTGAATTTTCACAGAGGACTTCTAGAACCTTCTTCTAACCTGAAATCTCAAGATTTAGAACTTTAGGAGCGGGTAGGAGGTTAGGGGTCACTCCTGACCCCTCAGATCCCAGAGTAGATAACCTTTTATTTCTCTTGCAAGTGGAACTGAGCCAGTTTCAAGCCTGTCCTTGTGGGCACACCTTCAGAGTAGAGATCAGATTCCCCAGGACTGTAGCTCCTCAGGAGGAGGGAGCCCCCTGGACTCATGGGCAGTCCATTTCCAGGCTCCAAAGCTGCATTCAGGAAAGGCTGAGGCAGTCTGGACCATCCCTGCCCCCGAGGGTCTTCCTGCCTAGAGAAATCATCAATTCATACTTACATTAATATCCTTCTTGTTGCCCAAGCTTTCCCCACCTCCAGGAGTCACCCTCCCCAACTGGGTATCATGTGATGTGACACCCTATTGTAGGTGCTTCACAGATTGCTTCATCCCCATGAGTAAAGAATCTTTGGTTTCCAATGATGAGGAAATAGAAAGGTTAAGGGACTGTTCTAAGGTCCTACAACTAGACAGTGACAAGGCAGAGGTCCAGCCCCACTAGGCCTTGGGGGCCTATTTCTCTTGTTAAGATTTGACATCACAGAACACCAGCGCCTACTGTTTGGCCAGCTGAGGACCCAGCAATAGCCTCTGCTGTGGCCGAGTGCACTCACTGGCTAAAAAAGGAAATAAATTTCTATATGTGAGTCCTGGTCAAATGGTGGCAGGTGCTGGAGTCGGGCATCCTGAGCCCTGCGGGCCGAGGGCCGGTGTCAGCACTAGCTCTAGGAACAGCACGTGGGAGGGGTGGCCAGCAATAAGCCAGAGGCTGAAAGGAAAAACCCTGGGCCTCTTAGGACAAAGTGGGAAAAACTCTGCCTGGGGCTGACGAGCCCAGCGCCTGGCCCAGGTCCATGGCCAGCTGCCTGCCTTAGGCCTCTTTGAGTCTCTTTCCCTTCACAGCCCAGAGAGAATGTAGGAGCTTCAGTGCGAGGCAGACCAGACTCAAGTCCTTAAGCAGCATGTGTGAGGTGGGACTTCATACAAGTCACTTAACCTCGAGCCTTAGTTCTCTCATCTGTAAGAAGGGATGATACTGCTTGGAAGGGTTAGCAGCACCGTACTGTGCTCCACGTGCGGAAAACACTCAGCTGAGTGGCGTCTTGTTACCATTACTCAACTTCCCTGGCCCCTGCTCTTCGTCTTGTATTGAAACAGGGGGTTGAGTCTGAGTGACTCCTAGATTCCCTTTAGCTCTACTGTAGTGTGAAACCTTGACAAAATAGAAAGCAGAGTAGAGAAGTGGCAAGCTTTCATGAATGTAAGTTTCAATAACAACTGCATAGGTATGAGTCCCCTCCCTTGGGGTAATGAACAGAGACTTTCCAATATTTAGTTGTCATTGAGTATCTCCGTTCAGCACCCCCACCCAGCCACTCCCTGTAAATATTTCTTCTTCTAACACTCGAAGAAGAAAATTACTTCTCCGAGCATAATTCTCCTCCACTTTGCCCACTCCCATCCACCTCCTTGGCGTTGAGACAACTGCCTGCCAGCAGGTGTCTCTGAGTGGACCGCTCTGTCCTTTCCAGAATAAAATAATCAGATGGAAAGAGGAGTTAATTATCTGCCACTGGCTGGAGCAGGCAGAAAACCAAAGTGCTACCTTGTCTCTCCCAGCTGTCTCTTTCCCCTCTCTTATTTTTAGCTCCCTCTCCCCTCTGTACTGATGAAGGCCCCAAAGGGCTTCTAATTCTGAGAAAGTTTTTCCCATATTGTCCAGCTCGGCAGCGGCAGCCACATCATCAGCCTGGCTGTTTCCCTCGAGGCTGAAGTAGCTACCTGAACCAAAGTCAGGGAAAGAACAGAAATTCTAGTAAGAACCCTGTCCCAACAGTTACCTCACAAGCAGCCCCGGGGCACGCATCTCTGTCAGGCAAGGACTTCCAAAGAAAACAACATTAGGTGGAGAGTCCAGCCCGTATGGAGGCTCCCTTGTTGCAGTCACGCTCTCTGCGCCCTGCGGGAAGAGGGTCGGGACAGCCCCTAATTCCCGAGGTGGTTGTGAGAATCGACTGAGAAAATCTGTCTCACAAAATTTGCAGTGTCTGGCAATAGAAAGGTCTTAAGTGTTAATGTATTTGGTTATTGTTTTTATTGCTTTTCCATTCAAATTCTCCTTCTGTGTAGGTCTGGGTAAGCCACACTGCGGAGCCGAGACTCCAAGGGTGATGATGCTCTCTCTGAGGCAGCTGAGGAGCAAGCCCACCTTTGCATGTGTTTTTCCCTCTATATCCACTTTAGGAAGAAACTACTGGGGCGCGGGGAAATCAGAAAAATGCACATTCTGAACAAGGCACAAGGGACTGCCGAGAAGGCACCTGTGCCTGGTGCTTTACTTGAAGTCTCCTTGGGTATCTGTGAAGCCCAGGAGCTCAAGAGACCCTTTCTGAACTGGGCTGACTGACACAATGCTGTGTCTAAGACTCCCTGGAAGTGGGTGTTTGGGGTCCCTTACAAGAGAATTCTCTCAACTGGGAAGTGAGTCAGCCCTGCCCTGTGCACATTCCACACTGTGTGGTAAGCAGAATTACAGCGTGGCCCCGGGGTTGTTATCATCACTGTGAATAACATGGGAACCGGAGATCTGGTAGATACTGTCCAGAACATGTGTCCTTGTCCAGAATTAGACTCAGACTCTGCCTTATAATCTGATTTTGATAAACTTGGGTGTGCTCCCCCGTGATCTGGGAGGAGGCAGAGGAGTCTCTGCCGTAGCTGCAGCCGTCCTGGGCCAAGCCCGGGCCTCTCAGGGCGGGAGGGAGGCTCTGTGACTGCCGCCTCCGGCTGTTCTGCTCCCCACACTGTGGTGCAGGTGCCCCCCAGCCTCCCAGGGGGCCCGCTACTGGCATTAGGTGTTTCTGGAGCCCTAAATGCTGTCATTCATCCATTGTTTTTAAAAAGAACATGAACCACCTGCTAGGTGCAGGACACAATACAAAATGCTAAGGGGGTGAGGGGGGATTTCAGGGGAGGATACCGGGATGAACCTGTACGGGAGTGTCCTGCACAGGGACTCAGGGTTGAGGTGAGAGGCCACACGCAGCGGCAGAGCAAACGCCAGGAGTGTGACGTTCCAGGGGTTTTATAGTTGAGACTAGCCCAGCTGCTGACTCGGGACACGGCAATTGCTAACCGCCATGTCAGAAAGGCTGCCGCATGGGGCTCCTGAGAGTGAATAGAAGGAAGAGAATGAGGCATCCGAACCAGTAGCTTCTTGCTCACTTGCAATTTATCTTCCTGAGCAGGGGAGACAGGGGACAGTTTCAGCAGATTGCTGGGGGGCACCTGCCACCTGCAGCCTACGAAGCTGACGACGTAGTTCACACTGCAGCCTGCGTAGTTTACGCCGCAGTCTCTTGGAGGCCTGGTAGGGGCAGGGTGACTACCACGCCCGTATTGTGTGTGTCAGATTAGCCTCTGCCCCCGGGAGCAAGTCATGTGCTGACCATGGCCTGTCTTGTGTTCTGCTCATTGCCCCCTAAATCCTTGCTGGCTCTAGGTTGGTGGATGGATTCCTGAACTTACCTTGGCCTGGAATTCCTTCATCTCTTCTGCACATGTTTCCCCTTGCCTTACCTCTCCCCCAGCCCCATCACTACATCGAACTTCTTCTACTCAAGGGTTGACTTTTCTGGGAAGGCCTTCTACCCTCCCCCGCCAGGATCAATATCTTCTGTGGATTTGCTTCTATTCTGAAGTGAGTTCCTTCAATATCGAGTCTTACTGGTTTGGGGTTCTCTGACCTCTAGCACGTAAGGGGACAGCAGATAAATGTTTGTGAACTGAATGACACGTCTCTGTCACTCCCTCAGCACCCCTCGCAGTGCTGGTCACATCCGGGGACCTTCATAAATATTTGCTTGAATGCATAAAAGCTGGCCCCCAGGCTTTATCACTCAGAGCGGCCTCTGTCTCAGATCACTCACTGCCCCAGGGCAAGCAGGAGAGGCTGAGGTTCCAAACAGGGAGACATAAGAATTGATGGGCTCCACATTTGGGGGGAGAGGGTGGGAACATTTTGGTGCACCCCAGACTGGGTCAGAAACGCTGAAGGGAAGCCCTGTTCTGCTCCTGTTACTCTTGGTTTCTTTGAACAAATCTCCTGTCTTCTGTATACGCTTGCGTCTCTGCAAAGCAGAAGAAGCAGTCATTGCTCCAGACTGGCTATGCGGGGTCAGCCTTCTTGCAGTGAGATTCGGGAGTCCTTGCGTCCTGCAGGAGACACAGTCTTTCTGTCTTGAACAAGATAAACATGGTCCCACCCTCTTGGAGCCAAGAAGAAAAAGTAGGATGTAGGAAACCCACTTTTTAAATTGTGTAAGTTTTTTTTTTTTTTTATCACTGGACTTACATGGGAAGATTTGAGCCTCTCTGGCTTTGCTTTTTATCTTAGCGCCAGATCAAACAATTTTCCCAATCATTAAGAACACATTTATTATGTATCTAGTGCAAGAATACATGCAGAAGACAGGGAAAAGCTGCTAAATCCTTGAGGGCAGAAATCATGCCTGGTTTTATTAATTCAGCAGATAACACTGAGCACCTAATATGTACAGGCTGGTACCTCATAGGTATCACTTTAATATGCAGAACAGTAGTAGGCACATAGTAGGGACTCAAAAAGCACTTGTGGATTAACTGATAGACAAAAAGTTCTTGGAGAACAAATGTAAGGAAGCGTAAAACCAAGTGTGAGAACATATCCACGGACTGGAGGGTGATGTGGAGTCTAAGAGTTCAGGGACAGCAAAGAGGTCTGAGGGAAATGGAGACTTTCCTACCATGACCTACATCTGCAGAGCCAGAGGAAGGGGGCTGGTTATGAATTATGCTCATCTGTGATGCTCTGAAATGGTTTTCTTGGGAAACAGTGGCTGCTGGGCAGCCACGCCAGCAGAAGGAGCACTGGATCGGCGGCGAGGATGCCTGAATGTGCTGTGTAGCCACATAATGCTTGATACAGGAGCAAGTGACTCACGTGCTCTCTACAGAAAGCCCTTCCCTGCTTCCCCAGCGCTGGTCATTGTCACCAAACAAGTTCCCTGGTGGCGCCTCCAACATTGTTGCTTTGGACCCAGGCTATGACAATCTGGGAAGGGTGCTGGCTTGGTGGGAGGGATCGTCAAGGCTGGGATATTCTGGTCCAGGGACCATCTCGACTCTCCAAGGCTCCTTGGAGGCCCTCCCCACCCCTGTAAGCCAGAATCAGCCACCTGCCATCGGTGCCCAGAGTGTCCTCTACTTTCTAATGTTAACATGCCTCCTGCTTTATTGCACTTAGGTGCTTAATCTCTCCCCTAATTAAGGGAGATAAGGGCAGTTACACTCAGCAAAGGCAGGGGACTCCCTGTTTATCTTTTTTTTTTTAATTTTTTAAAAAGATTTATTTATTTAAGCATGCAAGAGCTGGGGTACAGGCCAGAGATGTGGTGGGGGGGGGGTGGGTGGGAGGATTCACCAGAGACAGAGTGAGGAACAGAACAGGAAGACTGACTGAAATACACTGCTGAGGGGAGCAGCGGGGAGACAGGAGAGGTCTGCTGCACCATGTGGGTTGCTCCCTGGCAGGCCGTGGATGGAACTGGTGCTGCAGAGGCTGCGGATTGCTTCATGGTGCGGTGCTTAACCCCTTGCGCCACCAGGGAGGCCTCGCTCTGTTTATCTTTTTTAACTGCTGTGTCTTCAGAGGCTGGTGGGATGCCTGGCATCTGGTAACCCCTCCATAAACTTATTAATTGAATGCATGAATGAAAGGAACATTGTAGCAGAGGAAACAGGAAGCGCCCAGATAAAGAGTGAGAACTGTGGCCCCCATTCATCTCAGGGGCCAGGGTGGCTTCCGTGCTGAGTGTGCAAGGGGTTCACTGAGAGAGAGAGGGAGGCTCTGCCATGGAGGGTCCCAAGGGCGAGTTAAAGGGTATGCACTTGAGAAAGAGTAGGAAGCTAGTGACGGTGCCAGCTTGAGCGGTGAAGTGTCTCACCATTGTATGGGAGGGAATTATTTACAGCCCAGGAAGCTTCCTTTGCTCCTCCCAGGGCACTTCCTGCCAAGAAATGGATCATAATCTACAAAGCATTTTATGCCCTTTACACCCAGGGAACTCACCGAGTATCTGATCCACAGGTTTCCTTGGCCGAGCTTGGAGGGCCTCAAACGGACCCGGTGCAGTTGGGAATCTGACTCTGCCGGGCCCTTATACTGTAAAGGGAGTGGCTGGCGCCTGGCAGCACTTCCAGTTTCCCTGAACTTGCCTGGGCCCTTGGGGGTCACACTTGAGATGTCCTTCACCCACTTACTGCTACCTGGGGCCACAGGGCCGGCCGGCCGCACGCCTCCACCATTGGCTTTTCTTGTTCTTCCCGCGGGAGCGGCCTTTCTCTACTGTCCCTCTGCCGGCCCACGGGCCTCCTCCTGGCCTGTGAGCGCCTCCAGGTGGGAGTCCGTGGGCCCAGTGCAACCGTGGGCTGCCGACCCTTTTGGGAGGCCAGACCGAGCTCGCACATTCTTCGCCTGGAGCTATTTTTATCCTTGCTGGGGGACTTGTGCGGAATGAGTGGCAGGGCCAGGAGGCGAAGGGAAAAGTCATCAGGGCCTGAGGAGAATTCGGGAAACTGAAGCCCAGTCTGAAAGAAGAGGACATTTCTTTCTTTTTCCTCTTTCTTTCCCTGTTTCTCCCTCTCTCCCTTCTGTCTTCTCCTTGCAATACCCTCTCCACGTCCTACTTTCCCTCTCTCTCCTAGTCTTTCCCTTACATGCATTTATTATTTTAATCGTTGTTAAAGGGCCGCTGTTTTAAGCCTTGTTAGTGTTTTGACAGCGTAGGATTCCCCCCACCCCAGAGGGTAGTTACCCTGGTTCTCCCACCACCAGAGCACCCCCAGCCCTCCATCATAGTCCACTGTGCTCTATCACCCCACCTCGTGCTCGCCTCTCCCCTCCCGTTCTGAGAGCCCAGATCTATGGTTACATTTCCAGGGTTGGTTTTAAAGTTTGTCTTTGTCTGAGTTTTGTTCGGTTTCTCTATAGTCCACGTATAAGTGACACCACCTGGTATTTATCTTTCTCCTCGGACTCACTTCGCTGAGCACGATCCTTTCCAGCTCCATCCATGTTGCTGCAAACGGCAAGAGTTTATCTTTTTGATCGCTGAGTAGTATTCCATTGCGTATATAGACCCCCTCTTCTTGATCCACTCATCTGTTTTGGGACGTTTAGGTTTTTTCCATATCTTGGCTGTTGTAAATAGTGCTGCAGTAAACATAGGAGTGCAGGTTTCCTTTGAGTTAGTGGTTTTGTATTTTTTGTTGGGTGGATCCCTAGGAGTGAAATTGCAGGGTCATATGGCAGGTCCAGTTTTAGACTTTTGGCTTCCTCTATTCTTGTCCTCCCCCCACCACATTTCTTGCTAGTAATGTTTGCTTTTACTCCATTCTCACATGCTGAGCATTGTGCTAAGTATTTTTTTTTTTTTGATAAGTGCTTTTTATACATAATGTCATAACATTCTGTCAACACACTAGTACTATTCCCATTTTGCTGATGAGAAAATGGAGACACAGATCCAGTAACTTCTCCAAGTTCAACAGATATTAACAGAGATTTGAGTTCCACTTACCTCCCCCCATCCCCTTCCATGGCCTCTTGTCTCTAGTTCCAGCTCCCCTTTGTCATAAGCCTCTGTGTGCCCCTCCCCCCGCCCTCCTGTCCAGAGCCTGGTCCCCACTTGGTGTGTGTGGCTGACCCGAAGGTGCTGAACACTGTGCCCATGCCCAGAAGAGCCGACAGACCTTCAAACTCTCACCTAATCCTTCATTTTCTGTTTGAGCCAAGCGCCGCCATTTTCCATACTTGGAGGCTAAGGGAGAGGCCTTCACCCCCTGATCACAAACTGGAGGAAGCTCTTGAGGACAGGGTGGGTCTTTGATGTGGAAGGGAAGAGAGATGGGCATTTCTACCTGCACATGGACTCCCGGTTCCAGGGACCTGCATACTCCCGGGGTGGGGGCTGGGGGGCTGATCTCCATCAAGGTATCGGCTGGGGCCAAGGAAGCCAGACCATGCTATGTGGCACCCGCCTTGTCCTTCATGCACCTAAAGAATATTTGAATAGCACCATGGGCCGCACAGATGTGAGGTTCAAGATGGGAACTTGACAGCCTCTGAAGTCCATCAGAGTTTATGATTCTAAGAATACTTACATTCTTAGAGGGGAATATTTATGTTCAGTGCTCTCCATTTTTAGGGGGGAAGTCACTGTGCTGATTTAGATTGGTTAGCAGCTTACGGCGTAATTTATTGCTCACCAAGTAAGAATTCTAGAGGTAGGAGAGTCGAGAGCTGATTCAGAGGCCTCAGGCCCTGGTGGGCATTTCTGAGATTCTCTGAGCAGCTTCCAACTCATTGGCTCAAGCAGCCCTGGTCACCGGCAGGAAGCGGTGGGCGTGGGGAGGACGCAAGAGGCGCCTGTCCTTCACCGGGGCATAGAAACCCCTTTCTAGAGTACTCCCTCCACACCAGACTCTCCCCATACCTCACTGACTGCAGGGGAGGTCGGGAAAGTGGCACCTGGCCTGCTAGTGGGACTCAGGCAGGAAACAGGAATTGTTTTGGCACCGAGTAGGAAACATCCGTGCTTGCCACGCTCCCTCTGCCCCTTCATTCATTCAACTGAGGTTTACTAAGTACCCGCTCTGGGCCAAGTGGTAACAATACAGGAAAAAAAAAAATACCCCACCATCCTCCCAGAGCCCCTCCTGAAAGACCATAAGGCAGAGGGTTACAAAACCAGGTGGCAAGTCCCGGAAAGCAGGCGTGTCCCCAGGGTCCCCAGGGGAGTGGAAGAGGCTAAGTGTAAGGGAGCTGAAGGAAGCAATAGGGTGACATAAGTAAATGGGATTCAGCTGGGGTTGTAGGAGGTGGCTGGGAGGAGAGTATCTGGGACAAAGGGAACTAAGGGGACGGGCAGGGCATGAGGCTGAAGAAGCAGACAAGGGCTGATGAGAAAAGGCTTTGTGTGGGATTTATTCTGGCAAAGGTAAGCAAGGCTAGTGCAGTGACCTTCTGCAGACAGAAGGACTGACTGACTTGAACAGCTGGAATGGCCACACTGCATGCAGGGTAGGAGACTGGCACTGCTGTAGGGCATTACTAGCTCATCTAAAGAATTATTGTTGGCAGCCTCCCAATATAGCTGGTCCCTGCTGGGTGGTTCTGATCATAAGAGGATGCTTCTTGAGGGGCCTCCCCCATCTATCAATAGTTCAGCCTTCTGGAGCCATAAATTAAAATGCATTTTCTACCTAAAAGCCATTCAAACACATGGAGGCTTTGTGGTATGATTCTCAGCATCTCACAGACCTCATCTCATTTGCTCCTCAAAATCTCTAGAGTAACTATATTCTTTTCTCATGCCCCCATCCCCTCAGATTTGGGGTAGCTATTTTCATTCCCATTTAACGGTCAAGGGAACAGACTCAGTGAGGTAAATGCCCAGAGTCACATTTGTAGACTCGAGTTCTGTGTTCTTCCCACAACTCAGTGTCACCCAGGCGTGGTCCTTAGACTGGTGGGTCAGAATCACCAGGGCTGCTCCTTGAAAACCCAGATTCCAGTGGGGAACACCCCAGACCTCCTGAAGCAACATCTCCAAGAGCACAGAAGCTGTATCATCACGCAGCTCTGGTAATTTCTAAATCCATGAAAGCACGGGGCCCATGCGTCATCTTGCTGTATGGACATGTTGTGAACATTCCGGACCCCCACTCCACCCCATTCCTTTGGTTTAGGGCATAAGGACACAAAGTCATCTGCACAGTCTTAAAATCAGAACAGGTTTCATCTGGTTTTGTGACACAGCCAGATGGGAACCTGGTGTCCTCCCGGGACAGCCACTGGCCTCCATTCCTAAGGAAACTTAGGAAATCAAAAGTGCTAAACCAATTAGAGATAAAAACCAGAACCCCCTGTCAAGATTAATTACATTTTGTCTCAAAGTTCCTTTCTCTCTGCACAAGATCTAGAAACTCAACACAAACTGGTGATTATTGGAATAGTTCTACAGAGTAGCATCTGCCCACGGTCCCCGGGTTCGAAGGACCACTCTGAATACCTAATAAAGCACCTGTCTTGCAGGCTGTTTACAGTCAACATGACCACATTGAATCTTCCCTTTCTTTTTATTTTTGCTGGGGGGGTATCCAGGAGAGGGGGAGGTTTTTTGAGGCGAATTTTACTTGTAAGTTACACTCTTAAAAGTCTCTTAAGTCGCACTCTCTTAAAGATGAAGAATCCCAGGGCCTCCCTGGTGGCGCAAGGGGTTAAGATGCAACCTATGAAGCTGTCCACAGCCTCTGCAGCCGTTCAATTCCCGGCCAGGGAGCTACCCATATGATGCAGCAGACCTCTCCTGTCTCCCCAGGGCTCCCCTCAGCAGTGTATTTCAGTCTGCCTGTTCTGTTCCCCACTCTGTCTCTGGTGAATCCTCTCACCCCCCCACACCTCTGGCCTGTACCCCAGCTCTTGTATGCATACATAAATCTTAAAGAAAAAAACAGGGGCCTCCCTGGTGGTGCAAGGGGTTAAGATGCAACCTATGAAGATGTCCGCAGTCACTGCAGCATGAGTTTGATCTCCGGCCCGCCAGGGAGCAACCCACATGACGCAGCAGACCTCTCCTGTGTCACCCACTGCAGTGTATTTTAGTCAGTCTGCTTGTTCTGCTCCCCACTCTGTCTCTGGTGAATCCTCTCACCCCCCCACACCTCTGGCTTGTGCCCCAGTTCTTGTATTCATAAATAAATAAATCTTAAAAAAAAAAAAAATGAGGACTCCCAGAGCATCAGCAGATCTCCCAGAGTTTCCCAGAAGCTTCCTCTCTTGTCCGCTCTGCTTGCAGGAACCCCGGAGCCTGTCCTCTGCTGAGCCACGATGGGTGACTGGAGCTTCCTGGGAGAGTTCCTGGAGGAGGTGCACAAGCACTCCACGGTCATCGGCAAGGTGTGGCTCACGGTGCTCTTCATCTTCCGGATGCTGGTGCTGGGCACGGCGGCCGAGTCCTCCTGGGGGGACGAGCAGGCTGACTTCCAGTGCGACACGATCCAGCCGGGCTGCGAGAACGTGTGCTACGACCAGGCCTTCCCCATCTCGCACATCCGCTTCTGGGTGCTGCAGATCATCTTCGTGTCCACGCCGTCGCTGCTGTACATGGGCCACGCCATGCACACGGTGCGCGTGCAGGAGAAGCGCCGGCTGCGTGAGGCCGAGCGGGCCAAGGAGGTGCGGGCCGCGGGCTACGAGTACCCGGCGGTGGCCGAGAAGCCAGAGCCCACCTGCTGGGAGGAGGCAAACGGCAGGATCGTCCTGCAGGGCACGCTGCTCAACACCTACGTCTGCAGCATCCTCATCCGCACCGCCATGGAGGTGGCCTTCATCGTGGGCCAGTACCTGCTCTACGGCATCTTCCTGGACACCCTCCACGTCTGCCGCCGCAGCCCCTGCCCGCACCCGGTCAACTGCTACGTGTCCCGGCCCACGGAGAAGAACGTCTTCATCGTCTTCATGCTGGCCGTGGCGGGCCTGTCCCTCTTCCTCAGCCTGGCCGAACTCTACCACCTGGGCTGGAAGAAGGTGCGGCAGCGCTTCTTCAAGCCGCCCCAGAGCCTGGCTGAGTGCCACCTCCCCGCGCCCTCGGCCAGCCTGGGCCAAGGGTGCACACCGCCCCCCGACTTCACCCAGTGCCTGGACGGCAGCCCCGAGGGCAAGTTCTTCAATCCCTTCAGTAACAAGGTGGCGTCCCAGCAGAACACGCACAACCTGGCCACCGAGCAAGTCAGAGGCCAGGAGCAGGCGCCCGGGGAGGGCTTCATTCACATCCGCTATGCCCAGAAGCCTGAGGTGCCCAACGAGGTGTCCCCAGATCACCGCTTGCCCCATGGCTACCAGAGCGACAAGCGCCGCCTCAGCAAGGCCAGCAGCAAGGCCAGGTCTGATGACCTGTCGGTGTGACCCCAGGGTGTGGGGCAGCCAGGACTGGGCAGGGAGCTGTGTCCCTTCTGACCCCATGCGCTCTCCTTCTCATCACTTTTCTGCCCCCTTTAGGCCCCTGGGTCTTCATTTATTCCAGAAGCTAGACCAGGGCTCTGCACTGCAGTCAGAGACTTGGGGACCCACCGGGGCTGCTGCCTCTCCCACACGCTCCACCCTGCCGCCCAGCGAGGCCTTCTAGAACACTCCCGGGGCCGGGTGAGAGAAGGGGAGACCTAGGGCACCTCAGGCCAGAGGAACAGCCAGCTCCACACACCAGTCATGTCCGCGTGGGTTCTCCGAGTCCCTGTGGCTTCCCCCACCCGGTGCCCGTCCTCCCTCAGGGAAGACCCAGGGTTCCAGGTCAATACTGAGCAGGAATTAAGGAACTTGCGTTGGGCGTGCAGGTGAGTCCGCTGTCTCCCTGGGTCACACCTGGGGTGGCATGAGTCACCTTAGGCTGCCCTGCCCCGTTTTATGTAAAGAGAGGTCCTTGGAACGCGACAAGCAGCCTCGCCTTTGCAGCAAAGCAGCACTGGGGATGTTGCAGCCTTTCCTCCCACCAGGACGCCAGCCCCCTGGGGGTCACAGTGCACGCAAGTCCCTGGAATTCCTGCGCCAGCCTGCAATGCCTCTGCAGGTCAACCTGATGGCAGAGCCTGCCCTTTCCTCGCCGCTCCTGGCTTGCACCCCGTGCGCCCCCAAATGCTTTACTGACCGGAATGCCCAAAAGGCGTCGTCTTCTCTTGGATCCTGAACAGATCACCAGCCACAGAGCCCAGTGGAATTTCCCCAGGTCTTATTAACACAAAGAGGGCTTTGTGCGCCTCAGATTCCCCTTGGGGAAAATAATTCTGCTGTGAAAATGAAAAGTTAAAAGGAGAGAAAATACTGGAAAACTATTTTTCTCTCCTATTTATTTACCTTGCTGACTGCCAACGTGAGCGTCAGGAGGAGATGTGATGACAGCTCTGGAGGCCCCGGATCTCTCTCCCTGGAGGCCAAGCTGTGCCATGGAAGCAGTCGGGGAACCTCCGTTCTCTTGGCAGAGGCCTGGCTTGAGAGCACAGATTCCTGTGTCTCCTGGGTGCTCCTAATGATACTGTCGTGTGGGGGCTGAAGAAAAGTCCTGCCTCCCCCCAACCCCACTCTCCCTTTGTGCAACCAGCCTGATTTCTCTGTTCAGTCTGGTCATAATGGGCAGTTGCCATATCAGATGAGGATAAAACAGGCTCACAATGGGGCACTGAAACTTGCAGGGAGATGATACTTTTAAAAATGCATACATGCGTGTGTGTGTGTGTGTGTGTGTGTTATGAGGCCAAGGACGTGCAGGACACTGCTCAACACCTACATCTGCAGCATCCTTCCTGATCTGCACCACTCTGTGTGTGTGTGTGTGTGTGTGTGTGTGTTTTGTATGCACTGATGGGGGGGGGAAAGGGGAGGGAGTCCTGAAATAAAGCAAACCTTTGAGAAGCGCATTCTGTCCTGCCTCCTGCTCCAGCTGCCTGGCAGAGCCTGAGCCTCACTGCTTTCAGGGTCACCAGCCTACATGGACAAGCAGGAGAGGTCAGGACAGGTGGGGGGGGGGGCTTGGTGCACAGGCCCAGAGGAGGCTCAACCTCTGCTCCACCTGCCCTTCTCCTGGTCCCTCTGCTGCTGTTTGCATGTACTTGGTGGGTGGGGCAAAGGATGAGGCTAGAGAGGAGGAGGGAACAGATTGGGGTGCATCAGAGAAGAATGGCTCTACACCCCAGGCCCTGGAGGGGACACCTTTTTTATCTCTTGTCTGGCACTGGCATTAAGACTTTCTCTTAAAAGAAAATCTCTCATCTCTGAAATATGTTTGTTTTGTGAAATGAATTAGAAATGAATTTAGAAATCTGTGGGATCAGTCCTTGCTGAGCGGACGTCAGGAAAAAGGAAATAATATGTGTAGTTTGTCTTAATAAAATTTGACCCTACATCACTCTACTTCGTGTCCCTTTAATCATGAGGCTGCAAGAGAAGGATGGCAGACTTGGGGGGAAGGGGCCCTCGAATTCCACCTACCAGCCAGTCAGTAGAACACAGAGATTTAGAGTCAGACCAGCAAGGGTTAAAATCCCAGCCACTGACTTGCAGCTGGACCCCAGCAAGCCACCTCACCCCTGAGCCTTGGTGTTCTCAGCTGGAATTGAGCCTAGTAATACCTACCTCTTAGGGATGTTCAATGAGAGGTTGTTCATAAAGAGTTCTACAGAGCATTAAAAAAAATAAACCAGGTTCTTCTTCTTCTTCTTTTTTGATATTATGTTAAATATATGGGATGTAGAGGGATGATTCCTGAATGTCCCCTTATAGAGTTTATAACCTACCCAAGATGATCAAATTAACTCACATAGCAAGAAAATGAGAATAGAATTAAATGGTCATTCGTTATTAATTCAAAGAACAATAAGACTCCAGGAAATGACACATATGAAAGATATCCAAGGAGGGGGTGAGGCCTCAGTGAGGCCTTACAGGATGGTTAAAGTTTCAGAGGTTAGAACCTCCAGGATGATTCTGTGACATGGACTTGGTATCCCCATTTTACAGACATGGAAACTGAGGTCTGAGAAGGTTCTCTGGTGGTGGGGCAGCTTCTCTGGCCTGTTTGATTGGAACAGCATCTCCTTGAAAGAGAAAGGATCCTGCTCCAAGGAGTCCAGGGGCCACCCAGCTCTACACACACAAAGGGGTGCCATTTCCTCGAGAAACAAAGATGGAGCAAAACAAATCTTATCTTAACAAGCAGTGTCTTAACTACCAGTCCATTCTGTTTATCAGGAGGAAGACTTTTAAAGAGGGATTGCAAAGAGATAGCGCACACATGTAGGGTGGGGTGTCCGAGATTCAGGGTGCCCCAGGGGTCTGTTCAAGGGTAAGGTACCTGAGTAGCTCATTGGAAGAAGCCTCAGGAATCCTTTTTTCCCCCTAGAAATAAAAGCAGTGCATCTTGTGGTTTTATAAACACAACTATTAACATTTAACAGCTTATATTACACTCAGACTGTAAAAGCCAAGGGACTTATTTTATAGCGGGTGAGATTTCAACCTCATATATCTCCTCTCATTTTCTCTTCCTTTGCTCCCGCTAAAGGTTCACCACTAAAGAAGGAAGTAGAATAATGACCTAGTGAAAATGCTCTGAGTTGTAGGCCCCTTCAGGCCCCTTTCCTTAATTTCCTTCCCCTGGTGCCAAATGAGACCGGAATTTCTACAGCGAGTGTTTCATTCCTATGGCTGAAGCGTTTGCGTTGTTAAATGCCAGGAACACTCCTGTGGAGAATCATGGCATGGCGGAGTCTCAGATTTCTTCTTAACAGCAATAGCAGAGAGAAAAAGAACAGAACAGAGGCCACGGGCACTTAGCTGGTGCCTTGAAGGGTTGTGGCCATGAATGTAGAGATGGAGGACAGTGAGGCTGGAGGGGGAGCCCAAGAGAAGCTGCCCACTCCCCACCACTGTGTGCTGGTCCTGAGGACAGCAGAATTTATTTATTTAAGTTTTAAGTTTTAAAGATTTTTTTATTTTTATACAAGAACTGGGGTATAGGCCAGAGGCGTGGGAGGGTGAGAGGATTCACCAGAGACAGAGTGGGGAGCAGAACAGGCAGATGACAGAAATACACTGCTGACGGGAGCAGCGGGCGCGACAGGAGAGGTCTGCGGCATCATGTGGGATTCTTGCCAGCTGGCCGGGATTGAACCCGCACTGCCAAGGCTGCGGACAGCTTCACAGCATGGCACTCAACCTGCTGCGCCACCGGGGTGGCCTGGACAGCAGAATTTACAAATGATATGTACATGGAATAGGGTCAGTGGCTTTTCCCCTTGTTGGTCTCCTGGTGCTTCTCAGAGTTGGAGATGGTCTAGAGTATTTTATTGTTACAATAGGAAAAGAGGAAAACTTTCATTCAACAAATGTTTATTGAGTGCCATCTCTGAGCTGGGTATTTGTGAGCTTTAAGGAATAGATTTTATAAACCAGATATAGATATGGTTCTTGCCTTTCCAGCTTAGAGACTAGTGGGAGAGACACCCTAATACAAGAAAATAAATGAAATAATTGTAAGTTGTGGTTAGTGCCAAGGAAAAAAAAAGGGGACTGATGGGGTAGGTAGAGAGTGGGCTGAGTAGAACATCCCTTCAGGGCCTCCCTGGTAGCATAAGGGGTTAAGTCTCAGCACTATGAAGCTATTGGCAGCCACTGCAGCAAGAAAGCAATCCCTGGCCAGGGAGCTGACTGACATGGCGCGGAGACCTTTCCTGTCTCGCCTACTGCTCCCCTCAGCAGTGTCTTTGAGTAGATCCGCCTGTTCTGTTCCCCATTCTGTCTCTGGTGAATCCTCTCACCCCCACCCCCACACCTCTGGCCTACACCCCAGCTCTTGTGTGCATAAATAAACAAATAATTTTTTTTTTTTTAATTAAAATCCCTTCGGAGGCAGTGACATTGAGCTGAGGCCTGACAGCTGAGGAGAGGCCAGCCACTGAGAGGAGCAGAACCCAGGTAGGGGGAACCCAAATTCCTTCCAGGAAATCCCAGAATAAGCTCTCTCTGACCTCAGTCTGGTTCAATATTTTTGAAAGACACAGAATTCAAGCAGAATTCTGTATGTGATGCTTTAAATAGCACCTAAAACAGCACCAACTGTCGCTAAGTACACATACCTCTTTCCACAGAAGCCTCAAGGGAAATCTTTTTACTCCAAGATGCCAAAGGAATATGTAAAAGATCTTAATTGAATAAATGCATTTGCTGTTAACGTTTGGAAAAGCCCTATTTGATGTTGCAACTATTATTTCCACCAGGATTCATTCTTGCAACAATGCTTAAGGTTTCTGAGTCCCTGGGGGAGGGCTGGGAGGGGAAACCCGGGCTGGGGAGAGAGCTGACTGCAGGCCCAGGGCAGCCCAGGCCGGTAGGCAGAAGACCTGTGCAAAGGGGTCCAGAAGGAGCCAGCAGGGCGTGGTCCAGAGGAGATGTGGCACCAGAGGAGTCAAAACAATGCAGGGGGAGGGGTGGAAGTTGAGGAAGGAGTAGGAACTGATCCAGAAGCCAGACCTCAGGACTTGTGGGAGACTGCCGGCAGGCATCTTCAGGCCCAGCAGGGTCCTCGCTCTAGTTAGGATGGAGCTGGACCTCCAGACTCAGAGGAGGTAATCCCAAAGAAAAGTCAGGCACAGCCTTGCTTCCTCCCGGGCTCAGGCAGGTGGGGTTATTCCGCGGGCACAGGGACAGCCTTGGCCAGAGCACAAGGTGGGGACTCACAATTAGAACTATAGTGAGGTGCCCGTGGGTCAAGTTTGTGCTGGTCACCTGTGACTTTGCTGGAGGCCTTTAAAGCCTTAACCCGTGGGAATGGCCAGCAGGGGGTCTTCCAGACACAGTGGTGGATGACAGGTGATATTTGGATGGACCCCAATACTGCTCTGAAGTCATCCTGGGGGCTTACAGGACAGGGGCATTGACGTGCTAGTCAGGGCCTCCTCGGACAGAGACCCTGCCAGGGCCCCTCAGGAGAATGTGTAGCCCTGGACGCTGCAGCCTGGTCTGTGCCAAGTCCCTCCGGCAGTGGCTGTGTTAACCCCCCAGCAGTCGGGTGTCAGGGCAGGGTTCAAAGCTGTTGATGCCTTCCCGGAACTTCCAGTGAGTTGAAACACAAACGTTTGAGGTCAACTGGCACCTATGGGAACCTTAAAAACCAGTGTAGGGTGTAGCTGACTGAGAAATCCCATTTTTAAAACCTACATATTTTGACAGTAATGATGAAACAAGCTTGCACCAGGGGCTGTTTTTCTAGATGTTTTCATCAGTTCATCCTACATTAATCCCACAAGGTGGTTTGACTTTAAAGATAAGGAAACAGACTTTAGAAAGATTCTGTAGCTGCCCAGCTGGAGGCGGCAGCACTGGGATTCAAACACCCCAAGGCTGTGATACTCTTAAGTGCGTGTCCTCGATGCCAGCAAAGGCCAGACACAGCGCTGTGTGCACCTGCGACTAATGTGTACCAAAATGGGTATTTAGAAGAACGAAGATCTGAAAAATGAAAGCCGTTGGGCCAGCGTGGCGGGTCTGTGTGGGAACTTTGATTGGCCTCACTCTCCAAAGTATTTTAACGATCTCAGGTTATTTTTGTAATTAAAAAATTTTAAATCTATTTGCATTCAATCTTTGGGCTAAATTTGGTGTTCCCCGGGGGGACTGCAGGAGCTGCTGCCCTCGGTTTCCAGGCACTCATGTTTGGGAAAGTTTTGCTCTGGGCGCTGCCTGCCACCCTTAAATGGAAAGGGATCAGCGGGGGGCACGCCCCCGGGTCTGGGCCGCTAACCAAGTGGCTGCCAGGGTCAGGCCGCTGCTTCTGGACACAGCAGCACCGGTGAGTGTGGTCCCAGGACCAACACAGGCGGGGGCCAGGCATGGTGGGTGGCTTGGGAGGGTATCAGCACGAGGGGAGTCCCCCTGCACACTGAACCCCGGGAAGGCATTTGGTCAGTGTGGCGAGAGTGGGGAAATGCAGGGTCGGTTCTCAGTCCAAGGACCGGCCCCAGGGAGGGGATGCCCCCAGGAGAAGCATCATAGAGCAGGTGACGCTTGCAAGTGTCTATGAAAGATGAATGAGACTTTATCACGTAGGGAGGAGGAGGCTTTTGTGGGAAGAAATAGAAGCCATGCAGAGGCGCCCCCAGGATAGAATGCACTGTGTGTTTCTCAGGGTTCAGGAGAACCCTGAGGGGGACGCTCATCCAAGAAAGTGGGCCTGTCGGCTGCAGGTGGGAAGGAGTTAGGAGTCACTGGTCATCTGTGAGGCACCCTCTTGAACAAGGGGTGACGTGGGAGACACCCACAGGCCCTGGATCCCCGGGACTTGGTGACCGGTTTGGTATAAGGTGGAGACGGAGGTGGAAGGAAGTCAGGATGATTAAGAGGCTTCACATCCTGGTGACGTTTACTCAGTCATTCAGCACAAGTCATTCCATGTATTTATTTAACAGAAATAGAACGTGTCTCTTCTCAACCTCCCGGAGTGCCAGGACCCAGGGCTTGGACAGAGAAGGCTGCTAGGACAGCGCGTTGTGCCCGTCCATGCAGCCCGGCTCCTTCCCTCTGCCACCTCCTGTCACAGCTGCCTGCTGTCTAGACAGCTACAAAGGATGCTTCCAGCTGCATCCAACCTTCCTCCAGGGTTACCCCCCACAGAGTGGTGGAACTTTTCTCAGCACCGATGCCGATGCCAATGCAAGCGCAGCCTAGAAGTAGGGGGCAGTCGGGGCAGGATAGAGCCGGCCTCTGGGCAGTGGGAGGCAGGAGCGCACCCCACCCGGTGGTTTTGAGATCTGGGGACTATAGGGCCTCTCCTCAGGGTGCAGCCCGCTTAGCAGTGCCCAGCTTGAGAGCAGCTCTTCCAATTGGCTCCGTGTCCTTCCCTGCCTCTTCCCCTCTGGTCCCCACTCCTGTCCCTGGACCTATAGACGTGAATAAAATATCAGCCCCTGCCTCAGACTCTGCTCCCCAAGGAATCCAGACCACACGGGTGGTTCCTATTTGAAATCCAGCTCTCCTCACTCTACTCTGTTGTATGTCCTCCAGGTCAAGCCTGGAGCCAGCAGCAACACTTTGCTTCTAGAGCTTCTGGAATCTGGGAGTAGGTCAAACATCCTGACATTTGACAGCATTCTGTTCTGTATTCCCGGGTAGCACCATCATGTTCTATCTGTTCGTCTTGTCTGCTTGCTTAGGTCTTTGACCTTCAAGGTCACAGCTCAGGACAATGTTGGGCAGGCAGAAGATGCCAGAAAGCATGTGTCATGTTGAGCGGAAGTTGTTTTCTTTGATCTCCCTGGAAACCACACTGTCTTCTGCTGCCTTGATTTATCTATACACTAATTTCCGAAAGGGCATTTCCTCCCTCTCATCCTATTTGTGCATGGAGAAATAGAATAGATAGAAACTTCCACTGTGTGTGAAGTTGTGACTGAGCTCCGGCAGACACCATGTGGTTATACGGTGTTGTGTCCCAAGAGCTACCCCCGACCCCGCCACCACCAGGGCCTGCTAGGGAAACAGCCAAGCTGCTGGCTGCTGTCAGTCCCTCTGCTCCCCTTTCCAGGGCATCTCTGCTGCCCCACTTCCTCCCCACCCCACAGACACGCCTGCATGCCCCACAGACACTCCCAGTTCTGCTTGAATTTTCAGTGGGAAAAGAAGTTAAATGTGGAAGGAAATTACTCTCCCCGCCTCAGTTCGTGTAGGACGTCACTCTCACTGACTTGTCTCTTTCACCCCATCCATAAAATAGTTTTAAGATTTGGGGAAAATAAACAATCACACACACTTGTTGGGGAGTCTGTATTAGCATTTATAACAGCCTTTAACCCTAAGAGCTTTCTGGGAGCAGGGGCAGCCCAAGGAGGACGCTGGTGCCCTCTTTCTTGGCCCCTGTGGCTGGGGCAGGAGAGCAGGCGCGGAGGTGTGGAGTTCCAGACGAGGCACTTCAGCTGGTGGAGAGAGTGAGAGGCTCCCTCGGACAGACCGGCCTGGGGCCAGGGCGTGGATAGAGGCTCCTCCCACAGCCAAGTGTTCCCAGGGAAACACCTCCAGCTTCAAGCAGGCCCCTTTGCTGCTCCCTCTTCCTGGCATCCACTGAGACCCCTGCATGCCAGGCCCCTGCCCTCCCCTCTGGCGCTTCCATTCCCCTGCTGACTCTTGCACCCAGCGCCTGGGTCACGCAGCCAGGTGCAGGGCAGGGGACTCCCCTCCTGACTAGACCGCGGGATGTCAGAGGGGACATCTGACATTTCTTCTCTGTCACCCTCTGTCCCTAGCACATGAATCGTAGGATTTTAGAACTGGGAGGGACCCTATTCATCGAGCTTAACTCTTATTTTCCAGAAAAATGAGCCCCAGCGAATGACGATGTCTAGAACCTCAATGCTAAGGAGTCGCCCAGCCCAGCCTCCTCAGTGCTGCCAGGACCATCTCTGCTCTGCCAGGACCATCTCTGCTCTGCCAGGACCATCTCTGCTCTGCCAGGACCATCTCCGCTCTGCCTGCGGGGACTTCCCACCTCTCTGGAGTGAGTGTGTCCACTGGCTCCACCTGGTTTCACAGACGTAGGCAGAGCCCAGCTTTCTTCTCTCATAACTTCTTTGAGTGCTTATTTCCACATCCATGAAGTGACTTGAGTATCTAACTTACCAGGCTAATGTGAAGAGTAAGTAGAAATAATGAAAAAAATCCTAAACGTTGTGGAAGAGTTAGACTATTTCCACCTCCACCCCAATTTATGCTTTTTTAATTGCCTCCACCCAACCACCCAAGCCCACACCCCATCTGCCTCCAAGCCCCATCCCTTCCCCCTGCCTTTTCCCGCTGATAACAATGACCTTCTTTTTTGCCCAGTACAGATTTTTGTTTCTTCTGTCCTTAGCGTGTAATTGTTTTTTGGTATTTATATTCCACAGATGAGTGAAGCCACTCAATGCTTCAAACATAGTCTCCACCTGATCTGGTTTAGGATCTAAACTGTGTCTACTGTTGTCCTCTGAGACCTGTGTCTCTTCTACATAAGCCAAAAATCAATCAATCAATCGATCGATCGATCAATCGATCAAACATGGGTTTAGACTGGGGATTATCCTCCTTGCCTCTTTCAAGGCCCCCTGGTGGTTCTGGTCTGTGTGATTTCACCACAGAGGAGACACAGCTTTGGTTCACTGTGGTAGTAGGTGATCTCCAAGAAGCCCACTTTCTTCCTGTAACGACAGCCCTCACTCTACATGTCAGGGGAAAACGTGAGGTTTGTTAACGTTTTAGAAGCTTTATTCTCAACATACACTTAGGAACTTGGGACAAAACCCTACAGCATGTGTGTGTGTGTGTGTGTGTGTGTGTGCACGCGCACACCTCCTGGTACTCCTGTGACATGCACTTACCACCAAATCCCATTTATTTCCTCCTCATTATCTTGCTCAGGCAGGAAGCCTGAGGGAAAGCCACCTACTCTTTTATCCTTGCTTCAAATAAAAGGTTTCTCTGCCATTACTCCATTCCCAAAGCCCACTATTGTGGGTCCTCAGGATATAACTTGGAGCCACTGTTCAAAATCTCTGGAAAGATCTGAGTATTTCCCCTCCCCTCAATGTGCAATCACCCAAGAAATGGCTGCAGGAAGGCCTTCTTGGAAGAGGTTAGAAAGGAGATTTACAGCACACACGTGGCATGATCTCAGAGTTCTTTCTCAAGGATTTTCAACCTCCCTTTCACTCAGTGAGCTCTAGGTCTTTGAATTGGCCCAAACCTAGATTTTCGTAAGGATCATACTCGCCAGACCTGGAGTTTCTTTAATTATGCAGGTCAGAAAAGTATTTATTGAGCTGCCCCTTTGCGTTGCTTCTAGGGGCCCACCAGCAGCTTAATACTTCATGATTTCTGTGGGTCAGCCTTGCTGATGACCACGCTGGTCAGCAGGACCATCCTGCCTCTGATGTGCTGCTATTTTGCCTTTTCCACTGTAGGATTCCATCATCTCCTATGACATCAGGGAGCCCCCTTCAGTTGTAGCATCTCCCTCTTTCAGTTCCAGCCTAACAGACCCTGGTTTACACTTGGATCTGAGCAGTTCTCTCTGCTGTGATGCTGCAGCTCTGCTGAAGGGTGGCTCTGAAGGACCACAGAGGAGGGAAATCCTCCCATTGTGCAGGACTTTGAGTTGTGCTTGTCCTGGTGCACTTTGTCTGAAAGCAGAAATGACCTGACATCTGAATCTAGGCCAATTCATGGACAATGGTAATGGTTTGGCAAAATAGTCAGGGACTTGGAAGGAAAATGATTGAGGTATTTGTGATAAGAAGTTTTGGGAAAGAGACATGCGAGTGGACCAGTCATAATGTGTCCAGGATGTGAAAACTGTGTGTTCCGATAGAATTTTCTTCCAAAGGTGTCCACAGTACAGGGGCTCTCAAATGCTACAAGCCACCATGCATGATGAATGTCACTTAACCTATTGCCAGTCACCCCAGTATTTGATCAATGAGGTTATGAATATCACCATCAAGGTAGTTTAAGACCAGATAGGCTACGGTAGGCACTGAGGCAGGCCACTGTGGCTTCTGGAATCAGGGATTGACCTTAAACTTCCAATATGGTACCCTGGCCAAGACACACCAAGAGACACTTGTCTAGAAGGTTGACTGACCACATTAGATCAGTTATCATAGATGGGTGAACAACTTGCTCTCACTGGAATAGACACTTCCCGGGACATGCATTCACCATCTCTGTCCTCCATCCTTCTCTCAAGAGCATTAGTTCTGAGCTTAGTGAATGCCTGAGTCACTGACATGGAATCTTACATGAAGTTGTTTCTTGCAATATAGCAATGCTAGTTTCTGTAACAACAACAACAACAGCAAATTACTGTTTAACCCAACAGAAATTCATTTCTTGGTCATGCCCAATGTACATGCTTCTGATTGGTATGTTGCAGTATCGCTAATGCAGTATTTAGGGTTCAACTTGTTGCTCCACCATTCTCTGGAGACTCAGAGTCCTCAAGAGGCAAACAGGAGAAGAAAATGTGGATATTCCCCACCATTTTTTTTTTTGTGGGACCCTCCCGGGTGGGATCGAACTGGCGTTACAGAGGCTGCGGGCAGCCTCGCAACCCAGCGCTTAACCACTGCGCCACCAGGGGAGGCCCCTCACCATTTTCTTAAAAGTCCCAGTCTGGGAGGGATACACTTCTACCATTTACCATGCAAGGGATGCTGGGAAATGTAGTCTATCCCAAAGACAATTCGTATGTGTGAATGTTTGGTGGACAGCAAGCCACGTGGGTTTGATGCTATCAGCCTGCCAGTGCATGTGCACACGCATGTCTAACTTCCCAACTAGTCATGCTTTCCAGGTCAAAGTACTAGGGTCTCTGGGAGATATAGAATTCTCTCCAGAAAGTCTGGATTTATCTCCATATGGGCCAGAGACCTATGAACTCAAAGACAAGTATTTTTCTACCAGTAGTCACCACTCAACGTACAATGTGAGACAGAAACAGGAACTATAATAAAATTTCCTTTCCGAAAAGGGAAGCGTGAGAAGTACAGAGAAGTTTCTTTTCCATAGCAATGATGAAATCTTTCTAGACAGACACAATAAAGATTGCTTACTTCAGTATGAGGGGGGAATTCCTTGATTAGACTTTAATTCTGATCTTGGGAGGGATTCTCTGGTCCATTGCTTTCCTTGGCATTTGACTCCATCTCTGGAACTTTCTTCCATGTCCATTTTCCTTCATGGCCTCATGTGAGCATTGCTGAGCTGGCCAGGCTGAGACGCTGGCATTCACAGCCTGCTTCTAGCGACTGCAAACTTGGGAGCTGCTTTATATTGCAAGGTGGCATTTGCTTTTACTTCTAGTGTTGAGGTCAGGATGATGATTTCTCTGACAGCACAAATCTCTCAGAAACAGTAGACATTTAATTTATTAGCGTCCTGTCTAGTCCACGTGGCTATAGTCACACCCAGATGTCTTTCCTAGACTTAAGTCTCAAAACTGTCTTATTTTTTGCTTCCTCATCCTCACTTCTTTCTCAACACACTGGAGGTAACTGAGGACAACAGAACTGAGAGTGGGATTATAATGTGAATTTGATCTTTTCCTTTTTCTTTTTTTTTTTTTAAAGATTTATTTATTTATTTATTTTATATAAGAACTGGGGTACAGACCAGATGCACGGGAGGGTGAGAGGATTCACCAGAGACAGAGTGGGGAGCAGAACAGGCAGACTGATGAAATACACTGCTGAGGGGAGCAGCGGGCACGACAGGAGAGGTCTGCTGCACCATGTGGGACCCTCGCCGGCCGGCCGGGATCAAACCAGCGCTGCAGAAGCTGAGGACAGCTTCACAGTGCGGCGCTCAACCGCCTGCGCCACCAGGGGAGGCCCAAATTTGATCTTTTTCTTAGACCAACAACCTCTAAATGTGAAATCTTAGTGGACCTTTGTCGTAGAGATACACTTTGCATCTCAGCACTCACTGTTTGAGGCCCAAGTAATTTGACTTTTTGAATCCTATGAGGACCCGTAGTTCTTCACTCTCCTTATCATCTTTCATTTCCACTTCATTAACAGATCACCAAGCCCAAATCATCTCATTGTTTGCTTGTGAGGAACTGGACCCAAGACCTTTGCATAAGGTCAGCCTTGCTTTGGGATGTAAATTCCACCATGGCCAGATTTTCCCATGATCATTACTGAGTCCCAGTATCCAGACCAGTGTCTGACATGTAATTTAAGGAACTAAATAAGTGTCTATCGATTGAATGGATGGAGGAGGCATAACTAAACATTTATTTAGTGAGCAAGTGAAACAAATTTAGTGCTCTCCTTGAGAGATGTTCTGGCAAATACATTTTCTTTCATTTCATTGCATTCGGTGATGTTTTACGGGCTGGTAATGTTCAGCAGCCCTTGGATCCTGGTACCCTGGCCTCCTGCCTGGCTGGCCCGCGCCAGCGGCCATGGAATGAATGGACTTGGTGTGTACCTGGGAGTAGGAAGAGTGAAGGCCACACAATGGGGGGAAATGAGGTAAAGCGGGGCTTGCTGCTCCCTGCGGTCAACCTGGGGCCACTGTCACTGAGATTGGCACCGAGAGGGAACTCTGTGAGCCGCCACCTCCCTCGACACAAGTGGCCGCCTTTCCTTTTGGCCAGGCAAGAAAAAGTCAGCCTTTTTTTGTTGAGATGAGGGAAAGAGGAGAATCTAAGAGCTTTAGGTGTTTCCCTCTGATAAGATAAAATCTGGGGCCTGATGCCTGATCCCACTTTAATCCATAGCTTCTTTAGAACTTTGCAGAGGGTTGAACAGGGTTGGGTGGCACTAAAATTGGCTAAAAATCAACCCTGAAACAAACGTTTGCAGGAGCAGGTGTGCTGGGGAAAAGAGCTTGACTTCTGAAAACAACAGGTAACTCGTGGGCCTTTGCAAGGGGACACTGGGCACCTGGTGGGAGTAATGAAGTTTGCTCTTCTGGGCTAGCTCCCCTGCCCCCCCCCAACCCAAGGAAAGCTGTCCAGATCTTCCATTCCACCCCACCCCCAATGCCCCATCACGCCACACCCCACCATGACGCCATCCCACTGCCTCACCACCTCCTGCCCTATATAGAGTCACAGTCACCACCTTCTGACTCAAGGATTACAGAGTTTCTCAAAATAAATTGCACAGAACAACTGCTGTACCCAGAAGCAGACTGAGCAGAAATTCCAAGGCCCTGGGACAAGCTCCGACTCCCTCGCCTGGAGCCCTAAGCCCTGGGCCCCCGCAGGCGCCTGAGCAGAAAGAAAATAGAAAGAGCAAATCTTTCCATTCCTGTACTCCATTTTTACATCAAAAAGAGGCTGGTCAGGTCCAGGCCAATGAGATGCGGGCCCTTCTGTAGAGTGAAACTCTTAAAATACAATCTCCTTTGCATGTGCCAAACTGGCCAAACTGAGCGGCCCTGATTGAATTTCGAGGCAGGGAGAGATGTAGCCGGGGCCCCCTCACTTTGCTCTTGAACCCCCTCTTCCTTTCTGGCACCTCTGCTCTAAGTGTCGATGCCCGAACATCCCACCTAGGCTGCTGCCCGGCCTTCCCACTGGCCTCTACCTGCCATCACCTGCTGGGTCCGCCCTCCACCCGGCCCGGCCGGTGCCCTGTCCTCCTTGGCTGGCTGCTCTTGAGCAAGTCCCAAACCTGACCTTCTAAGTCATGCCCAGTGTCCTCGCTGCCCTCCCTTCTAACCTTGCCCTTCGCCGCACCTGCCCACACGCTTCCCACTTCCCCATTTTTTCTGGCTAATCCTCTCTACTCTCCTCCTCTTCAGCCTCCCTTACCTTCTCTCAGAGCCTCCTGCTGAAGCCCTGCTCTTCTTGAAGGCCTGGTCCTAATCTCATGTCCCTCACAACCCCTTGAACACCCTCTAGTCCAAAATAGTCCCTGAAGGCAGCGCGTCCGTGTTGCTAGAGTATCTCGTCTGGCACTTATGTGTCTGTCTAGCATTGGAATTGTTTATAAATACCTGCTTCTATACTATGCTGTATGCTCTCAGAAAGCAAAAACAGAGCCAACAAAATAAATACTAGAGTTTATTGGATTGGCTCGCTGAGTTCATAAAATTTGGCGGGAAGAGTTGTACAGATATTTCGAAACTAAGACAGCCGTCCTGAGCCCAGGACACTCTGGACTTTCCAGACCCACACATTTCCTTGTTCTATGGCAGGCGAGGTCAGCCCTCGATAAGAAACGCCACTGAACAGGCCAAGAATCTCCCGCTCCCTCCCAGCCCGGTGTTGTGTCTAAGAGCGGAGCCAGGCTGGCGATTTAGGGACGGGGATGGCGTCAATATCAAAACAGCGAGATGTTATCCACCGCCAGCTTTGGTCCCTTTGTTCCCACCCTGGATCTATCATCTGAGGCTGACACGTTGCTTAGTCTGTGGAGACTCTGGGAGAACAGAGGCCTTCCCAGTAAGGAGGATGGCTATTTAACAGAAACGGCAGCCATCCGAGAGGATTTATTGAGCATGTCTACACTGGGCTCTGAACCAGAGTCTGGAAGGCCACTCCTGAAAGGTTAAGGATGACGATTCAGTACCGGTTAAGACGGTCTGCAGCCTACAGGGAGCTTGTGTTCCCCACCCACCTGTGTTGAAACTAACACGCTTCCATGGCAGAAGCCATGAGCAGGAGAGTGAGGCTTCCAGGCCATCCCACAGGTGCTGGTTTAACTCGTAAGATAACTGCAGTGCCTAACACGACAGGCCTCAAGCAGCCTTTACGGTCTGATTCCAGACATTTTAAAAAGTCCCTCTGTATCCCACTGGGGTGCCACGGCAGGCAAGTGCACGCCCAGCCGAGGTGTGGGGTGCAGTCCTTGGCCACGCCGCTGCGGCAGCACAGGGTCTGAGTTCCCGTGGCTTCAGTGAGTGTAAATGGCCAGGAGGGGGAGTCTTTGACGCTTCTCGGGTGCTTGTGAGTCCCCAGCAGCAAGGAACAGAGAGTAGCTCACGTGCTTCCTTCAGAGCTGGGTGTCCTTGCCTGGAATGACCATTTGTTTTTGCAGTGACCATTCGCTGAGTATGATTTGTAAGCCAAGAAGAGTCTACATACTTGATTAGATGAGCTGGCAAAAACAAAAAGATCATTTATGGCCGGCTAATCCAACCCCCTCTTATAGAGGAGGAATTTGACGCTGAAAAGTGAAGTGACCGGCCAGTGGTTACACAAAATGGGTGAGCACGCCAGGCTGTGGGCCCAGGCCCAATGCTCTCACCTGGGTTAGTTTATTTACCTGTTAAATGAAGCTCCTGTCCCCCACCCCCCACTGGGGCTATGGGGGTGGCGTGGGGGGGGAGTTCAGACGAGGACATGCTTAGGGAAACTCTATAAACTGCAAAACGCTGTTTTGTTTCCTCAGCTCCCAGATGCCCTTTTTCCTCTGTTCACACTTAGAGGTGCAGAAAGTGACGCAGGGACCAGGCAGCGCACTGGCAGGACAATGGAGAGGAGGCCCTGGTCCTGCTGGTCCAACAGCCTGAGACATTCGTGGCGCGGCCTCTTAACACTTGTCTCCTGTTTCCTTCCCCTTCCCTCCAAGGCTGTTTCTCTACACAGGCAGCAGCGCTTACGCTTCTGCTCCGAGCCAGGAGGGCCAGCTTCCCAGAGAAGACTTCCAAGCTCCAAAGGAGAGACGCGCTTGCAGGGGACAACTCGAGGGACACCCCAGAGGCAGGTCAGGGTGGCCCTGGAGCTCCTTGGGGCCTTCCAGTCTGAGGCACTGGAGAGCCGGGAGTCCTCAGCCGAGGCCTCTGGGACAAGCTCTGGCCTTGGGTGCGGCTCTGACCGTTAGGTGCGCTGGCTTAGCTCGTCCGCCTGTGTCCCGCCCTCTCCCCCCGGGGGCTCTTGCAGTGAGTTAAACTATATTTCATAACTACTTGCCATTGATGGGCCGCTTGCTCCTTTGTAAATTTTTTTAGTTTTGCCACTTAAATAAGTGTCCTGTCCATCCCCACTGTTGAGTCACGGGGTCCCCAGGGCGCCCACGCGCTGGTGCAGGCGGCTTGTGAGGAAGGCCTTGCGGTTGCCCAGGAGGCTCAGCTCCTCTCAGCACAGGCCTTCCCGGGGCCGGGGCCTCGGGCCGTGCGGTCCCCGGCGGGGTGCCCTCTCCTGTGAACACGGGAAGTCCGAGTCAGGGTGGAGCTGGTATTTCTGGAGCGGTGCCGGGCAGTCACCGCGCGGCTCACCACTTGACCCCACTTGCTCCTTGTCACTACTCTCCGCGGTGGGTCTGAAACCTGCAGACCTGGAGGAAGGTCTCGGTCAGGTGCTCACCGGGGGAAGACGCCACGCAGACTCGGGGTGACAACGGGCTTATTTACAAGGAGGAAACTGGGAAAAAAGGAGTTTCTAAGGCCGCAGACAGCCGTCTGTCCTGCCCCAGACGGTGGCCACACTGTCCACTAGCCCAAACCAAGAGTTGCTCTGAGAGATGGTGCTTTCCCTGTGATGAGAGCTGGGAGCCCGCGGCTCACCCATAAGTGGTGGACCAGCCCCTGACTCCTGGTGGCGGCTGGGGGTGACCACAGGTCACAGGTGCTGCTCAGAGGCCCCGCAGCAGCCAGCGGCACCTGTCCCGAGGCTGGCGGACGTGCCAGAGGCCACGGCAGTAGGAGGCTTGGGTTGTCCTGGAGGCAAGATCAGAAGCAGTGGACAGCTCTTAGAGGTGGCTGGTCAGCCACAGGTCAGCAGTGCCCCTCTGCGTCCGTCAGCAGGCAGTGATATGACAACCAAGAGGTGCTGGAGCCTCTCTGAGGCAGGGCCGGAGGTTAGACACAGGCTAGCAGCACCCACCAGCCGGGCATGTGGGAGTAGAGCTGGAGGCACTTTCATTCCAAGGTCCTGCAGAGTTTTGTCATGATGGGACTCGTTGACTCGTTGAACCCCCACTCACCTGGAGGTTACTCCTCCTCACTCTGCACCACTCATATTATGTCCAGAAAAGAAAATTTACCTTTTCCCCCAATTTGCTTACGACAGATATTCCAGGTGCCTGAAGAAGAGAAACAAGGGCCTCCCCGGTGGCACAGCGGTTGAGCGCTGAGTTGCGAAGCTGCCCGCAGCCTCTGCACTGCCAGTTTGATCCCCGGCTGCTCCCCGGCCACCGGAGGAGGGTCCCACATGGCGCGCAGACCTCTCCTGCCGCCCGCTGCTCCCCTCAGCAGTGTACTTCGGTCCTTCTGCCTGCTCTGCTCCCCGCTCTGGCTCTGGTGAATTCTCTCACCCTCCTGTGCTTCTGACTGTACCCAGTGCTTGTATAAATAAATAAATAAAATAAACAAATAAATAAATAAATCTTAAAAAAAAAAAAAAAAAAAAGAAGAGAAACAAGGGGAAGTGGAGGCCTAGGATTTGATATCCTGTGAAGTGTTGCTGCAGAACTCCAACAAGATAGCAACTTCCCACCAACAACACTCTCAGCTCACTGGCAGGCCTGCCGCCATGTTAGTTTCTTCATTGCCAAGATTTCCAAGGTTGCCCATGAATTAACTTTCTAATTTTAACTCAGGGGAGGCATCACTCCAGTTTTATGAGGAATATTAGTAGAATATTGAATACATTTCATCCATTTATTTATTCATCCATTTATATCTGTTGAGTAGTTACCATTTGTCAAGTATTGGCTAACCATTGTGTTTAACAGATATTTCTAAATTATAGATACAGACAGACATCCTTTAGTGACAAGTAGATATTCCTGTGTTACCAGGCATGCTTTATCTTCAAAACTAGGAAAGGTATGTGATGGTCTCTACGGATGCCAGTTTTTTAAAAAAGGAAATTTGAAGCCATTGAAGGCTTTTGAGCAGTATTTAAAGTCTGGAAGCATCCTGCAGAGTGAATTAGAGGGAAAAAAGAGGTTGAAGGCAGTGACATAAATTAAGGAGCAGTTGCAGGAAGTTGGAGAATCTTATAATTAAGCATAAGTTGATAATGTTCTGGCTTCAGATACTGAGAGTAAAAATTAAAAGGGGGCCGGGTGCAAAAGAAGAATTGATGCAATGTGGTGACTAGCAGGCGTTAGTGCAAGTAAGAAAAAATTACTCTCAGGTGACTAGAAGGAAGGAACTTCAGGAGGAGAGGCTGGCTGGGAGGCAAAGGCCCTGGTTCAAATATACAGAGAGGCGGGGGTGTTGTCTGGGAGTCTGGTGAGCTGGAACATAGATCACATAAGCCACATCTTTCATCACCCAAACACCCCTCTTGTTGAGTCACAGGAATATAATATGATCATTTAAAATTATGTATTTGGGACCTCCCTGGTGGCGCAGCGGTTGAGCACTGGGCTGCGAAGCTGCCCGCAGCCTCTGCAGTGCCGGTTCGATCCCCGGCCGCCAGTGAGGGTCCCACATGGAGTGCAGACCTCTCCTGCTGCGCCCGCTGCTCCCCTCAGCAGTGTACTTTGTCAGTCTGCCTGTTCTGTTCCCCGCTCTGGCTCTGGTGAATTCTCTCAGCCTCCTGCACTTCTGACTGTACCCAGTGCTTGTATAAATAAATAAATAAATCTTAAAGAAAAAATTATGTATTTGGAAGTATATTTATTAGCCTGAAATGAAGTTTGCAAATTAGGTAGAAAAAGCCAGCGAGGAAAGTTGTCTGGAAGAACTTACCTCAAACGGTGGCAGCAACTATCTCTGGGTGATATGATTACGGGTATTTTTTTCCTTCCTGTGAGTGGCATATTTAAACCCTCAACTAAGTGTGCTATTTTTACCCTCATCAGAGACCAGCGCTTGGCCAGCACCTGAAAGGGATCTGCTGCTCCCTTCAGTCGGGGTGTTCCACAGTCCCAGTTGGCGCCCAGGAGCCACCACAGTTGTCCTTGCAGAGAAGAACAGTCCGCCCTGCTCCTGGCGCACTGGCCACACTAGCTGGCCCATCTCAGCCCCCTCAGCCGTCTCCACTGTGGAGAACTCCCTCCTGAAATGTGTGGCCGGAGGAGCTCAGGGCCATTCTGGGGGCCTTCAGGAGATAAGGTCTGCCCCCGGAGCATCCTTCTCGGAAGAAGACAGGCCTAGAAGCCATGTCGGGAGAGTCAACATTGAAGGGTGCTTTGATGCCATTTCTCCCAAATGGACAACGACACCTCTGAGTGGCCTCACATACCACCCCCCCATCTCACCTGTCTCTCTCCATCACCCAGCAACTCTCTGAAGGTGCAAACCTTCCCCAAGGCCTTCCTGACTGGGCAGATCGTGCCTCAGGGTTCTCGTTCAGAGCCTGCATTCTGGCCTCCCACCTGCTAGTGTGCTGTGTGCTGTGTCACCCTGACTCACTCTCTGGCTTCCCACACCAACCCCAAGAGGCCGCAGCTGCTGGTTGCTGTTTCTCCCAGCCTCACCCTCTTCTCTAGCGGCTGCCCCGCCATGGGGCCCCTCTCAGCATGGCTTCCGCCAACCACCTTTATTCCCCCTCCTTGTTTGCTTTCCACCCCTCTGCAACCTTCTCCACTGAGTCAGGTCCCCCAGTGACCTTTGTGCTGCCCACTCCCCCTTTACACCTCTCCGTCCGTCCTTGGTGAAGTTGACCGGTAGCTCTTCTTCGGCTCCTCAAAGACCGATTTCCCCTGCATTCACGTGCTGTCTTGGCAAATCTAATCCTCTAACCGTCTCTCACCTGCGTCACTGCCGGACATGGCACATGTTCCTTGTTGTCCTTGTCACATGTTATGATCTGTTTACCTCGCTGTGTCCCCTGCGGAGCAGAGAGCTCCTTGAAGGTCAGAGCCATCATCCATTTCCCCTTCCCCAGCACATCACGCACAGTAGGTCCACCGTCACTGGAATGGATGGTGAATAAATGAATGAGGAAGACTCAGGCTTGCAAGCAGCGCATTTAACAAGGGGAAGACAAATACTGGCTGGACATAGGACCAGATGGCCCAGGACCGTGGCTGTGTGTGTTCATTTTATTTGGGGAATGACCAAGACCTGAGAAAAGTGGTCCGAGGAGAAGAGTTTTTCAGGATAGGGAGAGCCAGCCGTGTTGCAGGTGCGGGGGGTGGGTGGGTGGGGGAGCTCGGGTAAAGGAAGGATAATAAGTGGGGGTGGGCAGTGGTGGAACCCAGAGGCTGTGTGGACAGGCAGGACAGGCCGGGAGCACAGGGAGAGGGGAGAGCTGGGGGAGGAAAAGCCAGGGACCCTTCCCCACGGCTTGCCTGCCGCCTTCCCAGCCCAATCCCCCTTCGCTGGCACCGAGTATGTCCACTACCGTCTCCACGGTCCGCACTGCCCATGGCTGGCGAGGAGTAACAGGTGCCGCCTCTCTCCTCAGCACACCCTGAGCCGCCAGGGTGCTAACAATTCCTCTTAGACGACAGGGGGAGGAGGGGACACCACTGTGCCCCTTGGTTCTCCTACAAATGTTCCTTGTATTTGTCCTCAGTCCCTCCTTAGCCTTTAGGCCTAGCCTTAGCCTTTAGGCCGCACTGAGTCAGAAGGCATTGTGGATGGGGCCCTCCCACTTTTATATCTACTGGGCATGACATGTTAAAAAAAAAAAACCAACACAGCGTGGCGTGTGTGTGCGTGCGGTGTGTGTGTGGTGTGTGGTGTGTGGGGTGTGTGTGTGGAGGGAGGATGTTGGTGGTGGCAGTGTTGGGAGGCTGGTTCCATTGGGGGGGAATCTGTTTATAGCTCAGCTCTCAATCAGGAAGTTATTCACTCCAGCAAAGGCACTAAAAAGATGGGGTCAGGAAACAAAGACGGGTCGCCGAATGCTCAGGGAAGTGTAAAGAGCCGGCTGAGCTGACGCTCCTTGCAATTTAAGAGAAGCTGCTCCAGAATAACAATCAGGGCAGCAGACAGCATTGCACAGAGCTTTATATTCAATTATTCATCTGGCAAATATTTTAGGGCTTACTACTGTATGCCAGACACAGTGCTAGACACTAGAGATACTGATAAAAAAGAAAACCCAAACATCTAAGTCACCGGCCTCAACGAGGTTATGTCACCCTGGGGAGACCGAAAACAAACATCTGGGCAGTTGGTGACGGGGTCCATCAGGAGGTGACAGGTGCTACGGGCAGCCCTGGGTGAAGGCAGAGGACCGGCACCAAGAGGGGGTCCAGGGCCCCAGCTTCGGGAAGATATGTGTTTCCTCCTGCTCTGAATGGGGCCCCCCGGGTGGCTGATGCCGAGAAATGAGGCCCAACCACTGAATTTAGCCCCATGGGAGTCACGGTTGCCCTTGATGAAAGCAGCATCCGGGAACTAAGGGAGAGCAACACCCTCTGGCAGTGGGTTTATGAGATAATGGAAGGAAGGGATTGGAGCGGAGACTCTTTCAAGGAGTTTTGCTGTAAAGGGGAAAAGAGAAATGGGAGGTTTTTACGGAAGAAAGTGGGGTCAGCAAAAGATTTATTTTGTAGCGTGGACAACTCTCGGCAGCGTGTGGGCGTGCTGCTAAGAAGGATCCATGGCAACAGGTAGGGGACAGAGGGCAGGTTGCCCGAGCAATATGCTCGAGCAGTGAGCAGCCATGGGGTCGAAGCAAAGTGGGGGAGTGGGGCTTGCCGAGGAGACAGCTCATCTGGAATCGGGCTGGGGTCCGGGAGCCAGATCCCAAAAGCTGGGTCCTGTCTCGGCAAGGACAGGATTCGACATGGAGACCAGAGTTAGAAAAGAAAGAGATTTATTATCGGATAAGGAGGACAGGAAAGCTCTCTGGCCAGAGCAGGGGCCGAGCGGGTAGCCACACGGGGCAGGAAACAGGGACTTATTTGCTGTATTAACAAGTGAGGGGGTCTGGTTGGTCGGGGCTGTCAGCATCACTTCGGGGCTGGGGTTTCCTTGACCCGACAGTGTTGGGTTTGTGGAAGGCAGACGGTGCCCATCTCGGTCAGCACAGGGGTTTACTCTGGGGTGGACAACTCGTGGCATTCCCTGGTTTCCAGGGAGTTTTCAAGGCTGAGGCCCCTCCCCTCTACCTGGCCCCGACTGCCCACCTTCCTGGCTTCCTCCTTCAATGTCATTCAGGTCAAGAAGGCAGAGCAGGTGGAGGGTAGGTGGGCTGGGTTCAATGTCATTCAGGTCAAGAAGGCAGAGCAGGTGGAGGGTAGGTGGGCTGGGAGGCTGCGCGGCCCTTGTCTGATTCATTCTCCTTGCTCAAAGAATTTTTTTCTTGGCAGTACAATAAATCACTGTGCATAAAATGAGCCTGTATATAATAAAAACAGAGAATAAAGACCCCAGCAGAGGAAAGACAACCTGTTGTTTAGGGGAGAAATGGCATGGCAGAGTGAAGAGAACTCACAGAACTAGAATAAAAGGGCCGTGAATTCAAAACGAACACGGGCCATTCTCCGGGCCAGACCCAAAGAGTTTCCCCAGGTCCTTAGTGAGTCTGCTTCGTCCTTGATGGGTTATGCGTGCGCTCACGCGCGAGTCAGCCACGTGGTAAAAAGTAAAAATTTCTAATATCAGAACGCGAGCTTAGTCGTTCTGAATTCTTCTATCTTCATCAAGTCCCAAGGTAAAAAGATTGTTTTGGGTCTTGTCACAGAGAAAAATGGTCCCTCTGGATTGCACGGACCTCCCCTGACTGCTGAAGTCCATCTTCAGGTGTCCGAATGATTATGTTACAGGGCAGCCCCGACACAAAACGGGGTGCCTGACTGTGGGTCCTCACCCGCGCGCTTGAAAGGACTTGTCAATGCTCCACTGCAGGCACACGTGGAAGGTTCATAAAAGGTCTATGGACAAGGGCAGCAGAAATGAGGAAATGTGCAGCTCAGGGAGAAAAGTGGGAGACAAAGTTTTAAATGCGTCCTACCCGATCCGCCGATCAGGAATCCCAAACTGGCACTCTGAGAGCTGGCCGCGAGCCGGGAGCCCTGAAGCCGGGAGGCGAGCGATAGCGAGCCCTCCAAGGCCCATGTGTTTGGTTTTTATACCCAACCTGGCTGTCCAACTCCACCCTCAGGTCCCCGCCACCCTCCCTTTGGTGGTGACAGGATTTGTCTTTCCCCATGTCCTGACGGCTTTGGTCTGGCGTGGGGGTGGCGTCCACACAGCCTGCGTGGGATTAGCGCAGGACATCCTTTCCCCCTAACAATTAGAACCAGGCAAAGGCAGAACCCCATGAGGTTTTATGGGGCAGGTCCCCAGACTCCACATCACACCGCCCCTCACTGACCCCAAAGAGCATCGTCAGATCAATACACTCGTCTGTATCTTTCCTTCAGTAAAATGTTTCCGTCTGGGACAGTAAAAGGTAAAAGAAGCCTCTGCCTGGCTGCAGTTATTAAAACGGGGCCCCATCTTTAGTGCTGACTGGTTCTGACCCCTCCCTGGCAGTAACCCCAGGCCGGTGGCCTCAGTGCTCAGAGTGTCTCGCTGGCCTGAGCTCCACAGAGCAGCAGCAGCAGGCCACCTCAGCGCCCCCTGCACCCTCCCACAGCCCCTTTGTCCCTTAAACTGAGGGGAGGATCCTTCTTTTTTATTGAGACCCGTGTAGAATACGTTAAGCGCCTGCTGGCTTTCCCTGAGCCGGTGAATTGTTTTCAGGTCTCCTTAGGTGGCGCTGGGGAAGGTTGCTGGAGAAAGGGGTGGGCAAGTGTTTGACTCATGTTTGAAAATTGTTCTACAATAAAGAGGTTTCTGAAAAAAAGATTCCTTCTGTGGGTGACTTTCATTCAAACACAAAGCTTCTCTTTATTTAAGAAAAAAATCTTTATTCTGCGAACAATTGTGCATTACCAAAGCCTTCAATTGCATTGCTAAAGAATGGAGAAAATAGGGCTATTAAATATTTAAGTTATTTACTGAAGTTGAGTGAGGGGGGAAAATAGACCATTCTAGCTTCTTTCTACCTTCTATCCCCACCCCTTCTTTCGTACAGTTTCTCTTCTCTCTCTCTCTCTCTCTCCCCCTGCCCCCCCCCCCCCCCCCCCCCGCTTCTTTCTAGGTATCTCCAGAACACGGTCCTGCCAGGAGTTTCACTGACCGCATGTGGCCCTCAGGCAGAGAGCAGGATTTGTCCTGGACTGGGCTCTGCTCCTTTCACCCATCCAGCTGCAATCATTCAACCACATGCATCCTGTGAGCTCCTGCAACGTCCACAGTGCTGCGATCTGTAATTTGGGGGGAGGAGAGGTTTAACGACTTAGAAGGGAAAAATATACATGAACTAAGAAAAGCACTAGATTTAGCAAATCTGCATATAAAAACAAACTCCATATTGTGGTGAAGAAAAAGAAACTAAGACTTTTTCTTTGCCTCGGATTTGACAGGCCTGTGGTGGGAAGTTGTGCGTGACGCCGGCGGCTGTCCCCGTTGGCTGTCATTTATTGAGTTTCTACTAAGTGCCCCTTTCTGTGAGGCTATTTATGTATGTTAACTGTACTCTCTAAGAGAATCCTGTGACTTGGGTGTTATTTTCCCATTTTTTAGCTAACATGCAAGTTGAGAAAGTGCCTCTTACAACAGCAGGTGGAGGTAAGTGGTGAAACTGGGATCCAAATACCAATCTGTCTAATTCTATAGTTTTCTCTTTTTCTTTTTCTCTCTTTTTCTGTTCCAGGTATTTTCTACCGGCTTATCAGAGGATAAATATTAGCACCACTGTGTAAACCCGAATGCAATACAGAGATACCACACAGTAATTTGAACAGAGGAAGATTAATAGAAAGACTTATTAACTCTAACAGGGGATGGGAATCATCTAGTAGGAAGTAAAGAAGAACTATGACAACTCAATAAGAAGACAAACTACTTCTTGTTTTTAATGGGCAGAGGAGTATCTAATTCCCTTTAAGTGAAATATTAAATTGCAAGTAAATGAATTAAATTAATAAATAAGTTAAAATGAAATATCTACTTAAGATATTTCACTAAAGAAGATTTATGAATTACTAAAAATCACATGAAAAGATGATCAACTTCATTAGTCACTAGGGAGAGGAAATTAAAGCCACAGTGCGATACCACTTTGCACCCCAAGAATGTTTATAATAAAAGAAGACAGACAGCAGCGAGCACTGGGGAGACACAGGCGCACTCGACGCACATTGCTGGCGGGCTTGTAAAATGGCCCAGCCACCTTGGAAAAGAGTTGAGCAATTTCTTATAAAGTGAAATGAGTGGGGCCTCCCCTGGTGGCGCAGGTGGTTGAGGGAAGCGCTGTGAAGGTGTCCACAGCCTCTGAAGCGCCAATTTGATTCCCAGTGGGCCAGGGAGATTCCCACATGGCGCGCAGACCTCTCCTGCCATGCCCGCTGTTCCCCTCAGCAGTGTACTTCGTCAGTCTGCCTGTTCTGTTCCCCGCTCTGCCTCTGGTGAATCCTCTCACCCTCCCGCGCATCTGGTCTGTACCCTGGTTCTTGTATAAATAAAATAAATCTTTAAAAAAATTAAAATTAAAAAAAAAGAAGAAGGAAACGGCAGATACAAGGAACAGCCCGGAGCTGCAGACTCAGATGGGGCACCCAAAGGGAACTCTGTGTGCCCCACCCTCCCTAGCAGGCTTCAAAGAGACCTGACGCAATCAGAGGCTTCTTCTTCCTTTTTCATCTTCTTTTTTGCTCTGCAGCCAGAGTCCTCGCAGTCATGCTGATGCAGGACTTGGTTTGGGCCCTCTTTTCTGGACCAGGATTTGCCTTAAAACTGGAATCATAAGCTCAGTGGAGCGGACCCCGGCAGGTCAGCAGTCAGGGGAGACTTCGGCCAGACGGGGTGAACTGGAGAACACACCTGTGAAGGCAGCAGGTGCGACTCTGCCCTGTCGACTGCAGCGAGGAAATGCAGGTCTGAAACTGCCAAATATTTGAATTTTCCCCCCAAAGCTACAAATTCTGATTCTATCTAAAATCTTTTTTTTTTTTTTTTTTCAGTGTTAGAGATGGATTCAAAGAAGTTTAAAACATCTCATGAGTCAAACAAAAGCACCGACCGAGCTGCTGATACGGCTTATTTGTGACTTCTGGGTTTTCCATCCCGGTGCTTTGGGAGGATATTTCTGGTTTCAGCTGGAAGGGAGAGGGTGAAGGTGGGTGAAGCCAGCTGCCAGCCCGGGGTTGGAGAGGAAGCCTGGACCTCTAAAAGGAGGGCCGTGGAGAGGGCAGGCTGCACACAAACAGCACCCAGGAAATTCACCCAGCGAGACCCTGCAGAGGTGAGGTCTCTGCAGCGTTATTTTCCAGAGGAACCCAGGGCAGTCCAGTGCCTGCCTCCTGTTGACTGATCTCTCTCCTCCACCCTGCCCATCCTCTTGAGGGACCTCACGTTTGGCCAAGTGGCCCCATGAGGGAGTCTGCCGGCTGGTGTCACAGCGGCCCTTGTCTCAGGCTGGCAGCCTGGTCTCCCTCTGCGTCCACAGGGGAAAGAAAACCTCTGGTCTAGACCTGCCCTTTGGAGGCAGTGAAAGGAGCAGAGGAAGACTGCAACCCTCCACACCCCCCTGGTAGGGAAGGAGAGGGCCGTGTGCCTTGTGAAGGAGACCAACCAGCACCAACCAGCACCAAAGGGAGTCGCCCAACCGTCATTGTTATGCACGGAGCGTGGTTGTCTTTTGAATCCTCTGCTTGCTTGGTTTCTAATTTCCTTTTCATCCACGAGTCTTTCTCCCTCGCAAATCTTTGCATCTCCTGTTCCGTTCTCTCCTTTGCGTTCTCAGTTGGGAATTCTCACCACCCCTCCTGGGTTAATGTGTGCCTCCAGACTTGGGGGTCCTGGTGGCTCCGTGCAGGGGTGTGGCTGGAGGCTGCTGCCCTGGAGTTGGGTCCTGGAGGGAAGGGAGGGAGTCCTGCTGCCTCTTTCTCCTCCTCTCCCCGCTGGCCAGGGAAGCAAACTCTCCAGCCATTCCCTAGAGCCAGGCAACCAAGCTCCTGAGCTTTATATCATATACACACACACACACACACACACACACACACACACACACATATATATATATTTTGTTTTTCACATTATTTTTCATTTTTGTCCAATGTATGCATTTTCATCTTGTTTATAGTCCCCACACAGTTCCCAGCTTTTGTGGATCTGACAGCTGCTGGTCACAGGGGCGCTTCCAGGTCCCCCAGGGGTGGCTCTGCCGGGGCGCCGCCGCGAGTGCCCCCTAGCGGCAGCCCGCGGCACTGCTGGGGAGGGACATCTCACCTGTCCGAACCGGCGCGCTGAGGTGCGTGAGGTCCACACACAAAGTCAAAAGCATCTCAAGCGCCATCTTCACTACTAGAAACCTGAAGGAAAGGTTTCCTTTGGTTTCAAGAAGAATCGAACGTGGGAGCAAATGTCGCTGCCCTATTTAGGCCACATCTCTCAGGCAGGAGCAGCACCTGCGGGGGCGGCCGGCTGTGACTCCCGGGTGGGGTCCAGGCACACAGGCCCCCTCCTGTCCCCTTTTGAAGCCCTGCTTTTGCGACGAGTTGAAGCAGACACAGCTGTTTAAACTGGCCTGCCTGTTTATCTTGGTGTTCCCAGCGCCTGCACGGAATTTAAATTGCAGCAAGCTTGTTAATTGAAAACTAACAGGAAATTGTCAGGTGGACGGTGGTCTGAGGCTCATTTCTACCTCTTCACAGATATTCTGCTCCCCAGAGCTTCTGCCAAATATCAAAAGAATAAGGTTGGTGTTGGACTTAATTTTTTATGCCTTGAGGGTGAACGTGGTGTAACGGGAAAATCCTGGGCTTGGGATTCCAGTGGGAAGGGTTGGATTTCTGTGAGCAAATTCTCTACCAGTTGTGCGACCTGGGAAAGTTTTAAAACTTTATCACATCAATTTCTCTAAAATATTTGTGTCTCTTTCAGAATCTATATACCTTATTTAGCAAAACGCAAATTATTCAAATCATAGACACTGAATGTGTGGAAATTTTATGATCGGTTAAGTAAAAGGAGGGGGCTATGGTCTATGAATGTCACCATTCTGTAAAGCGAAATAACAGCATAGTGCGGATGCCCCAAGTTTTCTGCTCCGATTCAGTTCCTTACAGCCACATATATAGGACAGCACTATGGAAACCAGGTGGACCTACCTGGTCTCTGGGTCTCTCAGGTAGAATCAGGACCTGATGACTGGAGATTCTGTTGCTTACACCCCTTGCCGCTCATAAGTCTTGGAAGGGAGTCTTGATGGTCTATTTCTATATCTATTTCGAAACCTGCTAAGTCCAACTTATGCTATTTCACATGCTTATTTATTGAACAACTGTATTAATAACTACCATACAATCTTAGATAGCACTTTTATAATGCTTCTGCTTATGGCGTGCTTCCTAATGCATAGAACTGGGCCAAGGACAAGACTCTGAGGGATACTCCTTGAAAGCACTGCGCAGCTTCTTCTTGACATTTGCTTTTATTGCATTTCAGCAAGACCATTTCATCTAAGAGCAGCTGAAATTGTGAAATAGTGATGTTAGTGCTTCTTCTCAATGCACCACTCCTGCAAGCCGCTCTCCTGCCCTTCCCTGGCAGGTTGCTGTTGCTTTAACGCTGGCTAACAGCCCTTCGCGATGGTGACATCCTGCCCCAGCCGCCTGCAGGTTGCTCCCTCGTTCTTTTCTACAACTAAAATGTTGGGAAAAAAATGACCCATATTTTAGGCACACATGTTCTAATGACTAACGACAAAGCACTGTTTTTCCAAACTTCCCTGCATTGCAAAAATGGTCCCGGATATGCCAAAAGCACAAGCAACAAAAGAAAAAAATAAATTGGCCTTCATCAAAATGAATGTCTTTAGTGTATCAAAGGATATTATCCACACAGTGAGAACATAACCCACAGAATGGAAGGGAACATGTGACCATCATACACGCGTTAGGGGGCTGACACCCAGCATTCCCCAAGACTCCTACCAACTCAAACAACAAAACGCCAGATGACCTAATTCAGAAATGAGATTTTTTGACTTAAAAAATTCACAAGAGTAGTTGAGTAGTCCGTGAACGTATGGAAAAATGCTCAATGTCACCAGTCACTGAGGAAGGTAAACCCAAACCACAGTGAGAGACTACTTCACACTCATTAGGATGGCTATTACATATTTAAAAAAAGGCACAAAATAGAAAATAAGTGTTGGCAAGGAGGTGGAGGAACCAGAACCTTTGTGTATTGCTGGTAGGAGTGTAAAATAATGTAGCTGCTATAGAAAATGTTATGGCAGTTCCTCAAAAAGTTAAACATCAAATCACCATAGGATCCAGCAATTCCTTTTCTGGGTGTCTGCCCAAAAGAACTGAAAGCAGTGATTCAAATAGATATTTGTATACCCATGCTCCATGCTCGTAGAAGAGTTTTCCCAATAGTCAAAACATGGAAATAGCCCAAATGCCTCTCAATGGATGAAGGGGGTGTATATGTAGAGTATAAAATTAACCTCGAAAGGAAGGGAATTCATATACATCGTGGTTCTCAATCATCAGAGGGCTGGGTGAAATAAACCAGACACTAAAGGCCACACATTGTATGATTCCATTTATGTGAAATATCTAGAATTGATCCATAGAGACAGGAGGTGGATTAGTAGTTGCAAGGGGTGGGGATGCAGGAATAGAAAATGACTGCTAATGAGTTTGAGGCTTCTTTGGGGGGTAATAAATGTGTTCTAGAATTCTAAAGGGGTGATGGTTGTACAACTCTGAACCTACCCAAAATTACTGAATTTTACATTTCAAAGGGGTAGATTTCATTAATGTAAATTATATCTCAATTAAAAATTCAGATAGTTCTAACTTCATGAAAACATCCTTAGCCTTCTGGTTACAATTAACTACTCCTTCCGTGCACAACCTGCAAACCACACTGGATCATGGGTTGAAGTGCACTGTTTGTGATGCACCGACCTTCTCTGATGAGTGTGAGTCCTCCAAGCCAGGACATGTCTTGTCTACACCTCTGTTCTCTACTGGGTTCAGTGTTTGCAACTGAGCACATGTTCAATAAATAGAGGTAGAACTGGAGAGACTGCCTACTTTCCAAGACTTTACAATACACAGGAGTACTGAGCAATCTCTGTTGGGGGGATGTGGTAAATATCATGTCCATACTGTGCATAAGACTTTGGTCACATGATGCAAAGATACATACATCAGCTCTACCTTTGAGAAACTTACAAATTGTTGATGGAAACAAGTATATTTAAATAGCTCCAACACAAGGCAGAACATAAGTGTTCTGTGAATGGAGTAGAGATCCACACCTAACAGTTCAGCAAAGAGAAGACTTTCTGCCTTGGGGGTGATGGGGGATTCTTTTTTAAAGATTTATTTCATTTCTTTATGCATACAAGATTTTCGGAGGGAGAGGCATGAAAGCGACCTTTGGGGATGTCATAAGACGTCAAAACAGAAGCTTCAGCTGAGGCATAGTCCAGAGTTGGGCACTGGAACAAAATGCAAACTCTTTCAAAGTAGGTGGTAAGAGGAGGGAGGAGGAGGGGAGAGGCAGGTCACTTTTAACTTGTCACCCACAAAGGGAGATGGAATAGAAGGTAGGAAACTTTTTGAAAAGGATTTTTTTGGAGAAAACTATTGGGAGTAAAGAATTCTACCTTTCTGGTGGGGGTGAAAGGGAACGAGGCAGGACAGCTGCGCCTCACTTCAACCCAAAGGATGAAAATTGAGGGAAACGCAGCAAAGCTTACAGTGTGTCTCCCACGGCCTGAGGAATGCAAAGCTACTGACAGAGTCACACTTGAGAAATCTAAATCCAGAGGGCAGGGGTGCGGGGACACAGTTGCACCCCCAGAGTGTGCCTGGCCGCACTGTTTCCTTTGGACTAGAGGAGGCTGTGAGGGAACGGGTGGTGTTTGTTGCTCAACCCTGCTCAAAATGACCTTCTTCTGCAGGGGAAGGGCCTCGATAGATGATAGTTGGAGACAAACTTTTGTTGGATACCTAGGGCTACAGGAGGTTGGGGGAAAGAAAGGTCTCCCAGCAACCCTTGAAAGTGGCACAAGAGAGCAATTGGTTTAAACATCTACCAGAGCTCACCAGCTCGGTCACCTCCACAGCATACATTCATTAAGGATTTTTGTTAATTCCTCTCTCTATCTCCTTCCCCAAGCACCAGACGCTTCAGGGGGTATTTGATATTGCCCAAGAACAGCTTCCAGAACTATTGGGAGTTATCCTCTATGGCTCATTTCCATATACTGCTTTGCCTTTTAAAAGAAAAACAAAATACCGGTCATCGTCAAAAAGGGAGCAAGGAATGACATGTGGCCTCTGGAATAGCATGTAAAGTTCCAGTTACTGACCCTGGATAATGAACAAAGATGGAAGAAGTAAAGGACAAGAAAAACGAGCAGGGGGATTTGTTGACAAGCCATGTAGACTGTAAAGATTAAGGAAGGAATTACCTGACTTTAAACTGGATTATAAACCAATAGTAATTAAAACAATATGACATTGGCATTAAAATAGACACACAGGTCAATGGAACAGAATCAAAGCCCAGAAATAAATCCATAAATTTAAAGGTGGGGTTGCTAAACTGTTCTTTTAAAGCCCATAGTGGAAGCTTGCCAAGACAGTCATGACATGTAATTCTTGGATGGCTTCTGATTTTCTTTCAAGGTGAGTTGCAACATCTGAGGCACATAGAAGCCACCTGCAGGTGATTAAGGTACACGTCCAGAACAAAGAAACATTGCAGGAGGGAGACGTGGACAGTTGAAGGCTCTCGGAGTCTCCTCTTTATGTATTTGTTAAAATGGTGGCACAGGCCATGGTCCTTTGGAAGGTTATCTCTGTCCTGCTGCCCGTGGTGGTGTGACCCAGTATGAAACTTTGCAGAAATCCTCATGGTGCAATCTTTGTGCTTTTTGAGCAACAAGCTAAACAACAAATAACGTAACAAATTAACGTATTTATCAATATTGAATTCACACATATATATCAATGCTTAATTCATGATAAATCAATATTGAATTCACACATATATATCAATGCTTAATTCATGATAAAGGGGCCATGGCCATCTAGCAGGGAAAAGAGAGTCATTTCGTTTATGTATTTATTTTTTTAAAAGGTTGATTTATTTATGCCTACAAGAGCTGGGGTACAGGGCAGAGATGCGGGGGGTGAGAGGATTCACCAGAGACAGAGTGGGGAACAGAACAGGCAGATCGACTGAAATACACTGCTGAGGGGAGCAGCGGGGAGACAGGAGAGGTCTGCTGAGCCATGTGGGTTGCTCCTTGGCCGGCCAGGGATCGAACTTGTGCTGCAGAGGCTGTGGATTTCTTCATAGTGTGATACTTAACCCCTTGCGCCACCGGGGAGGCCCAGGAGAGTTGTTTTAACAAATGGTGCTGGGGAAACTGGATGGCCATATACAAGAGAATGAAGTTGGATCCCTCTCTAACACCATGCACAAAAATAAATTCAAATTGGAGTAAAGACTTAGGTATAAGAACTGCAACAATAAAATATATAGGCCAAAACATTGGTGACTTGTTTACAACATCAAAGCTAAACATGTTTTTGGAGACCTGACTTCTATGGCAAGGGAAATAAAATCCAAAACAAATAATTGGGACTACCGCAAATTAAAAAGACTTTTATACAGTGAAAGAAAATATAGCTGGCTAAAAAACTGTCCTACTGAATTAATGGGCAGCAGATCTGAATTGACAATTCACCAAAGAAGCTATCTAGAAGGACAGTGGTGGAAAAATGTTTATCAGCCGTTTTAATAAGGGAGAAGCATGTCAAAACCACAATGAGATATTATCTCACTCCTAAGAGAACGGCACATATGAAAAAGAACCTGAAAACAAGTTCTGGGGAAGATACAGAGAAAGAGAGACCCTGTTACACTGTTGGTGGGAACGCAAACTGGGGCAGCCATTTTGGAAAATGATCTGGATTTACCTTGAAAGACTAAACATGGAAAAACTGTGTGACCCAGTAGTCCTACCCCAAGCATCTCCCCAAAAAACATGAAACCATCAGCTCAAAAAAATGATATGCTTTACAAAGTTTATTGAAGCATTAGTCACAATAGCTAGGACATGGAAACAACATAATCACCACTAACAGAGGACTGGATTAAGAAGATATGGTGCATCCACATGACAAAATATCATTTAGTCTAAGGGAAGAGGAAACATTGCCATTTACAGCAAAATAGAAGGAGTTTGAGGGACTTCTGTGGAATAAAGCAAATCAGCATGACAGACAAATACGGACACTTACATCGTGAACATTTCAACAAAGACAAATACCTATAGCAATCAGCGGACTCTAATAAAATAAACAAGCCTCCTGATGTCAAGGGCAAAGAGGGAGGAAGATCAGGTGGTGAAAAACAATGTTGTAAGATATGTAAGCGCCTGGGGAAAGAGTCACAGTATACCATTGCATGAAAAGCAGATTACAAGACGTGTGCAATAGTGACCGGGTACCTCTATTCCCTCTGGAGCACAAGCACACTCAGTAGATGTAAAGCCAGTAGGAGTCAGAAAAGGAATTTGCTTTAAGGTTACATTCTACGAGTTGTGCTTGTTCAGTGTAAGCATCACAGGTAGAAACAAGAGAAGGTGGGGGCTTCTCCAACATAAGGCACAGACATAGTCTGATCTGGGTGATCTAGCTTTGTTTGGACAAAGAAATATAAATATGTCCAGTCCCAGGCGGGGAGAGTGGGAGGGAGGCTGAAGACTGTGTGTGTGTGTGTGTGTGTGTGTGCGCGCGCGCGCGCGTGTGTGTGTGTGCGCGTGTGTGTGTGTGCGTGTGTGTGTGTGTGTGTGTGTGTTGGGGGTGCTGATTGGCAGGACTGAGAAAGAACAGTTTGGAGCGGTCTCACGGTTTGTGGGTTCTCAACTGTGCTCTCATGATTGCAAGACATGCTTGGTCTCAGGGTGCAATTACAGGGGGTTCACTCATGAAGGGGTAATTAGCAGGAAAAGGAAAGAGTTGCAGCCAGTGTCACAGTGTCCAGCAGCCTGGACCACAGGCCGCTCGTGCAAGACAGCGCTATCCCTCCGATGAGAGCAGGGATGGGTGGCACAGCGGGGACTGTTGGGCCAGGGCCCACCTGGAGTGGCAGGGGGGTGGCCACAGTGTGGCAATGCCAGGCTGGGTAGCGCCGAGTGCCGGACCAGATCCCTCTGTGAGGCGGTGCTGGAAGGTTACACCCCAATGGCCCCAGCCAGGTTTAAACCTGACCGTGTGACTTTGAAATCACCATGAGTTTTTCTCTTTTCTTTTGAACCCAAACCCGGCTGGACCAGAGCTGCTCTTACTGGACGCCCCGTTCCAAATGAGAGCGTCCTTTAAATACTGGAGTAAAATTTCAGTATTTATTTCACATAATACAGTTTAAGTACTGGAGACCAGTAAAATGAATTACTTACTATACTCCAAATAGATAAAACCCTAAGCATAAGTAAAATGTAAAAATGCTGAAATGCATACTGAATGTATCATTTTAATAGGAAAAGAAAATCGTGCTTGAAGTAAGGACTCCATAAAGTTTAATTGGGACTGGAAATGAAGTAAAATTATGAATTTTTTGAAAAGCGAGTTTATCAGCCATCGCTGAACTGTGAACAACTTTCAGCTGCTGAATACTTTTTTCTGAATCTATGCTGGTTAAGGGAGTGATTAGGAAATAGTTATAAATTGCTCTTAATTATTTTTCTCTAGCCCATTCTCTTCAAACACTTCTACACTTGATTGATAACTGAGATTGTGGGGGAGGGCAATGTTTTATTTCTTTGCAGGGACAACTTTAACTGACAATAAGCAGTATTACCCATAGTAGCGTTAGTATTAGTATTATTTTGGGTTCAAAGATGCTATCTGTCTTCATCTTCCTAACTCATTGCACACAAATAAGAATTCTAATGCAGAAACCATATTGTTTATTTATTGTTAAAGATTTATTTTATGTATTTATGTATACAAGAACTGGGGTATAGGCCAAAGGTGTGTGTGTATGGCGGGGGAATGAGAGGATTCCCCAGAGACAGAGTGGGGAGCAGAACAGGCAGAGCTACTGATACACACTGCTGAGGGGAGCAGCAGTCGAGGTAGGAGGGGTCTGCTGTGCCATGTGGGTCAGCTCCCTGCCCAGGGATCAAACTCATGTCGCAGTGGCTGCTGAAAGCTTTATGGTGCTGAGACTTAACCCCTTGCGCCACCAGCGAGGCCCTGCAGAAACCGTATTAATACCAATAGTGTTCTGTTCCTATCCCATTTGTTGGACAGTCTTTGTAATGGACAAGGATTATTCTTGCTTTAGAAGTTTTGCTTTGGTGGTTTCATTTTTCTGTTTTTACGTGAGGATTATGGCAGCGTAGAAGATGACTTTCTAAACAAGTTCACATATATTTGATTCGGAATTGTAATGAAGCACATCTCTGGTATGTTTCGAGACATAAATGCTTCAGATTTTAAAACTCCCAAATTCAATCAGTCCTCCAGGACATTAAAACAACAAGCATGGCCAGAGTCAGGGGCTTCTGCGCTCTGATATTATAAATCATTCTTCTGCAGGCAATGGGAGTCAATAAAGATGTTTAAATGAGGAGACGACAAAGATGTATAGACGTGGACACAGGCACATCCTGCTCGAGTCGTGCGTGCCCGAGAGCTATGGAGAGTATCAAGCCCACCTCTCGGTCCAAAGGTCAGGGGCTTCAGTGCGACTCCTGCCACAGCACAGAGCAAGTTGATTAATGAGGGGTGGGAACAGGAGAAAGGCATGGAAGACATCTGTTGCTGCAGCTAATCATCTATCCACCTGGTCCTCGCTTTAGTAAGAGCAGTTCTCTGAGCTTGCTTTAAAGAATTGTAGCTCATGTGGTTTGGATGGATCTGACCCTCTATTCCCCCAAACTCCAAGGATCTTTGGAAACGATTTGTTCAGGAGCTAAACATGTGTCCCAAATCTGGCAAATGATTCTGAGCCCCAGGATTTTCGTTTGTCTGGGATGGGGAGGAGGAGAGAAGGTCTTTGTGTCCAGAAGAGGGTGAAATTTCTCCTGACATTGGCCGCCCGGGGGCAAGCCAGAGTCACCGGGCATGTGAGGAAACAGCCAGATGAGAAGGAGATGGAGGGGGGCTGCCGAAGAAGCCAGGGATGGGTGTCGTCTGGGCTTCCACCCTGCTAAAGCTGAGGCAATTCTCCTGAAGTTTCTAATTATACAGCCAAGTCAATGCTTTTTTCCCCCAGTTAAACCAGCTTAAGTCAAGTCTCCTGCCACTTGCAACAGAAAGCGTTCCAAATGATGCTGCAGAAAAAAACACCTCAAAGTCATCGATCAGGACTGAGGAGACAGTAGGAAGAATGAAACTTACCAGTGAGAAGTAATGAAGGAAAAAAGTTTCCCTTTTTTAAAAAATAAATTTATTTATTTTCTTACATCATTGTTCATTTTTGGACAATATTTGATTTCTCCCCTCATGTGCGGACCGCGTAGTTCTTCCACCACCACAGCCCTGTGGTCATCGCCATAGTCCCTGGTGTGCTTCCCTCCCCTGTTCTGACCCCTCCCCCTCTCTCCTGCTGCTGGTTGCCTCAGATCTATGGTCAGCTTGCAGGGTTTTGTCTTCCTGATCCTTTGTTTGGTGCCTCTATATCCCACCTCTAGGTGAAACCATCCCTATTTACCTTTCTCCTTCTGACTATTTCACTGAGCATTATCCCTTCCAGCTCCATCCATGTTGCCACAAATAGCATGAACTTATCTTTTTGATGGCTGAATAGCATTCCATTGTGTATATGGACCACATCCTGATCCACTCATCCATTTTGGGACATTTGGGTTGAGGAAAAACAGAGTTTCAATCTCACATGTTAGAGGGGTGTTGTCCAAGCTAAATGTCACACAAATCACTACTCTCTCCCCAATCTAAACACTGGCTGGTAGGAGTGTATTCTATGTATATGTTTACACGTTTACACATCTTAGCTATGACTCAGATGTCAGTTGCACCTGGGTCCCAGTTCAGATCATCCAGCTCTGCCACTTAAGATCTGGGCATTCTTTTTTTTTTTTAAGATTTTATTTATTTATTTATTTATTTATTTATTTATTTATTTATTTATTTATTTATTTATACAAGCACTGGGTACAGTCAGAAGTGCAGAAGGGTGAGAGAATTCACCAGAGTCAGAGCAGAGAGCAGAGCAGGCAGACTGATGAAGTACACTGCTGAGGGGAGCAGCAGGCGGCAGAAGAAGTCTGCGTGCCATGTGGGACCCTCACCCAGGGCCGGGGATCGAACTGGCGCTGCAGAGGCTGCGGGCAGCTTGGCAACCCAGCGCTCAGCCGCTGGGCCACCAGGGAGGCCCAAGATCTGGGCATTCGTGGGTGAATTAATTTCTCTTGTCCTCTCACCTCAGTTTCTTTCTCTATGGAATAATGACTGAAACTACCACTTGAGTTACTGTGAGGACGTGGTGGCACATTGTGTATAGAAGGTTCAGCAAGGTGCCAGAATAAATAATAATAAGTTATTATTATTACTATTACTATGGATGTGTTTTGTCTTTTCCCAGCTTGCTGGAAATATCACCCTATCACTAGGGAAATCATCTGTTGGCAGTGAAAGTACCAATGTTTCCAGCCTCAGTGTCTCTCTTCACCTCTCCTCGCCCATCTTCACAGACAAGGGGACTCTCAGTGAGAGATGTGACCCCTGCCCAATCTGGAGCCTGCCTTCTTTCTTACTGCCCCTTCTCCCACCTCTTTCTGGATTCTGCCCTGTCAATTACTCATCATCTTCATCATCTCCTCGCCGTGGGCAATTTTCTTCCATTTTGTAAAAAATTCTCCCATTCTAAAATAATCTCTTCCTGATTCTCTATCAGTCGTTCCCAAAGTAGTTTCCAAAGCAGGATTGTCTGGTCCTCCCAATACCTCACTTGGGGTATAGAACAATGGTTTTAAGTTTTGAATCACATCAGCACACACAATAAAACTCTGAAAACTGCATCCACATCCAAGGCCAGGGGTTAAACTGGGACAAAGTGCATTGTTTCTAAACCCTCCTTCCCCCCAGGACATTCAGAATCTCCTTGCTAGATGAGCAAGTTTAGACTTAGATCAGAAGCCAAACTTGGCAAGTACGTTGTCCTCACTCTTAGTCTAGTTTGATCCAAAGATAGGATTTAGAAGAAGAGCCGGTTTAGATGTCCTATATTCAGCTTGATGCCTCTCAGATTGATCTTGTCTTGAGGTGGACACATGATTGGCTTGCACTTGGTAGAAGGATCTGGAACACAGGCTTGGAGTAGCTGCATATTGAAGAGAAACAAGACCAGCAGGTGGTTAGGGATCACATTCTTTATAAATGCCTAGTCACTAGGAAAGACCTGGATTTTTCCACAAGAAATATTCTGGATGCTAATCCACACCCACAGTGTTTGCGACGAGTTGCACCTCTCTAAACATAAGAAAGAGCGGGTTAAGGTTAAACTAAAGCACCTACTCAGTACTTAATACTTGACTTGGCTATTCGATTCAGCAATCCCATCCCCACCCCCTCCAGCTCCCAGAACTTGAAGGAAGTTTCTATACTCCCCAGATTAAAAAAACACAAAACCCTCCCAGTTGTGTCTCCACTACCCAATCCTACCCCTGTCCTCACCTTCCCACCCCGGCACCCCGGCACCCCGGCAAACGTGCTAATTTCCTCTTAGGGCTCGGGCACCTCAGCCTGGGGTGCGCCCAGCAGCTGGACCGAGGGTGGGGCGCAGGGCCGGGTCGGGGACAGAGCGCCCAGAGCAAGGGGCCCCGCGCCGCGGAGCCTTGTGGGAGTTGTAGTTCCCGCTGCTCAGCTCCTGCGGACAGGCGTCCCCGCAGGACTCGCTTTCCCGTGCTGCCCCGCGCGCCCCCGCTTGGGACGGGTCCTGAGTGGGCGAGGAGGTGGGGCGCCTTCTTGCAGAAAACTGGGATCCGGTCGCCGGGGTCGGAGGAGTCCCTGCGTCTGGGCATCGGGGCTGGTTCCTGTCTCCTCCCGAGTTCTGGAGGCCAAACTCGGAGGACAAGTTTCAGGGGCGCAGGGGGCGTCGGCGCGGGACCGGCCGGGCCCGGCGGGACCCCCCGGCACCTGCGCGCCCCCCGTGTCCCCCCTCCGCGCCGGGGCCGCGGGGGGCTGCATGTGCGCGCCCGCGGGTCTCCGGGCACCTCGGGGCGCCCGCTGAGCTCGGCGCGCGCGGAGGGCGCGCCCGGAGCCCCCGGAGCCCGCGGGGCGCCATGGCCCCCTGCGCCCTGGGCGCGCGCGCGTGGGCGCCGCTGGGCGCGCTGGCCTCGCTGGCCCTCTGCCTGCCCCGGCGGCGGGAGGCGCGCGCCGAGCCCGGGGGGCCGCGCGGCCCGCTGGAGCTGAAGATGGTGCAGGTCGTGTTCCGACACGGGGCGCGCAGCCCGCTCAAGCCGCTGCCCGGGCGGGAGCAGGTGAGCGGCGCGGGCCGGCGCACCCCTTGGGGATCGCGCCCCCCGGGGCGGGCTTCGGGCTGGGCTCCCGGAGCCGAGAGCTCGCGGGAGCGGTGCCGCCCCCACTTTTGAGCCGAGGTGCTGGCCCGGCTCCCCCCACCCACTCCAGCGCACCCACTGGGGCGCCCGCAGAGTGGGGCAGCCCCGAACTGCAGGAGCGCCCCCGGGGACGGCGAGCAGCGAGCCCGCGGCAGGGCGCGCTTTAGGGGCTTGTGAATCCTCTGGGCATCTTGTGAAAATTCAAATTCTGGGCAGGGCCTGAGACTCTGCGTTTCTAGCTATGAGTTGGGGTGAACTTGGGTACAGGGCTGCCGTGTTCTTCTGCATGACCGTTGTGAAGCTCGTGGAGAGTTGCGGGGACCTTTGAGACAGAAACCACTGGAGCTGGGATCACGCCGCCTAGCAGCTCTCTCTGGGGGTTTACAGGAGACTGGGGGGCCTTTGAGGGCTTTGGGGTAACAAGTGCTGTGTCTTGGTGCTCTTTTCTGTTTTGGTGGAGGGGATTTGAGGTAGGATAAAAGTTAAAGATTGACCAGGCTTGTGTCTGTAATGATTTGAAATCAACCTGTTTTGGTCAGGATAATTATGATTAAAGCACAGAAGTTAGATTTTGCTTGAACGGTTATGCTTCCTGGGGTTGATTCCTGGAGACAGCCGGTGGAGAGCTCCGGCCTTCCATGCAAGGCCTGTGGTTGAAGAACTGAGTCCTTGTGATGACCAGTGGGCAGCTGGAAATCACCAGATGCCCCGCCTGCGCTCAGGCTTACCTGTGGAGCTTTTGCGTGGTTGGCCTCCGTGCTCAGCTCCAGGTTGGAGCCGCTTCAGCAGGATGTCCAAGCCTGATGTCAGGCACACTCATCAGGCCACATAGGTGCTCTTGGGAAACCTTTAGGTTGTGTCCTCACACTGTACAGCTGGAAAACCAGTTTTTAAGCTGGTCACACGTGAAATCAAACCTCTAAGGCCGGTCATACATAAATAACTTTGGGAACCGCTTGGTTTCATTATCCCATTTCTGTAATAATTAGTCGTCAATATGACTATGCCATTTTGTATCTGTTACTGGAACCACTTTCTGTTTTGATTTTTTTTTTTCCCATCTCTGCCTTTTTTTTTTATTAGATCTCTAGATTTTCCTTAAGATTTTGGACATAGGCTGTCTCTTGTGTCACCCCCTTCTCCATTTATTCTTGTTACAGAAAGACTGGAAAGTGACAGAGGAATAAAAGACTCATGTTTAAGGAAAAGCTATTAGCGGTAGCAGAGGCTCCAAGACCCAGGCCTGGATGTACAGTATATGTACTCCCTGAAGGGCCTGGGAAAGGATCTGGATTCTTGTAGGACCTTTCTCCTGACCAGTGAGTGCGATGGTTATCTTCTGCCTTTACGTTGGCCTGGGAGGTTGTAGTTCTTGTAGAAGACTCGTTTCATTTATCTCCTGTCCGTGTAGCCACAACATACCTTCTGTGTGGCCACAACATATGGAGCATCTGAGTCTAGGGCTTCATTTTGCAATTCAGGCAGGCACATCACCTCTCCCACCTGCTCACCTTCTCTAGACTTTAGGTGGGTGCATTTAATTATGGTCAGAAGAGACACCCTGGAAATGGTTCTGAAACAAGTTACCCTTGGTAGATGTTTCCAGAGTTTTGACTGATTTATAGATAAACATCTGTGATAAGTCATTCGGTTAGTTCACAAATCATCAGAAAGTAACATTGTTTAAAACTGAATGTTTTATTGAGTTGCTTTTTAATAGTTTGAATGACTGGTGACTTAACCTGTCTTCCTTACAAGCATTATAGCTGTTTTCTAGGAATAAAACTCTGGAACTAGTTTGGCCATTTTTTCCTAATCATTAGATTAGCTCCAAGCGTACTTTCAAAAGATAAATATGGGGCTGCTTTTGGATTTCCCTCAGCTCCCCTCTAGACAGTGGCAAAATCGCCCCCTCCCATTCATGCACCTCCTCCCTCCCCCCCAGCTCATTGTTGAATAATACTTATCCCAAGCTCAGTTAAGAGAAGCAGCATTAAGGAGGCAGTGCATGGAGGAACAGGTTAGTCAATCTGTGCGTTCCTCTGGAGCTGGAGCGCTGGTTCTTAACCTCAGTAGGACACTGAGCTCAACCAGGAGCTTTAAAAAAATGCTGATTTAATTGGCCCAGAGCATCCAAACATGATTAAAACTTCTCTGGCGGAGCTGTAGAATCACCTGGGTTGGAGAGCATTTGAAGAGTTGAGGTCCCAACCCAGGAGATCGGAGGTGACCAGCCCAAGGCAGGCCTTGGGCGTTAAGAAAATGCCCAGTGAGGCCAGTGTGCGGCGGGGCTACTGCTTCATTGTACAACCCACACCTGAACGGCTTTTGTTTATTTTTATGTAGATTTTTTCCTTTTGCTTGGAACGCAGATATCTATCCCGGTTATATATAGTGCTGTCTTCACAGAAATGTACTTTGGTGAGACGCTATCATTCTGTGTTGAGAAACTGATGAGAAACAGCCCCACAGAACTCACTGCTGTGACGACTGCAGAGACGTTCATTATCTTGCTCCATCCTCTTTATGAGGACCCTTGGGAGGAATTTGTCTGTGAGCGTTAGAAATGGTGTGCTTCTCAACAGTTGGCTTGCTTTTATCTTTAAGCTTGTCGAGCTGATCAAGTTTCCCCTTTTACATAAAAGCCAGAAAGCTTAGTGCGAGTCTGCGGCCACCTACAAGAAGTACAAGGATCCCCATGGTGTACGTTTTGGTGGATGTTACGGGAAACAGTGTGTGGCCTGAGAGGGTGGTGGGGGGCGGTCAGGAGTGGTCAGAGGGGTTGTGGAGAGGAGGCTGGGGCCATGGGGCAGCTGAGAGCCCTGGAAGGATTTTATGCTGGGAGCTTATAGGGTCAGAACTTCGAAAGGAGCAATGATTAAAAGATAGTAGGGGGCCTTCCTGGTGGCGCAAGGGGTTAAGACGCAACCTATGAAGCTGTCTGCAGCCTCTGCAGCATGAGTTTGATCCCCTGGCCAGCCAGGGAACTACCCACATGGCGCAGCAGACCTCTCCCGACTCGCCCACTGCTCCCCTCAGCAGTATATTTCAGTCAGTCAGCCTGTTCTGCTCCCCACTCTGTCTCTGGTGAATCCTCTCACCCCCCACACCTCTGGCCTGTACCCCAGTTCTTGTATGCATAAATAAATAAATCTTAAAAAAAAATAAAAGATCGTAGGGAGTCTCTGTTCTGAACACCCCACCTGCTAACATTGCTGCAGCACCAGTGGGGAGCAGCTCAGGTTTTAGAAACTGCAAGTGGGACAGAGACAACACCTTGTGGAAGTGGTCGGGGAGGGGGGGTTTCTGTGTAAAGGGCAGCTGGGGCTCTCAGTGGCACTCTCCTGGGGTGTTCCTGAGAGGGGCTAAGATAAATACAGTGGAATAGGACATAGTGGGTGAGATATTGTAATTTATAGGAAATTTATGACCAAAATTTATTTCTCACAGACATTTGGTCTGGATCCACAGTTCATGACTAATAGCTCCCCTTGGAGTTTCTCGTGTTGACAGTGTTAAAGGTGTCTCTTGTGTTAATGAAGGTAACTTTTGGAAAACCCCTCTAGTTGGGACTGGTTGTCTGGGAAACCAACTGACTACAGGGTGGGAATTTCAGTCTCCTTCCCTGCTTTCCTGGGAGCGGAGGGGCCCAGGGCCAGCTTAATCACGCAGTGAAGTGCTCCCGTGCCCCTTAATAGCCCAAGAGGAAGAGGCTGCAGAGAGTGAGGGGCTGGTGAACAGGTGAAGATCTGGGGGGGGGGGCGGTGGTGCTCTGCTTTACACCTCACCTACCCCAGGCAGCTCTTCTGACTGTGATTAGTATCCTACAGAACCCTCAGTGGCCCACGGAGCAAATGGCTTTCCTGAGTTCTCCAAACCTCACTAGCAAATGATTGAACCCGAATGGGGTGTCCTGGTGTCACCAAACAAACTGGGTCTTTTGCTCGTGCCAGAAAGTCAAACTCTGAATCACAAGAATTGTCTTTACGTGAAGTAGCTTTATTTATTTATTTATTTTAAGATGGGTACAGTCAGAAGCACGGGAGGGTGAGAGGATTCACCAGAGCCAGAGCGGGGAGCAGAACAGGCAGACGGAACGAAATACACTGCCAAGGGGAGCAGCGGGAGGCAGGAGAGGTCTGCGCGCCATGTGGGACCCTCGCCAGCTGGCCGGGGATCAAACCCGCGCTGCAGAGGCTGCGGGCAGCTTCGCAGCCCAGCGCTCAACCGCTGCACCACTGGGGAGGCCCATGAAGTAGTTTTAATGAACATGTGGCGAGATAGGCTCCCCCAAACAACTGGCTCCCCTCGTGGCTGGAGTGCTGGGACTTTGGAAGGGGTGAAGGGGTGTGAAGGAGTTCGAGGAGTCCCGCCTCCAGTTCCCAGGAGGTGTGGAAGTCCACGTGACCTGGTCAAGGGTTTGCCTTTCCCAGCAGGGTGTTTTCCCTGCAATCTGCAGGCCTTTGTTTGCTTTGCCAAGGTCTCACGGACAGACAGGAGAGCTCTCCAAGGTCCCAGGAACAGGCAGAGCCAGTTAATGGTTAATCATGAGGGACTACAGGACACAATCCAGGGCATTCACAGTCACTCCTAGAGAGGCAAAGCCACTCAGTGGTTAGAGTTTAATTCCACTTATTCCTAATTTGTAGCCTAGTGGTGTCTTCTGTTGCAAAATGGTGAGAATCTGGCTTCAGTAGGAGCCTTGCTCAAAATCATGGTGAATATCTGGGGTTTGTGAGGACCTGAGGTGTGAGTGTGGGGTGAAGGTGTCTTCTTGGGGGCCTCTGATCTGCAGCCGGTTATTCAGACGCATGGTCTTGCCTGGGCCTGTGACTAGTGTGTGGTGGAGGTTGGTCCTGGAAGATTGAGCCCTTTGCCTGTGGAACCACAGTCTGTCCCGGGGAGGCAGGGTCAGAATGGATCTCAATTTTGGATGCCCCAGGAGTGCAGGAGTTGCCTGTTGGTGGGGAAGCCGCACCCCTGTAGGAAATTTGCACCAGGGGGTGTCATCAACACTGCAGGGATTTTCAAGTGCTAGTTTTAAAACAAAATGAAGCCATTGGAAGTTGAGTGAACTGTTACTTTGATTGCAGTGCTGCAGGGATTCAGATCAGCCATCGCTGTCATTAATCTTGGAGAGAGGGTAGATGGGCAGGTAGGAGCGGCAGCCTACCCCAGCGAGGGAGCCCAGAGGAGGGGTGTGCGGGGTCTGGTGGGGGAGGAGGAGAGAGGCCTGGGGCTGTACACCTGAGCCAGGTGGAGTGGAAGGACAGATGCTTACCTGGCACATTAGGAAAAGCTATTGACGTGATGAAAGTGGTTTGGCTCAATTAATGATTAATGGGGTGGGCATGTGCGTGTGGCCTGTGGGAGTAGAAGGGAGCGAGTCTGTCACAGGCTTTTGCCTAAGCTAATAGGTTTTACACTGTGATAGTGAGATAAGAGAACCACCTTTGGGAGTGACTGTTTTCGTAGCCAGAGTCAACAGCGTTTGGTGCAGGGATAGAAAGCGCAATGGGGAGAGTCAGGCGTTTGAGTTTGGGGCCTAAGGGGATTGTAGTAGCATCAAGAGAGACACAGCAAGTTAGGAAGAGAAGCTGGTCTGTGGAATTAGAAGACTTATTTTTTTGAATTTTAAAATTTAAATTTTAATAGTGGTAGGCAAAGACCTTTATAAAGGAGAAGCCCAGGTGAACAAATGCAAATAATACTTTGTTGACATTCTCCTGGACTCTGATTTCCTGCCCCCATGCAGCAGAGGACAAAGGTCCAGGCCAGAAGGCTCCCCCCGGCATCCTGGATCCCCACAGAGAGTAGGAACACTGGCTGGGATGAGTGTCCCCTGGTGGGGCGCCATTGTAGCAGGGTCTCCTCATCCACCTTGCCTTCCTAGTAGTAATCATTTTTCTCACTTTTTCTTTTTAAATTGAAATAACGTCGTGTTACACCAGTCTAATGCATCCCTGAGAATCAGCGTGTGTATACATTACATTAAGTTCACCACTAAATTCTGTCCTCCATCCCATTGCCCTTGTTACAGGGCAGGGTGAGGGGGACCTCAGGACCCCCAAACCTGCTTTCTCGAAGTAGGTTCTGCCATCCGCTGCATCAAGAGAAATCGTACTCTAGCGTGTAAGACCTTTAGTGAAAGGGACTTGAATACAATTAGTGTATACTAGAGGGGAGAGAAAGACTAGATAAAGTCGTTTTCACACAAAACACCCAAAGTCACCCGTCCCCTGGTGGGTGCATGCGCAGCCAAACAGGGTGGCCCAAAGCGGGACCACTGAGGCCCGGGAGCCTGCCGCAGTCTAAAGCCCTCCTGGTGGGGGCCCGCAGGAGGGCGCGGGAGGGGCTGCGTTCATTAGCGCAGTTGGTATTAATGCTGTAAGTTCCCTGAACCTTTCTAAACAATGTTTTTTGTTTTTTTGTGGTCAAAACAGGTAGAGTGGACCCCCCAGCTGTTAGACGTCCCCCCCGAAACTCGGTTTGACTACACAGTGACCAGTCTCACGGGTGGCCCGAAACCACATTCGCCTTTCGATGCCCAGTACGAGGGGACTGTCCTGAAGGTGAGCGCTCGGGCCGCGCGGCCTCCCCCGGGCAGTTGGGCAGGCCGAGCGGCCTTGTCATTCTTCTTCTTCTCTGCCCCACCTCAGGGGGGCATATTTGCTGGGCAGCTGACCAAGGTGGGTATGCAGCAGATGTTTGCCCTGGGACAGAGGCTGAGGAAGAGCTATGTGGAGGACGTCCCCTTTCTGTCACCAACCTACAACCCCCTGGAGGTCTTGTGAGTGTCCCAGGGGTGCTTGTCGTGCCCAATTTAAGGTCTTGAGCCTGGAAAACCTATCCTGTCCCCCGCGCCCCAGATGGTTCCCCTGTCCCCGAGGTGGTTGGGGCAGTTGCCCTGTGTGGTAGGGTCCTCTGAGCAGGCGGTCACTGAGGCTCACCCTCCGTGACCTTCGGGTCCCTCAAGGCAGCCTCCCGCAGGTAGAGCAGCTTCTTCCCAGCCCGTTGCTCCCTCCTGGAGCCTGGAAAACCTCTCTGCCGCTCTGTGGAATAAAACGGGGTGCAAATAATTACGTTTTCCTTTCACGAGTATCTCTGCCTTTTCCCTCCAGCGTCCGTTCCACTAACATATATCGGAATCTGGAGTCCACTCGGTGTTTGCTGGCTGGCCTTTTCCAACATCAGAAAGGTTAGATTTGGGGTGCAAAAGTCAGCCCCTTGCTGAGGAGCTTTTCCACCTCACCTCCCAAGGTCCCCTCTCTCCTCTCTTGCTGCCTCCCCCCCGGGTCTCCCTTCGCCCGCGCACCTGGCCTCTGTGGCATCTGCTGGAACGGCCCTCCCTGGCCTTCTGCTGCCCTCGCCGCCTGACCTCTACGTGGACAGCAGGGCATCAGCCTGCCGCATGCCCCCCCCCCAAGTCTTGCGGCTTTTTGCTTAGGGGAGCTACTGCTAAAAAGAAAGGGGGCAGGGACACCCCACCGGCCGCTGCTGCCCTGGCCGCGGGGACTCCCTGCATCACGCGGCGGGCACTGGCGTGTTCTGCTCGGCTTTCCTGGCTGAGGTCAGTCGATCTGACTCTGGCGTGCTCAGCCGGCGACCGCCCCGGGGCCCGACCTCTCGTCGCCGAGGACCGTGGGGAATATGTTCCCTCGTGGGCCCCCTGTACGGAGGACCTTCGGCTCTCAAAGGCGGCTGCATTTTGTCAGTAATAATTGACTCAAATTTGCATTTAATTGCTGATCTGAGTTTCAGATCTTCGGGACTCGCCAGTGTTCACACAGTAAAGTGCTGCCGCGCGGCAAAGGCTGTCGCTGCTGCCAGCCGCCCTCGCGGTGTCTCAAATAGAGACATGGTGCCCCCAGGTTTTTAAAAAATCCTGTAAAAGAACAGAACTGCTGGGCCAGAGGAGGCTGGCCTTCACCTCAGCTGGCATGGGTCCTGCTGCTAATTCTGGCTGGAGTTTCTGCTAAATATAAACAGTGTGTGGCGAAACTACATACAGCAAACCGGGTAGGCACCCCTTCTTGGGAGCCCCGTGCTTAGGGATCATGCACAGCGCCTGACCTGTGAAAACCTGATACTTGTTTAGCTTCTGAAAATCAGTGTCCTCAGAAACACCAGATGCATGGCTGACGTCAGAGGGTGTTTCCTGCCGGCAGGCTGGTCTGCAGGGAGGCCGCAGGCACTGCCCCAGCTCTCCAGCAAGGAGGGGAGGTGCCACCGCCAGCAGCTGGCAGGGCTGCTTGGCTTGCAGCTCCGTGCCCTGCCCCCGGATGTCTTGGGACTCCAGTGTGACATCTGTCACTTCATGCCTTCACCAGTGGACTTGCAGAGAACTCCAGCGGTGCTCCCGTTCATGGAAGTGGGGGATTCTGGGATATTGTTTCAGGAGTAAAACCCTAGAGAAGTCTAGAGGGTTATGTGAAAGCTGCAGAAACGGGAAAGCTGCTCTCCCCCATTGGGTCTGTCAGTCATTCAATGTAAATGGGAGTGTAGGCCCAGTGTCCAGACACCAATGGCAGACACCAGATAGGAGTCATCTTGTGTTATTTTAGAGGCTTAAATCATAGTTGTTATTATTTTAACATTTAGAGACTCTCTATGCACTGAACACTGTTATAAGAGCTTGGCATATATTACCATGTTCAAGTCCTGTGAGTAGTGACATTTTATAGATAAGAGAACTGAGGCCTAAGTGAATTTCCCAAGGACACAACGCTGTTAAGTGGCAGAGCTGGGATTCAAACTCTGGCCTCTGATTTCACAACCCATGCTCTTCACCTTTATGCTCTGCTGCTCCTCAGAGGACATGTCTGTCTGGAGGGCCTCTGATCACCCAGGCTGCTCTTTACATTGTGTTCTGCAGAACCCCAGGATTCTTCAGAGGGGCCCAAGGAACTGCAGAGAAGGAGGGGGTAGGGCATGCAGGTGGAGTGTGCTCTGGACTTCTCTGGAAGCCTCCAGTATCTTTTATTACCTTATTTAATGTTGGGAGGGTCTGGGGGGCCACACTGCCTTAGAAGCCCTTGAAAATTGCCAATATTTCTCCTACCCCTTCGATTTATACAGCGTCGCTTGAACCCCAGAGAAAGAAGTGACTTCTCAGCGTTGTCCTTAGGCCTTTTAGCCTGATTTCCTCTCCTGACAGACCAAGGAAGCGTGTCTGGGTTCTTACATTCCAGTAAAGTTGCCATAGACTAAAAAAATGTCCCAGGGTTCTGACCATCAGTTTGTTTGGGAATAGTAGCTCTTCTGACTTGAGCTCACCGAAGCAGTCCAGTGAGCCACCTCTGAATTCCAAGGAACTGCTGGTGGAGGCTGTTTTTTTTGCCATCAGAAGGGCAGGCGTGAGCCCTGTGGACCTGGATCCCCGCAGCCTTCGCTGTCCCTGCGAGAGCAAAGCACAGGAAGCCGGTGCAGCACCTTCTCTGCACACTGCTGGGAGGGGCGGGCGTGAGGGCTCCGCCGTGGCCGCTACAGGTGTGGGAAACTGTAATCCTTGGTTTCTGGAGGCTCGTCTAGAAGGCTGGCTTTCAATTTGGGAACGGTGGTGAGTTCTGAGTGGCCTCGCGCTACTTTCCCAGATTGTCCTGGCAGCCACCATATGGGCCTGTAGGATTGGACTTCGGGAAGCAAGTCAGCCAGTTCTGATGAAGTCAGGGACAGCCCGTTTTGTTCGGATGCCCAGTGCTGGCCACGCCCTGGGGCGGGGATGCTTCCGACTGGGTCAGGGACAGGCACAGCAGGTCCAGATCGTACCTGTTCTCGTCCGATGCTGCCCATGGGGCTGTGCGGGACACCACGTTGATGGGCGCTGTCCTAAGGGGTGGCCTTGTGCCCTGTTCCTGGAGGACTCGACTGTGCCAATGGGGAAGTGGCGAGTACTGGGAAGAGCTCGCTGAGCCGCCTCCTGCCTGTCTCCCTGCCTCCCCTCCAGGGCCCATCGTCATCCACACCGATGAAGCAAATTCTGAGGTCTTGTACCCCAATTACCTGAACTGCAGGAGTCTGCGGGAAAGAAACAGGTAACTGGCTCTGCGTTCTGGCTTGCCCGTGGGGGCAGAGAGCCTCCTCCCACCCTTGCTGGCAGGACTTAACCTGAACTAAGGGCCAGCTCAGGTCACTGTGCTGGAGGGGGCATGGGAGTGCAGTACCCTCAGGTCTGACATCGCTGCCCAGGGAGCAGGGAGGCCCCCCTCAAGGTGGCAGGCCAGGAAGCCAGGGAGGAGCCACTTGCTGAGCTGGAGAGCCAGCGTGCAGGCTCTGCCATCGCAGGGCATTATCCTCTTCATCCTGGGCTCTCAGCGGAGGCAGGTGGTGATCTGGACAGGTTGCCTAAAGGGTGCTTGAGCCAGGCATCAACCTGCAGACCCAGATGTGCAGGCAGGAGACAGACTTTCCTTCTCTTACACGCTGCCTCGTAGGATAGGTTGGTTTGGGCGGATGGCACTTCCAATTCTCAGTCATTTCTGGGCTGCATGAGACTGTGTGGTGTGGCGCCACAGGCAGAAGAGAACAGCGTTCCCAGGTTCCCTGGGCTGCTCGGCTTTGTTTCTGATGTAATAGAAGAAGATGCTAGAGTGGGATTCAGATAATCCAAGCTTTTACCCTAGCCCTGGTGCTCACTAACTTACTTTTATAAGTCATTTGACCACCTAGGGCCTTAGTTGGCTCATCTGTAAAATGGGAATAATACCACAATGCTAATGAGTAATTGAGGATTAAATGGGATTTAATCCCATTTAATCCCATCATCTGGAGATGATGGATGAGATACACAAACTGCTAGTCACACTACAGTATAAGGGACTGCTTTTTCTTTGTCAGAGGCCGGAAACAGGCTGCCTCCTTGCAGCCAGGCATCTCAGAAGATTTGAAAAAGGTGAAGGAAGGATTGGGTATCACCAGCAGTGATGGAATCGATTTCTTCAACCTCCTTGACAACATGGCTGCTGAGCAGGTGTGATGACTGTTCTCCTTGGGCTGGGGGCCGGGGACCTGGGGGGGGTTCAGGACCTGGGGGAGGGTCCTGGGCGGCAGGCTGTTGAGTTAGATGTGGAGAGCAGTCATGGAGACCTGGTTTGGAGGCAGCTGTGGAGCCTGCAGATGGAGTTGATGTGGAAGTTAAGTAGTGGCGCCATCAGGGAGGCTGCCGCACCTGCTAAAAGCGCGGGCATTTAACGCTAGATCAGAGTCTCCTGGAGGCGCTCCCCAGAACACCCGCCACGGGAGTGTGCTCTGGGCAGGTGACGGGAGGGGGATTGATGCATCTCTCTGCACAGCAGTCTATTAAGGAATCTGAGGAACCTCTAGAGAGGAAAGCTGGTTAATCTCTAGGTCAGCTTTATCCCCAAATTTATTTAGCCATAAAATCTTTTTAAATCTAATGCATACTAAAGACCACACAATGGAAATTCTAGATTGGAAAGTCAGGCACCCAGAGGTGGTCAAACCGGCTCTTGTAGGTGCTGTTTCTCCGTGAAGGTGCCAGTGAAGCTGCCCTGTGCCCTGAGGGCAGGGAGGGCCTCTTTTCATGTGTAAATATGTTTAAGGCTATCAGACCAGCATCTCTGGAAAGTGCTTCCGTGGCATCCTTCTTGTAGATCATTTGGGGGAAAAGGAAGACCAGACAGACATTTATGAATTCCTGGCCAGGTATTTTACTCATCTTTTTTTCAAAGGTTCAAAAAAACACACAAATGTTTTTTGTTTGCGATAGATGGGGCATCCTCAGAAAGGGAGGACAGACTTCCCCCTGGGCTTTCAGCTCTCTAGGAATAGCTTCAAGCAGACTTGGGACATAGATCCTTGAGGGGTCAGGCCCACCCCACCAAGAAGGCAGGCGTCTGACCAGCGGCCTGGCCAAGCTGGTGGGAGTGTGTCTCACCGCCCTGTCTCCCTGCAGGTGCACAGCCTCCCCAGCTGCCCCGCGCTGAGGCGGTTTGCGCAGATGATCGAGAGGAGAGCGGTGGACACGGCCTTGTACATCCTGCAAAGGGAAGACCGGTGAGGGCCGCCTCGGTGCTGGCATGAAGCCTTCTGTCAGGCCTCCGGTTTGCGGGCAAGAGGGTTCGTCTGGCCTGCCAAAACCTCCCCATCCTGCCGGCCGGTGGAGCTCAGACCCGATTGCTCACACTCCTGGAGCTTGGGCTGGTGACCCAGCGCTTCCCACCAGCCTCCGCGCTGTAGGGTGCCTCTGAACCACCGTTTCCTTTTGTTCAGAGTTTCAGAGGGTTTGGGTGGGGTGAGCTGATGGAAGAAGAATTATTGCTCACTTGACCCTTCTTGTTGCAACTCAACAAACCATGTTCACAAGCTTGCTGGGAGAGGTGTCATTATCCCTGATAAGGCCCAAATCCTGGCTGTATCGATGGAGAAATTGGGCCTGAGGGATGTGGGCCACGTGGCCCAGCTCAGCTCACGATCGAGCTGATGCTCGGCCCTGCATCCTCACTGCATCCCTATCCTGGGGGCTTCAGAAAGCCCGTTCCTGACTACGGCCTGGAGAGGTTCCCTCCCCAAAGTTAAAATAACCCCTTTTCTGGTCGGTTTAGATTATCCAGAGTGCCCTTGGGGTAAGTGACTTGGCAGAGGGGGCAAGGGATGCCGAGGTCTGCTGCTTATGAGCTAGAGTCTCTGGCTGCTGTGCTCTAGTTCAGAGTGAGAGCCTGGGGCATCTGGAGGGCTCGGCTGTGCCTCTCAGCTTGTGACCACTCCCTGGTCACAAGGGTTTACCCCTCCCCCCACATACACACACCCACATTTAATAAACATTTGCAGCTTGTAGCCTGCGCCTTCTCTGCTGCAGTGCTCCTCTCTGCCCGAGTGACGTGAAAGCAGCCAGAGGCCTGCACGCCAGTGGGCATGGCCGCGCTGGCCGCGTTCCGGTGAAACTTAATTTACAAAAACAGGCAGGTCAGCAGGTTGGACTGGCCGAGGCCATCCTTTGCTTTCTCCAGGTGTAAAGCATTTTAACAAGTCCCGGTCCAGCCTTCTTTCCATTCCAGTTAGCCCTGGGCTCATAAAACTGACTTTCCTTAAGGACAGATGGTCACAGCCTCCCAGTGCTGTCCCGCCTGGCCTGGCCTGCACGCAGCCTTGTGGAAAGTATCCACTGCTGCCCTCGTCCTTGCGCCTACAGCCCTTGACTGTGAGGGTGGCCACTTACCCAGTCCAGCAGGAGGGCTGACGGTGGGTCTGAGCTGTCGTGGCGACCCGCTTCCCTTTGCTAGGGCTGTGTTCTGGAAACCTGGACGCCTTTCTTCTGTCTGAGAAAATGTCAGCGGCATGAAGACCAGCCCTTTCTCTGCTCACTGCCCCATCTCCCTGCTCTGCTTCCCGCTGCCAGGGGCGCCCTGAGTTGTGGTGGCCTCCTGGTGGGACAAGCCTGAGACTGCAGTGGTGGAGCTGGGACGCCCGCCCTGAGGGCACTGCCTGGACTTCTTAGGCCACTCGTATAAGGAATGTTCTTTTCATCCAAGCACCAGGGAGGAGGCGGAGTTCCTGGGTTCCCGACTGTTCCCTGGCACACGGGGAATGCGTTTAGAACATTGTTCCTTTGGGTCATGCTTATAAGGGCCTTTTGGAATCCCTGGAAATCATTACATCCTGTCCCCCAACTTTGTCCTTTACCCCTAGAGGCCTAATTCTCAGTTTAGTGACCACACCCCCATCTTGCGGCCCCTCCCATCCCAGCTGGGGGCCTCCGGTTGCAGGTCTGTCCCAGTGGAGTCTGTGCATGGGCAGCCCTCCTGCTGCAGGCAGGAGCCCCAGGGCTCTCCCTGCCCGCCTGTGGCCATCCCTTGGCCTTCGCTTGTCTTTTCTCTGCTCAGCCCGAGGTCCTGCAGAGCAGAAGCAGCAGCCTACGTCTGTCCTGTGTGCCCCGTCCGCTAACCTCACTGATCTTGCATTTTTCTTAGGGAGAATCTGCAGATGTCGGTGGGCCCGTTCCTGCACCTGCTAGAGGGCAACCTGCTCAGGTCCGTGGACCCTGCCACCCCACCCGGCATGACCAGGTACCTCACACAGCCCCACTTTGCGGCTGGGGGTTGGGGGGGCTTCTGGGTGTTCATGACATTTTCACCTTCCCTCTGATGCCCCGGCTGCCATGTTCTGAAATTTTATTTTCACTAAAAAGAGTCCTAAATTAATTTTCTCTTTTTTAACTAATTGAGCACGTGTCGGGGGGCAGGCTGGACACCCTGGCTTGATGATGTCACAGCCCCCGGCGGGTGGTTGCTTGCCGGCGTCTCCTGCAGACGTGATCTCCGCTAGGCGGGTCAGAGGCAGAATCTGCATTCCAGCAAGATCCTCGGGGGTCAGTCACCTGACACTAGAAAAGCGCCCCATTTGCCTTCTTGAGACAGATGGAGACGCAAGCGAGTTTGGGAAAGGAATGGTCTGGGGGTCCGGGTCGAGCTGTGGAATAGCAAATCCTGCCCTTCCCTGCCCCTCCGTTAGCTGCGTGGAGAGTGCTCGTCCCCGGCCTTTGCCACCTTGCCCCCACCCCGGGCTCGCGTCTGGCAGAGACTCAAGCTGCTACGCTGGCCTCCAAGGCTGGGGACCAACAAATAATATCCTTGGTGTTCCCCAAGAGAGAGATTACAGGGGTCAGGCACATACAGAATAAAATGGACTCTTTATTACTAATTAAGGCCATGTGGAGAATGTGTTGAGGGCCAATCAGGCTTATTAATAGTCCTTTGATGTGAGCTTCATTTCCCCAAATGCAAGTTTCCCCAACAAGGGGGAGAGCTCTGTGCATCCGCGGAGAGGGGCCGTGTGTCCGGGCCGCGGCCCGGGGAGGGGGCCGCTGGGGCGGGAGCCACGATGCTGCGCCTTCTTTGAGACTCGCCAGGGAGGAGGGGGTGGGCCTCAGCAGAGGCCAGGGAGCTACTGCAGTGGCCAGGGCTGGGGGGCTGGGGGCCTCCTCATGAGAACCTGGGGCGTGGGAATAGGGCTCGCCACACCCTGAGCTTAGAAGGAGTTTTACTAATCTCGAGGTGTCACCTGGTTTCTGAGGCAAGTGCTGTTCCTCCTCAAAAGGGGCCAGCAGTGCCTGGTCCCCAGAGACCTGAGCTAAAGGATTACAGGAAAACACTTCCGCGTTGCAGAAAACTGTACCTGTACGCGGCTCACGACGTGACCCTCATGCCGCTCTTACTGGCCTTGGGGATTTTTGACAACAAGTGGCCCCCCTTCGCCGTTGACCTGACCCTGGAGCTGTACCAGCACCGGGAGACCAAGGAGTGGTTCGTGCAGCTCTCCTACGGGGGGCAGGTAAGGCCTGGAGGCCTGGGCGGTGCAGCACCCTCCCCCTGCTCAGCCCCCAGTTCCCCCGCTCAGGCCCAGGGCAGGGCCTGGGGCTGACAGCCCGCTGGGGCTTGGGCTCTGGTCCAGTCCTACATGCTGGAGCAGTGAGCCTCCTCCAAGTGCCTCTGCCAGGACGCCACGTCCTGACTAGGAGGCCTGTTTTGAAAGTTACCAAGACACAGCACCCCTGTGTCCTGACTGCGCCCAGGGTGGGGTCAGAGCCACGAGGACACAACCCTTAGCACTCCTAGCTCGGTAGAGTGACAGGAGGGGCCTGTTGCGCTGTTCCGGGAGCTGACGGGCAGTGGGCCTCGGCCGTCACCTGCACACACGCACATGCCATGGGTCCAGGCTCCTCAGACCTGGGGGCACGGCTGGGGCAGGGCGGGGGTCGGGTCCTTGGGGCCCGGCTGAGTCGTGTCTCTCCTCAGGAGCAGGTGCCCAGAGGTTGCTCCGACCCACTCTGCCCACTGGACAAGTTCCTGAACACCATGTCACTTTACACCTTAAGCCCAGAAAAGTACCACACGCTCTGCTCGGAAGCCCAGCAGATGGAACGTGGAAATGGAGAGTGACTGATCCGTACAAGCGGGATGTATTGATTTTTTAAATAAAACATCTTTACACAATGACTCCAGATGTCGTGTTGGGGGTGGGGGCAGGTATTAATGGACGTCACATGGGTAAAGGCGTGTCTTTCCTGTGGGCACATTGACAGCTCTTCTTGGAGGGAAAAGAGGGGTAATGTCAAAACCACAGGCACCTTTAGGAGCTCCCTGCTTCACGCCTCGATCCCCAGCGTCAGAAGCGCCACCTGCGACGAGGCGGAGACCGAGGTCTGGAAAGTGCTGCCTCGGTTCTGGCCCGCGGTTGTTTCCTTCTCAGCGTGCACGCGAGCGCCTGCTGACGGCTGCCTTGACAAGGGCCAAGAGGCCCCGTCTCCGGTGGCGGGTGAGGAAACCTGGTGACTGCAGCATCTCATGCTGTGATGGGGCATCTCGGGCTCTCTGGGTCCAGAGAACCCCGAGTTCCACCGGGCAGGGCTGGCGAGGGCGGTACAGGGGCTCCTGGGGGGCGTCTGTCCTGGTCTGAGTGGAAAGGTGAGTGGGAGTGACCAGGTAAGCAGGGAGGGAGGGAGGCCTTGTGTGTGGGTGAGGCAGGCTTGACGCCCCGAGGCCATGGCTGGGTGGTGACCTGCAGGAGGCTGCGGGGGACGCTCTGCTTCTTGGCGGCTCTGCCCTCTCCCCGGGTGCTGTGCACCGAGCTCTCCACTCACTGTCCTCTTGGAGAGGCTCTCTAGGGTAAGTGAATGAGTCAGGCTTTTGCGCCACTGGCCTCTAGCTGTCACCTGCGGCCTTGATTGTGTGGATGCAGAAGGCCCTGGGGAGCGTGGGCGCGGGGCACGCCTGCCTGACTGGGGACACCTGGGCATGGTGTGGGCACGTGTACCTGTGCACACCTGAGCCCGGAGGCGGGGATAAAAGTGCAGCAGCAGGAGGAGGAGCAGCGAGACTATGGAAGAGGGGAGCCCAGAGGAGGAGCGCGAAGATCTGTGGGGTCTGGGAGGCTCAGCTGCCTGCCTGCCTCTGAGTCCCCTGCCCATCAGGGCGGCCTCCCTGCCTGGCGTGCCTGTGCATTGGGCTCCCTGAGAGCCTTGAAGCCTGAAGAATCCACTGAGGGCTCTAGGACACTCCTGCAGCCATTTGGTCGAATCCAAAGTGAACCTGCCCTGTGCCTGCTGGCACCACACCCCACTTGCCAGCCCCCTGAAACACTCCACACCCTGCCCTTCCCACTGCTTTCATCCTGAGAGGTGTCCTGTCCCCGCAAAGTTCCCGTGTGAAGTCCCAACCCCAGCACCTCTGCTCTGAGAGTCTGTGGAGATAAGGCCCAAAAGCCGTAACTAAGGTAAAAAGAGGTCTTAAGGCGGGGCTAACCCAGTACACCTGGTGCCCTTCGAGGGGGAGATACACAGAGCTGGTCTCCTTGAGCGAGGAGCGAGGCCTCAAGGAAGGCCCCCTACCCCCCACCTCTGCTGACAATGGCCTCGGATTTCCAGTCTCCAGAGGTCGTGGCTTCAGCCCCCCAGGCTGCAGGATGGTGTTAGGGGCTCTGGCAGCCATACTCCTGGCCCTACTATTCACCTGGCCCTACCTGGTGTTGGTTTGCTTATCTCCCTGGCTAGAATGCAAGCTCCCCAACACACCCTCCACGTTGTTCAGGGGCGTCCCCAGCCTGGGAGGAGCCCTGAGCTGCTGCCTGGGAGATACCCTCCCCCCCGGCTCTGTGGGCCCGTCACCTCCTGGGCGCTCGCTGGCTTCAGCAGGTCACTCCCTGGCTGCCTCTGTTGCCCTTTGAGACCTGGCCCTGCACCCTCTCCAGCGCTCCTCCCGCTGCCTCACGTGCACACCCAGGACCGACCTGTTTGGGAAAGGAATCCCGTCGCTGACCTCGCAGACCCCTCGCACACCTTGTTCTCCCCACCCTTCCTGCCTGCCCTGCCTTCTTCCAGGCAGCTGTTCTGCAACAGGAAGATGCCTGCTTCGGCCATCAGCGCGCCCCTAAAGCCAACTACAGGCCCTGGCAGAGCGGGTCTCTGCAGACTTACTGGGAGGATGCTGGGTGCTAGAACTTTCCTGACCTTGCTGCCTGGCACCCAGGGGGCGTCCTGCAGAGTGCACGCTCACCACTTGGGGGCAGCATGGAACAGAGGCAAGCGAGGGCTCCCTGGGTTCAAATCCTGCCCTTAGGCTGGCTTCTCTCAGGGCCTGTTTTCTCGTGTGAAGTGGAGGCAGTTGTGCTGACTGTTGGGTTGTGAGCATTAATTGAGTAAATGTGTCTTCAGTGGCCTTTTTTTTGCCCTTTTGCTGTTTCTACCCCACTTGCTTCTTAGCTGTGATGGGTTTTCTTCAGTCTCTAGGGAACTCAGAACACTGCGCAGCTGCCACCCTTACTGAGGAGCGGGCGCCCGTGTGCACAGGCACCGGCAGGGCCCTGCCTCCCTCGCTCACCAACCTGTGACTCCGGGCGAGTCGTTGACTTCGTGGAGCTGAGTGGTCCCGACTCTGCAGCAGGGGCGGCTGTGTTTGCCCGTCTGACAACTTGTCCTGGGATGGGTGTGAAAACACTTCATAAACTCCTAAGCTGTCTTTGATCTTGACTGTTTCTCTTAATTAAAGCTTTAAAATGGGTGCTATTAGGGTTAAAAGAGTTTCCAGAGACTCTCACCCATGGATAACAAAATAAAGGCCCTCTCAGGATAGAGCAGGGTGAGACCTGGCCTCTCCCCGGGCTGCTGGAGCAGGCCGACTTCACGGGGGCTCATCTGACACCCTCCCGAGGCCCTCCTGGCTTTTCTCATGGTGCCCTGGGCTTGGGCAGGCGTTGGACAAAATAACTCATTCAATATGTCCCCTGTAGGGAAAATGGATTCCCCAGGCTTTTTGCGCCACTGGCCTCTACGGCTGTCACCTGTGGCCTTGATTGTGCTTATGCAGGAGGCACTTGGGAGCTTGGGCGCGGGGCACGTGTGCCTGACTGTGGACACCTGGAGCATGGTGTGGGCGTGCACAAGTGTGCACACCTGAGCCTAGAGGCGGAGCTATAAGGACGGCATCACTTGGCGCCAATGGCGAGGAGACGCAGGCAACTAGGAGGGGTTGTATGACTACAGAAGAGGGGAGATCACAGGCCAGAGAGAGCCCAGAGAAAGAGTGGGGATTCGTGGGGAGCTGGGAAGCCTGACAAATTCACTGAGGGCTCCAGAACTCTCCTTTATCTGTCCGAATCCTTAGTGAACTTGCCCCGTGCCTGCTGGTGCTACCCCCTCGGACAAGTTTCATGCAGGTAGTTTAAAAGACAGCAAAGGGAACCGAACTAGAAAGGGCCCATCTCAAGTGGAAGAAGAGGGTCCCCACCCCACCCTCGTTCTTCAGAACACTGGGACCTGCCACCCTCATCTGTTTGCATTTAGTGTGTGACACTCAGTTCTTTGCAAGAAGCTTGGCGCCCCCGCTCAGCTGGAACCCTCTAGGTTGCTGCCCTCCACCCACATAGGGGGCTGAGAGGGGCGAAGAGCAAGTCCTCTTTTCCTCTATGCCAGGAAGTGTCATTCTTTGGCGTTGGGGCTAGAGCTGTGGCTGGCTAGAGACGAGTGGCCAAGTGTGAGTCCCTCCTGCCTGCTGCTGGGGGTTCTCCGGGATGAAGCGCTGCTCACATCCTGCCCCCTAGTGGCCGAGCGGACTGGCCACACAGCCCTCGCCTGCCTCCCCCAGTCCACCCCACGTTACCCTGCCAGCCTCCAGGAACCTGGTGCTTAAGTATGGGAGAGAGAGAGCTCTGGAAACACTTTCCCCCCAAAACCTGGTCTTCCCAGGACTCCTTTCTCTCCACCTGGGTGGACGGGGCCTGTAGTTAGGCCTACATTCAAGATGTCTTAAGCAAAGATCCAAACTAATGTCTGCGGACTTGCGAGAGCACTGATGCCAGGGTCACCAGCTGTGAGCCCAGCCCTGCCTCTGCTCCCCGTGGGGCTTTGGGCAAGTTCACAGCTGACTTCCTGTTACAAGCCCGTATCATGTGTGACTCGGGACTCTGAGATGGGTCTCCCTCACAGAATCACCCCAGGGATCCCACAGACGTGTAAAGCACTTCATGGGTTTCCTAAGGCATTGCCTCTGTTGTTGTTCAAGAAGCCTCTTTGAAATGGCTTTTCCTTCTGAATGTCCCCCAGGCAGCTGGGACGGAGTCAGGCAACCTTGGGCACTGATGTAGGTGGTAACAGGGTGACCGGAGGGTGCGCTGTCTTAGAGGTGCTTAAGCCACTGAGGGATGGTGAAAGAAGCACCTGCCATGGAGTAAGGCACTGGGGACTTGAGTTCTGGCCTTCCCACCACCATCAACCCTGTCACCTTTATGGGAGAACCCACATCACGTCCCATAATGTTGCAGAGCCGCACCTGTGTCTGGAGGTGGGCGGGACAAGTGGCTGAGGGTGCAGGCAGCCAGGAGGGCGCCAGAAACGTGGTCGCTGCTCAGAGTTTGATTCTGTGTTTTCACATACTGGGGGCTGAAACTAGAATTCCGAAGCCCTCTAGATGCCCCCAAGTTGGAGTTGCTTCTTGGGGTGCAAAGACTTCTTAAGAAGGCAGGTGTGTGCTTTGAATCAGAGGTGTGGCCGGGGCAGCCCCAAGGAAGCAGCCCGAGGCCGGGCCGGTGCCGCAGGGCTGCGTACCGTGGGGAATCGGGGCATTTTTCTCTGAGGCAGCCTTTCCACAGAGGCCAGTCTGCATTCGAGAAAGATTAAAAGTCTCAAAGGTAAAGGGAAGATGTAAAGAAATAGCCCGCGCTGAATCACTGCAAAGGACAGTATTCATCAGAGAATTAATTTGGAAGGAAATAGAGTGTGAAATAGCAGCGAGGCTTTCAAGTCTGGGTACTGTGGCCTCAGAAACCCAGGCAAGCTTCAGAGGCTTGCCAAGGCCCAGGCTGGGCGCCACCAACAGAAGAGCGGTAGAGGGAAGCCCAGAGACCACAAATTGCTGAGCTGGGGAGGAACTGATTGAGTGTGTAATTAAGGGGAGGGCTGTATAACACTTGGGTAAGTAGAACTTGATGGGGTCAAACCAGCAGGGCTTCTGGGAGATGAAAGAGCCGTCCCTGGAGCTGTTAGTAACTGAAGCCAGATGCATCGAGTTAGAGCTTCCTGGGCTCGTGGAGAGGAAAATGGACGGGACCAGAGGGGAAAGGTCTGGAGAGTGATGGCTCCCTAGATCAAAGTGTCTCCAAACGCTTGAACTTAGCAGTCCATGCCTCGGAGTGAGGTGATGTGGACGCTGCAGGGAACCCGGGGGCCGAAGCCAGGAGGCTGTGGCGTGGCCGAAAACCGCACAGCACAAGGGGGATGACGGACTCTGAGTCCTGACTGTGCGTGCCGGGGGCACACGTGTTGGGGCCCGGGGAGGGGGTCGTTCTGTTTCTCTGTGGACAGGGCGGGTCTGTGCAGGCTGGACCCTGGAACAACTCCCCGTGGTGAGACAGCTCACGTTGGCGGAGTTGCTCAGACCCCAGCCCTCAGCGCTCCCTGGTAAGATGGTGCTGGGCGATGGGCCTGCCCGGCCTCCATCCCCACAGCCTGTCACTCTCCCACCTGCTGTCCCAGCTCAGAGCTTGGGGCGTCGGCTCCTCGTCACTCAGACCTCAGCTTCAGCGCGGCTGTTTCCTTACGTTTAGCTTAGTGCTTATTTTCACAGAGACAAACAGAAGTCCAGAGCCAGCACGGAGCCCGGCTGTCTAGGTCAACGCTCCAACCTTGAGCTGACCTTGAGCAAGTGCCTTAGCGCCTCTGGCCTCGACACACTAAAAGTATAAAAGGTAACGGCAGCGGTACTCATGCTTCATACGATTTTGTGAAGACCAAACATGTAAAGTGTCCAGAACAATACCCAGCGCCTGGACGAGCTCGTGGGTGTTTTCTGCTCTTACTGTTTAAATTCTCACTCACTGCTCTCTCCCCTCTCTGTCTCTGTGATCTCTGTCTCGCCTCTGTCATCCGCGGTGACCTCTGGCTTGGTCTCTGCTCTGTGTTTCTCTGATGCGTAGCTCACAACCCGGCACATAGTAGGACCAACACGTATTGAATAAATTTGATGAATGAATAAGGCAACTAATTCAGCACCTAACTGTTCTCTGAGGGAGCAGTTCATGCGGCGACCTCGGCCTCTGGGGCATGGTTTCCGAGGGTGTGTATGAAGATGGAGTTTAGGAAAGACAAAGGGCAGGCTGGCTACTCTCACTGAAGACAGAGACCGGGGCTGGGGGCGGGGGCAGCTTTTGGGTGGATGAGCACGTGGTAGCCCCTTGGTCCTGGGCAGACATTAAAAGATAAAACCTCACGGGGTGAAGATGGAGCCGTCGATCTCCAAGTTGGTTGCCCACCGCAGGTGACGGGTTGTGGCGAGCAGCTTGTCCGGCTGGTGGGCTCCCCAACATTTGAGCTGCTGCGGCTGCCCTGGAACGGGGCAAAGGGGGTGATGGTCTGTCCCACCTCACCCAGCTCAGCACCCGAGGCCTGTGTCACCTGAGCTGGTCTCGGCCGCGAGAGAGATAGTCAGCCGGGGGAGGTCTGTGAAGGGGAAGGGCAGTGGATACTTTATGTGGGTTCTGAGGACCACGCTCAGACCACGAGGTAAGCAACAGGGGTTTCTGGGCTTCAGAGAAACACAAGGAAAATCTTTGTCATCATCGGAGTGGACCATGAACCGATGACCTCAGGGGTGGCTGTCCCAGAGGATTTGGACTCACGCTGGCACTTGGCCGGGATGTAAAGGCTCACACATGGGCCGGTGGCTGCCATCACGTCCTTTAAAGTCCCCCCACCTGGGCCTCTGCGGTTGTGTGACTCCACAGCACCCTCCAGCCTCTCTGAGCGCTGAGTCGCAGCAGGTCCCATTTTGCATTTCATGTGGTTGGAGTGGGGCCTGGTCTTTTCATTTGATGATCCTGAACTTTAAAGAAGGGGGAGGGAAGCACTTGAGAACCTGGTGACCTCAGAGTAGCCCTGTCCCAGGCTGCCAGCTCCCGAAAAGGCCTCCTTGCTGCCACTGCCATCGCAGCTCGTGACCTCCACCCTGCATGACCTTCAGCTTGTGACCTCCCGGGGGCAGCAGGAAGGCTCCCTAGGTCTCCCCCACCCCTGAAAGAAGAAACACAATTTCCAGCTCTAGCTAGAACCTTCTTGCTGCCCAGCCAGCATGTCTTGTGAGTGCTCAGGTGGACTCACCAGAGCAATCAGGTCAGAGGCCTTTGCACTGAGCCCTGGGGTGAGCTCAGAAATGTCCCCCTGACCCCGCTGGTACTGGGCAGGTGCACATTGTTAGCAGGGACAGCCACACGCTGACATCGGGTGGAAAGCAGCTGGCGGGGAGGTGAAGCCCCATCGCAGGGGGAGGTGGAGGCGGGGCCCAGACTCCATCTTGGACCTTGGGGTTGGCTTGGCTTTCTCCCCAAAGCCCGACATTTATTCTCTGGGGCACGTCTTCCCGTGGTCGTCTCCTCCACGGCACGTGGCACCTTCTTCTTTGTGCTCTCAGGTGTCCTCCCACCCCACGCTGATCCCCACCTGTGCTCTGCCTCCTTTTCTGCTTCTTGTGATCGTCCTGCGGAGGACGTAGCCTCAGTCCCGATCGCTCAACTGGCTCCTTCCTTCCTGTCTTGAAATAGTAATATCCCCCTTATCCCAAGCTCCTCTGATTTCTGCTGTCCGGCTGCCTCTCCCCCGGCCTCTCTGGCTCTGTGAAACTCCCGAGCACGGAGCTCAGTCCTCCCCTGCCTGTCACGCCCGAACCCCTCCCCCTGACGCTGCCTTACCATCTGGCTTCCACGTCTCTGCTTGACCAGATCTGTGCTCTGGGAGGACCCAAGATCCATCGACCAAACTCGAGACGCATCTCAGGGTCCTCCCTCCCGGGGTCTCCCACTGGACCACCTCCTAATTCTTGAGAGCCCCTCTCCTAACCCCCTGGGACTGAGGCAACTCTATGCTTTCAGAGTCACCCCAGACTCTGATTCATTTTCAGTCCTCCAGTTTTATTGAGAATTATTTGGACAGCCATCTCTTCATCAGTCACGTGACGGGGGTGTGTGGCTAGACCATTTCTAAGGTTTCTTCCTGTCTTACGATTTCAGTTTCTTCTGCTGGAACTTCACCCTTTCTCTGCCAGCCCCCCAGGACTTGGTTCTTGGCCTGCACTCGACTCTGCTCTCCCAGGTGAGGTCACCACGCCCCTCTCCGTTGCTCTATCACTCCTGCCCCCTGTCCCTTCTCCAACATCTGCATGCAGAGCCTTCACCATTACCTTATGCTCGGCTCTGCACTCCCTCCAGCCCTACCAGGATTCTCCCAACTCCCCCAGTTTTTAGCTACAAAACCAGAGGCTTGGGTGAGGTGGGGTGGGGAGAGGGAGCTTAGGGTTTTTAGGCTATATTCTGAGAAAAATAATGAAGAAGTAAAAATAGGCCTAGTACCTGGGGAAAGGATTTAATCAAGGAGAGAGACAAAATATAACCATTTAAATCCAAATCCTCCTCTTTCCTAATAACTCTGTTCTAACAAGGGAGCGAATGTTCAAGTCAAAAATGGCCAAATGTTGTTGGGAGGGATCAATACCTTGGAGAGGGGAGCATATAGTACCTGGCTGCTGTTAATGAGTTCACATCTTCATATTCAGATGAATAAAACCCTGAGGTAGAGTCAGAAGTTATAGACAGTCATCTATGAGAAATCACTCTCGGGTTTCCGTCTCAGAGAGGCAAAATACAAAGGCCAATCTATACGTGGTCCTCGCTTTTGAAAACACAGAAATGATAGACTCCAGAATCTGAAGATCAAGAGCTCCTTGGTCCCCTGAAGTAGACTATTAAAAATCTTAAGACTTTCCCAAAGTCTTAAGATTTAATAGTCTACTTAAGTCTTAAGTAGACTAGTAAAAGTAGAAAAATAAAAATCTGAGCAATTAAGAAAGAAAGCAGTCACCACCACTAAGAATCAGGAGTTATCGGAACAATTTCTGTTTGAGTGAATAGACTAATAGATCAAAGATTCCCAAGAAATTTAGAAAAATCCTACTGGCTAGGTTACATCTCTCAGTCCTGCAGGTCAACAATTCTTCTTTCATCTTATGTCTGTGCTTATATGTTCAGCGTCTGTTTCCATAGACCGTAGCCAGGTGAAGGCAGGATGGGACTATCTTATAGTTACTGATAAAAAAGGGTAATTAGAAGAATTGCTAGGTAAATGGAAACTAAGGGCTGGATGATAATAGATTTAGAAGTCATTGGGAAAGTATATTTAAAAATTAATAAATTACCAAATAGAGGCCAGTCTACAGATTAACTCCAGCTATAAACCTCATAGGAGAATACATAGGAGAAAAACTTCGTGACTCTTCATGACCACCACCGCAGAGCACCCAAGTCCCTCACTGTCTCCCACTGGAGCTAATACCAAGGAATTTCGAACAAATTTCTAAGGACTTTAAGGTTTTGAAACAACAGATCAACACTAACATTGAGATTAAATAGGGGTAACTATAAAATTCTGAGTTCAAGATAAAAAATAAAAACTATGGGATTAGGGACAATGACTCATTTCACATAAAAAGATCTTGGTGCTTTCTTTTTTTAAAATTGAAATATAACATTGTGTATTGACACATTTTTATTGCCATATAACACTGTGTAAATTTAAGGTATATGACATGTTGATAGGATCCATTTATCTATTATAATATGACTGCCATTGTAGTGATAATTAGCACCTCCATCACATCACATAATTATTTCTTTTTCAGTTGCTATAATTAAGATCTAGTCTCTTAGCAAGTCTGATCATTATAATACCACTTTATTATCTTTGGGGTTTCTATTTCCTAAAATTCTAATATAACCCCACAGCAGAAAAAACAAGTAAAATTTCACCTGCTAATGGAGCTGTGTTCAGACTTGCTGTGCTCTGTGGTGACCAACATTCAAGGTAGGGATAAACTGACATAGAACAGGTAAGAACTCCGAGGGTGGTTCGGGAACCCACAACCAGGTCCAAGGGAGGGAGCAGAGGCTTTAGCCCAGCGCGGAGGGAATCAGGAGCAGCGCCATGCTGTCTTCTGTCTGGAGGCTGACTGTGAAGCAGGGCGGCCCTTCTGTGCTTATCTGAAGGGCACAAGTGCGGTCGACAACATAACTCAGCAAGGCCTGGTTCATTGTGAGCCAGCGTTTTCTTGTTTTCTAAATATTCGAACTTAACGACAGAAATAGATAGGATGGGCTCCTGTTATGGCGGCCTGAGCACAGGGTTCGGCGGCCGGTTGGTTCTGTCCACCACACTTTTACTTTCCGTCAGCTTCTCCTCGCACCAGCTGAGGCTTCCCGGTCCTGCTCTCCAAGTCAAACGGCGTCTTGGCGGTTCTTCCTTCACGGTTGTGGTGCTCCCAGCCCCCCACTCCCCCTCGCACCGTGGCCTGGCCTCCTGGGCTGCGGGGGACCGTCCACACCACAGGTCAGCGCTCCCGGCTTTGCCTGCCCCTTGCTGCAGTCCATTCTGCAGCCCCTTCCAGATTCACCTGTAAAATACTTCCGAAGCCCCAAACCAGAATTCTCTTTCTTGACTTTTGGCGATTTTCTTCTTTCCCTCTTTGCAATTTTGCATGCTGCTGTTCTGTGCTCTGTGTGGGAAGCTGTCCCCCTAGGGGTGCTCCTGTGCTCCAGCCTGGCTGTTTCACCTGCTCCCCACAACCTCTGTTTCCTCCTGGGTGCTGTTCCTCCCCGTGTCCTGCCGCCAGCTTTACCACAGGTGCCACCTCACGCCCCGCAGCCCCCGTGGAGTTGACCAGGAGCGTGGGCTTTATCCCCTGCCACAGGCTGGGCACGGTGACCGTGACGTGTCAGCCAAGCGCAGAGGCAGCCTGACTTGTGATAGGTCTCCCGCCAGTCTCAAGTGTTTGGCCACAGACTGGATTTTGTACTTTCTAAACTGTTTGCTGTAAGGTGTGTCATTAAGATTTTACCACCAAATTAAGATTCCAGGACTTTCCTTAAATATAAGTGTGGGTGACTTTGAAAATAATGACTGATTAGTGCCAGAGGAGAGAAGGTGGCAGCGAGCCTGTGGTCATTTAAATAGCCTGGGCAATAGAATACAACTTGCCTTTTTTTTTGTTTGTCAAATTACAAAAGGAATTTTATTTTATTGTTATAATTTATTTATTTGTTTTCATTTTAACATTTATCATTTTAAAAATTTGTTTAGACATTATTTGCCTCCCCCCACCCCCTCAGATTGAGTTTCCTCAATAGAAAACCCCATAGAGGGCCTCCCCGGTGGCGCAGCGGTTGAGCGCTGGGTTGCGAAGCTGCCCGCAGCCTCTGCAGCACCGGTTCGATCCCCGGCTGCTCCCCGGCCACCGGAGGAGGGTCCCACACGGTGCGCAGACCTCTCCTGCTGCCCGCTGCTCCCCTCAGCAGTGTACTTCGGTCCTTCTGCCTGCTCTGCTCCCCGCTCTGGCTCTGGTGAATTCTCTCACCCTCCCGCGCTTCTGACTGTACCCAGTGCATGTATAAACAAAAAAAAAAAAAAAAAAAGAAAACCCCATAGAGTTTCCTTCCCCAGGCGCCCGTGCACCATCACCTCAGTCCCCTGTGCGCCTCCCTCCCTCCCCTGCAGCATGTCTCTGGTTTGTAATTGTCTGTTTTTGCTTTGCCGTGTTTTGTACTGTTATTATTATTTTGTTACACTGATGTCGTAGTTGCTTCCCCTGTATTCCTGTTGTAAGTGAAACTTGACGCTTTTTTTAAGCAGAAGAGCTGAGCTGAGTGTAAGGGTTTGGCAGACTACAAGCCCCTGTTTGCAGGCTGTCTTCCTGTGGGGCTCTCATCCTCCTGCCTTCACCCCTGGAATCTTTTTGAAGAGGAAATTTGATCCCCTGATTCCCTTGCCTAAAACTTTGAAGTTCAGACTCTTCCGTGGGCCACACCCAGTTCTCCAGGACCTACCCTCTTGCCTCATTTCCTTCTTCCACCGCCTTCAAAGTGCTCACCGCACTTCAAGAGGCCTTCCCTGCTCCCACTTCCCCTGTTCAGACACCTACCGCCACCCTCCAGCCGGGGGCTCCTCCCTCCAAGCCTAAATTCACAACTCACCTGTCTGTTGAGGCTGCTGCCCTCGCCTCTGGCTGTCCCAGCCTCACTGAGCAACACCCCTTTGTCCAGCAAGTGCCCCACTTCCAAGTGCACTTCCCCACCCAGCCCGAGCTCAGGCTTCACACACAGGGCTGCGCTCTAAATGGCTACTGAATAAATGAGTCCTGGGGTTGAATACAGCTCCCCTCTCCTGCCAGCACCTTGAAAGACTGGAAAAGAAAAGGGAAGGAAAATGACTCAAGTGCAGGTAGTTTAAAAGAACACAGCCATCACCTTGTCTGAGGTCCCTGCTGGCCAAGGAGAAAGTTAAGACTAAAGCGAGAGACCACGACTCCAGGTCCACTGTGGAGCTGCTGTGATTTTTCTTGTTCACACAGGACTGGCTCTGTCATTTCTGGGGTGCAGTACAAAACAGAAATGCAGCCCCTTCCCCCTACAAACACACAGGCTGCCCCGCCTCTGAGGCCGCCCTGAAGACCACGGTTGTCTTGTGATTATGAGAGGCGCAGAGGGCAGCGGGCTAGGGTGGATTTTGGATGGAAGTTTTTAAGGAGTAGCTTTCAGATATATAAACTTGTCTTAAAAGCTGTATTTTCTCATGCCTTGCCCGCCATAAAACCCCAACAATTATGATTTTTTCCATTCCTATGTGCCAGTTCCTTTAAACAGTAAATGATCTTATTTCCTATTGATTTAGGGGAAATACCACATACTCCTCATTAGTCCTTAAGAAATACTGCTCTGACCCACACCCCACCATTACCCCTGGAACTAACACGTCATTATTGCACCTCCGCCATTCGATCCCAAAATTTCGGGGGTGGGGATGCTCTGACCCACACCCCACCATTACCCCTGGAACTAACACGTCATTATTGCACCTCCGCCATTCGATCCCAAAATTTCGGGGGTGGGGATGCTCTGACCCACACCCCACCATTACCCCTGGAACTAACACGTCATTATTGCACCTCCACCATTCGATCCCAAAATTTCGGGGGTGGGGACTGCCAGGGTTTCCACAGGATGATGTTGACACAAAACGTCTTTATCGTAACCTTATCTTGATCTTTAAAAATCTTGCATTACTATCTCCAGGCTATGGTAATAGCCAGTCTCTCCAAATGTGACTTCCTAGCAACCTTTGTAAATTAGAAAGTTGTGTTTAAACCCCACATAAACTCGATGTCGCAGCTATCATCGTGACGGCACGTGCTGGTATGTAAATAAGCGAAGACAAAAGAAAGGAACTTGTCAAAACTCAAGACTCTGAACAGGTAGGCCGGTTGCAACGCTACTCGCTCTCCAGCAGGTGTCCTGGGCGAGGCGCCACTGCCGGGGCTCACCGTGCCCAGGGCCCTGAACCCTGGCGGCTCCCGGCTCCCAGTCTCGGCTCCCCCAGCAGGGTCTTCAGCCACCTGGAACTGGGCACCTGCTCTGAGCTTTCTTGCCTGGGCTCCACACTTGGGGCAGACGCAACGAGACGGGCCCACAACACTGGGACTAGAGCTGTGGGCAAATGCCAGGGCTCAGCCCCTGCTCTCTGTAGGCTTCAGAGAACCCAGGCACGTGGCTAAGTTTGTGAAACAAAATCCTCATTTTATTCTCTTAATTTCTCCACGACCCAGAAGTCCTAAAGGGGCTCAGTTTTCTCACGGTGCTGTTACCGGAAGCCTGGGCTGCTGGGGGTGGAGAAAGCAGCTCCCAAGAACACCTCTCACTGGGAGTCGCAGGTTGAGACTGATGGTGGAGCCGGCTTCGTGCAAGTCTGCGTCCAGATGACTCTGCACCTACCTGAGCTCCTGGTTTCCCTTCTCTCTCCTGAGGACAACGTGCCCACAGACACCCCCTCGCTCAGCTACAACACCTGCCCCCCCCCCCACACACACACGGGCAAGTTTAACTGCACAAAGACACAGCTAGTCCTGTGCACACCTGCTGGCGGACACACACAGGGGATGTGGACGGGACAGGGGCAGGCCCCGCGGAGCCGGCCCGACCCATCAGAGTGGCAAACCACGATTTCACGAGATTTTACTTTAACAAGATCCAGGGACATTTCATAGTTTATCCGAGGCACTAAAACTGTACTGTTGGTCTTCTAACTTCACACCATTAAACTGACTCTCACAGAAAGTCCGAGCTAAGACCATTAGCTGCCCCTGAAGCAGCGGGCCAGGACTGCTTTCCTACCGACGGCTCTGACTCCAGGACTGAGTCGGGGGCAGCGCTGGGCAAGTCGGCACCGTGGCGACTCCTCAGCAGAGGGGCCGTTTCACCTGCAAAGGCGCTTTCATGGGTTCCCCCTCCTGCCCTCCCGACGATCAACTCCATGGCTGAGACGCGTTTTCTGGGTCACGTGGCGGCTGCAAGGCCCAGCACTAAGCAAACGGGAATCCGCACGAACGAGAGAGGCGGTTCAGTTTTGTAAGAAACAATATATTTTATTTTTCTGACACCACAGCTTTCTGGTGAGTGGTTTTGTACCAAATTTAATGGAGGTTACACAGAACGTTTTACGCATGGGGGGGAGGAGAGGGGAGGAACCACAAAATTAAAAACGAAAACAAAATCCTGGATAGCTTTTAGCGTCTGTTCCACTCCCACATTAATAAAGTCCACTTGGGAATTCCTAATTAAAGAACAGAAAACAAGGCGGGCCGGGAAGGGCGTCGGGGAGAGACGGGGAAGCGCACATGGCTCGGGGCAGGGCGAGGCTCCCGCAGACTCAGCTCCCCAACGTGACACCGTGTATTGCAGCTGCCAAAAAGAAAAGGAGGGGGGAGTCGGGTTGGGGGGTCACCAGTGTGGGGCACCAGGGGAGAAACACGCGTGACCAAGGGGCGGGGGAGGGAAAATGAGAGAAAACGTGGCGGTGGCTGTGGGGCTGGGAGCAGGCGCCGAGGAGGCCTGAACTGAAAACAAACGTCCTAAGTGTCATCATTTTAGAAAGAAAAATCCCCCGCCCCCCACCCCCTCGCTGAACTTAGTTCCTTTTTTGTGCTTTTCATTAATACTCTGCTCTGAGGTCGTAGTTTGGTTTTTCTATACACTGGAGTCGAAAGAAAATAGTCCAAAGGTCTGAAGATGGATTCTCCACCTAAAGTAAACAGCCCAGCATTCCTGTCCTCCTCTTGTCCCAAAGACTAAAGTCTCTGCTAAAATCCCTTTTACAATATAGTACAGTACACACAAAAATAAAGCCCAAAGCAAAGAACGAAACCAGAACCGAATCCTGGGAGAAGCCAGTCCGGGACGTAAACATACAGGGAGCGCCTTCGCGGGTGCCCGAGTCCACAAAAATAATCTTTAAAAAATAAATCTTAAAAAAAACACACCTGTTGATTAAATGAATATCTGCTTTCAGGTAAATCCATACATTCTCGAGTCCCCTCCCCCGAAGCCGCCCTCGGTCTCCGTCCTCCTATTGCGTGACCGCGCCGAGCCCTCCCGGCGGCTCGCGGGGCCTGGAATCTCTTCGCGACGAGGCTGATCGGCACATCCACTCTTAGCAGCTTAAAACATCATGTTTCCTGGGTTGCCAGGCCCTTGGCTGAACCCACCCATGCCCACGTCGGTGGCCAGGCCCCGGGGCCTCATCTGCGGGGGCATCATGATGTTCTGTTGGGGGCCCATCATGCCCTGCATGGACATCATCATGCCCGGGGAGCCCACCGGGCCCGGGTGGGTGTAGAGCCCCGCAGGCCCCCGATCCTTGCCAGGGATCATGCCCACGGCCGCGGCCGGATTGCTCATCAGGGCGGGCTGGCCGGGCACTGCGGACTGTGCTGGTGACATCATCCGATGGTGAGGGCCCATCATGCCTTGCTGGAGAAAGGCTGGTGGTCTCATTGGATTGTGACCCGGCATGGATGGCGCTGTACCGAGAGGTATGTCCGGAGTGCCCACTGACCCTGGCCCTCCCATGCCGGGCAGTGCTAGTCCCATCCTGGGGGCCTGTTCGCCCATCATCCCCTGCATGTGCGGAAACCCAGGCCCAGGCCCCTGGGGCTGTTTCCGGCCCGGGACTTCCCCCCGAGGGAAATATTGCAGTGTCTGGCTAGGCTTCTCTGACGGGATGATGCGAGACAGATCAAACTCGGGAATCCCGGTGGCTCCAGGTCGGATGACCTCCTGCAGATCTGGGTCTGTAAACACCGAAGGCATGCTGTTCCCCAAGACAGCGAAGGATTCGGGACCCCCGGGGCCTCCAGGCTTGCAAAGTGCTGCATCTGCTGAACTTTGGGGCAGGTTGCTGGGGCGGCCAAGCGGGCCTTCTCCTGGGAAACCCATGGCTCCTGGGAAGTTGCCCTGTCCCCCACTGGGGCCATTGTGAGGAAATGGAACCTGCTGCGGAGGAGACTGCACGGGAGGGAAGCCCTGGGGGAAGCCCATCCGTCCTTGAGGTGCCATCGGAGGCTCCTGGGAGCCGTGCCCTAGGAGAGGATTGTGTGACATCAAGCCAGGCCCCATCGGGACGCCATGCGGAGGGATGTTGGGTCCCATGGCATTCGGAGAGGGCATCTGATTGGAGTGTGAAAGAGGCTGGGTCATTCCCATTGGGCTGAGGGTTGGCATCGGAACCACGGGGTTTGGACCTGAAATTCGAGGATTCTGTGTATTAATGCCCATTCCTGGAAAAATAAAGATATCAAAGGAATCAACCAAAAGCACTCAAAGAAACCGTAGTAAGTTAAATTAACGCAGAAACTGCACCAAACGTGCAGGTATTACGCTGGGAAGAGTGGCGCACACACTCCCCGTCCTCAACAGGAGCATGGAACATTTTGGGGCCCATGATCCGACAGCTCTATGAGCTAATACGCTAGAGAGTGGTGAGCTGCGTGACAGGAGCGCACAGGAGACAGCTAAGGCTCCTGTGTGAAAAGTCAAAGTTCACGCAAAAATGAGTTTAGTTTTCTTCACTGGGGACATTTAACATACAGGAAAGCAAGGGAGTGACCCAAGCATGGTCCTTTTGGAGAAAGGGGACGGAACTCGTAGTCCGGCACACCCAAGAATCAGGAAGAGTAAAGAGGAAGACAGGCAGGCTGCCTGCAGCTGGCAGTCAGCATCACCCGTTCATGCTGCCAGCAGAGACAGCGCCTCAGACCCCAGGCTGCACGACCACGAGCGCCGGTGACTGGTGATGGGAAAGAGCACGCGGGACTCGTCTCTGGGGCATTCAGCTGGCCGGTCTCTGCGGACGCCCTGGGCACGCGCAGGGCGCGGTGCTGTCACGGAGCGCGTCATGTCTGCTCGGCGCAGAGCGTCCCTGATGGTCAGGGCGGCGCTGGGACACACCTGCGGCTGCGAGGACCCACTCACCTGGGGGAGGAGGTGAGTACAGGCGTGCAAGAGTCCTCTGAAGGGAAGGGGGGAATTTTATTATCTTTCTAGTCCTAAGAAAGCTTCTCTAAAAAAAGAATAACTATAAGAAAGAAAAAATCAAAATCAACAAACAACTATAAACCAGAGACACACTATGGGGGGTGGGGGAAAAAAGGGATTGGGGTCAAAGTAAGGGGGGTGCAAATGTATGGGGAATATAAAAATAAAAAATTTAAAAAATAAAAAAGAAAGCTTCTCTAGGAAACAGGCGCTTTCCACGGTCTGAAATCCTGTGGCTGCCCGTGGTTTGAGGCTGCCCTTCCAGAAAAATACTTGAAAACTGAAGACATTCCAGTCAGTGTGTTTAAAAAGAAATTGCTTTCAGTATGGCTCCAGGAAGACCCCCCATCCTGGCTAAAAATTTCTATAAGGAAACCGGTTTCCTTATACACAAATACTATGAATAAATCAAGGTAATAAAAACCCTTATTTCCCCCTAGTTAGCACATGTCCGGCGCGGGGCTTCCGTCCACGCAGGTGCAGTCAGAGACACGCGCCAGTCCTCGCCCGCAGCACCAGCCCCACGTCCTGCCCCCCACGTCCACGTCTGACCTCTTACCTGGCATATTATTCATCGATGGCAAGTTGGGAGAACGAGCTGGCGGGGAGTCGTCATCGGAGCTGGCCACAGTCTTGATGGCATCGTGGTACAATGGGGTGGAACTGGGCATCGCAAACTTGGACATTCGAGACATCATGATAGAGAGCGGGTTCTGGGAGAGGGTCGGCTCTGGAGGCATGGTGTACGGCGTACTGGAGGGAAGACTTCCGGGGATATTCACAGAGGCAGACTGGCTGGCGGTAGGCGGCGGGGGGCCACCTAGGAGAAGACAGCAAAATTAGAAAAAAAAAACAGGCAGCAAATGAGATTGCTCTTGAAGGCGACGGGCCCTCGATTATGAAGTAGCAAGGCCAGGAAGGAGCCAGGTAACAGGACAGTGTCCTGAGGCCCAGGCCATGCGCCGTCAGTCTCCCAGCCCAGCAGAGGGAGATGGCGGACTGACCGGGGGTGACGGATCAGCCGGTGGGAAGACAACACGCCAAGAACGCGTTGGAAATGTTTAGTCCAGGCTTGGGAAAAACGGGGTTTACCAACAATTATTTTGCTGAAAATAATGCGAACTGAGTGGGTCACTCCCACGCCAACCACAAGTTAGACTACGAGCCTGGAGTGCGGATGCCAGCAAGCCCCACTAGGGCCCAGGCCCAGCTGCTCCCGGGTCACCCCACACATGCCTGGATGAATTTCCACCAGCAAGGTCTGCTCTGACATGGTCTGAGGGGGCTGATCTGCTGAACTGCCTTCGTGAGCTGCTACCCGACAGAGCGGGCACTTCAGCTGGGTGGGATGAGTCTCCTTTTTATTCTGATTCTAGTCTTTCTGAAGTGGAGACAGCGCAGACCTGGTATTTACACCTCAGTGCTCATCTTCCACCGGCCACCTCTGGTCCTATTTACAAAACCACCATCATCAGCAAGAGCTACTCCTAGGTAGAAAATACTAATAAATTGGAGCTGATCTGTGAGAACAGCAGTCTACCGAGGAGGAGGTTTGGTGACTGTTTACGACCCACATGTATTACGAGACCCACTCAAGGCTCAGCAGTCCCCACACCCCCCGTCACTGAGGGTCACACTCAGAATCTCTGGACGCGAGGGCAGCTCCTTGCCATGGGTGGGTCTAGGGTTTAAAGACGGCACGTTTATTCACTCTTAAGATCTTTTACTTCCCCCAATATGAGTTCACTGTGCAAATGTAAATTATTCCGCGAAATGACACGTTTCTCACTCTTCTGCCTCCTCCTAACAGCCCGATCTGACAATCACATTCTGCACTGAGTCCCTGCGTCTCAGGAGGGGATGCCTGCCAGGAGTGGACGCTTGTGCTGACCCCACGGAAGCACGAGCGCGCACCCTGTCACAAGCATGTCTATCTCCGCCAAGGCCAGCCCCTCTGGGTACCTGACCCGCTAGGACGCCTGTTTCCTTAGAGCAAGGAAACCCAACTCTGCGCTCTCCAGCTGTCAAATCCGCCCGTGAGGACCCACATACTGACCTGACTCCACACTCCCCAGCATGGCTGGGGAGGCCATGGGAAGGGGTGCTTTATGGTTTGGAGGGATCCCGGGACTCTGGAGAGGAGGTTTTGGAGAGGAGGTCCATCCAGGTGACGGGGCAGGAAGTGATGGAGACTTGAGGTGAACAGGCGAAGCAGCAGCAGACCCCAAAACAGGAGGGGACTTAATGGAAGCAGCAGCAGCTGGGCCTGCCAGCATGCCTGCCAGCTGCGATGGAGTCTGGGGGGACTTGAGGTTCCCCGAGGGCGAGCCCAGCATGGGCGACTGGACCTGGCGCATCGTGGGAGACTTCAGAGGGTTGATGCCTGGGGAGTGCACCTGGCTGCCGGCCACGGATATATCCAGGGGCTTGCGCCCCAGGCCCCGCTGCACCGGAGGAGCTGTGTTGAGGCTGGTGGGGTTGCTGGAAGGGTTGAGAGGTAGTGGTGGCATATGACTGAGCCGGCTGTTAGTCCTTTGGTCGGGCCCCAAGGGCTCTCTGAGGTTCCGCACGCCGCCGCCGCCGCTGCCTGGGCCCTGAGACATGGGGAGGAACGGCCGGGGGCCCATGCTGTACTCCTGCTGAGGGTGCTCTCCGAACGGCAGGGGCACCATCTTCTGCTGGGTGGGCAGCAGGTCCGCGCCACCCGGGCGCAGCTTCATCATGTCCTCAGGGCCCGCCCCGGCCTCTCTCATCTTCTGAGGTATCATCTGAGAGTTGGCCCCCATGTTGACGTTGAGGCCGACCTCCCCCTTCATCCCGCTGGGAACCATCCCAAACTCAAGCTCCCGACCAGGGCCCATCTGGGGGGGCATCCCTTTAGGAAAGTCGCCCCTGGAAGGACTCAGAGGGCCCTCCACTGGTACCCGCGGGAAGATGGGGTTATTCCCGGGCTCCAGGTGCCGCTGGGCCCCTGGGATCATCCTGTTCATCTCCAGGCTGGGCCTGATCCCTTCCATGCTCACCCCCGGGGGCAGCCCAAGCTGCTTCTCCGCCAGCTGCTGCTGGAACATCTCTTCAGACAGCCCTTGGGGGTTGGGGAAGCGCTCCCCTCGGCCGGGGCCGCTGAACACACCCTGGCCAGGTGGGAAGCTTCGGCCATCTGGGATTTTTGGCACATCGTCTGGCCAACTGACTCCAGAAAGACCTGGTCTAGACGCTGGGTTGGGGACGTTCGGCCCCTCCAGGTCAGAGTTCATCATCCCCGCAAATCCCGGGAGGCGCATCTGGCTCCCCGGCATGTTGGGGTGAGGAGCCATGCCCCTCGGGGGCAAAGCGTGTGGCATGTTGAGCCCATCGGCAAACGGCTCTGCACCCCCGGGCCCCCAGCCCTCACTGGGGGTCATCTGGTAGGGCGGGGGCGGCCCCCGGACCATGCCGCGGGGCCCGTGCTGATGCACCATCATGTCCTGGAGGGCGCACTGCTGCACGACCACCTGCTCCTGCTTCCTCCGCTTCTCCTCATAGAACTCCTGCTGCAGCTTCAGCCAGGCGATCTGCTCCGGGGTCATGTGGTCCAGGTGGTCAGGGCCGATGGGCCCAGGCTGGGAGTTCAAGGAAGGCGGAACCATCTCGTCTGGAGAGAAGGGCACGTCTCTGTGTCCTTGCGGGCCGAACGGGGCTCCCACGTCTGTCCGGGGCCCAGGTCCCTTCCCGAGGCTTTGGGATTGAGCCATCATGGCCTGTATCGGCCCTTCTGTTTTTTTCTGCGGTCCATCTAACACCCCAGGATTCTGTTGGGGCCCCCCGCTTTGCCCTCCCGTGAACTCCTTCTCGTCAGGGAAGAGCATGCGCTGGATATCCCGCAGCGTCTGCAGGGAGCGCTCCCGGTGCTCCAACTGCTCCTGGGAGAGCCCGTCGGGGTTTTCGCCCAGCGTGGGGGGCTCTCCGCTGGGCACCGGTGGAGGCGGGGGGGCTTTGGGATCTGCTGAAGAGCTGCTGCTCCCCTGGGAGACAGGGGTCACCGCTCGGTTGTTGGGCGTCGAGTTGGGCCCTGTACCGTCGGGGGGCAGCGGGGTGGAGCTGGCAGGACTGCCCACCGAGGCGATCAGCTTGCTTTCTACCCCGGGACTGTCCTGGTCCAGTGGCCGGGGGGGCGCGGCAGCCTTGGGTGCTGGTGCCGGAATGGGTGGAGTGGGCTGCAGCCTGGTGTTCTGGGCGGAATTCTGGTCCTGGCTGGCGGCAGCTGGGGGCGGCTGCGGGAGAGGCTTGGGGTCGTTCCGCAGGGCAGGTATCTGTGTGTTCTGAGAAAAACGAGATTGAGAAGGTCATCGGTAAACTGAACAGAGGGATGAGAAAGGGAGCAAGGTGTGTTACAAGGGGCCTGTCCCGTCGCAGCTCTGCCCGACACCTGCTGCAGGCAGCACCGGTGCCAGCCCCGCTGTGGACACACGGACATCTTGAGCTCTCTTCCACGGTCCTGTCAGATGGCTGCCTCTCCCTCACAGGAGGTCAGGTTTCAACGCCGTGTAGCGTGCCAGGGGACTGCCGCTCTGCCAGAGCGACTGCAGCTGAGTGTCTATTTCGAGGAACAGGTTTGCTATCACATGTCTACTATGTGTTTCTGCTTCAGGGAGAGATTAGTTTCTTGTTATGTGGGAGGCTGTGCCTAACACCTCTTTCTTTTCCCTGAATGTACAACTAGGTACGTAGACTTCTCATTGTCAGTCAGAGGCCTGATGTCTTCCACCGCAAGAGAAAGGCCTGTTACTAGCGGCTCTGCCAGCCGAGCAGCAGGCCAGGTGGCTCCGCGGGGTCTGCTCTGGCACGGGGACCACCGAGCACCCGTCCTTGAGTTTCCAGGGGGCCTGACACCCCTCTGGTTTCTGTTTTCCATGTGTGCACTGATTCCGTATTAGATAAGAGCCTGTGCATTAACTATACTAAGATAATCTGCGGGCAGGAAGCGCGGTGGAGAAGTCTGAGGCTACCTAGCGCGTGGTGTCTCTTGATCTGCCCTTTCTATGGGCTGGTGGAGGGTCTTATGATTTATTAAGAACCGATGCTATACCAGATCTTGGGGAAAAGCACACTCACCTATACCAGGTGACGAGAACACGGCGAGTGTTTGAAGGGCGATGTTCTGTGTTCTGGATCTAAACTCGGCTGATACTGAGGAACAGAGAGGACTATAGGGCCCAGGAGCCTGATCTGCAAATTCCTTCCCAGAGATCTTTCTCGAGCCTCCAGTGAACTGCGGGGTCCCTTCGGGGTGCTCACTTGCTCCTACAATGTAATCACTAACTCCCCGCCTGCTCAGGAATGTCCGTCTGCGTGCAAACCTGCGAGGGGCGTTGCGTGGGCTCTGATGGGAGCAGCCTATGCTGCATAAGCCCCGGGGGTACCTCTGAGTGCCCCACTTTGCTGCTCTAGGAGGCCTCTAAGCACGTGTCTGTGGACAGAAGGGGGTGGCTGAGAGCGAGCGACCTGGGTGGTGGCACATGGCCAGTGCTTTCCACGTCCCAGCCTCCTTAACTGGGGCACGCAGGTCATCTTACTTTTTTTTTGTAGTGCTGTTTAAAACACAGTTTTGTTGTTCAGGTTTGTGTGTTTTGCTGGGGGTGGGCGTGGATTTCACACAAGGTACCTGCAACGGAAGGAACAGTTCGGCGCCACCCTTTGACATTAGGTTTGCAGCGACTGTGATTTGACTGCCCCAGTTCCCTCCTTAACTCCGTGTGGATTTTATTTTAGAGCCAGAGAAGGCAGAGGTGACAACTGTACCGTGAGCTGTCAGTGAGTCAACAAACTGTTGGTCTGAGTTGCAAAGTGCCCTGCACATTCCAGGACGACATACATTTTCAACATGTAGATGTTTAAAATAAACACACACTGTTAAATATTAGAGCCATCCATCCTCTCCCCATGAGCAGTAGAAATACATGAGGAATGAGAAATCCCGTCTCTACGTCTAGGGGCGCAAAGCTCTCTCTACTGCGTCAACGGAAATGAACTTCATTGATAAACAAAGCAGACCAAGGACCATCTGTTTTATCGTGGACTGTTACTTTGGCCATTTATTGTTATTAAACTTTCCCATGTTTAAGGCTCAGCCCGACATTAGATTTTATGCTTCCTGGAAGCAGGGACTGTACCCTGAGCCTGAGTTGTTCCCCCACAGCATCTGGGACACGGCCTTGACAACACTACACACGACAAACACCTTCTGATTCAATCTGGTTCATGACATGTCTTAAAGCAATGTCTATTTTTTTCTAGTGTAGTTTTATTATAGAAGCTTAAATTCCAGACAGGAAAAGACCTGAGTTTATTAGAATTTTTGGAATAGTAAGCCATTAAAAGCACTCAATGGTCTTCTCACTTTGGAAAGACTAATTCTGAGGGTCACTGACTCTGCCACTAGAGGGTCACACTACCACTCACGGTGGTACCAGTATGTACTTCAGCGCTGTGCTTTTAGTTGGTGCTTTTTTTCTCTTCAACTAACTCAAGAGTATTTTGAAAAACCTGCTCTGTCGACAGGATCTGAATTCAGAGTTTCCCTGAGCTGGTTGTCTGTAGAGTTCTTTTATTTTGTACCTTTGCCCCTACCCCAGGACATCATCAGTCTGCCAACACTCTAGTGGAAAAGTGTGATGGATCTAAAACCGCGCAATGCCAGAACTAGGAAAATGCCTAGAATGCAACTCGGAATACCAAGACTGCTCCTGTCCACATAGTCCCCCACCTCCCGCCTCCACAAGTACCACAGAGCCACGAAACCACGATTTGCAGAACCACGTACCAGAGGGGCTGTGCTTCTCTCAGCCTTGCTGTTGGAGATGTTCTGGATGTGGAAAGAGACAATCGTTTCAACCTGGCCCTTCAACACAGCTTCTGCAGCCCTGCCGAGACAAGAGAGGGCACACAAATGGGCTCGTCCTGCCCCACGAGGAGTGGTTCCAAAGCACTTTAGCCCCAGGGTGAACGTACATGAGAAAAGGAGAAGCAGAAAGAGCCACCAGCAATGGAGAATGGAAGGAAGGAAGGAAGAGGAACAGGTCTGCATTGGTTATGTCTGTCCTGTACCAGCACACTTCGGAAATCACGAGAGCCAGCAGCAAACCCCAAAGAGGCATTAAAACAAGACCTTCTCCCTCTAACCAATCCCAGCTCGAAATCCCAACCCCAGGAGAGAAAACATGGAGTCTCACAACACCCACTGACAGTCAGAGGCTTGTCGGGATCCACTTTGAATCTTAAGTAAAATATGTGAAAAAAGAGTCAGGAAACTGTGTGAAGGTATATTTATCACACTTCTTGATAAATAAGTAAAACTCCATTAATTCATCCATCCACTTAGAAACATATATACCAAAAGATTCACAGTAGTCACTGCTGGATTCCAGAGTCTTTCTTTTTAGTGATTTATATCTTATAATTACCATTATTCGAAAATGGACATGGATCGCTTAGGTCATTAAGACGACTAAGTGGCAGATGAGTGTGTGCTGAGTTCCCAATCCCTTCTGTGTGTAAAAGAGATACGCATGTGTATTTGCAGAAGCACAAGAAACCTCTGGAAGGAAAGTCAAGGAAGTGGTGTGCGTGGCTGGTTCTGGGGCGTGGGGGTGGGAAGGCATCTTATTTTATTTCACCTCTCGGTGCTGTTCAGTTCCAGTGACGCTAACACGAGTGGGCGACAGAAGGGTCAGTCTCCAAGGAGATGACCACACAGGAGCCCAAACACAGGTCAACGGCAAGACACGCCCCCAACTTACTTGTTGGCCATCTCAGTAGAAAACACATAAACCACTTTGGCGGGGGTCTTCTGAGCAGGCGGGGGCTCAGGGGCAGCAGTCTGGCCGTGTGGGGGCGTGGCAGGCCTGGGGACTGTAGCATTTGATGGGGTCATCGAGTGTGGCGTGTGCTGGGAATCCTGGGACTTTATGTGGTCAGCAGAATTACATTCTAAAAGAATGAGAAGGCTCACATCACAGAAAGAACATGACTGTTTCTTCTGCCAGCACTGACAGTGTCACAACACAGACCCACCTTGAGAATCTCAAGGAAGCACAAACATGCAGACATGCTTGTCCCTAAGTGGCCAGTTACACAGCGCTGCCTGCCTCCTTACTGCTCTAGCGTGCATCCCAGATACTGCAGCACACGCCCTCCTGCATGGAAACCTTTCTGGAACCTTCGGACTGGACCAGTGCCCCAGCTAACTGGAAAGCACAGCCCCGACTTCTCCTAGTTTAGCATTTATCAAATTTTATTGTAGCTGTTCTGTGCTGCCCAGGTGCGCCCAAGTCCTCGAGGACAGCACCGTGTCCTCTTGCTGACCATGGCCCTGAGCAGCCAGCACGGCGCTGGCACTCAGGGCAGCCTCTGCCAGCGCCCGGGAGGCAGAGCCGGTGGGACCCATCATAGGGTTTCCGGCTCTAATTGTGCTGGGGACGCCACTTGCACCCCCTGAGTACTAACTTCAGGTTCTGGGCCAGCGATACGATTGTTGGTTTTATACTAGAAAGGAAAAAGCCCCAAACCACAGCCACCGGCCCCTCCTCTTCCTGGCGTGCTCCATGTTGGTGCCCGACCCATCTCACCCCACGGAGTCACCGCTGCCACTGACATCAGCCGTGACAACCCTGGCCTAGAGCCAGGCGGTGTCTGTGTCTATGGCTTTTGCGAAGGGGCAGCCAGGGGGCACAAAACCCAGGCCTTGGAGGATGAATCAGATGGAGAGGAGAAGATGCCAGAAAAACTGCTCGAGCCTGGCACAGGCAACCTGGACCTACTGGCTGAAGTGTGAACAGCGCGGAGGCCAGAAACACCCACGAGGCAGCGCGGCCACCTCAACCCCTAAGGCGCCCCCGAGAGCAGGAGCTCCACGAGCAGGGGTCCCCAGCACGCTCAGCTAGCGGAAGGGGGAGAGAACTCACTCCAGCCCAAACCGCCGCCTGCGCCCCCACGCGGCCGCTGCCGGGTGCCGCGGCGGCCACCGCATGCCCAAGGCCTCCCCGCGGGGACACCACTGCCCTCCGAGTCTCGGCGATCGCGCGGACATACCTTTCAGGTCAGAGTCATCGTTGGGAGTCCCGGGGTCTCTCTGCTCAAAGGAGTCGGCGGAAATACTTCGCTCCCTTTTCCCCTTGCCCTTGGCACCATTTCCAGCCCCATTCTTCAGCCCCATGCTCCCACCTGGGCCAGGGAGGGCTTTAGGGGTGTGGCCCCCGCTCTTGGAGTCACAGGGGGAGGGCTGGGATTGGCTGGCTGAGCCCCCCTGTTTACCCTGATTGGAGAATTTGGAATCCAGCTGGGGGTTTCCAGATGGGGACATCACTGTGGGGGGACGGACCATCACCTCCTGCTTTGACTTGGGGCTACTGGAAGAGACAGACAACAAGGGCAGCTCAGGCAGTGGACGCGGCCAGCACGGGGGGGAGGAGCCCGTGAGGACTGAGTGACTCCCCACATTTCACCTCCGCCCCGGCCTGTCCCCCGCCCCGCTCACATGCCCTCGCCCTCGGCAGGGAGGAGGCTCCGGCAGAGCGGCCGCCAAGGCCAGGAACCCTAGAGTCACATGGGGACCCATCTCTAGGGCTTCTGTCAATAAAGGACAACGGTTTCTATGTACACAGAGAAGCAACTCTCACACTCAGACTAGCTCAGAGTAAACAAACAGGCATCGTTAAGATCAAAATCCTGGCCACCCCCCTCGGCCCCACTGCTGGAGGAACAGCTGTGACAGAGCCCGGCTCGGGCTGGGAAACCGAGCGGGCACAGGGGAGGGGGGAGGCCCCTGCAGACGGGCAGGTCCAGGGCGCCCTCCAGGAGGCCAGGCCTCCAGCAGGTGCGTCACGGCAGCCACGCCAGCCACGCCAGCCACTGCCCGGGGGCACAGGAGAACTTCTCTCCAAATATCACCTGAAGCACGTGCAGCAGGGGAGAGCTCCCGGCGGGAGTCCTCGGGGCTCAGCGTCCTCCCCTGCCAAGGCCAGCACACTGGCCAGGGGTCGCCCAGGCCCCATCCCTGTGCACCGGCGAGGAGGGGCATGGCAGGGCGGGCCGGGGAGCGGGGGCCGAGGAGGAGCACAGGCGAGCCTGGTGGAAACGCCGCCCGGGCTCCACAGCTGTTCACCATCGTGCTCCTATCGTCTGCTTTGCTTCTTTTCCCCACCGGGGTCTCCTCTGCTGCTGATCCATGGGACTGTTCCACCCAGAAGCGTTGCCGGTGCACCCAGGACCCCCGCGGGCAGCCCCGGGCCAGACCCTTCCTCACCTCTGTGTGTTTCCCGACGGAGAGTTCCTCACTTTAGGGTTACTGGAATGCATTGATTGGAATCCTGAGCTTGCAGTCACAGACGGGACGGGCTCACCGAGTTCCTCTCGGGCAGCAGCAGAGGCAGCTGCTGAGGGCAGCGGTGGGGCCCACCGCGCTGGGCGCGTCCCTTAGCGCTGGCCGCCGGTGCGCCTTTTTCCTCTTTGTTTTTCTCTGCTGTGGGAGTGGGTCCTTTCTCCTCGCAGCTCCAGCATCCTCCGGGTGTGCGCCTCCTGCCGCCGAAGGAAGATCTCGCATCTCCAGGGCACACTGCGGAACAGGCCGCCCAGAGGGGCCGGGAGCGAGATCAGAGACGGGACGCCCTTACAGCCCCGCCAGCGTCCAGGCACCGGCAGCGAGCGCCGTCCTCGGCGTCCACATGCTGGCCAAGGGCTCTGGTGCTAAAGCAGCTGAAGAGTGACTAAGACTTTCTGCCCAGGCACAGCCTCCCACCCAGGCATCCCGTCCCAGGCGTGTGTAAGCAGAAGAGACAGACGTTCTTATCTTCAGCCATCGACTCTCCCAGTTCTCTACGCCTAAACACAAACTCCTCGAAAACCTGGGTGTTTCTTTTTTCAGAACAATGCTCTGAAACCACTGGGGTCTCCAAATCCACAGCAACTGTGTGGGGCTCCACCTCTGATTGCAAACAAGGGCACACTCGTGTGACAAACCCTTCTCATTTCAAACCATGCATCCAATTCATCTATGTTTGTATTTGCAGGGACGTGGGGTGGGGAGACATTAAAGGAAGCACTTCTGAAATCAACTGAGTCCACACCAGACAGAATTGGTCCTGCCCCAATTTCCATGATCTTCCTATTAAATTACGCCAAGCGCGCATGCATGTGTGTATGTGTGTGTGTGTGTGTATGTGTGTGTATGCGCGTGCACGTGTGTGGTGTTCTCCTCCTCGGCGGCACAGCTCACAGGCCGGGGCCAGCATGGGAGTGAACGCTCCACAGCGTCGAAGGTAAGAGAACATCTTTGAAGGCTAAGATATTTTTTGATCCAATTTGCAAGGCTAACCTGAAGCATAAAAGTCAAGAAAACATTCCCAAACTTAGCCAGAGAACAAACAAGAAACCCCTTTATGCAAGAAGCCTAGACTGGTCCAGGGAAAACCCAGACAAGCTTTCGTCCCTGCGCCCTGCCACGACAGCTCCAATAAGATTTTCTTGTAGCCACGAGGCCACCATCTCTCTTGCATGGGCTGTAAGACTGAAAAGGGAGGCTATCAGGTGCGGGATTAGTGGGAAAATCAAAGGGAGTTAGAAGTAGCTCCCTTTATATGTCACCGCTGACACACACTTTTGAGAGACTTAGAACTTGACAAGATGAGTTATATTCCAGGTTTTGACCGTGAGTATGATCACTGTCAGGGTTAAACGTCTATTTCTTCATTTAGACATTTCCAACAGTTCCAGCTGTTTTACCTGAGACACTGAAAAGAATTCGTGGAAGCTCTGAGTGCACGTTACTATTTTTTTTCCTTCTTAAATAAGGGAGGAAAAAGAACTAAAATAAAATGTTATGGGCTGTTTCAGTGCCAACCTTTCCCTAAAAATCTCCTTGGTCTGGATGACAGACTCCTATTTTTACCCCAGTCCCTCGTCACCTTCAGCCCCCCCCACCATTTAAAGAATAAAATTGATCGTGGTTGTCAAGTTCAACATCCACGACCCTAACCATTGTGTAACCCCTTGCCAGACACCAGCAATCACTGGTGAAATTGGAACCGCAAACGAACCCTGCATGGACAAAGCCATCAGAAAACGTTCACCTCGGGAGGAGAAAAGCCATTACCGCCCGTGCAGTGCCCTCCTGTAACTTCTGGTACTTTCTGTCTGCCACACACACTCCTGCACTCAATCTTATGTCATATTAAATAGCCCAACGTGTCTATTTTATCTCCCCGTGAGGCCTATTCCCTGAAGATAGGAGCCGCCTTGGCTGCGCGTCCTCTGGCGTGTCTGTGCTACTGGGTGGCTGCACAAGAACAGGCCGGGCCCGTGCCGGCTGGTTCAGCTTCTCCCGGCCCCAAAACACCTGGCGCTCTCCCTCCAAAGGCACTCCACATACACTGCGCATTTCAGATCACCTCATTAATCCGCCAGGCGTTCCTGATGAGCTGGTAGTAACAATTATTTCTAATAACAATACCGTGAACATAAAACACTTTATTTTCAAAGAGCTTCTACGTGTAGTTTCTGATTCTCAGTCACCCAACCTGGATCAACAGGCTGTGAAGGGCTTCTTCCCCGGTTTCAATCAGTGCCCTCTGACCCCGCTCTTTCTCGAGGCCACCGCCCCACCGTCACTTCACAGATGGCGAGATGGCAGAGGCAGGAACGGGCACATCAGCTCACATAGGGAGGGGTTTTTCAATTCCCAGCCCAAGGGAGTTGCTGAAATAAGTCACCCCAACTTCAGCCTTCCTGACACTAAAGACAAGCAGGCAAAAAAAACCCAAAACCTGCCCAGCACCTTACACGGTTCCCAAGACTAAAATTAGGATCTTCGGAGCCTACCTGTGCAGGTCAGCGCTCGACTCTTCAGCGCGGGGGACTAGGAAAGATCTTCCACAAAACGGTTCATTACAACCAGACAGAGTGTTTCCCCCAATAGAAGGAAATCTCCTAATTCCTTAGATCTATTTATACAGAGTTTCTCTTTTTAATCCCCTAAAAAAAATGCTTAAAATATTGACTGGAAGTCAGGAACCCTTCTAAGCACTGGCCGCACATATTAACTCATCCGCAGCAACCCCAGAAGACAGGTTTTTCTACCATCCCCATTTTAGAGGAAACGGAGGCTCTGATATGTTAAATGACTTGTTCACATCGGGTCCCGTCCTGGTCAGTCCTGCCCCAGTGGGGGGCAGAGCTGGCCAGCTGTCTCGTCCACCGCTGTGCGCCTGTCCAAGCAGGGGCCTGGCGGATGAGGTGAGCTGGTCTCAGGACACGTTCCGGGGCACGGATAAGTGAGAGTGATAACCACCACCAGGACGATGGCCAGCGAGCTCACGCACCACTCTGCCTAGTGCCCACATCTCCTGGACCATCTTCCTTCTCAACCTCCCTGCTCCGGTGCAGTCTTGGCCAGGACTTAACAGGGAGGAGAGAAGTCACGAGGCAGGACGCCCCTACTACCAAATCCGCAAACCTATTTCCGTCAGCACTACCCCCTCTTTCTTCTCCAGTATTGAAACAGAGAAAATGGCCCACTTTTCCTCAAACATCAGCCCATCTCAGATGGTGCTGAGAGCTCTCCTGCTTTACCTCGGCCATCCCCTGGCCCCTGAATTTACTGGCTATTTCCAATCAGCACTGAGATGAGTTATATTATCTTCCAGCTTAAGAAAAAATTCAAGCAAAACAAAATCCTGCTCTAGATTCTATTCCCACCAGTGCCCGCTTCTCCACTGAGCTGACAAGACACAGTCTTCCCGTTCTTACTTGCCACTCACCCATTTAAACCAGCTTCCACCCCAGATCACAGAAGCCACTGCTTTTGGGAAAGTCCCCACCAGTCACTTTGCCGACATCACCCTGCTCCATTGCTTAGACTCTGCCAGGGACCCGCCTTCTTGAGAGTGTCCCCTTCTGGTTTCTACACACCATCCTTCTTCCTAGTCTCCACTCACTCTTTATCTGCTCCTTTGTGGCTTTTTTTCTGCCTAATCTTGACAATGTGCGCGTCCTCAGGAAGCCGCCCGGGGTCCTTGTCTCTTCTCGTTCTCTAAGTTCTCTCCATGCCAACAGCTCCCCCAATCTACTTCAGCTCAGCCCTCCCGCATGCCGGGATGTTACTGCCAGCTCGACAGCTCAGCCTTGACAAGACCAAAGGTGAATTCTTCATCTCCACAAGCCTCCCTCCCTAAGCATCTTCCAGACTGTCACCTTTCGGTAAATGGCACCTCACCCACCCAGCTGCTCATGCCAGAAATTTGGGCGTCATTCTTCTCACGGCTCCTCCTTGCCCCGGCCCTTCCATATTGAGTTTGAATATTTTCACTGAATGAATGAAATCTTGGCTGATGTGTTTCTTTTTCAGCAAGAAAGGATACCAAATGCCACCTACCTACACAAAATTTCTCCATTACACCCTTTTCATAGCATCCTGTGTTTATTCACATTTTCCATGCCTTTGGAATCATAATTGCCTGTGTAATTACATGATCATCCGTGTAACATTCATCTCTCTTACCAGCTCCACGAAGGCAGGGACCAAGACTGATACGCTCAACTGTGTTCCAAGCACTTCCTACGGAGTCTGGCACGTGACATTTGCTCAAAGACTTTTCATTGCACAGAAGTTGAAGCTTATACCCAAGATCATCTTTCTAAGCCAGCCACATGCCCTAATGAATCACCCACCAGGCTACTCACCCAAACCCCAAGGGTCACGATACTGCAGTGCTCATCCTGGGGGTGAGGTGTCTGAGGAGTCCAGGAACCCCCTTCTCAGAGGTGACCCCCACCTGAATGAGGATAAAGCAAAAAAGAAAAACTCTTAAGTAGGTTTAAAAAATGAACATTATTACTTTATAACTGAGTATCTTAAGAAGAGGTTTCCTACTTATTCCATAATATTAGTTTAAGAGGCGGGTGTTATTTCTCATGTAAACAGAATTAAGTTCCAACTAGTGAAAGGTTCATCATCCAATCGGTTGCTATTTCAAGGCCCTTGTAACTTACCTCCCTTCCAACTACACATTTTCATGTTCAGAGATTGGAGAAATATTAAGGGCAAATAAAATCAATTGTTCTATTGTTTGACTTTCAGAGCATTTAGTAAGAAAAAGAACCCTTGCTTTGTTTCTCCCCATTCCTAATTAGTGTAGAGAGCTGAGAGCGGACCATGAAGGCGGTCAAGACAAAATTCCATCTATGCTTTTGGGTTCTCACAGAGGAGCTCACTCACAGCTCCTCCTTGCTCTCAACAGCGACTCTGCACGGCAGGCATCAGTGGTAAGATTTATCTGCGTGTACTTTTGGGGGAACCTGAGGCTGAGCAACCTAGCCAGTTATTTCCTTTGACTGAGTGCCTACTGTGTGTAAAAAGCCAGGATGAATGGAGTTAAATAAGTCAATAAAACACCCAGTGACTGGTCCAGCAGGACAATTCCCCAAATTAGTCCCAGTAAACTAGAATTATGACACTTAGCCTTCTTGGAAATGGAAAAGAAGAAACCAGTTCCAAACAGTCCTAAGGCCAAATTTCCCAGGAATCTTTAAAAGCAGACTCTATTAGGCTGTTGCACGTACGAAAGTTTCCAAATTGACCTGACCAAGCTCAGGATCACCTCTTCAATTCCAATTTCAAGTCTCCCAATGACCCCTTCTCATTTTCCTGCTCTGAGAACTCAAGTTTATTACAACTATGTCATGTTTAACAAATTTCACTTCTATGCCTTGTCCACTACTCCATAAAAGGCATAGGAGCAACTTAGAATGTGCAGCTAAAGACCTCAGGATTCCATTCCGAGCTCATTCTTAACTTCTGGCACGCCAGCTACTGAACGGCTTCCTCTCAGACCAAGGGCACAACAGGAAGAATCAACCTTTCCCTAATGTGAAGACCACACGGGGGGTGCGCAGACAAGACCTTGGCCTGAGCTACTGTGTTTTTGTACTCAAGAGATAAAAATATATCTGTTGTCTCTGAAGCTAACACATTTTATACAAGCAAATAAAAATTTATATTACGGTAAATAGAGTCTTTAAGAACGAATTTCAATGATCACCATTTAGAATAGTGGCTAACCAGAGTCAAATCTCAGTGCAAATGTCCCTTTCTGTGAAATTCTCCTTGATTCCCTGGCACCCCAAGGAGCATCCTCATAGCCCCAGAGCATCAGAGTCACAGCACTGTTATCACCCACGAAACTGTCTTCCTGAATTGTGTAGATGGGGGCTCCCGGAGGAAGGGGCATCATCTCAGCCCCCAGCACCCAAAAGAAACTCCATAAACATTGGGTGAGCCATGTGGGAGGATGAGCTTGGGGCTACCCTGGCCTCACAGTTACACCCCTCCCACAAGGATGACATGATATCTATTTAAATACCGATTTAGCTGCTCGCCACCTGCCTTTCCCAGGTGAGTTAGTGCAGAAGTCTCTGCTCACAGAAAGTGGACGGTCACCGCATCGACAGTGTTGACTTGTGTTTAACTTGATGACCTTCACCTTGGGAACTGCCACAATAATGAATAAAGATACAAGAGACACCCCAGAAACAGAAGGCATCACACTCAGGTTGCGTCAGAGGGTTATGTGCCGGTGGTTTCTTTACCTTCCAAGATGTCCGATTTGCTCTCTCTTCTACATCAGGACACAGGGGACTTGCCAAGAATGAGCTCCGTCTCCCAACAGGGAATTTTAAGTCAAAGTGAAGTGACACCAGCCAGTCCTACATTCAGTCCTAAAAGGATGAAGAGAGTGGAAAAGTTCACACCCCAATTTATACTGACTGCAAAGAAAACTAACCCTCCCCCAATGCTCTGTGGCCAAAATGATACATGGAAGAAGGAACAGTAAGAAAATAATTAGGTCAAAAATGGGGAAGGAAGATAAAACCACTAAAACCCAAAATGCAAGAAGCTGGAGCAGTGCAGTCTAATCCATCCCACGAAGACTGAGGCGTGACAAAAGCAAAATCCATTAGACACAAGAGCCTCCCCTAATTCACTGTTTTTAACCTTTCTCTGCAACCAAGAACAGTCACCACAGGTTGAAAATGGACTCTTAGGTCTATCTTCTCTATGCCCTTGTTCTTAGTATGGTGGAAATGTTGAAGATAGACTGTGAAGCTTAAAATGCAAGTGGCCATGAGATCATTTAACTCAGCTGGCTCGAGCGGGAGTTCTTAGCCTGGGGCTCACCACCTTGCACGGGTCTGCGGAGACACTGAGATGGGACAGAGGAGCAGAGAGCCAGCTTGCTGGGCAAACTTGCATCTCCACACGCAAATGCCTCTGAGAAAAGTCCACGCTGCCCTCACCAAAAAAAGAAAAGTCGACGCCGCCCTCCTGTCACAGTCACAGGACACTCTGACATCACATAACAGTTGCTGCAGATCCTGCAACCTAATATTTACACTCACCGGGACTTGAAAATTACAGTAGCCTTAGACCTGCAGCTACATTCTGTTATTTGATGTGTTACAAAGAAGCCAACAGAGCACAGTATTATGATTAACATTTGATAACTGTTTCCATGTAATTCTATGTATTTTATTTTATGCATTAAAAAAACATGCTTCTCAGGATACCGATGCTTGTTCGGTGCAAAAGGGAACTCCAGACACAGTTCAGTAACCTGTGTCCTATCTAGGGCAGGTAAAGTTTCAAAAGACCCTGTCACCACTGTCCCCCAGGCGGACAAGTTGGTCATTTCACTGACATTATCTCATAACTGAAGAAAATTAAGGCAGCAGGAAGTCAAGTAACATGTTCAAGGTCACACAAATCCGGGGTCAGCGTCGGCCTAGGCTGGCACAGCAGCAAGCAGAGCCCGCGCTCCCGTGGGGACCTTTGCTGACAATTCTCCCATGGTCATTGCTCTTAGCACTAACTGGGGAAAAGGCACCACCTTCCATAACTGGTATAAAAACAAAACCCAAACAACAGAACAAGCTGATGTTCTGCCCCTTGATGAAACACCTTTCTGCCCCTTGATGAAATGCGGGACAATAACTGTTATAAAAACTGAATTGGGTCTGCCCCTGAGAGCTTCTTCAGAAGAAAAAAGTTGGGCCACATAATCTCTCACGCTCAGAGGTGTTCAAAGCACTCTGTAGATAGGCATTAACTTATTAAGCGCTGGGACGTGTCGAGGGGCCAGGGCAAAGGGTACCCGGCTCCACCAAAGGGAAAACTGAAGAACAAACGGGAGAGACGTGTTCAGAGTCACACAGAAGTCACTGCAACGGCTAGCTTCCCGATTCCCAGCCCAAGGCCATGCCAGCGCGATCACATATTCAGTTGATTATGATGTTTGTGAAACCACTCTCTCTCTTTCTTTATATATATATGTGTGTGTGTGTGTATATATATATATTTTCTCTCTCTCTCACAAGCCAGAGATCATTTTCTTTTGCTTCACAGAAGTGGACACTTCTGATGCTATGGGGAGAATATCCCATGGACTAAATTCCAATGTGCATAAGTACTTTTTCACTTATGCTAGTCATCTAAGAATCCAGGGCAGGAATCCTTAGTGCAAGAGCCAAGTCACACACAACTTGCCTTATAAGAAGAGAATATAATGGAAAATGTTCCTTCATCTTTTAGTCAATGATCTTCTTATCTGCCTACCACATCTTCTGGAACCCTTATCATCTTACATCAACACTGTTGCAACAAAACACCATTCTAATAGTTCAATACCAACTCTCTAGGTCCTAAAACTATGGGATGTCACCCTGTTTCAACTTTGCATTAAATTTCCTCTTCTTATGCAAACTATCAACTATCAGAACCCTCATCCCTTAAAGCATCTTTATGCCATTTAAGGGCTGCTTTTATTAACCTGTCTCTGTCTTTTTAAAGAGCCAATAAGAAGGTCTTTCTTAAATTTGTACCGAAGACTATAACTACTCACATTAACACTTCTTCCTTCCTGAAACTTCCTAAATCACTAGAATCCAGTCAAGAAACAAAACCAAGAGGACAATGGTGTTGCACAATCGCCATGAGTCAAAGGTTCTTTACCCACACGCGTGTCTTCCCCTCTTGCTCCCCTACCCCCTTTCACTACGTATCCTTCCTACCTGCTAATTCTGACTCATTCTGGCTCAGTGCAAAGAGTCCAAACCTCTGAACCAAGAGTGAACACTTAATTCTCAAATATACCCAAGGCTAACAGATTCTCCATCACGCACCGCCGACCACACGGATCCCTGCACAGTCACCCCATCCTTTTCCCACTCAAGTCATGGCCCGGGAGCTCCCACGTTTGCCTCAACCCAAGTAGAACTCTGTGCCAGTTCTGCTCCCTTGGAGTCTCTCTCCGCAGGAGATAGTTATGTCCATTTCTTCGCCTTGTTTCTAATAACTTTATTAGTCCCCAACTGGGCCACAATTTAAGCTCTCAGACACTCCTCTCCATCATTTAAAACCTGTTCTTCCTTCCCTCCTGCAGGCCGGGCTCCTGGAGAGGGACTGCAGGCCTCCCGCATGCCTGGCAGGCTTGCAGCAGGCCCCCAGCACCACCGCTGCAGGCCTCCGGCCCTTCCCTCGGAACACGACAGCCAACCCCGCCGCTGCTCTCCTCAGGACAGCTCCATGTCGCCAGGCTCACCCGGCACTGGCCACTGACATCTTAATAGTCTGCAACTTTCAAAGGTCAGTGACCAGGGCTCCGCTCAGAAGTCCCTGGGGTGCCCAGACCCCCACGATGACTCAGTGACCTCCACGGGCCACCTCACCTGCTGGAGCCCTCTGCAGCAAGCCCAGCTCCCCAGCTCCCCCTCCTTCAACAAGTCAGTGGCCTGCAGAGTCCCCTGAACCTCCCCATCCATCGCCGGGTCTCGGGGACCCCTCCAAACTCAGCCCCCATCCCCGCATTCAGCTCTTCCTCTCGCCCCTGCGACGCCCCCCTCATCCCGGGACCCGGGCCCGTCCCACCTCCTCCTCCGGCGCGTCCACACCGGGGGCGCCCCCTCGGGCACCCCGAGGGCGCCTCGGTCTCCCCAGCGCCGGGGAGCGGCGGGCGGGCGGGCGCCCCAGCGGGGCCGCGGCTCCCCGGGACCCAACTCGCCCGTCCGCGGCCGCCCCCGCCCTGCCCCCTCCCCGCCGGGGCGCCCCCGGCCCCCCAAAGCTCGGGACACGCGGACCGGCCCCCGCCCGCCCCGGGCCCCCGCGGCGCACTCACCCGGCCGGCGCGCGCGGGATGGGGGCGCTCAGCCCCGGGGGGCCGGGGCCGGGGCCGGCGGCGGCGCAGCGTCCCCCCCCGGCGGCGGCGGCGGCCCGCGCCCGCGGGCACACACAGGCCCCATTGTCCGCCGGCGCCTCCCCCTTTCCGGCCCCGCCGCCCGCCCCGCCCCGCCCCGCCCGCCCGCCCGCGCCCCGAGGCCCGGCGCCCGCCCGGCCGCCCGCCCGCCCCGCCGCCGCGGTGGCCCCCGCCCCGCGCCGCCGCGCCGCCCGCGGGCCCGGCCCCCCGAGCGCCGGTGCCCCCCGGCGCGGTGGTACCGACCCGGCCGCCGCCTCCGCCCCTCGGCCGCCCGGAGCCCGCCCCGCCCCGGCCCCGCCCCCCGCGGCCGCGCCTCCGGCCCCGCCCCCGCACTCACGCCGGGCCCCGCCCCGCCCCTGCTTTGCATGGACACGCCCCGGCCCCACCCCCGCGCGTCACCGGCCCGCGGCCACGCCCACTCCCGCCTTAAAGCGGCAGAGCCGCGGGCTCCGCCGGGAGCGCCCCGCGGGCCGCGGGGGTCGGGGGCTCCCGCCTCCCGCGCCGGCCTCCCGCGCCCGCGCTCCCCGACGCCCGCCCGGCACGCGGGAGCCGCCGGGGGCCCGAGCAGCCGCGAGGGGGAGGGGCGGCTGGAATGGGGCCGGCTTTGACAGAAGCGCGTGGGGGGGCGGGGGGGCGCGTGGGGGAGGGGGCGCCCCACGCTCGCCTGCTCCCCGGCCCGGCCCGGCTCCGGGCGCGGCGGGTCCACCTGCCCGTCCGGCCCGCGGCTTCCCCGCTCCCCGGGGCCGGGCGCCCCGGGGCGCGCTCCCGCCCTCTCCACGGCGGCGCCGCCGGGTCTCCGTGCGCGCGGCCCGGCCCGGCCCGGCCCGGCCCAGCCGCATCGCCCGCGGTGTCCCGGGCCCGCGCCCCGGCCGGGGTTGACGCCGACGTCGCGTCCCGCCTGCCCCGGGCCTGCGCCCCCGGCGCACAGCCGCGCGCCCCGCCGGGGGGGAGCTCGCCGGACGGCGCCTTCTCTCGGGCGCACGAGCCGGCAGCTGGCGCGCCTGGCTGGGTCGAGCCCGGTTCCGTCCACGCCGGGGGCGTCTCGGCCGTGGCCGCGGCTGGGAGCGACTGTCCCTGAGCCCCGGCTGCGCGCGGCCTCCCGGGCACGGGGCGGCCTCGTCGCCGGCTGCGCTTGCAGCGCCCGGACCTGGGCTGCGCCTGCGGCGGTGCGTGCGCCCCGGCGGCTTCTGGAACAGTCGGCGAGGACGGCCTGGCCTGGCTGCAAAGGGCCGCGCGCTGCCCGCGAAGACAGATGGAGGAGGCAGGGCCAGGGGAAGCAGATCGGTTTCCTCCTGCGCCTGCTTCTCTCACCCACGGCTCCAACCAGGATGCTTATTTCTGTGTCATTTTCCCTGTCTGCAAAACAGGAATCCCTCCTTGGGGCAATATTTTAAGGAATGATGCTGCTTGTAAAGGATGGTACAAGAGAGCCCTAAATGATAAAGCTCATGCACTGCTTTCAAAACCATTTAAAACTCCTGCTTGGTCATGTCTCCCCGGCGTGGATCCTATGAAAAGCTGTTCTCCTCAGAGCCAGTTGTTTTCTCTTGTCTTGTCTTATGACTGAGGATATAAATTAAATAAAGAAAAAGACAGTTGTCGTTAGGGGTAATGTATATCTAAGATCAATTGAAGGGCTCTGTGGAGGAAATAATTAAGATAAAATGCTTTTCTGAAAAGTTTTGGCCATGGAGTATTTGATGGAACGTAGGTGAGAAGCTCTGTAAGAGAAGGCAGGAGGAAGAGGCCAGGTATGGGCCTTGAAAAGACAACTAAATACGGGGATACACAAGAGACATTTGGGGTTGCTGATGTAGGTGGGCAGAAGGGAGTCACAGACTGTGGGAAAACCACTGCTAAAATAAGCTCTGGGCTAGGGTGATTCCATGTCTACTAAGACATGGAAAAACAAAGCTCATTTTAACAATACATATGTTAAAAAAAAAGTCTTAATTTTTTTTTAGGCATCATACACTCACTCAAAGTTCAAATTTCTTTCTGAACCAGAAGGAAAATGTAAAAATATTAAATATGCAATACTAGAGTAAAAGCAATAATACAGAGAATGTAAGCATGATAAAAGTCATGAAATCGACAGGTTACAGTCTACATAGTAATGTTCATTTAGCAACATTCAGTGCACATGGGTAGCTGTGCATTTTACAATGTACAGTTTATTTTACTAGAAATTTTGACCTCTGAATTTTCCAACTACCATGTAGTTCCATCTAACTTGAGAAAGAATCTGTTTTGCTCTGTAGAAGTCTAGCACAGTATAGATACATAAATACTAATGGATAATAATGAGATGGTGTTAAATAAACATAAGACTTAACCCCTTGTGCCACCACAGAGGCCCTATGTTAAAGACTTTTAACACTATGGGGCCTCTCAGGTGGTACAGGGGTTAGAGCTTCAGCACTATTAAACTATCGCCAACCACTGCAGCACGAGTTTGATCCCAGGCTGCCCAGGAAGCTGACCCTCATGGCGCAGCAGACCCCTCCTGTCTCACCCGCTGCTCCCCTCAGCAGTGTATTTCAGTAGATCTGCCTGTTCTGCTCCCCGCTCTGTCTCTGGAGAATCCTCTCGCCACCTCCGCCCCGCACCACACTGCTGGCCTGCACCCCAGTGTTGTGTGCATAAATAAAAAAAAAAATAAGTCTAAAAAAAAAAAAAGACTTGACACTAAAGAGACGTGGATTTGATTTTTTGTTTTACTTTCTGAAATTTGCTTCTGGGAGGGATGCTAAGCATTCACTGTGATGCAAACACGGAGCATGTAAGTTTGGTTTCTTCGTTCTCAACTAATCGCAGCCTCTGTTATTTAAGTCTGCCTCCACAGTTCCAAAACTCAACTCTACTTTCAAAATGCTTTTTGCTCCTTCAGTTTTTGATAAACTCGTACCTAAATTTTAAGATGAGAAGGAACTCCTCCCTATTTACAGATGAAAATTCTAAAGCAAAGTAGTTTAACAACCTGCCAAGGGTATGCTCATTTCTAAGGACTAGAATTTAAATTCAACACACCACAGTGCTGTTCTAACTTTCAAGGAGTGTTCATTCCTAACAATATTTATTATTGCAGGAGAGAACATGAGGTTCTACCTGAGGAATAATGTAGTCAGACTCAGAAAAGGTCAAGCCCACTCAGCCAGCTGGTGCTGGGGTTATAAGAGGCCCGAGCAAATTCTTGCCTTGTTCAAAGGCCCCAGTTTGTCTATGGTTTCCTGCTGTTGAAACTGTGTCTTACCAATTCATCTACCTTATTGTCCAAACCAAAACCGGAGAATTTTAACCCCAAGGGAATACTACCAAGAGAGTCATTTATGACTGAAAATGAAGGGTTAGAATAGATTGGCTTCTCGGCTTTCATTGTGCTACTGCCCAGTGCTGTAATAAAAGAGCTAGGAAATGATTTCTTCTTTAGGATGCCCATGAAGGAGAAACAAATCTCCCTATCCTGGCTTTCACTGGCCATTTAAGCCAATAGGGGAGTCCCAGAGCCTCATCCCTGCTGGGAAAATTTAGAGCTAAGTGTCTCTTTTGTAAGGAAGAAATCAATTTCTCCACCTCCTTCCCTGCGGTAGCTTCACCTGGGATCACTGGCACTCTGAAAGGAGCCATATCTCCTTTGGTGTCACCACAGATCTGCTTTCCAGTCTGGGAATCAGCAGCACCCTCTCTGAGGAACATTCTGGCAGATCTGTGACAGGGCATTCAGATCCCTTAGAAAGGCACCACTTTTGCTTCCCCTTTATTCTAACACTCAAACCTATGCTGGAGCCTCTCTTATCATCTGCCTTGTAAAAGTGAAACTTTGTGACATTCAGGCTATTCCCTGAACCTCCATTATGGATACATCAATGCTGACCCTCTCCCTGGGTTTTCTAATTCAACCCAAATCTTAAGAAACAACTTAATATCCCATGTGCTCTGGCCGTCCCACCCCTGCAATCTCTTGATCTTCACATCTGTCCTTCTAGTCTTAGTCCCTTCCCTCTTCAATTTCCAGTAATTTCCTCTTTCATTTCTTATTCTTAATCTCTTTCTGGGCAGTAACTGTATTTTTGCTACTTCATTTCTGTCACCTGTTAGATATTTCTTTCTTTTTTTTTTTTTTTAAAGATTTTTATTTATTTTATACAAGCACTGGGTACAGTCAGAAGTGCGGGAGGGTGAGAGAATTCACCAGAGCCAGAGCGGGGAGCAGAGCAGGCAGAGGGACCGAAGTACACTGCTGAGGGGAGCAGCAGGCGGCAGGAGAGGTCTGCGCGCCATGTGGGACCCTCACTGGTGGCTGGGGATCGAACCGGTGCTGCAGAGGCTGCAGGCAGCTTCGCAGCCCAGCGCTCAACCGCTGCACCACCAGGGGAGGCCCTGTTAGATATTTCTTAAGGGACACAGACATTTCTTCAGAGACACCTATTTTATTTTCCCCAGGTTCTGCCTTGACTGCTCCGCCCGTCCCACTTCACACAACCCCTTCCCAGCTTCTCTGGAACAGGTACCCAACCCCTTCCGCTCCAACCTCACCTCCAGGATTTGCAGGTAGGCAGCACTCACCAGCCAAGCTGGCTTTTTGACAGCCTTGACCACCCACAGTCCAGCAATGGGAACGCCTGAGGTTGAGATAGCCTCACTTTTCTGTTTCTGCACAGGCTGTCAGACACGTCTAGAAAAAAAGCATGAAACCAGAACACAGATCCCAAGCAAATTCAGGTGATGAAACTTCAACTGAGTTTATTACTTTTTTACTTGGCAACCTTTTAGGTGTCCACATTGCCTGCTGCAGGATTTTCTAAGCAATGATTCTACACTGTAACCACAGCTTCTACCGGCCATCTCATCACACCTCCAAAGGGTTTTGCTTAGTTATCTCTCTCCCATTTACTAACCCTTTGCCTTACCTTACTCTCTTCAGCAAAATATTTTTTAGTACTGCTCTTTTTCCCCTCTCCATTCCCAATTTTCCACCAGGTCATCACATTCTTTCTTACCACGGTTCCTCATCCTCCTGTATATTAACCCAACCATTCTACCAAAATTCTCTCTCCAATAGGGCTAAGTTTAATTGTCAAATCCATCCAACAACAAGTGCTTCCTTTCTGAATCTTTTAGTTTGAGTTCCAAGATACGCCGACACGATGGCTTTGTCTTTTTCCTTCTCCCCACTCCCAGTTTTATCGAAATATAACTGGCATGTAAGTTTAAGGCATACAAGGTAATGAACTGATATAATACTCATAATACTCATGTGTTAAGTGACACATGAACATCAGTCACCTTACAGAATTACAAGTTTTTGTGTGTGATGAGAACTTTTAAGGTCTATTCTCTAATCAACCTTCAAACATACAGTACAATTTTTTAAGCTATTATTCACCAAACTATAGATTACATCCCCAGAAATTACTGATCTGACAAGTGGAAGTTTTTATCTTCTGAATACCTCCATCCATTTCCCCCTACCTGCCACCCCCTGTCCCTGGTACCCTCCAATCTGTTCTGGTTTTGTGAGTTTGGGTTTTTTTGAGATTCCACATACGAATGAGATCAAGTGTGATTGTCTTTCTCTATCTAACTTATGTCACTTAGCATCATGCCCTAAAGTTTTATCCATGTTTTTGCAAATGGTAAGGTGAGCTTTGAGTCAGGATTACTCCAAAGTATAAGTGTAAGACAGTAAAGTTAGAAGTAAGCCTTCTAACTTGTTTTCTGGTCCCAAGTTGGAACTGCTGTAGTGGCCTCCAATTAGACATGCCTATCTCCAGGTCCTCCCCCTATCAGCCAATTCCACAAGCTCTTTCGAGATAATTCTCCCTTAAAGACCCACGTACATTTTTTATAGTTCATGGGGGACCTTTTTCTCTCTGATTACCTCCTGGTTCTTCTGGGTCCAACTGGGGCCCTCTAGTCTTATAGTGTCAACTAAACCTGAATTTGAATATTGAACTGCATCTTCTTAGTCAAGTAATTTCAAACGAAAGGGGAAATGCTATTTTCTTTCTCATTCATCTTAAGAGTAGATGTTTATATTACTAATTTTAGAACAGCCTCAAAATGCAAACTTTACTGTAGTAAAGTAGTTCCCTACGCCCTCGGAACAGAATCTTGCACCTCTCCGTATTTCATGCATTCAGTCACTGTTGTATTTATTACGCATCTGCCAAGTGCAGATAGATGAGATCTCCACTTATGTCCTCGAAGTGTAATCAGACTTACATGGAGGATTCAACCACTTTTAAAAAAGGACATACTTTGCGTAATACCTGGCGCAAATTAGGCATGCACTAAACTCTTTTCGTAAGTACTGATGATTCAAGTAAGGATAAGCCAGGCTCCCCAAGGCTGGAATCTGGGGTCTATCTAGTTAGGAATCCTGACAAGTACACATCCATGATCAATTATAATGAGTGGCTGTGATAAGGATAAACACCATGTGTTTGGGGTACCCAGGGAGGAGTCGTCTAATCCAGACACAAGAGTTAGGGGCCGCCATGAGACCTAAGCAGAATCTGGAAAAATGAGTAGGCGTGAAGCAGAAAGGACTCAGCAATGTGCACAGTCTCAGATGTGCAAAGGCTCAGCCGTGTGACAATGTATATAAATAACCACAATACGAGAGAGAAAGTAATAAATAAGTGGTAGAACAGAGAAGGAAAGTAAAATGGCAATCCGAGGAGATACATTATTTAGGGGTTCCCTGAGGTGAGCAGAAGCTGTTTCATGGAAGTGCAGGCATCTGAGCAGCCTCAGAGGCTGGTAAGGGGTGGGGGGGGAGGTCAAGTCGATTCAGACATGCAGAGGATGGGGTCCCCTCCAGGCAGTGAGCACATGTACACAGCGAGCACATGCAGCGCATACATGACCTGCACACAGTAGGCGCGACATCTCTGCTGCGAGGATGATCATGAGGAGGATAATACCATCTGGGTTTTTCTAACAAAACTGGCCTTTCCGTTTTCCCAAAATGCTGACAGGGGATACCCATGATTCAACAGAGCCGTTTTTGGGTGGCGGGCTCTCGATCAGACCCCCTGGCTCTAAGTCTCAGCTCTGCCATGACTGGGTTGCAATGGAAAAATCGGCCAACCCCTCTGGTTCAGCTTTTTGTTCCATAAAGTGGAGTGACGATAATATTTCCTCACAGGGTCGCCTGAGGAAGGAAGGAGTGCTGTGTAGACATGGAGGAGCGGAGCTGGCACGCACTCAGTGCCCAGTAGGCAGTGGCTATTGTTATCGGTCATCCCTGGGTCATCCGCAGGGGGACTGGCTGCAGGAGAGAAGCAATAATCCTCCACTTATTCTCACACCAAATCTCACTCCCTGGGATCTTTTTCCCTCTCCTAATGCAGTCCTTTAGTCCAACTATTAGAAAGTCATGCCTTTGGCTTTAAAGTGTCACTTCCCCAAGCCCTCGGGAAGGGTAACACAATCATGTGTTTTTATTTTTAATAACTTCTCTGGCCAGATCTGTATCCTCCTTGACTGCCAGTTATACTGAGGGAATACTGTGGAAAAGAAAGAAAAGGCTAATTTTGAAGAACCTTCCCCAGAAAGCCAGGCTAGACGGACATACTCAGGAGGCTTTCTGAGGGCAGCAGGCCCTCTGAGAGTGGAGGAGGGATGACGGTGGCGAGAGATGCCAAGAAGTGATGAGGAAAACAAATACAAGGTCATTTGTGTCACGAAAGAGGAGCTTTACTAACTGCACAAACAGTGCTGACCTTGATTTTGGGGTTCTCTCTCTACCACCCCTTTCTCTACCCCGTGTTGTGCTTTGCAACAAATAATTTTGCTCAGTGTTCATTCACATTATGAAAGGGTCCATACAAAGGATTAAGAAACTTCTGGTTTTAAAATTTCATAATGATTTTTACATATTTTCTTGCTTTATTTTTTAAACATTTAAAAAAATTGTATTTACTTATGCATACAAGACCTGGGGTATAGGCCAGGGGTGCAGCGGGTGAGAGGACTCACCAGAGACAGAGTGGGGAGCAGAACAGGCAGGGGAGCAGCGGGGAGACAGGACAGGTTTGATGTGCCCTGTAGGTCAGTTCCCTGGCCGGGGATCAAACTCAGGCCTCAGTGGTGACAGTGCTAAGAGTGAACCCCTAGAACACCAGGGAGGCCCCATTTACATGTTTTCTTTCTTAGGTATTGTTTATCAATCAAAAAATAATAAACACCTACTATGCATCCAGTGGTCAATTAAGTAGAGTGAGAATTTCACTACAAAGAGTCCCTGTCAGGTATCTCACAGCACAGTGAAGGAAACCGAAAAAAAAAAAAAAAAAAAATCTTCAATAACAATTCATTCCTAACTTGTATTATAGAGATGATAAAACTCTAAACTTCCAGAAAAAGCAAAAAACAATGAGGAGAGCCTGCTCATTGAAGCAACACTGTCGTGAAGGACCAGAAGTTGAACTTGACCTTGAAGAACAGAATTGGGCCTTTCCAGGCGCAGCCAAGGAGACAGCACTGTTCCAGGTCCCAGGGGCGGAGCGGGCCTCACACACAGATGCCGGGAGTGTGGACTGTTATTCCCTTCCTACAGCTTAGGGGCCAGACACGAGGGGAGGTGAGTTACCATATGAAAATCACATAGATAAGTGGCAGCTGAGATCAAAACCCGAGTCAGACTCACACTACACGCTCTCGCCTGTGCAGGATGACGATGCTGTGGGGAAGAAAGTCATTTTGAGAAAACAGAGAAAAGACCGCAAATTGAAAAAGCAAACACACTATAGTGTGCTGAACCCCGCTATGGACAGGCACCTTCCCTACAGTTTCATCCTGAATGTGCCTTATAACTGTTCCCATTTTACAGACGAGAACACCAAGCTGGAGAGATGAAATGACCGGCCAAGTCTCCCAACTGTTAGACAGCACAGCCCAGATCTGAAGGCTCGGCTGGCAGCACGGCCATGTCCCCACTGCTTCCGTGCCACCCCCCTCAGCAGTGATTTGGGGGGCACCCCTTTATCCATACCGCATGCCTCTTTATTGCTGAACTGTCCAGAAAAGGCATCTATAGAGACCAAGAGCAGATTACGGGGGTGAGCGTGGGGGTGGACAGCAAACGGGGATGGGGTGAGGCAGCTGTTCAAAACTGGCTTTTGGTGGTAGTTGCACAACGCGGCAAATCACCCAAATAAATAATTAAAATGGGTACATTTACGGTATGTAAATTATACCCCTCAAAAGTGTGTTTTGTTTTGTTTTGAGCCAAGTGAAGCTGGTTCCTGAGGAAGAAAGTTAAGATCTGGAGTCCCAGGTGACCCGTGGACACTGCAGTGAGATGCCGGGGGCGATGCAGAGGTGAGAGGGGAAGCAATGAAACGAGTGAGCTCCCCCTAGGAAAAGGCACGCAAGAGAAAATGACATCAAGGGCAGAACCTCTGGGGTCGCTACCTCCAGGGGCAGGGAGGATGGATGGTGCCTGTCTGGGGCCACTGAGGCTCACTTGGGCTCTTGACACACACACACGCCTGCGGGGCCTGGCAAACTGGGGTGAACCTATCTGGGGAAAATTGCCTGTCAGTGACTAAAACATACAGAGCAACTGGGGAAGGACTGAATATCTTGCCTGTATTTTGAAGCTAAAAAGAGGACTGCACCAGCACTTCCACCCGAAGCAGAAACAGCACCAGCATTAGGGATGTGGAGTTTCAAGAGCAATGATGTTTCACCCAGTCACCAACCATGGGAAGGTTGCCATTAAGCCGACCGCCCCTGGGGTCCAGCTCTTTGGCCCCTACACTGACTTCTGGATTTAGAAGGAGCTGGCAACTCTCAGGTGATGCCTGTCACTGCTTCCCACCTGGGAAGGCGACCTCTCCTCCCCACCCCCATGCCAGGCTTAGAAGTTAGGGGGAGAGGAAGGGACTCCTTCCCCTACATTAGGGACTAAAGCCCCCCCCCCAAAAAAAAAGCCTGACGATCCTTTTTATTTCTTCTTTCACATTTCTGGTGTAAATGAAGCAGATTTAGTCTACTATGCTTGCCTGTGAAACGAAGGATGAAAAAAAAAATAGGTAGAACCAGGCTGGGGCCAACTCTGGGTTAGACCACCCAGACCCACATCTTATCAGTGGGTGTCAGCTAAGTAGGGCCTCTTACTCTCAGTCCACGGTTGTGAATTTGAATGCAGGGGCAAATACATCTTTACCTTTACTAACTTCCAGCTGAAACTGATCACTGCCTTCGACTATGAAGGCAGCCAATAGGACAAGACGGCATGAGGAGTCTGTGACTTTTTCCACCAATAGAATCACAGATATTTTCCTATCCTCTACATTTTTTTTAAAAGATTTATTTATTTATGCATACAAGAACTGGGGTACAGGCTAGAGGTGTGTGTGTGTGGGGTGAGCGGATTCACCAGAGACAGAGTGGGGAGCAGAACAGGCAGATCCACTGAAATACACTGCTGAGGGGAGCAGTGGGGAGACAGGAGAGGTCTGCTGCGCCATGTGGGTCAGCTCCCTGGCTGGGGATCTAACTCCTGCTGAGGATGGCTTCATCGTGCTGTGTCTCAACCCCTTGCGCCACCAGGGAGGCCCCTACAATTACAGGGGCTATCCCAAATAGTGCTTATACTCATCACTCACTGCGGCAGACTTATAATAGTTATTAGCCTGCCAGAGGACCTTTTTATGAATACTCTAATAAGGCAGAGCATAGATTTCTATACCACAAATGTGATGCCTTGAATATTTTCAGCATATTTCATGATAACTACTTTTGTGGCCCTATGTATTTTATGTTCTGTGTTTAACGACTGTTCAGATGTCACCAGATTGTCCAAGAGGGTCTACGTCACGAAAAAGCTGAAGCACTCCTGGGCCGGAGAGACTCTCCCACTTGCCCATCCTGCACCACCAAAAATGACCCCACAGGCAGGGCACATTTCCAAAGGGCCTTTAAAGGTCCCATTAAGGGCCTCCCTGGTGGCGTAGGCGTTTGAGCGCCACACTGTGAAGCTGTCGGCAGCCTCTGCAGTGCAGGTTCAATTTCCCTGGTGGCCAGCCAGGGAGCTACCCACATGGCGCGGCAGACCTCTCCTGTCTCACCCGCTGCTCCCCTCAGCAGTGTTTTCAGTCCATCTGCCTTTCTGTTCCCTGCTCTGTCTCTGGTGAATCCTCTCACCCTCCAAGAGCCTCTGGCCTGTATCCTGGGTTCTTGTATAAATAAATAAATCCTTAAAAAAAAAGGTCCCATTAAAATGCAAATACCCCCCAGAGGAGAAGAACTTCTCCAAGTGTGATTAGTCAACCCCTTACACGGGGTTGTTCAGCACCAGCCGCGCACTGCACCCCACAGTCAATGCAACACTTACTGAGCTCCTGGCCCGGGTAAGGAGCCGGCCTGGGAGAGGGCGAAACCCTCCCAGGTGTCTCCACTCGAGGCTGTGTGCCATGGAGTAAGAGGCACAGCAAGGGGCATCCCAGAAGCGCATAGAGCGGGGGCCAAGCGCTGGGAACCCCGTCTTAGCCAGGCTCACTGGTCGGCCGCGCCCCGCAGGTAAGGGCGCACCTTGGGGCACCTGAGCGCTCCGCGTGCAGACGACCGAGCAGTCACAGGGGGAGACGGAGCGCCGGCGGGGGCGGGGAGAGTCCCGAGGCCGCGGGTCGGGATGGATGTGGCCCGGAGGAAGTGACATATGAGCCGGGCCTGGAGGATGAGAAGGGAGGGAAACACAGGAGGGGGGCCTGGCGGGGGAGGGGCGCCGCATTCCAGGCGGAGGTCGGCGCAGGCCCCTGTTCAGAGGAGGCCTGGGTTGGTGGGGGCTCGGGGATGTGGGGGCGCCGAGCGGGCCCTGGGGCGCGAGTGGCACATGGGGGCTGTGCTGGGAACGGGGCTTGGGCGACCCGCGGAGCTTCACCCGCCCCTTGGAACAGCCAGAAAAGGCTTCCTGCAGGAGGAGATATTTGAGCTGGGCCTGGAAGCTCGAGAAGAATTTCAACAGGTGTAGCCAGAGCGGGGAGAGGCGAGATCCAGGCGAAGGCACAGCCCAGCCAGGGGCCGGCCGAGCGGAGCAGGCGCGGGGCGCACCTGGGCGGGTGGGGTCGCCACGCGTCCGGGCGCCCCAGGTGACCGTGGGGGGCCAGAACGTGGTTTTGTGGCTTAGCCGGGGAAGAGGCTACCTTGGGCGCAGGGCTGGGCTCTGAGTGCCGGGTCCCAAGCTGCACAGAAGTGGGGAGGCGGTGGGGTCCCTGAGGGTGGACGTGGGAGGGCGGCGCTTAGGAGAGCTGAGCGCAGTGAAGTCAGATTTAGGGGCAGGAGCAGGAGGCGCAGAGGTTGAGGATCCAGGTGAGGCCATTGCAGTCGCCCAGGAGCAGCAGGAGCTGGGGCCGTGGAGGGAGGAGGTGGGGCCAGGGACACCTTTGCAGACATTTGTGCAGGGGAGCTGCCCCACTCCAGGGCGGCTGGAGTGGGCGAAGGGCTGAGTCACAGAGACTCCAGGGATGGGGAGCCAGGCAGTGAGGAAAACAGGGCGCCTTGAACAGAAAAACAGGGGCAGTCAGGTGCCTCTGCAAGGAAGGCGGTGTGCTGGGTGTGAAGTGCCAGCACAGAGTCAGGACCCCAGAACAGCAATGCTTTGTATTTTGAGGGTGCGCCCATGTGGTTATTGAGATGCAGGTGGCACCCCAGGACTGGGAGGGGGTGAGGAAGGCCACAGGGTCTGCTCTTAATGACGTTTCATTGAGGTTCCCCTCATCAAGAGTTCTGAGCTGAAAACCCAGGCAAGTCCCTTCTCTCTCTCGGTTGCTCCCTCTGCCTCATTGGAAAAGCAGGTGATAATAAAACTTATCACCCACTCATCTCTGGGGAGTTGTGCAGAGAGCTAGCGATATACATACATAAATAAGTTTCAGGCACTCAGCAAGAACAAAGTGTGCTAGCAATGCTGTACGGTAATAAATTCAGCCACCTCCTTCACCACTATAGTAAATAAGGTGTCTTTTTAAAAAAGCAGATGTGGTTAACCAGACACTAAGTTTGAGCCTTTTAACAACAGGTAATTAAATCTTAAAGGCTTGATTTTCAAGCATTCCCTCATTAGAGAGTCTCAAAGTGACCCTAATACCTCCATCAAACCAGGGCCTGGATCAGGCAGCAATTAATCAACATAAAAATTACTTTATCATCCCCCTCACTAAGTCTCATCCCCATTTCTAAATATCAATGTGTGACTAATATCAGCATCCCAACCGCAGGCAGCTCCCACTCCCCCCGAAGCTGTGCCCTTTGTCACACCCCTAAGGTCCCTCTCTTGGCAGAATGGTGCCGTATAAAATATTCAGATCCTAGGTAGGAAGTGTGCAACCTGCACAGGAAAGAAAGCTGTCAGACAGAAAAGCTGAAAGAAAAAAAGCACTCCTAAAATGACAAAGATTGCAAATCGTTTTAAAGGAACACATCTCTAATTATATGTTCCATGCATAGCCAATCTCTTAATAAATCCCACGACAATCACCGTTCCCTTAAAGAGCAGACCTGATAAGTAATAACTCCCCTCCTCTGTGGTAAAATCCAATTTTCACACCTGGTAAATGAAATAACTCCGCTGTGAACCAAGGTCGGGTTGGGGTGAGCCGTTAACAGAAGGTTAGGGGCTGTGCATCATGTAACAGTCCTTCTGGGAACCCCTTCCAGAGATTTGCTCTTTTTATGCCAGTTGATGCTATTTGGCCAGAAAACCTCTAACCTCCTAGGTTACAAAAGCTAAAGCCTTTGTCACCTGGAGCGTCTATGAATGAGCAGCACGGCTCACGGTCACATCTGTGCGAGGCCTGGCCCAGGCTTTTATCTCCTCTTTGGTAGGAAGGTTCCTTGCCACTTGTGTACTTTTAGGAGACAAGCTTCTACTGCATTCCAGACCAAGTGAGCAAAAGAAGGGACAGGGCTACTGAAATCTACAACTGTAAAAGAGAAATACCTGCGAGGAATAAAAAATTATGTAAATCTAAAATTCCAGCCAAGATCTATTGTAAAGTTCTAATTAGGACACAAAGTGGACTTCTACAAGGAATCAGCCATGAAACACACACAATATTAAAAGAAAACTGGATGCGGGCCAGGAGTGAGCCCAGGATACACCATAACTTAGCAAAGGTGATCTCACAGATAAGTGAGAAAAGAAAGACCGGCTAAAAGGATGTTGGAATCATCAGTCGTCCTAGTGATTGGAAAAACGTTTAAGATCCTTCTCTCATACCACATAATAAATTCAACAGGAATTAAAATGATGAATATAAAAATCAGCATTTTTTTTAAAGACACTAGAAGAAAATATAGATGGTTATCTGGCCTTGGGGAAAGATATTCTTAAAAAAAAAAATCAAAAAAATTCAGTGCATTTGACGACCTTAAGGATATGAGATTCTGAACACACACAAATCATCAAACTAATGGGCAAACAACTTAATGAAAACCTTTCCAACAAAGAGTATTTCAACAACTCTGAACACAAAAGAAGTTAATAGTATATAAAGAGCTCGTGCCAAGCAATATGAAAAAATAAATCTCTGAGTTGAAATGTAACATTTCACACAGAAAATTAAAAGAAAAAAGCTATCTGAACTTAGGAAAAAGTCAATCTAACTAGTAATCAAAGAAATAATAAACAAGTTGTATTTTCTATGAAGGCCTGACTGGCACATGGTAAATACTTGGTAAATATTTGTTAATTTGCTCAAATTAATGAAGAATAAGAAAACTCCGATATGCAGTGTGCGGTCAAGAGAAGACCCTTGTCTGCACTTTGGAGGGGGCAGGTAGTGGCAACAAACTCTTTCCGTAAAGAGCTGACAGTAAATATTTTGAGGTTCTCAAACCACACGGTTTCTCTCGTGACTATTCCGCTCTCCTGCTATGGGTGAAAGCAGACTCAGGCAAGATGTGAATGAACGAGTTTGACCTTGTTCCAAAATGTTATTTATGGAAACCAAAATGTGAATTCCAGATAATTTTAATATGTCATGAAATATTCTTTTGATTTCCACCCCTCCCCCCCAACCATTAAAACATGTAAAATTTTAGCTCATAGGCTGCACAAAAACAGGCCAGGGTAGATTTGGCCTGTCAGTGTCATTTGCCTCGTACTGAGCGACATTTCTGAAAACCAATTTGGCACCAAGTTGCAAGAGGATTTAAAAAGGCTGTCCATGGGCTTGTCAGTGTTAGAATGATCCAGTATAAAATCTTTTTGAATAAAAAAGCTTATACTCTTTTTTTCTTAATTGTCCTAATAATTTCTAGGAATTGTTTGTAAGGAAAAAGGAAATGTGGAAACATAAATTTATATAAAGAAGTATCTAAACATCCAATAGAATGCGAATGGTTAGGTAGACCTTGGTAGTTTCATACAATGAAATGTGCAGTCAAATCTTTCCCCAAAATAATATTTTATGACTTGCAAAATGTGCTCATGGTAGAAAGCTATGTGAAAAAGGCAGGCTATGTACTATGCATATCCTGATTTTATACCATGTATGTGTACATATAGTTTATATAGACAGACAATTACATAGACAAACATTACCTATATACATATGTATATATATTTTATATATATATATTTGGAGAGAGAGGGGGGGTTGACTGAAGAAAATGTAATAAAATGTGACTAGTCCCTTGGATCTGGGGGTTCATGGGTGCCTCCATTCTTTCCGTATTTTTTTTGTTCTAATTCTCTAGTAGTTACTACTTTTGTAATTAGGAAACTACATTAACATTTTAAATAAACTGAAAAAGACTAAAATCTGAAGTTCACAGAGAATAGTAAGAGAAGGAAAAAAGCAGTCTGTCAGATGCAACCTAGAAGGGAAAATCTTCACAAAATTTGCAATGAAAAACAGACCCGGGCAACTGAGAGTCACCAGGGTCTAAAATTCATGCAAAATCACCAGAGGAAAAAAATTCTGATCAAAAGCAGCTGAGACCTGGAATCCACTCCTGACCCCACACTGGAGGCAGCGGGGAAGGTGCAGGAGCTTGAGGGCCGCGCTGGCCCTGTCCCCTGGCCCTGTCCCCCATGAGCTGGACAGGCTCCGATTGAGGACTTCTCTCCCCGATCGAGGACTTCTCTCCCCACCCCCGCACTGTCTCCCTCCCTTTCCTCACACAAGAGATCAAAACCCAACCTTATCTATCGCAAGTTTTAGAAGGACAGACTTCTACACCCAGTGTATGTTTCTTTCATTCCCGTGTTGAAGACGTATGGCCTCTCTCCTCCATGTGTTAACATCACCGTTTCCTTCTGGATGTTTCTTTGACTAAAGGGCCAGCGAGAGAAGTCAGAGGGCAGTTTAAAGAAATGGAAGAGTCCCTCAAACAAACTTAAGCTGTTTCACAGTTTGGTCTAGAACCTTCCCTACACAAGGCTAGTGTAAGGCTGTCTTTGGAGGAGTGAGCCACATGCTGGCTAATATGCTCCTCCCGTGTATATTGGTGGCTTTATTTGATTCTAATAAGATGCCAGTAAGGATGACTTTTGCCAACATTATTTAAACCTTATTTATTTATTTATTTATTTATTTATTTATTTATTTATTTATACAAGCACTGGATACAGTCAGAAGTGCAGGAGGGTGAGAGAATTCACCAGAGCCAGAGCGGGGAGCAGAGCAGGCAGAAGGACCGAAGTACACTGCTGAGGGGAGCAGCGGGTGGCAGGAGAGGTCTGCGCGCCATGTGGGACCCTCCTCCGGTGGCCGGGGAGCAACCGGGGATCGAACCGGCGCTGCAGAGGCTGTGGGCAGCTTTGCAACCCAGCGCTCAACCACTGTGCCACCGGGGAGGCCCTAAACCATACTCTTAAGCCACACCAGGTAAGCCCGGGGGGGGGGGGGGTCAGATAAGGGTCGTCTAGGTAGGAAGTGGCAGAGCAGATTTCAGATATGACTTCCAAGTGTGCAGTTTTGGTGGTCAAAATACCTTGAAAACCAAATTTTAAGGAGAGGCAGGAGAGAGCACAAACATTATAACAGGGTTGATTGATTTTTCTTAATTCAGTTTTCTCACCTATAAAAATGGGAATAATAAAACCTAGCTCCAGAAGTTCTGGAAGTCCAAAGATAAGGAAAATGCCAGCCACACAGGCAGTCCTCAGTATGGCTGCCATGAAGAGAACATAACTACAGCACATTTCCTTTGCTAAGTTAAAGCTTAGCCAGATCTTTTCAGCACAACAAAAAAGAATTAAGAGAATGTAGGGAGACTGCTTTGGTAACTTGGAAAAAAGGCTTTTTCTTCTCTTCATTTCCTAGGGAGCTTTCATTCTTTGCTTTTCTATTTAAGATAAAGGGGAGCATGTTTGGGACAACAGGTTTGGAAATGGGGGAGCTTTATGCATCTTTATGCTGTAAAAATCAAGTCTAAACTCTTTAAAACCACAAACCACGGCACACAGTGCTTTTTAGAAGGTTAGACGCACTAAATTATTCCTGTAGGGAGACTCAGCTCATGACATGAGCCAGAGGAGAATCTTCTACCCACAAAGAGGAAGACAGTCAAGTCCTTCACTTCCTTTGTGGTTTTAACCTAAACCACAGCTCCTCCCTTCTGTGATAAGTCTTGTCTTTGCATACATTCAGATGTATGTTAGTTTTCTTCCACCTAATATGTTACTCCCTTCCCTGCCATATGGAAAAATATCATATGTTTCTCTTCCCCTAAGGAAAGCTTCCCCGGCACACAGGAATGGGTTTGAGCTGCTAGTCTATCTATAGGCCTATATGAGAGTCTGTTCCAGAGATCTCTGGAAGCCTCCAGAATGCTTCCCAAGCCCAGACCTGTGGCTTGGAGGCAGGGAGACTGAATGAATGTACTGTACACAGCCCCAGCAGGGAGGAAAGGCCTGCTCTGAAATGAATGAAAGCATCAGGGTCTCCAGCTGGAGATAACTGGAGGAGATACATTTTGGTTTTTGCTATTTTTTAAGAGACAAAAGAACAACAAATGAAAGAGGAAACAAACGTAACACTCCAGCCCAGGAAAGGAAAATCAGAAAATCCCCGGAAAGGGGTAGGTTCAGGAAGGTGGACTGACTGCTGTTCCTAACTGCCGCTGCGGTTCCTGAGTTAATATTTGCCAGACTTAGCATTCCTGCGAGTGCTTTTGGGATAATGGGCCTCCGCTCAGTGTCACGTGAGGGCTCCATCTCAGCCGAGGGACAGGATTTCAACCATATCACACACAGCTCTCGTTACTCGCAAGGAAATGGTCTTACGGAGGAAAGTCGCACAAACCATAAACACATTTGCTTAAAAAGGCAGAGCCGTTTGCTGCGCCCCGTAACTTATGACTGATTCTGGGCTCGGCTGCTCACGTCAGTTTCCCCAGTGGATCTGGGAGAACTTTTGGGTCTGGGCCATGATACCAGAGGGGCTCTCTACAGCTTACCCTTGTTGTCCAAAGGGGCAGAAGGACAGTCATTTTTCTGAGACTTTCTGAAGCCCCATCGATGGCGCTTGGCTGACCATCTTTGTCAAGCAGTGTATCTATTCCTTATCGAAGAAATAAGAAATCTTTGCCTTTGAGAAGTTTGTACTCTTGTTAGAGAACCAATATGCCAACAATCAGTATAATTTGATCCATCCTCACCCTTTCTCCCATTTTTTTGCATTAAATAACAGCCCTGAAACCCAGGGAGGCTGAATGACTATTTGGCCAATCAACTAGCAACTGAGCAGGGACAGAAGCCAAGTCTTCCAACTCTAAGTCTGGATACACTTCCCTTCTACTTCAAAAGGAATAGCTTGAACAAATAACCGAACAGTTAATAGGATACAAACATGGACAGACGTATGATGGATTGCAAATGAAGGTACGGCAAAGTCTGAATGGAGTTAGTCCAGAAAGGTTTCTTGGGAGGAAGTTCTGAAGGATGGGATGGGTAGCGATGAAGAGAAATTCAGTTCAAATCATCAGCCATTTTCTGAGTGCCTGATATGTACAAAGCACTTGGCAGCGAGAGAAGGAAGCCCAATTAGATGCCCACCACAAGGTCTCTGCCCTGAAGGATGGCCGTACCTACTAAACTTATTAAGGGCTACTCATTAAAGTCACACGGACAGGGAGCTGGCAGGAGAAAGGCAGATTCGTGAAAATACTATGATAGCAAAGAGAACCTGGCCAGGGGACTGCAACTTAAGTGGGAGGATGAGTTAGGATTCCACGGAGACATAGGCTTTCTCCATTTAAGCTGAGTAAAAAGGGGAAACTAGTTTTTCAAAACTATTTGGAGCTTGTCCATACAGACAGACTTCTTGATTCGTCATCTTTATTCTAGCCACTTTCATTCAGAGTTGGAACTCAAGAAGAAATTTTTTTAAAAAACACATGAACGGGACATTGGTAGGAAAACTTTTAGAGCACTGTGCCAACGTGTAGAGTGGTTGGCGCCAAAAACAAAAGGGTCCTTCGAGGTCAGTTAGTCCAACATCTCATCACAAATGAAAGCTCAAAGTCCAGGAAAACAAAGCAAAATTGACCTCTCCAATAAGGAAGCAAAAGGGGTCACTTGTTCCAGCTCTTATATTTTTTTAAGCTAAAAATTGGGCCGCAAAATATAAATGCACTTATAGACAGAACATAATATTTAAAACTAAGATAAAAGGTGACTGTGGTAACTGATAATGCTTCCAGAATATTCCTCGGCATTGGTCCTTGCATTTGCCAAGGCACATTTCAGAGGTGAATCACACTGTATTCTCGGAGTTGTGAGAGTCTTCCCCAGTCATAACAGAAGCACCAGAGTCCACTCCCTCTGAGGGGAGCCCTTCATGAAAAGAAAAGCCACAGGCCCCCTAACAAGTCTTCGATGGACAAAATGAGACAGTAAATAACTCATGACGCTCAGTCCTCAGGGTAGCAGGTTTCCTACAGAGACTAGCATGTGCAGGGCCGAATAAATTCTAAATATAAATTACAGTAAGCTGGAGGTGACCTTGGCGAGGGTACTCCTTGGGCATCATAAGATACTCAGACTGCCATAGTGTTAACTTGCTTTATCTGTTACTTGTCCAGATGCAAATCCCATTATTTTAATATCACGCTCACATCATTTCTCATTATTCAAAAGGCAGAATGAAAAAAAGAATTCCCAAATACCAGTGCCAGTAAGTTCAGGAAGCTTTGTGTGGTGTATTCACACGCTAGAACAGTCACTCAAGATAGGCACGAAGCCCTGTCCCCACACAAGAGGCAGGGATGACGTTCTTTATGTAAACAGACTTTTCTTGTTTGGCGGCACAAGATTTGCATGAATGCCTCCTGCTTTCCTACCCAACTCCTCCAGGGGCAGAGACCAGAGCTAAGTTAAATCACTACCAGTGATGGGAACCTGTCACTTCTGCCTCGTTGTGCCAGTGGGAACACACAGCAGGACAGAAACATCCTAGGAGTGAGAACAGAAAACCCAGGAGACTCGGGACTCATGCTCGGTGATGTCATCTTGTCACAAGCCCAGCAGCGTTTCTCCCTCATTAGGACCAGATTTCAAATTTCAATGTCTCACCCCGATGTTTAGTAATAGTTTTGTAGAAAGGTTAAGGAGCTGTGTTTGTGGCTTCTACGTACTGAATTTCTTATTCTCACTTCCTGTCTTTGCCTACACCAGGAAGTGAGCTAATTCACCTTTATGATTCAGTGGGCGCTATGGGGTTTTATCCAGAAGTACTACCTTTTAAAATGTTTAGATCTGCATATGCACAGACTATCGTCAGGAAGATACGGGCACTGATCCTCTGACGTGGCAGGGGGTGGGGCAAGGCAGCGAGTTCTACCCCTTCCTGAATTTTATACTTTGTTCATGTCTCATCTGCTCATTGAAGAACCTTTAGAACTTCTTTTGAATGAATAAACAAAAATTCTTGTCAATGCAGCGGTGAGATTAGACAGCAGCTGACTTCCAAAATTTTAAAGGCATTGGTTCCCTTGGGAGCTGGCCTGTCTCATATTTCTCCACCATGGACCAAAAGTTAATTTGAAAAACAATTCCTAAGAATTTTGTGGCACCATTCAAAATAACTACTTTCTTGGGGTGTGCCAAGACTATCGCTGGGAATCAATGAAATACAGTTTCTGAGAGTACTAATATTTTGAAAATGTTGCAGAATCCAATGATATGCATACACCCCAAAATTCTTATCTTGTTTATTCCAATTCCCTTGGGCTTGTTAGAGTCAATTGCCAATTATTTGAGTAGGGACAAAAATCTCTCAATTGTGACAAAAGGTTGAACTATTTAAAAAGATAAATTTGGTAAATGGTTAAGGGAAAGCTGTATTTTGAAATGAGAGGAAAGAACAGCTTTTCTCTCTCCCTCTCCAAAATACATATTCATGGTACTTGCACTACCTCGAAACTGAACTTGGGAATTTTAAACACTAAAAAACGGAAGCAGGATGCAATACAAAACACAGCCTGCAGCACCACAGAGCCGAGCTTGAATCACCAAACTGATTAGTGGGGTGACTTCTGACAATTCATTCAGCTCTTATTTGTCAAATGTCTGCTAGACCACCGGGCACTTGGCGGGGTGCTGGGCACTGGATGAAGAAGAGTGAAGGATAGAAATGAGTTTATAACATGGTGGGGAAGATGGACGACTAAATTATAGTAAAGGTGTGTGGGGGGAGTCTTATGGGGGCGCTGACGTGGTCTAGTGTCGGGGGGCCTTCTGGAGGAGTAAGACCTAAAGGATGAGTCCGCACCGTGAATTCCCTCCCTGGTCCTTGTCTGTAAAACAGGGGTGAGAGCTGTTAGCTCAGAGGCCGTCTCTGGAGATTTCATGCATTTGCCTCTTAAAGCAGTGAGCACGGCATCTGGCACACAGTAAATGCTCAGCAAACACAGCAATGGTTATTGTTCTTCTTGGACACTTCCTCCAGGTTACAGGGGACACAGCCCTTAAAAGCAGGAGACTTTCAAACTGACCCTCCCAATACTGATGGTCTCGGGCACCTGGAAGGGGCTAGCAGACCCAGGTCACATCCACCCGGCAGGAATGGCCCTGGCTCAGGGCTGCACAGTCCCGGCCACCATAAAGGCAGGCAATGTTCTTTTGTCACTGGGCTAACATGTTGTGTGAGTCAGATCTAAAGTCCTGGCCCCCTCAAAGGCTGTTGGGTCTCCCTGTTTAATCAGACATGAAACAAATCGCGTGCTGCGGCAGAGGCGTACAAACACGCTTTAATTACAATATTGTAACACCAATTAGAGATCTATCTAATCGAGGACTCGGCACTTCCTGCTCGGATATTACTCCCATGTTGGGATAATTACTGCTAATTAAGCTTGGAACTAATTAGGCTAAATGATCTCATTTATACCAACAAAGATGACTTCTAGGAGTTCATAAGAAAAACTAGGGTGATTTTATCATTCCTGGACTATTTGGCATTTCACACTGGAAATAAAGCATCCTCCCCTGCCATCAAGGTGCACGTACAGCTGCTTCCTCTGGAATTCTGGTCCCAGATGGCACCAGGTTCTTCATTTGTCTGCACTGATCCTCCTAGACAGTAAGACAAATACTGTAAGGGCAGCGTCCACTCACTCCAGACCGTGTCCCTCTACAGACAACATCCGTCCTCAGAGGACAGCCATAGAGGGCAGTGTCTGAGCTGACTCTTTGAAGACTGAAAAACACGGGGTCATTCTGCCCTCTGAAGTGCACCTCCCAAGCCAGTGTCCCCCCAGCAGCAGGGGGGACCATACCTGTGGTTGTCAAAGGACAAAGAGAAGGAATCAGAAAATTCCAGTCTCAGACCAAGTACCCCCCTCTTTTCCCCATACAAAATGGGGATAATAAGGGCAATTCAATCCACCTCAGAGTCTGAAGAGACAGAAGAGATGATGAATGCCACAACACGCCAGACACCAAAAGGTCACACAACAGTTATTACCTCCTGCCCCTGTCTCTCATTGTAACAGGACGTTGCTAGGAGTGTCTGTGACCACCTATGTCCTCAGGGGCACTTGGGTGGCCCCCTGTGGACAGTCTGGTGGGTGGGAGATGCACAGGCAGCTTCCCTGAGACCAAGAACCACCTGCCTTTGCTCGAGATTGGATCTGGAAGGCTTGAGAGCTTGAGACCTAAGCAATGGACAACGCACACGTGGTTTTTGCCTTTCATCCCTTACGTTGCTGGGGAGAAATTTATATAACTGAAGATAAGCTGGAGCTCAGGGACCCTTCCTGTCCTCAGGGAAAGATTTCTTTGCCATGGATAAGAGCACAAGCAACCTTAGCAAGTGAGGGACTCCAGGAAAGGACCTGGGTCGCAGGGAACCCCAGCGGAACCCCAGCTGGCAGAGCACTCCTTAGAAGACATTCGAAGAGCTAATTCCTGAGAGAGTGCGGGAATTAGCATACGTCTTAAAATATAACAGGTGATTAAGAAGATGAAAAACGAATAAATATACTAATGAATAAATAAGTGTTTTGGTGAAATGAAGCCTTTTATAAGAGGAATCATAGTGCCATCCACCTGATTTTCATCTTGCCTTTTGTATGAAATCAGAATTTCAATATATGATTTTTTATTCCGTTAAAGCAGCTGAGGTAACCCCATTTCCTGTTCTAACAGGGCCTGCCAGACAGAGTGATGAGGGCCTCGGTGGCTAGGGTGGTGAGAGGAATATTCTGAACCCCCAAATCACAACATAGCAGGTACTACAGGAGAATTTGGGTTAGCCAACCACTCCCTTCGTTAGACAGATGAGAAAACTGCGGCTCAGAAAGGTTACCCGAGGTCCCAAAGTTCACATAACTGTGCCCCTCTAAAGACCGGACGCCGGGATAGTTGCCTGAGAAAACAGACCAGCTTTCCTCATCTGAGGCAAAAGAAAAACAAAAAATGTTTTACATTTGTTGCTTTAGTTGAGTGAGAAAGTCAATGAAGTTGCCCAAAACCAAGGTCTGAGTTTAGAGGCCTCAGAGAACTTCACCTGCAAAGGAGCTATTCTGAGGGATCTAAGACTTCCAAGACTACACAGGAGGGAGGACATGGAAGTCGCCCCAGGCAGAAATGCCAGGGATTCTCGTCCTGTCTCTTAGTTCCACATTTGGCCAGGATAAGTCCCAAATGGAGCTGATTTCTTCAGGACTGTGTGTGTCCAACCAGTCCCCTTTAAGGAATATGCTTGTCCCTGGAAATACCACCACCGGTACCTCAAGAATCTATTAAAAAGAATGGGGGTGGGGGCAGAAGGGCTAAGACACTAGACTATCCCCAGTGAGATCCTTGCCAGAAGACCCAACTTTCGAATGGGTCTTCCCAAGAAGTCTTTCAAGTTCATCTTCCTGTTCCAGTGAAGATGATTCTTTGTTGAAGATGAGTCTGATTCCCAGTTCCCCTCTGCATTCCAGCTCTTGCTCATGCATTTGGTAAACTGGTTTCCTGTTCTGAGCCAGATGTTAGGGGGGCTTTGGGAAGACCATCCCCAAACAATGAGGGTGTAGTTAGTCTTTTAACTACCCACATCGCTACCCCCTGAAAAAGACATGGCTGTCACTCTTGTTCTCTGAGAAATGTTTTCTCCACTGGAAGGGTGAAGTCCAGAACCTATTGGTTAATATATCCGGTGATCTTCAGGCAAAGTTCACATGTCACCCAACTCAAGCTGTGGTGAAGGAGGCAGGTTGGCAGGCAGACCAGAGGACAAAAGGGCAGAACCATAGGCAGAGAAATGGTTTCATAAGCTTCTGGACAGCAACACAAATGTCAAATATGAAAAGGTCTTGTTCATTCATTTATTCAATAAGTAGCTGCCCAGTGCCAGGCACTGTACTAGGGGGTGGGTTGCAAGATGAAGCAAGGGAACAACCTTATTCTCAAGGACCTTAGGATTAAGAGGAGACACACACATACCCCAAATAGTTATAGAATGAATTGGTCCTCAAATAAGCATGTGGTCAGTGCTAGACAGGAAAGGCAAATGCTGGATTTGGAGGTATTTTTTAGGGTGGAGTCAGTAGGGCCTCATGACTAGTTGAATGTAGAAGATGAGGGAGAAAGTGTTCGATGAGTCCAAGGTTTCTAGCTTAGGGCACTAGATGGAGGGTGACATTGTTTATCAGGGAAAGGAATACAGGTATAAGTTCAGGCCTTTTAGATGAGAATATGTTTTGTTTTGCTCAAGGTGTCCATGGAAGATCAATGTTGAGGCCTCTGTGGGCAGCTGGGAGTGTGTGTGGGATTCAGGAGAGGAATCAGTCAATACTGTTGTATTAGAGGGCATCAGAGGGTGTGCGCATGTGGGGGTGGGGAGCAAGGGGTCAGACGAGAGAGAAGAGCAAAGACAGTATAAATACAAAAGAATTTGAAAGCATGAGACCTGCCCCAGGAGATGACAGCGCCAAGCTTCCACCTGCTCAGCGGCTTCTGTCTAGGTCACAAATGGCTTCCAACTGTCAAATCCAGAAGGCACTGTGCAGTGTGGGTCGTGCTTGTCTCTGTGGCGTTCACATGGTTGCCTCTCCACTCCCACACTCCCAAATTTGTCTGCACACTCCATCTCCACAATGTTTAACATTTTTGTAGATTCTATCTCAGAGTGTCTTCAGTCTGTCCCTTCCTCCTGGTTCTCACCGCCCGTGGCCTGGACCACCTCTTCCTGTTCCGCTGCGACAGCCCAGCCTGCAGGTTCATCTGTCTCCAGTCTTGCCCTGGTCCAAAGTACTGTCAGCATGAGCTCACAGGATAAAGTTCAGGTTTCTTGTCCTGAGACAGATTCTGCTTCTTCTGGTCCCTTGATCTTTTCCTTATTCTCTTTCCAAAAAGAATTCTTTTCAAGAATTCATTAAGAAGGCTTGGTTCTGGAGTGGCTCACAACCTTGCACATTCTGTTCCCTTCTAGCGGTGCCTTTCCTATACTTGCTGCCTTCCCTGTTTATTCAACCAGAAGGCTCCTGTAGGCCTGTGGACATCAGTCTGAAGGATTTTCTCTTTTCCCTGTGTTACCCAGCTGTGTAGTGGGTCCCTCCTCAAAGTTTCTCTTAACAATTTTAGCCATTTTATATTGGACTGTTTATTCATTGCTGCAGGACACGGTGTGTTCCCTAAAGGGAAGGCATTTATCATGATTTCCAGCGGTCCTCTGCACCTGGCACAGTGGTAGATACTCAGGAAAAGACTGAAAAAAATCAATGAATGGATGAGAAGGGTGGGGGCAATAGGACAGACCTAAAGAGTCATGAGGATAATGGAAGGACATATACAGAGTACGCACAGAACCGGGCCTTGCTTGGATCGACCCTGTTCTGGGCCTGGAAAGAAAGTGGTATTTCTATAAAGATGTCCTCAGTTCTAATTATTTAACTCACTGTTTTGTTTTTTTTTTTGTTAATTTGTTTGTTTGTTTTGGAAGATCTGTTGGGAGGAGGGAAGCAGGTAAAACGAGTGTCCTCTTGAATTAGCACTTTCCATATTTGAGGGGGAAAAAAAATCAAAGCTTCCCTCTTGGGTAGTTGTATAGAAATCCCAAACTATTAACTTTTGTTCTGTTTGAATCCAAGTGAAATGACCAGGACACTGCTTTGGTTTTCTCTTCTCACCCAACCTTTCTGATAAGCACTGCCCAGGTATGAAACTTGAAGAGATTTAAACATTCAGTTAGAAGTTGGACCAAATCACATGTTGTGACTCTCTACAACTCCGCAGCTTTGAGATTCCATGAATCCAGCGTGCTGGGTTGTATCGATCAATGGGGCAGTTGTTAGGAAGAGTTTGCTTGGTTAGGTTTTAAGGTCTCTTTGGAAATAATTTGACCAGTTTTGCCCTACAGCACTTTAATCCCATGACAGGACCTTTGGGAGAGGCATTACCTCTAGAACTTTCCTGGCAGCAGAAGGTAGCTTGGGCGTTTCTAAATGTGGCATTGGCCCAGAGGTAGGTGGGATCATTAGCATAGCCAAAGCTTGATGGAAGGGGCATCCAGAAGAAAGGAGATGGCAGGCCTGGTCAAGGGCAGTGCATGGGCTTGCTAGTGTTTGTGTGTGCAAACGAGTTGCAGAACAATATGATGCAATTGGAGGTGTGATTACTAGAGCTGAAATAGATCATGCAATTTGAAATGCACAGCCATTGGTTGAGCATAGAGCAGTCAGACCTGCAGGTCGCCAGCAACACCACCTGGGAGCAGATGAGGGGATCTCTCCTTAGCGGGGAGATTGGCTCCTGAGTCTGAGATGGAAGTGGGGTTCCCAGGGCAAGAAGGGACTCAGACTTCATTATGGGGAACATCACTCGCTTTGGTTTCTTTCTGCTTTTACTTCTTATGGTCAATTATTTCCTCCCCTATTTTCCTTCAATGGAGTTAGACATTTTTCCTCACGGAGAGTCAATTATGTGCTAAATGTGATACTTTAAAAAATATTGATTTTTTTTCATTATTTGTTGAACCTATCTGGTTTTTAAAAATGAAATATTTTCTCTTGCTTTTATTTTATTCAAATTAAAGCTGTCCACCTCAAGCATATAGGTCTGTAAACAAATGGTTAATCAACAAAATGTGATAAAGCAGGGCCTCCCTGGTGGCGCAGCGGTTGAGCGCTGGGTTGCGAAGCTGCCCACAGCCTCCGCGTCGCCAGTTCGATCCCCGGCTGCTACCCGGCCACCGGAGGAGGGTCCCACATGGCGCGCAGACCTCTCCTGCCGCCCGCTGCTCCCCTCAGCAGTGTGCTTCCGTCCTTCTGCCTGCTCTGCTCCCCGCTCTGGCTCTGGTGAATTCTCTCACCCTCCCATGCTTCTGACTGTACCCAGTGCATGTACAAACAAAACAAACAAACAAACAAATAAATAAATAAAACATGCCTCTATTAAAAAAAAAAATAAAAATAGGGCCTCCCCGGTGGCGCAGCGGTTGAGCGCTGGGTTGCGAAGCTGCCTGCAGCCTCTGCGGCGCCGGTTCGATCCCCGGCTGCTCCCCGGCCACCGGAGGAGGATCCCACATGGTGCGCAGACCTCTCCTGCCGCCCGCTGCTCCCCTCAGCAGTGTGCTTCGGTCCTTCTGCCTGCTCTGCTCCCCGCTCTGGCTTTGGTGAATTCTCTCACCCTCCCGCGCATCTGACTGTACCCAGTGCATGTATAAACAAAACAAACAAACAAATAATAAATAAATAAATAAATAAATAAAACATGCCTCTATAAAAAAAAAAATAAAAATAAATAAAAAATGTGATTAAGCAAAAATGATAAATGAGAAAGTCCCACTTTGCATTTGACTTAGGCACATACCAAGTGTGTGTAAGTTGTCAACACAATTAGAATATTTTGAAATAAGTTAGCTGTGATTGCGAAAAGCAGAGCAGTTGCTAACCTTATAGATGTTACTTCTGCAATAGTATCATGTTAAGGAAATTTTTAAAAATCCACCTCTGAAAACTTAGCTTGATTTCCTAGCTTCTGTCCAGTCTCTCTCTTTCAAGAGATCCTTGAAGTCAAAAGATTTGTGAGATGTTCGTTGGAGGGATGTGTTTGTGTGTGTGTGTGTGTCTAGAGAGAGGGGGTTGGAGGTTGCTTTTTCCTCTTAGAATAAAGACTAAAAAAATAAAAATAAAAAAGACCACAACATCCCTTCATAAAGTCAGTAAAACTGCAGACAGGTAATGTTGGCATAGGTGTGGGATGCCCTCCCATCCCCTTCCCCAACTTGGAGGCTCTTGTCCCCAATTTCGCCCACCACCCCAATTCTGTTTCCCAGAGTGTAATTCCACCTGTTTCCCCTGGCTTCCATATAATATTAGTTTGATGCCTACTGCAATAGCCCCATGGTTGGGGCCACCTAGCCCCCCTACACCTCCCTCGTGGGTGTGTAAACCCTCACCTTAGGCCTGAGTCTGTCTATGAAAGACAAAAGCCACGGAAGCGCCACTCCAGGCCCCTCACTTTCACAACCCTCTTCCTAGGTGCTGCACCTGTGCAATTTTGAAGATTCTTTTCTTTTAAGAGCTTCCCCCAAATCAAAGAAGGTTCAGGCTCCCTAAAACCTGGACCCACCCATTTAGCTCTCAGCTAACCCCTTCCCGGTAAGGCCTCAACAGCCCTTTCCCTGAAGCCTGGCCCCGCACACAGGGAGCAGACAGGGGTCAGGTGTCTGGTAGGTTTCCTATCTTAAATGGACACTGTTCTCTCTAGAAATGCTTTCAGCCAACAGATCCATTGTCCTGACGATAAAATTTAAAACTATGGCCTCCCCTTACCTTTACCACTGTTTTTACACTGGGGCCTTGATGATAGGTGCTCAGTGCTGATGAATCCAAGGGACAGGAATTTTATTTTATTTTTTAAGATTTATTTATGCATAGAAGAACTGGGGTACAGGCCAGAGTTGTGGGGGATGAGACGATTCACCAGAGACAGAGTGGGGAACAGAACAGGCAGAGCGACTGAAGTACACTGCTGAGGGGAGCAACAGGTGAGTCAGGAGAGGTCTGCTGCACCATGTGGGTAGCTCACTGGCCGGCTGGGGATTGAACTCCTGCTGCAGAGGCTGAGGATTGCTTCATAGGTTGTGTCTTAACCCCTTGTGCCACCAGGGAGGCCAGGGACAGGAATTTTAAAAACACAGAGAAAACTGAGACCATAGAGCTGAGGCAGGCTGGGGGAAAGGGAGGGCGAGCAGAGGGGTGAAGCTGGGGGAGGGCAGAGCACAAGGGCTCACGGTGAGGGCCACGGTGACCACACCTGAGGGGAGAGATACTGTCCTGTCCAAAAATGAACAGCCGTGTAAGACAATGGCACTTCATTTACAAATAAATCAATTTAAATTAAAAAAAAAGAATTCTAAAAAAGTCACTTGTGTTCTAGCAAGTAGAGGTGGGGATTGCGAGCATTGTGATGCTGGTTACTCAGGAAAGGGCTGGAGTAGCAGCAGGTCAAGCTGGAGGGAGGGGATTAAACACCTACCGGTCACCTACTATGTACCAAGAACCATTCAGCATTTTGTATCCATATTGCATAGAGCCCCGGGGAGCCGCGGCCCCCATTCTAAATTCCCTTGCAGATCTTTGCTGTAAAGATTCAATATTTCATGATTTAAACAAGTATTAGGAGGAAGTGAGACCTATTGCCGGGAATGTGAGCCGGTCTGGGGAATTGATTCAAATTCTGAATCACAGAACTCTTTGGTTCTCAAGACAGCCGGGCGTTGGGGCTCCTGGAACTTACAGCGGCAGCCAGGGAAGGGGTGCCACCAGCTCTCAGAAGACACCGGGCTGGACTCAGGGCTCCCGGCTGCAGCTGGCCAGGCCCAGTGACAACAGCAAGCTGCGTGTAAGCTCTGGGTCAGGGCGTCTTCTTCTGAGATGGGTCCTATTACAGGCCTGCGAGAGGGTACAATCTGCTTGTCCCGCGTCCTCACAGCCACCCTGGGGAAAGAGCAGCATCCACTGAAGAGGCCTTGAGCAAGTGACTCTCACCTCTTTTGGCTTAAATTTTCTCCTATGGGCCTCCCTGGTGGCGCAGGGGATACAGACACAGCACTATCAAGCCATCGCCAGCTGCTGTGACATGAGTTTGATCCCTGGCCAGGGAGCTACCCACAAGGCACAGCCGACCTCTCCTGTCTCCCCGCTGCTCCCCTCAGCAGTGTTTCAGTGGATCCTCCTGTTCTGCTCCCCACTCAGTCTCCGGTGAATCCTCTCACCCCCACACCTCTGCCTGCACCCCAGCTCTTGTATGCATAAATACATAAATCTTAAAAAATTATTTTTTCTCCTATAAAATTGGGAACTCAGATAGATAATAACTAACATTCTTTTGAGTCTTGATATCCTGTCCTACTCGTTGGAAAGTACAATGGGTTATGAACTAAAGAAAAACTTGATTTTATTGTGGCCGCATAGTTAGGAGAAAGCTACTGAGGACCCATCTCAGAAGACAACAAGCCTGAGACAGAACACAATGGAAGGCAAGAAAATCAGCAGCAGTGCGGATCAGAACTTCCTGCAGAGACGGGGCTTCCTCTTCTGCACTGTCCTGCAAGGTCAAGGTCACCACGAGTCATTACTGATTGAGCTGAGGTTAGCATGACTGAAGAGTCTCAAAATCTTAATTAATTTGCATTTCTGTGACTGCATATGGATATCAAGAGGGCAGATACCAACTTCATTTATGTCAGAACTTCAAGTCGAAAGACAAAAGAATAGGGCCTCCCCTGGTGGCGCAGGCAGTTGAGCGCCATGCTGTAAAGCTGTCCGCAGCCTCTGCAGCACCAGTTCAACCCTGGCGGGCCGGTGAGGGTCCCACATGGCGCAGCAGACCTCTCCTGTCTCGCCCGCTGCTCCATCTGCCTGTTCTGCTCCCCGCTCTTTCTCTGCTGAATCCTCTCACCCTCCCGCGCCTCTGGCCTGTACCCCTGTTCTTGATTAAATAAATAAATAAATCTTTTTTTAAAAAAAGGAAAGATAAAAGAACAAGGGAGTGGTTGAGAATTGTGTCAGTGGAAGAATGAAGGCAGGCCTGGGTTTAATTTCGGCAATTTGCAAATAAAGCCAGAAGGTGCAGGCTTCAGACCTTCTGAAGAGAGGGACGGACTCCCATTTGTCATGATGGTAATAGCAGCTTATAATTATATCTAACTTTATGTTCTCCAAAGTTCTTTCATGGCTATATTTTAATCTTCAAAACAACCCCGTGAAGTAGAGGACACGTAATACTATCTCTTTTCATAGATGAGGAAATTGAGGCCCAAATGCTTCCCAAGGTCACAGACTTCAAACAGTGATGAAACAGTCATTTGTAGCAATCACACCAGACTTGATTCTTCGGCCCTTTCCCAGGACAACCTCTAATACTTCCCCTTGCCTAACTGCATCACGTAAGTGCTAACAAATTATACAAAACTCCTAAATAGAATAAGAAAAAGAAAGATGAAGAAAAGACACTCGATCATCTACCCACTAGATTCACCAGACACCAAAAGAATTAAGAGTTAGTTGTGCCTGTAAGGAGAAAAGGAAAGGAGTGAAAAATGCAGTCCTACTAAGTGCCAGGTGTACTTGACAACAATTCTAAGAGACCATCCTCAGTAGCATTTTATTGTTGAGAAAGTTGAGATCACACACCTAGCGAGTGACACAACCAGGATTCTGTGGTGTAGTGTCTGACTCTTTCTCCAAGTCACATGCATGTTCAAAGGAAGATTCCTGTCTCCGCCGCCCACCGCATATGCCCCTTATCTCATCGGGTGCTACAGTCACTCAGGCTGCACTGGGACCTCAGCTTTGACCTTGTTCAAGGGATTCAATGTTTCTGAGCCTCAGTTTCCTCAACTGCAACATTAGGAAATCTTTCTTTAACCTACTTTATAAGGTTTTGAGGTGGATTAACTAAGGTAATGTGTGAAAACACTTAGTACAGTGCCGGCACAAGTGCTTACCGAATGGTAGTGAGGAGTATTTTATATTATTATTCAGGTGCTGCAGACTCTGGGCAACCTCAACAGAAATTCACAAACCACTTAGGAAAAGGTTGCGCATTGGCTCATCTACCAAGTAGACAATCTTTGAAGGTGTTAGGGTTGATCCTTGAGGCAGAAATCATGAAAAGAGGCCTTTGCTCAAAAAGGCCCAGAACCATAATTCTTTATTTGACAGACGTCAGTCCTGGCCCTCTTCAGCTCTGATCCCACATGCACATCTCTACCTGACATCATTCCCCTAATGACAACCATTCATTCACTTAACAACTATATGTGAATCACCTCAAGTAGATTTGACTGAGTGCTGGTTATTGGAATCCAGGTATTAGCAAGAGAAACACCCTTAGAGCTTACTTTTGGTAGAAGGAACAGATACAAAGTAATGTAAATAAGATCACTTCAGAGGTATGACAAAGAGGGGGTGTGTGAAGGTAGGGTAGCTCATGGGTTAGGAGAGACTGAGGTGCTGGCAATTTCACCTGAGACCTGGCTGAGAGCTGTCAGCCACCAGAGGGTCTGTCTGAGCCCAGTATTCTGGGCAGAGGGGACCTCAAAGGCAAAGGCCCCAAAGCAAAAATGAACTTGGTGCATTTCAGGGCCTGGAAGAAGGCCACTGGGGCTGAGATGGAGGCAGAGGAGGACATTGGGACATGAGGCTCTCAGGGACAGAGCACCCGGAGCTGGTGCTGGCTGGGGCAGGAAGTTTGGGGTGCATTCCAAACGCAGCAGAGGCCGTTCAGCTGTGATGGAGCAGGGCTGCAATGAGATTTGATTTGCCTCTGAAAAATATTACTTCTAATCCTGTGTCCCCTGGTCCAGACATGCAAGAGCATACACCAGTTTCTCTTAAAAGCACCATCATTTGGCCCATTATATGTCACGTGTGAGTCTCTCCCTAGCCCCAGTCTGCCACCAGATCCTATCAAGTCCACCCCTAATATTCCTGAAGCTCAACCCCTCCATACACAGATGCTGCCATCACCCTAGCGCAAGCCCTCAGACCTCTCACCAGGCTCAGTCCTTCTCTAGCTGGGCCCATCTGACCCGTCTGCAACCCACTTTCGAACACGAAAGTTCTGCTTATGCCACTTTGCTATTCAACAATTAAATTCTAATTCATCAACCCAGTGGCTGGCTTCACCCCACACTCTGCTTACTACATGCACCCTATTCTCCGGCCAACTGGTCTACCTGCCCTTCTTGCATGCCTTGCTTGGATTTAGACTGTTTCCTGGGTCCCAGTTGATGCTTCTCCCAGTTACATCTGTTGAGCTCCTATAAGGTTAATCCCAGGAGTCAAATGAGACCATCTCCATGTGCTGTCTCTGGTCCTGTGGACTTGGAGTTACCTGCACAGGATTTGACCTCAACCTTTTTTAAGCACGCCTTCTGTTGCCCTTTGTATTGTGGTATCTGTGCACGAGTCTACGTCTCCACTTGATTATTATCTCCTGGAGGATGAGGACTGAGTCTTACTCATTTTTTATCCCTGTATTACCAAGCTGAGGACATGGTATAGAGGAGGTAAGCAATAAGTACTTGTGGAATGAATGAATGAACAAACGAATACATGAATCTAGATTCCTTTTAGGCAGCCTTGCTCCAGAAGATGATCGCAGAAAATTATGAATAATCATAAGAGGGAATAAGAAGGGTCCAGCCCTTCCATCTTCACCATGGCATTGAAGGGCTCCCGGGAAACACAAATAAGCATGGAAATAGGTTTCCATTGTTTTACATGGAATGGATGTCAGAAAAAGTCACTTGGGAGTTGCTGAAAATTATGCGCTGTGTTAACAGTGCCCTAGGACATGGATTCCATGTCTGTGGCTCCCCACTACCCACAGTCCTTCAATCCCCAAGGTGGGTTTATGGGAAATAATGTAGAACCATTTCCCTTAGCAATTAATTTTGAGTTGAGCAGTTCCCTTTCAGAAAAAAAGATAAAAGTTTCAGTTAATTCCCTAATTCTTCATTGTACTATTTTAGCATTCCAGAATGACTGAATCAGTGTGTTGGGGTTTACCTCAATCAATTGTGTTGGTGAGTTCATTTATCTTAAGTGACTTTGCTTTGGAAGAAAGGTATTGAATGAACTTCCCCACTGAACAGAACCTTCTATTTATGTAGTAAATGGGTATATTCGCCTGGGAAGCAAGGAGGCGGCATTTCCTCGCTCACTATTGCTTATCAAACGCTGACCTTGATTCTCTATGAAAGATAACTCTGTGTCCCCATAGTTACTTAAATTATACATGTGTTGGTATATTGTTTGGTTGCAAACCATCTGTTATTTCTGAGACACATGAAGCGCCCGTGAAGTAGTTTTTATTCTTAATAGTTGAAAAGGCTCTTCTGGGGAGATGAAGGACCCCACCCTGCATCAGCCCCTCTGAGAGAGCCGTGTGGCAGCCAAGGCCGTCTCCGTGACAGTGCCCACCCCGCCCCCCGCCTGCACGGTGCCCCTGGTGAAGCCCCTCCAGGCCCACACACCTTCTTGCCTCCAACAAGCTGGGCACCAGTTGTGGTCAAGGAGCAGGGGCGGCTTCCTGCATCATTTATGATGTTTTTCTTTTCCTTTCCTGTTTAGCTTTACGGTAGTGATTTATTCTGAACTATGAAGTCCTCATCGCATGTCCTGAGGAAAGGAAGGCTTTCTAACTCTGGTTTCAGGGGGCAGGAGGGAGGAAGCGGGAGCTTTGTTACCAAGAGTTTAGGTAACCAGCTTTTTACTAGTTTCTTAAAATCTCTGTTTTCTCTGGGCCAAGTTTCTAACTCCTGAGCTGAACGATCCAACTGTTGTTCAGTAGTTCAGAGCATTCAGAAAGAAATCTTTTTCAAACACTATTTTGGCATCTGTTTCTAAGATAAGGAAGATGCGGGTGTGAACTCCATCCTTGGACAGGAGTGAGGTGCTGCCTGTGCTTCTCCAGGGGAAGGAGGAAAAGACTGCATTTCTATGATGACACTTGGCTCCCTGAGGTCAGAAGTGTTTCCTGTAATTCAGGAAAACAAGGTAGAAACAATCTTTAGATGTCAGCAGGATTATTCATGATGGGTACAGCCAAGGGGACATGAAAGTGGGTACAAATCCTATTTCTGCCTCAACAGGTGACTGTGGGCAAGTTACTTAACCTGTGTGGGCTCAGCTTGACTACTTATATAGCAGCAACAAGAATACCTGGCCCGTGGGGGTTTTGTGCAGGTTAAATGGGATGGCACCTATAAAGCACCTGATAATTTTATAAATGAGATAGAGAAATAGAAGGTACGATGGGGTAGATTGGTAACAGAACAACCAGATTTCTTGTGACCTCCCAAAGGGAGGGCCTTCTCCTGTTCAACTTGTATAGCAGTAATTTAATTAAAGTGATAGAACACACTTTAAAAATTTCATTCATGGATGTTACAAAATTGGGAGAGATGACTGTCAAAAGCAAAAACAAACATAACCCCCCTAAACTAAGAAATCCTAAAGAAGTCAATTCTAACAATATGAGTTTTAAAAGTGATCAAAGCAGAAACAACTTCAGTTCAACATATAAATGACAAAATCCAGCTTGCCTTGTAGCAGAATGGGTTAAAAAAGAAGGAGCAAAGAAAAGGAAAGGAGCAGTTTCAAAGGAAGGAAGAGTTTATGCTTCTGTGTGAGGTGCTAGAAAAATCAAATGTACTCACAGGTTATATCAAGGGAAGTATGGTACCTAAAGCAAGGGAGGTGATAATTCTCTGGTCCATATAAAGCAAAGCAGTCAGTTCTGAATGCCTCTCTTTAAAGAAGTACAAATGGAAATACACTCAGTATAGCAGCCGGGGAGAGGGATTTCTATATCATGTCCTATAAGGAACTGAGAATGTTTGACTTGGAGAAAAGAAGTCTTAGAGGGACCTTCATAGCTGTTTTCAAATATGGGAAGAGCCACATGCTGTTAAGACAGTGAGGTCAACTCAGGATGTGCATAGACAGGTCGAGGACCCTGAGTAGGTGGCAGTGAAGCTCCCAGGAGGCGCACTGGGCCGTGGGCCCATGGCTCTGTCCTGCAGATGCTTCTCAGAGCTGCGTGGCCCTCCTGGGGACTGTTGTCATCAGATCATAGCAGCAGATGGGAAACCAGGCCAGAGGGAATAACATTCTGCCACCCTTTGAGCCCATGGCGGTCAGAGATTCCAGGGTCACTCACAGTCTCCCCCCAGGAAAGGTCTTTGGGAGATAGGTCCAAAGATAAATACTTTTAGTAGAATACAATGTTTTTATTATTTAAAAAAAATCTCTGACTTCTGGGCAAGCACTGATCGCAACCAGCAGCAGAGCACCATGGAAACAGCATGGACTTTGGGCCTCCCTGGTGGTGCAGGGGTTAAGTCTCAGCACTGTCAAGCTATGAGTTCAATCCCCAGCCAGGAAGCTGACCCACATGGCGCAACAGACCTCTGCTGTTTCCCCGCTGCTCCCCTCAGCAGTGTATTTCAGTCAGTTTTCCTGTTCTGCTCCCCACTCTGTCTTTGGTGAATCCTCTCATCCCCCACATCTCTGGCCTGCACCCCAGCTCTTGTATGCATAAATAAATAAAATAAATCTTTAAAAAAAAGAAAGAAAGGGCACGAGCTCTGGAGGCAGACTCTTGGGGTTGATTTCTGGTTCTGGCACTTACTGCTCTTGTACTTTTGGCAAACTGCTTTGTTCATGCAGCAATATTGGTGCTGTAAGAGTTGTTGGAGGGTTAAATGAGATACCATATCCCTCTGATTCTAAGGTGCACATTTTTTCATGTTTTAATGGCTCTGAAATCAAGACACATTTAACATTGATGGCATGTCAGAGTTTCACTGGGAGTGTGTTTTTTTTTTCCTTACCAGCACATAAAGTAATGTGGGTCTTACAAAAATCAATGGCAACTTATATTCAAATATTCTAACATATATTAAAACTTAGCACAACGACTGGAACAGAAAGAGGGCTCAACATATTAATTCCAATCTTCCTTTTCTGGACAACGGCTTCACAAATTCTGAGGAAGAAGGAGACCCTCAAGAATGATCGATGAGAGTTGGTCTATAGATTTTCAATATGGAAAATTAACGAGAAGGTCCACACAAGTTCACATACATGACATATGTGTAATATGACATGTATGAGTCTGAATATAGGAAGGTGAATATGCCACATATATGTTCTTTCTCACCCCATTCCCTAGGGTCATGTAAATTTTCTGTAATTTTCCAACTCTGTCAGCTCAGTATATTTTGGCTCAGACATTTATTGAACACAAGGCTGAATGTTTTTGCCGACTTTATCTTCGGGAAGAGATGGAAGGAAAGATAACTTCCACCCCGAATACTCTACCCTCATCTCCCAAACCAACTGCTGACCACGGAATGCTTTTGACACATTTAATATCTTTCAGGTCCGATTTCTTCCTCTTCTGGTGCTCAATTCAAGATGCTTTATGTTGTCGCTAGAAGCGTGTAATAATCTCAGCACTGCAAGGATATACCAGTTAGGGGCATTTTTTTCTTGACCTGGCTGACCTTGAACATAATCATCACCAAGGCTTTTTGTCGCCAGGTACTGCAGTTTGAAGTGTGGATTTTTCCACATATAACATAACTGATCCTTTAAAAATGTTAACACGTGCCTCACCGTTCTGCTGTATTAGTGAGTTACCCAGGTTAATTACATCTTACACAAAATCCACTTCTTTATAACTGCATTACATTTAACTTTCTGATGGACTCGCTTGGCTTATCTTACAGCAATATTACAAATTCACTTGCTAGCTCTTTCTCTCTCCCTGATCCAACTTCCTGATAGTGGATTGCTGCTTAGACTCCGGGTCTCCCGGGAGATGTGCGGGACAAAGTTTTCTTGTTGGTGTGGTGGGTTACTAGTTATTGACATTTATTCACTATATATCCATATAGATTCTGGGTCTAACTAGAAAGATAGAAGGTAGGCCTTCAAGGCATTCATCTACTAGGCCAGAGACACGTAAGAGAATTCATACTGAACAGGGACTCTGTGAAGTGACTGGCACTCGATTGCTTAATCTGGGGTCTCTGTTCCTTCTGACCAGGCTGCTCTGTCCAGCTGCGCCTCATATTCCCAGCAGTGGCTTGTCTGCTCACCAAGTAGTGTGTGTGTTCCCAAACCTATTTATGTCGGTTTCTCTTGTCATGGTCCTTACCATTCAATCCAACTTACTTCAAGTGATGAAAGCTAAGTACACACGAGGGTTAGGGTTAGGGTTAGTATCTACAAGATTTAAATGAAATGTTTGGGAAAGACACACTAAACGTGAGTTTCTCAAAATGTGCTGTCAACTTAGGCGTGGAAGAACCAGCTATAAAACACCATGAAATCTGGAAAACTCTGATTGCCTCACAGATGTCTTTAAGATCTTGCTCCACTTTAAAGAAACCAAGACTAAATTGTTGTGAAAGGCTGGGCGGCACGGCTCATCCAAGAAATAGGATGCAGGACTCGAAAGGGAGGCACCAAACTCCAAAGAAGGGCTTTGGCCCTACATCAAAAACTTCAGGGATGTTTTAAGTCGAAATAAAGGCTTAAGGAATGGTTTCATCATTTTCTATGATTCCTGCTTTAACTAACTTGTTCAACTAAATCACCAGCTATTAATTGACTAGGGTGTAAGGGTGTCGACTGTTGTTAACATAATAATATGTTAAGAGTCATAATACAGGCGCTCAGACAGACAAGACGACTCTTCCAGGGGAAGGAGCACCTCAGCCGAGTTCGGTGGAGGAGGTGAGTCCGGCCCTGTGCACTCCCAAGGCTGGACCAGGAGTTCCCGGGGGATCTGGAAAGGTCATCTGTGCCCAGAGGAAGGACCAGCATAGTCACGTCAGTCAGTTTTCCAGACTTTGTAAACCAACTGGGGACAAGACAGCAGATGTTTGTCTCAATCTGCTGTCACTGCCGTGTGACCTTAAGCAAGTTGTCTGTGCCTCAGTATCTCCATCTGGGAGGTAAAAATAAATGAGGGTGCGCTCCAGAGTAGGCACATCTCACTTCCATGGGAAAATTATAGGAGAGGACCTGTGGATAATCACGCATGCATCAAAATATATGCCAAATTATTGCAAGGGTTTCCAGGAACAAGGGAGTAGGCATGCTGTAGATGAGTCTAGAGAAAAAGGAAATGTTTCAGAGGTCTTCTAAAATCCCTGCTATGAATATAAGCAAGAGAAGAAGATGTGCAGCAGAAGCCCCAGGTGCCAGAGGCCATGTCGACTCTTGAGACCATCGGCCAAATGGGAAAGAACTTAACTACCAGCACTTAACATCAGACCACACAGCCTGCCCTCCACGGCCAATTATTACGTGTATCTTCATTTCATCGATGAGGTTACACAGGTGATATACAGGTTACACAGATGATACACGGAGAGCAGGGAGCAGAACCTTGGTTGCGTAATTCCGAATCCCGTGGCTTTCCCAATACCCAGGCTGCCTCGCTCAGGGATTGTTAGGGCACAAACCCTGGGCTGCTGTGTCTTGTAATTGCTCATCTGTTAAAACTTTTCATAGGACAGGACGCGGCAACTAATAGCTAAAATGAAGCTTGGAGATTATCAGGGATTTCAATTATCCTGCCTATCTCTGACCTCCATTACCAGCGATAATCAGAAGCCAGCTCTAGCAATTTTCTGAAACTTTCATTAATTTTAAATAAATTTATACAATGTCATTTCCCCCTCTTTATCCAAATTAAAATGTCCTTGTCTTTTCAGTTTCTCATTGCAGGCAAATCCCTTGTATGTCTTGGAGACAGTCTGTTGTTTTTCTATGGATCCTTTGTATTTCTGCTTTGTTTTCTTTGAAATGAAAGGACCCAAAGCTGAATTCTGATTTTAAGGTGAAGTCATAACATCAATGTATATCATTAAAATGTTTTATTGTAATTACAGAAATAGTCAATGCCAAATTATGTGCACTATATTATTTTCTGCATTATTCCTTATCCCATTCTCAAAGTTAATACAGCCTATTATAGCTCATTCACGCTCCTGACTGCGGCACAGCAAGCAGATGTCTCCATTGAGCAATCCACAATGAATCCGAGATCTTTTTCCTGAGCACTTAGAAGTAGAGTAATTCAGAGCCCATCAGTGAGTATGAGCTGTTCCAATTGTTCCTTCCAGTGTACATTAGCTTGCACTTGTCTACATAAAATTTCAAAGAATCATAGATATCAGAGATGGAAAAGACCAGTTAGTTTATCAAATCTGCCCACTCTGCCAGTGAAAGCAAGCAAAGGAAGGATTCTATCAGTTCATGCTATTTTAATGATCCTTATTAATGAAAATTACAATGCTTGTTTATATTACATGGCTTCTTTCATTCCAAAGTCAATTAAGATGCTTTTTTTTTTTTTAAAGCAATGTTTCTTTTCAAAAAGGGCTCTGGGGTCCAGGCATCAATGTTCATCACCAAAGCCAACCCAGCAAAGCCACTGAGTAAGGCAGGGGCCCCTTGGGGTGTTCTTGGGGGTTGCAAAGGTGAGTAGAAATTAAAGCTCAGCCCTATTTATCACCTACGTAGGGCTCTGTGGTAGTGAGCTTTTCTTATGATCACTCTAAGGAAAGTTCCAGATGACAAGGACAGTGGGGGACTAGAGAGAGTCCTCAGGCTTTAGGGATTGAGGAAGAGTTCGTTAGGAAAGTGACATTTGCACCAGACCTTTAAGGAAACCTGAACATAATGTGCAGAATGCTGGGAAGCGGACTTGACAAAGAACCAAACCAAACCAAGAGACCTTAGCCGGATTTCTCCCTTACTCTGTAAAGACGAGTCTGTACAGTCCCACTGCAAGTGGGTATCCTCTGTATACAGAAGGCGTCTACTTGGCCTCTTGAAACAAGATCAGGATGTGGAGGGTCCATTTAATTACCAACCAGAAACAATAATCCAAATACACAGAATACTGATCTGAATATACTGATAGGGATAAGACAGAATGTTTTACATTAGAATTGCCTCCAATTGTTTTTTTAAATGGTCTAGTATTGTATGCAAGGAAAATCGGGCATTCCCAACTACTGACTGAAATCTCCAGTGACTAGATAAATGACTCACTTGCCAGTATCTAGAACCATTCAATACCACACAATGTAGTCAAATACTGATACTGTGTATTATGCGGTCGCTTGAAGGACTTGCAGGGCTTTGTGGATTGCTGGGTTCCCAACCATCTATGTTGGATGCACAGAACAAAGAATTCCACTTTCTGTCTCCCTTGATAGAAACACCAATATATTTGTATGTTTAGTAAGAATAGCTGTCTACTTTTAGTCAAGGAACCTAATCTTTGAAAGCACTATTATCAGTCAACATATGATTGCAGTAGTTAGTTGCTTTAGACCAGCCTTCATAAAAATCTCATGTGAAGAAAAGGAAACTACAGAAGACTCCCAGTACTTCTGTATTTGTCCCCTCAACTCCCATTGCAGGGTCGTCTCCAGGATGAAGCTTCCCTAGGTCCTCCCACCACCATTCCCTTTACCACGGAATTAATTATTTTCTCTCTGGTCTACCACATTACCTTGGTGCATTTCTGTATGCTTTATTATTAGTTGTGTGAACATCTATCTCCCTCCAGAAGAATGAAAGCACCTTAAAGGGAGGGATTCGCTCTTACTCGTCTCGCATTCGCTACACCGAGCTTATTTTTCCTTGCCTGACCCACAGCAGATACTCAACACCTGTCGGCTACATCATTTGGTCAGGCCTGAGAGATCTTAAAATTTCCCTGGGAACCCTTTCCAGAATTTTCCCTTGGCTGTCTAATCATGGCGCCAGCTTCAGAGGCAGCTAGGTAGATGTGTACCTTTGACTATCCTTCATCCAGTCAGCACAAATCTTGGGTAGTGAACAGCGGAAGTGCTCCCCTAGAAGGATCTGCTCATGAGTCAGTCGTGTTCACATTCATCACTTATGTGAATCTGGAAAACGCTGATGTGGGCCTGGCCGCAGGGCAGACAGACTCTCACACAAGTTCTGGTCTCCACTTACCAGTTAGGCAAGTTAAACTCTAGACCTCAGTTCCCTCCACTGTGAGATGCAGACATTCATCTCACCTATCTTGGTTAAATAAGATAATGCATGAAAGGGTCTTGCTCATAGCAAATAATTAAGTATTACTATTATGTTTCATAAAGTAGAAACAGTAATACAAATCTTTTAGGATTATTATAAGGAATGCATGATATAACAAGTAAAATTTTACTGAACACATTGTTCTGTTGATGGTTCCTTCCTACGTGCTGGAATAATCACTACGATTGACTGAGCACCAGTATGTCTTTGGTAATGTGTCCAAGTCACTTTAAATATATTATACCATCTGATTTAATTCCCATAATAAGCTATTGAAATAATAATCATTATTCCTGTTTTACAGATGAGTAAATTGAGTTTCAGAGAGAATAAATAACCAACCCAAGGTCATGTCATTAGTTTGAGACAGATTGTTCTAGAAACATACGATAAGAGGGATCAAATATAGCATAGAAAACTAGAAGAAGAAATTATAGGAGGGAAGCAAAGGCAGAAACCCCCTAAGGAGTTTGGGTTCCTCTTTACATTCTCCCTGATCCCCAATTCCAGGATTCTGATTGCTTTTTAAACTAGTCTCTGGGATCCATGTCAATATAATCTTATTCTTACTACTCACCTACTCTTGCTTTTTAATAAATGTGTGAAAAAAAGTCATTCACCTAAGAACTAACTCTAACAAACTTCCTCCTCCCAATTTTTTCCTGATTATAAATTTTCTGTTTGTTCTCAGGTTCTTCTTAGCTCAGTTATACTAATTGTCATCCATGAAACCTTTGAATTTTTAATAACCTGGTTATGCTTAATTTCCTAGACTTCCATAATGGGTCTATGTTAGCTATGTCAAGTACACTTGTTGCCAGCTACACGGAAGGAAAGATGGCCCCTTCCATAGTTGTTACTAGAAGGCCATCTAGTTTCATATCAAGAGACCAGCCCCTGACCTACCCACCTCCCTCAGTTTCAGGATCTTGGACTGGAGAGGTACAGCTTTGACATATTTTTCTAGCAACTCCAACCATAGTCTGGTTAGAGAACTATGAGAGTGGTAATGCAAAGATGTGTTGGGGTCATTGGATTCTTTCTTGGGAATCTGAATTAGGTAATTCTGAGAGAATAAAGCAATTATCAGAGAAAACTACAAGTGAAAGACTATAAGGAAAGTGTCATGAGGAAGCAGCCATGACGGAGTTGGGGTGGAAAGGGTCTTGGCAAGTCAAAGATGCAACGTTAGGGATAAGGGATAGCTATGAAATTGAGGGACGTGACTCAGAGTCCAGCTAGAAGACCAACAGGTCACAGAAAGGGCCCAAGGAATGCAAACTCGCCGTGAAAGAATGGCATTGCTACAAGAGCTGCCTCAGCGCCTTCTAGTTCAGTCTGCGTGCATCCTCACAACAAATAGCCCTATGAAGCCCGGTTTTTGCAGCATATTTTGAGAAGAGTAAAGCTAAATTTATTAACCTCTTCTTTGTTTCAAATGGGTCACAGCGGCAGAGTCCTGGAATCAAGTGTTAATATTCTTTGCTTGTCCAGATTTCCTTAAAGATCTCTGTTTTCCCGTTTCTGAGACAGAAGAAACTGCTTTTCGGCAACTATCTGCTACCAAGACAAACTCCACCATCTTATTTATCATCTGCGATTCTTTGATATGTTAAAAAAAAAAAAAAACCCTTGGGTAAGGGGACCACAAAATCCAAAATAGGAAATATGACAAATGAGATTTAGGGAGAACGGTGGGCATAAGGAAAAGGACGACTCAGATACGAAAACATTTTGCTATGAATGGGGTGATTTATTCCTTGCAAAAGGGGGGAAGGGTGAATACTCTAAGAAATGTCCTTTTTTATGGGGGACATAAAGTTGTATCATTTAAGATTGCTGCATGAGAGTCTTTCTGCGTTTAAACTTATGAATAAGCTGTATTTCAACGTGAATTGTTTATTCATCCAGCAGCATTTGTCGCTCCCTGCTCTGTTTCACCCCATGCTAGGTATCACTGTTTCAAAAACTAAAGAGAGCCTCGAGCCTGGAGGAGCTGTCGTTCAGAGAGGAGGCAGACACCAGCCACTGGGATAAGTGTACACCCAGCCCAGCAGCAATGGAGCAGATAGGAAGAGTTGGGCCTAAGAAGCATCCAGAAAGAAATGCCCAGGATGAGGTTCGAAGGAACAGTGGGTGTTGGCTTATAAAGGATGAGGCCTGGGCCTTAGCACAAGAGCTCAAATCCCACCTTCTTTAGACTGTGGTTGCCTTAAGCACCTCACTGTGTTACGGGTTTCTGTATAGTGGGCCTCTGAGACAGGCATCCCTGCAGAAAGTGGGTGTTTGACCCATATTCAAAATGCCCCTTGTCCATAGACCCTCAGCAAAATTTTCCTTCTTAGACATACACTAACCACACAGGTCCCAAGGATAACGGGAAGCCGAATATACCTAGTAGCAGACCAGATAAAGCCACCCAGAGGTTCACAAGTTTCTCTTCAGAGCAAATGTTGGCTTGACTGCCATTACAGTTTACTTTGAGTTTGTGTATTTTTTTCTCAAAAAAAAGACTGATTATGAATTTTGTGGAAATTACTAAAGTCCTCCAAAGCTTAGCTTAGAAGCATTTGAATCTTTAAGTGACTACCATAAAAATACTTTTGAGGATTACTTAGAACACTAAAAATTAGATCACCAGCAATAATAAGTAGAATGTGAGTTTCTTTTCCTCTATATTTAGCATTCATCAATAACCAAATATTTCAGATATTTTCTACGGTGTATATTCTTAAATGCTAAAAAGCTTCCTGGTTATGCCACTTCATAAACCTATTCCTGTTTTCCCGTCTTCAAAGTCAATAATACATTTCTCTTATGTATCTACTTCAGGGTTGTTATAAAGTGAAGCCAGAGAGCCGATGTCAGGAATTTTAAACAGCCATGATAAAGGAATAATATAAGCAAAAAATTACTATAGATGGTCTTCAAAATTCCCTTCCCCTGTTAGAAGGTAATTACCTTACATACTTTTTTTTTTCATACAGAAATAAGACCAATTCAAAGAGGGTCCATGATTTAATCTCAAAGCAGCCTTGCACGGGCCTTCCTTGCAACAAGCAAGAGGATATTCCTAAAACGTAGCAGAAGACTTTACTCTGGAGTCCTAAATATTGCATTAAGAACTACCATGTAAAATGTTAAAATTATGTCTTCTCAAAGGTTTAACCAATTTCAAATGAATAATGCTTGGAATTCCTCATAGCATGATTAATAGAAGCATCGTTCATTCTCCCTTCTCTGCCCCTCTCCTGGCCACATTTCAGGAGCAGTTTATTACTCACATCCTACAGGCGCACACGACACACACACACGCACACACACAGACGCAGAACACCATGTCACAGTCTCCAGCAGCACCTGCAGGAGTTGTGTGTCATAAAGATTGTCAGTCTCCTCATCACCCCCCAAAGCATAATATCAAACACACAGCATGTCGCGTTAACACCCCAGTTGCTTCAACTGGTCCCTCACATCCTCAAAACAATGTGTAAGCAGGATGTAAAAAGACACAGCACAATTTCTATGAAAAAGCACGTGAGAATAGTGAAGCTCAGAGATGTACCAGCGCCCGTCCATTTTAAATTCCTACTTATCATACAGGAAGACATGCATTCAAAACAGCCTATTCTTTGGAAAATGGTTCTTTAGTCTCCTTGCACATGTGCCTGCATGCTGACTGGCAAATTCTCTTAAAATCCATAAATTAAAATCTCACTTCTTTTCTATTATGTTTTTCACTTCAAAATGCCAACAGTTTGTATGACTGTATAAGGACTAAACCTCTAATCCCCACAAAACTCCTATTTCCCCTTTGGTAACCATGGTTCTTGCATTGGGCCTTGTATAGGGAGGTGCCAAGACCAGATTCATGGAAAAGCCTGTTCCTAAAATCAGAGAAATACTGAATAACAGAGCTGGGAGGACTCTTCGAGACGATTCTGTCCCATCCTCTCATTGTCACAGAAGTCCAGGACCTAGAATGGGGAGTTCAAGGTCAAGGCTGGCAAAAACAGAACCTGGTCCAACGTACTTTGTTCCAAAAAAAAGTCATTAAATTATATTCAGGAATCCCTTTCTTTGGATTAACATTTAAATTTCAATCTTTAAAAATGGGACCGAAGCTAAGGCATTTATTTTAATGCCCTGTCAACACAGTGTCTTTGACCTAAATATCGTGCTGGTCGCCTCGCCTCTTTGCTTCCTGTCTCTTGAAGGGATTTGACCCAACAAGGGAGAATTAATCGTCCTGCCGTGTTGCCCCTTATTTTCTTGTGAGTGTCTGGTTGAGTCCCACCCCCTTCCTCGAATGGAACAGAAGGATGGCAATATTAATTAACTCATAGGGCTGTTACAGGAGGGGGCTAAGAAGGTATCACTTGAAAGTGCATCAGATGCCAAGGGTTAAAAGAAATGGAGAAAATTTCCATTTTATATCGTCTATATATGGGTTCTTGGGGGGAGCCTCAAAAAACTCTACAAAATCCTCTCTAATAAAACTTCATACAGGCCACTAATAACCTCTGAGTTGGGGGCATGTCCTGTGCATTGAGCTGGCTTTACCTTCAGTCTAAAGGCACAAACAGTTTTATTTATACACAGACCCACACACTGCACCTTCTAGAAGTCACCAGCCTTCATCTTTAATCTCCCAGAGTTAAGAATGAGCCAGAGCACTGCTGCCCGGGCCCCTCGTTCTGTTAAATCTTCCTTGCCCACCAGCCCCTGTTTTGTTCACTTCTTACCCCCCTTTCAGAATACTCTCCCCCTGGGCCTACTCAGGTGGCCTCTTTCAGAGGCAGCTCCAGCAGCAGACACATGGAGTGGGGGGTGCTGTGCCGGAAGTGATCAAACACTTGCAAATGGCATCATGTGCTCGCAGGAGGAGGCAGTGGCCACAGGTGCCAAATGCAGATCACGGTGGCAGCCCGGGTGGGGCTGCTGCAGCGGCTGGTGCTCCTCTGTGTCGTGTGTGACAACGTCGCGCGCATAGCAGTGACTCTCATTTTACTCATCAGAGGGCTTAACCACACAACCTGTGTGGGTTCCCAAAGTATAGGCATCAAACCTATGATTTATGTGTGGGTGGGCATGTCTGTCTTTGCTTCAAACTACTAAATTAATCTAGAAAAAAAGAAAAGATGGATTGACAACACTGAAGAAAACACGCCTCTGAGGACTAAAGGAAAAACACAATGCAGAAAAGGGTGATACAAGCACGAACACAAATCTGCCTCCGTGGAGACGGCCGGCCTTGCAGTCATTTATTCTCTCCAAGTAAGGCCACACGTTGGACGGACTGGGATGTTCCTAGCTCTGGCCTCCTCAAAGCAGCAAGACTTTAGTAACCCCTCCGAAGTGGGACCATGGAAGAGATTTCGGAATTATTTTTCTCTTTATAGCTATGGGTCCTTGTTGGGGGGGTGGGAAGGAAAAGCCATTTTGTTACACTGTTGTTGTCTTTGGGGTTTCAAGATGGCAAGCACAAGAGTATCTTCTGCATCCAAGTGTTTAGTATCAACTGGAAGAACTAGGGGCGCATGAAGGGACTCCAGAGCCCCCAATGTTCTCCTCCAATGTTCTTGAACCATGCAGATAAGGACCAGAGAGGCTGGTGACTCCCGTGAAGCTATGTAACAGGACAGGTGGAAATGGCTAGCGGACAGCATCTCTGCCTCTGCCGCGTTGTGTTAGTGGAGAGAAAGCACCGGAAACAGAGCATCTTCTACAGTCTTTGGAGGTGCTGGGGCATTCTGTGGTGGGGTGGCGCCAGTGCACAGGGGCTTGGCTGTGGCAAGAACTCAGCCACCAAGAGAACAGCACAGTTAGCTTCTGTCTAGTTACAGACTTCAGGTTAATTAGGTAGACGGCTTTCTGTCCTTCACTCTAGTATCTGCATGCCACTCGATACACGTTATCAATGTTATAATTACTCACTTCTTTAACTATGTGGTTCATGTTAATGACAGCAGCAGACTGCAAAGGGCGCAGCTGCCTCGTTCTTTCCTACATTTTCATTCCCAACAAAGTGCCCGGTGCCTAGTAAATGCCCCTAAAATATAAGTGGAATAAAAAGTGAGTACACGAGTGAACGCACACAAAATCAAGCTGTCACACAGGCCAGTTTGCGCCGTGTGTCCTGACCAGGCCTGAGCATGCCCACCTTGGACAGACCCAAGTGTGTGCAAAAATCGAGCGTGGAGGCCAGGTGAGGGTGGCCTGCAAGGTGACCCGCGGGGCCGGGGACCCCAGCTGTGGCTGAAGGCCAGGGCAGCTTCATGGAGCTGCCTCATGTTACTGGGGCTCTTACCTGGGCCCTCGCGTCCCCATGTGTCCCTTTAAAACTTGACAAATAGCCTTTTACTTTGTGGTTCTGCTAGGAAGATATCTGGACCCTAAAATCTTGCCAGAAACAAACCATGGTGAGATCTTCTGCTTCCAAAGTAGAAAGCAATTAAGTTTTAAAATGGGCAGGCAGGACAGCTCTGTCCTAATGAAACATGATGGGGGGGGGGGTTCTTGTCAGACCCAGGCGGATAAATATCCTGCCTTCTTCCTCTGTCACGCCCAGAAGTCAGGGCCTCCAGGCCTCTGTGGGAAGGACGTAAATATCCTCATATTCTTACAGTCCCTGCTTCCATCTCTAGCTGTCACGGGCAGTCAGCCTGATAAACATTTGCAGTTAGAATGGGAGAAGGCACAGCCTCCCAGGCGCTTACAGATTTTTTTCGACAAGTAGCAGAGTCACAGAAAACCTAGAATTAGGTAAGAAAGCGAAATTCCCCCAGAGAATTCAAAGAGAGCTACAACTGAGAGCCTTGAAATAATCGCCGTGGAAGAAGAGAGGCGAGGAAATCCACCATCTAAGAAAACAAGCGCGTTTTTCTTAAAATTAAAAAAAGAACAACCATATTAGACCCTGATCTGCGCCCTCTCCTCCCATCTCTCAAGATGTCACTTTAACAAGCAAGAGGTTTTATCCACAAACCGCCGGGCGAGTAAACAGGCTGCACATTCTTCCCCTCACACCCACAGTGAGGTATTTACTCTCTGATAAACAGCAATTGTAAATAAATCTCATTTAATCTCTAAAAGCCACCATAAAAATCTTTAACCTCCAAGGTAGAGTTTACAGATGTGTCTGCAAGCTCGGAAGAAACTCCTCTTCCCGGGAGCCACGTTTTCCCTCCCGAGCATCTCACATTGACCTTCTTTTTAAAAAAAATATGTCCGAGGGAGGCGGACCGGGCAACCCGACGCCTCCCACCCCATTCTCTGGACAAATCGGCCAATAAATCTCACGAAAAGACACAAGAGAAAAAGACAGAAGCCAACAGGTGGAAAAAGGCTTTTTGTTCCCTTAGAAATGCGCAGACATTTGATCTGTGTCCCCGGGTCTATTTGTCTCCAGGGTCTTAAATGATGGTTTTATTATCACGACGAGGATGATCAAGAATAATGATAACACTTGCCCGGATTCCGCAGGCTCTGGCGGAGGGTTTCTCCCCGGTTTTGGACAGAACCCTGCGCTCTGCGCGGCCCAGCCCCGGGGTGCGCGCAGCCTCCCCGGCCGACCCCCCGGGTGCTGCAGATGGGGAAACCGAGGCCCGGGGCGCCCCGCAACTCCCGCTCAGCGTCTGCCGCCGGAGACGGCCCCGAGGCTGGAAAAGTTTCTGGCTCGCCTGGCGGCAGAGTTCCCCGCGCCCCCTCCCCGCCGGCCCGCCGCTCCTCCCCCGAGAGTCGGGGCTCAGGTGCGGGGGCTCGGGGTGCGCGCCCCCCTGCGCGGCCAGGCGCCCCGGGCCGCGCGTGGGAAGCGCACACGCGCGCACACGCTCCGCACACAAAGCTCCTGCATCGCGGGGCGCCCGCGGGGCCCCCCCAACCCCGGCCCGCCGCCCGCTCCCGGGGCCTGGGGCTCCGGGCCGGCTCGGAACCGGCTCCGCCTCGCGCCTCCAGCCCCGGCTTCCCTCGCCGGTTCTCCCTCGCGCCCTCGGCCGCCTCCCACCCTCTGCATCCACTCGGGCTCCCCCAGCAGCCCGGAGGCGCCGAGCCTGTTCCTGGGGTTCCCTAGAAAGAGGGGCCAGCCCCAGCCGCGCCCTGGAAGACTTGCAGGGCGGGCGAGGCGCGAGCTCCACTAGCAGGAGCCCCGCGCCCCCCCTGAGCAGCAGGGGCGAGACCCCCACTTCCAGGCACGGGCAAGCCCGCCTGCCGCCGAGGAAGGGATTGTTGGGGCTCTTACCTTTTTTATGAGGAGAAATTCTGGAGAATCATTTCAGAAACTGAGGGGGAAAGTGAATGAAACAAAAAAGACCCTTTTCCTGCAATCCCTGGCCTCCCGGTATCAAGACACTAGGACAACATCAAAGCAACTTAGGGGGAACACTTTAGGGGCCTATTGTCTGCTCTGGTCTGATCTGTTTTTCTTCTGACTCCCCCTCGCTGCGCTGACACTTGGTACGGCCCAGGCATTCATGCCAAGTAGCTTTCACACATGGAAGCTTGTCTCCAGCAATTGCTGACAAGCCACAAACAAGACATTCTCCCTCCCTTCTCCGTGGCCCCCCCACTGGTCCCCTCCACCTTCTCCTCCCCCTTTCTTCTGAATGCAAACTAAAACTCTCCAGTGACAGGCAGGCTTGCAGGCCTGGCCTAGCTGCATGCAGCCTCTCTCTCTCTCTCTCTCTCTCTCTCTCTCTCTCTCTCTAGCTCGTTCGCTCGCAAGCAGCAGCTCAGCTAGTTGCTGCTGTATGGTGGAGTTACACAGGAAAAAGCTAGGCTGAGCTGGGGGCAGGGACAGAAATGCAGGGAGAGCGAAGCCGCCTCCTGTGTCCTGGTAAAATGGCAGAAGAGAGGTGAGCCCTCTGGAGAGCCAGCAGCGGCCACGCACGTGTGCAGAGACCCCCCGGGGCAGGCCGCTCCGCAGAGGGCGAGGAATGACCCCACAAAGGAAAAAGCAAAGTCCCACCAGCTTGGGGCTGGGGGGGGGGCGTGGAGAGAGTGGGTGCACCCAGGACCCCGGTTTCTGTGGAATGTTTGGCTTCTCTTCTTTATAGTAGAGAGAAACGTGTTCCCTGAGGATCTGGTCTTTCTTCACTTGCGTAATTGAGCGTAGACCTGAGCTACTAGTTAAAAGAAAACCATGAAATGTGTAAATGTGCAAGTAAACTTCGCTGTGGGTTCAACTTGTGCCCAGGATGTTTTTAAAGTGGAGCCTTTTTAAAACACACACACACGCACACACACACACACAGAAACCCTGGAGAGCAGGAGCTGGGAGAGTAGGAACAAGTAGTGTAAACTCTGAGCTGTGAAGTGTGATGCCGAAGTTCCCGATCGCCAGGCTGCTGGGATTTATGGAGGGAGGCTGGGCACTGCGGGCTGGGGGAGGGTGAGCCTGTGAGCTGTTTTCTAGGAATGAGGGGGAATGAGGTAGGATAATGAATATGGCAAGAAACAAGCAGGAATTTGATTGGTGTGGAGGGAGGAAGAAGGTGGGGGTGTCAGGGAGGGAAGAGAGAGAGAGAGAGAGAGAGAGAGAGAGAGAGAGAAACACTGCTTTTTAAAAAGAAAAATGGAAACGCAGAGATTGAAACATGGGAAGTAAATGAGGTGGCACAGGCATAAAATGTGAACACAAAGAAACACAAAGGAGGTGCAGATTTGCAGATGGCAGGAAACCAGAAGGGCCAATTGAGATCAAGGACTCAGGATGAATGTGTGACATTCACATTTTTAGCATGTGTGGAGTCAGGCCTGGCACGCCGGGGCGGGTGTCCTGGAGCGAGCACAGAAGCCCAGCGCCTGCCCGCAGCCTAACCAGCTCTGGGATTTTGCACGCAGGCTGCTTACACTCTTCCTCAGAATCTTCCTCTCCAGCATGGAAATGACTTGAACATGCATCGCTCACCCCTTCGTAGAGTGCAAGAAGGGATAAGCCATGACTCTGTACACTGAAACGAAGAATCACTACTGAAAACACCACCTCGAAGCCACGCCTGGTCCGGCCAGCGCTCCCCGGTTCTCCACCGTGTCTGCCCCTCGGAACCGTCTGTCCCACTCCTGCTACTGCTAAAGATCATGACAGTGGTGCTAGCAAGAGCCATGATTACTGTGGATCGAGTATTTATGTGATTGTCAACATTTCCCCAGGCATTTATCCCATGAAGTCATTTCTATTAAAACCATCACCAGTGGCAGATGATGAGAAGCGAGGCGCAGAGAGGGCAAACAACTTGCCTGAGCTCGCACAGCAGGGTGGGCTGAGCTGAAATCAGAGTCCGGTCTCTGTGGGTTCAGAGCTCAGGCATCTCCCGGCACTTCAAGTTCCCCAACCTGAGGAGCCGGTTCCCAGGTTCCCACGGTGCCCCGGTGCCCAAGTCAACAGCCCTACGTGTGCTTTGTTCCTGCAGTGCCTGGGGCAGGTTGGCCTCACATTGAGCCCAGGGACCCTCTGACCTCCCTTTGACAGCCCACTGACTCAGTGTCCACTTCCAAGTGCTGGTGACTCACCACACACAATGAGGTCTGCTTGACAAGAGTTTTAGAAAGGGTCAGCATAACCTGGGGTGATTTACAGATTGCCAGCCATGGAGAAAGGCGCTCAGACCAGGAAGTCGAGCCTTCCTTAAAAAAAGTTTTCAAAGCAAAGTAATAATAGCCACAAGGTATGGTCAATAATGGTGGCGATGGCCACACTTAGCAAGCCCTCACAGAGAGCAAACAGCCCATAGGTGTAAACTATTTAATGCTCCCATTTGCTAGATGGAGAAGCTGATGCACAGAGTTTCTAGAATGTATGAAGGTCACCCAGCCGGGGATCCTGGATGAGGTCCCGCCTGCCTGTTCTTCCAGAGGCCAAGCTCTTGCGCACCGCTAAGGGGGTGTCTCCAATGGAAGGGGAGAGGCAATACCGTCCTAGATTTTTCACACGTATTGTTGAATCTCATGCATGTCCCCTGAGTAGCTAGTGAAGAAGAAAGCGTGTTTCTGGGTCCCCAAACAGCCTCGACTTCAATCCTCCATGGTCCCACCCACAGGGGACAGAGAATCCCCAACTTCTGCAGCAGAACGTTTTGGGGTGAACACCAGTTCAGCTTATCTTCCCTCCAGCACGATGGCTTGCACCTGTCAACTCCAAAGAAAAGAGAAAATCCAAGTGGATAAGCGAGCAAGGTGAAAGCTGAGTGTGTCTAAGCACATTTCATAGGACTTCTGAATACTAAGCGTGGCGTGTAGAAGAACATGCTCCAGGTCCTTGGAACTGGATTCTGGTGCCAAACTCTGCCACCCATCAGTGTGCGAACTGGGTCTTGCTGGCTGAGCCTTCTTCAATTATAAAGTGAGATCATGACATTAACTCTAGAACCCGCTTCAGTGTTGAAACGCTATCATTCTAATAGGTGTCCAGATGATGAGGAAAAGATTAGAAGCCACGGTAACTGAGGAGATGTGTGTTTGTCCTCGAGGAGGTGGTGGCATCGAGGGCTGGAGCCAAAAAAACCCCTTCTTGTGCTGACCCACCCATATTATGCCAGAGCTCTTCCAAAATAACTTCTACATCATAGTTCTTTTTCACTTCATTTTACTTCACTTCTAAACTTCCCACCACCTGCAACTTCACTTGCATTATTACTAATCTTATAAAAATGCAAACACCTCTAGAGGGGGTAAGAAAAATCAGCCTTTCACATTTTAGTGTGAATTAGTTTACTAGGCTACTTTCCCCTACACTGGCCATTTAGATTAGAGGGTGAGGTGGAAAGACTAAGGGAGGCAGGCAGGTAGTTTTAGAATTTAGGAGACTCTTTGGCATAAGGCAGGCCTCGTTTAGGGGCTGTTCAGAGTAAAAGAAAGGTAAGGGGGCACTAGCACATGGGATCAACTCTGAGATGGTGAAGAGATACTACCAGGAAAATTACTGATTTCGAGGTTTCATCCGGAGCAAGTCTGGAATTAAAGGAAGGAACAGACACTTACCTCATCTTCCTCACCCACATTACCTTTCCCCTGCACCTGGCAGGCTCATGACAGGGTCCTGTGAGCTTGCTAGAGGGCTTAAGTTCCATTGAAAACATGGTTTTTGTGAGGGGGAAAAATACCGTTTCCCAAACTTCTAACCAAACCATTTTACCTTAGAAAACCCAGATATCATCTAATATACCTATTTACTTGTATGGACTTTTAACTGTGGAGGAAAAAATGTGGAGTTGGACAAGAGTCTTCTCTCTCCTTCACATTTCTGGAAGGTGAGTCGTCTGACGACATAAAGAAGAGAATCAAGCAGAAAATCGAGAAATAAATCCCCAGACTTACCAAGATAGAGTAGCAATTTCCAGGCAGGCAAGATCAGAACTCACCTCCTCTGAAAATAGCTCTCTCTTCTAATAATAAAGTATAATAAAATATAGCTACCCCTCCCCTGTGATTATCAGGCAAGGTGAAATTCCTGGGTTCTGGAGTGAAAGGCTCTGTGTTCCTGCATCAGTGTGCTTAGAGGCGGAATGACCTTGGCCAAGCCTTGCCACCTTCAGGAGCCACCGTTTCATAACACTGCACATGATACCATGAAGCATTGAGTCACTATGCCGGTGAGCTTGGTAAAAAAGGGCTATGCAAATTCGCTTGGTAATATGTCATGAGAAAAATGTATAATAAGAATAACAGCACCAACTCTGTGCCAGGCGTGTTCTCTGCATGCATTATCTCAGCGTCCTCGCCACTCGCCCGATAAGGAGAGCGCCACTCCAGGGACACAGCGTGACGTGTGTTGATGTGCTGGGTCTCCGGAGCCAGCCAGACTCGGCACTGAGCTACAGGCTCCGCTGCCCTGTGATTTTGGAGAAATTACTCAACCTTTCTGAGTTTCCATTTCCTCATTTGTAAAAGGAGGATATTAATAGTTTGCCTCATAGGATTATTTTGAGGCTGAAATGAGATAATGAAAACATGTGACATAATTAGCACAGTGCCCAGCACATGAAAAGTAATCAACAAATGTTAGATGCTGTATTTGTCCTCATTTCACAGACTTGATGAGAGGAAGTGCTTTACCCAAGGTCACACGGTTCTTAGCTTTAGAGGGGACTCAAGCCTGGTTCTGTTTGACCCAAAGGACCCTGTTCTTTCCTGCTGTTTCATATTACCTATCTTGCCATCAATTTTTCGGAACCACAAATAATTGAAAGGGTATCCCAATGACAGCGTCATTTGTTTTACCTTGATTGTCTCCCCATTCGAACTGTTAGTCTGTAAGTATAAACACTCCAGGAAAATACTTTCCATACTGGGCATCTTAGAGAAATGATGCTATTATTTAAAAATGCTCTGTGAAAAGCTCTCACAGAGTAGCTCAGAGCAAAACTCCAGCATCTCAGAAAAGCACTGTGACAACTCAGGTTTTAGAACTTAAAAATTAGGGCCTCCCTGGTGGCACAAGGGGTTAAGATGCAACCTATGAAGCTATCTGTAGCCACTGCAGCACAAGTTCTATCCCCAGCCAGGGAGGTGACCCACAAGGCACAGCAGACCTGTCTCTCCTGTCTCCCCGCTGCTCCCCTCAGCGGTGTATTTCTGTAGATCCGCCTGTTCAGTTCCTCACTCTGTCTCTGGTGAATCCTCTCACCCCCACACCTCTGGCCTATACCCCAGCTCTTGTCTGCATAGATAAACAAATCTTTAAAAAAATTATAACCTAATATTCCATCAACTTCTCTTCTTTGCTAAGCTCCTGTCAATGAAGTACACGAATGGGCAAAAGCTCAGTACAGGAGTATTGAGGAAAGAAGAACAAGGCATCTAGGTAACCCCAAACATATGGGCTTCTCCCCATACCTTGAGAGATAGGCAGAGAATTGCAAACTATAATTTTTACAAGCCAAAAAAAAAAAAAATGCTTCAGGGAGTACAACTCGAAAAATATGTATTAACAAGAGATTCACATGATTGAATTCCAGTGAGAGGTGGCAGGTAAAAATAGACCGTCATTGTAGTGGGGAATAGAAACCCCCTCTGCTTCAGAATAAGTGAATACAGCTTCTCCATTCTTTTAAAATGACAATTAATTAGAAGAATGGACTCCCGGCAGGTAGGAAGAGGGAAGTGGCCAACATCCTGGATGCCCCCAGCGTTAACACACAATTTTTTTAAAAGCCCAGATATTCTATCACTTTGTTGTTGTTTTCCAGGCATCTTGCTGAAAAAGCTCTAATTGTTGCAAAAGACCTCTCAATACTTTTAAAGGATCCTGATTAAATGATAAAGGATGGTCAGAAATTTGCTTGAGTTCATCTATTTTGGATTCATGTTGGGTTAACTAATGATGAGGTGGAGTTCTGTGCATCTCACCAGGGGTGTGACGTGTGCGTGACATGTGTGTGACGTGTGTGTGTGTGTGTGTTTACTCACCCACAGCCCTGATCGACACTATTCCTTACCCCAACTATGAAAATCTTAGTGTTTGTCATGAACAAAGCCTGTGTGTATAATGCAACTGGCATGTTAGTGGGACAGAGAAACCACTTTGCACTGTTTCTCCTCATCAGGGAGTGGGAGGGCAATTGGCAGCCCCTGAGCCAAGCCTGGGGAATGGGTATTAGCCTGGGTGAGGGAGGCACAAACAGAACTTACGTGTTTGCCATGGGCTGTATCTATAAATTCCCTTCCCTGAGCTTACCTCTCCTCAGAGCAGAAAGAGGCAGGAGAGCTACCACTGGGAGCAACTGGTTTTGGTAAACAAGGAGCCAGCTTCTCCCCCAAGGGAACAGATCAGAGGTGATGTAAAAAAAATAATAACAGTAGAGAGAAACTCTCCAACCTTTCAGGAAAGCAGTGCCGCTCCTGATTGACCTTGGCCGCTGCATTGCAGAGCTTTCTTGACCTTGGTTAATGATAGAGGGTTTCAGGTAAGAACTGGGGCGCTCCACTGCCCCCCAGGTCTGCACAGGAACCAGCAGAGGCAGCAGCTACCTAGACCACTAACCACAGCTAAGTAAGTCTCTGCTCAAACTGGCCTTGAGTTCACTTCAGCCTGATATGGAGAGGGGTCCATTTAAAAGAATGTCTTGCCAGCCTGGCTGCAGAATTTGAGTCGTTCCACCCGGCAGAGCTAGAAGATAATTGCTCTGAAACTATTACAGTTGCATTCATGGTACATCTGGACCTGAGGTTGTTTGACCTCTGAAAACCTGGACTGGAAATAATGCAATTATCTGAACTAAAGACAATTAAATTTAAAAAATATACTGAAACCAGGAAAAAGAGATGCATCTTTTATTTCAGATGTCTTTTGCCTAGCAATGGAGCGAGCGCCTTTCATAAAGATAAAAGATGCATTAAAGACTGAATAGTAGGTGATATTTTTATTTGAATTCAGTAAGCATTTGCTATGACCCGTTGTGTGCAAAAAAGTGCTAGGACTGGGGACCCCAAAATGAGCAAGATACTTTCCCAAAATGATTTAAAGGAACACGCCTTCTACATCGTAGGAAAAAGATGCACTCAAGTAACTATAGCACAAGCCAAGAAGTATGGCCAGCAAGTGCCACAGGCATTTTGAGGTGTCTGTCCACCTCCTTCCCTCCATTCTTGGGGAATAATCCTTGGGCTACCCACTCGGATAAACTCTAGCACTTATGCGGTCAGTCCTCTAGCCCAGATTCCCCCAGAAATGAAAAATTAGGACTCCCAGAAGCCAGCTGGTCTCTATTAGCTCTTGAATTGAGACCACTGAGGAAAGAAAAGTAATAAAATTGACTGATCAAAAAGGGAGAGATGAGAGTCCCTGGGGGCCGAGAGAGATCCTGGGTTACCGGTTTTCCAAACATTAGTGCCAGCTTGGGAAGAGACTTCCTGAATTTAGTTTCCTTAAGATGTTCTGGTTCTAGAATCTCCCTGGTGGCTCAAGGGGTTGAGTGACAGCGCTATGAAGCAATCTGCAGCTACTGTAGCCCTTAGTTCAATTCCTGGCCAGGGAGCTGACCCTCACGGCGCAGCAGACCTCTCCTGTCTCCCCGCTGCTCCCCTCAGCAGTGAATTTCAGTCAGTCTGCCTGTTCTGCTCCCCACTCTGTCACTGGTGAATCCTCTCACCCCCCACACCTCTGGCCTACACCCCAGTTCTTGTATGCATAAATAAATAAATCTAAAAAAAAACCCAAACGATTTTCTGGTTCTAGACACTCTCTTCCTCCCTCTTCCTAGACTACTTCTAACAGGTTCTTTTTTCTTGCACCAGAAGAGAGAGAGAGAAGCCTGAGGCTCAGCTCACCCCACTCACGGCCAAGTACAGTAAATAAATTGCGGTCACGTGGACTTTGAGGCGCAGTAGGGGCTCTGGTGTGTGTGAGGTACGGTAGTACTCTCAAAGGCGTGCTAAGGGGAGCTGAGCAGAGAACAGCATTTATTTCTTTAAGGAAATTTTAGGATGGCTTCACAGAGGATGTGCCATGTGATCTAAACCTTGAGTAGGATTTTAACAGATTTGGTGGATAATGCATTTCAAGCAGAGGAAAAGGTACTTCCCACTGAGAAGGCAGAAAGGTTATATTAAGATATTACTTTTACACTTCACTGCCTCTCTAATTTTCAACCAGGCTCCAGAATGACAAGCTCATTTGCTCCCTATGACCTGCAGGCCAAATCCAGCCTGTTGCATGTTTGTATAGTACAGGCGGTACGCTAAGAATATGTTTCCCACTTTTAAATAATGGTTGTAAAAAAATGGAAAGAAGACTATTGCATGAGGTGAAAATGACATGAAATTCAAATTTTGGTTTCCATCAATAAAGTTTTATTGGGGCACAGCCACCCTTACTCCTTCATGTCTTAGCTACACTTGCCTTTGCTACAACCATGGAGGTAAGTAGTTGCAACAGAAACCATGTGCTCTATAGTCTAAACTGTTTCTCTCTGGTCCTGCCGAAGAAGATTGCAGACCCATGCTTTATACTTCAGCCTCTAGAGGTTTCCCTTGGACATTTGGGATGTGAAGATGTGACCTTCAGAGAAGGTATAAAATACAAAGTAGTCTATTCATATGTACAATATGTTATTTTGAGAATCATTCAAAATATTTGTCAGGTGAATAGAGATGTGAAGTAGTGCATACTTTTTTTTTGATATCCTAATTTTTAAATGTTTTTAAAAATTTTTTGTTTATTTTTTTACATTATTGTTCATTTTTGTAGAATGTTTGATTTCTCTGGCACATACATTTTAGATCTCATTTTTTATATAGACCTGAAGAAACCTACAAAGAGCTATCATTATAGATTCCCTCTGAGATGTGGATTTAGGGAACTTTATTTATAAATAGTAATACTAATGTCAATAATAACCACTTTATATTGATTGCTTACTCTGTGCTAAGCATGGTGCACTCTGCTTTATGTACATATCATCTTACTTAAATTTCCCAGAACCCTATGATGTTAGAACTACCTTGCCCTCATTTAACAAGTGAGGAAACTGAGGCACAGAAGAATTTGACAGTACTTTCGAGATCACAGTATCAAGACAGGCATAATGTAAGCACAGTCTGACTCCAGCCCACCACAATGGCACTTCTTAGGTTATACATTTCTTCTTAGGACATTTTAAGACAGACCATCTATGACTTGTGTAATCAGGAAAAACATATACTTTAAAAATAAATACAAAAGCGCATGATACAGTGCATGGGCGCATAGTAATGATGATGCTGATCAGGAGGAAGATGATGATGACAACCTACATTTATCGAACTCTGTCTGCGATCCAGCTTCCAGTACAATGTACCGGGCACTTTACATGCTAATTTTATTGAGGAGGCATTTGATGACTTACTATTGTTATTACTATCAGATGTTTTTCACAGGCCCAGAGATGGCTTCTCCCTGGGTGGATCTGAGATGGATCATGACATCCCAAGGCTCCCGTCCAATGGTTAGGAAGAAGTTGTTGTTAATGTTTAGCCCCTTCGTTGCAGCTGTGGGTGCTTGGAGAGAGAATTATCATAGATAGGTAGACCAGATGGCTGTTTCCCATCACTGTGACTTTCTCTCGATCTTACATTGTCCCAGTTGGAGATCTTTGTCCTTTTCCCAATTCCACTGATGTAGCAGGACAGTGGTTACTCAAGGCCACTGGGAAGGCCTTGCTGCCCCACTGGCACATTTCCCAACCTCTGAAAGTCTTTCATAAAAAATTCATTTCTTTGGGTTAAAGCTTTGCTGAGGAGGGGTGACACATTAAGCCACGAACACTGTGGCAACTTAATTTCACGGACATGTATGAGGTTAGAGCTTGGAGTCACCTAGCATCTAAAACCACATTGCCATGACCTCTAAACTCATGCTTTCCTTTCCCCGCCTAAGGGAGAGGTGTCCGCTCTCTTCTCAACTAATCCTCCCAGATTCTGGATCCCACCCACTCCTGCACAAAGCCCTCCCTCTCCCCACATGCTCCTCCCTCTCGCCACCACTCCTGCCCTACTGGCTTCTCTCCATTAGTATTTAAGTAAGTTCAAGTCTCTCTCTTCTTGAAAAATAAAATAAAAAGCCTCCTGGGTCCCATACCCCACTTGAGCTACTGCCTTACCTCACTTCTGTCCTTCTCAGCCAATGTCTTATAAGAATTGCCTATAAACTCCAAGCAGCAGACAAGAGAGCTCCAGGTTTTGAGGGCAGATGTAGGTTCGGGGGGGACTTGGTTCAGCTGGAGGAGGAAGAGTCAGTGAGTGGCACCGAAATTGGTTAAAGAAAGGAGGAAAGTAGAAGCTCCTATGGGTTACTTGCCTATTTCATAAACTTCCCTAAAATTAATTCCAAGCCTCCCCACCAATTAATAAACCATGTTGGGTTGGGGTGCCTATTCAGAGTATGCCATTACGGTTGTGACTACGTCAGCACCATTGACTAGTTGGCATCCTCACCTGGGAGGCGGGACACACGCTGCATGAAGGTGGTCAAGGCTAGATGGCGGGCCCAGGACCCAGGGCTCAAAGGAGCCATCAGCTGCATCTGGGAATTCGCTCGCAGTGTAGGATCTCAGGCCCTACCCCAGAGCTACAGAGACAGAAACTCTGGTGTTCCCAGCAATCTGTCTTTGACGACGCCCTCCAGGTGATTCTGACACAATCCAGAGTTTGAGCGTCATTGATGTAGCCAACCGGGGCCACTGGGGAGGGAGGTTCTGGTCAGACACCTGGGGCACCCGGCATGTCAACTGGACTCTGATCAATGCAATGGAGCGAAGGGTAGAGGGTGCACCAGACAGGGGAAGTGGCCTGGAGAGCTCGGAATGGTGAGCTCCAGGAAGGGTGAAGGGTGAAGGGAGAGGGGACAGTCAGGGAGGAGGGGGAGGGAAGCCCGGATAAATTGGGAGTCCTCTGAGAGGAGGATGGGGATGGGGCCGGGAATCCTGGAGTATTAGCTACCCAGTGGGAAGCAGGCCCCTCAAGGTTTGGCCCTCTGGAGAGGGCTCCCCCTGTTCCCCGCATTTCTTTCTCGCCTTTGCCTGCACAGGCATTCTCAGAGTGAGCCTCACCCCGCTCCTGTGATCTTTGCTGCTGGGATCACAGATCCTTCTTTCCCTGCCTGCCCCCAACAGCCCTTCCTCCTGCCTCCTCCAAACTCACCCCCTTGCTAGTGCTACGCATGAGAAATTATAAACCACTCTTTGGAAAATCCGTCCCCAGAGAAACACATAATTTGAACAAGTTCCTATTCAAAGCACTGGGGCGCTTCACCTGCTCTTGGATTCCAACAGTGTGAATCAGAGGCTGGCAGTGGCCTCAGAGCCTCCAGAGTTCAGTTATAGGGACCCTGGTGAGGCTGGTGCTGTCAGAAGCCACACTCTCTGGGAAGTCCCTGCCACAGCCCACAGGAATGCTGGGGGGGCCAGGGGGTTTGTTTCCTACTGGGATCTTCCCTCAAGATAGAGTCTCCAAAGACACCTCCAGCTCTGACTTGGAGAGCTCCTTATTCCTGGAGAGGCAGCTCGCTGCGGGGTGTGCAGGGGTTCTGTGTACCCGAGAAAGGGACTTTTTTTCCTCTTGAAGCTTCTCATCAGAAGAACCAAGGTTGTCAGTGGAGCTCTGGTACAGCCAGTCTGGCGATGGTGTCTGATGCGTTTCATTTCTCTCAACTGCCCTACTTGTAGAATAGGGATAATAAGACCAACTGACAGCACCACTGTGGGAATCAAGAGAGAGGTAAACATCATTATAAATTATGTAACCCCACACCGCACCCCGTTACCATAGTGATCTCTTACCTGGTCTCTCTGTTCCTCTGTTCTCACTCCCTGCCCAATGTTGTAAACTGATTTTCTCAAAATTTTACCATGAGGCAGGGTAATATTTCAGAATGTTAGTGAATATCTCCCACTTACTTCATCTCCTGGACATTGCTGCTCGGCTTCTCAGACACCAGGTGGGGCAAGGTAAAGAGAGAGCCTTTCTGCTCCTCCAGCTCTCTCGGTCCTGAGGAGGGCGAGGGCCACCCAGGAATGGTGCCCAGGATGTTTCAGGGACACCAGTTTGGGGGGTGACAACTGCCAAGGACCAGCCTCTTCCCCTATGCTAAGCCCCCCAGAACTCAGCCACCCCCTGAGCCTGGGGGCGCCAGCCTATCCTTATTGAGCTATTATTTTCACCACAGTGTGGAACAGGGTCTTGAAATAAAGTTCTGTTTTATTGCTTGGATATTTTAGTTCAAGGTTTGACATTTAAAAATTTGCTATTGGGCCTCCCTGGTGGTGCAAGGGGTTAAGTCTCAGGGCTATGAAGCTCTAGGCAGCCACTGCAGCCTGAGTTCAATCCCCGGCCAGGGAGCTGACCCACAGGGCGCAGAAGGCCTCTCCTGTCTCCCCACTGCTCCCCTCAGATTGCACTTTAGCAGATCCACCTCTTCTGCTCTCCACTCTCTCTGGTGAATCCTCTCACCCCTGTATCTCTGGCTTACACCCCAGCTCTTGTATGCATAAATAAATAAATCCTTTAAAAAAAACTTGCTGTGAACCATGTTGCAGCCTTGACCCAGCACCTCAGTGACTCATTGTCCACGTGTCATGCGGCCATCGGGCTTTCCCAGATATGCCTGGCCTTAGTCATCATCCAGGCACGGAATAGACATTTCCCCTGAAGGTCTGCTGAATGCCTCTGCGGGTAACAAGACAAAAGCCATGCTCATCTCTGCTAGGAACGTCCTCCTCTGCCTCCCTGCTTGGCGTCCACCCACTGGCTGCATATGTTTCAATTAAACCAAGGCTTCAGATCAGGTCAAGTGCCCGGGGTGCCGAAGCCACCCCAGGTTGCTCAACTAGGTGCCTCCGTTAGCGCTAGTGCCAAGCAGGTCTCTCGGGCCTGGTCATGTTTGCCCTGGACCGGACTGCTCTCACCGGGCTGGCCAGCTCTGTCAAGGCCCAGGTTCCTTGGGGGCGGCCATGGAGCTCCCGTGCCCTCTCCCTTACAGCCATCAGCATAGTAGGTCCTCAGGAGGAGCCAGCAAATGAGGGTCTGTGAGATGAACAGCATGATGCTGTCTCCCTTGTCTTGGCTTGTGGCACTTCCTAATTTGTCCATTTTGGGATATAGTCACAGATGACCTTGGCTTTCTTATCTGACATCTCTGCAGATCATAAGCCCAGCGCACAGCCTGCCTGGTGCTGCTTTTCTGTTTCCCACAGCGCTGACCGCAGGGCTGAAAAAATAGTAGAAGGAACCTACGTACTTCTTGAGGAATGGACCCGGCCGCTCTGACCGGGATTGGAAGTAGCAACCTGTGCAGGGCAGGAATGGATCTGCTGGATGACAACAAGCTCGCCTCCTGCCTGTGCTTCTTCACGTCGCTGCTTCTCTCCCTCCCGTTACTGCTCAAGTCTGTTTCTCTCGCCTGCAGCGGAACATTACAACCAGCTCAGTCCCCACACTGCTCATGCCGCTCAGCTCCGTGGCCGCCTCCCGGGGCCCGTCCTCAGGCAAGGCCTGCCATTGCCTGCTGCTAGTCTGAGTTGTACCTCAAGAGGAACCTATGGCATTTTCACCTGTAGATCTGTTCAGAAGAGAATGATTTTCTTTTATTTTTAAGATTTATTTTTGTTTATTTATGCATATAAGAACTGGAGTGCAGGCCAGAGGTGTGGGGGTGAGAGGAGTCACCAGAGACAGAGTGGGGAGCAGAACGGGTGGATCCACTGAAATACACTGCTGAGGGGAGCAGCGGGGAGGCAGAAGAGGTCTGCTGTGCCATGTGGGTAGCTCCCTGGCCATGGATGGGGGATCAAACTCATGTGGCAGTGGCTGGCAATAGCCTCATAGTGCTGAGACTTAACCCCTTACACCACCAGGGAGGCCCCTGGAATGATTTTCTTAGAACAATAGCAATAAAAGCAACAATAATAGCAACCATGTAACGAAAGCTTGCCTTGGCCAGTCCTGAACCAACTGCTTAACTATTTTTGGATTTAAAATATTTAATGTCTATACCTGCTTACATTTCATCATAAGAGAGTTGAGTAGATCAGAAATATATAGAGTAAATCATGGAATGGTGAACATTTCTCTGGATTTTATCAATTAATCCTCATAACAATACAGAGGGCCGGGGAGTATTTTATACATTTGACGTATAATGACTTTTAAGCGGCACACGGCCTGTTGAGGTCGGGAGACTGTCACTGTCCCCATCTCCCAGATGAGGAAACTGAGGTACAGAGAGTGGAGTGGGTCACTAAGCTGCAGTCACAGGGATAGAAGCGGAAGAAGCCGCTGAGGATGGGTTCAGATTCAGACCCCAGCGTCCGTGGCCTTGATACTGTGTTTTAGCGTCTGTCTCCCTCTTACAGGTTTATTTATTCATGCCGCTGACATGAGTGGCCGGGCGACCGGGGGACAGGACAGTGACTAGACAATGTCCTGGCCTCAGGCGTCCCCATTCTAGGCGAGGAAACAGGCCGGAAAGCATGTGTTGAGTGAGCACGGGCCAGCCAACGGACGGCAGCCTCCAAGGTCCATGCCGGTGGCCTTCGGCCCTTCTGCTCCCCCGACCAGACTCCACATCGAGGCCTGGGAACCTCATGGGGCTTGGGGAGGTGGGAAGCCCCATCCCATTGCCCTCTCCCCTCTGCCCTTTTCCCGGTCACTGTTCTCAGCCTCAAGTGCACCTGGGTGGAACTGAACCCTTGAAGTGCGCTCAGGGTCAGAGAGAGGCTGAGAACAAGCCACTGCCATGGCGTCGGACGATGTTTAGCTTGTCCTTCAACTTCTTAACTCTTTTTTAAAAATATCAGACTCCCCAGCCACCCTCCTCTCTGTGTCTCCCTGACAGCCTTCCCATCCCACTGCTCCAGCAACTTCGAGGTCTTCCCGTCTCACCTGGGGAGGCTCTGCCTAAGTGCAGTCTCGCCCACAAGGCCCCCCCGAGACACAAGGTGGCCACCCCCTGCACAGCCTCCTTTTTCACCAAGCCAGGCCGCTCTCTCTCGTCGAGGCATGCAGCTGAGATCTGTTTCTCAAACTCGCACCCCTCTGGCTGCTTTAGATGCTCTCCAAGCCCTTGTTCTCACGCTTCACTGGTGAGGCACAAAACTCAATGTGGTCTACATTCAGGAGGGGCCAGGCCTGTCCAGGACCGGAGCCAGCCTGTCTGAAAGGCCCTCAGCGTCCTTGTGCGTGAAGACACGCTGGGGCCGCCGGCAGGAGGCTGGGGCTCTGCCGTCCCAGCAAGTGCCAGTCTGGGGTGCAATGGGAGACCTGGGGACATTCTTCCTGAGAGCCGAGATCTGGGGACTTCGGGAGGGGTTCCCCACAAAGGGCCTGGTGGGCAGGCTGAGGTTTGGCTTTCTCCTCCTCATCTAGGAACACAAGACCCCTTTCCCTTTTCACAGCCGTCTCTGAAGACCCCCAGTAGCTCTAAGTGAAGTTCCCTTAGGAGTAATCAATAAAAGGGGTTCAGAGGCCTGGGAGGTGTGGGAGGGAAACCTGAATTCTAGCCCCCGCCCTTTGTCAAATTGCTTCACTTTGTCCTCTTTCTGGAACAGCTAAGTTTAAGGATGTAGGGAAAAACTAGCTCATTTTTTATAAAAAGCTTTATTTATTTATACAAGAACTGGGGTATGTGGTGCAGCGGGTTGAGCGCTGCACTGTGAAGCTGTCCACAGCCTCTGCAGCATGGGTTCAATTCCCGGCCCGCCAGGGAGAAATCCACATGGCGTGGCAGACCTCTCCTGTCTCACCCGCTGCTCCCCTCAGCAGTGTCTTTAGTCCGTCTGCCTGTTCTGCTCCCCATTCTCTCTGGTGAATTCCGTCTCCCTTCCACGCCTCTGATGTGCACCCCAGTTCTTGTATAAACAAGCTCATTCTTAACCTGAATCCAGAGTCCCTTCAAGATAGGGGTTTGGGCGTGGGCATTGATTCGGGGAAGTGGTGCTAATAGGATTGGTGGACTGGGGGGTCATGACAGACACAGGGAAGAAGGTGAGGCTGGCCTGAGACGACAGATCTGATCGTCTCCAGCTCTGGGCACCAGAGCTCAGGCCTGCTCAGGACCCTCTGAAGACCATCGTGTAAGCACCGCAGCCTCAGCAGCCTGGGGTGCAAGGGGGAGCATTAGCCCTCTGGCTTCTACTCCCTGGCGACCAGTGTTTGGTTGAGTGTTACTTCCAGACACGTCCAGGTTTGTGTGTCTGAGGATGGGTGAGCCGCACAGGCAGCAAGAGCTGCTTGGCCCTCCGAGCGCCAGGCGCCAGATTTTACTGGCTGGAAGCTGGGGCTGCAGCAGCAGCTGAAATAGCACAGCCACTGAGGTTGCGGGCAGGATTCAGAGGCGGATTCCCTTGCTGCTCCCCTCTGCCTTCAGATTCGGATCCCACCAAGCTTCAAAGCCAAGCTCAGTCCTCCACGAAGATCTTCCAGAGGAATCCGGGAAAAGCCAGCTCTCCACTCATCTCTGAGGCCACACTCACTGGCAAGCCCTGGGATTTTGCCGACTCGCATAACACACCATGGCTTTACTCCTTGGATGACTCAGGGCAGAGGCTTCACGCACCCGCTTCGAGGTTCTCGCAAAGCGGCTATGAGAGCAGATGGGGCGGTCAGCGTTCACTGCACCTAGCGGGCCGGCGTTATCAGCAGTAAGAGCGCTGCAGCTCCCAAGTGTTTATTTGAGCGTATTTGCTCTTTGTTGGCACCACAGGCTAAGCCATAGGGATGGAAGAGCAGGCTTGGGGTTCTGGATTTTGGATTTACCCACCAGAACATGACACTTCCCTGCTCCTTAAAGTCTTCAAGTTATCTCTAGCAGATGTATCCTGTGACCTTCTTTTTGAAGGCCTGACCTGTGCTGGACTGGACACTTCTACTGGCCATTTCCTCCTGTGCCCTCGTTCTCACATCAGCCTGGTACTCCCCCTCCAACCTGGAGCCTTTGGGGGCTCCATTCACTTGAATCACTGACTTCTGTTTAACAAGAATCAAGCCAGAGACTTTTCTGGTAATTCCAGACCCTTTATCCCTTCTACTGGGAAAAAATAAAAGTAATAAAATTGCATTCCCTGTACTCCCTGGAATGAAGGATGGATTTGCTCTTCTCTATTCAAATTCTTCTGCCCATTCCCTGCTGTTGCAGGTGCTGATGGGGAAAGTGGCCCCTTATCACCAGGACTAAGATTGCTGCCGTCTTGAGCCATAGGTAACTGGTCTTTTGAGAACTAAACCGATGACTTTAGCCTCATCGGCACAATGCTTTAAGTGACACGGGCGAGTCCCTGCTATCTGCGCTAAAGAAGGGGAGACTTGGGCATGAATAATAGAAGCCATAGGTAATTCAAGTTACCTATCGGGGGTAGCTAATGGGGCACAAGGCACGCCAGCCTCATGTTACACAGGAGGACTGTAGGAAAGGGCCATCGTATTTGGCATCAGAAATCCCGGGTTCAGATGGTGGCTCTGCCCCGTATTCACTCTCTGACCTTAGGCGAGTCGTCTGCTGTCTTAGTTTCCTCATGGGTAAAACAGGAATAATAATTCTTTGCTCACTAGGACTTTTGTGAGGCTTAAATGAGATTGTTTACGTGAAAGCACTTTTAAACAGTTGAGGATAAGGTGTTTGTTTTTATGTAAAGAGCCACATTCTACCTTAAAGGATCTCAATTTTGAGTTGAGTCTAATTTGGCTGAATTTGTCCCAGAGACAAACTGTTCTTGGGGAGCAGAGTCTGGACCCACCCCCCACTGCCCCAACCCATCTCTGCCCTGTGAGCTCTTCTCCCCCCATGGGGGGTCCCTCTAGGGTCCCCATGTAGGGTAAGTGAAAATTAACAGGCTTTTCCGTCCCCCAACAATTAGCATTAATGATGGATCCATGTGGTCCTACATGCGTGCCTGATGGCAGACACCTGGAGCAAGGTGTGGGCGTGCATAGGTTGGCACACCTGGGCTGAAACTGGGCTTACAAAGGCGGCGTCACCCGGACGCCAGAAGAACAAGAGAGAAGGAGAGCAGCAGAGTGAGAGCAGAACCAGCAGAGCAACAAAGAAGAAGCAGAGACCACGAGCTAGCCAGAGACCCCAGAAAGAGTGAAGACTCGCCAGAACCCCAGACCCCACGTCAGCCCGTGTACCTGGGTGCTACACTACAAAGGTTGTAAAAAGCTCAACAAAAGCCTGAGAAAGCCTCCGAGGGCTCCAGGACTCTCCTTTACCGTCTGCCTGGATCATAGAATCCTGCCCCGGACTTCCTGCCACTGCACCCCACCAGGGAATGGGGCAGCAGCCGCGGCTGGGAAGGGGCCTGGGAGCCGGGGTAACACACCTGCCCACTAGGAAGAAACGAGAGATGTATTTTTTAGCTTACCCCCCCCCACACACACACACACAAGTAGGATATATGCGGATATTCTGGAGCAAATAGTTGTGGACAAATGGTTCAAAATTGAAATTTGCCCACACTTGCTCGTCTGCTAGCCACTGGCAACTCTGCCTTACCCAAGAGGCCAGAGACAGCTGACTGGGGACCAGGTGGGCCTTTAACAACTAATTAAGCCATAGAAATAGTCACGGTCAGGCGCATATTTGTCTAGTACTGAACAAAATGTGACCTGAGAAACTAGAGTTACCCAAGTTTGGGAGCCCTATAAAGTGGTCAGAGTCCAGGGAAGGTTGAAAACTTTGGAGAGCTTTTGAAAAACCAAGATCAAGGAGATTAGGAGATTTAATTCCCGAGAAAAATCATTAAGGAATGAATGAGCAGTAGAGCAATGGTTGTAAAGGTTATGTTGTTTATTCCTTTGACATTTATGGAGTGTGAGGTGGCTGGGGATGGCCAAGCTGCTGGAATGTGTAGAAAGGTCTTTCTACCTGAACGTGTCACCCACCTGCCAGCCACCTCAGGCTCTGCTCAGGAACCCAACTCGAAGCAGAGTGTGGCACTGAGTCACCCTGGAGCTGGCTCACACTCTGGGGCTTGTTTGGCAGAAAATACAATAGTCTGCACTTCTGGTGCAGACTAACAGCGATGGGTCAGCAGGTGCCGGAGCCGGTGCCCTGGAACAGAGCTGAACCCTTCCCGGCTGAGGACTGGGGCGCGCCTGGGAGCTGCCCTGGGAGAGCAAGTCGGCGAAAGAGCTTGCCAGGCAGAAAGGACCGGAGCGACAGTACAGTAAACCCCACAAGGTATGTCCCCCAAATTACAAATTATTCAGCAGGACTGGAGACCCCCTCGGGCCCAGAAGCTGCAGGCGGGCCGAGCAAGCGGCAGTGGGTGGAGGGCAGCTCACCGCCACCAGCGGCCCCACGGGCGCTCAAGCTGCCGGCCGAGGCCAGTCACCCCGGGCACCCCGGGCACCCCGGGCAGGAGGCCCACGGGGCTGCAGAGACGAGCTGTCCTGGGTGGAGCAAACCCCGCGCAGGAGGCAACAGCTACCAGCCCCGCCGCCAGGGTCAGGCCGCAGGAGGCGCGCGTGGCCGCCCAGGTGCCCAGGTGCCCAGGTGCCCAGGTGCGAGCCGTGAGCTGATTGGAAAACGACGCAGTCGGCTGGGGGGAGACGGGCCGGGTCAGACGTGCGGCGCCGACCCTGCGAGGGGATATAAGGGGGCGGCCCCCCGAGGCCCTGGAGCTCTGGGGCTTTCGGGGGGCCTCTCAGCTCAGCGGCGCGGACGCTGGTCCCGGCTTCCGAGGAGGGCCCGGGCCCCGCTCGCGCCTCCCGCTGCCTCCAGCCCCGCCTGAAGGGAGCAGCCGGCCTCCCGGCCAGGTCCTCAGGGAGCTGTTTGCTGTGGGGACGGGCCGGTGGCTCCCGAGAAGCCGCGACCCCGGGGCCCCGCGCTACCCGGCGCTGCAGAGGAGCGGCCGCTGCGCCGTGTCGGGGTCGCCGCCGAGCGCCCTGGGCCGGCTGGCCGCGGCCTTGCCTCCCGGGGCCGTCGCCTCCGTGGTCGTCTGGTCCCGAGCGCGGGGCTCTCCGCCACGGCCCTCACGCGGGGGCCGCCGCCGTGTCTTCTCACTTCCAGCTGCGGTGAGTCGCATCCTGGCTGAGGCTTGACGGCCGCGCTCTGGGGCCTCGTTCGTGGGAGGCGCCATCTTGGGGGGGCGGCGCCATCTTGGGGAGCGGCGCCATCTTGGGGGAGCGGCCTCTTGTTCAGGGTTTCTGGACACCGGCCGTGGTTTGGGGTAGGGTGGCCGCCACTGGTGGCCTGGAGAGCTCCTTGTTAAATAAACCCCATTATTGTTGCTCCCCCAGCCTGAGTGGGCGTGTAATTGTGCGCAGGTGAAAACCCAGACGGTGGCCTGTCCTCTTGGGGCACTGCCCTTGTGCTGGGCTGCAGCAGCTCTGTTGCCTGTTTCAGTAACAGGAGCAAGAAAAGAGGTTAATGTGGCCCAGATATGAAGGGTTAGTGAGCTATTAAGTTTGGACTGTATTGGGGCAAAGAAAAAAACAGTGAAGGATTTCAGCAGGAGGATCCATGGAAAGACCTCTGTTCTAAAAACTAGATTCCTGGGGTGTAGAATGAAGAAAGGACTTCCAGGGCAAGCCAGGTGGTAGGGATACAGCACTGGCCAATGTTTCTGCTCAGGGGTAATGGTTAATGGCTCCAGCATTAGCGTGAGAGAGAGGGGGATTTAAATGTTCCCACATTGCCCAGTATGGTCAAGTTGTTGGGTCTCTAGAAACACCAGATTCTTTAATCATAAAATGAGACTACCAGCTGTGCTAGCCTCCCAGGGTGGGAATGAACATTGATGGATCTAATGTATGAAGAGGATTGTACCTTTTGGTAACACTTGACACCATGAAAGCAACATCAGAATTACCAGTTATTACCCAGTGGACTGGACTAGGGCAACAGCAGTGGCGAAGGACACAAAGTGTCAAGAATTGGAGGAGGTGGCATGGAAGGGCATGCGGCTGGTTGGTGGAGGAGGAAAGTGAGGTGTTAGGATCTCTGGCCTGGGCAGCACGTGGGTTGCAAGTCCCTCCTGCACTGGAACTGCAGGAAGAAGTGTGGACTCTGAATGGAAGCTGTGTCCAGTTTGGGGCATCTAGTTTTTGAAGACCCTAAAAGATCCCCAAGGTGGTACTGTCTGGCAAGGAGTTGTGTGTATGTGAGCAGTGACACCCTGGTGGGGTGGAGGAGAGTGTCTCTGTCACTGTCCTGACCCTGAGCAAGGCTGAGAAGATGGTGCTCCCATGCTGGGGACTCACGGCAGGTGGGGGATGCAGATGATTAAACAGATTGTTAGAGTCCAATGGATATATTTTGATCCGAAGCTTGGGGTGGATCCCAGGGTTAAGGGAACTGAGGATGTTCAAGGACACCAAAGGTTAGATCTAAAATTAGAGATGGTCAAGGGGGTGGGGTGGGGCCAGGAAGGAAAGGGTGGAACAGGCTGGGAGAGGTTTCTTAATATTCTTGGCTCAGATGAAATCATTGACTGTAGTATCATGGCGTTAGGAAGAGCTTGAGGGCTCCTGAGTTCTGTGGTTCTCTGACTGTGCTTCCTCAGCATCCAGAGGGCCCCTATAATAGCAACCTCCATATTGTGGAGAGCTGAAACCAACAGACCCTACCAGACAGGGCTTCTCTCCTTCTTTTGCAAATTCTGGCTGTGTGCAAGCTTTCTCTGGGGAAAACTGGAGAGAGACTACTGACCTCAGTCAATGTACAGATGAGGACTCTGAGGCCCAGAGAGGTTAAGTAACTTATTTGAGATTGTACAGCTAATTAGCAATCAAGCTGGCTGTATAATCTAGATTGTTGATTCTCAGGCCGGTGCTCTTATTGTTGGTAATGTTATAAGACAGGGAGAGGGGCAGCCCAAACCCCGCAAACCTGCCTATTCTAAATGGGTTCTGCCATCCGCCGCATCAACACAAAACATGAGACTTTGATGGGAAGGAACTTTAATAAAACTAGGAAACAATACAGGTAAGGCAAAGAGTCTAGTTTCTAAATGAAGCACCCAAAGTTACCCATCCCCTCGTGGGTAAAACTCCATCCAAATGGGATCGGCCCAGAACAAGGCCCCAAAGCCTGCTACAAGCCTAAAGCATCTTCCAGTGGGGACCCACAGAAAAGGGTCACAAACAACCGGACAAGCCCGGAAGGAAAAGAGCAAAATCAACATCAAGATAAAAGCTGCCATGGTCACCTCCCCACGGGTCTCACCCACATCTGTGTCACCCAGTCCACGACCAAAAGACAAGCATAGTTTCTTCATGTGTCTCTAGGCTCCATGCGCCTCTTCCAGGTCTCCTGGCTCCATCCTGCTTCCTTCCTCAGTCTCTTTTTCAGCTTTTCCTCTTCCTGTTCAGCTCCACCCTCCCTTGGGTGGGGCAGGGAACCTCCCCCTTTCCTGGGGACCACCCTGTTACAGTAAGACCTTCGACTTGTGATTTGCCTGAAGATTTCTTTGTGTCTTCAGATTTTTGGGAACTGTAGTGAGACCGTCCTTTGAAATACCTTAGGAGCAAGGAGTGTGTACATAGAGCTGCCATCAGTTCACTGCCTGTCCATGTTCTGTGCAAAGACCTTCTCCCCTCCTCCCCGCTTCTGCGCTGCAGCAGCTGGAGAAAGTTAAGCCAGGAGGAAGCCCCTCAGCCTGGCTGGGAATGAGGCTTTGCTTCTTGTCAGGAATTCCATTTCATTGCAGTTGACCCAAATTTGAACAAACCTTTTGGTGCATGGAAGCGCTCCCATGACCTTTGTTACGAGATGATGCTCAAGACAAGGTCGACTCTGACTTCACACGGGCTTAGAATGAGCACTCATTAATGATTTTATTTAAATCAAGAGGGACCTAGAGAGGTGTGGTAACTGTTCTAAGAGAGAAGCCCAAGAACAGACCCCTGTGATTTCTTCCACAGGGGATGTGGGCATGACTGAGTTCCTACCAGAAGCGATACATCTTCATGTCCAGAAAATTATTTTGTGACACTCAGTATCTGCAACTCACTCCCATAGAATCACAAACCAGACAACACAAAGGGCATGGGATAGCGAACATTGTTCTCCAGTGATGTGCAAAATTTTCCCTCTACTTGTTGAAAAAGCAGAGGCACAATTTACAAACAAAACATGGGGACTCAGGTTGAGTTCCCCGCTGTATGTACATACGAAACTACCTGCGTCTCTCCACCTGTGCTTTTAAGAATCAAAGTTTCACCCTCACTACATGTAATACTCCCTGGTATCTTCTGTTCTGTTGTTAAAACCAGTATCCACACAAATTGATTTCACGACTCATTAATGGGCTGCCATCCACTATTCAATTAAGGATTCACAGCTTGAAAACGGGACTAGATCAGTGCTCTTCAAACCATCCATTATGAAGGACCAGTTACTTAGCTTTTCTAGATCCTAATCCTTCATGTACTGATAGATTTGTAAAACACAATAAAAGTGAGTTACTAGAAAAATGAAATGAAAAAAATCCCCGCAGACTTACAAAATGCTAGCCCAACTTTTTTTATTATTGGATTCATCGATGTTGTTGCCTTGTGGGGCGCAGCCTTGGACACGGAGCGGGATGAGAGAAAGGTTACTCACAGCCCAAGTGGGGAGCAGCCTGGAGAGCTTGCACCTTAAAAAGTGCAGCCCCGATCTCTGGGCAGTCTCCTGTTTATTTAGAACCAGGTTCAGAGAAGGTGGGCAAGCCTGTGGAGGCATGTCGTGTGTGTGTCATCGTCTGGCTGGCGCAAGCTAGGGTGGGATGACCAGAGGCTATTGCTTGGGGGGCTCCATAGTTCCTGCTAATCAAAACATCCTATCTCTAATCCCTATTCTCACCTGACTTTCTGCTGATGTTTACAAGTAAGGTGGTCTAGCCCCTCCTGCTAAGCTGGCACTGAAGTCCGCCTGCTGTTTTCAGCAGAGACTGTGTTCTCAGCATGTTCCTCAACTGGGACTTTTGCCCTGAGAGGCCCCTGCCTGACTCGACATGTATGTTAGCTTGACTAGCAGGAACCCTGGGCACCAAGACAATAGCCCCGAAACAAGGGGGGCTGGGGATCCCACAAGACATAACGTTAGATGTTAGGGCAAGGTCAGATTTCTACTTTCCAAATGCTTACTCTGAGCTGCTCAGTCTGCATGCACGGGAGGGGTGATGGATCCCACTAGTCCTCGGGCGTACTTTGAGCAGCACTGATAGATGACCCCTAACCAGGAGTTTTTTTTCTTTCCTAGGACTTGATATTCCCTGAGGCTACCTAGCTCCCTGGGGCTTAGGGAGCCACGCCTGCGGCATCAGGAGCACCACACCTCAGCAGAGTGTCTGGCACAGTGGCCTCACGGTGAGTGAATGTCATCTGGCTCCAGGGGCTCTAACCCTGAGGGGCCTTCTTTGCACCTTCCCCACAGCCCCGGCCGTGCTGTCATCTCAGCTGCTCTTCTGCACCATCTCCTTGCCGTTGCTCATGGTACCGTTTGGGGCTTTGGTTGGAGGTTGCCAGTTAAAATTCCTGAAAGAGCCTTATTGTCCTATTTAATCATCATTTCTGTTGGTGCAGAACTTTGTGCATTATTAGCGTTATCTAGCAAAATCCAGATTGGCCGCCGTTATGTCCAATCAACTATGACCTGGTCAGGGAGAGCAAGCTCTTGGGCACAGAACATAAGTGGCCTCCTTCAAGGGAGAGCCCAGAATCTCGCCCCTCAGTGCGGCAGGGGGTGGGAGAGGGAGGCCGGCTATCTTTTGAGAACAGACTGGCCGTTCAGCACACATTTTACAAATCTCTCTTCCAAAACCTTGAGTCATCCCTGCATGTTAGGCCCCAGGAGACTTAAGGGCAAAGCTGTCAGCTGGAGCTCTGTGTAACTGCGCATTCTGAGTCTACACTGTCCCGCTCTAGAGCCAGATTAAAGAGAGACATTAGAGAATCTATCCACTCCCAATGAGTAGCTGGGGGTGGATGGATTTTCTCGAAAATCAAGAGCGAGTCTTCATCCTTGCGAAGCACATTTCTTAAGATCTTTGTGAGTCTTCGAACTGTCACTCAAGATTTTAGACTATCCCCACTAAAACGCATTAAAGCATGATGTTTAAGACTGAGAAACACAGAGAAACACACAGAACGACGACGTCGTGTTGAGGTGTAGACAGAGGGCAGCAGACAGTTTCCTCCTGCAAGGTAAGAGGGAATCACTGTTCCCCATAAGTCATTTTTGTATCTGAGAAAATTATGAATTAATCCATGGCCTCCACTTTAGAGCCGCCCGTGCGCCGTCACGACGAGTTATGTGAAATCCTTGCTTGCGGAAGGCTGTTCTTACCCCCCTACTCCATACCCTTCCATTTATTTCATTTCATACCAAAATGAGGGGCATATTACTTACTGTTTAGACTTCCTAGGCTTGTCCACATTTCCCATATATAAGGTGTAATGTGTATAAAGTGCTTAACACACTATCTGTAGCGTAGGAAGCACTCAATAAGTGTTACCTCTGACACACACATGTATTAAGCCCAGACCATCTAGATTGCCTGAGTTATTTTTTGTGCGTGCGGTTGCATCACTCACTGCCTGTTGAGGGGATCACTTTCTTCATCCTTCTATAGGATTCTGCTTCTTCGTAAGTTCGCAGAGGTGTTTTTCTGTGGTGGTGTCTCCACTAGTTTCCAAGCTCATCTTGGAAGGTCTTTTAGAGTCTGACTAGCTCCTTGTGGTGATTGGTGCCAACAACTCTGTCCGCACAGTGGGGCCCAGTGAGCGTGGCTGGCCGGCTGGCTGATTGATGTACTACCACCTCTCCACCGCCCCGTTATCAGCTTTCGTCACTGCAAATCTAAGAACCCCCCCCCCCCATCTCCACCTCCTGCCATCCAGAACCGTCTTCCTCGACTTCCTGCCTCATTGACTCACCATCTTGTTTCTCCCTTTTTCCCTTTTCCTGGACTTTCTAACTTCGCTCTTCTCCCCCGACTGTCATTTTAACTCCGTGCACACATAATTTAGTTGTGGAAAATGTTTCCCATTGGCTCCTGTATCTTCATTTGGCCGTACCCATTTCTGGGGCGCCCACCAGTACAGAGGAGACGGTGGCCCAGAGTCTGCGGTAACGAAAGGCTCCATCCGACTGTCAGGGAAATGAGGCGCGGGAGCCAGAAGCTGTCCTCAGCGCGTCTTCTCTGTGGAGCTGTATCTGAGTGAATGTTTTTAAAGGAATTCTCTGATGACAAAAGGGGGTTGGGGTGGGAAGAAGCCGTGGCCATCTGGATGCGACAGACTCAGATTCTGAAACGGATCTTTGGAGTTAATGAATTTCAGTCTTTGGCCCTTACTTTGCCTTAGTCTAGGGAGAGGCACCTGGTTTGAGTCTGATAACTGGCAGGCACAGGTAAGGCAGTGAAAAAGACAGGAAGCAAACTTCTCTGCAAACCCCTCTCCCTGCTGAACGGAGCAGGTAGCTCCCGGACCAGAAATGGCTCAACCTGCTTCCTGGCTCCGCGCTGAGCCAAACACCAAGGTTCACACACATTTATACACCTGTAGGTTTTTCTTTTTTCTTTTTTTTAATTGAGGCTGGGCTAATTATAGGATTTCATTGTATTTTCATACATATAATAATCTAGTTTACCCTGTGAATGATTCATTTACAATTCAATTAAACAGCAAGGAGAACAAAATGTTAAAATAAACATGTGTTTAAGTAAGATACAATATGCATAATTAGTCATAACACATGGCCATCTCTTAGTATTTGATTTGCACAGTAAAACTGAACAGGTCATTTGAGGCTATGCCAAATATCAGGGATTAGATGACCTTTAAGTTCCTGCCAAGTTGGAGAGTCTATGATTCTGTGATCTGAATGAAAAATGAAAAATTCGGTGCATCATCCAAATGTTTACGAGAATGCAGCTGTTTGATGTCAGGTAGACAAAACATCCAGACAACTGACAGAGACATTTTGTTTTCATCCAGATGTTTTCACATTGTGTTGATTTAGCCTGACACATAGCAAAGTTAAGTGACTTACTCAAGATTTGTGACAAACTCTTCTGAATATACTGGCAAGAAAACTGCACAGAAGTTTGTCGTTTTAGCATCAGGAGCGCCAGTGTTTGCCTGCTGACCCACTTCTGCGATGAGAAGCTATCTGTTCGCCTCTCTCCATTCTTGAGCTCTTTGCTCTCCCCCTCCCCTCGACCTGACCCCCCCCAAAAGATCTGTGTTAATTTGGGCTCTGACCTAGGACAAAGTGGGCTTCTCCATCAATGGACAGTGCACTGTGGCCTTTGTCTTTGAAGCTGCTACTGTCCGCGGCAATTGCTGTATTATCTGGGCCACAGATTCGCCAGATCAAAATTTCTGGTCATCTTAAAGGTTGATTGCGGTGCAGGCAATCAGAGCTGCCATTCACCCTCCCATTATGGTCAACAACACAACTCATCTGGATGTGGCTGTGACTCACAGTCCAGACGGAGGGGACCGATGTGACCAGAAGTTCCAGCCACACTTCATAAATCTCAGCACCGTCCTTGAGTCTGCAGCTGCAGCTTTTGTATGCCGAGCCCTGTGCTCTTTGCAAATCTGCTGCTTTGATTCAGCTTCTTCCGGTTGCCTTGACTCCCAGTGAATTTCCCAGTGCCCGACTGCTGCCCAGGCCGGGCCCATCTGGTCCTCTCGTGCCTCAGACGTCTCAAGCTTGACCGTGCAGCTTGAAATTGTGCTTTGAAAGCATCTTGCTCTGCGGTCCTTCCTGGCTGCTTGGTGCCCTGAGCCTCATGCCCTTCACCAGGGCCTCCCTCCAGGCTGCCGCACACGCTCTGTTGCTGCTCCTTAACCCTGCCCGGATCTGAGTAGCCTGCCAGAGGTGCCAAGGGGGCTGGCTCTAGACCCAACTCCTGGCGGGACCCAGAGCAAACTGCAGCACCTCCCTGGGACTCATCGCCCTTACCTAACACGGGCACATTGGACCAAGTCAGGTCTAAGCACCCCCCCCCCCACCTCCACCCCGGGTATAAAATCTTATCTGTCTCTTACTGTCACACTGGCTGCCTTCCAAGGTGTCACTGCTCATCATTCTCTCTAGTTGTTATGCAGAGATTTCTTGGGGGGTGGGAAAAATGAGGCTCTAGGACTAATATCTTGAAAAATTATAAAATGTGTCTTCACGAGCCCCCTCCTTTTCTCCTCTGTTGAATTTAAAACTGAGACTTAAACATACACATTATGACAGTTCTGTCACTTCCCCAAATTGCACAGTGAAAACAGAGAAGGTGCAGGTAAGCGTAGTCTCCTGATGTACAAGCAACGTGCTTCAGGCCCGTGCTCAGCAGGGGTGTGGGGGTGGAGGTTTGCAGGAGCTGGAGTGGGGTGAGAGCCGAATGGGGCTCAGAGACACGGTGGGGGGGGGGGCTCAGCGCCCCCAAAGGCAAGAGGGTGAAGAGGAAAGGTCCCTCCTCCAGGTAAGGGTGTGGAGTGTTCACCTGGAGTGTCCAGTCAGCGCTTTGTTCGGAGTCTAGATGTGCTGATTGCAAATGAGCCCAATAGTTGAACGAAGTAAATGTAGCCAGTGCTCCACGCTGGGCACCTCCAGTGTTGAGACTTGCCAATAAACAGCTTGCATGGTAGGAGCAAGTCCATTCCTGGTAAAGATGGCTCCAGGCAGGTCCTCCGAAGTGCTTTCCCTCCGTGTGTGTATGCGCGTAACACTGGGTGCTGCACATTCAGGGCTGTTTTCAAGAAGTCACAAAGGGTGTTAGTCTAAGAAGAGGGGGCCGAAGTGGAGGGGGAACACCTGAGCTCCTCGCCTAGTGGGTGAACCAAGAGGTTTTTCTATTAGGATTATGGTGGTTTTAATAATTTGAAACTGTCAACTGATTCAGTGATTGAATTTCCCACAGCATATCACCGGTGGTGATAATGCACACTCACACACATATTTGAGATTAACCCTGACTTTGGTCTCTAAACTCAGGAATGGCTCTGCTTCAGCAACTCTCTTTGCAAATTAAATCACGAGACCACATGCGTGTCTTGTGCAGATAAACCTGGAGGAGAGCAGGGCACCCACTGCTGGGGCTGCCCAGAGACAGGCTCCCGCTTTGGTGAGATGGGCCTTGTCCAGGGAACAAGGAATGCCAGGGAGGGCGGAGTCCGGCTCAGCCAGCGGTCCCTCCTCACCCCGGTGTGTCCTTCTTTTCCTCTCCTGTCCCTCTCCTGTCCATTCCAGCCTCTCTCCCGTAAACTGCTCTTCACAGGTTTGCTTGAAAACAGCCATCTCTCCCTTTCCAAATCAGTTTCTCCGTGGCCCGGAGCAGCCTGGGGCAGGATGCCCCTCCCCCAAAGGCAAGAGGGACCATTAGGGAGGGTCGGAGGAGAGAGGCTGATCCTTGGTGCAGAGACGGTGCCTGAGCGTCCTCAGCTTAGTGGGAATCAGCCTAGAGAACTGAATTGCACTGGACCAGAGTCTCGCTTGGCAGTAACTGCCGATAGAGCCATGTTAGGGACTGAACAGATGGTGATCGTGGGGGAGACGCCAAGCAGCTCCTGGGTCCAAAGAGAGCCTGCAAGCCAGAGAAGACTCCGCTGAAGTCTGGGTCCCGGATGGGTTTTTGATACACGAGGATCTGTTGAGGCTGTTGAGGTCTGGGAGGTCCAGAACGGGGATTAGGAATCTGAAAAATAGGGGCTATCAACCATGCATGATTTTTTATTGTTTTTGGAGTTTGTTCTACAATTTTCAGCTTACGACGTATAATCACATATACCGTCTCGTGTAATTTCTACAATTACACAGTCTAACTGAGAAGTGGTTATGATTAACTCTATTTTGCAGTTCATTCGTTCATTCAATATCTTTTGAGAGCCTTTTCTATAAGGCGTGCTGTGTGATGCTTGAGATACCACAACACAGAAGACTGCGTCAACAGTTGAAAAGCCATTGTAGTGACGAGTGGTAGATTACCTTTGAGCGGAGGAAGGGTGGTGGCAGGAAGATTTAATTTGGCCTAGGGGTGTATTTCCAGAAGAAGTGACTTTAGCACGAGAGCTGAATTACTCGTCATGTTGAGCTAAGTAATGGCCGGGGATAGGAGCATGTCACAGTTGGAGGTATGACCTACAGAGGAGTAGAGACAGGGAGGACAGGAGGAAAGTGAGCTCGGCTCTCTCTGGGAACTGCAGTGGCGAAGACTGTTGGGATGAGTCGAAGAAAGGAGAGGGGCAGGAACCAAGTCTTAATGGGCCTTGGACACCATGTTTAGGAGAATGCGTGACAGGAGAAAAACATGATACTGAGCTTTCTGACTTGGTCAACTGGTTGATGGACCTGCTGTTTTGCTGAGATGGGAAAGTGGAAGGAAGAGCAGGGTTTGGAGGAAACTGGTCATGTTGGAGACGTCACGTGTCACTATTGTGTGGGCAGTTGGGGCAAAAGACCCGGCGTTCAGGAGACGAGCGTGGGCTGTAGAGGCATGTGGTGGAGTTCCCCTGGGCAGAGCCAGTAGGAAGTGGCGACGTTGCCCAGGGAGAGTAGACACAGAGAGAAGCACACCCAGAATAGAGTTCCAAGGAACCCTACAAGGAAATGGAGAAGTAGAGGAAGAAAACATATAAAGGCAACTGAAGAGCAGTCTTTCTGTTGAGAGACTGTGCTTTGGAATCAGACAACGCTGGGCAGGTTCTGTGACCCCCCACAACACGTCATGTTACCCCGCGTCCCTTTCTCTCTTTTAATAGGATCGATCATAGTGTCTGTCTTGTAGAACCGTATCTAGAACCATATCTAGCATAACCCTGGCACATAGTGAGCATCAATTAATGTGAGCTAACATGTTCGTTACTTAATTAAAAGAATAAGAATGATAGTCATGGGAGGAAGCAGCAGCTGGAGAAATCAGAAGAGAATCAGGTGAAGATGATCTCCTGGGAACCTAGGAGAGGGTGTCTGGAAAACTCAGTAAGGACAGACGTCCTGAGGAGTCAAAAGTCAAAGGCTGGAAAGGGTCTGTTTGATTTAGCTGAGGTGGGACGTGGAGGGCCTCGGCAAGGTGTCTCATAGCAGGTCCTAGAGGGGAAAGACCTGCAGGTGGTGATTGTGGGAGGAACGGGTGCTCGGAAGAGCTGGCGGCTCAGGCAAGGTCCTTCTGAGACCAGACTTAGGTCATCAGACTCCGTTTGCTTTCCACCGTAGCGGCTGACAGAGGGGATTGAGCAAGTAAACAAAACTCCGTGGCTTGTGCCATCGGGAAGGATGGGAGAAGGGGGACAGGAGACTCCAGCGAGGGACAGTCCCGCCCCAGGGTGGGGCTGGAATGAGACACAAAGTCAATGAGTATCTCTTGATGCCTAGGAGTGTCAAGCGTGTGGAGACCGTTGCTGAAACAGACAGACATGCCTCCTGCTTCCAGAACAGGACATAGACCTGGGAAAGATTCGGGGCTAAGCAGTTGTTAAAGGTGGCACCAGGTGAGTGCTCATAAGCCGTGTGGTTTATGGTCAGGTGAGTGGCAGCACATGGCGAGGGGACCCGTCCTCAGGCCCTGCACGGCGCTCGCCAGGGGGAGGTGGAGCGTGAGCCTGCGTGGCGTGGGCGGACTGGGTCTGCCGACAGAGGATGCTGCGGTCTCTGGGAAGTGTGTGACGAGAACGGGGCTGGAGAGAGGGACGGACGGACGCAGGGAAGCAAGTTTGTGGGGCAGGGCTCAGAGCTGCCGGCCGCCCAGGACTGGCTGTAGGATGAGCATACTCTTCTCTCACCTTGTGCGGGGTGGGGGGGTGGGGGGGTGGTGTGTGTGTCAAGAAACAGAAAGACACAGAAAATCATGCACAGAGGTCTGGAGAAGAGCAGATCTAGAGAAGTGTTGAAGGACTAGCAGGCACTCGTTGGCTAAATGGACAGAAAACCCAAGAAGACCCAAAGTGAAGGAAAACGCCACTCAATCCTGAATCTTTGTCTATAAATTTAGACAAGTTGACGTGACTTTTGGGGCTTCCTTCCCTTGGCCAGAAAGACAGACACCAACAGCTTCCGCAGGGGCGCCGTGGGGCCTGGTGACATAGGTGCACACGCGCCGTGGCGGCGGCGGCCAGCGTGCAGGCGCCACACCCTCAGTGTCCACGACCGCTCAGGGTGCTGTACAAATACTAGACTGTGAAGCCTCCTGAGACCCTGGACAAGTAGATGGCAAATGTGATCCTTCTTCTCGCGCATGGAGCGCGTTGATGCCAGGAATCAGGGTTTTGCCAGAGAAATAAGCAATTCTGTGAGAGGATGGGGAAGGCAACCACAGCTTCAGCCAAGATTCTGGAACTGCATTTCCCTCCAGGCTGCCCTGGGGTCAGTCGGCAGGAGGTGGGGTCCTGCTTGCTCCCCTGTACCCACGGGAGCCGGCAGCGGGGTGGCTGGCTGCAGAGAGTGCGACTCTGCAGCGCTGCCCGGTTTTCTGGTCTCAGAACAGCAGGCGCCCTGGAGGGTGAGCGCTGGTCAGACCAGCTTTGGCGCCTCCTGCGAGCCAATCCACCAATCAGCCTGTGCGGCCAGCCTTTCCCCACCTCCTTGGTGACGGCCTGGTAATAGTCTGTCCTGGTGGAATTGTCTCCCCGAGGACATTCCTGCAATGGAGTCGCTTGGTCCTTTCAAAACAGGGGAGAGCAGAGCCAGAGAGGGAGACAGAGCCAGAGATGGAGACAGCCTTCGGGGTCTCGTTAGCGCCTGCTCTCCCAGTTGCTGCAGCTTGACGCTGGGATGTGATCACTTGCTAAAGTGCTCTATTTATATGATGCTGCGTTTTAATTTACCCCCATTACTCAGCACTGGGGAAACAGGGAAATCGGTGCATGGCACTAATGATTTCTGGGGCCGACGTTGCTAGGTGCCCGCGTGGAAACCCAGACTCCCAGGAGGCTCCCGGCTGCCTGCGGGGTAGCCCAGCCTGGAGGCCCCGCAGGCCTGGGTCAGGGAGAAGTTCTGGGAGGTGCGGAAGCTGAGCAGGGTCTGCATCCACGCTGCATCCTGCAGCCCTTGTGCTGCAGGAAGTCCTAGCGAGAGGAGGAGCCTAGAATGTAAAGAAAGGGGGGGGGCGTGGAGGGGGCTGGGCACACAGTAGGTGCTCAGCAACCAGAGGCTGAAGGTGAGAACGGAGACCCAAGGCTACTGCAGGAATGTGAGACTCTTAGACCTGGGGCTTGGAGAGGGCCATGTCCTAGTCACCCCTGGCCCTTGGCTGGGCCTCTTCTTGAGCAGATAAAATTCATCTATTTACATTTTAAGTTGGGAACAAGTAGGCGATACCCCATCCTCTACCCTGGGGACTCTACCTAGCCCCTCTGGGGAAGCCCGCATCAAGCAGGCTGGTTGCCAGGCTCGCCCTCGCGGAGAAAGGCTGACGCGGTGTTAGAGGAGCTCCTGGCTCCCGGACAGCCTTTCCGCCTCCAGGGTCAGCCAGGGCTCCTCCACCCCAGTGTTTGCGGCCTCCTCTTGTCCGCGCCCGGCAAGGACACTGGGCTGGACTGCGGCGCCTCTTGTCCTTCCCTCAGCAGGTCAGGATTAATAACCATAACGGCGTGCGCCGGGACACGGGTCACAGCCGTCATGGGCCAGAGCCGGGTGGTTGTCTTTCTCTCTTGCCACCTGCAGGAGCAGGACGGCGCGGAGAGGGGATGCCCAGGCTCACCCGAAGGAGTCAGGGAGTCGTAGAGCCGGGATTTGAACTTGCAGCAGCAGGTGGCAGGACGCCTGTCCAGCGCCCGAGCGTGTGTCTCCTCCCTCGGCGACCCCTGGCCTCGGCATCAGCTGCTGCTTTTCTGCTGTCTTAAAGCACCGATCTCTCCCCGCTCCAAGGAAGCATTTGCTTTCTCCTCTAACTCATTCCCTTCACCCTTCTTTCTGGTCAGCAGATATCCTTGGTCCCTTCCTGGCAGGTTCTCAGCACTAGCTGCAGGGGCTCCAGCGGCCTTTCCCTGAGCCCTGCTGGCCTGAACAGGCAGCTCTGCTCTCCTCTTGCCCTCATCTTAGTCCATAAGATAGCAGGTTAAGAAGGATCGTTAGGGTTTGGCATGGAAAGGCTCTCAGCGTCATGCGCCACCCCGGTTAGCTCCCCCTCAAAGACCCACGTCCCCAGAGCCGACGTGCTGTCTGTGCTCCCGAGTCGTGTTCTGTTCCCCCGCTCTGGCTCTCTGCACCCCGGACACGTCGTAGATGATACCTGCGGTTCGGCTGTGGGGGTCAGTCTGTGATGCAATCATTTAGTCTATAAAATAGGACGGGCGTTGACACGAGTGTTTCGGTGAGGGCTGCTGACGTGTGGGGGGCGTCCAGCGCCGGGCTTGCTGTGCTGGCTTGCCGTCGCTCATTTTCTCGTTACTATTTAAAAATTCCACTTGGACATATTTCATTCTTCATTTATTAGTCAATATTTCTAATACTTGTCAATATTTCTAAATACTCGTCATATGAAGATGTTTTTACCCTAAAGTGGACTTAAAAAATGAACTTCAGTTGCTCTTCTGTTGCCATCAAGGACCTAATCAAAGGTATTTTGTATAATTTTAAAGAACACTGAAGTCTCCCAGCCCCTCTTCCCTACCCAGACTTTGGCAAGGTCAGAGCATTCCTTTGCCTCTGCTTTCCAAACACTGTACCCCTGGGGTCATTGCTGTTCCCCACTCCCACCCCTGCTAAGTTGTGGGAAGCTTGCGGGCACAACCTGGCCCTGTTCACCTTTATTTGCCAGCTCGAAGCACGTGGTATTGGTCCAGGGCAGGTGTTCAGCACCTATTTGTGATTGGATAAGCGAGAATAGCACCGTTCACCGCTGCCCTCCCCCGTCCTATCCGTCTTTCCCGGCTCTTTGCACGTGCATGTAGAGCTGCCCGCAGACAGCGCCCTCAGAGTCCTGTGGGTCCACTCGTATGCAGGCTTCTCCGTGAGGACTCCGCATTCACAGATTCCACTAAGCATGGGTGTCGGTCTGAGAATGGGCAGATGGCGCCGGGCCTTACAGTAGCCCAGACCCACAGAGACAGGACAGGCGGGCAGTTGAGCGCAGCGGTCACTTCACAGGTAGATGCATCTGGACTTGAATGAGTGCGCTGACCTCTCTAAGCTTCTGCTTTGCCACCAGTGAACTGGGGGTGATAACTGGTGCCTTCCCTAAGGCTCTTGCAAGGATGGAAACCGCTCCTGTCCAGGGCCCGGCTTGTTGAGAGGCCTTGGTCAGCATTTGCTGTGGGGGCGAGGCTGGCCCTGCATGGTCCACACCCCACCCAGGCCGGTGAGGCAGCTCCTTGAGGACATACCTGCCCTTTATGCCAAAGCTGTTCTCGCCGAGCACTAGGTCTCTTGAGGGGGCCTGACCGCTGGGAAGCGATGACCCTGTCCTTCCTTCCAGCTCCGGGGACGGGTGCGGCTCGCTCCTTCTCCCGGCCGTGTGTTTGCATTCTGGTTTATCAGCCATTTCTAAAAGGGACGTTTCACCGGGGGCTTGAGCCTGAGCGGGTAGGACTTGGGCACAGACCTGGCCCTGCAGGGACCCCCCTCCCCTCCCTCCAAACGCGCATCCAAGATGGGCCACGGAGCGGGCCTGTGCACCCGGCTGCTCCTTCAGACGAGGAGCCATCATCACGTGAACAGCGTGTGCGCAAGGACCGGGGAGAGCCAGAGGTATAAAAGTAAGAATCTAGAAGAGAAGGAGCACGTATTCTCGCTCTCCCCTCCGCTCTCCTGAGCTTGGCTGAAACGACAGCACCGAACAAGCGGCGGCAGACGCCAGACTGAACACGGCTACCAGAACTCCCTGCCTCCGCCTCGCGATTGGCTGAGCGTCTCCTGAGGGCCGAGAGCTTTTTAAGCAGCTGGTGCAAATGGATGCCTTTCTGAAATTAACCAGTTGATGAATGTCACAGGCGTCAGGCTCCATTCCAGGGCCGGGCCAGGCGGTGCTCGCCGCGTGTTTCCCTCACAGCCTCCGGGGTCTGATGCTAACAAGGAGATGGATGGTCCAGTGCCTGGGGAGCGGGGTGCAGGTGGGGGTGAGGTTACAAGGGAACTGCCAGATGCTTCGTCCTCGGGGTCTGGTGTCTCTCCCTCCTGCGTCCTTGGATCTGCGGCAGCTCCGGCCACGTCCAGAATTTTGGGCCCTTTGTATAGACAAGGTCTCGGCCCGGGAGGAGGGCACCTGTGGTTTATGTCCACAGCACAAAGACTCAGTCTTCTGGCTCAGGTACTTATTAACTGTTTCAACTTGTGCAAATTATTACCCACTCTGAGTTTGAGTTTCCTCATCAGTTTATGGAGAAAGTCAGAGCAGGTTCCCATGGGCACAGAGAGATCTAGAAAGCATCTTTTATCACCTGGAGCATGCTGGGCACTCACTCAATGCAGGGATGATTGTTTTTGTTGTTATGACTGTTATTGAGCCAAGGTCAGCTGAATACAGGGGTCACGGACCAGGAATGTCCTCACCAGAGACGTCTGTCTTTGGAGTCTTCTCGTGCAAAATGGATAGAGTGGGGTGAGGTAACGCATGTTGTTGCATATCTCAGTAATTTCTTTTCAAGCTGAGATGTGAGAACTTCCAGACTAGCTTTGCTCACATGGTGATTTTGCCCAAGAGCCACTGAAGTGAGTCTGATAACAGAGTTGCCCTCTTGAGCTCTGGAATGGGGTCTACACAGGCATATGCTTCCCAGCCCCCCGTTTCTGCCCGGGTGCAGTGCTGGGCTGGGCCCAGGAGGCTGGGCTGGTCCTAACCTGACCCCTGTTGGCCAGGTGTTAGTCTCCTGTCTCACTTGCAGAACGGGGGGGTTTGCATCTTACTGGTGATGAGGAGGCGTGAGGAAGCGTGGAAAGAGACAGTCCAGGCCAAAGTTGCTGGTGGGAGAAACACAGGCCCAGGAAGTCTGGTGGTGGAAGTAGCTCCCACTTCCCAAAGGACCACCCTGAGGATATCCTCCACTGTCCCAAGTGGACGCAGCTGCATGTGCACCTCAAGGGACAGAGCTTTCATGAGGCCAACAGCCACTGAGACACGGAATTCGACTTCAGAGCCTCCGAGTTTTGGCCACTGCTTAGCCCCACCCCACGCCTGTCTCGCTCCACAGAGGCTGCCCTTCAAATACCTACTGACTGTTAGTTCATGACCAGCAGGTCAACTGTTCTCCCGGCCTGAGAATCCAGTGCACTCTCCTTGGAGGTTGTTAGCACAGCCCAAGGCCAGTTGTGGAGTCTGGCAAGGTGATCTTTTAAGTATCACTTACAATTCTGGCCACCGGGCTCTGTTGCCTAGAAAAGTCCTTAATGAAAACAGTTACATAAATAAGCACTTGATCAACAGACACAGCTTTCAGGACACGAGCCGGCTGGTGGGACGGAGGGCTTGGCCCATCTGCGTGGCACAGTCTCGCCCTGAGTCCTCTGCTACTCAGTGGCGTGAGAGCAAGAGTCTTGGAATCGGAGAACCTGGATCGTGCTGCTCACAGTGGCAGCCCTCAAAGCCGCCTCAGCTGCTAAATGCAGTAGCCACGCGCCCCAGGAGGGTTGAGATCAGCAGGGTCACCTAAGGGCAGGGTAGGGGCTCATTGCCTGTGTAGACTTGGAGGAACTGTGTCCTTGTGATTCTGCTTCTTGTGTAAATACCCAATGCAAGGCTTCTCAGCCACCTAAGAATCATCCAGAGAGCTTTTAAAGAATACCCAGGCCTGGGCTGCACTCCCAGATATTCCTATAATAAGTGGTTTTGGGTGGAGCCCGGTGTTGGTATTTTTGAAAGTTCCCAGGTGGTTCTAACGCGCAGCCAGGGCTGAGAGCCACATTTGGCTCCGAGCTGGAGGCCCAGCTCCGTTGAATGAATGAACGATTCCAGCTACGGCTTCCTCTTGATGCCCCTTGGAGCAGTGCACGCCTTTGTGCGGGAGGGAGAGATGTTTCCTGTCGTGGTTACGCTTAGTTGCCTGGCTGCTTCTCCACACGATTTGGAGGATCCTCTGGACTTTCCTGTTCAGACGATGTGTGTGGTGCCCAGCCTGAGGGGGCAGCCCCTGTGAGGGCCACCATCCTAAGGTGGCCACCTGCAGGCTGGGGCAGGTGAAGGAGCTGGGGCTCCCGGGGCCTCCTGTTCCTCCTGACAAGTAGGTCATGTCAGGCTTTGGCTGTGTTAAATGCTTTAGGAAGTTCCTGGAGCCTTTCCTGTTGTTTACCTTGTGGAGACACTTCAGTCAGAGATTTTTAATAGAACAACTCAACGTGAAATTAATTTCCTGGGCCCACGGTAGCGAGGCACACTGGTGTGACAATTCCAATTTAGTTTCTCACGTCAGCTTTTGGCCCTACCTCCTTCCAGGAAAAAATTCTCTTATAGTCTAAGTGTGTGTTTGCCTCTAAATCACCAAATACTCCATGTTTCGATAATCAGGTCTGGCGTGATCCGTGTGTCCGGAATCCCTCTCTTTCCCCACCTCCTGGTCGGGAGCCTCCTTCCTCCAGAAGCCCCACCAGCCCCCTCAGTGGAGTGACCCTCTCTCTGGCCTTCCTCCTGCCGCTTCCCACGGTCTGAGCTTGAACTCCAGGCTGTTGATTGGTTGGGACAACTTAGACATGTTATTTAACGCCCCTGAGCCTTGGTTTTCTCATCTCTCAAATCACACAAGTGATGTATGAGTCAAAGGATTTTTCTGAGAATAAATGAGAGAAGATACGTGGCAAAGTGGCTATTGCTGAGGGCAGGATGTGTGTGGTGTGTGGGTGTGTGTGTGCATGGGGGGTGGGTGTGAGGTGTGTGGGGGTGTGCGTGCCTCTGTGTGTGTGTCTCCCCATAATACCCTACACACTCCTTGCTCGTTCGAGCTACTCAGCAAGCATCCACTGGTTGGGAGCGGATACAGAGATCCTGGGAGCCAAATCCTAGGACAGTGGAAACTTCCCTTGCCTCCTAGTTGAATTAAAGATTTATTTCATTTTCAAAAAGTGATATGTAGCGCTCTTTCCATGCTTCAGCTTGCACCAGAGCCTAGTGACCAGGTGAGACTGACAGGTGCTTCATGAAGCTGAGCTGTCTCAGGCACCTGAGTGGGGGGGTGGGGGGGGGTTGGGCACTCGGTGGGTGACCACCCAGCCTCGGACAGCAGCGCTGACTGGTGGGCACAACGCGGCCCTCAGACAGACATGACCTCTGAAGTGCAGACAAATCAGGAAATCGGCCCAACTACACAGAACGAGACACAGCAAAACGTGCCTTGGGCTCTCAGACCTATCCCCGCGCCATCGTGTCATGCAGTTTTGGACCGGAGAACCTGGGCTGGAACTGTGACCTTGCACCAACCAGGTGGGTGCCCCTGGAGCACCCTTCGACCTCTGAGGCTCCAGTTTCCGTGGCCTAAAGGGGAGGCAGGACCTCGAGGACATGCGGGTGCGTCAGCGCGGCCTCTGCCGCCCTCTAGCGGAGCTCTGCAGGATGGGGCGCGTACCCCTTCCTCGCTGTACCCACGGGGCTGCAGCCCCAGGCGCCCCTCAGCCTGCCTTGGTGACCAAGACAAGCAGGGCTCAGAGAAGCCTTGGAGAGAGAGAGGAACAAACCGGTTCCCAGGAGGCATTATTCTTAGGACTTGTGGTCTTGTCTGTCCTGGGATGTTGGGTGGGGCGTAAAGAAGCATCGCCCGAGCTGTCCACGCTGGAACTCCCTCGCGTCACTCTTGAATGCCGGAGAATGAAAACCCCTGCTCTGTGGATTGAAAGTTTAGTTTTGAGTTCTTTTGTGGGCGGGGCACAAGCTACCTGACCTTGGTCGCCTTCCACCAACTCTGTTCTCAGGGTATCTTGGCAGCTGGAGGCAGGGCGGAGGGGACATGTCCTGGGGTCCCCTCTGTGTGTGTACACACCGGTTGTGACCTCACTGGCTATGTGACATCACTGGCCATCTTGCCTCTCTGCCCAGTAAACGCATCATCGATAAAATGGGGATTAGTGGCTGAGCTCTTGGAAAGCCCGGTCTCCTGGCCGCGTGCCTGGCGTTGCTGCTGCTTTAGAGTGGCAGATTTTTATGGTTCCATCCAATTTTTACCTGGCTGTTCTTGCCCATGGAAGAAGCTTCCTTAGGAGTTGGGATAGAGCTGGGGTGTTAGGTGGAGGTGTTCTCTGAAGATCCTGGCCTTGCATGCTCACAGTCCCCGTACCTCCCATGGGGTCTCCTCTGGGGGCCAAACTGCTGTCTGCTCCCTGTGGAAACCTGGCAGAACCTCAAGCCTAACAGGACCGAGCAGAGCTGTGACTCCCAAATATATTCCCCCAGCAAGTGGGTCCTCCCCCGGACTGGGTGCTAGGAGCCCTATCCCTGGTTCCTTTTCTCCACCCCTCGTGTTCCCACCTCTGGGTCCTTCCAGGACCCTTTGACCTTACCCACAAAACATGTCTCAGAACTGGCACCCTCCTGCCCCCGCTGCTGCCTGGGACACGTCAGCCTCCCTGCAGCCGGACCAGAGCCACAGCTTTTAACTGTCCTTGATTCCACTCTTCCTCCTGGAACCCTGTAATCTCCTGTAATAATCCTCCACCTGATTACTCAGGCGAGCAGAGGAAATTGTTACCTCCTTGCTCAAGATCCTCTAGTGATTTTGCCTTTGCATATTAAGTCAAGCCCTGTCCAACCCCAGCAGCAAGTGCCAGAGAATAATGCGCAGAAAGAAGGACCCTATTACCCTGTTGGTGGGAACGTAAGCTGGTGTGGCCATTTTGGAACAGGAGCTGGATTTACCTTAAAAACTTAAAAATGGAAATACCACCTGACCCAGCAATTCTGCTCCCGTGCATCTACCCAAAGAACATGAAACCATCAACTCAAAAAACTAGACGCTCTACAAAGTTTACTGCAGCCCTACTCACGATACCTGTGACCTGGACGCGGGACATTCCACCCGTCCGTGGAAGTCTGGATCACGAAGACGTTGTCTTTGTGCTGATGGAATGCTGCAGCCATGTTCAAGTCAGAACGATACAAACACGGGATATTCGCATGGCAGGTGATTTCACCAAGCTAAATGTTCACCAGAACGAGTGCACCTTAATAAAGGGAGATTTCTGAAGCTGACGGAAGGAGGAGGGAGAAGGGGCAAAAGAGGGGACAGGGGATGTGGTGGAAGGAAAAGAGAAACCATTCAAAAGAAACAGGCCGGTTCCCTGGACGTGGGTGAAGTGATTCCCAATACCCTTCGTGCTCTGGGTGCTGCCCCTCTGCGTCCCCCCGCTTTCTCTACGCACGCTGGCTCGCCTCATGTTGCACTGGCCACCTGGCTCTCCTTGGGTCCCGGAACATGCCAGCCTCTCTCCCCTTGGCCCTGGGCGGTCCTCCTGGAAGCCCTGCTCCCACATCTGGGCACGGCTGCCCCCTACTGCCTGTATCGCCTCTTTATTCAGATGTGACCGCCTCTGAGGGTCTCCCTGGCGCCCTAACCGAAGCAGAACTTTTAGTCACAGCCCCATATCTCTCGTGTTTTCTAGCCCTTATTCATGCCTGACACTATGTGTTTGTTTAGGAGTTAACAGGACTTTCCACAGCAGAAGGTGCCCCCCTCTAGGGCGGAGAATGTGTGTCTCTCGTTCACGGGGGTCCCCCAGAGTTTTAGGTTGTCCCTGAAACCTAGAGGTTGTTCCAAAATATTTGATGGCAAATCCACTGTGCAGCTGCTGGTGGTGGCTTCATTAACTGTGCCTCTCGGGTTGCTCATGTTCGGGTTCCTCCGAAGAAAAAGCTTTTCCTAACAGGGGTGCCTTCGCCCTGTTCTCTAGTCTAAATTGAATACATTGCTCAAGAGAACCCGCAGGTCTGGTTTATTTCTGGCCGTGATGGTGGCATTGGGTGAACACAAATGAACGTCTGTTCTGGGCTTGCAGGGACGGAGGCACCGAGGGGAGAGTATGCACCGTGTGTGTGGTTCTACGTGAGCTTTGTGGGGTGTGGGGGGGCAGGGGTGGGGGAAGCGGGTGAGAGTTCATCTTATGGTGGTCAGTGATTTTCAGTTGCATTACCTGCTATTCGGAGCCTGACTCCGTGTGCAGAAAGCACCAGAAAGTACAACGACACTTTTGAAGCTACCTTCAGGGCACTTTCCTGGCTGCTGGGCAAAATGGACACTAGGCCCAGCCCCGCACAAAGCGCTTGCAGTCTGTGGGCGATGGGCTGCCTGTGTTTTCACCATCAAAGACGTGCGCTGAGAGCCCGCTCTGCGGGGAGTAGGGGAGGGCTGCGGAATCTTAGCCGAGCAGGAGGGAGGACAGAGCGGAGGACAGAGCGGCTTGCTCTGGGGGTGGCAGAAACATCGACACCCACACAAGCCCTGGACAGGCCAGGGATGATCGTGTTCATGATCGCCAGTTTCCTCGACGTTCACCAAGTTCTCTCTCTTCCTCTGGACCAAAAGTTCCTTGCGGGGAGCGGCCGGTCGCTCCTCTTTGAGCTCGGAAACTCTTAGCAGAGGGCCTGTCACGCAAAAAGAGTTTAAAGCTTGTTGACAGGATAAGAGAAGAGTTAAAAAGGGAAGACGATGAACACGGCTATGCAGGAAAACACCAGGTGCTGCCGTGTAGGAGGTGTTCGAGCCGCGCGCTCTTATGATCAGCGCCATCTTGCCTCCTTTGCTCTTCCAGAAAAGACGAATCCTTCCCTGCCTGACCTCAGTGGAGGGGAGGTTAGCTGTTTAGCGCTCTTCAGAACGGGAGATCCAGCTAAATGAGGAGATTACAATCCAGAGAAAATCCCTAGGTGTATCACCGTTAGCTGAACTCACTCTGCCCGCCGTCTTCACAGCTGCGAGCATGGGTGTGGAGCTGGAGGCCGTCGTCTTGTTTTATGATCTTCAACATCTTAGTAGCTTTGTTATCAGCCAAGTGCCGAAAAGCAGAGGCCACGCATCTTATCAGTTCTTGAATTTCTCTGGCGTTTCCCTTCATGTGTGCTCACGCCAGCCCATCACCTCCCAGCCCCATGCAGGGGGCTCTTAGTAATTCTCCTTTCTTGGGAAGGTGCGGGGCGTGCGGAGAGGACTGGTAAGGCAGGGAGCCGCAGTGCCGCATGGGGCGGGACTGAGGAGGACACTGATGAAGGCATGGGGGGGGGGGTATCTTGAGGCAGAGGAATGCAGGCTTTCTCCAGGTCATACTCCCTAAACCTGGTGAACCGTCAGGCTAGCGTCGTGTTGGCTATTATGTTCATCTCTAAATGCAGCTCAGATCCTAAGACAACAATCACCCCATCCCCCCTGACCCTAACACATTGCTATGAACACTAGTAAGACACCTGCAATATTAAAACCATGCAAATGTTGTGTTCACTGATACACAGAGACTCTTTCGAGTCTGACGTTTCTGTCCCCAAACCCAGTGTCCTCTGCCAGTCCAGAGATATTGAACTTGGCAAGGAAAAGTCTTTCTTTCTACAATAATAGATGGAAAGACTTAGAAGCACAGATGGAAGTCACACATGGGTGTGAGTGAGAGGCGGCGCCTTTTGTCTGCTCAGGAGAGGAGGGGCTGGGGTCTCAGCCAAGCTGTTTTCTCCTTATCCCCACGCAGAAAAGGGCTGTGACCCCCTCTTCTGCCAAGACCCTCATGCACACTTTAGCTCCTCGTCTCTTCTCCCATCATCTGTTGCACTTTTATAGTAGTCTCGTCTCTTAAAAATAATACATCAACCCAAATGCCCAAAAATAGATGACTGGATCAAGAAGAGGTGGTCCATATACACCATGGAGTATTACTCAGCATTGAAAACAGATAAACACATGCCATTTGCAGCAACATGGATGGTGCTGGAAGGGATCATGCTCAGCGAAATAAGCCAGAAAGAAAAAGAAAAGTATCGGATGGTCTCACTCATAGCAGGGATCTAGAAAACTTAAATAAGGGACCAGGAAAATGAATATCTATAAGAAAGTGAAAATCATAATCAACAAACAACTATGAACCAGAGACACTTTATGAGGGGAGGGGGGCGGGGGGGAGGGATTGGGGTCAAAATAAAGGGGTTGCAATTGTTTGGGGAATATAAAAATAAAATTAAAATTAAAAAATAAATAAAATTAAAAAAATAAAATAAAGGTAATATACTATAAAAATAAATAAATAAATAATAATACATAAACATTTTCTGAATTATAGATGATTCTCTTAGAAACCAAATGATGGCCTCCTAGTTTGGGTGGCCTGCCAGGAAGGTCAAATAATATCCCGGAGTCCTCTCTAGAAGCAGGTTTTGCACTAGGTTAGGTAAATAAAAGTGCTGGGAGAACTGTCAGCAGCATCTTGTGACGGAACAGAAGGGAAATGTCAGACTCGAAAGAGTCTCTGCATATCAGTGACACAACATTTGTACGGTTTTAATATTGTAGGTGTTTCACTAGTATTCTTTGTTCATACCAGTGTGTTATGGTTCAGTAGCAGAAAATAAGCCAATGTGCAATAAGTAATCTTTTGCTTAAAGGCATTTTAAAAATACACTATTTCATTTGAGAGGGGTGCACCTTTTTTTTTTTTTGATGTTTTATTTTTAAATTTTTACTTAGCAGAAAATTTCGTGTTTGATATGATAAAATTTTTTCACAGTATAAAAAGACATGTAAACAGATCCTCCAGTCCTCTTCAAGCCTCTCTTCCCAAGGCAAATTCTATAACCAGTTTTTTATGTTGCCTTTCTCAAGCATTTTTCAAATCCTTAAAAATCAGATGGAAAAAAATCAAGGAAAAAGAATCATGAATGGTAGTGTTCCACCTTTACACACTATTCTGCTTTTAAGATCTCTCGCACATGGTACAGAAGAGGTGCATCTTTAAATTGATCGAGTCATTCAAAAACAAATCTGTGGTTAAATGAACTTTTTTTAAAAAAGATATTATCAGCAATGACATTGTGCACAAAATCAAAACAACTAAGTTCATAAAAAGATGTATGTTTTTATCAATAAACCCAGCAATTGGCAATTTTGCTTAAACAAAATAATATTACATGTCACATTAACTTAATGTGGTCAATTTGAATTTTATTGGTTTTGCTTATATGTAATTTGTAAATTGATTTGTTTTTATAGTTGCTTATGTGGAGCTATACACATAAGGAGTAGAGTTTACATTTAGTTTTATGATTGTACTTATTTATGTGAGTTTATAATGAAGTAATCTAAATCAAAATTTTATGCCCTAAGTTAAGTTGGAGGAACACACTTTTGGGCTAGCATTTCCCAAAGATTGTTCTGTGGAATTCTAGCCCCAGAAAACAAGCAACAACAAAATATTATTTGTTAATCGATAAGTTTAAGAAATGCACAGTTGCTCCCTTTTGGGAATTTATAGTATATGTTAACATATTTCTACATGAGAAAATCACTTAATTTTGCCTACAGTTTTCCACTTATTTGACCATATAAAACCTTTTTTTTTTTTGAATAATTCTCAAGTTCTTACAAATTTCTGCAAAACACAGTAAGAAAAAAATTGTTGGAGACTAGAGAGGAGCAGATCATACTTTTATTGAGGAGATGAACAAGATATCCAAGACAGAGACCTTAATAAGAATGTGACTAGAGAGTGTGAGATGTACTGAAAATAGAAACCTTTCTTTTACAAATACAAATGATCTTGTATGATAGAAGAGGGGGGGGTATCTCAAAAGTGTTGGAGTGGCCACACAGGCCACTGTCCAGTGTGGGGTCAAACCAGGAGTAGGCCCTGTGAGGATGAGGTAGACACATGCACAGGGATGACTTCCTCAGTGTGGCTCAAACTGTAGATGTTGGTACAGGTTCCTACCGAGCAGATTTCACTGTAAGTGGAGGATGACCATCCCAGTCACCAGAGATGTCTAAAAGTGAAATGACTTTTGACCACAGCATGTGCCCTGGCTCTAGCAGCTCAAGGACTGAATGGTGATGTGGATAAAATTCAAATATCAATGGAGTTTTTTTTAACTTTAAATGAACTTCTATGACTCCATTTGTGATGAAAATAGATATGCACACTAGATAATAATGTACCAGACGGGACAATAACTCATGTGAACTGACACCAGTGACCAGAATGTTTAATCCTCACATCCTCCCAAAGCCCAATGAGAGAGGCACTGATTTTATCCCCATCTTACAAGTGGATAGTTGGATGAAGAATTACTCACTGTAAGTGAGTGACCATAGACCTCCTAGGCCTTAATGCTACTCATCTAACTTACCACATCTCCCACCCACTTACTCTTCTCCCTCAAATCCCCTTCACCTTCTTCCCACTCCCCTTCTCCCCTTCCACCTTCAGAGAACGTCCATAATACTTCTACCAACACCCATATATTCTGCCTCCCACTTGTTCCTCTACTTGAAGGACCTTTGCTTCTAACTGGACCAACCCCTTCACTTATACAGTGGGTCTCATGCCCCCTCCTCTACTCAGGCCATCCTGCTAGCATCATCGCCTCTCCTTCCCACATTATCAGTTTGTACCGTTTGATCATTTTCATCACATACAAACATTCTGTTGCTTCTTTGAAAAACTTCCTTTCTGTTCTCAATCCCATTCCCTTTGAAGCTTCAACCCATTTCTTTCCTTCCTTTTATAACAAATACTTCAGTTAGCTCGTTAAGTTTTTAATGCTTTCATTCTTCTCTTCCTGCTCTCTCATACCCTTACTACAGTCAGATAAAAATCTGTCTTGTCGAGCTCACCAGTGACTAACACGTGGCTAAATCAACGGCATGGCTCAGTCCCCATCAGCCTCGATCTCTCTATAGCATTCGACATGACTGTTTCTTCCTCCTGAAACACCTTCTGTCCTTGACTTCCTAGTTTTTAGTTTTTTTTAGTTTTCTTCCTACCTTGCCAGCTGCTCCTCTTCAGGAAGCAGTTTCCTCCTCTTCCTCCTGAACACTTAATTTGAGATGCTTCAAAGTCCAGGTTTGAGCTGCTTTTTATTCCCCTGGTGATCTTACTTAGTTTTATAGTTTAAAAAAGTCACCTGAATGCTGTTGATTCCAAATTTGTCTCTAATTTAGGCTTTTCCCTGAACTCCAAGCTCTTACACCCACTGGCTACTGAACATCTCCACGTGGGTGTCTAGAAGGCTTCTCAAATGTGCAAAACTGAATTTCAGATCCTCTCACTTTTCAAGTGGTGTTTTATTTTATTTTTTTAGATTTTTTTTAATTTATTTATACAAGAACTGGGGTACAGGTCAGAGGTACAGGAGGGTGAGAGAATTCACCAGAGACAGAGCGGGGAGCAGAACAGGCAATGGACCAAAGACACTCCTGAGGGGAGCAGCTGAAGACACTGCTAAGGGGAGCAGCGGTGAGGCAGGAGAGGTCCACCATGCCATATGGGTTTCTCCCTGGCTGGCCGGGAATCGAACCAGTGCTGTGGAGGCTGCGGACAGCCTCACAGCGTGGCGCTCAACCCCCTGTGTCACCGGGGAGGCCCTCCAGCTGGTATTTTAAATGCTTGCTTACACTGTCATACAATAGATAAAATTTTGAGGTCATACTTCTAGGAAAAACTACAAAGTCTATACTTACCATTTCCATCAGGATATCTCTTGGATGTCCAAATATTATTTGCTTGATATCATTTAAAGTGAATTAATATTTCCTCACCAAATGTACTTAGTAGTTCAGAGTAAAAGCTAAGTTTGTCCTGTAAATTTGCAAATATCCTTTTCTGAGTGAGCATTGCAAGAGAAATGAAAAATATGTCCACAAAATACTTGTACTCAAATTTATTTATAACAATTTTATTCAGAAGGAACCCAAATGGAAATGACCCACATCTCTGTCAACAGAGTGAATGAATTTAATGTGGTCTGTTCATGCAATAGATAGTAATTGGAATTAGAAATAAAAAGCTAATGGTACACAGAGTCTGAGAAACTGTTGGTTGTATCTGGAAGCTGGGTATATGGCCACCTTCACTCATTGTGACATGCAAGCAAGGGGCACAGGGGAGTGGAGGCAGGTGAGACGTAGCCATCTTGAAATGGAAAGGCTGGTCTCCTCAAGGACAGCTGAGATAAGATATTAGGAACGAGAATGAGTCAGGCATCAGAAGAGCTCTAGGGAAAGTAAACCACAGGAGCAGCAAGTGGAAAGGCGTGATGCAGGAGACGTTTTTCTTGTTGAAGAAGAGAGACCCCTTGTGGCTGAAGCAAAAACAGAAACGTGAGCTAGATGGAGCATTCTGGACGTCTGAAGACCAGCAGGAACCAGCTTATTATATGTGGGGTAAAATATTATGTAGGGATCTAATTTATGTTATATATGATATATAATTTGTATATCATATATTGTGGAGTTATATATATAGTATAGGGACATACTAGCTGTGTCAGCTACATGGAATGCACTCTTTCTAAGTGTAATACAGCTTAAGGAACTTGCATTGTCAGATGTGGTTACTTTGAAGAACCACAATTAAGATCAAAATAAAGAATATTTCCATTATCCACAATTTTCCCTTCTTCCTCTTTCTGGTTAATCTCCAAATTCAGTCACAAGTCACCACTTGGTCATTAACGTAGACTAGCTTTGCCTGTTCTAGAATTTCTTATCAAGGGAATCACCAGAAGGTAGTCTTTTGTTTCTGGGCTTATTTTTGTCAGCACAAAGATACCGGTATGTTCAATTTGAAAAGGATAACCTTTTCAACAAACAGTGTTGGAGCAAATATATATCCAAATGGAGAAAAATAAGCCTCAGTTCTTAATTCACCCCGTAGCCAAGATTTAATTCAAATTTAATTATCAGCCTAAGTACGGTATTGCTGGAAAACTTGAGAGGAACACATAATCTTGGCAAAGATTTCGTGTTTAGGACACTGACGGGCAAGGAAAATTTAAAAAAATAATAACATCCAAAATAATAAGATTAGGTTTCATCAAAATTCAAACTCCTTAAACATGTCTGCTCTTCACAAGACACTGTTAATAATATGAAAAGACAAGTCATGGCTTAGGAGAAAATATTAACAACACATATTTCTGACAAAGTGTGTCTAGAATATATAAAGACGTTTTAATAACTCACCCTTCACAAGGGATTTATGAATGGCCAACTAACATGAGGAACGATGCTTTTCTCCTAAGCTACCAGAACGCCAAAAATTAATATAATGAGATATCAATATATATCCAATAGAATGTTAAAATAAAAATCATTGACAGTAACACAGTAACGCATATGAGCTGGAATATGGAACAACTGGAATGCCCGGATCTTGCTGGTGGCAGTGTAAAATAGTGCAATTATTCTGTAACAGTTTGGCAGTTTCTTTTGAAGATAAACATACATTTACCATATGCTCAGAAATTTAATTCCATTTTTAAAAATTCTGTTTTATCTCAACTATATGCTTATTAGCTATGCCTTTTTTAAATGAGTTGCTCTAAGGTTTTTAACACATCTTTTATTTATCATAATCTACCTTAAGACACTATTCTGCCATTTTACAAATAATGTTTGAACCTTCCTTCCATATTTTTCCCCATCCTGTGTTTTTTTTGCAATCATGGATTTTATTTCAGTGTGTGCTGTAGACTCCACAATGCATTGTTATTGGTTTCAAGTAGTCCGTTAGCTTTGAAAGAATAAAAAGAAAAGAAGATTTTTTATATTTACATATGTACCATCTCAAGCATTTTCATTCCATATATAAATCCAAATTTTTACCCTGTGTCCCTTTTCTTACCCTTGAAGATTTCTCTTTAACATGTGTTGTTATTGGCTGATGATGCGTCCTCCCGGAGGTTTTTTGTTCTGTTTAATTACCAACTATTTACTTATGTGATTCAATCTCATGTTATGTACTTTGGGGGCTCTAAGTGTCTCCTTTTATTTCTTTTAACAGTGTCTTACGGTTCTCCATCTACAGGTCCTCCTCCACTGGACTTAGGGTTACTCCCAGGTGTTACATTGTTTGTGGTGCAAATGAGGGGGGAGTGCTTGTCTCCTCTCTCTTTCTTCTAATTCATTGTTTGCGAATAGAAACATAACAGGTTTTTATATATTGTGCTTGTATTTTGCTACTTTACCAGATTAATTGATTACTCCTAGTATTTTTCTTTATTGTAATCTTCTGGATTTTCTCTGGATAGTATCATGTCATCAGCAAATAGTGATGCTATTGCTTTTTTCTTTTCCAGTCTGGATTCCTTTCATGTCTTTTTCTTGCCTGATTGCTCCGGCTAGAATTTCCAATACTGTTTGTGAACAGTGGTGGTGATGCTGGACATCTTTGTCTTGTTCCTGACCTCAGGGAGACACTTTGCTTTCACCATTGGATGTGTTCGTTGTGGGTTTGTCACATATAGCCTTTATCATATTTAGATGTGTTTCCTTTATTCCCAGTTTATTCAGAGTTTTTATGAGTGGGTGTTGAGTCTTGTCCATTGCTTTTTCAGCATTTATTGATAGGATCATGTGATGTTTGTCTGTCTTTTTGTTGATGTGGTGAATGATATTGAGTTACACATGTTGACGCATCTTTGCATCCGTGGGATGAATCTCACTTGGTCATGATGTATGTGTGTGTGTGTGTGTGTGTGTGCGCGCGTGCGCGCGCGCTCTGTCTATCTGATATCCTTGCCTGGTTTGGAGGTCAGGGTGAGATTGGCCTTTCCCTCTTCTTCACTGTTTTAAAGGAGTTTGAAAAGCATAGGTGTTGGATCTTTCAGAGCTTGGTAGAATTCACTAGTGAAGTCATCTGACCTGGGCTTTTGTTTTTAGGGAGCCTTGATTACTCTTCTGGTTTCTGTTTGTGGTTAATCTCTTCAATCTGTCTCTTTCATCTTTGGCTCAATTTTAGAAGGTTGTATGAGCCTAAAAATTTGTCCATTTTTCTGAATGTTTGCATATAGTTACAGTAGCCTTTTATTCCTTTGTGGTTCTGCACGATCAGTTGTAATCCCGCCTCTTTCATTTCTGATTCACTTTTTTCTTAGCGAGTCTAACCAAGGGTCATTGATTTTTGTTTTTGCTTTCAAAGGAGCAGTTCTTAGTTTCCTTGTTTTTTTTCAGTCTTTTCTATTTCATTTATTTTTGCTCTGTTATTTCCTTCCTTTCACTGTTTTTTTTTGTTTTATTCTTTTTTCAGTTCCTTTATATGCAAAGTTAGAGTTTTTTTAGACTTTCTGTTTATTGATATTATCATGTATTGCTGACTGTCCTCCTAATACCACTTTCGCTGCGTCCCATAGGATCTGATAGTTTGTCTCTTTATTTTTGTTGGTCTCCAGAAAATGTTTTATTTCTCCTTTAGTTTCTTCATTGACCCAATAATTATTCAAAAGTTTTTTTTGTTTAGTTTTTGTCCCCCCCATTTATTTTTGTGGTTGATTTCTAACTTTATAACACTGTGATCATAAAAGATATAATTTCAGTTTTCATATATTTTTGAGGCTTATTCTGTGTCCCAGCATTTGATCCATCCTTGAAAGTGTTCCATGTGCACTTGAGAAAAATGTGTGTTCATTTCTTTGGGGGTGGAAAATTCTGTATATATCTCTTAAGCCCATGTGATCCATTATGGTATTTGAGGTCATTATTTCCTTATTTACTTTGTGTCTGGATGATCTAGCCATTGAGGTCGGTGTGCGGAGATTCCATATTATTAACTGTATTGATGTCACTGTGCTGCTTTAGGTCTGCTAACATGGGTTGGGCGCATAAATATTAATGACAGCTATGTCTTCTTAATGAACTGTACCCTTACATAGTGCCCATCTTTGTCAATAATCATCTTTTTTGGCTGAAAGTCTACTTTATCAGACATGAGAATAACAGTTTCTAATTTTTTTCCTCTGTGTTATTGATGGAAATGCTTTGCTCCAGTCTTTTACTGTAAGTTTATGTTTGTCTTTAGATCTGATGTGTGTAATATAGATGGGTCTTTCTTTCTTTCTTTCTTTTAAGTGCAACCTGTCACTCTGTATCTTTTGATTGGTGAGTTCAGACCATTCACACTTACAGTAATTATTGATATGAGGTGCTTAATTGCTGCCATTCTAGCTTTTGATTTTTTTTTTTTTTGGTGGTTTTATCCATCTGTTGCTTTTCCATGTGTGTCTATCTGCCTTTTTATTTAGTTGGCTTCCCACGGTGGTTCTCTCAATTTCTTTGTTTCTGCTTCTTTGAGTCTCTGTTCCAGATTTTTGTTTTGTGGTTACCATGAGGGTTATACAAGCTTTCTCTGTCTAAAGTAGTTCTTTTGTGCTGTCATTGACTTGTCATGATTTGAGTACATAGACTCTGTCTTTTATTTCCTCTCCTTTAATGTTTTGTTGTTGCCAGATACTCTTCTTATTTATCTTTCTGATTCTGTATTAATATTTATCACCTTGCTCAAGGTTTTGTGTTCTTTTGTCTGTTCTTTTCATGTAGGAGAACTCCTTTCAGTATGCCTTGTAAGGCGGGTCTGCTGGTGGTAAACTCCATTATCTTTTGTTTGTCTGAAAAAGCCTTCATTTCTCTGTCACACTTGAGTGATCATTTTGCATTTTTTAAAATTTGTCAGTTTTTTTTTTTTTTAATGAAGTAACATTGGTTTACAGCACCGTATGTGACTTAGAAGTATAGGATCAAAGCTCTTCAGATGTATGTCACCAGGCCACAGCTACCACCAACATACCTATAATTTTCCACCATAGTCCATTGGGCCTCCTGGGCACCCTGTACTCTGTCCTCCCCCTCACTCTCTGGTAACCTCAATTCTACTATCAGATTTCTAGGGTTTCTTATTTTTTTGGCTCTGTCTGACCCTTTGTTTTATTTCTCTATGTTACACATGTAAGTGACACCACCCAGTATTTCTTTCTCCTTCTGACTTATTTTGATTTGCAATAATTTCCTCCAGTTCCATCCAGATTATCACAAATGACAAGAGTTCATTGTATATATATGAGTAGTATTTCATTGTGTATATATACCACTTCTCTTACTTTACTCATCTGTCCTTGGGCATATAGGTTCTTGGGCAAATTGGCTATTGTAAATAGTGCTGCAGTGAACATAGGGGTGCATATGTACCTTTGAATGAGTGTTTTAGCATTCTTTGAGTAGATACTTAGAAGAGTAATTGCTGGATCATATGATAGATTAATTTTTAATATTTTGAGAAAACTCCATACTGTTTTCCATCAGGGTTGAACAATTCTACATCCCCACCAACAAAGTATGAGGATGACTTTTACGCACATCCTCACCATTTTTTGTTTCAGATCTTTTTGATATGGGCCCTTCTTACAGGTTTGAGATGGTATCTTGTTATGGTTTTCATTTACATTTCCCTGATAATTAGTGATAATGAGCATATTTTCATAAATCTTCTTTAGAGAAGAGTCTTAACTCTTCTGTGCTTTTCATTTGGTTATTTGGGGGTTTTGTTGTTGAGTTCTTTTTAGATCTTGGATATCAAGCTCTAAATTGGATGTTTAGATCTTCTTGGATATATGGTGTGCACATATGGGTGTTTTGTTCTTGTTGTTGTTTTGATTTAATGATAGTCTCTTTTGCTGTGCAGAAGATGTCTTAGTTTGATGTAGTTCCATTTGTTTATATGCGCTTTTGTTTCTCTTGCCTTTAGAGATGAATCCACAAAGACATCACTGAAGACAATGTTTGAAGTGTTTTCTTCTATGCATCTTATGGTTTCTTCTATGCATCTTATGGTTTCAAGTCTTACATCCTTGTCTTTAATCCATTTCAAGTTAATTCTCATATCTGTGTGAGGTATTCTAGGTTTACCCTGTTGCATATGACCACCGAGTTTTCCCACAATGGTTGGTTGAAGAGACTTTCTTTCTCTTAGCTCCTTTGTTGTAGCCATAGAAGTGTGAGTTTATTTCTGGACTTTTCAGTTCTATTCCATTGATCTATGTGCGTATGTTTACTTCAGCACCATACTGTTTTGATTAATATGTATACTGTGTAGTTTAGCTTTAAGTCTGGGAGTATGATACTATTGTTCTTTTCTATCAAGATTGTTTTGGGGGTATGAGGGTGAACTGGCTGTGCCATCTGTCACCCCCATTGATTTTCACAGTTGATTGGCCTGATCTCTCCCAAAGCTGGGGCTCAGTGGAAGAGGACAGACTTCCCTGATCAGAGATGGGCCATTTTTCAGTCAAGGGCATCTGAGTAGCTGTGCTTGCCTGTTAGAACCTCCAAACAAGCTCTCAAGATTGTTTTGGCTATTTGGGTCTTTCGTGATTCCATCCTAACCTGCAGGAGTGTTCTCTTTCTTTGAAGAATGCCATCAGGGTCTCCACAGAGATTGCACTGAATCTCTGTATATTGTTTTGGGTAATATGACCATTTTAGCAATGTTAATTTTCCCAGTCCATGAATAAGGACCATCTTTCCATTTCTTTGTGTCTTCTTCAATTTCCTTTAACAATGTCTTAGAGTTTTCATTCTACAGATCCTTCATTTCCTTTGTTATGGTTGTAAATGGAAATTTTTTTTTAATTTCTTTCTCTTCCATTTCCCTGTTCTGCTACTCCATTGAGCCATCAACCTCAAGTAAAATATCTATGGGTCAGTAGCCCCATTGCTGGTGATGAGCTAGCAAAATTTCCTGTGAACAGTATTAAGATTTTTTTGTGTGGTATGTAGGAGAGGGAGTTTATCAAAACCTCCCCATTCTACCATGCTGTGAGTGAGCTACATTGTAGGATCTCATAAAGTCTTTTAATTCCTACAAATACATTAAACGGACTTTTAATAATCTTTCATTAGTCAGAAACAGCACAGTTTTTATAATTATTGAAAAGTAGAATCTTATTTTAAGGTGCTAAGTATTTCTTATTATTAATTGAGGAAATAACTGTCTTGAGAAGATTGGTGACACAGAAAAGCTTTACAGCGATGAACACAAAATGTTTGGTAGTTAACTTACTGATCTAATTTCTCTAAAGTCTGCAGTAGAATTGACTTCACCTACCAGTCTCATTAATGAAAGTTTTCTCAGATCGGGTAGTTTTCATCTTTAGAAGAAGTTGTACTTGGTTCCTTTTTATATCTTCCATTGCCCTGCTCTTTATGTTCATGTTTTCTACAACATTATTGAACATACCGAGCATGTTTAGAGTAGCTGTTTTAATGTCTTTATTGCTTCATTTATCATCTCTGTCAGTTCTGATTATACAGGCGGCTTCTTGTTCTGAAATTACATCTTTGAATTTTACATCTTCTTACATATAGTGAATTTTTAATTGGAAGCTGGAAATAATGAATTTTATATTCTTGAATTCTGTGTTTTTTTGTATTTTATTAAAGAAGTTAAAAAGGAATGCTTTCTGTCCATCTGTTTAGTTAGTTCCAGATCAATTTGGCTTCTTTTCAAGGTTGTCCTTAAGCTCTTTTAAGACAGATGTAGAGGAACCTTCATGCTTGGGTTAATGTGGTGACATGTCCGAGGTCTGGCTGGTCTGGCACCTCTACAGACAGCCCTGGGGTAACTTGGTAGTTAGCTTTCACCAGAAACTCTTCTCGCCGACTTCGTGGGACCTCATCTTGTGCGTGCACAGATGGGACTGTGTCAAAGACTCAAAGGGATGGTGATATAAATGTCTGAGGTTCTTTCTCCACATGGCTACCTCCTTTTGAGAATCTTGCTCCACATATTCCAGTTTTGTTAATCTCTGTGTGCTTCTGTGTCTCCCCAAATGACTGTGACTGGGCTTTGTCTGGATTCCCTCTCCCTTCAGTGCAGCTGGGAAATCACCTCTTGGTGGGAAGCCTGGCAGGGTAGGGTCTGCCTTGTTTGTTTCCCTTTGCTTAGGGTCCCCAGCCCAGCGCTGCCTCCTGTCCGAGGTCAGAAGATGATTGCTTCCTATATATTTTCCACAGTTGTTTTCTGGTATGTATGATTAGATGCTTGCTTATTCATGACTGAAAGAGGAATCTCAAGAGTATCTATTTTATTGTAAGCTCACCTTACACTGGGTGACTTTAAGGGGGCCTGGAGAGGAAAGAGGAGCGACATGATTTCTGGTTCATATTTTCAATATATTATTTGGTGAGCTTATATAAAATGAATTGGAGTGACATTAACAGTGTAATCAGAAAAACCAGTAAGGAATATTCCAGGAATTCGTGTCAAGTCTGTTAGTGACTAGGTCTAGGTTTATGGTATGATAGATGATATAGTCTTCAGAAATACAGAACTTAATCATAGATTGAATATTAAATGTGGCTTGGGAATTGAGTGGCTGGTGGAAGATGAATAGAGGATCGGCTAAAAGGCAGGGATAATCAAGACTTTATTTTGAGCATAGTAAATCTGTGCTGCCTATTAGACGTCTAAGAGGAGATGTCAAGTAGGCAGTCAAATACGTGTCTCAAGATCAGGGGAGATGTATATGCTAGAGATAAAATTTGAGAGTTGTAGACATATGGGCTTTAAATTTATGGGGATGAATAAAGCAATCCTTAGAGGCTGAGTGGTGAAAGTACTAAAACTTGACATCCTCTCCTTGAAGGCAAGTGTTATTTTTAAATAAAATAAAATTTTATTTTATTTGTAAATATACATCTCTAGACCATGAGAGGAGGAGGTCAAGCAGATATGGGCTTTATATATGTCATGTTTAAAGCAAGCCGAGTTGTTAGTAGACGCGTAGCAGATGTCCAAGAAACTCAGGTTGCTGAGGAAGTCATAGTGTGGCGGGCAGGACTGGCCCTAGTTGCTGTTCTTACGAGCATGCCCCGTAAATGATCAAAAAGAATAAATTCCTCTACGTTAAATGGTTGGAAAATCCCAACCTGTAGGTTAGATGGTTGGAAAGTGGATTTAGCAACATCAGCTTGATTGTTCATTTCAAATCATGTCATAGCTACAGAACTGAGGGAAAAGAACCACAGTGAAAATGCACATCGTTCCCTCGATGGTTTTGTAAGCTGGTGGGCTTGTGTCAGATGACTTTGGTTAAGAGGCAGCCTGGCCTGTGTGGAAAATGTGAGGATGGCCATCACTGACCCTCACTGGACAGCTCGCCCGCTCGTCCAGACACCTCCCATTCGGGCTTCTTGATGCCAGAAGTAAGGAGGAGAGTGGGCTTGTTCCAAGCCTGTGTGGGTCTCTGCATTACGTAAGCCCGCTTTCCACTAGCTGTGCAAAGTCCTCCCGGCTCCCTTGCCTTCACTCTTTTATTTTAATGTGTTTTGTAATTTATAAAATAGATGTTTATGGATAAAAACAATACAAAAAAGATGCTTGAATCCCACAAAATCAATGTTTTTCTCTTCTCTTTTCTCCTTTCACCTATTCTGTGTCTTTTTTCTATCTGTGATGGAGCTATAGCTCCACGAAACAGATCTAAGGTTGTGTTCAATTTTGTATCTTTTTTTTTTTTTACTAATATCAGTGCACAAACATTTTCCTATAGCCATCAATATTTTTGAATACACAATTTCCAATGGCTGCTAAACATTCCATTATGTGGCAGTACATACTATTTCATCAATCTTGTATTGTTGAACATTTAAGTTGCTGTCAAGATTTTGTCATTACAGAAATGTATGATGCGATCTTTTACAAAATTATATGCAATCCTTTGCTAATTTCTTTAAGATAATTGTGTCGGTTCTGTGCTTTTTTCACAGGTTTCTGGAGAAGGCTTTCTTTAGGAGAGCACTTTTTCTCGTATAGATTTTATCTTACTAAGATTGTTTCTCTTCCAGAGTTTATAAATATTTAGAAATTTCGTTCAATCTACTAGTAATAGGCCAATTTCTTTGATACATTTCCTCATTGACATAAAGTGTTATTAAATCCAGACTTACTATCTGACAAGTATGTTGTTTCCTAAGGGGATGATCAAAGTGATCGCCAGCTGTCTGTTAGTTTATTCACTTAAATTTGAATCAGGGCTGGGTTCTTTGCCGGCGTGTCTGCTCTAGATTTGCAGCCTTTGAGCTCTAGTTAAGAATGACTTGAACCTTGACTTCTACACTCCGGATCCTCAACACGTCATCTGTCCTGAATCTCAGTTTACTAATCTACATGAATAAGATGTTGTCATTTATCCTTACCAGTTTAAGGATTAAATTTGATTGTTAGTCCATGTAAAAATCTCTTGAGATACAATATGCTACTCAGCTCCATCTTCCAAATGCCTCCAAGATATGTTCTTCCCAGCTCCACTGCCATCTGGCTTACCAGCACATCCCCCTGGATTATACTCCAGCCTCGACACTGACCTCCTGGTGTCTACTCCGCTCCATATCCTCTGTCCTGCTGTCAGCAGCCGGGGGAATTCCAGGGTACAAACCCTGTCATCTCACTCTTGTGCTCGGTCTTCCAGTATTTTCTTGTCATGTGTAGGCCCAAAATGCTCCAGGCTTTGACCCCTGAGGCCCTTATGATTGGGTCCCTGACTACTTAGAGATAAATTCTTCCCACTGTTCCTAGTTTCTCTTGGCCCCCTCTACACTAGATGTCTTAACATTTTCACCTGCATCAAACAGATTTCAACATGCTGTCCCCTGTGGCTATAATTACGCCCCCCACCCCCCCACCCCGCCCCAACCAGGATAGTCACACAATTCTTTTTCATTCAGCTTTCTCTGCACAGGCATTTCCTTGGACAGGGGTTCTGCCAGCTGCCCCTTGTCTGCCTTATTTTTCTATTCATCACCACCTTACACTGAACAAGACAGAGATGGCTAATTTCCATCTTACCAACTAGAACGTGAGCCCTGTGAGCCCAGGGACTCACTCAGTTTTGTTCACCCTCTAGTGCACTTAGTGTCTATTATAATAGCTGGTGCTGAAAGGCACACGCGAGTTTTTCTTAAATAAATGAATAAGTAAATCAATATGTATTTAAAATGTTCCTTGGGTCTAGTACATCTATCTGGGCAAATATAACTTAATTCTTTTCTGTTTGGCTTGATTCTGTGTAGTCAGTCTTCCTACCCACATACTCCTCCCTCATGTTAGAAAATCAGTCATCACATGTATTTTAATATTTAAACTAGAAAATGTTACATACTTTCAAGATTTTATGTATTAACTTTCATACCAGTGATTTCATCACAGCCATTTTAATTGGTCTTTGAATTGCATCTTTTCTTCCTCCCAAGAGCTGACCAACACACTTCACCCCAGTAGGTTTTGACCCCAGATGAACATTATGTGTGTTCATTTAAAAGTACCTCAAATTCATTTCTCCAAATAACAGCAGGAGATGAATATATTAAGTCTTTTAATGTAACCTTGCTTGGCAACTAAAAAGTAGCGCTTTTAAACTCTGGGCAACATTAAAAATGGACGCCATTTTGATGCTGCTCTCACCTTCCACGATGACCTTTTCCTACCTCAAGATGGAGTCTGTCCCTTTCCAGCATGACATCCTCCCCGGGCTCTTCCTCCCCTGGGGCCTGTGGAGCACGTCAGAATCCCTGGGAGAGCTGCTTAAAACAGCCTACTGGGTCCACATCCAGAGTTTCTGACCCAGGAGGTCCAGGTTGGGCCTGTAAATGTGTCCTGCTAGTAAGTCCCCAAGCCCGGTTACTGTCACTGGTCTGAGACCCAGATGTGGAGAACTGCCGCTCTGCAGAACACAGTTCAGGCTCCTTCACACAGCCTGGAAGGCGGGATGGCACGGCGCTTAAGGGTGTCTGTGACTGGGACAAATCCAGCTCTCCCATTCCCCGGCAGTGGGACTTTAATGCAGTAATTTTCATCTATTTTTGCTAGGAGGAGGGGGATTTTAATATCAGTGTTTTCCTCATAGATTTGTTAAACGATATAATACCCATAATGCATTTGGCACCGGCATCAGTCCAAAATGTCAGGTTCTACAAGGCATTCCAGGAAACCATTTCTACCTCTTCAACCTCAGAGTCTATTTGGGGATCTCTCAAACACACCAAACACCAACTCCTTGACTCCTGGCGGGGACACCTTTACTTTCATTTTACTTTGTAGACATTACTCTTCCCTTAATAATGAATTTTTATATCTCACCCCCCATAGAAAGCATTTTCTGAGCTTAGGTGGGACTAGGTGTTTCTTCGCATGAACAGTCTGTTCTCTGTCTTATATTGTGATGTATATTTGTTGTGATGGTCCCGTAGCAATGATGACAAACTTTATTTTACCAAAAGTTATATATAAATTTAATGTAATTCCTATTAAAATTCTAATGAAAACAAAATGGAAGCCAGGGGGGAGGAGACACATGAACTATGGTGATGGATTGTGGGTATTTCAGTGGTGGGAAAACTATGGTGACCACACCTGAGGGGAGAAATCCTACATTGTGGAAAAACCAAACAAGGTTGTAAAATGATGGTATGTCATTAAGAATAAGATAAAATTCTGATGGTTCTTCAAGGACATAGACAAAAATCTACAATTTATATGGAATCATAAAAGACCCTGAATATCTAAAGCAATCCTAGAGGAAAAGAAGAAAAATAAGGCACTGTGTACCTGATTTTAAACTATTTTATAAAAAAAAAAAATGGGGCCTCCCCTGGTGGCGCAGTGGTTGAGCGCTGGGCTGAGAAGCTGCCTGCAGCCTCTGCGGCGCCAGTTCAATCCCTGGCCACCAGCGAAGGTCCTGCATGGCGCGCAGACCTCTCCTGCTGCCCGCCGCTCCCCTCAGCAGTGTATTTCATCAGTCTGCCTGTTCTGTTCCCCGCTCTGGCTCTAGTGAATTCTCTCACCCTCCCATGCTTCTGACTATACCCGGTGCTTGTATAAATAAATAAATAAATCTTAAAAAAAAAAAAAAAACCTTGGTGTTGGGGTAAAAATAGACACATGCACCAATGGAACAGACTCAAAAGTCAGAAATAAGTCCATATCCACAGATATATCAATACCTAATTTATGGCAGAGACGTCACTACTTTATAATGGAGATGGGGGGGGGGTCTCTTTAACCAATGGACCTGTGAAAAATGGATGGACACAGGTAAAAGGATGAAGTTGTAGCACTCTCTAATTCCATGCATAAAAATACATTCAAAATGATTAAAAGCTTAGATAAATGACCGGCACCAATAAAATACATAGAGGAAAGATTGGTAACATGATCACAACATCTTTAGAGACTTGACCCTTATGGTAAGGGAAGACGATTAAGAATACCCCAAATTTTAAAAGTTTTACACAGTAGAAGAATATATTAACAGATTAAAAAGGCACCTTACCAATTGGAGAAGATATTCACACATCACACAACTGGCAAGGAATTAATATCCAAGGTATACAGAGTGCTTATCCAATTTATAAAAACAAGCCACCCAATTAAAAAGTGGGCAGAAGATCTGAAAAGACAATTTACCACGAAGGATATACAGAAGGGAATCAGATATATGGGAACACACTCATCATCATTTTTAATAAAGGAGATGTGAGTCAAAACCATGATGAGAGATGATCTCACACCTGTGAGAATGACATGTTAAAAAGACCTCCAAGGAAAAGAAACCTTCATGTACTGTTGGTGGGGAGTGGGGGGTGTAATTGTAGCTGCTACGATGGACAATAGTATGGCGCTTCTTCAAAAAATTAAAAATAGAACGGTATGATCCAATAATGCCACTGCTGGGTATGTACCTGAAGAATATGAAAACACTAAAAGGAAAGATATGCACACCCCCATGTACACTGCAGCACTATTCATAATATCCAAGGTAGGAGAGCAACCGAGTGCCTCCCAGCAGATGCATGTGCAAGAAGAGATGGTATATATATCACAGTGGAATAATACTTAGCCATAAAAATGTAAAATCTTGCCATTTGTGGCGATATGAATGGACCTTGAAGGGATTACACTAAATGAAATAAATCGGGAGAAAGCTAAATACTGTATGATTTCACTAATTTGTAGAATATAAGGAAAAAAGTAATCAAACAAAATAAAAAAAAAAAAAGATCCTTTAGACTCCGACAACAGAATGGCGGTGGCCAGGGGGAGGAGGGAAGTGGTGATGCATGGCTAGCAGGTGGGGTGGACATTGGGTGGTGGGCACGGCGTATTAAGTATAGTCTCTGAAGTGAGAAACTCCACATCTGAAACATGGAGATGTTGTAAACTAGTGTTGCCTCATTAAAGAGAAAAAGGGTGGAAAATACCTCCGATCGCAGATGCTAGAGAGGATGTGGACAAGAGGGGCACTAATGCACTGTGGGCGGGACTGGAAACTGGTACAGCCATTTTGGAAAATGGTCCTGACATACCTTAAAATACTATTTAAAAAAGAAATGGGAAACAAGAGGTTGGGAAACAAGAAAAGTGGGGTGAAAGATCCTGGGTTTGTCAAAATGTATAGGATTATGATCTGCTCCGATGACCCGATGAAATCCAAGAACTCATGTGAATTTACCTCCATTGATGACTTTTTGAAAATAAGAGGAAATTTTAGAATCATGAAGTCAGTGATTTTTCATAGTGGTCAGGAAACGCTGGGGCTCAAAATTCCTTAGTTAGACCTAGATAATGGGTAGATTTAGAATCATTCGAAGAAAATATTCCACAGTAGATATTTAGTAATCTGTGCAGTTACATGTTTTGGTGCTTGAAGAGATTCCCTGAAGCAATAGTTGACAGCATTGGGGCCATTTTTAGAGTGTTCTGGATGGGTGAGACCCCATAGTGAGTGTGGATTGGCTGAGTCAATTTGGATATCCAGGTGTAATGAGATGTTATTAACGGATGCTGGAATAATGAAGGAATGAAAATAATGAAATCATTTTGAAGATTTAAAGTGCTGTGGGATTTAAAATATATAGTATTGGTGCTCAGGAAAAAGGCTGAAGCTGTTTAGGAATCATTGGCATGAAGGTGGAAGGTGAAGCCATGGTTGGGGATGAAATGCACCAGGAAAGATAGAATGTGAAAAAGGACATTGGGGATGTGGCCCTCACACGTTTAAAAGTGAGAAAAATTTGTGAGGACCATCTGCAGTGGACTCGCAGATGCTCACTTCAGGCTCCAGAGTGGCTGCAGGCACTGAAAATCCCCAAATCTTAGGCATTGATTTTTCAGTAAATCCACATCTGAGATGGGTTAGGAATTTGTGTGTACTTGTGACAAATCCCCCTGTAATGAGGGTTCTGCTTTCTGTGGTCTTTATCATCTCTGTAGGTAAACCTCAAATTCCTCTACCTTCGTATCTGGTACAGTTCTTTATCTCCTGATAGAAAAGATTCCAACAGAAATATCGCAACTTGATCTAGGTATATTTATAGGAAGAAAAGAAGGTGTCTTATAGGAGGACAGGGCATTCTTAGAGATACTGCCTAGTTCTTGATAATCAATATAGCAGGAGAGGGGCGTATATTTTCAGGGGTCAAACAAAGTTGGTTGTTTTCTGGGATTGGTCACACTGCCCTGAAATGTGACTGCTATTTGCTTCAAGACAGGTCCTGAAAGATAGTAATAGGCCTAGCAATAATAATAGTAAATGTTTCTATACAGCTCACTGATCTAAATGTTCTATGTCTATTAAGTTAGTTGTTCTTCATAACAACCGTAGGGGATAGATACTGTTATGATTGCTACTTAACAGATGAGAAAAAGAAGACACAGAGAGATTAAATAATGTGCCCAAATTCACTCTGGTAGCCAGTGTCAACGTTAGGATGTAAACCCAGCTTGCCAAATGCCTGGGTCCACATTCATGGGCACGGCCATCGTGACCCGCCACCTCTGGGTGGAGCTCTTTATAAACCTTGGACATGAATTTGAGCATATACAACATTGGAACATGCCAGAATTCCACCAGAATCCTGCATTGTGTTGTGAGTGTGGACACATATTAGGTAGAATTAAAAGTATTCAGCGTTTATTTAAGCACTTACTGGAGGTCAGGATTGGTTCAGATTGCTTTACACGTTAGCTATTTAATCCTTACAACAAGCTACGAGGTAGTATTGTTACCAAATCTTATAGATAAAGAATTTAAGACAAGTAGCCTTAATAATGATACTCCAAACAATACTTTATGTTCTCTGATTATAAAATGATATGTTGTTAAAGTACTTTGAAATATTCGATGCACGTATACGAAGTAAGGCATACTCCTTATTCTTTAAGAATTCAAGACACATGGTTAATAGGCAGAAGTAGTTTTTATTAAAAATTCCAAATCTCAGAGCCTCGAGGATCTTAAAGTATTTACAATTCAATAGAAGTGATACTGAAGTTAAAATTAAACAATTCTTAAAGCTAAATTTAAATAATGAAAACCCAGTAAGCCTAGAAGCTTCAACAAGTAATACATCATCTTCTTTGCCAAAATATGAAATAGCTGTTGAGTAAGCTGAGGGAGGTCAACTTGCTCTCCATATTAATATCAGTCTGCTTGGGTTTCTCTTCACACCTTATTGTGCTTATTTGTGAATCCAAAAGTTTCCTGGTGAATCTGCTGCGTGATTAGCCCTGTTTGCAGAAGCTGAGAAATTAATAATCCCAACCTCATATTTCATTGAGACAAGTATATATTGGCATAAAAGCTTAGGTTTTTAATTTTTTTTTAATTTTTTTGTCTGTCAGTTCCTTGGTGCACTAATTTAATCTGAGCAGACATGTAAACATGTTTAGGGAGTAACAAACTCCACATCGCTGGAGATATCCAAGCCGAGGCTGGACGGCACATCTGTTAAGGTGACTCGTGCAGTTTATCCCAACCGTGAGTTTTCTCGGTAGATGTCTGTGTATTATAAATGTGCTATCGTAAAGGGCTTGAGGATTTAGTATTTCTCCTGAGGAGCAGCAGGCAACGCCTAGCTCAGGTGTTCCCAACACTGGTTTCACGTCTTCTCTGATGTGTTGTTTCCTGGAGCGGGAATCTGACAAGCCCTTGCATTTGCAAGCGATACAGGAATGTTCTTGAGTTTGGGCTGTCCTGGCCACGCAGTGCACAGATCTAGCTCTGCAGCTCAGCCCCCGGAATTCCTATTGTTAGGGGGAAAAGGCTGTCCTAAAGCTAATTCCATACAGGCTTTGTGGACTCCACCCCCACCCCAGGTCAAAGCCAAAGACACTGGGAACTCCAAATCCCATCACCACCCAAGGGAAGGTGGCTGGGACCTGAGGGTGGGGTTCAGCAGCCAGGTGGATATAAAAGGCAGACACGTGGGCGTTGGGAGCCCCCATTTTTGGCTCTCGGCCAGCTCGCAGCGTCGGCCAGCTCTGAGAGTGCCTTTCAGATTGGGTAGGACGCATTAAAGACTTTATTTCCCTATTTTCTCCCTGAGTTGTACATTTTCCTTATTTCCTTTTCCCTTGTAAATACACCTTTTATTAACCTTTTGTGTGTGCCTATAGTGGAGTATTCATAAGTCCCTTGTAAGCACGCGGGTGAGGACCCACAGCCAGGAACCCGTTCAATATCGGGGCTGCCCTATAACACTTTCTGTGCTGTAAGGGATTGTTAAAAAAGGCCATTTTCCTTAACTTAGATTTCAAACAAGACTCCGATTAGTGGCTTATGTATAAGCATCTTTAGTACCTGCTCTTTAGTGTACCCTCGGTCTGGCCGCCTGCCTTTTTGCTCTTTCTTGCCCCTCTTGCTAGGATGTGAAAGGTTCTCCCTCACTGTGTTGCTTCTGTATGTTAACTAGCATGTGCCTGACGCCTGACACTGGCATTGAGTCTTCCTAAGTGGACCAAAGTCAGTGCACCCCCTGGGCTGTGGTCTGCACCCTTCGTCATCTGCAGAACACTGCCTTCTGCTGGAGAACTGTGCACCTTGACAACCCTTCCACATGCACTCTAAGAAGGGCTACAGCTGCACCTGGGAGCAGATAACTTTTATCATTATTGCACAGTGTGCACCGGGCACCTGTTTTATGTCAGGCCCTTCTGGGCACTGAAATATGAGGCATGGTTCCCTCCCCCAAGAAACTCCCAGATATGTAGGTGACACCATCACCTGGTTCTAAATCCCTCATTGCTATTTCCTGCTTTTTGGAACTCTGCTCCTTACTGCTCCCTGATGGCCAGTCTCGGCACTCTCCAGGGCACCCCCCCCCCCAACCCTGGCCATACATGCAAATACCTCTCTCTCCTGTGTTTATTGAACTGATAGCATTGTTTGCTATTCTGCCCGGATAGCAGGACACGAACCACAGCCTGTCTACACAGTTAGCAGTTAAATATGGACTTTTTGTACATTTGAGCAAGAACTCTTGGACGTAGGCCTTGTTCTTGGACAACATATTCCATCTCTTTTTTTCTTGGAATCGCCAACCTAGAGTAACATGTACTTTGGCATTGAAGAGCGATGGCCCTAACTTTCTGGCCTAGGAGATGTGAGCTTTTATGGTCCTTCCTTTTCTGGATTACGCTGGTGTTTTACCAACTTATACTATTTATCATAGTACTAAGAGACAACCTAGAGAATTCTCTTGGTTCCAGACCTAATCATTACTACCACCATTACTTTCCAGAATTCTCTGCAATCATGGGAATTATAGGTGGGTACCAAACATCCCCTGCTGGGTGCCGGGCAGCCCTCCTCCTGCTAGGACTTGATATGGACCTAGGATATGAAACAAAGTTTATTACTCATAGATGATCTTTCTAGAGTGAAACTTTGGCTTTTATTGTGTCTAGACAGTGGGGCCAGTTTGGGGTTAATATGGTTTGAACTTCTCATTGCTGTTAGGGGAGGGAGTTTCTAGGGGTTTTTTTTTTGTTGGCTTAGCTAGGTGTAGAGCAAAAGGGAAAGGTAAAAAAGAGAAACTTGGAGGATTTCAGCCTTCAAAATTTCAAAAATAGAGTCTTTATTACAATAGAGAATAGTCATTCTAAGCAATATTGTTAACGTTCTACTTTGCATGCGGCGCCACCAGCGCCCAAGATGGCTGTCTCAGCTAGTCCAAGAGAGCCATTCGGATGTCCCCTAACGGACCGTTCCTGTCATGGCAACTTGGTCACTTGGACTACTCTGCTGGAAGAGCCTGAAGTAAAAGTGCTAGGACTGGGTTATTGGGTAAACAGCAAAAGTAACAACTCCTGCTCTCACCACTTGTTTGTGAATCCATGATTTCTGGTTGTAGAAGAAACTATACCATGTATTGTTCACTGATTCAAAACATATATTGCATCTTGTCTGAAACATCCAGATGTTGGAAAATCTTGTCTTCCAGCTGGCACTTTAGCTGAAGTTTCAACTGACTGTTCCAACATTATATAAGGCGATTTGCCTGTTGGTATAAGATACATGATTAAAGTACTTGGCTACGCTTGTTTTTCTGTGAAATGAGTTCCTGGGTCATTAACCAGTGTTAAGTGTGTGATAACATAATGGCAACTAAGACATCCCATGAGCGCATGAGTGGTGAACTACCAGAAGAATACATATATTCTTTCAGTATGAAAATCTGTCTCCTCCATAACGGAGAGGTCTGATGTCAACCGCCTGTTGGTGGGAATAGTGCTATCCAGGGCTCTGAGCTGGTGTCTATTGTTGATAAATTAGGCTCTGAGCACAGGGAGTAGATCAGATGGTCGGAGAAGGCTTGGTGGAGGGAAGCCAGTGTTGGTAGCCCATGCTCTGCGTCATGCTGGCCGTCGCGACTGAGTATGCACGAGGCCACTATCAATGGGTGGGGCCGGGAAGGACTGACTTCCCCCGCTGAGCATGTCACCTTGTCCACATCATCACTGAAAGGTCCTCGGTGTAAGTGTTCTTTAGTGAGCAATCCCATGGGATGCAGATGTCTTTGTTGTTTGCCCCATTCTAGGAGGTCTATTCGTCCCCTCCCTCGGAGCCTCCTCTTAGCCATACCCGTTCATTCCCTCTCAGGTCTTGGCCATCAATCCAACTAATTGGCCACTCCCTGTGAACTGGTATCAATTCATATTTCTGGTCATCTCTCTCTCTCCAGGCAGAAGAGGGAAGCAGGTTTGTCTCCAACTTCTGCTCACTGGGGGGATGACTCTTCCCATTGCCCTTCAAGTCCACTCCTGAGTGGGGCTGTAATGATGCATCACTTTACTGTGGCTCATGCTGAAGTATTCTGCGGAACTCTGTGGAATCCAGTTTCCATTTTTTTCTCTTGTAATTTTGATTAATTTTCATTAGTTTTTATGAAGTAGCCTTGGTTTACAGCACTGTACGTGATTCAGAGGTACAGGGTCACGCCTCTTCAGATGTATGTTACCATACCACAGCCACCACCAAGGAGCTCCCCACTTTGCTCTCCACCCCAACTCTCCTGCTCTGGTAGCCTCAATTCTACAGTCAGATTTCTAGGGTTTGTTTTGGTTTAGTATTGTCTGTTCCTTTGTTGTGCTTCTCTATTTTTCACACAAGTGAAACCATCTGTTTTTGTTTCTTTCTGTCTTATTGTGCTTAGCATAAAGCACTCCAGTTCCATCTATGTTGTTGCAAATGGCAAGATTTCATCTCTTTTTAATATGGCTGAGTATTACTCCAGTAGGTATGTATATATCACATCATCTTTATGAACTCCATTTGTTTTGGGTATGAAATCTGCTTTCTTCATACTGGACTGATCTAATATAACCTTCCCTTGGCAGGAACTATCATATCGGGGCTCTGAGTTGTTTTCTATTGTTTAAGTTGTTTCCACAACTTAGCTATTATACATAGTGCTACAATTGAGATAGGTGTGATTTGAATTAGTGTTTTTTATGTTCCTGGGGTAGATACCTAGGAGAGGGATGGCTGCTCATTGAGTAGATCTGATTTAATGTTTTGAGACACTCCCATGTTGTGTTTTCATAGGGGCTGAAGCAGTCTACATTCCCACCAACAATTTATCATGGTTCCTTTTTTTCCACACCCTCACCAATATTTGTAGGTTCTGGCCTTTTTAATACAGACCGTTCTCACAGATGTGAGGTGGTATCTCATTGTACTTTCGATTTGCATTTCCTTGATGATAAGTGAAGATGAGTGTATTTTTATGTGCCTATTGATTATCTGTATATCTTTGGAGAAATGTCTATTTAGCTCTTCTGTCCATTTTCAACTGGGTTATTTTCTTTCTGTTGCATTGTATGAGTTCTCCTTAGATTGTGGGTATTAGCCCCATCAGATGTATGATATGCAAAAAATTGTGTGCCATTGGGTATAGTTAATGCCCTAGATGATATATAAGAGACCTATAGAAATTGTGGGTTTAGAATTTTCTTTGTGATTTCACAATCCATAGAATCAGATTTTTGTTCTGAAATTAATCTTCATGTGTTTTGAGAGAGAAAAGATGCTGGATGTCTGATCTTACCTTGAGTGAGGAATTTAATGACCAAGTCTATCATTTTCTTCCTGTGAGCTTCCCATGGTAATCAGAATAGCAGTCAGTATAGGACCTTGTCTTCATTTCTACAATAAAGATCTATTGCAGCAGTAATCTGGTATTCTGAAGACTGGTTTTCAGCAGACATTTTATTTAGGACAGTAATTGTTGATAGTTTCAAGCATCTGTTTTGTTATTGTGCACCACAAAAATTAGGTTTCCTGATTTCCGTTGGCATGACATCATCAATATATTCAAACCTGATCAGATCAGATATCCAACACTAGACTTCCACCTTTGAGGATCTGTTTCCTAGAACCATTCTGGATATAACCCAGCAGTAGTCATTGTTCACAGAGGAGATTTTAAAAAACTACTGTAGATATTTCAACACGGAGGAGTTTAACATTAGGAAATGTTATAAAATTGTTGGAGAGTCTGTAGAGCAAAACAAAGGACAGGGCAGGGAATATCATCCTCTCTGTGGAGGCCTCCGCCCCCCGGGGGAGGCCCTCAGTCCTTATTAGTGTGGCCTTGTTTCAAGAACAGCTGTTGCAGGTGACTGCAGACATCAGCTAATGCCCCCACAGGAGCTGGCTGCTGCCACTGCAGAGCTAGTCTGCTACTGCTACCTGCTACCATGTCCAGAAGACATCTCTTCTTTATCCCCTTTTCCATCTAATCTCTCATATACTATTCTTACAGACATATGTTGACAGAATAGAAGCTGTAATCTTGCTGGCAGGGGAGCCTAGGGAATTAGGTTTCTAAGCTTTCAGCCCCTGTGATAAAAGGATAACTTAGAAACATAGAGTGGTGCTGAGAATACAAGATATCTGAAACATCTTGACTTTGCAAAATGGGACGAACAGGTTCCTGTGAAACAGGAAGAGAGAAAGGAATGAATGCCTAGGAAGATCAATTTTAGGAACAGGTATGAGGGAATTGAGAATCTACATAGAGACTCTTTAAAACTATGTATGTTATAACAGCTTGGAAATTTGTTTAAGGTAGTTGCATACCCCAGTTTTAAGACCACTAATCTAGACACTAACATTGCCAGGGGACATACACCCCAGTCCAGCCAGCTTCCTAAGGGCACCCTTGACCTCCTTGTTTCTCAGGCTGTAGATGATGGGGTTAAACATCGGGGTCACAACACAGAAGAGCACAGAGACCAGGATGTCCATGTCCAGGGAGTAGCCTTCACTGGGTTTGTCATAGTTGATGTTAGCTGTACCATAAAAGACCACCACCACAGTGAGGTGGGAGGCACAGGTGGAGAAGGCCTTGCTCCTTCCCTGAGCAGACGGAATCCTCAGGATGGCGGAGATGATCAGTGTGTAGGACACGGCAGTGAACAGGCAGGGGCTCAGGCCAATGGTGGCACTGGCCACATGCAGCACAGACTCATTGAGCGAGGTGTCCGAGCAGGAGAGCTTCAGGATCAGCGGGATGTCACAGAGAAAGTGGCTGATCTGGTTGGGCCCACACAGAGTGAGCGTGGCTGCCAGTGCTGTGTGCGTCACGGAATTCACCAGCCCACACATCCAGGACCCAATCACCAGAAAAACACAGACCTTCACACTCATGAGGATTGGATATCGAAGGGGGTGGCAAATGGCCACGTAGCGGTCATAAGCCATAGCAGCCAACAAGACACATTCAGAACCAGCACAGGTCACGAGGAAAAAGGTCTGGGAAAGGCAGCCGTCATAGGAGATGGTCTTCTGCTCCCGGAAGAAGTTCACCAGCATGACCGGAATGGTGGTGGATGTGTAGCAGATGTCCAAGAAGCTCAGGTTGCTGAGGAAATAATACATTGGCGTGTGGAGAGCAGGACTGATCCTGGTGGCCATTATTATGAGCATGTTCCCCGAAAGAGTGATCAGGTAAATGACCAGGAAGATCAAGAAGAACAAGCCCTGTAAGTTGGGGTGGTTGGAAAATCCCAGGAAGATGAGTTCAGTGACGTATGTTTGATTGTTCATTTCAGATGGTGTCATAGCTACACAAATGAAAAAAAGAAAAAACAGTGAGAACATACAGAAAATACCCCAAATGAATTTGTAAACATGCTAGGCCTTGTCAAATACTATTGGATATAAAACAGCCTCACTATGGAAAGGTGTGAAAGAGTTTCTTCAAGGAGAATAGTTCTCACTCAGGAAATCTAGACAATTATAACAAAGTAAAAATCAAAATCAACAAGCAACTCTAAACCAGAGACACACTACGGGGTGGGGGGAGGAGGGAGTAGGATCAAAACAAGGGGGGTGGGAATTGTGTGGCGAGTATAACCAAGATGAAAATGCATACATTGTGCAAAAATGAAAAATGATGTAAAAAATATATAAAATTTAAATTAAAAAAAGAAATACAGACAGCTCGGACACAGGGACCTCCCACAGATTTTTGATTTGGAAGCATATCCTTTTTATCTATTACTGAATTTCATTTACCGATATTTTGTTTAGGCATTTTGTATCTGTGTCCACAAGGGATAATAATGGTCTAAAGTTTTATTTTCTTGTAACATTTTCATCTAGTTTTAATATCTGTTATCACATTAGTGCTGGATTATCAAATGTGTTAGGAAGTTTCCTGCTTAATTTTCTAGGCGAGATTATATAGACTTGGTATTTTTCCTTCTTTGTACACCTGGTTAAATTTTACAGTAACATCATGTGGTCCTGGATTTTTATTTTTGAGATATTTTAATCTACACATTTAATTTAATATGCATAAAGCCATTCAGGTCATATATTTCTTCTTGAGTGAGTTTTGGTACTTTTTGGTGTCTTTCAAGAAAGTGGTATATTTAATCTATGTTGTTGAATATATAAGCATAGCTTTTGAAGTGTTCCATAATTATCCTTTTTTAGTTTATATTTAAAGTGTTTCTTTTAGGCAGTATGTAGTTAGATATTGCATTACTGAAAAAATCAGTCTTATGATCTCTGTGTTTTATATGCCATTCATATTTAATGAGATTATTAATATGACTAGATTAGAAATTGCCATGTTATCGCTGTTTTCTGTTCCTTTTATTGTTTGTTTCTGTTCCCTCATTTTCTGTCTTGAGCATGCTCGACTGAGCATTTTATATTTTTCTCATGTTTCTTTTATTTACTCTTTACCTATTTGTAAAATTTTCTCGTTCATAAACAAAACAAATAACCCAATCAAAAAATGGGCAGAAGAGCTAAATAGACACTTTTCCAAAGAAGATATGCAAATAACCCACAGGCTTATGAAAAAAATGTTCATCATAATTTATTAGAGAAAATGCAAATCAAAACCACAATGAGATACCACCTCACACCTGTGAGAATGGCCCATATTGGGGAAAAAAAAAAACTAGAAACAATAAGTGCTGGCAAGGATGTAGCGAAAAAGGACCCCCTACACAGTTGGTGGAAGTGTAGACTGATCCCGTCACCAGGGAAAGCTGTGTGGAGATCTCTCAATACACTCAAAGTGGGTCTTCCATACAACCCTGTGATTCCACTCCTAGGAATCTCCCCGAAGAACACAAAAACACAAATTTGAAGGGAAACCTGCCCTCCTGTGTTCATTGCACTACTATTTACACTATCCAAGATATGGACACAACTTAAATGCCCCCAAACAGATGACTGGATCCAGAAAAGGTGGTACATAGACACAGTGGGAAACTACTTACAGCAATAAGGAAAGATGCGTTCATGCCTTTTGTGGAAACATGGATGGAGCTGGAAGGGATTATGCTAAGCAAAATAAGCCAGAAGGAGAAAGATAAATACTAGATGGCTTCCCTACATGTTGAATATAGAGAAGCCAAACAGAGCCGGACAAACCTTGGAAGCTGCCCATAGATGTGAGGCATCCGGGAGGGAAGGGGTGAAAACGGGCAGGGGAAGCACACAAGGGGCTGTGGGTGCTTTGGTGGTGGGAGAACTATGGTGAGCACACCTGAGGGGAGAAATCCTCCCCTGCCCCCAAATTGAGGATGTAAGAAAAAGGTATTTCATTAAAAAATAAATTAAGGAAAAAAAAAGATTATCATTGAAAAAAATTCTGATCTCCCCTTCAGTGGCCAACACTGCTCTCAGGAATTCTCTCAGTAAAACTAAGAACCCCCAAGAAGCCAAGGTATGTTCCAGAGTCTTGTTAAATAGTTGTCAGAGAAAAAGTTCTCCTGAGGCACAGAGCAAGCATTCAAAGCCCTGGGGGCTGAGCCCCACTCTTGTCTACATCCGGGGGTCACTGAGATCTGGCAGGCTATGTCCCCCCAGAACTAGGGGCAGGGGAAGAAAAAGGAACATTTTTCTTGTTGCCACAGGAATTGAAAAATATATTGTAAATAATCTGAGTCTGCTTTCCTACAATCTACTCCTGTAATTGTAAGGTGTCTAAATATGTTTCTGGTTTTTTCTCACTTTTTGCTATTGTTGTCACATATTTTACTTTTACACATACTATGAACTTGCACTCCATTAGGACTCTTTTGGTTTTAGTGGCCAATTTTGAGCAACTGAATTTATAAAAATGAATTTATTTTACCGTATTAGTCTCTTATGGTTGTCATAACAAATTACCACAAACTTGGTGACTTGAAACAAAAGAAATTTATTTACGCACAGCTCTGGAGGTTAGAAGTCTGAAATTAAGGTGTCTGCAGAGACATACACCCTTCGAAGGCTAGCGGGGCGAGACCCTTCTTGCTCCTTCTCTGTTTTGGGTGGCTCTCGGCAGTCCTTGGCTCTCCTTAACTTTGGTGCGCCATCACCCCACTGTCCACTTTTATCACATGGCTTTCCTTCCTGTGTGTCCCTCCATGTGTGCCTTCCTAGTCCTTACAAGGAGACCATCCATTGAATTTAGGGCCTGCCTTCATCTGGCGTAAATTCACCTTTGCTTCAATGCTCTCCTTAAACACCCTCCTTGTAAATAAGTTCCCATTCTGAAGTTTTCAGTAGATGTAAGTTGGGGTCGGAGGGAGGAGAATATTCAACCCAATGTATTTACCTTCATTTAATGCATTTCTGATGCTCTTCATTCCTTTGTATAGATCGAGTTTCTGACGTGCATCACATTCTTTTTCCCTGAAGAACTTTCATTAACATTTCTACTATAGTGTGTCGGCTAGCAAGGCACACCTTCAGTTTTTGTTTGTCTGAGACAATGTTTGTTTTCCTCGGTCACTGAAGGAGTTCGTCTATGTTCAGTTTTTTGTTTATTTGCCTTTTCTTTTAGCACTTTAAAGATGCCGTGCCAGTATCTTCTTGCTAACATAGTTTCTGATGAGAAGTCGCTTGTAATCCTTAGTCATTGTGCTGTGTCAGGTTAGATTTTTTTTTCCCCTCTAGCTGCCTTCAAGATTTGCTTTTTGTCTTTACAGCAACTTGAATATAATATGTGGAGAATTTTGTTTGGGTTTTGAATTAATCCTCTCTAGTGTTCTCTGAATTCTGAAAAATTCTCAGTCATTATTTCTTCAGCTATTTATTTTGCTCTACTCTGTCTCCACTTCTGGGGTTCTTATTATGTGTATGTTAGTTTGGTATTGTTTCATAATTCTTGGGTGTTCTTTTTAGCTCCCCTTTTCTCCTTGTGTTTGGGTTTAGATAATTTCCACTGACCTGTCTTTAAGTTCACCAATTCTTTCTTCAGTAGCCTTCAGTGTCCAGGCTAAAAATGCCTATCAAAGGCATTTTTCATCTTTGTTATTTTGTTTTTGATTTATAGCATCTCCATTTGGTCTTCTCATATTTTATCTCCTTCCTGAAATTAACTGATCTTATGTTTAGCTTTTCCATTTAGATCTTTAGCCTGTTCTTTTAATTTTAAATTCCTTGTCTAAGAGTTCTAGTATCTTTCAATATTGAGTCTGGTTCTGATATTTGTATTAGATGTTCAAAATATTTCTTATTTTTTGTATCCATTATAAACCTGAACATGTGTTAGATAGCATATATTGGAGATGAAATACTTTTGTTTGGAGAAGACCATGACCTTCCTTCTGCTATACTTTAGTGTAAGCATTCATACAGTGAACTATTGACTGAATTTGTGTTTGTTGTTCTAAGGTCACTCCATGTGCACCACAGTCTTCAACTTACTGTAGTGATATGAGTATGGACTAGTGAGCCCACATTTCTACTTCCTACTTGGCTTCAGATTATCAATTTCCCCTGTTTTATAGCGATAAACTGCTTCTTGAAGATCTCTAGCTATACAGACACCTCTTGAATAATGTTTTATTCAAGTTGTTTCATTATAACTTTGGTGGGGGAAAAAAATCCCAGCCAACAGTGAAAAGAAACAATATTTGAGAACTGATTACATTATACATCATTTTGCTTAAAACCAATTTCCAAGTATCCATCCATGATGTTGAAAATTTATATTCCCCTACTATTTTTACTTAATGCTTATTAATAGGCTGCTGAAGAATAAGAAAGAAGTGCTCTCTAATGTTCTGGTTTGAGCATTAGTCTTAGGTGCTGTGAACCTGGGTCTTGGGGGTGTGGCCTTCACAAATAATCCTATCCCCCACCCCTTAACCTGTGGTGCTGGTCTAAAACATAACATATGCCTGCTTTTCACCTCCAAGGGGTAGAATTTTTTTTGCCTGTGTTCCCTTCCCAAACTGAAATCGGTTTCCACAGTACCCTAAGGTGACAGCTTATATCATTCTGCCCTTGTAGATTACAGCACTGGTTCTGTAGAAAAATATAGAAAATTAATATGGGAGTTTTGGCAGTTGCTTTTCCCATTATCTACCACAGCACTCCAGCCCAGCCTCTCACAAGACTTCTGGTCTTCCTGTGAGCATATTCATGGAGAAAAAGCAAGAAAGAGTAAATCTCACATCACGACCCGCAGTAAATGGATGCTTTCATGCGAGCCTACACTTAGCCTCTAGCAATTCATTACATGTTCTGCCGGGTTAGTATACAGCACCTGTGCCTTCTGCCCCGGGTTAAAAGAACCATGAATTCTTGTGATTACCTCTCTCTCCCCCGATTTTATTTTATTTGTCTTGTGACCTCAAGAATTTAATGAGTTAAGCAAAGTCATTAATTTGTATTTTCCCCTGCTTTTTGTTGTTGGTTTAGTAATGGAAGCAATGTGCTTCCCAGGTCTTTAAATATCCAAGCTAAATTCAAAGTCTACACAGTCACCTTTGAAAATGATTTGGCATTTTCTAGTAAAGTTAAACATGGTTATTCTAAGCCTGACAATTTCATTCCTAAGCATATTTTCAATAAAATTGGATACACATTTCACGAGACGTATATGAAGATGTTCAAAACAGATTTACTCATCAGCTCAAAGAGTGTGCCTATCAACAGGAGGGTGAATAATCAGATTGAGTATCATGTTGTGAAGGCTACGCCGTTATCTATAAAAACACAGATTACTGGTATGTGTAATAACATTGATGAATCTAAAACACATTTTGTTGAATGAAGGACGCAAGACACAAATGTATATTTACTATTCCTTTCCATTAACTGAAATTCAGTATTGGGAAAAACTAAGCTGAGGTAATCAAGCGAGGAGGTGGTTATTCCTGTAAGTAAGGGATGGTATTACCTGGTACCCAGCAAGAAAGAAATTTCTAGTGAGTGATGGAAGTGTTCTGCATAAGTGATTTTGGTAGTTTATGCATATGTAAGAATGCATCGGCCTGTGTACTTAAGGTTTGTGCCTTTTCCTAAAGGTGGGCTCTGCTTGGATTGCAACAATGAGGAAAGACAAGAAAGCAGGAGGCACTTTTCAGTGCAGTTTTCGTCTCAGGATTGGTCAGAACCAGACCTTAGCATGATGTTGCTTACTACCTGTTTTCCATTTTTACGTCTCTCGCCTTCTCTACCACAGGGCTATCTCAGCATATGTCACTTTACCCATCATCTCGGGTCACTTTCTTGACAATGTTATTTGGAGGAGTGAATGTGAAAGGTGCTCTGTGGACAAAGCCAGGCTCCCCTTAGATAGGGGGGTGTTTGTGTGTGTGAAGCTGCATGTAGATACGTGCGTGTGCATCTGTTTTATTGGGGAAGAGAACTGTCCCAGCGCTCTATGGGATGGCAGGTCGGCTTCCCAGGCAACAGCGGTGGCAGAAGTCTGAAGTGAAGTAGACCGTGTTGGATCTGTCCAGCCAGAGGGCTTGTGTTGTCACTATAGGAGAAGGGACACCAGGACACTAGGAAACTTCTCTGAGAGCTGCCTTGCTGGAAACCCCCTCACTCACAGCTATATCCCTTGCCCCTTGTGTTTCCTCCTGGAGGGGATGATGGTGCTGCCCAGTTTTAGCAGATTAATCCCGAGGAGCACAGGCTTTTATTTCAAGCACAACCTCATTGGTGCCCAGAGAAGGGGACAGGGCATTGACTCTCCTGGGGTATCAGGCTAGGCTGGTGAAGTCGGGTCAGCCCTGCCTTTCTGGGTAAGGTCCTTGGGCACAAAAATTACTGAGTATTCCACAACAGGGGCCTCCAAAAATATCCTCCCTCCTTCGTGGACCAGCAGAGAGCCCAGATGTCTGCTCAGAAGCCAGGTTGTGGTTGCGAATGAGCAACGCTGGCTGCAGAGAGTCACCAAGGGCCTGTAGACCACATTCTAGGAGAGGACAGGTTGGAAGCAGGGGTCATCTGGAGGGCAGTCGGCTGGACTTTAGAAAACAGTCAGCTTCGAGAAACTGGGAAAGCTCTTCAGATGCAATAAATGCATGTGACCCCACCCAGAGTCTTGTATGCAACTGCAAACTCAGAAACCCATCCCCGGAGCCCCTTGTGGGTCATGTGATTTTGGTTAAAACACCTTTGTTTAGTCTAAGAAGGTAGTCTGAGAAGTAAACACCAGAACAAAATTCACGGGTTCAGAATTGAATATGTAGGGCTTGGGAGGTTGGAGAAAACCCATGATGGAGCTGTGTTTGGAGTACTGTGGTGTCAGTGGGTGGTGAGAACATGGCGAGACCTCCAAATTGGTTTGGCAAGGCTGAGATCATTAATTAAAACGGAATAAATGAGGTACAGCAGGTATGGGGAGAGGAGATGGTGGATTAGACTTGAATAGTGTTGGCGCGTTAGGTACCTGTGGGATAGCCATGTGGAAATGCCCAGTAGGCAGCTAAAAATAAAGGATTTGCTCTCAGGAGACAGGAGAGCTGGAGAGAGGAATTTGGGCCTTGCTGTCTCCAGGCAGGCTGCTGAAGCCCTGGACGTGCATGAAACCAAGCAGACAGCAGCATAGACTGAGAAGAGAAAAGCGTAAGTGGGACTTGTGTGCTCCCAGCGTTGATAAGAAATGTGGTAGAAGATACCCAGGAACGATCCTGTTCCGATAACTGTAGGCACCGCGCTCCCCAAGGCTCACAGCACTGAGTTACAATCAATATTGGACTTGAGCTGGGGCCTTGAGGGCTCATAGAAAGTTCTTACGTTGTTTTGTTCTCTATTTTCTACATCAACCACATAGATGAACTTCAAGTCATTCAAAAACGAGTAATGTGAATTTTTAAGTCCTGCTATCAGGAAGGTAGATCTAACAATAACTTTTGTAGATCAGTGTCTAGGCACATTCATGAAAAGAAGTGAAATTCCTCATGGAAGGTAATTCCATATTATTTTTTCTGGAAGCTGACGCATCGTCTGTGGAGAGCCAAACTGTGAAACTGAGATTTTAATGTTTGGGGATTTAAAATACATGGTTCCTGAGCATGCAGGGAGTCCTTTCATTGTGAAGACCTGATTTCTAATTGAAATCAGCCCCTGAGGAACATATTAATGGGACATTTTATATATAAATATATATTCTATTATATGTGCACATATATATATGTATACACACACACACACACAATGCACACACAGGGGAGTCAGAACTGTAATAAAAATTTTGGATGAAAGGAGAAGCTGAGTAATGTCCAACCCATTTTCAGGACAGCAGTTCTGAGTTATCATCATCTTAATCACTGTCATCCATGACCTAGCAGCACTTACGGGCTACACTGGGTGTGAACAAGATACCTGCACCCTGAGAATTTACATGCTATGACATAAGAATCAGCCGCCTCAGTCTTAAACCATCTGCTTAATAATAATGACTTTATTTCCCACCATCGTGTGGAAAAGATTTCAGCAGGAAAAAAAAAAATACCTTACGCATCAGTTACGCTGGTTCTATCCATAAATAGCTATAAAAATTTTTGTATATTAAAAAAAAAACCTTGCTTATTAGAGTTTTAAAATGACATGCTTTTCTTTAAAGATATGTTCTGCATTACCCAGCCACTCAAAGAAACAAAATAAAGTAAGCTAAAACCCAAAGGTTTACTTTGCATGGTGCATTTAACCTGAAAATTTAACTAGGATTTTCCAAACTGAGTAAGGGCTGGAGACACATGGTAGATAAAGTAGCTTACACCTAGGACATGGTACATAACTTTTTCCATGTGTGACACCAAGCTGTTCACATGTTGGTTAACACAACAAACTATAAGACAACCTGTTGTGCCCATTTTGCAGATAAAGAAACTGAGGCTGGTGTTTAAGTCCTAGAATATCAGTTGTTGTTAGGGATGCTTTGTGACCAGACAATGATAATTTATATTTCTAAGGTGCTTTCCAGCCTCCAAAGCTCAGCTTTCTTAGCTTTGACTCTGAGTTTCAGAGCCTCGTTACTAGACAAGCACGACTTTGACTAAAAATTCCAACTCTCAGGGCCTTGAGGAGTTTAAGTAATTAAATTTCAGTAGGAAGTTGGTACTGGAGTTAAGCATAAATAATTTTTGAACTCTAAATATAAGCTGTGGAAAGTTAACCTGAGGGTCTTAAAAGAGGATTTTTGTTTGTTTGTTTGTTTTGAAAATGAAAATTGTTTTGTTGACTAGCATAAGGAGTTTGTTTCCTCAAAGAAAACACAGTGAGGCCACAGGTGTGATTGTAGAAACTCTTGCAGCTGGCGAGGGGGTGGGGGGGTGGGGGGGCGGGGGGGGCGGGGGGAACACGACCATCAGCTCTGGTGTCAATAGCACAAAAGCAATGATCACAATTTTTAAATCTAATTTTTAAGTTACTCAGTAAACTGCTGACCTACCACCAATACACACACACACCCCACCCCCATGCCTTAGTATCTCCACATAGCAGCAGAATTTCTCTCAAAGAAAATCCAAATGATTTCAGGTGCTTGTGGCAGAATGAGTTTCTGGGATTTATGGCCACGGCACACATGCGCGCTCCACCTGCTTCCGTTTATACCCATTTATACCATTTCCCAAATACGGGCTGGGCCCCGAAGGACAATCAGAGGTTGTCACTTAGGTCGGTGCTTCCCAAACCTTCACGAGCATGGAAGTCACCTGCGTTCTAAGTTTCAGTGATGCCAGGCCGTGGTGCCCAGGCCAGACTTTTAACAGGGAGAACTGCCCTTACCCATAACTTGTAGGCTAAAATTCCTTTCTCAACAAATTTACCAAGAACAGCCTCCATCCTGCTCGTGCATTTCAGCACTGACGTTCCTTTCAGCCTTCCCATCTCACCGCGCCTCTGTTGTAAGAAGGGCAGACAAATGACTCCCTCTCTGCTATGTAAGAGCCTTCCAGCTAGAAAATTCTTCAAGCTATGAAATTCTCATTTCCTTTCATTTTTTCCCAACACCTCTTCTTGGTTATGGCTAGTCTCCAACTCAAACCAATTTATTCCCCCTGTAGGGTCTCATCTCTCCTTACATCCCAAAGGGGAGAGAGACCTGACTTTTACTCTCAGAGAATTTACAATCTAATGAGATGGTAAACCGCAGTGAGGTAGGAGCTTTGTATATTTTCTTTACTTTAAAAGATGGCAGGACCGCACTGTTTGAGCACCTCTCAGAATAGGACACCCCTCTCGAGGCCCCCCACTCCATCGGGGGCATGTGCTCCCTGGATGGCCGCTGCGCCTCACTCTGCAGGCACTAGCCAGAGCCTCGCATACAGTGTGAGGCAATAAGTGGTCGGGGGGGGGGGGGGGGGGGAGAAGAGCCTTAAAGAACAGCCATGGCAGGGGAGAGCAAGAAGTTCATTTAAGGACTTATTATTGCTGTAGGCCCTAAAAGATTTAGAAAGATGGCGATTTGGGGGCAGGAACGTGAGGTAGAAAGCTGGAGAGCAGAAGCATAAAGGCTGGGTCCTTGGACTGAGCTTGGTTCTCCTGAATCACTGCAAGTTTTGTTCCTCCCACATTCATCCCAAGTCACACATCCCTTTAAAACCACGCAGAGAACAAGCCCACGACTTGCTTCTCAGAGACCGTGAATGCAACTTGGGCTGCGTTACTTCCAAAACAAAGGGCTCTTCTTGCTCAGACGACGTTTACTCCCCAGGGATACTCTCCCCCCCAGGAGGTATGTTTGGCTTTGGAAACCTTCTTGCCATGTCTGTGGTCAGCAGCTCGGGGCTTCTGAGCGGCCAGTGTCCTCCTGTCCTGTGCACGTTGCTCTGCCTCTCGCTCACCGTTGCTCTGCCTCTCGCTCAAGGCCAGTTGGACATGTTCCATGCCAGGCGCTCCTCGCGGGCTGCCCCTCGAACTGTCAAGCCCCCCTGGAAGTGTGGGTGCTGTCAGTAACCCCATTTCATAGATTAGAAAGCTGAGGCTCCAAGGAGCGAGCCCGGTGGTCTGAGAGAGTGCCTGGTCCTGACTACTGAGCAACACGCGCTGCTCCCGTGGCTGAGCCTGGCGTCCATCGCCGGGAAGGCGTCCTCTCCATGCATTCTTTGTCCTTTAACTTTGCACCTTCTTGTCTCACTCACTGATGCTGGGCCAGATGAGAAGGCGCTTATAGTCCACATGGGGGGAAGGGAGGGAGCCCCTTCCTGAGAAGTTCAGGCGCAGGCGAGGCTGCCACATCTCTGGCAAAGAGGACTCAGCGCAGTCTCAAGGGAGGCCACTTGAGTTGCTACTACAGTTCCCTTTAGCCCCGAGAGCCCACTGCTCCACTGGTGTCCTCCACACCTGAAGGTCCGTCATGCGTGAGGCTGTGGAAACTGTGTGAGTCACGTGAGCCATCAGACTTGTGCTTGTTCCTATTCGTTTACCTTGAGAAACCCCTGGAAGCATCTGTGACCTCGTGCAGGAAGGTAAATGTTTCACATGCGTGAAAGTGTCATTGGCACTGACGTTGTGACACATGCTCAGTGCACGTCCCACTGCACAGCCCCTGCAATCTCTGCAGGGACTTCACGTCCTTTACTTGGAAACAATGACCCACACACAGGAAATTGCAAAGAGATTTAAGGGGCGTCCTGTTACTACACTATTTAAATGAGAAATAGATGGGATTTTTAATTTCAAAAGTAACACAAACTCACTGGAAAACTTCATATGAGTCAAAAGTACATAAAATGTAGCGGGAAGCTCTTCACCTCTGCGCCATAATCCGCCTGGCATTGCTGTTAACAGTCTCGTGTGTGTCCTTCCAGCCCTCGGTTTACAGCCCATGTTAATTTCCAGGTGAAAGACGCTAGCTTAGAGCCAGGCCCAGCTTTTCTTCCTCCCTGCGTAGTCCTCGATGATCGGTAACAGAAACCCCAGTATGCCAGCTGCTGCGGGTTGAGTGCTGCGGGGGTGCGGGCACTGCTCATTCGTACACACTCTCGTGCATGGATCGCAACAGTCCCGTGGACAATATTTATTAGGATTTGTCAGTGAGGAAATTGATGCTTGATGTCACACAGCTGTTAAACCCTAGCCTGGAACTTCGCGCATGTTCCTCTGACTCTGAAAGCCTTATCTTTGCAACTCACTGTCCGACAAAGAACAGTCATTCCATGGAGTAAGAGAAAAAGTAAGACAGCGGCTCCTCACCAAACAGGGAAAATCTCTACGCTTTTTGAATTTCCTGAGAATTCAGCCAAATCCACATTAAGTAAACTAACCAACCATCCAACCAAACAAAAGTTCACGGTCACTCCAGTCAAACCAATTTCTTGGATTTTCACACATAAAAATGGTTGTATTATTAGTTACCTCCCCTCCAGGAGCCCCTTCCCCTAGGCAGTGTCAGGACAAGCAGTGGTTGCCAGACGAGGGTTTCTCCACGTCGGGTCTGCCCTCTCGTGTCATAGTCATTTCCGAATCAGTGTGTTCAGTCTCGGGGTTGAGGAGGGGGGCCCTACAGGTGTCTCACGGGCATGGCTCCTGTCCCCAGCCGGTCCCTGCACAGCTCAGCGCCTTTGTTAACATTTGAGTTTCTTTCTCGCGGGTCGACTGTCAGAGTGGAGAAGGGTTGGCCCCACTGCTGACCTCCTGGGAGGGGGCCCTGGAGGAGGCATCACAACCCTGCGTCTCGGAGCCTGGTGCTCCCGATGGCTCCGACCCCCTGCCCACTGCAGCTGAGTGGGGGCCCGACCTGGGTCACAAAGACTAACAACCCAGCTTGAAGTCGGTGGGGAAGAAAAACATAAAACCCGGTGCTCTCGTGAGACCCACAGAGAAAGAAGAAATTGAGAAGGGGCATCTCAGCTGAACCTGGGAGGAGATTTCTGCCCAGTGGTTCTGGTGCAGACACCTTCCTGACCTGGGAAAATAACAGCCCGTGAGGTCCTAGATGTGGCACCCGGGCTCCTGGGTGTCCTGACTTTCTGCTTTTCATAAGAACGATGGCTCCCATGGAGGCCGTGTAGCCCCCAGCCAGGGAACAACAACCTTCTTTCTCTCCCAGCCAGTTACTCATCCAAAAGGCAAATGGTTGAGGATGAAATTATTTTGGAATAAGTCTTTGAGATTTCTTAAAAAAAAAAAATGACAGTGGGGGAGGAAAATGATTCCTAAGCGTCAAGGCCCCCGTGCAGTTTGGCTTGCAGCCAGCCTTCCAAATATCAGCATGTCGCCACAGGAAGAACCTCCAGTTAGCAAATGAATGTTTCCAAAGAGAAGTGCTACGCAAATTTAATTCTATCAGCTTAAAAAACATTGTATCTACCTGTTGTCCACTGTAATGTACCACAGGAGGCCTGTGTCCTGCTTTCTCCCTCAAAATTTACCCCTTCTGTCCTTCCTGTCACAAGTAGAGAACTAAGCCTTGGCATTCTATATTGCTTCCCACAAATTTTCCAATCTTACTATTTTATTGGCGGAGTTCAGACACCACTTGGGTTCTGGAGTAGATAATCTCTCAAGTAATCCTACTCCGGTTCCGTAAGCACTCGCGTAGAGTTTAACACACGCAGAAAGGTAGGAATAGTCAGGATGTAAATGCCATCGAAATGATAATGAAAGCATGCACCATATTTTATAAGCTTGCTTTTAAAAGATAAGCATACCCTGGCACTCAGGCGCAGCTCGCGTTGCCTCCGTTGCAATGCGCACGATGACTCCGGCCTCAGGGTGCCCTTGCTCTCCACTCTAGCTCCGGGGCTGCGCAGGAGACGCTAAGGCCCGCCAGGCTGCCAACCACCATGCTCCAGGAGGACAACCTGCCATTCTGGGGCTGTGTAGAGCACGCTCACTGCTAGTGAAAATCTTTCTTTGATCTTTTAATGAATTCATTTTTCTAGCATGGACACTTAATAAATGCCTGTGAACTGACCTTGGGGGACCAGCCGTGTGATCTCTCTAAGCAGCTGTTCTGGGGCTCCTCGGAGTGCAAACCCAACTCAAGGGCAAAAGCCAGAATAGAATGTGTGCAAATGAAGAGCAATTAATTCTCTCTTGGACTCATTAAAGTCATGACGATCATTTCCCCCAACTCGCTGTGAAGAGATCAGCTTCTGTCTCTTTTGGGATAGCTGTAAGTGCCAAGTCAGTGCTAGATTTCTATTAGGAAGTTGTACTTGGAGGGTTGACTTCTCCATCCGGTTGGGGAGAGCAGAAGGAGGTGTGGGTGTGGCCTCGTCTGGTTGGGTTTCTTGCAGCCCCTTCCCTTCAGACCCAGACTGTTCCGGCTACAGCTCTGGGGTTGACTGTGTGTCTGGAAACACAGCGCCGGCAGCATGACCGTGCTCGTGGTGCTGAGTCACTGAGTCAGGGTTGCACCCATGGAAGTAACAGACATTAAAGTCATACAGTGGAGAAGCAGGGTAAAAATGCAGAGCATTAGAATGACTTTGAGAACAAAGCGTTCAATAGGTCACAAGTGCACATCACCCATACGTTTCAAATATGGCATCAAAACAAAAGCTACAGAAGTAACCATAAGGCAATAAAAATGAAACCCAAACAAAGCAGGAAAAGAGGAGTCAAGAATAAAAAGTCAAAGACAAACTATAAAATATACATAAGACCCCCCCCAAGTGTATTAGAGAAGAAATAAGGTAACAAGAGCCTTGAATAATGAGCTAGATAAGAGAAGTTTAATAGATATCGGTAGAACATTCCACCCCAAACTGTAGCATATGCATTTAGTCATCAGTAAACATATGAAGATTGTAATCACACTAAGCGCTCTTCCCGATAATAATGCCATAGCTAAAAATTATATGAAACCTGGAAAAATATTAAACATGGAGATTAAACAACACATTGCACAATAACCATTGGATTAAAGCAGAAATTAGAAAGTACTTGGGAAAAGTTGAAAAATAACAAAAAACCTCAAAAGTTCCTAGAAATAAGGATTGGTAAAGAAGCTATACACATGATGAAATATTATTCAATTATAAAGAATATAAAATGTTACTATTTACAGGAAAATGGAAGGAACTTGAGGGGATTTTGGAAAGCGAAGTTAGCCAGAAAGTTAAAGACAATATTGGCTGATGTCACATACGTGAGTAATATAAGGAAACAAAATGAACTGACAAAGCAAAATAATTAGAAACTGATAAACATAGATAACTGAAGCTCCTAGTCAAGATGGTGAAGCGAGCAAGGGTGGCTGGTGGTGGGTAAAACCAAAAATGGAAAGTACTGCAAGTTCATTATTTATTATAATCTGGAGGAAAGTGAGTCCAGTCATTACGTTTTTGGATACTTTCTTTGGCAGGACAAATTTGATCACATCCTATTTTGATAAAAATCTTTCATTGATACACACACTTCAAATCACCCTAGGACTAACTAATACAGAGCTCTATACTTATATGTCAAAAAATAAAAATAAATATTTTTAAAAATCAAAAACAATTTTCCAAAAAGAGAAACTAATCACTGGTGTCACTAGAGAACATACATCCTCTCGCCAGCTTCCTCATGGCACCCTTGACCTCCTTGTTTCTCAGGCTGTAGATGATGGGGTTAAACATTGGGGTCACAACACAGAAGAGCACAGAGACCAGGATGTCCATGTCCAGGTTGTCGCCTACATTGGGTCTGTCATAGTTGAAGTTGGCTGTTCCAAAGAAGACCACCACCACAGTGAGGTGGGAGGCACAGGTGGAGAAGGCCTTGCTCCTTCCCTGAGCAGACGGAATCCTCAGGATGGCGGAGATGATCAGTGTGTAGGACACGGCAGTGAACAGGCAGGGGCTCAGGCCAATGGTGGCACTGGCCACGTGCAGCACAGACTCGTTGAGCGAGGTGTCCGAGCAGGAGAGCTTCAGGATCAGCGGGATGTCACAGAGAAAGTGGCTGATCTGGTTGGGCCCACACAGAGTGAGCGTGGCTGCCAGTGCTGTGTGCGTGACGGAATTCACCAGCCCACACATCCAGGACCCAGTCACCAGAAAAACACAGACCTTCACACTCATGAGGATTGGATATCGAAGGGGGTGGCAAATGGCCACATAGCGGTCATAAGCCATAGCAGCCAACAAGACACCCTCGGTGCCAGCACAGGTCACGAGGAAGAAGATCTGGGACAGGCAGCCGTCGTAGGAGATGGTCTTCTGCTCCCGGAAGAAGTTCACCAGCATGACCAGAATGGTGGTGGATGTGTAGCAGATGTCCAAGAAGCTCAGGTTGCTGAGGAAATAATACATCGGGATGTGGAGGGCGGGACTGACCTTGGTGGCCATTATTATGAGCATGTTCCCCGAAAGAGTGATCAGGTAAATGACCAGGAAGATCAAGAAGAACAAGCCCTGTAAGTTGGGGTGGTTGGAAAATCCCAGGAAGATGAGTTCAGTGACGTGTGTTTGATTGTTCATTTCAGATGGTCTCAGATCTACAAAACAATGAGAAAGAAAGAAGCTGTGATGAGAATGCAGAGAGCACCCCACTGTGGGTTTGTAAACTTATGGGGCATAGCAAATAATGTTGGCTAGAGAACAACTCAGACTGTGGAGGAAGGAGTGCAGAAGGTCTGTGGGAGGCAAGTGCTAGTACTCTTGGCACTGGGAACTCACAAGGAACTTACAACTTACTTACTAGATGTTTCTCCAAAGAAGATAGACAAAGGGCCAGTGAGAACCTGAAAAGGTATTCAATATCATTATTGTTAGTTAAGAAAATACAAAGCAAAAGCAAAATGAGATGCCACATTTTATCTACAAGAATGGCTACAATAAAGAAAATGAAAAATACGAAGTGTTGGCGATGGAGAAAATCTGAACCCTTGTGCTTTGCCGATGGAAATGTAAAATGGTGCAGCTACTGTAACCGTGAGTTCCTCAAATAATCACTCATAGAACATGCTGTATGATGCAGTAATTTTATTTTTAGGTTTACACTCAAAAGAATGGAAGCAGCATCATTCACAGTAGCCAAAACACGTACACAAACTGGTCTATCGACTAATGAATGAATAAACACAATATGGTAGAGACATACAATGGGCATTTACTCAGCCATAAAGAGGAATGAGATGTTGGTGTATACTATAAAATGGACAGAGCTTGAAAACCGTATACAAAGTGAAATAAGCCAGACACAGAACAAGGAATATTGCTTAATACCACTTAGATAGTGTGCCTAGGACAGGCAAATTCAGAGAAAGAGTAAGTAGAAGTTACCAGGGGCTGGAAGGAAGAGGTGATAGGGAGTTATTATTTAATTTACACAGTTTATGTTGAAGACAATGAAAAAAATGGTTATTAGTAAGAGTGATGACTACACACGTTGTGAATGTATTTAATTACAGCAAAGTGTACACTTACAAATGGTTAGAATGCTAAAGATTATGTATGTTTTTACCAGTCTTTAAAAAAGTAACTTATCCCTGTTGGCTATTTGCATTTCTTCTTTGGAAAAGTATTGTTTAGCCCAACTGCCCATTTTTTGGATTGGATTGTTTGTTTTTGTTGAATTATATAAGCTCTTTGTAGATCTTTGATATCAGTCCCTTATTAGATGTATGGTGTGAAAATATTTCCTCTCATTCTGTAGGCTCTCTGTTCATTTGGGGTTGCTGTCTCTTTCGCTGTACAGAAGCTTTTTAGTTTGATGTATTTCCAGTTGTTTATATTCTCCTTTGCTTTTGGAAACTAGTCCTCAAAGATGTTTCTGAAGTTTATGCCATAGAGTGTTTCGCCCTTTTTCTTCTGTATGCTTTGTTGTTTCAGGTCTTACCTCCAAGTCTTTCATCTGTTTTTGAGTTGATTTTTGTTTGGTGTGAGATAGTAGTCTAGCTTTATTCCTTGGCAGTCCAGTTTTTCCAGTACCATTAACTGAAGAGACTTTCCTTGTTCGGTGTATATTCTTTGCTCCTTTTCATAGATTAGTTGACCATATATGTGTGGTTTTATTTCTAGACTTCCAATTCAGTTCCATTGAGCTGTGTGTCTGCTTTTGTTCCAGTGCTATGCTGTTTTTGTTATTTTGGCTAGAAGGGTAATACCTCTATTTTTCCCCTTTTTAGTCAGAACTTTGGTTATTTGGGATTTTTTTTTGTGATCCATATGTATTTCAGCAATATTTGTTCCATTTCTTTGAAGACTGTCATTCAGATATTTTATTTTTGAAATTGCATTGACTCTGTAAATTGCTTTGGGTAAAATGGCCACTTTGATAATGTTGGTTCTTCCAAACCACGAGCAGGAAATATCTTTCCATTTCTTTGTGCCTTCTATTTCCTTTAACAGTGTTCCGTAATTGTCCTGTAGAGGTCATTTTAACTTTCAAAATAGATAACTTTTACACATTGGAAATTTTAACATCTTACTGTATATCAACTTTCTGTATAATTTTCAATGACAGAATTAAGCTAAAACATTTCTGATATGAGGTCAATTATAGCAGAAATTGTCCTGTTAAAACCCAACAGATACATGACTTGATTAGCTTTTAAAGATGCTGCCAAATTCATGTCCTCAAACGGGCTGAAGAAACAAAACAATTTCTTGAATTACTTAATCAGCAAAAGACTTTGTCTAAATGGCCAAGCCTTAGGAAAAGCTGCATCAATAGTATGTAAATGCAAATTAAAACAATGTGAGAAGGAGGGGGTTAGGGAGGATATTCTTGCCTTGTTACTGCACCTAGGGGAAGCATTCAGTATTTTACCATTAAATTTGATATTAGATGGTATTTTAAAAAATCAAACATTAAGGCGTTGCCATCAGCCTTACCTTAGCAGTAAGAGTTTCATGAAAGTTAAATCTTACTGAAGGATTTTTCTGCATCTCTTGAGATATATTTTCTAATAATCCTACTCCTGGGATTCCGATGACCTAGGTATTTGGTATTGTACAGTAGTGCCGAGATACTCTACAGGTTGGTTTTGGTTTGGTTTTGTTTTTTACTCTCATTTCTCTTTGTGTTTTGGTTTGAGTAATTTCTTTAACATGTTTTCAAGTTCACTGATTCTTTTTTTCACCTGATGCAAAATGCATCTGCCACTGCTTTTAATTTCTAACACTTCAATTTTAGTGTATGTTATTGAAGCAAGTACATTTCTAGCATTTTACAGGACCTTGTTTCCATCTCTCTGCTGAAATTACCTCTCTGATCTTGCATGTTGTTTATCTTTTCTAGTGGCTCCTTTAATTATTAATCATAGCAATTTTCAGTTCCTTGTCTGGTAGTTTTAACATCCCTGTCATGTCTGCATCTGATTCTGATGTTTGCTTTGTCTCTTCAGACTGTGTTTTTTTCTTGTCTTTGTGCATACCTCATAACTTTTTGTTGAAACTGGGAAAGTTGTGTAGCACAGACGAGACCAAAGTAAAAATATTTTTGGTGGCGGGTTTAGAGATGAGTATGTCTCTCCTCCTTGACCTTCAGTGTGGGCATTTGAGCTAATCTGGTGAGGAATTGGCTGACGATGGAGTTTCTGTTCCTGCTATAGTTACCCTTGATGCATCACGTGGTTCCAAGTTCTCTAATGATATTTTGTGTTTAGGATGAAGGAAAGTTTGTTAGTTTTTATTTTTCACATAACCTACTTCCTGCTTGGCTATGGGTCTTCCTTTAATACCAGTAACCCCAGAGGCAATATGCTTCCTAAAGATGTCCCGGCTGCGTTTCACTGGGAATTTTACTTGTTGCTTGTTAATAGGATGGTGCAGATCCAGGAGATAAGGGTAAACTGAGCCTGGGTCCTGGCCTTCACAAGTGATTCTGCCTCTGGCCCACCTGCAGCATTGGTCTCGCACACATTCCTGCTCTGCATCTCAGGGGACAGAATTTTTACCCTGGCCCCTTCCCCAGATATGATAATTTCCCACAATGGCCTAAAATCACAGCTTTTTGTTGCTGGTCTTCTCCATAAGCATGTGGTGGAGTTCATGGAGGAAAGAGGGTGAAAACCTTGTCTGTGGCCCAAGGGCTTCACACTCTCACGCTAGCTCACACTTAGCATGGAGCAACTCAGTAAATTCACAAAGAAGCTGGCTTCTATCAGCTTATAAGACACCTGATGGCTTCTGCCTCCGGTGAAAAAAATTCTTGGGTCCTAGATAGGCTGTAATAGTCTACTGCCCCAATTTTCTGTTCTGTTGTTTGCTCTGCAACCTCAGTTCCCTAATGGGTTCATGAAAAGTCATTAATTTGTATTATGTCCACCTTTACTGTTATTGTTGTAATGCTGAAAGCAACACTCACCCCAGCTCTAAATCATTTCAGCATTGGTCAAACTCAAGTCCCACCAGTGATTAAAACCAGCTAAATATTTTCCCATTGTATTTTACTTTTTGAAACAATGGGTTTGAAGTAAATTTTCATTTTAAAGTGGAAGTTTAGTTCTATTCAAAAAAAGGATTGAAATCCTTAATGAAAGGTGGTCCCACAAAGAGAAACCCATGTATCGATTTCTGAATTCTCATTTTTAAGTTGTAAAAGTAATTTATAAATGTTTAGGGACTTTAAAACTATGGTTTCTGAATTTGCACGCACTTCTGGTTTTAAATGTTTTCAAAGATTTGGAGTTCATCCCTGAAGAACGCTCACGGGGTAGATATATACACATAGGCATATTGTATGTACATATATATGTGTATATGAGTCAGAACCACAGTAAGATTGTTTTCCTGTTCTGACGATTTGTCTACATTTTTATATGGGCCATGGGGATTCCACATGGTTGTTTTTATAGAGGGCAATAGTAGTGGGCCATCATCATTAAAATCCATGCACTATAATCACGTGCTAGCTTGGACCCTGGCATTTGGAGTTTACATGCTATTACATGTGAACAGGCAGCCCAACTTCAAGCCTTCTGCCTCATGGGAATTACCTTTTCCCCCACTGTTAAGTGAAGATGGATTTTAAAGGGAAAAATTGAGGATAAGTTTTCATAGGTTGGTTCTATATACAAAGATGTCTGGCCTGAATGAAATCTTCTTGAATTTAGTTTTGGTAGGTCAAAATAAATTTAGGATAACTCATCTAATGACCAAAAAACAACAACAACAACAACAAAAAAACCACTGCAGTGAGCATCTTGGAAAAGCAACATTTTTACACAGCTACACACAACCAGGCTTTTCCAGACTAAGTGATGTGTAGAGCCCCAGAGTTGTAATGGCTCAGGTTCGTGAAGTGTTGTGTTGGCTAACCTTAGGGGGTTATTTCCTTCAAGGAAACAGAATGGGCATAATATAAGCCAGGGTAACTGGTGTGATTGTGAAAACCCTGAGCGTGCATAAGGAAAACATTCATATTTAATTCCAGCAATGCAAAGGCATGATTAAAATTTTATATATCATTTTCACGCTGCCTAGGAAGTCAACTATCTGCTCAAAACATGGACACACAAAATGACTAATAAGTGCAATCAGGATAATTTTTCTAAAAGAATCAGATTTGAGGAGTTTCTGGAAAAGCTAACTTATTGCTGTGGGGAATAAGCTGCGCTCACTCTGCTGCAGATTTGCGACCCTCCCTGTCTCTGGGCAAGAGACCAGGCGAAATACTGAGAAATCATCATGTCGGCTAGCGAGCCTCCAACTTTAATATGCATGCAAATCACATGTATTTCCATCAGGTGAGACGGATGAAGTTCTTTCCATCTCAGACCGCCTAGGGTGATGATGAAAAGATGAACCTGTTCCCATGTTCAGTTCTGGAAACCTGCCTACCAAATTTGTGATTAACCGAGGACACCTCAAAGCAGGGCTGTGTTTCCTTAAACTCGGGTGTGTGTTGCCAACACCACCCCTGTGTGCCTGTTGTTGCTTGCCGAGCCCTTCAGTGTGCAGGCCTTTCATGGGCTACCCCAAGAATTCGCAAAGCAACCGAAAGAGTAAATTCAGCCCTTCAAAACATTGTCTTGGTTTGAATCCAGAATCTCAGTTTGATCCCTGAGCAGTGCTCCTTCCCAGACCAGTGTATGAGAGATGGAAGACCCGGGCCGCACGCCTTACCTGCTTCCTCTCAGGTATTCCTTAGTAATCCACTGAGTCACATTGTCTAGTTCCTGTTGAATTGAAAACCTTTCCCTCGGGCCTTGTTGTCCTGATGTCTGTTCTTCCTTTGTTCTGTTTAGCCTTGCAACTTCGTGTTCCATAAGCTAAATTTAAATTACTTGAGCCGGCATTGTACAGTATAGAGCTCCTGTGACTAGAGCTGTTTAAGCAGGGCTGGGCAGCTGCATTTCCTACAAAGAGGAGGGGTTCAAGTCTCCAGTGAAGGCCATTTGAGTTGCTTCTACGGTTCCTTTCAACCATGAAATTCCTTGCTTTACCAATGTCCTTACACAGACAACCCCAGCCTCCTTTCCATCCCTGCCTCCCCCATCCAAAAGTCTTATGATTGTGGTAACGAGAACCTCCCTATAAAGGAGCGGTCGACTGAGCACCAGCGACGTGCCGGACACTGCGGGGCACATAATACACACCATCCACGCGTGCACCGTGCCGACCCGATGTATTCTAGTGTATTTGCAAATGAGGACGCTGACACTAGAGGTTGCGCAGCTACTATGGCCAAAGCTTGGCGTTAATCCCATTTCATCTGATGCTGAAGACCATAGTCTTTCCAGCTCACTGTCCTGTTTGAACATTGCTTAGAAGTAGAAGTTAGAAAGAGCACCACGCAGGGGAAATAGTTAAACCTTTTAAGGTTCCTGACAGCTCAATCAAAGCAACACACCCACCCCACAAAAGCCAAAACATATTGGTAACATCAGTCAAACCAAATTCTTGGATTTGTTCTTATAAAAAGAGTTGAATGATTGACACCTACTTCTAATCACCTCTGCCCCCGAGCAGCCCGTGTGAGCTGGGGCCCGCAGAGGTGACCAGACAAGGGTTTCTCCGCCTTCTCGTGTCATAATCATTTCCGAATCAGTGTGTTCAGTCTCGGGGTTGGGGGGTGGGGGGGGGCCTACAGGTGTCTCACGGGACATGGCTCCTGTCCCCAGCCGGTCCCTGCACAGCTCAGTGCCTTTGTTAGCATTTGAGTTTCTTTCTTGCGGGTCGACTGTCAGAGTGGAGAAGGGTTGGCCCCACTGCTGACCTCCTGGGAGGGGGCCCTGGTGTCACAACCCTGCGTCACGGAGCCTGGTGTTCCCGATGGCTCCAACCCCCTGCCCACCGCAGCTGAGTGGGGGCCCGACCTGGGGCTCAAGGACTAACAACCCAGGTTGAAGTCAGTGGGGGAAGAAAACATAAAATATAAAACCATGAGTCAGGCTCAAGAGAAAGAAGGGGACGGGAGGGGGCATCTCAGAGGGACTCAGGAGGACATTACTCCTCAGTGGTTCTGGTGCAGGCATCTTCCTGACCTTGGAAATTAACAGCCCGTGTGGTCATAACATGGCACCATGGCCCGTGAGGGGTTAACTTCCGCTTTGCATAGGAGAGGGGTTCCGGTGGAGCCTGCCCGGTGACTGGGCCCAGCTCCAGCCAGAGAATAGCAACTCCATGCTGCTTTCTCTCCCAGACAATAACTCTTCTCAAAGGCAAAGGGTTGAGAATGAAATTATTTAGGAATAACCCAGTAACTCTGAAAACACAGGGATGGGGGAGGGAAATGATTCATAAACTTCAAGGCTCCATTATAGTTAATAAATCGCTTGCAACATACCTTCAAAATATCAGTGTGTTGCAACAGAAAGATGAGAACTCACAGCTTAGTGAACAAAAGCTTCCAATATAAGTGTGGTGCCAACGCAGGCGCATCTATTTAAACAAATATTTTATGTGCTGTTAATGGCTTGCTGTAATGCAGCATAGGCTAATGCTTTCTCTCTTAAAATTATTTCTTCAATCTTGTTAAAAACCATAGGAGTAAGACTTTACATTATCTATTATTTACCTCAACGAGTTTTCCGATCGTCCTCTCTCACTGAAGGAACCCGGCGCTCCTTGGGATTTCAAGGAGATAATCGCAGAGCTCATTGCTACTCTAATTCTGTGACTATTGTAGACACTGATACACACAAAACGACATGAAACCTATTATTTATTACCTAAATGTCATGGAAACGTGTAGCTATTATAAATCCTGAGAGGCAGGCATACCCTGGCACTCAGGCGCAGCTCGCGATGCCTCCGTTGCGATGCGCACGATGACTCCCGGCCTCGGGGTGCCCTTGCTCTCCGCTCTAGCTCCGGGGCTGCGCAGGAGACTCTAAGGCCCGCCAGGCTGCCGGCCGCCAAGCTCCGGGAGGACAACCTGCCATTCTGGGGCTGCCTAGAGCACGCTCACTGCTAGTGAGAGTCGTTCTGTGATCTTCAATGAATTCATTTTCTAGCATGGACCCTTATAAATGCCTGTGAGCTGGCCTTGGGGACCAGCCGTGTGATCTCTCTAAGAGCTGTTCCTGGGCTCCTCGGAGTGCAAACCCAACTCAAGGGCAAAAGCCAGAAGAGAAACTGTGGAAATGAAGAGCAATTGGCTCTCTTGTGGATTCATTAAGGTCACGCCGATCATCTTTCCCAGCATACAGTGAGATTATCAGCTTCCTGTCTCTCTGGGGACATTTGTGGCATAATTTCAACACTAGATTTTTTGCTAGGAGGTGACCTACACCTGAATGATTGCCGCCCCCACCTATTAAAGAGAGGGAAGACCAAGGCCCAAGGGTAATTTTATTTGGTAGGGTTCTAGAAGGCACAGAGAATTTTCTCCATTTTTACTAGTAGCTATGGTCTGGACTTTGGCCTTTGACACCTCCTGCTTGTCTCTGCAGCTGGATGTGGAGTTAACATGGAGTAACGTGGGGTCGTGCTACCAGCAGGTACCTGCACCCACCCCCAAGCTCTCCGGTCCTCCTAGGGCAGCTCACTTGCAAGTGGGTCCTTTCTTCCCCACCAGCATCCCCCATGTCTTCACGACCCCTGATTTCTGTTTTGCCCTTGCTTGTGACCTGGTGATGACACCATTGCTGTGGAAGTCTACGGGAGGAAAAGGCAGAGCTGCCAAGCAGTCCTGTAGGGCACAGAGGAAGGGAAAGCGAGTTGAGAGTTAAGTCTCTGAAGTTCCAAAGTCATGTCAGCAACATGGATTTTTTTCACATGTAAAGAGGAGGCACTTTATTAAAGGTCTTAGAATCATTAGTGAGACACAAATCAAAATGAGATAGCACCTCACTCGCTAGATGGCCCTCATCCAAAGGGCTGATCACCAGTGTTGGTGAGCATGTGGAGACTCTGGACTCCTTAGATACTGTAAGTAATAATGTAAAATTTTTCTACTATTTGGGGAAAAGTCTGGCTGTTCTTCAAAAGTTTGAGGGTTACTCATGACCCAGCAATTCTACTCATAAATACATACCCAAGAGAAACAAAAATATAAGTCCTCAAAGAGTTACACACAGATGTTAATAGCAGCAGTATTCATAATTACCAAAAAGTGGAAACACTCAAATGCCCATTAACTGATGAATGGATAAATAAGATGTGATGTGCCGTGTAGTTATTTAGCATAAAACAGAATGAAGTCCTGGTACATGCTACCAATGGATGAAGCTCTAAGACATTCTGTTAAGGCAGAAACTAAAAGGTCAAAGGGTCCCATCATGTATATTTCCGTTTATGTTAAATGTCCAGAATAAGTGAATCCACAGAGATAGAAAATAGATTAATACTTGCCTAGAGTTAGAAGATTTCAGGGGAAATAAGTGACTCCTCTCGGTTATGTGGTTTCTTTGAGAATAGTGAGATGCTCTGAAATACCAGTTCACTGAGGGAGCAGAGCAGGCATGAGATTTCGATGTGTCAGGTGGTGAGCTTGGGCCATGATGTTGGCCCTGGGGGGTGGCGGGGGGCAGCACAGTTGCCAAGAGATTCTACATAGAGGACAGAATGTTCACCTTTCTCTGCAAGTAAGAAATACTCCCGAATGGAGTTCATCACAAAACCTACCTTACAAGAGATGCTTAAGGGAGTTCAGGTTGAAATAAAAGAATACTAACAGTATGAACGTAGAAAACCCCTTTAAAGCAAAGAATGTATTATCCATTTTCAGAATACCATCATTCTGCAGCAGTGTTGCATAAATGACTCTTAATGCTGGCATAAAAGTAAAAGGAGAAAAGTATTAAGACCCACTATAGCTGCAATGCTTTGTTATTGGATACACAATGTAAAAGGTGAAATTGTAACATCAATAACGTAAAATTTGTCACAGGGTCAAATTCTAGGTACTGAGTCTGAAGTCTTTTGCCCTGTTAATAACTCACACAACTATGTTTTATTACACAGAGAAAAGAATTTGTAAATATTAATGTCGTTAATCACATACCTTCAAGGTAGGAAGATTATCCTGGATTCTTCAGGTGGGCAAAATCTAAGCACACGAGCCCACAGCAGGGCTCTTTCTCTGAGTGACAGCAGGAGATGCAGTCAGAGGCTCAAAGCACAAATAGGACCCCACAGGTCATTGCTCACTCGAAGACAAAGGGGGGAGCGTGTTAAGAAACGCTAACGTTGGTTCTACAATCGTAAGAAAGGAAGCTTTGCTAGCAGCTTTAATCAACTTGGAGATGGAACATTCCCCATAGTCTGTAGATAAGAATCCAGCCCTGGGGACACCCTGATTTCAGTGAGGCCAGACTGGGGTGTGTCTGGACCGCTGAGAGGCGGCTGACCACGTCAGCCACAGTGAGCCTGGATTTCTGACCCACGGAACTGTGGGACACCGGGGTGTCTCAAGCACTCCATTTGTGGTGATTTGTTATGGTGCCAAGAGCAAAGGAATACATGGAGACTACACGCTCTTTTTCTTGGTGTAAGTGAGTGGTCAACAGCCAAATCCAGCACACTAACTTATTTTAATAAAAGTTTATTGGCAGATAACCAGACCCATAATTGTATGTATTCCTCTTGGTTGCTTTTACGCTACAAAGGCAGAGATGAGCAGTTGAGATGGTGCAGAAAACCTAAACTGTTCACTGAAAGGTCCTTTACGAAACACACTCGCCAACCCTGACATAAGCTATAGGGCTTGGGAATTTCCCAGACTTGAGTTGAAATCATGCCTTTGTCATTTGTCAGCTTTCATCCTGAACAACTTCTTCAATTTCTATAAGCCTCCACTCATGTTTAAGATCTAATCATGTCTGCCCTGGAGTTTTTGTTAAGATTGACTTGTGTAATGAGTACTAGAGCAGTGAACATGTTAACCTACGGTACATACTGTCTTTCAGTGACGCCATCTTCATTTCAAGTTCCTCTTCAAACACCTATTTCCCTTCCATAGTTCTCCATAGTTTTCTCAAATCCTCACTCTTTGTGACAAGAAAAATATTGTTTTCTATTTATTGACTTGCCTTTCTTTTGGGCGATGGGTATATATGTCACATATTTATCTTTCATGAAACAAATGCGTATGATCTAATTATCCTTTTTTTAACAACTGCATTTTCTGAATAGATTTTCACTAGAATCCTTGGAGGGAGGGAGGTAGATGTCTTTCACACTTTTTTATATAATATTTCCTCTACCCAAGTGTCCATCAATGGGTGTATAAAGAAAATGTGATAGAGATATATGATCTCGCTTATTATCAGCAACATAATAGCGAATATCATTATAGACCCTGAAGGTATCAAATGGATAATAAGGGAATACTACAAATAACTCTATACATGTAAAATCAACAAGTTACATGAAATGGAAAATTCCTCAAAAATCTATAGTTTTTTTTTGCATACACTGTCCAGCAGACACTAAAAACTATATAGAAATGCAGAAGATACAGAGTCGTTCCTAATGATCAGTTTAAAGTTCCTCTCAGGAAAGCTATTGTCAAGATACATTTGTGTTGCCTGGGGAGCTTCATCTCTTTACCCTCATATGATATTTATTTTACCCACTGCCCCCGATGTCCCCACATAAGTTCAAAAAAGCAGTCAGTAATTAAGGATTCTGTGGAAGATTGGCGGAAAAGGTAGCAGCAAATTTCCAACCTCTATATTTTTTATAGAATAGGAAGATCAGAAAGTAGGGAATTTTTAGCCCACTTTTATACTTTATTGCCTTAAATGGTGTGTTAGGTATCTAGAGACTTGTGCATATGATTTCCACTTGTGACAATTCCAGTGGGAACTCCATGTACTGCAGATTGTATTTCCTTTCCATTCTAACACACTATGTTTAGTGCATTCAGTCGTCCAACACTTTAACAAAAGCGGGCAAGAGCAATATTGTTTTCTAAAGTACAAAATCATACCTTACTGATTTAGTGTTCTGCAAGTAAGGAATGAGGCAAGTGGATGGGGGAAGCCCATGGTTCAGCCAACAGATATTTATTAATCATCCAACCTGTCCCTGGCAATTAGAGTAAGGGAAACTATTCTAAGTCTGAAATTGTTTTTGAGAAGCTTAATGTCAAAGATAATTAAAATTGAACTATCTTGGAACTGTTGTCACTTTGATATTGGCAAGGGAGAAGTAAAGAGCTGCCTCTTAGGATGGAGAGACTTTGATTGAGATTTGTCAAGGACCTGTGCTTGGGCTGATTGCATTTAAAATCTTTATATTTACCCTACAACTCAATAGATGGTGCAGCATTAAGCCTCTACATCTGAGAACGATGTGAAAGTCTACCAGGAAGCCAAGAATCCGTGAAGGTATTGAGACAGATTCCAGGAGCAGTTCCCATGTTCCTGATGGTGTGTAGGAGTCAGGAGCACTTACTCTCTCTGAAGGCAGACCTAATACTTAGTGTCGTCCAAGCAGAGCTTCCAGAAGTTACTGGAGTTGTCCTCTGCAGACCCATTCCATGTATTTCTTTGATTTTTAGAAGAAATAAAATATTGATCATCAGCAAAAAGGGAACTAGAAATGAAATATACCCTCAGAGACAATAGCCCCTGGAAGAGCATTCTGGCTCCTGACCCTCAATAATGAGAAAAAGGAATAATTAAGGACAAGAAAAATGAACACGGGGGATTAGTAGACAAATTATAAAAACTGAAAGATTAAGAAATAACATGACTAAACGCCATTAAGTCATGAAGGATATGGATAAGGTGAACTTGACTCATTTAACCTTTGTAGCTTGCAGAATCCTGGTGGCAACTATACTAAACAGTATTAGCCCCGCTTACAAATAAGGAGACTGGATAGCCTAGCTGGCGAGCTAAATGAGCAGGGTCCGACAACCATCAAGCAACAGAGCCGTGCCTCTGTAGGGTGTTTGTCCCTCAACTCCAACCCCTGTGGCTTCACTCAGCAGATCCTCATTGCTCCCACAAAGGAAGACTTAGAGGAAGTGTAAGGGACAGCACAAAAGAGGGTTAAACAAATTGATGGACAATCGAAGCAAATGCTTCCTTGCAATAGCCAGGATGTACTCCCTGAATACGGTAGAAATACAGCAAAAAGGAGTCCAGCTGAGGCGGGCCAAAGAAGGACAGTTGACACTGCTGACCAGCCGTGTGTCAGAGGCGTCGAAACCCCTTGGGGGGCTTCATGCCAACTGCACCAGCACCCAAGATCAGCCTGGGTTTTCTCTTTTTGATCATTTTCAGACTGTAGTCCTTTCTTTGAAATTTCGGGAAAACGTGATTCTTTGTCAATGGATGATGTTTTTAAACACACCAAAGTCATTTGAAACAAGTTTTTTTTTAGGGACCAACCCAGTGAATGAATAAATTTGAGCAAAACCATCTCGGTTTATAAGGTGGTGAGACGTGTGTCCATGTGGAGCTAGAAGGTTGGCTTGAGAGGGCGGGAGAGCCAGGCATCTCTCTAGAACCTCCTGGTTGAGACTGTGGGCTCCTTCTTCACAGCCCCCAGAGACTGGGTGGGTTTTCTGGGAAAGAGTGGGTGTTTCATGATTCCCTTCGTTGGAGTGAATAATTGAAAGTGGAGAGTGATATGTTAGTGCTTCTTTGAAGGATGTAATTAGGTAATATCATGCAAGAAGGAAACTGTCATAAAGTTAATAAAATGCAAATGAGAAGGAGCTGCAGCTCTGCTCATCTGCATCGTCTCATTTACAGAATTTAAGATGAGACAATAGAGACGACCAGGAAGCCCATAGATGCATCCCAGCTGCTGCGGTCCTGACCTCCCACCGTCCATCAAAGGGGCGCGGCCGCTGCTGAACGGCTGTCTTCACTGGACTTGGATCTGGAATAAAGAGGAAAAGGGATAAAATGTGGACTCCTCAGTGAACACAGGTAATTTTTTTATTATTATATCAATAGTTTTCAAACTCTTTAAACGTATGAGCTGTCTGGGAACCTTTGAACACATGCATCCACACTGGCGATCTCTTGACCACAATAATGTCAGAAAATATTGCTGTTGCCCCTTCTGAAGCCATCTTCACTCCAGGACCTGACTGGATCTCACAGTCACTGGTGACTGTCTTAGTCACAACTTACCCAATGCTTTTGAAACACATTTTAAGTTCCTGTGAGACCTACCTGGTGATGAGCTTATTTTATGAGTTTCAAAAAGTGCCATTTCTCTCTTCCAGGACTTTGAGGTTAGTGAATAAGCAAATCTCTTTATCTCATTAATAGGACATAAATTTAATTACTTCCACATAATTAGAATCCTCATTTCCAGAATCAAAGTCCAAATCTGACCTTAAACACAATAAACTCCCTTTTTTCTTCTGAATAGCATCTCCAGTTATTTAAAAAATCTTCCCTGGACTTTTTCAAGTTAGGACCAACTTGTTTTTGAGGCATTAACAGCGAGATCTACATAAATCCCCTGGAGCAGAGGTATACCAGGAGAGAGTTTTGTTTCCAGTATGGTTTCTAAAGGTTGTCTTCATTTTTCTATGTCCTGTTCACTGACCAGGACACTTGTTCCCTATCCTCGGGTCAATCTGTAATGACTTTTAATAGAATCTAATAAGGGAGAATCTTTAATTATGTGGGTATTTTAAATTATTTAAGATAGCCCCCCAACTTACGATGGTTCGACTTACGATCTTTCAACTTTGTGATGGCACCAAAGCATGGAATTTGTGTCTTTCCCAGGTTAATGGGCCTCAGTGGGGCCCCCTCCTGAGGTCCTGGCCAAGAGCCACAGCCCCCAGTGGGCCACAGGGTCACAAGGGTGAACAGCCAGCGCCCTACAGCTGTCATGCTCCCAGGGCAGTACTTGAGATGTCATAGGAGACTTGACTTTACTCTAAAATAGGTTTTGTGCTAGATGATTTTTACCCAAATGTAGGCTAAGGTAAGTGTTCTGAGCACGTTTAATGTAGGCTAGGTGACGTTAAGATGTTTGGGGCTTAGGCATATTAAATGCATTTTCAACTTATTTTAAACTTTAATGTAAGATGTTACCAAGATGTGAAAAGGCAAGGTAGAGCTGTCTTCCCAAATCCATTCCTTTTCCTTCATATTCATTATGACATCTCTTAAGCCTGTGCCCGCTGAGAGCCCCGACTTTTCCGTGGTCTCTCTCCAGTGGAGGTCGCCCCTCCCTGCCTGGAGAGATCTGCATGCCCTGGGGCCTGAGGGTGACCATGTTCTCCGTTCTAGTCATCATATGCCTGCCAGCTCAGCAGTCTGTGCCCTACCCTGAATTCTTGACCAGCCCTGTGCCTTACTCCTCTTAATCTAGTGCTGTGTCTACCTTTATTCAGTATTTCCTGAGCTGGCATCCTCTTGATGAGAAGAATAATCCCCCATCAATGGTGGGTTACACTTTTAATCATTTGTGGATATTTAAATGAGTACCCAAAGATACTGGTTTCAGGAAAAAAAGGTTGGTGGGTGTGAGTAGTTATGACTAATCACTAGACTCTAATATGACCCAAACCTATGGCTTGAGAACCTCTGAGAGTAACAGAAGGTTTCCAGTGGATTGTGACAGTTGTGCACACTATCTCCCTAGGGTAAAACCCCAAGAAGAAATAAAAATACAGTCATTGGATTTTTATTTCCTGTATCTATTTATCCATTCAATTCAAGAATTCAGGCATGACATTTCCATGGTTAAATAGGTTATTTTGTTTTAGTCTTGAATGATCTAATTTTGTGCAACTTTCCCAACATGGTTGAGATTCAGCAGCTGATTCCCACAGGAGTCCTTCTTGTAAGCAAGGGTCACTTCTGTAAAACCCTGACTTCGTGGTCGAGAGAGGGCCACCATCTCCCATTCTCATCCTTGTCATCTTATAAGATGTACAGGTACACAGATGGATGTCATTCAGTCCTAGAGAGGCAACTTCATCTGCTTTGCCAATTTAGTTATGTGTAAGACTTAAGTTGAGTATATTTAGAACATCTTGGATATGTGTTCTCCCATACGGTATAACCCACACTTTCCTAAAAACTTAGATTTTAGAGAACTTTTAGATTTCTTTGGATTTTAGATGGCAGAAAGAAGTGATTTTGTTGGTCCACTTTCATAATTTACTGGTTTATTGGTTGAGCACCAACAGTGTCTGGACAGAGAAATGATCATATTCTCTTGGGAGCAAGAATGATGATAAAGTTACTATCAATGGAGAAAGGGACCCACAGAACTGGGAGAAGTCGCCTGCAGAGGTGACAGTGACCTGTTGGGAGCAACCTAGAGTAGGCAATTGTCACATTCTATTAGAGTTTACTCTCAGAGTTTCTCAAGCCATATGTTCTAGTAATATTAGCTTTTGGAGATCATTAGAATTACCCATACCCAACAACCCTGCTCTCTGGAAACCAGAAGCGTTCTATTCCTGCATTATAGTTTCACCAAAGTCTCTGATAAAGAAGAAACTAGTAGTTGGGCCTCCCCGGTGGCGCAGTGGTTGAGCGCTGGGTTGCGAAGCTGCCGGCGACCTCTGCGGCGCCGGTTCGATCCCCGGCTGCTCCCCGGTCACCTGAGGAGGGTCCCACTTGGCGCGCAGACCTCTCCTGCCGCCCGCTGCTCCCCTCAGCAGTGTGCTTCGGTCTTTCTGCCTGCTCTGCTCCCCGCTCTGGCTCTGGTGAATTCTCTCACCCTCCCGCGCTTCTGACTGTACCCAATGCATGTATAAACAAAAACAAACAAACAAACAAATAAATAAACATGCCTCTATTAAAAAAAAAAATTAAAAAAAAAGAAGAAGAAACTAGTAAATTTGGTGTGTTTTCTTAAACACCAGCTTTATTTCATTTCTTTAATAAGTGGGCTCTTTCCTGAAGTCAGTCTTGGGAACAGATATATATAAATTTGACAAATAAGGACACAGCAGTACCTTTTTCAAGTGCCTTTTCCACCACACTTATCTCAGTTCCCAGAATTTAGTAATTAATATGAAAAGCTAGTTGAGTTGGCACTTAAACACACCACGGATTGACTGATTGGGAAAGCTAGTTGCCCTCTTTGTTAACCATATAATGGTGATAGTTACCCTTGATAGTGCTTCAACCTTGTGCCAGAGTCTGTTCTGAGTACTTTATATGCATTATATCACTTAATCCTAACAACGTTTAGGAAATATGCTATTATTAGCCCCAATATGTAGATAAGGAAACTAAGGATCAAAGAATTTAAAGAACTTTCTAAGATCACACAACTAGTAAGCAACTGGAGGCCCCATTCAAACTCAATTGGACCTATTTTGTAGGTCCAAGGTCTTGAGTCAGTTTTTGTCTAAGTTAAAAAAAAGAGAGAGAGAAATTTAAGGGTATGGCAGGAGGATCAGAAACTTTGGATCAGGTTCTGAAAATATCAAAAACAAGTACTTTGGAAGAAAGAAATCACTTCTTATTATTCTATCATGTCCCCAAGAGCATCATTAGACTTAGAGCTCTTTTTTAGAAATGTCTTGTATTTAAGTTTCTGATCAACGTGGCATATTTACAAAGTTGAAATTATTCTATTATTCTGATGTTACTATCATGTGAACAAACGGTGCTATTTTAATTCAAAATTCCAGAGAATATTGTTTTTGGAGTCCTTATCTGTTCAAATTACCTGAGTGATTTTTCCACGTGAAACAGAAGATACTGTCCACTTCCCTTTTATGTATTTGTCCATGCAGTTTTCAATCTGAGGGTTTCATCCTCATTTTACTGCTTCGCAAAAAAGAAATTAGTGATGCCAGCGATATCCGCCTTAGAGATTTTGGTTTAGAGCAGTTAAACAGAAAGGATTTATTTGATGAAAATAGACATATGAAAAAAGACAATAAAAGTGATTAACTGCTCTGTATTAATTTCGCAGTAAATAATCTGGAAATAAGGCTCTCAAAATTCACTGGCCTGGACATTAACCCAGCTTCTTAGTGTAAATGTCTTAAAAGAGGGAAAAAAAGATACGTGCAAAGCAACTAGTTGATGGAATTCTCACTTTTAGTTCATTCTTGGGAGTTACAGAAATCGGATTTTCGTTTTCTTTTTTCACCCTTGTTGTTCACCTTGGTCTGAATTTAGGTTACTCACACTGATCTGTCTATTGATGCTTAACTGTAGAATTATTGCAAAAGAGAGGAAGCCATTTCTCATGGAAAAAGTGTGTGTGTGTGCGTGCTCACGTGTGTGTGTGTGCGTGCATATGCGTGCGCGAGTGCATCTCGGTGCTCATCCCAGGACTAGAGTCCAGAGCAGCAAAGCCTCACTCATGGCAGAGGCTCATATGGTCTGCAAAGGTCACAAATTTCCATAGAAATCACTCAAGCTTAGCATTCAAGCAGGGCTGGGCTTGCTTGTCAGCTTCTCGCTGTGACTTTATCATTCATACAAAAACTGGAGGGAAATCGTTCCTAATCACCCTTGGCTGACATTCTGGCTCTCCGAGCACAGCATGTCTCCTCTGCAGCCTCATCCAGGGTAGCTGGTATTAGAAAAGACAGCCGGTGTCTGTTCCTGGTCATTCAGAGATGCCCTTCAAAGGGCACCTCAGGGTGGGGTGGGGCTGCAAGGAATAAGAAGTCAATGGGAAAATCATCACTCTCACAAGCTTTGTTTTTTCTTTGACTTTTAAAGCGGTACCTCAGGTTGCTCGCCCCTTCTATATCAAGAGTCAGAACAGACAGTATTGTATATCCTACTGATGACTTACTCGCAGTTGGGGTTACCCTGATCACTTTTTTGGAATTAAAAAAAATAGAAATACCATGGAATCTCAGCGTTAGGGATTGAGTGTTCATATGTTGAAACCGTAAACTCAATGTGCTAATACTTGAGATATTTGAGGTGAGCCCTTTGGGGAGATACTTAGGGCCACTGAGGTCATGAGGGTGGATCCCCATGGTAGAGTCAGTGTCCTTAAAAAAAGAAAGAGACCAGAGCATGTGTTCACATTCATATTCTCTCTCTCTTCCTCCCTACCCCCCACCACCCCTCCCACCTGAGGATCTAGCAAGAAGACACCCACAGTCTGGGACATGTCCTCACATGTTGGTTGAGCACCAACATGTCCTCACATGTCCTCACATGTCCTCACCTGCCAGCTCCTTGATTGTAGACGTCCCAAACCCTCCACCTATGAGAAATAAGCATCTGTTAAGTCACCCAGGCTATGTGTTCTGTTACCCTGAGCTAAGTCACTCACGCGCATCTTATGTCTCTAGAGATTAGCTTCCCAACATCTGTAGCCATAGCGCACTTGAGAAACTGAAAGGATTGGCGCGGTAAAGAGAAGGAGAACCAGGCTGAGTTTCTCACAGGCAGAACATTTGTTGAGCTCGCAGGCGAGGTTCAGGGGGAGGGTCGTTCTGGCAGGGTGCAGCGAGGTTAGGCGGGAAAACTGGGTTGGCAGGAAACAGGTTTAGGCGGAACAAAGTTGTTTTTCGTGGAGCCGAGTTGTTTTTCTCCTGCTTATGGCTTCAGTTTCAGTTTGGTGGTATCCGTGGTACTGGTGTAGGGCCATCTTGTTTCTATGTGGGCTTCCTCATTCCTGGCCCCTGCAATAGACCTTTCAGAATCAGAAAATATTTCTGATTAATTAAATTTATATTTTACATAATTGCTCATTTTTGTACAGTGTTTGCTTTTTCCTCTCAGTTAAATAAAGTTAAAATCTCAGTTAAAATCTCCTACCAGCCAGCCACATGCCCTGCCAAAAACACTTTAGAAATAGACAACTACTTTATGGTTTTTTTGAAATATAATTGACACATAGCATTGTGTAAATGTAAGGTATACAACAAGTTGATTTGATGCATTCATATATTACAGTTTGATTACCACAGTAACGTAACACCTCTATCATGTCACACAATTATCATTTTTTTTGTGTAGAAATATTTAAAATCTTTTCGCAATTTTGAAATATATAGCATGGTACTGTTGATTATAATTACTGTGGTGTTCATTAACTCTCTGGGACTCATCTATGAGTCATGCTGAGGTGGCTCGAAAAGGAGGATTTGCCTAAATCAATATTGTAAATTGTCCCTCTGGTACTTTGGAGGTTAAAAAAAAACTCATTTAGGCTTGGGGTGTGTGAGGAGTATGTCCTTTCTTGTGAAGTAAAAGAAAGTCAAATGTACAAGTGGTAGTGGCGAAGGGCCCCTCAGTCCAGGAAAATATTCCTAGCACAATGAAAATCATTCCATAAACTAGATGGGTTTTGTCCTTAAATGAAAAAAAGTGTGGGTACATGACAGGTTAGAAGCAAACTGATTTGTAAAGGACACTATTATTAATTGCAACAAATTGATAGGCCAAAGCCTGGAATACCAGAAAATATTTCCTCCAAATAGTATTTTCCAAAATGTACCATAAGCCAGATAGTTTCCAGTGATAACCTAAACATTCATTGCAGTTAACTAATCAAGCAGCTGAAAGGTAAATGAAAAAATGGAGGCTTAATTTCTCATCAGTAGTTTCAGATAACCCTACTGAACTCCCCCAAAATGTTTAAATAATTGCCAGCTCTCTTTAAGGATAAATAAGAAAATACAGAACAAACCTAATTAATTACACAGAAAAATATGATAGAAACTACCTCACCCTAAAAAGTGGAAAGATTCCCCAAAATGATCAGTGCAATGGGCAAGATACCCCCTCAAGTATGTCAGTCTTTTTTTTCCACTTGCTGTATCTACATATCTTGCCTAAACGTACTTTTGGCAAGCTCATTTTCCAGTTTCTCCCATCTTTTTTCCGTGATGCCAAGAAATTTACTGAATCTATAGCTTTACCAGTGGAAAACACAGCCCCACACCATTTCCCATTTATTTACTGCTCCATTAATATTCCCTACAATTTTCCTGAAATCCATCCTGATTATTAGTCTCATTACCCACAATCATTCCAACTCAAGTATAGATTAAATAACAAAATTTTGATCTGGGGAATACAGTGAATTTCACATTCTGATATTCGCTGCTGAATCCATTGGCTCTTTCTGACTCTGAAAGAAATGAGAGGTAGATCAAGGTTGATGGACTTGAGCAGGAAGAAGTGGAGGTTCATGTTTTTGAACTATAAATATAGTGTAAGAATTTAAGTTGAAATTGTTATGCTCTTTGTTTTCCTGCTCTGGTCTATATATACCCAACTGGCATCTAAGATGAGAAAAAAACAGTAAGTCAGGAGACCTTCAAATTAGATATTGAGCATTTCATGGCAAAAGTGAGGGCAGGGAGCAGACAGGAGCGAGGAAAGTCTTTGTTCTTCATATGCTCTTCAGCCAAGACCTCTGCAGTCAGTTCTTTGCAGAGCCTGGCTGTGTCCCCTAATAGTCAGCCTCAGGAAGCCTAAACACTAATCAGTGGTAATTAAAAGTTTCACTGGGCACTATTAAAACTTTCAAAGTCAATGAGTTGGAGTAGCAGTGGCAAATGAGTGGCAATGGGGATTGTTAAATAGCCACTGTTTGCAAGATACATCAGTGGTAGGAGTGTGCAAATTAAAAGATTTCTCCTGCGACACCAAGTCACTGGGAAACTCATTTAATCACATCCCTAAATAATTACAAGCTCCGTGCCTTCATTAAGAACCAAAAATAAGTGCTTGCACCATGTGCAGGTAAATGACAGCAGGGACATGCAAAAGTTGTTTTCTAGTTCAGACTCAGAAAAATGTGTCATTTTTATTGGTGGAAGAAAAAATTTCCCTATAATAATTTTGTGATTATGATCTCATTAGGAGCCATGAGGGAGCTCAGGAAGCCCAGGGCGCTCCTAAAGTGTCCTGTTATTTCCATCTCCTCCTCAATAACAGCTTTATGGTAAAACTAACATAATGAGACTTAGTACTCTTTAGCTTTTTTATCTGGGGGTTCTTAGTGACATTAAACACATTAAGGTTAAGATAAGTCTCATAGCAAAAATATCAGGTAGCAAGAGATCTACACAACTGGCAATGGGTAGATTTTTTTTTCTATGAAATTTCTCAATTTCTTTGGAGGTTGATTTGGAAATAAGGAATACAGAAGAAATCAGGAGGATATGCCATTTTTTAGCCATTCTTTAGTGGGAAGTAATCGGTCCACTTGACAATTAATGACAGTCTCTTGTCCCGAGATGCTGGGTGAGCCACCGATACTGAGGCCAAGGTCTGTAGAACCTTGACAAGAGCTTCTGTTTGTGTGGGAGCAGGAGGAGGTCACTCGTTTCCTTTACAAATATGCGTTAAGCTCCTGCTAGGCAGAAAGCCCTGGGATAAGTGCCAAGGGGGATACAGTTTTGAATCATTTTTAAATCCTGACTTGACAATTATGCACTTATAGAGAAGATAAAGCAAGTTCATCAATACTTTAATGCAAGATCTATTGCTTATAGATGCCTGAAAGATTTCTGGAGGATTATAGAAGACACTACTAAGGTTATGTAATAAAACTTAATTGAGTTCCAGAGAGAGAGAGATGATAGCATCCAACAACAGCAGAATACACATTCTTCTCAAGCTCGTGTGAAATATTCACCAGGGCAGATCACTTTCTGGGCCATAAAATGCACCTTTACAAGTGCAAGTGAACAGAGATCACACAGTGTGTCTCCTCTCAGACCACTATAGAATTAAATATAAATCAAAAACAGAAGATCACTGGAAATTCCAAAATATGTGGAGACTAAACAACATGCTTCTAAATTACACAGGGGTCAAAGAAGAAATCTCAAGGGAAATTAAAAAAAAAATTTTTAATCAAAACCAGCTTATTGAAGCTAAGCTTTGGAAACAACCCAAATGCCCAAAAATAGATGACTGGATCAAGAAGATGTGGTACATATATACCATGGAATATTACTCAGCATTCAAAAAAGATAAACACATGCAATTTGCTGCAACATGGATGGCGCTGGAAGGGATCATGCTCAGCGAAATAAGCCAAAAAGAAAAAGAAAAATACCGGATGGTCTCACTCATAGCAGGAATCTAGAAAACTTAAATAAGGGACCAGGAAAATGAATAACTATAAGAAAGTGAAAATCAAAATCAACAAAAAACTATGAACCAGAGACACTTTTAGGGGGGCGGGGGCGGGAGGGGAGGGATTGGGGTCAGAATGGGGGGCTGCAATTGTATGGGGAATATAACAATAAAATTTATAAAAAAAAAAAAAAAAAAAAAAAACTTTGGAAATAAGTAAAAAAAAAAAAAAAACAAAACCAGCTTATTGAAAGTTGTAGAATGCAGTGAAAATAGTGTTTTGAGAGAAATTTATGGTATTGAATGCTTACATAAGGAGAAAGATCTAAAATCAATAATCCAAGTTTTTGCCTTGACAATTATGCATTTAAAGAGAAAATAAAGCAAGTTCATCAACACTTGCTGAAAGAGAACATTAAATCCAAATTAAGCAAAGAAAAGAAATATGAATTAGAGCAAAAAATCAAAAAAATTGAAAATAGAAAATCAACAGAGAAACTCATTTCCTTTTAGCTTTGAAAATGTTTCATTGTCTAAAACTACTACCACTTTCTTATTTATTCACCTACTGAAGGAGATCTTGATTGCTTTCAAGTTTTGGTATTATGAATAAGGTTCTTCTTTTCCATTCCTTTGGCATGAGTACTGGATCATACGATATTGGTGTATTGAGCCTTGTAAGAAACACCAATCTGCCTTCCAAAGGGCCATTTTACATTCCCACAGTAACGTAGGTGAATTCCTGTTGCTCCAAATCCTTGCCAACATTTGGTGATGTCAGTGTTTTGGATTTTGTCCATTCGAATGGGCACTCAGTGGTATCTCCTTTTAATTTGCATTTTCCCTGATCACATAGGAGGGAAAGCACCTTTCCAGATGCCTCTCTGCCACCTGTATATGGTTGGTGTTAGTTAAGGTCTTTGGCCCATCTTTAACTGTTTTTTTTTTCTTTTGTTTTAAGAGTCCTTTTATATGGTAGCTAATAGTCCTCACTCACATGTGTCTTTTGCAAATGTGTTCTTCTGGTCTGTGGCTTGTATTCTCATTCTCTAGAAATTGTTTTCATAGAACAGATGTTTTAAATTTTGTTTGATTTTATGTTTATTGAGATACTGTTGATTTACAACACTGTACATGGTGTAGGGGTATGGGTTCATACCTCTGGAAATGTAAGTTATCACATGACACCCACCACGAAGGCACCCATATCCTCCAACACAGTCCACGGTGCCCATTGCAGAGACAGTGAAAAGATCAGTGGTTGACGGGAGGTGGGCGACAGTGGACATCCTCTGTGCAATGCTGTCATGGTGGGCCTTGTCCAGGACCACAGAATACACAGCATGGAGAGGGGATTCTAAAGAGTGGACTCTGGGTGACTATATTGTGTCAGATTTGTTCATTTTAACAAATGTGTGTTGATGCCGGGGAGGCTGTGTGTGTGTGGTGGTGGGGAGCGAATGGGAAGTCTCTCTACCTTCCTCACAATTTTGCCACAAACCTTAAAAAAAAAAGGACTGAAATTCCAGTACCTAGTGTGACGCTGATGAACCTGAAAACATTTCAATACTGATTGAATGAAGCCAGCCCCAAAAGTCACATCTCGTATTATGACATTAGATAAATGTCCCAACCAGCATTTCTATAGATGTAGAAAGTGAACTTACAGTTGCCAGGGGCTGCTGTGTGTAAGGGTTTCTTTGGAGGGTGATGAAAATGTTCTGGAATTAGATAGTGGTGATGGTTGCATGACTTTATGAACATACTAAAAACCACAGAATTTTACACTTTGATAGGGTGAATTCCATGGTATGAATTATAGCAACAGTTTTTAAAAGAACAGTGAATGCTTGAATCTGAATGAGCTAATGGGAAAATCAAGCAAACCCCTTCCTTGGTGACATTACTGGCATCTGAATGCATTACACCATAACTACTTTGGTCAAACAATTGACCCAGTAGCCCCACAGTTTCAGTTAGAGGTAGAGGAGACGGCCATTTCCTGTCTTGACTGCCTCCAAGCCTCACCCTGCACTGCCTCCGGCTGTCTTTCTCCTTATTGTGCTGGTAAATATGCACAGAGGCTCTCAAATAATGGACAGAGCCAATAAACATGATGAAGAGATTAATAACACAAGCAAATCATGAAAAGAAAAGCACAAACGACTGGCCTGCAGTGTTGTCAGGACACATGCACCCAAGTGAGAAAAACAGCCTGTTGGATTCAGCTGCTAAGGAGCAGCGATTTATTTAGAGAGCAGCTGCCTTTCCAGAATGGATTCTCTTCCAGGAAGAGTGATGAGTTTGTGTGTATGACAAGGGTGGGGCTTGTTAACGATTGTGCCCAGGATGACTCACTTGCTGTCTCTCAGGATTGTGCAGCTGGGTGGTGAGTCGCTTCCAGCAGGGTGTAGATGACACACCCTTCTCTACCTGTCCTACAACCTACAAAGGGACAGAAAGGCCATTGTTGCCTAGGATTTAGAACTGGATGATACTCATGTTGCTCATGTCACTGAGAGATTTTATGAATAGGAAGCCATTATCATACGTCTTCGAACCCCTCAAATGATGAGGGATTCAAGGAGTTGTGCATAAGGTCTCTGCAAAAACAAGAGGGAAAAACCCCCACAAAATTAACAATCACCTTTTACCACCTCCCCAGGTCCCACCAAGGAGAGTGAAGAGGTAAAGACCCATGAAAACTGCCAGTTTTGGGTGAGGAGGGAGCAGCACCTCTGTCTTCTTTCATTTGACTGCCTCATAGATGAAAGCACAGAACCCCCCAGAGGTAAGAGTGTACAGGCGTTATCTCCACATCCCCTCCGGCATTTGTTGTTGTTGTGTGTGTGTTGTGGGGGGGTAGTGTGGGCCATTCGTTGTGGTTTTGGTTTGCATTTTCCTGATAACTAGTTGGCCATTCTCATTTATTCTTTGGAGAAGTGTCTTTTAAGTTTTGACTGGGTTGTTTATTTTATTGAGTTGTGTAAGTTTTTTGTAGTTCTTTGATATCACTCCCTTAGCTGTCATCTGGTGTGCAAATATTTTCTCTCATTCAGTGGGATGTTTCTTTGTTTTGATTATTTATTGTCTCTTTTGCTGAACAGAAGCTTTTTAGTTTGACATAGTCCCAGCTGTTTATTGCCGCAATAGTCACAGTAGCCAAGATATGGGAACAACCCAAATGCCCCAGAATAGATGCATGGATCAAAAAGCCGTGGTATATTTCTACAATGGAATATTACTCAGCGATAAAAAAAAAGACAAACCATTTTGTGGTTTGTGGCAACTGGAAGGGATTATGCTAGCCGAGATTGGTCAGAAGGGAAAAGATAAAATACAGGTGGTCTCACTTATATGTGGAATACAGAGGAACCAAATGCAAGGTCAAGAAAGAGTTGAAACGAGCCAGCAGACCATAGAACCAAAGCATCCAGCAAAGGGGGGAGAATAACGCGGGAATACGGTGATGGTCCAGGGTGATACGGTGGCAGGACTATGGGGACTACAATGATGTAAGAAAAAAAATTTTAATAATTAAAAAAAAGAAATGGAAAACAACTCTTTCTCCAGATGTCCAGAGAAGTTCCTCCCCATTCAGTGCATCCTGAAAATTGCAAAGCAGAACCAGGCCCCACCCGACCTGTGACCATGTGGGTATTTCAGGGCGATGACAGGCTTACGTGAAAGAACTGCAGGGACAGATGAAGGGCCTTATCCCAGGTCTGCACCCCAGTTCCCGTGACTAGTTGAGCTTGGGCTTACTAACTTACTCTGCTTTCTAACTTCTTATGCTTCGGCTCCCTGTCTGCATGATGGAGATAATAATTGTATTTAATCTACAGGCATGTTAAGAGGATGAAATGGAATCATGTGTGAAGTTCTGGACGTATTCAGAAAATATTAGTAATTGTTACTCGTCAGTATTATTAATATTACTGTCTTCCCTAAGGGTCATGCAAACATACAGGACAGGGGAAGGAGGCTGTTACTGGTTCCGAGCATCAAGCGGTAACTATAAATCACTAGAGAAATAAGTTGCTCTCCCAGTAACTTTGACTGTATTTTGAAATTATGGAGCTCTGTTAAGTTAATGACCAGAGTCTCTTTCTGGAATTCCCCTCCTCTGGAGTCATGCGGCTCGGCTTAGTGACCAGGCGGCTGTAGGCGCAGGAGCGGGGCCTCCAAGGGGAGGAGTGGAGCGGGGAGAAGGGGGCGCTTCTCCCCGACAGCTCTGCTCCCCGGTTTCCCAAGGGCTCACCCAGGATTTGCTGGCTCAGTGGCTCCGCTAGCCGTCTCTCTAGCAGCCTTGGGCAGCTGGGGAGAAAAGTGACGTGAGAAAGCCAAGTGCTAGCACGCGCGGTGGCCTGCGGCCCTTCTGCGGGAGAGTTCGCGTTAAGCCGGCATTGCCCGGCTGTCTGCGCTCGGGCATCTCGCGCCCGTGTGTTTTTAACTGGTTTTGTATGAAAAGGCTTCTGGTTCCTTTCACTGGAAGTTCTTAGTCAGCGTGGGAGTGTGGGGTGAGTGGGTAGGTGGGAGGTGTGTGTGTGTGTGGTGTGTGTGGTGTGTCTGTGTGGGTATATGTGGTGTGTGTGGGGGGGTGTGTCTGTGTGTGTGGTGTGTCTGTGTGTGGTGTGTGTATGTGCCTGTGTGGTGTGTGTGTGGTGTGTCGGTATGTGTGTGTGGTGTGTCTGTGTGTGTGGTGTGTGTATGTGCCTGTGTGGTGTGTCTGTTGTGTGTCTGTGTGTGTGTGTGTGGTGTGTCGGTGTATGTGGTGTGTCTGTGTGTGGTGTGTTGGTGTATGTAGTGTGTCTGTGTGTGGTGTGTTTGTGCCTGTGTGGTGTGTGTGTGTGGTGTGTGTGGTGTGTCTGTGGTGTGTCTGTGTGTGTGTTGTGTGTGTGTGGTGTGTCCGTGTGCCTGTGTGGGGTGTGTGTGTGGTTTGTGAATGAGCACCAGCTCTCCTGCGCAGGACACGGAGCAGCAGGAGGCACCTCAGACTTACCATTGCCAGGAGCCACTCTCCCACCTCGTAGCAGACACACCCTTGACAGACTGTCCCTGGTCTCGGGGGTGTGGGCCTCTGGCTGGCTGGACAATGAATCGGGACTGGCCTGGACTGTTCTGAGTCATCTCCCTCCTGTCTCGACCAGAGATCCGTCCACAAGCGCAGGAAACACTGGTCTCTGCTGAGGAGCCTGTGTCTGGGCAAAATGCGACGAGAGCCTGAAAGAGCGAATCCTCAGTTGCTGTTTCCTGTTGGTCAGGAGGAGAGTTTGTCACCACGGGCCGAATCCACGGAAACTTTGGGTGGGGAGCGGGGGGCCGGGGGGGACGTGCGCCACAGACACAGGCTGGAGACCCGAGCGAAGGGTTTGGCGACAGAGCAGATGACCCATTAGGGGCGCAGTGGGTCTAGCTAACGGGACTCCTTTCCGTGGGCACGAACAGAGCTGCAGAGCGTGCGTGCAGGGGGCTGTGCAGGGGGCTGCTGAGGGGGCAGGGGTCGCTCCAGGACCGCGGGCGAGAACACAGCTGGACCCGCGGGAGATGCAGGAAGCAAGAAATATTTTTGTCTTTTCTTCTCTGCCCTTTGCCTCCCCAAGTGGTTTTCTCTGCTCCTTTGTCCAGAGAGTAGCCGTGGATCTCAAATTTACGTTTTGCTTCTAAACAAATAAAAGTCGGCAAATTAAACCACCTTCACACCCAATTCCAAAACCCCAGCAGGGAAAACCTGACAGCCCCAGCCTGCCGGGTGTTCAGCCCTGGCTCGGTCAGCCAGGATGCCCGTCACAGGGGTGCGGGCGGGAGCGAGCGCTGGTCCTGAGGGTCAGGAGCAGGTCCTGGACCGTGACCCGGGCAGCGCTCGGAATAGTTCATCCCTCTGGTGCTTCTGGGCCTCGAGGAACCTGGCGATGCCGAGGGACTCTCCCGCCTCTCAGGAATTAGCTGACTCCAGGGTAGGTGGTCTAACTGTGGTGTTTCAGGGTGTGGTGTAAGTGGAGCCCCAGTTTCTCTGTGCATTGACACCGTGGTCCAGAATAAATGAGACTCACAAGGCTTTCGAGGGGGTGACACGATCTGAGCAGGCGTGTGAGCACATGGGTGCCGTGAAGCCCCTCCTGCGTCCTCTGCGTGTCCACTCTCTTGCCCTCAGGTGCCCACTGGGCCGCAGGGGTCTGGGTCTTTGTGGGCACCAGTATCACTCAGATGCCCAGGCTCAGTTGCTAAGAATTCTGAGTCAGCGATGGGGGTGGCACCTGGGGATCTGCATTTAGACAAGCATCTCAGCCCACTCCAGTGCACAAAGGCCTGGAGTCATCCTGGAGAAACTTGGCCCCACCTGCTGGGTGGGGCTTCAGGGTCCTGACGACGCCCCCAGCTAGAGCTGCCCTCAGCTGTATCTCCTGCGTTTTATATGCCTCCATAAATCACACCATTTCCTTTGTTGACTCAAATCTGCATTAACTACAAAGACATCTTTTTGGCACCATGTTTTATTATATCTTCCAGCTTCACTCCCAGTGTTGGAGCTGCTGCCTCTTAATTGTCTTTGATGAAGCTTCTATTTTTTTCTCAGCAAAACTCTTTTCCTTCAGGAAAGATCTTCCTGCTGGTGACGCTGATTCATCTGATGCTCTTACAAGTGTTTATCTCACTTGGCCACACGGTTGTGGAAGGGGAGAGGAATGTTTCGTCTTTTGACCTAAATGCCTTCTATTCCTTTTCGGCTCAGGAGGATGTAAAAACATGCAACAACTGAAAACACTGCGTATTAAACTGAGAACTGGGAGTTCTAATTTACCTGTATATCCTACAAAACAGTTAAATCCTACAATGCCAGGACTGACACAGAACTTAGAGCATGTCTAGCTTAGTCCATCTATAGGTTGGTTGTATTAATATGAATTATATGTATTAAGTACCCACTACATGCTGGGTATTCTGAGTGATTTGCGTGCATTTTTCATGCAATCTTCAGAATAACACTTGAGGAAGGGAACATTATTCCTAATGAAACCAAGATTTAAAAGCACATACTGCTATTAGGGATTTATCCAAATAACATGAAAAATCCAATGCGAAAAGAAGTGTCTGCACCAGCGTACACTGCAGCACTCTACAATTGCCAAACCATGGAACCACCCAAGTGCTCATCAACAGATGGATGGAGAAACCATGGAGCATACATCCCGTGGACTATTATACAGCTGTGAAGATGGAACAGTGGCATATGGGACAAAATGGATGGACCTTGAGGTGACTATGTTGCTTGAAATCCATCAAAAAGTAGCAAAGGCTGTCCTGTAGCAGGTGCGCCACTGTGAGGCAGAGGGTCCCCATCCCTGGGGGTGTCCAGAGAGGCTAAGTGCTGCTTATCCCAGAAGTTTGGGAGGAGGTTTGGGCCTGGGTGTGGGGCTGTGCCCTGTGGTCCCTCAGACCCCTTCCAACTCTAAGAATCTTATTCTAGTGCAACAAACAGGTCTTGGGAAGCTACTAGGCAAGAGACACTACTTTCGGGTTTTGAAGCACAAAAAAATAAGCAAGGCATGATCCTAACCTTCAGATTACTTACCAACAAGCAGATAAAAGGGGGAGCAAATAAATATGCGTGGTCCCTCGTGCCTTGGATACCCGAGGTGAAAGTCCCGTAACACCTCACTGGTGGGAGAATGGAGGTTGATGTGGCTGCATCGCCCACCAGGTGCCGCCCTGCTGAACGGAGATCCCACTATGGGGTGACACCGCCGGCACGTTATAGTGGGATTTGTGCAGAAACTCGGGGTGATCACACCTGGCCCTTGCCCTCCATCTGAGAGGTCCTGCTGCTGTGGACAAAGGAAGAAGCAAACCAGACCCGGGCAGAGGCCCCCAAGCAGCCCCTGTGCTCGGTCCCGGTTCCGGTGGCGAGGCTGCAGGCCTGAGTCGGGCTATGTGGGGTGGCCTGGGGGCCAGGCAGGCTTGCACTTCCTGCCTGCCACACGCAAACCTCCTCGCAGATGCTGCAGCTGGGGGGACAACAGGAGAAAGACAGGCGTCTGCGCTCTTGGTCTCCACCGCCGGCCGTGGGGCTTCTCCACTCCGAGCGCCAGGCCCACCGCCCAGTGGGAGGGGAGCGAAGTGGTGGAGGCTGCCGGGGAGAAGCCGGGGAGGGGCGTGGGCACCCTTCCCTCTTCGGCTGCGATGCTATGGTCTCTGAGACCGTCACCTGCCGTCACACCCGCCCAGGTGGGCGCTCCCCGTCGTCGAGAGACAGACGGCCCCAGCCCGCGTCCCTCTGAGCGGCCGGGAGGGAGCAGGAGGAGCGTTGGCTTCCCGAGACCTCAGTGTCCTGCACCCCGGGGGCAGCCGACCGCTCCCGCTTACCTCCTGGGACTGCTGGGCGCGTCGCTCCCTCTGCTGCGACTCTGAAGAGATGTTAGCTGTGCTGTGGCGTAAGGCCGAGCATTAGTTGGAATCTGGGAGAATCATTTCTTAAACTCTCAAGACAACTCCCTGGACATACGCCTGTAGCGGGTCTCCTGTCACATCTACCCATAACCTGTGACACCTGCTCTCCTAGTGACTCGTGACTTGGGATTATCACTAAACAGCAGGCGGCTTTGCCCTCCGTCATAGCTGTCTCCCGACACTCTTCTGTCAACTCCGGGCCAAGCTGTTTCCTGAAGCAGAAGCTCCCGAGAGTGTAGGCCTCAGTCCCCTGAGGTGCGTGAGGTTTCCCGGCGTGTTTGCACCACACACAGGTTTCCTGGCTCTCCTTGCCCTGGCTCCGGGGAATTCCTTACGTCTGTCAGTCCTGCTGCTGTCCCTGGCTACTAACTGACCGCCGTTAGCGGTACCCCCGGCGTCCACTGTGTCATCTGCTGTCCCTTCTGGGCTGCCACGGCGGCTCCGGGGGTCACTCCACTTGTCACTTGTTGACCCCCGACACATGCCCCATGGCTCTACCCGAGTTTCCCCTATTCCCTAAGACCCGCTCCCCCTCCAGAAACTCTCCAGCCTCCGCAGATGGCTCTTCTGCTGGAATCCGGCTCCCCCGTTCCTTCACACGGATGCTCCCCTGACTTCCCTCCAGAGAGCCTCAATCGCCATGGCAACGGCTGTCGACTGTGGTTCATTTCCTCAGAAACCCCAACTGGCAGAGCTGGCTGAATCCGGGAACTTTGCAGGGAAGGGCTGGGTCTCTGGTACTGGGGCTGAAGTCCCAAAGGCCGCGCGGGGCTTAAAAATCCAGAAGGAAACAGATCCACAGCACAGGCGAAGCAGAAGGGGGCCTTGCAGACCCTCGAAGGAACCGTAGGTTCTAGTAAATGGCAAGGTGGACGTCGGCTGCGGCTTGAGATCCTGATACCAAAGGACCTTCGCTGGGCCTCGTTTCCTGGCTTTGAGTACACATTCTGGGCGCGGATTTTAAAGGAAGAAAATGAACATTTGACATTGTTTCTCCCTTTCCTGCATGTTCAGCCTCTGCCGGTGGAGTTTTGAGGGTGGAGTGTGATACTTCCAGCCCACCTCGCAGACACGCTGCTGTGCTCACGGTGGCTCCGTGCCGGGGTGAGCAGGACAGAGACCCACGTGCTGGGTGACGTCGCCGCCCCGGGCACACCTGTCCTGGGCACACCTGTCGCCGAGCACAGGCCTGTGCACACCCGCACGGAGCTCCATGAATCTGGGGACGGCTGCCCCATAGCGAAACCAGGCAACCTCCACAGCACAACCGACTCACCAGAGCAGCTGGTTCTCTTGATCCGCTCGCCATGAGGCAGCCAGCGCCCCTTCGAGGTCCTCTGGAAGGGGCTCGTCCCGCACGGTTCTTGGGTGTCTGACTTTGGTCCTTCCTTCCTCGCCCTTAACCTTTCTCTTCAGATCCTATAAATCATTCGCCCTTAACCTTACGCAGCAGCGGAAAAAGCAGCTTTATTTTGACAAGGTTAAGGTACACAAAAATATAATAAAATGTGGTCAGCTGTCACCCCAAGAAGAGCACGCGTGGGGAGAACGCAGAAGGGACAGTCCGTCGCGTCCTGGGGCTGGGAGAGCAAGGGCTGGCCCTGCTTCACGGAGGGAGAGATCTGACGCGGGGTGTCTCCCGCCCTTACCCCTGGGTGATGCCTTCGGTCGTGGGCTCCCTTTCTGGGGATGAGAACTTGTCATCCTGCAGGTTTTTACGTTCTCGTACAAGTGAGAAAATCTCACGACGGCCCAGTTCTCCACCGTGACCCGGACGCCCCACCCGAGAGCTTCCTTAGAGGGCTGTGAAGTCAGGTGATGAGAGGAGTGTTTTCACACTCAGGCCTCTCACACAGAACAAACCCAGAACTCAGAACAACACGAAGTGAGATCAGGAACATGGCGAGGGACGAGAAGCTCCAGAAAGCTCATTCCTGCACCGTCCTCCGCAGCCTCAGTCTGGACTCGGCTTTGCTAAGTTACGGGGTCCGGGGCTTTTCCAGAACGGCGGTGGGCGCGCGTCCACCCTTCCGGGAAGCAGCCCACAGCGGCTGGCCCGCTCTCCACCGCCCTGTGGCTTGTATTACTTCATTTCTTTCTTCCCATTAAATTAGAATTTAAAAAAATCTTATTAGTTTCCTGAAAGTGTTTTGGAAAGATCAAGAAACCATCAAGTCTTAAGAGCCTCAGAAACCTTGCGGGGAGAGACGTGGCGTTCACACGCCAGGGAGAAAATCTAATGATGTCATTTTTAAAACGTCTTTCATTATTTTGTCATGTCCTGAAATCCCATAAAAGCGTGGCACAAATGGGCTTGGGAGTTTTACTAAATTAAAATTGGTAAAGAAGGATGAATGGCAAGGATGATAGCCTTGATATTTATTATTGCAAATTCCAGAAAAATCCAGGAAACAGTCAGCGGTGAGTGCAGACTCGCACTGAGATGGCCCCGGATGGGCAGGCAAGCCAGGGTCTTCAAATTTTGATCGGGTTGAGGAAGGAAGGAAGAAACCAACAATCAGAGCCTCTCCCGTTCCCCACTAGACGCGTTTCTGCACGACCCCCCACCCCAATATTCCTTGACTCCAGCCATTATTTTCAGAACCGTCAAGTTTGCTGAACGCCCTTGAAAGGTATTGTCTTACCTCCTTCCTAAGTAGTTTCGGGGCGTCTCTGGGGACGAGAAGGGAGGGCATCAGGAGCCCGCCTCGGTGGGCAACCGAGCGGCCACGGGAGGTGACTTGTCCCAAGACGTCTGAGAGGCAGATTGGAAGTGACAGCCAGACTCACGTTGGGTTCAGCCTGAATCCAGGAAAGTGCCACCCCAGTTCCTGCCACTCAAATATTCTCTCTCACCTACAAAGTGACTTTTTTTCTGGCGTGATTTTCTCCCTTCGTTCAGCCTCAGAGATAATACTCGTGATTACCAGCGAGGGTGGTGGAAGCCAAGCTTAATCACCATAATTGACAATTAAGTTGGGTAACAACACAGAGACAGGTGATTTCACACAAGGCTAATGAAAATGGGCTATTAAAATCCGCACACGTTTGGCAGCAATTATGAGCTCCTGGAGCCATTTGCTTTGAAATGTGCGCATTTCACAGGCGGCTGCCTGCCAACGAGACAGCTCCGGAGCAGGACTCAGAGAAAGAGGGGAGCGGGTGCACCCCGCGCTCGGCGTTTTCAAGCCAAAGGAAGAGCAGCGCCCTCCTGGGCCCGCAGAGCCCGGTGGGGCTGGACACCGACAGGAGAGGGAGCCCCAGCAACACGGGGCAGGGCGGAGCGGCCCTGGAGTGAGGTGAGCGCGGGGTCCCGTGGTTGGGGGCAGGATTGGGGGATGGTTTTCACCGAGTGTGAAACAAGGGGGTGATCGCCACCTCCCCGTCCTTTCCACAAAGGCCCTTGGCTCAGATGAGGCGCCTCCTGGTCTCACTCGCGTCTATGGGCCCCACCGTGACCCCCGACCCCTCATTCTGGAGAAAGCCCGTCCTTGAGGTGGCGCCGGCCCGCGGGGCAGGAGGAGGCCGCTTTGTCCTTAATGGCAGGAAACCAGAAGACAGAGCAGGACAGGCTCCGTCCCGGGCAGCCTGTGACCGAGGATGCCCCTCCCGCCTCCCGCCTCCCGCCTCCCGTGTTTTCTCACTTTACTTCGTTTACTGCAGTTACACGTGGTGCTGCTCAGCCTTTACCTTTCCTCCCGGGAGGGCCCAGGCGCTAACAGACGCGAGGTGCTCGTCCAGGACCTGCCCGGCTCGTGTCCGTGTAACGCATGTGATCTGCGGGGAGTCCATGCGTGTTTGGTCATGCGGACGTGTTCAGTCTCACCCCCAGTTCCTGGCTCCTGGCCCCCAAAGCCCGGGAGTGTGTTAAAGGTGTCTGTGGTAAATGTAAATGTGAATGAAAATAGCCCAGGATGGGGGGCTCGTTGCCCGGAGACCCCACCATGTGATTAGAGGCGTGGCACTTCCCGGGCCAACCCCGGGCCGGCTGGGAGGGGAGTTGAGGGCCAGGGGGCGATGCGCTCATCAGTCAGGCTGAGACGATGAAGCCCCCAGCAAGAAGCGGGGGGACGGGCCTGGAGAGCTGCTGGGTGGTGGTCCCCGGAGCCCGCGTGGAAGCGCTGCGCCTCCTCCGGCCGCTGTCCGTGTGTCACACACTCCATAGATAACTCCTCCTGGAGCAGGGGGCCTTCCTGAATGTTGAGCCAGTCTAGCCAGTGCATCGACCCCGAGACCCGTCCCGGGCCCTGTGACTTGGAGCCGGCCAGAAGCACAGTCCTGGGCCGCGGCTGGCACTGAGGTGGAGGGTGGCGTCGAGGGCCAGGCTCGGGCGAGGTGGACGGGCACAGGCCCGCGGAGAATGACAGCGGCCGAAGAGAAAGGATAGAAACATGGACGGTGAGAGGCGCTGTGTGCGCAGGAGCCGGCCCGGAGGCCTGGCGGGAGGGAGGTGATGGCCTCGGCTGGGGCCGTGGTCACTTCTGGAGCCTCCCGCGTCTCTGCTGCCGGCGTGTCCATCTAGCACGTTCCCCCGCGCCAGTTCAACATGGCCCCTTAGCGAGCTGCAGTTGGTATAAAAGGCCCCGGAACTGAGCATTTCGGGGGTGCCTCATCAGGTGCCCCCGGCCTGGTGCTGCGGGGAGAGTTCTGCCTTCCTGCCGCTGAGGACAGACCCTTGCCGCGTGCCCACCTCCCACCCCCGCCAGCCTCAGCCTTGGGGCGCACCCAGGACCCGCCATGGGGACCCTGCGCCGCCCGCCCCGGTGCTGCTGGGACCCTAAGCGTAGCCTTCAAAGGCAAAACGTCCCTTCCTTTTCTGAAGGAATAACTTGGGGATCACCGATTCCTGAGAGACAAAACACACGCGCTGCTGCGAGCATTTTGCTGGTAGATTTCACGAATCAGTTAATTATTGTGTAAGATAGAAAACGCTATAAATCAAGGCCCTAGAAATTTAAAAATTAACCTGACGTGAATTATGGTGTGTTGATCGCATACCGTAACTTCCTTAGATAGGGGCTGGAGCACCGGCACCCCGACTTCTGTTCACTCTTTTCCCTCCGCGGTGTCCGGGTGCCCACGTCTGCCCCGCGGCCTCCACCTCTGGGGGGGTCTCTGGCCCCGCGCGCCCCCTGGGTGGCTCCCTGGGCTTTCCTCTCGCCCTGTGGGCGCGGCCCGTCTCCCCTCCCTCGGCGTCTCCTCGCCAGTCACGTGGCCGTCGTTTCAGGTCCCCGCGACAGTTCCCAGAGTCTGAGCCCTGCTCCGCCTCTCCAGACCGGTCTTAGGTTTTTTGTGTTTTGGTTTTTTCCTGCGGCCTAACGAGTCCTAATTTTCATGAAAGGCGTGTGTGGCGGGTCCCGGGAGGGAGAGAAAGGAGGAGCTGGGCTGCCAGCGTTTGCCCTGGGGACAGCCTCAGGGTCCAGAGTCCAGCCTGTCCTGGTTTTGGATCCTCCAAGCCCAGCTGTGACCTGCTGCGGTGCCCCGGTGCCCTGGGGGCTGCCCCTCGGCCTGTCTCCATCGGACCTGCCGCCTGGGCTGTGACGTGTCCCGCAGCCCCCCTTTAGGGAGCAGGGAGCTCGGAGGCCGCTGGGCTTCATTATTGTCCTCGTCCCGGGTGGACAAGGCTCTCGGGAAGCGTCTGTCCTCAGCGAGGAGGCGTTCACGACAGAGGCTTGTCCCTCACTGCCCCTGCCTGGGCGGGGCTGGGGGGGGGACGGCTCCCCATGGTGGCTCCTCACCGGGAAGCAGTCCCTCTGGGAGTTCTGGAGGCAAACACCACAGAACGTGGCCCCCAGGCCTTTCTTCTTCTCGCAGTAGCTCAGCTCCGCCCCCGTCGATTCACAGAAGCTCCCGTGTAATTATTCCCGCCCGCTGAGGACCGCAGAAGCCGGTGTTCCGGGGAGGACGATGCAGCCATGGGCCTGCCTGGTTTTGTCCCCTATGCCATCTGACTGGCTTCGCCTTCCGACGGGCAACGAGTCTGTTTTAGATTTACCACTTACGCGCCGACCTGCTTCACTGTTTTATGTCGGGCTGTGTCTCTTGCTTGTTAAATCGCATTTCTGTCTTCCCTCTAAAAAGGGAGAGGCCTTGGTTTCATCCCACCACACCTTCGCTCCATGCGCGCAAGGCCACGGAGCGTTATTGTAAAAGGAGTGAAGGGGGCCTCCCCGGTGACGCAGCGGTTGAGCGCCAGGTTGCGAAGCTGCCCGCAGCCTCTGCAGCGCCGGTTCAGTCCCCGGCCGAGGGTCCCACATGGCGCGCAGACCTCTCCTGCCGCCCGCTGCTCCCCTCAGCAGTGTCCTTCGGTCCTTCTGCCTGCTCTGCTCCCCGCTCTGGCTCTGGTGAATTCTCTCACCCTCCTGGGCTTCTGACTGTACCCAGTGCTTGATAAATAAAAAAAAAAAAAAAGTGACAGAATGAACTTTGAAACAAATTTTTTATTTATCGAAACTTCAGAAATGCATGAGTGCCAGGAACTTCGGATGTACTAAGTCCCTCAAACCAGATGAGGGCGGCTGCTTGCCTGCGGGCCTGTTCACCCCCTCGCACTGGACAGTCCCTCCGAACGTACTTTTTTTTTTAAGATTTATTTATTTATTTATACATGCACTGGGTACAGTCAGAAGCGCGGGAGAGTGAGAGGATTCACCAGAGCCAGAGTGGGAAACAGAACAGGCGGAGAGATGAAATACACTGCTGAGGGGAGCAGCGGGCGGCAGGAGAGGTCTGTGCGCCATGTGGGACCCTCGCTGGTGGCCGGGGATCAAACCGGCGCTGCCGAGGCTGCGGGCAGCTTCGCAGCCCGGCACTCAACCGCTGCGCCACCGGGGAGGCCCCGAATGTACTTCTAAACTGGGTCTTTTGTTGGGGCAAATCCGAGATTTTTTGGACATACCACAACGCGTGTAGGCGCAGGTTCTTCTCATCTCTTCTGCTCTGTATTCTGTGAACACCGTCAATCTCACGTAGCTAATCATTCCTTAATTATGAGAAATTGGTCTCCCCTAATTTTTAAAAAATTCATCTCTATGTTCCTTTCCTCAGCAACACTCCCTGTCACAGCTCATAGACACTATACGTGTGTGTGTGTTTTGTCCATTTCTCTGCTTTTATTCTTTTTTGAGTTTCTCAGTCTAATTTTTAACTCTCATTCCTGTTACATACACCTGTCCCAGCCTTTGATGTTCGCCCACCTACTTTCCACACCTAATATTTCCACTTGGTTCTTTTTTATATGTAATTTTAACTTTCAGTTGAAGTAGTTTGCACCCCCAAGTGTCTGGTCAGAAGCTGCTTCCCGGGGACGTCTGCTGATGTGCACTGGGGCAGGGCAGGGGGGCAGCCCTGTCCAGATGTTCACATCATCGGCTCTGGGGAGTCAGAACAGTCCTGGCAAACTAATACATGCGTAAAGAGGAGACAGGAGGGGAAACGGGGTGACCCCCCGGGGAGTGTTCCCTCACGAGCACCTTGTTACAAGCAGGGCAGAAGCAGGAGGCTGGGGGTAGCACTGAAGCCTGCCGAGAGGTCAAGATGGGAACTGAACAATGTTCCTGAACTTAGCGACTCGCGGTCACCGGCGCTCTTAGCAGACCGAGGACAGGGTGGATGAGCGGGGACCACATGCCAAGGTGATCTGGGCGGTTCTTGGGGCAGAGGACAAGCAGAGAGGGGGGAAGTTCTTTTCAGTGGGAGATACTTGACCTTGTCTGCATCCATGGAAAGGTTCTCATTGAAACTGAACGTCGGGGAAGGGGACAGTGACGTTCCCGAAGGGCGCAGGGGGAGCTTTATGCGGGCGATGGGGCTGACCTGTTCTACCTAGAAGCGGGAGATGCGCACAGGGACCCCCTCAGCGGCTGCGGTGAGGAGGGGCCGTCCCTTTTCTGGCTGGTGAAGACCCTGTTTTTAAGTTGTCCGAGTCCTAAATGAGCTCAGCTCTTCCTGGTCACTGGCATCACTTCCTCGCGTCCCGGCACGTGGCTGGCGGTTTCCGGTGTGATTCTGAGTCTTCCCCTTCGCGCCCGTGGGTATTTTAGTGAGAAATCGGGAGACGCTTCAAAGGGCAGTGGCGAGTGAGACGTCATGGAAGTGACACGCTTCCCTGCGGTCCTTGAGGGCTACACTGCAGTCCAAGGCCATCTGGGGACGTCCAATGCCCTTCCCGGACTGTTGGCCAGTCACGTCCACACGGTTCCAGCCCCGCCGCTGCTGAGCGCCTGCTGCCGCACGGGTGCCGAGGAACAGGGGAGGCGCCTTAGCGGACTTACCTTCTCGGTTACATAATGACTTTGAGGTACAACAAATCAAGTGCCATAAACCCCGTTAGTTCAGGCGGTGAGTAAACTACAGGAAATGCCATTTTCTGGATTCTTCACGCTCAGGCTTGAGAGGGGGCGCAAGAGAAGGAAGGGGCTGCAGGGAGGCGGGCAGGGAAGGACGCAGCAGCAGAGTGGGCGGGAAACTGCAGGACGCCTTTGGGAGGCCAGAAGGACGATTACGGTAGAAGGCAATGAAGTCACAGGAAGCAGCAGAAGGAAGTGTTTTGGGGGGATGAAAGAATCATTCGTTTAGGGTCTCGGAGTTCTTCGGCACAGATGTCCAGTCAGATCATGAAGGGCGGCTGCTGGAGGAGCCAGCAAGAACCCCCCTCCCCCCAACGTGCTGAAGAGCTGGTCCCGGCTGGGTCTCCCCGAGGTCTGGGGTCCCCCCATCAACAGCCCAGGACCGAGGCGGCTGAGGAGCCCTGACTGTTGAGGGTCCTCCAGTAGCAGAAACCGGGCAGCCTGAGGCCAGCAACCGAGATGGCGGCCCCACGCGCGCGGGAGTTGCAGCTTCGAGTCCACCGTGACTCTACTCGGCCTCTGCCCTCGGCACCTGCACAAGCTCCTCTGCTTACTCTGCAGTCCATCGGGCAGGTCTCTAGGCCAGGGAGTCGGCTTCTAGGTTTTGATGCTGGACAGGGAAAAGGTCGGACGTGGCCCTCCCAGGGCCGGGCCTCGGGGTGCTGCCAGGAGGCAGGAAGCAGATGCAGCCACTTCCTTCTGGCAGAGCCGCCCTGTCCTCCCATTGCCTTCACATCTCCTTAGCCCAGACCGTCTCTCCCTCTGGAAAGAAATCAATGAAACCTTAGAGAAATAAAATTTATTATGCAAATGGCTCTTCAAGCTGGAGCCCGGGAAGCTGTGCGTCCCTGCACCACGGGCCCCGGTCGGAGTGGCGCACCCACGGGCAGAAAACTGGCCTTTAGAAAACAGTATCTCAGAGGCCCCTCAGACTGGGGTTCGTTTTTGAAATACTCGATTCCAGTAGCTCATCAGCTGGTGGCTGAGGCTGACACCGAAGGCCAGTTAAGGCACCAGGGGCCCGGAGGCGGCGGCCGGAGAAGGCGGGCCGGCAGTCTTGCTTCGAGGGTAGTAGTAGCTGGTGAGGACAGTCAAGGAAGAGGTAGGATCACTTCAGAATCAACTTGACGAAAGTGACTGTTCTCTAGTAGTGACGGAAATCGCCACTCCAGCGGTCCCGCGCCAGCACCCAGCCCCTCCGCACTGCTCGTGCGCCTCACCGCCTTGTCGCTCTTGTTGTCTGAGGTACTGACTTTTTTTTGACACTGGTTGACTCATGCAAGCTTTTAAAGTGATTTAAATATCCTGAAAAACCACTGAGTAAGCTAATTTTGATAAGTAAAAAAGATGGACTTTCTGCAGGATTACAGCACTTGGGGGTCAATTCAACTGCTGCTTATGATTTTGGATTCCATACAGCAGTTCAAACAATGCTAATTTACACAGCAAGGGGATCATTAGAAGAAAATACTGTTCCAGCAAAACTAGATTATATCCTGATGGACAAAATGAATGTTCACACTGTGTCTTAAGAATAGGCTGAGAAATAATTTGGATAGGCTGAGAAATAGTTCACTTGTTTGTTTGCCTAATTGTTTTTGGTTTTTTGCTTAATTGTTTCAGCTAATAGAATGAAGTTCTTAGAATTAGATGGTGGGCTACAGGCCTAAGGAGTCTCTAGAGAAGTGCGGTGAAAAGGATTCAGTATGTTATCAGATGTCAGCTGTTGGATTAAGTCCCCCCCCTTTTATCTAGCTATTGGCACCCAGCATTTCTAATTTTTTTAAAAAAGATTTATACAAGAACCAGGGTATAGGCCAGATATGCGGGAGGGTGAGAGGATTCACCAGAGCAGGGAACAGAACAGGCAGATTGACTGAAATACACTGCTGAGGGGAGCAGCGGGCGAGACAGGAGCGGTCTGCTGCGCCATGTGGGACCCTCACCAGCTGGCCGGGATCGAACCAGTGCTGCTGAGGCTGCAGACAGCTTCACAGCGCTGCGTTCAACTGCCTGCACACCAGGGAGGCCTAGCATTTCTAATTTTAAGAACATCATTCTATTAACCCAGCATTTCTGGGTGCCAATAGCTAGAGTGTAGCTCCTAATACAAGTCAGGAAGTGCTTGTTGAAGAGGGGCACAGAGGGAAAAGTGGCAAAAGAGGACTTATCCTTAGGGTAAACAGTGATTCCGGAAAATGCCGGACGTTTCCCTTGAGTTGGGAGCGCGCACCTCAAGGTTCCTGGAAGGATACATGTAGGTCGGGATGCCTTTCGCAGCCAGATGCTTCCGGATAAGCCGCTCGGTGCCATACCAGTTAAAGCCTTTTGTGGTGTGTCCGATGCGTGGAAGGTGAACGCTTGCTGTTAGAGAGAGGAGAGCGTGACATCTTCATCAAAAACTGGTTAATGGATACAAAACATACACAGGAGCAGACAATCTGTACTCTGTGGCTGCCAAGAGACAGGATGTACGTGACCACGGAGTGTCCCTCTCCCAGCGCACAATCGCCATGTCCACAATGGTGGGGAGGTTATAATAGAAGAAAAGGTCTGTGGAACGCAGGACCTGTGCACTTGGGAAATAGAATATGATCAAGAGATTGAAACAGGAGTCAACAAGCTCTGAGACAGAGTCTGGACACTGAGCTCGACAAAGCAGACTGTCCGGAGAGGGTCTGCAACGGCCTCTCCCAGAGGCGGGGCCCGTGCACGCGTCTCTGCTCAGTCACCTGCAGAGCTGGGGTGCAGACACCCCCGCTGGGAAACAGTCCACAGAGGGCGCTAGAGAGAAAAAGGGTTGAGCACGTACAAACACTGTGGTGGCGGCTACTCTGGCCCTTGTCCCAGGCTCATACCACACCCCTGGAGACAGAAGTCCCCCTAGTCCCGAGCACAGACGGCAGAGCTCACCTTTCCTTTCCTTTGCTGCTACGAATATCTTCCTCAGGCCCTCTTCCAGGGCCGCCATCTTAATGCCGGACAGGACGTTGGCGTGGTCGCGGTGCTGAGCCACAATCAAGGCTAACTGGGCGGGACAAGCAGTCAGTGATCAGTGAAAGCAGGGGACGTGTTGTCCAGGGGGCACAGCCCTTTACTGGCCCTTCCGCGTTGGCTCCATCTCTCTCGGATGCTCCAAGTAGCCACGTCCTACCACATGATGACTTCACACCCTTCCCTGTACTTGTTTTGTGGTAACTGTTTTCCTTCCTCTCTTTAACAAGTTTCAGCCAGGATCTAAGACCTGCTGTCCTTTCTAAGTGCTCTCAAGTAGGGAAGGACTTGGAGGGTCTTGCACTCTGGCCTCCAGCTGAGGCCAGTCGGCTCCATGCCCGCAGGGTGAGCTGTTTTCCCTCACTCTCAACTAAGTCCTGAGAGAACAGAGGGCCAAGAACCTCCCCCCCCCCCCCCACTGCTCTGCCTAAGCAGGGGGCGGCTGGGACTGAAACCACTAGTCCAACCTGGACCTGCCGTTCCACCTGCCCTAGGCTGTTCTCGAGCCGCCGCATCATTCTTTCCTGAACAGTGTGGAGATGCCTGGTCGAGCAGACCCCCCAGCCTCAAGCAAGGTGCCCTTTTAGCCAGACAGCTCCTCTTTCAGTCACTAAGATTTGGCACTACTGTGAATACAGATTCAGGCCTTGGCAAAAGGGGAAGCAGGTGTGGTTTATCAAGCACCTCACGGGAGGTGCAGGCGGGGAAGCAGGCCTGTGGCTTCGGTGTGTGCTTGCAGAGCACTTCCTGTGAGCCAGCTGCCGGCGAGGGGCTTTGGCGGGCAGCGTGGGGGCAGGGAGTGGAGGATGAGGCCCACCTGCTTGTAGGGGCTGGATTGTGCCCCAAAATTCATGTTAATTTCTTAACTGCTGAGGGTTAGAACTTCGTTTCTGGAAACAGCGCCCTTAAAGGGATTGGGAAGTTAAAATGAGGTCTTGAGGATGACCTAGCCCGGTCTGGCGGGTGCCCTTGTAAGGGCGATGCCGGGAAGCGCCTGCCCAGAGAAACAGTGGCCGGCAAGCCCAGGAGAGGCTCGGGGGAGCCACCTGGCCGGCTTCTCCACCTGAAGCCTCCAGAACTGGGAGGAAATAAATTTCCATTTTTCTAAGCCACCCAATCCATGGGAGAGCGCCCAGGGGCAGAGGCTTCAAGAGATGACAGGAACTAAATCTTAGCTCTGAAAAGGGGTGCGTTTTACTTACCAAATCTTGCCCTTTGCTTCTCGACTCTTTATCATCAATAGGAAATAAAAGGACTCCTCCCAAACTCAGGTCTGAGGTAGAATAAACGGGGAGCAACAGAAGGAACGTCAGGTCGCCGGGGCTGAGGCTGGTGACAGACTATTCTGAGTCCTCCTAACGCCCGGTGAAAGGCGAGCAGGCGCGGCTTCCGTGTACCTTCTCTCTCCTGGCCTCAGTCACTGCCCCGGGTACTCATTTCATTCCTCAATTCCCTTCCCTTGAAAGCTTTTACTTTAAAACTGTGGTGAGATACACACAGCATACAACTTACCATCTTAACCCATTTGCTTCTTCCAGACTGCGAAGGACAGCCACACCCACGCCACCCCGGAGATCGGGGTCTACTAAAATCTTAGAAAAGGGCCCAGAAAAATCAACTGAAAGCAAAATGGTCAGTCAGGGCCTCACGGTGTGTTACTATTTACTCACTCTCTTTAATCAGCAGGTCTCGAACCACAGCGAGTTAAGAAGGCCCCTCGGACCAGGCCCTAAAGGCCTCTTCAGAAAGCTGACATCCAGGTGAGTAACATCCACCTATTTCCCCTGTATCCCCGTCACTTTAGCCTGGAAAGACAATGCTCTACCCCAAATGCCACAAAGCATGGGTGCTGGGAAGTTCAAGACGGCTGGAGCTGCCACATGATGCCTCGGTCTCTTGGCCCTGGACACAGGCCCTCAGCAGCCCCTGCCCTAACCAGTGACCTCCCCAGCAGCCTCCTCCTGGCCTAGGTAACATAACACCAAGAGGACATGCTCCCAGGCGTCCTGCTTGCTTCTGTAGTGTATTCCGTGAAGACAGGACCCCCAGCTAGCTGACAAGTGCCGGGCACACCCCTCGCCCATCCGCTGGGGCCTCTCCACCATGCCAACAACTCCCATCTGTCCACTCTCCCCAGGTGGGTTCTGGAAAACCTGGGTGACATCTCAGACCCACGGTTTACTGATGTCCTTAAAACACCCACAAGCCCAACCATTATTGAGACGGCTCTGCGGGGTCACTTGTGCCCCCGCAGGATCTATTTTCACCCGTGGGGGAGGATCTGACCCTCCGACTCTAAGGCGGGCTCACAAAGGCATCGGCAGCTGAAGCATCAAAGGGTTCTACCTAACTGGACAATTTCCTTCACCAATGAGGCTAAATTCAAGTCCTAGCTTATAAGATACCAAGGATAAAAGACGAGAGAAATGCTGGCTGGATGTGAGGATAATCGAGAACAAAGCATAGCGGTCGGGTTCCTGTCACCGAGACATGATGCAAACCCTTTCAGCCGCCCTCGGAGGAACAGCAGATGCGCGTCGTCCTAGACGGCGCCTCCACCAGCACACCCGGAAACCGCGAAGCCCTCCCCCAGGCTCTTCCCGCAGAACCAGACAGCTGGTTCGTGAGTCACCTTGGGGCCCAATCGCCGCCCTCTGTCTTGTTTCTGCCATATCTGGGTGTCTAATGTGGGGTCCAGTGCTGCTCAAAACCTCAGAAAAAATTGCAGCGTAACTGCAGAATTCAGGTTCCCATCCAGGACAGGACATGCACACCCCACTCGGGGACACCCCCATCTTACACACCCACTGGTGGCCTCGCCCCCGTTACCACTTCAGTGCCTCACGCTGCAGACCCCGCTTTTCCCTTCCCCCAGATACTCCTCTCTAGGTCCCTTGTTTCTGGCAATTCCGTCTTCCTCCCAGATGCCTCTGCTGCCTGCCCCACACATCGCCGCCTGCCTCCCTCGCGGGGTCAGCACGGCCCAGACGGCCCTCTCCAGCCTGCACCTCTAGCTCCAAACAGTGACCGGATCGATACCTAGACCTGAGTCACTTATTCGACCCACATGAAGCCCCTCTTTCAGGACCCGGTCTGAGGAAACAGTCACCCTAATAAGTCCTTCCATCCGCCTTCACGCAGGAGAGCTGGCTTTTCCTCACTCTTCTGTCTCAGCCGAAGGGCCCTTCGACTCCCCCCGGTCCCCCTGCTAAATGCCAGGGATCCTTTCCCCCTCGCAACCTGGTGATTTCTGCACCTAAAAAGAAATTCCCTTCTCTGTGCCAACTGAGACACTGTTTTGCCTTCCAAGTTCTCCTCGTCCCAAAGGCTTTACTTTGTCTCCAGGAGGGGCCGCGCCCAGCCCGCGCTGACATCCACACATCAGCACCACCTCAGTTCTCGTTCCTAATGCGCGTCTGCTGTCCCCCCGCCCAGGTCTCTGACCACCTCATGGGTGACTCCTTGTGAAGCTGGGGGGAGCTGGGAAATACTGCCGTGGCCTTCACGCCAGCACGTCAACATTGAGCACCCTGCTCCCGGCCCGCGCAGCAGCTGGCGTGAGCGCTACTCCCAGCTCACAGCGAGGAAGCGGGCACAGGTGCGTAGGGCACGCGCCACACAACCAGCTCCCTGATGAGACCCCAGCTGCCTCTTCCTGCTCCTCAGCTAACGCCTCACGCCTTGTGTACCCTCCTCTCCGCGTCCATCCCGAGCCCTTCCCTCCGCCTCGCCGCTTACCTTCCATCTTCCCGGCCAGCTCGTAGATTTTCCGCGGCTCCGTGGACCGTGTTTCCAGAGCTGTGAACAGGCCGCCTCGGCCCCAGCGGCCAGAGTCATCTGATGGGAGGGAAAACGTGCACCTGTCGGTGGCAGTGTTTGTTCTGCACGGGCGCTGACGGGGTGCGGGGGGGAGGTTGCCTAACGGACTCGGGAAGAACGACTGGTCAGAGGAAAGAAATAAATAGCTAATCTTTCTAGTGCTTTGGATTTCTCCACCATGTTTCAGTTTTCTGAGCTATACCTGGCCTCCGAACAGGACAGCACTGGAAAAATGAGCGTTGGAAGAGCAAAGCCTCTAGATACACCAGAGAGCTACAGCACCCGGGGTGCACAGCACAGGCCTCCACGATGCGGGGGGGGGGGTCACACCCCTACTCAAGTGGGCACCCACACGGTGTGTCAGCAGCTTCTGTTTGTAAATCACCCACTCTGTCCTACGTGTCCAGCTGCCCTCGGCACCGGGGTTGTAGCAGTGGGAAAAAAAAAAAGCCTGCTCCCTCAGTTTATTCCCCGGTGCAAGGAGAGCCCAACAGGTGCTTTACATGTCAGGCCGTCGGATGTGTAAAAAAGTGAAAGAAGAGGAACTAGAGACAACAGCCCGTCCCCACACCTCTGCTATGGGAGCAGCAGACACCGAACAGCGGGGCTCTCTGGGGAAGTGAGGAGCCAGGAGTGCGCCGGGTTCTGCTTCTGGTCAGAACCCTCGGTGCAGAGAACAGGCGGCCTCGGCCGCTACACGGATGAGGGCGGGGAGGCTGGGGAGTCGGAGCCCTGCCGCCGGCCTGTGCGCCCCCACCCCGCCCCGGCTCCTACCCACGCAGTGCACCACGATGGCGTCCTCCGGCCCGGCCTGCGGGTGGGTGACGTCGCCGCTCAGGTACTTGATGGACGTCAAGTCCGGTTCTTCATGATCCAGCTGGGCCGGGCGCTCATCTTCCCCACCCGTCAGGTCCTCGGGCTCGCTCTCCTCGGAAGGCAGGCAGGCGGACCGGTAGTTGTTGGACTCCCACCAGGCCATCCTGCGGCAGGCCAGAGAGGAGGTCAGCCGGGCCCAGCGCGTCTCCCCTGAGCACACGGCGTGCTGCTAGTCACAAGTGCCAAGTGCCGAGGGGAAAGGCGACTCGAAACCCCCTGATTGAGGTTTGCTGCCTCCTTATAAATGAATGAGAAGCCTGGCTGATCGCCTGATGCCTCCTGACTCTACTGCAGTAATGAGCCGCCACCACGTCGGCTCCCGAGAACGTAACCAGCCGATGTTCAAGGCAACCACTCTTTGTCAGGCGGCGACAATAAAATCTTAAAATCTTGCTTCCACTGAATGCGCCTTCTCTGCCCTAGGCCTCCGGACTTTCCACTGAAGCAGACGCTTCCTCTTCAAGAGTGTATTCCCTCGCCAGGAGGCGCTGTGACCCGCACAGACGTGTCCTGCGCTGGGACGGTCAGCTCTGGGCGTGCTGACCAGCAGCAGCTCCTCTGCCGACTGTGACCCCGAGCCTGAATAACAATACCCACGGCCCGAGGAAAGAGACAAGTATAAAAAAGCGCACACGTACTTTTTCTTATGTTCGGCTTCTTCCTTTTTCCTTTGCTTCTCCTCCATCAGTCTCCTCCTCTTGGCCGCGGCTTCCTGTCTCTTTCTCCTCCTGTGCTCCAGCTCCTCGGGGCTAAGAACCCGCCTCCTTTTGGCCACCTCCACGAGCCCTGGCATGACAGCCTGCGGGGAGAGTGCGCGTCCCTCAGCCCCGGGTGCTCGGGGCTTCACCGGACACTGCAGCTCCGCGCCCAGGGGATGGTGGACGTGGGGGCAGCACGCTCAGGGCAGGCTCAGAGCCCACGTCTGGGGGCTGTGGGGACCAGGGGCGCTGGGCTTGGCCAGGGCACACGTGAGGCTGGGCAGCTGCGCGTCGTTTGGGTTCATTTCGTCAGCAATGAGGTACCCCGGGAAAGTAAATTTTAATTTCATGCATAGCCTGCAAGATGCCATTTTTTAGGCAAACCTTCCTATAATGTAGTGTATCGTTCTTAAGCAGAGTATTTCAACACCCTGCGGCTCTGTCAGCATCAGGACTGTCTCCGTGACTGTCAGCATCTGACGAGCGCAGTCTAAGCCCCAGCGCTGTGCCCGCCACCTCTCAGGGTCGCCGCCACAGGCCCCCGCGGCGGGCTGTGGTGTAAACTGACCCCTCTGGTAGCTCGGGGCAGGGCTATCACCCACCTCAGCTTGTGAAACACACGCCCTCTGCTTGTGCTTTTATGCACAACTTTCCTCTGAGGCTAGTTACTTATGATTAAACTTCAACCGATACTTACACGCGCATTTCTTAACAGATCACTCCCGGATCATTGTTCTGCTCTTATCGTGAGTTTGGAAAAATTCTTTTACATAAAACAAATCATCCTTACACTGCCTTTATTTCGAAGCAGCCGACCTCCTTGGCTAGTTTCCTCCAAAAGGGTTTTCTGAAGATTCACCAGCTGCTCAAATGATTCTCTGTCCTCTTTACTAGGTTCTTTAGAATAATCTTTACCTTCAAATAAGTACATGTGGTTTTCTGAAAAAGTGAAATACACAAGAGAAAAACGTTAGACACTGAAGAAAAACGGGTCAGTACTATCAACCAGTAACCAGGGCGGAGGAGAGTAGCCCCTGTCCTAAACGGGCTCGGGCCTGCCTGTGCCGGGGTCGCCTCGCCAGCCCCACGGCCACGGTGGGCTGGGGATGCCACATGTGTACTTTTCAAAAGAGCGGAGCTCAGATGGTCTGAGTTGGGGGAAGGGGGTACCTCCACCTGCTGAGCCTCACGGCGCACCCCTCATTCTTCACTACTCCTCAGCGTAGCTCTGCCTGCCCACAGGGTCGGCTGGTGAAGGTAACAGGCTATGCACCGTCCCTCAGTCACGTTTCAACTGGCAGATTTTGCTACCACTGTGCCAAAGCAGTCCACATTCAGTAGGGACAGGCCTTAGATCTAGTGTTGCTCTTCCCCCCCAGGCTTGCGCATGCAGTGAAACACTCGCACGATGCCAGGCGAGGCAGCGAGCCACGGCCCCCGCGGCGACACCAGGCAGACCACCAGCACCCCGCGTGCACCGCCGCCAGCGGCCTCAACTCGGGCATTTCCAACTTAGGGCAGGTCCTCATGATGCAACCTCAGCATAATGTGAGGAAGTTCTATACTCAGAACACACTGTGACTATTCCAGAAGGGTGGCAAGGAGTATTAAAAGGAATGAGGGGGAAATCTGAGAACTTGGAGAGTCACAACTACAATCCTCAGCTGTACACTATTCTTTACACTCTCCTGAGCATCTTCACAAGCCTCACCCCAGTCCTGGTGTAACAGCCCTTATCAAGGGGGAAGTAAGTTCAGATGGAGATCAGGGGACCCCCCAGTTCTCACTGCTCATCAATAAGACGAAGGCTTTTCTGATGACTCTGGGTGGGCCCGCTCAGGGCTGTGTGTCCAGAGGATGGAGGACACAGGCCAGCGGTGACAATGACCACAGTGTCACCTGGAGCAACTGGGCCTGTCACCTTAGTGCTCACGCCTGATGCTTCTGCAGCTGAGCAGGGCGGGTACTGACACGCCATTTCGCAGATGAGGACACAAGGGCTCCGAGAGGTGGGTGGTCTGCCGGGATCACGGGTCGACGATGAAGCCGTGACAGGTCAGAGCAGCCCCCAGAGCGCGCAGGGAGCAACTCTAAAGCGAAGCAGCCTTACCAGCACATTACCCCAAAAATGTGTTTTCGCAGCATTATGAAAGCAGCGATAAGTATGTTTTCCCTGGAGAGCGGGAAAGCAAAACATTTTCATTCTCAAGAGATCAATCGCTTCGCACTTGTACCCAAATCCAGCCAGCTGCAGTTCTAATTGGCATCTGCTAATTAAATCAGCAGGGGCCCCGACGAGGTGCTCCATCCACAAGTGGGAGGTAAAGAGCGGGGAAGTGTCAAGTCTGATCGGCGCGCGCGTCCGCCGGCACGTGACTCTCCACTCACACACAGGCTGTTAAAAACCCGGCGCTCGAGATGAAGCGGCCTGTTCTGTTCCGGCTGGCTTCTCATTGTGACTGGGGCCGCGTTCATTACTGCCACCGCTCTCACTGGTAATCATTCCCCCGTCTCTGCAGCCGGGAGGGGCTCGGGCACCCCCGGGCCGGCCCTCGCCGACGTCCCGTCAGCGGACCTGTGCGTATTTGTCCAAGACAAAATTCCAGATTTCAATACCATGGGGAATCTCTTCTGGCAGTTGGGCTACCTGAAAAAAATCTATTTTGGGGCAGATGAACTGACAGAGAACTCTAATTATTTCTTCTGGAAAACAGTAAGGTTTTATTTTGTTCTAGTAAATGCTACCAAAAGCAAGCTGATGCTAGTTTAGGTGCCACAGAAATGGGTTAAGTGTCCATGTTCCATCCGGGTTGTCGGAAGTCATGACAGATTTTTTCTGTTGTTCAAGCAAAAATGCGTCATGATTTTTCCAACAACCCAATGTAATGAAACGTGACTTGAAAACAGGTCGCCTCTCCCGAAGCCACCCCTTCGTGGTGGCAGATGGATTTTAAAAAGATCGAAGAGGCACCAGTGGGATGGAAACGTACGTAACTGCAGCCGAGGGGGCGGGAGCGCCGGGAGCAGGACGCGCCAGGGGCGGCACGAGGCACGGCGCGGGGCGCGGGGTGCAGGAGACCCGGCTCGGCTCGCAAGCAGCAGGAGCACGGTGGGCCCCACGCCCCGCGTCTCTGCGGGTTACACCGGCCGCCCTCTCCTTTTCAACGAGACCCGATCGGCCTCCCCTGCGGACACTCGAGCTGCCAAAGACGCCAGGCGCAGACCCCGGAACCAGGACCAGGGGCCCGGCCCAGCAGCCTGGTGCGTCACTCGCGTCACACGCCGGGGCCGGCAGGAAAACACCAGGAACAAGAGATTCCGAAACCAAGTCTTAAAAAGGGGGAAGCAGTGGGAGGAGAGAGGTAACGGGGCAGGGGAATACTTTCTTAAAGCGCTGATGATAAATATCCCCCTGGGGCGGCTCCCTGAGGATAGCACAGCCCTAAAATGAGAAGGGATGCGCTTAAAGTAACGAGAAAACAGCGAAGATCTTGAAGAATAAAAATGGGACATAATGTAAATTCCTAAAGCCGGAGTCCAACAGCAGCGCCCCGGGCCCTCACGCCAGCCGCCCCGCTGCAGGCGCCCGCACGGCCAGTCACCCCAAGCCAGGCCCGCGACGCAGCCGGGGGTTGGCGCGGCACAACCTCCGGCTGCAGGCCGGGAGGAAAGTGACCACCTGACACCAGCTGAGCCGCCCCGAGCCCACACTGGAGAGGGGCCCAGGAGAGCGGAGAGGGCTCTGCGCAGGGTGCACAGATAAAATGTCCCCCCCCAGAAGGCCAACCCCAAGGGAGAAAACAATGAAGGGAAAACACAGGGCCTGGCCGGGCAGGGCTGCAGCTCCCAAGGATCTGGAAGGAAGAGACTGGAAGCGGCCGGGAGCTGGGAAGGCGTTGCTTCTGGGGGCAGACACACAGCTAGAGGGGCGGGGAGGGCCCTTGGCAGTCCTGGGGCAAAGGAAGCGCATGAGCAGCAGCAACAGACGTGAGACCCGAAGCCAGGACACCCCACGCCCTGGAGGAAAAGCAGCCGCCTTGTCTCCCTTTTGGGGGGGCTTCGCACTGGGACTAGAAAGCCTGCCCAGACCCTCGGCGCTCTCGCCCTGCCGCGCGGAACCTGCTGGCGCTGGAGCAGGTCGGTCAAGGGCCTTCAAAACAGCCGTAAGACACGGGGAGCAGCCTCCGAAGCCACTGAGTGACAATGCACTTCCGCCCGGGAACGCGAGACCGCGCCCTGGAGATATCTGGGTGAAATACTGCCCAATTCGGAAAAAAGACCAAGCCACTTGGCGATGCCTATGTGCACGCGCGCCCACACACGCATGATGAGCACACACAGCCACAGCCCCGCGATGTCAGGGGGCGCCTCGGAGCCCCGAACAAGCACCGCCACGGCCCGCGCTCGCCACGCGCAGGGGACTCTTGCCCGCCGGTGGCCCATTTAAACACAAACCCTCGTCCACTCAGGAGCTACGTGGGCGAGGCCGCGCAGGCAACAGGACACTGGACGGATGCGGAGGCGCTCGCAGCCCAGCCGCAGGCCACAAAACCCTCCTGCCGAAGCTGCCTCCGCATGAAGGCCCCCGACGGGGCCCCAAGCTCCGCCAGAAAGCGGGCAGCCTCTAGCTGGGGAGGAAGAGAGCTGGGCCCACACGTGTCCTGGATGGTGCGCTCAGGGTGTGCAGGAGACACCCCAAGGGGAGCGAGGCCTCTCCTGGGAGCTCAGCTCCCCACACCCCTGCGCCCGGTCCCGCCTCTACTCACCCCCTTCCTCCTGCTCCGTGGTTCCTTCTGCAGCCGGTGTCGGGGCGGCAGAGACCCACTGGCCGTCTTGAGTCTCCCCCAGAATAGACTCCAGGTCGACCTCGTCCACGGTGCTCCCCTCGGAGGACAGCAGCTTATCCAAGCCGAACTTGAGGATCTCGCTCAACTAGGATGAAGAAAACAGAAACGTCTAGTTGACTCTCAGGAAAAGGAACAATGGGGCACCAGTGGTTGCCACGCGGCTTAACTCCACAGCACATGGTCAGTGCTCCGTCCCCGCGACGGGTGACAGTGACAGCCAGGACAGCGGGTGGCAGGTGAGCGAAGGTGTGAAACGACCAGCTTGGGCTCTGGCAGGTCTCAACAGCACATGAGCCTTGTTTTGGGGGGAACGGTAACTCCTGCGTCATGCACAACGCTTCTGATGTCCCTCACAGCACCCCCATCTCCTCCAAACTTCTTAGAAGGCAGCAGAGGAAGCCTCGCTGCTCCTGCTAACCCAATGCTTTCCTGTGGGATCTGCCCCCTGCCACGGTGCTCTGAGGACCCCACCTCACAGGGACCAGAGAGAACGCCCGGTCAGTGGCCCTGTCTCAGTCCTACCCTCCCAGATACCCCTCCAGCAGCAACGCTCCTGCTTCTGCTCTTCCCTGTCTCTCACACCTAAGCCTAATCCCTGCGCTCCAGGAACCACCCAAAGGGTCAGGTCACTCTTCCTGGCGTGCGCGTCCTCCTGATGGCCGTGGGAGTCGCCCCGTCCTTGATAGGGTAGTCAAAGCACCTGCACCCATGCTGGAGGGGCGCCGCCCACCCTCACCTGCACCTGCGGCCTCTGCCTGACCCGCTGGCTGACTCCTGGGGAGCCCGTCAGAGCGGGTCCGTGGCAGCGCGGAGCCTGGCAGAGGGCAGCTGTGCAGCTGGGGAGGGGGCGGTGAATGCGGCTCTCTTCATTCCCTTTCTTGCCCGGAGGGCGCTGCCTGTCAACCAGGACACCCCCCAACATGGACGCCACTCTCATACCTGGAGGTCAGTGCCGGCCGCAGGCTTCTGGCCCCCCAGCGTGAAATGGCCCCCTTCCATGATGGCGGTGGTGAGCTGCAGCTTGGAGGCCGCTCTCCTGTAGACTATCTCTTCCACGGTGTCTCGGCCGATCAGCCGAATGACTTTAACAGTCCTGTGCGGAGTCAGGGGAGAGGCGGGGGCTGAGTCTGTGGAGCCCCGGCACACGGAGGGCGACCCCAGCTGGTCGGGGCACAGCAGCGGGGCCGCGCCTGTCCATGAAGCGTCCATCATGGGGGACAAACCTCACTGTCCCCGAGCCTTCCTGACACTCAAGGGGCAGGTGACGCGCTCACACCAGAACCCCTTATGGGGAGAAAGCCTCTGGTAGGCCTGCTGTCATCCCCAGGGCGACGCCCGCCTTTGCAGTCAGCTCTGCGCAGCTGGGGTTCTCGCCTGAACGAGCCCTTCATCAGAGGACTGCATTTATGTAACTTCTCAAGGCTCCTTCTAGTCCTTTCAAAATTTGATTTTGTTCTTTTTACCAAGCATGAGGACACGCTGCTCAGGGGTCAGCAGCTGAGCTGGGCCAAAGTCTAGGGGTCTCGTGACCTCCGTCGGGACGGTCTAAGCAGGGCCCTTGGCCTCCCGTCCCTCCCCAGCCCAGAGCTGCCAGGGCGCCCGGGGAGCAGAAAGAGCTGGTCTCACTTGCTCTGGCCGATGCGGTGCGCTCTGGCGGCTGCTTGCAGGTCATTTTGGGGGTTGAAGTCGCTGTCCACGAATATGACCGTGTCGGCCGCAGTCAGGTTCATGCCGACCCCACCTGCGGGTGGGCGAGCAGCCACATGTCAACAGTGGGCGGGCTGGCAGTGCAGACACAGTGACCAGCGAGACGTACAGGGGTCCATCGAAACAGTCTGGGCTCATCCTTCCAAAGGGCACCTCGCCCCCAACTCGAGGGCCTGGAGAGGCTGAAAATGCTGCCAGAACTCAGGGTGCCTGACGTGGGAAAACCAACCGCCCAGAGGACAGGGGAGCAGCAGAGGCAGAGCTCACGTCAGAGCCCTGGAGCCACCATAAGTCCCTTCAGCTTAAAATCCTTGATTGGGTTTTGTTTAGAACAGTCTATGGACAAGGACGCACCGCTTTTGAGAGGCCTTGGGCTGTGGGTGCTGCCAAGGGGAGCGCTCACAACAGCTGCACATCACAAGAGGAAGCAAGTTCCCTGGCACAAGTCAGGGAGCAGGGATCCCCTCAGAACATTCCCCAGCAGAGCCGTAAACAGCCTCCTTCTGGAGAGAACTTCAGTCTTTCTGTTCTGGCTTCCACACAATCAAAGAGAAGGCAGCAAAACCAGCTGTGAGACAAGAACACTCACAGAACACGCTTCTGGCCTGTCTGCGGCACTGCAGGAGACTCCCTGCGCCCAAGGACTGACTAAGAGCATCACAAAGGCAGGTGACAGCCTTTTCTCTGACAGATGTGGAAACAAGCACAAACCTTACTGCCTCCTGTAGGAGCGTCATGGCGCACGTCTCAACAAGCCAGCCCGGAGGGCCTGCTCCTACAGCCCGAACCAACGACCAACCTCTGGAAGGGTTACCCTCTCTAAAGACTGATGACCGAGAGGTGCTGAACTACCCTTGATGACGATGACAGTTTCACTAGTGCGGGGCTCGCTACCTGCCGACGCTGTTCTCAGCACTTGATGGACAGTAAATCTTTGAATCCTCAACAATCCTGAGTAGTTACTATTATGTTGCCTATTAATACTCTATTATCCATTATCCTGATTTTGCAGATGTTGAAACAGAAGCCCCGGGATGCCAAGGGAACCACCTGAGGTTGCACAGTTCAACCCCCCTGGCTCCGGGCCTGTGCTTTACCACGACATGCCGTGACACCCCCGCCCCATGCTTACTCCACTGCAGAGCGCAGCATGAAAACGACTCCTTCCTGGGCTAATGTCTAGTTTAGTTCTTCACCACTGAGGGATGACTCTAAAGTCAGCCACAGCTGCACTTGCTGGGGACACATTCCCTGGCTCGCCCTGCCACCTGGTGGCGGCAGGACTCAGTCACGGAGATACTTGAAGGCTGGAGTGAAACCTGGGAAAGAAACGCTACAGCTGCAAGTCCACGGCTAATACGCGACGTGTTTGGAAAGGCTCATGTCCAGAGCTGCTGACTCCTTAAAAGATTACTGTTTCAACTGATTCTAAGTATTCCAAGATAGCTTAAACACGGAGCTCTCAGGCCTCACTGGTTGCGCAAGGGGATAAGCACAGCACTATGAAGCAATCCGCAGCCTCTGCAGCACAAGTTCGATCCCCGATCCCCGGCCAGCCAGGGAGCTACCCACATGGTGCAGCAGATCACTCCTGTCTCGCCCACTGCTCCCCTCAGCAGTATATTTTGGTCAATCTGTTCTGTCTGGTGAATCCTCTCACTCCAACTCCCCCCGTACCTCTGGCCTGTACCCCAGCTCTTGTATGCATAATAAATAAATCTTTTAAAAAAAAAAAAACGCGGAGATCTCTAATGTTAGACATTTAAAACATACCGCTGCTCTCTGCACATGAAGATGAGAAAACCAGCAGCGCCTACAAGAGCTCTTCCCCCACACTGGAGGTGCCCTCGCCTGGTCTTCCAGTTTCTCCCAAGACAGCTCTGACAGGGGTGGACAGTGGCTGAGACTTAGGAAAGAGCCTAGATCGTAGCAGTGAGGGGGGTGGACCCGTCTGTGTAATGCAGAGCTGAGACAACACAGGTGAAACAGCTTCGGGATGGCCGACACTTCTTTCCCATCCCCCCCCCCACCCCGTCTAGGCACTTGGTAAATGTTTTCTAAATACGAGTAAAGTCTCTTAAGAAAGCCCTTGCTCTCTCCTCAACAGAGGACACGCATTCCCCTTTCATGTTCTGGAATCTGTTCCATCAAGATTTACATCTACAAAAAGATAATGAAATTAAGAGTCTTTGAGTTCAAAACTCATTTCAGGTCTGCTTGCCCCATGACAGAATCATTTCATCTCCAAGAAGAGATTTCAAATTACTCGCGCACTGCCGGGCACCGATGGCGGAGCACAGCCAGCGCCACACACGACAGCCGCGGTAAGTCGTAAGTAGGGTCTGTTGTAAGTAGTTCCCAAGAGCTGGCAGTTCATTAGAATCACATTTGTTAAAAACTAGAATTTACTAAGCTTTTACGACATTACTCCAGAGGTACCGATGAAGGAAAGACAACTAACAGGTACGCTACCTCTCTCCCCAGAGTCACTGTCGGGAAGGACTGGCTAAATGTGAGTAACAATTTCCACAAAATTATAAAGGTCTTTCAGATAATCCCAGGTCAGTGATCACAACAGGTCAGATTACTTTTCAACGACTCCAGGTTTCCGTCGCCTTTGAGGAGATGATCGCTTAAACGGGACGGCAAAGAGCAGCAGGCCAGAAGTTCCAGACCTTGATAAACTTAAGTCAGCAACCTCAGTTCCCCATTGTTTACGCCCCACGGTAATGACCTAACCGCTCAGAGAACTAAGGGCAAGGACTCCTGCCCGGGACACGAGAGTGCTGGCTCACCACCCCTCTGCTTCCCCCAGCCCCCGGGACCTACCTGCCCTGGTGCTCAACAGGAAGATAAAAATCGGCTGCTGTCCGAAGTTCTTAATGGCCAGGTGCCGCTCTTCGCCTCTCACGGAACCATCCACACGCTCGTAGCTGTAACCTTCAGGCAGGAAAGAACAGAGACACATGAGCCCTTTCCAGGTGTTGTCTAGGGAATAAAACATTGTCGGCTCAAAACCAAATGCTAATCCTGATCCTTTCCACAAACAGACACATCCCTATTTTAAGTAAATCCTGGCGGGGGGATGGGGGGATCTAAATTTAAGGAGCATTTCATTGTTTCAAAAGAAGAACTCAGCGTAAAAAGATCCGCTGGATTCTTAAAAATACATGCAGTGGGTATATGAGTCACTCTGCCTTTAATAGTCAACTCTGACTGACCTAAGCAACTGGGGAGCCGCGCGCGGGACCACACGTGGGTAGTTCCCAGTTTTGCTGAGACAATCGTCACTTGTGCGAGCAGTAAGACGAGCCCTTAGGAGCTGCTACGGAGCCTGAAGCCACCTTTCAGTGAGGCTGTGAACTCTCCTGTCATCACAGACCCTGTCAGGAAAGGGAGTTCCATGCTCAGACCACGAGTCTGGGGGTTCCTCGTGGCGCCGATGGCATTTCCCACAAAAGCCCGCACACCAGGCTTCCTGCAGGCCTGGGATCATCATGTGGCTCTGAGCTCTGCTCTGACTCATTTTGTGAAATAGTAAGTTCTGCAGCTGATACGTCTTCCCACTGATATCACAATCAACGAATATGAGCCACCCTCCCCGCTCCCATCCCATCAGACAGTCCCACATGGTAACTGGCATTTCCTATTGTCTATAGAAACAAACCACCCTTGCCTGCCCCAGGCTTGATATGTGGGGGGGTCTCCTTAATTTCAATAATCAATCTTTGCTACTGATCTGAACAAGTGCGCAACTGGTAAGGTGACTGAAGACACTGAAAGCACCTGTCATTGAAACTGTTTACCACAGAATCCAAAATTCCCAATGCTTCTGAGACACACATTTTCTCCAGTGCCCGAAATTTTAAGTCACGTCCCCAGCAGGAATGTGCTTATATCTGCCCACGTGTCTCTTCCCTGCTGTCCACCCTGGTGTCACACGCCTCTCCTTACGTCCAATGCACCTTCGTTCTGAACAATGTTCTTCCGCTGATTCCCTCTGTGAAGCCCTGCTCGCCAGAATACGCTTCAAGGACCTATCTGGATTGTTGGGTTGTTAAATCCGACAATTGAGCAACATAGTGGCCAAGGGCTGTTACCTCTATAATCCAAGTAGTCCTGGAGAATATCCAACATCTGGGTCATCTGGGAGAAAAGTAAAACTCGATGGCCCCTGGGAAGAGAAAAGGAAAGGGACAGCTGCCAACTCTTGTCAGATTTAAGGTTGAGTTTCCTCAGGTGCAACGTAGCAAAGATTGCGTGTTTATAAACACGAGAAATACTGAAGCAGGAACGTAACCATCATGATCACGTATAGATCCCTCAGAAGTGCTACAGGCTGTATGGAACACAGCTCCGCCCACAGTCAAGCCTTCTGGTGGTGTTCTCAAGCCAGAGGGGGTACTGCCAGGCGCATGTGTCAATATCCAGGGAGCACGGAAAATACTAAGAAGTTGCACCTCCATCTGGGATGCCAACTTGCTCAATGGAAACAAGTACACACACTTTCAAAAAAGATGTGCAGAGTAAACTGCAAAATCAACACATACAAAGCAGAGCGCTGGGGAGCCTGTGGGCCTGCGCTCAGCCTCACAGGCCTCCATGTGGCTGTAAAGTCCTCTATCCATGGCATCTTGGTTAAGTTTGAGAAGTATCACTGCCGAGAAGGGGCAGGTGGCATCTCAAATTCTAGATGAAACTTGAGAAAACTTCAGTATGGGGTGAGAAGAAAGGAGGTCAAGGGACTAAATCAAGAGTGAATTGAGGCCTAGAGCTCCAGGTCATCTGCGTGTTTTAAGTTGGGCTGGCGCTACCACAACCATGGTCCCATCACGAAAACTCATTTAATCTGAGTTTGCAGTGTAAGCAAGAGCAACAGCTGTGGAGAACTCCTTTAGGACTCTGGTCCCAAATGGGTAGAAAAAGCTTAACGTGAAGCTAAGGACCTCCATTCCAATTTATCCCAGTCATTTTCCGGCTCTGTGACACAACTTCTCTGAGCCTGTTTAGTCACCTGTGAAATGAAAATACAGGACAGAGGACATTTATAGGTCCTTCTCCAAATCTAGCCCACTTACAGTGGGTACATCACAGCCAATAAAACAGTAAGAAACGCAGTCATTTGACCTGCATAGTTTTATTGTTAAAAATGTTACCCATCTGAGGTTTTAGGATGGTTCGGGCCCTGTGGGGAAGCTGTGCCAAAAAAGACACCTTTGAGGTCCTTAGGAAGCTGCTTTTTTCTAGATGCCTCTGTCTCTCTGGAGAGGCGGCGGGCCAGGGGCCACCTGCACCATCAGGCCGCTGAACACTCGGCTGAACCTTTAGAGACTCTGATGTCCAACTCATGTCTCTGGGAGACAGTCCCCCGAGATTTCCCTGAGTTCAAACCAAGTCCCACATGTTAAGAAAAATGAGTATTTACTAAGCCCTTATTATGTGCCAATTCAGTGCAACGTACCAGCAGGGAATGGAAAAAGAAGTTTACTGTTATCTCTGCCCTCAAGGAACCACACAGAAAGAGCTGGGGCAATACATTAACACACGTCAGTCAGCTGCAGGACAGCAGGTCGCAGCGCTGTGCTGCCAACACTCTCATGACCCCAAGGCTCTAGGAAGTCAGGGCGACTGTGCAGGGGACAGGACGAGACCGAATGGGTTGGAGCCACAAAGATGCCGGACCCTGAATCACGGTCGTGAGCAAAGGAAACGAATGAGTCTCAAGAAATCAGAGCTGTGCATCAGTCCAGGTGTAAGTGCCTACCTGGAATACAGGAACGCCAGCAGCTTGTCCAGCAGGTGAAGTTTCCCACTGGCTTCAATCAGGTGCTCTCCGATTTCAAAAGGCTCTGGCTCCACACCTGAAAAGGAGGGAGCCTGCTCTTAACAGCGTGCTCCCGCCCAGGGAGACTCCTCGGGCAAGGAGGTCAGTGCTCCCGCCCAGGGAGACTCCTCAGGCAGAAGTTGGTGCTCCCGCCCAGGGAGACTCCTCGGGCAGGGAAGTCACCGGCCAGGCAAGAGCGAGAGGTCAAGCCTCTTCTGGGTCAATCAAAGGCCCAAGTCCATCTCTCCTTGAGGCACTGACAGTGATTTGTTTTCATAACAATCTTAGTACGTTAACACCCCTCAGAGCCCGGCACACCCAGTATCCCCAATACACATTTATCCAAGGAACAAGCCCCCTCTTTAGGAAATAAAGGCACAGGAAACCACTAAAGGCCAAACAGACCCAAAATTAAAACCTAGAGGTTCTCACTCTAGAAAACAAATCAAGAAACAGCTTAGCTATATAAATGTTCCCAATGTTGCCCGTTAGAAGTTCTGATATGCACCTGAGAGTCTATGACTGTTTTTAAAAATACAGAGCCCTACTTGCAGATTCTCTTAAAATGACTGCAGCAAACCCTCCACACTGATCCTATCCCGACTACATGCCCCACACCCAGAAGTCATGGATTGTCCCAAAGGCTACAAAAATAAAATCCAAAAAAGCCCTGTTTTGAATAAAAATGAAAACGCTACACATCAAAATGTGTAAAACACAACAAAGCAAGCAGAGGGAACTGGACGGGCCCCTGAAAGAAGGGGAAGCAGCAGAGGAGGCCGAGCAGAGACAGACACAGGCAGGCGGGGAAGCAGGAGAAAGCGCTGTCCCCGTGAGCAAGAGCAGGCAGTGCCTCGAGGAAGAGGTGAGGAAGGCGAGGGAGTGTGTCCAGGGCCGCCAGGGGGGTTCCAGCGGGAGACGCCCGCCCGGCTGCTGGCGGAGCACCGTGGAGACAGATGACTGGCGAACGTGGCATGCTGGTAATAAAAGGCAACTGCGTTGGTGCAAGACAACAGGACATCTAATCCCAGAGCTGGCCAGCCAAGCCCCGGTGATGAGACAGCCCAGAACAACAAATTTTGATTCTTCAAAACTGCCGATTTCATGAAAGACCAAAAAAAGCTGTCTCTCTAGATTGTAAAGACAAGATAAAAATAACGCAGGATCTGTGACTAGGCCTTGAATTTAAGAAGAAAAGGCCGTAGGGCATTGAGGGGACAGCTGACGAAATGTGACGATGAACCACGAGCGAGGTGACAGCAACAGAAAAATGAACAAGGAAAAAAAAATGAACACAAGAGGCTGGGGGAAATACAGTAAATAAATACGGGCGATTCTTCTGAAGAACTTTGCTGTTGGCCACAAACGTGAGCGACAGAAATGTAAGACGCGCTCGCTGCCTCACCATCAAACAAGTAAGGGTGGCCCACACATTTTCGAAGCTGGGACAGGATGTTCTGAAGTTTGACTTTCTTTGCCATTTCATTTTCAAATGCATCTGAAATTAAGGAGAGAGAAATGGACGATGGAACAACAAAAAACATCTAAATTTCAACAATAACCTGACCCATTTCAATAGCGTGTGTTTCAGACTCAGGTTAACCTCCCAGACTTCACTAGATTGCATTAAGATTTAACAGCACATCCATGGGAAGTTTTCTGGACTATCCCTGTTTTAAGAAGGAAGCCTAACTCTGAATTGAACTCAGGAATACTTTGTTATTCTTTTTTGCAAAACTCTAAATTTCCTTCTTTACTGCTGTGTGGAATCAAGGGACCAAAAAAAACCCCCACAAATTGAGAGACTTTTCTATTCCTGTGTCTCCCTTCCCCCTGCAGAGTCCTCCCGGCAAATCTGATTCAACAAGGGGTTTTGCAGTGTGTTAAGCATCTGATGTGGTCGGGGGTGCTGGGGATGGGAGGCAGCACTGGGAGGTGTTTGTGTAGCTCCTGGCAGTAAGGAAAGCTGTGTGCGGAGGGAAGAAAAGGTCACAATGCTTGATCAAGTCTGAGTTTTATTAAAGAGAACCTGCCAACTTCACTGCAGCTAACCTGAGTATTATTTAGAACATTAATTTCATCCTGTATTCCTGCTACACTAAGCCAGTGTGATTATAAACTATTCCCCTGCGTGGAAACCACACCCTCGTTTAGTTTCCACGGGGACAAGTGTCCTCTGATTACCCAGGTCCTTCATCAAAATGGCCTTGTAGTATTGTTTCTGCAGCGCGGACATGCTGTGGTATAGCACGACCTCTGTTTTCCTGGGAAGTTCTGTGGCCACCTCAGCCTTCACTCGCCTCAGCAGATACGGCTGCAAGAGCCTGTGCAGCTCACCTGCTGTGGAGGGAGAGGAAACACAGGGCTGTGGGACGAAGGCAAGACCACGGCACCTGACTTCGGCAAATGCAGCAATTTTTTCTTGTTTCACATTTTCATGACAGTTCCGCGCTCTAGGCCGGTGTGGTCATGTTTTAAGAGTACTTCTTCCTTCACTGGGTTCCTCCCAGCGTCCTCTGATATCACTACTGGCTCTTAAAAGTAGGAGCACTCAAAAAACTTAATTCTTAACGATCTCATTTACACAGAGATTCCGTGTTTCTCAGATACTTTTGCATTTAAGTCTCAGTGATCAGCCAACAGCTTAGAATTATAGGACAAGGAATATTCGCCCCATTTTTACAATCTCGGGAGGCCCAGAGAAAGCAAGCACCTTCTCCAGAGTCACACGGCTGGGGCTGACACTGCCAGCGTTCAAGCCGGTCAACAGTTCTTTTGAGTTCGACCTCCTTAAACTTCAAAATCTAGCCTGGACTGGAATTCCACTGCAAACAGTACTGCCAGACAGCAAATAGAAGTGCTCAGTTAAACATGAATTTTAGATAATCAAAGAATAATTTTTTAAGACACGTAGGTCCCGGGTAACATTTGATTGGGTGTTGTGGATTTCACCTGGTGACCCTAGACCTAGGGGCGACTGGGGCAGACTCAGGTGAGCCTCAGCCTGGGCGTGGGGGCTCCAACTGACGCTCAGCTGGGGCACACCCACAGCCAGCATGCCTGCCGTTCCGTTTGGATAATCATCCGGGATAACATTTTAGGGGTGTCTACAAAGCAGAGGGGCTAAGGGAGAGACTACGGCTGGCGGTGGATGGAGGGGGGAGGCGCCCCTTCTCCATCTTCACCACACAACTGGCCTCGGCATCTGGCTCTGGTGCAGTGTGGAAGGAAAGCCAGTGCCATGGGGAGCTGCAAGGTAGTTTGGGGCTACCGCACCCACACTTCTCTGCCTCGAAGCAGCACAGAAAGGCAGCAAGGTCTTTACAGAAATTACACTTTGGAGGGAAAAAAAGGTCTGAGAACCAAGGGATGCTTTCTGCTTCTTCCAAAACCACAAGGCAGTCACGCCGTGGAATCCTGCAACACGTCGGTCCCCAAGAGCAGCCCACGGGCACTAGGGATCGACTGTCACCTTGTTCCCTCGCGGCTCTTTACTCCCCGGCTACCGATTCTCTTTCTTCTCCACAAATAGCCACCAAGACCCAGGACAGCGTCTGGCCAGGCTCGCGGCCACTATAGGAGAGGAACTTGCCTGACTGTGGCTCTGTCTCAATATGCTGGTACCGCTCAACAAAATCCTCCACCTGTTCCTTGGAGAAGACATCTGGCTCCACAAAACTGAGCAGAGAGTAGAGCTCCTGGAGGCTGTTCTGGATGGGGGTTCCGGTCAGCAGGAGATTGAAGACGACTGAGAACTGAATCATACACGCACGGTGTAGAAGCCCCAGGGCTGGACAGCAAGCTGCGTCCCCTCCACCAGCCTCACCCACACAGCGTGCTGGAAGGACCGACCCGGGGACACGGGACCAGAGGGCTCAGGTTCAAGCTGAATACTGGCTGGTGGATACAGGAAAAAACCTCTTCCGTTTCAACTCTAAGAAGGGGAGAGGAATTCTGGGGCGGGGCCACCAAGAGAATGCCCACAGACTCTCTCCATGAGCTCTGGCGTGCCCCTTGCGGTGGCCGTTCCCCAGTCTGTGTGAGGTGTCAGGCTGTGCATTCCCGCCATGTGCGGGGCCTGTGAGGAGTCCGACACCACAGCATGCACTTGGGGTCTAGAAGCCCAGGAGCCAGGCCTCCCTGTGACAGGCCAGACGCCCGGTGCAAGAGCGTCTTGTTGTAAAACTTGACAGCACAACTGGCCTCGCTGTCAGAGCAAGACTCCTGGACATTTCTGGGCCACATATAGCTCAAAATGGGAAGGCATTCTGTAAATTCTGAGCAACAGATGGAAACATCAAGAAGAAGAGACTAATGAAGTGAAAAGTTAAGAAAACACCAAACATTACATTGTCAGGTAAAGGACAACATCTGAACGGACACTAACACAGGTGCTCACCATCTGGGTGGGACAATACGGCAGGAGGAAGCCACGCTCGCGTATGGGGGCTCCATATCTAAACACAGCGTGTGTCCAAGCACATGTATGCTGTATTTTGACATTTAAAATAACGTATTTTTATTGTTTTATGTGACACACAAGCTCAGTCGCACATCTGAGCACGTGTGTGTGAGGCCAGTGTGTGAGTGTGGGCACTGCACTGGCTGTTTTCACTCAAGTGTGTGTGTATTTTTGATTTGGGAGGGCATTCGTATGAAGACGCTGCTTTTTATAAAATTCCTTCAACAATTCCTTCAGATTTTAGTAAGCATCACCTCTGATGTAAGGACCAGTCAGGTCATACTAAGTCCTAATGTCACCCGCAGAACGTTCACTTAGCCTTGCAGAATGCTGACTGTGGAAACAGCCCAACTTAACTGACGCTGCACAAACTTTAATATAGTTTGAAAAGGAGCTATGTAAAAACAGACTCTTCTGTGAGTTTACCTCGGAAAGTGTCTTATGTAGCAAGGAGCTTTGGTTTTTCAAGCGGTGAGCTTCATCCACAACGAGAACACTCCAAGGAAAACTGTGAGAGAGAAACCCAGCTCTCAGTTGTGTGTGACTCCAGCGTAACTCACAACCGAAAGTCTCACTGGAGCCTGTGACGCCGCTGGGAAGGCCGTTAACCATTCCATTAGAAACACACCCAAGCCTCTTCCGACCCGCGAGTCCACCACATGCACAGGACACGATCTGGAGAAGGTGCCAAAATTAGGGAATCATTTCTGCAAGCTGGGAAAGCCCTGTGCACTAAAGGCTGAGAGGAAGAAGCCAGAGACAGAAAGAAAAGCACTGACTACCTGCTCCGTGCCAGACACCGCATGTGGGCTTCACGTGTGTTCGTTAAGCGAGAGAGTGTGGTGCGCAGACACTGCATGTTCACTTAGCCCATGAGGAAACTGAAGCTCAGAAAGCTCAGGTGACTTGGTCATAATGCATAATGAGGTAGAGCTGAGTTTCAGATCCAGAAGAAAAAAACAACAGACGCTGGTGTCGCGGTAGTGAAAACCAGGATGACTTTAAAATGGGGACATGAACAGGATCAAGTGTTACAGATGTCGGGAAGATACATCCTATGGGTTGACTAATTTAGAAATCTTTGGTGCTGTTGCCAGAGTACAGTAGGTTGTGACAATCATTTCTCAGGAGATTTCAGTCATAAAAGCATATTCTCTGACAAAGCTCTTCCTCCCTCCCCCCAAAAAATTCACAATTTGGGAAAACATATGTATGAATAGCAGTTCCAAGCTGCAGTACTTAACAAAGCAAAAACATTGAACAACAATAGATCCAATTATAGGTAAAATATGAAAGCATTATAAATGATGACTGTTACAATAAAAGGCCTATGTGACAAGATGTAAGTTTGTATACCCTTGTCACCAGCGTGAAAACCATGCAAAGGTAACAATGTAGCAGCTGTAAGATTGTTAGCTTTTTGTTTGTAAACATTCTATAATCCCACCGCATTATCTTACATGTAAGCAAAACGGCACACAAGTAAAACAATATTGGAATGATGGTGGGTATGGAAATAAAAATCTCTCAAAAATCAGAGAGACCGTGAGCAGAAGTTGGCCCTATAAGGAGAAGCCCTCATCCTGAGCCTACAGAGAAAATCCAGAAACAGGTCGAGAGTGTGGGGGTGGCGGGGCACTGGAGGTGCAAGTGGCCTACAGGAACTGGGCATCCTGCTGGGCAGCAGGAGCTGGGGCACCTCTCAGGATGACAGGACAGGAAGGAGGCCCAGCTGAGGCCAGGCACTGGTCACGGGCCATGGTATGAGAGGGCCACACTGCAGAGCTGGGCCCCTGTTTGAATTAACGGGGGGCCTACTCCCTTGTGAAGAACTAGGCATTTCGGTTTTCACACAGCAGGTAGCTGCTGTGAGCTCTGCAAACTTCTTTAGAATTATACTTCAAAATCCCTTTCCAAAAAGTTAATTTTATGACACAAATTGCTGTTAGGTTATTTCCAGAAAAGGACTCAGTTCACTTCCTAAAATGCAGTTAAATTGTAGCATTTTCTCCAAACAGCAGCATTGAAAGATGTACACAAGTTGCAATGTAGAGATTTTACTGTCTATTAAGGGGACCCCCCCCCAAGCGCACCCCACAACAGCCATCCAAGGTAAGAGATTCGATCACCCCGTTTCATAGATGAGAATGCTGAGGTTGACGGAGATAAAGGGGCCAACCTGGAACCGGCGGCCAGTGAGCAGGGCTGGTCTGCAGGCCTCATGGCTGCAAGCGTGTAAGTAGGACCCGCGGGGGAGACACCCGGGAAGAGACAGAGCGCGAAACGTGCAGGAGAGACGTGACTTTTCCCCGCACACCACAATCTCTGGCGCATGCAACATACTCACGATTTTAGGAATGCTGCGTCTTTCAGGCAAACCTGAAAAGGTGAGGAAGACATGCTGTAACGGCTGGGGCCGCGGGGCCCTGGTGTTACTAGGCTGGCTTCTTGCCAACCTCCTCAGCTATGCACTTAGCTAAGTTGTACTCGTTCGCTCACTGAAAGTTCTGAGCGTCATTTCTAAGCAGCGCTATTTTACAGACAGACAAAAGGGAGGCAGGAACAAGTGGAAGATCTTGCTTCGAGTGATCCAGTCTTAGCTTAAAGAACAAGGATCTAAAGTGACTGAAACTAAGTGGTCTCCAGTCCCATCGTCCAGGGACAGAAATGACGCCACAGCCCCCAAAGCCCCTCCCTCCCTTGCTACCTGCCGCCTCCCACACCTGGGCCAGGGGCAGCAGCAGTGTTAGCCTTCCTGGGAAACCTCCCCGTCTGATGCACCAGGAAAGAGAGCACACAGGCCCTCTACTTCCTCTCTGAGAAGCTAATGCAAGCAGACTTTCTTGCCAGAAAAAGGCACACACTTAAAAAAAACTACACACAAGGAATCAACTTCTGTCCTTGCAGCTCTCTCTTCTCTCCGAGAGATGTCAGTGTTCACGGATGATGTCTTCCCTCCAAAGGTTTTCTCAGAGCAATAAATATGTATCTTTTCATTTCTCTTTTTAAAAAAATGAATACATTTCCAGTAGATTCTACAACTTCTAAGTTCCCAGATTCTTGCTATAGAGAGACAAGCGGATACCTCAAAGGTAGTGAGCAGCACATGAAAACGCAGCTCCGGCTTCAGGTCTTGCTGCAGGCGGGCTCTCTCCTCCTTGTCACCTGAATATGTCACACAGGAAAGGCCTGGAGCAAATCTGAGGCCAAGAAGAGAGGGAGATGAACACAAATGCGGAGCCAGGAAAGGATGCTCAGACCCGGAAAATCACACTCAGCGCCCTGCAACCAGAAAGCCTAGAGGAGCGGGTGAACCCAAGGAAGTCGCTGGGTGAGCAGGTGGAGGGTCAGATAACATCTAAGAGCCTTGCTGACTCTTAAAAATTGGCTAAAAATGAATCCCAGCCTTTAAATTGCCGAAGAGCAGTAATGGCATCCATTGTGCCCGCCCCCACCCGGGACTCCCTCCCACCCCCCCAATGCTAGCCTGTACTGGCAATGCCTGAGGCCAGAGTTTTCTGGGAGAAATAAAGTCTCTGCTTAAGACAATGTTATCATATTTCACGTATCACTTGGGACAAAATCTTAACGTAAAAACAAAAATTTCAGCCACCTCTACCGCCTACCTTTCTATTTCTTCTCTCCAGTTGCTTAGAACAGACAAGGGACAGAGGATCAGAAATGGCCCCTCGTCGTTTAATCTCCCGGCCAGGTAGACGAAGAGAGCAATAGCCTGAAACGGACAAGGCAAGAGTCTTCGCCACATTTCCATTTGAGAAACCACCTTAGACTTCCCATGGCCCTTCAGGGAACACAAGCTCTTCTGGAAGACTTGGCTCACAAAAAATGAATAAATAAACCCACGGTACAAGGTCCCACACATTAGGAGAGTCATCCACTCCCAGGCCAGTCTCCACGTAACTGCCGGAGAGATTTATGACCTGTTCACACCGCAGCTGATACGCAGTGCTGCTTGGCATCGATGCACTTGAACCTCGTCTGCAAAGAAGAACATCAGGAAAGACCATGACAGGCAATAAAAACGCCAGTGATGTGCAAGATCAGCAACGCCCTGAAAACGCACGAAGTAGCCACACAAGACAGCAGAGACCACCAAGGACATGCCACCTTCGCAGCTCGCTGGGCTCTCCCAAGGGGGTTTCCTTTCTTCCATGCACATTTATGGGCCAACCCCTCTCTAGCATGGCTCTGCGCTCTGGCACTTAGCAGTGAACCACACCAAATCCCTGCTGACACTTACACTTTGGTGAGGGGAGAAAGAAAATCAAGAAACAATGTTTCCTAATATCACCTCAATTCAAAATTTCTCTAGAGAGTGAGAGAGATGTGAGGCCAGGACTAACCCGCACTTGCGACCGGAAAAGTTTCTCTCAGAGGCGACAGGCTGCTGTGAACCATAGGCAAGAGTGGTCTCTTAAAAATACAAAAAGGTCGAGAAGCCTCCATCCCCAAGTGCTAAGCCATTTCTAAGAAAACGTCTCTTGAAGACACAACCCACGGACCTGAGAAGGCTTCAGGCCCAAACACGCCTGGCGCGGCTGATCTGAACTTCCCAGCGTGGGAACAGCCGCTTGGCATCTGCAGAACGTGTCACTGTGACAGTTTTGGACCGGACCAGGCAAACTAGGAACAAGGATTGTGAAGACTATAATAAAATGGAAACTGTGACAGCATTAGATTAATAAAACACAGACTAATAATGTGCACAAATGTTTCAAGCACGCAGAGCGTGGGCTGTCATGTCCAGGCCGGAGGGCTGCTGCTGTAGGTGAGGGTTTTCCTTCAACTGAAATTACATTAACTTTGTAATTTTTTGTAACCATTCATGACTTCCAGCCCAGAGCAATCACCTAGTAGGTACTTACTGGATTAAAACCACTCTGTTTAGCTTTCACTGAGGCTATAATTTAGAGAACATTTACCATAAACCATAAACCAGACAAGTCTACTAAATGAATTTGGGTTCATTAGTGAATTCTACCAAACATTTAAGGAAGAAGCAATGATAATTCCACAAACGCTCTTTTGGAAAACTGAAGAGGAGAAAATACTTCTCGGCCATTCCATGAGACCAGCTTCGCCACAACACCGAGACCAGAGAGAGACGGTACAAGAAATGGAAACTATAGACCAACATCCTTCATGAACACGGAAGCAAAGACTCTCAGTGTTTTAGCAAGCTGAATGTGGAGTGATAATATTTTTAGGGCACTTAAAGTAGAGCTATATAAACACCTGGGAAAAGGCAAAGAACAAGCAGAATTTGCTGCCCTGGGCCTCCCTGGTGGTGCAGGGTTAAGACTCAGCACTAAGAAGCTGTCCACAGCTACTGCAGCATGAGTTCAATCCCCGGCCAGGGAGCTGACCCACATGCAGCAGACCGCTCCTATCTCCCCGCTACTCCCCTCAGCAGTGTGTTTCAGTTGATCAACCTGTTCTGCTCCACACCTGTCCCTGGTAAATTCTTTCACCCCCAACACCTCTGGCCTACACCCCAGCTCTTGAATGCATATTTAAAAATAAAAAAGAACTTGCTACCCTGAATGAAGTAGGGTGATGCCAGCGTCTGAAGCACAGGGCCCAGGGGCCTCTCAGCCCGGTTATGGCAAAACCCTCCCAGGACCTAGAGATGGGGCACCCAGGTTTGGATCGGCTGTCTCTGCGGTACACCCAGACTGCGCTGCCTTTCTCTAGTAGGTCGCGTGGGATAGCCCAAGGGCTGTGTCTGGGCTTTGCCTCGACCCACATCATCTGCCAGCCTGGTCGAGGATGTCGCCCGTCAGCAGCAGCCTCACACATACCTGTCTCGGTGCCCGAGGCGGCCGAGCCTGCTTCTGCGAGGGTCCAGACTGCACCCTGACTTTAGATGGTCAGGGCATTCTGGAAACACAGGGCGCTTCTTCAGCATTTCTCTAGCATGGCAGAGAAATAGGAAGCAGCCCGACCACCCACCAAGGAAGGCAGGCTAATATCAGAAGTGACCCATAGTTGCTAAGGAGGGTGGTCAGTTTGATCTGGGACAGGTAGATTTGCTTTGTGTCGAGAAAAACACTGCCCTTGTGCTGAGATCATACATGACAAGGCCTAGATGAGGTTCCCTTATTTAATAAATACTGTAAACAATTCTGAGCTCTAGGCAAACCCCCATGGGGAGACGATCCACGTAACTAAAGAATGGTCTGAGATCACCCCCATCTCAGTTCTCAGGGGCGCTAAGCACACGTGCTGCAGAGACAAGGCCAGAAACCCAGGCCGATAGCGGGCAGTAAGTTCTAGGAGACCTTGGACAGGGGAGGTAAAAGGAGAAAATAAGAGCTGGGAAAATGGGCGTGTCTGCCCAGATGTACCGGCACAGGAAGAAGCCAGTCACAAAGTAGGATGAGGAGATTTTAGAAGAGAGAAAACAGGGTTTAAATATCCCCCGGACACGGGCACATACAATCTCCTTTGCCGCTCCGGGTGCGGCACCCTGGGAGTCCTTGCTTTCTTCCTTTAAATAAACTGTTCTTTACTTTCCTGAACAAAGTTTGCTTCTCCCTGCTTACTTATCTAAAGAGCCTGCGAATTCCTTTTTACGGCTTTGTGGGAGAAGACCCTGTAGTGTTTCAAGGGCTAAATTAACAATGTACACCGCTTCACTAGTATCAAAAACACATGCTAACAGCGGCCAAAGACAGACTAGTCACAAGGCATCTCAGCGGCAGTCACGCCGCAGCAACCTACCTGGCAGGTCTTCCCCAGGCCCATCTCGTCTCCCAGGATGCAGCCATTCTGGCCGTGGAAGCGCTGGGCCAGCCAGTTGACTCCCTCCAGCTGATAAGAGCGTAAACAAACCCCTAGAAACGACACAGCAAAAAGCAGAGGCTTCAGCACTGGTGTGGGCTGCGATCTGAGCCTTCAAGCGGGAAACGCGGTCTAAACCCCATGACTGCCGGCCCATCCTTGCCGAGCAGTTGCGGTGTGACTATTTGCAGCTGCCAAGCTGCTTTTGGAGCAGACGTAGTCGCCATTAACTCCAAAGCCCCACGGCCACCTGCCAAGGCTGTCGGATGAGACAGTCAGCCTGGGACCTGGTTTCCAGAGTCCGCTGCAGGAAATGAGGCAGCACGGATGCAACATAACACGCGCCCTGGTACACACGCCGGCGCGCTTCATCCCAAGCATTTACTGTTGCCAGAGGGAACAAAACGGACACAGGACGCGATTAAATCATGCTTCAAAGGAGTGCTGTCAAGAAGGACCCCCGTCGGCTGTTTCTGCCCCAGTCCTGGGGGCCCCCTCCAGGTGCTGTGGACTATGGCAGGCTCTCGGGCCTCAGTAGCCCCGCTTTGAGCCAACCCTGTTGGCTGCGCATGTACCCCCGCGGGGCTGGGTGACTTTGGGTGCTTGGTTGGGAAACTGTATTCATCCTCTTTCATCCCCCTTTGGTATTGCACACTGATTATATTAAAGTTCCTTCCTTTGAAGGTCTTGAACAAGGAAATATCAGGCTGACCTGTTAATTAACTGGTTATGTTGAGACAGAGCCTAAATGTAGAACGAAAGTTCCAGGGAGAAACTGATGAACCGCAGGCCGTCACGCCTGACTTGTGCACCCCTGATAACCACTCAGGAATCTCCAGCTTCTGTACTCCCTGCTTGCTTCAAAGTGCGAATGTGCCCCTGCTGACGCAATAAATCCTCTGTTCCCTACCTGCTCAGCTCTGACTTGAGAGAGAGAGCGCCTCTAGGCCCGCCGGCTCTGAGTGCCGCCTGCTTCCCTTATGGAACTTTGCCACAACAGTCTTAGGCACTAGAGAATGTTCTGTCTTGATGCGGCCGATGGCAGAGCCTATTGAGAGCGGGCAGGTGTGGGAGTTTTGGGGTGCCCCTCTCCCTGTACTGTAACAATGCACACGATTCCAGCCACAGGTTTCATTAATTTGCTAGAGCAGCTCACAGAACTCACGAAACCAATTTACTCGCTCAAGCACAGGTGTGTTAGGGAGGGATCTGGCACAGGCGCAGAAAGACCGGCTTAGGTGGAGATGGGGGACGGGCGAGGGCCTTCCTCGCCTCTCCAGACACGCCATTCTCCCACCACCTAGCAGCTCTCCGAACCCCATCCTTTTGGGGGTTTTGTGGAGGCTTCCAAACATAGTTCGGATCAAGCAAATCACTGGCCTTTGGCGGCTGACTGAATCTCTAGGCCCTCTCTCCAACCTGGCGGTCTGGGGTGGGACTGAAAGCGTAGCCCTCTATTCCAGAGGCTGGTTCTCCGGGCGCCAGCCACCGTGCGAAGGCACCTCCAAAGTCACCGCCTTCATGTAACAGAAGACACATTCACTGCTCCCAACACGAAGGAAAATAAGAAACCCAAGGCTTTCAGGAACTATGAGTGAAGACCAAATATATGTAAGAAATAAAGTCTGGTCATGTGAATGACCGTGTTTTTTACACAAGACACAATAGCACACAGAGAAAAATGGCAGAAGTTACCAAGAGCTACAAAAACCAGGGAGCAATCACAGCCAGCTCCAGGACCCTCCCCCTCAGCTGCTGTTCAAGTCACAAAAAAAAACGGATGCTCGCCACACCCGACCTAACCCTCAGTAAATTAGGACCAGCAGCTTAGAGAAATGCAGAAACCCCAAATCCCACCCAGTCCACCATTTCCCCCTCCCTGACTTTCCCCTTTCAAATCTCCAACAATCCTCTGCTTGGCCAAAGTCAAGTCATATGCACAACAGGACTCCAGGGGAATCTGGGAAATCTAGTTTTTTTTTGCTTTCCAGAGTCTAGGGTGCAGTAAGGCAGGCTCTGGGTTAGAGAAGGAACAGCTTGAGGGCGTGCATCATAATACCCATCATATAGCTGCTTGCTTTCTTTTGCTTTGCCTACCTCTCAAGTGAATGGTAAGTTGTATAAATCAGTCAAAAACACAAAGTAGGGCCTCCTTGGTGGCGCAGGCGGTTGAGCGCAGTGCTGTGAAGCTGTCCGCAGCCTCTGCAGTGTGGGTTCGATCCCGGCCAGCTGCGGAGATACCCACATGGCACAGCAGACCTCTCCTGCCTCACCCACTACTCCCCTCAGCAGTGTATTTCAGTCAATCTGCCTGTTCTGTTCCCCAACTCCGTCTCTGGTGGATCCTCTCACCCTCCCGCACCTCTGGCCTGTACCCTGGTTCTTGTATTGATGGAAGACAGGAATAGAAAAATACTGAAAAGGAGGTGCCACAAGACCAGAAACCTGGCTCTCACAAGGAGGTGGGAAACCAAGACCCTTAGGCACCAACGCCTAGATTACAAAGCATAAGACCCAAGCAGGAATCCGGCTGCTGTAGGGAGTGTCTAGAGCTCAGGCCCAAAGGTAAAGATATGGAGACTGAGCCCAAAGTGGAATCTTTGGTCCCTTTCAGATTCTGCAGTTACCCAAAATCAGCAACTAAACCAAAGGCTCACAAGGAGTGACCCCTCCCAGAGACTACGTCAGTGCAGTCTCTGCGCAGGCTCGGGGGCAGCACTCCCACTGCCCACCTGTGACTATGCAGGTGCCTCTTTTCACCAACTCTCTCCTCCGCAGGGCAGCAGCCTCCTCCAGACATGTTACTTGTTGACAGCTTGTTTAACGACTGTGTTAATCGTCTCTACCCCCACCTCCGGTTTCTGGCCTTGTGTGATGCCACCTTCCCAAATGTTCTGCTCTTTGCCTCCATTTAATACTTTCAATACAAGAAAAGATCCAACAATGCAAAAGACAAATACCTTGGTTAAAAAATGAGCAAGGAACACAGACAAGAAACCAACATCTCTCAATACTAGCCAGCATCTATCAATACTAGCAAGCTCACCAACAATAAAACAGCATCTTTAACTTCTCAAATTAGAAAGCATCGGCCCTGGTGGGAGTTTGCAGAAGTGAGCAAAAGCGCTGCATACGCTTCCTTCTACAGATGCTGCCTTTGGGGAGCTAAAAGTTTATCCATATAATCAACGTTTGGTGACTGGTTTTAGGATTACTTAAATGGCAAAAAAGAACCTTCCTACGCAAGTCAAGGGGCTGCTTGAACTATGACAAGGCCGTACATGGAAATACCCTGTACACACCGTGAGAATGAAAAAAATTAAGTACTAAGGGGGAGAATTATGGTTTTCGAAACCCCAATTCTGCACTGCTCCTTTGCTCCCTGCCCAGCCTGGGAAAGAAAAACTATACACACACCCATATTCCTTCATAACCAAGCACTGGCAACATGGACAAGAACATGTTAACATGATAACAACATGGAAAGCCTGGAGACTTTTTCTTCTTCATCCAAGGAATCTTACCCTGCATGTTTTAAGGACAACGTTCACTGCACTCCTGCACTTGGAGAAAGGGGTGCACGCCATTTCCAGCCAACCCACTGGGGTGGGTTCTCAGAACACTAACTTACAACAGTAAATAGAAAGAGGAGTTTCAAGTTAAAACCTTCAATATGATTCCTTTGCGTGCCTGTTTCCGACTTCTTTCTTTCCCCTCACCAAGAGCTTCCACATGTGTCTATCTCCTTCATTTGCTCGCACTCATGCCTGCAAACTGGCCCCGACTTATTTTTTTTTATATTTACTTATGCACACAAGAGCTGGGGTCCAGGCCAGAGGGGTGGGGGGTGAGAGGATCCACCAGAGACAGAGTGGGGAGCACAACAGGCAGACCGACTGCAATCCACTGCCGAGGGGAGCAGCGGGGAGGCCGCGAGGTCCGCCGCGCCCTGTGGGGAGCTCCCTGGCCGGGGCCCGAACTCGGGCTGCAGCGGCTGCCGCCCGCTCCCAGGCTGCCTCTTAACCCCTAGGCCACCAGGGAGGCCCCGACTTAGCGCGCCCAACGCAGGCAGGTGCGGGGCGCGTCCCGCCCGCCACCCCCCCCCCAGCGCCCCAGGTGCCGCCCGAGCAGCCGCGGGCGGGAGGGACGCGCCCGAGCCCCGTCATCACCGCGTCCCGCGCCCGAGCCCCGTCATCACCGCGTCCCGCGCCCGAGCCCCGTCATCACCGCGTCCCGCGCCCGTGAGGACGCGTCACCGGCGCGCGGCGTCCCGGGAGCCTCCCGGGAGGGCTCGGGCTGGCGGCGCCTCTCCCGGCCGCGGCGCCTCCGCCCGCGCGCCCCCCGCGCCCCCCGCGCCGAGCCGGGCGCGCCCGTCCCCGGGAGCCAGGCCCCGCGCCCCGAGACCCCCTGCCCCGGCCGCCCCCGCCCGTCCCCGCCCGCGGGGAGACGCGGCCGCACAAGCAGACCCGGGGCGGCGGCAGGACCCCCGCGGGCCCCCCACCCCCCGCCTGACCCCCGGGCCCCCCACCCCCCGCCTGACCCCCGGGCCCCCCCGCCCGCACCCCCCCAGGGCCGGGGCCCCGAGGCGGCCGGGAGTCGCCGGGGCCGGGCCGCGCCAACCCGGAACACAGGCGGCCGCGCCGGCGCCGCCTCCGAGAGCGGGGCTCGCCCTGGGCTCCCCGGGCCCCCGAGCCCCCGCCCGCGGCGCCCCGACCCCCGCCCGCGGCCCCACCCCCGGCCGCGGGCCCAGCCCGAGAAGCGGCCGCCCGGGCCTGACTGCGAGGCCTGACTGCGAGGCCCTGACCTGTGAGGCCCCACTGCCGCAGGTCCCGCTCCCGCACCCGCGCCGCCCCGGCCCCGGCCCCGCGCGGGGCGCCCAGGGCCCGCAGGAAGCCGGGCTGGGGGTCGCCGCCGCTCGCCGTCGCCGCGCGCGCCATCGCCCGGGAGGCTCCGCCCCCGCCGCCGCCGACCCCGCCCCCGCCGGCTCCGCCCCCGCCCCCGCCGACCCGCCCCCGCCGCTAGGGGGCGCCGCGCGCAGGACCCGCCCGCGGCGGAGCCGGGCTGGAGCGTCGGGGCTCGGGAGGCGCGTGGGGGGCTCGGGCGGGCGGCAGGTGCTGGACGCCGGCAGAAAGTGGGGGGCTCGGGCGGCAGGTGCTGGCCTCCCGCAGCCCCGGGGCCCGCACCCCCCACCACAGCCCCCGCGCGCGCTCACGAGCCTTCAGGCGCCCGAGGCCCCGGGGCGGCGGCGCGGGCGAGTCTCCCGCCCCCCCGCCCCGCGCAGCCCCGCGCACGCGGCGTCGCCGCCCCACGGGCCGCGGCCCGGCCGCCTCCCCTCACCTGCGGGCCGGTTCCCCTCACCTGCGGGCCGGTTCCCCTCACCTGCGGGCCGGTTCCCCTCACCTGCGGGCCGCCTCCCCTCACCTGCGGGCCGCCTCCCCTCACCTGCGGGCCGCCTCCCCTCACCTGCGGGCCGGTTCCCCTCACCTGCGGGCCGCCTCCCCTCACCTGCGGGCCGCCTCCCCTCACCTGCGGGCCGCCTCCCCTCACCTGCGGGCCGCCTCCCCTCACCTGCGGGCCGGTTCCCCTCACCTGCGGGCCGCCTCCCCTCACCTGCGGGCCGCCTCCCCTCACCTGCGGGCCGCCTCCCCTCACCTGCGGGCCGCCTCCCCTCACCTGCGGGCCGGTTCCCCTCACCTGCGGGCCGCCTCCCCTCACCTGCGGGCCGGTTCCCCTCACCTGCGGGCCGCCTCCCCTCACCTGCGGGCCGGTCGGGGCCGCCGCGCGCGGGTCGGGCCGGCGCGGAGCACGCGGGAGTCTCACCCCGAGCCGCCGCGGCCCGTCCCCGCCGCCGCGGGCGCCGCCCTGGGCAGCGGAGCGCGGCGCCGACCCGAGGAGCAGGCGGCTCCCGCCGAGCGCCCCGTCCTGCGCCCCGGCCGCGGGGACCCCTGGGCGCAGCTCGGCCGGAGCGGCGGGACCGGCCGGTGGTCGCGGAGGGCGGGAAGGGCCGCGGGCGGGGGCGGGTCTTCCCGGGCGGCGCGCGGCGCCCGCACCTGCCGGGGGAGGGTCCGCGCCCAGGCGGGAGCCCAGGGGTCTTCATCGAGGGAGGGGGGTCTGCGCGGAAGCCGGGGCGCCGGCGGGTTCCCCCCCCCAGGGGCGGGGGCGCCGCAGCGCGTGGGAAGGGCCCTGGCGCCCCGTTGCCGCCCGGGGAGCGGAGCTGTTAACTGAGGGGCTCGCGGCCGTGCGCGGGGGGAGCCCGGCCAGGGACCGCCACACCACGGGCAGTGCCCTTGGCCGGGTCCCCGCACCTCGCAGCCCCGCTGCGTTATTGCTGTCCTAGGGCCTGACGTGTTTTCTCATTTAGCCCCCACAGTAGCTCATAAACTGGCCCTGGCATTACCAAGCCATCAGCTCACAGCCCAGCAACGCACAGGTACTGCCTTCCAGGACATGGAGCGCTGAGACAAGAGAGCGATATTGCAAGTTGATTGGCAACGAGGTAGGAGGTAAATTCAAGTCTATTCAGTCAAACTTCAAATCCTGATTTAGAAAGGAAATAAGGTCAAGTGGTTTGGGGGGAACCTCGTCGAACACAAAGGAATTACGTTTTATTGGGCAAAAGACTAAGCTAACGATAAAGAAACGTGGACGTGGCTGAAGTTTGCTGGCTAGTTAACAGGGCATACACACATGGGGCAGCATGGAGAGGCTCTCCCTGCCCCCCAAAACTGTAGTTTGGACTTTCTGTTGCTGGGTCCCTTCTTTCAGTCCCTTCTAATTGCTCAGAACCTTTGCTGATAAGCCCTCCAGGCTCTGCTGTGTCTGCGTAAGTCTCAGAGAAAAGTCTAGATACATTTTTGTTTTGCCTTTTGTGCTGTCGGATCTGAAAGCAATAGAACCACTTAACCTCAGTTACCTTCTGGCTGTCCCCACTTTACAGGTGAGGAAACTAGGCATGGTAATTGGCAAAACTGTTAACCGAAGCTAGCAATTAAATGGGTATGATCTCCAGGATGGGAGCAAGTCAAGATTTACTGCACAGCTGAACTTGCCTTGTGAAGAAACTTTCTGAACAACAACAAAAGTGGCCTCCTCATCAACCAATAACCTCAAGAACAGACTGACCCCAAGGGTTAGGTCATTGCTAAAGCTCCCAGTTAACAAAAGATAAGGCTGGGGCCTCCCTGATGGCCCAGAGGTTAAAGTCTCAGCGCTATCAACCTATCACCAGCCACTGTGGCCCGAGTTCAACCCCCAGCCAGGGAGCTACCCACATGGCACAGCAGACCTCTCCTGTCTCACTCGCTGCTCCCCTCAGCAGTGTACTTTGGTCAATCTGCTTGTTCTGTTCCCCACTCTGTCTCTGGTGAATCCTCTCACCCTCACACCTCTGGCCTGTGCCCCAGTTCTTGTATAAATAAATAAATCTTTAAAAAAAAAAAAAAAAAAAGAAAGATTGGAACCAGGGGTGAGAGTCGGAAGTCTATCGGCGGACTCACCCTCCCAAAAGCCCTAAATCTGATTTTCAAATTGACCCACCCTTTTCTGTGCCAATAAAAAGGCCAGGATCTTGGTCTTGAGCAGCGTCCTGCGTCCCACAGCCTGCTCCACAAACCCCGTTTCTTTCCCTTACCAGTGCGGTGTTGCTGATGCAACAAGTGAAAGGGATGTGGGTCAAAGGGAGAGTGGCTGTGTTGCAGGTGGGCAGCATTAAGGCATATTGGATGCTGATGAAATGATGAAATGATGAAATGATCCAAGAGGGAAAAACTGATGCTGCAGGAGCAATGTCCTTGAGTAATAGGAGGCAAGACCCAGTGCTCGCAGGCGCGGGACATTGGCCTAGAAGCACAGAAGGTTCGTGTCGATGTTTCTACCAGAACCTATAGTATATGGACAGTTCAATGTCAAAAGCAAGTCATGAGATCTCTTGAGGTCATCCCTGCTGTCCCCACAAGAAGTCAGGTCATCAAAGGAGCCTAAGCGGGGGAAAGGATTTTAGAAGTCTTGATATCGAAAGCCAGCCTTAGTTTCCCTCAGCCAATAAAAGGAAACAATAAAAGTTTGAGGAAAAGGAAAGTGGTTTAATTTCAACAAATGAGGAGGGCAGCAGACTCCTGTCTGAGAGACCGCCGTCCTGCTCCTGCTCTTTGCCAGAGGGCAGGGGTATTCATGCAAAGGAAAGAAAAGGGGAGATGGGCGAGGGTCTGCCAAGGGGAGCGGGGAGGGGTGGCACATGGAGACAGGTGGGCGCCAGCTTGCTTTTTTCAACAACTGTTAACTCCCTTTTCCTTGGAAGGCAAGAAGACAAACCTGTCCAACAAGGGGGAAATGGCAAGAAATGGGGGGGAGATAAACTTGTTAATTCTTTTCTGAGAGACTGGTCATAAGGAATACAAACTTGTCAAACAAGGGCAAAGTGGAAGAGATGGGAGAAGACAAACTTGTTCATGCTTCTCTGAGAGACCAGCCATTTGTAACTGCATCAGTCTGAGGAGGGAAGGTTGTGAAATAACCATCGAGAGTAGTAGAGTGAATTAAATAGAGAGATGGTTGCTCTGCCAAGCAGCGATGAGGGACACTTGAGATTTATGGCTCTGCGACCAGTCGGCATGGGGTATGCAGGGTACACATGGGGATAGTTACGAGAGTTGGATTTTCCAAGGCTGGGATTTTAGCAGGACTAGAGGGTGAGGATCCTAGTCACATCCCAGCGTCTAGACTAGACTTGGCAAGGCAGATAAGGTACCGGCACTGTGGAGCTTGGATTTTAAAAAAGGGGTGGGGCGAGTTTGCAAATACGTTATCAGGTCGTATTAGTGCTAATAAGACAGTAAAAGGGTAATGAGGTTAAGAGTAGGGCCTGAGAGAATGTAGAGAGTCAGGGTAATGAGGTTAAGAGCGGAGCTGGGGAGAATGCATAGAATGGTTTCAAGAGCATGTGCTGAGGAGATGGCATTAAAATAAGGGCCAGTGACGCAAAGCCAGCTGTGTGGGGCTGAAGGATGTTTGGATCAGAGACCACAGGAGGCAGTGCTGGCAAGGGAAAAACAGATTTTAAAACTGCTGAAGGTACACTCGAGGGCGCTTGGTCATTGATTGGGTACAGGACTGGGGGAGAGAAAGGTCAAGGTGAGTGCCTGGGGGGTTCTCGCAGGGATAACTGGCCCTTGTTGGTCTCACCCGAGAGAGAATACGGGCGATCAAAGCTCGTTAGAAGAAGGGAAGATGATGATTTCACTTTCAGGAGATGTGGATTTTGCACCTAAACTGTGCCTGACACATAGGGCCTCCCCTGGTGGCGCAGCGGTTGAGCACTGGGCTGCGAGGTTGCCCACAGCCTCTGCAGCGCCCCGGCCACTGGCGAGGGTCTCACACACACACACACACACACACACACACACACACACAAAAACACAAACAGTGCCTGACACATAGTATGCACTCTGAGTAACGCTGAATGTTTCAGTGAGGCACCTGTAGGATGATTCCAAAACCAATCGAGGAACTATGATTGTTACAGCCTGAGGTGTGCAGGGCACATTTCACAGATGGGCAAACCCTGGCGCAGAAAGTCTGGGCAACTTGCTCTGTTTACTAGTGAGTGAATGTTAACAGCCTGAATAAAGTCTATGTCCAGCTGCTCTCCCCTTCACTGCTCAGATTGCACCATATCGTGGTTTTCTTTTTGTTTTTTTTTTTTAAGATACTTTTTTAAAAAAAGATTTACCCATTTATGCATATCAGAACAGGGGTACAGGCCAGAGGTGTGGGGTAGGGAGTAAGAGGATTCACCAGAGACAGAGTGGGGAGCAGAACAGGCAGATCTACTGAAATACACTGCTGAGGGGCGCGCTGGGGAGACAGGAGAGGTCTGCTGGGCTATGTGGGTCAGCTCCCTGGCCAGGGATCAAACTCATGCTGCAGAGGCTGAGGATAGCTTCATAGTGCTGTGCTTAACCCCTTGCGCCACCAGGGAGGCCCAGTTCTGTCATTTTTTTCTTACTCTCAGCAAGGGTACACTGGCCACAGGAACCCAGAAAGATTATTGACCACCAAATAATGCCAGAGACTTAGCCTGTGCCAACTCCACCTCAACAAGCAAGATCAAATGGATTAAGTTGTTTGCTGACCTTACATCTCTGCTCTTGGGCAATAAAGGGACACTAAGTGGCCATTTCTAGTCAGTCAGATGTGGAGCTAGATAAGGGAATGACCATGGGTGTAAAGTTTGTATAAGATCTCTTCCCAAGTGCATGAACTTGGACCTTTGGGCTCTGGTTAGAATGAGGACAGTACCTGAGAGTGAAAAAAATCACTCTGCTGGGGTGAAAGGGGCTTGGGTTTTCTTTCTCCCACTAAAGGAAAAACTGTAATTTGAATTTTAATATCATTACACATCTTTGGCATCAAGTGACACATAATAAACTGGAAATCCAGAAAGGCAAATGTTTATAGAGGAAGCACGTTATTTCAACACAGTGAATCTGCACTACAGCCCTCCGGACACTTCAGAGGTCACTTCAGAAAACTGCCTTCTCCTTTAATATCAAAGGTGAGGGCCTAACACCTTGAGGACAAAGGTCAGAGGTCGTATACAAACAGCTATGCACCAGAATTTTTCCTTTGACAGGACAGTGCTTTCCCTTTTTTCAAGGTTTTGTTATTTTTTTAACTTTTGTTTTCTTTCTTAATTGAATGCCTTCTGATGTTATGTTTGGTTAAGTTGGTTACATGCAATTTCACGTTCTATTCTCTCTCTACCCAATATTATGATGCTTGTGCAAACTACTTTCCTAGGCCCTGAAAGCTTTGAGTATGCCAACTCTGGAAATTAATTTTTGGCAGAGATCCCTGGAAGGAATAGGATGTCTCAAAAATTAAAACAGGACGCCAAAGCGTGTCATGACTTGGTTGACATTTAACCATCTTATCTTTTTTTTTTTTTTTTTTTACTATTTATTAATGCATATAAGAACTGGGGTGTAGGCAAGAGGTGCTGGGCATGAGAAGATTCACCAGAGACAGAGTGGGGAGCAGAACAGGCGGATTGACTGAAAGACAATGCTGAGGGGAGCAGTGGGTGAGTCAGGAGAGGTCTGCTGAGCCATGTGGGTTGCTCTCTGGCTGGCCGGGAATCGAACTCGTGCTGCAGAGGCTGCAGATAGTTTCACAGTGCTGTGCTTAACCCCTTGCACCCACCAGGGAGGCCCTCATTTGACATGGTGATCTCATGACCAGAGGCTACAGTCTGAGAGCTCCTGTTCTGGTTGATAGGACCCCACAGCCATCTCAACTCTAAACCACTAAGTCTAGGTCTAGGTTTCAGAAAACAGCGCCCTCTGCACACATATACTTGAAGTACTTGGTGATTTAGACGCAAAGGGGTTCTCCCACCACCACCACCCAAATTGCTCAAAACTGGTGAGCACATTAACATTCATCATCTAAGAGTTTGAATCATCAGAGATTGCACCTTAGGCTGGGCGCCACTAGCGATTGCCTACCCTTTGCCTTGATACCTTTCAACTTTATCCACCCATCAGCAAGGCCTCTGGTGCGGCGGCTGCAGCTTCTTGCTCCTACTCACAGCTTTCTCCCTTTCTCCCCTCCCCAGCGGATCCCCCAGTTTGCCCACTGCAGCTTTACTCACTGCAGCCGCCCTCAAACCAAGAACATAACCTGTCTCTCGCTTGCACCCAGCATGCCAGGGCTTCCTTCACGGTGTAGGAGGCAGGAAGGGATTGGCGTGTGAAACACCAGTTCTCCATCTGTTTCTGAAGCTGCAGCATCCCTGAATGCCAGAAACTGCTGGCCAAGGCTAAAGGTGGGGGAAAACCCTAGTAACTGGACAGATCGCCACAGAGAAACCGGCGTCTTTGCTCTTCAAAGAGCAGCTACAGGTCAATTCCGCTTTCCCATGTGGTCACCTGGCAGCCCTCATCAGTAAAAGTCAGTCTGCCCTATGTGTGCAGAGGGTATCCTCTGAACCAAGCCCTGGCAGTGGATTTACAAAGACCATGTGGAGCTAACACAAAGTTGCCTTGTGCTGCCACAAAGATCTGCTGGGGTCTCCCCTGGGAGGGCAGAGGTGCCAGGGCCACTGCTCAGTGCGTGACTGGCCCGCAGCTCCAGCACGTAGTCAGTTCACTGATGCCTTGCCAGCCACAGTGCCCGAACCAGGCCCCCAGGACCAGGACGCTTTCAGACCTTTATTGCAAAATGCATTGGATGGATTGGCAGGGCTCCATGGGCTGATTACTACAGAAGGAAACTGGCAAAGGGGTGTTGGATGCAAAGCTACCAGACTCACTTTGGAACACACCCAACTCAGGACGGTTTCTCCCAGGCCATGGCCATGCAGGGCTAATGAGGACTGAAGCACCATCTACCTGGCAGCAAGAGGCTGCTCTCCAACACCTCAGGAGCCCGGGTTTAAGCTAGTGGCTCAGCTGTCCACGATCATGCCCATGTGCTCTCAGAGCAGGGTAAGGCCAAGAAGCCTCATTCCAGTGTGAATGCTCCCAGAGGGTGGCACTCCAGGACGCTGGTGTGACAGAGTGGAATGACTGCACGGGCCTGTTTGGACTGCCATGGGCACTGGCTGTACTGGCACAGCTCACCTGGAGCAGAGCCCCAGGCTTCCCTTTAGAGAGGCCCAAGCCCATGAGCAGGGATGGTCTGCTGAAGTTTCTGGACTCTGTCAGAGTAAAACTGAAGGGGGGTGGGGGGCAGGAACTACTAGAAAGTGAAGGAGCTTAAAAAATCACAAGTATACTTTTTCTATGTTTGCTTCGGAGGCCTTTAAATACTTAAGAATAAATTGTATCGGAGACACTGGTAGTAAATTTGAGATTAAAATATAAATTAAGGGCCTCTCTGGTGGCACAGGGGTTAAGTTGCAGCACTGTGAAGCTATCTGCAGCCACTGCAGCACAAGCTCGATCCCCAGCCGGCCGCGGAGCAACCCACATGGTGCAGCAGACCTCTCCTGTCTCCCCGCTGCTCCCCTCAGCAGTGGATTTCAGTAGATCCACCTGTTCTGCTCCCCACTCTGTCTCTGGTGAATCCGCTCACCCACCCCTTCCCCCACATCTCTGGCCTGTACCCCAGCTCTTATATGCATAATCTTTAAAAAATAATATATATATATATATAAATTAAGACCTTCAAAGGCGAAAAGTGGCCCCTTCTTTTCTAACCAGATCCATTCCCCTGCCTGTGAAGAGCTGTTCCTCCACACCCCCCATTTCTTTTTATTTTTTTAAGACTGTTATTTATGTTTATTTTTATATTTCCTTCCACTTTTTTTTTGCCTTTTTAAAAGGTATTTATTTAATTATTTTTAAATTTAATTTTATATATTTTTTACATCATTTTTCATTTTTGCACAATGTATGCATTTCCGTATGGGGACTATAAACACCCCCATTTCTAAGGTGAGAATCTGGCTCCTCTTTTCCTGAGCTGGTTGCAGGGAATCTGCAGTCATGGTACCGAACGCCAGTCTGTTTCCCCCCAGCCAATAATAGGAAACAAGAGTTTGAGAAGGAAAGTGTCGGGTTGTCGGAAAAGTCAAGATGCATTTTTGCTTGAAAAACATAAAAAATGCGTCATAACTTCTCCAACAACCCAATAGTTTAATTTGTCGACAAACTGAGGGCAGCCACCCTCAGTCCACAGGCCACCAGCCTCCCCTTTGGTAGAGTGCACGGGTATTTACACAAAGGAGTCAAAGGGGAGGTGGGCAAAGGTTAGTTCCTCCTTTTGATGTGGGCATCTGGAAGTTTTTGGGGAGATTCAGGTGGCTTTGTTAATACCTGGTGTTTTCCATATTATCCTAGAAATGTTTCTTCTCAAGAAGACAAGGTTGGGCCTCCCCGGTGGCACAGCGGGTTGAGCGCCGCGCTATGAAGCCGTTCTCAGCCTCTGCAGTGCGGGTTCGATCCCCGGCCGCCGGCGAGGGTCCCACATGGCGCGCAGACCTCTCCTGCCGCCCGCTGCTCCCCTCAGCAGTGTGCTTTGGTCCTTCTGCCTGTTCTGCTCCCCGCTCTGGCTCTGGTGAATTCTCTCACCCTCCTGCACATCTGGCCTGTACCCCAGTGCTTATATAAATAAATAAATCTTTATTTTTTATTTTTTAAAGATTTATTTATTTATACAAGCACTACTGGGTACAGTCATGACCTTCCATTTCTATGATAGAAAAGGGCATCCTATCGTCTGGCTACTTCCTGTTGAAGGAGGTCAAAGTTGGGGTTTTCTATTATGGAAGGTCTGCACTTGCTGGTACCATAGTTGCTGGTGTGATGTTAAGGCCTCTGTGGCAGTGCGGCAGCAATTAAGTATGCAGCATATACCCAAATAGTGGGGTATATACCCAAATAGTAGGGGTAACTTTTTCCTTTCAAGATGATGACATTTAGGATACAGTCTGAACTGAAGAGGACCAGAGACTAATACAGAAAGTTACTGAGACATAATTTTCCTCTACCCTCATCCTTATTCTGCCCAATAGTACACTAATCTAAATTCAAATCATTTTGAACTTAGTTATATTTGCACAAAGGGAAGAATATTTGCATATGTGCTTATCTGACCCATAGGGCAGAATAACCAAGCAGAATGTTGTTGGCTTTGTTGAAAACTCCCTAAGGCCTAGAGTGAGCTTTTAACATCCTGTCCATGTACACTTCAGAATCAAAGCCACAGAATTACCAAACTTCACCTGAGAGTTCTTCTCAAGGTTCCCAGGACTTTTTCCAGTCTTGCCAAGTGAGGCAACCTTCCTCACCTTTCATAGAGTTCTTTGGAACCCTATAAGCAAGGTGACAGGCTGTTCTTAGCTCAGCTTTCTGGGCTCAGCTCAAATTCAACTCCTAGAGCATTTCAATCAAAGTCTTGTAACAAAAATGTTTCCAATTTTCTAGCTTAAGGAGAAATAAATAAAATTCCCTATTGAGATCATGAAAAGATAGACATATCATTAGAAATACAAATGTTGCCTACAAGTTTGTTTTTTTTTTGAGATGAGAAAGAAAAAAGCAAATGTTCCAGTTTGCTCACAAAAAGATGCAAATTGTCATTTTATAGATTATAGCCTAGTTTGAAGACAAACTTTCTAGAGATAAAAGAGCAAAATATTAAAAGCCAGCATTTTTTTTAAAAGTCATAAATATTATATAAATCCTCCTCAGTGTAGTTTGTCCCATGTAAGTCTTGATCTTCTGTTTGTAATTTTCATAAATCCAATTTTTCTATAGACTCAATTTTTCTATATCCAGTTTTTCTCAGTTCCAGAACAAATGTATACTGGAAGTCTCTTTTCTGTGATTTTTCTGAACACAAAGCTCAGCAAGTAACCTTTAGAAATAACAAAAACTTGTGTTTTATAAATTTAAAATACTGGATTTTTTAAAGATTAATTTATTTATGCATACAAGAACTGAGGTATAGGCCAGAGGTGTTGGGTGGGGGGAGGGTTGGTGGTGGTGTCACCAGAGACAGCGTGGGGAGCAGAATAGGGTGATCCACTGAAATACACTGCTGAGGGGAGTAGCAGGGAGACAGGCGAGGTCTGCTGCACCATGTGGGTCAGCTCCCTGGCTGGGGATTGAACTTGTGCTGCAGTGGCTGTGGATAGCCTCACTATGCTAAGACTTACCCCCTATGCCACCAGGGAGGCTCTACAGTGTCTGCTTTAGTAGTTCCTTTTGCACAGGTTTTCAGTGTCTCAGAAAGCTCTGTTGTTTTTTTTTTTTAGGAAAGAATTGAAATACAATCGTGCTGGTCCCCTTCCTCCCTCTCTGCTCCTATGTGTTTGTGGGGCTCCCCAACACCCAGAACCACGCTGTTGAGATGGACACACGGTCTGCAAACTCCTGGATAATTGTCAATCCAAAGTGCAAACTTCAGGTTCTTTATTAAAATGTAAAATAAATGTTTTTATTAACAACAACAAAAAATTAGAAAGTGCTTCTAAAAGGTCTATAATTCAAATTAATTTATAGTGAAAATAATAATAGCTACCCCATAATGATGTGAAAATTAAATGAAATAATTTTTGTACAATTTTGAATATCCAGGGTATTGTGAAGACCCAAAAAACTTGAGTTGGGAAAGAGCCTTGCCCTCACCCAGGTATCCACATCTCACCAAATGAAACTCCAGGAATTAGAATGTGGTAACGACATTGTTGAGGTCCCACTCCCATACAGAAAGGAGAGAAAAAAGACAAATTTAAAAAACTGAAAAGGAAATAGTAAAACTACCTTTAGTTCTAAATAACATGATCGTACACATTGCATATACAAGGAATCCACAAACTATTAAAAAAATAAGCACATTTTCAAGGCCATGTGATATAAAGTCAATACAAAAATATCAAATATACTTCCCACACTTGCAAAAAATAAGTAGAAGAAAATGTAAAAATACTACCATTTACAATGAGATTTTTAAAAAAATACCTAGGTCTAAATCAAATGTGCAGATGTCTACACTGAAAATTATAAAGCAACAGAGAGAGAAATCAAAGAAGGCCTAACAAAAGGGGAACTAGCCTGTTTCATGGATTTCTTGTTGTTTTCATTTAAGTCAAAGCATATATTCAGCAGAAATCTTCCTGATGAAGCCCAATGATTCCCCAAACCAAAGACCTACTTTTAAGCACCCTTTAAGGTAGTTTAAACAAGGCCAGCTATAGCTCAGCAAAAAGCAGTTCAACTCAAGTACAAAATATACAGAGCAGTTACGCAAAGAAAAAAAGGGGGGATAGAATTGGGAAATAAATGGAAGAATTGTGATGAAACGGGAAGTAAAAATATCACCTAAAGGGGAAATCTATATAGTGGTTTGAAGCCCAGGCCTGAAGCCAGATTGCCTGGCTTATCTCCTGCCTTTCCATTTAGTCCCTGTGTGGTCAAGTTGCTTAACTTCTCTGTGCCTCTATTTTCCAAATGCAAAATAGGGGTGGTGAGAGAACCGGCCTCTTGGAGTTGCTGAGAAGACTACACAGGGGCAGTCCCACTGTTTTGTTTTTTAAAAGATTTATTTATGCACACAAGAGCTGGGGTACGGGCCAGAGGTGTGGGGGGGTGAGAGGATTCACCAGAGACAGAGTGGGGAGCAGAGCAGGCGGAAGGACCAAAGTACACTGCTGAGGGGAGTGGGGGGGGGTGGTGGGGAGGCTGGATCTTGTGCAGCAGAGGCTGCAGAGGCTGCAGACAGCCTCCCAGGCTGTGTCCCAGGACTGTCATCTTTGGCACTGAAGAATCCTGAGCAAAATTAATTCTGGGAGTTGCGCTGGTAAAGACAGACAGATGCCCCGGACCACACCCTACATTTCCACCTTCATTTTACACATGTCAAAAGAGAATCTCACGCCGATGGACCCAGATTTGACCCCGAGTGTGAAATCCTAAGTCTATGACATTGGCTTTTGCTGCATGACTTTATATTTGAAAATTTTAAGTCACATTTTAAAAGTGGATAGTTGAGGTTTTTAAATTACAAGCATGTGATGGAAAGAACATTTAAAAAATCTTTTTTAAATGATCTGTGCTTTGGTGTCCTCCACCAAACCGCAAGTTTCTCTAAGCAGGAAGCGTGATCCATCCCTGTCTGCACCCCTGGCACCCGGTTCACTGTCAATACGGGTATCTGGGTATTTTAAAGTAAAATTCTGCCAGAAGCATATACCCAAATACCCAATCTCTGAGGTCAGGGCTGGAGCTGAGGGGTGAGGAGGGGGGCCAGGATCTGTTTTAATAGATACCCCCAGCGCAGGTGCTCTCCAGGCAAGCTTTGGGATCCAGACTTTGCTTCGGGGGCGTCTGGGGAGTCCTGTCACCGGCAGGGGTTTGTCACTTTAAGGCAAAGCGCTGGAAGCCGGGTGCAGGGTGCAGGCCAGAGTCAGGCTGCTGGTCCCCCAGGCGCCGAGAAAGTAGTTGAAAGTGCGGGCAGCTGTCGTTGAAAGAGTTTGTAGGATTTGTTTTCTTTCCCCGATCAGATCCATCCATGTTTCACTCCCACTGGGGGAGGGAGTGGGCGCCGCCGAGAAAGTGGGGTGTTGGTCTGAAGGAGGTGGGGCGAAATAGCCCCACCCCATTGGTGCAGGTTGTTTGCACACTGCCGCTCCATGGCCGCCTTCAAAAATATAAAAGGCCACGCAGCTTCGCGACCGAGCTGAAGGGTCGCCCGGCGCTGCAGTTGGGACGCGGACCCCGCAGCGGAGCTCAGCTCGCAGCCCCGGATCGTCTGGCAGGGGGGACCCCACCCCAGCGCGTAAGGTCAGCTGCCCTCGCCCCAGGCCCGGTAGGTGCAGCTCCCCGCGGCCCAGCGCCCTCCCCGGCGCGCGACTGATGCGCGCCCTCTCCCTTCCCCAGGACAGGTGCTCTGCTGGACCTGGGCAGGCTGCGGCGACCATGACCAAGAAGCGAGTGGCCGTGGTCGGGAGCGGAGCCAGCGGGCTCTCGTCCATCAAGTGCTGCCTGGACGAGGGCCTGGAGCCCGTCTGCTTCGAGAGGTCGGATGACATTGGTGGGCTCTGGAGGTTCCAGGTAAACCTGCTGGCTCCTTGATACTTGGAATACTTACTACTCTGTGCGGCCAGACGGGGGCCAGCTCACCTGCGCCAGGGAATGCGATGGGCATTCAGTGATTCAGCGGGCTGCCAGCCTGAGGCCCTTCGCAGCCATGCCCTGTCCCAGGGCAGCGGCCCTCGCTTTTCCTTCCCATAGACTGAGCTCATCTAGGAAGAGGTACCAGGAGCGTTTTCATTTAGGCAGTTCTGCTGCTATCCGGGAGAGGGTAGCCTCCAAGCAGGCAGAAGCGTCAGGGGTTGCTCCTGTTCTGGTCAACAGCTAAGGGACCTAGAATACCCGCTTACAGCTTCTTTCAAAAAATAAAATTTATTAATTAAAAAAAAAAATCCCCCTTCAGTCTTCTCTGATCTTACTTTTCCTTCTCTCTCTCTCTTTAAAGTTTGGCTCGCATTAGCCATTTCTCTAATAATCCCAGTGAACACACTGTAAAATTTGGCTGCCTCTTTTGCTTTGAATTTTTCCTCCACTTGAGAAATCAAATCCACAGTTCAAAGTCCTGTCTTCAAAAAGAGGATAGAGGGCACCTCTCAGTGGGTTTCTTGTCCTTTCAATAAACTCCCTTTTTAAGTTGCTTTAAAATGCACAGTCCTGTAACTCACTAACAGGCAAGGTATCGCCTCCTGAAAAGATAAATTTATTAAGTATCAAAGGAGATCGTCCCCCTAGGGCATCTCCAAAGGACATGGTGTTTGTTTTTCAACTCCCTTTCAAAACCGCTGAGAGGCAGTAAGGCGTCCATAAGTGTCTCCTACTTCACAAGAACTGACGCGGTGTCAGTCAGTCACTTGGAAGTGGCTTCACAGCCTTCCTTAGTACAGTTCTTTCTTATCTTGGCAGAGTCTTGGGGGACTAACTACTTAACAATTGTCCTTATTCAGATCTAGAATAAGGTCAGGGCAGGCCCCCAGGGCTCGTCATAATCTGTCTTGGACAGGAACTGAAAAGGCTTTTAACTAGTTTTTAGTAATCAGTAGAAAACTCTACTTTCGAAATCCAGCCATGACTTAGTGCGGAGCTTAAGACCCCAGAAAGTAAGTGGGAGCCCTGAGATCTCAGGCTGCACGCGCTGGCGGCAGTGCAGGGGAGCCTCGGCCTTGGGATGATCCCGTGCACGTGAAATGCTCAGTGGATTTCATAAAATTGAGGGTCTGGATTCCAGCAATCCTCTAATCAATTAATCTTTTAACCATTATCCAGCCTGTATCTTTACCTACTGGTCATGTGACCATGGGGGAAATCGGTAAACCTCTCTCCACCTGTTTTTTCATTTAAGGGCATAATCATGTACCCACTCCCTAGAGCTACTGTGGGAACTAAGTGGATAATTACTCTGCCTGATGTACGGACTGTGTGTTAGTTATTCATGGCAGGTGGCAGGGAGGGGAGTGAGAGGACTCACCAGACAGAGTGGGGAGCAGAACAGGCAGATCGACTGAAATACACTGCTGAGGGGAACAGCAGGGACACAGGAGAGGTCTGCTGCACCATGTGGGTAGCTCCCTGGTGTTGGGGGGGTGTTTGAACTCATGCTGCAGGCCAGCTTCATAGTGTTGCAACAACCCCTTGTGCCACTAGGGAGGCCCCTCTGGTAAACATTCTAGCCAGGTTTGGCAACTACTGAACAGGCATGAATCCAGTTGAGGGTAAGAAGTTGGGGCCATCTACTTGCTTTTCAGGTTTCTGACTTTTATCTACAAAGTGGTTTAAACTTGTTCTTTGCTAAAGACTTAACTTGGAGGGTTGTTTTGTTTTGGGGCTTTTTAAAAATTATTCTTTGGGGAAAATTTCAACATCTTACAAGCTGTTCCTTGGAAAATCGCCGGTATTTCATCATAACTCTAACTTCTGTTAAGACAGACCACATCTGTATTACAGATGTGGCTGCATATATGTAGGTTGCATATATTTTACATACATCCCACTATATGTCACATCTATTTTAAACATACATCATTTTTATCTAGAGAGGTCAGTGTGATGCCTGACACATATTAGGTACTAAATGTAATCATGTTTTGTAAATGAATCCGTGTGAAACAAAATGTCTGGAGTGGCTGTGTAGGATACGGGTAGAGCTGGACACCTTTATTTTCACATACTCACCATTACACAGTTGTGGCACCTGCGGGGTCATAAACATCCATTAACTGACATTGACATTTCCTCAAGAATTTTCTCTTTGGCAGACCTGATTCCCCACCCTTCCTAGCATGTTACCTGGGTCCTGTTCTTCCCCATCCTATGACCCTCAATTTTATGAAATCCACTGACGGTTTCAAGTGCATGCGATCATCCCAAGGCTGAGGCGCCCCTGCACTGCCGCCAGCGTGTGCAGCCCAGGAACGGAGGGCTCCCGCTTACTTTCTGGTGACAGACCCCAGGAATTCCACATGTAGGGCTTTCTTCTCAGACCCCATCACTGGTATTTTCCTGTCTCTACTCTGCTTCCTCTGTTCCATCTGCCCAACAGTAGTAGGATTTACCACTTGCCCCCTTCCTATTATCACTGAAAACTTTCCATAATTGTATATACACTGTCAAGATATTAATTATACTCCATGGCCTCCTCACTGAGGTCAGATCAGACTGACTACAGATGTGAGCGCCAATGTGAGACATGTCATGTGATTTCATATTCCAATATGAATGGAAGAGCTTAAAAATGATCAGTCTCTTATGGAATGCTGAGGATTTGATCATTATTTAATGCTGGCAAGTGATTTTTAATATCCTTTAGATAATCTAATGTTTGAATTCCTTAAAGCATAGCAAAGCAATGTTTTCAAACTTCATTGTGCACATGAATCAGTGGAGATTTTGCTAAAATGGACATTTTGACTCAGAGGTTACACATTTCTAACAAGTCCCCAGGTGTGGAAATGCTGTTAATCTGAAAACTACATTTTGAATAGTAAAGTTCTAAAATGTGTGTATAATGTGAAAAAGAGAATACTAGATACACTGTAACATAAAATGTGGCTAATGAATAAGTGTTCATTTAAAATAAAAAATTAAGTAACACACCCTCAAATGAATAGGTTAAATTTAATAACTCCCTTCCCCCAGGGAAAAAAATGGCAAAAAGAAACAGAAAAAGATAACTGAAGGGAAGCAAAGGCACGTAAATAAGGGGAACATAGGACGGTGGTTGGCAGATATGGCTACACACTGAAGAACCGCTTGGGGCATGTATAACAAATACTGACGACAGGTGGTCCGGGAAAGTCTAGTTTCATCTTCTAGTTTCATATCTACCTGTTTCCTCACCTAAGGAGATAATATCGCACCCATTCTCTAGAGCAGGTGCCAGCACAGGTCTCCGCCAGCTACTTCTAATATGCAGCCAGCGCGGCCACATTTTGCCTTATGGCTCTTCCCCCAGTTTTTCTATGTGACAATAAGGGTAACACTGCATACTTAAAGCAAAGTGAATAATCACTGATTAAACATTTCTGGACCTCGGTGTCTCTGTTAGATTCTGTGGAAATGTTATTGCATGCCCTCCTGCCACTGCCCTCAGGTGTTTAGCTGACTGGCACATTTGAGGTCAGTGCCATCCAGCCCACTGCCTTGGGCTTTCTGGGGCAAACACACTGTGTCTCCCTAGCAGTTCTCAACTTTGTCTACACATTAGACAAAAAGCAATTAAAACATGATACAGTTGGTGGGGGTAGGGGGCAGCCCAGGCTTTAGTGTTTTCTAGAGCTCCCCACATGCTTCCAATGTAGACAGGTTGACAACAACCATCCTCAGGGAGCTTCTGTTCCATGGGATTCCAACAGTCTGACAAGGGAACAGAAGATCCACTGTCCTCACCCCTTCCACAGAGGGTGGGTCATTTTTCTTCTGCCCTTAATACAGCTTTCCATCCCTCCGGTGTCTGTCTTCTCTTGTGTGAACTTCCTCAACTGTTCTCAAAGGTGTGCCTGGGTAGGACAGTCAACCAGGGTGCCTGTGTAGAGGGCAGGCTGCCCCAGCCATACAAAGTACTATGTTTCTGATTAGAATGTTAATTTAATTCTATGATATTACCTTTCTACTGGAAGTTACACAGGCTATTTACAATGTCCTTAAATAGGTTTCAAAGACACAGTTTTAAATGTCTTCTAATTCTTTCTCCATCATTCACTCAGTTCATTTCAAAGCACTCTGGACATACACTATGCATCAGGGACTGTGCTGACCAGACACAGCGAGCAAGAAGACATATCTCTCCCTCTCAGATACCTCACAGCCACAGAAACAAATGCAGAGCTACACAGTGTGTTTAAGCCGCCTTGCTGATGCACAGGAAGGGACTACATGAGGACACAAATACTGAGAGATGGAGGCGTGTGAGTGTGACAGAGTGTGAGTGAGTGAGTGTAACATATTTCACTTGACTCTTCTTTCAAAAACTTTTTCAAATGTTTACTGGCTCCTTCTAAGTTATGAAGCTAACTCTCAAGTTGCTGTGACTGCTCCTTCCTTACTGTAGGAAAAGCCCGAAGAAGGAAGGGCCAGCATTTACAGGTCGGTGGTCATCAACACTTCTAAAGAGATGATGTGCTTCAGTGACTATCCCATCCCAGACCATTTTCCTAACTTCATGCACAACTCCCAGGTCCTGGAGTATTTCAGGATGTATGCCAAAGCATTTGACCTTCTGAAGTATATTCGTTTTAAGGTATGGAATTTGGGCGTATCTTTGTGTTTGAAGTTATTTATCAAATAAATGAAGAATATGGTTTCACTTACTGAGGGTTCCAATGTAAAGACTGGCTTGACACGCACATGGATGTATCCAGAGACACCACGCTTTATCTTTCCTGTACCTTCGCTATCTGGGGGCTCTGAGTTGCAGTGTTGTCATTGCCTTCATTTTAGACTGTTTGACTGCAAATAAAACAAGTGAGAGAAATGTTTTCCCAGTTATAGGGTGGAATTGACAGCTATGGGAACTTTAAAACCTGGCCTCACGCTTGCTCACTACTGCTCGCCCTTTTGTACGTCCTGGTGCATTGTTTCATGTGCTCACAGCCTCCTGGGGTACTGGAAAGTGGTTGAGGAAACAGGAAACTCTGGTGTCGAGGGAAGAACACTGAATTAGGGAACAGAAACTTGGGTTCTGCTTTGTGATTTCAGGCATAAATCCCTCAACTTCGGTTTATCTTAATTTTCTTGTTTGTAAAACGAGGCGATTATAAAACACGATGTACTCTGTCATATCAATGGTTCCCTCTTGATGTAAAGCACTCCACAATTTTTCTATTGTTTTTAATATTTCTGAAATCTGGCAAATCTTCTACCTTCTGACCATTCTGCTAAATCACACCTTTTTCTGTTTAACGATAAATAATAAAGGGTCACCTAATATCCAGTGGCAACTCCCAAAGGAAGCCATTTATAGCCCAGTAAAACCCTTTTCTGCTTGTCTATATACAGAGTTAACTTGTCTGGTACCACACTAAGCAGTGAAGGTACAAAAAGGAAAAACAAAATAAAACAGTGGTTTCATAGTCTAGTTCAGGAGATAGAAAAATGAAAAAAAAATTAGGATAAATATATTTAATGGAAAAAAAAGAATTACAGGGTGATAAATAACATAAAGAGCCACACACTGTAGTCAGAGAAGATGCTTAGCCCTCAGGGTATACGGCTCGAGCAGCAGCGTGTCCTGAGAGGAGATGATATCCCAGCTGAATGTTAAAGGGTGAATAGGAATCTGCTGATGAAGAAGGAAGAGAAAGGTGGCCGGGCATAGGCGCCAGCTTGGGAGAAAGCAAGAACGTGCTAGAAGGAGCGATGGCTGGTGCAGGCTGGCAGGGTGTGCGGGAACAGACCCTGGAGCGCATGGGGACACTCGCTCAACGTTCCTGAACCTACGTGGAGCAACCCAAATTTACTAATATTTTTGAAAAGCTTTAATGATATCCTGAGCGTCCGTCTCACAGTCTCTTTATACGCACTGGCGTGTGTGGGCGCCACGAGAGGTTCACATACAGGTGCCACTGAGATGCTTCCTGTTCTACTAGAAAAGGCCACTTTGCAGCTCAGTCACATGCTCAAGGTTAGACGGTGCGGACAGGCCGGGGGTAGGAAGACATCAGGAAGTCCTCGGATGTCCGAGAGCCAGGGAGGAACAGGCTTTAGTGCCTGGAGTATCTCCGACGACAGGAGAAGGCCGTTTTAAAGTGCCCAGCAGCCCTGGGACAAGGTCCAAGGGAATGAGTAAGCGGCTCTCTCTGGCCCAAGAGAGGGCACCATCAGCGCCGACTCGACTTCAGTCGCCTGCCGCCTAGAAGCGTTCTCCCTCTGCCACTGCCCTGACAGGAAAGCTCTTATTTGTGGGTGCAAATCCAATATCCCTTCGTGAGCCCCACCAGGTGGTGTTAGCCACGGGCGTGACTCTGCAGGGGTCACGGCAGGGAGGATTCCCACCGCGCCGGCCGCGGTGACCCTCCCTTCTCTGTCCAGACCACTGTGTGCAGCGTGAAGAAGCGGCCTGACTTCTCCACTTCAGGGCAGTGGGAAGTGGTCACAGAATCCGAAGGCAAGAAGGAGGCTTCTGTCTTCGACGGAGTCATGGTTTGCAGCGGCCATCACACCAACGCTTACCTGCCCCTGGACAGCTTCCCTGGTGAGTAGCCTCCAGAAGGCAGACGCTCGCCCGTGCCCTGACCCCCGAGGGAGGAGGGTGGTGAGTGATTCCCACCTTGGCAAAGGAAGGTTTACCCTCGTTCTCCACGCTCCCCTGAAAGACGTTGGGGTCACTGTGTTACTGCCATTTGGGGGTAGGAAAAATGGCAGTTTTGGAGACCAGAGGGAAACGAGAGGCCTCTCTATGCAGTGTCACGATGACTTCAGTTTTCCAAGTGTTAATCCTCACCAGGTCGAGTGAGGATGGCGTTAATCCCCGTGAGGGTAAATGAGGGTATTTTCAGCAGTCGAGGAAACAAACAGAAATATTGAGTTTCTGAGGAAGAAATTAAAGCTTAAAGAAAGAATTTAATTACAGTCTTTGGCCTGGATTTTCACTTTGGGAAAAAAAGCTCTCTGTGCAGAGTTCAGAGTGCATGGAGACGCAGACACTCCGCTGAAACAGGAGTCGGTGTTCCGAGGTGAAAAGACAAAGGGGCAGAGAGGTTTTCTGAGGCAGAAGAGATTCTGAGTCTACAAATCCAAAAGACAAATAGAACCTGCATTATGCAGACTACTTGGGCTGAGGAAATCACAAGATTCTGCCCTGAGGCTGCGGGGAAAAGAGCAGCCGGAGAGTGAGAATATGTGGAGAAACGCGCATAGATTCTACACACTGCAGAAAAATGAAAGGTTTAACAAATGATACTAGATAATCCATCCCTTGGCAACTACTCCCCCTTCTCTTGCAGGTATTGAGAAGTTCAAAGGACAGTACTTCCACAGTCGGGACTACAAGAATCCAGACAGCTTCACTGGAAAGAGAGTCATTGTCATCGGCATTGGGAATTCTGGAGGGGATCTGGCGGTGGAGACCAGCCACGTGGCCAAGCAGGTTGGAACCAGTCACCATTTACGTTGCCTGAGCAGGGAAGGTGCTGGGGGACTCTGCATAGCCCACCAGCGCCGGCTGCCAGCGCGGGGCTTCCTTTCATCCCCGCGCTTGGCAAGTTTATGATAATGATGCCCAGGTTACAGTTAGATTTCCTGACTCAGTTGGCTGCAGACCCAGGGTTCGCTCATGATCAGAGATCCCAGTCAGCTGTTTCTGAATGTGCTCTGGCTTTGAAGACCGAGCAATTTCCAGGGTGCTGACTGGAACACAGAATTCTGAGTGGGGGTCTCCCACCGGGGAGCGGGCATGTCGGGCATACATGTGGAGGAGAGCACACTGGGTCACCGAAAGCTGTTCACTCACGGGATGGTGGGGAATTTTTCTCTTCACTCCCCAAGTGGAAGAGAGGAGCAGTCTAACCCTGCCAAAGACAGCCCGGGGACCGGTAAGGCAGGTGCCACCACTGCAGCGACTGCAAGCAGCTCCCCAGCCTATGCACACAGTGAGGTGACACAGAAGGACATTTGCTCTAAAGCGGCTTTTCTTACAAATCCAAATTTGTAAACATGCTCTTCGCTTACAAGCTCTAGGTGGAAAACTGACATAAGAAGTATGTAGCCATTAAGCATGTCTCAAGGGCTTACTATACGCACACCTTCCACAAAACAGCTCAGTTCTCACAACGGTCTTGTGATAGGTTATTATTTTATACATAGAGAACCTTTTAATTGAGGCTTTGAGTGTTTGCATTACTCATCCGCTTGTATAACAAAAGTTACATGGATCGGCCCACTAGATGGCTTGATTCTTAAGAGCATGAATGCTCTTCTGCCTTCATATGTAAAAGTGCTTTATTAGGACAGCACCCAAGGTCACCGTCAGTGAGACCACACGTGTGAAGCACCTGACACCCTCTGCAGTCAAACACCTTTTCACACGAGAGTTAAACAAAGACCATAAAGCAATGTTCTCATCTGGAAACCCTCTCTGGAGAGTTTGGTAATAATGTAGAGAAAGTAGCACATCCCAGGTGATTGGATTTTGCTGAGTAATTGAATATCAAACCTTTGTGAGCCCTGAACATGGCCTTTAGCCAGCAGAGGCCACAGAAAGATGACCAGCTTCCTGGTGTCCCGCTAGCAAGCCTCAGGATCCCCATTACATAATGTACGGGGCATTTCTTAAGCAGTCTTTGGAGTAGGTCAGAAGTGGCCTGGAAAGGCAGTTCTGCCACTTACCAGCTGCACCACCTCAGGCCAATTATCCCGCTTGCTGGGCTTCTCATCCGTAAGTGGGAATAGTAATTCCTACCCGAAGAGACTGTTGTGGGGATGAAAGAAAATGTACAGGAGCTAGCTCCGTCGCTTCCAGACCAGATTCTTGATAAATCGGAGGCATGTGTTACACTTCTTACTCTAGAAAAAGCACATCTGAAGTGACAGAAAATAAGAGTGTAAAAGATTTTCCAATACAAATATTAAGCAACACGTTTTTGTAACAATACAATGTCAAAAGCCAAAAAACAAAAGACTGAGACTGTATGGAATGACATCAACTTGCTTTCAGTTTTCATGGCCTTCATTTTAAATGAGCTGGGCAGGGGATAAGCAGCAGAGAAGTTCAGAGGGTGGAGAGCAGCCAGAACAGTGAATGGGACACTGCGGAAGAGGCAGATTCGAGCTGGTTCTTAAAAATGAAGAGACCTTGAGAATTAAGTGGCTGGGGGTGCGGGGAGGCAGGATGTCACCATGCAGAAATGCAGCGCTAGCTCCCAGCAAGTCATATTCGTGGCCAGTGAATACATCAGTTTAATGGTAAGTTTAGCACCCAAGAAGGAAAATGGTAGGAAATAAAAAGGAAAATTTCAAGAAGATTGTAGAAGGACTAAAAAAGCCAGACTACCGAGTCTGACCTTAATCTTGAAGAAAATGGGGTGTTTCTTAAGGGTTATGAGCCAGAGGATGGCAAAAGTGAACAACTTTCTCCCACACCCCAGGTTTTCCTCAGCACCAGGAGAGGGTCCTGGATCCTGAATCGAGTGGGCACCCATGGCTATCCTTCGGATGTGCTGCTGTTTTCTCGACTGACATATTTTATAAAGAAGATTCTCAGTGAATCAATGATAAATACAATTTTGGAAAAAAGATTGAACAACAGGTTTGACCACACAATGTTTGGCCTGAAGCCTAAACACAGGTAAGTCCCCAGGACAGGAGTGTGGCAGGAATGACCAAGGTACAGAACAAGGACTGTCACCTAGGCCAGTGACAGACTCACCTCTACCTGTACATTTAGAAAATTCACAGAATCAGCAATCAGGTTTCTACCTTGCTCCCACAGAAGTCCAAGATCTCTAACTCTATAATCCTTGCTCTATGATTCTGCCTGCATTAACCATTTTATCATTCCCCCTGACACCAGTTCTTTTTGCATGGTGTCTAACAATAACATGGTAGTAGAGAGGAGTGCATCATTCATTCATTCAACAAACACCAAGTAGCCTTTTAGAGCCAAGCATATACTGGGTCAGAAAATACAGAGATTTAATACCTAATGGTAATTAGTAAAAAAATGAAGGACACATGGGTGCTCATTGTTCTTACCATGTTGTAGTAAATCTGCACATTAAAAACAGTAACAGTTAAAAAGAAAAAAAGTATTTAATAGCAGCCTCTAGAGATACTTCCATAGTCTACCTCCCTGGTTTTGTGAAGGAGTATGTGCTTTGTAAGCCAAATATTCTTTTTATCATATTCTATTGTCTATTCTTGCAGGAGTGTTTAAGGTCAGGTCCATTCCTCAGGAATGCCATTTTTACCTGTGTGACTTGGAACAAATTAGTTTCTCTAAGTGTCAGTTTTCATAGCAGCAAATGGACATAAATCACCAGCCTACAAGGTTGTTGTAAGAATTAAATAATGCACATAACTCATTATCTTAAGTCCTCAGAAAGGCAAGGTGTTGCTATTTGTATTAGTACGAATTCTTTGTTGCCATAGCTCTTGAATCTCTCATCTTAAATAATTCTTTTTTTTTTTTTTTGATGTGGACATTTTCTTTTTAAGAATCTTAGTCAAGTATTTTGTAGAAAGTCTCTAAGTTTGGACTTGCATGGTTTTTTATGGGGTTCAGGTTAAGCATTCTCAGCACGGACACTCAGACGCTGCGCAGTGCCGTCTTACAGGGCCCTCCTCAGATCAGTTTCTCCTGCATCCCTGATGCTAAACTGGATCCGCTGGATAAGGTGCAGTCAGCCTGGCGTCCCCTTGTTCCAGTTTGTTTTCCTTTGGGGTTACGTAACCCCACCTTTTACCCAGCCATTTCACCCACCTAGTGGAAACTATAGCATCCTTATCTTTGATGATTACAAAATGAAGTTTTATGGACTAGCAGAAGATAAACAAATGCGGCGTTCTAATTATAAGTACAATGTCTTGGAATAGCAACAAACATTATGCTCTAGGCTGCAGGAGCCTGGCTTGGCTGGACTACATGGCGAGATGGCTGAACAGGCAGACTTATCAGTCGGGTACACGCAAACCACTGCTCTGCTAAGAAAAACATCTGGAATAAAGACAGTTCAGAGCTACTGAAAGATTTTAAGCAAGCGGAAGACAGAATTTTAAGCAACTGAGTGATGTCATAATAAATACACTTTAGGAAAGACCATGCAAAAATCCTGTGGAAGATTGTGGGAAGGGAGAGAGTACAGGAGACCCTAAGGACAACTGTGATCATCCAGGTGAGAGAGAGACTAGAAGCAGCTATTCTGAGGATGTGAGGAGGAGAGTGGGAAACGCCTTGGGGAGCAGATCTAAGACTGGCAGTTTTGTGGCTTGGCCAACAATGTGGATGCGGGTAATGTCAGTGAAAGCAGTAAGTGTGGAGAGAAAGAGCAAGTGGTGAGGTCAGAATGCAGAGTAGAGTCTGCATCTGAGGGGTAAGGTCATGACCAGCCTGACACGACAGGCCGGCGGCAGCCGTGTACCACCAGCTGCTGAGGCACGGTCAGCTCTGGCCACGACAGGCTAAGGATTCTCCGACTCTGTTAACGTGGGTCCAGGGATTCAGACCGCCTTTTAGTAAGTGCCCAGATGCTAGGAACCCTGCCTTATTTTTTTGGCAATCTTACCTTAAACGGTCTTTAGGAAGCACTACTTAACAGGACCCCGGCATTACTGAAGAGGATCCCAAAAGAGCTCATAGGAAATTATTTTATTATAAATTCTAAAATCCTAGGGCTGTGTAACCTCGGGCAAGCCATTTAACTTCTCTAGGCCTTTTATCGAGAACCTGAATAAATGGCACCTGCCCTGCTGTCTTCATTGGGTTGGAGAGTCAAGTAAGTTAATGCACGTAAAATCAGCTCCTAAGTATAAATGACAATACCCGTGCAATTTATGATTCAGTTTGGAAAATGATGGGCCTTTGACCTGGAAATGATACTCAAGAGAATACTGACAGTCCACTTCTACCAGGCTCCTTGATGTGCGGCGAGGAACTCCTGGCTGTGGCTTATTGTGTCCCTGCGATGACCCTTCCTCGAGGAACCGCTCATGCACTCCTCAGACAAGGCTCTTCTTTCACCTCTCCGACATCACACCTCTCAGGGACGTCCAGGGCCCAGCTTCTGCTGAGATCTGATCTTTGCAAGTGTATAACTTAGACCTTCGCGAACTCTCATGGCTAGGCCAAGAGGGAGAACACCGGCGTATTGCCGAGCTGCCTGCAGGGAAGGAGAGTCTTACACGGTGCTGATTCCTCTCTTTTCCCCTTTCTCTCCCTGCTTCCTGTTCTTCCTTTCTCCTCCTCCTTTCTCCTTCTCTTGGTCTTCACCACCATTCACAGGCCTCTGGGTCAGCATCCAACAGTAAACGATGAGCTGCCAAATCGTATCATTTCTGGGTTGGTGAAGGTGAAGGGAAACGTGAAAGAGTTCACGGAGACGGGCGCCATATTCGAGGACGGCTCCAAGGAGGATAACATTGATGCTGTCATCTTCGCTACCGGCTACAGCTTTACCTTTCCTTTTCTTGACGAGTCTGTCAAAGTAGTCAATAACAAGATATCCCTCTATAAGAAGGTCTTCCCTCCTAACCTGGAAAAGCCAACTCTCGCCATCATTGGCTTGATCCAGCCCTTGGGTGCCATTATGCCCATCGCAGAGCTCCAAGGACGCTGGGTCACTCAAGTATTTAAAGGTGAGTGACCATGCAAGCTGCCTACTTGCTTTACTTACTGTGTTCAATTATGTGTATGTTTTTATTTTCATATAGCTGAGAGTGTATGTATGATTGTAAAAGGGGCTAGCACAAAATTAGCACTGAAAGTTAATTTTGAGTAAATATAAAATAGTAATTTATAATCATGGACTTATATTGGAATCTCCTGGGAAATTGTCCAAAAATAGGCACACTCCAAGGGTTGAACCAGAACCAGGAGTGAAATTTTGAGGGAGGTAAGTAATAAGCCTAGGCCTCCCCAGTGGCGCAGTGGGTTGAGCGCAGTGCTGTGAAGCTGTCTGCAGCCTCTGCAGTGCCGGTTCGATTCCGGGCCAGCCAGGGAGATTCCCGCACGGCAAGACAGACCTCTCCTGTCTCACCCGCAGCTCCCCTCAGCCATGTACTTCGGTCCGTCTGCCTCTTCTGCTCCCTGCCCTGTCTCTGGTGAATTCTCTCACCCTCCTGCACCTCTGGCCTGTACCCTAGTTCTTGTATAAATAAATCAATCTTTTAAAAAAGAGATAATAAGCCTAACATTAAAAACAAGCAAAGCAACAAACACTTTTCCTCTCAGCCAGGGACTATTTCAAGATGGAAGGGGGTGTGTCTGAAATCATGGGGCGTCTGAGGAAAAAGGTAAAAAATGGCTGCATGGTCACCTGGTCAGAACAATACAGAATAAAGTCTCAGAACACGGAGAGCCCAGATGACCTTTAGCATTCCTTCTAACAATGAAACTTTGGGGGCCTATGGTTTTTAAACTAAAATTTGCCATCATTGCTAACGTGTAACTAAAGCTATTCAGAGTTCTTAAAGGAGTTAGCTTTCTCCCTTAGTGAAGAACTGGTACATCAAAAACCTTTCCAAATTTCCCCAAATTTCTTAAATCCTTTCTGTTGTATGTGGCTTCTATCCAAGGAGCTCACGTGCTCCTTGAGGTCACTGGGCCTGCAAGCAAAGGCGAGTAGCCATTAAATTGGTTTAATTTTGGTCACATTAATGGATCTTTTAATTAGGTCAATTAAAGAAGAGAAAGGTGCCTTAAAATGGGCCAGAGCATGCTAGTCTAGCTACACTAATAGGGCTCTTTTCTATGACCAAGTGAACTGTTGGGAGGAAGAAAGAAAAGTATTTGGAAGAATCTGGGCACAAGCTGTGGGGTTGGGAGGCTTCAGGGGAACTGTGTAAAGCGCCCGCTTCCTTGGCTGGCCAAGCCATTGCTAATTTTCCCGCTTCCTGCTAACACCTAGCAGGAGGGGGGCATTAAAAGAATCCTGCAACTTTATCAAACTTCCAACAAGAGCCCGGAGTTCTGTCCTGCCCACAGCTCTCCTCGCCTTCTCGCCTCACCTCTCTCCTCACCTTCTCTCCTCTCTCACCTGGCGCTCTGTCTTCACTGCGCCAAATTTAAACCCTTAGCTGGTTTCTCCTTTTCATGTCCAACTCAGCCTGTCCCTGTCCCTGGCTGAGACTGTCCTGACCAAGACCCATTTTCCTTCTTCCTCTGATTTTTTTGAATTACTCTACTCCTGTCAAGATGACAGTCCACCCTCTTGTGAAACACTGAACCCACTTCCTTGCCCTGACTGCAATCTAGTTTTCTCTTTCCCTCGTGTGCAGGCCTCTCGAGGCCCTTGCTACCGCTCACCAGCTTTCTTTCCTTCAACTTCTAGCACTGCTCTGGACCACGGGAAGGCTTCGTGTCCTAGCACGGCATTCAGGTTCCTCCACAAGCGGAACACAGCCTGGCCTTTCAGGTCCACCCTCACTGGTCTCTACTCCAGTTCCAGCATCTTCCAGAGGCCCTGAGCGACTTACCCCTGAGCATAGTTGCAGGGGGTCCTCCTGTCCCCTGTGCCTTTGCTTCTGCTGCCCTTCCTCGGTGCTCCCTTCAACCTTTGCACAGAAAGTTCCTTCTCCCTTAATAGTATATTGAAAGCTCTGTAAACAACAGAATCATGTTTATTTACCTCTGCATTCCAAGCCTAGACCAGTTTCTAGCTCACAGGTGCTATCTAGTAAATGTCTACCCAAGTGAATGCCAGCTGGGCTTCGGAGGTAAATGAAGTTCCAAACTCTATAGCAGACACTTCGTAGCTGAGTTTTCAGTCATGTTGAAAGGCTTGTCTGGACTGAAAGAGGAGAATGGCAACTTCTCTGACAACATCTTTATACTGAAATGTGCAGAGACAGGTGAGAATTGTGAAGAGCAGGACTATGTAAATGCAAGCTGCTTACGCCTGAGAGCAGATGGAAGGCCCTAGTTCCACAGAGTTTCCAGTCAGGCTCACCTCTTTCCCACCGTGTTTTGGGACCCCAGAAAACCTCTGAACTTCAGTGCTTCGCTGTACCACAACATTTAATCTGCTCGTCTGTCCAGCACATGCTACTGACCCCCAGACAGCTGCCCCAGCAGCCACGCTAAGGGGCTGCTGCCCCACCCGCCCCACCCACAGCTACACCACCCAGGGAAGGGTGAGAGCACACTCGCTGAGGGGGCTCGCCAATCTTGGCCCAAACAGAGAAACAATCAAAGATATTTATGTAGTTAGAGAAAAATAACAGAAAAAGCCAAGTTCTGGGAGCTGAAGATAGTTCAGAATTCCAAAAGATAAAGTGTTATAGGAATTGAGAAAAATGAAGCTAGCGATGGTTACAGATGCCACACAAGAAGTCTACTCTGTTCTCAAGGTACATGACAGAAAAGCAAAGGAGGATTTCAAATGGAGTGGGGGAGTCAAGTCAGCTTTGTAATTCAGATGCGTTAGAGGGGAGTGAAGTGGGAAGCAGGTCAGTTAAAAGCCTGAGTCAAAAATCCAGTAAGATGCGACACAGGCTTTAACCCAAGATGAAGGAACAGGAGAAGACAACTTCCAGTGAAATTTCATCAGTGAACTGGGAAGGATTTGGTGATGGAACATATGTCGGAGAGGAAAGTGAAGAAAGAACTGCTCAGGCGCTGTGGCCATTCATATAAATTGGTAATAAAAGAGGAGAAGCAAGACAGGAAAGAGAGAGAGAAGAAATTTTAAAAATAATGTGTCTGAAAAGGAAACTCTGCAGGGACAGTGCTGAGGGTTGAAGAAGGAATCGTACTACAGGAGCATATCCGTCTGCGTATCTCTGTCTCTCCAGCCAGCTCCCCTCCCGCCCACCCATGTGCGTACCTACCTACCAATCTACCTACCTACCTAATCCATGGGTTTTTTTTTATTGAGGTAAGATTAGTTCATAACGTTGTACTGGCTCCAAGGACGCAGCATCCTGACTGTCACCACTGAAAATCTAGTTTCGACCCTTCACCCTACAATTGACCCCTTGTACCTGATTTACCCCCTTATCTCTTTCCCCTTTCCTTTTGGTAACGACCACTTTGTTCTTACAATCTGAAAATTTTTTTTTGTTTTATTTTATTTTGTCTTTTTTTTTTTTTTAAAGAATTGGCAAGAAATAGACATTCTATACCATAATGTTTCTGGCGAATAGAAGTTAAAGTTATGGTTCTACAGGAAATAATTTTCAACTCTCTAGATGTGTTTCATGAACATTTAAGATACCTGTGGTGACTCTCAAATGAAACATTTCAGGGTTTACCTCTTTGACTTAAGTAATAATCAATATCTGATATAAGTAATCATCCCCACGGTTAAGATGAGAAACACATGGCAAAACACAGAGGGCGAGTTCTTGACTGCTGAACTTCTGAATCTCATATTGTAAGAGAGAGGCCCCAGTCAACCAGCATAGCAGAGAATGTGAAACCTGTTTCTGGGGAAATGGTACTATTTGGGTTGCTACAGGAAGACTTAAAGAAGTTAGGACAGCCGTTTTCAAATATTTCAAAGACTGACACTTGTAAAGAAGAGACTCCCAGTCTCCAGAGGTACAGCTAAGTCCAATGTGCAAATGGCGTGGAGATTGATTTTGGGGTCAACAAAAAGAATAATGTTCCAGCAATTAGAGCCGTCAAACAATTAAATCTTCTCCTCAGTAGGTAAAGTGATTTCCATAGTATAATCCAGAGAGTTCTTAAACGGTGAGGTGGTTAAGAAGGCATGAGACAACTGCTTGATTAGCATGGCCGTAGAGAGGCCTGTCTTAGAGACAGCCCGTCCTGCAACTCTGTGTTTCAGATTCTCGTGAGGTGCACCTGAGTGGTGAGCCTGCTGTCCTTCATGTTGACTTACCTGCTGTTCTACTTTGTCTACTCATGTCCTTGGTGTTAAATTTCCTGCTGCTGGAGATGTTTGTGGGTTTATCTGTTTATCTGGAGATATTTGTGTATTTATCTGTCCTTGGCTTTACCCCAAACTCATCAAATAAACTTATCTTCCATAGAACTTTGGGTATAAAATGTGACGCAGACACAATTCTCACTTCCCCTCTCCCTGTGGTATCAAATCTCTGTGTTATTCCAAGTGTAGGTATGTACAGGTAGGTTGGTGTGTTTTCCTAAGACACCTCCCTTTTCCTTTGTACCTCGTTTCCCATATACTCTTGAGACGATGTATCCTTTCCTCAATCTGGATTTCATTTCCTAATTGAAAGATTACTTAGGAGGGAGGCAGGTATTGGCTGGAAGGCAGAGTAGGAGGTCTTCCAAAGAGAGTAGACTGGAGTAAGCCACATGTCATTCTATCACATTCTATCACAGTAGGAGGATAAGATGATGAAGTGAATTTCTGGAACACAGAAAATTATTCTGCATTTCTGTGAATTCTCCACAGCATCATGATTGTTAATAGGGTTATTGTTCCTGTGGGGCTATATCACACTTAAAATTTTTTCTCGCTAGGGACAAAGACACTGCCCTCACAAAGTGAAATGGAAAGAGAAACAGCCAAGGCTCAGGAAGAAATGGCAAAAAGGTAAGATATTCTCCCCAGAAGATAGGTGGTTAGTTTTTCTATTTAACTAGTTCTTAATAAGAGCAATATTGGACCGTATATTTATTTTCTTTGTGTTAGTTTAAGAATCTAGATACTTAGAATGAAAAGGAAATGACAGTTTCTGACAACAGAGCACTGGGTGGTTCGAGTATGGGTGGAAAAGGAAAGAAGAGCTTAAGAAAAATGTCGAAAATTCTACCTTGGAGACCTAAAAGAAAAGTGACGTAGGAAAAAATCACATGGCGAGAAAACCAGGTATAACTGTCTGGGGGAAGATTACTTGGCGTGCCAGGGTTGCTGCCAAGAGAAGAGTGATGGTGAGTGGGTGAGAGGCACAGACACGGCCAGATCCAGATCCGTGGGTCGAGTTCCCGGTGCAGGCTGCCAACGTGTGACACGTCACGGTGACTCCGGGTGTAAATCTTCCGTGGGATTTGGGAAGGTGGAACCATCAGCCAGCTGCTGAGTGTGTGGGGGAACACAGCAATTCAGCAGTTTCCATTGCAGACCTTGAGCTTACTTGCTAGGGGATTTTTACTTTGACAAAATGGGTGTCGATGGTAAATTTCTAGAGTTTTGTGGAAAAATCAGAGGCACAATCCTTCCAGACCCAAAGAGGAGGTTTTCTCTAATTCATTATTCTAGCAAACTCTCTCCCATCAGAGAGGAAAATTTTCATGGAGCCTTTCCTCGGAGCTCTGTTTTCCATCTCTCTCTGACGGCCAAAGGTTTGCAATCAATAGTCCACATTATATGCTTTAAATTCTCACCCCTTTCTTCCTCCTGAGTTCCATGCACTGTCCTCTCCATCCATCAACTTCCCCTTCCTCTCACGACTGAGGTCGGCACTTCCGAACACCTCTTCCTTCTCCACTGCGCTTTCCTTGCGTTTCGGGCACTAAAGGATATAATTTAACCTTTCCTGAGGCGCATTATTATGAATACACTAATGCTTTCGAGGTATGGGTTTATTTCATCCTCGTAACTTTCCTACAAGTTGAGACTTATTCGTGAATCTCTTTTGTGAAACCTTCGTGAACAACACAGCTCGCAATTCACCACCGCAGGATAAATACTTTGAACATAATCCTTCCTAATTCCAAAAGTGAACACTCTCAAATTCTTTCCTGTTATGTCTTCTTCTCTTCTAAAATTCCTGTTTGTCCCCTTTCAATAACCTCGTATTTGACCATTTGTTCGTTTCTGGCATTCCATCAGTTGGCATTCCATCAGGTCTACTTCAAATTTCATGTTCTGTCTTTTTTTTTTTTTTTCCTGTTCTTGTTTTTGGATTCCTCTAGTAAGCCCATCTAATCTTGATGAACCTGACTTAGCGTATCTCTTACTTCCTTTCTGCCCCCCTGTTCTTTCATTTTCATTACAGAAAAAGTCACCAGTTAGCACTTAATCCCACTACTTCTACACAGTGTCACTGTTACCACATCTTCCCTCTAAAAATGTCCTTTTAGCTCTTCAAATCTGCACTTCTCATAAGGGCTATTTCTTCTTGGAGGAAGCGTGTGGCATAAGTCACCTCCCCACCTGCCTTCAGGGGTCTAGATTAACCTCAGCCTGAGAAATCCTGCCTGTGGATCCCGCCCCCACTGACCTCACGAAATAACAGAAGATCTCAAACTTGAGAATTCTGTGGTGGATTCTCTCTCTCTGTAACATCAGAGTCCTCTGTGTCTGGCCTGCTGTCCTTGCCTCTCTCCGTCTTGCCTGGTGATTCGTGATGTGATTCTGACACTGTTGGGAGTGCCCAGAGATACTGTGTGTCCACATTTCTACACTCATTCCTGCTCCCTGGAATACTTTTCTCTCTGCTCTCAGTTTATCTTGCTCCTCCTTCAAGACTTCTTACTGCTGTATATTAACTGTCCTTCTTCTATGTTTCAATTTACCCAATTTTTTTTTATTGTTTCTGCTTCATCTGTATCTATCCTATCTCCTCCAGTAGATTATAAGGTCCTTAAGGACAGAGACGATGTATTCTTTTTCTTCTCTGTTTTCCAGAGCTCCTAGCCCAATATTGAACTAATAACAGGTACTCAGAAAAGCACTGACTGATTGGTCGACTGAACTGTTGACAGGCCGTGACTTCTCTCTTCCCTTCTTCAGGTATGTGGAGAGCCCACGACACACCATCCAGGTAGACTACGTAGACACCATGGAAGAACTTGCTCTTCTGGTCGGTGTCAAGCCCAATCTGTTCCATTTGGCCTTCACCGACCCCAAACTGGCCCTGGAGTTACTAGTAGGACCCTGCACTCCAATCCACTACCGTCTACAAGGCCCTGGCAAGTGGGCTGGAGCGCGAAAAGCCATCCTCAGCACAGAGAGCCGGATAAGGAAACCTCTGATGACAAGAACAATTGACCGCAGTGATCCCACAATAACAACAATGGCCCGGTTCATGATAGCTATTGTTTTCTTTGCAATACTTCTGGCCTACTTTTAGCTGTTCCACTGTCACTGCCCATTTCCTTTAGGACACGGGATCTTTAAGTGCCTACAGAATCTGATAAGATCGAACAACTTTCAGCTTCATATTGCCCAGAAATTATTTCTCATTTATTTTCTTTCCTCTTTTCCTTATAATGAAATTTCTACTTTTCATTCATATTGATTTAACCTCCCTTCCTCTTACGATCCATCACTTTTGGCTTTCCTCCCTGGACTGTAATCCATTAACCCCTGGACTGTCAGATCAGGTACTCTTTTAGATATCTCTGTAGGTCCCTAGCAGAGCTCTGAGCATATCACTGGAGCTCCATAAATGTGTTTATCAAGTATCCTTGTGGGAGGACAAGTGAATGTCTGGATGAGAGATGGGAGACTCCATGTAACTGCTGATAAGATGTTAGAAGCTCTTTTGTTTTCAAAATTGTAACTAAATGTATGTTTTCCAAGAGATAAATCATGTCTGATGCCAGCTGTATGTATCTAAGAGAAGATGCACAGCTGTTCACTAATGTATCTGGGGACCGGTCATTTTTACTCTCTTCCCCTTAAGCAACATGTCTTTATTTCGCTCAATGAAGAAACTGTCTTCAGCTTTCTGGGCTCATTCTAATAATCTAATTTTTGCCAGTAGATTCAATTTAATTGAAAAATGGGATTTTTAATTAGCTGTCCTATCATTTTTTAATTTTAGTTCCCATACTAGGTTCAATAAGACCTTCCGGTAGGAAATATAGTAAGTTGCCAGAAACTGCTGTAATGTGGCCAACAAGCAAGGTTTGATTGGTCGCCCCTTTTTTTCTCTCTCCTTCACTCCCTCCCCAATATAAAGGCCACACAATAAATATTTGAAGTGTCATTTATGCACTACATTAGAACTGATATTAACTAAATATTGGGGCGTTCTCTTAATAATAGTTCTTACGCCACATAGTACAGTTCTGAAAAAAAGCAAATGAAATGAAAAGCAGAGGCTTGGATTTATGTTCCAGAGGTGCTGCTGATTCTGCTTCTCACTTGTAGTAATTCTACTCTAGTCTCATCTCACAGAGAAGATAACTGTTAGCTTTCAGGCACCCTGAATTTCATGAAGAAAGGTACTGAATGTACCAGCCAGGATCATGTTCATAAATAGCTGTTGTGCAACAGCTACAATTAGGATTGCTGCCTAATACTTAACAAAAAGATAAATTTGGGCCTCCCTGGTGGCACAGGGGTTAAAGGCAGCGCTATCAAGCTGTCATCAGCCACTGCAGCATGAGTTTGAGCCCTGGCTGGCCAAGGAGCTGATTGACCCACGTGGCACAGCAGACCTCTCCTGCCTCGCCCGCTGCTCCCCTCAGCAGTGGATTTCAATATATCTGCCAGTTCTACTCCCCACACTGTCTGGTGAATCCTCTCAACCCCCCACCTCTCTCCTACACCCCAGTTCTTATATGCATAAATAAATAAATCTTAAAAAAAAAAAAAAACTTGACCAACTGAAAGACCAACATTAAAAATGATCTTTGCCAATATAAATACATGTAAGAATGCCAGAAATATAAGCACAAGTTTCCCCGAATAATATAACTATTTGGACAACTGCCTACCGTTTAACCTAATTTGTTTATGAAAAGGCCTGTGAGAATTTGAGACCTAAGAATTGATATTACTACTTAGGCCTTTTTTCCTTCTGTAATCCTGAGATACTGGGGGTTATCATCTCTTAAAATGGACCTAATATCTTCTAATCTACAGATTACTCTAGTCCAAAAGTAAATGGAAGCTTGCTTGCTTCTTTTTCATTTCCTTCTTTTAACATATAAATTTTCCTCTTAGCATGGGCGTCTGCTGAATTGACAGTCTTGATAACACTATCTTAGTTATCAGTAATAAGTGCCCCAGTTTCCTCTTTAAATAAAAAGTGTGTAATTCTAAATCTACTGACTCTGCCATTCGATTTGTAATCTGCAAGGTCACAAAAAATCATCAGTAAACGTCTAAGCCAAGCTAAAAGTAAGATGTGAGTGGGAAACGGAACTTAAAACAACTTAAGCTGCGAAGCCCTACTCACTGATGCACGGGTGCTCATGTTCACTGATTTATTATAGTGCTTTTGCAATTATGTTAACATTTTCACCGTTTTCCCAGCTGTATGACACAAGACAATGCCTTCGTTCCTGTAGTGCCAGAAAGGGCCTTTAAGGCGCCAGAGGAAGGCAGTCCCCAAAAGCAAGCATGGAGGTATTCAGGGGGACACAGGCCCCCGCTGAAAGGGGCGCACACGGCGAGGCTGAAGCACTCTGCGCCAGCCCCGGCGCGGGAACCGAACCTGCAGCGCCCGGCAGTCGCAGCGGGCAGAGCGGACCGTCTCCCCCCGGGAAACCCTCGCGTAACTCCTCGCCCCAGCACAGGCCAGAGGGCGACTTCCCAGCGGGGAGCAGCGCGGACGAGGGGGGCGGCAGCGGGGGGCCCCTCCGCGGGCGGTCAAGGTCCCCATCAACCGTGAGGCGTGGCAGTCGCGCCCCCGCGCCCGCAGGAGCCCCGCTGCGCCCTCACGAGACCCCTCCCCGAAGCGTCCCGGCGAACCTGAGGCCTGGGGGGCTGCTCCAGGCGTTGGTGGGGACCATGCCCTCGCCGGGCGCACCCCGCTGCGTCGACCCCGGCGGCCCGGCCCGCGAGGCTGACTGGGGGGCCCCGGGGCTGACTCGGGGGCCCCGGGACCGACTGGGGGGCCGCGGGGCCGACTGGGGAGTCGCGGAGCCGACCGGGGGCCCCCGGGGCTGACTGGAGGGCCGCGGAGCCGACTGGGGGTCCCCGGGCTGACTGGGGGGCCGCGGGGCGGCCGGGGGACCGCGGGGCCGACTGGGGAGTCGCGGGGCCGACTGGGGGCCCCCGGGGCTGACTGGGGGGCCGCGGAGCCGACTGGGGGTCCCCGGGCTGACTGGGGGGCCGCGGGGCCGACTGGGGAGTCGCGGGGCCGACTGGGGGTCCCCGGGGCTGACTGGGGGGCCGCGGAGCCGACTGGGGGTCCCCGGGCTGACTGGGGGGCCGCAGGACTGACTGGGGGGCCGCGGGGCTGACTGGGGAGTCGCGGAGCCGACCGGGGAATCGCCCGACAGGGGGCCCCGGGGCTGACTGGGGGACCGCGGGGCTGACTGGGGAGTCGCGGGGCCGACTGGGGGCCCCCGGGGCTGACTGGAGGGCCGCGGAGCCGACTGGGGGTCCCCGGGCTGACTGGGGGGCCGCGGGGCGGCCGGGGGACCGCGGGGCCGACTGGGGAGTCGCGGGGCCGACTGGGGGTCCCCGGGGCTGACTGGGGGGCCGCGGAGCCGACTGGGGGTCCCCGGGCTGACTGGGGGGCCGCGGGACTGACTGGGGGGCCGCGGGGCTGACTGGGGAGTCGCGGAGCCGACCGGGGAGTCGCGGGGCCGACTGGGGGTCCCCGGGCTGACTGGGGGGTCGCGGGGCGGCCGGGGGCCCGCGGGGCTGACTGGGGGGCCGCGGAGCCGACTGGGGGTCCCCGGGCTGACTGGGGGGTCGCGGGGCTGCCGGGGGCCCGCGGGGCGCCGGCGCGGCTGCCTGGGGCCGGGCGCCCCCTCCCGGCCCCGCCGCGCGCTGCCACCATCGAGCGCGGCGGCTAGAGCGGCCGGCGGCGGGCGGGCGGGCGGGCGGCCGCAGGGAAGGCGCGCTGGGCGGCCGCGCCGCGGGTCTCGTGGCCATTTTAGGAGCGGCCGGGCTCGCCGCCCCGGCGCGGCCTCGAGCTCAGCAACTTCATCGGCGGCTCGTCCGCGGGGCAGCCCCGGCGCCCGGCCGGGGGAGCGGGAGCGCGTCGCGGCAGGTGACGGGGGCGGGGGCGCCCCGGCGCGGGCGCGGGGTGCGGGGCAGCCCCCCAGGGCGGGCGCCCCGGCTGCGGGCCGCCGGGGTCCGCGGCGCCCCCGGGCGGGCGGGGCGGGGCGGGGCGGGGCGGGGTTGGGGCGCCCGGGCGGGCGTCCCCGGGACGGGCTTCCCCGGCCTGCGTCTGCGGCGCGGGGGCGGGGCCGGGGCGCCCCTGACGCGCCGCGGTGTCCCCGCCCCGTGCTTCCCGCCGCAGGGGCCCGCGTCCCGCCGCCGCCATGGGGAACACCACCAGCGAGCGCGCGGCCGGGGAGCGCCACAAGGCGGCCCGCGGCGAGGGCCCCGGCGGCGCCGGCCCCGGCAAGGAGCACAAGATCATGGTGGGGAGCACGGACGACCCCGGCGTCTTCAGCCTGCCCGACGCCAAGGTAGGGTCCCCGGCCCCCGCGCGAGCTGCCGCCCGCCGCGCCAGGACGCCCCGTCCCCGGCTCCCCTCCCCTCGCCGGTCCGGGCTACGGCTTTAATTAAAGGGATTTTTCGGGGGGCGGGGGGGGCTGCGCCGCCCCCTGCGGCGCCGCCTCAACGCAGGACGGGGCGGGCGCCGGTTCTCGTTTACGGGGAGCACAATAGACCCCCCCGCTCCCCACCCCTGGGCCCCCCACCGGGCGGGCGCCCCTCCAGGGCACGCCGGGCGGAGCCCCGGGAGGCACTTTGGCGGGTGCGGGGCGGAGTCGCGACCCGGCGCCGGCTCCTCGCGGGCCCCGTCCCGACGGCCGCCGGGAGCGGCTCCTCGCCCCGCTCGCTCGCGGGCACTTCACCCGGTCCCGGGGCCCGCGAAGGACGCCCTTGGCGGGCGGCTCGGCTCGCACCCCGCGCTCCGGCGCCGCGGGGGCTGTGGGGTGCGGGGTGCGGCTCCCGGGCGCGGGCGCCCCGAGGCCGGGACGCGGCGGACGGCCGGGCCCCGCGTCTGCTCGCCGCGAGCTGTCGGGGTTACCCCGCGAACTCCGCCTGGGAGCCAGCTGGGGTGAGACAGAAAATCCGGGGACGGAGAGATCGGGGTGTGCTTCTTGTCCCGCGTCCCTTGGAGGTGATCTCCCAGTTGGCAGCACATGCTGTTTGGTCGGTTGTTTATGGTCTCGACTCCGCACCGAGAGGGTAAACACTTAGGAATTCCTCGTCGTCTGGGGTGACCGCCCACCAGCCATCCCACTTCTGCAGAGCTTTCTCGGGGTGAACTGCCTCCGCGTATTTTATCCCTTTCCTGTGTTGATTACTCGGGATTTAAGTGCCGGGAATGTGTCAGGTGGTGACTCTGGCAGTTAGCATCCTGAATAAAGCCAGGTTACTCTACCTGAAATGGAGCCTATTTTGGATCATTCCCTTGCCTCATGTTGTCATTTGTGAAATAAAATTGCTTCAGATCATTCCTAAGGTCTCCTGCAAATCTAAAATGTTACCGTTCTCAGTCTACTTTTCTGCCCTCAGTGCTGTACTTAAATATTTTTTTCTAACTACAGTCCTAATTGTTTTGCCTTTTCCCGAGGGTTTTGCTGACCATTTCACTTGGAGTAAACAATCTTTCTGCTAGTCGGCTGCACTCATGCCTAGCACAGAAATGCCACGTCATACATGGAAGGGCTTTCTTCCAAAGCTGGGCATATTAATAGTTTGTAGCTTTCAAATTCTAAACCAAAAATCCTAAATCATAAAGTAACAGGCAAAACAGTGGTAGCAGGGCCTGCATTGCTTTGATTGCTGCTTCAGTGGACTAGTTCGGTGGTTCTCAATCCAATTTGTACACTAGAATCACCTGAGATTTGCTGAAACATTTTCTGGAAAACTTGCACTGTTCTATATGGTCCAAAACAGTGTGATGAACTCATGTGCGTGTGTGTGTGCATCACCCAGTTTAAACAGTGGTGAAATTGTGAACAAATTTTCTATCATCCATGTCCCAGTCCACTCTCCTACCTTTCTTTTGAAGCAAATCCTGTATGTAGCAAATATTACTCTGTCTGTAAATATCTAAAGAGGAATGTTTTTCTTTGTTTACTTTAACATAATCACAGTATTATTATCTGGGAAGCTTTTTAAAAATAGATTCCCAGGCCCTATGTGAATCAGAATCTGAGGGTTATTCTTAGGCACATATAAAATTTCTGTAATTCTAATGCAGCAAGGCAGGCAATAGTGCATTGCTGTAAGAATATGGAGATCGAGGTTTTCTCTTATGCTGCTTCCTTACATGACATGAATCCTTTCAGTTCTCATAGTGTAGTTTTAAGAAACATTGAGACATTGGAAAGTAGACTGTCTCAATTATTTTGAACATAAAACCCAATAAATAGGTAGTCCTTTTAAAAAAAACACATACTGCACAGACTTATCTACCTCTTTACCAAAGTCAGTTAAGCCAATCTAAATAAATATAAAGGGAATCAGCACTTTTTCTGTGAAAGGCCAGATAGTAAATATTTTAGACTTTTTAGACAAGAGTCACTGTTACAACCACTCATTACTGTCACTGTAGCTGGAAAGCAGCTGTAGATAATTCATAAATAAATGAGTGTGGCTGTTTTCCAATAAACTTTTTTTTTTATATAAAAACATCTGCCCACTGGCTAGCCATTATTTATAAAGCATTTGGCTCACTGACTAGAGTTTGCCAACTGCTAGAGGATGATAATGAAAAGAAATTAAGGAGTCAATTTTTTTTCAGAATCCTACAGACCTAATTTGATGGAATTATTTTTGTTAGAGGAAACCTTTTTATCTGATGCTCTTTGAGGATCCAGAATTTCATCCCTGCTCCAGAAATAATTAATATAAAGCTGGCACGTATGAGCAAGTAAGATTCCATAACCTCATACTTTAAGAAAGCAACGATCTGATTTATATATTTTGAATGTTCTTTGCAAACTATTAACTAAGATAGAGCTTATCAACTGCTTATGAATTCCAGTACCTAACTTCCCTTAAAACTGATCAATGAGAGCTAATATTGATCATATTTGCATGTGAAAAACACATGGCCAACATTTTTTTACATACCATGCTTTGTTTTCATCTTTTTTCCATTAAGAGGCACTCGGAAGCATATCGTAATTGCCTGACTGAGTTACTCTGCAACAGGGAATGAGCTTTTTTTTCCCCTTAAGGCAGATCCTGAGGCTCTGAAAGGGTGAGTGGTGATGCAGACCTGGAAGTGAGGCTGTAATATGGGCAGCCCTTGGTCATAAGCCATTTGACCATTTTGGTCCTAGATGATTTTTTTCCTATAGTTTAATAGCTGATTTGGTTGCTAATTTTAGGGCTTGCTAATCCTTAGAGAAAGTCTCCTATTCCTCTTTGCCCTAGGCAGGAGAGTGACCTTCAAAAATTTCTGGGTCACAATTTAGGGACGACCTAATGCTTCTTACAGCTCCCTGGGGACAAAGAGTTTGTATCATGGCAGCAGGATCTGGAGGACTCCGTAAAGCCCGCACAGCAGGCCCGACCCACTGTTATCCGCTGGTCTGAAGGAGGCAAGGAGGTCTTCATCTCTGGGTCCTTCAACAATTGGAGCACCAAGATTCCGCTGATTAAGAGGTGAAGACAAGTGTCTTGGTTGCATCTGCAGGGTTTGGGAATAGAGACCCAATTTCCTTTCTCAGAATAGAGACTGAGCTGCACTACTCCACTTGCTAAGGACTCTCTCTACAGTATTTCCTGTGACTAATGACTGTATCTGTGATTTTTTTAACGTCATTGTGAGTCAGAGATGTTTTACCACTTAGAGTATGGCCTCGGAGCGACTTAGTGTACCCACTCTGTGAGTACATCTCTTTAGGATTAGGTCAACAACAGTTCTTCCTTTGCTTCTGAACAGTCTTCTGTAGCTGCTGAGTCCAGCTCCTCTGACTTCTGTAGTGAAGCCGGGAGGGTCTGGGTAGTAATGTTAATTGTTGATTGCAGAGCAGCATGAATTAGGTAACTGATAATCAGATGACCCTTTTGTATGTAGGTAATTTTCCAGATAATACTCACAGAATTGAAAGGGCACCCCAAGAGCTTCTTTATCTGAACCTACCTGCTGCTGTTACATTTCCAGACGTCTGTCCTGTCCAAGCAAAATAGTTGTGTTCAGGTGAACCACTTGGGTATTAACATCTTTTTTTATTCTTTCCCAGATATTGCTAAGGCTTAAAGTTATTGAGAAAGCCTAGCAAGTATGTACCCAAGGTCTACAGAAAAGGAGACTGGGTTTAGAAGTTATTTTTTCCTTCTGGGAGGCAGTGACATAGGCCCGTGGTAGATAAGGGGTGTGATACTCAGAATGCCTCGTGGTTTTTACATTTGCATCTGTCTTTGGATGGGAACTTGGCCTGTTAAACTTTCCATTTCCTTCTGTAGCCATAATGACTTTGTCGCCATCCTGGACCTCCCTGAGGGAGAGCACCAGTACAAGTTCTTTGTGGATGGACAGTGGGTTCATGACCCATCTGAGGTAAGACCTTGTTCTCCGAGGGAACCATGCACTTAGTCTCCCTCTGGCTGTTCCCCCTGGTGTCAGACATCATTGCTGTCAGGACTGGTGGGCACCCCGCTCGCCCACATGGGAGGATTTCTCTTGGTAAAAGATGGAGTTGCCAAGTATGGTTATTTGTAGAAGGAGCACAGTTGGATGGAAGAGATCAATTTGAAATGGGGATTCCTGAATATTTTCCATTCACTGTTTCAGCCTGTGGTAACCAGTCAACTTGGCACAATTAACAACTTGATCCATGTCAAGAAATCCGATTTTGAGGTGTTTGATGCTTTAAAGCTAGATTCTATGGAAAGTTCGGAGACATCCTGCCGAGGTAATTTTGTAGTATTTGTTCGTTCTTGGTGTGTTTTTCTTATAATATGTATACCTTCCCAAGAGTGGTAGTTTTTTGGGTTTCTTTTTCTTTTTTTTCATTTTCTTCTCAGGAGTCTTCTGAATCACGTAGATGTTTCTGAGACAAAAGAACATCTCAATCTAGTGTATTTGGTTTTTAAACATTTTAACCAGGATCTACATACAGTAAGACATTTGCTTCACATCATAACCTAGCACACACAGACACAGATTAGTGTCTGCCTTTGCTCTCTATAGGACACTCTGATTTTATCTTGTTTTCGCTCATGAGCAGTGGCGGCTAGGGCCTGTGGTCTGCAAAACTGCTTTCAGTAACACTTCACGTTTTCATTGCCCTTGGGTGCTGCCACCCATCAGAAGCCACATGTGCTCTGTTTGGCCGTCTCTGCTTCACTGTCCAGGTGGCTAGCTCAGGTGCCATCCAGCAGTTCTATAGGCGCCTAAGGTGGCTGTCCTTGCAGAAAAGGAGGGGTAATAAGACCCCTTTTATAAGTATATTAACTGAAATTTTGTAAGTTTTTGGTTCAACAAAACAAAAAAACTGGTAGAGGAAAGACCTGTGTTCTTTTGTTCCCCCCACCCCCCATTATGGACACTTGCCTTCACTATAGCACCGGAAGAATGATGTGCTAAGCCACTCTCCTGCCATTTTGTTACTTTACAGGAAAGCCTGTGGCTGTGTCAAGAGCTGTACACTGGATTCCCAGTGAGCACGTGTTTTCCACGCATTTTTACTAATTCTTCAATTTATATTTGGGCAAATATCTTCCAGACCTTTCCAGCTCTCCCCCAGGGCCATATGGGCAAGAAATGTATGTGTTTCGATCTGAGGAGAGATTCAAATCCCCACCCATCCTTCCTCCTCACCTTCTCCAGGTTATTCTTAACAAGGACACCAATATTTCTGTGAGTATCCTCAGAGTATCCCCGGGCATCTGGGGACCACTGGGGCCCACGTGTAATAGTCAGAGAGGCTGGGATTATTCCCAAAATGTGTTGAGTATAAATCATACACATATCAATTATATTATAGATTTCTTTTGGGGGGACTGAGTTGGGCCTTTTGAAGGTGCTATTACCAAATTCATTAGTTGTCACCTGGCCCTAACGAAATCAGGCCCAGAGCTGTGGATTGCTAGATCTTTATTACCACACAAGAGGAGGAGTACTTGTTATTATACAAAGAAGTATTAGGGGGTTTTTTCAATAAAATTTATATCCCTAGTCAACTGACTTGATTCCCACTAAGATTAGTTTTGCTTGTTACACGATCTCCTTTATTTTTTTTTTGGGGGGGGGGCAAGCTTTTTGTCTCAGCTCTTTTATAGAAAATTTTAATAGATGTTGAGGCTTAGGGTGTTTGCCCTGAACTCAGAATTTTCCTAATTTTCTGTAGTGGGAATGAATGGCTAGTTTCTAGGGTGCATGCATTCAAAAGACATGTCCTGGTTTCTTGGAGTTCCAAAGAGCGAGGAAGGGTAAACTGACTTAAGTTTATGCATTTAACCCCATTTAGTGATTTTTTTTTTTTCTCTTAGTGTGACCCAGCCTTGCTCCCCGAGCCCAATCATGTTATGCTGAACCATCTCTATGCATTGTCCATCAAGGTAAGTGGCGGGCCTTGCACTCTCAGAGCTCCCCAAAATGGGAGGGCAGGGTAACAAGTGTTCCCCAGTGGCTGCTTTTGGGCTGCTGCTTCCCTGAAACTGAAGCGAGCAGTAATGATCATGTTAGATAAGGAACTCTTTAACCAGTGGGTATTTTGTTATTTTTGTTTTGTCTCTATAGCTGTGTTCTGCCTAGCTGAATTGCCCTGTGATTGAAAGGATTCTCTTGCTTCCTGGGTTTTTTTTGGGTAGCTGTAACCTTTGTACCACCTACTTACTTACATTTTCAGTTCAGAACAGTGGGATTTGCAGAAGCAGCAAGGTTAGCTGCCAGTTCGGAAAATACTTGAATGTGGTATTCAGGCTGCCACTTTTTAAAAAGTGAATGGGAGCTACTTTTAGATGCCTGGGTCCTCTATATCCAAGCGGTTGCATCTCTCCTGTATAGCAGGTAAGGGAGAAATGTGACCAGATGTGTCCTGTCCCCTCAAACTAATCTTAGAGTCCTTGGTTTCTCTGCTGTGTTAGAGTCCATATTGAAAATGTCCATTCTGCCTTGTCCGCTGTGGTTTGGCTACTGGAACAAAGTTTTCTATAGCTTTGACGTTACCAAACTAGACTGGTCATCATCAGAATCACGTAGGCAAGCTTGTGGAAATAGAGTCAGAGGCTCCATCCCCAGGGATTCTGAGTAAGTACACCTAGGAAGGGCCCCATAATTTTTCTTCAGCTGCTTGTATTTCTCAGATGTGCAACCGAATTAGGGAAGTCACCGATCCAGGTTATGTGGTGCTTTTAAAATATATGTGATTGAATTTTTTATAATAACTGTGTGAGGTAAGTATTATTTTTAACTCCTGTTTTATAGATAAAGAAACTAAGGCTCAGAGAAAGTCCAATTGCCAGTAAGTACCAGAGAGAGGGCTGAGATCCAGCCCTCCTGTCCTCACTCCATGTGCCTCCCTCGTAACCACCGTGCCAGATCTTTCGAGTAGGCCTTTCTCTCACTCTCTCCATTTCTACCAAACCGTCCCTGGAACTGAATTTTTTACCTGCCTTGCTTCTATCATATTTAGGCGACGATCAGCATGCCCTGGTCACAGAACGTTAACCCGAGAGGCATTCATTGTGGGTGACACAATATGGGGGAGGTAGAAAGATGCACTGGTTTCTTAATTGGATTTACTTGATGGCATTTCCCCCCCTCTAATTGTTCCTTGGCTAGAAATGGATGTCCTCAGGGCTGCCGACTCCTCCTGTGATCACCATGGTCTGTTAACAGGGGAGATGTTCATACTGGTTCTGACCCAGGTCAAGGTCTTGATTAGGGTGATTCGGCATAGTCAACCAGAACCATTTCTGGTTCTCTCAGAGAGTTGTGGCTGTTTGAAATTGATCTACTGGATTGAGTGTCTTTCCAGGGTAGAGTTTGGGATCCACTTGGTTGAAGGATAGAAGGGGAGTCCTGAATCCCCTCTTGTTCAGAGGACTTTTTACATTCATCCCTGGTATTCAGCAGAAATTAGACCTGTTTCAGGGCCTGGAAATGGCTCTACAAAAGGATCATTTTCTTTCCTCTCATTGCATTTACTCTTCCTTCTAGAAATGGATGCCAGGACTTCTTTTTTCTTTGCTGGTTTTAAGTCCAGTATTAGAATTTGATGTGAGGGAGAGAGCAATTACCTTGTAAGGCACCTCGTGAGTGTTAAGTACTGTGCCAGAAATTCTCAGGTAATCATCACAGTCACCTTAATGGTGGGTGTAATGATAAGTGAAAAAGACTTAGAGACATTAAGTAGATTACTCAAGGCCACAAATAGAGTAACAGTAGGAGTCAGGATTGATTGGACTAAAGATTTGACACCAAAACCAACCCTCTTAAAAGTGAGCGACTGTGACGGCCTGACTGTTGGGAAGAGCTGCCCACACCTGAACTAGCCAGTGAGCTGCCTGTTTCTTTCCCTTGCAGGACAGCGTGATGGTGCTTAGCGCAACCCATCGCTACAAAAAGAAGTATGTCACTACTCTGCTGTATAAGCCCATCTGAGGGGACCCTGCCGCCTCCGGGATTCAGGAGAAGCTTCTCCCTAGCCTTTCTGGACTGGACCAGTCTTACCTGAGACTGGACGCTGATTTGCTTTGAGGCTGATACGTGTGTTTCAGAGCCTCTGAGTAGGATGCTCTGCTTTTACATTTGATTGCAGATGAGAGCTTTGAGTTCATGGAATTTATTTTAAGAAAAAATTATATATATCTATATATATATTCATATGAGAAGAAAGTTAATGGAAGTGTCCTAGCTTGATGTATCGTCTGCCTTTGGGGACTCACCAGGACCTGTTTGGGGAGTGCAGGAAGAACCACGATAGGAAACTTCACTCCCTCAGATGAGCAAGCAGCACACGCTCAGGACCGTGGTTGGGAGGAGAGTCTGACGTAGCTGCTGTGGCTGCCCCGGGGCGGGCTGGTGCCAGGCTGCTGCCCACTCACTGCTGCCTCCTTGCAGGGGCAGCTCTCCTGCATGGGTTTGCTGTTTCCCCAGAATATGTGGCACAGTCTCTGTTTTTTATACCATACCAGATGCCCCCCAAGAACCCTAGTCCCTCTCACTTCACATTCTTGCTTTGGTACCCTTCAGATCCCATACTTGACCGCTCTCTCACACAAACCTCCGGGTAAGTGACCCCTTTCAAAGGCCGTGGGAGACCTGAGAGCCCAGGGCTGCCAAAAAGACTCCTCTTTCTGGCTCAGGCCCAGGCCACTTTTTATTACCACTTGTTTCAGCTTTCGCTAAAGAAAACATGGCTCCGCATTATGCATTACACAAAAGGCAGATGATCTTTGTTCTTGTTTCAATTTGGGGCCATGGCGCCGGCTGTACTGGCCGTGGGTCCTCCCATCTTGCTCACCCTCCTTCTGACTTTGCAATCAGGGTGGACAGCTTTAAAGATGGGATGGAGCCAGGAAAAGCGTCCCTCCTTGGAAGATTTTTATGTGCCTATATTTTTCTTTAGTTGAAAAATGCCTTTTCATTGGTCCTGAGAGACAGCATAGGGGAACCTCACGGTTTTCTCTAGTCTGGCCCTCCACAGCCTTCTATATATATACGGCCAACCCTGTGCTCATCTAGACAGATTCACTTGGGCGCTTTCAGTGCACTTCACAGGGTCCTCGGCTTGGGGTCCATGAGGCCAAGCAAGAAGGTACCCCTGGTTTTCCCAACTCAAAAAGTGTAGCTTCCCTGCACTAAATGCTAACAAGATCATTTTGTTCTTCTGCCTCTACTGTTAAAGTGGGTTTGATGATGAGGTGGGGTCAAAGATTTGGACTGAAAAGTAACAACTATTCAAACCACTCTTGGGGTTCACAGTTAAACATTTTTCTCCAAGTATCTGTGGCTCTTCCATTACAGATAAATGCAAGTCAAACATTCAGCACTGAAGGAGACCAAACTTGATGCTTGAGAGACTCCCTGACTGCTAAGATGAGTCCTGCCACACTGAAAGGGCACCCACAGGTCAGTTTAGCTACCTCCTGGCTTCCCCGTGCACAGCTGGCAACAGTGTGGGCTCCGGGTGTGCAGGCCTAGACCCCAGGGTGAGGCGATAGGGCGTGGGGGCTCTGGTTGGGAATGCAGATGCCTAAGTGCTCTGGCAGCTAATTGCTAAGAGTAAATACTGCTTTAGCCACTCAAGGCCACCTCCTTCTACGAAAGGCTTTTGTTGAGAACCTTTCGTGGTCCCAGCCCTTGTCTGGAATGGTGGGCCGTTCTCGAAACCCAGGCCAAACCCTACTGTATATAACCAGCTCTCAGGATCTGCGTTGTCTTCAGTTACACTCAACTCTTGTCTTTATCCAATACCAGTTAAGGAAGTTGGCCACTTAGCAGGACTCAAACTCTTTGTATTGTATTCATATTTCTTGTCAGCAGTATTGCAGTGCCATTGTCTGTGTATTCGCGTATTAAAACTTGTACTCCACACAGGTGTATCAGTCGAGTGGGGCAGGAAGAGAGCCTTTCAGTTTCTCTCAGGTCAGAGGCTTCTGTGAATTGGGTCTGGCTCCAAGGACAGTAGGTTTGGGTTCTTCAGATCTTTCTAATCTGGAAACATGCAGAGTGTCAGTTTCCCCAGGTTTTGAGATCACCTCTCAGCCAGATGTGAAACGGAAGCCAGAAGGGGATGGGTAAGGGGACGCGGGCGCCGGCTCCAACACTGTCCCTTTTCTGCACTGCCAGTGCGTCTTGTGGCCCTGAGGAGCCTCCTCACACTCAGTCTCTCCCCAAGAAACAGTTCTAGAAGGTAGAGAGGGAAGGAGGAAGTAATCCGGTGTACGGCTCGCTCACCCTTTCATATTGGTTAAAGAGAGAGTTTGGCAGACTTTGGGGAAAAAATTGTTTTATTTGGCCTGTGCAAGGTTCACAGTCAGGGCTGGTGAAATAAGGGCTGACTCTTAAGCAACTGCATCATGGTTTAGGGGTGGCGGGGGGAGGGCTGAACTGAAGAGTGATGCTAGGAAAATAAAGACTTAAGTAGCTCAAAACTGAGATTTTTAATCTCAATTAAGTCGAACATATACTGGTTTCCCTGCGTCTCACTGTTCAGACTCCACTGTAGAAAACATCCCTGTGGCCTCTTCCTATTCTCTGCTCTTCCTTCTAGTCTCTGCTTTAACAACACTTACCAAGGAGACTTTACCAGGACCTCAAATCAAACACAACCTAAACCAAATGTTAGTTACTTGCTGGTTTGGAGAACTTCCACATCATGGTTCCGAGCTTATTGGCTTTCAGCTTAGACTTGAAGGGGAATTGAGCCACCGTAGGCAACACCCTGAAGTGCACACCTGCCCTCAACAGCGCTTCTTACCCGGTAGAGACAAGAGAACTTTCTGAGGGGGTCCCATAAACCGATACTTACTTCGCTCCAACTATCTCTACTCGAGTTGAGAGATAAAGCCTTTGGAAAGTGTTGCTGCTAAAATGAAGTTAAATTTGGAAAGAAGTGTTTTACTTTAGGCTGGGTTTATGTTAGTCTGCAGTTTAAATGAATGAGACATGCTAATAATAAAAGTTCCTGCTTTTAATTGGGGAAATAGGGCTTTTAAATTTTGGCCTCACTACAGATGATATGCAGCAGTTTGTATGTGCTGGAAACGTATTCTAGTCAGAGATTTATAAATCCTCATGTTCTAGTTATTTGGGGCACACACTTAACAGATACACAGTTTGTTCCTACATTTTTCTAACTCATCCTTAAAGCCAAGTTAAGTTCTTGCTGTTTTCTACCAGAATCTGCTGACTCTGGTGACGCACGGAAGAGACAGCCTGGAGGGTTGGGGCCTAGGGTCTGTCACAACTCAACCTCCACATTTCTCTCTCCTTGTCCACCACTCGCAATTGGAGACTGAAGGGCTTTGTTTTCTGCAGTGAACCCAAACTTTAGTAGTAAAAAGGCCTATCTGCTTTAATGTTATAAGAAGGGAGGAAAAGTGAGCAACCCAAGAGTCTTACTTATAGAATCCAGTTCTAAGCATTGGACTCCATCCAGGATTCTAGTTTGGGGTTTGTATTGATATGCTTTTCTCAGCTGTGCTTTGAAGTGAATGAGTCTCATTAACAATTAAATTTTTTCTTAGTTGCAAAATTAGTTGGAGTTGAACTACCGCGTGCATCACAGTGCTTTTATAGTAAAACTGGTGTGAAAGACTAAACATGCTGTGGATTTTGCAGTCAGCTTAAATGGTCAGGGAATACCGAACCTAAGCGTTAGGCTGTGGGTGGAGAGTCTTTTCTGTTCCCGCCTGCAGTACACGCTCCTCACCCAATTGGTGGCTTCAGGTTAGGCCAAGCTCACTGGTGTGGTTTAGTTCTAATCTCCACACTGGGCCCCAGATATGACACCTGTTTGAATTTTGATAGATTGGAGAATGTTGATTGTTACTACACTGAAGCATTTTGAATACGGGCAGCTCTGTCATAAATGGAGAATAAGACTATGGTTTGAAAGGTATTAAATATGTGAGTCTGCATTTAAATGGTGCTTTTTGTAATCTCTAGTGCTGAGATACAGAGCTGCTTTTCAACATTTCACAGTGGAATGGCACACAGGAATAGATGTTCAAGCTTTTCCTAAATGTGATTTGTCACTGGACTCTGACATGTCTGAAAATTATGTGATGTAACACAAAAATGGGGGGGTTTTTCCCCCCCATAAAACTGTTGAATAAAAGTATTATACAGCAATAATATTTGAATTCTTCATTGATTACTCATTAGACATTTGAAGATGATTTATCAAGATTAGTCTTAGGATCTAAAGGATATAAATGGTCACATAGACACATTTGAATAAAGACATAGGTGTAGGGGACACAAATGATGTCATTCCATATGCCACTTGCCCTCTTTTCAAAGCCTCACCAACATTAACAGGAGGAATGCAAACCTGGTGATCTGACGGTCAGCATTCCTACACTGCACACCTAGCTATTAGCTGGATTCACTGGGATCCAACCTATGTTTTCATCCCCAGCTGCACATTCATCTTGTGCAGATCCTATAACTATATTGCAACATGCAAACTTGCATGGCCTGTGCTTTCAAAAGCATTTCTTTATGGTCCACTTGGCTTGGGGTCTTTTGTTAACATACCTTCCAAGCATCCTTCTCCTGCAGCCTCAACAATGACCCCTGGCCCAGGGCCTGAGACATCATGGTCTCTCCCTGCACTTACCCCCTCATCTTGTGTGGTTACTGTTCACCCAACAGCACATGTGCAGCATACCTGAGGTAGAGCAAGGCCCTGCAAGGCCCAGGCTGGAGCCCAGATCTTCTGATCAAAATTTACAATTTTTTTTGTGTATTTCTATAGAGAATAACAATGTTGGGGCTTTCTTGTGGCGCAAGGGGTTAAGCACAGCACTGTGAAGCAATCCGCAGCCTCTGCAGCATGAATTCGATCCCCAGTTGGCCAGGGAGCAACCCACATGGCACAGCAGACCTCTCCTGACTCACCCACTGCTCCCCACAGCAGTGGATTTCAGTCAGTCTGCCTGTTCTGCTCCAAGAACGGCAATGTTAGGCATGTTGAGCTTGCTGGTTACAACACAGAATTACTCAGTGCCTTTCAGTCTTATATACAGTGATGCTGGCTTTTTCCTTACACAATACCCTTTCTACAACCGATAGATTAGAAATTGAGACATCTAAAAGAAACATCAAGAGAGCCTCGGTAAAACACTATCAAGCATTCTAGATGTGCTTACTGCTTCTAGGCCCCAGGCGCGGCTCCACGAGCTGATAGGAGGAGCTGCAGTTTCCATTCAGCACCACAGGTTCTTCCACAGTTTTTCCTATTTTGTCCTCCCAAGTTGATAACCGTGATTCCTGACAACGTCAGAGTATTTATTTTCCTATCTTAAAATTCACACACAACAGCTTCAGAATGACCAAATCGGTTCCACCACCAACAACCTGGTTAAGTTCAAGATTTCCTTAGGATACATCCTTCAAGTTTTACTTCAATTAAATATATTATGCGTCAAGGTTATAGGACAGGTTTCATCTGTTCTGCTTTTGTTTCTTAAAAAGGTTGGCGTCTTCACTTTTTTGGCCTATAAAACAGCATGGTTTGGAAAATAAAAACTGCATTAAGATACACTTAGAAAGGTCTCTCCCATCTCAGACTCCATTCCCATGCATGCCTAGAAGAAACACTCATTTTGGGGCCTCTCTCTTCTGCAAAACAAACACATCAATTTCTCCTTTTCCTTGCACAAAAGAGGGTGTGCTGTGTACACGCTTCTGTACCTTGCTTTTCTCACCCGCATGAAAATCATGCCAGAAGTAACTCCGTGTAGCGTCACAGACAGTGCTCCCGTGTGCAGGCATGCCCCAGGCATGACCTGCGCGTTCTTAAACGGGTCCAACCATGAATCACTAACACTCGTGATGAAACCTCATCTCCCAGGCACGGACAAGCCTTAGGAGGGGAAGGTTTTGGGGTCCATCAAGAGGAGAAGCAGAGGGCGCGTGAGGCGCCAGGCCTATCCCCTGGGGTCTCCGCAGAACTCGGGGCGCCCTTCCTGCAGAGGCGCTCCTCTCCCTCCCGAAGCACCTGTTTTCCTTTTATTTTCAGCCTTTCCCCCCAACATAAGAAAGGCGCGGGCCTGTTCTCTGTAAGTTCCAGGGTGAAGGGGCGTGGGGGAGCCTTCTCTCGCCACCCCACTTGCTTGAGGTGGGGCCCCAGCAGCCCCTGGGCCCGCCGGCTCCTCCGCGGGGGGTGACGGGCGCTCTGGGTCTGGGGGACTTTCTCCTCCATCCCGGGGCCCCCCCGCAGGACTCGGGGCGGCGCGGGGGGGCGGGGGGGCGAGTCTCTGGCCACCGAAGTTTCAAAACCAGGGGCCGGCCGCGGGGGTCTGGGGCTCCAAGACTCGCTGGTCTTAGGCTCCCGCTCGGCAGTGACCCCCCAGGCCCCACCTGTGGGACTAGCCACGCTCTGAACCCCAAAGCGCGAGGCGGCTGCTTCCCCATCCCGCTGGGGCCCGAGGGGGCGCCTACCTTTCCCCCAGCTTCGCTCCGTCGAGGCTCGTCGGGCGTGGGGGGCTCGAGCCCCGCCGGCTCCGGCCGGCGCCGGCCCCCGACGTCGCCCCGCGGGGACCCTGCGGCCGCCCCGCTCCCCCTCGCCGGGCCGCGGAGGGGAGGCGCCCCCCACTCGTCCGCCGCGAGCGCGCCCGCGGGAGGGGCGGGGCCGGCGGGACGCCCGGGGCTCGGCGGGGACTCGGACACCCCGCCCCGCTGGCCGACAGGGGGGGCCTCCCGCGCCGAGCGGAGCCGCGAGCCGCGAGGACAGCCGGGCGGGCAGGGGCGGGGCGACGCCGGGGGGCGGGGCGGGGAGACGTCGGAGGGGCGGGGCCACCTCGGAGGGGGCGGGCTGTACGGGGGCGGGGCGACACTGGAGGGGGCGGGAAGGGGCGGGGCGACGTCAGGGGCGGGGCTATGTCGGAGGGGCGGGGCTGTTGGGTGGGCGGGGTCGTCGGGTGGGCGGGGTCGTCGGGTGGGGGGGCGGGGCATCCGGAGGGGCGCGGGACGCGCACCAGCTGCGGGGGTTTGGGGGGCGGGGCGGGGAGGGGAGGTAGAGGGGGGTCCTGAATAAAGCGGGCGGCGCTGAGGAGGCGGGCGGGGCCGGGAGGAGAGCGCCGGGAGCCGCCGGCCCCGCTCCCGCCCCCCGCGTTCCCAGGACCCGCCTTTTCTCCGGGTGGCCACTGCAGCGCCGGGCAGGGAGCTGGGCCGGCGGGCGCGGCAGGCTCGGGGTGCTAGGAAGCCCCTCCCGCCGCTCCCCACCTGGCCCGGAGGGGAGGAGAGGCCGCGCGGCCCCTGCGCGGCCCCGGCCCGGCCCGCCGAGCGGCACCGAGCGGCTCCGAGTGCCCCGGCCCCGCCCACTGGGCCCCCCTCGTCCCGCCCCAGGTGTGCTCCCCTAAGACTGGGGAGGAGGGCGGGGACCTTCCCTTCACAGAAAAATTTAGAGGCTGTTGGAGAACTTTCCTGCCTAGTGACATACCTCGTGCACCCAGAAAACCTGAAATGGCTTATCCCGCCTTTTTTGTTTTGTTTTTAAGATGTATTTATTCATGCATGCAAAAACTGGGGTACAGGCCAGAGGTGCGGGGGTGAGAGGATTCACCAGAGACAGAGCAGGGACCAGAACAGGCAGATTGACTGAAATGCACTGCTGAGGGGAGCAGCGGGGAGACAGGAGAGGTCTGCCGCGCCGTGTGGGTATCCCCCCCCCCCCGCCGTGCTCAACCGCCTGCGCCACCAGGGAGGCCCTGATTTTGGTTTTGGGGGCTATATTTCCTTTCACTCTTCTGGGAGCACGAAGGTCATGCACTGAATAAGTCATCTGTGGTGTGGGGGGCGCGCTAAGTCCGGCTCCCTCCCTTCATCTCTGAAGTCGGTGGCGGGTCCCTCTCTCCTGGCCCGCTCCTCACCTGCGCCCGCCTGCCTGGGGGCCTTGGGGAGAAAGTCGGGGCGTTGGGGGCAGCCGGGTCCTTAAGTCAGAGTCCGGCTGAGCTGGCCGTGTCCAGCCGGAGCCCCTGGGGGGGAGTGTTCCACGGGGCTATCAGCAAGTGCCAAAGGCCATGGTGCAATTCTTGGTGTCCTCTCGCGTCCTCTTTGCCCCCCCAGGTCCCGACCGCAGAGAGCATCTCTGCACCCAGCAATTATTAGGCGCCAACTGGGTGCCAGGCCTGGTCTGCACGACGAGCTGCGTGATGAGCAAACATGGAGAGCCTTGGGGGGGACCGGACCACCCTGAGGGGCACAGGCTTGTGGTGCTGGGCGCCAGCCGGCCGGGGGTGACCGCGAGCGCGTGCTCTGGGGGTGACCGCGAGCGCGTGCGGGAGTCCAGGACGCGGGGGACTGCACCCGAGGGGCTGAGGCTGGCACCCGGCGGCCTGGCACCCCGGTGTTGGCGACAACACCCAAGCGTGCAGGGCCGTCGCCAGCGTTTCCCGCGCCCTTGGCGTCCCGGAGGGGGAGCCAGGCTGGGCCGAGCCGCAGGGTCCCCGCCCCAGCGCGGGGGTCAGAGCCCACAGCCCAGGCCCAGTGCCGCGCCGGCGCCTGGAAGGGATTTAATGGAGCATTGACGGCCCGGGATGCCGGCACGTTGGTCTCTATGGCGCAATCGGTTAGCGTGTTCGGCTGTTCACCGAGAGGTTGGTGGTTCGAGCCCACCAGGGGACGTTGGCGTTTAGTATCAAGGCTTTTTTATAGCTACATGACACCCTGTGTTCCTGCAGTAGAGAACTAGAGACCCCGGCTGGGCGCATGGAGTGGCGCCACAAGCTGCCAAGCGCACCTGTCAGGGCGGCTCTCCCTCTCCCCCCTGTAGAGGACCCCCCCCCCCCAGGACTTGGCTTGTTCAGAGCTTAAGTGAGATGCGGCCAAAGCAAGAGCCAAAGCCTGTCACCCCAAGAATGTCCGGCGCACCTGAGCGCTCATCAGTCTTGTTGCCAGCAGTATTTTCAGTATCTGCTCGGCTTTTTAAAAATATCCTTGATGTCAATAGACCGTCATTCAAATATTCTTTGGAAAAATGGAATAGTTTACTTTTATTTTTAAATGCATGGTTAAGTAAGCTTCAATGAGAAAGGCAAAACTTTAGGAAATTTAGAAGAGCATAGAGGAAAATATTTGTATGACCTCAGGAGGTCTCTTCAATGACAAAAAGTTCTGGACTTCAAAAATAACACGAAGATCTAGAATGCCCCACATGGCAGAGAAAGAAATTCAGAAAGAATAAAACCTCTGGGAAACCAGGCTGCTGCACAGAAACATGGTCCATTTAAACACGCTCTAATTGAGGGTCACAAAATTGTCTCCGGTGTTTATCATGGCAAACACCGCTGCAGGAAACAGCCTGACGCACACATGTTCCTCACTTGCTTTCCTTGTAGATTCCTGGAAGTTGCGTTGTCAGATCAAAATATTTGCACATTTGAATTTTATTATTTCTGTATTCCAGTCTTCAAAGCCCCAGTGTAGCATCACCCAGTCATGCCTCTTCTCCCTCCAGTATAACCATGGCAGCCGCTGATCGTTGGCTGTCTAATTTTGCCTCTTCCAGAAGTTCTTGTGTTGACATTTCCTATGCCTGGAGGTGTCGTTGGCTTACCACTGTATGCTGAAGGGCCTCCGGTGCGTTTCCATGGCTGAGAGCTGATTTCTTTCTGAGCCTGGGTGCTGTCCAGTGTCTAGAGGGACAGTTCACTCACTCACCTGGGGACAGCATCTTGGTTCTTCCACTTTTTGACAATCATGAATATAACAGTGTAAATACTTACCTGCGGCTTTTAGTGAACATAGTTTTCATGTCATGTGAGTGAATTCTTAGGACTACGAATGCTGGATCACATTGAAGAGTATGTTTAGTTTTTAAGAAACTACCAGTGTCTTCCAGGATGACTGTCCCATTCTGTGTTCCCTATCTAACTGTCTTGGTGAGGTAGGTTTCTGTTTAGATCTTTTTTAATAGTTTGTTTCCCTATTGTTGACTTTTAAAAATTCTTTGGATATTTCAGATACCAGCTCTTCATCAGATTTGTTTTATAAAGATTTTCTCCCAGTCTATGACTCGTCTTTAATTAATTCTTAATGTTATCTTTTCACAGAGCTGAAGTTTTTAATGTTAATGAAGATCTACGTAGCATTTTTTACTTTTGGTGTTGTATCTAAAAAGTCATCACCAAACTCAGTCACCTATTAATAACTAGTAATAAAACAGTATAATTAAAGCAATAAACTAAATGAAAAGTAATGTGATGCTCCTCTCTTTAGGAATATCTTACTGGACTGCACTTTTTTTTTTTTGTAATACGTTGGTTTTATTTCTTTTATTTATACAAGACTGGGGTACAGGCCAGAGGCACAGGAGAGTGAGAGGATTGACCAGAGACAGAGCGGGGAGCAGAACAGGCAGACAGATCAGGACTAAGGCCCTGCCAAAGGGAGCAGTGGGCGAGAAAGGAGTGGTCTGCCACACCATGTGGGAATGTCCCTGGCCTGGGAATCGAACCCGCGCTACAGAGGCTGCGGACAGCTTCACAGCGCTATGCTCAACCCACCACACCACCAGGGAGGCCCCTGGACTGCACTAATTTTGTGAAGAAGGGAGATGACAAAATCCCTTTGTGGTGAGATAATCCCTTTGTGGTGAGACTTAGGCCTTGTGACCCATATTAGGTTATTAATGTCAATTTTCCAGAGTATATGAATTTCCAGCACCCCGACTGTTGCACTTTGGGGCCATTAGTAAGGCTGGACCTTCCACGACAGTCCATGTGGCCACCACGGAGCCACTAGTGAGAGCTGGTGGTAGCACATGCAGCGAGCACACCCCCGAGGAAGGGATGACCCCATCCCAGCTGGGTTGACCAGACTTCGCGAGATTTCATCATGCTACTCAGAACAGCAAGCAATGTATAACTTAACGAAATTTTTATTAATGGATTTTCCCAATGAATATTAGCAGACCACAGTTGACCTGGGATGACCAATTGGCTGGATGACAAGGTTCGTGGGGACAACGTACTGGTTGAAAGTATCCTTGATGAAAAAAACATCAAGGAACAAGAAGTGACTAAGAGAATATGAGTGGGGACAGACGCAGCAGAGGACTAGAATTGGAGCAGTCCAGTCTCAGACCTGTCTTCGTTGAATGGCCAGGCCTCAGTTAGCCTCTTCCGCTCACGCCCGCCCTCCAAGAAAAAAGCCAGTTCACATACAGAGAAAATCACTACATTCTAAATCTGGACAGGTCACTTAACACGGGACAATTTTTTAAAAACTCAGTAAGTAAAAGCCATGGTGGACAAGTAATTCACATTCACCCAAGCTCTCCATGGATGAAAGGGCAGAAAGAGAGTATTCAACAGGAGAGACTCCTGTCTCCTGGTTTCATCACAAGGAATCGCTAGAGGATGAATTCCACCAGGAGGCCATGACCATGGAACGTCTGCCTCTTGAGCAGCTTGTCGCTGTTGAAGATACTTCACTGAAGATTGAAACCAAACTCGAGTGAAAGGTGGGAAAAACTCGAGTGAAAGGTGTGTTTATACTAATGTAAATACACGCATGCTGATGCAGGAAGCGCTGGGGAAGGAGCATGTACTAAACCTACTGCAGGAAATGGAGGGTGAGGAGATGCGAGCAGCAGCGTAAACGTGAAAGATCAAAAACTTATAGAATAAATATTAGAGTTAAACTATGAGGACAAAAGAGCATAAACAATTGGGCTCCACGTTAACCAGGAACAACAGAATTCTTCCTACATAAGCAGGCAAGAGAAAGATTGCTGGGGAAGAGGTGGTGGCCACTACCACGGCTCCGCTCGCCAGTTACAAATGAGCTGTAGAGAAAATGACGTGTCTTTACAGTAAACAGACCAGGAGGTGCCTCCTTAAGACAGTGGCCAATGCGAGCGTCGGGTCCTGGAGAGGGACAGACTGGACATGCTCGGGCTCCCCGTGGGCGGCGCCGGGAGGAGGCAGCAGGGACTGGGAAGGGTCCTTCGGAAAGTGTAGCCTGAATTTGATCTTGAGGAAATGATCGGACAACTTCAGAAACAGACCGCTGACCCCAGCTGACCTGTCCTCTGCAAACCAGTCAGTGCCACCCCCTCCAAGAGGACAGCAGAAAGGGGAAGAGATGCTTTGGGGTCAAAGGAAGGCTGCCCAAAATCACAAAATTCCTTTGAACCCAAAGTATCTCTTCCTCTTTTTGTTGTCTTGACTTAATTGGGGTGTCACTGACGGTTGGAGGAAGACAGGCCAGCTGTCCGGTGCAGGGTCTGAGTTCTACCGTTGTCTGGTGATGACCTCATGATGAAATTCAGGCTACACCTCCAGCAAGGACTCTGCCCAGCCGGTGCTGTCTGCTGCGGGCGCAGCCCACGGGGTGGCCAGAATGTCCAGCTGAGATGGTCGTATCCAGGAGCTCAGCTCGGCTATGTGCAGGATGGGCATTGCGAGGGGCAAGAGTTCGGGTCTCTCAACTCTGGTTGTGAGACTCAGCACTGGTCTCCAGGGTGGAGCTGGAGGCTGAAGGTCTGTGATTTCTTCCATCAAAGTAGTTGTTGGAGGGAAGCTTGTGGTTGGAGGTGGCTTCTCAGGAAGGATCCCTCTGGTGTCCTGTGGGATTTGAACTTTAGAAATTTTTCATCGAGTGGAGAAGGTACTTCATGTGATGTGGTTTTTCTTCTTCCAATCAGCAAATCTTCTCTTAATCCTGAAATACTGGGTGCCTGAGAGAGAGAAACATCTCCATGAGAGGTGTGGTCAGGCCCTGCCAACAGCTGGGCCGCAGGGAAGGCTCAGGGTGACCGAGGTCAGGGACGAGGAGGAAGGAGGAGCAGGGGGCAGCCCCCAGGGAAACGAGTAAAACCAGAGAGAGGAGCATCAGCTGTTGGCTAGGACAGAAAGAGGGAAGGTGAGGTGAGCCAGACTCAGACAGTGGAGCGAGTGCCCCTGGAGACAGGGCCTGGCCTGTACCTAAGCTTGCAGGCCCGGAAACCGGCAGGCCAGTCTCCGTTTGCGGAACCACAGGTTGCTTTTGATCTTCTTCCCTGTGCAGGCGCTGGGGCCGTCCGCAGGGCTGCTCACCGGGCCTTCAGGCTTGAAGGCCTCCAAGCCCTCCGTCGTGGGCCCCTCCAGCGAAGGCGGGTTCCCCAGTCCAGGGCGAGGGCCCAAAGCCAGATCTGAAACCGCAGCAGCCCCACAGGAGCCATGGTTACCCCTGGTCTCCCTGGGCGGGTCTGACCTAAGCCGGGCTGCAAGAGAGAAATGTGATAAACCACCTGAAGGGCCTGAGGACGGGGGCGGGGGACGGAATACATGCACGCTGACATTTTCCTTCTGGGGGATCTTGGTTACGTTACCTAGTAATGAACAGATCGCCAGGAGGCAAACACGTTCCTTTTGATTTTTAAAAGTCAAAAATACAGGATTGATTGATAAAATCAAATAGTTTCTAGGAAGAGTCGACAAAGGCCTGGCGGGCGCGGGGACAGAGGGAGCCAAGAGAAGGCGGAGATCGGGGAGCATGGAAATGGATGACACTGTGTGAGAAAGAACCGGGGCCGCGAACACTGGAGCAATGTGAAGCTGCCTGTGAATGTATCCCCCCAGCGGAGCCGCCGTGAGACATGCACATTGAGGACTCGTCGCGTGTGCAGTTGTGAATCTAACACTCGCGGGGCCATGGAGCATCTGCACAGGGAATCGTCTCCTATAAAACATGCAGATCTAGTGAGAAAACTCCAAACTGGCCTTTCTGAGAAAGCGCGGGAAGGTGGGCGTCAGAGACAGTGGCGGCCCCGGCCCTGCTCAGCCCAGGACGCCACAGCGCGTGCGGTCAGTCCTTCTGTCCGTGCGAACAGCAGGAGGTGAGAGTTGGCCCGGCCCTACTTGCTGTCAAGCAGTTTGCATTGAACCGGGCTCTCCGGAAAGGGCTCGTGTTCGAGCTCCCCCCCCCCCCCCCCCCCCGTGGGCTGCGGGTGTTCTCTCCTGGGATTGCAGAGGAAGACATTCAAGTGAAAGGACCTCAGAAGAAAACTAACGTGAAGCAAGAAAACCACCAATGTGCAGACAGGACTGGGACAGAGCCCCTCGCCCTGTCCTCTGACGCCCGGCCCTTAGAGCATCCGGATGCGCCCGGACAGAAGCACAGGGGGTAGCCACATCTCCATCCTCTCTGGGACCCCCAACTCATGCCCCGGAGCCCCACCTCCCCTCCCTTCTTACCTTGGGAGAGTGGGCAGCACTTTTCAGAATCCCCATTGGTTGTAAAGCGCCACATGGTGGCGGGAGGATGGAGCTGGCATTGGCCGTGGCCACTGTGGAGCTGCCTGTCCACTTGTAGCCAAGGGTCTCTGGCCGTCCACCCGCAGGGCACGGGCTGTGCCCCTGGAGCAGGCACCTCAGACGTTGGGAGACTCACGCGTCTCTTCCCAGGGCCTTGGATAAAGGCCTCCCAGAGGGCATCTGAAAGGAGAAGCCGATTCAGGGGGACCAAACCACGACCCACAGTGCTGCCTGGCAGCAGCAGCACAGACACCGCGACCAGCAGACACCAGGTCCATGAAGGAGAGGCCACTGTCGGGTGTGGGCCCAATGCTGATGCCTCCCTGGCTGCCTGGCACGATGACCGTCCCCCACGGGAGTTGAGAGGACTTTGGGTGGCAGGGGAAGGCCGCCTGTTATTCTCTACTTATTAACCTTTTTGCCACTAGAAAGGAACCCCTGAAGGTCAACTCAAATCCATCAGGCCCACAGGCCACTGCAGGGCTGCGCCCCCCCGCCCATACAGGTGTAGGGTAGAAAAAGAGTGGGCAACTGGCCCGGGGGTCTCCCCCTTCCCAGCGTTTCTGCTCACAGTCTCCATCCAGAGTCCAGCCTTCCTCTGCAACACATGTGAGGTGGCCGATCTTGTGAACCCTGCAAGGAAATGGCAGGTTTGGGCCACAAAGGAACATGGCCCCGGTGAGGCTGGGGGCTCCGGTCTCCTCCCCTACGGTCAGCTCCCTGCCAGCTGGGGCAGGAGGCCGGGGCTGACTCGGGATTCCTAAAGCCAGCTGGCCCTGCTGGAGGCTCAGGGGCACAGGCAGCCCCAGAGCGATGGGTGGCGTGGATCAGCTGCCTACCCGTCACCACGCCCGAGAGGTGGTGACAAGGCCGTCTACACAGGTGACCAGTGCCATGGACACTGCTGTTAAAGGGACACTCGGGGGTTATTGGAGGATGAACAGGTGCTGACACTGACTGTGCGTGACCTGACTTCCCCCCACGTCACCAGAGAACACGACCCGGATGGCACGGTTACCTGGGGCACAGGTGGTGGTCCCCGCCCTCTTCCTCAGGGTCGAAGTGATTTTCTGAAAAGAAATCCAGACAAGACTAGTCACGTCAAGCGTGACCCATTAATACCTGAACACACAGCGCCAGGTCAGTGCAGGGACACAAGCTCCTCGCCGTGACCGCGGGACGTCGAACGAGGAAAAGTCCAGGGGGTCAGGCTGTGTTAGGGGCTCAGCCTTCCTGGCTTACCTGGGCCACCCGTCAATATGCCCCAGATTAGCGCTTCCTCGCCAAATAGCCTCCCTGCTGCACCTCCCCCTGCAGTGACCCTCAGGGCTAATGGCTGTGGCCATGGTCCCTGAGGTCCGGCGTGGGCAAGGAACCATGCGCGCAGGGGGAGAACAGCAAACTCCCTAAGATGCAGAGAAACTGAATGCCTGCCAAGAAATAATGACCATCAAAATCGGCCACAAAGATGATTAAAAGAAATGCTGACCACCTGGAACCTTATCTCGCTTTCTCAAGGCCCACAAACTTTATTCTGCTACAACTGTCTTTCTAAAATCTTTCCTTTTTCTGGTCATTGATTGCTAATTAAAAAACATACATAATTTAATAATTAGGCTAATGCAAATGAAACATTACTAAACACTGTGTTATAATAGAATTGTTAGTTTAATAATCTTTCTATTATGTGCTTAACTTTAGTACCTTTGATATTAACTGCATTATAAAATAAATTCACCCATGATAATTAATTATGAGTAAAAATGATAGTTAGTGCAACTAGAAAATAATTATATAAAACAGTAGAAAGAATTTATAGCCTGTCCAATTAGGAATGAGGCTAGGTCCAGATGTAACTTCGGACATAAATCACTGCCCTGTCAATTAAGCTAAGTCTATGAGCAAACTGATCTCTGATGTTCACTGTTCCTATGCTTTTAGAAAAACATATATATACTGACCACTAGCTTAATAAAGACGCACTCAGATTTTCACTCTCTTGAAGTGTGTCTGTGTGTCATTTATTCATCGAATCCCTGACCACCCTGCGCAATCTCTCAACCCTGAGATGGCCTCATCGTCCATCGCTGTGCTGGTCCGCGGCACCTCCCCCAGCCTGGGGAAAAGTTAAACCTCTTTTTCTGAAAGAATCTGGAAAATAGTCGTCCTGCATCTAACTATGTCACAGCAATTCCCAGTCCCTTCTTATCAGATGTCGAGTCTCGACGGTGTAGGATGGATGTCCTGACCCGGGCATGATGTACAACATCCAGAAACTCTCCACACCTCAAGCGCAGAACCCCAGCCAATCACGCCTGGGAGAGGGGAGGGCTTGGTCCTGGTGGGGACACACAGCCGGGCCACCCACAGGCCCCATCGGGCCTCCAGAGGGCTGTCCCCTCACAGAGGCAACACCAGGCACTGACACCAGGACACGGGCATCCAAATGTCTAGAGGCCAGTCGTTTGCAAGCGCGAGAAGGCCAAGGGATAGCTGGGCCTTCAAATTAGATCATTGCAGGCCAGAAGACATATGGTAGCAAAGGCCACAAGAAGTGATGTCAACGCTGGTGCTACTGAGGGGAGCGTGAGTTTGTCAACCTGCATGGGGCCCCGGACGTGACAGGGAGGCTCAGACTCCTGGGCACGTCCTGCATTGGGAGAGCCGAGAGCCAGAGCTTTCTCAGGCGCCCAGTCTCTGCTCCAGTCTCTCTAAGACATTCCTTCTAATCACTGTAGCCCCACATAACTGCAGACAGGGGTGACATCTCTAAGCATACCCAGAGATGTGGGGTGCAGTGTATTTGGGGTGCTCCAAGTTCACTGGGAGCTGTTTCTTCTGGACTGTGGAGGACTCACCGGTGACGTGTAGAGAGAGCAGCGCGGACTCCCGGGTCCTCCCATGAGCAGGTGGCGGTGCTTCTGGGGGGACAGTCGTTCCCAGGCTCGTCGGGAGGAAGGGACGGAACCAAATAGCGCTCGTCCAGGGCGTCCCCGGGTCGTCATCCCCGACCAGTGCCGTGAGCTCCCCGCTGGGCCTGGCAGGGAAAACCAAGCTGAAGCTAGTCGGGCAGGGTCCCAGGAACACACGCACCTTCCCAGCAAGGGGTTGAGTCCAGCGGGTGAGAAAACACCACCCACGGTCAGGGCAGAGCGATGGCCTTGAGGTCAATAGCCTGAGAGACAAGGAGCCAGCCAGGGCCAGAGGACGTCTGAGGAGGAGCAGGGGACCAGGGCCAGATCCAGATGCTGAGGGGGACTGACCAGGCCGGCGGAGGCCAGGGCTGCTCACAGAGGACCCTCAAAGTGGCATCAGTGTGTTTGCATAAATCGTGTTGTCATCACACCCTGGGGCAGAGCGCACCGGGCCTGGAGGCTCGTCCACAACCAGCGACCTCAGCTGCTGAGTTTATTTCCCTAACCCTGTGACCTGACAGGCAGGAGCCACCGCAGGCTGGGCCAGGGCGATGGGCCGCAGTGACCAGCCTCCACAGACGTGCCTGCCGCATGGGATGAACCCAAAGGAGAGCACAGGGCAGGGGAAGGCAACCCCTAGGCTGCTTCAGTCACGTGTCCCCCCGACGGGTGGTAGCTGGAGCTGCTGTGTAGGAAAAGCACCTCGGAGCGGCCAGGTGAAGACGCCACCACGGCCCCATGGACTTGCGTGTGAGGGACAGAGGACCCAGGACACGCTGAGACCTGCTGGGCTCCCCTAGAAATGACGTCTCACCCATTTCACCACAGAAGGATGACGCGCGGCTCCCGGTTACCTGGGACATATCCCGTCTGCGTGTCCCTCCTCCTCCTGAGGGCTCTGAGAGTCTGCAGAGAATTCACACAGTCACGGTCACATCAGGCAGCGCCCACCGCGTGAGCTCACACGCAGTGCCCACTGCCGGCACCCACGAGAGCCCCTGGCTGTGACGGGATTCTGTGGATGACCAGCTCCTGGTCACGGCACCCCAGCCGTGATGGGCATGTGTCTCCTGCTTCCTGCAGAGAACCTGCAAGGGGCAGCTTTCTCCACGAGAAATGCTGTTTGTTAGAGGCTTAAGGGAATGTTCCACCGCGTTCTCAGTGGTGAGCGGAAGTCACACAGCCCGACACGGGTCTGCAGGGGTGCCTAGAAACCATTTCCACCCGGTGGGGCCGGGGCTTGGTCCTGCTGACCGCGGGGGCTAGACCGAGATGGGCGCGCAGCTGCCCGCACTGCTGGAGCGTCTGAGATGCGGCCCATTGCGTGGGCGGAATCGGATTCTGAGTTGAGAGACGTGAACCACGCAAGTGGCGCCCCCAAACTGCAGATACGGCCCAACCCCAAGTACAGGGATGCCCGCGCGCGGGACGTGGCTGTGGAGTGGGCGTGAGAGCAGGCCTGCTGGTGGGAGTGTCTCACCGAGGACACTGCAGGCCTCTGCCCTTGCAGCCAGGCGCACGCGAGCCCGGGGAGCGGGCCTAGGGCTGGTCAGCGGGGCTCCAAGGAGAGGCATGAGCTTGGCCCAGGCACTGACCAGCGTCCACTGACCGCCGCCTCCCAAAGCCACGTTCTCCGTGAACGTGTCTTATTTCCAACCACATCCTGCGCCCAGCTCCAAGCCCTCGGTGGGTCTGGGCCCCTGCGGGGGTCCCCTGTCTCTGCGGTGGCGGTGAGGAAGCGGGGGCTACCTGGGACGCCAGGGGGACAGCCGTCCCCTCCGGAGCAGGGCCCCGCGCCGCACACATGCAGAGCCGCGTCCGCAGCCGGGGCGGGAGCAGCGAGCTGGTCGTCGCTGCGGGGCTGGCGGTCGTCAGTTGCCCCCGGGGCCTCTGGCGGGGTCCCCGAGCACGCCTGCCCTTCGTCCCGCGGGCCTTCCTCCTTGTCCAGCTCCCGCAGCTCCGGGCTGTGCCAGAGAGGAGAGGGGGCCGAGATCAGCCTCACGCGACCCGGCGGTGTCCGCGCTCTCTGACGGGACTCCGGCAGGGGTCCCGACAGCACAGGGTCGGCCCCTGGAGAAGGGGCTGGGGGGAGCAGGGAGAGCCGGAGCAGAGACCCCAGCGCGCCGCCACAGGACCCCATGGCGGGCAGACAAGGCTTCAGTGACACAGACGGGAACCCGGGAGGACCCTGGGCACCACCCGGGGCCCGGGGCTGCCACCACTGCCCAGCTGCTGCCCAGCGGCGCCGAGGGCGGCAGCCGTGGAGATGCTGCCACCCGTGGTCTCAGCTCTCTCTCAGCTCCGCCCCAGGGCAAAGGGAGGCCTCCCCTGGTTCCCTCAGCAGTGCTTGCTCCAGTGGGCGTTTGCTCGTCGTGGTGTTATTCCCTGCCCCGGCGCCCGGACGGCTGTGTAAGAAGCAGGTGTGCTCCCTGCCTGGGCTCACCGTCAGGGGATTCTGGGGCTTTCTGAGAGCACAGGACTCAGACTGGGGAGTGCGCCCCAGTGACAGGGTCCCCTCCCCTCAGACGCACACAGAGGAGCCCCAGGCTGCCCCGCTGCATGGGGTTAAGTCGGGCCTGTGGCTCGCCTCCTCCTGTTGGCATCGGCCTGGCCTGCCCTCAGCTGCTCTCTGATCCCCCTTTCTAGGTGACCCTCCATCCCAGCGCCTCCTGCTCGTGGTTACCTGGGGGTCCGTGGTTCTTGGTCCTGTTCTTGCTTGAGACCTCCACGTTGTTCTGTAAATAAATTCAGAAGGGTCAGCCCTTTCGCACCCCAACCTGCGCTGCCAGCCTGGGGCTGTGAGGGCCAGGGGCAGAGGCCCAGTGGGGTTGGGGCTCAGAAGCCACGTGCTTTCTGGGCAAGCGTTGCCCCGATGTGTCTCCCTCGTCAGCGATGCGTCGACGGGAAGGTCCAGCCAGGGTGCGTTCTGCCCGACTTTGGGTAAAAGTTGAATTTTCTCTCTTCGACGGGTCACAGGACATCTGTCCAGTGTCATCTTCCGCAACGGGCCCTCCACCCACGCGGGCTGTCCCACCAACAGACCTGCGCCCCTCGGGATTCCGCCCCTTCCTCCACGCGAGGACTGAGCGCTCTGCCCGCATCCGCCCTTGGTGACCCGGGCCGTGGTCCCTCGTTACGGGGGAGGCGGCCTCATGCAGGTTGCTTCCCGGGAAACATTCCCGGCACCATGTGCGCCCGCCTCGGGGCCCTCCAGGCACACCCACCATGGGCGGTTCTGTCTGAGCACCCTGCTCCCTGCACATGTGCCCCCTCGCCGGCCCCCGCCCCAGACGCCAGCCCCCCCTGTGGTGACACTCTGAGGACCCAGGTCTGTCACCGCTTGGCTGTGAACACAGACTCGGCCTGGACCGGCCTTCCTTGTGGTCGGTCCGGGCTCTTTCCCGATAACCAGCGCCTCCCCTCCCGGCCCCTCTCTGCCTGCCTCTGGGGGGTCACGGCTTCGGGCCCGCGAGGAGCAAACCTGAAGCCGCAGCTGATGAGCAGGGTCTCCGGGTCACCTCTCCTCCCCTCCCTCTCAGGCACCACAGGACCCACATGGCCCCATGGGCCACAGGCCCGGGGCAGCTGGAAGCGTCTCCGTGGGGTGTGGAGAGAGCCCGGGCGCATGGAGCCGCCTGGTGCCCGGCGGGGCCACCTCACCTGTGCTCAGTGTGCTGACCAGGCTGGCCGCCAGCATGCGCCCCTTGGCCAGCTTGCGCCTGAAGCCCTCGTAGTCGTCAGGGTCATAGTCATCGAGCAGGTCCTCCAGGTGCTGCTGGAGGGCGCGGGAGACGTCCCTGCCCTCCTGTACCTGCTGCCTCAGCCGGTCCAGCTCCTGATCCTGATGCTGCAGGAGGCGGCAGCTCTCCCTGCGGGCGTGGGGCGTGTCAGAGTCGGGCCAGCCGTGGCGCGAAGGGTTTGGAAAAGCTGTCTGAGAGCCCGTGCCCAGGTGACCTCAAAGCAGCAACCTGCATGGAGCATGTCCCCGAGAGCCCGGCCGGGACTTCCCCTGCGGGCTTTGGGAAGCGATGGGCCCCATAGGAGCTGCATCATGGGGCCCGGAGGTGGGGCTTGGCCCATGCTGTGGGTGAACCGAGTAACGCCGACTGCTCACTTTCCTTGGCTAAGACACGTCTGTGATTTTGTGCGCAATAGTTGTTTTTCCTGAGTAAATAGGGCTCCGGGTAATCCCACATCTATGGATCTCGAATTGCTTTAGGAGGCTGTGCGCACACGCGCCTGCCGGGCTAGCGCCTGCCTCCCTGGCTCCGAGGTCCCCTGCTCCAGGGCAGACGCCTCCCACCGCCTCCAGGCCCAGCCCCTCACCTGAGCATCTCAGCCAGCTTCGACTTCTCTGCCGGCCTCCCCTGCTTGCGCTGCAGCTTTTCCCCCAGCACAGACTCGATGAGCCCTTTGTACCGTCCACACTCTGGAAAAGACACACGCAGCCCACTCAGAGGGGAGCTGGATGCTCTGTGCTAAAGACATCTAGAAAGAACCCAGAGCTGGCGCCATCACACTTCCCGATTTCCACAGATAGCACAAAGCTACAGTCAGCAACGGGGCATAGAACTGGCCTGGAGTGATGCTAAGGTCACTGGGGCAGGAGGGAGCCTGGAAATCAAACCCGGAGGCCGTGGCAGCTCAGGGAGGGACAGGAGAGTGCAGATCCTCTGTGGTTTCAGGGAAACACCCTCAAGCTCCCCACGGGGTCCCGTGGCTTTGAGGGGACAGGGAGAGGAGCCCCCATCCAGGGGCGCAGCTCCCAGCTGTCCTGTCCAGGCCTCGCCCAGAGACACGGCTCCACAGGAGCACACCTCTTCGCGCCCCTTGGAGGTAGGGTCTCCCAGCTTCTCCTGGGGGCACCCCCACACCTTTCCCCACTGAGCTGGGACACCCCCAGTCACCTGCGAGAAGCCCAAACTCGGGAATGTGCGTCACCCCAGACTTTGGCCCCAGGGGACGCAGCACCTGACCGAAAGCAGGCAGACCCCAGAGAGCAGGCAGATCTGGGGCTTCCCCAGGTCTGGGCTCCCGGGGCTCTCCCTCCATCCCGCCCCACCCTCTGCAGACCCCCTTTGTGGGGCTCGGCGTGGTGTCCGCAGGGAAAGGAGGCTAAAACCCTCGGTGCCTGGTCCAGCTGTGGGGGCAGTAGAGGGGACAGGGGGTCCACTCTGGAGAGGCTTAGTTTCCGGGGGGTGAAGGGGTGTCACTGGAAGGCGTGGAGAGCGGGCCCTGGAGGACTCACTGTGTTTCTGCAGCTGGTTGGCCAGGCAGTAGGCGGTGCTCCGCGACACGAGGAACTTCTCCATGAGGTCCCTGAAGTTCTGCTTGCACTGAGCTAGCTGGGAGCGAAGCTCCCGGATGCCATCAGGGTCAGCTTTCCCCGGCCACGGGTCAGACGACGGGCTGACGCACGCAGCCATGCTGGAGTGTGGCCGACGTGCCGAGCCGGGGGCTGCGGGCGGAGCCTGGGACACTGCGGGTGAGGACAAGTGAAGACGAGAAGGTTGAAGCAGGGCTGACCGAGGGGCGGTGACGCCGGGATTCTTCGCTCGCGCTGGGGAGCCCTCGACCACCTACCACACTGAGAGTCGGGGATCGCCAAGACAAAGTCCAAGATGCCAGAGCTCAGAGCCACCTCTGCCTGTGGCTGGTCTCTGGCAGGAGTGAGGGCAGGAGGCCCTGCGCCAGGTAACCGTCTCCCGTCTCAATAACAGAACTGGAACCCGGGGGTCGCGGAACCTTGGGAGTCACCCCCTTCTAACTGGCCGGGTGCTCTGAGGCACTGCCTGCTCCCCTGTCCTGTCACCCAGTAGTGACAGCCCAGGTAGTCCCGGAGCTTCTTTTCCCCCAACAACCTGAGCCAAACTCTCCTCTGTCCCTGGTGTGTGTGTGAAGACATCCGGGCAGAAAACGCCTCCAACGGTTTCTATTAAGCACTGTGATGACGTCACCCCACCAACCCGATCAGTTAAAATCAATCTTTAGGATTTTCCACAAGGGACAGACAACAACACACATTCAGCTGCCTGGTGTGCTCTCTGGCCTCTCGTGTGTAAACATGCGTGAAAGAGTGCAGGGCGAGCGCCTGGACAGAGCTCAGGGAATGATGAATGTTCTTAAAAGTTCTCTGTCTTCAGGCCTCTCCTGGTGGCGCAGGCGGTTGAGCACAGTGCCGTGAAGCTGTCCACAGCCTCTGCAGCGCCGGTTTGATCCCGGCCGGCCGGCGAGGGTCCCACATGGCGCGGCAGACCTCTCCTGTCTCGCCCGCTGCTCCCCTCAGCAGTGTATTTCGTCAGTCTGCCTGTTCTGCTCCCCGCTCTGTCTCTAGCGAATCCTCCCACCCTCCTGCACATCTGGCCTGTACCCCGGTTATTGTATAAATAAATAAATAAATAAATAAATCTTTAAAAATAAAGTTCTCTGTCTTCTCATCCCAGGCAGAAGCTCTTCCTGACCCTCAATGTCTCCGCGGCTCCCAGGTGGTTCTGTCCACCTCACTGGACAGCAAGTGGCTTCTCATCACCCTGAACCCCCGACCAGCAAAACTGCCTCCAACCGCCGCTGTGCCCACAGTACCATGGGGGTTTTTGTGTTTTAAAGTCACTTAAAGCCACGTTTCATAGTTGACTGCATGATGTCATCCTAGCCCCACAAGAGCTCCTTGTCCGCTGTCAGAGCATTTGAAATCATTGCTACCATATCCTGGAGTTCACAAGGCAACCATGTGCTTTGGAAGACATACAAATCTGATGTTATTATTTTTTTTAAAGATATATTTAATTTGATTTTTATTTATACATGCACTGGGTACAGTCAGAAGCGCGGGAGGGTGAGAGAATTCACCAGAGCCAGAGCGGGGAGCAGAGCAGGCAGAAGGACTGAAGGACACTGCTGAGGGGAGCAGCGGGCGGCAGGAGAGGTCTGCGCGCCATGCGGGACCCTCACCAGTGGCCGGGGAGCAGCCGGGGATCGAACAGGCGCAGAGGCCGTGGGCAGCTTCGCAACCCAGCGCTCAATGGCTGCGCCGCCAGGGAGGCCCCTGATGTTATTTTTTATGAACATTCAGTTCACCCACCTTTGTGCAGAGCAGGGCCAGGGCGGCGCTGCTGGATCATCGCCAGAACACACTCTCCGAGCGCTCGGCAGCCCTGGACCCGGGGCTGAGTTCTCTACAGCGCGGGGCAAGTTCAAGTCAGCGCAAGTCAGGGAGCCTGGATGCTCCTCGGTGAGCCTGTGCAGAGGCGCTCAGGGACTGAGCAGCCAGGCTGAGGGGAGAGCACAGGCAGGCGGGGCTCGGTGGGCCAGTAGCGCCCCCCAGCATCCAGCTCCTGCTCTGTCCCGGGCTGCCTGTGCCGCGAGTCTGCAGAGCCTGCGGCAGTGCTCTCTCCTGCTTGGCCCTGGGCGCGCGGGCGTGAAGGCCTGGTGTGGCCCCGGCTGGTCCAGCATTCCCTCCAGGCCGAGGAGCAGGCCTGGGTCCCCGCCTCTTCCCCTCCCAGGCCTTCCTTGCGCTGGTCGCAGGATGCCCTCAGGTGAGCTGGACCAGAGGCTGCAGAGCAAGCCTCCCCCTGGTCTGCAGAAGCTGAGGCTCTGTGGGAGGAGCGGAATTTGTCAAACGTCTTCCCCTCAGACATGATGAACCGAGGCTCCGGGGCTGTGTGACTTGCTTGAGGTCACAGGGGACCGAGTTTCGCCTGGGCCGATAAAACTCACCTTCCCGACAGCGGCGAACCCTGTGTCGTTCGTTCCAGGTGTTGCTGCTGTTACACACGCCTGTGTATTTATCACAGTTGGTCTTCGTCACCCTCCCTGGAGCTTGCCCCGCCGCGGCCCGGGAGAGCTTCCTTTTGTAGGTGCAAAGGGGACCAGGAGATCATCTCCGGGCCGCGTGTGCGGGTCTGTGTTCCTCTGACAGGGCCAGCGAGGCCGGGGCAGGGCGGCCTTAGGGGGCCCGTCCAGGACGAGGGCCCCTTCGCGAGCGGGGGTGTCTGCAGGGAGGGGCCGCCGCAGCCCTCTGTCCACAGCAGTGGCCTGGTGTTTCCCGCACTGTCGAGAGCCCCTGGAGGAGCACGAGCCGGGCCGAGCACCGCTTCTCCCCTCCAGCCCCGCTGACTGCGCCGAGCACGGTGCCTCCTGAGCCTCTGAACGTGTTCTCCGAGCCCGGAGACCCGAGGGAACCGCGCTGGCCGGGGAAATGGTGGCGGGATGGGCCCGAATTTCCCCCGCAGAGGACGTGGGCGCGGCCAGGGGGTGCGGGGCGTGGAGGGAGAAGCAGGTGAGCATGCGTGTGTGAGGTGCGAGGCTTGGGGGGCCGGGGGGCGGCGGGTAGAGGGGGGCCATACTTACTGGCAAGGCAGACACCACCCTCACGAAGGTGGTTCTCCCGGGGCGAGGTGCCCCCACTGCACCCCGGGCATGCTGACCCCTGCGGTCCCCTGGTGATTCTTGTCCTAATGACACATGCTCAGCATCCCCAGGTGGCCCAACACCGCCCTCCTCTGCTGGACTATGCCTTTCACTGGCTTGGGGGCCCGTTTAAGCCTTTTTACAACCACAAGTCAAAGGGAACTTCCCCATCTTCTTGGTACCACTCACTGAGAAGCTACCTGGGAAGCTCTTTTAGCCCCAACCTGGCTTTGCAGGCCACCCCCTCGTCAAACCTTTGTGTCTTTTGAGGCCTTGTCTCCCTCTCACCCTGAAGAAGCCCAAGAGCTCACGCCCACCCAGGCTCCTGGGGTGCAGGCACTTCCCACAGATGCACCATCTACACTGGGTGTCCTGGGGGGGTGCTTAGACAAGGAAGCAACGCGTGGGATTGAATCCCAGAAAAGGGGCACCCTGTTGGTGGCCCACATCTGTTGTCTACTATTTGGACTTGGGGCTCCTCCTGCCACACAAACTAGCAGGGAGGAGGTGAGGGGAAGGGAGGGCTATGGAGGGATGGCGGAGGGGAAGTGAGGTGGTAGCACATGCTCTCACCTGGGGACTGAGGAAAGACTCAAAGGTGGCCAAGTCTCAGCCTAGCCCCCCCAGGGCCTGCATTCAGCACCCCAAGCTGTGCAGGCGCTCAAGTTCCCCGTAAGCCTAGACAAGAGTGCCTGTTTCTCCATAGACTTTCTCTAGGGTCTCACTGGGAGTTTTGCCTGCATTTTGGGGGTTTCCTATCTATGGGCAGCTCCTGGGTCCTGGATCCTCCCTGCTCCGCCAACTGCTGCTGGGCTGATCAAGAACTAGGAATCCAGCTCCTTGGATTTCTGTCCCCCTAGTCTAGGATGAATGAGATCCAAGACTCTGGGGCTGAGGTGACCCCTGAATAGGGAACCTCCTGTCTGTCATTGCTCAGCTCTGACCTGCAAAGGTGAGGGGCTGGGCCAGGTTAAGAATGGAATTTTCTTCCTGATCAAACTATCTCTCAGGACTGAGGGTGAGTAAAGTAGTGTAGTTAGGAGGAATAAAAATGATGTCTTTGCAGATCACAAGCTAACTCTATACAGGAAACTCCTCAAATTATCCACAAGCACAGTAACTGCACGTTAATGTACTGATTGTGTAAAGCTCTAGGGCTCAGGCTAGACAAGCTTCAGCTGTGATTCTTGCAGGCACTTGGACAAACTGACGAGGAGATTGGAAAATTCCTTGTTTACATTCACACGTGTGTGCCTCAGACTCATCTTCAATCACACGCCACAGTGATTTGCTGTTTCAGGTTGCACCTTGAGGTGGTATCTTTTGAACTTTGAAAGTAAGGTATTTTCTAGTTCTGATATTAGTTGGCCCCTGAGTTAATAGCTTTGGGTAGCTACAATAATGCCCCCACTCCCCCAGAAGTCCCATTCTAATCCACGCTAGCTGTAACTATGTCACATTGCACAGTGTAGAGGCAGGAATGACACAGTGCAGGTTTTCTGATCCAGCAGACCGGGTAAAGAAGGAGTCAGAGTCCTCAGTGGCTTTTTGCAGGCTTTTTTTTACTGGGATTACCAGGTACACGGCAGGCAGGGGTGCTGGGGGGCCGGAGGCTGGCAGGCCTCCCAGCCCCCAGCAAGTCTTCACTCTATCTGGGCTCTCTGGCACTCTCTGCTTCTGCTTCCCCATGACGCCGCCCTTAAAAAGCCCAGTCTCAGCCCAGGTGAATCCCATCTACCTAGGCCCACACCCTTTCCAGGTGCCCACCATCAGGCATGCATTCAGGACCGCAAGGATCCATCATCTATCCTGATGGCGGGAGGGTCAGAAAAGCCTGGCACTTTCTTTACCCTACACACAGCTGAAGGGACCATGCAGATGGGAGCATGACTCCGACGTGGGAAGTATACAGGATTTCCCAGATGGCTGAGTACGGGGGCCCTTCATAGGGAAATAGAAGGGAGAGAGCTGAACTATAAGAACAACTCCAGCTGCTGTTAGTGCTGAAGCTGGAAGGTCGTAAGTTGAGGAATGTGGGTCGCCTTCAAAATACGAAGGAAAAGTTACAGATTCTTGCCTGGAGCTTCCAAAAGGGAAGCCATCCTATTAACCGCTTGATTTTCATGTGGACCTCCTTGCTGGACGCCTGACCTGCAGATCTATAAGACAATCCCTTTGTCTCCTTTTAAACCACTAACTTTACGGCAACTTGTTTCAACAGCAAAGCCCTATGCAGTGTCTAGCTCACAGCCATTAGCAGGAATAAGATCTGGGGGATATAATAGGCTGAGTAAGCTCTGCAGCTTGTCTGTCTTACAGATATTTTTACTTGTTTCAAGTGTTACACTAGGGGCCTGCCCTCTTTTCCCTCTCCACTCCCCACTGTAGGACTCTCGCCCTATTCCCCAGGGCTCAACGTGGTTCTTACTGAATTATAGAAAACTTGGGAGACCAAGGGTCACAGAGACTTTTGTTTTTTTTTAATTTTTAAGAACCGGCACTGTAGGGTAAGGAAAAATGTCAGGCTTTTCTGCCCTCCCGCCATCAGGATAGATGAGGGAACCCTGTGATCCAGAATGCATGCCTGGTGGCGGGCACCTGAAGTGGGTACACCTGGGCTAAGACTGTGCTTATAAGGGCGGCGTCATGGGGACGCCAGCAGAAGCCAAGAAGCCGAGAACAAACAGAAGCCGAGAGAGAAGCAGAAGCTGAGAGAAGGCCGGAGAGCCCAGATAGAGTGAAGATTTGCTGGGGGCTGGGAGGCCTGCCAGCTTCCCAGCCCCCCAGCACCCCTGCCTGCTATGCACCGGGTAAATCCCAATAAAAGCCTGCAAAAACCACTGAGGACTCTGACTCCTCCTTTACCCGGTCTGCATGGGATCAGGAAACCTGCACTGTGTCCTGTCCAGCCTTTACAGGCACTGTTTTCGTCCCGTAGAAGGAAAGAACATAATTTACAAAAAACTAAATGTTGGAGAATCCTCCCCTCAAAGGACTTTGTTCGCTGCTCTCTGCAGGCACAGAGCTGCTTCCCAATACTTCCCACAGGGCCAAGCACAAGAATGACTTCAAGGCTTTTCTCCCAAAGTCATTTGTGCCTGAATCCTGACCAGCTCTGAGATTTACACGACGCCCTACCTTGTCGCTTTTATAAATATTACCACATGCACACATACTCCTGAGAAGCGGCAGGCAGGCAGGCGGCCAGGCAGGCCCTCCCTGGTGACTGAGGCGTGTCGGCATCGCCGACTCATCCCATGCTGGGATGCTGGAGAAACCCAGGCAACAGGTTCTGAAAGTTTGCTACTTGAAGGAGGGTTTGCTGACATTTTTGCTGAATCAGACTCTGCTGTTCCTACCACTGAGCTGTTCCTCCGCGCTGACGGCCTAGGGCATCCCGGAAAGACTCAGACAACTGAGTGACCACATGCGGGAGCAGGGACCGACTCGGGCCTGGCGGACTTTTGTGTTTTCATTGCCTGTGTTTGTGATGGTTGCAGTGGTGTATTGTTCTGTTCTCTAAAATTTTTGTTTCTAAGAAAAGATGGTGGAGAGACAGCTTCATTTTAATTCTGGAAAACAAAAGGATGTCGTAAAGGTTTTTATTCAAGGGAGATTTTAGATCCATCTTTCCGTACTTGTGAACGATATACCTTTCAACGAAAGGCTCTGAATTCATTAAAGGCAAATTTATTGGTGGTTTCAACTCGATGTGATAGAACAATGTTTCTAAACTGAGGTATATCACTGACTCACAGCAGCATTACCTGGGGTGTTTATGTAAAAAGGATGCAGGTTCCCAGGCCTTGGACCTAGAAAGCAGTTTCTACCATCTTCACAGCTGATTCAAAGGTACCCCCCAAGTTAAGGACCATCCCTTTAGGTCTGTAGACTGGAGAGTCTTACAGTGTGACAAGGAGGGGAAAAACCTGTCCTGCTGAACTTGGACTTCAGCTGCTCATCTGGGCTTCTTCATGCCAGTGTGTGTTGCTGTCTTAGGCTTAAACCCTCAGTCTAGAGGCTGGCACAGAAAGAGGAAACAGCAGATGGAGGGAGTATTTTATTTCTTTGTACACGATTTGCTTGAATGGCCACCGGAGGACTGTTCCTCTTCTCTCCCAGCCCGTCCCCGAGTGGCCATCAGCTTGTGCACGTACATAGCATACACGTATCCACACGCACACGTTCCAGAGCTGGGTGCAGACACCGGCTGGTCCGCACGGCTGGTCTCACGAGCCGCGTGCCGACCAGCACTGGTCTGAGTCACACGAGTCTTCCCATGGGCTGGTTCTGCCCCAACCCCAGTCGCCCAGAGAGAATTCAGGATGATAAAATGGGACGGCGAGTCTGGAGTGAGGTCAGGGCCCTCGGGGACCATGAAAGGCTAGAAATAGGAGGTGTGGGCGAAGCAAGAGATGGCGTGTGGGGGTCAGGGCTCTCTCCACGTGGAATCCGGCACTGGGGCCGGAGCCAGCCAGGCCCGGCGGGGCCGCTGGGCGGGGGGGACCCTTGGCTCCGCTGTGCCCATGTGCTTTCAAAACTTCAAGACCCGGGCTTGATCGCACGTCCCATTTGTAGGACGCGGGGTCCGATCTCCCCTGAGTTGGCCATCCACGGGTGGGTGCTGCGGCAAGGAGTGAGCTGTCACTAGTCCCCAGGCCCCTGGGGTGTTTAGAAGCAGCGTTGCCAGGTCCTCTGCGGACCCAGCGTGTTTCCTTAGAGCGGGGCCAGGCTCGCGCTGTCCCAGCGGCAGGAAGGGCTCCGCGGTGTTCCCTCTGCCCCGACCAGGACATCCTTGGCAGGCTTGGGACAGGGGGCCCATCCTCCTCAGCAGACAGGGAGTCCTGCAAAAGGCGGGCAGGCCCACCCTTCCTGCTGCTTTAAGGACCTCTGGTGGCTTCGCTTCTTGCACGGCTCCTGGGAGGTGAGGGTCACGAAACTGGGATGCAGGGCAGAGCCCGGAGGGATTTCACCTGGAGATCAGAACGCAACAGAAGAGTCTCAGGCCCAGCCTCCAGCTGTCTGAGACGAGCAGGCGTGCGTGCGGCAGGAGCCGGGAGCACAGCCGAGCTGTTCAGACCTGCGCCAGCAGACACCCTGGGTCTAGAGGAGCCCCTGGAGCCGCCAAATTGGAGGAGATGGCCCCATCGCCTCTGTGGGGAGACTCCTGCTCCAAGACACCCCTTGAGCAGCTGCCTCCTCCTACCACGCCCTCTGCGGGGCCCTGCCCTCTGCAGTGCACTCTGTAGCCGAACCCGCAGGCCTGTGGTCCCCCAGGAGAAGGCTCAGGACGACCCATGCACCCCAGGGAGGGCAGAGGAGACATTTGCAGGCAAGTCCCCTCTGCAGGCGATGACCCGTTTTCCCTCACAAGGAGAGGGAGGGCCACGTCAGCAGGGACCTCAGGGCCTCAGAGGTCAGTTGCCACCTCTCCCAGGTGAGGGGCCAACCGAAGACACACAGCTGGTTAGTGACAAGCCTGGGGTTAGAAGCCAGGCCCGGCCCTTTCCAGCGGCCTAGTGGGGTAGAGAGGACACTTCCAAATGCGGGGAGCCAGCAGTTGCGTGAGGCTTTCGGGTTACCTTTGATGGGGCAGGAATAAGGCTTTACAGAGGCATTCCTGTGAGTGTTCTTCTAAAAGGGCTCAGGAAAGAAAGGGATCATCAGAGAAAAACAAAAGGGAATTAGCAAAAAAGAAAAGAATACTAAAGGCAGAGTTAGACCACCGCCCGGCTGAGGCCTACACTGAGAATTAGGGGTGTTCCTGTTGTATGTTCAGCTGCTTGTGGCAAAGCTTGAAAGTCTAAGTTCAAAGGTTGAGTTTTTGACTCTTCAGCCATTTTATATGCCTGGAATTGGTTTTCTTTTTCCAAGTAATTGCCAGGAAACGTTGTAAGGTTTAAGCACATGCAGACAAGGTCTGCCAGACATAAAATCTTTCCCCTTTTAGGTTTCAGGTTTTATTTATTATAAAACTCTTTCAGGCCAATAAGACCCAACAGTCTACTGTTGTGATGTTGCTAAAGAAAAAGGCACCCCAACATCAACTGCAGTTCTCAAGCCAGAGTGAAGTCACTTAACCAGGCTGCACCTCATTTTTCATATTTTCTTAAAGCAGAAGGGGAAGCCCTAGAACAAGACCCCATGACTGAAGGGGGTCTTGGACTTAATTTGGACTCGGCATGGCACCTAGACTGGGGAACCAGCAGACGCACATTCTCTGGAGTCTGGACACGGCAGGAAGGAGGCACAGTCAGAGAAAAAGAGAAGAGGCTGGTGTATGAGAGGGGCAGAGGTGTGGGGAGGAGCTGTGCGGGGTGGGGTGGGCGCTGGAGGGTGCTTATGGAGGTCCTGCGCCAGGGCCTGGAACTCGCCCAGGAGGTCAGAGTGGCGGGCCTCACCCGCCGACTCTGCTACAGGTGGTGATGGGTCGGGGCGGGTTGGGGGGGGTTCCTTACCTCCAGATTAGTCCTCGCCTTCTTCAAGACATCGTGCGTCCTGGTCACTGGAACGAGACGGGCCAGCAAAGCAGAGATCACCAGCACGTTTGTCTCGGGTGTGAGCTCTGCAGTGAGGCTTTCTAGCCCCCATCTGGGGTCACGCACTGCCCCCCACACCCCTAGCTCTGCATTCACTATTACTTCTGGCACAGGAGGCTCAGGGAATCGCCCCAGGCTCCCCTCCCCAGACTTTCCGGTCATGGCTCATCTGTAGCACAAGTGGGGAGTCTAGAGCACCCCACTTCCTCGCCTGCCCCCTAACTCAGGGGCACCTACACTGACTGAAGATGAACTGCTCCAGGCTCTCCTTCTGCCGGTTGGATGTCTTCAGGCGCTCAGCTGTGCTCTGGAGGAGGCTCTCTTGTTTGGAAAGTTTGGTTCTCAGTTCCAGAAGCTCCCTTCTCACGGACTCCCCCTGCGGAAGAGGAACAGCTCTCCGTCACGGGCAGAAGGCCCATCGCACGGTGTGGCATGGCTCTTTATAATCCCAAGCAGGACTCAACCTTCTCTTCAACCTGTCTACACTGCAGGCCCTGCACCAAAGCCCTAAAATCCTCCAGCTGCTGATGGTTTAGGGTGAGACTTTAGCTGGGAGCACTGAGGATCTGGGGCCCGCGGAGCCCCCAGGGAGGTCAGCAAGGCCTGCACTCCTGTGGCAGAAGAGAAGCTGACTCCTGGCTACTGCGAGAGCTCAGGCGTGTGCCCACGAGGATGACAGAGCTCGGGTCCCACAGGAGTACTTGGTGGTGCGGGAATATCATGCCTGGGGAGACGATCGGGGCAACCTGAAACAGCACTGGTGCCTGCTCAGGCTGAACAAACACCCCTCCCTTGGAGCTGGTGGAGTTGGGTCCCGCAGGAGTCAGCGGCATTGACCTGGAGCCAGGGTGCCAGGAGGAAACGCTTTCTCAACTGTGATGCCCTCGGGTCCACCAGGGAGCCAGCCTGAGAGCCGAGACGCTGGGGTGGCGGACCCTCCTGGGCCCGGCCCAGAGATGCAGATTGAAGCCCCAGGTTGGGGCTCCAGGGAGTGGTGGCAAGAGGCCCGTCACCTCGTGTGACACTCTGGAGGTCACGCCTGACCGCAGCCAGGGAGGCTGGGGTGACACGAACATGTCCCTGAACGTCAGAAAGTGAATGAAACTGAACACGGCAGGGGCCATGGCCTGTCTATGCTCCGCAGACACTTTCCTTTGCTCTTTCACTTTGTTCTGATCCCGAGGCCGGGGCTCAGGAGGAGGGCGGACGCCAGAGTTGCACGGACAGCTTCTGGCCCAACTGGCTGTTTGACTCCTGACCTTCGGGAAAGCTGGGGGCTGGGGAGATGGAATGATTTCGGGGGCCCATCCCATATTGAGTTCGGGGGCCCATAATGATTTCGGGGGCCCATCCCATATTGAGGGCTCTTACCCCTGCGCACGGCTGCGCGGGTCCAGGGGGGCTGGGCAGGGCAGCGCGCCAGAACATGGACAGGAGGGCGGCCGACTCCTCCAGCGCACGTTGCAGGGCGCCGGTGCTGCTGCGGAGCTCCTGGACCCCCGTGCGGCCCGGCACCTGGTGGGGAGACGGCACCGCTGTGCTGGAGACCCCCTCTCTGAGTTTCACGCTAAGAGCTCGTTCCCTTTGTCGGCGAGGCACAGGCAGGCACCTACTGGGAGCTGCAACCCCCTTTTCCTGCCCGGGAGGCCAGCATCCCCAGCGCAGCAGCGGCCGCCAGTCGCGGCGATCTGTCTGGTTCCAGCCTCCCCCCTCGAAGCTCCTAGGGCTGCTCCACACCGGGAGTCTGAGTCTCCCGCTTTTTGCACACACCCCCGCCTCTTCCCTAAGTTACCCTTTCTGCTTCAACTGGGCCATTTGTAGTTCCAGGGTCGGGGTGGAATGCCCGCCCCCACCAAAAGGACCTCCGTGACCAGGCCTGACGCTGCTTCTGCGTTTGTGCCTCACTCCCCGAGGGCAGCTGTGCTCGAGCTTCTTGTACTGATGACTCAGACACGCATCCCCCTCTAGTGTGGGGCTGCAGGGCCAGGCTGTCCCCACTTGTCCCTGCATCCCCAGTGGCCTGTCTTTTTAGGGGAAGTCAGCTGCCTGCGTCCCGCCCTGCTCGGTGCTGACGGGAATGCCCAAGCAGCCAGGCCTGTCCCCTCCTCACACATGTGGCCCGGTGGATGCAAAGCCTTGCCCTCTAGCCATCTGAGTGACCCTTCTGCCCGCAGAGGCCACGTGCAGCAGACCACGCTGACGATAAGCCAGCAAGAGCTCGGCACAGCGCCCGAGCACGTCAGCATCGCAGACCCTCCACCGTCCTTCTGAGGGGACAAGGCAGCTACGTCTGGAACAGGGTGGGGTTTATAGTGGAAACAGGAGGTGGAGAAGAAAGGCCTGGCTGGGCATAAACCGAAGAAGGATGCCAGCTGTTGAGAGATGCAGAGCGCGAAAAGAAGTAGCAGCAGAGGGCTGTTTGGAGCTGCTGGGGAATGAACCCGGGACCTCACACAGCAGCAGCAGAGGGAACAAACTTCAGAGCAAGAAAGGGCAGGAGAGAAAGGTGCACCTCATGACAGATTACCTCTGTGCCCGGCGCCTCCAGGCCCGGGAGGCTGCAGGCTGATCTCAGGAGGGATGCCATCCTGGTGGCCAGCAGCGTGCTCTCCCCGATCTGCTGCCTGAGAGCGCTGTAGTCATCAATGTGGCCAATGACATGGCGGCCATGCTTGTTGGCAAAAGAGCCATCAGCAGCCTCGCCCTCCAGCGTGGGAGGATTCTTCATGTCTGGAGAAGCATCCAGACCCAGGTCTGTAAAGTAAACCGCAACAAAACAGAATCCACCGTTATTCACAATCGCTCCTCCAGTTCACTGCGGCCTTGAGAACCAGCAAGGAGTGAGAGGGGCTGTCTCGGAAGGCGCAAGGGCTGTGTGATCTCCGGAGAGACTTCTATAGTGTTCTTATATTTCTCCGTCTTTGACAGGATGCAAATTGTATCCTATCGATGAAGGAGAGAGTCAGGACAAACATCATTGACAAAAATGTCCGGGCGGAGTAGACACGGTCAGGGAAATTAAGCCGGCCGCGGAGAGCACTTTCGAAAAGCCGTTGCAATGAGGCAACAGCTGGTCAGCAGGAGACCGGGAGGAAGGACAAAGCAAGCAGGGCGAGGGGGCTGAGAGGACCTGCGTTAGCACGTCCCTTCAGGGGCCTGAGACTTTCGGTTGCCACATTTACCATTTGTCCGGTTCAAGAGGACGGTGTCTGCGCCACGAGGCGGGGAAGAAGGGCCGGGGAAGACCAGAGCCGGAGAAGTCATGCCAATATCCCGGACAGGAGGGGACGCAACTGCATCTAGGGAACAAACACGCACCGTTTCGGGGCCCGGGCACTCGCACAGCCTAGGCCTCGCCACCTGAGACCGGAGGTAGCAGCAGCCACCTTTCACGTAACCATCACGCACACGCCACAGTCAAAGCAAAGCAGTCTGGGAGATTTCGGATCAAGACGGGTGTTTTATGAGAAGCGACTTGTAGTTTGAACATGCCTAGGTATATTTTTCTAACCCCGGTGTTGACTATAATGATGTATGTGGTATCTCATGCAATGCCTTATTAAATTTAAATATGCATGAATATATGTAGTCTACGTGTGTGTAGTGTATATATATATATATATATATATATATATATATATATATATAAAAATACTGAGTCGAGGACCGAGTGGGTTTCTGAAGGATTAGAATTAACATTCTAATGAGTCGGTGCGGGGGGAGAATATAGTATGAGAAGAAGAGACAGAAGCCTTGGTGGGCTAGAGGTGGCCTCCTGGAGACCAGAAGGGACTGGAAGAAGCCAAGAAGACCACAGCCTGACTCAGAGCCACCTTCCGAGTCAGGGCCCATGTGGGTGAGGAGCAGCAGTGACTGAGTCGGGGGCGGAGGCCTGGCTAGTGTTGTCAGGGGGTAGAGATGCCATCAGACACCACACTCATCATGTGCCCTGCGTGGACGGGCCTCCATGTATCAGGCAGAGCGAGGGGCAGCCGCCCACACACATTCTGTCATTTACTGGTCACAACGATGTGAACACAGGAGTATCGCCTTCGGGTAACGCTGTCATTGTCCGATGGCTGAAAATGTAGCAGAGCCAGAAAAGAGAATGAAGACACCCCAGGAGAAGCAGGCCTGAGAGTGAAGACTCGTCTAGAGGCCCCACAAAGGCGCCGGACCTTAAGGGCCCGAGCAGAAGTGGGTCCTGATTAGAGTCAAGTAGAGGACAGCGTGGAGGTGTGCTGAGATGGTGAATTAAATGCTGCATCTACAGGAGAAAAAGAGGAGGTAGAAGTGACTGGTCTGATAGGCTGGACTAAGGGGGAGCATAAAACTCATGTTAGGTGGGACTGGGGGATAATGAAAAGGAACAGAGCTGGTGAAGTATCTCTTGGTGGAAGTGTGGGGGTGGGGGTGTGAAAGTAAACGACAGCCACTTGAAGGCTGCCGTCTAGTTCTTCCCCCAAACCCCAATTTCCTCAGGGACATTGTGCCCCACAAGTTAGGGAGAGAGAAGCTGGGAAGGATCACAAGCTGAGTCAGGGCTGGACGGGGGAGGAAGGACTAGAAATAAAGCTCCCGTTCCCACCCTGCCCCACTCTTAACCCCTGTGAGCCTTGGCACATCAGCTCATGTCTCAATACCCAAGTTTTCTCTTTAAGTCAGAGAGAGGGGAAAACCCGCCCATCCTTAGATGAAATTATTTGAAAACACCTGGTAAGTTTTAAAGCATTCTATAAATGAAAGGAACCGGCATTACGAGACCCAGCTGTTAGCTGTCGAGCAATTCATTTGTGTCCGGCCCTTGTAAGCTACAGTAGACCCCCTGATCCATGCCATGGGGTTGTTTTCCAGGGTTCAGGTACCCCCTCCAGCCAAGGTGGGAAAAGATTTCGAAATGAGGTATTGAGAGAGAAAGAGAGAGACAGATCACACTCACATGGCGTTTATTACAGGATATTGTTACAGCGGTGCTACTTCATTATCAGTTATTGGTGTTAATCTCTTGCTGTGCCTAACTTATAAAAACCAAACTGTGTCACAGGTGATAGATAATTTTCAAAAAGTGAGCCATTCCGGGTCTGGGTAGAAAGAAAGAGTCGGGAGGCCGCTGAAGGGTCTGGCCCAAGGCATGTCCGGCGGCCTCCCCAGGTGTGTCCACTGTGGAGAAGACCATGAGCAGGCAGGCGGGCCGAGACCGCTGGGCCTGAGCTCCACCGGTCACTCCTGACCAGCTTCCATCAGAACTGCGGGAAGGAACACGCCGGGGCATGGAGCCGCCAGCCCGCCCTTTTGCCTAATAAGCCTCCCCCTGGGCTACGGGACACTGCACTACTGCTTCTGGGGTCTGTTGGAGGCTGCGGCCTGCGGGCCGGACGAGCATCCGCTGTGGCTCCCGGCTGAAGGGCTTCTGCAGTAACAGCTGCGGTCACTCACTGGCCCTCGGCTCCCGGTCTGCACAGGTGTGGGTGTGGAGGAAGAAACAGGCTAGCAGGCTGGGGCCTGTCACAGGATCCAGTGGGGACTTGAACTGTGTCCCCTGTGGATAATGGGGGGACGGGCCACTGAATTTCATTCATGTTCCAAATAATGCTACAAAGGACACACTATTATCACCCTCATCTTCAAGAGGAGGAAACTAAGCCTGCCGTACTCGAGCAGCTTAACACCTGACTCAAGATAAACAACCTGTAAGTGCAAACTCAGAACCCGGATGCCGAATCCCAGCCCCGCATCCAGGCAGCCTGACCCGAAGGGGCGAGACCAGCCCTTCCACCAGACACCGGGCAGTGTCCCCATGGCTGGCACCTCCCAGTTCTCCTTTCCTTCTTACCTGGGAAGAATGGCTGCTTGTGTGCGGGGTCCACGGTGGCCGGGAAGTTCTCGTTAAAGGAGGAGGGGCTGAGGTTGGTTTTGCCAACACCCCCATCCAGCTGCTGCTCCAGCTGCAGGCGCAGACAATTGTTCACCTGAATGCTCTGCTCCAGCTGCCCCCTGAGGGCTCGGATCTCTGCCACCAGGTGGCTCAAGTCACTGCTCAAAGGCGACAGGTGACAGGCCTCCCAGGTGCAGGCTGGAAGGAGAAGGGCGGGGGCTCAGCGAAAGGGAGGGAGACTCGGTGATGTCCACAGCGGGAAGCAAAGAGGAGGAAGAGGCTGGGGTGGAGGTTTCCTGCCACCCTTTCTGCATGGGTGGTAAGTCCGTGTTGCCCCCCAAATTCAAGACTATTCCAAATGATGCCACCATCAGGACTGCTCTTATATATGAAAAATAAACATTATGGACTCTGCACCTGACTTGTCTCTGGTCAGGTGGATGAAGTCTGACTCTTGTGGCCCTTTTAAAAAAAAAAATATTTTTTTAAAAAGATTTTATTTTTGCATAGAAGAACTGGGGTGTAGGCTAGAGGTGTGGGGAATGAGAAGGGGAGTGGGGAGCAGAGACAGAGTGGGGAGCAGAGCAGGCAGACCCATTGAAATACACTGCTGAGGGGAGCAAGGCAAGGCAGGCAAGGTCTGCTGTGCCGTGTGGGTAGCTCCCTGGCTGGCAGGGGATCGAACTCAGATCGTCACGGTGCTGAAAGTGCTGAGGCTGAACCCCTAGCCCACCAGGCAGGCCTCTTGTGGCCTTTTTGGAGGATGTCAGGCTGGATCTCGGTCCTGTCACCCCCTCTATGAGAGCCCCCCCCTCTTCTCACTGACAGCACCAGGCCCAGCTGGGACCGCTGGGGCAGACAGAACGCCACGGCTTCCAGACCCCGGTGGTGCCAGGGCACACGCCTCACCCGGGCGCTAAGCCAGGCAGGAGGGCGGGCCCAGGGACACCCACCTTTCATTCCCTTTTTGGAACCGCCATAGAGCGCCTCGTAGATCTGCAGCTCGGACTGGAGCGACTGGGAGAGCTCCTGCTTCTCCTCACACTGCTGCTGCACCAGGGCCAGCTTCTGCTGCAGCCTGCGGGGGCGGCAGGACCCACGGGCTGGCAGGGCCACCGGGCCACGAGCTACGAGCCAACCGCCCCCTCGAGCCCTTTAGCCCTAGATGTCAAGCCCGGAGTCACGGGACCGTCACTCCCAAAGGACAGACGTGGAGAGAGGCTCGGGTCAAGGGCCTCGCTGCCCCGGCACCCGCTCCGGCTCACGCTGGGGACGAGCGTCACGGCTGATGTAGGCTCTGGTGACACAATGTCCTAAATCTTATCAGCAACATGGGTTCTGGGGTGCTGAACAGGGTCTTCCATACAGGGCTTTCCTCCCTGGGGGTGCCCGGAGAAGGGGTGCCCAGAGAAGCCCTTCCTTTTGCTCTGAGTCAGGGAGCGCAGAAGGGGAACGGGGGCTTCCAAAAGAGGCTATTGAAGCTAAGCCCGAAGACAGGCCCCGGCCTCGCCAGCCGCCCCTCTCACCTGGAGTCTTTCTCCTGGAGGGACAGCCGCTCTTCCTGGAACTGCAGGATCTCCTGCTGCTTCTCCCGCAGGTCCTCCAGGAGCCGCTGCTGCTCCGCCTGCTGGTGCTTCAGCTCTGTCTCCAGCTCTTGAAGCTGGGACCGGGAGGACAGCAGGGCCTCCCGCAGGCTCTCCGCCTCCTGGGCGTGCTCTGGAGAGCAGAACACAGGGTGTTGCCTGGGGGGAGGGAAGCTGCCCCTGAGGACACCCACTCTGAGGACAGGGCGAAGGCAGGAGGGCACTGGCCCAGCCTGGTTCCGGGCGAGGGCACCATCTTTGCCTCCCCCTGAGCCACTCATCGCTCGCGCCCTCCCTTGCCTTTAGGGACAAGGCTGGCGTCTAATGCCTGCTGTTTCCAAGCGCTCACGCACCCTGGGAAAGAGCCACTCTTCGGTTTCACAAGGATCAACGTCGAGTTCTTGCCTACAGTTTTCAGAGTAAACTGTGTTCATCTTTCTGCAAGTTGGGGATCTGCTCCTACCTGCGCTGGCGGCTAATTTCTCAAAGGTGAGCAGGGACTCTGCAAGGAAGGCCGCGGGAGCTGTCAGCCGGGGCGGAAATCACCTGGGCCCCAAGGGTTGTCCTCACTCAAGTCTCCGGCTGTCCTCTCTCCTGTGAGGTGGTCTCAAGGCATTTCCATAAAAGGGGGAGGACCCGTGTTCCCAGCCCCTCTCAGTGAGGGGCAGAGCTGGGGGCCGGGAGAAGCGTGTAACATAGAAGGCAGGTGGGCTCGAGGGGAGACGCGTGAGGAGGAGGGGCCTGCTTCCTGGATTTGGACTTGCACCAGGGGCCTGCGGGGCTCGGAGGAGAGCCGTGTAGACACCTGGGAGACCTACGTGGGTGAGAGACCCACAGGAGGCTGACAACGGCAGCTGTTGCCTTGATTTGTACTTTGATTTTGCTTCTTTTGCCCCAGTTTTCTGGGACCTGCTTCAGAACCCCTTTCCTATGGGTTCCCACCAGCAAGTGCCTGAGACGTGGGCAAGCTTTCAGACAACAGCAGCCCGCTTCAGGCCGGCCGTGCTTGTCTGGGCACCTACCCCCGAGGGGATGGATGAATTGGGGTGTTTTATTCGGAACATCTTTTCTCCTGTCTGCACACACTTGGAGCTTTTACACTGGGAGCCGCCTTTGTGCACACAGACGGCCACACCGCATTAGAGTGTGCAAGTCTGCGGGCCCCTGATCATGCACTGACAAGGTCTGTCTCAGCCTCCTGGGGCACTGGCTCTGCCCATCGTCACCTTGGCCAGGCAGTGGCCTTTCTCCTCACGTCTCCTTGTTCTACGGGGACTAGCTCAGAAATCGTTCTTGACGCCTTTTTCCTTGTCCACATGGAGCTTAATAATCCTTTCGACACCCTGCCTGTCATTTATGGATCTTCACTAAGTGCTAGGAAACAAAAATCGTTTTTCACTGATAAATACTGATCAAGTCCATGAGCACTAATTAACACTGCGATTAGCTGCAGCCCCGGCCATAGGGGGAGTGATGCTCACCAGGGCCACTGGCTGGAGCTGGGAAGCTCTGGAGGACGTTTTGCGGGTGCCTCCAACGCAGAGTCCTAAGGGTTCCTGACTAGGGAGGAGCCCTGGTGTGTGAGTGTGGGGGGCACGGGGAGATGGGGGGCGGTGGAGCGGTTCCAGGAGGGACGTGCTGCTGCAGCAATGTGGAGACGCCGGAAGCGCTGCAGCACTCACGCACTCTTGTGCGCCCATGGGCTGAGAGTGAGGCAGGTAGAAGCCACACCAGATGCACAACTAACCCAGTGGCTGGTGGCTGGGTATTTGCAGGTGGTGGGGTACAGAACGGGGGTCCCTGTTCAGCCCTGGAGTGAATGATGGGCTGGGAGGGTCTAGGAACCTGCCGCCTGGGAGTCTGAGGGCCGACGGCTGGATTTCCCAGGAGGTGCCTGAGCGCTGGGTTGGGGGCCTCCCTCCTTCCTCTCCTCGCTCCTCCCACTGGACATCAGCATGACGGAGGGAGAGAAGAACCCAGAAGTGACCGTGGTTTGTGGCTTTCGACCACCCACCTCTGGAGACGTGGCTCAGCTGAGCCTGGAGGCTACGATTCTCTTCCCTGAGGACTCTGTTCTCATTGAAGAGCTGAGGCGTGGACTCCGGGCCCTGACTGTAGCAGTGAGGGGTGGATCCTGTCCCAGAAGGCACAGTGGGTAAGTCACACATGCGGGTGGCGGAGGCTTTCCGGAGTCGCCATCCGTGTCTCCAGAGCTACGCCCAAGGCAGCAGGAACTCCAGGGACCCAGGCCTGAGCCTAAGGCCTGCTGGGCTGAAGCTGGTCCCTGCGCCTCTTCTAGGGGAGTCTCGAAGGTGTTATCACAGGCGGGGCTGCGGTGCTCAAGAGGCCCTTTGCCCTGGATGGCCTGCTGTGGTGTGGGCAGGACAGGGGGTGGGGAAGGGCTGGCGTCCCCGTGATAGAAGTCTGGGTGGAGAGTGCGGAGAGAGGCTGTCTGGGAAAAGGATGTGGGGGGCCCTGAAGCCTGACTCCCTCTGTGCCCATCACGCCCCAGGGCATGGTGAAGTTGGTAGTCAGGACAGCCCGGAGCCAGCGGCTCTAGCACCAGACCTAGTGAGTTCTGCTTGGAGGAAAGTGACTCGGAGCCAGATACAGCCATGAAGTGGGGGTGGGGGAGCCTGGTAACCGTCCTACTAGCCTTCCTGCGTGGTTTATAAGGAGAAAGTCGAGGAAGTTCTGCCTAAGTTTCCTTTCAAAAGCTCCCCAAGTATGAGCCAAAGAGCGAAGCCCCAGCCTCCTGTTATACCCCAGGACCCCCTGCCGCCCCAGGTCTCCTGTACTGTTCTGTCCCCCTCCAGGCCCCTCTCCTGCCGCCCCAGGCCCCCCACCTCCAGCTCGAGCCGTGGAGCTGAGTCTGTACTCCAGCTGCTCCCGCAGGCGGTCGTTGATGCAGATGGACTCCTCCAGCCGCTGGCGCAGGTTCCGGATCTCACCGAGGTGCTCCTCCAGCAGGTCGGCCCCTGCAGCCATTGGGGGGGCAGGAGGAGAGAGATGTGGACAGGGCCTGCCTGCGCCGCAAAGGTGTGGCCGCCTTCCAGGTGTGACTTAGGCGACAGGAAAAGCCCCTCCACCCAAACACCCTCTTCCCAATGACTGGGAATATCTTGACAAGGGGCCACGTCCCTCTCCCACCCCCACAGGGAGCACCTGCATGGGCGCTCCCCCTGACACTGAACGGCCCCTCCAATCACGGTAGCGCAGGAGGAGGGACGGCGACTGCAAGGGCCTCAGGTCTGAGGCGGCCTAGCTGAGAGGCAGCAGCTAGGGACACGGGCTCAGGGACCGCACCACCTGGTTCTGGGCTTAAGGCAGCTTTTGAAAATCACCATGGCCTTGCCGTAGAACCGACGCGCGCCCCAGGGTCCACCTGCGTGGCTCCCCACCCCGGGGCTGTGTCACTTGGACCTGACCAAGAGGGCAGGGAAGTTTGAACTGGGTTTTGTACACGGGAGGGTGTGCGTGTGCGTGCGTGCGTGTGCGTGCGTGTGTGTGTACAGAGGGGTAGGAAGCTGTACAGAAACAGTCTCCCTTTCTGTACCACAGCTGACTCAGGGATGTGCTGTGATTGCCTGTGCTGGTCTTCCGGAGGGTCTAGGAGTGGGCTGTGGGGGTCAGGATGCAGGGAGAGAGGACACGCATGTGGGGGCACAGAGGGGGTGCCTGGCCCCTCCACCCCCATCAGAGCCCGACGCCCAGGGAGAAGGATGAGGAAGGAGGGAGCACCGATGTGGTCCTTTCGCTTTACCCCGCGCCGGGACTCGGGCCGGCGGGGACAGGCCCTGCGCGTGGGAGAGCGGGAGACCCACGCGGAGTCCGCCTCGGCTGCCCCCCGCCGCACCTGTGGGTCTGGCGTTGAGCTGGTGCACAGAGGAGCCTGAGGACAGGTCTCCAGATCCGCTCCCTTTCTGAGGCCTCATCAGGTCCCACTGGCCGCCGCCCAGGTACCCCGGCTCCAGCATCCTGCCCAGTTCTGCGGCGCCCCTGGGGGAGCGGGGCGGGGCAGGGTTGAGGTAGTGGGGGGAGCTGGCGTCTCCCTGGTGACCCGGCAGCGCAGCTGAGGAAGCGGGGTGGACAGAGCTGACACCTGCGCAGAGGAAAGGTGAGGCAGAAACAGAGGGAAGGGTCAGCGAGGAGGGCGGCAGCTCAGAGCAGACTCTGAGGGGCCCTGGGGGTGCCAGCAATGGCGTCGGGAGGAAGACTTAGGATCTCTGTGCTTCTCTTTCACTCCCATGCACCTGCGGGCGTGAGACACCACGCGGCAGAGGGTGGTCAAATCTCCCCAAGGCCCCAGTACTCAGAAAAAGCCCGGTGGCCCCCCTCCTGGCTTCTTGGGTAAATCCTTCTTTGAAATCCTCATGGTCAATCCCTGGAGGTTCCAGAAGTAGGACACAGCCAGGGGTCAGGAGATCCTACAAATGGGGGTTTCCTTGCCGAGCCCTTGCCTTCTCCCCAAGGCCAACCAGCCGGCTTTCCCTTGGGGCTACCAGGGACAAGAAAGGACAGAGACCTGAAGCCCAGCTTGCCACAGCACCCCCAGTTCCCCCAGGCTGCGGTGCTTTGCAGAGGGAGTGTCTATGGGAGGCAAGTGGGGTCTGGACTCGGCCCTGGTGGTTCCAGAACCACAGGCTGGAGTCGCTTGTGCCTGGAGAACTCTTGAAGGCCCTCCCTGGAGTGTTTCCTGGAGCCTGTGAAATCACTGCCCTCCTTTCTGCCCCATCAATCTGCTTCTATGTAAAAGGAAGCCCAGTCTGGGGGAGAGGGTGGGCATGGCCATGGGTTTGCAGCCACCCCGGGCCGGGGAGGGTCATCGTCAGTTCTGCAGACGAAAAGCTAATAGTGGGGCTTCGTGGAATTTTCCAGGCCTTTACTGCTGAAGCAGGGACAGACCAGCTTTCTCAGCATTTCCCTGCCTGTCCCCTCTCCCTGTCTTCCTGCCACAGTGAGACGCCGCCCTTATATCCACCCCCCCCACCCGCCCCTCGGCAGGGGTCCCTGGGGCCCAGGTGGCCACAGTTCCAGGTGTGCAGGCCGGGCATGGAGGCTAATGGCGGAGGGCGTACAAAAGCCTGCTTTGTAACTCATTTACCCTACACCGTGGTTGGGGAGATCCACATTCAGAAGCCTGCTCTCTCCCGGGGTTACCCTCTCGGGAGAGGGTAGCTCCACTGAGCAAACGGGACTCTGATGGTTTCTCGCTCCGCGCCAAGCTCCTCTGAGGGTTTGATGGTTTCCAAGTCTGGCTACATACTAGAATCCCCGAGGACAATGTAAAAAATATCTAAAGATTCTTGGGCCTCCAGGGATTTTGCCTTCATCACTGTGGGGTACAGCTTGGGCACAGGGTGTTTTAAATCATCTCAGGTGACTCCAGCAGGCAGCCACATTGAGAAGCACCGTCACGCATCGCTCCTCTGATTTGCAAAATGCTGCCTACGCATTAGGACCACGGGAAGTTAAAGAGGGGCATGAAAAACGCAGGCCTCTACATTTCAGTAGAGTCTAAGATTTAGCAGAGTCAATAAAGACAGGCTTTGCCATTTCTCTCACACACCCACCACATGGCAGAGGGGCGATCTGCGCTTCAGGCAGCTTCATTTTAGCCCCGGGGGCTTCCAGGTGGATGAGGAACAGGGACGCGTGGTCTCGTGTCTCCCGCCACAGTATAGAGCACGCGCCCCCCACTGTGCAGACTCCTGCCCAAGGAGCACGTAGCCCCCCCATGGGCTGAGAAGGGGCTGTTCCCCACTGCCCCCTGGGAGCTGGCGGGAAGCATCAAGGACGCAGGTAAACAACGGTTCTTAGAGAGGAATAAGCTTCAGGGGGTGGGGAGCGAAGATTTCTCACCAAGGCTGGGGCCACCCCAACAAGGGTCAAAGTCTCAGAGCAAATATGTGTCCCATTCAACCCACATCAACAGAGGCTTTTTCATGCACAGCATTCTCCTCCCCCCCCCCCTTACCACAAAGACGCTGTGACAAAGGTGGGGAGACACAGGAAAAGGAGGCAAAGCAAAGGGAGCTCGGGGATACTTGGCATTTTGGCATGGGACAAGTTTGTTAGCCATGGGTTGTTCATTCCAGAACCGCTAAAGTAAGAAGTTCAAGGTCAGAGACATTGGCACCTTCCATTGGTCTCCAAAGAGAGAAAAGGTTGTGGTAAGAGGCTGAGTTCAGCCCCATGACCCAAACAGGATGGTACCAAAGCCATCCCAGGTGGAACGGTGTGATGGAAACGTGGGCCTGCCATCAGAAGACCAGGATCCAAGCCCGTGTCTCCTGCCGACTGACTAGGAGCCTTGAAAAGGTCGCCTTAGTTCCCTGAGCCGTGGTCCCTGCCATTGCCTGCCACGCAGGTTGACGAGGCCCCAGTGAGACCGGGCTCCTGCTGGCAGGTGGGCCTCACTGCCGTACAGCAGGTGCAGAGGGCAGCCTCTTAGCCTTCCCTGTCCGCAGAAAGGAAGATGGACAGACTCCCCAAAATAGTTTTAATCTAGTTGGTTTTTAAACTAGTTGGTTCTAGAAACCAAAGTGGAGGCTGAGTAGACACTATCTGTTTGCAGGTTGACAAAAGAAATAAGCTGGTCCCAGTGATGCTGGAGACCTGGGCTTCCCTATGCACGGGGATCTTCGTCAGCCTCCGGGTCCCCAGAGCTACTTTGCAGGCATCGAATGCGGCCTAAGTTCCTCTCAACCTGCTTTTGAGCTGTCAATTTTTTAAAAGTACCGCTCTATAGGGCAAATTCATCATGTGAGGGGTGTGTTTCTTTTCCCAAGCTCTAAGCGGCCACAGACATAAAAATTCCTAAGAGGAGGCATCCGGCTCATACTATTCCCAGCCCTTCTCTAAGACGTCAGTGCGTGGTTTGTGGGCTCTTAATTCCGGGGCTAAGATCAGAGGTCTCTGGAGTCGGAGGACGGAATCCCCAGCAGACATCACAGTCCATCTTCGGGTCCTAGCCGCCCGCATGGCAGCAGCTGTCACCCCTTTTCTGAACCCCTCTAGCACCACCCTTTTCCCTCTCAACGCGGTGATGTCAGGATTGGAAGTTGATTAAAAACTCCCAGCAGCAGGCTGGGGCAGGCATGGAAGGAACCACTGAATGTGGCCCTGTCTCATGGCCACACCACGCTGCATGGCGGGCTGTGCCAGGGCCTGGGCACGGGGGCACCCGCGTGTGGGCAGTGGGGCAGCGCCAGGTCTCAGGCCTCGTGAAGGGACACAACTGTTAACTGATGAGACAGACACGCAGGAAAGCAGTAAGCACATTTCCAAACACAGCCGGCAGGGCCCGCCCCCCGCGCCCCAGAGGGCCACTGGTAACGTGCACCCCGTGGCACCCCATAGTGCCTCTGAAAGCGCCCTGAAGCCAAAGCCATGCAGGGCGGCAGGGCGGGCCGCCGCCCAGCACACAGACGTGGCGGGTGCTCACTTTCTCCCAACTGCTTCTGCAGCATCTGCAGCTCCTGCTGAGCCGCCGCCAAGGAGACCACGGGGGTCTCACAGCAGCCCGGGAGGGGAGGGCCCGCGGGCCTGAAAGGCAGGAAACTGGGCGGAGCTGAGGGCGGTGGCGGTGGTGCCTGTGGGAGGCCGACCAGCCTGGGTGTGGAGGGGAAATGGAGGCCTAGAAACAGAGTCAGGGAAAGAGGAGACACGACATTAGAGGCAGAGAGAGGAAGAGGCCAAAGGTGGAGGAGGTGAAACTCCCCTGAGCAAATGATTCCTGGGGAGTAGTCTCTACTCAGGGGGTGCTGGCCGAGATGGCTAATGGTGGACAGTGCTGGGGCTGGCCTGGCTGAGCCCTGCTTGTGTGCAGGGTGATGTGTACACAGTCTGTGTGAGGGGGGCAAGGTGGCCTTGCTGTGACTCAGGCCGCCGTCAGAGCCCGTCTCAGGCCTGCCAGGCACGGACAGGACAGGACGGCTGTGCCTGCAGGCTCCCTGGCCCCAGCAGATCCCAGCCCCGCCCCTGTGACCAGACCACCTACTCCTGGAATCTTCTTGGGAAAGCGTCGGAACTCGCCTTGACGAGGGCAGAGTGGACTAGGACTGGGGAAGTCTGCTTTAATCACGTGTCACTTCAAGGCTGATGGGGACAAACTTGGGAATCCCAGGTCAACGTGTTCCTTCCCCAGATGAAAAGAGAGGCCTCACCACAGTGATCAGGCACAGTGGGTTACAAACCTGCTTAGCACAGCAGGTCCTTCGGGCCCTCCTGAGCTGCAGAGCTTGGAAATGTGCACTGAAAAATGGTCAGGGCGCTCACGATGCACCCCCTACAGACAGACCTTCGGGGAGGTCCCTGGTGGAGTCTGTCCTGTTTCCCAAGGACACTAGCAGGCAGATAGCGCCTGGCCAGGCAGAAACAGAGACTGACCGTGGAATGTCTGCCCTGGGAGGTCATGGCTACGTCCTCAACCTCTTCCTGGCCCGGGAGACTGACTTGGGGTCAGAGCAGCACCACGAAGACATAGGAATTGCCAGTGATGCCGCCCAGACACCCCTCAGGGAGGCGTCCTGATTCCAAGGGCCTTGGCCTTCTGCTCTGTGAAACCCCAAAGCATTTATGCAGATGCCCTCAGAGCTGGGTGAACAGTCCCCCGTGATTTCTTGTCCACTCTGGTCCAGAAACTGAGTCCAGCCTCAGGAGGCGTGGGGTCACTTCCTTAAGATTTTGGCCGACTTCTCAGGAGAGACAGAGGCAGCAGAAGGGAAGCGCCGACCTCGGCCACCGCTTAGGGGATGCTCCTTGGGGAAGCCGCCCACCCAGCAAGTACCCCGAGGCCGAGAGTGGCCTGCATCTTCCTGGCTGATCCCAGGACGTGCACCATGGACGTGGCAATGGCTGCGCCCATCAGTCATGTGTGGGTGGTGACCTAACGTGAGACAGTCCTGCCTGAGTAGAGGGAAGCACCCTTAGGGGTGCCGTGCCCCCCATGCTGCAGAGGCTCACAGCAGATAAAAAGGGAACAAGAATGGGGGGTGGCAGAGGTGAATTTCCTTTTGCTCTCTGGCTCCCATAATCCCAGGAGAAGCAGTTCACCTCTTTGCTCCCCCGGGGTGAATTGAGAGAAAGGAATTAAAACATGTGCTTATAAATGATTAGCCAACTGCCAGGCCAATTGGCAGGCAGACCAAAGTCTGCTGTGGGTCACTTATCTTTCGAAAATAGCACACAACGGGGAGGCAGACACAACTAAGGTTTAAGATGGCTCTTGGGTTGGCCCAGGACTGGATGTGCTAGACCGTGGCAGTGGAGACAGGTGGAAGAGGGGGTGGAGCCCGCCGCTGGCTGCAGCATACCTGGATGGGCCCGGCTGGCCTCCTGGGGGGGGTTCTGGGGAGCTGGCAGGCTGGTGGGGTTGCTGCGGGGCTCGGCCTTAACCCCCTGAGAGGCACTGGTGGCTGCTGGTGTAGGAGACGGGACGGCAGAACGGCACGAGGGATGGATGGAATCTACAAAACCCATGAACGAAAGAAAATATTGGGTGCTCTACAGGGAAGGGGGTCCGGCCCTGGAGCCAAGCGGGGGGCAGGGTCCAGCGTGGAACTCTGCTTTCAGGGCGAGCACCAAGCCCAGCACTGGGCGCTGCCCTAGGCTGAATGGGGCCACCGCAGAGGGGCAGCAGGTTCGGGCCGTCGACCACAAGCCACGCCAGGCAGGACAGCAGCCTCGGTGGACACCCACAGCTCCCCAGGGACCTGACCAGAAAGCAGCTAGCAAGAGCACTGCAGGAGGGAGAAGCGTCCCTTCTGACTGAAGAGGGTCAACCAGACACAGGCTGTGCCACGAGGCGCGGGGCAAGGAAGGCTGCTGTCTCCCCACTGTGGCTCACCATGGGCCCACATATGTGTGGGCAGTGGAGGTCAGAGTGGCAGGCCGCCTGCAGAGTCAGGGGCTGCAGAGAGCCCAAACCCACGGGGCCTGGGCTTGACACTTAGGTCCCCAGGGCTCTGTTCAGCCTGATGCACTCCACGGCAGCTCCAAAGGCCTCTTCACTGGGGAGCGCTCAGCCTTGATAAAGTGCTACAGCTCAGAAAACGGGGCTTACCTGAGCACCCAGGTGAGGCTTTCTTCTCTTCGTAGTGCGTGCACTCGCTGGCGATCTCCATGTCGGAGCAGGCCTCCAGCTCGTCGGACAGGAAGGAGGAGCTGCTTGGGCAGCGGGGGGAGTCGGACAGGGCACGGCTGCTGGAGGGCGTGAGGGAGCGGGCGTCCAGCTTGGCCTGCAGAACTTCGATCACCTTCTCCTTCTCCTGCAGCTCCCGGCTGAGCCTGGGGCGGGGGAGGACATGGAGCAGAGCAAGGTCACTGACCAGCCTGTAAGGCGCATGGCATGGGGAGAGCCACTAAGTCGAGGGGGCCATTCCTGCAGAGAGTAAAGATGCCTCACAGCTGGCGGGGTGGACACTCGGTGGGGCCCAGAGGGGTGTGCCGGAGCTGCCTGGCACAGTGGCCACACCACTGAGGACTAGGAGGACTCGCTGGGCCTCTGAGGCTCGCTGCTTAAAGCCTGCTCCCAGCACAGCTGCATTCGGAGAGCTCTCGGAACCGGCTTCAACGAGACAGGTACAGATGCTGGAGGGAAGCCCCGGGGGCCACAGGGCATCCAGGCGCCACCTCCACACCCTGCGATGCCGAGGCCCAGCCCATGCAGGTGCCAGGGCGGGTGCAGGTGCAAACAACAAAACGCCTTCCCTCTCCACCAGCGTCTGAGAAGCACTCTAGGGTCCGAAGCGCACAGGACACAAAGAGGCCCCGGCGAGGGCTCTGTGGACTCCCAGCCCGCAGTTTGCTGTGCACTGTCAGGCGCACGCGCTGCCTCCTTGAACGCTGATTTCGAGGCAGAGCAGCTCCCGGGGGGCTTTCACAGGGTCCTGTAATATGTTTCACTTCCCCCAAGGCAAGTGGGTGACTATTACACCAGCTGCCGACTCCCCTCGGGGTAAGTCAGCTTGGTCTTTCCAGGCACAGAGGAAAGCAGAGCCCTCGAAGGCACGAGGGCCCCTGAAACTCAGGTCAGTGTTAGTCAGAATGACTGGGTGGCTGAGCCTGGAGATAACTAGGAGAGCAGAAGTCAACAGGATTACAGCAAAGGAGAGTAAAGAATTAAGTGAAAACAAGAGTAGGTGTTCCAGGAGTAAATGAGTCCAGTACAATGAGCACCCCCCACCCCAGCCCCACTGGTGAAGCTGCCCCCGGCTTCCCTTAGCCCCCTGGGCTTCTCCCCTGATTCCTTTACCAGATTCTAGTTTGAATTACCTGAGGGCCAGCGGTTCAAGTTCAGCTCGATCTTTTTCGCTTTTATGATCCTCTGAAAACAAATTCAGAAAGGAACATAAGAGATTTAACAGGGTCCACGCCACACGTCACAAATGCAGGGTCTGCTTCACTTGATCTTAGCCAAAAGGCCGAGAAGCGATAGGGTCCGCTTCAAAGACAGACTAGAGATGCCTCCGTCAGGACACGCAGGAGCATGCTGCCCGGGTCCGCCGCCGTGTGCTTAGGGGAGACCAGGAGGCTTTCCTGAGCGCTGGACAGACCTTCCCCGACCGGGATAGGATGGAGTCGCCATCACAACTTCCTCTGCCCTAAATCAGATGTTTAGACGGCGCTTGCCAGCTTCCCTCTGGAATATTCACGCCTCCCAGCCTGCAAAGACGGACTTCCAGGTGTGTGGCCACGTGTCCCATCATAGCTGTCGTGTGGGACCTGCTCCTGCCAACAGCCCTGCCCCACCTCTGCCTCCAGGACACGGGGTGGCTGGCTTCAGACTGACCTGCTGTACGCCCCAGGGGCTCGCAGGAGAGTCTAAGTAAAGGGTTCTGATACCATGAGGGGCCTGGTACCACAACATCCGGTGCTAAACCAGGCCCCACAGGGTGCGGTGCTCTATACACGGTGTGAAGCACCTCACAGAAGAAACTGTGCAGGCAGTGAAGGGAAGACAGGGCAAGTCACTAGCCCGAAGCTGGAGCCTGGCCTCATACTTCTTTGGGCTCTTTTCACTAGATGGAGCCTTCGGTCTCCTTCCTTTTCTCCCTGGCACCGGGTGGCACAGCTCCTTCCCTAAACGTCCATCCCACGATGCCAAAGTGTCTACAGCTGTACAGACGGCATCTCCGACCCTGTGTGCTTGCGGCACGCCGCACGGTGGGTTCTAATTCTCTAATGGTCCCCAGGAGAGGAAGTGGGTGCAGGACTCTGGGTTCAAGAGCTCCCGGGGAGGTGTAGCGGGCCCCTGGGTGGGGCTGTGAAAGAGAGGGTTCCCGCGCCCCGGATGACTTACTGGTGCTGAGCTTGCAGGTGAGCCTCTCGGTCAGCCGGCCCCCCTGGGCGAGCTGCTCCCGGAAGCTCTGCCCCAGGTAGTAGTCGATGTCGTTGCTCCTGAGGAGATCCTCGAAAGATTTCACCGTGTCCTTTGCATGCTGGGTGAGAAGGTAGCAGATACCTCTCCCTTCTCGTATTTTCTGGCGCAGGTAGGATAGTTCTCGAGCCTGATCCTGAATCAGGGAATCATATTTCCTAATGCAGGAAAGAAGACGAAGAGGGAGGAAAGGGTAAGTGAGAAGTGACGGTGGCTTCGGGAGGCATTGCTGTGAGCGCCTTCCAGAGACGTCTTCGGATTTCCCAAGTGCCCCCTCTGGCTGAGGCCCCTCGAAAAAGATATCGAAGTGTAAATTCTGCCCAGAGAAACTATTGTGTCAAACAGTGTAGCGGGCCGCTCTTCTCCCACTGCTGTGTTCTCCACCCCGTGATCTTGGTCAAAGTGGCCACAGACTCCTTCCAGATTTAAGGGGGTGGAGAACAGCTGCCCCTCCCTTTGAGAGAGCAGAGCCCGCTGCACGGGCCTTGTTCCCTGTGCTACCCATAGGCCCAAAAGTGAACGCTGCATTTCCTGGGGTGGTGAACACCAGGTTACACGTCCTCACGGCACCCGTAGAGCGTGGGCTCGCAGTGGGCTCGCGACGGGCGCTGCAAATAAATTGAGCAGAAGCACTGTTTACAATAGCTGAGCTATGGAAACAACCCAAATGCCCCAAAATAGATGACTGGATCACGAAGATGTGGTCCATATACACCATGGAGTATTACTCAGCATTCAAAAAAGATAAACACATGCAATTTGCAGCAACATGGATGGCGCTGGAAGGGATCATGCTCAGCGAAATAAGCCAAAAAGAAAAAGAAAAATACCGGATGGTCTCACTCATAGCAGGAATCTAGAAAACTTAAATAAGGGACCAGGAAAAAGACTAATGATAATAAAGTAAAAACCAAAATCAATAAGCAACTATAAACCAGACACACTACGAGGGGCGATGGGGGTTAGGGAGAGGAAGGACTAGAGTCAAATAAGTGGGGTGCTATTGTATGGGGAATATAACCAAAATGAAAATGCATACATTGTGCAAAAATGAAAATGATATAAGAATTATATAAAATATTAAAAAATAAATAAATCGAGCAGAACCGCTTAATCCTGGTGTTAATCTTAAATCAGGACAGGTTCCCTCCTGTCTCCTAGTTCAGAGACCACGTGCCTACAGCAGACTGGACCATGTGAAGACAGTCAACACAGGGAACAAGGCCCGTGCAGCCGGCTCTGCTCTCTCAACGGGAGGAGGTGATGTCCTCCACCCCCTTAAATCTGGGAGTCTGTGGCCACGCTGACCAAGATCATGGAGTGGAAGTGACACTTCCCTGAGGCCACCGGTCCATGGGAGGCCCTAGAACACAAGGCCCCACCCAGATCCTGCAGGTGACCAGTCCCCACTCCCATGGACAGCAGCCCCATGGAAGACTCGCCCCCAATAAGAGTCACCCAGCTGAGCCCAGTCAGTCCACAGGAAGTATTGTTTGAGGCCACCATGCTTTGAGGGGGTTTGCTGCTCGGCACAGGTAACAGGGCAGGTACTGAGCAGGGTGTCTGCCCGGTGTCTTTCAGCACAGAGCATCCATCCAAACCCTGATCATGGCTAACTCCCGGGTCTGAGGGCTTAGTACGTCAGGCATAGTTATAAGCACGCGTGTGAATTCATTTAAAGCTAATAACCACCCTTTAAGAGGCTCTCTTAGCCTCGTTTAACAGGCTCAGAAAAGCAAGGTGGGCTACAAGCAAGCAAGTGCCAGAGCTGGGAGCCAAGCCCCAGCCGCCCGGCTCCCGTCCCACTGATAGGCCCTGTTTCGTCACTTTATGAATATGTTTCCAAGAGAAAACCCCAGGCGCCTGGTGTGTCCACTGGTTCCGCCTAGCCTTTCTTCAGACCTGCTCTCTGACTGCCCTGCCAGGCCTCCCTCCCGTCTGCCAGGCCGCCACTTCCGCACACACTCAGACCCCGGTAGTGCAGCCAGGCACGCCCCCACCAACTCCGTGCCACCCTTACCCAGGCCAGGAGGCGGATCTCAGCTCCTCGGCCAGCTTCCCCTCCAGCCCAGTTTTCGGGAGCTGGGCCTCCAGCTGGGACACTCTCTGGATCAGACTGTCCAGATCCTTTTTAGCCTGAAGCCCCGGGGGGTAGAAAGCCCCAGTGCCGTCCGACAGCCACCCCTCATCCTCGTCAGTGACACTGTGGGGCGAAGATCCCTCGAGGGGGCCAACGGCCTTCAGCTTTCGGGGTCTCTCCAGACTAGAGGAGTAATCACTTGTCACGGAGAGGGACCGGACCCGGCTCTTGAGGTTCTGGATGACCTTGTTGGCATTCTGCAGCTGGGTCTTCAGGTCTCTGATGTGCTTATGCAGGACAGAGACGTCTTCTGACTTCCCATACATCTGGAGCTCCTCCCGCTTCCCCAGCTGGCTCTCCAAGGACGTCCTCCCAGGGGGGCTGGCCAGGGTGGTGTCCAGGCGCCCCGGCTGAGCGCACAGCCCATCCATCAGGAAGGAGTCCCCGAGGCTGTCGTGCTCTTCGCACTCTGTAAAAAAGCACCAGGACATCTCCCTGAGCAGGGCACGCTGTGGCCACTCCCGGCACGGGTGGGCAGGTCTGGGCACGAGGACAGCAGTCACCAGGGAAAAGTGGAAACACACTCGTTGGCCCCGGTGCGGTACTGGCCACTACTGTATTTTCTATTCTTGCCCCTGCAAGCCAGCTGTGGAAGCTTCTATTTTACTGAGTGTTTTTCTCTTTTTCAATTTCAGTTCGCTCAATGTCCCTACAGTCATCACCCTTTCATAATGGGAGAAACTGCTTTCAACGTCTGGCTGGCATATTCTCTAATGCTCATTGTTTTTTTTTTTCTGTATAATAATTAATGGGAGGGCCTCCCTGGTGGCTCAAGGGGTTAAGACGCAACCTGTGAAGCTATCTGCAGCCACTGCAGTGTGAGTCCAATTCCCGGCCAGGGAGCTACCCACATGGCGCAGCAGACCTCACCTGCCGCGCCCGCTGCTCCCCTCAGCAGTGTATTTCAATCAGTCTGCCTGTTGTGCTCCCCACTCTGTCTCTGGTGAATCCTCTCACCCCCCGCACTTCTGGGCTGTACCCCAGCTCTTATATGCATAAATAAATAAATCTTAAGGAAAAATTAATGGGATAGGACATCCTCAAAGTGAACAACAGTTGGTGAGAACTAACTGCAGAAATTCAAACTCACACTCAGCCTCGTGTTGGGTAGGAGTTCTGCAAACGCTCTCTCCCTTGGCAGCCCCGGGGCCTCTTCCATCTACCACAGCCCCTCGCCCCTCCTCTCACTGGCCTTGGGGCTGGGATGGGGGACAGCACCCACACATGGGAGCCGCTCTCGGGAGGGAAGGGGAGCCTGGGCCCCAGCTCTCACCGGGGCTGGTGGTCTCCTCCCGCTCAGCCTCGTTCTCACTGCGGCCACACGTCTCATAACCCAGGTCCTGGAGGTCCACTTGGACCTGCTTGCTGTCTTGCTTCACCAGGGATTCACCAGCTGGAAGAGAGACAGAAGGCGCTGCAGAGATGCTGAATTTCCCACACACACCCTAGGCCTTGGCAGCACAGGCCTGGCTCTGAGCAGCCAGCAGGGGTGTCAGATCCGGTCTCAGCACCTCCCTCCACAGGATGTGCTGGCCTTTGCCACCGCCAGCCCCTGCTCCAGAGAACCTGAGCTCGGGTAGCACCAGGCTGCTGTCGGTTGGGTGTTGCATATTATTGTCTCCAGAAGCCACAGTGAGGCCATGTTTGAATGCAACTGACCTACTTTAGAGTCCCAAGGCCTGCAGATCTGTTCTGCCCTGTAAGGTAGCTACTAGCCAGCGCTTTCTCCCTTTATTCCTCTCTGCCGACTGCAAACTGAAGCTGAACGTCACCTTGCACAATCCCAGGAGTGTGTCAGGATTAAACCTGTTTTGAGGCTGGGCAAGAAGAGCGAAGCGTGCAAGGCACGTGGCCTCTTGGGGAGCAGATGGACACTTGGGGTGGGGGTGTGCGACGTACCGAACATGACTCTGTATTTCTCCAGCTGGTTGGCCTGGGCGAAGACAGTGGCTTCGGATATCAGCAGCTTCTCCTGGAGATCCTGGTAGCGCTGTTTGCACTGTGCCAGCTGGGACCGCAGGTGCTTGGTGGACCCCGGGAGGCCACATTCAGACTGGGGTCCAGGGTCACGGGCCTGGGGCCGGTTGTCCAGCTGTGAAAGGAGCCGGCCCAGGGGCAGCGCGAGGTCACGCGTCTCGCAGTGATGGCCACAACCCCCCACCCCACATCCCTCCCCTGGCTGTTCACCACGCCCCTCGTGCCACTGGGCAGTTCCTGGCTACCCAGACAGCTCCTGCAGCGCGGGGCTCGGGTTTACTGCGGCTGAACCCACAGGCCAGAACGACAGCACCCCTCCAGCCCCCTCAGGGGCCCCGGGGGGGTTGCCCCGCAGTCGAAAAGGTGAAGCCAACCCTCGTGTGCCTGCACCCCTGCCTGCATGGCCTCTCCCAGGGACCTCTGCACTCCCCACTCTACTCAATCCTCAGCAAAGCCCCTTCCTGAAGAGGATGCTGACACCCCACTGAGGCCCAGGAAGAGACCCCTGGGCTGAGCTGTGAGGAAGACAGCGGTGACAAGGGGGGCAGGTCATTGCCCACCACTCTCTGGGCCGCCTGAAAGCGCCAGGCCTCCGGGCACTGCATCCCGGGGAAACCATCTGTCTCTGTGCCTCCCTCCCGCCTCCCATAGGGAGCCCCTGAAGGGAAGAGACCAGGTCTCCTGCCCTGAGGTGTTATCTGGAAACCTAAGCACTCAAGAAAGATTTATGTAAAACTCATCACTCAAGGGACACCCATGAGATGACGCAGTACAAGCCTCCCCCAGGCGGGGTGTGGGCGGGAGGCTATTTCCGCCGCTCGCGGCTCCCCCTGGCCCAGGAGGAGAACCCGTCTTCACGGGGCTCTCACGCCGCCTGACCCCACACTTACTCGCTGGGCGTCCGCGGGCAGGGCCGCCCCGAGGTCCAGGCTCTGGGGTCTGCGGCAGGGTCGCACAGCCACAGCCTCCTCTGCTCGGTGCTGGGTCCCCTCCGGGGAGCCCGCCGGCGCCGTGTTCATCCTGTCGATCTCCTGGGCCAGGGGCGCCAGGAGGTCGGGCGTGAGCTTGCTCTTCCCCTCCTGGCTGCTCAGCACCAGCTGTTCTTTGAGGAGGTTGATGATGCTGTGGGCGGTTTTCAGTTTTCTCTGGAGCTTTCTGAACTCAGCCTGAAGGCAGTTCTCATTCGGATCCCCTTTGGCTCCCACGGTCTCCAACACCACCTCGCCCTTCTCCTTGTCTTCCTCCATCTCCCATCCGTCAGACATAGCTTCTCCCATCTGCTCTTTCAGCTCGGCATTCTCAAGGCACAGGCTCAGCACCGTGTTCCTGCAGGAAACGCACAGCCCGGTCTGCTCTTGGCCCCTGTCGCCCACATCCCAACCCACCATAGACTCAGAGACGCCCCAAGAAGGAGCCCTCCCTTACATCACAGATGAGAAACCAAGACTCAGAGGGAGAGACTTGCCTGTGTGTCCACGGCTGCTCAGGGGCAGCGCCACTGCTGAGACCTTGGACACAGACACCCAGTCCACCTGAACCAGACACCCAGTCCACCTGGGCCAGACACCCGGCCCACCTGGACCCGGGTACCCGGCCCACCTGGGCCAGACACCCAGTCCACCTAGACCAGACACCCGGCCCACCTGGACCCGGGCACCCAGCCCACCTGAACCAGACACCCAGCCCACCTGGACCAGACACCCAGCCCAGGACCCGGGCACCCAGCCTCACATTCTAATTTTCAGTGGCTTCTGGAATAAATAAGGGCACCTACACTGTTAAGAAGGAAGAAGAAGGACCTTGCCTGGGACAAGTTTATTATTGTGGTTTCTACAACTCTCTTATTTGTCATCAATCACTTTTTAAGTGCTAGGTGAGAAATTGGAACAGCGAACACAGGAGAATGATGACTCTAATCAGAACTACAATCAAAGGAGCTCATGTAACTGTCTGCTTTCACCTGGCTCTTGTGAGGTGAGGCCTCTCTTGTGAGACCTGCCACTCTGTCCTCGTCAGCACCCTCCTGCTGCCCCAAGTCTCCCACACAGGGCATGAGCTAGGAGCTGTATTTCTGGACACAGGCCCTGACGATGATGACCCCAGGAATCAATGAACATATGCCCTGACCACATTATCAGCATCTTTGAAAAAGGCCACTGATGCCAGAGCGACCAATACAGCCCATGCGTCTCGTAGGCAGGCCCTGCCCTGGGCATGTCTTACCTGATGTGGGCCACGGAGGAGAAGCCGGCTTCCTCGATTTGAGCCTTTAGCTCTTTCAGCTCCCCCTCAGCCTGCCTCCTCGCCTCTAAGTGCTGGTGGATCTCAGCCCTCAGGCGGAGCATTTCCTCCTGAAGAGCCCTGTTGCTGTCCCCTCCTCTAGGAGAAGGCGGAGGAGCGAGTGTGTTCTGGGTGTCCACAGCTGCCAGGCTTTTCTCCAAAGCCACCTTGATGAGCTGAAAGAGAATGACAGGCCATCAGAAAGGTAAAGAAAACATCAGGCTGCAAAAGTAGCATTTAGTGGGAACAGAAAGGTAGACCCAAAATGAGCTCCCCCAAGGCTTTCTCAGCCACGAGGACCCCTGAGGCTGGCTTGGGCCAGGAGGACGCACCGCAGGGCAGGGAGAGCTGCCCTCAGAGGCAGGAAGGGAAGGCTGGGTAGGGCGGGGCAGGCACAGAACCACAGGCACACAACAAATGAAAAGTACACACTGACAACTGGGGGTTCAACAGCAACGTGTGGACGCTGAGATTCTCTCTTCCTGAGGGGCCAGAGTTCCCGTCTCCTAACAAATCAGAAGCTTCCCTAGCACTTGAGTCCTTGCCTAGGAGAACAGGCTGCAGACACCAGCACCCAAAGCCCAAGGATGTGCTGGAGCTCAGTCTCCAAAAAAAAAAAAAACAGCAACTAAGCGCAAGGGGTGCAGCTGGAGGTGAGACAAAGCAAGTCTCACTCCGACGGCAGCAGAGGCACGGCTCCTGCAAGGACCAGGGAGCAGATGGGAGGCCACCTGCCCAGCACCCAGCCCCCACCCCGCTTTTGGTTTTTACCCCGAGTTGATACTGCCAGCGTGGACACTCCCTGCCAGTCTAAGCACAGGAGAAGAAAGCAGGGCAGAAATGTCCCAACACCTTTCTTTCTTTTTTTGAGGATATTCTTAAAATTACTCCTCAATGCTGCAACTAAAGCAGATCATGTCATTTTTCCCCAAATGAGAACTTCGTTTGAACTTTCAGGCTTTGGATGGCTCATCTCGGTCTCCGCTCTTCCCCTGGCTCTTGGAAGTGTAAGACTGAAACCTGAGAATAATCTGCTCGGTGTATGTCTATTTACTCCAGGATTTCTTGCCCACCTGCCCCAGTACACTCTCATGTCATCTGGGCTTCCTCTCCCGCTCGGTGGCAGAGTTTGGGGGCTTCACTTAACTCCAGGTTAGTTTTGACCTCCCAATAGCCCACCTGTCCCAGATGGCTATCTGCGGGTCACACTGCTCCATTTTTATAAATCATCTGATTTGTGCTCGTCACTCATGAATTCATTTTGGTTCTACAGAATCATTTCCTATGTTATCAAAGTCATTAAAATACTCGATGTGTCTCACTGCCATGGAGTGGCCACTTGATTAGAGATGATTTGTGGTGTAGAATTAATTATATGCTTTATACCTTCATTCAGGTCACAATTATGTTAACGCAACAGGCCCAGAGCAGCCTACATCGATCGGTGAACGATAGAGCTGCTTGACTTGGTGCCGTCACTATGGCCAGTGACTGCCTTTGGCCTCCTAGCATGGCAGACCTAGGCTGCGAGTAGGGGGTGGGGCTGGCTCACATGCCCCGAGCTTAGTGGCACAGCCACTGAGGCTGAGGAGAAGCAAGTCCTTGTCAAAGAAGAAAGCTCCTCGGACACTTTGCTCATCCCCTAGGAATCCAGTTCCAATTGGGGTTGTGAGCCTGGCTCGGGGAGGCTCCTGGGAGTGTCTGCCCTAGAGGGCTCCACTGCCAGGCTCCATGAGGCCCGTGGCTGGCTCTGCCTGTGCCACCCAGCATGTGGGACAAAATAAGGGAAGAGGAGGTGGAGAAAGCCACCTTTGGAAGTTTTGACTCACTCTCCACCTAAACTGTGTGACATTGTGCTTCTATATAGACTCTTCCCAACTGAACTAATGAAATGTTCCCATCAGCTGTGAATATGGGCACAGTAATTTCTTCTAAACCTTCAGGGTTTCTCCTGCCTAAAGGAGAAAGTCTAACTTTGATGATATTAACCTACTTTTTAAGTGCTTTCTTTAAATGGATGCTATCTTCTTCTATTGTTTTAAATACACCTAGTTTCTCTAAAAAGGAAAAAATAGGGCCCATGGAATATTCATATCAGGAGGTTTATCTGGTCTTATTTCCCACTTTTTAATGAGAAAATAGACCTCACTTGTGGCCAGGCTAATTTTGGTTTTCACATTTCCCCCTTAAAGGAAATTTACTTTGGCTAACTTGTCATTAAATGTTCATTCATGAGAAGTGACTCAAGATCTGGCTTTTACATTAGTCCTGATCATCTCTGAAAAGTGAGTATTTCTCCTTCTTTCCCAGATAAAACCCCTGGGCTTCCAGCACAGGTGACATGAATTCTTTAGGGTTATTGTTAATGACATTTCTTAAAGGTATTTTTTCACGTTTCTTAATGCTTCTGTTTTTTTGCTTCCATGCTATCATTTGGCATTTGTGTGCTGGATTCCTGTTTGCCCGCCGAGGTCTACGTGCTGACCTGACCTCTTGAATGCATGGAGTTGTTTTTCACCCTGTCACTTTGCAGCTTTCACAGCGCTAGGCTCTCAAAGAGTTAGAGGCATTAAAGCTGATCTTTTCTCAAATTCGGCTCCCTAAGCCTCCTGACTTTTTCCTCCTTCTTTGAACTTGACCCTTTATTAATTTTTCTCCATTGTAAAAGCCCAGGTGATGTTCTTATTCCTTTCACATGAATTTCTTAGGGGTCATTCATAGATCTTAGGCTGCTTCACAATGGAATTTAGGGGAGACGCCTGAGGAAAACGACTGTTATGGGCAGACCTGAGATTTCCTGATAAGGGTGAGTACACGAGTAAGGACAAAGCAACTTGCATTGGCCAAATGGTGGTTCTTCCTTGGAAGGAGCCAGATGTGTGTGCTGGGGGTGTGTGTGCATGCTGGAGGCAGGAGGGAGCTTGGTCTCGAGAATGAAGTCTGTGAGGACATGACGAGGAGGGGCACAGAGTCTCATCTTAAGGGACCTTTCTATGCAAACAAGCAAACGCATTTTTGAGAATCTGGACACAAAACATTTATGGCAAAAATGAGTTTTATTTGATGGGTAGCAGGAGAGTCACACCTTCAAACTCCAAAAGAGTTGAAGTAAATTCACAAGGAGTTCACATACCTCCTACCCCAAGCAGAAGAAGGTCCAGGACAGGAGAAATGATGCTTACCCAAGAGTCTTCATCCAAGAGATATATATCTTGTCTATTAGGAGTCAAGCCCTGATCCAAAGATTTGTTAACTGAGAATTGCTAAGAACCTAGTATGCCAAGGAAAAGGGCATTGCAAGGAGTATACAAGTGCCCCGATGTTGTTTTCATCCAGTGTTGAAAACTGACCTCAAAATGTGGTCAGGTTGTTATCTCCACACTAGGCTATAAGAGAGAAGGTTGAGGGAGAAATGGCTTTACAGACCAGTGAGCCTACAACTGAGAAGAACAGGATATGGGCTGCACCACCAGGGAGGGTTAGACCCTGCCCATCGCACTCTGGCCTTCGTATGTGCCCCATGTCATTTGTTCTGAAGTTAACTGTGTCTCACAGCAGTAACAGCCACCAGTGACCTGCTGACACCCCAGTCTAGCTCAATCTTAGAGTGGCCATTTGCTCCTCCTGTGGATCCCTCTCTCTTACTCAAGATGCTCAGTGAAACCAGGGAGTGAGAAGTAGAGGGATCTGACCGTTGGGCCGGTGGTGTCCACCATTAAAGTCATAAGCACGGCTAGGAGGACTCAGAAGGAGCAGACCGAACAAACAGAGAGGCAGCTCATGCAGGAACTCGGGGAGCAGCACGGGGTAGGTAGGGTTAGCACAGCAAAGAGGGGGTCTTGGGAGAAGAAAAAGAAACCACGCTGAGGAAAGGAGCTGATCCAAACAACGACAGGTGTCCTCCAGAGCAAAGACTGTGCCACATCTTGCGAGATTTGGGGACTGCTCATGTGGGCTGTTTCTGTGGGTGCAGTAGCTGTCTCCTCTTTTTCTTCTGCAGGAAATATGGAGGCAGACCCAGATTTCCTAACAGTGCAAGGAAGCTCTTGCTGGAAAATCCCAGCTGCTTCTACAGGGTCAGTCCACACTCTCCACCAGAGCTCAGAGTCACGGTGCGGCGGGCTCAGGCGAGGCGCACACGGATGGGAGTTGCAATGAACGTCAGGGGTTGCTCTCAGTGACTTGACCTCTGAAGTCCAGAGCTTCCAACTCTTGGGCTTGAGAACACGCTGGTTAGAACTTCACTGACAGTTGGTGGGGACAGTGTTTGAGCCTTGGGGCCGAGTTCTCAGACTTGGCTGGGACTTGCTCTTGGACGTGTCACCTGCTAGTCACTGCTGGGCCACAGCCTGGGCAGTTGGTCCAGTTGCCCGACACAGCTCTCCCTTGTGTGGTGAGATCTCCCCAAGGAGGAACCCTGCCGCTGCCGCACGCCTATGCTCTTGGAGGTTCTCAGGGAGCACTCTCCCAAGGGGGGTGGGCCCCTGGGCCCCCCCACTGCCCAGCAGGCCTTCGAGGGCTCCCTGTCTTCCGTGCTGTGTCTCTTACAACAGCCAAGAGGGGAAGCGTCCCTGGTCGTGTTGTAAGTAAACATTCTTCTGAAGTTATGGCTATAGAGGATACACAGGAGCAGAGATGGGGCGAGGGGGCAGGGAGCAGGGGTGAGAGACAGGAGCATGACCAGTGGGTAGGCTGGAGACAGGCGGACTGAGGGCAGGGGCAGGCGAAGTGACAGAAGCTCAGGGAGAACGGGAAGAAGACTGGTGACGGGGTGACACAAGAAGGCACCTGCTCGCTCTAGGGCCACAAGGGCTGCAGGAGCTCACCAGACCCCGAAGGACGGTGAGCCGCCGCCCGGGGCCCCCAGAAGCTGAGACTTACGTGCTGGTGGCTGTTATGCGCAGCCTCCTCTTCGATACTGTCGGTGAATTCCGTGCTCGCATCCTCGGTGTCGTCCCCGGCAGCTGCACCTGGAAGGAAATCCAGGAGAGAAAGGTGACCCCCGTGCAGCTGGCTTCCAGAAAGCAGGTAAGATGACACGCTTTTGCCATCCGCCTCTGAGTGCTCCTGTCCCCATTCGCACGGCCCCGTCGCCAGCAGGCCTGAGGGGAGCCCATGTGCTGAGTGTGCAGAGGAGGCTCCTGGCCGAGTCCCTCCGACTGTCCTGCCACACTCGAGCTCAAGCCTCAGACATGAGCTTTCACTCAAGGCCCAAGGAAGCGACTTTCCCCCAGCATGGTGGCTGCTGTCACCTGTTTCCAGGAAGCCTCCGCTGCTCCCTGTCCAGGCTACGTCACAACTTTCACTTCTGCAAAATGAGCCCATATGGCTCACCTCTGTCCCACCTGCCAGCGGTCCCAGAGGCCCCGGGCTCAGAGCAGCCCTGTTCCTGTCACAGTTCCCATGACTAGCTCGGTTTGCGTGGGTGACAGGGGAAACCAGGTCCCAAAGCACAGAACGGTTCAGGCGTTTCCTAATCCCTCCACTGACTCCTCCTCCCTGTCTCGCAAATCCTGTCTCATGCCAACATTCTTCATTGGGTTCTTCATCTAAGTGGAACTGAGCTCATTCTTCCACTCCCCAAGGCTGGGAACTGTCACCGGGGCAGACACTTCCATGCTCTCACCAAGGAACAGGGAGCTGGAGTTTGTGATCTTGACCAAGGTATATAACAGAACTGACCAACAGACTTTCTTTTTCTTTTTTTTTTTTTTTTTTTTTGCAGTTCTCTGCCCGCACTGCCCAGTGCAGTAGACCCCAAGTGGCTACGGAGCATGGGAAGGTGGCTGGCATGACTGAGGAGCTGAATTTTTAATTTAATTAAAATTCATGCAGCTACAATGGCCAGGGGCTACCACACTGGACACAGATGTAGGACATTTCTTCCTTCACATTTGTTAGACTAATTCTGTTCACTGAATTTTAGATTAAGACCCGGGACTCACATTGCTGATTTATTCTGAAAAGACAGGGATGTCTCATGGGTAGTTCATTTGAACACTAAAGAAAACCTACTGTGACACTCCCTGGGTTTTACAGAACCAGTGCAAGAAGAGAAATTTGAGATCTGGTTCTGACCCAGGCCTTGGCAAGCAAGATCTTAAAATCTCCTGCTCTCACTGGGCCCTAAGGATTTGGTAACAGGTCCAGGTTACACAGTTAGTCCTGGCAGGACTAACGGTGAGAAAACACAGCTTTATCTTGGTTTCTTCCTCCAAGACCAAAGAAGCTGTTCCTGGGCCCTGACACCTGAGGAAGAGCAACTCCGTGTGGACAACGAGCATTCACCACCTTCTGCAGGTAGAACAGGGGCCATTCACATCTGTGTCCCCTCTCTTGGCATCTGAAGGTTATGTCAGAATATTTGCAACAATCAGGCCCTCCTTAAAGTACTAAAAGGTAGTAATAAGCATGTTGTCCTAACAAGTGGTCTTATGACAAGTTCCAAGAACATGGTAACTTCGTACAACAGACGTTGTGATGTTGTAACAAGGCAGAACCCTGTCCAGTGCAGCCCTACCCATAGGAGGCACCTCACTACTCAGAAGCTGAGATTGGCAGCAGACACGGTAGGATGGAGATTTCAAGACCTACTCTCTCAAAGCAGCCTGGAGCCACCGTTGGAGCACAGCCACTTAGAGCTGAATGAGTGCCTTCCCACGGATGGCCGCTAAGCAGACTCTGAGGCCAGGAGGCGAATCCACCCGAGGGCCTCCATGTCTATGACGCCTGCCTTAGAAAATCTTTTCCTGCATAACAGTAGAGATCAGAATCATTTTTTCCCTGCAAAGACAATGAATTGCCCCACTAAGGGGCAGAGGAAGAGAATATACTTTTCACATTGATTCTCTTCTGAGTGTCAGACTAGAAACTTCTCCTGTGATGGGAGAAAGTTCAGCTCTGTGAGGTCTCCACACCAGCTCATCTCCACACCACTCTCAGTGGTTGTGTAGCCAGGATGGGCCACATCCAAGATGATTCCTGTTCTAGGTTGCAGGAGCAGGGTAAGCGGGGACTGATCGCTTCCTAAAGAGTGGTGGTCACCAGCCCTTTCTGCTCTCCACCCCCCCCCCCCCGCGTCAGCCTTCCTGGTGGCACATGCACATTTCTAGATAACATTCCCTCTCTAGTTCATTCAAGAGGAGGATTCCTTGGCTTTGACTTCAGGAGTTAAGTGAAGACAAGCAAGGATGCTCATCTCATGCCCACACTCTGCTCCACTGGGCGTTTTCCTTATACATTTTTTAGCCATAATAGCTTCCAGCCTGCTGTGCTTCCTTGGGGAAGCTGTAAGCATTGTTCATTCCCCTATCAATTTGAATTAGAATGCTGAAAGCTGCGTATTTGAGGGGTAGAATAAAGCTGAAAATATTTTATAGACAATATTGGAATGAATTATCCCATGCAAGTTCCTTTATATCAATTTACATTAGCCATCCCTTATTCTGTTATCGATTCTTTTTCTAAACAAGCGACAATAAAAGAACTTCTCTCTTCCAAGGGAACAATATACTATGCTCACATCTTGGAGTCAATTTCTAATTTGAGGGTACTGTGCTTGATATTGATGAACCTAATTTTTTTGTAAATCTGAAATAAAGTGGTCTACTACCTTAGAGACTCTGAAAGCTAAGAATCTGTTAATTTTAATTTGTGTCTCTAGGTTTGGATATTTTATGAGAAACTTTTATTTGAGGCTTTGATGCTGGTTCTCAAGTTGTGATTCTTGCAAATTTCTCTGGATGGAGATGACACCAGAATCTCCCTTTTTTTTTTTTTTTTTTGATTTAGAAAATTATTTTCTACCAGCTATCTTATTCTATAAAGCACATGGGAATAAAGTAAGTCTCTAAAATACTATAAAATCCTTGGGCAAAACTGATACTTTTTGTGGGGTTTTTACATTGAGAGTGGCGTAATTAAGTGCCAGGAGTCAGATTATCTACATAGATTTCTGCTCTGCCATTAGTTATTTCAGTGTAGTCCAGTCACCACCTTCTTCTAACTCAATGTCCTCTCTTCTTAGGGCTAAGAGTGACACCCACTCTCTCTGGCTGTAGTGATCTTGAACGGGTTTGGGTTTGCTGCTTCTGAAGTATGTAGAACAGTGCTTGGCACACAGTGGGTGCTCAACAAATACTGCCCTTCAGTACTATTGTTATTGTGCATAAACAGAGCTGGCTTATGGGTTGAAAAGTTGAGGGTTGAAAAAAGGAGGGGGTTCAGGGCTGTACAATGTAACCAGCAGAGGAAGATTTTCTACCCAACGTGATAATGGTGATCTAGACTGAGGCCACCTGCACTTTCTTCACGTCTCATTTTTTTCCCAGCAGGAGATCTTGATAGAATGCTCTGATCACCTTGCTTCACAGCATAGTTGGAAGAACCTGGAGTTGTCATTGAAGCGGGATGGACTCTGGAGCAGGTGCTTTACAAATAGAAGTCATCATTCATTTGTAACCGCATGGGGGTGCCATTAGGCGTGAGCCTCAGGAAAACCAAGAAGACCTTGTTCTCATTCTGCGGTGATCAGTCCGTCTGGGCCTGGGACAGGACCTCATCTATTAAATCTCACTGTGTAGTTGGCATCGTTTCCTCTTTAAATCATTTATATGTGAGCAATAGGAGAGAGTCATGGTTTCCCAGAGAGTAACTCAAAGCATAGCGGGGTAATATTTGACAGATATTAAAAGGGGAATCAGAGCTGAGACTTGGCAGCAGGAGTGAAGTTTGGGGTATCGTGTACCCAGCTCCTCTCCCTAGAGCACTGGGCTCCGGTGCCAGGTGCCTCTTTCAGGCCAGGTGCCTGGCCCCCTGCCACGTGCTCATTCATGTGTTCCCAACAGGGACCAGCAATTGCTAACTTCAAGGTTATAGGAAAGACTCAAAGCAGAAAGGTCTCTTATCAAACTTGCAGTTTTACTTTCATCCACTGCTTTTTTGGGCCATCAGAAAACTCAGGTTCATGCAGTGTTCCCTAGGCTTCTGCCAAGAATTAAAATTCTTAAACTAGACAGATTCTGCTCTTGGAATGGGAGCAGCTAGAACAAAACTCGTCTGCAGCTGAGTCCTTTCTTGGCCTGTTCTCATCTCTAAGTCTCAGCGTCTCTTAAGTAGCCAGGAGGTCTTTCAACATATACTTCAATCTAAGCAATGGTTTTCAGCAACTTAAAAAAGACCAAATTGTGCCTAAAACACTTTTCTGGGTATGAAATCTCACTAGAATTCTGGAGTTTTCCCTTTTTCAAAAGGGTGATTATTTAAAAAAACTAATAGCCTACCCTTCGGCTGACCAAGCCATGCCTAACACACCTGCACTGGGATGTCATAGCTTTGTGGCATCAAAGAATTCCTGCTGCTCCTGGTCTCTATTTCCTCCAAGAACCAAGAAGCAAGACTTTTCAGGAACATTTGCAGGGATAGTACCACCCACATTAGCAACTGCCCCTTCAATCTCCATCCTGCCTATTACCACGCTCCTTCAGAGAGGAGAAAAAAAAAAAGGTGTGTGTGTGAGTGTGGGGGTGAAATTAAGGTAAAGTAGTCCATTCCACGTTTCTGGGGGAAGTATAATGACATTTCTTTAGTCTCACTTTGAGAGAAGAAAAATGCAGGTTTCTCCCTCTTCCTTCCTTTGAATAAATACAAAGGCACTCGCCCATCCAGAGCCTTACTTCGACTTGGCATTTTAGTACAATAATCTGATTCTCCTATAAGGAAACAAGAAAAAGATATGAGACTCCTCTACTTCTTTCCTGGTAAATCTTTTTAAGAATGAAACCATAGTGTTTGGCCTTTGATATTTTATTGAATCAGAAACCATTTTATAGATGGTTTAACTAAACTAAAATAAAGCTTAACTAAAATAAAGCTAGATGCTAACACTTATTTTGTAAAAGGAACACTCTCCGCTTCAGCACAAATGTTACCACAGTTTAACACAGCAAAGTGCCATGAAGAAATGAACTTCCAGAAGGAAATACATAGCTTATTTTAGTGGAAAGCCAGTCCTGGAAATGATCTAATGCCAAGTTATTGGATCATTGAACATATTGCTTCTTGCTTCATTTAAAAAGTCATGAGTCTCTTTAAATTTTTCTTAGCAGCCCTAGCATCAAATTTTTAAGTGATAAAAGCAAGTAAAGCTGCTTTTATTATCAAACTCAGAGTACTTCGTGGAAACAGAAATCATGATTTAAAAAACACACTGGTATATACACATACCTCTAAAGCTTACAGATTAAAAGGCTGTTATTTAGAGCAATGATGTTGGTGACTTCAAAGGAAGCAGCGCATACTCACATCATCTATTACAAGTCAGCCTACTCATACTTCTAGACTGTTATGAGCCCTTAAAGAAGGAGCAAGGAAGCTGACTTAGTACAGGTACTCAACACCCCTGCCTTTCCTGTTATTTTGGATGAACATTTCTGATGCTACTGACTTTTCTATTTTATTCTTCCAGTTTTAGCAAGAGGAAATAGTTTGATAAGGATTTTTATTTCAGGAATTTGACTTTAAATAATAAAGGGAGAGAAAGGGAGAAAAAAAGAATTGGTATATCACTTTATGACTTTCTTATTTGAATCTGGCAAAACTAGTATTGTCAGTTCTACACTTGGGTGTCTCCCTTCCAATTCCCAGCCTTTGTTGGAAGCAAACTACAAAACTAATTTTTTATTTGGGAAACTCATCCTGGCTCTTGTGATTTAATCAAAGAAGATGAGGACTTACCTTCTGCCAACACTCAACATACTTAAAGGCAACATATTTGTTTTCTAATCTTAATTAAAAGGTTTACAAAGTTATTGCTTCAAATAATTTAAGCTGTGAGCAGACAGCTTAAATTCATTTCCAAAATGCATTAAGACTAAGAAACTATTACCCCATGCAAGTCACTCCAATGGGTTGTCCCATTGATTCATGCCTTCTGGTTTTAGGGCTGTCACCTGTGAGTTCCATATTGCTGGCTAAATTTTTCTAGAGTACAAGTGGTTTTCTTCCAAAGGGAGAAGAAAAGTCATATGACCGTAAGAGGAATGAGAGGAAATCCTCTTATCTCAGGATGTTTTAGCATTGGGGAAAAAAAGCTAATTTCATTTATTTATTATTCTACCTCGAATGCAACATCTACAATGCAAGATGGAAAATAACCTTCAAGTGCGTGGATGATTAATCTTCTTACTAACCTCTCCGGACGTTGTCACCTTGCTGTGGACCCATACAATGACTGGCTGTAGCCCTTGGAAGAGGGTACCTAGAGTTTTTTTAGAATGTCAAATATGACAATCCTGTGACTTCTTTCCATATTAAAAACCCATGAAATCAGAAAACAATGATTTTATTCTCACAACGAGAACTAGAGTTTCTAATACTAACTCAAGGAAAGCAAAGGTATTAAAACATCGTACTGCTAAGGCGTACAGTCCAAAGGAAACATGATTGTAGGTCAGTTGGGAGATCACTCAAGCTTTATTCCTTAAAGGAAGCATTTTCAGTGTAAGCAGATCTGCACCTCCTGTCCCTAACCAGAAGACTCCAGATTCAACTGGAGACTTAGGCAGAGAGAACTGAAATCAATTTCTTTGAACTGTTTTAAAGCGACGAGTCTGACTTCTCAGGGCCAAATGCTGAGTCAAGAGCATAAGGATAAAAGTGGATGGTCTGGTCTTTTCTGTGTATCTGCCACCGGGGTCACGTGTCAGTTATACAGTTGTACAGGCAGTGATATAGCATATATACATGCTGTCGCCAAGCATCTAGAGTGTCTTCTTGTAGCTAGGCTCTGTTGTCCTACACAGATCAAAATTTTTTTTTGATCCTTAATAGGTCTCTTATTATCTATAATGAAAACAAAAAATCCTTTAAAAACACGAATGAGGTACTAAAAAATATTGCCCCTGTCTGTCCAAAACTGAACAGAGAAGTGGGGGAGGGGCAGGAGGAGGGAAGGTGCACCCTAACAGAGTAAAAGGCTGACGGTATTAAAAGAGTCCTTAAAATAGTCCAATCAGGTCTTTTTATGAAAGTTGTAAGTTGGCTAACTATTGATAAAAAAAGGACATCAGAAAATGCTGCTTTATCTAGGCACTAATAATCATTAAACTTCAATAGAGTTTAATCCTATAATGGAAAAGAGTTTGGGGTGAAATATCTGTCACATGGCCTTCTATTTCAATAATTAAATCCTAGGAGGTCCTTGTCAACTCTGTAGTTCTAAATCCCAACACAGATTTTTCCAAGTTTAAGGTCTCCACTTCTAAGGAAGCATGACCTGAGAACTGAACTCATTTTCTTTCAAGATTTTTTATTCAAGCACAAGGTTCTATAAGCACATGATGTTTTCCCTAAGGTTACTGTCATCTTGAAAAATGCCTGATAGAAAAATTCCTAAGAGAAAGGGTGTAAGCTCCTGAAAAGCAATGGACTTATACTGTGTCATGCTGATTATTGAACGATATGGCTACCCACAATATCACCTGCCTGTGGGTTACAGAACCCACATCAGTCATGTTGTCTATGAACATGACGTACTGTTCTACAAAATTGTTAGATCAGAAAATTCTGTCCAGAAAGAACTGTTTGCAAGATCCCATCCCACCGCTCAAGACCAGTTAGTAACAGGTTTCAGTCACATCTGCAGTAATAAGATCAAACTCTTAATTAACCATTTGCCACTAAATCACTTCATTTTCTAAACTATCTCCCAAGAACCTATGCCAAAGGCAAATAACTACACAGGTTAATCTTTTTTTTAACCCAAATCAGGATTTACTTTCCCCCCTAATCTATTGATAATTTTCCCACAGAAGCTGGGGTTTCTCATTATTTATCCAACTACCTCTAACACTTAGTAATAGTTCAAGATAGCAAGGGAAATCCCTACTCTTGTTGGAGGTTGACAGAAGCTGGATAGTAATTAACATAAGTTACTGTCATCACCGGGAGCTGATCATCAGAACCTGAGCCACCCACGGTTGAGTCTTAACAGGAGACTTAGAGAGTCTCCTTGTCCTATTACTAGTAAAATTAAGGGAGGCCACTTTCTGACTGCCTTGGTGGGATGACAGGCCAGGCCAGTCTTCAGAGGACTGACATCTCGGCAACTCAATCACCCCCCCTCCTGACTTCCAGGAAGTTACAACAGGTTTTGTGCAGGAAAGTCTCTTAAGACTGGGAGACTTAAAAAAGTGGGTGCTTTTATTTATACTTTCTATCTCCTTCATTAAATGACTCCTCCCGAAATGTCATTAAATCTGCAAGGCATTTCCATTTAGAGCATGATTTATGGCTACTCATCTTCAAAATGCTTAATCAGGAAATTCCAGATACTCCTCCAGTAGGTCATCATCTTCCCTGTCTAGTTTGAGGTTCTGGCTAAGGCTAAGAAGTGTGGGTGGAATTTAGAATGTAAGGCAAGCCATGTCAACATATGACTGTGAAAGAAATTAAAAAATTACATAAAACATGGGGAAAACAGAAAAACCACTGTTATCCACTCAGTTTAGAAAGGGTTCTCAGTCACATTTATGGTGCTAGAGAGCCCCAATCCTTGTTTACCAAATTTCATGTTTAAAAACGGAAATGTTAGTGCCCAACTTAGGAAAAATATATCCCCCAGAAATGAGAACCCTCTTGGTGGTGAACCCACAAAGCTCCAGTACTCTGGGTAATTTTTATAGTCCTGACATTTAAGAGACCAGAAATACAGGCCCCGGGGCCCTTTCTTGTGCACCTGTCATGGTGCCATAGGCCCTGAGCCAATGACGAAAACCTGCGAGCACAGGCCTGTAACATGTCTTCTGAAAAGACTCACATACTTCAAAGCCTGGAGTCTTATTTACTTTCCTATGGAGAAATATATATGTGCCACTACAAATGGAGACATAAGCAATAATGTCCTCTGGTTATAACCAGTTATTTAGTGAAATACTGAGTTTAAAGGGAAATGTTACACTTGAAATAGCCTTTTTACTGGAGAATTCTGGCTCTGGGAGACGTGGGAGCTTTTAAAAGTCACATTCTGACTAGTAGCATGACGATCCAATTTTTAAGGGAATTTAGTCTGCACCACTCTCATCCTTCTGTGTCATTCAAAATCGACTCTGAAATGACATTTGTGGTGAAGGTTACTGGAAACCTTGGATGGTTTGTCTCTGCTCATTAACTTTGCCCTCCCGGGACCTGCAGCTGCCCCCATGAGACTGGCTTTGATTTCCTTCCACTAAGAGTTAACCGCTTCTGCACTGCTGTTCCTATAGACTCTCTGTCCTTCCCTTGCATCTTGAAACTTTATTTGATGACAAAGTTGCTCTTACTCAGAAAGCAGGAGTTGACTGGATGGCAAACACAACACACACGCATGCGTCATGACACGGCCATGGGACGGAGGACATGGCTTGTGGACGGGGGAATAAACTTTATTGGCCTGGAGTGGGGATGAGGGAATGAGAAGGAGGGTCTGGGGAGGGGAGTGAATACAGTGGGAAAACTAAAATGGAATGATTTGAAATGTGCAAATACACTTTGTAGCCCCACTGCTCACTGGGAGATACACAAGCACAGTGCAAGACGGGCAGGCTACAGCGCGCTCCTCTTTGTGGCTGATGCTACGTGCGCCAGTTCTAGCATTAGTAAGTCACCGTTTCATTCTGCCCAGGTCAGACAAGGCTCCCTCTGGTTAGTGCAAACAAAGGCTTCCGTCCGGGGCTGCAGCCTGCCCCGCCAGCGCTCAGAGGGCATGCTGGGGACGGACTCCCACACGCTGCGGTTCCCCACCTCCAGTGGCGGCCAGCGACTCCAGCCTGCTCAAGCGCTCCAGGCTTCTTCCAAGAACTTCTTCGAGCCGGCCGCGTAACACTTGCGCCCCTTCCAGTTCCACCTGCAGGGTTCGGTCTCTTTCAGAGCTGATTGAACATGCCACAGGGAAGGAAAAGGGATTAGCCATCAAGGGTAATGAGTCCACCCGCGCCCCCGAAGAGCCTCAAGGCCCCTCGGAGCCACGCCACTTTCTAAAGGCGTCGTTCTGCAGGACACCACCAGGGGGTGCGTCTCGTGTTCACCGCCGGAAGATGACAAGGCCTGTTCCTTTACAACGAGTCCCTTTATGCTAGATTCTGGAGCAATCTTACATGAAAGTGTAGTTTCTAAGACTCACTCCACGCTGCCTTGCCCACATAAGGGAAAGCTGACTGAGAGTTAATTTCTGAAAAACTAAAACCTAGGAAAACCCGAATGCGAACTGAAGCAAGCGTGGCCCAAGCTGCTGAAGCTGCTTGTCACCACACCCGACAGAGCCTGAAGAAGAAAGCCAGCTTATAAAGAAGCCAGGGCGTCCTTGCAGCTGGGCACAGCAGAGTGGTCCTGCCCTATTTGCCTCTGCCTTCATTTATGCACATGGAAAGCAGACGGTTTTAAAACCCAACAATAAACTAATAGAACTGAACAGTAAAAGAATAAAAATAAGAGAAAAAGGCCATATGAGAAAAAAAAAAGGGGGGAATATAAAATGAATCAGAAAGATATCCATCAGCAAAACCAAGAGGTACAGGAAATACCCCCCGCCTTGCCCTGCAGGTGCGTAGAAGCAGGTCACCTTTTCCCTCCATGACTCTCAGTGAGTAACAGTCCCTTCTGCGGCCTCATCCTTAGACCAGAACAGTCTGACAGGACATGGAGCAGGGAAGAAAAGGGCTGCGCCCGGTCCGTGCACTATAAGCGAGGCAGCTTCAGACAGGTGTGCACCTGCTCCCGTGTGCTCTGCAGTGACCCCATGAAAACAGGCACAATCCCCGACTTATCACTGAGGCTCCGAGCGATCGCCATGTAAACAATAAAATGTGGGTCCCAGTGTTTGTCTCTGCTTCCTGCCCCCCCCACCCCCCAACACTGCAGACACTGGCACTTAACGAGGACAGAGGAAGAGCAGCAGAACCTCTTACCTCTCTGGGTGGGTGTGGAACTTCACGAGGCTGCTGTAAAGCTGTCTCTCTGCTTGCAAGGCCTCATTGAGCCGGCTCCGCTCATCCACCAGCCCTTCCAGCATCAGCAGCAACTGAGGAACAAAGAAAAGAGGCAACCACAGAGGGACGCTGAGATGGGAAGCCAGAGACAGCCCTGAGCAGGGGCTACAGGACGTGCCACAGCCGAGGCGGGTCCGACCTCACCACCCACCTAAGCTCCCCGGGGCATTTTACAGTTTTCAAGCCAAGGTCACATTACGATTTAATCTTTTTTTTTTTTTTTTTTGTGGGACCCTCGCCAGCAGCCGGGGAACGAACCGGCGCCGCAGTCTAGGGCTCAACCACTGCACCACCAGGGGAGGCCCTATGGTTTTATCTTTAACGCTCTGTTAGGCAGAATTCAAACTTGGGAGCAAGGAAAAGAGGCGCATGAAGCCAGAAGCCCAGAAAAGAGGCTAAGAGAAAGAAATGGGAGCGGATGGGCAAGAGGTGAACAGAATAGGATCCACAGCGTTGTTCATTCAGCCCCGAAGTATTTACTGAGCACCTTCCATGTGCCAGGCCCTGTCTGAGTCGCTGCGAGTTATAACAACCTCCATAAAGAGGAGTGTGAGCGTGTGCGGCCTGCAGGCGTCTGGTTCTGTGAGCTGCTGGAGTAAAGGCCAGATTGGACGAGTAACGAGAGATGTTGAGAGACAGGAAGATGAGCAAGCAGGGCATACACAGGCCTTTCTGAGAAGTCTGGCATGGAAGTGAGGTCAGGTATAGGAAGACCCAAGGAACCACAGTTAGGAAGGATCATTTGTGGCTGCTCCTGAGCCAGGCAGGAAACTTAAAGTGGAGTCTCTACAAAATCCCACCCCCTGGGCCCTTCATAAATGGTTGGGAATGGCAGCTCTCCACTGTGTATTTCCCAGTGAAAATTAACTTTGTTTTCTAATAACTCACTTGTTGTCTTCGGTTTCCTGAAGGCTCCTGACCCTGCGATTCTACTGAGGCAACTTTTTCACGAAGAAGTAAGACTTCTTGGGTCAGGCGTTCCATAGCTGGCATGTCTTCTGGATCAACCAGCTGCATTTGCAGGTCCTAGAAGTCAAAACACAAGAGCAGTTGTAAAGAGGCTACTTGGCGGAGGGGACAAGGGTCCCAAAAGAGTCTGCCAGACTTTCTAGCGGCAGGATGACAAGCCACAGGAAGCTGAGTATTCTTCATGGAACCTTAGCAGCGTGGATACAAGTCAAGGAGAATGCAGAGACATCAAGGGAGGGACTCAAAGTAACAGTGCAGAGCAAATAAGCAGTGGCCAGGGACGAAATTCCCAAGTGTTTGAGGGTCCCCACAGGCATACTGGGCTGTGATCATTTTCAACGGTCTTTTAAAAACTTTGAACGACCTTTATGAGGTCTTCTTTGATCTGTATGTTCCTGGTCAGGGACTCCATCTCTGCAGCCTGCACCTGCAGCTCCTCCTCTTGCACAGCTGTCATGGACTGCAGAGCAGAAAGCTCCATCTGTGGGGAGAAGAAGTCCCGAGGTTGGTGCACAGAAGCAACAGTATCTGTCACGTTGACATTTTAACACTGAGATAAACCAGCCAACAACGCAAGTGAAATCTGGAAGAGGGGCAGTGCCCTACTCGCTCAGATCAGCAGTATGGGAGCAGAGGGTGGTCTGTGGGAAGCTGCCCTCGTGGTGTTAATGAAGTGCCCCCCTTCAGCTGGCTCTGTGAAACACAGAGAAGTTGCTTAATTAATGAGCTTATTGCGATACTTAAGAGCTTGGTCACCATTAGACAATGCAAGAACAGTTTTTCTTAAGCACTAGCCCCCGCTTGGGGAAGGTTCCCTCATAGTTAAATGAATGAGGAGCGAGTGAGTACTCACAGGATAGCAACTGCTGTGCTCTCTATTTCACAGATGAGGAAATTAGAGCTCAGAGAAATTCAAAATCAGAGCCATGAAGTGGCATGTGATGTCAGGAAGCGATAGTGTCTGTCCTGTAGATACTTCTCGTTCATATAATATTGATGGTGATGGCAGATTATTTGTAAATAAGCATTTAAGGACAGGTTTTAATGTAATTAAAACAAAAAACTAGGTATGACAGGTGAAGACTGACCACATGGCTTGTTTAGGGTACAACTAAGTTCCCTAAAGGAAGCAGTACCTCTGTCCTTATATATATAAATTTAAGTTTAGTTAGCAACTAGATGTATTGTGGTGACCATTTGGCAATATATATATAAGTTAATTCATTATGTTGCTGAAACTAATACAATGTTATACGGCAATTAGATCTCAAATTTAAGTTCTAAGCAATAAAAATTTGATTTGTGTATATTCTCATTCCATCAATGCTTACAGCATCCCAGTGGACACATGATGATTTATAACTACACAGTTATTTAATGGCACTGGGCGGGGTCTGCTAGGAGGACGCATCTCCTTACACCTGCTTCTGTGTTGAGGAAGCGCAACTGGTGTAACTAGTGACATCTCTCCAGCTCTTTGCTCATGCAGCCCCGGCAGGCAGACACACCTTCAAGGCACACAGAGGAAGGGGTAAACCAGGGTGCTTGCCTCCACCTCGCCTTCCCTGCCCAGGAGGCAGCGGCCTGCAGGAAGCCTGCTCTCGCCACTGCTTCTCCGAAGGCAGATTCTTTCCACCATGGAGATGGGTGTGAGGCCCCTATGGGCCTAGAGTTGGGTAGGTGAAGCTGCTGGACTCCAGGGTTTAGCCAGCAGGCCTCCGGGCCTTGCATGGAGTCCTTTACTGAAGTCTTTCTCAGTAATCAATTAGGTAAATCATTAAACTATCTGCTACCATGTTTTCTCAGTTTGCTGACATCTTGGATACGGAAAAAAGGGTGCTTTGAATAAGCTCTGTGGTCAAACACGTGGGTTAAATCTTGACATAATTTCCGTGACAAGGCGTTTAAACTGAATTTTGGTTTCCCCTCAATTGTAAACTGGGAATAATATCTACTTTTCAGGGGTGCATGAGAATTAGAAAAAATGTACTTAAAGTAGCTGGCCCCCAGGAGGCCATCAGTGATGGTAACTATCACTGTCACTGCCGCTGCTGCTATTACTACTACCATGTTTTAAAAATTGGGAAAAATCTACCTTTTTTTTTGGTTACTCCCTAATATTTGAGGGAATCTGATAGTGGATGTATATACCATTGAGCTGAGAAGTTAGTGGGTTAAGGACACATGAAGGCAAGCAATGTAGTGAAATTAAACTCACTCAAAAGGTCTACTTATAGTCATTCTAATTTTAAGATCCTAAATGTAGGACGGAGCCAAGAAAGTAATATAACTTTCAATTAAGTAGGTATAAGAAAGAGGAACAGCACGTGGAGACTAAGCTGACACCAACAATCAGCTAACTGGTATTTTTAAAATGCCACATACTTTCAGATCCTCAAAATTTGAGTCAAATAAAATGAGAACTATGGTAAGGAGAAATATGGTTATGATGAGAGAAGTCAAAACAGAAGTTACAAGGATGATCTCATCGCAAATATGAACACAGGTTTTATAATATAGTCCTAATTATGGCAGGGAGAAGCAACAAAACTGAGGAGTCATGCAACTGGCCAAACTCAGGGCAGGTCCGGATGCAGGCCTCCGAGCCCACGACACTGGCGGACATAAAGCAGAAGTCACGGGGCCTAAGTCTGTGAGTTTTGCCTAAGACTCTGCCCCACCGTTTCTTCTCCACCGCAGCTGGTCACAGAGGGAGGCAGAAGGGAGAGGGGTTCTGGAAGGCTGAGAGGCCTCTTCTAAGAAAACTACTGCTAAGAATAGTAAGTATCTGCTCCAGGAAATGACGTCTTAGGAAATATTTTTGAGTCACAGATAAATTGAGTTGAAATCTCAGCTTTGATATTTCTTTGTTATGTGACTAGCCCCACCTCCACGTTCCCCAGCAAAAGAGTGTTTCAGCTTCTTCGTCTGTAAAATGGGGCTGATGCCACTGACTCTGCTAGAGCTGTAACCATTAGTGCTAATGGAAGTACCCAGCACCTTTAGTGAGTGCTCAGTAAGCATTCCTGGTTGTGCCCCAATTTTTCTTGTTCCATATTTCTAAACTATTCCCTGGCCTTTGCATCACGATGCCAAGCAGCAACTTACCTACCCTTCATTTTTTTCACAAGGGTTTTACAATTATTTTATTCCAGTTAGAGGTGGGCAGGGAAAGCTGTGTTGTGTCAGCACTTCAGAAGTTTTAACAGTCCCCATTTATAAAACCAAGGGTGAGGGACCCTAAACACTGGTCCAAGATGATGTCATGGGGACATAAAGCTTGGAGAGAGAATGTGCATTAAAGTCATTCATATTGTTCTCCAGAAAGAAAAGAAGGTATACCTTGCATTTCAATCCAGACATTACACTTGGAGAACTGTATTCTATTTTGAAAGAAAAAAACAGGAATTCAGAAATTAAGCTTGATTAGAAAACTCACCCGACTTTCTCTTTCTTTTTTAGCCATGAGTTCAAGCTCCTCTTTGGCGTTACTCAGTTCTTTTTCCAGCCCTGCGATTGTGTCCAAGTCTCCTAAAAATGAACACACAGTGCGAGCTTTAGTGGCTACTAATATAATGTGGTGTCTCTTACTTCTTTCTGAGGAACTTACCCTGAAGACACACACTCCAACGATAACGAAACAAGTATCTATATCTATATTTCTTATCTATCTATTTCCAATCACTAAAAAAAAATCTTCCAATCAAATGGCATCTTTTGATTGTAGAGATGAATACATCTATGTCCTGACACTAACCTCAAAATGCCATTTTCCACTATAAGGATCCAGAGACAGCCTTAGAGTGAGGGGTAATTCCAAGGCCAAGACAGGAAAGCAAAAGGCCAGAGAACATCTCATTATGCCAAAAAGTAAGCTCAAAAATTGATTGGGGAAATGTCAAAAAGACAGAGGACAGGTTGTAGGGGCTCAAAGTGGCCAAATCTGGGAGAATTTGGGCATCAAATAGAATGACAGAAATGGACAATAAAATGATTTTTTGAAAAAGGGCTCCCTTAGTCCATACTGACACAGACAGCTAGGAGGGTGGAGGACGGGCAGCTCTTCTTTACAAAAGAATACACAATAATAATAAGAAATTTTAGAAATAGAAAATCACTTTTTTAAAAACTACCAATGCAATAGCTGGTCCAGGCAAAGGTCAAAGGATGCTAAAAGCACTGCGTGAAATGAGGGGCAAACACAACTGTCTGCATCCGCAGGTGACAGCCAGGGGATCACTAATTAATGACATAGGGAGAAGTGACTCTGTACCACGGAGAGAGCAGACACAAGCTCAACCACGTGACTAAATGTCACATCACCAATGCCAACACAAATTGGTATCAGGGGCTCCTGATGTGATGTGCTGAGAAAGGAGGCACCATGCAGTGCTCTTGCTAGAAATATCTACCTTGAACTTGACAGTGAGCAAATAATCAGGGCCAAACTGAGGGACTTTAGCAATGTGGAGTCTTCAAAAATGACAATGTCTGTGTGTGCATGGAAAAAAAAAAATAGCACAAGGCTGGCAAAGTGGTCACAGTGCATTTTAATAAAAGTTTATATGGAATTCACTGTACTGTTTTTTGCCACTTGTGTATAGGTTTGACATTTATGAAATACAAATTAATGTTTTCTATTTAAAAAAATAAAGGGAATAAATTAAACAAATCTAGCATTTTAACTTTCTGACCAACAAAGTTATCCTACTAGAAAATAGCTACTTGCTGGACTTCTCTGGGGAATTCCCTAACACCGGCAAGACATCAACACAAAGCTTTTACATTCTTAATAGCATTCAAAAATCATAATTCTCCATGTTCACAGCCTTCTTGCCACGCGCCATCATCAGCATCTCATCAATAGTGGCCACTCCCAACCCTCACTGGGTAATATTTGTGAAATTATCCTAGATTCTGGTCTCCTGCTCTGTGGAAGTCGGGGACTCTCACCCAAGGCATCTGCTTGAGCATTACTCCCAACGCATGCAGAATTCAGCTCCTCCCAGGGAGTTCAAGGCCTACAGCCACCCCCTGGAGGGAGCTGAATCTGGCAAGTACACAGGCTTGCTGCCCACCTCTCCCAGCACTGCAACTGGGTGGTGCCGGCCAGCGACAGCAGTCCCGGCCCGCTGAGAGGTGCCCAGGAGGAGGCGTCAGCCCCGTGGCTTGGCTCTGCGGGTCTGGAAACACCACCCCCGCATCTGACCATACAGCCTATGGGGAAGGAGCAGCATCTCCCTGGCCAAACCTTGTGCCCAGAGAAGTAACTTCAATTAAGCTTAAGGTAAGGGCAGTGCTTCCTGGAACTAGTAAGTCTTCATGCTTTGGGGGGAATCCGAAATTATTTTTTCACCAGGGTAGGGAGAAAAAGAATTTTGGCCAAACTGAGTAACAGAGTTACAGGAGGGAAAGACAGAGGTTCCTCCATGAAGTGGAATCGGATACTTACCTAGCGAGGACCTGGGTATGCTGGTGTCCCCCTTGGCAGTCAACGACATACTGTCGTCTCTGGAGGGCATGTGCACTGAACCCTAAAAATGGGAAGAGTCCAGGGTTTAGGAAGATGAAGGAAATACAACCATAGTAACAAGCACTTGGAATATTCTTACACAATTTGGTATTAAAATGATCAGACTTATGGGCATCCCTGGTGGTACAAGGGGTAAAGTCTCAGCACTATGAAGCTGTCCGAGCCACTGCAGCAAGAGTTCAATCCCCAGCCAGGGAGCTGACCCACATGGCGCAGACCTCTCCTGCCTCGCCCGCTGCTCCCCTCAGCAGTGTATTTCAGTAGATCCACCTGTTCTGCTCCCCACTCTGTCTCTAGTGAATCCTTTCACCACCCCCAGACTTCTGGCCTGTACCCCAGCTCTTGTATGCATAAATAAAATCTTAAAAAAAAAAAAGATCAGAGTTTTGCCTTAAGTGTAAAAAGGAGACACAGCCAGGGTGATGTCTACACAGCTTACTTGGTCGGTCTGCTCCCCAGGGTGGGGGCCGATGGAGGCGACACCAGCTGGCTGGTTAGAGTTGAAGTCTTTTCCTCCCAAATACTGGCGCAGGGCCTGTAATTCTGAATTTCTTTCCATTAGGGCTCGTACCATCTTCTCTGCAGTTGCCTGGGTGGAGGAAATCGCACACGCCATTAGAAAGATACTCCAATAAAACCTGTGTTCTGATGTTAGTTTTTAAAAGCCAACCCTGTGTGCACAGCCAGTGGGGGCCCTTTTCCCTGCCCTTAGTTTCTATGGGAAAATGTAGTTGATTTTGTAGACCGTCTCTCTAGGCAGACTATTGGAAAAACTCACTACAAACACATTTATCTCAGATGAAATAATCTGAAAGTGATGCCACTAGAAGTCTACCAGGCTAAAGTGTTGAGTCTGGTGCAAAGTCTCTGGGACAAGAGACTTGTCTTTCTTTACTCTGAGACCCATGTTCCCTCAGCCTGGAAGGTCCTCACACAAACATGCTTGTGGTTGGTCCCCCCTCGGTCTTAGTCAGGGGTGCCATTCAGACCTGGCTTCCTGCACTATCTGCTCGCTCTCTCTTCTATGGTTTCATCTCCCAAGAGGACCTGGACTTTCCTAAGTACAGGTAGTCTGTTTTATTCAGTGTTGAGTTATGTCTGGTAGGTACTAGACGCTCAACACATATTTACTGAACGACTCAATTTCACTGAAACACTTTTAATAGACCACAAATCGAGAGTCACCAAACCCAGTTTGTGTCACCTAAAATCCCATGGTATTTAAAGACAATTAATTAATGGCACAATAAGGGAAAGATCGGCATACTACTAACCATTAGCCATGGGACGTCTGCATTTAATCAGCAAACATGGAAATAATAATCTAAATCTAAGGCTGAAACTACTGGAAGTATAAGACAATGAGCTGAACTATATTTATTAGCTGTATCAAAGCGCTAGCTATCCCTGGGGAGAATTATTACCATTTCAAATGAGAAATTGAACCTTGTCACAATTTCTCAGGAAATAAAAAAAACCCTAGATTTTCAGTAAGTAAAATTTGGGGTCCTCAGGTATTTGGACATAGCCATTTTAGCAGTATCAGGACATTATTAATATGCCTTGATTAAAATCACTTAGGAAATTTTTATTGCAAATATAGTAAACAACACACAAGATACCGCACACCATACATGTAATTGTCTGATGGGTCTCCCTCCCAAGCAGTGATGCTCTGAGCAGCGCTCCCCCAACTGTGGGCCCTGGACCAGCAATAGTCCCACTATCTGGAGCTTGTTAGATAGGTAAATTCTTGAATCTCACGTTTACCTTCTAATTTCTGTCACTGGGGGTGAGCTCTGGAATCTATTTTTTAAAAGCTATCCAGGTGATATTTTTGCATGTAATATTTGAGAAACAGAATGTGTCCCCACTGACAATGGATGTGTGACTGCACATCAATTTCTAGCCCCAGAAGAAAGTTACATGGAAATAAGGATAAATGAAGAATCCTGTGTTGTGCTATTCTGAGATTAGTACCACCCATATTATTATGAGATTATTTATTCTCATCGCAGTATTTTTTCTTAAGAGACCTCAGATTTCATAAGGACTAAGAAAAAATATGTGAAATGTTTTGCCATACTTTGGTTAGGTGCAAAAAACACTCAATTTTCTATGACTTAAAAGCAAAACACTCCGGAACCCTGAATTCCTTTCTGTCAAAATTATCAGACGATTAAGGACATCGGTGGGGCCTGACTTCAGGGGGTACGTGTGTTATTCAGGCACATCCAAAGCAATGTGTTCTAAAAACATCTCATGCTTCGATGATGGACATAAAACTAGTCTAGTTAATACATGGAAGGAAAACAACTAAAAGAACAGAAGTAAAATGATGCAACTCTTCGATTTCCAAGGCTCAAAAGCTTCTGAATTCCGCAGGCTAGCAACGCAGCCCCTGGCTTACCTGGCTCTCCTGCTCCCTGGCCCCCATGGTCTGCAGCAGGCCCTGAATCTCCATCTCATGCTCCACAGTTTGTTTGTTCCGGTCACTCAGCAGCTCCTGCAGCATCCGCTCTTTCCGCTGCAGGCGCTGGCACAGCTCCTCGGCTATCTCGCTCTGCCCTGGTCCGAGTTTGCAGAGCAAGGTTGCACTAAGATCCTGGCAGAGAAGGAAGGGTGTGAGTGAGTGATGGGGGAAAAACTCCCTCCTCCACATGCCAAAGGGTTTGTAGGAATCCATCACAGGAGAAGGGCTATGGAATTCTTGGAAGCTCGTATCATGCTTTATTTAGTTTTGTTTCCCCAGGTCTAGCAGGGGCCTGTTACCCAGAAAGCTGCAAATCTGTATTCAGTGAGTGAGCACTGGCAATACATGTAACCTCTTTGAGAAAGAGGATTGTTTCCCTAAGTCGATAGGGGTAGGGGGTAAGTTTCACTGGAGGCCACTGATGTGCTCAGACAGAGAATAGACTAAAGACTCGGGTCACCGGCACCCCAGACCCAAGAGTATAAGACTGAGACCGGGTCACCACGAAGCCCCTGCCCTCAAGCGCATCCAAGCCTTGCCTCCACTTCTTTGTTCCTGTCGTGCAGAGACGTCTGCAGCTGCTGGATGATACTTTCTTGTTCTTTCTGCCAGTGGCTAAATTTGGTTTCCATTTCTTCCTTCAGCCACTGGAGGTTTTGGCAGGTCACAGATAACTGTTCTACCTCCAGGCCTTTGGCCCGCAAGAGGCTCTCCATACTCTGCAGACACAAAGAAAGCAGCCCCAAGTACATATTAATAAGATTAGTAAGTGTTCTGATTATGGCCACACACACACACACACACACAATTATGAGAAAGACACAACAGTTGCGCCCAGGCAATGCTTATGTAAAACTATATAAATATTACAAGGATTCAAAATATATCAGAAGAATTATGTATAGAAATCCCCATTCCCTGCCTTCCCCTACAAAGTTCACAATCTATGACAGGGCTGCCAAAACTTCTCATTCCCTCATCTATAATGATGGAACTAATCACTGCCATTTTTTTTCTTATAAAGCAGGCATGATGGAAGGGGCTGGTGCCCAAGGCTCAGAATCCCAGTTCTCAGAGGGACTGTGGAGAGGGAGGTCAGGTGTGGGGCTGCACTCACCTGCATGGTGGCCTCGTTGGAGGACAGGATGCTGCGGAGCCTCTCCAGGTCGTGGCCTCGCTCCCGCACGGCAAGATGAAGTTGGCGTAGTTCTTTTTCTTTTTCTTCCAGAGTGGAGAACTTTTCATCGATTGCCCGCTGCAAGGAAAATAAGGTTCCTGAAACGCCGTAAAACCCACTTTTCTCACCACCCTTATTCAGTAGAGTCCAAGCACAAAAGAAATGAAAAAGCAATGCCGGAGAGCTGCGGAGTAAGCAGACGCGCTCCTCTGTGGGGTCATCCACTGTGCCGCGGCGGAGGGCACCTACCTCCAGGGCAATGTCTCTGTCTTGTATTCGCTGCCGGAGTTTTTCAAGCAGCATCTCATTTGCTTCAAAGGTCTTGTCTGAGTTCTCTCGATACTGCAGTAGCTCCTGAAATTCCTAAGGAAACCAATAAGCATGTCCCCTTATTCATTTATTCTGCAGCAACTGAATTCTTGGAAGCTATTTGTTAGTGATTCATGATAAAAACAAAGTGTGGCCACTCTCTAGGGGGACACAGTTCAACAGAGATAATGGACGTAAATGAGCTCTTCTGTATCACACAGGGGGGTGGTGTGTGGGGGGCAGCCCCCAGGAAACACAGGGTACAGCTGCAGTGTCTAACTCTGCCTGAAGGTGTCACCAAAGATCTCACCCCAGAGATGACATTGTCTCTGAGTCTTAAAGGGCTGAGTATTTCCCAGGTGAGAAGAGGTGGGCTTGCTCTCAGAGAAGAAATTGTGCAAAATATGCAAACTGTGAAAAAACTGTAAGCTCCACGGAACACAAGGGACTCGATGGAAATGAAGCTTCGTGTAGGCGGTAGCCTGTTTACTCTCCTCCCACTTTCTCCTAGAACTTTTGCTTTATCTAAATAACTGGGAATTTCTGTTGCGACGCCTTCACATACTTAGACTGAGAGCAGTTGTCACACCTTCTTTTTGCTTTCCCAGCACAGAGTACCTGACTCCCAGGCTGCTTAGCAGCCACCTGTGGCATACTTGTTGCTCAAGTCTTGTGGGTCTGTATTTAGGGTTCTTGCATTGGCTGGTTCTTGGATTATACTTTCTGTTGATGCTGGAGCCCTCTCCCCACCTCGCTGTGTCCTGCAGACAGCAGGTATACTCAATACAGGGTGGGCTAATGTCTCAAGAGTAAATAACAGAACCGCCAGAGTTCTCCAGCCCAGTTTGAACGCAGTCACAAGGCAGACTCACCTGCAGCACCTGTTCTTTGTGGCTCAGACTCTGGGTGAGGTGCTGGATGTTTTGCTCCTGGGTCCGAATCTCATTGTATTTTTCAGTCTCCAGGATGTGAAGCTGCTGGCTCTTATTCTGCAGCTCTCCTTGTAGCTGCTGCAAGGCTTTTCGCAATTCCTGAATTGAACAGATGTTTAAACCATCTAAAATGTTCACACAGTCATTAGATAGGAAAACTTTGAAACAGAATGAAGTAGCAGAAAGTGCGATTTAAAATTACTACAGGAACATTATACAGGAACCAAACAGGTTGAGGGAAATTGTGGGAACTGTGAGTGGAAGCAGGATGTAAGTTTGATATACAGTTTACTACTTATTTTTTGGTTTAAAAATAATAGGTTTGTATAAGTACTAAGTGGGACTCGGTCCTACAGTAAATCTGGATCCTTTACTTTACAATAAGCACAAGGAGAGAATAGTCATATTATTCTTTTTTTCCCTAAAGAACTCTTTTTCTCTAAAGAAAGATGCCTATCTTAATTTCCATATATCAAATACGTTGGATAATAAAATCAATAACCCTTAAACTATCTGTTCTGATGATTTATATTCTCATCATCTAAATAAAACACAGGGAAAAACTTCCTTTAAGTAAATAACAAAATGTTAAAAGTTATTTCCATACCCATCCTTCTACCACCTCTCCTAACTCTGCCAGGACACCTGAAATTTTCATATTTTTAAAGGAGTGTTAGGGTTAATATTTAATCTTCAGGGAGATCCTTCAAAAACTACATGTTGGTGTTAAAGAACTTGAGAAATAATCTTTTAAGTCAAAACCAATTGGTAGCATATGGTCTAAGCTAACAGGATAAAAAGCCATTTAAGAATTATGTTTTAGTTTAAAAACAAATACACAGCTACTGTGCATGCCATGCCTTTGATCTGGATAGTCTTCCCACTTTTCTCAGTCTAACGTTTACTTTCCTTCAAGAACAACCTCAGATGCCTCCTCCTTCAGGAAGCCTTCCTTAACCCCATCCCTCAGCCCCTCCTGGGTATTCCTGGAAGACCCTATTTACCACACTGAAATTCTATTTATGCAACTGTGTCTCAATCCAAACTACAATAAACTGAACAGAGCCTGTGATGCCCACTCCTGTGTCTCATCAACACAGCCCAGCATCCGGCATATACCACGAGGGCAACATATGTTGGACTGAATCACTCACATTAAATAAGTGACTCAACAGGTCAGCCAAACTGTCCGAATAAAGAGTAACGATCGGGGCAAAGTCAGCATTTAGGGCCACAAAAACGATTAATGATTCACCTGATTGTGTTTCCAAGAAGCCTCCTTCTGCTGCTCCCGCTCGTGGGCTGCGGCCTCTACAAACTGCACACACCGTTTGGCGTCCGCCAGCTGCCGGTCCTTTTGCCGAACCACCCGCTGCAGCTTCTGGATCTCCAGCTGGCTGCAGAACAGGGCACTCTGGAGGTCGAGCAGTGCCACTTGCTGTTGAGCAGGGGAAGCACCCTCTGAGCTCTGAAGAGAAAAGGAGACTTATCACAGCTGGCCACTGCGAAGAACCCCAAGTTTTGGCCTCTGTGACCCAGACCATATCCTCAGCCTGAGTTTGCCTCCCGTCCCGCGTGACCCTCACATACATGGAGCTGTCCAAGCTGGCTCTGGTGCAGCATTTCCCGAAGCTTGGCCATTGTGTCGTTCTGGCCTTCGATCACCTGGTACAACTCCTCGGTCTGAAAACGAGGTTTTCACACCAAGTTAGTGTGATAAATGAGATCATTCTCCCAGTATAGATTTTAAGTGGGACTGTTCCAGAACACCAATTTAGGGTAAGCTACAATTTCTCAGGCTCTTATCTGGCTAAGATTCATTCCCACACACTGTACCATCCTTGTTTACTTTGATACAACGAGGCCCCACCAAGGCCCTTGCTTGCCAAATGCTTTACCTCATTTTCCCTGTTTTTCAGAGTTTCCTTGAGGCTTTGAATTGTGCCCTCTTGCTTCTGAGATGACTCCTGAGCAGATTTCAGTTCACCGTTCACTTCACTCAGTTTCTCTTGAAGAATCTGAATTCAGCAAAGAAAACCAGTGGTCACGGCAGTGGTTTCTTTTAGCATCAGCCGTAACCATAAAGTCCTCTTTTACGTTCGCATTTAAAGGATTTCTTAGGGAACAGTACCATGTTATTTCCCCCCGATTTCATAACCATTAGAGTCCTGAGTCAATCAGCAAGAGAAAGCAGCAGGCAGACTGCGCGGTTCCTCCACGCCCCTGCTCCCTGCCCCCACACGACTTCCATTCGCCTGCTGTGCTTTCTCTGGGATGGTGGCTCTGTGGGCCCTGGCCCACATGTCACGGGGCCCAGGGGCATCTGCTTTTAGCGTAGCACATTGTACTACGAGGGCACACCAAGCTCGGCCTCTCGAACTGTGGACGTTTTTAAAAGCGTTGGGCTACCCAGTGTTGAGATGTTAAGATCAAAACCACAAGCCTCCAGTTTCAGCACCTTATAAGTTCAAGACTGTATTCCAGTTTTGATCACAGACCTAAAGGACACCCAAACTTCTGATCTGTGCAGAACTAAGATCTTGACGAAAGATTAAGAACGCCTACACTTTCAATCAAATACTTCCTCCAGCCCCAGCAATACACAATACCCACCTCCCAATGGTCTCGCTGGTCTAAAGCCAGCCTCTTCCTCAGGAAGCCTGGGCTCTCCAAGGGCTGGGACTGACCATACCTTGTTGGTGGCCTCTGTCTGCTGGATTTTTTCCTGGAGATCTGCCAAGTGGGGATCAGGTGCAGACTGCTGGGTTGCAGCGGTGTTATCTGAATTCAGTTTTTGTTGTTTGAGTAAATCGTCAGCCATGGGCTAAGGAAGAAACAGCAAGACAAGCACGTTAGATGTTGCCAACACTAAAGTTTATCTTCATGTATCTTTGACACCTTTTGCCAGAGATTTGGAAAACCAGAGCTGTAAGGACTCATTACAAATTCCCGAAGACAGTTCTGTTTCATATAAACCACTGATTCGCTTCCATCCTTCATATGCTCCCTTGCAGCTCCACCCTCCTCACCTGGTCCCATGAATTCAAGTCACTACATATTCAGTTGAAGCAAACAATTCAGAATTTAAAGATATGATTATAAAGAAAATGCTGATGATAATCAAATATTCACGTTCTCCTATTTCAGTCAGGGTGTTCAGAAGGAATGCTAATCAAACAAACCACCCCTGAGAGAGGAAAAGTTGGATTTCAATTTCCTCTTTTATAACATCCCTAGTCATTGCCTGGAAAAACGGGCAGATTTTGAATAAGGACTATATACATTAGATAACAGAATTTCATCATTACTGGACACTGCTTACATCAGCGATGTCTTTGCTTTAGGAGATACATACTGAGCTATTGAGTATAAAGATGCAACATATTTGCAACTAACCCCAAACAGTCCAGGAATAAACTAGGAAAATTATAATAAATTCATTAGGAAGAGAAGAAAGCCAACAGCAATCTTTTTTTTTTTTTTTTTTTCTTTCCATCACCTTTACCTTCCAGGCAGTGGAGATAACCAATCCCTTCCTACCAGCAACTACCTGGAAATGTAAGGATTTCAGAAGAAAAATCTTTTCTATTCCTCCGATGCTATTTATTCATTTTCCTAACATCTATTAAGCACCACAGCATGCAAAGCGCTGTGGGGGTGGGGGAGGATCCACATAGTGAAGGCACAAGGAATTATGAGCCCTAAGTGGTAAGGAAGGGAAGCAGAGAAAGTGATGTTACTCTGAATTGCTTCATCAGTGGAAGCTCAGTCTGAGCCTGAATGACAGGGAGCCAGGCCCTCAAAGGTCTACAGAAGGAGGATCTAGGCAGGGGAGCAGCGGATGGAAGAACCAGGGCAGACAGGAGCCTGGATATAGAAAGGCCAGCGAGACTGGCGTGCACACTAGGGCTTGAGACCAGGGGTCCACTTGACCCCCCGCAGCTGATCTCCACTGGGTCTCATCCCATTTCAAGGGCTGGAAAGCCACACAGTGCTGGCTGTGCTGGTGGGTGCTTTGCTGGAGAGCAAGGCCAGAGCCTCGTGGGCAAAGGAGGCAGTGACAGAAGATGAAACACAAGCAGGGCCAGGGCTGGGTCACCTGTGCATGCAGGGTGAACAAGCTGGGCTGGGGCTCACTGTCATGAGAAGCGGCCGCTGTGCTTCTAGGAGTTGATGCAATCCTAGGAAACTGGAGAAGATCATGCTCGCTGCTTGGTGAGTGCATTGTGGGGAGCACCGGCAGAAACAGGGAGACCAACGAGGAAGCTGATGCAGTAATACAGGGAAAAGGTAATGGCACCTTGGGTCACAGCGGGGTTGCCCGAGAGGGAGAGAAATGGATAGACGTGGGATGATCAGAAGTGGAGGAAACAGGACTAGAGGGTAAGAGAGGAAGAAAAAGAGGTCAGGGAAGAGGTCAGACTCCTAGGAAAAGAGAGATATTTGTTGTTGTGGGTATAACAGGAGCCTTACCCTGAAGCAATATGGGAGAGGTAACTGTTCTAACAGATATTTACATTCCAACTGATAATTTTATCCTTTATTTATTGATAAAGCATTTTCTATAAAACTGAGCCTCTTACTTTCTCAATGCAAAACAATTTTTCCTTATGCTCTATAGTAAAATATTTTTCAAATTTAAACTATAACAAGCAGCATTAAAGAAAATGCCTTTAAATTTAAAATGGTGGGAAGGAGGTCATCTTTATTTATTGAAAACCACAGAATCTGAGAGCCATGAAGGACTTTATAAAACTAGTCTTCTGGCTCAATCCCATCTTACATTTGAGGAAGTAGAGACTTGGAGAAGGTAAGTAATTTGTCCAAAGTTACACAGGAAATCAGGAAAATGAAAGCAAACACACTTTAAGTTGGCATTGTAGCTTTTATGGCCTAAGCTTACATTCATACCAGGAATACTGTAGGGGCCAAAAGTTAATGTTTACCAAGTGAACAAGAACAATAAAAATAAAAGCAAAGAAACAAAAACAGCCATCTCCTAAGTCCCAGGACAAAGTCCTAACCCTTTAAAGGGTCTCCTATAATTGGACAGATGTTTAACAATATCCAACAAGAGCTTTAAAACCAAAGAATGCCACAGGAGAGTACGGAATGACTTCATTCTGGGTCTCACCCAAACCCAGTTTGGCCTGAATAATCACAGGCCATTCCTAATTCTGCAAATGTAATATATGGACCTAAACGCTGGAAGATGGTTTTGTTCTTCTTTATTATTTCACATCCCAGAAAAATGTCCTTTCACATAACAGTCTGTCCAAAGAACCTTTAGCAAAGTTCTCCTAGTGTACGACTCATAATGAATTCTTGTAAAGTACCAAGTTCATAAACTAGTCACTCCTGTGAAGACTTTCTAGAGCCTGAAACAGTAATGCTTTGTTTAGTTGAATCAGCGTTACTCTCCTACTCTCCAGGCTATCACCTACTAAATCACATTGCAATAATAATACAATTTTAAAGTAAGTCACTTTTGACTCAATTAGGACAAATGTTTCCCAGCATCAGAAAAGAGAATTGCTTCCAGGCCTGGTTTTGTATAATATAAGGTCTTTCAACTAAAAGGCCATTATTTAGATGTTCTGGGTTAACAGCATTTCTCTGACCCTCACAATAGCAAGTCATAGATCTCAAACTGCTGTAATTTTCTACCCTCCTCCTAACAATAGGAGACACACAAGAACAATCAACTGGTATAAAATTAGAGTCTAATCTCTGACCAGCATCTAATCCCTGCAGCTTTCAAAAGCCTTATCTAGGTTATGAAGCTGGGCTATGAGCGGGATGAGTTAACCGCAGCCACACAGGCGCGGGCCCTGGCATTGCCAGGCTCGAAGCAAAGATCTCTTGCTCTTTGAATTTAGACAGAAAGGGAAGCTGCACGTGGTTCAGAAGTGAACTGATATTTACTAAGGGACCACATCTCTCCTGTCGCAGCTTTTCTGGTTCAGGACAAGATGATTAAGAAGGAAATCACCACCTAGAAAAACACTTCCAAACCTTAGCTATCCGAACAACCTCGGGTCTTCTGGTATAAATTTGTAGAGGGCAAATAAATTAATTTGCCTACTATTGGAAAATCGGCAAGTAAAAGAATTACACTGTTGTGGTTCTTTAATAATAGAAGAAAGAAAAGGGAGATAGGAAAAGAAGAGCTACAGGAGGAACTTTGATGGAGGTATTTAGTAGTACAGAGGATGGAGTAAGAGGAAGGGTGAACAAAGGAATCAAAATGACCTTACAGAGCAATCGCACTATTTTAAGATATGAGGTTTTTTTTAATATTTGCAGTAAATCTTTCTTTCTTTCATGATTTTTCTTTCTATACACTAAAAAGAGAACTATCAAAATATCTTACATTTCTTTCTGTTTTTCCCCACACTCATTCAGAGAAATAGACAAAACCAGCCTGCCTTTGCCCACCTAGCTCTGGTTTTGCCATAAAGCCCAAAGGCCTTAAAGGCACTTAAAAGCCAACCCCATAAACAATAGATCAGAGGTTCAAAATATACATTTTATTTACAAACTCTCTGAACCCAGACTTTATTTTCTCCCACATTCTTTATTAATGGAGAAAGCAGCAAAGTAATGAAGCACCAAGATTCCTCAAACCCCCAGTTTTCTCCTTCCTCTCAATGTTTGATTAGCCCACAAACTCTAAAGAATGGGTGCCAGGTAACAGCAGAGAGGCAATGAGTACTATTTTGAAGACCCTAAAGAATCCCTAAAGAATCTTCAGGTTATAGAAAGAAACCTCTTCGTTTAGGGTCCGTACTTATTTAATTCTGTATACACCAGGCAACGTGATTTACTCTCTGGAGCACTCATGGCTGAATATGGTTAGGAATCCTCCACTCTGCCTGGCCTAAGTTATTGAGACCGTGAGCTTCTATTATCTCTAAACTGAAAGACTGCATGAAAATCATCTTTGAAATCCTTCTCAACTGTAACATTTACTAAGTCCAGGCATCAAAAAAAAAAATAGTATTTTTAAATATGGAGAAAAGAACGTCTCTGTTTTGCCTATAATTTTCCAAGTCTTCACCTGCCTACAATAATGAGCATATTTGGGGCGGGCAGGAGGCCTGGGAGAGAGAGCTTCTTCCATCCATTCTCCCCAGACTCCTTTCTGCTCCTAATATGCAAACACCATGCTTAACTTGTGGCGTTTTTGTCCGGTTACAGAAATACTGTAAAGCCCAAGTTTAGCTGTGAAGTTCCAATGAAAGAAAAGAAAAAGACGAGAGTTAGGCATATTACTTGGTATTTTATACAAGTGAAAATACATTTTTAAACTTTCTGACAAACTTTTCACAACACTTTCACGTGTTTCTGACAATAGTGTGCAAATTTTAAATTATTTCTCTAATTTTTTGCTCAATTATTATTGTGATACAAATTTTTTGCAGAACAGACCTTTTCAAAAAAATTTAAGTGACAATGATTTCATTTATTATCAAGTTCTAAGTTCTGGGATGATATAGACCAGTAGCAGGCTCTCCATAAACATCTTCTAGCTTGCCTACCTTTGTAATTGTACCACTATAGAATTTATATCACTAGAATGTGCCAGATGTTTCACAACTAACTGAAGCATCCAGTAGCATCTAATGTTACTGGAGAAACAAAAAGACACCAGGTCCCTGTATTTAAGAGGCTGGCATGAAATCGACTAGGCAGATGTGAATAACACAAATTAAGATCAACTGCTCCTTCCAGCCATTAAGAAATTCGAGAGTATAAGGGATTAAACTCTACCATATGCAATAATGGACGAATCCTTCTTTTATATCAAACACAGCTCTGAAATTTTGCCTTAACATTTCAAATAACACCTGAATTCCCAAGGCTTTTTATGTACAAGTCATCATTAGTCCTCAAATGCCCTATTAGTTTATTATAAATATTGTCCAGAAAGAATCCCTAAAGAATTGGAGGATTAATAGGTTTTCCCTGAACTTCCACGCTCTTCACTCATATGTGGCATAGCCAGGGATGAAAGGCTTAGAGTTCTGGGAGAACTAACTCCCTTACAAAATGGGAGAAAACACTTAATAAATATAAAAGTGAAGACAAAACAAAATAAGAAGGGGGAGGTGGGAGGAGATTAGAGGAAACCGTTTTAGTGCCAGAAATAAAAAAAAAAAAATTAAATGTCTTTTTCACAGGGTAAAGTGAATTAGGAACCTATCTTTTTATTTTAAAGGCATGCAATTTTGATAATCTTGACAAGGCCAATAGCTAATGGTACCCAAAAAACCTGAAGAGCAATTGAGTGTCAATCACACTTACTAAAGAGGACGCAAGCCAAAGGTACAGCAAAAATGGGCTCGATGATTAATTTTTCAATAGATAAATTTAAAAAATGATATATTTTTAAATAGAGGATTAATTTTTAACTATTACTAACTTTGGCCTGGACAGAAGCGGTGCGGTGCCCGAGGCTAGCTGGCGACAGCTCAGAAAGGGAGGAGGTAGTTATTCTGCAGTTACTTTGTATACCTGGAAGCGGAGAGGCAAATAATCCTCACAGAGATCATCCCACAGCTCCTGCAGGTCTGAAATCTCCAAGGGATAACTGACAGGTGTCTTGTCCAGGGGTTTCAAAGACCTGCTAAGGAAACCGGAGCCCACGCCATCTGTCACAAGATGGCCAGGTCTGGCCCCAGGTGGGCTGGATTTCACTGGAATGGGAAGCCTGCTCCCTCGGGGGCTCTGGATGGGCTTGTAATCCAGACCTTTGATCACGCTAAGAGCCAGCTCCAGTTTGTGGTTACACCCGTGGGGCGAGGCCTGCTCATCCGCCCAGCAGTCGCACTGGACAAGCTCCTTGGAGCGTCTCTCGGCCTCCTCATCCTTTTGCTGGAGTGGACTGGCCTGGACACCGGCATCCAAGGACTCCACCGAGGATCCTGGGGTCCCTTCCTCCATGCTTTCTCCATCATGGGGTACCTTGGTGCTCGCTAAGTCGGGGGGCCCCACCTCAGACAATGCGGGCTCTTCCGTGCAAATGCTGGTGGACCACCTGGTGGAGGGGCCCCCCGAGATGCTCTTGGCCACCTTCCGAGGCACCTTGCAAATGGCTTCGTAGTCGGAGTCGGCCACGCGCAGGGCCGCACAGCCGCGGCACCTGCGGGGTCGGCTTCCAGGGCCCTCCGCAGCGTGGCAGCTGTGCGGCTCCTGAATCTGGTCCTCATTTTCCACCCAGCACTCGAACCCCGAGTAGGCGAAGTCCTCCTGCAGCAGCGCGGAGTACCTGACGTCGGGCAGGCCGGAGATGTCCACGGTCCCGCTCCCGGGCCTGGGCTCGGCGCCCGGGTCCTCGTTGTTCTTGCGATACATGCTGGCGATGCAGAACTTGAGGCGCTCCTTCTCCAGCAGCAGCTTCTGCAGGCGCTCGATGGACAGGGCCTCGATGCGCGCGATGACCGTGTCGAAGCGGTAGACGCGGTCGAGCATGAAGGCGCACTTGCTGCAGGCGAACTCGGCTTTGCCATCGCGGGGGACATCCCTGCCCAGGACGTGCGAGAGCAGCACCTGGAGGTTGAGCTTGGACGCCGTGTGGAAGATCCAGCGCCGCTGGTTCCCGCACAGCTCGCGCGCGCAGATCCTGCAAACCTCCTTCATGGTCCCTCCTCCCCGCGGGGCGCTCCGGGGCGGCGGGGCTCACGCGCGGGCGCTCGGCCGGCGGCGTCTCCCGCGCCCGCGGCCTCGGGCGGGCATGGCACAGCCCGGGGAGCCCCGGGGCGCAGGGGCGCAGGGGCGCAGCTCCCCGCGCGCGCGCGCGGGCCTGGGTACCGGGCGCTCAGCCCCGCCCGGGCCGCGGCGGCCGCACAGGCGCCCCCGGGGATGCCGAGTGTCCGCGGCGCGGCCGAGATCGGGGCCCGCCGGTGCCTCCGCGGCCGCGCCCGCCCCGCCGCGTCCCCAACGTCCTCCCGGTCCGCGGGCGGAGGGGCGGGCGAGGGCCGGGCTGCAAGATGGCGCCGCCCGCGCGTCCCGACGGGAGCTGTAGTCCGGGCGCCCCTCCCCGCGCGCCCGCGCCCCGCTCCGGCTCGGGGCGCCGCTCCCGGCGCTGGGGGCCGGCCCCGGCGCGGGCGGGGGCGCAGCTGCGCGCGGCACAGGCGCTGCCCCCCTCCCCCGGGCCGCGCGCGCGGGCTGGAGGTCGCCTCCCGGATCCTCCCGCCGGCCCTGCGGGGCGCCCCGCGGTTCCGCGTGGGGAGGAGAAGGCGGGGCCCGCCCCCCGCGCCCCGCGGGCTGTGCCACGTCCTCAGCGCCCGGCCGGCCGCGCCCCAGCCCCGCGCGCGCCGCCTCCCGCCGCGGCCCCACCTCCGCGCCGGCCCCGCCGGGCCCGGGATCCGAAAGCCCGAGCCGCGCGCCCGGGGGAGGGAGGGAGGCGGAGAAGGGTGGATAAACCCGAGGGTGACGCAGGGTCGGCTTTGGGGTCGGCTTTGGGGGACCTCCCCCGGGCCACTCGGAGCATCCAGGGGAGAGAGAACAGGTGATTCCCCCGCGATGCTGGGGGCGAGGAGTGGCTTCACCCGTCCTGGATTTTTTCCCCTTTATTGGATAAGGAAGAGCGCGCACAGAAGCAGTCCCGGGAGAAACTCCAAATACCACGCGACGCGCTGGTTAACCAAGATGGTGAAGATAGTGGAAAGAAAGGGCTTTTTCAGGAATGCAGACACCTGAGGGTGGATTGACACTACCGGAGCCTTTCAGGGCCAGGAGACGGCGGGCCTGTGGTGGGTGGGAAAGGTGGAGAAATGCTAGAACAAAGACCCCACTGCTGTGGGCACCAGCTCCAGTGCCAGGGAGCGCCGCCCTCTGCAGAGCAGGGCAGGGGACTGCGCTGACTTCAGGTAAGTCGCCCCACCTTTGGGTGTCGAGCAGTCAGAATCACCTGGAGTTCCTGGAGCTGGGCTTTTTTTTTTTTTAACAATATTATTGTAAAAAATGGTATGGGCATATGATTTACAATAATAATGTTAAATTTCACTAATTCGACCTTGTGATAAGGGCAGCAGCAGCCTGCATTTCTGACTCCCATCCCTGGGACAGGGCCCAGACTCATAAACCCGGGTTGTAAGTGCCTCCAGCGGCAGCTCCCAAGGACCGGAAACTGAAGGAACGTTGTGTTACAAGATTATGTTAAGTTTCAGGTGTTGAATGACCCAACACTACTTAAGGGAGATTAAAGGAGATTGATTTAGGGCAGGTGCTTTAATGGTGTGTCTCATTAAATAGCTAACAATGTTACCTTGATATACTATATAGGGTTATCTTAAAGTAATTTTAAAACTTAATGGGACTCCACACACATAAAATTGCATTTTTCTCTTGTTTAATCATAAAATAAAACCTCAGTAGCTTCATCATGAGAGAAAAGGACAGTCCTCAGAGTTTTGGACCTCACAGGTTACAAAAATATGGTGAGGTGATTTCACTTAAATATGCATGTTCTGGCTTAAAAAAAAAAAGTACCATAGAGTGCAGCAAAAAACTCACATCAGCTGCACTTTTTTTCCTGCTTCTAGGTATATGAGCTTTAAAGTCAGAAGAAATTAAATAACAATCTTTGGAATCTACAGTGATTTATAGAGAAGCAAGGAGTTTCTAGACTCACCCAAGGACAGACTCCCTGCCTGCCAGGGCATTAGCCACTGTACCATCTAAAGGACCAAAGGACTCTTCTCAAGCGCAGCAAGGACTCAAAGGTCCCTATGAGTGCCAATCAGGGCATTCATCAAGGCCTCCTGTTTTGCAATGCACAAGCCCTGTTTTCCTATTGGGGAAAACGCTGATGAAACAAAGTAATTAATGAAATAAAGTGCTCTTGAGGGCCTAACTAAATACTTTGTATTAGTCACTATTCCTTATGATGATTTTGCATGGGACTGACAGCCTCTAAACTTTAATGACAATACATATGAATGTTTGGTGTGGAAGTGTCAGTGCAAATGGAGAAAAGCCAATTCACCACTGAAGAACATGTTTGCTATAAGTAAAGATCAACATACTGCAAGGGAGCGCTCTCCCAGGCTTCCACTGAGGCCAGGAATAACACTCACCATCTATTTGAAGATAGCACCTACTCACAGAGAAAATATTTTAAAACCACATCTCAAAGTGAATAGGAAACTATGGCACTAGAACTAGTTCTAATGTGAGCATTTGGTATGTATAAAATAATTTAATCCCGACCACAAGATCACTGGTGTATAGATAACAAAGCTTTTATATATAAAAAAATTAAACTTACAAAAAAAGGTATGTGATAAATTCAGCATTTTGTGGTTCTTATCAGCATCCTCTTGGTCAAGATTTTGTACATAGTTAACACTGGCTACATAGGGGCAGTGAGCAAAATGGGGGGGTCAACAGGACTATTTTATATATCATGAATCATCTGAATTTTTAGCAGAGTGTATATTCATATTTTTAATTTTAAAGAATTTAGAAAATATTCCAATATTACAAAATAGTCTATAGTTAGACTTAAGAATTGTGCCAATCTGTTTAAAATAACATATATGTGAAAAACTAAATAAAGGTTCAAAGGAGAGCTACAAGTCACTAAACAGTGACTACGTCTGGAGAGGGAAATTATGGACATTGATTTTCTTCTTTCATTTATATCATTGCAGGGTAAGGAAAAAATGTCAGGCTTTTCTGCCCTCCCGCCATCAGGATAGATGAGGGAACCCTGCGGTCCTGAATGCGTGCATGCCTGATGGCGGCACCTGGAGTAGGGTGTGGGCCTAGGTAGATGGGATTCACCTGGGCTGAGACTGGGCTTTTAAGGGCGGCGTCACGGGGACGCCAGTAGAAGCCGAAAGAGAAGCAGAGCCATGAGAAGAGCAGAGAGAATGTGAGAGAAGGTCGGAGAGCCCAGAGTGAAGACTTGCCCCCAGCGCCCCTGCCTGCCGTGTACCTGGTAAATCTAAATAAAAAACCTGCAAAAGCCACTGAGGACTCTGACTCCTCCTTTACCCGGTCTGCTGGATCAGAAAACCTGCCCAGTGTCTGTTCCTGACCCTACAATCATTTTCTGTAATAAACATGTATTTTCTGATTAGAAAAAAAATTAAGAAGGTAAGATAAACACACTTTTGGTGTTTGCTGCATACAATCCAACACTAACCAGCAATAAAAAAGAATAAAGTGATACCCACAAACATCAATCAATCTCAAAAGCATGTTAAAGTAAAATTCAACAAAGCAAAATACTTACAAAAATTAGTGGATAATGAAGTGAAGCTTCTGAGGGTAAGAGAAGAAGGAGGGGAAAAGGGTGATGGCTACAAAAAAAGAGATCTTGAAAGACAGTGTGAGCCATAACAACTTCAAACAGTAAAAACCCAATTGTCCACAGAAATAAAGGCGTATATTTAACCACAGAATTTTATAGAGCAAATAAATGAATGAAATAATTGTACATGGAATGGGATGGAGGGATATAAAAGCAGTTCAGCAAAAGACGACAGCTTCCATGTCATTCCAAGTGCATGAAACAGGGAAAAGACAAAACCCCTCTATGGTCGTAGAGTCAGGACAGTGACTGCAAATTATGAATTTTGTATAATAGTTTGCCCTCAAGTAAGATCAATACATTCACAAGCACTTGTCTCCTCTAGGCTCTATGACTCAATCACGGTTGTCTGCCCATCAGTTCCTAGTTTACAAAACAGATAAGGTGAATTTAAACAATGATTTTCAGCTTACATCAAAAAGATTCTCAACAAGTGTGGGAGAGGATGTGGAGAGAGGAACTTTCATACCTTGTTGATGGGAATGTGCACTGGTACAGCCACTTTGGAAAGAGGCCTGGACTGATCTTAAAAACTAAAAATAAAATACAGTATGATCCAGTAATCCAACTTTGAAGTCTCCAAAGAACACAAAATCATCAACTCAAAAAATTATACACTCCACGTTGTTTGTTGTGGCATTACTTACAATAGCTAGGCCATAGAAGTGCCCACTCACAGGGCTGGGTAAGGAGCTGGCTTAGCCACACAATGGAGTACTATTTGGCTACAAGGAAAGATGAAATGTCACCATTACAGTGAATGGAGGGCCTTGAAGGGGTTCTGTGACACCGAGTAAGCCAGAAAGGTAAGGACAAGTATTGGACAATTTCACATATTTGAGTAATAGGAGGAAATAAAGCAGATGAACTGACAAGGCACTGATCATCAGCTGGAGGTTCTCACGTAAAGAGGGAGGGCGGAGGGAGAAAGAAATAGTGGGGTATAAGGGAAACAAGCAAAAGAGCAATTTTCAAACTGTGGTGTGCCTGGAGGGTTTGCTAAAATGCAGGCTTCTGAGACTTCCCTCCTCGAGTTTCTGGTTCAGATTAGTCTGGGGGGGTGGGGGGAGCCTGGGATTTTGCGTTCCTAGCAAATCCCCCAGGCTTGCATCTGCTGCACTCTGGAAGCCACGCTTTGAAAATCACTGAGTTAGGATGATCTTAACTGTATTCAAAAAAATTCTCAGGCAAAATATCGGAAATTCTGTAGATAAATGGCTAAGCCCATCAATGAGGAGCATTTACAAAACTGATGAATTTGGAGAGCTGTATCTCACTTAGAGCAAGATTCCTAAGTACTACTCTGCCAGTCATCTTTTGCATTACATGCCTTTATTTTCACCTCTAGTTTTGGGGGACTAGGTAGTATCTCTTAGAACTGACACCACACTTGTATTGCAGTGCTTCTAAAACCTAATTCTGGACCGGGAGGGAGTTTCCAAGAGAATCAGTGAGGTGGAAAATCCCCATGTCCCAAACCAGTTGTGTTAGGTTTCACTGCCCTAGTTATGACATTGGATGTAGACATTCTAATTACTAAAAACTATGCCAAAAGGAATAAAGTGATTCTGGCAGAGTGATTAAATAAATAAAGTGATTCAAAGCAGGTGAGCAAATGCAAGAATATCAAAGTTGAGGCAGATTGGTTTTATAGTAACCCCTTGAGCAAATGTGCAATTTCCCAGTGCTGGTTGGAAATCTTTAAGGAGTCAGGAGCAATTATGCTATGCCTTAGTTAATAGCACAATTATTTTGAAACACTTGTTTTAAAACTAGATTTCCAGTTCCAACGACAGGTTGCAGCCCTATGGTTATCAGCCGAATCCATCTTAAGGTAGTAAAGAAACACAAGGGTCTTTCAAATTTGAGTCACTAAATGCCCATAGGTTTTAAGTGAATTTTAAAGTATATGTTAGTCAACCAATGAGCAAGAACTTATGCAGACTCGGTATCTCTTTCCTCTGCCTTCAGTGAGCTTCTAGTTAAGCTGAAGGGGAGAACGCGTGCATGCTGCAATGGGAACTGACGGGTGACCCACATGGTAGTGACTTAAATGCAATACGTGGACTTCATGGGTTAGTGCGGGTTGACAGAGTTGAAGGAGGTGAAAATGGCTTGAGATGGGTCTTAAGATGGAGGAGACAAAGGCACTCTAGATTTTAAAAAAAAACAGCATCATCAAAATCCTTGCAAGTTGTGTTAAATACAGTGCTAGCCTGTAGGTAAAGGGAGAAGAAAGGTTCTGTGGGATATCTGAATGATCAGGCCCCTCTCTTCATGCATCTAATCTCTATCATTGCTCATTCAAAGAACATGGATGGAGGCCCAACTGGAAGGTAGACACCCACCTAGGAGGGAACTCGGTAACTAAAACTTGGTTAATGGTTGACAAAGGCTAGAGAATTGGGACTTAATGTTGTGACCTGGAGCAGTGATGGCACAGGACTAGCCCGGCAACAGGATGGACTGGAATTTCAGGGAGAGAGTCTGGGACACACAGACTAAGCCTTATGCATTTGTGTGTTCCCCTTCCTTCGCCTGAAAGTACCTTGTGCATTTTACTGAATGATAGTCTTGATCAAGTTGTAAAGAAGCCCCTTCTTTGCTGCTTTTAAAGGATCAGAACTATGATTGCCTTAACTGATAAGACCTATTTCTGAGACAGGTTACCCGAGAAGGTTATGTCTGGGGGACAGACAGTGATGTTGAATGAGGACTTGCAAATGGGTCTTCAGAGTCAATATTTATCGGCTTAAGAAGGGGACATGAAAAGCTTCTCTAAAAAAAAGAATCGCCTTATATGAAGTCAACTGAAGCTGCCTGAGCTACTAATCCCTGCAAGGTTTTCAGTCTCTGGGGCGTTTAGAATGCATTCTTGCCTTAGCCTCCACGTCAGATCTCTCCATGGTAACGCTGGGATGTTTGCTATTTTAGGAAGCACGCCTCACTGCATGCAGTGCTAGTTACATTAGGTTCCAAAAGAGGCAGAAATGCACTGGCTTGAGTGTCTGCTGCTTCGTGTAAATGGGAGGGTCCTGACTGCTTGCTGACTCTAAGCCTCTCCTTAATCCTGTTGTCCTAGCTCATTTTTTAGGTCAACCGTCATGACATGTTAGTAAATACTAATATTAGTAAACACTGCTTACATTATGCTGGGGAAAATGGGGAGAAAAAAATAAAACAAGAATTCCTCCAGAAGGGTGTACCTTCGCAAGTACACCCTACCTCCCTGCCTTTACTCCCAGGTCTGGCTTCATTTAAAGGTTCTTGCAGATGCCACTTCCAACTTTACAGGTACCTTCGTTAAAGAAGAGAAAAATGCCTTGTGAACGTCACTCCATTGGATTTTCTGACTTTCTAGGGAGAAAGATACAAAGAGCGGCAGCTTGACAGTCACTTCCAAAGACTCCTGAGCTCACAGATCACGAGGGCTTGTGGCTCTGAATGGAGACAGGATTGGAAGCAACCACGTGATGATGCTCATCAGGGCAACCGTTGTTGCTGTTCTAGAAGTTAATTACATAATAGGGGCTCGTAACTATCGGACAGCCCTCTCCAGCTGAAATGGATGGGGCCTCATATACTGGCAGACAGGAAGTTCCTAGAGGGATAGTAAAATCAATTAAATCAAAGAATTGCACCAAAACTGCCTGTCTTGTTTGTGAAACGGAGGCTCTGAATTTCTGCACTCCAAGATTATGGCTGCGTCCACACTTTCATACTGGGATCACAGGAGGAACAATGTGGAATGGAATCAGGTGAGTTTTCGTAACACGGACAACTCAACGTAGAAGGGGGAGAGCTGCGAGTCCTCCTATCCCTAAAGCCCAACTCGGGCTCTCGCTCGTGAGGGTGTGGAAGCAAACCCTCACCTCACCAGCTCCTCATCCCCTAAACCTGTCAGGGGTCCCAGGGGTGACTTTGCTGGAGATGAGGGGATTCGTTAGTCTCTGTAGGGCATTTCCAGAACTTAGGAAATGAACTTGAGCCTTTGACATTATCAGGGTGAGGGTCTTTCGGTGAGAGGTGAATGGCAGGCAAAGGTTGGAGTGTAACACAGTGGAGCTCAGATGCTCCTGTTTTAGTAAGACAAGGATGACACCCACCGCAAAGGCTGCAGCTGCCATTAATAGCCAGAGTTGTCACACATGACTGCATACAGAGGGGGGAGACAAAGTGCTTTATAATTGGTTCTATATTTTCATCCCAATCTAATTCACAGAATGGACTACATGAACTAGTGAAATCTCGTATCAAGCCATGATTTGCTATCTTAGGAGGTGACATCAATGATTTGCTCAGTCAATCCTCCGTCTAAACCACCCCAGGATAGCCTTACTGAAATGCAAATAATATGCTTTTATTTCGCTTGCTCAACTTTTTGTCTTAATTCTCTGTTGCCTACAACATGAAGTCATTAGTTTGACACTTATGGCATTTTTCAATCATTATCATACATTTGGTAATACCAATTATCCCTAATTCCTTATATGTGTTCTATACCACTGTCTATATTGTTTCTCCTGCCTAGAATGCATTTATATTTTCTGCCTGTTGTACTCAGCCTTAAAAGGCCTCAGGCCAAAGGTGACCTCCAAATATCATTATTAAGTACTTACAATGCACTAGGTACTGCATTTGGTAAGAGATTCCCATTATCACCCTGTATTTTGGTTCTTAGTTCACATGCCAATCTCTTACTGGACTATAAAGCCTTTAAAAGGTAAAACTCCTTAGACCAGTGGTCCTTACAGTAGAAGTACCATCTCCTAAAGTGCATTTTGCAAATTCATGGGGGTGTTTCTTGTTTTGGTGGTCATCACAACAATGAGAGGTTCAAGGGATACCCCATCACTTGCAATGGGTAGGACAAAGCATGTGCTAAAGGCTGAATGACTTTTGAATATTCCGTGGGGTGCTGATGGACATTGTGAAATTGTTTATATAATCATCTGAACCCAGAAGTCATTCTGGACATAAATGAACACAATGTTATTATACTGACTTTTCCATGAATTAAACTGCTATGTAAATTGAGGGGATTGCTTTTTGTTTGGCTTGGAACTTTGCCAAGAGTTTTTCACCTTGACATTGCCACTTGCTGTCTTTGAATTACCAATGCAACCCAATCTGCCTGCATCAAACTGCATTTGAAGCTGTGATGTTCACATGATTTCTCACGTGGATATAAGCTCCTGACTGTCCTTTACTGTAGTTGTGCTCAATAAATTGCATATTCAAATAAACATTTTATTACAAAATATTTTCTTTTTCTGTCTTATATGTCAGCATATACCTTGCAGGACTGTTTTGATGTTTAATTTGAATATATAAGTATTTAGAGTAGCTGTTACGCATTTGCTTATTAATTAATTCATTAATTTAGCTGCTACTCATTTTTGGTATAACCTCACTCTCTTTCAGGCTGCTAACACAGATGATGATATCAGCAGTTAGCTAGGCACTTCCTAAATAGCTGAACTTTGGGTATCTGACCCCTATTTTACAGAGGCAGAAACTGTACTTGGAGGGTTATGTAAATTGTTCAAAGGCCATTCATCTAAAAAGTGTCGACACTGGGATTCAAATTCCAGAATCTGAGCTCAATTTTTCATACCACCCGGCTTCTCCAGTTAAAATCTATGAGGCTTCAAACTAGAACCAGCTATTGAAGGATCAGGAAACTTCCTCTAAATTTGGACTTGATGGCATCCTTCCATCATCAGTTTGAATCACTTGAGTATAGCTAGATGGCTCCAAGATATTAAAGAAATCACTTCAATATTTCTTTCTGTCTAGGTCATAGAATAAAAGATAGAAGCACAGAGACCCAAGCCATTTCCTTTCCCCAAACCAGTTTCCTTTTGGAGAAAAAGGCTGTTTCAGAGGGTTATTGCCCACTCAGGAGAAAGCTGCATTCTCAGGCCATGCCAGGCTGTTGCAGAAATGACAACAGAGGATAATTCTAAGCACTGAGCAGTACTTGGGGCCCATCTTTCCCCGCTTAAGACACAGATTCTAAGTGGGGAGGTGGGAAATGAGCTGTGGGAGATGTTCTGTCCCTCACATCTGGAAAAACCTATGACCAGAGGCCCCTATGAAAGAGCTTTGTGACTTGGATGTTAGCCTGTGTGCCTCACAGGCCCACCTGGTGCTAAGAGGCCAGCCCCAGAGCTCACAGACGGAGGATGGGTCCGGAAGGGACAGCTACCTCCAGCCACGATCACCCTCAGGAACTAACTTCAGCACTATATGATCAGGTTTGTAAATGTATAATGAGTTGGAGAATAGTAATACTAAGACATTCCAAGAACCAGGCAACACTGAATCATAACCATTTGGTATAATCTGCGTGACTTCCTGCATTTTTTCAGCCCACACAGTGTTATTATCCTCTGGATGCTGTACTTATCTCGTTCAAAGCGTACCTTTAGAATAGAACATAAACTATGATGACTCTTTGAAGTTATAATCTTTCTGCTCTTCAAGTGTGTTCTGAAATTGATACCAAACCAATTCTCCTTATTTGCATTGCAAATATTGAATAACATATACCTATGTTAGTGTAGACCAAAGATACTGATGAAACCAAGCACATGTACACCTTATATACTTACAAGCCTGTAAATAAAAAATAGAGCAAAGAGAGTGATTTTATTTCAGATTTTACATGAATATTACATCTTTCAGAGTGCCCCACCTTGGAGTGACTATACATTTTTCCCAAAGATGCTGGGCTCATACAGAAGGTCAGAATTATAGGAGACTTTGGATATTATTTGGACTCATTTTTTCATTTTACACAGACAGAAGCTGAGAAGTGATATGTCCATAGTCATGGGTTAACAAGAATCAAGATAAAATTCCCATCCCCCTACTTTGCAGCCGAGGTCTTTCTAATTAAAAACTGTTTTGGAATCTTTTCAAAAGTCCCTTTAAAAATGCTCCTTATATTTCAATATGTATCTTACTAAACTTTAAATTTGACTTAATTTTTTAAAAAGATTTATTTATTTATTTTTATACCAGAACCGGGGTACAGGCCAGAGATGCGGAGGGTGAGAGGATCCACCAGAGACAGAGCGGGGAACAGAACAGGCAGACTGACAAAATACACTGCTGAGGGGAGCAGAGGGCCAGACAGAAGAGGTCTGCCTCGCCATGTGGGACCCTCGCCGGCCGGCCAGTATCGAACCGGCCAGTATTGAACCCGCGCTGCAGAGGCTGCGGACAGCTTCACAGTGCAGCGCTCAACCGCCTGTGCCACCAGGGAGGCCCCAATTTTGACTTAATTTTAAAGTCATGAACTTTAATTTTGACCCCTACCTGTCAAATTACATGCCTACACCTCAATTCCTGAGTTTGTTAACCAGAGTTTTCCAATCAGAGCTTTCCAAACGCAGTGTAAAAGGTTTACAAGTGTGGCCAAGACAGTGATTTCTTCTACTCAACTGTGCTAAGCACCCTGGCTGCTCACCCCCAAGTGAGAAATCCATTCGTTTACTGCTCCACCTTCCCAATATTCTTATTTGCCATTTGTGCCACGCCAAACAGTGGAAACACTGCTAGAAATGGCTCATGTCACTGTTCTTGTCATCCTGACTCCAACTTGTGTATTTGTGAGCCAGTAACTTAAGCTGCCCACATTTTGTTTTATCATTGGCTTAAGATCTTCGAGGATACCTGGTTTCTTAGAAAAGGAGATGTTGTAGGGCTCCTTTAGAAAATATCTTTCTAGTAAATTAAAAGTGGACTGCAGGAGGAGAATTCTCCTAAGTAACTTCTAAAAGCAATGATAGTGATCAATGCAATTATTTTCACTGCAGTAAAAGAACAGTTCCTTCTTCAATATTAAAAATGCATCTAGATGTCCTATGTAGTGATGAATCGCTTGGTGTGGTATGCAAAATTCTAAGATAGACCCAGGGATGGACCCAGGTATCCAGACCTTTGCGTTGCTTCACTGCTTGAATGTGGGCAGTACTGCTGATGGGCTCCTATCAATAGAATATGGCAAAGGTGGTGGAATATCGATACAGAGTCATGTTATGTGGCAAAGTGACATGATGTTACCGATGTCATTAAGGTACCTGATTGGCTGACTTCAAGCTGACCAAAAGGGATGTATACTGATAGCCCTGACCAAACCGGGCAGGCCCCTTAAAAGATAAGTTAGATGTGAGAGAAGCAACAAGGCTTTCTCTCACTCTTATCCCACTGCTGGCTGCCACACTTCTATAGCCATAGAGAAATAAATGCTTCCAACAACTCGAGGGAGTTTAGAAGAAGATCCTTCCCCAAGTGAGCCTCCAGATGAGAAAACAGCCCATCTGACACCTTGATTTCAGACCTGTGAAATCCTGTGCAGAGACCCTGCTAGGTGACACCTGGACTCCAGACACACAGAAACTGTGGAATAATAAGTGTCAGTTGTTTAAATCACTAAGCTTGTAGTAATTTGCTACACAGCACTAGATCACTCATACACTTATATATACAAAACAAAATAGCAGGGTTGGGAAGCAGGAGGCAAACATTCCACCCAGACCTCACCTGCACTTCCATGCCAGTTGGCTCCTCCAACAGATGTAACAACTGCTGCTTCTCCTGCGATAACTGTTCCACAAGCTTCTCCTGGGTAGCCAGATTTTGACTCAGTTCTTCGATTCTTCTGGAGTAAAGAAAAAGTAAGAACAACAATATTTTCACGCTACTATTATGACCATTATGACCTTTATTTCTCAGCTCCCTCCAAAGACAGCCTGTCTAGCACAGTAGGTTTTATCCACTGTAAATTGAATTTCTTGGTACTTTTCTTTATAAAGCCATGTTTCCTCAGCCCTCACCCCCAAATATATACAAATGGCATTTTGCTTATATTTTCACTGGGTTCATGGAGCTCCTGAAGCCAGCCCAGGAATCTATAGGTCATAGGCATGCAACTTTTGGAATAAGCACCCAGAAGTTGTGTTTTTGTTGTTGGTGTGGTAGTGGGGGTTAATCAAGAAACAATTCTTAGGTGACCACTGCGTGTCCACCAGGCACTCTACTAGGTACTGGTACTGTGAAGTTGGATAAGACACAGTCTCTGCTCTGCAGGCACTTAAATTCCTTTGGTGGGTGTGTCAGGGGTTGGAAGCTGGGGGATACAGTTCTATAAACTAGTATTTATATCTTGATGCCTTCAGTCCCTCTTTCAGGCTTCTCCCTTTATCTGCAATTTAATATTGTTGAATTCCCTGCTTCAAAAATGCTCTAAATGGTTAGACTGGGCTGGGCTGGAGAGGGGCAGGACAGAGGTGAAGGGAACAGTGAGGAGATCAGGGCAATAACCCAAACAGTGAACAGGGCAGCCTCGACCACTGCCAGTTATCTTCAGGAGAAAATCTGGGTTCCTTCTTACAGCATACAAAGCTGAACAAGTGCACCCCATTCCCAATAAAGCTCACCTCTCACTCGTCTTCCTTAGACCCTCTGCTAGACTTTGGGTAACTATTGGCAAGTCTGGAAATATGCCCGTCCACAGTTTCTCCTCCTCCACACAATATCCCCTGCCCCAACCACTTCCTACACCATATCATCCAACTCCTATTCCTCCTTCACAATTCAACTCCCACTTCACCTCTCTCAGCACGTGTTCCATGGCACCTCACCTTTTAGTGTGGAATAGATGACATCTGTGTATGCTCCCAGGGTCGCTCATGTTGCTTCTATCAGAGAACTTATTAAAATCATGTAACATGCTTTTTGATGACAGGAACTGAGCCTTTCCTCTCTATAACCTTAGGGCTCAGCCCAGTGGCTGGCACACAGCAGGCTCCCTCCCTGTGAATCCACATCTGCTTGCAGCCATTTGACCATTTTCCCACGTAACCCTACGTGGGCCTCTAACTGCCCACAGTGAGTTCTGTTAATGGTTACTGTGGAAGACTCAACCTGAGAAAGAAAATCCTTTGCTTGCAGGGCTCCTAAAGTCCTTAAAAGAGCTATCTGGTCTTGCAGCCACAAGAACAGGCAAAAGACAAGTGTCAAATACATAAAGACACCTACTTGTCCCTCTGTGTCAGGGCCTCGGTGTATTGGTCGGACTTGATCTGGTCTCCGAGTCCACCTTCCCTGTCCTTGGTGACACCCTTCAGTTTCTCTGAAAGTTCCAGGTTACACTCTTTCTCGGCTTCCACCAGCGCTGCCATCCGCGCAGCTTCATTCTTTGCTAGCCTGGATTCCTGCAAAAGGAATAAAAAGTGAAAAGCTGCCAATCCCAGGTCAGCAGCCCTGGAGCACTTGGGGAGTTTGGGGAGCAAAGGAGGAAGGGAAAGGTGAATGCCAGGAGACAGGGCAGCAGGGAGAGAGGGAAAGAAGACCCCAGCTCTTGACCGGCTCACCTCCTGCAGAAGCTGGATCTTATTCTCCAGGAGCTGGTGAACGTGCTCCGTCTCCTGCTGTCTCTCTTCAAACTGGCGCCGGAGTTCAGCTTCATTGTGGCTGTTGAGATTCTCCACATCAGCCCTAAAACCACAGAGCACCGCCAGTCAGAGCCAGCCCCACGGCTTATCAATCCAATGTTGTGTTCAGTCAGAGTCTCACTGATGACAAGAAAAATGTTTTTTCCTCTGTAATCATTTCTGCAACTGTTCTTTCCAACCTGGCAACCTCTTAGGGACGCTGTAATTTTGTAGTATTTGTCATTCAGACTGACTGTGACTTCCCAGAGGCTTCCACACTGCTGTAGCTTCAAGAGGAGAATCTCTCATTTTGGGGGGCAGGACTCAGCACCCACGTTCACTATCATCTCTCCCCTGGTGGGTCCATCCAGACTGCTCCCACAGGGCTCTGCTAACTCCCCACCTTTCTCGCTATTTGAACTTAAAGTGTTCCCTCCATTTAGACGGCTAGAACAGAATACCCAGGCAGACAGCCGCAGAAATGCTCTCCTCTACAATAACCTAAAGACTCCTGAACATGGGCTACCTACTTAGAGTTCCATCTAGTTTCCATGGTTTCGTGCAAAGGCAGCGGACATTTAATCCGTGGAAGTCCAGGGCTCTTTGCTTCTCTGATGTCCCCAGGAATGAAAGCCCAGGCACTAACATGAAGCGGGTAAGGTGTCATCAGTTTATTTATAGCTAAAGACAGCTGCTCTTGGATGTCTGAGGATTAGAAATTTTGGGGTAGTATCAGGTGCTGAATGATCTTAATTCCGGTTTGGTTTTATTCCTGTTTGAAGCCATTTGTTGAGAACCATGCACCATCTTCTTGTTCTCAGGGCAGAGAACAATATTGAGCCTCTGTAGACTCAGGCTAAATCAGAGCTGCTCTACCCAAGCCAGTGCAGGAGGCTAAATCCCTGGAGACCAAATGGGGTTTCTCTGAAAGTCACAGGTCCTTGGTTGATAACGGAACCTACTTACCACCATCCCAGAGCCTATATTTATCTTAAGATCCCCTATCATTACACGGTTTTGAGGGTAGAAGGGTCTTGATTGTATAAAGGTCAAAACTCAAGGGAATAACCCGAGACTTCTAAGTTGGCGGACCTTAGGAATCATCCACTTTTGACTCTCTGCTCCTCTTGATCAATGCAATAGACAACAGTTAACTACAATATCCTGAAAATGGAAATTGTGTATTTTCTGAGTAACTCAGTTAGCTTGTAGTTTAACAAGCTACAGCTGTTGTAAGGTCAGAAGAGCCTTGAACTTGAAACCAGAAAATGTGAAATCTGCTAGTCAAGAATAGCTTCATGCTCTGGACCTTGGTTTTCCCATTTTGAAATATAGGATTATGCCACCTAATAAAAGTTGAATGACACTGAAACAATTTTAAAGCATTATACACTCTCAAAATTTATTACTCAATTGTCCTTTTAAGTTTTCTTAAAATATATTAGGTCACTAATACTTTAGTAAGTGTTTAATGGTACCAGACTACTGTGTATATTTCACTTTAGTTTTAAATGTTCTGATCTGGTTGGGCTGCCATGCTAAATATCAAGAAATACTGTAGATTCTAGAGGAATGCCAGATCAGAGTGATGTACACTGATCCCAGGACACAATCTGAAAATTATTTGTAAAAACAATTTTAATAACATTTATTTTAAACTATGATTTTTAATTTCTAATATATATATATATAAGTAACCATTAAACAATATAAAAGTATATAAAGAAAAAAAAGTCACCCTGTCATGAACTCTAATCTCATGCCTTTGAAATAAATGATGCTAAATAGTTTGGTGTGTAACCCTCCAGTTTTTTTCCATGCAAAATCAATCAAAACATATATATTCAGAGAGGACTATTTGTCTTCACCCCAACTATAAGCATCACTCAGTACTTTTCCCCTTCTTTAGTTTTTCAGGGATTTCCTACTAGGACAGTGCACAGAACCAAGTCATTCTTTATAACGAACTGCATAATATTCCACAGAATAGTTATATAAAAATTTCTTCAACCTACTATTACTGGACAATTGTTTCTAGCTTTTTGACACTGCAAATAATGGCTGCTGTAAATATCCTTTTAACATTCATCCTTTCAGATTAGCGCTTCTATTTATGAGGACTTGATTCCCCTAAAAATTATTTGCTCAAAGGAAATGCTTATTTTTCACTTTGCTAAGCAGTGCCACATACAAAGATGCTGCGATAATTCAAACTTTCACCAGCAATATGTGAAAATTCCCATTTCACCCAAACTCTGTGACAGCCATTGCTGATATTCGTAGAGGAAATTCATAATCTTAGGTCTTTTGCATTTACCAATCTATGGCAAGATCTGTCGGGCTTAGCAAGAGACAGAGAGCCCAAGGAAAAGAAAGCTCATTGTTTCAGTTCCAGAACTGGGCTCACTCAGCATTCATGTGCCAGAGAGAAGGTTCAGGGATCCAATCCCAAATCTACTGCTCTCAGGTAACTGAGTCAAACTCTGGAAGGGCCAGAGCTCAGTTCGATCAAATTGCAACTCACCATGTTTTATCCAAATGCTGTTTTTTGTCCTGGAGTTCTCGTTTCAGGCTCTCTACTTCAACCTTCAGCTCAATGTTCTGAAAAGTAGATGGGCATTAAAAGTCATTAACCACCACCACCCTGGAGCCAGCTTCGAACTTGAGTCCTGCCTGGGTTACAACTTCACAACTCAGTTTTACCTCAACCCTCTTCCTGGGCTTGACGTCAGGATACAGATGGGTCCATCACCCAATTAGAGATGAGATGAACGAACTGTAGGGCCTCAGAACTTCCCTGAGCTACTGCCCATCCTCCCAACCTGTTCACTGCCCTGGGAAGGTGGGCACTGCCCAAGCCTGCTTATTCTTCAAAGAACTGAGGACAGAGTCTGTATTAAATTCTTTTTTTTCTTCCTGCCATAGCAGTGTTCCTGAAAATCAAATTGCTGTATCTAGAATTCTATTTTAAATATCCCCAGAGATTTAATTATTTGAAGAAATCACACGATGAACGCTGTTTTAAACAACACATTGCTTTTATCATAAAATCAGACTTTTACATATTGGGTTTGCTTAGGGTGAAAAAGGACTCTGATGATGACTTTAAGAAGGGAACGACTTTTTTTTTTTGAGATGAAGCAGAAATAAGACAAACAGAAAAAGGAAATGAAAACAACCTAAATGGAGTAAAGAATGAATAAAGACTTGGTGAGACGGGGCACATGAACTGCCTGGTGCAGGCTCAGAGACTGGCATTGGTGGTTACACAGAGCAAAATGCTTCCTGTGTGCTGACACCCACAGACGCCCCTTGTACTGCAGTCACTGTCCCTTCAGTCACTTTGCAGGGCTCTATCTAGAGGCTGTCTTACTTCTGTAGTTAATAAAGGTCTTTCTGTGTAACTCTATGTCACAGACTGCATCAGGGAAGACACCAATTCACCTGTGTACAATAAGCCTTAAAACTGGTGGTGGGGAGGCACAGGGGCTCAGCAGAGAAGACAGATTGTCTCTGGCCTGTGAAAGGCCCACTGGGAAGACTGGGCCATGACCGGCAGAGCACAGGACCATCAAGGTGTGCAGGGTGAGACCCCATCACAGCCAGGTCTGCATTGAAGAAGGAGTTTCTGGCACATGTGGAGGTAGATGAGTCGGGATTAGGGAGGAGGATGTCTGAGGCCAAAGGGTGGAAGGACTCAAGAAACATTTCAGAGGTAGATTCGACAGGGTCGAATGGTTTATGAGAGACTGAGATTAAACCAGATGGAGGAATAAGAAGACGCTGAGCTTTCTAGCAAGTAGGTGGTAATCAGACAATTAACTAAAATAGGAAAAGGTTTAAAAAAAAAAAAAGGAGCAGATTTCTGGAGGAGGAAACCATGAAGCCTATCAATATCCAAAAATATTTGTTGAGGGATTGGCATCATTTCAGTTTTAGGGCTCAGTGTACAAAGATGAATCAGTGTTTTCCCTGATGAAGTCTGTGACGTAGCATTTACAACAGTAAACTGGGGTACCAGATTTAGTCAGTTAAGACATGGAATACCCAATTCAGATAAATGACAGATAATTCTTAGTATAGTGTATCCCTTGTAGTATTTAGTACATATGTACACCAAACAATTGTCTCTTGTTCATCTGGGGTTCAAGTTGTAGTGAGCATCTTGTATTTCACCTGGCAATGCTAACATCAAAAGATTAGCAACTGACAGCAAAACATATTTTAATTCTGTATGAGGAAAAACCCAAGATCCCAACATCAATTCTATGGCCTGACATTGTGAAAGCTATTTATTTACTTCAACTGATCTATCTGTGAATTAGAGAATCTAACAAGTTAATATGTTCCCAGCTTTGTGCTCACAACTAGGAATATGGTCCCTGAGCTACAGACCCTTCAGAGAGAGGAGGTGATAAACATTCTATTAGATGAGAAATAAAGAGAGCAGTTTCCTTATAGGGATATAATTTTGTACCTTCCTCATTCATAAACCTGCTTTAGAAGGTTGTAGTGCACAATAAATTAATACAAGGGAAAGATTCTGAGCAATAATAGGAATATTGGGAGATTGATATATAATTATAACATTGTCATCACCACCACCACATTATTATCTGCAGTTTGTTTTTCCTGAGCTCATAATATTTCAAGTGGATTCAGAGGATTCTGTGCTCAGCATATGGTACAGGAAAAAAGACTCCTAAGTTTATTGTTATTTCTGTCACCAAGTAATTCACTGCGTACTTTGGGGAAGACTCTGCTAAAGTTTTTCCACTTGCAAAATGGAGTGAGTGATAAAGAATGAGTAAAGAGTAATTAAACATCTCCTATGGAAGACCATGTGATATATAACTACAAAAGGTTACTCTTGATGAGGTTCATGAGGCTTGGCTTGAAGTCAGAAAAGTCCTGATAGGTAGGAAAAAAATCTCATGTCTGAAAACACACGAGGCTGTAACACCTGAAGCCTCATACCACGCTGCTGGTTCTTATCTCAGGATGTAACACAGGGTGCCTGGATGAGTCATAAACTGATGAATAGAAGACCCCCCTGAAAGTCCCTTTATACCATTTTTGCATAAGAAAACCTTGTCTGTTTAATCAAAGCAAGTAAACACAGAGGGCATGTGGGTGGCACTGTGAAACCCGCAAGGGAATGGGTCTCAGGCTGGAAAGAAGTAGGTGCAAACCCTCCTCTGTGACCTACCCAGGAGGTGATCTGGGCGGGGCATTTAATCACTGAGTCTCAGTTGCCTATGCCACAGGGACACTGCGAGGACTAAGTGAGATCAAGTAGGTAAGTGTTATAGGGCAGCCCTGATATTGATCGGGTTGCCTCGCTGTGGGTCCTCACCGCACGCTGAAAAGGGACTTATGAATACTCCACTGCAGGCACACACAAAAGGTTCATAAAAGGTTTATTGACAAGGGAAAAGGAAATAAGGGAAATGGACAACTCAGGGAGAAAATAGGGAAATAAAGTCTTTCATGCGTCCTACCCGATCCCCCGACCTGGAAATCCAAAGGCACTCTCAGAGCTGGCCAGACGCTGCCAGCTGGCGGAGAGCCAAAATGGGGACCCCCCCCCCGCCCCGCCCAAGCCCACGTGTCTGGCTTTATACCAACCTGGCTGCTTCACCCCACCCTCAGGTCCCAGCCACCTTCCCTTGGGTGGGGATGGGATGTGGAGTTCCCAGTGTCTTTGGCTTTGGCCTGGGGTGGGGGTGGAGTCCACAAAGCCTGCATGGAATCAGCTTTAGGACAGCCTTTTCCCTCAACAGAAGGACCACCCAGCAGAGCTGCCTGGTACACAGCTGCCCAAGACCCTTGTTTACTTCCTCTTTGTCCCCAGGCTAACTAGGGCCAGCCAGAGACCTCAGTTCCTCCAGGAAAAATATTTAAATCTAAAGGGAGGAAAAAAGAAGGATGTAAATTATGTGGGCTTGATTGGACCAAATCCAAGATAAGAAAATGAAGGAAATACTTGAATTCCTTTGGCAAAGAATTCACAGCTTTGAAGATCTTACCCTCTATCTGTTGCTGGGCCTTCATTTTTAAGATAAGAAAATGGAACTGATACTTGATAGAGGAAAAGTTGGAAATTTTTGACTGCACAAATCTATGACTATGCTAGAAACACTGGTGTAGACATGAATCGCACACTTTAAATGGATGTGTTGCTAAGCACGTGAATTATATCTCAATTAAATTGCTATGGAGATTTTCAACGAGCCTTGGGAAGTTATAATAGTTTCAGCTAAATCATAAAAGTATAACATATCATGTACTCTAATGCAACTAGAACAGGGTGCAACACGTAGGGAGATCATTATTATATCTGAGCTTTGGAGCAACACAGCACACTGTCTTCAGACTTCTCTAACGGAGATTAGCAATGGGGATTTCAAAATCTCTTTCCAATTCTGCCCCTCCTTTCCAGCCTCGGACACTCTTCTCTGAGGGGCTTCTTTCTCCTCACAGAGATGAGACAAGTCTCACAACTGGTCTCCTGGAGACTCTCCGCCTGATTAAACTTTCCCTGAAGCACAGCTTTGATGGACTCACCCCCTTTACTCAAAAAACTTGATGGTTTTTAACTGCACAGTAATTAAATTTTACCCAACTGAGCCTGATTACAGAGTCTATTTGAAATTTGACCTCAACCTACCTTATCCAGCTTTCCCTCTCATCACCCTGCACCCACCTAACTGGATTTCCCCCAGTGCTCGTGCACACACACGTGCACACACCCACACACACATGCACACATGGCCTGTGCTGTCTCAGCGCCATGTCACTGTTTTCCCTATAGTGTCATTAAATGCCACGTCCCTTGTGAAGCTTTATCTCCTCCTGTTAAACATCATCTTTCATGTCTTTGTGTTTTCATCCTTTTATTTTTATACTTCCAAATTGACAGCATCATGCTTTGTATTTCCATCTCATCTACCCTTTTCAATCACACACTCGTGGGGCAGAGACCATGGCAGTGGCATGTCAGATGGGTTGGTTGCTGGCTTCTTGGTCATTCAGGTAGGGTGAGGCTGGGACGTGGGTTTCAGGACAGATGAATCTAGAAACGCAGAAAGGCCCACCTACCACTTAGCCTCTGGGTGACCTTTTACATGTGTAAGTTAACAGCCTCTTAAAACCAATTTCCTCATCTATAAAATGGGTTTAAAATTTCCCCTAAGAGCAGCAGCAAAGGATAAAGGACCGACTATGAAAAGTCCCGAGCATGTCGCCCATTCAAAGACCTAACAGTTGTGACGGAGCTGAGGCCCTCACCAGGCCTCACCCCTGCATGCACAGTAAACACCCGGGAAGTGAGCCCCCAAACAGGACAAGTAGACAAGGCAGAAATGGCCACAGAGTGTCCACTGAGCAAAAGGACTCAGGACAATGCTGTGACTGTGCAAAAAACTTTTCACCTGAAGCCTTCAAGAGACTTTCTCTGTTCTAAATTGACTATTCTCTAAGCAGCATATTTTTGCCTATTGAAGACAAAAATTTGCTAAAATTGAGACAGAAAAGGAGAAAGCATGGCCCCGGGACAAGTCTGTACCCCAGAGTTCCAAAGGCAGGGAAGACTCCAGCCCCCCTCACTGTCTTCCTCTCGCCCTCCCTTGAAAGAATCAACATTCCCCCTGGGTGCTCTGCTGAGACTCGGGGTGCCAACTAAGCTCTCCAGACCTTAGAACAGAGGGGAAAGAGAGCACAGACCAAGGATTTGGTGGCAGTAAGGGATCGTGTTTAAGTTTTGGGGTACAACAATAGCATTGCGGTTACAGCTCAAAACAGAGCCCTACCTACGAGAGGTAGGTAGGGTTATCTTCCAAACACAGCTCAGGATGCCTGAGAATTTGGAGCAGGGGTGTGAGCAGCGTGGTGGCAATTGCCACAGCTGGGTGGTGGGTCATGGTTCCCAGCCCTTGAGGCAGAAACATGGGAGGTGTTTTCCTCTTTATTTTTGTCAACATTTGAAAATTTTCATGATGAAAAGTTAAAATGGGTATGTTCATCACAAAAAGGAAACTGTCCAAATCCTTTCTTATTTTTTCATCTCTGTGTCTGTAATCCCCTAAACTGAGGTCACAAAGAACACAAATGTGGCTCCCTACCACCGCTCCTTTCAGTCACCAGACTTATCTATGTTAACAGCAGTGCTGAGTGTTTCCCTGCGCTGAGGGACACAGGAAATATACCTGCCTCTGAGCACCTCTTAAACTCAAGGGACTCAGAACAGTCGGAGACTGGGACATGGGGAGGAGAGAAGAGAGGCAGAAATAGATTGCAGACCAGATTTTTCTAGAAAGAAATGGGCAATTTTAGTTGGGCAAATTGAATGTGCTAGACACAGCTGGTCCTGCACAGGCCCTGGAGACATTTCAGTGGTGTCCAAGTCTGTTCTTTGGTGGATGAAGTTTCCTTCTGCTCATTCAGTTTTGGAGCAAACATAGGGCCTAGTAGGTCTAAATATTTGACTGTCAGAACTACCTTCAAATAGTCACTCCCCCCCCAAACTTTATGTTTTTATCCAGCCAAGTACCTTGCATGGGGACCTCTCCCACTTGCCCAGAAAGATGATCAGGCCACCAGCATCGCTCCTAGTCTATGTTGATGTCAGATGCTCAAATGGGTTTTTTGATGATGGAGGAGCCCTTAGATTCTAGGGTGGAGGTGCCATCTTCTGCCGTCCCACAGACCCAGGTTCACTGTCTTCTTTTAGTGCAGCTAAGCTCCAAATTAGGGACACAGATCACCCCACCATGTGACAAGTGGCCTTCAGTGCCAAGGAAAGGACAGCAGGGCAGCGTCCTTGGCCTCAGTAACCAGAAGACTCTAGAAAGACAGGCACTCTCCTGCCAGAGCCTGCTTTTGTGTTCTGCCCCCAGAGAGAGAAGAAAGAACAGTGGAAAAGTTTTAGTTTATACAATACAAATACAAGGATTCACTGGTAATTGGCAAAACTCCCTGGTCCAGGTAAGTCTTTCAAGCTCAACCCACTTCAGTCTTCAGTCCTTAGTTGGGGGCTGTACACAATACCCTTCCCGTCCCATCCCAGTTGACCTTGACTTTGACCTTGAGTAGATTAGCACAGACATCACATGTGAATAAGCACCGAGTCTATAGGGATCAGCCAGCTTGCGCGCACGTGTGTGTGTTTGTGTGTGTATATGTGTGTGTGTGTGTGTGTGCGTGTGCTAGGGAGAGAGACCTAGAGGGACAGGGGCAGAGATAAAAAACATGTTCAGGGGCCTGCCTGGTGGCTCAAGGGGTTAAGCACAGTACTATGGAGCTCTCTGAAGCCTCTGCAACACAAGTTCGATCCCAGCCGGCCAGGGAGCTGCCCACATGGCACAGCAGGCCTCTCCTGTCCCGCCTGTTGCACCCCTCAGCAGTGTGTTTCGGTCAGTCTGCCTGTTCTGTCCCCACTGTCTCTGGTGAATCCTCCCACCCACCCCCAACCCGTACCTCTGGCCTGTACCCCAGTACTTGTGTGCATAAATAAATAAATCTTAAAGGAAAAAACATAGTCAGCAGGCAGAGGACAGGGTAGCTGAGACCTGGGCAACAGTAGCATTTGTTCATTCATTTGTTTTTTCATCGAACACTTACTGAGCATCTACCTTGGATGGGGAAGGCACTCTAGCAGGTACTGGACAGAGCAGAAGACACATCCTCAGCTATGGCCTAAGAGCACAGTAGAGTGTAGTGAACAGAAGAGACCCAGCCTCAGAGCCGCATGGGGATGCAAACCAGTGAGAGACATCAACAGCAGCAGACACACAACCAACCCAGGGCTGTCCTGTGATTGCCACTGCAGCCTCCAGGATGTCTACCCCGAGACCCACCATGAGTTATGTCAGGCCTTAGAGGCCCCCTCTTCCCAGTTCTCAGCTTTTAGACAAGAGGGATATAGACTGAGCTACAGCACTACACAGGGAAAATGAAAAGCCTGGTACTTAGGGCAACAGGATGCGCAATGCAGACAGGGTAGGGCCGAAAAGTGACCACGCCTGGGCCCACACACTAGCTTTCTCGTATCCCATTAGATTAAATCATAGGAAAGTGCAGAGTCAACCATTTTTCGCATCATTCACAGTTCTGCACAGCTCCTCTGTATTCTAGAGGTAAATCACCCAAGAGTTCATTCCCTGCGGTGCTAATCTCATTACCTTTCAGAGATACTGTAAAAACGAGGTGAAAAGAACACAAGTGGAAAGGGTAATGTTTCTATAAATGTTAATTTCCCCAAAGGCAGCGAGATGCATGAGTCAGAGGAAGGAGAACAGCTATTCAGGTCGACACTAAATGTAGGGGTCTAAGGAAAAAAATACTTGAAAATGAGGTTTAGTCCATGAGGTATCTCTGGATTTTGATGGTGGGGGAGGCTGTGCAGGGTTGGGGGTGAGATGGGAGCTCTCTGTACCTTTTACTCAATTTTGCTGTGAACCTAAAACTGCTCTGAAAAATAAAATCTATTAAAAATACATGGGAAAAAAGTAAGGTGTCCAGGGTTTGTTGTTTTTAGACTTTGAGCTTAGAGGTCTCAGTACACACACTGCCTTGGTGTTCGCACTGAGCTCCCGATTAAGACCCTGTCTGTCACCCGTAAACTCTTGGTTAAGTCCCAGAAGGCTCTATTGACCCGGCCTCAGTGAGCTGGCCAGTGGAGACAACATAAATACCCATGATCTCAGCCATTGTCCCCTCCCTAGCACATTCCTCAGCGGGACGAATCTCTGACTTGGCAGGAGCTTCTCTGCTCACAAATAGGTCCGGCTAGGCTTAATTTAGCCCAGTGCAGGCCTCCTGTGATAAGCAGGGGTGGGCGGGACCCCTGCAGCCCCCAGAACACCTTGTGTGGACACAGGAGCCCAGTCCAGCTGGAGAGGCTGAAGGGCACATGTGGTGACTTCAAACTGGCACTCGGGGCACCTCCTGCTTCCCTTGACTTCTCTTCGGACAGCAGGCAGAGAAGCCAACAAGCAAAAATTTGAATAAGCGACCAAATTTAACCTTGGGGTTAAGGGGTATAGCTTGATACTCACTTTCTGTCGACAGATTAGTGCACGTGAAACCCACGGGATGCTAGTATTTTTAAGTTATCTGTGGCATCTGATATCATCTTTTGTTCCCCAATTCAGCACTCAATTCTGGATTGACACTTGCTTTGATCTAGTCTCCAAAAAAGATACAGCCCTTCATTTCTGTTTTGCAAAGTCCAGGACAATTTTTCTTACATTGAAACTTACACTATGAGCCGGAATCTAAATCCTATCACCTCCTCCCTCGGGGGCCTTGCTGTGTCGAAGCGACGCCCTGCCACCAGGCAACTTTGCTGAAGTTATACCTCTGGGGCACCAGAGCCAGCACCTAGGCTGAAGACTCTAAGCTGTGCCATCCAGGATGGCAGCCATGAGCCACACGTGACTCGTACCCCCTGGAGCTGTGACGAGTGGAGAGGGAGGTCTGCTGTCAGCGTTTCAGACAGTGCCTGCAGGATGGTAAAGGCTGAGGACAACCAAAGTCTATGAAATCTCAATCATTTTAACATGTTGATTTCATGTTGAAATATTTTAAGTATATTTTAACATTAACTTCACATTTCTTTTTCTTTTAATGTGACCACCAGAATATTGCACATTACATCTGTGGTTCACAATATAGTTTTGAGGGACGGTGCTGCCTTATGTCAGGAAAAGGATGTGCAAGCTTTAGGTAGATTCCACGAACACACACCCCATCACAGCTAATCCTGGGTTACGAGAGCACCTTTCAGAGTTGTGTGGGGTTATCGTACTCATCAGCCAGCACAATCCAAAGGTGATTCCAGCTAGCCATACATGAAGCAAAACCATCTGGGGCCGGGTGATAACAGGCACGACTTGAACAGGAACCAGATTACAGTTACTCAGACCATGTCCAGACACTACCCTGCAAGTGTGGGGGAGGCGGGGCCCCCTCAGTGTTCTCACCATTGTATCTCCATTGCTAACGCAGCGCCCTCACACAGACAGTTAGATGTTTATCAACTGAATGCATGTTGTTCGAAACAAAAATGTAGCACTCAAATAATTCTCAGTGTTAAGATTTCCCTCTTAAAACTCTGCTTTTCTCAATCTGTTTTCTTCCTACTTTCCAGCCCCTCTCTGGGAGAGATGCCCAGTTCCAGGCAGACCTGGAGGTCAACCGCAGAGCACCAAAGGCAGCTTCAGTGCACCACTGGCCTCTGTGGCTATCACCTGCGGCCTTGATCATGTTAACGCAGAAGGCACTTGGGGGTGTGGGGCATGTGAGCCTGACTGTGGACTCTTGGAGCATGGGTATGCATGCATGTGTAAGTGTGCATGCATAAGTGTGCACACCTGAGCCTAGAGGTCAGGGCTTTGAGGGCAGGGTCACTCAGAGGAAGATGGCTATGGGAGATAGCTGCGGAAGGACTAGTGACTGACTACAGGAGAGGCGAGACCACGAGAGTGCGCCAGAGAGCCCTCAGAGAAGCCTCCTGGCCCCCGTGCCTGCCCTGCACCTGTTTGCCCCACTCCTAGTGGCTTCCCTCAGAGCAAAAGCCCAAGACTTTAAAATGATCTGTCAGAGCCTGTCTGATCTCACCAGCCCGATGACCTCTGCAGCTTCCCTGCCATTTCCCTGAGTGGAATATTCTTCCACCTAGCTTCTGTTTGACTGATTTCCTCATCTCCTTCAAGTCATTGCTTAAAAATCATTTTCGATGGCAAAGTCACTTTGAAAAACTTTCAGAAAAAAAAAGGCAAAAAGTTTGGCAGCATCTTAGACATGGAAATATATGCTTACAGCTGAGGACCAAGCCCTTTTATTCTCAGTGGACACAGCTCACTGAGTCTTCTCTCAGGTCACTTCTGACTCTGTTCTTCCCCAAATGAGAAATTCCAATTCTATTGCTCTTCCCTCATAAGCTTTGTTTTCTAGTTTTTTTTAAAGATTTATTTATTTATACAAGAGCTGGGGTATAGGCCAGAGGTGTACGTGTGGGGGTGGGGGGTGAGAGGATTCCCCAGAGACAGAGCGGGGAGCAGAACAGGCAGACTGCCTGAAAACACTGTTGAGGGGAGCAGCGGGCGAGACAGGAGAGGTCTGCTGGGCCATGTGGGATTCTCGCCGGCCGGCCAGGATTGAACCGGCGCTGCAGAGGCTGCGGACAGCTTCACAATGCAGCGCTCAACTGCCTGCACCGCCAGGGAGGCCCCTGCTTTCTAATTTTAAAGTTTGGTTTGAATATTTCCCGATTTCCTCTGAATTTCTGAAGTTTTCTCTTTCTACCAGACTCACCACCAGTCTGACCAGGCCGGCCGCGGGGAGGACAGCGTGGTTTCTGTTACACCCCACGCGGCAAGGGGCTCAGGGCCACCCGTTACTGCAGACTCACCTCTTCCTACCACAATCGCGGTGAAAGACACTGGGGAAAGCAATATTGTCTTACTGGAGCTCGTTTCTTTTTAATCAGACCTTCATACAATGTAGAGCTTAGTGGCTGGCGAAGAAACATCATTTGCATTTGAAAGAGCGACTACAAGTTCTAAAGAACAGCCAAGGTCTTGTTAGTTGAAGAATTAGGCCATGTGGCTGCTGGGATACCAGGTACACTCCCTGAGGCCCTTAATGGCAAATCTGGTTCTGCGAAAAATGGGCAAGAGACCCCAACATCACAGGTTATTACGTGCTGAGGTTAAAGACCTGTGAGGAGCACAGCAGAGCCAGCAGGTAGTGAACACCAAATGCAGCTCCTCAGTGCTTACTGGGAAGCATTGAGCATTTATTTTCCATGTGCTCGTGTGCATCTGGGGAAGGGGAGAGAGGATATGGGACACAGTGCCAAGCCTGGGCACTACCAGAGGGTGGAGAGTAACCTGGGCAGGAGCCTTTCCTGGAAACAAGGACAGAGAAGGGTCCTCAGCACCATTTACCTTCCCTTTCCATGGAGACCCTGAAGCACTGGTGACATACTCTGACACCTTAAAGAATAGGGGAAATCTAAGTGGAAAGAGAATTAGGGAGCTAGCAGTTTAGGGCCAATTGAGGGTTGAGAAAACCTGAATTCTCCAGCTCTAATTGCTATCACCGTGCTCTAACGGTAGCCATGCAGCAAGACTCCTTAGGGGGCCTCCATGTAATCAAGCTTTCCGCAGCTGACAGAAGCTTTGTCTCCTCCTATCACAGCTTTGCTCCCATCCACAGCTTTGCGAAGGCTGGCGAGAACAGTTACTCTGACCCTGACTCTGAGTGCCCTGAGCCTCCAGGGCACTGGAAATGGTTCTCCAGCAACCTGGGCTCCTCCACTAAAAACAAGACTTAGAACGGGACAGCTCCCCACCCCTCAGGGGAACTGGTCCTCTGAGCCCAACAGGCCACCACCTCCACTTGATTTCTGTGCCAGGACAGACCTGATGTACAGGACTCGGGAGTTCCTGACTTTTTTTTTTTTAAGATTTATTTATTTATGCATACAAGAACTGGGGTACAGGCGAGAGGTGGTGGAGGGTGAGAGGATTCACCAGAGGCAGAGCAGGGAACAGAACAGGCAGACTGACTGAAATACACTGCCGAGGGGAGCAGCGGGGAGACAGAAGAGGTCTGCTACGCCATGTGGGTAGCCCGTGGGCCGGGATCGAACTCATGCTGCAGAGGCCGCAGACAGCTTCATAGTGCTGTGCTTAACCCCTGTGCCACCAGGGAGGCCTGGAAGTTCATGACTTTGGAGTGGAGTGATGACAGCCTACCTTTTCATCAATTGAGTTGTGCGAGGTGAACAAGACTAGTTTATGTCTGAAGTAAGCAGATACTTAGTATAGGGCCAGCAAGCACCGGGCAGGTTCACTATGGATTTGGGCAGATGGATAAAGGACAATCCCAGAGCCCTCGGTGGATTTTTGAGGCTTTAATGCTCTCAGGGAACCAGGCAGGAGGCTGGCATGCAAGGAGGCAGGCACGGGCCAAGCAACTGACTCTCCCAGCCCCCCACAAATCTATACTATTTCTCTGGGTTCTTCTGGAGTTCTCGCGTGGTCTTGCCTCTTCTGTAGTCACTCATCCTCTCGTATCCGGCCTCCATCTCTGAGTGATGCCACCCTTATATCCCTGGCCTCTAGGCTCCAATGTGCACACTTGCACATGTCCACACCCTACTCCAGGTGTCCACACTCAGGCAATCATGCCCCTTGCCAACGCTCCTAAGCACTTTCTGCATTAACACGATCAAGGCCGCAGGTGACAGCCACAGACGCTAGAGGCGTAAAAATCCTGATTAATTCCATTCACCCTACACTGGGCTTGACCCAAGAAGAGCTCAGCAGGGAGGTGGAGAATCTCTGAGAAGGGCAGCCACCTTGCTTCCTTACAGACTCTCTGAAGCTGGTCAAGAAAAAGTGATCCTGAAGCACGTCCAGCCTAAGCCCAGACCTGGACTCTCCTCCCAGCTGCAGACTATGGCCTCCACGCTGGCAGCTGCTCCACTCACCCAAAGCCTCAGCGAGGACTTCCTCCTCAGGCCCCATGTGGGCTTTCTAAGGTGCTGTGTGGATAAGGAGGTGGCTTCTTGCCCTCCCTGGGAGTGGGGCCTTGCCTGAGTTTGGGAGATGAGGAACTGGCACGAGAAGGCAGCCTCTGCCATCCCTTTTGCCCAACTTCTTCAAGCCAAGTTTTCAAAGAGCAGGCATGGTGGCTGCCCAATGTTGCCCAGAGTCTGTTCTGAAGTTGCTTGGCCAAACGCCAGCTGACTGGTACTTCACTCTCCGGGGAACGGCATGTACCACGTCGGTCGGGTCTTTGGCGTGTGGGTGGATCAGCTGCTGTTAACATGATAGGGTGGGCCCATTTCCAGCTTGCTCCAGTCCCCGCTCTGTGCCTTAGTTAAGTGTAACAGATTCGCTTGTCTGTGAAGCTGAACCTCTTAAGTGAGAATGCATAGGCCAGAGAAGGGGGCAGAGAAACAAAAAGCATTCACAATGGCTTTAAGAAACACGCAGAAGAAACTCCTAGGGAAAGCATTTAGGCTGCATAAATATTTTGCTTTGGCAGCTGGCGCAGGATACAGAATCACGTATCTGCAGGTTACTCTAGCTCCTGCTGTGGGTGTTCTATTTTAGTCCAGTAGTGAAAAGAGAAGGAAGTCTAAACTTTAGATAAGTGTATTAATTTTCTTGAACTTTTGGTGAAGACCAAGGGAGTCATTGTAAGTTTCTGGACAGTTAGCAAGGCCTCTGGGGTCTGGACTCAACTCGATCCTTCATATGCTGTGTGACCTTAGGCAATTAACTTTAACAATCTGGGTCTCAGCCTCATATTTAAAATGAGGGCTTCAGGCCTCTCAGGTGGCACAGGCAGTTGAGCGCAACACCGCAAAGCTGTCCACAGCCTCTGCAGCGCGGGTTCTACTCCTGCTGGCCATGAAGATACCCACATGGCATGGCAGACCTCTCCTGTCTCACCCACCGCTCCCCTCAGCATTCGTATTTCGTCAGTCTGCCTGTTCTGTTTCATGTTCTGTCTCTGGTGAATCCTCTCACCCTCCTGCACATCTGGCCTGTACCCAAGTTCTTGTATAAATAAATAAATCTTTAAAAAACATAAAAATAAAATGAGGGCCTTATTCATTAGAGAAAGCTGAATGAATATAGGAACTCTCTACTATTTTTTTTAAATAATAAATTTTATTTTTATATTCCCCATACAATTGAAAACTCCCAATTCTGACCCCAATCCCTCCCCTCCCGCCCCCCACCCCCCAAAAAGTGTCTCTGGTTCATAGTTTTTTGTTGATTTTGATTTTCACTTTCTTATAGTTATTCATTTTCCTGGTCCCTTATTTAAGTTTTCTAGATTCCTGCTATGAGTGAGACCATCCGGTATTTTTCTTTTTCTTTCTGGCTTATTTCGCTGAGCATGATCCCTTCCAGCTCCATCCATGTTGCTGCAAATTGCATGTGTTTATCTTTTTTGAATGCTGAGTAATATTCCATGGTGTATATGGACCACATCTTCTTGATCCAGTCATCTATTTTTGGGCATTTGGGCTGTTTCCAAAGCTTAGCTATTGTCAACAGTGCTGCTGTAAACATAGGGGTGCAGGTGCTCTTTGGAATGGATGTTTCTGTGTCCTTTGGGTAAATACCTAGGAGTGGAATTGCTGGATCCTATGGAAGCTCTATGTTTAGTAGGTCCAGAAATCTCCACACAGCTCTCCATAGTGGTTGGACCAGTTTGCACTCCCACCAACAGTGCAGAAGAGGAACTCTCTACTATTTTTGTGACTTTTCTTCTAAGGCTAAAATTATTTTAAAATAATTTTCTTAAAAAAGTGAAGAGGTTATACAGGTTATCTCCAATATTCTTGCTGCTCTAAGATGTGATTTTATGTTCTTATTTCTCTCCCTTAAGGTGAAAGGAAGTCGCTTTCCAGCTCTCTGAGCACATATTAAAGCAGAATGTTGTCCACTTCCTCTACCACAGACAAGATGTTGCTAAGTCCTCCAAGTACAAATCTTTTACACATCCTATGCACTGGGCAAAAATGGAATTCTCAAAAAACACATAAAAACACCCCATTCACACCCATTTTGTCCTTACAAACAAGTGAACTCATCCAGCAGGGGGAAGCTGTTTTTGGAAGTTCATGCTTACAAAACCTCAGTTTTTCCCCTAGCAACTGGGCTAATTATAACTCCAGCTACCTGGTAACACCACTAGATTTTCCTAACATTGGCTGACAGTTTTAAAGCCACCTCAGCTCTGCTGGCACCTCCCTTGACTGAGAAAACACTGGAGGAGCTGAGATCCGGGGTGGAGGGAAGTAACTTCCTCAGCTGGGCTGAGCATATCCAACATGCTGCCCAGAGGCACAGGTCTTCAGACCCGGGAGGGAGGTCAGTGCTAACCCTGCTCTAGACCTCTCATTTCATAAACAGAAGCTGAGCCTCAGAAAAAATAACTTGTCTTACTTCGGAACATGCCAGCCCTCTTGAATCCTTCTCCTCAACCTTCCTATTCCTCCCTAATCACCAAACCCCATAGATATTTTATCTCCCAATTATTTTTCAGAGAAGTTCCCTCCCTGATCTTAGCTTGGCTCCTCCTCATCTGCTATTTGGCCTGCCTCTTCATCTGATGTCCTGTCTTACATTCCTCGAGTCCCTCCCACTAGAGAGATAGATGTATATGCCTTGTTCCCAGCTGCTTAAAGCCTATCATCCTTGGGACAAAGTCTACACCCTTTTGAGTATAGATGTGCAGCAACAGGGATATTTGGACTGTCTAATATTCACACATGGGCTGTCTAAAATGAAGAATTGAGACAAACAGGGAAAATGGTTCCACATCCAGTATTAAGGAAAAAGAAAATGATTTGGAATAAAAAATGGTCCAGATCAAATGTCTTCAGCAATTGGACTTATCTGGACAATTTCTTCATCTCTCAATTGGTCACAATAGTAGCAAATACTTCTTGAGAGCTCACCCTATGATTAGGCATTGTGCTGACTTCAACTCAGTGACTCAGGTGACCTCGCCAGGTAAGTCCTATTGCAATTATCACTTCAGCTCAGAGAAAGGACAGTGTTTGCCCAAGTTAACATATATAGCAAGATTCCATCTCAAGCCTGCCGATCCTACTACACCCAGTAATGGTAGAACAGAAATGCTGGAATTCTGGTAGGATTTGAAAGACAGGTCAAGTCAGTAGGATACTTATCATGATTTCTTAAAAACTGAGCTGCAGAGGTATGCCATGAATAAACTCGACAGTTTGCTCACAAAGAATATCCAATCTCAACAATGAGAAACTACAGTTTCTGGGTCATAAGTCAGCTCCTTTGACGCTCAGCTAAAAGCCAAATTCACCTTAACTTTCCAACATCAACTAAGTCCATTTTAAACATCGACTCCCATCTAGTCCAGGATGACAACATCAACATTGGGCAAATGCAGCGAATACTCCTCTTGCATGCTGTTTGGGTGTTGGGTGTTTCCCCACCCCGTGGTGGATTTCATAAAATCCAGGGTCGGACATATTTCCAGTGGCAGCGCACTCGGCTGTCAGGAGAAGATGCAGGATTAGATAATCAACAACAATGAGGAAGTGAGCCAAGTTACCAGCCAGAGATTATTTATCCAAGCAGCTGCAGTCCAGAAATGCTAATAAGCCAGCCTCCCTAGGAGTGAGTCTTTCTCAGCTGTGGACCCCTCACTGCATTTTCGTACTGTGTGTTTTGCTGCAGAATTGGAAGCTATATGTACTGCGATGGTTTCTCCTTTCCATGTTTTATACATGCAAATTATCCTTCCCCCTACAGTGAACCTACAATTACTATTTGCTACCAGGAGGGGGAAGTGGTAGGTGATCACATGGGCAAATGCCTGAGCGTGTGTAGCTCTTCCTGGGTTTTTTAAAACTTCTCATAAAAATTGAAGCTTGCAGGGTACTTTAACTTCAGTAGTCCCCACAAAAGTAGCAAGTCTCACAGAACCAATGTTCATGTATAATTTAATACTATTTTATTAACCCATGACCAGTATGAATCTTAAGATTGCTTCCAAATTCTCTGAACAAGTTCAAAAGAAAAACTCTTAACTCCTTTTTTATTTGCTTGCTTTGAAGTTGATACTTCTAGGTTTTTATATCACTTCACTTACAGTTAAACATATTTGTAGTTTTCTTTACAATTAAGGATCTAGTAATATTTATTCATCTCTCCCTCAAGACTTGCCACTTGGAAGATAAAGACAGGATCTTTCTACCCCAGTTTCTTATATTTCCCTTCCCTGCAGTCATCGTGTGAAATGCTTGTGTCTCTCACTAAGACAGTGCTTCTTAACTATAATTAGGCATGAGTATCTCACCAAAACTGTATTAGCAAAAATATGTAAAAATGATAATTATCTATGATAGACTTCAATTGCATGTTTCACAAACACTGGTTTTATTTATACATAAGAGAATCATGCAATACAGCACCCACATCATTGCAACTTATTGCATGTTATTTGTAAATTAGTGCAGAATCTACTCGATGTGATTTAATGCTTTTACTATATTTAAAGATGTGTCCTTCAAACACTAAAGAAACTTGAAGTTAAGGAATTCTGGTCACAGACAAGGGCTCTAGGTCCTCATCTGATCTACATGACTCACCATAAGTCACACTGAATGATGCCATCTATGTCTCTTCACCAACAACACTGCTAATTAATTGTACTAACTTTGCGTACTGATGATGTGACTAATAGGGATAAACATAAGACACATTCATGGGAATATATGGCAGCAAGATAAAAGGAGACAAACCTCCTCTATATTTTATAATATCATAACCATTACTAGTAGGCATCTAACTACTACCTTCTCCTTTTTTTATGATGCTATGAAGTTTGACAAAGTGCTTTGATAGAGTCTTCCTACTTAATCTTTATGACTGCTATTTATTCATACTCTCACTGCAAGTGGCTCAGTACATTTTCATTAATGTCCATTTTACAAGGGTTAGAACAGGAGCAGATAGGTTAAGTAACTTTCCAGGTCCCCTGGTTGTCTGGGCCCCTCATCCTTTATCATTCATCACTTCAGAGTGTGATCAGCTAATTTCAACTATGAGGTCAGTGATTGATAAATAACTTTGTGTTCTGCTTCTCCAATAATAGCGTTCATTATAACCTGAGCCATTAGTGTTTCCCAAATAATCGCAGCCAAAGAGGACGGATGAAATGGCACAGGGAAGTTTGGTGGGAAGGGAAGCGTAGGGACACTACTCTGAGAGTCCTCAAATCACAGGATGCTGGTAGCTGCCTGACAGACTGCCCTTAAGACTAGAGGACAAGTCATATACGGGACTAGTGGCAAAACCAGTCCCATAACAAAACGCCGGTCCCAAAACAAAAGGGTCGTGGCCTCCGCATGTGACAATATCCAGCGATGCACACCCCCACCCCAACCCCCAGCAGCTTCTGGTCTCCTCCATCACAGTTCTCTAGGAGCGCGAGGGGGCCCTCTCCTACCCCAGTTGGAGTCACCTGGAGATTGTCTCTCAGTCAGTACAGAGCAGCGGGCAAGACCAAATGATTCATGTAACATTTAATTCCATCTAAAAAAAAAAGCACTTTCTGGCAAATTATTTAAGAAATTTTGCTTTTCTTTGCCTCGCTTTGGAGACCGTGGATGGGAAGCTGCTACCTCTGGACAGAGGCAGATACCACCCCACCCTCCCCGCTCCACCTCCACTGGGCAGGAGTGACTCCTCCACCCCTGTCAGCTCGATTTACTGAGACCCACTGTCCATAAAGACACATAGAAGATGAGAGGTAAGTTTGGCTCAATTTCAGGAAAATTCTGGTTAAAATATGGACATCCAGGAAAGACAGAAATTAGGGCTAAATCCCCAGATTCAGCTGTCCCTGTTACTGGAATCTACTGAATCATCACCAGCGTCTCATAGACACCAGTTATTCCTCTAATGCAACACAGCCCTGACAGTAGGTAGTACTTCCCAGCCTTCCTGGCAGACCAGGAGACACACAGACACTACTACTTGTAGAGTCCTCTGGTGCACACAGTGCAGATTTAGAATCTCTGCTAAAGTCAGAGGTGACTAGCTCCAAGGTCACTCGGGCCCCTTGGGTCCAACTTGCCCAGGATTAAAAAGCCTGAGGAAATCAATATTGTGGTAACCAGCTGGGAAGCTTAGTCCTTGGAGACCATGGCCTCATGTCAAGGTGCGATCTCATCTCAGCCTCAGCTTGCAATCCCCTCCTCCTCCTTCCTTCCCCGCCCTAACCCGCCATCAATCAAGCCTCCCCTCCAGGGAAGCCACCAGCTCCCACCCCACCTCAGAACAACTGCTATTTCATCCGAAGCCTTTTCTTCTTCATTCTAAGGTGAATTGTTCCTAAGGCTGAAAATGCCTAAGGCCCCGCCTAAAGCTGTATCTGCATGATCATCTTCACAGCAACGTGACTTTCTCAAGGAATAGAAAGCTTGAGTTGGAGCACCGAAGGCCAGTGGGCATGGATCTGAAACCACCTGCTGCAGAGTCACCTCTGGGACTGGTTACAATGCAAACTTCTGAGCTCTCCCTCTTGCAACTAAATCCGAATCCCTGAGGTGAGGCAGGGAATCTATCCTTGAAACTAGCACCCAAGGTGACCGCCCCACAGGTTCCAGGCAGAGTCTGAGAGCCTCCAATTTCATCTGGCTCCCTCTTCACAGGGATGGAAAGGAGAAAACTGGCGCAAAAGATGCAAAATGGGCTTGTCCAAGGTCCCAAGGCATCAAAGGGACCCCCCGGGGGGAGCCGGCTCCCAGCCCAGGCGCCAGCCCACCTGCCCCGGCCCCCGCTGCACTCACCCGCCTGTAGACATCCTCCCGGCCGGCCTCACACTTCTGCTGCATGCGCTCCTCCAGGAAGTAGATGCGGAGCTTGAGGCTGAAGTTCTCCTTCTTCAGGTCATTGAGGTGCTGGGACAGAGTGCGATACCCATTAGACATGGTGGGCAACCCCTGGGGAGGAGCTTGCCCAGCCGCCCTCACCCCAGGAACATGGCGCGGCGCGGCCGCTGCATGGGCAGGCCTGCGGGACGAGGCTACGGCGACATGGCCAGGCGGCTGGCGCGGGCTCCCCAACACTCGGGCCTGGCCTCGCTGCTCTGGGTGCTGGGGCTCAGCACACTTTCCTTTTTTACCCCGGGAGATATTTGTGGAATCCCTGACAGAGGAACATGCTGCGTGAACTCAGACACAAGTGGTGAAACCCGACTCCGGTCAGGACAGGCCGGCGCCCTCCCAGAGCCTCCAGGCCCATCTGCGACCAGCTCGCTGCTTCTGGGGACAGAGAGGACGCAGACCCCCAGCAGCTTCCAGGAAATGAGGGCGTGGAGTGATTCAAGGTGTTCTTTGTGGTTGCAAAAAAGAGAAGGGGTGGGGGCCTGAGTGGAAATCTCAGTTCCTGCTCTGCGCCAGAAGACCCGGTGGAGAGTGGCCAGAAGGGAGAGATCCAGGTCACCATAGAGAAGAGTCCAGGGACACAAAACAGTGAGCACATGTCAAGTGTCTGCTTTCTGCCAGGTGCAAAACTTACAAAACTGCAAACCAGAGAGGGTTTTCACTCCCTCAGATCACCCAGCTCGCACCTCTAAGGACAGCCAGTCCCTCCCATTTCCGCCCCAGGTCTTTTCAATCCCTGAGGCACTTCAATAAGCAGCCTTTATTACCAAGAGCCTCCCCCGACTCTCCCCACCCCCAAACCCCCCATAAACCAGAGCCAGAGAAAGAGAAAAATCTACTTCAGAGGGGTCTTTGCAAACTCTTTACCGTGGAGGTAAACAGACGAGGAAAAGAGGGAGTTGGGGGTGCGCGTCAGTCTGGAGCCCTGAGATTTTACTCAGTCCCTGGTTCTTAACTCCTGCACCTGCCAAGGGGAGCCAGGCGCTCAGCGCCAGATCCTTCTGGTAAAGCAATTTAAGATCCTGAGTGACAGCTGCAACATTAGCAGGAAGTGTTATTTATACCACATCACCAGGGCCACTGGAGGTGACTGGGAGACAGGCTCCCCCAACCCTGCACAGCGACCAAATACAGGTTCTTAGTGGCAGTAATACTGGGATGAAGAAAAATAAATATTAATATTCAAAGTAAGGGGAACTAAAATGTTTATACTTAATTCACGTGTGCACCTTCCAACCTACCTGCACTTTTTTTCTTGCAATTCCTTCTTAATTCTTTTTTTAAAAAAGATTTATTTATTTATACATACAAGAACTGGGGTACAGGCCAGAGGTGTGGGGGTGAGAGGACTCATCAAAGACAGAGTGGGGAACAGAACAGGTGGATCTACTGAAATACACTGCTGAGGGGAGCAGCGGGCGAGTCAGGAGAGGTCTGCTGAGCCATGTGGGTTGATCCCTGGCCAGGTGTCTCCCAGTCACCTCATTTAAATGTTGCAGTGGCTGTGGACAGCTTCATAGTGCTGTGCCTTAACCCCTTGCGCCATGAGGGAGGCCCCCCTTCTTAATGCTTGATAATCAACATCTCCTGATTCCCCACCATGTGATACATTGAGCATGAGGAATGAGATGAACACAGTTCCAAGCCTTAAAGAGCGAGGTGGTCATAAGGACGATATAGGCATTGATAGACGGTTTCACACAAATCCTCCAAGTCTGTGTTGTCCAAACTGTTCACACTTTGCACTGCAATGCAGCAGGGTACACACAGCTCAAGTCAAAGTCCCACAAGCTACTGTCACCATCCCTGCGTGCCATGCTTTGTGATGCTTTCTGGTCTACATTTCTTTCTGGGATTGACTCACTGAACTGATTTCCTGACCCACTAAGTTTCATCCTGCAGCTTGAAAAATACTGAATTTACGGGAAATCAGAAGAAAAAGTGATTCTTGCACAGATGATGAGAGAAAGCTTCACTAGGCGTTGTACTCGCACTTTAATTTGAAAAACGGAAAAAGTATGAATAAATGAATCAAGTGGACTGGGGAGCATGATTAGAACGAAGCATTCTTTCAAACAGAATCGGGTTACATGCTCAGTAGGGAACAAACACACTTCCTACCATAGACTGTTGACAACTTGAGACAAAGCATTAGTCCTCATTTAAAAAAAGCAACCTACACACCTATAATTCATTTAGCCATTTTCATTAAATCTGGAATAAGTGAATGTCATTGAAGCTTATTTAGAGACAGTGAGGGAGAGAAAATCTAAATTCAAACTCAAAAGATCCTTTTCTTGTCCCAACTCTGTCATTAAATAGCTCTGTGACCTTGGAAGTGCCCCTCTCGGGAGGCCTAACTGTCCCCATTTATAAAATGAAATGGTTGAAAAGTAGGTGAGTTTTCAGGTCCTTTCCAGGTCTGAGCTCCTGGAGGAAGGATGTGGTTATTACGACCTCCATTTTGCACGAGGGGAACTGGGCTGCCAGATTCTGGATGCGTGTTTCATTATGCTTTTGGATTCTTCTCTCATCATCTAAGATAATTTAACAAAAGTTTAAAGGTACGTAAAATAGAACAGGAACGCAGCATGCCCTCTCATCTAACCTAGAGAGTTCTCTTATTTATTAATGCACATTTCTTCCTCTGCCTTGTCTCCTAGCCCTCAGACCCCTTTTCTATACTCTGACCCCTTTAATGGCCCTTAAAGCAAGTACTTAAATGACTGTTAGTCCTTAGCCTTCTGATTTTTTTCTCACCACTCTTACTCCCTCAGAGATTTTACCCACAATTAGGGCTATCATTTTTGCCTCCCAAACAACCCCCAAATCTCCAACCAAGTCAGCTCATCAAGATCTAGCCCTGTGTATCTAACGCTCTGCTCAATAGTTTGGCTTGAATGTCCTATTCTCAGAACAAGCCTCATGGCAAACGCTTCTACAATGGTCTCATTCATGTCTGCCAGAACTCACTGCAGCCATCTGGCCTCTGCCTTTGCCTTAGAGCTGAAGTAATGTTTTCAAAACTCAAATCTTGTCATGCCATCCCCTTAATTAAAACCCTCAGAGACATCCCATCACTCTTAGCATAAAAGGAAACACCCATTACATTCCCTCAAGACACCCTATCTTTGTTGAAGTCTTAGTTCAAATCCCACCCAGACAAAGCCTTCCCTGCTTCTCCAGCTTGGAAAGAGTTCTTTGGAACTCCTGCAGCAAATGGACATTCAGCAAGTGTTCATAAGCTGGCCGGGATGCTGATTTTCTGCTGTCTTGAAGGGTCACTTAGACCTTTTAGGGCTATTTAAATGTCCTGTTTATATGTCTCCAACTAATGTTTAAGTTGCCAAAGGAAAGGGCTAATGACAGGTATTTCCTTCTATTTTTTTTTTTTAAAGATTTATTTATTTATACAAGCACTGGGTACAGTCAGAAGCACGGGAGGGTAAGAGAATTCACTGGAGCCAGAGCAGGGAACAGAACAGGCAGACTGACGAAATACACAGCTGAGGGGCGCAGCGGGCGCAGAAGGAGAGGTCTGCGCACCATGTGGGACCCTCGCCGGTGGCCGGGGATCGAACCGGCACTGCAGAGGCTGCGGGCAGCTTCGCAGCCCAGCGCGCAACCGCTGTGCCACCAGGGGAGCCCCTGACAGGTCTTTCTGTACCCCTACTCCCACAACCACCGACAAGACCTTTCAGTAACATTCGTCCCTCTACTGTGGTCACAGCCTGATCACCATCCCCTCAGCCAGGCTAGGGTATTCGGAAGGCTGGGCAGGCATATTTTGTTTTTGTAATCTCACTGCATAGTATTTGGGAAGCACTTCCTAAATATTTTTGATGAATAAACAGATAAGCATTCCATAAACTTTTTGTTGATTTGATTTGTCAGATAGGGGCTAGTTTGCTTGTTATTCTTAAACTTTCCAATAATATAGAAAGATTTGTTTTAATAGTTCCAAAGAAATTACATTTGCTAGAATGGTTACTGTAGACAAACAATGTTTCCTCACTTAAATTGCTAAGTCTAGATACTCATATACTTGACCTTTTCTCTGAACTCCGGTCAGTACCTAACGTTCTAATAGAAATTTCCACCTGAATATTGACAACCAATATTTGTAATCCCTAAAATTCAACTCTGTATTGCTCAGAAGATAAACACAGCAGATTCATAAGCAAGGGACAGTGCTTTTTTTTTTAATATGATGTGTCAAAAATCTTTTCTCTCAAATATTTTTTCCAAACATTAATGTCTACCCCCTGCAATTTCCTTAATTTCTTCTTCCCACCACTTCTTGATGTATTAGTCCAGACTGGAAATAAGACTAATAAGGACTCCATCACTGCCAACAATAGTAAGAGGATTACAACACAGCTGTTGTATGTCATGCCCTATTAACAAACCAACTGTCAAGCCAGCCTTAAAAAATCTCAGCTTTACATTTGCTTAATCATATTCAGACCCCCCAGCTAGCTCTTATAATGGAAATACTTGAAAGCATTAATCGCTTACCATTGTCTTTGCTAAAGATAAAGTTCCATTTCGTTGAAAATGATTAATCACCTTAGTTGATAGATCCTTCTCATATATAATAAAATTTCTGCAACTTAAACTCTACTATCTGTGATAACTGATATCTTTATATTTTGTGAAGTAAACGGTATTCTTACATTTATAAACAGAAGCAGAATACTGCTTTTAAGTTATATTTCTTAATAGTTTGACACTATCATTCATTTACAAGTACCCATAAACATTATGATTATCATGCACACTTATCTAAGAAGGATAGCAGGTTCAAATCCCAGTTCTGCTTTTGCTTAATTGTGTAACTTTGGGAAGACTATTTTCTAGTAATTAACTGTAGCAAAGGAGTGAGGAGACTTGGGTCCAGAAGGTTACTAAGTGCTGGAACTGAATCTATTTTGCTGACTTTTGGTTTTGAAACTGAGCAAGTAGAGTGAAAATATTAAAATGTATTTGATTTTAATATTTATTTATTCAGCAAGTGTTCATAAGCTGACCGGGATACTGATTTTCTGCTGTCTTGAAGGGTCACTTACACCTTATTATTTTTAAATTTTATATATTTTTTACATCATTTTTCATTTTTGCACAATGTGTGCATTTTCATCTTGGTTATAGTCCCCATACAATTCCCATCCCCCCTTGTTTTGAGCCTACTCCCTCCTCCCCCATTGTAGTGTGTCTCTGGTTTATAATTGCTTGTTGATTTTGATTTTTACTTTATTATAATTAGTCTTTTTCCTGGTCCCTTATTTAGGTTTTCTAAATTCCTGCTATGGGTGAGACCATCTGGTATTTTTCTTTTTTTTTCTCGCTTATTTCGCTGAGCATGATCCCTTCCAGCTCCATCCATGTTGCTGTAAATTGCATAAGTTTATCTTTTTTGATTGCTGAGTAATATTCCATGGTGTATATGTACCACATCTTCTTGATCCAGTCATTTATTTTTGGGCATTTGGGTTGTTTCCAAAGCTTAGCTATTGTAAATTGTGCTGCTATAAACATAGGGTGCAGGTGCCCTTTGGAATTAATGTTTCTGTGTCCTTTGGGTAAATACCTAGGAGTGGAATTGCTGAATCATATGGAAGCTCCATCTTTAGCAGGTTAAGGAATCTCCACACAGCTTTCCATAATGGTTGAACCAGTTTGCACTCCCACCAACAGTGCAGGAGAGTTCCTTTTTCTCCACATCCTCGCCAACATTTGTTGTTGTTAGTTTTTGGTTCAAATTTATGGATACATGAACAAGTGTTTTACTATTCTTTATACATTTCTGTTGTTGGTGAAACTGCTCATAATTAAAAAAAACTCTTGAAGGGAATGAAACTAGGAATTGCAGGAGGCAGCCATCAATTTGATAGAAGGATAAATTCTCTGCAAAGTCAGATGTAATGAACTTACTACCACACTCCATCCACACATCCGTACATCAGACATTTATTGAGCACTTACATTTTCAGCAATACTACACTCCCTATCATAAAAGGAACTCAACTGGAACTAAGGAACCACTTGTCAAGAGATATTGTGAAAAGCCTCCCTACATCAGTTAGAGGTTAGTTCTAGAGAACATTTAAGATCCTTAGTCACCGTGACAGTGTATTTTTGAAAAATATTCTCGTCCATAGAAACAATACTACCAACGCTTGTACTAATGAGAAAACCATCACTTTTTGAAAAATCTCAGAACACATTGCCACTCTCTTACAGTGGAGTCCCAAGGTACTTAGAGTCTCCCTGTTCAGTATGAGAGCTCAGTGGAGGAAGAAAGCTACCACCTGAGTTCAATCCCCGGCCAGAGAGCTACCCACATGGCACAGCAGACCTCTCCTGTCTCCCTGCTGCTCCCTTCAGCAGTGTATTTCAATCAATCTGCCTGTTCTGCTCCCCACTCTGTCTGGTGAATCCTCTTACTCCCCGCACCTGTGGCCTACACCCCACTTCTTCTAATAAAAATAAATTAAAAAAAAAGAGAGAGAGAATGAAGACACAAGTGAGCTAAAAGACATCACATTTTCAAGATAAAATCAGCAAGGATGATAGGAGGGGCACGAGGATGACCTCCAATGACTATTTAACCTATAACTTTAAATGTTACAGGTTTAAACTTTAACTTGCTGTCATATTATTATCATAACTTGCTGTCATATTTTAAAAACAGCCCTCTGGGAAGACCACGCAAATGGTTAGAGAGCGTTTCCTACTCTTCAGCATCCAGTGGGATCCTGAGAACGTGGGGTTCCCTGTGATGGACAGGGACTTCCACTTCTACCTCAGGTCCCTGCATCTTTTCAAAAAGCATTCTTCACTGTAAATAATCTTCCTGGTGAGCCTGGAGGGTCTGACCACCTGAATTTACATAAAATTTACTTTCCTCCATTTTCAAGTCGAACAAACCAAACTTGGTCTTCAACAGGTTAAATAATAGAGTTACTATGTGACCAGCAACTTCACTCCTAGTTATACTCCCAAGAAAATTGAGAACATATGCCCACACAGAGGAGATTGCATATGCATGCTGATAGAACACTATTCCTAAGAGTCAGAGTAGAAACACCCCAAAGCTGTAGCAGCTGAAGAATGGCTGTACCATGCAATGATGTGTGTCCATGCAGTGAAGGGCCTCTCAGCTATGAAGAACAATGAAAAGCTGACATGTGCTACAACTTAGATGAACCTCGAAAATACACTAATGTGAAGGACACAAAAAATCACAAATGATATGATTCCTCCTGCATTAAATTTCCAGAATAGGCAAATCCATTGAGAAAGAAAGCAGGTAAGTGGCTGTTAGATGCTGGGTAGGTGGGAAAGGAATGAGAAGTGGCTGCTTATGGGTATTTGGTTTTGGGAGGGTGATAATTGCCATTAATTTAGGGGGAAGGTGATAGATTACCACCATGAGGACTAGGTAGTGGTAACTGTTGCATATAATAAAATCACGGCATTGTATACTTTAAAAGGGTGAAATTTAGAGCATGCAAATTATAATTAAGCTGTTACTTAAAAAAGAAGAAAAAAGAAACCTAAGTTAGAAGAAGTAACTTTCCCAATCTTTGCTGTTTATAAAAGACTTTTTGTAATATTCATTTCAACAAAGTTCAATATAATTCAATTAAAAGCAAGTGGTCTAGACTCGATCATTTTTAAACCTCCTGCCTATTAATCCTATGTAGATGATGGGACCCTAACAGTGAAGCCTGTCTAACTTAGGGGCTCTAAGTGAGCTCAGGTCTCATTTCATGTCACATTCACATGTGCAGGTCACGTTTCAAAAACGTGGAAAGCTCAGGGATTACTATGTTTCATTAAGCTACAGTTTTGTTACAATCCTCAGATACAACAGAAAGAAACTGTGATTTGCATATAATGATCTATTTTTGTAAACAGAAGAATGTGCTCATTATGCTATCTTGAAGAATATGCTCAGCTTTTGCACATTTTTTTAAAAAGATTTATTTATTTATTTATGCATACAAGAACTAGGGTGTAGGCCAGAGGTGAGGGGGGTTGGGAGGTGAGAGGGTTCACCAGAGAGAGAGTGGGGAGCAGAACAGGTGGATCTACCTAATGCACTGCTGAGGAGAGCAGCGGGGAGGCAGGAGAGGTCTGCTGTGCCATGTGGGTCAGTTCCCTGGCCGGGGATCAAACTTGTGCTGCAGAGGCTGTGGACAGCTCCATAGCGCTGAGACTTAGCCCCTTACGCCATTTAACAAGGAGACCCTGGAAGTCCATCAGCTGACCTTGCCACTCCTCAGCCTTTCACCTCTCACAGGGTCTGTGCCCAGCGGCCCACACATCTGTGCAGAGAGCAGGCTGCAAATCCTACAAAGGCCATTTTCTCCCGGGTTGCACAATCAACAAAACTTCCTCCTGAAACTCTTGTTTCTGAAGTTTCAGACTATTTTAAATGCTAAAACATTAATAATATCTTTCCATTTTCTCTGCCGGAACGCAGAAACATTTTGACATCCAAGCTCAAGGCAGCCTTGTCTTGAAATACTAGTCCAAGGACAAGAGAGCTAACACCAGAGCTGCTACCGCAGGTCGGCAACCACACCCGACCCTCAGCTGTGTCACGGTGTGGTCAAAGGACAGGGGTTCAGATGATGTTCCTGTTGCCTTCCCCACCATAGATAGACACCCACACCCCCCTCGATCCTGGAATAACAAAGTGTCGTCGTCATTACCACATTAGGGCGCTGGGAACTATATAAAACCAGACCAAAACAAAACAACAACTTCCCTAGTCACCAAAAATAAAGGGCCCGGTCAGAAATAGTGCAGCCAGAGACAGTTCGATGAACTCCACGGGAGGCAGGGGAGTTGGGCCCCCAGGACCCAAACTGGATTCTCCATCGGTTTGCCACACCCACCCCAGAGGGACTGGGTCTTTGTCTACAACTGCTGCAAGCCTGGAAGGTTATTTGCTGAGCTTCTAGTTTTCAGGGGGACACATCAACTTCAGTCCTAACCTATTTTTCTAGATTTTCCATGACCTTTCCCCATCTTCCTCTAGGAAAGAAGGCAATTTCAAAGGCACAATGAGGACTCTCTAGGGCTAAGAGCTATCCATGGCTGCAGTAATAGGGTGAGGGCCAGGAGCTGGGAGGAGGGAGAGGAGGCAGAGCCAGCTGGAACCTCAGAGGACACTCTCATGCCCGAGTCATGACAAATAGTCCCCTATTTCTGAGCTCACGTCCCCTCTGTGGCCTCCAGGACTTTTCATGGGTCAGAGTGTTAGCTTAAAATGTCATTCCTTTTCTTTCCCCCTTAGCGCTAACTTAATGATCTCCAACTTGCCTTTTTTTTTCCCCCCATAGAGCCCTCATTCAGATTAATACCACTTTTTCCCACTTAACTTGTTATAAACATTCTCCCATGACAGTATTTATCTCAACATCATCTTAAATAATGTAATTGTAAATAACGAGGAGATTGGAGGAATAGAGCGCAAATTATTTAACTAATTCTATTTTGTTGAATAGTTGGGATATTTGTCATTTTTCACTTTGATTTAGATATGCCTGTTAAAGGAGGCCTCGCTGACCCTGGAGCGGGATGCGGACCCCTGCTGAGAGCTTCCTCAGCTGTCATGGACTCACACTCCTTACAAGGACTATCTGTTTGTCTCATCAGCTACACTGAGAGTGCCTTAAGGACAGGAAAATGCCTTATTTTCCTCCCCCAAATTACAATCACTCCACTGCTGTTTGGGGTTTGCTGCTATTGTGTACTGGTTACAGTGCTGCTACAGCTGCCTGCTCAGTGGGTCGCGGCACATGCTGGTTGTTGAAGGGAGATCGCTTGGTGTGATCCTTTCATGCAAACACAATAAAAAGGAAAAGACACGGCTGCTCGTGCTGGGCACTGTGCTGATCACCATGGCAAGCCGCGAGCAAAACCCAGGCCTTCCACGATGGAGCGCAGATTCCAACCAAAAAGACAGACTTAGGGGATCAGAGGACCTGGGAGTTCACAGCAGGGCGCCGACCCGGCCTGGGATGGGAGTGGGGGGGGGGGTGGCAGGTCCTAACGGGTGCCTCCTCCTCACCGGTCTCCATCCCATCAGTCGTGTGGCCTCCCACTTCTACTGCTGAGGGATCTGTCTTTCGTGTTCATTTTTCTCACTCCTGTACTGTCGGTCTTCGCCTGGAACACACCAGCAGTCTCCTCGCTGCTCTTTCTGCCGTAGACTCCAGCCCTCCAGTCTAATCCAAACAAAAGCCTAAGAAAGGGATGTTTCGAAAGGAAAAACTCTCAAGTCAGCCCTCTGTTAAAAGCCCAGTGGCGTCCCACTGAGCTCTGACAGAGCTCAAAAAGTGTCTACAGAACCTGCAAGAGCCTGTGTGCTGACTTCACTCTTTTTCTCCAGTCTTTTTTTTTTCTTTATTATTATTATTTTTTTAATTTTATATATATTTTTACATCATTTTTCATTTTTGCACAATGTATGCATTTTCATCTTGGTTATAAGTCCCCATACAATTCCCATCCCCCCTTGTTTTGATCCTACTCCCTCTACCCCCCCCCCATAGTGTATCTCCAGCTTATAGTTGCTTGTTGATTTTGATTTTTACTTAATTATAATTAGTCTTTTTCCTGGTCCCTTATTTAGGTTTTCTAAATTCCTGCCATGAGTGAGACCATCCGGTATTTTTCTCCAGACTTAACTCTTCACAGTCCAGGTAGCCCTGGCCTAAGGCCGACCCTGCCCGAGACAGGCTACCTCACTGCAGTGCACTCATTTTTCTCTCCTCTGAATCTTGCTTCATGCTGTTCCCCTGCAAGGAACAGTCTTCATTTCCCACTCCCAACCTACATTAATAGTTATTTCTTTTTCCTCCTCAGGTTCCACATGAGACGTAGTTAGGAAACAATCCTTGATTCTTGCAATCAGGGGCCCCCTCTAAATACTGTGCAGCACCCTTTATTTCTGTCATGATTACCTTCTGCTGCAATCAGGTAATCTGTAAAACTATGAGGGCAGGAGCCATATCTGCCTATTCTTTCTTGTATTTGCAGCATTTAAGACATTGTTGCACACGGTAAGAGTTCCAGAAATGCATTAAGTGGTTAGATAAATAAAATGAACACACACTATTAAAGAAAGATTCAGGTAATATATAAAGTTACAAAGAGGACAAAACATCATGACTAATTCCATCACCCAGATATATGTATATCTATCCCTCCAGATCTCCCTCGAAAATGAGATCTTATGCAGTCAAATTGTTGATTTGTTGCTTAATCTTCAGTTTGTAATTATGGACATCCTTCCAAGCCATTACATCACTCTAAGATATTCTGCTGGATGCATGGATCAAGTTGAAATAATCAATGCTCATCTTGATAGATTATTTCTAATAGTTTATTGGTATAAAATCTGAAACAAACATCCATTCTTGAAAACACATCTTCTCCTGTGTTCGCATTTGATCACTCTGCATCTCACAGCTGCACAGGGCCCAGCACATAAGATTCTCCCATATGTGAGTGCATGAGTGGAGTGAATGAACAATTAAGGGGATTGGGGAGGATCCATAAAGATATAAAACTGCGTCTACGAGTTCAGACTCAGAATCATACTGTTCAAATCCCAACTCTGGTACTTTCTAAAAATCACTAATCTTTTCCTAGCTTCAGTGGCTCACCCTATACGAACAAAGACAATAGTTGTACCAACCTCGAAAGACTTAAAATAATTGAGGAAGACAATACAAGCCAAGTCCATTCACAGAGCCCTGAGTACGCAATAAATATGGATTGCTCTCAGTGGTTTTGTTATTTTTAAAACGCATTTTCAGAATGGAAATTATTATTGGAATGAATATCCTTCAAGGTCTACAGGGAGAACTCTGTCTAGAGAAGAGGAGAAACCAGTTCTGATAAAGAAACAGAAAGGAGATAATTAAAAAATTAGAATGATTGTCATTCCAGTGCTATTTCCTCTTTGGAAGTGATTGTTCTTTTTTTTTAAGATTTATTTATTTATGCATATAAGAGCTGGCGTGCAGGCCAGTGTTGTGGGTGAGAGGATTCACCAGAGACTGAGTGGAGAACAACAGGCAGATCCACTGAAACACACTGCTGAGGGGAGCAGCCGGGAGACAGGAGAGGTCTGCTGCGCCATGTGGGTAGCTCCCTGGCCGGATGGGGATCAAACTCTTGCCATCGTGGCTGGTGAAAGCTTGATAGCACTGTGTCTTTAACCCCTGCGCCACCAGGGAGGCCCCAGTGATTGTTCTATTCTGTTGGTTGCTATACCTTTCTGAATTTTCAGGGTTGTTAAATATTTGTAATTTCATTCTTTTTGATAAAGCTACTTGATTAATTATATAATCAAATGTGAGCTATTATTTATAACTTTGTAAAGTTTATATATACATGTATGTGTGTGCCTATATGTTATATATACTTACAAATTTTAAAAATGCTTATCATATGTAGGTTGTTTTTTTTTTTTTTAAAGATTTATTTATTTATATAGGCATTGGGTATAGTCAGAGGCACAGGAGGGTGAGAGAATTCACCAGAGCCAGAGCGGGGAGCAGAACAGGCAGAGTGATGAAATACACTGCTGAGGGGAGCAGCGGGTGGCAGGAAGGGTCTGCGCACCACGTGGGACTCCGGCCTGGTGGCCGGGGATCGAACCAGCGCTGCAGAGGCTGTGGGCAGCCTCACAACCCAGCGCTCAACCGCTGCACCACCGGGGAGCCCCCATATTTAGGTTTTAAAGATATACATTTGGTAATTAATCTTGTGCTATCTCTTCCACTATTGCCTTCAATGCTATTTAAATTGAATTTTGTATAATTTGAATTTCTTATGCCCCAATCAGATTGTATGTGCTTCAGAATGGTACCATCTGCAGCACTCCTAATCAGTCCTTTTACTTACTCAAGTCTTAAGAAAAAAATGATACATTTTTTTTGTTGTTAGTAATGTTGCTAATCTCCTTAGCAATGTTGCTTAGGAAAAAATGTTGCAGCTAAAGTTCTGTGGGATGACTGTGTGGAATCCCTCTGAAAAATCCTGTTTAAAAAGAAGAAAATTGTTTGCTTTTACTTGCTGAAAATTTAGGATTCTCCCGTCTTCTCATACAGTAGCTATTTGAATGCCTCATTTATAACTTTTCGTTTTCCCGTGAAAACAAAACCAGCAGGCTTGCGCAGTGTGGCCTGGGGCGCTTAAATGCCTTTTTTTAGTGAAAAATCCCTTCTCTGGTAGCCCTTATCTTGCAAGGCTGGAATTACACAGAAACACTCACCAAGCACAGAAACCTCTGGCCCTAAAGGCCACCCTCACATGACCCAGATTCACTCAACTCAGACAAGAAACCAGGACTGTGCTGGTGACACCCCTTGTGGGATGCTCAGGGGTCCTCAGCACAGAATTGCCCACTGAGGGCTCCCACACGCAGACACACAGACTTCATGACCCAAGTGGAAAATCTGCCAAGACGGGCGGGACCTCAAACAGGCTGACTCACTGTGGCTGGATCCAGGCTGCAGAGAGCTGGTTTCAGGCTATAATTAGGCAAACACTCCAACTGGTCCTGCTGACCGACTCACGGCAAAGATGACAATCTTACAAAATGTGTGAAGAGGAGAGGGCCGTGGAGGCTTCTCCAAAGTCACGGTGTGGTGCGGGCTCCTGGCCCTCTGCGGCTGTGCCCCAACAGCTGTCGTTTTGAGTCTATGCATAAAATCAAACCACCCACGTCCCTCCACAAGCAGGCTCTCCTCTGGCCGGGCCTCTCATTTACCTGAGTCTTGGAATCACTGGCGTCCTTCTGGCTTAGCCCTTTATACTTGTATAACCTTAGGCAAGTTATCTGAGTCTGGGGTCTCTTTGCTGGTCTAATGGAGTAAGAGTACTATTTCTCTCATTTGACAGAAAAAGGACTGAAATAAAACATGTGGTTTCCTTAAAAGTGCTTAGTGCATAATAACCACTCAATGATACCATTATTATTAGTTATTATGACCTTCTAAATGAGTTTTGCCAAATACTTCAAATGGTTTCTGCTTCTTTTAATTTTAAATTTATATTTTTTCATCCTGATTTAGAGAGAACAGTCCTCTTTTATTTTTTTTAAGATTTATTTCTTTATTATTATTTATACAAGCACTAGGTACAGTCAGCAGCGCGGGAGGGTGAGAGAATTCACCAGAGCCAGAGCGGGGAGCAGAGCAGGCAGAAGGACCGAAGGACACTGCTGAGGGGAGCAGCGGGCGGCAGGAGAGGTCTGCGCGCCATGGGGGACCCTCCTCCGGTGGCCGGGGAGCAACCGGGGATCGAACCGGTGCCGCAGAGGCTGCGGGCAGCTTTGCAACCCAGCGCTCAACCACTGCGCCACTGGGGAGGCCCGAGAACTGTCCTCTTTTAAATTCACCATTAAAAATAAGTACATTTTTCTTAATTTCCCAGTTTCCTATTCTAAATCAATTAGTGTGCCAATAGGCTTCTTAAAACTCTTCAGTTTACTGTGAATACCTTCAGAGACTACTGAGTACAGGTGGGACAAATTATAAATCTCCTCTTCACACATTTCTTCAATACTTTTCAACAAGTTTAGTTTAGTTGATAAACAGTTGCTGAGTGCTTACTGTGTGCCTGCGTTATGCTAGATTCCAGAGGCTGGAAAAGGATGAGCAGGAGGTATTGTCTGACCTTAGAGAATTTTGAGTCTGGGCATATGTTTTATGAATGGAGAGTCAAGAAGGCATATTTAAAAAAAAAAAAAAAAAGAGCCCCTGAGCTAAAGCTTGAAGCACAAAAACCCTTTAACCAGGGAAAGAATAGCAGAGGAAAAGAATTCCAGACAGTGTAAAGTTGGAAGCACGAATAAGCTTGAAATTCCACGCAGTTCAGAATTAAGAGGGGAAGCCCATGATGGAGAATAATAGTAGGAGACAAAAGCAGATATTAGTACGTAAGAATTGAGAAGCCCCTTCTCCGGCACAGACCCTTTAGTGTGCCCCCTTCCACTCTCCAAGCACAACTTCCCAACCTTTACCCCAAAGCTGCTGATTAAATGTTTTACAACCCAAGGTAAATTTGTTAATTAGTATTTTACATTTTTTAGGGTAGAACATTAGAATACGCCCCTATTCCTCCATTATCTTTTCTAACCAATTTTTTCTCTGATTTGCAAATCCTCTCATGGAGATTGCTTTTTTTATAATTACACACACGCGCCCGCACACACACACACTTATAATTACACACACACACACACACACATTACAACGCTGTTCCTTTTTCTACAGTGTCTGATTTCTCCTCTCAGGTGTAGTCCCCATAAAATTCCCACCACCAAGTCACCTGTGAAGCATCACCATAGTCTCTTGTGCTCTTTCCACCCCTGTTTTAATCCCTCTTTATGGAGATTCTTCATATGCTAGCTGCTCTCATTCAGAGTCTTCAGGATGGATGGATGGGCGGATGAATGGATAGATCAGTGAGTGATGGATGAGGGATGGATGGCTAGATGGATGGATGGGATGGATGGGTGGATGGATGAGTGGATGAGTAGATGAGTGAGTGGGTGGGTGGATGGATTGATGGGTGGATGAGTGGATGAATGGATGAGTGGATGAATGAGTGGGTGGGTGGATGGATGGATGGATGGATGGATGGATGGATGGATAAGTGGTTGGGTGGGTGGGTGGGTGGGTGGATGGATGGATGGATGGATGGATGGATGGATGGACAAACAGGCTAGTGAGCATGACACAGCTTTGTTATTGGCAATGACTTTGATGACAAACTCATAAATTACTTATTTGTTTGACACATGAGGGTGGGTGATTTAAGGTATATCTAATTGACTTGTTCTCTGTCCTAATTTGGTTTCTGCAGGTGGTTCCCAATAGTGAAAAGCAAGAACTAGTCAGCAATATTAGATCTGAATGCTGAGAGCAAAGGACTTAGTTTCACATATGAAAGTCTGCTGACCCCTGCTCACTGCCCAACCCAGCCCATTATTTTCCCTCTCCCGCAGCATCTGGCTATTCATTTCCCTCTCCCATAGCATCTGGCTATCAGTGGAGGGCACCCCTCACTTCTACTATCTAAACTGCCTCTCAAGTAAAAGAACATGCAGGCAACTCTGCTCACTCTGCTGATTGTGGCAGATGCAATGGTGAAAGAAGAAAAAGGGGTTGGGGTGTTAGCATCCCCACTGCCAACACCAACACCATACAACTGTTCAGGGCTGTTGTTCTGATGTTAAAAAAAAGTAGTTATCCATGATAACTCTAAGAAAGGGAAAAAAAAAAAACAGAACAGCTAAGTGTAGCAGTTTAATTCTCAGGAATGTATTACATGGAGCAGATCCTTTCTCCACAGGAATATCTAGTAGGATGTACACTGGGTCTTAGTGAAACATTTCTACTTACAAGTCATGGGTACGCAGGGCAAAGCCATGCCAACACTGCTTAATTAACCCTTTTTAATGGAATTTTATCCTTTTTTGTCAAAATCTATCAACTCAAGAACAAAAGAAACCCACATCCCTCCGAGCTTTATTTACACAGTATTCAAGTGTGGCCTCACCCCTGGAGAACCCCCAGGGGGCACCAAAGAGCTGTTTCTTTTTTTAGCACACCTGCCCTAAGACATCCTGGGCTCACTTTCCAGGTCACAAAAATCCCAGAGGATGGGTTCTAATACTCAGACTTCCTGGGATCAATCCAGGGAACTGAAGACCTGAATCACACCATCAGTAATTTGACTCTGGGCCAGATCTAAGGGTAAACATTCAAAACAGAACCCTTGAGTTCAATCAGGAGTTTTGAGCAACAATGCCAGGTTCTTGTTGAGAAGGAAGTGGTTGTGACTTAGTCACATCCCACCTGAGACATTATCCAGACATCCAGAGTGCCCAAGAGAATATGATGCCTGTCGAGTGGACTAGGTACCCTGGCCTTACCACGGTCCAGTCACTGACTCCCAGGGTGCCATTTAAACTTCTTGAATTTATCTGAGTTGTAAACCAGGGGTACAAATGCTGAAACAGGATGCAGGCAATGGCCCAGGAGCCTCAGAGGTCGGCACTCAGCCAACAGCACAAATGCTTATCGGGACGCTTTCTTGAAAGAGACACCAATATAAGAAAGCCCTTAATCTAGACTAAGTCAAGCATCATATTTTCAGAAGTCAGTAACCCACAGCACTGCTTCTGAGTGAGATAACGATTTCCCACCCACGAGACTTACCTTTTCAAAGTCTCGAAGAGCCTGGGTCTGCACCTGAGGGGGGTTTTCAAATGCCCTCATGGAGCATGAATGCCCAAAAGGAAGCTTCTCCCCACTTCTCCAGGTCTGTGATGGTGCTGGGGGGCCTCGGTCTTTGGTGTCACTAAGGAAAGCTGGCAATAAAACAGGACAGTCAAGAATTTTATATGGGCCTCCCCGGTGGCGCAGTGGTTGAGCGCTGGGTTGCGAAGCTGCCCGCGGCCTCGGAGGTGCCGGTTCGGTCCCCAGCTGCTCCCCGGCCACCGGAGGAGGGTCCCACATGGCGCACAGACCTCTCCTGCCGCCCGCTGCTCCCCTCAGCAGTGTACTTCGGTCCTTCTGCCTGCTCTGCTCCCCGCTCTGGCTCTGGTGAATTCTCTCACCCTCCCGCGCTTCTGACTGTACCCAGTGCATGTATAAACAAAAACAAACAAATAAATAAATAAAACATGCCTCTATTAAAAAAAAAAAAAAGAATTTTATATAACCGTGGCATGAAGATCATCCTAACTTATACATTCCAGCAGAATTTGGCTTCTATAAAATGCAGAGCAATTCCAGGCCACACAGAAATAGTTCACAGAAAGTGGCCTGTGATGGATCATCTTCTAGTTTATGTCCATGCGCCTTTGTAACGTGAAGTTCCCATCCAGTAGAGTCTGTCGCTCCAACCCTTCAGTCTAAGTTGGTCCAGTGACTTACTCTGACCAAGGAGCATATGAAGAAAATTTTCCAATGAGTTCTAGAGATCAGGCCCGTTCAAACCCTTCATAGAACATCAGAACAACAGCCCATGAAGAAGCCTAGTCTACCCTCTCGGAGGAAGAAAGACCAAAAACGTGGTCTTGGGCCCTTGGCCCAGCCAGGCTGTTAAAGAATGCAGCTACTGAATGACCCCAAGTGAGGTCAGCAGAAGAAATACCTCATTTGCCAATGCTCAGGATTATGAAAAAGAATAGATCATTGTTGCTTTAATCCACAGCTGGGCAAACTGCTTCTTATGGGGCCAGAGTGTGAGTGTTTTAAGCTCGTGGCCCACAGCCTGTCACAACTCAGTTCTGCTCTTGTGCTCAAAGCAGACTCGGACCATGTAAATGAAGGCACATGGCTGTGCTGTCACAAACTGGCCACTGGCCAGTTTTAAGCCACCAAGTTTTAGGGTGGTTTTTCACATAACAAAAGGTAAGTGAAATAGCCTTTTTATTAAAAAAAAATCACATTACTAGCTAAGAAGCATTTCTACCAATCTCTCTGCAGAGAATCTTTCAGATTATCATTGAGAAATAATAACAGTCATACCAACCAACATCTTCAGCAGGCAGTACACAAGTGTTTCACATAAACTGTTTATTTATAAAATTACAACGAGCAATGAAATAGACTGATGTGGTTATTTGATGGCCAAATAAAGGTTCAGAAACTGCTTGCCCAAGATTACATTACCAAAAAGGGACAGAGCCAGTGCCCTCTTCTCTCCACCTGGCCTTCGGAGTGTACGCAACCAGCGTGTTATTTTAGTGGGGAGGAGAATTGTAACAGCGGAAAACAGGCACAGGGGCAGGGATACAGTCATTCCACTAGCCAAAGAAAGTCCTGCCCTGGGAAAGCTAAGCGGCTGCTAACCTGTCCTGCCTTTTGGAAGAAACACTGTGAAAGAATAAGTCAGGGCTTCCTGCAAGCACACCTTGACCTCAGACTCCTTAGACAAGCACACCTTGTTCTCAGACCTCAGACTCAGGTGGGCTTGGAACTACAGACTTAGACAGAAGACAGAAAGACACATCCTTGTGTGTGTGTGTGCTTGTGTGTGTGTATAAGAACTGGGGTGTAGGCCAGAGGCACAGGGGTGGGGGGGGTGAGGATTCACCAGTGACAGAGTGGGGAGCAGAACAGGCAGATTGACTGAAATATACTGTTGAGGGGAGCAGTGGGCGAGGCAGGAGAGGTCTGCCGCGCCATGGGGGTAGCTCCCTGGCCAGCCGGGGATCGAACTCATGCTGCAGTGGTGATAGTGCCGACTTAACCTCTAGCCACCAGGGAGGCCCGAAAAATACATCTTTTAAGGAAACAGTGAGCCTTTATTATTGAACAACTTAAAAAAATCAGAGTGATAACATCTCAACACACTTAAGTCCATCGTATCAGAGCAAGTAAGAGCACAAGGGGCTCCTGGGGGTGGGGGTGGGGGACTCTGTGCCTCATTGAGAAAAAAATGAACTCAACATAGACGGACAGAGGCCCAAAGGGGCCAAGAGGCAAAATGTCATCCCCTGTTATTTCCCCTCTCTTTCCTTTTCTCTTTTTCTTTTCTCTCTCCTTCCTTTCTCCCTTGTATATTCTTGGCAACTTTGTCAAAAATTAACTGACCCTGTCCATATGCACGGGCACCAGAAACCCAGGGGGCTCAATGAAAACAGTCGAGTAAGAGAAATTAAACTGAGAAGCTGCCTCGCGGAAGAAACCATCCACAAAATGAAAGGCAAGCTGTGGGATGGGAGAAAATATTCCTTCCTCTTCTTTCTTTTTCTTTCTGCAAACTTGCCAGATAGAGCACAAAGAAATATCCCTAGATACTTCAATTTCTCAGAATGGCTTTTCAAATGCTCAGAAAAGAGCATTCTTTTGCTAAAGAGAAAGGAAAATTTAAAGACATGGTGAAGGTGAACAAGGTCTGCTACGAAAATGAAGTGAAGACCTACAGCCCCCTGCAAGGAGTGGGTGGGGGGAGTAGAAGAGAGACAAGTTGAAGGTCCCAATGTACCAAAGAAGTTTCTCCTCCTTCAGCCATTTTCTTGTTTTGTTTTGAAAACCACGCCCCCAAATCACAGGTGGCTATGAGGCCTACCTACTGGAGCTATTATGAGGACACTGAGAGAAATGAGAACCAACAAAGGAGCGTTTTAAAAGGCTATTGCTATGTTCTGGGGTAAAGTCTGCTCAAAAGTTGTTGAGGCTGGAAAAAAAAAAAAAGAACAAGAAGAAAAACAAAAAGTCTCAAGAAAATGATGGTGAAGAAAATAATGATGATAAACAGGGTGGTTCTGTTAGGGGGAAAAGGCTGTCCTAAAGCTGATTCCACACAGGCTTTGTGGACTCCACCCCCACCCCAGGCCAAAGCCAAAGACACTGGGAACTCCACATCCCATCACCACCCAAGGGAAGGTGGCTGGGACCTGAGGGTGGGGTGAAGCAGCCAGGTTGGTATAAAGCCAGACATGTGGGCTTTGGAGGGGTCCCCCATTTTGGCTCCCCGTCAGCTCGCAGCGTCTGGCCAGCTCGGAGAGTGACTTTGGGTTTCCAGGTTGGCGGATCGGGTAGGACGCATTAAAGACTTTATTTCCCTATTTTCTCCCTGAGTTGTCCATTTTCCTTATTTCCTTTTCCCTTGTAAATAAACCTTTTATTAACCTTTTGTGTGTGCCTGTAGTGGAGTATTCATAAGTCCCTTGTAAGTGCGGGTGAGGACCCACAGCCAGGCAACCCGTTCAATATCGGGGCTGTCCTATAACAGTTCCAGCACAGTTTTTTTTTCTTATCTAAAAGCACTGAACTCCCCCTTATACTACTGATTCTCAAGAAGATATTGAAACATAAAACCATAGGATTTGTTTTTAAACTGGACGTTGTATACTATCTTTATTTTTATAAAACCAACACACTATGAAGTGTGTCTCTCAAGAGTTCTATCATTAATGGTGTTTTCAACAGCCACTGACTTGTTGGGTAGAACATGAGGGGTTTTAAATGGTGCCAAAATTTACAGCAGTTTTCTCAGTGCACAGCATACATTAGTTATAGATGGAGGTGGTATTTATTTTTTCATCTCGATGTGTTTGATTCAGCTTGTACAAAATAGTTGTTGTTCTGTTAATTGTATACCACTCTGTGATTGCAAGCAAATAACATTGCATCTGCTTGTTGAAATTCTGATTGTTTGAGTAAATGCAAATTTTTTAATTAAAAGAAATTAGCAAGAATGATTTTGTCCTCTTTTATGTTCAATTAAATAAGCTATTAAATGGAAGAAAATCTGATAAAACAGAGCAACAATACACTGTATAGTTAGTGGAATATGATAGAAAGAGCAGAGCCTTCGAGGCTTGGACTTGAAGTCTGACACTTGCTAATTGTGGGAATTTAAGCAAATCTCTTCATTTTTCTGAGATTTGTTGTCTCTATAAAAATGGAAATGACACTTGCCTCACAGAGCTTTTGAATGAGGTGGTGAAATAATAAATGAAAGCACCCAACAGGACATCTTGCCTGCAGCTGGCTTTTTCTCCACTCCCTTCCACTTTGCCCTGGTTAGTCCTTTGACCGTTAGCTCGAGATGGAGGATACTACTACTCAAATGAGTGTGGGAGACCCCTGAAGTTTGTAGATTTAACAAAGACCATTACAAATGCTGATTCTGAGTGACTCCCACAAATTAAAAACTTTTTTCCATGTGCATAAGGATCACCTGTGCTGGCTTGAAAAAGGCAAATCACGTGGTAAGGAAAGCCCTTAACTGGTTAAAAGTTTTAGTGAAAAAGGGCTTTGAAATTCAGGTAGATCTCGATACTGTTGGCACAGTAATGATACGGCATTAAGAATACATTAATAATGATGATAGTGACAATGAGAATAATGATAATAACTACTAAGTATACTTATTCCTTGACATGCTCTGTACTAAGCTTTTCTCACTTCATCTCACTTGTGAGGTTGACACCGTTGTTTTATCCATTTTAATGGCATACTGGAGTGGAGAATGCATTTTAGTGGCAGAATCTATTTTAACTATTTTGCAAGTGTCTTTAATCTTGCAATTACAGGGTCATTAAAAGTACGAAGCGCTCAGGTAAGGTGTCTGCTGTGATTTACTTCACTGTGCTGGGAGGTGCTACAGTAGTGGGAGCAAATTCGGAAATTCAGAAAAAAATCTGACGATGGCAGCCATGATGAATTTACACAGCCTATGATTCAAGGCAATTAGATCATCAGGTAACCAGTAAATTTTCAAGGCAGGGTCCACAGGCACCTTACCTGCTGCATGACTTGTTCTGGGCACCATCTCCCCATCATCCTCTGCAAAGTAGTCTCTGTGGAGAGAATCACAGGATGAATTAATAAGACACCACCCTGCACAGTCCCCCAGTTCCCGGGGCTGTGAAACATGTATCAATATGTTCTGTTTTCATTTATTTCTCTACACTCCAATTATGACTAGTGTTGAGTGACTAATGTTGAGTGCTGCAGATACACAAAAGCAGCCCTCTCCCACTCACCCCAAGGAAGGGTTCTTATCTTCACTAAGCACTTGTAGAGACAGGTAGTCGTTGACCAAACAATTCCACGTGGATTGGGTCACTGCTGTGTTCAACGTTACGAAGGAAGTAGACAGAACTCAACTAGTAGAGATACTCGGAGAAACTGAAAAGGGGACATGGGGACATTTAAACTGAGTTGGGGAGGATGTCAGTCAGGTGGAAACTAGCACATCCTGAGGGCACAGCAGCCTGAGTCAGGAAGGACCTCGGCTGATAGAGGGACAGAGCCAGGCAGTGTCACCAGACCAGGCAGGGCTCAGGGTGGTGTAAAGACACAGCGTTTTATGTGAAATTACTGCAGGATTTTAAATGAGGAAATGAATGGTAAGCACGTGATTTAGATTTTTAGATAGCCATCATTCTGGCTTCTGAGTGAGACTGTGAGCAGGAGACACAGTGGATCGTGAAACGGGGAAAATGTTTAGGAAGAAGAATTGATGAGGAAAACTTGGAAAGCAAAGTACATTTAGTGGAAATGTTAAAAAACAAACAAAACCAGCAGGATTCAATGGCAAGAGGAGTATCTGTCCAACATAGTGAAGACCACTATAGGGAGCAAATGCTGGTGGGGGTATCTCAAAATATACCCAACAATTACCATGATTTGGGGCATGGTAATTAAGCTCCACAAATGTAGCAGTGAACAAAACAGCCAAAATGTTTGCCCTCAAGACCTCCTGAAACTCCTATTACAGAAAAGGGAAACAAGCAAAATGGATCCTAGCAACTGAGGACATGACTCTAAAAATAAATAACACAGGGAATGGGGACAGTGTGGAGGGGCAAGGGAGGGGCTGCAAAGCTACTCTGAGAAGCCAATGGCGGGAGTGGGGAAGGCTCTTAGGAGGGGGCTCGCCCCGTGTTTGCAGAGCAGCAGGCGGCTGGAGTAGCCCGGCCAGGGTGTCTGGGCAGAGTGGGCTTCTGATGAGCAGAAGTGATGTCAGAGCAATAATGGGAGGCCTGGGCAGGGGGCCGATTGCATAAAGGCTTTCAGAACATCAAGAGACATTTGGCCACTGGAGTCTCCTGAGTCATAAAGATGAGCTGAGTGATGAATGTTTTAAGAGGGCTGGCTACTGCTTCGACAATAGGCTGTTTGGGAGGGAAAAGCACAAACAAGAGCTCTACAGAGAGATGCTTTCAATATTTAGCTTATTCCTTAAACCCTGGGCTACGCCTAATTAATTCGTTTCTCCAAAAAGAAATCTGTAGACACAGATTTCAAAGATTTCTCTTTTTAAAAGCCAGAAGACAGTCACAGGAAGGCGGAGGAGAGCCTGACATTTGTTAAGAAACCACTGATGTTCCTTCGTCTCTGCCTCAGGCCTGAGTCTTGGCACAAATCTTCAGTATGTTTGTTCCAGCTGGACATGAAGGTACCAGGTAGGGCATGCTGGAGTCCACACACCACCTGCAATCTTTGGTGTTCCAAAGCAGATGACCAGTTGTGGTTCTCCCAGGCCCTCTGCTTCTTTCTCTTCTCCGATCTCATTAAAACCCACCCCCAAGAGGTGAATAATGAGAGAGATAAACCTTTACTTGTGGATAACCCTCCCTGAGATCAAATAGGGGAAGAATATTGAACCCCCTCCCCCAGCCAGAACAATGTCTTAAATTCCTGTGGGGGAAAAACTGAGCCACTGCTGCTCATGCGCTGGATGGATTCCATTTTGCTCAGCCTGCAGACAAAGGCACCTGCGCATCTGCTGGCGGAAGCCAGGTCGGTTCCAAGTGCGCCAAGTTCAGCCCATTCAGCCCATTTTAATTGGTCTACACGAGATTGACCCACTTCTAACTTGTCTTGAAAAATGAGTGGGTCTAGACTCCTTGGCCTGCTCTCCCATATGGAGATAAAACCTGCCACCTTTCTGGAGAACCATCAAGTGTTCTCCAATGCCATCCCTCTTTGTAGTCCCAGCTCATGCACTCATTTGAAACCCACCTGGTTCCTCACACGTCTCTGAGGCTGCCACCCTGGTGTAGACCAAGTGCAGGCAGAATCGCATTTCTGCTTTAAGACACAGTGCAAAGTAACCCACTGGTTTCAGCACACAAGTGTGATGAGAAACTATAAGTTGGCTTCTAAGCCACCGTTAACTTTGGGCTTCAGTGTCCTTAAATGCATGTATTTCTGTGGCTCCTTACGGTAGGTGTGCAATTCTCTTCCGATCGAGGCTCAACCACAAAAGCCATTTTAATACTTTCCAGGTATCTGGGGGACGTTCTAGACATAATCTCATCCAATCCTCCTTGCACTGAAGATTTCACATTCAGAAGCAGGTTACAACAGGCGGTGCACGCCAGCCCAGGACGCCTCACCCTCCCCGCCCACGCCCCCCAGCGCCAACTGCCTGCCTGGATGAATCGATAACCACCAGGGTAAGAAGGTCACTGTGGATGGTGCCGAGTTAATGGCTGTACTGTGGTCTCTCAGGAGGTTTTTTAAAAATCACTTTAACTCTATTAACAGCTCGAGTTTCCTCTCTGATTACCAGAGTGGCGTTCACTCAGCTACTCTGAAGGTTAAGAAGGAATTGGATGCTCCCCTGGGGAAGGGGTTCATGGGGAAGAAACACGGGGTACATGTTTAGGGGATTGCAACTAGTGACAACTTCTGACAAATCAAAGTGCAGAGAGAACTGGAGTCAGCCAGAGACAGACTCCAAGCCAGTAGCCCGCGCCAACCCCCACCCTCCGCCACACGCAGCAGTAATATGTGGGTAAAATCTTCCATATTACCCAAACTTGGGGGAAAAACTTATATATCTTTGTGCTAGTTTGTGCTAGTTTCTTAAATTCAAGTGTTTCCTGATATTTTTAGACATCAGTCCATGGGAGACTGATGCTCAGCAGGCACACGGTGCACCTGGTAGCCCTGTCCCCATAGACAGACACGTAGTATCTTCCTCTCAAGATCCCTTCACCACCATTCTTCCGCCTGGTGTATAAATGAACAGCCCTCTCTCTCAATGAGCCTGATTCCTTTTTCCCTCTCTCAACAATCTGTCGATACTGATACCAATGCCACTAAAATTATGCTGATGAATAATTTGAAGAACCAAGCATTTTCCAAGTAAATCCCACCCGCAAGCTGTTCACCCACTCAGTTCTCACATGGCATATTACCCATGTTGCCTCGGTTTGCTTAATAAGTAATCACGAAGATACTGGACTCAAACAACACGTCAGATGGCATTCTCTGACATCAGGAGCTTTTCCTACAGTTTTCCAGGGTGATTCGGTTGAGAATAGACAGAAGACAATGGCCCCTTCAAAGCCCTCTGCCTCGCTCTGATTCTCTGATTTTGTCAAGATGTGCTGATGATTTCTTCTGGTAACTTTCTACGTATAGTAGCTTCAATGATGCTAGGGATAGCCGATTCAATTTTACTTGGCTTGAAAATAACCCCTGACAGAGCTCCTTTCCAAGACGAACAGTCCAGTGGGCCCACAGTCTAGTCTCTCAGAACATTTGGGGAGGCGTAGAGATGTGGGTCCTTCTCCCCGAGCAAAGGGAAACATCACAAAGTGATGCAGAGGCATGATTTCTGTAAGGCAGCCATAGACTATCCTTTGCAAACTGCAAACTTGGTATCATTGCCTTGTCCTCTGGCCTACTTAACTTGTAGAGCAGTGGCTCTTGTTAATGAGCCATATTACGCACGAGCAATGACAGGACAGCAGCGGTCACACAGCCACACGGTAACAAAGCAGTTCAAGTCATTGACCATTCTGAACTATCAGCGTCCCAGGGCAGAAACAACCTCCAAACTACTTTTAAGGGGCTGAGACATGTCTTAGCCCCCTTACTTTCTTTTTTCACCTAATAAAATGATTAACCTGGCCCATTTCTCCCATATGGGTGGCCAAACTCCCACTGGGGTGGTTATTTTGGGGCTCCCTCCCCAGAGCTCTCACTTCGGTCTCTCCTGCCTGCTGCCTGAGGAGGCATAAAGTACTCCCCAGGGCCCTTATGAACTTCCTTTTTACCTTTCCCTTCCTCAAGCTGCTCTTCCCAAACTCTTAGGTTGTTTCAGCATCACCCAGCCGCCCCCCACTTCATCCCTCATCACCAACATGATGAACATCTTCAAGTCTGGGGACACAGGCCTTCTCTGGGAGCTAGCTTTCTGTCTTTCACACTTTGTATTTTATACAGCTTTTTAGCTTAAACAAAAATTCAGAAGGAGAAAAGACAACCTGTTATAACTAGAGAAAAATCTGGGCCTTGACAGCTATTTTTATAGTTTTTCATTCCATTTATAAATGCGTATTGAGAAGTGACTTACATGCCAAGCACTGGAAGTATAAAGGTGAAAGAAAAATATACCCTGTCATCAAAACACTGAGACTGCTGGGGGAGGCAGGCAGGATTCTAAGCTGCACCCCTTAGAAAAGTGAGATTTAAAACAGAGACCTCAGAACGTAAATGAGACGGCAATTAATTGTGTCATAACAGGGAGGGGAGCCTAGCAAATCCCCAGAAAACAGAGAACATGGATCCAGGCCTTGAAGGATGGTATGAACACAAAAGGAAACTGCCCGAAATGGGACAGTGAAGGGTGTGTTCAGAACTCTCATTCTGTTCTCTCCTGCCTGCTGCCTGAGTGGGCATAACTGCTCCCCAGAACCCTTTCCAACTTCCTTCATACCTTTCCCTTCCTCAAGTCATTCTCCCCAGACTCTAACCTTAGGAGCATGAAGGGAAGCCAAGGGGGTGAGCTAATTCTACATTTGCACATCCTTCCTCCAACACAATAGCTTTACCCAACCACTTAGAACCCGCAAAGATCATTCAAAATAATGTCAGCAACAAAGGATCAGGGCAAAGATTTACAGGACAGCGAAAGTGTCTACAGATACAGGCTGGAAGACAAGCTGGAGAACGGAAAGCAGGGGGCCTGGGAGTGGGGTGCTTTTAGGAGGGTAGAAAATACAAGTGAGTATCTTATCTTCCTTTCTTTATTACTATTTTGAAGCTAAAAGGTTCATTCTTATTTTAAAAAAATTAGGAAACATATGATTTAATTTACATTGCACATCTAATTAATGTCCTCCATAAAAGATAAAATGTCAGCTCCTAAGCTCCGTGCAGCCTTCTCAAAGAGTGGGGGTGGTATGGAGGGGGTGGTATAACAGGGAGGCTGCAGACGTTTGCTGGTAATTGCAGTCCCCCTAGTATTAGACTCTGAATCAAGCACACATTTTGTTCTAATTTCCATATTCTTAAAGCTCATTTTACATGAGTTGCTAGATTCTGATTCAAATGAAAGTAATCTCTCTAATGTTCGAAGATTTATTTTCCATATTTTTTATTTATATCTACATTCAATCTTTGCAGCTATAAAAGGACCAGAAGGGGAACTGTGATCCACTCTCATTAACATGTGATGTGCTGGCTCTAGGAATTTTGAAATGATAGGGCTTCAAAAACAGTGCCTACCTAGACTCAAAGGCATTACAGGTAACAATCTCTGACTGTCTGTGCACAGGAGCCAAGGGGAGAAGGGAAGCCAGTGACCCATGGTGGGGGGTTACTGGGGCTTTCGTGGTGAGCACAGGAGAGGGGTAGTAACATACATCTGAAGAGATGCGAACCTGCACCCCTAGATCATACCCACTGTTGTAAACCAATGTTCCCTTGATAGAAAATAATACAATTTTCAACAAATAAACAAGCATCATTACCACTCTGGACGAGTCCCACTACCCATCAACAATGCTGCCACCAAATATATTCGGTGTCCAGTGCTTGCCAGGCATTATTTAATTTGACCCTCCCAAATTCCTATAAAGTAAATGGTTATCCCTACTATACAGGTGAGGAAACAAGACATTTAAGAAGGATGGCGTGATTTCTCCAAGATCACAGTGCTAGTTAGTGTCAAGCTAGCTTGAACTGACCTTCAAAACTGTATCTGTGTGATTTCAAATATTTATTCTTCCCAAAGCCCCCTATTCCTATGCACCCCTTCACCCAGCGCCTCCTTCGTACCCGCCTTGACTGCAAGGAAGTGAGCCCTGGAGGAGAGGCAAATGAAGGTGGGCAGTGCTGCTGTGCAGAGGTGATGGGCGTTAGACTCAAATCCTCTGTGTCCTGGCTGTACCAGCTCCCCCGCGGCAGACACAGCAGACACGAGGATCTGAGTATTGGTGTAACAGAGGCCATGTGACAAGTGAATTAAAACCCTAAAGGGGAAATGGCAAGTGTGACTTTTCCTGTATGTTCTATACAAACAGTGAGTCACCCATCACTTTATACTCTCTTATCTCTACCCAAATTTCTCCAAATATCCATGTCTTCCCTGAGCCTCTTATGTGATTACACCAGCCATTGTTCCTATTAGCCAAAGGCAACCAACTAACAGGCAGGAGTGATATAAAGGGAAAAAAACAATCAAAACCGTAAAGGCCTTTGGTGAACAGCTTCTTCTCAAATCTTTTCTTTAATGGCCAAGAGAGACACGGAGTATATGTTCCATGTTCCAATATTGCCAAATGTCCCTCTCCCCCATTTAGCACCAGAATAAAAAAAAAAAAACATTCAAATGCAAATAGGGGGAGAAATCACAGATGCAGAGAACGAGGCTATTATATAATAAATGCAGTGAGATTATAATTTTTTCTCTCTCCAGCCCTATCATTATAACCTCTGCAAGCCAGAATGCGTAATTGGCAAAGACCTTCAGAACAGAGAGAGCAGTCCTTGTGAGTTTCCCCCTGCACGCTGACTCCATGTGGGCTGCCTTGGCACTGATACAGTAATATCCACTTTTCTCCAGTACAGATTACAATTACAGCCTTCACTCACCGCAGTCTATTCACTGGGCACCACCACAGCCAACTCTGGGAGGCAGTTTTCTGGAGTGCGGAGTCCTCTGCAGTGACAGGGACTGCTAAACATCACTGCATCTGCAACAACTTTGAGTTTTACAGTCATTTTTCTCCTGCACTAAGTCTTCTTTCTTAAAGGAACTAACATGGTTCTTGCTGCTATCCTTCGAGGTTCAGAAAACAAACACCGGACACCATAAAAAGGCAAAGGCAGTAGAAACAACCGTTCTCACTTTTCTCTTTGAGGTTATCTAATAGATTCTCTTCTCTCTTCCCAAATCAGCCAAGACACTGACAGCACCTCCAAACAGACATGAAGAGAACCCGCTTGGATTCAGCCCCACTGCTCGGGCATGGCGTGTGGTCTCCCCAATCACTTCTAGAGCTGCATGGAGCTGTTCCTCCCCGGGCGATGCGTTCTGTAGTTCTAGGTTTCCACTGACCAGAACTCACAAGGCGCTGCTTCAGTGTAACTCGGAGCCCTAGACCAAGCCTCAAGAAACGGGTGATCTTTGTTCCCTCTTATCTACCATATTCTCACATCATCTTTCACTGTTTCTTTTCTTTATGTGCCATTTGTAAAGGTTGGAAAAATGACATGCTCCTTCTAGGAGCTTTAGGAGGGAGAAAAGTATATAGGGCAAAACAAAAGTAGTTTTAAAGTGTTACCACCCAAAGGCAATTTCAAATAAGATTTTTGTGATTTACTTTTCTTTGTTCTATAAAATAGAAATAACGCTGGGCATGAAATTTTTGTCTTGCTTTTCTTTATATTATTGAAATAAAAGTTTTGGGAAATGTATTTTGGGGGGAAGAGAAAGAGGGATCGGATAAGAAAGAAGACTTAACAAATGGCAGACCTGCTGAAGAGCAGAAAGAATGTCTGTCTTCAGACTCGGTGTGGTTTTATCATGTACTAAAGCAATGCTTGTGGAATCCTAGAGGATATCAAGATCGACTTTGGGTGACCAAGGGTTGGGGATTGTTCAGGCTGCAGATTTGAAAGCAGAGCTGAGAATGATTCGAATGTTTGACCCTGCGGTCTGGGTTCAGTGGGCAGATAAGTAAGAGCAGATGCCTGAAGATGGGGAACAGTGAAGGAACTGAGGTGAGGAGCCACAGGTCTGGCCTCCCTAAAAAATCTTCAGATAAGTGTTTCCAAGATGTCCCAGTAGGTTTTTCTGAATCCTGTCACCTTGGCATGTAGAGCTAAGGTCAACAGAGGCCTTGTGGATCTGAGGAGAAACTGTCACCATAACTGTAAAGCATGCAGATTACGCAGATTTAGGGTCATCTCCAGAAATAAGCTCTCTATTGGAGAAACCTGTCTGAAGGCAGGGCAAACATCTGGAGGCAAAGTGGTGTCCTAGGAAGCCACCCCCTTCTCATCATCTAAGGCCCTAGAGAAACCCTTCATTTGTTCCATTTACCGTGGATTTATCGGCATCTAATTCTAAATATAGGCATCTAAATCTAATGCAGTTAAAGTGGGTCTTTCTCTCCTACGAATCTGTCTGGTGTTAATTATTTGCTTGTCAAATCCACATGAACCCAAAGGGGTAGGAGAATTTCTCCCTGAACTGCAACAGAGGCAAACTGAATACTCGGAAAGAGTGGGGAGCTGGGGAGCTTCACCTGTGGTCAGGGAATAAAATTTCAGAGCAAAGCTTCCTAAGGGTGGTGAAAATGGAGTGAAGGTGAGCAAAAAGGATGGCTGTGCTGACGGAGCAGTGCAGTGAATGAGGGTCAAGGAATGAGTCACGGTGTAACAGCAATATGTGCTCATGCCTAGTGACCCTCTAGAATGCCAGCTCCTTGTAGGCAGGGTTTGGTATCATTTAGTATGTACCAGCACTTAAGAAACCCCAGACATAATAGGAACTTGACACATATTTCTTAAACAATAAATACATACAATGAAGCTGTATAATGACATCAAGCTTGAATAAGCTGCTGTATCCATTCCATATTAAGGAGACACTGACCAAGTAGATACTGACATCAGCTGTGCAGGGAATGTCCTCTGAGAAGTACCTAAATAAGGAAATGCTAAGGGCCAGAAGCAATGGTAATGTTGAAGATTTAGACCCAAAAGACAATTCTTTCAATAACCTTAGACTACGGAAAATACCAAGTAAACCAACTAGCATGATCTGGCTACAGAAGTCACCCAGGACTGGGTTCCGCGAATAATTCCAACAGAAGGTAATGCTGAAGTAATCTTTGAAGGATAAGCTCTTATCCTAGCAAAGGCAAGGGTAGGTGTGTAGGTGGGAACAACTGGTAGATGAAGGCCCACTCAGAGTAATTTTAGCTCAGGAGAATCAAGTGACACTTTGTAATCAATTCCCTAGATCCGCCAGTAAAAGGGGTGCCCCACAGAGCCAAAAACCTGGAAATCTCTAAGTAATCCACAGAAGAGTATTTCTAAAACCAACTCAGTTCCAAACTTCACATGTTGTCACTTGAGTGACGTAAATGTAAATTTATTTTTGCTATAAAAACATAATTGATGGGGGCCTCCCCGGTGGCGCAGCGGTTGAGCGCTGGGTTGCGAAGCTGCCCGCAGCCTCTGCGGCGCCAGTTCGATCCCCGGCTGCTCCCCGGCCACCGGAGGAGGGTCCCGCATGGTGCACAGACCTCTCCTGCTGCCCGCTGCTCCCCTCAGCAGTGTCCTTCGGTCCTTCTGCCTGCTCTGCTCCCCGCTCTGGCTCTGGTGAATTCTCTCACCCTCCCGTGCTTCTGACTGTACCCAGTGCATGTATAAACAAAACAAACAAACAAATAAATAAATAAATAAATGAAATAAAACATGCCTCTATTAAAAAAAAATTTAAAAAAAACATAATTGATGGGCCTCCCTGGTGGCGCAAGAGGTTTAGTTAGATGCAAACTATGAAGGTGTCCACAGCCTCTGTTCTATCCCCAGCCAGCCAGGGAGCAACCCTCATGGTGCAGCAGACCTCTCCTGTCTCGTCCGCTGCTCCCCTCAGCAGTGTATTTCGGTTAGTCTGCCTGTTCTGTTCCCCACTCTGTCTCTGGTGAATCCTCTCAACCCCCACACTTCTGGCCTGCACCCCAGCTCTTATATGCATAAATAAATAAATCTTAAAAACAAAACAAAAAACATAATTGACTTAATTTTAAAGCAGCATATAAAGGAAGGTGACTATGTCCCATAACCAAATACAGTATCTATTTTCGTTTTTTCCTCTCCTTACAACAGACAGCCTAATGTGGATGGATAATTTCAATGTAATTAATATCTAACTTCTTATTTCTATTATCATTTCCTGTTGATTACCATTTCAGGAGACACTTCAAGATGGTAACAGAAATCAATGCAACAGTGACGCCTCTTTCACCCCAGAGAAAGGTAAAGGCTGGGAATGTTGTCCCGACTCACTAGGACATCCTGGGACGTACCCCTTAATGTCAGGGTGCCTCCATCTGCCCTTCTGAAATATTCAGGGACTCAAGTCTTGAAAAAGTTTTGAATTGAACTAAGTATCCTTTGGTGAGTCTAAAATCCTAAGCAATTTGCAATGCATTTTCAATAGCTGGAAATATTTGACATAGTTATTCTACTTCTGAATATCTATCATTTTAAAAAAAAGAAGATCCTAACTATGCCTAGAGGTATATTTGATATTATTTATACTAGTTAACAATCGAAACCTAAAGGCCACAGTTTAGGGGAATGACAAGTATTATAATTTCACATGACATGTCATTCCACTTCATGAATTGGAAAATGAGCACATTCTTAAAGTACGTGAAATGCTGGAAGCTATTCAAATTTCTTTGTCACATTTTCTTTCTTTTTTAAAGATTTATTTTATTTTTATACAAGAACTGGGGTACAGGTCAGAGGCACAGGAGGGTGAGAGGATTCACCAGAGACACAGCAGGGAGCAAAACAGGCAGACGGACCGAAAGCACTGCTGAGGGGAGCAGCGGGCGTGACAGGAGAGGTCTGCCGCACCATGTAGGAATCTCCCTGGCTGGCTGGGAATTGAACCCGCGCTGCAGAGGCTTCGGACAGCTTCACAGCACTGCACTCAACCCAATGCGCCACCAGGGAGGCAATCTTAGTCACATTTTCTATATGTCAGCATCTTTATACCCTTTCTACCTCGGCCCATGATAAAAGGACATCAGTTGTAGGTTAGACATCAGGCTTTTTGCACCAACAGCCTCTGTGGCTATCGTGTGTGGCCTTTATTATGGTAATGCAGAGGCACTTGGGAGTGTGGGCACAGGGCATGCGTGCCTGATTGTGGACACCTGGAGTATGGGTGCGGGTGCACGTAAGTGTGCACATCTGAGCCTGGAGGCCAGGGCTATAAGGGCGGCTGGGAGGCTCAGAGACTGGGTTGCCTGCCTGCCTCCAGCCCCCTTATTCACCCCTGGCCTGTACCTACCTCCTTGCATGCCAGCCTCCCTGCCTGGTGTACCTGTGCACCTGGTTCCCTGAGAGAGCACCAAAGCCTAAAAAAATCCACTGAGGGCTCTGGGGCTCTCTCTCCATCTGCCCAAATCCATAATGAACCTGCTCTGTGCCCTGCTGGCAAAACAGTTACCTCTTCCCTAGCCAGCCTTGGAGAAGCCAAGGGAAAAAGAAGTTTCTGCAGAGTGGAACAAGCAGGAAAAGATTGGCAATAATGAAGTAGACTGAGGAAAAATGTATCAGAAACTATTAATGTGCTATGAGATATGAAAATACAAGCTATTATTATTATAGTTTCTGACTAATGAAGTGCCTCAGTTATGAGGGCTCAGCAAAAAAATGAACGCAGCTCTTGCATATCTTGCTGACCACAACTCACAAGCTCTGAGACAGAGGCAAGCAAGGGCTCAGTACATCTGTCTGGACATTTCAAAATAGAATCGGATTGAGCCACCTGAGGTCATTGTGCCATTTCTTTTATTCTCAACTTTGTTCTAACTTTAAATTCTACTTGAATTTTTGCCAGAGACAACTTGTGGAATGTTCTGAGCCCAGTTTGGAATTTTATTTATAAAACAGTCCATTTCAATAGGTGCAGTGTCTCGGGCGTCCGCTGGATGCCACATGGCACGGCCGAGTCTGAGTGACTCCTGAGCCGCCCAGGGCAGAGAGGGCTGTAATGAGGGCCAGCCAGCTTGGCCTTTCAGACACAAAACCACCTCTTCCCATGTTCCTGCACTTCAAATCCAGCTTCAGCATTTGAGCTGAAAGAAGAGGGTTGGGAGTGGGGTGCATTCTGATCTGGTATATAGGAAATAAGCAAGTGGGGGTCACAGCACATTGAGATAAGTTCAATGGCAAAATCTACATAGCTCAGGGTCGCAAAGGCAGAGACTTCCCCAAAGCCAGAAAATGGTTAGATGTGCCTAACGGTGAATAGGAAATTCAACATCCGAAGATGTTTCAATAATGGAATTAAGAAAAAGAACATTTAACACAGTGCTTGGCTTATATTGGGCTCCCACACTTTAAATAAATGTTTATGAACTGATCTTATCTGTGAGTTAGGCAGGATCTGAGACATCAGGTTATAGGATTTTTCCATCTGTGACCCATTAGGTGGTAAAATTAATTTAGTGAGTCACAACCATGTTTTTTTTAGGAAAAATAGGATAAAAAATATGAATGCAAACACATAAGAGGTTAAATGTTGTTATTTGAAACTTTTGTTTTAGTCGCATATGGAGAGCTTGGTAGCATGTAAATACACATCTTATTGTGGATAGAGGCCAAAAAAAGTGAAACATTCTGATGCTCTATCTTGCCAATATTTGGTATATTTCACTTCAGTCATTCTGCTGTGTACATAGTGATGTGGCATTGTGGTTTAATCAGGTTAATCAGTTTAGTTTGATTTTCCCTGGTGATTACTGACATGCAGCACCTTTTCACTGTGCCTCTGCCTTTCGAATATTGTAACCACTTATGAAGACAAGTTGGCAGTGGATAGTAACACCGAACACCATTTTTATAACCCAGCAATTCTACTTTAAGGTATTCACCAAACAGAAATGAATACACATGTTACCCAAAACACAGGTACAGGAACATTCATAGCCACACTGTTTATAGCATCCCCAAGCTACAAGACGTCAAAATGCTCACTAATACAGAATGGACAAGCACATTTGATATACTTACACACAGTAGAATCCTATCTAGAAGCAAACACGATTCAACCACAGCTGCACACAACAATGTGGACGGACCCTACAGGTAAGACTGAGCTCCTGGGTCTACTGCCACACTATCTACAACAGCTGAGATGTATGAACAACCTAAGTGCCCAAAAAAGATGAGTAGAACAAGAAGATGTGGTAGATACACACCATGGAACACTACTAAGCGGTCAAAAAGATCAACTCATGCCATTTGTGACAACATGGGTGGAGCTGGAAGGGATGATGATCAGTGAAATAAGTCAGGAGGAGAAAGATGAATACCAGATGGCTTCAATTATATGTAGAATATAGTGAAACCAAACAAAGGGTCAGACGAAGAAAACATTAAAGCCAACACTTGAGAGTTGCCCCTGGGTCTGATGATCCAGAGTGGGGAGAGGAAGGACAGGGCTGGGAATGGGTGGAGATGGGAGCACAGTGGACTGTCGTGATGGACTGTGGGTGCTCTGGTGGTGGGAGAGGTGCAGTGACCCCATCTGAGGGGAGAAATCCTCTGCTGTCAAAATATTAGCAAGGATGTAAAACAACGATGCTTCATTTAAAAAACTTAAATAAAAAGAAAGATTGAGTGAAAGAAGTAAGAAATAAACTAGTAAACAGTAGATCACGTCACTTAAAGTTCAGAACAAGGCAACACTAACCCATGGCATTAAAAATGAGGATAAAGCTTATGAGGAGGCCATGAGGACTTCAGGAAGGCAGCAATGTTCTCTCTTGACCTGAGTTCTTGCACATGAGTGAAATTAGGCAGACTACAGACATGACTTGTGATTTTTCTAAATTGCTTATGATTTTGTCTGAAGTTGTTACACCTAAATATAAAAATCAAAAACATAGTAATACTTTTTTTTTTTTAAGTGTGAAAATCACAGACAGAGAGCAGGAGTCCCTGCTGTATTTACTCGCATTTCCCTCAAGAGGTCATCTAGCCTTTGCTTGAGTGACTCCAGGGTCAGGGATCTGGCTAGGGTCCAGGTAGCCCACCGGTTACAATCAAGTCATGACCTGCCTCCCCACAACTTGCTCTCATTGATGTTCCATCATCCGAAGGGATTCCAAGGTGATCAACTCCCTCTACCACCAACTGCTCTTCAGATAGATCCACCCGCACCAAGTCGTCACTTCTCCAGAGTAAAAAGCCAAGGGCTTTTGGGGACAGCCCCTGAATGGGTGGTTCCAGGCCTCTCCCCTCCCCTGCTGGGCTGCTTCTGTCCAGTCACGCCCAGAACAGAGCCTGGCCCGGTAGGAGGACCCCAGGAAGAGCAGGAAGGAGCAAGTCTCCTCTGTGCTTGTTAATCTAGATGGTCACATCTCTCAGCACCCCTCGAGCTTCAGTTTGCCCCTTCTTTAAAATGCACAGCCTGCAGCTCACTCCTATTGAACAATCTGCTCAAACCCCACAGGTCTTTTTCACAAGCATGGTGAAGCCCCAAATTTGCCTCCTACGTTTCCACAGGCTGCCCTTTCTTAGGAATCAGAACACTCATCTGGCCTCACTCCAGCGCTCCAAAGTTAAATCCTGGATATGGAGGAGTAGCTGTTATGGAAACACTCCTGGAATACAGTCTCCTCGCCTGCCCTCCCACTGGAAACCAGTCTTGTGTCCATACATCATCTCTCACCCCCGACTGAGCTCATTTTAAAGTCTACTTGGGAGAACAAGTGGAGGCATCTCCAAAATCTGACCTGCAAGTCTCCACCGAGCCTGAGCAATGAGGACACCCTGGTCTCCTTTTTCCTCCCCCACTCAGCTCCAGCTGGGAGCTCTGGGAGCTCTGGGTGAGCCCCACTGGCTGCTCACTCTTTCCAGCGGCGGGTGGTGGAGAGAGAATGTGGCAGGGTGAGGAATGTGGTATTTATCAAGGTCCCTGCAGTCAAAGCCGTCTCTTTAAAAAGGCCCCTGGGACTCCTCTCACCTGGAGAAAAGAGTCCCCAGAACATAAAAAAGACAGAAAAGTTTCTACCCAAACTCCCAGGCAGCGTCACTGGGTATTTTCTTAACCATGAGGACCTGGTGACAGGAGAACTCAGGAACAAGGACACCCCCAGAGAACAGAGCACGTGCAGGGAGGGGTACAGGGGGAGCGGGCAGGAATTAGGGAGACAACCAAAAAGAGAGGCGCTGTCCAAGGCCCCCCGTGGCGACGGTCCCTCCTCCCCTGGGCTTCGGGGCCGGGCGCGGGAGGAACCATTTTCCAGGGGCGGCAGGAGCCGGGCTCACCTACCTCCTCCACATCTGCTCGGTGCTCGGGGCGCTCCTGGTCTCGGGGCGCTCCTGGTCTCGGGGCGCCTCACCCGGGAGTGGCGGCCGCCTGGCAGCACCAGCAGCTGCGCCCGCGAGTCTCCAGCGCAGAGGGTGGCCGCCTTTGCCTCCCCAGCTCCTTCCTCCTGCGTTGGCAGAGAGGCGTCTAGACGCTCCCGGCTTTTTTAGAACCCGGTTTGACGTGGCCGAAGCCGCGGCCCCGGCGAGGGCACAAGAGAGGGACTGTTCTCGGCCGCGCGGGAGCCGCGCCGAGCTGCGCCAGGCTGAGCCGAGCGGGCCCCGGGGCAGCGGCCGGGCGCGCGCTCCGGCTGGGACGCGACTGGCTGGCACGGGCCGCTCGGCACCCGCTGAGCTGTCAACCGCGAGCGGGGCGGGCCTCGGCGGCGGTGCCCCCGCCCCTGGACACACCCTCGCGCCCTCCCCGCCCTGGTGATGCTGGCAGGAGCGAGGCGGGCTCAGCCGACACCGTGCCAAGGCCGCTGCCCCTCGCGCATCGCACCGCGACGCTTGGCATAAGACCAGCCCACTGGGGGAGGTACTGGGGAGGGGATCCCCTCGTGTGCCTGCGGCACTGCTCGCAGAGGTAACCCCGGGGCCACGGCTGGGGCGCAGGAGGGGTGGAGGGCACCCCTGGCTGAAGGCAGACGCGCGCTCTCGCTGGTCAGAGGGCAGGACGCTGTTTTCCCAGAGACCTGACGGGTCCGTCTCTACCCCCGGAGCAGGAGGCTCCCTCAGGAGAGGAAGCATCCTAACTAGACCTTGGAGCCCTCATGAGCCCCTCCATCTCCGATGTCCCTGCTTGCATGGAGTTCTGGCTCCATGGATTTCCCAGCACAGAGGCACCTGGACTCCGCCACTAACCTCAAATGGGTAGAAGATTCCTGAGCTTCTCAGAGCACTGGAAAATCGAGACAGGGGCCATGGGGACCCTCAAAAGTGCTCTAAGATCATCGAAAAGGACCTTTGAAGATGACACTGCCCGAGGCCCTGCCCCATCTATTTATGTCACAGGGTTTCAACAAGTCAGATGAGCTATAATTTTAGTGCGCACAGCCCCAGGCTCCTTTTTTACTCTAAAATAAAACCTTTTATTAAGTGACACGATCACTGTTATTATTAGCATCGCCACTGACCTTTTTACTTTGCAGAAAGCTTTACAGTGCCCACACGTGGCAACGCTGGTTTGCTTACATTTGTGTCACAGCTGATAACTTTGCGATATGAGGTTCTGACCCCAGCTGCTTCTCCACAGTGAGGCCCCAGACAGTCCTCTAGATTCCTGAAGATAAGGTCAACAAGGACTCCCTAGGATGAACTGATTTCTCAGGTATTCCAGGAATTTAACCCTCAGGAAGGTTCCTGGCATAGCTGGGTACTGGGCAGGCTGGATGGAGCCTAGATTCTTGGGGCAAACTGTCCCCTATCTCCAGTCTCTTGGATTAGCTCCCCTAATTATCAGTTCAGAGAGGGGGCGGGGGAGGTTAGCTAACATCAGAACATTTGAGGGTTCAGAGGAACTATCTAGAAGGTCACGTCCAGAATCCCCCAACTTCAACACAGCTGTGCTCCTGAGCTTAGAATGTTTCTAGGAAGCATTTTAAGGTCTGGTTTGACTGGAGACTAGCCTCAGAGGTCACCATTGAAGAGAGTCTCCCGCAGACACAGAGGGGGAAAAGTTAATGAAAAAAAGAACAACAAAGTCAGATTTTCATCCCCCGAAACAAACTTGGTGCTATATTTAGTTTTGTCTGAAATCAAATTATGGGCTGCTGAGTGTGTCTGTCTAGCCAGACAAGCATTTCATTCAAGAAATGACAGCATTGATTCCACACACTGTCGGGTCTCAGGAGTGAGGTAGAACATATCCTCCTTACCTCCAAATAGCTCTTTTATGAAGCTCACGATACATTCATTATGAAACAGTTGAAAAACACAAAAAGTATATAGGAAGTAAAAAGCCCATCATAGAACAAAATCATTTTAAAAGTTTGCTAGCTTTTCCCCCAGCCTTTTAAAAATGTATCATCTAATTCAAACACTGACTCTCTTTGATATGCAAACATTCTTGAGATGAGAAATTTCTTTGTTGTTTTTAAAATTATATTTATTGTAAAAAGCACAAACATTTCGTCATAGTCTAAAAGAATGATATTAACTCATATTCACTCCTTCAGCTCAATTTTTTAAATTTCTCCATATTCCCACTAGTCATTATCTGTGTCTTTATATATGCTATTGATCTATTTAGTTACAGTTAATACAATAATATAGGCACTTAATTCTTCTTTTATTCATTTTTAGATTTTTGTCCATGTTGTCAGAGGGCATTCATATTGATTACTCTAAAGATTGCATAATATTTCATATCAGTAGAACCATAATTTACTTAGTAAAGATCTATTACCATATAGTTCTGCTATTTCTAATATAAGAATCATAAGCAATGCCTTAACGACGTTCTTCTGCCTCTATTATTTTACTCTTTTGAATTATTTCCCTAGGATAACTTCTTGGGGCATGGCGACGTTCAGTAGAGGGCTTTCTACTTTACCTTACGTAGCCTCGGCAGAACCCTCTACCTGGCCACTCACAGTGGGTGCTGCTTCTCGAACTCTGAGACCTGGCGTTCACCGAGCAGTCTCTCCATCGAACCAAAGTTTTTAGACTAGGTAGTAGTTTCAGGATAAAAATCAAATGAGACTTATGACTAAGCACTAAGGTGGTGCCTCCTAAACCTTTCTAGTTAAACAAAAATGCCTCTAAGAATCTTAAGGTATGTCTCGCCACTAGACTGAAAGAGTTTAAGAATTTTAAGGGGTGACTATCCCACAGCGATCTCCGACGCACCCCAATGTAGATCAGAGTTTGTTTCAGAATGTAAAGTGGAGGTGACTTTTGTCTAGAGGACGTGATCCTGAAGGAGCACAAAAGATGCCTTCGACGTTTTTAGTGAATTGTCACCAGCATGGACCGAAGGGGATTAAGAAAGCACAGAATGAAAAGATGACTTTGGACCCTCAACCTGTTGCTGGAGGGAGCAGCTGAGAGTGACCCACAGCAAACAAGGCCCATTTCTTAAGAAAATGCAAGCATGACTCAGAGAATGGGATCAAGAACCACAGGTGAGGTCAAGGGGACTATTACTGAAGGAGCATCATCTTCACCCAAACGTGATTTGGAGGTGAGATTCTGGACTCTGAACCAATGAGGTAAATACTATGAAACTGTTGGGGATTTTGGAGGCCATGCGCGCATTCTGCATGCAGTAATGTTTGTGGCCAAAGGGTGGAGGAATGTAAACAAACAAAAAGGTAGAGGAATGTGACAGATTAAAGGTGGTTGAAAGTTCTTTGCTACTTTTCCTCTTGAGAGGAGGGTCTAATTCCCCTCGGCCTTGAATCTGGGCTGGGTTGGTAACTTGCTTGACCAGCAGAAAGTGGCCCCATTTGCTTGGAAGAGCCATGTAGTGGCGCTGATGTTGTGCGCGTGTGATATACATGAAAGGGGAGGTTCCAGGTTCCCTGCTCCCCCAAGGAAGGGTGGAGCTGAGCAGCAAGAAGGAAGGAAGGGGGTCAAGAAGGTACCTTAGAGTTGTTGCAAGTTCTGGGACCAATCCTGTTTGGCTGGGCATTTACCCAAAAGGGGATGGGTAACTTTGGGTGCTTCGTGAGGATACTTTTAACTGTATTCTTTCTCTTCTCTTTTCTTTATTGCACACCAATTTTATTAAAATTATTTTCTATTGAAGATCTTATGCATTAGAATATGTTTTGTCTTGATGTGGCTGATGCAGAACCTACTTAAAGGCAAAAGGTTTGGGAGTTACTGGGGTTCCCCTCACCCTGCCCTGTAACAGTGTCACTAGCAGACAGGACAGCAGAGTAGATAGTTAAGATGACTGGCTTTTGAGTCAGGGGGACTTGGGTTCAAATCCCCTCTCTGTTAACTTCCAGCCCTGTGATCCTGACTCACTCAACTCTAGTTTCCTCATTTGTAAAATGAGGTTAATGATAACCACCTAATAGGGTAGTTGCTCAAATGAAATGAAATGATATATAAAAAGCGTTTAATTCATTGCACCACATTTTAAATATTTGATAAATTGTAGCTAATTTTTTTTATTAATGTTTGCAGGCAGGCAGGATTCCAGCCCTGTGGAGAAGTCATATACTTTAATCTCAGCTTAGCTCCAAACTGCTCTCCAGGGCTAGGCCAGTGACCCAGATTTTCCATTTCTCAGTTCTGATTTATCACAGGAGACCAAAGCTCTGGTCAGGAAGTGGAATGAGCTGGTGCCTTCACTTACAGGCTGGAGTTGTAGGGACAAAAGGAGTAGACATTTCCTCCATCTTGTGTTCCTCCCTCTACCTCCCAACCTCTTCCCCATCTTGAGGCGTGTGTGTGTGTGTGTGTGTGTGCACGCGCGCGCACGCTCATTCAGACCCCTCTCCCTCACCAGCTAGCCTTGTCTGTCAGCTGTAACAAAAACCTCAAGGAAAGAAATTATGATCAAGCCACAGACAGCTGGTGGTAATTTACTCATACAACCCCCCGTCTCCTTTCAACACCCACTATTTATGTGTGTCTGATGTTGGGGGCGGGGGGATGTGCAAGCAAGACAGCACGTGGATTTCTGGGAAGGAGGCTGGCACAGTGAGAAAAGACTTGTGTGAATCGCCTGGATAATTCTCCTTGCTTTGAACAGAGAGAACAGATATTGAAAATTGAAGGGACTGATGTGAGGGTCAATAAATAAATTTTGGAACCGGAAACGACACTGGAGGAAATTCACAAGTGGCTTTCAAGATCTTGGTGCCAGTTGCACCATCACTAAAACCTGAGTCATTTGCCAGGATGGGGCAGGCAGCTTCAGTCCGAGGCGGTATCAGCTGTCTAGATGGCTTAACAAACCCTTCCGGGTGAAGCTAATGATGTGTGTGGTCCTGGTTTAGAGCTTGGACTGGATTCTTGGTTAGCAAACATGCTGCTAAGGACAGGGCAGCCATACAGCCATGGTCACGCTTTGTCTCTTGCATCTGGCTTGTCTGGCTTGTCTCCGATTATCCAAGATGGATTTCTCTGGAATTAAAATTCTGCCAGATACTGAGCATCCCTGGTGTTCTGTCTCCTCCACAGTTTGAACCTTGGGAGGTGGGTATACGTGTGTGTGTGTATGTGTATATATATATATGTATATATATACACACGCACACAAATACTTAAAGCACTTATTTTTAAAACTTAACATTTTGAGAAAAAATTTAATTTTATGCATATGGAAGTCTTGCAAATAGTGCAATGAAGGCCTATAAATCCTTCAGTTGATTCACTAATTGTTAATATTTTGCCATATTTGCTTTTTTCTCTCTCCACACACACACAGTTACTGATGAACCAATGGAAAAGCTGCTGCTCTTCTACCCCCTAAATATTTCAGTGTCTCCTAACAATAATTAAAATGATTATGTTATAGGATTATGTAAAAGAATACACCACCTCTCCTAGGTCAGCTTTTGACACAATTAAACAGAATCTGAGTTATTTGCCTTGGGTTACTTAATATTAGGAACTATCCCTGGTAAATACTTGACTCAAATCCCCACAATCAAGAGGGTTCATCAAAATAATCCTCCTCAGGACAAAGGCAAAATACATAATGAGAATAAATGCTTTCTTCTTCACCTAGAACTACTAGAAGTCAATTTCTTGGCAATTTAGAACAGTTGTTTTGTCCATTCTGGCAAGGATCCAGAAATAGTGAGGTACCGCTCCAGAAAGGTTCACATGATCAAGAAAAAAAGTTTAATGAAAAAAATCCCACATTTGTGTACACACTTTTGTTCTAATTTTTATTTTAGCATATAATAGCTGACATACTGAGTGGTTGAGCTCTATATTAAATATCTGACAGTCCTAGGCCAAAAAATGAGCATAACTCAACAATCCTTTATCTTTGCAAAGTTTAAGTGAATATAGAGGCTGTAACAGTTCAGCAAAAGAACAAGCATACCCAATATTATTGCTGTGATTCAACTAGGATACTCTTTTCATTAGAGAAAACTATCCCATCTTTAGGCTAAACTTACAATGTAATAACAGGCAGAGAAATACTAGCTGACCCTAAGTCAGTGGTTGTGGTATAAGAAAGAGAATTATTGCATCCTCTCATTGTTGGCCTGGGAACGTTCTGAGGAGTTAGAGGGCCACAAGTTCCTGGAACTCCTGGATTGGTTCAACTGGTCCAAATTTTTGATTTACCTGTGAAGGTATTCAGTGCTGGACCTGAGAGGAGAGGAATAAAGCACTCACTGGTAGTACAAAATTTAAGGGGTGCCAAAAACTCAGTAATCCAGATAAATAGTATTTTAATGCAACATGCTAAAAAAAAAAAGCTAGTGAAAATTATCCATGATGGACAAAATAGCAAATATTTTAAATAAAGGCAGGATTCATCTGGCATTTGAACGGTCCTCAGAGTGAGTAGCTTACTTGTTTCACTCTGGGGGCAGGGGGGAATCCTGAGCTAAAGCCCGCTCTTCCAGCCTCCTTCCCAAAGAGTTTCAGGAGTCAAGGGCAACTTTCTGTGAATATGGACATTGGGAAGAGGTAGAATAGGATGGGAAAGGGAGACAGTGGGAGGAATAAAAAAGAACAGTTGACCTCATTTCAAGAGCCTGCCCTTTTAGGATAACCCTGAGCCCCAACTGTCACTTTTAGGAGCCTGTCCACTCAGCTCAAAAACCTAATCTTCCTGTGGCATGGATTGCAGGGGTTCTGGGAAAGCAGAGCAGCGGTGCTCTGCCCCCATGCAGCCGCTGGGGCCTCCCGCTGCACAGGGAACTTCATCCAATTAGAGCCTTCCCTTCAGAAAGAGCTGCCAGTCCACATGCACCAAACCTGATCTTTTAACAGCGAAAACCATCTACAGGCTCCCCCTGCTGGCAGCCGAATTTACAGAGTCGGCCTCCTAGTATGTTGCTTAGCCCTTAGATGGGTACTCACAGGCACCAACACCACCCCAGGGTACACCTGGCCGGCATCACTCATCTGTGCCACCTGCCAGGCCATCTAGAAGCACCGCACTTTGCATTTGCCTCCAGGTGGCTTGTGTGGTTCCTGCCGGTGGGCACTCTGGCTATGCCCCCGCTTACATCTGCCCCACAGGGCAGTCCTCATTTCCAGTCTCCAGCCCTTTGTGACCCAGTTTACCACCTACCCTTTGTGAGGGACAGTGGAGAGGGCAATTATTTGCTTTACTCAGTCTACCAATTTCAAATGCTAATCTCATCTGAAAATGACTTTACAGAGTCAGAAATAATGTTTAGCCAAATACCTGGGCTCCCTGTGGTCTAGTCCAAGTTGACACATAGAACTATCACAATCACTAAGTTTGGGGGTAACTTTTTATGCAACAATAGGTAGCAGATGCACAGACTCCAGAATCTTCCCTTACTATAAGTTAGCAACCAGCCCTCCCATCCACAAAGCAGGTATTATTGACTTTACAGTAAAGAAGGTCAAAGAATTTAGAATATTTCTTTAAAACTGCACAATGGGAAGCCAGATTTATGGTGAAAATAAAGAGTGAAAAGCAGCACCTTTTAATTACTACCAAGAATTTTTTGTTGTTGTTCAGAAAATAGGTACCTGAAAATCTTTCTGGTTGTGATAATAAACCCGTATGCTTTAGTTAGATATTCTGAAGTCAAGTTTTACACAGCAACGAGGCAAAAAGATGGGATAGATTAGAATATTATGGAGGCTGAAAAGATACTACGACAAGGTATTGTTTCTGTTTGTACTCTAAGGTTACTTGTTCATGGTAACATTTCTTTTGTTGGTTCCACTTTCTCTGAGCCAGTGTTGGTGGTTAGACGTGGGTGAGCACACGCACAGTGCACAAAAGCCACACAGCCTATGGAGGCAGAAGCCTATTGTTCTGGGCAGAGGGCCAGCTTGCTTTTCACTCTTTGTTGTTTGAACAGTGTCCCAGATCCCCCTTTGAAATGTGCAATTCACCCATTTTTATTAACCTAGATATGGATCTCTGTGGTGGTTTTTTTTTTTTTTTTTTGATAGATTCTTGGTCATGTCCAGGTATACTTCCGTTCATTTTAAACAGATCGCTCATTTCTCTGAACTGACCTTCAGGCGTTTTGCCATATGAATTAGAAAGCAGATCCTCATAGGGTTGGATTTTAACAGTGCAACTTATTATTTTAAAACAGATGACATTTCACGGTTTTATGCTAATCTGGAAATCAAATCATTTTGTCAACATTCTATTAAAGACCTTTTGTGGTTGTTTCATTTGTTATGTTTTTTTTTTTTTAAGGAAAAGTAAATCTAGGGTCATTGAAAGAAAAAGTTCAGAAAGCATATACTGTGGGGTATATAGTAATATAATAGATAACAGATAATAATACAATAATGTAATAGTAATAAAAATAATTAGTCTGGTACACAGGAATCAGAAATTTAGCAGCCAATTAAGTGTCACTTCTACCATGTCATAATTGTGTCAAGTTATTTAACCTGAACTAATTATTGGGGCTATAGGGGAGATTACGTTTTTCTTTTAATTGACATTAAATTTTTTGTTTAAAAACTTGTTTAGAATAATTTTAGGTTTGATTTGTTCTTTTTATTTATTTGTTTAAAGATTTATTTATTTATTTATTTATACAAGAACTGGGGTACAGGCCAGATATGTGGGAAGGTGAGAGGATTCACCAGAGACAGAGCAGGGAACAGAAAAGGGAGACTGACTGAAGACACTGCTGAGGGGAGCAGCAGGCAAGACAGGAGAGGTCTGCCATGCCATGTGGGTTGCTCCACAGCTGGTGGGGATCGAACCAGCACTTCAGAGGCTGCAGACATCTTCACAGCGCTGCACTCAACCGCCTGCGCCACCAGGGAGGCCCCTGATTTGTTCTTTTAAAAACGGCTTTTGATATCCCCTTTTTAACTTCATTCCCCTAAACCACTAATGAAAAAAGTGTCAAGAAGAAAGGTAGGGCTGGTGTCCCCCAAAAAGAGGAATAAATGCCCCTACCATTCAAAAGAATCTCTGCAATAATCCCTGGCTTGATACCTTGTCATCTCAAAGACATCCTTTATTCTAATATAAACTGATGTATGTTTAGGAAATGTAAACAGATCTTACTACTAACCCTAGCCAAATAAAACCAAAAACATGTATCTGTTCAAAATCATTCAAATAAGAAATGTAAACGGCAACACGCATATGAAAAAAGTTCAACATTACTAATTATCAGGGAAATACAAATCAAAGCTGCAATGAGATACCACTTCACTCCAGTAAGAATGGCCTACATTAAAGAAAAAAAAAAGGAAGTAGAAACAAGTGCTGGAGAGGGTATGGAGCTAATGGAACCCTCTTACACTACTGGTGGGAGTGTAAACTGGTCCAGCCACTGTAGAAAGCTGTGTGGAGGGTCCTTAGAACACTAAAAATGGAGCTTCCATATGATCCAGCAATTCCACGCCAAGGGATCTACCCAAAGGACACTGAAATACTAATTCAAAAGGAAACCTGCACTCCTAAGTTTATTGCAACATTATTTACAATCACAAGATATAGAAACAACCCAAATGTCCCAAAATAGATGAATGGATCAAAAAGTTGTGGTATATTTAGAAAATAGAATGTTATTCAGCGATCAAAAAAGATAAACTCATGCCATTTGCAGCAACATGGATGGAGCTAGAAAGGATGATGCCAGCCGAAGTAAGTCCGAAGGAAAAAGATAAATATCAGATGGTCTCGCTTATATGTGGAATATAGAGAAACCAAGAAAAAGGTCAAGAAAAAGACAAAACTAGCAAGCTGACCATAGATCTGAGGCATACAACAAGGGAGGGGCAATGAGGGGGAACAAAACAGGGTAAGGAAGAACGCAAAGGACTGTGGTGATAAGGTGTCAGGAGAACTGTGGAGACTACATCTGAAGAGGAAAACCAATTACTGCACAAAAATGAACATTGATGTAAGAAAATTTAAAAATAAAAATAAAAGATCACTCACCGCTACCAAAAGATAAGCTCTGAAGTGTTTTCTTGTTCCCATGCTTTGATAAAATTTAGAAGTCAGGAAATTATCCTGCAAAACAGCTCCTTTTGGATTTTCCACATGAAAGTATTACAATAATTCCTTTCCTTGATACGTGTTTCTCCTAATATATTACCTGTCTTCCTTAATGATATTACTAATCACTCCTTGAATGGCCTGGAAATTTAAGAGTAACTCTTATTTCCTCTCTCTTCCCCATTTTCCACACACACCAATTCTACCTGAGAAATTCTCAGATCTGCCACTTCTTCACCACTCCCACCCCGCAAGTTCAGGCCCTCATCACCTCTGACCCAGAAGCTCTTAGAACAGCTTCTCGGCTCTCCTAGCTCTTCACTCAAGCCACTGAACTCCAATTCCCACAGGGATGTCATACCAGTGGATCAAAAACAAAGATCTAAATATGTCAGCCCCTGCTTTAAAATCTTCTAGAGTTCTACCTACTCTATCAAAATAAAAATAAACAAAAATCCCAGCCACCTCTGTGTCTTGGTTGGAGGGCAAGAACACAAAAGTCTTTCAGAATTGTTTATAAGTGCAACAGTTTCTTTAGTCAGTGTTCTCTAACCTGCCCATCATGTTCTCTGCTGAGCAAACCTTGAGTGCTTTTAGAGAATACTGATGCTGGGACATCAATCAGAAAGAGTCTAATTTACTTGGTCTGGAGTAAAGCCAACAGCCAAAGTGAGGGGGTAAATCTCTAAATTCATGGTCTATTGAGTAGTCAGAAGAGTATCATCCTGGTAGTGAGGAAAGTTAACCAAATAAGAAACACTGCTTTGGTTTCACCTATCAAAGGTTAAAAGCAAGGCCCAAAGATTCAAATGGTTTCCAAGTATCTTAACTATGTTTCAGAAGGAAACTCAAGAATATTTACAGAAACACTAAATCATCTAGCACCTAACAGGCAAAACACTCATTGTGTGGCATCTAATCAATATTGCCAGGCACATGAGGTAGCAGGAAAACACTACTCAAAATGAAACGTCAATCACTAAAACCATTCCAGGGACTGTATATCACTGCTAGACATTAGAATTAGAACAGCTACAATAACATTCCATATAGTCAAAAACATAAAGATTGATCAAGTTAAGTAAAATACAGGGGAGTTATTTTAAAAAAACATATCAGACTTCTAGAGGTGAAAAAACAGTATCTGAGATGAAAAAATACACTGAATTAGACTAATCATCTATTAGACATGACAGAAGAAAAGCTTAGTGAACTTGAAGATGCAACAATAAAAATGATTCAAGATAGAGAGGAGAAAGACTGAAAAGAAATGAACAAAGCCTCAAAGATATATGGGGAAAATCAAGTGACTCATTATATATATAACATATATAATCAATATATATAATCACGTAACACATACACACATATGCGTTCCTAATGGAGAAGAATTGGAAGGGATGACAAAAAAATTAAGGCTGAAAATTGTCCAATCTTAGTGAACACTATAAACATATTAATTCAATAAGCTGAACAAACCCAAGGCATAATAAACATAAAACTGGGCCTCCCCTGGTGGCGCAGGGTTAAGCGCTGGGCTGCGAAGCTGCCCGTTGCCTCTGCAGCGCCGGTTCGATCCCCGGCCGTGGGTGAGGGTCCCACATGGCGTGCAGACCTCTCCTGCCGCCGGCTGCTCCCCTCAGCAGTGTATTTCGTCAGTCTGCCTGTTCTGCTCCCTGCTCTGGCTCTGGTGAATTCTCTCACCCTCCCCCGCTTCTGACTGTACCCAGTGCTTGTATAAATAAATAAATCTTTTTAAAAAATAAATAAATAACCATAAAACTAACAACATCATGGCAAATTATAATCAAACTGCTTAAGATAGGTAATAAAAGAAAAATTTTAAAGTATTCAGGAGAAAAAAAAAAAGACCAATTACTTTACAGAGGAATGAAGATAAGAAAGGGGGGAGGCTTATCAGGAAGATGGCAAGCCAAAAAACAGCAGAACAACATCTTTAAAGCACTTTCAAAAGAAAAAAGAAGTTACCTGTAATTCTATAACCAGCAGAGAAGACTGATGTGTGCAATGTGCAGCCACAGGGTATAAGGGAGGTGCTCCCAAGGACTGCAAAATCTTAGTAATTTTTTTTTAAAGATTTATTTATTTATTTATACATGCACTGGGTACAGTCAGAAGCACGGGAGGGCGAGAGAATTCACCAGAGCCAGAGCGGGGAGCAGAGCAGGCAGAGGGACCGAAGCACACTGCTGAGGGGAGCAGCGGGCGGCAGGAGAGGTCTGCGCACCATGTGGGACCCTCCTCTGGTGGCCGGGGAGCAGCCGGGGACCGAACCGGCGCTGCAGAGGCTGCGGGCAGCTTCCCAACCCAGCGCTCAACCGCTGCGCCACCGGGGAGGCCCCTTAATAATTTTTTAACAGAGGGTTCTACAAATGTAGTCAGTCCTGACAACCATCAAAAATATTTTTCAGGGCCTCCCCGGTGGCGCAGCGGTTGAGCGCTGGGTTGCGAAGCTGCGCGCGGCCTCTGCGGCGCCGGTTCGATCCCCGGCTGCTCCCCGGCCACCGGAGGGGGGATCCACATGGCGCGCAGACCTCTCCTGCCGCCCGCTGCTCCCCTCAGCAGTGTCCTTCGGTCCTTCTGCCTGCTCTGCTCCCCGCTCTGGCTCTGGTGAGTTCTCTCACCCTCCCGCGCTTCTGACTGTACCCAGTGCATGTATAAACAAAAACAAACAAACAAACCAGCAAACAAATAAATAAAGCATGCCTCTATAAAAAAAAAAAAAAAAATTTAAAAAAAAATATTTTTCAAACATGAAAGTGGAAATACGGCTTTCTCAGACATGGAAAAGCTGAAGAATTCCCCACAAGTATATCTGCACAATAAACATAAGAAATGTTGGGGGTCTCCCTGGTGGCGAGGGATTAAGTCTCAGCAATATCACTGCTGTGGCCTGAGCTCAATCCCCAGCCAGGGAGCTACCCACAGGGCGCAGCAGACCTCTCCTGTCTCCCACTGCTCCCCTCAGCAGTGCATTTCAGTAAAAACCCACCTGTCTGCTCCCTACTCTGTCTCTGGTGAATCCTCTCACCCCCTGCATTTCTGGCCCACACCCCAGTTCTTCTATGCAAAAATAAATAAAAGTTAAAAAGTTAAAGAAATTCTTTCAGGTGGAGGAAAACGCTACCAGCTGGAAAGCTAATGTTAAACAAACTAGTGAAGAGGACTAAAAATGATAAATATGAGACTTTTAAAAACATCTCTTACATCACTAATCCCCAAGGAAACGCAAAAAAAAAAAAAAAAAAAACCCACAAGGAGATTCCACTTCATACCCATTAGGATGGCTATTATTTAAAAAACAAACAAACAACAACAACAACAAAATCCAGAAAAGTAAAAAGTGCTGGTTAGGATGTGGCGAAATTGGAGCCCTGTGCTTTGTTGGTGCTGTTGGTGGGAGCATAAGTAGGCCCAGCTGCCTTGGAAAACACCACGGTGGTTCCTCAAAGAATCAAACACAGACTCGCCGTGGAGTCAGCAGTTTCACCTATGGATACTCGCCAACGAATTAAAGGAAGGACTCAACAGATATCCGTACCCCAATGTTCCCGACAGCATTAATCGCTGCAGCCAAGAGGTGGGAACAACCCAAATGTCCACCAGGGGATGAATGAATGAACAGAACGTGGCACAGACAAGCCCAGGCCATTATTCCATCTGAAAAAGGAACCGAATTCTGACCCAGGCGACTGCGCCGAAGAGCCTTGAAGGCATCCTGCTCGCCAACACTGTCTCGCCCTTTGATTTATGGATCCTGGTTTCCCATGAAAGAATAAACTAGAGACGTAAGGCAAGGCCGTGCATTTTTTTTTTTTTTTTTTAAGGCAGCAGCACAATCTGTCTCTTCTCCAAAAAAACATGGCACGCACGGCAGATCTTTACCCTCCTGCTCCATGAAGAAAATTTGGGCCTAATCTGTCTGGTCTTCCAAGCCAGAGCAAAGCCAGGGGCTGGGGCTGGGGGGTACGGGTGGTGCCCGAGGGCATCAGTCACTGAGCAGGGTCCCTGCTCGTCTTCAGGGGAGGCAACATAGAGAGGAATTAAAAATCACCAGCACCCCCACCCTGCTGTGGGTGTCTAAGACCCCAAAACAGCAAAGCGTGCAGGAGAAGGCGCTCCTGCTCTCCCCGCACACCAAGCACGCGTCCTGCGCTCCATTTTCTCTGACTGTCCCTGATGCGTCCACCCTGGAGGCCTCCCGCATCCTGCGCTCCTCTGGGCTTTGCTTCAGCCTCCAGGCGGGGTCTCCAGCCTCCCCCCGGCGAGACGCGGCCGCCTGGCCAGCCCGAGCCAAGACCTTGGGGCGCAGGGCGGCTCCCGAACCCGGGCGCGGACGAGCCGCGCGCCACGCCCTTATTTCCAGGCAATTATTTCCCCCACCCCCGCCCCGCACCTGCCGGCCGGCCACGCGCCCCATCATCACCTCCTGTGCCCGCACCCGGGCGCCGGTCCCCAGCGCCAGCCCCGCCCGGCTCGGCGCCCGCTGCGCTCTCACCTCATCCAGGGCGCGGCCGCCGCGGCTGCTTCTTGCTCCTCGGCCGCCGGGGGTGCAGCCGCCTGGGGGTGCCGCGGGTCCCCGCCCGCTGACAGCCGCGAGGTCGGCGGCGCCGGGGCCCCGGGCCAGTAGGGCGCGCGGTGCGCCCGGCGGGGCGCGCGGCAGCCGCAGCGGCTGCCCCTGCAGGGTCCGCGGCCGGCCCCCCGCAGGGGCCTCCCGGGCCCGGCCCCCGCCGCGCCGGCCCGGTCCCGGGGCGTCCCGGGGCTCCCCGCACTGCCGGGGCGCATCCTCCGGCTGCAGAGGCGCATCCACCGCAGCCGCCAGGGTTGGGGCGGGACCCGCGAGGACCAGGCCTCCGCCGAGCTGCCGCCCCACCTGCTCCGCCCAGATTTCTCCTGCTCCGCGCCCGCTCTCCGCCCGCCCTCGGCCTGGAGATGTTTATTCCCGGACCCCCCTCTCTCTGCCTGTTCACCCCATTTCCCGGCCTCATCACCCAGGCCCCAAAAGTGTCTCCTCTTGCCACTGCTTCCCTCCACGTCTCCCCAGCTGCGGCCTCTCCGCTGGCCAGATCCGCTAGTCGCTTACGTTTTATCCATATATAGTTTTCTATCCCCAGAATCGCTTCTTCTCCAGGCTAATTACTCTTATTTCTCCCTCTTCTTAAAAGCTTTACCTGCCAATTTTCATTTAGTTACTGTAAAAATCTTTCCACTTAGTCACCTCGATTTTTCCTTTCAGTGGAGACTTTCTGATTGTCCTTCGCCAGGGAAAATTCATAGTTTTTTATGTATGTCTTGGCATTCACCCTCAAGTCAAGGGAATATTTTCTTTTTTCTTTTTTTTAAGTTCATAGGTCAAAGAAATTCCCCGCCAAATGTTTCCTCTGAAAACGCTTTTCTTATATTTCAAGGCCTCTAGAAATAAAGTTAGTGAGTGCAGCAGAGCAGAGAGCTGCTGCCATGCTGTTCTGCACCGCACAGGTCTGGAAGGTGGTTGTTCTTGGTGACCCACACTGTGGACCCCGAGGTTCAAAAGCAACTGTCACTATTGTGGACTGGCTTAGTGTGAGCAAAACTACTCATCCTTTTCCCTCCCAATTCTGCTCTTCAGTCCTATTTTTTAACCCCAAACATGCCCATCCACCAGTTGTCCATCCAGCACATGTAGTCTTTACTTCTACTTCTTCACTGTATCTTTACAAACACCCCCGTCGTGATTCTAACCCCACCCCCCCCACACACACACAGAAAATGACACTATCAGGTACATCATCATGCTTTGAAATTTCAGATTTAATCTGCATCTTTACCTCTCCTTTTCCCCCAATTTATTTTACCTGAGCAAGTGATCCTAACTCCTTCATCTCTACTAAGAAATTCCTAGTTACGAGTTGCTGTTTTTATGCCTTGGCCACTTCCTCGCCATCAGCTTCACCCCTAGCCTATAAACACACTCATTTCTCCTCATTCCTGAAACAGTTCTTCCCCTTCTGACCACCACCAACTCTCTCACTTGCCCTCATATCCAATTTGCTTGAATACACCATAATCATTCTAGATCTATACTATCTGGCTTCTACTCATCCTTTACCACTTAATTCTCTGCGATCAGCTTCCTAATCCTATTTCTTGACTGAAGTTGCTAACTGACTCACACTTTAGCTTTTTTAATGAATTTTTTTTTTACTTTTTATTCTTTTTTTGTTTAGAAGATCTGGGGTGTAGGCCAGAGGAAGAGTAAGAGGATTCACCAGAGACAGAGTGGGGAGCAGAACAGGCAGATCTACTGAAATCCACTGCTGAGGGGAGCAGCAGGGAGACAGGAGAGGTCTGCTTTGTCACAGGTGGGTCAGGTCCCTGGCTGGGGAACAAACTCAGGCCATAGTGGTGAGAGTCCTGAGACTTAACCCCTGCACCAGCAGGGAAGCCCCCTCACTTTAGTTTTGCCAGCAGATGACTGGTAGGCTCTACCCCAGGAACCATGACTCTATACCCTTATTCTGCTAGATTTCCAGTGTTCATTCTCTGAGCAACCCCTTCTCCAGGGCAATGCCAGGTCTCCTAAGTGCCCGATGTGGGCATGTGCCCCTAAGTTAATTAACAAGAGCAGGGGCTCCATATAGCAGCTGCACCCCCTTCTGGTGGGTTGCACTGCTCTGGGATTGCTTCAAGCAGTTTGTTGTTGTTGTTACTGTTGTTTTTGAGTGAAATAAGTCAGAAAGTGAATGCAAGCATAGTTTAACCACAGTTTTTCCTGCTCCTTTCTGCTGTACCTTTGCTCTGGCTCTATTCAGTAGTCGTTGTTTAAGCAATGTTGACTTTTTTCTTGTAATCTAGCTGTGAATATGTGGGGGAGGCCAGCCCAGCATTTTCCTTCTGCCACCATTTTGCTGGACGCCCCTAAAAACAACTCTTTGAGAGTATGGACGAGCAGCTAACATGTGCAGGACTTTACTCTGGATATAAGCTATTCTCTCGACCTTCTCGCTTCACTCTTCAAATATGTGGGTTTTTTTTTTTGTGGGACCCTCGCCGGCGGCGGGGGAACAAACCGGCACTGCAGAGGCTGCGGGCAGCCTCGCAGCCTAGCGCTTAACCGCTGCGCCACCAGGGGAGACCCCAGATATGTTTGTTTTTTAATTATACAAATGATATACAAAAAAAATTGCACAAATGCATTCTGATACAAAAATATTATCTATCATAATAATATCTATTTCCCAGAGTCTTAAAGTATTTTAGAGGTTTAATCCCAAACTTCTGTCTTATTGTATTTTCAGATTTCCTCAACTGCATTTACTATTTTTTAAAATAAAACATAATGGAAAAAATATCAAGTAACAATATAAAACTTGCTAAACTTTAACCCAAACACAATTGCAGGAATTGGAGGTTCTGCTCTTTGTGCCAATAAAGATGGTAGTTATCAGGAAAAAAATAGACATCTTATCCCCAAAGTAATATAAAAATCTAATATTTTTTTGGGCTAGCAGTTTAATCAGAAGAAAGGCATTTTACAATACGAAAGTCAAACCTTGCACAAAAAGTATATTATGGTACAGCCTGTCCCAGCTAAGGACTGGAAGTCTATGAGATCTCCACAGCCACTGGGACAGAAGGGAAACAAAGGTGCTAAAATTACTTTTGCCCCTGGTAGGGCTTAGGTCCTCCTCTCTCGTGGCACTGTACCCAGTGATGGGTTAGTTGGTTTGCTTTGTTTTGAGAAAATGCCGACTTCAGTCCAAGCGCATTCTGGTTTGTTCTGGGCTATGCAGTAAGGAACCCATGTGTTCCTTTGGGGAGGGCCTGCTGTGCCCAGCTAGACTGGTAAGTCTGCCTAATTGTGGGGTAAAATGTTAGAAAGATCGCTGGCTCATTGCTTGGTCATATGCCCCACTTTTATTGATCAGCAATTTCTCTATTGGGTTCCAGTGTCTCATTCCTGATTTGACTTCAACTTAGTTGTCTGATCCCCTAAGACCCAAAGCAGCCCTTGTAATCATCTCAAGAAGTAAACAGGCTGCATAAAAAGCAGATTAAAAAAAAAAAAGGAGTTACTTCTGGAAGTTGGTTATCATCTGCTAAGGGCTCTGAGGTAGGCCGTCCTTGGAGAAATGGCACACAGACCTTCGGTTCTGAGTACCAGACTTCCAAACCAGAGGATCAGACTCCCTAACAAAGTAGGGAGAAAAAGGTCTGGCATCAGTGTTGACGTGTCAGTGGGGAAAGGACAACCACAGAGAATGATTAACAAAAGCTGTGTAACGTAGAGAATTCAAGGGAAAGCACTAGCAGAAAGTAAGGTTGTACCCCATGTTATCACACTTGATGTCACAGTGGATTCAGTTGTCTGGCAGGTAGAACTGAACAAGTCAGAAAATCAATATTTTTAAGTGAAGATAACAACGACTAATAATAATGGAAAGATCTGATTCTTAAGATTGTAAAGAAAAATCACTCAGAAAGTTATCTGATGGAGTAGAAAATCTAGGATGGCGGTGTCCAAGAGTAGAAAATTTAGGATGGTGGTGCCCCGAGACCAGAACCTGGAGGTGGGGGTAGAAATGATTACCATAGTCTTAAACCAGCTATAGAGAAGAAAAATCCCTGGGGGAGGGGGCCCTCCGTGGCTAGACTGACAGCTATACAAGGTATGCTGAGGCACAGACCAGAGGTGGAGAGATGGAGATTAAGGGCTATTAGACAATCATCAGGCTTTAAAATTAACCCAATCACACCCTTAAAATGATTAATGTAACAATAGATAACGATTCCACAAAGGAATGCTCCCCTCCCCCAAAGAACACTGTATCAGAACAATTTCTGCATTGGCAAAAGGCAGCTCTTTCTGCCCACTTGTGTCTGCAGGAATCTTCCCCCTTCCTTTCTTCCAACAATTCTTTTAAAAATGGGACCTTCACCTGCCTGCATCTGTGCAAACGTCTTCATCAGCTGGGTAAACCTGCCTGGTGCACTGAAAGGGGAACTCGGCAGAAACTTTTCTCAGAGGAGACCCAAAGCGCCCACTCCCTGAACCCAACATCTCACCAAAACATCCTTGTTCATTCATCTCTGAAACACAAGTGGGGTGGGGGGCGTGGGGAGAGAAAGAAGACCTATAAAAGGAGCAGGAAATGAAAGACTAAGAGAGGTGAAGGTCAAGCAATTGGGCAGGTGACAGGGGCTGATAACGCTCCTGGAAACCAGTCGACCCACCTGGACGCCCCAGACAGGGGGTAGGGCCGCAGGCCTGAGTGACAAAAGTCAAACCTTGCACAACCTTGGGCGCTTGCTCAAGGTTTAAAAAAAAAATCACCACGGAGGGCTTTTCTTACTCTAGACTGCAGGGTGGAGAAGTAGTGGGGGTGGAGGTGGGCTGGGGGGCCGTGGGCAGAGTATACAGCAAGCATCTGCTTCATGGGGCTCCCCTAAGCGAGGGCCTGCTCCCGCTCGGGATGGCCGAGCACCTGATGAGCCACTAACTGGGCGGGGTGGCCACTTGGAGACGGAGCTTCTGAAGCTGACTGGCATGGAATCAGCCAATAAAAATCTAATCTGGATGAAGAGTGGCGGCCCAGCCCCAAGAGCCCTGGCGCTACTGGTCAGAGGAGCCGCCAGGTTAGAGGGACTGGCAGAACAGCTAAAACCCCGGGCTCCCGCTATTTTCTCATGCATGACAAAGCGGTGCAGTCATTAAATAATCGGTCCACCATATCAATGCATATGGCTGCTTATCAGTCGAGATAGAGTGGCCATTTATATTCTTTTGTCTGAGAATTTTTTTTTTTTTTTTGAGAAATGCTTTTTTTTTAATGCAATCATGTGATTCTAACAGAAGCTTGCAGGTAGCGTCTCCTATAGGACAGTGTTTGGTCTGGGAATAGATGGCGACTAGGAGTAGATTGCTAGGACTGTTACCTATTAGTCTTCATTACCCAACCCAGCCTCTGGCATCTAATAATGTAAACATGTAATTTAGCACTCAAGAATTATTTTAAAATAGATGGATACAAGACTCTGTAATTGCTTTATTTGACCTCACTTGTAAAAATCTCTGTAGACTTCAGATTCAGCTTTAATGGAAAATCAGATCCCCTTTTAGTTGATTTACATATGTGCTTTACTCGGTTTTCTTTGGCAAGTTTTAAGAGTTGTTGGCAGCTCTAACTATGGTTTTTGGGCTTCTCTTAATTTTTTTTTTTCTAGTACAAACTTTACAAGCTCCAGGATTCTTGGGTTTTATCATTTTCACAGTGTTGTCAGGTCTGAGGAATACAAAGGTTATACCGAAACGTTACAAATTCTTAAATTCTGAAAAATGCTTGCTGTACCCTTTTTCACTCAGTGAAAAAGAATTGAGAACATGCCCTGTATTGGTCACAGGTCAATGTTATTACACAACCCTGCATTGTACAAAGGACGAGAGCTCAAAGGCAATACCTGGGTGTGAATGAGATGACCAAGTCAGAAGCAAAAGCGACTTAAATGCCAGAGTTTCTGAAGTCTAAGCACTGGACAGTTTCAAACTGAAATAACTCTAACCTTCTTTGGAGGCATGCTCTGTGACTGCAGAAGAATACTGTTCTCTCCCTGGAATCATAGTTTCAACTGTGTAAAGGATGTCAAGATTACCTAGTGTGTCTAAGAGAAAATAAGAGGTGGGAATATGAATATTGTGTTCCAAGTCTAGGGTGATTTTGCATTCTTCTTTCACGCCCCTCCCCTGCCTCCCCCAGCCATTGATTCTGCATTCTTCTATTGGTTAGTTGGGGGAGTTTGTAAGAGAAGCTGAGCCAAAAAGGGGGGTTATTATAAAGAAACAATGATGTTTCATGGAATCAGTGGGCAGAACTAGAGTGAGGAACTGGCAAGAAGTTGGGACCTTTACACTAAATCTGCTTCTCTGCTCCATGGAACAAATCCCTTAGTTGAGACACTTGTATCATTACTGAAGTTGTTCCAGCAGAATGACCATCATTTGAGATTGTGGCAAGTATGTCCTTACAAAGTGGGAAGTCAGGTCAATTTAATTCTATGGGCTATTATAAATGTAAGATATTATGATTTCACCAAATTAGGGAACTGTATACACAAGGATTGCCTTCCATTTCACTTTTATTGTTGTTTTATCCACATTCCAGTACTTTATCTTTTGCACAGAGCCTATCACTAGGTCTTACCATGTCTTCTTCCCAAAAGTTTCTCAAGACATAATACTATTTTCTCCGTCTGGCTATAAAGCAGTAGGTAACAAAAGTATGGGTTTTTAAATCTACAGTTAAGACAGAGCTTCATGAAGATTAAGGGCACAGGCTTTAGAGTGTAACCTGAGCTTAAATCCTGTTCCCAGCAGTGCTAGCTGTGTGATATTGGGAAAAGATCACATTCTGAGGCTTTTATCCAACTCCAGATGGAAACTTTATATTAAAAAGCCTCATGACATTGTTTGGTTTAACAGCTAGTATCCATAAAGCATTTAGAAGTGCAAAACACCAGGCCTCACTGGTGGCACAAGGGGGTAAGCACTGCACTATGAAGCAATCTGCAGCCTCTGCAGCACGAGTTCGATCCCCGGGTGGCCAGGGAGCAACCTACATGGCACAGCAGACCTCTCCTGACTCGCCCGCTGCTCCCCTTGTTATAGGACAGGGAGAGGGGCAGCCCAAACCCCGCAAACCTGCCTATTCTAAATGGGTTCTGCCATCCGCCGCATCAACACAAAACATAGGAGACTTTAATGGGAAGGAACTTTAATAAAACTAGGAAACAATACAGGAAAGGCAAAGAGTCTAGTTTCTAAATGAAGCACCCAAAGTTACCCGTCCCCTCGTGGGTAAAACTCCATCCAAATGGGATCGGCCCAGAACAAGGCCCCAAAGCCTGCCACAAGTCTAAAGCATCTTCCAGTGGGGACCCACAGAAAAGGGTCACAAACAACCAGACAAGCCCGGAAGGAAAAGAGCAAAATCAACATCCAGATAAAAGCTGCCATTGTCACCTCCCCACGGGTCTCACCCACATCTGTGTCACCCAGTCCACGACCAAAAGACAAGTGCAGTTTCTTCACGTGTCTCTAGGCTCCATGCACCTCCTCCAGGTCTCCTGGCTCCATCCTGCTCCTTCCTTCCTCAGTCTCTTCTGCAGCTTCTCCTCTTCCTGCTCAGCTCCACCCTCCCTTGGGTGGGGCAGGGAACCTCCCCCTTTCCTGGGGACCACCCTGTTACACCCTCAGCAGTGTATTTCGCTAGTCTGCCTGTTCTGTTCCCCACTCTGTCTCTGGTGAATCCTCTCACCCCCCAGCATCTCTGGCCTGTACCCCAGCTCTTATATGCATAAATAAATAAATCTTTTAAAAAAAAAAAAGGAGAAAAGAAGTGCCAACCACCACCTGAAGTCAGCATCCAGAGGAGCGGGCGGGGTCTTGGAAGTTGCCAAGGGCGGAGGCGACACCGCGGAACTACCGAGCCGGTAGCTGCGGTTCTCGGGGGGGACGCGAATTCTAAGGACCGGAAGTGGCCGGCTCAGGCGCTCACTTCCGGCCACCTCAGCGGGAAGCGGAGACGCTCGCAGCGGGATCTGCGGGCGCTGGGGCGGCGGGTCGCTGTTGTCGCTGCGAGGCTCCGGGACGACGCCCGCGGCCGCGGGGGGCCAGTGTTTGGGTCCCTGTAGCCTGTGAAGATGGTGTTGCTCACGATGATCGCCCGGGTGGCGGACGGGCTGCCGCTGGCCGCCTCCATGCAGGAGGATGAGCAGGTGAGCCCCTGCCAGTCCCGGCGGCCGCGGGGCCCTCACCCCAGGGCGCCCTTCTGAGGACGGGGCGCGTCTTGCGACCCCCCAGGCCCCCCAAAAGTGCCCTGGCATCGTTTGGTCGTGGAGAGACTACCTGGACGGGGAGCGATTTCCTACCGCCGGGGGTAACTGCGTTACCTGTTTCTCTTTGGGAAAACGTTTGAAGAAGGACTAGGTTCGGCCGATCGAGACAACCCGGTGTTCTTTAACGCCGGGGAATTAAAATTACGAATTAAAATTAAAAATCAGGGCTTCTAAGTTCGTGCTGCTGACAAGTCTGCCGACCGACAAGTCCTGCAAAAAATCGGTGCCTCCGTTCTTCAGCTCTTTTCACTCTGTGCAGCAGCTGATCCTTGACCTGCTTGCTGACATCTTTTGGATGTGGGCGAGGTGGTGTTGCCACAGAGAGGCACCTGTCTGAAGATCAGTACAATACCTTCTTTTCAGGTTGTGCCCAATTCCCTCCTCCTCCTGTGTGCCTGGCTACATTGCTGCTGTTGGAAATTAGAATCCCTGTGTTAAATATTCCTGTAACGCTTTGTCCTTTTATTTTACTATTTTTCTTTTGCCTTTCAATGCATCGAGTTTCTTAGCAGGCAAACCACAGATCTTAATCGTTGTGTTCCCACAGCTTTCCCAGTCGTGGTCTCATGCCAGTGGGTGCTCGAAAATGTATTGATTTAAAAACCGCACCAGCAATTTGAGATAGCTTGAAGAGAAGCAGCTTTGTGCCTTCGAATCAGGAAGGGGAATTTCTGGTATGGAACAAGTTTCTAGAGCAAGGAGAGGGGGGTCTTAGAAGAAAGGAGGCTGAGAATGAGGGTCTGTTTTATTTTACAGTCTCGTAGAGCATAAGTAGTTAAAAAACAAAAAACAACCCTACAGACTTAAGAAAAGGTGAACTCTAGAAAAAAAAATATTTTTCATATCTTTTCTGAGACTTTCCATTCATATATTTATGCCAAAAAAGCACAGCAAACTGCCAAGCATGGTGCTAAAGCTGGTATTTAGAGGACATAGGCCTGCTTTTCTTGTTGTTTACAGTTTAGTGGAAAAGCCAGGTAACTAACCAGCAATTATAATATAGCATAACCGCTATGGGAGAGGAAGAAGCTTCCACAGTTGAAGAAGGAAGAGTAATCTAAGTTGGTTTTGGGAGATCTGGAAAGTCTTCCCAAAAGTAATGACAGCTAACCTGACATTAGGATCTAGAAGTAAGGAAAGCTTCTGTTTGATTGTATTCTTTTTTAGGTTTAATGTAGAAATATGTCTACCTCCACTTTTAGGAGAACAGTGATACAATTCAGAAGCTGTAGGTCCTGCTAAGTGAAGTATTATTTATTCATTTCACAAAAACAACTCTAATCATTTGTGAAAAATACAGCTTGCCCTGATTTTTCAACTGTGAAATGTTTTTCTTGTGCGATTTATGAAGAATTTTCTAGGACTGCTCTGCAGGAGGAGTGAAATATGTGGAAATGAATTCAGAAACATAATGGAAATGGTGTGGGGAAAGTTTCTCTGAAGGATACGTACTTTGACTGCAAAATAGTTTTCAGGGGGAGAGGGAATCTAGTTAATTTCCAACTTTTACATTGAGTCTCAATGTGAGCAGAGAATACAAGTGCATTTGAAAGTCTAATATTAGTGGGCCCTACTCCCTCCCTTGATACTTTATTGAAAAATCAGCTTATATATTGTATGTTTCTAGGTTAAATTCCAGGTTAGGTATTGGTTTACGAAGATAGGTTGCGTTGTTTAGTTGACACGGAAAGAAATTTTACACAAAAGTTTTTGTGGTTGTAATTTCATAGTGATATTCTTTAGGAATTTTTTTCTTTGGATAACACTTTAAGCTTTTAATATCTGCAAAATGTGAGTCCTAGACTTTTAGTATCATAATAGTATACAGAACATTTATAAGATGCTTACTGCATACCAGATAATGTGCTAATAAGCTATCAAGTGCATTCATTCATTCAGTTTTCATACAACTGCATTAGGATAGATATGATTATTATTTCCATTTATAGATATAGGAGCTCTGAGGCTTAGAGAAGATAGGTCAGTTCCATAATAGGTCAGCTAATAGGTCAGCTAATAAATAGCATCACTGAGTTTTTTCATCAGGGTTTCTTAACTTCAGCCCTACTGAAATTTGGGGATGATAATTCCTTGTTGTGGAAAACTGTCCTGTATGTGGCGAGGTGTCTGGCTGCATCCTGGCCTCTGCACTTCTGCACTGCTCTCACAGCCTCCAGCTGTAATATAATAATCAGAATATTTCCAGACATTGTGAAATGCCCCTAGGGCTAGGGTGGGGTACAAAAAAATCATCCCTCATTGAGAATCTCTGATTTTTAACCATTCTGTGACTCTAGACTAGATCCTTTGTGCTTAACTGCTACACGTTAATGCCTTGTTCTAAGAATTTTTAATAATGTATTTACTTCTCAGGAGTCCAGACATAACTTAAGAAACGGCTGTCTCCACCAAATAGTTTCATAGCTAGGTACCTTAATTGTCTAGGGCAAATAATTCAACATATTTACCCTAATAATAGATATTTAGGTGGTTACTGATAATAAGGTAAACTGCCTTATTATTGAAAATGAACAGTTGCTCAAATAAAAATAAAGACACTCACAAGAATATCTTATGCACTGTTACCTAGAAATGCAGGCCTAGGGCAAGCAGAGATGAACCTTTCCAACCTAGACTCCCTAACTCATACTTTTTCTTCCTTTCTAGTATGTTTCTCCTTTTCAGATGTTTGCCGTTTCTTCATTTACCTTTCCATTCTATGTCAAAATGAACAAAATGTTTTCCATTTTATTCCAGCTCTGTGGACTTGAAGGCGTTGAGTACAACCAAGTAGACACCAGTTTGCTCCAGGAAACTAGTTTGTTGTGCAGTTGAACTGCCGTACTCCCCCAGTCATCAGGGTTTCATTAATCACCTTCCTGTAATTGCTCTTAGAGGAAAATGGTTGGTTCCTGCTGCTGCTGGCCTTTGAACAGCTGAGTTCAACAGGGATTTAAAAATGATAAGAGCTTAGCCAAACATGCATATAAAGCTATTTGATGCAACTAGTTCAGCATTCCTAGGTGACAGCGATAAAAAATGTTCTGATTGTGTGGACATCAGCACCCGGTGCCTTTATGTGCATAGTTAGGATCGAGATTAGTTCCAGAATTTGTCTAGAAATTCACATCTTCTTTATTAGGTTACTCACAGTTATCTTTCCATATACTGTATACAAAGTTCATCAAGTCTATTCTCGATGAAGTTGAAAACAGAATTAGGCCATCTAATTTAATTTTTTTAGGTAGACCGGCTGACTGTGGGCCCTTTGTGTCTTTAATCTTTTTATTGTTTTGGTGGGACCCTCCCCGGTGGCCGGGGATCCAACTGGCGCTGCAGAGGCTGCTGGCAGCCTTGCAACCCAGTGTTTAACTGCTGCGCCACCAGGGGAGGCCCTGTGCCTTTAATCTTAAAAGCAAACTGAGGGTCTGTCTGTAAAGCAGTGATTATTTTGTTTTGTGAGATCTAGGTCAGGGCTGCTACCTGGTTGCTTTTCCTATGAATTAGATGTAATAATAAATAGTAGGATATCATCTAATAGGTGGATCTACTACTATCATTATATGAATAAAACTAATGTAGTGATGGCAATTATATCTCAATCAATAGCTAATTTTTAAAAATTGAAAGAAAAAATTGTGACCTCTGCCTTACTCCTCTGGTTCACCTCATGATTATTTTTCTCTTACGTTGAAATTTCTATTCACCATTTTAATTATAGTTTAGAATCCTGTACTTATAAATTTGCTTAGCTGCAAAGGTAGATTTTATCATTGCTTCCTCATTTTTACTGTTAGTTCAGTGGTTTGCTATCTTAAAGTTAGACCTCAGATTGAGTTTTTGGGAAAATCTGGGATTAATACTGTGCTATTTAAGTAATTAAGCATCTGTCAAAGGGAGACAGTGTTTATCCTTCAATCCAAAGTAAAATAAAACCTTTCCCAGCTCATGGCAAAAGTTGTTTTCCCCTAACTTTGTGAATGAGGAAGTAATGTGTATTTGCTTTCCATTCTCCACACACTTCTTCCCCCCTAGTAGTCACTAGTAGGGTAGTGACACGGCTGTTTTCCTCAGTAGATGTTTTCTTTTTTTAAAAAAAAATTGTTAAATAACTTAGGAAAATATTGCGTGTAATTCTAGCATCCATATATTACTGTTTTCATTTTTGGATGCTTCTATCCCTTACTCTCTGAACATCTGCTATTCAAACTTGGGTACCAAATATATCTGTTCGGTAAAGGATAGCTGCCTTTCCAATCTTTGTCTTGACTCTTGGTCTTTTCACGCAGTTGTAGTTACGATGATCAGATAATCTGTAGTCATGGGTGCACATGTTGAGTTTTGCTTGAATGCTTAATACTCTAATACCTTGTGGAAGATTTTGCTTGCTGTTACAGCATAAAAAATAAAGATTCACCGTTTTGTTCCCAGGATTTTCCCCCGAGTATAGCACATCCTGTACAGGTCTGTGTCAGTAACTGAGCAAGTGAAGTCAGTTACGAGAAGGGCCCTGACATGATACTGGAAAGAGCACTGGAGTGAGAGTTTGGGGCGCCTTAACGTAGTACGCTCTGCTGCTCAGCAAATGACTCATGTGATTTTTTTTTAAATCCCAGAGTGTATGTTTGAACTTTTTCCTCCCTCCTTCTCTTCTTCCCTCCCTCCCTCCTTTGTTCTTTCTCTCTTTCCTGTCTCTCTCTCTCTCTCTCTCCCCCCTCCTTTTTCCACCTCCTTCCCTCTTCCCTCCCTCCTGCCCTGTCACATCCCTTGTGTCCCCTCCCCCACCCTTGTAACCCCCGGAGCTCTCAGCATGTTTATTGATGCCCACTGGCTTTTGAAAGTGTTTTATGTGATCTGACTAATGTGATTTTCTTGAACAAGGGGTTTGCTTTTCCTTTCTGCTCTAAGAGCAAGCCGCTTTTCTTGTTAATATGACTCTTAGTCCTATAAATGAATCTTATTCATGAAGTGTCCTTTGATGTTTTCCACTAATTGATACAACTTTTTGGGGGGAAAATTCTTAAATGAAGGTATCTTTATTTTCAGTCTGGCCGGGACCTTCAGCAGTACCAGAGTCAGGCTAAGCAACTCTTTCGAAAGCTGAATGAGCAGTCCCCGACCAGGTGCACCCTGGAAGCGGGCGCCATGACTTTCCAGTGAGTATAAACCTGATGTCTTTGTGATCATTTAAGAATGAAAAGCAGTGAATGTAAGCAATACCTAGTAAGAATGGTAACAATTTTTTTTTTTTGAAGTAAGGATAACTTTAAATATATAGTCTTTTCATGGAAGCAACTTCCTGGCTCTAATCTGCAAAACTAAAGTCTTGGTTAGCTTAGCCAAGTTGTACACAATGGTTTAGCCTGCTCGCCTGTGTCAGCGAATAATATATTCATCACACACATATAGATAACTTTTGTTCTCAGGTCTTCTCAGAGCCAGGTACTGTAGGTTAGTGCTTTTGCTAAAACATTTACTAACAGTGTAACCTTGAGCAAGTTACGTAAGTTTCTCCATGCCTCAGTTTCTGCTGTAAAGTGGGGGAAGTAATCATAGGAGCTTTGTGAGAATGATAAGGGAATCCACGTGCATCTTAACATCTTGTCTGTCACATAAAGAATAGTCAAGTGTTATTTACAAAAGGGGATTTGTAAAAGATAATTTGAAAGCATCTAAATCTGTGGTTAGAGACATAAAGCTGAGAACAGAGATCAGAGGTACTTTATTGGATTTTATCAGGTTCGAGGTGATAAGATGAGAATGATTAAGAGAAAAAAGAGGACAAGAAAATCAGAGGAAAAAAATATTAATTAGCTAAATAATCCTTGCTATTTTAGGAATTTAGTACTAAGATAATACTGACCTGAGAGGATTCTTCTCTGTTTAACTTAAAAAAGAAAAGCCTGTCACCCACAACAACAACAACAACAAAAACCCAGCCTATGGGTTGGAAAAGTAATGGATATTACATTTCACAAGTTATCAATTTGAAGGGTGTATTGTATGAACATTTCCTATAAATCTAATTTTCAACATCAAAAAATATAGGTATGTAATTATGTAGTATCTTTCGCTCTACCACAGGCCTAGAAGAGTTCTCATGGAATTAAAAAGAAATTTTTCTTTTTCCTAGGTCCTTTAGGATGTTTACTCTCATCCAAGAGCTATTTATTAAAGCTATTTATTTTTTGCCAGACCATGTATTAAAAATCCTTCCTTTTATGTCCACACTTTTTAATGAGCTTATCTTCTTATTAGCAGAGAGACATGTAGGCAAACAACCATGCTGTAATACCTCAGGGCAGGAGGAACTGTCATGGGGTCTAAGTGAAATGCTTTGAGAGCAGCAAGAAGGAAGCATAAATGCCTATTTGGAGGGGTAAGTTGGAGGAAGGAGAGGAGAGGGAGGGAGAATACAGGGATAATTCACAGTAAAAATTACAGTGGAATTGCGCTTATGAAAACAGACAAGACTTCTCCAGGTACATGGAAGTGCATTAATATTAGAAAACACGACATAAGCAGACGTCTGTGAGCACAGGAAGGAGCCTGGCTTGTTGGACACAGCCTGCCTTTGGTGTGTTAGGATATGGGTTGGAATGTGGTCTACACTTTGTTGATGGCTACAAATACTATACCAAGGAACGTGGTTTTATTTTATAGCTATTAGGGAACCCCCAGGAATAAAACTGGAGGTTTAGAAGATTGATCTAGACCGAAGTCAAGGAGACTAAGGTGCCCAGACAAGAGCTAGGGCAGCATAATAACGACAGCGATAGTAAAATGGCAGCAGCAAGTGCTGTTTTACTTACTGAATTTAAAGGTCCTGAAAGATCGTAGAATAGGGCCTCCCTGGTGGCGCAGCGGTTGAGCGCTGGGTTGCGAAGCTGCCCGCAGCCTCTACTGCGCCGGTTCGATCCCCGGCTGCTCCCCGGCCACCGGAGGAGGGTCCCACATGGCGCGCAGACCTCTCCTGCCGCCCGCTGCTCCCCTCAGCAGTGTCCTTCGGTCCTTCTGCCTGCTCTGCTCCCCGCTCTGGCTCTGGTGAATTCTCTCACCCTCCCGTGCTTCTGACTATACCCAGTGCTTGTATAAATAAATAAATAAATCTTTAAAAAAAAAAAAAAGATCATAGAATAGACCCTAAGCATAGGGCCTGTACAGCCCAGGGTGCCTCAGACACATAGACAGGACCATGGTGGGGGTAATGTGTAACGCTTCAGACGGAGGATTTTAGACTGATTTCATTGGCTATATAATTTTTGATGAAATAAAGTGCATTATGAAGGATGTTTGGAAATCACTGAGTTTGAAATCCCCGAGCCTGCTTTTTCCCAAGAATATCTCAGACATGGAGTCAGAAGCCCCGTCACAAAAGAGCACCTCTTCTGTTATTGGGCAGATACACAGTCCTCCTGCCCTGCCTATGAGGGAACATAGCCATCCTGAGTTGCTATTTTATAGGAAATTTTGTGGCATTAACTTCCAGCTTTTAAGGAGCCACCATAATTTCCAGTTCCACTGTTTTTCTTACAACTGAAAGGAGTTTAAAACTGTGTGCTAGTTTATTAGACACAATCAAAGGGTGGATGGAGGGTTTTTAACAGAAAGTCTTAGGTTTTAAGGTATTTTGTTGAAGAATTATGTAATGAATAAACAATTGTAATAAATATGTCTAAATATCCCTTTCTGAATATCCTTCTAATCAGAAGATGTGTGCTTTCTAGTTCCATGGATTTATGGCTTGAAATTGACCTTTGCATTTTGTGTTAACTTGAGAAAACTTGAGAATATATTTTTTAAAGTTAGTAGGCAGTGAGAGTCTGCTTCAAACTGTTAGAAATATTGTTATGCTACTCACAATTTTTTCTTTTTCCTTTTTTTTTTTGTCTCTAGCTACATTATTGAGCAGGGGGTATGTTACTTGGTTTTGTGTGAAGCTGCCTTCCCTAAGAAGCTGGCTTTTGCATACCTGGAAGACCTGCACTCAGAGTTCGATGAGCAACATGGGAAGAAGGTGCCCACTGTGTCGAGACCCTATTCCTTTATTGAGTTTGGTACGTTTTTGCACCTCTGTCACCAGAGCAAACGACACAGAGAAGCTTTGTTACACTGAGAATTTTAACATCTTTTCTGATGTTTGCTTACTAAAGTTTTGAATTCTGTCTCTTTTAACATTCTGTGGCCTTTTGTCATTTTGAATAAATTGAGGCTTCCTCTTCCTCACCTTGAATCCTCTGGTTTTCACTTGCTACCCTTTGCCTTCTTGTTACTTTGTTTGATTCTTCATTAGGGCTGTGTGTATCAACAACTGTGCCTAATGATCTCCTTGGTTGGCATGTGATAGCTGAAGTTATTCTACACACCACACACAGACACACACAGTATCAGAAAATGCTTGGGCAATATTTCTCAACCTTCTAATTGATAAAGTCATTCTTTTGCCCTGTCAGGCCATAGCAATGCTAGATTGTTGCCAGGAAACATGTCAAGTAACGAAATCAGTTCAAATAGAGTCTGGAAATTTCTGCTTGAGAAAGCTTACTCTAACAGGCCTCAGTTTCTCTCAGGTATTTCTGGTTTGAAGGTGTGCAGGTGGCAGATATTCTGATTTGAAGGTGTGCTGAGGGTATTTCTCCTGAATGGTCATCTGCTTATGTATATATAGATTTCAAATGAAGAATGCAAAATTCAAATTTTGATACGCAGGAACTTGAGTAAGCATGGGGGTTTGTAGAGCCAGAACTAAGCACAGGACTCCCATTCTCTACCTGACTACTTGGATGATGTGGGAGGTTTGCTCACGGTTACTCTCTCCTTGTAGATACTTACATTCAGAAAACCAAGAAGCTCTACATTGACAGTCGTGCTCGGAGAAACCTCGGCTCCATCAACACTGAATTGCAGGATGTGCAGAGGATCATGGTGGCCAATATTGAAGAGGTGTTACAACGGGGAGAAGCCCTCTCAGGTATGTGAAAACAGTGAGGCTTACGAAGAAGCGGTTGTCCTTCTGTGTGCAAGGATAGCTTATTTGGGGGGGACGTGATTAATTTTTGTGTGCCGGGACAGTGTAGTCTCCCATTCATAAGAAGCAATTACTGTTCCTAAGATATTTATTAAATTGGGTAAATATTTACAGAAACACATATGTTAAGGGAAATGAAAAGAAGAAAGAGGAAATTACAAAAATTTATTGCAGTGGTTTCCTGAGTAGCCACTTAGGGAGACTTTACTGCTGAGCTATGTAATGTTTTTAGCACATAACGAGGGGTGTGTGTGTGTACTTATTTGCCTAGTTTATCTTTAAAATATATTTACCTAATATTTAAATGTTACCTAAGTGTTCCACATGGGCATGTACTTTAAAGGGGAGTATCTAATTGTTTCATATCTATTTTATATGTTTCATTTCTCTCACAGTAATGATCACAAGTGGATGCCTTAATGAGTATTTCTTGAATTTAGCTGTGTTACATATTCATGAGTAAATGGGTTTTCTTTTATTATGAACCGCAAATTTTAATCTTTATGTTAGTTGTCCCTGCCTACGGCTTCGTACTTTTTTAATATCAAATTTGGGTGAATGAGATTGTAAATTTTCAGTGTAAAAGGCTGACATTTTCTACCTGGGATAAAGTAGGCCAGTTCAGGTATTTTTCTTCAATTCAAAATTTAAATATTGCTCAGCTTATCAAAAGTGTAAAAGGATTCTCTTCTGGGGCTTTGCTGGTTGCTGCAAAGCTGATACACTAATTGAAAAGGAAGGGCATTTCCTCCCTTAACTCAACCTCAGCTGGTTGGGAAGTTAAACAAAGTTATAGAGCAACTAATAGTGGAATGGAGTAAGTATCAGTGGTATGTTTACTTTGAGTTAGGCACTATGCTAGGGATTTCACCTATGGTTTTTTTAATTCTTTAGCGTAATATCTTGTAACAAAGGTGATATACTAGTTTTATAAGTATAGAAACAGAGACTCAGAAAAGTTAAGCAGCCCACTGAAAATCAGACTGCTAGTACCTGGCAGAATTTGTTCTGGAATCCTTTTCCATCTTCTGTGTATACTTTTAAACAAACACAGACAGAAGTGCTATAAACACATAGAATGAAATAGCTGAACATGAACAGAAAGAATTTTTGATTTTAGGTGGACGGTGGAATGAAGAATGGAATTTTAAGAGGAGGAAAAAGCACATCTGAGCAGAGCGTATTTGAAAGACAGTGAAAAGAATAGCCTACTCCAAGGAGTTTCCTTCCTCTTTAAGCTTCGTAATAAGAATCCATTTTTTTATGCCTTTCTAATTACTAAAGTTTTAGAACTAGTCTACATTTGAGATGCAAGGATAGTTCATATGGGTTCTTTCCGCAAGATACAAATTATGCTTTTTTTTTTTTTGCTCCTTAAATATACCCGTTTCTTTTAAACCTTGGGTTTTGTTTTGTTTTTTTATTTAAAGTTGTCACCATAATAGACAAAAAATTCCACAGAGGCAGGGACCATGCTGTTTCGATGACCATTGTATCGTCTCACACTTTGCTTGGTGCCTAGAACATAAATATTTGCTCAATGACTTTTTCAAGCTATAGCTTTATCTTTATATGTTTTAGAGTGTTCCTATGTAGAGAAATTTTCTTACTGTTACTTATTTTATATGCCCTAATAATTGTTCCTCTGCCCAGTCATTCTCCACAGGTTCAGATTCATTCAGCAAACACTTGTAGAGCATTAACTATATCCAGGTCCTGTTCTAAGCCCTGGGGAGATGTAGCAATAAACATAGTAGTTAAAAACCTCTATCCAGTGGAATATGCGCTTTAGTACACTGACTGGGAAGGTTCCTTGCAGCATTGTCATGGTTATTTCTCACCCCCACCTCCCCCCAGTAAGAAAACATACTTACATGACTAGGTGTTTTTCTTGCAGGACAAGTTGCCAATTTAGAAATGCTGTCATGCCTGTGTTACTAAGTAACACCGCATTTCTCAATCAAAACCAGTTTTTATTAAGCAACATCAAATATTCCAAAAGCATTTTCCAGGGAAGAAAGAACATTCAGATGCAAAATAGTTTGTCACATATTTAGAGAAATGGAAAGTGTGGTCAGAATTCATGAATGTCAAACTCAAGCTTGTTTTTATTATTTAAATTGCCCCGTATTTTAGTCCTGTTGAGCTTGTGTCTATCTGGCTATTTCTTTTTCTTTCTTTTTTTTTTTTTTTTAAGATTTATTTATTTATTTTATATAAGAACCAGGGTGCAGGCCAGATGTGCAGGAGGGTGAGAGGATTCACCGGAGACAGAGTGGGGAACAGAACAGGCAGACTGACAAAATATACTGCTGAGGGGAGCAACAGGTGATACAGGAGAGGTCTGCCACTCCATGTGGGTATCTCCTTGGTCAGCGAGGATCGAGCTGGCACTGCAGAGGCTGCAGACAGCTTCACAGCGCTGCGCTCAACCGCCTGTTCCACCAAGGAGCCCTACCTGGCTATTTCTCTAAGTGGTCAATTAACAATTATTAAAGGATCACAACATTACAAATGTCCTTATAGAAACAAAAAAAAACTTTGTTAGAAGATATTAAAAAGCTTAATTTAGTAGATATTAGTGGTTTTCTTGCATCCACGTTTGTATTTCAGTTACAGTACAACTTTTCTGTGTCTATAAAAGTAGTATTTCTAATAGCTTTATTTTCATTATAGCCTTTACTGTGGAAAATCTTAGAAATATAGTAGTAGTCATCATGAAATATAGCTTAGTACTCAGTGTATGAGAGAATCTAATTTAGACCATGGAAAGCTTGTAACGATGATTGTCAGCTGACATTTGTCAAGTGTTTGCCATAGGCAGGCATTGCCCTCACTTTACAGGCATACTTGAACTTACAGTCCCATAGTGTAGTTACTGTTTTTATCCCGTTTTGTAGAAGAAACTGGGTCCTAGAGAGACCAAATGAGTTGACCAGCATCACATGATTGGTGCAACTGATATGTGAACCAGGGTCTGAGACCAGTGCTGTGCTCCTAACCCCCTCACTGCATAGCCTCAAGAATTTGCACAGTTTTGGTCTGGGGATTTTCAAATGCCTTGTAGATGCTTCAGGACCGTGAGTTGTTGGTATACGGAACCTAACCCTTGAAACAAAAACGATAATTTGAACTTCATGATTGTTTGACATAGTGCCACTCATTTTCATTATGTTTGCGTCTTAATATATTTCATACAATACTTCCAGGGACTAATGAATGTTTTTCTTTTTTCCTTTTTGACAGCATTGGATTCAAAGGCTAACAATTTGTCCAGCCTGTCCAAGAAATACCGCCAGGATGCGAAATACTTGAACATGCGTTCCACGTATGCCAAACTTGCAGCAGTAGCTGTATTTTTCATCATGTTAATAGTGTATGTGCGGTTCTGGTGGCTGTGAGTAGTGAATCCAGTCACTGGCAAGGGCGAACCTAGAACCTGGCAAGTGTATGTTTTCAGGAAGCTGAGCTCACAGAGATGTGTATTAGAATCCAAGTGGAACTTCTGCCTCTAAAGACCTTGCAAGAAAAGATCCTGAAAATGAAAGGTTACACCTCATTTAATGATGCTTAACCCTAAGTGGAAAGTCTCTTTTGGGGGCAGAGGCTTTCTCTGGGTGCTAAGCCATATATGTTAGGGAACAGTAGATTGTTTTTATTTTGTTTTTTCCCTCCCAGTGTCTTACAGTTTAAAACAGCCCTGACTGGGGCATTCTCAGTCTCTAATGGAGCCATCAGTGAGATTTGGCTTAAACAACCTGTTTAAGTCACATTCTGAAATTCATTCAGAGAAGGCAGCCCTCTGGAAAGGTTTTCGACTCTAGCTAATCAACATTCCTTTTGTTGGTGACATTTGTGATTTTCAGTAATCTGAGTCTTTTGATGGCCTTTTAAACAAGACTCCAGTATGTGAAGGTTAATTGCTGTGCTGCAAAGATCTTGTCTGTTGGCCCCTGTAGGAAGTTAACCTTTATTGTTTTCCTTTTTAACTACTTTGCTTATTGCACAATTGCTTTAAGGTTAAAGGAATTATATTAAGATGCCTTGAAATTATATTATAGCACTCCTTGATTAAGAAACTAAAACGCTCTTTGTCATTTACTCCTTAAAATACTTAAATTAGTTTGGGACATTCTTAATTTTATTTTTCAGCAGGTGGTTTATATTAACATAAGAGTGACTGTGGCATACAGATAGCCAGAGGCCCCTGACCTAATTAGAAAGGCCCAGCTCAGAACAACAACGTTGGCCTGCCCCTTCCTTTCTTTCTCCACTACAGTTTTCCCCACTCTTTTCCTTCTTCCACAGTTTGCTAACATTTAAATTATTCTACCATATCCCATAAGCATCCTCTCAGGATCAATTTCACAATGAAAAATGTTCAACTATGTAGTTAAATTAAAATGTTTGCTGAGCAACTGTTCTGCTACATACATTTACCTGAGGAAGCCCCTTATACCTGCTTCAGTCTGCTCAGCTTCTCTGAGAATGTTCTAGAAGTAGATAATTCATTTTCAGTAGTTTGTATTAACAAATGAAACAGCACCTATGCTTGTTACCCCTTTTTTTCTCAGGGACGATTGGGGACTTCCTTTTACTTTGTGAGGTAGAATTTTTTAAATGGGGAGAATAGGCCTTTTAAATATTGTCACAAGGGTCTACAATATAACCTTTATCTCTTACACATACTGCAGATACTTCTTTAGATTGTACAGGATAAAGAGCCAACTTCTTACTTCTCAATATCTTTGAAAAGAACTGTAGCCAGTAAGCAATTTTATAATTCTGAGGGATATCAAAGCTACTGTCCTGATGGAGAAAATAAATCCTATTTCCTTATTAACAAGGCAACAGGAAATGCTTATTATATTCCTGATAACTTACAGAACTATCATAAAAGCTTTTTTCTTTGCATTTTGGACCTAAATCTGCCAGTTGGAATTTTATGCATGAAACATGAAGTTACTTTTTATAGCAAATCAGTGCTTTTAAGCCCCTATAAGACTTGTCCCTCAGTGATGATGTTGGTAATACAGGCCCTTGAAGGGCTGAGGACCCCGGTGGTAGCACGCCAGCCGTCCGTCCGTAGGAGTGGAGAGTGGCAGCTCGTGGGCGAGAGCTGCACGCTGCAGCCAAATGGTCAGCAGTGAAATAAATACTTCTAGAATGTTCCCTCCAGTGTGAAGTTTTGTTATCTAGTTATTTATGTATACATGTCCTTATTAGATACATTCCTGTTCAAACTCAATGGGTTAATTTTAAAAATGAGAGGTAGGGGTGATGAACAAAGGAACAGGAAAGTATTTTAAAATTACAACAGAAAATGGGAGGACAGGACTGCCATACAGCTCCCACATCTGTTCTTTATTGGGCAGTAGAGAGATCTGACTAGATGAAACATTAGGACTCAAAACAGGCAGCTCAAATAGTGCAGTCGTGCAGGGGGCACATGAGGAAGAGGCATAATTGACTTGGGGAAGGAAGATGACTTGTTAAATGACTTGTGCAAAGCTTTGAGTTAAAGAGTCAGGCACATTTAGGGGGATTACAGTAAGTCTGGCTCAGCTTAACTCCTGGGGTACGGTGTAGACCTGAGAAAGAACAGGACCGGTTCACTATCATAAAGGGACTTGTCTACCATGCTGCTGGGGTTAGTACTACACTATCTGTGGCAAGAGATGGCATCAGATCACATGATCTTCCTGGCCGTAGTGAAAAATTAGAGAGTGATATGTTTGGAAATAAGGAGATGAAACTAGGAAGCCATCAATGCTAGAATGAGACAGGAATCACGTGATTTTCAAGAAAGGCATTCTCCCAGGTACCAAATAATAATACGTAATGGTTTCTGTGTTAGGAACTTACTCTCACACTGAAGTAAGAACTGTTCACACCATATGAATAAAGAGCCTTTATAAAGGATGCCACTCTCAGGCACAGAGTCAAGTAATTTGCCAGGGTGGAAAGTGATACAAGCTGAGATTTAAAATTTGGCGATTTGATTGCAGAGCCTGCTTTTCTGCACTGTGCTATTTGATCAAGAGGTCAAATAAAAGGTATCAAGAAATGTATTTTGAATACAACAATCAGGTGTTTAAGCATACAGGCAGAAATAATTCCAGAGAAGTACGGACAAAAGATTGCAGTGGTTTGGACTGAATAACTAGGAAGTAGGTGTGGAAATTCTGTGACAAGTAGCTTTTCTGGAAATGCCACTGAACTTCATAAAATGCTTTAAGAAGTTAAAATGTAGCAGTACACCATGACTCTTAAGCTTTTTGGAAAACCTTTGAAAATCTGATCAAAGGTATATGCCTTCATCCCCGGAAAGATGTTCATGTGTACATGTAACTCAGGTGTCACATGTTATGCCTGTGTATTTAAGAATTCCACAAAGCCTTTCCCTGACCTAGTGGTCCATGACCCCCCCCCCCCCCCCCCCCCCAGTGAAGGACTCCAGATCTGTAGGATGTGGAATTCAGAGGTGAGTACCTGGAGGCCTGGAAAACTGTCCAGCTGTGGCGGATTAGAAGGATTCTACAGTTTGGACTAACATTGTGGAGGAGATACATTATTGAAAAAAGAGTTGTGGTAATTTTCCTCTAGGGTACTCAGGGATCTGTGTCCCAGTTCCTCAAAGTCATTTAAGGATCTTAAAATTTATATTTTCTGCTTTTTTCAGTAGAAGTCTTCCACAAGCAAGTTAAAAGGGCAAATGGATAATCATTTCTGCACACACATTGAAAAATACATCTATAAGAAAACATCTCAATTCCCATCTTACTGGGAGGTTTTATGACTAAGCTCTTGACTGTTGGGTGGCCACATAATTAAGACTTTTGGTTAGTGTATTTAACAAGACAAACAACGCCACTAGGTTGTCTTTTCAGACAGCTCAGCAAAAAAGCAAAGAGCAGAGGTTAGAAAAGTTATAAATGTTACCGCTTCCAATAATAGCACATTTACAATTGGACCAAGTAATTTGTAAAGTTTCCCAAAGAAGCGTGTGTGTAGGGTAGCAAATTGAATAGGGTAGCAAATTGGATCGCGTTATCTATTCTTACTCATTACTGTCAAGCAGGATTGACCTAACAGTCATACTATCGTGAGCTGTTTAATCATTCAATTCTAATAAAGTTTATTTCAAGTGGTGTACCTGAATTCTCATTTCAGATTAGCAAAATTATTGGAAATTTGACCCCCACATGCTAAGCAAGACTGGACTCATTTTTTTCTCCCATAATCATAAATACCATGTAGCAGGCATTTTACAGGTAGTATCACAATGCTCACAGCAGCTTGCCCAAGTCACATGGCCGGTTAAAATACTTAGATTCAAATCCAGGGCTGCTTGGCACCTCGCAGTACACAGCAATGTTCACTGCAACTAAATAATGGTGGGGATGTGTGTTTTAGGCACTGGCATTTCACTTTGTGCTATTACTAGTTTGCTTTCAGACGACAGCCATTGTTTCTATGATTTCGTTTTACTGTTCCAGCCCCTTTTCATTCTCTCATGTCTCCCTTGTTTACTTTTTTTTTTTTTTTTTGAGTCTTTTTTTTTTTTTTAACATTTTATTTTTTTGCATAGAAGAGCTGGAGTATAGGACAGAGGTACAGAGGGTGAGAGGATTCACCAGAGACAGAGTGGGGACCAGAACAGGCAGATCTACTGAAATCCACTGCTGAGGAGAGCAGCGGTGAGACAGGAGAGGTCTGATGTGCCAAGTAGGTCAGACCCCAGGCTGGGGATCGAACTCAGGCCCTAGCAATGATAGTGCTGAGACTTAACCCCTAGGCTACCAGGGAGGCCTCACCCCCTTGTTTACTTAATTTTTTTTTTTTGCTCTTGAATTCTTGTATGCCTTTTCTCATCCTACGTTTGTAATGTCATTTCTTATTTGCTTCTTTTTCATTTGATTTCAATCTTTATCTACATCTGATTCACATAGGGCCTAGCAAAGTTTTTTGTTGTTGTTTTTTTTATCTGCCTTCCCCACCTCACATTTTTTAATCCCTTTTCATTTTACTTCTTTATTTTCCTAGATGCTATTTTTATTTAGTAGTTAATGCTACGGCTTTGTTTCTGTAAGTGAGAGAGTCAAAATCAACATTCATATTTACGATTTCTTTTCAGACCTCAATTTACCTTTTGATAATTTTATACTATTCTCTAGTCTCTTTTTAATCAATGCAGTTATGTTCCCGCTTTAAGATATCCCTGTATAAAAAAACACACTGCAAGATTTCTTCCAAGAACAAACTTGTACTTTGTCTTCTGTGTTTAGAGAATCAACTTATATTACTGGTAACATGTGCTACTGGTAACTCTAAAATATACCTGTCTTCCTCAGACTTGAGTTACAGACCTCAGTTTTTTGCTACTTAACTGGCTGTCTGTGTTTGACTATTCCAGACACTTCAGTGCCCTGAAACGCGACCTCCCTTCCATCACTCAAAAAGCAAGGCCTGACCTGTGCTCCCTACTGTATTTCCAAGTTTTACCTAAACTTCAAGTCATGAAATTACAGTTGGCTCCTGTATTTTCTCCTCCTGCCTTTCAACTGGTAACTAAAATCCGGTTTCCATAACTGCCTGCCTGTGTCTCACCATCACTTCCTTTTTGCCTTATTTCAGGTATTATTTGGACTCTTGTCCTTAACTCCTTTCCTTATACGTCACCCTCTTTCAGCTCAGCAGCACCATATTCATAACATCAGGAATTTTCCTAAAGAGCTGATCACACCCCCACTTCATATAGAACAAAAGGTCACACAGTCCAGCCCGCCTTCCATCATCTGGCCCATCGCACCATCCCGGACGCATCAGCCCCTCCCCACCGCCACCTTGTTTGGGCCACAGCAAGTTGTCAAGCCTTCTCTCACCGTTTTATGTTGTGCCTAGTTTATTCTGTATCTCTACCATCCTCCGCTTTCTACCTCCAAAACCTGCTCACCTTCCAAAGACCCGGGTCTAACATTTCCTTTATAAAGCCTCCGGCACCTTCACATCCTCCTCACCAACCTGGGAGAAGTTACGGTTTCATCCTCCCTTGGCGACTTGTTTGTATCGCGTAGAACCTACCAATGTAAAATCATTGTCATCGTGTATTTGTTTATCTCCTTGGCTACATGCTGTGAGAGGTCCCTGGGGTAGAGACCTGTTGCTTGGCATGCGCGGGTCCCTGGCACTGAGTACAGTGACCGGCAAGTGACAGGTGCTCGGCACGTATTTGCTGAATGAGTACATGGCGTCCTAAAAATTTATGCATGCATTTTTTTTGGAGTTGAGCTGTCCGGTAAGTTGTAGGTAGAACAAACTATGAATGAAAATGAAGTGGGAGAAAATGAAGTGGGAGAAAATGGTGCAGGCCTAGTAGAATGGGAAAGGAAAAAGCCCAATAAAGACCCCCCACGGATGAACAGGAAGAGTCTAGTGTGTAGTGAGCACCTTGGGGAATAGGAGGAAAGGCTATAGCAGAGGAAATTGATTATTTAGGCAGAAACGGGGTGAAGAGGGGGCGGAAACTACGGAAATTAGAGTTGGACAGAAGCACAGATGTCAGCGAGTTGGCAGGTGTCCATCTGGGGGTGTTTGCCATGGACCCTACAGCCCTCGTGCCTGTGGCTCTTGTGTGGAGGATGTCACATGAGCCTCCCATGTTCCATTACTGCCACTTTGTCACCTGAGGACGTAGCAAGGTCAACAGTAAATATGCCGTTTTGACAAACATGGCAAAGACATTTGACCACATTGAAGTTAAGAAAGTGGTGTAAGTCCTGGTTTCCACCAAGTTTGCACCTGCCAAAATCGTTCTCCCAGTGACTGCTCTGCAGAAGTGTAGGTCGGCATTGACGTTTGCTGGGCTAGTCTGCAGGGGCAGGGAGTAAGACATAGAAAGGTAAGAAATGAAGAGCAGATCTGTCTGCCTTTAATCATTTGCATTAAAATGCAGTGTGTTTATTGACACAATTTTAAAATAAAAGGACATCAACTCAACTCGGTTTGTATTGATTTTTTTTAATCTTTACTTTTTCTTCCATCCTTTTCAAACTCAGTTTTCCCTAGGAGGAGAGAGGGAACTGACACAAAACTTTGCTTGCTAAATAAAGCTTCTTTGAAAAAAGGAGGAGACTTAAGAACTTCCAAGCAAAAGTTGAAGAAGTTCTATGGTAGACCATCCACTCGCTGTAGAATTTATGTTGTTACATTTATTTTTGTTGATAAAATTACTGTGTCCTTGCTAGAAGCATAACCCGGCATGTTTATTTTCTTCAGTTGCTTGAACAGTAGTGTAAAGCGAACAGTGCTGGAGGACAGGCTTCCAGAAAACTACAAAGAGGGCAAATCCCTGGCATCACCTACGGCAGGTTCCGTGGTGAGAAGGAAGAAGCTTTGCCTGGGGGTGGGAGACGTGTCTTCTAGACCCAGCTCACCACTTAGGGACATGTGCCTCAGTTTCCCGTGGGTGATCTGCCTACTTCACATGAGAATTTCATGACCCGTGAAGTGACCTGTTGCACCACACTGTTACTGCTGCTGCTCGAACAGTTCAAGAAAAGCACTTGTGACCAGTGCAATCTTGCCCGTTCCTCTGGAAACCAAGAAGCCATTTCCATAACTAAACTCTCGATGGGCGATCTCCCTGGCTGGTTCTGCCCAGCAGGGCATGTCTCAGGCCATGGCTTAGTGTTCCCAGAAGAGGGCAGTCATCTCCAGTCCGAAGGCTCTTGGCCAATCCTCCAGGTCTAAACTAGTGTTTCCGTGAGAGGAAAACAACTAGACTGTAAAAATTGTCCTCAAAAAACAATGGTCTTAGGTGGCAGATGTGACAAATCCCAATATATTCAAGACCGCAAGTGTTCACTTATTTCACATCATATTTTGCCTTTTCTAGCTCCCAAAAAAAAAAAAAACAAAAAAAACTTGGGGCTGTTGTTTTAATCCCATTTTAATTATTTGACCCGAGTAACTAGAAACCCCAATAAATGTTTTCCCATTTCACCCCAGATTTTTAGACCTCATGTGCCACTGATTTTTATGCAGATGATTTTTTTTAAATCAGAGAGGAAAGTAAGTTGTTCAGACCTGAACCCTCTGATTTAAGATGCCTCTTTAACTCCAAGAGTAATTCTCAGTGTCTGAATGTGTCGTAGAGTGTGTCTGTGTCATTTGCAGCAAATATGACCTGTGTCTAACCTTTCTTACTGTTACTCAAATTTGTTTAAAAGATCCTTGTGATTTGATACTTTATAAGAACATCAGCTGACACTTGAACTGTTCTTCGTAAGTTGCTTTCATAAATGTTTTCTCATCCGCGGTCCCATTGTACAGATAAATTTTCTCAGCTGCCATCAGATACCGCACTTCGCTTGAAAAGAGGCCGCAGGGGACACCCCCTGTGTTGAGAGAGCCCCGAGGGTGGTTATCATCTCGCTCTTATTAAGTGACAGAGAAGCCAGATCTGAATCTGATGCTTGTTCTGTCTGTCTGACCATAGTCAGCGGTGAGGGGGTTAGACTCTCGGCTAGTTTTTCGATTCCTTCCATTTTGTCACTTCATGTCTGGCTCTGCTCTTTCGTATAACCGACTCTTTCCCGCTCCACCCACTCCACGGCCGCCCCCCAGTCAGCATCCTGTCCCCATTCCAGCGAACCCTCTTCCTGTTCTTTGGAATTGCATCACATTCTTGGCTTAATGCAGCCCAGCACCCCCGCACTGGCACCGGGGAGCGCACAGGCCTCCTGGATGGGTTTGGTGAGCATGGAATAAGTCACTCACTTCCTGACTTCCAGCCCGACTGAATTTTGCCTTCGGAAAAAAGTATATATAGTTCTCAGATGCTTGGTTGTTGGTCTCTAGATCCCCTTCACTTCAGTCCTATCTGGGAATGAGCACAATTTTACCAAGCGGGAGCCGTGAGGATGGGGGTGGCTTTCCTACCCAGCCTCGCCTGGCGCTCGCCGCCCCTGGGGAGAGCTGAGCTGCCATGTGGCCGGTGGAAACCCCGGTCTTTTTCCTGCCTGGCTCTGGGTGGCAGCTGAGGCTGCTGACCTCGTCAGGCCCCTCGTCCTCCTTGGTTTCCACACGTGCTGTCTTTCCCACCTTAGCCCACTCTTCAGGACCCTTTGCAGCAGCCTCTTTCTCGACCGACTCAAAAGTATTGATGTCCCTGCTCACGCTGTCCTGGATCAGCCCATCTTCCAGCTACACAATCTGTGGAAGATGCTGTTGCCTTAGGTTGCTTTAGGGGATAATGCCCACCGCCTTAGGTGCACATTGCATTCCAGGCTCATGGAGTCAACGGCCTTGTAGGAGCCTTTCCAACTGGAAATTCCTGAAGCCACACTAATGAACTCACTCCTGCAGACTATTCCTGTTCTAATGTTCCTTATCCCGATATCTGCCACCACCCCCACCCAGCCAGAAACCCAGGACCTGTCTGAACCACCCTTCCCCTCACCCTCCACATCCATGGATAACGGGCCCCGTCCAGCGGCTTCCTTGGTCTGCCCCTTGCGTTATCCGCAGCCTTGCCCCACCCACGTGACCATCTCTGGGTTTTTGCAAGTCTTTGTTAGTTTCCTGCCTCCAGTTTTCCCCCCCTTGAATCATTTCCCATTGGCCACCCAAGTTTTTTTTAAGTGCAATTCTGATCAATTCAACTCCACTCCTGTGCTTAAAATCCTGTCGCTGCTTCCATTATCCACAGAAGTCCGGCCTGGGCTTGGCTCACAAGCCCGCAGCCATCAGCAGCCTGTCTCCCTGCAGCAGCCCGATGCCAGTGTTCGAACACACCCTGCTGCCTCTGACTTCTCGACCCTCCCAAGCGCGCTTTTCTTAGTCTGGAACATTCTCATGCAGGGCCTCAGACACGGCTAAGCTGACTGCCACCCCCAACTTGTGATTTATCTTACTCTCACATCAGAACTGAATTTGGATACTTAACTTTTAATTAGTTCTTGAATCAAAATGCAGAACTGCCTTATCCCACCCTAAATCATCCTTATTCCTTTGCAATATACATCCGAGGGAATATTGGTTTTCATTCATTTTTATCCATCAATATAAGACTTCTTTAATGAAGCACTATGTGATGTAGCAAAATAGGAACAATTGAAGGAGGACTTTCCCCCCACACTTTAATTTATTTGTTTTTCTAATTATGTTTAGTGAGGGGACATGGGTTCACCACACCGTCTGTGTGTCAGGGCTGTACCAAGGATATATGCTACTGAAAATATATTTGAACTAGTTAACTTAAGTCAGGAAAGCCTTTTACCACCCCTGAATGTAGACCAGGACATACTTTTTAAATTACTGGACTGTTTTCTGACTGTTACTCATCGTGACATTCTATCTTGGGAACTTTTCCTCATTTCCTTCTAGTGCTCTCCTTCCTCGCCTCCCCAGCCCCCCTCCGGTGCCCCACAGTTGGCCTGCATGGAGCCAGCTTGCATGCAGCGGTGGCTGCTGTGGGGCTGCGGTTAGAGAGAACTGCTCAGACTGCAGCAGGAAAGCCTTGAATCGAAAGCAAAGGGGAGGAAGCACAAACCCGATCCCACCACAAGGCTGCTGAGTGCCCAGCGCAGCCCAAGCCGCACCCTCTGATGAGGCGTCTTGTGGAGGAGAAAGAAGCCGCAGGGGCTAAGAAATCAGCAGCACAGCCTGCCCTCCATTTCCGCTGCCCCAGGCTTCCTGGGTCGTGGTGAGTACTACCAGGTACTCGCCCAAGAAAGTGGGTGATGACAGAAAGGCCAGCAGAGAGGTCACGGCCGCTAAGGCCCGGAAATAAGAGACTGTGGACCTTCCCTCTGCAACTCTGCACACAGTGTGGCTGAGCACAGAGGTCCCCGGGTTGGAGAGCTCCTCGGGTATCTCTCACTGGGGTGAGGGCTTCCGCGCTCCCGAAAAAAACACCCTTGCTACCTGCCTGAAAGACAGAAAGACTTTCTTACAGTAGCCAAGCGTGTTTGCTCCAGAACGGAAGAGAAGGCCCTCTGAGATATGACAGAGAACTTGAAATTCGCATTCAGGTAGAAAAGACTGTTTTCAGACGCCTGATTTCCACAGAGGGAGGAGGAAGGCAGGAGTGGGGAGCATCCAGGAGAGAGTCCCCTGCTTTGTGACTTTGCCAGGGGCTGGCCCTGACTGTTGCTGTTCGTCCCCTCTGCTAGCCCACGGGATACGAGTGTTTCGCAGCCTGAATCGTAGTCAGGGGGATGGAGAATGTGGGAAAATGTGGAGGAACAGTCTAGATTTAAAACCTTGGTCACCCTGGGAACTCCTTGGAGTTACAGGGTCTCATGTAGTAGTTCATTATCTCAGAATCTGAGTTGAGAATTGGACCCTGCTTTGGAAGCTGGTGAGCAAGAGGGCACCCCGAGAATGGGGTGACCACCTGGTCTGGAGGAGCACTCACTTGCTCAGCTGGAAGTGGACGCTGTGTCTTCACAGATGCTGGACTCACGCTTCAGGTCATAGAACAGGAAATATGGTTTAGTGCAGCTGCAGGGCAGAGAGAACTTGGGGTGTACCCAACTTACCCCCTGGCCTCTTTGCACCAACTTTGCTATCCTGTAAGTGCCAAGGATGGAGTCTGGGGAGCACTGGGAGGTGGGGGCGCCTCCCTGCAGGCTCCACCTTCCCTGACAGCCTCCTGACCCCCTCCTGTCAAGTTCAGCTTCCTTAGCCTCTGCAACCCAGAAAATCTTCTAGACCATTCATGAAGCTTAAATGGAGAGATTTAAGCACTGAAATAAGAGGTGAGAGAAATAATTCTGAAATACAGGGACTTTCTCTCACTAGGCCAGATTTGCCAGTGGTAAAAATGTGGCCTCTGCTTAAGCAATCCCAACAGGAGTTGGACGAGATCTACAATAAAGGAGAAAGAAAGGAATTTGTAGTTGGATGGGTTTGTTTTCAAATTATCCTCCCTTCCTCCCTGGCTCTCCCTCCCTCTCCCACCCACACTCCTGCCTTCCTCCAGAAGGGAGAGGGAGGGTGTCCATACAATGGAGGCCGCTGGGAGCTCAAAGGAGCTGCAAACCCTGGCAGAGCCAACTGTTTTCAGGGGTCAAGGACATTCCTCTGATTAAACCCTCACGTGCACTAACGGTGCATGACCCCAACTGCAGGAGCGGGGTGGCTGGGCGCCCCAGGTGCGCTCTCCCAGCTTGCTTGTGACCTGACTTAGCACACTGCATTCCTCAGACAAGGAAAACTAATAATATGAGTGCAGAGAGGAGAGCCAGGGTGCACAAGCTACTTTTTGAAAAAGCGTGCTTGTGAAAGAAGAGACTTCAGTTGGCTGGAGGGCATGTGGGAAAAGAATTTATTTCTTTAAATTGATTTCATTTCTCTTTTTTAAATGGAGAGAGGTTTGGGTATGTTTACATACTTGAGGGGAAAGAGTCTAGCGAGAGATCTTAAACAAAGAACTTTATTCCTGAGTTGGAGTCTCTCATCTACCAAAAAAAAAAAGTGTAGGTGGAAATTAAGGAAGAACCAAGTGCACAGTCGTGGCACACATTGAAAAGCTCTGCACATGTTAATTATTCTGTCACCCTCCAGAGGCTGCAGTGGGATCTTCAGTAGGAAGGGTCAAAACACAGGAGGCAAAGGCCTAGAGTGCTGTGATTGGACTGTTGGGGGATTGTGTGTGTGTGTGTGTGTGTGTGTGTGTGTGAGAGAGAGAGAGAGAAAGAGAAAGTGTGTGTGTGTGTGAGTGTGTGTGTGTTACTAGGTAGGAGTTACCAACTCCCTGCAGACTTATTTTTAAATTCCTATTTAAAAAATGGACACATTTCAGAGCCCTCTCTCTAACATAAACACAATTAGAAAAACAAATAGAAGTGGGGGGCGGGGAGAAGTCCTTAACATTTTCCTATTTGGTTCATACCTCCCTGCTTGAAAAATGCAGTCTCCGTTACACCACATAGGACTTCATTAAAGAAGTCCTATGTTGATGAAAAGAAAAACACAATATACCCTTGGACGTATTTCGAAGAAGAACTATAGAGGATGGCATAAAGCTATTTTGCATTTTAATTCAAGATCTAATTAAGTTCAAATCCAGTTCTGATTGGAGAGTCAGGTAAATCACCTTTGGCCTGTTTATGGTCCTCTATTAGAGTGTTCCAAAGAAAAGTTAGGGGCACCATTGTAGAAGTAAAAGCTTCCACAATGAAAAATGCCCTTCTAGAGAGGCAAGGGCTGGTCGAGTAAGATTAGGGACGAGAACTTCGGTTGTTACCACTTCCAAAGGGACCGAATGGAACAATCTGGTGTCTTTTTCCAATAGTGAACAAGAAGCCACTTTTTAAACACAGCTTGTTTGGAGAGATAATTCATGTACCGTAAAGTTCACGCATTTAATGTCAATGGTTTTTAAGAGAGGGTTGTTCCTCCCTCACCTTCATGCATTTTATAACCTTTTGATCATCCCAGAAAGAAACCTTGTTCCCCTTAGCTGGCCCTCTGGCTTTCCACCTTGCGCTACCCTAATTCCAGGCAACCACCAGTCTGCTCTACTTTTCTCCCCGTGTGCCTCGTCTAACATTTTTGTGTAAGCGAGATCCCTCAGTGGGCGGGCTTCTGGGACTGGCTTCTTTTACGTCACACTTTCGAGGCTCGACCACACGGTGGCACGTATCTTTACTTCCTTTTTCTTGCCCAGTGCGCTGGCATTGCATGGCGTTAACACAGTCTGTTCACCCGCTCATCAGTTGATGGGCATTTGGGCTTTTTCCACTTTTTGCCTTTTCTACAAATGAAGTTGCTGTGGCAACTCACACACAGGCCTTTGTGCACACCTGTGCTCTCCCTTCTCTTGGGTACATACCCAGGGTGGAATTGCTGGGCCTCTGGCAACTCTACCAGAGGGTCTTCCTTTTAGAGGAACTGCTGAACCCGGCTCCCAAGGGGCCACACCATTTCACTTTCACATTAGCAGTGCATGAGGGTTCCAGCTTCTCCACATCCTCACCCCAAATCGTTACCGTCTGCCCTTTTTATCATAGCCTCCGTAGTGGGTAGTGGGTAGAAGTGGTAGCTCCCTGTGACTTTACTTTGCATTTCCCTAATGAAATTCCGAGTGCTTACCAGCCGCTCACCTGTTTTCTGCAGAAAAAGGCCGATGGTAACTTTCAAACATTAAAAACTTGTCTTTTTTCATGACTGAATGATAAGAGTTTTAAAAATTCTAGATACAGATCAGATGTATGATTTACAGATATTTCTTCATTCTATGGCTTCTCCTTTTGTTTCTGGTATCCTTGGAAACACAAAAGTTTGTACTTTTCTGCAATTCATCAACCTTCTCTTCTCTCCTTGTGCTTTAGTGTTGAATCTAAGAAATCGTTGTCTGACCCAGGGTCACATGCTCCTGGTTTTTTCTAAAAAAAAGGTATCATTTTGGCTCCTACATTTAGGTCTATGATCCACTAGGAGTTAGATTCTGTGTATGATATTTGATCATTAATTCAAAATTAATTCTTTTGAGCGTGGTTACCAAATCATCCCAACACCATTGTTGAAAAGACTATTCTTTCCCTACTGAAATGTCCTCGCCTCTTTATCAGCTGTAACTGCTGGGGCTTATTTGTGGATCCTTAAAATTTGCCCCACTGTCTGTACTTATGCCTATACCACACTGCCTTGGTTATTTAGTTTTCAGTAAATTCATTTTCTTTGAGATTGTCCAGCTCTTTTGAGTCCCCTGATTCCTAGATGAATCTTAGGATCCTCAGAAATGAACACCCTAAATGTCATAAGAAAGCCCCCACTTTTAACAGATAATTAAAATTTTTTTCTTCCATACTTAAGTTGAAATTGGATAAAAAGGACTGAGCAAGAAGTCAGCCTTGAGTCATGGCTGTGGGGGCGGCGGAGGAGAGTTTGAAAGGGAGACCAAGTTGAGGAAGGAGAGGAATAAAGGAGCCAAGAAGTCGGGTAAACTTCCCGCCCTGGTGAGAGGAATGTTTGTTCAGAGGAGGCAGTTTAATCTAGCACCAGGGGACATTGTGAAAGATAATTGAAATTGTTAAATCCATTGATGTCCCCAGGAGAAGAAAGAAGTCTCTAAGTAAGCAGTAGTGTTAGTTTGTTGATTCTTACAGAAGAAGATTCCCATCTAACTATGGGAAGCAGGACTGTAAGATGAGGGGGAAAAAAGAAGAAATTCTGCTTTATCTTTCCTTACCTCTGTGGCCCACCCTAAATATTATCCATTTTGCGATTCTGCCCTTCATAAGTTCCCCAAAAGCAGAAGGTGAGAGAGAAAGAAGCAAGCCACAGTGGGAGAGAAGACTGGAGAGGGTTCGTTTAAAATGAAAGGTTTTGGGGCCTCCCTGGTGGCACAAGAATTTAAGACAAAACACTATGAAGCTATCTGTAGCCACTGCAGCATGAGTTCGATCCCTGGCCAGGGAGCTGACCCACAGGGCACAGCAGACCTCTCCTGTCTCCCCACTGCTCCCCTCAGCAGTGGATTTCAGTAGATCCACCTGTTGCACTCCCTGCTCTGTTCTCTGGTGAATCCTCTCACCCACAGCATCTCTGGCCCGCACCCCAGCTCTTGCATGCATAGATAAATAAATCTTCAAAAGAAAGAAAGGTTTTTTAGGTTCTGCTGGTGGCATGCAAGGTGGAATGTGGAACAAGGGTCATAGGATGATCAAATCCACCGGCGCAGTAATCTAACTCTTGATAGTTTATCCTATGGACAAAGATAAATAGAAGCATGAGTGACAATGTTAATCACGTTACCTATACTAGCACCTGCTGGAAAAGTCTTTTTTTTTTTTTTTGGTGGGAGTGCAAACTGGTTTATTTTTTATTTTTTAAAGATTTATTTATTTATGCAAGCACTAGATACAGTCAGAAGTGCGGGTGGGTGAGAGGATTCACCAGAGCCAGAGCGGGGAACAGAACAGGCAGACTGACGAAATACACTGCTGAGGGGAGCAGCGGGCGGCAGGAGAGGTCTGCGCGTCATGTGGGACCCTCGTCAGTGGCTGGGGATCGAACCGGTGCTGCAGAGGCTGCGGACAGCTTCGCAGCCCAGCGCTCAACCGCTGCGCCACCAGGGGAGGCCCTGGAAAAGTGTTAAATCACTGCAATGGGAATATATTTTATGCCACCATAAAATTGTAAAGATAGTAAATGAGGATACTCGCTCCCCTGTCAACAGATACCCATTGCAGCCCTTTCTCTGCATTCTCTACTATTCTGGGTCCAAGTCACATCATTTCTCACCTGAATTGCCACAGTCACCCCCCAACTAGCCTTTCTGCCTTCACCTTTGTTTCTCAACCTCTAGTCACGCCTCTGTTCAAAAGCTTCCACCACTCCCCTCGGACTCAGGATAAAAGCTGATGGCCTTTGTGGGCCCCGGCTGGCCTCATCTGGTCCCCATTAGTCTCTGACCTCTCCTGACATTACTCTTCCTCTTGCACACCCCACTCTGGCCACACAGGCCTCGAACTGCTCCTGGGACATGCCAGCCTTCTCCTGCCCCACGACTGTGGACTCACCCTCCCCTCTCCTCCCACATGTCCCTTTGCCTGTTCCCTCACCCCCTGCAGATCTCTGCTCCCGACCATCAACTCCCAGGCCCAGCACTTCCTGTTGCCCTTCCTTGCTTCATTCTTCAACCTGGCATTGTCAGCCTAGCTGCCTTCTTTATTGGATTTTCGCCTGGTGTGCCCCCTGGGAACTGTGTCCTGGGAGGTCAGGGATTTATGTTTGATGCTTGTGACTGTGCCTGCAGTGTCTGGGCCGTGATGGGCACAGAGGAGCCATGTGGTAAGTATTTGGAGAATGAACAAACACGTCCATAACAGTAATCGTTGTGAAAATGAGTGTGATTTTCAAAGTGGGATGATGTAAAGAGTACCTGACCAGCCCGGGGGCCGGGGCATGGTGGTGCCCTGTGGTCTGGGAGCTGTAGGATAGGAGCCTCCTGGACCCAAGGCCATCATGGCCTCGGGCAAGTGCCTAGCCTCTTGGTTTCGCCCTCTGTGATACAGGCAGACTAATGCCTCCCTCACAGTATTGCTATGAAAGATAAGAAATAAGAAAATGAACAAATAAGAAAATGGATGTGACTATCTGGCACACAGACTATCTGCCTTATGAACATTAAATCTCACTCTTTTTTTAAGGAAGAAGATAGATCCAGTGGATGAGAACAGGGTGAAAATATTTTTAAAATGGAAACAGTTGAATGTATCAAATAGGGTAATTATGAACTTTTACAATTAAAAAATAGTCGAGCTTCCCCCCAAGCCGGGGGATATATTTGAAATGGTTGATTGGCAGTGAGGTCTTCCTAGTCACCCCCTGGGTTCTGGGTTCACCTCTGACACCGATGTTTAAATCAAGCAAGTCCTGACACCTCTGGACCTGTTTCCGTAAGTATAAAATAAAGAGGGTGAATTTAATAATTTTCAGTCCCATCAATACTTAAAATTCCACAATCCAAACAGGCCACTCCACCTGGCTTTGCCCCACGTCAGCCCAGCCTTGCTCCAACGTGATGACCAGATGTTTCTAATCTCAGGCGTAAAAGAATCCATTCTTCGGGTTTCAGAGGCCAAGAGAAAGTGGAAAGTTTAGGCAAAGTACTACGCAGACGAGCTTTCCATTCGCTGACTCTTAAACAACCGCATTGGTATTGTTCAAACTTAACATGAAAAGCAAAGCAAATATGTACCTTTGGGTTTGAACCAACTATGTGAAGCCATGAAAGAAAGTTGTGGTGTGTGTGTGTGTGTGTGTGTGTATGTGTGTGTGCGTGTGTGTGTGTTTAAAGCAACAACCCACAAGCAGACATCAGCAGTTCTCCCTCTAGCCATCGCCTGCACCCTGTGGCTCTCAGCCTGAGCAAGGAGGGACGGCTGGATGGAGGGTGGGGGGAGCCTCCCCTGCTCTGGAAAGCCTGTGGCTTTGTTTTCTTCGGTTGCTACCCCGAGGTGGAGAGGAGGGTGTTAGGGTTTGCAGGCTGCTGGCCACTGTCAGCAAGTTTGCAGGCCTGGCTTCACTTCCCTGCAGGGGAGGGAGGAGGGTCAGCTGCCCTGGCCTCCCTCCAGCCCCGGAGCAGCAGAGGACTCAGATGCCCCATCAGTCGCGAGGTTCTGACTTTACCCAGCTGAAAACTGACGATCTCATCTGGGAAGGGTCAGTTAAAAAATGACAGAACTGCCCAAAGTAAACAAAAGAACCGACCACAACAGAAACTTTCTCTTCGATCTTTCCTTATAATTACGGGCCCGGCCCAGCCCAGCTCTGGCAGGGCCCGGCCACCCTCCGTTGCCCCCGCAGGCCTTGCTGGAGTAAGTCCTCGCTGACCTGAGCGCCCCCCTGTCCCCAGGCCTCTCTCCAGCGCTCTCCTTGGAGAGCAGGCAGAGGCCAGATGGCATGGCATTTTAGAGCGAGTTTGGGGTTAGTCAGACAAGAAGACCTTGCGGAGCTCCTAATAAATTATCAGAACCCCTGGTAATGAGTAAAGTCGGCTTAATTGATGTGTCCAAGTGGGAGTTAAGCTCGGGGCAAGTCTGGTCTCATTTCTAACCTCAGCTTCTTTCCAGATTCTCACACACGGGTTTAAGGGGCTAAAAATAGAAAGTCAAAGTTCTTTCTCCACCTTTTCTTTCTAACCAAATCCTGCTTTGCTGACGTCCAGGGCTGTGTGAAAAACCCTGTTTGGATTGAGGCCTGAGGATGAGGACCTGAGCCTGCACCCAAGGGCACCTGTGCATGCCTGAGGCCATTTATCTGTCCGCCCTCCAGCCGCATCCCGAGGGCAAAGTGGGATGGCTGAGTTTTAGACTCCAGAAAGTCTCCAAGCCCTGGAGCTGTGTGTCGCAGCGTGAAGTCTGCTACAGGCGCGTCATCTCCTCCTCTTGACCACTCGGCTTCCACACCCGCTGACTCCCGCATCACCTTGTTGCAGGGAATCTCAAGCTGATACCTGTAGTGCATTGAGTGCCAAGAAAATGCAGCAGATGTGGGAAGTTGTTACTAACTGGCCTGAAAGACCATTATTGTTTCCTTTCTACAGATGAGAAAATCAGGGCTCAGGGAGGTTAATGACAGCATCATGCAATGAGGTGCTGAGACGTTCAGCTGGGCCCCCTGCTTCACATGAAGGGCGCTCACCCCTCGCCCCACTGAGGAGTGCAGGCAGCTGCAGGTGGTGCTGGGTCTGGGTTGGACGTGTGTGGCCCTAGCATCGCGGCCTGGCCCGGTGAGCTCTCACATGCTCGGGGGGCTGGGAATGGAGGCCTGGGGTGAGGCAGGCCTTCACGTGCAGTCTTATTAAGAAGTCTTTGTGCAGACCCAAGCCAAGCATAGGAAGCCAGCCTCTTCCCTGGCCCAAACCAAGGTTGCTGGCATCAGGGGCTAGGTCTTTCTCTCCTGTCTTTCTCTTCTTTTCTACATCCCAGTCATCTAAGCTCTGTATCTGGAACATACCCCACTTTATGGGCCCTGATGGGTTACAGTGACAATCTCTCATTACAGAAGCTGAAAATGTCAGAGCCTTCTTTTCCAGCCTCCTTGCAGCTCTGAACAGACATAAGGATTCAGGAAGTAGTGACCTTAAATTGCAAAGACGGCTGGATCTGTTCTGCAAAGAGTGACATTAAGAGTGACATTAGCTGCAAATAGCCACATTTGGTTTCTTTTTCCTTTTTTTTTTTAAAGATTTATTTATTTTTATACAAAATCTGGGGCACAGGCCAGAGGCATGGGAGGGTGAGAGGATTCACCAGAGACAGTGCGGGGAGCAGAACAGGCAGACCACCGAAATACACTGCTGAGGGGAGCAGCGGGAGAGGCAGGAGAGGTCTGTCGTACCATGTGGGAATCTCCCTGGCCAGCCGGGAATCGAACCCCTGCTGCAGAGGCTGGGGACAGCTTCACAGCACTACGCTCAACCTGCTGTGCCACCGGGTAGGCCCCACATTTAGTGTCAAGATGCTTCAGTGGCCGTGGTTCCAGCAGCAGGGACCAGACTCTGGGTGTTTACTGTCTCCGCAGCAGTGCCCCTGAGTGAGGAAGAGGGTCTCCATGGGGCTGTTCAGCAGCATAATTCTAGAAGTCATCTCTAGCCTCTAAATCTGCGTCCCAGTCCTCCTAGCAGGTCTGCAAACCACCCAATATCCAATAAATTTATTGTTTTTTGTTTATATTAACTGGAGTTTGTTTCTGTCTCTTTGGACTAAAAACACCGACCCACGTATCCATATTTTTAAAAATATGCACCTGGTTGTAAAACAACATATTCAGGACAAAAAATAACCAAACAAACAAGTATCCTTTCCTTCTTGACTTCTTACTTTCTCAGATCCCCTCTTCAGAGGTAGCTCTAACCGTTAGATTTTTATTCCTCCAGATATATTCTGTGTCTACATAAGCATGTCTATGTCTATCAGAAAAAAGCAACTTAAAAGGCATCAAACACACCAATGAGGTCTTTCGACACCTGTTCCACATCTTGCTTTGAAGCTTGATAATACAAGTGGGAGCTAATTCCTTCAGTACAAGGGCGCCTCGTTCTCTTCAATTGACTATCCCGCTGAATGGCTATATTGTAATCTCTTGAGCCAGTCTTCTGTTGTGGACAGCTGGGTTGCTTCGTTTCATTGACTACAAATAAGGCTGTGGTGAGTATTCTTGTAAATACTCTTAATGTCCAGTGCAGGCCTTTTCAAGGGATAAATTTCTGGCTGTGAAGTTACTGTGTCAAAGGGGAGAACTTTTAAATTTTGACAGCACCAAACCATAGTATAAAGAGCCTGCACCAATTTTTAATCCTACTAAATGTGTTGTCGACTCCTTGTCCCGTATCCTCACTTCATCAGCGTGTATGATCAGTGTCAACATTCAGACGGGCAAAGTGGATTCTCACTGTTTCCATGTTCATTCTTAATCTATGCGTGGGGTTCTGCATTTTTCACATTAGAAAGTCATTTGCATTTATTTACCTTTGTTTCCTATTCATGTTTTTTGTCTATTGTTTTTTCTATTTTCTATTGAATCTTGGTCTATTTTAATTCTTATAAGAAGACCTTATTTTAAAGAAACTAGCCTTTTTCATATCTGCTGCAAATATTTTTTCCCCAATTTGTTCTTTGGTCTTCTGACTATATACTATATTGTTTTTAGCTTTTATCTTACAGAAATATTTAATTTTCATGGATTTAAATTTGTTCCTATTTCTGATTATGGCATCTGAATTTTCTAAGAGTAACTTTGGATGGGAAGTTTCTCATGGGCTCAACTTTGAAGCTGCTTATTTAGAAAACAACGGTTGAGGCTTCTGGTGAAAGACAGCAGAATAAACATATGTATTGTGCTCCCCTCCCTTCTAGAAGTCAACCGAAAGTTAATATTTGATTAAGTAATATATTCACATGGTTCGAAAACCAAAAAAAATGGGGAAAGGCACAGAGCAAAAGGTTGCCCTCATCCATAACTCCCCTGGCTCAGTTTCTCCCTTCTTTCTTCATAAATGAGCACTGTTTTTGGTTTCTTATGTGCATTTCCACATGTATAAGGAAGATGCATGTGGAACCAAAGCAAAATTTAGCTAACTGGATGTTTTAAAGGATAAACTTATCTACAAGGACAAAGAGAACATGAAAAGGACAATAGCAAAATAATTTTAAATGCTGGGACATGGGCGAATGAGTGAAAATGCATACATTGTGCAAAAATGAAAAATAATGTAAAATATATATAAAATTTAAAAATGTATTGTTATAAGAAAAAAAAAGGCCTATGAAAATGAATTCTAAGCCTACAGATGAGAAATTTCCAGAAATCTCCACCGACTCAGCATTTGATGGCACTGGGTACCTTTGCGGTACTTTTTGTCTTTATTGAGGCAACATTGGTTTACAACACTGTATATGATTTAGGGGAACAGATTCACTCCTCCTCACTGTATCTTACCAACCACACCCACCACCAAAGCACCCACAGCTCTTTACCCTAGACCACGGCTTCGTAAGAATTTTCTTTAAGATGAAACTGATGGAAGACCAAATTTGAAGATACTGAGAGGAGGGGACTTAACTGGAGGAGAGTAAGGATTAAATTTGTGACCTAAGGGTAGAAAAACTATGAGAATAAAAAAAGGACAATTTTGAACTCCAGAGAAAGCAAAGTGTTTTCCAGGAAGGGAAAATGAACATAATTTCTTATATAACACAGGTGTGAATAGTATTTATTTACTCAAGATAATGTAAACACTTAGTATCAATCTAATAAAGATAGAGGAATATAATCCCAGGAAATAGATACACGTGTGTGTGGTATGGGAAGGAGTGAAAGTTAAATTCCCATCTTTCACGGTGGAAAGTCAATAGATTAAAATAAGGAAGTATCTGCAAGAGATAGGGTGATAGAAAAAAAGATCAATTAAAGCATTGGGAATGATCCCCTGAGGAGTAAAAAATGGCAGCGGGGGACTGTTAACTCGTAATGTTTGATTCTCTAAACGATGTGCATATTTAACATTGATATAAGTGGTAATAAAATCAGTAATTTATCTTTTTTCTTCTGCTATATGAAAAGGGAGGAAGTGAGACAAAAAATGTCCATCATCTCTAGCTAATAAGGAAGCTGGCAAGGTAAAATAAAACTGTCTTGTTCCCTGAGCCCATCACCCAGGGGAACTGTTCTCTTCCATCTCCTGAGACAAGACAAAAATTACGAGCAAGTTGGAAATTAGGGTTTAAAAATCTTTGATATCAAACTGAACTGTTAACAAACAGCTGCTTTGGGAGGGGTTGACCCAAAGAAATGACCCACGGTAAGTGCAAAGAAAGGATGGTATCAGATTCAAAAATGAAACCCAGATTCATGAAGGGGGCAATTAAAAGCACTGAAGTGTCTGTGGAATAAATTCTGAGCTGGTTCTGGATAGGAATTTCTTGGAAAAAATCTTGACATTTTATTTTAAATGCCTATTAACTTGAAATCCAGAGTTTAGCAAAATGATGATTTTGATTTATAGTTTTCATTGACATAAAACATGAAAACACTGTGTACACACTCTTGATGAACGAGGTCTCTGACTGCAATCACATTGTTTAGGCCAATGGCTCTATGAGGGCACCAGAGTCCAGCACTTTCTAACTGCAGGCAAAACACCCATGGGAATGAGGCCTCCTGAGAGCAAACTCGGTCCTACTTTCTCTCCTGTCTTCCATCTGTCTCCTGGACCCTTCTCCTCAGCCTAGAAAATGCTTGAAAATTCCCCATTAAAATAAAAATTAACAAAGAAGAAATTCACTGTCTAGTTATCACCCCAACTTTTTCTTTCCCTTGGTCGCAATAACTCTAAAGAATCACTTAACTGCCTTTACTTCCTCACCATGTGATGCTTCTTAACCCTGCAGAGTCTGGTTTTCTCCCCACCCTGCCCTGAACCAGCTCCATGAGTCTGGGCCCCCCTTAGTCTTCAGCCTCTTCCACCCTCCACTAGCAAAGCCTTCTGCAGCTCAACCCCTCCCTCTCCCACCCCGTCTCTCCCACTCCATTAGCTCTTTCCCTGTATTCTGAGTCATTCTTCTTTCTTCATTTTCCTTTCTCTGGTTCTTTCCTTGACCGCTCCCTCCTGGGCCTTCTCTAGAGAGCATGAGTCCACATGGTGTCACTTATGCGGGGGGCCTCTGGAGAAACATAGCAAAGGTCAAAGTCAAAGTAACAATAAGCCCTGGAAACTGGATCTGGAGCCACCAGAGCTGGAGGAGGGAAACAGGAGGCAAGAATGGGGGGCAGGGGGTACATTGGACTAGGATGGGGGGTTGTGGCTGCTCTGGTCAGGGGCAGGATATGGTAGCAGCCCCTGGGTGGGGGGGGGCCCTACACATCAAATGCTGTGAACCATGCTACCCCAATAAAGTGAAATAAAATAAAAACAAAAAGAATAAGCATCCTCAGAGACCCCCCTGGCTCCCTGCATGACTTGGCCTGTCTCCCACCCCGGGGTACCCCAGCTTGGGCTCACTACCCTCCAATTACACTGCTTCTTTCACTTCCTCAAATGTACCCTCTCTGGTGTCACCCCGAGGCCTGTTCCCTCTGTCTCTGCCACCCCACCCTCTTGCTGGCTATTTCCAACCCCTCTTTCAGGTCTCAGCTTTCTGCCACTTCCTCTGAGTGCCACTCCCCCCTCAAGGCTCCCCCTCCCCACGCTCACCAAGTGAAACCAGTCTGCCTCTTTCCTTTCTGAGAAATTGTTTTTCTCTTCAGATTATTTATGCAGTTTATAGATTTGGTGGAATGTGTGTTTGCTCAGGTGTCTGCCTTTCTCTAGACTACAAGTTCCGTGGGGACAGGGGTTGTGTCTGTGGCACTGGCCCCTGTCTATTCAGCACTCACCAGAGTCCCCAGAATAAGTGTGTGTTGAATGGACCAATGAGTTGCTTTCGTCACATCAGGCACTGCAGTGAGTCCTTTATACACATCATCTCGATTTTACTTTTACAACAAGCCCAGGCCTCGCTGCTATTATCAGGCACGTCGTTATCAGTTGAGGAAGCTGAAGAAGACAGATTGAGTCATAACGCCCAGCACCTTGCAGAGAAGGAGGGTCAGAGTTAGATTTGAAAAGGACATTCTTCCCACGTGTCAGGTGTCCGAATAATCACATTATGGTGTTTCCTCGCTGGGGAATCGTCTGCAGTGGCCTCCCACACCTCCGTGGGTCTTACCTCTCTTGTCTGGCTGTGGTTTGCTCTTGCGTCTCCTTCCAGGGCCTGGAAAGCTGGATCTGGTCTTGAGGGAGGCTGGCGGTCCTGGCATCTTTCCTATCCTAGAAGCTTCTGAGAAGCCCTGGGCAAACCTGCCTGGGGGGGTAACGATGGCGACGTGCAGTGTGCTTCTGTCTCCCGCCTTGCCGACCCCCCAAAGCTGAGGCTTCTTCCCTCGAGGTGCCTGCTCAGGCCTCTTTCCCTGCCCACACGTGCCCTCAACATTTTCCAGGCCCTTTCCCTGCAAAATGTCCCCGGCCTGGAAAATGTTCATGGTGGGAGGGTAAAGAAAACAATACAAAAGTAAAATGCCAGGTTGTGTAAATAGCTGCTGAGTTGAACGGTGCCCCTCCCCACCCCCATGTGAAGTCCTACCCCCCAGCCTGGGGAATCATATAAAGGGGATGCTCAAGTTTGGGTGCCGCCACTTGCGCAGGGTGAGGCCCTGACCAATCTGACTGGAATCCTGGTACCTGGACACCATGTGGAGAAACTGCCTTGCGCCGGGGACACGCGCTGGGACCAGAATCATGAGGGGGGCCAAGCTGCTGACCCCGAAGGACGTTCAAGAGGGCCAGGGACCTGCCAGGAGTGGGGAGAGAGGCCGGAGCAGAGCCCCCCCACTGCCCTCAGAGAGAACAGCGCTACCCAGGCTCCATCTTAGCCTGCAGCCTCCAGGACCAGGGAGGAGGGATTAATTTATGTTGTTTGGACCATTTGGTTTGTGGTACATTGTTATGAGAGTCCTGATTCACACTGGGTGGAGCGCCACGCTGTGAAGCTGTCCACAGCCTCTGCAGCGTGGGTTCGAGTCCCGGCTGGCCAGGAGATGCCCACATGGCGCGCCAGATCTCTCCTGTCTCGCCTGCTGCTCCCCTCAGCAGTGTCTTCAGTCCGTCTGCCTGTTCTGCTCCCTGCTCTGTCTCTGGTGAATCCTCTCACCCTCCCGCGCCTCTGACTGTACCCCAGGTCTTGTAAAAAGAAATAAATCTTTAAAAAAAAAGTTACCAGTGCTTCTTTGGGGAGGACAGATGATGGGTAATTTTGCTTTGCATTTTTCTCAGCACCTGTGGGTGTGTTCTCCATTCTTTTACATCTCTATATATGTCTTAGTACATAACATCTCTATATTATGTCTTAGTACAGAGTCCCTGGGGGTCAGCTTCCTCAGCCATAGTTTGAGAAGAGCCACAACCATCTCCTGGCATTGATGTGAAGAGTACAGTGCCCGGCACACAGTAGGTCTGTCAGCGCCTGGGAGCAGGGGGAGCAGCGCATAGTGCCTCATGCCTCTCCCCGGCCTGGTGCCTCCTGAGGGGCGGCTCAGGCAGGGGAGCCCCAAAGCTGTGCAGGGAGTGAAACCCACTGGCTGCACCCCTGGCTTCCGGGGGGGGGGGTCAGGAAAGAAAAGCAAGAGGAGAGAGGGCTGATTGCAGGAAGACTGTGTAAGTGAGGACACCTTAACCTCCCCGGGGTGACATCTTTTCATCTGGGGTGAGAGGTCTGGGAAGGAAAGAGGCACCAAGATATCGCTGCACACACAGCAGACATCAGACATTCCCCGCATGAGGAGAAGGTCCGGCTCCAGGTTCCTTCTCTGAAAACTCTCCAGGGGTTTACAGCTTACTCCTTAGACCTCGTCACAGCCCTTGGGGGGATGTTTCCCAAGGAGAGGTGTTTCCCCCAAATCCCTCTTTCTGGCCAGATCTGTGAGAAGGGCTTCTTTTCTGGAGACTGTGGGGTAGAGGCCACTGAGACACCAGCCTCGCCTCTGATTGCTCTCGATGCGGAGGGGAGGGGATCTTGAATTTTGGACCTAGCCCTTTGGGACTTCAAATTAGCCCCGGTGCCCCCAAATTTTGAACTGTTTTGCTTCTTTGTCCTCAGAGATGTTTTCTCTATGGATTCTAAATCTTAGCAAGTTAGGGAAGAATTGGGCCCCCCAAATGATAGTCACAGTTCATTCCTTCATGGGAGGGGCATGGGTGCCTTTTGCTCATTCTCCTCATCCAAACCTATGTGTCCCTTTCAGTTCTGATTTAATATCTGCAAATTGGGCCTCCCTGGTGGCCTAGGGGTTAGGTCACAGAACTATCCCTGCCACAGCCTGAGTTCGATCCCCAGCCAGGGAGCTGACCCACAGGCTACAGCCGACCTCTCCTGTCTCCCCGCCGCTCCCCTCAGCAGTATATTTCAGTAGATGCACCTGTTCTCCCCACAGAGTAGATCTCCACTCTGTCTCTGGTGAATCCTCTCAACTCCCCCCACACACCTCTGGCTTATACCCCAGTTCTTCTATGCAAAAAAACAAAAAAACCTGCAAGTGTATGCAGCAACATGGGCAAACATTTGAAATAAAATATTAAGGAGAGGACTAGTCACAGATATTGCATATAAGTGAAAATTCTGACTAAGTAAAAAAAGTGAGCAAAATACACTTACACATGGAAAATAAACCCAGAAGAAAACAATGGTTGTGTTTGAGGAGAAGAATTGTGAATTCTTGTTTCATTCTTTATTCCCCTTATTTTAATGTGAGGGAAAACCTTTGTAATTGAAAAGCAGACTTACTAAGATAAGGTAAGGGGGCAGAATGAGCCACAGAGTTTGATAAAATAAATAAAACAGGAAAACTAGCCACAGATAAGGCTTTCTGGAAGTCGAGTCGTAGGTCTGAGTTAGCTTTGTATGAACTGATGAAGAAATGTGGCTGCAGAGATCGTAGGGAGGACATTTAAACACGTGTCACCCTCGTCTACTCTGACAGCGACCAAAAGGAAGACCCACCGAGACTTTGGACCTGTTGGGCATTTGCAGGAACCGGAGGGCTAGCAGCCCGAGCGCTTGGGGGAATTGGGGGTTGCAGAGAGATTGTGCAGAAATTTCTAAACCTAGGGGTTTCCGGGAAGTGCTTCAAGCATGACATGCGAGGTACTGATACTGTTTATTTTTAGAAGTCCTGTTGAAGGGAGTCTCTTCCACCTCTCGCTAAATTAACTGTGCTCCTTGGAGCCATGGACATCTTTCTGCTGCAGCAGCAATAGGATCAAAGCACGTGTTTAGAAAGAGAAGTGAAAAACACCAGATGTGAGCAAAACCACAAGGGGAATTTCAGACAGGCAGCACGCACCAGATTACCCAATTTGGAATGTGGCCCAGGCCCCAGGTCAGGCAGCCCCTCCAAGGAGCAGGCTGCAGGGACAGAGGTTATTGATTCGGATTTAAGCCAAAAGCTGCTCACTTGATCTATGACCTTGCTCCAGCCATCGACCTCTCCCAAACCAGCGTGTGTAGAATGGAGGGACTGGCTCGTTTTCTCCCAGGAATAGCAAATGGAAACGGTGCTGAAAACTACAGGTAAGAAGGCGTCACGGCCTTGGAGGCTGACGGTAAATTCTGCTGGCATCTATGAATACACTGCAAAGACAAATACTTGGGAGGAAGCATGTGTAAAAAACAACAACAACAACAACAACCGTGGGATTAAAGATTGTGTCACATCAATTCACAAAGTAGATCATCTGTATGTTGACAATCAAAGGGGGGTGGCAAGATGTATTTTTCCTACCCCCTCCCCATCTCTCTCTGGGTTCCGTGTACCTAGTACATAGTGAGGCCTGACTGCAGGTGAGGGGGTGCAGCTGAAACTTCTAACTCCAGCTTTTCTTTATTACTTGGTTATATGTGGCCTTGGGTTAGCTACTCCATAGTTTCATACCTCAGTTTCTTCTCTGAAAATATGGGTGCCAAAAGACCCCCACCACACCCCGGTTCTTTGATACAAAACTGTCATTGGGGAGAAGGAGGGTCCAGGAGGCCTGATGCAGAAATCCGAGGGCTCACGTACCCAGGAAGTGGCTCTATACGAGAACAGAAAACAAAAACAAAAATCCCCTGTCATTGAGAGTTGTGATGGTTTGGACTATTGAGAGATGGTGGGGCCAAAACAGAGTGGAAGGTCAGAGAATCTTTCCCTAAAGTGCCAATGTGAATGGACTCTATTTTGGCACCTATGGGAGAGCAGAGAAAGAATTCAGACACCACATTCCATCCCCGGACATCCGTGGCAGTTTCTCCAGCACTAGCATCATTCCTTCCTGGGGGCACCCTTGTCTTCCACCACTACCGAGTTCGAAAGTGAGATCCTCACCGTGGCTCTGCCCATTGTCACCATTACTGTCTTCCAGCCATTACTGTCTTCCACCATATTGTCTTCTGGGATATTGTAACACTCAATCTTAAGGGTCTATAAAGATGGTTCAATCCCCTAGAAATACTGGTGCCCCTATTATACAAGTCCTACAACAAGTGGTGTTTGGAAGGCTGAAGAGCCACACGCACAGGATGAAACTAGACAACAATCAAATTCTGTATGCAACAAAGCAACGTCAAATGGATTAAAGTCTTGAATATAAGACCTGAAACCATAAAATGCATATAAGAAAACAGGAACTTTAATATTCCTTGACATCAGCCTTAGAAATGTGGATGGGGCTATCATTCCAATGGCAAGAGAAACAAAACACTACACAGGTGGGGATTATATCAAACTAAAAAGCTTCTGCACAGTGAAATAAATGAAAAGACACCTTACCGAATGGGGGAAGATACTTGCAGGTCATATGTCTGACTAGGGGTTAATATTAAAGGATACAAAGAATTCATGAAACTCAACAATTAAATAATTTGATTTAAAAAATGGACAGAGGATAGAAATAGATACTTCTTCGAAGAAGGCATACTGATGGCCAACAAGCCCACGAAGAGATACTGATAGCTCTTATTTCTAGAAAAATGCAAATCAGGACACAATGTCACCTCCCACCTTATCCAAAAGGTAAGGAACATGGGCCTCCCCTGGTGGCGCAGCGGTTGAGTGCTGGGCTGAGAGGCTGCCCGCAGCCTCTGCAGCCCCGGTTGGTTCCCTGGCTGCAGGCGAGGGTCCCACAAAAAAAAAAAAAAAAGGTAAGGAACAGTAAGTGTTGGAGGGCATGGAGAGAGAAGGAAGCCCTTATGAATTGTTGGTGGGAATGGGAACTGGCACAGCCACTATGGGAAGCAGCGTGGAGATGCCTCTCAAAAAAATTCAAACTGGAAATTCCATACGATCCAGTTATCCCGCTTCCCGATATTGGCCTGAAAAATACAAAAACCTTTCATTCTGAGAGTTACGACCACCTCGCATTTATTGCAGCATTACTTAGGATAGCCAAGAACCGAAACAGCCTAAGTGCCAGCTGATTGACAGATGGATAAAGAAGACATGGCGCATATGCACAATGGAATACGATTCAGCTGTAAAAAGGGGAAATCCTGCCATTTGTGACAGGGATGGACCCAGAGGATATTCCGCTTAATGCAATAAGTAAGAAAGAGATGGATAAACACCATGTGATTTTAATCATGGGCTGTTAGAGAAAACAAAGATACACTAAATAAAACAAAATAAACCTTGGACTGTAAGATCTTTTAGTGGTCCCTGGAGGGGTGGGAATGGAGACAGGGAAAAGGCAACAATGGTATGATAAGTAGATTTGGGCTTCTGGCTGTGAACTACAGGGTATAGTGTATACGTACATTGATTCTCAACGATGAACACTTGAAACTTGAATACTGCAGTATTCAAGTCAATAAAATAATGCAGCATGACGTCAATAAAAAAGGAATGTCAGAAAAAAAAAATAACTACAATGTGAAGGAACTAGGCTCCATAATATACCGGGTTGACTACGGAAGGACGAGGTAACACTCGTTGCTCCCTTAGAGTATGCCATTATGTATTGAGGTGATAGTTGAGATATGTTAAAGTTCTTATTTGAGTCCAACTTCAGAGTCATTGAGGACAGAGAAGACAGATCTGTTACCATGGTGAGCAGCAGGCCACTACAAGTCCTCTGCTTCTTGTTCACATTCCCGCCTTCACCCGTCTCCAGGATCAAGTCCCTGCCTCGTCTCATACTACTCCCTGACTGGACATGGGTTTTACGTCTTTTAAATGTATAAATGCAGAATATCTTTGGTGTGTTATTGAACAGACCTCAACAGTTGAATGTAAAGTCAACAATATAAATATTCAGCGTCCAAGAAAGGCTAAGGGGAAGGTTCCTAAGAAAACTTTTTCTTATTGGAAGAAGCATTTAAACAAAAGGCAAATATCATATTTCCTCTGATGGCATTAAATTATTACTTATAATATCAGGGTCTGCAGATGATGTAATCGTTGACCAAATAAGGGACCCCGAGACCCCCAAGAAGTGATAGAGAAAAGACTCACTGTCACTCAGCCAGCTCTTAATTAACTTCACATGCTGAGTGGCACATCACAGGAACAGGATGGGGCATTCTCGAATGTTGGGGATTGCTGGAACATGACGGTCCCAGCTTCAGATTTCAGTTCAGGTTTCTCTTTGCCACTTGGACCTGTGGCAATTACTTGGTTTCTATGCCCTTTTATTTTCTCATTTGCATAATACAGATAAAATTTCTATCCAGCAGTGTTGTTTGTGTTGGTTTTTTTTTTAAGGGCTAAATAAAGTGACACAAAGCAACTCCATAAATGGTCCTTTTTCCCTCTTCATTTTGTAGATAAAAAACCAAAACCCCAAGATCTGATCTCACTTGCCCGAGGGCTCACTCGTAACCATGTCATACTTGGCCCGAAGCCCCTGGCTCCTGACACAGGGTGCAGCTGTCTTCCTATTGTGTCCCTAATGGGAATGGTGCAAAGAAAGCACATTTATCACTCTGGTTTTCTAAAGCTTGAGGGGATGAGATTAAAAGGGAGGAGGAGGTGGATGTGAGGTGTGAGTGTAAGAAGCAGATTTGCTTTTCGGATTTTGTGTTACTTTCCTGAGTTTACATTGCTTGAGCTCACACCCACTGACCGCGGCGGGGAGCGGCGGGGCTCAGCCAACATGGGATTAAAGACCGTGTCACATCCATCCACAAAGTCAATAATCCACAAATCCACAACTAAAGAAGGGGTGATAGCCTGTCTTTTCTTCCTCTTACACAGTTTTTTGGGTTTCCTTCCATCACCCTAGATCTAGAGTAACTTTCCAGATCCTGCATAAAACTTTCCGCCAGAGTTCTAGCTCGTTAGTGTGTACTTGGCAGAGAAGGTGCAAATTAGAGACGTAGGCATGAAAACTCACCGTCACCTGGAAATTACTTCAGCATGAGATTGGCGGATGAAAGACCCTGAGCCTGAGACAGGCCCCTGACTGGGGCCCTGACACTGCCACCCACACACAGGGGCACCCAGATGGCAGAGTCGCCTTCTCTGGCCTTCTGCTTAGCCCCCTGTAAAACACCATCAAGTGACCATTTGTTAAATATTGAAGGCAAAACACTCACTCCATTTTATTTGTCTTTATTCTTACAAGAACTCCATGAGCTACACAGAGCTCTTCCCATATGAAAAGTGTAGAAACAGCAGCTTCGAGATACACTACTTGCCCAACATCATTCAGGTAGGAAGCTGCAGACACTACTAGAACCCAGATTTGAACCAGCATGTGCTCTTAACCTCCAAGGGGTCCAATGGGGAGTGGACATTTTTTAAAAAAATATTTATTTATTTATGCATACAGGAGCTGGGGTGTAGGCCAGAGGTGTGGAGGGTGAGGATTCACCAAGACAGAGTGGGGAGCAGAACAGGCAGACTGACCGAAATACACTGCTGAGGGGAGCAGCGGGGAGACAGGAGAGGTCTGCTGTGCCCTGTGGGTCAGCTTCCTGGCGGGGAATCGAACTCATGCTGCAGCGGCTGCAGATAGCTTCCTACTGCTGAGACTTAACCTCTGCGCCACCAGGGAGGCCCAGGAGTAGATATTAAAGTTCAGAGCACTTTAAAGGAGTTTAAGCAAATGTTTATTAAATTCATTTACAGGGGGTGTGATCCGTAAGAGGGGCCTGTGCTCACATCATTTTCGGCTCAGTGACTTTCTTATTCATTGCTTCTCATCTTATCTGTGAACATCAAACCACAGCTATCCTCTTTCACCTCAATTAATTCTGGTGTCACTTCTCCTATATCAGCGGCTTTAGCTTTTGGCCAAGTGGGGGAGTGTAAGTGTAGGATGCCGTCTCACGTTGTTTTAAGCACATAGATGCCCGCACACACCAATACACATGCTCCCACACACACCCCCCTGGTTTCAGAAGCTAACAACTGTCAACTTTGTCATTATCAGGACGGTGCCTAGTCATGTGCAAGTCAACTCCAGAATTGGAGTTTGGGGTGAAAAATGCTATGATAAGGTAAGAGAAAGCATTGACACATGCACTCAGGAGAATGCCAAGACCCTCAGAATCTTCTGGTCTCAGCCCTGTGGCTGGGGCTGCAGCAGCTGTCGGCTTATGGATTTCTCCCTGCTCACTCACCCTAAGTGGGCACTGAGGTTGACACGCCGTGTCCCTCATGAGCTGGTTCCCAGCATTCACTCTTTTATCTGCCTGTGTGTTCCAGGCGGTGGTGGTCAGCAGACTGTAAACTTGGAGTTCAAGGTCATGCTGTGGAATTCTCCTTGCTGTGGTTTGGTGCTCCATGCAATTAGCTCCTCCATGATAACATTTTTGCTACTGCTTTTTGTTTGGTTTGTTTGGGAGGCAGAAACAAAAGATTCAGAAACTGATGTAATGACATACAGCCCAGAGGTGCTGCAGTGTTTCACAGATGAGTGCCTTAGTGACACAGGCCCTCGCTGAACACCGTGGAGATGTTATGTTGTTATGTCATTTTTGCCTGAGCTCCTCAGAAAGCACATTCATGATCAGTGTCACACGCAGACTTCCCAAGAATCCTCTGAGAGGGGTAGGGAGCGATAAAAATAATATCTACATCCTGACGTTTGAGAGAATTAAATAGAAAAAGGGCTTAGCATGGGGGCTGGAAGGCAGCAAATGCTGTTATGTGTTTCCGGCAGCACATCATGAGTCTCCATCGCTGCTGGGGAACCACAGTTCGGAGAAGCTAAGTCATTCAAATTTCCAGACTCCAAGCCCATTTTGGGAAGGATCCGTTGGGACTGCAATCATGGAAAATGCAGAGCCTCCGCAGAGGCCTCAGGCTGGTTTCGCGGTGGGTAAGCAGCAGACATGTTCGGGGAGGGAGCAGGTAGGGTGGCTGCACTGTTCATTTTTGCTTCTGTAATTGCTCTGTCTTCCACGGCACCTGCATATCCAGACCACCTTCCTTTCCTATTTCCTCCCCACCCCTGAGCCCTTCACAAAACTAATGCTTCAAGCCTCAACTGGAGCAGCAACTTGAGAAGCTTCCCTGGCCCTGGTCTGAGTTTGCACCTGCTGACACAAGCACGCGCAGCACGCGCAAGCCCAGCTGAAGGGTGTGTAGCGAGAAGTCACCGGTGCAGTCTGGCTCTCCAGCTGGCACAGCCCTGCCCCTTCACGTGCCTGGTGTAGCATTAAGTGCAGAGCAGGGGCTGCCATCGTGAAGATGAAGAGGGAGAACAGAGCGGGAAGGTGTGAGCACGCCCGAGGATGCCTTCCCCTTGTGCTGCTCCCGCATGGAGCCACCGCGCAGAGCAAGCAGGGAGCTGAGGCATCACAGCCACTCCAGCCACACAACAAAATCTGCCTTTATCACCGAAAAGCTGGAGAAGCAAACCAAGGTAAAGTTGTTCATCCCGAGAGCCCCTCCGGGCCGAGCCTGTGCGGACAAATGAAAAGGGCTGACAATGAATTATTTCTCAGCCTCTTGCTTGCTGCCTTTTGTTAAAGAAATGGGAACCGCTGTTCTCTGCAGATGATTAACCACCCGAGTGCACAGACTGCGGTGATAAACCCACCCAGAGAAAAGGGAGGGAAGAGCCGTCTCCACCCAGGTGATGTATTTCTGTCCTGTCGACAGCAGACGGCTTGGTGGTGGGGCTTTTGGCAGGAAGTGGCCACCTCTGGGGGAGGCAGAATCATGCCATGAGGTAGAAAGACCCCGGCCCCCCTGAGCCCTGGCTTTCTTCCCTCTGCACCCCCCAGGCTGGTGCCCGCTGATCTCTCGTGCCTCCTCCTAGGTTAGGGCAGAGCTGAGGGAGGATGCAGGCCTGGAACTGCAGCAGGGGCCATTTTGTTTACATTCCCACCCCTGGCCCTGGGAAGCCCCGGGTTCCCACACTCACTGAGGCAGGAAGGTCACCACGGACACCTCATCTGTCTGGGTCGCTGACTAACAACAGATAAGCAGCAGCTGCTGCATCCATGTTGGGGTCGCCCACCAGCTTGCCCATGCTGGAGCCCGGCAGGCGAAAGCCCAGCGCCTGCTCGCAGTAGGGACCTGGCAAAAGGCCGCAGTGGGGGGCTCTTGTGCAGCCCCCCAGGCCAGGCAGGGTCACTTTTGGTTCAGGCAGATGAAAAGAGAATTTTGGAGCCTTTGGTATTTCTAACATGCCTGTAATGCAGAAAAACAGCCTTTATCACCGAGACCTTGGAGAAGCCAGTCAAGGTAAAGATGTTTATCCTGAGGAGCCCGTCCAGGCCGAAGCTTGTGCAGACAAGTGCAAAGGGCTGACAATGAACTATCGTCAGGGGACCACACTCACAGGCAGACCAGCAGGTGGGGAGACAGCAACCGAGCTTCCCGTGAATCTCCATTTTTATCGCTGGCTTCTCGGCCCAGGGGTCTGTATTTACATATGCACAATCCTTCTCATGCTTACGGCCTTCTAGGCGCAGGAGTCTGTAGTCACAAGTGCGTGAGCCCCGCCGTGCTCACACTCCGAAGTGCCCTTACCAGTGAGTTATCACACGTGGGCAACAAAACCAGGTGGCTGTAGAGGCTGGCGGCGGGAGGTAAACAAGAACTTGAGCCGTTCCATCTCCCCTAGAGGGGCCCAGCAAAAGGTTGCTTTAGCAGGAGCTGCTGGCCACGGCTGAGTAGAGGAGCCTGGCACATCCGCCTGACAGCACAACCCTGCATCACTTGTAGAGCCCCACTGTGTTACCTGCACTGCTGCTATGTGTCCTCCCAGCACCTGTGACTGGAGGAACAAAGCAGGTGTTTTGTGTCCATTTTGCAGATGAGCAAAGAGCGTCAATGTTTGAGAGACTTGACGTGTTCACACAGCCAGTGACAAAGCAGGTTTTCTGCCTTCTGCTCAGTGAGTCTCCCCCTTATTCCCTGCAAGCATGCCCTCCCAGGTAGGCAAGCCCCAACTTTTATCCCTGAAGGAGAGCTCTCCCTCCCAGGTTTAATCTGTCTCCCACCCAGGCCAAGCATGCAGCCAAGGGTGCAGCCAAGTGGCTTAGCCGCAGTGTGACTTTCTGAGTTGACTTCCCCAAATATGTACTTCCACGGGTCTACAGTGAAGCTAGTATCACCTATGTTGAGGGTGACAGGAGGGTTCCAAGTAATGGTAAACACTTGCTGACTTAGATGCAGTGCAGTGAGCCTCAAGTGCATCCACTCTCTGAATTCTCACCACAACCTGTGATTTCACATATGCCGTGTTACTTCCTTTTACAGACAAGGAAACAATGACAGAGACAAGGAAACAAACAAAGGTCGAACAGCAAACAAAGAGCAGAGAAAATATTCCAACCTGGCTATCTGACACCAGAGTCAAATCTTTGATCTCCGGGCTATGCTGACTGCAAATTAAGTTTTCTATTTACAGTAGGTGCTTGGTCAGTAGGAAATGAGCTAGCTTAATTTATGTATTACCTTCTATCTCATCTGAACTAATTACATTCATCCAAAAGCCTGTGCACTCAAAAGTATCTTCAGCTTAGCGCACCGTGGCTTCTGACTTCACATCACCAGAGTACCTCGCATCACTGCGACGCGCTGATCACCACATCAGCGTGCATTGGCTGCTACAAATAATCCTAAAAGAAGCGTGATCAGTCCCTTTAGTCTAGGTTACGCTGCAGTAACAAACCATCCCGGTATCCTAACAATGAAAGGGTTTATTTCTTGTTCTATTGCACATTCACCAAGCATTGGCTGTTACCCTATTTCATTTTTTTAAATTTTGCAATTTAGTGGTGTCAGAGCACAGGGAAAATGCAATGGTGGGACATGAGGGTTCTTACAGTTTTTGCTCAGAATCGCTTAGAGCTGAGCAGAACTGGCATATGTCACCTCTGTTTACATTCCACTGGCTCATGGAAGTTGTCGTGAAGCCAGATGTCAAAGGGGCAGGGATGTATATTCCTGCTGGAGATTCCATGGGAGAGGCAGCAGATACACTGAATAGTAATATAATCTATCACAGGAATCTGTCTTTGCCACCAAAGTCATGAACTTTCTCAGAATCAAGGCCTTGGCCTCGACTAACTAGCTTTTCAAGAGTTTTTATTTTTAAATCAAGAAATGGAGGGTGGAGATACAATGAAGTATTGAAGAGGCAAAATTGTTCTAATGACTGATTGGATGGGGAGCCGACATGGATGGCAAATGTCAAGGATGACTTCAAAGATTCTAGCTAAGACTGATGGACGATAGTGTCAACAACTGAGGTAGATAGTAGAGAACGTTTCGAAGAAGAAAGGAATACTTTCAGTTTTGACCCGATGAACATGAGGTGTCTTTGGAGTCCATGCAGAAATATATTGGGTTGTCAGAAGTCATGACACATTTTTGGATAGAAAACATAGGAAAAATATGTCATGGCTTTTCTGACAACCTAATATATAGGCAGATGGATTGGTGAGTGTGGTTCCTGAGACATTTCTGAGCTAGAAACAAAAATCTGCAACTCAACAGTATAGAAGTGGCAATAAATATTAATAACTATATCATTACATTTGCTGGCCACTTACATACCAGACACTCTGTGATGCAATTTCTCACTTAATTCTTGTAACAGCCATACACGCTAGATGGTGTTACTTACCTCCATACCACAAGATAAAAACATAAAGTCTAGAGAAGTTCAAAGATGCAAAATAAAATTTCACCCACATCTTAGCTAGGACGTTGCAAAAAGTACCCAAGTGGTTTTTTTGTCTCTACAACCAACATTTCAACCATTTATCCTCTTAGTTGGAACCATGATAGCAAATGAAAAATAGCAGAAGGTCAAGGGCAAGCCCCTGAGGAAGATGAATATTTACAGATTAGGAAGAAGACCACAGGAAGGCCAGGAGCAGATGGGGGAGACCAGAGGGGTACAAGGTCTAAAAAGAAAAGTGTGGAGAGAGTGACGACAACACGAGTACATCAGAGTCTCAGTGGTGACCATTCTCACTGGCGTTCACAGAGACCTCATCCCTAACAATATCTCCACCCTCACGGAGGATCTGTAACCTGCCACATTCCCCACCTGGAAGCTCAGGAATGAGTCACCGGTGGCTAGTCACATGCTGACGTTGGAGGCACGGCCTGCTGCTGGTTAGCTCTTTGAACTCTGCCTCTGGAGACTGTCTTGACTTTTTGACCTGTTTGGGTAGGTCTTTGTTTCTGGCTTGGTAACCTAGCTTTTGGACTGTGTACTTGTGTGCACTTGTCTGAGGCCAGTACTGTTGTCTCAGCGTAGGAGACCCAGCCTTATAGCACATCCCCTTTCCTGGTTACCACCTACACCCACCTCAAGAGAGTCAGATTGGACACTGTCCTCAATCCACAAGGCTGTTTTTCCTTCTAATTCTCTGCAACTCATCTTCCAGAAGGGAACTGGGGGAATGTAGCCTTGAAAATAGCTGCTGTTCCTGCTCTAGAGATGTGGCAAATCGCAGACCGCGGGAGTACAGGTCACTCTGGTCAGACCTTGTGAAGTATTGTCAGAGAAGGTTCTCTGTTTTCAGGGGAGCCTGCCCAGTTCTCAAGCCTTTTTTAAAAATTTATTTATTTATGCAAGAACTGGGGTACAGATCAGAGGCGCAGGAGGGTGAGAGAATTCACCAGAGGCAGAGTGGAGAGCAGAACAGGCAGATGAACCGAAGACACTGCTGAGGGGAGAAGCGGACAAGACAGGCGAGGTCTGCCGCGCCATGTGGGTTTCTCCCTGGCTAGCCGAGAATCGAACCCGCACTGCAGAGGCTGTGGACAGCTTCACAGCACGGTGCTCACCCCGCTGTGCCACCAGGGAGGCCCAGTTCTCATGCCTTTTAATCCTGCTCCGGTAGTCTCTGGAGATATAGGTTTACATTTGGGGACAAAACACTTAAGTCTTCTCAAGACTTCTCACTGCTGCCAGGAAGGCAGAAGTGTTGTCCAGCTACCACCTGCAACCCCCACTGTGTGTGCCGCTGGACTTTCTCCCAGCTGTGGCTGATCAGCCAGAGCCCGCGACCTTCATGCAATGGCCTGCTACGCCTTGAGAGTTTGTGGATGTCCTGGCCTGCCTGACTCGGCGACAGGGTGAGCTGGTGTTGAGGGGCCCTTCAGATGGAGGCTCCAGGCACCCATCCCCTTCCTTGACCATCCCACACAGAGGGCTGCCAGGTTTAGCAAATAAAAATCCAGGATACCTAGTTAAATTTGAAATTGTTTTTAAAGATTTATTTATTTATGCATACAAGAACTGGGGTACAGGCCAGAGGTTGGGGTGGTGAGAGGATTCACCAGAGACAGAGTGGGGAACAGAACAGGCAGATCTACTGAAAAATACTGCTGAGGGGAGCAGTGGGGGGGACAGGAGAGGTCTGCTGGGCCATGTGGGTTGCCTCCCTGGCCAGGATTGAATTTATGCTGCAGTGGCTGCTGAGAGCTTCACAGTGCTGAGACTTAACCCCTTGCGCCACCAGGGAGGCCCAAATTTGAATTTTAGGTAAGCAGCGATTACCTTTTCAGCACACATATGTGTCAGTATTTGGGGTGCACCAAGAAACCATTCATCAGTTATTTGAAATTCCCATTTAATCAGGTGTCTTTGTTTCATCTGGCAACCCGAGTCACTAAAGCCCTCTGACCTGAGACCCACTAGGAGTTCAGAGGCTTTGGGGCCTTTGGGTCTCCGCCTGTAGCAGAACACTGGGGCATTTTACGAGGAAGAAAGGCAGACTCTTTCCTTCCTCTGCCTCTGCTGGGGTCCCGATCCTGTCTGGTTGCCTCATGCTCCTGGGCCAGCTCTCGGTGGCCATGAAAATAGACCTTCTGAGCGCCTATGGCCTTGATTTCCTTCCAACTACCTATAGATGCCCAAGTGAAAGACAGCCTACCTAGAAGTGTCTGGGTAGTTTGCGGAGACCCGTGGCAGGGCCAAATGACTAGCATCCCACATGCCGTTCTAGGGCACAGCTTTGGCATTTCTCGGACAATGTCCTAACATGCCCTCCAGCACCACCACGCACACCCTGCCTGGCTATGCCGCTGGCTCCAGCCAGCAGACCTGGGTCCTGGAGCATCAGCACCCCAGAAGCTGTCTCCAGAAACGGGAGGTGTTTCTGGACCAACTTCAGGGTAACCCAGTGTCTGTGATTCTGGAATGAGAAACTCCTTGACTACTTGAGGACACCTAGACCGTCCAAGACATGCTTACAGCACTGTGTTCTTCTGTGCAACTGACCTAGCAATGACCCCCCGAAAAAGAGAAGGAAGTCAGCCTGTTGTGCTGAAGTTAACACTATTTTTCAGGCAACTCAAGACTTCCTTCACCTCTGCTCCACTGGAGCCCGAGCAGGCACTCACCATGAGCCAGTCCCACTTTTGCAGGCTTTGCCTACTGTGATCTAATGCAGCGCTCAGCATATGTGCTGCTGTTATGGCGAGGATACTGAGACAGGGAAATAATGTACTTCCTCTAAGGTCGCACAGGTAAAAAAAGAAAAAGTTACTCAAACTTGTGTGCCAGCTCTAGGCAGCCTGGACCCACTTTTGGTTCAACTTTAAGCCTCGGGGACTGGTGCTGCTAACGTGGTGGAGGGGCCATGATGACAGAAGAGGAGCCTGTCCTGTCCCCCAGGCTCCCCACTTGGGAAGGACAATGACTTGCTGTCAACGTGTCTTCAGGCCTTGAGGGCCTCGGGTGTGTTAGTGAGCTCAGTCCATAGTCACCTAGAGCAATTGGCACAAATCAGGCAGCTCAGCTCAGGCTATCCAGGGTGGCTGTCATGATGACAATGGCCAGTTTACCAGAAAATTTTTTCTTACAAAATCCTTCAAAGATGTTCCTATGGCCTTCCCTTTCAATGATCCCTCCAAATCTACAATCTTATACAACCTCTCTGTTCATTTTCCTGATCCTGGAAGGCTGTCCATGGATATTTGGAATTTGGGCTGACATGGATATTAATGCCTAGGATCATCAGGTACTTTCCGAAGTATGATTTGCAGCTAGATGACACTGACATGGTGCATGACTCCAGCACAGAAGTTGCCATAGAACCTCATGGCATCCAGACTTTGAAGATCAAGTATGGTGACTGGCCAAAGATGCAAGATATTATTGCGGGAGGAGGAATTTTGCCTTCAATAATGACCACCTTGGCTCTCAATAAGGTTGTCATTGTCTGTGTGGAGACTTAGCAAGAGACTCTAGGAAGTTACGATTGTCCCAGTGAAGAATGCAGGAGCCTTTGTGAATCTGGGTGGCAGGAAAGTGACATTGAGTGGAGTCAGATAAAAGGATCCTTGTGACAGTGGTGAGCCATTTCTCAACTACTTTTGGAGGTTTGCTTTTTTCCTATCCTTTTCTAACTAATAAATTCTGGCTTCTCTTTATATGTTTTCTCTATTGCATAATTGCTGCTTATTCATAAATTCTGTCTTCTGACCATACTGTTCAGCTTCCTCATAGTGTTGGTTTGACTAACCCTCCGTGGCCCCTACTCCAGTCTATGGCATTCTCTCAACCTCAGCTTCCATGGTTAACAGCCCCATTTATCCCCATGTTTCCCAGTTCAAATCCCAGGAGAGAATCTGATCAGCCAAACTCATATTTTCCCTTCAAGCCCTGGTTTTTGGGGGGACAGTCTTAAGGTTAGGGACCAGTCCCTGGTCCAATCAGAAGCCATCCCTGGGTAAAGAACAATCTAGCTCTGCTTCTCAGAGCAGGGGGCTGTGGGTGGGGCAGTTTCATCTTGAAGAGGAAGTTGGGTGTGGCAGGCACTTTGTTGACATAATCCAGTCCAGGAGTGCTCCTGGGAGCTCATCTGTCACCTCTGAAAAGTGATTTGTAGGTTAGGATTTTCATCAGGCATTCCCAGAAACATCAGTCACAGGTAGCTGGTAACTTGCTGAGCTTGGGATTCCTCTTGACCTGCCACCTCCTTGCAGCTTTCCTGCTGGGACTACCTTGGTTGGTCAACTTTCATCTGTTTGAAGTTGGCTTCTTTCTGGACTCTGTCTTCTACTTAGGTGAGTTGGTTTCTAACTAGATGGTCTGTTTCTTGAGTAAGGTAAGTGTTTGGATTCCACTTTGGTTCTAGATCATGTTATCAACTTGGATGAAATGGCTTCATTTCCTGCTCCTTGGTCTTAGTTCTACTCAAATTCACTCTGTTCCAGGTTATCATTTCCTCAAGGGTACCTTTCCTCCCCAGCCCACCTACATGTTCCTGATGGAGTTCCTTTAAAAATTAATTGGTAGCTTTAGTGAGCGCAGTTTTAGAGGAATGGTTGTGACAGAAATGAGATAGAAGCAAGTAGAGGAAGTAGAAATAGTGATTATAAGACTACTCTTCTGAGAAGTTTAGATGAAAGGGAGAGGAATAAAACATAGCAAGAGTTTTTTTAAAATAATTTCTTTCTAATTATATAATATGTAATTTTAAAAAAACATTCTGCAAAATAATATTTACAAAAATAAATTTACAATACCCCATAATTTACCTACATCAATATGATAGCTACTAATTTTTGAATACCTGCTAAATAGAAGCATTACACTAGGAACTTTATAAATATAGTGTTTGTATTTACTGTGTAACTTGGGGTCCCAGCTGGGGGAAAATTAAGGCAGAATATTTGCAATGCAAAGTAAGACAACATCCCCACCCTTCAGGCATTGATTAGATCCACTGATTTATAAGGGGGTTGAGAAGTTTGCTGGGAAGAAAACTGAAATCCTGGTTTCAGTAGGGTTTTAGTCATGCATCAAAATGTCTGGGACATGGGACTTCCAACAGTTGGCACATTGCTGGCAGGTATCTGGGGCTTCCAGAGAAAGTACAACCTGTTGAGGAAGGAGCCTGGGAAGTTGAGGCTGGGCTTTGGTCCTGGAAGCTTGTGGTCAGTCTGACTGTCGAGGGTAGGCACTAATCCAGTTTCCTTGTATGTGTCTTCCAAGAAGAAAACAAAAAAGAGCTTCTTGTAACAAAAGGTGCCATTTTAGGAAACTTTGCAATTCCCTAGGGCCTGCCACCGCTAGGTAGGTAGCTGCATGTAGCATCCAGACAAGAACTTTTCTTTTTTCATTTTCAAAGAGTCATCCCTGTCCTGAAGGGTGATCTAGCTCTAAATTTCCCACAAAACCATCACCATGGGGTAGGCTGTGGTGGCAGAAAACGTCTTTTGTCCACCTCCTAGCAAAGTCGTGGTGGTTGACCCCAATGAGTTCAGTGGCTCTTCACCTTGATCATGAATGCTAAAAAAGTTGAACTTCTTACTTCCTGTTTTGCAAAAGCATCTTTGACTAGGAGAGATGCAGGGCTACAGCCGAGGTGCTGGTGTGGATTTCTAGCTCACCTTGGCTCTGTCCCAGCCAGCACTGTGCTGTGTGGGTAAGCTACCTGTGACAATCCATGACAGCACTGCCAGGTCAAGAACACAGGTAAGATCTGCCCAGTAAGACTCACTCAGTGTCTTTGCACAAACAACATCTTCTCAATGGGAGCATCCTGTATAAAACTCAACACCCCTGCACCCACCCCTTGGTACCATCCGCCTTAATTTTCTCTCTAGTACACTTACCATCATTTCATGCACTTTCACTTTCTTCTGCTCCCCCCCCTCCCTGTCTCTCCCTCCTCCTCTTCTTATTTCTCCTCTAACTCTTCCTCCTCCTTTTTTAAATCAATTTTATCTCAAAAAAAAAAAATTCTTCTTTCCCTGTTCTAGAATGTAAGCCCCATGAAAGCCATGTCCAGTTCTGTGTTCATTGCTGTCTCCCCAGCGTCCAGATTGGTGACTGGCACAGGGTATTTAATAAGTCTTCATTGAGTTCATCCATTTTGTGGGTTCCCCAAAAATATTTGGAGGACGTTGAGCACTATTAAGATTTGGAATTGACATTTGGATTCAGAGCCTGCAGGAACCTAGGATATTTGCTTACATTTATAATAACCCTATAAGGTACATTCTATATTATGCTTATTTGAAGAAACTAGGGATTAGAGCAAAAGCAACTTGCCCCAAGTCCCAAAGATAATAAGGGCCAGGGCCAGAATAAACTAGCACATTAGGTAAGACCACGTAGGAGGTATTGTTATAATTGAGGAAAGAGCTAAGGAAAGGCTTAATTGATATGGTAGAAAAAGGGTCAGGAAAACAAGGATGGAAAGGACAGAAACTGTGAAGGTCAAGTAGAAATAAGTAGAATTCAATACTACTAGAAGTAGTCAATAAAAATAAAACAAGGAAAGAAAGACTTTTTCTAAGAAGACGGTAACTTCAATTTCTCTCAGAAAGAGACTAAGAAATACTGAGAAAGAGCAGGCCAAGTAGCTTCAAGACCTTGCACCTTTCAGCAAATCTGCGATAAAAATTATACTGATGTGGATTTCATACTTGATTGTAACTGCAGAAGAGATGAGAGCAAAATATGGCAACAGAGTCAGAGTTGAGTCATAACAAGGAGAAGATTCTAGCAACAGTGTCCAGGGGATGAGTCAGGAAGCAACGAAAAACCTTGGGGAGAAGGGATTCTCAACACTAGGACTCGGGTTTGTAAATCATGAGATTCCCAGACCTAAGAGCCTTGAAACAGACCCCAGTGCAGGGAATGGGGGTGGTGCCACCCAGGTCAGAGGGTGGGGCCCTCCACCTCCCTCCTCCACAGCCTCCTGGCTGGTGGTGTCAACTCTGCTGTGATCCTCTGGGGAGCCTGGAAGGGGAGCCAGGACAGGTGACAGGTCAGAAGGGCCAGCTAAGTTGTCGAGTCACACCTGGTGAGAGGCAAGGGAGGGAGGGAAACTGAGGATTAATATAAGCAAGAAACCTGGGAGGCCAAATCCATCCCGGCTCACACTGGATGCTGTGGGGGTGGGGGGCGGTGGACGGGGTGACGGCCTATTTGTTCATTCAATCATTGTTTACTGAGTGCTCTTTATATTGCCAGGCACTGTGCCAGGTATGGGGCTAGGTGCTGGGAATCAAGCTCCCAACAAACGACTTCCTGATTTCCCCCCTCTTTTCTGGAGAGAGAACTGGAAGTTGCTCCAGCTCTCACTGGCACGGTCTTGGGCAGGGCGACAGCTGCCAAAGCAGACAGCCCCAGGGAGGGTCAGGTTGGGGGAAGCACAGCCAGCTGAGAACGCCAAGGTCATGCTCAGAATTTGCACTTTCTTCCTATGCTCATCTCAGAATTGTTTATTTATATTTGATAAACAAGTGAACTCTTCTATGCTTTCTTATAAGTAATTTCTAAACATGAAGTTCTAACGTGGGTAAGTGGGGGGTCTTAATTTCCAGCCCTAAAAGCAAGAGCATACCTGAATCGCTAGGTAAGACAAATGCTTAAAACAGGTGTATTTCTAATCACTCAGGAGAAGCAGCAGCACATGGGGGCTAGGGGGTGATCTGTCACCCCTTTATAACACAGCTGCAGTAAAATGTAAGGCTCTTAAATGTGCAGAGAATCTGGAGCGATGAACAGACACAATATTTGGCAACCTCTTAGCTCATCATAAGGGCAACCTGGCAGTGACCTCCCCAGGTGAGGTGTGTGCCCCCATTTTACTGAGCCTGCAACCAGACCTGCAAGATCACCCCGTTTTCCCAGGCACCAGTGCTCCTCTTAATTACTGGAAGGGAGTGGAAGAGACAGGACTGGTATAATCACCAACCCCTGGCCTTTGCCTTCTTAAACAGAATGGAGGGGCATGCTCAGGTGATGACTTGCCACTGAGGACTGTCTTTTCCCCAATAATGATGTTCTAGGGTGATGTAAGATTTCTATGATAGTCTGTTTAATCCTGAATATATATATGTGCATGTGCACGTGCACGCGCGTGCACGCACACACACACACACACACACGCCTCCTACCCAACACCTAGTCCTGTGACTTTCCTGCCATTAGAACTCAAATTATATTATTTTTTCCTAAAGGTTTATTTATTTATGCATACAAGAACTGGGGTACAGGCCAAAGGCATGGGGTGTGTGTGTGAGAGAATTCACCAGAGACAGAGTGGGGAGCAGAACAGGCAGACTGACGAAATACACTGCTGAGGGGGGCAGCGGGTGAGACAGGAGAGGTCTGCTGTGCCATGTGGGTCGGCCCCCTGGCCGGGGATCAAACTCATGCTGCAGTGGCTGCGGATTGCTTCATAGTGCTAAGACTTAACCCCATGAGCCACCAGGGAGGCCCTCAAATTATATTATTGAAAAAATATGTTACCTTGGTAGAAAAAGAGAAAAACAGACTGAACCATCGAGGAGCCCAAATGAAGTTCACGTTCAAGCTATAATTTTGGCGACATGATTATAGGTATAGGTTCTAGCTGAAAAGATTTCAGTCTCTGCTCTAATGTCCAAGAGACGGAAGATTTTCCAAGCCACTTTGAAAAGTTTCTAAATCTGTGGTCTGCATATTACAGTCTCCGTCCTGTGCCCATCAAAAGTTTAAATCAGGGCCTCCCTGGTGGCGCAAGGGGTTAAGTAAGCACCGCACTAGGAAGCAATCCGCAGCCTCTGCAGCACGAGTTCAATGCCCGGCTGGCCAGGGAGCAACCCACATGGCTCAGCAGACCTCTCCTGCCTCGTCCGCTGCTCCCCTCAGCAGTGTGTTTCAGTCAGTCTGCCTGTTCTGTTCCCCACTCTGTCTCTGGTGAATCCTCTCACCCTCCGCATCTCTGGGCTATACCCCAGTTCTTGTATACATAAATAAATAAATCTTTAAAAAAAGTTTAAATCATTGATTGCTATCAATAATTTTAAGACAGAATCCACGGTGTAATTTAATCGTAATGTGTATTAAGTGCATACTCTACACTGGGCATTTTTCTCTTCATTTTACATGTGCCAACTCATTCAAATGTCACAAAACTCTGATTTTTATTGGTTTCATTTTACAGATGAGGACACTGAGGCATGGAGAGTAAGTAATTCACCTAGATCTAGGACTAGTGAGTGACAGGGTGCACAGGACCCACACCCAGCAGTACTTGCAGGGGCCACACTTGCAGCCATCCCCTGCCCTGATTCAGACTGAGTTATCCCTGCACCATCCCTGAGCAGATGGTTTGTTCAAACAACCCTTTGACATTTAAGTGTTTGGTACTTTCATTGAATGATTATCGATAGTAATTGATAGTGAAATTTGTTATGTTTTTGAAAGCAACAATTTTAAGTTTCTTAATTTAATTTTTCAGATTTATTTATGCGTACAAGAACTGGGGTGTAGGCCAGAGGTGCAGGCAGGGAGAGGGTTCACCAGAGACAGAGTGGGGAGTAGAAGAGGCGGATCTACTGAAATCCACTGCTGAGGGGAGCAGTGAGGAGACAGAAGTCTGCTGCACCATGTGGGTATCTCCCTGGCCGGGGATTGAACTCGCACTGTAGTGGCTGTTGATAGCTTGATACTGCTGTGTCCTTAAGCCCTGTGCCACCAGGGAGCTCCTAAATTTAATTAATTTTAAATCAATAGCACACTGCATAACAACATGTGCAGCACATGAAATTCACCAGCTGAAGTCCACTTCTGTCCTTTAATACAATTGTCCATCCACCAACACACAACTATGCCATTTTATCGGATTTTCCCACCCTCCCTTGCTCATCTCTTCTAGTAACTACTAAGTGGTCTTATAGCCTAGAAGTTTCTGTCTTACTTAATTCATTTGCGTCCTCCTTTTTTTTTTTTTAAATAGAGGCATGTTTTATTTATTTGTTTGTTTATTTGTTTTGTTTGTTTATGCAAGCCCTGGGTACAGTCAGAAGCATGGGAGGGTGAGAGAATTCACCAGAGCCAGAGCGGGGAGCAGAGCAGGCAGACTGACGAGGTACACTGCTGAGGGGAGCAGCGGGCGGCAGGAGAGGTCTGCGCGCCATGTGGGACCCTCCTCCGGTAGCCGGGGAGCAGCCGGGGATAGAACCGGCGCCGCAGAGGCTGCGGGCAGCTTCGCAACCCAGCGCTCAACCGCTGTGCTACCGGGGAGGCCCCATTTGCTTCCTCCTTATACTGTACAGGAGTGAAATCATATGAGCTTTGCCTTTTTTCTGTCTGTTTAGGTCCCCCTGCGTTGTTGCAAATGGTAAGATCATCTTTTTTTTAATAGTTGAATAGTATTCATTACAATACTTTCTTTTTTATATATTCTCTATAGATTTATCCTGAATACTTCTTTCTCTTTTTTTTTTAAGTTCTGATTTTTTTTAGATTGAGGTAATGTTGGTTGACAACACTTTACATGTTTTAGGAGTTCACACCTCTTTGAATGTATGTTACCACACCACACCCACCACCAAAGCACCAGTAACCCTTCACCACAATCCTGGGGGCGCCTCCACCCTTGGCTCCCACCCCACCTACCGCCATTAACCTCAGTTCTGCAGTCAGAATCCAAGGGTTCTTTTCGGTTAGTTTTTGTCGTTCCTTTGCTTGGTGCCTTTATATTGCGCATAGAAGTTAAATCCTCCAGTAACTGTCTTTCTCCTTCTGGCTAATTTCGCTTATATAACCTCTCCGGTCTCATCCATGTGTTCACAAATGGCAAGATTTCATCTTTTTTTTTTTTTACAGTTGAGTAGTATTCCATTGTGTATCGACACCACAATTTCTTTATCCAAGAATCCTCTGAGGTTGCTTGTGTATTGTAAACAACGCTGCAATGAACATAAGAATGCAGATATCTTTTTGAATTAGGGTTTTTGCATCTTTGGGTATATACCGTAGAGGCTGGACCAGTTACAGCCTCATCCACAGTATGCGGTGTTCCTTCTTTCTACTTCAGCCTGGGAGAGTCCTCAAATTTCACTTCTTCAAGCGACTAAGTGGCTGAGTACCGTGCTGGCTGAGTAGGCATCAAACTTACCTTTGACATAACATATACCTGTTTTTCAGTCTTGCAGGTTCTTGCCAGAATTCAACTGCCTTTAGTTAGTCAGTCAGCTATGGAGAGAGACGGTCTATCTTCAAACCAGATTATGGAAAAAGAGAGTGATACTCTCAGGTTGACTTGAGAAAAGAGCTACCAGAAAGTGTGAAGGGGAGGGAGGGGCTTTCAAAGCCAAAGTGCTTTCTAATGTGCTTAAGAAGGTTCCTTGTCTTCGCCACAGTCTCCAACTCTTGCCTCTGATCTTTTAGGTTTGCTCCATTCTCACAGGTGTGAGGTGGGCCCTCACTGTGGTTTTGATTTGCATGTCCCTGATTAAGCGATGGGGAACGATCTTTTCATGTGACTTTGGCCATCTGCATGCCTTCTTTGGAAGCTTGGTTTTTTTTTTTTTTTTTTAAAAAGATTTATTTATTTATGCAAACAAGAACTGGGGTACAGGCCAGAGGTGCACCATGAGAGGATGCACCAGAGACAGAGTGGGGAACAGAACAGGCAGATCTACTGAAATACACTGCTGAGGGGAGCAGCGGGGAGACAGGAGAGGTCTGCTGCACCATGTGGGTCAGCTCCCTGGCCAGGGATCCAACTCATGCTGCAGTGGCTGCAGATAGCCCGATGGTGCTGTGATTTAACCCCTTGTGCCAGCAGGGAGGCCCCAATAACTTGGTTTTTAAAATCATCTCTTCTTGTCCTCTTTTCACAAGTGGTAGTTTTTTGCATAGTAACCATTTAAGAAACAAAATAAGAATAGAGTCACTTTTGTGAAGACAAATGGTGTCGGGCCAGCATTCGAAGTATAGTTTTAGCAGGTATCAGCTGTCAGGAGGTGAAGACAACCCCACACCACTGAATTAATGTTCAATAAGATCATAACATTTATTTATTCATGTGCATTAAATAATTCAAAGTAATTTTTAATTTTTCTTATCTGTCATTTTTTTCTTGAGTTAATACAGGATTCGTTCTTATTTCTCCCAAGTTTGGCATAAGACAAGCATTTTCACATTTGATACACCTGGGGGAAAACCAGGAAAAGGAAGTGAACAGGAAAGATCAGATTTGTTTATTATATTCGTCTGTGATATTTCAGCATTTCAGTAACTCATCATTTTCTCCAGGTTCTGCTAGGTCTTGGGTGGGGAACAGAAACTCATCTGGAATGACTACATTTCTTTTTCATTATTATGTTTTGTATAGAACATTTTTTAAGTTTGTAGTCATCTTTGGAGATAAGTAACAACAACTATAGCTACATATTGGGAATTTTTCTGTAGAACATTATTCTTTTTACTTTGTTCATGAAATAAAAGAGAAGCTATAATTATACACCATTTAAGTTCAGTGAGTGCATTTTGCTTCAAAATTTGCTGTGAATTTTAGAACTTTCACGGGCATTTTGATTCCTAAAGATTATTACTCTTCAATCCCAAATGCATTTCATAGGCCATTCAACAAATTAAAATTAGTTGCTTTTAATGGTGTTCGGGGTAAATAAGCTAGTAAGAAAAAGGCTCTTCCTGAACAACATCCTTTGGGGTGGGGATGGCCAGCCCTGGACAGTCCTGCTTCCCCCTACATGTGAGAGATGAGGGTGGGGAAAGAATCTTTGTACGAGGCCAAGCCCCTCCTGGAGAGGGAACTGCAAAGCTGTGTCTTGTTTGCTTAGATGATGTTCTGAGCCCGGGATCCGCCCTCTTAGCTTATTCTCTAAGAACAAGCCAAGCCACTGGAAACAGATCCACTGGGCTAGGTTAAAGCCCAAAGGGCTGCCGGCCTGACAGGCAGCCCCCACCCCACCCCTCCGAGGAATCTGGAGCAGGAAAGTGCCTGCTAGGGAACAGGAATGGCCGAGTGCCCCACTCTCTCTCTCTCTCTCTCATGCTGTGTCCACCAGACTGATAAGCAAGCCTCTCTTCCTCTTCTAAAGACTCGCGATAAAGGGGGCACAACCCCCTGGAAGCATCTCTAAATTACTGTGTCTGATTTACCAGTCACTTTCCAAAATTATGTCCTGGCACAGATCCATCCATAGGGTTTCACAGCACCAAGGCGCTGGGGACCTTGTTGATTACGAGGATGGGGCCAAAATGACAATCTTCTTTTGCTTGATGAAAAGATACTATACCAGCGATTAGATCGTTTATATATTTGAGCTCAGCATTCGATGGTAAAGGTTATTTCTTAGGAGAAGCTGAAGAAGACTTTAAAAACAAAAGCAAATGCTAGAAACAAAATCTCTAATAAATTGAACTTAGATGACATTCCAATAGCAATGGAGAAAGAGCGTTGTAGAGACGTGCATTGAGGAAATTTGTTTTTAATTAAGAAAAATCTCTGAGTAAGGAATAGTAAAATCATATCATCAGCCATAAAAAAATGATTTTTGTAAGAGTGTTGAAGGCTACAGTTTCATCAAAATGAATACTATGAAAAGTAAGAGAAATATTTCTCTCTCTCTCTCTCTGCAATAGAAATCTCTCTGCAACTCTTGCTAGCAATTCTGAATTTTAACTTCTGGCAATGAGCTCAGTATTACACTGATGAAGCAGACATTTAAGAGCATGTGCTACTCAGCCAGAGACATTCAAAAAATATATAAGTGACATGGGGAACTTGCCAGAGCTCTGTATTCTCTGTTGCACTCACAGGGAATTAGTTTAATTTAAGGTGGGTAAAACTATTGTGTTTCTTTCAAACTTCTAATGTTTTCACAATGTGCTTGCCATCATCACTCGAGGCTTATTGCCATCATCACCTAAGTTTTCTTTTGAAAAGGAATAAACATTTGAGGAGGTAACTCTGTACCCCCTTCAGCAGGCAGAACCTGTCCCCTTCCTGTGTGAATAATTTAACCAGAACCACTGCCTATGTAGAGAATGGCTTATATAACTTTTGGGTCAACTCATGTTTCACAGAGCACAGAGTGCCCGGCACTCACCTCTGCTAACTGGGGGCAGGTTTGTTATTTGTATTAACAAATATTGACCGCCAGCTTTTAAAAAAGGTAACTCCCTTATAGAATTACAGAGAGTTAGAGCAAAAGAGAACTGAACGATGAGCTTGAATAAGCCACCATTTTATGGATGAAGACTCTGAGCTCAGAGGATCTCGCTGACATCGGTGTCAGGAAGCAGGAGTGTTGCCCGGCTCCCCCCACTGCCCCCACTTTGGGCTGACACTCAGCCCCGGGGTCCAGCACCAAGGAGAGCCTCTTCCTTCTTGCCTGATGAAAGTATGTTGGGGGCCTCCCTGGTGGCCTAGAGGTTCAGTCTCAGAGCTATTACTGCTACCGCCTGAGTTCAATCCCTGGCCAGGGAGCTACCCACATAGTGCAGCAGACCTCTCCTGTCTCCCTGCTGCTCCCCTCAGCAGAGTATTTCAGTAGATCTGCCTGTTCTGCTCTCTATCTCTGGGGAATCCTCTTACCCCCACACCTCTGGCCTGCACCCCAGTTCTTCTATTAAAAAAAAAGAATGTATTGGGCACTAGGAAGATAACAAAGAGATGTAATACTTGACATCAAGAAGCTAAAAATATTCACAGAAAAAAATAGATATCTAGACCCCCTCCTTAAAAATATACGTTGTGCTCGGTGTTCTGTAGCCAGAATGATCTTTCTAAAAATGCTGACCGGAGCGTTCCGTCTGGGCCTGCTCAGAAGCCCGCAGTGCGGCCCCTTAGCTCTAAGGCAGTTCCTTGTTCCCTGACCTCTCATCTGGACACATCCTGCTGAGGCCCGAGGGCCACAGAGCATGGGCTGCTTCCCAGGGGGTGACTTGCTTTTCATCCCAGGCCTGTGCTGGGGACTGTCCTCACCGCACTTCAGGAGGGCGCGCTCCTTAGAGCCTCTTTTCCCTCCTTGTTTAGCTTTGTCTCCCGTCTCTCAGGTGGACTGGACCCTCCCTCCTTGCTGTCCACCGTGCCCTGCCGGCTTCTCCTCCAGCACCCACCAGGCTTTGTAACATTAATTTTTTAAAAAATAAATCGATGTGTGCCCTCGGCTAATGGAAGGTGAGCGCCTGGGTGGTGGGACCAGCCTCTTGTGTCCCTAGACTGGGACTCGGGCTTGGCTCCTCAGAGCCCGGTGGAATTAACTGCCCATCGAGGCCCTTACGATGCGCCCTGGGGAGGCCAAGGGAGAGGCGAGGCCTCCGCTGGGGTGACCCACCCAGAGAACGAAGCCGGGACCCCAGTCTGGAAGCATCTCCTTGGCCACAGCAGAGGCGAGGGCTGCTGGACCCCGGGGCCCAACACAAGCACAAGGTGCAGAGGCCGAGAAACGGTGGGACGGTCGCATGTTTACTAAACGGTGATTTTTGCTGTGGCTGCTAACTCGCGGGGTGTGCTTAAGGCCGCGGGCCCTGGGGGCGAGGGTCCCACCCCATCCTTCAGAGAGACGCACCCTGAGCTTCTGGAGGACTTGGAAGAAGAACCTCCTTGCCTGCAGGGAGGGGCTGCTGCGCCCTGAGCAGAGGCTCTTGCAGACGGGGTGCCCCGGCCCTGCTGTCGCTGCCCTGAGAGTCAGGGTGGCTCTGGTGGGGAGCGACGAGGGCGAGTGGCTACGAGGGAAAGCTGACGGTCGAAGCACAGGGCGGTGAGATGCCAGTGGGCGGCGAGGGATGAGGACAGGCAGGAGACAAGAATGGCTCACTCTGAGAAGGGACCTTGCCTGTGCCAGAGAGCTGCGAGACTCGGAAGGCAGGGAGGAGCAGGTTGGCTCGAGAGGCTTGAGAGACCTGCGTGGAGATGCTGACATCACAGCTGAAGTCAAGTGTCTCCTGCAGCCAAGAGTTTCGGTCGGTCGTGAGTAGGTTTGACAACAGCCGAGTCCACAGGAGGGGGTGACACACCTGGAGGCCAGGTGAGAGTGAGGGGCGGTCTCAGAGGAGGCTCTTAGAAAGGAGTGGGGGGCCTTCCTGGTGGCGCAAGGGGTTGAGCACAGGGCTGTGGAGCTGTCCGCAGCCTCTGCTGCAGCGCTAGTTCGATCCCCGGCCGGCGAGCTGACCCACAGGGCGCAGCAGACCTCTCCTGTGTCCCGCTGCTCCCCTCAGCAGTGGATTTCAGTGGATCCACCTGTTCTGCTCCCCACTCTGTCTCTGGTGAATCCTCTCACCCCCCCCCACACCTCTGGCCCACACCCTCGTTCTTGTGTGCATAAATAAATAAAATAAATCTTAAAAAAATTAAAAACAGTCTAAGTGAAGAAAATATGAATCTAAGAGGTATTCGGAGAATGTCCAGTTTTTCCATCTCAGCAGGCAGCTTGGCTTATGCACTAAGGTCCAGTTCAGAATCTGGGGTCACTCTTGACTCATCCCTTTATTTCTGTCTCCAATATTCTGTCACTCAGAGGCCTGAGAGCTCCTCATTCTGACCTCCCCTCCCACTCACACTGATTTAGTTCAAGCCTCAGCAACTCTCCCCAGGACTTTTGCAATAGCTTCCTAAATAGCCTCCCTGCCCCAAGCTCTTCCCCACTCAACCTTTCTTTCAAAATTGGAAATCCAGTACCTTTATTTAAAATCATGAAGTGCCTCCTGGTTTACCTTCTAAACTTAAACTCGTAACTGAGCTCCCAGATAGGACAGCACCTTGGAAGGCCCTGGATCATCTTGCTCACATTCCTGCCTGATTTTCTGCTCCTTACCTGGTGCTCCCTAAACCCAAGCGACCCTCCACTACCTGTGACCCCTGCCCAAGGATGTGCCAGGCTAGCCTGTGCCCCTTGGCCTTTGCTTATGTTGTTTTGCCTGGACTGTTTTCCACCCACACCACCCATGTCAGTTTTCCGTTGCTGCTGTAACAAACTGCCACATATTTGGTGGCTTAAAGATATCACATACCTATTATTTAATGTTTTTGGAAATCATACGTTTGAAAGAAGTCTTTTGGGGCTAAAGTCAGGGTATTGGCAGATATGCTAATCTTTGCAGTCTCCAGCAGACAATATGTTCTTTGCTTTTTTTTAAAAAAATATTTGTTTATTTATGCATACAAGGACTGAGGTATATAGGCCACAGGTGTGTGTGGGGGTGTGGAGTGGGTGGAGGATTCACCAGAGACAGAGTGGGGAGCAGAATAGGTGGATCGACTGAAATACACTGCTGAGGGGCGCAGCGGAGAGACAGGAGAGGTCTGCTGCGCCATATGGGTCAGCTCCCTGGCCGGGGATCGAACTCAAGCTGCAGTGGCAGGCGATAGCTTGATAGCACCGAGACTTTAGCCCCTGCACCACCAGGGAGGCCCCTGTTCTTTGATTTTCCAGCTTTTAGAATCTGTCCACATTTTTTGTTCTATGACCATGTCATTCCAACACCTGCTTCCACTGTCACATCTTCTCTGGCTCTGACAATCTTGCCTCCCTTTTATATAAGGACCTTTCTGGTTCTCTCATGCGCACCTAGACAATCTGTAACCTTTCCATCTTTCCTGAATTGAATCATATCCACCAAGTTCCCTTTGGCATGCAGGTAGAACAGCCACAAGTTTAGGACATGGGTGTCCTCTGCTATCACAACACCTCCCTTCACTGGATCTCTTAAAACTCAGCTTAAGTATCACTTTGTCTCTGAAGCATCATCTGCAAATCCTCCCAATAAAAGCAAGACTTCTATTTTATATACATGCTCGCATCACTGCATGGATTAGCTTGTACTGCATATGTTAACTGTTTAAACAGATTTATCGAGAATATTTTGAGCCTTTGGGGGGACTGCTTTGTATCACCAGTGCCTAGGACAATACAAGAGATGGTAAATATGAGCTAAATTTATTTTTAAAAAATGAGTGTGCCCGGCACTGTGATGCCCCATTGCATGTTACCTAGAGATCTAAATGTATTTGGTCCCTGACACTACTGTGGTTCCTGGACTCTGTAGGGTCACCTCCCACCCCCTCACCCCACTCCACACTGACTTCACCTTGAGTCACAGGGACTTTCTAACTCTTCTTGATCATGTCATACTTTCCCCACCCTCGTCTCTCTGTTATGCGCTTCCCCCAACTTTTCTGTTTTATGCATTTCTATTCATCCTTCAAGGTACAAGTCAACATTTCCTCTCTGCGATGCCCCTTATGAGCTCAAGACAGAACCACTTGTGCTCATTTGGGCCCTGAGGCATTCTGTGCATATCTCCCTCTGTGTTTTGCTTGGTGTCTACTTTCTTGAGGTCCCCCTTCAGAGGGTGAAAGGACCACCTTAAGAGAGTAAAAGGAAGGGCCGCTCCTGGTGGTGCAGCGCTTGAGCACTGGGTTGCTGGCTGCCTGCAGCCTCTGCAGCGCCAGTTTGATCCCGGGCCACCGGTGAGGGTCCCACCAAAAAAAAAAAAAAAAAAAAAGAGAGTGAAAGGACCACCTCTTCTCTCACCATGCTTGCCACGTTGCAATGCTTGGCAGTGTTTACAGAATTAAATTGAACATGTGAACAGATGAACATCGAGAGATGAGTGTGGAGGGCGATAAGAAAGGAACCGAAGATAAAGGATGCTCTGGAGAAGAGAGAGGAAGGCAAGAGAAGGCGAAGGAACCATCCAGAGAGAGTACGGAGGACTTGAGGAAGCAGAGAGTGCTGCGGCCAGAGTTAGAGTGGCTGAGCTCTGCTTAGGGAAAGTGTGAGCAGCCTGGGACACTAGCCTGGGAAATGAATCAGAAAGGCCAATGGACTTGACCTTTAAGAAATCCTAATAGCTTTAGGAAGCAGAGCTTTAAGAGTGCTCAGTCAAGAACCTTGGTCTGCTCCTTTTTTTAGGTCAGAAGAGGAGGGATCTCCAAAGGGATAAATGACTCGAGGAGGAAGAAATCCTGGCTTCTTATCTGATCACCTGCTCGAATGCCCGAGGACATGGACACCACGGCACACCTCCAGCTCAGGTGGGGAGGCTGCTTCCTTCAGCTGACACCCAGGATTCAAAGTATTGTACATGTGGGTAGTTCTTAGAAAATACAGGACCTTGTACCCCTATAATAACTAGTGTTTTCATCAGGGGGACACTCTGCTGGTAATCTGGGGTCTCTTTAAGCTCCAGGGCAAAATGTCTAATCTGACTTCAGACCCAAGCGTGATCCCCTTCCATGCATTCTCTGTACAGTTCTCTGTTCGGGCATTGTCTGACCTCACAATATCCTCCGCCTACCTTGACCCTTGCTCTTCTGTCTTCCACCTAAATTGCCTTCAGCTGCCTTCTCCAACCTGCATCCTACTTGGCTGACCTTCATGGCCAGCTGTCTGTCTTGACTGTACTAAGCCTGATCTAGACAAACTCCTGTGCCTGCCGCCTGCCACCTGCCGCTGTTGTTTTCCAAAGTGATTTCAACTGGCATTTAGTCTGGTGATCTGATCTGCTGCGTGGTGTCCCAGATTAGTCTACTCTAGTCCAATAGGTCAGGCATCCTTCGTGGGAATGAAAATGGTTCTTTTTTTTATTTATTTATTTTTTTATTTATGCATAGAAGAAGTGGGGTGTAGGCCAGAGATGCGGGAGGTGAGAGGATTCACTAGAGACAGAGTGGGGAGCAGAACAGGAGGATCTACTGAAATCCACTGCTGAGGGGAGCAGCGGGGAGACAGGAGAGGTCTGCTGTACCATGTGGGTCAGCTCCCTGGCCGGGGATCGAACTCAGGCTGAAGCGGTGATAATGTGATAGTGCTGAGACTTAACCCCTATGCCACCAGGCAGGCCCAGGACTGAGAGTCGTTCTAACAGGATGAAAAACAAGTTTTAATGCACGGAGTGGAGGAATACAGAGAGCATATAACCGACGTGACTGCATCAGTGGTATAAGAATCTTGTGACAGAAACATTTACTAAAAAGCCTAGACATCTCCTTAGGTGGCCCACAATGGTGAAAAAGGCTGAGAAATCCCGTGACAGGTGAGGAGGCTGAAATTCAGCAAAGAGCAGATGGGAGGAAATGGAGGTTACCATGCTTGGTGACCTGATGGAGAATAGATTATGAAGATTCCAATCTAGAACACACATTTTGACCATGTATCAGATGCCCTGAGCTGTGTGAAACTTTTTTGCATTCATTAGCCAAAAGGTCTGACTTATTTTCGCCTCAACACACATATTTCTTGTGGGAACAACAGCAACATTTTCCTTTGAGACAGCAGCCCACCTAGCTCCTCTCCAGTCCAGCAGCTTTTATGCTAATTGCATGCTTGGAGGTCACACCTCATTCACATTTTGCAACATAAGAAAATGGAAAACACTGCCCAGCTTGTGTTTGTAGAAACTCCTTTCATGGCTGCCTTTCAATGGGTTGGGCAATTTAAAAGATGCAATTGTAATCATGACTAACTCATTAAAATGCTTGAGGGAAACCTGAACATCCTTAACCTACTTTTGAAAAGAGAAGCAAGGAAAATAGCAGGAGTGGGAATAATCCAAGGAAAACAAGTTCAAGACATTGAACAATGGACTCTAGACTCTCCTTAGCTGGACTCAAGGGAGGCTGGGACAAGTAAACGGAATGTTGCTTCAAGGAAGCCGGCCTCTCATTCTGTCTTGGCTTCTCCAGAAGGTGACCTTTGCTTGCTTGTTTGGGTTTTTTCAAATGCTCCTCTTCATTCTCTCATCAAATTCAGTAAGATTTTTCCATGAAGTCTCCTAGCCAGGTCCTCTATGCTCTGCTCTTATTTCCTGTCCTCCACTCCGAGCCTTCCTTCTCCCTGGATTTCTCAGAACTGAGCAGGGTGATGTGGTGGTGGGGAGCTGTAGCATGAGGACGCGAGAGCCATGTGCCCACTTGGAACTTGCAGCCAACTCTTGGCAGCTTATCTGTGGCAAATCTTGTTTTCAGCTTTTGTTGACTCTATCACCCACTCTGTGTTTCGCTCTGGAGGATGTTATCATCAGCTCTGTTTATTCACTGTGCCAAGAGCTCTCCTTGGAAAGGGAGCTATTCAGGAAAACCTATTCTTTTAGTGTCAAGCTGACCAGAAAAAGAAACGTTGTTTTGTTGATTTTGACATTGTTTTAGAAGTCAACAGCATGGCTACTTGGTCCAACCATGTGTGTGTGGAGGCACACAAGAGTTTATTCCTCTTTCCTGGTCTCGCTTCTGCAGTTCAGAAGGAAGAGGCAGGCAGATTTTTTTTAGAGTATTGTTTCCAGTGGAGTGGGTGGGGAGTCTGAACCACAGGTGAGGGCATGACAGTAGGGGAGAGGGACCCCTCTGTGCTCGGGTGCATCCAGTTGAATGGCTCCAGCAAAACAGAGAACAGACAAGTGATACCGGGGAGTAATTAGGCAGCTTTTCCAGTTCTGGGTCAGCTTCACATTGTAACCTCAGATTTTTAAAGTTTTATAAATTCTTGGACTATCAAACATACCCATTCCAACAATTCTTTCAAACAGTGAATATTTATGTAGATTGACCTAGAAATCAGGACACCTTGAATTTAAATTCCTGTTGTGACATTGGCTGACCCTGTAACTTTCAGCCTTTCAGTTTTCTAAGATGGGAGAATGATGAGAAGCATCCAGGCTCGGGGGATGCTGACAACATGGGTTCAAGCCCTTCCTCTACTACGTCCTAACTTACTGGTCCTCGCGCGTTCTTTAACCTCTTTGCACTTGGGGATCTCTGCTTGTTAAGTGGAGATTAAGGTGCCTCGTGCTGCAGGAACATTGTCAGGCGCTACTGACACTGAAGCACTGAGCACGTAGGAGTCACAGGCCAACTGGCCACTCTCAGAGAAATACCTGTACAGTGATGGGAAAAGCCAGGTGACCACAGGCAAAGGTGTTTTGAACTCGTTAGCTGTTAGATGCTTCCTTTTCCTTATGACATCGATAGGGAATGAGGAGAAAGCAGCATGGTTACAGAGAAACGCAGGTCTGTGCTATTTCTACAGGATCTGGCTAGCAGTGCAATCAGAGTGAACAAGGGGTGGGAGAGAGGATCCAAATGGACAGACTCTCTGGGATTCCTCCAGCCTCAGGATTGAAACCAGAGGTACCAAGCCAAACAATCAGAATGCTTCTTGCTCAGCCTTGCGCCTAAGCCCTGGGTAGTTACCCTGGGAATATTCCCCTGAAAGCTGGACAGACACAGCATCGCCGCTGACGAGCTGACAAACCACTGTGTCATCAAAGAAAGAGAGAGTCATGGGGAGTAAAAGCTGGTGGCCCCACCTCTCAGCCAGGAGTCAGGTGGCTGTGAGGACTCTTGCTCATTAAGGAAGCTTCTTTTTACACCCTCCTCCACCTCTTGGCCTGCCTACCCACTGCTGGGTTTCACCGGGAGGCAGCGAGTGCCGACCCAAGTCATTCGTTATTTACTGAGCTCGTAGGAGGCGCCGTGGTCACGCACACACCTGGCCTGAATGTCTGTGGCAAGACGAGGAAGGTGGACTCGGGCTTAGCACTCAGGATCCCCCTCGACGGCCATAAGAAACCTAATGTATTAACCAGAAACCAACTCTGCAGGGCTCAGGGAAAGATGCAGCAGCGCTGAGGCGGGCCCCACACAGGAGGTGGTGTTTGAGCTGGCCTTGAGCTCAGACGCCCATAGGAGAGTGGAGGGAGTAAGGGCGTCCCGGCCAGGGGGAGGCATGGGGCCTACGGGCTCTCTGGGGACTGGCCGGCAGGTGTGCGCCTGGGGTGCAGGCTGTTCAGGCAGGTGGACTTGGAGACGGGGACAGGTGGCCAGGATGCTAAGGCTTTCCTGTGCAAGCTGTTGAGTTTAGGTTCGAAGGACAGGAGGTGGGAGTCATTGGGTGGCTTTAACTACTGAGTGACAGACTTATTCTTGTGTGTCAAACGGTTCTACGGGCTTTCACGAAGTGAATGGGCCACAAAGAGACTGGAAAGTGGGAAACCATGAAGAAGTTGTGAATTGTGTCGATGGTTGTGCTCTGGCCAAGGAATCCAAATCGTTGGATGTGGCAGCTGAAGGTCTTTGGTGATATCGAAAAGTAATTTTACTAGATCCTGTCGAACAGAACCAGGTGACTAACCAGTGGTTTTCAAAGCGTGATCTGCAGACCAACAGCATCAGCATTACCTGGGAACTTCCTAGAAATAGAAATTATCCAGTCTCACCCCAGACCCCATTCAAAATTTCTGAGAGTAGAGAGCAGCCACCGCTGGGTGACTGTGCATGCTGCAATTTCACAGCCCTTGACCTTCAAATCCTCCATCTCTAGGCAATTCTTACCCAGGACCCAACTTTCCCAATTCCTTAGCTGTCTGGTATTTCCTAAAGAATCGCTAATATTATGGTGTCTCAGATCTCTGCCTAAATTGTTCCCTCTATGAGTCCTATGTCTTCCCTACCCTCTCTCTCTCATTTATGGAGTCTCTACCTGGGAATATGGAATTCACTTTTCAAGGCCTATCTCGATGCAGCCTCCCTAGGAACTGTCCTCCAGGCAGCTTTCTTGTGGACTTTTTTTTTTAAAGACTTATTTATTTATGCATATGAGAGCTGGGGCACAGGCCAGAGATGGGGGGGGGGTGAGAGGATTCACCAGAGACAGAGTGGGGAGCAGAACAGGCAGATCTACTGAAATCCACTGTTGAGGGGAACAGCAGGCAAGACAGGAGAGATCTGCTGTGCCATGTGGGTTGCGCTCTGGCCGGCTGGGGATGGAACTTGTGCTGCAGAGGCTGCGGATTGCTTCATAGTGCGGTGCTCAACCGCTTGTTCCACCAGGGAGGTCCCTTTCCTATGGACTTTTGCACATATTTTTATTATGACACTTGATTGTGTTGTTGCTTTCCTATTTGTCTTCCCCAATAGCTAGAGGCTCTTCAAGGAAACATACAACCTTGCTCACCCTTAACTCCCCACTGATTTTACATAGTCGATGACAAGTAAATAGGGGGAGAGGATGCTGCAAGCACAGCAAGGAGCAAACCACTTTGAAGTGGTTTACAAGGGACAGACTGCGGAGAGATGAATCACAGTGGCAGTGGCACAGGTGAATAAAGAATCGCAGAATGGTCTTAGACAAGGCAGAAGGGATGAAATCAGTGGTCAGTGCAGAAGGCTCAACACTGGAATGAAGGGAAGAAGAAAGTGGGGGTGTAAGAAATAAATTGTGAGGTCGAGAGGTTGGGGGATTTCTTCGAGGGCCTGCCAGCATAGAAACGGGAAGGGCCAGGGGAGGGTGCACAGAGCTAGGAGATGACCTTAGGGAAGTGGGAAGTGAGGCCTTGTGGTGGGAAGGAAACAGAACAGAAAGAGGGCGAGGAGCGTGGTGAAGACTTCTCAATGACATGGAAGTGGGGGCAGGTAGGGCTCACCACTCACCCCACTGGCTTTGACAGTGGAAGCTTCACGGCTGAGTTGTCTGCAGGACTGTCTCTGTAACAAGATGGACAGTCCAGGAGACAGCTCCCAATGCCAACACAGAAAGCATTCTGGTCCCATATGTTATTGATACTGGAACAAGATGCAGGCAGTAACAACATTACAGATGACAGCAATGTGCCAAGGAAGGAAAATATTCTATTTTTTTAAAGAGTTATTTTCATTTACTTATGCATATTGAACTGGGGTGTGGGCCAGAGTTGTGGGGTAGTGACAGGATTCCCCAGAGACAGAGTGGGGAGCAGAATAGGCGGATCTACTGAAATACACTGCTGAGGGGAGCAGCAGGCGAGTCAGGGGAGGTCTGCTGCACCATGTGGCCGGGGATCCAACTCATGCCGCAGTAGCTGGCGATAGCTTGATAGCTCTTAGACTTAACCCCTGTGCCACCAGGGAGGCCCGGAAAAGATTCTTGATATATAAATTGGTAGAGAAAGCAGGAGAAAAACTGTATGTATGTGCATGTAAAGAATTCAAAATGTGCATGTAAAGAAACAACTGAACATAATATGCCAAGACACTATCAGTTATGACTCTAGAGGTGGTTTTCCTTTAATTTTTAAATATTTTTTTTGTTTCTAATGTAATAAAAGATATGGCACAACTGGAATTGATTCTTTCCCTACTGCCATTGAGCACTTGCAGAGGAGAGTTTCTCGAAATAAAAAATGGGAGGGCGGAGCAAACCTGCAGAGTTAGTCACTCATCTCTCAGCTCGGGGCAGAAGCAGAGGAAGGAAACCCTCCGGTCGCCCCGCGATCGGAGGCTGACAAGCGCGAGCTCAGGCATCCTGCTGCAGGGAGCACGAGGAGGCGCACAGCCCAGCCCTTCTCACGACATGCTCTCCAGGCCGGGCTCACACGACGTGATCGGCGACAGCGTCTTCATGCCCAAGGACAGCTGGTGCTGGGTCTCTGGGGCAGGCAACGCCAGGCACAGGCACACACACCCCACAGGGGCCTCTTTGGACCTCCGGCGCTGGCCTCATGGGGGCTGTGCCACCGCCCAGCAGCCGTGTCCTCTTGGCCAACTGCTCAGCCTTCACTTTCTTGTGAAATGGGAATGCTAATGGCTACTCATAAGCCGGTTGGAGCATCACCAACCACCAAGTGAAAGGCTTAGCACACAGTGGCTGACGCAGCCAGCGCTGCCTGCCATTGTTAATGGCACTCTTGTTACTGTCATGCATAAATATTTATGATAGAGGGAACTGATTGGACAGGCGGCCCTGAATTCATTGGCGGGAAGTCAAAGAGGGGTCTGGAGGCCAGTTCTCTCTCTCCTCTAGAAGAGAGCCGTGGGCTCCCCCAGCCCATGGGAGGGAGGAGGGACATGTGTGAGGAGGAACTCCACACTGGTTCTCCTTCTGCTGGTGCTCACGCTACTTCCCTCCCTCTGCACAGGTGCCTGTTGCTCCACAGCAGCCTCTCACCTTCCTCCTGCTCTTCTGTTTTTCTTCTCTTCAGCTCTTCTTACTTCCCTTTTCTCCTCAGAACCCCAAGGGGTGGAGGAGTAAGGAACCATACTACCTTTTGCATGTTTTGAACTTGGCTTTTTGACCCTTGAAGGTTGTGTAGTAATCCCAGCACTTGGAGTTTGCACAAGTCAGCCTGGGTCCCTTAAAAAAGCATCGATCCTCCTGGCCATTGTCTTTATTTTTTTTAAGATTTATTTATTTATGCATACAAGAACTGGGGTGTCGACCAGAGGTGCGGGGAGTGACAGGATTCCCCAGAGGGAGTGGGGAGCAGAACAGGCAGATCTACTGAAATACGCTGCTGAGGGGAGCAGCAGGAGAGACAGGAGAGGTCTGCTGGGCCATGTGGGTTGCTCCCTGACTGGCCGGGGGTTGAACTCGTGGTGCAGTGGCCTTGCCAATAGCTTGATAGCACTGTCTTTAACGCCTGCGCCACCAGGGAGGCCCCAGCCATTGTCTTTAGAATATTCTCTTATGTAGTCGTCATCAGAAGACAAACGAGGATTCTGGATCACGCAAATTCAATGAAAGAAGACTTTTGAGGCAGCTGTAGCTTGCAAACCAAGCCAAGGAAAGTGTGAACTGTCTCCAGCTTCTTTTCTGCAATGGGGTAGATCTATTTGCAGGCATCTTGCTGTGTCTTGCTGGCATTTTTTCTCTTCTTGCTTAGACATTTAGTAAGTATGGCAAGTATGGCAAGCAGGAAGGAATGAAAGGTTTGAAAAGAAGATGATTAGACCATCTGAGCAAAAGGTTGAATTTGCTCAGATTAGACCATCTGAGCAAAAGAACAGAGCAGTCATAGCACATCATCCCTTATAGAAATCAGAATGATTAAAAACAAAAACAAGTTGGTACCTAGCTCAGGCAGAAGCACCACTCACATGCTGAATTCCAAATGCACCTTCCATTCTGCATCAACAAATCATAATGATGTACTTTCAGCTTTGTTGGAAACCCGATGTGTATATTTACAACGTCATTATCTTCAGCAACAGATACCTGCTCCCAGCCCAGCGATCACCACCTCTGTCTCTGCACACATTAGCACGCAGACACACCACTGATTTGTACTTTCCTATAAAATTACTCTTTCCCTTTTTAATTAGGATGTTTTCAGAAGCAAGCCTATCGTTAAGGCCATGTACGCTTCTATCGTAAATACCTGCTGCCAGCCATTAATTATCTCCTGATGAATTACTTTAGGAGATTTTTTAAGGCTTACTTTTAAAAATGGGATTTCTTTTCCTTAATATGTTCCCATGCGCATACTTAGTGAATCATTTGGAATTCCACACAATAAGGAAATGTTTCCTTTTCTTCTGCTTCAGGGGACTTAGATGTGCTCTGTACCCAGAAAGTATGAGGATTTCCCCATATTTTTAGGTAGGAACTTTGTGTATGCTGGCACCTCACTCTTCAAGAACTTCTTGGCTAATTGTGAGGGAAGAATAGAAGAATGTTGGGTAGAAACAATCGAATAATCTCTGAGAACAAACACCTTAACGTTTCACAAACATGCAGACTTGCATAAGCATTGTAGTGACTGCAGTACCAGGCTCATCCTTAATACTGTGGTTTGATAATTACATAGTTGTGGATTACATGACTCTTCAGTTGGGGAAACATCCTCATGCATACAGATCAACACTTTTTTGGGGGCATCATTATATATAAAAAGTGTACACCCACTTAGGGACTGGAGGTTAATACTGTCCAGCAGAAAAGAACCAAAACAAATTTTAAGTCAGGTACAGCTAAGGGGAGTGTTGCTACACTAGCTTTCCTGCTTATCACAGAGATAGCAAACAATTTTGGATTTCTAGTTAAGTTTCAGAGGCACCATTTGGCCTATGGTACATGTACATGAGGAAGAGTTAATTACACTAAGACGATCTTAATGTTTCTTCCCCTTGACATCAATAAAAGTGAGAGCATCACTTTCCTGAAAGTGCAAAGAGCCGTCAAGAAACCCAAGTGAGCATTTCTTGTATTGCCTGTTCTTTAGTCAGAGCAGAGACATCAGGTCTCCATTCACTTCCGGGGGCTCTCCGACTGGCTGCTGAATTCCAGAGTGAGTTTGAATCTTGAAAAATTGACTCCTGGGCCTCCCCGGTGGCGCAGCGGTTGAGCGCTGGGTTGCGAAGCTGCCTGCGGCCTCAGCGGCGCCGGTTCGATCCCCGGCTGCTCCCCGGCCAGCGGAGGAGGATCCCACATGGTGCGCAGACCTCTCCTGCCGCCCGCTGCTCCCCTCAGCAGTGTACTTCGGTCCTTCTGCCTGCTCTGCTCCCCACTCTGGCTCTGGTGAATTCTCTCACCCTCCCGCGCTTCTGACTATACCCAGTGCATGTATAAACAAAACAAACAAACAAATATAATAAATAAATAAAAACATGCCTCTATAAAAAAAAAACTATTAGAAAAAAAAAAAAAAAAAAAAAAAAGAAAAATTGACTCCTGCCCCCTGGGACTTGCTTTCTCTCTGGCTGAGCCTGGTGGAACTCTCCGGGTCTGTGTCCTTACTGAGCACTTCCTCTTTGCAAGGCAAAGAACCCACAAGTGTGGGGGTTGCATGTATGAAGGATGATCCTTGTGTTCACACTGCTGACAGCCCAGTTGTGTGGCCACCTCAGTCCAGGCTGGGGACAGGATGCAATGAAAGTGGCCTTACCCATGATCACAGTACTCCCTGCTTTCCCTTCTCCTTGAGCTTCGTCTCCGTGGTAGTCATGTTGTTTGCATGCTGGCTGCCCCCAAGTCGACTGTGATCTCTGGACAACAGGGCTGGGTCTGATTCCAATCTGTATTGACGCAGAATTAAGGACGGGATGGGAAAAGGCTAGGCTCTCAAAAAATTGCTTTTAAAGCAAAGAATGGATTAGCTTGCTGATGTTTCCTCATTGCAGTGGGTCAGCTTGCTCTGTATCAATATGGAGTGCTGAGGAATTGGTGGAGTCCAGCCCAGAGACCCACCCTAAGGTGGCTGTACTTCACACTTCCGCAGGAAGGGACTGTGGGATGAGACTGCAGGAGTCTCGGCTCTGTCACTAATTACTTCTTTCACCTTGGGCAAGACACTTAAGCTCTATCTCAGTTTCTTCATCTGTAAGATGGGGGTCATAATGACTGGCTTAGCTATTTCCCATGATTACTTTGAGGATCAAATGAGATAATACACTTAAAAGTGTTTTGGAAAAGCCTAAAGCACTGTGCAAATGCTAAGTATTATTTTGCAAAGAAATATTCCTTTTAATTCCTGCCTCCACAAACACTTCATCACACGTTGTTGGGTTGTTGGGTTATGTGGCGAGAAGCATAGAGTAGCTTGTGGGTACCCCAGAATCTCTTCTTCAGCCTCGAGAGTGTTTCACTGATTCTGTCTGGGATTATCCGAAACACCTAGATTTTGTCAATCTCACTAACCATAAATATCTATATATCATATATAGACATGATAAATATGTAGTCTTCATTATTCAACATTTACTGAAAATATATACCAATTTATACACACACACAATGGAATACTACTCAGCAATCAAAAAAAGATAAACTCATGCCATTTGCAGCAACATGGATGGAGCTGGAAGGGATTATCCAATGTGAAATGAGCCAGAAAGAGAAATGATTTCTCTTTCACTGGGGAGAGACCAGTGACAGGAAGCATATCTCAGTGTAAATCCATCCTGCTAATCAGATGATTTCACTTATAGGTGGAATATAGAGAAAGCAAATAAAGGAACACAGAAAGACAAAATTTTAAAACTTGATCCTTGAAAACTTGATCCTGACTATAGATCTGAGGTATCCAGAAAGGGAGAGGGAGGGAGAGGGACCGGAAAGAAAACAGGGTGGAGGAGAGCAGCGTGGGCTATGGTGGGGACTGTGGGTGCTTTATGTTGGGAAAACTGTGGCGACCACATCTGAGGGAAGAAATCCTACATTGCGAAAAAACAAACGAGGATGTAAAATGATGGTATGTCATGCATTAAAAAAATTTTTAAAACTTAAATTTATATATGCATATTTGTACTCGGAACTGGGGCAAAATATGTAAGATTCTGTCACTGACAGTTTTAAAAAACTTAGTGGATTTGAGAGAGAATTCATGAGAAAATATAATAGCTCAACTGTGCTTGTTTTGGGAGACAATTTTGCAGGTGCATTTTCACTAATAAAGACATATGTGTATATTTTAGGTTTTCACTAAATGGAAGCTAAGAAGTGGCCCTTAATTCATGTTCTTTTCTACCCCTGGTGGTCTGCAGATTTTAATTTGCCCCTGGAGACTGAGATTTCTCTTTATATGAAAGTCCATGGGATCCCATTTTTCTTTGAATCAGTGCAGTTGTGGAATTTAAAGGGGTAACAATAGCTATGATTAGTTATGGGGTCACTGAATGTTTTCCTACCAACTTCTCCTGTAAAGTAGGATTCAACTGGGCTAGAAGCATTGTCCTTGGGGAAGTCAGTTCCCCAATCTACTATTTGGGGCTGACATTGCCAGGTAAATTCTGGCGTTTCATGACCTCCACTGCTACTCAAATGATGAGATACCAAGACCTTCTGATGGGGACCAAAGAAATAGGTATCTAAATGCACACAGTAGAACTTAGGCCTATCTCTGGGGAGAGACCAGGGACAGGAAGCATATCTCAGTGCAAATCCTCCCTGCTGGTCAGCCATGCTACTCCCAGCTCTCCCGAAAATACTCAGCAGTCACTGCTACTCCTGAACAGTCCCACCTACCAGCTCCATTGCTGCTCTAACTAAGGTCCAAAATTTTCTCTCGCCCGTATTCACTATCTGAGAATAACTCATCACGCCTTGAGATCCTGAGGTCACTGCTGATTCCTTGCCCTCCCTTTCTTCTATCATCTAAGTGATTACTCGTTTCAGGAGCCATTGTTCATTTTTTCTGGATGGCCACAGTCCTGGCCTGAGCTCCCGTCTCCCCACTTTAGGAACAGGCTTGGTCTTGATAGTTGACCCGTCTCTAGACCTGGTCCCTGTGTCCAGAGCGCCTAGACTCTAACCAGGGCAAATCTCTTCTTGTTCACCTGACTGAATTCCTCTTCTGGTCCTCTGATTCTGAATTTAGCTGTTGAGATCTTCCTGGAAGCCTTCCCTGACCACCCCAGACAGGGTCGGAGTCCCACAGAGGTCAACCACAGTGCTGCCTTTCACACTGGATCTTAACTGCTGGTTACGTGTTTGTCTGTATCTCTCAGCTGCCCACCCAGGAGTGGTCCCTGATAAATTTCCACCAAAGTGTTAGTGGATGGGTGGGGCTGACTTGTTCTCACCTCTGTCTTCACCAATTCCAGTTACCCCTTGATGGTCAGTGTCCTGTTTGTTTTTGAACCAATTTATATCCATAGCATCTTTGAAAAAACCTTAGCACGTCCATTCATAGTATTTATTCCTCATTTCTCTTGTCTTTGTGGGAATGTATACAATAGGTTTAACACTATAATAAATGCAACAATAGGTCTCAGAGCATAACTGCTTTCCTTAAAAGGAACATTTTGAGCAATGTTTACCTCTTCCAATAATGTTGTTATAGCCACAGTCCTTTCTAGATCTGTTTTTGGGGGCGATCGCCTTTATAGTCGTATGAATATATTTTAATGGTGATAATCGAATGTTTGGCAGGTGGTTTTTAAAGTATGTACATAGTCAAGTCACTATGAACTATCCTGAGTAAAGAGAATGATCAAGGTAGTAACTCTGATGGGTCAACACCTGAAGAATATTGCCATTATCTTTCCCATTGAACATATTTGCACAAGGGAAATGAATTTCCAAAACTATCCTGCCGAGTTATGTTATTTTTGAGAAGAGTCGCTAGTATTCCAGGAGGACAACTTTCAATAACAGTCTTTGCTTATCTATTATAAAGTGCTTATTAAATTCGAGGCTGGAGCTTCACAGGCCTGTGATCATACTGTCTCACACTTGTTCAGTGCCGTCCAGCACCTATTATGTGGTAGATACTGAGAATGAATACGCCCACGGTCCTCGCCCGTAAGGACCTTCTAATCTTGTTAGGAAGATAGAAATACAAACAGTCCAGTGTGGAAAATAGATTATTGGTGTAAGATAAAATACAGTGGAGGGACTGTCTGTGAGGGGGTAGGAATTCGTTACAGTGTCAGCAAAGCCTTCTCAGACTAAAGGATGAATGATTAGAAATTCACCAAGAGGAGGAGGGAAGGGGACCACAGAAATCATTCCAAGCCAAGGGAACAGAAGGTACAGAGATTGAAATAAGAAGATGTGTTGGGGGGAATCTCGAGTTATTCAATACTGTTATTGTGTAAAGTTCACAACGGGGGCAGCGAGGACAAGAGATGGAGTCCAATGAAGTGAAAGGCCCTTATTTACCATTTTTAGAAAATTAGACTTTATCCTGTAGGAGCCAGCGAGAGGCTCTGCGGGCAGGCTGAGCTTCCCAACAGAGTTGTAGACTCTCACATGCAATTAGTCACATAGGTTTTCCTCTTTCCCCCCATTGTCTCACACCCACCCCTTATTTTCCATTCTGACATCTACCTCATTCATTCAGGCCATCATCACCCCATGCCTGGATTGTTCCAGAAACTCACTGGTCCTTAGATTCCAGTTCACTGCTTGCCCTTGATAATTGATTCTGCATAGGATTATCAGAACCACCTTCTCCTTCTTTGTCTTTTTGAAAGATTTTATTTATTCGTAGAAGAACTGGGGTGCAGGCCAGAGGTGTGGGTGGTGAGAAGATTCACCAGAGACAGAGTGGGGAACAGAACAGGCAGATCTACTGAAAAATACTGCTGAGGGGAGCAGTGGGGAGACAGGAGAGGTCTGCTGTGCCCAGTGGGTCAGCTCCCTGGCTGGGGATCTAACTCAGGCCGCAGCAGTGATAACGCTGAGACTCAACCTCTAGGCCACCAGGGAGGCCCCAGAACCACCTTCTTTTCCATCAAGTCTCACTCCTGTTCAGAAACCTCCAGTAGTTTCCTGTGACCAGTGATAACTGTCCGTCCCCCTCTTTGGCTTCAGTCACTCAAGGTGCTGGGTAATCTGTGCCAACCCCTTTTCTCTCCTTGACTGGGCGTTAGTAATGGTGCCAGAGCTCATCTGCCTGGTCTCCCATCTTTGCTCTGATGGTGACTCTCCTCTGGAATGCTGTGCCCACACCAGCTTTCCTCTTGTTATTTATTTCAGCATTTGTCTTATACATAGCAAACTCTTTCACCCAAGCCCCACTCTCCTGCCCTGGAAGGAATCACTATTCTGGTTATATGTAAGGGTAATATATTCTTTTATTACATATGCACACCACCATAAACATGCTCTTTAAAACCTATAGTACTATTTTGAAAAACAATTTATATACATAAATGGCACATTCTATATCTCCTGCAATTAGTTTTATCCACTCTCAGTGTACATAAAAGCTGGATCTCATGGACATGCACGAACACAGTCTTCTCAACCGGTGTACTGCACGTCGGTTTCTATCATCCATCCTGCACCCACCCTCGACGGGGGCACCTCTGGGATGGCTCCAGCGTGTGCCCATCACATGCAAGGCGACAGAGAACAATACCCTCCGATGCTCTCCTTGTCCCACACATATTTTACTCAATCTTTCAAGCTCTTGCCCTCACCCCAGCCCCGCAGGGCTGAGTCCCCAGCCCGCAGCAGCCAAGTCTGTCCTGCAAAGCAGCTCGGCCCCAGCGTCCTCCGTGTCATTCCATTGTGCTGAGCTCACCGCTATGCAAAGCAGGGCGCAGGGCCACTGCTGCGGGATGAATGGGCGCAGCGGTGAATGAGTGGCTGGCGCTGCACACCCCACTGAAAGCCTCTGCGCCCCCACTGAAAGCCTCTGCACCCCACTGAATGTCCCTGCACCCCACTGAAAGCCTCTGCACCCCACTGAATGCCCCTGCACCCCACTGAAAGCCTCTGCACCCCACTGAATGCCCCAGCACCCCACTGAAAGCCTCTGCGCCTCCCCACTGAAGCCTCTGCGCACCCCACTGAAAGCCTCTGCACACCCCCACTGAAAGCCTCTGCACCCCCCACTGAAAGCCTCTGCACCCCACTGAATGTCCCTGCACCCCACTGAAAGCCTCTGCACCCCACTGAATGCCCCTGCACCGCACTGAAAGCCTCTGCACCCCCCACTGAAAGCCTCTGCGCCCCCACTGAAAGCCTCTGCGCGCCCTACTGAAAGCCTCTGCACCCCACTGAAAGCCTCTGCACCCCACTGAAAGCCTCTGCCCCCCACTGAAGCCTCTGCGCCCCACTGAAAGCCTCTGCACACCCCACTGAAAGCCTCTGCCCCCACTGAAGCCTCTGCGCCCCACTGAAAGCCCCTGCACACCCCACTGAAAGCCTCTGCCCCCCACTGAAGCCTCTGCGCCCCACTGAAGCCTCTGCCCCCCACTGAAGCCTCTGCGCCCCACTGAAGCCTCTGTGCCCCACTGAAGCCTCTGCCCCCCACTGAAGCCTCTGCCCCCCACTGAAGCCTCTGCGCCCCACTGAAGCCTCTGCCCCCCACTGAAGCCTCTGCCCCCCACTGAAGCCTCTGCGCCCCACTGTAGCCTCTGCGCCCCACTGAAGCCTCTGCCCCCCACTGAAGCCTCTGCGCCCCACTGAAAGCCTCTGCACACCCCACTGAAAGCCTCTGCCCCCACTGAAGCCTCTGCGCCCCACTGAAAGCCCCTGCACACCCCACTGAAAGCCTCTGCCCCCCACTGAAGCCTCTGCGCCCCACTGAAGCCTCTGCCCCCCACTGAAGCCTCTGCGCCCCACTGAAGCCTCTGCGCCCCACTGAAGCCTCTGCCCCCCACTGAAGCCTCTGCGCCCCACTGAAGCCTCTGCCCCCCACTGAAGCCTCTGCCCCCCACTGAAGCCTCTGCGCCCCACTGAAGCCTCTGCCCCCCACTGAAGCCTCTGCCCCCCACTGAAGCCTCTGCCCCCCACTGAAGCCTCTGCGCCCCACTGTAGCCTCTGTGCCCCACTGAAGCCTCTGCCCCCCACTGAAGCCTCTGCGCCCCACTGAAGCCTCTGCCCCCCACTGAAGCCTCTGCCCCCCACTGAAGCCTCTGCGCCCCACTGTAGCCTCTGCCCCCCACTGAAGCCTCTGCCCCCCACTGAAGCCTCTGCGCCCCACTGAAGCCTCTGCCCCCCACTGAAGCCTCTGCCCCCCACTGAAGCCTCTGCCCCCCACTGAAGCCTCTGCGCCCCACTGTAGCCTCTGCGCCCCACTGAAGCCTCTGCCCCCCACTGAAGCCTCTGCCCCCCACTGAAGCCTCTGCGCCCCACTGTAGCCTCTGCCCCCCACTGAAGCCTCTGCGCCCCACTGAAGCCTCTGCCCCCCACTGAAGCCTCTGCCCCCCACTGAAGCCTCTGCCCCCCACTGAAGCCTCTGCCCCCCACTGAAGCCTCTGCGCCCCACTGAAGCCTCTGGGGCAGCCGCCCTCGGCGCCGAGCCCGGGCCGCGCGGGCCCCTCCGCGCGCTCCTCCGGCCGCCGGCGCGGGGGCGCCCCCTCCCCGCGCGGCAGCAGCCCGGGGCGCAGACCCCCGCGGGGCGCGGCCGGGCGGGGCGCGGGGCGCGGGGCGCGGGGCCGGCGGGGGCGGCGCCCGGATCCCTCCGCGCGGCGCCGGCGCTTCTTCCTGCGGGAAGCCCCGGGGTGCGGCGACGGGGCGGGGCCTGGCGGAGGCGGCGCCGGCGGAAGGACACGCGCGCCGCGCACCCGAGAAAGTTTCAGGCAAACTTCGGGCGGCGGCGGCTGCGCCGGGAGCGGCGATCGCGGGGCGCGGGGCGTGCGGCGCCGGAGCCCGAGTTCCCAGGCGCGCGAGGCGGCCGGCGGCGGGCGCGGCGGGCGGGCGGGCGCGGAGAAAGGGGGGGCTCCTTGGCGGGACCCCCTCCCCATGTGGATCTGCGCAGGCAGCAGCCGCGGCCGCGGAGGAGGCCCCCGAGAAGATGCCCGCGCTGCGCCCCGCGCGGCTGTGCGCGCTGCTGGCGCTCTGGCTGTGCCGCGCGGGCCCCGCGCGTGGTGAGTACCCGGCGCGCGCCCCCCCGCCCCCTCCCCGCGAACCCGGCCCGCCGTCGGCCCCCGGATCCCAGAAAGTGGGGGCGCACTCCGGGTCCCCTCCCGGGGCGCGCCCCCTCCCTGCGCGCGGGCGCGCCCCCGCCCCCTCGGCCCGCGCCCCCACACGCGCCTCCTCGCCCGACGGGGCGGGCGCCCCGCGGGGCTCGCGAGCTCCTCCCGGGCGCCTGGGGAGCGGGGCGGGGTGGCCCGTCGGGTTCCGCGTTTCTGGGGTCGCCACTGCGCGGGGCGGGCTGCGGGGCGCGAGCCCTGGCGCCCTGGACCCCGGAGGGGCCGAGCGGAGGAACGCCAGACGCGGGGGGCCCCGGGGAGTCGGGGGGCCCGGGGCGTCGGGGGGCGCGCAGGCCCCCAGCCCGGCGCTGGCACCTTCGCCGCCCGCCGCGCTGAGCTGCGCCCGGGGGGGCCGCGCGCCCGGGCGGGTGGGCGGGTGGGGATGCGCGCGGGGGTTGCCGTGCGCCCCGGTTCGGACCCTCGGAAGCCCGGGTGCCCAGGAATCCGGGGTGTTTGCTCGCGTCTCTGGAAGGTGGAGGCAGCAGAGCAGGAGAACTGGTGTGGCTGCATGCTGGGCCACATGATTTAAACATCTCAACTGCTGTTATTCTTTCCGAGGCGCGCAGCTCGGAACCCTGGCGCAGTTTCAAAGTCTGTGACCAGCCCCAGGAATGTGGTGTGACGATCACCAACTCCTCCAACCTGGCAGCGGCCTGGGCTGCTCCTTTGGCAAGGGGCTGGGGGGTGGGGTCGGGGCGGGGTGGGGAAAAGTGGATACGTTCATTCAAAGTGCCCTTTTGGAAAGCCTCTTTATGGTTGGGTATTCGCAAAAGTCCTTCTGAACATGGTTGGACCAGGGGAAGGAAATCAAATCCTCCCCGTGCCACCCACACGCTGGGACTCCACATTTCTTCACGCTGTGCGCTGGCAACGCTTGGTCTTGGGGGCCCTGCTCTGGAATCCTGGGTTCAAATCCAGCTCTGCTGCGTGAACGCAGCAATAAAATGGGAATGAAATGGCCCAGTTAATAGGATTAATTAAGAGAATGTATATTAAAGCCATGGCAGTCAAAAGGCATGCAGAAGGTCCTTTCAAGGCAGAGTCTATTTTGCTCTCCCTCGACTCTGCTTCCAGTGGGATGTGCGAGTTTGCAGACCTGCAAGAGGCCCCTACTTTGCCTCACCTGTCCTGGAGGAAGATTTTTCTCTTTCCCTTTCCCAAACCAAAGCAGAGAAACCTTAAAGTGTATATGAGCTGTATCTTTTTGCAAAGAAAATGTGAAGAAGATAGTGGCTGCAGAAAAAGTTGCTCTTTGTTCATTGTTCGCTGGCGGTCAGCATGCCAGTCCCAGATGTTTAAAGGGGAACCAGATTATTTATCACAGCGCTGGGTGGTTCACCACCACCCTCTCCTCCTGGGGAGGTTCAGACTCCTGCCACCCTCTCGCTGCCCGACAATTCCCGAAGCGGACCGGGAGGCGGTGTGGTGATGAACCAGGACTGTTGTTTCAAGAAGCGTTTAACAAAACATACCCAGCCGTATTTTTTGTCTTTATTTTCCTTTGCGCGGAACCTTGAGTGTGCACGTGGATTTCGGGTAGAGAGGGGTATGCACGGTGGGCTGCTCTGAGGCTTGCGGTGCTTGGCCTGCCGTTAACTTGTTTTCGTAAATACGGTCATCTTCGCCTTCTGGGGTCACCTCCCCTGTGAAGTGAAGCTCAAGGAGCAACCTAAGTTAGAGCGCCTGGGGAGTAATAAAGGACCACAGTGATTTGCAGAATTGTGTAAAATGGTAAGGCTGATGTCACCCTGGGGTTACTCTGACACGGGGTTCTTTTCATGCTGGGACACAGGAGGATGTCCTCTTACACTGGGGAGGTGTTGGTGCCACCGTCGGCTTTCAGTGGACAGGTTGCGTGTTCCTTAACTCCAAGGACAGGATTTAGATAGTTTGACTATAGGCAGGTGTTCTTGGGATCTACACTGATGCAGTAGAGGGATGAAAAGGCCTGTTTCTTGGTATAAATCTTAAATCTTCTGAGTCTCGCTGTAACCACTTCTTGGATCCTCTTAGTCTGTTATCATTTTTGCTTTGCGGAGATACCAATTATAATACATCCTTCCACAATTTTGAGTGTTCCTGTACTTGGCTTGTGGCCAGGTGTTAATTTAAACATCACTGAGCTCCTAAGGCAAGGAGCTGTCAGCCCATTGCCTCGCTGTCTAAACAGTCGCCAGACCACCGCTTACTCCTTGTTTTGCAGTGGGAAGCAACGCCTTGGTTTTACTGCCCGCTAGAAAATTTCTCAGGTGATTTCATTTTAAAAAATCATAGAACATTTGTTTTTTTCTTTTCGATGGAGATGAAATTTACCATGAAACTATTTTCCTTTTCTCTTTCTTCTTTCTATATTCTTTTTTTCAGGGGTGGGAGAAGGAGGAAGGAGAGTTACTGTCTAGTCCCCTCTCTTTTTCTAGTGTTTTTGCACACATCTCCTTGGCCTCTCTGCCCCTGTCCCACTCCGTTAAGTCTTCTGGAGACTTGTTGGCACAGAGGAGTGACTTTGGTTCACCTGAAGCGCAGTTGCTGACTTCAGGGCTTTAGAAAATGTTTAAATTCAGTGGGATATGCTTGGATGCTTCCGAGCAGCCTTACAATACATTTTAAAAATATCACACCCACAGAAATTCTGCTTTACCCACAGAATTTGCATCCATCTAGTTCCCACTCTCCGATGCCATTCCCGTGGGCCGCCTCCTTACCTGTCCACTGGGCTAGACCGGAGCTCCACGAATGCTTCTGGAACTTGACCCCCAGGGTTCTGATACTGGAGATGGGAGAAACTGTCTATTTTCCAGGGCTTACAGGTGATTCTGGTACAGTATCCTGGTTGGAACCCACTGGTAATTCATTATTCTGCTTTCAGGTATGTACGTGGGGTCCATCTTGCTTCCCATTGATTTTAAAATCCTGTCATCCTTTCTGAATTCACCTCTCCTCTTCCCCTTTGATTAAAATTACTTGAAACTGAAAGGTTTTCTCTTGTTCTACTCTTCTCCTTACTTTGGTCTGCCAGGTGTGCAGTGGGACTAGGAGGCTACCAGGACTAGGAGCCAGAAGCCCAGAATTCTCCACACCTGTCGCTAGGTCTGTGACCTTGCAGGCGGCCACCGTTCTGGCGGTCCGCTCCGCCAGGCCCTTGGTCCACAGGCAGTGAGCTGATTTCAGGGTTGATACTAGACTCTCAGCCCAGGTACCTCACCCACAACGTAGGACGATGTGCTGAGAGCCTGGTACCCCACCCCTTCTCCGTACCACTTCCATCTTTTGTACAAATGAGCTCCCGTCCACAAAAACACTTAGAACATTCTCATGTGCTTTTGGCTTTTGTTATTCATCTCTTTAAAAAAATTGTAGCTAATTCCTATTAAATATTTTAATATTTTAATAGCTAATACCTATTAAAAATTGCCCCTTTTCATTTATGTGTTCTAGTGCTCCGCCCCTACCTTTCTATCTTGCATCAGTATTTCTCACATGAACAATTGCGTTTAGTCATTTTCTTATTCTGGACTACTGTGGTCCTCCAAGGCAGTTTTTAAAAAATAGTATTTGCAAGAGTCATTGCTTACCTTCCATTTGGGGAAAAACCATTTTTTTCCTTCCCCAGATGTTTCCTTTCAACTTGCCGTTTTGAATTGCTTCGTATATAAATGTGTGTGCCTGGCCTCTGTCTCTCTCTGATCACTTCTGCATTCATAAAGGTCGCTTTGACTTTGGAATTTAACCTCAAAGGCGCTGGCATCCCCACCCGCTTGCTTTTCCTTTGAGTTATTTCTACTGCTTCCTGTATTTTTATGTTATTAGGCCGCTGTTTCTGATATTTTGCTCAGCATGGGTGCACCTCTTTGTCAGTTGGTCATTCTGGAACCAATGGAACAGTATTTCTAAAATGAGGGTTGAGTTTGTGTTTGCTTACATGGGTTTTTTTTTGAGATTTTTATTTCAGCATTAACTGGAGATTGCAAATTTTATTAGAGTCAGAAGAAATGCACACTTAGTAAAGTATCTTTTTCCACAAGCAAGTTCCTGGAAAACGCTCCCACTGACAAAACTTTAAAGGTGAAGCATGACAGGCAGGCTTTGGAGAGAACTGTGAGGCGTGTAAGTTCTCTCTGCCTGCGTAAGGTTGGCATTTTGGGGGCAGGGGCGTGCCACACAGATGCCTTCCTTGGCCTACAAAGCCGGCCTGGCACATGCCCAGCACACCTTGGCGGATCTTGGGCACAGCACCTGCAGCTCCCTCTCTGTGCACTTTACCTTTGGGACGGCCGGAGAGGAGAGGCCGGCGGTGAGTCAGGGCTGTGGCACTCTGCGCCTTTCTCTTTGAAGAGAAACGATGAGGCCTTCAGTCTTGGCAGCAACTTTAAAATCCATGTAGTCCTTCTGTCCAGCTGACGCTAGGCCTGACCCCCTCCTGCCAGCCTGGGCAGCGGGTGCACCGCCTTGTCTGCTGGGCCACCCTGGGGAGAGGTAACTCCCTGCCCTTCCTCACCTTTGATTCCCACCTCTTTTATAGTCAACTCTTAAATGCTTCCTCAGGATGGATCTTCACAGGAATTATTCTCATAGAGTCCTGAGCCCCGTGTGGGTGAGGGGACCCAAAGGGCCCGACACCTGCCCCCCCATAACCAAGGAGCAAAGCCATGTGGGGAGCATGGGGCTGCCCGTTGGGTGATTGCTCCGTTAGCATCCTGGCCCTGGTTTCAGGCTTCCTTGCTCACTGGGCACCAGCGGGAGGGAAGAGTCTGTGGAGCAGCGATCCTTAATCTCCCTCCTCTTCAGAACATCCGGGGCGTTCTCTTGAGATTCTGATTCAGTGGGTCTGACTGAAAGAGTGTCTGGGAATTTGTATATTTAGGAAATCGCCAGATGATTCTTCCACTGGGGGAGTTTTGGAATCCCCGCAGCCTGGATCTGGAGGAGCCAAGGGTTTTCTGTTTGCTCGCTTGTTTGTTTGTTCTTTGATGGAGTGAGAGAGGGTGCTCTGCCCGGGACCTGTGGTTATTCTCTCCTTCTTGAAAGGGACTGCAGCCCGCTGGATGCCTCCCTCTCTAGGGGCATGGCACTTGCTCTGGCATCCCCTTAAGGCTAGTGCAATTTATTTTGTATTTAAAAAAACCCATAGTGTAGTCTCTTCAAAGAATGAGGACTGCTGTGGGAGGGGGGTTTGGGGTGCTAGTGGGGGGCTTTGCCGGAAGACTCTGTCCTTTCATTGGGATGTTTCCTGAGATGCCAGAATGTGTAGGTGTTGCTCTAAGGACTCCTGTCCTCCGCGCCTGTGAATGGCTCTGCCTTTGCAGAGGTCTGTCCAGCCGTATCCAGTGTCAGGGATTCCCCGCACATGTGCCAGAAGATGCAACATCATTCACTTCTGATAGTTCTGCTTTTGGGGTGTCGGCTTCTACAGAACAGGAAAGGAAGAATAAAGGAGGAATCAAGGACTTCTTGAGAGAAGCAGAGGTGTCTGCAAAGAGCCGGCAATGTTCCTCGACATTCCATGATGGGATGGGAAGTGGCTCCAGATCCGAGGGGCTGTTGCTCTTGGCGGCGCGGGGTGAGGGGGCGCGGGTGGCTGGAGGCTTCATCTGTTCTCTCCTCTCCTTTTTAAGGGGACTCTGGTGTGATCTTAGAGTAGAGCCAAGGAGAGGGTGACAGAACCACAGTGCAGAGTGAGAAAGTGGAGCGGTTATTCTGTTGACTTGTTTGACGCGGAGTCAGTCTCTGCCTAGCTCTGGTGTCGCCCCCCGGCCCCACTGTTGTCAGCTCTGAGCCCATCATCTCTGTGGTTCTGCTGTCTTGGTGGCGTGTTAGGGAGGCTGTGGGGTGTGGGGTGGTGCTGCCCTTGATGTCTGTGTTTCCCCTAGCACCACATGGTTAGGAGGACAGGACAGGGTACTCTCAGATGCCTGGGGATCATTACCCAGATACAAGATGGGGTGCTGCCCCTGGGAAGCTGACATCATCATGGAGACAGGACAGGTAAGCACAAAATCGGGCTGTAATGACAGTCATTAAGTGCCTTACCTGTGCTCCCTGGACAGTTTCCTGCAGGTGCAGCGGCTGAGAGCTGTAGGGTCTAGGGGAACAGGCTCCAGCCCCGGGGGACAGTGACCCCCGGCTCTCTCCTGCTGGGCTCATCCGCTGTCCTCCTCTTCCCCTGCTGTAATTTAGAAATACCAAAACTTGACTCGGGCAGAACACAAAGACCCCTTTGTCTGGTGGGTGCAAACATAAGTTTGGCCCATGCTGTGGTGTCTATTATGTCTCTCAGTGGGTTTGTGGTGAGAGAGAGGGCTGTGCTCTCAGTCCTGGATGCCAGCCCTGATCTAGGACAAGTGAAGGTGGAAGCATCTTCTCTGGACGAGCTCGTTCTCAGAGGCAGCAGCTGAAGGAAGCGCTCCTCACAGCCGGGCAGGGCCTGAGGTGTGGGGACACACCCGGCGTGGCCGCCTGGGGTGGATAGATTAATCACTCCAACATCTCCCTCACCCTCTCCTGCTTGTCTTGGCAAAACCCTGTTCTACCAGCTCCACGGAGCTTCGGCTTCACGAGATGTGATTAGACAAGTCCTTGGGGGTCATCCTAGTGCTCCTTGCTGCTCTTGAACCCTGGCGCGCCCCCATCTTCTGAGCAGGCCGTCAGGGCCCCGGGCTCTGTCCCACTGCTGAAGCCCCTTCCCCAGAGGCTGCCAGCCCAGGGCAGTTTCTGGTCTGGGGTGAGTTCTCTCAGGAGGGCGCTGGCATCCAGGCAGTGACTCCAGGCTTTGAATACATCAGGTAGACGTCGTGCCAAGGAGGCCTCGTTGCCTCACACAGGCAGGCTGGAGCTCCAGGTGCTGTCGAACCTGTTTCTGGGTTAAGAGTTAGTTCCCCACCCTCGTCTATATTTATATTCATGTGAAGAAAGCATGTGTGTGTTTTGTGAGGTAAGGAAAGCATGATGATGATGATGTTTGGATGGGAGTCAGATATTGTCTCCTTAATAATATGTTGCCTTTTGACAAATAACATCCCTTTAAAGTACAGTTTTGTGGAGGAATGGTGTTGTACCAGAAGCTGTGGTTACAGTCTACGGCGTGCTACCACCTTGTTCAGAAACAGGTGCATTTTCACATTGTTGTTGTTCGCCTCTTTTTCATCTCTCTCAGTTTTCATCTCCCTTTTGTGAAGGGATTCTGGAAAGCTTTTAAGTCTCAAAGGCTAAGCAGCCAACTTTAACTGGTCAGGGCCTGATGGGGAAGGTTGTCAGCGTTTCCCAGACCCCCTCCCTACCACCACTAGGGTAGCCTCTTGAGTTTCCAAATAGGAACAGTCACAAAACTAAGTAGTGCTAATGTGTTAACGTCCCTGCACGGGAAGTGTGGTAAGCTGCACGTCTGTTTAATTCTCTGCCTTTCTGAGCTTTTGTTTGTCCAGAAACTGCCCAGACTCACTGAGGTTTGAGGACATGTAGATGTCCGTCATTACTTTTTATTATATTTTTCTTTGCTGTGAAATTTGCTTCATTTACTAGATCTTCTTTAATTGGAAGCATTGAGGGCATTTACTTTATTACAACCTTTTTAAGATTTGATTTTATTTATATTTGCAGAGAAGAGCTGGGGTACAGGCCAGAGGTGGGGGTGGGGTGAGAGGACTCACCAGAGACAGAGTGGGGAGCAGAACAGGCAGATTGACGGAAACACACTGCTGAGGGGAGCAGCGGGCGAGTCAGGAGAGGTCTGCTGCGCCATGGGGGTAGCTCCCTGGCCAGGGATCGAACTCAGGCTCCAGGGGTGATAGTGCTGAGACTTAACCCCAAGGCCACTGGGGAGGCCCCTATAAAAACACTTACAGCACTTTCTAACCTTAATGAGGATTATTGGGGAAAAAACTCTCTTGTGAATCATGCTAGTCTTTGCTATTCATGTTGCTATTTAAAGTAAGAATAATATATCTAGTTCCTGTGACATATACTTTTTAAGGGTTTTAAGGAAAATGTACCGGAAAACAAACACTGTAACATTTAAAGCTAGGTCTTTCTTTGGTGGATATAAATATTTTTCATATTTTTAAGCATTTTTCATAAATTGAATTTTAACGCTTAAACATTATTTTAACAGGTTTAATGTTTGGACTCCTCTTCTTGGGTTTAGTTGTGTGTTTTGTTGCTTTCACTACTTTTTTATGGCTGCATAAATGGTACTTATAATCTTACAGAAAGAAATATTCCTTTATAGGATATTTTCATTAAGTTAGATTTCCAGAAGAGAAATTACTGTGGCAAAGAGAGTGACTTTTGTAAGTAGGAAAACAGAATTTTAAAATAAAAACAGGAAAACCGAACAGTAAAAATAATCCTCTCGCCTACAACCAAAACTCATTGTTAACAATTTGACACATTTTAGGTTTTTCCCTGACGCTATTACAGTAGTTTTGATTTTAACATACGTAGTGTTTTCATCTGTTTCTGCATCACTTGAAATACTCTGAACACTTCCCCACATATGTAAATAATCTTTAAAAATGCGATTTTAAAGACTGCACACTGTTCTTTGTTAAGGATCTATCACTTTTTAAATTTAAACTGACATCTAGGGCCTTCCTTGGTGGCTTTGGGGTTAATTCTCAGCACTGTCAGCCCTAGGGCCAGAGATCAATCCCCAGCCAGGGAGCTACCCACATGGCTCAGCAGACCTCTCCTGTCTCACCCGCTGCTCCCCTCAGCAGTGTATTTCAGTCAGTCTGCCTGTTCTGCTCCCCACTCTGTCCCTAGTGAATCCTCTTACCCTCTGCACCCATGACCTGTATCCCAGCTCTTCCACACAAAAATAAATTGAAAAATGAGTAAACTGACATCTCCTCTTAGTTTATGATTTTCATCAATATGAAAAATGCTGTGATGAACGTTCTTGTATGCAAATCTTGGTAGTGATGTTGATTTCTTTAAAATAAACTGGAAATAAATGATTATATCAGAGCGTGTGGCTCTCAGTCCTCACCTCCGCCCCCTTCCATGGCGTTAAACCCGCCCACCTGTGCTTCATCAGCAGAATCTGGGAGTGTCCGTTTTCCCAACCATTATCAACCCTTGTTTTTATTTATTTATTTTTTAAATGTTAGTTTTTACGGTTAAATATCAGGCATCTCACACATGTGCGGACACTAACTGTCCCTCAGCTTTCCTAAACCCAAACCTCTCTTACAGTTGAGGTTTTTTCACTGAAGCACCTGCGTGGGCCTCGGTCCCACTTTCTTCTCCCCCACTCCCACCCCTCAGAGGTCACCCAGGCATGTGCTGCGTTGCTCATTCTCGCATGAGCTTTTCCTTTTCCAGTGACTGCCTGTATGTCGGACTTGTTTCGCATGTTTGAAAACGACGAATTCTCACGCAACACACATCACTTGGCCATTTAAAAAAAAATTATTGTTTTCACCATACAAGTCAAGTCAGTAACATCTTTGTACTAGTTAGTTTTAATAGGAGAATATTACCAATATGCCACCATTTATCCATTCTGGTCATAGACAGGCGGTCCAGGTTTATACACGTGAGCTTTGTGTCCTTGTGCCGAGATGCCTGTGGACATGAGGGACTGTTGGGGTATAAGCCTCCTCAGAGAAGCTAAATGTTGCCAAACTGCCCTCCAAAGTAATGACACAAATGTCGGTCTCCCCAGCAAATGGGAGAGCCGCTTGCTCCAGACCCAGCAAACTGTGCATGTGTGACGGTGTTTGTTTTGTTTTCCTTTGGACCCCTTGATGCCAGTGAAATGGTTATCTCCGTGTTATTTTCATGTTCCGTTCTTTGATTCCTAGTGAGATGAAGCCATTAAAATGGTTGCCATTTTCCAGGAATTTAAAAAGAAAATGGAGATTTTAATTCACTTCAGTTTTTTTTTTTGACTCTCCTGGGCCAGGCATTAAGGACGAGGAAGTTATCCCTCACGAGTCTGCAGTCTGGCAAAATAGACATCTAAGACCGATAGGGAAAAAATATTTAACTCTTGCTGACTTCTCCATTTTTGCAAGCTGATTCTGTAAACCATCTCTGGTGAGAAAAATCAGCTGCCGTCTTCAATGTGAGGAATCCTCTACCTTCGTACACACAAGAAAGCACAGATGTCGTCTGTCCAGGACGACAGCCCCTGAGCGCTCCAGCTTAGGAAAGGCAGGATTCAGGTCTAGTTCCAGTCGCCTGAAATTTTATTTCTTTGTGGTCCATGAGCCTTTAACCATTCCTACGGAGAACGCCCATATCCCACCCCACTTGGTTTTGGGGGGTCTGCAGGAGACGCCATGGAGACTCCCACAGTGCCGCGTAGGACTGGGGTGCTGCAGGGTCCTGGCCAGGCTGCCTAAGAAAGACCTGGGCTTGCCTTCCTCACTGGGTTCCTTTTCTGACCAACCCATCGCCAAATGGAGAACTAGCTTCTATTTTTAAGACTCCTTACTAATTTGGCAAGTGGTAAGCGCTACCTCTCGTTGCCTTACTTCCCTCCTCACGGTGAAGGTGAATGTGTTTTCATCTGGCCAGCGGTGGGGGGCCCACTTTTCCTCATTTATTTGTTGTCTTTTACAAAAAATTGTGTCTTTTACAGAAAATGTTCATTTTTTTTTTTTTTGGTGACCAATTTGAAAAAGTTCTTAGTATGTTGCAAAATGGATGCACGGGCTAAATTATATACAGTCATAGCAAATTGCTACCAGTATGCATCTCAGATAGCGATTATTTGAGAAGCTGTTTTTTTATCCTTTGATTTCACATGAGCCTGGTCGGTTTTCTCTGGATCTGCTAATACGTGTTTTCTGTAGCTTCTCTGAAGTTCTAATTGGACTGTCTCATGCATCAACCACCTGCCAGTTGTATGCGTGTAGCAAGTGTCCACTCACTTGAATATTTTATAAAAAGATACTGGAGGGAAGTCGGTATATAATTCTGGAGCGAAACCTGGATGTTGATGGACAGCTGGCAATCTCCTGTCCTGTCCTTCTGGATCCCAGACTCCTAAAGTGTGTCGCATCCCGACAGGCAGGGCCAGGGCCGGAGCATCTGACCTTTTGGCCTATTTGATGAGCCTGTGCAGTGACCACTCAGCCAGTTTGGTCCGAGAACGGGATGACTAAGATTCCCTCCCCTTTTCCTTTCACCAAATTGATTAGTTTTGGCCTGAACTGACTGAATCAACCTGTTGTTCTGGCCCCCCATGGCCACCACCTGTTTTTTCCATTTCTCCTGCAGCCTCCCCCTGCCCTGGTGCAGTGATGTGAGCACAGTGGGTAGGAGATCAGAGCTGCTGAAGAATGTTGCAATAAAGAAGAGTAGATTGCTTTCCCCCCAAGCTTGCCTGTTCTGAAGGCACCCTGCTGCTTTTGACATGCAGGGCTCCAGCTGAACCGCCCTGTGCCACAGCCCTGCAGGTTTTAAGTGTTTGAGTCAGAGTGATTTCTGGCAACGGGAATGCTCCTTCAGTGTCCTTAGAATTTACCGGCTGGCTGTTCACCAGCTATCACCCCATGTAGCTTCAGGAAACCCAGGGAACTAAGACATTTTTAACCAACCAGAGAAGAAACCCCTCTGAAGGACTGATTTTTTTTTTTTTTAAAGGTGACAGAGAGAGAGTCCAGTTTATGTCCATTGTCTTTCTTTGTGTGTCCCTCCCACCAGATTACTTTATGGATGGGCAGAGATTTGATCGGGAAACTCCTTCTCTTACTGCGGGCTGACACCGTCTCTGGAGGGAGGTCAGAGAATTCTTAGGCCCAGACCATGGGTTGATGGTGTTCAGGCTCATTTTTCTCTTTGGAAGCTTATTTTCTGCTTTGTCATGGTTTGCAGTCATTTTGGCCCAGTCCTGTCTCTGTGCTGCTCTGTTCTCTGTTCCATCAAACTTCCCTCTCTGGCTGCAAATGGCTCCACTTCGGTTTCTCCATTTTAAAGATGAAGCTAGAGTTTGGAAGGACGAGTCAATACAATGAACATAAAACCTGTTTTCATAAAACGACTCTGTCACTTACGTAGCCACGTAGAGTTTATAGAACCCTCTTACACAAGTGCCTCCTCTAATCCCTACAAAACTGGCGGAAACTGAGCCTCAGAGGGGTTAGTGGCTCATATACCGTTGTTTAGCCTGAGATAAACTTAAACTGTGGTTTGACTTTTTAAACCTCAGCTTTTTTTTTTTTTTTTTTTAATTTGTTGTGTTGTCATTCTGTCATTCTGCTGGGGATTTTACATTTATTCCCCTCATTTAATTCACCCGCTGTCTCTTAGGGTGGACAGTCTTTACTCATGTGAGAGCCGAGGAAGTTTATAGCACTCGCTGTTGGGGGAGATGGTTGGTGAGGAGGGGTGGGGTTGGGACTTGCACCTCTGCTGGCTCTGCTGCCCACCCCGCTTTCTGTGTGTTCATGCAGTCACACCTCATGACAACCCCAGGAGCTGCGAGGGGGTGAACGAGACGTGCTCTGGGCAGTGTGGTCAGTCGGCGGCAGGGCTGGGATTCAGAGCCAGGACTGTCCCTGTGGCCCTCCTCGTTCTACCACGCCGCACATGGAAGTTGTACATGCATCTTACTTCAGGAGATGATCAGTTCTTTGAATGAGAGGTCAACTGTTTGCAGTCTCCTGTGTCTTCTGAATAAATAAGAAATAATGGACATGAGCTGGTGGTGCATTGGTGACCCTCGTCTGACAGCAGTTGATTTCTGTCACCATGGAAAGCAAATTGAGTTTGGGTTGAAAGGAGAGTAGTTCCCATGAAGGGTGAGTCTTTAAGCCAACAAGGAACCACAGAGTTAGGCTGTTCTCAGGAGCAGTGGCCCAGCTCTTATTTTTTTAAGGATTTATTTATTTATGCATACAAGAACTGGGGTACAGGCCTGAGGTGTGGGGGGGTGGGTGGGAGGATTCACCAGAGACAGAGTGGGGAGCAGAACAGGCAGATTGACTGAAATACACTGCTGAGGGGAGCAGTGGGTGAGACAGGAGAGGTCTGCTGCGCCATGTGGCTTGCTTCCTGGCCAGGGATCGAACTCGTGCTGCAGTGACTGCAGATTGCTTCATAGGTTGTGTCTTAACCCCTTGCGCCACCAGGGAGGCCCCACTCTTGAGGTCTTCGTTGGAGGACATGCCTATATCTCTATTTCTAGAGAGTTCTCTATGAGAGGCAGTTACTGGCTTATGTGGAGAGAGGGTGGGGCTACTGACCAGCTTGGTTTTAAATGTGCTGGCCCTATGTTCTCGGGCAAGTTTCTTAGGTCCACCATGCCTCAGTTTCGTTACTTATAAAACGAAGACTAAAGGAATATGTAATTGATAGGGTCGTTATGAAGACTATTTAAGTTAATAAGTGTTAAATTCATAGTACAGCCTTGGACACATAGGAGAGAGCTTAAATCGTAGTTATTGGTGGTGGTGTTTCATGTTTCAGCTGGGGCTTTTTTGGTTGCCCTAACTTTAGTCAAAAGTGAATGAATGAATCTGACCCTTAGTGAGACAACAGGAGTGTCCCCTTTGCAGCATGCACGTATCCCCTGGTTTCCTATGATCTTATGTTTAGTGCCTTTATCTTTAAGTCTGCCCCCTTAACAGGATATGCTCCCAGTTCGGAGAAATTTTGTCTGTTACACAAATTGCATTACCAGGTATCACATATCTCCATTCATTATTAACCAGATGTGTGTGGTTAAATGTCTGCTTAGTACAGAAACTGATTTTTCTGAGGGAAACTTTGAGGACAATATCAAGGTCCATCATTGTTCCCCCAGATTCCTCCAATATGGCAAACACCATCACGTGCTGTCCTGTGTCACCACGTGGAATTCTAGCCCGAACCAGACAGTTGATGTTTTAGTTAGCTATAAAAGTACTTACTCAACTCTATCAGGCCGTCAATAGAAAATTCAGTCTTGGGTTCATAGACGGGAGCCACCCACTACTCCGTCCTTGTTTTCTAGACGAGGAAACCAAACCCAAGGAAGCAGCCGAAGAGCTCAGGGCCAAGTTAGTTCAAGCTCTTGTTTTCTGGTGCAGTGCTCGTCACATTCACCACTCAGGTGACGAGTCCATGTGTTTACCCCCAGCCTTTTGAGATCTGGAAAGGGAACAGTAGGGGCGGGAGGGGGGAGAGGTGTGGCCATACTGAAAGCATCCGTGACATCAGAGAAAACATTTGCTTGTGAGCCCCTGCCTGTCCCTCTGGACGTCTTTGTAGTGGTTAGGACAGCCCAGCAGGACTGGTGTCATTAGTGATTCAGAACTGGATTAGTCAGGACTGGTGGAGTTTCTTTCTTAGAAAAGGGTTCATATTTTCACATTTGTTTCCCATGACAGCGTGCTTATTTTGAAGCGCTGGCAGCCTCGAGCAAATGGTTGTCAGGCTTCTTGTTTTGTTTTCAGACAAAACTCCAAATTTTATTTTGCAGATTTAGTAAACTGCCTTCTACCTACCACTCCCTCTTGCCCCCTCTATAATTATTTCAAAGAGTTTGTTTTTTCAGTTGTGGGAGTGCTATGAAAGGTTTTCTTTCATAGTCTGAGATATTTATAATTATGTGTAAGCACACTGTTTACAGAAAATGTAAGTGGTGCATATGTTAACTAAAATACCCTTAAAACACTTGAAATATTTTCCAGTAACTTAAACCTTTCCAAAAATGCAGCTGAGGCCACTTACAGTAAAAAGATGGGGTGCATGCTAAGGACCGCGCCGCTGAGCTGTAATGAATGTGCAGACACGTGAATGTCACTTTGGAGAAACTGGGAGCATTTCCATGAAGTTAAACCAAGGCAAGCCCCTTGTCAATAAAATGAACAAAAAGGACAACATGTCTTCCCTCATGGGGCTTTTAAGCAGCAGCGATAGCTTTCCTGTCTTGTGGGTTTTTTATGTCACAGGTACTTGGGGCCAAAGTAATTCACCTGTGTCCTGTAGTCCTCACAGTAGCGCTGTTTGCTGAAAGGGGAGGGCCGGTCACCAGCCACCGTCCGTCCAGTTAGTGGTGCCAGCCAGCAGCCGGCACCTTCTTGCCTGACCCCAGAGTTCACGTACCTCTTCCTTATAATACTGCCATTGTCTGCTTGGTGGAATCCTGTAGCCCACAGATAATGTAACTTTGGATTTAGTCATATTTTTGTGTCCTCGACTGACTTACATTTTTTACTCTTAACAATACCTCACCTGTAAATGAAGATTAGTGTAAATTGAAAATCACTTAAGCTTCAAAATTCCATTGTGAGGAGTCGCACTACTTTGTGGTGAGTTCTGGGAACAGCTGTCTGTGGCTCGAATTCTTAACCCTGGGCCCGCTGCTGTCTAAGGCTCAGCCCCCTTATTTACACAATAGGAGTAACAAGAACACGTGGCGGGAACAGCACGCTTAACTGCATGGTTCTGGGCACAGAATAGTCACGCAAGTACGGGGGTCCCCAAAATGTAAGCACTAGCCTCGTGGTTGAGTCCCCCTTTGGGAGAAGTAGCCTGGGACACTTACACCTGCAGCTCCTTGTTTCAGTTTCTCCTCCTGGCGACTCCCCTTAGGCCCCACTCTATCCCCAGGAGAGACTAAGGGTCCCCGGAGGAGCAGACGGGAGCACTGCTCCAAGTTTGTCGCGTGGCTGCGTGCAAGGTGACACCCCCTTGCACCTCGCATCTCTCTCAGGAAAGAAATTATTCAGGATTTTAAGGTTGGCGAACTCTCCCCTAAGGAGTGTGTCTGCTTGATGGGCCTACTGGTTTCTGTCTCTTCCCCCCGAACCTTCCTGGAATCAGGTTTGAAATGCTGGAAGCAGTTGGTTCCAGCGTCGGGAAAGCTTGTCTAATCAGGCATGTGCAGTGGCCTGTGCCGGATTTCTGTGCCAGGGCAGGCTGGGGAGCTGGGGGAGAGCGAGTGGATTATCCTTTCTGGGCTCGATGGTGAGGATGTTCTGTTTCACACAGCTGTGGGCTGGGAATTTTGCATAAAATAATGAAGAGCACCTTCCAGTTTTATAAGCGTCTTTTATAAACACCGTCTTTTTTGCGCTCTGATAAGCTGGAGGGCTGGTAATTCAGAGGAGAATAATGTCTCCTCTAGATGGGATGGTGAGGTTCTGACTTCTAGGGCAGCTCTTGTTTCCTCCATAGCGCCTGCCCCCGTTGGGAAATCTGTCCCCCATGCTAAGGAAGGATTCCTTCCTTTTCTGTTTGATCAGCTGTGTCAGAGCTTGAGGGCATGCCGCAGCAGTGGGGGGTTCTTCCCCACCCGGTCAGGGTCAGTCAGCCTTGCTTAAAGCTGGGCAGTGCCTGCAGGGTCCTGGTGGTGTCCAAGAGAGAAGGTGGATCCAGAGTGACAGGAGCAGGAAATACGACAGACTCAGCCGAAGCCATCACGGCTCCACGTGCGCGGTCAGCAGGCCCACAAAGTCATGTTCGCTTCCACGCCTTTGTGTGCTCTGACGTCTGTTTCTTGGAATTTTTCCTCAGCTGTTTTCAATGTCTCAAGTCTTAGTTCTTGCGTGGCCTGAAGTGATATTGCCGTTCCTTGAGGTTTCCCCGGTGTTCTCAAGAGCAGACAGCATGCTTTTACCCTCTCTCGTAAAGCGTTGTCACCTCAGCTCTAAGCAGAGCCTGAACTGCGTCCCCAGATAGGTGTGTCCCTATTGCACTGTCACTTATGTAAGTGCACTTCAGCTTTTCTTCTTTCCTTTTAATCAAAATGAGGAAATAGACAATGTTTTGTTATGGTCGTTTTACACATCCACCCACAAGGAAATGCGTAGCTGGCTTCTGTGGGAACTGTAACCGATACATTTCAGGGAAGAAAATGCCCAATGGCGCAAAGTTGCACTTTGCCAACTGTTCAAGGGGGAAGAGAGGCAAAGGGGTGACATCACCCCGTGCACCTCAACCCGGCCGCTGCCGGAGGCCGTGGCTTCCATCGCTTCGGTCTTGTTTGCGTCTCTGCGTTTGCAGGCCTGCTGCCTTTCCACGAGAGCTCACTTCACACGCGTGCTTCTCACTCAAGGGACCCGTTTCTACAAACGTTCTTTCAGGTGTGCAAGGTAGAAGATCTTAGCGCAGGGACTGGCCAGCTAGCTGAAGGCTTGACACCTCCGTGTCAACAAAATGCCAAGTACAGCATTTGGACTCCTCTGGCGTCCAGCTGGCCACTTGGCGGGGCCGCTGAGTGCTTCCTCTGTGGGTGTCCGCTGGCCTCAGGGGCCGTGTGGGGAGACACTGCCGGTTCCCAGCATGGGAGCTGGGATTCTCCCTTCTCACCATCTTGCGGAGGACTTTGTAGCTGGGTGACTCCTGGGGCAGGTGGAACATCCAAAATACATGCAATTTGTTCATAGAAAATTGGGGATTGATTCTGTTTTTTAAATTAATGATGTACTGAAATCAGTAAACTCGTCACATTCTCTGCAGTAAAGGACTATTTATGACTTTGGTGAAGTTTTACATTTCACACTTGACAATTTGGACATATTTGAGTTGAAAGAACATCCCTGCTTTGTGTGTGTGCATAAGAGGATTAGACCTTGGAACTGGTTTTTAAATACTTTTATAATAGTGCCTATTTTCAGTTGGCAGAGAAGAGCTCTCCAGAATGTTGCTTAGGCTTAGGCCTAGTGAAGAGATTTAGGGAAGTTGTAACTGGTTTAATCACCATCTGCGGAACGACATAGATTGACACACCCAATTACACAAGAGCGGAGGCTGAGAACTGCTGATGTGCAGCCGTCCCATCAGCATCTGTGCTCATCAGTATCAACAACAGTAATGGCTCAGCTATTTCTTTGGGGCCACATGAAAAGAGAGTGTGTTTAGCAAAGGATAAGTCAGACCTGACAAAAGCATACACTCTTCTACTCTTTGTTCCCAAACCTCTCTCTATAAACACCCCCTTGGGTGAGGCTTTGAAATAATTTATTTCTCTGTTTTCGTTAATTTCCCTTTGTAAATACCATGTCTTTGCAGCTGAAATTTTTGTGAGAGCCTTGAAGGACCCGCGTGCTGTGGGTCACGTTTCTAAACACGTCTTTGCCATTTTGGAGCCTTTGCTTTAATGGCTTCGTGTTGCTTTACGTGAATGAAAATACTGAGTATCTTTTCTAGTCTACGGGCACTTCTAATACAGATCATTTTGATCTCTGTGGATGGCTGGGGAGGAACCGGTTCAAGGGAATAAATGTGCATATTGAGCAGATAGTATCTACGAGTTTGCAAAGATTTTCACATGCATTACACCTTTCATAAAACCATGTGTTATCTGTGGAGACAGAATAGAGACTCCGTGAGTGAGAACCCAGAGCCACATGCAGGTGCCAGGGCCAGCTGGAAAAACAGAGCCAGGCCTGGGTCTGTCCTTGGTTCTGTAAGTGGATCATTATTTTATTGGTAGAAATAGGGCGTCTTTCTCTTTTTAAGAGGTACCTTTTTGCTGCTGGAAGGCATGTTAGCATTCCTTTCAAGAGTGGAAAGAAGGTGGTTATACTTTTCTGCCTTTTGACCAAAATCATTGTGTTTTCTTTCCATCTTGTTCCTGACTAGAGTAAATGTTGGACGACACTGCAGGGCTTCTGACTAAGGCACCTTTTGTAAAATTAGGGTTTTATAGAAATTAGCAGGTTTTCCCATGACTTTCTAAGGAGTAGCCTCAATCTCGTGATACCAGTGTGTTCTTTAGTCTAGTGACACTCTACAAACTTCTAAGTTTAGAGTCTTAAGATTTGATTCCCTTCTTTTGAAGACTCTATCTGTATGAGATGGATGCATGGTAAGTTCTTGTTGATTTGGCAGGTGGTCTAGTGCAGGGGAGTATTGGCAGAGCAGTGGCTTGTAACACTAGTGCCCAGGTTGCTGGGTACAGACCTCGCTCATCTTTTGAGAACTGACAGAGTTTTCAGAAAGTGCCTGAGCCTGTGGCCCAGAAGTCCTGGCGTGGGATGATGTGGGCCCGGAGAGTGTGCTAAGGTGACAGGCCATGTACAAAATAGGCTTTGGACTCTTCTAAGCATCAAGCTTTGTGCTGAATGTTAGTTGTTTCAAAGATGCTTTTTGTCTAGTTCAAGCCCCTGTTGGCGAGCTAAGGAGACCTTGAAGAGGAGAAGCAGTTCCTCAGGGCTTCCTTGGAGGGTGGCTGGCTTTGAAGCGTCTTGGTTGAATTCGGTGAGTAAGTAGTTCCCAGGACGGATGGACTTTGTGGGAGTCCCTTTGGTTGCACAGGTAGCCCCCTGGGGTTGTAGGTTCCCAGTCGTCACAGTTTAAATAGTGGTTTTCAAACTTCAGTGTGCGCCAAGTTTTGGAAGGTGTGCTAGAACACATTACCGGGCCCACCCCAGAATGTCTGATTCTCTGGGCCTGGAGAAAGATCTGGCAACTTGCCTTTTTGACGAGTTTCCAGGTGATGCTGCTGTGTTCTGGGGTGCACCTTGAGAAATGTCAGTGTAGAGCCACCTCAAGTGTTGCATTTGGGGCAGAGGACCAATGCAAAGGATCTTTCCCCAGTTTTTCCAGTGCATTGAGGTTAGCTTCCAGATGTATTAATTAATTAATTAATTAATTCAACAAATATGTGAATGCTGTCTATGTGCCAGGGACTGGCTGTTACAGTTGCCAGGGGATACTGTGAAAAAAGCACACAAAAATCCCTTTGTTTGGGCACGCCAGTGAGCGTGGACCAGGGTTAACCTGCTCGCAGTCTGGGGTGATTGATGCCCACAGGGATCCTGTTCCCAGCTCCCTGCTACTTACTTTGCTTTCTTTTGCAGTTTTTGAATTGAGTGATAACGACATTGATGACCACTAGGTTGATTACTACTGAGCGCTCACTCTTGGGGTGGTTGAGTGCTGGAGCTGCATCACCCCCATTTAATCTATAGGACAAGCCTGGGGTTTTCATCTTGGCCTATAAGATGATGAGTTTTGAAGGGGTGGGGAGTTTACTGCAGGTTATGCACAGGCCAGTGGTAGAGCAGTTCCCTCTTCACCACTGCACTGGAGACTGGTGTTTTTAACTTGCAGGTTGTCATCCCTGGTGGGTCTGTGAGATCAGATAGCACTTTGGGAAAAGGAACAGGAAAATAAAAATCACACGGTAAAGATAAGTGTTATTTCTTGAAATTTTCATTTTTGCTGTATACGTGTATTTGGAAACATTGAGTCCTTAAAATATATTGCTTACTGGAGATCATAGTGGATCATGTGTTTATGCTATTGCCTTGTTGGCTATGGGAGCAGAGGTCATCAAATCATTTTTTAAAGAACAGATTAGAAAGTTTAGGCCTTGGACGAGTAAGTAATTTTTCAAGAGCACAGAAGTAGTCAATGATTTAACAGAGATGCGATGTCTCATGTTTGCCCCCAGCCCACTGCTTCATCCTTCATGTTATCACGGTGCTTCCTTAAAAGGGCACTATAATGCCTGGGAATTGAGCCTTTATCTTTCTGTATTATGGGAAACATGCCATGGGCCCTTTAGAGATGTTGACAAAACCTGAAAAGGGAAGTTGGAGCTCAGCCTGCTCTGGGTAGGTAAAAATTCTGCCTCGGAGCCCCAGAGTTTGAAGATAAGGATGTGACATTTCTCCTGTTGGTTCTGGTCTACTCGCTGGGCTGAGGATAGTAATGTCAGCAGTGGTAGGTTGTAAGCTCGTTTCATATATTAACCCATCTACCTACCACGTCTTTTGGAGGGGTCATGACTAGGATGTTAACGCTGCTGTTTTGAGTGCGAGGGGCATCCTGCCAGCATGAGTTAACACTTCTCCGTCCTGCCCCCCAGTTCCTCATTCTGGTGCTGCCGAGTTCAGAGCTGTTTTCTCACAGCTCGGTTTACCTGGACTGGTCTTACTTCATTTTCTTTGTCCAGATCCTGTCCCTCCTAAACAATAGCTTAGGTCTGTTGCTTTCCCCCTTAAATTAGCACCTGGCTGGTTTGCATAAGGCGCAGGACTGTGTTGTCAGCGCGATCAGCTAATGATAAATGTTGGCTCCCCTATGGAAAGCTCCCCTACATTTGAAGGTGTTTACAGTCAGTCCAGAGATAATGGGGGTGGGGGTGGGGGTTGGGAATCACTTGAGAATGGTTCCAGGCCTTTCTGCCCAGTGCCCTCTAGCATCATGCAAACAGTCTGTGGGCGCTGAGGGGATGCAGAGTCAAGGCCTCATCCTGGAGGGAGGCAGGGGTCCAGACTCGTGAGCAGGAGAGGCTGATGTGTGCTTGTGAGGAGGAGGACATGCAGAAGCAGTTAAGGGAATGAAAACCTTTATTTGTGAATCTATATTTGATGAGATGGACTCTGGAAAGTTCTGGAGGAGTGACACGGTTGCCCTTTCCGTGAGCTGGCTGGATGATAGCCCGCCTGGCACAGAACCGGGGTCATCAGTCTGTGGCCACTCTCATCCTCAGACGTGTTCATCAGAGTTGTTTTCAGAGCAGAGCATCTGGTTACAGAAAAGAAGGACTGTTACCTTTCCTGGAGTGAATGAAACAGACAGGAACATACACCAGGTTTATCCAGTCACTTGGCATTTTCCTTCCTATGCTGCATACCTCCAGGGCTAGTTTTGTGAAGAGCAGGCATAAAGCAGGAACCTCCAAACTTTAAAAAAATAATGTGTGTACCAAGAAAAACGTTTTTTTTTTTTTTTTTGGTGCATAGATCTTTCCCTCCATGTAAGTAAATATTTGTAAATTATATACATGCACAACTGTTACACCATAAGTGCATTTGTTGACTCTTAATATAGTTTAATGATATGTTTTTTAGACTAAATATGTGGCTGTTCTAAAATTTCTTCTTGCTGCTCCAGTGTGTGGTCATGCTCCGCCCCACACCCCTGGGGTACACACATCTCACTCTGCAAATCTCTGCCCATTGAAGCGTTTAATGTCAAAGCTTATTGGTTCTTTCATTAGATGGGTTAATTTTTACGTCAACGTTTCTGATGACCCTCTGCAGGATCATTTCAGAATTAAAAAGTTGTCTTTCCAGAGTGGAAATGAGGAGGATGGAGAATGTGTGTGAATAATGTTGAGAATCTCTTTGAGAAGGATCACTGTTTTTGATCTTAGGAGAATGAACCACCTTCTCTTTCATGGTCTAGGTTGGTGCGAACCCCTCCTTGATGTCACTAAGACGTCCCTCCTGGCCAGTGGGGTGATTAACCTGCTTCATAATCCGTGTTAGGGCTTGGCAAATTTTTACTGAGTTTTTTTCTTTTTAAATTCCTTCAGCCTTAACCAAAAAGCGAACTAGAAACCACAGAACAGTAGGATGGAGAACATACCAGACTCTCCTGTTGAATGCTGTAGAATGATGCTGGTAGTTCGCAAGGGCTATTGATTTTTTTTGTAGGCCTTCTGCAATCTCACCCAAAGTTGAGTAAGACATGTAGTCAGTAGCAAAGAAAATAACTTCGGTAGTTCATTACATTTTAGAATTTGGAAGCCCGGGGCTGTGGGGATTAGCCGTGACAAGAGATACACTGGGAAATGGCAGTGAACGCTCACTTAGAAAAAAAATCAATTTTTGTAATGATATAAAAAGGAGTAAGCCTGGTGATCATTGTGGAAAGACTTTGGAGAGCAAATTAAGAGAGTGGGATGCAACTTTCTTTGGCTACACAGCAGAGCGAGAAAAAGTCAGGGCCATGCATTGTATATATGAGGCATTTCCAAATATTTTTTCAGTTGTGGTGATGCAAATCATTTCAATATTAGATCAGTTCAGTTCATTACTGTTACCGGAAAAACAAGTTGAACCAAGTACATGTCCTACTGAGGGCGAGTCAACAGTGTCATTTTAACAGAAGGAGGGATGGTACATTAAGTGAGTTATTCCAAGTCCTGTGGTTTTCCTCCAGCTGAGCAAAGACAGCTGTTGTTTCAGAAGTGGGGCTTAGAGGCAAAAAAAGAAGTTGCCCGTTTCCTTTCTTTCTCAATTATAGCTGTTCAGTTCTCTTTTTGCTGGGGACTTTTCAAAAATTTATTTTCTCCTAAAATTTATGCCATCAGATTTTCTAAATTTTGATGGAGAATTTATTTATAGAGTTTATTTATCATAGATTGTAGCTTAAAACTTGATTTGAAACACATCTGCCTGATACTGTGTTGCCTGTTTGAAAGCTGCTAAGTAGATACGAAAGGTTGTCATCACAGGAACAAGAATTTTTCTAACTGTATGGTGATAATTTTATGGTATATACAGATGTGGAATCATCCTGTTGTACATTTGAAACTAATAAAGTGCTATATGTCAGTTCTTCAAGAAAAATTAATGAATGCAATACTGCGTGCCAGTGATAGCTCAAAAAAGGAAAAGAAGTAGATATTGATCTCTAAAGAATGAATAAATAAAAGGATGTATGAAAACAAATTCTTCTACCAATTCATGGGTCAGGGTTGGTATGTGGTGTCAGATAACCTTTACAAAATGTCATGAGGGCAAGAGAAAAGTCATCTGTCTCATTAGCATTTCATTATTTCTGCTGTTCTTTAATGGTGTGCACATGCAGTAAGGTGGTGTTTTGTGGAACAAGAAGCCAGACTCTAGTGATGAAATTGTTCCTTTTAGCGTTGGAAGGCAAGAGTCTCTGTTCTTAGCCTTGTGGAGAGAGCGCCGAGAGCTGCCTGAGGCTCGTAGGCCTGTGTGTCTGGGTTGTTTATTTGGTGAGGTGAGATTGTCTCCTCCCCCAGTTGATTCCTTTAGACCAGATGAAAATATTCTACCTCTTCTGGCCTTCTTGGTTGACCACAGGAGTTCCTGCCTGCCTTCTCTGAGTAGGAGGCCACACTTTTCCTGTTTGTGGTTCAGTTTTCTCTGACTTCACGGCACATGTGTTTTTTGGAGGGATTCATTCCTGATCAGGCGAATTGTGGGTCTCTTGATGAAAGGCCGTCGGGCTGCTTACTTCTAATGTCATCATTTTCAAGGGTAACATCTTACGGTGCAATCAGGTGGTTCTAGAATTTCCTTTTGCTTCTGTGATGCTGCCAAGAAATGGTATCTCGTCACCACTTTGCAGAGGAAGAAGGGCACCGTTTCACTTTTACCTCACTGGGTAGTTGGTCTTTTTGGTTTCCTGAGAAGTAATACACAGCAGGATAGTGAATCCTAGAATTGGCATCTTTCCAAAAGCGGGGTTCTCTTGTTGCAGAGGTGGGGTGATGCTACCGAAGGGGAGCCACATCTTGGTAGGTCAGGTGTGCGAAGGGTGACTCTGCAATGCAAATTGGCTGCCCTCATCCTGGGGGCTCAGTCTTGGTTTTGTTTTTGACAGACGTGGTCATTAGCTGATCTTTGGCATAAATGTGGTTTAGGTACATGGCTGGCGTGTGGGCGCTTATCTCTCTGAGACTCTTCTAGTCACAGGTGTGCGTTAGGGAGATTTGTGGGGTTTTGTGCACGGCGGGTCCTTCTAACTGCATCCCTGTAGATGCGGAGCGAGGCCCAGGCCGCGGGTGATGGGGTGGTGTTCCCACCCTCGACTTGAGCGGCTTCGGGCAAGTCCCGTGTCTCTCTGACTGGCAGTTGGCTTCCTCTTCTGTAAAATGGTGCCAGAGCCAATTTGCATGCCTCACGGGGTTGTCGTGGGGGTCAGACGAGATTGTGTGTATGGAAATGCTTTAAAAACTGTGGAAATACCTTCTTTACAGCTTTGTCTCTGGCCAGTGCCTCTGAATCAGTGGTCTTTGCAGGGCCAAGGAATCAAGGGCTGTGGACCAACTGCTGCGTGTGTCTGTCCGCAGTGTGCAGGGAGTTAGGAAATCTGGCAGTTCCGAAGCCAGATTCTCTTGCTGGGGGTAGGGGGTGGGGTGGGGGTGGGTGGGTAGGGATGCACAAGTCACTTGATAGTCTTCAATCTAAAACTTGGGAGGATTGGAGACTTTCTATGGTAACTTATATTTAGGCTCACAGCCAGAAGTGATTACAATGCCTTGGTTTTAATAATTTCGATGAGGTAATGTGTGCTTTGGTGGGGAGGAGGAGAAATGTTATTTAATCACCAGCACCACACTAATAACTACGTTCACTCAATCCTTTGTGCCTTTGCTTGAACTGAGGGTTACTTGCTTTAATGCTGGTTTTCCAAAGGCCTTAATCCTGTTAATGTGATGAGGTGAGGGTGGGCAGGGCATTCCCATTGGGCCTGCAGTGGAGTAACTGGTCAGACTCCCTTTGTAAATCCCTCTTGTTCAACAGGAGTGTCACACCCACGTCCCCGAAGTGGTTTGATTTTTTTATCGAGGAGAGTATTTTAAGATTGATAAACAAAAGAGATTAAAATATTTCCTCTGCCAGGTCATTGTGACTTTAGAAAACTAGAATAATCTATCATGTTGCAGATTTTATTTTTGTCGTGCTTTGTGGGAAATGGACTTGTTTATGTTCTCTTCGAGGGGGTTGGGGAAGCCTGTTCCTTTAACAGCTGAGCTTGGCAAGCATTTTCTAGGTCCTCACCAGGTTCCAGGTCTCAGACTGGGTTGAGGTGAGGCAGGAGAGATGGTGCTTGCTAGATTTGCCTTGTCCAGCTCTGTCTTTTGCTGAGACTTCCTTGGCAGCCAGGCGGGACGAGGGGCAGCAGAGCAGGTGGTGGTGGCCCAGGACTGCTTTTTCGGGTTCCTTTGTGAGACAAGGGGAGGCTCAGAGCTGCAGAAAGTCAACACACCTGGCAGGACTTATTCTAGAAATCTGTTGGCATACTGGGGCGGGGGCTCAGGTTATTTCTCCTGCTCTTTCTGAGAACTCCTGCCGAAGGAGAGCCACGGAAGTCTTCCAGCTGCTCCAGAACCAAGACAACCTTCATCAAAGCCATGTGGCTCTTGGATCTGGCAAAGCAGGTGTTGCTGCAGGTGGAGAATCCTAGATTTCCTCCCGGGGTTTGAAGACTCAACACAGAGAATGTCCATGGATGGTCACTTCTGGCATCCAGTTTTTTCCTGTCTCTTGCTCTTGGCTGAGCAAGAATGGATGTAAACCAGGTCGTAACTGTCTGTTCACACACTGGGCTGTTTTTATTAAAACAACTTACAACTCCCCAGAAATCTGAGTCATCTCGGAGGTAAATTCTTGCTTACACTTACAGTAAAGACAGAAGATGAGTAGCCAGATAGATGGTTTGCTGAGTTCGAGGACTGGCATCTTAAAGAGGAAGTGATTGAACCTTGACATTACCGGCTCTCTATCAAGGAGCTTCAAGTGCACATGGTTGGTGGTTTTCTCTTTCTACCACGGGGCACATGTTATGTGGCCGTGGATTGGCATTCATTTGTGTTTGAAGAAAACAAAGAAGGAGACAATCCAAAATAAAACAATGCAAATTGAAGTTTTTCCAGTATTTCATGTTTCCTCTCCTTTTGGTATATAATAAAGATTTGCTGTTTTCCTGCTGTCTCCCTTCCTCGGCTCCAGGGTGGCTGCCTCATACCTGTTCTCTGGGAATGAGCTGCGTTTGGTTTCTGCAGCGATCTACAATATTGTGGGCATGTTCCCAGGTTGAAGACCTTTTGTGCTCTTGGGTTTAGACGCTTCTCAGGGATGTGTGCAGAAATTTTGAGTTGACTGTTGTCCACAGGTGACTCAGATAATAATATAGAAATAACCCGGGTGTCACAACCTTGACTTCTGCAAACCCTGATTTCAGAACACTTAGCTGGACACGCAGAGGGACCCGTGGGATTCCGGCCTCCTGTCGCCCATTAGCATGGCATCGATTATGGGGTTCAACGACTCCTTTCTGTAAGTAGTTTCTGCTGTTGTCAACCAGAGGAGATTTATGAGGACTGTACCTGAGGGGAGGAATCAAATACTGTACAGAAATGAACAGCAATGTAAAAAAAATAAAGTTTAATCAATTAAAAAAATGTGGGGGCCTCCCCTGGTGGCGCAGCGGTTGAGCACTGGGCTGCGAGGCTGCCCTCAGCCTCTGCAGCGCTGGTTCGTTCCCCGGCCACGGCAAGGGTCCCACAAAAAAAAATGTGGGAAGGCAGGCAGCCCCTATGGAGACATCTGAGGCCCTGGTCTGGAGTTGTCTCCTCTGGTTCGGGGACAGACAGCTGCGTGGCTTTACAGAACAACATGTAACAGCCTTAGGTTTTTCCATTTCCATTTTAGACATAATTTTGCCCCTTATTCCTTCTTGTAGGGATCTACCTCTAAATCAACACACTGCAGAAATTGTCTACTCCATTTAAAAAGTATTCTGAACAATTTAAGCTTGAAAAAACGCTTTGTTTCTTTTGGGTGGGTAACAAGAAGATTATATATCTTTATAAAATTCTTTTCCAGCAAGGGCCCTAAAAGCATGCATTTAAAATTAATGGCTTTTAAAAAAATTAAACTGTACTTAACAAGATAGTTTTTTAGAAAGTTTTAAAAAGGAGCTTTTACTGAAAGTACAGGAAATGGGTGACAGGCAAAATTCTTCTCTGATAACAGAACCGACATAGATAATAGAACAGAACAGAACAGATAGTAGGAAATAGAAAGCAGTGAAGAAACGCCGGGGATGGTCTTTCTCCCACCCTGAGCCGTTGCGCTGCAGCTGTCGTTGGGGAGAACAGAGTAACTTCTGCATGCACACGGCTCCTTCCCTCTGGTGGGTTTCCTTACCCTGCGATCAGAGCCTTGTGACATGTGACCCGGTGATGACTCTGGTTAGTGCCCTTTTAGGAAGGATGAGATGCACTGAAGAATTATGCTGGGATTTCTTTGGATCAGACTGGGGCTTACTGTTCCATGGGTGTGTGCTGGTGAATCTCCTCACGGGGAAATACTTGGCTTACCCTTCCCTTGGAAGTTTTGTTTCTGCATTTGCCATTTATATGTAAGTTACTTTGGCTGCCTGTTCAACCCAGTTTACTTAATATTCACAGGGGAGGGTGCATCTTCCTTCCCTTTGTGCACATTTTAGGCTGGAACTTCCAGAAGGTGTGCTAGAGTTTCAGCGATTAGAAAAGTACAATTCTACTTTCTCAACTTTTCTTCCCTCTTAAAGGCTAGGAAATTTGCACCATTTTCCTCTCTTCATTTTAGTTTTGTACTCGTTACACAAAATGAAACAGGAATTTTTTATGCAAGTCACATTGGGGTGCCTATATGCTTACTAGAATGGAACCTTAGAGTATTTAAAACATATAAAGTGAAAGTTGTGTTTTTTGAAGATCGGTTTTGTTAGCAAGTTGGTTCCTTGAATATCGGTTGAGTATTGAATACCTGCTGTGGCCCAGACACTGTGCTAGGTGGGTGTGCAGAGGGAGCCACTCAGGTCATCGCCTTGGGGGATCTGCACAGAGGTGGGGAGAGAGATGGGTGAGCCAGCTTGGCTCTGTGCCTGCCAGGGTGTAACAGGAGCATGTGTAAAGGAGGAACTTGTCAGTCAGGCTGGATGGTTTGTGAGGCACCTCAAGTAAGGTCATGCTGCGTAGCAATTGGCAAGATGGAAAAGGCAAACAGGGAGGGAAATGTTTTCAGGTGGAAGGATGTTCCTTACCTGGGTGTAAGGGGATTGTTAACAAATTGATTCAAACAGTCGGTAACATCCTGCTTTATAGGTATATGTGGATTTCTTCAACCTGGCATTTATGTGAAAGAGCTAAATCCATTTTCATCCCCCGAACACAGACATTAACATTTCACTCAAATAAATTAAAATTTCTGCATTCTTTAAAAAGATAGGAACAGGGCCTCTCTGATGGCGCAAGGGGTTAAGCACCGCACTATGAAGCAATCTGCAGCCTCTGCAGCACGAGTTTGATCCCCGGCCGGCCAGAGAACAAACCACATGGCGCAGCAGACCTCTCCTGTCTCCCCGCTGCTCCCCTCAGCAGTGTATTTCAGTCAGTCTGTTCTGTTCCCCACTCTGTCTCTGGTGGGTCCTCTTACCCCCTGCATCTCTGGCCTGTACTCCAGCTCTTGTATGCGTAAATAAATAAATCTTAAAAAAAATAAAGATAAGTAAAAAAAAAAAAAGACAGGAACATAAAAAAAGAAGAAACTTAATGTATAGTATATGTCAATATAGTGGAGCAAATATTTATAGACTTGTGTTTTAAAACATGGGAATTTTTTTTTTTTGAAGATTTATTTATTTACATAAGCACTGGGTACAGTCAGAAGCGCGGGAGGGTGAGAGGATTCACCAGAGCCAGAGCGGAGAGCAGAGCAGGCAGAAGGACCGAAGTACACTGCTGAGGGGAGCAGCGGGCGGCAGGAGAGGTCTGCGCGCCATGTGGGACCCTCCTCCGGTGGCCGGGGAGCAGCCGGGGATCGAACCGGCGCTGCAGAGGCTGTGGGCAGCTTCGCAGCCCAGCGCTCAACTGCTGTGCCACCAGGGGAGGCCCAAACATGGGAATTTTTAAAATAAAAAATTATGCTAGTTTCATCACCCACAGGACTGAATATATATGTAAAATAAAAATTCTGTTAGTAATGTTGGAAGTGCCCTTAAGTTATTTCTAACTCCAGTTGTTGGTTACATTTCCTTAAATCAAGGCATACGTATTTTTAAAAAATACTATTTTGCTATGAGCCCTGTACCCTGTGATCTCTGTGGGTTTGATATCAACATCTCTAGGGGGGTATCTGTAAAGTGCGTGGAAATCCTCAGAACCCTCTCAGGAAAATAAAATTGGTATTTCCCTTGTTGCATTTATTTGCCTGTTAATCAAGATGAATTTCAAGGAGGAAGACAGATGTTTCTCCACTTGGTTTTTATTTAAACGTACCACTTGGGATTTGAAGCTTCTGCACTTCTTCTGTTTGTTTGGATTTTTTTTTTTTTTTATGGCTTGATCCCAAAATAATGGAATAAAAAACTTAGTGAAAGCTTTGTTGTTTGAAATTAAAGGGTGCTACGAGAATTATTGCAAATCCCTCATGGCTCCCTGTCTGCCCTCAATTCTCCAATTTTTGGTAATAATGTAAGCAGTCACTTTGGAGGACTTTGCTTTGTTCATTTACTGAGCCTCCTGCAGGCTCCAAGTGCCAGAAGCGCTCCGGCCAGCTACAGCCACAGTCCCGCGCTCCGCTTGGCTTATGCTCAGACTTTATCTCTCGCAAATGCTGCTGCTTGGAATTTGCATAGACGTTGAAGATAAAATTAACAGGGCCCTGTGTACCTCCTCTTCATAAATTTGAGGGAGCTTAGCCATTCAAGGCGTAAAAATGCCTTTTGAGTGAGATGTGTATGCATAAATAGATACCATGATGCAGACAGAGGGGATCAAAGACAAAGAATATGAAAAAAAAATCATTTGAAGTAGACAATAGACAGAGGCTTATTGGAGGAGGATACAAAGCAACAAGTAATGCCAATTTTAAACAATTACATGTTAATACAACAAGCGAAACATGTTGAAGGCTGCTCAGATTACACTGGCTGGGGTGCAGACTTAATCACTCACGGTAGAGAGTCTTGAAACAAGGGAGCCTTTAAACTAGTGATGGGTGGCTGGTGTGATCCTAAAAAACTCGGAAAACCTCGGTAAATACCCAGAGGAAACTTTAAGGACGATTCCATCAAGTCTGGCTACCTTGAGTGTGTCCCTAGAGTGGGTAAATTTCTCAGGCACTGGAACTGGTTAAAATCAATGACAGCCCGTCCTGTTGTTTGTTTAGTGTCCCATGATGAGTTCTGTTTCCGGCACTGACATTCTTTCATTCATTGATTATCTCGCTCTAATAGATAGAAGGGACTTTACTCTCTGCGCCGGCCTCCATCTTTTGATGTCCTGAAAGTATGTTCTGGATATTGGGTTAGTCTCCAACACTCACTGCAAGGAAAATATGTGAAAATTTGAAATTGTTTTCCAGATTTTATGTCACTTTGATAAATAGGGAGAGGAAAATTGAAATTTGTTGCCTCTCTTTTTGTCTTTTTGGGGGGGGGGATAAGGACATGCATATACAGATGGATTGCAGTTAGCCAGTGTTTATTAAGTAACTGCTATTTGTGGCTAAAGATGAAACTTTGGGAAAAAGCCATTTTTTTGGTGAGTGACTGGCTTCTCTCAGTCTATTAAAACATCATTTTAAATCTCAGTTCTGTACCGGTGGCAGGAGTGAGCATTTCATTTTTTATTTGACGAATACAAAGCAGCTTTCAGTTTCATTGTTAAATGTGTAAGTGTTCTTTCTACATTGGGGAAAAAAGTCAGCTGAATGTTGAAATGAGTCTTTTCCACAAGGTCTGCTGGCATGGCTTGGATTTATCAAAGTTTTAACTTCTTTTAAACTAAAGAACTTCTTTTATGGCAGATAATTCCAGTGTGCAGTTTGCAGTAGGCCCTGAGCAAAGTCCTGAGCCTCAAATTTTGCTTTATTTTTCTTTTGTTTATTCAGCAATATATTATCTGGCTCCTTCAAGACCTGTAGTGGGGGGTTTGTGGCCTGGGAGGGGGTCCTCAGGTGGAGGCTCACGCCTTAGGCTGTAGTTATTTGACCCGTGTGGCTGCTCAGACCAGATGCAGCAGCGTCACCTGGGTGCTTGCAAGGAATGCAGATTCCCAGGCTTCTTGTGGGATCTATTCAGCCCGAAACTGGGGGGTGGGCTGTGACAATCCGTGTCTCGGGGAGCTGGTCGGGCGATTGTAATGCAAGCTAACATTTGAGAACTGCGACTCAGTAAATGTTAAAGGTTCAAGGTAGCGTGACCTTAGGGATCAGCCAAATCCTTAATTATTAGCCCCGTAAGCCCACCTCCTTTTCAGTGCCTGCATTTGATTGGCTCTCTGAGGTGAGGCAGAGAGTTATTTGCTAGATTGATTGCCACATATTGACTCTGAGTTGTTTGTATTTCTCTGAACCTGTCACTGTAATGATTTGCCAGGGTGCTTGATAGGAATAGACTGATATTTTTTTTTTCCACACGCCTGGCTCTCTGAGTCATTGGTGGCTGGGTCCTTCCTTACGCCCTTCTGATAGAGCTCTGTAGGTAGCAGGCTTGTAATACACGTAGTTTGAGTGCGGGAGGTGTCGCTGTCGGCTCACGGTGCACCCCCTGTTAGGTTCCCGCTGCACCTGCCCGGGGTCAGGCTTGCTGGCCGGCATGGGTGGGCGTCCTGGGAGTCCTGGCTCCTCAGCACCCGGGGCTCCTGCAGGGGAGGACCCGGCTGCAGCTTGCCTCCCTGCCTGCGGGACATTCCTTGTCCTCTTTTTTAAAAAGGGAAAAAGCAAATAGAAGAAAGTCAGGAAGTTGTCATTGAAACTAATAAAAATGTCTAAAGAGAATGAAAAAATCAGTTTGAGAACTTTAGTATGGAGGAAATAACCTGACAGTATCTGTTTTAATTATAGTCGTCGCATTGGGCTTATCAGTGTGGGAAGAGGGAGCGCTGAAGCTCTACAGGGAAGTGGGATGTGGACAAGATGACCCTCTTCCCGAGCCGGCCCGGCGACTGCTGGTGCCATCCCAGCAGCCTTTGGGGAGCGGGGCTGGACGCCGCAGGCCTCAGGTCCCAGGCCTTTGCGGCCGCAGCATGCTAATGTCCCGGGAGGGAGCCATTTAACCGTGGCCTTTGCTTTCTGGGTGTGGAAGGACAGTAATCCTCACCCAGCCCATCCAGAAAAGGGAAATTTCAGGTGGTGGGAACAGTTATCTGTGCAGCTAAGAGGCCACACCTGGGCTCCCAGCCTCACCAGGTCAGGTTCTACGGTTCACGCCCGGTGAGACCGTGGGCAGCTCTCATGCCCTTGTGTGTAGGAGGTGTGACCGCCTTCCTAGGGTCCTCGGGGGGCTGAAGCAGCTTGTGTCAGGTGCTTAGAGCAGGACCTGGTATTTAGAACATGCTGTGTGTTGGCTGCACTTACATGATGGTGTTGGTGGCGGTGGGAGATTTCCATCAACATGTTCTCACATGACTCCATTACTCGGTAACAGTGCCAGTCCCCCAGCTTGCGCCCGACCCCCTAGTATTCTGTGGCTTGTCTGCAATTGATTTCTTTCTTATTAAACTTACTTAGTGTTAAATTAGGGTATCGGGTCACACATCCTGGGGTGTATACTACCACACATGTCCACCACAGTCCAGTCGGCCGCTTCCCCATCCTGTTGTCTCCACCTCCGCCCTCCCCCTCCGGTAACCTCGGTTTTACAGTCAGATTTCTAGGCTTGTTTTGGTTTAGTTTTGACTGTTTCTTTGTTTTGTTTCTCTGTATTCCACATATGAGTGAAATCACTCAGTGTTTGTTTTCTGACTTACTTCAATTAGCATCATTCCCACCTGTTCCACTTAGCATAACCTCCTCCAGTTGTGAATGGTAAGATTTTATCTTTTTTAATAGCTGAGCAGTTTCCTTGGTGTGTTTCTCACACCTTCTTGAGCCACTCATCTGTCATGGGCATTTAGGTTCTTGCCTTAGCTCCGCGCCTGTAAGGAGTGCTGCAGTGAACATAAACCTGCATGCATCCCTTTAAATCATATTAGTGTTTCTTTGCCAATCAGTATTTTGTATGGTAGATTGATTTTTTTACTCTTTTGAGGACTCTCCATCCTGGTTTCCATAGGGACTGGATCAGTCTACCCTCCTTCCAACATTATAGGCAGCTTCCTTTTCGTCCCTCACCAACACTCGTTGCTGTGCGCCATTCCCGTGGTGCGGGGTGGTACCTTGTGGTTTTGATCGACGACATTTTCCCTGTTTGATAAGTGACGATGAGCATTTTTTCTTGGGCCTGTTGGCCATTCCATGTCGTCTTTGAGGAAGCATCAATTTAGATCTTCTGCCCATTTTGGGATTGGATTCCTTCTTTTTGTTGAGTTGTGTGAGTTCCTTGCATTAGGTGTCAGATATGAACTCCTCTTGCATGTATAATGTGCAGATACTCTCTCCCCTTCAGCAGGGTGTGTTTTCATTTTAATAAGTTTCTTTTGCCCTGCAGGAGCTTTTCAGTTCTGCGAGTCCCATTTGTTTATTTTTGCTTTTGTTACCTTTGCTACTAGGAACCACGTCCATAAACCCATCTCTAGTGCAGGGTGGAGCCTGCATTTTCTTGTCTGTATTTGGTTGCTTCAGCTCTTACATCCAGGTCTTGAACCCACTTTGAGTAAGTTTTGGTGTATGTTAGCTTCTGGTCGTGGCCCATTTGCGTTCTATCACGTGTCCAGTTTTCCCAACACCATTTGTTCATGAAACTTTTTTCTCCATTATATACACTTGCTCCTTTGCATAAATTAGCCCATATGAGTGTGAGTTTATTTCTAGGTTCTCAGCTTACTCCATTGATCCATGCTTCTCTTTCCCTCCAGTCCCATACTGTCTCGATTTCTGCAACTTTGGAGTTTGACGTCTGAGGGCGTGATAGTGCCAACTTCTTTTTTTGTCAGGATTGCTTTGGCTGTTTGGGTCTTTGGTAGTTGCATATACATTTTAGTAATGTTTGTTCTATTTCTTTGAAGAACACCATTGAAACTTTCATAGGGGGGCCTCCCCGGTGGCGCAGCAGTTGAGCACTGGGCTGCGAAGCTGCCTGCAGCCTCTGCAGCACCGGTTCAATCCCCAGCCACCGGGCGAGGGTCCCACATGGCGCGCAGACCTCTCCTGCCGCCCGCCGCTCCCCTGAGCAGTGTCCTTCAGTCCTTCTGCCTGTTCTGTTCCCCGCTTTGGCTCTGGTGAATTCTCTCACCCTCCCACATCTCTGACTGTACCCAGTGCATGTATAAATGAATAAATAAATCTTATAAAAAAAAAAAAGAAACTTTCATAGGGGTTACACTGAATTTATGTATTGCTTTCGGTGGCCATTTTAACAATGCTATTTCTTCCAATCCATGAGCAAGGGATACCTTTCCATTTCCTTGTCAAGAAGCTGGCTTTCGTGCCCAGGAAAGGCAGGCCTAGGGCCCTGATACTGCCATTTATTTATAAAGCCATGCGGCAAGAGGAAATCCAAAGGTGGGAACTTCTCTGTTTTACTTTCAGGTATTTATATATGAGCCAACCTAGGAGATGGAACATCTACTCATGTTCCAGAAAATGTTCATGAATTTCTATTTTGATTTTTATTGTTTCACTGGGTTTCTTTCTTCTTGCTTTCTAATTGTTATTCAGGCTTAATAAACATTGTGGTGGTGAAAATTCCAACTCTGAAAGCTAAACAATGCAGGTATAATGATTCAACAAGTGAGATGGCAGGCTTTGGCTGAAATCAGGGAAGGTTTCTAGTATTGCTGTTTATTTCTGAGTGGTCTGTTTTTGGGAGGAACTAGAGTAGTGAAATCCATTTCATCATCCTGTAAAAGGACTGGAGTTCATACATTTGAGAATTACTGTTCCTCTGTGTATATAAAATTCTTGCTTTCTTTACTTTGATCCCTCATGTGCAATCTCTGTTCATGGGCCTACTCCCCATTTTTGTGTGAGAGCCTTAGAAACTATGTTTTGTTCATTTCTTTAGGTATTCCATTTCCTCTGGATCTTAGTATAGTGCCTGGACCATTGTAGCCTCTGAACTACAACTTACTGAATGAACGTTTCTGATTAGTTCTTGAAGTGGCTTGTTCTGAAACTCCACCAGGAGGCTTAAATAAGTCATATATCATGGCGACCTAGAATCTGCCCAGGTTTCCCTAAATATTTATCGATGGATCCTTATATTACTCTTCTGAAGCACCCAAATCCCAAGATGCTCATGACCTGTCGTGGATGGTATAGTTTGGATTTTCTTAGTAACGCTGGGATGTAATGACTAACGAGGTAGAGGCACAGAAAACTAAGAAAGAATATTAAGACCAGCAAACCCTTACTGTGGAAAGAGACTCTTGGGATGAGCTTTCATGCGTCTATGACCCCAGAAACCAAAAGGCAGAAGCTGATTAAGGGAAAGCCAGTTGGGATGGAGATGGGAGGGGAATGTGGCATTGGCTGAGCTAACACTCTTGGTGCCTGAGGCTCTGTGTGGCGATTCACTTCTAACGCATGTTCTGTTCTCATTTTCAGCCCTGCAGTGTCGGGACGGCTATGAACCTTGTGTGAACGAAGGCGTGTGTGTCACCTTCCACAATGGCACGGGCTACTGCAAGTAAGCTTTGCTGATTTGTCTTTCTTCTCCTTCATATATTTTATTTCCCCCCTTGGAACACTGGGCAAAATTTGGTTCTACTATTCTGTGAAACGTTACCGGTTCTCTCACTTTCCTGATGTAGTTTTGGGGGGGGGGTGCAGTGATGCAGATGTCAGATAAATCGTTAATAAGAGCTTATCTTACTGTTTTTTTATTATGGAGACCCTGTCAGTGAGTGAGTAGTTACTATATATTGAATGTAGTTTTTGCAGATCCTTAGCACCACTCCTCACGATGTTTACTATGATCTTGAACTGAAATCAAATAAAGAATTGATTTATGTCCAGTAGAAGAGAATAATATAATCACGTGAATAGTTTTTTCCCTAGTGTAAAAAAATCCATTTCTTAAAGACTGTGAGAGAGGAAAGAGGCACATAGAGATGTAGGAAAGGGGTGGCGAGCAAGGGCTGCGGGGTCGGGTCATTATTTGGGGTCAGCAGCATAAGGATGAGGACAGGGCACTGGGGGACTGTAGGCTGGAACGTTGCTGTTCCTTCCGATCATCTCCTGGCCATACTTCTTGTTGGAGGAAGCCCATGAGATCATCTCATACACAGCTTCTCTAAGAATCCTTTTTTTCCCCCTTTTATAGCTATTGAAAATCTTTGATGTATCTGTACCTTCTATATCATGTAAATACGATTTGATAATGTGAAATTTATCTTCTTTGATTCTATTATGGATCCATTGACATGTTCTTTGTTTTGCTTTGGTGGAGGTACTTGCTTGATAAGCATTTGAAATGGGTTTTCCCCACATTTTTGTTTCTTTTGTGGATATTTAATTGAATACCTTACATAGGATAATGATTCCCTCCCACCCCCACCCTAAATAAGGACATTCTGACACCAGGAGTTCTTTAATGTCACAAACAGGAATTTCTGAGTCAGAAAAAATTTTCTTCACCAAAGTGAAAATATTTTCAGCTGTGATCATAGCAAAGCTTAGCAACAGGCTGTTTGGGTCAGAGTAAAGATAACACTGGAAATGAAATTTTTTATGTAACTGACTTTGGGCCGCTTACCTAGTATTTTTAGCTGGAAGAAGGAAAAAATATGAGCTGCATTTTCCTCTTAGAATGGAAACCTGACTGGAGATAATAAGGGAAGGAACTTAATACCTTAGAATTGGCCACTGAAATCTTATTTAGTCCCTTTTTAGCATCAGGTGTGTTAGCTACCAGATTGCTTTATTCTGTTATTCAGCTGTCTGGTGGCAGTTAACCCATTCCATTATGATCACTCATTGATGTGTTTGTGTTTCAACTGTGAGGTCCTGTTCTTAGGCATTTTTGAATCATTCATGCCTTTACAGTGCCTGGTACACGGCTAGCACTAAACTATGCCTCTTGAGCCAAAAGCTCAGTAGATACCATCACTCATGTGTGTTTTGATCTATTTATCCCATTTGTGTTAAATCAGAAGACATTGGTCCTCTCCTCTGAGGACTCTTTGCTTCATGAAGCTTCCAGAACAGTAGTGTGCTCTAGAGAGAGTAAGTTCAGTTCTGTTTGGAGACAATTCAGCTCATGTAGGGGGCATCTCTGCTTTCTAAGCTTGGGCCTAAATATCTGTGCCGACATGGGGGAGGGTTTCTGGAGGAGACCAACCTGAGTACTTACCAAGGAAGGACACTCAGAGTCACCCTAGAGAGAAAACTGATTTGTGGGATGCTAGCCTCAAAATCTCCAATTAAGGGGAAGAGGACAAATTGCCCCCAATTTCTGGAAGAAGCCCTGCAGGAGGCCAGGGAACTCACTTTGCGATGGATGCGCATGAAGCTGCCTCAATTCTGTCCTGGATGCTTTGTGGATGGGATGGCAAGCGTCTGGCTATAGTTCTGGGTAGATGTAGCTCAGACCCCCCAACCCTGTTGTGAGGGGGAGGCAAGTTCCTCAAGAAAGGGAGCATAAGGAAAAAATGGGCGAGACCATACAACTTGGGAGACCACCGTGAACAACAAAACCTTGAAAAGCGTGTTTCTCCGCCTCAGCATAAGCAGTGCAAGCATCCTCAGGAGAGGACATGCTGGCAGGTGGACTCGGCCAAGCCAGCCGTCGCTGAAGTGCCGTGTTGACCCCCACGAAGTGTCAGGCCCGTCCTAAACGAAAATAAGATCCACTTAGACTTTTTGTGTCTCTTTACCAACTTTGCTTCTTTTCCCTGGGGAAAGAGGGTAGCCCAGCGTGTGCAGTAAACATCATTTTCAAAAAGTGGTAAATGAATATTACAACACTTCAGAAGGTTTACAAAAATGACATCAGACACGCAGGGCATGTGATTATCTTTTTATTCATGAGACTGCTTAGTGGATTAAGAAAAGAACGTTGAAGCCAAATTTCTTAATGGGAAGGGGGGTGTGGGAATAAGTGGGAACAGTTTTAAAGTAGAAGGTATCTGTCTGTTTAAGGCGCATAATGCTACTGATTCAGCTAAAATATAATGATTGTTTATAGAAATTATAGAAATCCTTGATAAGATCGCATTGACAGAAGAGGCTAAGTACTTTTAAACGTAAGTTTTGTACGCAACTCAGCTGCTTTTTCCCACCGTTAGGAGACTAAGTCCTCACTCTATCAGCCTGTGATTAGATTGGGGTGCCAGAGGAGGAGAACCTGTGTAATCTTGCATAAAACTCCATTATTGCTCCTAAATGGTTGTTGTCAGATCTTAATAAAGCCCTCTCACAACAGAGAGATAAGACATTTTATTCTCTCCCTTGTCCTACTGGGAGGTGTAAATATATAATTAAGTTTGGATGTCATTAATCACTTTCAAGTTGTTTGTCTCAGGCTTTCAAACATAAACCATTCCAAATCCCGATTTGATTAAAAATCATGGGCAACTCAAGTTCACTGGGATGCTTGGCTGGGTGAGGTTATGATTTGTAAAATTCAGCAAATGTGCACTGCAAGGACTTTTTTTAATCAGTTTTTTAAATTCCTTGCCTGGCAAGTCCTTACGCCTGGACTGTCTTTCGGGTACGTCTCTATCAACTGCTCTTTCTCTTGACTATGGGTACAATTTCCCTCTAATTTACATTTATGGTAGTTTTTATTACTGACTGGACATTGTGGACGGTTTATTAAAGTTGATCTTCTCCTGGAGAATGTTGAGTTTTGGTCTGGCAGGTGGTCACTCACTGCAAGATCATTTTGATCCCATGGGGGCATTCTGCTTGGCCCTGGTCTGACAGTCTCAGCCTCAGTCATGGGTTGTGGTCCTTACTCCTGAGGTGTGACCTCTCGGGGAGCTCAGTGCAAAGTGTGAACTGTTTACCAAATTCTGCAGTGCGTACTAAGCCCCTCGGATTTGGTAGAACTTGAATTTAGACCCCTGATTCCCAGAGTCACACTCAGCCTCCCAGCTTCCAGCTCTTAACTTCCCCATAACCCTTAAGTGTCATCTGTTCATGCAATCAAGAGTTGTTCAAGAATTTGAGAGACGTGGATGCGTATTTCAGGACTTCCTCCCATGGTTCTGCCTGTCCAGGCTTTCTCCTCATATCCTGGCTGCTTTGACAGCCCCCCAGGCCATTGACTCCTCAGCCCAGCAGGACTAACACTTGCTGCTTGTGTTTGGTTCCTCCTGCGCCTCCTGGACATGGGCTGAGGAAAACCATAGGAGGACGAGCTGAGGATGCAGGTTTCTTTCATATCATTGGCTTTCTTGTTTTTGAGACAGTGCATCCCTTCCAGTTTCTGTCTCCTTTCGGCGGCTCTCCAGAACTTTTACTCTTTTGTCCATAGTGTCTTATTAGCATGAGCCAGAGGGTGGGTTTGACAAGTTACTCTGCCAATACTGTTAATGATAGAAATCGCAACTATAAAGGAGGTTTCCAGAGCTTCCTGCTTCCCACAGAGGCGACGGCCGGCACAGTGTGTGTCAAACAGTGCTCCTGTGCACGAGTGACTGCATTTGAGAATCTCTGCCAAAGCATCGACCAAGAGACGACATTTTTGAGTGGGCATCACGCATGTAAAATGTCCACATCACAACCTTGGGTTGTTTCATCTCCGCGTTGCCCACCAGCTGGAATAAGCATTAAACACGGAGAGTTTTCCTTGCCAGCTGTTGTCCCGTTGGTGGTTCAGGGCCGCTAAAGTCATCCAAGGACACTGGAGCCCCTTTTTGTCCTTGGGAGATTTCCGCGTAGTCTCGAGAGACCCGAGACTCTTGGGGTCATCCGGAGTCCGGGTGGTGGGGCTCCCCAAAGAAAGTCACGCTGACAGGACAGCCCCCCTTTCATCCAGTTTCTTTTGAGCACAGGCGGTGCTGCTCACAGGCGCTTTCAGATCAAAGAAACACACTGGGAAAAATATCAACCATTAAATCACGGTCTCTTTCTTCTCCTGAGACCAAACCTGCCAGCCAGGTCCCTTCAAGTGCGTGCCCCCGCTAGGAGAACACTGTGTCCCTGTCTGTGGCAGGTGTTAGCAGAAGCCTGGCCACTCTTCCGTAGTGCTTTCATGTGGACCATGAAATGAAGAACACTCTCTTTTGACTCAGTACCTCTCACAGGGTAATTTTTTTGAATGCGGTACTTCAGGAGTTATTAAAGAGTTATTTCTTGCTTGCTGATTTCACTTGCCACTTGTAAGAGATAACCGAAGTCTGTGGTAGTAGTTGCTATTTATCAATGTTGTTATCACATTATTTCAGTCTTCTTTGGGCAGCCATGAAATAATTGTCAATTTCTAATAAGTGAAATCTTCTGATACTTTTTTTTTTCTTTCTGGCTTATTTCTCTGAGCATGATCCCTTCCAGCTCCATCCATGTTGCTGTGAATGACCTGAGTTTATCTTTTTTGATTGCTGAGTAATATTCCATTGTGTATCTGGACCACATCTTTTTGAGCTACTCATCTATTTTTGGGCATTTGGGTTGTTTCCGTATCTTGCCTATTGTAAACAGTGTTGCAGTAAACATAGGGGTGCAGGTATCCTTTTGAATTGATGTTTCTTGTCCTTTGGGTCGACATTACCTGGACTTCTTTAGGAAGGTCAGTGTGGCTGCCACCTGAAGCACTGTCCGGCCAGATGTGAAGTGACTGACTGGGGTGTGGTCTCCGCACAGGGACCTCTGGTGACTGGCAGGTCTGTTCGAGGCGAGGGTGGGGGAGACACTGTCCCAGGCGTAAAATGTAAGAGGGTGTCAGAAACTCAGCAGTCACGATAATGTTTTAACGTAGAAGTTCAAAAAACCAAAAATGAATAAGAAACCATGATGAACAAAGTATCAAAATTTTCAATAAAGGTAAGATCAGCGTTACTGGTTTTTTTCTTTTGTCTGAGACTCTAGTAGGTATCCCTCTGGCCCTGGTAAGTGGTTCAAGGCCTCTGTCTGGAAGAGCCCCGCCTCGTGACATGGAGAGGACACAGTTTTTAGGTCTGATAGACTTGAGTTTGAACACTAATTCCAGTTAGTGATCAGTTTTTGGCCATTATGCTAGCTGACATTATCAGGCGCAGACTCTGTTCCAGACTTTGTATTTAATTAGCTCTACATCCCTTATTTTAGACCTCCTATAAGTTAGATATATTTATCTCCCTGTTTCATATGGATGAATAAAAATCCAGAGTGGTTAAATGTTTTGCCCGTGATCACGTGACGCATGAGTCGCTGACCTGATGTGTGCTCTTGACACATGTGCTGTTGTTGGGAGTCTTATTGGCCTATTGGTAAAATGGGAAAAATTACTTATTTTTAGAATGTGGTTTAAACCCAGTACCTTCTGAAAAAGAAGAATGAAACCCTGAAAAGTACAGAAAGGTGGCTTTTCAGACCAGGAATGGGATTAAAATTCTGCATCACCGCTAAGGTTAGGGTAGAGCTGGTAGCAGAGGGAGGGCCCGGGCAGCTCACGTAACTCTTGCGTGTGAACCTGCTGGAGGCTACAGGCGTATGTGGCTTGGGCTTGGCTGATCTGTGCTTCTGAGAAGTGGCCTTTGACTTGACAGCTCAGTGCAGGGACTGCAGAGGAAATAAAAGATGAGGGCAGGGCAGAGGGGGATGGAGGTTATTACCTAGCTAAATGCTCTTCAGCAGAGAAAATTCAACTTGAAATACAACTTCTCTCCTCTCTTTCCTAATGGAAAATGAGCAAGTCCAGACAGATTTCATGCAGCTATGAAATCGGGACACATCCAATGCAGTGACTTCTAATAAATGTTGCTCTTAGCACAGAGTCCCAGATTGTGAACATAGTGCTGTGCATTTTCATAGTGACAGAGGCTTACATACCTGTGACCTGTGACGCTTCCCTGGTTGAGGATTTGAGGTCTGAGCTCTGGGACAGTATCATTCTCAGGTAATTCTTATTCTTAACACGTAGTCCCTTAACGTGTATGTCAGTGTCCTTGAGACAGTTTCCATAAAGGAAGTCTTGATTATCAACTTCTTACCAATAAGTTACAACGGAATTCTGTGCTCTTTCCAACTCGTTTTTATTCTTCAGGTCAGAACCTTTATGAGTCAGGGATAAGTAGGAAGGGGAGAAGTTGGTTCATAGATGCTCGTATGCCTGTCTTGGAGAACTGCCAGTAAGTTAAATCAACTGATTCTGGCCTGCAAACCTGGCATTAATAGATGTGAGTTTAGCGCGGTTTCTCTCAACACAGTCTGCGGGGTGACCGTAGTCCTATGTAAAGTTTCTTTCTTATTGTTCCATTGTGGCATGTCAGCACCATTAATTTCATGTAGAAGCCCCCTCCTAACCCACTCCATCCCCTTGTGACTAAGCAGGATGAGAAATATTTTTCTTTCAGGAGGTCAAGTAGCTTAATTAAAATTTCGGCCATGTCTGTCCTTCATAGAGGTTGGCAAGATTGAATGCAAGGAGGGGGATACTGATTGGAATGTGATAAAAACAGAATTACCTACAAGTTTCCAAGAATTCTTTTCTTTGTCAAGCCAGCGTAAATGTGTGGGCATGATAAGACTCATGCTGAGTCCTCTTAAGTCCTTTAAGCGTCTAGAGCTGGGGATTTTGTAGCTAAGAATGACACTTGTGTCTCCATCATTGTGTGTGTGGAGGTGGGGTGTGTGTGGGGGTGTGGGGTGTATGTGTGTGTATGTGTTATATGAGTGTTTTGTTTTCATGTTTTGTTTTCAGTTGTGCTTTTTTTAACCTCAATGTAAGGTAAGTTATAGTTTCTCCGGGGCTTCAAGCCTATTTATCAACTGTCAGTCATCTCAGTAGCACGTCATCCTCCGTAGGTACAGAGTGTTCCTAAAGCCTTTAGCCTTCCCTTATTTGTGCGGTTACTTCTGCTTAAGTGTTCCTAAGTGCTCTCTTACCTGGATCTTTATTAAAAGGGCTTTATGAAAGAAAAGTGAAAGCAAAGACTAAGAAAGGCATTATTTAAGTGACATGTGGTATTACCTGGAACATTATATTCAGCTTTCTTCTTCTTCATATGAGTATGAAGAGTAGGTATTCCCGAGAAGACAACCAGCAGCAGCTCCGGCACGGGACTAGGGCCACTTCCCTGTGGTTACTGTGTCGTCAGTCCTGTCTTCCCCACACCTGCAGTCCAGTGTGCTCTGGAGAACGAGAGGATCCTCATGCTCTATCTCAGCAGCTGGGGCTGCTCTAACAAACTGCAGCATTTGGGCTACTCGGGCAGCAGACGTTTATCTCCCAGGGTTCGAGAAGCAGGGAAGTGCAAAGCCAAGGTGCCAGTGGGGTTGGATCCTGGTGAGATCTGCGTCCTACCTTGCAGACATCTGCCTGGGCATGCTGTCCTGGAACCAAGCGCTCCCTCTCCTGTTGTCCCAGCCCCTGTGTGCCTCTGCCTCAGGACCTCCTGGAAACCACACCCGCAAAGACCATCTTGCTGGGCATGAAGTCTCAGCATCTAGATTGGGAGGGCGCAGACATCCAGTCCATAGCACTCTTCAGAGAAAAGTTAATTTTCTGCAAATGTGTTCATCTGGCAGGCACTGTGATTGTGACTGTGCTGGGTTCCTCCAGTGGCCCAGAGCTCCAAAGCCCCGCGGCCTCAGCCCTGGGAGTGCAGGTGATGCTGTGTATCCCTGGCAGAAGGCGCGGCGTCCTGCCGTCTTGTTTGGGAGAAGAGGCATTGTATGTGTTTAAAATAAAAGCCTGAGATTGCCCTCTATAGTAGCCCAAAAATAAGCACTATGGAGAGTCAGAAGAGGGAGCAGATCACTGTGAAACAGAAGATGGGAATTGGGTGTGGGTGGATCGCTTAGATAGGTCTGAGAATATGGACCTTCTCTCGGGACAGGGATGGCGCTAGGGAGGCCGAGTGGAGCAGAGGCCTCTGGTTTCCTGGAATAATCGCCACCAATTTCTTCGTCCTTTTTCTCTTAATGAAATAGTTTCAACACTTTCCCACACCTTGGTGGCTCTTTCCTGTCTGCACCCAGCTTGTGTGAGGTCTAACTGATCACCTGTGGGGCTGCCTGGTTAGGAAATCGTCCCCTGGTGCACGCTGTTTGCAGCCGCCGCCTCCTTTCTCCCAGGCCGCTGGGCGGTGGCTGTTGATTCTCGTGCTGATTCCAGAACTGAGCCAACAGAGGGCTCGTGGCTATGATTGACAAAGAATCTCAGAATCCAGAATCTCTGAGGCAAGGAAAAGAACAGGGTGAAATAGGAGGAGTGATGCTAAGACAGACGCTGAGAGCAGGACAGGTTGGCCTGCCTGGCGTCACGCCTTCTCTTAGCTGAGAATTCAGCGGCCCCATCTCAGATCTCCTCTGTCCAGAACATCGTTGGTCCGACCCAGGTCATTGCAGGCATCCAGAGTAAGCAAGTATCTGTTAGTGAAATCCTTGGTTACCCCAAATTAGCTCATATCCTTTACTGCTTGTTTCCTCTGATTATATAGCACATACCCAAACGCCCAATTATCCAGAATCAACCAGGGCTGCTGTTCTGTGTGGAGAACACTTGACAGTGGCTATGATTATCTTGCCTAGACCATGGTAGCACCTTAGACTTTGAACTGCCTGTCACTTTAAGACTTTGAAATGCTGGTTCTTGTCGAAGCCAGACACATCTCCTGAGGAATCGTTTTGCTGGGCACTTTGCCCCTTCTGGAACCTTAGTCATCCTGAAAGTGCCCCGGGACACTCACGGAGTTTGGCTCTTCTGTCTCAGTCCCGTTTGTGTATAATGACTGGTGTCTGAGTCTCTGCCCCATATTGCTGCAACTCAGGTCCGTCGGTTTCTGGGTCACTCTTAGAAAGTGGACAGAACCTGATTACTAATGAAAAGTTGACTCATTTCCTTCCAGGCAAAGACTAACAATGATTATCAGAGTTCATAATTAGTCTTCCCAGAAGCAAACTCTCTAATTATGGACGTCACCTAATTCTTTTCTAAATTTAATAAGAATTAGTGACAGCTAGGGAAGGGGGTGAAACAGACATTTGTGCTGTGCTGAGGGGATAGATAAACATGCTCTCTGGATAAAGGTACTGTAGGAATTTAATGAAATGACTGATTCCCTGTGAGTTTAAATTTGGTTCATCTCTTCTCGGACCAGAGTTCTGCGCGCGCACACACACACCCCAGTCATTTTTGGGCTTGTGTAATTTACCAGCAGGTCAAATTCCATAAAGAGGTTGCAATGTCTGCCACCGTCTTGTGCCAAAGCAAATCAGCCTTGGTGGCAGCCAGCTGTTGGGGGAAGAGCACTGATGAGACCTTTTTTTTTTTTTGCTTTTAGCTTTAGAATTTCTTTTGATTCTTCATATCCTGTTTAAGAGTATTATTTTTTCCCCCTTTTACTTGTTCTTCGCTTCCTTCTGCTAACTGTGAGGAGTTCTTTTGGAAGTGTGAGTTGTGCAACAGTTTATTTACACAAGTGTATATTAAAATGTGCACTTCGAAGGGTGTTAGGCAGTGTGAGGCTATAAAGGAAGAAACCCATGCACAGCTCTTGCCTCAGGGAGCCTGTGCTTGGAGTGGGTTCACCATCAGGACACACAGCCCCAACCCCAGCACCAGCACCACGTCAGCCCATCCTCGCAGTGTGGCGGGGAGCACACCAGGTAAGGTTGTTGCCCGCAGTCAGGAGGTGAGGTCACCTTCCCTTCCATCTTGGTTTATATGAGGGGAGCCCAGGCTGCAGGCAGGTGATGTACTCTGTGTCACATAACCGAGTAGAGTGTGGACTGGGACGAGAAGTTGCTTCTCAAGCCCTGTTACGCAGCCTGAAGCGTCAGCACGACTTCTTTTCATTCTTGGTACCAGCCGAGAACTGGTGTGGGTAAGCATCCATCCGTGTGTGCGTGTGCATTTGTGTTTATGCAGAACTGCAAAAAGCCAACTTAGGACTTGGTTGAGCAGTTTGAAAAACTGAACATTTAAACTCCAGTGACTCACTTTTATTTCACAAAACGGTGTGGACTTTCGAGTTCCTCTTTAGTGGGACTATCCTATGTTACTATCCAAGGGGCCACGGGCATACCCAAGTGGAATCATCCATTTTTAGAGTTAAAGGGAACAGTAGAGATTATTAGGCCTAGTCTTGTGTTAATATGTGAGAAAGCAGGTGAACTGCACAGAGGGAACGTGGCTTCCTCGAGGCCAACATCTCGTAGCAGAGGCCAGTGGAGAGGACCATGGTGAATCTCTCTGTGGCAGTGATCTGGGGACATACATAAACAGCATGCTCGTTACATTCTTAACCAGATTAAAAAACTTATAATGACTAAGATTTCACAAATCCCATGTATATAGACTAGACCTTTTCAGGGAGTTATGTATGTTCTCGATATTTCTATTCTACGCTACATGTTTTTGTTTAGGTTTGCTCTGAAAACCTCACCACAGGCACGGGTTTCTCGAGAGAATGGCGTGAGGGCCTGAGGCCCACGGGGGTGGCCCTGCCCTGACCCAGCTCCAGACAAGGAGCCTCTAGAGCCGGTGTGAGGACCCTGGCTGTCATTTATGCCATGGGGTCTGGCGTAACACTGTGTCTTGTTCAGACTGGGGAGACTTTAGTTAGCGCATGGGCCTGGTGGCCGAGGGCGTGGCTAGTTCAGGCACGCTCAGACCTCCAGGGTCTGGGGCCTTTGTCTCCATCTTTTGTTTTTGTGGTGTTGGTTGCAGTGCCTCAGCCCCTGGAGTGTTACCCCCCAGTGCTTGCTTGATACCCACTCTCTCTGGTTGGGAAGGCCACAAATCACTGCAATAGTTAAGATTTCTTGACCTTTGGTCCAGTCTTTTAAAGGAAGTAGTGGTTTTTGTCTTGAGTCACCACATCTGGGCCATACACCATAATACCCCCCGCCCCCGATGGCTATTATTTTTATTCATTTTGGTCCTGATGATGCAGAAGTGTGGCAGAGGACAAGCGCTACCCTTCTGTCATTTGAGCATCCTTCTCAAATTAAACTTCGTGTATAACAAGTGCTTTCTAAAGTTGCCTGATGTCCAGGAGCAGAATGGTCACCTCAGTCGTAACCTGGGAACCAGAGACTTTATTCTTACAGTGCAGGGTCATAAATGAAGGTTTTTGCAGCTAAGAGGCAAAGTGAGGACATAAGGTAGGTGCTTAGACACTCACTGAAAATGTAGCCATTTTTACTGCCAAGAAAGAAGACATTAATTAAAATGAAGCCATTTAAAATATGTCTTTAGCAGGTAGCTGCTGCCCTCCAGGCACACCCTGCAGGCCACTCCTGGAGCACCTCAGGCCGGGGCGGGGCCACAGACTCTATCCTCTGTGGTCAGTTTTTTCTTTTTTTAATATACAAAAGAAATTCTCAAAGCAGATGTCACTGGAGTTAGAAGAAAGGCTTATATGTGAACCCTCTGTTATCAGTGCTTGGTTGAGGCCTCCTTTTTGCTTACGAGATCAGGACCAGGGGTCTGCTGAGACCCTGTGACATTAATGCCCAATATTAGCAAAACAGATGAAAACATTCTTTTTTTTTTTTTTTTCCTTCGACAATAACTGTTCTTTTATGGCCACAGAAGTAGTCAGTGTTGTGAGATGCCATCAGCTTCATATGAGTGATCCTTGTTATGTGTCTGAGTGTGGTCATGAGCAATGCAGCAACTGTATCCATTCTTCAAGCTCGCAGTGTGGGGAAACAGCCTGGCCCAGCACACCCGGCCGCAGCCGTGTGGTCCACAGCTGGAGCACATGGGCCCAGGCCCCCCAGGCCGGGTCTGCAGGGGCCCTGCGTGCACTGAGCATTGTGGGTTCTGGTGCTGTTTTTGTTGTACGAGTGCAGATGCACACACAAGAAAGCGCTGGCGTCGTACTTTTAAAAGAAACAGCCTAGTCGGTGTCTAGGTGTGTGTCAGGGAAACTGCCCCATTAGAGCACATTTACCTGCAGAATTTTCCTTTGCCAGTGGAGACAGAGACTTTGATTCCCTGCAGCATGTCGGGCACAGGTGATGGCAGTTTCCCAAACCAGGAACACTGCTCTGAGTTAGCACGGGTAGGGAGCTTTTCTCAGACAACATCTGTGCGCCCTAATAGTGCCTCGTTTTAGGCTCAGGGTTACTTTACTTATATACCTTCTATGTTTCTCTACTTTCTCTTTTTTAAACATTATCATCTCTTGGCCAAAGGAGTCTTTGTAGCTTTTTCCCTAATTGCATCTCCTTCCCCCAAATTCTAGTACCATAGATATGCATAGATAATCTCCTGTGGCGCTCAGGAGGCTTCAGACCAATGTAATAGTGGATTTTGTTTTGAGCCCCTACGACCCTTTAAGCCATGGTACTATGTTTTAAGGGAAGTAGTGATTTTGTCTTGAAGTGTAAGACTAGACACTGACATTTCTTTTTCCATGTACCCACTCTTTATTATTTATGGCTCTAATTAAGGCTATTGGGTGGACTTACAGGTGTTGCGGGGCATCTGAAGCCATATTCCCAATTCATTGAGCGATTTCATGGACCTACTTGTATGATTACTTTTTTCCCCTGAGAATGATTTATTCAGAATTACAAAGAAGTATTTTTTACCCTTTAAAAGTTTCAAGAAATGCACATTTCCCCCCCTTCAGTTTACTCTCACATTCAAGTATGGTTTGATATGACTTGGGTGCAGTTTTTTTGAATTAGGAATCCTTTTGGAACTGTTTTGCTTTGAGAGATTTTTGTAATTCAGAATTTTGAATACGATCATCTCACATTGGCGATCAGAAACAGGTACCTGCGCTGGTTTCCCTTCCTTGGGATCACACTTAGTTTTCTCTGCTCCATCTGCAAAGACTCTAGCAGTTCATGCTGCTGAAGCCACTTTGTAGGATGGTCTGTCTCTCAGAACTCTGGGCTCCTGTAATCAGGGTTTTATCACAGGTTAATAAAAGTGCAAGAGAGAATCAAGGCATGTGCTTTCTCTCTCTCCTCTCTCTCACCCACCCACCCACCCACCCACCCACACTCACACACACACACACACACACACACACACACACAGAGTGGAGGGGGAGAGAGAGAGACAGAGAGACACAGAGAGAGACACACACACACACACACACACAGAATACTTAATACTATGGGGGAAAATGTGATTAAAAAAATCTATTCCTTATGGGGTTTCCCCCCAATTCAAATGATTTAGGGGTGAGTGAAGGCTAAGAAGTTCCACATATATCAGGACTCTTAATTAGTTTTGAAAATCCTTTGGGTAAATAGTTCAACCTCCTCTTGTTCCCAAACTTCTATAATTAAAGAGGCTTTTTAAGGTGTAAGGACTCTCTGGAGCCTTGCACGTTGCTTGCCCTCTGACTTCTGTTAAGAATACAAGCCCTGGCGAGCTGATAGCTTTGGGGGTGCTGGTTACTGTGTCAGGCCCTGGGAGCATGGTGTGAAGAGTTCTTAGTCATTGGGGAAGGCAAATAATCATTATAAAGGATAACAAGGGACGTGACATGTCAGGGTTACAGGAACGTATTGCTGGGCTGTCAGGCCTGTTTCTCAGGGGAAATAACATTGAAGCTGAGGCTGGAGGAATTTTAGGGTTTCACTAGGAGAGGAGGGTGGGTTTGAGGTGTGGGCTGAGGGCCTGCATGTGTCTGGAGGGGAGGGGTGACTCCTGCAGCCCCCTCAGGAGGAGAGAGGCCCAGCAGAGTAGGTGCCCAGTTGGGGGGCAAGCCTGGGGGTGAAGTCACCGCCTAGTCTCCTTGCTTGAATATAAGACACAACGTCAGACCCACTGAGGATGCTGTACTCTCTGACAGCGCCTTGTGTTTTAATACCCACAGCAGTGCCCACAGATGCTTGAGTGTCCACCGAACACCTCTAAGCACCCGCACCCCCTTGGCAGGACCTTGGCTTGACGGCAGACCATGGGCACTGGCCTGCCTGTTGCCGGAAGGGGTGTTTCTCCAAACTCATATTTTAGGGTGTGTTTGCTGTATCTTACTGAAAAGTGGACATTTCCTCAGGGCCTGGCGCCGTGAAGTGTGTGTGAGGGACTGCTCTTGTGCTGGGACAGAGGAAGGACCACCTTCCGCCACCTCTCATCTCCAGCGGCCCATGTGCTGGCGGCCTTCCGGGCGTGGCTGAAGGGGCCCCCCTCTGCTCCGCCCCGCCCAGCGCCGAGCTGGGCTCTGGACACCACCGGGCCCAGGCTGTACCTGGAGGGCCTGAGCGCAGCCCGGTCTCCCGCTCGGCGGGTGCTGACCCAGTCCAGCGAGGGTGGACGGTGCGTCGCCAGCGTGAAGGCCGGGCCACCGCAGCTCCTCCTAGGCTTGGATGGATGAAAACCAGCCTGTTTGTTGCTGTGCTCAGGCAAAGGAGGGGGAAACCTGAGCACAAGGAAACAAGCGAAGTGGCGCTTCAAGGGACAGTTCCCAGCCCGACCATTCCCCGTGAAATTCTTTTCCTGTGGGAAACTTGTAATTTGGAAGCATTCAGCCTGATGTGGGAACCAAGATTAACATTTTCTGAAATACTTCTACAAGAAAAGCAGAAATGTTCTGCTCAGGAAGCCGAATTTACATAGTAGAAAAATGGGCCCTCCTGCACTATATAGTAGTCTTTGTGTATTAGTTGTGGTAAGAAGTTGTGTGTGGGGGAGGGGGCAGGGGAGCAGGGAGAGGAAGAGAGAGAGAGAGAGAGACAGAGAAGAGATTGCATGTCAAATCAGGGGGGCCCAGAAAGCGTGCTGCACCCCAGCCGGCCACGCGGCCCCCCGGCCCTGCACAGGAATACTTCTTGCTTTGTGTTTTTCCTTCTTGCTGAGTAAGCAGTAGTAGTTCCTTTTTTTTTCTTTCTTTCTTCTCTGGGGGAGGGCGCTGAGTGGGAGTGGGAATAGCGAGAAGTCAGCATGACAGTGGCTTCCCTTTCCTTCCCCACCACTTCACCAGGAAGTGAGCTACCCTACCGTCCTCATGCACTTAAAAAAACACCAGTTAGTGAGCGTAACCCAGTGGTTGCTTGACGCAGACTTACAGAATTAAACAGCCCACAGCGAGCTGCCTGCCCGGAGGTCCCGGCGGAGGTGAGGACTCCGTCCCGCAGGCCCGGCCTCCCGAATGCCAGCCGCGCTCTGCAGGCTCGGGGCCTTGGGAAGTTCCTCGCTGGGCCTTGGGAATGCAGTGTTATATAGAACTTTCACTGGTTACAGTTAGCCTTGGCTGTTAGCAATTATTTTTATCTACTTTAAGGGGGGGGGGTGCGAGTTGGGGGCAGGAAACCAAGCTGGCATTATGGTCCCAGGAAAGAACAGCCTGGTTTGCGGCCTTTTCAAACTGCAGACCTTTGTCACTGACCAAGGCTTAATTTGGTTTCTGGGTTTTGTTGTTTTTTTTTTCCCTCTGCCCTTACCTCATTTACCTTAACGATAGCTCCCCCCTCTAGAGCTCAGCCAGGGCAGCCTGCCACTGCGGATTGGGGGGCCCGAGAGGCCCAGAGCAAGAAGAAAGTGGGTTGAAAGCAGAGTTCTGTTTAAAGAATTTTCTGCTGGAAACTAGCCCAGAGGGAGTAAAGAGAAGCTTTAATGAGGAGCAGCTGCAGGGCCGGGGCAGCCCACATGAGACATTTTTTCCCCTCCGTTCTACATTCTGTATAGTTTTTAAAAAATCATGATTTTGAAATCGTTGTTTTGTAAAGCACGCCTTTCTTTTTCTTCTTTTGTATGTCGTGGGGTTTTTGCTTTGTTGTTTTATTTTTCTAATGGCCAGATCCTTGCTAAAAAAAGCTAGAGGCAGAGCTGCAGCCCGGCCCTGGCTACAACTTGGGCTCACCCCGCTGATCCTCAGAACATTCCGGGAGAAAACAAGGAGAGAGAACACAGGCTTTTATTTGGAAAAGGGGCTTATTTCCTGCTCAGACTTCAGTCATCTTGGAGCTGACACAAGCTGCTACAGTGTTTTACGCTTTTCTGCGGACGAGTGGCTATTCACTTAGGAAACTTGAAAGAACAAATTTTTCTGCACTGTATTACCAGGGAGACTGGTCCTGAGCGCCAGCCATTGCAGCCGCTGAGATTGCCATGCAGATCCAGCGTCCTTGAGCTGGGGGAAGAGGCCTCATGCAGACGAGTCCAGGCTGCTGCTGACATGCGAGAGCTGGGGTCTGGTTTTCATCTGCTTTATTGAGTGGGGACTGTGTGGGGATCCTGCAAATGGGATGTTTTCCAGCCCCATTAGGAGAATCCCTTGTTTTTCTCTGTTTTCTCCCCCTCTCCCTCCCCGTCACATCATCCTCCAAGTGTGTGTGTGAACAAAAACAATGAGGGCGGACCTCTTCGTGGCGGCAGACTTTTTCAGAAAAAGGCACGGGTTTTATCTTTATGAACGTGATTACCAGCCAGGTTAGTTCTGCAGGAAGAAAGGCCTCCCCTCCCAGACTTCGCCTGTATTCACAGTCTCCTAGGTGATCTGTATTCTTCCCGAGTCCCAAAGCTCAAGAAGGGGGAGAGAACACGAGGAAGTCACTGAGAGAAGGCCTGAAATCACCATGAATTCCCAGCAGGAAGGCAACCTTCATACAGCCTCGGGACAGAGGGAGCTGCCGGGGTTATTTTTTGAAAGTATTTGCATATATCTTTAGCATGCAAGATGCATGCTGTGTTCCAGAAACTGTACTGGGATAACTTATTAGAACTGTAGATTTGTGAGGGGACTTGGGTCCTTAGTCTGTTTCCAGCCTCTAACCAAACTCAACATGGGCCTCCCCAAGAAGAGCGCTCTTGTTTTCAGCCAGAGGTTCTTAGTCCCTGCTCAGGCCTGCGGGTGTGCGTTCCTGTGTGTGCAGAGACATGCAGAGTGGACATGCAGAGTGGACAAGCAGAGTGAGGCCCTGCTTTGGAGACGGGGGGCCTTGTTTCTGGCTTGCCCACTTACCCATGTCGCCCCTTTTCTTCCTGTTGTCCACAGTTTTACTTAACTTACTGGGGTATGAGGGATAAACGTCTACCTCAGGATGATTCTTAGGGCTGGTTTAGCTGATGTTCTTCCAGGCAGAGCACAGTGTGGGATTGGAAGGAGATTTTATAGCTGATTTAGACTGAGATACTGACTTTATCCATTATGTGAAGTGGGACCTGCTTTAGAACCAGTCGCTTAATGATACATAGGCATGTGCCCTTCACACACAGTCTGCTTGAAAGGGGGTTTGAAAGGGGGTGCTGTGTCACAGTTAGGATGGTAGAAGTAACTTAACAGAGGCCACTCTTGAGCCAGGCCCTAGGAGAATACGTTTAGTTAACTGTTGTTTTGTGTTTTGATAAAAGATCTAAGATAAGGATACAGTCATAGATGATGCAAAGCTGGGCGAATTTGCTAGATTCACAGACAAAATTGGGGAGGTCAGTTAGCTTTGATGTCCTTATCAATGAAATAGGGGTTCAGACCAGTTGACTTCCGAACTATGGTGCAGTGCTGAAATTCAGTGATTATATGAATAATGTGTGGAAGTTTCCTCAATCAAGGAAACTGGGGTGAGGATTCACCATGGTGGATTTTTTTTTTAAAAGATTTATTTATTTATTTATACAAGCACTGGGTACAGTCAGAAGCATGGGACAGTGAGAGAATTCACCAGAGCCAGAGCAGGGAACAGAGCAGGCAGACTGACGAAGTACACTGCTGAGGGGAGCAGCGGGCGGCAGGAGAGGTCTGCGTGCCATGTGGGACCCTCGGCGGCGGCCGGGGATGGAACCGGCGCTGCAGAGGCTGTGGGCAGCTTCGCAGCCCAGCGCTCAACCGCTGCGCCACCAGGGGAGGCCCAGCATGATGGATTTAACCCTATTATTGGGTTCAAAAAACGTGTACAAGTATAAGATGAGAGAAATAGGGCATAAGAGAGTTCATGTGAAAAGAAGTTCGAGACTTTTTACCTGTGTTCAGTAGTATATAATAGTGCTTCGGGTCCTCTAACAAAAGGAACACAACTTTAGGCTGCAATAGTAAAACATAGTGTCTGGATCACAGCAGGGGATGATGATCCAGGGACCATAGTAACTGGGGCACTATGGATTTCTTAGATCTCCGGCACCCTGCTGACTGCTTATATTCAGGCAGAGGCTGCTGATTTTGTTTTCAGAGTTATGTTAGAAAGAAACCTCTCGTTGGTGGAAAGTACCTTACAGCTCCTTGAATCTCAGAGTTCTGTTATTCCAAGGATGGATAGAAGTAGGGAAAAAGCCAGCCACGAGATGTCTGACCCGACTTTTAAGATGACCAGAATTCGTATCAAAAAGGAAACCATGAATATGAATATTATAGGAACGCAGTTAAATCAGACTTGTCAGAACATGGTAGTAAATTACACATAACTAAATAGATGATCAGAAAGTGACTTTTGAGATTGTGAATGGGAGCCTTAGAAAAATGGAGAAATTAAAGTTCCATGGGAAAATGATACTGCTTTTCAGATGTTTCGTTTCAAGCACTGGCAGGTACTTTAGGACAGGTACATGACTCCGTAAACTAGGCATCTGGAACTGGAACCGTCTATTTGGGAATCAGTTACAGGAAGGCAGTTATTTTAAAACCAAGTGAACAACAAAACAGTCGCAGATGAGCGAAAACAGCCCAGATGTCCACTGTGGTGGGAGGGGAAGAGGAATAGGTAGTCCAGGCGAAGCCTTTGCCAAACACGGAGCTAAAAACGGGAGTCCTAGAAACCACACATATGAAGACGAAAATGATGAAAGGGTCGGTGGGCAGTGCCTCTGCTGGGAGAGCTTCCTTGTGATGGAAGCCCCTGACTTACTGGGGGAAAGTCATGCTCTCGCAGCATAGCTGCTGGTAATACTTAGAACACAAGATTTGTTGCACAGGGAGAATAGGAAGCAGGTAGAAAGGGAAATCTCTGTAGAATTAGGCTACGGTTCTGGAAGTTTGGTTGTGTTTGGGGAGGGAAATGGACTTAGTGAAAAAGGAAGGTGAGAAGAGGCTTGTTTTATGGAGACCGAGTGGGTTGCTGCCTCCCCGGCCTTCGAGGTTCACGTTAAGTAAGAAATGAAGTTCATTTTTTCATACCAACTTTTTTTGTAGTTCCAGCTTCATGTAATAATAGGAGGGCCTCAGGAGAGCTGTACATTATACATCCGTATTATCTCCCCGTAAAACACTCACTCGTCTACAATGGCTTGAAAGGCCCTCATGCCCTGCCTCGTAGTTACAGCTTTCATCTGCTTTCTGAGAGCTTTTTTTCTTATTTTCTTTCCTGTGACCACAGAGGTCTCCTGGCTGTTCCCTTTCCCAGGACTTGGCATGTACTGTCCCCTCTGCCTGCATGTACTGTCCCCCTGCCTGTCCCCTCTGCCTGTCTCCCTGCCTGTCCCTCTGTCTGTCCCCTCTGCCTGTCCCCTCTGCCTGGACGGCTTCCCTGGCACTGCCTGGCCGACCCCTCCCCTTGTCCTTGTTCTCTTGACTCACTTGTGTTTTCTCAGTAAGGTCTTCTCTCAATTTACCCTTTTTTTTTTTTTTGGTAAGATTTATTTATTTTTTTATTTATACATACAAGAACTAGGGTATAAGCCAGAGGTGCGGGGTGAGAAAATTCCCCAGAGACAGAGTGGGGAGCAGAACAGGCGATTCTACTGAAATACACTGCTGCGGGGGGAGCGGGCAAGACCAGAGAGGTCTGCTGCGCCATGTGGGTAGCTCCCTGGCTGGGGATCGAACTCATGCAGCAGTGGCTGTCGATTTAAGTGCTAAGACTTCAACCCCTCAGCCACCAGGGAGGCCCAGAAAAAAACCAAGATTATCTTACTGTATCTACTCCTGCTACTCCCATCTCTGCCTCTTCTATTTCCCTTTACTCTTCTGTTCTCTTTCATAGCACTTTACCTGACATACGGAACATCTTACTTAATAATTTTGTGTGTTTTTTTTTTTTTTTTTAATCTTTTCCTACTAGAATTTAAACTCCGTAGTACGAGGATTTTCTTGCACTGGAACTATGTCTGGCCACAACAGGCACTTTCCTGTTAGTTGCTTAAATGAATGAGTTTCACATTTTTTTGTGGAAACTGACATGAGAACATTCTTCCTCCTCATCATTAATCTTTATTAATAAGCATGTTGAATGCTATTTATAGAATTAGAGTTCTGTTACTTGGGAGTTGGCAAAATTTTTCTATACAACACCAGAGAGTAAATATTTGTGCAGACCATATGGTGTCAGAGCAACTACTTAACCCTGTTATTCTAATGCAAAAGAAGCCGTAGACATTCCATTAATGAATGAAGGTGTCTGTGTTCTTGTAAGACTTTATTTATGGATGCAAATCTGAACTTTACATAATTTTGGAACACCACAAAATAATACTTTGAATTTTCTGCCAGCCGTTTAAAAATGGACAGGCCGTTTGCAGCCCCTGGACCGTTCATAACAGACAGCATGCTGGAAAGGGACCCTCCACGACATTCTGCTAACCTCCCCTTTCCCCTGGTTTCTTAAATATAACTCAGTTGAAACTTATTTTTCCATATTTGGTAGAGCCCAGCAATGTAGATTCAACTCTAGGAACAGATAATCCCACAATTCTTCTCTTTGACTCCAGAATCTTTCCTATTGTTTCATTTTTGTTTTCCAGGGAACCTTGTTTTCATTATGTGCTTATGATGCTCACATTTAAGAGTTTGTAGTCTCTTGGCAGATGTCTCTTGATAGTGGCGGTGGTGATGGAAGAGTCCAGGAGCAGAGCTGGGCAGAGGCCACCCAGGTTTAAAAGTTTGCCATTATTTATGAGCTGAATAATTCCCAGATGGGAGAATCAGGAGCCATCAGCCAGGCCTTTGCCCAGAGGACTGTCACTGTGAATGAGAATTGTGTTGCAGTTTTTTTACTTTATCCATAACAGATTTCTTGAACAAATTGCAAATGATTTTAATAATATAGCTCAGAGTTAATTTTAGTTATGCTACATGGGCAGTTTTTGCTCTCTTAAAAACAACAACAACAACAACATAGAAAATAACCAGTTCTATTATCAAATCAAGCTGTCATCTGAATAAAGCATATTTTCCTTAATAACTGCAAAGGGAAAAATGGTTTTCATTTGCAAAATATTTTAATAAAATTTTCAATACTTGATTTTGGTCATTTCTTACTACAACCCCACAATGTAGCCCGATCGCCTATTTCAAGTGGGAGAGAACTCACAGTGAGTTAAGTGGCTTACCCCAGGCCAGAGGACTAGGAGGCCAAACAGGCCTCTGACCACGGAGGCCTCTGGCCGCAGGAGGTGCAGACGCCACGCTGGGAAGGAAGTTCAGGGTGTCGGCACCCTGCCCTCGCCTCATTGCTTTACCTGCTGTCAAGCTGCTGGGCGCTCGCGGCGCTAGGAAGGGGTGAGGAGGCCACGGCCCGTTACATCACCACCCCTGCAGCCACTTCCCGGCTCTGCTTCCTCCTTCAGCTGTGTTAGCTGCTGCATGATTATTCTGGCAGGTTCTTCTGTCTTACTTCCCTAATATCTGGCCCTCTTCCGCTCCTTGGTGGCTGTGACCCTCTGAAGATACCACCTTGCCAGTCGACCCAGTACAGCTAACGAAACGTACTTGGTGTGATTGGCAAAGACAGGAATGGATGAAGCAGGAACCCCCTGCCTCCAGTCCGGACGGTTGGGAGAACCAGGATATGGTGACTAGGCACAGGAGGGCAGGAGCTGGTGCTCAGGGGGAGATTCAGAGTCTGGCTTAAATGTCACCTTGGAGGCAAATGGTGTCAACATTCTTGTGACTTTAGTTTTCTACATCCAAAAAGTCAAATGGAGAAAAAGGTTGAACCACACAGCTGAAGCAGCAGCCAAATGGCAGAATTTATAGTCAAATCAAAGTCTTCTTGTTTTTAAATGCTTCTTAAACATCCCATTTAAAACTTTCCATCATGGAAGTAGAGGCTTTCCATGCCTTTTAAAATGCTATTTAGAGAAAATTGTCATAAATACTACATAGAGCTTGGGGTGGTTTGGAGCTTACGAATCAATGGACGGCCTAAAACTGTGGAAAATGGTGTAGAGCTTATCTCCCCACCTTCACTTTGGTGTTTATGTGATGCCTTATGTAGTTTGTTATATTGTTACTTTTTTGCTTTTTTCGCTTGGTTAAAAAAGCTGCATGTCATTTATTTCTTTAAAAATTTATAAAAGCCTCTTTGAGTCCTTCCCCATTCTTAGATGTCCCTTTTCTTTCTCTGGCACAGTCTCAGCCACCTAAACACGATCCAGAAAGCTAGGCAGAGACCCACCAGTGCCACCGTGGAAACAGAGGAAGCGTATTAATCCTCCGTGTTTCAGTGAGAGAAAACACAATATTTTGTGTACTTTAAACTGGAGTGGCCGGGAGGCCAGTTCTTGCATTATTGTGTCTTAATCCTTTCATATGGGCCAAACGAGAAGTTGATGAATTTAAGCAGACAGGTATCGCCATGCCGCACAGAGTGTGCGGGTGCACCAGGCCAGCCTGTTCCTGCAAGAGAGAGATGCTGGTTGCATTTTGCCTTCAAATAAAGGTCATGCGGATTGTCCATGCAGATGACGCTGGGTTCCCCTCCTGGTCGCCTCTGCCCGCCGAGGCTTACGGGAGCGTGTGGGCCAGTTCTCTGCGCCTGAAGTCGGGCGGTTTACAGGTCGTGACGTCAGGCCTCTGAATTCACAAGCCAGTGTTTCACGGCCTCTTCTCTCTTTCTCATACAGATGCCCTGAGGGCTTCTTGGGAGAATATTGTCAACACCGAGACCCCTGTGAGAAGAACCGCTGTCAGAACGGCGGGACGTGCGTGGTCCAGGCCATGTTAGGGAAAGCCTCGTGCCGCTGCGCCCCGGGGTTCACGGGTGAGGACTGCCAGCACTCTACCTCGCACCCCTGCTTCGTGTCTCGCCCCTGCCTGAACGGAGGCACCTGCCACATGCTCAGCCGGGACGCGTACGCGTGCACCTGCCAAGTCGGCTTCACAGGTAACAGCGGAACCGGGGCCCACACTGAGCTCTTCTCGGCGGGTCTCCAGCATCTTTCCACCTTGACCTCTAGCTCATCCCCAGCTCTGTTGCATGCTTAATGTTCTGGGAAGGAGCTGAATGTTCCAGGCCACTGTGCTTACCTTCTTTTGAGAATTTTAAGGGGAGGGAGAGTACAGAAAGAAAAAGGGTCAGATGCTCAGAAATGTCTGATTGTCTGATGTAGGTATGTCAGGACGGGTGATCAGAATCACTTCCCTGTCACCAGAAGAGAGGCTGCCGCTGCTGCTGCTGATTTGCTTCCTGAAACCGCTCCCCTGGCGACTCAGGGCACTGCTTTTCTGAGCTGTGACTGCTCTGCTCTGCTTCTGCGCTGTCTCGAAGCCCTCCATTGCGTGTTGTGTTCCATGGGACTCTGTTTCGAGCTCTCTTTGAGCCCATCACAGCTCTCCAGCTCCAGCTGCTTCAGCTGTCCTGATCTTCGCCGTCCTCCTAGCTTTACCTTCTCCCGTCCACCCTGACATCCAGGCTCATATTTCTGACCCCTTCATGCAGCTGGAGCCCCGTGCAGTGAGACCCTTCTCCTCTCTCCCCGGGCCTCCTGCAGTGGGTCCCTAACTGTTTCCTGGCCTTCACCTTCTCCCGTCTTGTTTCCCGCCGTGTCAGCTGTACTTATAAATGCAGATCGCCTCCCAGACTCACCAGCTGGCGATGCTCGAGGCCTTTGTTGCCCGTGGAGCCCACAGAGCCCACACAGTGGGTGGCAACCCCCTGACTGGGCTGTCGCGGCCCTTGACAGTCTGGACCTCACACCTCTCTAGTCTCACCTCCTCACCAACACCCAGTTCTAGCTATACCACAGTTCTGTCACCCTGGGACGCTGGCCTCCTGCAGGCCCCGCGCTGCCGCACACAAGGGCCTTTCCTGGACACCCAGGGATGCGAATGCTCCTAGTGACCCTCTCGGGTTCCTCAGGCAGCTCATTTCTAACTTCTGTTATTTTATGTGTGACATTTCATTGTCTGTGGCAAGCAGGCAGGCGGGGGTTGGGCAGGCAGGCGTAAGGGGCTGGGGTGGGGGACCTGACCCCCACCCAGCCTCTGGCAAATCTGGGCACTTTCTCTCTCCTCTCCCGTCATCTTGTCGTTACCCATGGTCTTGTAGTCCCCGTGCCTCCCCATCTCTCTCTATGATGCTGCCATTTTATTCCCTCCCTTCTAGGCCCAGGTGTGCACCCCTACATGTGCATGCACCTGTGCTCCCTGGGCCCAGGTGTGCACTGTCCTGGGAGGCAAGACTATGGGTTCCAGCTATAGAGGCTAGTGGTGGGAGGGCTTAAAAAAGACTGATCACTTCATTTTTTTAAATATATTTTTTTAAAGATTGATTTTATTTATGCAAGAACCAGGGTACCGGCCAGAGGCGTGGGAGGGTGAGAGGATTCACCAGAGACAGAGTGGGGAACAGAACAGGCAGACTGACGAAATACACTGCTGAAGGGAGCAGCGGGCGAGACAGGAGAGGTCTGCCCCTCCGTGTGGGTTGTTCCACGGCCGGCAGGGGATCAAACCGGCACTGCAGAGGCTGCGGACAGCTTCATAGTGCTGCGCTCAACCACCTGCGCCACCAGGGAGGCCCTGATCACTCCATTTAGCTGACATACTGTGGTTAGCTTTTAGAAATTTCTTTCATCTGACTAGATTATGGAGTCTCCAGAGGTAGCTGGGAGCTTTATTCAGAATGAACCATAAATGTTTATTAAGTGAGGAAAGGATCATTTCGTCCCCCACTATCCCTATAATTCTATAAATCTGATAAGCAAAAAGTGACATGCATGTGCAGAAAACGAGACTGAATCAGTCTGGAATACTTGCTCTCCTGATTTTTTCTTTGAAAAGAAAGGTATTGGTGGGGTGGAGGGCGGAGAGAATGGACTGTTGCCCCATCGTGACTGGCAGATTGGGTGGTTAAGAGGGTCATTTTCTCCTGCTTGTCGTTTTGAGTTGTTTTGCTCCAAAGGCCTGGGGAGGGCATGTGCAGTTACAGCGTCACTCTGAAATCACCCTCAAGTCACTGCTTCTTAATTTGTCACTAAAAGGGCCTCTTTTTGGTGTCTTGCCAGGTTCTCATCATTTGTACTTCTCCCACTTTCGTCTGTTGCTTTAAGAATCCCCGGAGGCCAAGTGTACCCCTTTGTTTTAGTGCTGGCCCCTCTGAGTGAGGCCTTGTTGGCTTGTCCCCACTCCCACGTAGACACGGAGGAAGCAGGTTCTAACTGTACCTGACAAACATGGGTGGCAGGTCCCGGGAGCGTTTGTTTCAGTCGCAGGCAAACACGCCGACACGCTGTGTGCTGCAAGGAAGAAGTATTTGCTTGTTTCTAACTAGATGTTGTGGGACTTACGAGCGTCTTTTATTCATTCGGTGGGAATGGTTTGCACTCTGGGTCTGCCCCTGCCCATGTGGCAGGTGGTGACCTAGAAGGCACAGCGAGCTTGGGGGGCGGGGTGTGAGAGGCAGGGGGGAAGGTAGAAAAGTGGGGGGGGAGATTTTGGGGAGCTGAGGGGGCGTTGAGGATGACTTCGGTAGTACAGGCTTAGGAGTAGGGCTGTCAGGAGACGTTCACTAGGGAGACATAGGCGCCCCACACAGGAGCAGCTTGTGCAAAGACCAGGGGGGTGAGACCAGAAGAGGACCTAACCCCTCTGTTGCAGAGACTGAGGGGAACCTGCAGGCCTGGGCTCCGTGGTCTGCCCCCAGCCCCCAAGTGCTCCTTGGAGTCTCTGAGGGTCTAGGGAGCACGTGCGTCAGGGGTTCTTGAGTTGGCTTTGACTTGAGCTTCCTACAGAATTCAGAGTTTGGAGCTTGTCTGTGTGAGCGCGCCCTCACATCATCTGCTGGGTGGGGGACGCGGGGTGTTGGTGAGGGGGAGCTCCCATCACTAGGGAAGCACTAAGTTCGTTCTCCCTCCTGTAGGGAAGCTGTGCCAGTGGTCGGACGCCTGCCTGTCTCACCCCTGTGCCAACGGAAGTACCTGCTCCACGGTGGCCAACCAGTTCTCCTGCAAATGCCAGGCTGGCTTCACAGGACAGAAGTGCGAGAACGACATCAATGAGTGTGAGGTCCCGGGCCTGTGCCAGCATGGGGGCACCTGCCTCAACCTGCCGGGCTCGTACCAGTGCCAGTGCCCCCAGGGCTTCACTGGCCAGCACTGCGACAGCCCCTACGTGCCCTGCGCCCCCTCGCCCTGCGTCAATGGGGGCACCTGCCGGCAAACCGGGGACTTCAGCTTTGAGTGCAACTGCCTCCCAGGTGAGTCCCCTGGTGTCCCGGGGTGGGGCTGCATCTCCAGGCAGAGGGTGGCCCGGGGTGGGGGGGTATCTCCAGGTGGAGGGTGTCCTGGGGTGGGGAGGGTGCATCTCCAGGTGGAGGTGTGCTGGCGTGGGGGGGCATCTCCAGGTGGAGGGTGTGCCGGCATTGGGGGGACATCTCCAGGTGGAGGATGTGCCGGCGTGGGGGTGCATCTCCAGGTGGAGGTTGTCCCCGGGTGGGGGGGATATCTCCAGGTGGAGGGTATCCTGGGGGGGGGGGCATCTTCAGGTGGAGTGTGTCCTGGGGTGGGGGCGCATCTCCAGGTGGAGGGTGTGGCTCTGTTGCTCATGTAGGAAATATCCTTCCCAGCAGGGAAAGGGGAAGTGAGAATTTCGTGTGGGGTGGGTTGCTGGTGAGGGAGAAGTTTTATGAGCCCAGTGCACTCTATAAACTGCAGGGGGTAATTTAACTTGTCAGGGTTTATGATGATGAGTGACTAGGAAATTGTTTATTGTCCATTTTGGAGAATAAGAGAAACAGAACTCTGGGAACGGGATAGACAAGCCTGTAAAATGGAAGGGGACACAATGAGAATTAGACATGGAAAGAGGACGTGTCAGTAATAAAGTACTTTAAACGGAGTTGACAATAACAGCAGGCGATTGACTTTCCTACTTTCACCTCTGATGGAATGATTTTCCTGACCACCTAAATGTACCCACGTGCCCTCTTCTGTGATTTTCCCTGGGCTTCTGGCCTTCAGAAACTCACCCAGTGTTCCCTCTCTGACTTTGGGGTACCCTGTCCTGAATTGAAGCTGGAGAATTTGGAACTGGGGCGGGGGTAGTGTTTTGTTAATCATTTTTTGATGAGGTCTCAGCAATTTTATATGGCATAGTCATATATAAGTAAGACGGAAGGAAAAAGAGAAACAGTTTATGGGGGGCAGCGGGGGGCTTAGTGTTCTGGAGCGAGGGAGAAAGGGGCAGGCCTGGCCTGGTCACTAAACTCCTTGAGAAATGATGGGAAGGTTGAAAACTGAGAATTTTGATTGGGAACAGAACACAGGCAGCTGGAGCAGATGAATTACTAAGCAACAAAGATTCTGTTTTTATACAAATATCTTTAGTCCAAAAACAAAAGAAGGAAAGCCGTAGGGGGGAATAATGTGCTCAGTAAGCAGAATTGCCTCAAAAAGAAGTTGTTCTGACCACTCTCCCCGAGTGGGAATCTGAGACTCCGGTCTCATGGATGCGGTTCACATATAATAGGACCGTGTGTTTTATCTCCCGGGAGTTAAAGGTCATATGTTGGTCCTAAGTATAAAACCAAATGGTAAATGTGTTCATTTCATTCCGTAGACACTGATGGGCTACCAGCTACGTTCTGGGCACCCCGCTGTGTGCTTGGGATACACGATGCAAGACATCCCACGTCATAGGAGACCTTGTCATTTCACGCTGAGCCCCCAGAATGAGCTGTGTAATGGCACTGCTTTCAGTTTCTCTCTCTCTTTTTTTTTTTTTTTTTAAGATTTATTTATTTAGACAAGCACTGGGTACAGTCAGAAGCACAGGAGGGTGAGAGAATTCACCAGAGCGGGGAGCAGAACAGGCAGACTGACGAAATACACTGCTGAGGGGAGCAGCGGGCGGCAGGAGAGGTCTGTGTGCCATGTGGGACCCTCGCCCGGCGGCTGGGGATCGAACCAGCGCTGCAGAGGCTGCGGGCAGCTTCGCAACCCAGCGCTCAACTGCTGCGCCACCGAGGAGGCCCTGCTTTCAGTTTCTCTTTCGACAAAAAGTGGACAGTACTGTCATCCTAGACGCTAAGTCCATTCCTTATTAACGTGACGCCACCATCATCTCCATTATCCTGTAGAAGGAACAACTAAAAGATAACTTTCCTCCTTCCTGCTTGTGTTAGCATTTTAAGGGTTAAAGAAAAAAAAAACCGAAATATAAACAGTTTAATTTTGTAAATATCCTAATAGTTTAATCGTGTAAGTGGCTCATAATTGAGGTTATGTGATTTATTGTCAAAGGCTAAATGTGTTTTTCAGCTTCAAGAAAATTGCTCGTAATAATTGCCATCACAAGAGGTTGATTTGGCAGCAAGATACTGACGGGAAGTCAGAAGTCAATAAAGGAAGTTTTTAGCTAGGAGAGAGTGATTACTCACCCCCATAGTCTCCGCGTTGTTATCCATTAGCCACGATAAGAACCATAGGGAATTCTGAGAGTGTGTGCAGGAAAGGATCTGTCAGACCAGAATAGTATCTCCTCCTTGAGAAAGGAAATAACCAGGGATTCCGCCACGGAGAGGCTGCCAGGGCTAGGGGGCTGGAGCCGGAGCCTTTGGCTGTCTTTTACTCTCCAAGCGACACTCATGCATGAAATGTGTGTGTGTTGGGGACCGTGATGGGGGGGCGGGGGTTTTGAGGGGATAGAATATTTGGCAGAGAGAAAACGAACACATATTTAATGCCTTTTGTGAGCCAGGCACTGTGCCAGGTTCTTCTGCATCCACCAGCTCGATTACACAAAAACCATGGAGGTGGGAGGGGGTAGGTGTTATTTTTTTGAGTTTTCCCAGGTGAAATAATTGGGGTTTAGAGATCTTACATGATTACCCAGACTCGCAGAGCTGACCTGCGGTGAGGCTGAGGCCTGAACTCTGAGTATGGGCAGAGTCTCCCCAAAGCCCTTCCTTGTGTGTCTGCTGCACCACGGCTCACCCTTGTCTGCCCTGAAGGTGCTTCAGGAAGGAGCGAGACCTTCTAGGTGCTTTGAGATGCGTGGGTCAAAAACAGAGCGGTTGATGTATCTGAAAGAGGACATACCCGTAACTGTGATCCCGTATTGTTACGTGTCAGCCTACCTAAGGCGTCGTGCAGACACGGAAACAAGAGTTCAGCAGACTAGTTCTTGCCTTCTGGGCTCCCACGATGTAAAAGCAGGGACATCAGCTTGGACAGGGTATGGAAGGAAATTCAGAAGATTTCAAAACAGTGGAAGATATGGTAACATTGTGAGTAAGTATGAATTTAGACATCTTGCAAGATTCTGTGCTGTTTTTATGTCCCAGGTGGAGCTTGGAAAAAATTCGCTTTATTTCTCCATAAGGACATAGCGCTGGAGCAGCTTTTCTTTTAGAAAATTCTTTCATAAAGCAGTACCACTTTCCCTGCTGCTCCCGCCTTGGCCCTCCATGCGTTACTTAAAATAATCATCACTGCCTCACTGTAAATGACACCCCAATTTCAGGAGAATCATTTTTCAGTTCTAAAAACAGGGAAACTGGGTCAACAGAGGCAGAGTACCCCACTGTGGCTTTCTGCAGCTCCCCAGTGCTGCTTCCTGCCCCATCCAATCTTTGCACTGTTAATTGAGGCTGCCCCATCACTGTTTGGTATGGTGACCACCCTGTCCCCCTTAATTGCCAGCCCTGGTCTACATTTTCTTTTCCTTTTCTTCAATTCTTGCCATCTTCTTACTATATAATTTGCACTATGTAATTTACCTCATTATGTCTATTGTTTATTGTCTGCCCCTTCCAGATTCTGCTACCTCTCCCCTCGAGAGCGAAAGCTAGAATCTTTGTTTTTGTTTGGCGACATGTCCCGAGCACTTGAGACGGGCGCCAGGTACGTCAGGACAGGCGTACAAGGACCCATGGGCCGGCTAGGGCTGGTGTCGTTTTGAGGTCCTCACCCTGGCCCGGCGCATCCTAGGCCGAGTCTGGCTCCTCCTCTGTGCTTGGATGCGCTAATCCCGGGAGAGAAATTTAGAGCTTGTCTCAACTCCAGAAGTCAGCCATCACCACAGACGTCAGCGATGATCTCCTTGTGGCGGAGTTACCGTCCTCACCTCCCATGGGGCACTGCAGTCACTGTGACTTGATTTCAGTAGTGTTGTAAGACTTTTGGAAGGAATTAAAACTGCAAAAGTGACTCACCCTGTGTGCAAAGAAAGAAGTGCTGCTCTGGAAGGGAAGGAAGGAAAATATCTTTAAGAGGAAACTAACAGGTTCAAACCGAGGAGCCTGCTTTCACCTTCCCCTTGGGTCTGCGGCGCTCAGCAGTCGAGGTCCTGTGTGAGCGGCCGCTAGTCAGGCTTCAGCAGAGGTCCCGGGACGCACGCAGCCAGCAAGAGCTCAGCTACGAGCAGGATAGAAAAGGGATGATTGAGTCGGTGACTCCCAGTATTTTTGAGTTAAACCAACTACAGGAGAGAGAACGAGTTAGGCTATTGGTTTTTTTTTTTTTTTCAAAGATCTTATTTATTCATGCATGCGTGCAAGAGCTGGGGTGCAGGCCAGAGGTGTAGGGGTGAGAGGATTCACCAGAGACAGAGTGGGGAGCAGAACAAGCAGATCTACTGAAATACACAGCTGAGGGGAGCAGCGGGCGAGACAGGAGAGGTCTGCTGTGCCACGTGGGTCAGCTCCCTGGCCGGGGATCGAACTCAGGCAGTGGCAGTGATAGCTCTGAGACTGAAGCCCTGGGCCACCAGGAAGGTCCCTTAGGCTGGTTTTATGTTTGTGGACATCTAATGAAGTGGCCCTGGTGAGCTCAGAACAGTGGGCGGAACCTGCTGAGAGCTATAGGTGGGGTGGACAGACCTTGGTGTACCTTTCCTTTTTCTGTCTCCCCCACACCTCTTCATTCCTGGATGATTTTTTAAAAATTCATAAAAAGCTGTCGCCTCTGTTCTCTTCAAACAACGAAGGTTTGTACTTTGTAAGCCTCCTCTGTACACCGCTTATTTGCAATACATTGCTTGTTTGCAAGCAATACCTGCCGCTAAACCGTAAGCACATTTTGTGACCTGCATATCTGCTCTGTTGCTGAGCTTCAAGACTGTTAGAAAATCCTTCCCTCTTGCGTTCTCGTATGCAGGGACATGTGATGTTCTGCTGGAATTTACACTAATCACCCGTTGGCAGGTTCTGGAACAGAAGCAAAGTGCTGATACCACTTTCCCAGGTGTATTATTTTAGCTTCTTTGACTAGTCTTGCTTGATGCTTCTTTACTGTTCTTCTGCGCTTAGTAGCTTTACTCATGTCATCTCTTTGGCATTCTAGCACCTTCTTCCCCCACCCCGAGGCTTTTTACATGGGATTTAGTCTTTATGATTTGTCAGTTATGTCACTGAAGTGCCTTCTGTATTTTCTACCCCCGTGGGGATTAGAGAGCTTGTAAGGTCTTTGGCAGCTTAATAAACCTCCAGCATAGCACTTTCAAGCTGACAGCTCATCAGTTCACTGTTCCAAGTAGATGCTTATTTTGATACCTCTCCTCCCTACCCCCCGACACAAAATTTAGACTCTGAATATCCACAAAAATGAATGCACTATGAACCGAATGTGCTAGAGAAGACAATTCCAATATTCTTTAATTGTTTTAAGGTACTGAACTTGGTTCTTTTGAATGCCCTTCTTTGGTGATAAATTTAGAAAGGAAATGAAAGTGGAAATCATTAGGGTGGTGTCAACACAGCCTGGGGAGGTGGGGGTCAGGGGTACACGGGCCGGTCACAGGGGTGCTGAGTGCATTGGACCCGCTGAGGGGATGGACAGAGAGGGGACCAATTTGCTTTTGTAACAGGCTAATCCTCAGGGGGCTGGGGTCAGGGGACAGAGCCTTGTGAACTTCCACCTTGTTGCCTTTATCCAGTTCCAGGCATCCCGGGTTTTGCCCTCCCTCTTGCATCCCTCTGCCTGGAAACTTCCCGGAGGACACTCAGCCTGCCTTGGGAGAGTCCCAGCTGTGCCATTCTGCCTCCCTTTCCTGTCTCTTCTATGTGCCTCTTCACCAGGCCTGTCCCCCCTCACACCTCCCAGCGCCTGACGATGGAGAGCTGAAGGCGCCTTCTGGGAGATGCTGTTCTCTGTGTGGGACGAGCCTCTGTCCCAAAGGCTCTGCTCTGCTCCCTCACTTTCGTCATTTGTCAGTTACGGGGCCCAAGGTTTTATAACAGCACGGTCTTAAAATGTTCTTTCTAAGTTTAATTTCTCTGCTTTTGGCCTTTTAAGGACATAAATTGGCCTTGAGCTGTAACCTCCTTTTGGCGTCACGTGAGCCTCTCCATAAATCTGCTACACCCACCCCACCCACAGGTCTGGAGACGTGTCTGTTTTCTTTTCCCCTAAAATCTTAAAATATATTTTAAAGAAGTGAGTTCACTGCAGCTTACTCCTTTAAGCCTTACCTCTGGCCTCCCCCTTGGGTAGACTGTTTCTTACACAAATTTACTAGCTTTCCAAAAAGAGTTCTAGATCTCTATTTTTAAAGCATAAATCCTGTCTTAACTTTGGAGAACTGATTTGGCTGCACTTTTCTTAGTAGTCACGGGAACTTTGGGCCTAACGTCAGGTTTTCAGATTATTGAGAGAGAATTTGGGGGTCTCAGAGAGCACAGGGGCGGGAACTGGGTAGGGGTACCCGGTCAGCACTGACCCCTGCCAGCCGTGGCACCTCCTGCCAACCGCGTCACCTTGGGTGAGTCAGCCTGTGCCCTCACAGACTTCAGCTGCAGCGTACAAGTGGGTAAGCGCTAGGGAGGCGTTGATCCCGTTGCTAGCTAACAGTATTCCCGATACAGCAACTTTGTTGAGATAAACTTCCATGCCATATAATTTGCTCTTTCAAAGTGTACATTCAGTGGTTGTCAATAGATGGTAAGTTCTCATTTGATGTCGTTGGTCGGTTCTTGGAAACTGTGACTTTAAGCAAAGCTGTATATATCAAAACCAGTTTTTCCGTAGGTTAATCAATATAAATAAGAATTAACTTCCTATGACAATTTCTGGTCACAAAAACATCACCACACTTCTAAGTAAAGGCCTGAAACACTTCTAATATTAAACAAGAATTCATTAATTTTCCAAGTGATTTATTCCACTTCATGGTCATGGCTGGCTGGACCCTGTCCCAGCGGCTCAGGGCCCACAGCAGGGACCTACCTGGGCAGGGGCCCTGTTCTTGCGGGTTCTCCCCCAACACCCGCAGCTCACTGAGAGTGGGGCAGTTGAGATACGGCAGTGGACCTCAGGCACATCTTTGAAGTCTGAGAAGAAATTGGAGGACCCAGAGAAGACCGGTGCAGACATGCGGAGAACATGCAAGTTCCTGACAGACAGTGGCCTTGGGTTTTCCCCCTCATGTTATAAGGAAATTGTTACTCGAGGATCGGCTGTAGTCGCAGATTTGTGTTACCATCATTGCCACAGTTGATTTTAGACCATTTTACCACTCCAGAAGAAACCCTCCATGCCCCATCTCCTTCCCAGCACTAGGCAACTCCTAATTTGCTTTCTGTGTCTATAGATTGTATAATTGGCATTTCATATCAATGAAACACATGATACATGGTAATTTGCGATTAGTTTTTTTTTTTTTTTTTACCTAGCATAGTGTTTTAAAAGTCCATCCATGTTGTGGACAGTATCAGCATTTAATTCCTTTTCATGACTGAGTACTATTCCGATGCATGAATTTACCACGTTTTGTTTTCACATTTGTAAGTCGATTGATTTGGGGCTGCTTCCACTCTTTGGGGGTGTTACAAATATGACTGCCATGAGTGTTCTTGTAGAAGAACATTGTGTGGATAAGTTTTTTTTTCCCCTAGGGTAAATACTTAAAAGAGGAATCACTGGGTTGGATGGTAATACTAACCTCTTCAGGATCCATCAGACTATTCCAAAGCAGCTGCACTATTGAACATTCTAACCAGCAGTGTGAGGATTCCAGTTTTTCCACGTCCTCGCCAGTATTGCTATTGTCTGTCTTTTTGATTAATGCCAACGTCGTGGGTGTGTAGTAATTCCTTATCGTGGTTTGATTTGTATTTCTCTAGTGACTAATAATGTTGAACATCTTTTCACATCATTGGCCGCTTATCATCTGTGTTTGGAGAAATGTCTGTTCAGATCTTTAACTTGTTTTATAATTGTCTTCTTACATACACTATTTTTATTACTGTAAACATTCTTTGTATATATGGGATACGAGTTTCTATCAGATATATGATTAGCAGATAGATATTTTCTCCCATTCTATGAGTTGTCTTTTCATTTTCTTGATGGAATCCTTTGAAGTTCAAATTTTGATGAAGTCCAAACTGTTTTTCTTTCGTGATCCATGCTTTTGGTCACATTTAAGAAAACTTTGCCTAACCCAAGTCACAGAGGCTTACTGCTATGCTTTCTTCTAAGAGCCTTATAATTTTAACTGTAATATTTTGAGGTTTTTTTCAAGTTATGAGAAAGGGATCCAGCTTCATTCATTTGCATGTAGACATTTAGTTGACATATCACCATCTATCGAATGTAAATGTCTTTTAAAAAAAATTTAACTTGTTTAATCTTTATACCAAACCTTTGAAGTCGGTCCTGTTAATTCCCCCAGGGAGGAAAGGGAGCTGTACTAGCTTGCCTGGGCTCCATCGGGCTGCATGGCGAGGCCGAGACCATCCTGGACAGCTTGGCCCTGGAGGCTGTGCTTCTAACAAGCAATCAGCTCTTCATTTTCCTGCCTCCTTACCTGCCTGTCTGCTGACAGGAAAGAACTACCTCAGAGATAGTCAAGTAGTCCTGAAAAGAAAACATTTCATTTCTTACATGCTGTGGTTATGCTGAACGCTTCTGCTTCCTTAATCTGTCTGAGGTTAGTGAGTGCAATTAGTCGAGCAGCGACTCACATAAATTCGGGGCCACAGTTTCAATTCCTTCGAGTCTGGCTGCTTTGGCTTTATCACCTCCCGACACCGAGGCGGTCCTGTTCGGCCTTGCTCACCAGAAAGATCATGTTGGGGAGGGCGACCGTCACTGGTCCTGACACACCCTCAGACCACACGGTCCTCGCGGTGGCAAGCCAGGGCTGCTGTCCCCCTCAGCACCCTCAGACCAGGCCCTCGCACTTCCTGAAGGATGCTGCATTAGGCGCAGTAGACTCGTGGCTCAGACCTCAGCTCAGAACGTCACTTGGTGGGTTGCTGATCTGGCCTCACCGTGTCATCATTAGGGGTGCACGAGCTTAACCAGTTCAGCACTTTCTGGCTCATTAATCCATTGGCAGAACTGTCGTATGATAAAACATTATTAGCATAAAAAAAGGGAACTCGAGTACAAATACCTAGAGAAATAGAATTCTCTTCAGGCAAGTCTTCAGTGATGTCCATCTTTGACGAAGTGATTTTCTTTGGTCTCTGGATAATTTTTTTGGCCTCTTGGTTTATTACACTCATTTACATCCCTGCTACTGTTTTCAGAGAAACCAGCCGCGTTCCAGTAGAGCAGCAGCCTGTGGTGAGAATTGAGTAACGCAGGGTGACTGAAGTTGTTCCACCCACCAGGCCGTGAATGCCACGAGGGCAGGGACTCTGGCTCCAGCCACCCCCATCCCCCCCCCCCCCGCCCCGTGGCTGAGACCCAGTGAGCTTCTGAGTGTGGGTGAGGAATCTGAGGGACACTTTGATGAGGCCAAATACTTAGTCTCGCCGCATTTTAACTAAGAAAGTTTCCAGTGACATTCTCGTGCTTGAAGCCGACAATCTGAGTCACTAAGGAACTTGGTGAGGAGAAGAGAGAGCTAAAAGCTCAACATCTGACCTGCAGAGGAACACACTGCAGGAAGCCAGGGCGCAGTCTGCTACGCTAGTTTCATTTTTCATAAAAGGGAAACATCTAGAGGAAGGAAGCAATGCTGTAAGCATAGAGAGAGGACGTAGAGCATCTCACTTCATTAGTGATAACACCTCCTTGTTTTCAGGGTCTTTTTGTATTTCTGTTACTCCACGCGTGGCCTGGCACTCACACCAGCTGGGAATGCAGCTGAGGAGGTGGCATCAGCATCATTTCACAGACAAGGAAGCTGGTCCAGGCTGTACTTTGCCATGTGTTAAATATCTCGTAGGTGGTGAGGTTTGTGCTTGACTCATGTCCTCAGACTTTGCGTTTAGTGTTTTTCTTAGGCCTTCCACCCCCACCTACTTTGAGCAATGATCCCAAGAAAAAATACAAGAGGAGTTGCACTTTTTATTTGATTTAATTAGGTAACTTTTATCTGTTCTTCCCATTCTTTTGGTAGGGAGTTAGGGAAAATCCAGTACTGTGTGTGTGTGTGTTAAAGAACCAGGGCATAGCTGTCCCAAGTAGACGCTTATCTTCATTGGAATTTTATTTCCTAAAACTCTTTGAAGTACCTGTGCGGCAGCTATGAAGGCACGTGGAGGCTGCCACTGGCATCGTGAGTCACTCTGGCTGTCTCACCACGCATCCAGGCAGGAGATGGCAGAAGACTGGGGGTTGTTTAGCTACAGGCCTGGGTAACCAGCTGTTGGCCGCTGAGCTGAACGAGGGGTCAGGTCTGTTTTCAGGACCAGGTCCTGAGGGAGCAGAGCAGGTCGTGTCTTCTGTGTGAGAAGTCATTGTTTTCTTTTCTTACCAGGTTTTGAAGGGAGCACCTGTGAGCGGAATATTGATGATTGCCCCAACCACAAGTGTCAGAATGGAGGGGTCTGTGTGGACGGCGTCAACACTTACAACTGCCGCTGCCCGCCTCAGTGGACAGGTAAGTGCCATGGGGCAAGTCAGCCAGGATGCGCCAGGGCCGGTGCCCCGAGGCAGCCGTTACTGACCGGGGCACTTGTCACAAATGCGCCGAGGACCACTGGGGGACAGTGTGTGAAGGAAGCCAGGGTCTCCTCGCCGCCTGGCTGGTGACGTAATGCTCTGACTCCTATGTCAAAGAAAAAAGTATTTTTACAGGTTTATATTCAGTGGTTCGGAGCATAGCTCTGTGCGGGGTGCTGGGAACATTTGAGAGAAAAGAGTCATTGATAGTCACTGGTGGGTATTGTCTGGGAGAGGCAGGTATCACCTGAAACACAGTAGATGCACAATAAAAATGCAGAGGGAAAAAAGTACTTAAATGAGAAAATACAAATGGTCTCTGTCACACACAGAATGGTAACTGAGGTGATAAATACATCACGTCATGTTAGTATGGCGTTCACGCAGTGTATACGTGCATCTCAGATCCTTGCAGTGTACACCTCACCTCACACAGGGTTCTACAACAGCCACTTCAGCAAAGCCAGAAAAAACAGGAATTGCAACTTGTCCATCTACACTGAACTGCCAATAAATATTCAAAACTATATGAAAATGATGTTATAAAGCTGAAAATAAGTTATATAGGATGTAAGAGTTCAGCACTTGTTCACAGATAGAAATCCATCCCACCTCATCCACGTGTCCTGCAACCACACAAAGGATTGGACGGATACGCTTGGTAACATTATTTTTATGACATCCGGTTACACCTCTCTCTTCCCCCTTTTTCTGTCCCTCTTTTGGAACATAGAAAAAAAATTTTACATGCTCCGACTTGATAGAAGGGCTCTCCTTTTTAATTTCATAGCCTCTTGGAAATTTCTGATGTTGTCTGAGGCAAAATTTTCATTTAATTTTGAAATTTTATGCAGCATTTGGTCCCAATTTCTGTACATAGCTATATTTATGTAGCTAACTGAAAGTAGAGGTGATTAAGAACGGGTTCAGTGATTAAGAATTGAGCCTTTCTGAGAGAAATTGAATGATTTAATGTGCAAACTCAAGAGGAAGCTAACGTCATGAGGGGGAACTTGCAGAATCAGCGGTGGACTGTGTCCAGGTGACACGGCTGATGTTGGAGGGCAGCCACTGCTACCTGGTATTCTTCAGAGACTCCAAATTGCTTTCCCTTATCTGTAGCAACTAATTATTTAGAGTACTCCCTGGAGCTCCACATTATGATTAGAAAAAGATTAAATGGAGTTTAAAACTTCAATTACATGATTTCCTGGAAGGGCACATATTTCTGCTTTTAATCCCCCAAATGTCCTTTTTAAGACTTTCTCACCAGTTTTCCTTAGAATTGGACTTCCCCTAGAATTTCTTCTCGGTGTCTCGGGCCTAGGACTTCACTGTCTGCTCTCGCCATCCGCGGCTCTCTGCTCTCCTGCTTTTGTCATTTCTCAGAGGCCATTTTGTTTTTAACTTAAAAAAATTACAGTGAAATTATGTGACAAGTAATAACGGGAAAAATTTGAATTTTTTTTTTTTTTTTTTTTTTTATAAATTTTATTGTTATATTCCCCATACAATTGCAGCCCCCCATTCTGACCCCAATCCCTCCCCTCCCGCCCCCGCCCCCCTAAAAGTGTCTCTGGTTCATAGTTTTTTGTTGATTTTGATTTTCACTTTCTTATAGTTATTCATTTTCCTGGTCCATTATTTAAGTTTTCTAGATTCCTGCTATGAGTGAGACCATCCGGTATTTTTCTTTTTCTTTTTGGCTTATTTCGCTGAGCATGATCCCTTCCAGCGCCATCCATGTTGCAGCAAATTGCATGTGTTTATCTTTTTTGAATGCTGAGTAATATTCCATGGTATATATGCACCACATCTTCTTGATCCAGTCATCTATTTTTGGGCCTTTGGGTTGTTTCCAAAGCTTAGCTATTGTAAACAGTGCTGCTATAAACATAGGGGTGCAGGTGCTCTTTGGAATGGATGTTTCTGTGTCCTTTGGGTAAATACCTAGGAGTGGAATTGCTGGATCATATGGAAGCTCTATGTTTAGTAGGTCCAGAAATCTCCACACAGCTTTCCACAGTGGTTGGACCAGTTTGCACTCCCACCAACAGTGCAGAAGAGTTCCTTTTTCTCCACACCCTCGCCAACATTTGTTGTTGCTAGTTTTTTTAATATGTGCCATTCTCACTGGTGTAAGATGGTATCTCATGGTAGTTTTGATTTGCATTTCCCTGATGACAAGTGATGTTGAACATTTTTTCATATGCCTGTTGGCCATTTGCATTTCCTCTTCAGAGAACTTTCTTTTAAGCTCTTCTGCCCATTGAAAACTGGGTCGCTACATGCAAAAGAATGAAGCTTGACCACCACCTCACACCATACACAAAAATCAACTCAAAATGGATTAAAGAACTAGACATAAGACCTGAAACCATAAAATATATAGAAGGAAATATAGGCAAAACACTACGTGATTTGCACATCAAAGACATCTTTACAGACACATCACCCAAAGCAGTGATAGTGAAGGCAAAGATAAACAGCTGGGACTACATCAAATTAAAGAGCTTCTGCACAGCAAAAGAGACAATAACAAAAACAAAGAGAAACCCCACCAACTGGGAGAACATTTTTGCACCCAACACTAATGATAAAGGACTGATCACAAAAATCTGCAAAGAGCTGATGAGACTCAACAACAACAAAGAAAATAATCCAGAATTTTTTCTTTTTAATGCTCCTTACAGCGCTGCTGGGCAGGGGGAGACGTTCTGGGAATTTGACCCTGTCCCGAGCTCTCCTGTGTCCTGGGAGAGGGCGGCTTTGTGCACTGTTGAGGCCTCTGAATCCCTGGAGAGTAAACACTATTGTGATTTCCTTGCTGATTCTTCTTTGATGTCACAGTTTCCTGCATTGATGTTAATTAGGAAGTTCCCTTCTTGGAGGAAATCTTCCTGAAAAGATGTTTTATAAGAATTTCTTACCCCAAGATGTTTAATAGCTACCTCTTCTCTGTGAAAATCCTTGTAAAATGTTTCTCCGTGTGATTTTGTGTTTTCTGGAAGGGATGGCGTAACTGATGGGTCAGTTCAGTGGGAAGTGCCTTGCTTCTTTGGGTTGCTCTGACGTGCTCTGTCGTCTGATGTGCCCTCAGCCTTTGGTTTCCTGCCACCAGCTTCCTCCTCCTTGGTCACTCACGGCAGCTCTTTGGTCCAGTGGCAGCCTTGGCTTTTGCTCCCCCATCACCGGCAAGATGAGGGGCGAAGTCTTTCCTGTCCTCACCTCATCCCGTCTGCCTCTCCAGCCTTCTCAGCCCCCCGCAGCCTTCCTGTTCCAGCAGTAGGAACAGCTTCCCAGTCTCCCGTATTCACCACGTCGTGCTTCCCACCCATTATCTCAACCCCGTTCCATTGACTTCCACACCGTTTTCTTTTTTCAAGGTTTATTTATTTATGCATACAAGAGCTGGGGTGTAGGCCAGAGGTGTGGGGGGTGAGAAGATTCACCAGAGACAGAGCAGGGATCAGAACAGACAGACTGACCAAGATACACTGCTGAGGGGAGCAGCAGGGAGATAGGAGAGGTCTGCCGCGCCACGTGGGTAGCTCCCTAGCCGGGCAAGGATCGAACTTGTGCTGCAGAGGCTGGGGACAGCTTTATAGGTTGAGTCTTAATCCCTTGCGCCACCAGGGAGGCCCCCACATCATTTTGTTTTGATTTCTTCCCTCCACCCCGCTTCCTGTTGTCCTCACCATTGTCACCTGCCCTGCTCAGGCCAAGCTATAGCCGACTGTAGAAGCCTTCCACAGTCCCTGTCCAGCTGAGGTAAATGTTCTCTGGGCTCCTCTGGGACAGTGCTCGCCAGCATTGTTACCTGCTCCGTGTGCACGGGGGCGCCTGGGCGGCTGACACCTGTTCACAGGTGAGCTGTTCACGCTCCCAGGCCCTCCTGAATCTGAGAAGAAAGGAAAGAAAATGTGAAGTCACAGGGTTTATATTTCTGTTGTCATCTGAGTTAGAAATACAGATTAATATTTTCTGCTCTCACAAATAAGAACAGTGAATGGTGCTGGGGGCTGGGAGTTAGCTAATGTTTATCAGCACCTCAATACTGTGCTCATTGCAAGGTCTTATTTTGTTAAAACTTTGTGATAATTGTGTTGGGGGAGAATTTATTAAAATACCCATTTTACGGTAGAGGATGGCTTTCAGAAGGATAAAACACAAGATGGTTGGATTAGGGTTGGAATCTAGACTTGTTGAACTTGCTTGAATCTTGTTCTTTTTCCTATGCAAATTGAATCTGTGGGTGGTCTTTTTACTAGAATTTAAGTTCAGCACATCAGTTAATTATTCTAGGACACAGTGATTCCTCTCTTGTGTTTTTTCTTTTTGAACATTTGACTGGTTACTTTGAGGTTATAAGTTACTATTAAGTGAATGTTTTATATTCAGTCAGGTACTTTTTTCCACTATACCTAATACTTCTATTATTATTTGTTACAAATTCCCCTTACAGTGTTTGGCTGTGGAGTTAAAGTATGAACTGTTGGGTCTGGCTTGGAGCAGAAGGTATTAGAGTGGGCCGTGGAGAAGGGAAATGAAGCTGCCAGCCACCTGAAAAAGAAAGGGTGGGATGATATAGCCAAAAAAACTAGGTGTCAATTTGAAGTGGATGATGACTTGAGAATATGCCATGTTTTAAATGAGAAGAGCAGTATTTTGTTAAGTGCACTCCATAGAAGACTTGGTCTTTTATAGGTAGGTCTGGGCTTCTGACCAGAAAATTTTCCAAGTCTATCCATGGTTTTATTTGGGGTAAATAACTTGGCTACCTTTTCTTTGGAAGGCTTTATTTGCTACCCATGGAATTATTATCTCAATTACTTTATTGGGTATCGGAAGAATAAATAGTGCAATAAAGAGCCTTTTGATCTTTTTTGCTTATTCAGCAAAATATCCCAGACCCATCCTGTTGAATATTGTAATCAATAGCCACATCTTGGTATTGAATATCTGAAATGTGACCAGTCTAAGCTTCCAACTGTGAACTACCTGATTTTGAACACTTAGTTTGGAAAAATCTGTATTACGTCATTAATAATATTTTAAATACTGGTTGGATGGTAAAGTGATGAAGTTTTGGATACATTGAGTTAAAGAAAATGTGATAGCATGAGTACTTTCAACCAGTTTCTCTTGCCTGTTTTTGAGTGTCTACCAGGAAATTCAAAATTATATCTGTTCTCATGTGGTGTCCACAGCAGACATGAAAAGAGCTGCTTTCTACTCCAGCTCAGAGCCTTTTTACCTAGCAGGGCTGTCTGGAGTAGTGCCAGTTGAGCCTTCAGAAGCTTCCACTCTCTCGGAGTAGCTGAAGGCCTGGAGGAAGAGAGAAAAGTCTGAATAGTTGGCTGTTCTGAGACTAACAGGACTCGAGAGAGCCAGACACGAATGTCTACCGCACGGGATCTGGCCCCCACCGTCGTCTGAGAGGAGCTGGGTTCTGGCAGGCACCCCTTTAAGGAAAAGAAAGTGATTAAAGACTCCCAAATTCATTAAAGCAGTGTAGATTAATGTTTCGTCTACACAGGTTATTTGAATTTTTTTTTAAAGGTTCATTTCCCTCCAAATTAAGTTGCCTCTAAGCTCAACCCACAGATTCTCCTCTGGCAGCTTTTTGTTTTGGGTTCACGCATGGGGCAGACGTGATTTATTTTCCTGTACTTGCTATTAACCCAGAAATGTAATTTCAGCTTGGGTTTGCAGAATAGTGCTTTGGGACACTAAGTGAAAAAATGAACAGTGGAATTTAGGTGAATATGAATCAAAAGTGATCACATTTCCTCTCAGCTCTGTTGTAGCGTGATGAGCCCAAAGAATTAGTTAAGATTTCTTAGCTGTTAGGTGCTCCAATTTCAGTAAAATCTTTTGGCCTGGACAGCAAGGACATATGGCCAGAGGGTGCGGGGCACGGGTACCTGGGGTGGCATTTTATGTTTGGACAAGGCGGCCCATCTCAGAACAGCCTCTGGTCAGTGACAAGCTGTCTCTGTGCTGGGTCTTCTCACACTTTTCGGTTTGGTTTTTTTTAAAGTCCTAGAGCGAAAGGAGCTTTCTGATTATATCTCAGGCTGCAAAGCTGTGCTCATTTGTATTTCACATAGGGAATTGGATGGGAAAATGCCTCTTCCTTTTCTGTTTCTCGGCCATCAGTCTGATTGTGAGGACTTGACTGTCAGCCTGTCTTCTGGAATTCTGCTTCCCCATGCCAAGTTCAGTTTACTGACAGTGGCGAGGACTGCTAGAGAGCTGATCTGGCCTCTCTCCTCCCAGTGTGTCAGAGCTGGTCAGTGCTTGTGCGGCTGGGGGTGGTGGTGCACCGTTCAGCATAGCCCCTAACCATGCGGGAGCTGAGGTGAGGGATACTCAGGCCCCTAGGTCCATGGTCTAAGATCTAGTGCATCCCACACAAGGTCATCTCACTCAGTGGCTTTTGAAGCCCCACAGAATGGTGGTGAGTAGCTTTCATAACAGATATTTCTGAACAACTGTTGCACCCAACGTACTATGTTGCATGTTTTTTAAAAGACACAAAGGAAGAAACGTCAATGCCTGTCCTTAAGAATGGTCAGGTTGACTAGGAAGAAATTAAAAAGGCCACACACACAACCACCCTGGAGAGGGAGAGTCTGTCAATGGACGTGAGTCTGAAAGAAGCATGGACAGAAGTTGGGGGCCATCTAAGAACTAGCTTCTGTTTAACCTGAGTCATGGAGCTGCAGGGGCCTGGTGACCAGGACAGAGAAGTAGGCTGGAGATGGTGATGAGTTTGAGGTGAGTTTTCTCCTTGAGAAACACTGGCCAGTGAGACCCTGGACATCAGCATAGAGGCTGGAGATGGCAGGTGTTGAATCCTGCTCTTGGTGGCCTTTGGGATATACTGAGCCTGTAAGGGAAAGTGTGTGGAATGAGAAGAACACAAGGCTTGAACTCGAACTGCGAGAAATGTTCACATTTAGAAAATAATCAGGGAAAGGAATCCGAGCAGGTGATGCAAGAGCGTGGGGATGGGCAGCTCCGGGCGCCTCACCCAGTAGGCGGCTTCGTGTTCAGACTGTGCCAGGCCCAGCCCAGGGCCTGCCGTGGACACACCTGTGCTGAGCCCAGCTTCAGACCTGCAGCCTCTGGAGCCCTGGAAACTGGCCTGCCTTTGACACCCCCTGGACTGACTTAATGGTTATTGAATGAACCACAGCCAGGAAGCTCTCATAAGGATGATCACCGCAGAGAGTTAATCAGAATTTTTGAGGTCATTGGAAATCTTCCAAAGTATAGTTTCAATACGAAGGAGAGAAGGAAGCCAGCTTGCAGGGAGTTAGAGAGGAGAGGGTGTTGAGGAAGGGGGAGGAGTGGGCTTAGGTCATTTAATCAAGATTTTGTACAGCAGAATAAGGCAGAGGAGAGCTGCCAGGCAGCAGACATGGGAAGGTCTGAGGCACCATCATGGAGTCTGAGCCAGACTGAGTCGAGGGGGTTGGCCCATAAAATAGCTTATTTCGAAAGGGTTTGACAATTGCAAGTTTTAAGTCATTCAAGGATGTGGAAGTTGCTCCATGAACACAATAGACAGAGGTGAGAGGTTGAAATTATAGTATTTTTTTTTTTTTAAGTATCAGTGTTTAGAAGAATTTGGATTTGAATTCTCTACTTTTTAGGGTGAAAAATGAAACATTTTACACATTTCCTTCAATGAGATGAACAGGCATATGTTTTCTCTTCACTCTCTGGATATTATTTATATAATCTGGGATTTAAAAATTCCTATTACAGCATTGTTACTGAATTGTAAAAGTTTATGCATGCTATTTTAAAGTTATTCTTCATATTTTTATTTTATAGTCCAATTTTTAATATTTTATGCCTGGTTCTGTGAGCAGCTTGTTTTGTGTTAACCACCAGTGCATTTATGTCACAAGCTTTTTATTCCAGAGTTCTTCATTTTGATTTATTTTTTCAGTCAGATGAGTATACATTTGAGTAGGTTTTTCCAGAAAGGGTCCTTCCATGTTTTCATCCCCAGCCAGAACTGGAGAGCCTAGTTCTTCTCTGGTCTCCCATTTTTTTGCTCCCAAGACAGTATATAGCTCTTAGATATCACCTTCTATTATGATTGTGTATTTTTGGCTTAAAACCCTTATTTGCCTGTAAGTTATTACAGTCTGGAAGCCACAGCTGAGTTGTTAGTGTATATATAGGTCAAGACTTGGCCTGTAGTACGTATGTGTTTGTTGAGTGAATGAGTGAATGAATGAATTGGGGCATTAAGGTCCCAGTATCATCCTTCCAGACTCCATATTGCTTCTGGGATCTGGGGGCCTTCCCCCTACCTCCATACAGCGCTGTAGTTTCTTCTTCAGTGTGGACAGAGCCTATACTACATCTGCAAAACATCTGTAGAATATGAAGATTACATTTGGTCATCAATGTAATGCACTAATTACAGTGTGTGGTACTTATAAACAACTTAATATATTTTTATGACATGAAGTCACCAGCAATGTTAGGGGAGAAAAACTAAAGACTCTTTGCCTCGTTACTGTCATGCTGATGGAGCATTGGAAGAGAGCACCCTATGGCGGGGGACTGACTGGGAAGTCTTAGGGTTCCATTGAAGAAGGGAGGTGGCATCACCCTTCGCCCAGAGCTGAAGGAGCAGAGTCAGAGGGAAGAGGAGTTTCTAGTGGCCTCAGTGAGAGTGGAGCTCAGCAGCTAAGGCGGAGGTAGAGCGATAGTTGTGTATTGGCTGGTGGTTTGGGATCAGGGGTGGAGGGGGGGTGGACAGTGGGAACTTGGGGAGGATGAGTAAGACTGGAGACGCCCCAAGGCTGAGAGAGATGCACTGGAGGAGGATGACTATTGTTTTGGGATTAGGATGACAAGAGAAGACAGGAACAGATAAACATTTGTTTAGCAAATATTTACTGAGCACGTCTCAAGCAAGCTTAGTAGCTGGGCACTTGGCGAAGTGCTGGGGCTTTGCGGATGAAGCCAGCGGCCACCACCCGCTGCTTCGTGGGGCTCGGCGTCTGGGAGGATCCCAGATGCACAGCAGATTGTACAGTTACCAAGTGTGATAAGTGCCTTTGAGGAAAGTAGAGGTTGCTAGGGAGCACATGAGTAGCAGAAGTAATGGGCTTTGGGGTAGATGCATAAGGTCTCTCTGAGGAGGTGACACTTCAGTTGCGCATGGTGAGGGAGAATCGCTTGGGGAAGATGGGGCCCAGCACATTCCAGGCACAGGCAGAACATGTGCAGAGACTGAGCGGGGAAGGACTGTAATCATTTTGAGGAAAATGAAAGGGGGCGTCAGAGTGGCTTGAGCTGGTGGTGGTTCAAAAGCAGACACTCGAGAGAGAGGCAGGACACGTGGAGAGGCCGTAGCCCTGCCGCCGTCGTAAGGAAGTCGTCACACAGTTTGACAGACAGTGGGCCAGTCCCCCGTTCATGTGCAATCATTCTGGTCCCTCCTTAGAAAGCATAATACATAGATGGGGATGCAGGGAAACCAGACTTGTGAAAAACATAACAGTGTCCAGAATTAGCCGGAGCCTCCACTGAGGTCCCTGCACTTACGGGGGTGTGTCCCGGGACCGTGGGGTGCCCGCAGCCGCACCGTGGCCCCCGGCCGTCTCACACATCCTCGCGCCTTGTCCCGGGCACACACGTCTCGCCGCAGACCCGTGGGCGCCAGAGTTTCTGCAGGCTGGCTCCGCCCGCTCCCCTCCCAGTGGGTCCTGAGCAGCCAGGCTTGCCCTCTGCCCTGGCACTTCAGCAGCGAGATGGAAAATCTCCTGTTCATCCGGGAGGAGGCCAGAGGGCGCACGGCCGCGCTGCTGTGATGTGGGGAGATGGAAGAAGGTGGGACTCTCCAGCCCAGGAGCTTGGGGCGTTGGCCAGGAGGTGATATTGGAGGTGGGGTTGTCTTGGTTTTACCATGAAAGAAGAAGTAGTAGGGTCAGGGCAAAGGCCAGCCAAGCTCATTTTTTACATGGTCTTCATATGGGGATTGTTGTTGCAACAAGAGTTGACCCTTAGCAGGGCCATTGATGTGGTAGTTTTTCCCACACACTTCACAGTTGAGAGGACCAGGAAGGGCGAGAGCTTCTTTCCAAGGGGCCAAGGCTCAGTGAGCCTTTCTGTTCCCTTCTCTCCTCCCCTCTCACTCCCCAGTTGCTTGTAACTCCCCTCAGATTGATGGTTTGTTTGCGGTACCCGGAGGGGTCATAACGAGGTGTTGTATTCCACTGTGCTGTGGCTCATAAAATGGGGTCTTTGTCACAGTCCAGGGCTCAGCTTCTGGTCTTGGAGCTGACGACACCTGGGTCATGGGTGGGTTCCATTTCAGCACAGACCACTGGGTCGGTGTGTCCACTGCCCAGGGCGCCCATCCCCCTCACGGCTTTACCACCACAGGGGAGCTCAGCGTGGGTGTGACCCCATCCCTATAAAGTCGGGACTGCATCCCTACTCAGGTGACTACAGCCGTGTGTCACGCCTCCTCTGTTGCAGCGCTGAGGCAGCCCCTCGTCTTGTGTCTCTCCACCCCGCCTGTCCCCAACACTCGGCTCAGATTTCCCTGCCTGCTTTGAAGACTTAACTTGACCTGCCGAGCTCTCACACCCCAGTGTCTGTTTCTGTACCTGACGATTTCCGTTTTTTAGCTTTACCTGTTTCTAACTTTTCTTGCAGCTAGTGGTGCAGATGTGGCGAGTCACTCACCCTCTGGCCTCACTTTCTTACCTGTGAAGTGAGCACGTGAGATTAGCTCTAAGGTGTCCAGTCTGAGGTCTGTTCAGCGCCGCTGCTGAGTGTCCGGTGCACGCCTGATGCGTGCGCTGAGGCCAGTGGCAGAGACAGCCCTGCCCCCGGAGCTCTGGTCGCTGGGGCAGAGCCTGCAGTCATCACCTACGACATCACAATTTGTGATAAGTGGGAGAGTGGATTTAATTGAATAGATGGAAAAAATGGGGAGATGTGAACTTGGAGATCTTGCTTAAGTGAAAGCAGAAGTCCAGAGCTTGAGAAATCACCGTGGAAGTCAGAGGGGACGCACACTGCAGGTGGAGCGCACAGCATACACGGGGCGGGGAGAATGCAGTGTTTGCGAGACCAGTGGTGCGCCCTTGCGACAGCTGTGAAAACCAAGATATATTTATGATGCAAAAACTATCCCCTGAAAGACCATCAGCAGCTACAGGTGATGCTGGTTTGGCATCTCATACCAAGTCTGGTCTCGCGACAGCCACAGAGAAGGTAGTTTCTTAAAAAAAAAGAAAGAAAAACAAGTCTTTTATCTTCTCTTCTGCACTGAGGGGGTGTAAGCGCCCAGTAGGCTGCCCCATTAACCCTGATGCCAGGTGGCCCGTGGCCTGTGATACCTGGCAGGTGGAATTGCTAGGGAGCCTAATGGATCCCTCAAAAGCTTGCCTAACTGCGCTTTGTGCAATATGTTTTGGGCGTTGCCAGCGAAGTTTGTGTGTTGACAGATGACGGTACATGCGGAGGCTTGTTTGGAGTGAAGGTTTAGTAGCTTGGTGTCGGGCACGGAGACGGCACAGCTCTCCCTTTTCAACAAAACTTTTATGTGTTAGGTCGCTCGTAACTTAGTGCTCCGTCTCCCTAGTACAGAATCATCTGGTTGGAGTCCCTCCTGTCTTCTGCTGGCTGACTCACCTCCACCCACATCTTTGATCATGTCTTCCTGTATCTGTGAGCAGGTGCAGGAAGCTCTCCTGTGCTTGACAAATCAAAGTCTCAAATGAGCTCCCACATTTTCCCCTCCTAAGCCCCACCAAAGAATACCTTCTATTGTTTTGGTATCCTCAAGACCTAACCCTGCCGCCCTCAGCAAGCCGCCCCCAGGCCAGGGCTGATGGGTTCTTGCCGGGGGTATGGAAGAAGCAGAGTGATCTGGGACAGTGCGCCCAGTCACCTGGCAGATCACCCAGAAATCGCCCTGTTTTAGTTTTCAGTGACCCTCTGCCTTTCTTTGTTTCTGCCCAGGGTGTCCTTTCGTAGTTCCACATGTCTGCCTTCATGGTTGCTCTGAGACACTAGTTGATCGAAGTGCCTTGGGGAGGTCACCCGTCCTGGCCTGACATTTCTTATGTCGGCTTCTGTGTTGGCCTCTCCGGGGCTGGGAGGGACTAGAGGAAGGACAGCGAGATGCAGACTCTGTGCTGGGAGTTTTGGAAAAAGCAAAACAAGCAACAAGTTTTGGTAGCGCGTCCTGGTTACCGTTTGCTTCATCCTGATTTTTAAAATTGAGTGATAGTATTGGAGAGGGGAGGAAATGAACTTGAAAAGGAATGTGCTGGAGAAATGTGCCCAGACCTTCGAGAAAAATGACGCATTTTGCAGAAAACTAAGTATAAGTCAGCATGCTTTCGATGCTCTGGATCTGATTTCTCTAACAGCATCTAGCAGATAGCAGTCCTGAGGGGTCACCTGAAAGTGCCTGATCTTCAAAACCAAACTTGTTAAAACCAGGGCGAACGTTTGGTGTTTGGATAGTGATTTGAAGTCATGAATTTTCCCAGGAATCTGATCACCACGAGTCGTAATTTTAATCTCACCCTCCCCAAGCCTGCGTGCAGGCGTTCCCACGTGGTGAGTGAGGTTCACACCTCAAGGCTTTGTTCACAATTTTAGAGGTAGCCAGTTCTTACTGAAATCTCTGGTCTCTCTCACTCCTCGCCCACACTAGGGGAGTTAATTTTCTTCTCCGAGTCTGTTCCAACAATATAAAAGAGAATCTTTGTGATCCCACGAGCTCAGTGCCTGATTCATATTGGCAATCAGCGGCTCTTGGTTTACTTTCCCAGGAGCACACATTTCCATCCCAGGCATTGCTTTATTTACCTAGACTGACACTTAAAATATCGCGTGTCAGGGTATTACAATGTGTGATGCATGAAAGAGCCCTCTAAACACACAGTGTCTTATACCCAGTCATTTCAGAGCTTGTTAAAAATAAAAATAATATGTATATTTTTTGTGAGCAAAAAATAATTGCTCCCATTCAGCCAGTGAGTTTGGTTGGAGGGTGGCCTAGATGTTGGAGTTAGCGTAAGCGTCAGAGACGAGATTCTTAGTAATTTCTAGGTTATAGCAGTTCTTCATCTACTCGCTGGTTTTCTTTTCATTTCTAACTGCAGCTGTATTTCACGGCAACACACCCGGCTTTACTTGGAGGTAGTGTTTCTGCTAACGCAGCAAGGAGCAGCGTGATCATAACATCATCATTTGCCTTGGGGAGAGTGGCTGCCAGCGCTTACTCATCCTCTTCTATTAACTAATGCTGTGGATTGGAATGGACTGATCCCCACCTACAATTAGGGCCACCTACTGGAAGGCACCTCTCTCAGAAGGACTGAGCCCATGCCTGCCTTGGGAGCATTTGGGATTCAGAAGTAACTGGAATCGGTGACTTGGAGGCCACCATATTCTCTCCTGTGCATTTCTGATTCTCCCTGACGTGTTCTCCGTAGACCAACCTCTATCCTTCCGGTTCACACGGGGGCAGAGAGACCCCGACCCACAATTTTGGAAAAGAGGCGCAGTGGGGTAACTGGCCCGAAGGGCTGGGCCAGAAGGGCCTGGTCAGGTAGAGAAGATGACTTCTCATGGAATACAGGGGTGAGGTGGGGAGAGGTGGGGGCGCAGAGGGGGCCTGTCGAGCACGGCTTCCAGACAGGCTCCAGGCACGCTCGTGCCCCGTCCCGCGCGGCAGCCTTGGGGCCTTGGCTGGGGACGCAGCAGGTGCATGGTGGGACGCGGCTGCTTGCGGCCAGGTGCTGGGAGACAGGCGTGCAGACTTGTGGGCATGGGGCACGGACAGGCGGGAAAAGGGGTGACCCGTCACGTCAGGTCAGAGAATTAAGGCCGCCTGGAGGGTTTTTTGTTTCCACCACGTGTCCGGTTGTGTTTTAGGGACTTGGGGTGATCTGAATGTGAGCGCCCTCTGATAGCTGGCTACACTGCTGTGAAAAGACCCCCAAGGAGACCCATTCGTCAGCTTGTCTTACTGCTTCCACGTCCTCACACTGAACTGCTTGTTAAACTCCCCACTCGTGGGTTGAAAACACGCGTGTTCCTTCGGGCCCGGAGGCTTCGCACGCGCCGTCACCCGCCGTGGAGCTGGCCTCGTGTCACTCACCTTCGTTTGCTCTTGCTCAGCGGAGCCCGTGGCTCTTTTCACCTTGTCCTGTTATGTTGGCTCCACTCCTGCCCTCCCTCCACAAGTCCACGTCCTCCCGGGCGCTCGCGGCGGACGCACCTGTGCCCGCTGCCAGGTGTCCCAGCTGCGCCGTCTCGTGTCGCGCCGGGAGGCTGAGAGGAGATGCCCCCCAGCTCCACACCCAGGCTCCTCTTTTCCTTGTTTGTCCCTTTACACTTCCCTGTCACTGTCTCAGGAGTGTCGCGAAATCAAGGGCCCCACGAGTCCTGTCTTCTCACGGATACCTCGGCTAAATGCTCACGTTGTCGGAGCTTTTAGGCATTAAAACTTCTATTCTTTTTTATATTATTTGCCTGGAATAAGTGTCCTCCGGGCCCTGAAGGGGTTGGTCTCTGGGCATCGTCCTCACAGGCCGCAGGAGGGCCGAGGCCGCCTAGAGGTCCGCCTGGGGCTTCTGGGACTCAGAGCCCTAATCAGAGGTCCCCCTGTCCCCAAAGGCCAGTTCTGCACGGAGGATGTGGACGAGTGCCTGCTGCAGCCCAACGCCTGCCAGAACGGCGGCACCTGCACCAACCGCAACGGAGACTACGGCTGCGTGTGCGTCAACGGCTGGAGCGGAGATGACTGCAGTGAGAACATCGACGACTGCGCCTTCGCCTCCTGCACCCCGGGCTCCACCTGCATCGACCGCGTGGCCTCCTTCTCCTGCATGTGCCCCGAAGGGAAGGCAGGTGAGGTCCCAGGGCAGGCCGCGGTGTTCAGGGGAGGCGCTGAGCACATGCGGGGCCTCTGCCTCCCTCAGCCCATAGAGTGCCCTCTTAACTGGCCCCCGTAGGGCGTCAGTCCGGACCTTGCTGGAATGGCCACACCAGCCAGCGCCATGTGAGCCTCGGTCTGCTGCTCCCTTAGGACTTTTGAGTCACAATTCTATGCTCCTCAGTTTTTCATCCCCCCAGCTGCTGCCTCTAAGCCCTCTTCAGGGTGTTAGGCAGAAGCGTTACCTCAACAATGAAGAGCGACTTCTCAGAAACTGAGACAACATAGCCAGTGTACGGATTTAGGGACTTCACGCTGACAAGAAATGACCCGTTGACTCGGGCGTTGTCAGGAGAGAAGCACTTAAGCACACCCCAGCTCAGCTGTCTGCGGAGATGCCCCTTTGAGGGAGGATTTTCACCACATACATGTTAACATCTCTGTAAGGTCTTGCAGTCTAGCAGCGCCCAGTTCTAGGCGTGGAGAGATGGGAGATGGAAGACGATAGCGTGGCTGAGGGCTTTGTGCCTATCAGTTTTGAGACGTCCTTACACTTAATGTCTTTGCAAAGGCCCCGCCTCCAACTCTGTAGAAGAATCCCTAGTTACCTGCTCTGAAGTTAATTGCAGACTGGAAAATCCAGTTCCTGGGTGAACCCCGGAGAGCTGGGGCCGGACAATCTCCAGGGGCCTGTGGGCACCAGACCTGGGGATGTTAAGGTGTTGAGTGGCTGCCCTGGTGCAGGCGGAGGATGGGCGACTCCTTGTTCTTTTGTGAGGCTAGTGGGATGCTGGCGACGCCAAGGGACCATCTGGTCCCTGATTTGGGAAAGTAGGTTGTCAAATAAAATACAGGATGATTGCAATTTTTGAAACATGTGGCAAAGCAGTATTTGTCATTTGTTTGAAATTCAGGTGGAACTGGGCATCCATTATTAACATCCTGCGACTGGCAGAACTATTGGAGAGAGATTTCCATTTTCCTCTCTCCGTTATCCAACGATGTCCTTGGTGGCCTGTAAGCGCCCTGCCCTGGAGGAGGGCTCTAACTGAGGGTTCAGGCTCAGACACGAGGCTGGTCTGCAGAAGCTCCTTGCTCTGGGCTGGCCGCGTGACCCTAAATAAGATCAGGGACGGGGAAGTTGCCTCTGATCACCATATTGGCTTTTGATGAGCCAATCGTGAGATATTTCCTCTCCCATAAAGAGAAAATGCTTTTCCTTTGTTCTTACCCTTCCTCTTTCTAACCCCCCCACCCCTTGAAGGTCTCTTATGTCATCTGGACGATGCCTGCATCAGCAACCCTTGCCACAAGGGGGCGCTGTGCGACACCAACCCCCTGAACGGGCAGTATATCTGCACCTGCCCGCAGGGCTACAAAGGGGCCGACTGCACGGAGGACGTGGACGAGTGTGCCATGGGTAAGACCAGCCCCCGCCCCTCCCCTGAGGTCAGGCTCAGCGGGCACTCAAGTGAGGCGGCTTTACCCAGGGGGCACGTTCCCCAGCCTCAGGCCTCTCCGGCTGCATCCCACTCTCTGACACTAACCTGTTGGCACAGCCGTGGATTCTGTTCTGGGAACTGAAATGCATGGACTGATTCTTCTTCAAGCCCTGGATTATCGCCAGGGTGAGAGAGGACCAGAGGCCCTGGAGTGGAGATTAAGCAAGTCTTATTTGTACATTTATTTTTAAAGGCAGAAAATGGGGACCTGGGAGCCAGTCTGCTGCAGGCCTGGCGTTGAGACTGTAACGTCAGCCTTCGCTGCAGTCCACACCTGTGTGAGCTCCGCCCAGTGCTTTCCCCTGTAATGAGTGCTTCTGTCTTCCAGCCAACAGCAACCCTTGCGAGCATGCAGGGAAGTGCGTGAACACCGACGGCGCCTTCCACTGCGAGTGTCTGAGGGGCTATGCGGGGCCCCGATGTGAGATGGACATCAACGAATGCCACTCGGACCCCTGCCAGAACGACGCTACCTGTCTGGACAAGATTGGCGGCTTCACCTGTCTCTGCATGCCAGGTACTGGGCCCACGCAGGGCAGGCGGTGCTGGTGTCACTGCGTGGAGCCCTTGAGATAGGCGGCGCCTCCGTGAGCTCCGCCAGCATCCAGCCGCATGGTGACAGTCAGGCCAAGGGGCCCTCCCTGAATAAGACAGGGCTAGAATTCTTAGAGCTCTGGGGACCAAATCATACCATTCCTGTTGTAGAAATTCACATACATGTAAGGGAAAGTTGCAAGAAGCTGTTGTTTCCATGTAACCTTTCCTTGATTTAAGAATGGATTTACCATAACAATCCTGTAAGTAATGTTTTCCTGCCCCCTGGTATACTAAACATCCCCTGCCGACCCACTTACCAAACTCGTTTACCCACAGTTGCTTAGAAACCTGCCGCCCCCAGTGGGGTTGGAGCATGCAAGTCTGACCTCTGGAGGCATCTCGGGACTCCTCAGTGGACACAGTAAACCCAGCTGAACACGAGGCTACAAGGCTGGTTTGCCTGATTGGGTGCTGGCTGCTCTCACCTTGGCGTTCCCCCTAGCCCTGGCTGCACCCTGAGAACAGCAGGACCTCTGAATCAGCTGTTACTTGGGAACGTGGATTGGGAGTCCTGGGACCTGTTGGCAGCGTCCTGGATGCAAAGTCCATCTGGGCAGCCTATTGTCTTGCCGGGTCACAGCATGATTGTAGGCATGACCTCTCCCTTTTGGCCTCAGGGCCAGACGCTCCACGGCCTCCTGGCCCCGTGGGGCTGTAGCAGCAGCTTCCCGCCAGGGTGCAGGCCCCATCCCCGCCGCGGAGGCGTCCACTCTCATAGGGCGGCTGTCCCTGCAGCTGTGCTTTCCTGGCTGGACTGCGCCTTTTTGTTTCTCTAAGCCGCCTGTGTGGTCCGTCTTGTTCAGGTTTCAAAGGTGTGCATTGTGAGCTGGAGATCAACGAATGTCAGAGCAACCCTTGTGTGAACAACGGGCAGTGTGTGGATAAAGTCAACCGTTTCCAGTGCCTGTGCCCGCCTGGTAAGTGCCCACCGCCTGCCCCTGTTTTCTTTGAAAGCACAAACTGGCTGCAGGAAGCGGAGCAGGAGAGCGTGTGTGTGGGCTCCGCATGAGGAAGTCATTCCAGGGAGCGCCAGGGAAGAGTGCGTGTGTACAGAACGGGGTTTGTTTCGGCCAGGAATCTTCCAAATCCTTTGTGGCCAGAAGTCTGATTCTGTTCTGAATGGCCTGTGACCTCTCTGTCTGTGTGTATATTTCAGAGGGTTCGTGCCTCACAGAAGCCTTAGTTACGGCTATTCAGGGTTTTATTTTTTCCCTGTGGGTCATATTCTTGAAATCCCCCTCCGAGATGATTATTTTTAGGCTTTTCACCCTTGGGTCCAGAAACAGACAAAACAAGTCCATTTTTTTCCCAAGGAAAATGCTCTCTCTCCTTTCGCTCCCCTAAGCTGTTGTTGAAGACGTGCCAAAGTTTTTGCCTTAGACTGCGGCCTCCCTTGCTGTTTCTTTAGAGACAAGGTCCCAGTTCCTTAGAGCCACATGTGTGAAGCTCCGTAACCATTCAGTCCTGGCTTAGCTGGAAGGGAAATCAACGCTGGGCAGAGACGTACACAGGCCCCCCGGACATGCCGAGCTCTGTCCGGCGACCCCAGCTCCCTGGGGGGCGTGGTATTTGCAAATACCGCAGCATGGAGAATAGTCTTACCTTTGCTGACCCACCAGTGTACACCCTGCTGGTCACCTGCCCCAGCCCCTCGCGCACGGTACTTGCGAGTGCGGGGCGGCAGGCAGCCTTCTCACTCACGCCACCACTGTGCCCCCCAAGGTTTCACCGGCTCAGTTTGCCAGATTGACATCGACGACTGCTCCAGCACCCCCTGCCTGAACGGGGCCAAGTGCATCGACCACCCCAATGGATATGAATGCCAGTGTGCCACAGGTGAGAGCCCCACCTGCTACGCCGTGGGTGCACAGGGCCTTCTCACTGGCGAGGTGGGGGATGCTGCTGTGTGTGCAGAGGGAGTTTCTCCCAGCGCGTGGGTCTACTAAGCTTTTCCTCGCTGCCCTCGCTCCTCCTCGGGGGCATCTTCGTCCTCCCTGCCCCAGCGCTTGCCTGGCCTCGACACTTCCTTTTGGTGTCTGTGTCTTTCGGGGCCAGATTTTGGCAGCGATAAGCTTGCAGCTGGCTTGACATTTTTCCTTTGGGAAAGGGAAAAATTCCCGATGAAAGCTGGTTTTCGTTGGGGCGTCTCAGCAGGAGTCCTGTCTCTGTGCTTCTTGGGGCAAATGATTGAAGACAGAGCCAGGGCTCTAAGAGCTGAGGCTCTTGCATAGAAGATGCCCTGCGTGAGCATCAGGTGTGTGCATCCAACAGGAACCTGAGCTCTGCCTGCACGCCGGGGCCTCTCGCCCGGCTGCTACTAGAGTTGTAAAGAATCTGTTTATAAATATTCTGCATTGCCGGTGTCTGGCCTCGTTTCTCGTCTGGGAGGGCTTGGGTAGCCCGAGTCCCCTGCTGCACTTCTGCGTCTGCACAGCCTGCAGGGGAGGCCTGAGCATGAGTAGATAAGTTGGCTCCCCAATTTTTCTGTCTTCCGGTTGCTTAAGAGGGACATGAGTTATGAATATAATTCAAGATAGTTTTCTTGTTTTAGAAACTGGGTTCTTAGAGGATTTTAAACATCATGAGCATAATTTTTTTCTGATACCAGAAAAGCAAGCTAACTCACAAAAATAAACACAGGCCATGTTTCAGCCGTACGGGGACGTGACCCCTCCTTCAGCCTGCTCAGCCTCGGCCGGGTCAGAGGTCCCACCCAGCCTCCTCCTCCTGTTTCAGAAACTTTGTCTCTGGTTAGAGAAGTTCCAGGTTAAGTTCCAGGTTTTGTCCTTCTCTGGCCAGATTATATTCATGGAGAGCAACCTTCACTGGAGAGAGATTAAAAATCTTGAACTGGTGTTTAAAAGGGAGAAGGGCCTTGTGGAGTCTTTCAGGAGATTTTCATATGGGTCAGCTGAAGGGCTGGAGAAAGGAGCTCTTTAAAATGCAGCTTGTTTATTGATTTTATTCAGCAAGAGTTTATTCAGAGCTTACTATACATGCGCTCTGGGAGGGGTTGAGCAGGATTAAGACGAGTTCTCTGTCCTCTAAGCTTAAAACTGGGATGATTGTGAGGTTGATGAAACAGAACCTGCGTTTAGTTTCGGGGGGAGAGGGACCCAGTGGGTGAACACGTAAAGAAGAAATGTTGAGAGCCCCCCAAGGAAGCCCATGTGAAATGAAGGGGTATATTTAGAGTAACTGCAATATTAGGGTTAGGGTTAAAATCAATAATTTAAAAAAAAAAAAGAAAAAAGAGTCACTGCAATATAACCGTTGCTCATGTAGACGAACTTGGATTCTACAGCCTTGCTATCATAAATTCACAGTAATGTAACAGTAACATAAGGAGACACAGTTCTCCAGGCTTGCCTTGGAGAGCAGTGCAGACAGCCGTGCATGCTGCTCGCTGCCCGCAGTGTGAGTCGCTCGCGGCGGGAGCGCGTGGGCGTCAGACGGGTGGCCCGATTGTGTCCGGGTGTGTAGTGTCTGCCTTGGCTTTTGAGACTCCTTTGTAAAATCCCTTCCCAGGGTTCACCGGTGTGCTGTGTGAGGAGAACATCAACAACTGTGACCCCGACCCTTGCCACCACGGCCAGTGCCAGGACGGGATCGACTCCTACACCTGCATCTGCAACCCGGGGTACATGGGTGCCATCTGCAGCGACCAGATCGACGAGTGCTACAGCAGCCCCTGCCTGAACGAGGGCCGCTGCATCGACCTGGTCAACGGCTACCAGTGCAACTGCCTGCCCGGCACCTCCGGTCAGTCCCTCTGCGTTCCCCGCACCTCGCTGCTCACGTCTGTGTAGATGCCTCCGAAGCGCCACCTGAGTCTGTGCTCCCTGAGCGTGCTCGGGACGCTCATGCTCCTCCTTAGGACACAGGCCACGAGGCCTGGAAGGCAGCCCCGCTTCTCAGCCAGAGCCAGCCAGCACCACCTCCGAGGTGGAGGGCGAGCCCCTGGAGAAGTTAGAGAGGGTCGCTTTGGTATATGTACTTCATTGCAGAAAGGAGGCAGGGTATTTAAAAAATTCAGAATTATTTAAAATCGAAACCCTTTTGCCTTGGTAGCTTGGATTGGTCTTCTTTTTTTTTTTTTTAAGATTTATTTACTTATTTATACAAGCACTGGGTACAGTCAGAAGCGCGGGAGGGTGAGAGAATTCACCAGAGCCAGAGCGGGGAGCAGAGCAGGCAGAAGGACAAGTGTACACTGCTGAGGGGAGCAGCGGGCGGCAGGAGAGGTCTGCGCGCCATGTGGGACCCTCCTCTGGTGGCCGGGGAGCAGCCGGGGATCGAACCTGTGCTACAGAGACTGCGGGCAGCTTCGCAACCCAGCGCTCAACCGCTGCACCACCAGGGAGGCCCATGGTCTTTTTTTCTTGACCCCGCGCCCCACTCAGATTAGTGACGCCAGCCCCTGCACCTGCTCCGCCCCTCACCTCCCTCCCTCCCCTCTCCCGGTCCGCCAGGAGTTTGACTCTGTTGCAGAGTCCACAGATCTTTAACGTGACCCTCTCCTCTGTCACTGCATCCTCCGGGCCTTTGTCACGTAGGGCAGGAAAAGGCACGAGGCGTAGAAGAGCCCGCAGCGTGTCACAGCCGTTACACGCTAGAGGCGGCATCGCCATTTGCCACTCACTCCCTGGCTGTCTCCTGCCCCAGCTGAACGCCTGCTGCTCCTTCACAGCGGCTCTGAAGTGATTTCCTCAGGCAGCAGCATTTCACAGGTTTCACTGGAGTCTGTTCTACTTACTTGAGGAATAATTGTGGTCACTGCTGTGGTTAATGGACAGAGAAGTGCTGTGTCTCAGATCAAAGGAAACGCACTAGTGGAAGATTAACCAGTGTGAGCCTCTGTCAGAAGGGATCCCGCCAGTGCGAGGGAGTCCTGAACTGAGAACTCATTTTCAGTGGAAGGAGAGTGGCCTGTGAGGGGGCAAAGGTGGGGATGTAGTTAACTGCCCTCATTTTATTTTATTTCCAAATCCATTTCTTCAAACTTGTCAAAGGCCCTGGTCTCCATCCAGGACCTGGTACATGCCAAGTTTGAAAACAAAGTCCTTTTTGAGTTGCTCAAGCATATAAAAAACATCCCTTGCCTTCACAGTTGAAAATGCCTTCCCCCTCCCCACGTTTAGATAACTCTCTAAAAGAGCTGAATAGATCTTTGTAAAACCTTCCAAAAGCAATTTGCTTCCGGGCTGGTCCCCAGACATGAGAAATTGAGTATGAAAAGAAATTTGAGAGATTTACAAGCAGTTGTGGGCTACCTTGAGAATGCCGGGCCTGTTCTAGGCTTTGCTATCGGTGCCTTCTAACAAATGCTCTGGAAGCCTGGGCGAGGGGCGGCCGGAGAGCATGTTGTTGCCATGTTGGGTGATCAGGTGTGTTCCCCTGGGAGGCAGCCTGACAGGAGCCGTCACAGAGAAAGGCAGGAGGGGAACATGAGTGGTGTGTGGCAAGCGCAGTGAAGGGGGCTCAGGATTTCTCAGGAAACTGTCATGTCCACCCCTGTGCTCTTTGAGAAGTAAAGCAGAGAGATGCAGGCAACATCAAGAAATTTTGGTCTGGAATGTGTGGAAAAAGACCTGGCATTTGCCAGGAGTCTGAGCCAAAGAATCATTTAATTAGTCACTGTGAATCAGCTCTTGAGTTCTAGAGAGAGAGTCCCCAGATCGTTTATAATACACGTTGGGAAGTTGAGGAAGTCGAGGTCTGCATGAGGATGTGGGGAAAAGGTAGCTTTTTTTTTGCAGGTAGCTGGTTCTAACTGTGGCTTGTTGCCCGCTGAGCCCATAAAGTGAGGCACGTTTCGAGAGTCTCTGCGGACACCTTCTGTCTTGTGAGGGGAAGTTGTTGTAAGTGGGTTTTAAGTCACAGATAGCAACTTGAGTACCTGAAGAATTATTTTAAAAAAAACAAGCAGATGATAACGATAAAACAAAATTTAGTGGAAGGACACAGAAGCATCTTGCAGATACTCCGTGAGGACTGTTCAGTAAGGGTGTACAGAGATTAGCAGGAAGCAGGGGAGTTTGTCGGCCACAGCCCCCCATTAGTGTTTCAGCCTTGCAGTGCTTCCTGCCCCTTCGTGTTTTATATTTTTTAAATCCTGTGTCCTTTTAATTAATTATTATAAATAATTCTGCGTTTGTCATTTAACCCTCACACTAGCTTTATAAGTGATTAATCCACTAGCTTTATTATAAATTTATCCTTACTAAGTGGGTTTTTTTCTCTTCCATATATTTTCTTGCTCCTTTTTTTTTTTTTTTGGTATAAAGAACCCCCATTAAAACACCTCATAACGAGGTGGTATGTGTTCCCTGGGGTTCGTCTTCCTTGGAACTTGCTGTGTTTCCTCCATCTGGATGTCTAGTTCCTTCCCAGGTTAGGGAGTTTCTAGCCACGGTGTCTTCAAATAGATTTTCTGCCCCCTCCTTCTTCTGGGGCCCCTGTAACTTGAATCTTACTCAGCTCTTGCTTGTGTCTCCAACCTTTGTGAGCAGCCGAGCTGCCTGGGGAACAGGGCCTGGTGGCTGAGGTGTGGGGTACCTGGGGGTGAGTCACAGCACTGGCCTTCTGTGGGATTCCAGCTCCAGACTGTTGAAAGCTAGATCCTTTCTCTTTTAAATTACACAAATAGATGAAATATTGTGGGACTACAGTTGCTCAGCTAGTAGTCACCACTTTTTTTAGGGGGGGATTTTCCATATGTAGCTGTGTGTTTGGCGTGTTTGTAGAAGGTAAGTCTAGGGTCTTTCTGCATCACCCATTGTGCCTCCAAATTCCCTAGCGTCAGAGTTTTCAAACAACCAAGACATTCTTCTATGATACCCCAAAAGCAAAACTGGCTTCATGTTAAATAAACAGTGAAATGTCATTTTCAGTACAGTGGTTAACAGTGAGGACCGCTTCGTGGTCTAGCTCGACAAGGCCAAACTCTGCCCTTCGACTGGAGGAGAGGCCCGCGGAATGGACCTGACTTTTAAGATTTATCCTGAGCTTTAGCCCATGATAGTGACAGTCAGTTTCAGACTTAAGATGGTGGCCTCAAGTTCAAGAACAGTAATTTTCCAGTGGAAATTTGAATTTCATCTTTGGAACACGAGACTGTCCGTTCTCCTCTCGCCCCTGCTGAGAGGCTGAACTCCCACCTCATTGCCTTTGGAGTGTCGGCGCAAAAGCCACGTCAGTGCAAAAGGCCACTAGTAGCTCCGTATGATTAACAAAATAGTTGGGGCCTCAAGATCCCCCTGCCAGGGCCCGGGGGCTGCTCTTTGAGGAAGCTGCCTGGCTCTGCCCGGCGTGGCTGGCCCCTAGGACAGCTCTCAGCACCGAGCAGCCCGGGCAGAGTCAGTAGGTGGTGATTGTGATGGTTTCTCGTTGCTTCTGTCTCTGCAGGTGTTAACTGTGAAATCAATTTTGATGACTGTGCCAGTAACCCTTGTGCCAACGGAGTCTGCATGGATGGCATTAACCGTTACAGCTGCGCCTGCTCCCCAGGATTCACAGGTAAGCCTCCTCTTTACTGGGGGTCCCTCCCCCAGCCCCTCCCTTTAGGAACAGACATCCCAAGGGTGATTATTTTTCAAATGTTTGCTAGTTCTTTGTCTCTTGTAGGTGAGAAGAGTGTTTCTATGCTTCTCTGGTCCAGTTTTCTGCTTGCACGCCTTCCTAAAAATTTAACATGAAACTTAATTAGCGAGAGTTTTTAGACCGTTTCTACTTAGACCACGAGTTTCTGTCGCTGTGCTTGAGTTGTGTAGCTCCCAAAGGCACCATTACTTTTGGACACTTTAGTAGTGAATGTCTCTGTAAAGCTAGTCAAGGTAAGAGTCTGTGAAAACACTGCTTTTTGGGGGTGTGCTTCCTCTTAGGGGGAACCGTGGGCTGCACCAGGGCAGGGAGGACCACCTCATTTGGCTAACACAGCTGGCGTTGTTTGTTCCTTACGGGAAAGAAAGTTACTGGCTAAAATAAAACTAGTGAACATAAAACTAGTGAAATAAAGCTAGTATTCTTTTTTAAACTACAACCCACTAAAACACCTAAAAATGCACACCCACACATTCACACACATCTCTCTTTCTCTTTAGTGATTAATACAAGGGGGTGGATAACTTTATCTTACACCCCTTCTAGTCAGAAAGTGCTAGAGGCCCCCCAAGGAGACCTAAGGCCCCCTCCTGACACCCCTGGGTGTTACTGGGACCATCAGGAGGCTTCCTTGTCCTCATCCTTGGTGTCTGTCCCATCCTTTGTGTCACCCAGCGGGCCCTCTGTGGGATTCCAGCTCCAGGCTTTTGAGGCTAGATCCTTTGTCTTTGAAATTACGCGAACAGATGAAATTCTGTGGGACTACAGTTGCTCAGCTTGTTGTCACCACTTTTGGGGGGGATGTTACCATTTTATGGGTACCGTGTGCGCATTGGCAGCCAGTGGGGAAACTTCCCTCAGAGCCTTTGAACGATGATGTCAGGGGACAGCGGGCCGGCGAGGTGGGTGTCCGCTCTTGCTTGCTGGGGACCTGCTTCCTCCATATGTTACCACCCTCTCTTGAGCCTGGTGTGATTGTGGGTGCCCTGCAAGGCTGCTGGAGCTGGTGGGTGGCCAGCTGACTGCAGGGAGATCCCTGCGGGGTGGGGCAGCTGGTGCATTTTTGTTACATGGGTAATAGGGAGAGGATAGCTACCATTTATTAAGGACTTATTTTGAGGTCGGTATTAAGCACCTAATCTCATTTAATTGTCTCTGTCATTACCATTTCTGTGGGATTGATAAGAGACCAGGCTGGTGGAGGCCGAATGCTGCCCTGGGCGGGTCTCTTGAGCAGTGCGCTCTCCAGCTGCTGGGTGCCCTGCCTCGGTGCCTGTTGTGGCTTCTTTCAGACAAGCCTCAGGCTGGCCTTACTTGTTTTTAAATACCAGTGAATCTTAGTCTCTATCTCTTCAACATTCAGCTGGGGGTTGGAGGGGGGGGGGCAGAAAGGTCGATAAGGGAGCCCTAGGCTGAAGATACTCTAAAGTGCATCATAGGTGTGCCTGCGGCATCCCCGAGGAGCAGATGTTGTGCATGCTGGGTGTGACCCTGCTCGGGGAGTTGTTTCTGTCTCTGTTTTGGGGCATTTTTAAAGTCAACTTCCAAAAATAGCAGCCGAGTGTGGTATAGACTCATGAGTTATAAATGTAAAGCATGTTATTATTTCCTTTACTTTATCTACTACTACCTTTTCTTTTTACCATTGTAATAGCAAATTTGACATTTAGGGGAAGTGTTTTTTTAAAGCCTAAATTCTCTGTTCCCCTCAATCCTTCATGAACTTACCGATTAAATAGGGGAAATAAGAAATTGTGTGGTAGTTCTAGAAACGGATTTTCAGTTCCACATGGCACCTGGTATCCATTATTCTGTGACCCTGTCACTTCAGCCCATGAAAGTTATGTTGGAAAGGGCAGCAGAAGCACAGGCAACAGAGTGCAAACAATGTAAGGCCAGCTGTGGGGAAGAGCTACCTGGCACGGGGAGCAGGGCGTTGCAGAGTGAACCCCCAGATTGGGAGAAAATGCAGCTGTGCATGTGTCTGAGGAGGGATTACTGTCTGAAGCATCTAAAGAGCTCGTACAACTGAAGGGTAGAAGAAAGACAAGCCAATAAAAATGGTCAAAGGTCTGTTAGATATTTTTCCAAAGAAGATGCCAGGTGGCCTATTGGCCTATTGGTCACAGAGATGCAAAGCAAGCCCCGGTCAGGTGTCCCCATGTGCCTCTGAGGGGACGGCTGTTTCCAGAAAGCCAGGAGATCACAAAAAGTGGTGAGGATGCAGAGACGAGGGGCTCGCACACACAGCTGGTGGGGATGTGAGGTCGCTAAGGAAGTAGTATTTCTGGTTGCTTAAAAAACTGGAGATTGACCCACCCTGTGATCCAGCCGTCCACTCTGGAGGGCATCTCTGGTGGAAATAAGGTCTCTGCAGCCCAGGCTCAGCACAGCGTGATTTATAATTGCAAAGACACGAAGCAGCTCAGGTGTTCGTCAGTGGGTATAAATGGGTAAAGGAGTGCGTGCACACATATGCGCGCACACAGAGGAATATTATTCACTCAAGGAAAAGGAAGGCACTCCTGCCACATGTGACAACATGGATGGCCCTTCACGGTGTTATGCTAAGTGAAATAAGTTGGACAGAAAAGAGTAGAATAGTGGTTACTACAAGCTGGGGCATGTGTGGGAACTGGAGAGATGTTTATGGGTACAGACTTGTAACTCGTCGATAAATAAATTCCAGTGATAAAACTGTGAGTATAGTCAACGGGAATGGACTATAAACCTCAAAGTTTCTAAAAGAGTGTATCTCAGTTGTCCTCACCGCAAAAAATAAAATACATATATATACACACATACACTCATACAGCTATGTATATATATATATACACATATATATGTATACATATACATACACACATATGTGTATACATATCTATGTGACCTGATAGAGGTGTTAGCTAACTCTGGGGTGGTAATCATATCACTGTATACAGATGTATCAAACCAGCATGCTGTACACCTTAAACCTACACGACGTTATATGTGAACTATATCTGAATTAAAAATTATCAACAACAAAAGTATATAGGAAAGTTTCATTGTCCCCATTTAAACAAGGGAAGCAACTGAACAGTAGAGCTTGATGTGCCCACGGCCTCAGCCAGGCTCCCAGAGCAAGGGCTGTGAGCTCGCAGAAAGCAGGTGCCTCCCCTCTGGTCTGTTTAGCTGGCCCTAAAATAGTGTCTAGTGCAGGAGAAGCCCTCAGTCAGTGGCCAGAGGATGCACAGGACTCACATGTGGGGCTTATAACATCTGGCCCAGCCTCTCCAGTCTGGACTATGCCACATGCTTCCAGCCATTAAACACTCACTTGTTGAGTACCTGTAAGGCAAGGAACTTGGTTACCTTCTTACTCAGGAGGTACTGACACCACCAAGGAGTCTCAGCTTGTTCTGGGCATTTCTAGGACCAGGTGGGAACTCCTTACCCACAGGATCTTGCTGGCGAGGCAGCGTCTGACCACATTACAGGCCGACAGGGAACTTCTTCACCTTGGTTAAAGAGGGCTTGAAAATTGATTCTGGATTCTCAAAGTAAATGAAGAAAGCCCGGGCTTGGCTGTCAGAAGAGGCGCGCATGAAGGGACAGGAAGGAAAGAATGACTTTCCTGCTTCGGTGGATGGCAGGCTGAGGACAGCTTTGCACTGAAGAGTTCTGGCCCGTTCCTCGGTGCTCAGAGGTTGAGCCCAAGGAAATAGTATTTCATAATAAGTTATTAGTAAAATGTTTGAGAGGAAAACAGCAACCACTACAAATTATGGGTCTTGACCACAGAAACCACCAAGAGTGGCTTGGAGTGCAGCGGAGGGTGAAATGTTGTTAATACCCTTCCTTTAAGGGGTGTGTAGCTATTACATTTGGAATTTCCTGTTCTAAATGCAGGGTTACTCTTTCCTAAGTAAAAATACATGTTTTTATCTGAATCACAACATTGTCTCTTTTGTTATTTATAAATTCCTTCATAGCAGTTACTTTTTCCCCCTCATTTATAGAATTGAGTTATTTTAAAATTTTACGTCTTTTAGGAATATTTAGATAGATCTCAGTTATTCAAGTTTACAAAACAACTCTTATGCAACTGGCAAGCATTATTCAGTGTAAAGCAATATATGTCAAGGTTAGAGCAGACATCTTTCCAAAGTACACTCTTGGGCTTATTTTAAAGGAAAATGATTCACTTTAATTTTATATATTCTGATCCTTTACATTATTACATGATGACTAATCAAAGCCTGCATCAGAGATCTCAAAATGCAGTAGTTGAGCTACCTGCATTTTGAAAAATGAAATGTGGTTTGCCAGACCCCACCCATTACAGCCCATGATGAGGGGTCCTGAGAACCTCTTTTTTTAAAGAAGTATCTGAGGCAACTCATTTGTCCATTGAGGACCTGGTCTAGATTAGGAGGCACTCAGCTGTCAGAGGACAGTAGAGTTATAGAGTACTCTCCTGATGCGGAAAACGGATTAAAATAACTGTTAAGAATGAAAGGAAAATGGCTTTTCTTTATTAAATCATTTAGGCATTAAATTAATAGTCCATTCTCTGCACATTCCAGCCCACTGAGATCTGCCGTATGTAGAAATGTAAGAGGTTGACTAGCTGAGAAAATGCATTTGTGATAAACCATTGATAGGAAAAGTTTCTGAGTCCCTAGGAGTGTCCAAAGGAGCAGCCAGCCTTGGTGACACTTGATGTTCTCATTGAAGATTTATTTTTTTTATTTATGCACACAGAACTGGGGTGGAGGCCAGAGGTGTGGGGGGTGAGAGGATTCACGAGAGACAGAGTGGGGAGAATAGGCAGATCCACTGAAATACACTGCTGTGAGGAGCAGTGGGCGAGACAGGAGAGGTCTGCGGCGCCATGTGGGTAGCTCCCTGGCTGGGGATGGAACTCGTGCTACAGTGGTTGGCGATACTTGATAGCGCTGAGACTCAACCCCTGAGCCACCAGGGAGGCCCTGATGTTCTCTTAGAATCCATCGAGGTTTGCCTGTGTCTTCAGATGAAATGAAGAGATGCACGCCAGAGCAGAGAGCGCTGTTCCAGAATGTCCTTACCTTCGCCTGTTACCAAAAGACAGACGCTGCTTGCCACCCCATGTACTGGGTGCTGGTGGGCGTCTTCCCCCTCAGTCAAGGTTCTCGGTGTCCAGGTCGCCACCCTGCCGCTGCGCAGGTGAAGGCGCCCACACAGTAAGGCCCCGAGCTTTCCCGGCATGACGGGCATCTCCCTCTCCGCAGGCCCCAGGTGCAACGTGGACATCGATGAATGTGCCTCCAGCCCCTGCCGCAAGGGTGCCACCTGCGTCAATGACATCAACGGCTTCCGCTGCCTGTGCCCTGAGGGGCCCCTGCACCCCAGCTGCTACTCGCAGGTGAACGAGTGCCTGAGCAGCCCCTGCATCCACGGCAACTGCACCGGGGGCCTTGGCGGGTGCGTACTGCCCTCTTCTCCATGCCCTCGTCACCCTAGGACAGCCGCTGGGCTGGGGCGGGCCTGTCTGCGCCTGCAGCTCGGTCAGAGCCAGAGCCGAGGCAGAATGGGGGTCCTGTGGGTCTGCATGGTCTCCAGCTCTCTGCTGCCCTCCCAGCCAGGCAGGAAGGAGGAGCCCGGGCTGCTTGCGTGGGTCCTTGGCATGACACTTGGCGGTCACCTCAGGGCTGAGTTCTGAGCACCTCTCTAGCCTTGGCTTTTTCTGCTTCACAATAGCTCAACTCTGGCCTCTCTGCACCTGTGTGGGGTCTCAGCTACCATCACATGTGGCCCTGACTGAGCACCCCGTTTGTGAGCCCCTGAGGACTGTGTGGTGTGTGCAGTCAGGGCCCGTGAGGGTCCCACCTGCTCTCGCCTGCAGAGGTCAGGGCCTGGGGCCTGGCTGTGGCCATGCGGAGATGAAGCCGTGACGACTGCATTCGGAGGCAAATGGGAAACCATGTTATTTCCCCGAGTGAATTCAGTCAGTATCTGTGCTTCAGAGGGTGAAGCCTCAGAACACCCCAGCCTGTGTACCTTCTTCCTCGGGATCTTAGGGAAGGAGGTTGTCATCCCGAGACCACATTCTAAGGGCGAATGTGTGCAAATTGTGAGCAGTGTTCCTATCCCTCCAGGAACTTCACTTTTGCTTGCTCCCTGCTGAGTCAGCTGGGTGCTTTCTGGGGCAGAGTTTCAGGTCAAAACAAAACGTTTCTCGGAAGCCAGACATCCCAGGAGTCCTCAGGGTGGATTAGTGTCTCTGCTGCTAACCTACTTCCTGGGCGTCTGCTCTGCACCAGAAATAAGTGATCTGAAGGCTCGATGTACTTCTACATATCAGAAAAGAAACTCCAGGCTTACCCTGGGGATGTTTGTTCACACGAAAACTCGCTGCCCTTCTCCGGCCCAGGGGCAAGGCCTGCTCACTGCGTTTCCAGATGGACCCACATGGTCCTCGCCAGGGGCGGAAGTTAGGGCCATGGAAGAGAATGAGCTCCGTGTACCCCCGGGTTCCTCTCTCCTTTCTTGCCCAAGTGTGTGTTTCTTCTGCGACTCAATCGTACATTCATCCCTCACAGTAAAGAATTCTGTGTTCCCGCAGATACAAGTGCCTCTGTGATCCTGGCTGGGTTGGCACCAACTGTGAAGTGGACAGAAATGAATGTCTCTCCAACCCGTGCCAGAACGGAGGCACTTGCGACAATCTGGTGAACGGGTACAGATGTGCTTGCAAGAAGGGCTTCAAAGGTGAGCGAACAGCGTGAGTGCTGTCACCTCTTGTGCTTGTCTGTGGCTGCCGTGGACTGCCTGAGTCCGTCCTTTTCCCCCACACATCCGTGCGGCACATACCAGCCGAGCTCTTAATATCTGTAAGGTGCTTGGGAAATAATGACCAAGTCGGTCAAGGTGCTGCTCTGGTCCACGAGAGGGGGAGAGGGGGCTGTCAGCTCTGCTGAAGTCGCGCCTCGGGGCCCCACAACATGCCTCTGGGCAGACCATGGGCTCCCTGGTGCGGGTCTGATTGTAGGGTGTAAGGACTGCACCCTAATATGGTAGCAGTGATGCCGTGGAAGTGTTCATAGGCTCAGCACCCTTTCAGCACGTCCCTTACGTGCGGAGGTGTTCTTAGATGTCAGCGCATTCTCTGATCCTTACCATTCGCCGGCGTTACCCTTGATGATGTCATCTCCGTGAAGCCCTGGCAAGTTACTCTTTGTAGCAGGTCACCCGTGATTTTCTGGAGACATGCTGAATAGTGGAAATCGGTGAAGTCCCTTTTTGTGTCACTGGTGTATTTCTACTGTCACCTTCCTCTGTGGGACTCCGAGACCAGCTGCGGGTGTCCGTCTGTCTTTCCCCTTCTATCCGGCTCGTCTTGACTTCTCCACACAGAAACCTGCTTTTGTTTCTTCAAAAGTGTCTGAGACCCCACTTTTGTCATTGATTTCGATGTTACACTTGCAGAGAAATTTATAGGTTTAAAAGTACCTTTCTTTGTCTCATTGAGACTCGCTGATCAATGAACAAAAATAAAAATAAAATCAAAAGTAAAAATCAAAAGTAAAACTCAAAAGTAAAACTTTAAAATCAAAAAGTAAAAAATCAAAAGTAAAAATAAAAATCAAAAGTATAAAAATAAAAATCAAATAAAAATCAAATAAAAATCAAAAGTAAAACTCAGAGCTGTGTGGCCGCTGAGTAGCCGAGAGCGGCTGAACCCGGCTCCCTGCGCTCCCGGCCACGTGTCCCTCTCCCGGAGGGTCCAGGCAGGCCCCGAGAGATGCAGCACTGTACACTGTTGGAGCCCTGCCCCGTCCCTTCATGCTTTCACGTTTCTCTCTCACAGTGGGGGTCGGTGTCACGTCTGGATTAGGGCCCAACAGCTTTGTGACTTCACCTCTTGATAATAGCCCCTTTTATTATATGTGCTGCCGAAGCGAGCACAGATAATAGCCCCTTTTAAAGCCCCGACCTTTTGTTTTTATAGAAGGGGCTTTCTTGAGTTTAGATACATTAGCAGACTTTGACCCTTAATGAACTTCTTGGTCCATTGTTGAAAAAAACGGTAGCAGAGGAGCAGTTAGGGGTCCAAGAATTCACTGTATGATTCTGCTCACCTCTGACTGTCCCCCTTCAAGCCCCGTCTTTCCCTGACCGTCGGGGGTTTGTGGCTGAAATGAACGAGCAGGTGTTCCGGGAGGCTGGAGGAATCACGGCAGTTTCTGATCTGTTTAATTATTACCACTGAGAGGATCGAGAAAGACAAATACCAGATGATTTCACTCATGTGGAATATTAAAAACGAAGCAAACGGAAAGACAAAAATAAACCCTTGAAATCTGACTATCCCCCGGGGCTACTGGAAGGGACGGTTGGGGAGGTGGGACAGCCGTGCTGGGACCCCCGGGTCAGGGTGGGGTGTGCTCACACACATTTGCAGAACTGTGAGCCTGCACGCCCAAGACATAGAGCTTGTGAATCCCCGCCACCCCTCTTCCATCTTTAAAATAACTGTATGTATGTGATCATCAATGGTGAGAGAAAGAAAATACTAACAGTGGTCAGCGGAAACAGATAATGAGAAGGTCTTTTCGACCCTTTCTTGCTCTGTCTGCAGGCCTGAACTGCCAGGTTAACATCGACGAATGTGCTTCAAACCCGTGCCTGAACCAGGGAACCTGCCTGGACAACATAAGCGGCTACACCTGCCGCTGCGTGCTGCCGTACACAGGTGAGTGCAGCGCAGGGACCAGAGGCTGTGCCAGTCCTGCCGGGTCCTGCCTGGTCCTCTCAGCCCTCTGGTCTCGGAGCCAGGCCGTGGGACGTGATGCAGAGGCCGGGCCGCCTGGCACCTGTGCTGGTCCACTGAGGACTGGAGCTGTAAGAGGACACGTGGCCGCCCTGTGCAGGTAGAGCAGGAGCTCGTCTGCCTTCTCGGTGCTGCAGGGTCTGAGCTTGTTTTCCGTGGACCTGACGCCTATAGCGGTGATCAGTCCATCACTCCACAGAGCCCTTCCTCGTGGCCTGCACTCCCAGCCTTAGTTTGAGCAACGCAGCAGCCGGCATGAGGGGTAATTACTGTGCTGGTGCACTGAGGGTTTTTTAATCTGGTGGTATAATGAGGCAAGGTGGGAGTTCTTTTCCGTCGTATCTACGAGGAAGCTGAGGCAAAGAGAGGTGACTGTTGAAGGTCGCCGAGGGATGTCGTCGCTCTCAGGTTTGCCCCAAGGCCCCAGGAGTCCAGTGCTGGTCCTGGTACCGCCAAGCATCTCCTCACACTCGGTTCACGCGCCTCATTTGGAGCTGCGCTCGCCCTGGGGAGGGATCCCACATGCAGAAGACGCAGGTGTGGCTCACCCCACGCCAGGTGGTCTTTGTTCAGGAATTTGGGGGTGTGCCTGGGCACTCTGTTTTTTTCCTGCCTCATGACTGCCCTCTTGTGACTGGTTCTTTTGTGTGTCTCCTTCACCTTCGCATCATCGGGCGGCGGCGTAGCTTGTTACTGTGGTGCCCGCACAGACAGGAGCCAGCTGAGGCCCCACTTCTCTGTATCTGCCAGTCAGTGGTGATGCCCAGGTGTTCAGACTGGCCGAGGGGCCGAAAGCTTGACTCTGTTCCCTGAAACACTGGACCCTCTGTTGTGACCTTCGCCCCCTCTGCAGCCCTGTCCACGTGCGAAAGGGCATTTAGCCAGACTGGTGAAGCCACATTACCTGAGACTCCTGGCTGTTCCCGGGTAGACAGGTCTAACTGACGCCACTCCCACGTGACCACGGTCGCTCCTGGGGGAGGGGAGAGGTCGTCTGCGCATCAGCGAGGCCTGGGCCAGCGGCCATGGGGCACTCACCTGCGTGTGCTCGTGGTGCGGCTCCCCGTGGAGATGTTGGCTTCGACTTTGTGCGCCTCGGGTACTTTGAGAGCATTTAACTCCCTGTCGACGTTGGTTTTTCTTCAAATTAGTGCCCTCCTCACTGTGTTTGTGTGAACTTGGAAGTTACACTAGGCTGAAAGCCTGTGTAGCTCCAGATCGGTGCTGAGGGGAGCTGAGATTTTAAATGTCCGCGAGTCTGGCCGGCTGGAGCGGGCGTCCTCGCTCTGAGCTGCTGCTGAACCTGAGTGGGGTGGGTGGTGGAGGACGTGTCGTCACTTTCCTGCTTGAATATGGAGTTTTGGGATAGTTTAAAAACTGACTTGACTGTACGGACAGCCTTACGACCCTTTGATGAAAGGCTCCTCCTTCCCGCTGGCTCCCCTGGAAGGGGGAGCCATTGTGGGTGCGTGGATCCAGGGGGTGCGGTGGGCACAAGGCGGTGCCATGTGCTGGTGCTGGTGTGAGAACAGGCAGTGGAGGTGGCCAGGGCAGTTGGCACACTGCTGGGTTTCCCGGCTGAACCCTAACTGAGGCCGTGTGGGCCTGGTTGGTGCTGGTGTTCAAATCTGCGTAGCTGGCGCCGCCGGACAGCAGCCCACCTGGGAGCACGCTCTGTGCTAATGAGGACTCTGAAGGTGCTTTTTCCAATTAACCCCCAAGAGCCCCTGAGTTACGTGTCCCCCTCACTCCCTCCTCACTGACGTGCCCCAAAGGGTTTGGGGCAATTTCTGTTATTTTGACTGATTTTCTGTTATAAACGTTGTCACTTCTTAACAGGCAAGAACTGCCAGATCGTGCTGGCCCCCTGCTCCCCAAACCCTTGCGAGAATGCAGCTGTTTGTAAAGAGGCGCCGAATTTTGAGAGTTATACCTGCCTCTGTGCTCCCGGCTGGCAGGGTAAGCACGTGGGCCTGGAGACACTGGTTGCTGCAGACACAGCAGCCTCGTGAGCAGGGGCATAGGCCCTGGCCTCCCCTGCTGCCTGCCTTGCCACGTGCACAGGCCTGTGCAGAGGCTGCTACCCCATGGGCTTTGAGAGCCTTCCCTTCCCTGTCCTTGGGGCCCCCTAGTGCCTGGAAAACTCCAACCCGAGTCTGAAGCCTGTTCTCCAGGAAATTTCAGTTGGTAGCAATGACTTGTCAGGCCACAGAAGCCCTAAGGGGCTCCCCAAAGCTGGAGGACAATCGGGGTATCCCTGGGGTGGCCCCAACATCCCAGCTGATGCTCAGGCCCCACCTCAATTTCCGTGGGACCCCCTCCCAGAGGCCACGCTGCTTACTGCCTGCATCCCTGCCCTAGGCCCGCGGTGCACCATCGACGTGGACGAGTGTGTCTCCAAGCCCTGCATGAACCACGGCCTCTGCCATAACACCCAGGGCAGCTACGTGTGCGAGTGCCCGCCCGGCTTCAGCGGTGCTGACTGCGAGGAAGACGTCGATGACTGCCTGGCCAGTGAGTCTGCCTGCCCCCAGATCCCGGGGGCTGGGTCGGGGTGGGAGGACAGGCACGCCCAACAGAGGGCTCCCGGGGCTGAGGCGGCTACCCCAGTAGTTGATTGCATGTGTCTAGGGTTAGCGTGTAAGTCACCCTCCTTCGAAGCTTGAGGCTTTACGGGTGAAGCAGCAATACCTCCTCTAAGTATCACTGGCTTTTATACCTGGACAGAGTGGGGACACGCCCCAAAAGCTCTAAAAACAAGACGATCTGTTGAGGTCCAGTTGACGGCAGGACACAGCAGTGTTTCAGGGCAGTGTTCAGTGGGTTTTGACACCTGACAACACCATTGCTCAAAGAAATGGACATGTCTGTCCCCTTCCAAGTTCTCCTCTTTTGTATCTAATCCTGTTTCTCATGTCCCTGTGCCAAGCAGCTGTAGACCTGCCTCTGTCCATAGGTGTGTTTGCATTTTTATTTTATATAAATATAATCATATTGCAAACTTTTTTTTTTTTTTGAGAAAGGGAATATGGAACTTACTCAGTTTATTGAGACCCGTCCACATGGTGCGTGAGTAGCAGTGGTGTCCGCCAGGGGCCGGGCCTGCAGTCTCCAGCAGGGCCCTCGCGTCTCTCCCAGGTCTGGGTGTTACAACTCAAGCAGCTTGAGTCTGTGCGTGGACAGAGGGTTTCGTTTCTCTTGAGTAAATATCTGGGAGTGCAGTGGGTGAATTGTGCAGTTAACTTCCCTTTAATTCCTGGGATGAATGCTACTTGGTTATGATATATTATTTCTTTTTTATTTTATTGGAATTGATTTCCCAAATGTATGTTAAGAATTTTGTGTCTGTGTTCCCTGTATGGCACATGGGAGAAAATATGTCCAGGGTGCAATTACTGGAGAAATTTAAGGCAGTGAGCACAAGCTATTTGGATTCCTTCCCCACATTAATTAGTACATTAATTAAAAAAAATTAGTTTTTTTTTCTTATTTGAAGTAGGACTAGCAAATTTACAGTTAAAGGAATGCAGTAAATAATGGAGTTTTCTGGAAGATGCCGTGGAAGTTACGGTAACTGGTCTGTGTAGCGTGACTAGGAAGGACAGCGTCAGGTCGGCAGTGGCTCTGTAATTATGGCAGATGAGCCTCAGAATGGCATTAGGCTCACAGATACCATACGTTAAATATCCCTCTTGGGAAAAATGGTCTGCAACACCCACCCAGTATTTAATTTCCTTTTTATGTTTATGACCTGTCTTTGCAATTATATTGAAGGTCCTTAAGAGCAAGAGTTGCTCTTTGTTTTAAGACCAAGCTATTTAATAAAGTTAAGGAGAAAAAATTATTTACTAATATTAGCTGAATCTAAAAAAGAAAAAAACATCAAAAATAAAAATTGACTAGTTTATATCCAGTCCCGCCTACCTGCTGTGCCACCACCATGCACACTGGGGACCATCTTTATCCTCCTCCTGCGGGTCTGTGTGTTGTGTTCATGTACTTGATTGGAGAACATGTGGAGGGGCCATGAGGATTTTAGGACTTTTATTACTTTTGCACAATTATTAGTGATGTAGTAGTTATTCTAGAGCTTAGTCCAGTTATCAGCTTCTCTGAGTTAAGAATCTCAGTGTTGGGTCTCCCTGGTGGTGCAGGGCTTAAAGACAGCGCTATCAAGGTATCGCCAGCCACTGCAGCCTGAGTTCGATCCCCGACTGGCCGGGGAGCAACCCACATGGCGCAGCAGACCTCTCCTGCCTCGCCCGCTGCTCCCCGCAGCAGTGGATTTCTGTCGTCTGCCTGTTCTGTTCCCCAGTCTTTGGTGAATCCTCTCACCTGCCCACATCTCTGACTTACAGCCCAGGTCTTGTATGCATAAATAAATAAAAAAAAAAAAGAATCTCAGTGTTACTGCAGTCATTTTCACAAAGGAAAGAATCAGGGCAAAATAGATGTAAAGAAAAGACAAGCACAGAGAAGTCAGAAATGTCACCGTGAGTCACTCAGCTCAGGCCCCGCACCCCGGGCGTCCCAGGCTGAATGGCTCCACGGGGTGCTGATTCCCGTCTGTGCTGGCCTAGACCCCTGCCAGAACGGAGGCTCCTGTGTGGACGGAGTGAACGCCTTCTCCTGCCTCTGCCTCCCCGGCTTCGTGGGGGACAAGTGCCAGACGGACATGAACGAGTGTCTCAGTGGACCCTGTAAAAACGGGGGAACCTGCTCCGACTACGTCAACAGTTACACCTGCAAGTGCCAGGCGGGTTTCGACGGCGTCCACTGCGAGAACAACATCGACGAGTGCACGGACAGGTGGGCACCGGGTGCCGGGCCAGCGTTGCGGGGAGGGCAGGCTGGCGGTCCCGGGTGCCAGCAGGGCGGAGCGCCCGCTTGGCCACACCCCAGATCCTGTCTGGCGCCCAACTCCTATCCTTGTAGACAAGTGGTTAAAGGGTTAGGGCCAGGGGTCGAAAAGCTTAGAGGGTTGGCTCGGCATTTGTTTCTTGCTTCGGCAGCAGAAGAGCTGTCCTTCTGGTGGGTTCTCTTGCTCATTCCAGTCGACAATCTAAAAATCCCCATTTGGTCGCATTTTGTTACCACTCTTTGTGCAATTTCTGGGAGCTTTTTTTAGTGCGCTTTATACAACACTATCAACAAGCATGTTCTGTTTTTCTTTCATAAAGAACTTTAGAGTCAAGTGCTATTTACTTAGCACTTACAGATACAATTGAGGGATAAAATGAGGTATGATACGAGGGAAACCGCAGAGGGCTGGGTAAAACCCGGAAAACTTTACCTTCTCTGGGAATTTCTAACAAGCCTCAGCCCTTTAAATACTCATAAGCCTCATAGTTGTGGAAGGGTGGTGTCACCCAGCCTAGGTTAGAGGGTGAAATTGACTGGATGGGGCGTTTGGGGTGCTTAGGAATAATTTCTTAGATTCCAGGCAACTTGCTTCCTTCAGTAGCAGGTGGGGGAGCCGGATTGCAGGGCCAGTAACGTTCTCCCCGTTTGCTTGCAGCTCCTGCTTCAACGGGGGCACTTGCGTGGACGGGGTCAATGCCTTTTCCTGCTTGTGTCCCGTGGGCTTCACCGGCCCCTTCTGCCTGCACAAGATCAACGAGTGCAGCTCTCGCCCTTGCCTGAACGACGGGGTGTGTGTGGACGGGCTGGGCAGCTACCGCTGCACCTGCCCTGTGGGCTACACCGGGAAGAACTGCCAGGTAGCTCGCGCCCCTGCCCTGCCCCCTGTAGCCGCTGCGTGACGCACCTGTCCCTCGTCCCCGCTAGGCAGTGAGCTTTCCTTTGGCTTCACCCAGTCGCCGCTGGCGCTGAGTGACGCTCTCTGTGCCCCATTTTAGACGCTGGTGAACCTTTGCAGCCGGTCTCCGTGCAAGAACAAGGGCACCTGCGTCCAGGAGAAAGCGGAGTCCCGGTGCCTGTGCCCCCCTGGGTGGGCTGGCGCTTACTGCGACGTGCCCAGTGTCTCCTGCGAGGTGGCTGCTTCCCAGAGAGGTGACTGGCCAGCTGCTGTGGTGGTGCGGGGGGTGGGGCGGGCAGCGGGGGACGCCAGGCTTTGACAAAAGGGGCTTCCATGAGCTCGCTCTGCCCTGGGCCTGAGCCCGGCATGCTGTCTCCCCCGGTTTCTCAGGGGTGCCCGTCGACCGCCTGTGCCAGCACTCCGGCGTCTGCATCAACGCCGGCCACTCGCACCACTGCCAGTGCCCGCTGGGCTACACGGGCAGCTACTGCGAGGAGCAGCTGAACGAGTGCGCGTCCAGCCCCTGCCAGCACGGGGCCACCTGCAGCGACTTCATCGGCGGGTACAGATGCGAGGTGAGCGGCGAGAGGGGCGGGGAGCTGGGCATCTAGCATGTCGAATTTAGCTGCTGGATTTTCCTTCTGCAATTTACAGTCATTTTACAGGACTAGTCTCTGCTTCTGTCCATCCCCCGTGCAGTGAGTAAGCTCTTTGCAGGGACCTGGCACCACCTGCTTCCTGGGGCGGCCCCTTGACCCCTCTCAGAGCCATTGCACAGGCACTTGCGCTGCCCTGAAAATCAGCGGGGGTCAGAAAAACCAGTCAAGGGGCGCCCCCCAGGCCCACGTTACACCCGTACCCATGGATCCGCCAACAGCTCCCTCAGAGGGTGTCACCCGGCCTCTTCTCCGGAGCGTCCTACAGAGGGGCCCATGTGGCTATTTGAGGACGTTTGTGGCTAAACAGACACTCACTGCCTTCTTAATACTTGGACTGATAATGGTTAGAATGGATGTGAGCAGGCACACGGGCATGACCTTGGCAGCGGGTCAAACCCCCGGCAGCCCTGAGAAGGGCCCCCTCCGCCCATGCTCCTCCAGTGGGACCTGTTAGATGTAAAAGCCTCTGGCACCAAACTAAAATCTGTACACATGCAGGCATTTTATTATTTTCACATGTTTTTTGTAGTTTTGTTTTATTTTTTAAGATTTATTTATTCATGTGTACAAGAGCTGGGGTACAGGCCAGAGATGCAGGAGGGTGAGAGGATTCACCAGAGACAGAGTAGGGAACAGAACAGGCAGACTGACGAAATACACTGCTGAGGGGAGCAGCGGGCGAGGCAGGAGAGGTCTGCTGCGCCGTGTGGGTAGCTCCCTGGCCAGCGGGATCGAACCCTCACTGCAGAGGCTGCGGACAGCTTCACAACGCTGCACTCAACGGCCTGCACCAGCAGAGAGGCCCTGGTTTTTTTTTGTAGTTTTAAATGGACCCTTTTCCAGCTTGGGAGGTGTAAATGGCACATCGGGTGGTGAGAGGCCCCAGGTGTAGATCATGGTCCTTTATCACTTGGGTGTTGTCCGAGGGTCCCCTTCACCTCGATGATTTACACCTTATCACAGTTGCCTCTTTCTGGAGGGAATATTTAACTTCTCTCTTGAGAAATTTCAAGTACGCCACATCCTATCCAGCTACACCCGCATGGCTCACATTGACAGCAGCTCCCCACCCTTCATCTTGGAGTCAGAAGCGGGGGTCTCCCCTCCCTCCCTGCCCCCAGCTCCTGGTAGCCACATTTTAAGTAAAGGTTGAAAATGTCTCAGAGGTGTGTGTGCTTCACACGGCCCCACCGCCCTGCCGTGGCCAGCTGAGCCTGGCACACACACCTCTTGGGGCTCTGGCCATGGGCTCCAGGCTGACCTGCAGCGTCACCTAGACGGGAGCCACCTGTGCTCTTCCCCTCCAGGAGTCCACGTGCTCCCCTCGCTGCTGCCTCCTCCTCTCTGGATGGTCTCTGGTCTGCGGGACTTCCCCGTGCAGACCGGTCAGCAGTACCCAGATGAAGCTCCTGCACACTGGGGTCCTTTTGCTCGATGAGCCCTTAAATGCCCTGAACTCTGTCTTCCGCAGCCGGGAGAGGGGCCACCCCGACCCCCGTCCCCAACGTGACCAGCGTCACTCAGGCAGTTCCCTGTGCCCTGCGCTCCAAGCACGTTTACCGGGAAGCTCTGCCCCCGGCAGGGAGGGGAGTCCTGGCTAGAGTCCTCTCGAAATACCCTCAGAATCCTCAGTCCTCATGTCCTCTGCAGAGTCACACGTTGCCTAGAAGAGAGAAACGCGTCAGCTGCGGGTTGAGCCTGCTGGGTGGCCAGTGGCCTGTGGAGTGAGGAGAACGCACGGCTGGGCAGGGGTAGCGGGTTGCAGCCTCGTCCCCGCTCTCGTCCACTCATGTGTCCTGCATCCAGCCCGGCCCAGCATTTCTCATCCTTTTCTCTTGCTCCTGGCAGTGCGTCCCGGGGTACCAGGGTGTCAACTGTGAGTACGAGGTGGACGAGTGCCAGCACCGGCCCTGCCAGAACGGAGGCACCTGCGTGGACCTTGTGAACCACTTCAAGTGCTCCTGCCCGCCGGGCACGCGGGGTATGACTCGGCCCTGCCCACCCCGTCCAGGCTCCTCCAAGCTAGAAACCCATTTTCAGTGTCGGGCTTTAAACAGCTCAAGACAGTAAAGCTGGCTTCTTTCTGGGCACTTCGTTCTGCCCGCTGGTGACTCTCACGCCTTCACTCTCCTCTCAGCCAGCGCTGCCGCCCTGACTGACAGCTGCGGTTCGGTCTGACAGCTGCAGCCTCCTCTGTTCACAGGATGTAGAACTGATCCAGCGTCATAACAAATTAGCCGAGTTTGCAGGGATTCTTGGTGCTTCCGAGGAAAGCAGTTAGTGGCACGAGCGGCTCACAACTTACCAGCTCATGTATTTTTTTTATTTTTTATTTATTTTTTAAAGATTTATTTATTTATTTATACATGCACTGGGTACAGTCAGAAGCGCGGAGGGTGAGAGAATCCACCAGAGCTAGAGCGGGGAGCAGAACAGGCAGACTGATGAAATACACTGCTGAGGGGAGCAGCGGGCGGCAGGAGAGGTCTGTGCGCCATGTGGGACCCTCCCCCCACCCGCGGCCGGGGATCGAACCGGCGCTGCAGAGGCTGCGGGCAGCTTCGCAGCCCAGGGCTCAACAGCTGCGCCACTGGGGAGGCCCTCATGTATTTTTTTTAAACAAGCCGATCTCACCTCCATAGGTTGGGGGCCAGGGAAGGGAACATTTGCTGTTAATAGAGCCCGGAGCAGGCGCCTCTTGCCATGAGCCTGAATGTGGGAACCTCGGTGAGGCCCCGGGAGGTGCAGCCGGAGACAGCTGTGAGCTTTGCCTCCAAGCCACTTCTGGAGCGAGTCTGGATGGCTGTCCAAGGAGACGTGGCGTGTAGTACCTCTCAGAGCAGCTGAGAAGCAGAAAGTCAGAGGCCAGCTGCTCTTGTGAGACGTTTTCTTTCAATGTCAAAAGACAATAAGAGCTCAGGAAAGTATTCATTGTGTCTCAGACCTTCGCGTCAATTTACCTTCCTTGAGCTCAGATATTGGCTGAATTAAAATCAAGCCTCACCCCGCTAGTGGGCTAGAGGAGCGAGGTTCAAAATGTCGAGAAAACTAAGGAGAAAGAGTCTTTATTTTTTTTTTGGTGGGACCCTCACTGGTGGCCGGGGATCGAACTGGCGCTGCAGAGGCTGCGGGCAGCCTCGCAACCCAGCGCTCAAGCTTTAAATGGAAGATTTGGCCCTGGAAAAGGAGAGGTGCTTTCTGCTCTAGAAGTGAGTAGTTGAAAGACTAGCAGGAGTCAGCTTTGATTCGCTGTGAGATTGTGCCTTTGAATGATTGTCCGTGTAGGATAAGCTGTGACTCTGGCGGTAGCAAAGAAACCTCAGTCTCACTGGCTTAACACAACAAGGTGTTTTCTGGTTTTTGGTTTTTCTTTTGGTGACACAGATGAACTTTGATGTTTGCAGGGCTGCTCTGTCTGTATTTTAGTATCAATTGACTTTTTATATTTATTGGCTTGGAGCTTGCCTTCGGGGCCCCCTTAGCGGTGGAGGAGAGAGCTCGCGGTCTCACGCAGAAGCTCTTCCCACCTCGGTCTGGAAGGGACACCAGACCCCGCTGGGGTCGTAACGTGCAGGCGGGAATGAGTGATTGTCTCAGCCTGACCCCGGGCAAGGCTGGGGACCTGAAAGAGAACAGGAGTATTCACTGAGCACTAACAATTACAGCTGTGCTGTAAACTTCCTATTCACTAGGGCTTCCAGTCCTAGAAAGGAATAGTCCAGAAGGCAGCCACGGTTCTCTTGTAACTCATAAGGACGACTTAAACAGCACTTTCGTTATTTTTGTTGACCGTCTCTTTGTCCCAGCCCTTGGCATCGCCCCACCCTTTGTGACTCCATGTTCTTCGTGGAGGAGTTGGCTGTTCTTCCTCCTGGGGACCCTTGTGCGTGATCAGCTGCTTCTCTGCTGGTGCTTCCAGGACCCCCTGTCCTGGTCTCTCGATGGCTTGACCTTGATGCATAGGGGCACGCCCTTGCGTGGTCATGTCATTGGCTTCCTGGGCCCGATCCCAGTGTGTGCGTCTAGGCCACACCACGGGGACAGCAGCCCTTGGATGATGGAGGAGCCCAAGAGCCCAGCCTGGTTCCAGCCCTCTCTGCCCGAGGCAGTGTTAGGCTTTGAGGACAGGGCCAGGCCTCTGGGACCGCCCTCTGCAGGTGCTGCCACCAGGCTCCTGACCAACGTGGTCACCACTGGGCGGTCCCTCAGCGCCCGCCTGGGCTCAGTGCGAGCAGCAAGCCAGCTTATCTGCGTCTCGGACCAGCCGCCTGTGACTTGGAGGTTCGGTTAATTGGCTTAGAATGAGTCACAGCACTCAGGAAACCTGTTTCCTCACCAGAGCGCTGACTTGTTGCAGAGGGTGGCGCTCAGGAACAGCTGGGTGGAGGAGCTGCCCGGAGACAGGGAGAGAGCACCAGGCTCTCCTTTACCCAGAACGTGCTCCGGCTGGAGTCTCTCGGGTTTCCTTTTGCAGTGGTTTCTCTGTTCATGCCTGTAGCCTTACTTGTCATTACGCTTCTAGTATTTAATAGATTAGACATCTGTGAAACACAATACAAATGTTTCCTCAGTATATTGAGTTGAATCTTGACTTTCTCTGTGGTGATTTTTCCCATCTAGAGCTTTCAATTTTTACATTTGTAATAAATAGTCATTATTTTTACCCACTCCGTTGCTCATACCCTTTAACCCTTACTCTCTCCCCACAACTTCTTTGCCTCAGAAAGGCTCACTTCACTTGCTAGCGTGCACTAGTGTTTCTTAGCATTTGGTCAAACTTGTCCACCGTGTAAATGTCCCACCTTGGTCTTCGTCATTCCAACTTGCTTTACATATAATCCCCTCGAGCGCCTTCCATGTTGCTGTAAGTGGCGACGTTCTGTCTTTCCTTGTGACCGGATGGTGTTCCACCGTGTGGATGGGCCATGTCCTGCCGCAGTGAACATTACAGAGCATAGACTTTTTCCAGTTGTGGTTTCGTATTTTGGGGGTACATACCTGGGGGTGGGATTGCTCGGCCACACGTATTTCCATTTTATCTTTTAAAAGTAAATTAGCAATCATTTTTGCGACCTCTGAAACGTGGTCCTAGCCACCAACCCTGTTGACACGCTACGGTCACAAAGGCCTGACCCGTATTTTCTATTAGAATGTTGGGGTGCTTTTGTCATCTGCTGCTGCTTTTTCTCAGCACAATTGTCTGACTGGTCTTTTGTCCAGTGAATAGAGGTAGCACCTTTATCCCATTCTGGATTCCCTTGTGCATTTTCTTTCTTGTTCTATACATTTATCAATGTCACTGTTTAAACTATGAAGGGACCTGTTTTTCTGCATTTTGCAGTCTGCTTATAGTTTATTTTTCCATTTAACTTTAGGATCAGATTGTATATTGAAAAATCTATTTTTTTTAATTGGGGTCACCTTAAGTTTATGAATTTGTATAGAGACAACAGCTATCTTTATGATGAGGAGTCTTCCTAACCAAAGCATAGCATATTTCCATTTATTTAAGCCTCCTTTTGTGTCGATTTGGAACCTTAAATCTCTTCAAAGTGGTCTAGTACATTTCTTAAGATTTTTCCTAGATAGTATTTCTTTTTTCTGTTGCTTTTGGAAATGAGGCTTTTTTTTTTCTCTCTCTTGCATTTCCTTTTTCTTTTTAATAATTTTTCTTGTATTAGCATGAGCTACAAGTGCAAGTGATAGGAACATAGGGTTTCTTCCTAGTCTTTTTCTTGAGCTCTGGTTTCCTCACCCTTCAGCTGGGACCCAATTACTTCCCAGGGGTCCACTCTGCTGGGGTGTGAGGGTGGGCAGGTGTGAAACCCTAAGTGTGTTCTTGCCTTTGCTCTGCTGCTCCCCGGGTGTCAGCTGCGGCCATGGCAGCCTGGCCTCCCCCAAGACGCCCCCCGCAGATAGGCCGAGCCGTGACCTGTTTAATACGCCCAAGAGGACGCGTCTCCTTTGCTGGAAAGCTGCGTCCCCGGCGCTCCCATAACCCTCTGCTCTTCTCCCTGCCCTCAGGTCTGCTTTGTGAAGAGAACATTGATGACTGTGCTGGGGGTCCCCACTGCCTTAACGGCGGTCAGTGCGTGGATAGGATCGGGGGCTTCAGCTGCCGCTGCCTGCCTGGCTTCGCAGGGGAGCGGTGTGAGGGCGACATCAACGAGTGCCTCTCCAGCCCCTGCAGCTCCGAGGGCAGCCGGGACTGCATCCAGCTCACCGACGACTACCAGTGCGTCTGCCGCAGCGCCTTCACCGGTGAGCGTTGGGCCCTGCGGGGCCCTCTGTGAGGAACTAGGCCAGTGAATTCAGGGGCCCACGATTTTCCTAGGTCTGTGGTCCATGGGTGTCATGCTCTACACCCATGTCCATGGGTGTCAGTTTCTACCTCTTATTTTTTCCCTGAGATGCTTTCTCTTCTGTTACGCACTGATTTTGTCACACTGTAGAAGGAATCAAGAAAGAGACAGGGCATTGGGCAAAGTTAGATTTCAGAGCTGTTGTAGAAGACACAGAGTGGACCATCGATGCAGGGGTAGGTACAGGTCCCCGTGGCGTCCAGAACATTCGTGCTGTGGCCTGGCGTCCAATCTGACCACTTCCTGGGCTTCCCTCCTTGGACACGTGGCACCTGGAGCACCTGGGTGGCTCCAGCCCACGTGTGGGACCCAGAGGCGCTTTACAGCCGTCGAGGGAACTTACGGGATTGGGTGCAAATTAGGGTGTGTTTAACCAAAAAGTAAAGGATGCGGGTGTGAGCAGAAAAGCCGCAGGGACCACAAGTCTGCCCTGAGCAGCAGGAACTGGCTCCACTGCCCGTATTTTCTCGGATTCCATTTGCCCATCATGCAATGCCCTGCCTCGGAATCGGGGCTTCGTCCCAGCTCTTACCAGTTACTCCGGGAGGAGGGCAGCTGGCGACTGGGGCACGGGAGCCATCTGTGCATCTAACCATGGCAGCAGCGTCAAATTCCGAGGAGAAATCTGTCCTGTGTTTTCGGGGGTCACTTCAACCCTTATGCAGCCGTGGGGTTTCCTGCGCTGGGTGTGTGGCCAGGTGTCGAGTCATGGAGAAGCTGCAGTGATGTGTTCACGGTCATCGTTGGCACGCTGGACTCGGTCACATTTTGGCTCATCTCCAACCTTCCTTTCTGTGCTAAGTGGCTGCCACCTTTAAGGACATTGGAGATTTATAAAGAATGTGGGGGGGATTTCACAACAGGAAGCTGCCCGGCTGTGTGATGTGGAGACAGGGAGTGGCTGGTGTGTGCAGCCTCCTGGAAGCCCCAGGGCCCGCTCCTGCCCCTCTCGCTGGCTCTGAGGCGTCCCTGGCCTGGGAACGCTGGCAGGCATGTTCCAGCCAAGGGGATGCATGAAGGAAGGGTGGGGGCCGTCTAGAATCGGGTCCCCTAGCCAGGACGGGGTGTTGTACATGAGCCACTCGCACTCCCTGGAGCTCATGGTGCTGCAGCTGCCCAGGGCCGCGGGGGCTCACCTGGGCATGTTCCTGCGCAGCTGCTGCTGTGACCGAAGGGACTGGCACCTCAGACTCTGGCTCCAGCCCCTTGGCCAAACGAGGTGCTGCTTTGGTTTGCTTTTTAAAACTGCCTCTTCCCTCCCGGTGACCGCGGGCTTGGCATGCCTGTCCCCTGCTGTTGGCCCGAGGCCCCAGCTGCCTGGTGTCTGCCCGGCGTTTCCGTGGCTGAGCCCACCCTGTCGAGAGGTGCCGCGCCCCGTGGTTCCTGCCCCGTCCTGGCCCCTCCCTCGGCCCCCCTCGGATGCTCCGAGCAGCTCGCGTCCCCGGGGTTTGGCTCAGGGACTCACGGTCGCTCCGCCTGCCTTTTAAAACTGCTTCTTGTGTTCTGCTTCGAGGTCGCCACTGTGAAACCTTCATCGACGTGTGCCCCCAGAAGCCCTGCCTGAACGGAGGGACGTGCGCCGTGGCGAGCAACATGCCCGACGGCTTCATCTGCCGCTGTCCCCCGGTGAGTGCCCGCTCCCGCCTGCGGCTCCGCCCTCTGCTCAGTCTGTGCCAGCACGGGAGGGAGGGATGTTCCCACATTCCCGGAGAGCGCTCTGGAATGTTCCTTGATTTCTGCACCTTCAGAAGCAGGCACTGGGGTTTCCGTGCCAGACTGTTAAGATACTGCCAGAGCGAGGAAGCTCCCTGATGTGTGACCGTCCATCTTCAGAAGCGCCACGGGGAGGCCCTAGAGTGGCGGGGTATTCCCTGGAAGGAGACCAGTGTCTGTAGTCGGGGTCTCGGCGTGGGCGAGGGGCTGGACGCCTGCTGGGCTCGCGTTCCCCTTTTGCCACTGCTAGAGGCTGACGCCTTCCCCGAACAAAGACCACTGTTTGTGCGAGATCCAAAAGAAGAATCGTCCTGTAAGCTTGGACGGGGCCGAGCAGGAAGTAAGAGAAGAACATGACATGGGAATGCCTTTTAGAGGCCCCAGAACCCCTGCAGTGATCCCCGCTGCAGCGCCGTGTAGAGTGATCTGATGCTGCTGGGGACGTGCTGGCCAGCACTTGTCTCCTGAGCCTGCACCTGCCATGACTGTCCGACTTGACTTCTCGAAGTGAGCTCTCCCCGTGAGAAACGTGCCCGTCCATCCCACTGGAGGGGCCTTTTCTCAGAACTCGCTCCAGGAGGCTACGTGGAGGAATCTTAGCCAAGTGTCTAGTCTTTCTCTCTCTTAGAAGTGTGGCAGAGGGGGGATTTGGAGAGAAAAGGGGTCAGACCCTCAAAAGTTGGCTGCTGTCCTCAATTCATGCCCCGATTTCCACAGGGATTCTCGGGGGCAAGGTGCCAGAGCAGCTGTGGAAACCTGAAGTGCCGGAGAGGGGAGCAGTGCGTGCACTCGGCCTCGGGACCCCGCTGCGTGTGCCCCAACCCCAAGGACTGCGAGCCTGGCTGTGCCAGCAGCCCCTGCCAGCATGGGGGCAGCTGCTTCCCTCAGCGCCAGCCTCCTTACTACTCCTGCCAGTGTCCCCCGCCGTTCTGGGGCAGCCGCTGCGAGCTGTACACAGCCCCCACCAGCACCCCGCCCGCCACCTGCCTGAGCCAGTACTGCGCGGACAGGGCCCGGGACGGCGTCTGTGACGACGCCTGCAACAGCCACGCCTGCCAGTGGGACGGTGGGGACTGTTCCCTCACCATGGAGAACCCCTGGGCCAACTGCTCCTCTCCGCTGCCCTGCTGGGACTATATCAACAACCAGTGTGACGAGCTGTGCAACACGGCCGAGTGCCTGTTTGACAACTTCGAGTGCCAGGGGAACAGCAAGACGTGCAAGTAAGGGCGACGAGGCCCCCGGTGGCCGAGAGACACTGTCACTAACATAGCGCAGCTTCTCTTCTTCTGCCTAACCACTCCGCCGCTTCAGCCCAGGCCGCCTCTGCCGCGCAGACGGGTGCCCAGGCCCTCCCCTGGCATCGCACGCTGTCCGCGCTCTGCCTGCTCCAGAGGCCCGGGGTGCTCGCTGTAGAAGCACCCCCTCTGCCTGTCTCTGCCTTCCTACCTGCCGTTCTTGCGACCTCGGGAGGTAACTCGGGCTCCCCCACATAAGCTGCCTGCAGGTGCATGGAAAGGTCTGTACCTCGCTCTGCTCTCTCACCTCCTCCCTGTTTCTCAGACCGTGTTTCCCCTGGTTGGTTTATCCAGGGGCGTGAGCTGGACTCGGCCAGGAGTGCGCGGCCGTCACTGGTGCAGTTACGGGCGGCTTCCTAGTGCCCTGCCTGTGAACCCCGCCGCTGACCGCGGCCCTCGTTAGTTCTCCGCACCCTCGCGATGCGGTTTGTTAGTGACCCTTCACAGACGAGCCCGAGGGGCTAGAGAACCCTAGACACTCACCGTGTCTTCTGACCCCTAGATGCTGCACTGAGCTCACGCAACAAGTCAAACAGGGACCCTCTCCAGGGTGGGGCGGGGGTGCGGGAGGGAGGGGATCGCACTTGAAACGGCCCCTGTGCCATTTAGGTTTCAGACTCTAATTCCTTTTCCCCAAATTTGGAGACACTGTGCCCGTTATTGGGGTATCTGGGGTATCCTGTGTGGGAGTCACCCCCCCACATACACACACACACTTTCCACGGCAGGGGTTCCATCCTGAAAGGGGCAGAAATGCGCCCTGAGGACAGGTCCTCTGCACAGCAGCTCACGACGGCCAGGTCTCTGCCGCGTTGGGGCACCTCCTGGAGGCGGCTCTTATCTGCAGAGGGCCCAAGTCACCTCGCCAGGGTGGGTGGGTATGAGGTCAGAGAGGCAAGAGCGGGGTGACCCGAGTTGTAGGCGCTGAGCGTAACCAAGGCTGCAGCTGCCAGGACCCCGAAGTCCTCCCAGCACGGGAACACGTGTTGGTCCTCCCTCCGGGAGCACTTCCCTCTGCTGTGTGGGACACACTCAGGGACAGGAGAGTCAGGAAAGGCCTCCCCATGCATTGGCGCCTGTCTAGGCCACGCAAGGTGGGTTAGAACGTCCAGGCTCATTCCAGACAGGAACCAGACTGCGCTCAGGCCCAGCTGAGCCCGCTCCTTGTTTGCTGTCTCCCCCGCGCCCGCCCAGGTACGACAAGTACTGTGCAGACCACTTCAGGGACAACCACTGCGACCAGGGGTGCAACAGTGAAGAGTGTGGCTGGGACGGGCTGGACTGCGCTGCCGACCGGCCCGAGAACCTGGCCGAGGGGACGTTGGTGATTGTGGTGCTGATGCCCCCGGAACAGCTGCTTCAGGACTCGCGCAGCTTCCTGCGGGCGCTGGGCACCCTGCTCCACACCAGCCTGCGCATTAAGCGGGACTCCCAGGGCGACCTCATGGTCTACCCCTACTATGGGGAGAAGTCGGCGGCCATGAAGAGGCCGAGGATGGCACGCAGATCTCTTCCTGGAGATCAGGAGCAGGAGGTGGCCGGGTACGTTTCTGGGTTCTGACCTTCAGAGGACGTAGTTTTATTCAGCTGAGCACTTTAATGCACGGATGTCCCGATGGAGTCTGCAAAAATGCAAAGGCAGATGGTGCACCAAGTGAAAGCAGTCCACTACCCCAGGATTTACGTCTGCGGGTTCTGAAAGGGGGGCTGGGCCAGCAGGACGCCAGGAGGATGGCCTCAAAGGCAGGATCCCTTCCTTGTGCCAGGGCCACCTCAAATCCCTCATTAGTGATCCCACCTTCGTGTTAACCACCGTGCCCTGCCTGCGAGCCGCACCATTTAATGTGGCCCTGGTAGGTTCTCTGCACCCTGGTGATGCAGTTTGTTGAGCCTTCATAGACGGGCCTTCAGGGGTTAAAGAACTTGCCAGACGCACAAGGCGTCTTCTGACCCCTAGACTTCTCCCCCTGAGTCTGACTCTTAGACTTCCCAAGGGACGGCAGTGAGGGGGAGCGTGGGAGTTGGAGTTCAGAGACAGCGCCTTGGTTTCTGAGGTCACTCTGGAGGCAGCGTCACAGAGGCGGGGAACCCCGTGCCGAGTGGGGGTGCAAAGCTCGTGAAACCCTCTAACTCAGCCGGCCTTGTAGCCTCTGATATATCCACCACGTCCCTTTTTCCTCTTCGGTGACACCCACAGCTCTAAGGTGTTTCTGGAAATTGACAACCGCCAGTGTGTGCAAGATTCAGACCAGTGCTTCAAAACCACGGATGCGGCAGCCGCTCTCCTGGCTTCTCACGCCATCCAGGGCACCCTGTCCTACCCTCTCGTGTCTGTTGTCAGTGAGTATCCCTGGTGTGAAGGGACACACGGGCGGCGACCCTTGGGGGCAGCAGGGACAGGTACCCATCCCGCCAGCACCTCTAGTTCCACGCCGGGGCGGGCAGAGCTGACACTGGGCCCACGTCTCTGCTCAGCCCCTCCCGTCTCTGCTTGCAGGTGAGTCCCTGAAACCGAAGCCCACTCAGCTTCTCTACCTTCTTGCTGTTGCGGTCCTCATCATCCTGTTCATTATCCTGCTGGGGGTGATCATGGCCAAGCGGAAGCGGAAACATGGTTCCCTCTGGCTGCCGGAGGGCTTCACCCTGCGCCGGGACTCCAGCAACCACAAGCGCCGGGAGCCGGTGGGACAGGACGCCGTGGGGCTGAAGTAAGGCCCTCAGCCGTGGGGAGCAGGGTTAAGTCCAGACGCACATCTCACTGAGTCGGGGTTGTAACTCCTGCCTCTCTCCGCACACACTTCATGCCTGGCCAGGCATGGGAACTAGTGCCCACGTTGGGTGCCCGCTCTCTGCATGTTGCCACAGCGGCCCAGTGCTTCGTGGAAGCTGCTCAGTGCTAAAGGAAAGGTGATTGACTCAGGTGATGGGATGCAAAATACAGCCCATCTCAGGGGTTAAAGAACTTGCCAGTCGCACACAGAATCTAAAGAACTTGCCAGATGCTTGAAGAGTGTAGCCATGAGGTGTACACGGGGCATGCTCTGCAGGCCAAGTGTCCATTTGTGACTAACCTCTGTCCTGTGTTTCCCCTTCATACCCTGTTGTACCAGAAACCTCTCCGTGCAAGTCTCAGAGGCCAACCTCATTTGTTCTGGAACCAGTGAACACTGGGTCGACGACGAGGGGCCTCAGCCAAAGAAAACCAAGGTGAGTGGCTGTGGGAAAACCACCATCGCCAGCCGTCAGCTGTTCTTTGGTCTGCGGTTTCCTGAGTGGGAGGAAAGTGGGCGTCTTCTCTGTTGGCCAGGCAGTGGAGACCTCGGGTTGCTGTGCAGGAACCGGAGGTGACCCTCAGGGCTGAGCTACCTGTGCGTGTTTTCCACAGACGTCTGATAGAGCAGGACTGCACGCTGTGCTCTCAGTAGTGGAATAGAACCGCGGGGTGTGGGCAGCAGTGTCCACGATCACCAGAGAGCCTCTCGGCACTTCGCCGTCTGGAAGGAAAGGTGGAAGTAAACAGTGGGAGAAAGTCAGTGACCATTCAGTTTATATTTTGAACCCAGGAAGCTAACACCACGTAGAAGTTAGAGGGAGCTGAGCTGAGGCTGATGTGGAAGGGAGCCATGCCCCAGAGCATCGACAGCCGCTCTGCATGTGTCCTGGGCTACCCCAAACCCTCCTGGAGGGAGGGAGGAGCATCCAGGCCTGCAGTAGCGCGTGGCGGCTGAGAACATTGCCTTTGTTACAGTCAGGTCTGGATTTAAGTTCAAAACTCTGCTGCTTTGTAGCGGGCAGATTACTTCTTTGTCCTTAGTTATCCTTACCTATAAATGGGGACAATAATTTAATTTTCTCTGTGAGTTGTTGTGAGGATTTAGGTCTAGCAGTATCTGTCAAGTGTCTTGGCTACTTTATATCACAGTCAGAATTCAAGAAAGGGCGTCTGCATTATAAATCAGGCAGCTAATTATTGTTCAACTAATGCTTCCTGCGAGCTGATGCTTGTCGGACAATGTTAAGCACATGGAGACAACCTCGAACAAGCCGTGCAAGCTTTAACAGTGGTGCGCTGCTGGCGTAAGCCGAGTGTGCGCTTTACGACTAACAAGAGGAATGAAAGTCTGATTTCCATCTGGAGGGTGGGTAGAGTTTTCCTCATGTTGGGAGAGACCATGGCAGCCAGAGGGCACAACACAGGCACAGGCCTGGAAGCTAGAAAAGATGCTTTGGGGTCTGTAGGGGGCACAGCAGGCAGGTTTGTAGGGGACACACGAAGGCTGAGGCCCAGAGTGTGGGCGTGGCGGTTGAAAGGGTTGCACAGAAGATACTGGAGAATAAACGCATCCCAGGAACAGGAGGAAACCGAAGGAACAATTCGGAGGGTCACAGTGGGGAGAAAGAACAGCGGCGGGAGGTGTGGCGAGATGGCGAGAGGCTGGACCAGCGCTCATCCCCGAGCTCAGCCAGGCGGGTGAGGAGAGCTGTCTGCACTTTCAGGCTGAAGACGAGGCTCTGCTCTCCGAAGAAGACGACCCCATCGACCGACGCCCGTGGACGCAGCAGCACCTGGAAGCTGCCGACATCCGTAGGACCCCGTCGCTGGCGCTCACACCCCCGCAGGCCGAGCAGGAGGTGGACGTGTTGGACGTGAACGTCCGTGGGCCCGGTCAGCACCTGCAGCCGCTTCCATGAGGCCCCTTGGCTCGCGTGCTGCTCTCCCTCTTGGGCCACTTGGGATGCTCCCTGTGCTGTGCTCGCGGGATGCAGGCGTGCGGAGATTGGGAGCCAGATGAGCGGGAGGGGAGGAAGCTCACATGGCTGTCCGTGCAGCAGCCCCATTGCATATCAGGCTCATTGCACGTCTTTTTTTTTTTTTTTTTTTTTGTAATTGAGGATGGTAACTGCATGTTTACTTCCTATGGAGGCAGCCAGTTTACAACACTGTGTGTTCAGAGGTGCAGGATCACACCTCTTCAGGCGCGTGTCACCACCCCACAGCCCACGGGGCCCCCACGCCCGGCTCTTCACCCGAGCTCCCCCCCCCCCAGTACCCTTAATTCTGTAGGCAGATTCCTAGGGTTTGTTTTTAGTTTGGTTTTGTCCAACCCGGTCTTTTGTTTCTCTATATTCCACAGACGAGTGAAGCCATCTGCTCTATTTCCTTTGACTTAATTCCCTTTGCCTCATCCCCTCCAGCTCCATCCCTGTTTTAGAGATGGCGACGCGTTCATCTATTTTATAGCTCAGTAGTCGTCTGCTGTGTATTTAGATACCACAGTTTTTGGCCTGTTGTTTTTAAATGGGTGAAGTGGCATTATTTTACATCTTTGTGTTTTGGCCACGTGCGTTTCTCCCCTGAGCTGTGGTCATGGTAGCATTCCCCCCACAGCCTCCAGACCCCTCTCATCTCTCCCCTCGTGGGAGCCTCAGATCTGTGGTCATTTTCAAGGATTGGTTTTATAATTTGTCTGACCCTTTGTTGTTTTTTTTTTAAAGATTTATTTATTTATGCATACAAGAGCTGGGGTACAGGCCAGAGATGTGGGGGGTGAGAGGATTCACCAGAGAGTGAGGATTCACCCACAGAGTGGGGAACAGAACAGGCAGACTGACTGAAATACACTGCTGAGGGGAGCAGCGGGCGAGACAGGAGAGGTCTGCTGTGCCATGTGGGTAGCTCCCTGGCCGGCTGGGGATCAAACTCGTGCTGCAGAGGCTGCGGATTGCTTCATAGTGCTGTGCTTAACTCCTTGTGCCACCAGGGAGACCCTGACCCTTTGTTTTGTGTCTCTGTGTTCCCCATAGTGACACCATGTGGTGTTTCTCATTCTCCTCCTGGCTTATTTCACTTAGCACAGTCCCTTCCAGCTCCATGCATCTTGCTGCAAATAGCATGAGTTTATCGCTCTTGACCACCGAGTGATAATACCCCACAGTGTATATAGACCCCGTCTTCTTGATCCACTCATCTGTTTGGGGGCATTTAGGTTGTGTCCATTTCTTGGCCGCACTCCTATGTTTATATACTCAGTACAGAAAGACCCTCATCAGAGCAAGTAGGTGGCAAATGTAAAACTAATTGCCGGCGACCCCGGGAAGCATAGGCATTCCCTCCCCCGACCCCACCAAGAATGACTTTGCTCATGTCGACCTTCTCCTTCCTGTAGATGGCTGCACCCCGCTCATGCTGGCTTCTCTCCGAGGAGGCAGCTCAGACATGAGTGATGAGGATGAGGATGCAGAGGACTCTTCTGCCAACATCATCACTGACCTGGTCTACCAGGGCGCCAGCCTGCAGGCCCAGACGGACCGCACTGGCGAAATGGCCCTGCACCTGGCAGCCCGCTACTCGAGGGCGGACGCTGCCAAGCGGCTCCTGGACGCGGGCGCAGATGCCAACGCCCAGGACAACATGGGCCGCTGCCCTCTCCATGCTGCCGTGGCCGCTGACGCCCAGGGCGTCTTCCAGGTGAAGGATGTGGGAAGAGTCAGTTCTTGATGGAGCTGTAGAGTCTTTGTCGAGGGCCTTCCTGTCCCCTCTGTGCATTCAGTGGTTCCTTGAGAGGATAGGGGCACGGTGGAGTCAGGTTTTCTGCGTGGGGAAGCAGCAGAGGGAGGCGGGCAAAGGGACTGGCTGACTAGCGGTGGGACCCGCAGCAGAAAACACCAGAGTTCTGATTCCCGATCACTGCCCTCCTCCATGAGACAGAAGGCCTCCCTGTGAGCTGTCAGGCACGAGGCTGGCGTGGCCCAGGCTGCACAGCCTCCCCTGCACAGGAGCCTGTCTCCGAGTGCCCGCTACTTGTTGGTGCTCACATCCACGCAGTTGCTGATGGGCCACGGTAGTGCCTTGGGCCCGAGGATGACAGAACATTTCTTGCCTCTGGGAACTGCAGGGTTGCACAGCCCCAGTGTGCTTGTGCCTCTCTGAGTTTCTGTCATATTTCACCTGGTGACTTTCTCTCTACTTTCTCCTCTTGTAGATTCTGATCCGCAACCGAGTAACGGATCTGGATGCCAGGATGCATGACGGCACCACGCCCCTGATCCTGGCTGCCCGCCTGGCCGTGGAGGGCATGGTGGCAGAGCTGATCAACTGCCAGGCTGACGTGAATGCCGTGGACGACCACGGTAGGGAGGTGGCGCCGGGTGGGGCGGGTTCTGACTTGAAGGCCTGATCCGTCTAAGCAGGGGAACTGTGACACAGCCCTGCAAGAACTGTGTCAGATCTAGACGCACTTACAAGTCATTCATTCATTCCTTCTTCCTTTTAATGTGTTGAGTTCAGATAGTTGAGCCAGCAGGAGGTCTGCAGATAGGAAGATGGGAGGGAATTTTTCATGCGGGTTCTGGGACCTCAAAGTAGGCCTATGAGGTGTGGCTTCCCAGGGGTGTTACCCTGGTTAGGAGGACTTAGGAGAGTTGACTTCCCTCATGGTCTTTGTAGAAACCCTGAACAATATATTGGCATATAAGGAAGAAAAAGGTTATTGTTCACTGTGTGAGGGGCAGATTCTGCTGGGTGGAGGGTGTGGTGCCCATAGTCAAGTGTTCCTTTTTTTTTTTAAAAAAAAAAAGCCATCTTTATTTATGCATACAAGAACTGGGGTGTAGGCCAGAGGAGCGGGGGATGAGAGGATTCCCCAGAGACAGAGTGGGGCGCAGAACAGGCAGAGCTACTGAAATACACTGCTGAGGGGAGCAGCGGGGAGTCAGGAGAGGTCTGCTGTGCCATGGGGGTCAGATCCCTGGCCGGGGATTGAACTCGGGCTGCAGTGGCTGTGGATTGCTTCATAGTGCTGAGACTTAACCCCTTGCACCACCAGGGAGGTCCCTCAAATGCTCCTTTGCCTAGAGGTCTTCTGAAGGCAAGGCAGTCAGCATTTGTGGACCAAAGCAAAAGACGCTAATAGTTACCCCCCACCATGAAACCCCCCTGTCCCTGGGAACTGGCTTTGTGCTGTTCTCTGGGAAGGTGACTTGGCTCACGCGAGCTCGATGCTGCCTGTGTGGGAAGCCCATGTCCTCCCACGCTGCTCATCAAAATGTTTTCCCTGCAGGAAAGTCTGCTCTCCACTGGGCAGCTGCCGTCAATAATGTGGAGGCGACCCTCTTGCTGTTGAAAAATGGGGCCAACCGAGACATGCAGGACAACAAGGTACAGTGAGAGCAGCTTGGCCGGGTCCCGGGCGGGAGGGGACGACGGCCCGTCGAGGGCATTGGGGCCGAGCTCCGGGCTCCCTCTGGGCTGTCCTGTCAGTCCCTGTGGGGCCCTCTCCCCTGCCCTCCCCTCTGCTCACGCCCGCCTCCCTCCCTCCTGTGTCTCCTGCTGCTCTGTGTGTGCCGCCCTCCGCCCAGCGCGGCGCCCACATGCCCTTCTCCCCAAGCTCCATGGCTCGGGTCCGCGCTGTCGCTCAGCCCGTATTTTCTCATTTACTTCCCTTTTTTTAGTTCCTTCCTGCACATGTTTTCCTTTTCCTGGTTTCCCCCAGTTCTGTATGTGCTCTGGATCCATATTCCCACCCCCCCCAACCCCCCCACCCCGTCTCTGAATGGCTTGGCTGCCCTGCCAGCTCGCTGCTCTTGCAGGGGGAGCTCTGCCCGGGGCCGCCTCTGTCTCCCCGGGCAGGAGTGGCCCTGGAGGAGGGGCGAGATGGTCTCCTCCGCCTCCTGACGTGCAAGGCACAGATGCCCACCCCGTGGTCACTTAGCTGTTCAGTTGACCTGAATAGTTTTAGTAGCAGCCCTTCACGATGCTCCGTGGGGAGGCGGTCAAAGAAGCGTCTCAGGCGGGGCTGGAACGAAGGCAGTTGAGAAGCAGCTGCTCTGTTTCCAAGAACGCGCTGAAAACGCGCTGTGTGGGCCTTTCCTGCAGGAAGAGACGCCCCTGTTTCTTGCTGCCCGGGAGGGGAGCTACGAAGCCGCCAAGATCCTCCTGGACCACTTCGCCAACCGGGACATCACGGACCACATGGACCGCCTGCCCCGCGACGTGGCCCGGGACCGCATGCACCACGACATCGTGCGGCTGCTGGACGAGTACAACGTCACGCCCAGCCCCCCGGGCGCCGTGCTGCCCTCCGCCCTCTCGCCTGTCCTCTGCGGGCCCAACAGGCCTTTCCTCAGCCTGAAACACACCCCGATGGGCAAGAAGCCCAGGCGCCCCAACGCCAAGAGCGCCATGCCCACCAGCCTGCCGAACCTGGCCAAGGAGGCCAAGGATGCCAAGGGTGGCCGGAGGAAGAAGTCCCTGAGCGACAAGGGCCAGCTGTCCGAGAGCTCGGTGACCCTGTCCCCCGTCGACTCCTTAGAGTCTCCGCACACGTACGTGTCTGACGCCACATCCTCGCCGATGATCACGTCCCCCGGAATCCTGCAGGCCTCCCCCAACCCCTTGCTGGCCACTGCGGCGCCCCCGGCCCCGGTCCATGCGCAGCATGCCCTGTCCTTCTCCAACCTGCACGAGATGCAGCCTCTGGCACATGGGGCCGGCCCTGTGCTCCCCTCCGTGAGCCAGCTGCTGTCCCAGCACCACATGGTGCCCCCCGGCAGCAGCGGCGTGGGGGGCTTGGGTAGGCTGCACCCGGTCACCGTCCCGGCGGACTGGATGAACCGCGTGGAGATGAGCGACGCCCAGTACAGCGAGATGTTTGGGATGGTCCTGGCTCCCGCCGAGGGCGCCCACCCCGGCGTCGCCCCCCAGAGCCGGCCCCCTGAAGGGAAGCACATGACCGCACCCCGAGAGCCCCTGCCCCCCATTGTGACTTTCCAGCTGATCCCCAAAGGGGGTGTGGCCCAGCCGGCTGGGGCTCCCCAGCCCCAGCCCAACTGCCCTCCAGCTGTCGCGGGCCCTCTGCCCTCCATGTACCAGGTTCCAGAAATGGCCCGCCTGCCCAGCATGGCCTTCCCCGCTGCCGTGATGCCCCAGCAGGACGGGCAGGTGGCTCAGACCATCCTCCCCGCCTACCACCCTTTCCCAGCCTCCGTGGGCAAATACCCCACGCCCCCGTCGCAGCACAGCTACACGTCCTCCAACGCCGCCGAGCGGACGCCCAGCCTCAGCGGCCACCTGCAGGGCGAGCACCCCTACCTGACGCCGTCCCCGGAGTCTCCTGACCAGTGGTCAAGCTCATCGCCCCACTCTGCTTCTGACTGGTCAGACGTGACCACCAGCCCGACCCCCGGGGGTGCCGCGGGAGGGCAGCGCGGGCCGGGGACCCACATGTCCGAGCCGCCGCGCGGCAACATGCAGGTGTACGCGTGAGGGCTCCGCCTCGGCGCAGGCGCAGAACTGCCCGTTGTAAATGCTGCTGAGGAACAAATGAAGGTCATCCGGGAGAGAAATGAAGAAACCCCTGGAGCCAGAAAAGGGGCGATGCTCTTGCCCGCTAGATACTGCCAGGACAGCCGTCGGCTCGGCTGCGTGTCCGCAGGGCGCGGGAGGAAGGGCCTCGGCTCATCTCTTCCCCGTCAGGCCACGTTCCTGGAAACGCAAGATGAATCTAAGACTTGGGGCGTGTTTACTCTCTTCTGTGTGGAGAATCCGATGCCAGCTGTCTTTACGCAGATGTTCTCGCAGCTCGGACTGCGGTTAAGCCCTGGGGGCTTCTGCCATGTGCCAGGGGTCCTGCCGGGCATGGTGCCCTGGATTCCGCCTCGTCTTCTCATTCTTTGACGTTCTTTTGACTTTATTTGGTGCTTTAACCTTTGCACCTGGTCATCACCCCACCGGCACGGTGCGGGGCTCCCTGCTGCTTTGTCATTCCAGCTGCGGAAGCACCTTGAGCCGCCTCCCCGGGGTCTCCCGGGGCTCGCTCTGGTCTTGGTTCCCGGCACAGATCTTTGAGTGTGTTTCTTCCGAAGGTGTCGTGGTGTTCTAGAGAGTGTCATTCCCAGAAATGAGGGGAGCAAAGTGCGTTTCTCTTGAGTGTCTTGGGGAGGGAGACCTCGCCGAGGGGCTGCACCTTCATCTTCTGCCCTCATGCAGCGCTGCATTCCTGTAAGCCTTCCCAGAGGAGGCAGAGTCAGTTGTTTTTCCACATGTGACCCCACTTGTGACGGTTTCTCCTTGGCAGTGTAGTTACCATGACCCCTTTCACAAAAACCCAGACGGGCAGAGGTTTGGAGTGTGGGACGACAGAGAAGCTAACCCGTGCAGAAGGCGGCTCCCACGGCCAGGTCCTCTCTTCGCCTGCCAGGCCCGGGGGCCGCCAGCGTGAAGCACCCCTGTTTCCTAAAGCAAGCTTGTTCTCCTTCCCCTGCCCATCGTGCAGGTGAGCTGCCCCTGGCCATTGAGCCTGGCCATCCAGAAACCTCCACGGGAGAAAACATCTCCAGCGACAGGCCTCGCCGTTCAGAACGGAACTTTTCCTTGGTTCCAGGGCTCCAGGTCTGTCGTGTTCCTTTCGTCAGGCGATCCCAGGCTCGGCTTGGGGTTCTCTCTCTGAGATAAAAGCCTGTTCCCGAGCCTCCCTGTGCACACCATGATCTGACTTGCTGGTGCACCCAAGGGGTCCTCACCAAACCTCTGGGTCCTCCATGCCCAAGTGCAGGAAATAGAAAGCTGTTCTGGCACTCTGGGGCCCCCGGCACCCCGTCAGAGGATGGAACGGAAGGAATTAGGAGGCAGCCTTTGCTATTTTTCCAGTCCGGTTTCTTTTCTTTCGAAGCAGCCATGACATTCCCTTAGGGAAGCTAACACAGAAACTCAGCAGGAACATTTTTCCTCCCTAGAGTTACCTGCTTGATCCTAATGGACAATTATCATCCATGTTCTCATCAGTGCTATTCTTTAATAATTTTTTGACTTTATTTGGTGCTTTAACCTTTGCACCTGCTCATCACCCCACCAGCACGGCACAGGGCTCCCCGCTGCTTTAGGTCATTCCAGCTGTGGAAGCACCGTGAGCCGCCTCCCCTCGGGGTCTCCCGGGGCTCGCTCTGGGGACCCCGCTCGCGGTCACGTTGTGGTTGCCTCACCAGAGTCTTGTGTTTCTCATCTTGGCAACTGCCTTGGAGATATTCTAGTCAACACTAGAAATAGGGTGAAAATAGTTCTCTTCCCAGTCTCTAATCAGCCGCTGTGCCCGAGGTCACTGCTCCCTGGAAAACCTGCCCCGCTGGGCCGCCTGAGTCACCCTCCCTGGGTTTGAGTGGCCGTCATCTTTCCTGCCGTGGCTGTGAGCCCTCACCTGCCTGACAGGGTCTGTGGCCCCCGCTGGGGAGCCCTGGTGCCACCCAGCCCAGCAGTCTGGCTGCCTCAGAGCCGCCCAGCACATCAGCCCACAAAGGCGGTTGATTCTATCCTGAAACAGAGACTGTGGGCTCTGGATTTTCTTGTGTCATGTGGCAACTCAGCCCCTCCCATAGTGGGTGACTTTTCCTTGTGTCCTCCGACCCATGTGCTAATCCGCCGACGGGACCCTGTCCGCCTGGACCACCATGACCCCCCACGTCTGCCCTTCTCTGTGAGGCTGTCCCAGCCCTTCTTCTGAACAGATCAACCTCTGGCCCGTGCCATCTCACCTAGTGGCTTAGGTCTTTTCTAGCTTCCTCACTCCCCAAGAGCAGTGCAGCCCCATTGGCTTGTTTCTCCTTGAAAGGCTTTGGGTGTGGGGGACGGGAGTGGGGAAGCTGTGAATACTCGCACCAGTGATGAGGAGGAAGACACTGCCTGTCCAGCAACTCTCGTGGATTTTAAGAACCCTTGAGTTGTAGAGTATCTAATAGAGAGTAAACTAGAGAATCACTTCCTCTTAGTCCAAATTGGAGGCTACGTTTTTTGGGCCACTCTCCTAGACCGTGCGTAGGTGGCCTCCTCACCCTATTTTTGATTTATTTTTATAAATCCTTTGACTCTTCTGTCTGCCTTTGGGAACAGATGTTTTTGTTTGCTCAGAATTGTATTACGCCTCATCTTCTGACTTAACGATGATGAGGGAAGTGAGTGTTTGGGGGGAAAGAGACAGATCCCGTGTGAGCAGGCAGCTCAGTCCATCATGCCGCCTGGCAGACTTGTGATCCTAATTCTTGCGTGAAGGAACCACAGGTGTAATGATTCCGGGGCAGGTGTCTTTGGGACTTGGGCCTTTACCAATAACATCAAGTGTCTGAGGACTTTTTCGAGATGTTCTGTGCCCTGAGGCTCCCACTCGTTACTATTTGGTCCGATGACCTCCTCTTGTGTACATTTCTCTTATAAGTGATACTATATCTGTATGAGAAACCCAGTAACCAATAAATGACTGCGTATTCCTACTAGCCATAGTAAGGCATATGCACACTTTGTTTTTATTTTTCAAAGTTTCATTCTAAAGGTAGTTAAGATGACATTTATATGAAAGCATTTTTATCACAAAATAAAAAAAATAAGGTGACCTGTCAAGCTCTGTGGCGTTTCTGTTTTTATTTTCCTCTCCTGCTTCCCTGGTCTTGCAGTCACTGAACCTCGTGACGTCGCAATTTGATGAGAAGTCATTTTCTTTTCAGTCTGCATCTCCCCAAATACCACTGGGCTGCTTTTTGATCTTTATGCTCACATCAGAAATAAATGGTTTTGAGGGAAAAGCGGCTGTCAAATGGGGAGCAACATGAAACAGAGTCCTTTTTCTTTACACTAGCTGGGGGTCAGTGGATGGAAGCCCGGCATGGAGCGCTCCCGTGGCTGGACAGTGTTTGCTAAAGTAGGCGTTCAGATTGGGGGTATAATTAATAATGGTCCTGTTACCCAAAGTATGTATGTGCAGTGTCACTACTCAACATGGACATGTAAGGTTGTAAGATAGTATGTTTCGTAAAACATTCGTAGAAGTACAAACCTGTCCCCCTAAGGCAATGCACTGTCATCAATTAATGTTACTCAGTAGACATAATTGTTTTTTTTAAAGATTGATTTATTTATGCATACATGAGCTGTGGTGCAGGCCAGAGGTGGGGGCGGTGAGAGGATTCACCAGAGACAGAGTGGGGAGCAGAACAGGCAGATCCACAAGTACACTGCTGAGGGGAGCAGTGAACAAGGTAGGAGAGGTCTGCTATGCCCTGGCTGGGGATCGAACTCGCGCTGCAGCAGCTGCCGATAGCTTCATAGTGCTGAGACTTAACTCCCTGTGCCACCAGGGAGGCCCAGTAGACATAACTTTTTATATATATAAAAATATAAAGTTTCCTGAAACGCTGGCTATGCATCCGTTAAGCACAGACTAGCAGAGTTGAAGTTTTACTCAGTATCAGTATCTGCAAATACGTTAACATTGCGTGTTTGAAAATTGCTAAGACAGTAGATCTTACACATCCTTGTACATCTATGCAGAGACAGATGCTAACTAGACTTCCCGCGCAGATCATTTTGTAGTAGATACAAATATTGAACTGTAACCTGAAACCGATAAATGCTACGTCATCTTTGTCAATTTTAAATTATGCCACGAAGAAAGCCTCACGTTTCAACGCAACTGATAGCCCACACCGCCCTCCTGAGAGTGCTATAGTTTTGTCGAAAAAACATTGGAGTCTTTGTGTTGGATTTTGCAATGTCGTAAAATGAAAATGAGCGTGAAAGCTAAGGAACCACTCACCCAAGTTTGATCCCCTCTGTGCCAGTCCCTCAGAGGTGGAGTCACCTCTACAGATTCCTGGGGCTCTAGTACTTGGTCCCTGAAAACGTGCTTCAGTGGGTGTGGCCGTGTGCCTTCAGCCCTCTGGCTGCCTTTTCCCCTGCGCTTGCTAAGCCTCCTCCCGACCCCTGCTTGTGTGAGGAGACAGACGCCCAGGCACGGAATCCAAGGTCAAGTCCTGCTGCATCACAGCTGGAACCACTGCCTTGGACACCAGGTTGTGGCCATGCCAGCGGAGACAGGTGCTCCCTTCTGGCAAGCAACTAAAAAGTCTCACAGCCCCAGGAGAGGGGACTGGGTTTGGAGTAGACTGTCCTTAATGCCCGCATATGCTGTCCCTCATGCAGGGGGAGAGGGAGGAAGGGTGGGCTTGGCACTGACAGTACATTCAAATGAAATAAGAACAGATGCTTGCAAAAGTCTTAGAGAGAGGGAGGGTGTATGTGAGGTGTGTGTATGTAGACGTAGGTGTGTCAGACAGTGTATGTTTCCTTGTGACTTAGAACTAGCAACTTTGGGGGCCTCCCTGGTGGCGCAGGGGTTAGTCTCAGCACCATGAAGCTATCACCAGCCACTGCAGCATGTTCGCTCCCCAGTCAGGGAGGTGACCCACATGCAGCAGACCTCTCCTGTCTCCCCAGTGCTCCCCTCAGCAGTGTATTTCAATCCACCTGTTCTGCCCCCCTGTCTGTCTCTGGTGAATCCTCTCACACCCCTCCCCGCCCCGCACCTCTGGCCTACACCCCAGCTCTTGTAGCATAAATAAAAATAAATAAATCTTTTTTAAAAATTTAAAAAACAACTAGCAACTTTTTACCAGTCAAGTCCCAACTACCAAGTGTGGGCAGACTCAAATTCGGATGATGCTAATTTACAAATGGACTAAAGGTGTGTGTGTGAGTGTGGAGAAGCCCTTCCAGCCACACCAGTGCTGTGACCACACCTGGAGCACCCGGGTGTTGTGAGAGGTTCTGGGAGCTGGAAGGAGACAGTCTTGTAGAGCAAGTTACCTCAGAATTAAGGCTTCTCTCCAGGAGCAAAGTGATTCCCTTGCTACGAGGAAGCCAGAGGATGAATACCATGAATTCCCTGTTCCACTTCTGCCCTGAACTTTTTATTTTCTAAATCCAAGTGGAAGTCAGAAAATGCAGGAGCCCTTTGGAGCATCCTTGGGTACAGGTCAGCTTCCTGGGTGGAGACTTTGGTCCAGAAAGGGTTTGAACCTGCAGCATGTTACTATCAAAACCCTGTGTCATGCTTCGAAGAAACTGCTACTGGCAAGTAAGTTTATTTTTTAATTTATTTTCTTACATTGTTCATTTTGGGACAGTATTTGATTTCTCCCCTCAGGTCTCCTGCCACCATGGCACCCACCGTGATCCGTGTCCTGTGTTCTTCCCTCCCTTGTTTTGACCCTTCTCCTTCTCTGTCTCCTACCAGATGCTCAGATCTGTGGTCAGCCTGTAAGTTTTGTCCTTTTCCTGACCCTTTGTTGGGTTTCTCTCTCTTCCACATGTAAGTGAAACCATCTGATAGTGATCTTTCTCCTTCTGTCTCACTTGGTATCATCTCTTCCAGCTCCATCCATGTTGCCCAAATGGCATGAGTTTATCTTTTTTGATCGCTGAGTAGTATTCCATTGTGTATATAGACCCCCTCTTCTTGATCCACTCATCTGTTTGAGAGCATTTAGGTTGTTTCCATCTCTTGGCTGTTGTAAATTGTGCTGCAACAAATACAGGAGTGTGGGTTTCCTTTTGAATTAGTGTTTTTGTGTCCTTTGGGTAGATTCCTAAGAGTGGAATTGCTGGATCATGTGGCAGACATTTATCTTCATTTGTGTTTTATTTCTCCTGGTTTCATCTCACATCTTCTCCTTGGGAAGGGAAAAAAGTAGAAGGTAGTCTCACTGACAGTCTATCTTCCCTGTGTTCCCTTACTGACAGGAATGAGGTGCCAGGTTGCAGAGTTTCTGAAAACAAGTGCCTTACACCATGCAACAGTGCTTCAGAACCACAGAGAGACACTAGATGGAGCCCCACGATGGTGATTAATTACACACCACAGAGATTGCATTATGGTAGGCAGGCACTAGGCATGTGTGTAATACACACACACACACACACACACACACCCTAGAAAAGACTTGATTGGTCTACAGAGTCTCTAGACTGACTATAAAACAGAAAGGTCCATCCTACATGAAACCAGACAGTGATCTGGAAGATTTGACTGATTCTTTTGATGCCAAAATCCTAAACACAACAACAGTAGCAAAATAAGACATATAAAGAAAACAGGCAATAATGACATATTTGAATGAATCCATTACATCTCTAGGAACCAAACCTAAACAAGTGGAGATATGTGAATTGTTAAAGAACATAAAATGACTGTTACTGGGATGCTGAATGAATTAAGAGAGCACAGAAGGACAACTAAATGAAATCAGGAAAATGATACTTGTATGCATAAATAAATAAATCTTTAAAAAAAACAAACAGAGGCCTCGCTGGTGGCACAGCAGGTTGAGCGCAGCGCTGTGAAGCTGTCCGCAGCCTCTGCAGCATGGGTTCAATTCCCGGTTGGACAGGGAGATTCCCACACGGCGCGCGGCAGACCTCTCCTGCCTTGCCCGCTGCTCCCCTCAGCAGTGTATTTCATCAGTCTGCCTGTTCTGCTCCCTGCTCTGTCTCTGGTGAATCTCTCACCCTCCTGCGCCTCTGGCCTGTACCCAGCTCTTGTTTAAAAATGAATAAATCTTTTTAAAAAAGCATTGTAAAATAAATAAATAAATAACAGAAAATAATACTTTGGGGGAGGATTTTCTCCCTCAGAATGTTGGATCCACCAATATATCAGACCTCTCAGTCCAGGAGGTATATCCATTCTTCTGTCCAAACTTCAGTAATTCTACCTCAATGAGTCACGTGTGCCCCAGGATCTTAAAGACCCCAGGGCCCTCGTGATATCTCTTCCCTACCCTCTTTCCACTTGTTCTGACCCTTACTGTTCCCTGTGTGGTGGGAACCATGAATCTCCCTTTGCATTCTTGCCTCTTTCATGCTGAGAGAATCTAGTCAGCCATTCAGAGTCGTGGAATCTGGGTTCCTTCACGTGGTTTTAAGTTGTCCTCTCCTGCCTTTCCCCACAGAGACAGCAGGGGGACTGGAAAAGAACAGAGGCTCTGGGCAACCACCTGTGTGTGGAGACTGTCAGCTGACGTCCCCGTGAGAGCCAATAACAGTCATGCTCTGCTCATGTGGACAGTGGAGGATGAGGACAGGGTATCATCGCCCCAGACTAGGCTGACCGTGAGGGATGAATAGGCTGATTCTCACAAAGAGCCTGGAATGGGCCTGGCCCCTGAGACTTCCATCAATATTGAATTTCCTCAGAGCCCCAATGCCATCATTTAGGTCCCCACACACTGTGGCTCATGTCAGGTGGCTTGTTACCACCTCCCTGGCTCAGGCCTAGTTCTTTTAAAAGCCTTCCCTGTGGAAAGGGGAGGCCAGAATGAGCGGCCAGAACACAAAATTGAAAATCCTCCCAGCAGCAGCACAGCCAAGGCCATGTGGGAGCCTGGCTCTTCCCCTACCCCTTTATGCCCCCTGTGCCCTGCAGAGGTGGGGGCTGGAGAACTCTGGGTCTCTCCCCTCCCATCACTCTCTCTACAACACAGGCCAGGACAAGCCGCTCCGAGGACCCCTGGGTCTCCCCAGGGAGAGCTTCTCCAGACTCTCCTGCCAGCAGACACACCCGCAGCTCACACTCAGCAGGACACACGCTGACACCTCAAACAACCCTCCTGACACACAACACTGCGACCACACACTCCACAGCCACACCAGACACCCACAAGACACACACAACCCAGAATCACCCCTCAACCCCCACCCCCCCCAAGGCACACCCCAACCCCCTGCCCCTCCTGGCGGGCTGCTCCTGCCATCTGGCCCTGCTCCTGCCCGCCCGCGCGCAGCAGCCCCTCCTTTCTCTTCTGCTCGCGCCCCGTGTCCCGGCTCCTCGCGGCGCCAACGGCCCGCCAGGAACGCACCCCAGGGGTTCTGCACCTCTGTCGGCCCCGCGCACCTGCACCTGCACCTGCACCTGCCAGGCAGCTCGCGCCGGCGCGCGGGCGCCCCCAGCGGCCGTTCCTGGAAGTCCGGCTGCGGCCCGGCTCAGGCCGCGCTGAGCAGGCCCCGGGCGCCCATGAGGTCGCCCCGGACCTGGGCCTCCCCGGGCCAAGGGCTCGCCGCGCCGCCGCCGCTGCTGCTGCTGCTGCTGCTGGCGCTGCTGCTCCCCGACTGTCGAGCCGCCGACCCCGTTTTCCAGCCGGACTGGGGCTTTGCCTCCTACGAGATCACCATCCCCAAGAGGCTGAGCCTGCAGGCGGGGCCCAGGGGCCACACCAAGCAAGTGTCCTACCAGCTGCACATCCAAGGCAAGAGGCACGTCCTGCGCCTGCGGCCCAAGAGGCTTCTGCTGCCCCGCAACCTGCAGGTTTTCTCCTTCACGCCCCAGGGCAAGCTCGTGGAGGACCACCCGTTCATCCCCAGAGACTGCAGCTACGCGGGCACCGTGGAAGGGGCGCGGGACTCGGACGCCACTGTCACGACGTGCATGGGGGGGCTGCGAGGGGTGCTGGCCATCGACGCCAGACGCTACCAGATCGAGCCCCGCAAGGGCTCCTCCACTTTTGAGCATGTGCTGTATCTCCTGAAGAGCGAGGCGCTGCCTCCGAGTCAAACCTGCGCGAAGACTGATGATGGTCTGGGGAGTCCCGCGACCCCTAAGGACAGTCAGGCCAGGGTGGGGGACATGCTGGAAACGTACAAACACACCAAGTACTTAGAGTTGGTCCTGGTCTTTGATCACGACAGATACGTGTATTCCCAGTCTAATCTCACCCAAGTCGTGAGTGATGGCATTATTATGGCAGAGATTATGGACACTTACTTTCAGGATGTGCACATGCGGATCCACCTAAGTGCTCTTGAAGTGTGGACAGATGAAGACAAAATAAATTTTAGGGTTCCAGCAGTATCTCAGACTATGAAGCAATTTGCAGAATACAGAGAATTGTCTATAAATCCTCGGGTTACAAATGACTGGGCACATTTATATTTTACTAAACGCTCCGTTAGTTCCATTACAGATATATCCGGCAAAGTGTGCTCTCTACAGGATTCTGGTTCTCTAAGTACATTTCGAGACAAAAATCTCCACGTTCCTGCGACTTTTGCTACTCATTTACTGGGTCACGTCGTAGGAATGCAGCATGATACTGACTACTGCGTCTGTCGGGGTCAGAATACATGCATCATGGGCACTGGAGTAACTGGTTTTAGTAATTGTAGTTATGCTGAATTTTGGGCCTACACAAGTGTAGATGCACATTGTCTAAACAATATCCCAGAAACAGGTTTTGTGTTTAAGAGATGTGGAAACAAAATTGTGGAAGAGGGTGAGGAATGTGATTGTGGTACAGGTGAGGAGTGTAAAAAAGACCGGTGCTGTCAACCAAATTGTAAACTCAGACAGGGGGCCAATTGCAGCACCGGTCTTTGCTGTCATAACTGTCACATTCGACCATCGGGGTACATATGTCGAAAGGAAGAAAATGAGTGTGACCTTGCAGAATACTGCAATGGACAGTCAGCTTTATGCCCAGATGACCTATATAAGCGGGATGGAACTCCTTGCAAGTATGAAGCCAGTTGTTTCAAAAAGGGGTGCAGATCCAGATACATGCAATGCCAAAACATTTTTGGACCTGATGCCAGGGAGGCTCCTTATCAGTGCTATGAGGCGGTCAATACAATAGGCGACCAGTATGGGCACTGCAGAATTAAAGGAATGAATGCCTATGAAAAGTGTAGCCAGCAAAATTCACTATGTGGCAGAATACAGTGTATAAACGTCAAAACCATCCCTGATTTACCAGATCATTCTACTGTTATTTCCACTCATCTGGAGAAGGAAAACCTCAACTGCTGGGGAATAGGTTATCATTTATCCATGGTTCCCATGGGGATACCTGATGTGGGTGTCATAAGTGATGGAACCTCCTGTGGTAAGAACCAGATATGTATTAACAGAACTTGTGTGGAGAGATGGACAGCCCTTAAGACTGAGTGTTCACCTGAGGAGTGCAACCGCCGAGGTTTTTGCAACAATAAACAGCACTGTCACTGCATGTATGGCTGGGCCCCTCCGTTCTGCGAGCAGGCGGGGCTTGGGGGAAGCATTGACAGTGGGCCCCCACGAGCACTCAAAAAACGTGATTCTTCCTTCCTTCATATTGTGGCCCTTCTGTTATTACGCCTTATTTTATTTGCCGCCTCAGTAATGATTGTGTGTTACGTGCAGGCAATAAAAAAACTTTTTAAACCCATTAAAAAAGAGGGACCGCCAGTTATCTCTAAAGAAGACAAAACAATGCAGAGGACAAGAAAACCTAAAACGTAGAACCTGTTCAATCTGTAGCTCCTCCATAGCACAGGGTCATAGATTAAATGAACCTGTGATTTATCCAAAAACTCTTCCGCTGGTTACAATTCTTTTGACTTAATTTTCCTTTCAGATTGGACCAACAAATAAATGATATTCTTGCTTTGGATGAAATCGGTGCATTTTACTTTCCTTTGCTACTTGTCTTTGTGAGGAAGTTTGAAATAGCATGAAAGACCGTCCTAGTGCTTTCTCAGCACTGAAGCTTTGAGTGTTGTAAGACTCACGCACTCCCCGTGGTTTTCAGAGCAGCGGCCTGACTTTGAGGGTCCCAACCCATAAGACCCCTATCTGCCCCTCCCTCCGCCTCCTGAGGGCCCCAAGACCGAGTGTGCTGTGCCCAGGCAGGGTGCTGACATTCAGCCGTGTTCCAGGTGTGGATGGGCCGCGTCCTGAGAGCTCTGGGTGAGCTCAGGGTCACTCTTGCCCTGCTTCCCCAAAAAGTGAGCACAGTGAGGTTCAGTGACATGCTCAAGATTACAAATCTGGGTAGTCCTGACACTGTTCTAGGAAACAGTATCTCCATATTGGGAATTGAATTTAGTGGGATGACTTCTTTCAAAGTTTTTAGGACATTGATAAGACACTTTAAGGGATAGAGTTTTATAAAAACTAGGTGAAAAGCCCAGCGGTTGAGCGCTGGGCTGCAAAGCTGCCCGCAGCCTCTGCAGCACCGGTTTGATCCCCCGCCGCCGGTGAGGGTCCCACATGGTGCACAGACCTCTCCTGCCGCACCCGCTGCTCCCCTAAGCAGTGTATTTCGTCAGTCTGCCTGCTCTGCTCCCCGCTCTGGCTCTGGTGAATCCTCTCACCCTCCCCTGCTTCTGACTGTACCCAGTGCTTGTATAAATAAATAAATCTTTAAAAAAAAAAACAAAACTAGGTGAAAAAATGTAACCAGCCTGTAACCTACTGTGCTGGGGATGAGTGACAACGTGCATGTGTTAATGTACAGAACACAGTGCTTTGCTGTACATTGCGGAAGGCCACGAGGGTCCAGATAATATCAGGCCCGTCTTCTCACATCATCATGATTTCAGGAGGGTGAGTTGAAGATGTATGGCCAGTTCAGCAAGATGCACGCGCAGGAGACTCCTACTAGCTGCAGGTACCGTGCTGTGCCTTGGGGCCTCAGGACTCAAAAATTGGTACACTTGACAAACCTCTACCCTGTCCCCACCCTCCAGCCCCTAAAGCCAGCATTCTAGCTGTTTCTCTGAAATTTACATCCCAAATACAAGTGGAATTTAATTCTGTTTCTCTGACATCTTTGACATGGCTAAATGACTTCATGCCATATTAAAAGTCAGGATTTCTGAGTCCAAAACAGCCATGAGTTCTCCTCTGCTCCCACCCAGCATTGGGTAAGGGAGAAGAATATTTGCAGCACCCAGGGAGGTTACGGGGAATGGTGCAGGGTGGGGGCAGTGGGCAATGGAAGGTTCCTCACTCCCCTCTGCTCGACTCAGGGGTGTGGCTAGTTCAGGGCCACAGTGGAATGCCTCAATCATATGGCCATAAAAATTTTAATTCTTGAGCAATCGCTGTATTGTTTGTACAGTATTTGCACCTTCGCGTATGCTTGCTAGCAGTGCTCAAGATTTCCAACTTGCCACAACCCCCACGCTCCACCTCTACTTTCTGGTTGGTGGACAGTGGCCACCTGAGGGGTGAGCAGAGGATACCCTGGTATTAGGACTTGTGTTTCCCCAGTGGTGAGTGATGGGGAGCATCCATCCTTGAGCTCATTGACCCTTTGCACATCTTCTTTGGAGAAATGCCTGTTCAACTGGATTCTCCCCCTTTTATTTTTTCATTCAAGTGCATTGCTCATTACTAACCAGTTGGTTTATCATATAGGTTTTCTCTATGATTTCTGCTTGTTTAGTCCCTAACAGAGGTCTGATTTCCAAGTATTTTCTTCCATTCTCCAAGTTGCCTTTGCATTCTGATTGTGTTCTGTATTACGCCCTTTTTAATTATAGATAGAGTGATAGATAGATAGATAGATAGATAGATAGATAGATAGATAGATAGATAGATAGATAGATTTAAGTGGTACAATCTGATATTTTGATTTGGGTGTGTTTCATAAAATGATTGCCAAAACCAGGTTAACCAAGAAACCCATCTCCTCAGTGGTTAAGACTGTGTGCGTGGTGCCAGCTTCTGGAATCTGCTCATCCAAAATTTCCAATGTACAGTTCACATGTGGTCGTCATGTTCTCCATTGAACATGGATCTCTTGAACTTATGAATTTGATGTAACGGCACCTTTGTTCCCTTTGACCAAAACCTTCCTATTTCTCTCTCCTCCCATCCTGGTAACCAGTGCTTTGCACTCTACGTCTATAAATTGACCTTTTTCAGACTTCACAGGTAAGTGAGATGATGCAGTCCACTGATATTCTGTTTATTTTATTTTTCTTATGCATTATCTTCTGTGTTCACTTGTTTGCTGAATGTGAGAAGGTCTTCTTTTTGAAGGCTGAATAATATTCCATTCCTGTATATATCACCATTTCTACATCATTCATCCATCACTAGGTACTTGGGTTGGTTTTGGCTATTATGAACACTGCTGCAATAAACTTAGGAGTGCATGCTTGTTCTCAAGGAGTGGATTTCATTTTCTGTGTTTTGTTATTTTTTTCATGATTGAAATTGCCTTATTATGCACTTAATCCACTGAAATTTCTGAGACTGTCTTTCATGGATGTGCAAATTTACATCCCCATTTCACTACATCGCTGCCAACACTTGTCTTTCAGCCTTTATCTAACAACCTCCTACTGGGTTTGAGGTGATGGATCATGATGGACTTGACCAGTGTTTCCCTAGAATTACTGGAGCTGAACTTTCATACACCTGATGGCCACTAGTATACCTTTTTTTAAGAAAAGTTCCATTTAGGTACTTTGCCCATTTTTAAATGGAGTTATGTCAGGGATTATGATGCTTTTAGTTGTATAGTTAGTGGCTTAGATATTTGTGATACAGTGGTTCCATACAAGTTCAATGATTGCTTTTTTCTATTTGTGTGGAAAGTGCCATTGTTAGGATTTACCTTGAAATGCAGATTTCTTGGGACAGCATAACTATTGACACAAGATTCCTTCCTCCAACTTGAGCACCGGCCCTTTCCACTGTTGCTGTCTCCTACAGTTTCTTCCCCAGTGTTTCCAAGTCTTTGTAAAAAGACCTACTTGGTTAAATTCATTCTGAAGTATTTTATTCTTTGGGATGCTACTGTAATAGCAATATTTACTTGTTGCAATCAATATTTATTTATGAAATACAGAAACAGAACTTAGTTTTGCACGATAACTTTTGTCTGGAAACTTTGCTGTATTCATTTATTATTCCTAACAGTTTGAGGGCAGACTTCTGTGTATTCTCCATTTAAGCTCTTTCATCTGCAAACATAGACATTAATTAGGATGTTAAATTTTTAATTCTTGCCGAATTGCTCCGAACTTCCATCAGTAATTTCATACAGGTACTGGCCTTGTCTGAGTTTGGCATCATAGACTGTTGACTAGTAAATTAAGCATGAGAGTTTTCTGTCCTCTTCATTTTTTTTTGAAAAAGTTGACAAGGTTGGGCATAAATTATTCTTTCCATATTTGATAGACACTAATGTATCATCTGGGCTTGGTCTTCTTTTTGTTGGGAATTTTCTGAGCATAGATTGGATGTCCTTACTTGTTATTTGCTTGTTGGGTTAACTCTTTTTTTTATCATCAAAATACATTTATTAAATGACAGCATGACCACTTAGCACATGCTTACTTTTGCAGATGTAGTTTGTTTTATGTGGTTTTTTTTTTAAGATTTATTTATTTATACAAGAACCAGGGTACAGGCCAGATGCGCAGGAGGATGAGAGGATTCACCAGAGACAGAGGCAGGAACAGAACAGGTAGACTGACGAAATACACTGCTGAGGGGAGCAGCGGGGGAGGCAGGAGAGATCTGTGGCACCATGTGGGATTCTTGCCGGCCGGCCAAGATCAAACCTGCACTGCAGAGGCTGTGGACAGCTTCACAGTGCGGCGTTCAACTGCCTGTGCCACCAGGGAGGCCCCTGTTTTATATACTTTTAAATAAAACATTGGTTTGAAACACTGTATACGTTTCAGAAATACAGGGAACCCCCTCTTCAGAAGTATGTTACCACAGCACACCCACCTCCATGGTCCCCAAGTCCTTCCCCATAGACATACATGCCCCCAGCCCCCTTGTTCTCTCTCCCTTGCCCCTCACCCACCTTTAGCCTCAGTTGTACAGTCAGGTGTACATGTGGGTTTTGGGTTTGTTTATGTCTGAATGTTTGTTTTGATTCTCTGTATTCTACTAGGAGTATCAATTATCACCTATATGTGAGGTAAGTTCGAGAGAAAACCACTCAGTACCACTCAGAGGCTTAGTTAACAACGCCACACTGCGTATGTAAAAGTTGCTGTGAGTTGAATTTCAACATTATTATTCCTTGACAATGATTTAACACTGAGGTGATGGTTACAAATCTTCATTCTGGTGGTCAACCCACAGGACATGTGTATAAGAAGTGAGAACATCATACACGTCCATTCGGTATTAGATTAACATGTCAGTTATTCCTCAACAGAACAGCTGAAGTCAGTACATTTGATGTCAGTTCTGTGATGAGAACAATTACTACAGTACATTCACTGGGGTGCAATTATTCTTAGAACTTTTAGTCGACATCGCCCATCTCAATTTCCCTCTACTTACATAGTGTTTCCTTGCACAGTGTCAGGACTACCCAGATTGATCTTGAGCAGCTCACTGAACCTCGCTGTGCCTACTTTCTCCTTCAGGAACCAGGACAAGAGCTACACTGAGCTCACCCAGAGCTTTCAGGACTCGGTTCATCCACACCCGGGACGCACTCACATCCCCACTGGCTCCGTGAGCTCCGTGCAGAGGCCCCCAAAGCACAGGAGGTTTTGAGGCCCTGCCCGCTGGACACCTCAGGCCTGTCAGCGGTCACTGCCCTCCCGGCAGTGCAGTTCAGGATGGAGTCAAGTTGTCCTCACCCCACCCCCAGCCCTGAGCCAGTGACACACACTGCACAGCTGGGGGCTCACCCCACCTGCAGGAGGGGCACAGACTCATCTGAGCCAACATCTGTAGCTCATCCCTTCCACTGAGGAAATGGTGTCCCCACTGGTGGGCTGGCCAGGCTCAGGGACACTCAGTCCCCGGCCCTGAGGAGGTGGCGGGAGGGGCAGCCGGGAGCCTTATGGGCTGGGACCCTCAGAGTCAGGCCACTGCTCAGAAAACCACTGGGGGTGCGTGAGTCTTGCAACACTCAGAGCTTCAGTGCTGAGAAAGCCACTAGGATGGTCTTTTAAAGGTTCTTCATTCACAAAAGGCAAGTGACACTGGGAAAGTAAAGTTCTTCCCAAAACAACAATGTCATTTATTTGCTGATCCAATATGGAAGGAAAGTCAGGTAGGTAACTGGATGTAAAATAGATCTGTGTAAGTGACAAGCTTGTTCTACAAATGATGGCTTGTGAGTGAGTGGCTGGACTGTCTGATACTTTTTTGGTTTCTGGAATTCTCTACCTAGGTTCTTTATATTCTTCCATTTTTGGTGGGTGTTTTTCCTTTTGGAAAAATACCCCCCATAAATACACTAGAATGCCTGAGATGACTAATAAAATGAGGCGTATTATGATAACGGACACAATGTGCACTGAGGACGTGGACTCCCTCTCCTGTGGCCCCGGCGGCCCGCTGTCCTTGCTCCCCCCAGGCCCTGCCTCCTCACAGAATGGAGGGCGCCAGCCGTGCATGCAGTGACAGTTTCTCAGATTGTTGCAAAACCCTCGGCGGTTGCACTTGTTAACAGCACAGTCATACGTCAAGATTGTATTGGTATTCACGCAAGTTCTGTTAAAACATATCTGGCCTTTACCACAGGAGGTGCCATCTCCGATGATACCCACATCAATAAACCCCATGGGTACCATGGATAAGTGATAACCTATGCCCCAGCACCTGAGATTTTCCTTCTGCAGATGAGTAGCAATTATCATGGAGTGATCTGGTAAGTCAGGGAGTTTTTTGATATTCACACACTGTATCCTGCCACACAATGAACTTGTCCTTGAGCATTTTGCATACCTGTTGGTCCCTTTAATAGCACAGTTCCCATACTGGTCACCTATTGTGTTGACCGCCTCATAGCACTGATAAGGAGCCTCCCTGGCATCAGGTCCAAAAATGCTCTGGCATTGCATGAATCTGGACCTGCACATCTTTCCGAAGCAAATGGCTTCATACTTGCAAGGAGTTCCATCCTGCTTATAAAAGTCATCCGGGCACACACTTGAATTTCCCATGCAGTATTCTGCAAGGTCACATTCGTTTTCTTCCTTCCTGCACGTGTACCCAGATGGACGAAAGCGACAGTTGTGACAGCAGAGACCGGTGGCACAGTGGGCCCCCCGTCTGAGTTTACAGTTTGGTTGGCAACACCGGTCCTTTTCACACTCTTCACGTGAACCACAATCACATTCCTCACCCTCTTCCACAAATTTGTTTCCACATCTCTTAAGCACGGAAACTGGTTCGGGCTTATTAGATAGGCAAGCTCCACCTTTAATTGTGAAGGCCCAATACTCGCCATAACTACAATTACTAAAGCCAGTGGGTCCAAGTTTCATGATGCAGGAGTCCTTACCCTTGCACAGGCAGTTGTCAGTATCATGTGAAATCCCTAGAGCGTGACCTAATACATGAGCAGTCCAAACTGCAGCAACCAGGTAATTTTTATCGTGAAATGCAGTAAGAGTGCCAGGATAACTCGGATTGCACATTCTCCCTGGAACCTTTACAGGTACATTAGTTTTTTTATGGTATACATGTATCCAGTCACTGCTAACACGGGGATTGAAATGGTCTACTCTGTATTTTATCACTTCCTTTAAAGTCCCAAGTCCGAACAAACTAAAATTTATTTTGTCTTCATCTGTCCACACTTCAAGAGCTCTTATGCTTATCCGCAGCTGGAAATATTGAAAGTAAGTGTCCACAATCCCTGCCAAAAATATGCCATCACTCACGACTTGGGTGAGATTAGACTGGGAATACAAGTATCTATCGTGATCAAAGGCCAGGACCAACTCTAAGTACTTGGGGTGTGGGTAAGTTTCCAGCATGTCCCCCACTCTGGACTGAGGGGTCTCGGGACTCCCTAGACCATCATCAGTCATCGCGCAGGTTTGACTCGGAGGCAGCGCCTCGCTCTTCAGGAGATACAGCACATGCTCAAAAGTGGAGGAGCCCTTGCGGGGCTCGATCTGGTAGCGTCTGGCGTCGATGGCCAGCACCCCTCGCAGCCCCCCCATGCACGTCGTGACAGTGGCGTCCGAGTCCCGCGCCCCTTCCACGGTGCCCGCGTAGCTGCAGTCTCTGGGGATGAACGGGTGGTCCTCCACGAGCTTGCCCTGCGGCGTGAAGGAGAAAACCTGCAGGTTGCGGGGCAGCAGAAGCCTCTTGGGCCGCAGGCGCAGGACGTGCCTCTTGCCTTGGATGTGCAGCTGGTAGGACACTTGCTTGGTGTGGCCCCTGGGCCCCGCCTGCAGGCTCAGCCTCTTGGGGATGGTGATCTCGTAGGAGGCAAAGCCCCAGTCCGGCTGGAAAACGGGGTCGGCGGCTCGACAGTCGGGGAGCAGCAGCGCCAGCAGCAGCAGCAGCGGCGGCGGCGGCGCGGCGAGCCCTTGGCCCGGGGAGGCCCAGGTCCGGGGCGACCTCATGGGCGCCCGGGGCCTGCTCAGCGCGGCCTGAGCCGGGCCGCAGCCGGACTTCCAGGAACGGCCGCTGGGGGCGCCCGCGCGCCGGCGCGAGCTGCCTGGCAGGTGCAGGTGCAGGTGCAGGTGTGCGGGGCAGACAGGGGGCGCGGGCTGCAGAGGTGCAGAACCCCTGGGGTGCGTTCCTGGCGGGCCGTTGGCGCCGCGAGGAGCCGGGACACGGGGCGCGAGCAGAAGAGAAAGGAGGGGCTGCGGCGCGCGGTCGGGCAGGAGCAGGGCCAGATGGCAGGAGCAGCCCGCCAGGAGGGGCAGGGGGTTGGGATGTGCCTTGGGGGGTGGGGTGAGGGTTAGGGGGTGATTCTGGGTTGTGTGTGTCTTGTGGGTGTCTGGTGTGGCTGTGGAGTGTGTGGCCGCAGTGTTGTGTGTCAGGAGGGTTATTTGAGGTGTCGGCGTGTGTCCTGCTGAGTGTGAGCTGCGGGTGTGTCCGCTGGCAGGAGAGTCTGGAGAAGCTCTCCCTGGGGAGACCCAGGGGTCCTCGAAGCGGCTTGTCCTGGCCTGTGTTGTAGAGAGAGTGATGGGAGGGGGGAGACCCAGAGTTCTCCAGCCCCCACCTCTGCAGGGCACAGGGGGCCTCCCAGGGGAAGGGGAAGAGCCAGGCTCCCACATGGCCTTGGCTGTGCTCCTACTGGGAGGATTTTCAATTTTTTGTTCCGGCCGCTCATTCTGGCCTCCCCTTGACCGGGTCTGGCCCTCCAGCCTCCAGCCATGCTGTCTTCAGAGCCCCGATTCCATCATTTCCTTCCCCAACAACATGGCTCATGTGAGTAGTTCCAGCTTCTTAACACTCCCTGGCTCAGGCCTGGTCCATTTTGAGCTTTGCCTGTTGGAAGGGGAAGCATTCCCCCCACAGGCCAGGACGAGCGCCCCCAGGACCCCTGGGTCTCCCCAGGAGAGATTCCCCAGACTCTCCTGCCAGCGGACACACCCGCAGCTCACACTCAGCAGGACACACCCGACACCTCAAACAACCCTCCTGACACACAACACTGAGACCACACACTCCACAGCCACACCAGACACCCACAAGACACACACAACCCAGAATCACCCCCTAACCCTCACCCCACCCCCCAAGGCACATCCCAACCTCCTGCCCCTCCTGGTGGGCTGCTCCTGCCATCTGCCCCTGCTCCTGCCGGCCCGCGCGCAGCAGCCCCTCCTTTCTCTTCTGCTCGCGCCCCGTGTCCCGGCTCCTCGCGGCGCCAACGGCCCGCCAGGAACGCACCCCAGGGGTTCTGCACCTCTGTCGGCCCCGCGCACCTGCACCTGCACCTGCACCTGCCAGGCAGCTCGCGCCGGCGCGCGGGCGCCCCCAGCGGCCGTTCCTGGAAGTCCGGCTGCGGCCCGGCTCAGGCCGCGCTGAGCAGGCCCCGGGCGCCCATGAGGTCGCCCCGGACCTGGGCCTCCCCGGGCCAAGGGCTCGCCGCGCCGCCGCTGCTGCTGCTGCTGCTGCTGGCGCTGCTGCTCCCCGACTGTCGAGCCGCCGACCCCGTTTTCCAGCCGGACTGGGGCTTTGCCTCCTACGAGATCACCATCCCCAAGAGGCTGAGCCTGCAGGCGGGGCCCAGGGGCCACACCAAGCAAGTGTCCTACCAGCTGCACATCCAAGGCAAGAGGCACGTCCTGCGCCTGCGGCCCAAGAGGCTTCTGCTGCCCCGCAACCTGCAGGTTTTCTCCTTCACGCCCCAGGGCAAGCTCGTGGAGGACCACCCGTTCATCCCCAGAGACTGCAGCTACGCGGGCACCGTGGAAGGGGCGCGGGACTCGGACGCCACTGTCACGACGTGCATGGGGGGGCTGCGAGGGGTGCTGGCCATCGACGCCAGACGCTACCAGATCGAGCCCCGCAAGGGCTCCTCCACTTTTGAGCATGTGCTGTATCTCCTGAAGAGCGAGGCGCTGCCTCCGAGTCAAACCTGCGCGATGACTGATGATGGTCTGGGGAGTCCCGCGACCCCTAAGGACAGTCAGGCCAGGGTGAGGGACATGCTGGAAACGTACAAACACACCAAGTACTTAGAGTTGGTCCTGGCCTTTGATCACGATAGATACTTGTATTCCCAGTCTAATCTCACCCAAGTCGTGAGTGATGGCATTATTATGGCAGGGATTATGGACACTTACTTTCAGGATGTGCACATGCGGATCCACCTGAGTGCTCTGGAAGTGTGGACAGATAAAGACAAAATAAATATTGACGTTTCCACATTACCTAGGGTTTTAGAGCAATTGAAAATATACAGAAAATTATATATAAATCCTCGGGTTACTAATGACTGGGTACATTTATATATTAATAAACAAAGCAATCTTGGTATTACAACAAGATCAGGAAAAGTGTGCTCTCCAAATCTTACTGGTTCTCTAAGTGCATTTCTAGATAAAAATCTTCATGTTCCTGTGATTTGGGCTGCTCATTCACTGGGTCACGTCGTAGGAATGCAGCATGATACTGCCTACTGCGTCTGTCGGGGTCAGAATACATGCATCATGGGCACTGGAGTAACTGGTTTTAGTAATTGTAGTTATGCTGATTTTTGGGCCTACACAAGCGTAGATGCACATTGTCTAAACAATATCCCTGAACCAGGTTATCTTGTTAAGAGATGTGGAAACAAATTTGTGGAAGAGGGTGAGGAATGTGATTGTGGTACAGGTGAGGAGTGTAAAAAAGACCGGTGCTGTCAACCAGATTGTAAACTCAGACTGGGGGCCAATTGCAGCACCGGTCTTTGCTGTCATAACTGTCACATTCGACCATCTGGGTACATATGCCGGAAGGAAGAAAATGAATGTGACTTTGCAGAATACTGCAATGGACAGTCAGCTTTATGCCCAGATGACTTTTATAAGCAAGATGGAACTCCTTGCAAGTATGAAGCCATTTGCTTCAGAAAGATGTGCACGTCCAGATACATGCAATGCCAGAACATTTTTGGACCTGATGCCAGGGAGGCTCCTTATCAGTGCTATGAGGCAGTCAATACAATAGGCGACCAGTATGGGCACTGCAGAATTAAAGGAATGAATGCCTATGAAAAGTGTAGCCAGCAAAATTCACTATGTGGCAGAATACAGTGTATAAACGTCAAAACCATCCCTGATTTACCAGATCATTCTACTGTTATTTCCACTCATCTGGAGAAGGAAAACCTCAAGTGCTGGGGAATAGGTTATCATTTATCCATGGTTCCCATAGAGATACCTGATGTGGGTGTCATAAGTGATGGAACCTCCTGTGGTAAGAACCAGATATGCATTAACGGAACTTGTGTGGAGAGATGGACAGTCCTCAAGACTGAGTGTTTGCCTGAGGAGTGCAACCGCCGAGGTTTTTGCAACAATAAACAGCACTGTCACTGCATGTATGGCTGGGCCCCTCCGTTCTGTGAGCTGGCGGGGCTTGGGGGAAGCATTGACAGTGGGCCCCCACGAGCAATCAGAGAATATGAGTCTTCCTTGTTCATTGTCACGTCCTTTGTGTCATTACGCTTTACTACGTTTTTCATCTCGGTTATTATTGCATTTTTCTGGAGATTCAAAGAAAAGTGTTTCAAACCCCAAAGGACAGAAGGACCACCAATTTTCTCTGAACTAACACATTTACAAGAGCTGAAAAGCAGGAAAAAAGGGTCACCTGTCCGTCGGTAACCCCTTCACTCTACAGTATCATATATTCAACAGACTTGTCATTTATCTAAATGACCCTTCATTCATGTTCAATTCTTTTCATTTAATTTTCCTTCCAGATTGGGTCAACAAATAAATGACATTCTTGGAAAGTAATCAGTGCATTTTACTTTCCTGTGCTACTTATTTTTGTGATGAAGTTTGAGGTAACGTGAAGGTCCGTCCTAGTGGCTTTCTCAGCACTGACGCTCTGAGTGTGGCAAGACTCACGCACCCCCAGTGGTTTTCTGAGCAGTGGCCTGACTCTGAGGGTCCCAGCCCATAAGGCTCCCGGCTGCCCCTCCTGTCGCCTCCTCAGGCCTGGGGACTGAGTGTGCCTGAGCCTGGCCAGCCCACCAGTGGGGACACCATTTCCTCGGTGGAAGGGATGAGCCACAGGCGTTGGTTCAGATGAGTCTGTGCCCCTCCTGGAGGTGGGGTGAGCCCCCAGCTCTGCAGTGTGTGTCTCTGGCTCAGGGCTGGGGGTGGGGTGAGGACAACTTGACTCCATCCTGAACTGCACCGCCGGGAGGGCAGTGACCGCTGACAGGCCTGAGGTGTCCAGCGGGCAGGGCCTCAAAACCTCCTGTGCTTTCGGGGCCTCTGCACGGAGCTCACAGAGCCAATGGGGATGTGGGTGCATCCTGGGTGTGGATGAGCCAAGCCCTGAAAGCTCTGGGTGAGCTCAGTGTGGCTCTTGCCCTGGTTCCCAAAGGAGAAAGTAGGCACAGCGAGGTTCACTGACCTGCTCAAGATCAATCTGGGTAGTCCTGATGATATTCAAGGAAATACTATCACAATGTCAGTGTAGGGAAATAGAACTTAGAGGGGGCATTTATCAATAGTTCTGAGGATACTTAGGGCCTCCCTGGTGGCGTTGGGGTTAAAGACAGCGCTACCAAGCTAACTGCAGCCACGGCAGTGGGAGTTTGATCCCCAACTGGCCAGGGAGCTACCCGAATGGTGCAGCAGACCTCTCCTGTCTCCCCCGCTGCTCCCCTCAGCAGTGGATTTCAGTCAGTCTGCCTGTTCTGCTCCCCACTGTCTCTGGTGGATCCTCTCTCACACACATCCGCCCCCCCCACCTCTGTCCTGTATCCCAGTTCTTGTATGCATAAATAAATAAACCTTTTTAAAAAATAATAGTCCTAAGGATATTTACACATCAGGATGTGTTTCATAAAATTTTAATGGTGACAAAATGTTAAATTGATGCCTTTCCTCCTACTCTACTGAAGAATAATGGACATGTTTATATGTTTAAGCTGTGTTATGGTATGACTTACTATGCATATGTGTTTGGAGGGGCATCAGAATCAAGATAATTAACCATCGCTGTATGTAGTTAAATTAGTTTTCCTGAGTGAGAATGACTTAGTGTAACTGCAAAATTCAGGTATGCAATACTGTGTTGTTAACTAAGCCGCTGTGCGGGACCATAGCTGTCTAGAACTTATTTTACTTTTTAAATGATACTTGATGCCCTTGGCTTTTATGTGTCCATGTCTTCCTCCCCTCATGTGCTGTGTAACGATCATTCTAGTCTCTCTTTTGGGGTGGGCACCTATTTGGGGGATTTTTCCTTGCTGGTACCATACAGTGTTTGTAATTCTGCACACACTCACTTAGTGCAATGCCCTCCAACTTCACCCACAGTTGCTACTGTGTTTCTTTCTCTTCTATGGTGGTTAATATTCCATTGTGGACCAAAAAAATCACATTTATTTATTCCTCCATGTGTTGGAGGACATTTCCCTTGTTTTCAAGCCTTGTTAGTAACGCTGTCATGAATATGGTAATGCAGGCATCACTTTGAAATGGATTTCCTTTGGAAAACTACCCAGGAGTGGGATTCTGAACATGGTGGGAATATTAAATTTGGGGAGGGGGAGCCCCCAAACTGGTTGCACAGTGGCTTTCCCAATTCACACTCCCAGCAACTGTGCATGGGGTTCCCTTTTCTCAACATCACCCACATTTGTCATCCCCTTTCTGTTTTGTTTATTGATTTGCATTTCCCCGATGGCTAGTGAACCTGAGTGCCATTTTGCACACCGACATAACCTGTCAGTGTTTTCTTTGGAAAAAGGATTCAGATCCTTTGTGCGTTTTTGACTTGGATTTTTTACTGTTGAGATGAGCAATTTCTTTATATCTTTTGGATATTGACCCCTTTTTAGATGTATAGTTTGCAAATATTTTCTCTGATCCTGTCAGTTGCATTGTGGATTCTTTCCTTTGCTATTGAAAACCATTTTAGTTTGATTTAATTCACTCATTTATTTTAGCTTGTGGTGTGCTTTTGGTGTGTCATCCAGGATATCATTCTCAAGACCAAGGTCAAGGATCATTTCCCCTATGTTTTTTTCTAGGAGCTTTATGGTTTCAGGCCTCATATTTTCAAATGTGCACCTTGGTAGTGTTTGGGGTATTCATATTGTTGTTACACTGAATCAAAACTGAATCTCCAGACCCATTCAATAGCAATTCCCATTCCCTCTTCACAGTGGCCGGGGGAAAACCTGCTTCTACTTTATGTCTCTATGAACTTGACTGGTCTACCTACGTTGGATCATACAGTAACTGTTGTTTTGTGACTGACTTATTTCACTTACCATAGCTGCAAGAGCCATCCACGCTGCAGGGGGTGCCAGACTTTCCTCCTAGTTTCAGTCTCACTATTTCACTCTCTGCATATGCCAGCCTGTGTTTATCCTTTAATTTACCAATGGACACCTGAGTGGCTTCTAACTCTTGACTCTGGTGAATGTGCTGCCGTGAACAATGGGTGCTCAGATACACGTTCATATCCTTTCAATACCCAGATTTGGAATTCCTAGATAAGCTGATGATTAAAATTTAATTTTTTTTTAGCAATCACTGTATTTTTTTGTACAGTATTTGCACCTTTGCATGTGCTTACTAGCATGCACAAGATTGCCAACTTGCCTGCACCCCCCCACCCTGCCCCCAGCCACGCTCCATCTCTACTTTCTGGTTTGTGAGCAATGGTGTTGAGAAGAGGAATCCCCTGGTGTTAGGATGTGTGTTTCCCCAGTGGTGCGTGATGGGGAGCATCTGTTCAGGGGCTCATTGACTATTTGCATATCTTGCTTGGAAAAATATCTGTTCATGTTGATTGCCATATTTAATCAGAGTCCTCATCATATTCAAATCAGGTTTTCTTATTGAGGTGTAACAGTTCTTTATGTGTTCTGTTTCTATAGTCATTACCATTACCAGATGTCTGAATTGCAAATATTGCAAATATTTCCCCCGTCCTGTTGATGTCCATGTTGTTGACTGCGTTCTTTGTTTTGTTTTTCTAAGTGGATGTGTAAGGAATACTTCATGATGTTTATATTTATCACCAATAATGACCAAAAAGAAATTGATTAGAAATCAATCTTCTTACATAGTTATCTTTTGGTGTGTAGTCAGAGTCCCTAAAATGGACTCTCTTACTTAGTGTATAATACATTTATTAACTATAGTCATCATGCTGTATAGCATTTTTCTAGAACTTATTCATTCTATGTTCCTACAACTTTGTTTCCTGTGACCAAATCCCTTCATTTCTCTCACTTCCTCTCTGGTAACCACTGTGAATTTAACGTGTAATTCTTCGATGCGATTCTACATGTAAATGAGATTATCTGGTACTTTTTTCTTTCTGTGTTTGAGTTGTTCTGCTTAGCACAGTGTCAGCTAGTTCACCTATGTTCCTGCAAATGGCAGAGTCTTCTCTTTGAATGTTGAATAACATTTCATGGCAAATATGTATCACATATTTTTCATCCATTCATCCATCAGTGAGCACTTAGGTTGTTTACATCTTTGCTATTAAGAACTGGCTGCAATGACCCAGAATTGCATGACATGTTAGAACAGATAAGACTAATCTAATGACAGAAACCAGATCAGCGTCTGCTGGGGCAATGAGTTGTCTGCCAACAGGCATGAAGGATGATGGAAGTGTCTAGATCCTAACTGAGGAAGGAGTTTTGCCAGTGCATGCATTTTTAAAATACATTCAACTACACACTTAAAAGTTGCATGTGTATATCTCATGAAGCTAATTAAGGAGACTGGTATTGGGATAAAAATTAATAGGTCAGTGGAAGAGTATAGAGAGAGATCAGTCTGTAAAAAGCATGAGTTATGATAATGATATAGAAAATCAATAGGGAAAGGATGATTTAAAAAGTCATCAGTGCTGACACTATTTGGTGTCTGTCCATCCTGAAGGAAATAATGTTGAATCTCTGCCTCCTCATATTCAAAAGCAATCTGTAAATTGATCTAAACTTTGAATATACTATACTAGTCTTAAGCCTCTAAGTTTATGGTGATTTTTTAGGCATCGGCAGGCAATGCAGCACATGTGACACTCCAGTTCTTGGAGTGGTGACAAGTGCTGGACTGTGGGGAAGGGATGCTTTATACTAACTGGGCTGAACAGGCCCACTATTTCCTCATCCAGGTAGTTATGGTCTATTATGCTGAGCAACTGCCCATAGGTATTGGACCCAAACGGATCTTGAGAAAGAAGGGATTTTTTTTTAAGTTTTATTTATGCATATAAGAACAGGGGTACAGACCAGAGGTGTGTGTAGGGGGAGAGGATTCACCAGAGACAGAGTGAGGAGCAGAACAGGCAGACTGACCAAAAGACACTGCTGAGGGGAGCAGCAGGTGAGACAGGAGAGGTCTGGTGTGCCACGTGGGTCAGCTCCCTGGCCTGGGATTGAACTGGTGCTGCAGTGGCTGCGGATAGCTTCATCGTGTTGTGTGTTAACCTCTTGCGCCACCAGGGAGGCCCAAGAAGGGATTGCTTTAAGAAAAAGAAAAATACCAGATGGTCTCACTCATAGCAGGAATCTAGAAAACCTAAATAAGGGACCAGGAAAAAGACTAATTATAATAAAGTAAAAATCAAAATCAACAAGCAACTATAAACCAGAGACACACTACCGGTGGGGGGGGGGCAGCGGTGGGAGGAGGGATTAGAGTCAAAATAGGAGGGGTGGGAATTGTATGGGGAATGTAACCAAGATGAAAATGCAAACATTGTGCAAAAATGAAAAAATGATGTAAAAAATATATACCATTAAAAAAAGTTCACTTAGCATCAGCGCTTGCTGTCACTGTGCAGGATTCAATAAAAGACTCGTGGGAGTCGGAATATTCATACACGCGTGACTGTATGGTCATGTGCAGAGACAAAGCCGACTGAGGAGAAGGGAAATCAGAATGAGGACGAGAAAACAACTCAGCCTCTACAGCCAACACCTGTGGCCTTGCTTGCCGCCCAGGTTTCATTACCCACACGTGATGTCATGGTGGTGCCAAAAGTGCTTGGGTGCGTGAGCACGGGGCACACGACCTGGGATTAAAGACACCTGGCCGAGAAGCCGGAGCGCAAGGGCGTGCACACCTGCCACTATGGACGCCCGCGACAGAGCCCACCCGAGGGAGAAGGGATGCCTGAGAGAAGCCGGAGAGGGAGTGGGGAGGATCGGCTGCTGCCTGCAGGACTGCCCCGTGCCCACCTCCCTGCCTGCTGGTCCGGGGCACGGTCCCCGGCATTAAAGGCCGGTGTAAAGGCAGGAACGGCCACAGTGCAGGTTTTCTGATCCAGCAGACCGGGTGAAGGAGTCAGAGTCCTCAGTGGTTTTTTGCAGGTCTTTTATTGGGGTTCACCAGGCATATGGCAGGCAGGGGTGCTGGGGGGCCTGGAGGCTGGCAGGCCTCCCGGCCCCCAGCAAGTCTTCACTCTATCTGGGCTCTCCGGCCTTCTCTGCTTCTGCTGCTTCTCAGCTTCCTCTCGGCTTCTTCTGGAGTCCCCGTGACGCCGCCCTTAAAAGCCCCGTCTCAGCCCAGGTGAATCCCATCTACCTCTGTCCACACCCCACTCCAGGTGCCGCCATCAGGCATGCACGCATTCAGGACCGCAAGGATCCATCATCTATCCTGATGGCGGGAGGGCAGAAAAGCCTGACATTTTTCCTTACCCTACAGCCGGTCAAGTCTGTGGGATGTGGGAGGCTCCAAGATCCCTTTAACCTTTTGCACGAGTCCACAGTGAATCTGCCCGGCCTGGGACGGCTGCGCAGCAAGCGACATCCTCAGGATCCCCGGTGAGTGTCCTCTTGGAAAACGGGGTGTAGGGCTTCTTCCCAGGGGCTGCTGGGAGCCTGGGATGGGAGGCCTGCCTTTGGGGCGCTTCAGCGGGCTGTTGCATCGTGCCTCCTGCAGCTGGAGACGTGGGTCTCCTGAGTCCAGGCCGTTGGGCTACTTCCCTTTCCCCGTCAGCCTGAGGTGTGCTGAGGGCCCCCTGGAGAAAGAAAGACTTGCGGCAGCAACCCTGCGGGGCTTGACGGTGGCCGTGGACTTCCCGTCTGTTTCGCTCTCAGGAAGCCCCCGGCGCTCAGTCACCACCCTGGTCTGCGTCTCAAGGCGGTTGCGTCCTCCTTGTCTCCAGAGGCCTAAGTGTCACGGCCTCTGCGCCTCAGAATCCTGTTGTTCCTGATGACACTGGAAAGTCAGACACGGGGCAGTTCCTCCCACTGTCGCCTCCATCCTGCAGCGGCTACAGGCCGCAGGGCTCCCCCAGGTCTCTGCTCCCCTCTGAGCATTTCCAGAGCCTTGGCAGGGAAGATGTCCTTGGGGTCTTCCTCGGTGGGAGCCAAGGAAACGCAGAGAAATGCTGCTCTGCAGACCCGCAGCGGAAGAGGAGCTGCCGGGAGAGTGGGAGGTCGGTCCCGCCAGACGGAGCAGGGAGGAGGCAGGGGAGAAGCTGAAATCAACCTCCTCTTCCGAGCTGGGCTCCAGCTACACCTCTGAGCGCCTGCACCGAAGGACCCCAGATGTGCTTTCTGAAGAGAGCGAGCCTCAGTGGCACAGAACAGGGCAGTGCTGAGGGGAGAGAGGGCAGGCGGAGGAGAAGGCCCACCAATAACGTGACGTGGCACTAACACTGCCCTCGCGGGGTGTTCTGTGCATTTGGTGTGTCCGCTGGGTCTAATCGCCACTGAATTCTGCAAGAATGAACTGTTATTATTCCTGACCCGGGGATGAGAACACTGAGGCTGAGCTCACTCTGCGTTCACCTTCAGAAAAGAAAGTTAAGGGTTCACTAAAGCAGGGATCAAGATCCTGGAGTTTTCAACTCATCCCAAATGGGCATGTTGCCAAGGGTCAGCCATTTCATGCTTTTAAACCTTGACCTGCAGGGTCAGCGAGCAATAGAACAGGGGCAGCCCCGTGTAGTCGTGTGTTGGGGCACACCCCAGGAACCCCAGGATACAGGAAGAAGCAGGAGAGGGGGCGAGAGGCCTCAAGGGAACCAGAAACAATGCAGCTCCGGGCTCAGCCACGAATGACTTTTCCTGTCAGTCCCAGCGTCTGTGGCTGCCGTGCCACGTGGCCGCCCACGTAACCACTCAGCCCACAAGGGCCAGACGTGCATTGATTCTGCAAGATGGCTTTTTCGTCTTCCAGCAAACCCATTTGAATTTAAGCTGGCCAGGATGTGTTTCTCCATCCTAAACAGAAGCTTTTTTCACATTGAAGAAACTCTGCAACGTGCCCGGACGTAAGTGTCAGGTGCACATCAGCGACACAGCACGTAGTAGGCTACATTCAGTTCACTGACAAAAGTCCAAACCTAGCCCTCCTCCTACATTGTGCCTTCTGCCCCCCACTTATCCACTCCCTTCCCCACCTTTCCAGTCACTGCTCGTTGGTCTTATAGTCCAGCAGCTTCTTTTTGTTTTACTCAGCTCATCTGTGTGTTTCTCTACAAGCCACCAAGTGACATCACGAAGGGTTTGTCTTTCTCCGTCTGGCTTATGTCACTAAGCATGATTCCCTGAGGCCTGCCGTGCTGCTGCCAATGGAAGATTTCATCTTTTTTATAGCCACAAGAATTCCGTTGTGTCTATTTACCACATTTTCTTTCTTTGTCAGTTAATGGACATTAAGCTTGTTTTCGATTCTCTTTTTCTACTGTGTTATTTTTTTGTTGAGGTGATGCTGGTTCAATGCTGTGTACAATACAGACGTGTGAGTTCACACCTCTTCAGATGTCTGTTAGCACACCACCCCCACCCCCAAAGCACCCCGAATCCTCTACCTTAGCCTGTTCCTTTTCTTTGCTTCTCTACATTCCATGTACAGGTGCAATCATCTAACATTTGTCTTTCCCCTTCTGACTTCACTTACCATCACCCCCTCCAGGTCCATCCACATTGTTGCAAATGGCAAGAGTTCATATTTTTTATAGCTGAGGAGTATTCCATTGTGATGAATACTCACCTCTCCTGATCCACTCATCTGTTTGGGGGCTGTTGGGGTGTTTCTATAACTGGCTACTGTAAATAGTGCTGCAGTGAACATAGGGGTGCTATAGCCTTTCGTTAGTGTTTTTTATTCTTTGGGTAGATAGCTAGAAGTAGAATTGTTGGATTGTATGGCAGATCTATTTTTAATATATTTTTTTTTATAGAGGCATGCTTTATTTATTTGTTTGCTGATTTGTTTGTTTTGTTTACACATGCACTGGGTACAGTCAGAAGCATGGGAGGTTGAGAGAATTCACCAGAGCCAGAGCGGGGAGCAGAGCAGGCAGAAGGACCGAAGGACACTGCTGAGGGGAGCAGCGGGCGGCAGGAGAGGTCTGCACGCCATGTGGGACCCTCCTCTGGTGGCCGGGGAGCAGCCGGGGATCGAACCGGCGCTGCAGAGGCCGCGGGCAGCTTCGCAACCCAGCGCTCAACTGCTGCGCCACCGGGGAGGCCCTATTTTTAATATTTTGATAAACCTCCATATTACTTTCCGTAAGGGCTAGACCTACAGCATATGAGAGTTCCTTTTTCTCTACATCCTTGCCAACACTTATTCTTTCTGGTCTTTTTGAGACAGGTCATTCTGGTATCTCCTTGTGGTTTTGATTTGCATTTCCCTGATGACGTGATGATGAGCATTTTTTTCATGTGCCTGTGGCCATCTGGAAAATTGGAAAATTGGAAAATTATTTATTCAGCTCTTCTGCCCGTATTTTGACTGGGTTGTTTGTTTTCTTGTTGAGTTGTATAAGTTCTTTGTAGGTATCAGAAAATTCTTTGGAAAATTGTTTATTCAGCTCTTCTGCCTGTATTTTGATTGGGTTGTTTGTTTCCTTGTTGAGTTGCATAAGTTCTTTATAGGTCTCAGATATTACCCCCTTCATGTGTATAATGTACAAATATTGTCTCCCATTCAGTAGGGTATCCTTTCTTTTTAATAATAGTTTCTTTCACCGTACAGAAGCTTTAGTTTGATGTAGTACCATGGGTTTATTTGTGCTTTTGTTTCCTTTGCCAATGGAGTTGAGTCCACAAAGACATCCCTGAAATCAGTGTCTTGAAGTGTTTTGTCTGTGCCTACTTCCATGTAATCATGATACTTTGCTTTTGGAAGCACATATTCTAAAACATCCAGTTGAGGTCAGGTTTAAGTCTCAGTACTACGAAGCTATTGGCAGCCACTGCAGCACGAGTTTGATCCCTGGCCAGGATGCTGACCCACATGGCACAGCAGACCTCTCCTGTCTACCCCACTGCGCCCCTCAGCAGTGTATTTCAGTAGCTCCACCTGTTCTGCTTCCCACTCTGTCTCTAGTGAATCTTCTCACCATCCCCCACACACCTCTGGCCTGCACCCCAGCTCTGTATGCATAAATAAAATAAATCTTAAAAAAAAAAAACTGAACATGAAGTTGAATACCCTTTGTCTGCTTGACCAGGAATTCCTGGAGCTATTTCAGATAAGAGGTCCTTGGGTTGTCATCCTCACACTTAAGCAGCTCTATGACCATATGCCTTGTGACCAAATGTTTGCTCATACTGTGCGTATGTAAACAGAGGGGACAGACGTCAAGCTCGCCTGTTATACAATGCATCATCTTATAAAAGAAAAACAAAGACAAGACTTTGTAATAAAGCCATAAGATTTATTCATTTTAAAGGCAAGCTTCATAAAGGATGCCCATAAATTCTTATCAAGAGAATGTTTAATTATTGAACAAGGGCTATAGTCACTCAAAGAGATATGCAGAAGCTTTCTCAGCTAAGCATATGGGCTGTATTAGAGGTCAAATAAAAAAATAACCCATCTCTGCCACCTCAGAGACCACAAATGGGGCCTCTTCCAAGAACTCCCTGTCCTTGGCACCCTCAGACTGTCTCATGGCCTCAGTCCTGGAGTTGTCTCCTCAGATCCTGCCAAGACCCAGGTTTCCACAAATCTCTGATTCACTTACTCCTGTCTTCAAGGGTGACCATGAAGGAACAGAGAATGTGTCCACTCACCCCGTGGGCACAGGTGTTAAGGCTCAAGGTGGGGCGCGTCCCTGCCAGTGACCCCAGGATCCTGATGCCCAGTTCCCACCATGATCTGACAGGAGCTTGCACTGGTCCAGTGGCTCCGTGGCTCCACTAGCCTATTTCTTGAAGCCCGCAGTGATGGTGGTGCAGGAGAAGTCCCTCTGCTCCATCCTCATGCTCCTGAAGTCACCCGCCATGTGTCTGGTTAGAAAAGTGTGCACGCATAGATAGAAAACCACTTTGAGAAGCAGCAAAAGCTTTCTCTCTCCTCACAACCATGCTGGGAAGAGTCTGGCAGATTCTTGTAAAACTGCAGAACTACCTAGTCTATGACTTGGTAATTTCCTAAATATTTATCCAAAAGAAATTAAGACATATCCCTACAAAATACCTTATCTTAGACTGTTTTTAGGAGCTCTATTCATAAAACTAAAAGCTTTATTCAAAAACTAAAAACATTCAGTAAATAGATACCTATCTATTTACAGAATATAAATATACTATATATTTTGTTATATAATATGTGTGGTATATTATATATATATATTATAATACATATACTGTAATATTAGTACATATAATATATAATTAAATATATTAATATATAAATATCTGATAAATATATTAGTATATAATTAAGTATATTGTACATATTTAATATAATAATGTATGTTATATATTTGTGTATTATAGTATATATAGTATAATGTATACTAGTATATATAATATATATTGGTATACATGATATGCTAATATATAGTGTGTGTATAATATATATACTATAATATATTCACTCACTGTAATACTAAAAGGAAAGAAAAAAGAAATAAATCACTGATACACAATCAACATGTACGAATATCAAAAATGCTTTACTGAGTAAAAGAAGCCATGCATAAACAGTATGTACTCTTCAATTTCATTAAACTTTGATGGAAAAAAATAAGAACAGTCTTTGCCTATGACTGGGTAGGAATTGATTGGGTTCGGCCATAAAAATCTTTCTAGGGTGCTGGAAATGTTCTGTAGCTACATAGGGGCCTGCTTTACATGTTTGTATACATTTGCCAAAACTCTGCAAATGTAAACTATTGATCGGTGTGTTTTGTTGTACATACATTTTATCTCAAAAAAAGCTATAAATATTGAATTTTTGCAAGTGATGTCTAATCCTCTTTGAAATGCATCCAAATAAAAGTCTACGTGACTACTGGGTAGACTGGGAGATGAATGAATGTATAGACGTGATAAAGAAAGAACAATAAAACTGTTAATGTCAGAACCTAAGTCATCAGTATACAGTTTATGTTTATTTATTTATTTTTAAAGATTTGTACAAGAACTGGGGTACAGGCCAGAGGCACAGGAGGGTGAGAGGATTCACCAGAGAGCGGGTAACAGAACAGGCAGACTGACGAAACGCACTGCTGAGGGGAGTAGCGGGCGAGACAGGAGAGATCTGCTGCACCATGTGAGATTCTCTCTGGCTGGCCGGGATCGAACCAGCACTGCAGAGGCTGTGGAGAGCTTCACAGTGCGGCGCTCAACCGCCTGCGCCACCAGGGAGGCCCAAGTATACAGTTTAAAGTATACCATCCTAGTAAACATCTTTCAACTTATTTTACGTTTGACCTTTTTGTGAGAATAAAATGCTTCAAGTCTTTGGCGATGCTACGATGAAAGAATGCCATCCACATGGTGTCAGCCACACTCAGGACAAGCCATGTTCACTAGGACACCACCTTACCACCCAGAATACATTTCTGGAAGTGTTTATTTAAAAAAATCTGCTATTCCTTAAGTCATAGTATAAACACTATGGCAAAACTCTTTGCATTCACAATCTCATTGAATAATGAAGATTTTCCAATGGTAGATGTATAATTTATATCTAATTTTATTGGGAAGAAAGTGGAGTTTTCTTGAGACTGTATTTATGCTAAAGTCTCCCCAGCTAATTACTGTCAGTGTCCAGTGGGAGCCTCAGACTTTGATGCTAAAACCCATGCTCTGACAATTCACTCACCTGACTCCCCCAAATCTATTATTTATTTTTAAAGATTTATTTATTTATTTATACAAGCACTGGGGTACAGTCAGAAGCGCAGGAGGGTGAGAGAATTCACCAGAGCCAGAGCAGGGAGCAGAACAGGCAGAAGGACCGAAGTACACTGCTGAGGGGAGCAGCGGGCGGCAGGAGAGGTCTGTCATGCCATGTGGGACCCTCACCGGGGGCTGGGGATCAAATCGGCATTGCAGAGGCTTCGGGAAGCTTCGCAACCCAGCACTCAACCGCTGCACCACCAGGGGAGCCCCCCCAATCTATTATTTAAATTAGAAATGTCTCAGAAATCATTCACCCCACTGCCATTATTTTAGAGGTAGTAATAAAATCCAAAAAGAATACTCATTCTCCCACCTACGGATTCTTTTCTCATCAAGGGCTGAGTCATTTGTGCAGATTTTAACTCCTTTCTCTGTAAGTTGCAAGGCAGGAAATGAATTATCTCCCTTTTGAGTTAAGATGAAAGTAATAAAATACTAATAATGCCAACTATTATTGAGGGTGTGGAGCACTCGAAACTCTCATAAATTGATGGAGCAGTGTAAAATGGTTCAAATGCTCTTGAAAACAGCATGACAGTTGCCAAGAAACATAAATATATACCCATCCTATGGCCCAGCAATTCCACTCCACTGACAGACTAAAATTGTCCAAAGCAGCTTTAGTGAGAAGCCAGAATTAGCTAAATATCAATTAAGAATGAGTCATCATAGTAAAAATAATTGTGCTATAGTCCTGTTACTCAGCATTATAAAGAACAAATTATTAATACAGACAACAATATGAAAGAATCACAAAAAACATGTCGGATGAAAAGATCTAGACATATAATGCAGTACACAAGATATGATTCCATTCATATAAGGTTTCTTTTTAAGGACAAAACTAATCTATGATGATTGAAGTCAGATTGAATCAGTTATTATCTTGTGGAAGATTAACTGGGAAGGTGCAGGAGGGAATTTTCTGGAGTGACAGAAACATTCTAAATGTTGCTATGGGTATTGTTATCTAGGTGTATAGATTTATCAAAATCCTTCAACCATAATATTTAAGACATTTCCATCTTATTCCATATAACTCAAACCTAATAAAGCAATGTCATCATAAAAAATTTTGGTGGGGATAATATAAAAACCTATATCTGAGGGCATCCCTGGTGGCGCAAGGCATTAAGACACAGCATTATGAAGCTATCTGTAGTCACTACAGCACGAATTCGATCCCCAATCTGGAAGGTGACTCACATGGCACCACAGATCTCTCCTGTCTCACCTGCTGCTCCCCCTCAGCAGTGTCATTCTGTAAATCTACCTGTTCTGCTCCCCACTCTGTCTCTGGTGAATCCTCTCACCCCACCCCGGCATCTCTGGCCTGCACCCCAGCTCTTGTATGCATAAATAAATAAATCTTAAAAAAAAAAACCTGTATTTGTAGAGGTCTGAACCTATAACCTCTGAAATAAACACAATGATGTAAGACAACTTTACTTCAATAAACATCATTGGAAAAGAACATGGAATGCAAAACAAAACACAAACTAGGAATTTGGCAATAAAGGAACTACTTCATTTTGAGGATGAGATATGGCAACAGACGAGAAACAAGAGGATAGTATAATGGAAATAAAAGGACATAAAGGGAGGGGGGAGGGAAGCTAACATGCATTATGTTGTCTATGTCTCGCGCTGTGCATCAACTTTGGTCCAGCAAGCCATTTTGAACTCCCATCTGAGTGTCATACATGCAGATAGAGCTGAAAAGTCACATCCATGTTTTTGAGAACTGGCACCCTGCTGAGGGCAACAGGCTTATACAAATAATTCCCCTGTAACGAAGGAAATGTTATTGCAGAGGAGGGATTGGCTGGGGCAGGTTCAGGGGGGAGGAACATGGGTTTAAAGTATTGAAGGACGAAGAACCTCAATCAACCACAGTTTACTCAGTCTCCATCTTTGGGGCACAACTTCCATTGTGCCTTTTTGAGAAACTCAGATGATGCTTTCTAGATGGCTGAGTTTTCCAAGAATATAATCAATTGTCCAGATTATGTGGGTTCGGGGGGTTGGTTGAAGCCACTTGACCCCCATACAGAGACTGACTGAATTGACATAAACTCAAGAATTTTTTTTGCCCTGGCTGTAAAAGTTAATGAACACCCCTTAGTGACTCATTTCTGCTCCAGCTGTTAGGGTTTGCTGCAGTATTAGGGATGTTACAAGGCTTGCACGATGCTCACGGTCAACATTTCTGTCAAACATGAAAGGACGAAGTCCAAGACTGTAAAAACTGTCACCCAAAGGGAACACGGAGCAACTTGTTAGTTTTTAAACCAAAAAAATGAGTAATTGGTGCTGTTTGCCACTAATCTAGAATGGGAAAGAATTCTAAGGCTTGCCTTCTCAATATGTTGTCACTTCAGAGTTTATTCCAATGCTCTACTTAGCTTTATTTTTCACATCCTCCTACAACACCTTTCTTTGGTCTTTCTCACATTTTACTACTCCCTCTTGTACTCTTTAATTCCTTAAGGGTATTAAGCCTTTAAAAACATGTCCAAAGGGATCATAAATCAAGTAGAAACTGCTGATTGGTTAAATGGTTATCAACTGAGTTGATCTTATACCAGTGCTGGACATGAGTGAGCCGTGACTTCAAACGAAGGCATAATGAGAAATTCCATTGTTGGACTCAGAATTCATCGATCATTTGAAGGAGAAGCCTTCAAATGGGTCACTGCCACCCAAGCTTCAATCAGGGAAGCTGGAGCCAGAAAACACACAAAAGCTCTGACAAAGATTTCTGATGTCCATGTAACTAGGTGTGCTGGGTGAGACTTTCTCCTTGGAGAATTAAGTTGGAGTCAAATCCAATTTGAGCTTTGCCCTAAACTCATCATTCCTTCAAATTCTCAGGACTTACTTTCACAAAGCTTCTCTCTGTCTTTAAACTTTCCCACTCATAGGATCAATTACTCTTTAGTTTCACATCAATCTGTTTCTACAAAAATCCATAGGCCTGTCCTGTCCAATATAATAGCCACTAACCACAGGTAGCTCCATACATTTAAATTTAAGAGACAAAAATTAAAATTTAGTGTTCAGGTCAACGTTCTCATATTTCAAGAGCTTGATGACCACATGTGACTGGCAACCACCATGTTGGTAGCAGAGATGAGAGCATGTCTGTTGTCACAGAGAAGCCCGCTGGCCAGTAGGTCTAGTAGGTCATGACCTGATGAGCCCTTTCTGAACACATGTGGGTACAGGTTAAGGGGCAATATTTTTATTTTCTATCAGAAAATTAGCTTGCTTTATTTTTATTTTGGATCACAATTTTAATCACCCTCTCTTGTCAGGAAGGTACCATCTATGAATAAAGAGGTAGCAATGTGTGTGTTTCCATTGAGAGCATCCTTGAGGAAGTCAAAATCACCACATAGATGAGAGTAAGGCTCTAAGTGGACTTACAGCGTGAATTCTTCCAAGAGAGAAAATAGAACATTTCGTCTCGGGGGTGTAGAGAAGCGAACATGGCTTCTGATGTCAGCCTCACCCCAACAGCTGTGTCCTGGGACAGTTGGGGTCCTTCTCTGGCCCTCTCGTTCCTACCAGAACTGCCAAAGTTAGACTCTATCACCGCCACGATCCCTTTGAGACTTGAAATTTGGAGCCTGAGTTTTCTGACCATGCAGCACACTGTAATCCTTTGCTTTCTACAGCAGAAAAGGAACTCATGTTACTGCTTCCAAACAGACTATATGCTAGTAAGAGGCGATTCAGCAGAGAGTGAGATTTGGGGTCAGAAGGTCTGGGTTCGATGTCTAACTCTCCCACCGACCAGCTTTGTGAACAAAGACAGATTTCCTAATCTCAACACCCAGATTCTTGGGTGTGAAATGGTGACCCCTGTCCTACACCACTCCCAGGGGTTCTGTTTGGACCTCATTTGATGAGTTAGGTGAAAACTTGTCATTGTAAAATATCAATGTAAGTTATTTTGACACAATGGCCCTGTGTTCCAACAAGGTGTCAGTGCGTCGTTCTGGAGGAGTCTCAGCAGACACCCAGGCACAGGGCGTGGCTTGGATTTGGCACTTCAGAGGGGGACATCTGTGCACACTCGTACCCATGCACAAGGCACGTAGCCAACACCCAACCGCCAGCCAATAGTGAGCTCCCAAGGTCCAGTCCTTCCTACGAGGACAGAGCACATGGTTTTGCAGAGCCCAGTGGGGCATCTCCATAGCAAGGAAAGAGAAATAAAGAAAACCAAAAAACCAACACTACAAAGAGGTAAAAGAAGAGAGAGAGGGAGAGAGAGAGAGAAAGTGAAAAGAGGTAAGGAGGTGGAGAGGAAGATGGATTCATAACAGTTCACAGGATATTGTCCATTTTGATAACATGGGATGGGGAGAAAAGATTCTGTTTGCAGATGGGGAGAGGTTCTTGGCCGTTGAAAACTCAACTTAGACACCCTCTCGAGTTATCTCTCATGAGTTCCCCTTTGACTGCAGATAAGACTTTTATGGATGGATTCCTATTGTAGATAACATTATTGCTCTATGATTAAAACAATGGTCATATAATTTCGGAAGCAAGACCATATATAAAAGCCTGGGACACTGGCCTGGGGCTTGGAGGACGCTGAGGAAAGCAGGGTTCCTCGGAGCCTAGACTGCCAACCAGGTAACGTGTCCTGAGGTGCCAGGCGAGCACTTGCTTTGAGCATCCATTTCCTCTGCCAGCTATTAGCTGGCCGGAAAATGACTGTTCTAGCGCTAATGACAGGCACGCTTTTGTTGCTGATTTGTTTGATTTGAATTGCTTGTTTCCTCTCTTCTTACAAAGAGCATTGGCTTTGGTGTTCAAGAGCACTGGGTCGAGGCACAGCTCTGCCATTTAGCAGTTGAGAAAATCACTAAGCTCAATGAACTTTAACATCTGCAGGTGAAGCAAGCTGATAAGTAAGACCCATGCAGCCTAGTGATGAGGGTTGGCTTAGATGACAGGTGGACAGTCAACGAAGGTCATTTCACTAAGATTCATTTATAGGACTTCCCTGGTGGCCTAGGGGTTGAGTCTCAGCGCAATTACCTCTATGGCCTGAGTTCGATCCCTGGCCAGGGAGCTGACCCATATGGCGCAACAGATCTCTCCTGTCTCCCCACTGCTTCCTTCTGCAGTGTATTTCAGTCGATCTGCCACTCTGTCTCTGGTGAATCCTCTCACCCCCCCCCCCCACATCTCTGGCCTACAACCTAGTTCTTGTATGCAAAAAAAAAAAAAAATTATAGATTTTTCAAGAAGATGCTATGCCTCCTTTCCTTCAGACAAAGAAGTTCTTACTATTTGTGTTTTAAAGGAATTTCAAGAAATTTAAAGTATCTTCATTACTTTTGGAAGGGAATTTGGAGTGAAGGGTTAATGCAATGATTTAATGGGAGGTCATCACAGACCCAATAGCCCTCTCTTTAGACACTGTGTCAAAGTACGCTTACAGATCCTAATATAGACCTAATCTTTAGATTTTCCAGGAAAGTTTCCATTTCAAATATCATGTTCCATTGTTAATATATATGCATTATGTTGAGAGTTAGACCCTGTGTTCTAACTGTGCTCTGATGAGAATTCAAATAATTACTCACCTTAATAATTATTTGGAAAAATTCTTGAACCCAATCCCAATGCTTACACTAAATATCAGATGGACGAAAATGATAACTTTAGAAATTATCTCTGAAAGTATCATCTTAGATACCTGAAAATAGAAGAAAATATGCATGGATATTTTAATCTTAGGAGATGATCAGTTTTTCTGACAAATTCCAAGTTATAAGGAAGGAAATAAATATGATCATTTCAGTCTATGTATAGAAACAAGAGTAGGTACAAACTGAGGAACAGTCTGAGTAATCTATGAAAGATGGTGAATAAAGAAAACCTCACAAATTCCCAAGACAAAATGATAATCAGATTGAAAACAGGTGCCAAATTGGAAGCCAAAAATTCATAAAAGAAATTCAAAAAGCTAATCATTTTATAAAATATGTTCAACTTCATCAGTAGCTTTTCAATGCTAACCAAACAAATGAGCTTTTCTTTAATCTATCAAAAGCAGCAAGGGCACGCGTGTAAAGGGTCTGAGGTGGGAAGATCTGGTTGCAGCTGTGTGACAACGAGCAAATGGCCTCATGCCCGTGGCACTCAGGTTTCCTGCACTGTAAATGTGGGCATTTAACCATATATTAATTTTTAATTGTAACATAAAACAATCCTTTGTTGGCACAGACTTGATCACCTGGCTGTAGAAAGCCCGTGACTGCCTCACCTGGGCCAAAGTTTGCCTTGGCCTCCCCCTGCTGGCGGGTCTGAGGAATAGCAGGGCAGGGTCCGCAGGTCCTCCAGGCAGCTTCATTCCCTCTTGCAAACAGGTAGTTTTCAGCCTAGTATCCTGGATCTTTGGAACTAACCCTCGGGCCTTGCAAGTGAGGCGGAAAAAAAAAAAAAACAACCTCATGAGTTACAATGTCCTGCTCCCTACATTATCCTGCGATTGGCGTTAATGCTTAATCTGGGTTTAACCACAAAATTTTCTTTTTTCTCCATGGCGATGTAGCATCTAAATTCCTGAGCCCTCCTCACCGCTGCAAATGTGTTCAGATTGCAGATTTAGGCAAACCCAGAAGCTGCCAGGAACAACGAACAAGGCCGCTGAGATTCTTGCAGCACAAGTTTGGGAAGTGGTTCTGTCCACCCAGGAAGGCGATGGCTTTCGGAAGCACATGGCTGCTGTTGCTGCTGAGCTGCGCAGCCTGCACCCAAGTCCTGGGCGGTGAGTACAGGTCGGGGGGCTGGAGCCCACAGCCAGCGTTCACGCGCACCACACCGCCATTCCCCCGGCTCTCTTGGTGTTGACAAAGACAGAGCGTGGAGAAACACTGGCATAGTAAATAAACCTTCAGATTCGGTGAAGAGGCCCCTTAACCCACCTGCTAGCAGGGAGAGCTTGTGGCTCCTCTTCCAGGCCCTGCCTCTCCTGCTTTCCTTTCCAACTTCAGTGCTGGCTCCTTCTGGGCACATGCTGTATCTCCATGCCTCCCTCCCTCCCTCTCTCCCCCTCACCTAAAATGTTCCTCCCCCCCCCCACCCCCTCACTGATTCACATCCGACCTCTTCTCCAGTTCTGACCAAACCATCATCTGACCTGACCTGCATCTCCCAGGCCAAGGAGACCCCTTGCTCCTGGTGAAGCCTCACACCAGCCACATCTGCTCCTCCTGCACTGGGTGATCCCTGCAGTCCCTAGGGATGATGCTGCTGGGCTCAGTGTGTCCATCACACTTAGGCCTCTGGGTGCAGTAGGAAACAGCCCTGAGCTAAATGCTGCTGATGACATGACCTTCCCCCCCAACCCCCCTCACCTCCTCCACCCCCGGGGACTCAGTGACAATGTCATGGGTCTCCTGGAACTAGGTGCTCTTCAGGGCCAGGGTCCAGGAGCCCTCAGACCTGGTAAGAGGTCAGTGTTCCTTTGGAGAAGGCAGGGAGAAAGGTGAATAGTGTAAAGTTTTGGAAAAATAGCAGGGTCCTCCCTCAAGGACACCCAGCCTCTCCTTCAGTCACGATGTTCTAGGTCTGTAAGGGGGCTCTGTCAGCTTGACTTTGGGAGGGGGTGTTTTGCCATGCCCCCCCACCCCTGCCCCAGCTTATCATTGCCTTTGGTTCTCACATAGAAATCATCATGAGACCCAGCTGCGCTACTGGGTGGTTTTACCACAAGTCCAATTGCTACGGATACTTCCGGAAGATGAGGACTTGGTCTGATGCTGAGGTGAGAAATCTGACCTGGGCGTGGACTGGCTTCTCTAAAGCAGGGGGCCACCCAGAGCTGCAGGTCTCATTTGACTCAGAGGCAAGCGTTCTTCCTTGCCATTCTGAGGAGTCACGTGGTTGGTGAAGTGGAGAGAGGAGGATTATGTCTTCAACTCAGTCTCCTGAGCACTGATGGAGCAGGTGCTTGGGGCCCCAGCCTAGGCTGCAAGACATAAGGATGAGCAAAAGATAGTCCGTGCCTTCACGGGGCTCACTGTCAGTAAGGAAGACAGAAATGCATCAATCAAAAGTGGTTGAGATGATGAGGAACTTATGGAAAGAATCATGGAATCATGGAATTGCTGCACAAGTTTTACCAGAAAGAGAAAATGTGTAGACACACCTGAAGCCCAGGCTTCAGAGTCACCTCTGAGAAAGTGAAGCAGTCCAAACAAGTAGAAGTTTTCATTGTTCTCGACCACACAAATGTATTTATTGGTTTTCTTTCACTGAAGCTTTGTCTAAGAGATCCCCAAACAGCTGGGAAGGGTGTGGGGAGTGAGTGCTGCTGTCTCCCTGGAATGTGCTTGGTTGATTGACGTGACTGAGGGACTGACCATGTGGAAACTGTGGCCTGTTCTGGGCCCAGAATGGCCTCAGAATCCCTGTGTATAAGTCATTCAGCAATGATGGAACATCTACCATGCGATAGCTCCTGAGTATGCAAGTCTTCTCTGGCCTTAAAAAATCCAGAATTGGTGTGAGATTATGACATTTAAACAAAAAATTCCCAAGTGGTATGAGCGTAAGTGACTTCCCCAAGATCACATGGAGAATAACAAACAGCACACCCAGGGAATTCTGCCTTTAGGTAACTCTCTCCTGGGCAATGAGATGGATAGTCATGTAACCAACCTAAGTGGCCTTCCACAGACAAATGGATAAAGAAATTGTGGGAGAAATATGTGGTGGAATATTATACAGCTCTGAAAAGGATGAGATAGTGACTTCGGGACAAAATGAATGGGACTCAAGATGATTATGTTAAGAGAAATAAGTCAGAAAGTAAAAGATATTGGGTGATTTCACTCATCTATGGTATGTAAATAACAAAAAACATTCACAGGCAAAATACAGTAAGAATAAATCTTGAACTCATTGAAGGAATTTAATGGTTACCAGAGGGAAGAGGTGAGAGTAAGGAGGAGATGAGAGGGCAAGGCAGAGGTAAGGTAGTCTGATGAAGGATGAGGGGACCATGTGCACATATGGGAGAGCAAAAATGTAGTCCCCAAATTAAAATAATAATAAAAAATGAAATAAAATAAATCTTTAACACACACACACAAACTAAATAAAGGTTTTTCTCAGACTTTTTCTGCTGAAAAAGAGTTCATAGAGAGCAACTGATTTTCTCCTCAATTTTTGGGAAGAAGTTAGAAGAAATCTTGAAAGGACAGTTGTACTATTTGTCCCCCGAGATTCCAACACTAATTCTGCAAAACTGAAGAGGAGGTTACCTGGAGAACTTTGGAGCCACCCAGCCCTAGTTTTGTAAATCATGACTTTCCCACTTACCCTTTATTAGTGCGTCTCCCTTTACCAGTCTTCTTGCTGCAGAATGGGGATAACACTTAGCCTAGGGGGTGACGAGTAGATTTATTAAGAAAACTTGCAAAATGTCTGTGGCATGTGGTAGAAGCTCAGTTCAGGTTCTCAAGACAAAAACGGTCCACACGATCACTTCAGAGCCTTAGTAATGTTAAAAACTGCAGCGAAGTTGCTGGAAAAGGACCAACAACAAAGCTCAGCCCTCACAGCACCTACTCCCGGAACATGTGTCAGGACTGATGACCAGTCTTGGTTCTCCAGACCCCCCCAGACGCTGATGGAGGACAGAGAGAATGGCGGGGGGATTTATCCTACTTTCAGAGGCAGAGGTCTGCGTCCTGACTCCAGCTCTGTCCCTACCAGCTCTGTGGACTTGTAGAAAATAATTCTTAAGGCCTCTGAGCCTATTTCCATTTCTGCCTCAGGAATCATCTGTCCACTCCCTAAATGTCAGCTGGAAATCTGGCTTGAATGCATCACAAATTTGAAAGTCAAATGAAATTACAGCTGAAAAAGCATTTGATATTTTAAAGTGGTTTGCAAGCCTGAGGACTAAATGATGAAATAGCAACCACATCTAATCCCCAGCAAAATATGAAAGGCGAACACAGCAGCAGCACCCACAGGCAAAGTATGTTTTAATCAAATTAATTTTAGCTTTATCATGTAGGCAGTTCCTACAATCCCCAAAGAACAAAATTATATCTCTATCAAAGAAAGTGTCTACGTCCAAGTGTTTGCCTCGTTCAGCTGGACAGTGAATTCCTGAGTAGAGAATAAGAATTACTTAAGCCACGTGTTCCACCCAATCCTTAGGGTAGGGCTGTGCTTTTAAACCTCAACTCATTGCTAACATGACGAAGCTGACACCATTCTTCCTCCCGGCCCGCAGCTCGAGTGTCAGTCTCATGGAAGTGGGTCCCACCTGGCCTCTATCCTGAATTTGAAGGAAGCCAGTGTCATCGCGCAGCACATCAGCAGCTACCAGAAAAACAAGTCTGTGTGGATTGGCCTGCATGACCCACAGCAGGTAACTTCACACCTGAACCACAGATGCGCCGGGGAAAGCTAGAGACTGCCCCACTCGAGAAATGGCCTCCAGGCCTAATGACAAGGGACTGAGAGGCAGATTTTCTTCAGTTATGTGCCTCTGGCTGGCAGAGGCCAAGACCCAAGGTCAGGCTCCCCAAGGTCAGTCATCCAAGGTCAGGTCCTCAGGGTCAGGCACTCCAAGGTCAGGCAGCAGTGCTGGACCACACAATTCCAATGGCATCCTTCTGTCTAATTAAGGTCCTCCCAAATCTTGGAATACAAAAGTTGCAGCTTTTCAGAACCTTAGAAAAATTCCAAGTCCATAGGGTGTGTGCGTATTCAGTTAGCCCTTGAGTAACCCCGGGCTTAGGGCTACCACCCCCACACAATGGAAAATCCCATAAAACAATTGACCCTGCTAATAGCCGTCCCCCCACCAGAATCCTTACCAACAGCGTGGACAGTCTCTTAACACATTTGCTGGATGTTTTTTTTTCTTTCTGGATGCCATTTCCTCAGACCAGTGTTCTGCAGGTGTTAGACGCTGTGCACTTACAACAAAGGAAGCTGGGGGAAAATACGTTATTAAGAAAATCATTAGGGAAGGGAAAAGATTTATAGTACTGAATTTATCAATACATTGTCCGTTTACAAGATGAAACATCTGCTTGTCAGTTTATACAAACTTGTCTTATATGATGTAAAATGCTTTTTTTTTCCTTCTTGTTTAGGAAATATTTATAAGATAGAAATGGGTAGCCAGGGTGGAATATAAGTTGAAAGTAAATTTGCTCCTGTTTAAAGTTATAACAAAATTAAATTATGACATGCCATCACAAATGCAAATGATTATATATTCTGTACAAGATTTCAGACAAATGAAATAAATTCCAGTAAATTTAACAAACTACATTCAGGTACAAATTCTTTTAAAGGACATACTTATACTGTAAGCTTTGGTAGCACATTGAAACTTTAGATGTTTTATATATATATGTTCATATATATTACTACCATTAGACATCAAAATGAAAAGATAATATGAAAAATAAATTTGTATTTATTTACAGGTATAACTATTCTCATCGATACTGAAGAAATAGCAATATGACTGACTTTTGAAGACCTAGTATAATTGATAACCTTTACACAAGTGAATGAATTATTACAAAAACATTTTTTTAACTCATGTATAAATTGACCCATGTAGTTCAAACTCATGTTCGAGTCAAACTATATAATCAAACACACACACACCCCTGGCATGAGACCACATTTAATCAAATATCTGTTAGGTCTTGAGTTCAAGTGGAAACTTTCAGCTAAGCTTTTTTTCCTACATGCTATTGTGTTGTTTTTATTTTTAAATAAGAGTTATGGTTATTTTTTTTAAAGATTTATTTATGATTATGAGAACTGAGGTATAGGCCAGCGGTGTGGGAGGTGAAAGTATTCACCAGAGACAGAGCAGGGAACAGAACAGGCCGATAGACCCAAGTACACTGCTGAGGGGAGCAGTGGGTGAGCCAGGGAAGGTCTGCCGTGCCATGTGGGTAGCTCCCCGGCCAGGGATGGAACTCGCACTGCAGAGGCTACAGACAGCTTCACAGCGTTGTCTCAACCCCTTGCGCCACCAGAGAGGCCCCATGCAATTATGTTTTTGACGTTATGCCTCCCTTCTCCCCCTGGACCCTTGTCTTACTCTCCATCATTCCCTCCGTGTATGGAATGGCGTATGGGGTCTTTGGTTGCTGAGATCTATATGTAGGATCTGCAGCTTACAGATTCCTTGTGGGGTTTTGATAGTTAACCCCAACAAACAAAAGGAGCACAAACAGACTTCCCGTTTCATGCTAAAACTTTCCTTTGAGGTTACAAATATTTCACACGGTGAATTTTACATTCTTTTGTATTTGTATCGCTATCAATCAGATCTCTCTCATCCAGAGGTAGAATGAATATTTACATCTATTTCCACCAGATACATCTGTAATTTAATTTTTTGACATTCATGACTGAGGAAAGTAAGTGGCTAATAAACTTTCTAAAAAAAAATGTATAACAAAGTTATCAAAGAAGTGCTAATTAAAATAACAATATAGTTTGACTTATCAAATTATCAAACTTTGGCTTTGTCTTAATAAATAATATTTGTAAGGATAGAGAAATTATCAAACTTTGGCTTTGTCTTAATAAATAATATTTGTAAGGATAGAGAAATTGCCCAGTAGATGAGGATGTAAATTCCTGAACTGATTTTTGCAAAGCACTTTGGCAGTACATATCAATACTCTCAAAATATTTATGCCCTTTGACCTATTATCGTACTCTGAAATTCTATGCTAAGAATATAATTTTAAGTAGAAACATCTTCCTGAACAAAGGTGCTTGGAGCAGATTTGTTTACAATAATTGTCAACTGTGAACAAAAAAGCATCCATTAATAGGAGAATGTCTCGGGTCAATTTTGGTACCGTCTTTCTACTTAAAAAATGTTGGCCAAGCAAGAAACAAAGTCAAATATATATTTCAAAGATCATCACATTTGAGGTACATAAAAATAGTGGGATGGATAAAAATGTTGACACCACAAGTCAATTTGCCAAAATATTTAGTGATATTTTCCTCTTTGAGGTTGAATGCAGTGACTTTATTACTTTTCCTTGTTTAACCATTTCTGTTTTTCCAAGTTGAACAATGAAAACTGCCTTTTCAAGGGCCTGAGGGGACCCGGGGCAATGAGCACGTCTCCTGTCATTCACAGAGGCAGCGGTGGGAGTGGATTGACGGGACCACATATTCATACAATACCTGGGCTAGCAGGTCCCTGGGTGGAAGCAAGTACTGTGCTGAACTGAGCTCCAGAAACAGTAAGTCCCAATGCACCCCCTGCCTCTGTCCCTTCCCTCCCCCTATACCCCTAAATCATAGCCCCTCCCCCGGACTCCTAGGAGCAAGGACAGACACCTGCTCCCCCTCGCTCTACTTCACACCAGCAACTGCTTCCTAGAGCACAGTGGCCTTCCTTGCCACAGACACTGGCCAATCTTACAAGTTGTGCCCATTTTACAACCTCTGCCATATCAGCGTGTCAGCTCTTCAGTTATTTACTGAATACGTTCTTGAAACCCCACAACCATGAAAGCTGAGTGGCTGTAACGGGGCACCCAGTGACTGAACTCTTGAGTTTGTCCTTATTTGCCCAAATGTTCAAAGACTCCAGAGACTCCAGCAACTAAGCAAGGCCATTCGCCGCAGGCTCTGTCCAAGCGGCGGTTCTCAAACTCACCTGTCTCAGGATGGATGGTCGCTCTGAACCCTGCTCAGAATCCGCAGAGAGCTCTTAATTCTGAGGGTGATTACAACTATGGATGTTAACTATATTAGAAAATAAACCGGGACATTCAAACAACAAAAATCAGAACCGCCGTGAACTTGGACAAGTTGTCAATGATCTTTAACATTGCTGTAGGGAATTTGCAAATGTTTCAAGAACATTTCAAACTCCAAGCTTGGAAAGGAAGAAAAACTAATGATAAACCATTTTTAAGGAAAAATGTTTTCTTTAAATCTATTCACTTTTTTCTTAAATACATTTATTTTTAAATGCTCACACCAGACGGGCCCATGTCACATTCTGGGACCCGTGATACAGGGAGCAGATAGGTGCGGTGGCGTCACGAGACTCCTTTCTGAGGGCCTTGGGTTTTGGAGGGGCAGTAAATGGGCCTTTCCCCCCGAAAGCCCTCCAAAGACCACCTCCATCTGTTGGGATGTGGCTGCTTCTTAGGGTTGCAGCTGCAGCTGTATGTGGACAGATGTAGCCTCAGGAACTGCTTCACGCAGCGGCAGGGCTGGCGAGTGGAAACCCACGGGCAGGTCAGCGGCTGGAAATTCCTGCCTTGAGTTCCGAGGCTGGAGCAGGAATCTGCCATCTTGGGGACCTCAGTCTTTCCTCACCGCGTCTTCACCGGCCCTCATTCTGGAGAGCAACCTGCTTGACTCGACGTCCACTGACATAAATGCTAAACTAACCACATCCGAAAAATACCTTCTTGACAACACTCAGACGGCTGATGCCAAACCTCCGGGCACCCCACGCCAGCCGATTGGACACATAACCCTGACCAGTGCCTGCCTTATCCGTGGCTCCAAGCAAAACGCCCAGGCAGCACTGCCCAGACCGGGGGGTGACTGATGGGCTCTTTTATTTTTCTTACAGATTTTTTAACTTGGCGCAGCCGTGAATGCAGCAAGAAACAGCACTTCGTGTGCAAGTACCGACCATAGGCCAAGATGGGGCGCCCCAGCCCGGCCCACCCCTGCCCCGCCCTGCCCCGCCCGGGCCTCCCCGCTGCCCCTCTGTCCAGCAGGCCCCTGGCCTCCCACAGTAAAGGTGGCCACTGAGCCTGCCGAGGCCGGCCCTGCGCCGACCAGCGGAGGCTCAGAGGCAGAGACCGCCACACGGCTCGAGTGGTTTCTGGCTCTGGGTGTCCTCTTTCCCCTCCGGCGCCAGCTGCTGCAGCGGGCGGGAGTGGGAAGCCCCAGTGATGCAATAGCTGGGCCTTTGCCCACGGGCGGTAAAGGTTTGAAAACAACGAAGGAGAGAGAAGCCCAGGAATGGGCCCCTCATCCCCTGCACCCTGCACCTTTTCTCTGTCGCCCGCTCCCTCCTCCTCTGGCTTCCGTCTTGGGCTCCCGTGGGGCCCCCCGGGACGCTCACCAGCCAAGCCCAGCAGCACGGCCCGCATGGGCCACACTCGCCAAGCCGTGTTCATAGACACACGGAGGGCGTGAAAGGCGATACAGGACCCGGGAGACACACGCTAGGGCTTCCTGCTCTCCCTCCACTCAACCTCTCCTCACTCCTTGTCAGAGCAGCTTGGCCAGTCATAGCCCTGGTTCAGATGCAGTGGAGAGGCGGGCGGCCTGCTGCCCCCGAGCCGGTGGGTGCTGTCACCTGTTGGTGGTCCAGCCCAGGCAGCGACCTGGGACTCGGTGCTCACCTGTCGCCTGCCACTGACCACCCACATGGCCCTGCTCGAGTCTCCTTGCCTTGTGAGGTTTGAGATCATTGGCTGTGCCGATAACTGACCAGGTCATCTCCCCCGACTTGGCATAAGAAGAAGCAACATGGACTTGACTGTTATCAAAGTGCAGCTTTGATGTGACACATTCACATCTCTTAGCAGGGAGTGCTGAGGTGCGGGCGTGCACCCCCCCATTGCACGGCCCACCGCAGACACAGTCTGACCCGCCCTGCGCTGAGCAGGCTGAGGCCAGCCGGCCATGCTGGCTGAGAGAAGCGTGCAGCAGAGGAAGGGAGTGAGATGCAGGAGCCCTGACCCTGGCCGCTCCCCACTCCCTACCTTCCCCCATGAGCCTGTTGTCACTCTGAAGCCTGTCAGAGAAGAAAGCAGGAGTAAGAATGTGTTGCTTCCCTCCAGCATTAAAAAAGCTCTTTAACCCAAAGATAACCCCAAAGAGATCTCCCAGGACAGGCAGATGGGAAGGGGTCATTCTGTCCAAGCACAGGGTTAGCTTCAGCAAAACAGCAGCCATCAACTCCTAACTCCTACGGGGTTCTGGACTAGTCCCCGTCAGAGACACAGACCATGATAGTGGTGGTGGATAATTCTAGAACACTGGGTTAACGCGAGCATTTAAGAGCCCTGTTGGATTAAGAGACAGACTTTCTGTTTCTTCTGTAAGAACAAAAAGAATGTAAAGGAAGTGCAGATGACAAGATCACAAAAAGGTGGAGTCTCTGGTTTTTTCTGACTACGACGCATGGGAGAGACGACACCTGGCTCTTCTGACTGCTCCTGCTCTCTTACGCCCCCAGAGAAAACGTGATCGCAGAGCCCTAGACAGGAACAAATAAATACAAACAAGCTGTAGCTGTGCCAACACAACAAAATAGAACCTGTCATCTATATTAAAAATAGGTCAACGATGCTTAGAAATAGTTCCAACTGAAAAGCATCCCCAAGTTAAAACAATCTTGGTGACGTAATGGTGATGAAATACCCTCCTTAAAATCGCCGAAATGCCAAGAATACATGTTCTCACATTTACTGCAAACTTCATGGCGTTCCCCAGCAGGCCAACCAGCTGGTTGAACTATTAGGAGGCTGAGGTCAGGTAACTCTGGGCCTGTGCTGGTTCTCCTTGGAGTCTACTCTGGAAATCCTTAGTAATTCCCTGAGTAGGGATATCATCCAGCAACATTTTATGTAACGCTTGCTGTGTGCCAAGCACTCATTTTAAGGGAATTTAGGAATTTGTCTGCGAATAAAGCACATCAAACCCCTTGCCCTAGGGAGCACACGTAGTGGAGGTAGAAAAACAATCGGGTAAATGATAAGGGAATATGATAAGGTGAGCAGTGCTATGATGGAAATAGAAAGCCAGGAGGGGTCCAGGGAGCAGATGGGGTGGGCAGGGGTGTGGTACGTGGAATAGTGAGTGTGCTTTTGGCCACAGCTGACAGCCAAGGCGTCTCGAGTCGAAGGGAGAACGTGTTGGTGATGTTACTCCACCGTCCGCGAACACATTTGAACTTCAGGAGCTACTTGACCAAAGACTCAGCATCATCACCAGGATGGAGTGGGTTCTCCCTCTACATTTTGAAATTAGCTTCCTGATGAAACCCCATCTAGTTCAAGACAAGTATAACAGCTCCAGTGCTCACCTCACTAGGAAAGACAGACGAAGCCAGAGCATCTTTTCAAAATTAAGTCCTCGTGGCCAAGAATTGCCTGATGTGAATTTTGTGCTCATTCGCCAGCCGATCACTATGCCGGGGGTGTATGCGGTGATTCACTTTGCTAAGTTATATCACATATAACACCCTCGAGACCCTTCTGGAAGGACAACCCCATGTCAAAATTATGCTACATGAAAGAAGTCAAATGCAAAAGCCCTGTTTGAACAGGTGCATTAGATCTTGGGCTGGTGAGTCCTGTCCAAACAGTTTCACCATCCCACTGACCCCGAGGCACTATGGTAGGTAAAGTATTAGGTCTTGGCTAGTGATTAGTTCACAATTTCCTGGAAGATGGTTGAGACCCTCAGTGCTGACAGAGGAATGGAAGCTTTCTGTGCATGCCTGGGCATTGCCAGGCTCAGAACCAGCCATGACCCTGCTCCCTGACTGCCCCCACCCCCAACTCATGGACCTACCCTTTAAATATCTCCTCCTAACTCCCTTCCTGGAACCATGCTAAATTCTCATTTCCATCACTGGCTCCCTCACACCTGAATCTCTGGTAGAGCCTTGCCCTGTTCAGCTACACCCGGCACTCTGGGGGGTGAGCTCTTTCTCTGGAGAGCGCAACAGCCCACTCTTTGGGGTCAGGGTCTGGAAAAATTCTGGGTCACCCAGGCAGGATCTGACAAAGATAAGATCAAATCCGGGTCTGCTTGACCCTGAAGTCTTTGTTAACTCCCCTGTAACCACAGGCCATGTGGCCACAGAGATGAACTTTGTGATATTATCATTATTTATTTTTCTATCCCATCTTCCTTCCCCGCCCCACCTCTGCAACCATTGTTATTTGCATTTGTTTTTGCAAGGCAGGTATTTTCCTTTTGTGTGTATTTAGCTTAAACTTGAGTAAATGTTGCTTTCTCTTGCTTATCGCACGATAACATGCGTTATCGTGCATTTAATATGCTGCTTCTAACCTCTTCACAGCTCCTTCTATCGCCAACCACCTTTTTTTTTATTTTTTAAAATATTTATTTATTTATGCATACAATATCTGGGGTGTAGGCCAGAGGGCTGTGTGTGGGGGTGTGTGTGTGTGAGAGGATTCACCAGAGATAGAATGGAAAACAGAACAGCCAGGTTGATTGAAATCCACTGCTGAGGGGAGCAGCGGGGAGACAGGAGAGGTCTGCTGCTCCATGTGGATAGCTCCCTGGCGGGCCGGGGGGTGAAACTTGTGCTGCAGAGGCTGTGGATAGCTTCATAGTGCTGAGACTTAACCTCTTGTACCACCAAGGAGGACCACTAACCACATTTTAGTCTCCAGCACGGACACCCAAATTACCTCCAATTCCCTCCAATTCCCCCCAAATATAACAGAGACCTGTTATAATTTTTTCACAAAGAACATCTTTCCCAATTAATTGTTCAGCTATTAATGTTGCATAAACTTTCTCTTGATTCCTATCTGTGCAGTATATTGAATTCTAACCATGCACTTCCAACTTTTGTGACCATTGTGCTTAGTGGGCAACTTTTGTAGGACACATAGTATCAAATCATTTTTTATTCAGCCCCTTTATGGTTTTTTAGTGGATAATTTAACCCATTTGAATAGATTGTAATGACTAACGTATTTGTATTTATTTTAGACAACTTACTGCATATTTTTATTTCATTTTTTAAAATCCTTCCCTGCTTTCTGTTTAGATTAACTTTTCTTCTTCTGGTTAAATTATGTATTCTATTTTTTTCTTGTGGTCACCCTAAAGACCAGAAATTATGCTTATTTATCCTAAATTGTTTCCATAACGTTGTCAATCACTGTATCTTTGCTCTAAGTACATCTCTTCTGTGGCTGCCTCCTTCCCACCACCTCTCCATGGAGATACAGTTAGATTTTTAGTCAAGAATGTTGTAGTTATACTTTCTCCTGATTTTGTGCTGAGCTTTTCCACAGACAATAGTACATTTACCAAAGTACTTAGTCACACTTTATTTTTCCTGTACCTAGTACTAACATCTTCCTGAATTTATTTCTCTCTTCATTGCACTACTTCCTCCAATTATATTTTTGTTGGGACTTTGGCTAACTGAGGACATATTTATTTGTTAGGCCTCTGTGCTTGAAGGACAATTTGGAGTGCTGTTTCCTTAACTCTTAAAATAGGTCACTGTAGTATCCTGAGCCCAGTGTTATTGTTGAGAAGTGCAATGCCACTTGACTTTTGTTCCTTCTTTCTAGAAGTTTTTAGAATACTTCTCTATTTGTGTTCTAGATCCATTTTCTGCTTACATCTCTTGCTTGCTCCTGTTGAGATTTTTCCAAGCTAAGATGTGTCGTTCTTCTTGCAAAATGGAGAATGTCTCTTTATTCTATCATCCACCGTTTCTCTTCAGGAATTCCCATTATTCAAATAGTATAGTCTCTATGTAGTCTCCCAAACTTTTAGTGTTTAGAAAATATTATTTTTCTTTTTGCTCCTTCTGTTACCTTTTTTGAGAGTTCACCAGATAAATATTCCTACTCAATGTTTTTTAGCACTCATTGTTGTGTCCTTTACATTTTAGCAAGTTAGTTAAATAGGCAATTCTTTGTTAGGATGTCTTATGAGTGCCCTATAGTAGTAAATCTTTTTCCTTCTTAAATTCTTGGTTTGTCTGTTTCAAAACTTCTGTTTCAGAAGGCACACGTTCCTCAGCGAGTTGCCTTCCTTTTATAGTCCTCCTCGTCTAGTTGTTCTGTAAGTGAGTTCATATTCTCTGGAAGTGTTGGCCGCTCTGGTGCTGTGTGTTAGGAAAGGCCTACTTCAGGGGTGATATGGGAGAAGCCCAAAGCGCAGAGCCCAGATAGCACAGAACCACTGTTGACCATCCTTGTTTGATGCCACTTCACCAGGAGAGTCCCTGGACCAAAGTTTCACATTCTAACTCCAAGGAAACCATGGCACCAGGAGAAAACATGGTCAGGCCACCGGCTTGGCCATTTGAGATGGAGATTTGTTAGCGTGACTGTCAGAGCATGACTGGTCAGTCCAAATGGGGTAAGACTTTTACAAGGTTCCTCTTCCTACTGCCCCTAGCCGTCCTATGCTCAGCTCCTTTCCGAACTCATCCCTACTTCCACCCCACCCACCCCCATCCAAGGAGTCCTCCAGAGGCCACAGGTATTTCCCCAGCTTTAAAAAACTGTCCTTCAGGTTACTACTTTGTTCTTTGTCTTGTGCTTTCCAAATTGATGTAGAAAGAAGCATTCAACAGCCTGTGATAGTTTGTCATGTTATCAAATAGTTTCAACATGATAAAATACTATGCAGGTACAAATTCTGCTAAGTAGAACCAATACTTGCTAACAAAATTCCAAGAGCTCAAAATAAGAACAAAAGAACACTTATGCAAATTGGTGACTTTGTAGCAGAATTTTTGTTGGTGAAGCAAAATTACTGTCAGAATGTAATTCCCCCCCCCAAAACTGTTTAAATGTCTGTGAAGAGGAAGTTCAACTTCAGATGCCAGAGAAGCCATGACACATCACGACAGGGTCTGTGCAGTGAGGATCCTGGGCAACTGTACCTCCTCTGAGCTGTGTTTTCTCCTCACAATGATTGAAAACACTCTTACCTAGCACATCATCTTGTTAGGTTTGTTCTTAGATGATATAACAAAGGTAACACCTATTATGGCGAAGCTTAAGACAACAAAACACACAGTGTTTATTGTTTTTCTTCTGAGAAATCTGATTGGATTCCTTGTCCTTTCTCCAGTTTTTCTCGGGACCTCTCGCCTAATTAGATAGGACTCTAAACACGCGACCCAAGGGCCTCAGTATGCCTTCCTCACAAAACTCAAGAGGCTTAGGAATCAAAGGTCTAAGTGTTACTCCAGGCAGTCACAAGGCAAGATCTGGCAAGTGGGAGATTGACTAACCAATAACAAGTCACAGGCAGTACCGGCTCTTTCTCCTCTGGCAGAACTCACGTGTAGACTCAGTGAGAGAGCCCTGGACTTGGTGGTGCCTACTCCCAGCCACTGTACAAGCTAAATCCATGCCCACAAGCCAGCCACTTCATCTCTTGAAACCTCAAGGTTCAAATCAACTCTTTAGAACGTGGTGAGCACAGATTGCACGTGAAAGCACTTCAAAACTGGCAAAGCACCATATGTTCTTGCATGAGGATTACGAAATAAATAGGGCTTATTTCCAAAAACGTACACTTGTTACTACTAGATTTAGACTTCCCATAGAAATAACTCTCCTATCCACTATCCATTCTGAAAGTTTCTTTCCTTTAGGTTGAGCTGCAAAGCATAAATCTGTAAGGAGAGGCGGGGAGCATACCTCAATTTTATCAGTCATAGAAACTTCAGGTAAATACACTTTCAGAGCATTTGTTAAAATAAAGAGTATGAATTTCTGAAGTAGAAGAGAGGCAGCTCTTCCATGAGCTAAAAAGGGGAAATCTACATGCCCAGGATGTTCCAGAGAGAATCGGGGTGCTGGCCAGAAATGTGGGGGTGAAAGAATTCACTAGAAAAAGAATGAAAGAACAGAAAAGGCAGATTTCTTGAATGTCCTACAAAGGGGCAAAAGGCGCTGTGGGAAGAAGGGTTTGGAGCTCCTTTTTAGAACCTGTTTTGGAGGCTTTTACATGGCTGGGGCATCAGTCTCTGCTGGACTTCAGGTTTCAGGGGCTTTTCCCACAGGAGTTGTCCTGCCTGGTTCCGCTGGCCCTGTCTCGGCCTTCCTCTGAATTCTCTATTGCCCCCTGTTGGTCACGTGGACCCGTGGCCAGGTTCCCAAGGCAACCCTATCAGTTTCCCTTACTTATCTATTTTGTGTCCCCCCTGGATTACTCAGCTGAGCAAAGTGCAGAGGCTAAGTTTTAACTCTATTACGTGGTACCTGGGCATTTTCCTCACTCCTGAGAGGACAATGACAAATCTTTGGAAACGGGGCAAAGTTCTAGCTTCTGAAGCTGCTATGTTCCTATACCTGCTTTCTTGACAGGATTGCTTACAACATAAACAGTTTTTGCAAGACTTCCCCCTAGATGTCTAAACTTTCTAATACGTAATAATTAATTTCTCTGATTCTTAATGTTTGTCTAGAACCTGGCATGCATTTTTGACTAATCCGCAGTCTACATTTCATTGAGAATCTAGCTGGAAAGCTGCATCCCAAGGTCTCAAAATAAAAATAAAAATGTCTATATTCATTTAGGAAGTATCAAGTGAGTTTTCTTTTAAGTCTTTGAGGGGAATCTTCTATAAATACAACAACTAGATGTTTTTACTTATTTCCAACACTTTGGGTAATAAATAGAAAAACCTGCTACCTGATGGTGACACTGGAACCCTCAGTGATAGGAGCCTTGGCAGCAGCAGTGGCTTGACTTTGTTTCTGCGCTCTCTCACTGAGACCAAGCACATTTTTAAGACAATAGAACACTTTCTACGGACCATAGGGAAGATAGGAGAAGAGATAAAGATGTTATTTTGTAGTTTGCCTGCTTTTAGATTCTTATTAGAAATGTAACGCTTGGAATTTAACTCACAGAAAGCTGCATTTTTACTCTATAGTTTTTACCAGGTTAATTTTAACAAAAAACTCATCTTTATACAGGCCCAATAAGCAATTTAGAAGTTTTCATTCAACCAATAAGCATTCTGTAGGAGAACCCAAGGAAACAGAATTCTCTACTTATAGAACAGACTAGACCAATATCTCCAGGAGCACAAAAAGGAGTCGAATTTCCCCACAGCTGGAAGGCAGCAGAGACCCTCCAGAGATCTCAGCACTGGAGCATGGGTCCAGGCAGCTGCTTGCTGGGACTAGAGGCAGCCCCCCACCAGTCGGCTGCAGTGGGTTGGGCCTGTTCTGATAAGAACCTTTTAGCTCCATGTAGTGATATTATACCCATTTTCTAAAATTTTGACAGGTCCGTTTATAGATGAACTTTGATCACCATTTTTAGAAATACCTTTTGTAAATTCCTTAAAAACAGCTAATGGCAAACTCAAGTGTCAGGGACACTGGCCTCCTTCCTCCTCAAACAACTAACTGAAAAAGCTTGAAGCATTTCTCCCTCTGTTTTTCCTGAAAACCTGTTGGAGGCAGGAGTCCCTCTCTTGGATCTCTGCCTGGCCCTGCAGGAGCGGGAGGAGGAGGCAGAGTTAGGGCAGGAGCCCTCAGGCCATTTGTATGTAATATTTTATTCATTTATTTATTTATTTGTTTGTTTGTTTGTTTTGTTTATACATGCACTGGGTACAGTCAGAAGCGCGGGAGGGTGAGAGAATTCACCAGAGCCAGAGCGGGGAGCAGAGCAGGCAGAAGGACCGAAGGACACTGCTGGGGGAGCAGCGGGCGGCAGGAGAGGTCTGAGCACCATGTGGGACCCTCCTCCAGTGGCCGGGGAGCAGCCGGGGATCGAACCGGCGCTGCAGAGGCCGCGGGCAGCTTCGCAACCCAGCGCCCAACCGCTGCGCCACCGGGGAGGCCCTGTATGTAATATTTTTTTATCCACTTGAAGGGGTCTCAGGTTAATTGACAGAGATTCCATGTGGAAAGATGAGATTCTTTTATTGTGTGCTTGCTGGCCTCAGCCTTTCATTGCCTGCCTTTTCCCAATCATTCAAATTCAAAGTTCTTTCTTTTTTTTTTTTTTTTTAAGTCTTTTTTTTTTTTTAATTTTTTAATAGAGGCATGTTTATTTATTTATTTATTTGTTTGTTTGTTTATACATGCACTGGGTACAGTCAAGCGCGGGAGGGTGAGAGAATTCACCAGAGCCAGAGCGGGGAGCAGAGCAGGCAGAAGGACTGAAGTACACTGCTGAGGGGAGCAGCGGGCGGCAGGAGAGGTCTGCGCACCATGTGGGACCCTCCTCTGGTGGCCGGGGAGCAGCCGGGGATCGAACCGGCGCCGCAGAGGCCGCGGGCAGCTTCGCAACCCAGCGCTCAACCTCTGCGCCACCAGGGAGGCCCTCAAAGTTCTTTCATAGGATACCAGGGGCATCATTTTTTTTAAAGATTATTTATTATGCATACAAGAGCTGGGGTACAGATAAGAGATGCAAGAGGTGGGGGTGAGAGGATTCACCAGAGACAGAGTGGGGAACAGAACAGGCAGACTGACGAAATACACTGCTGAGGGGAGCAGCAGGCGAGTCAGGAGAGGTCTGCTGTGCCATGTGGGTAGCTCCCTGGCCGGGGATTGAACTCATGCTGCAGAGGCTGTGGATTGCTTCATAGTGTGGTGCTTAACCCCTTGCGCCACCTGGGAGGCCCCCATTGTTCATTTTTAAACGATATTTGCTTCCCCCCACCCCCTCAGGTGGAGTCCCCATAGAGTTTCCTTCCCCAATGCCCCCGTGCACCATCACCTCAGTCCCCTGTGCTCCTCTCTCCTTCCCTCCAATCCCTATTTGCTTTTTTTTTTTTTTTTTTTTTTTGCAGCTGGCATGTGGCTAGTCCCTAATCCCGTTGGCTTCCAGTTTGTCCTCTCTCGGGAGTCTTAGGCAGTGACCCTTGTGGTGTTAAACTGCTGCCCCATGCCCTCCCTTTCTGTGTAGTCTCTAAATTGCCTCTGAAATTAAGAAAACATTTAGCAAGAGAAAGAAACATTCTCTAGGTGAGCCTTTTTGGCCTACTTAAGAGAAGCATACGACGCAGGGCTTTTCCAGCTTACGTTTTGTAGAGACAAAGAGAAAGGAAGGGACAGAGACAGGAAAAAAGCAACCTCCAGATGAAAAACCCAACTTGACCTCCCCAGACGTGTGGCGCTAAATCTACCACCGTCTGTTTGTTTTGCTCGCCTGGAATGATGTCGGAAGTCCCGTATTTACCCTTTCGTCGGGCTCCCCTCTTCTGGGGGTGATTCACTCTTTTGCTGGGCTCCCCTTTTTCTCGGGGTGTAGGAGGTCAGTCCCATGCTCCTTCTTCCATGCTGATCATGTCGGGGTCACCATTTTGTTGCCTCGCGGGGCGGCAGGGTTGGGAGCGGCGTGGGACCGAGGAATGACAACTCGAAGTCCAAGCAGAGGGAGGCTACGTCTCTGGAGACGCCGCACCTCCCCCATGCCAGCCTCACATTTATTGGGGATCAGATTCAGGGAAGGTGGACATGTCTGTAGAGGAATGTGCAGGTGGGGTGTGGGCTGGGGACGCCTAATAGTTGCACGAGCTAGGGGGGAGTGAATGCGGGCTATTGCCTGGGGGGCGCCATTGTTGCTGCTGATCACACATCTAGTCCCTGTTTACACTTAAGTTCCTGTCAAGGTGGTTGAGCTGGTTGTGCTAATCTGGCCGTAATGTCTGCCTGCTCTTTTCAGCAGACACTGGTTTCCAGTATGCTCCTCATACCAAGACTTTTGTCCTGGTGAGAGGTTCCCCTGCCTGACTCTATGCTTTAGCTTGACCAGCAGGAATTCTGGCACCAAGACAATACCCCAAGAAGAAGGTGGCCTGGGGAATCCACTCGAGACAGACCAGATCAGGTGACCTTAGAATGTGTGACAAGGAGCGTGGTGGCCGCATCAGGGCATGGTGCCTGGGAAGGCAGGAGCCAGCCTCCGCTCCTGGGCATGCCTGGGAGCAGGGCAGCTCTTACACGCTGGAGCGAAGATGTTTTCCTTTGCTCACCCATGTTTTGCACGAGACCTTTGGCCCAGTTTGTGCAGCAGACTGAGCTGGGTAAGCAGAGGCGTGGCTTCTGGAGGGAGTCCCAGGCTCTATAAAGCCTGGCGGGGCACCACCGGGCATCTCTCTGAAAGCCTGAGCTGTTGGCTATCTGCTTGTTGCTCTGGAAATGCAGCGGCTGTTGAGTCCAGTGAAGAGGGCCTTGCAAGTCAAGAGAGTGGTGCAGGAAGCTTCCCTGGTGCCTGCTCGCCTCCTCCCAGCAGCCCAGCAAAGGTGAGTCCCGTTGTTCCTGCGACGGTGCAGGTGGCTCTTTGAGAACCCTCAGGGAAGCAGAGCGAGGCAAACAGGGCTGTTATAAGGGAAGAACTCACTAGAATCCCAGCCAAAAGCTGGCAAGCCTTGTGTGCAGTCTCGGGTGAGCCAGCCAACCTCACGGGGTCTCCTTGCTCGTCTCTGCACGGCAGCCCCCACCCCACAAGGATTCCAGGACTCGAACCTCTGGCCCCTGCCGTAATGACACCTCTACTCCCCCAGCTGCGTGAAGCGGTGGAAATACCAGTACCGGGCCCCATGGGGGACCCACCGCCCTGACACCTGGTCCCGCCAAGACCTTCAGGACTCTGGGCCTAGAGTGGTATTAGTTGAAGCACCTGCTTCAGATCACTGCAGCCAGATTCAGTGTGGGCTGGTGCTCAGAAGCGATTGTCGCTGCCCTCTGATTTTAAGAAAGGGAGAAAGGAGAGTAAAAATGTGTGAGTGAGTGTGTGTGTGTGTGTGTGTGTGTGTCTTTGTAAACACTCCCTAGTCTAGCCCACGCGCTGGCATTCCCCTAGGACTGTGGAAAGCAGCTCTAGCTAGCTCCTGCCCCCCCCAGACTATATGCTGGACTTCAGGGTCAACCATTTCCTCCCTTCTGCTTCCGTCCCATGAGCACTTAGACAAATGGCTTTGATCTAAAGTCTCCCCTTGCCCGGTACCAGGGAACCCAGCTGTGTGGGTGGGTGGGGGGGCTGGGCTGCTGCTCCTTACCCTTCTTCCTTTCCGCCTGACTCTGCCAGCACCTACGCTGTCCCTCCCCGCCTGCTCACAGGTCGAGTGAGCCCGCTCAGATCCCAGCCCGTGTCTGTGAGGAGGGATGGATGTGGGTTTGCCTGTCTCACTCAGCAATCGTTGGCACCTGCCAAGCGTTCTCAACCCCCTGCCCTCGCTTCTTGGTTCAAACGCGGCATCAGGGTTCCTATTTCCCTTTTGGGGGTCCTTGTGGCTCATCCCACATTCTGTTGTTCGAACAGGGTACAAGAATCCTCTCGATGGCTCTTCTTGCCTCTGTCCCTGCTACTCCCGCCTGCATCAGCTCCAACCTAACACCTGCTCCCATCTCAGCATCTGCTTCACCACATTTCCTATTCAGAATCATGCCCTGCACTTTGGGGCCCCTCCTGCTTTCCTTACACGTTGTCTCCCTACTCCCCTTCACGATCTCCGCTCTGGGCACCCCTCCCTGCTCCCTCAGCAGCAGCTGCCTGCTGTGACCTCAGCCCCAGCAACCCCCTCCAGCTCCTTCTCAGGGGACGCTCCACGCATCCATCGAGATGATCTCAAATGTGGCCTCTTCCGTGAAGCCTTTCCTGCCCTCCCTCCCACAGGGACTCTCTGCTTCCTTTGAACTTGGTAGGGTTTGCATACACCACTCTTGCGGCCTTATCACAGTCTCTTGGTTGGAGCACATGGGTGCATGTGTGTGTGTGTGATGTGCATGTGCCCATGATGTACTCATATGCTTACCTTGCTGCACCCACTGGTCAAGGTCGTTCTCCAGAACCTTGACCACCTCTCTCCGTGCCCTCCCCTTCGCTCCCACACCCACTCCACAGCAAAGTCCCAGGTATGAACAGCTAATTCTGGAACACAAGGGAAGGAGGCCCCGCAAACCAGGACAAAAGCAATTTTAAATTAAGTAAAGTGGTTATTCTTTAGCAAAAATACATCAGTGGTCTGATGTTTCTGGAAGCCTCTACATGTTAATTTTTCTTGAAGGTTCTTGAATCCATTTCTAGAAGTAGATTTCTACAGGGACAATTACAAAAGTCACCAAGTGACTGAGTCATGGAAGCCCTCCTGGCAACCTTGTATTTCTAACTGGGCAGAGAGGAAGGTAGTGAGCTCAGAAAAGACAGAGCGAAGATGAAGCTAAGGGCAATGCCAGCCAAGGACAGACCAACTGCTGGCTAACCATTAGCTCCTAGGTGCTGGGGACTTTCCTCCACAAATATTTGATAGTACAAACTCCAATGATTTGGGGACACCAAATAAATAAGAGGACTGAACTCCAGACCTCTCTGGACAGATGTGGATGAACATTCACATCACTAGACCTTCCGTCATCATATGAGCCACTCCTGCCTCACAGCGGTCCTTTCAAGTCATCTCCCTGATGGAGATCTGGGATGCCACAAGCCCAGGGCCCTGAGGATGACTGACACACAGTCGCCTGAGGCATAGAGCTAGATTTGTAAGCCCATGGCCCCATCTTGGCCTCTCCCATGGCCCCATCTTGGCCTCTCCATGACTTGAAGGAACCAGGAGGTCCCCGGGGGTGTTTCGCATGTGGGACTGACTCCCATGGCAGTGCGCATGCGTCATGATTCCATCACCTGTAAAGAATATCATTTAAGTGGCCAGATTTTAGGTGTTTTCATGTGGGAGAAGAGAGGAGGGGGATCGGTGGGCTCTGTGCTTGCACCTGAAGGAGAAATTTCAGCTTTACGTCAGGGGTAGTAGGAGTCGGGTGTGAGGAGAGGTGGGCAGTTTCCAGAAGAAAGAGATTACACTTTCTACTGGCCTTTGCGCCACTTTCTCTCTTTGGCCATGTAGAGTTGCTCTCTCTGCCCTCTGCACTCACACAGTCTTTGCTTATCCTGTGATTTAATTAGCTGTAAAATGCTCCTCCGTCAGACGGTGCCCTTTTTGCGGGCACAAAGGATGTCTTACTCACTGTTGTGCTTCTGGAACCCAGCATAGTGTTGGGGGTGCTCAATAAATATTGAGGGGCCAAAGTAGATGGGATAGAATCAAGCAGACAATGTTCTTAAAAGTAGGAGAACGTTAGGATGTTCTTGTATAAAAAAAAAAAGGCAGAAGGGCAACGAGCAGGACATTTTACAAATGCATGAAAATTTTAAAATTATGTCGTAGGGGATTTATAACATCTGTAGAAGCAGCAAACTACATGATGACAATAGTTCAAGGGGATCGAGAGGGTAAATGCAGTTAAACTGAAGTCATCCCAACTATCATGTGACCACAATCCATATGTATGGACTAATTGCTCCAATAAAAACACCAATATTGGAAGCTTGTTACAAATGTTAAAAGACCCAATTATATGCAGTTTATAAGAAATGCATTTTAAATATAAAGACTGAGGGGTTAAAAAGTAGCAACAGCCAAAGGAAGCTATCCTGCTCGTGTATCCTGCTCATGTAAACAGAAATCTAAGAGTTAGGGCAGCTGTGCTAAAACCAGGAAAAATAGATTTTATATCAAGAATATCACAGAGATATTCTTGGTGTTGAATGAAGCTGTCTGCAGCCACTGCAGTATGAGTTCGATCCCTGGCCAGGGAGCTGAGCCACATGGCGCAGCAGACCTCTCCTGTCTCGCTGGCTGCTCCCCTCAGCAGTGTATTCCAGTAGATCCACCTGTTCTGCTCCCCACTCTATCTCTTGTGAATTCTCTCACCCTCCACACCTCTGGCCTGCACCCCAGCTCTTGTATGCATAAATAAATCTTTTAAAAAAAGAATATCGCCAAGATAGACATGTAACAGTAATGAAAGGGCCTATTCAACAGAAAGACACAATTCTAAATTGCATTCATCTGATAACATCCTTAAAATACATAAAAATATTATATAAAGTGCTTGTTGTATTGTCTTTCGAGGAAACCGACTAGAACAGCCCATGGGATTATGATTGTTATCTCCACGACAGGTTTTCTACAATCCCTGCCGCCCCCTTGCCAAAAACAGAATCTTGGCCAAAGGATGTGGGCATCCATGCCCTGGAGGTCTACTTCCCAGCCCAGTATGTGGACCAAACTGACCTGGAGAAGTACAACAAGGTGGAGGCAGGGAAGTACACGGTGGGCTTGGGCCAGACCGAGATGGGCTTCTGCTCAGTCCAGGAAGACATCAACTCCCTGTGCCTGACAGTGGTGCAGCGGCTGATGGAGCGCACCAAGCTCCCGTGGGACTCTGTGGGCCGGCTGGAGGTGGGCACCGAGACCATCATTGACAAGTCCAAGGCTGTCAAAACAGTGCTCATGGAACTCTTCCAGGAATCAGGCAATACTGACATCGAGGGCATAGACACCACCAATGCCTGCTATGGCGGCACTGCCTCCCTCTTCAACGCTGCCAACTGGATGGAGTCCAGCTCCTGGGATGGTACGTATTTCCAGGCGGTTTATGTAAGAAAGGAACTGAGGTTGGAGGCTGAATCTTATCCATTTTGCTTCTCAGTTCCCCAGGTGGTTGCATCCAAGGAAGGAAAGACAACTTATCCATGCAGCTGCTGCTATCGTCCAACACCCACAGTGAAAATAATCACTAAGACAGTATAGGTTTAGATAGGCAGTCAGTAGCCATTCATTCAGTCCCTGCAACAGTCAAGGAAGGAAGTGTTACACCTGGTTTATGGATGAGAAAATGGAAGATCTAATATCTTACATATAGTGAATGGCAGAGGCAACATATTTCTCCTTTAATGGTACCTGTTTCCCTGAAGTTTCTCCTAAGTCTCTGGGAGAGATTGGTGAGGTTCAAAGGTTTAAACAGGGCCTCCCTGGTGGTGCAAGGGGTTAAGCACTGCACTGTGAGGCAATCCGCAGCCTCTGCAGCACGAGTTTGATCCCCGGCCAGGGAGAAACCCACATGGCGCAGCAGACTCTCCTGACACGTCCTCTGCTCTCCTCAGCAGTGTATTTCAGTCAGTCTGCCTGTTCTGTTCCCCACTCTGTCTCTGGTGGATCCTCTCACCCCCCACATCTCTGGACTGTACCCCAGCTCTCGCATGCATAAATAAATAAATCTTAAAAAAAATTTAAACAATTTTAGGCATTAAGGAAAAAAACCCTGGTAGAAAAAGACCTAGAGAATCACAGATAGACTATGATGCAGAGCATTTCTACTCTTTCTCCTGGTTCCTGGGAAATTTCTTCTTGTTCAACATGTTAATATTACCCCATATCTTACTTATATTTTTTCCTCAATGTTGATGCCTTGGTGGGAGAAAAAAGTCAAAAAGCAAATTATTGTGGGCCTCCCAGGTGGCGCAGTGGTTGAGCGCTGGGTTGCGAAGCTGCCGCGGCCTCTGCGACGCCGGTTCGATCCCCGGCTGCTCCCCGGCCACCGGAGGAGGGTCCCACATGGCGCACAGACCTGTCCTGCCGCCCGCTGCTCCCCTCAGCAGTGTACTTCGGTCCTTCTGCCTGTTCTGCTCCCTGCTCTGGCTCTGGTGAATTCTCTCACCCTCCCGGCTTCTGACTGTACCCAGTGCATGTATAAACCAAACAAACAAACAAACAAATAGATAAATAAATAAGACATGCCTCTAGAAAATTAAAAAAAAAAAAGCAAATTATTGAGATGTAAACTGGAAAATATTAGGCAGCAAGTATGTTTACAGAAAATAAATCATTGCTCTTATTGCTGCATTAAATCATTCTGTTGTAGAATAATTTAATATGTGGGCTTTTCACGTAACCCAATTGACAAATAATGTGGCAACCAAATTGGAGGTTTTTTATTTTCCAAAGACTATTGCATAGGCCTCAGGATAGATGTTAATAAATTCTACACTTTAAAAGCAAAACAAAAAAACCCTAAAAACTTTCTGAGCTTGGGTCTGATGGTAACTGCCAAGACCAGACGAGGCAGGTATGGATGAGATCTGGGCTTCTGACCTTACCAGACCATCCTCCTGGGATGGGAGCAGGTGGGCAGGACTCACCAGCAAGTTCTGAGCTGCTCCAGAGAGAGAACAGGCTATGAGGGAAGAGCAAGTGTTGCTGACTCCAGGTTGCCTAGAAGACCTTAATTTTTCTTGTTTTTGTGGAATTGAAACATATAGTTTCCAAGATCATATACACATACACAGAAGCACATAAAGTGAAGAAAGATCCCCTTTTGACCCCACTATCACTTTTGAAAATTCAACACGACCAGTTTCTATGTATTCTTGCATCATTTTTTCATTTTTGACCTGCAAGCACAGATGTATGTATTCAGTTTTAGTTCCTTTTTTTTTTTTTTTTACATTGTAGAATTTAAAAGCTCACAATTAGCAAGTGGATTTTATATTGGCTCAACTTGAGTTTTCTTCCTACGGCTGTCTTTCCTGGGAATGACCGGGTTGGTGGTCAGTTTTAGTTCTTAAGCTTGCACGTAGTACCCCTCCTCTCTATGATGTCTTAGAGGTTATTCTATAGCAATATATATAAAGCCTACCTTGTTCTATTAAAATATGCTTAATATCTGCTGATGGATATTAATACTTATTCCCATGTTGCTAGATATTAGATTGCTATATGTTTGCAGTTATAAATAATGTCTTACAAGCATTGTAAAATAGTCTTGCAAGCTTGTGATGATGTGTTGTAAGAATAGGTTTCTAAAAGTGGAATTGCATGTCGATTTAGAAGGTTGAGAGAACATGTCAAAATTTGCTCTTTGAAATAATTTACTAAAATATATTCCTTTAACATATCAATATATGGTATCATACTTTCTAATCTTTTTCAATTTAATAAGTAAAATAATAGTGGCATTGATTTACTTTCCGGTATGAGAGTTTCAATAATTTTTGTTTATTGGACATTTTTTTATTCCATAGCTTGTCTGTTTTATGATCTTCTATAAATGAAACAGCTTTTTGTTGGTTGTAAATATAGTGAATAATTCCCTGGTTTGTCTTTTTACTTTCTAATAGAAGGTTTTCATTCTAGTTTTTAGGTAGTAAATTTGAATACCTAACAATTAAATACACATACACACATTTACCAGTCACTGGGGGAACAAAATAACACTTTTCTGTTGGGGTTGTTACAACTGTTGAGAAAAGGTTTTTGAATTTCAAAAGCTGGAAGACTGGAATCCTGTTTCTCTTGTTCCTTACCCAAACATGACTTATGTTCTTTGGGCCTCAGTTTTTTTGGTCTATAAAGAGATGATAACCTCTCTTTATAGACTGATGCATAGCCATATTGGATTCCATTACATAAAATATGATTCCCAAAACAATACTGGAGTCTTCCTCTCAGGTTAGATCAAATATTAAAACTACCATGGATTCAAGTTTGGGGGGTAAATAGTGTCAGATGAAAGTGGAAGAAATTGTCAAGATTATAATTATTTATCTGACTAATCATTTTGGGGCTTGTTGACATTAAATATGGTTACTCAATAAAAACACTTTACATAATAAAAGTTTGTACCAAGTCCTTCAAATCCCCCCTGGTGTAGGATCCAGTGAGAACTGGTTTAAATGTCTAGTTCCATATTCTCTAGCTGGGTGACCTTAAACAAATTCTGTAATCTCTCTGGAAGGCAGCGTCTTAATCAGTAAATGAGGATATTACTATTTAGTTTTTAAAAGTCTTGTTTGGAGAGAACCAGTGTCTAGCTAGTGCTTCGAGTGTTACTTAGCCTCCCTCCCCCTTAGACCTCCTCTGGTTTGGAAGGAACTTCAGGACCACAGAGGTGATTGGTACAAACCTAAGTTCTCCCCAAAATTAGTAAATTTTTATTGAATTCAGAAACAGAATTCTGAATCAAGAAGCATCTTACAGACAAGGGTAAGAGGGACATGAGTCTAGACTTCACATCCTAAATGTCTCACGATGAGTCTCACTACGACAGGAGCGGTAGAGGGCAGGTCTTTCTTTCTGTTCATGAGTTTATCTCCAGTCTCCACAATTGTGCCTGGACCGTGGGGGCCACGCAGACTGATTTGTGATTCGGGAGTGATGATGGTCGCCTCTTGTTTCTCATTATAGGTCGCTACGCCATGGTAGTCTGCGGTGACATCGCTGTCTACCCCATTGGGAACGCACGTCCCACGGGGGGCGCTGGGGCTGTGGCTATGCTGATCGGGCCCAAGGCGCCCCTGGTCCTGGAAAGAGGTTTGTTGTAGACAGTGATGACCAGGTCCTGAGAGATTGTGCTTTTCACAGCCAAAGCCACAGGTCCCGACCCCAACTTGGCACACCCACCTCTCGGAACTCAAGTGTGCATTTGAGGATGCAATCGCTGGCCTTCAAAAGACCAAACTGGGGAGCCGAGGTCAGGGAGGAAGGGAAGAGATTATCATCGTTTGCTTTTCTGCACCGACACACCATCGGGATCGTGAGGAACAGAACACACAATGTTAATACTGCTGCAAACACCTTTAGGGAACTAAACTGGCAACTGAAGAGGGAAGAAGATAATTGAATATAGAATAAAAGGCTCTCCTTTGAGATTTTGGCATCTATTCCAGATTTTGTTAAGACCACATAGGTATGAAAAGAGAAATATAAATCTCGTTTATATAAGAGCAACATCTATTCAATTCCCTTTGAACACAGAAGGAATGTGGGTGGCAGAGGCTTGGGTATGAGACAGTAAAGACCAGGCAGCTGTCCCTGGTTCTCCCGTCCGCACTGTCCATGCGGGCTGCGTGGTGCACCCCTAAATTCCCTGTTTGCCTTGCCAGGGGTCAGGGCAACCCACATGGAGAACGCATACGACTTCTACAAGCCAGATTCCACTTCAGAGTACCCCCTGGTGGATGGGAAGCTCTCCATTCAGTGCTACTTTCGAGCGCTGGACCGATGTTACACACTGTACCGGCAGAAAATCCAGAAGCGGTGGAAGCAAGGTATGGAGCCTGCTCACATCACGTGGGAACAAGAGTTTCCTCTCAATGCTTAAGACAGTTCTCTACTTCTCTCCCCTGAAACTTTTCGCAAGAGAATTCTTTCCTGTCCCTCTTTTCCCATACCGGCCCCCAGGCCTTTGCTAAAGTCCTTCTGGAAGTCTTGCAAATTCAAGTATGAAGTTGCCTTTAACTTGAGTTCAATGGAAGAAAGTAAACAATCACGCGCTAAAGCCTCCAGTATGAGACCAGGGGGTGCAGCCATGGGGGAGGTGCAAGGTGTGGCAGGAACCACATCCTGCTGGGGTTGGGGCTTGTTTCTGTTGAAGTCAGAAGTGATTTGACTCCTGGTTTTTAGTTCGACACCTTTTCATCTGATGTTGACCAATCTGACCTGTATTCTAAAGGGATCCGTGATATTTCTCCAGATGGTGGTAGCATTACAGGTCGATTTTACTTTCACCTTCGTTTCTGAATTTCTTTTACAAGTTTAGAGAAATGCACTTTAAAAAATTTGCAGAGCCGTGTTCAGATGGGCTTGTGCACGAGGCGGTTATCGGAGAGAGGCAAGGCCTGTGCTGAGCGGAGCCAGGATGGGCCAGGCTTGTTCCCTTTCCTCTGCCTGAGGTGCTGCCACACCTGTGCCCAGGGCCGAGGTGCTGCCCAGGGCCTCCTGGCGCTGCCCACAGTAAAACCACTATTGACTCGTTGCTCTCGCTGCCTCTGAATTCTCAAGGCATCCTAAACCCTTGAGATTTTGGAGTTTGATGCCTGCTGGTGTCTGCTCCCAACTGCACACTGTCCTCTTCGGAACGAGAGTCTGGAGTGTCAAGCAAAGATGACAGAACCTAAACCCAAGCCAGTCATCGTCTAACTTCTCACCTTAGACACTGACCTACTTTCATATTTTTGAAGTTCTGTTTCTGGGAACGCAAGGTTCATGTGAAGGCATTCTCCGCCGTGCAGGTTGGCCAGAGTGGACAGGAAGACAATGTTGGTTTCTTTGGTGTCTTTCTTTCTTAGGGGAGTGCTGGGTAAGACACTTGCGGGGGGAGTGAACGGACCCCCCCAGTGTCTGCTGCAGGAGCTCTCTGGGGCTGAGTCCCCCCACAGGGAACCTCTCGGCCAGCGGGGCCCAATGGCTCATCCGACACGCCGCTCCCTTGCTTTCGTGCTTTTTCTTCCAGCTGGCGTGGATCGACCCTTCACCCTGGATGATTTACAGTTTATGATCTTTCACACCCCCTTCTGCAAGATGGTCCAGAAGTCCCTGGCTCGCCTGATGTTCAACGACTTCCTTTCCACCGGCAGCGAGGCGCAGAGCAGCCACTATAAGGGCCTGGAGGCTTTCAGGTCGGTGTCCTCAGAGGGGGGCCTGCGGGGTCCTGGGGGAGGGAGGAGGAGGCTCCCCGAGTCTGGCCCCCTTGCTGCCTTTCTCCTCTGTGGCCTCTCACCTGGCCTGTTCCTCTACCCGCCTCGCAGGGACATGAAGTTGGAAGACTCCTACAACGACAGGAACTTGGATAAAGCGTCTCTGAAGGCCTCTCTGGACATATTCAACAAGAAAACCAAGGACTCCCTTTACCTTGCCACACGCAATGGGAACACGTACACCTCGTCCCTGTACGGGTGTCTGGCCTCGCTTCTGGCCCAGTGAGTGCTGCGTCTGCCCCAGCTCCTGCTGCAGCCCCCCCAAGGGGTCCACCAAGCTTAGTTTCCTTCTGGCTCACAGTATTTTCTTTTTTTTTTAAAAAAAAAAAGATTTATTTATGCATGCAAGAGCTGGGGTACAGGCCAGAGGAGTGGGGTGGGAGGAATGTGTGTAAGAGGATTCACCAGAGACAGAGCGGGGAACAGAACAGGAGGATCGACTGAAATACACTCCTGAGGGGAGCAGCAGGTGAGTCAGGAGAGGTCTGCTGTGCCGTGTGGGTAGCTCCCTGGCTGGGGATCGAATTCGTGCTGCAGAGGCTGCAAAATGCATCATAGGTTGCGTCTTACCCCCTTGCACCACCAGGGAGGCCCTCACAGTATTTTCTTAAAGCAAGAAAGAGGAAGGAAAGAAGGCAGGGAGGAGAGAAAGGAAAATGAAACTTGTGTCAAGGGTGTCCTGTGTACACAGACTTACTCTGCGTGGTGAACGGTCGTTTCCGAAGTGCAAGAATAATGTTAGCATATGAGCAAGAGCTACTTGGGTGCAGCAAGAAAATAGCAGAACTTGTCTGCATGCTTTATCGCCTCCATTTAAAATCTCTCTACTTAGCAGAGCATGGCAATTAGGAGACTCTAGTTTTAGAGCCTACAACCTAAGTTCAAATCTCTTTACCACTTATTAGCTTTGACCTTGGGAAAATACCTGAGCTCTATGTGCCTAGCGTTCCCTGCTGTCAAATATGCCTCGTTACCGATGCCTGCCTTCTGTGTTTTGGTGAGCATGAATGCATGCAGCAATGAAGGCAGAAAGGCTCATCAGGTGTTAGTTGTGATCTCTATCGATAGTCTAGTTTGTGGCTTTTATAAGGGAATGCAGTTGGCTGGATTGGGCCAACAGGGGAGAGGTCTGTTGACGAACAGATGTAACAACGGCTTGTTTTTGTTCTGACTTCTTTCCCTGCAGTCATTCCCCCCAGGAGTTGGCTGGCTCCAGGGTCGGGGCCTTCTCTTACGGCTCTGGATTGGCAGCAAGTTTTTTTTCATTTAAGGTGGCCCAGGACGCTTCTCCAGGTGAGTCTCATCTTTCTATTAGGCCATTCTGACAAGATTCACCTGATAAAAGAAAATGCCAATCCTCTGCCTGAGGCTCCAACTAGGCCAGAACGATGTTATGATTAGGGGCACAGGCAGTCCCTGAAGGGATCTCAGCAGAGGAGGGTTTGTCCAAGTTCTGTGAACACAGGTGGATATGGGGAAACCAGTTAGATCATTCGAGAAGATAATCCAGCCCAGAGGTAATGGTGGTTGCAAGTGATTAAAGAGATGGGGTTTAAGATATGCAGTAAATATTTGTTGGCTGATGGTGGGAGTGACCAAGGACACATATCTAGAAGCTCTATGGCCACGTGAGTGTCTGTCTATGTGTCTGCTAGCCTGTGTCGTCATGTCTTGGCCTTCTAAGCCAAGTGCTTTCCCCCAGATGCGAGCTCTCGTGGGGCCAGGCTCTCCACCTGCTGAGGCTGAACAGCGATCACGGCAGTGAAGCAGGCTAACATCTTGCCTTTGCTCCCCAGGCTCCCCCCTGGAGAACCTAGTGTCCAGTATAGCTGACCTGCCCAAACGCCTGGCCTCCCGGCGGCGCGTGTCTCCCGAGGAGTTCTCGGAAATCATGGACCAAAGAGAACAATTTTACCACAAGGGTAAGAGAAGGGGCAGGCGAGGAGCGTAGGGGATTTTCTCAAATTCTATGCCAGTAGCTGAGAGCCAGGGGTTATCAAACTCTAAGAACCAGTGGACCAGGATGAAGATGTTTGTGAGATGTGGTTGGGAGAAGATCAAGTGGGGTCAAAGGGCAAGAGTTGGGTGGAGGAGCAGAAGGCAGAGCTGGGAAGAGGTCAGAGGCTGAAGGTGGCTTCCGGTATAAAATTGGGCCATGCCGTTCCACAGAAGCCAGAGGTATGGCCTTTAAAAATGCCAAGTGGGCAATGATTGAAAAAAACCAGACTTTGGAGCTAGATACTCAAATCTAGACTGACTCGAGGCTCATGAGCTCTTTATCTTCCAGAAATTCATTATCGTTTTCTCAGCTCTTTCATTTCTGAAATCGTCTCAACTTGGCAAGATGCCAAACAGATGAAAGGAATTAATGTACATGAATTAATTATCCACTAATAGTACTGTCTCCTCCCAGCTGCCTTGTTTCCTACCAAACATAAAAACAAAATATTGCCGAAGGAAAACAAGGGAAAGTTAAACAAAAGTGCCAGTTAGAACTGGAGGGGCCAGATGTTGGCTTTCAAACCATGGTAACCTTATTTTCTCAAGCAGAACTTGGAACCCAGGGTTTGCAGTGGGGTCTGAAAAAGAGACAGAGCATGTGAAATTAGGAATGCTCCAGAAAAAAACTATTCCTGGTAGTTGCTGGTTTTATCTGGAATGGGGGACAGGTTAGAACAGACAAGAAAGGCAATTTAATATAAAAACAGGACCGCTGAGGCCATCATCAATGAACTGAACTACCACAACGAACCAGAGTCAGAATTTCAGTATCTACTAGAAAGCAGAAGCTGGGCCGTCCACCCCACTGGCCAAAGGTCATGATGATTTCCGTGGTGGGAGAGTAATTTCTAGCAGCCTTGAGTACTAGTTGCACATTGGCTGCCCCCAGTTCTGTGGCCCAGGGCTCCATGGGGTGTGTCAAGATGACCTCACAGCCCCTTTCTGCTCAGCCATGAACCTCTAGAGGTGCCGATGGAATCCCTCATTTCCCCTCTGGCCCCACGCAGCTCTGACTATAGACTCTTTTCATTCCAGTGAACTTCTCCCCACCTGGCGACACAAACAGCCTTTTCCCCGGCACCTGGTACCTGCAGCGAGTGGACGAGCTTTACCGTAGATCGTACGCCCGGCGTTCCCTCTGAAGGGGGTGAGCCAGAGTTGGCAGGGTTGGTGATGTCAAGCCCTAAAGTCCTTGCGCTGAATAAAAATGCTGTTCTGATGCCACAACCAGGCCGGAGAGTGTCCACAGCTCCCAAAGCCACCAGGGGGAAGCTGGTACCTGAGCACCTACTTCGACTCTTGGGGTCTTTGCCCCAGAAAGGCAAAAAGCAGGGGGAGGGGCATTCTTAAATCTAGAACGTGAAAGAAGTCAACTGGTTTGCATGATCGGCTTGTTACAGGTTGCAGGGAACTAGGGGTCCGGGGTGCCCAGGACGAGACTCGCCATTGAACGACCTTCTGTGGTTTCCGCAGGCCTGTGGTGGTTCCCAGGAAAATTCCCAGAGCAGAGCCCCTGCCCATGAATTGTGTTTTAAAAATCCCTCTCTTTGCTGTTGAATAGACTGAATAGGACACAGTCACCCCCATAAGCATTGGCTCTGTGCTGCCAGAGCCTTATTCATTTCTTCAGGCTTTCTGCACATTTCTAAATTTCATACTGGCACTAAGCTAATATAACTCAAAGGGCACAGAAGGGAACCATGCTGTATTTCGTGGAAACCAGAAGAAAACTATGCCAGCCGGCAGGAGAGGCCTTCCAGCCCTGGCTCCGAGGGCCCACCCTCTCGCACCTGCACCCACCCCCAGCCTCCCCCTGGACCCCTCACTCCCCTGTCGAGCCTGTTCTGCGAGAGGCACAGAATTGAGATGGCAGAACCCGGTTTCCATCCTGGTCTAAAGGTGCCGCGCAGAGGGGAGTAGCAGGCAGGGCTGGGAACTGACGCCCATGTGTAGCTCAAGCCTTGCCAGCTGCCTGGATGGAGACACCCAGGGCGGAGGTTAAGAGGCTAAGGTTTGGGCTCTTCCACCTCCCCTCTCCCCCAAAAGCATGTTGATAGTGGGCAAGAAGCTTTTCCACTGGAGGACAGTCTGTGGCCCTGGCCAGGGCGTCAATTCCCTGGGTCCTCTCAGAAAATAGCCGTAATTCAGGGAGCTGGAGGCTGAGCAGAAGGGGGTGAGGGGAGGGAGGGATGTCAAATTATTGTCATTCGTTTTGTTTGAATGACAGCCCCAAAAAGGGTTAGAGCAGAGAGGGTCCATCCCTGCCCTGGGGCCCTAGGGGTATGGGGGGGAGCAAGAAGCAAGGTTGTTCATGTCACAACAGGCTCCCCAGGTAAACCCCCAGCTGAGCAGCTAATCCACAGCAGCTGAGCCTGTTCCTTCCTGACCTCCCAGAGCAGCGCCTGCAGTCATGGAGAGAAGCCATATCCCCTTGAGTTCTTGAAATTAGCAACTGTGGGCCCTGCCTCTGTCCCCAGGGGTCGCTGTAGGGTCTTGCTGTCAAAACTGCCTCCATTGGCCTTAGCAGCCAGCACTGGGGGTCGGCCTGGGCCACCTCCACCTGCGCCAGGGAGTCATCTGGACACGAGGAAGGGGAGGTAGTAAGTGGGTTTAACAACTGGGCTGTCAGGATGCCGCCCCCGGCCCCATACATGTCCAGTGAGTATCAGCCCTGGTCAACGGCAGGTCACCCATGAGGATGGCCTCGGCCACTGCAGGAGACAGGCCCGTCCCCCCAATTTCAGCCCCGCGTCCCAGGCCTCCCGCTGCGGGCTCTGCGTCCACATGCTGAAATGGGCTCCTGCACCTGAACGCAGCCCTCCCACCAGCCAGGGGGGGGCGGTTCCCCGTCTCGCAGTCACCTTTCACCAGCAGGTGCGCTAGGGTCGTGCTGATAGGAACTGCCCTGTGGGGCAAAAATCACCAGGTGACCCCAAGCAGGAAAGAGGCGAAGTGATGACCAATGACCTGGTGAGAGCGCCAGTCTGCCCAGCTCTGCCTCGGTCAGGGATTCTCCACACTGAGGAGGCAACCTCGGGTCTGCAGGGGGCACACCCTTCTGCCCCAGCCACTCAGGGCTTCTAACCCTCAGATTCCAGGAGTTAGCGCTGTTCTGCCTCTTTCCTGCCTCCATCACGGAGTCTACAGTCTCCTGCCTCACAGCCATGACACAGGGACAAAATTCTGCTCTTAAGTCAGATGTGCCAGGTGTGGTGTCTGCTCGGGAGGCCGAGGCAGGCAGGCCCAGGGGTCCTGGACTGCAGGGCACCGTGCCCCTGGGGCGCCCGTCTCTGCTGCCATGTCCCTTCCGTAAGAACCCTGCGTCTCTGAAATAAGTAACAAAAATACAGCCAGGAAGTGCAAAGATGCGCCAAGCCACAGGGGAGTGCGAAGGGGTCGGCAGTGCTCCCTGGGGAGTACCAAGGGTAGGGAGGACCTTGGGGGTCAGGCAAGGAATTGTCCAGGTCACTGCACCTGGGGATGTTAAGATGCTGGAGTAACCTGGGTTTCTAGAATGCTCTGACCTCCAGATAGCTCAGAGCATGTTTGTCTGGAAATTTTTGAGCAGAGACTGAAAATTGAGCTCAGTTTTTAACTAAATATGTAACTTCCTTAGCCTCAGCCAGCTTGTCTACAGCAATGGGGTCAAGGGCCACAAGACGCACCTTTTCCCAACAGGACTCAGGACCCCTGGAGCCCCATCTGGCTGAGTGTGACTACAAGGACAGGGTTTTGTTTACCTGCTCTCTGAAAGGCAGAGGGATGAAAAGAAACAGGGTTCAACCAGGGCCCGCGGCCCTTGCCGGAAGCGTATTTTAATCCCTTTAACCACATTTTAATCCCTTTCGACCACAGAATAGGCATCCTGGCTGTCTGAAAGGTGAAACAGAGCCTCAGGGAAATTAAACCCTGGGCCCATGGGTGCTTGAAACTGGCCTTGCTGTGCAAGTTTAGGCCCTACCACCTTCCTCCCGCATCTCGCCCACTGCAGACACAAGCACCTGTCCAGCCAGGTGGAGTCCCTGGTGACCTTTAGCTCACTCCCAGCTCAAGCGAGTCCAAGCGCAGGCTCCGTCCTGCCGGTGCCACCAGCTGTCCCAAGCCAGGCCTGCTCAGCCTGGGTGGGAGCCTCAAAAACAGACGCACATGGCGGGAGGTACCAATCCTTACCACTGGGGGAACCCTTACTAATTGGGGCTGGGGCTGGCCATTCTGCCATGATCCGTGAGAATCACCTGTTCTAATCAAGTAACACGCTGCCCAGCTCACACAGCTCATGTGCACCTGCGAACACCTTTCCTCTGGCCCCTGTGGAGCTCCCAAGCATCTCCTTGCGGACACCATGCCCAGCTCAGAATTCATCACCAGCTGCAGGCGCTTCTGTGCTCTGCCCTCCCGCGGGCTGTCTCAGGCTGGGTGTGAATCCTCCTTTTAAGGCAAAGCACTGAGCCCTGTGCACTTGCCGTTCATGTTTGTTACATTCTATTTATTAATGTGCATATTTATGTCCAGAAAGAAGGGATCAGAAATACCCTAGGAAACTCAAGCCTGAGCTTTGTTCCTGTGATAATGCATCTGAATAAGCCGAGACAGGAGAGGGGTCATCTTCGGAGCACCCACAGAGCACCCACTCAGGCTGGGTCACCTACCCCACCTTCCCATGCACCCTTCCTGCAGCCCAGGCCAAGGGCCCCGGCTGCCTGCAGGTGCCCCCCGGTGGCCGCCTGCGTAATGACAACACAAGGGGCGGAGCGTCTGGGCAGGGCCTTTATTAGGTGGTTATTGGGGTCAGAGAAGGCCTGCAGCAGTGTGTGGGCCCCAGGAATGGGGCCCTCCCCTCCCTGCTGGTCATGGCTGGCAGGTTCCTTCAGAAAGTCCCCCAGGTGGGCCCCGGGGGCCACTTCCAAGGTTAGAAGAGGAACTGGAACGCCTCCGCCACGTGCTGCTTCCAGGCGTCCAGGCTGGGCAGCAGGGAGGAGATGCCCATGACGTGCCAGGCTGCCCCGTCCGACACCACCGACGTCTGGTAGGATAGCAGCTGCACACCCGCCTCTGCCAGGAGGCCTGGAGCAGAAGAGACCCAGGTTGGCAGGGCAGAGGGGGAGGAGACACGGGGGCTGGGAGCAAGGCCATGTTCAGCTGCCATGGGGGTGACGGTGTAAAGGGCTGAGATAAAAGGAACAGCAGGGCATGTGCCCAGCTCCCTGGAAATCCAGAGACCCCCTGGGAGCAGGTGGCCATCGGGCAGGCCCAGCCGCAAAGCCAGAGCAATGCACTGCTGTGCTAGTGGCCGGCTCCGTGCAGACCAATAGCAAGCAAAGCGAGTAGGGGAAAGTTCTCCAGGCAGCTGGCAAGGAGGGTGAAGCCAAGGCCTTGCTTGGAAGGCTGTGGGCACACTCTTGGCCAAACTTGGAAGTGCTCCAGGACTCCAGCACTGCGGGGGCTGGGAGGCCCTGGCAGGCTTCGCTGTGTCAAGGGAGCCGCCCCCTCCCCCGAGGGAGGTTCTGAGCCCTCAGGACTTGGCTCAAGGCAGGGCCAGGCGGGCACGTGACATGGCAATCGGGGACTCACAGTGAGGCACATAGTAGGGCTCTTGGGTCCAACCCCATCACACTGCTCTGCGGCCTCAGAAAAGGCCCCTTCCCACCGAGCTCCCTTGCCACCCTGGTGTTCGGGAGCTGGCCTGCAGACCCTCTCCAGGCAGGGGCGTGCTGGGCAGAGGTGCCCTGCGAGGCAGGGAGGAGGCCCGAGCCCTAGCCAGCACCTGCCCGCCCCAGGGCACCCCCAGCCCCACAGGCCTCCTCACCGATCATGGTTGGCAGCATGGCCGGGCAGGAGGGCTGAGCCCGGAACAGGAGCAGGGGCAGGCCCCTGCGCAGAGGCACCTCTGGTCTGAACACCGCTCCATTGAGTGCCTGCAGCACGGGTGTGGTGCCCTGGACCAGGCCCACTGCCCGGTAGGGCGCGCCTGCCAGGGCCACGGTCAGGAGGCTTTCTCCACAGCCCTGCTCGCCTGGCACAGCAGGGCCGTGGGAGGTGGTTACCTGCGGAGAGAAGGCAAGAGGCACAGTTAATCCTCCTGGCCGCACCACACCCAGCCCGGCCAGTCGGTAGGATGGCGGCCTGCCCAAGGCCATCGGCGACCCAGGGCCGGGGGAGGTTCAGGGTTGAGTCTGCTTCCTGGGGCAGTCGGCCGCCTCCCTAAACGGGGGACAAGTACTGATCTGTGAGGTGCAGGCGCAAGCTTGCAGGGGAGGGAGGAGGCAGGGCGGGGTTAGCAGGCTGGCCCCTGGGCTAACCCCGCCGGCCCCTCCTGCTATCACTTGGCTTCCCCACAGGCTCAGGGCCCTGTTGGGGTGATGGAGCAAAGAGAGGGAGGGTGGACACAGAGCCTGCTGTCCGCCAGCTGCCACCGGCTGAAGACAGGCACCCATCTAAAAAGGGAGCCAGAGCTAATACCCAAGGGAGGCCCCAAGGTGCAGGGACAGCGGGACCTAGTGCTGGCCCAGAGGGGGAAGATCCAGAAAGCGGAGCCCCGTGGTGGGCTCCAGAGGTCAGTGGAGAGAGAAAGGAGCCCTGCGCAGGGAGTCAGAGGCCAAGCAAAGAGGCATCTCCTGGCTTCCAGCTTTCAGTTGCCTCAGCTCTGAAATGGGGGTGCCGCTCCCATTTCCATTCAGAGCACTTCGACACCCAGCACCCCCACGAGCACAGGCTCACGGCAGCACCCAGAGGCACTGGATGAGTGACAGCTGCCTCCCCGGGCCGCTCTGCACCCAGGCCCCCCACTCGGGGCGCACTAGGCTGTCCCGGGCCTGCAGATGCGGGAAGACACATGCCAGGGGAAGGGGGTGCACGCACGTTGAGGCCAGCCTCCTGCACCAGCAGCTTGGCGTTCACCAGGTTGACATCCGCCGGGCTGGAGGCTTCTTTGAGGAGGCCCACGATGACCGCGGGGCTGAGGCAGCTGCCCGAGTTCTTCAGGGACGTGCCTGGGACCGAGAAGCCGCCTAAGGTCACTGGTCGCTGACGAACTCAGGACGGGCAGGAGGTCAGGGGCTCCTCATTCCCCTGGGGGCCCCACCCCCGGTGTTTCCTCTGGAAGGTGAGAGCCAGTGGGGGTTGAATCAGGCCGCCCGGGACATTCAGTCCAACCAAAGCCACTGCCCTCCAGCTCACCCTGCGTTATCACGTGGATGGTCCCCCTGGGGGACCCGGCCCAGGCTTGCATCAGTGTCCCCAGAGCTTCTGCGAGGCCAATCCACGGCTTGGTATGCGGAGAAAAGGCGCTGGCGAGGGCCTGGGCGTTGACCTGCCGAGAAAGGGGGGCGGGATGAGGTCAGCCAGGGAGGGCAGGACACACCGATGGACTCGGGCCCCAACTCAGGCCTCGTTGCTGAAATGCTGCCCACATGGAGAGCAAAAGGCACAGGCCACCCTTGCTGCGGGCTCTGCAGGGGGGAGACCAAGTTGTTCCAAGAGCGGAGGGGAGCTGTGGAGCCAGAAAAGGCAAAAAAGGCGCCACCACCCCAAATTGCCAGAACTGGGGGGAACAGAGGCGGCCCCACCTTCACAGTCTCCATGGAGACTCGCCCCTGCAGTGCCGAGGGGTGCAGAGCCGGAGAGCAAGAGGGCTCTAATGCGAGATGTGTGGAGGCCACAGACCGCTTGCAAGTGCAGTGGTCTGTCTCCCTACATGGCACCCCGAGTTTGCTGCCACCTTTATTTCCTGTGTTAATTTTCTTTTAAAAAAGGTATTAACATGATCGCTAATATCACTATTTATGAAGCCTGATTCACACACTGGATGATCCTATCCTGGGCCCGCGAGCACTGACCTCTGTGGAGTCCACCACGGGGCAGGCTGGGCAGTCAGGGGGACCCACATTTCCTCCTAAAGCCATACGCCTGGGGCCTGGCCAGCTAGACCCCCACCTGGGGCTTGAAAACAGCCAGCTTCTCCTGGGTCACCATTTCCATCCCATTTTGTTGTTCAAGATGCTCTGGCCACTTTTATTAAAATCAAATTATATATTAGATTTTAAATTGAATTAAAATATTGGCCACTTTTACTGCGGCAACGGGTATCAAGAGAACCAGCTAAGAAGGATTTAATTTGAAACCTGGGGTTTGATACAAATCCAACAAGCAACGACGAGGTATAATAAAAAGAAAACAGATGTTTCTTTCCCTGTTTTCACCAAAGCAAGAGAGTTGTGATGTGGGGAGCATGCTGAGTGGCAGGATCCCCCCAGCCCTTCTGAGTAGGGGGTCAGAATGAGGGCCCCCTCCTCCCGACTTCTCCAGGGGGACACGGAGGAGCTGCAAGCCAGGGGGTGGACGAGAGCGCTCCAGCTGCTAGCGGCAGAGCTGAGAGGCCCCAAAATAGCTGGCTGGACCAGAGCCTGCAGGTGGCAAAAGAAAAATGCTTGACCGTGGTGCCCCCAACGTGGGGGCTCATCCTAGGTCTGCTTCTCTAGGTGAACCCCAGGACCCAGGGTGCCCCTTAAGGGGTTTGCCCCACAGGCCTGTCCCGGCCATGATCTCCAGCCACGCCCCTCCCCCCTCCTTCATTCCTGAGGCTGGTGAAGAACAAAGAGGCCTTTCTCCAGACAAGGCACCCAGGGTCTCTGCAGAAGGCGAAGTGGTGGGGTAAGCTGCTCCCGCTGCCAGGCCCCAGCTCTCACCTCCCCACCCGCAGGGCTGGCTCCAGGGGAGACCACGATCTTCTTTCCTGTCACCATTCCCGGCCCCCACCCCCCCACCCCCGTGGAGGTACTCACCACCCCTGCTAGAGACTTCCCCTTCACCATGTCCACGAACTGCTTGGCGATCTCCTCCCCGCAGCGGCTCTGGGCCTCCCTGGTGCTGGCGCCCAGGTGAGGGCAGCTGATGACGTTCTCGTGGTCCACCAAGGCTCGGTCCCTTGGTGGCTCCTGCAGGAAGGGACACCCCAGGGCGTGAGGGAGGCGGCATCCTCAGGGAGGCTCCACCGCAGCCGTGGGCAGAGCCGTGGCCAGAGGCGAATGTCAGCTCCCCAACTTCCTACGTACGTGCCTCGGGGCACATCTCCACCTGGCTCAGCCTCAGCATCCCCAGCCATGAAGTGGCTTAATGCTACCCCCTGCAGGGGAAATGAAGTCCATCGGCGTTTTTATGCAACTGACCTCTGCGGCCTTGATCTTGTTAGCGCAGAAGGCGTGTGGGCCTGGGGCAGGCGTGCCTGACTGTGCACACCTGGAGCACGGCGTGGGCGTGAGCACGTGTGCACACCTGCGCCTAGTCAGGGCTATAAGGGCCGCGTCTCAGCGGCGGAGGCCGGCTACCAGAGGGCGCGTGACTACAGAAGAGGCGAGACCCCGAGAGAACGCCAGGGAGAGCCCAGAGAAAAAGAGCTTGCAGGTTCGTAGGGGGCTGGGGGGCTCGGCATGAACCCGCATGTGCTGGGCAGGGGACAGAGAGCGAGGGCTGGGGGCTCAGGGGGCCAGGGGCTCGCCACGGGCCTCCCAGGGCGGCTGGCAACCCCACTGCCTGATCCGGGGCCCCAGCGCCTCCCCCGGGATCTCCGATGCCCGGGACAGGACTCAGTTGGAAACGCATCTCCAATGCGCCGGCCGGGGCGGGCGGGGGGCCGTGGGCAGAGGGAGAGCTGCGGATGACCCGGGGTGGGCTGGGCGGCATGTCCACCGTTAGGCGTGTCCCCCGTCTCCAGAAAGGGCGCACAGGACAGGCAGAGGAGCTGGGGAGATGGCTTCCTGCGATGGGGTTCACAGGCCTGTTCAGAGGCCTGTGGCCTCCTGGCCCAAGGCCTCCCCTCAGAGCTGCCTGGCTATTCTGGCTTCCCCTGAAGGATTAGCAGCGGGGGGCGGGGGGCAGGAGTAGGGTTCTGTTTAAAACCTGAGCTCTGCAGAAGACGGCATGGCAGCTGTGTACCAAGCAAGGGCTTCTCAAACCACAAGGGGCTATTTTTGGCAAGGCAGTTCCCCCCAATTACCCTGGGACAGAGCAAGCCAGAGGTGCCTGGATAAGTTGGCCCCCCCAGCCTCTGCTCCCTGCACCCCTCCTCCCTGCACCCCTCTGCTCCCTGCACCCCTCCAGCCTCACACACTCACCTCCGTGAAGACGTCCAGGGCGGCGCCCGCACACTGGCCGGACTGCAGGGCCCGGAGGAGGGCGCCCTCGTCCACAATCCCGCCCCGAGCGCAGTTCACCACGCGCACCCCCTTCTTGCACTGGGCGAAGGTGCTGTCATTCAGCAGGCCTGAGAAAGAAGGGGCGTCCTGCAGCGGCGGTGCCCGGCCCCACGGCCAGCAGTGGCCGGGAGACCCCTCCCTGGACCAGCCCTTCCCCCGAGGGCTCCCCTCCCACAGGACTAGTCTCTCCTCGGCTGCTCCTGTCCTGGATGGGGACAGATTGGTCTAGAACCATCCCAGAGGCCTCTGTGATCTTCTCATGGGGGTCTTGGGGCCAGAAGGGCCTGCAGTCATGTCCCTGGGGTCATGGGTCACACACACCCATTCACCCGGCGCTGCGTGCTTCCAGCTTCTCACCCCTCGGGACGCAGGGCCGCCCAGCAAAGCTCCCCGACCCGTGAAGCTCGGCCCCCAGAAGACGGCCTGCCCTGCCCCTCTGCAGCCGGCCTGCCGCGTGCCCCTACCTGTGGTGGAGGGCAGGAGAGGCGTGTGCACGGTGATGAAGTCACAGAGAGGCCAGAGGTCCTCCAGGGGCAGCTGCTGGACACCGAAGGAGGCCGAGACCTCGGGCGAAATGATAGGGTCATACCCTACGGTCTGTGGGGAGACGGGGGGAGAGCCCGCATCAGCCGTCGGGATCGGCAGCCGTGCCGGGCGCGCACCATGGGCCACGCGCCGCTGCGACAACCTTTCGCAGACAGCAGTTCTCCGCTGATGACAGTGCAATGGGGGGCCCCTCCTTTCTGCTCAGAAGCAGGGGGGCAGGGCCCGAGGTCCAGGGTCACCTGTCTGCCTCCACGCTAACCGCAAGCAGGTGCAAGAGCAGCTCGGGCCAGTGGCCGTGCAGGAGCCTGGAGGCCCTTTGGGAGCCGGGCGCCCACGTGAGGGAGGAGGGGCAGTGATGTGGTCTCGGGGTGCAAGCAGCAAAGGAGGCAGAGTGGCGGCTGCTGCAGACCCCGCAGCGCCAGACAGCAGGCAGGGCAGGGGACAAGGAGAGGGAGGGGCCCCCGGGGAGAGGCAGCCTCATTGTTGGGGAACAGGGCGAGATACTGCCCTGACGTACCAGCGGGGAGAGGGCCCCCCCCCCTCTCTTAACGTTTCTTTTAATAAAATGTAAATGCATCTAGTCCTGGGAGGCGTAACTGAGCGCGCAGAGGCGCAGGTGACTGAGGACAGACCCTTCCAGCAGGCCGGTGTGGGAGGGGAGCAGACAGGCGCCGTGAGGAGGAAAGACTGGGAAGAACCCAGGCTGGGGTCAGCGGGGAGGGAGGTGGCCCCCAAAGCAGAGGAGCCCCCCTGGGGCTGCTGAGAAGGAATGTAGACTCGGAAGAAACTCGGGGTGTAAAGCTCACGGGCCTGGCCGCGCTGGCTCAAGGGCCCCAGCTGCTGGCGGGGAAGAGGGAATGTTGGAGAAGACGGAGCCGGCCAGGATGAAACAGAAACCACCAGGAAGAACAGAAACGCCTAACGCTGCGCCAGGGGTTATCTCGGGGTGGGGATGAGGTGTTTTTCTCCTTTATGCTTTCCTTTTTTTAACTCTTTCCCCTGGGTCACATTTCCTGCGAGCCTGGGGATACGGAAGAGCTACTTTCACAGTTGATGGCAGCAGCGAGAGTTTCGACATCAAATCCAGCCCTTGGGGAGAAGCAGCTGGAAATGGTGACGGGTGAGGAGCAGCCTGCGGCCCACGCCGTACGCCATCCGCCTGCGCGGCGAGCCAGTGGACCTCACACCAGCCTCTGTCGGGGGCCTGGGGTCAGAGGTCGCGTCCCCCATGTCCTTACGCTCGTGGCAGCAGGCCCCCGCGGCTTTTCCCCTTGGATACAACCGGCTCCCCTTGCGGGCAGACCGCGGCGTGCAGAGGGGAGGGCTCCTGCCCGGCTCCTACTAGCCGGCTCTCTGCGCGGGCTCCAGGGCAGCAGGACAACGGCCCTACTCATCTTGCACCCAGACGCGCTTCTCACGTGGAGCGCACAGAGGACGGGGCACCCAGGGGCACCCAGCCCAGCCTGATGCGGTGACTTCACAGACCCCGGGTGCCCCGGGCCCTCAAGAGCCGAGAGCAGCAGGGGCTGCGGTCTGCAGGCTGAGCTGGCCCGGGGTACCAAGGAGCAGATGGAGAGAGATCAGCATCTTCCACGCGGGTCAGCCCCGAGTCACCTCTCTGAGGTGCAAGGTCTCTGCAGGCAAGGCAGGGAAAGAACTCGGCTGCGAAAACCCCTGCTCTCATTTTTCACTTAAAATATCCGGGGCAGACGAGACCTAACTCAGGCAGAGGTTTTAAGAGGTTTCAAGGTACTCCAAGGTCGCCTCCTTGCTCGTGTCCCAGGTGGCAGCCTGGGGGGGCACCTGCTCCAGGGCCCCCGACTCAGCAGGGCACAGGAAGAGCAAGGCGGCCTTCGAGCACGGGGCCCTCCAATGAAGAAGCTTCTGTATCCCAGAGCCAACTGTTCTGTGGGGCACTGGAGCTCTGCTCTCCCCCAGCACAATCCAATCTTAAACAGAAACCCAAAATAAATCAGATCAATTCACAGCTACAGAGGCAAAGGTCCAGAGCCCCACCACCTGCTGTCTCTCAGGCCCCCTTCAACTCTAAGGCACCTTTCTAGAACCTGAGGCTCTGGGACATTTGACGATCACAGCTCCAGGACAGCAGGGATTGCAGCGCCCAGCCTGAGGGGTGCGAGCGGGGACGCCTGGGTGGCCCACAGGACCGTGGCGGGGCTGGCGGAGCAGGGCAAAGGGCAGCAGGGGGCAGTCTGAGCTGGATCCACCACTCATGAGTCCTGTTATCTTCAACCACTCGCTAGTCCTGTTGAGCTTATGATGGAACCTTCCTGGGCCTCAGTTTCCTTATCTGTAAACCTGGCGTAATTACACTGCCCCGGCGGGCTCACCGGGACACAGCAGACCTCAGTAAACACCAGCAGGACCTGAAAGAATCCGTGACAACCGGCGGCTCGGGTTCAACGTCCACCCGCTGGGCTTATGTCAGATCCCTAACAGCACTGACCACAAAGCAACTGTTAAGAGACGCTGGTCTCCTGCAGAAAACCCTGATAAGAAATTACAAGCCTCCGCTCCTGCCCGGGCCTGTCCACATGCTCCAGGGGGGACGTGCCAGCCTGGGTGAGCGGCGTCTCCCCAGTTACAAGCTGCTATTCAGCAACACTAGGGCCAGGATGGCTAAGACCCCCAGCAGGTGCAGGGATGGTCTGGGTCCCTCACCTGTGCCCTCAGGTGAAGCCGTGCTGGCTGAGGGCCGGCATCGGGGGGTCTCTCCACACCAGGTGGCATTAGGGAAGCCCCCTGGCTAAAATCCTTAGCAGAGCTAAGCTCGAAGACACCCCTTCCTGGGTGACCAGACAACCACAAAGCAGGGAAGGAAAAAGCAACATCTGAGCACCAGAAGCCACCCCCTACCCCTCCTGTGACACTCAGGGTCAGCTCTTGAATCCTGATAACCGGCTGGGGCCAGGTGTTATCATCCATTAGCAGCCTTCCCATTGCTTCACAGCCTGGGCAGGTCAGGGCCCAGGGTAAGACCCCAGCCGCCGGGGATGGGGGATGAGCAGGATGATGTCACATGCTCTGCAGTTTTGCCAGAACCAGAACCACGCAGCGTCCACTGTGCCTTATGGTCCACACCAGGTCATTCCAACACACCACAGTCCTTAACATTACACCTTTCCCTGCGCCCACGGCGTGTACTCACTGCCGAGGACCAGTTCATGGGTAAAGCTGGCTGCCTGGGGTGAAGGATGCTTAGAGGCACATGGGGCCTTAGAGGGTATCTGTGTCTAGCTCTCTGCCCGCCCCACCACCCTGCTGGCTATCCGGTCTCCCGGGAGCAGCTCCGTGATGGAGACTCACCCCTCACCCCCAAGGCCTCCATCCCACTTGGGACCAGCTCTGTCTGTAGCTCTGTCCCCTCCAGCTGCACCTGCTGGTGCCCCCTGGGCCCACATCATACTGAGCAGGACTTCTCTGCCTTCAGGGAGTTGAAGGTCCTCAATCTGGCTCCCAGTCTGGACTAGGCTCAGCGACCAGTGCCTTAAAACCCTTTCTTAGGAATCTTGACTCACCACCTTGTCTGATTCCAGAGCTGCCACAGGGAACGGCCCATGACTGCCCACAGTCCTGTAGCACAGAGCTTGAAGAACGTCACCTTCCTTGCTCTGGAAGTTGTATTTCTTTTAATGTTGCCAAAGTTTCCTCCCCGACAAGTGTTCTATCAATGCCTCTATACCCGGTATACTTGTTAGGTGCTTTTGGGGCCCACGTGTATTCCAGCCAAATTTCCTGTTGGTATGCCCCAACAATCCAGTCTTCTTACACCCCTGAGGCCCTGATTCTGCGCTAAGTCCCAAATCATCCCGCTGCTGCTAAGAGTGTGGGCAAAGCAGGGAGGCCCTGCAATCTCCTGTACCATCTGCCACCAGATACTACCCCCTTAGCACCGAGCTCAGGTTGCTATCCTAACCCCAAGGATGTCCAATTAAAAAATAAACACATTCACTTAAAAAAACAAACAAACAAAAGGAAATGAGGTGGGTTAAGTTACTGCCAGAGGCTGGCGGGCTTGGGCAAATGTTCCTGAGCTGCAAGAACTGGATGAGCTGTAGGTCCTGGGGAAGGGGGCAACCAAAGATTCTGACATCTGTCCCAGAGTGTGTGTGTCATCAATGACACGCTCACCTGTTTGGCTTGTGTGCTCTGAGTTTACATAACCCCTGGCCCCTGCTTTTAGAGCACCAGAACTTCCCATAAGCTAAAGCTTTACCTTGATCCCTCACCGATGAGCACAGAGGACAGTGCTCTCTGCGGCTGTGGCCGCTCGCCTGCCCAGACGGTGAGCTCTGGTTTGCACTCTCGGGTTCTGGAAAACCCCTGGGGCCTGCTCGCCCCAGGGCTGAGGGTCGGGAATGACCGCTAGTAGATTTGACGTGGCATCGCGTGGGGCCTGGAGGCAAAGGAAGCTCTTCCCAGGGGCGAGGCCCCACCAATGTCCATGTGCTGGGAGCCCTTAGCAAAAACTCCAAGTCCAGACATCAACATCAGATTGAGGATTCATCTGGAAGGTCCTTCCAGTTCAGTGAAGGTGGGAGAGATGAGCAAAACAGAGGGAGCGAGGGACCAGGGGGAAAATGATTTCAAACCCATTGGCCTTAATGTTTAACTAAAGCTTCCTGGCTGCAGTTTGCACCCGTAACCCCTCCCAAAGCCACAGCAAACATGAGGCTGTCCTCTGCTTGTCTCCCTGGCTTTCTGAGCACCCCCGTGGGTGCCTTCCCTTAGCCGAGTGCCCTCTCCCCTCTGCATAGACTCCCCGACTGGTCTCAGGGGTGCGCTGCTATTAAGGATGACCTGCCCTTGGTGAGAAGGTTGGGAGCAAATAGAATGAAAGGCCCTGGGGGATAAAGGAGCCAGGGGTGATTTCTGAGAAATGCATGACATCTTTCAGCCACCGAGGGGACTAGAACGATCACCTTCCAATCTCCCGCCCTGCAGAGCCAGAAGATGGAGAGCCGACGGCTGTGTGGGAAGGCTGTACATTTGCTCTTACAGCCGAACAAGGAGGCCCTTCTGTCAGGGCAGGAGAGGTCAGCAGGATGCAAGACCCCTCGTGCCCTACTGGGACTCGCGAAGTTACCCACCTGGGCACTGAGGTGCCTCCACCAGCTCCTGACTTAGAGTCCAGCATCCCTGCCCGCCTTGGCTTCACTGTTTATTTAGCCAGAGGCGCTACAGGAGGGGCAGACCCTCCAAGGACAAAGCCTTCAAGCTGCCTTGAGCAAAGTGGATTCCGGAAACTGCAGGAAGCCCCACGTCAAAGGGGCCGCCCCCTCTCACCTTCATGCCGAAGGACTGCATCCGGGTGGCCACCTCTCTCCCGATTCTGCCCAGGCCGAGAATTCCCAGGACCTTCCCATTCAGCTCTGTGCCCATGAACTGCAACCAAAGAAGCCTCAATCAGCCCCGCGCGGGGGCCGGGGGCCGGGCCGGGTGGGCGACGTGAGGCCAGGGGCTCACCTTCTTCCGCTCCCACTTGCCGGCCTTCATCGACGCCGTGGCCTGGGGGATCTGCCTGCAAGGACACAAGGGGTCAGCGGGCAGCCAGGCCCCGGGCAGCAGGGAGGCTAACGGAGGCCTGACGGTCATGCCGGGAACCACGCTGACTCGGGCCTGGGGTTCGGGAGCAGAAACAAGGAGAATCCCAGGCGGGAAGTGGAGGCGACACCTCGGAAAGCGTGACTGGGGAGCCCTGGGGTTTGTTCGCAGTTGGGAGTCGGGGGGAAGTTCTGATTCCAGCTCCATCACTGAGGCTCCAGGAGAGACAAAATAATAGCCGGTCCTCCGGGGTTTGAGAACAAGATGGGGGTCCGAGGGACGCATGACGTCAAATGCTCCAATAGGCCAAGGATTTCATTTTCCTTCCATGGGGGGCGCAGCCTCCGGCAGCTTCCACTGTATCCAGGAACGGCCGACTACTTGTTCTTCCCAGAGGTTCTCAAGTCCCAAAGGTCTCAGGCCAGACAGGAGGTGGGTGGGTGCTACAGGGCAGACCTTGTGACATCCACACCACCTCCTGCCCCCTACCCCCCACACACAGTCTATGTCCTATGGGTTAACAAGGAACTGAGTCGCCCGGTGTTTTCTGGAAGAAGTCAGGGCAAAGTTAAAGGTCAGAAGGTCAGATAAGCCACATGGGACAAGGTCATCCAGGCTTCTCCAGAAGCAGAAATCAGGGAAGAGACAAGAAATGTCTCAACTGCTGCACATACATCGCCCCACTCAACGCCTCCATGCTCACAGCTCCCCAGGGCTCTGGGTTCAGCACCTCGTCCGCATCACCCAAATTCAAGTGGGTGAATCCATGCCAAGGTCATGAAGTTACCCACCCAGAAGGCCCATGAGCATCACATGACGGCTGGGCGCAAAATCAAGAGCGTGTGAGCAGATCTGAGCATGTCAGGAGGGAGACGCTCAGACCCTGTTCCCCGCATTCTGCTTCAGCCCCATCTACTTGCGAGAGCAAGGCTGGTGGGACCTCAGGGGTGAACTGGGCAAAGCTTCAGGAGCGCGTTTGTGGAGAAGCTCCAGCTCGTCCTCTGGCTGCAGGCCTTGGCAGGGGCTCATTTCACAAGCAGCCGGGTTCCCTGATTTGCGGGCACTTGAACCCCAGAGCCACCTGGGCTCTGCATGCCAGACCCAGAGCGATGGGCGGCCAGGGGTCTCTGAAGGTCCTCGCCAGTCTGCCCGTCGCCAGGCTAACATGTTTCTAAGTTTCTCTGTTGGCCCTGGAGGTCATTATAATTTGCCTACGAGAGAGACTGGCTGGGGAGACAGGGGCTTACCTGGCCAGGCACATGAGCATCCCACAGGTGAGCTCCGCAGCACTGAGGCTGTTCCCGTTGGGGGTGCTACGGTCAAAGAGGAGAGGGGAGATTAGTGGTCCAGACACATCCAGGCTGGAGCCCTGACCCGCTGTGCTTTTCCTCCTGCTCCATGAGCTCCCGGTTCCTACTACCAACTCAACCCGGGCCCCCGTCTGGGTTCTCGGATGTGCTCCCGCCCTCATCCCGGGGCCTGCCAGGAACCCCCCCTCTGCTCAGCCTCGCTTTCCAGCAGAGCGACCTCTGGTAGAGACTCACTTGGCTTCTCTGCCACATCCTGTCTCCCACGGCAGAGAAGGGCCTCCGTGACTCAGCCCTCCTCTGGCCCCTCCGTCCAGAGCCTGCTGCTGCGGGGCACAAGAGCGAGCCCCCCGGGGCGGCCCGGAGCACACACGCCTTGCGGAGCCGCCTCCCCAGCTTTTGTTAGCCACGGGGCTGAAATTTTCATCTCCGCCTGTCTGGCTTCTCTGCCTCCGTCTCAACCAACTGAGGACGGTCCCTCGCCCCTTAACCACAGGGCAAAGCTCTGCCCACTTCGCAGGAAGGAGGCAGAGGAGACAAACCAATGATTCCTTCTGGGGAATCATTTGTTCACCCACCTTCACCCACCTCCTTTCCCTGCTGGGTCCTTTCATCTCTAGAGATGAAGGTTACGGGGAGAAAAAAAAAAAAAGAGATGCTATTTAAAAGACTAGTCAAGATGCAAGGATTCTCAGAACCCAGCTGTCCACCAGGCCACCGGCTGCCGGGCTGGCCCAGCTCACAGGCTGTCCGGACACCGGCTGGATGGGGCTGGATGCACGGGGTCTCTGGGGACGAGGGGCAGGAGGGCCGCTGCTTCTGGGTCTGGGACAGAGTACAGGTGGGTCACCCCTGAATGCTGCTGGATCTAGAACTGAGCCATAAGGTGGGCGCCTGACTTCTGCCCCCCAGGGGGAAGGGGAGAGAAGGATTTGGAGACAATGAAGGTCTTGAGAGGAGAGAAAAAGCCTGAGGCGAGGTGGGCTGGGGGTGACCTCACCACACGATGCCTGTGCGAGAAGGGAGCCGGAGTGCGTCCCCGGCAGTGGCACGCAGGCATGTGTGCCAGGGTTTCTACAGAAAGAGCTCTCACGGGGGGCCCTTTGCCTTGTGGCCCCTGCAGAGCAAAAAAGAAGAGGTTCCTGTTCCAGAGGGTGCAGCGAACCGAGGAAGGAAAGAGCACAGCGTCACCAGCAAAGGCTGGGCTTCCGCACCCACCGGGGAGGGGAGAGCAGAGCGAGCAGGCCTGACTGCCGGCGGTGGAGGGGTGCAGGGGCGGCAGGGAGGGGGCTGCACGGGAGGCGAGAATGCAGAGACCTTCACTGACTTTCTCAGATTCCCCAGCCAGGCTGCGGACATGCAAACACTGTGGGGTGAGTTTGTGGAGCATTCTGGAATAACCAAGAGCACCTGAATGTCAGACAAGTGGGTCCCCCAAGCTGCGCGCATTGACTCCCTCCCCCACCTTCAGGACCCAACTTAGACCAGGCATTCCCTGGAAGCCCTTCTCTGCCACCTGTCTCTAACCTTTCCCCTCCCTCTTGCCCCGGGAGGCCTCCGAATTCACCCTGCCCCTGGCTGCCCCTGCCACTTACTTCATCACCAGGACGCCCTTCCGCGTGGCGGCCTCCAGGTCCACGTTGTCCACGCCTGTGCCGGCTCTGCCCACCACCTGGAGCTTCTCTGCTGCGTTGATGACATCAGCAGTCACCTTAGTGGCCGAGCGGACAATGAGGCCTTCGCAGTCCTGAGGCAGAAGAGCAAACATCTGGGCTCACCAAGTTGGTCTTCCAGACCTCTGAAGGCCAGCACCTTTGCGCCAAGTGGGCGTTCCTGCCCGCTGGCTGACTGTGGGCACATTCAGGGGAAGGAAGGCAAGGTCTACGGTCTGAAAGGCCCCACCACTACTCAGGCCTGGGTGCACGCCGAAGCCCCACCCACTACGAGCTGAGAATCTGCGAGAGGAGGAAATGAGAGAGGCCAGGCCCAGGGCCTGGGAGATGCTCCGTGGACACCAGCTCCTCCATCAGTCACGGGCCCACTTGGGGAGCAGCGGCATCTGGTTCTACCTTGTGGGACCCTGTGCCTGGCACAGGGAAGCACTAATAAGCGTGGCTGGCTGCATGAATAAATGAAGTGAATACTCAAGGTCAAGCTGCTCATCCCATTTCTGGATACTTACCCGAAAAATACAAAAATGCGAAAGGGACACACACATTCCTGCATTTACTGCAGCACCACTCACCCGGCCCCCTGGCCCTGGTCGCCATCTGTACACAGAGGTGAGCAGGTGGCCCTGCAGGTACCCCAGCTGGGTCTGACACCCAGCAGCTGCCGTCTGTGCCTTTTCCTGAGACCGCTCAGCTGGCTCCCGGGAGAACCCGCTCTCCCCTCCCACCGCGTGGGTCCCAGAGACAGAAAGGTCACAGGCGTCTTGCTCCTCGGGCAAAGGCCCAGACCGTGCTGAGCATGCACGAGCCTGGGAACAAGTCTGGACACGTTCGGTGGAGAAAGAGCAGAGAACTATTTACCTCCTCTGATGGAGACGAGGGAGGCAATGCCCGCCCCCGTGTAGGGCTCAGATCTGAGGGTCCGGGCCCTGGCACCACCGCGCACGAGAGCTGGCAAAAGGCTTTCTGGGGAGGCGCTTGTGCTTCACGCCTCCTCACCCGCCAGGGGCTGGGCTGACCCCAGAAAGCTGAATGCCGGAACCTCCCGGCACTCTGAGGCCTTCCACGGCCCCGGGTCTAAAGCAGAACCTCCAATGTGACACTGGACCATACTTTCCAGCGCGTGTCCAGCCCCATTTCACAGATTAGGAGGAGCCTGAAGCCAGGAAAGGTGCCTTCTCCCCTCCCCCCTCCCTTTTCATCTCTTCCTCCCTTAACGGGGTGCCAGCTATGAGGGGTCACGCCAGACTGTTGACAAGAGGTGGTCTCAGCCCCGCCCCTCAAGAGCCCCCAGCATTCCCCGCAGTGTTGGAGGACTGGACACCGAGAGGTGGGAGGAACCAAGCAGAAGCCACCGCGAGGATGACCACCCAGCGGGCAGTGTCTGGAGGATGCTCTGAACCCCCAGTCCCCGGCCAAAGATCAGCCACTGCCTGCGCAGTAAGGGGACGCTGCCCTCTGTCCCGCCAAAGGAAAGGACCCCCTGCCTGGCCAAGCACAAGGGCCTTTATCTGGGCAAGAAATGTCTCTTCCAGGAAAGCAAGCACCTGTCCCTGCCGACCACTTCCTCCCTCTGCTTCTGTATCGTCTGCTTCCCATGCAGCCGTCCCCACTCTGACGGCGCTGGGTCTCCTGTGGGCATTTTATGACCTGATGACCTGTAGGCACAGGTTATGCCTTCAGAGGCTTCTTCTGTGTTTTCTCCTCCCTCCCCATGGGCCCCGCCTCTCTGGCCTGGTGCACACAAAGCGCTCCCCGAGCACCTCCCGGGCGCCCACGCTGCACGGCGGCGCTCCAGTCCTCGCCCCGACTCGGAGGAAAGTCGGGAACATGCAGCGGGATGAAAGGATTGCTAAGGCATCCGCATTAGGAGAAGGTGTAAGACGGTATTTCTATGAACTCAGGATGGAGAAACTGTTCCCCAGGTGGGGCGGAACTCCCAGGAGCTGTAATGCAACAGGGGCAAACTTGGTTCCATGAGAAATTAAATTTCCGCGTGGAAAATGATGCCATAAACTAGAAAAGGCAAGTTATGGGCTTGATGCTGGGAGAAAGCGCCTTGTAACATGTACGGCAGAGAAGGAATCACCCCCAGAGTGCTGAAGACTTCCTACGAATCAGATGCTTTGAATGGTGAAAAGCAGCGAAGATCTAAGGTGAAGCCCACGAGGACTGCAAAGTAGCCCCTGATTGAGAAAGACTCGGAAACACTAGATCAAGGAAATCAAGTTTACAGAGTGGTGATTTCCAGGCCTCCTGGTGACAGAAAGCAGAGCAGCAGTGTCCAGAGTGGGCGAGTGGAGGCTGACTGGCAGTGGGCGAGATTGTTCTCGGCGCGTTCCTGTCCATCGATGGCGCCTTAGTCACAGCTAACCTGCGGGCGTAAGCCTCCTTCGAAGTGGTCAGCCAGGGACCCAGGGTCAGGGCTCCACCACAGGGGGGCATTAAACTGGACCCATCCCCAGAGCCCGGCTTCTCAACTTGCCCCCTAGTATCAAGCTGCTCTCAGGCCCAGCTCTGCTCAGGATGCTCTACGGGCGTTCCTGGGGGGCCCACGGGTAAGGCCTCCTTCGATGCTCTCTCTAGCGCTGCCTACCACCCTCCCCAAACCTTAAAAAATGTCTCCCCAGGTCAGACTGGCTGTGGAGGAGGGTGCAGTTTCCCCCGCAGTGCACCCCACTCTTGCAGGCCTGAGGACAAGCAGCAAGAGTGCATCAGCAAGCACCCCTCTGTCGTAGACGGCGCGCCAGGTTAGGGACGTGCCTATGGTCTCCCCAGCATAGACTGACCTTCCCAGCGAGCCCCTCCAGAGCAAGGAGTCTGCCTTCGGAGACTCCCGTGGGCAGACCCCGGCCCCGCAATGGAACAGGCAGCCGTGCGGTCAAAGTTCACCAGCGTTCAAGGCCTCTCACACCCTCAACGGTCTCAGCCTCCATTTGGTTCTTCACTCAGTCACCTGAGCAGTTGATTCCCTCAGCCAGCACACATTTGAATGCTTACGTGACCTTCTTTCTCCTGCTGGCCCCTCAACCCCCCTGCACCCCCAGATACAGTTCCTCTTCTCAAGTCACAGGCCATGGCTCCAAGCGGCAGCTCCTTCCCCTGTGCACCTCTGTGTGGCCTGCTGACTCTGACTTTCTCCAGCATGCGGGGGTCCTTGTTGGCACCCCAGGGTGGGAATGCGCCTGGGTGCAGGCAGACAAGCACTGGGTGGGACCCGCTCCCTGCACGGGGTTGTCCTTCCCCTTCCCACACCCCAGCAGCCTTAGGGCTGGAAAGCAGCAGGCCCCTGTCCTGCTAAGTCATAGCTGCTCCCAACACACTGGCTAGCTCAGCAGTGCAACACTTTCCCTCCCTCAGGTTCACACTTGCTCCTTTTTCTCCCCCGACCCCCCTAGGGAGGACAGGTTTGGCCTTGGAGTTGATTCCAGTATCGCTGATGCCGCTAACTTAAACCTCGGGAAAGTTCTAGAAACTCTCCAGGCCGCTCTGCACTGTGCGTGTGTTCTGCTCGGTAAGTGGTTATTTAACGTCTACAGATGAAATCCTAGTGTAAAGACTGGGCTTACTATTTAAGAGCCTTTCAAGAAATGGGACTTTTGCGTAGAAATGTGTTCCTATCTTTCTAAAAATTCTGAGATAAAGACAGAAACGAGCTTCAATAAATCAAATGCCTGATGATTCTGACCAGCAGTGCAACTGCTGTTTAAAGAGCAGAAGAAAACAGCCATAGGCCTCACACAATACAGGTGCTATGTCATGAAACTTGTGTGTACAGGTGTGTAGTAAGATTGAAAGGTTCCTGCATTTTATTTTTATTGCAGGTGTGAGGAGAGGGTGGGCTAAGAATGAGCTTTGTGAATCCCCAGCAAGATGTTTATTATCCCAAGTCAGTGTTTTCCAAATCTCTGAGTCCCCAGCAAGAAACACACGTTGAAGTTTTGATTTTAGACACACACAAAACTCCTCCTGTCTCTGAAACAAATTTCAATCAACAGTATCTTCCCAGGTTACCTGCCCTGCTCTCTGGTATTTCTTAATCCGCTTTTTTACCTACTGATCGTGATCCACTAAACGGACCTCATTACCCGCTAGTGAGCTGTGACTTGCCCCACTGGGGCGATGATTATGCTTCCCGACCACGAAGCGAGAGAGGGAACTGTGTCTGCTCAGAATACTAAGCAGCTGGAACGCAGCCTGGCTGTGCTGTGTCCCTTCAGTATGAAAAAGATTTAAACCCGGGAGGGGATGAGGCACTATTCCAGACACATCTCCAGGCAGAATAAAAAGGCAGAGTGAATACGAGAGCCCTTCAGCGAGCTGCCAGGGGAACCGAGGCCGGGCGTCCCTACACAGCCTCACAGGGCCGGCCAGCCAGGAACCCCCGGTTGGCCTCCTCCAGGCCAGGAGTTCTCAGTGCCTCTAAAATGTCCCCAGCGTTCCAGCTGGGGATTCCCAGCACCCACAGGCCAACTCCCAGCCTTCGCCCTCCACCACTGCCAAGGCCTCCTCTATCAGTTCTGTGCCCCTCAAATTTCTTTTTCTCCCTAAGAAAGACAAAGTCCAAGTCCAGGCCACTCTGGGTGGGCTGCTGGAGGTCAAGGTCACAGCTGACCCAGCAGCTTCTGCAGGCCCACAGCCAAGGCCGCTGCTGGCCACTGCTGCGTCCACAGGAGAGCGGGACCAGGGAGTGCCCGCCTCCCGGCCGGTGCCCACGCGTCCAGGGTCAGGTCCTGGGCACCCCAGCCGCTGCAGGCCCGTCACCCCTACTCTCTTGCAGCAGAGCAGGCTGAGCCAGGCTGCTGAGGGCTCCTCCCTCACAGGCTGTGCAGTGTGTGACCCCAGCACTCCCTAGGGAGCCCATAAGCTTCTTGAAGGCGGGGTGGGCGGCACCCTGGGGTGCGCAGGGACCCGTGAAGGAGCACAGCAGGCCACAAAGGCAGACAAGGGGCCACGAGCAGTTTCGAGGGCCACGTGGTGGTGGCCCAGCTGAAGCCCCCCCCCCCCTTGGGCCAGAGTGGGGGTGAGGGCGGGGTGGGGCGGGGCCGCACTGGGTTCGCTCCTGGTTAGGGGGAGGCCGGAGGGGTGTGGGGGTTGGCGAGTGGGGGCGAGACCCGAGAGCGCAGAACAGAGAAGTTGAGGAACTCGGAGGAAAGTTCCCAGGAGCGCGGTTCCAGGTTGCATCTGCCCATCCAGCCTCGCCGGAGACTCCCCAGCCAGAAAAAGAGCCGAAACCGTGTGCGCTTCGATGCCACAACAAACCCATCTGTTCCTGAGACTCCCCAAGAAACACCGCCTTCCCGGGGGGCGTAGGGAAAGGGACCACCGGCCCCTAGGCCCCAGGCGAGGCGTCGTGCCGCCTTGGGAGGGGATCTCCCGGCCCACCGCGCAGGATCGGGGCGCCCCCGCCCCCCCTTTCCTGCCAGCCCTCCCCGGAGGCCGAGGGGCGGTGAAACTCGCGGCGGTCTTGCATCAGACGAGAGGCGGGCGCCGCGCTCGCCGCGCGCGCCGGGCACCTTCCTGCGCGCGCCTCTCCAGGGCCACGGGGCGGGCCGGGACCCGCGGGCTCTCCGAGAAGGGTGGGCGCGGGCGATCGCGGGTCTCCGGGCTCCCCTCGAGGAAGCCACGCCGCGCCCTGCCCCGGTGCCCCCGCGAGGGCCAGAGGCGGCGCCGGCTGCCCGGCCGCTGCGCGCGGAGGCGCGGGGAGGCGCGCGGCATCCCACGGGCCGGCCCGCAGGACCCGCCGGAGCTGCCCGCGCTGCGCGGTGCCCGCGGGAGGCCGCCCACGCCAGACACGCGGCTGCACCCCGAACGGAAAGTTTGCACGGTGCAGCTCGCTGCGGGCTTGTCCCTCCCCCGACCCCCAAACTCTGGAGGCCCCGGGACGCGTGCATCAGGGGGGGAGCAGAGGGGGGCGCGCGCTAGCCCCTGGCCCCGGCGGCCAGCCTGCTTCCGAGGAGGGTGTCACCTCGTCCTCGCCGCTCTTCGGGTAACTCACCTGCAGCTCGGCGATCAGCTCCTCTTTGCTCAGGTTCTGCTTCTCCACCACCTGCAGCCCTCCATCTTGCAGGATTTTCCGGCAGCAAGGGTCCAGGCTGTCACTGATGAGCACTTTCCGGAGGTTTGCAAAGGCCATGGCTGCAGGGGGCCTCGGGACCGCCCGCGCTTCCTGGGCAGAAGCACCTAAAAAGGCTGCAGGCAGTTCCGGCGCGCGGGCGCGTGCAACTGGGCCGGAGAGTGGGGCCGCTCCCCCTTTATCTGCCCCCCAACCGTCTCCTTCTGATTGGGCAGAAATGCTCCAACTCCCCGAGACTCCGCCTTCCCCGAGGTCTGCGCCTTCGCACCCGCCTCCTTTATTATTCTCCAGCGATGAATTTCTCAATCTCAGCCAAGGCCCTTCCCTGCACCTGGGGAGCGTCCGGAGGCACCATTTGCGCTGAGTGGCTGATTTATATCTGAGGCAAACAGACACTCGCGTTGTCACCGTGAGAGGAATATTTCATCTTCACATCTTTGCTCCTAAGCGCGCATTTACTGCTTCCTCCAGCATTGGCTGAGCGCCCTGGTAGGACAAGGCAGAGGCTGCTCGCTGAAGGGGCTGGAACATCCCCAAAACGTGTTCCTTTCCTCTGGCCCAAGCAGAGACTGGGACACGGAAAGTTAGGATCTGGAGGAAACTTTCTGAGCCCTCACAAAGCAGTAATTAATTCCAAATGTTTGGGGGCAATGAGACCCACGAATTTCAAAGACAGCCAGGTCCATGCGTTTAGAGCGGCCAGAATTTTTATTCACTTTCCCTGTTTTCTTCCTCCACTTCCTTTCTGGATCTGAAAAAGAAAGAGGAAATGAGGTGTCAGGCTGGTCTGATTTACCCATTGGCCAAGAGAGTTCTTCCTGGCTCTTAACTCCATTGTGTTTAAACCCCAGGACAAAAGGGCTCTTCATGCCCTACCTTATGGGAACATGGAAAATTTCGCTTTGGATTACTGAAGGCCGTCCAGGACCAGCAGTGGAGACAGGAGTGCTTGCAGGTGAGTTAGAATGCAGTTGTGTAGACTTGTGCGCACACTTAACCAGGGGTGCCCCTGTCCTGTGCAGTAAACAAAACTGACCTGCTAAGATCCTCACCCTAGGGAGCAGTGCAGTATCCATACATAAAGCACTAATGTCTTTAGGCTGGGAATTTGTAGGCACAGGACAGATTTTAGACCAAATGTTGCCAGTGGGAAAGAAAACAATTTGTCTTTCCTGTTTACTTCTTGGGAGGATTCCATGGCCTGGCATCTCAGCACCTGTGAGTGTCCAGGTCTCTTCATCTGGAAGGTGCCAGCACCTCTGGGGGGCCAGAGATCACTGAAGGCACCAGAAAAACACCCATTTGTGTTACACTTTTTTTCACCTCCTTCCCAGATTCAAGCTCTGCTTCTATTCAGCTGTCAACCCTGCTACCTCTAAACGCTGCCCGCCCTCCCCCCCAGCAGAGCTTCTAGGAGCCTGATGAACTTGCAATCCGAATTCCTTCTACAGCTCAACACCATGGCCTTATTTTCATTCTTTATTATTTCTGTCCTACCTACTTTCAACGTAGATACACGTCATACAATGAAAGACACTTATAAACCCATAAGAAAATCGCTGGGGAGAGTCCACTTCTACATTGAAATAAGAGTGTAATAATTTTCACCGTAAGGCAGTGAGCAATGTGCCTCTTCTCATTTCTGTAGCATCACTCCATGCTGTGCTGCCTGGTGTCCTATGTATGTGATATGCACATTTCACGTCTCCTTCCTCATTAAAATCAAAGACACAACATCACATCCCTCCGATGGTGCCTACCCAGAACCTGTGGAGGTTCAGAAGAGATTGCATTCAAAAATTAATTTCTTGAGTACCTACTATGAGCCACACACCCTGGCTTCACACTGAGGATGTGATGACACATGAAACAGCCTCTTCTCGTGGAAAGAAAGGCACTAAAGCCCAGTGCTGGCCCTGCAGAGGTGCGCTGAAGAGCTTCGGGACGGAAGGCAGGAAGACCCACCAACAGAAGCCAGGCGGGCTCCAGGACGGCTGCTTCCCAGAGGTTGCCTTTGAGCTGATGCATTGAGGCCCATTGTATGCACCATTCTGAGAAATCAAGGATGCCGCGATGGAGACACATAATCTGCCTTTTGGAGTCAAACAGCAAGTAACCAGGTAGAGCATAAGCGCCATTTGCAAAGACCCAGAGCCTCGCAGCACCGATGTGGGACGTGCAGAGAGGGTGGGGGCTGCTCCTGCAGTCTCAGCCTGAGAAGGGACTTAGACTTGACTCCAAAGGTGCTTCCGATACATTGAGTCGTGTTTCCACGCTACGGGATTAAATATGTGGCTGAACTGAGGCTGCTGCTAGTGGAACGCATAACCCTGCCCTCGCCACCCTGCCCTCGCCCCATCTCCAGCATCTGTGACTAGTTAAGGGGTTTTGCTTTGATAATCGTGGTGGCGCAGGAGAAATGCCCTGCCTCGCCTTGTGCTCTTGCCTCCATTTGTTAACCCAGAACTCGGCCCCCCTGGAAATGAAGTATTAGGAAGGTCGTTCTGGCCTCTCCAGCCCTGGAGCTGCAACTCCTGCCTGGCCTCAGCCTTTGGGTTGAGAGCGTTTTCATGGTGAGCGGGAAGAGGGCCCCATGCCAATCCCAGCCAGCCTCTGCTTGTCTCTTTTGTGGATCTAGACACTCACAAAGCTCAGTCTCCCGCATCCTGTGTGGGGGCAACCCCCGGGCTGCAGGGGGCAGATCCAGCTCTCCTGGAGAGGACAGGGTTAGTGCAGGAAAGCAGGGGGGTATGTGGGATCCCATTCTCTGCTTGAAGCCCAGATGTGATTTTGAAACTCCCATCCTAAGTAATAAAACAGGTATTTTGAGACATAAATCATGAATTGTCATCTGCAAAACAGGCACATCTGGATTTGAATTCCAGTTTCTCAAATTACTAGTAATGGGACCTAGGGGTATATGACACCGCCTCTCCAAAACCCAGGTTTCTTCTGTGGAATATGGGATGAATCGGACAGGGCTTGCTTCATAAGGGTGTTGTGAGGGTTAAAAAAGGCAATATATACAAATGAGTGCATTCAGCACTGTTTAGCTTCCATTCATGCAATCATTCATTCCATGCATCAGACAGCACTTCTCTGTGGAGATTCTGTAGTGCCCCAGGGCTGCTGAGTGTGCCAGGGGGAAAAAAGATTTGAACAAGACAAACAGTCTCTGTTCCCAGTGAGATTTCATTCTGGTGAACACAGAAAAATAATTTGAGTTGATGTCAGTAGTGTACTTATGGAAGACCAAATTTACTTTTTTCTTTATCTGCGTGAGGGACAAGAACATTCTTTAACCGTGGTCAGATTTTTGGTAAACTGTTCAATGATCTACATTCTGGAGCTTTCAGATCTTTGGTTAGGTGTCTGAGAACCTTGTCATAGAAATAAATACTTTGCTCTTAAAACCTTTGTCACTCTGGATAATTAAGTATAATTTTATAAAGTCTGTGCAAGCAGATTAAGCTTGTAACAAAACTTCCCTGAGAGCAAAATTCTCAGTAAAGTCTTTAACTAACTGGAAAGAAAACAAATTACGGACTCCTAAGAGAACGCATATAAATATTGTCTTTGTACAAAAGAAATCTTAAGCAAATTGGGGCAACATGGGTATACTGAAACTTCATGGGTCATATAAGGAGAAATATCAAACCTCCTCAGCAAGCGCGTGAGTAAATAGTGTTTTAAAATAATGTGACCCTCCCTCAAGCCCACTAAGTCCTGGTGAAATATTGCTGGTCAATTCAGTTTATTTAACAATATTGCAAGTCATGAGCTGAACAAACTTCCTCGGCAACTGCATTAGAATCGGGTTTCAAATGTGGTTATTTTAAAGTCTTTTGCTATGTACAGAAGTTACTTACTCTGCTTTGTATTCAGAGAAAATCCCAGGAAAAGGACTCTGACAGATACTCTGGAAATATAGGTTTATCATGGAATTATGGAAAGATGTGCAGAGCTGTGGGGAAAAAAATAACCGGGCCTATAAAAATTGCTAAGGAGGGACCCAAAATTTCTGCAGGGGCTTGAATGAAAGATTAAAATCATTCTAATGGCTTTTTAAAATTTTTGCTTTCTCCAGAAAACCTCCTTTTGTTGAGCGGAGCTAGGATCTACAGCAGAACTAACCATTTGCTTTTCTTCCTGACACCCCAAATGTGAACCTTTGGTAAGATTCTTATTTGGTAAGATTCTTATTTCTTATGACAATGTGCTTATTTGCTTAAACCAGTAAGATTCTCTTTTTTACTGTCAATGGACTATTGGGAAACATGCTTCTATTACTGGAACTAGAGTGTGCAGACTGCTTTTGTTACAGAGGAATCTGAGGGGTACCCCCAAGACCCGCAAACCTGCCTGCTCCAAATGGGTTGTGCCATCCCATGCATAAAGACAAAAAAATGCATAAGACTGTCAATAAAAATAACTAATACAACCAGTATGCAATAGAGAGAAGAGAAAGAGTATAAAATAAAATAGTTAAAATTGTTTCTAATTCAACACCCAAAGCTACCCAAAGCAGAACCACTGAGGCCCCAGAGCTGGCCACCTGCTGGCGGGCACCCACAGGAGAGGGGGCAGAAGGGAGCCCGCACATCTGGAAGGAAAGGAGCAAAATCAAAGTACAAGTCAAGATAAAGGACGCCATGGTCAGCCTCCACACGGGTCTCTCAACCTCTCTGCCTCTTTCGAGTATTTCTTTCCATGTCCCCCAAGTCCCTGCTGCAAGCCCCAGGCCGAGAAGCAAACGCAGCGGCTTCTCCACTTGTGTCCCTGCTCCAGGTGCCTCCTCCAGGCTCTCTCTCATCTCTCAACCCCCTCCTAGCCTTCCTCTAGTCTGCCTCTGCCAGTCTCTTTTCCCTGCCTAGCTCCACCCTCCTTTGGGTGGGGCAGGGAGCCTGGAACCTCCCCTTTCTGGCTGTCACACTGTTAGACCAGCTGGGACAACATGGAAAGGACAGTCAGCCTGGTTGCATAGATTGGCCTTTTGTGGATGCAAATAGCAGAAACTCATTTAAACTGGCTCAAAGGAAAAGCTGGGAGACCCAGATGTCTGAAAAGATCAAGTACAAATAGCTGTTGGTGCCATTGTCCATCCGTGTCTCTCCTCTCTCTGTTTTCTTCTGGGTTTACTTTATTTCCAGAAAGATAAGATGTGGCAGGAATATCACCAGTTAGTAAAGAATAGGAGATTCTGTGATATCTTCCGGCAACTGAGCAATCCTAGACGATTGTACGAGTTTCCCAATAATTGCAACGAAATTTCCAGAGCTGGTCTTCATCGGCTGGGTCACCCGTCTGCTCCTGAGCCAGTCGCTGTGCTGAGGACACTGGATCTGCTGACGGCTTAGTCTTGAGCAAAGCACCTGCTTCAGCTGGGAGGCAAGGACTAGTTCCATGTAAAGCGTATCAGACCAGTGGGTCCCCAAAGGAAAATTCAGGGTGCTGAACCCAAAGAAGGGGAGTGGGGATTGCAGCTCAGGTGGCCACAGCAGCAGGGGACCCCTCTATCTTAGAAAGGGGTCTAGATCTCATTCTAAGCGGGACTGGAAAGCATTGAGGGTCAGTTACAAGGAGGGGCAACATTATCTATGTTTGAAGTCTTAGTGTGCTAGTATGATCGCTCTATGCTGAGCTCCGCCATCCAAGCTAGTCTAGTAATTGGAGATCTTCCCCCTGAGTTCACAAGCGCTCCTCTCCTTGCCTTCAGATGATGATGATGGTGACAACGGACCACAGTGAAGATGCCTAGCAGGGGCATCTTGAAAGGGCAACTGTGACAGTGAACTGAGAATCAATGAATAATAAATGAAGTCAGCCATCTTGAGGGAAGGTAAATGCCTGAAAAGGGAGTTTGGGAAAGACAAGGTCAAATGAAGCAAAGGATGCGCTGCCATCCAATACAATTGAATGATAAGAGGCATAAAATCGTAATATAGTCAACTGTTTTTCTGCAGAAAGAGTATAGCGATAGAAAAGCTGGTCTGTATGTTCAGAGGAGGATCCAAAGTGGTTCTTGGCTGGTTCCCAGCACCATTCCCGGAAAGGGAGCCAGCGCATTATAGCCGGGACTGCCGAGTTCAGGAGGGAGGTGTACTTTGGTGTGGTACAAGGACGGTTCATCTGATACTATCAGATTCTGTTTAAAAATACCCCTTCGGCTGTCCAGCTCTCTTTGTTTGCCTCCTCCCGAGTCATTGATTATTTCCCAGCTACCCGGATGCCAGTAATGGGCCATGGGTGGGTGTTTCTCACCAGACCTCCTCATCTTTAGGTCCCACAGCAAAGAAGAGACGTGCAGAAGCTAAAAGGCTGAGCTTTTGTTTTTGTTTTAAGGACTGCTGTCGGTGGGGAAATGTCTGGCCACATGGGACACAAGGGCTGGCTTGCAGGCCCTGCACAGACAATCCCTTGCATAGGAGCCTCTGCGATTGGGCCCTGGTCCCTCATGGGCCAGGCTAGTGGTGGACTCTGAAATTGCGGTCAACAGTAGGGCTCTGATAAAATTCACATTTTGAAATTTACTGAGAATAGGTCCAGAGTTACTGCCTTGGGAGGCTGCTCATTGGAGATCTTTCCTCTGAGGTTGCAAGCAATCTCCTTGCCTTCAACTCCAGGGCGTCGGAACTGTGCAGGCAACTGATTCATAAGACTGATGAAAGTTACACATCTCTCCTTCCGAACTGCGCGCTCAGTTTGGATGATTGCACCTCCTAAAGTCTTCTCAGGGGTCCTCCAGGACCCCAGGAGCCTCTTGTTAGAGACCCATAGTTAATGGTAGCAAAATGCAAAATAGCGGTAGTGATGATACAAATATGTGTGGATCGTTTGAAAGTTCTAGGTCAGGACAAGTCAGCAAGTCCTCTCCAAATCTCTTCGGGGCAGATAACGCTATTCTTGTTTTACAAATGATAAATCTGAGACATATTGTTATATTTATCCCTAACATTTCATTTTTTTAAAGATTTATTTATTTATACAAGAACAGGGGTACAGGCTATCCCTAACATTTCAATTTAGAGAAGTAAACTGGTTCACCAAAAATTACATAACAATAAATTATAAAGTTGGGATTATAACATTTCTCCAGATCTCTAGTTAAACTTCAAATTGTGCTGCCCTTGAATTTTTCAAAATGAATTTGAAAGATTTCTACCTCTAAAATATTATTATATTCAATTTAGAAATAATACTCTGGCCTGAATGTTCTAATTACTGATGTCAGGCAAAAATCAGGGGGGTTGTGCTTACCAAAGGGTTGTCAAGATATTGGTATTTATTGAAAAGCCTACGTCTTGGCATGAGAGGTAACAAAATGCCCTCCAAAATGTCCTTGCTCTGATGCTTGGAACCTGTGAATATGTTACCTTATATGGCAAAAGAGACTTTTCGGATGTGATTGTGTTAAGGAGTTTGAGCTGGGAGGCGATCCTCGATTATCTGGGTGGGAGGCCGTCATCACAAGGTCCTCATGGAGGCAGATCGGGAGGAATCGGAGTGAGAGAGGCCACATGATGAGGGAAGCAGAGATGGAGTGATGGGCTTTGCAGATGGAGGAAGGCCCGCAAGGGAAACACAGGCGGCCTTCAGAAACCCCACCAGGAAGCATTTCTCTGAGGCTCCAGAGGGAATGGGCCTGTTCTCACTCTAACTTTAGCCCAGTGAAACTGGCTTCAGACCTCTGAGCTCCAAACTCCTAAGAGAATAAATGACTATTGTTTCAAGTCACCAAATTTCTGATAATTTGTTACAGTAGCATTTAGGAAATGAATATACTTGGAAACCAGGCAAAATGCAAAGAACATTGCCTCCAGAACAGAGAGATTATGAAGCAGTGAAGCAAAATGAAATTATAGGAGACAGGAAAAGTGGAAGCAACACTAATGGACTCTTACCTTTAATTAACCAGGGAATCTACTTTAAAGTAAGCAGGCAAACAAACAGTCCTAGTTAAGCCTAAAGTGAGATGGGTGAGTGGATGGGTGGATGGATGGGACAATGATGGATGGATGGATGGATGGATGGGTGGGTGGATGGATGGATGGATGGATGGATGTGGGTGGATGGATGGGTGGATGGATGGATGGATGGGTGGATGGGTGGATGGATGGATGGGTGGGTGGATGGATGGATGGATGGATGGGTGGGTGGATGGGTGGGTGGATGGATGGGTGGATGGATGGATGGGTGGATGGATAGATGGATGGGTGGGTGGATGGATGGATGGTTGGATGTGTAGATGGGACCAGGGAACTCACCTTCTTACCTTTCCCTCTCCACTCCTCAAGCATCTCCTGTCTGGAGTGATTAGTTGATTAAGGGTGCCTGAGGCTGGAGATGAAAGATACACTAAATGAAGGACAGACAATATCCTGTCAACTTCCCCAAGCAGTTCAGAGGGCTGAATTCAGAGCCACTGGAGTATGGTGCTATTTGCAAAATCTGAAAGTGCTATTTAAGGAAAGTGACCCGAATCACAGGGCAATGCTGCTCCAATGCACCCAGGTGGCGGGGCTGGGGGTGTTGGGGGGTGACTGTCCCACTCCTTCATTCTTTCCACACACTCTATCACTGAATAAGACTGCCAGGGGGTGCCAGGGTCCTTGCCTTGACAAAGTGCACTTCTCTTGGCTGTGACAAGCATTAATCAATTAATCACACAAATGAGCGTTTAATTCCAACCTAGATTGAATGTCATATAGAATTAGTTCTTTGAGTCTTTAGGAACAACACGTAAGCCTTGTTGTTGTGCAGGGAGGGGAGAAGGAAGGTCTCTGAGAGGGTGACGCCTCCGTGGACTCTGAAGCAAGAGTCCATATTAACTCTGCCCTTTGAACCTTCCCAGGGGAGAAACCGAGAAAGGAAAGAAAGAAGCAGCCTCCGCGCTGGAAACTGTGAGCGCCGAGGCTCTAGAGGGTAGGCAGGCGGGGGAAAGAGCATGGCGAGCGCATGAGGCTGGGAGGAGGCCAGCGTGGCCCACGTCCAGGAGCGGACGAGCATGGTGCATCAGCCCAGAACCTCGGGCCTCTGGCTGCATTGCTGGCGAGACCGTCATCGCAGTGAGCATCAGGGGCGCGGGGGCACCCAGGAGCTCAGCCTTCCACTGTTAATGTAGCCCAAGAACGAGGACGGTGCATCCCGATAAATGGATCTTCTGTGACTTGAGATGCATCCTCTGACCTGCCTTTGAAACGTCGCCATTTTGATCAATACCCAAGAGAAGGTGGACTGGGAGAGGGCCCTGACCTTGTCCTTCTTTAACGATTGCCCCGTACATGGAAAGAGGCATTCGAGACAATGTGGGCAGCTCTAAGTGGACAGCGGGTAGAGAGTCTCAGCCCATTCCCTCTCCTGTCGTTACCAAGATGAAGCAGACACCTGAGGAGGACAGAGGCGCTTTCTGCAAAAGCAGCTCAATAAAATACCAGAGACTGCGAGGCTTACCAAGAAATACTCATTTCTCAGTGCTGGAGGCAGGAGTTTAAGGTCAGGGGGCCAGCGTGGCTGAGTTCTTGGTAAGGGGCTCTCCTGGTGTGGAGATGGTTGCTTTCTTGCTGGTCTTCCCAGCAGAGAAAGAGAAAGAACTCTGATCCCTTCATCCCCTTATAAGGACACTAATTCAGGCCTCCCTGGTGGCGCAAGGGGTTAAGCACCGCACTATGAAGCAATCTGTAGCCTCTGCAGCACGAGATCGATCCCCAGCCGGCCAGGGATCAACCCACATGGTGAGGCAGACCTCTCCTGTCTCGCCTGCTGCTCCCCTCGGCAGTGTGTTTCAGTCAGTCTGCCTGTTCTGCTCCCCACTCTGTCTCTGGTGAATCCTCTCACCCCCACACACACCTCTGGGCCACACCCCAGTTCCTGTATGCATAAATAAATAAATAAATCTTTAAAAAAATAATAAGGATACGAATTCCATCATGGGGGCTCCATCCCCCTGACCTCAATAAAGCCTCATTACCAAATTTACACATTCTCACTAACATGTAAATGACTGATAGCTCTTGATATAACTTATTTCCCAGTTGCCTGTATGCATATTTCAGATCTTCTAGTTAGGAACTATATAGTTCATAACATAGCAATGACCCAGTCAGGAATAACAGACTGATACTTCCAATACCATTGCAAACGTGAGTAAGTTGAGGCTCAAAGAAGCTGAATAGAACTTCGGCTTCTAATTAAGATAGAGTGACAGGGTTCACCTTTCCTTGGCCCAATGTCTCTTCTTTGCCTGTCTGTACCTCAAATATAAAAGAACCTCAAACACAAGTCAAACAAGAAGTGTAGGAATGAATATTCGCTTATACACCGATGTATTTGTTCACATTTATCGTTGAATTAGAGCATGCGGGAAGCAGGCAAACAAGGGAGTCGACACCGCAGGCCGACGCCAGATACAGGGCGAAGCGTCGCAGAACGGCGCTTTAGGCTTCAGGTGTTCCCCCGAGGCTGTTCCCAGGGACTCTCAGGAGCCAGAGGGCTGGCTGGGGGGCATGATGGAGGGAGCTCCCGAAGCCAGGGACTCTGGCCGGACATGGACACACCACTGGAGCAATCTAGAAGGTCGACCACACAGGCCCGGGGGTGGGGGTGCCGAAAAGCAGCCTGAAAAGCAGAAACCCTGACGTTCAAGAAACTGAGAAACGAGCAACAGCAGAGTGGAGGCTGCGAGGGACCAGAGATGAAGGACGAAGCCAGAGGTGAGCAGGGCCGGGGCCGGCAGTGCGTGGGGAAGGGGCAGGCCTGGGATCAGGTGAGGGGTTCTGCTGTCCCGAAGACGTGACAGGTTCTAGATGAGGGTCTGGACAGGGTCAGGTGTAAGATGTTGTGAAGCTTTGATCCTTCTTCCTACTCTTACCTTTCCATCATGGATGTCTTTGGACCATTTCTTTATTTTTTTTTTAAAGATTTATTTATGCACACAAGAGCTGGGGTACAGGCCCGAGATGCAGGGGTGAGAGGATTCACCGGAGACAGAGTGGGGAACAGAACAGGCAGATCTACTGAAATGCACTGCTGAGGGGAGCAGTGGGGGAGACAGGAGAGGTCTGCTGTGTCCTGTGGGCAGCTCCCTGGCTGGGGATGGAACTTGTGCCGCGGTGGCTGGCGATAGCTTGATAGCACCGAGACTTAACCCCTTGCACCACCAGGGAGGCCCCTTTGGACCATTTCAAGGTTGATAACCTTTGTAACAAGAGAGCAGGGAAAACAAGATCCATTACGCTGTAAGGAACATTCTTCTCTAATCAGCCCGTGAACGAGGGAGGTAACTACTGCTGGTCACCCAAATGGCCCATGTGACGGGTCGGAGGCTCCAAAAAGAATCATCTTGTGGCTGCTGCTGCTGTGATGCTTGCTGCCGCGTTGCTTTGGGTAGAGAGATGCAGACATGGGCCTCATTCCCAGGCCGTTTGGGCAGTGAAAGGGCTGTCTCAGACAAGTCTGACGAGAACACGGAGGAACACAGGAGATTCACGGGAAGGGCAGAGCCAGTGGCGTCGAACTGCTCTGGAGTGGAAGCTCTGCAGAGCCCGAGTTTGGTGCAGACGCAGCAGAGAGCAAAGGGCCAGCTTACAAATTGGAATCTTATCCAAACCCCTGAGGGGCAACAGAAGCTGGAAAATAGTTATCCAGAGAGTGGAAAAACTGGTCTGTTGAAATTTGGATGATATTAATAATGCTCTGTTTCTCTAGCCAGCCCTTCCCTCGGGGGAACTGGGAGTGCTTGGCAGGCAGCCTTGTTTTGCACAACCCTGCTTCTGCTGGGGCTGGCGAGATCGGGGGGCGCCACCAAGCACACCAGCCATGGCATGGCAAGAGCAGAGAAAGGTGTGGGAGATCTTCACGCCACCCCAGGAAGTTAGGTCCATTCTGCAGTTAAGGAACATTTCCAGGTACATGCCTGGTGCATAATGAGTGCTGAATACACGCTAGGCTTGCTTTCATCACCCGGGGTCCGGCTTATGGTAGGTACTGCATGATGATTTGCTTGGAAGGGATCTGGAACTAGACTTTCCGTGTTCCTGGGTCAGAATTCCTGTCACGCCATGCTCCATCTGAATCCCCCACAGCAGACACTACCGGCTGGTTATCTGGGCACTCTAACTGATACGCCAGCGTAGACAATACGCAAACAGGTAGATGATGTTTGCAGCCTTGTTGGTGTTGGATGAGGCAGCTGGGAGACGGAACAGGCAGTCAGTTAGGATCGGGGTCCCTGAGCCCACTTATCAATATGAATAAGGATCACTGGGTGGAAACCGGGAGGCCAGCCGCCCACAAGCCCAGGTGTCTGATGCCCATCTATCAAACTGAACGAGAAACAGTCAATGGGAGTGAGGTTGCCTGCTCCCCAGTAAAGATTTGAGTGTTCAGAGCACCAGCACCTAGTACAGCGCTAAAGCAACAGGCCAAAGCTGTCGGCAGGAAGGCACGCCCGGAAACTGGGGGAACTTAGTGGATCTCCTAGTAACCTAGGGGATCCCACGAGCCCCAGCCAATAAGCAAGACACCCAAGGGCCAAACCACCACTCCTTGCCCACTAAACCCATATAAACTCCTGCTTCTCGCCCCCTCTGCGGCTACCCTCTCAGGACTCCTCTCTGCCCAAAGAGCTTTCCTGTCCTTCTTCTTATCTGTCAATGAATCTCTTGCTTTCCTGTAACTCTGGTCTCAACATTGAATTCTTTCCTCACCAAAGATGAATCAGTGTTAGGTGAAGTCACAGGACTGGATTCTAGTAACAAAACGTCAGCACACTGATGCCCAGTTTCAGTCCTAGCCCTTAAAAGCACCTTCCTACTCCACATCCTGGACTGAGAGGGTAAGATTTTTGCAGGCTGCTCTGCCCCCCCAAAATAGAAAACAACTATCAAGTATGACCATAATGCAAAAAGCAGTTTCCAAAGGTATCAGTGAGTACTGGGTAATGAGTTTATTTTTTGCTTAGATCCTGAATCTATAAAGAACTCATCCGGGCCTCCCTGGTGGCCTGGGGATTAAGGTTCTGCAGTATCAACATCACTGCTGAGGCCTGAGTTCAATTCCCCGCCAGGGAGCTGACCCACAGGGTGCAGCAGACCTCTCCTGTCTCCCGCTGCTCCCCCCAGCAGTGTAGTTCAGTAGATCCACCTGTTCTGCCCCCCACTCTGTCTCTGGTGGATCCTCTCACCCCTGGCACTTCTGGCCTGCACCCCAGTTCTTCTATGCATAAGTAAATAAATAAATATAAAAAAAAAGAACTCATCCAACTCAATGATAAGTTGTTTTTTTTATAGGCAAGGATTTGACTTATCAAAATAAAATATGCAAATAGTCAAAAAGCGGGGTAGGAGATGTTTGACATCAGTAGTGCTTAGGGCCTCAGGAATGCAAACCCAGATCCTCCTGCTCACCCACTTCGAAGGCCAAAGTTAAAGATGCTGATGATTCCAAATTTTGATGACCTTGTGGGACAATAAGAATTCTCTGACATTACTGGTGTGGATGCAAGATGGTGCAGTCATTTCAATGAACAGACTATCAATATCTTGTAAAGTCTACACTCACCACGTCACTCAGTAGCCCCACCTCTAAGTATTTACACAAGATGAATGAAAACACATACACACAGACACACATGCTAATCACAGCAGTGTTATTCATAATAACCCAAAACTAGAAGTCACCCAAATGCCTATTGACTGGTGACGGATGAACAAGCCGAGGTGTGTCCACATGACAGCACACTGCTCACGCCAGAGGACTGCTAATGAGTTTTTAACAGGGCTATGTGGGCGCAGGAAGCGTGCCACAGAGTAATTCATGCTGACTCCCATTTATATGGAATTAAAGAACGGCCAAAACTGTCTCTGTCAAAAGAAAGTTCCCTGGGGCTAAGGCTGGCAGAAGGGGTCAGATGCAAAGGGCCCCTGGGAGTTTTTAGGGTATTGGAAACTTAAGGAGATAGATCTGTAGTGACAGTTAAGTGTTCTACTAGTGATGCGAGCTGTAGAACTGAGAGTGACAGCAGCTCTTCCCGGGAGAGAGAGAGGCGGATGCTCCTCCTACCAGGGTCAGCAGACCCTAGAACACAGTATCTGTCCTCGATGTCCCCCCTGGCTCCTAAGCTGACATACACAATTCAGGTGCATTTCTGGGTACCAATGTTTATGTTATTAGGAAAGGCTGAGCTGCTGTAACAGAGGCCCTAATGTATGCTACTTTAAAAAAAAAATTGAAGTTTCTTTTCCCCCACACATAATGGTCCTACTGTGTGCAGCCCGAGTTGATAGTCATTGGCTCCACAAGGCCATCCAGGAACTCATGGTCCTTCCTTGTCATTCTCCCCCTAACAATGTGCTGCAAACCCTCCCAATATGAGACACTCACATAGGACATGCTCAAAAGGAGTGGAGGAAACAGTAAATGTGTTCATTTTTTTTTTCTTTAAAGATTTATTTATGCATGCAAGAGCTGGGGTACAGGCCAGAGGTGCGAGGATTCACCAGAGACAGAGTGGGGAGCAGAACAGGTGGATCTACTGAAACACACTGCTGAGGGGAGCAGCGGGGAGACAGGAGAGGTCTGCGGAGCCATGTGGGTCAGCTCCCTAGCTGGGGATTGAACTCAGGCCCTAGCAATGATAATGCTGAGCCTTAACCCCTAGGCCACCAGGGAGATCCTCCTTCCTTATTTCAAAGACACCACTTTCTTTTGTAACGCTGCTGACTATATGTACATATAGAATTATATGCATATAATTTTACATACATATATATGTCTACATGCAACCACACCCTTTTTAAAGGCCAATTGGCAACAGGGTTCATTAGCTTTAGCATATGGTGCTTGATTAAAATTAGTTTAATTAGTTTGATAGCATCATCCATCAAGTAAATGGAAACAGGGTTTGAAGAAGACTGTACTCTGGGGAGAAGATCAGAATACAGAGAGCTGGTCTTGTTCACACGCACAGACCACAACACGTCACTGAGACCCGCAGCAGAAAGAAGAGCTGATGGCAGCTGTAGTTAGACGGGTGGGGCTGAGGGCCTTGGGGTGGTGGGGGATGAGGCTGCTCTGGAAGAAATTTCACCCGAAAGAAACACTTTGATCTTTTCCCTGAAGAGAAACCCGTTGTCCTGAAACTTCAAAGAAAGAGCTCTCCTGACTTCTGGTTCAACTGAGTGAAGATCATCAATTGACCTCATTTCAAAACTAGCCAAGCATAGACAGGGCATAGGCCGAAGTCACCTAGCCAGAAGAGTGGACAGGAGCTTAGAGGCGTCCAGCTCATGGGCAGGCTGACCACAACCCAAGTGTTTTTTAACCCATTGAAAGTCTGATGACTAATTTGGGCCAATATTGGAAAAATCCAAGAATGTCACAAAATAATCAAGTTTTCCTTTTTTTTTTTTTTTTTTTGCATCCAAAAACTTGGCCACCTGACCTTGAGTTGGGCATTGACAGCTGTGCCTGTTAGACGTTCTAGCTCCCCAGGGGTGCACCATCTGGAGGCCAGGGATGGTGCTGTTGGGGGACAGAGGGGACAGAACTGAAGTGACAGAGGTGAGCTCAATGAACTGTTGGAATATTTGTGTGCCGAGTAGTGTCTCATCCCGGGGCAGGGCCTGGGACAGCTCTTAGAAGCTGCCTAGGTGCTGGGAGAATCCCCCGCCTCCCTGTTCCAGGAGCCTGTTTAGGTCTTGGGTCCTCTTGGCCTGCAGCCCTGTATTCCTTAGCTGCAGGCAGTGCACACAGCCATTCCAACTGGCACGCCTTATTCCTGATTTTAGTTCTTTCTCCTCCTACCAGTTCAGACTCGACTCCAATATCCACTCACAGCATATAGTGGATCAATATTTACTCTGTCAACAAGCGGCTCCTGGGTGTCTGTAATCTGTCAACTGATCACAGTGCTGAGGAATTGAAGATGAGACAAAGTCCTGGCCAAAGAGGCGCTTGGAGTTGCACAATGTTTGTGAAGGTGGGAGCGCGGCTGATGCGGCGAGAGGAGCCTGTCCAGCATCTGCTGGTGCTCGAGAGACTGCAGTGAAGGCGTCATCTAAAATAAGAAAAAAAGCACAATTTACCCCGTGGAAGAAGAGCTAGTACTCCGACTTCTCCCTCACATGTACTTTTATGTCTTTTCAAGCTTCTAGTGGTTACTTTCTCCAACCCTCACGATTCTGGATGTGGCATTTGGATGGGAAGACCCCAGCGGCCACACCGAGGGTCCCCTGTCCAGCCGATCCTGACCTCCTGAGCGCCGGCAATTCCCTGGGGCCAGGACAGAACAGGCCATGGGGGAGATCTGGCCCAGGAGCAAACGCCCCTGTGGGATGGCGGACCGACTCTTCCTGGCGTCCGCTGCCCAGCTCGCTGTTCTCCGTCTCCCTGGTCTACGTGCTCTGCTCTCGCTGTCATCCTGCCTGCCCAGCTGCTGCGCATGTGATTACATGCACTCACGTTTTGCACGTGCCAGCTCTCCCAGTTGTTTATACCTTTTCAAAACTCCCCCCCCCACTATAATAAGTGCATTAAAAATGCAAACAGAAATCAATGACAGGGTTTATGCCACAATTCAACTCTTGGAGACACAGGTAAGAGTTTGATGTATCAACACATTCATCCAGGATGGGAGGTGTTAGCCGCCACACTATTGCTATTTTGGGCCAGAAAATTCCTTAATTTGGAGGACTGCCCTGTGATTGTATTGCAGAACTCCCAGCGTTTTAACCCCCAGATGCCAGGAATAGATGCCTCCCCATCCACCCAGTTGTGACTCTCAAAAATGTACCCAGACATTGCCAAAGGACTTCATATTACATATGGTTTTGTGCAACTTGCTTTCCCCCATTTCTTCTTTCTCTTTTCAAACAAATTCAAAACATCTTGGTCATCTTTCCACGTCAGAACATCTAATCTACGTTGGTCTTTAACTTGTTATTTCATGATTTTTTCAACCTGATATCTTCTATTGATGATCTTCTGGGTCATTTTAAATTTCCTTACTATTATAGAATGTAATGAGGTGAGGGACCTTCCCTGGTGGTGCAGGCGGTTGAGCAGAGCGCTATGGAGCTGTCCGCAGCCTCTGCAGCACCGGTTCCATCTCAGCCGGCCAGGGAGGGTCCCACATGGCACAGCAGACCTCTCCTGTCTCCCCCGCTGCTCCCCTCAGCAGTGTATTTCATCAGTCTGCCTGTTCTGTTCCCCGCTCTGTCTCTGGTGAATCCTCTCACCCTCCTGTGCATCTGGCCTGTACCCCAGTTCTTGTAAGCATGAATAAATAAATCTTAAAAAAAATGTAGTGAGGTGAAAAAAACATTGTTTAAAAACCAACTCAACAATAAAAAGATAACCCTGTGTTAAAAATAAGCAAAGATTTGAATAAACATTTCTCAAAAGAAGAAATGCAAATAGCCAACAAGCCAAGAGGTGCTCAACACCATTATTTAATCCTGATATACAAATCAAAACCTCAGTGAGATGCTACTTTGAGCATTCCAATTTGCACATGTAAAACTTTCTATAAATTGGGTGGAGCTCAGAAAGGCCCCAGGTACAGCCCAAATCCCGACTCGCCATCCATGGCCCTGCTGCGGCCGTCCAGCTTGCGTCTGTGCCCACAGATGGTCTTGCTGCTCATACTTAGCCATTATCATTAGAATATAAAAAAATGTTCAGTGACTCTAGAACTCAGAAAAGTTAAGCAATGTAACGGGATGACAAACTCTCACCTCATTTTGCCTGGGTTTTTTTAAAACAGAAAAATCACCTTTGTGTTGACGTTATCTTTCTACATTGTGACGGCTTCGGCAGGTAATTTGTCAATATATTTATGAAACATTAAAATAATAATAATAGTACTCCTCTTACGAAATGGTACAATAACACCTCCGGGGACCAGAAAATACCCAAGGTCTTTGGCTAGCCAACTAAAAGCCCGTTCTTCCCACAGAGGAAGGCGTAAGACAGCCCTGGCTTTTGCGTGCAGCGTTTAGCTGCTGTTGTTAATCGCACTGAGAGGCGGAAGCCCGTTTTGCCCAAATGCATGAATCTGGTTTCAGTCGACTTGATAAAAAACATTCTTTTTAGGCCCAATTCCAGCTTGATCTTTTCAGTGGCCATCACACCAGCCCCAGTGTGCTCATCCCTTGGAGGGCCCAGTCAATGCTTCATGTAAAGGCCAGGACAGCTCTGCAAAACTCAAACTCCTTAGGCCAAAGGTGGCAACACAGACAGCAAACCCATGCGTCACTCCGCGTGTGGATCTTGAGGGTGGAAATTCACGAGGTCCCCAGGGCACCCCAGATTTCTTCAATTGTCTGTGATTTGATCCTAGGGAATTCTTTCCGCTGAGGTGAACACAGCTGGCCCTACAGAAATGGGCTGTGAGAAGCTGTTTTCCTTCCAAGCGCAAGGACGAGAAAATTCTTGCAGTTCTTCCACTAATACTGACTGTGGGTCTCCAGCAAGAACCTTCTCTGCTCTGGGAAGCAGAGCCTAAATAAAAGGCCTGCGTGTCCTGCCATAGTAGCTGGACGTCAGAAGAGATGACTGTTCTCATCACAGAACTAGCTCAGCAGGGAAAAGGAAGCCTTTTCCTGTGGCCACCCTGACGCCCGCGTTTGGCTTTTATCTTAATTTCTCTTTTGCTCTTGCATGCAGAATGTAAAAGATCCTAAATGCATCAAAAATCAGAAAATGCTTTTTCCCTAAGCCAGATCTTTCACAAATGATTCAACTTTCTCAGAAAGAGAGACATTTGTATCTTTAGATTGAGGTCGACATTTGGCCAAATTCAAGGAAAAAAATAAATAAATAAATAAATAAATAATTGGGAGGCACGCTCCAGGGAATATGCCAGATATTCAAGTAAAAACAAAAGTTTTATGTCGGTTCACACCTGTGAGAGTGGGCAAAATGGGGAGCCCGGTTTGGGAGGGCTGCAAGATCTCCCACTATTTGCTGGGCTGTCTTTTCTAGTGTCCACCCCTGGCGCAAGCTAGCCTGCTCTCTCCCTATGGTTTCATCTTATGAAGCGTGACCTCGGCGCAGGAGCAAAGTCATCCAACAAAACAATAGTTGATCAAACGAAGGGACAGGTGAGGAGCCTTGTGCCCAACAGACTGCTTGCAAGGTGGATTCCTCTCTGGTTAATCCTGATGGTGAAACAGAAGTCGACTGAATTCTGTGACTACCCACGAGGGGGCGAACTTTCACTCCAAATCCTGTCCGCCCGTCTATTCCAAACTGAGCAGGTGGAACTGCGGTGCTTTTATCTTAGCCTTACCTGGCAAGGGAAGGGAAGGTACAGCCTTCCCCCTTCTCAGCCCAAATATTGGACCTGGTTCTCATTTACCCTCCCTTACTCTTCTGCCTTGTCCTCTAGGGATCTGGCCCTCACCACCCATCAGTGACAATCTCTCTCTCCCCACCATGGAGAGCAGTTACCTTCCTGCTGATTTGCACATTGAGCGCACGACACTGGATTATTTTTTGAGATGCACGTCTTACCTTCTAAAGGAGGCTGGCAGGCCTCCCTGGTGGCACAAGGGGTTAAGACACAACCTTATGCAGCAATCCGCAGCCACTGCAGCAGGAGTTCGATCCCCGTTCAGGGAACTATGGTGCAGCAGACCTCTCCTGACTCACCCACTGCTCCCCTCAGCAGTGTATTTTAGTCAATCTGCCTGTTCTGTTCCTTACTCTGTCTGGTGAATCCTCACCCACCACATCTTGTGTGCATAAATAGATAAATCTTTAAAAAAAAAAATAAAGGAGGCTGGAAACTTCCTGAGGGTGCGGACTGGGCACGTCCCCCCACATCCTGGTAGATGGGGCCCCCACACTGTGCTGCATAACAATGGGCTGATTTCTAGGGATGCTCTTCCATAGAAATAAACCCTGTTTGTCCTTCCAGAAAACTCAGCCTCTAAATGAAAGTGCAATCTGGCATCTGCATCTGGAGTGTGCAGCATGATGAAAGGAAAAGCTGGAAAGAGGGCAAAGCAGCGGGCCACCTCCTTGTGTTCCCCGCGGACGGACGAGGCAACCGACTTCCCTCCAGGCTTCTTCCTCCGACAGTGCCGAGATTCGGAGTGTGACATCTGGAGTCAGCGACCGGGGTTTGAAACCGGACTCTGGGACGGCTGTTTGACCTTGGACAAGTTACTGGGTAGCTCTGAGCCCCAGTGTCTCTGCATCTACCGTGGAGAAAGAAGTAAAGCATGATCGGGTGGTTGTAAGGCATAAATGGGGAAATGCATTTAAAGCCCTTGGCACCGTCTCTGGCACCGTCTCTTACTAGTTATCAGCCATTATTTTTCCAAAGCATTGTCCCAGGATGGGTGCCAGGTCTAAACACTTAAGGCTGCCTGGGCCTGGCTGCTGCAGAATCCACCTTTCCTCACCTGGCATCACCCAGCTCCACCAATTCACTGAATGCCATGGGGGGGGGGGCTGCCAAGAATGCAGATGGTGAGCCCCTGCTCCCAGAACACTTCAATGCAGACGGTGGGAAATACAGTTCATCTCGCCCCCTTTTCTCCACACACCTCTAGCAGACACGTGGTTCCAAGCGGGGCAGCTGAAAAGTAATGACGCATCCTGGCCACGCCCCTGAGTCTCTGGGTGGATCCCTCTTTGCTGACCCCAGGCTCTCCCTCACCGGCCCACCCACCAGAATCACGAGAATCCAGTCCCCTCTTGCTGCTCTGTCATCACCTACACCTTCTCTGCACAGGACTCGCTGGAGATTTCGGGTTTGAGACTGACTCTGCTGGAGGACGAGGACCTGGGGCTGGTGGCTCCAGCCTGATCGGCTCATCTCAGACCTCGCCTGCCTCCTTGCTTCCTGCTCGTCAGTTGTTCACGATGGTCCCTGGAAACACTGGGCGCCTCTTGGTGACCATGAGGTTTTCTTTGTGGCTTCTGGTTGAAAGTCTTTAGGACCATGTGAAATCTTACAACAGTGACTCGTTTTCAGCTTGCAAACCTCTCGACATAATCTTCTCTGGACTCCTCTGTCTGGGACACACCCTTGTTCTGACTTCCCAGCATCTTCATGTGGAGAAGCCCAATAGCACAACTGTAGTTACTGGCATAATTTTAATGGACTGTCCACCTCCCAGCTGGTCCTGTGACCACTACCCTTTCAAACAAAAAAAAAAAAAAAAAGAAAGACAGGCTTGCCGAAGGATGCACAACCATTCGCACAGGCTTGCCGAAGGATGTGGTAGCTCTCCCTCACACTTGCATTTATTTTTAATGAGTGTGCCGGTGGACTCATTCCTTTTGCGGTTGACCTTTTGGAGCTTGTTAAACTGGTTTCTTCCTATCATCAGTCAAAGTCAACTGATCATGAGCACAACCTCACAGAAAAAAGAAAGTGTGTTATTTTCTCTTCTCAGCTTAATAATGTTAACTTTGGGTAGACTGTATTCTAGGTGGAAGAACATGCTGGAACCGTCTAAACCCATCGGACACAACCGTCCTGGGGCAGAATCCCCCTTTGCGTGGACCTGCAGGGAGCAGACTTGTCGTGGGCTGGTGCGGGTAATTGCTATAAATAACCAGAGTGTTAATGATTAAAGCAACTCTGGAGCCAGCGGCCGTGAATGCAGCGCCTTCGGAAGCAGCCAGAAGAAACAGAAGTTCGTGCTGTGAGTCCCGGAGTGGGAGAGGGAGGCAAAGGTAAGGAAGTGAGAGCATTTGTGGAGTGGAAATCCTGGGTCAGAAAAGATTTCTGGCTGAGAACAGTCAGGAAGTTAAGCCAGTAACTGAGAGCAGCTGAAGTCCAGCTAGAGGCTCAGGGAAGAGACCTGGCAAGGGGTGAGGAGGAGGGACGCGTGGAGGAGGAGACCCACCAGCAGGGAGGACCAGCAGGGAGGACCAGTGGGGAGGACCAGCCGGGAGGACCAACCAGGCTCACGTGCTGCTGGGGTGCTCTGTCTCTTCTGCCTCCCCTGAGCTCAGGGGAGCAGGTGGCTGCTCAGAAGATGCTCTGTGTTATGTAGACACCCAGGATTTGTGAGCCTTCTCTGTGCACAGTGGGGTGGGGGGGTTTCCAGGAGGGGAAGGGAGGGCAGGCAGGAGGAGAGTTTCCTGCCCCAAGGAGTTTTGGGTCTAGTTGAAGAGACAGAAGCAACCATTCGCACAAAGTATCTCATGGAGCGGTGAAAATGGTATAAAGTGAAATGCAGGTATTTTAAGGCTCGGTCTACCAGGTACCTGGACATGCACAGAGGTGGGAAAACACGTGGGTGGAAGGAACGAAGCGTTTAGAGGAAAATGAAACTGGAGAGTAAAAGAACTGAGCTCAGCCAATGGAGGCCTTGAGGGCGGATCCAGACCCTGGGTAATTTGGTGTCCTTTTAAATTAATTCTTTAACAGAGAGGGGTGGGGACCATGGATAATTATTTCCATTAATACAGAGCAAATCTCTTTTATGCTCAAATAAGGGATTTATTACATGCACTGACCATAGCAGAATATTTTACTTATTTGGCATTGTCTCTTGTTTCACAGTTTTTCCAGCATTCATAGCTGGAAAATATTAGTCATTCACACTCACCAAGAGCAGAGATAACTTTCTTGGAGATAGTTACACAGTCTTTTGAAAATATGCTTTCTAAAAAAATTTTTCTTAAATCCCTGGAAGAATAGCAAGACCATTCATGATTTGTGAAGAGGGGTCACTTTTCACCTAAATACTTGATTATTTAATTCCTTAGTAGCAAGAAAATGTCAAATATCACTTGTGCAATCTATACAATAAATATGCTTTTAAGCTTTCTATTATTTTTTTTTAAGATTTATTTATTTATACAAGAACCGCGGTACAGTCAGAGATGTAGGAGGGTGAGAGGATTCACCAGAGACAGAGCGGGGAGCAGAACAGGCAGACGGACCGAAGACACTGCTGAGGGGAGCAGCGGGCGAGGCAGGAGAGGCCTGCCGTGCCATGTGGGTTTCCCCCTGGCCTCCCGGGAATCAAACCCACGCTGCAGAGGCTGCAGACAGCTTCACAGTGCGGCGCTCAACACACTGCGCCACCGGGGAGGCCCCCTCTCTATTATTTATGCAAACATTTACCACATTCTATATATTTTATTCTCTCTTCAGTTTTTGCTTCCATCCACATGAATTCATGAGCAGTCTATTCGAGAGATGAAAACTTATATTAAAAAAAATTCTGAAACATTGTTTGGTTCAGAGTTCAACTGTCAGCTTTGAGATTTCTCGGTGTTGGGACAGGCCTCGAATCACACCAAGAGTTATGCACGAACATGTCACAGAAAAACTCAACTAAGATGAGCCTGTATCCCTGGGAGGGTTTTTTAATGTCTCGGCAAGAACACTTCCTTCTGCGTGGGGACAAAGTCAGCTGAGGCTTCACGACCTGTGTGGAGAGCATGGGGATCTAGGGATGTCTTACACCCCTATGGAGTAAGACGAAGGCAGCAGGTCCTGCCCTTCTGTGTCCCACCTTGTAACCAAGCTTCTGTCCCTGAAGCCCTAAACTTAGTTTCTTCAACTGTCGGGCTCTACAACCTGCCTCCTCTGTCACGTTGGTTCAAATGAACTAATGAATGTGAAACCACTTTTGTACTGGACAGTGTTGGCCACACGTAGGCTGTTTTGAGGGGGCTAATGTTAGCGTGTGAAGAAGTCCCCCCAGTATCTGAAATGACAGCTGTCTCTGAAACCTTTCCTAAGCTACCATGGTGTGAAGTGAAGAAGCAATTGCCATTCATTCACATGGAAAATTGTGGAGCATCCTGAGACCCCAAAACAATCTACCAACTCATACCACATAGCACATAAAACCTAAAGGAGCACAGACATAGTAAGAGCAGGAGTGGGTGATAACTGCCAGCCTGTCGAAGTCGCTCCCAGGGATGGACTTGACAGTGAACGCTCCTGCTCCGGGCCCAGGCCGTCTCTATAGAACAGCTGCTGCAAAAGAAATGCTGAGGAGTGTCTTTTCTCTTCACCTTTCATTGGAAAAGCAAAATCCTTTTCAGATTTCTTTTGCCTCGTGATAACAGATATGAATGTAGGTATTTCATAAAGCAAAGTGTCATAACACAAACTTTCAAAAAAAGGGGTGCCTGTATTTCTATAACATCCTGACTCAAGTACCCCTTGACGTTCTCTTGAAATACAGTTCAGAATAGTTCAGAATATTAAAGAGAAGCAGCCCCCCGCCCTCTGTGATGTGAGGTGTGTCTCTTCACCCAACTTCTCCCCTTCATTATGAAAATCACCCTTTCAGACGTCCTAAGATACTCAGAATTTCCTGAAATAGGCATAGTGAAAGTTCAGAGACCCGTCTTTTTCACTGAGGTATCTGCTGCTGTCATCTAGTCCTGACATTATATAGTAGGTGCTCAATAAAATTATGTGGCCTATAAGAATAACAGTTCAATCACAGTAGTAACTATTTTATCTCTTTTAATGCAATTTTATTCTTTTCAACAAAGATGCAGGATGAAGTACACAACGCCATGCAACGAATAAGAAATACTTTTCTAACACTCAGTATCTAAATGAAACCATAAGTCTGAAAAATGATTCTGATTTTGGTTTGAGGAAAAAAGGTCATCATGCCCTGAAAAGGATATATTTAAACTCAGAACTTTCTGGAATTTGTTACTTTGTCTATGTGATTTCTTCTAGCACAAAAATGCGAAGATCTGAAACAACCAATTTTATTTCTACTCCTCCCACCCTCGCCCTTGCCTGCCCAGCCTCACTTTGGCCTTCCAGGATGTGCTGTGATCCTTCTGAGAGGCAAGTTGTTCCTAAGCTTTGGGTCTTTGTATATGAGATTCTCTTGAACCCAAAATCACCTCCTTCTCTTCCTCTGTTATCGGGTTAACGCCTCCTCCTTCCAGGCTTGCCTTGAAACTTTCTTAGAAAATGTTTCCTGACCCCTAAGACTGGGTTAATAGCACCTTGGGTGATTTTCTAGCCGTTTCTGTTGTGCGTGACGTGACACTAGCTTGCTGTCAGGCTGCTAAGGCCTCATCTGGGCTTGAGCGCATTGAGTTGTTGAGCGCATTGAGTGATTAAAGGACCCATCTACGGAAACTAACAGAGCAAGGCTTGGCAGAGAGTACCTTACAATGTTTTCTGACTCTGATGTTAAATGTGGTGTTTGGCCAAATCAAGCCCACACGCTCCTTGAGGGTAAGAACTCTGTCCTATCGCTATCGTATTCCAGCACTGCAAATATTCTGTAAGCATGCATCGAAAAAATGGATTTTTCTGCATCACTGACGCCATACTGGGGAACCCTCTTATTTGTTTTTTTTTTTTTTGGTAAAGATTTGTTTATTTATGCATACAAGAACTGGGGTGCAGGTCAGAAGAGTGAGGGGGTGAGAGGATTCACCAGAGACAGAGTGGGGAACAGAACAGTCAGATCTACTGAAATACACTGATAAGGGGAACAGTGGGGAGACAGGAGAGTTCTGCTGTGTCATGTGGGTCAGTTCCCTGGACGGGATCGAACTCTTGCTGCAGTGGCTGCTGATAGCTTAATAGCGCTGACACTTAACCCCTTGTACCACCAGGGAGGCCCTGGAACCCTCTTATTTGGTTGGAGGTGATAAATCTAGTGATGAATGATGCTGCAAGAGAAAAGATGACCAGGTGGGGAGGGGACCATTCAAGCCTGTTCCACATGAGAGCGATGCCATTCAGAAAAGGCAGAGGTTTTGGTAACAACATTTACAAAGCTGTGATGTGGAGTAATTAGCCAGCAAGTGGAAGTGATAATTGATGCTATTGGGAACAGACACAGTGAAAACACCTCACTACCTCATTCAACCGCAGTCTGCCCACCGACGTAGCTATTTCTCTTCCAGGCTGACACCCTGAGCAGGGCTTATGGTGTCACTCATAGCCTGGAGCTGTGCTTTTTCCAGCTTCAACCAGCCAATCTGGCAGCCATCTTGCTGTCTCCCGCCTCCCAGCGCGTTGGGTCTTGGCCTTGCCTGAAGAGCTCAGCTCCTCACTCAGAAACCTACTTCTGTTCTTCAAGACTCAGCTCTGGTGTTGCCACTTGGGAAACAACCACTTCGGTGACCCTGTGGCCTGTAGGAAGCACAGTCTCTGCGCCATCACCTCAAAGGTCACCATCCATCCGTGAGGCTCTTGTGAAAGACACGGGGCCCTTGTATTTCATTCTGGAGCTCGTAGCACTGAGCACAGGTAAGTGGCGGAGGGACCGACAGCACCTCTAGCTTCCCCTTCACACTGTCACTTCAAGTTCTTACGTCTTCGTCCTGCCTTGTGGGCTTAAGTCCAGCTACTGGGACCTACTCTGAACAGCCTCAGGTCGATAGAGCTTCTTAGAGTCTCATTTTCTTTATTTGCAGAAGTAGAGATTACTTGTTAATATTAAACAGACAGAGAGCTCCTGGTTTATCAATGCCATGTAGATCATATTTGCAAGCCACAGCTTTGTCATTCTGCACGTCTGTACCTTTGATTTCTCTCTTCCGGGTTGGTGTAAATTTATAGCACCAAGCCGAGGGGGTGCAGCAATACTGGGTGTCCTGACCCGGCTTCTTCTCTTACAGAGAGGACATCTGAGGTTTCTCCGTTAAATCAGAGGCAGCTTTCCTCTGAAAGCTTAGTGAATTAAGTGCCCTTCGAGTCTTTGGAGTTCAGAGGTGCATGAACTCTGCACCTTCGTCTGTGAGACTCACTTTCCCCTGTGACTCACAGCCTATTCCCTCCTCTCCCCGCCCCCTAGAGAGAAGGGGGTCCAGGTGGCCTAGGGCCCAGCAGGGAAACAAAGTCTTGTGTTCTTGCTGGGGGGGCTCACCTGGCGATTTCAGAAATCACCCCTTCCCCAACCTCCACTTCCTCTGACGAGATGGGACACTCACTCAATATCTGAATGCCTGATGTAATCGATGGAATAGTCATTTTTACACATTATGCTCGAACAGGGAGCTCACGTTCACAAAGTGTATCCAAGAGAAGTCTTTGGAGTCCAGAGGTGCGTGCACTCTGCGCCTGAGTCTGTGATACCCACTTTCCCCTGTGACTCACGGTTTATTCCCCTCCTCCTGGTGCTCACGAGTGGACGCTGAGTCTCCTCAAGAGACTTGAAAACATTTCTTTGATAACTGTATTCAACAAAAGCCTTTTGACTTCCTGCTCGAGAAGCTAAGGATGTGCTAGACTCGGAGACAAAGCCTGGACTGAGACCCTGCCGTCGGGGACTCTCCAGGCCAGCTGGAAAAATGAAAATAGGAAAATGAAGTTTAAGGTGTTTCAAATAGGAACAACGCAGAGGACTGCCATAAAAGGGGGAGACCAGCTGGAGGGGTCAGAGAAAGCCACAGGAGGAAATATTTAGGTTGAGGGGGGAAGGGGCTACCCATAAAAAGGAGGGGACTGGAGATGAATGTCAACTGCAAGCGGGAGAGGATATGGGAACAGAAGTTTTAGAAGGAAAAACTCAGGATCAGCAGAAACAAGCAAAACATAAAACCAGAAAAACCAAAGCTATGTGTTACTTCCAAGTAAACACGTCAGCCTCAACAATAACTTTAGGGGTTGAATATACGTACTTTTTTCTTTAAGATTTATTTATTTATTTTATACAAGAACTGGGGTACAGGCCAGATGCATGGGTGGGTGAGAGGATTCACCAGAGACAGAGTGGGGAGCAGAACAGGCAGACTGACTGAAATCCACTGCTGAGGGGAGGAGCGGGGAGACAGGAGAGGTCTGCTGCGCCATGTGGGACCCTCGCCGGCAGGCCGGGATCAAAGCAGCGCTGCAGAGGCCGCAGATAGCTTCCCAGCACTGCGCTCAAGGGCCTGCGCCACCAGGGGAGGTCCTGAATATATGTACTTTTTAAAGCAAAGGGATCTCTATATGGACGGACACATGGCTGGGTCTTCCCAAGGGTCAGGCACTGACTGGTCAGGGAGTTTGGTCAGTTTAGTCCTAGAAGGTGGTCAGTTTTCTTGACATAATGGGGAGCCTCTGGGTGCCAGAACAGCGAGCTGGCACTGGGACCGGAAGGGCTTCCCTGAGAACAAGAACACCCCATTGGCAGCTGTCCTCCAGGCAGGCCCGTCTTGCCTCCTCCCTCTGGCCTCAGTTATTATCATCTTGAGACACTGAAAAACATCTCAGGCCGCCAAGTCTAGGCAGAACTATTTCTGTGGAAAGAGGCACCATCCCATCCATCAAATAATAAAATTATGTTGTGGGATTTGGTCTTTCACGTGACTAAAATGTACAGGGATTGCTCAGACTGACGGGATTGAAGACCTCAAGCAAAACTTTTTCTTCTCTCTGCTCCACATCCAGGCTCCCCCTACTCATGTTTGGAAACAAGGGAAAAGGGACGCGGCAAGCAGGGAGGCTGCCTGTAGGAAGCGTTCAGTTCTGCTCATTGGTAGGAGCAATTGCTACCTGCCCTGCGGAAGCTGAGTTCTTTGGTCCACTTAGCAATCTCCACTTTAACTTTCAAGAAAGATTCTTATTGACTGTTTTCTTCCACAAAATAACCTGTGATGGGAATTGGGCACACTCTCTCTTCTTGGGACTGAACTGCTTTATTCTTTGTTATTTATTAGCAAGTGTCACCCCCTTGCTATTGCCCTTCACAGGCATGGTATTCACCTAACCTCTGTGTCCGGGCCTGAGGCTTCTAAGGAAAGCCTGACTCATTTTCCAGTATCCAGCTTAATGGCTGCCATCTTGGCCTTGCCTAAGGGCAATTTGAAACAATTAACTGGGGGTGAGAAGGACTAATGGATTGGCCCCTTGCTACAATATTGTGTCTTAGTGGATGGGGTGACCTGCTTTAGACTGTCATTCGGGTGTAATTATTAATAGCACCCCAACTCCCACTCAAAATTGTCCCGTTTGAATGATAAATTATAGGGTCACCCTACTTAGAGTGGGGTTAATTCTTCCCTTCCTCAGGCAAGGATGGCACAGCAGGAGGAGTCTGATGCAGAACCTGCATGTGGTTTTCCTGTCATCAGTTTTCACCTCCATGCGTTTGCTGTCACTCTAGAGAAGATTTCATTTTTCCTTCCTGGCATGGCTTCCTGTATCTCTCCGGACCATTTGGGATTGCTGGCTAGAGGCAGAAAGAACAGTGGTCAGCCACACTGTAACGCCTTCCTCCCTGCTTCCACAGAGCCCGGCCTCAACTGACTTGTCAGTCAAGATCTCTGAAATGAAATGCCACCATTGAAATTCTGGGGTCTGAGAGTTTTCATTCAGGTTTTTTTTTTTTTTTTTGGCTGCCGTATCCTGAGCATTTCCAGTCTCCAGCATGGTATAGAGGCTCCTTTCACACTCACCCTTCCTCGACTTAGCCAATTGCACATTTAAGGACCTGCACTGCCACGCTCCATGCCAGCTGTTTAGAACTCCTTTGCTGCAAGAGATAGAACTTAACTCAAAATAGCTTAAGCCCCAAAGGGCGCGTTTTGGCTCGTGCAACTAAAAAGTCTAAGGGTATCTTGGTTTTAAGCTCAATTAAACAGTATCATTAAGAATCAATTGTGCCTCGTCCTCTCCCCTGCCCCTGGCTCTCCTCACTCCAGTCTCTCTCTCTCACCTTTTCTCACTCCTGCATCTTCCAGTGGCTTATCTCCCACACAGCAGTGAAATAGGCTCGTTGGCAGGAATAGATCATGCACCTGCCACCGAAGGGGGTTGGACATGGGCTGTGCCCCCCCTTAAACCACAAGCACTAAGCCTGGAAAGAAGGTTATTTCTCCAAAGATACTATTGCCTTAAAAAGGGGAGAGAAGGTTGTCCTCCGAAGATAAAACGTTTAAAAGGTGTAGGCAAATCTCCCCAGGCTCAGTCTCCTTCAGGAATGTGAGGATGACCCCAGTTACCTGTTCTTTCTCCATGTGAAGGAAAGAAAAGCAAAGGTAAAATATTTGCTTAATATAAACCAACCAACCAACCTCCAGGTTGGGCTGTCTAGGCTTCTGGGAAGTTACCTGGCCTCTGGAGTCTGTTATCGAGTTGGAAAAGGCTTTACCCTCTCACCCTCCTGGAGGGCTCTTCCCTGTTCTCAATGGCAGGTCTCTTACCCTCCCCAGAGGACACAAGGACAAGGGCATGGGAGGGAGCATGGCCAGGGAGGAAGGAATCTCATTCCTGTCTCAGATTCTGCATGTCTTGGCTGGACATGTGCCAAGACCTGGTCTTATTTTCTTTCTTTTTCTTTTTTTTTTTAAAGATTTATTTATTTTTTTATACAAGAACCAGGGTACAGGCTAGATGCATGGGAGGGTGAGAAGATTCACCAGAGACAGAGCGGGGAACAGAACAGGCAGACTGAAGAAATACACTGCTGAGGGGAGCAGCAGGCGAGACAGGAGAGGTCTGCTTCCACCATGCGGGATTCTCTCCCGCCGACTGGGATGGACCCCATGCTCTGTTGATGTCAATTTCAACATCTTCAGCAGCAATGTAGCAGGAGTGAGTTAATTCAGCAAGTATGTGTTGAATGTCTAATCCCTTATCCTTTCTCTCCCCTGTGTCTTCATCCTCTGTCCCCTCCTGGACTTTTCCCATCAGTGTTTAAACACCCCCAAGGATTTTTTCAATCTTAAAAACCAACTGACCAAACAGAAAACTCTCCTCACACTACTTCCTTTCTTTCGGGTTTCCATCCCTCGTAATCAATTCTTACACATTAGACGTACAATCTGCATTTTCTCCCACTATTTTCTGGGAGTACAAACCTCTGGGCTTTGCCACACACAGAAGCACAGGGTAGCAACGGTGGGATGTCAGCTGGAGTTTGGGGCTCTTGAGGGTAAGACATAGTTCACAGCTACCGGGCAAAGATCTTGTTATCCTTTATCTCCTTTGCAAGGTGACTAGCACTGAGTGTTAAATAAATCTTTGTTGAAGTAACTAATTCACCTGGGTAGGAAACAAAGGAGTAGGGACAGGTTGAGTGCAGGCTGGAGATAAAGGTGAAATTTTAAGCATCCAGAGCTGATGTCAGGAATGCAGGAGGAGAATGTACTGTATTCCAGGCAATGCAGAGAAATAGCCTCAACCAGGGCGTGGCAGACACTGTTAAATGCTACCGGCAAGCATGTCATCTCAGAAGAACTCGCTGGATTTGCCAAACAAGGATGATCAATTGTTTTTTGTTGTGGGTGTTTTTTTGTTTTGTTTTGTTTTTTTTTTTTTGGTACGGGGAGTTAACTAGAAGTTATCAGTCTGCAATAGGGTAGGAGCAGCAACAGGCAGAGTCCAGAGAATGCAAATATCACAGCACAACTAATTGAAGTGTGCACAGTCAGGAGTGGGGTGCACCAGGAGCTTTGGGGAGGTAGGTGATCACATCTGCACGTTTCTCATGAATTCTACACCTTAAATGAGTGCAGCCCATCATGTCCCTGTGGGGAGGGCGCTTCAGGGAAAGAGAACTATGGCAGAAATGAGACTGCATTTTTTCTACATATAAACCAAGCCCTTGTCCACATGCTGGCACCGTTTGTCCTGGAAATGTGAGAGGCCAAGGATGGGTGATGGGTGATTTCTGATGGCTTTTCAGACACATTGGGAACATTCTAGAAATGCCCCTTTCTCAGCCCCCCATTCCATTCTGATGACTCTCCTAGGGAGGGAACACAACTTCAAGGTCTCTATGGGGCTCTCCCTTCAGTTTCCCACGAGGGTCCTGGGTGTGCAGCTCTAGAATTAGCCAGGAATTTGTGAAGGGTGCTCCGGACTTCTTGGCAGGCTGGGTCAGCCCCCACCTCAGCACCCCCACCCGCTCCCTACACAGCGGCCATCACGTCTGTTCGTGGGGCCCAGGAGACTGAAGCCTCAAGGAGAAGGAGGCACAGAGAAGCAGAGCCCAGCGCGCTCCCCAAGTAGCAGCGCACGGAGCCCGTTTTGCGCGTCCAAAAGTGAATCCATGGGTCTAGTTTTCAATCTCTTCCTCCAAGAGCCTTTCTTCAGAAGATGCCTGGGATCTGGCCAACCTCAGAGGGCGGCACGGGGAAGGGTCAGGGTCTGGAAACCACCGGCTCTTCGGGTATCAAGGATGCAGCGCCAAGATTTTAAGGAACCTGGATTCCTGGGGAGCAGTCAAGCTCTCCAATCCACCCCCGGCAGGATTCCAGCGGTCTGAAAAAAAGAAAAGGCAACAGGAAAAGAAAGTCTATTTTTAAATCAAGCCAACCCAAAGCGAACCCTCCCCAGGCTCGCTCCTGTCCAAAGGCGGCCAGGCCGCTCCCCCGCGGGGTCCCCCCAGCACACCCACCCCGGCCACCCCGCCCGGCTGAGGCACCAGGGCCGGTGCGGAGCGCGATGCCCGGGCGGGACCTGCGCGCCCCCAGCGCCGGCTCCGCGTGCGCCCAGGGCGCGAGGCGCCGCCGCCCGGGCCCCGGGGCGCTCAGGGAAGGCGGGGCGCGTCCCCCCCGGCGCTGGGGTCCCCAGCTGACCGGAGCTACCTCCGGGTGCCCGCGGCGGCGGCAGGAAGTCCACGGGAACTACAAATCGAGGCATGCTGGGAACATTCCCCGCTCCTCCCAGGAAATGTCCTTTGTCCAGCCCCACAGGAAGCCCCAGCGAGGAGTCGGCCGGGCGGCCAGCCAGTCCGCCACCCGCCCCGGCCGCTGCAGCCGCCCCGCACCCGGGCAGACGCGGCGCGGGGCTCGCCGGGGCGCTGGGGGCCCCCGCTCCTCGCCGCGCCCGCTGCGCGCAGGTAAGAGCGCGGCCGAGGGGGGCCCCTGCCGCCCGGCACCCGCGGATCGCGCCCCGACCCGACCGCTGCGGGGATGGGGCGCGCGAGCGCGGGGGGACGGCTGCGCCAAGTTGCGCCCCGCGCATCGGACCGGGGCGCGCTCCTCCGGGCAGGGGCGCGGGGCGCGGGGCGTCCCCTCGCGGCCCCCGGTCGGGGCTGAGCTCCCCTCGGGCGCCGTGGCGAGGGCTGGGAGGAGGAGGCTGAGGCGCTGGCGCGGAGGCTGCGCCGGAGAGGGAGTCGGACCGTCCCGCCGACCACCGAAGGGGGCATCCGAGACCCTCGGAAAATCCGAGCCCAGGGAGGGGCTGGCGAGGCGCGGAGGAGGCGAGGGGCTTTGTGTGCGGCGCCGACGGGGACCCGCTGCGCGCCCCTCGCCCGGTCAGTCCGCGCGCCGGCCGAGCGCGGGCTCCGGGGGTGCGGCCGGGGGCTGCCCGGAGAGGTCCCCGTTAAGCGCGCGCCCCCCGCGCCCCCCGCTCCAGCCCCGGCCCCCCCAGGCCAGCGCTCGGGTGCCACGAGACCCGGCGAATGGCACAATGATGGTGGGTGGAGATGCGCAGGGGCGCTCTGCCCTGGAGGGGTCGCCGTTTCGCTCGGGTGGGCTCCCCAGCCCCGCAGGCCGAGGCTGCCGGGGGGCGGGCGGTGGGGCGAGCGGCTCCCGCGGCCCGGGGAGGATGCGCAGCCCCTGGACCGCGAGCCGAGGCTCTGCGCGAAGCGCAAGTGCCCAGGAGAGCGCGGAGCAGGCTGGGGGCGGGGCGGAGCCGCGCCAGTGGGGGCGCCCCACGAGTGTGCCCACGGCCAGTGTCCACGAGGGCCAGGCCGGGGGAGTCGGGTTCCCCCTCCCTCTGGGACGTTCCTTTTTCCTAGTCGCCCTCCCCAGGAGTGATTCACTCGCCCAGCCCAGCCCGGGGATGCAGCGCGCTCTCGGGGGGAGCAGGTTTGCCCTTCACCTGTGGGGTTCGCGAACGCTCTGCGCCCCCGGCGGCGCCTCCCCCGCGGGGCCGAGGGGGTGGGGAAGGCGGTTGGGTAATGGCTGGCGAGGTAATAGTCTTTAAGGAGCCGTGATGGGTGAGCGGGCAGTTCTGAACTCGACCCAAGTGGAACTCAACTCGCTTGTCCGAGGGGCCTCTGTTTCTCCTGTCTCTTCCCCTGCACACACACCCCCACTTTTTGCCTGCTGTACCCGAGTGTGTACCTCCTCTTACACACCAGCATATGGTTATTATTTAGGTGCATATCAGTTAGTGTGGAATACATTTTAAGAGCCAAGTGAATCTTGCAAAATGCAACTTGGGGGACCCACACTAATGGGAATAGGGGATGCACCTTGTAGAAGTGACCTGTAGGGGGGCAAAGCTGGCTTGTCTAGGAGAGGTGAGTCCCTTGAAGTGAGAGAAGAGTGGAGTGTGTATGTGGGGGACACCCCAGCAGTCCAGGCTGAGGGTTGGAGGACAGTGAAATAAAGGGGGAAGACTCTGTGAATGCAGATGATTTTGAGTTGGAAGGTACTGGCTGTAGGGGGCGTGGAGGGGAGCGGTGGAGATTTTTTTTTGGGGGGGGGGATTTGATGTTCGAAGTTCAGCTGGAACCCAAAGGAAATAAGACAGTCCCAGAGCAAATGAAGGTCACCAGTGGGAAGTCAGGCTACTCTTTAGTTTACAGAAAGGGAAACATAATGGACCTTCAGAAACTACTGGGCTACATGTTGAAAAGACCAGAAGTAGCAAGTGCCTGTGAGGATATGGAGACCAGGAGACCCCACCCTGCTGGCGGGAATGCAGAGGGGTCCAGCCCTTACAGAAAGTGTGGAAGTGCCTCACAACATTAAACATGGATCTGCCATATGCCCAGTAATCCCACTCCTAGGCTCCCATCCCTAAAATACCAACAAATAAGAACCCTAAAAAAGAACACCACTTTGGAAGGAACCCTGCACTCCCGTGTTAATTGCAGCGCTGTTTGCTGTAGCTAAAGGATGGGAACAACCCAAGCCCCCAGCTCAGATGAGAGGGTAAAGAAGATGTGGTGGGGTGTATACACCGTGGAATATTACTCAGTGAGCAAAAATGATAAACTCTTGCCATTGGTGGAAACATGGATGGAGCTAGAAAGGACTAGGCTAAGCAAAATAAGGCAGAAGGAGAAAGATAAATAGCAGATGGTGTCACGAATGTGTGGAACATAAAGTAACTAAATTAATAGTCAGATAAGGACAGGTTGAAAAACTAACCCTTGACAGCTGACTACAGAACTGGCACACCAAGGAGGTGGGGAGGGAGGGTTGGGGAAGTAGGAAGAACAAAGAGGAGAGAGAGCACAATGGCCTGTGGGGTGGCATAGAGGTGGGTTGGTGATGGGCGCACTATGAGGCTGATACCTGATGGGTGTTAATTATGAAGAAAAATACCACAAACCCACTGGGCTACGAGGGCCAATGGAAACAGTCAGACCCAGGAGAAGCAGCTGATTTATGCAGCTGAATTGCAGTGGCAAGGATGACCTCACCGCCGTTGGTATGACTAAGCTGATGGAGTTGCATCTCATTTCCTCCCCCCCAAAAAAAAATTTCTTTGGATTTCCTCAGCTTCTACACGTTTGCCTAATTCTAGCATCCAGTGAAGGGAAAGAGAAAGAGAAAAAGTTAGTTACGGAGATGGTGCATGGAGCCAAGGAAGATTTTGCCTGCTGGCAGAGAGGGGGGGAAGCTGCAGTGCCCTCAAGCGCCTGGATGTGAAGAGCCACGGCTGTTGTGCCCTCTGTAGCATGTGGTCTGTGCCATCCACGAAGCTCACCCCTTAGTCTGGCGTTCCAAACCCTTCACGGTTCCATCCAGCGCCTACCTGCCTGCTTCTGGCCTCCCTTGGACCTGAGCCAGCCTCATTACCTGTGGATTCTTGTAGCAAACAGCTCCCCATTCCAGGACGCGGCGATGGTCTTGTACCGGGGTCTCCATGGAGTCAGGCTGAACTCCATGCTTGCTGGCCATTCCTGCTGCCCGCTTACCTTCTCCAAATCCTCGCCTCGCTCATGCAGCACTCCCCGTCAGAGTTAGCCTCACCAATGTGGGGTTCTTATCCTTGGGCTCACACACATCTGTGGTCTGCTCGTGACCCTGAAATGTGCATTTTCCTCCCCTTCAAACTGGAACCCCCTGGAGGGAGAAGGCGCTCTCCGCCCCTGCTTTGTACCTCGCAGGTGCACAGAGGATGTTTATTTGAAAACAAGATGAAACGAAGGAATGACCGGATGGATAGAAAGAACACATACATCTTCTTCCACCTCCTGCCTTGGCCCTGCCTGTCTCCCTTGTCTGGACGCCTTTCTCGTAGACCTGTGAGGATTCATGCAGTGGAGTCCGAAGCATCTCGCCATGGCATGTGGAAGCTTTTCCTTTTTGCCTGGATTGAGAGACCCTAAAGGGATCTCTCATGGTGTCTAGTATAGAGTTAGTCAATAACACTTTCCTGAATGGGTTCTTCGTCGCCCTAGGCTTTCAAATCCTGCGAGCAGGTTATAGACTGGGCTCATCCCGGGTGAGTGACCGCTGGCTTCTCTCATGCCCTGGACCAAAGCAGTTGGCTGTTTCCTGCAGTGTGTTTTCTAGAAAGTAGCATGGGCTGTTCTGCTATTTGCAACTAAGCCACTGATATCCACCCAGTCGTTTTGATTTTTATAGTGATACCCTCTGCCACGACTAGAATGTAGCGTGCAGAAATGCAAGGCAGATCAGAATCTCACTTCCTCCAAGACATTGCGTATCTTTAACTGGATACTTTTCATGCTTCCACTGGGGAATAACCAGATAGTGCTCATGTGTTGCCTAGGTTTGGTGATTCACACAGTATCTCCATTTTAAAAATGAAGAAGTCGGCACTTGGGGGAAGTTAAGACACTTGCTTCAAATCTCAGCTTTTGAACTGGAGAGAGACTGGAATTTCCGTTTCTCGACTCCCAGCCCCGCTCACAATGGATGTGTCTGTCTCCCTGGGAGAGCTGCCGGGCCCTCCTCCCTCGTCCTCTGAGGACATCTACTTTCCAGAATTCATCCTCCTGAGAACATTGCTCACTTTCTGAATTCACCCTAGTGACTCTCATTCTGAGAGAGCTGGTTTTTCATAGACACCTTATTTTCATGCCCTTGAGCTCCATGGCCGTGAGTTAGAAAGCCCTTGGGGCACAGAACTATTCCTAGAATTCTTTTTTCTTTTTTCCCCAGAAAAGAGAATTCTTTCTGTGTCTCCCTCCAGACCAGGCCTCGCCCCTTCTGCATCGCCCTCTTGGTCACTCCCAGCCACACTCAACCTTCCCTCTAATCGTTTCTATTGTCTGAAATCTCTGGGGCTCGTTGTCTTCCTAACATCGATAAACTTGAGTGAGCCTCCCCCATGTGCTGGAATATTCACGATTCCCTGCATATGGTGGGGACTGTTTGTCCGAACACAGCCTGCCGTGTGGTGGGCTTCAGGGGCCGAGTTGACAATGAACTGGTGATGACTAAACATGCAGAAATCAGGCATGAAACATCACTGGCAGGGGCAGGATCAGGATCAGAAAGCTCGTTCTCTTAGTAAATGTTCATCCTTTCAGTGACTGCCCAGAGAGGTAAGCGCGGCTGGGAGCAAACGCTGTGTGTCACTGAGCGTTTTGACCTCGACCAACATCAGTGCTACCTGATTATGGTTTTTATTAATAGCAGGTGCATGGGGGGGGAGAGGGGTGCTGTCAGGTTCCTAGCCCTTGCTCTGGGCTGCCTTCTCCCTGTCTTCTAGGGGATGCCTTTTGCTGTGCATCTGAGTAAATCAAACTGGGTTTCTGCCTTTGCAGATAAGTGGGGGGCTGGGGCGAAGAAAGGCTGGGGTGAAGACGGAAGGTGATGCATTGCGCTTTCACCTCTAAGAGGGTAGCACGATTTCTGTGGGGTATGGATTTGAGCCTTATTGAGTCTGGTATTAAAAGATCAGCAGCCTGTTCTCCTTAGGTGGAAAAGGCTTTTGCCCAAGCAAGAGTGAACCCAGCTCCCCAGACTGACTGTGCCTTCCTTATCCCTGACCTCAAAGCCACACAGCACTCTGGAAGCCTCTGGATAAACGCAGTGTGCCCTGGGTTGCTGGAAGCATGCTCCTTGTCTTAAAGGTGCACAGGACACCTTGGGATCCCCGTTTGTTTGGCAGGTTGGTGCTGTGCTGGCGCCCACTCCAGTCCCAGACTGTACTCAGGTGGGCTGGGACTGCGGGAGTCTCCACATCCCTCCTGCAGGGGCTACACTTGGCCTGGGAATGCCGCTGGGTGCCGCCAGGGAAAACGGCTCCTTTATTCAGAGCGGCATTTTCAATCTTGAGTGAGCCTCCACCATGTGCTGGAATGTTCACGATTCCCCGCGTGTGGTGGGGACTGTTCGTCCAAACCCAGCCTGCCATGGGGTGGGCTTCGGGGGCTGAGTTGACAGTGAACTGGTAATGACTAAACATGGAGATATCAGGCATGAACCATCACTGGCAGGGGCAGGATCAGGATGAGAAAGAGAACGTTGCTAGGGTCTCACCAGCAGTTACCAAGCACCGTCTATTCTTTTGAGGTTTTATTAATAAGACGCGAGGAAGAACACGTCCATCCTTGGCTCTTTTTCCCTCCTCCTCATGCAGGAGCCTTTGGAATTTCAAAGAATCACTTTCCCCTAGATTAAAAAAAAAAAAAAAAGTCCCTCAGGTAGATCTTGACAGTGACTTCCAGCAGCAATAGATGTTTTTGACAGCAATGGATTTAAATGTCATCAGTGTTCAGTGACTGCTTGTTGGATAAATGTGTTCGATTTTAAAACATTGCATTTTGATGCTTTCTTGATAGGATGGCACATCGGTTTTTTACGATGAGGTGTGGCGAAGGGTTTATGCTTCTGCACCACTCAAGCTGGGGAATGATTTGCAATGGATGTCATTTTTTAAATATAAACTTTATTTGTACAGCAGTTTTATTTTTTTTAATTTGTTTGCTTATTTATTTGTTTTTATTTATTTTATTTATTTTTTTCAATTTTTAATCAAGTTTATTTTTTAAATTAATAGTTTAGTTTCATCAGTTGACTTGGGAAAGTAAAACAGTAGGAGTTGTATTATTTATTTTTATTTTTTAAATAAATTTTATTTTTATATTCCCCATACAGTTGCAACTCCCTTATTTTGACCCCAGTCCCTCCCCTCCCACCCCCCACCCCCCATAGAGTGTCTCTGGTTCATAGTTGTTTGTTGATTTTGATTTTCACTTTCTTATAGTTATTCATTTTCCTGGTCCCTTATTTAAGTTTTCTAGATTCCTGCTATGAGTGAGACCATCCGGTATTTTTCTTTTTCTTTCTGGCTTATTTCGCTGAGCATGATCCCTTCCAGCGCCATCCATGTTGCTGCAAATTGCATGTGTTTATCTTTTTTGAATGCTGAGTAATATTCCGTGGTATATATGGACCACATCTTCTTGATCCAGTCATCTATTTTTGGGCATTTGGGCTGTTTCCAAAGCTTAGCTATTGTAAACAGTGCTGTATAGCAGTTTTAGATTCATAGCAAGACTGGGGGTAAAGTGCAGGCACTCCCAGATAGCCCCCCACCCATGCCGGGTCTCCCCCTATCAATACCCCTTCCTTGTTATCATCCATGAGCCTGTGTTGACCTAGGTCATCACGTAGGGTCCTGGTTAGAGCATCACACAGAATAGTTTCACTGCCCTAAAAATTGTCTGGTCTGCCAATTTCTCTCTCTCTCACCATTCAACCTCTGGCATTCACTGCTCTATTCGCCATCTCCCTAGCTTACTCTTTTCTAGAATGTCCTGTAGTTGGTATCACACAATGAGTAATCTTTTTAGATTGGATTCTTTTCCTTAGGGATGCACATTTAAATCTCTTCCATGTCTTTCTGTGACTTAGTAGATCTTTTCTTTTTCTCTGAATAACATTCCAGTGTCTGGATACAGTACAGGTTATCCATTCATCTACCGACGGACATCTTCGTTGCTTGCAAGTTTTGTTCTCATGAAGAAAGCCATGCAGGTTTTTGTGGGGTGAACTGAAGTTTTCAACTCATGGACGTAAGCGCCAGGTTGTATGGGGCGAGTTCGCTTCGTGTCATAAGGAACTGTCAGCCTATCTTCCAAACTGGCTGGGCCCTTGGCGCTCTTACAGCGCAGAACAAGCCTCCCGCCGCTGCATTTCCTCGCCAGCATTTGGGGTAGTCGTTTTTGGATTTTTTGACATTCTAATAAGTGTATAGGTGCCTAATTTTTAATTTTCAGTTCCTCAGGTTATGACAATGAGCATCTATTCCTATACTATTTGCCAGCTGTATCTCTTTGGCTTAGGGTCCGTTTAGATTATTGGTCCATTTTAAAATCAGGTGCTGCCACTGTTTACTGATTGAATTGGTCATTCGATAAAGATTTCTGATCACCTACTTCCCATAGGGCATGAACTCTTTTCAAAAACTCCTTCAAGAGCTTATGTTATCGCATAGCTTATTGCTTAGGAAAGGATTTCCCTGACTGGGGGTGGTTGTAAGTGAGAAGAGAACAAAACAAAACATAAGATCCTTGAAAACTGACTATGTCTGTATCTACTCAGATGGAAGTTTACTCTCTCTTCTCTTCATGTTTAGTAGAAATTATCCCCTGCTTGTGTGTCCCTAATGCCTGCCTCCCACACAGGGCGGCGGAGAGGCAGTTCTGCGGGGGGACCTGCAGCGACCAGTAGCATTTCCAACCGCGAACACACTTGAGCGTGCGCGCACACACAGGGGCGCACACACAGGGGTGCACACACATTCACACACCCCTCTGTGACACCTCTGTTCTCTGCACAGCTGACCTGAGTGTTAAAAGCTCCATTGTGGAGGGAGGTCACAGGCTGGACTGTTTGATGCAAACAAGAAATGCTGGCATTTGGGCAAGGGATGCAGCATTCTCCTTTGAGAATGTTCTATCTGTCTGGCTTTTGAAGTTAATCACCACTTTCTATCATGCCCACCAGTGTAGCAGGATAATCAAGCATGCTCTGCTCCTGGTGCTGACAGCCTCCTGGATCCAATTTGAGAGGAGGCAGTTTCCCTGGTGTTGTCTTACCTGACGTGATCTCAGCCACATCACTGGATCCGCTGACCTTCTTAGTTCTTTTTTGATTCTGAGGGAGAGAAATAATTACACCTAATTTTATCCATTTCAAGAAATAATTGAGGGCTTCTTATCTAGGGAATCACCAAAGGGAATAAAATAATGCATCCCCACCAGGAGCTTGCAGTTGGGTTGGGAATGGTGGGTTGATAGAGCCAATAGTAATAATAACAACAACAGCAATAAGCAATAAAATAACAAATAATAGGCAGCATAAGATAAGAAGATACGGTATGACCTTAAAGAGCCATGCATTGTAAAATGATAATGATTTTTCTGAGGATTTTACAGTATCCTCTGAAGTAGATCCAGTGATTTCTACATTTTGTAGTTGAAAACACTGAGACCCAAAGAGGTTGGGCAACTTGCTTCAGGTCCCACCCTGGAGCCTGGATCCACACAGGTGGCCTGAATCCAGACCCTGAGCTATTAACAGGACACACAGCGCTGCCCTGCTGTCTCTGAGGAGGAACAGTCTGGCAAGAGAGGAAAAACACAGGGTGCCTTCTAGGGGGTTTTAAGCAACTCTTTTTTGACTGAGGTCAGGGAGAGGTAAGAGAGCCCGGGGCTACATTGTTGAGGACTCGGAGTTTCTGTTTCTCTGGAGACAGTGCTGGAGGCAGAGCAGGGAGCACATGGCCCAGCAATTGTGTTTTAAGACTGAGCCATCAGCGCTGGAAGGTGCATGTGACAGGTACTAGTGTCTCCCGCAGCTGACATGGAACAAAAGAGAAGGGAAAGGAAGGACCCAGCATGGGTTTGATTGAAAGGGGTGAGGGCAGGGTCAAAGTTGACTGCAGGGTTTTGAGGCCGTGAGTAGGGACAAGAGGTATGAACTGAAAGGGCCTGTGGGGGCTGATTTGGAGCCCAGATTAGGGAGAGAAGTAATGTTCTTCAAAATGACCAGGGCCAGATTCCTCTCCAATGGAAACGCTTTCTGTCATTACAACTGCCTTCAAGGTAACTAATGTGTCTTTCCCATTGGACGGATGTGGAAACGCAGACTGTCGCGATGGCAGGCGGCTATTTGAAGCCAGGTCTGTTGATGCCCCAACACATGCTGTTCCCCATTGGACTGGGGGGCTGGAGGGACTGTTAGGGCGCCTCAGGTGCCGTCCTTAGAGGTGTGCACCTGCAGCACAGGTGGGGTTGGGGCAGGAGGTTTACATTCCCGAGGTCTGGACAGAGGAGGTGTTTATTTAAAACTGGGAGAAGTGTATCAGCATGTCTTCTTTAGAGAAGTGTCTATTTAGTTCTTCTGCCCCTTTTAAAATTGGGTTATGTTGTTTTCTTTTTGTTGAGTTACACGAGTTCTTTGTAGATCTTGGATTAACACGAGCGCTTTGTATGAGGTGCAAATATTTTCTCCCGTTCCGGTTTCATTGGGTGTCTTTGCTTGCCTGATAGTTTATTTCGTTGTGCAGAAGCTTCTTAGTTTGATGTCACTCCATTTGTTTCTACTTACTTTTGTTTCCCCATCAGCTCTTATCGGGGAAATACAAATCAAAACCACAATGAGATACCATCTCACCTGTGAGAGTGGCCCAGATCAGGAACCCACTAGGCTGGTGAGGGATGGAGAGCCCCGGGTACGCTGGTGGGAATGCAGACAGGCCTGGCCCCTCCGGAAACCAATGTGGAGTTTAATCAGAAGACTAGGAATGGACCTACCATAGGATCCAGCAATTCCAGTCCTAGTTATCTACCTGAAAAATGCAAAAATACTAAGCAAAGGCATATATCACGCCTATGTTCATGGCAGCCCTATTTACAACAGCCAAGTTATGGAAACAAGTTACGGGCCCAAGAACAGCGGAGTGGATTAGAAAAATGTGGTCTATACATGCATGGACTACTACTCAGCTTTAAAACAAGATGAACTCTTGCCATTTGCAGCAACATGGATGGAACTAGAGGGGGTGATCCTAAGTGAAATAAGTCAGAAGGAGAAAGAGAAATACTGGATGATTTCACTTGCATGTGGAATATAGAGAAACACAACACAGAGTCAGATGAACAACAGATCCCAGAAAATCGAGTATGGAGTCTAGGCTATAAGAAGGTGAAGGGGTATGGAGGGATGGAGAGGGACACAGTGGCCTGTGGTGGTCTCTAGGGCCTCGGTGGTGGGAGCCGTGTGAGGACATGTATGTGATCACATACAATGTTGTAAACCAATTTTGCCTCAATTAAAAAAAAAGACATACCAGAGAATGAAAATAAAAATCATAATTATAAAAAAGAAAACCTAGGAGAAGGGGTGAAATGATCCAGGGGACAAGGAGAAGAAATATAAAGAAGAACTTTTCAGGTTGACCTGTTTTGGAAGTTAAGAGGAGTCAGGGTAGTAAGAATAAGATCACAGAGGCCAAGAAAAGAGAATTCCCGAAGGAAGGTCTCAAGGATCTGGATGTCATTTGTTGAATTTCCTGATGTGCCAAGTACTTCGCGGTGTTGGTATCGAGCTCAAAGGAGAAAAGATCACTGGATCTGGAAGGTGGAAAATTATAGCTGAGACTGACTCACTAAATGTATTAGCTGCAAAGCCAGTGCACACCTGGGAGGCCCCAGTGTTTTCTGGACAACTGATGTCTGGTGGTGATGTCAGAATTTAAAAGGCTCCCTGGCCCCTGGCCCCCCACTTCCTGCAGGCTCTAAGACTCATTCGGTCAAACTAGCACTGCAGAAGAAAATGAAATAATAGTCTGGTCATTGGCTTTAAGCATTAAAAAGATTCTGAAGAAGAAAAAGGCTCCATTTTTAATGAGGGCGTTTCGTAGTTCTGATGAAAAAATATCTCTAAAGAATCTTTTAAAGTGAAGTAGCATAATCAGAATGAATTCTTCAGGCTGATGCTTCATGGGATTTATCCTCTCTGTTCTCTCTCTCTTCCTACTGATGATTTTTCTTTCCGGTGTTGTTCCAAGGTCCTGGGCTTATTAAATGTTTACCACAACACTCTGCTAAGTCAACATTGATTCACACAACTGTGGTTTTTTTCCTAACCAACAAGCTGTCTGTTTACTCTGAGATCAAGTGGATATTCCAAAACCTGTTAAATCAGAGACCATTTTTGAGTATCACATGAAGTTAAGCTCGAAGAATATTTTCTATAATTTTTAGAGAGAAAATAATTAAAATCACAATAGGAAAAAAATCAGCAGGAGTCTGGAAGGGAACAAAAAAAACAGGAAGAAAGGGTGGCCTCCTTGAATGGCTCAGTGAAGCCAGAGCGCTAAACCCTTCAACATGACAGGCTCACCGGGAGGGTCTGGTGCAGGGGCTTGCACTTAAAAGGAAGGGGGCTGCCTGAGTGGTGGCTCACACCCGCCACTAACAACTCCCCATCTTGTGAATTCACACATGGCACTTACCTTCCCTGGTCCTCATTGGCTTACAGGTAAGAGGAGGGGTTCTGGAAAGAAATTTTTCACCAAAAATCGTGAGAGTCTCTCAGTATCTGTGGATATAGCCTGTTCAGCAAAATTTAGCTTGCAGACGGCTGCCCTGCCCGCTGGCCCACTTCTGCGCCGCCTCCCACACAGGGAGTGCAAAGCTATTAAAGCAGGAGCAGAAAGATGGACCAGAAAAGAGGTTGGATCTGAGCCGCTGTGTTCTCAGGACCAAGGGGCTGCCCTTCTGTGCTTGCCGGTAAGTGTGCCAGTATGTTTGAGGCGCCCCTTCTGTCAAAGGGTTTTGTTTTACTCCTGGAACCCCTTTCTCCACCTGGGTGTTTCCATGCTGTTATTTGCAGGCTTTGCAAACACTTTGAAGATTTGTTAGGAAGGAGCTGGGGACTTAGGCCAGATCTTAATTCTTTCTGCCTTGAGAAAAGACGGATTAACTCACAAAGCAGTTTGTGTCCTGGGTGGGTTATGACTTGATGAATGTGCTTTGACTCCCTGCCCGAGTAAGCAGCTGATGGCAGCCGTAAAGCCTGGGTCAGACCTGGATAAATGAGCTACATCCCGGAGAGGCGGCACGTTAGAGGCTAGAAGAGCGGCTCGCTCCGGGCAGTGCACCTGCCACATAGCACATGTGATTAGGAAGTAAATCAAGGATGAATTAACCGTGTGGGGTAGAGCCAGCAGCCCGCATAGATGTGTCAGCTTTGTTGGGTTGAGTAGAAAGGCAACTGGGCTAAAAAAGTTGAGATGCTAGTGACTTAGGCTTCTGTCTGCGTCTCGCTGATGTATTCACAAGTAGTTCACTTAACCTTCCTGGGTCTTTGTGGCCTGACTCATCTGTAAAAATAGAGACCTGGATGAAATCAAATCAGAGCTGGCAGGTTGCCTTGGCTGGTTCCTCATTCTGCTCTCACCCGGCTGTGAAATTGACAGATATTTTGTCTATGCTGCTGTCTGATATTGGACCCATTGTCAATGTCTTCTGTCTTCCGCCAGCCCACCGAAGAAAGGTTTCCTTGAGTAGAAAGGGGATGGGAATAAAAAGTTGAGATGCCAGTGACTTAAGATGCTGTCTGTCTCTTACTCTCCATCCCCAGCCACTTGGGATGATGTCAGAAATGCTGTGTGCAGGCGTACAACTGCCACATAACTATATACGCTGTGGTATATGATGGTTTTTGCCAGCTTTGTTTTTTGTGCCATGCATCCTTTCAGAGTTCAGGCAAACTTAGGGGCTTCTGCTCAGAAGAATGTTTCTATAGACACATTCACATGAGGTTTCAGGGAGTTCATGGCCTCTGAAGACCCTTGGACTAGGAACCCAAGCCCAAGAAAAACACCATTATTCTACTCACAAGCGTGTACAGTGTTGCTGCCCGGAAATGACTTGGGAGTGGTGAGTCCAGCAATGGAGGGGCCCTGGGCACTATGACCTCCTTCTCAAGACAGATGCATCACTGCTTGGGTGAACGCTGTGCGGTGGCTGAGTCTGCCTGTGCACCCTCGGCTACAGGAAAATATCTGCGAGCTCTTGGTTCCCAACAAGAAGTGGTAACACAATCCCTTTGGCTCTTCTGTCTGGAATGTGCTGTGAATAAATTTGGATGGCATCGTCAGAGTTTCTCTGGAAGGACACTACCTAAATTTAAAAGTTCTCCTTTTTAGCTAGTTGAAGAATTCTGTTCCTGCCCGGGGTTCATCTCAACAGGACCATCTCACGGGGACCACATATTCATAAAAGGCGAGAGTCTTATCTTTGCTCTTATCTACACACCGCCTTCCATTTTTCACCCTCTTTAGAAGATCACTCTGGGAGTGACCAATCCCGCGATCTGTTGGACCATCCATCCTTTCGCCTGTTTGACTTGCTTGGGGAACACCCGTTTCTCTTGCAGACTTTCCTTGACCCGAACCCCCAGGCAGACCGATCCCCTGTGATCTTGTGTGTTGAGTTGTTGGGTTGATGTGCAGATAAACAAGCACTGGCCTTGGCATCATCTCCCTTTAAAGGCTTGGAAAGAGGAAGGTAGAGGAAAGTGGAAACTTTCATTTTGGATTCCATTTTGGATAGAATAACAGTTCCTCTAAATCACAAAAAAAATGAAAGAAAGACCCAAAAACATCCAATTGAAGCTTCTTTAGAGTCGTTTGACCTCACTGCCTCTCCCTCTGATCCTCTGGGGCACCATTCACTATTAAGCATTGTAATTGCTCCTGACTTGGCATACTTTGTAAAAGCAGGCCGCTCCTTTGGAAGCCTCTGCCACTTCCTTATGCTTGGCTCAGAATTTAAATGAATATAATCAACGTTAAATCTCAGGAAAAAAGTGTGTTTTGGTTTCCATTCTAAAACTCCTTATTACTAAGTTTTCTGGTAAACACAAAGGTAGAGCCATAAAGTACAACCACGTCTGCACCTCCCGCCCCCCCGGCTTGAGTGGTGATTGGTATTTGGCGGTTTTGTATCTGTATCCCTCTCCACGCCCCTTTCTCCTGGAATTCCAGACATATCATTTCCAATGAAGCGAATTCCAGACATACTGTTTCATCTGTGAATCTTTCGTTACGTATCTCTTAAAGATAGAAAAACTGTAAACTGTAAACCTAATACCGAGACCTTAAAAGATGAACCATTCCTTAGTAGCAGATTTCTTTGTTTTTGAAGGGTGTTTGCGTTGGGGTTCAGATTAGGTCCCCACACGCTGGTTGATGGAGACAGCTCAAGTTTTGGACTGAGGTTTCTCTGCTCTCTCTTTTCTTGACACTTTTGTCAGCGTTGTGGAAGAAACTGGATGTGTCTCACAGTGTCCTAGGAAGAGTAACACAGATATGTGTATTTCACAAGGTGTTTTTAAGTGCATGTTAATGTTTGACTTTATACTGAAAACAGTCTAGCTATGGAGTCTAAAATTGAATCAGGCAGGAGAGCGAAAGCCTCGGGAAACGTCTCTACGTTTTTATCCCTGCTGCCTCGTCGGAAGGCACCGTGGCAGATGAGATGCACAAGTGTCACTTACCCGCCACCGAAATGAACTGGGCTGGAACATGCAGCCATTCTTCATCAACATCAGCCAAACAGTTATTTTGGGCCAAGACTTGGAAGAGCAGTTTTTTCTGTTAAATCTGCAGTGGGAGATTGGGGTGATGTATGCCCCAAACCTTTTTGTTCCAACAACCCGCTCTCCCTATTTGCTGTGATGAATGTTCTCTCGGGGACTGTTCATTCCAGTGGAAATATGAGCACAGAATCATCTGGGTTGGAAAAGGTCACCTGGCCCCATCTGGTTAGCTAAGCACGGGATTCCAGCATCAGCTCTCCCAGAACAAAGCTGTTGGTTAACAACTCGCATACCCCACATAGACGCAACTGTATGTTCTAAATCTGTCTTTTTTTTTTAATTTGTCCTTCATTGAAATAAGTGATTAAGTTGCATCTCTCCCTGCTGTGCCTGTATACTCATTCTATCTGTGTAGCTTTTTAATTAAGATTAATCTTGAGCGTTCCCTACTGTCCTCCGCAGCACACACACACACAGCCCCATCCAACTATCTACGTACAGTAGCTTTTTGTGCACAAGAGGACATTTTATGGGAAGATGCTGGTGGATGATGGGATGGCTGAGACTGTTTTGTGGCTACTGTGTACGTGATGGTTAATTTTATGCATCAGTTTGGCTGGACCAGTAGCTATACCGTTGGTCAAATGTTATTCTGGATATTTCTGAGACAGAGTTTTTGGATGAGAATAACATTTAAATTGGTGGACTTGAAAGCAGATGGCCATTTACATCCATGGAGATACCCCATTCATATGTCATTACATTTGTTCTTTTTTCCTAAAAAAAATAAAAAAGCAGATGGCCCTCCGTGATGTGGGCGGGCCTCGTTCAGTCACTTGAAGGCCTGAGTCAAATTAAAAGACCGGCCTCCCTGAGCAAGGAGAAACTCTGCAGCAGGGGTCGTCACGCCTGCAACTGTGGCCTCTGCTCTCCTGGGTCTACAGGCTGCAGCCAGCCCTGCAGTTCTGGAATCACCAGCCTCCATGGTCGAAGGAGTGAGCCATTCCCTTATATGAAGGGTCTTACTCTCCCTGCCTCTCTAAAAAAACATCATGTGTGTGTGTATACAGATAATCCTGACAAATAGCGTACGGAAAAAAAAAAAAAAAGATGGGAAGACAGGTATGTGTAAGTCCTAGATTGATTTGGTTGGCTGTTTTTGAAAGACAGAAAGACTTTGGCAAGGCCAATCAGAAAATGAAGATCCTAGCTGCAATGCAGGTCTAGTGCGTGCGTGCTCTCGCTCTCTCTTGCTCTCTGTTGCTCTCTCACTCTCTGTCTCTTGCAAAGCTAGAGACACCCCTGCACGCCTCAGTTTCCTCCCAGTAGAAGCTGTTTGACTTTAGGGATTTCCAAGTCTCTGACTGACGGAACACCAAGGTCGAGCATTGGAGCCCCACGCCAAGAGGGAGACAGGCTGAGGGTGTGTGCTGGGTGTCAGGGGAGATGAGCCAACGCAGTGGCAAAAAAGAAATGAGCAGGGTCCTCTGCTTCCATCAGGGAGAATATTCTGTTCAGTGACTGGACGAGGACCTACCTGCAGGAGGGGCCTTAGCCTTGGGGCCTTGTCACCTGAGCAGCTGGTCTAACTTCAGGGCGCTTAGCATCTGTGTCTGCATTTCAGTAATTCTTATCTGGAGCAGGAGGGGGTGGTGCTGGTGCAGGCTGGGCGGCTGTGACGAGGCCCTCTGACCAAACTGAGGACGCTCGAGCTGCCCTTGACTGCAGAGATGGGACGCTGTGGCCCGTGGGTTACACATTGATTTCTTTCTTGCCTCGGTTTTGAGTCTTTCTCTTTTTTCGACTTGGGTTTCCCTCTCCAGGTGAAAAAGCAGTAACCACAGGGAGGGAACCTGATGATTTTGGCCTCCCCTGTCTGGCGCGTGGCCGGTACTTAGCTGCGTAACCTTCCCACTTTCTCTGTCTGAAATTAACGTTCACCGCATGCTGCTTGGGGGGTTGGTTCTAGGTGGGACAGTTTGGGTGTATGACTGGGGGGGGCGGGGCAGCTGCCCCTCTGGGTGCTGCCACATTCTCTTTGCTCACGGGAGGCCCCCCCAGCGCTGATCTTGAGGTGGATTTCTTTGCCCTTTAGGTGCTCTGTGATCACCAGCTCCCGGGGAGGCCTCGGACCCTACCCCGGTGGCCACATCCCCGAGGCTGGCTGTTTACCCAGTTGGTGCCGAAGACTGACAAATGATTAACCCCCTGGAATCCCTGGTGGACCCCAGTCCTGGTCATGAGTTCAGTCTTTGGAACCTCAGACTTAAGTTGTTTTTCCAGCATTTCTACCCAGCCGGGCGTCCCCGCCTGGGCTGCGCTGTGGGAGTCTCCCTTGGGAGACGGTGGCGCGCAGGGGGCGTGGGAAGTGAGGGAGGAGGCCTGCACAGCCAGAGATGAGGTAAGCGAGGGACCCGCAAGGGAGAGGGCGGCAGGAAAGGAGCTGCAGCCAGCGGAGGGCGGAGGGGCTGCTGCTGGCCGGCTGCCAGGCCGCTTCCTTCCCTGCCCCGACAGCCCGGCCCGGCTGCTGGCCGCGGCCGCAGCACATGGTGCGTGACACCGGCCTGGCTGCAGCGGGCAGCTGGAGCCTGCAGGAAAGACGGGCACTCTGCCCTCGGGATGCCCTCCCCTGCAGCTCGGCCATCCTGCCTGGAGGGCTGGTGCTTCCCCGGTGTGGACCCGCCACAGTGAGGTGCTGGGGTGCTGGCTGAGTCCTGGCTGGACCTCGGAGCTGGGCGGCCTGGACTTCCCCTTCTGAGCCTCGGTTTTCTTCACCTATAAACTGCTTCTCCTTTCCCTCCTGCCGTCTTTGGACCCTCACCCCCCAGGACGACGAGCAGGGGTTTATCTCGTAAAGGCCGGCCCACTTGGGACTGTTTCTGTGTCTGTTTCTCTAAATACAATCCAGGAAGGCTGGGGAGAGGGTGGGCTCGCTGCCCCAGCTGCTCCACAGAACGCTCGGCTGGGCCCCTGAAGTGCGGGGCTCTTGCTGTTGGACGGGATAGTCTCTGCAGGTAGCCCCCGGGGGGTGTAGGAGGGAGAACCAGGCTTTGCTGGTGATTTCCTGCCTTCCTCCACCACCCCTCCCTCCAATATTCTTGATCACATTTATTTCCACTCTGTAGCATTATCTCAGACTGATCTGATTAGACTTTGCCAATGGGGTTGAGTTTGTCTAGAAGGCACAGAAACATCTTCCGAGTGACCCTACAGGATAATCAACACTCTCTTTCTTGAGTTGGGGGTAAGAGGTAAGGATGGGAAATCACTGCATGTCGCGCAGCCCTGGTGAGGCTGCCTGATCCCACCTGATGGGATCTGCATCCAAGAGAAGCGTGTGGTGGTGGCGGTGGGAGTGGGCTGCGCTGGCACGGGCTGCTGTGCCTGCTGAGTAAACAGGCTGGAGCTGAAAACATCTAATGCAATTGGCCTGGGGCCTCCCTGGATGGATGCTCCTGCCAGTGTCATAGCATGAGCTGGAAGGGGACTCGGTACACTCGAACCCAACCTCCTGGTTGATCAGAAGCCCAGAGGGGGCACAGGCATACTCGGGGTCACATAGGACACGGCTGTGCTTGGCTCTGCCCCATGACTGGCCCCATGCTGGCCCAGTGATCAGAGCTACATGCAGAATGAACCTTAACCACCTGCCTCCACCATTGCCTCGAGTTGCTTTTCCCCTTCAGCTTCTACCCCGTCTACTGCCCCTGACCGGCGGTGTAAGCCAGGGTTTATTGACTAGGCACCCTGTTCAGCTTGAGGCCTGCACGCTCAGTGCACAGCCTGGGTCGTCAGTAGCCACAGTGTAGAACTGGCCTTTTCCCTTGTCCCGACTCCCCAGGCAGGCAGCCTGCTGTTCATTAATAGAGCCTTTAGCGGCCGGACCCGGGCACCTCTGTTGTTACTTGCCAAAGGCCATTCTCGATGGATATAGCTGCAAGCAGGTGTGCCCCACGTTAGGCCGGTGTGTGTCTGTGTATTTTAAATCTAGAACTGGGCTAAAGCTTCATGATTTTGTAACTACCATTGACTGTCTCTCCTAAGTGCTAGGCTTTTGCAAATGTTAATCTACAGCAGGTGGGAGATCTTTGTTTCTAAGGGTGCAGATTCTGAGGTTCTGCCAGGTGAAGTCACCTGCAGAAGGTAACGTAGCTGGCGAAGAGCAGAGGGCACCCAGGTCAGTCCTGCCACAGAGCTACTCACTAGCCGATCCTGGCCCTGCCCCGGAAGACAGGTGGCTACTTTTTATTTTGAGAATGAAGGGGAAGGAGTTGGAACAAAATGTGCCCAGATATGTATTGATTGACACTTCAGTTATCCCACAGCGTTTAGATAACGTTTCTGAGAGCGAAGTCTTCTAAGCTGAGGCGATCACAACTGCTGTCCTTGTCTTCCTTTTTGTTGCTTCAAGAATAACCATAGTTTTCCTTTTTCACCAAAAAAAAAGGTTTTTTTGTGCTGATAAATATACATCTTTATTGTAGATAGCAGAGAGTGCACAAAATGGGAAAGCCATCCCACAGAGCCCCCCAGCTTCTGGCTAAGGGGACGGAGTGCTGCATAGCAAGGTTAATTCCACGCTGCTCCTTGGGATCGTATGGCCTTGGGCTAGCCGCTTAGCTCCTGGGTCACTTAGTTCTTCATCTTAATTCGTCTTCTTAGTCACTTAGTTCTTCATCTGTGAAGTGGAAAAATAATACCCGCTTCACTGGGTTTTAATACCAAGCCACTAGAAGTGACCAAGAGATGTTTACCATTGTAAAAATCTCACGGTCTCCTGTCCGAACCTGTATCTGCATATGTAAATATATGTGTCTATAGATGCTAGTGCACATATGCTAATAAAATTATTTTTAAACCATCTAGTTTTTTTTCTAATTATACACCGTGACTGCCTTTCCTCCCCTCAAAATAGCTTCCTCTGTTACCTGATAGCCGCTGGAGCCCCATGACGTAGTGGCATGAACACACTGAGTCCATCTTATTTCCAGTATTGCACTAACAAATATGCATTTTTAAACAAATGTGCATCGATCTGAAGCCACACGTAGCCTCTCTCTAGGTGGCAGGAGCTTCTGGTCTTTTCTGAGGCGATCTCCTCCTGCTCTTGCTGTGGCTTCAGGCCTGGACCTTTGGGTGCTCGGCATCCCCGATTCTGTGTGTGGCTGTGAAGTCCATGTCCAGCCCTAAGTGGGGGAACTCAGGTCTCCTTAAATCTAGAAACCTAGAAAAACTGTGTTTTCTTTTAGTATCTCTGGTGTGAACTCTCTTTTCATCCCAAGAAACCACAAATCAGAAGGTCCTCTTGTTCTGTTTTGGCTATGTCTGCAGTGCCAAGGAGGTCTTCTGTCCTTCCAAGGGCTGAGAGGTGAAGCCCTGCTCAACACTTTCCAGATAGCTCCCCAAAACCCACCCCACAGGGTGCAGAGCTACAGCCACTTCTGCACCATCAGCATCACAACCTGCCATTTCAGTTCTGTGTGTTTCTAGTCATAGACTTGTTGATTCCTCTATCTTAATGATGAGGAAATCCGCTTTTTGTGTTGATCAATACACATCTTTATTGTAGAAAATATAGATTTCACAAAATGGAAAGGCCATCCCAAAAAACCCCCCAGCTTCTGTCTAAGTGGGCACTGGGGCTCGTCTTATGGAAGTCTTAGCTAGTCTTGGATTGGCCAGAGCCCTCCATGAGACCCCGGACTCCCGCTCCCTAACACCCAGCCACTAGTGAGCCCTCCGGCCCACCCAGCCCGAGTGTACCAGGCTCCAGGCTCCAGGGCTGTGTGCAGGCTCCAGGGCTGCCCGAGGTAAGAGGGTGATGGGCAGGCGCGATTCGGGGTCTGTGGTCTCTGGTGAGCTACCCCCTTCAGCTGTGTATGGCTTCAATGTGACTCCCCTCCTGCAGCCCAGCAGCAGAAATCCTGAGTGTCTGAAACCTGGCTTTTTAAACAGTTTACATTCTAGGGAGCTCAGCCGCATTCCGGGCCGCGCCAACCTCGGACTCCACTTCCCTGGGCCTGTGGGAGAAGGGCTGGGTCTTGCGCTCAGGTCTCAGGCCTGCGGCAGCCCTGACAAAGGAGATGGTGTGGATTTAGGGCGGCGTGTCTGCCACAGTCGCCCGGGACGGGTCTCTCTCTGAGGTGTGCGGGGATGGCGTGAGGATTTAGAAAGAGAAATCCTGCGTATTCCATGCTGAAAAGAGAAATCGTGGACACCCCACATTGGTAAAACTGAAAGTACCAATTAGCTCTGCAGTGTTTTCTAAAGTGTGTTTTAATGTTTCCTCCTGACACTCCCTATGAGGGAGGTTAAGCGCCCTCCTGTCACTCAGGAGGACACGGAAACAATGAGAGGTTAATGGACTTGCCGGGCTCCCCAGGCTGCGTGGCCTGATTGGTGCTCCCCTGCTCCCCACCCTCAACAGCCCGGGCTAACGCTCTCGCCTCAGGACTGGCTTAGCCCCGATCGATCTTGCAAGTCCTGTTTCGGGGCTGCAGAGGCGGAGAACGTGCTGGTCACTTCAAAATCTTCATCCAAGATCCTTGACCTATAAAAACTGCATCGTCGTCGGCAGCTGAGCTGCAGCAGTGAGGGATGACAAAAGTGAATTATTTTTGGCTCAGTGGCTCAGGCTTGACAAGGAGGTCTTTAAATGTAAACCTGACATCTACCAAAGGTTTAGGAGCCTGATGTCACTTTCTCCCTACAATTCATATTGGTTCTGCAGAGGGGCTAACATGTCCCCGGCCTGTGCCGTGGACAATTAAGATATTGCAAAATATGTAATAAGTTTAAAGAGGTAGCTTCTAATTGAGAGGGTCCTGTACCTCTTGCATGCACCCCCAAAGTACCCATGAAAGCCGGAATTTCTTGGCTCGCTGCCTGCAGCAAGGCAGCGGGTCCTCAGCACAGAGGTGGGCCCGTGCTGCAGGTCACATGGTCTTGCATTTTTGTGTCTCAAATGTACTTTTGTTATTTTTGTGTCTCAAATGTACTTTTCCTCTGACTTCTTAGAACCCTACTCAGAATTAACTAAAGTCCTCACAGGATTGCTGTGGGCTCAGAGAGGGCAGCCCCTCTCCCAGCCCAGTTTTACTGGGGTGCAATTGACAAACTGTATCCTGAGAGGGAGACCTCAGCTTTGAGCATGAGGAACAGGATTTTGAGGCACTCAATGAATGGTTTAGTCCCCACTTAACTGCTTACAAAACAGCCTTAGACCACTGGGGTCTTTTTGAGCTTCAAGCTTTTTCAGCTGTCAAATGGGGGGCCCCACCTTGCACCCCTGTGACACCTATAACCATGCACTAGACACCTGCTTCATGGAAACAGATCACACTGCAGTGAGGGTTGGCATGTGGCTTCAGAAAGAGATGCCACGCACCCACTGCCATCCAGACCTACCTCCTTTGCACCTTAAAATGTAGGGTGGAGCAGAGATGTCTGCGGCTTGGGACATGATGCATTTCCTGGGAATGTGACACTGATTTGCGCAGAAACTCAAGCCAGATGTGGGGAAGGGGTGAGGCCAGACTGATGCGACCTTTGTCTTTGTGTTTTGTCTGGAGCAGGGACCCCTGGTCACCACCCTTGTCCTGTTCTTCCTGGATGGAACAAGAAGATAAAGACGGTCTGTGTGACGTCCAGGACTCAGAAGATAAAGGGATGGGCTCCGATTTTGAGAACTCTGAGGACAGGGAAGGGGACCCAGAAGGACGCGGAATGGGCTTGAATCCACAGGATACGGACGAGAGTGAGGGCCACGTGGAGGAGGAGCTGGGCCCCCACTCTCGGGCTGCAGCTCCCGGAGGGGCCTCGGAGGAGAGGGAAACCGCGGCCGACATCTGCACAGGTGAGGGGGGAGCCCGTTTCCAGGAGGCTGCCTCATTCGTATTATTTCTAGCTCCTGAAGGTATAACTGTGCCTGGCATTGGCTGCCAGGGTGCCCCCCAGGGGAAACTGGAAAGCAAACTGTGCCATCTCAGGCCGAGGAACATCCCTTCCCTCAATCCACTCCAAGGTGGGCTGTGCTGGTAAACGTGAGTGAAGTGGGTAACTCCATGGGGACAGCACTTTGCAGTATGCAGATACTGCGGCAATGAGCACTTGGGACAACACTACGCAGGGAACACAGGTCACAGGGGACTTCCCCAGGGGGCTGGTGGGGACTAGAAGAGTCGCTGTGTATAAAGACAGCAGGTGCTGAGCAAACAGAAACCATCCAGGTGTTCACAGGTGTGGTCATGCCCTCTCTGCTGTCAAGAAGACTCAGTGCTAAGTGACCCACCCAGGCTTGAGAGGCTAAGACCCAGGGTGCCCTAGGCCTGTGCTGAACTCTAGCTGTGCTTGACCTGGAAAGAATATGTGTGTTCTGCACCAACTTCTTTATCCTACTCTGTGCATGTCTTGGGACCGCAATGAGCTGAATTGTCCCCTGGCCAGGACTGTCAGCTCACATTCCTCCCCTGTGACATGCCCCAGACTCCCTGCTGGGCCCACAGCATGTGGTCTCTCATATCTCAGCAATTTTCTGCAGTGTCCTCTGCTCGGGAGAAGCAGCCAGAGACAGGTGTGGGTTCTGGGTCAGTCTCCACACTGGGCTCACAGCTCCAGGCCTGAGCTCACCTCCTCTTTTCCCCCTAACCCCCTGAACCCTTACAAGGTAAAGTCCTCGAATTGGGGTACCTTCCTTTGTTGGTCCACCTTAAGCTGTTCCAGGCCAACTGTTCATATTTTAAAATAGCCCAGGGCTTGTCTGTGAGGCCAGGGCCTTGAAAGCCCCGGTAGCTCTGAGTGAGCAATGTCTTCTAAGACCCTGCGAGGCCCACCTGCGCCAGACTGACCATCACAGGCCCACCTGGCTGGCCTTCAGGTGCCTCTGCTGAGTGAAGCCTCAAGCAGAGGGGTGGGGTGTGGGCCCATACTGCTGGCCGCAGGGCGGTGCCCTGTAGCTTTTAAGGTCCTGGCCTGGTGGCATTGGCGGGAAGGAGGCAGGAGCCCTGGCAACAGCTGCCTGGGAGCAGGGATTGCTTGCATCCTTGAGACGTTCTTCTCCTGTGTAATGGTAGGACACAGAGCAGGGTCTCTATGACCGAGCAGATGGGGTAAAGGAGGAATCCTAGAGCCCTCGGTGGCTTTTCAGGCTTTTATTGGGATTTACTAGGTACACAGCAGGCAGGGGTGCTGGGGGGCCTGGAGGCTGGCAGACCTCCCAGCCCCCAGCAAGTCTTCACTCTGTCTGGGCTCTCCGGCCTTCACTGGTGGTCTCTGCTTCTCTTTCGCTCTCTCCGCTTCTGCTCTCTGCTCTACCGGTGTCCCCCTGACGCCGCACTTATAAGCCCAGTCTTAGCCCAGGTGAATCCCATCTACATATGCCCACACCCCACTCCAGGTGCCCTCCCTCAGGCATGCACTCAGGCCCGCAGGGATCCATCATCCATCCTAATGGCGGGAGGACAGAAAACCCTGAAAATCACTTACCTTACCGTACACCCCGGGTTTATCTTTTTCTTTTTTTTTTCTTCTTCTTGAATTTTCTTTTTTTTTTTTTAAATAAAATTTATTTTTATATTCCCCATACAATTGCAACCCCCTTATTTTGACCCCAGTCCCTCCCCTCCCGCCCCCCACCCCCCATAGAGTGTCTCTGGTTCATAGTTGTTTGTTGATTTTGATGTTCACTTTCTTATAGTTATTCATTTTCCTGGTCCCTTATTTAAGTTTTCTAGATTCCTGCTATGAGTGAGACCATCCGGTATTTTTCTTTTTCTTTCTGGCTTATTTCGCTGAGCATGATCCCTTCCAGCTCCATCCATGTTGCTGCAAATGGCATGTGTTTATCCTTTTTGAATGCTGAGTAATATTCCATGGTATATATGTACCACATCTTCTTGACCCAGTCATCTATCTTTGGGCATTTGGGCTGTTTCCAAAGCTTAGCTATTGTCAACAGTGCTGCTATCAACACAGGGTGCAGGTGCCCTTTGGAATGGATGTTTCTGTGTCCTTTGGGTAGATACAAGGACAGTCACCCTCGCCCCTTCTGTTGCAGGCGGCCTGCTGAGCGCGGCGGAGGGGCTGTTGCTCCGCGAGGCCGAGGAGCACCCCGCGGGCGGCGCAGCCGTGTCCCCAGGCCTGTCGGAGCCCGACAGCCTCTCCCGGAGCCCGCCGGGGCCAGAGGACGAGGAGGAGCGCGGCGGGGCGAGCCGGCCGGAGGAGCAGCTGGAGACCCAGGCGCCGCAGGTGCTGCCCTGGCGGCGGCACCTCTCCCTGGGCAGCCGGCACCGCGGGGACAAGCCCGCGCACCGGCGCTTCCGCCGGCTGCACCCCGCGGTGGCCGTGGACCTGGGCGAGCTGGACAGCCTGGTGGCCAGCATCATGGACGCGCCCACCATCTGCCCGGACTGCGGCGAGAGCTTCAGCCCGGGCGCCGCCTTCCTGCAGCACCAGCGCATGCACCGCCTGGCCGAGGCGGCCGCGGCCGGCCTGGAGCCCTTTGCGCGCGCGGGCGAGCGCGCGGCGGGGGGCGCGGGGGGCTTCGGCTCCGGGGGGCCCGCGCTGGCCCGGCCGGCGCGCGAGAAGCCGTTCCGCTGCGGGGAGTGCGGCAAGGGCTTCAGCCGCAACACCTACCTGACCAACCACCTGCGCCTGCACACGGGCGAGCGCCCCAACCTGTGCGCCGACTGCGGCAAAAGCTTCAGCTGGCGCGCCGACCTGCTCAAGCACCGGCGCCTGCACACGGGCGAGAAGCCCTACCCGTGCCCCGAGTGCGGCGAGGCCTTCAGCCTCAGCTCGCACCTGCTCAGCCACCGGCGCGCGCACGCGGCGGCCAGCGGGGCCGGGGCGGCCGCGCTGCGCCCCTTCGCGTGCGGGGAGTGCGGCAAGGGCTTCGTGCGCCGCTCGCACCTCGCCAACCACCAGCGCATCCACACGGGCGAGAAGCCGCACGGCTGCGGCGAGTGCGGGAAGCGCTTCAGCTGGCGCTCGGACCTGGTGAAGCACCTGCGCGTGCACACGGGCGAGAAGCCCTACATGTGCTCCGAGTGCGGCGAGACCTTCAGCGTGAGCTCGCACCTCTTCACGCACAAGCGCACGCACTCGGGCGAGCGGCCCTACGTGTGCCGGGAGTGCGGCAAGGGCTTCGGGCGCAACTCGCACCTGGTGAACCACCTGCGCGTGCACACGGGCGAGAAGCCCTTCCGCTGCGGCCAGTGCGACAAGCGCTTCAGCGACTTCTCCACGCTCACGCAGCACCAGCGCACGCACACGGGCGAGAAGCCCTACACGTGCATCGAGTGCGGCAAGAGCTTCATCCAGAGCTCGCACCTGATCCGCCACCGCCGCATCCACACCGGCAACAAGCCGCACAAGTGCCCCGGCTGCGGCAAGGGCTTCCGCTACAAGACGCACCTGGCGCAGCACCAGAAGCTGCACCTGTGCTAGGGCCGCCGAGGTGGGGGGGGGTGCCCTCTGGGGAGCAGGTGGGGGCGGGCGGGGCCTGGGGACAGCGCCCTGGAAAGGCAGGGGACGTGGGGGGCGGGAGGGACAATCCGAGAGCGTGTTGGTGTCAGGCGATGCCGAAGGGGAGGGTGCTTTGGGGGGGCTAGGTCTTGCCCGCCTCCGTCCCAAGGAAGAGATGTCTCGGGCCCAAGGAAGAGATGTCTCGGCCCGCGCTGACCGAGGGGACGAGCAGGAGCTGGCACTTTGTAGACCTGGAGGAAGGAGAGGTTGAGGGGGCACTGGAGGGCCTGCCAGGGGAGGTTGGGCCACCTGGCTCTCTGAATCCGGGCACGCGTGTGGCCCTAGTGAGGCACATGTAGGCTGCTTCTGTGGGAGGCGGGTGTGTGTAATCCTATCCTGGGCCCACCGGGAGGTAAGCCAGTTCTGTCCTGTTCCCCCACATCAGCTGCAGCCCCCGCAGAAGTAGAGGAAGCTGCCCGTTTTGGAGAGGGTGTTTTGCATACCCTTCCTTTCTCTGAGCCACAGTTAGCTGCTATTGTGAAGCATCCAGGGGAAGCCAGGCAGCTGCAAGGGCCAAGCTTCTTGAGGTGTGGAAATGCATTGGTAACCGGTCCTCGGACCTCCTGGGAAATCCTGGTTCTGCTCTTGGGTTTGTGCTACTTCCATTAAAATACTGTAGCTTCATGCTGGGTCAAGGTGTCTGGGAATGACAGCCCCCTGCCCCTGGTGACCGGTGGCCCAGCCCAGCATTTCTTTTGGGTCTCGAGATCTCGTAAGGACAGGGAGGTGGGACAATCCCAAGTGGTGGGACCGGCCCTTCTGCAGGCCAGCATGACGCATGCTCCGTGTGACCCCACAGTGGGGCGCTCAAGGCTTGAGACAGGAGGACATGCGCAGGGAGAGGTGTACATGCAAAGTTGCCAAATAGCACAAGCAATGAATGTTTTCTGGAGGTTATATAAATGCCAAAATAGCACTTTTATATTTGCAAAGTGCTTTATGCTTTTTAATAATTGCTAGTTTCTCACATCTCGGTGAGTTAGATCAGTATTAAGACCCCGGCTTAGGGAAGGCCTGGGGCCTGGGCTGCTCTGCAGAGGGCGAGGACAGTGTGGACGGGTGCTTTGGTGCGCTCCAGCTCGGCTGCTAGAAGACTTACCTGTTGTGATTTATATAATGAAATCAGGACACTGCACATGTGTACTCTGGATGGATAACGCAAGGCTAGTCTAGAAGGGCCAAAGATGTCCTTGCTGGCAAAGCTGGTCTTTGTCTCATACAGTGTCCTAGATAACGTTTTCTTTCTAGTTGGGGCTGTAGGTAGATGACTTGTATAGATGTCCATTCCCTGTGCTGAATCCTCCTTCCCTAGTTTAGCTCGTAGAGGTTAGAGCTGCGGGAGGCAGCATCTTCTTCACTAGCAAGTGTTTCTCTCCTTTCATGGAGACAGCTTCAAGAACTGGTGGACACACTTGAAGAGAAAGAAAATAGCTGCAAAATTGTTTTAATAGCTTTAGCAAATTTTTCTGTGGATGCTGGTAATTTATACTTGATCAGTTGTGTTCTAGCAAAGACTCTGGGGACTGTAGGAAAGCATGTTTGTGTCCTTATCAAAACACATTTTAAAAAAATACTGAGAGTTCTGGGCTTGGGGAATGCCTGTTGATCTGGCCCTCTTTGCTTCTTGTTATTCAAAGATGCAAAGTCTCAAAATAGGGTTTTGGGAAGACACCAATTCCTTTTCATTTAAGTCAAGAGTATGGGCAAGCGTAATCATCCATTATTTATTCTGATGCTTGTAGTCTGAATACAGAACGTGCAAGACTCGCCTGGAAATAATATAGCCGGTTGGTCGGTGATCTTATTCCTTCGGATTTTATTTTCCCATGCACGTCTACCTCTTCCAGCTGTTTTAAGTTCTCGCAAGTCTGTGCCTAAGAAATCTCATTCAACGTTTGAACCGTTCTGGTTTGATTCGCTTTTTATGGGTTATTTGGTGTTTTGCTGCCATCACCATACAATTGGAAGGACTCGTCTGTATCAAATGTTACCTGTCAGCATCCTTGGAGGAAGGGTTGGGGTGAGGAGGAGGTTGGAGCTATTGAAAAATAACTTAGTGGCAGTAGAAATCATTGGATTTCATTGACCTCTCCTGTCCTTTCTACGACCATGAAGAGGCTCAGCTACCACATCAGAACCCCTCCATGTGCCAATCCTCCAGCAGAAGACGCCAACCAACACACCCTCCTTTCGTGGTGTTTAAAATGTGATTCCATCTTTCTTACAACTTTTCAGGGAACATACCTGCATCGAGTGAGGTGAATGCATTCAGGAGGCTGTTCCCTGTATCTAGTTTTAGAGTAATATTTTCTCAGCAGACCTTGTTAACCGTGGTTCACCTTTCAAAGCAATCGTCTGAAGATGGCGGCCGCCAGCTCAGTGATGGTGGAGGTGGGTGAATCACCGGTTCCTTGGGGAGCTTGTCCAAGCGTAGGCATCTTGCTGCCTTTACTGAGCAAAACCTCAGTCAGCTTAACTCGGTTAAGTGGCCTGATTGAATCTTGACTTCTGGCCTGGAAGACAAGAGCCACCTGGTCTCTTCAGGATCAAGAGGCTGAACAGATGTGAAAAAGTACAAATCAAGAACCTGTGTTCATAGACAATCTGAACTGTGTCTGAAGTTGGTGCACATTTCCCTTCACTGTAATGTTACTTTATAGCTGTTTGTTAAAATAGTGAATAATTTAATGACCCTAAAAGTAACAGGTTTTGTGTGAGTGTGTGCTCGTGTATGTGAGAATCGCCTTATTTTCAGGTTGTTTTATTTAAGGATGGTTCCCTGGACAGCCTTCTGGTGTTCAGCAACCAATATGGAATATTTGTCATTAAATCCTTATCAGTCTTACACCTGGTCTGTCTTTTTCTTCCCAATTCACGGCCCCTCAATTTAATGGGTCCTATTCTGGCAGAGCAGGGGCAAGCAAACAATCAGCTCCCACCTGCCTGTTTGTAAACAAAATTTTATTAGCGTGCAGCCTGACCCTCATAGCCAGTCTGAGGCTGCGTTCACATGACATCTGGGAACGGTGAGATGAAGAGGTGGTGGTAGAAACACGTGACCCACAATCCCAACGGAGGTTTGCAGAGAAAGCGTGAGCAGGTTCGGGGATCCTGGTTGTCCAGGGGTGGGCTGAGTCTAAATGGACCTTCAGGCACAGCTGGGAATTCTGCTCAGCGCTTCTGCACTGCGTGGCTTTGGGACGCTAGGAACATGGGCGTGCCACAGCACGGTGCCAATTTCCAAAGATCTGTCTTCAACCCTTATCAGAACCCACCTGGGGGTGTTGGTGCAAGGCAAGGGAAGAGAGTTAGGGGGAAGGAGGCAGTGTTCGGTCTCCTAATTGATAAAAATAGGCATTTTTGAATCTCATCACAAAGTATTTTCTTTCCCCTGGTTCTCAAAAATGGAACAGAACTTATCACTAGACTGACCTTTTGCTGAGACTAATTTTTATTCTCTGCACAAACTCATGGAAACAGTGAGACAGCTGCTCTTTGGGAAGGGATTCATAAGAAATTTAAAAAGCAGAGGCATGAAAAGAACCTTATTTTTTTTGACTGAAAGCACTTAACCTTTGTGCAAAAATCCTTGCGCCCCACCTTGCCTAGCAGGACAGCATGTGTCCTGGTCCTGGGAGACAAGCAGTTCTGTGGTCACACACACCCCTCCCCAGGCCTGGCTGTTAGAGTTTAAAGCTCTCAGACTAGATGCTGGTCCCTGGGAAAGTCACACCCACTCCTGGGAAAACCAAGTATTCGCAGTAGTTGCTCAGTGTCCCGTGGGAGAGCAGTAAACCCCGACTGGGCCACCCACCCCATGGAGGACGCTCAGCCTGAACCGGCCAGTACAGCGAGGGAGGCTCTGTCTAGTCAACTTGGAATTCTCTAGCTTGATTAGTTTAATACAGAGGTCTCGACCTCCACTGCACAATGAAAGAGCTTTTAAAAACAAATAGAACCCTTTCCAGAGGTGGATGAATTTGCGTGGTGTGAAATCCTTGCTTCTTAGGCAACCAGGCTGGAGACGTCTGTAGGACAAATTCAGCATCTTCGTTCATTCTTGGGAGTGATGGTGAGTAAAATCCATGAGCCTCAATTCCTCCCGATAAAAGGCACTGTAAAGACACAGCTGGCTGCTGCCCGGCTGTTCCTCCTAGGCCCACTGTAGGGGAAATGGAGTTCAATCAGGCTTTTCCCGCCCTCCTGCTGCCGGCCTCTACGGCTGGCAGCTGTGCTCTCACATTCCTCCTGGGCTGAGTTACCTGCATGGACGCCCAGGGCCAAGAGGCACGGGCATGGGGCACAGGCACCATGATTCTGGACACCTGGGCCTAGAGAACACAGGGCATGCGCGTGTGAAATACAGACACCTGGGCCGAGGAGCAAAGGGATGAAAGGGCTCTCTGGCCCGGCACTCGTGGTGGCGTCACTCTGAGGCTGGGAGCTCGGTTGCTGCCTCCCTACCTGCTGGTCTTCCTCCTGATTGAGCATTAAACGCCTGTAAAATAACACCAAGGGCTCCAAAAATCTTTTTGTCTGTGATGACAATGAACCTCCAGGTCGTTAAAAATAATAGGTGCAGGCCAGGAAAAGTGCCTGACTTTGCTTTTCATCAGCAAATGCCAGATGGACGCTGCAAGCTGCTCCCGGCCCTTCCTGTCTCTGCAGGCCGATGATGGGAGCCTGCCTGCCTGCCCTGCGTTTGGATCTAAGCACAATGCCATGCATTACTCCTGTTCTCAGCTGCCGTGGGCAATGAAATTGTTTCTTAAACCTTATCCCAGCAGGCAAAGGGGAGCAACACGCTTCCCAAATCTCCATCTCGAATAGCCCTGTGGTGTGGAGGCTTCCGCTTTCCTGGTCAGAACCCCAAGTGACTGCAGAGTGCAGCACCCTGCTGCCTGCTGCATTTTCAAGGTCACCTCTGCTCACACTGCTGTGGTTTTCCAATTTCATCTGCTCCGCTGGAATCCAGACCGCTGCTCTCCGTGCTCTTTGACCTCATCACAGCAGCCAGATGCACGCCTGGAAACCAGTGAGGTGAGAGGCAAGGAAGGTGTTTCGTGCACCAAGTTGCCCTGTGCTAAAAGGTTGCAAAAGGATTTGTGTATGCACGTGCTCAAGTGGCATGCCCACAGATACATGGACGTGTTTCATCCTGGAGAAAAGGACTGCTGGACTCCAGCCTTCCCCAATGACCGGAGACCAGGGATTCCCCAGATCCTGCGTGCAGCAGACCAGTTCAGAGCCATCATTTCCTCACAGAAGGTTCCCTGACCCACAGGGCTGGAGCAGGCTTCTGTGCTCTCTTCCTGTGTGGGGGTACGCTCTCCACTGAGGCTGTGGCAGCGACCCTGAGAGGCCCACCCCGTGGACACAGCCGTGTGGGGACAGGGCCCAGGGCCAGCGCTGCAGGCTGAGCTGGAGGAGCGCACGTGTTCTGAAGCTCTGCAAGGGCAAAGACTGGTCTTGTTGCCTGCCTTTCACCAACCCTGGCGTCATGGCGGTGAGTCGCTTTGCAAACTGTAAGTGTGACTTTCAGGACTTAGTCCCTGGTTGGGGGTGGTGGGGAAGCAGGACCTTCTTGTTAGCTGGACTTCTAGCGTTGTGCCCGATACGACGGCACCTTCTCTGCTGAGGTCTTATTTGTGTGACCACAGTTCGGGGTCACCACCCATGCCAGTTGGGCAGTGTCCACTTCATGTGGCTTTGATAGGTTGGGGAGAGGATGAGGAGGAGCCTGGAGAAGCTCATGAAGCTGCTAAAGCTCTGGCCAGACAGCTGGAGTTATGCAGGCTCTCCTTCACCTCCCGCCGCCAGCCTCCAGGGCCGCCGCCAGCCTCCAGGGCCGCCACCTGTGGCTCTGCTGCCCTCCCAGGTTTCATCGCCCACCCATGATAATGTGCTATTGCAAAAAGTGCTTGGGGGCACGAGCACCCGTGTGTGCCAATAAATGCAGACTCCTGGGCCAAGAGGCCGGGGAGCGTGGGCCTTGCACATATATAAATGTGAAGGAGCGGCTCAAAAAGAGGGAGACCGAGAGAGAGAAGACAAGCAAAGCCAGAGCGTGTGGAGACTGCAGGGGCCGGGAGGCTCGGAGGCTGGGCTGCTGCCTACCTCCCTGGCCGCTGGTCTGTCTGCCTGTCCCCTGCTTCAGGGTTAAAGGCCTGTCAAATCTGCCGAGGCCTCCAAGATTCTTTTCTGTTGCTGGAATCAACCTTGAACCTGCCTGGCCTGGGCGGTTTGCCCCGACACAGTTCTTTCATCGGGTCTATTGTTAGGAAATGCCAGTGTAACCTGGAGCCTGGCAGATGAGGCCACCTCAGGGCCAGGCCTGCAGCAGCTCCGCGGCTCTCTGGGTTGGAGTTAATGGACGCGGTAGGCGTGATGGACCTGACGTCACAGTCAGGGACTCTGGACCCAGGGGGGCTCAGTGTTGCTGCAGCGATGGCTGGCCCCCAGGGAGACTTGACCATGGCCTCATTGGGGCAGCGGGAAGATGCAGGCGTGAGCTACAGGGGAAGGTCAACATAACCGGTGAGATGCCTCCTGACTGCAACGTCGGAAGCAGGTGGCTGCAGGTGACTGTCTGTGTCACAGCCCCCTGGAGTCCAGGGAGAGGAGAGAGGTGCAGGGCAGGGGCAGAGGAGGGGGCGTTGTGTCCCTTGAGGACGATCCTGCTGGAGACCACAGACCGGGCCCTGGGAACCCTACATGTGGTCTCCAAGGCAGGGACTGTCCTGGGCCTCCGCTTCCTCTTTGGGCGCAGTCTCAACGAATGCTCCCACTCAGGTGCCTCGTGGTTATGAAAGAGTTAAAAACCTACTTGGGAAACATCCAGAGTCAGAAGAATAGGAGTCCCGGCCCAGGCCAGAGCTACCTCCAAGCTCAGTAGTCGTGGGAGTTCCAGGAGAGTGGGAACGGACGCCTGGTAGGTCCCTGCAGACACCCCCACCCCATGATGGTCCCCCACAGCTACAGGGGCACTAGGCCCTTCACAGGTGAGGTGCCAGGGGCTGATGGAGCCGGGGCAGGGCTCACAGCCCAGCTTAGGGCTACAAATATTAGAGCTCCCTGCCTTCTCCCTCCCCCACCTCCCCCTGCCTCCCACTTTGGGCCAGATGTGGGGATACACCTGCGCACAGGGCACTGTGGCGTCCTTGCAGTCCCATAACCTGGCCAAGGAGATGGACACCACCCAGGGCTGTGACAGGTGCCTGGTGAAGGGACACCCCCGCCCCCCTGCTTCCCCCCAAGGCCGACACTACAGCAGCCCGGAGCATGCAGGGGCGTCGGCAGGGAAGGCTGCCAAGCCGTGGGAGCTGTTGCAGGCAGGAGGGCTGGTGGGGACAAGTCATGGCCGGGGCATGTTCAGGCGACGGTAGAGACGTGACAGGAGCCGGTGTGACCGCCACTCTCACCCCTGCGCTCTGTGCTTCTCCGCCACAGCTGTGTGTCCCTGACCTGGGGCTCTGGAGGCAAACTTCCCCCCCTTCTCAACCACGGGGATTGCAGTGTGTACTGGAGCTGCAGGCTGGAGAGACCTGCCTTCTCGCCCAGACGGAGCCTTGAGTCACTTTGTGCAGTGGAGGCAGGGAAGGAATCTGCTGTTCAAAGCTGGAGCCCCTGGGGCTGTTTTTAGCTCTAAAAATTGAACCCCATACTTTGATCTCCCCTGGAGGAGGCAGTGACACCCCTATGTATCTATGATTGACCGATGGTGGTTTTGGCCGCTGCTGAGGGGAATCGTCACATCGGCGCCGGGGGGATGATTTGCAAGGCTTGGTGCAAAATGGGACGCAGGCCCCCAGCAGACCATTAAGTGGAGCCCCGGCCCAGAGGGACCCCGGAGGCTGCGTGCCATGGAGGCCTGTGGACAGGTGCACCCACGGTCTGACAGACTCCCGTGGGCGCGAGGAGGGATGTAGATGCGGGCGTGGGAGGGTATTCCTCCCTCCACGTGAGTGCGCGTGCCAGGACGAGACCAGCAGCTCCCCACCCCGGCCCCCGTGAGGACTCCGTCCCCAGCACCGATTTGGGAAGAAGAGGGGACTTTCCTGGTGCGGGGTCTTGTTTCCTGCCCAAGGCCTGCACTCGTAATTAGTGGGCGCTTCAGGTTTCCAGAACAGACGGATGCCTGTGCCAGAGTTGGCAGCTGACCTCGGGCCCCTGCCCTCTGGGGACAGAGTGGCCGATCCCCCTTCTGTGGCCCCTCCCTCCCCATGGTCATAATGGCCCCTTTCATGCCTCCACACTGACTCCAGTCCGCGGCTTCCCTCGGGTGGGATCTAAGATGGCGATACCAGAAAAGGACTCCCCACAACTCACCCCGCCCCGCTTTTGATGTTTTAAGGAGCAGTTGGCGTGGCCTGAGAACTGTGTTCTTACCCGAGTCACTTAAGGGGGTGACTTTCCATCCTGTCTTTGGTAGAAGAATGTCCCAAGTTTTGCAGAGTAAAGAAACCTCTGGGCACAGGCTCAGGCTCCGGACACGCCCCGGTGTGGCTTGTCCCTCTTCTCCTGGTTCTCCGTGATGCCCCAACTCCTCAGGTTTGTTTCTACCTTGGAGTTGCATGTGAATCCTTCCCTGCTCGTCATTCCTTCGGCCTCCCACCCCGATCCCCTTCCCTCTGCATCTCAGCTGCTCAGATCCGCTTCTCTGCACTTATCTGTCCGCCTATGCCTCTGTCTGTCCCTCCACGCGCCCGCTGAGCGTCGGCACAGGGCCAGGTGCTGGGATCTGGGACCCCAGGTGGAGTGGTGAGCCCCCGCCCCACAGACGTGACGGTGCAGCCGGGGAGGCAGCCTGCCAAACACTCAGACTGCGCCATTACATCCGCACAAGGCACAGAGGCGAGAAAATGGGGAGCTTGGATGGTGAGGGAGCAGCTGGGAGGATGCGCTGGCAGGAGGTGGGCGAGCTCAAGGAACATGAGCGCCGGCATGGGGACGTGCAGATGCGCATGGGGACGTGCAGATGCGCGTTGAACGTGGCGTAGCAGGTCGGAGCACAGAGGTGGAGGACCCAGGGACAGTGTGGGGTAAGCAAGGCTGGAGGTGGCGACGTAGGCAGGGGCTTGACCTTGAGAGAGCTTGCACACTCTCCCAAGATACCCAGGGTTAGCCTAAGGGCCCTGGGGCTCCGCCGAATGGTGCTAAGGAAACCCTGACCGAGGCGGATCTTATTTTGGGTGGACAGGTATGGCAATGCAGCTGAGAAGAGATTCCACGGAAGTCTCCGAGGCAGGGTGGCAGAGATGAGAGCTCCTGGGCCAGCGCAGTGTCCCAGGGAGGAAGAGGGCACGCTTGGGTATTTGGGAGGTGACACTGGCAGGGCTGTGTGTGGACCGCAGGCTGAGTGAGGGTGTGGCGTCCAGGATTCTGGCTTGAGAAGGTGGGCACATGGGATGTATGGGGTGTTGTGACCACACAGGTGTCTCCTACGCAGTGTCCCTTCTGCCAGGCTGGCCTCAGCTGCCCCCTGCGTTCTCCTTTGTCCACACTATATAAATCAGGCGCTTATTCTCGTCCACATTCTTGGAGTGCTCTCTTAATCTCTTCCCATCCACCCTCCACGCTCGGCTGCCCAAGTAATCCTCCAGGACAGCTGGACAGGAATCGCCAGTGGTTTCGGGTTGCAGGGCGAGAATCTCTGTTCTTGAACTATGAATATTCATTGCTCAGGAGAACCCAGGGTCAGGCTCCTTTTCCCTTAAAAGGCCTAGATTTGCAGAGGAAGAGGCATATTGCACATGAACTAAAGTGTCACAAGTCTTTAGAAAGGGGAACAGAATTCCTGCTTTGAGGGGAAAGACAGGGAAGTAGAGTGTGTCCTAGGGGTGACTCAGGGTGACCCCAGGTTTCTCTAGTCACGTGTCTCCAGGTGTGTCTTTCACGGCCCCTGCACCGCCCCTGGCTCCCTGTCCACACAGTCTCAGTCTCCGTTGCCTGAGAATGACAGCCATTTGCAGATCCCCTAGCTCCCGCCGGGAATACAGACCCACAGTGCTGCCTCTTGGAATCCCACCGTCATTTTTCAGCATCCAGCCCAAATGCAGGGCCCCTGCGGGTCCCTATCCAGCAGGGTGCCTGCAGAACCTCCTCCCCTTCGGTGGCCTGTAGTTCCTTTCCCTGCACAGTCCCTGTCTGTTCACAGCCCATCGCCTTAGGCCTGGCTCAGCCTGCGCATGTGTTTTGTGTGGATTCCTTTTTTTTAATCAAAATTCATTTACAATTGTCCGTTCATATCCACCTGTTCTGCACCCATGGATTCGACCAACCACAAGTCAGAAACACACACTGTAATTCAGCCTGTGGTGGTGCTTCTGGACGGAAGATGCGCAGACCTCCCTCCTTGTTATTAAGTGTAAATACTGTAACTTTAAACTTTATTTTTTAAAAATATTTATTTATTTATTTACACAAGAACCGGGGTATAGGCCAGATGCGGGAGGGTGAAAGGATTCACCAGAGACAGAGCGGGGAACAGAACAGGCAGACTGAGGAAATAACACTGCTGAGGGGAGCAGCGGGCACGGCAGGAGAGGTCTGCAGGCCATGTGGGATCCTCTCCTGCTGGCTGGGATTGAACCAGCGCTGCGGAGTCTGCAGACAGCTTCACAGCACAGCGCTCAACCGCCTGCGCCACCAGGGGAGGCCCTAATCTTTATAGCATAACAACTGTGTCACCAGCATTCACATTGTATTTAGTGTTATAAGTCACCTAGAGGTGATTTACAGTGTGTGGGGGCTGGGGTAGGTTCTATGCAAATCTGACACTGTTTTATATAAAGTTTTTGAACATCAGTGGATTTGGGTTTCCTTGGGGATTCCAGAACCTTCCCCACCAATACCAAGGCGCAGCTGTATTTACAACATCGTAACGTGTATCAAACGTAGGGGAAAGGACTTGGTATGACATCAACTCAGGACCTGTCACCAAGAGCAGACAGTGCCCAGCACCCCACTTCACCTGTAATGTGGTGCCTGGCTTCTGCACTTGTGTGGTTTTCTCTCTTCATGTAAAATCTTGGAAGTCAGAGTGAACTGCTGACTAGCAGGTTCACCTTGACCTCTCTGCGCCTCTGTCTCCTCACCTGTCAGGTGAGGATAACATTTGTTGTGAGGATCGTTACATGAAGTGTTCGGAACAAGGCCTGGCATGTAATTCTGCTGCTGGAGCTCCACAATCTCTGTCTAAAACCCTGAAGCTCAATATGCTTTGAAATTCAGATTTCTTCTGGATTTTAGTAAGGTGATAAGTGTATATAGTACGTGTGGCAAACACTGCTGGCAGGACCTAAGCCAGCACCTTGCAATCAACACACTGACATTTCTGCAGAAAAATGCCTGAATAATCACGTGACATATGATGCAGATTCAATAGATGCATCCACGTCAGGGTGGGCTGGGTAGGGAGTCCCCACCCCAGGGCTGCCCGGCCACTTTCCCTGGGATTTAACTATTGGAAATACGGGCTTGGTTATGAGAGGAGAGATTGTGCGGCCACTGTTTATTCTCACTTGGTCTGTTTGTTAATAAATTGATGATTTTGTCATTGAGGGGATAGATGGCTGGATGGATAGAGGATGGATGGATGGACAGTTGGATGGATAAATAGGCAGATAGATTAGATACATGATTAATAGATAGATAGATAGATAGGCAGGTAGGTAGGTTGTCAGGGAGATAGGGCCCCAGTTTCTGCAGCAGCTGGCCTGGCCTGGGGCCTCATCCCTCTGTCCCTGCAGGCCCTGACCACGGTCTGCTGTTCTTCACCAGGCATTTCACTGACTTGCCCTTCTCACCTCGGTCCCCTGAGGCCTGCCTCGTGGAGTCCATAGCCAAGTCTGGCACCACAGTGACCTAATCCCCTGGGTAAGCCCTTCTCACCAGGCAGCCCAGCCTGCTGCTTCCCTCCACCCTCCACCCTCACCCCCACCCTGCTCCCCACCCATTCCTCCTCGTCCCCATCCATGGGCTCTGTGTGGGCCCTCACCCCCCAACCAGCTCCCTCCCCAAATCTCATGCAGCCACCAAGGCCTCGCTGGGATCCTGCGGCCCCATGAGGCTTTTCCCAGGATCCAGCCCAGCTCCGTCCTCTGGAAGCAAGCGCACAGCACTTACCTGCATGCCTGAGCTTGTGCCTTGCTTTCATTCCTTGACTCACTGAGTCCTCTGCCCCTGCGGGGCCTGGGCGGCCTGCCTTGGCCCTCCTGAACCTCTGCTGCCCCCGTGCGGTGCTCCCCATGAGGTGCACCCTGGACTAGGGTGTGTGATCACCCGCACCCCCCCCCACGCCCTCCCCTGGGGTTCATTTCTGCTCCCAGAGAAGTAAGGATGGCCGGGACATTGTGCAACACATTGCAGGCCTTTATGCCTACCCAGCTGAGACCCGGGGCAGGCCAGCCACTCCTCCCTCTCGGCTCCCCACTCCCAGCCCCTGTGGTGACAACACTCTTTCCCTTTGCTGCTGCCCTTCTGGGTTCAGTGTTGGAGTCTCACCACACCACACTGAGGGGGTGCCCCACCCCGATGCCAGAGAGCTCGTTCTTTTGATGCTACCTAAAAGCCACTGCGTAGCTTCATTGTGTGATCTGGAAGGCTGGCACAGGGCTTATGAATTGCCCGCGTGGCCGACACAGGTGCCTAGCGGTGCCCGGAGACTGGAGGTAATGCCCTGTGGTGCAGGCGGGCCGCCCCCGGCTTCTCTCCCGCTGCCCAGGCCATTGCGTAGTGGCATGCAGACCCCCACAGATACCCCTTGGGGGTTCTCCTAGGGAGTCTCCTGCACAGGCCTGGCAAGGAGCAGGGGACCCAAGGGCATGGGGCTCTCCCAAGGCCCGTGTGCTGCAGTGCTCCGCAGCTCCATCTGCAAACCCATCCATACCCCCCACCCCAATTTGGCTGTAAACTCTGGGCAGTTCAGTCTGAATGTTTAGTGGCGCCAAGTCAGCCGGTCTGGTTCAATAGCCTCCGCACTCACCAGTGTGGCCGTCAACAAGTATTTCCTTATCAATAAAATGGGAAGAGTAGTCTGCACCCCAGGTTTCTGGGGAGGACAGAAGGCAGGGCGCAGTGCCAGCAGTCTAGCACATGCCCGCAACATGGTCGGTGCCTACGTGACTCTTCGTTGGTCCCCACCCTGCCCTTCCAGACCCTCTGTCCACCCCAGATCCATGCTGTTTTCTAAGTAGGAGGTGGTGGTACGTGGATATGGAGGGGGAAGGGGGCAGGTGACCATTCACATACATCAGGCATGAAACCATTTATTATTCTTTTCATTGAGCTATGCAAAGAAATAGGAATTTTTAAAAGAAAAGAAATACTTCTGCATTTAACACAGGAAATGCAAACTAGCCAGTTAGACTTTCAGTTGAAAGAGGCCCAAAGAGCTCAGACTCAGCAGCTAAGACTTTGGTACTAGGCAGCTGCTGGCTTGACCTCTGGGGGGTGGGGATAGGCAGGAAGCTTCTGGTGGGCTTGGGAAGGTTTCTAGTAGCAGGACGAAGACAACATGGTGGGTATCTTATACAAGGGAGGCTGTCGGGTCTGGGCTGTACCCATGTTGCTTTCTGGATGCAGCCGAAAGGGAAGAACTTTCTAGATCTCTCCCAGAGATCCTCACCACCCCCAGATCAGTGAGTCTTCGTTTTCAGGGTCTTATTGTGGTGTTCCACCAAAGAGCCAACCCACTCCGTGGTTTTCTGCTTGGCTTCCTCCCAGCTGAAGAGGGGCTTATAGCCCAGGTCTCTCTGGGCTTTGCTGTAGGAGAAGGTGATGATGCTATTCGACAGCGTCAGCCAGTGGCGGTTAAGGGGCGGGTGATAGGTGTAGATCGGGCTGAGCAGGAAGCTTACCATCTCCAGCAGGAAGGCCAGCCAGTACCTCAGACTCAAGGGCAGGCTCCCTCCGGGATTGGGGGAGAAGCCCCATTCTTTGGTCAAGTTGTAGGTGAGGTTGTCGTAGCTGAGGTGAGGCGTGTCATCTGCGATGTAGTAGAACTGTCCTTGGACCCTGGGAGCCTTCTTGGGGTCCTGCAGGGCCCTCAGCGCCAGAATGTGGGCCCAGGCCGCATTGCCCACGTACACGGGGTTGACGACGGAGTAGCTGCAGTGATTCGACAGGATGTGGTTGTTCTGTAGCGCCTCATCCACACTGTAATAAAGGAACTGGCTTCCTTCCCCATAGATGTACATGGGCCTCAGGGCACACGTGGACAAGGTGCCGCCATTCTGAAGCCCCCTCCCATTGGCTGCCAGGACGGCCTCCTCGGCCAGCTGCTTGCTCAACGAGTACGGGGCCGGCCAGGTGGTCTTGTGAAGCTCTTCTTCACGCGCATTCACGATGGCCTCCCTGTAGGAGTTGGGTCCTGCCACCTCGATGGTGCTGGTGTAGATGAAGATGGGCACGCTTGCCTGGACACAGGCCTCCAGCAGCATCTGGGTCCCTGCAGCAGGGGCAAATGGTCATAACCCAGGCCAGCCTGTCCAGAGACACCCAGCGAGCAGGACTGGGTGAGTCCTGTCGCCGACAGGGGTACACCTGTGCCCCTGAGGTCTGGCCACACCATGAAGGCTGGAAATATGCAGCTGCAAGAAGAGACTGACATCTGGGTTCTGGGGAGCAAGACTTTCTCGGCCTCTGGATTTCAATGACCTGTCTGATCTTTTACTTTTGGAAAAGGACACAGGGTTGCCACTTAGTATTTTGCTGAGTTAGGATATTAAAAAATACCATTTATCATCCTGCCATCCCATTAAAGGCAGACTATTTGAAATCAAAAAGTGAGGGGGTCTTAATCTCAGCCCAGGGACAGTTCTCACCTTGGCCATGAGCGCTGGTAAATATACACTCAATTCTGGATATTTTTCTCTGTTTTTTGAGGATCAATAAAAACTGTTATAGGACTTTTGTTTTTTTGTTTTTTGTTGTTGTTTTTTTTTTTTTTTTAATAGGACTTTGGGAGTCACTGAGCAGCTGATTAGTGGGTTCGGGGGAGAAGCTCCATTCCTTATTGTGTGTTGCCTACAAAGGCCACCCCCAATCTGGGCTGTGACTTGTTTTACCCAGATACAGAAAGTGGGCTGATCAGCACCCCCTTTGCACTCCCCAGCTGTGCCCTGGCCTTTGGGCTGGAGCCTGGTGGAGAACAGGGAGAGGAGTGTGCCCTCTGGTGGCAATTCCTGGGATGGGAGGATCTGATGTGCAGGGTCCAGCCCGGAGCTGTGGCCCGGAGCTTGTGACAGACCTGGTGCCTCAAGTCACACGGCCCTTTGTTCTTGGTCTCATCAGGTGACCAATGCCTTAGCGCTACGCGAGGGCTTCAGTGATGGCCGAGGAAACACCTGTGAGGTCTGCATCCAGCCGGGGGAGCAGAGGAGGCTGGGCAGCAGTAGTGTGGGGCCTGAGTTTCCTCACATCTTGTTTGGAGCAACAGTGGGGAGACGTCCTCCTCAAGAACATCTGGCCGCGATCTGGCCACCTAATGTCCTCAGCCTCTTCAGCGAAAGAGCCGAGCCTTGATTTCTCAGCTAGTAGCCACGAGAGAAAGCGCTTGGCACAGGCCTGGGGAGGTGCTCAGCGAAGGGCCCCTCTTCCCTTCCTCCCTACACCCCGATCCTTCCACCACCTCCCTGGGACACGCTACCTTTCACATTGACATTCATTATGGTGTTTCGGTGGATAACGTTCATGTAGTCAATGAGGGATGCGGCGTGAATGACGGCCGAGATGCCCTGGCAGGCCTGCCTGAGACAGTGTTCATCCAGAATGCTCCCTTTCAGCAATGTCAGCTTCATCTTCCCCTGCAGCTCTGTGTGGACAGGGGGCGGGTCATTGCAAGGCTCTCTGCGCCCGGCCAGGAGTGTCCTGATAGTGGTAGCATGTCCCTCAGGTCTTCAGGGCACCACTGGGGAGGGCGGGAGGAAGCACATTCTGTGGAAGGCTCAGAAAGCAGAAGGGTCCCCTTTTTGAAAGGAGCAGAGATCTGCTTCCACCCCCTCCCCTTCCAAGAATTTGAGCCACAGGGAATGGAGAGTGCCTGGAGCATAACATTGTCCAAGAGAGTTGTGTGGAGTTCAGCGTGGTTTTTTTTTTTTGGGGGGGGGGGTAGGTATGGATATAAGAGGGAAGAACTTGAATTTAACTCTGCAGGGAATGAGGAATCATGTGTGGATTTGGAATAAGAGGAGAAACATAAAAAATTGTGCTGTGGGAAGGTAGCCTGGCCGCCACGTAGGACGCGGATTGGCATGGGGGTGTAAGAGAAAACGAGGCCAAAAAGGAGATTAATCGAATTCCATAGACAGTTCAGGCGAGGAGGGCTTGAAGCAGGGTGTCAGGGGGAGCAGGAAGGGGGAGCACATCTGGCTGGCCACGCTCTAGCGGCAGCCTCCTTGCCAGTGTCCCTGGCAAATAGTGCTGAGAGTGAAGGGAGCACAGTGTCTGCAGAAGCCAGAGGTGGGGAGGAGCAGTGATGGGTGGGGCTCTGGACACTGGGGGGCGTTCCCAGGATCTCTGGGGTGCCAGGGCCTGCAGGTACACCCCACTGCTGGGGAGGGGGCAGGGCATTGGTTTGGGGACACATGGGGGGAATGGGAGAGAATGAAGACTTGGTCCCCGTCTCATCCGAGCTTGGGCCCCGTTTGTCAGAGGACTCAGCAGGTTGCTTTACTTTTGCAACCTGGTCCTATCTTCCCCATGGGGGTGAGGCCAACCTTTGTATTCAACCCACTATAAACCCAACCTTTGTATTCACCATGGGGGCAGGCTCTGGGGAAAGACCAAAGAGGGGCTCAGTGGGCTCTGCAGCCTCATCCCTGTGGCGACGCAGAACAGGGACCTGAGGTTGAAGAGATGGGCTGGAGACCAGCAAAGCATGTCACCCTCTGGCCTCTAGCTCCTTTGCCATGCCAGCTTCCACCCATCCTGTCTCTCTCTCTGTCTCTCTCTCTCTCTCTCTCTCTCTCTCTCTCTCTCTCTCTCTCACACACACACACACACACACACACACACATATGCAGGCACGCGTGCACACACACACACACACACAGGCACAAGCACACACTTAGCCCTATATCCCTTTATCTTACTTTTACCGAAGTAAAGGGAGACTCAGAAGACCGGGCACTTGGGACAAGGTCTCCAGTTGCTTTTGCAAATGTCACACAGCAATTGCCCCATCAAAAATCTTCATGATATGGAAGGATTGTTGCTAAGGAGAGAACTGGTTTTCCAGATCAAAAGAAAAGAGGCCTGCAGTCCAAGGTGGCTGACTGCAGCCTTCTCTCTAGCTCCAGGGCCCAAATCCAGGCTCCTGACTGCCAGCCCAGTACCCTTTACACAACAGCACTGTGATTTCTTCTCTGCTGACTCTGGACACGACATCAGCCTTGATTCAGCAGCCACTTTATTTAATTTGATAGACAGGTTCCCCCATCCCCTCCCACCACCACCACCACCACACACTGACACGGAGAGCTTAAGAGGGACTAAATTTCACTTACTAGAAATTTCCTCCTGGATTTCTGGTTTGAAGACTTTGTCCAGTAACCTGATCTCCTGCAGTTCCTTCTCCTCCATCAACAAGCGGACGATCCTGAGACCCAAAAACCCTCCTGCTCCTGTCACAAGGCATTTCCATCCAGTCATGGCCAAATCTTGGTGTCAAAAAAACACTCGCCAGGAGCCTGAGATCGCTGGGGAGCAGACTGGATTAGAGGTGGCCCTTGGGAGGGTAGAAAAGAGCTCTTGAATGGTTACAGACTCACACACCCCATTCCCTTCACTCCACTTTGGCAAAATCCCCTGCTTCCCCCTCTAATACCCCAGCACCCCCTAATAATGGAAAGAGAGTAGAAGAAAGCTCTAACCTGGTAGATCGTTGCAAGCTAGACTTGAGCGTCTGGGTTCCAGTCCCTTATCTCCCAAAGGCAGGACTGGAGATTTATATGCTGTAGCCTCTGACTCAGCCTCTTTTCCTTGAAATAGTATTACATACCTATTGTTGACTCCTCCTCCAGCACTCTCCGCCCCCCAAGAGTGGTGACCTGCAGTTTCTATCTCTCCTTCTTCCAAGGCACAGCAAGACAAAGGGACCCTCAAGGCCACAGCAAGATAAAAAGTGGTGTCTAGTTTCAACCACGTCAGCTGTGGGATCCACGATCTGTGAGCTTGGACAAGACGAGGAGACTTCTCCCAGCGCAACGTGAATTTTTATCTGGCACGCTAAGTGGATCTGGGGTGGGAGGCCAGGTCTACTTTAACTCATCCTCTCCTCTCCTGAAGCCTTGCTTGAAATGTCATCTTGCAATGTTTAGAAATTTGCAGAGGTCGCAGCTCCACGTTTGAAGCTGAGTTTCATGGTGACTGCCTTCCCCACCCAGCATACCTAGAAGCTCAATTTTTTATTTATTTATTTATCTATCTATCTATCTATCTATCTATCTATCTATCTATCTATTTATTTATTTATTTATTTATTTATTTATTTATTTTTTAATAGAGGCATGCTTTATTTATTTGTTTGCTGGTTTGTTTGTTTTGTTTATACAAGCACTGGGTACAGTCAGAAGCGCGGGAGGGTGAGAGAATTCACCAGAGCCAGAGCAGGGAGCAGAGCAGGCAGAAGGACCGAAGGACACTGCTGAGGGGAGCAGCGGGCGGCAGGAGAGGTCTGCGCGCCATGCGGGACCCTCCTCCAGTGGCCGGGGAGCAGCCGGGGATCGGACCAGCGCCGCAGAGGCCACGGGCAGCTTCCCAACCCAGCGCTCAACTGCTGCGCCACCGGGGAGGCCCTAGAAGCTCAATTTTTATTTCTTTCCCTCTGCTCAAGTCATGGACATTCTCCTCTTGCCACTTGGGATCTGACTCCCAGTGCCTCAAACACACTGTCTTCGGAAAGGTGGACCCTAGTCAGTCCCCCGAGTTGCAGTTTGTTCTGTGCACTTAGCAGCTTTAGATGAAGCTCCCCGGGCTCTCTGTGGCAGAGCCTTCTCTGAGGCCCCCAAGGTGTATCACGCACCCCCTACCTGCCATAGTGGTGCTGAACATGAGCCATACATGCCCCCCCCACCCCCGCTGTGGGGTTGAGAATATTAGTGGCAGATTAATATCAGCTAAACATTCCGGGAATTGCCTCCAGCCTAAGAGTCGAAGAGCAAGGTTCAGTCTTTAAGAAGATAACATTATATAGAAACAGAAATACAGTAAGTGGGTGGCTGGGGGCCACACTATTACTCTTTGTTATGCCAAACCATTTTACTGAGGTATGATTTTTATGATTTTTATGCCACAAATGTCACTTAAGTGTATAGCCCAACTATTTTTAGCAAAATTAGGACTTGTGAAACCATCCCCACGGATCCATTGTAGCCCATTTCTATCAACCCCAAAAGATCCCAAGTGCCCCCCAGCAAGCAGTGCTTATTCCCACCCCAGGCACAATTTCTGGAACCTTTAATTGACTTTCTAACGAACTGATTTGCCTTTTCTAGACATTATACAAATGTAATCATCGCTATGTGGTCTTTTGCGTCTATATTCTTTCATTTAACATACTTTCCATACTTGTGTCGGTATTTTCATTCCTTTTGGGAACTGAATACTAGTCCCTTATATGGATATACCACGTCTTTGATTATTCATGCATTAGTTGACAGCAGTGGGGTGTTTCCTCTTTTTGTTCTTACAGATAAAGCTACTCTGCATATTTGCAGCCAGCGTTTTTGATTTACATTTCCTAAATGACTGATTATATGCAACATCTTTTCATGTCCCTTGACGGTCCTGTGGTGCTAATGGGGCGCCCTGGGTTGTCCCTATCAGGTGCATGAGGCCGAGTGGCGACCTGTGCCCCCTCCCCTGGGGTCACCCGCTCTTGGCACTTCGGAGGCGCCTGTTTTTTGGGGGGTCGAGCTTGGTTTAGAAGAGAGGGGCCTGCAGGACCGCCTCCCTGCTAGTTTGGAGGGGGGGCGGGGGCCTCGCCCTGGTGGGCGCACTATCCACGGGGTCCCCACCAGCTCGGCTTGGAGAGCGCACGTCCAGTGCCTGGCCCTCCCTTTGGAGGGGGCTGCACGTGGGCCGTTGTTCCAGCCACCTCCTCCTACTTTGGAGGGGCCTGGGCGGTGCTGGGGTTTTGGGGGGCTCCTTGTGAGCCTCTTTCTCGGGGCTAGCCACCCACCCGGCCACACACGCTCAGGTTGCCCTTGTGCCTTGGCCATACCGCAGGCTACCCCCCCACCTCTGTGCCCCCCACTCCGTGGGGTGGTGCATGTTGGCTTCCCGGGGTCCCGAGGAGGAGAAAAAGGGGGTCTTGCCTTGTCGGTGGGGCCAGGAGCCCCTGGTGAGAACGCCTTCTCTAGCGATCTTCAGGAAAGTTGGGCGAAAGAGGGGTTCAGCCGCGTTCTGTTGGGGTACCCGGATTCCCCGTGGGGGGCTGTGACTCCCCTCCCCCTTGTGCGCCCAAGTGGCCACTTGGTGGCAGAGTCGCCCCCTCAACTCCTCCGCCTGGGTGTGGGGGGAGTTGAGGGTGTTCCTTCCCCTTCCTGCGATGTGGGGTAGGGGTTGCACCCCCAAGGGCCTCGCACTGCCCGGCCTCCCTCTCTTCTGCCGTGGGGCGCGTGGCTCTGTGTTGGGGCGTCGTACCAGGCATGTGTTGCTAAGGGCGTGCGCGCACGGTTTTATGGGGGGCGGGGTGCGTTTACCAGCCCCCCCAGGCCCCGCACCCGAGCACCCCGACTTCCCTCGTCCCCGCTCCCCCAGGCCCGGGCCTAGCCCCGCGCACCTGATGGACGGGAAGCAGATGGAAGTGTCTTTTATTTCTTTTAACTGTAGCTGCAGGATTTAGTGCACAGCCCTGTTCCCGCCTTTGCTAAGTTTATTCCCAGGAACGTCAGTGTTATGGTGCAATTATGTATGGGATTGATTTCTTCAATTTTTTCTTCTAATTTATTATTTGCATATAAAAATGCAACCAATTTTTGAATATTGATTTTGTATCCTGCCTCTCCTGTATTCATTTGTTATTTCTAGTACTTTGTTGTGGTGTTAAGGTTTTCTCTGTGTATTTCTTGTGCAGAAAATAACTTTAATAGGATTAATGTGCAACAGACAGAGAGAGAGAAGAGAGAAAGGGTAATAGTTTACAATTAAGCACTCAAAGTCACCCGTCCCCTTGTGGGTAAATGCACAGCCAAACAGGGTTGACACCATCTGCAAACAGGGATAGTTTTATTTCTTCTTTTGCAGTTTGGATTCCTTTTATGTCTTTTTCTTGCCTGGTTGCTCTGGCTTGAACTTCTAAGTCTATGCTGAACAGCAGTGGTGAAAGTGGCCATCCTATTCCTGCTCATAGGGGGAATGCTTTCAGTTTCTTACAATGAAGCATAAACTGTGGGTTTGTCATAGATGACTTTATTGGGTTGAGGTATGTCCCCTTTACTCCCAATTTCATGAGAGATTTTATCACAATGGCTGTTGAATCTTGTCAAATGCTTTTTCAGCCTCTCTTGAAATGATCATGTGATTTTTATTCTTTTTGTTGGCCTGGTGAATCACATTAATTTGTATTCCTGGAGTGTATCCCACTTGGTCATGATGAATGATTCTCTTACTGTATTGCTGGGTTTGATTTGCTCAACTCAAGTTGACTTATCTTGTTGCTTTCAAAACCCTGCTCTTTGAAACAGTCCAGCGTGCATGTATACACAGTCCTCTAGCTGTGCCCATATACAAACCACTAAAGCCACTGGTCGTTCATCTACTGTCCAAGCAAACTTGGAGGACATTCCTATCTTTCTATATGGGAAAAAATGGTACAAGATTTGACTTTTTTTTTGTAATTAAACAAGGCATATTCTTGTACTATATGCTATTTTCAGCACTAAGAGGTGACCTTGTGTTAGGCAGGTGGTAGGAACTGGTAAGTCTTGGGAAGCTCTGTGGTGCTGGATATTAACTCAGACTAAGGCACCAGTTATCATGAAGTAGGAAGTAGCATTTTCTCCACTGGAAATGTGATTCTGTTCACTCAGCCACTCTTCAGTAGTTGGCTGCCCCTATCTCTAGGGACAGATGCATACTTTAGATTAAAAAAGGTTTCATCACTAATAAATCCTCTAGGCTAACAACCCTCCAGGCTAATATCATGGAATCCATCAAGATACAGCAAGAGGTCACAGGTACCAGGAATTCAAGATATGGACTTGCCTAATGGAAGAAGGGACGCTAGCCCTTTAATTATTCTGGGTTAAAACTACCCAAATAGGCCATCCACCATTTCTCAGAAAATAGGGTTAGTAGGCGAAATGAAGGGCATCCTGGGTCAAGCCCGCACACTCTAAATGGGTTCTGCCACCTGCCCCATGAAGACAAAACATCACTCATAGTGCATAAGGGCCTTCTACAGAAAATAACTTTGTAGGATTAATGACAACAGGGAGAGAGAGAGAAGAGAGCAGCCAAAGTCACCCATGCCCTGGTGGGTGAACACCCAGCCAGACAGGGTTGGCCCAAAGTGGGGCCACTGAGACCCAAAAGCCTGCCCCAAGTCCAAGGTACCTTCTGGTGGGGACCCCTACAGGAAAGGGACAGTAGGGGCTTGGCACGTCCAGAAGGAAAGCAGCAAAATCAGAGCACAAGTCAAGATAAAGGCTGCCATGGTCAGCCTCCCCACGGGCCTCTCACCCACACATCTTCTGTGTGTCTCCTTCCATGTCCCCCAGTCTCTGATGCTAGTCCCAGGCCAAGAAGCAAGCATGGCTTCTTCTTCACATGTCTCTGCTTCACATGCTTCCTCCAGGTCCTCCAAGTTTCCTCCTTGGTCTTTTGTTCCACGTTCTTTTCAGCTTCCTCTCAAGTCACTCAGCCCCCTTCAGTAAACAGGTAGGGCCGGGAGCATGGAGCATCCCTTTTCAGGTGACTGTTCCAGTCACAGACAGGCCTTGCCCCCATGTTGCCTCCCTGAGACTGAGCTGCACAAGCTTTACTGCAGCCTTGCTCGATGCCTGCAGGTGAATCTCTATTATTTCTATTTCTGGGAAATCTCTAGGCCCCAGAATCTGGCAACAGCCTCTTCTCTTTGTATCTACAGGTACATAAACATGGTCAAGATATTCTCTTCTTGTGTCGTGGGACCCATTCCACACTCAAATTCTCTCAAGCAGTAATGACAAAGTACTGATTTATCTGAGGAAGATTTAAGGCAAGTTCTAGATTTTTCCAAAGGCACGGTGATCTCCCCCCCCCACACACACTTTATTGCTACATATCTTTATATTTAGAGTATGTCACAGTAGGACTGGTGAAAAAAAGCAAACAGGGGCCTCTCTAGTGGTGGGAGGGGTTAAGCATCAACATTATGAAGCTATCAGCAGCCAGTGCAGCATGAGTTCGATCCCCGGCCAGGAGAAACCCACATGGCACAGCAGATCTCTCCGTCTGCCCACTGCTCCCCTCAGCAGTGTGTTTCAGTCAATCTACCTGTTCTGTTTCCCACTCTGTCTCTGGTGAATCCTCTCAACCCCCCCCCCACCTCTGGCCTTCACCCCAGCTCTGGTATGCATAAATAAATACATCTTTTAAAAAAGCAAACAAAATACATTTTTCTTTGCAAATTTATAAAGCTGGGATTTAAAAAATGTCCCATTTAAGTGATTGCAAAATATGTGGTTACTTTTTAAAGTTGGATGAGCTCCAACCTTTGTATAGTCTAAAATAAAATTATAAAATGTTTCTCAAATTACTTTCACAGTATCAGATATCAGGTATCTGTAAAGAAAGTATGCAATCATTCAAAATATATGTAAACAAAGAAAAAATTATGAAATATTACATGCAATTTCTGGGCCTCCTTGGTGGCGCAAGGGGTTAAGACACAGCCAATAAAGGGAGCAACCCACATGGTGCAGCAGAACTCGTCTGACTCACCCTGCCCACTGCTCCCCTCAGCATTGTGCTTCGGTCAGTCTGCCTATTCTGTTTCCCACTCTGTCTCTGGTGAATCCTCTCACCCCCCGCACCTCTGGCCTGTACCCCAGTTCTTGTATGCATAGATAGATAAATCTTTTAAAAAAAAGAAAGAAATATTACATGCAATTTCTTAAGATCTTTTTGTAACTCACTCACAATAAAATAACCAAGTGGTGTTACGAAAGGGCTGTCTTGCTGTAAGAACAATGTACACTCACTATTCTGTTGGATAATAATGGCAATCAATTAAATATAAAAAAAGGCTGTAATCTATTGTTTTCCATCATACTTGATAAATACAAGGTGAAAAAAAAACAAGCTGTGCTTTTCACAAGATAATAAAAGAGTTAAATAGTTTTTCATATGGAGTGGTGGGTCAGTGGTACAAATCTACTCAAAACATCGAAAAATGTAGCAATCATTCCCAACAGTCACAACTAAGCTCTGCCAAGGCTTCCAGAAAGAGCAGACAGAATGCCTCTAAACTAAATACCTACTAAGTGGTGGCAATGAAACTAGAACCAATGTGAAACTTTGGTGTGCAAGTTTGCTATTTTTTCTCCCAGACATATATAATTTTGTTTAAAAAGCAACCAAGAAAGCTGAGGGTTACTAATAAGGCATATTCTTGGCAGCATATTGGACTTAACAAGGTGGTGGCTGGCTGCTTTAAGGCATGTGGGTTAATAATTGGCTCTTTTGGGAGAACTCAAAAAAGGCTAAGGTTTGGCAAAGGAATAGAAGGCAAGATGCTCTGCTCTCCCGTGGGCGCTGATCGGGGGTCAGGCCAGCACTGGCCCACCTTCTGGGGACACGAGCCTCCTTGATTCTATTTCTTACATCCTGTGAGCCCACGAAAGCAGCTGTCAGTGGAAGACCCCGGCTGCTGGCTTCATAGGAGCCAGGTGGGGATGTCAGTTGCCCAGGACCTGGCGTACTTGGGGCTCTTCCTTCTTAGGGGAGTGACGTCACTGGCTCATGGGGAGCCCTCCACAGCACAGGCCCTCGGCCTGGGATAAGGGCAATTCTTCCTTGGCTAGCTTGTTACTATCACTTTGAGCTGCTTGTGCTCCTTGAACCATAGTCCTGAAAGGTAAACTTGGGACACAGAAGCATACATCAATTTTGAAAGTCTCAGGACTAGATGAAATACTGTAGGGGGAGAGCTTTCATGGATAAAAGAAAAAGTCCCAGGACTGAATCCTGGGCAAACAGAACAGCATTAGGGGCTGAGCAGAGCCAGAGGCGTCAGCTAAGGGGACTGAGTGGCAGCGGTGTGTGGGGCAGGAGGAAAACCAGGAGGAAAGTCAAGTGAAGAAGGCACTTCCAGAAGGAAGGTGGTCATCCTTTGGATGATCTGAGGCCTCAGCTGTGATGAGTTTCTTGGGTCCTGTACCATGGCTTTGGCTCTTGCTGAAAAGTGTCCAGCCAAGGCTTGTCTTGCCTGCTGGCTTACGATACGAGTGACCCACTCAGCTTCATTTTGGCCTAAGTCGTTGTTTTCCCTCTGAGCCTGCTTGATCTGGCTTTGCATTTTTGGATGAATGCGTCTAATCTATATTTACTCAAGGTCTTCCAGATGTCACTAGGCTTTGATAAGATACCGGCAAGCTTGATCAAATTCTCCATGCAGGTGCAGATGAAAAATAAACGTGTAAGTTCACTGGAACAGGCACTGGGTATTGGGTCAGGGTGATTTGTTAAGCAGGGTTAGTTCGAGGACAATCTTACCTCACTGGGGAGGTGGAATGTAAGCTCTGCTAAAAATGCCAAGAGCCACGCATGGGAAGAAGTTGGGGGAAGGACATTTTATCCTATGTCAAGGGAACAGTATATCTGGGAGCCCAGAGGCAAGAAAAAGTTGTGCTTGTTTAAGAAATGGGAAGGAGGCAATATGGCTGGGACACAGTGATTAAAGGGGTGAGTGTTGAAGCAATGGGCTGGACAGATCCAGAATTAGATAATGCAATGCCCTGGAGAGATGGTGATCCGTTTAGAATTTATCCAAAATAGAATGGGAAGGCACAGAAACACCTTAAGCAGGGGAGATACAGGATTTGTTTATGATTTTAGAAAGCTCTGTGGCTGTTGTATAGAGAATGTACAGGAGCAGGAGCGAACACAGGGGAGACATCTCCGAGGCTATTTATATTGAGGACACTGAATTTCATCCTCAAACTTCCTGACGTTTTCAAATGTAAGATCTTAATCAGTTGGGTGCCCCAACTCTAGAAATCTGAGTTAGTCGGGGAACTGGAAAGTTTTTATCCTGGTAAGGCATCTGTTTATTTTTTGCATCTGTCCATTCATCCATTTATTTTAGTTGGTCCATCCATCCATCCCACAGGTGTTCACTGAGAGGCTGCTACTTGCCAAGCTCAGTACCAAGTATACAGCTTACAGTCTACTATTTAGTCTGTAAGCTATTTAGTCTACTATTTAGTCTACTTACAGTCTATTATTTATTATGTAAATAAATAGAACACATTATAATAAGGGCTGTAACCATGCAATGTGCAAAGCACCCCAGGAAGTGCTGAGCATGTAGCTGGGGGAAGAACAGGTGACACCAGAAAAAGGCCTTGAAGAAGAGAAAGACTTTCCCAAACAATAACAACAAAGGGCACTTTTTTTTTAAGCCTTTACTAGGGCTAAGCATTGTTCTCTGAACCTCACGTGCATTATCTCACGAAGTCTTTCTCCCAACCTAGCAGGCTAAGTGGCAAAATCTCCATTTAATAGAGGAAGTCACAGAAACCGAGACTGAAACTTTCCCTAGCTGCACAGCACACGGCAGCCATCCCGGCTGTCAAACCCGTCTGTGTGGCACCAAAGCCCATGTTCCTGGCCTTATTATTTCCCATCATCTATAGACAGCAGCATGATTTCTGTCGGGGAATATTTTACCCACATAGCTCTTCTGTCCAGAGTGCATATCTCCATAGTTGTTTTGTAGAGATGGAAAAAATGTGTAAAATGTGAGCCACTATCTGCTTCAGTCATTCCTGATTGGCCCTCGTAAGATATTTTCATTCAGTGGAGGATTTCTTGCAGGAGAACAGCACAGAAAAGGCAGAGAGATAAAGAAACGTGTGTACATTTGAGCAAGATGAGGACCTTGGGGCTGGAAGCTTAAGGATGGAGGGTGCAGGGCTGAGTCAGGGATGGTGGGACACAGGTGGGATGGCATCAAGGCAGGCCACGAGACGTCTTCCTCCTCTGGGCAACCTCGCAGGGCCATCCCCACTCTTGTGCTCACAACCTGGAGAACTGGATCAGGTCCTGGTTGATCTCAGCGATAGTCCTGCAGCCTAAAAGAACAACACAGCAAAGAGCTTATTTCTCCAAAACACCAGCAACATCCCTGTGATAGGTAGGGGGTGACCCCATGAAAACAAGCCTGATTCAATGCTTGTGCTCAGTCTGATGGAATATTACATGTGGGGGTGGATACTAGCATTGGGATTGCACAGGAGTTATCCAGGGGGTCTGTGCCTCTGCCTTCCTGTAACACAGTCATGTCAGGAGAGCATGGTAAAATGCTAAAGTTGTGATTTTCACGTATTATATCAGTTTGTTTGTGCTCCGAATACACTTGATCTTGATCTTGATCTCAGTCCTCAAACGGTTTAAGGATGTACAGTCGCCATCAGGGAGGATAGCAACTTCACTCAGCAACTGCGTTCTAGGGGGAAATTCTAGAAAACAACACCTTTTTTTGTCTTAGTGGAGGATTTTTTTTTTAAAAGATTTATTTTATGCATGCAAGAGCTGGGGCACAGGCCAGAGGTGTGGGGGGTCAGTGAGAGGATTCACCAGAGACAGAGCAGGGAACAGAACAGGCAGATCTACTGAAATACACTGCTGAGGGGAGCAGCAGGGAGACAGGAGAGGTCTGCTGCGCCATGTGGGTAGCTCCCTGGCTAGCCGGGGGATCAAACTCCGTGCTGCAGAAGCTGCGGACAGCTTCATAGGTTGCGTCTTAACCCCTTGCGCCCCCAGGGAGGCCCTAGTGGAGGATCTTAATTAAAATGCCAAAATTAGGTCTGTAGCTGAGCTTAGACACAGGATTGAGGAGAATTAGTGCAGCTAAGAAGTCAAAAGAGAAAAGTGAGAGGGAGCATCTAGCGAGATGGTTTGGGCTAGAGGACTGGGGGCTCGCGGAGAATTCCTGGTGGTGAGACGGTGTAGGAAGACTCGAATAGGATCATACCCTTTAGCTGGGGCTCTGTGCCCTGAGCACCTTCGCCTCCCAAACACAACACAAGCAAGTTGCATCACTCACAAAAATGTTGTCAACAAGAGGGGCTTTTCCCAACAATGGAAGCAGGAAAGGGTTGCTGGTAGGAGCAAGGGAAGCAGAAGCCAACTGGACTCCTTCAGCAGAATCAGGGACACGGCACCCCAGAACTGGCAGCGATCTAGAGGACTGTGGACTTCTCCAGGGGAGAGGACAGAGGGGCTTCGACCCAGGCAGACCCCCTGCGTTTCGTTTAAACTGTAAAAAATGTCTCGACAGCTGCTTCAGTGGCTTGTGGCTCCATCTTGGACAGTATGAGGCTTCTGTTCACTTGAGTCTGATGATGTTTGGGTGCCTTTGCTATTTGCCAGTGCGAGCTCTCAGCAGCCTGATTTCTGGGTCCCAGCCAGCACCAAGAACATCACTTTGCACTTGGGGGAGGCTCAGTAAAAACTCGACAGAGAATAATTACATAAAAAGCATGATTACATGACACAGCTCTGTAATAATTATATAGTCCAAACTAAGCGTGCTTATAATTTATTGCTACTTTCTCATTACTGCAAGTGAGGGGGATATTTATACTCAGCTGTTCTGTTGGATGCAGCGTGAAGTGGGTAATTCCCAGCAGGAACCCCCGAGAGGATGCAAGAGGCCTTGGGGAGGTCTGTGCAACCTCGTGTGGGTGTCATTAATGTCATTCCAAGTGACATAGTAGTTTGCAAGATAAACCATAATCTTAACTCTCCCAGATAAGTAATTTTGGCTGCTGGCCTCACAGTTACAAAAACTTAACTTTTAAACTTATTTGCAGCAATGGCACAAATAGGGTCCTTCTACCAGGGCTGTGCTGTCACAGGGTCAAAAGGGGAAAATGCCACCTATCTGGGGAACAGAAGGCAGGCAGGCCGAGGCCTAACCTCCAGGGCTCTGGTCTGTGTTAGGTGACTTATCGATACATGCCGTGTGCAGGGAAGGGGGGTGATTTTGTATGTTAGTGAGTCCTGCCAAGAGCACGGCCCCCACATCCTCTTCTCTGTCCCCGCTTGGCTGTTTTTGCACTCTCTTTATTTATTATTTTTTTAAAGATTTATTTATTTATACAAGAGCTGGGGTACAGGCCAGAGGCGTGGGAGGGTGAGAGAGTCCACCAGAAACAGAACAGGCAGACAGACCGAGGTACACTGCTGAGGGGAGCAGCGGGCGAGACAGGAGAGGTCTGCCGTGCCATGTGGGTATCTCCCTGGCTGGCTGGGAATCGAACCGGTGCCATGGAGGCTGCGGACAGCTTCAGAGCACGGTACTGAACCTGCTGCGCCACCGGGGAAGCCCCACTCTCTCTTTAAAACAGAACATTCTCACTGAGAACAATTAGGAGGCAGAGAATGAGCCGTCCCAGGGTCCAGCTCCTTTTCTTTCTTTCCCCCACGCCCTTCGCCTCTTGGGACAGCGGCCTCTCCCCCTTCCCTCTGGGGATAAGCGCTTCCAGACACCCCTCCCACCCCAGAGACTGTTAAGGGAAACGTTTGGTGGAATGAAAGGGCTCTGACTCCCCCTCAATGTCTTCTGGTTTAAGAAGTTCAGTGTCCTTGCGCACTGTGGGAGAGGATAACTCTGGGGCCAGGGGAAGTCAGCCCAGAAGCCCAGAGTCTCTCCTCTCGCCTCCCCAGGAGCAGCAGAGGCTGGTGCGGTGCCTCTGCCCACCTGCGCCCCACCCTCTTGCCACCCTCCGGGGACAGTGGGCCATTCCTCGGCTCGCGTTCTCAGCCCTGCGCGGTGTGACTGGCTGCAGCTGGCCGCCGGGTGCCCGAGGCCTTGACCTGTCCCTGCTCTCCCTATGACTCTGCTCCGTGGAAAGAGGCTGGGGTCGCAGGGCTGTGCTCAGATACCTGATGCCGCTCAAGCCCCTTGGCTTGGGTTTTCGCCCCAGAGGGCACAACGTGGCTTGGACCCTGGGGTCAAGATGCTTTGTGAACATCAGCCCAAAAGCAGACTTGGGAAGACCCGGCTGCCTTGCCTCGTGCCCGGCCCAGAGGGCATCTGGGGGCACTGGCACCTGGGCAGGGCTCATGGCCTCTGTGCAGGCAAGTTGGTGACGTTGATGGGAGAGGGGGTAGACGTCTTATTGGGGCTCACCTTGCTGTCCTGTCGCGTTGCCCTCCATCACCGCTGACAGCAAGCTCAGTGGCCAGGGGGCTGCTGGCCACGAGTACTTGGTGGGACAGTCCTTCCCTATGAGAGTGCCCCAGGCACTGAGGACATCAGCGCCCCTGGCTCTGGGGCACCCAATGCCTACAGCACCCACCTGGCAGTCACTGTGCCAATTGGGTAAACCAAAGCGCAAATGTCCTGAGAGCCATTATTTATCAGGTGCCCCGGAGTCCTGGCTATGTTCCGATGGGCACCACTTTATGATAACTTCCCCCTTGACGAAATCCACTGCAGGCCACTTTGAGAGACTGGCCACCGTCGTGCTGTTTGAACTTACCTGGCCAGCTCCTATGTGGCCTCTGAAACATCATTTCTACCTAATTTCTTCCCAGTCCATGGTTATTACTTAAAGACCCCCAAGCCGGGTGTGATGAGGGTGGATGGGCGTAGAGTGGGGCCACCTGTGAAGTTGCATCTACTTCTCAAATGCAAAGCGGAGCCTCGCACTCTGAGTTTGCGTGGAGTTTCTCCCCTTCCCTGCCAGACAGCGGGGGTGGTGTGTGAGGGGGAAGGGGACCCTGGAGGGGACCCCGCCCTGCTCTGCAGAGGCGGCTCTTGCTCAAAATCAGGGAAAGAATTTTTATGACTTACCCGTCAGCGCCATGGACGTGCGGAATTCGTCTTTCAGAATATTCAAAACCTCCTTAACGCCGTGTTCACCCTGTCCCGAGACAGAGGGGGCAACAAAGCCATGAAGGGGTGTGGACGACGGGGCTGGCTGGTGGCGGGGCGATGCTGGGGTAAAGGAAAGTGGGGGTTGGGGGGATCCCTGCACTGCTCCAGGGAAAGCACAGAGCCCAGAGTCTGGGCCTGAGGTGGCCCACAGACTGACTGCGGGCGGGCTAGGGTGAGGGGTGACCCGGGGCACCCCCCCCCCCGGCTGGCTCACCTTGCAGGCCAGGCCCCACAGCACCGGCCTCCCAATGAAGACGCACTTGGCCCCCAGGGCCAGGGCCTTGAGCACGTCGTTGCCGGAGCGGACCCCGCCGTCCAGGTACACCTCCACCTTCCCCTTCACGGCGGCCAGCACCTCGGGCAGGGCGTCGATCTGGAAAGCAGATGCGGAGGCTGGGAGGCTGGTGCTTTCCACTTGAAACACAGGGCACTGGCAGAGAAATGCCCCTTGTCGTGGCCAAACCCGGGAGCCCAAGCTGGGGCCTCACAGTGTCTCCACCTGCTTGAGTGCTCGAGGGGGGCTGGGCCTGACCCCCAGCAGCCCCGTGGGGTGCCCTCTCCCGCCCCTGCTGGGGTCTTGCCCAGGGGTGCAGCTCCCCCTGACTCACACCCCACATCCGCAGCATGGGTGACCCGCCTGGCTCCTCTTCACCCCCAAAAGGGACATTTTCCACCGACGACATTCACTTTGACCATCTTCCTTTTAAAGAACAATTTGACGTTCTCTTCCTGCGTCTGTTTCCAGGACGGCCCAGCCAGATGTTCCTCCTCGCTAAGTCTTTTTGGTGAAACAGGCTGCTGGGCCCTGAGCGGCACCTGGGGCGCCTGTGTTGTGGGAGGGGCCACAGTTCAGCCCCCACGCTGCAGTTCAGCAGTGTGTCCCTGTTATCTGAGATGTGGGGTGGGAGCCTGGCAACACTGTCAAAGTGAGGAGCAGTCTTTGACGGACAATGCAGAAGCAGCCTGTCGCTGGCCTGGTTTCCTGAAATCTCAAAGATCTCCCTATGCCTGCATCAAAAGGACTTGCCGACACTTCCCCTCCCTTTTGCAGACTTTTGCCCAGGTTCCCCTTTTATCCCCCTTGGCATAAACACCCCTGCCCTCTGCCAAAGAGCAGGACGGGGCCTTTCAGACACAAGTCCGCTGCCCTCCTCATTTGTCGACAAATTAAACTACTTTCCTTCTCTTCAAACCGTTCCCTTTTATTGGCTGAGGGAAACTGAGGCTGGCGATCCATATCCAGCCTGTCGGGGGTAAGGGGTGCATTTACTGTGGTTCTCTGAAAGAACTGGCTTGAAGAACTGGCTTGAACTGGGGCAGTCAAGCTTCTTGTTTCACACCCCAACTATGTAAAGTTTGCTTTTTTTTTTTTTAATAGCTTGGCACTTACTAGGCTGTTGATAATGATTATAAAAGTTCCTAGATTACTTTTTTTTTTAAGATTATTTATCTATACAAGAACCAGGGCACAGGCTAGAATGCATGGGAGGGTGAGAGGATTCACCAGAGACAGAGTGGGGAACAGAACAGGCAGATTGACTGAAATACACTGCTGAGGGGAGCAGCAGGTGTGACACCATGTGGGACCCTCCCTGACTGGCCAGGATCGAACCGGCGCTGCAGAGGCTGATTACAGCTTCATAGCACGGCGCTCAACCGCCCGCGCCACCCAGGGAGGCCCAAGTTCCTAGAATTCACAACGGATACCAACGAAGCAGATAAGGAGGAACGTGTGCCCAGATTGCAGAGTGCCAGTCATAGCCACACCCGCTCACAGCACCCACATAGCCCTTTGAAGTTCTCCTACTCACAGAAGCAGGGACCTCATCAAGCTGCCTCCCTCCGTGGTTGGAGACAATGATGCCATGAACATTGTGTTTCACAGCCAGCTCTGCATCCTCTTTTGTCAGGATCCCTTTCAGGATGACAGGCAGCTGCGTTAAGCTCTGAAACCAGGACAGATCTTCCCAGCAGATGGAGGCGTCGATGGGGGTCATCTTGAGATTAGGCATTGACATTCTCTGCTGGGAATAAAAGAGAAACTTAGGGGCCTCCCTGGTGGCACAAGGGGTTAAGAGTCTCAGCACTATCACGCTATCTCCAGCCACTGTGACATGAATTCGATCCCCATCCAGGGAGCTGACCCAAATGGCGCAGTTGACCTCTCCTGTCTCCCTGCTGCTCCCCTTAGCAGTGCATTTCAGTCAGTCTGCCTGTTCTGTTCCCAGCTCTGTCTCTGGTGAATCCTCTCACCCCCCTGCACCTCTGGCTCACACCCCAGTTCTTGCATGCATGCATAAATAAAAATAAATCTTTTTTAAAAGGAGAGAGAAAAACTTAGTCCTGCACTCCTTTGAGACTGTTTGATCCACCCCAAACAGGAAACGCATCTGGAGAGCGGACACACAAAATCCAGCTGTGCTCATCCTCCCTCCTTTTCTGACAAAATTTGTGTAGAAGTGTCTACTTCCATTGCTTGCTTGTTAACCAAAATCGTGTCCCCACTCAGTAATTGGAGGATTGGAGACAGAAAGACAGCTAAGACACAATCCCTATTTTATTTTTTTAAAGAATGATTTATTTATGCATACAAGAGCTGGGGTACAGGCCAGAGGCGTGGGGGGTGGGAGGATCCACCAGAGGCAGAGTGGGGAACAGAACAGGCAGACTAACTGAAATGCACTGCTGAGGGGAGCAGCAGGTGAGTCAGGAGAGGTCTGCTGCGCCATGTGGGTAGCTTCCTGGCTGGGGGTCCAACTCGTGCTGCAGAGGCTGCAGATAGATTCATAGGTTGCATCTTAACCCCTTGTGCCACCAGGGAGGCCCCCTACAATCCCTATTTTAAAAGAGCTAAGAGTTTTGCGACATGGAAAGAAAAGGCTTCATGGGCCAGTGTCATGTCATGTTTGTGATATGCTCATGGCAATAAGAACTAAGTGACACCTCAATAATCTGAAATAAGACGGAGCCCAATATTTACCCTTGCATCTCCCTATGTATCAAATATCCATAAATCGCAATGAGTGTTTGCAAGCTGAGATAAGGATGCCAGAAATGTGCAGGGCCCATGTTGGGGCCATGAGTAGACTCGTTGAGTTATTGGACTGGATGGCACAGCTGCCTTTGGTGGAAAAGGCTGGTGTAACTATTTCTCTTGTAGCCAAGGGATTCCAATTTCACTACCATTTTCTTTCTTGGGGCGCAACGTCCCATTGGACTGTAAGGTTTTAATGGGGATGTGTGTATTTAGAGATTCCCTATTAAGTGTGCTGTAGCAACCTGGGCCTTCTGGATGAGGACAGATAGTGACATGGATGGAAAAGATCGTGACCCCTCAGTTCCCAAGGCAGCGGGGTGGAGTCTGGGCTGGCTACACTCCGAAGGCTGTACCATTGGCTGTGAGCACCCTCTCCAGGGGGTCATTTTCCAGGTGAGGCATCCAAGATGATCATTTTCTAGGTGTGCCATAAAATAGAAACCACCAGAAGAACTCGTTTAAGTTACTGTCCTATTCCATGCAAACAGCTTTGCCCTCCCTCGCCCTTTCATCGGGTTTCTGATTTCTTGGCCAGAACATTTGTGGCGAGAAATTTCTTTCTGTTCTGCTTACCTGAAAGCTCTGGGCAGCAGAACCAGACCTGCTCTCCTAGCTGCTGCCTGCCCAGTGCCCGGTACTGAGCAGGTCCCCAACACTTCTTGTGGAGAGAAAGAAGAAGGGGTGGGGACGAACATTGCCTCCTGTCACACCTCCCCTGTGGACGCGGCATCCTTCCTACCTCCTTAAGTGACTGAAGATCCTTCAGCAGTAAATTTGACTTCAAGTCCAGCTGGTTTCGAAGGTCCTGCCGCCTGTTGCCAAGCGTGGGGACATCTACTGTGATCACCAGGGCTTTGAAGCCCAGGGATTCTGCCCTCTGGATCAGACGCTTGTTCAGCTCCCGCTCTGGCTGCACGTAGAGCTGGAACCACCGGAGTCCTCTGGGAGCAGAGGTGACGATGTCTTCCAGGCTACAGCTGGCGTAGGTGCTGGTAATGTAGCAGATGTCGGCTGCTTGGGCAGCTGCAAAGCAAATGCACAGCTCAGGTTGGGGGGCAGGGGTGCTCTGGACTGGGGGGAGCAGCCCTGGAGTCTGTGTTGTCTCTGGCTGGCTCGCTCTGTGAGAAAAATCAATAAAACTTGACTTCATTCTGCTTCCCTGTAGGGCAAAGACAGAAGGTACTTGATCAGACAGGGGGCCCTAACACTGACGGGGCTCCCCTTCAGAGAACATGACTTACAATCCCTGTACCCCACATTAAAATAGTCCCTAGCACCATCTTGGGCTTGTTGCAGCTCTCAGGCAGAAAAGGCTTCTGTGAACTCGTTAATGAAGCTGAAGGGACTGAAGAGGACAGAGACATGTCATTCCAATGGAGAACTCTGAACTGTGTGGTGGCAAGTGTATCTGAAGTGAGAAGAACTCCAGTTGTGCTACTCGTTAGCTGTGTGCACCTGAGTCTCATTCCCTGTAAAGTGAGACTAATAATACCTCTTCCAGCATTGCTGTGAAGTGAATACCAGAGATGGAGGCATTTTCAACTTGTGAAATCAAACAGTTGATGATGACAACGATGGTGCTGACATTGGTTCTGCTACATGGTGTGTTTCTCATTTGCTATTTTAATCGTTCCTGGTTGAACTCCCCTGCCGGTTAGTCACAGCCATTCCACAACCCCAAGTGGAGAACTCAGCCAAGTCACAGTTGCTATTTTCAGTTCCTGATGTCAAGAGGAGAGAACCCATTTCTCACGCCAGCCCCCAACAGTACACCACGCTCAACCAGGAAGATCTGGGACAGTGGTCATAGTCACGTGGGTACTTAACTTTCCACCTAGCCAGACCTGGTTCCTAACCGGATGGATGTCACCTTCAGCCTAGAACCCCTGGATCCGCTGCTTCTTACACCATGGAGTCAAAGACGCCAGCTAAGTCCTGGGCAACACCCAGCCAAGACCTGGCCTGGAACGAGGAATACAGAGGAGCCACAGAATACTTTTAGGCCCACCCCTCTCCTCTCTTCTGTTCTGTTTTCTCATTTTTTGCCGTGGAGATGGAGAAAGATAATGAGGAAGGAGACGGAACCAATACTAAATATATTTGTCCAATAAGATGATGGATCCGATCAAGGAGAAGGAAAACGTTACATCTGGACAAGAACACCTTCCAGGACCTCGCGTTTAACCCCAATGTCACGACTTCCCCCTTGGCCTAAATGAGGACTCCCCAGTCAGCCCCAGCGCTGGCCCGTGGAGCATGGCGGGTCAAGGAGAGCTCTATCCTTCAGGCTGCCCTGGGCATCCCTAACCCTAGGCAGGCGAGTTCGAGGAACCCTCTTCTTAAGGACGGCTGGGAGGGCTTTTCACACCCAGCCCCTCTCCCGCACTGGCCATTTTTTGTTATGAAAAATGGGTGTTTTCTCAGTTTGAGCTAAAATGTTTTGCAAACATAGTGTTGAACAGTCACTTCCCCCAACCAGACTGCTGTCCCTCAGCTGCCTCCACAGAGAAGGCCTGTAGTCCCGTCCTGCCTCTGAGGGACCCCCCTGCTGGTCAGGGCGCCCAGGGACTGGGCAGAGGAAGGGGCTGGTTCTCACCTCTCGCGGTGCTCATTTCTCCATCAGGCCAGGCAAGGCAGTGGAAACCTGTGGGGGAGATGCCAATGGGGGCACTGACTCCCTCCCCTTGGATTGTGGTCCTGGTGTCCACCTGCGACACGTCTCTCAGGTACCGGGGGCGGAGGCGGAGTCTGTGCTAGACAACAAAGAGATCTTTGGTTGGTGGATTCCTCTCCAGCCTGGAGGTGCCGCCTCGCTCAGGGGCCTCCAGACGCGGGTGCTGGGCCCCGAAGCCTCTGGTGGGACCGGTTGGCTGGGAGCACAGGTGGAGGCCAAAGAGAGGCTCCTCTCCTTGGGATGCCTCTGGCTGCACCCCCTGAACCCCAGTGCACGTGAGGCCATGTGCCTGCTTTGCTCGGTCACGGTCTGCATCTTGGGGCCTCCTGCCCAGACTCTTGGCTGCTTTGTTTGATTCATCATAACGACCAGAAAGGAAAAGCAGCAGGACCAAGAAATTCCAAGTCTCCACAAAGTAAGAAAAGGTCACATCATGAGCACAAATCCCAGAGAATAATCCATGTAGGATTTTTCTGTCTGTTTTGGAGGCCAATTCATTTGAAGATTAAACACCTTTTTTCAAGAAAGGAGCGAAATTCACAAAAAACAAATATTTAAAACCCACTTTAAAGGCCTCTGACCTTTCCACAAAATATTATCATTCTTGTGCACAATTTCAGAAGGACTTTTCTGGAAATAGCTGACTGTGTAAACTTGCATGAGATAGCCGTGGCCACTTAATCTGTGAAACTGGAGTAATGATCTAAATTTCCAAGCAGGCTTATGGAGACAAAATGTGCCGGGTGCAGCACTGTGTATGACGATGCAGGACACAGTGTTTGCCTTGGATCTGGCCTCTCTGTCTTCTCCTGACCGCCTGTCACAGGGTCAGCAACCATTTTCTGTAAGGCCTTGACAGCAAGTATTTTAGGCTTTGGGGACCAAACCATCTGCATCACTGTCTTCAGCCTTGCCACTGTAACGCACCCTCAGCCACAGCCAAGACACAGGTCACCCAACATGAGCATGTTCTTCACAGACTTACTGGAATTTCACATCATTTTATGTGTTATTAATTCTTTTGTTTTTCTCCAGCCGTTAATAAAATAAACACCCTTAGCTTGAGGACCATACAGGCCTGGGATGCTGGGGCTGTGGGATGCAGTTTACCCACCTTCTAACCTCACCCCCCGCCCCCGGTCATTCCCACCCAATTTGCATCCACATTTCACCCCTCAGACTCCTTGTGTTTCCATATTTCTTCCACCCTGGAGGCCTGCTCTCCTGTCATAATTCTCTCTTTCAAGGCGGCATTTAGGAACTTAGGACATCTTGGCTCCTTGCCAGCTTCTCCCCGCCTCGGGTGGCTGGTCACCCCGGGCTCTTCCAGGAGGCAAAGTTGCTGGGACACGGAGAGGGTGACTTGCTCCTGCTGGCTCTGCAGAGGAGCCAAGATAAATCCTCCCTCCCTCCTCTCCTAGCACCTGCCCCCAGCCCCAAAACCCCAGTGATAAAAATCATTGCTATATGTCGAATGCCCTGTTCCTTGGAGGCAGGCCCTCCAAAGCCAAGGAGCTCTCGAGCAGGCAGCTAGCTCAACAACAGAAAAGACAGAAAAGGGGCCTCCCCTGTTGGTGCAGGCAGTTGAGTGCAGTGCTGTGATGCTGTCCTCAGCCTCTGCAGCACCGGTTCAATCCCGGCCAGCCAGGGAGGGTCCCACAGGGCACAGCAGACCTCTCCTGTCTCGCCCACTGCTCTCCTCAGCAGTGTATTTCAGTCAGTCTGCCTGTTCTGTTCTCCGCTCTGTCTCTGGTGAATCCTCTCACCCTCCCGCGCATCTGGCCTGTACCCCGGTTCTTGTATAAATAAATCTTTTTTTAAGAAAAGACAGAAAGGCGCAAACTTCTTAAAGGCTGCGACATTGTCATCCCTGGTGATGCTTTCGCCGGCCCCTCCCTCAATGTAGTCCCAGCTGGACTTTGACAGGCGCTCCCGAGCCAGGGCCTGGAAGTCTGTGACACACACCAAGGGCATTTCCGGACCTTCAAAGGCAAAACAGAAGAAAAAAACTCAGTGAGCATACATCAGGGGTGTCGTGAGGGCGAGCTGTTGGGGCTCAGCATTGTCTGCTCTTTATTTCATTATCTGCTCTTTATCTCCCTGGAACCACGCCAGCCCCCAAGCCAGAAGGCAGGGAGGCTGCCACGTGCAGCCTCATCCCCAAAGTCCCTTCTGTTTGTCCTTTGGACTATCCCGCCTGTCTGTCCCCTTCTCTCCACACCCACTTCCGCAGATCTAGGGGCCCTCCTCGCCATACAATTATTACGAACATTTATTTTCCTTGCTGAGCCTCGAGGCTCCCTCCCCATCTTGTCTCCAGCCGGCTGCCTGGGGTCTTTGTAAAATGCTCCTCTGTCCATGCCCCTGCCCTTCGAGTCCTTGTGTCATGGTGCCCACAGCTTCCTAGGACCTGGCCCTGGCTCCATCTCTTGGTGGCTTTTCCTGGCCATCAGCCTCACCATGAGTACTTTCTGTTTCACTCCTCTGTGCTGTGGTGGGGGTGGGGGGTAGGGGAGGCCCTGCTGATGCTGTGATCTGTGGGTTCCCAGGAAACCTCCAAGTATGAACTGCCTGGGAACGTGGTTGATGTCAAGGAGGAAGCTGGCTGGTCACAAATCCTTGAGAAGGTCATTGCCCATGTCCCTAGTGTTGAGACCAAGAAAACACCCATGTAGTCCCTCTGCTTTTTCCTACCCCTGCTCTGAAATCTATAAACTTGGAGTAGGGGACCTCAGACACCATCACCCCTAAAAAGGAAAGAGGACAGGGTTTGGAGTTCAGTCCCTGCAGTTGGAGCAAGGGCATGGGAATAGGAGGGGCGCTGGTCACAGCGTGGAGCTCCCGCAGAGAGGATTCTGGAAGGTAAGGTGGAGAAACCTGTGGTTCTTGGCTTGGGGTGTCTCCCTGGTAGTCGGCAGCATGGCGAAAATTAACCTTTGGCTTGAGGGTGACTTTTCAATCACTGACTGAGGATAAGCCCCAGGAACCAGGACTTCAACCACCAGTGAGGCAGCCTCTGATGGGCCAGGGGTCAAGGAGGTCAGATGAAATGTGGGGTGCTGGGAGCCTCGGTGGGGGTAGGAAGGAGGCACTGGCTTGAGGGCATTTGGGGTCGTGTCTGACTCTAGTCAAGTCAAAGGGGAGTAGCCCTGACACCTGCATAAGGAGCTACGCAAAAGAAGTTATATGACAGGCAGGAAATGGACAGCGTGGATGTGCAGGGGCTGTAGGGGGGGTTGGGGAGGAGGAATCTGGGGCACAGCCACAGCGGTTGTATAGGCAACACTCCTCGTCAGTGGGCGGACAGGGAGCTATTGAAGTGCTGAGGTGAATTTGACAAAGTACCGCAACTGTGCCTGAGTTAGCTCACCCCACCCGGCCCTTCAGAGATCAATCACTCCAGTGGAATGAATGAATCCTTGCATTTATCCAACTCTGTTACAATCACTTATTTGTGCCTCGGTATACTTGAAAGGTTTAACGTAACATGGAAGCATTGGGAGAATGCTATCTGTCAAAAGGCCTAGGGCAAGGTTGAAATTTAATGGGATATGGAACTTGGAACTTGATTTTCAGTCGGGTTCACGCCAGCCCCCAATAAGAATGACTTGCTGTGTCATGCTTTTTTTTTTTTTTACAGACAACATGGTTTAGACTATCTGCTTGCTTTCAGGGAGCCTGGGATCTCGGTGTGGGCTTGGCTGAGGGGCATCTACATGACCAGCCCCCCACAAAAAAACCTTGGGCATAAACTGAGCTTCTTGGTAGACAACATTTCACTCTGGTGGAGGGTGCTCCCCCGGAAGAACCTACGAAGCTTCCACCTGGTTTCCTCTAGATCCAGCCCCACGGGCTATTTGCCTCGGCTAATTTTGTTTTGCATTCTTTGGCTGCAATAAATCACAGCTTCAACTATACGATGTGCCCTATGAGTCTCCCCAGGGAACCAGGGAACTTAGGACCTCAACACACTCTGTCACCCCAGCATCAGGATAGGATGTGGCACTGAGTCTTGCTGAGGCACGTTCATTACTTGAATTTAACATTCTCATCTGTCATCTCGCTGCCTTGTTGGGTGAGAGTTACCCGCCAGGCTTCAATTCCTGATTCTCAGCAAATCCTCGCAGAAATGCTCTTCTGCAGATTTGTTAGCATATGAGCTCAGCAATGCGTCTGTCTGATTAGAGAGAAATGGCTCAGACTCATTCATAATTGCCTGCCTGGAGTAGTGTGAATGGTATCATCCAGAAGCTGATTTAGGAAAGAAAGAAAAAGGAAGCCTGCATCTTTGTACATGCCAATACTATTTTTTTTCTTTTGCATTTCTATCTAATATTTCCCTCTACTTTCCCGTGAGGTAGACAGAGAAGGCGTGCATCTCCTAACTTTGTATCTGAAGAGAACGAGACCTGGGGAGTAAAATAACTTGTGGAAAATATGGTAGTAAATTTTCACAGGGGAAGTTTCCAGAATCATGTCTTCTGGGGGCCTCTAAAGACAGACATTCTCCATCTTTGGTCTCAAGGTACAAAACTAAATAGTTGGTTCATATAAATTGTTATGTTGTACTTAAAAGAATATTGTACATTGGAGCCTCCCTGGTGGCACAAGGGGTTAAGTCTCAGCACTATCAAGCTATCGCCAGCTACTGCAGCACGAGTTTGATCCCCGGCCAGGGAGCTACCCACATGGCGCAGCAGACCTCTCCTGTCTCGCCCGCTGCTCCCCTCAGCAGTGTATTTCAGTCAGTCTGCCTGTTCTGTTCCCCACTCTGTCTCTGGTGAATCCTCTCACCCCTGCACCTCTGACCTACACCCCAGTTCTTGTATGCATAAATAAATAAAAATAAAAATCCTAAAAAATATATAATACCATAAAAATATAATTATGGTGTCTTTTTTTCTTTTCATAGCATGTGTAGAGCTTAATGCTTTGTCCATTATTTTTATTAGCGACCCAATACAATGCTTACAGTTGAAGAGCAAACAGAGTTGCTCAGTGTCCTCTAAATTTGGGGGAGAGGCAACCCTGTATGTTTTTATGTAGTTCAGTTTGATCCATACCAGACATATAGCCACCAGAAATTAAAGATCCTCCTATCTCACTGTTTTCTGGTTTCCCATTTTATTTGCGCTCCATCCCAGTATTTCTTTCCCCCCCCCATCTCCAGCTGCCCAAGCGGAGGGAAAAGGAGGGGGAAGAATAAAGGTTTCCTGCACGCAGACCAAGAACTCTAGCGTCGTTAACTCATTTCTCATCTGCCTGCGTTTCTCCTACTCAAGCACGCAGTCAAGGAGGCTGAGATCTTCGTGCAAGGGCGTTCAGCGGGACCCTTTGCTAATGGCACAAGTTTGAATTGTTTTCCCAACTGAGGGAGGGGAGGGCAGGGCCTGGAGCTGGCAGGCATTGCAAAACCAACTTTGCTCTCAGTATTGCCATTTGCTCTAACTCAATTTGGCAAGATAATGTCTTTCTTCAAAGATTTCATGGCTCATGTGATTCATGATGGTCTCTTTGAAAATTCTGGGTCATCAGATCTGCTCGTCATATAGCCCCTCGCCCCCAGGGGTTCTGTTGGAAATCTCTGGCTGGAAATCACTGGCAATTTGTGTATCACCAGGGAGACCAAACGCCGCCTCTGTACCTCCCCTCCAGATGCCCCCAGGGGTGTCCTTCAAGACCCTGTGCCAAGTTTCCCAATGCAGGGGCAGAGATAACACCAAGGTTACACACTGGGGCCTTGCTTGGGAGATTACACGGTTCAAATAGGGCCGAAAGTGCTTGGGTTGCTGTGTGCGGGGACACAGCCTCAAGGTGGGGCTGGCCATCGCGGCGGCTTTGGGGGAGCTGCGGCAGCCAAAGCCCTGGTGGTGGGCTGTCGTGGTGGAGGAGGAGGGGGCAGAGCCGGGGGACCTCAAGGGGCCACGTGCAGAGGGCGGTGTCAGGGCCAGAGCGAGCACCCACCCGAGGCAGAGGGCTGAGCCCCCGGGAGTCTGGGAGGAGAGGTCAGGGTGAAGGACAGGGTTCCCAGCAACAGGTCAGCTCTCAGAGTCGCCGCAGACCAATGTCCCCAGCAGCAAAGGGGCCTGAGAGGCCCAGGGCTGAGTGCAGGGGAGGGCTGACCTGGGGGGGGGTCAGTGTGGGATGGCGGACTCGCGTCCTGTCAGAGCTCTGATTTCTCTCGGTCCAGGATCAGCTCTGGCCTCTTCCCTGCACCCACATTCTCTGTGACCAAGGACTCAGGGTTTCTCCCAGGCCACGTGGCCACTGCGGGTCTCATTCTGTCTGGTGTAATAGCCGACTTCCCTCTTCAGCCCGCACCCCTCTACCACTATTTTCCTTCTTGGTCACTAACCCCCTCTTGGCCTGTGAGTTCTGCCACGAGCAGCAGGACAAGGGAGGCTCCAGAGCCCCCTCTGCAGTGTCTTTGATTGACTCTAGGAACATCGTTTATCATGGGTCAAAGTTTTTGAGGTTCTGAGGGGAGGCTCGTTTATATCAGGGATGTGGTGACCTGGCTGGGTCATTAGCAAGCCATCACCACACCTCCCCAAGCCGTAGTGACCACAGAGCCTGCCCGGGGGGATTCGAACACCATCAGAAGGCGTTCTTGATGGAGCCCAAAGAGGCCTTGAAGGGATGGAGGGGAGCTGCGTCTATGGGGAGCTGGTCTCCTGGCTGCCAGTGCTCCCCGATGTCACACGTCCCTCTTGCAGAGCCCTCTGGGTTACCTGGCACAGTCACCAGGGATTTGTTCTTATTGGAGAATCGGCGTCTCAGCGCAGACCTCAGCTTTCTAGGAACTTCTCACGTGGGGCTTCATAGTTCGACCTCCTCCACTCCCAACCTGGTCTGCTTAGTCAACTCTTGGAATCAGCAGACACCCCTGCTTGCCCTGGGGACTGTGTTTGTGGCAGGTGGACAGGCAGCCAGCTTAGGGAGGGCCAGGCCACGGACTCTCTCTGTGTGAGCCTGCCAGCTGCTCTGAGTGCACCTCCTTTGGAACACTATAGGCTTCGTGTCTTTGAGTTCACTCTATATCAGATTTTCTTTCTCTTTCTCTTTCTCTCTCTCTCTTTCCTTCTACAAGCAAAGGCTGTTTTTTTTGCAGCAGGCTATATAGCAAGGACACTGGCACTACCAACTTGGGTTTGGCAGAAGCTCAGGCAGTGGGGAGGGGGCAGTGTAGAGTGGACAGGGGAAACCCCAGGGTTGGGGGGGAGACCTTGACAGGCTGTGGGTGGGTGTGTTACAAGCTGGGCCTCTGGGAGACTGACTGCAGGAACATACTTGCCTTCTCTGGGGTCCTGAGTTAGAAGGGAAGGGGCAGGTTTAGGGAAACTGGCAGTCCTGGCCAAGTCCTGACTCTGGCTTGAATCCACGGAGGCTAGGGCTTGGCTTCTGGATGGAAGCTGCAAAGACCATGGGTCAGAATTCTCTTGCCATGTGCGTATGGTCTGGCCATTGTCTGTACATTTGGTTTCTCATGCTGCTTTCTGAAGTCAAAGTGGCTGTTGCTGTGGATCTGGGTGCAGACAGATGGAGACCACGCTCTTGAGTGTGGATCCAGCCTTTCCCTGTACCCGCTGCATGACTTAGAACTAACTGCTGAATCTCTCTCTGCCTCTCAGTGGGGATAAAACTTATAACCAACCTCACAGGGTTTTCAAAAGCACCAAATGAGTGAACGAGTGTTAAACTCTTGGTCTGAGGTCTAGGGAGAGTTGAAAATGTTAGCGCAAGTGCTGCCATTGAATATGCTACCATACATCTTACCCATAATTATTGTTTTCTCTATCCAAGGTCCCTGAAGAATGCTGATATTTATCTCTTCCTCCTTTGCAGGAGGCCTTGATGCCCCAGCCAGATAAGACACTGGCAAGCAGCGAAGCTCAAAGGGCCTCACACTGTGGGGCTGAAGAGTCCTTGTGCCTCATACTGTGGGGCTGAAGATCTAACATTCCTTCACTTTTTGTTCTTGGTCATAAAAGGAGAAAAATTTCCCAAAAAGTACATTAGGCACTACATTATATGCATCAGCACACTGCAAATAAAAGGCATGGAAAATTATCTGTTAGAAACTAATTATTAAACAATTTGGCCCACCTGACAATGGGAGACAACTTACTGAGCATGCCTGACAAGCACTGCAATACAATTATAGTAGGTCCTTCTTTTTTGTTTTCTCTTGAAGTTTCTTGGGAAAGTTTTTATGAAGCTATTTGATTTAAGGAATTTCCCAAGTTCTGATAGCTGAGCAGCAGCTGGCCTCCGGCTGAAGGCCATGTCTTTTGATGCTGAGGCTTTAGCTGATAGGGATGCACTGGCGGCTCTCCAGTGTCTTAGGTAATTGTCTAGCTGAAATAATAAGTTTTAATGTTAGGTCTGGTTTTTTATCTATTAACCTTGAAGGCTACCGTCTAGCTGGGACCGGTAGGAGCCAGTAGTCTATGGGAACATAAAACACTAATTGTTTCTGCTTTACAATGATAATGTATTTTTTTATTACTGATAATGAATAAAGACCTGCTGAGTCTCTCTGCAGAAGATACAAGCACCTCACCAAGTGTCAGTGTCTCCTCATTCTACCTCATCCCCTTTCGTTTTTGCCATCGCCGTGGCATCCTTTCAGGAACCCCTGACACATTTTGCTGAGGCTGGTCCCCGGCACTCCTTGGTGTCTATTTCTCTTGGGAAGGAAAGGCAAAATATCTAGAATCAAGAGCAATGAGGTAGAACCCTGGAGGCCACCCCAAGGCCTTGAACTTTACTTCATTTTGAAATCTGCATTCTGGAGATTAGCTTTGCTGGCCTTCGGGTGGGGGGGGGGTGGCAGGGCCAGGACAACCATCAGGGCCGCAAGAAGCCCAAAAGGAAACTGCAGTGTGAAGAACGTGGGGGTGGCTGAGCAGGCCCCCACCAGGGCAGCCTTCAGGGCTGGCTGGGCTGCTGACCATGTGGGAGGCTGTTCTGACTGGGGGCCAGGATGCCCACACCGGCTGGGGGAAACAGATGTCTCCCTCCATCATTACACCACAGTCACTCAAGTCCTCTTTCTGGTCCCGATGGAGCCCACGTCTTGGCCTTGTCCTGTCTCCTTAGAGCCATCTGGGCCAGCGCAGCGATCTTTGTCTTTCACAACCCGGACACTTTGAACGAGTATTGCTCACCAGGGAAGGAGTCTCACTGGGCTTGTCTGATGATTCCTCATGATCTGTTTGAAGTTCTGTGCTGTGGGCAGAGTCCCAAGCCCCAAGGACTCTTTCTGAGCACATAGTGGCCTATCTGATTGCCGGTGGCACTGACCTCTGGGTGAACTGTGTGCCAGGAGCTTTCACTGTAAAGTTGCTTTTCTCCCATTATAACCAATAGGTACCTTTGAGACGATGCCAGCGTCACACTCTCTTGACACTTTGGAAGCTGGTCATTTTAGTATTGAAGGTGCTGTTGAGTTCTTGCTGGCTGCACAGCAGACCCGGAAAACAACCCCCAAAGAGGGAACATTCTGCCTTTGGGACAAGCATATTTCTTTTTCAGTGACCCTCAATATGCTACAAATCTTTCCTTCATTATCAGCATCTAAATGCTGTGTATTCTGTACCGTAGATTTAAAAAGCATCTGTGACGCATTTCATTGCGTGGTTTTGGTAAATTTCATGTCTGAAATTCACTGTAGGTCTCTTCAAAGGGGCTTGCTTGTCTTCCTCTCTCTGCTTCAGCTCTCCCACCGCCCTCCCAAGTGCACTGATCTGTTATTTTATCACCTGATGCCACTGCAGAAATGTGAGCCCCCACTGGCAGAAGCTTGTCTCGCGCACTGTGTCACCACGGCCGGGGCTCCCGACAGCATACGGTGCTGAAATTGCTGGAGAAAGAACTGACCCTGGTTTTACAGCCAGTTTCTAAACTATTTCCCAGCTTTGGGTTCTGCAACCTTTCACAGTGGAGAAGGCAGTGAGCACCTGGGGCCTGGAGTTTGGGTACCTGCCGAGCAGATGGCACCCACATAATCAGCCCCCAATAAAAACCTCTGAGCACTGACCTTCCTGGGCTCCCTGGTGGATGACACCCCGAAGTCTTCACGCTGATACCTCCTGTCCTGCAAGAGGCCCCCAAAGGCACAGACTCACCCACTGCCTTATCCCTGCTGCTCTTGCTCTAGATCCTCTTATCCTAATCACAGCCACACGTCCTCTGGGTGAATCTGCTCTTGGGGAGCTTGGGCGGTGCCCAGCACACGGCCCTTTGCAGAAAGTCCCGCTGGGCCCATTTATAGGAGCCCTGTGGGCACACCTAAGCAGAGACCGTTCTTCTGTACTAACCGACCCTCTCGTCTGCAAACCAGCTCTCCCCGTTGGCCCGAAACCAGCTTTATGGCTTTTTCTCTGAACCAGCATCCCATCGAGATGTGTGTATTGCACCCCTACCCCACTGTGGCTTCAACGGTTCTTTCCTTCATGTGCGACTTTGACTTTGAGAAGCCGGGGGGCCCTTGGCTGTGGCAGATCTGGGCTTCTGACTGTTTTTCCTCCTGGAGGCTGGGGTGCAGCCCCAAAGGCGCGAGAGGGTCGGCTTCCCTGCCTGCCATGGTCTGCCCAAGCAGGTGCGAGGCACCCGGGTCTGCATCCACGCAGACCTTGGGGAATCCATGGCAGAGGAGGTCCCCGAAGGTCTTCCTGGACTCCACAATAGCTACTGGCATGCGAGGGCGAATGAGCAGCCCCCTCATCACCGGGAAGGGACACACATGAAGGACCTGGATTAACTTTACATGGTGGGAGCCAAGGCCCACCTCAGCCTGACGGGCCAGTCCGACAGATTGGAAACCACCAGAGGTGACAGGTGCGCGGAGCCCTTCAGACACGTGCGCGGAGCCCTTCAGACACGTGCATTCGGCGCCTCCCTGCTCAGGAAGCCACGGGAGATGAGCTCATCCCGACACCCCAGCTCAGCACGAGCATCATGGCCAGGTAGTAACAGGGACCTGCCCGCCGCCGGGGCTTATTTCCTAATAGCTAATAGCGGGGCGCCCACAGCCTCCTGGCTGTCTGCATCACACACCCACCTCTCAGGGGCTGTTCTGCCCCGGCGCACCCCCCAGTGGATGCAGCGGGGGCGCGTGATCCTGGCCTGCATCCATCTACCAGAGCTCATGGCTTCTCCCCTCCAGGGTCCCCTGGGGCCGGACCTGCCGTTCATCTCGCTACACATGGGCGCCTCTTCCTCCTTCCTAATGTCTCCAAGCTATTGGCTGATTTCAAAAATATCTTTCCCACCCTTCTTCCTTTCCCTTAGCTCTCCATCTTTCCCCGGGGCTTGCTCGGTGGAGGTGAGTGAGATCAGTGATGTGGAGTCTCTTGTGTCGACAGCAAAAACGTCAAAATTTAGCAGCCATGCTAAGCCAGTCAAGATCCCCCAAAGCCTTTTAAGTGCCCTCACAGATGCTTCGATCTCTTGTTTCCAAGGCGCTCTCTCCCTCTAAGTAAGCCCGTGTTTCCTCATCAGCATTTATGAGAAATAAAAGAACCTATTTGTGACCTAGTTTTCTTAATTTTAAGCTTCGATTAGTGGCTACCAATATAAGAACATTCCTCCATACTCCTTTGACTTGCAAACACACCAGTTTTCTGCAATTTTGTGAATTAAATGGGTATTTTCTGTCAACTGCTATTTTGATAGCATTACACCTATGGGAACATATGCTCTGAATTCCAGAGAAATGACTTCCAAGTAGAGTTTTGTGGCATGAACTGTGTGCTGTCTTTGGGGTGTGGGATGGTCTAGGGTAATGGGGAAGATGAGGATCCAAGTGTGCTTATGGTGCTTGAGAGCTTAGGGTTATCTTATTCTGTTGAGCAGCGAATAATTTGATTATACATGGAGTCTTGGGGCCATATGATGGCTTCTTAATAATAATATTAATGACATTAAAGTTACAACCACTGATGAAGTGTTTCCTGATGAATCATGCATTGTGTAAGTTGTGTTATAGGCTTTCATGAGTCAATCTTTATAGTGATCCCCAAACACAAATATTATTTTTTTTATACAAGAGCTGGGGTACAGGCCAGAGGTGCGGGAGGGTGAGAGGAATCACCAGAGACAGAGTGGAGAACAGAACAGGCAGACAGACTGAAACACACTGCCAAGGGGAGCAGTGGGTGAGACAGGAGAGGTCTGCTGCGCCATGTGGGACTTTCCCTGGCCGGCCGGGAATAGAGCCCATGCTGCAGAGGCTGTGGACAGCTTCACAGCACTGTGCTCAACCTGCTGCACCACCGGGGAGGCCCAAACACAAATATTATTAACCCCATTTTCCAGATGAGAAACTCGAGATTCGGAAAGGTTAAAGTACTCTGCCAGTGTCACATATCTGGAAATATGCTGAGTCTCATTGACTCTCAAGCATCATGAAAATAAACAAATGGGTTCAGCCAAGTGTGGTGTAGAGAGTGAGCGGGGCATCCAGACACCATGGACAGGCAGCTTAACACGATTGTCACCCCATCAGCAGTAAGAAAACGTTGCTATTTCATTGGCCAAAAATAATAACCTGATGCATTTGAATTGACCTTCGCCTACAAAACACCCTAACACATGGTTCATCTGATGCTCACAGTGACAGAGGACCGTGATGCTCTCCGTTCCATCTGGACAAGTTCCAGCTCTCATCTGTCTGCAAGGAAGGATACGCCTGCCTGCCTCACTGAGATCTGGTGAATGTGAAGGTCCTGTAAGACACAGTATAGTGATAAAGGCAAAGGCTTTGGGAGTTCTACTTCTGGTTAGGAGGTAGAAGATCTCAAAAAGTCACTTCTCCCTTGGTCCTTTGTGCAGACGCCCTGTTCTGCACCACTGACCTGTGTCTACCTTTATACCAGTATCACCTGGACTGGACCACTGTGTCTGGACAGGTGCTCTAAGACTCAACTTGACTCAGCCATAATCCTTGGAAGACCTTGCTGGCAGGAACCGACATCAAATTCCAAACAAGCTTACCCACCGAAGAAACTACACCAGTGCAATTGTTCAAGAAACATTCATTTCTTTGTTTTCCAGAAAGTGGCCATATTAGTTTTTTCTTCTGCCTGTGGCCAGAAAACTATGACCAAAGTATAATAGGTATCTCCAAGGGCAGGACTTCCCTTTTAGCATTTCTAGAACCTTTTTAAGGAGACACATGTTTGACTCATTTTGCCTTGGAAAGACATCCGAAAATATTCCACTGTGAGCTACTAAGACTTGATAAATTCTATCTGTCGTGTCTAAGCCAAGCCTTCCTACCCTGGTTTCCTGAATGTCCTATCTTTGCCTGGCCCAATTTTTTCAGAGCCAAACACCCTGTGAATTCACGGGAAACACATATGAAGCCTCAGACAGTGTGCATCCTCTGTTCTTGTCCCACCTGCCACTTCATCTCCTTCCCCCATTCCAAAGCACGCAGAGGACACCCCAAAACCAACCTGATTTTAGCATCGTCCAGTTCTCAGGGCGAGAGGTGTCTAAAGACAGCTGCTCAAGAGTGGTTCGTTGCTGGATGTGGTGGGAAACAGGAGGCCACTACCCCAGCCCCATGAGTGCAGAAGTGGTTCAAGGCTAGAAGTTAATCTTTTAATGCACCAATGTCCAGTTAGGAAGTAAATGAGCAACTACACTGGATCAAGGTTAATTTAGAAAGGAACTCCGTGTGCTTTGCAACAGTGCCTCAAAATCAAGTGAAGTTCATTGCAAAATTGAACTTCGAGATAAAGTGGTTGCTTATTTACTCCTAAAGTGCACGTTTGTCAGCGATGATTATAAGAAGGGGGTGTTGTGATTTCAGGAGGAGAATAGCAAGAGCTATGGAGGGAGAGAGAAAAGGGAAGGGGGTGGGCTGCAAGCACCCGAACCTGGGAGTGTGTGGACAGGGAGCAGCGGGGACGCAGCTGGGACGGTCCGAGGGGCCCTGGGAAGGATGCCCATCCCTCTCCGGACCACAGCATCTAAGTGGACACGGCGGACGGGGACAACATTAATGTTTTTGAGTGGAGAAATGATTCAGTGATGTAGGCAGAAGGCTGGGAACTCAAACATAAGGGCGCCTTGAAAAAATGACTCCCCCAGGCCTCCCTGGTGGCACAGGGGCTTAAGACAGTGCCATCAAGTTATCTCCAGCCACTGCAGCAAGAATTCGAACCCTGGCCAAGGAGCTACCCACATGGCACAGCAACCTCTCCTGTCTCCCCGCTGCTCCCGTCAGCAGTGGATTTCAGTAGATCTGCCTGTTCTGCTCCCGACTCTGTCTCTGGGGAATCTAGAGACACCCCACAATTCTGGCCTACACCCCAGTTCTTGTATGCATAAAAAAATGACTCCCCCAAGAACTGACTTGTGGCTCACTAAGGTCATGATCAGTGTCCAGTGGTCCAACGGCCCTTCTGTCTGCCCTGACCAGCCTGGCCATACCTCCGCAGTGTGACACCGACACGAGCACACATGAAGTGCTATGACATGCCCGACACATCACGTGCGTTATTTCACTCTATCCTCACAGCGACCTTATGGGAAGACGTTATTTTCTCTCTCTTTTTTTAGAAGAGAAAATGAAGTTAATGCATTTGCTCAAACTTTTTGGAAGTAATGTGCAGACTTGGGGTTTGAACCTCGCCTGGACCTCCATTTGGCGGCATGTACAAACTGGAGGCGATTCCAAAGACTCCAGTGGCGTTTGCCTCTTTCAGGCTCTGTAGTTGGAGTGAAAAATAACAATTATCTTTCTCCCTCAAAGCCCTTTCTGTGTTTACTCAGAGGGTCATGGCTAACTTGTGCTTCTCCACTAGATGGCAGGATGACTTCAGAAATGCTTTGGCTGGTGGCCATAATTGGGGGTCTGGAAATCCCTTTCTTTTTCTTTTTTGTTAAAGATTTATTTATTTATGCATACAAAAACTGGGGTACAGGCCAGAGATGCAGTGGGTGAGAGGATTCACCAGAGACAGTGGGGAACAGAAGAGGCAGACCAACTGAGATCCACTGCTGAGGGGAGCAGGGGGCGAGGCACGAGAGGTCTGCTGCGCCATGTGGGTAGCTCCCTGGCCGGGGATCGAACTTGTGCTGCAGAGACTGCGGATTACTTCATAGTGCTGAGCTTAACCCCTTGCACCACCAGGAAATCCCTTTCTCGTGTCTATTCTCACCCTTTCCCAGCCCTAGCCTGAGCCCACCTGCAACTCTCACATCAGCCCATACTCCTTCTCACCATTTTCCAATCTTGGACCACACCCCTCCCTTCCAGGAGACTTTACAATGTGTGAACGCAGATGCTGGAGCATAACTAATGCCCGAGGTCAACTCTACAGCCACTTAATAACTTCCACCTGTAACTTACTCTTCCTCAGCCTCCGTGTCCCCATAACATCTCTTACACTTTAATGAGAAATGCGTTCATACTTATAAAGTGCTGGTGTCGGTTAGAGCAGTGGAGATTCTCATAAGAGAGTCTCAATTTGGACTGATTATTATCCTGAGGCCTCTTGAATCTGACCCCTGCCCTGAACTAAGGAACATTCTCTCTTGCAAGGCAACAATGGTAACGCCAGCCTCCTCTGCTCCGTCTAAGTAAACTCCTCTCCATGGAGAATGTCTAGCTCCAGGCTGAGCCAGTCGAGTTGTCTTTGTTTAGCATCTCTTGAATTCCAGAGAATGGGTTCAAGATGGGACCAAACTTGGGACTTGCAGTGGGCAGGACAGGGCACCTGCAGGCGTAGTGTCCCAAGGAGGGTGTTTCAGGAGAGACTGCAAACAGAAATTGGTTTGGGACTTGATGGACAAAGTACCTGCTTAAATTGGGGGAAGACAAATGGTGGGTGGTTCCTAGCTTCCCAGAGGGCAATACAGTGCCTCCTATGGGAAGGAATTCCTGGTCCCCCCACCCCCAACAGAGGGTAATTCAGCCCCTCCAGACCTGCCTGGTCACTGCTGTGCTGCCCATGGAGCTGTCTTGCTTGAGTTGATTCTAGAAGTTGGAATAAACCCTGGACTTTGAGGTCTGTGTTCAAGGCCACCAGCGTTAAAGACCTACCTGGCCCTTTGGAGCTGTGGGCAGGTTAATATTAAGGAACTCTCCAGCCCTTTGGAGCTGCAGGCAGGTTAATATTAAGGAACTCTCCGGCCCTTTGGAGCTGCAGGCAGGTTAATATTAACCTGGAGTTGTTGAAACCCGAAGCCAGGCCAGTGTGGATGGGGCTCAGGGAGACGAAGGGACGGCCGGCCTCTTTTTGCCCCACTGGGTTTGAGCCGGGTGTGGCTGTCCCCTGGGCTGGACAAATGCACAGGGTGAGTCGCAGGGAGGAGGGGCTTGCTGGAGTGTAGGCCGATGACTTTCATCATGGCCTAAGGTAGGGAGAAAAGTTCCCCTCCAGTTGCTGACTTCTCTCATAGGTACATAGATGGGGTTTCTGCAGGTGGACGGGAGTCAGGTGCAGAGACCTGGGGTGAAAAACTCTCCCACGATCATAGGGAAAGTTGGGCCATGGGTACAGGACTAGAATTCAGGAGCCCAGAATCCGCCGGGTGCGTCACCACGAGAGAGCCACTGTCCACACGCCTGTCAGTGCCTTCCGCCCACAGAGAGGAGCATTCTCTGCCTTCTGCCTCCATGGCCTAGTTTTACCTGTTCCAGAACTTACGTTATTGGCGTCTTTTCACTCAATGAAATGCTTTTGAGATTCATCCATGTCGTTGCTTGGAGTAGTGTATCCACTACTTGTTGCTGAGGATTGTGCTTTTACGTGGTGAACGTAATGCTCACCTGCTTGTCCATCCAGCTGTGGACGGGTCTCGGAGGTGGGGGGTGTATTGTGAACAGCACGGCGATGAGCATTCTTGTGCAATTATGCAATGAATTCTTCGGTGCACACACTTTCATCTACCCTGGATAGATGCCTAGGGGTGAAATTGCTTAGTAACAGGGTAGGTGTGTTTTAACTTTGTAAAGTTCACAGAAGTCGCCGTACCATTACATGTTCCTACCCCAGGTACAAGAACTCGATTGTTTTATTTCTCGCAGGCTGCCCTCTCTTTCCTCACAGGCCATACTTAGAACAGTTCCGAGAACCATAAAGTTGCTTCACAGAGATCTCCCAGAGCATGTGTCCCAACAAGATGCTTTCTTCATAGGAGAAAGTTCTCTACTCTCAGACCTTAGGCCCGGCAAGTAAAACAAGGTAGGAGGCGCCAGAGCGAGGCAGGAGGGGGACAGCTCAGTCCCCCAAGCAGGATCAAACCCAAGAGCCAACTTGACGACAGATGTTCTAGCCAGATCCCCCTCATATCCAAGAGGGGCTTTGTAACAAGTCACTATTCCATCCCCAAGTAATCAGAGAATTTATTTGCAGTCTGTGAACTAATTGTTCCCATACTGAGCACAGATCTTAACTAAATGCCCTAAGTGACATTTAAATTTCTGGTCTCCATTATGAAACAGTTGATAAATTACCACGCTCATATCCTGCCAGCAGAGTTTAATTTAATTTGCTTAAGATTGCAGCTGATTTCCGAGATCTCTGAAACAAGCCGTGGAGTAGATACCCCAGGACATAGGAGGAGCACGAACTGCGTGTCCCGGAGGTTGTCACCCACCCGCTGCCCAGTCACAGCAAGTCAGTCACCCCTTGGCTTCAGATCACTCAAGACCAATGGGAACAAACATTCCTGCTTCCGCCCACCTAGCTGCCTCTGGAGGTCCCCGTGAGGTTAACTGCACTTGAACACGGCTCTGTCACTCCTGCAAGAGCTTGACCAAGCTCCTTACCTAACATTGCTCCTAATCTCAGTTTCACCCCCACACCCGAAGTGGAGCTAACACATGAGCACCGAGGAGGTGATTATGGGACTAAGTAATGTATGTGTGTAAAGTGCCCACCACAGCAGGCCTGTGCCCAACAAGAGCCTCTCAATCAAGCAGGTGAATTGTCTAGATTATACAAGGGCGCCATCCACCATGTGTCAGTTTCTTCAACTGGATGGAAGTCCAGAGTTGACAGCCCCCCTTAGCTGGCCTAGGTACCCCATCCTGCAGAGAAAGCTCACAGGTGATCGCAACAGCGCCTGACTGTAATTAAGTTCCCGCCCCCCCCAGATATGCAGGTGCCTGGTCTCCAGCAGCCCCAAGGGCCAAGCTCCAGTGATACGGGGCCACCCTTCTTCGATATTAAAGAGCAGGCACAGTCGTGGTCACTCGGTGATGTTCCAGCAGATGGGGTGCCCGCAGGTGCTCATCCTCCCCAGGTGTGCCAGGCTGCACCATCTAGGTGGTCACTCCTCACGCCAGTCAAAGCACAAACCACCCAATAACACGTGGCTGGGAACAGCCTGACGCTGGGCAATGCGGGGCCCTGAGCTGGCTTAGTCCAGGCTGCATAGCAGAGGGCGCTGGCTCCCTCTCCACATTCCTGGGGGTTCCCGAGCACCTGCTTCTCCTTTTGATATGCTGCGTTCTTGCTTCTGCTAGTTCCTGGCCTCCTCCTGTGTCTTGCCTCCAGTAGCCGATTCCTTCTTTCATTCTTTTCACTGACCCACATGTAAAGTACACCTTCTGTTCTTCCCGTTCAAGTTCTTTTATTTCTCATCACATACAATTAACCCGGCTGGTCTGCTATTACCTGAACACCAGGTTTTTATTCTAGTGCCCGCTTGCATTCTGCTGGTCTCCCCTGCTCTTCTTGTAGCACGTGACTTCTGATGCTTGTATTTCTCTTAAATTCAAGCAACCATTTTCTGTAGCCACCAATTATATGTCCTGGTCCGTGCACATAGTATAGATCCACATTGAAACAATTTTTAAAATCATATAACATTGTTGTCTTTATATTACAGTTAAAACATTGCATTTTGGGCTTCCCCGGTGGCGCTGCGGTTGAGCGCTGGGTTGCGAAGCTGCCCGCAGCCTCTGCGGCGGCGGTTCAATCCCCGGCTGCTCCCCGGGCCACAGAAGGAGGGTCCCACATGGCGCGCAGACCTCTCCTGCCGCCCGCTGCTCCCCTCAGCAGTGTACTTCGGTCTTCTGCCTGTTCTGCTCCCCGCTCTGGCTCTGGTGAATTGTCTCACCCTCCCGTGCTTCTGACTGTACCCAGTGCTTGTATAAATAAATAAATAAATCTTAAAAAAAAAAAAAAACATTGCATTTTTTTTTTTAACAAATAATGCACCTAGATAGGCAGTATTTTTGATGAACTTAATTTTAGGATAGAAAATGATGCCCAGATGAAATGTGTGTCGTGTCTGGGTGAGTGGGACGAGCATCTTTCCATTCCTGCGACTTCTCTTTGGGCTGCAGGCACTCTGAGGAGCAGGGGCGTCGACCCACGGTGCAGTGGGATTTGCTCCGGCGCCTCCCTCAGCCTGAGCGCCAATCCTTGCGATTCCCCATCGCCCCACTAGATGACAGCAGCGTCCCGGAGACTGGGTGGCAGTGGGCGCCCTGGGGATGTGCAGCTTGAGCTGGAGCCCACGGGAGCCCTGGACTTGGGGCGCTGCTGCGGGCCCATGATGACCAGGTTCCCCACCTGCTCTGGCTTCAGAGCAAGCGCGGGGTCGAGTTCAGGCGCGCAGCAGTGTGGCAGGTGAGACCCCGTGGGCAGCAGACATGGGAGCCCAGCCCCTGAGCTGCGGCCTCGCTGACCGCCCCCCTCTCCCCCACCCGCCGAGGACATCTGCTGGAAGCTGACCGTAAATATTTACCTTTCATTAAACATGTCATCGCCGCCATGCATGCAGGATCTCTCGAGCACCCGCTCAGAAGCCGGGGCTGGGCTGGGGCTGCACACGCCGAGCTGTGACCCTCTGGCTCCTGCAGGACGTGCCTCTGGGGTTCGCCCCCAGGGGAGGCGTCCAGGGCCGGCCAGTCCTGCTGTCCTGCTTCGGGTGTGTGAGGTGCCCGCCACAGCAGGCCTGTGCCAAACGAGAGCCTCGCGATCAAGCAGGGGAATTGTCTAGATTATACAAGGGCTCCAACCGCCGGGTGTCACTTTCCTCAACTGGACGGAAGCCCGCAGAGTTGACAGCCCCCCTGAGCTGCCCTGGGCACCCCAGCCTGCAGAGAAAGCTCACAGAAAGCTGAAACCAGGAGAAGGGATGAGCGTCTAGACGGGAAAACAGGTCTCCTCTGGGCTCCCAAGGAGCTGAGGATGACACGCAGGGTGAAGAAGACACTGACCCTCGCAGCGGCTCAGAGGCCACGTGCAAGAGGTGGCCACACCGCTGTGATGCAAGCCCCGAAAATGTGGCCTGTGCGACCGAGGAACCCACTTGAGATGGTATTTGAGGGCAGTTCAAATTTAAGTAGCCCTCTGTAACAAGAGGCTCCTGCAGTGGCCAGGGAGCCACCCAACGCAAGCCCCGGCGTTGAGGGTCTTCGCCCCGCCAGCCTGCATGTCCCTGTCATAGACACGTGTTGGTGATAACACACATGTCGTTTAAACACATGTCAGAGAGTGAAAGACTCTCAAACAACCCGCTGAAGTTGGAGCTGGACTGGAAGCAGTCATTTTGGGGGTGATGGGCGACTCTCAGGAGGGGCGAACTTACACAAGAAAGTAGGGTGAGCCAGCTGATGGGGGCCAGCGGATGGTTTTTGAAGACAGAGACTAAAAGGAGCCTTTCTCGCCAAAAAGAGAAATAAGACAGCAGTGTGAGGGCAGGAAAAACAGGAGGTGGCCGAGGAAGGCTGTTGGGGCTCTCAAGCACCTTCCCCACCATGAGGCCCCGGGTTCTGGTGGAAGGGGGAGAAGCTGGGGCAGCGGAGCTGGTGGCTGTGGGTTCAAGAGGGGAGGGAAAGAGGCTGAGCCTGGCTGGGGGTGCAGGGGGGCCTGGGGTGCCATGGGGAATGAAGGGAGAGGGAGTGTGGAGGGAGAGGAGAGGCGGGTGGGGGGATTAGAAGAAGTGGGGAGCGAGCAGAGGGAGGAGTAAAGGTGGGGTGGGGTGGCTGAGAGCCGAGGTGCCCAGGCAGGTGTCAGTGGCAGCCCAGGCTGAAGTGGAGACCACGCGGGAGGCTGGTGTTTGTGCATCAAGAGAAATTCGCGAAGATCATTGACGTCTGCTGACTTAACACTTCTCCCCTGCAATTTCCTTTTCCTCTTACCTATTTTTATAAGAGAATAAGCAGGCGCATCCTGCTCATTCTCTTAATAATAATAATAATGGACCACACCCCTATGCTCGGGACACGGGGCGAGATCTTCAGTGGGGACGGAGTGGGGGTGGCCGTTCGAATGTCACCTGCATTGTCGTGTGGTCTCCAGAACCACGCTCTGGGGTGGGTGTGGTGGGTTTCCCAGCTGAAGACACCGGCGCTCAGAAAGGTTAAGAAAAGGCTCGAGGGCACTCCGCGAGGACGAGGCAAACTCCAGCTTTGCCCCGAGATCTTGGCACCTGTGTCTTGTGTTCAAAACTGATGGACTTCGGAACATTCTCACACTTTTGTTTATGACAACTCAGGAGAGAAATGACTGGGAAAGAAGAAAATGGAATTGAGATTTTTATAGACATTGTTTTTATAACCCCTTGAATCCCTTCTCTTTGGAGATGCCGACTAGCTTCCCCCTATGTTTTCAGTGTTCGTAACAGAGGACAGTTTTGAGTCATTGATCCACCTTCCATGCTGTGTTGCACGGGATGGTTCCTTATCAAATGACGATGATGTTGATAATTAAATGATAATAGTCACAATAATATAGCAAACTTTTTACACTCTAGTAAAAAGGATACAGCTGTGGCCCCTACCTAACTAGAGCAGAATCACTACCAGTGGAATTGGCTTTTGTTTGGCAGAGGAGGTTGCTCACAGTCTGGTGGCTCAGGTGGAAGCAAAGGAACATGGACTGACTTCAGGTGGACAGTTCATTCTACCTGCGCACTTGTGCCCTGCTGTCCCAGGCACTGTCGCAGGTCTCACCCTGTCACTCTGGTGCTTGGTGATGCTCAGTGCCTCCAGGATTGTCTGTAGTGGCTCCCGGTTGCCTGTGATCCTCCACACCTGTGTTTGTCACATGCTTCTGGCTGACTTGGCATTGCCAACTGGCTGCCTGGCCTCCCCTCCCAGAGCTGTGCTCTCAGACACCCCAGAAAGAGGGGGCCACTCTTTCATCAAGGGCGAATGCGTGCAGAGTCCTCTCATATATAGAATTCTTCTGTGGTGCCAAATGATTCTGGCTGTGGCAATGCCTCCAGGAAATCAGGTTTAGGCAATTTCATGAAGTCTGTTGAAATTATTACATGCAACATGAATCGCTATAAACTTGCTAAATAGCGGGCCTCCCCGGTGGTGCAGCGGTTGAGTGCTGGGCTGCGAAGCTGCCCGCAGCCTCTGCAGCACCGGTTCGATCCCCAGCTGCTCCCCGGCCACCGGAGGAGGGTCCCACATGGCGCGCAGACTTCTCCTGCCGCCCGCTGCTCCCCTCAGCAGTGTACTTCGGTCCCTCTGCCTGCTCTGCTCCCCGCTCTGGCTCTGGTGAATTCTCTCACCCAGTGCTTGTATAAATAAATAAACAAATAAATAAATAAATAAATAAATCTTTAAAAAAATAGATAAATAAACTTGCTAAGTAGCTAAGAAGCAACAGACATTTGGTAATTGCTAGTTTGGCAATTGGACCATTGGACGAATTAATACTTTGCAAACTTAATTTCGGCTGGTTTGTTTTCATGCAATTGGTGTTTGTGAATTTCCTTTTCATAAGCTGACTTGGCTTCCCTGTTCCTTTCTAACACTTTCCAGTCTTTCCACTCCTCCTTAAGCATTATCCCTCCACCCCACGCTGCCATCACACATAGTCTGTACCCAGGAAAGACTCTTCCCCTCTCGGGAAGCCCCTCCGGGTATAACGAGGAAGAATTTCCTTGGGGGACTGGCTGCCTGGCCAGTGACAGTGATGGGCAATGTGCTTAGATCATCTGAAGATTGCCTGGGGCTTTTGCACACTGGTCGTTAGATATTTCGAATATCTTCTCTGACAATCATGATGTTGAAATCATTTCCTATTTTTAAAGAGCTAATCCCTGATGCTGGTACTGGGCTACTCTGCAGAAGATGCTCTGCTCTTACGCGACGGTGAGCGCTATGGGCAAACCCACGTCTGTATTTTTCTTGGTTGCATTCGGGTGATGGGCACAGGGTCTGGCACAGAGGCCTAATGGCCAAAGAGAGGCAGGACTGGTCTGATTCAAAGCTTTCTAGACCTGTGACACCGGCTGAGTCCCGCGACCTCTCAGAGGATCTGTCAGCTGGGCGAGGTGACAGCCGCCATCTTACACGCATGGCTGCAGACAGCGATGGGCGAGTGTTGGCTCTGATGAGGGAATGGACAAGCGCTGGTCTGATCCTCACAGCACCCCAGCTGCTTTGCTCTTCTTAGAGGCAGGTAGACCCTCCGTGCCCTTTAGAGATTTAAGCAAAACTTGACTCACTTCTCAGCAACAGGACCAAGGAAACGTGATCTCTCCGGAGGGTTTCCTCGCCACTCGCTCTTCTGTTCTCGTTTACTTCCTCAACCCTCTTGACGCTCCTCCAAGAATCCCAAATCAGATCCATATTGCCACAAGAAAGCCAACAACTCTTATCATTTCAGAAGTGGGTAACTTGAGTAGCTTTCCATTGGTTCAGCAGCACCTACTCACCCAGCCCAGGTCTCCGGGGGCTCCCTGGACCGTGTGTGTGTCAATCCTCTTCCCACGGACCAGCCTCCGAGCCCCATGACCCTGGAACAGCGCCATCCTCATCCCCCTCGCTGGTCGCGTCATTTCTCACGAAGGGGGCTCCAGCCAGGAATTTGTGCCCTCGTCTTCTCCCACCCCTGTCCTGGCCTCCACCCAGAATTCTGGTGAAAAAGTGTTGCTCCATCTCGAGTGTATCTTCTCTTCAGAAAACCATGTCTATCTTGCTCCAGGTTGTGCTGACGAGTCGTCTTGCCCGGAGTTTAGTGAGGACAAGACAGGGTTTGTTCACTTGTGGCATCGCGGCTGTCAACCTTTCCCCTGAGAGGCCGGCTGAGTCCCTGGTCCCCACCCTGGTCTGCTTCATCCAGCCCAGGCAGGTGGCCATCCTGGGAGGGTCCTGGGCGGCCAGGGAACTGGATCAAACATGGCGGCTCGTTGGGGGTTAAGGGTGGCCTGGACAGCAGCCAGAGGCAAGACACCAAGGTGGGGTGGGGGGTTTTCCCTCCTACCTCTGGTCCTCTGTACCCAGTGAGAGGAGAGCAATGGTGCATTTCTCAGGCAGGTTTGGCTCTCTAGTTGGGATGGCTCCTCACTCTGACTTCCTATTTTCCAGCTATAATCCTGGGGCGCTGTCACATGTGTCTGCCACAGGAAGTCCATGCTCCTGGCGAGGAGTTAGTGAGCAGGTGTTTCCTTCTTAGTAGTTTGTTTTACTGGACTCACTGTCCTGTACCTGGGTCTGCTGGGGAGTGAATGGGGCGGTGGGTGGTCACTCATTCTCACAGGTAGCCTGCGGGTCCTCCTGGCCAGAGCTGAGTGGCCTGGGTGTCCACAGGGATTCGCTCTCAAAGACTGGAGCCCCCTGTGCTGGCCCAGTGCTGGCCCCTCTCACGTGGCAGCTGGGCCTTCCTCCGGGCTCACATGTCCTCCCTCCTCCAGCCCCTGTGAAGACTAAGCCACTTCCCAAAACCCAGGTCCTGCTACGGTCTGCTCAGGTAGGTCTGATTGTCCAAGTTGACCTCTCGCCATGTCATGCAAATCTTTGCCCTCTTGCTCTGGAACATCGTGTCCTCTTCTGAATGCTCCCAGATTCTAGTCTGTTTCCTCCTCCTCTGGGGCTGGGGCTGGGGCTGGTCAGGGTCTTTTTACATTTTTCTCCACTAAGACATGGTGCCAGGTAGTGGTGAGATGGAGTAGAGCTTCCTAGGATGATCCCGGCCCAGCCGACTTGCCCCTGGTCCATTCTGGAAAATGTTGGTTAATTTTCCAGGTCTCTCGAGTTTCAGTCACACTAGAATGTCTCCTCCTGCCAGTCTGTAAAGACACCGCAGAGATGTCAGCATGGGGTAGGGCTCTCCTGGCCTGCTGCCTTCATGGAGCTCTGGGCCCGCAGTGCAGACAAGCGTCTGGTGCCCACAGAGGCCCCAGACCACACGGAGATGGGGTGGGGCATGGACTGCGCCTCCATGACAACAAAGGGTCATTGGGTCAGGCTCTGTCCCTGTCAGTCCCTTGGAGACTCGGCCCTCAGGGGGAGGGCACACGGACAGTCAGGACCAGCCTCCTGGCCCCTGTGGGCCTCACTGGCCACATAACCCTTGGCGAGCCATGCAACTTTCTGAGCCTGACCTCTTTGTATGGAGTGGGAGAACGATAATGTGATTGTAGAAGCATTTGTACAAGGATTAAGTAGCACCGTGCGTGTGGCTGACCTGACGTGTGGTTCCTGTTCAGGCAGGCATCATGCCAGCCTGGCTCTTCAGCAGGACCAGCCTCATGTCCCCCCAACCTGGCATAGGTATTTTTTCCCTTCTTGTCTTCCAAGCCCACCTGAACTCCATCCGACCCTTTACAGCTTTGTTCCTGGACTGATAAAATCCTTTGAGTAAGGGGAGGGGAATTCAACAGACTTTATCAGACGCGCAGGCTGCACACCCCAAATTCATCCCCCAACCTACTCCTGCTTCTCCCCTGATACTAGAGCCTGATGTTTTTTCAAGGGTCCACTCTGTGCCGTGGAGCCATGGGCCTCGAAAAGGGACCCCGTGCCCAAGTCAGGAGCAAAGGGGGCTACTCTGCTAATGGGAGCTCCCTCTCTATGCCAGAGCTGTCTGGTTCTGGGGTGGGGGGCGTGCTCTTACTCTAGTCAGTGAGTTGGAGGGGGCGCTTGCCTGGGGAGCTTCTGAGAAAAATTCTGCGTGCTTGCCTAGAACCAGCGCTGGAGACACCACGTCCGTGGTTACTGGTGTCTCTGGCCGTGAGGAGGGCAACCCGGATCACCCGCCATCACTGTGAGGTTGGCAAAGGAAGGAGTAGGGCCCTTCCTTTGCTGCGTGAGCAATTCCTGGAGGCACTTTCACTTGGGACTTCTTATGCAAGAGGCTTCCTTTCATGTGAACCCATCTGAGTGGGGGTTTCTGTTTCCTCTGGATCCTGACTGATGCATAAGGTGCCCGGGGTGGGTCTGGATGATGGGGAGATGAACAGGGCAGATACTGGCTCTAACAGTCCTCTGGGGAGGTGCAGGAGGACATGAAAAGCATGAGTAGAGATTTGGTAACGGTGCAGAGAAGTAGTGTGGGGGGACAGGGAGGTGGGTGCTAGCTCAGCCACAGAGGACCTTGTAGAGACCTGGGCTTCTTTTCCAGAACGAGACAGCTGAGCAGGAGTTTCTAAAGTTGAGCAATGGCCTTACATGGGTTTACGCCCTGAACTGGCAGGTGGGCAGCGGTGGAGAAGCTGGAGCAGGTGGAGGGAGACACACTTTTCCAGACAGACTTCTGCAGCCAGACCAAGTAGGCAGAAGCTGCTCTGTGCTCTCACCCCCTACTCCCATTGCCTTGATGCAGACGTAGACCTTCCCTTCCTGGTTCAGGTTCTTCCTGTGAAGGATAAAGCAGGGCGAGTGGGAGAAACGGTGACCTTGGGGCCTAGTTCTGTTCCCACAGTGGCCTCTGTCACCAGGGGAGTGAGGTCCACTGCCATTTCCTCCCCCACTGGCCTGGCCCACCCACCTTGCCCACCACCATCACCGCTGCTGTTGACAAGCCTCAGGTGGCGGCAGGACAGCAGGAACCCACTGTGTGAGAACGCACAGGAGCCCGAGAGCAGAGAAAGTTGGGGCTTGGGTGAACTTCTGAGTTCTCTGCCCCCGGTGGCTGCAGGCCGTGCAAAGGAGTGGCCCCACAAGACACATGTTCAAGGAAAGGCCCCATGGTTTCCAGAGCAGGTGCTGCCCAAGAACAGAGACTTACAGGGGTGACATGAGGGTGAGGCCTTGGGCTCTAGGCCGGACCAGCTGGGCTTGAATTCCACCTCCGCCCTTTATAGGCTGTGTTACTTTGAACCTGTGTTACTTTAGCCCAGTTTCTGAACCTCTCTGTGCTTCCGTCTCCTCACCTGTGGAACGGCCTCCCTAAGAGCAGTTACCTAAAGGGTGCACGAGATTGCAAGAGTACCTGTGACGAGGAGTTGGAGCTCAATCGACATCAGCAATTGTTCTAGAAAACTGAAAACCTGTGGGGCGGGAAGGAGCATTCCACTTACGCTGTAGCATCGACGTGGTTGCCTTCCTTAACTGCATCTACGAGGAGATGTGCACGGCTTTCTCTTCTCTCTCAATCAGGCTTTTGTTTCCTCTCTTGCGCTTCAAAGTCACCCCTAAGTCCGGGATTTAATTCTCGGCTCTCCGATCAAGGGTCGGGGCGTTTGAGGGAGGAGGTCACTGCTTCTGAAATTCTTCGGTTGGCCTCGAGGATAGAATTCTTGCTCCGTTCTCCTCTCTCCTCACTGGCTGCTCTTCCTCGGGATCCCTTGCTGGTCTGTTCTCATTTCCCCGACTTTCCGCATCAGGGAGTTGCTGGAGTCCATCTTGCATATGTCTTCATCCCAGCAGGTAGGAAATTCCATGTTTCCAGTTTCTCAGGACACTTTTGTCAGGCCTGTTCCAACAGTCAGTCAAAAGACAAGGAACAGACCACTGACCTGTCCCACATGTGTCCCCCGCTGCCTGGGGTCTTTCTGTGGCCACTCGCCCTAACCACCCTTCACCTGGCTGCAGCGCCTGAGGAGTGTAGGGTTGTGTAGAAAGTCTACTGAGCCCAGGTTGGGGAGAGCAGCAGCAGCTCCCATCTGTCTCACTCTGCCCTGGGTGTTGACTCCCTCCTTAGGGACAGCGAGTCCCTCTCAGAATCCCTACAACACTCACACCACCGCCTGCGGCAGCAAAGCATCTGCTGAATAAACAGATGGAGATCTTTCCTGAAGGCTCCATTTTTAGCTAACTAATCCAGCCTGCAGGTTATATTTTGGTGAAAATGACAGGCAAAATGACTGCAGCTCACCAGCCTTCTTCCCAGAGGCATAAATGTGAAGAGGGAAGGAGACTGGAGAGGGCAGGCCCATGGCTCCCCTTCCTGACTCTGTCTGGTTCTACATTCTGGAAAATAACCCCAAAGTTCCCTGACTTAATTTTTGTTTATCATGAAAAATGAGACTGAGCTTAAGATGGGTCAGGACCTCACATACCAAGTAAACAGGGAGTCAGAACTAGAATGCTTGGTATTTGGTCCGGGGGGTGTTCAGAGGGGCAAGGTGCGATCTAGGGCTTACCTTCTTTCTTTCTTTTTTTTTTAATTATGAAAATCACAAAGTCAGATAAAAAGCCTTACTTCTATCTTCTGTCCAATGAAGATGTATGAGATTATCCTAGCGGCTGCTTGCAGCAGCTCTGCAGAGAGAAATATTAGTTCTATAAACCGATACAATGTCCACAATTCCATCTGAAACTGAACTTAAGGACCACCAGACTGGGAGGGACCCCAAAGCTGGACGGAACCCTGATGAATGAATACAACCACATTATAAGCTTCTCCAGAGAGTGAGGCAAAAGGAACCGATTGTCTTTCTGAAATTTACCAGCAAGAATGCAGGTCTTAATTAACAAAGACCAAGGTTGATTTTTCTTGCTGCCTTTTTCTCTGAAAGACAAATAATAAGAAATGAATGAGGTTGAAAGCAAATGAAAACCACATTGGGAAATAGAAGCATAGTCAAACTTTTGGCTGAGCTGGTTGCAAAGAGCTAAATTTCTTTAATCATCTCACTGGAGATGTTAGCCAAAAAATGCAATATGACATACAGACACACACACACATACAGGCACACACACATTTCCACACCATAACCTCCTCCTCTTTCGCTGTAGATGAATCAAGATGGTGGAGACAGAATATGATGAGAACCATTCCTGCTCTCCACCTACTTTATAAAGGGCTTTGGTGATCGGTAATCTTTGCTGCCATGGTTTTGGGGAATCCATCTATCAATTTGTAGTCTTTAAACGTTCATTGTGTATTATGTGTTGGCTGAAAGGAGCTAATAAACAGCTGGAATAGGTAACATATTGGGACTATGCTAAGAAAGCAAACTATTTAAGATCCAGATTCTTCTAATAGATGATTTTCCTGGATGAATATGAACCAATTTGGGCCTAAAAGAACACTACTCCATCTGAAGTTGGGGATGAGATGAGAAATGATAACTTTACTAGAATTAAGTTAGTCTTTTATTAGCTTACAAATGGATGAAATGCAGCTTTTTCTTGTGTCGAGTTCAAACAGAGGCAGAGCTGCGGGCTGACTGCGGTGTGGTCACGGCATTTGCTCCACCGCAGTCCACTGCACAGTCCCCGAGAGTCCGTTTAAAGCTTGAAAAATTACTGTTGTCTCTGTTCCTATAGAACAGAAGTGGGCTGGGTGAGACATGGGCTTTTCTAATCAAGCCTTATTTAGAGTGATATCAAATAAACCTGGTAGATTGTAGGAACATTTGTACTCAACTCATGGAATTTCCATTTGTTGAGGGAACTCTGTTGGTGCAACTCCTAGCCACATCCACCCCATTAATCATTCTCTCCTGGGGAGCATGGGGGGACTCAACTTACTGATCAGCTGGGCCTGCTCAGCTCAGCTCCACCCTTCCTTCTCAGAGGAGTAAATCACTGAGAGAGGGAAGCTTTCTCTTCTAGGGGAGGAATCCGTGCCCTCATGAGGTGCAGCACCGGCCCGATTACTTGACTAACATTCAAGAGCTTCCTCCAACCAGAGCTATATTAGAATCAAGGGGTCCTTTGTTTTATTTGTCAAATTTGTACAGAACATGGGCAGGGAAGAGGGGTGCTGTTGTTGGGCTCCCTCGGACACCCCAAGCTGAAGAAATTTGAATGGAAATTGCAGTTCTGAGCCTATTTCCGTCTTTCCTTAGGTGTTTGAATGTGGGAGACGTAGAACCTTTCTGTGCTTCAGTTTTCTTTTTTTGTGTGTGGGACCCTCGCCGGTGGCCGGGGATCGAACTGGCACTGCAGAGGCTGCGGGCAGCCTCGCAACCCAGCGCTCAACCGCTGCACCACCGCTGCATGCATAATGGGACTTCTCTCCAAGACTTGTTTGTATAATGCAGTAGACTGTCAGAGACTTTTTTCCAGGCAGAGAATCCTTCAGGGTCTCCTTAGAGGTGTTTCCTGAAAATCTCTTTGAGTTACATATGAGTTGACTGATAGGGCTGTAATTTTCTGAGAGGAGACTACAATTGGACCGTCTGTTGTTGGAGTCTTCATGAAACTGCGTATTTCCTTGCCAAGAGAATCGCTGGCAAGGGGTTATGAATTGTGTGCAAAAGGATCTCATGGACCTTCTGGGAAAATAAGAACCTGGGATCTCAACCCTGTGTCCTAAGGATCAAGGTTATGGTGACCCACTGAAGGTGGCCAAGGGAGCCCTCAGCAAGGCCTGGGATAGAGAAGATACATGCGTTGCTGAAAATAAAATCACCTTGAGGAAAGAGGGAATCTGGGTTAAGGACCTGATCTTAATGCAGGGCATGAGTCAGCTGTCAGGACACCCTGAGGCTGTGTCACAGGCAAGCTCAGTGTATCAGCTACAAAGCCAGAAAACACTGTTTAGCTCGAGTCTAGTTACCAAGCAGTGCTGGCTCTGCGGCTGGCTGTGCTGAGCTCCTGCAGCTTGCTCCAGTGTGTGTGGATCTGTTGGCCCACAGGGCATCTAGGCCCGCCTTGGCTGGGGGGGTGCAACTGCATTCCACAAGCGAAAATGCAGGATCCTTAAGTCCTGGTCTTAGAACGGACACACAGTCACTTCCTCCTTTTTCTTGGCAAGTCCTAAGGACAAATGCAAATGTAAGGGGCAGGGAAACAGTGCAGAGACACCAAAGGAACTTGCCAAAGGACCAGGTAGCAGGGAGGAGTGCGCAATTGTGACCAATGATGCAATCTCTGCGAGGGGGGAGGGCAGGTTTGGGTACCATGTGGTAGGGTTCATGGTGGGGCTCCCCCAGACACAAGCACCTGCACACCCAGGTTTGTCCTCTGGAGAACCACGGACGCGTAAAGAGATGTGAGCTCAAAAGAGTTGTCGTCTTTGCCTGGCGGAGGCCATCGCAACAGAAGCCAAGGAGCTGTTGAGTGTGGGGCCCGGGTGAGCGTGGTGGGGTTCAGTCCTCTCTCTGGAAGAAAGCAATAAGCCTCTTTGCTTATTATCTGTGTAAGTTCCTGGCCAATCTGAGAGTGTAGGCGAGATGCTGGGGGTGAGTGGGGGGGTCAAAGAGGATTAAAAAAATCACATTTTGGGCTCCCTGATGATACAACATGCAGGGGCAGAGAGTTAACTGGAAGATTAATGAGGCTGTGGCCAGGAATGTGCCCCGAATCAGTGACACAGGTAATTCCATGTTCGCAAGCCAAAGCACTCGCACACGGGTCCCCTCGCTTGCCTCTGCCGGTCTCTTCCCCCCCCGTTGCCTTTATTACCTCCTCCCACATGTTGCAGAGTTTATAGTTAGAGACACTGAGGAGAGTCAGGATTCCTCTTTGGAAAATGGTCAGTGTGGTGGACCCAGAGAATTAGGCGGCTCCTTCTGTTTCTTCCTGTCCTAAAATCAGTTTGGATTCGTCTTTGCTCCCCCACTTCCAAAGGCTTCATGTGTCCTGGAAATCCAACCCCAGAGCTTTATCCAGTGGGGAGTAAGGGATTCCTGACCCTTGTTCAGATGGAGAATCCTCTCTTCCCACAAGCCCGCAGCCGTCAGACAGCGGACCGGGCGCTGATGCTCCTGTGGTTAGTGGGCAGCAGAGATCTGAGAGCAAAGGGCGTTCTCCTGCCACTCTGCTCCCTCCCCACAGAACTTGGGGTCCTCCCCCACCCCTCCGCATGGCTCCACCCGGTGGAAAGTCTGGAGTCACAGAATGTAATAAGAGAACACTTTTAATGAGCAAAGACAGGACAGCAGATCTCTTTTAAGGGGCCTGCATGGCAAAAGTTTAATCATCTTATTTGCGCACCAGGACACAAGACCTTCTTGTCTACACTGCCAGCTCGTCTACACTGCCTGCTCATTTCTGCTAAAGGAAAGGACAGCTCTGCTGCCAACCAACACCCGGTTCTCAGGGGGTCAGTGCTTTATAGACACTTGTAAAGAAGAGACAGGAGAGGAATTCAGTGGAGTCTGAATATGGGAGCGTGTCGGGGCAGGGAGGTCATGGGGGCTGGGAAAATGGGTTGCAAAAATATTTGAGCTTTAGCTTTCACGATGTAACTGTACTGATGGCATAGGTCACAACGGAGTCACAGGGTTTAAAATTCAAAGGTGCCAAGTTATGCTGGATAAACCCTTCCAATCCCAAGAATGTGTGTTTAGAGCCATTTAGTGAAAGACACACTCCTGGCTTTATGGATGGATGGTGAGAAGTGCAGTGTGGACAGAACCCAGCCACCTTCACGCTGCTGTGACGCCGTGAGGTATGTGCACAGCAATTGGCATAACGCTGACACTGTCCAATAGGTCATGTAGCAACTATCTCATAAGACACAGACTTGGGTGGGGAAATAGAAGTACCTTTATTTGTCCTGTTTTGAACCTTACTTTCTACTTTGAGTCCTGGTTCAAATTTCAGCAGAAAAGTGAATGTGGTTAGTTTTTGGGTAAACCCAGATAAATCTAGTGATTCCCCAGCGCAGTCATGGCTCAGATTCCCTTCTTTCTCCTGACCCCTGCTCGCTCTTTGCTCCAGGCAGGAGAGGGCTGGTGAACACCCACCTCTGACTGCTTTTGCTAACAGGGTGTCAAGCGGGTGTGAGTGGGGCTGGCACCTGCTTCTGAGCCTCGTGGAGCCGTGGTGCTCTGGTGGCCCGCTGCTCCGGACGTGGCCTGCCCTCTACCCATCCAGGAAACCCGCCCGCACACCGCAGTCCTCTTCCATGCCTCTGATCCTTCTAGAATGTCAGCGGTCGTGTTCACAGGCTGGTGCTCCTGCCAGGGTGTTCCCTCGTGCTGATCCAAGGCCCCCAGGCTCACTGGATCCCCAGTTATCCTTTGTGTCTCCTTCAGGACCCTTTGGGTATTTGCAGTCGGCCGTCCACGCCTATCGAGGTACAGAAAACCTGGCTCCCTTTTATTACGCCATTGTTTCTGCCCCACTGCTGCTGCAGCGCAGTGGCCCGGCTTGCCGTCTCTCTGGACTTCAAGCAGGCAGTAAGACACAGTCCTCGCCAGCCTCAGATGTTCACACGTGAAAGGGGTTCCTCTGTGTACCCTAAAGACACACCCACGTCTGTGATTCGGTTCCGGGGAAGGGACAGATTGGAAGGAAGCACAGCTTCTGCCCTGCAGCTTGTCCACTTTCATTCCCCTCTAGCTCCCCTCCCCAGGCACCTGGGTGTCTCATCCATTGGCGTGGAAGCAGAAGAGGATGCAGATGGAGGGCAGGGGCAGAGGAGAGCTGCTTGCTGACAGCCTCGTTCAGATTGTCCTGTCTTCTGCCTGGATGGTTCCTTCTGGAGGGATGGAGTGTGTTGTGCTTGATCCGTGTTTCTGCAGAGATTGGACTGTGGGGAGCTGCTGAGGCCACCTGCCAATTACGTGTGTGAGGTGTGAGTAAGGAGCAGCGCCCGCCACCTCTGCGCGTGTCAGCTCATCCTCATCTTGCTCTCCCGGCTTCTGCGTGCTGTCCAGTAACCCCTAGGGGAGCAGTTTTGTTTGTTCTAAAAAGGCATCTGTGGATGAAGGGCAAGAGCATTTTTTTTTCTTGTTTGTTTTTGTAGAAGAACTGGGGTGTAGGCCAGAGGTGTGGGGGTAAAAGGATTCACCAAAGACAGAGTGGGGAGCAGAACAGGCAGACTGACTGAAATACACTGCTGAGGGGAGCAGCGGGCGAGACAGGAGAGGTCTGCTGCGCCATGTGGGTAGCTCCCTGGCTGGGGCTGGAACTCAGGCCACGGGGGTGACAGCACTGAGACTTAACCACTAGGCCACCAGGGAGGCCCCCAAGAGCATTGGTCTTGATGTGAGATGACCAAGGTGGAGTCCAGACCTGACCTCTTCATTGCTAGGTGACCTTGAGCACAAAATTCCTTTGAGTCAAGATGTTCTCACTTCAGACTGGGGTTCAGATTGAAACCTTTCTTTCAAGGCTGCAAACATTAAGTCAGGTAATGATTCTGCAGGGGGTTTAACATCTATAAAAGCTGTTAAAATCTCAAGGTTATTGTTCCCACATCCTCCATACATCGAAATCACCACTACTGAAGAACATGCAGGAAGACAAACATTAACTGTCCCCGCAGACACCCTGCTAAGATCCCTCTCTGATTACTGGTAATGAAACAATGGGTGGTGACCCCGCCATAAATAAATAATTTACAAGGAGAATAGTCCTGTGAATTTCTGGTGTCCGAAGTTATCGAAAACAGGATTCCAACAATAATGGCAGGTGCTGCTGGGGCCCGTAGATGGGCAGGCCCTGGCCCTGGCACTGTTCTGAGCACTTCTCAAGCAGTAACTTGTTGATACTCCTGCTGAGCAATACCATCCTAGCTTGGACTTGATTTTGACAAAATAATTTTATATACCTGTTATGAACTTAATTTCTAAAATTCCTAGAAGGAAAGCTAATTCTAGGATGATGATATTTGGAGATGGGGTGTCTGGGAGGTGTGTCCGTTCACATGAGGTCATCAGGGTGAGGAGTAGAGGCCTTATAAGAAACCTCGGGGCTCTTCCCTGTCCTCTCCCACTCCCCGCTGCCGTGTGCACAGTGGCATGCTGTCCATCTACACGCCAGCGAGAGAACTCTCGCCAGACCTGACTGTGCTGCAGCTTGATCGTGGCCTGCAGCCTCGAGAGCTATGAAAAACTAAATCTCTGCGCCAGTCTGGGGCGCTCTGTGATGGCAGCCTACATTGCTAATGCAACACCTTATAAATCTTTTATTTCTCCACGGTTGGTTTCCTCCCAACTGCCTTAGGCAAAATCTATTTCTAGAGCTTTCTATCACCTTCGCTGGAAAGGCAAACACACATCTATCAACCTCTGTAAACATTTTCCTTCTGTCCACCATGCAACTGAAATCCATCAAATACTTACCAAAATACCACACCGTATCCTCTCTCAAGTCCACCTTCAACGATCCATTTAATTCGAGGAAGAACATGGGCAAGCCCCTGTCAGTTTTCAAATACACATGCATGTGGCAAAGAGGTATTTTTCTTCCATTTTTTTGAGAAACAACAGTTTTTCTCTTATCCTCTCTAGTAAACTGTAAGCTCTTTGGACACAGCACACTGTCATCCTCACCTTTGAATGCTGAACAAACCCTAGGACAGACCAGCCTGGGTTTCCGTCCTAGTCCCCCAGCTGTTGGTCATCATCGGGTCACTCAGTGGCTCCAGGAGTAGAGTTTTCATGTCACCTCTCTGAGGACCCAGTTTTCTCATCCACAAGATAGGCTGCACGTGCCTGCTCCAGAGGCTTGTGGATTCAAAAGAGCAAACCTCTAGCACACTGCTTGATGCTCAGTTACACCCAAATACAGACTGTATTGCTAATCTACCCCAAAGAAAGTGGATTCCAGAGAAGTTAGGTTGCTCACCTCAGTGTGTAAGAAATAGCAGGGATCCCTCAGGGCCCAGAAAGCTCAGAGTCTGTGCCGACACCTTACACAGCAGAACAGCGGCTCCCAGGAGCACAGAGAGGCTCAGGGAGCGTGCGGCCTTGGCTCAGGAGAGAAGCCAAATGTTGCCTTGAGGCCCCGCTCCAGTTCAGGACTCTGCACTTCCACACTTCCTGCCTGCACCTGCCCAGGTTCCAGTTCTGGGGTGTGGTCCTAAGGGAGGGAAAGGAAGGCTCAGATTTCTGGGAGTGCAGTGTGTGTGTGTGTGTGTGTGTGCACGCCCAAGCCCAAGGCCTGCAGAACAAAAAAGCAGGGAAACCCCAGCTCAAACATCAATGACGGGAGACGCAGCCTGAAGTGAGGAGCCTTGGGAAGCTGGAGGGAGGTAGGAACAGCTCCAGGATAAAACTAGGAAGGCCCCTGGCAGCTGCCGTGGGCGCACTGCAGGCTGAGCTTCCAGCGGGGTCAGCTGGAGCAGGGGACTAGCAGTCGCAGGGCTGGTGGGGGCCAAATTTCCCTCTTTGCAGTCATGCCGGCGCTGCTCCTGCCAGGGAAATTCCTTCTCATTTTGGGTCTTTATAAAACGCCCGGCAGAGCAGGCCTTGTGCATTGTTGGGATTAAAAATCTTCATTGACTTGAATTGAAAGTCGTCGTCCATGGGGCTGGGTAGGGAAGAGGCCTGGGATTCCCCCGGAGCCTCCCTGCAAGGTCCGCTGCACCTTAAATTACATTCAGAACAGTAAATAATTCTTCGAAGGCTTTCACAGGAGCAGGACACTCATTTCAGGGCCCTGGACAGGGTCCAGGGGCTTGCAGTCTGAATTCTTCATTTCATATGTTTATGATTCTAACATTACCCCGAAAGATCATTCCCAGGTTGCCCTGGATCGTGAAGCAGGAAATCAGAACTCGTTCTCAGCCCCACCACCAACTCCCGTGGTTCTAGGCCACGGAGCGAGCTGACTGTGGACGCTGCTCTCAGCGACTGCATCTGGGAAATGGAAATAGCGAACACCCCCTCGAACACAGGAAGATGAGTTAGAGGTGACGCTTGCCAGGGGAGAGAACGCTGCCTGTCTCACACATTCGCCAGGGACAAGATCACGCACATGTAGAATCACCCTCTTTCCACTGGAAGTGAGAATTATAGTTCTTGAACGAGGTGATTTATTCTCCTGACGTTGGCGTGCAGATGACTAGTCATCTGAAAAATCGGTCCCTCCCAGCTCACATCAAGAGAGGATAAATAGTAGTGGAATCAGTTAGCTTTAGAAAAAGGCAGTAAAACTCCCAATAAAATCACCCACTAAACTCTGATCTTGGCTTTGGCTCAAATCCCCACACCAGGGCCTAACGTCTGATGGGAAATGTTTGCTGAGTGCTCGGTGCCAGCTCCAGATTGGGGGCCAGCAGGCATTATAAATCTCTGTCACCCCTGTCCAGCCCTGCTCCCGCTCCCCGTGCACAGAAACACCACCTGTGTGTCTTCTAGGGAGCCCCGGGCTCAGCCAACCTGGAAGTTCCGTGTAACCCAGACTCCCTAAAACCTGAGGGCCTGGGACACTGCAGGCATCTACGGAGTGAATGAGGCTACAGGTTTGAGCAGTTCCACTTACTCCTCCCTGAGAGAAGACACGGCTGAGTGCATGTTGACGGGACCACGGCGGGCCCCAGAGCATTGGAGGGCCCCAGATATTTAGACTTGTTGAGTGCGCTGGGTCGATGATCAGCATTTTTATATGTTTGAACTCACTGGTCACAGTCAGGCTATGAGGTGGGGTCTTTGATCTTAGTCCCACTTTATAAATGAGATCAGTGAGGCCACAGGGGGTTTGTCACTTGTCACAGACAGTCTCGCTCCGAATTCTAGTCTCCCCACTCGGTCCAGTGTACTCGACCTCTGGCCTCCACCGGGAGCAGCCTCCTGGCAAAGGCACAGGGGGAGGCATGTCAGGGCGCAAGAACAGACAGAATGTGGCTTCTGGGCTTCACGATGGCCCCAGGTAGAGAGGCTGAGTCTCCCTCGTTGCCGCTGGGCTGGGTGTGGTCAGAAAGCAGGTTGCTGGCCACAGTCTGAGCGTGGATTTCTGCCCTTCTCGGCCAGTGGCACCAGAGGCTCACCCAGGATGCCTCCCAGCCCCGACTTCCCCAATCCTTCGCCCAAAGGTGACAATCAGCGCCGTGCTTGACCATTAGTTGATAAACACCTGTGGCAGGTAAGAGACCCAGACGCCAAGTCAAACACCAGGGCTGGAAGAGATGGTGGGGAACGCTTCACCCAACCTTCCATTTTACAAACGCAGAAACCGAGGCAACTTGCACAAGGTCCCAACGTGCTCCTAGCAATGAGGGGAGCACAGCCCAGGCCTCCCGACCAGGCACCCGCGAGGTTTTGCTGCTGTGCATGCGGTGCTGGCTGTGGCTAGGCCCTGCCCGGGAGTGTCCTACCTGCCGGCAGAGCCTGAGGGGGCCCGCAGGCCTGGTGCAGCCCACGCTTCGCACCCCTGTGGCCGGCAGGCCCTGCCGTGCCGGGCCAGGCACCCAGCCTCAGGGATTCTCCCCAGGCCTGTGTAGAAGAATGATCCCCAGCAAGGCATCCGCCCCGGCCCTCCCCCCACCGCCCCCGAAACTTAATTAATCATGTTTGCATCTGGATCCAGACAAGACAATAGCGGGGATGTGTTTTTGGTTAGGAACTGAAGCTGCATTCGCAAAGGAATGTTGATTAGTTAGTGGTCGGTATCATTTTTCATGCCTTTTTAAGTTACAAAAAATTTTAATATCAAAGCATTTCTCCCTCCACCGCACGTATCTATTTCTCATAAGTGCATTCTGCTGGCATAATTTTCTTTTCCTTCCTGCGGGCTCTGTTTATGAGATGATCCATCAGGTTGTCTCAGAGTCTCCATCCAGCCCTCCGGCAGCCGGAGGCGTTCCAGGTGAGCCGCGAGCCTCAGCCGCAGCCTCTCCCCATGTGGAAGCAGAGGAGAGAGAGAGGCATGCGCGGGCGGTCACCCCCTGTGGGGACAGCCAGCTCCCCATTAGCTTGTAGAGGCCAAGGCAGGCCCAGAAGGGCCCCCCAGAGGGAAGAAAGTGTTCCAAACCTACTCTAGACCCGCAGATGTTGAGGCTGATCTGAATACCTTGATGCAGTCTTCCATTGTATAACCAGGAAAGGATCCTTCGGGTGAGAAGCTCCCCTAAAGCAGGAAGCTTGAGGTCCACACTTGCCCGCATGGGCAGAACAAGTCAAGTCACAGCTGATACGTCTTGGCAGCAAGAGGCGCGGGGAGTCCCTGGCCGAGCTGGCCGGCCCCCCACGGCCCCAGCTGGACTCCCTGTGAGCCGCAGATGGTGGCGGCGTCCTGGGGGGCGGAGGCCCCTCTTTCTTTGGCTCCCTGGGCCCATCTCACCCGATGAAACTGGCTTTGGTACCAAGCGTGCCGTAGCCACGGGGCTGGCCGAGCGGGCCACGAGAGTGGGATGTTCTTGGCTGCTGGGTCAGGTCGACTTGGGCGAGTTTTAGAAAGCATCAGCCTCCAGTGGCTCCAGGGGAGAGGAGAGGATTGGTCGTGGGGGAGGACCTCTCTGGGGAGTCGGGGACCCGGTTGTGCTCGGGCACATCGTGTTTGCTATTTGACTGGCTCGGAGGCACAGCCGAGATCGTCGCTGGCAGGACCGACCACTGCAGGTTGACTGAGGGAAAAGACATAGAAGCGGAGGCAACTCGGAGACGACTCGGAGACAACTCTGGGACGACTGACAAGCTCACCTTCTTTCAATAGTATTTATTCAGGGATGTTTAACAACGTGACTGTGTGCCAGGCACTGCCCTAGAGGACCGCGCCGGTGCCATCGGCCTCCTGGCTTCGCATGGGGGTTTGGTCTGACTGGGTTTCGTTCCCACCCCCTGCACCTGGGGCCTCTTCCTAAGACGTGACCCTGAGCTTGGCCAGGGCCTGGGGAATGCACCTAGCTTCAGGGCTGATGAAAAGTTTTAGTGGGTCCACTTTTATACTCCGAGGCACAGCTGGTATGGAGCAGGGGTCTGCAGCCTCTAGCTGGGGGTGAAGTCTGCCCCACCCCCTATTTTCGTGAGTGCTCTTATTGGACGGGGGCCTGCCCAGTGTTGTCCAAGATGCTGCACCGACAGTCGGCTAGCTGAGGAAGAGACTGCATGACCCACTAGAATATTCACAACCTGGCCCCTTAGAGAAAGCGTTTGCCCAGGGATGCAAGATTTGTCTGTTTCCACGTGCAGAAGCAATAGCCAAACAGGAAGTATTTTCAGATTTCCCGATGCCTTCTCCAAACCCCAAACCACAGATTGCCTTGCTCATTAGAAAGTTCTTTTATTTGGGCTTTGATATTTTTAGTCTCTGTGATTCCAGCCCCCTGTCGAGAATGTCTAGTATCAAATGGCTGTGGGAGAGAGCAAAGGAAGACAAACGTCTTAAAATCTTTAGCCCAACGATGTACTTTAGAAACCAGAGGATGTCTGAATTCAGATCCGGGGCTCCTGGGTGACTGAATGAAGGCGGAGGACAGAGTCTGGAGAACTTTGTGTTCCATGTGGGGCTCTCACAGATATCAGGCAACTTGTACTGTTGATTTTAGAAATTACAAGTGTCTGTGCATCTATAGACACACGCGGGCGTGTGTGTGTTTTCATCGGCGAGGTCTAAGATGTATGTACAAACAACAAACACTGGGGACATTGTGGTCATCTGAAAGTATTTGGGTGGACACAGTCAAGCATTATGTAAATATTCAGTTTTATTTTCCTCTGGGTAGAGACAAAGATACTTTGGAGCTAATTTCGACAATAAAATGGGATTGTCGTAAGAAACAAGAGAAGCCAGAATCCAAGTTTTGAGAATCCAGATTCTTGCTCAGTGTGAATCATGTTTTTCTCACAAAAGCCCTGGGAGGGAAACAGCCTTACTCCCATTTTATAGAAAGGGGGGATTTAGGAAGATTCACTGATCAGCCCCAAATCATAGACTAGATCCCCCAGCCCTGAGGCTGCAGTGTGCCCCGAGGGAGGCCCGGAAGGGGAAGACAGACCGCAGAAGACCAGCTTGAGGGCTGGGTCTCCCATTTGGGTTGTGCAGGGTGACCTCTGCCCCAGGACCCCCAGGGCAGGGAACAAGTGTGGCTGGAATTGAGCCTGTGGGGAAGGGCCCTCCTCCACTGAGCTGGCAGTGGCCCTGCTTGTGGGTGCACACGTGGGCAGAGCTGCCACCTGATCTTGTGCAAATTAACCTCATGCTACAGCTTTCACTGTCCTGGTTTTCCCTGTCGTGGCCATCCCTCTTCACTGAAGACCCCTGGGAGGCCATCCTGCCGAACGCGCACCCTTAGAATGGTTTCTCCCAGGCCAAGGCAAGAAATAAAAAGGGGAATATGAGGCACAAGAATAAAACAGTGACAATGTAGACACTTAAAAAAATTGTTGCAAACATCTTTTAGAGTTAGTCCATCTCCAAACACCACAGCAGAATGGAATTCTAGGAAAGAACAGCCAATAAATATGTGAGTCTCTCGGGCCTGGCACTAATTCTGTGCCGGGACTGAAGATGCAACAATGAAGGATGCGGGCACTGGACTTCCTCAACATCATAAAACCTTTTCCACCAAGTTGGGCTCCCAGTTTTAGGTCCATATCCTCCTGTTGATCCCCCTACACAATCTCTGTGTCCGGCAGGTGGTTCTGGAGAAGCTTCCAGCCCAGGCCACCCCTCGCCACCCCTCGCCATGTCAACACAATTTTTTTTCCCACTACTGTACTGAGCTGGGGTCGTGAGCTAGGTTCCCCTTTTCCTTAAGTTAATTTTATTCCTGCCGCCCAGTTAGTCCCACTCAGTCCCTGCCCCTTGGTTGGGGCCACGCAATTCGCCCCTACTTTCCAGTCGGAAGAAGCAGGTGCTGGCAGCTGTGGCCTCTTCTCTCCCAGCTCTTCCTGGGCTTTTAGAAATGTCTTCAGGGATGAGCTTTGCAGCCTCAGGCTTTAAGGACTGGCCACCCCACCCCAGTAGGGAAGGCTCCTTCACTTCCAGGGGCCGGAACCCCCCAGCAGGCCTCCACCTTCATGCAACCAAGAAAGACCTTCACATTATGTTTTTCTCCAGAAAAGCTAAATCTTTAGGTGGCTTGGAACCTCATATTTAGACTTAAGAGAAGGTCAACTTCATCTCTGCTGTCAATTTTATGTCCCCGGACAAATGCACTACAGTAGCCGTGAGGGGGGCATTTGAAGGAGAGCAAACCCCAAACCTCCCAGCCTCCCCGGCCCTGCTCTGGGGTCCAGCGGGGCTCTCCCCAGCGCCCTCCTAGCGAGTGCAGACTCCGGAGCTGGGTTGGAAGTCGCTTCCTCCATTAATCATCACCCCGCCATATTCATTTTATAATTACTGTTTTCATTTCCACTGTGCAGAGGAGGGGCGGATGCAGGGGAATTAAGATGCCTCCGAATAAGTCCTGGTGCAGAATTCCCACGCGGGGCCGAGGCCAGGGCGGGCTGCTCCGGACCTGCCCCGGGGGGCTGAGACAAGGAGCCTGCAGCGGGGCGCAGCCGGGGAGTCCCCATCCCGGGCAGGTACCAAGAACCCAGGGAGGGGATGGGGGGACCCGCAGGGGACACCCTCACCGGCCCCGGCTGCCAACCGCCGGGGAGCAGGCGCTGGCGGGCGTCCAGAGAGGATCCCCCGCACGAAATATATCGCGTGCTGACACTTTTATGACCCGGGCGCGCTCACAAAACACAGCCCGGTGCAGCGCGCGCTCCCTGCCCAGCTTGAGCTCACATGCGCCCCGCGCCTGCCACTCGGAGTCAGGGACGCCCATATATTTCCCGGCTCGGATGGGCCTAGCGAGTCTCGTCAGGTGCAGAAAGACAATAAATCACCGGCGAGGTCTCCGCGTGTCTATCCGTCAGGAGGCCTGTCATCTTCAGGCCTTGATCCACATGAAAGCCGCGCGCGCAGGACGCGGCACCTGGAGGCGCGCGGGGTGGGGGGCGCGGGGCCGGGGCGGGGGTGGGAGGGGGGCCGTGCAAATGTTCACAGCTCCAAGGGGCCGAGGGGAGATTTACACCTCCTCCCCCGGCCGCCCCTGGCTTCCTTTGCCTTTGAAGTCCAGAGACTCGGGTGGAGGTGGGGTGGCCAGTGCGCCCCGCCCCCCCACTTTTAGGACTTTTAGTATTCACATCACGTCTGCCTGAGGCTGCTCTGGGCGAAATGGAAGCTACAAAGGAGGCTCTGGGTCACCCCCCCCCAACCCAACCCCCGCTGCACAGGGGGGAGGCCGGAGGGGTGTTGGTCTCACCGTGGGGTCCTGGGTCTTGACATCCACGCCCGACCCCGTGCCACTTGGCAGAAAGGACATTGAGAGCGGAGTGGGGCCCTGGGGGGGGGCATGGATGCCAGTCCCCCAGGCCTGAGGGTCCTCTTGGGTAAGATCATCCCGTATTCAGTGCCTCCTAGAAGGCAGCACAGTGGCTGCGAGTCTGGTCCACCTGGGTTCAAATCCCACCTTGTGGCGCGCTTGGTTTGTTCAGAGGAAATGCCCATCCCCATGCCTCCCCACCTGTGTGTGGGGGATGCAAAGGTCTACCTCCCAGATCAGGTGCAGGAGTTAGAGGCAGTGCGTGCAGATGGCAGGGTGCCACCCGGAGTAAAACCGTGGGAAGGTGAGGTGACACTTGGGGATGGTTAACACACATTAACTAGGCGCACGTTATGGCCACTTCTAGCTCTAAGCTGGGCGCCCCGCGGAGGGTGAAGCCTTAGTAACGCCCACTTTCCAGGGCCAGGTACCTGCCCAGGGGCAGCCCTGGTTCTCCTGCTCACTTTCCCGGGGGATCCAGACTCAGGCGCGAACCAATCAGCCACTGTGACTTTGGCCAAGCTGGTAGGACGGTGCCACCCACACCTGCTCTGTGCTGTGGCACAGACCTGCCGGGAGGCTCTGATCAGTAATGTGAAAGCACTGACATGGTCTCTGAACCTACTATTCTAGTATGAGAAATCACAGCAGTACCTTATGAACAGGTTCGAGGCAATTGCATGCACACCAATTGAATTGTAAAAGGGTTGTCTAAAGTAGGTTTTATTATTTCCCTTTTACACATGAAGAAAATAGGTGAAAAGGGTGATTTTGCCCGAGGCTGTAAAGCTAGAATTTGAACCCAGACTGTCTGAACCTCAATCCATGTGCTAAATCGTGTCCTCTAATTCCTGCTCATGTGAGGGAGAAGGACCTTGTCTCTAGGCCAGAACATTCTTTGTCCACAAGCAACTCACGTAGTCACATAATCAGATTATTGCTTCAAGAAATGGAATGTTGGTGAGGGAGCTGGTGCTCTTAGTTCTCTTACAAGTCACTCTGCTATCTGAAAGTAGAGCATTCCTATTTAGTATGACTTGGTAGGTCATTTTTTGGATCTGGGAATGCTCAAAACTTTTTCCATATAAATTAGTGATAATAGCATTCCAAGACCCCAAAAATAACCCACCAAATCATGTCAAAGAGAAATGTTATACTTTTGTATAGTGAGGGAACCTTGCACTATTACCATTAATGTGACTCTCTATTTTGTTTGTTTTGTTTCTTGTAACTTCCCTGCTTCTTCTGTGAGAATGAAGGCTCCTGAGGTCACTTTAATCTTTTGTATATCCTTTACATCCCCACAGCTCTGTTTCTGCTGTCAACTGTGTGCACGTGAACACACACACACACACACAAGTAGGGTGGCCAGATTTACCAAGTAAAAATATAGAATTCTTAGTTAAATTTGAATTCCAAATAACTATTATTTAAGATGTGTGTGTGTGCACGTGCACATAGGACATATGTATGCTAAAAATGATTCATTGTAGGAAATTCAGATTTAATTGGGTGTCCTGTGTTTTATCTGACAACCATAACCAGATGCTCCCAACTTGCAGGTCCATCAACAGACAGTCAGAGAGGAGCAGTCTCTGTTGGAATCGTGGAAGGAGAGCTCAGAACACAGAAGTGTTTGTCCCAAGGGTATTTTCAGTCTAGCAGAGAATGTTGAAGCCACAAACTGGCTGTTAGACACGTGTCTTGAGTTTTCAAACGAGCACCTCTGAGAGTCAGGCCGGACCTGCCTATGCTGGCCACCTCAATTCTTTATTTCCACATGAATACAGAAAAAAAAAAATGTCCCTGATTATATCTCTGCTCAAATTTGTGCCAGTTTCTCATTTTCTGTAAGACTGAGCTGTCAGGGCCCTTGTGATGGGGCCTTGCCTACTTCTCCTGACCAGTCTAGCCATCATCCCAAACTTCAGACATAAACAAGTCTTCTGGTTCCTTATATAGTGAGCCACGCTCATTGTCCAGGTCTTCGCAAAGCCATTTTCTTCTTCCTGGAAGTGACTTTTTTCTACTACACACACTAGCGAACTCCTATAGATACTTCAAAACCCAGATTCAATGTTCCTTCCTGGACCTTTGCTTCCCAAGGCATGCTTAGAAACAATTTCCTTACTGCTCCCATAATCATCTATGTTTTCACATTTTTAGATACATCTGTTGGGATTTTAAAAAACAGTGTGCTGAAATTACTTATGTACGCATGCATATATCACCAGATTTAAACTCCAAGGTCCTTAAGAGTGGAGGCCATGTACCCCCAAAACCTAAAATGCCTGATACAATCAGAAACTCAATAAAATGCTTAGTGGTCATTAAATTACTTACTTAATGCAGACATTAATGAATTCCACCAATGGCCTCTACACAATGTCCTACCAATTAAATGCTGATTTAAATGCTGTTATTTCACATTTGTCGGTGCAAATGGATTATAAATGTTTGTAATCCCCCCCAGTGACTATTTCAGGACTAGCTGAATGACTGAATAATCTTCCCACGGACCTGGAAGGGCATGCAGTACACAGTAATTAGCAAAAGGACCCCAGTTAGGGGTTCAGGGATCTGGGTTTCAGCCTCTGCTTTTCCAGCTGTGCAAGTTACCATGGCTCATTGGGGCTCAGGGTCCTCCCACAAAGCGCGGGTGATCTAACCCCCCACATCTTTAAAGGGCTATGAACATGTAAATAACCTTACCAGCTGTGACTTGAACAAGCGGAGCGGATGGTTAACATACATTAATGCTGCAAATGGACACTCTTATTTGATCCCCCAACAACCCTATTGGAGGACTACTGTTCGCCCCGTTTTATAGGTGATAAAATTAAAGCACACAGACGTTAACTGCCTTTCTCCGCACTACTTAGCAAGCGGCAGGGCTGCGTGTGAACTCAGTACATCTGATTCCAATCCTGAGTCCTTAGATCATCTCTGAAGTTCCTGCTGCTGCTAGAGTTTCAGAGGTGACATGAGCGTGGTCGAGTGGGAAGAGCCGGCGACTCAGGAGCCACCAAACTGGAAACGGGCCCCAGCATCGTGGTGCCCGAGCTGTGAGAAGCTGGACCCCCAGCCCTAGCGGGTGTCAGTGCTTTCTAAAATGGCGATAGTCCTGCTCCGGCCTGGCCCTCCTGATCCACAGCACTGCTCTCAGGATCAAAAGAACATGGGGTCTGAGAGAGAGCTTTGTAAGTTGTGGCGTGCCATACGAATCTGAGTTATTATTATTTCCAGCTGGGGTTGTCTGGGACTACTTCAATAAGGGCATTATAAATGATTGATAAGACTTTACGTGGTATTTGTGCTTTAAGGGAGAACAAGTCTTAAGTCAAATGACTGAAACTCCGGTATGGAATGTTGGTTGCGGCATCTTAGACAGAAGGATTTGGACAAGTGAATGGGGGTTGGGCTCAAATCCAAACTACGGGTGAGCTTAACTTAGATTTCGTGGTTAGGAATGGCCATTAAGTGTTGATTATTATTAGTTACTTATTGAATAGGTCGAGGGAAGTTAGTGATAATATAAGCACATATTTATGAGTGTTTACCCCATAATAGATATTGTTCTCATTATTTTATATGTATGAATATTTAATCCTTAAAACACTCTGGTGAGAGGAATATTTCCATGGAAAATATGTCTACCCCCATTTGCCAAATGAGGAACAAAGGGTCCGGAGAAGCTAAGAAACTTTTGAAGGCTCACACAGCTAAGAAATGGTGGAGCTTGGGTTGGAACCCATTTATTCTGATCCCAGAGCCAGAAGGAACAAGAAAGGGATGGAAGGAGAGAGAAGGAAGGACAGAAGGAAGGAAGGACAGGAGGAAGGAAGGAAGTCTCTCTACAGAGCATTCCTTAGATATTTCGTCCTGAGACCTGGGATAGGCAACTAGACAGAGATTCAGATCCAAATAATTTCCCAATGAAACATGTCCTGAGGCAGTCAAGGGAAAACCTCTGGGCCCATCCTTGCTGTGAGGTGGGGCATGTTCCCCTTCATATCTGAAAGACACATAGCCACTACCAGGTGATGAACATACTACCTGGTGCTGTGGAATCACAGGAGAAAGGTGAAGGTGAGGCTTGGGGAAGGCCTTTGGCAGCAATGATTTCTGGGAGACTCTTACAGAATTCATAGTCTCCTCTTTTTTTTTACTTTACTGTGAAAAAATATTGTATCTAGAATTTTCCAGCTAAGCTCAATTTAGAAAATCCTAATTTTGTTGGCAAAATGCAAAGCATCCTAGTCAGGGGCCAGCCAGACACCCAGCTTCTCCTCTTCATCAGGCCTCATCGAGGTATCGGGGTACCGGCCAATATCATTGCACATGGTGAGTTGTTGTCCAGTTACCTTCTTCATGGCTGACTTGGTGTGGGGGGACTCAGCGATAGCATTGTGCTCAAGCTTCTTCTCCTGGGGGTGCTTTCCAGGGGGTGTTTGGGGTGCCACAGAGCCTCAGTGTCTTGGGTACCCAGAATGTGGGGAGCATGTAGATTTGTGTGTGTGAGTGTGTGTGTGTGTGTGTGTGTGTAGGGGAGTCAGAGTGGGGACTGTGGGTGCCTTTCAGTGCTATTTCCTTGGCCTGCAAAGTCTTTGCGTAGGCTTCGGCTTTGGAGAAGGCAAGAATTTGGCACCATCTTTGTGAAAAAAAGTCTTTTTAGGGGAAAAGAGAATTACTTCTCGGGAAAGCACTCACGATGTTTTCACAAGTGCAAGGAGAGGGCTTGCTCTAGCTGACACTCACCAGTGCTTCCAACACATACAAATCACTGTGCTTTCTACTTCCTTTTAACTTTCTGGGCTGAGAAGAGAAAAGGAAGGTGAAAATGATGATGGACTCGTCTAGAGTGACTTCATCTTGGCCTTTAATCTCTGCTCTTGGGAACAGGATGGGGAAAGAGACATCAAAGCATAATAGTGAAATGGTGACTGAGACACCTCTGTCTGGCTCTAAAAATCTGGAGACAAGGCCCTTACGTCCCAGCTTGCAGAAACTGACAGGCAACCATGAGGATACAGTAGAAAAGGGGGTAAAAAAAAAAAAAAAAAGAAAGAAAGAAAGGAAAAATCAAGCCCAAAAGCTGATGGTGAAATGCCAGGTGAGGGTGTGTACCTGTCTGCTCCAGGAGGCTTTCTCGAAGCAAACATATGGTGTGGCACACACACTCAGGAGCAGGTGATGCCTGCTCTAACAGAATTCCTTTGCTTTCCAACCAGGCACAGAGTTGGGGAATGAGGTATGAACCCACATAATGAGGGGGGGGAGTACAAATGTTACATTGCACAGGCCAACATGGGAGTGGTCAGCTGTGGGCTGGACAGGTAAGGCAGTCCTAGGTCAGGCATGCTGTGAGGCCTCGTGACCACCCAGGAAGTTCAGACTCCATCTTGTAGGTGACAGAGAACCCTTCATGGGTTTAAACAGAATTAGTTTTGTAATTTAGATATTCCCTCTGATTGGAGTGTGGAGGGTGGGCTTGAAGGGCGGAGGGCAGGAGAGAGGGAGAGTGGTTACTATTCCAGGCAAGAGATTATGGACACTGAAAGTAAGAAGCCATAACAGAGGTGGTGAAGACGGAAGAGCCATTTAGGAGGTATTTTTAAAGCTACTTAGTGATTGGGCTGAGGTGGAGTAGCTAGCTCTGGGACATGTCTTGGTTGATATCTGTGTTTCTTGATTCAGTGACTGGAAGATTGTGGTGCCATTGTCAGGCCTGGCATCTGGGAGGACAAGCAGTTCTGAGAAATGGATTTGTGTGGCAGTAGATTGGAAAAACAAATAAGAGACTTTGGGAAGCTGGGCAAAGATATTTAATCTGTTAAACAGTAATTTGTTAATTGCTGTATGTGGCTATTAGGCTAGGTGCTAGACTTAGAAGTTAGATAGGACAGGTTTTGTTGCAATAACAGATAATCCTCAAATTCAGGGACTTAAGACAAAGACAAAATTTTATTTTGCACTCATACTACATGTCCAAAATGTGCTCTGTTCTACCTGGTCACCCAGGACCCAGGTTGACAGGATTGCATCATCTTGTAACAGCCTGTAGAACAAGAATTCCCTTCACTCAGTTGGGCCAGAGAAGAGAGTTATATGAACCACACATGGACCTTTTACCTCTTAACTGGAGGTGAGATAAATATTTGTTCACATTTCATTATCACAATTGACTTTCAAGCCCCTGTAGGAAGGGCTGGGAAACGTCTAGGAGCAACTGTTATTTGTAGTGGGCATTGCTGTCAGAATATAGGAGGTGAGTAAATTCATGAGAGAAAGGGTGGGATTAAGAAGCCATAGAGTGAAAAGTGAAAATTAAGAACCATATGGTGGTTAAGAATAGAACTTTCTAGAAGTGACAGGTGAAGAAGGGTCCTAGGAGAAAATGGAAAAATAACATGAAAAGAAATAAGAGCTAGGAATCAATAGCATCACTCCAGCCACGAAGCACACAGGTCTATACGGACATCCAGGGGGTCAAGGTAGCCAGAGGGCAGCAGGATAAAGAATGAGTTTATACTGGACCAGGCAATCAAGAGGGTCTGGAGGACATTCGCCAGACGAGTTTCCATGGAGTGAATATTTAACCAGATTTTTGTTGTAGAACACATGGCAGAAGTGTCGGAAAGGGCTGTGTTCCCGAGACAATAGCCCCCATGTATCATAAAAGTGACGGTGGCCATTCAGATAGGGAGTCCAGCTTTATCTCACAATGTTGTTTAAAATCCAAATAAATTTGCAATTGACGATTATCCAGTTGGGTAAGCTAGGACCTGTAAAGTACAGACTGTGACATTTGAAATGGACCTTTGGCTGCATAAGTTTTCAAACAAAAAGAGATGTTGGCCTATTATTCATTAACTTCCTTTTGGAGTGGCAGTACCTTAACTTGGGCAGTTATCCAAAGTGCAGGTGTTGCTAAGTAAAAATATTCCTGGGGCTGCACTGGGAACTCACATTAGTGGTTTCCTATTGCCACAGGAAAGAGGGTGTCACTGTTTCCTTTCTATTCAGTCACTTTAAAGAACTTACCTACCGAGTGAAATGGCTCCTTGCTGTTTTTCCCATATGACTACGGAGCACTTTGGGGAAAGAGGAACCTGGAAGGGACAGTTGGGTCCTTGTTACAGACCAGGCAATTCCCACACGTAATTTTCCTCAGGCTTCACAACCACTCATAAGAGAGACCTCTTTAGGCCTCATTTTATGGATGTGGCAAGGCTGAGAAGACCAGGTTGAGACTCAAGGAGCTGCCTTCCTTGCTCTCAGCCACGCAGACCCTGGAAGTGGCCTCGTTCCCAGGATGGGAGTTCCCAGGCGCCATCAGCCCAAAGCAGCAAGAAGGTGGACTAAGGCCTGGGGCCTCCACCAGAAAGGATGCCTCAGGGGACTGACGCCTGCCTTTAGCCGTAGAAGGGCAGTTTCCATCTGCCAAACCCTCGTCTCTTGGGCTTCTCTTGTCTCTCCGTGGAGTTTCTTCAATAAAACATCTCACTCTCTGAACAGCCTCTCCCCTGAGTGGTGTCGGGAGCGATAATATGGTTCTGTTTTGCTCTCTTGGGAGGCGGGCACTTAACATAACTTTCCCAGCAAGTGGTATCTCTGTTTCCTGTGCCTCAAAAACTATGGGAAAAAAATCTTGTTACCCTCTCATCTCACATCCCCTGCGCCCTGTTCCCCGCTGCAGAGTAAATGAATCAGTCAGGCTTTGGTGCCACCGGCCTCTGTGGTTGTCACCTGCGGCATTAAGGGTATTAATGCAGGAGGGCTTGGGGGCTTGGGTGTGCGTGCCTGATTGTGAGCACCTGGAGCATGGGCGTGCGCATGCGTAAGTGTGCACACCTGAGCCTAGAGGCAAGGGATATACTGGTGGCATTTGGGACACAGGACGAGTGACTACAGGAGAGGAGAAGCCATGAGAGAACGCCAGAGGGAGCCCAGAGAAAGAGTCAAGATTGGTAGGGGGGCTGGGAGGCTCAGTTGCCTGCCGGCCTCCAGCCTCCCTGCTGCGCCTAGGCCTGCCTCCTTGCATGCCAGCCCCCGCCTGGCTACCTGTGCACCTGGTTCCCTGAGAGAGCACTAAAGCCTGGGAAATCCACGGAGGGACCCTGGACTCTCTTTATCCGCCTGCCCGAATCCATAGTGAATGCTCTGTGCCTGCTGACTCGAGACCCACAGATGCTGCTTCATCCCAAACTTTCTGGATCCTTAGATTTTCCAGGACGACTACAGGAACCAGCTGAGTGTGGCACCACCCTCTGGCCATGCATTGAACTTCTTTTTTAGTAGTTTTCAGGAAGGAGCCTGGCTGTGGCCTTGTCCAAGCCCACCCTGGCTGCTCTCACCAACCCCCAGGCCTTCTTCAGAGAAGCAGAATCAACTTTGCCCAAGTCCCCCTGGTGAATGGACACAACTGACAGGCCCATGTACGGTGAAAGGCAGGTCGGATATGCAAACTGTGCAGAAGTTTCTTTGGGGAGGTTCACCTTGGTGTCCAGTGCCCTCAGCTGGCTGCTCTCCTAACCTGTTTTACTCAACTGCTGCTCATGAGCTGCCGGTAAGTACTGCCCAGAATCACCTGGAGGCTTGAGACACTGCAAATTGCTGGGGACCGTTTGATTCACATTTCATTGAGAATTTGCATCTCCCAGAACTGCCATTGGTTTTTAGTCCTAGATGCAAATGTAATCACTGTTTTCACATAGGAGGGGAGCAGAAGGGAGGGGTAATTCCTCAACCCGATTAGCCCCTGGTAGCGGGATTCTACAGGGCAGTCTGACCACTCTGTAAACGCAGATTAAGTCTCCAATTCCCAAAGGTTTTCAGGCCCGAATAATGGGATTTGAGAAACTTTCCCTCCTAGTCTTTCCAGATTTTAAGAAAAACATTCTGAATATTACAGTTTCAGGCACATGCACATGGGGAGATCAGAAGAGGCCGGCCCTGGGCCCCTCCTGGGACACTGCCTGCTTAAGCCCAGCCACTTGGTTCTCCTTTGTCCTGCCCCATGTCATCAGTAGGGAGACACACATATAATCCTGTTGTCAGACTTTCCCACTGGTTTCCTCTCGCACACCAGGTTGAACTGGGCAACACATACTCGTGGCTGTTGGTAAAACAAACACAAGGCTCTTTGCACTGTGACCTCTCTGGGTATGTTGCTTTTTCAAACTCTACAAGCCAAGCCAAGTGTCTCTTAGCTGTGAAACCCTCAGGCTAGAGTCTAAATCACCCTTAGTCTACCATATAAATTCTAATTGCTTTGGTATGTCCTGCTGGCTCTTCCCTGAGGTAGATCTAGCCTCTTCTCTCTCTTGCTCTTTATGCATAAGTAATTGTGGATTTCTTTGTAGTACCTGGAATAGGTCACATGCTCTTACATATTGTGATTGAAATGGCCTTCTTGATAATCTGTCCAAACCTAGTTTACATTTGACAGTTAAATTAAAAAACTAGCTTCACGGTTCACCCAGGCTAATGTAGTTCTCCCTGTTCTATTCCTAACCTGCTAACCTATTGATGACCATAGTGCATTGAAATTCATTTTTTGCATATCTAACAATATTTATTCCACAAGTCTCATAAAATCCTTAAATCAGGGGTTGTCTTTTCTTTTTGGTATTCCCAGCTCTTAGCAAAGTGCCTGGCATGGTGCACATGTGAGTATACGAATGGAAAAATGACATTAACTAACATTTCAAGAGCTTCCAGAATTTCAGGGGGTGATCCAAATATGTTACACATATTACTTGTTTTAATCCTTGTATTAAGTATATCAAAAACGAGAGGAAGAGGCAAGCCCAGGATGGGTAATACATGCACAGACTCTTCCTGAGAACTCTGTGATCAGCTGAAAGTGATTCAATGTCTGCCCAGGGAGGGTTTGAGCATCTGTGGTGCTCCCTGCTGACGCACGATTTCCTCTGTCCTACTATGGTGAGGCTATTTCTTATAAGAGGGGGAGGCCCTCAAGGGCAAGTGCTGCAGTTTTGATATGCCCACATGTGGTGATTCTTGAGTAAATGGAAGTCCTGGTACCTCTCTTACGTCCAGCATGGGTTTGGTAAACTGTGGTGTCCTCGCTACAGGTCTTTGTCAGGCTCAGTGGCTGCTCTGATTTTTTCCTTCAGAAATGGGATGGGTCCCTTGAATACATAGGTTATGTGTTACTGACTTTAACTATCTGCTATAAGTGAGATAAGGGGAAAGAGTAAAATGAGGCAGAGAAAATAATATAAACTATGTCAAAGAAATAGAGGAATAGGGAAATGAAAAAACACTTGCAGCCATTACTGTATGATTTAGAAGATCAATTTAAACACATTTGTGGTGCTAAAAAATATACTTGCAATTGATCTGCATGGCCACCAGATGTCAGTGAAGTAATAATGTGTCATCCAGATTAACAAAGGTCTGGCGTTCCAGACTTCAACTTTAGGCTCAGTAACCTACAGAGATTTAGAAATATGAATCTCATTGTTACGTTGATGGAAAACAAATTTATTAAAGCAGATAACACCACGGCAACAATGTAGGAGTCAAACATATAATACTTTTCAAGGGAAATATAAAAGTCTAAAAAATCTGCAAATGTCTAGGTAGATGTGCTTCTTGATTACTGAATAACAGCTGAAATTCCTAGGCCACGCTTCAAATATTATTGTCCTTTTAACAGTTTCTACTGCAGGTTAAATAGATATTCAGTTTGGCTTATTCACCTATTCAAACAGCTATCAATTCCTTTTCCCCCAAATATGACCCTTGCCTCCCCCACCCCCATACAAACATGTGGCTCAGAGTTTGTTGTAGGACCTTCTGTGTGTAGGACATAATAAATTAATGCTAATTTCCATAACTAGTCCTCATGTAATCCTCCAAATAAATATTTTTTAATCTCTAACTTTCATCTTCCTTGCATGAGAAAAATAACATAATTGAGGTACAGTTTTGCAGTTTCTTCCTCCAACTCTCTGAGTAGTCATGCTAGGTCTCCCTCCAGGCTCCCCCATCCTAATTATGTTCCATCAACCTCTTCTTGGGTCAATTTTTTTAAAGTTAGGTATTACTCAATTTGACTTACCAGTCCTAGCTCAAAGATTGACTTTACAAATCCCCTTGTAGTTAGTAGCGAGATAATAGCTGACATTTCACCTCTGAGCTAGACAGAACTGAATTTGAATTCTGCTTCTAACTCTTCTTTCTGACTTTGAGAAAGGTAAGTGTATCCTTTGACTAGGAAAGTTTATGCTATGTAATGACAGTTCCAAAATTTCAGTGGCTTAAAACAAAAATGCATACATTGTACAAAAATGAAAAATGATGTAAAAATATATAAAATAAAATGACAATTAAAAAAAAAGTGAATTTCTCACTGACACTGAATTTCCAGATCAGGTTGGCAGAAAATCTCATTCTATAAACTCTAGACACTCAGACCCAATGGAATGAGGTGTCGAGAGTAATCCATGGTCATCCTGCTGGTGAGAAGCAGAGTCAGAGGTTCTTGCATTGTTGTTTAAATCCTCTGACTTACACTACCTCTCCCAAAACCCACTGGCCAGAGCTGACCATATGGCCATGGCTAATGCCAAGGATGTGGGGAGGTGCAGTCCCCAAAGGAGAGGGGGTACTGAACATTGGCAGCAGTCAGCATGTTTGCTCTAGTCTGTTTTCAATCTTCAAATGCGTGGTGCTCTCCGCTCATCACTGGCAGAACAGACTTGTCCCTCCGGAAGGAGACAACCTACATTTCCCATCAAGTCAGGCTTCAAAATCAAAGTCAAGGATTGCTGAACGAAGCCTCGTAGTTTCTCATCATGGTATCTCGTGGGATCTTATGTGGTAGTTTCCCCGTCAGGTCTGGGGTGGCACCTGCTGATCTTAAGAGCTGAGATTGCTTGATCTGCCCCCAATTCCCATGAGAGAACAGGGATGTGATAACCACAATAACTGCTCCCATCCAAAAGGGGGGCAATGGGAGATGTGCAGCGGATGCTGGCTTGGAGAAGTGCTGCAGCTGCTGGGTGACCCATGGAGGCCCCTGCCTGGCCACTAAGCCTGTGTCACACGTGGTTTTGTCACATCAACATGTTATTGTTGTGGTTACAACAGGTCCCTTTTTCTAGTTCCACGCCCTGTATCAGAATATTAAAGGTGATGCTTTAATGAACTAGAATATTCAATGCTAGGATTTTAGTGATTTGACAACAAAGGCTTGTTTGATTTCTCACCTGTGTGTTCGTACAGAGTCCGCAGGGACTCGGGCTGGAGGTGGCACTGGCGCCTCACTCTGGCAACTGCATGCCCCACCTGTAGGAACTCATGTTGCTTCCCCCACACCTCCTGGGGCAGCGTGGGGCACATGGCCACACTGTGTTCAAGGAGTCATGTTCTTAATCCATTCAGTGGGTTTTGTTTTACTTCCTTATACGCACAGTGGGGTACTGGGGCTATCGTCTGTTTTACTGCCTCGCACTTTTGGTTCATTTGTGAAAAAAGCAAGTTGGTGTGGTTCCCTGGTGTTTCCGAGACCTTCCCTCTGACTCAGTGAGGAGAGACTGTGGGTGTGCTGGAGAGCAGGCCACAAAGGCGGGGGCCGGGAGGCCGGCTAGGATGCTCTGTTAGTCCAGAGAGAGATGATGCTGGTCACAAGTTTGTGGATTCGAAGGTCAGTCACGGTGAAGCTGGTGACCACAACAGGAAAAACTCCAACTCATGAAAACACATTCATTTGTGGGTTGATAGAAGCAGCTTATATTTTTCAGCAGCGGCAAGGTTATCACCTCTGCCTGTCACTCAGGATAAAACAGAAACTAAACAAAACAAAACACCTTTAAGACCAAACAGTGAGTGTTTGAGGACATGAAGGAAAGTAGCCAACAACGAACTCCTTTTGTCAACGCTCATCTGTTTAGCTTTGCTGAGTTTCCATTAAAACAGTAGCTTCTGTCTCAGACCTCCAAGCCTTACAGCCACTCTTGGTTACGATTTTTCCCCTAACTTTGCCGAAACAGGCGCTAGGACATCTTTTCATCTCTCTGTCCCTACAGAGAGATGGTGGTTCTTACTTCCCCTCCAAGGTCTCTTTGGAGATGGATGAAACCTGTTGGGAAAGGAAGCCCTTTCTATTTTCCCAGCAAATTCTTCCTCTGTCAAGCTGCCTAGTTTCCGGTGGAAGAGTTATTGCCACAGAATCTTCAGACTGCATTTTTAGGTTTGGCTTTGGTTAATGTCTGTTAATGATCTGGAGAGAGGTGATAACTGCATATTAATGAGACTCACAAAGGAATCAAATTGAAAACTGTTGCAGACTCCAGTGGTGACAGCAATAAACTAGAACTCTGGGGGGGACTAGGTAACCATCCGGGTCAGTATGATGTGGTGAAGCCAGCATGTGTGATCGTCACACTCCGGGGGAGAGAAGCAGAAGTTTATTATTTTTAAAAGGGAAGGAATCAATGTAAAATGCAGCAGCCAACACAAGAGTCTTAAAGATGCAAGAGGGAGTTGGGAAGAAGCAGAAGGTGTGGCCCTTCCTTTGACTTCCACCTTCCATTTCTGCTCCCTGCAGGGATGGTCACCCAATTGGGATCTAGTGAGTCAGTGTCTCCTACAACATGTTTTGGGGCTCTGGTGTAGACATGTGACTTGATTGAACCTAAAGGCACTTGGTTCTGGGATGATTTTTTTTTTTTTAACTGGGTCTAGTGTGACAATAACAAGCCTTCTTTCTACAAGTACTGCAAGTTATACAGGTAATACAGGCCTGGGGGTGTCAGGGGACAGCTTGTGGAGAAGCCCTGGGCTGTGATTGAAACCCCACAGAACAAAGTAGAGCTGACACTGGGTGGGGAGGAAGGGAGAGGGAGGGAGAACAGGAGTCTTCACATTCACTCTGGAACCGGCAATGTCTGATGCCATAGCCCTTAAATTTTTTACTTATTTGCATTCACAAACTTGTTTATGCACAGCAGCCATTTTCAAGTGGTTGCTTCCTTTGCGAGTGAAGAGGTCCTGGGGAAGCAAAAGGAAGTCAGCCCACACTCCTGTGGGTTCTTCTTGGGCTGGATGAGTCATCAAAATAGTACCTGACAGGTTAACAAAGGAAAAGACAATATAACAACATACCTATGGAAAATGTACCTGGCTGTATAGCCTAAAGAAAAGTAGATTAGATTGGGGAAATTTAGCCTGTGTTTAGGGGCCCGGGGTATCAAAGGGGGTAGGGAGACTTTATGTGACATAGATAAAGGGGTTACTTCATCCTTACTATGGGTGTAAATACGAGATTCTTGGATAGAGAAGACACGTTAACTTATAAATCTCCTTACTACTGCATGAGCCAGTCCCAGCTGCATTCTCCTAGGTCATAAAAGGGGAAGCAGTGGTTGCTTCCTTGATTAGAAAAGGGCAGAAGTTTGGGATGTGAAAATCTCTGATAAAGGGAGGGTGAAGGACTCAAGTAGGGTTGAAGCTTCTCCTTGGCCTCAAGGGATTTTGTTGTTTTTAGCTCAAAATACTCTGCATGCCAGAGCAGGGTGTCTGGAGACCAGTTCTGAGCATTTTGGGGTGGTCTGAATTTGGGGACCCTCAGTACTAACCCAGGATATGTCTTTAAACATACTGCCTTCTCTTCCTCTGCAGCCTTTACTTTCTCGCCAGACTGAATGAGTCCAAATTCCAGAGTATTTTTCATTCTTCTGAGCTCTCACACATTTCCTTCTCTTGTAATGGAATGACATCTATCCCACAATATTTATTTCTAGAAATCCTCCCAACTTCATGTTTCCACCCAGACCATCTCCTTTTGGATATCCTTCCTGAGTGCTGAGCAGGCTGCAATCTCTTCTCTGTTGCACTGTGGGAATAGACTGAGACATTGAAAAAAGAAGGAAATGTTGAAGGATAATAATGATTTGATTTAAAGATTTACTATAAAGTCAGAGCAATTGTCGTCAGGGTTCTCTAGTGAGAAAAAAAATCAGTAGGTAGACAGATCTATATAGATTTACATGGGCAAGAACCACATATAGATAGATAGATAGATAGATAGATAGATAGATAGATAGATAGATAGATAGATGCTGATCTATGTCGAGATAGGTAGCTAAAGGAATTGGCTCCTCTAATTGTGGAAGCTGGCAAGTATAAAATTTGTAGGGTAGGCTGACAACTTAGGCAGAATTTGATATTCAGTCTTGACACAGAAATTCTTGTCTAGAAAACCTCAGTTTTTGCTCATCAGGTCTTTGAAATGATTGGGTGAGATCCACCCACATTATTGGGTAATCTTTTTATTAAAAGATTTATTTATTTATGCATAAAAGACCTGGGGTGCAGGCCAGAGGTGTGTGGGGAGGTGAGAAGATTCACCAGAGACAGAGTGGGGAACAGAACAGGCAGACTGACTGAAATATACTGCTGAGGGGAGCAGCGGGTGAGTCAGGAGAGGTCTGCACCATGAGGGTAGCTCCCTGGCCAGGGATCGAACTCGTGCTGCCGTGGCTGCGCATTGCTCCATAGGTTGTGTCTTAACCCCTTGCACCACCAGGGAGGTCCCAAGGATAATATTTACTTAAGTCAACTATGTAGATGTTAACCACAGCTACAGAATATCTTCACCAACAAATCAATAAAATATCTTCACAGCAACACCTAGCTTAAGGTTCGATTCTATAGCTGAGTATTATAACCTGGCGCATAAAACTATCACAAGTATCAAGACCATGTGGTCCTGCATAAAGGCAAAGAAATGGGTTGATGAGATAGAAGAGAGAGTCTGGAAACAGAAGCAACTGAGTTCAACAAAGCACAATGGCAGACAGTGGTGAAAAACACAGTAGATCAACTGGCTATTCAAATGCAAAAAATGAACTTTGGTTGATACCTCTCACCATATTGAAGATGAACTCAAAATGGATCTAAATGAAAGTCCTAAAACCAAAATATTCTAGAAGAAATCTTCAGAGAAAGCCTTTGTTACCTGTTCCAGCCTCCTTCCACTAGCTACTGGGAACTAGGAGTGGAGCAGAGTGGACAGGTGAAGCTCCATAATGTGGGAGGTGGGTTGGTTCTCCGACCCTGCGTTGTACCCAGGGACTTTGGGGGACTCAGAGGTGATGTCTGGAGGACAGACACACAGGGAGGCTGTTCTTAGCAGGACAGTGGCAGCTGTTATCTTGATTTGTTTTTTATTTTGCTCCCTTTGTCCCAGTCTTGCTTTAGTCTTTTCTTGCTGTTTCCCATCAGAAAGTAACTTAAATTTGTGGCAAGCTTTTAGGCCTCAGCCGCCCATCTTTGGGCTGGGTATTTGTCTACCAGGGATGGGTAATTTGGGGGGTTTTATTGGGAACTAATATCCTCTGTTCTCCTATGCACACTAACTCCATCAAAGATCTACCCCAGGAAGAGTCCACTTCCTTTGACTTCATGCAGCCGATGGCAGAAACCCATTTTAGAATGGGCACCCCTAATATTTGGGGTCCCTGGGTGCCCCTTGGTTATGGTCCAAACTCTTTGGGAAACAATTTGAGATTTTCATAAAATGTGAAAAGTATGCCTTGCATAGGAGGCAACACCCCACTCCTGCGAGTTGACCCAGGAGAAACAAAGACAGAAAGGAAGGCATTTAGGCATTTGCCTGAGAAAGCTGCAAGTCAGTGTCCCTCAGGGCTTGTTGGCACTAGCCCCGCTCTGCAAGCTACACCTTACTTATCCGCAGGTGTATGGGTAAGCATCTCCATACAATAGGTACTGTTCAGCAAAAGCAAAAAGGGAATTCATTGTTTTGTCTTTGTTTATTCATTTTATTTTATTTTTTCCTGCTTAATTTAATTTTTTTATTTATATATGTTTTACATAATTGTTCATTTTTAAACAATGTTTGCTCCCCACCCCTCAGGTGGAGTCCCCATAGAATTTCCTTCCCCAATGCACCCGTGCACCATCACCTCAGTCCCCTGTGCACCTCACTCCCTCCCTCTGATCCCTCTCCCCGCTCCTCCCCTGCAGGATGTCTCTGGTTCATAATCTTCTGTTTGTTTTTGTTGTGCTGTGTTTTGTATTATTATTATTTCCCCCCCTTGACGTCTTATTTGATTCAAAGGGAATTCATTATTAACCTACATTACAATATGAATGATCAGATGATCAGATGCCTGAGAGTGATCAAATAATTAAAAAAAAAAGTACATAGTCCATTTGTATAAAATTCTAGGAAATGCAGACTAATAGACAGAAAGAGGAAGCAGATCAGTGACTGCCTGGGGATGGTATGAAAGTGAGAGAGGGTCACTAGGAAACTTGGGGGGCGTGATGAACATGTCCATTATCTCCAGGATGGCACTAATTTCAGGGCTCCACACATATGTCAAAACTTATCAAGCTGCAGGCTCTAACTATGTGCTGGTTCTTGTGGTCAATTGTATCTCCATAAATATGTCAGTTAGAAGTCCGTGCAGGATAATGTCAGGGAATTTCAAAAGAAATAATTCAAAAAACCCAGGAGCTAAAGTTGTATATTTTTCAGCTTGCCAGTTCTCGTGGAGTTTAGAACTCAATTTCTGACGGTGCCACTTCTAGTTTCTCTGAGTCCCATCGTTTGTAAAATAGGGATAGCAATTTTTTTAACTCCGCTACCTGCCTCAAGGGGGTCGTTGTGAGGACTAAAAGCGATAATACATGTGAAAGTGCTTTGCAAACCACACAAATGTTAGCTATTGGGGTCGTTGTTATCCACCATCTGCGTGCTATTCATGCCCAATATATACGCTTCATGCCAACTCAAGCCCTAATAGTCCGTATATAAAGTGTAATTAATTGTACAAGTTACTCGAATAGCACTGAAACCCAGTATTTTGGCCATGATACATCCTAAATACATAACAGATTTTGGAGTAAATCAGTTTCAGTCCAAACCAGAAGAGGGGGAAACACAGATGCCTTCACACGCATGCCAGGCGAGTGAGACCCACCCAGGCAGGGTGGATCCAGGGCACGGGAACGCAGCCAGTCTGCAGGCTTTCTGTGTTTCCAGCCAGAGGCTGTTATAGGGAGCAGTGACCCCCCACAACACAGATGGCCCCGATGTGCCGAGAGGCTCTCTCCACTCAGAACCAAGTTAACTGGGAAGCTGACTGCTTTCTTCTTGACCTTGCACACTAGCCAACCAGAATATTAAGTTAAAGCAGCCCAAAATAGAAGCAGGTAACTAATGCTCAACGCTGCTGTCCCTCTCTCCCCTGACATTACTATTGAGCTGATCTGCAAACACAGCTGGTATTTTCCCTACAATCTGAATTCACATAGAATTATTCCAGTATTTTCCCCAGTCTTCTCCAGGGGCCTTGACCATGTAGGACCTACTGTTTGAAACTGGTCTCCACTGCTGACTGCCGAAGGAGAAGGCCTGTCGGTCTGAGGACTCAAAGCTGCAGGTGATGCAGCCCAAAGGCAGGGTCAGTGCCCAGGGAAGAGCTGTACCTGGAGGGAGTTGCTGGGGAACAAAGCAGGATGTTTGAGATGTGACTCTATGAATCTAGGGGAGGAAGGATGGCATGGTGTGTGTGGAGAAGACGACAGTAGAATTTGAAAAAAGATAGTGGGAAGAAGTCAGAGCATAAGTGGCCTCAGAAGCTGGATGTTGTGCAATAAGTCAGGAAGCAATTATTCAGAGGCATCTTGCCAACAAAGGTCTCCAGTGAGGCTGGGCCTCTTCCAAAGGACTCCCCAGAGACCAAGTGCATCCATCAGCATGGACCCAGAGCCCCTGTCTGGCATCTCCTCATCCAGCACCTGAGCTGGGAGGAGTGGGCAGCAAATTGTAGACTTTCCTGGGAATCCTTCTGAGATCCAGATAGAGACATTGCAGCAATGACTCCATCTTGAAGGAGTATTTCTCGGCACGAGGGGTCCCCTCTGGGATTTGCAAATACATTTCTCCATCTCCCAAAATATTAATCCTGGCTCCACTGAGCAGCACTGAGAGTGTGGAGCACCTGAAGATGACTCCAAGTCCTGGAAAAGGGGTCCTGACAAGACTTTCCTTTCTTATGGAAGAGGGGTAGCCAAAGGGTGCTGGGAAGGTCTACTGCAAAACCAAACTCTTCTGCAGATGCTTGAGAGTTTATCATTGAAGCTTTACTTATTAGCATTAATAAGTGTGCCGTTTTAATTAATATGTGGTACAAGCGTGTCATCTTGTAATCTTCTGGGACATTTCTCAGAGGAATGAGCCACCAAGCCCCTGATCCTTTGGTAGACATCCACTGTGCTCACAGGGGCCGACCAGAAGTCTGAATCACCAAAACCCTGCATCCTGGAGCAGTGGGAACTCCTATGGGGACAAAGGACCTAGTAAATGGAGGTACTTGGAAGGAGGAAGAGGACCAAGGCCAGTCGCTCATCCACCACCTTTGCTCAGTGTCAAGGCTGGAGTCTGCCCTCATTAACTGATGTGATTACTGATCGGTAAATGTGATGAGGTTAAACTACAGATACAGGAGCACAAAGAGAAAGACACAGTCTTCTTCTGTTGAAGGCACAGATTCCAGGCTCTGGGGATGGGGTGCTTCCCTGGTTGCCCAAGGTACCCCTCTCAAGGGTCCCAAAGGGCAAGTCTACCCTCAGCCAGGTGCTGTTTCTGCACATGCTGTTTTTAGAATGTAGAAATCCTCCTACCAGGACTTTTACCCTTAGCGATTCCTTATCAGCTTTCCCTGTTTCTATACACCGAGAGACACAGAATAGTCAAAACAAAGAATGATCAAGGCAAAGGCACAGAATAGTCGAGGCACACAATAATACAAGCTCCTGCAGGGGTGTTTGTTCTGCCAGATGTCTGGGTGCTGGTAGGGGCCTGGCGAAGAGGCACAGCTCTGAACAATTGCAATTTAAAATGTAAAAAGTCTGAAACCTTTCCAGATACTGGAGATTCCTTTTTGTCCCATGCAGAGGGGGAACTTCTCTTGAGCCAAAGCTGTTCCTGCCAGCTCCATGCTAACCACGTGCTTCTCCAATGGGGTGATGCAAACCTGCTGTGACAGAGGCAAGGCGGCCCAGGGGACCACAGGACGTCCTCCTATCCTCCTCTAGGAGGCCACCTGCATCCTCCTATACAGTCCATTTTACTCCAGAGAAAATAGCTGAAAATATTTTTCCACGTGGAACATGATCAAAACTGTGTATGTGATTTCAAAAAATGCAATTTTATGCTTTCTCCCTGCTACTTCAGGTGGTGCTTCTCGGGGTACCAGGAGTCACCTTCACAGAAGAACCCCACAATGCCTGAAAGGGCCTCTCAGAAACCCTGTGTCTCCATAGTAGTCATTTCTGAACTTAGTTCTACAAGTAAGCTGTATTTTTTTTTTAATTTTAAGGCTTTGAAGTCCAGTAGTATAAAAACAGCAATTTCCACCCCCAAAATACTTTTGGTCAGTTATCAGCCCTACCTACTTCAGTGTGGACAGACCCCATGAGGCTTCTAAGCCAAGGCAGGATTTGGTAAAAGAGAGAGTGCTCAGCAGCAGAGCGGCTGGTGGTGTTAGACCACATTTCCTGGCTTCATGGCTTTGCCTGAGACCAGTCTTAGAGTCTACGCTGCCTGCACATGCTCAGCCCAGTGTTTGCCCACAGCCTGAGCCCGATTTCACCGCTCGTGTCCCAACTGAGTTGTGTGAACAAGGAGTTCTTCTTAGCAGAGTGACCACCAACGTTGTTGATTCATCCCTGAACGTTTCATCCAGCTGAGTGTCAGATGCAGGTTTTGGGTCGCATGGAACTGTCACAGTTCGGGGATTCTATTTAAGAAAAAGTGCAAAAACAGCTTACCTTTGCAAATTTACAAAAATCTGTGAAGAACGCGTTGCTGGGCTCTCCCAAGGCCTTGGAGGGGTCTGCGCAGTTGAGGATCTGAAGCTTAAGCTCATTAGCTTGACAGTAATCTGCCTCTGCTCCCAGGCTTGACTATATTTATACTTTTGCTGGGGATAGGGGGGTGCCTGGATTGCCAGTGATATATTATTTTCTCTCCCAGATGTAACAATTCGTATTTTTCCAAGCTGCATCTCATTTTATAGCTTCCTGCCCAAATTTTCCAGTCTCTTTGGGTCCGTATCTATTTCTTCGTTCTGGCTGGACTTTAGTGCGGCTCCTTGGGAGATGTTCAGGGGCATTCAAACAATGGGCTTGGCCCAGGAGCATGGAATTTCCTGAAAGCCAGCAGGCGTCTCTGGTGGGTTGTTGGGATAGACTGATCAACGGTTTTTAACACTGGGGATGGAGTTGTACCAGTCTATGCCAAGAGTCTTTCAGAGGCAGCTCATATGGAAACCATCAGCTGCAATCCCACCCATTAGTTCACTTGAAGGCAGCCGGGCCTGGGGACCAGAGGCTCCATGGCCAAGAACAAAAGTACCACATGCCCTAAACCAGCCAGGAGTGCTGAGGGGCGTTTCATCAAAAGATTCCCAGTTCTCTCAACCAGTCACAAGAACCAAAAGGGTAGACTAAAAATTGGCTGCATTGGTGAGTACGTATATGCATCATACTACAGTCAAATTTATGTTACTTTGAGGCTTGCAGTCCTTCAAAGACCTCCGGTTGCATTAAAGATACTTTCCAAATCCTAATTACTCTTGCCTTCCTCTCTGCTTACTCCTCTCACACGCCAAGATCACCAAAGTCATGTTGGTTTCTTAGAGGTGCCTGCATTCTCTCTTGGCTTCCCTTGAGCTTTGCCTCTGTCTTGAACACTTCTAGCTCCTTCTCAGTGACTGCTGCTCATCCGAAGTTCTTTGCCTGGGGTCATGCTCTGTCTTCCCTGAGACACTCCCTGCAAACTCATTCCATTTTGCCTTTATCTCTGTTTATTTAACACCTATCTTCGCCATGAAACTGGAAGCCTGTGCTTCAGTTATCCACTCGACTGTAACAAGCGCCCCAGAAGTGCATGGCTGAAAACAATAATTTCATTAAGTAAATTGATTAAAACCAGTAGTGTCATTAGCTCTCAGATCCTGGGGGATGACTGGATTCATTTGGGTGAATCTTCAGCCTTAAGTGAGTGGAGCCGGGCTGGCTGGGGTGTCTGAGCTGTGGATCAGGTGGCCAGTGCTGGCGCAGGCTGCCCCGCAGCTCAGCGAGGGCTTTGAGAGAGTGCTTGGATGTCCTCCTGATGGCCTCTCTGTGGCTTGGACTTCTCATGGCAGAGTTGCTTGGTTCCCAGAGGAAGAATGTGAAAATGATGAATCGCAAAGCTTGAGTTGAGAAGTCATCGGGTATTATTTCTGCTGCAGTCCTTAAGCGGTCATAAATTGAAGGGAAGGAGAAGTAAGTTCCACTCATCGGTAAGGGAGTGGCGCACACATCTAGAAAATCCATAGCGGGCATCTTTGGAAAGTATCTGGCACAGGGAAGGGGAGTGACACTTGTTCCCTAGAACCAGCCGCCCAGGGCCCCCCACCAAGAGCCAGACCTGGGGCTGTTTGCTCCAAGTCTCACTTGGGGTCTTTGCTCATACTTAGATTGGTCTTCGTCTTTGGTGTCTGCCCTGCTGTCCAACTACGTGGATACTTTTCCTCTCTCTGGCTTGTTGAAAGTAAAGGTAAAATTAGACAAAAGATCTACGACTTAAACAAGAGATTCATTACTCATACCCAGTGCGCATTGATTGTGGCACAACAGGAACACGCACGCTCACTGAAAGCAAGGGCCAAGCGCTGTTCATCAGGTTATTGGGGCTCCAGGAACAGCCCCTCCTCCACCACCCTCACGACCGTTGCTGATGCTTCAGACCAGCAGAGGGTGGCCCAGAAGGTGGGCTCCAGAGTCAGGTGACACATCTGAAACCTGGCCGCCGCAGGCCTCCCTGGCCCAGCTTCATGGTTTCTGTGGGACTTGGTACGACTGGAAATGTTTCCTGGACGCTCTTTTCCTTGGCTAGAAAGATGATCCTCCCGCATCACCAGGAAGAAAGGAGGGAATGTTGAAGTGAGTTCTGGAGGCAGCACATTAAGGATGGGGTTTGCTGCCACCATTGCAACCCTGCTTAATGCCACCATCTGGCTCAGGGGGACAGGGAATTAAGAACACATTTAAAAAAAAAAAAAAAGAAATATTCCAAATAGGGGCCTCCCTGGTGGCACGAGGGATTAAGTCACAGCACTATGAAGCTATCTGCAGCTACTGCTGCATGAGTTTGATCCCTGGCCAGGGAGCTGACCCACATGGTGCAGCAGACCTCTCCTGTCTCCCCGCTGCTCCCCTCAGCTGTGTGTTTCAGTAGATCTGCCTGTTCTGGTCCCCACTCTGTCTCTGGTGAATCCTTTCACCCTCTCCCCCACACCTTGGCCAATAAATCTTTAAAAAAAAACAAAAACAAAAACACATCGATCATCCTAGGAAGAGTCTCTGGGAGGCGAGGCTCTGTCGGCTGCAGTGGTCCTCATGCACGTGGCGAGTGCATGTCCCCTGCCCCGCCCTCAGGACACACGAGAGAGATGATCACACCCCCCTAGTTCATGGCATCCTCCTCGGGCCACAGCAGCTAAACTCGGGTTCAGAATTCTCTTCTTCCACATTTTGAAGATGTTAATTGCCCTTTGGTTTCTTGTCTCCAGTGCTGAGAAGTCTGAGACCAATTAGATGCTTGTTCTTTTTCTTCCTTCCTTCCTGGAAGCTGTTTTTGATGCTCCTAATTTTCACTGTCTTGTGTCTTAGCACTTTTTTCTTTTCAATCCTGTTCAGCACTCAAGGCTGAGGGTCAGGGTATTCGAAGGTCCACTCACCAGGGCAGAGGGTAGACAGACACGAACATTCTCCACTCAAAATCACGAATGCTAAATGTTTCGGAACGCAAGGCTACTCCATATGGGAAGCATTTCACATCGACTTTACGGACTGCTACAGGTACTCAATAAACATCGTGAGTGAGCAAATGAGTGAGCTAATGCGTGAGGAGCACATTGCCTAGCGGCTGGTATTTTCACAGGAGTGCCGCAGATGGAGAGAAAGACGCAAAGACTTGATTCCTGCCGTGAGGAAACAACTCTCATAGTTCTTAGTAGATAAACCTGAAGTTCTTACATCACCAAGTATATGTGAAATACCAAAGCCTCACAGCAGAGGGACCGGCAGAGAAGCCTTCCCGCAAAAAAATAAATTAATTAATAAATAAATAAAAGGAGCTGAGTTTCGAGGCTAGTACAGGCGGCAGGGCGGTGGGGAGGGAAAAGCTTGGGCCCAAGCCCACGTGGAGCACAGAACCTTGGGCTTGTTGAGTGAAGAGTGAAGAATACAGAGAAGAAGAAAGAAGAGCAGTGAGATTATTGTCAGAAGGGAAGCGAAGGCTTTCTTGCTTCACTGAATCCCCACAGAGGGTTCTGAGTATGTTTTCCAGGTGAGGAGACGGGGCTGAGAAGGGTTACAGGGTCCCCAAGGTCACTGCATGCGGGAGGCGGAGGCAGGTATTAAGCCTCCCACATGGTTATCTGGCACCGTGTCATGTCTTCAGGTGTCAGCTAACAGCATCAGGAAAAAGAACCACAGCCACCTCCCCATGCCCTGTCAGACACCCGACAATTTTTGCGAGCCTCTGTCTGCAGAAGACCAGCAGGGAGAAAACAATACGGAGCAAAGGGCTCTTGTGATTGTTCCCAGGGACAACAACCATGCAAGGGTGTGTCCTCCCCACAAGCAGGACAAGGCCTGACTGGAGCAGCTCAGAGAGGACCAGCCTGAGACCCTAGACATGAACGGGGCCTCTGGGGTGGGGTCCCGAGACCCACTCCAACTTGGAGCTGGATGAAGACTTTCAGAAGGCTTGAATGTTGGCAGAAAATTAAAAAATTATACAGGGATAAAGAAATGACAAGGGAGTTCATCGAGTTCGCATTCATTTTTTTCCTTCTGGGTGACAACTCATGTTTTGTTTTCTGTCTTATGGGTGTACTGGGGGAATATTGTGAGATTTTGTAGACAAGATGAGTTCAGTCACTGGGGAGATGAATCGAGGCTTTGCTTGAGCTTGGGACACGGGTAGACCTAACTCAGTGAAAGTCGCTGGTTCTTCATGAAAGCACCTTCCCAAAGCAATTTCTGGATAAAGCCTGAAATCAAGATGTGCTAAGAAATACATTCCTTTGGGACATAAGTGCGGTGTGTGCAGCTTACACCATTTGTCTTATAAACAGGGAAAATTTATGGTTAGAATTTTTCTCTGGAGAGAGACGAATCGCAGCTTGTACTCGGGCCTTCCGCTTCCACTGTTACCAGAGCTCACCTGAGGTGGCCAAGGGACACCTGGGACTGGCAATCACAGTTCAGATTGTGAAATTGCTTTAGAAAAAGCAAGGGCTCGCAGCTGAAAATGATCCAAACCAACATTGCCCCTCGTCATACCTGCCCGAGCTCCAAAATTTGACGTGAAGGAGGCTTATGATTCAGGATGCAGAACCAGGGCTGTTTTGGCAGAAAAGCAGTCTGCAAAGAGGCCCTGTGATGCAAAGCGGTATAGAGCAAGACGAGATGCTTACCTTTTAATTGCTTTACCTGGATCGTTTCCTAATGGGCCTGAAGGGACCTGAGAACTCCGGTATTTCCAGGAAAGGTGAACCCCACTGTAGCCAGGTCAAAGCAGGGGTGGGGCTCCGACCTCTAGGAAGCTGAATCTCAGGTCTAGTGAAATGCAACACTGGGCTGACATGAGAGCCGGCCCTGACCACACATCAAAGGGGAGGAAGTGGGGGCTTTGATCCTCTCAGTTGCTCCACAGACAGTTTTAACCAAAGGAGGGAGCTGGGCCTGGGGGTGGGGCTCAGGGACCTGGGCTTTGCTTTCTGCCCTCAGTGTTTGCAAAGTTTTAGAGAACAGGACTGTCGAGGCCGGGGGTGGGGAAATCAAGTTTTGACTGATGTTCCTAGTGCGATTCCACAGACGGAGGCCTTCCATCTGTCTTCTGCAATCCCTCCCTCGCCTGTACTGCGAGGCCTGAATTCTAATATTAGGGTCTCATTTGTTTTGCTTGAGTCTTAACTCTTATTACAATAGAAACCTCTCCCGGGAAAGGCAATACTATAAGCCGAATACATTATCTTACCAAAAATACCATTCTCAGAATGCATCTTAGATCTTGTCACTGTACGAGTTAAAACATGCAAACCTAAAAAACTAAGTCTGAGAGAACAGATTGGGGGTTCCAGATGGGAACGGGGGGGGGGGGGGGGGAAGAGGAAGTCAGCTGGATTGTGCTGAATGGAGACTCAGTGTTTGGTGGGGATCAGGCTGCAGTCGTGTTAACTGGAAATAGCCTCTCCGTGACGGCTAGACAAAGAGTTGATTAGCTCAAATCAGAATTCAAACCCAGGATCCACAGGTTTTATTGCAGAACTGTTCCAACAAACAGCAGCCTGTGACATTAGCAAGTGTAGTTGTTGATGCGGGAAGGAAGGGACGGTCAGTTCTAAACTGTCCTGTCCTAAAGACGTGCTGTGCTATCTACGCACAGAGTCTTAATCGCTTTAATTTTAATCTCTTGCTTTCCAAAGAATCCCCAGCAGAGATGCACAGGCTGGGTCCCCATCGTTAGAGCTCCACGCTCCCCCTCCTTGGGCTTCCGGGGCTTAAAGACTGACTTGACCTTATGCAGACATAAGATTTTGCGTTGGTCTTTCAGACTTTAAGTCCACACAGTTGACCTTGTTCTGAGGAGGGAGGGTCACTTTGCGGAATACTTTACAGTACGTCCGCAGTAGTTGATGCAGAGATCAAATTATCATGCTGGAGGTGGGGGACGTACATAATGTTATAAACCAATGTTACTGAGACAGCCTGGGTAAGAGAAATGGATGCTGCTTGGATGAGCTGTTCGAACAGGGCCACTGAGTCCTGTCGAAGCAATCGGCCACCACACCGACTACAAGGGGCCAAGCTAGATGAAAGCGCTAGGTCCTGACCCGTGATTACCTCACAGCTTCCTGGAGGGAGACAGCTGAGAACCCACGTGTGTAGTTGGCGTGCACTCACGCGCAGTCCCCAACTGCCTAGTGGGGTGTCAGCACTGGCCCTGACTCTGGCATGCCATCCAGTCCAGGGTCAAGGGCGAAACTACTCACTTGTTTTCCTGGGGCCTGACAAAGAGTTGGCCATGAAAGGGTCTGTGGGATAATGAGTGAATTAAAAAGATGACCTCATTGTGTATCTGCTCTCATTCTGTTCTGCACATTTCAGTGTGGAGGAGCCTGTGAGGGAAAAAGAAGGGAGAGCCTGGGGGCTCCCCCTGGGGCAGGGCAGCAGGAAGGGGCTCTGGCGGGGGCTGGTCTGGCCCAGGTGGTACCTTGGGCGGGGGCAGGGATGTGCCCTATTGACGAGCTGGTGTTCTGAGAGCACAGGCACAGGCCTGGCTCACTTTGTTGAGGTGGGAGGAGAGAAAGAAGTGGCTGGAGGCAGAGGGGGGGTTCGGGTTAAGGAGGCAGAAGAAAGCTTAGGGAACCCCGCTGGGGGGGGGTGGGGATGGGATGGATGGGGGTGCAAATTTTTAGTCCAAAGTGTTAAATATGTTTCCCCTCTTCAATGAGAGAGAGAGAGAGAGAGAGACTCAATCAAAGGTGAGGAAGTGAATTGCTAAATCCAAGTGATGCATGAGTGAAACATGGGTGGTGGAAGGTGAGATTCTGGTTGAAGGTGTACGTGATGGGGAACGAGGCTAGAGTCCGGGGGTGCAGAGAGAAATTGCTAGTGTCTGACTCAGCCAGCCTTCCTCTCCTCTCTCCCGGGGCTTCCAGCATCCATTAAAGGAAGGAAATGGCCCCCAGCACTGCTCCTTGCAAGGCCTGGGAGGGCGAGCGAGCGTGTTAGGACCAGGTTTCTCTGGCCTTGGAACACCTGCGCTGGGGAGCGCAGCGCTGTCTGAGACCAGGAAAAGCTGAGAACAGACACCTGGGGGGAGCTGGATCGCCCTGGGATGGGGCCCAGAGGTGCGGGGCACCCCGGAGAGTCTTGTGTTCCTTGCAGGAATGAATTCATGGGGCCCTGGAGGAGGAGCGTTGGCTGTGAGTTTGCATCGCAGGCTACAGCGCACACAGGGGCACTCAGGGGAGTGGGGAGGCTGTGCTGAGTCCTGAGGTGGCTGCCGCCATGCCATAGTTTGAAGGGGCTCACAGAAGGGTCCTGAGCAGGTTTTGACCAGTTTGGTTCAGCAAGACCACTGGGCCACTTTCCTGTTCCTCCAGGGAGAGGGGAAGTTTCACAACAAAGGGCCCAGCAGGAGAGGGAGTTGGCGTGGAGGGAGCAGGTTTTCTGGAATGCAGAGATGTTTGTCCAGATTACTGGTCAGGGGTGGGGCGGGCAGCAGCCTCTGCTGCCCCTTGTTTTCCTGAAGCAAGTGTTGTTTTCACTTGTTTCCTCATCTCCTCACCCTGGGCACCTGCGTTTCCTACCTGGGCCTCTGCATCCTGAGCGAGACCCTTGGGCGGGGAGGTAGTTGGGGGCGCTGGGCAAAGCCGGGGCTTTGTGACTGGGTGGTCAGGCTTGTGGCTGGGGCATTCCCCAGCAACCTGAGCACCCACCCAGGAAACAGCTAAGAAAGCCCACCAGTCAGATGGCAGAAAACAGTCATGACAGGGGATGAAGGGCGGGGGATGGTGCCTCGTAAAAGTACATCCCCCAGTTTACAGGAGAGAGCCAGCACCCCCAAGGCAGTGAGGATTATGGGTGGGCATCACAGATTTTGTTGTTGTTTCATAGAGTTTCCTATATTCTTTTAATAGATGAAAATAAAGGCATTCCATGTGTCTTTCTCTGGACTTTCCTCAGGTCAGCCTTGCAACGTCCATCAAAGAGGATCCAGAACCATGATTTTATCCTACTGAAGCCCTAATCGGGCTTATTGAAATTTGCGTAAGAATCCCCCATAGTCTCCCCTTAGACAGAGATGTGTTTCGCCATTTCAATGTATGTGTATCTACCCTTTAAAGTCAAGTCTCTAGGGAAGGGCGTGTGTGTGTGTGTGTGTGTATGTGTGTGTGTGTGTGTGTGTAACAGAGAGAGAGAGAGAGAGAGAGAGAGAGAGAGAGAGAGGGAGATTCTAGAAAACAGGGTTTAAGGCAATTCGAGCACTAATGCTTCGCTGAATGGTCCAGATCCCAGCGTGGGGGAGGCAGGAAAGGAAGCTAAGCTAGCCAGCAAGCAAGATGTTGTAAAATCCAACAAGTCATTCTCTTATGAAGAGTGTCAGCTGATTATTCACGGTTGCACAGCAAACCACGAACAGGCCATCAAAGAGGGAAGGAGGGAGGAAATTGACCTACAGGCTTCACCCCCTTCCTTTATCTCAGGTGGGTTAAAATTTCCCCATGGAAGTAACTCCCAGCACTTCTGGGTTGTGTGGCTTAGCCCTTTGGGTACCCTCTGGGGGAAACAGAGTCAGGCTTTGTGGTGTGATGCTTCTTCCAAATTTGGAATTAGGGGGGTAGCTAAAGATTACCTAGTGCAGCTGGTCCTCCCGAGAACAGCACGGGCAGTAAGACCTGGGAGACAGGTACAGGTGAGGCTGGGAAACTGCAGAGACCCCTGGGGTCACCTGACACAGGAAGTTAGTTTTGTAAGATGGAAATGGATCTGTTCTAAGCCACCATTCATGGCCACTGGATGTATTTTTCTTGCTTCTGCTTATTTGGACATGGAAAAAGCCTCCAAGTCATTAAGAAATACCGACCTGGAGCAGATTCTCACCGAACTGCTTCTTAATGTTTTATTTGCAGGAACATGTAAAATAAAAATTCAGAATCAAATTCCTCATTGGAATGCTGCCATTACCATCATCATTGGTTTCCTTTTAAAGTTTAAGGTCTCGAGCATTTTTGGGTGTACTTTTAGTTTCCTATCTCTTGGTGCTGTTCTTCTGAATGCCTACTGAGTGATCGGAACTGTACTAAGCTCCGGGAAGAAAATAGTGAACAAAATAGACCCTAAGCAACATGCATTCTAGTGGGGGCAGGGGGTGCTGAGAACAGACATCAGTGAAAAAAATCAGATAAATAAAAGTGGCAGCAAGTTATCGTGGATATAGGTGCAGGTAGCTGTGATGGGAAATGCAGCGCCTGGTTTTATCTGTAGAAGTTTGAAAGTGAACTGACTCTTAACCCCGTTGTGGGTCATGTGGTCCCTTCACCTTCCCTGTGGAATAGAAGAGTGAGTTTTATTTTTTAAGGTACACCACAGGCCTGGCAGCATACCTGAAGGAGTTAAAAGCCCCCAGACTCACACTGATCACACCACAATCACCGCTTTGGTACAACAGTGTCTGCGTGCCTTGAACTAGTCATTATTATAAGATGATTTTGTATTTGCTGCCCCTACTGTTCTTTACCTGAGATCAGGATCCTTTGCTGTGTTACACCAAGCCTCACAATGAAAAAATTAGATAGTCTTTTTCAGGGAAAAAGTAATAAGAGAAATGTTTGGCTTGGAAAAACCAAAAACACTCAAGAAACATGGACACTCTTTTCAAATGCTCGAAGGTGATGAGGCTCATCCCCTGCAAACTTGGAGACCAGAATCAGAAGCAGAAAGCGTAAACTATCAGAGAGCAAATTGTGCCCTAAGAAGGAATTTGGAGACAGATACGTGTGGTAGAAATGGGAAGAGCTGCTCTGGGTCGCAGGCCCCCTGCACCTCTCCAGAGGCGTCAGGCCTCTTGGGGGTGGCTCTATCTGATGATCTCCAGGGGTGCTCCCATCTCACAGTGCTTCCTGTGGGGTTCGCTTCCTTTTAAACCGGTGTCTGAATGGGACTCTAAGAACTCTAGGGGGTCGCGGAGACCAATGTAACTGAAAATCACACATCTGAAGTTTCACAAAGGACTTATTCGGTGAAACGGGCAAGTGATTTCTCAATTCAAGTGATCCCTCTCAGGCAGAGAACAATACAGAGCCAGCACCTGCCAGACTGCTCTCTCCGGAGGAACCCAGTTAGGAGCAGCCTGCCCGCCAGCGCCCCGGCCCTCTCCCTCTGCTAAGGCCTTGGCTCCACCTAGTGGTGCAGCTTGATGAGTTGCACGCAGAGGGCGCAGGGTTGGGGCTGGAGGGGCTGGTGGGGACGAGGCTCCTGTCACTTGCAAAGGTTTCCTGGCTCCTTGACTTGATGCCTCCATCGTGTCTCGCTGGGACCGAGAGTGTAGTGGGGATGGGCACCTGCTACTTCGCGCCTCTAGGAGGTCTGGCCCCCAGTGCAATGGAACCCACGTGGGGTTGGCAAGGAAGGGACAAGCAGCTTCTCGACTGATGGAGAAGCTCACGGAGCCCAAAGGCTTCCAAAGAAATATTTGGGGAGTCAAACCAGGGAATAGAGGTGAGAAACCAGCTCCCTCTGCCCATACTGTCATCACCATCTTCTTAGAACAGCTTCGACACTACATCCAAGCTGCCGTTTCTTTCTTACAGAGTCTGTGTACAGTTTACACACAGACAAATGTTTATGTTGCTTAAAAAATAGGACTCCAGTGTCTTCCATTTCCCCTCATTGTAGAGTTCAGCAAAACCAGATAATTATGTCCAAATTTACTGTTGGCTCTGAGAACCATGACCCATGCCCCCCAATGTTCACACTGGGACTCTGTCACCCCAAAGAAGTATAGTCCTCCCCGGGGTATGTAGCTCTCAGCTCAATTTTCGGTGCACTTTCCTCATTACATGTGGAGTATGTGGCTGCAGTGATTTCAAAAATCTCATCATGTCTTTGTGGCTGCCTCGCTCTTATAAGGGAGTTAGTTTTATAAGCGGGAGGACAGTTGAAACCTGGAGAACGCAATTAATCTGTTAAAAGATACATGATTCACTGTCAGAGACCAAGAAAAAGAATACCAGCTCCTTCTCCCTTCTTGCCCTCCATGCTAAGCCACAGGTGCTGTGCGGAAGGCAGTGATATTATAGCACGATGTGAAGAGTGAACCCTTGAAGAGAGGGAAGCATGTGACCACTGACTGACTGGGGTCTGGAGCACAGCACTCAAAGATGGGTCCTTTGGAACAACTTGGAAAGATGAGCTGGAAAAGAGCTTCAAGAATGTTGGATAAACTGAAAGCTGTCCACGAGGATGGCACCACTATCTGTCCTTCCTGGTGGAATCTCGAGACCAGCGGTGTCATGTGGCCATCACTGATGCCCCAGGACACGGGGACTTTATCAAAAACGTGGTTCCAGCCACATCTCAGGCTGTGCTGTCCTGGCTGCTGTTGGTGCTGGTCACTGAATTCCTTATCGCCAAGAAGGGCCAGCCGGGGTCAAGCCCTCTGCTCACACACTGGGTGGGGAACAGCTAATTGTTGGTGTTAATCCAGTAGCCTCCTGAGCCACCCTAGAGCCGGCAGAAATAGGAGATCACTAAGGAAGTCAGCACCTCCATTAAGAGAACTGGGCACAGCAGCATTTGTGCCAACTTCTGCGTGAACTGGGGACAACGTCCTGGAGCCAGGTGCTAACATGCCTTGGTTCAAGGGGTGGGAAGTCACCTGCAAAGATCGTGAGGCCAGTGGAACTAATGGGGGTGGGGGCGAAGAGCCTCACACCTAGTGCAGGAATCTGCACACGTGCAGAGCATGGGCTGCTGTACTAACTACATGACGGGGGATCTGTTTTCTTTAAACTAAAACTTGCTTAGAACTGAGATTCCTGCCCCGATGATGCCCAGATGAGAGCGGGACATGGATGCCATCAGATGTTCCAGGGTCAAGATAACCGGGAGGCTGAATGTGACAAATGCCAAGGACACCAACTGTGATGGGCTGTTCTGCTGGGCTGTTTGCTTATGACTGTCTTTGTCTAACTCATTATAGAGAGGCCAGCTCGAGATGAGAGGGCAGAAGTCTCTTCGGCTATGCCTTCCCGTCTCCCAGACCAGTGGCCAATGAGCTGAACAATAAAAGCGCTCACAGATTCAATTCCTGTTTCTCTTTGTTGGCTTTTGGTAGTGATGGGCAGCAGAACCCAGGCCTGTTCCCTGCCAGAACCATGCAGCTTGCAACTCTGGATTTTTTTTTAAGATTTATTTATTTATGCATACAAGAACTGAGGTGCAGCCAGAGATGCAGTAGGTGAGAGGATTCATGAAAGACAGATTCAGGAACAGAACAGGCAGATCCACTGAAGTACACTGCCGAGGGGAGCAGCGGGTGAGACAGGAGAGGTCTGCTGTGCCATGTGGGTCAGCCCCCTGGCCAGGGATTGAACGTAGACTGCTGTGGCTGTGGATTGCTTCATGGCACTGAGATTTAACCCCTGCGCCACCAGTGAGGCCCCTGCACCTCTGGATTGCATGCTACCACCAACTTGTCCAACCAACAGCCCTTGTGTCTGCCACTCAGGATGCCTACAAAACTGGAGGTACAGGCTCTGTCTTTGTGAGCAGACTGAAGCTGGTCACCTGTGTTCCTGTTAACATACAAGTGAAGTAAAGTCTGTTGAATGGCACCATGAAGCTTTGCATGAAGCTCCTCCTGGTGATGATGCAGGTGTCAGTGCTAAGAACGAGATTTCCGAAGATGTTTGTTGTGGCCGTGTGGACCTGCTGACCCCCAAAATGACCCACCATTAGAAGTAGCTGCTTCAATGCTCAGTAACTATCTGGATCAGGCCACCTCAGAGCTGGGCATTCCCCTGTGTTGCTCGGTCACACAGCCCTCATTGCTTGAGAGTTTCCAGAATAGAAGATTGATTATCATTCTGGGAAATGTTGGAAGATGGCCTGAAATTCTTGAGATCCGTTCATGCTGCTGTCATTGTTATGGTTCCTTATGAGTCCCTGTGTGTGGAAAGCGTCTCTAATTATCCTCCTTGGGGCGGTTTTGTTGTTCGTGACATGAGACCGTGGCCATGGTGTCATCAAGGCAGTGGGCAAGAAAGCAGCTGGAGAGAGCCAGGCAGCTGAGCCTGCCCCGAGAGCTTGGAACACAGACTAGACATTGCCCCAATACCTGCCACCCCAGCCTTAATCGTGGATGGAAGGACGGTTTCAGATCTGTTTATCTCAATGGCCATTTAAGTTTAGTAATAAAAGACTGGGTCATGATAACGCATCCTGAGACTTCAGATGGATCATTTATTTGATGTGTGTCAGTTTTAAGTTATTAACTTTTAAAATCAGTACTTTTTGATGGACATAACTTGATCAAAAACCTTCCACAGAATTTTGAGACCCATTAAAACAATGTTTAATGAGAAAAGCAAAAGATTTAAACAGAGTTCCTGAGTCTCTGGGGAGGCAGTGGTAACTGTGTGTTCTCTGAGGAGCCCATAGTTTGAGGAGACCATATAGAAACATGTAGTACTCAGCAAAATGCCATGAAAGAAGATTCTGTTATTCCTGCACCATTGTCATTGGAGGCTAGGAATTAAATTCACCTCATAAAGAGTTTTCTAGAATTTGCAGGAGATTTCAGACCAGTAAATCCTCAAGTTCAATTTTTACCATTACTGGATAATACAGCCCCAAAGTTATCAACAAAAAAATTGAGAAAACTTTAATTACACAGATTATATGTAAGTCAAATATCATGTTTGTGGCTCAGCTAAATCCCTGTCATTCTAGCTCACTTTGCAACTTAAGCTCCCGATTAAGAAGTCCAATTATGTACTTGTTAGTGTGAATTTTTATGAGGATTATGATGTCTCCACAGCTATATTTGCCTGGATTTTTATTTGATCTGGTGGTTGATTACCACAGAAACCTCAGAAAACCTACTCTGATAAACTGCGGAGGCACCACATCTCAAATAGACAAAGACTCGGTGGTGTCCTTAGGGTTGATATGTTTCAAAATTAGTTATACTGGGGAGAGAGAGAGAAAAAAAAAAGGTGGGTGGAGGAAGGAAAGGAGGAAGAAGTGGGAGAGAGAGAGACCCTCTAATGCTCACGTCCATTCTTTGTCTTGGTGTATCACATGGTCTTGTCCCCTTCTCAGCAACTTGTCTTGGGTGCTCTCTCCTGAGTCCTACTGAGCCTGGAGCTTCTGAAGTCCTGTCCTACCCTACAATACACACGGAGGACATGCCACATGTGAGCCAATGCTGGGAAATAGCTATCAAGGTGCTCCTGCAATTGGAGAGAGCCTTGTGGCTATTTTCAAGTAGGTCTTTCTACCTGATTCTTCCTTGGAAACTAGAAGACAAACAGACCCAATTGCTCGTGTGGTAGTTGGACCTTCCCGACCAAAGTTTCCAAAGATACAGAATTCTGTTGGGTGTGAATTGTGGCCTTGAGCAGCTTTAACCAGGGCGGAGAAGGCTGACCTGTCTTCTGGAGATATGCTGAAAGCCGGGTCGGCTGGGCTAGGGCTGTATTCTACACTGGTGTTGAAAAGTCTGGTCTTGTGTTATAATGTGTGGATATATACAGCTTTGCGAAGGAAGAGAAAGAGGCATAATGCTATGTAAAAAGACAACAGAGAGAGAGAGAGAGAGAGAGACAGAGAGAGGGAGAGAAAGGGAATGTGTGTTTAAAAATAAGAGTGAGAGACCAGGAAGAGTAAAGGCTACATTCATGCTAGCCAAGCCTCAGTGTTCTTATCTATAAGATAGAAGTTATAACACCTTCCTTGCAGAGGTGTTAGATTACACTATCCAATACATGTGAAAAATGAAGTACTCTGTAAGTACTCCATGAGTATTTTATGACTAAAATGTGTCTTCCACAAAGATTTTTTTTTTTAAAGATTGATTGATTTATTTATTTATTTATACAAGCCCTGGGTACAGTCAGAAGCGCGGGAGGGTGAGAGAATTCACCAGAGCCAGAGCGGGGAGCAGAGCAGGCAGAAGGACCGAAGTACACTGCTGAGGGGAGCAGCGGGCGGCAGGAGAGGTCTGCGCGCCATGCGGAACCCTCCTCCGGTGGCCGGGGAGCAGCTGGGGATCGAACCGGCGCTGCAGAGGCTGCGGGCAGCTTCACAACCCAGCGCTCAACCGCTACGCCACCGGGAGGCCCTCTATTTTTTTTTTAAAGATTTCTTTTTTGTTTATACAAGAACTGGGGTACAGGCCAGAGGTGTGGGAGGGTGAGAGGATTCACCAGAGACAAGAGTTTGGAGCAGAACAGGCAGACGGACCGAAGACACTACTGAGGGGAGCAGCAGGTGAGCCAGGAGAGGTCTGCCATGCTATGTGGGGTAGCTCCCTGGCCGGCCAGGAGTCTAACCCACACTGCAGAGGCTGCGGACAGCTTCACAGCGCTGTGCTCAACCCGCTGCGCCACTGAGGAGGCCCCATAAATATTCTATTTTTAAAGATATTGATTATGACAGCAAATAGGTTTCAATATGCATGTCAACTTCAGTAGGTTGGGAGCAGCTATCTGTAACAGTGCCAAGAAGTCTTTTGGTGACAAACTTAGTACAAAAGGAATGATCTCTGTGAGCAATTAGTAATGTCTGTAATAGCCATGGAAATGAAAATTCAAACTCCCACGTAACCGAAATTTTCATTTTATAGTCAACATGTCTATAATACTATGTCTATACATGTCTGTAACTGTCTATAGTTTTATATCTAACTAGATGTACAATTTCATCTTTTTTCTAACAGATCCAAGATCTTAAAGGTCATAACGATGGCGGATATCTTTCAACAGGGCTCATGAATTCAGTATTTCTATATGAATCGAATATTTTAAGCTATTTCCCATATAATTAGATAAAAATTTCAATCATTTATTTGATGAGTTTGTCTCAATGTTAAAATGATTCAAGTAATCGCCAATGTTTATGAAAGAAAACATGTTAAGCTTACATTTACTTTCTTTGCCATGTTTCTGTCCTATGAAATATTCCCGGTCAACTACCACCCCCCAACCCCCAAGCCCAGGCAGCTGCTGTCACCTGGTGTGAACTCCGATGTGATTAAATGAATGTGGAAAAGAGGCGTCGTGCAGAGAACCTGCCACATCTCTTTGGATTGACTATGAAATGTCTCTCCCTCCATTTAGAGCAAGAGTGGCAAATTCAAGTTCGAAAGAGGCAGGAGCCAGGGAGGTAACATGGCGAGACAATAGAGAGTGGGGGCCGAGAGACTGGGGGGGTCCACTCTCTACCGTCAGGTATAGGAGCGCATTGTAGTCCCCCAGAGGACCCAGCTTCCCATACCTCGGTTTTTCCCAGGCAGCAAGCAATTTGGATTTTTATGAGAAATCACCTGGTTTTTAATCACTGACAACTAATTTGCAGTTTCAGTGGCTCAGATCTGTCCTGAGAGCGGCCAGCACGGCACCCGATTCTGGGTTTCCATGGAAGGAGGGCCCCGCGTGAGGAGCTGACGCGTGGGTTCTCCCCTGCCCCAGCGCAGGGTGCTGTCTCCCCGCTCCATCTCCTCCTGCACCCTGCCCTAGTGAGTAAGTGTCCCGGGCTCTCCATCCACACGGGCTGGGATGGAGCCGACCCCTACAGCGTTGAGGACAGTCAGCCGCCCAGGGCTCCAGGGACACCGGCTGGGAGCGAGTTTGGAGACCTGCAGAGAACTCTCCTGAGTTTTGCATCATGGGTAATACTCTCCTTTAAAAAGCATTAACCCGGGTCAGATTAACAAGTCAACACTGAAACTGTATCCAGACAAGACTCCCTAATTGTGGGGAGAAAGCAGAGAAAGGGCCTGGGGACAGAGTCCAGAGGAGCAGACCGACTCCGAGGCCTCCCCCTCTGTCCCTGGCAGGCTCAGGGCCTATTTGATAAGGTGAAGGGAAATTGCAAAATTAGAACTGGCAACTTATACAGAGAGGCCCAGTGCAAGGCCGTGGGCCCGAGGCGGGCTGAGAAAGTTGAGGAATTGTGGGGGAAAGAGGATTTGGCAGCCTGACTTCCTGTGGCTGTATCCAAGGCTAATTAGTTTGCAGTGTTCTGTGTGTGCCTGAATGGAAATGATCCCAGCATTGAGAGGCACGGGGGTGAGGAAATCAAAAACACATGCACCGAGAGAGAGAGAGAGAGAGAGAGAGAGAGAGAGAGAGAGAGAGAGAGAGAGAGAGAGAGGGGAGGGGCCGGTGGGAGAGGAAGGAGACCTGTCTTTGCGGCTCCATTTTCTTTCTTCAGGAGAGGCTCTCATCGTTCTGTTTCAGAACCAGTAAATCACCGCCCGGCCCTGCCCATCACAGCTCCCATCTGCTGCGGAGCTCATTAAACATCAAAAGCCGCCTATCAGCTCTGCTTAGTTAGAAGCCTCGCTCGCTAGAGGTCTAACCAGGGAGGGGTTGGCATGTTTTTAATAATAGCTTAAGGAACTTCTTAGCACCCCGTAAATTACTTAATGCAACAAACTCTTCCTGTAGCGCAGCCAGTATTGGAAGTTACTGAACCTACCCAGACCGATCCCCATCCCCGTGGCAATGGTTTTCTGGCCGTCACATTCCAGGAGACAACAGTGTTAGTTAACACTTTAATTTGTAATTCTGAGCCTGTTGCTACAAACGAACTACCTTGCTGGGTACGACCTCCCTGGAATGTGCAACTCAGAATTCCTTTGTCTTTGTGTTTCTGACTCACCATCCGAAGAGCACACCTGGCTGGATTCTCTGTGTGTGTGACCTTGTAAGGGGCAGGAATGGCCACAGTGCAGGTTTTCTGATCCCATGCAGACCGGGTAAAGGAGGAGTCAGAGTCCTCAGTGGTTTTGCAGGTCTTTTATTGGGGTTCACCAGGCATATGGCAGGCAGGGGTGCTGGCTGGGGGGCTGGGAGCTGCCAGCCTCCCAGCCCCCAGCAAGTCTTCACTCTATCTGGGCTCTCTGGCATTCATTCTGCTGCTTCTCGGCTTCTCTTTCGGCTTCTGCTACTGCTGCTGGCGTCCCCGTGATGCTGCCCTTAAAAGCCCAGTCTTAGCCCAGGTGAATCCCATCTACCTATGCCCATACCCTATTTCAGGTGCCCGCCATCAGGCATGCATTCAGGACCTCAAGGATCCATCATCTATCCTGATGGCAGGAGGGCAGAAAAGCCTGACATTTTCTTTACCCTACAGACCTCAAATCCTGTTGCCGGGCACCCCGGAGCAACAGGAGATGGTGGAGCTGAGAGATGGACTAATAACGAGGGGAAATCAAACCAGAACTCTGTGCCAACCTTGAGGGTATCAATAGATATTTCAATGAATAGATATTTATTGAGCGATGCTGGGTTAGCGCTGAGACATCCAACAGTGGATTCAGACATTTTTGACTCTGCCTTAAGAGTCTACGATGTTACAGACACGTATAGACATTTGAAGTTAAAAATAAAGCAAAACCAAAAAGGAGGATTAAATTCCCTCTACCAGCACACAGAAGAGCTTCCTTGGGTGTTGGGTGAGTTGTTTAAAGCCAACTAACCCTCCTGAGTGCCTAGTTCTGTGAGGGACACAGCCTGAGGGGAAGCCACAGAGTCTACTTCAGAGGTGTATCTTCTCTAAGCGAACACAGAGCCAGGACTCGGTCTGTTCCATCCGGAGCCATGTTTTTCTCCACCCAGCAGACAAGGACACGAGGAGATTCCTAAGCACATGTTGTCTCAGCATCCTTTTCTCTCAGCACCACCCATCCGATGTCAGGTTAATAGTGAGGACCAAAGGAAAATGGTGGCAGATGGCTATCAGGTGTTAGTTTGTTGTTATGAACAGCTTGCCTGTGTCGGGAGCTGAGCCATGGTGATGAGGCCGATCAGAACCCACCCTGTACTTCAGGAACTCCCAGGCCAGCTGAGGACAAAGCCCGCCATGGAAACAAAAGTTGGGAGGACTCGACAGTAACCGGGGAAGGTGCTCAGTTCAGACATAAGGATGAGCAGGAAAGGATTTTCAGCAAAGACGATGCAGGGATGGGGGCGCCTGAGCATTAGCAGCGTGACCCTTTGCAACTCTCTGTCTCCCAAGGCCTCACAGGATTTCATTATTATTGTCTTCACTAGACAGTTAATGAGCAGTTCCTGTGTGCAGGAAAGCGCGGTAAGTACTGCAGGTACAAAGATTGTCTTTGTTTTTAAGTGACACACAATTTAGGAGTGATTAATGGGTGAATAGAAAGATAACAGGTAAGTGGAAGGATAGAGAGATGGATAAATGAGTAGATGGACGGAAGAATGGGTGGATAGATGGACAGGTGGGTGGCTGGGTGGGTGGGTAGGTGAATAGATAGGTAGATGAGGTAGAAGTCTATCCTGTCGTGGGGCAGTGCCAGTTTTAAGGGACTTCACACATTGTTTTATTTGTCCCTTTCTTTCTTGAAAGGGGAGTAGGAAAGCTGTTGCTTAGCCCATTTTGAAGATGAAGACTCATGTGCGCGTGAGTAATGCAGATGGCCAGGGCATGACTCACCCTTAGATGGGAGGGGGCCGGGAGAATATTCATGTGCTAAGAAAAGGAGAAGCAGGCCGGGAGAGGGGCTTTCAAGGGAGGCACAAGAACCAGCTGCTGCTCCACCCTGAGCACGCGAGGGCTCCTAGTCACAGTGACAGCTCTCAGTGCCGGAGGAGGCAGTGCCCCCAGGAGTCTTGGAGTCTTGGATGAGAAGGGACCAAGGACCCATCACCCACATCATGCTGAGACAGAGGCGGGCACTGTGGTAGGTGTGATCTGTGAGTGTCTGCCCTGGGATTGCCCTCCGTGGAGTGCTTGCTCAGCATTTGCTGAGATGGGCCAGCATGGCCGCAGGACCGGGACCATTGCTACGATGACGTCTCTCCAGCCCTAGGTGTCACATCCCACAGGTTTCAGTCCAGATCCTGCACAAGTGCTTCCTCCTCCAGCAAGCCTTCCTTGACTTCCCAAGCGAGGGGAGAAGCCCTCCGAGCTACCGTTGTCCACTTGCCACAGAATCTCGCTGCCCTCAGAGTCCCCGCCATGCACACTGGACTGTGGCCTCCTGAGGGCAAAGTCTCTTCTAGCCTTGGTACTCTCTAGAGTGACCTGCATGTAGTTACTAGGAGTTTGCAAGCACCATGATGAGCGAGTAGGTTAATGTACATCTGAAGAGTATCACCAGGTCCACCAGACAATGACGTTTGTACTTTGTACATAAAGTGTCTGGTTCCTAGAAACTCTTCTTGTTTTAATCGAAAAGTTCTTTTCTCCAGAAGCGGGCTGGGCTCCAAAGCATGCTCTGTGATGGTCTCTTGGATGTGTGAGCTTGGCTAGTCTTTCCATCACACACTAGATGTTGCTGTGAAGGTATTTTGTAAATGGAATCAAAGCCCACAACTGGTGGTCTTTAATTAGAAGAGATTATTCTAGATAATCTGGATGAGCTTGATTCAATCAGCTGAAAGGCCTGAAGGGCAGAGCTAAGACTTCTCTGAATGGGAAGAATTTTTACCTGTGAGCAGCAGCTTCAGTGCAGAGGCCTGCTCCTCTTCCAGATTACCCTACTTATTTTGAACTTGCTTCGCCAGCCCCACAATTGCAAAAGCCAGTTTCTGGCAATAAATCTCTTAATATCTATGTCCTACTTGTTCTGCTTCTCTGACTGAGTCCTGACTGATACACTATGAATTCAAAGTGTCTGCAGGGGACTGAGTTTGCTGTTCCTCAATGTCTTCTTGGTAAATAAGAAGTTGGAGGGCCTCCCCTGGTGGCGCAGCGGTTGAGCACTGGGCTGCGAAGCTGCCTGCAGCCTCTGCAGCACCAGTTCGATCCCCGGCCACCGGAGGAGGGTCCCACATGCCGCGCAGACCTCTCCTGCCGCCCGCTGCTCCCCTCAGCAGTGTACTTCAGTCCTTCTGCCTGTTCTGCTCCCCGCTCTGGCTCTGGTGAATTCTCTCACCCTCCGGCGCTTCTGACTATACCCAGTGCTTGTATAGATAAATAAATAAATAAATAGGAAGTTGGACTTCTACAGCTTGAAATCGTTCTGCTGATACAAGAAAGTATCAGCCTTCTCCTTCTTGCTGATCCATTCTATGCAGTATCTTTTCCTGAAGCTGTTTGCTTTATGGTAAAATCCTTAGCAGTTAAAGCTAGAGTAGACCAGGCTGCCTTACCACCTTGGAGGAGTACATATTTGAACTGGCTTTAAAACTACAGAATTGTCAATGACTTACTCCAGAAGCTTACGTAGCAGAGCGTGGTTCCAAATTCTAGAAAAACATCAGCCGTTAGAATTAAAAACAGTATTTGACACAATGCTTTGGCTGGCCGGATGGTAATGGAAGCAAAGAGAATGCCTGGGTGGTTGGTGGCAAAGATAAAGCATGAGCCAAGTGCTGTAATTCTGTAGCTGCACACTATAAAGTTTCCCATCCCATCCATCTCTGCATCTCTTGCTTTTTATTGTCAATTGTGTAGGGGTATAACATTTTTTTTCTCAGGCTTCATGATTCACTCTGCCCCTCAGGAGTGTTTCTATGATGTAAAAATTAATTCCATATGTAGGTGCAGCCTCCCATTCTCTGAATTTCTCACCCCCTCCTATTTTTAAATATGATCTGTGCTTTCCTTTAGTCATAGGTGGGGTCCCTTTCTCAGTAGAAATTTTAATATTTATTGTCACTAATTTTGCACTTCTAAGGTATGTGGCGTCAATGGTGCTCATAAAACATCTCAAAACTGTGGACAAATGCAGCAAATATACCAAGTAGTAAAGAATCCATGGTTGGCAGAGACCACAGTGATGGGGCGCTGGTTGGCAGAGTCTGTGTGGCAGAGCTGATTTCTGTGTGGCTTTGTTCTTACCTGTAAAGGTTGTTTCCAGGACAGTTCCTCCGAGCAGCACTTCCATCGTGACTCATGGATCCTGAAGCACCTGCCTTCCGTGAATAATCAAGCCTTGATTGCTCACCAAGTGATGAAATCTGGGCTTTTTGGGGACCAGATGAGCCCACACATGGGAACCCCTTGCAGCGCCCACACTAGTGCCGAGGCTGTTTTCAAGTAACCTCAGAGCCAACAGGTGTGGGACTGTGACTTGGGATGTGACTGGAGCTGACTGCAAGTTGTCCTGCTCTGAGAAACTTCCCAGGAGTCTTATTAAGGCTTTTGTATTAGATGATTAAGGTTAGAGTTTAGGGGTCTTTACCTCTGGGTTCTAACATGGGAAACACAGCTTCACTCAATGGAAGGAAACACTGGAGCTACAAATCCATCCACCAGACGTGTCTGTGCTAGTAGGTCTGTTTGTTGATAAGCCATCTCCTGACACGCCCCTCAGGCGTTGTGACCACGACAGTCTTGGGTTGGATGGATATAAGGTTGGGTTGAACTCAGCAGTTACTTTGGCCAGGAAAACATCTCCAGCTCTACAGTGGCTTTGGGCTGGTGACTTAATCATTCTGAATATTGGTCTTTTTCTGCAAGAAATGGAGTTGCTGTGCAGTCACATCAGATAGAGTATGAAAAAGAGCTTTGTAAACTAAAATGTACCCTATAAAGGCGGGACGATGTTGTGAGGATGACTCCTCACTCTCCAAAGAGAGTCTCCTCTCAACCAGGATGCTCCTGTCACCCAGGAGGAGCAGAACTTGCTCCTCCATCCTCACTCAGATGGCTCCCAGAATGCCTTGCTTCCCCTCTCTTCCTGGCCAAAGTCTACCATTACTCCACACACAACACCCAAATCCATTTCTACCCATGCCAAGAAAAGCACTTTCTGACTAACCTAGTGGTCAGGGATTTCTCTCTTCCAGATTTCTCTCATACCTGCAATTAGTGCCAAAGAATGTGTCGATTTGGACAATTTGCCTTGCCTCCTATTCAGTGTATTTTCATCCTGTCTTCATAATCTGATTTTAAAAATATGTTTTTTTATAGACATAAGAGGTATGCAGCAAAGTGCCCAGGTAACATGAAGTAACCCACGCGGCCACTACCCACATCTCCTGGACCATCGCAAAGGCCACTGAACCTATTCCCACCAGTTGCCTCTGTGGCCGCCCTCCCTAATACCACCCTCTTTCTCCCCAGAAGGCAACCACTCTCCTGACTTCTAATGCCATAGATTCATTTTACCTGGTTTTGAATTCTCCATAAAGCATGTATTGCTTTTTGTCTGGATTCTTCAGCTCAACATTGTTTGATAAGTGTCCATGTTGTTGTATGTGACAGTTTTGTAACTTTTGTTGCCGCTTATTTCACTGTTAAGTATTTATTGCAGGGATCTACCACAGTTTATTTCTTTATTGTATTGTTTGAGGACATTTAAGTTGTTTCCTTATGTGGTTATTTTTTTAAGTTGTATTATTTCTTATTGTATTTTTTTATTTATTGGTTTACAACACTGTATATGATTTAGATACAGCTTCGTACCTCTTCAAAGGTGTGCTGTTACACACCCCCGCATCCAAAGCTCCATAATTCTCCACTGTAGTATATTGGGCTGTTTAACACTGAACTGATGGTTTCATGTTCTTTGGATGGATGTCCAAGAGGAAAATTGCCTGGTCAATTATTTCTAATTTTAGGATAAGTTTAGATGGCTTTCCATAATGACTGCACCGTGTTACATTCCCACCAACAATGTCATAGGGTTTTCCTGTTGTTCTGTTCCTAGGAACTTCCCAAAACTTGTTGAAACTTCTCTACCCCTTGTTGTTGGGGGGTCTTTTTAATATGTGCCTTACACGCAGGTGTGAAATGGCTTCTCATCATAGTTTTAATCTCATTGTAGTTTTAATCTGCATTTCTCTTACTAGAAGTCATGTTGAACATTATGTTGGGCTTCTGGATATCCTCTTTGATGAATTGTCTGTTCATCTCTGCTGTTCATTCATTCATTCATTGTCCATTCATTGGGTTTGTTTTTCTATTATTGTGTAAGTTTTGTATGTATCTTGAATATTAAACCCCTGGACATTATATAGTGTGAATAATGTCTACCATTCAGTAAGATGTCTTTTTAATTTATGTGTGTGTGTGTATGTGTGTGTGTGTATTTCACTTTGCAAAAACCTTTTGCTTGAGGGCCTTCCTGGTGGCCTAGGGGGTTAGTCTCAGCGCTGTCACCTCTATGGCATGAGTTCAATCCCTGCCCAGGGAGCTACCCACATGGCGCAGCAGATCTCTCCTGTCTCCCCGCTGCTCCCCTCAGCAGTGGATTTCAGTAGATCCACCTGTTCGGCTCCCTGCTCTGCCTCTAGTGAGCCCTCTCAACCCGGCACCTCTGGACTATACTCCTGTTCTTCTATGCAAAAATTCTTAAAAAAAACCCAAACTTTTAGATTGAGGTAATTCCTATTGTTTATTTTTGCTCTTACTTCCCTTGCCTGAGGGTCATATCTCCAAAAACATCTTTAGCATTGATGCCATGGCCCCTACTGCCATGACACTTCTTTCTATTTCATTGTTGCAGGTTTTATATCTACATCTTTAATTCACCTTGAATTTATTTTTGTGCATATTTGTCCAGTATTCTGGCATTGTTTGCTAAAAAGACTCTCCTGCCCACATTGTATGGTCATGGCTCCTTTGTCATGAATTAAGTAATGATATTTTTGTGCATTTATTTCTGAGCTTTTGACCCATGAACAATGATCTGTAGCTCTATTTTTGTGCCAATATGAGATTGTTCTTAATACTATTGCTTGATAGTAAGGTCTAAAATCCGGTAGCGTGATGCCTCCATTTCTCTCCTTTTTTCTCAGGGGTTGCATTTTCTGTTTGAGGCCTTTTGTGATTCCAGATGAATTTCAATACTTTTTGCTCAATTTCTTTGAAAAGTTGTTCTCCTAGAAATGAGTTGGGATGTCATCCTGCCGATCCCATTGGTATAATTTCTTCCTTAAACATTTGATAGAATTCACCAGTGAAACATCTGATTAAAGAGTTTGGGTTGTGCCTTGTAGAGTGTCTTAATCAGGCAGAGAGCAGGATCACATATGTTTTAGAAAAATCCTTGTGTTCATTCCTGTCTGTTCTTGATGCTTGTCAGGGAGTTGGTCTGGTGGGGGTAAGAGGTGGAATCAACAGAGAAGAAACCTGGTCTTCAGAACCATCTGGTCTGAAGCTCGACTACAGTCATCCATTGTACACTGCACTGAGCCGCTTTTCATGCCAGATATGTCTGGGGACCAGACCTGTTTGGAGACATGACTTGGGTGAGACGTTGGATGTCTTTTCCAAAGACAATTTGGACTTCAGGAGGAAAATTGCAGCATCAGAGTTCTAAGCAAAGCGGTGTCTCAGGCCAATCAGACTGCAAAAATTAATGCTGCAAAATATCCACAATCGGATCTATCTGGGAACATAACTGGGAAGGGAATTGGGGCGATACATAGCTCGAAATAAAATTAGGAAGTGTTATTAAATCCGATTTAATAGCATAAAAGGATAAGGAAAGGAAAGAATGAAGAATCAATTTCCTTTCTAGAACATGGCTAAGTCAAAGTTCAGGCAAGTTCCTGGGAACTCTGGAATGGACAAAATAATGGAAAGTGGGGTGCTGCTTGTGAAAGGCACAGCAGAAATGTGTCTCTGCGCTAGTCTTGCTTTTCATCTCAGAATGGGGAGGTTCCCACCTATAGTTGGGAAAGCTGGACAGAGAGTTCAGGAAGGAGCCCAACAGTGGTTCTCAAACAGAAGCCTGTGGGCCAGTCTCCAGTGTCATTGCTTGGCCATAAGCATTTGAATGAATTACCTGTAACACAGTCACTACTTAATGCTAAGAGTCAGCTCCTGGAGTCTTTCTGCCCATCTGGTCTATAGTCTGTTGAACACGCCTACAGGGACGGGGGTATGTGGGGTGCTGGGGAGCTTATATAGAACACTTACCAGCTTGAAGTTAAACTATTTTTTCAGTGGAAATAATGGCACTTATCAAGTGGTCATTACTAATGAGCTATTAAAAGTAAGGATTCTTTGTTAAAAGTTGTTCAGATATTAATTAGTATTAATACTATTAACCAGTGCCCAGGGAAAGTGAATCTATCTAGAACCATGATGTTGAATGTACTATCTGCAAGCCACATGCAGGTATTGGAAATGTGGTAAGTCTGAATTGAGGTGTACTGCTAGCATTGCTACGAAGAAGGACTGAAAAAGGACACATTAATAAATTTATATGGCTGCATGCAAAAGTATAATTAAAATATTCAGATATATGTTTAAATAAAATATACTATTAAAATTAATCTCTCCTCTTTCCTTTTTCTTTGATGTGGCCATTAGAAAATTTAAAAATATGTCTGTGACTTGCATTGGGTCTAGGGTGTTTCTCACATGTGCAACCAGTGGTAAGCAATGAAATTGTGAGAACCACATTGCAAAGCAAAGTCAGGGTAGAGGTGACAAGTTGATTCACCCCACACTTTCATCCATTTGCAAGGTTCCTTTCCCTGACGTGCTTTGAGCATTTATTTCTGCCAAAGAGTGGATGTAGCTTAGCCCACAGCCTTCAGGGGCTTACACACCCCAGCACTCCGGGGTCACGAGAGTGTGGTTCTGACTCAGTGTCACCAACCTCAGAGCCCCCAAAATGCATCTTCAAGGTAGGAGGCAACCAGCTGACACGGGAACCTAGTCTGGGCTAGTGTTCTTCTGGCTGCAGCCAGGCATGTCTTCGCGCTGTGTGGGCTTAGACAGACCCACTTGCAGGGGTTTGGTTAGACACGTCTGCAAGGACACAGAACTTCGGAGGCCAAGGTCACAGGCTTGTCCCTGTATGGGTCACATCACTTTGCTGTGATCCATGCCTTAAACCTGCCCCTGCAAACCCCAGCCAGCTGCCTTGTAAATATCTTTGAATCACTTGGGGGACAGGGTGAGAACACGTGGGGAGCAGGGCAAATCTCTCACCACTGCTGGGGCAACAACTGAAAACACATTCTTGACCAACAATAAGGCCTCCTGGGAGGAGAACCACGTCACTCCGCGTGTGTCACTGTGTACAGAGGAACCGCATAAAGCCGCCTGGGCTCTGCTCGTCTCTACCTGAAGACCAGGTGGAGCTGGTGGGACCAGACTCCTGGACACTCCAGCTTCTGGACAGGACAGGACACATGCACACTTCCTGGGATAAAGGCTTTTTCTAAAGATAATGCTGCCCTCAAGCTCACGGGCCTCCCTCTGCCAACAGAGATTGTTTAGACTTGGACACAGGGACACCTACCTTCTGAGTGACCTGCGTGCTGCTAATATTTACGTGCACATCCACATGGAACATGGTGTGTTTTAATTCCAGGCTGAGATTCAGCTCCAAGCACCTCACTAAGCATCGCTGACAGAAGAGCTGGTCTGGGATCCCCAGCTACACAAATAAATACTGGAGCAGGGCCTAACAGAAAGCCCCTCACTGCCCGATTTTTTCCAGATGGCAGTGATGGATGGCTGTGTGTTTATGTTGACTTGGTTTCCCAGGTGACCGGTGTCCTGGTTTCGACTGGTCATGGCTTGATGAGCATTTCTTGGAGGATGTGAGCCGCCTACCCCAACAGCCTGGCTCTTGGCCCAAAGGTCTACACCACACTCATATTGTCAAGAGCTCCCTGTGGTTCTTGGATGGCTGGTTAACTCTTTCTTCCCCACTGCTCTCTTGACCTGCTCCTCACAAATTTGTAGACAATACTCAAATCTAAAAACACATAAAGAATGTCATGGTGGGCGGAATAATGGCCCCTTATAGATTTTCACCTCCTGTTCTACAAATGTGCTCTCTTCTGTGGCAAAGGGACTGAGAGTTGCAAATGTGGGCCAGCTGCTAATCATCTGCTCTTACAACAGGGCGACTCTCCTGGCTGATCTAGGTGAAACCAGTGTCATCAGAAGGCTCCTCACAAGTGGGAGAAGACAAAAGAGAAGGTCAGAGTGGTGGAATGTGACCTGTCCTTGCTGGAGGAAGGGGTCGCGAGCCAAAGCTGGCAAAGGCAAGAAATCATCCCAAAGTCTCCAGAAAAGACCCGAGTCCTGATGACATCTTGCTCTTCATCGGGGAGATCCCTGTTGAACCTCTAACCCACAGAGCCATAAGATGATAAATTCATTCTTTTAAGCCTCTCGGTTTATCACGACTCGTAACAACAGCAACACTGGAAAATGAGCACAGACCTAGGTAAAGTGAAAGCTGACTTGGCCTTAACTCAGCTGGCTGTAGGGGGCGCCCCTCCTTCAGTGGGGTGCACAGGTTGATTCCCACAAAGTTTAGGGAAATGAGGAATGTTGGCACCCCTAACAACCTAGGCCTTTTGACCCCATGTAGGTAGGGAGGAAACATGGCTGTGAGCACCCACAGATCTCAGTTCAGAGGGCGGCTGTGCTGTTAATGCTGTGGCCTTGAAGGGGCCAGTCTCGCCACATCCATTTAAGGGTGCTCCACTACCTCATAAAACTGCTGTAAAGGTGACACAAAATGAGCTGTGTAAGTGCCCGTCTTGGGGCCTGGGGACAAGCATTTCTCAGATCCCTCCTGCCCTCTCTAAAGCTGTGGATCTGGACGGAGTTTCGTTTCTTAATATCTCTTGCCAGAGTGGTTTCAACAGCTCCGAAGGGCCAATTTCAGATTCAGTCCTCTTTGACAGCCTCTGGGAGGGTCTTTTTCACAATCCCTCTGTCCATCCTCCAGTGGCTCCCTGTTGCCTCTAGATTGAAGCCTGCAGGCACTCGAGGGGCTGTGGTGCGCCCTGCACGGCCGCGCCCCACTCCCTTCTCTGTGATGACTCTAGTCTTGCTTCCCTCCTGCTCCCGCTTTCACTCACTTCTGAGCTTTTGTACTTAGTCACTATTTTCTGTCTCTAGAACGCCTGGCCCTGCTCCTCTCCCCAGCCAACCCCTTGTATCCTTGAAGGCTGGCTCCAGTGTCACCACTTTTGCAAAGTCTTTCAACTCCTTCAAGAGATAGACGTTGCCTCTTCTATTTCCACCATGTAATGTGTGCAGTAGGATTCATCAGAGGGCCTTTCTGCTCTTTGTGTACTAAGTGTCTCCCTCTCCATAAGCTTATATTTGCTTTATAACATATACTCAAAATGAAATATATTCAATGCTTTTTTCATGTGGGAATGAATGAATGAATGAATGAATGAAAAGTGAGATGTGATCTACCCACGTCTTTGAAGTTGTGGCCAAGAAATTCAGTCCTACCTGTCATGTCCAGCTTGGAGCACCCTAGGGTGACCCTCTGTGATCTTGCCCACATGGTGAGTCTTCTGACATGATGGGGTGATCGAGCCACTTCACATTTATTTTGTTCTTATCTCACTTTGGATCCCAAAAGCATATTGCTCTTAAATTCATAGGCAATCAGTTTTAGAGTGCCTGATGGGTAATGAAGTAATGAGCCAGTGATTCCAGGATAATGGTGGTAGAAACGCCTGCTCTGTTTCTTCCTGCCTGATCAGCTCCCTCTTTTCCGGGAAGTGGAAACTTTTTTTTGGGGGGGGGAGTGGCCTCTTCTGCCACCCACATCAGCTACAAGCAAGGAATTTTGTGGGGTTGCCTGCCATCGTGCTGGCTGCTCAAACTACTCAATCAGAACCCCTTTCTGTAATTTTAAAAAATTGAAGCTGGAAGAGCTCTTCCACTTTCAAAAAGTGTGATGCTGTGGTCATGACACGCGTGGTTCCCAGTGCTGGGCAGTGGAACCCACAGGGAGTTCACTGAGCGAGGAGGTGGGTGAGCAACTACTCCTGGCATCCACATGGGAGTCGCTGAAACAAACCAGGAGCAGGTGTGATGGTGTCTCTGCTGGTGTCCCAGTGACATGGGCACACGGAGGATGCTAACACGGCTGTGTTCCCTTCCACAAGTGCGCCAGGCTATAGGATGCTGCCTACCTCTCCCCCACCAGCACACCCCACTGCTCTTGCCACACCCCCACGTCCTCAGTCCATGCTCAGGGACCCGCCCACGGCCACAGGTTGGTAGAACAAGGACTCAGAACTGGATCCTGTTAGCACAGGGCCCACGTCAGTTTTCTGTCCTTTCTCCATCCCAAAGCTGACTCGAAGCAAAGCAGAAAATCCCATTATTTTTCAGTAAGGCATTTCCTGTTCCCCCTTCTCCACATCTGAGTGTATGTGTGTGTGTGTGTGTGTGTGTGTTTGTGTGCGCACATATATACATTTAATAATGAATTCTTATTTTTATTATAGTGCAAATGTATCCAAAAAATTCTATATAAGGAGGAAATTTAGTCATGTTCAGAGGGGAAAAAAAGCAGTCTTTGCTTTCAGAACTGTGAAAACTATCAAAGAAAAATTTGTGTTTCTGATAAGAAAATGAACATATATTGTAAACGTTCTGGAAATTTGAAGTATGGAGGATGCTAACACGGCCGTGTTCCCTTCCACAAGTGCTTACTTTAAAAAGTAAGCTTTTTAAAATTATTTTCTCCCATCCTGCTTTAAAAAGCCTATTTTAAGATGAAGAACACAGTATTTCCTTTATGCTACATAATAACAAAAATGATGCGTGTGATACAGTGGAGAGTGTTTTTACAGGTATTTTCTTATTTATCCTTCTGAACGAAACGGTAAGACAAGTCTATTACTATCACCTCCTTCATTTTTATGGGAATCATGTAAATCCACACTCCTGATAAGGACAGGACAGTCACCTTGGTTTATTCTGAATATAAGTATTTTTCCTGATATATCACAACTGGGGTAAACATAATATATTTTGCTTATATATTGTGCTTATCACTTTCCTCCCTAGCATTTATTGGGGAGAGATCCAGCATTGGGATTCAAAATAAGGGTGATTTGTTATAAGAGTCAAGGAGAGGTGAAAATGTAAGGAATTTTATTATAAAATGTTTCTGCTCTGGGCCTGGGGAGATACTGTCTCAGCTCCTGAGAGCTGCCTGGGCTAAGAGGGTCAGTCTTAATTGAGGATTGCTTAACTTAATTGAGGTTGGGTTTCGTTTCTAGCCTTGGGAGAAGCCATATCTCTCCAACCATCTCCCTGTCCATGCACAAATCTCACCCAGCCCGCTTGCCAAAGAAGCCTGAGGGGCAGGAAGGTCCCCAACTATGTGGAGACACAGCTTTGATTGACACTGTGAGGTTTAAAAGAAAACTAAGTTCAGTTCTGAAATTTTCCCATCTGTTCTTTATGTATCATAAAACAAATCGAAGTAAAGATGGTCATTTGGAGAGGTCGGTGCCCAGGTAAGCTAAGAGGTGTGGATTGGTTCAAGGTGGTAACCTTCTGTTTCCCTCCCTATAGTCATTGCTTACTAAATGCGTTCCACTGTGGTCAAGATGCCTCCAGAGTCCTGGGGGCTGCTAGTAGCCATTCCACTGTGACCTTGGCATGGCCAGTCTCTTGGACTTATCCATCATTTCATTGGGAACCACATGTGAGGCTGTGTATACAGTGTCTCCCCAGATAGCAAGGGTTGCTGTGTCCCATATGTGGGGAACTTTCCTGTTTGTAGTTATCTCAATTTGTCATGAATTATCATCTCTTGTATTGTCATGTTTAGAGTTGCTTGAGGCCACGCTCACCTCTTTGCTGAATATGTCAATGCTGAGACAGGGTGACAGAGATAGAGGTAGGGTTGAGAGAACAGCAGAGAAACTATCGACAAGATGACAAGGCAATCTACTGAATGGGAGAAAATATTAGTAAATCGTATATCTGATCATGGGTTAATAGCCACAATATATAAAGATCAATGGTAAAACAAACAAACGACAATAAAAAAAAAAAACCCACAGTGAATCTAATTTACATAATTGAAGGATGATTGTTAGAATGGCTGTTATCAAACAGATTAAGACACAGATGCTGGGGAGGACGTGGAGTAAAGGGAACTCTCTAGCGCTGCTGGAATGTATATTGCTGCAGCCACTATGGAAAACACTTTGGAAGAAAACCAGAAATTAAAACTAGAACTGCCATATGATCCAACAATTGTACTTTTGAGTCTTTATCCCAAGAAAACAAAGATATTAACTCAAAAGGTATCAGCAGTCCCACGTTCACTTCAGTGTTATTTACAATAATCAAGATATGGAAACAACCTAAGTGTCCACCAGTGGATGAACGGATAAATATATATAGAAGGACATGGTGTGATAATATCCGGTCATAAAAAGAAGGAAATCTTGCCATTAACAACAATATGCATGGACTTGGGGCACTATGCTAACCGAGGAAGTCAGACAGTGAGGATAAATGCCATATGATCTCACTGTGTGAAATCTTAAAGCAACGAGCAAGCATGCATACACAGAACAGATGGGTGCTTGCAGAGGAGTGGGAGCTGGTGTTAACAAAATGGGTGAAGAGGTCAAAAGGCACAAAAGCAGTTATACAACAAATAAGTCATGGGGATGTAATGTATGACTGGTGACTGTAATAATTAAAACTGTATTGCACATTTGAAAGCTGCTCACAGCAGATCTTAAACATCTCGTGTCTTTGTATGGTGATAGTTGTTAACGACACTTATTGTGGTGCTCATTTTGCAATACATACAAATATTGAATCATGATGTTGTACACCTGAAATGAACATCATGTTATATATGTCAATGATAACTTCAAAAAAAGTAGGACTGGGAGATCAGGTGCTGGGAAAAAGAACACCCAAGCCACAGCACCGGTTAGAATTGGGCAGCAGGTGACCACAGCACAGGAGATGGGGGTGGTAGCAGAGTCAGGACCTGTGGTTGAATCCAAGGTCAAAGTCAAGAGGAATTAATATGGAAACAGAGCACAGAAGCCGAGGTGCAGGGGCATCGGTGCAGTTAAGTCCTCAGACAGCATGGGAGTCTCTGTTAGAGGCCGTTGATCCTAACAATTCCACACACAGCAGAGTTGACCTGCTTTCTTCCCCACTCAAATACAAGTCTCTTAAGTTCAAAATCTATGTTGTAGCCACTACATCCCCCTCTGTCTTTCTAGGACAGAAACCATCACAGAGTTTGTTTTCAATCCATAGCTTTCTACCCTTTGGGGATGTCTACTACCTCTTGAGAAACTTAAGTTTGCTGCTTGGTTGGTTGGATTTGAAGCAGTGTAATTTATGACTTCAGAACATCAGATTTGCTGGTTAAAATGTTTTAGCAATTTGATTATGGTGTGCGGCCCGAGGTGACCCAGGGCAGCATCTCCAGAAGATAACTGGCAGGGTGCCCACTGGCCTCATGGTGACCTTACCTAGTGAGTGCTGGAATTGGAACCAGACCCATCTGACTCCGAAGCTGAAGCCTTTTACATTTACTCCATGCATCTACTTGAATAGCACAAAATGCTCGGGCAGAAGATCAGTGCATTCTTTCCTTACAGATAAGTTGTATGACAAACCAAATTCTCAAAAGGTTACATGCTGAGCATGGAATCAGAACAAGGAGAGTTCAGGGTCTTAAGCTAATTTCGGCTTAAGTAGCTAAAGGCAAGCTTGCATATGTGGGGGGGTAGGGAGGGGATCACATACTCAAAGACCAACAGAAGCTCTAAAGAGTGAAACATAGATGAGGAAAGCAGGTCAGGGATCAGGTGCTGATAGGGAATAGTGGGGACTGTGGCAAAATGGAGAGTGTACACCTGCCAAAGGGAGAAATTACTATTCTATAGCTCCAGCCCATTATCAGTATGGTTAATCCAGATCTTCCCAGTTTTTCAAAAAAAAAAAAAAAAGCTAGAAATCTGTATTTTCTTATGTAAAATTAGTTGACAGTAAACATATTCATTAAAGCAGCAACTATGAGTCAGTACAATGTGGGCCAAACAAAACTTGTGTTTGGGTCAAGCTGGCCTATCAACTACCAGTCTGTGACCTTTCATTATAGAAAAACTTTTACCGAGAATCCAATGATCCAAGCCATTTAGACATGACTTCTTCTGGGCCTCCCTGCTGGTGCAAGGGGCTAAGACGCAACACTATGAAGCTATCTGCAGCCACTGCAGCACAAATTCAATCCCTGGCCAGGGAGCTACCCACATGGCATGGCAGACCTCTCCTGTCTCGCCCGCTGCTCCCCTCAGCAGTGTATTTCAGTAGATCCTCCTGTTCTGTTCCCCACTCTGTCTCTGGGGAATCCTCTCACACACCCCCTACACCTCTGGCCTGTACCCCAGTTCTTGTATGCATAAGTAAATAAATCTTAAGAAAAAAAAGAAATGGCTTCTTCACCTCTCAATGGTTGAGATCAGTGCTCTTAAGATTTTCTTTTGAACCCCGTAGGACCAATCTCTGTTTATAGTCATTCTCCAGATACAACAGAGTATTTTTCAGCCCTTTTCCTCTTATTAAATTACACTTACACCTCGGTTTCCTCTCCTTGGCAGGATTCCTGTCTCAACTTTTGGCTGAATTGATACATAGTCGATCCTTGACATTACTACTGCCATTATTATTTTTTTGGAGTTGTCATTCTTATGACAAATGATTAAGCTCTGCTACCAAGAGCAAATTTTACTAAAATTCCACTCTCAAAGGACAATCTAAATTTCAAGATCTTGAGAAGTCCTTCCCTCCTGCCATGTACTATTGGGGTAAAAACTGCCTTTCTTCTTTTCAGGCTTTAAAAATTATCTTTAAATACAGAAATATAACTTTATTGGCTGGTTGGTTTTTTTTTTTTTTCTCCCTAGTGAGAGATTTTCTGGAGCTAAAACTTATAGGAGAAGCAAGAAATAGAGACACTCCTCTAGATCTCAAAATGAGCAAGAGGATTTGGAAGCATTAATTGACAATGAAAACTGAATTTTCCATCTAGATCTCAGTGATGCTGGAATTGGCCCTGCTCCCTCCCCATGAAGAGAGAGCTACTCCTGCCTCAGGTCACCTGCAGCCCCAGGACCTGCTAAACTGGAAAGGAGAGAGGGAGGGCAGCTTCCCAGCTCACCCTCTCAGCATATGCCAAGCAGAACACAGCACCGTGATGCATCAGAGGAAGAAATGAACTCATGGGTTCAGTAGCATCTGGGCGCGTGACTCCATCAACATCTTCAAATAACTGCCCTTGACTGGTCATCAGGGCTCTCTCCACTTAATGTGTGTGTCCTTTGAAAAAGAACAAGAGGCTAATTCAAGATTTACTAATCAGCCTTCCATGCCAGACACTGCCTTGCCTTCCGTGTCAAGCTGTGACATTTGGTGACACAGTACAGAGTAGAAGAGTTTAAATCATGATTAATTTAAAGTAGCCAGCTCTCATCTCCTGTAAGTTTTACATAATGATAATATATTTTGCCAGCCCCCAACATCCTGATATCTAATGTGCCTAAGGCTTCTCTGCATTGCCATAACCTTTTATTGATGCCCTTGTGAAATGTGTGTCTACTATTTTTATGGCAAGCCAGTTCTTTGGAAATTGGCAATGCAAGATTTCCCAAGATAGCCTTTGCAAAATTCCTTGTTATTTGCTTCTTGACAATCATACCAGAAAATCCAAAAGTGTTGTGGATTTTCCACTCCTTAGACTTGGGGGGTGAAGGGCATAGACAGAAATGGCCTGGAATTCTAACTACTTACCCTATAATTTGGGCAAATTCATTAGCTCTCTAAGGTCAGTTTTCTCAACTGAAAATTGAGCATGAACACCTACAGCCTGAAGATATTGGCGTGGAGACTCAGTGGTGTAACATATACCAGTGACCACCACATGCAACCTTCCATAGTAGCTGCTAATGTCTTTCAACTTGTCTGTTTAGAGGGCAAATCAATGGCAGGGAGGCTTATTGCTCTGATGCAAACCTCGCTGCTAGAAAGAAACTTCCACCACCCAAGAAACACCGAGAGACCAATCTAAGTCCATTTGCAGGGAAGAGCTAAGTGACCCTGTAAGGCAAATGGAGTTAACCAGGCTCTTTGTTGCCTCCAGCCACCAGTCTCTATGGCTGCCACCTGCAGCTTTGCTTTCCTGCCAGGTTGCATTAGCCACCCGTGATATCGTGTTGATGCAAAAGCAAGGAGAAAAACCACCGTGCTTGGGAGTGTGAGCACAGGGCATACACAACCGTGATTGTAGACACCCAGGCTGAGAAGCCAGGGAGCACCGGGGGTACACATAGATAAATGCAGATGCCTGGGCTGAAGAGCAAAGACAGATTGGAAGATAGAGGGAGAGGGAAGCCAGAGAGAGAGCACAGAGATGGGGGGCACTGGGAGGCTCAGTTGGTGCCTGCCTCCCAGCCTCCCAGCCTCCCAGCCTCCCTGCCCACTGGTCTGCCTGTGTACCCGGTCCCCTGCTTCAGTATCAAGGCCTGTCAAATCTTCCAAGGGCTCCAAGATTCTTTTCTGTTGGCCTGAATCAGTGATGAACCTGCCCAGTCTGGGGCGGTGACACAACAGCCCCCCATAAACATCAGTGTCGCAGACACTGAGGCTTGTTGGGAAGGCAGACAGCAGAGCATTCTTGTCCATTCTCACCTGGCCCCAATAGTGAGGAGCAGCTGGCACAGAGGGGGCCCAAGCCCCCCACCTTCCTGCCCTTCACAGCTGTGCTTTACAACCTGCAGGCCGGGGCATCACAGCCGGGCCGGGATGGTGGATACAATTATCTCCCAGCCCTTTGAAGTCCTGGCCAGGAATATTTGTTGTCACAATCACATGTGATTAGGACAGCAACGTCCTCCCGCAGAAGACAGACCCCTTTGTGCGTCACCCTCCCTCTGCCACCGCCGGAGAGCAGGAAGTGGGGAGAGGGGCAGCCCCTGTCCTCTTGGTCCAATTTCACACATTGGTTTTTCAGTATTAATAAATTGGTTACATTTGCCCCACATTTGGCAGGCGAGGTTTCTAATGACACTCTGATCCCTTCAGAGAACATGAATCACTGGCATGCGGGGGCTCTGGTTACCTCCCCCCACTCTCGCCGGCTAAAGGTCCCGCACATTAGCAGGGGTCAGGCGCTCGCCTGGCCCGGGGCAGAGTCCGGGACAGGGGCCATGGCTCAGAGGCGCTGTCACGGAGCTCAAAGATTTCCCCTCAGAGGGAGGACAGATCACTGAGCCGGGCAGCGGGCAGCTTTCCACAGCTGTCAATCCCGCTTGGTTTGCATAGAGATGAAGAAAACGTGTGAGATTTTTACCACAAGAATCAATTCAGAGAATTTCAGGGGGGTGGGTGGGGAGGGGATGGGACGGGAGAGAAAAAAAATGTGTGGTGCAGATGTGAGCCTTCCCGCAGCCCGACACCGCTGCCTTTGTGAGGCTGGGAGCTGTGGGCCTGGAGAGGCTGGATGAGGACAGTGTGGACGTGTCTGCGTTTCTCTGAGGTGGTTTTTCTCCTTGCTGTGGAATCAAGTGTTTGAAAATTCCAGGAGCGAGCGGAAGCCCTTGGGCCGAGCAGGGAGCCTGGGTCAGGGCCAGGGGCCTGTTGGCCTCGGTGGCCACGACAGGGGCCTGTTGGCCTCGGTGGCCACGAGTGGATGCAAAGGAGGGGAGAGAGAGAAGCTAGAAAGATCTCAGCCAGCCTGGGACAATCGGGGAAGACTTTGGGGGAGGAGAAGGAGAAAACAATGGAAAGAGAAAGAGATGCTGGAGAAGAGACACGGGGAAGAAATGCAGCTGATGCCCGCGGGCAGTTCGCGCTGGTCTCCCCGCAGGAGGAGGGCGTGGGTTCACCCCGGGTGCTGACCAGACCTGCCTCCGGGTCTGTTGCCTCCGGGTCTGTTGCCTCCGGGTCTGTTGTCATCAGCCCGTGCCTCGGGATGTGCCGATGTGGACATCAGTGCCAGGGGCACGATGAGAAGGGCCAGGTGACCCTGGGGAGGGGTTGCAGGGAAGATCTCGAGCTCCTTCTAGAAGGGTGGCTGGGGCTGGGGCTGGGCCGGGGCTGGGGAAGGCATTCCTGAATGAAATTGGTAGCGCAGAGCAGGATTTGGGGAGAGGAAGGAGCAGGACAGGAGAAAGCCATGGTAAGATGGGCGAAGAGGGAAGGAAGACCAAAAGGGTGATCGACAGGCCCCCAGGTTCCTTGGCAACCCCGCAGCACAGGCTCCTGAGACCTTTTCCTCCAAAGGAATGAAAGTTAGATGTTTTCTGTGACGTCCGGTGCACCCCGGGCATCCGCCACCAGAGCAGTGCGGCTCCAGGCTGAGGGGAGAGGGAGCACTGAGAGTTCAGAAACCGGGAGCCCCTGGCATGGGGGCCCAGCCTGGCCTCCTGAGGGGTCCTCAGCCTGGACACCTCGCAGGCTCGTGGCTCTTCCCAAGGGGTAGCGGCTCTGCCCTGCTCTCTTTCTGCCATGTCCTCTCTGATGCTTTCAGGATTCCCAAGAATAAATGACATTTCCCCCCCACACCATTTTATTTTGAAAAATTTTAAATCCCCACAAGGGGCGAATATGGTACTGAACGCAAGGCAGCTTGAGCTGTTGCACCGATTGGCAGTGTTTGATTCTGTTTACAGTGGTGTGCTGGTAAACGGAGTCATGTGTGTGTGCGTGTGCGTGTGTGTGTGTGTGGTGGGGGGCGTAGGCAGCCCTCCTCTGTAGTATTTGACAATTTCTATGGTGTAAAATCTCCCACCATTTCTATGGTGTAAAATCTCCCACCAGGGCCGATTTCAAGCTCATTTTAAGCCAATGGTTTAACAAATGGTTTGCAAAATTCCTGACTGTTTATCTGTCCTCGGGACCTGGTAAGAGCTGGCTGCAGCACGCCATTTTTCCTCAACTATTTGAAATAACTTGCAGATATCATGGCACTGAGCCAGTAACTTCAGCTTGTGTCTCCTAAGGATAAGGACATTTTCTAACATGAGCAGCATCATTAGCACACTGAAAAAATTAGCAACATGTTTCATAATATAACCTAAGATACATTTCCCACTGGGGTTTCCAAAATGCCTCTTACAGATGAGATAGAAGCCAAAGAAAGTTGTACATTGCATGTGGCATTTCTTCAGTTTCTTTTTTTTTTTCTTTAATTTATTTTTATCATTAAAATTTTTTTCTTACATCATGGTGGTCCCCCAAATTTTCCCACCACCACATCACCCGTGAAACATCACCATGTTCCCTTGACTCCATCCCTCCCCAGTTTTGCCCCCACCCCATTTTCAGTATCTTGTCATCTAGAATGGTCCCTATGACTTTGTTCTTAGTTATAGCCTTTGGGTTTTTTTTTTTGTTGTTGTTAGTTGCTTTTATGACATTGACCCTTTTGAAAATTCCAGGCTAGTTCTCCATGGAATGCACCACATTCTGGATTTATAGGTTGCTCGTGGCTACATTCAAGTTAAGAATTTTCTGGCCCAAATAAACCACAGGTGTATCTTATATCAGGTGGGTCTCCACTGAAAGGCTCCAGTGATGTCAGATCATTTCACTGCTGCTGATGCTGAGTTTGATCCGTTAAACAGTCCCCGCTAAACCTCTCCATCCTTAATAAGGTGCCTTTTCCTTTTTCAATCAATCAGTAGTTTGTGTGGTGACGCACGGACACTGTATGGACATCTTGTTACCCAAACCTTTAAGCACAGTGCTTGGTGTCTGTGCGTGAACCTGGTCTGAGTCTGCTGTTACGCGAGCAGCTGAAATAAGTGATTTTCTAATTCTATCACTCCTGCGTTTATTAGATGACATTCTTCTTCTTAAAAGTCCCTTTTCTGAGAATGATTATGGACTCGGACTTTTAAAAAAAAAAACTTCAATGGATTATAATCCATTACTGTCATTTTCTTTTTGATGTTCAAATTTTCCCAAACTTGGCCGGGGAGCCCCTTCAAGCAGGATCCTGTGTCCTTTTGACACGACCTCATTAATCTTTAAGTATTTCCTTTCTTTCTGGCATACCAAGAATCCAGGCTCACTTGGGCTTGCCCCGCACCAAAACGAGGGGCAGGTATTTTTTTCAGAGCATCCTGATGGTTTTAGCGGGAAGTGATGTTTAGAAATCAAGATTTGGCTGCTGTGGAGGGGACATCACTGTGATGGCACCCTTGCTTTTGAGTTCTTTCAGTCGACATGGATGGGGACTCTATATAATGTATAAGTAAATATGATTAATATGATATATTCCATGCAGTCATGTATTTTTTACTTATTACAGATACATAGTGACTTCCCTAACAAGTGTGAGCTTGGGGGAGGCAGGGTCTTGATAGAAGTAATCAAATTAAAATGGAGTTATTAAAGTGGGTTCTAGGGCCTCCCTGGTGGTGAAGGGTTTAAAGTCTCAGCACTATCAAGCTATCACCAGCCACTGCGGCATGAGTTCAATCCCTGGCTGGGGAGCTGACCCTCATGGCGCAGCAGACCTCTCCTGTCTCCCCGCTGCTCCCCTCAGCAGTGTATTTCAGTAGATTTGCCTGTTCTGCTTCCCACTCTGTCTCTGGTGAGTCCTCTCACCCCTGCAGCTCTGGCCTGTACCCCAATTCTTGCATGCATAAATAAGTAAATCCTAAAAAAATAAAATAAAGTGGGTTCTAATCCAATAGGACTGGTGTCCTTACAGAAAGGAGAGAGGCACTTATAGAGAGAGTGTGACGTGTAGACACAGGGGGCAATTGGTCATCTACAGGCCAAGGAGACAGCTGGGACAGTTCTGGCCTGCAGCTCTTGGGAGGCATCAAGCTACCAATGCTTGGATTTGGGTCTGCGTCGTGAGAGGACACATTTCCGTTGCTAAATTACCAAAGTGGTTGGTTATAGCAACCCTAGCACGCTAATACCACAGAGCTAATTACCACACATTTAGCAGTTTCAAACAGCCACCTTACATTTCTACAGGTTGGAAGCCTGGATCTCCCCGGCTACACTCCAGCATGTTGGCAAGACTGCATGGCTTTCTGGAGTCGCCAGGGGAGACTGGCTCGCCAACTTGCTGGCTCAGTTTGTGGGCAGAACTCAATTCCCGTTACTTGTAGGACCAGGTCGTATTTTCTACCTGCGTGTCCGCTGGGGGCCGCTCCCTGCCCGCTGTGGCTCATGGCTGCCTTGCTTCCTCTTCCAAACCCACGATGGGCAGGTGAGTTCTCACAGCCCTTGTGCAATCTCCTGACCGACTCGTCTGCCTTCCGCTTCTACTCCCTGGGTCTGCTCAAATAATCCGGACTAATCACCCTAAATTAAGATAACCTTAATTCTATCTGCAAAGTGCTCTTGCCACAGCCACAGTTCAGATGTGGGCCTCTTGAGAAGGGGACATTATCCCGCCCACCATATAATGACGTTGAAGTCTTATTTATTTGCTTTGCCCTATAATATACGTAGAATAGTTTCAGAATTCCAATAACATGATAATAAGTAATAACCAAATAATAAAATTAAAAGGTATTTGAAGATTTTTATCCCTAGACTATCTCCCACTGAGAGAGTGCACGGGGCACACCATGTCCAGAATTTTGCCTGAATTCTTTTCTCTGTGTGATTAGGTTATCGATTTGATACTCAGATTCATTTGTGTTCCATTTTAAGGGCTCTTTTATTTTGCATCTTTTCACTCTTTGTGTGAATAAGTGAAATATTTATATAGCTCAGAAGTTAAAACTATGGGCGGTGTACCTAGAGAATTCTCATTTGCATCCCTGTCCCAACTCTTAAATTCCGATGTGCTGTCGCTGCTGTGTGTGAGTCAGAGCAGAATCTATTTAGCAACTTCCCTGTTGAATACACAGATTCCTTTTAATTTCACAATATTTCAAGTCAGGTAGTGATGTGGATGACTGGATAGTTCCCCTTGTTCCTTTGTTCAGACTGGATACTTCTAAGAAGGCTTTTCTTTAGCAGCAATTCTCAAATCTGCCTTCACATCAGAATCACCCGGTAGTCTCCTTAAAGTTGATTCCTAGAGCTCCTTCTGGAGGTTTAATGTAATAGGTCTGGGTGGGACCTGATAATATTCATTTTTAACAAGTTCTCAGGTAATACTGATATTGTTGGTCTAGAGCAAACTTTGAAAACCCTCTTCCTATATAGCTGATTCCTAAAATTAGAACTATCAAGTTAAAGCTTATGCATTTTTTTTTTGACTTTTTAAAATTTTCTTAAATCATTGTGCATTTTTGTACAATTCCTGGTTTCTCCCCTCAGGTGTAGTCCCCATAATTTTCCCATCACCACATCACACCCGTGACCATCACCACAGTCCCTTGTGCTCTTCCTTCCCCTGTTTTGATGCTTCTTCGTCCCCCTCCCCTGCTGTGGGGTGGCTAAAGAGTTTATCTCCAGAGTGTGCCTGAGAACACTGCATAGATGTCCTTGCAGAAGCCATGAGGACTTTAAATTAATACTGACAGAACTGGTTTTTTTCTTCTTTCTTCCTTTTAGTTCACAAGGAAGTCAGACTCAAGAGAGCTGTAGCCTCAGCATGCAAACACCCATTGTAATAAGTCTGCAGGTGAGTCAGTCTCTCAGTTGGCCTTTCCTTCCTTCAAGTGGAAATATTACTCCCAAGGATAAATCTGAGTAAATGGCACATTGTATTGAAAGTGGTTCTCCAAGATGGCGTCCAAGATGGTTTCCAAGATGAGTAGAAGCATTCTTGGTGGATGGAAGGACGCATGAACTTTTCCTATTACCTGAGCAGGTTCCTCCAGGAAGTTTTCTGAAGATATTTTTCTACAGGCCAGTGATAAGTGAACCACGTCATAAAATGTAGATATTTTAGCAGCCTGGCAACCATCTAGTGTATGATTAATATGACATCAAAATAGACATCATCCCCCTACCCCTGAATCAATCCTCCACCAATACTCTCTGATGTAAGAGACACAAAAACTCTTTGCCCTTGAGGTTGGAAGAAGAGAAATTTGTTTTCTTTCTTTCTTTCTTTCTTTCTTTCTTTCTTTCTTTCTTTCTTTCTTTCTTTCTTTCTTTCTTTCTTTCTTTCTTTCTTTCTTTCTTTCTTTCTTTCTTTCTTTCTATTTTTTCTTTATTTATTTATAAATGAGCAATTATTTATTCTTTCTTTCCTTTCTATCTATTTTAAAGATTTTTTTTATTTATGCGTACAAGAACTGAGATGTAAGCCAGAGGTGCAGGGGGTGAGAGGATTCACCAGAGAGAGTGGGGAACAGAACAGGAGAATCTACTGAAATACACTACTGAGGGGAGCAGCGGGTGAGGCAGGAGAGGTCTGCTGCGCCATGTGTGTTGCTCCCTGGCCGGCCAGGGATTGAACTCATGCTGCAGTGGCCGGCGATAGCTTGATAGCGCTGTCCTTAATCCCTGCGCCACCAGGGAGGCCCCACAAGAGAAATTTTAGACCCACTCACCAATGTTCCACTTGATTCAGGCAACTGGTCAAGTGGATCTACCTGTGGATCTGCTAAAGGAAGTGACCCACGCCTATTTTATTCAGTATCTATTCCCGATACTCAGTATCTATTCCTATAGGCCAATCCCTGTAATACAGGAAAGGCCCAGGATAAGGCAGGACACAAAGACACAAGTTGTGCTGTTCCCAGGGACTGGTAAATAGAAGGTTAAAAAAACTGACGACTTGAGGCCTGGACAGCTGTGGCCATAAATTTCCTCGGCCCATTGTTTTTTATTACTAACTTGTCCCAGTCTGGACATTCCTGAGCTTGCTTTCCAGACCTTTATCAAGTTGGCTGCTGTGGGAAAAAAAAGGGGGGGGGACTTACAGACACAACAAGTAAAGACTCACAGACATGGAGACCAGACCAGCTCAAACTGGAGCTGCAGGCACAGCCTTCATGAGCTGCTTCCAGGCACAGTCACGAGCCTGATAGGTGCCCGCAGCAGCACCAATAAGGAGCTCCTGGCTTTCTCATGGTGGGGAAACCTTAATTCCTTTGTTCTTAAACCTCGGTCCAAAAACCTGTATAGACCCTCTCCCTGGCACCTCAGACAGTCTCTCATGCCCAGAGTGGTCAGCTCAGAGCTTTCTTTCCTCCTCTTTCATGAAACAATAAATGGTGATGCCCTCCTTGCCTGCCCTCCCCGGGTTTGTGGGATCCTCTTTTCATTCTTGACCAGAGCTTCTCCAGAGCCCTCCCCAGCCTGGGAGCAGCGGCTCTCAGCTCATCCCTCTGGTTTCCAGTGGGTGGGGCAGTGGACAGTGGCTGGCTCACTACCAGCTTGTCAGCCTGTGCAACTGGAGGGTGGGTCAGGCTGGGGGACACCCCCGGCCCTCTCCCTAGTCTAGTGACACCTGTTTTATGTCCTTGTGTAATCTTACTTTCACCACAAGCCTATGAGATGGGAATAATTTTTTTTAAGATTTATTTATTTATGCATACAAGAGCTGGGGTGCAGGCCAGAGGTGCAGGGGGCGAGAGGATTCACCAGAGACAGAACAGGGAGCAGAACAGGCGGATCTACTGAAATACACTGCTGAGGGGAACAGCAGGTGAGACAGGAGAGGTCTGCTGCGCCATGTGGGTCAGCTCCCTGGCCGGGGATCGAACTCAGGCCACAGTGGGGAGCCAGAGCGGGGAGCAGAGCAGGCAGACTGACGAAATACACTGCTGAGGGGAGCAGCGGGTGGCAGGAGAGGTCTGCGCGCCATGTGGGACCCTCCTCCGGTGGCCGGGGAGCAGCCGGGGATCCAACCGGCGCTGCAGAGGCTGCGGGCAGCTTCGCAGCCCAGCGCTCAACCGCGGCCCCACCAGGGAGGTACTGGGATGATATTTTTAAAGTCAAAGCTTGAATTGTTTACTCATTTGTTAGAAGCAAATTCTCATACAATGTGAATTAGTTTCTGAATATTTTTTAACAAGACCATTATGTTTTCACATGTGAGGTGAGTGAAAATGGGCTGTTTCCTGCCACCTCCACCCACTCCCTTTCTCTCGCTCTCACCCTGGGTGTGTGGATCACGGTCTCTTCCTCCAGGGATGTGCACAGCTGTTCCCTCCACCCCCAGCTCTCCAGGGAAGCTTGTTCTCCCACATCAGCTCGCCTGGGGCCCCTGGAAACGGCCCCCTGGAATGATTGCTTCCACGCTTTCATATGCTTTAATGAATATCAGCTGAGAGCTGCTTATTGATCCAGAGCGGGGGATCCTCCCTTCCGAAGCAATCTGCAGTTGAGGAAGAAATGTGAGGGGTCCTTCTCCACTTCCCCCCAACCCCACCCCACGGTGACACCCTCCAAACCAGGGCCACCCTCACCCAGCACCTCCTTTTCTACGTATTTCTGGTGAGGCTGACTTAATATTTCTCAGACACCAACCACTCAATCCACTTGACCATTCCGCTTAGGACTCTAGCTGACAGGTTTTATTCTGAGACGCAATCAGGGGAAGAGGCCGTTGCTCTGTAAAAGCTTGACATCTCAAGAGACATGGATTCTACCTGCCCAGGAGCATCATCAGCTTCTACCTTCTCCATCCACCATGGGGCTGCTGGACAAGGGCAGGGCTGTGGACTGGACACTGTGATCACATGATTCTGGCTGGCAGGGGCGCGTTGAGCTCAGGGCTGAGGGAGGGAGCAAAGAGTCATTCAGGACTGTGCTAATCCTAACCATGGCTCTCCAGAAGATGCAGCTCCACAGCCCCGCAACTGGAAGCCTCTCAAGGACCTGATTTCACCTGATTTCATCCTGATTTCACCTGTGAAAAGCTGAGCTCACAGATGCTCCTGTGCTGCCCACAGGTTAGAACAAACAGGCAGGAGCAGCACATGCCACCAGGCCTCTGCCTCCATGTTCATGCACCTTCCTCTCTCTGCAGCTGATGAGAGCACAGACTCAGAATTCTCAAGGGAATGAAGTCTGCGAATTGGATTTGCCATTTTGGTATAGAGATAGATGCTGACGTTGGAGGCTGTTGGAGGCGTAGCAGTTGACAATACTCCTTGGTCCAGAAACTGACTGACAGTTGTCATTGGCTGAAGTCCTGATACCCAAATCCTCTGTGGCCTGAGGCCTGGGACTGAGACAGAGAGCAGCTTGTATAGGCCTTTCCTTGCCCCAAAATAAAACTTTGATTAACAACCAAATCTAAAAGTTGACTTACATTAGCCGGAGGTTCACATTTAAAAGACAATTTGGAGCAAGATTTTGTTTTTTAAGGTAGAGTTAAAAATAGAGTGGAGTTAATCTCTTAACCTTAAGCCTTGCCCTGTTTTCCATACAGTACTTCTAAAGAGGAATGCTGAACTGTTCTTTTCAGCTGGGGCATATGGTGATAAAGTATCCATCTCTCGGAGACAGAAAGTGGCTGCAGGGTTTTCCCCTCAGGATATATGTAATCTGTCACTGATCCCCCTGAAAGAATGTTCTTTGCTTTTTACTGCATGTCCTTTCTACTTTATGTAAAAAAAATTCTTTCTTATTATTATTGAAAAATGAAACCAAAGTCTTCACATATAACAAAAGTTAATTTTTAAAATACATTGAAATACACATCATGTAGATTTTAGAGAGCTCTGATTTCTCCGTGGGAACTGAAGTCATCAAATTAGCAGAAAATGCTTATGAAAGAGCCCCTATGTTGCCATCTTCCTTGGATTAGTGACTTGCAAAATATTGATTATTCATCTTTGCAGAAAATGCCTCCAGAACCAAGTTGGCAAGAAGGACCCGCAGTTACTAGGCAGCTCCTCCGGATGAATATAGCAAGAGAAGTGAGAAACAAACACCAACCAGCCCATTATCCCACAAGCAGCTGCTGCGAGCTGCTCTTGATCGTGGCCAGCAAGTTTCAATGAAGAGGGAGGTCAGCGCGAGGCCTCCAGATCTCAAAAGCACCGCGCCTGGGAGTGGGGAAGCCCTGGGCCTGGCAGCCCTCGCCAGCCCTGCTCTCTGTGGGTCCAGGTTCTGCAGCCCCTGGTCCTGCTTGCGCTGCCCCTTTTCCCTCCCAAAACATCACATCCAGATGTGCCTTGAAGACTATCCTTGTGGGATGCCCAGGCGCATGGCACTTGGCAGCATCCAGCTTGGAGGAGTCAGCAGCGGCGGCTCACCAGGCTCATAACCCCAAACACGCCAGGACAGAAGTGATGCTCTGACCGGTCACCAGATTCAAATATTTCCTCCAGGATGGCTCAAGGTACTGAAGAAGCAGTGATCATCATTAAAAGCAAAAGCAAACAAAGCACTGGGAGCCGTGTCTTGCTGGTGTTTACACTGTGGACGGCCTACTGGTCACTCAGGAGAGACGGGGCCAGCAGAGGCTAGAGGCCTGCTGCATCAGGAATCTAAGCACCAGGAATATTGCTGGTCCTGGTTCATCAGGCTGAGGGCTGCAGGGATGGGGGATGAAGTGAGGGTTACATTGAACGAGCTTTGGACAATGGCGGCACGTTAAGTAAGAGCTGGCAAATCGTTGTCGCCGCTGCAGTTAATGACAAAGCAGCATGGATATTTCTGCCCATGAGCGCAGGAAATGGGCCAACCTCCACCAAATGCTTTGCCCCATCTGAAGCCTCCAAGGCAGTTGGACATCTTTCCACATCTCCACTGGGCCTGGTGGACTTGATAAAGGAAGAGGTTGAAATGAAAGCACCCCTTTTCTATCCAGCCCTGCTGTCCCTTTGCTTCAGGCCTCCTGCCTGCACCCCAGGAACACAACACACCCTGGGGTTGTTGTGCAGTTGCATTCCACTTCTTTTTGGGTCTTTTATGTCTTTGCCCATGACTGTGAGCCCCCAACTCTCCTTTCTCTGCGTCCCTACAGCAGGCCCCATCTGGCTTCTGTAGGCACCAGTAATCTCCTGTTAATCTTATTTCCCAGAGAGAAATTTGCAGAGCAATGCGCTCTGCAAAGCCAGGGCAGGCACCTGGCACGCCCAGTTCAACTGCTCTGGGTTCCTGCCTCCCGCCGTGTAAGGAGCTACATGATCTCACTCGGATATCTGTCTATTCTGAAAGAAATGATGGGTTGAGAGAATCTATTACTAAAGACCTTGAAAGAAAATGTAAAACAACACTTGCCAGGTCTTGCTGTTACTTCAATTTGTTTCTAGTTGCTAATTTTAAACTCGTCGGTTCTTCTAGAGCAGGGGCTGTGCCTTTGACGTAAAGTAGCCACAGGGCGGGCCCTGATTTTGAAGCCAATCTGGTAAAGACTTTTTCTGACCTTAGCTGGAGGTCTGGAGCCTGTCTTAATGCTGTGTTTCTGCCCGAATCCAGTGCACCTGGTGCTGAGCCTGACGTGTGTAGCCCTGCTTCCCATCAGACAGCCCGGTGGGGAGACCGGGTTCTGCCTCTGTTTCCCACTGAGCACTCCCCTCAGGGGCTGGCGCTCTGCTGGGGCCCCACCCCACTCAGGCAGTCAGCCTGACTCGGTCGGTTGCCCGCATCACCAGGGAGCAGGGCACTGCCAGCCAAGAGGCTTCAGTTTTCAGCGCTCTTACAAGACAAGCTTAAGTTTGCTGATGATTACGGCCAAAGTCAAGGTAAACCCACTGTAGGGGAAGGCTTAGAATAGTCACAGCAGCACGGCCTCTCCCTAACTCTGCGCTGTCTCCTGTGCTGATCATTGCCACTATTCATTCATTATGTTGGACCTTCTTGGACAGCCATGGTCTGTGGGAGGCCTGGATTCACTGACCCCTATGGACCCTGGACATTGGGCAATTTGGATGAGCTCTGGGCCAGAACTGATTCCAGCTTCCCGCTCTTGGCTCCCACTCCCTACCACGGAATGCCTGCGGATCACCGCTGTTTCCTCCAGACTAGACTTTCATGGGCGCCAGAGTTTAAAAATAAATCTAAGGATGGGAGAATGCACAATCCTTGCCATGCTACCTAGAGGCTTCCGCATCGACACAACCCCAGGTTGAGAGTCCTTTAACTGGAATCCAGGAACTGCCACCGGCTCATCAAAACCAGGCACGTGGGTACGGTTCTCCAGCCTCGTTCCCCTGGCCTGTCATTCCCAACTAAGGAGTTTTTTTATTTGGTGTGCCTGTTTGCCAAAACTCATACAAATCAAAGTGTGCACTTTGCAAGACTTAGATTTGATTAATTTTTAAAAATTTAGAAACTGCATGAATGGGGTTTGAGATTAAGTGTGCAAAGATGTTCAGGAGCAGCCTCCCCACCAGCCTTCAGATTGAGATGGATGAGGAGCAATACTGGGTTTGAGCTGCCCATAATTGAAAAAGTATGTGCCCAAAATATCATATTTATCCTGCGTTTCTCCAAGAGCCATAACTCTAAGGCCTTCTGTTGGAACCTCAATAAAGCCAATGTCTTCAGCTTTAAGTTCCCAGATATGCTTGGCATTTATGATACTTACAGGATGGGCTTAGAACTGCTGTAAGAGGCACTGGGGAGAAGGAGGAGAGACGATTTCCTAAAGAGATCGGGTCGAGCACAAGAAAGAGCACAAGACTGTGGGGGAGCAGTTTGTGAGCAAGTGAGCAACTGGAGAGCAATGCACTTGGCAAATCCCAGCCGTGGCGGCCACAGTGGTCCTCCCGGGAGCACTGCCAGCAAGGCCAGGTGCCCAGCTCTGGGGTCTCCCTTCACTCGCGTTGAGTAAGTGAATGTGGTTCTCGAGGTAGTGCAAGAACACCGAGATGGATGCAAACAGCACTAACCACAGGGGAGACCAGAGTGAGGACCCCAGGGCCGGACCCGACTTTCTGAGCCTAAGTGCTGACATTGCACTGGTGCCCCCTGCAAAAGCTGAGGGGCCACATTCACATGAGCATGTGCTGGGCGCAGCCTCATGCAGTGTGGAGACAAGAGCAGGTGAGAAGCGCTGACAGGTCTGGGGAGCGTGTGGGCCTGGGCTGATACAGTCTCATGCAGCGACTCGGCTGCTGGGGACTTAGCCCGCACCTCACCTGCTGTTCACTCCCGGCCACCCTTCTCCCTGCCTTCCCCCTGCACCCACCTCTGCTTGCTGCCTTTGTTTTAAATGACATAAAGCAGATCCCAGAATCCACACAACTGCAGATTAGACTTTGGATTTTTAATCTCTCCAGAAAATTAACCTTGTTCTTTGCTCCCCTGGAAGTGCTTAAATCTGGGCATTGAAGGTTCTATTGGTGTCTTGTGTGAGTGTCTGTGTCCTTAACCCGTCTCCCATACACGAGTAATTCAGAGGATATTTCTTTTAAAAAAAAAAAAATTAATTTGGGCCTCCCTGGTGGCGTAAGGGGTTAAGCACCACACTATGAAGCAATCTGCAGCCACTGCAGCATGAGTTCGATTCCCGGCCGGCCAAGGAGCTACCCACATGGTGCAGCAGACCTCTCCTGTCTCCCTGCTGCTCCCCTCAGCAGTGTATTTCAGTAGATCTGCCTGTTCTGTTTCCCACTCTGTCTCTGGTGAATCCTCTCACCCCCCACACCTCTGGCCTGTGTCCCAGCTCTTGTATGCATAAATAAATAAATATATATATATTTTTAATAATGAATTTTATTGTTATATTCCCCATACAATTGCAGCCCCCCCATTCTGACCCCAATCCCTCCCCTCCCGCCCCCGCCCCCCTAAAAGTGTCTCTGGTTCATAGTTTTTTGTTGATTTTGATTTTCACTTTCTTATAGTTATTCATTTTCCTGGTCCCTTATTTAAGTTTTCTAGATTCCTGCTATGAGTGAGACCATCCGGTATTTTTCTTTTTCTTTTTGGCTTATTTCGCTGAGCATGATCCCTTCCAGCGCCATCCATGTTGCTGCAAATTGCATGTGTTTATCTTTTTTGAATGCTGAGTAATATTCCATGGTATCTATGGACCACATCTTCTTGATCCAGTCATCTATTTTTGGGCATTTGGGTTGTTTCCAAAGCTTAGCTATTGTCAACAGTGCTGCTATAAACATAGGGGTGCAGGTGTTCTTTGGAATGGATGTTTCTGTGTCCTTTGGGTAAATACCTAGGAGTGGAATTGCTGGATCGTATGGACGCTCTATGTTTAGTAGGTCCAGAAATCTCCACACAGCTCTCCACAGTGGTTGGACCAGTTTGCACTCCCACCAGCAGTGCAGGAGAGTTCCTTTTTCTCCACACCCTCGCCAACATTTGTTGTTGCTAGTTTTTTTAATATGTGCCATTCTCACTGGTGTGAGATGGTATCTCATGGTAGTTTTGATTTGCATTTCCCTGATGACAAGTGATATTGAACATTTTTTCATATGCCTGTTGGCCATTTGCATTTCCTCTTCAGAGAAGTTTCTTTTTACCTCTTCTGCCCATTTTTTGACAGGATTATTTTCTTTGTTGTTGTTGAGTCTCATCAGCTCTTTGCAGATTTTTGTGATCAGTCCTTTATCATTAGTGTTGGGTGCAAAAATGTTCTCCCAGTTGGTGGGGTTTCTCTCTGTTTTTGTTATTGTCTCTTTTGCTGTGCAGAAGCTCTTTAATTTGATGTAGTCCCAGCTGTTGATCTTTGCCTTCACTATCACTGCTTTGGGTGATGTGTTTGTAAAGATGTCTTTGATGTGCAAATCACGTAGTGTTTCGCCTATATATTTTACATCATCTTTTTTTTGGGGGGGGGGGTACCCTCGCCAATGGCCGGGGATGGAACTGGCACTGCAGAAGCTGCAGGTAGCCTCGCAACCCAGCGCCCAACCGCTGCTCCACCAGGGGAGGCCCATTGTTCATTTTTTTTACAGTGTTTGCTTTTGCTTTCTTCCTCAGCTGTAGTCCCCACAGAATTCTTACCACCAACTCACCCGTGCACCATCACCGTATCTTTGTGCACTTCCCTCCCCTGTATGGATCCCTCTCCCTCCCCCTGCCCCGCAGAATGTCTCAGAGGACATTTCTAGCTAAGCAGACTCAGGACTATAAAATCAACTTTTAATTTGATTCATCAATTACGTATTAATGAGTTGGCAAGAACTCGACATGAGATTTTGTTTTCTTTGCAGGTTTGTGAATAAAGGGTGACGCATAGTAGCTAAGCTGAGCAGTGCTGTGTCAGAAAAAGGGAAGAGGTTGATTTGTCTTTTTAATTCCTTGAAGGTATAATGCAGAGAATCTCCCGTCAATGACCAGGAGACTCACAGCGGTGGAAGGGGCGAAGCTGTGAGCGTGGAGAAGGAGGAAAACATGAACAGGTAACGGTGGGGGTTCCCAGGTATCAGCACATCAACACACAACACACGTGGGGAAGACAGCGAGCAGCCCCCGGGCTGCCTGAGGGCTTGTTGAAGGGTCTGGGGGTGCATTTGATGCCTGTGGTCAGGGCGCCCTACTGAGAAAGCCGGGGAGTGCCTGCGGCTCACACTACCGCCCTTGAGACTTATTCGCAGGCTTACATTTTCATAAGATAAAATGTAAAATGAGACAAAGGCCCGTCTGCTCCCTCTGTGGCTAATTCTCCAAACACCCCCACATGCTAGAACATAAGGAAATACGGCTGAGCGTGGGGGTGGAGAGCTCCTCTCACCCCCACTCTTGGCTCAGTCTGGATCTGCCTGTGCTTTGGGGTTCCTCCACCGCTGGTGGAAAGTCAATCAGGGCTGCTCAGCCAGGAGTCCGGCCACTCCAGAGCCGGCCAGGTGACCAGCTGACCACGCACGCTGGGCTGCACGCCCCGGCCCTCTGGGGACAGAGACGGTCCTGCCCGCTGGCAGGTGTAGACCCGCGTCCCTGCCGGGCGAGGAGCCGCCTCTGCCATTCTTTCCTCGGGGCTCAGAACCCAACATATGTGACTGATTAGAGCTGATATCTCGTTTCTAATTCCATTGATTCCTTGAAAAGAGCAAATCCCAAAGACCAGGGCTATTCTTAGCCAGTTCAGCTCCTCCCTGCTGTGCTTGGGCCTGAAAGGCAGGAGGTGGCGGCAGGGCCTGGTCAGCGGGCACTCCTGCTGGTCCTGGAGTCTCTGGGGGCCCGAGGCCCAGAGCAGACCCCTGTGTCTCCCCCGACCCTGGGCTCCGGCTTCTCGGCCACAGCAGGCGCAGCCACCGTTAGCCCAAGGCTCCCTTCTGGGTCCGAGTTCTCTGGCTTCCACATCCGACGTGTCCTTTACTCTCTGTGCAGTTTGCTTGGAAACCTCTTCAGAGCCTGTCCTTTTTGCCACAGAAAATAAAGGAAAAACTGGGGCCCCATTTGAGCCAAGGACCATGGTGCTCAGGGTGGGTTCCTCACTGCAGACCCCACCCTCCCAGGAGGCCTGACACAGCCGCACAGAGCAGAACCGGGACAGCGCGAGCCGGGCTGGCCCAGCGCCTCCCGAGCTGTGTGGGTCCCAGCCTGGCTGAGCTTTCGGTGTCGTGGCCTCAATGAGTGCGTGTTAAATTGAGCTGAATAATCCCACGACCCCAACCAGGGTTCTCCAGGTGTGGCCAGCGCTGTCTTCGCGAAGCCCTGGGCTCAGGACGAGGCCTCTGTCACCGAGAAGATGACCCAGCCTCTGGCTCCGGCACTGCCCCGGAGCAGTGCGTGATCTCAGACCAGCCTCTGGCTTCTCTGGGTCTCATTTCTGCATCAGTGAGAACAAGAGCCTTGAACCAGGATTTCTAAATGTTTTCTTTGACCCCTTCCAGCTCTAAAGATCTGAGCCAAAGTTGGGTTTTGGTCAAGTACAAATTTCCACTATCCGATTAGTTTTTGTGTCCTCTGGGTAGAGGCCTCGGAGTGGAATCCCTGGGTCATGTGGCAGATCCATTTTTAGTGTTTTGAGGAGCCTCCACACGACTCTCCATAGGGGCTGGGCCAGCCTGCGTTCCCACCAGCAGTGGAAGAGGCTCCTTTTTCACCACGTCGGAAAAAGATAAATATTGGATGGTTTCACTTAGATGCGTAATATAGAGAAACCAAACCAAGGATTAGGAAAAAGACAAAACTTGCAAGTTGACCACAGATCTGAGGCCTCCAGCAGGGGAGGGGGAGGTGGGAGAAGGGTCAGAATGGGAGGGGAGAGCACGAGGGACTGTGGTGATAGATCGCCGTGGCTATGGGGTGGGAGAGCTATGGGGCCTACACCTGAGGGGAGAAATCAAATACCGTCCAGAAATTAACAATGATGTAAGAAAATAAATAAATAAACACTTAAAAAAGTTCCACTACGTTGCCAAAGGCCGCCATGCAGTTCTGCCCTCTGGTCTCTTCTGGCTTCGAGAATATATCAAGCTGAATGCAACCTCATGGTGGACATTCATAGAGCAAACTTCAGCGCTCCCAAAGCTAGCACTGGGGATAAAATGATGATAAATGGAAACTAACTTTATCATCCAAAAATACCCCCTCAAAGTCTGAAGAAATATTGATAATAACTCTCCATCTGCTGAATAAATCAGAACAAGACTGGAGCGCCTACCCAACATTGTGTGAGCAGGGAGAACAGCCAGTAAAGTACTAGAGTTTCATGAAAACCGATCTCAGGAGAACGGACATAAATAAAACATGTCAAAGTTTTAAAGAGGAAAATGAAAATAAAAGGGATAGCAGAAGTGTTTTCTGTTTATTATTATCCTCCGTGTAAAGAACTCTCGTAGAGAGAGCACAGGCCTCACGATGAAGACACTTAACCCTTAATCCTGTCTCTACCCCTGGTTCCCACCTAACTTAGGACCGGTTCACCTCTGTGCAGGCTGCCTCACTGGGTGACGTGAGACTCAAATAAAAAATTAAATGAGACATAAAAGTTCGTAGGGGGCGGGTGTGAAGTGCCTATAACTTAGGATGTTGTGTGAATAAACTGCATGGTTGATGCAAATAATAGTGAATTACTCCCCAGATACTAGGCTGTGGGAGGCAGCAGCTGCATTAGGGCGCCCCCTGCAGGCTGTCCCAGATGTTGGCACCAGGCTAGAGCCCAATATTTCTGCCCAAGGGGACCTTCAGGCAATCTGAGCTGGCCTGGGCTTAGCAGTGAGACCTGCAGAAGAGATGAGAGCGTGTGGGGAGAGAGGGAAGGCTTGGGGGGAGGGGCAAATGAGAAAGCCCAGTTTAGTCTTTACTGCCAAGATTCCTACAATGCTATTATTAAGGCCCGGGGGGGGGGTCTCCTTCCCACCGACAAGTCCCAGATCTTTTGGATAGGACCCAGATTTTTAAAAGTGAGGCTGTTAGTTCTCTTGGCCTCTTATTCTCTTCAATCTAAATGTTCTTGGGGGACCCAAGTTTCCCCGTATTTATCTCAAAGTACAAGGTAGCTCCTGGGTCTGGGTGTGAGAGCTCCGTTTAGGGCACCCCAACAGTTTGCACAATCCTCGGTGGGTATGCACATTCTTGGTGCCCCCAGGGAATATCTATTGTGTTCCCCACCCCCAAACAATGTCATAAATGTAGTCTACAGTCTAAATGACTAATCAGCCATATAATGGACCAAAATATCTTCTGAGGCTAAAGTAAGAACAGCTGTAATGATTATAGTACATTGTTGGAAATTCAAACTGGGATAAGTCCAATAATTTATAGATATCTCTGCATGTTTACATAAATGTGGTCAAATTCCAGAACTGTTAGCATGTACCATATGGAAAATAAAAATCGTTCTTTTTTGGTGGGGAGGGGCTCTCTTAAATATTCTATCAGGGAAAGAACTTGAAAATATATGGCATAGAAAGTGGAGTGTTGCAATCTGAGCTACATATAATAATCTCTGAGATTTCAAAAATATTCCTTTTAAAAATTGTATTGTCTGACTTTTTGCTCCTGTTTATCCCTCGTCCTGAAATCCTGAGCTTCTGATGCAGATGAAATGTCTAAAACTGCTGCAGCAGAACCACACCCCTATTATTTTCAGGCTTCTGGGATTGTGGGTGGGGACAAGGATTTGTCAGGGTTGTTTCTGACTTTACAATATTGGTGCAGAGTAAAGGAATCCCCAAAGAGAAAGAAAATGGGTATTGAGTTATCACTTGGCTTGCCAACCACGATATGGTCAATTTCCACAGATTTTAGGGGGTTGAGAAGAAAGTTGGGTTATTTGAACAAACCTGTTATTTCAAATAATCATAGATTATTTCAACGTGAGGGGGAAACGTAAGGATTATTACATTTTACAGATGAAGAGCTGATCCCCAAAGAAGTAAAGTGGCTCATTTAAAATGTGTTATTATCACAACCATAACTTCCACTTGAAATGTGTGTAAAGAAGGAAAATAAGTGAAAGAGAAAGAGGGGGAAAAATAAAATAATGATTCTACAGAAAGAGACAGAGAGAAGGAGAATAAAGAAGAAAATGGACTTGAGAAATGAAAGAGGCCTCTTGTTAGAGGGCAGAAAGGTACTGTGGTATATATTTAACAACACCCCACACTTCCCTGCCTTGATAGTCTCTGTACAGTGAACCAACCTTCCATCTCACCAAAGGGACATCCTTGAAGAATCCAGATGTGGGGGAGGTTTAGAGGACTGAAAAGCCTACCACCAGCTTTAATAAATAGATTCTGGTCTGATTTGGACAGTGTTGGGAAGAGCCCTACGAGATTATCTGTTAATTTTTTTTTTTATTTTTATGTTTTCCCCCTCAACTCACCTAAACCATTCTGGAGAGATAAAACTCTAGTGATTCTACCCCCAGGAGGAAGCTGCCTTCCTTGAAGCATCTGGCCGGGCACCCTCATGTTGTCACAGCTCATAGCTCACCTTCCTCTGTGCCCTGGGTGGCCGATCTGAATGTAGAGTTTACCAGAACTTCAAAGAAAGCTGGCAGGATGGATTTGGGGCCTTGCTGCTTTAATCAAGATGGACTCAAAACTTTTGCTTATCAAGTAGAAAACTAAAACCAGCGACAGACAACTAATGACATCACCTAAAAAGGGAAACAGCCATTGAAAAGGTGCAGGGTCTTAATAGATTATATGTAGAGTGGCGTTAGCCTCCTGGCAGTGCATGGTGGACTGTTGACTCACTGCCTCCATAAGTAATAGAGTATATGAAATAAGAAAGCCTCCAATAAGGTAGGAGAAACTCAGGAAAATGTGTCAAAGCTCTAAAACATTTATTTCCAGCAGTATGTCAGAGTAATAATTCTTCCTTCTGTCCTTGACCTTGGAGTTCCCTGTCCAAACTCCTTAGGCCACTGGGCTGCTGTACCGCTGTATTGCCTCTATGACTTGGCATCTCAAAGGAACATCACCCAACACTCCACTTGCCTCTTCTCAGCTTTCTTTCATGTACAGATCATCCATGGGGGATGCAGCAAACACTGCCTTAATTTCCAAGTTACTTTTCCCAAGTTGGTCTTCAGTTATTTTCCCCCAACTGAGTCTGGCACACAGCAGGTGCTCAATGGTGTCTGTTGAAAAAAATTAAGTAAAAACAAACTCTTCTATCTGTAGCCTTGCACCAGCACCCAGCCCTGTGCCAAGCACATAGATGAAATCAGCCTCTTTTATAACATCTGTTTGCTGCGCACATGCTGGATTCCCTATGGCTCAAGAATAAGTTTATTATGTACATTGCTGAGAAGGTGCTTGAGAATCTCTTGAAAGACTTTCAGCATCAGAGCAGGAAGAAAATCTGGGGAAGGCAGGAAATGGGGCAGGGCAGGAGGTGCCTGGAGATAGTCCTGCCCATGAATGCCTCTACGACTTTTCCATGGCTACTTTTTAGTTCTCTCTTTCTCTAAGATAAAAAGACATAATTTCTAGTAATTCTTTTTCCCCCTCACCATCTTATAGGTAGCAGAGGAGGCACTGGTTAAAAACAGAACCCAAAGAAAGAGATAAACACTTAGAGGTTGGGTATCTTTCACTCTCGCTTGGCAAGTTTTTTCAAATGACACAAAATCCGAGCATTGCCCTTTGCCCCCATCCTGCTCCCAGAGTCTGCTGCTTCTGCTGTGTAATCCTGTCCAGAGGAAAACCCAGGGGCAGGTATGCGCAAAGACTGGAGGATATTCCCCTGACAGCCTTACTTAGGAGAAAAAACAAGGGAGAACCCATAATGAATGGCAACTCTCTCTAGGAATATGTACATTATCTAAAAAAAAAATATTTTCTATATAAGTGTCAACAAACATATGAAAAGATGCCCAACACTATTAGTCCCCGGGGAAATGAAAGCCGAAACCACAAGATACCATTTCACACTCACAAGCAGGACTGCAATAAAAAAAGACAATAAAAGTATTGCCAAGGATCTGGAAGAGCTGGAACTCTGCGTATTTCTAGTTGGATTTAAAAAGTACAAAATGGTACCATTTGATGTACCATTTAAAGAACTCGATGGTTCTTTAAGAAATTTAACATGCACCAGCAATCCACTGTATATACCCAAGAGAATTGTAAACATGTACAAATAAAAATTTGTACACGTGTTCGTAAAATCACTATTCACAATAACTAAAAGCTGGACACAACTCAAATATCTGTTGAATGGTGAGTAGGATGAAGAAAATAGTCTCTAGACATACAATGGACTATTAATCAGTGATAAAAGGAATGAAGTTCTGGTGCTACAATGTGGATATACCTTAGAGACATTATGATAAGTCAAAGTCAGACACAAACATCCACATGTTCTATGATTCCATCTATATGAAATGTCCAGAATAGGAAAACAGTCAGAAGGTCGACTAGGGCAGCCAGACCAGTATTTGGTAGAGAGGGCATAGCGCAGAGTGACTCATAGTGGGTCACGGCTCCTTTTGCGACTAATGAAAATATTCTAGAATTCCATAGTAGTAATAAATGCACAACTTTTTGAATATATTAAAAACCAGTGAATTGTGTGTATACTTTAAGAAGGTAAATCATATGATATCTGAATTATTTAACAATGAAAACCTCTTAAAAGAAGAATTTGCAATTGTTCTGAACAATTGTTCTTCTAAACAAATGTTCTTCTAATTGTTTAGATAATTAGAAATCTTTATTTCAACCTGAAATATTTTTCTACTTACAAAGAGTACCAGCCTCTTCATCACTAGACTCCCAGCTCCCACCCTACCCAGCACAGCCCAGACCCACCGGCTTGTCTGCTTCTAAAGGGGTGGAATAGCAGGAGAGACACCAGTTGGCGACTGGAAGTAAATTGAGAAGCCCCTGGTGTCTGCAGACATTCTCTGGAATGGGGTAGGGAGGTATTTGAACAGAGGAATGAAAATCATGGCAGATGAACTGCCAAATCTCATAAAGAGAGGGCTAATTGGATAGGAAAGAAGACAGCGTTTCCAGAGTGCCTCCCACAGGGGCACGTGAGTCCTTTCCCAAGTGCCCACTGTGAAGTAGCACGGCCAACATAGTCCACTTCAGAGACACATGTTTGACCTGCAGGTGGGAGGTCAGTTCATCGAATCGCCACTTGTCTGCCTAGGATGCTAGTTGGGTCTCTGCTCGGCTGGCCTAGCTCTCCCTAACTCAGCAGCTGCCAGCTCCCTGCCCGGAGCCCCTGGATGTGTGATATCCTCTGAAGGGAAGTGAGCGTGTCATTCTTGATTAGTTGCTGACTTAACTATTTACCTGGTGAAACTAAAGAACAAAGTTGATATCATTAGAATATGCTATGGAACCGACTACTATTGAGTAGTGATATTGAAATAAATTTTGTAACTTTATTCTTTTTATTGTGGTAGTGCTGGTTTACAACATTGTATGAGATATCAGTGAATAGATTCACACCTCTTTGGATATATGTCAGCACACATACATACACACACACACACACACATACCACCCATCACTAAATAATCCTCTGCCACGAGCCATTGGGACTCCTCCCTCTGTGCCATCTACCACCCCCTTGTAGTAGCCTCAGTTCTGCAGTCAGATTTATAGGGTTTTTGGATTTAGATTTGTCTGTTCCTTTGTTTCGTTTCTTTATATTCCACATAGGAGTGAAATCATACAGTATTTTTTAAAAGATTTTATTTATTTATGCATACAAGAGCTGGGGTACAGGCCAGAGATGTGGGGGTGAGGGGGTTGAGAGGATACACCAGAGACAGAATGGGGAGCAGAACAGGCAGATCTACTGAAATACACTGCTGAGGGGAGCAGCAGGCGAGATAGGAGAGGTCTGCTGCGCCATGTGGGTTGCTCCCTGGCTGACTGGGGATCAAACTCATGCTGCAGAGGCTGCAGATTGCTTCATAGTGTGGTGCTTAACCCCTTGTGCTACCAGGGAGGCCCAGAAATCATACAGTATTTATATTTATCTTCTGACTTATTTCACTTAGTACAATCCCCTCCAATTCCATGCATGTTGTTGTAAATGACAAGAGTTCAACTTGTTATGGCTGAGTAGTGTTCCATTATGTATATATACCACATCTTCTTTATCTGCCTACCTGTTGTTGGATGCTTAGGTTACCTACACACCTGAGCTATTAACAGTGCTGCAATGAATATAGTTGTGCAGATAGCTCTTTGAGTTAGTGTTTTAGTATACTTTGGGTAGAGACCTAGGAATGGAATTTCTGGATCATAAGGTAGATTTTTTAATGTTTTGAAAAACCTCCCTATGGCTTTTCATAAGATCTGAGCCTTTCCACATTCCCACTGAGAACATATGAAGGTTTCTTCTTCTTTACACTTTCACCAACACTACTTGTTTCTGGTATTTTTTGTATAAGTCATGGGTGTGAGATGGTATCTCATTGTGGTTCTGATTTGCATTTCCCTGATGATAAATGATGAACATTTCCCGTGTACTCGTTGGCCATCTCTGTGTCTTCTTTGGAGCAGTATCTATAAAGCTCGTCTACCATTTTTCTGATTGTGTTATTTGAGTTCTTGTAGATCTTGAATATCAAACCCTTGTCAGATGTACAATATGCAGATATATTCCCCTGTTCAGAGGGGTGTTTTTTGTTTTAATCATAGTTTCTTTCACTATGCAGAGGTTTTTTTTTTAGTGTGATACGGTCCCATATGTTTATATTCTTTTTTGTTTCTGGCTGTTGGAGATGAAACCACAAAGACATCTTGAAGCCAATATTGTGGAGTGTTTTGCCTCTGTTTTCTTCTATATACTTAATAATCTCCATTCTTATGTATAAGTTTTTAACCCATTTTGAGTTAATTTTTTAAATGGTGTGATATAGTGGCCTAGTTTCACTCTTTTGCATGTGACTATCCAGTTTTCCCAACATCATTTGTTGAAGAAAATTTCCTTTCTCCAATGTATACTCTTGACTCTTGTTGTAGATTAACTGTCTATATAAGTGTGGGTTTATTTCTGGGCCCTCAATTCTATTCCATTGGTCTCTGTATCTGTTTTTGTTCCAGTAACGTATTATCTTGATTACTGTAGTTTTGTTGTGTAGTTTGAATTTTGGTGGTGTGATAACACTTTTTTTGTCAGGATTGCTTTAACTATGTTGGGTCTTTTGTGGTTCCATGTGAATTTCAGTAATACTTATTCTGTTTCTTTGAAGAATGCCATTGAAACTTTGTTTTTGTTGTTTTGTTTTGTTTTTTTAAGATTTATTTATACAAGCACTGGGTACAGTCAGAAACGTGGGAGAGTGAGAGAATTCACCAGAGCCAGAGCGGGGAACAGAACAGGCAGACTGACGAAGTACACTGCTGAGGGGAACAGTGGGCGGCAGGAGAGGTCTGTGCGCCATGTGGGACCCTTGCTGGCAGCCGGGGATCGAACCGGCGCTGCAGAGGCTGCGGGCAGCTTCACAACCCAGCGCTCAACCGCTGCACCACTGGGGAGGTCCTGCCATTGAAACTTTGATAGGGATTGCATGAAATCTATATTGCTTTGGGTAAAATGGCCATTTTAACAATGTTAATTCTTTCAACCCAGGAGCAGCTAATATCTTTATATTTCTTTGTGTCTTCCATTTCTTTTAAAAATGTTGTAGTTCTCTCACACGACTCAACAAAAACAAAATAAACAATCCAGTCAAGAAATTGGCAGAAGAACTTAGAAGACATTTCTCCAAAGAGGAAATGCAAATGGCCAACAGGCATATGAAAAAATGTTCAACATCCCTTATCATCAGGGAAATGCAAATTAAAATCACATTGAGATATCAACTTACACCACTAAGAATAGCACATATCAAAAAAACAAGCAACGCCAAATGTTGGCGAGGATGTGGTGAAAAAGGTTCTCTCCTGCATTGCTGGTGGGAGTGCAAACTGGCCCAACCACTATGGAAAACTGTGTGGAGGTTCCTCAGTCTACTAAAAATGGAGACACCATATGACCCGGCAATTCCACTCCTAGGGATCTACCCAAAGGGCACTAATACCTTGATTCAAAAGACCACCTGCACCCCTATGTTTATTGCAGCACTATTTACAATAGGTAAAACCTGGAAACAACCCAAAAGCCCCCAAATAGATGCCTGGATCAAGTAGATGTGGTGCATATACACAATGGAATATTATTCAGCGATCAAAAAAGTTAAACTTATGCCATTCACAGCAATGTGGATGGAGCCCGAAGGAATTATGCTCAGTGAAATAAGCCAGAAGGAAAAAGAAAAATATCAGTTTCACTTATAGCAGGAATATAGGAAAACCAAATAAGATATCAGTGCAAAAAAAAAATAATAACAGTACAAAACACAACAAAGCAAAAATGGACAATTGTAAATCAGAGACGTCCTGCAGGGGAGGAGGCGGGAGAGGGATCAGAGGGAGGGAGGCGCACAGGGGACTGAGGTGATGGTGCACATGTGCATTGGGGAAGGAAACTCCATGGGGACTCCACCTGAGGGGGTGGGGGGAAGCAAATATTGTTCAAAAATGAACAGTGATGTAAAAATTAAAAAATATATAATAAAAAAATTTTAAAAATGTTGTAGTTCTCATTGCATAGGTCCTTCGCCAACTTTAAGTTTATTCCTAGGTATTTAGTTGTTTTTGTTATAATTATAAATGGGATTGTTTTCTTGGTCACTTTCTCTTGCTGCTAATTGCTTCATATATTAACATAACTGAATTTTGTAGGTTGATTTTTTACCCTGCCAATTTACTGTACCATATTACTATTTTGATTAATTTTTAATGGGGTCTTTAGGGTTTTCCATGTATATTGTCAAGCCATAAACAAATAGTCATAGTTTGATTTCTTCTTTTCCAATATAGATTATTGTTTTTATAGCTTTCTCTTGCCTAATTTCTCTAGCTAGGACTTCCAATACTATGTTGAATAGCCATAGTGAAAGTGGACATGCTTTTCTTGTACTTGATCTTAGAGAAAATTTTTTTTTATTATTGAATATGGTGTTAGCTGTGGGTTTGTCATAATGATCACTATTAGTTTGAGGTGTGTACCATCCATCCTTATTTGTTGGAGAGTTTTAAATCATAAATGAATGTTGACTCTTATCAGATGCTTTCTCTGCATCTATTGATATGATCATATGCTTTTTATCTTTCCTCTTGTCAATGTGATAAACTACATAGACTAATTTTTGGATGTTGAACTATCCTTGCACCCCTGGAATAAATTCCACTTCATCATGATGTATGATTCTTTTGATGTATTGTTGAATTTGGTTGCTAAGATTTTGGTGTGGATTTTTGCATCTATGTTCCTCAGTGTTATTGCTGTGCTTATTTCTGTGTGTGTGTGTGCGTGCGTGTGTGCACTGCCCTTTTCTCTTTTGTATCAGAGTAATGTTGGCTTCATAAAACGTGCTTGGAAGTATTCCCTTTCTTTAACTTTTTTGAAGGAGTTTGAGGATAGGTATTAGCTCACATTTTAAGGTTTTATAGAATTCAGTAGTGAAACCATCTGTTCCTGGGCTTTTGTTTTTTGGAAGACATTTGATTACTGCTTCAATTTCCTTCCATGAAATTGATCTGTTCAGGTTTTATATTTTTCCCTGATTCAGTCTTGGAAAGTTGTACGCTCCTAAAAAATTGTCTATTTCTTGTAGGTTATCCAGTTTGTTGAAATGGAGATGCTCATTGTAATCTCTTATGATCCTCTATATCTATGACGTCTGTTGTAACTTCTCTTTCATTTCTGATCCTATTTATAAGTTTTCTCTGTATTTTTTTTTTCTTAATGAATCAATCTATCTAAAGGTTTGCCAATTTTTGTTTTATTTTTTTCAAAGAACCAGCTTTTGGTTTCTTTGGTTTTTTTTGGACTGCCTTTTTCATTTCGATTTCATTTATTTCTTCTCTAAATTTTATTATTTCATCTCTTCTAGTTAGTTTTGGTTTAATTTTTTCTTCTTTTCCAAGTTCCTTAAGGTGTAAGTTTGAATTTTTTATTTCAGATCTTTCTTCTTTCTTGAAGTAGGCCTCTATAAACCCCCCTTTAATGACTGCTTTTGCTTTGCCCTGTGTGTTCTTGTAGCTCTTTTGTGTGTTTGTTTTTGTTTTGTTTTCTGGCCTTGGCTGCTTTCCCAAGTCCTGAGATCTGTTTTTGCAGTTGCTGATTCAGCAGGGTGGAGGAGGGGACTAGCAAGGTGTAGCCACTTGTGTCAATATGATGGGCTGAGAGAGTTTGGCTTGTGTTTGTGGCATTGATGATTCCAGATATGACACCTGTTACCCCACGTGCTGTCAGTACATCTCAGGAGGTCAGCACTAGTCCCAGTGAGTTTGGAGAGGGGTGCAGTCTAGAGAGCTTTTTCTGTTCTTTTCTTTACTGGGCATCTGGCATGTGAGAAGTAACCCAACTCCTCTATATGGATTTTCCATCATTCAATGGTCTGTGCCTCTATACAATTTCTGCTCTGTCCTCCTCAAGGAACCTGGCTGGACTGTAAGTTTGCTGCTTGTGTCTCCTATTTTATGCTGCAGACACCAGGTATTTCTCTCCAAAGCATCTGAGTATTTCCTCTTTGTCTCTGCTGGTGCAATATGTTTTGATCTTCGATGTCTAAGAGGTGCTGAATATTATTCCAGACTCAGTGTAGTGCCCCTCTGGCTGTTAGGTGTTTCTCTTGGAAGTCAATCAAGGAACCCCCTCTATTACCATCTTGGTCCTAATCCAAAATCCATGACCAAGATTTGAATATATATTTTGGACACCCAGGTAGGAGCCCCTGCCACCACACCTGGGTTTCTCAGTGGGTCACATGCCAGCAGCATTAGCAGCATCAGGCAGAGTCCAACTTTCTTGTGCTGTTTCACTTGTACCACTGGCAAATTGTGCCACTGGCAAAACAACACTTCATAGTTGTATTAATATTAATATTAATTAATATTATTATAATAATTTTATAATAATAAAATTAATATTATTATAATAATTATAATTAATTATATTATAATATAATTAAATATTATATAAATATTAATTGGAATATTTCAGTAAATTCATGAAGAAAGAATAACAGTATTGGAATATCAGTGTGAGCTTCATAAATTATGAGACAGAGCATAGAACACTAATACTACTAGAAGCACAAAAAGAGAGACATTGAGACATATGTACATATATATGGAAAACACATCACCAATGAGGTCATTATGCCAAAAAAAAGTAATAAAGGAATCTGGATTTTTTTGTTTAGATATAGCTGGAAACACAGAGGTTAGAGGAACAGACCAAATTTTGCTCTGGGGAAGCAATCAGCAAAATACAGATTGTAGGAAACTCTGCAGATAGTGATCCAATTTCTTCAATAACAAACTGTAAGGAGGTGGAGGGGAGCCTATAGATAAAAGCTATACGCAACACAGGCAAGATTGGTGTTTACGAGGGTTTGTTTAGATGATTACACTAAAGAAAAGTGGAAAGTGGTTCCAGTAAAAGTTAGGACGGGGTTTCTCTAGCTGGGAGTAGGGTGGTATTGGGGGAAATGTAGGGAACTTATGGAGTAACTGAAAAATTAGCTTATTATAGGTAATGTTTACAAGAGTACTTGCCTTAAGCCATTTTGACCTGCACATTTGCAATTAATGGTTTTCTGTTTCTTTATATTATAGCAGTAAAAGATTATAAAAACAAAAAAAATTAAAGAAACTTCTTTAAAATCAGCTCTGATGAGAGATGGGGGGAAAAGCCCAGAAAATAGAGAAGAAAATCTTAAAAATAAGAGAGAAAAAGATCGCACTGTGATCATATGAGTGCTTTTCATAACAAAAACAGCCCATTTCTTTACTACTAAGATGATTCTTGGTGTCACCCATTTTCCCTCTTTAAAACGAACAAGTAATTCGGTCACCTCTAACTCTTGTTTCTTTAAAGATTTATTTGTTGGGCCTCCCCGGTGGCGCAGCAGTTGGGCGCTGGGTTGCGAAGCTGCCCGCGGCCTCTGCAGCGCCGGTTCGATCCCCGGCTGCTGGGCGAGGGTCCCACATGACACGCAGACCTCTCCTGCAGCACGCTGCTCCCCTCAACAGTGCACTTCGGTCCTTCTGCCTGCTCTGCTCCCCGCTCTGGCTCTGATGAATTCTGTCGCCCTCCCGCGCTTAAAAAAAAAAAAAAAAAAAAAAAAAAAAAAAGATTTATTTGTTTATTTATGCATAGAAGAATTGGAGTGTCGGCCAGAGATGTGGGGGATGAGAGGACTCACTAGAGACAGAGTGGGGAGCAGAACAGGCGGATCCACTGAGATAAACCACTGAGGGGAACAGTGGGGAGACAGGAGAGGTCTGCTGCACCCTGTGGGTCAGCTCCCTGGACAGCCGGGGATCGAACCTTTAACCCCTGCACCACCATGGAGACCTCACCTATAGCGTTGGATGAAATCAAGGTGAGGATGGACGCACTGCAGAGCACAGGCGGAGAGCCTTGGCTGGGTGACGGCCTGTGTGGGTCAGGGGAACGGGAAACATCTTGAGACCACCAGTAGTAGTCTGGGTGGCAGCTTGGCCAACCTTCTGAAAAGTATGTGACACGTTGTCTGCATTGACCCCCGTCAGCGAGACAGCCGCATCCCTGGGAGCAGCCGGGAAGCCAGGACCCCTGCAGGAAATGTCAGCAGCGTCACAACCCCAAGTGTAGGGAGTGAAGACTGTAACAGAAATCTTTGTCTGCCTGCCCACATGTCTGTCAGCGTGACATTTGGATCAATAAATATTCATCAGGATGCACCATTTCAGCTGACCTGTGCCACCCGCTCTGCTGGGGGAGAAAATAAACAGGGCGTGTGGGTGCCGAGGGCTTCTGGCCCTTCAGAGCTGCCATTGTGCTCTGCATGTGAGCCAAGAGTTTAGGGGATTTTTTTTTTTCCCCTCATGGATCCCTTGGGAGCTTGCATCTTCAGTCTGTTATAGGGCCGCCTCCTTCCCTGTGTTAAAGAATAATATAGTGCCGGTGCTCTCAACATTTCAACTAGGACAGACGAACAGGTGAGGGCAGGTTAGCTCATCAATTAGCAGCTCGATGTAACCTACCAACCCAGAGGTTCTTCTGGCAGTTTCTTTCTTCTTCCTCTGTGACCCTGACATCTATCTCTGTGCATCAGTGTCGGTCTTTCCTCTCATTGCTATTGTTTATGCATCTGTTGCTATTGCTACATGAGGACATCGCCATTTAAAAAATATTTGTTGAGCAATTCTTAGATGCAAAATGTTATGCTAGGTAAGTGGCAGATAAAATAGTAAGCTAAGAGACAGATGGTAAACAAGCGTTCAAAGAAATGCATCATTGCACAGGCTGTGAGGACTAAAAACAGGGAGATAATGGTAAGATGAAAGATTCCATGGGGGTCTCTTTGATATGTCAGTTAGTGAGAAAGAAAATCAGTAGAGAATGGTCAGGTTAGAGGTAGGGAAGGGCATGCTAGGGTTTGTGCAGTGAATGGGACTGAGTGGGACTCAGCGTATAGGGTACAAACTAGGAGCTACATGTGGAAAACAAGTATATATGAAATACATCAAAGTAGTAAACAAGAAATGCAAGTTAAACATTAATAATATATTTTTCTCCTAGACAATCAACCAAAATGAAAAAGGTTGATAATATCAAATGTTGAGATAATATCAAATGTTGGGGAAACAGACCCTCAAAAGTTGCAGATAGAAGTATCAATTGTGATGTTTCCTGAGGTCAATTTTATTTCATGTATTCAAAGTCTTTTCACCTGTGTATGTTTGGAGCGGCCATTCTGGTCTTAAAATTCATCGTAAGGAATTACTCCAAGTGTATTTGGCTATGTGGCTGTTCACCATAACTCTCTTGACAAAAGCAAAAATTCGCAAGGTATCCTTGAACAGATGATTGATGAAACATACATTCCTACAGCAGCACAATCTGCAGTCATTAAAAATAATGGTCAATTAATATTTATTAGAATGGAAAAAGACCCACAACAGATTGATTGTTTAACTTTTTAAAGTTGGGTAGGGACTCATGTAATTATTACGTGTATAAATACAAATTTATTTGTATATAGCTTATATAACAATATTTTATCATTTCACTATATTGGATAGATAAGAGTGTATGAATAAAGCACATCCTGGCAATTTTCATTTACAAAGTTACAAAATTAGTAAAATAAGCTATTTTTAAGATTTATTTTTTACTTATTTATGCATACAAGAACTGGGGTGTAGGCAAGAGATGTGGGAGGGGAGAGGATTCATAGGAGAGAGAGTGGGGAGTAGAACAGGTGGATCTACTGAAATCCACTGCTGGCAATAGCTTGATAGTCCTGAGACTAACCCCTGCACCATCAAGGAAGCCCCTAAAATAAGCTTTTAAAGGTAGTAATTGACATTCTTTTGATGCAATGCCTATCTTGTAAGCACATTTTCTGAATTTTGGGATTTCCCATACGGTAACCCCCCAAGGTAGAGAAGCCATTGTCCCAGGCCCCTTGTTGCTGACATCAGACATGTGAATTAGGCATTGCTGATCACATACACACATGAGCATGCTCAGTGCAGAATGCTACCGGGAGGTAGACATGAGTGGTATCCAGCCCAGAGGAACACACCACAGGGCTCAGGAGCTAAGCTGCTGTCATACGGGAGGAGCTTTCTCAGTGCAAGTGCGTGGCCTCAGTCTCTACAAGGAGCAGAGCTGATGTCAAGTGTTGGCAGCAGCGGTGTTTACACTGGAGCAAATTCTACAGTGTCATTTGATGTTGTTTCTGGCCTCATCATTTCTAAGTCTGATTCTCTTGCTCTCTAGAGGATTCTATGAATTGCTTAATATTTTTTACAAATTCTTTTTCTGTCTAAATGAGCCAGAAGGGATCCTACTTTTTATAACAGAGAATTGTGCCTGAAGCATTGCTTTCATCCCCATTTTACAGCTAAAGACAGTGAGTCTTTTTTTTTTTTAAGATTTTTTTAATTATCCACCCATTTGACCTGGGGTGCAGGCCAGAGATGTGGGGGATGAGAGGATTCACCAGAGACAGAGTAGGGAGCAGAACAGACAGATGTACTGAAATACACTGCTGAGGGGAGCAGTGGGAGAGGCAGGAGAAGTCTGTTGTGCCATGTGAGTCAGCTCCCTGGGGATTGAACTCGTGCTGCAGTGGCTGCTGAGAGCTTCATAGGGCTGAGTCTTAACCCCTGTGCCGCCAGGGAGACCCTAAAGACAGTGAGTCTTTAAAACATGGAGATATATTCCCAAGACTACAGAGCTACTAAATAGTGAGGCAAGAATTATGTCTAAGGCTTTTGAGCCAAGTTCTGAACTCTTCAGAAATCTAACATTGAGATATTCCAGTATTCAGTGAGAGGGAAGTTCACAAGTAAAAGTCAATGCTATCGTTTAATAAATAATTGCTATGGCTGAAACTGTCCATTATCAGTGAGCCGGACCCCGGAGATCATCAATCCACCCTGATATACAGAGGAGAACGCCCCCAGGCACGTGATGGAATTGGCCCCTGATAGGGACGAAGGGCAGGGGAGAGAAATCTAGATTTGCTGATTCCTGTTTCCTTTCTCGATGGAAGAAAAAGTCATTTCTTGACCCACATAGAAATGCTTACATCACACAAGTCCAATGCCTAAGAGAGAATCCTGTTTAAAAGTAAAAGGAAATAAATATTAAGTGTCTGAGGAATAACCACATTTAAAACTGATACAAACTGATTACATGGAGACTCTGGACTATCCCACCATCAGCCCGTTTGGTGCCTGTTACTGAGATGCCCAAAATAGCTTTTGAGCACAATCTCATGAAAACATCCCTGGGGAGCTGAGCTCGTTTCCATCTAGCTCTGAAATACAGAATTGAAAGGACCAGGTTCAATGCAAGAAAAGTGTCCTTTCTGCAGAAAATGGGATAGTTGTTACATCTCTTGTTAATCTACAGAAAAACATAAGGTTGAGAATCCGAATGTTTTAAAATCAAATGTTTCAGAATAGATATCATTCTATGTAAATGCCCAAGGGCTAATGTTTGTTCTAGTAAAATCCAAGGTGTGTTTTACCCTAAGGGGCATTTCTTTTGACTCGGGAGTCTTGTGCCGTACAAGGAAAACTGAACTTTTAAATTTCTGATTCATTTCCCCTTAAATCATCCAAATATTGCTTTTTATGGGCTATGTAATAGTCAAGCAGTCTCTCAGGGGATATTAAGGCATTTCAAGCCTTGCTTCCCTTAAAATAAAATAACAAAATAAATGTTAAAATGGAGGAAGTAGGCTCCAAGTAAATCTACTTGTTGAGCAGAAGTTCACATCAGTCTGAGATCTAACCTGTCTAAATAGGTTCTGAATTTTCTGAATTCTCCATTTCATATTGAAAGTTGACCCTTGCATGGAGATCTCCTTGGCTGCTTCCAGCCTGTCTTCCTTGCAGAAGAATAAACTTTGTCCCTGAACCCAGATCACTCTTTTACTCACCTTCAAATAGTTCAGATGTTTTATCAATCTGAACCACATGCTTAATTACATCTAACCCAAGAGATAATTATTGGAAAAGTACATTTAACTAAGAGAGTGTATTTCATTATTGAAAGTGTTACCTTTGAAAATGACTTCTTAATTTTTTCTCTTTTTTAAATAAATTTCCCACCATGTCTATCATTCTCATAGTAAAACACCATCGTTTGTTGCCTCTTTTCCATTGATATTTCCTTCTCCATTGGAAGACAAATCCTTCCATGCGTCTGTCCGCCTTCTCCAGCACCCACACAGCAGTTACAGGCTTTTAGAAAAACCATGCTCAAGTCACTCTATTAAAAAGACATTGGCAAAGTATGAAAATCTCAGGACACATAGGAGACAAAGGTCAGAAGAAGGTATTTGGATATTGTGTGGAAATGAAAGGATTTTTGGTGTGAACAGATGTAAAATTGCTTAATAAAAATATTTTACAATTATGTCAGCAATAAGTGCGCTTAATGGCTGGTCAGTATCATTATATAAAAGGCAAATGCTGCACCCTCGGCCCATCACCACCATGTGTGTACCCCCTCCTCCAAAAAGCTGAGTAATCTGCCAGCAGCCCTCTGAGAACTACATTGAAAGATTCAAGTTTTTATACCACCTAAAAAGAAAACTAATTCCATAGCAAAAGCAGGTTCGTATATTTAAACAAAGCGAAGGAAGTGAGGAAAAACATTCAGCACCAATTAAGAACTCACAGAATCTCTTTCAAAATAATTCCTTAGTTGATATCTATTTTCATGAAAGTGGTTTGTTTGTATATATTTTTAATTTTTTTTAAGATTTATTTATGCATATAAGAGCTGGGTAAAGACCAGAGGTGCAGGGGTAGGGTGTATGTGTGTGTGTGTGTGTGTGTGTGTGTGTGTGTGTGTGTGTGAGGATTCACCAGAGATAGTGGGGAGCAGAACAGGCAGACTGACTGAAATACACTGCTGAGGGGAGCAGCAGGGAGACAGGAGAGGTCTGCTGTGCCATGTGGATCAGCGCCCTGGCTGGGGATCGAACTCGTGCTGTAGTAGTTGCAGATAGCTTCACAGTGGTGTGCTTGATCCCTTGAGCCACGAGGGAGGCCCATATTTTTTAATTTATTATATTTATTGAGCTAACCTTGGTTTACAACATGGTATAATTTCATACCTCTTCAGGCATACGTCACCACACCACACCCAGCACCAAAGCTTCTGTCATCCTCCAACATAGCACAGAGGGTCTCCTTTGCTCCCCGCACCCACATTCTCCTCCTCCGGTAGCCTCAGTTCTGCAGTCAGACTTCTAGGATTTGTTTTGGTTTAGTTTTATTGTCCCATTGTTTTGTTTCTCTATATTCCACATGTAAGTGAAATCATTCAGTATTTTTCTCCTTCTGATTATTTTAATGAGCATAAAATCCACAACAGTTCCATCCATGTGGTCACAAATGGGACTCTATCAAGCTGAAAAGCTTCTGCACAATGAAAGAACTCTCATTAAAGCAAAAAGACACCCTACTGAGTGGGAAAAAGTACTTGTGCACCGTACATTCAAACACAGGGCTCGTATCCAAAATCTACAAAGAACTCAAACAATTTAACAACAAGAAAACAAATAATTCAATCAAAAAATGGCAGAAGATCAAAATAGACCCTGCCAAAGAAGACATGCAGATGGCCACCAGGCACATGAAAAAAAATTGTTCATCATCACTCATCAGAGAAATGCAAGTCAAAAACCACAATATGATATCACCTCACCCGTATCAAAAAGACCAGAAACAAATATTGAAGAGGGTGTGGAGAGAAAGGAAACCACATACTATAAATTGGTCCAGATCCCATGGAAAATAGTATAGGGGTTTCTCTATTAAAAATAGATCTATCCCATGATCTAGCAAGTCCACTCTTATGGGAAAACACTAATCAATGTTCTATCCATCCTCCTTTGTTCATTATGGCGCTGTTTACAATGGCCAAGATATGAAAGCAACCTAAAGGCCCAACAGCAGATGAGTGGTATAGATGCAGAATAGACTATTACTCAGCTTTAAAAGGAGGGGCTTGTCTTGCTTCTTCAAAACCACTGAGTGATTCAATTCTGGGGTGGAGTTTTTTAAGGGCCAAATTAAGTTGAATCACATGTAAGGCAATGTGGGCTCCTACCTTTATTACCACTGAGATGAATGCTTCTGAGAGAATTCAGGCCACTTTTGCCTTAAAATTCACCTTAAGCTTTGTTCCCTCCTGTGCCTCCTTAAGTGGATAACTTGGGAAGTGTGGAAAGAAATTTTTTAAGAATATTAAGATGAAGAAGATAGAAGGACATTTCAACTTGTCAATGAATATCTTCTCAGGTTCTGAAGCTTAAGGAAACGAAAATTAAAACCACAATGCCACCACAGACTCACCGGGTTCCCAGAAATGAGTCAGCCTGATAACACCAAGTAGGACAAGTATTTAGAGTCTTGGGAATGCTCACAGATGGTGGGAGTATGAATTGGTGAGACCATCTTTCAAATTGTTAAATTTGAAGTTACACATATCTTTTGCCCCAGAATTCTACTTCTGGGTGTTTATGCTACAGAAACTTCTACTTTGTCAACTAAAATATATGCACAAGAGTGCTTTTAGTAAATTGGTTCATGTTTACCCCAACTAAAACTTAACTGTCCATCAGTAGTAAAATATGTAAATAAATTGTGTTATAATCATATAATGGAATATTACAGAACAACAATGTAGAAAACCTATAGCAGCACTATTTACAATAGCTAAGCTATGGAAACAACCCAAATGCCCAAAAATAGATGACTGGATCAAGAAGATGTGGTCCATATACACCATGGAATATTACTCAGCATTCAAAAAAAATATTACTCAGCATTCAATTTGCAGCAACATGGATGGCGCTGGAAGGGATCATGCTTAGCGAAATAAGCCAGAAAGAAAAAGAAAAAATACCGGATGGTCTCACTCATAGCAGGAATTTAGAAAATGTCCCTAAATAAGGGACCAAGAAAAACACTAATTATAATAAAGTAAAAATCAAAATCAACAAGCAACTATAAACCAGAGACACACTGGGGGGAGGGAGCAGCTGGGAAAGGAAGGACTAGAGTCAAAATAAGGGGGGGGGGTGCAATTGTATGGGAAATATAACCAAATGAAAAGGCATACATTGTGCAAAGATGAAAAAAGACGTAAGAATTATATAAAATAAAATATTTAAATAAAAAAAAAAAAACAATGTAGAAAACCTGACAACCTAGAAGAAGCTTAGACACGGAGGATAGATGAAATGTCATTAAATTTATGTAAGTTTTAAAACCTGGGTAGAACACCTCCTAAACTATGTCAATAAGGGGCATATTCACTGGTGCTAAAACTGTAAAGTAAAAGAAAGAGGGGAAGAATTGTGATGAGAAGGGTTACACTGTTTTGGGGCCTATTGAGGTGCTATTTCTGACCCTGAGCAGAGGTCACCCACTATTTGCTTACTTGTTATGCATTACATTTAAGTTTTGTACCTGCTTCCGTATGTGTGTGACTGCAAAACTTGAAAAAGGTTTTAGCCAAAGAATAAGCAATTTCAGCTAAACAATGTTATCATTAAACTCCACTTAGTAGAAAACATGACAAAGACAAATTTGCCTTTACCCATCATGTTATTCTCTAGCCAACTTTGAATTCCACGGACAGAAATCACGCATGAAGCCAACTGATTTAATCACAAAACCCAAGCTATTTAGACTCTCCAAGTCTTTCAATTTAATAAGAAATGATAGGAATGGATGTTTCTTACAGAAATATTCTATTTGTAAGACTAATCTTTAGAATCAGTTTCTCCGTATTTTGATTTATACTTTCAATTTTTCATAAAAATTGGGATAAATGGTTATAACCTTCCTTCTTCAGAAAAAGAACTTATATTCACATAAAAATAATAAAGATAATAATGTTAAAAGCCAGTGGTAGTAGGTTGTTGAGTTCCTCACTCAAGAATGCAATGAGGACTCTAACCGTGGCAGTTGATTTAGAAGCTGAGATCAAGATCTTAGTATTACAATGAGGATAAGGTTGGAGTAAGTTCAGGGCTCTTGTAAACGGGGTCCAACTGTTCCTGTCTGAGGGCCAGCGATGGTTCTGCTTTGTGGTCACTGGACTGCTAAGATGATGGACGAAAACAAAGACGTTACCAGGGACAGAGGGCAAGTAATGATTTTTATGGGCTCTTGTTAGTGTTCTTGTTTCCAAGTCCACATGCAAGGGGAAGAAGCAAGTGCATCCAAGAAGTCCCCCATCTCAACAATAGTTACCCTATAACTGCAAGTTCAAGGTGTATTGTGCTCTTGCTATGTTCTGGTTGGTTGCGTTGTATATGTGATCTCGCAAAGTTTCCACTGCAGCCCTTGCATCTAAGTGTACTTATACTGCTTTGCAAATGACATTCACAGAGATTAAGTATTTTATATATGCAGCTAATAATCTAAAGACTTTTAGCTGGGATTTAAGGGTATTTTGATTCCAAACACTAAGTATAGCCTGCTGTGCCACATTGCTACACATAATTAAGTTATTAAAATAATATAATATTGGCATGATAAATGGAACAGATTAGGAATTACAGGAAAAGGTACAAGTACAATGGAAGTTGTATATATTGTAAAAGATAACACTTCAAAAGAGATAATTCAATAAAGGTTATTTGGATAACTGGTTAGTTACTGGAAAAACAAAGTTTGATTTATCTGCCATTTTAATGAGTACTCAGAGACAATGGGATTTAAAAAAAAAAATCAAAGAGGGGAAAACTTGTCTAAGCATGTCAGAAAACCAGAACCTAGGAGCCAAGAAATAAAAGGCAAATATATTCATACATAAATAGAAAAGAAAGACAATCAGGAAAATAAATGAGCAGCTTATCACATAAGGAGATAATCTTACTATATAAAAAAAAAAAAGGGTTTTCAAACAAAAGAAGAGATGGTGGAAGAGAGGAATATGTGGGAATTGTGTTTTCTGTTTCAATTTTTCAGCAAAATTAAAATTGCTGTAGAAATAGTCTGTTAATTTTTTAAGAAAAACCAGATCAACAGCTCAACAGAAATGTAAAGAAAGGAAATGACTGTTCATTGGAAAGTGAATTCAAGTGACTTAAATTTGCGGGGGAATAAATAATCTTACTCATAAAAAGAAAATTATTACACAAAATTGTCTTACTCCCCTCCTCCGCCATCAGATAGTCAGAGTTCTAAAAATGTGAATGTGCATGGGTAGGAGAAACAGATATTTCTTATCTGTTCATTGTGGGTGCAAAAATTGATAAACCAGTTAATAGCTATGCTGATACACATGCCTTTTAACCCAGGAATTTTATCTTACCTCTCTACTCACATGTCCAAAATGTATAAATTATTTCGGGAAGCATTGTCAGTAATTAAATTGCTACAGTATAGTTTTATACCTTATCATAATCATTGATAGTTACTGTAACAAATCAAAAAGAACAGAGATGTTCATTAATTGCAGCCTACAAAATGATAGCACAGAAACTATATAGTCACCAAAAGTGCTGAGGGAGTAACTTATGTGTAAATATGGGCTAATTTCTAAGTCTCCAAGAGGAGACACAGAGACATAGCTAAGATGAGAGCAATGTGTGTAGTAAATCACCATTTGTATAATAGTAATCAAAGTGGGAGATAAACATGTGCATACATGTATATATCTATGTACATGTACTTATACACACACACCCCCATATATATGTATATAGATATACGTATTTGATTGTATCTGCATAAAATAACTCTGGAAATGATAGATACAAGTAACTTTGCTCCTTCAGAGTTGGGTGCCTAGGTGACAAGAATGGAAGCAATATTTTTTTCATGGTATATACATTGTATTTTGAATTCTGAATCAAATGCAGCTATCACCTAAGCCAATCAATCAATAAAAAAAATCACAAACAAACCCTGGCGCTGTCAGCATGGTGTCCAGCTCCAGCCAGCTAATTTTTTTGCCCCTTTCTCTTACCTCCTTTGGTTTTTTCCCAGACTCTCTCTGCAGAGGAAACTGGGGATAAAAAGTAATAAATGCATGGGGATATCTTTCCTCTGCATGCATCAAACCAAGGAGAGAGCTCTGCATGGGTTTGCAACAGGCTGCTTTTAAATCCACGGGGGTGGAGAATTTAGCTTATTTTTAAATTGGGTGGAATTCTGAAAAGGACTGCCAAAATGATTAAATAGACCGGAGAGACTGGTTCATAAAGAAAGATGAAAAGACCTAAATATGTGTAATTTGGCTAAATGACAGTAGGGCTGGCTGTGGTTAGCACATACAAGTGCTCAAGAAATCTAAACACCAGGAAGGAGAGGAACAGTGGAGGAAGTAAATAGAAGGAGAAATGTGAAAATATGAAAAGAAAAACAAAGTATTTCAGTGTCTGTCTGTCTATAGAGTAGCTCTCCAGGAAAGCGATGGGTGGATGTCTTTTTCCTTGGATAGCATCCTAGAAAACCTTTACCTTCGTGGAGTTATAAACCCACACCAGTTCCTAGGCCAGGAGCCCAGCATCCCAACAGATGCCTCCTACCTCTACTTAAGCTCACTTTTCCGATTATACATCTCCTTGGACACACTTTCCTGGATCCAAGTGGTTTGCTTTTTCCTTTTCCCTGCACAGGTTCAGACAGCCTTTGGGGGAGGTCTATGCAGAGTATATTAATCATTCATTCATATTTCAAGATCTTGCTGGGTGCCTATGATTAGGAAAACAAGATAGCAGTTCCCTGCTACCAGCAAGGAGTTCTCAATAACTCGTGATCCTTCCACCATCAAGAAGGGACTGGGGGATGACAGGTAGTTGAGCTGGCCTGCTGATAGCAGTTCTGGGCTCTGCATTAGACCTCCTTCCCTAACCAGCCCTTCATTGAAGCTATTTCTGGAGCATATAGAAAATTTACCTTATTGCAAAGCCTTTAAAAATGAGTACCATAGTGATTAATTGACTACTTTATAATCTACCCACCTCGTTATTTTTAGCTGTTGTATCTATTCCATTCTGTATATTTTCTGTTATCAAAGCCTCAATCCATATTCCTTTGAGTCTTTGTATCACTGTGCCAGAATATGCGCTTAGGGAGTGCATATTAATGTGGGAGCATTTAGAGCAATCTGTGAGTGCAAATTCACACAGCAGTCTGTGCATTTCTGGGTTTGTAGTCATGTGGTTGCTGTGTATCGATGATGCACATCTGGGTAAGATGAGCCAAAAATAAAATTTAAGAAGCACTCTGGTAGGGATTCCAAAACTAATATGTAAGAGTATATTTTTAAACCATTTGTGGTTTATGTTTATTTTAATTTTCCCCCATTTCTCAGATGCAGGAACTGAGTTGTGGCTGAAACTTGAGCCTGTACTGCTTACTATTGGCAGCTTCAGGTGAGGCTGGACCCCTGTGGGCAGAAAGTTGGTTTGGAGGGAATAATCATTATAACTCTCCATTCTCCTGGGAAAGAGGAACTTCTGAGTAAAGCAACGAAAAATTGGCGGTTGGGTGTTCAGCTGTGGGTAAGGAGAGAATTACTTCTTTTCTCTGACCTGAGTTCTCTTGGGAAGAGTCTTTTGTCTAGATGTGCTGAAGAGCTTTCCTAAATGATGGAGGGACGCTGCACTCATATGCAACCAGGCTGGAAGCTAAACAGTCACAAAACAAAGGGAACAGCAGGTCCATTGCTGCTATACCACAATTAGGGTTGCCTACAGATTACAGACAACCAAAACACACACAAAGAAGACCAGACATGAAATTTTCCAAGTTTAAGGTGGTGGGTTCACCAAGGAATTAGGGACTTCATCTCCTCTCTGCTCTATCTCCACAGTGTTTGGCTTCTAGATTCAAGACTACCTCATGTTCCAAGATGGCGGCCATAACACTTATCACCATGTACTCATTCCGTCAGCCAGAAAGGCAAAACAAGGAATGCAATCTCCTAGTTGCATCAGCTCCTGCAAGGAGCAATCAACAGAAGTCCACTTCTATCACATTAGCTAGAACTTAATCTTGTAACTATACTTAGCTGCAAGAGAGGCTGGGAGAGTTATCACCATCTTGAATAGAATTCTTTCCTGTAGCAAAAGGAGAAGAGAATAGATATCGGAAGGGAAGTCTTTCTGCAATACTTGGCAGAAATGTGGCCTCTAGCTGGCTGTCTAAGGATGTATAGTTGCCAGCCAGAAAACCACGATGGTTATACTTCCTTCAGGTTATACCTAAGATAGGATGACCCCTTTCCACCACCCCACCAATGATATGAAATATCATTTCTTTAATACTGTATTTCTTTAATACTGTAGAGTATTAAAGAAAAGGTCTGTGTACACTCTTGGGCAAAGGGCAGGACAGCTTCCACAGACAGTGTGATGGTGCTACAAAGGCCTCAGAGAGCACAGACTTGAAAGGAACCATAGAGAACTTTTCTGTAACAACAGAGCCACTTCACACTCATAGATGATGAGTCAAAGTTGTGATGACTGATGGGCGTGCACAAGCACAACTCCTTAGAGCCTCCCTGAGCAGCACCAGAAGGCAGGGATGTCTCAGATGGTCATGAGATACTCAGGTCCTGCTGCTGCTAAACCATATGTGTAACCTTATTTGTAACCATAAACAGATAAGGACTAGGGTGTATTTAAATAATCTGAAATTCAAAAGGACACATTTCAAAATCATGTTTTGTAACATTAAAAAAATGCAGATATGTGATTTTAGACTAAGTTCTAGCTTTTTAAGGTGAGCACTGGTTGATGTTCTCTTGGTGATCAGTCAACCTAGTGATTTCCAAAGCATATTTCATGGAGTACTTCAGAAACCAGGAGGAAGCCAAAATGGGCCAGGTTTTGTTCCCTATCACCCACTGCTTACACCTTATTCAAGTTTTTGCTTTTCATATAACTTTCATGAGAAACATTATATACACTGCTCAAAAAATTAGAAATCACCAACTGAGGTCTAAACTTATTAATGATGATCATCAAGTTGGTCTCATTGTCTTAAACTCAGAAAGGCTACCAGAGAGTTGAATAAAAAGACATGGATTTATTAGACCTGCTCTTCTAAAATAACAGCTCAACCTTACACCAATTAGGAGCCTAGATGTGCAATAATATTCATCAGGATTTACATATGAAAAATGTCCTAGTCACCATCAGCTAGGGAGAGGAAGGGATTTTACATGGAGACAAGCTTTGAAAATTCCTACTAATCCACCTGGAAAGAGGAATTTGGAGGGAATTGGGCAGATGAGTGGAGTACGTAATAAAAATCTGATTGAAGTTTTCCAAAAGTTGTGGAGGATACAAAAATGCTGAACTACAGGTTCTTTAAGTACTTGAGTTTGAAAGCAGCAGTACCACTCTAGGAAGCAGGTCGTGAATTTATGAAACTTATTATCTCAATTGGGCATACAGGCTGACACAAAATTGGGTGCCAAACAGATTTTAATACTTTGTGGAGCCCCTGAGTTCTTCACGTCTTGACTTCCATGAAAGTCTTTTGGAAACATGTAATAGAAAACTGACATTAGCTAGAAAACCTTGAGACTCACCCTAAAAATTTTGAGCCCCCTTTTTAGGGTAATCACTACTTCCCACACATTATCCCTTAGTTCTACTATTAGACTCATTTACAGGTCTGGGAGGACCATGGTCTGACATTTATCCTTATGGGTGTTTATATAATGGCAAGTCCTGGCATTTCCTCCATAGTCAAGCTCTCCTAAAGCAATGGGATAGCGTGTCAATCAGAAACTCAATTTATAATATACATGGTGTTATTCCTGGCAATACGAGGACATATGTCTGCTGTGCTTGGTTGGGGTCATGCTTTCTTTATCATACACAGATGATAATTATGACAGGCAAGTATTTAAGTCATAGTATGTTAATAAGAGTGCTTTTAGTGATTGTTAGACAGGCTGTTACTCCTGATTAAAAACAAACTCACCAAATGCTGCTTTTTTATTAAAGCTACGTTTATTACTGAAATTTTAGCAAGAAAATTTTGTTGCTCAAACCTCTATCTTTTAGCACTTTGCAGCCTCCTGAAACATTGGGATTGGTGCATGGGAAGTTACCTAAGACAATAATTATTGTGCTACAACAGAGCAGCCTGCATTGGGAATTCTGAGTAGGCAGCAAAGCGTAATTGGCGGCAGGAGAGGTGATCCATTAAAGAGAAGTGGGGGGCTGAGGCTCAGGCTACTCTGCAGAGACGTGAGTGATCCCTTTAAGACGGCTCTGTTCCAGCATTGTGAGAAGCGTGGCCCTTCGCAGAGAAGGGAATTGCTGCTGAATTGAAAAGCTGCAAGTGACCTTCCCAGGTCATCTGGTTCATCCCTTCAGGCAGAAACCCTTAGAACCCACAGTAATTGGATGACAGAGCAGCCAGAGGGAATGCGTGCATTCCAGCAGCACGCCAACACTAAGAACTTGCACTGCCAAGAAATTATTCTTGGGTTTAAATATAATTCCTCATGCTACGGCAAATTTGCTTTTGTTTTTGTTTTTAATGTCCTCTCCTAAGAGACAAATAAACTAGTCAAGTAAGACTAAGGAATCAAATCAGCACGACCTGCCCAGAGTTGCTGAAGTTAGAAGGAGAGAGCCCTCGTTGGCATCCACCCTGTCCACAGGGCTAAAGAAAGGCGAATGCTTTTCTTGGCAGGCAGAGGGCACTGGCAGGAGGCAGCTGGTCTACCTGTTTGCAGATAACTCAAATTCTTTAAGGCTTGGGGTACAACTCACCGGGGAATCGTTTGCTAGTGCCAAAAGGAAAAAAAATTGAAAAGGTAGAAAAAAGGGGAATTTGAAAGTCTATAAAAGTACGAGCTGTGTGGGTCTGAGGCTGCTGCTTGAGTGGGAGGGTGAGCAAGAGTTCTCCTTACACCCAGGTAATGACTGTATGAGCCCCATAAGGAGATGGTTAAATCAAACACTGAGATGACTGCTCTTAAGAGGGGAAAAATATGTCAATCACACTTTGCCTTTGACACAAGGAAATTCCTTGAAACTGAGAATGGAGAGCGGAAGGAGGGAAAATGTCTCCTGATGTGGGTGGCCAGGAAACCGGGGGGCAGAGAAGCATGAGAGGAGAGAGGGAGAAAAAGACAGAGAGGGAAAAAAACACAAGATTGAATTCTAATCAAAATGCTATGAGGCGTTCACACCAGGCCTTGAGAGAATATTAACAAGGTTACCCGAGGGGGGGGGGGGCCTTTAGCCCCAGGAATTATTAGTGAATATGGAATTATATTTGCACAAACATTACCAGATGCAAGGAGCTAAATGTCCTGCAGATGTGGAGGAGCCAGCGTATGTTCCAAACAGGCAGCAGCTTTATTTGTTTTACCCTTCTTACAAGGGCCTGGGCAGCACGTTTCAGAGGGGTTACATTTCTGGAATGACCATCACCCTCCAGGCCAGCGGCTCGCTGTTTGCACAGGTTTCAAAAGCATCTCAGCCTAGGACCATGTGGACTGAGGCAGGGCTCGCAAACCTGCCCGCTTACCCCCACCACCTCCACGCACCACCACAGAGTCTCTGAACCATGGGCGAGTCCAGAGTCAAGTAAATCACAGCAATTTCAAAGAGGGGTTTTCAATTCAAATTTAACGGCTGATTTGGGAGTGAGACTAAAGCACACTACAAAAGGTGCAAAGTCTCCTTCTGATCTGCCATCATGCAATCCTTAAGACTGGATGATTTAATTGAGACTCACCAGTGCAGAAGGAACATATCTCATCTCTGTGATGGGACCAGATGTTGCTTTCAGACAGTCCCCTGAATGTGTAACCCCAAGTCCCCCCACTACCACCACCATCAGTAGCACTTGGAGTTAGGCTTGCTAATGTGGGGGACAGAACCATTCAGTATGTGGATGTGACCTGTGGAAGCAGCTGACCCTGAAGCTACTGGCAGAGTCTGTCCCCATCCCTGGTAGGGACGCAACTGATGTGTGGGTGTGGCTTTATGTCATTGTAAAATTTGCAAAGTTAAGGTATTTAACACCTGGCTTCCCCCTCTGGCACATTTTTCTTCGAGTAGCTTGCCATAGAGTTGAGTTGAAGATACACTTAGCTTAATCATGTGGGATTTACTATGTGGTTCATATCACTTCTACGTGTAGCTGATAGCTAGTCCCTGGTTATAGGAATGAGTTATTCCAAGCGTTGGCTGTTCATCCAGTGATCGGGGCCATCAGGGGGAGCATGCTGAAATGTGAATGCATCCTACAATTCCAGCCCTGAAATTAGAAGGATAGTGAAGAAAAAACAAAATATGAGATGTCCAAAGTCAGGAGTTATAGACCATGGAAGATTTAATTAAATCTTACAGTGGTTACATGAGAAACTTTGCTAGATGTTTTCTCAAATTTGACAATAATCATAAAATTTTGCATGACATACAAGCAGCAAGTCGCTGTGTTGAAAAAATTGCACCTGAACTATCAATATTAAATAACAGATTTTGATAAAGTCTATGTAAGAAAGTTGAAATGTTTCTGTTTTCTCTGCACAATGTACTAGCTACAGAATTGTTGTGATATTATCAGAAGAGACCATTGGAGTCTGCTGAGAATATAGACACACTCATAAAGACAGATAAATATGGATCTAGAATAAAGATATTTTGGATAGTTAATAAATATAAACATCGTGCTGACTTCCTGGATTTTGCAATATTTATTGCTTTGTTGGTTTTTCCCTATAGTGATTGTTGTATTTCTTTTCTCATTCTAATTCAATAGTCACTTTACCATGTAATTCTATAACCAGGATTTTCTCTTCTTTGTCTTAAAGAAGGCCTCCACAACTGTGTAAGCTTCAGGCATAACATAACCTCACTTTGCCTCTCCTACCAAAGACCACTTTTCATTCTCTGCTATTTTACTCATCAGATTATGTGAGTTATATACTCATGGAATGATAGGCCTTGTTCATCCCATTTTAAAAACGAGGAAGCTGAGACTTTTGTTCAAATTCTTCTTCATGGTTTTGAGTTTGTGTAAAAATTGAATTGAGTTAGTCTAAGAATCCATCTCATACTAAATAAGTGACTAGTCATGTCCTAACTGGATTCCCTGCTGCCACTGGGGGGGCCTGTTCTTTCCTGGAGTCATCTTTCCTGGCTTTATCTAGTCTGCTTTAAATGGCTTCCACTGACACCTCTGCCACTCCGCCCCATCTGCCTCACTGTTAATAGATCTGAGCCATCTGACTGTCAGGAAACTTCTCTTCATTTCCTCTCTATTACTCTGCAATGTGCCCCTGAGGTCCCCTCAGGCCAAGTCCTCCTTCTTGTGATAATTGACACTTTTGGGGTGGTGTTTACACTTCATAGAAAGAAACAGGAAAATATTTCAAACCATCTGGGCTGAAGGCTATACCATCTTTGAAATCCTTTTTTTAATTGATATTCAAAACACACCCCCTCTGGGAAGCCCACCAGATTAATTCCAGGTGCACTATCCCACACCATCCTTTCAAAGTTCCTTTATAGCTCCCCATTAGTTAGTCCCAACCACACTGAATGTGTTTGCTTACATTCTCTTTCTGGTTAGAAAATGCAGGGCCGGCAAAGCAATGCAACATTTGGTATTTCCAGGAATAGTTGAATTCTAAGAAACTTCATGGGAAGTCAGTAAATTTTCAGAGGTAAAGTAAGGTAAAATAAAGGGGTGAAATTTTTTTATTCTTCGGTATATCTCAGTATCAGTAATACTGTTTTCAAAATGAAAAATAAGTCCGTTTTGTGTAAAAAACAGAAAACCTTGTTTCTGAGGTGGAACAAAAGGTCACCAAATTCCTAGCCAGGTCATCCCAAATGTTCATGTCTAACTCGAGCCCTTTCAGTGCATCACTGCAGCAAACAAAAATGGTTGGGTTTCTCTATCTGTAAAGTAAGAATTGTTATTTCTTTCCCGTTTACTTCACAAAAGTCTCATAGGGAACAAGAGCTAAATGATTAATGACTGAAAGCTCTTGCACAAACACAAAATGCTTAAAGAAAATAATCCCTCGTTGCCACAGCGATAGGCGCCGCTGAGCTGATGCTAAACCTTGACTGAGATTCAGATAAAGCACCGCCCAGCCTGGAATCTGGGGGGCTGTTCCCCTCGGAGGACAATCTGGGCCCCTGTTCCTTGACTTCCTCCACTGACAAGGCCCTTCACCCACCCTCCCAGGCACAAGCCCAAAGCCCACGGAGTACAAAACCCAGTTCCCAGGGTTCTGACGAGCAACACATGGGAAACTATAAAACGCGCCATTGTAAGGTCAATATAATTTTATAATTTCCCCCCCTCCAGTAACATGCCTGCTCAGTCTACACCACATTATTAGGAAAACCATTTCATCAAAACTCAATTTTTCATCTAAACTTCTCTAGGCCCTTCCTAAGAGGAACTGTTACACGCAAGGTTAGAGTTTCCTGTGTGACTGAAGGAAGCCGGTGTGCCCAGAGTCACCATCTCTATTGGTGGACACTGCAGGGGTTATTTTAAGAGGAAACAAGAAATTCTATTTACTCGATTTTTTGCTGTATTTTTTAAAGTAAATTTCTATGGAAATAGCATCGGTTTATAACATTAGCTATGTTTCAGGGATCCAGCATTCTAATTCCACATCAGTATATAATCACCACCGAAATTCTGATTTTCTTCCACTTTATTGAATATAATCTATTCCTGGTCTTCAGGTTTAAACCAGCAGTACAGAGCCAACCTACACGCAAATCTGATTCCTAATCAATCCACAAAATTCAAGACTCATACTTGCTGGACCCACTCTGTGCACATTGGACTGTCTTGTCCTAAAACAAATTTCTTCTGAGTCCCTTCTTTAAGACAAGGAAAGCATGAGAGTTCCCATTAGAAAAAGAACCACTAGGGGCCTCCCCGGTGGCGCAGAGGGTTGAGTGCAGTGCTGTGGAGCTGTCTGAGCCTCAGCAGCACCCCTTTGATTCCGGGCTGGCCAGGGAGATACCCACATGGTGCAGCAGACCTCTCCTGTCTCCCCGCTGCTCCCCTCAGCAGTACTCAGGACTCAGAGAGACCTGTGTCCCATCTTCCAGCCACGGGATGTTGAACAAGTTATTTAACTCCCCATTTCTCTGTCAATACAGAGGGACTAAAACTCTCTATCATAGAGCAACAGTAAAGAGGGAGTTAGATATTGTATAAAGTGCTTGACAGAACACCTAACTTATACTAGACAATACATAAAAGATTGTAATCATCGTAATAGTGAAAATGACAACATATTCCTGAACTACCAACAAATCTATTATAGCAAATCTAGAAATGGTTTTGAGGATCTATTCTAAGTACGATGGGAAGGAAAATTACAATGACTTATACTAAATGAAATGTACTCTGAAAGATCTGATCCTTTCGTTTCATATTTTAAAAATCTTAGTAAAAATAGATCTGTATGTATTATCTGTATTTGTCTAAAATATGTCAACCGTAGCGTTGATGCTTAAATGGGAGTAACTGTTACACTACATTATAGTCAACCCTTAGAAATATTGTATACTATAAAATTATATGCTACAATAAAAAGGGAAATGTGGCAAAATATAATCAACTTTGCAACCAGAACTAACAAAAACAGTAATTATTACATTGGCGAGCTCTTGAATTGCCCAGGAAAGCACATCAGCGAGGGGCTGTCTCAGGGGAAATTTTTAAAAACATAAAAGTAATAGTGTCAGGCTTCTGCTTCTGGCCTGGTAGTGCCTGGAATATTTCCAAATATGATGAAAAATATAAATCCATAAGTCCAAGAATCTCAATGGACTGAAAGCATAAGAAACAAGAGGAAAACTATACAAAGAGATGTCATAATCGAATTGCTTAAAACTAATAATAAATATCTTTTTAAAAGCCTGAGAATATGACTCTTTACACAGAGAAACAGCAAAAGGGATGATGTTTTGTTGGACACCACACAAGCAAGAAAATAGTGGATCGACATCTTGAAAGCACCCAAGAATAAAACTGTGATACTAGAAATCTGTAACCCAGAAAAATATACTTCAAAATGAAATACATTTTCAGCTGTATTGAGGCAAAACAAAAGGTTACAAGATGATCTTCCTTGAATCGGTTATTGCATTGGTGGATGCCAAATGACGAATTTGTGAATTTATCCTCCCTCTACATTCATAGCTGGCATTCTTCCGTAAAGAAAAGCTTTCCTCTCTCCTCCTGCCTTGCATTTTTCAGTATCACTATGGACATATGGCTTTTGGAAAGTTCAATGTGTTAGATCTTACAGTACTATTTCATATAGGTTATGCAGTATTATTATAAAATTGATGTATATGTCATTCCTTGGGGTGCTCCAGTTGTCTCAGTGGGGCTATCAGGAGCCGCTTCAAGATTACTTTTGGGTCCTTCAGACATGCCCTTTTTTAGTCGTTGAGAAATCCCTTAACTTCTGGTGCTAGATATTCTGGGGTCATCTGCTTTGTTTGCTCGAAACTTAGGAGTTGTCCATTTGCTCAAGAAAACTTGTTATTAAATGCAGCGAGTGGCACATGTAAATTAAAATAAAATGAACACTTCGAGTACATTGCAATGCCTCTGGAGAGCTGCAGGCTCCATGGGCCGTTGCAAAACCAGGGCTGGCCATCCGGCCAGAGAAATCTGGTGTCAGCTGCTTCTGAGATGCCAGCAGCAGTCAAAATGGCACTGGGATGTGTCACTGTCGCTTGTTTTATTTGAATTTAAACAATTAGTCAAGAATTAGCCTTCCCAGGGCCTCCCTGGTGGCGCAGGGGTTAAAGACAGTGCTATCAAGCTAACGCCAGCCACTGCAGCATGAGTTTGATCCCCGACCGGCCAGGGAGCTGACCCACAAGTCACAGCAGACCTCTCCTGTCTCCCCGCTGCTCCCCTCAGCAGTGTGTTTCGGTGGATCTGCCTGTTCTGCTCCCCACTCTGTCTTGGGTGAGTCCTCTCACCCTGCCCCCACACCTCTGGCTTACACCCCAGTTCTTGTATGCATAAAAAAATAAATCTTTTTTTAAAATTGGATTTAAAAATCCCAAGTAGGTACCTACACAGTGTTATTGGCCAAAGATTTCTTGAAATCCTGCATTGCTGACGAAGTGAAAGCGAAGCCTCGGTGCTTTCCTACCATCTCTGACCAATTCCAGGATGGGGAGCCAGCTGCAGCCCAGCTGAGCCCAGAACTGCTCACTCTCTGTGCATTGAGGATCCACCCCTCCCAGCCTCCCCGGCCCACCCGAGTCCCAGGGTGGCCCGTCTGCCCATGACCGAGCAGGTTCAGTTGGTGAAAACGTAACCCACGTAGCGTTTGCAGAACTTTCTCCCCTCGTCTAGCCTGTGCTCCTTCTCAGGGCAACACAGATGAGAAGGCAGTTAGCTCACACCCCTCCTCAGTCAAATCAGGCTGCAAATGTGAAGAGTTGAGAATTGTGGCAACACCTTCATGTTTTCTTGGAAGTCATCCACTGAAGGTGAAAGGCGTCTTCCAGGCTTCCAAAAGGAAAGCTTGACCTCAGATGTTGCAGAATTCACCCAAACTAGCACCTACATCGTTTTTCATACACTTCAGCTCAATGGAACCCTGGTTTAGGGAGCCCTCCCCGTGTGCGGCCCGGCCTGTACACCCCGAGGCAAGGCTGGCCGCCAAGCTCAAAGGTCTGCAGGGGTCCCTGGAGATCGTGGGCAGGCAGGTGGTGGGCAGGGGGATGAGAGAGTCCGGGACGTGGGCACCCTGCGTGGAGATGCTGACTCCACCTCGGGAGCAGATGGAAGGATGTCAGGGATGTCAGGGAGAAACACACAGTTGGAATTACGGACCTCGCCGCGAAAGCAGCCCCCTTTTTGTGGGAAGCAAATGAACACTACTTCCCCCCTTGGCTACTTCCCCCCTTGGCTTTGTCCATGTTCATCCCAACTTCTTCCTACTCCCTGCCTCGTCTCAGCAGAGGCCGGGACTCGTGCGACCAACCGGCCCAGGACGCAGCTCAACCTGGTTTCCTGGGAACCGGGCTGGAAACACTCGTGTCGTGCCAGGGCGTGGGAGGCAGTGAGGGAAGTGACCGGAAAACACCAGGACGGGGAAAAGGCACCTGTTCTGGCTGGCAGAACACCTGCGGCCAGGGCCAGGCTCGCCAAAGGGCCCAACCCTTGACGATGACCAGACCGGTCCCCGGAGCTGTCACTCTTGGGATTTGCCACATCCTGAGGGAGGCTGTGCAGGGTCACACAGCCAGCAAGCAGTGGCGCCAAGGCCACCGCAAAGTGTGATTTGAAGGAAATGAAAGGTCTTCTTGATACAAAGATGTCTTCCCTGAAGTTTTGGTTGCTCTTTGCAGCCTCCTCCATTAATGGCGATCTTGAAGCGCAAGAATGGTTTCTTCCTCACTTTTGTGTACTTAACACCTTACACAGGGCCTGGCGTCTGACAGACACCCACTAAGCATTTGCTAGAGGAGCCAACAGCCGCCAAGCCCTCCATGCCTGAGCTTGTATGTTATTAGCACCGTGCCTCCCACGCCTCTGCCTCGCTGCTCATGGCGTTCCAGGTCAGCCAACTGAGAGGGCCCCTGACTCTGAGAGCCAAGCTGAGTGTTCAAGGAAGAGAGACCTTGTTGTGTTAACAACAGGGGTGGCTTCGGGTTGGAGTTGTATCTTCCCAACTCTGTAAAGGTCAGAAGTACCAGCGACCTCTTCCCTGCTTCTTTACTCTCTCTCCTGTGTCCCAAGCAGGTGTAGAACAGGAGTGAAGCAACTTCTGAAGGGAGCTGTTGTTTGAGGCGACCTTCGGTGCTGCATGAGCATGTGCACCCCTTAGTGAGCTGAAACGAGCGGCGACGATGTAATGGGTACTTGTCCCGGCTAGCAGGGGAGCTGTGCAAGCCAACAGGAGAAGGACCCCAAAGGGGCATCCACGTCTCGTCAGCGACCCTGTGGATTCATCCTGAGTCACCTGGTTGGTCATATTTTAGAAACCAGGGGACTGAGTTACACTGTACTGTCCACGCTCTCTGATGGCGCCTATTTGGTTGTATTTTAACAAGTTGATGAGAAATCTTCCTCGTCACACACAGCTTCTCCATGGTGGCATCCCAGTCTTCATCCTCTGCAGGTCTCCTGTACCTTAGATGGTGTCAGGTTGGTCATCAGTGGTCACGGGAAGAAAAAAGGATGGAGGGAGGAGGCTGGGCGAGAGGGGAGATCCCCAACTTTCCCGCTGCTCTTGTCTCTGAGGCTCCAGAGCTGGAACTAAGAGACCAGAGGCAAAAAAAAAACAGAAGCTGATACGTGTGACGATGTATGAGAAGAATTGTGCAGCGCCTGGAGTGACACAACAGTTACTAGTCCTTTCATTTTGTGGGCGTGTAGGAAGCATGCAGTGATCTATTTTTGAGTGAGTGAAAAGTATGACTGAATAAGAGTGTAAGAGACTTGTGAGTCTCATGGCTCTACCCCTGTGACTTCTTGAGAGTGACTCTTGAACAGGAGAGCTGGGACTGAGTGGCCAGGAGCAGCCTCAGGGTATAAGGTAATAAGCACGCCAGCAGGTGAGAGGGTGGGGGCCTGCAGCTTCCGCTTCCACCTCAGCTTGGCTGCTCCTCTCCTGCGGTTTGGTGGGGTGGGGGGGGTGTTCCTGCTTCTGCTCTGGTCCCATGAACCCCCTTCAACTGGCTCTTTCTTCTGGCTCCAGGGCTTTGGCAAGCCTCACGACCCCACTCTCTGGAGAGACCAAGGCCGCCGCCATCTTGCCTCGTGGTGGAGCCAGCTGGGATGGTACCTTGCGAACTTTGGTTCTCACCTCCTGTCCCAGCCCTCAGGCCCCTGCACAACCTCCAGCTTGTGTTTCCTGCTGGAAGGCTGCCTTGGATTTGTTCTCCTGGCTGCTCTACTTTGTGTTCTGCCTGTTAGGCTGAACCTTAACCCACAGGGGATGGTTGATTTTGGAGTTTGATCAGTTCATATTTTGAAGTCCTTCGCTCCCTCTCTTCTCTCTTTATTCCCTTTGAATAAAGGGAATTAAAATTTCTCACCAATTAAAAATCTCTTGAGAGTTTGATTGCTTTGCTATGCACATAGGCAGGAGATACAGGTTTTTCCCTTTTGCCCAGTATCAGGGCCGCATCTACAGCATCTGGCTCCCCAGCGCTGACTATTCTGACTCTGCCTCAGCCTCCCTCCCTGGCAGTAGTTCCCAAACTCTCCCTTTACACCACCCCCAATGTGCATGTGATCATGAAGAAAATCCTGCATTCTGTCTTTGTTTTGAATTTATTACCTACTGATTTGCTCATTAACAACACTCTCTTCAACTTAGTCACAATTCAGTTTAATTCCTTCAATGTTCCACTACCCAAGACACAGCTACTGGGTCTCCTGCAGATTCACAGTGTAATAATTCAAGAATCACTCAGATCTGAAGTTTCAAGGTACCGGGAGATTCTTCGGTTAAGATGGGACACCTGGGCCTCCCCGGTGGCGCAGCGGTTGAGCGCTGGGTTGCGAAGCTGCCTGCGGCCTCTGCGGCGCCGGTTCGATCCCCGGCTGCTCCCCGGCCACCAGAGGAGGGTCCCACATGGCGCGCAGACCTCTCCTGCCGCCCGCTGCTCCCCTCAGCAGTGTCCTTCGGTCCTTCTGCCTGCTCTGCTCCCCGCTCTGGCTCTGGTGAATTCTCTCACCCTCCCGCGCTTCTGACTGTACCCAGTGCATGTATAAACAAAACAAACAAACAAATATAATAAATAAATAAATAAAAACATGCCTCTATAAAAAAAAAATAAAATAAAATAAAAAAAATAAGATGGGACACCTGCATAAGCATAAGCTCACATAGTCAAGGGCTGGGAGGAACCTGGAGAATCAGCTGCTCCAACCACTCACCTTTTCTTAAGATAAAAGCAGGCTGAGAGACAAGAACATGCCAATGTCACCGTGCTGGGTAGGGCAGAGTCGAGACTGGGGATCAAGTTCCGTGTTCTTCTCGGTACTCATGGAACACAGTTTCGTCTCTTCTTGCTTCAACCTTCCCCATGGAAGTTTATCCACCTCCATGTCCTGATATGGACAGAAACTTAAAAAGAGATGCTGGCAAATCAGAACTTGATAATCAACTGGGAGATGATGCAAGCCCAAGGGCTAAATTCAGAAATAAATCATATCTTCACATAGTGTTTACAGAAATTGCATCTTGAATAATTTCCACAGAAATTATTTAACTCACCACAGGAATGTTCCTCCCTCCCACAGGGATTTGACCAAACAGAAAGAGAAGCAGAATGGAGGAAAAGCAGTAATTCAGATTTATATACAAAACATTAGTGGGAACCTAACTAATAACCCTCAACTAATCAGAATATTTTATGCAGTCTGCTTTTTAGTGGCAAGAGCAAACCACAAGAAAGCGAGCATGTAGCAGAGATTTAAGAAACGTTTCCAGGGCTTATTTTAGGCTTTACAATTTTTCTCTCCCGATTCTCTGCCCTATCTTTAAAATATCCCACCACACACTTCCCTCCTTCAGCTCATGTGTTCGTGTGTTCATTGAGTCAATCTGCTAACATTTGCTGAGTCCTCTTCTGCTGTCCCAGTTTGAGAGATGAAACCCTATGAAGATGAAACACGGTCTTGGCTTCAAGTTTAATGCCTGGTTAGAAAGTTGTCCTAAGAGTCAGACATCTTACTTTTTTTATAGTTATCACTTCAGTGAAGGAATAGTTCTGTACTGAATACTTCCATTTGGCCTCCCAGGTCCGTCTCCCATGTTGCATCCTGTTCTGGGCTATTGTGGGCTGGGGTGGAGGTGGGGGTGGGGGTAGGGAAGGACTGAACTTTTTGAACCAAATTAATCCTGTTTCTTTGCCCTGAGGCAAAGTGAATGGGGGGGGACACTAGATCTGAGGCTCTTCCCCACAAACACGCCTCCCGCCACACCGCCTTCCCCACCTTGCCACGCTGTGGTTGGACAGTAGCTACATTTCTGTCCTGAAGGCCACAGCACCTGGACGCGCCCTCTCCTAGAACCCTCTCTTGGGTGAGCGGCTGTCGTGCAAATCACTGTGTTTGCCATATTTCTGGGAAGCAACAAAATAATTGTAATTGAGTATATTTCTGAGAAGCAACAACAACAACAACAAAAAAAAGTACAATTGAGAAGTCAGGGAATGGCTACCTAAATGGAGCTAGAAAATGAAAACAGGGCAAGAGATCTGTGGAAGCTACTTCATGTTCTCAATTGGGTGAAAAGTTTCACATTCTCTGTCTCTCGAGAGCCTAGTCCAGCCTTACCAGGAGGACAAGTAGGGCTAATTTAGCTTAAGTCGAGGGGAGCTGCCTGGGGCAGACTTGAGAACAATGTTGAGACCTAGTCTCACGTCTGTGCCTCGGTGTCTGCCATGGACATGGGCTGGGTGCCGCCCTGATAGGAGGATTCTGCTGACATACCTGTTACATCCCTAAGGAATCTAATTTGGAGCCACAGAGAAACTAGTTTCCAGAACCACAGGAGCTGCAGAGTTGGTCAGCCAGCTCTTCTATTTTTCACTCATTTTACAGATACAGAAAAAGGCACAAGAAGGTCACAACGGTTCCCTGAGACCAGGAATGGGGCCAGCATGTAGATTTTCTCTGAGTTCATGCTCAGTTCTAGTTTTTAAGGACAAAAAGTGAGGGAACGAAAACACACTGATGATTGCAACTGTCAGTGGGTTTTGCAAAGTCCGGGGTATCTAACCGGTCGTGATGGGGGATTTGACAGAGACAGCAAGGTTAACACCCTCCTTGTTTTTAGAGAGATCAGGATATCTTTTGATGTGGCTTTTAGAAAGATCAAGATCTAAGCATTATGTCTGACTTTTTAGTATCACAACTAAGATCCTAGCATAGTACCAGATAGATAAGGTGTGGGATGGGATCTAAAGTAGCTTGATTACAATGACAAAAGAGAAAAGAATCCATCGAAAAGACACAGCAGGAGTTTTCTGGAGAGCTTGCTATAGTTCTTTTTGTAAAACATAAACTCAGAAGTAGAAAGTCTGTTGACTATGTAGTAACTGAGAGCAAAGGACGGTGATTTAAAAATGGAATGAGTGTAAAGGTAACATTTAGATCTTGTTTGTAGGGCCATGCCATCTGGAAAAGATACGGCATACAAAGAGACAAAGCAAAACGCTCTTCCATAACTTTAATGTGCCAATGGTGAAGCTCCATTTCCTCCATGAATCATATGTCCTTACACCGAGAGTGAACAACAGAAGGGTTGGGTCACACTGACAGTAGTTTCTTGTATTTCTTCCAAGTTATTCTTTCAATTCTAGATCCATACTTTATTAAGGGAGCAAGTCTGTCTTTTTTGGATGCTCGTACTCTAGTGTTGAAACAGCAGTTTGAAAAGGCCTGGCGAAAAAGCATTAAATGGGCCTCCCTGGTGGCACAGGGGTTTGAGCAGCGTACTGTGAAGCAATCCATGGCCTCTGCAGCATGAGTTCGATCCCCAGCCGGCCAGGGAGAAACCCACATGGCGCAGAGATGTCTCCTGTCTCGCCCGCTGCTTCCCTCAGCAGTGTATTTCAGCCAGTCTGCCTGTTCTGCTCCCCACTCTGTCTCTGGTGGATCCTCTCACCCCCCGCATCTCTGGCCTGTACTCCAGCTCTTGTATGCATAAATAAATAAATCTTTAAGGAAAAAAAAAAAAGCTTTAAACGTGAACAGGAATTTCAGGCCTGCAACAGCCCCTTGTAATCAGCCCTCCTCCAGACACTGCACATCAAGGACTTTGCAAGGAGTGGAATCAGTTCTCTCAAGATCAATACATGCAAATTACTCACTTATGTCTGTTCTGACTCTTCTCATCCACCCCACCTGCTTCCAACCCCATCAAAATGTCTTCATTGTTGTGGAATAGGAGAGTCGGAAAGTAAGAAGTTGAGCCTGAAAAAAACAGTGGCCTTGGCCTTAATTTTAAGAAAAGGTACTCTGAGAAAATTAATATTTTTGCGATCCACAACCCTCAGCCTGTTCCTTGGTTTTGCTGGATGGCATCTTCAGTAAAAAATAGTAGCGATGGCTCCCTGAAAGCCCTTAAGTTTGTTTTCAGGACCAGAAAACCCTCCTGATTAATAATCTCGAACAAAGGTGCTATAATTTGCACCCTCAGAAAAACTACTAGGGAAACAGAGCATCTTTTAATGTTAGAGGTGGAGAGAGGAGAGCATTAACCCTTTAAAAACCAGTCATTATTTGCCCCAACTATGAAGCTGACACAAGGAGAGGCCTTTAGGCAAAACCTTTCCCTGAACCCAGCCCTAGCCACAGCTACTTCAGCTTTGCTTAAAGCAGAGCACTTGTCAGAAGATTCAAGTCCTTTCCATTCCTGCTCATATTCATGGTGTGATTTTTATAAAGTTATAAACTTCTTTGATATCCTTTGACCTGTTTCATCAGCTATGACGGGCAGAGCTAAAATTAAGTCAGAGGTAAAAAAGAACAAACTCAAAATCATTATTCTGGTTTCCCACATTCCTTAATGACTCTTGAAATTTCTCTCTCTCAACAGCAGACTCTGTGTCAGCTAGACAAGGCTCCTTTATAACCTTCAGACATTAGATGGCACGGCCAGGACACTGCAGTTGTGCCCCAGATTATGAAGAGAAAGGTTTGCTTTCATATTGGACTCTCTTCCTCTATATTTAAGACACATTCAATATAAATGAAAAGTCAAAGGCCAGTGGATTGTGCTTTAAATGTTCCGAACAAAGTTGCCAGCTACCTTTTGCATTCTGTGAAATTCTTCTTTAAGTGAATCAACGTGTAGGGTAACTCTCCATTACCTTGATCAGCATTTAATACCAACCTGACACTTAGAATTAAATTAGAGAAACAAAATTGGATACGCTGAGACTTGAGGGCTGATTATACTACTAGAGCTGAGAGTGGATTTAAACTCTTTCCTTATCCCATTTAAATCTAACTAGATATAAACTCTCCATTACTGAGGAGTAGAGGTGTGTCTGCAGAGGTAGAGGTTCCCCTTGATGTTCTTGAACAAGGAAATCTAATCCTTTCTTCTGACACACATGGTTGCAATAGAAAGTGTTCCCCAACTGCCAGTCTGGTTTTAATCTATTGTTTCAAGCAAGATGGGATTTGCAAGGAATGTTAAGGAAAGAGCAAAATTACCAGAACTTACTATAAAATAAAAGTGTTGATGAGAAATCAAATTTTAAACAAGTGTTCAAAATTGTAAGCATGAACATATGTAGACATTAGGTACATGCTCTGTGATTATAAAAGTTTTTAATCACGAATATATCTAAAGTCTGCTTTCAATACAATTATATCTCATTTTACTAAAGTTCTTCGGCTTACCAAATGACAGCAATGGTAAAATACTACCAACAAACATAGTGGTGCTTCTTTTAAACAACACTGTTGGAGAATATAATATTCTATAAATGAACTTCCCATGTAACCAAACTAACCCTGCTTACATAAAATTTTTAAAGGTTAACCATTTGTATAGAAACATTTCAAAAATGCATTATACAATTTTTTTAAAAAAGATACACTGTTGGGCCTCCCCAGTGGCGCAGCGGTTGAGCACTGGGCTGCGAAGCTGCCCGCAGCCTCTGCAGCGCCGTTTGGATCCCCAGCTGCCGGGTGAGGGTCCCACATGGCGCGCAAACCTCTCCTGCTGCCTGCTACTCCCCTTACCAGTGTACTTCGTCAGTCTGCCTGCTCTGCTCTCCCCTTTGGCTCTGGCGAGTTCTCTCACCCTCCTGTGCTTCTGACTGTACCCAGTGCTTATATAAATAATTAAATCTTATATAAATAATTAAATCTTTAACAAAAAAATACACTGTTTCTTTTCCTGAAGATTCGGGATATTAAAAATACATATTAAAATATGGTGAATATAGTGTTTTTCTTAGAAGAGCAGAAGCTGGTGATCTATACCAAGGTGAGTTTTTTGTGAAATTCTCTCCAACACCAAAAGATTTCAGAATGTTGTTTTAAACATTACAGAAGCAGAGAGAACTAACTTGCTTTTTTAATAGGTTTAATGTCTTTTCTGCTGTTCCTTCTGTTAAAACAGAATTTAGATTCTGAGCCTCTCTGGTGGTGCAAAGGGTTAAGTCTCAGCACTATGCTGCTATCGCCAGTCTCTGCAGCACCAGTTAGATCCCCGGCCAGGGAGCTACCCACATGGCACAGCAGACCTCTCCTGACTCACCTGCGGCTCCCCTCAGCAGTGTATTTCAGTACATCTGCCTCTTCCGCTCTTTACTGTGTCTCTGGTAAATCCTCTCACCACCCCCCAACCCTGCACCTCTGGTCTACACCCGAGCTTTTGTATGCATAATTATATAAATCTATTAAAAAATGAATTTAGATTCAAAAAGCTAAGCCTACTCTGCACAAGGTATACTAGGCACTGGGAGAAATGTAAGAACAAAATACAGTTCTTGCCCAAGGGGCAACCTTGCCAGGTGACGCTCAGGAGTCCCCAGGTGACTCCTGTGGTGGGAAAGACAATTTATTACTTCTAAGTCTAAAAATAACTTACTTTTCAAAACACAGATATTAAAGTGACTACATTTGTGTTCTGCTGTATCTTCTTCATGGGAGCAAGTCTTGGGAATCTCTCATGAAAATTATATCAGTCATGTGAGTCTTCGTAGCTAAGACTAAAATCATTGCTTGAGGACATGAAATCAGCAGGCCCCTTGACACATTCTGCTGCAACCTTTGCCTTATTGTGTCATCTTATAAACTGGGATGGCTGAGTGTGTCAGTCCTGTAAAAAAAAAAAAAAACTGCATTTTGATGCTTTTCCTAAATGTATGAGTATGAAACACTTTGACAATTATAATAAAACTACATGTTTACAAAGGATTAGAATCTGTAAAGATCAATCATCACATTCACTGGCAAAGTCTTTCCTGGATTGCAGACACATTCCATTTTGGGGGGTTTTAATATCTCTTGGCTGCATCTTTAAAATTCCATTCTCTGGTCACTGTTACTCCACAAATTCTGATGGTCTCAGAAATTTCCTCGGTTCCAATTACCATTTGTTTTGTAATTCAGACCTCTCTCCTGACCTCCAGACCCTAATATCTGCCCCATGGGCATCACATTTAGAAGGACTACAGCACCTCAAACTTAAGAGACAGTTTTGTTGAAAATGAGGCTTGGTTTCCTTAGTAAACTTTAAAAATTGTTGCCTTCATTTCTACAGTTCCTTCCCTGTTTCTTTCTATAGTACACGGATTATATTTTCAATTTCATCAGTTCTTTGCACCAGTGGTTATGTAACAGGGTGGTCCCCAGGAAAGGGGGAGGTTCCAGGTTCCCTGCCCCACCCAAGGAAGGGTGGAGCTGAGCAGGAAGAGAAGCTGCAGAAGAGACTGAGGAAGGAAGCAGGATGGAGCCAGGAGACCTGGAGGAGGCGCATGGAGCCTAGAGACACGTAAAGAAACTGTGCTTGTCTTTTGGTCGTGGACTGGGTGACACAGATGTGGGTGAGACCCGTGGAGAGGTGACCATGGCAGCTTTTATCTTGATGTTGATTTTGCTCTTTTCCTTCCGGGCTTGTCTGGTTGTTTCTGACTCTTTTCTGTGGGTCCCCACTGGAAGATGCTTTAGACTGTGGCAGGCTTTGGGGCCTTGCTCTGGGCCAATCCCATTTGGATGGACTTTTACCCATGAGGGGACGGGTCACTTTGGGTGCTTCATTTAGAAACTAGACTCTTTGCCTTACCTGTATTGTTTCCTAGTTTTATTAAAGTTCCTTCCCATTAAAGTCTCCTATGTTTTGTGTTGATGCGGCGGATGGCAGAACCCACTTAGAATAGACAGGTTTGCGGGGTTTGGGCTGCCCCTCTTCCTGTCCTATAACAGTTACATTTTACAGTATGGTCCTAATTTACAAGTTTTTATCTTAGCTTGTTAAGATTTCAGATCTCTAAGAGTATGAGATCTCCAATTTCATTTCTCTATTACCACTTTCTACAGAAATGCAGTTATTTTCAGTATTTAGCCAATGGGCAAATACCACGAAACACACAGGGGGATGTTGACAAATGTCTTCCAAAGGAGAGAGTCCTATTTGTCTGGGACCTTTCAGGGTGCGTTCCCAGAAGCGGCGTGTCATGTAAACTCGTAATTTAACCAAAACACGAAACACTTTCTTCTATCACATGCTCCCAGGCCCCTTCTCCGGCCAGGGGGAAGCAGCTTTTCGCTAAATGCCCCACCTCCCCACCTCTGGTGTTTGTTGCTGTAACATCTAAACCCGAGCATCATTTATTCACCCGTGACTCTATCATGTTAGGCCATACAGGGTCTGCAGAGCCTCTTTAAACCTTCAGAACCAAGCAGATAGCAGGGTTCCACAAACGTTTGCATACCGAATTGTTAGGGGGAAAAGGCTGTCCTAAAGCTGATTCCATACAGGCTTTGTGGACTCCACCCCCACCCCAGGACAAAGCCACAGACACTGGGAACTCCAAATCCCATCACCACCCAAGGGAAGGTGGCTGGGACCTGAGGGTGGGGTTAAGCAGCCAGGTTGGTATAAAGCCAGACACGTGGGCTTTGGGGGGGGGGTCCCCCATTTTGGCTCTCCACCAGCTCGCAGGGTCCAGCCAGCTCAGAGAGCGCCTTTGGGTTTCCAGGTCGGCGGATCGGGTAGGACGCATTAAAGACTTTATTTCCCTATTTTCTCCCTGAGTTGTCCATTTTCCTTATTTCCTTTTCCCTTGTGAATAAACCTTTTATGAACCTTTTGTGTGTGCCTGCAGTGGAGTATTCATGAGTCCCTTATTAGCGCGCGGGTGAGGACCCACAGCCAGGCAACCCGTTCAATATCGGGGCTGCTCTATAACAGAATGACTGCAAAAGATGATTTACCGCCCCCTGTGAAGCTGGGGCAGCCACTTTCACAAGGAAACTTTGAATTTTTTTTTTAAGCTCCCTCTGGATGGCTGCGATCCGCTGGGCCACTCACTGGCTTTCCTCAGTTTAGGACGCTGCAACTAACACCCCCTAAGGAGACTCCCCACCCCCGACAGCCCCCCACAAGCCTGCGCGAAGACCAGGCTTCCGAGGACAACACTAGGGCCAAAGCCAGGAGCTGCGGTCCCCACCTGCTTTGAAAGGACCAGACACCCCCCAGCCAATTGCTCCCTAACCTGGCCCGGGGCCTGCGCATGCGCGGCAAGCAAAACTGGGGCGGAAATAGGCCTGGCTCTTGGCCGACGTCATTCAAAGCAGACGGCTCCGCCCTTCCCAAAATGGCGCTGCACGCAACACGGAAGGCGCGTGGGTGCTGGACCTTCATCCGGGCACTTCACAAAGGACCCGAAGCGGCGCCCACTCCCCAGGTAACCGCAGCTGGCCCTTCCCCCGCGGGCCTCCCAGACGGCTCGGTCCTTCCCGGCCTCCCTCCCTCCGTTTGCTTTTTTTCTTCCTATTTCCTCAGAGGTGTTGCTGGCGACTCCTCTCCTAGTGCGGACTCGCCTAAAACTGCCCTCCTACTTGGAGCGCGGCGACGTTGCGACGATGCGCGATGACGTAACGCGCTCCGGTGGGCGGAGCGCGCCGCCCCCTGTCCGCGAGGAGCCTTCCGCCACCCGGAAGTGTTGCCAGGCAACAGGGGAAGCCGAGCCCTGGGGATGTTAATGGAGACCCGAGGGGCTGTGGTTTCAGGGGCGGCTGTCGTTCTCGCGGCCCCATTGCCGTTTCGTTCTCCTTCCCCTAACTGCAGGCCAGGTGGCCTGCGGGGAAATGGAGAGAAGGCGTCTTGTCTTGTTAGGAGTTGGGCTGTTTAAGTCCTTGAGCGAATTCTATGCTGGTTCCTCCTCTTCGCCCCAAATCCTATATCCCGTGAGCTGTGTAAGGGAATTGCCGCAAGCTGCCCCCAAGTGCGTCGTTCTTGTCCTGCTCCTGGCAGCTCTGCTGACCACAGCTTTTGCACTGAGAGCGCTCTGCTCTTCCGTAGTTGGAATTGTAAATACATGACAAAAGAAAAAAATTCATATATATCATTTGACTCATTCAGACATTTACAGAACGTCTTCAGATCTCTTGGAAGATATCCTCTGGGAACTAGAGGCAAAAGCTGAGATTCTGTGGTTATTAGGTAATCTCCTGGCATCTTGCATATTCACTTGTCATGATGCATGAGTGGGGGAATTTCGAATCATAATGGTGTATTGGAAAGAGCACTCGATTGGAAGTGAAACCAGAAGTCAGGGAATTCGTCTGCCACTTGCTGGCTGTGGGTCCTACCAAGTCTCTTAATCTCATATTTTCTTTAGTAAAATGGGTGGAGAGAGGGTTGAACTGATTGACACATTAATGTTCCTTATGGTATGGGAAGCAGGGTTTGTGATTATGAAGACAGAGTGAAGCCAGTGAGATGATGAAAACCAGGAATTAAATTCTAATTTTTCTAATCATCCCTTAAATGGCTTCCCTATCTGCATTAAATAAGTTCGTTGATATGACCTTCACAAAATCCTTGTAATAATAAAGGTGATATTATACCAGAAAACTCTTTGTCAAAAACATAGCATTTCAATTGTTATTTTCACTTTTGGTCAGCGGCGTCAGGTACAACTTGATTCAGAATTAGATAAATCCATTAAATATTTCTCTTCTTGAAATTTGAGAGTTTGGCTATACAGAACCAAAATTAATTACTATATAGTAAAAAGTAAGCCTTACACCCAAACTTCTCTTCAAACTCAAGAGTTAAGAATGTCACAAGAAGTAGAGAAGCAAAAAGAAAAGAAAAACTAGTAAATTTGAGCCCACTAATAATTAACGGGGAATGTTAAGGTCATTAAACATATTAAAGAGAAAAATTTTCTTAAGCCTCTACTGATGTTTCAGTGACATATATGAATATAGTTATCTTAATCAGCTGTTAATTTAGTGTTCAAGATGTAGAATTCCCAGAACACATTAATGTTTCCAAACCTGTAATATAACTGAGGAGAATAAAAATTAAAATGTAGGTTAAAACTTTTTTTAAAAACTATAAATCTACAGATAATTTTAAATCACTTAAAAATATGTGTGCATGAAAGACTAATGGTAGTCTTTTCAAAGACCAGCTGAAAAAAGATAAAATTGTATTCATAGTGTAATTATAATATTATATTTGTAAATAAATATTTTTAGAAATGTTTGCACAGAAAAAAACGGCTGGAAAGAAACAACCTTTCTTAACATTCTTTCTTGTGCATTGGTCTTCCTAAACAGTGAATTTAAAGTGATTTTTCTTCTTTAAGCATTCTTTGTCTTTCACATGTTCTAAATTGAAGATATTTCACTTTTAGATCCAGAATAAAGTTCTTAAAGCATAAATCTCCATATAAATGCATAGTTGTTAATATCATCTGTGATATTTTAGGTCTCAGAGAGATACTTTCCCACAGTGCTGTTATTAAAATGGCCTAAGAAAAGAACTACTAAAAATTTATGACCACTTTTCCTGTATGTATCTTCTATTTCTCTTGAAATGCTTCCTTTGAAGTCAAAGAGATTTTCTGAACAGATGCAGAAATATGTGAGGGAAGAATTGGATTCGTAAACCAGATGCAGTAGACATTTTTATGGTATCTCATAACCTTTTTGAAAACAAAAATTATTTTGCAATGGTGTAGCCTAATAGAAAAAACGAATAGCCACCGCGGGTGATTCTATCAAAGGCCAAGAAATAACTAAGAAATGCTGGTTATTAGTTTTGACCCTACAGTTCCTCCCTAAGGTGAGAACAAAAATGCAGGAGCCTTGTTGGAAACTGGCTGCAAGAGTGTAGCGATTTCTAAGGTATTTCAATGTTTTCTTTAAAAAACAAAATCTTGGGTCAGATGCCTGGCATTTGGGGAAGTTTAATTATCTTAAAAGAAGGCTTTGGCCCCTCAAGGCTAGATGTGAACTGGAGTTTTAAGTTAAAAATAGGGGCAAACAGGAATAACAGTGTATGGAGCTGTACTCTTTACGAGATGGCTACAGTTTATAGAAAAGCGTTTATTTTGCCAGATGTTGCCTGATAGAAAACCACTGAAGTCTGACAAGATGAGAGTAGTCACCGAGTTAGAGGAATGAAGCTCTGACTTGTTATGTTTAAATACTGGTGGCATGCGGTGAATTTAAGCCTGTCATCATTGGCCAAACACATGGAATCTGTACTTCTTTGACCTTATAATAGTATTGTGCAAAGAGTGAAATATCGATGGTTAGTAGCCCTTTGTAAGAATATCTGTAATCATTCAGTTGCAATATACAATGTCCGTGGTTTATTGCAGTTGAATCCAACACTTCATTATTAGCAGCCCCCAACCTGGCATCAGCCAGTAGTAACTTACTGTTCCTACAATTAATGGACACTAAGTGTAACCACTGGTCAGAGGAATTGTGCCTACAAAAAAATAAGCACTGCATTAATTTTTTTCAACTTGTATTTGGTTCTCACAAGACATTCTTAAAATTGCTTTTTTTAACTGCTTTATAAGTTCAGAGTTGCAAAATTAGCATACAGTATTCCTAGTCTCTACAAGAAATTAACTTGGCGCTGTGCTGTTATTTTAGCTACATTCTTATTTCAATTTTTCCCAGCTTTTTTTTTTTTTTTTTAAGATTTTTTTATTTATTTATACAGGCACTGGGTACAGTCAGAAGCACGGGAGGGTGAGAGAATTCACCAGAGACAGAGCGGGGAACAGAACAGGCAGACTGACAAAATACACTGCTGAGGGGAGCAGCGGGCGCAGCGGGAGAGGTCTGTCACTCCATGAGGGACCCTCGCTGGCGGCCGGGGATCCAACTGGTGCTGCAGAGGCTGCGGGCAGCTTCGCAGCTCAGCTGCTCAACCGCTGCGCCACCAGGGGAGGCCCAATTTTCCCCAGCTTTTTAACTAGTCTCTTTCTGGTGCAGGACCAAATCCAGGACCCACATTATATTTAGTTGTCCTGTCTCCTCAGGGTGTGGCACTTGCTCAGTCTTGCATGACCTGGGTACTCCTGAAGAGTGCTGGCCATTCTGTCCATGTCTCTCTGTCTGCATAATTTGTGTGATGTTTTCTCAGGAGCAGAGGCCCTGGATTTTACAATAATACCACAGAACATACGCTGTTCCTAGCCAGGCTCTAAGGCAGGTACTAGCGCCCTATTTCTAACACAAGGAAATTGATTTGCATTCAGTAACTTGCCTGGTGTCCTAAAGCTCATTAATGGTGGAATTAGAATGGTAAAACTTAGTCTTGGCCCTTCACCTCTTATTTTGCAAATGGTGTTTGTTATTAAAGATTTCTGTGCTCTTCATGCCCTCAAGCTGGGGTAGAGGTCCCAGTGGTTTTCCCCGTGGTTTCTCTCTGCCATGTGTTGTCTCTCCAACTTGCAACAAGATCTCCTCCACTTGGAAAGCCACCAGGAGTTGACTGTAGCCCTCAAGGAATTTGGCTTGTTGATAGGGGTGCCAATTTGATTCAGCTACTTCATCTCTCTCTGCTTTTCTCAGACAGTAGATGAGAATGTCCTGTGGGTTTTGCTAAAGGCCTTGAGAAACTCCACCCGTTCTGTGAGTCCAGGTTTAAAAGGCTCTTTAGAGTTTTTAAATTTTATTCTTGTGAACTAACTTAGCGTATTAGAAATAACATTTCAGTTCTTTGATTTTTTTTTTTTTTTTTTTTTGAGTAGCCAATGAAACTACCGCTGGTAACTGCTGGAAACGTAGAGCAGGAACATTAGGTAAATGCTGAGGATAAACCCTAGCAACTATTGTGGCGGCCACAGCCAGGTCACAGAGGCGAGGAGAGTGAGATTGGGGACCCCCAGGTGGGGACCCCACAGCCTTCCTCAGTGCGTCTGTGTGTGCAGCTTAGGGAAGTGTCCGCAGAGGCTTACAGGGATACCTGTTTGCCTGCTTAAGCCTGTGCGCACCATATTCCTCTGTCTTTCTGAGAAGGAACTAGTATTTATGGAGCCCCAGCAGTGTGCAGGGTTCCAGGCCTCCTGCCCCGGTGAATCTTCACACTCTCTGGGCTCTCTGGCCCTCTGGGGTCTCTTCGGCATCATCTGCTGCTCTCTGCCCCACAGGCTGTCCTCGGCTCAGCACGCCCACACTGCACTCCAGGTGCTGCCATAAGATGGGAGGGCAGGAAAAACCTGACAACTTACATTTTCCCTACAACCCTGTAACTATTCTACCATTTTTATAAAGACTAGCTACAACAAATGTTGGGGTCGGATGTGGAGAAAAAGGAACTCTCCTGCACTGCTGGTGGGAGTGCAAACTGGTCCAACCACTATGGAGAGCTGTGTGGAGGTTCCTCAGTCTACTAAAAATGGAGCTACCATATGATCCAGCCATTCCACTCCTAGGTATTTACCCAAAAGACAGAATCATTAATTCAAAAGGGCACTTGCACCCCTATGTTTACAGCAGCACTGTTTACAATAGCTAAGCTTTGGAAACAGCCCAAATGCCCAAAAATAGATGACTGGATCAAGAAGATGTGGTACGTATACACCATGGAATATTACTCAGCAGTCAGAAAAGATACTCATGCAATTTGCAGCAACATGGGTGGAGCTGGAAGGGATCATGCTCAGCAGAATAAGCCAGAAAGAAAAAGAAAAATACCAGATGGTCTCACTCATAGCAGGAATTTAGAAAAGGTCCCCAAATAAAGGACCAAGAAAAACACTAATTATAATAAAGTAAAAATCAACAAGCAACAATAAACCAGAGACTCACTGGGCTGGGGGGGTGAGGAGGGATTAGGGTCAAAATAAGAGGAGTGGGAATTGTATGGGGAATATAACCAAGATGAAAATGCATACATTATGCAAAAATGAAAAATGATGTAAAACTATATATAAAATAAAACAAAATAAAAAAAGAAGGAAATGTAGGCTCTGAGAGATTAGGGTGTTTTTCCAAGTCCCAGAGTTAGTTAATGGGCTTTTTCCACTTGCCCAGTCATAGACGCTTCACAGATAACACCTTTTATGAATCCCTGTAAGGCCAAACAAATACAAACACAGCTTTTCTGGCTTATAGGAGTAGAAAAGTAGCTACAGCCCCAACCACCACGCACACAGCCTGGACCTCCACATTTCTTGAGATAAGGCTTTTTTTTTAATTTTTAAAAATTTATTTTTTTTAAAATAAAGTACCTTTGCTTACTTTCTTGTTTGTTTTTGACAGTAGAGGATTTCTCACCTCAGTGTGGTCACCGTAGTTCTACCACCACCAAAGCACCCACAGCCCATCACCACAGTCCCTGTGTTCTTCCCTCCCACCGGTTCCCGCCCCTCTCCCCCCACCTCCTCCACACTCTGGGGGTCTCATATCTGTGGTCAGCTTTTATGGTTTGTCTTTGTCTGACCCTTTCTTTGGTTTTTCTCTATTCTGCATATAAGTAAAACCACCTGGAATTTATCTTGCTTCTTCTATTTCGTTTAGCAGCACTCCAGCTCCATCCATGTTGCCTCAAATGGCATGAATTTGTCTTTTTTACTACCAAGTAGTATTCTATTGTGTATATGTACCACATCTTTTAAGATGAAGTTTGAAAAATACTTCAGTTTCATTAAATATCTGAGCTTGTTCGCTCGGGACCACGTATGATAATAGGTGGATTATATTTATTTATTTATTCATTTATTTATTTTTACCTTGAGGTGGATTATTTTTAAGGCACTGCCCTGTAAGGGAGTAGTTTGGGGGTATTTACTTTGGTATGTATGTACTTTATAATTCAAGTCACAATATTTTGCTTTTTTATTTTAAGCTACATAGCTGCTCTGTGAATGTGTGGTTTGGGAGTATTTACAGATGTTGGTATTTTATCAACAAAATGCAACCTATGTTCTCTTTTATCTTAAGCTATAGGAGTCCTTGCAATATTAACAATTTTCTTCTTCCAAACACAGTTCACTTCTCCATCACCTGCTGGTCTTTGGGCACAAAGGTGGTGCTGCTGTGGATTTACTCTGTCATTATTAAATGAGCCTGACCTCTAGCTTCCTTACAGAGAACATTGAGTCTGTATCTGCTCTTGAGCTAAGTTCACCACCATCACCCCAAGATTCAAGACTCTCTCTTGTATCAACTGGAACACGAGGCACCAGGCTTCTTCCTGCCTTTCCCCGGGAGACACTGACTCATGTTGGGGGTGGAGGCTGCACCTCGTTGGTGAGGCCCTCGATGCAGACAGATAATTTATGGGCACAGAAACGAAATGCTGCCTCCAGCCTAACTCAACGTAACTCTGCTTGGCACCTACGGCTTTCTTTATATGTCATTTCTTAGTAATGCCCTATCTCTTATTCCCAGTCTGAGACTTACTACTTTTCTTAACTTCTTTCTCTGCTTGCTGAGCAAATCAAGGTCATGGGTAGGTGTTTGTGCTATTCCATCACTTCAGTTCTGCTGGTCCTGCAATTATTTACCTAAATTCATCTCCAGCTCTTTTTCTGCCATTGAACCTACTTCTGGTTGACTAAGGAGGTGCCTTTCTGACTGCGCCTTTGGCTCCTAAAAAGCAGGGTCGAGCTTCTCTGATTTCTGACATAGCCATGGAGACTCTCACGACTTCTACTTGCCCTCTAGAGTTTCCAGCCAGCACACAGGAGGTCAGTTTCTCCTTTGCGCTTGCAGCTTGGTGTTCTGATTGTGACTCATTACAGTCCCAGGCAACTCTGCTGTGGACAGCTCCTTGTGTTACTGGCATTAATTGTAGAATTTTTAGCAAGAGATTTAAAATCTAAAATAAAAGAAGAAATCTCACAGTGCAAAACATTTTCAAGTGGGCTATAATTTCATTAGTAAGAATGCCCAGTCCTAAAGAACATTTTGTGGTTTCCAAAGTGCTCGTTGTATTCCCATTTAATATTGAGTACAATACACAGCGTTTCACTACCCAGCCATCTGAAAATTTTACTCACTGATTCAATTTTCAATTTTTTTTTTTTACCTTTTTTATAGTATGATGATCCTAAGTAAATGGCAGTATTTCTTAAAGGTCTAGTTCAGTGGATATTATTTTCTTATTTGTACTAAAATTGATTTAATGTTTGATTCAGCTAGTCTGATAATTTCAGTTATTACCAAATGTGATGATTGTGGGAGGGAGAGGAGATTTATTGGATGCTTATGGTGGCCCAAGCATGGTTTTAAGTACTTGACATGCATTAACTCATTCAGTCCCCACAGCCCAGTGAGGTCAGTGTTAATATCAGCCCCATTTTATAGATGGGGGTACTGAGAGGTCATATTACTCCCCCAAGGCCACATAGCTAGCAAGTGTTAGAGTCAAGGTGTAAACCTAGGTAGCCTGATACCAAACTCCATGCACTAACTGTCATAAAATGATAGGAAATTCTGAAACAAATTACCTGCGTTAATATGCCAATAACTGCTTTGCAACTTTTAAATTTGTTCCATGAAAGCCACTTATAGATCTTGCAATGGTGACATGCAGAGTAGAAATTATAAATCATCCTTTGTTGTTGCTACTCCTACGGTCTTGTTTGGCTTGATGAATTATGAGAAAGGAGTAAAACTGTCTTGTAAATTTATCTTCATGTCTCTATTTGGCTACTGCCACTAGGATTACCCTGTGTAAAATAGGGGCTTTTAACACATGAGTCCCAAGGTGCATGTAGGAAGTTCTGTTTATACACAGAACTACACAGTCCATAGCTAAAAGGTCAACCTATGCAGAGCCCTGCAGGCGGAGGGGAGGTGGTGAGTGCTGAGGCTGATGGATGACCAGGGGACCACTGTCTAGGTCTGGTTGGATTTATGACCCACTGTAGTACTTCTTCAAAAAATAGCAGAGGTGCAAGGGGGGGATGGAAGAATTGAAAGTAATTAGTGTCGTGGGGCTACGAGGGATGAGAATTTTATTCAAAAAGATTCTCATTCCAAGGAATTCTTAAAGAGGTCAGTAATTCACTAATTGAATTAAAGAGAATTACTGCCAATGAGTACATGAATCTGTATGCTGCTGAGGCTCTAAAAAGTAGCTACACTGAGCAGAGTTTATTTGATGCACGGGACGAGGGCCTCACAGATTTTTCCTTATGTCCCCCCTGAACAGGGACCTTCGCATCAGCTATTCTGCTTTCTGTTCATCCAGCCCACTCTTCACTCGCAGCGGTACTTTGGGTCCTTTTGAGAAGCAGGAGAATGTAAAGGTGAAGAGAAATAGGGCTGCTTACTCAGACCCCTGATCTGGATGCTTTCTCTCCTGGGGACAGTGGTCTAAGCAGCTGGTGCCTGAATTTGCTGGAAGAGAGGAGGTCTCGGGGCAGGGCTAAGTGTGTAGTGTGAAGGTGAGGACCCAAGGAGAGGTCAGGGACCAGACTGTGGGGAACCTTGCCTGGCTGTGGGGAGAGAGCCAGGTTGACCATCCATGGGTACCGCTTGTCTGGCCATCTTGGAAGATGTTTCTTGATGGCCAACTTTGCCTTCTCCAGTGACTGACAACTTTCTAGCCACTCCCATGCCACCTAGTTATGAAACTCAGTAACCTGGAGGAGGGTGTCTGGAGGATAAACACCCACAGAACATTATGTTTCTCGTCCTACAGTTGGCTGGTTGTTCACTAAGAGAAAACGTGGTTAAGCTGAAGGCACCAGGCATAGGGTCAGTTAGGACCAACCCCACTGCATACTAACGCGATGCCAGCCAAGTCATCCGACCTCACCTGCCTTCTCATCTGCGCAGCAGCCATGACAAGGATTCATGGGACCTGCATGTGAGCTCCTATGTGCATGGAAATAAAGCTCCTTGGCCAGTGGCTGGCACCCAGGGGCTCCTCCCTGCCTGATTATAATGACGTCTTCAGTGATAATGATTTTACTCGCAATTTTCTCTCCCCCACCCTTATCACTGTTAACAGTCCCTTGATTTCCCCCACATCACACTAGTCTTCCCCATCCCCTTCCCCTGTCTGAGTAGTTTCATCTCCCCCAAAGCAACACTCATGTGTTCCCCTCACTCAGAACCCTTTGAGGCCTTTTCATAAGGTTTAGGCTCCTTGTAGCCCGATATTCAGGGACTCGCACAGCCCAGCTCCAGAATACTCGTGTAGGTGGTTGCTGGCTTATATGTATGTCTTTTCTCCACAGCCTTTACCCTGGAGTTCATAAAATTTCCAAGTTTGCTCAGAGCAGACTTCTGTTACGTTCTTGTTCATGCCGCTATGTCTTCTTTTAAAGGACTCTCTTCCTATCTTGTTGGTCTGTATTCCACCGTGCTTTAGACCACAGCAAAAAACAAACAGCCACAGCAAAACTCAGGTATAGGTGCGGGGGAACTTTTTTCCTAAGTTGGAAAGGATCACTCTCATTTTGAAATTGTATAGGCTTTGATACCTTTCTTATAGAAATGAACACATCCTTCCTTATGTTCTGTCTCTGGCTATTGGCATTTGCTTTAAGAAAGATGGAGAGTGTACTTTTTTATTTAGATTTTTTTTTTTAAAGATTTATTTATTTATTTATTTATACAAGCACTGGGTATAGTCAGAAGCTCGGGAGGGTGAGAGGATTCACCAGAGCCAGAGCGGGGAGCAGAACAGGCAGAAGGACCGAAGTACACTGCTGAGGGGAGCAGCGGGCGGCAGGAGAGGTCTGCGTGCTATGTGGGGCCCTCGCCCGGCGGTCAGGGATCGAACCAGTGCCGCAGAGGCTGCGGGCAGCTTCGCAATCCAGCGCTCAACCACTGCGCCACCGGGGAGGCCCTATTTAGATTTTTTTTTTAAGGTTTATTTTATTTATGCATCCAAGAACTGGGGTGTAGGCCAGAGGTGTCAGGGTGGGGGGTGGGTGCAGTGAGAGGATTCACCAGAGACAGAGCAGGGAGCAGAACAGGAGGATCTGCTGAAATCCACTGCTGCGGGGAGCAGCGGGCGAGATGGGAGAGGTCTGCTGCGCCATGTGGGTCAGCTCCCTGGCGGGGGTTCCAACTCGTGCTGCAGTGGCTGCTGAGAGCTTCAAAGTGCTGAGACTTAACCCCTTGTACCACCAGGGAGACCCTAGTTAGATCTTTTATGAACACTCCAGAGGAAAGAGTCTATAGTAAACAGTGTGGTTGGAAGGGGCAGCCGCAGGCCCCGCACTCAGTGGCAGGCCTCAGCAGGCGCATGTTCCTGGAGGAACCACCAGCAGGGGAAGGCGGGGCAGGAAGGACTGATCTTCTTGACCCTGAACTGTGGTCACTATGGATTACTTCTTAAATTTTTGGTATAATAATGCCTATAAAAGAAAGCCAGGGACTGAATTCAGGGAAAAAGAAAAGCAATGTGATAAGACATGAGTTATTGCTGCTGCTGGCATTTAGCATCTTGTAAATTGAGACTGTTTTTTTTTGTGTGCTTTTTTTAATGTGTTTGCAGAAGATTTCACTGCTTGCTATAATTAAGCAGTGATATGATAATGGCCCTACGTGTCCAGATGTTTATAAGTGATTGAAAAAGAAATGCTGATTTTATTTCAATAATTTTCCAAATGGGATGTGAATTTCCAGCTTGTCGCTATAACTGACTTTATTGCCACTCTAGCCCTAACTTTATTTTCACAAGTATAGCTAAGTGTTCTGTGTTGACCTTCTCTATTAAGTTAAGGTTTTTTAATTATATGGTCACACTAGGATTAAAATGTGATTTTAAACCGTTTTGCCTCAAGAGATTGTCTGGTTCAATAAATATGTGTATTTATGTAGTAGCTGACATGGTTTTCGCTATTTTAATCACGAGTATGCTTCTTCAGCTTGTGAAGGAAGTGCTCATTTATTGTATCCACATTACCTTGCCTTCCAAATTGTCCTTAAGCCCCTTTAAAGCTGCCTGTCAAACCAGACCTTGCATCTTTGCTCTGTAGATCTTGGTGTGCTCTACAAGATACAGGAAACAGCCCTGCTGTCACTGTACCATTATTTTATGAAGCCCCGAGGACCTTTCATGGCTCACAGTCTAACGCTATTCATTTTTCCTTGTATCTTGATAGGAGCAGAATAGTATGAGTCAAGCAAAATTTATATCTACATTACAGAGAACTTATTTTCTCTTCTTTTAAAGTGGCTAGGGTTTTTAAGCAGTTGGTAAAAAAAGTTTTATTGTTATACTTGTTTACCAACTTATCATTTAACTATTTAATAGTACCTGTACTCAATCGAATATAATGATGAAGTAGAACATCATGTCTGTAGAAAGGGGTTTGATAGCAGCATCTTCTTGGTAAGTCTGCAACTACAATGGCAACTTCGTACTCAGACTCTGTGCCCATAAATCTTTAAAATGTCTTAGAAATTCTAGTGTTTCCTACATGTTATGCACATCAAAGACATCTTTACAGACACATCACCCAAAGCAGTGATAGTGAAAGTAAAGATAAACAGCTGGGACTACATCAAATTAAAGAGCTTCTGCACAGCAAAAGAGACAATAACCAAAACAAAGAGAAACCCCACCAACTGGGAGAACATTTTTGCACCCAACACTAATGATAAAGGACTGATCACAAAAATCTGCAAAGAGCTGATGAGACTCAACAACAACAAAGAAAATAATCCAGTCAAAAAATGGGCAGAAGAGCTAAAAAGAAACTTCTCTGAAGAGGAAATGCAAATGGCCAACAGGCATATGAAAAAATGTTCAACATCACTTGTCATCAGGGAAATGCAAATCAAAACTACCATGAGATACCATCTTACACCAGTGAGAATGGCACATATTAAAAAAACTAGCAACAACAAATGTTGGCGAGGGTGTGGAGAAAAAGGAACTCTCCTGCACTGTTAGTGGGAGTGCAAACTGGTCCAACCACTATGGAGAGCTGTGTGGAGATTTCTGGACCTACTAAGCATAGAGCTTCCATATGATCCAGCAATTTCACTCCTAGGTATTTACCCGAAGGACGCAGAAACATCAACTCCAAAGAGCACCTGCACCCCTATGTTTATAGCAGCACTATTTACAATAGCTAAGCTTTGGAAACAGCCCAAATGCCCAAAAATAGATGACTGGATCAAGAAGATGTGGTCCATATACACCATGGAATATTACTCAGCATTCAAAAAAGATAAACACATGCCAGTTGCAGCAACATGGATGGCGCTGGAAGGGATCATGCTCAGCGAAATAAGCCAGAAAGAAAAAGAAAAATACCGGATGGTCTCACTCATAGCAGGAATCTAGAAAACCTAAATAAGGGACCAGGAAAAAGAATAACTATAAGAAAGAAAATACCAAAATCAACAAACAACTATGAACCAGAGACACTCTATGGGGGATGGGGGGCGGGGAAAGGAGGGATTGGGGTCAAAATAAGGAGGTTGTAATTGTATGGGGAATATACAAATAAAATTTAAATAAAAAAAGAAATATAAAAATATCCAACACCAAACAAACAAACAAACAAACAAAAAAAGAAATTCTAGTGTTTCAATATCCATATGCCATCTCTTACATTCTCTGTGAAAGTAAAACAGAAATTTCGCAAACCAGGTATCAATTTTTACTGGGAATATATTAACATATCTTTGCCTTATATAGAGACACCATTTATGCTCTAAATGACAGACTTTTGGGGTCAGGTTTCTATAGTACCTGTCTTCTCGAAAGTCAGAGACCCACCTTTAGACTACCCTGGTGGAAATCGGATCATCCAGCTTCTATTTGGACCACATGCTAGAATGGAGTGACAGAGAAGAGGAGCTCTTCAAAAAGTTTCACAAAACCTTGACCACTGGTGGATTTACTCTCAGCTGAGTAGCGTGTAAATTTGTGTCTAATATAGACAAATCAAGAAAAACATATAAAGTGGGGGGGGAATGATTTTTAAAAATCAGAGGTATTCGAAACTCTACTCAAACTCTAGAAAAGAGACCAGAATTGGAGGACCAAAAAAGAAATGTGGGAGAAGAATCACTAGACTGTGGATCAAAGAATTCCAGTGGGATAAAGAATTTCAAAGGAGAAGGAATGAAGAGCAAGCCAGGGGTATCATACAATAAAGACTGACCGTTATCCCTTGGAGTTCATCCCTTGTTCATCTGTAAATGGAAACAATACTGTATCAACCTCTGATGAGGACTCTGAGGATTAAATGACTTACTATTTACATGTGTCTGGAATACTAGCAGGCATGTATACACGCACATGCATATATATATATATATATATGTATTTATGTATGTATGTATATACTCCTCGCCCTCCCCTCCCCTACTACTTACTGACTCTAAAGCTGGGCTTCTGATCTATACCAGAGGACTGCATGCAAAATTGTTCTATAATGAGGTATTTCTGGTACTTGAGTAAGTAAGACCTCTCATCTGGAGAGCAAGGTAGACCTTCATACCTTTTCCTTCCTGTAAAAATGGCCCCAGTTACATTCTAGTGCTTACACAGTAACACAACAGCACACGTGTGCAGGGTCAGCCTAGCCGATTCTGAAGTTCAGAGTTGAGAACAGGGTGGTGTGAGAATCTTACTATAATATACCACTGCTTAAATATTTATGAATATATATTATATATATATATTATCAAAGTTTTGGAGGAAACAGAGATTGAAAATGTTTGTTTGAAAGGTGAAAAAATTTCTACCCAGTATGTTCATAGCCACACCATCTGAACTTCACAGAAAATGTCACGAGAGTGTCAATGATTAGAACTGATCAGATATTTGACTGTCCTTTTCAACCAGAAGATGGATTTGAACCAGATTACCACATCCATGGATTAGTTTTGAAGAGAGAGGGGAAGAAAAAAGCCAATTATTGGTCTCTTTGTTCAAAGGCCCTTTTTTGTATTGTAGATCCCCCAAAAGCTGGTAGAGAGGCCAGCCTTTCACATCCATTAAGGGTAGCCCTGAAACTGTTGAATTTGATCTCTTCCATTTGCCATCTGGATACAGTAGAGAAAAAGCGATTTTGCATTGGGTTGCTGGACACCATCCAAAAAATAATATGTCAGGGCATCAAAGGCTCGAGGCACTTGGTCCAGTCTGTCTAATGATCACAGGCAGGGTCTGCTCTCCAGTTTTGTAGAATGTTTTATTTTTGCAGTGACAATATATATCCCAGTAAAATAGATCACAAGGATTACTGCCAACTTGTCAAAGCTAGGATTCTTCCATCATAGACTTCAAAAAAGGACCAGATTTTAATTGAGCAAAGCTTGGTTTCCAAAATTGAGGAAACTCCATCTCATCCCATCTACCCCCTTTCTCAAGGAGAACACTTAATGCAAGAAGGATTTTAATTCATAGATTGTTTCATCTCACACCCAAAGGCCAAATTTAAAGTCTCCTTAAAATTGACCTCATTTAAAATTGTATTCTTTATCCTCTTTATAAGTGGGCCTAGTATCTGGCCAGCTAATGACAGTGCTGGCAGCTTTCCAGGAATCTGACAGCCACATCTCTTTATTCACACCAACTGGAGCCAATTGTGGCTGGACTTCATTTTATTTTTTTATGCTGTTATTTAAAGATGTGGATAGGAAGCCACAGCAAGCACTGGTGTGTCACTTAGTCTTCTTTGGAGTCAGGGAGGCCTTGCATAATAGGACCTGATCCATCAGGGATTACGGTACCTGGAGGCCATCTAACTCTGAGCTCTGACAAAGCAAGCTTTGGCTTGGGTCTTTGGAGGATGTACTTAGGGATGAATTTAGAGCTTCTGCAGTAGGTAAAATTATAGGGCGATTGTCATTTTTTTTTTTTAATGCTGGGGAGGAATGGCAAATGCTAACCACGGAGACTTGCCTCAGGCAGAGCTGCCAGATCCTAACTGCGAATATTACTTTTCTTTGTGGACAGGAATGGTCCCCTCCCTACACCCTAAATGCAGGGCCACGCCAAGTCTCCTACGCTGACCTCGGAAGTGGGAGAAGCCCTGGTTGGGTTCTGGCCAGAGTACTAAGGGGCCATCTTGGAAAGCAGCGTTTGGTGTTGTACCTGGCTCCCGTCACCCCTAGACCCAAGGGTATTCATTCTGCTCCAAGATGGAGTCATTGCAAGGCCCCTCCCTTGTATAATTCTAGTTCTTTCTTGGAGACCCTTGCCCCTAGTCCAAGTAATCTGTATGTGTTTGATTATAAAGGGTTTATACATTAAATTAAGGGGTTTGTACTTGACTGTGTAGGAAGGGAAGAACCAGGAAGACCTGTTATTTTGTAAAGATGTTCAGGTGGTGACCTGGAGGATGCAAAAGTCAGGTAGAAGGCATTAAAACAGCACAGATGAGGGCCTCCCCTGTGGTTTGATCCCCGGCTGCTCCCCGGCCACCAGAGGAGGGTCCCACATGGCACGCAGACCTCTCCTGCCGCCCGCTGCTCCCCTCAGCAGTGTACTTCGGTCCTTCTGCCTGCTCTGCTCCCCGCTCTGGCTCTGGTGAATTCTCTCACCCTCCCGTGCTTCTGACTGTACCCAGTGCTTGAATAAATAAATAAATAATTAAAAAATAAAACAGCACAGATGAGATAATTAGAGCTTAGAGTATGTTGATAGAGATGGAGAAGTAAGTTTGTGTTGAATAACATCCCAGATGATTTAGTAAATTTTTTAAGTTAATTTACTTTTATTTTCTTACATCGTTGTTTGTTTTTGTACAGTAATTGGTTTCTCCTCTCAGGTGTAGTTCCCATAGTTCTCCTGCCATCCTATTACCCCTGTACCACCACCATATTCCCTTGTGTTTTTCCCTCCCCTGTTTTGATCCCCCTCTGGCTCCCTTGCTGTATGCATCAGATCTGTCAGCAGCTTGCTTATTTTGTCTTTTTGTTTTGACCTTTTATTTGGTTTCTCTAATTCGCTTATAAGTGAAACCATTTGATATTTTTCTTTTTCCTCCTGACTTATTTCAGCTAGTGTAATCCCTTCTAGCTCCATCCATACTGCCACAAATGCCATAAGTTCGTCTTTATTGATCGCTGAGTAATACTCCGTTGTGTAAATATACCACAACTTTTTTGATCCGCTTGTCTATTTGGGGGCATTTGGTCTTGATTTAGTAATTAATTCAGGGTTGGTAATAATAATAGCTGGTATTTTTCCAGCTTGATGGAGATATCCTTTATGTAAAACAAGTGATCACCACAATAAGAATAGCTGATATATTCATCACCTCACCTATTTACAGTCTTTCTGTGTGTGTGGTTAGAACATTTAAGGTCAACAATATACTAATATTTATACTAATTGCCAGCCACAATTCTAAGCACTTTTCATGTGTTAATTTAATTCTTGCTGTAACCCTACAAGGTAGCACGAGTAAACTTTTGATTTCAGATGAGGAAATTGAGGCACAAATGCTTGCCAAAGATCACATCTTTTTTTTTTTTTTGTATTTTATTTTATTTTTTTTAAATAATAAATTTTATTTTTATATTCCCCATACAATTGCAACCCCCCATTCTGACCCCAATCCCTCCCCTCCCGTCCCCCACCCCCCCCCAAAAGTGCCTCTGGTTCATAGTTTTTTGTTGATTCTGATTTTCACTTTCTTATAGTTATTCATTTTCCTGGTCCCTTATTTAAGTTTTCTAGATTCCTGCTATGAGTGAGACCATCCGGTATTTTTCTTTTTCTTTCTGGCTTATTTCGCTGAGCATGATCCCTTCCAGCGCCATCCATGTTGCTGCAAATTGCATGTGTTTATCTTTTTTGACTGCTGAGTAATATTCCATGGTGTATATGTACCACATCTTCTTGATCCAGTCATCTATTTATGGGCATTTGGGCTGCTTCCAAAGCTTAGCTATTGTCAACAGTGCTGCTATAAACATAGGGGTGCAGGTGTAAAGATCACATCTTTTTAGTAATTGAAAGAGCCAGGATTTTAACCCATAGGATCTGGTGAAGGAAAACAAATCAGGTACAACTCTGAAGGCTGGAAGACCGAGTGGGTGGGTGTGTCTCCAGGCAGGCCCGAGGGTGAAACAGGGGTCTGGGGAGAAGTATCTGGAAGGTTGGGCCAGTAGATTTAGTGTGGGATACAGTTTTAAGTTTCAAGAACTGCTGGTGGGAAATCCAAATGGATATGTCCAAGAGATGGTTGGTAGTAAGTACTGCAAATAATATGTCCTGTGAAAATGCATCTTTTTCCTCAAAAATAGAAAAAATACTGTTTTCATGTATACTTTATGCAGCTGCAGTAAAACTTGAAAAAGTAGCAAGTAATACTATCTCCCAGCTGTAAAAACCATGAGTGCTTTCAATAGGGCCAAATTCTGTGTGCTCCTGTAATCGCGTGTCTGTCTCTATTAGACTTGGTGGGTAAATAGCTGCCTTACCTGAAACTGTGACATTTTTCCCACCAAGTAGCTCGAGGAGAGGAATTCCTGGCGAATTTGTATCCACCGCATCATAAGCGAATTCCCATGGTTCCAAACTCCCCTCTGCTCTCAGTCTTCTCCTGCATCCACCAGATACACCCCCGCCTGGCCCTAGCCACGGGGTATTTCAGCTCAAACCCAGCAGTTTATGGGAACTGCTTTTGTTGAAACCATTAAAGAAAGTAAAGCCGGTGAATTCCCTCTCTGAAGCACGGGCCCTTTCTGTGTCATTTCAGTCTCATTAATCAGGTTGCGGCGAGGTAGACACTGCGCTGTGTGTGTTACTGTCCCTGGCACCGTGGCTCCTGGTCCCAGCCCCTCCCCCTGCTCCCCAGCCGATGCATTGGGGAAAAGAGAGAGGGAAGCCATCAATCTTCCTGGTGCACATGTCAGCGGCTGGTCCTTCCCCTTCCTGCTGGCTGTCTCTCTCACCACCTGTGTTTAGAATTAGCCCTGAAGCTGCTGCCCGGATGAATGAGAACCACTGTCCCCATCACCTGCCCTGGCACCACCACGCTTGCCAGTGAGGTCCAGGGCAGTTACCTCTCCTGTGACCACAGCACCGTCCTCTTAGAAGTTCCTCCTGACACAACATTAAAGCAGATTGTATATGTTCTAGAAGGGAGCGAATTTGTTGGATTAGAGGTGAACAAGTAAATGATTTCTCGAGTGCCTTGCTGTATTCTCTCACAGTCTCCCCCGCAGTGGCCACCGAGGTGCCAGCCTCACCAGTTACAGCTCTGCCCTGCTCACCCCACCCTTCATGCCTCAGTTTCCTAGTTTTTAAAACAGATGAGAGTATGCCTGCCTCACTGGGCTTTTTGTGAGGTTGACGTGAGATGATGTACTTGTAGCTCTGGCTGTTTGCACATAACAAACACTCCGTAGATGTTAATGGTTGTTATCCACCTCATTGTCAAAGGAATAAAACTCAGGTTCGGAGAAATGAAATAAATTGTGCAAAATATACAAGGGTTATGAAGGAATTGGAACCTCGCTCCATCTGATCCCCAAACCTATGCCCTTCCTATTACACTTTATTTACATTCCAGTTGCATCTTACATATTATTTTTATATATGAGCTTAGTAAATCACTTCATTCTTTTGTGTCTTTATTTCTATTATCTAAAATCAAAATGGTAAGAACTTACATGTTAGTACGTCAGCTAGTATGAGACTCTTGTAATTACATGTAGGTTGATATAAACTAGGCATATTTTTTAAATGTGGCTACCGAAAATGTTTGTACCCTGTAAAAAAAATTAAACAACACAAAAGTGTCAAAAAGGAAGTTGTTACTCGCCCCCACACTTGGGGTAACTGCTGTTAAGTTAAAGTGTATCCTCCTTCTTGGAACGGAATTTATTTAATAAATGTTTATAGAAAACCACTGTCTGCTAAGTATTGTTCTCAGCCTGCAGGGGGTCTGTTAGTATTCTCATTTTTTAATGGGGAGCATCTGTGACCCGCACAGGAACTCAGTCAGTGCACGGCAGAGCTGGGGGTGGACTTGGCCTTCTGTCTCCGAGCTGGGCCTCTTCACCTCCACTTTTTGGGAACTGTTAGTGCTTACGTTCTTATCTGTTCCAGGGTATTTCACTGTATAAAAATAAAATTATGATTTAGTTGCTATTTTCCCTCCTGATTGACATGTAGCTGCTCCTAGTTCTTGTGCTATTAAATAATCACATAGGACCAGCTAGACTTATGTTCTTGTTGGCAGATTTCTGTAGGATAGATTTCTGTGTTGAATGCTTGGGTCAAAATATATAGATGCTTAAAACTTTGCCAGCATACATCTACTATAGGACACAACAATTCCACTCTTCGGAATCTACCCAAAGAACACAAAAACACTCATTCAAAAGGAAACCTTATGTCTGGTTTTTTTAATCCATTTTGAGTTGATTTTTGTGCGTGGTGAGAGGTAGTGGTCTAGTTTCATTTTTTTGCATGTGGTGGTCCAGTTTTCCCAGCACCATTTATTGAACAAACTGTCCATGTTCCATTGTGTATTCTTTGCTCCTTTGTCAAAGATTAGTTGTTCATATAAGTGTGGCTTTATTTCTGGGCTCTCTATCCAGTTCCATTCATCTGTGTGTCTGTTTTTGTTCCAATACCAAACTGTTTTAATTATAATGGCTTTGTAGTATAGCTTGCAGTTTGGAAGTATGATGCCTCCTTTCTCCTACACAGTGGAATATTATTCAGCAATCAAAAAGGTAAACGCATGCCATTCACAGCAACATGGATGGAGCTAGAAGGAATTATGCTCAGTGAAATAAGCCAGAAGGAAAAAGAAAAATATTGGATGGTTTCACTTATAACAGGAATATAGGGGAACCAAATAAGACATCAGTGTAAAAAAAAAATAATAACAGTACAAAACAGAACAAAGCAAAAACAGACAGTTATAAACCAGAGACATCCTGCAGGGAAGGAGGAGGGAGAGGGATCAGAGGGAGGGAGGGAGGAGCACAGAGGACTGTGGTGATGGTGCACACGGGTGCCTTGGGGAAGGAAATTGTATGGGGACTCAATCTGAGGGGGTAGGGGGAGGCAAATATTGTCTAAAAAAATTTAAAAAATGATAAATGTTAAAAAAGAAAACAAAAACAAAAGGAAAACTGCACTCATGTTTATGGAAGGTCTATTTGCAGTAGCCAAGATCTGGAAACAACCTCAGAACAGATGAGTGGTGTATACACAATGGAATACATATTTTTTTTTATTTATACAAGAATGGGGTATAGTCAGAGGCGCAGGAGGGTGAGAGGATTCACCAGAGACAGAGTGGGGAGCAGGACAGGCAGACAGACCAAAGTACACTTGCTGAGGGGAGCAGCGGGCGAGAAAGGAGAGGTCTGCCGCGCCATGTGAGTTGCTCCCTGGCTGGCCAGGAATCGAACCCGCGCTGCAGAGGCTGTGGACAGCTTCACAGCGCAGCAGTCAACCCACTGCGCCACCGGGGAGGACCTAAGTCTGTTTTCTGCTCCTAACAATTCAGATGTCAGAACCTTCTTAGCGGGATTCTTTTTTTGGTGAAGTTCAGGCTATAGTCGCTTGCTGCGCCCTGAACCTTGAGGACTTTTGACCAGACTTTAGCAAGGAAGTCCGCCCAGGGTGGGAGAGGGTGCGTACCTGCTGTCACAGAGTCTCCTCTCACCATTGATGCTGGAATAACCCCACCTCCTCATCTGCTGACCTTGCTGGCTGCCAAATGTGATATCAGAACTTCCTGGAGCCAGAGGAGGCTCTGTCCATGCATCAATAAATGTCTCAGGGATTTTGTTGCCTTAAATTGTGAATCATAAGCAAGTAAACTTACTTTTCACATTTTTATGGTGTTTGTGTGTGTATGTGCTTGTTTCTATGCTGCCGAGCAGACTGGCGGCTTTGGAGAATAATTATGGTGCGGTTGGCTTAGGACATTGGCCTTTCAATCTTGGCCTCACACGAGTCACCTGGGGAACTGTTAAATATCCCAATGCTTGCGCCAAACCCCAAACTGATTAGGTCAGAATCTCTGCGGATGGGGCCTGGGCATCCGCGTTCTTTTAAAGCTCCCAGGTGATCACCACGCAGCCAGGATGGAAAACCGTTGGCTTAGAAGATGTCTTCTCTTTTCTGTGCGTAGTTGTCATCTGTACTGCGCTTGACGTAGTGGAGTGAATCTTAAGGATACAGGTGTCCAGAAACCCTTCTAGAACTGAACGTGCATGACAAGCACCTGGGAGGGCTCTTTAGGGGGATTGTGTGACTCCGTTTCTTCTGGAACAAGACCACCCTTGAAGTTCTAAGTTAGCAGGTCTGGTTGGGACCCAGGAGTTTGCATTTCTAACAAGTTCTCAAGTTGTGGTAACGTTGCTGAGAATACAGGCTCGTCCACGCTCAGGATCGGTGTCAGGAGAGCCGATGCGGCTGAAGGAAGCCTGCAGTGACCTCCCGGCTCCCGGTGGTGACACAGCCTCGTGCCTCAGCATCTGCTCCATTCACACACAACCTCCTCTTTCATCCAGGTTATTCACCTCAAGGTCTTCCTGCCCCAGAGCCAGGGCATCACTGGGTAGGTTTCTGGTCTCCCGAAATGGAACTTGGATTTCACTTTCCCACAGAAACAATTTTATGAATGGTGTTTAGGTCTGCAGCCGAACGGCGCTAGTAAAACCGTTTGTCAGGAATCCCTTGGGCCCAGTGAGGCTTCAGTGGCCGCCGTCCAGGAGCTTAACCACCATTTAGAGAATTAGATCTCTGCGTTTCAGAAAACTAATTTTCAAACAAACTCTTAGAACATCGCTTGTTCAGGAACTGCGTATAACTGGAACATTCGGTTCATTTTGTTTATAGTTATTTTGCCCTTTACATCTGGAGCCAAAGTAAGGCGGTGCGGGGAGGGTGGTGAGGAGATTTGTCATTCATTCCGCCAACATTTATGAGATGGTCACGGTGTACCTGGCACGGCTCTGTGCTGGGGATATAAAGATGAAAAAGACAGACCCCGCCTTGGTGGAGCTCATATTGGAGGTGGAAAAATATTTACTAAGCAAATAAGAAAATATTTACCAAGTTACCAACGTGTGATATGCGTAATAATGCAGGGATCTGTTCTGCCTGAAGGCTGGGGAGGGAGGGAGAGAGGTTGAGGGAGAGAGAGACAAAGAGAGAGAATTTGGTAGGGAGACGCGTGTAAGAAGTTTAGCGCCAGGAGATGTTGTTAGGTCTTCAGGACCGAGGGACAGGCGTCTAGGCTGGTGAAATAGTCTCAGGGCCAAGAGGCAGAGCCACACGAGCGTGGTAGTAACTAGGTCAGCCGCTCACGGAGCCCGATGGAGGAGGCCAAGGAGGGGCATTACCTGCCTCGCGAAGTTGAGCCTTAACCCAGAGGAAGAAATGAGAAAAGTTCCCCCGAGAGCTAAATCAGCAAATGCTGCGTTTGCTGTTTAATCCCAGCCTCTCTTCTTCAAGAGCTTTATTCTCCTTTCCATTTTCCATACCTTGAAGAAGAATTTTTTTAAATTCTTGGAACAGAATTTATGAATACTTTTAAAATGTCTTGAATCCCCTGGTTTTCAAACCTGTGCTCTAGAAAGCCCCCCCTCTACCCCCGAGGCTGGGGGGTGGGGACAGAAGACCCCGACCCTGGTGAACTCTCCTGTCATCTGTCCACCTGCCAAGCCCTGCACTGGACTGTACAAATTTACTGGGCAAATTTACTGAAACTATTACATTTGAAAAGGGGTATGTTTTCCAAGTAGTATAGTCAAGTCCTCACATCTAGCAACAGTTGGAGAACTTTGTTGTGGGTAGTGAAGCCTTCAGCGGGTGGCAAAGGGATGAATGATTGTGGACAGTCCTCTGAGGACAGACCTCAGACAGACATGGACGCAGCTGTGTGAGCTGCGAGAAGGTGATCGGCCAGATAGGGTTTAATCGTCCACCAGTGAGAACGATCGAATCGGGGCGAGCTCTCCAACACAGAGATCCGTGTGTGTTTTCTTCTGAGGGAAATCTCATCTTAAGCTTTTCAGATCACTCCTATACTTAAAATCTTTTAGCGTTTCTTAAACGCTCGCCTGTACTTACTGTTCCATTCGGTGTAAAAATAAATGACGCAGCGGGGGTTAAGATGTTTATATCAAGAATTTGACCTTTGCTGATTTGGTGTCGCATACTGTGTTATCATGGGGAATTAAAAGTATTTCTCACTACATATCATGTTATAATTATTTATGTCTTATTGAGATAATATGTTACTTTCGTTTTAATCACATTTCCAATAAAAATGAAAGGGGCTTGCCAACTTATGCTGTACTCACGTATAACCCTTGCACTTAAACATAGCAAAGCTGCCGTGAAGTGACAGCACAGACTTTCCTGGAAGCCAAGGTCCCCATATTTTATATTTCATCATCAGTTCTGTGTGACAGGGAGGCATTCACGGAGCTGCTGTTTGGCATGAAAAAAAGAAAAAACAAAACACAGACTGGAAGAATATAAGCCCAGGGCCTCCCTGGTGGTGCACCAGGTTGAGTCTCAGCACAATGAAGCTATTGGCAGCCACAAATTTGATCCCCGGCCAGGGAGCTACCTACATGACGCAGCAGACTTCTCCTGTCTCCCCGCTGCTCCCCTCAGCAGTGGATTTCGGTCAATCTGCCTGTTCTGCTCCCCACTGTGTCTCTGGTGAATCCTCTCACCCTCTGCACCTCTGGCCTACACCCCAACTCTTGCATGCATAAATAAATAAATCTTAAAAAAAAAGTGTAAGCCCAAAGAGATGTTGAGCTATAAAAGAATAGCTCCAGAAGACAAGAGAGTGGCGATGCTGGCCGGGAGGGGCGTGGTGTGGTCTGGTGGAGACTTCTGAGCACGCGTCCCACCAGCTGGGTGCTCTTGGCTTTTGCTCAACCTTCTGAGAAGTGCGTGTCTGCGGAGGGGAGATGTAGGTGGGAGTGAGGGACTTACAGGCCAAGCTAACCTTGAGGTCACCAAGTTCTCAATTGGGTGTGGCCCAGGGGGAGGAAGGAGCACGGAACTTGGAGTCCAGCTGAGAGAGCTGGACCCGGATCTGACCCAGGATCTCGCAGGGCTGGTTTAAGCTGTGGGCCCCTCCCCTGGAAGGCGAGGCCAGTCACTCCATCCTCTGTCTAATGAGATGATGGCCATGCAAGTGCCCGGGACTATTCTCCCAGGTCAAGTTTTTCACAAGAGGAAGCTCCATCAGCTGGTGAAGCCCACCCCGTGGTGGGAGGGAGATAGACACGCAGCTCTTGGAATTTGGAGGTGGCTTCCATAAGTCTGTAGGAGGCTGTTTTCAGATCAAGTTTATTCCCTTTATATTCTTTTCACCAATCTTAACAATATGTATTATCAGGGATTGACAGCCTAATTGGTTAGTTGCTCCTTTCTCTCGCCCTCTTTTTTTTTTTTTAAAGATTTATTTATTTATGCATACAAGAGCTGGGGTACAGGCCAGAGGCGTGGGGGAGGGGTGTGTGTGAGAGAGGATTCACCAGAGACAGAGTGGGGAGCAAAACAGGCAGATTGACCGAAGTACACTGCTGAGGGGAGCAGCGGGCGAGTCAGGAGAGGTCCGCCGTGCCATGTGGGATTCTCACCGGCCGGCTGGGATCGAACCTGCACTGCAGAGGCTGCAGACAGCTTCACAGCGAGGCGCTCAACCACCTGCGCCATCGGGGAAGCCCTGATTTCTTTTTTTTTTATCACAGTCTGTGACAGCAGTCTGCCTTTGACTGTGGTTCACATGGGTGTGATGAAGGAACAGTGGGTCTCCCAGCTGGATACAACAGGATTCTACGATGAGTCTCAAGATCCTTCACTGTAATCTTTGGTTTCCACCACCTAACCAAAGTTGAAAGTACTTGAAAGCTAACAGAGAGCCTTTTCTCAGTGTCAATTTTTTTTTTTTTTTTTGAGATTTTAGGGCCTCCCCTGGTGGCACAGGCGGTTGAGTGCAGTGCTGTGAAGCTGTCCGCAGCCTCTGCAGCACGGGTTCGATCCCAGCCAGCTGGCGAGGGTCCCACATGGTGTGACAGACCTCTCCTGTCGTGCCTGCTGCTCCCCTCAGCAGTGTATTTCACTCAATCTGCCTGTTCTGCTCTCCGCTCTGTCTCTGGTGGATCCTGTCACCCTCCCGCACATCTGGCCTGTGCCCCGGTTCTTGCATAAATAAATAAATAAATCTTTTTTAAAAAGATTTTATATATTTATTTCTGCATAGAAGAACTGGGGTGTAGGTCAGAGGTATGGGTCGTGAGAAGATTCACCAGAGACAGAGTGGGGAGCAGAACAGGCAGACTGACTGAAATCCACTGCTGAGGGGAGCAGCGGAGAAACAGGAGAGGTCTGCTGCGCCATGTGGGCAGCTCCCTGGCCAGGGATCGAACTCAGGCTATAGCAGTGATAGCACTGAGACTTAACCCCTAGGCCACCAGGAAGGCCCTTTTCCCCAGCATCTTATTCACTTAGAATTAAAGACAGAAGCTCTCTTTAGTAGTCACAAAAATTATCTTTTACCATAGCAGCAACTTGGGATTTTTTAATTGCTTTCATGTGCAATAATTAAAGGTGCTGATGAATTTTGTATGTGCTCAGTTCCTCAGGACAAGAACTGTCTTAGTCACATCTCTCAGATGGACTGTTCCCCTGGCATTCAAACGTCTACCCTCTCTTCTGGAATATATCAAATCCCAGGGCCGAAGCTGCCCATTAGTAAGACCGATTCCATTTAAAAAATGAGCCCATGAGTGTATCGATTAGAAGCGCCCCTTGTTTTAAGAAAACACACCTGAAATAAAAAGCAAGAAATATTTGTAAAATGCTCCTTTCTTATCTCTGCACTTGGGTGGAATCGTGGCTGGACGCGGAGACGCCCGTGGGTGAAGCTGTGGGCGCGTCTTGAAGCTGTTTTCTTTGTGGTTTGCCTCCTGTCCACTGGGAGGTCCAGGCCCCTTTCATTTCCATTCTTGTCCAGCGCCAGTGCTTTTGAACACAGAACCCCCCAACCTCCCACCACCCAAACGCCACATTCCAGCCCCATGATTTCATGGTACCAGGCGTGTCTCCCCTGCCTCGCCGCCCGGCTGCCTGCTGCTCTCACAGGGGGACAGACAGGAACATAAACTCCCGGCGAAGAGCAGGAGGCTCTCTGTATATTTTTAAGACCAGGAATCCAGTTCTCATTTAGACGCTGTATTATTTTTAATAGCTTTTTGAAAATTGAACAAAACATTTCTTGTTGCTCTTATTTCTTGATAACATCATCCCCTCTGCATGGATGTATAGAAGCACAGAAACGGATGGAAAAGAGGTATTAGGTCATGTCTGCTCCCTTCCCACTGGCCTTTTTTCCCACAGTCTGTCCTCCAGTGCATTTCTCTTCCAGTTTTCTCAAGAATTAGTCTCTCCGGTTCTCCTGGGGAATGATCCCGTAGTTTGACCAGGGAGGAATTTATGTGGAAATATTCAAAATCTTTTTTTTTTTTTTTCCAAGCTTGATATTCCTCGTCTTCATAGTCCTTTCTATGACATCAACGGCCCCTCTCCAGCCCAGGTCAAGGATTTCTCGGGGGTGGTGTTTTTGTTTTTGTTTTTGCTCTTCCAGTTACTAAGTTCAGAGCTGTTTTTTCTGCTTTGCTTTCTCTCTTGGTCAGTCAGTCCCTAAAGCACATTAATCATTTTTCACCTCACCGAGAGCTCCTGGGCTGGTTCCCATATCAGAAACCCAGAGCACTGGTTACAATACAATCCCGTGAGGCTCAGGAAGCCTCACTGATAAATACTTACTCTATTCTTTATATATATATATATATATATATATATATATATATATATATTGATGCTGAAGTATATTTTATTTATTTTTTTAAATAAATTTTATTTTTATATTCCCCATACAATTGCAACCCCCTTATTTTGACCCCAACCCCTCCCCTCCCCGCCTCCCACCCCCATAGAGTGTCTCTGGTTCATAGTTTTTTGTTGATTTTGATTTTCACTTTCTTATGGTTATTCATTTTCCTGGTCCCTTATTTAAGTTTTCTAGATTCCTGCTAGGAGTGAGACCATCCGGTATTTTTCTTTTTCTTTCTGGCTTATTTCGCTGAGCATGATCCCTTCCAGCGCCATCCATGTTGCTGCAAAATACTCTGGTTTCTCTTCAGATCGTATAAATCTTTCACCTTTTACTTACTCTATTCTCTCCCTCTTTCTTTCTCTCTCTGTCTCTCTGTCTCTCTACTTTTGCCCTGCACCCCAGTTCTTGTTTGCATAAATAAATAAATAAAATAAATCTTTAAAAAATATTTATTCTTTTTTCTCCCTCTTTCTTTCTCTCCCTGTCTCTCTGTCTCTCTCTCTCCTCCAGAACTTTCTACAGTATGACTCGGGGAGTTACTCATCTGAGGGTTTACTGGGGAGAAAGGGTAGTCGATAAGATTATATTTGTTCTCAGCATTATATTTGATCTCTTAGAGGATATTTTTCATATTGTCAGAATCTCAATTCTTTTAGGTCTCCTGAGTGTTTGGATCAAGCACCATCCTGGACGGTGGTGCTGTGATGTAGCATTCAATTTTAGGGCTATCGATTCAGGATAAGCGGAGACAGGGAAAACAGACTTGATTTATAGGATTTGGAATTCTTGGGGAAAGGCAAGGATAAAAGCTGAGTAGCCTTGTCACTAACATAACTAAAGTAAATTCACCCGTAGGAGTTAGTGTTAGATATATTGATAAAGATTTGTTTTTAACATCGTTTTCCTTTTTTAATCTCAGCTTTATTGAGGTATAAGCAATGATAAAGTGATGCAATCTTAAAGTATACATCATGGTAATATGATGTGCATTGCGAAAGCATCTCCCCAACACATCATTACCTCACAGATTTATCTTTTAACAAACTGAAACTATACAATACAGTCTTATCAACTTTAGTCAACATATTTTACATGAACTAGAGCCTCATGTGTTAAATGGTTTCCTGGATTAGAAGATACCATGTTGTTGAGATGTCAGTCTCCCCTAGCAATCTATAGCAATCAATATAATCCAAAACCCCAACAGGATTTGGGACCTTTACAAAATGATTCTGATTTTATAAAGATTTATTTATTTATGCATACAAGAGCTGGGTTGCAGGCCAGAGGTGTGGGGGTGAAAGGATTCACCAGAAGCACAGTGGGGAGCAGAAGAAGCAGACTGACTGAAATACATTGCTGAGGGGAGCAGCAGGTGAGGCAGGAGAGGTCTGCTGGGTCATGTGGGTCACCTCCTTGGCCAGGGATTGAACTTGTGCTGCAGTGGCTGCAGATTGCTTCATAGCGCTGACTCCTAACCCCTTGTGCCACCAGGGAGGCCCTGATTCTAAAATGTATTGTGGATCGTAAAAGGCAAAGAAGGAGTAAGATACTCTTAAAGGTAGAAAGACTTGCTACGCCAGATCCCAAGACTTGTTAAAAAGGCAGTTGTTGTTCTGCAGCAGCAATAGACAAATAGATCAGGGAATCAACGGGACAGAATGGAGAGATCAAAGGTACTTGGGGCTGGGACAGTTTGGTATCTGTGCATCGGGGGGCAGTGACTGTCTACATCACACCTTAGGGACAAAACTCCAAATGGATACAGACTTAAATGTGAAAGATAAAATGTAAAGTGTGTACACACATGTGCTTTGTATGTACATAAGCACTCACTCATATCTTCATGGCCTCAGGGCATTGAAAGATTTCTTCTATGGCATAAAAGCCCATAGTAAAAAATGACATATTTGGTTAAATTCAGAACATCTCTTCATCAAAAGATTACATGAAGAACACTAATACCCATACAATGAGAGACTATATTAGCCACACATGTAATGGACGTATTCATATCCAGCGTGTGTAAATATTCTTAAGTCAGTAAAAAGGCAATCCAATCTGAGAAAAAGATGCAAAATAACTTGAACAACCACACAAGAGGAAACAAAAACAGCAAATAACCATGAATTCTGAACTTCTCTGTCAATCTGTCTGCATCATCCACCCGATTAGCTAAAAATAAATCCGCTGGTGAAGTGCTGGAGAGGATGTAGGGCTATAGGAACTGCTAGCAGAAACTGCAGATTATTCCAGGCTGAAGAGCAGACAAAGACACGCATGCATGTTATGACTCAGCGATTCTGCTCCTGGGTGAACACACTAGACGGGCTTGGCCCATTATACACAAACATATGTGTGTCAGAATGTTCTTAGTTTTCTATACCTTTTTTTTTTTTTTGCAAGTTTTCAAACCTCCAGGAAAGTTGCAAAACGAATACAATGAATAGAATAAAGTCTTCGTACATCATAGCTACAGACTAAGCCTGGGAGCTTGTGAAAGGAGCACTATGTGGACTTTGAAGTCAGAGCTACCTGGTTGGAAATCCCATTTCTACCACTTAGTATTGGCCTTGGGCCATCTATGTGAGCCTCAGTTTACTGTATGTGAGCCTCAGTTTACTCATCTGTAAATTGGGAGGTAATAATATGGCTACTATCATGGGTATTGTAAAGATTAAATACATTAATGTCTATAAAGCACTGAGCATAAATGCCTCCAACATATCCATTGTCCAGTAAGTTTTGCTTGCTATTATTAATATTTTTATTATCATTGTAAAAATTATAATGATGCATTTTATTCTTTCAGAACCTTTTATTACAGCTCATTTAATGATAAATTCACTTTCGTTTTATATACAAAACCAAAACTATTTATAAATATATTCAGTTTTGGCTTTTCACTATGAGCTGCAAAAATCATTCAATGGAAAAACAGTATTTTTTCACCTTGTTTTACAGTCTTTCTCATTTCCTATATAACTTCAATATTAGAAAGTGCAAACCAGTGGGAAAACATAATCATGACAAAAATATTTTTTATAATTTAAAGAAACTATGCAAAATTGAAAGCTCCTCTTGAAGAAATATAAAAACAAGTATGAACTAAATTGCTATCAAGTGTTACTATCAGACTATGTGTTTCCTAGTTTCTAGCCCAAGATGCTACACACTAAATTAAAGAAACAACAATTATTTTTAATAAAATGTGGATTAAGTCAATAGCAGCGGTGTTTTGCCCTAAAGCTATGATTGTCATTGCCTTAGCTACAAACTGAGTGACATCACAGAGAAATCCATGGGACCCCTGAAGTGACATTGGGTCCTGTGTCTGTACCTTTCTCGCTGAGCATGGAAGCACAGCATCAGCTCCTGCCCTGGGAGCCTGGCCTGTCCCCCACGTGGTGTTCGTGTTGCCACAATCCACTGGCACTTGTCTGTTCATAAACGATCCTCCATCTCCAACTAGATTGCATTCTCTTGAAGATGCCACAGTTTTCTTATGTGCCTTTGTACTTGCAAGCTTTTGAGTAAAAATGTAGTTTAAATATCATTTTCTGTCCTGATATCACAATGCATTGCACAGAGTAAGCACCAAATAAATGCATGCGGGTGAGGACTGTCAGGTTGTAGTTTACAAAAGTCACCAGTCATCATAGCAATGGTAACGTGGACATAGGATTCATAGATCTTGTTTTCCTTTATTTCAGAAAGATGCTGCGAAGCGGGTGTTCTCTGGCATTCAGCCCACGGGAATCCCCCACCTGGGCAACTACCTGGGCGCCATTGAGAGCTGGGTGAGGTTACAGGAGGAGCACAGCTCTGTGCTGTACAGCATCGTCGACTTACACTCCATCACTGTCCCCCAGGACCCCGCCCTCCTGCGCCAGAGCATCCTGGATGTGACCGCGGCCCTCCTCGCCTGTGGCATCAACCCGGAGAAGAGCATCCTTTTCCAGCAGTCTCAGGTCAGCTTCACAGAACAGAACCGAGAAAACCTTTATTTTCAGATGGAGAAAAAATTTGATGGTTTATATAGGTCCTATGTGTGATTGAAAATAATTGTCCAAGGACGCTTTGTCAGATGGGATTGTTTCACTTTAATGTTTTCCCTGGATTCTTATCATTAAGTATCGTTGCGCTGCAATAATATTTTTAAATGTTCCTCCATTATAGTTAATGAGTTTGTAGTACTTCATACATCAAGAATTTGTATTTTAAAAAGATTTATTTATTTTTGCATACAAGAGCTGGGGTGCAGGCCAGAGGTGTTGGAGGTGAGAGAATTCACCAGAGACAGTGGGGAGCAGAACAGGCAGATCCACCAAAATACACTGCTGAGGTGAGCCCCGGGGAGACAGGAGAGGTCTGCTGCACCATGTGGGTCACCTTCCTGGCCAGGGATTGAACTGGTGCTGCAGTGGCTGCCAATAGCTTCATAGTACTGAGACTTAACCCCTTGCACCTCCAGGGAGGCCCCTTCATTATTACTTTTAGTCTGGAGTTGTTTTTTCTATACTGGGTTGCACTCAAGTTGATGAATTCATGCTGTTGTCAAATCTGGTGAAGGATCGAACTTAGTGGCCAAGGGTTTCATGTCGCTCCAATGTTGCTTTATTGGGTATTGCATTTGGAAGGCCTGCTGGATAATTCCCCCTAGGTCATTCTTGGTATAATAGCTTTTGAGAAGATTTCAAAGAGCAAGCTGGGAAATTGCAAGACAGTGTCCAGTGTTTTGAGTCCAAGTCAAGAAAGGCTTCAGAACAAAGCCAAATTATTTGGCTCCTGTCTTCACTATGGATAAACTGGTTTGCTCTTGGGCAGCAGATAGCTGATCTTAAGAGACACCTAAGAGACTTCTTGGCAGAGACGAAAAATACAACTGGTTCACGCCCTCATTACAGATCTACTTTAACCTCGTGATGGAACCAGAGTAAAAGAGTGGCATTCATGCATGTTGTGACCCATGTTAATGTATGTATGTGTATAGTGCACATTACACATGTGGAGCTCACCTTCCCTAGCCATAAGCTTTAGACGACCATTTTTTTTATGTTTTATCATCCATAGAAATTAATAGAATAATTCATGCAGCACAGCTGTTTAAAAAATATGTAATAAATGAAGAGTATCTTCAAAAAATAAATGCCCTTATTAAACTTGTTGCCAGCTTGGAGATAATTTGATAAAAATAATAGTATCTAATCATTAAAATGAGCATAAAGGCAATTTACCTCAATTTCCTTCCTTAGAGTTGGTCAGGAAACATTTACTTACACGTGACCTTTCAAATTCAGTCTTGGACAGATTTAATTGCTCTAAAGTACTTGCTTATATTGAGCAAACATCTGCCTCCCTATAATTTTCATCTATTCATTTAACTTCTGCGCTCTAAAAATATACAATAAATCAGCTCTGCCTCCCACATGGCAGGTCTTCAAATACTTGGAGATGTGTGTTATGCAATGTCCTCACCCAACAGCCCCTGGAGTACATCTCGCCTTTCTCGAACCATCCCAGAGGCTCACCCTCCTGGGGCTTTTATCTCAGAAGTGCTCTTCCCTTCTCGTCTAAGAGGATGTGTCTCTGCTGTTTCCCGAAGCAATGCTTATTCAGTCTTCACACCCGTCGCTGGCACTGTGATACCAGTTATCAAAAAGTGACTACTTTTTGAGTCGCCAGATGCACCAAGGACATCATCTTTGTCCCATCAAAGTTCTTAGACCGTTTCTAAAAATTGTATTCCCAGTACCTAGTGCCATACTTCTTACAGGTGAAATTATTTCATCTCCACAAAGTAAACACTTGCCAGATTGCTTCTCTTAAGTGATCTGAAAGCCTCACAACCACGTCCCGTACTTGGACACTGAGCTCAGACACTCAGGACTGATGACTGTACTATACATTTTCCCTCCTCGTAGTGGATTTCTGGCAGTGACCTCTATGAACACCTAAAATTTGCAATCTTTGAGATACCTTCTTTCACATGGCACTTGGTGTTTCAAAATGCCAATGTAGGAGACTTGGCAAGAGCTTCCTCATAAATGAGGGACAATAAAATCTCCTTTCCTTTAATTATTTATGTGCACAATGAGATCCTTGGTGTTCCGGGTGCCTTTGGCCTGGGTGGGGGGATGGAGGTAATGCCCTTGGTTGGGTCTGGATGTCTGTCAGGCTCTCTTTCCCCTGCCCTGCCCTTGGCTCCTTCTGGGGTCATTTGATAGTTTAGAGTAAAATTTGAGGGAAGCACTCATCACAATGGGCCCCTCAAAAATAATGTACAAAGCACTCAGGTGTTTTTCTGTCCTCAAAACATACTTAGTCTGAACTATTTCCCTTTTTGACTCCAGCAGCCAAACTTAGTACTGGCTATTTTATCAGGTTTTCTTTCCTCTTTAAAATATTTATTTATTTAAAGATTTATTCATTTATGCATACGAGAACTGGGGTATTTATTTATGCCTGTAAGAGGTGCGGGGGGGTGAGAGGAGATACAGAGTGGGGAACAGACCAGGCAGACTGACTGAAATACACTGCTGAGGGGAGCTGTGGGCGAGACAGGAGAGGTCTGCTGCGCCATGTGGGTCAGCTCCCCTGCTGGGAATAGAACTCATGCTGCAGAGGCTGTGGGTAGCTTCATAGTGCTTTGCTTAACCCCTTGTGCCACCAGGGAGGCCCTTCCTCTTTAAAATATTTAATAAAGAAAATTAGAAAGAGGTAGACTAATATACCATGCCCCCATCACTTTGTGATTTGCCTCATAAACCTTTTGTTTATTGAATTAGTTTAGAACAGGTACCACACATCATGGCCTTTCATTCCTGAAATAGCTCAGTGTGCCTCTCCATAAATAAAGGACTTTTGTTTTACATAACCACAGTCCTGTCATCACCTAACAAAGCTAAGGATAATTCTATGTTACCATCCAGTATCCCCAGTTCATATTCAAATTATGCTTGTTCTCCCAAAAATGTCTTTTAGAGTTGACTTGTTTGAATCAAGATCCAGCCAAAGTCTACACATTACAAGGGCTCTTAGTCTCTTTGATTCATGCCTCTTGATTTTTTGATTTGTTGATTAAATTCAATTTTATTTCCCATAAAATTAGTTTTTTTTTTTTTTTTTTTTTTTTTACTTTTATGCCCTCACTTTATTTCCTGTCTGAGATAGGTTGTTGGGGTGGAATTCTTTTGCAGTGAAATGTGTCCTTTTGAACATGAAAATAAACCTGAAATTTGTAGTGGTTTCTCTTGGCACTCATCAGTGTGAGCTGCTTGGTGGCTGTAGACCACTAAGCACATAAGGGTTCATCACTGTTTTCAGTCATCTGACTAGGAATTGTGTTGCCCAGTGCCCAAGGGGGGGAGTGTGCCTGGGAGGGAGCCCTCAACTTTAGTTCCTTCATAATAGCATCCAGCCTCAGGTTATTCATGGAGAGTGATTGAAAGTCATTCTTCAGGCATTATCTTGAAACTGTGAAGCTGTGCACTGACTTTTGTTTCTTAGAACCATTCCCAAGTGAAGCAAATCTTCCAGAAACATCCTATTTTAAGCACCTGGTCCCATATTCACAGTGTTTGGGGAGATGAAGGAAGCATCTGGCTGCTTATTTGGTTTCCTGATACAGAGATCCACAACTGACAGCTGTTGTTCTCACCCCAGGGTGGCTCCAATAGAAGGAGACTGAAAAGAAAATCATCATAGTGATTTTTGATTAGGGAAAAATATTAGAGGCCATATTTATGAGAGAACGAATATTTTTAAATGTCTGAGATTTAGCAGGTAAAAGAGGTCGTGAAACTGACACAGAAGCACACAAGCTGGGCTTCACCACTCTTTCCCAACGAAGTCAACCAAGCCTGAGCGGATTAAGTAAATTAGAAAATGTGGAGAACCATCTCTCAGAGGTCCCTGATACTTCGGGAATGTTCAACAAATGTATCTTCTTGATTAGCTGCCTGAATCACTTGTAGGTGACAAAGTCAGGACTAGTTTTTTCTCTCTCAGGCCTCCTACCCTGTTTAACTAAAAATTCCTTTAAGAACGAGGCCCCTGAGGACAGCCACCCCATCACTCAGCTCTGTGCCCTTTTTACCGTCACTTTACTTTCTGTCCAGATGATATGGTCAAATTTTACCAGGATCTCGACAGCTGAAGTCGAAACAAAAACTTTTTTCGAGTTTTCTTTTGAGAACATTTCATAGATCAGTCCTTAGCTTATAAAACAAGTCACTGAGGGATCATTTGTCTACATTTTAACAAGGTTTTTTTGTTAGTTCCTTTATATTGGGAGTTTTCTAGTGCATTAAAGCTTTTAATTGCTCATTAAATATGTAACCAAGAGGATAGGAATTTAGAAAACAAAGTGTTGACAGCCATGCCAGTTAAAATGACTTATCACTGCATCCCCCCACGCCCCACACAATTATTTACAAGTAAAGTTTACAATTTTTGTAATTGTAAGCCTCAGGAAAACATTATATGTTGTAAGGTGTTCTTTTGTGTACATGTTGGTGCTAAGCGAACAGCTTCATCTAAAGACAGTTCCCCAGACGGTGTGGTTGTACATCAGGATATGTTCTAGCCATCATTTGAAGCAAGAAAAGAATTTAGCTATGTTAGAATGCTGATTTTACCAATAATTTTCATCTTCAAGCCTTTGCATTCTTTCTCAGCAGTCTGACTGGAACAATTTAGACTTATTGAAGATTTTTCTCATTATTTTCTTTTTCTTTCTCTCTCAGTGGCCTCTAGTCATGGTGCTGCCCCTAAAATATGTTTGCCATATGTGGGGAGTTTTACAGAGCCCTCTTCTGAAAGTGGTGTGTGTGTGTGTGTGTGTGAGAGAGAGAGAGAGAGAGAGAGAGAGAGAGAGAGATGAAGTACAGCGAGGGGAGGGGAGTGAAAGGGAGAGAGGCTGCCTGTGTGTTTTTGTGTTTTGGGCAGTTTCCATCCCAGTGCCAATGTCAATGCTATTTTACTTTCACCAGGCCTGAGTGCGGATCCCACACTGAGTCTCATCCCCACTACCTCCGAGGTGCACGCCTCCACATCTTTAGTTGTTCCTTCCCTTGGGATCTAAACGCCCTACAGCTGGAGGCTAAGCTGGAGTTCTTTGTGGCTTTGGGCGCTGGCTTTGTGCCGAGGCTAGGGGCGGGACAGCTCAGGCTGTCAGTCATCTTGTCGCACAGAACCTGAGACCATGCAGGGAAAGCTGGAAGCGGGCTGGGGTCTGGAATGCTGGGAGGCTGGGATGTGGCCTCAGCCTTTCCTAGGAGTTAGCTTTTGTTTCCCAGGAAAGTAAATCATCATCATCATCATCATCATCATCATCATCATCATCATCATCATTGGGCCTCCCTGGTGGCCTAGGAGTTCAGTCTCTGCACTATTACTGCTGGGGCCTGAGTTCGATCCCCGGCCAGGGAGCTGACCCACATGGCGCAACAGACCTCTCCTGTTTTCACAGATCTGGGTAATATTTGCAGGACCTAAGCTGCCCACACCCTGGCCCATGAGAATCAGCCCATCCTGACACCCTCAAGACGGGTTGTTGTTAAGTATCAGGCCAGCAGTGGGAAAAGTACAGGCTAGATGTGTTGACCAGTTGGCCTGAATCTTTTTGTTATGACACCTGAGCAAGTTACTCAAGCTCTGAGAAGCTCCCCGACTCCTCGAATACTGTGGAGACTTGTTTAAAAGTGGAGCAGATTGCAAGATAGAGAGCAAATGCATGGCAGTGCCGCTCTTCATCCTCAAAAATAAAATATTTTCAGAAGACCTTGGCAAACAGAAATACCTGTAAAGACGAACCGGTCGAAGAGAGTGAGTGAGAGTTTATCGTTGATAACAGAGTTCTTTTAATTAAAATCAGATCCTCAAGCAAGGTCCCTGTTAAGGGGATTTGTCATGGAGATGATAAGAGTCTAATAAAAATAACTCAGCATGAAATCACTGGTTTCTGAGAGGAAGTGATAAATGGGGATTTATGAGTCTGAATAGTCTTCCAAGTGTCCTCATCAAAAAGCACAGGACCTCATTCCTGGGAAGATAACATTTATATGGGAAATAGTTAAATCATAAGGGACACTGGGGGTATCTTCGACATTTGACCCTGGATTTACTGAACCAGCTAATTGCTTGAATAGGTTTGATTGATTCCTAACGGCTATAGATTTTGGAGTCGTGGCATCTTGTACTTTTTGTTAATTCAATAGTCTTTTTAAAAGTTTCATAACACATAGAATAACATAGCAAGCACTCAAGTTCCCAACACCAGGATGGCTGTTGTTAACATTTTCATATTTCTTTGATTTCCTTATATGAAAAAATACAGAGTTGAAGACCTCTAGCATCCTTCCCCTTCCCTCTGCCCTTGCTTCCTGCCTCCAGCCCTCAGCAAGCAAAATCTTGGCGATGGTATCAATCTAGTCAGTTAGTTCACGCCTCTTTTCCTGTATTATTCCAAGAACTATGCATCATAGCTTTATCTGTGTGGTTTTAAAAAATTTATGAAACTGATGCTAGAGTGTTGTATCTTTCTGCAATTTTCCTTTTTTCACACACAATGTGTTTTTGTGATTTTTCTTGTGTTTAGAAATGCAGCTTAACAGGATTAGAGATGGGGGGAGTGAATCACAGGTATGACAAAGAGGAAGAGGAGGAGAGGCTGGTGTCTGGGCTGGGAGGCCTTTATAAGGAAGGAATATTTAAAGTTGTTTGCTCTGAAGACACTGAAGTACTTAAGCAAAGTGAATTAGGGGTGGGTTGACAGCGGGGAGACCAGTTAGAAGTTGTTACCTTTATCCAGGTGAGTGTCGATGGTGCCTTAGACCCGAGAGGTAGCAATAGTGGTGAAAGTGGAAAGATTCTGAACATATTTTGAAGGAAGGAGGAACACGCTTTGCAGGTGGTTAGATACGGAGGTGAGAGAAAAGGAAGAGTAAGGAAGGGTCCCAAAGTTTCTGCCTAAGCAGCTGCAAGGATGGAAATGCTGCCAACACAGGGGACACCTGTCGGTAGAGAAGGCTTGGGGTGAAGGATCTGGGGTTCTGCATTGAGGTGTCCTCTAGATTCCTCATAAAGGTGCTGACTGCATAGTTGAATATATTAGCCTCCTGGAGTTCAGTAGAAAGACGTAGCAGAATGACAAATGGAGAGTCAGTTTGTCTTTTATGGATTTGCCTTTTCTCAACATTTCACACAAATTGAAGTGTCCCGTGTGTGTTCTTTCAAAACTGACATCTTTCCTTTAGCATAATGTTTCCAATGTTTATCTGGGTTTTGGTGTTTATCAGCACTGCATTCCTTTTCATTGTTGAATAATACTCTGTCACACGAATTTTGTTCATCCATTCATCAATCATGAGTGTTTGAGTTTTATCCCACTTTTTAGGAATTGTGAATAATGCTGCTTTGAACCTTTGTGCAAAGTTTTTGTGTGGCTATATGTTTTCATTTGCTTTGATACACACCCAGGAATGGAATTGTTGATAACAAATGGGTTCACCATTAAGGTGTACTGAAAGTGGCCAGGGATGCATAAGGATTCCAGATTCTCTGCTTCCTTCCCAGAACTTGCTGTTGTCTGTCTTTTTAAGTTGAAGCCATCCTAGAGGGAAGTGGTACCTCAGCGTGGTTTTGATTTGCATTTCCTAATGATGATGGTGTTGAACATTTTTTCATATGCTTGTTGGCCATTTGCATATTTTCTTTGAAGAAATATCTTTTCAAGTCCTTTACCCATTTTAATTGGCCTAACTGTCTTTTTTCTTGTTGAGTTGTAAGAGTTCTTTTATATTCTGGATGCAAGTCCCTCTCACATATGTGATTTGCAAGTGTCTTCTCTCTTTTGGGGAATTCTTTTGTTTTCTTGATAGTATCCTTTAAAACACGAAAGTTTTTAATTGTTGTGGACTCCAGTTTGTTTATTTTTGCCCTCTTCTTGTTTGTGCTTTTGTCATCATCATAACCCAAGAACACAGAGATCTGTGTTCTAGGTTTTTTTTTTTTTTTTTTTTTAAAGATTTATTTATTTATTTATTCGTAGAAGCACTGGGTACAGTCAGAAGCACTGGAGGGTGAGAGAATTCACCAGAGCCAGAGCGGGGAGCAGAGCAGGCAGAAGGACAGAAATACACTGCTGAGGGGAGCGGCGGGCAGCAGGAGAGGTCTGCGCGCCATGTGGGACCCTCCTCCAGTGGCCGGGGAGCAGCCAGGGATCGAACCGAAGCTGCAGAGGCCACGGGCAGCTTCGCAACCCAGTGCTCAACCGCTGTGCCACTGGGGAGGCCCGGCTTTTTTTTTTTTTTTTTAAAGATTTTATTTATTTATACATACAAGAACTGAGGTACAGGTCAGAGGTGTGGGGGGGTGAGAGGATCCACCAGAGACAGAGTGGGGAACAGAACAGGCAGATCTAGTGAAATACACTGCTGAGAGGAGCAGCGAGCAAGTCAGGAGAGGTCTGCTGCACCATGTGGGTCTCCTCCTTGCCTGGGGATCGAACTCTTGCTGCATTGACTGCTGATAGCTTCATAGGTTGCGTCCCAACCCCTTGCGCCACCAGGGAGGCCCAGTAGACACTTACTCTTCTGTGGTTTTCTAAGCATTTTATACTTTTGACTGTTACATTTAGATCTGTAATCCATTTTATGTTAACTCTTCTGTCTGGTGAAGGAAGGGTCCACCATCATTCTTTTGCATGTAGACAGTTACGTGTAGATCTTCAGTTGTCTTAGTCATCGAGATACTCAGTAGTTGAAGAGACCGTTCTTTCCGCCATTGAATGGTGTTGGCATCCTTGTTGAAAATCAGTTTACCTTAGGTGCATGGATTTGTCTTGGGACTCTCATTTCTATTCACTCCTCTATACAGGCAGTCATCCTCATTCCAGTACCTGTTTGCCTGGGTCAGTGGAGTATTATGTTGATTGATGTTTGGATGTTAAACCAAACATGCACTTCTGGAATATATCTCATAAGTGTAATTCGTCATATAATTCTTCAGCAAATACTTGCTTTGCTAGGATTTTGTTAAGGACTCTTGCATCTGTATTTGCAAGAGGTATTTGTCAGTAGTTTTCTTTGGCTCTGATGCCCTTGCCTGGTATTTGGTATCAAGGTAATACTAACCTAGAATGAGTGGGAAAGTCTGCCCTCCTCTGTCTTTTTCCTCCTGACTTATTTCACTTAGCATCATCCCCCTCCATTTCTGTCCATGTTATCATAAATGGCGAGAGTTCACTTTTTATAGCTGAGTAGTATTCCATTTCATATATTTACCACAACTTTTTTCTAATACCACTTCTTTTTAATACACTCATCTGTTCTTCAGCATTTATGTTGCTTCCATTACTTGGCTATAGTAGATAATGCCTCAATGAACATCTACTTACATATATCCCTTCAAAGTAGTGTTTTTGTATTCTTCAGGTAGATACCTAGGAGTAGAATTGCCGGATCAAAAGGTAGATCTGCTTTTAATATTTTTAGAAACCCTCCATACTATTCTCCATAGAGGCTGGACCAGTCCACATTCCCACCAACAGAACCTTCCTTTTTCTCCAAACTCTCTCCAACTTATGTAGTTTCTGGTATTTTTTAATATGGCCCATTCTCACTGGTGTGAGATGGCATCTCACTGTGATTTTGATTTGCATTTCCCTCACGAATGATGATGAACATTTTTTTCATGTGCCTGCTGGCCATGTCTTCTCTGGAGAAGTGTCTATTTAGGTCTTTTGCCCATTTGTTATGAGGGCTTTGTTTTCTTTTTGTTGAGTTGTATGAGTTCTTTGTAGATCTTGGATATAAGCTCCTTGTCCCCTATATGATATGCACATATTTTCTCTCATTCAGTAGGGTATCTTCGTATTTTAATCAGTTTCTTTCCTTGTGTTGTCACTGTTTCATCAGACAAACCAGTGAGAATTCAATATTTCTAAGGAAATTTAATCCAAAGTACAGTTGGTCCCCTTTCGAAAATTTTCATGTCACTGTAGACTCAAGGGAAACCACCTAGTCAGTAGATATTTGTTGAAATCATTTATTTGCTAATCACATTTGTTTATTTTTGCTTCTGTTTCTCTTGCAAGAATTGAGTCCCCAAATACACCACTGAGGCCCACATTATAATAAATAGTTATAGATGGTTCTGCCTGTTTTTCTTCTATGTATTTTGAGGTTTCAGGTCTTATATCTCAGTCTTTAATCCAACTTGAGTGAATTTTTGTGTATATGTAAGATAGTGGTCTAGTTCCACTGTTTTGCATTTGAAATTCAGTAATTTTTGAATACTGCTGTAAATCTTTAGTGACCAAAGGAACTTTAAAATACAATCAATAAATAGATTTAGTTTTTCTGCAATTTTAAAAAAGCTCTATTATTTAGATAAAACATTCTTGAATTTTTTATCTAATAGCTTACCCATGTGATAAAGTTACATAGAACTAAATAGACCTACACAGAGTGAGTGCTGGTAAAACTGGTGAAATCTGTAGAGAGTGGATGAATTGTGTGGAATTTGATTTCTTGGGTGTGATATTATACTACAGTTAATACAGAATGTTGCCTTAGGGAGGACTGGGTGAAACCTTTCCTGATCTCTCTTTTCTTTCTAACAACTGTATGGGAAGCTGTAATTATCTCCAAATAAAAAGCTGAAACAAAAGCTTTCTAAGAAGCATCTATAGTAATAATGACTACCATTTATTGACTGCTTACTGTCAGGTGGTGCTATGGTCATCCTCCTTTTATCAGTGAGAAAACAGAACAGACTTTAAGTAGTTTACACAGTATCGCCCAGCGAGTAACTGGCCGAATTAGCATCTAGATCCAGACAACTTCCTCCGAAGCTGAAGTTCCTGATCACTCTGCGCCACTTGTCTGTCTTCGTGCCTTGCCTCCTAATCCTTGAACTCACCCACTGCAGTTTAGCTTCACTCCATTCACAACCGTGGACCTGCCGTTGCCTGAATTATTAACAAATTCATTGCCAAATCGAGTAGATTATTTTGGCCCTTACCATTTTTCCTGCGGTTGATGGTATCGGTCAGGCCTTCAACAAACATTTATAGAGCACCTTGTGAACCAGGCTCTGTTTTACAGCAGTGAACCAGGTATGCGAATGTGGGGGAGGGTGGGGGGTGGAGGGGGAGATGTTCAGTACCTGCTGACTTGTTTGTGGATGGTCAGCATGCCGTCCACCTTACCGTTCACACCTCTGTTTTTCTGTGGCTTGAAAAAGATCGTATTGTCATTTTGTTGGTGGTTTCACAGCTAAATCAGATTGTACTATATTTAGATACTATTTTCACTTTTCTTCACATAGTAATGTAAACCTTTCCAAGTGACTGTCATGACTATGAATAAATTAAGAGCACCAAATTCTGAGTGTACTACCCTTCTTCGGTAATTAACCATAAATAGAGGAAATGAATTGTCTTTGAACTTTTACCTACTTCTTCTATATGAGGATAACTTGGATTAATTTTTGCTCCCTTATTTGGAAATACCAGGAAGATCTCTGCAGAGACTTAAATAAGTTTCATTCCATATGTCCAAATAAAAAACTACTCCAAGGAAAATACTTGACTTCACTGGAGATGTGATGGTGGATTTTTGCATGACACTGAAGCGGAGCATTTAAGCCAGAGCTGAGGGAAAGGAGTCATCTTGTCTCTGTCCACATGTGTGTGGTTATTTTCTGTGTTTTCATTCCTTTCTCCAAGTCAGTAAAGAATAAAAAAAATTTCACTCTTGCTTCTTCATGCCAAAACAGTTCTTGTTTTATTTGTTCTAAAGGGAATGCATTTTCCTTGGTGATTGGAAGCAACTATGATTCTCTTGCTTGCTTCTGGGGTCACTGTTTTGGCTGATAGCTGCCCACAGCAGCCGCCGGCAGTCTGCCTGGGCAGAGCTGTCAGAGTCACAGGCTTCAACGCACTCGAATGCCCCTCGGAGGAAAGATGACAGGTTCAGCCCAGTGACTTGTAAAACTTTAAAAGTGATTCCAAGGCCTCCTTGGTGGCGCAAGAGGTTGAGCACAGCACTATGAAGCAATCCACAGCCTCTGCAGCAAGAGTTGCATCCCCAGCCAGCCAGGGAGCTACCTACATGGCGCAGCAGAGCTTTCCTATTGTGCCCACTGCTCCCCTCCGCAGTGTATTTCAGTCAGTCTGCCTGTTCTGCTCCCCACTCTGTCTCTGGTGAATCCTCTCATCCCCCGCCCCCCGCACCTCTGGCCTGTACCCCAGTTCTTGTATGCATAAATAAATCTTTTTTTTAAAAAAAAGTGATTCTCTGTCAAACCGCTGGGAAACAGCTCTTCCTTCTCTATGAGTCAAGGGCAAAATTGAGAAACTGTCTTACACCAGATGGTGATTCCTTGCTAGAAAATAGGCCTAAGCTGATTCAGCTCCATTTATTCCTTTATGTTCATTTTGCAAAACCCACAAAGAACACATTTGGGGCCACTTTTCGAGTTGGCAACAGACTCTGCTTTTTTAAGGAAATCATATGGACACCAAAAAAAGCCACAATGGATGAAGCACTGGGAATCCCTGAGGTCCAGAAATGAGATACGTGGGCCTTAAATCCTAGGCCATCAGTTAGGAGCTGGCCTGCACCCAAGAAGCACCCCAATTGTTATCAGATTTAGCTATGTGATTAAATCTGTTTTTAAAAAAAAACAACATTTAGTCTTGTTGATTAAACCTCTTAAAAAGAAAGAAGAGGGAGGAGGAGGAAATAGAAACTATGAAAACACCTTTTGTGATGAAAAAGTGATTCTTAAATTTCAAATCATGAAAGGATTCAATAATTAACATTGCTTTAATATATTTAAAAGTTATTTCATATATTTCTTTCATATATTTAGAAGTTATCTAGGGCAAATTTGAGCATATGTGTGTCTGTCTGACTAAGTGCCTGTCTTAGTAACCTTAGCTTTTTAAAGATGGAACAGATACCTAAGGATATAATGAATCCTTTCACTAGGGATGTTGCAAAGAGAGTTTAAACACAAGTAATCATAGAGGTTAATTTTGAAGATTTTTTCTTTACCTGAAATCCTCTGCATCATGTGCTAAGTGAAGTAAATCAGAAAGAGAAAGACAAATGCCAGCTGGTTTCACTTATATGTGAAATATAGAGAAACACAACAAAGGGTCAGACAAAACCAAACCAGTAACAAACCCTAGAAATCTGACTGTGGAATTGAGGACATGTGGGGGGAGGGCACAGTGGATGGTGGTGGAGGATTTGGGGGCCTCGGTGCTGGGTGTGGTGCCAGGCACTGGGGGACGGGACTCTGTTCCCTGTTTGAGTCCCACGCAGAGTGGTGAACCAGTGTCACCTCAATAATAAAAGTACAATTAAATAATTAACTTAAAACGCTATGCATTATGACTCAGCCCTCTTCATAGTTTTTTTTTTTTTTAATTACTTTAATTTGGGGTATTTCCAGCCTTTCCAGGTAATACCCATTGTCTGTTTAGCTTTGTCTTATATGTAATAAAACCTTGACCGCTTTGTTAATGTCCTGTTTTATTTCTCCAGGTGTCTGAACACACACAGTTAGGTTGGATCCTCACCTGCCTGGTCAGACTGCCCCGATTACAACACCTGCACCAGTGGAAGGTAACTGCGAGGGGCCTAATTAATAATCAGGAGTTCAAGGTCCCCAATACAGCTATTCCTCCCACTGTTCGTTTATTTTTGTGCTTGGCTCTGTACATACTGAGTGTGGGGGCCTCCCAAGTTAGTGGCTGGAAGGGCCCCTCTCTCTGTCTTGGGTATTAAACCAAAATGAGGCCTTCCAAGATCCCTTCCAACTTCAAAACTGGATTAAAACAGCCAATGTTTGATTATCTGATTTTCTCTGCATATGGTTGAATCAGAGTGATTTTTGGGTATACTCAGTGATGACTTAGCAGCTACCACATTATAATTAACAATCACAGCCTCTGGATTCCTGGAATGTTTTCGTCAAGTGGAGAAAAGAGACAATGTTTTTTATTTAACATTTAAACAATATGAGTTCAGGCAACAGTTCAAACCCACAGGAGAACCAAGGCTATACTTTTCCTAAGACCTTCAACTGAGCAAGATAAATTGGGTAATTGAGAGTACTTTACTTGCATTTAGTTTTGCAATTGGATAACCCGAGGGTGGGTTGGTAGCCCCCGACCACCTCATCACTAATTCCAGTTTCTAGCTTCTTTCCAGCCTATTTTCAGGGCTGTTGGTTTCCTCAAAAGCTGGTTCGCAGAATCCTTCACACTCGCAGGAGGGAAAACAGACAGAGCCTTACAGTGTAGTGCCAGGAGGGGAACTAAGGAGGACAGATCCATCACCCACCAGAATGCGAAACAAAATTTTATAATGTTTTCTGCATTTTTTGGTAGTAGACGAGATTTTCCCATGCTGTTGTAATACTCTGTGTTGAATGCTGAAGTCCTTTCTATAAGCAGAGCATCCTAACTTCATGGGACGTGCCCCCACTTGAAAATAGTGACCGAGGACCCAAAGCCCAAGCGCATGACCTGTGCATGCGCCGATCATGTGCTGCCTGATTTCTTACCTGCGGGAAAAGCAAGGGTTTCCAGCAGTGGCCTGCCCTCGAGGGTGCTACTGCCTTCTGCCGCCAGCCCTTCATCCCTTGAGTAGCCACAGGCGCTTGAGATGCATTTGTGCAAGCCTCACATGATGCTGAGGCCGGGGGTGCAGCTTAGCCCCTGCTTGAAGCCTGTAGTGTATTTAGGAAGAGACCAAAAGAGCAATCTGTAAATGTCAAAAGTCCATGTAGAGGAGGGTTCCCGTGCTGTGAGGGTTGAGGAGCACCTAGCTTGGTTTTGATTGGGACAAGGAGAGGGAGAGCAGGGCTGGGCAAGCTTGTTCAGAGCAGCTGAGGTCAGGGTTGTTGGGGGGTTATCAAGATGACGCGGAGACAGTCGATAACTCTCCATGCTCTTCACATAGTCCCCCTTCCTCCAGTCTTCTTATATAAAATGACTGTAAATATTCTCTGATGTCATAGGAATTTTTAAAAATCGGGTTCTTTTCCCATTTGCTCATTTCCAAATTAAACCCTCATTATCTTTGCCCAGTGATCATTACGAACTGGCCTTCATCCATGGACGTGTAATGAGAAAATGTACTGAGGGCATCGTATGTGCAAATCATTTAATGGCCTATAGCAGTTCTTTGTCGCCATCAGCCAGAAACTACTTGAAATAGCCAGAAAGTTAGGATTGTTACTAAATGATGAAGCTTTGACATTCAGAGGGTTAGAGAGAAGCCCCTGCATTTCAGGCCCAGCCTCCAGGGGTGTATCTGCATGTTAGCGGGGGACCCCAAGTTGTGAGCTCAAGAGCTTCTTCCTGGAAGCAGGCAAATTTATAAATTCAGCTGTTGAGTTCATTCAGAAGCAACTGGACTTCAGGGAAGTGATTCATTCATTCATTCATTAAGTACTTAGATACAACAACACACCAAATAGCAGTTTGTCATTTTACAATGATGCACCTAGACCTTGGAAGCAGTTACCAGTCAACGGTACACAACGTGTCCTGCTATTTAGTGGTTCTGTGCAGACAGCCAGATTGCCTGGCAGCAATGTGTAACTGCAGCAGGAGCGCTGGTGCCACGAGGGCTTGCATTCAGGGGGTGCACCCTTGTAGTGTATAGCCAGTTACCAAATACTTCTGCCACCACCTCTGCTGTTCCCACCAGTTTCCCCATTAGGAAGACTTTTTCATCTGTATAATGAAGAAAGGGCATTTGATGTTGACTAATAGTAATATTATAGACATTTATTTTTTTCTGACCTTGCCTGTGAAATCTAGAAATTTTCTTTCTTTTTTAAATTTTTATTTATTTATACAAGAACTGGGATATAGGCCAGATGTGTGGAAGGGTGACAGATTCACCAGAGACAGAGTGGGGAACAGAACAGGCAGACTGACGAAATACACTGCTGAGGGGAGCAGCGGGCGAAACAGGAGAGGTATGCCTCACCATGTGGGTTTCTCGCAACCAGTGGGGATCAAACTGTTACAGGGCCAGGGAGAGGGGCAGCCCAAACCCCGCAAACCTGCCTGCTCTTAAATAGGTTCTGCCATCCACCGCATCAACACAAAACATATGAGACTTTAATGGGAAGGAACTTTAATACAATTAGGAAACAATACAGAAAGGCAAAGAATCTAGTTTCTAAATCAAGCACCCAAAGTGACCCGTCCCCTCGTGGGTAAAAGTCCACCCAAGCAGGATTGGCCCAGAGCAAGTCCCCAAAGCTGCCCCAAGTCTAAAGCACCTTCCAGTGTCCCCACTAGAAAAGGGTCAGAAACAACCAGACAAGTCTGGAAGGAAAAAAGCAAAATCAACATCAAGATAAAAGCTGCCATTGTCACCTCCCCACGGGTCTCACCCACATCTCTGTCACCCAGTCCACGACCAAAAGGCAAGTGCAGTTTCTTCACGTGTCTCTCGGCTCCATGCGCCTCCTCCAGGTCTCCTTCTGGCTCCACCCTGCTTCCTTTCTTCTCAGTCTCCTCTGCAGCTTCTTCTCTCCCTAATCAGCTCCCCCCTGCATTTGGATGTGGCAGGGAACCTGAAACCTCCCCCTTTCCTGGGGACCACCCTGTTATAGAACTGGCACTGCAGAGGCTGCGGACAGCTTCACAGCACTGTGTTCAACTGCCTGTGCCACCAGGGAGGCCCTCTTCTTAAAAAAAAAAAAAAAGATTTTATTAATTTATTTTGCATAGAAGAACTGGGGTGTAGGCCAGAGGTACAGGAGTGGAGGTGGGCATGAGAGGATTCTCCAGAGACTGAGTGGGGAACAGAACAGGCAGATGCACTAAAATACACGCTGAGGGGAGCAGCAGGCGAGTCAGGAGAGGTCTGCTGCGCCATGTGGGTCAGCTCCCTGGCCAGGGATCGAAATTTCAGGCCATCATGGCTGGCTGTTGGGGTGTAAACACTGAGCCTTAACCCCTAGGCCACTAGGGAGGCCCTAGAAATCTAAAATTTTTCTGATTTGAAACCTAAAAAAAAATTTATACTTTCACTTTAACTGAATGAATAAGAACTAGTAGTAGTGCAGAGGACTTTAAAGGGCAGTGGTGGGATGGAGTCACCTTATTCTTGCCTAAGCCTGGAGCGTGAAGACAAGCCAGCCAGGAGACACATATGTTGTTACAGGTGGCTTCAGATCAGCCGTGGCTAGCCTTTACGGTCTCTTCATTTAGCAATATAAGGGGGTTCATGTTGCATTTCTCTCCCCTATTGCTTGCTCCCCTACAGGCAAAGACTGCCAAGCAGAAGCAGGATGGAACCGTGGGCCTGCTCATGTACCCCGTTCTCCAGGCCGCTGACATTCTACTATACAAGTAAGCTGCACAGTTCGCCCTGGTCTCACACGTACGCATGCTGGCACGAGACTGTTTCACCTACCTCAGTAAGATTTGGTTCATGGGCAAGAGGGAACGCACATGGGTCCTGTGCCTCTGCCCCCCAGTACTAAATTATAGAAATCCGTTTCAATGTAAAACGAAAAATATTAAGAGTTAACAACTTGAGTAGCCTGGGCTGTGTTGGAACCAGTTAGTGTTTTCCCTGCATTAACCCATTTAATCCTCACCACCGTATAAAATTTACACTATTGTCATCCTCATTTTACCGTTGTGGAACACAGAGTGGGTGGTGACTTGTTCAAGGTTATGTAACTTAGCAAGACTTGGACCCAGAATTTGAGTCTAGAAAGCTTGGTTGGCGTCTGTGCTCTTAACGCCCTTGTAATACGTACGTCTCTGGCATCATGAAAACTCAGGAGTTGTAAGTGTTGATTCCTTGTATGTCCACACGCCAGAGCAGTCCTGCTCAACAGGGCTCGCTGTGGTGACGGAAACGCCCTCTACGGCCTCGCCCCACTGGCTGCACACGGCTGTTGAGCACTTGACATGTTGACAGAGGATCGGAATTTTCCGTTTTATTCCATTTTAGTTCATTTAAATATAAAGAGCTGTGAGATAATTATAAACCAGAGACATCCTGCAGGGGAGGAGGCGGGAGAGGGATCAGAGGGAGGGAGGGAGACACACAGGGGACTGAGGTGATGGTGCACGGGGGCATTGGGGAAGGAAACTCTATGGGGACTCCACCTGAGGGGGTGGTGGAAACAAATATTGTTTATAAATAAAAAAAGAAAAAGAAATAAAAAGAAAAAGAAAAGAAAAGAAAAGAAAAGAAAGGAAGGGATAAATTTAAAGAGCTGTGACTAATGGCGACTCTATTGGACCTGAGGGTTGAGCTTCAATTTTTCTTTTTAAAGATTTATTTATTTATTTATTTATTTATACAAGCACTGGGTACAGTCAGAAGCGCGGGAGGGTGAGAGAATTCACCAGAGCCAGAGCAGGGAACAGAACAGGCAGACTGACAAGTACACTGCTGAGGGGAGCAGCGGGCGGCAGGAGAGGTCTGCGCGCCATGTGGGACCCTCCTCTGGTGGCCGGGGAGCAGCCGGGGATCGAACCGGTGCAGCAGAGGCTGCGGGCAGCTTCGCAACCCAGCGCTCAACCGCTGCGCCACCGGGGAGGCCCTGAGTGTCAATTTTTCAATGTGATGTAAAGTGTCTTCACTTTTCCTGGATCTGTAATTTATCCGATTACCTGCTGCTGCTACTGACAGGTCTGAAAAATACACAACCAGCGGGTGTAGACAACCATCACCTGCACTGTGTATACTGCTGGCCAGGGCTGCCGACCCAGTCCCTCTCCCATGTGACCCCGCTATCCCTCATCACCACCCCCCGCCCCTCCTTTCATTTTTTAGATCAGCACGCACTGGTAGGCAAGCCTTGCTACTTTGAAAGTGTCTGAGGAAAAAGAGAAATTCCATTAGCTTTTCCCCACCCCTTCCCCCTAAAGCCTTGGCCCCGTGAAACATTTTCGTTCTTCACGGAACTAGAACACTTTACCTGTAATTCTGATCCTGTCACAGAGATGACAGTTCATGTGCCTTGGGCAGTACTGATGGAGACAAGCAGAGGGGTAGCTGCTTAGCTTTGCGGTGAGGAACGCCCAGCAGTATGTGAGGCCGTGTCTATTTCTGATCAAACGTCTCTGTAGGGACTACGTGTCTGTTTGTTGTATTAACTTGAATTCTGGGCTCCTGATCGCTTCATACACACTAAGTGACTCTACTTGTCCAGGGAAGTCCCCAGCACATAGCTAATGAAAGTCTGAATCAGGGCCTCCCCAGTGGGGCAGCAGGTTGAGCGCAGCGCTCTGAAGCTGTCCACAGCCTCTGCAGTGCGGGTTTGATTCCCAGCCAGCCAGGGAGATACCCACATGGTGCGGCAGACCTCTCCTGTCTCGCCCGCTGCTCCCCCAGCAGTGTCTTTGGTCCGTTAGCCTGTTCTGCTCCCTGCTCTGTCTCTGGTGAATCCTCTCATGCTTCTGGCCTGTACCCCAGTTCTTGTATAAATAAAAATAAAATCTTTTTTTTTTTTTTTTTTAAAAAGAGAAAGTCTGAAACAGCTCTGCGTTTCCTGTGTCCAGTCTGTCCTATCTCAGGCTGACCTGCCTGTGGCCACCGCATATTCCCCAGCCCAGAAGCCCTGTTTCTTTGGGCTCCTCTTTCCCCCCAACTTCCCTCAGGCTGTCCCCCAAGCACCATCGCCATGCTACATGGAACAGCCCACATTTCCTGCTACAGGGGTCCTTGCACCACTATAAAGCGTGCAGACAAGTGCAATAAAGTCGGCTCTGGTTTACTGCAGCATTTATTCTGCTACCCTACGTTTCTCATCTGTCTGTTTATGCTTCCTCCCAGGTTTAGAAAGTCCTAATTGCTTGATAATAAGGAGCAGAGGATGCAAACGTGGGTCTGGTTTTTAGCCCAAACCACTGTTTTCCCTAGAACATAGCTCAAGCACTTGACTGTTTCTGGTTGCTTATGTTTCAGCTATTTCTGGATTTTGGAAACAGTTGTAGCCAGAACGTCCATGCATATTTACATTACAAATAGACAGATGGGTAGAGAGACTGAAGGATGGAGAAAACATTGGTGTTTTCTCCCACCAGCAAATCTATATGTGATCGCTTCATAAAATGTTGATGCAGGTCAAGTATAGATGTGGCATTTCTTTTGTCAAAATCAGCATTAGGATGAGTGGCACGGAGGCAGCGGCTGGAGAACAGACATGAGCGAAAGGACTGGAAAAGGAGCCTTTCAGATAAATGTATGAAAGGTAAATGAAGTTGTTTTGGCTGAACTTGGTAAGGGAACCACGAAGGGTTGCTGAGACCATCTTAAGCTTGAGAGTGTAATGAAATAGCAGAAAATTAAAGAGACACCATACTAACAAACAGCAAGTATTCATAACTTATTTGACATCTATATTATTTTCTGAATATATAATTTCAAATAGCTAGCCCTATATTAGTAAATATTTCTCTCAGATAGACAGACAGACAGACAGACAGATGTGTTCTTCCCAACTGGACCCTGCAGTTTTTCCAGATAAAATGGACATAGAAGAGGCCTTCACCATGCATGTGTAGACAGTCAGACTAGCCAGTACAACCCCAGCTCACCAAACTCCAAAATACACACACACACACATGCACACACACACAATTTTATTAATATACAGCAAATCCTTGTTAAGTACCTATAATGCCACAGACCCAGAAAAATACACTATGCTGACTTGGGGGAGGGAGACGGAAGGAGCACCGTGCGTTGGGCGTTACTTGCCAGCCACCGAGCTACCAACACGCATGTTAACTGCTCCAGTTCTCACAGCTCTGCCAGCCCGGCGATGGCGTTATCCCTACTGCAGATAAAGCAACTGCACTTCAGGGGAGTGTCACTACGTCTACTTAGGGCGCTGAGCGTGATCCCCTGGGAGATTCTTTCTCAAGAGTTTGGACAGACACATATGGGACCAGGGTAAGAAGATATGGAAGCAAAAGCTGCAGTGACATGTGAACATGGAGAAACAGGCCTCGTGGAAACTAAAACACTGAGGACAGAGAGTGCAATGACTGGTCGGAGACTTCAGGCTCCGCGGTTCCAGGGAACTGAGTCACCGAGGTGTCTGGGGGTCCGGCTACTCCTCTGAGCGCCAGGGAGACGTCCAGTTCCTGCCACCGCTTCAGAGACTTCCAATTCCCGGGCTGCATCCTTCTGCGTGAGGCCAGGCTGCCCTGATTTTTACGGCATCTGGAAGCTGCTGGCCAAGCCTCATTCCCGCAGCAGCTGGTACCTACACACTCACCCACAGTGGACTGAGCAGTGACTTCGTCTCTTTCTCCTTCACTTTCGAGCCACCAGGAGAGTTCCTGCACTAGGTGGAACCCACTAGAAGGTAGTCTGGCAAAGGAACCTCCAGGCTGCCAGCTCCCGAGAATCAAGAAGTAGCAGAGAAGGGAGAGGATGATGCTGCGATGCAGCAGGCAGCCCGGCCCCCTCCCCTAAGCAGAGGGAAGCTTCTCGTGCATTTTACAGACAGAGTGAAATGTTCTAGAGAACTGATCTAAGTACAGAGAACAATCTAGAGGACAGCAGCAGTGGGATGCTTTATTAAAAGGTTATTTCACTGCTTGAACCAAGATGCTGACAGCGAAGGTGAAGACAAGTTGCCAATTTAAAAGATTTGAGGAGGGTGTGTGAGTGTGTGTGTGTGTGTGTGTGTGTGTATTTTGGAGTTTGGTGAGCTGGGGTTGCACTGGCCTAGCCTGACTATCTACACTTGAATGGTGAAGGCTTCTTCTTTGTCCATTTTATCTGGAAATACAGCAGGGTCCAGTTGGGAAGAACATGTCTGTCTGTCTGTCTGTCTGAGAGAAATATTTACTTATACAGAGCCAGCTATTTGAAATTAGATATTCAGAAAAATAATATAGATGTCAAATAAGTTATGAATACTTGCTATTTGTTAGGATTGTGTCTCTTTAAATTCCTGCTATTTCATTATACTCTCAAGCTTAAAATGGAGAGGGCTTCATAGTGGAGGGATGTGCATGAGAAGGAGATCAGAGGTGCCCCCACTTCCTGACGGACAGCTTGATGGTGCTGCCATCTCGGCGATGGGAGTCCCGTAGGACTCACCAGAAGGCTTGTAAGTCAATCCTTGTTCTCTGTCCTCCTGGAGCCTCCACGCCCCTGGAGAGTTGGCCTCAGTGCATCTCTCACAGTGCAGCCCAGGTCGTGCACATCACAGGTCTTCAACAAGTAATCATTAAATTAGAGAATTATGGGGCCTCCCTGGTGGCTCAGGCGGTTGAGCGCAGCATTGTGAAGCTGTCTGCAGCCTCTGCAGTGCTGGTTCCATCCCCGCCAGCCATGAAGATACCTACATGGCACGGCAGACCTCTCCTATCTTACCCGCTGCTCCCCTCAGCAGTGTATTTCATCAGTCTGCCTGTTTTGCTCTCTGCTCTGTCTCTGATGAATCTTCTCACCCCCACACCTCTGGCCTGTACCCCAGTTCTTGTATAAAAATAAATAAATCTTAAAAAAAAATTAGAGAATAATTCTAGAATACCCAGCAAACAGCCAGTGACAGGAATTAATCCTTTATGAAAAGAAAAACAGCACCAAACTCTGGCCCAGCCGGGCTGGTTAAGGCAACAGCGCTGACAACTCACGAACACAGCCAAAGAAATGGGGGGGGGGGGTGACCCGGGTCGGGGATCAAATCCATAAGCAGATATATGTAGGCAACGGTTATTCATCTGGACACGGATTCTGCCAGAAGGGTGGGGTGGATCCCGAGTAAAAGTAGATGCAATAAGGAATGAAGCAAAAGAAAAATGGTTTTAGTCACCAAAGGAGACGATCAGACACATTATTATGTGACAGAAGTTATAACAATCAAAATTATGAAAGACTTTTGTTTTATGTTGTGTCTAAGGAAGCACAGACAGGGGACAGAAAATTAAAAAGAAAAAAAAAAAAGAAAGTGGGGAGAGAGAAAAGGCATTAATGTGGATGTCGTTATGTAGGGTATAAATTTTAAAAGAACGGCACTAAATTATTTGAAGTGAAGGAGGCTATGAGGAGTGGGGCTGGCAATGTGAAGAGAATAAGGCCCGTAAGGAGCCGAATCAAAGACAGGCTGAATTAATGTAAAGTGTAAACGCAGCGGATGAGAAGGGAGGGCCAAGATAAATTATAGGAGGTGACGGAGCAGCGGGAGCCGAGGGAGGGGAGACTCGAAACAAACAAACTAAAATCAGATGAAAGGGCAGTAGGACCAGGTGAAAAAAATTAAATTTTTTTTTTAATCCCTTCTTTAAAAGGCAAAAGCTCACAGAAGGATAAGAAAAGAGGCGAGGGCCCACATAAGGCACAGACACATGCCGAGTCATTATGAAAACTAAATGTGTTTTCTGTTTAGCTTGGTTGCTTTGTGAATCTGGAACCATTTTGACATGTGGAAATATTCATTCTGATGTGCTTAAAGTGTATTGATTATGGTAATTGTTTTCTCTGTGTTAGTTGCAGTCCATTGTCATTTCCTATGGGCTACTGTAATTGCTTTTAACCTGCCCCGATGGCTCATGTGAGGTGGGGGAGTCGAGGTGACCTCTGTATGTCAGCCTCACTGTAATTACAGGGCAGGAATAGCCGAGTCCAGTCAAAGCCGGGTGTGTGCACGCCAGCTCGGCCTGCGCCGGGGTTTGGGGCGCTGGGGGAAGGCCAGGAGGAACACTTGTGCTTTGACAACTCATCGCGCCCGTGACTTTCTGCTCCAGGCTGTGGAAAAGCCAAGGAGCCAGCTCTCACGGTCAGTGCTGGGCTGCCCTCAACTCCGCTGCTGACCTTAGAACAGGTCCATTGTCAGGGGCCCTGCTTTTGTCTTTCCATTCAGCATCCAGGCCCTGTTTTCCTTGAGTTGAATCAAGAACTCTCAAATCCCTCTACCGAGCCGCGTGTATTTGGGGATTACGTCAGCAGGTAGGGTGTCTTCTGCCCCGATCGGGATTGCTGCCCGGTCTGTGACCATCTCTGGGATTCCACGCTGATTTGGGGGTGTGGTGTGGACCAGCCCATCGAGAAGTCACCATGCACCTCCCACCAGGTTCCCTGGCGGCGTCTTTGGCCCTCTTGGCCTTCATGTCCAGTTTCAATGAATCCATGCCAACAATTAGTGTTCATTGTGCTCTGACCACCAAATACTGTGCGTGGTTATCGTGTTTAATCCCTGAATCAACCGTCTGAGGTGACACCATCGTGACCCCCATTACAGAGGAAATGGGAATTTAGAGGAAGTAAGAGCCTTGGCTCTGGCAGCTGGCCGAGAGGCTGGCAGGGCCGTGACTCACGCAGGTGGCCGCCTGCAGGGTCCAGGCTGTCACCTTCCATACTGACCACGCACTGATTTCACCTGTTTTTTTCTTAGTATAAGAAAATGCTTACAGTGACTTCCTGCCAAGTGCTCCCTGAGACTGACTTAAGTGACTTCCTCTCAAGATCATTTATTTATCCAATGAATATTTTTTGAGTTCCTCCTGCAGACCAGGTGAATCTACCAGGTGTTGGAAATATATTGAAAAGGAATACAGATAAATTCTCAGAGTCTCCTGCTTATTTTCTAGCAGGAGATGATGCAGTATTCAATTAAATAAACACATGAATGAAGTAAAATCATTAGTATGGGGTTAGTACTAGAAAGGAAATCAATGGGATACTGTGAAAAAGGAGGGGGAAGCCAGCTTAGGGACGGCTCCTCTGAGAAGGGTGGCATGTGAGCTTCATCTGAAATAAAGGACCAGCATGTGGGAGCGAAGGAGCATTCTCTCGGAGGACTGAGGGACAGTCTGCGTCCAGCCCCTGCCTTAGCCCTTTGAATTGTAAACTATCTAGGATACGTGATTTTCTTTTCTGTTCTTATAGGGGCGAATAGGGCGAATGGGTTCCTCATTGGTTCATGTCTTGAACTATTAATTTAAATGTTCTTTCTGATGGTCAATAGGAAAAAATTAAAAAGCACTGCTATTTCTGTTCTTTTTTTTTTTTTAAGATTTATTTATTTATACAAGCACTGGGCACAGTCAGAAGCGCGGGAGGTGAGAGAATTCACCAGAGCCAGAGCGGGGAGCAGAGAAGGCAGAAGGACCGAAGGACACTGCTGAGGGGAGCAGCGGGCGGCAGGAGAGGTCTGCGCGCCATGTGGGACCCTCCTCCGGTGGCCGGGGAGCAGCCGGGGATCGAACCGGTGCTGCCGGGGATCGAACCGGTGCTGCCGGGGATTGAACCGGCGCTGCAGAGGCTGCAGGCAGCTTCGCAACCCAGCGCTCAACCGCTGTGCCACCAGGGAGGCCCCTATTTCTGTTCTTATTAATACAGTAGATTGGTGCATTTCCTTCAAACTAGTTCTTTGTTGTTTTTTGAATTGCATCTTTTTTAATTGAGGTAATATTGGTTCACAACACTGTCTATGATTCCACTAGTATTTCTTTTTGCATGCTCTGTAGTAGACTGTGAGCTTTGCTTGCATTATTTTGCAAAGAAGAACCCCATGCATTGGAATTGTTACCAGTTGGTTTTTAAAATGAAAAAGATAGACTTGGGCCTCTCTGGTGGCACAAGGGGTTAAGATGCAACCTATGAAACTAACCGCAGCCACTGCAGCATGAGTTCAATCCCCGGCCGGTCAGGGAGCAACCCACCTGGCACAGCAGACCTCTCCTAACTCGCCCGCTGCTCCCCTCAGCAGTGTACTGCAGTCAGTCTGCCTGTTCTGTTCCCCACTCTGTCTCTGGTGAATCCTGTCACCCCCACACACACACCTCTGGCCTGTACCCCAGCTCTTGTATGCATAAATAAATAAATCTTTAAAAAAGAAAAAGGATAGACTTAGGAAGGTAAAGCACTTGCCCAGGAATACCCAACTGGTAAATGAATGGCCTAGAACTACCCGGCCCGAGCATCCCCACCCTAAGCACTGTGTCCTCTCCTTTATGTGAACACATGTTAAATGTAGAAATGTATTTTCCTAGCAAAGTTGCATCTTGTTTTTTTTTTTTTTTTGTCTCATATTTTTCCACAATGTGAAATGTTTTCTGTTTTATAGGATTCCTTATTTCTGTCTCTTATATTTAAACTGTGTTTTCTTTGCTTTTGTCCATTCTAATGATTTGGAATATTGTCTGTTTTTAATTCTAGTACTGATTATCTTTCAATAAAGACCACCCAACTGAGAACCGAGACCATATTTAAGAGGTGCTACAGCAAGGGGGTTGCCACTATCACTTGTGCTTGGCGGAGACTTAAAGGCAGGCCGAGGCCTGCAGAAGTCTGACAAGGAAATAGGAAAGTTTTGAGCTTGTTGCCATGGCGAAGTGGCAGGCAGCTCACCGGAAGTGGGGTGTCTTCTGTGATTGTTGGGAGAGCTTGACTCTGGCTGGCCCTGAGTTGGACAGAGCAAGGGCTGTACGACCTCCTTGAACAAGGCTGGGTCATTCTGGGCCAGTTGTTGCAAAAGCTGCGGTTTGACTTTCTGGACCGCTTGCCCCAGAAATTTTGGGTCAGAGTTTTTCATCATCTGTTCTCTGGCCGTTGTCCATTTGCCTGTCAGTCTCTTGCTTTTCAAAAGTATTCTTGGGAACTTTGTGTTAATCGTTCCAAGTTAAGAACGTTATCATGTGGCTGTTATCATGTGGGCACTCAGCTTGTACTCACGCCCTTTTGATTTTGTTACTTACCCTAGGATTTTCCAAGATTGTTGTTAAGGCTTGATTTTATTTCATTTTTTATTTTTTTAAAGATTTATTAATTTATGCATACAAGAGCTGGGATACAGGCCAGCGATGCGGGGGGTGGGGTGTGAGAGGATTCACCAGAGACAGAGCAGGGAGCAGAACAGGCAGACTGACTGAAGTACACTGCTGAGGGGAGCAGCGGGGTGACAGGAGAGGTCTGCCTTGCCATATGGGTTTCTCCCTGGCTGGCCAGGGATTGAACTCGTGCTGCAGAGGCTGCGGATTGCTTCATAGTGCAGTGCTTAACCCCTTGGCTTGATTTTAGATGCATTGTCTTCCACCTATTTCCAAAAGTAACCAAAATTTATTTTACATTTTTTAGTGTTTCCACTCAGTTGTTAAAAAATTTTTCTTATTATATTAATTAATTTTTTTTCTTGCATCATTCTAGTCCCCATAGTTACCCCCAACCTTATCACCCAGGAACTAGCACTCAGTCTTTATAAATGACAGACCTGCCTCATCTGTGAAGTGGTATTAAGCACAACAAGAATACATAAAACACACTCAGGGAAAGGTGTGGGAATTGTTCAGCAGCTGGGACTTACTTTATTATCTTCTTGATAATTATTACATCTCACACACTAAAGCTTGGTGAAGTTCTTAACACCTTTTCCCTCCACCCTGTAAACATTGTGCCATTGTTTATTATCAACATGAGTCTTCTCATATATTTTTTTTTAATTTCTTGGCAGCTGGGTTTTTTTTTCTTTAACGCTGTAATTCGAAATTTTCTCTGGGTAGTGTTTGGGGCACCTCTTGGTGTTGGAGTCCTTCAGTGTACACGCTCAGCTGCATTTGCTTCCTTATTTGTTTTTATTTTCTGTATCAGCCCCTTTGTCTCCACGCTCCTGTCCCCTAGGGAGGGACCCACGTCTTCCTGGGAATGTCAGAGGTCCAGGTTGCCCACAGTCATTCATTTCTCATGCTTCTGAGTTCTGCACATGTTGCTTTCTGTCAATTCTATGTTGTTTTCATTCCCCCATGAAAATTTACATACAAATGTGTAAATATTCCACTGGGTCTTGATTATCCACTTTGTTAAACCTACATGACGATGCTGGACTTTTCCCTTATAAATGTCCCTATTTTTGGCCAATCTAGAGAGAAGCTGGAATGAGAATCAGGTAATAAATGAACCCCTGGTTGTGTAGGGAGTTCTGAAATACAATATTCCATTCTCGAATTCTGTTCCCTGCATCACTGTTATTTGAAGGCTTATCAAATTTCAGGCATTGTGCTAAGTGCTTTACATGTATTGTCTCATTTAATCTCCATCACAAGACTTTGAGGTAAATATTATTACTCCTGTTTTATAGTAAGGAAGATGCCTGTGCTAGAAATTCTATGATTTACCCAAAAGCACACAAAACAAGGGTGGCAGAATTGGGGTTGAAGCTGGCAACCCAAAACCTATGCTGTAAAGGAAGAGCTGTACTCTATCTCTCAAACACCCCACCACCACACACACCACACACAGACACACAGACACACACACCACACATGCACACCCATGCATATACCACACACTTGCACACATGAACATGCCACACATGTGTGCTATGCATATGGCATATACACACATGCACTATATGCATATAAATACACACCACACACACACATACACATATGGCAACTATGTAAATATATGAGGATGTGAAAACACTACTAACATTCTAGAATTTTCTGGTAAATAAAATGCACAGCTTCCATGTAAAAGGAATATCCAAGAGTTGTTTTGAAAGCTCTGACTTATTCTAATATTCAAAACATTTATCAGTTCTTTATGAAATATATTCAGAATTATTTTATAATACAAACAAATATGAGTTTCACTAACTGGCTGCCTTTGGTTTTGACCAGTAAGTATTGAACATTCATTCACCAGATTTGTCTCCAGAGGAGTTTGGGTTTTTGTAATAGACCATTTTTTTCACTCAAATCAAAATTTCCCCCTATATAAATATTCAAAAGAATCTGCTTCAAAATAGCACAAGTTCCCGATGGTTTTGTAACTCTGGGATGGGAACATTCCTCTGCATCTAATTAAAAGCCTATTAATGAAGACCACATAGGAACATGGAAATGCCTGTTCTGTTAACATGAGAGATGGTGAGCACATCATGTTGCAGGGATGTGAAAACGTGCAGCGTTGAGACAACAAAAACTGGAGAGCAACTTGCAAAAAAGAATGATCACAAATGATGAGGGATTTTTCAGAATATGCTCAAGTATTTTACTGTATTCAAGTAGCTAATCTTAATGCTGGTCAAAACTTCTTTCTCTTCCCCATGCTCTTGATACTACGTTAAGTGGACCAGGAGCCTGTAATTCATGAGGAAAATAGTAAGATCTCTCCCAGTTTTCAAGAGCCACTCATTAATCACCCAGTGAGGCAGTTAGTTCCCTCTATAACAAGGTACCATAGTTTTCCTCTTCTCTGGCTGTTTTGAAGAGCTGATACTTTACCACTCAAAATGTACAATTATCATTTAAATATTCAGGTTCACTTTTAAGCTCCTGTCTTCACAGGGAAAACATTAAACTTCCTTGATCAAGAAATACACACTTTAAGTTTATTATCAAAGATAAGCTCCCAGCCAACCAGACCTAAAGTCACCTCTCTCCTCTCCCATAACACGTCGGTATAAACACTGCTTTCCATGTGGGATTAAAATAGTTGTAAGAAAAGTCCTTATTTCCTGGCAAGTTTTTATTTCACATCTTCATTTTTTAATAAACAATCACTGCAAAAATTCAGGTCTCTTTTGTTCCATGCCCCAGACCATTCTATTCCTTTGTTCTCCCAAGGCTGCTACAATCATGAATTTGTGAAGGAGCTTAGTTTTATTCTTACCTATAAACCTATAAACAAAATTTAGTAGTTTTATATGTACTTTTAGGATTTACACAAATGGCAGTGTCTTCTGCAACTTGCTATTTTCTTTGAACATTGTTTTTGAGGTCCCTCGACACTCTAATAGATTTTACTCATTTATTTTCAGTTGCCTGCATCTTATCTATCGCCCTGTGACTGCAATCTCCTTGAAGATGAAGGCACATGTTCCCAACAGATCTTGAGTCTTTTCTGTATACGACAGGCAGGAAAGACTCTTTCCTGAAGAGCTTTCTGCCATCTCTGATTGCAGGAGTGGGGCGAGGTCTCTTTCAAGTGTGAGCACCAGCTCTGAAGTAAAAGGCATCTGGGCATGGCTAATAGGAGCTGACTGGGCCAGAGAACCCAAGGAGGTTTTAAAATGCAATTATGCATCCAGCACATGCTGTTCAGGGTCCCGTTCCCCGCTGTCGGCCCCGCTGGTGTTGATGGCTGTGTTCTTCTGCTACAGAGAAGCAGAACCAGGGGAGACAAACGTCTCTTTGGCATTTGTCTGATACACAGAGAAAAACCCGGGTCTCCACCTTCCCTCTGTAGCTGGAGAACATTTGTTGGACACCAGCAGCGAGGTAGGCACAGGGACTGCAGCTGCTTGCAATGTCCTTGCAGCCTAAGTGGGAGTCGTGCTGAGTTTTTCTGTCTTTTATTAAAGGTCCACACACGTTCCTGTCGGGGAGGACCAAGTCCAGCACATGGAGCTAGTTCAGGACCTGGCACGAGGGTTTAACAAGAAGTACGGGGACTTCTTCCCAGTGCCCACGTCCCTGCTCAGTAAGTATCAGGCCTGGGGGCGCTGAGCCAGGGCGTGTTTTGAAGAGAGGATTGGATGGTGGGCCACGGCTTGGAACTTTGTTGGGATTAAACATGGCATTCTTATAGACAGGTTTTGGGATTTGCAACTGGAATCCCATCTTTTTCACTAATGTAGGACTAGGAGAGCTTGTTGGATTATTGAGTAAAATAGCTGAAAAAATTCCAAAGCATGGGACAGACTGAAAGCTAATGATAATCATTTTTATTTATAAAAGACTATATCATTTGGGGCCTCCCTGGTGGCGCAGGGGGTTAAGTCTCAACACTATGAAGCTATCAGCAGCCACTGCAGCATAAGTTCTATCCCTGACCAGGGAGCAACCCACATGGCGCGGCAGACCTCTCCCCTCTCCCCGCTGCTCCCCTCAGCAGTGTATTTCAGTAGATCCACCTGTTCTGCTCCCCACTCTGTCTCTGGTGGATCCTCTCACCCTCCCGCCCCCACAAACACGCACCTCTGACCTACACCCCAGCTCTAGTACACATTAAAAAAAAAAAGATTATATCATTTACCAAGCAGAAATAAAAACACATCTCCTTTGGTGGAGCAGATGTCTTTCCCGACTTTGTGGGTGAGGGGGTTAAGTCTTGGCAAACTGACATTGTGTCCAAGTCACTTATGGGGTTAGTGGCAAAGCTGGGCCCACCTTGAACACTCTGAGGCCAAAACCAGTTTGCTTTTCTTTCCCTGCTCACAATAAAACAAAAGTCCTAAGAGTGAAAACTGCATCATCTACGTAAAACAGGAGGGTATTGATAGTCCTCACACTTTGCTTTTTTAATTGCACAAGTGAGATAAAATTTATAATCTTCTGACTGAATCTGAAACAGCTGCAGCTGTGAAACGATACTCGTCTGGAATCTTTTAGAGGAAGGAAGCGTAAATCTCTATCAACGTTTTGGTAGTGATGTGAACAAAGATGTGGGGGGCAGAGATCACCGAACAGAAGTTCTGTCCGTCTTTCCTGAGCTGACAGCATTTTAAAGGCGTCTACCTTGTACCCCATGTCCTTTCAGAAATGTAAGGCAGGGCCTTTCTGGTGGTGCAAGGGGTTAAGTCTCAGTACTATGATGCTGTTGGCAGCCACTGCAGCATGAGTTTGGATGCCACATGCAGCATCCACGCCCAGGGAGCTACCCACATGGCACAGCAGACGTCTCCTGTCTCGCCTGCTGCTCCCCTCATCAGTGTACTTCAGTCAATGTGCCTGTTCTGCTCCCTACTCTGTCTCTCGTGAATCCTCTCACCCCCTGCACCTCTGGTCTACACCCTAGTTCTTGCATGCATAAATAAATAAAATAAATCTTAAAAAAAAAAAAAAAGAAATGTAAGGCAGTCATGAACTTCTAACTTATTCCAACAGTTCACAACAAAATCCAGCACACCTCACGCATTGGACTCAAACTTCTTTGAACAATAAGTAATATTTACACGTTTGGGCCTATTATTATTTTACCTATTTCAACTTTGTATGCTTCTGTAACAGCCATAAAATAGGCAATTATTAATAGCACTGGTTTATGAAGCACAACTTACAATAACATCTTGATTCTATCAGAGCAATAAACAACACTTTTCCAGTGTGTATGTGGGTGGGTGTGAGTGTTGGTGTATACTTATATAATCGTGGGTGAAGAGATGGAAAGATTGCCACAGAGTGTTAAAATTGGCTTGGGGGTGGGCAGGACAGTGGTTGTGGACAGGGGGTGATTCACTGGTGAGAAACTGTGAAGAGCCAAGAGCCAGAGAGGAAAGAATTAGACAGTGCATTTTAAAAAGCTGTCTGCAGCAGAAGCAGTATGATTTACATCATTTTATTGGTGTAAGGCTATACATGTTGATGTGTGCCTGCATTAAAAGATGCATGAAAAGATCCTCAACAAAAGATGAGCAATAGGGGCCTCCTTGGTGGCGCAAGAGGTTAAGATGCAGCACTATGAAGCTATCAGCAGCCTCTGCAGCATGAGTTCAATCCCCGGCCAGGGAGCTACCCACATGGCGCAGCAGACCTCTTCTGACTCTCCCGCTGCTCCCCTCAGCAGTGTACTTCGGTCTCTCTGCCTGTTCTGCTCCCCACTCTGTCTCTGGGGAATCCTCTCACCCCTCTGCACCTCTGGCCTAAACTCCAGCTCTTGTCTGCATAAATAAATCTTTAAAAAAAAATGAGCAATAGAATGACATTCAGATCATCTTTATGCTCCCGCTTATGTAAGTTACTTGCATCTTTCAGAGTAGATGCTATTTCTATAATCAGAGAAAAAATAATAAAATCATCTGATATTCTTGGCACGTAGGAGACCTAGACGCTGACCTTCCCCATGTTTTGTTACTGTTTGTTTTTGCTCTGGCCCGTGTCTGTCGATGCTTGCAAGCAGCACCCATGAAGAAGGTGAAATCCCTCCGTGATCCCTCTGCCAAAATGTCGAAATCAGACCCTGACAAACTGGCCACCGTCAGGATCACTGACAGCCCGGAGGAGATCGTGCAGAAATTCCGCAAGGCCGTGACGGACTGCACGTCGGAGGTCACCTACGACCCGGCGCGGCGAGCAGGTGTGTCCAACCTGGTGTCCATCCACGCGGCGGTCAGCGGCCTGGCCGTGCAGGAGGTGGTGCGTCGCAGCGCGGGCCTGGACACCGCGCGCTACAAGCTGGCCGTGGCCGATGCTGTGATCACGAAATTTGCTCCAATTAAGAGCGAAATTGAAAAACTGAAGATGGACGAGGACTACTTAGAGAAGGTTCTGCAAGCCGGGTCAGCAAAAGCCAAAGAATTGGCATATCCTGTGTGCCAGGAGGTGATGAAATTGGTGGGGTTCCTATAGGAAGTTTCAACGAATCCCCAAAAGGGTCTTACATCTTGTGATAAAGACAGCCTTCCCCACGAGCAGAATTGCCCACGGTGGGCACATTTAGGTTGCTGTGTCTGGTTATGAGCGCCGTCTGATGAGCAATTTGTAATCCTCAAAGAGAGCAGTATCGTAGAGACTATCAATAAAATGCTGTCACCCCAAATATTTTTTTATTTAGGCATAGTCATCTGAGCCCCCATTTATTTATTGAGGCACACACCTTGACTTGATTCATCTACGCAAATGTGATTAAGATGAGCAGTGATTTGGCAAGTGCGGGTATCATTTGTGTCTCACAGGTGCTCCCTTTATATCAATCTTTTGCAAACATCGTATATAAACTGGGCCTCCCCAGTGATGCAGCGGGTTGAGCACAGCTGTGAATCTGCCTGCAGTCTCTTCAGTGCAAGTTTGATTCCTGGCTGGCCAGGGAGATACCCACAGGGCACAGCAGACCTCTCCTGCCTCACCCACTGCTCCCCTCAGCAGTGTCTTTGGTCCATCTGCGTGTTCTGCTCCCCACTCTGTCTCTGGTGAAGCCTCTCACCCTCCCGTGCCTCTGACCTGTACCCCAGTTCTTGTAAAAAAAATAAATAAATCTTTTAAACTTCTTAGACTTCCGTCCTTGAGATGGTATCTGGACCTATTTGTGTTCAGATCTCACAAAAATGAATTGGTCATTGTGGTTCATTTTGTTCCTGAAATGATGTTTCTGCTAAACTCGTTTGCCACCTCAGACACACTGTTCCAGCAAGTATTATTTTGTTCGTTTTTAATTCAGCGATACACAATAGTGGTTTCTTAAGACATTTGCATTATTTTAATTGGATTTATTTATTGTACAAAAGCCCAAGTCCCTGGATTATATTCTTGGTAAGTAAGGGCGTTTGTCTCTCAGTTTAATCTCACCCACCCCCTGGGAGAAGAACTAGGGAAGAATAAGAAAAATTGCCATTTTTCACCTGAGGAAGGTGAGGACTGGAAAGCACAATTAAATCACTCAGCAAGTAAGAGGCAAGTCCAAATTAAAACCTTTACTCCTAAGAGTAGTGCTTTCTTAAAGTCAGCACAAAGCCCTGAGGGCAACATTTGGAGGCTCTAAATATTGTTTTGGAGGTGGCGCTGGAAATATAGGGCCTGACCTACCGATGCTGTTTATATCAGAGTTCAACCCGGAGCTGCTCTGCTCGAGGCCCGGATTTTGCCAACTTTGGTCACGTTTGTGCCTCATCATCCCCAAGACAGGTCCAAGTTCTGTCTCCTGTGCTTATTGGGAAGATGCTTCAATGCATAGTTTCCAGACGGTGTAGTAGTGGGACCGACAACTCAGGTTTTCCCAGAGCAGAAACTTCTCATCCCTCTTCTAAGTCACTCTCTCATCCCGTCAACCTTGTATGAGAGCTTTGGTTCTCAAAGTGTGATTTCTCCAGAAGCATGTCACTCCCCTGGGAACTTGTTAGATACGCAAATCCAGACTTCAAGCCAGACTTAATGAATAAAATACTCTGGGGGGTAGGGAGGAGCTCAGCAGTAGGTTGAACAAGCCCTTTAATTAATCCAGAGGCACAATGATATTTGAGAACCGCTGTACTAGGGGAGATAGAAAATGGATAAAATCTTGCCTCTGTCAAGGAATTTACGTGGGAAAGAAAGGGGTGCAAATAAATAATCATAAAAACATAATTATTGTCTTGCATTTCTATTTCTATCTGTTCCCCTTTTTCATCAGATTAGCTAAAAATAATTTAGCTTAGATTTTTTTTTTTTTACATGTGTGATTATGTATTTACAGCCTAAAATTTTAGGTCATTTGGTCATGCAGATCCTAAGAGGGGAAATTACTGAAATTACATTTGTAGATAAAGTAGAGATTTGATCATCAATATTAGAATTAATAAGACTCTCCTGAAGTCAAAAGACAAATCAGAAGAGGGAGTTACTTTACACAGTGGGTAGTAAAATTACATACTTATTACCCTATAAAGGGTTATAGGGCCTAGAAATAAAAACAGTTGACTGTGGATTAAATTTATGAGTGAGAAGGTAATAAAATTGCATTAAGCACAAGTTAGGAAAGGTCAAATTATTTCTGAAAGTGTGCGATGTAAATATCTGGGAAGGAAACTACAGTATTCGCTGTCCCCACCCTGGTTATCATAATGTTCAGGACGGACCAGACTGGACCAATGTGGTTTTGGTGTGGGCTGGAACTGGGGATCCCTCAGAAGAAAGACTCTTGAGCTTGGTGTATTTGTATAAAACCTGTATACACTTCCAATTTAATGGATGAGAAAAGTGAAAAAATAAGGAACACTATGGATGCCATTCATAAGAGAACATGTTATGATTTCAGACTCAATCCAGTTTGCCATTATTCTTATTAACAGGAGACAACCCAGATCATTGAAATCTGTAGATCACCTGAAAGTTAAATGTAATATTTGTATTACTCTACACAGAAAAGTGATCTTATATCTGTGGCACAGGAGCTAAACACGTTGGATCGTGCTAACACCGTCCACAGTAGGAGAAGTGTTAGCACAGCCCCAAGGGAGGCAAACTCAACACTTAGAAAATCCAGAACTGCGTGGTGATTAGGAGGTGTCTGATAATGGTGCCCAGTTTCCCCAAAGCTGTCTGGATCCTTAGAAAGAAGGGATTTGTTTCCCCACCTGCTGATACGAACAAGTCCTCTGGCCGGTCTGCCATTTGCTGCTAGAAATGTTTTTAGCCCTGGCTTGTCTGTTTCTAAAATCTTGCAAAATCTTCCAACTACCATCCAGTCTGGTCAAGTGCAATCGTTTACTTCCTTGTTCTTCTCTTCTTTCTCTTTAAGGATACTTCATCCATCTTCCTCAAAATATTGTCAGTACAGGGCCTCCCTGGGAGTACAAAGGGTTAAGTCTCAGCGCTATCAAGTTATTGGCAGCCACTGCAGCATGAGTTTGATCCCCAGCCAGGGAGCAACCCACATGGCGCAGCAGACCTCTCCTGACTCGCCCGCTGCTCCCTTCAGCAGTGTATTTCGCTAGTCTGCCTGTTCTGCTCCCCACTCTGTCTCTGGTGAATCCTCTCACCTCCCCCCCCCACACACACCTCTGGCTTATACCCCAGTTCTTGTATGCATATATAAATAAATCTTTAAAAAGAAAAAGAAGAAACAGGAAAGGAGTTATGACAGTGACCTCAACAGCCCCTGCAAGGGGTGAGGCTACAAAGAGATGCAGAGAAGTGGGTCCCTGTGATAATGATGTGGCGTCGAGAGCGGTGTTGGTTATTTTAAGTTGGGAAAAGTAATTGCATGTTTGTACGTGGTTGGCAATGATCCAGGCAAGAGGGAAATTTTGATGGTATAGGAGGGAGGTGACAACGGCTGGTGCAATGTCCTCAAACAAAACAGAAAAGATGGATCCAGAGCACGTGTGCACTGTGTGGACTTCGAAGGGACAGGGGAGAAGAGAGGGCGGTCTGTATGGACACAGATGCCAGTGGATGTTTAGACACAGTCGCAAAGCTCATAGAAGGCCTCGTTGATGCTTCAATTTTCCCAGTGAAATAGGACTCAAAGCCTGCGGCAGAGAGTGAAGCCTGAGGCCAGGGGTGCTCCAATGATGGCCCAAGGACTGAGTGCTGTGGAAATGAAGGCGTTGGCAGGAGAGAAGGTCGGAGGCGCCAGGGTGATATGACGGTCCTTTACCGCGATGTGCTGCCCCCCGGCTGTGTCTAGAGTCGCAGTGGGGACGTGAGCATGAGCCAGGAAGGAAATCTTCCGGAGAGGGAGGGAAGCAGCCTTTGGAGTCTGCAGGCTCATGAAGTGAGTCCCACAGCCAAGGGCTTTCAGGGATGAGGGATACCAGTCTGGAAAGATGGCTGAGGAGCAGAAGGAACACTCCACCTCCAGCTGTGAGTATTGTGTGTGAGCTGGAGCACGGGACTCCTCACCTCCGGGTTGCAGGCCAGGACTGGCCGTGAGTGTGGACTGTTGCCTTGGTCTGTACCTTGGAGGATGATGTAGAGGGTATTCAGAGACCTGTGGCTGGATGTTGGGCTGTTGCTTCTTAACCGATACATGCTCCACCATCATTTAAACTCTCAGAAAAACGTATATACCACTGTTTGGCCCTACAACAATGGTGCAGCAGACTCCTGTCTCCCTGCTGCTCCCCTCAGCAGTATATTTCAGTGGATCCACCTGTTCTGCTCCCCACTCTGTCTCTGGTGAATCCTCTGTCTCTGTTGGATTATTGAGTAAAATAGCTGAAAAAATTCCAAAGCATGGGACAGACTGAAAGCTAATGATAATCATTTTATATAAAAGACTACATCATTTGGGGCCTCCCTGGTGGCGCAGGGGGTTAAGTCTCAACACTATGAAGCTGTCAGCATAAGTTGCAGCATAAGTTCTATCCCTGACCAGGGAGCAACCCACATGGCGCGGCAGACCTCTCCCCTCTCCCCGCTGCTCCCCTCAGCAGTATATTTCAGTGGATCCACCTGTTCTACTCCCCACTCTGTGTCTGGTGAGTCCTCTTACCCTCTGCACCCCAGTTCTCATATGCATAAATAAATAAATCTTTAAAAATAATAGTATTTATTTATGGGCAAGGATGTGCTTGGAAAAAGGCCAATCTGACTAGCACTCAGCTGGGCAGGACCTTTATAATGACCTAATTAGTATCCCTGCAAAGCCACCGAACTAACCAGTCATCACAGCTGACAATGGAGCAGCTAAAAAAAAAAAAAAAATGTTTGGGGTCTTGGAGTGGGAGACAGCATGGAAGAGTCACCCTCAGCTCAACTCCTCCCCTGGTGCTTGCACGTCTCATGTGGGAAGATGAGGGAGAAAAGGTGCTGGCTCTGGGAGCATCTGGGCCAAGGAGCTGGCACCCAAGAGAAATGTGAATCAGAACAAAGGTTTCTCTCCCCCGGACCTTTGCCCATCTACCAGGACATCTGGCACTGCCCGCAGGGATGCCGGCACATTAAATTTCTCTTAACAATTTCCACCTGACTGTGTCTTCCCCTTCACCACTGTCTAAGGGGACTGAATAAAGTACCCAGCAATATCCACGGCATCGCGTGTAATCAGAGTACTGAGTCTCTGATCTCAGTATATTATGGTTCAGTCAGGGGTAAAACTTAAACCATTCGATAGAATCAGTTCCTCACAATGTAACCCAAGTAATCTTGTTTTGTAGGACACATTTGCTCAAGAAATGTATCACAAAGATTTTTGAATTGAGTAACGAATCCTTTTTGTCCCCTTTTGCTTCTACTTCTCAAATAATGTGTCCGTTCATCCAGTAAATAATTGTTGAGTGTTGCCTGCTGCGAACAAGGCACTGGGCTGACCTGGAAAATGCTGGTAAACATGAACACATACTGATCAAGGTTGTTAATACTGATCAACGAGGGCCTCCCTGGGGGCACAAGGGGTTAAGACGCAAACTATGAAGCTCTCTGCAGCATCTGCATCACGAGTTCGATTCCCCTCCAGGGAGCTACCCACATGGCGCAGCAGACCTCTCCTGTCTCCCCACTGCTCCCCTCAGCAGTGTGTCTCAGTCATTCTGCCTGTTCTGTTCCCCACTCTGTCTCTCGTGAATCCTCTCACCCCTGCACCTCCGGCCTGTACCCCAGTTCTTGTATGCATAAATAAATAAATCCTTTAAAAAAATACTGATTAATGACACTCCCTTAAAAACCATGAGTGTTGAGAAGCACTCGACACAAATGTTGCTTTTTAATTTGGTTATTATCATCACTTCCCCCTCCTGAGATCCCTTTATAGTCCCATTATTAAAAATACTGACATTATTGTGGTGCAGTGAGGCAGGGAAAAAAAGTTAGCGGTGTAAAAAGAATACATGACACTGGCGTTCTCTTCTGCCTCGGGAAATGCAAATTCTGCTCTGGAAATGCTGGTTCTGGTCTGGGCCTGCTCCGGGCTGCCGGGTCCTCGGAACCTCTCAGCTGGCCTTGAACAGCAATGACGACAAAAAGGAAAATTACATTCTGGTGCAGAATGCAGCCCCTTCATCTCTCTCCAGCGTCTCCAGTGTGAAGCTAGGGGCCCATGGAGGATCTAATATCAAAAGGAAGAGGATCATACCACCACTTGGAGAAAAAAATAATTACCAAATTTCCTGAATAGTAAACAGCTTAAAAAAGAAGCCCAAAGCCGACCCCTTTGATAGCGGGACTCCACTGCCTGCAAATGCCTTGAGGATTATATCCCCAGACCGCCTCCAGCTGCCCCTGCTATTGTTTTAGGAGGAAACAAGGAGTGGGTGGGAGCAGGTCAGCTCCTCAGGGAGGGGAGAATTTGATTTTGAAAGTGCATTTATCAAAGGGTCGTGGTAGTGTCGCTACAAAGACAAACTGAACCATCTCTCGGCGTCTGAAGGAAGCAGATTTCCAAGGGCCATTTCTCCTGTTCTTGGGGGATTAACGTAAACGTTTGGATGCAATAACTTTTCTACCCCAGATGACAAGAGCGCAAGAGCTCGCTAGAGGCCTCCAGGTGCCGAGCAGTGTTATCCCGAAAACCACCACCTGGGGGCGGTCTTGGGATGGTAAGTTTCCTCTGCGCCCCCCAGTGCGGCGCAGGCTCCGGGGTTTTCCCCTCCAAGGGCTGCTCCTCGGGTTCTTTATCCGAGGTTGCGGGGTGACAGAGGGAGCAGAGGAGAAGGCGGCTGAGAAACTGAGCTCACAGCCGCCTGGTTGTCCAGGAGGCGCCTCCACGAGATTGAAGGTTGTCCCGTCACGGTCTTCCTTTGGGGCTTCGCCATGAGCAGTCACCGAGGCAGAGGAAGCTGCGGGCTGGGGGCGGCGGGTCCCGCGACAAACGACCCAGGGAGGCCCCGGAATTTATGGAGACCTCCCCCCACCTTGAGCACAGCCCTCGTGGTGCGCGCACACACACACACACACACACACGCCCTCCTCCCTGACCCCATGCCCGGCCAGCGCCCCTCCAGTCCCGAGACCTAATCACCCCCCGCCGCGATCGCCCCGGGACTTGTCAGCAAGGGGAGACCGGGGCGTGCACCCCGCGAGGCGCTGGCTCCACGGCGGAGACCCGGCCTGGCCCCGAAGTCCAGCCCGGCCGCTGAGTTTGCGCGCCCTGGTTCACCAGCCAGTGCGCTCCCGGGCGGGCCCCACGGTTCTCGGCCCAAATCTGGGGCATCCCCGGCCGGCTCGGCTGCCCGCCTCCCCCAGACCGCGAGGCGCGCGATCCAGGGGGCCCCCCGCGCCCCGCGCGAGCCTGTGTCCACTCCGGGGGTGCATGGCTTAGCTGCCAGAGCCCCCGAGACCTCCCGGGACAGAAGGTGAAGTGAGGGACCAGAAAGCCGGGCGCGGCCTCCCCTGGTCTTGGCGGGGCGCTGGGTCGGGCGGGTTTAGTCCCTTCGGGTGACTTTGTTGGGGGCGCCGGGACCGCTGAGCGCCAGAGCCCCGGGCGTGGGGCAGTGGGGGGTGCAGAAGACAACCCGGGAGGCAGATCTCAGACCTAGAAAGGGTGGTCGGGATTGGGGTTCCTTGAACTTCCGCAAGGCTTTACCTCCTTCCCCCACAGGCCCTGCAAAAAAGGGGGCACCCCCATGAGTCTAGAGGGGGAGTGTCCTGAGGGACAAAACGTCACGCGGCCACGCGGGGCAAATGAGCAATTTGAGGGTCCGGCCTCGCCCCTAACCAGGAGCCGGTTCGGGGGCCTCCTCGGGCCCAGGCCGCACCGCGGGGCGCGCGGCGAGAGCGCAGGAGCCCCGGGGCCCCTCGGGCGGGCTGGACACAACTCCAGGCGCCGGCCGGGGTCTCTGGAAGTCGTGCCCTGAGGCCCGGGCCCTCCTTGGAGAGGGGGTGGGGCAGTTGCTTTCCAAAACGCGAGGAAAAAAAAAAAAAGAATTCAGCTCAAACCGCATTTTTCCCCTCAGAAGGCTGGCAACGGGGCGATGGCCTGGGTGGGGTGCATGGGGCGCCTCAGCCCTCCTTTATCTCGGAGCATCTACAAATAAGACAGCGGCACCCTTTTGCGCCCCCGCGGGCCGCCCCCCAGCAGGCCAGGCCCAGCTGGGAATTGGCCGGGGCTCCCCCGGTCGCCAGCTCCCCGCGCGTCGACGGCGTGTGAATTCGCGGGAAGCGTTAGGTGCAAACAGCCGCGGGGTGGGGAGAGAGCTTTGCTGGAGGGCCCTGGCCAGGGGCGCAGCCCCGCCGTGCTCTCACCCGCCCCCCTTTTATTTTGCAGCCCCCCTCGAGCCCCGCGCCACGGCTTCCCGCCTGGGACAAAGGCGAGCACAGCAGCTCGGTCGGAGTCGAGTCTCCAGACGCGCCCAAGTCTCGGGGCGACCGTGCGCCTCGCTGGGCGGGGGCCGAGCCTCGCCAAGACGCCTCTGCTCGCGCCCACCGGGCTCAGCCGGCGCCGGCCGCGGAGGATGCGCTCGGTCCCGCCGGGTCCCGCCCGGTCCCGCCCCGGCGCCGCCGGCTGCCGCCTGCCTTTGCCTCGGAGCTGCGGGCGCGGTGGGCGTCTGGGGCGCAGGGCCAGCCTCGCCGCCGCCCCCCACAGGCCCGCACCCTGGCGGGCCCTGCCGCGTCCCCCTGGCCGGCCTGCGAGGGAAGCTTCCAGACAGGGCTTCCCTGGCGGGGACAGCCCCGGCTTGGTCATTTGGCTCATGCCCCAGGGGCATGAGCGTGTCTCACCTGTGCAGGTGCAGTGGAAGTGACTGTGCGCGTCAGTCCAAGGCTGCGTTCCCGCTGCGTTCCCAAGCCTGGATGCAAAGACCAGGGCGAGGCTCAGAAAAGGAAAAGCCGTTTGCTCCACCGGGTTAAGGCGAAAGTGAAACGTTTCAGCTTGATCGAACTGGCCGATTGTCTCGGGTGTTCAGTTTACTAGACGTGGGGACAGCGAAGCGACAGCGCGGCGTCGCGTGCCGCTTAGACGCACCTCGAAATCCGTCAAAGGCGGGGCCCAGGTTGGATGCGCGCTCGCCCCGCTGACTTCCCCACGAGAGACTCGCAGCATCCGGCGCTGTTCGCCGGCCGGGCTGGAGTTCAGCCGCGGCTGCAGGAGTTCAAAAGGCGTGCAGCCCACACCTCAGCCCCCAGGCCCTCCAGTGGCTTTGTTTTTCACCAAAGCGCGTGGCGTTTCTATCCTCTGGGTCGTTTTACCTTCCTTTCTGCTCCTCTGTCACGCACAACCTCTCCCAGTGAGACACCCCCCCTCCACCCCAGCACTTTAAGACCTGGATAAAATTCTTTTATCCGGACCTCTTTGCTTGCCTGGACCACACAATTCCATGGCACCGCGCAGGAACCAGCTTGGACATGCAAATGTCTTCTCGAAGGATGCTGAGCCCTGTTCGCCTATTCTTGTAGGTCTTACTTAGAGAGTCTGAGAATTTCACTCCAGAGTGTAGAGCTGATTTTAACCCACAATGCGAAGAAGCCACAGGCCCCGGGCTCATTTGCTGCGGTGGTCCAGGATAAAGATGCCGGTGGGTTACACGCTGATTAACAGATGAGCCCGTAAGGGCACATGAAAAAACTGTTGAAAAACCTAGTAATGCTTGAAGCCTACTTGGGGAGCTGCTGAATTTGTAAAGTGGGAAAAATCTAATCCACCCACCCGCTTCCTCCCTCTGCTTTTTTCCTAGGTATGATTACTTTCTGTGTAAATGAATCTGCACAGTTGCAAGTGTATTTGTGCACACGTGTATCTGCAGGGAAGCGTGCTATTGAAGCGTGCTCCTAAGGAAATTGCCCTAAGTCAGCCTTTTCTGGCATATGCATGGAAAAGAAATTCTTTGGTTGCAGGGTTTGTGATTCCCCAACTCCTTAGAAGGCTGCTAGAAGGGGAACAGGCTTTAGCGTGGAAAGCGTTATTTAAAAGGGATTTAGCACACTGCTTCTTAGCATTTCCCTCAAAGGTGGTAGGACTGGAAGTTGGAGCTCAAGGCTGTCCCTCCCCCTCTTCCACAACTGCACAGGAGGAAAAGTGTGAACTCCTAGGGTGCCCCTGGACTCATAACCACCTCTGGCACTGACCCAAAGTGCGTGTGTATTGAGGTCTGAGTCCCATCACTGACGGCCCAGGGCTGCAAGCCTTACAGACCTGCCATGAAGTCACATCAGTTTGCTGGATGAATTCACACACACACACACTCACACACACACACTTTTTATTTTTTTTACAAAGGAGAGCTTAGTAAAATGCCCTGCACGTGTTAGACATTCCATGATTATTTGTTGAGTGAATGAAAGAACTCCTGTGTATATTTATCCTGTCTCAGGCACTTTTTTAAAAACTAAATAAGCTTGCATAGGAAGATGTATATGTGACAAAGACCTGTAGGCCCAGAATCTAGGGGGAACTTTTTGTATCTGCTTCCCTTAAAGTCCAGTTTTCCTGAACCACCTCCTCCTGCAAGTCCCGCCTGAGGGCAGGACTCTGCAACTAGTTGGTAAACTTACCCGAGCCCCACCAGAGCCTGTCAGTCAGCCAGCGAAAGCAAATGCATTAGTTTGGTCATGTCCTTGCTTCCCATGCCGATCACACTCATGTTCCTGTAAAGGCTCTTCGCCTGACTTCATCCCGCACCCCCACATTCCTTTATGTTCTCTCTAGGTGGTTCCCTGCTTGAGTTTCACAGGCTGCAAGCAGACTAGCTAGTCTAGTCGCTCCTGGTAACCGACCCCAGCTCAGTCAGCATTTTCACAGAGTGGCTGAAGTTCTCGGGAAAGCTTAGGGTCTTAAATTGGAGTGGACTTCCTACCCCCCACAACTGGAGAGTTTCCAGAAAGGATAGAAGCCACTGTGCCCTGTCCTGTTGAGGCTAAGTTCTCACTCTAGTTTGTATGTAATCAAACAGGTTGTCACTGTAGAAATCACAATGCCCAGAAGAGAGATCTGCTGGGTGCCAGGGACAGACCTTCCAGTTCAGTGGGTCCGGCTCTTACCATCCAGTCAGCCCCAAGTCCTGGTCCCAGTGAGGAAGTTCTTCTGGGCCCAAATTTGCTGGCTGCCCCCCAGGAAATGCTGATATGCTCTTCCTCCTGCTCTCCCAGACCCTTCCTGATGGGTAGCAGGCTGGAGGAGCAGCCAGTCAGGGCATTGGGCACCATCGGGAAGGAAACAAAGTCATTTCTGCTCCAGCCTGAAAGACCCAAGAAAACTAGGACAAAGACTTTTTCCTTTCCTTTTCTTTCCACTTCCCCTTCCTCCTCTCTCTCCACTCCGCTTGGGAGCTCGGGAGGTCCTTAAAATGTGCCTGTCTCTAAAGGAGGCCAAGCCCTTGGCTTCATCAGGACGGATGGGGTCAGGAGCAAGAAAGGAATATTTTTAAAGCTGAAAACTGCCAAAGAAACAGCGGTAGCTGTTTGGACCAACCTGGAATGTTGGTCCACTCCCAGCCCCTCTGGACAGGCTTTCAATGAGGTGAACAGCGACCTGGACTCACTGGGGAGACAGGGACAGCAAGCTCGAGTGGCTGCGGGGGGCAGAGGACAATCGAACTTGTTTCTAATCGAAAGGGCTAGAAAAGTATCAAACTGTGGCTGCCCCTGGAGCAGCTCAGTGGTGAGTAAGTTCTGGGGCCAGTCCTGTCCCAGAGCACAGTTCTCCAGGTGAGGTCTTGTGTGGAGGGGCAGGACACCTGTGATCCTCTGTTTCCTCACCTGTCGGCCCCATCCACATCAGTGGCTAAGGCCCAGAGGGGCTTTGCAATTTCCTCGCACTTTACAGTTTGTAAAGAATAAGAGTGGTGACAACCCAAAGGCGAGGCCAGTACGGGGACCTCGGCAGCCTGCTGCCTTCTTGAAGCTCTCCGGGGACTCCTTTCTGAATCACCTTTAAAAAACAAAACCAACCCCCAACTCAACAGTGTTGAATCAGCTGCTCACGCTACCTGACCCGCCCCCATGTGATCTACAAGCCGCGATCGCTAATGGTCACCTGGGGACAAATTAAGGAATTGAAAATGCTGAGCTGGAGAAGCTGAATTCCTTGCACTACCTGGGGTCGTTAATCACCCGGCAGAAACTAGCCCAGCAGGCAGGGAAGGTTGCTACAGGGACAGAAAGTCGAGATCTGTGCACTGGCCTTCTCCAGGCGAGGCCGCAGGATTCAAGTGTGCACAGGGGTGGGATGTGCTCAGAAAGGGCGCCCGGGCTCACGTCGACCAGTCCCAGGAACCATCCATCTCGTGTAGGCTGCTCCAATGCTCCTAATTTTACAAATAAGCAACGTGGGCTTGATAATCACGAGGCTTGTGCAAGGCTAGCTCACGACTCCAGGGCCCAGTGAGTCAGCTCCACGCCCACTCCGGTTCCCCTAAAGAGGACTGACGTATTTTTACCCAATGAGGTGAGAAAAATAGAAGACTCGTGTCCAGAGTCCCTGGGCCTCTGGGGAATCCACCTCCAAGCATGAGGTGGGCTTAAAAGCAAGCTGCTGGAAGGTGCCGGCCAGGAAAACATGGATGCTGGGGATTTGCAGAGATAAGAAAGCATTGTCTGGGGAGCTGGGGGGTAGCGAGGGGGGTGCCCCCTAGGTGCACAGACGAAGGGAAGCTTCATCACCCACCGCCCTGTGGGGTGGGGATCTGTAGACATTTATTATTCTGGATTTATTATTCTGGAAACCGGCGGGGCGCTTGGGGGTCAGCAGCCTGGCACCTTCTCAGCAGAAGCCCATCGCGCCTAACGCTGGGAACCCACAGGTCCGGAACCCCCAGATCCCGGCCTGGACACCCCTCGACGCCGGGTGCAAAGCTCCTTGACTGCTGCGCGCGGCAGCACCGGGGCGCAGGGCTCTTCCCTTCCCACCTGCGCGCACAGCTTGCAGAGCCTCGGGCCAGACTTCCCTGCGAGCCTGGCCTGGGCACCAGGCTCCTCCAAAACCTGCCCCTTTCTCCTTAATCCCCCCTACCCGCTCCTGGACGCGGTCCCCTAGTTACGGGACCATTTGGAGAGTGAAACTCCTCAGACAATGGAAAGTTCTGAGGTTTCCTGGACGTTGTGTTAGGGAGGCGGGGCCGGGCCGGCTGACGGCGCTTTCCCCAGCCTCGTTCCACCCCCTACCCCTACTCTGCCCCCTCAGCCACCAGGCACGGAAAGAGGCGGCCAGCTTTCTCCTGCCCTCGGCCGGACGAGCCGCGCTGCCGCGCCCACCGCCTCTGCACCTGCCCGGCTGAGGTGAGACGCCCGGCGCGCGCGGTGAGGGCGGCGCGCACAGGCCGAGCTGCTCCAGCCGCCGGGGCGGTGACCCCGAGTGAGGCGCGGAGCAGGGAGTGCGCGGCGGGTGGACTCGGCCCGGCGGGCGTGGGCAGGCCGAGAAGTGCTCGCTGGCCCGGGAGCGGGTCTCCCGCGGCCGCCCAGGACCCCAGCACCAGTCAACGAAGTTTTGGGAACCTCGGTGTCCTCGTTAGAAAGGAGACTCCGAGCACCGTGTCCCCGGGGGCGCGCGCCGTCCCGGCCGAGAGGCGCCCCGCGGGCGGCGGGGGACGCGGGACCCGGGGTGGGGAGAGCAGGCGCGCTCGGCGTCGGCGTGGCCCGGCCGCCCCGGCAAGAAACTCGGAAATGAACAACATCAGAAGTGGCCACGTAGGGACGGCTCGGTCAAGTGCCGGGGAGGTGACCTGGAGCAGGGGTTTCTCCAGGGGAGGCCGCCGCGGGCCGGGGGAAGCCGGGGATTCCGGCTCTCCCTGCGCTCAGCCCCAGAGCGCGCGCGGAGCGCAGTGGGCGCAGGCGGCTCCCCTGCGCCCCAGCCTGGGCAGGGTAGTGCCCCAAACGCGGGAGGAAAAGCCTCTTCTTTGCGGCGGTTCTCCACGGCAATCCCCCCGCCCCCCCCCCCCGCCCCAAAGCAGAGGGGCCTCTGCCCTGGACTCAGCCCCACCCTGTGCTCAGCTTCCCCTTCCCCAGCCTCCAAGGCGTCCAAGCCCCGCGAACTCGGGGCGCACGCCAGGGCTGCCGGCGCCGGGGCCACACTTCCCAGCCGTCGGCGCTAGCAGGGCCCTGCGCCTCTGGACCGCGCTGGGCGCCCGGAGGGAGCCCGGCCTTACCCACTAGGCCTACACAGTCGCCCAGCTAGCGGCCACCTAGAAACAAATCCATGACCACAATCCTCTCCACGGTCCGCCTGGAAAACCTGGGGCTGCCCTGGGTCCCCAGAATAAGCGCAGCCGTAACCTAGCGCTCCCCAGTCCTCGCGCGCAGCAGACGTGCCCGGCCCGCGTGGGCGCAGAGGCCGGCCGCGCGCCTCCAGCAGCGACTAGAATGGGCACAGGGCGGGGTGGTGGCATCTCCGCCGTTTGTTGGGGGATTTGGTGACTCGGCGACCTGTGGGGAGCCGCCCCCGCCCTCCAGCTCACCACGCCCCCGGCGGGCCCGGGGTGGGGGTGGCGGCGGGACCCTCCCGGCGGTGCGCCTAGTGCAGGCGCCAAATACCGCGGGGCTCGTCCGCGCGCCCGAGTCCCACTGTCCAGCCCCGACGCGCTGCCCTGCTGCGCAGGTGGAAGGTGGACGCGGGACGGCGCGTTGGCCAAACTCCTGTGCGGAGCGCTTTGAAGTTGGGCAACGGGGACTGCGCGCCGCTCACCCCCAGCTCCCGCCCGCAGCCAGATGGACCCGAGAGCGGCACTTTGATCTTGCAAAGCAGCCATTTATATTTCTTTAATTTTTTTTTCTGTAAAAAGACGATTGGATCGGGGAGGAAACACTGTCATTTCGCGGGCCAGGGCCGAGGCGCGGCGTTCTGGGTCGGGCCAGGGCTGGGCCCGGGGCGCAGGCACATGTGTTCGCCCGGGTTTGCAGCGCATTCCTCTTCGCCAGGGTTGGGTTTTCTTTTTCTTTTTCTTTCTTTTTTTTTTTTCCTTCCCCTGCCCTGGCAGTCTGCGGGATTCTCCCCCGGCAGGAAGCGGGGCTTTATTTGTCTTTGACCTGGAAACGCTAGGAAGGGAAGGTGTGGAGAGGCGGGGTGTGTAGGGAAAGCAGGGAAGCGACTCCGGGTTCCAGGAAGTGAAGCTGCAGAAAGGGGAGCGAAGGGCAGAGAGAAAAACACCCTCCTCCGAGGAAGAAGTCAGTGTCCTCCACCCTCTTCCAGGCCTGGAGGGGAGCAGGGGCGGCTGCAGGCTGAGCGCTGGGAGGGCCCGGCTGCCAATCCCCACCACGCATTTACTGAAACAAAACCCAAGTGCTGCCTTCCCAGCGTTTTGCTTAATCACCTCAAATTGGATTGAGCTTCAGAAGAATCTTGAACTTCCTAAAGCACCAAATATCACAGGCTTCTCCCTCCCGCCAGCGTCTCCCACCTTCCCACCCAGGTGGAGGTGATCCCTCTCAGGCAGAGCAGGCCAAATTCCCACACTGCAGCACCTACTGGAATCTCTGGTCCCCTGGGGTTCTCAGGCCCTTAGCCCTGGCGCCCCACACAGTGCTTGCTGCATGCTCTGCTCACTTGCATCCCCTTCCCTCTCTGCACGAAGAGGAACTCTGTGCCCAGCAAAGCCAGAGCTTGAGGAAGTTGTGCAAGACACTCGCCCACCCCAGACCTTCTGCCTGCTGGCTGGTCTTGCTAAGCCACAGGGGTGTCTGTGGGAGGGTGGCCTGTGCAAACCCCTTCACTGGGGGCTTCAAGCCCAGAGCACTTGGCCGGCGGGCTCTGCTCTGCAGGAGAAGCTTGCTGTGAAGACCCATTCCAGGCCACCAACCTAGCCCTCTGTCCTGCCCCATCCCAAATCCTGCTTTGGGAGGACAGCCCCGCACGGGGAGACCCAATTTCTCGCTCAGCGGGGAGCAGGAGCAGGGGCTGGCACTTCAGGAGGGGAGGGAGGGAGTGTTGGTCTCCTTCCTCTCACGTTTCTTTGCCTTTCCTTTTTCCTTTCCTTTTGTGATTTTTCCTTTTCTTTCTTTCTCTCCATCCTTCTTGCTCGTGTGCACCTGGTTTTTACTTTTTCTGGCCCCTCTCCATCCTGCAAAGCCACAGTGCAGGTATTTCAGCCTCCAGGAGGCCGCTGACTGCCTTTGCCACCCTCACGGGTCGAGATGGGGGCTGTAGCTTGGCTGGGAGGAAACCAGAGCTGATGTCTCCTGCTCAGGGGCCTCCAGGACAGGGTTCCGCAGCCCTACCCATGCATACCTTTCTCTCTCTTGTAACCCCCTGCTCCCCTCCCTCCCCACAACCTCGCCAGGGAGGCCCAAGGGATAAGGTGAAAATGGAAAGAGATGTGAGGAGAGCAGGCAGGAGGCGCATCGGCGTGGGCACCGTCCTTGGCTGGTGGAAAAATGCATCTGGGCCCGATGAGAGCTCCTTGGCAGGAGGGCGCGGGCAGGTTGCTCGCCCGGGCCGAGGGCGCAAGGGGCAGCAACGGGGCCGCGCTCCCCCCCTGGACCGAGTATCCGGGCTGCTGGGGCGAGGCTGCCAGGAGGCCTGGTTTGCCATCAGGGGGAGGGAGGACACTGCCCCGGAGAGGCTGCCAACATTCCTGTGAGAACCCATATCGGGAAGAGGGGAAGGAGGAGGGGGGTCCCCTGCATTCCACCGTCTTTCCTCTCCCCCTGGATTCTGCAGGCGGCCGGGGAGCGCCCGGGGCCGCCCCGGGACTGGCTCGCTCTCCCAGGGCTGCCTGGCTGGGCAGCTCAGCCTTGGGCGCCGGGAGGAGGCTGCGGCCAGCCCGGGAACGGAAAGTGGAGAAAACTCAGCTCGAGCCACCTGGGACTCAGCGGGTCCCGGGGAGGTGGGGGCGCTCCTGTCGCTCCCAGGGGCCCCCTTGGAGAGGTGGAGGCCACTGCTCGCCTTTGTCCCGCCCAGACCGCTGCCCACGCTGTTGTGTGATTTCAGGGAACCCTCTTTGGGCGCAGGGGACCCCTGCTGTACACCCCTTTCCCACAAAACTGAGCCAAAATCCGTCTCTCCCAAGCTGAGGCTTTCCCCACCTCATCTTGGGTTTACGTGTTTTGGCTGGACCCAGGACCTGCTCCCCCCTCTCTCTTGCTCACCCGGCATTTCGGATGCCCAGTCCCCAATATTTTGAGGACTAAGGTGAGCTGGGCTCAGAGCTGCTGTACCTGTTTCTCACGCGCGTTCCAATCAGATCTGAGCTAACGGAGGCGTCGCTCCAATGTTGGGGGACCTCGCAGTTGAGCCCCAGGACTGTGCCCACCTGTGTATAAGAGAGGGGGGGAGATTTGAAAACATTTGCGGGCCCACCAGAGCTGGCACCTCTGCTAGGGGCCTGAGCTGTGAAGATGGCTCCCGACCCGGGTAGTCACACCTCACCCCCAGAAAGCCCCCCCCCCCCCCGCAGGGGTGGTATTCCCCGCCTGCCTCCAGCCGTTGTGACAGCCCCAGTTTCCATCAAGATGTCAGGTGCTGCCCACGGGTCTCGGGGTGGCCCCAAGACTGCTTCCTAACCACACAGCTCCCAGCACCAAATGTGGCGTGGGGGTTCCTGAGTGGCGAAACCTTTTGGGGAATAGGTGGTTTGGGGGTTGAACTAATAAAAGCTTGGCACCTTGGAAAGCCAAGGCTTCTAAAGCAAAGCAGATGGGCTGGGTTAGGGGCCAGGAATTTCCTGGGAGAAGCTGGCTCCAGGCAGGTACCGGGAGATGTGGGAGCTGAAATCAGCCTGGCAGCTTGATTTTAGTACTGAGACCTGGTAAAGACGAGAGCTCCTGGGGTGTCACCCAGAAGGGACCCCCGAGGCTTGAGCTTGGAGCCCTGTTTTGCTGGGCACCCACCCTCCTTGACAAAACAGCACCTAGGAGCTTCTGCCTCTTTCTCTCTCTCCATGGGACGCTCTGCCCACTCTGGGCCTCCCCTGTGTGTTTTAGAAGGGGGTAGACTTTTGGGGGCATGCATAAGAACTCCACCAGTGCCCCCGCCTCCCGGCCTCACCCCCTTTCACCAGTCGCTTGCAGGTAGAGAGAACCTAGTGTGCAAACTGCAGGGATGTGCTTCTGCCCCTAGGGAGCCCCGGGGGCATAGGATTCAGAATTCTGGCCCTCTAGCTAGATTCCCTGCACTGTGGGACTCTCCCAAATTACTTAACCCCTCTGTACCTCAGTTTTCTTATGTGTAAAACCAGGCTGGAGACACTAATTTGGGGGTCACAGAACTTGAAGTCGGTAGAATGAGTCAACGCATGCCAGGTGATGCGCACAGGACTTGGCACCAAATGAAAGGGTGAAGATGAACTCTTCCCCAGTGGTGCAGAACAGAGGGCGGGGAGACACACAGGAGAGTGGAGGGCAAGGGAGGAAGACTGTGGGCATATAAACACGTACCTTTTCTCTGTTCATCCTGGAAGCAGGGGCCTCAGGACAGCATTACTCCGGAAGGTTTTTTGAGCTGGGCCAAAGCTTCACTGCCAGGCGAGGCAGCCATCAGAGCAGTATTAGGGCAGGTCATCGTGGTTCAGTTCCTGCCCAGCCCGGTGGTGCCACCCCCTCCCTGTCCTCAGACCCCCTGGGGTGTGGGTGCTGCAGACACTACTGAGAATTGAGAACCTGTGGATTTATGTGGCTTGTTCTGCCCTGGATCTGCCTTCATTGGCCGAGTTAGTTGACTGTCCTGTTAGGTCCTTGAAAAGTGTGTGAATGTCTTTCCCCGATTAGGGATAGACAGTTTTCTTGGCCCCTGGTTTTCTGGGGTATTTGGTTGTGGGCCAGTTTGCAGTGTCTCCTGGAGTGGCTTGAGTGTGACCAGCAATAGAACTGCCCCGTACCCCAACTCTTCTCTAGCAAAAGCCCTTCCACAGATACCCACCCAGGTGCATCTTCGTTCTGAAAGATCATCGAAGTTATAAAGCAATTATGTATATACACACATATGCACACACACACACGTGTATATGTACACAGTTGGTTTCTGTTATATGGTGTATATATGTGGTTTTATATTTTCTGGCATTATTATGTAGACTATTGCTTTTCAAAATGTGTATGAAAGCATTTTGAAGGCTCATTGATCAGAACTGTGGGCTCTAGGTGCTGATAATCACCCTCCTCGCTCACCCAGGTTCTGCACCATCAGATACATGATGGTTGTCACCCAAGACTTCAAGATTTATTCCCGCCCCCCCCCCCGTGCATTTGGTTTCGTCCAAAAGTGTCATGGCCTGTGAATTATGAACTAATGAAGAGTCTCTCCTGAACCCCTGTGTTCTTGCCTTCCCCCCAGCTCCTCAGCCCCAGTGAGGGCTTAGCAGGAGCACGTTTGGACTCGGGAGCTACCTGGGCTTCTCCCAATACCTGAGGGTCTAATTCTACCACCCTCCTCAGGCTGTGCTGTGGAGGTGGCTTCCCTCGGCTTGTTTAATGCGCAGCCTGTTCTTGCTGAGGGAGAGGGAGCAATCTGCCTATCAGGGCCTGGGAAACTACTTGGTGCCCTTGCAGGTGATGGGCTGCTCAAGGCCTAGCAGGTACTTGTAGTTCCATGGAGGGCACTTTGCTCCTGGGTGGCCAATTTTTATTAGTGACAAGTGAAATCCAAACTGCGGCTGGCAGAAATAGCCATCACGGCAAGGCCCTCATGCCTCAGATTGTTTGTCTTTGGCTGCGGGACCTACCTGGGCCTGCTGTCAGAGCTCCAGGTGTCCCTCTCCCTGCTTTATTACTGCTGGGCCGCAGCACCTCCCCCCCCCAGGAACCCTGGGTGCCCTCTCTAGTTTTCAGGGTCCATCCGTTTTAGGCTGTGGGGACCAGTGGTCCCTCCACCCCCACAAGCTTTAGATAATCCTTCCTTTCAGTGCAAACACCAAAGGGAACTCTTAACCTTACTTAGCAAACACCTGCAAACCCAGCGGGAAGGGGGAAGTGGAGTCACATTTATGGCAACCCTGGAAGAGCCGGGAGTCCACCAGTCAGAAAGAACGGGAAGGAAGGCTCTGCCAAGGTAATGTCTGGCTCTTGGAGTCCAGCTTTCCGGCCAGAGGCAGGGGAGCTGGAGGGCGAAGTGCTGCAAGACATTCAGAACAAAAGCAAACCCAACCCTGCTGCCCTTGCTCGCTCCTGCCGTGCTTCAGGGCCGGGTCCTGCTGGGGCCTTGGACAAGCCCTGGTCTTGCCCACCAAGGGGTGAGCTTTCCAGGCTGAGTGCTCCTCATTTTCCTCTTCTTTCTTTGCCTAAGAGAACTGGACCATCCAGGTAGCTTGTGCAAATGACGAAGAGGGGCCAGAGGGCAGGGGACAGCCACAGGAGTAAGTTTCAGGGCGCAGGGAGAGCAAGAGGGCACTATGGCGTGGGGAGACGTGGGCCCCAGACTGCATGCCGAGTCCTGCAGACTTGGGGGCCAGCAGAGTGTGTGACCAGGATGTCCCTTCATTGCCTGTGTGTGACCCTGTGCACCCAGCACGTGGTGTTTGCACTTGCATGTTTAACTCTGGCGGAGCCTGTCAGTGCAGGTGTGCAGCTGGGCTGCGCGAGCACGCTCTGCGGGCTGCAGGAGACAGACGCCACCGTGCAGCCGGGCAAAAGACATGCACGAACCCCGTCTGGAACCAGCTGCCTATACAAGCCTATAGCCGTAGTGAGGTACCCATATTTATTTCAAGGTGCAGGCTGGTGCCCTGGAAACCGCTGGTTTGAAGTCTGGTTCCCTAGGGTGACCAAGCCACCCTGAGGCCCCGAGGATCTATCTATCAATAGACTGTTGCCTCCAGCCCAGGCCGAGCCAGGCTGAGGGGTGGGGCGGGTGGCCCTTCCATGAAGTCCCAGGCCCAATTCTCCGCAGCACCTTGGCACCCAGAGGCGGGCTGCTCCCTCCCTCCCTGGTGCAGTGTTCTGAGCACAAGATCGAGTCTCGCTTCCAGCGAAGCTTGGCGAGGCCCCAGCCCAGCGGGCGCTGCTGCACAGCCGGTGCAAACTGCAGGGGAGGGTTGGGCAGCCGGTTGCGCTGCACCCAAGGGAATGAGGACCTGGGGGAACAGGATTTCCTTACCTCCAGGGCCTGGCCGCGCGGGTGCGCCACACAAGGCCCCCTTTGTGGAGGGGTCCAGCGCCTCCGCAGACAGCAGCCGGCGAACAATAGCGCAATGTTGCCGCCCGCCGGGCCAGCTCTGGCTGCACCGAGGCCGGCCGCCGAAGGCGAGGAAGCCGGGTGGCGCTTTTTTATAGTCACAAATATAAAATCGGGGCTTTCTCCCCTTTCGTTCGCCCCCTACCCCAACGCCTATAGAAAGCAGATAAATTTATGAAGGGCGAGCTAAGAGAATAATTACAGGGTGAAGGCCGTTAAATTTTATTTCCAGTCCCAAAGGCAAAACCTGCGATTTTATTGCAAACATCTGGAAGGACCAAGAGGTGGGCACGCTGCTGGTTTAAAATAAAAACAAAAGATTTTATTTCGCGAAAACAAAAAAACATCATTAAAGACCCTTTCGCCCCCGCGAACTTTTATTTTTTAAAAGCGTGAGAGGGAGGTTGGATTCAACGAGGCAGGACGGCCCCAGCTCCCGGCAACCCTGCGAAGCTGAGCTGGGGGGAAGCCGGCTTGCAGGAGCTGCCTGGCCCCGCTGGCATAGGGCACGCTTCTCCAGAAATCAACCTCCTCCCGCCACCCACCTGGGGCCTCTGGGGCAGTGGTGCCACCCCTTCGATGGGTGCCACTGGGGGCAGCAGTTTGGGAAAGAAAGTGGACGGTGGGCGCACATTCCTGGAAGATTCAGTCATGTCAATAGTCCGGCCTCCTGTGGATTATCCTGCCTGCTCTGCTCCCGTGTGAAGTATTTAAAGACCCCTTGACTCTGTGAACAGGGAAACTGAGGCACAGGCCATTCACTGGCTGGCCTAAGGTCTCACCATTTGGAGCTGAAGGGGACCTGGCCGCCAGGCTCCACCTGTCCTGGAGTCCCAATAGGAAACCACCTCCCCTGTCGCCTCTTAATGTTTTTGCTAGACAGGCGAAATTCACTGAAATTTCTCCCCCCAAAATGTGTTCTGTCCCCTAGCCCCAGCCCTGTTTAAAGGCAGCCTGACTAGTAAGGGGAGGCAACGATTTAAAACTTTGTTTTCAATTACTCTAACTGCAAAATCAGCACTTGCAGGGTCCCTTGGTATTGGGGCACTAGCCGGGGTGGTGTTTAGGGCGGAGAAACGGAAGGGAAAGACAGGAGTGTGGAGGATGTAGGGGCGCCAGCTGTGCAGATTCTGACCGCTCTGCTGCAGAGCTATCTTTACTTGAAAAGTCAAAGCATCTGGACACAGCTTAGGGGCGCAGTCACTATGGTGTCCCTTCTAGACCTTTCTGATGTGCAGGCTAGGCCTGGGCATCTGTCACCTCCTGTGAGTCCCTATAGGTAGTTGGGGAGTTCCTTTTCACCCCACCGTGCCCCCTCCTACTTCTCTGGTGCTTACTAACCTTTCCTTCCTCTGGTTGGGGGTGGGGGTGGGGTCTCCAGCTTGGTCATTTTCAATCAGCTTCAGGCCTGAAATCGATCTGAACTGGGCTCTCTATCTGTAAACCCTGCCCAGGGCCCAAGGTTGGAGTCTGTCACTGGGAAAACTGGAGACTGCCCGGTGAATTAGCCTCATATGTTGGGGATCCCACTCTTATCCCTAAAGGGGAAAGGTGAGAGAAACTGGGGTAATGAGAGATTCTGAAAGCCCTTTGATGTCCTAAGTGGAAGGAAACTGCACACCATGCTCCCAGATTTGTAACCCTCCCCAAACCTCTTCCTTAACCCTCCTGTCTTCCCCCCAAGCACATAAAAGTATTCACCTAAGTCACAAACATTAAACCACCCTGCTTAATCTTTCTCCACACTTTCTTCCCCGGTAGCACAGGGTCACACGCAGAGGAGAGCATGCCCCTGGGGTGAGGGGCAGGCGGGGGAGAACTTAGGTTAACCCCTACATGCCACAAAAAAAGAAAATCTCTATCACAAAAAAGAAAATGTCCCTGCCAGTCCATTTACCTAGAGGAAAACCCTTAGTGTTGACTTCCAAACCTGCCTGGCTTCATTGCAGTCTGATTTATTTTTGGTGGGCTACCCTACAATTCTAGGATAAGTGAGTGCGTAGGGTAGGAGTGGGGGCAACCTCTGTGACCTGACAGAGGGGTTAGGAGCTCCTGGGAGAAGTCTGCGGAGCATTGCCTTGGGGTGGTGTGCAGCGCCTGCCTCTGAAGACGCTGTTCTACTCTGCACCGTCCCCAGACGCACACATATGGACACCCACCGTGGGGGCCTGCATCTAGGTGCATGGGTCACCGAAAAATCCTTTTTTTGGACATTTTCTTGGGTTAGGGAGAGCATGTGGCCTATGGCCCTGCTACTTCTCAATCCACACAAGGTCTGTGGGAGAAGACTAAGAGGAAAATCTGCCAGAGGGAGAGCCCAGATACAGGCGATGGTGACGAGGGGAAATCTGGGAAAGAATCAGGACCCACCCCACTGCTACCCCCATCCATCCTGGTCCTGGCAGACCCCAGCAGAGGAAGGTGCCACCACATCTGAGCCTAAAGCCAGGTCTGAGCTGCGGACGAAGGAGCTGAGCTCCTGGCCTGCTTTGTCTCCAGCTCTGCTGCAGCAGCCCAGCAGCCGTGAAGGCACGCTCAGCTCACTTTCTCCAGGGCTCCTGGAAATAAGGCCGAGTGGTGAGTGAGGTGGGAGATCGCGCGCCTTGCCAAGGGCCGCTGGTGACAAAGCAATTCGGGGCTCCCGGAGACTTAATGTGAGGGTTCTCCATCCCAGGGTTCTTGAAGTGCGACTCCGCAGGCCCCAGGCTTGCAGGCCGGCTCCTGGAAGGCCCTGCAGGTCAAGGCTGGCGAATCTCACGCAGCGGGTGGCCTTTTCATTTTCCTTCCTGCACTGGCTGCGCGGCTCCCTACCTGCACCCCTTCCGAGCTGGGCCCCCGATTTGAGTGGCCTCCAAAAGTGCTCGCTCTTGCTCTGCTCGCAAAGGCCAAGGTACACGCACCACACTTTGTCTCTGCGCGCAGCACCCCAGCATTTCCAACTCTAACAGCAAGCACTACATTTCCCGAGTCGCTAGGCAGTCAGGCCGGTCCCGAGGCATTTCAGAGGTGGACCCCGCGGCGCCTTCTCGCCCAAGGTGCGAGGACCCTCGGGCGCTGGTTCTCGGAGTCTCCACGCGCGCGCAGCGGCTGCTCCCCGGCCTGGGCTTGCGAGTTCCGACCCCTTTCAAGGCCTGGCCGTGGGCGAGCTCTGCCCGCTGGGCCTCTTTCCCTCCTTCGGCGGGGACAGAAGCGCCCCAAGCTGGTGTGGCTGGGCTGTCCTCCGAGAAATTCGAGCCGCCTCTCCGGCCCTGCAGGACCGACTTCTCGGCCGAACTGAACTCTGTGCCCGGGGCGCGCGCGGCGCGGGGTCTCCTGCGGCCCGGGACGGGGGGGGGGGGGGGACCAGAAACGTTGGGTTTTAAGTGCCTTAGAAATCGCTGATGACCGAACTGGCCTGAAAGATTTTTTTTTTGAAGGGTGGAGGGCCGATCACGGGACGGGCAGAGCCGGCCTGTCGAGGCGATCCAATTCGAAGGGACTCTTGAAAAAGCTCCTCGGCTGTCGAAGTTCCTGGCTGCCTTTGCCCACCCCCTCCCGTGGGCTCTCCGGACCCAGCTCCCCAAGCAGGCGAAGCCCGGAGCAGCGTCGGCGCGGAGGGGCAGGCGAGCATCCGCGCGCCCCGGCCCGGACCCGACCCGACCCGCCCGCAGAGCGCGCGGTAAGCCGGGCGCCGGCCGTCGGCCTCGCGCCTGGAGGGCGCCTGCAGCCCGGGCTCCGCCAGGTAGAGCTGTCAGGAGGAGGCGACGTCTAGCTCCTCAGGGACCACGACCCTGGATGGTAACGGGGCTTTTTGGTTTTGTTTCGTTTTGCCTTAACCAGAGCTGCCCAGACCTCGCTCGACAGGGAAATAAGAGCTCGCGCGCCCCAACCCGGGCAGATCCAACAGCTCTGAGAGCGTGGAGGGGCCCAGCGCGAGCTTCTCAGAGCTGTTTTCTGGCGTTTTGAGACAGGTTGACATTTTGTCAGGGCCCCCAAATTCCAGTTCTGTCATGCAAAGGGCTGGGCTCGCAGCGTGTCGGAGACCTGGCGGCTTTGGGCGCAAAAGGCCCGATTTGGGGCTCGCAGGAGTTTGCCAGCGCGCAGAGCAGACCGTGCCTCTCCGCTTCCCTCCCTCCCCCGACGTGGAACCGACGGGCCACCGGAAAGCCAGGGGTTAAAGTTGACCCAAGAGCATCCCGGGGCCGGCCCGGCGCGCAGCCCTGGCCGGAGCCTCAGTCTCTCCCCGCCTCCCATTGGCCGGCGCGCGCCGGGTTTCTCCTGTTCCCTCGTCGCCATTGGTCGGGGGCCGGCTCTCCCCCCTCGGCCTTTCCCTAACTCCCCCTCCCTCTCCCTCGCCCCTCGGACAGGAGCGCACCGCCAGCCCCCCAGCTCCTCGGCGAGGGAGGAATTTAGAAAAAAAGTTTCCCAGAAGTTTGGATCAGAGGGCCGGGCAGGCCGAGCAGAGAGGAAGAGGCAGAGGGTGGAGAGGTGGGGCGAGGACGAAGAGAGCGAGGATAAAAAAAAGATGAAGTCCGCGGGGCGCAGCTCGTGAGCGCCGGCCCGGGCGGGTGGGGAGCGGGCTCCGGGGCTCATGCAGCCGGCGGGCAGCGCCGCGGCCGCGCGCACCTAGCTCGGGGCCGGCGGGGGCGCCGCTCCTCGGCGGCCGCGGAGGGAGGCGCAGCGCGCGGGGAGGGCGCAGGGCCCCGCGGAGCCGCCGCCGGAGACTCGGCCGCCCGCGCGCACCGCCTCTCCCGGGCTCGGCCCGCGGCGCTGCCGGCGCGAGGGCGCGAGCGACTCGCTCGGCGCGGGGCGGGCAGGGCCGGGGCGCGGGCGGCTAAGATGAGTGAACGGAGAAGATCTGCAGTCGCCCTGAGCTCGCGAGCACATGCCTTCTCCGTTGAAGCCCTGATCGGCTCAAATAAAAAGCGGAAACTCAGAGACTGGGAGGAGAAGGGGCTGGACCTGTCCATGGAGGCGCTGAGCCCCGCCGGCCCCCTCGGAGACGCGGAGGACGCGGCCGCGCACGGCCTGGAGCCCCACCCGGGTGAGTGCGCGCGGGCAGACCCCCCGGGCGGGCGGGCAGGAGCGCGCGGGGCTGCGGGAGGCCCTGGCCGCGGGCGCCCGACTTTTCTCCAAGGCGGGTTTCTTTTTCTTGGTTCCAATGCTACGAACCTCCCCCCGCCACCCACAGTTCGCCGGAATCAATGTGGGGAGACTGGGCTGGCCTTGCGCTTTCCTCGCCAGCGCTCAACAAGTGGCCTCCTGTTGGCACCCCGTCTCTGGGAGCCTAGCGCTGGGCGCGCTCGCGGCTGGGGGGCTGCAGGCCCCTGGGCGGTCGGGAGCCGCGCGCGTGGAAGGCAACCGCGGGGGCGCACAGGACCCGGGACTCGCTCCCGAGAGCGCCCGAAGACGGGGCGGAGCGACACCCCAGTCTCGGGAATGCCCGGTTTGTCCCATTTCGCTTCCAGTCTTGGTCCCCACCCTTCCCCCACCGATTTTTCGGGGTCTCAAGCTGCGGTTACCCTACTCCCGTCGACGCGGGAGCGCGCGTGTACTCCGACTTCGTTGGCGTTTAGGGAAGGAGGGGTGTGTGTTAGGCCCCTTACACGCTCTGCCACTTTTCAGGGCTCCCATCTCTGTTATTTGGGGGGCAGCGGTGCTATTAATTTGCTTCTGGGGTCTATGCACGTCATAGGCACACAACAACACGTAAAACCCAGGGCGGATGTCAATGACTGTATTTTAACAGAACCCTCGGAGGGGGTAAAACGTTTTGCATTAAGTGCCAAGATTTCAACTGTGCAAAACAGCCCCGGGGAACAGCTGTTGTCAGAAGAATCATGCGCGCGCATACACACACACACACACACACACACACACACACACACACTCCACACACACCCCACTCGCAGCCTGGTTTAGCAGCTTCAGAAACTTTCCAACCTGGATTTCTAAAACCATTCCGGAGGTGCCCCTGCTGACCAACCAGCCTGCCTGGGGAGTGGACCTGGGTCAGCCTGCCGGCTGCTGAAATGGGGTGCGCATGAGGTGGGGTGGCTGCTCGGGGTGGGAGCAACAGCGGGCCGGGAGCTTGGGGAGGGAGCTTGAGGCCCAGGAGCTTGGGGGCTGGAGAGCTGGCCGAGCCAAGGAGGGACAGCTGTCGCTTACATTTTCTCTTTCGGCAGTGACAGTTCAATTTCCATGCTCCTGAGGCTAATAATAACGCGATTAGCGGGTGACCTGCAGAGACAGAGTTTTATGAATTCTCCGTGTTCTTGTGGCCCGTTACGGTATTTGGGTTTAGTGCTGGGGAATTATTTTTATTAGTTGATGAAAAGAAAATTAAAAGGAGATTTATTTCGGTCGCTCAAGTCTTTGCCTGCATGTGGATGCAGGTGTCTGTCCACGCAGGCCCCTGTGTGGGCAACCCAGAGAGGAACGCGTGGCTAATGTGCGTTTCCCATCTCTGGCCAGACCCTAGCTGGCAACGTATTTACTTGTCAAAATCTCGCTTGGCCTTCATACAGTTTAGTGAATTATTATTATTTTTTTTAGCCTCGTGATTACTCACTATTTGAGAGCTTTATTATGTTATTCCCCACCCCACCCCCGTGGAAAAAGCAGATTTAAAAAAAAAAAAGAAACAGTGCGTGGCAGATGCCTGTCCCTGGTTATTTTCTTTAGGGAGGGGCAGGTGGTCTGCAGCGGGTCTAGATCTGCTCGCTCAAAAGGACCAACGTGCGGGGTCCTCATCAAAGCCTCAGCCCGCAATTTTCTCTTTCTGCAGTTTGTCCCACTCATGTGTGAGGAGAGGCAAGTGAGGCGCTGGGACAAGGCAGCACCGGTCTAGGGGCCAGTCGCCAGGACCTGGCGTCCAGAAAGCCATTTGCTTCCATCCCAGGATAGGGGTACAGGGTGAGACCCTAAAGTAGAATTTAATGTAACTGAGTGTTCAGGCCACCCAGTCACAATCCCTTGTCACTGTTTCTAAAAAGGAAAAGATGGACGTTTGGATTCGAGAAACGAAAAACATCTTGGGAGCAAAAGTCCAGGAAGAGGAAGCAGCCTGAAGCCGAGAACACTCTGGAACCTTCTGGAAGCCAGGCTATCAGACAGGCGGGGTGGTGGGCCAGGGGGATCTTCAAGTTGGACCCCCGCAGTGGCCAAGCTTTTCCTTAGGAATCCGACAGGACTAGGAAAGAGCTAAAAAAAAAAAAGTCACAGTGGCTCAGGGACTGGGCAGTGCAGGAGGCTGAGGGGGCTGAGCTGCAGCCTCTGGACTGGGATGGTAGTGAAAAGCGGAGGCCAGGAATTGGGGGGTCCCCTTTTGGCCTTTCTTTTTCCTTCTAATACAGCGCCCTTACAAAGGCACACAGGATCGCATTTAAAAGTGTGTGCATGGTGGTCAGGGGTGTGTGTGTGTGTGTGTGTGGGGAGGGTCCAGCATACTCCCCGGTACCCAGGTCTTGTCTCTGCCTGTTGGGGCCTCAAAATCCCTTTTCGGGGATCCGAATAAGAAGGGCCTGGATCTGCGACTTGCTTCATTCTCAGTAGGCCCCAAAGATCAGGAGCAGGGTTTGTGTGTGCGCGAAAGCTGGACAGCAACAAACACCAAAGGCCACGGGCTGGGACGGACTAAACAAACACCAACTCGTCCAGGGGACTCTCGCCCGGAGCGGCTGTGTTATTGTTTTACCAAACCCCCCTCCGACGGCCTCGCCGCGGCCCTCAGCCCTCTCTGTCCAAACCTCAAAACTCCCGAGCGCTCGGCTGGACCCGCGGCCAGCATTTCATGTTGACGTTGTCTTCAAAGACGTGGCCTTTTGCTTTGCCACACACAGCCCGCTTTTCTTTCCGCGCCCCAACAGAGCTGGCTTTAGTTGGCACCGAGTGCCCGAGCCCGGGGCGCCAGCCTGCAGCGGCGGGGGGCCGCCTCAGCCCGCGCGCCCGGGCACTCACACACTGGGGGACCCCAAACCTGGCGGTCCCGAAAACTCCGAGGCCCGTAGGGCCTGGGAGGCGCCCTCTTTATCACCCCGGCCGGCGCTCCGCGTCCTTAGGAGAAGCTGCCAGGACTGGGCCGCCGCGTCTGGAGAGGGTCTCCAAGCCCGCCTGCGAGTCTCCAGCTCCCGGGCCTGCTCGCGCCCGCCTCCTGCAAAGCGCGAGCGCAGGAGCCGCCGAGCCGGGGCGCAGCTGCTGGGCCGGCGGCCTCGGGAGTGAATTTCAGGCACGCGGCGGCGCCATCTGCACTCGGACCCCAGCCCCGGCTCCATCCGGCTCCCCCGGCCCGGGTCGGGGCCTCCAGGCCCAGATCCACCACGGCGGGCGCGGGCGACCCGGCCTCCCGCGGAGCCAAGTAACACAAGCCGAGTGCGCCGGCGCTTCTGGCTGGAGAGCCGCGGGCCCGGGCGGCGCAGCCTGGGAGCCGAGGAGGGCCGCGGGGCGCGCGGGGCGCACGGGCCGGAGCGGGCGCCCCCAGCGCGGCGCCCCGCGCACAAGTGCACCCGAGTCAGGCTCTCGCGCTGAGCCAGGGCACCCGCTTGCGCGAACCCTCGTAAAACCCGAGCAGAAAAGCCCCCGCGGCGCTCCAGGCGCCTGGCCTCGGTGGAGGGACCGCGCCGAGCTGGCCGGGCGAACGAGCCTTGCAGTTGATGGCGTTTTCCCTCAAAGTTAAACGCCAAGATTGGAATCCTGACATCACCCCGCTCCGCACCCCTAGCCCCCAATAGGGAAACTCAGGGTGAAGACAGAGGAAGTGACTCTTCACTGACGTTTAAGTAACAGAGAAAAAGCTGCGAGGTGCAAGTCAGGGGGCCAGAAAGCGCGCGCGCTTGGAGCCCCAGCGGGCAGCCGGCAGGCGGGACTCAGGCCCCGGGGCGAGGGAGCGCGGCGCGAAGGCCCAGACCCTCTGGGGTCTTTCTGGGGTAACGTCCCTGGAGGGGAACCCTGTTTCTCGGGTGGTGCCTGCGCCCCTGCAGCAGTGCAGGCCTCCCGGGTGCCCGGCTTGAAAGACGTGGCGGCTGAACCGAGGGCGCGGCCTGCAGGAGCAGCTCGAGGCTCCCCACACCAGGTCAGACGGCCGTGCGCAGTGGCTGTCCCTTGGGTAAGTGACCTTGCGAGATGGGGATTTGGGGGGGAGGTGGGCAGACAGGACTGGAATTTGTTGTAGGCCACTGAGGAAGGCTGTGCCCTCCACTGACTCCAAGGCCTTTTTCCAGTGCTGGTCTGAGGAAGGTTAAACCAGACGCCCTCTGGCTGCGCCAAGCTGGCCCCGCGCGCCTCGGGGGCGCAGGGGCTCCGGTGCGCCGCTCGGGGGAGACGCTCCATGTCAAACACCCGGCCTGTACCCCGCCCAGGAACACACTAGGCAGAAATACTGCCCCACTGCACCCCACAGATGGAGCGATCGGCGGTGGGGAGGTAGGGGTTGGGGAAACGCTGGCTCGCGCCTCCGCGGGTCATTGCGCCCACCCTGGCCGCGCTGCCGCTCTGATGATGAAGGTGGGGGGCTCACGGGTAGTTCCCGATCGGTCCTGCGGGTGAATGTTCTCTCCCGTCGGGGCTGCCCGGCCAGGGGCCAGCCTCACCCCCTCCACCGCCGGCCTCGGAGAACCGAGTCGGGTTAGCCTGCACAAAGCCCGAGGGGGGCAGAGGCCCTCCGAGACAGCAGCTCAGCACCCAGGGGCGCAGCGATTCTCAGCTCGCGTCTTCTGCATCCTACTCAACGCCTACTCTTTCTAACTCAAAGCTCTTGGGTCTGAGCTGACGGCTTTGGGGGGTTCTCTGCTTTCATAGGTAAAAACCCCAGAAAGGAAAGTGCACGCACGGGGTAGGTTCATGCAGGGAAAGGTGAATTAAATGTCTTGCAGTGGAGTTCGGATTGAAATTATGTTGACATAGACCTTTTTTTCCTTCTCCTGACCTTCCCCACCATGCCAGTAACGTCAAATGGTGTAAACATTTTTTAATTGTTAAAGCAAATGAGTTTAACTTGAGTTCATACAGCCTGCACTGGAGGAGTGAGTGAAGAAGGGTATGAAATGCTCAACCTGGGAGCCCAAACTAAAATTGGGGATTGGTGTGTGCTCTCCCATTTATTTGTATAGATTTCTTTGTGTGTGTGGACACGAGTCTAATGGCAGCAAGTCCCTCATCATTAACCCTTCGTATTTGGCCACAGGGGGAGCAGGACAAATATGTTTTGGCTCAGAAGACTGAGATATTTTGTTCAGTCAAGCCTCTCGGAGGGCATTGCTAGAATTAAAGAGTAAAATATTCCAGGTCTGTCACAATCAGCCTTTCTATTGCCAAAAAATCTAATATTAATAAATGAGAGCATTTTGGGGAGGCACTGATTATGGACTCTGGTAGAAGCTTATTTTTCACACTCGGGAGAAAAATGATTACTACTTAAAACTGCAAGTTCCTTTTTCCAGGTTACTGTAAAGTAAAAAAAAAAAAATTAAAAAAAAAAAAAGCAAGGCTGAACTTTGCAAATTCCACAGGGGTAAAGATCAGGCTGGCATTTCACTTTTCTTTCTGGAAATGCAGAAATCTATCCAGTGATTATTCTGGGGGTGTAGCTGGTTATTGCTTTCTTACGACAAAGTAGTTCAGCAGGAAAGAATATTTTAATGGCCTTCTTCTCGTTTTACCTTTTGGGATACTTTTCCATCGGGGGGAAAAATGGGGAACTGGAGAAACGTGGAATATTTTTTCCTAATTTCTCTGATCCATGTAGTTTATTTTTGCTTTGCTTTTTTTTTTTTCCTGGATTGTAGTGAACTTTGAATTTTATATGTGCGTGACTGAGATACTCAGGGGTCAGCATTTACCAAATTCATAAATTGGAGTCTGTTTACCCTTTTGGGGGCAAAGATAATCATTAGTTAATTTATGTGAGGCCCTTGGTCTAAGTGTCAGGGGTGGAAAATGACACTCAGTAGGGAGGATCAGAGGTGAAATGGGAAGAGGTGGGTAATTCAAGCAACTGGTGATGACAAATCAACATATATTCAGTGCTGTTAATAACTTAACTTGGAGGCCAGGCATTTTGCTGACTACAATCCGATGATGAGCTTTTGAGACCCTAAGTGAAAATAGGCTTTGTAATCACTACTTTTAATTCTGTGCTTAAAAAAAAAAAATCAGTAAGTGTCTAACTTTGCTCTTTATAAGTGTATAAAAGCTTTAAAACTGTATACACAAGGATATACAAATTTATATGTGAACACCACAGTTCTGACTAGTACATAGGCGATATTTCAGAGAAACTGCTTGTGTGTGTGTAGAGTCAGTTAATAAATTTCAGGACACCTAAAATTTGGGAGGCCGGAAATTTGGTTACTTCTAGGTATCATTTGACAATTCAGGAGAATTCCAGATTTGAAACTTCCAGCGATTGCTGTTTTCAGTTAATTCTCAAAACATGGATGGCTTTGACCAAAGTCCAAGAGAAAACAAAGAAAAGGGGACTGTACAGATGCGATTGAATAACAGGGAGAGTGGAAATTTTTCAATCTAGACCTGGCATTTAATTTAGTGAATAATGCCATCTGCATTTTAGATGGGCAGAATGCTGCCTTGTACTCTGGAGAGCAAATGCCCGTCCTCCCATGCAGAGAATTAATGGAATCGCTAAGAAAAATCTGTATACTAATGATGAGTAATAGAAATTATAAGCAGGACATTGTGATTTGGGAAAAGTAATTTAAGCGCATGGGAGATACAGGCATCTTTGTCCCTTTATATTTTCTGCAAAGGAATTGTCGGCACTGCACTGAATTTACTCTTTCCAAATTGCCACACATTTTAGAGGATTAAAAAAAAAAACACTTTAAATCTGGATCACCCAATAATATCCTACAACAGCCTTCCTTTACACGCCCGCCCAGACACTGCAGATAACTGCAGAGGTTCCCTGCAGGGGTCCTTGGAGTGCATCAGTGTGTACCTGGCACAGCCCTGGGACTTTAGCGCCTGTTCCCAACTGGGTGCACCAGAACCCTCTCTCCCAGCACCCGCTGCCTCTCCTCAGCACCCCACTGCCCAAAGGTCTCGCCAGAGCCCCAAGGGGCCCCCCAAACAGTCTATTCCCTTACTTTCTTCTTCCTCCCCTCACATCCCTTCACCCCAGATCCTGTTCCTCTCCCCTCAGCCCCCCAACCTCCTGCGCTTGTTGAAAACGCCCAGTTCCCCCTGTTTTCAGAATATCTCGGGGAGCCTGGGGCGGCCGGGGTGACCTTCACAAGTCAGCGCCCGGGCGGCGGCGCGGCAGCTCGGGGTTCGGCCTCCGCGGCGGCGCGGCAGGCGGGTCTGGCCGGGGACTCCGCCTTGGGGCGCTCGGGCGTCCGCCTGCTCTGCGCCGGGGCGCCGGGCCGGGCCGCGCTGGGGTGCCCCGGGCCTCCGAAGCCAGCGCGCGGGGCGCCTCGAGGACGGCGGACGCGGTTCTCCGCGGTCTGGACACCCCGGGGCCTCGGGAGTCGGGGAGCTGGGGGGGTCATCGGGAAGGCCTTAGGAAGCCTCTCTCTTTTCGTCCCCCCCAAATGAGGAAAATAACCCCCCAAACCACCCAAACACGAAGGGAACCCAAGTCCCTTGCGCCTCGAGCCCTGGGGAGGTTGAGCTTTTGCTTTCATCAGCCTGAACAGAGTCCCGAGGAGTCCAACCGACTTCAAACATTAGCAATTAGAAACCAAGAATCCCTCTGTCTGAAGAACTTTTAATCCCTAACCATTTCCAAATGGGCACTGGGAGGGTCAGTCGGTGTGATCGCCGGCGCGTTAGGGGCAAGTCGGGCTTTCGCTGGACGCGCAGAAGCTCCCCGGGGCCTGGAGCATCCACGTGGGGCAGCGGCCCAGCCCACAGGCCGCCGGGCGATTGTCCTTCACGCTGCTCTTGGAGATGCAAATCAATGAAGTAGTTGTTTAAAAAAAAAAAAAATTAAAAAAAGCGAAACCACCCAGTTTTACTAAGTGGATTGAGCCACTAGCAGCTCCCAAGCAGCCGGCAGGAGTGGCTTCCCTGCTGGAGCGCGCCTGAGCTGAGCTGCATCTGCTCCCCCGAACCCCACGCGTGGACCCCGGGGTCCAGAACTGCAGCCCATCGGTTCGGTGACTTGGGTGGTTCAGGGCTTCGCCTTTAGCTCCTGAAAAGAAATTACTGATTTTCGCGGTGGGGTCGGGAAGCTTTTGTTCCAATAAATGATCACGGCAATGCTTTGCCTGGGTTTGAGGAAGCTCCCTCCATTCAGAAATGTAATGATACGATATCTTTATTTTTTACAACAAAGTTGGGGAGAGTGAGTGATATTATATATATATATTTATATATATATATAATGCACACACATATGCGTTATTTAGAAAAAGGGTAGGTGGAAAATTATAAGCAAATTTGCTGAGGGGTGCTGAGCTGCGAAAACATTTCAGAAACCTTAAATACTATATGGCAAAGCTTTTTACACAGACTCTCATATTCTAGATTATGTCTGTGTTTCATGGGTAGAAAAAGCTAGACTAGATTAAATTAGAACTAGAGTCTCCAACGAGCTTTGTTATTTATGTCACAACCAGGAATGTTTGTTTTAAAGGCAGACACATAAATGGTGAAGAAAATGTTTTAAAGTTGTTTCATAGCCACAGATGAGGCCTCAGTTCCTGGTTTGTAAAATGAGGGAAATAGTCAAGTGACCCCTGAGGCCCCTTTCAGTAGAGTCTGTAATCCTGTTACCTTTTTAAAAAAAAAAATTAATATTTTCTCCTAATGCATCTTGGCCAACACTTGACTCATCCCTTACTTTGTTGAGATGAAGGAAATTTTACTGTCCAAGTTGTAGAAAGTAAGAGTAACAGCAACACAAGGCAAAAAAAAAAAAAAAAGATTTTTACAGCTAGAATTAAGAGCTTCCATAAAGCTCTTGAAAAGTTTTCAGATTAATATCACATGTTCAGAAACCCTGCATCAGTGATTTCTAGTCCTTAGCGTTTGATGTGACCTAATGTTGCTCTTATGAATGCCCAAGTCCCTCCTGACAAAAGAATTCCATGGCATTAGTGAACTTAAAGGAAATGTAAGCTATTTATATTTTGAATATGTTTTTGTGCCCTTCTCAGAAATAACTGTAAAAACTACATGGATTTGAAAAGGGAACACAGAGAAAAGCAACTTCATTACTGGTAAATTACAGCGGTGACCCTGCTCCCTGCCCTCCCCGAAGGAACAGTCCCCGCTCTTACTATTTGAGCTGATGGAAAGCACTAGTAACTATTTTCCATGTCTAGTCTGCTAAGCCGAGATCTTGATCTGGCAGAGATGTGAGAATGCTAAAAGGATGACTTTAGTAACAGGCAAAACGCTTGTCAACAAGATAGATCAGAAGACAGCTTAGCATTCAAGACCTCTATTCATAGCTGCTGAACTTCAGGACAGGGTCAGACCGAAAACTGGGCCCAGCAGCACACACCTATGTGGGGGTTTGTCAGGTTTCTGTTTTGTGGGACTTCAAGCCCTGGGGACATCTCTCCCCTCTTAGTGGATATCCCTCATCTCTGCAGCCCCCAGCGCCCTGTGTAGACTTCTGTCGTTATGAAATTAATAGACTTACTGATCATCCTTTCTCGCTATTACCCATAAACCACTATCGGCAGGGACTTTGTCCTCATCGCTTTTGTATCTCCCCGGGCAAACACAAGTGGCTAGCACGGGGCAAACACTTAGTAAATAGTAAATGTAATGATAACAAAAACAATGATAACTAACTGCAATGTTCGTTGAATACTGTGCCAGCCACTGTTCAAATTATTTATATATATATATATATGCATACTGTAATCGAATAGTCACTCACTGTAGCGTCTTGTCATTTCTGTTCCGTGTAAGAAATGAGTGAATGTTGTCATATGGTGGCTAAAAACTCAGGTTCTTGAGGTTAGATTTCCCCTGTTTGTGTCTGAGTCCTTGTTCCAACACTTGCCAGTTGCATGGTTTGGGGAAAGTGACTTAATCTCCCCCAAGCCCAGTTTCTGTATCTGTGAAATTGTAATAATAAACTTACTCATCCAAAGGTGGTTGTAAGTGTTCGTTGAGATGGTGCATAGAAAGGAACAAAGGATTCAGCCCCTGCCTCTTACTCCTACCAAGTGACTGGAGCATGACTTCTTACCCTCAGGGACCTGCTTGCTGCAAATGGTGATCTATTGCAGCTCCCTCCCCTCTTCTCTCGCCTTTTGCTTTAACTAGGATGTTTAGGACGCGAAGTGGGCGCCACACTTGGTGTGTAGCCCATGGTGAAAAACAGAACACAGAATCTGAGCATGCGGCTAGTCAAGAGCTGTTTCTATTCAGGGTTCACTGAGGCAAAAAGCCAGCACCTGGGCGAGGGAGGGAGAAAGGACTTCCACAGTGAGGATCAGCATTTGCATTTGGTAGGAAGAGGGGTTGGGCGAGAAGGTGGGGGCTAAGGAGCTTCAGCTTTACCAGCTCCCCAGGAACTCCCCAGAAACTCAGCTCTGGCCGAGGACAGAGGGACCTTTCTGGATGCAGGGAAGTGGAATAACAAGCATGTTTCTCTTTGGCTACTTTCTGATGCTTTGACCCAGAGCCCAGAAATCCCCCCAAAGTCAGGTTTTTATGCTATAGGAATTCAGAAAAATTCATTTTCATAAGGCCTTTGTTTGTTCAGCCTGTACAGATGGTCCCCAGTGAGGATTTTCCAACTTTATGACAGTGCCAGAGTGATATGCATTCAGCAGAAAATGTATTTTGAATTTGAATCTTTTCCCAAGCTGGCGACATGCAGGACAGTATTTTCTTGTGATGCTGGGCAGTGCAGGGAGCCGCCGCCCCTCCCGGCCAGCCATGCAGTCACAGGGTGACAAGCCAGCACTCTGCCCAGCCTCCCACCAGCCATTCTGGAACCTCATCAGAAGAGAGAAATTGATGTCCCTGGCACGGAGGCATCCCTGTCACCTAGCAATTAACTTTTGTTCAGTGCTTCAAATATTCCTCAGACCAGTGTGCTTTCTGCCATGTACGTTATAGTGAAAGCTCACCCAGCCATTTTGTTTTCCACTTTCAGCACAGTCGTGAATAAACTGCTTGAGATAGTCAACATTTCATTACAAAATAGGCTTTGTGTTCGATGATGTTGTCCAACTGTTGGCTAATGCAAGTGTTCTGAGCACGTTTAAGACAGGGCAGGCTAAGCTATGGGGTCCTGGAGCTTAGGTGTATGAAATGCCTGTTTGACTTCTATTTTCAGTTTACAATGGATTTATTAGGATGTCACCCCACTGGGAGGTGAGGAGGAGCTGTATTCTGACAAACTGTTAGGATCTGGGCAAAATGAGCCACTTGCACCATCGCGTTGAGGCTGCTGAAAAGATTTGTAGATATTGCTTGGTTGAATTTAAAAAGAAGTAAATGGACTAAAGGGTAACCTGTATCTCAGCTGACTGTCAGGGAAGACGAGGCTGGGAAGTTTCTCTGTGTTTCTGGGGAGTGGACTGAGCAGAAACGCTAGCCATTGTGTTAGTTTTCGCATCTGGGTACATAGCTTTGCAGAATTTTTTCTTCCAGAAAACAGAAGCTTGGATTTGATCATTTACTTAAAAAAAAATTACAGACTGGCGATGTGTGGTGACTTTGTTTATGTTGGTTCCTGGTGGAAGAGGGAGAAGGCGCATTCCCACAGCCCCGCACACCCCCACCTTCGCTGGCCCTTCATCAGGAGCTCCCAAGCCCCGTGTGACCATCTAGAGGAGGCTGCTCTGTCTTGGCTGGAATTAAGGTCACAGTGTTCAAAACAGAGTCTTTGCCCCACATTTTATCTCTAAGACAGATGCTGCTGTACTTCCCGATCTCCCAAGGGCCCTCTTATCTCAGAGACCCCACACTCTAATCAGTAAGAGTGTTCATGGGCTGAGAGCACAGCCTGTGCCAGGAACTGTGCCAAGGGCATATCTCTCATTGCTTCCACCCAATAGTCTTCAAGAAAGGTCACTGTCCTTCTATCCTACAGATCAGTAAACTGAGCCTCAGGCTGATTGAATAATTTGTCTTTGGTCGGCCACACATCTCCAGTCCATATTAGAGTACCCAGGCAGAATTTTCTTAAATTTTTTAAAAAAGATTTATTTTTATTTATGCATACAAGAACTGGGGTGTAGGCCAGAGTTGTGGGGGGTGAGAGGATTCACCAGAGACAGAGTGGGGGGCAGAACAGGCAGGTCTACTGAAATACACTGCTGAGGGGAGCATTTAAACCCAGCTCCATGTGGCTCCAGAGTGAATGTCCTTAACCTCCAGGCCATGCCTCCCCATTGGTGTCCTAGGGGGGACTTTTGAGCTTTTGGAGATGGACATTCATGCTGTCCTCCCCCACAGAAACTGGTAAGAAACCGAGAGAGCTTGCTTACAGTTTCTGGGTCTCTATCTTCCTCTTCTTGCTGTTAGTGCCTAAGGCACCTTCTCCATACCTGCTGGGAGAAGCCTCCTTGACAGCTATCCAGAGTCAAGCTTCTAAGCGTGGTCTTTAAGATGAGCCCAGCAGCCTGGTCTTTGCAGCACAACTTGCTTTCCTTTGACTTTAATGCACAGAAATCTCAGTGTCTGATATGCGGTGGCCACATAATGAATTCGATCTAAAACCTCCGCATCCTAAATCCCCTCGTGCAGTAAAATTCAAGGGAAACCTAACTGCTCTGTTTTACTCATCCCCTTCTCCATTCACAATGGGAGGGATGGAATCTTATTGGTAATTGATTCAAAATGGAACAGCTTAGAGACATATCAGTTGCAGTGACGAACAATTCGTGCATTTCTAATACTGCTCATTTTTTCAAACTCAGCAATCACAGCTGAAATCCCTTTGCCATGGATTGAATTTACAAAGGAAGAGATTCTGATTTCCACAGTGGCTTCTTTTTAATGCCTGAGGATTAGGAAACCGCCTTGAGGACCCACAGCAAGTACACCCGCGCTCAGGCGTTAACCTCTGAGTGGCTGCTCTGATTCATTTATTTTGGAACAGCTCTATTTGCAGCAGCCTTGTTTGGTATGGAATCCATTATTTGCAGAGCTCTCTCATCCTGATGAACACTTGCACTGTGCTTTCACTCGCTGCAAGTGGGTGTGATTCTGGGAGCCAATGTCAGGGGACTTAACAATGGCTTTTAGGGCCCTTGAGTCCACCTGTTCTCCATCTTTCCATCAGTTTCTTTGCACTTGAGGGACCCTTCCCCTCTTAGGAAGTCTGGTGTCTCCAGCAGGGATTTGGAGAAAAACGACACTCCCCCCAATTTCAGTGTCAAGTTTAGCCTCTCCCTGTTCCTCAGCTGTGTAACTGTAAGGTCAGCCATATTCCTGTCTGTTGTACCCAGTGATAGAAAAGGGTTCTGGAAGCTCAGGAGAGAAATAGGTGAGGTGTATCTCTGCTTTTTTTTTTTTTTTTTTTTAAGATTTATTTATTTATTTATACAAGCACTGGGTACAGTCAGAAGTGCGGGAGGGTGAGAGGATTCACCGCTCGAGCCAGAGCAGGGAACAGAACAGGCAGACTGACGAAATACACTGCTGAGGGGAGCAGCGGGCGGCAGGAGAGGTCTGTGCGTCATGTGGGACCCTCCCTGGCCACCTGGGATCGAACCGGTACTGCAGAGGCTGTGGGCAGCTTCGCAACCCAGCGCTCAACCGCTGCGCCACCAGGGGAGGCCCGTATCTCTGCCTGAAAACTTTCTTTTCTCCTATTGCCCGCCCTACCCTGCACAGCGACAACTTGTGGGATTCGAAATACTCGTGCGGCAGTAGAAGCATAGGGATCTCTGTCTCCTTTTCCTTTCCCAAGGAACGCAGGTGGAGTCAAATTCTTGAAATACAAAGGTGGCAGAGAATGGGATGAAGGCTGCCGTCTCTGGTGATTTGCTGGCTCTCCCCCGCGAGGTCTGTCCAGTCAGAAATGTAGATTCTGCAAGCTAGAGAACCAGTAAGCCTCCTCCTGTGCTCAGAGTCTGAGCTGTCTGACCAGCATCCATCCTGGGGACACAAGAGCCCATCTGGAGCAATTGTGCGTTACCCAGCTGAGGCTGTGATGTCACAGAGATTTAAGGTGTCTCTGTGATGCTCTGACTGAGTGGTAGCTACCATAGGAGACACTCCCTAAAGACATAGGGCAATTTGACTTCTTGTAGGGGTGAGCAACTAGTAAGCCAAGCTCTGATGTGTGTGTGTGTGTGTGTGTGTGTGTGTGTGTGTGTGTGTGTGTGTGTAGGGGAGGCCAGGGGCTGAGGGGTGTTATAGAGGGCTGGGTGTAACGGTTCCCCAGCCTGTGTGGGTGAATTGGTTCCGGATGTTAACATTTTTTCCTTGGGGCTTGACTACATTCTTCTTTTTCTTTGCCTGTCTGTTTTTCTGCCCAAATTGTTAGACCTCCGCAGCTGTGTGGCTCGTTGCTGGCGAGCGCTGAGAATGGCAGGTCTGGCTTTATTGCAAGGGCAATTTTTGGGCATGTGTGTAGGTAGACTTTTGAGAAGTTTTCACCTTGTATGGTTTCTGCATTTTGAGGAATTTTTTTGTCCATCAGCTTCTCAGCCGAGTACCAACCCTATATTACTTTGGATGGCCTCTGATGGAGTGTGAGCATAAAATATTATAGAAAGCAGATGGCCTTTCAGATCCTAGAAGCAGAAGAAACTGGCTGGTGTGAGAAACTAAGACAATAGATAGAAGGCCAGGAAGATGCTGTACATGGAGAGTCCCGGATGCAAGCACATTATTTGGCTGTGTGACTTTCGGCGAGTGACTTAACTCTGTGCCTCAGTTGCATATGTATAAAATGAGGCACTTCTGATGCTGAGATGTTGTGAGGATTAAGTATCTGACAAGGCAAAATGCTTGGCCTAGTGCCAGGCACCTAGAACGTGCTCAACATCATCATTCGTCTACCTTGCTCAGAATTAGTCTTTGAGAAAACTCAGAAACTCTTCAGTGCTCTGTGAGAAACCTTTGGGTAAGTCTCAGACACCGGATTGTCCCAAACTACCCTTCTTAGCTCATCTCCACATCCCTCTACACAGCCAACTTTAAACAATTGGCACGTGATTAACACTCATAGCTGAAGTTTAAGGTCTATCGCACATTGATCTGATACTTTTATATAGTGCAATGCCATTACCACTCTCTGTGGTGAGAACATTTGTGATGTAGTTTCTTAGTAACTGTAAGGTATGTAACGGTGTTCCTGGGTGCAGCCACAGTGCTTTGCATTAGATTCCAGAACTTACTCAGCTTCGCAGTATGAGTTTGCTCCTTGACAACACACCCTTAGGCCCCCTAACACCATACTCTGTCTCTATGAGTTAAACTTTTTAAGAATCTGCATATAAGTAAGATATAAAGTATTTGTCTTTCTTTTTTTTTAAAGATTTATTTATTTATGCATACAAGAACTGGGGTACAGGCCAGAGGTGTTGGGGGGTGGTGAAAGGATTCACCAGAGACAGAGTGGGGAACAGAACTGGCAGATTGACCGAAACACACTGCTGAGGGGAGCAGCGGGCGAGTCAGGAGAGGTCTGCTGCACCATGTGGGTAGCTCCCTGGCTGGGGATCGAACTTGTGCTGCAGAGGCTGCAGATAACTTCATAGGTTGTGTCTTAACCCCTTGCACCACCAGGGAGGCCCTAAAGTATTTGTCTTTCTTGTCTAACTTATTTCATTAGGTACAAGGTACATCCATGTTGTTGGGGAAAAATCAGGATTTCCTTCTTATGTCAGAACAATATTCCCTCATATGTATCTTCTTTATTCATCTGCTGACAAACGTTGAGGTTGTCCAATATCTTGGCTATTTTTAATAATGTAACAGGCATGAGGGTGTAGATGGCTTTCTGAGATCGAGTTTTTCCTTTCCTCTAGACACAGGTTGACTTTTTTCCCTGTTTTTCTGTTATTCCCTCTCTCTGAAGCACTTTTCTCCATCTCCTTCCCTAAATTTCCATCTACGAAAAGTTTATCCTACTTTCAAGACCTTTATGAAGCACCTGATGTGACAGAAATATTCCCAGATGGAAAAAGGCAATTTGACGTGAGTGTTCCTTGACATGATGTGCAGGCTCAAACACGTGATGACCTCAGAAGAAAATGACATCTATCTATCAGCTCACACATGTCTTGGGTATAGCCATAATGGAAGAAAGTTCCAGATACCATGACTTTATCTTCACTTCAAGTCCACTCTCGTCAGCAATTCTTTTAGGGTCCCCACTATGGTTTCCTCTCAAAATGGTGCCAGTGTGCTTCTGTGATTTTATGGCCACAATAGTTTCAGCTGGGTGTCCTGCCAAGGTGAGAAAGATCAGGGATCCCCACTGGCTAGCATCACGAGAGGAGTGTCCACTGGGTCCTCTGACTGGGCCATTTCTGAGCAAGCTTCTAAAAAGTCTTTGGCTTTTTAGAATCCCTGTGAGCTTTACACCACCAGCAGGACAGAAATTGGACTTTAGTCCTTTCTCTCCATGACAGGATGTTTTCCTGTTCCCTTCTAGAGTGACAGTAACCTTTCGACTCTTGGGCAATTAATGCCTATAGCCAAGGAGACAGTGACTTTAGCTTTCTCTTTGTTCTGTGGCCATCCTTGGGACAAGTACCCACCCGTACACACTCACACAGCGGTTTGGGTTGATCTTTTCTACATTTTGTAAGTGATCACAGAAGAAGGGATAAAATAGGAGCCTAGGAAATGAATGCTTTGTACTTTTTTTGTCATGTCCAAAACAGTTTGACTTGAAGGATGACTTTCTGTAGGGCATGTTTGTTTTGTGAGCCAGCTGAACTGGAAAACCCTGGAGAGCACTGTGTCTTACTCTGCCTGAATCCCTGTCAGCAATTTGTGAACATTTGTTAAATGGGATTGGTAGTTTTCAAACTTTAGTGATGGTTTCTGTAACCACTGCAGCCACTTTACAGATGAGTTGGCTTCAACACGGTCCTGAAGGCCCAGCATGAGGTGTCTGCCAGTTGCCTCTAGGTGTGATCTTGGACTTGTGAACTGATATCTTTATCCTCACCAGTCTCCAGCTCTAATGGAGATAGGATGCCTGGATTTTAGTAATAAGGAAAGGATATCGAATTGTATTATTAGCAAGAAATTTTTTGTAGCTAGAAATTGCTGACTGCTCTCTGCATGCAGGCTGTTCCAGAACTCTCTCTCCATAAGACATTAGCATTCAGAGGCACGATTTGTTTGTGGGGGTAGCTCTGTCCCATCTTTCCTTATTTGTTTCAGGTCTTATGTCCATGGCAGCTGCTGCTTTCTGCCCAGCAAGGGAGAGAAATAAATAGAATGAAGGGCAATCTGAAAATCCCCAGTGTTAAACAGAAGTGCAAAAATATCTCTAAATGAAAGACAGATTGCATGAGTTTGCCTGAGAAAGTAGAGTTGGGTTAAGCAGAAGCAGAATGATAGAAATTCTTCTGACTGTTCTTTCCCATGAGTAGTAGGAATATGTGTGTGAACTGACAGGAGGTCCCAGCTCAGAGCTCAATCCCAGGACGGGGAGAAGGCAAGTTGTCAGGAGGAAAAAGGAGAGAATCCGCTGTAACATAAGGTAATCTTTGAGCAAGATGGAGGGCCGAGGGATGCGAGATGGATCCATGAGAAAACGTCTCAGAGGGTCGTTAAAAATAAAGTCAGGGATAGAGACACATAAAGTGCCAGGCATGCTTACATATAAAATGCATAAAGCACTGCATATAAAATCCTTAGTTGTGTTCTGGGTCTGGCTCAGATTGGCAGGGCGCAAAAACAGACTCATTTTCAATTTCCATTCATCTTTTATGTCTTGAGACCTGCCTGATAGCTGTGCACCACCATGACTTGCTCTCGAGGAAAAGATTCTCCGAACTAGTCTTTGCTTGGGCTCTCGACCTTGTCCACGATGGCAGCTGCCTGCTGGGACCCACCACCCAGTGTCATTGTGGATTCCGCAGACGTGGTGGCTTCCAAGCCATCAGTATATCCTAAACACAACATAGTGGAGACATAATTCCTTGGAGGCTGATGGACTTGGGGTGAGTTGATGACTTGACCTCCAAGTTGTGGGAAAAAGGGCTTCTCTGCCTTTACATGTGAATCAGCAGGATGCAGCTGACTCTGTTTTTGTCTAGTTGCAGATTTTTGATGATGAATCATGATCTTCAAAGTTGAATTTGTGGGCCCCTAAATGTTAATAACCAACCGACTTAGGAATTGTTCAGCATACTAGTGTCTTTTGGGGAGTCCTCCATTCCAGCATAGAGCTTATTCTGGATCCTTTTTAGAAAGATAATGTGACCTTGGAATTCAGACCTAGGTGGGGGCACAGCCTCACTCACCAGGATCTAGTGGCAGGTCATGAAGTGTCCCATTGGCATCTGTGAAGGAAAATGGGCTCTTCCAATACTGACGCCCACCCCGATGCATGTCTATTGTCTGTAAGGGACCTGAAAGTTCATCTTTCACTCATCAACATACTGATCCTTACCTAATTAAACAGGGCTTCCTTGTAGGTCTCAAAGGGTCCAGAAGGTCAGGGTTGATAGTCATGGATAGTCACCCCAGAAGGGCACAACCTTGTGGCCCCCATAATTTTCTTTTCTGTTTCACAAAGATGTGCCTTATTGAGCTGAAGGACAGAAGGGATGATCTTGAGCTACAGGGTACAGCCTAGTCCTCTCCTTTTTGTTGCCCCTGGTACGGAGAGTAGGTTACTCTGTCCAGGAGGGTGACTTGGTGCAGGTGCTCTGGGGAAAGAGAGGCTCCGCCCTGTGCCTGAGCCCGCGTGTCCCATGGCTGACAAGATGGCTGCCCTTTAATCCAGACCCGCCTGCTGGTATTAATGCAGTTGTGACATCGGGACCACTCGGTCCTAGGGAAATTCCTGCCCGGTTTGAGTTTGAGAACTGGTATCTTTACCTGTTTCTGCATAAACAGAAAAGCTCCCTGGGCCTGACTCAGGGACAAAGCTTATGTCAGACGGGACCCAGCATCCACAGCAAGGGCTTCTCTCTAGATGGGAAATGTGGTCCCAATATCCTTTTCCAGGAACCCAACCCAGAATTACTAGTGTATTTAACTAGTTCCCATGCTTAGAGTTTTTGGAAGAAAAAGAAAATAATTTTCATTTGGCAGCATCAACAAAAATGCCTCATATGTACAGTGTAAAATAGTGAAATACCAACTCTTCTGATAGCTGTGTGGTCTCTAGAAGTAAAATTTATACTTAATTTTAAACAGTGAAATGTGTAATTAGGTGCTACTATACCTTACTTATTGAAGTATGTGAATTTTCATCAATTTGTACACAGAATTTTTGGATGATAAACTTGCATTTCTTTTTTTAAAAAAATTTATTTAGTTACTTGTGCATAGAAGAACTGGGGTGTAGGCCAGAAGTGTGGGGGGTGAAGGGATTCCCCAGAGACAGAGGGAAGCAAAACAGGCGGATCCACTGAAATTCACTGCTGAGGGGAGCAGCAGTTGAGACAGGAGAGGTCTGCTGCGCCATGTGGGTCACCTCCCTGGCCTGGGATCGAACTCAGGCTGCAGTTCTTAACCTCTAGTTTAAGAGACTTAACCTCTAGGCCACCAGGGAGGCCCACCACTGTCTTTTTTCAAAGGAATGTCCAGGAGAAAAGGGACAGGTTAATGGTGGTTTGGTATGTGACCAGTGCTTTGGAATCTGCATTTTAGGAACTGTTGTAAGAGTTCTACCATCACCCAAATAAATGTCATAGCAGAACATTTGTTACTGTAGCAGGTCAGAAAATTACTTTTGTTTTAGTAGGAATGACTTGTGGCTATTGAAATAATGTGGGGTAGTAAGTAATATCTGATTACAGACTCCCTAGGCAAATGAGGATGTTTTTCTGGTTGTGGCAAATACAACTTGTTATTTTATAGAGGTCATGGAAAATGAAACTCCTTGAGGGTTTTAACATTGGCAACAGAATACCATCCTGGAAGTGAATTAAATTAGAATTAAATTTAATTTTATGCAGGTTAACTCAGGGAGCTCTGCCCAACATTTGCAACTCTTAGAACAATATTTAGACCTGAATGAAACACCAAATTGAATAAAATGCAAGTTCAGGGCCTCTCTGGTGGCTCAGCGGGTTGTGCGCGGTGCTGTGAAGCTGTCCGCAGCCTCAGCAGTGTGGGTTCGATCCCGGCCAGCCCGCGAGGATCCCACATGGCATGGCTGACCTCGCCTGTCGTGCCCATTGCTCCTCTCATCGGTGTATTTTGTCAGTCTGCCTGTTCTGTTCCCCGCTTTGTCTCTGGTAGATCCTCTCAACCATGCCTCTGGCCTGTACCCCATCTCTTGTATGAAAAAATTAATCTTAAAAAAAATGCAAGTTCAAAAGTGAAACATTTGGTTAAGCTGTCCTTCTGGCTACATGGCTTTAAACAACTGTTTTGTCTATTTTATTTTCCACTTGCCCTTCCTCGCCTTTCTTTAACCGATGGACCAAACCGGCAGAGGAGCTGCAGTTTTGATGAAAGATGGCTGATTGTCAGGCACCAGGAGGACATAAAACCTGGTGGTGAACATCATGCTTTCAATCATCTTGGTCGAAATATTGCCCAATAATACAGTGCTACTTACAGGTTATTTTATAAATTTTACCCAGTGTCCATCCTAGCGTACAATCTGAAATGACCACCAATTATGAAGTTATTTGGTCCTTTAGTTTTGAAATTATTCAATGAGATGCTTGACTACTTCAAGACAATACTAAACAAATATGTTGATTAATATCCTGCTCCAAAAAAATTACAGCTAATCATTTGCAGATTCCTTAATAAATAAATGTGCAGCTTAATGAGCCGTTGTTACTAGTCTATGTGCCTTGGCAGTTGGTGGGCCAAACCTTTAGTTTTTCTCCCGTGGCATTTTGGTGTATCTCTTATAGAACACTGTGGTGATGGGACAGAAATTTATGTCAGAGTTCACATCATCCCTGGACGAGACCTGGCATTTCCTGTGGGTCAAAAGTCTGTCTTCTCTATCTCTCCGGCCCTTACACCACCCATCTTGCAATAAGTGCTCCCTAAGTATGTGTGGCAATTAACAAATTAGACCAATTAACAAATTAGCGTTGGGTTTTGTTTGTGGGTTATCAGATTGGCTGTGTCCTCTGAACCAACTGACTGGCCAATTTAGTCAAATTGCTGCCTATTCACCAAAAAGATCACTTGTGTAATACTGCTAACATTTTATATTTTATTTTCTGACAGCATTGTTTGTCCTAGGATGGAAAGCTACCTTGATCACCTCGTTTCGTTTTCTCAAAGCCTCACCAAATGGAGCCATGAATCATCTTATTTTATTATTTATTTTAAGATTTATTTATTTATGCATATAAGAGCTGGGGTGTAGGCCAGAGGTGTTGGGGGTGAAAGGATTCACCAGAGACAGGTGGGGAGCAGAACAGGCAGATCTCCTGAAATACACTGCTGAGGGGAGCAGTGGGGAGGCAGGAGAGGTCTGCTCCCTGGCTGGGGATGGAACTTGTGCTGCAGTGGCTATGGAAAGCTTCATAGTGCTGAGACTTAACCCCTTGCACTACCAGGGAGGCCCCAAATCATCTTGTTTTAGAAGTGGGAAATAGATGGAGACAAATTGTGCAAGATCATGACTACATATGAGCAGAGTCCTAGGACAGATGGGTGGCTTCACCCCTCATACCTTCCTTCACCCCACTCAGTACACCTCACTCCCTTTCCTGAGCAATGGGTGCAAGGCTAGAGGGTGTGCTGGAGGCAGACAGCTCACCATGTAGACCCTGAAGGCCTCTGAATGTTCAGTGGGCTTCACTCTGGTTCCACATGGTCTGGCACATGCTGGTGATGTGGGGACTTTCTTTCATGCTTTTGAGGTATTTCTGTACCCAGAATGCCTACCTGTAGGTCTCCTCAGCTGCTGTCCAGTGGGCCCAGGAACACCTGCCGTGCACTATCTGTTTAAATCTCTGCTCAATGATGGTCCCCTGGGTGTCTCCTGGGGAAGGACTTCTGGCTGCCTCCTTACCTGTTAAATCACTGTCTGCTTCGCAAAGTATGTTCTTAAGTTCTGCAGAAGGACTGGATCAGAGCCTCCAGCTCACCAGCAAGACCCTATTCTTCATTTCCTCTTAAAGTAACAGGCACATCTCTGTGTCTTAGAAGATCAGGTGGATGTCTCAGATTACAGTCTCTAGTAGGCTGTGGCAGTTATTACTTATTCTTCTCTGTTACTTTCGCGTTTAAAAAATTTCAGAGTTTGTACACATACGGAACATTTCAGATTTATTTATTTATGCATATAAGAGCTGGGGTGTAGGCCACACAGCACAGAAAGTAATCACTTAAAAAGCATCAAGTGAAAAGTAATCTCCCAGTCCTAGTCTAGTAGTTTATCATTCCAAGATCACTACAGTTATCTTTCTTTTGCATCATTTCAGATACATGTGATATACATAATTATATTCACATCCATACATATGTGTGTATATCTGAACTTCTAAAATGAAAATAGGAGTTGTGACACAGTGTACCTAATTCTTGGGACTTCAAGGTTTAATTTTTTTTTGAAGATTTATTTATGCGTAGAGCTGGGGTACAGGCCAGAGATGCGGGGGGTGGGTGTGGGTGAGAGGATTCACCAGAGACAGAGTGGGGAACAGAAGAGGCGGATTGACCGAAGTACACTGCCGAGGGGAGCAGCAGGTGAGACAGGAGAGGTTTGCTGTGCCATGTGGGTTGCTCCCTGGCAGGCTGGGGATCGAACTCGTGCTGCAGAGGCTGCGGATTTCTTCATAGTGCGGTGCTCAATCCCTTGCGCCATCAGGGTGGCCTTAAGGTTTAATTTTGGACTGTTACACTGGAGATAGTTAAAAGGTGCCCTCACAGGTTTTTTCTCTCCCTCTTTAAAAAGTCACAGACAATGTATTCCATTGTGCAGATCTGTCACAATTTTTGTGAAGCTTGCTCTAGTGGAAGTAGTTTAGGTTGTTTTCTGTCATTTGCTTCTATAAATAAAGCTCCATGATTGTTTCTGGAATTCTCATGATAACATCTATAGAATAAATTCTAGAAGGAGAGTTGCATAGTTGCAGTTGTATCATTTAATTTTTTGATGGATGTTCCAAATTCCCTCCTGCCCCCCCCCAAAAGGAAGAAGTCTGTCAGCCTGTTTTCCCACCCTCTTGCCAACAATATGCTAGAAAATGTTTTTGTCTTTGCTAACTAATATCGTTGTCTTTGGAAAATGGTTTCAAATGGATCTTGTCATAAATACTCTTCAGCTTCCATCCACTTTCCTGCTGCTGCTTGGTAAAGAACTTAAGTTTATAGGTCTGCTGGGCAACTCCTTCTTCCCTTTAAACAGGCATAGGGTTTTGTTTAATCTTTCAGACTTCCCTGCTCCTCCATTTATTACCAATCATTACTTTAACTTATTCTTTTAGGATCCTGGGGTGCAAGTCATCAGCGCCGGAGGCTTTCAAGGTGTCGAGTAAATAAGAAATGGCAGCAAACATTTCTTGTTAGTGAGAGAGAGAATAAAAGGAATGTCACTCAGGGTTTCTGAGTGCAACTTTGGTTCAATTATCTTCAGATGTTTAAAATCAAGGCTGTTTCCAGACCATTTCAAAGAACAGCAGGGCAACCTGCTGAGAACTGTGTGAAATGAACACCCTGTTACAACTAATTAGTGTTACTGTTTTCCTTGCAGTTGGGAGTGAGAGGAAATATATGAAGGGTGTTTATCCCTTCCTGTAGTAGGAAAGGATTGGAACCACTGGAAAAACCTGGAGGGGGACCCGTCGTATGATTCTTATAGGGTTATTCCCACCTCCCTCTAGTGAATGGCTGGAGCAGTTAGGGACCATGTTCTTTTTTCAAGCTCAGTGCTTACTCCTTCTTGGACCCACATGTAGACACTTCAGTGGCTGTTTTTTTTTTTTTTTAAAGATTTATTTATTTATGCATACAAGAGCTACAGTACAGGCCAGAGATGTGGGGGCTGAGAGGATTCACCAGAGACAGAGTGGGGAGCAGAACAGGCAGATCGACTGAAATAACTGCTGAGGGGAGCAGTAGGCAAGACAGGAGAGGTCTGCTGCAACATGTGGGTTGCTCCCTGGCCGGCCGGGGATCGAACTCATGCTGCAGAGGCTTCAGATTGCTTCATAGTATGGTGCTCAACCCCTTGCATCACCAGGGAGGCCCCTCTTCAGTGACTTTTACAGGAGACCTAAGTAAAAAGTCTATTCAATGAAGTCAACAACTATTTATTGAACACTTGCAGTATGTAGATGAGTAAGAAACTGTCCTGGGGACTTTGACTCTTGGCACAGCACTGAGGATAAACAAGTCAGTATTTGGAGCCCCGTGATATTTGAACGAGGAGAGTGGTCATGAAGTTAGATTGGGTTTAAAGAGTGATTTTATTCCTGGCAGGCTTGGAAATGTGAGCAGGCTGTTTAACGTCTCTTGACCTCCATTTCCTTATCTATTGATGTTTGTTCAAAGAATCACCCAAAAGCATTCACAGCTAGTGGTCAATTCACGGTAGTACATGGGTGTTTCGTAATCAGGGCTGTGCCTGAAGAAGATTCATATGACAGTAGTAAAAAAGATGCTGACGTGAGGGGTGTAGGAAGATAATCAAGACGAGACTGAGATAGGTCAGGCTGCACCGCAGTGACCAGGACTCCCAGCACTGCTGCCTGGCCTGTCCAGCAGCCCAGCAGCATCCTCTGGGCGTCGGGGAAGGAACGACTTGGTCTTTTGTCGTAGCGCTAGTTTCTGCTTCTCACGCAGCAAGCATTGACCTAATCAGATAGGAAACTAGATTCTGGGAGGCAGAAAGGTGAGCAGATACAAGCTGACCCTCAAGAAGACAGACGCATAAATAGATAAATGTGCTAGAGTGCCAGGCGCTGTGCCAGGGAGGCACAGAGCGTGGGGACGGAGGAGGGACAGCTGAGCTTGCCTGGGGTAGGAAGGGGCAGCCCGGAAGTCATTTTATTCTCTGGATTCCCACCAGTTTCCTGGCAGCAGGACGCCCTTGCCTGCAATTCCTAGTCCTCTTCCGCTGGCCCCAGAGCCTAGCACACGACCATCCCCTCTCCTGCTCCCTGGCCTCTCCCGCCACTGATGCCCGCAGGTCTCAGTCGGGCTGCCTGGTGTCCAGCATGAGCAGCAGCAGAGGCTCCTCCCTCACACCAAGAGGACAGTGAGGACACACCCGGGGATGCTTGATTGCGCCAGCCCGGGCGCCTGCCTCCTCCTCCCTTCAGAGCAGCGAGGAGTGGACATTTGGTGTGGCTGAGTCAGAGCGGCCACTTGTCTGTTTCCTCACACTCACTCAGCCTTGGAACATGAAGGCCTGGTCCCAAGGGCGGTGCTGGGAGCACTTGCCTGCCCGGAGGCTGTGTCACGCCCTGTCAGTGGCAGCCCCGGGCTTCCTCTCTGCAGCATTCCTGCGGCCATGCCCTCATTTCCCCAGTTTGGCCTCCTGGCCACTCTAACCTGACTTGATGCACAGACATCAGTGTTTTGGGGGCTGGCTTCGTCCTCTGGGGCCCAGGGAAGCTGGCAGTGGCGACACCAAGGCCTGGGGACGCTCAGGTTGGTGTCTGGTCCTCCAGGTCAGCCACCTCGAAGGTTCTAGGGGCCGCGCACGGAGGAAGGTGCTGAGAAGCCCAGCTCGCATTCTCTAGATCTGATTCGCCTCCATGTTTCCATCCAGTTGCAAAAAAACGGCTCGAGCTCCCGAAACCAGAGCTTCCCAGTGTGAATCAGATGAAACCCGAACTGTGTGGAAGGCGACAAGTTTTCCAGCAAGCCTCGCCAGGGTAGCTGGGTGGAAATTCACGTCAAGGCCATAAACACAGCACCAGGGAGAGGCTGCCAAAGCAGAGGCTGAAAAACCTGAGGGGTCCCTGTCCTGCCTCCCCCAAGCCCACTAGTTCCTGCCAGATCCTCCTCTGCATTGCTCTGTCGTCCCTCCGTCTCGGGCTTGTTCTTCTTTCTTCAAGTTTTGTCTGCTCTGGGGACTCTTCAGCTAGTGTGGGGTTGCTGTGGTCTTGCCAGTGGGCTGCTGAGCCTTTTCTCGAGGGATGTAGAGCTGCTGGACACTCCCCAGCCCCCAAGGGCTTCTCTCTGGAAGCCACAGGAAACACACCTTCTGCTGCACCCCGAGACAGTATATCCCAGGTATCTGAACAAGGAGAAGTTGCCCCCTAATTCAATTTTTAATCAGAGTGTTTGGAACATGTTGAATTTATTGCAGAAATCTGTGCTTGTTCTGGTTTTAAAGTCAGCTCATACCTCTTTCTCTTTTGGTCTCCTTGAACAACACAAGTTCGTTCTGGATTCCGTGGTGATGAACTAGGAGACTGGAATGGGACTGACACTGCTCTGGAGGACAAAGCTCTATTTTGTGCTCGGTGTTAAGGCCGGTTTAGGAGCCGGGTCACTCCTAGCAAAACCACAGTGTCCTACAGCAGTAGCCCCAGGAAGGGCTCAGCTCAGCTTGGCGGGCACAGCTATGGGAAATACCAAGGACTGTCACCTCTCAGGCACCTGAGACATCTTGCCCATTTCATATTCTGATAAAGAAGATTTGCACACCTTCCGAGAGAGAGAGCTGATGTGTGCGCTCTCTCACAGATGTCTGTAAATACATACTCGAATTCTCCTCAAAAGCTCCCTGGACACAGCGGCAGGGGGCATCCTCCATAGCCCAGCAGTCAGAATCGGAAGATTCAGTGAGGTCATGTGATGGCACCTTGCACTTCTTGGGGAGAGCACTTAATGTTGACCTTTCTTTCTTGATTTCACTTCCTTTTTCTTTCTTATTCTTACCTTCTCCCTCAAGGAAAGTCACCAGAGCATGTGTTTAATTTCCCATCTCATATGTGTATATATGCACAGGTATAAAATGGAAGATGTTACATCCTTTGGTGACTGATAAGGCATCTTTTCTCTGAGTTAGAGAGACTCCCTATTAAATAGTATTTACAAGCTGTGGCACTAGGCCATTGGAAATCAGAAGAAACAGGACTGGCCAGCTGCAGTTGGTGGGTGTTGGTGAGCACCCCAACACGGCCTAAGTAGGCAAGACATGGGTGAAATGCAGGGTAGAAACTGTAGGGATTTGGGCTACTTAGCTGTGAGGAGTGGAGGCGTGTTAGGCTGGTGGCTGCATGTGAGGAGATAGTGGTGTGAAAAGTCCATGGTGCACTAGATATCAAAATAGCACAATGATATTGGAGCCTGCGACAAAAGGAAAAGTTATTAGTATCGCTGATTTGTCTGGATTAGTGACCTTCACTGGCATAACCAAATTTCATAGAATGGGCAACTTATGCAACAGAAATTTATTTCTTATAGTTCTGGATGCTGGGGAATCCAAGATCAAGGTCATTCAGAGTTGGCTTCTGGTGAGGATGCTCCTGGCTTGCAGATGGCTGCCGTCTGCCTGCATCTTCACATTGGGGGTGGGGAGAGATGGAGATAGAGACAGGTAGACAGACAGAAGGGCAGTAGACAGACAGACAGATTGTTTTCTGTTTTCTGGTGTCTCTTCTTGAAAGGGCACTAATTCCATTATGAGGGCCCACCCTGATGATCTCATCCAACCTAATTACCTCCCAGAGGCCCCATTTCTAAATATCACTTTGGGGGGTAGAACTTCAACATACAGTTTCTTTTTTTGGAGGTAGTCACAAACAGTCTATAACACTGCTTTTATTTAATATTTTGTTCATTGCAGATTTTGAATTAAAAATATTCTGTTAAGACACTATTTTGATGACAGAATTTTTTTATACCTCCTTAAATTTTGAGTTCCAAGCCAATGCCTTACTCACCTCATCTTAGTCCTGAATCTGCTCTAGGAAACCCCCAAGTCCTAGATCTGGGGTGAGGGCAGTGGGCCATGGCATCACCCTGAGATAAATGGTCAAAGTCTGACCATCCATTGAATTGATTCAATACTGATTCTACATTTCCTTTTCTTCTTTTGATTATTGTTAAGAGCATGGTTGCATTTTCAACACTTATTTTCATTGTTCTTCAGTACTTTGCATTTCATCCAACTCTGCAATAACTAGCTAAAGGTAATATTCAATAATCAAATCTAATTGCCCAATTTTCTCATATGAATAGAAATAGACAAGAACCAGAGAACCCATTCTGAATCTGCAGCTTTGTTAGGCAAACTTTTGTGTTGTGTTTCACTAATTTATACTTTGCTTCAATTGCTTTCTTGGTATATGTGTATACACACGCACATACAGCACACATGTACGTAAACATACAATCACACATAGATACATATGTTACTGTTTTCAGAACCATTTGTTGATAAATTGGAGACCTCATGCATGATGCAGTCTGTTATATTCAATAGTCCAAATTCGTATTTCTTGATATATTCTAATTTTTATTACAGAAAATCCTTTTTTTAATCTAAGAGCTAATCCATGATCATGCATTGAATTTGGTTGTCAGATTCCATCAATCTCCTTAAATCTGGAGCAGTTTCTCCTTTCTTTGTCTTGTAATTTTTTGAAGTGCATTGACCAGTTATTTTGTAGACTGCCCTTACATTTGAATTTGTCTGATGTTTCCTCATGTTCGATTCAGATTATCTCTTTTTGGCAAGAATATCACAGAAAGGATGTGCCTTTCTCAGTGCACTTTATCTGGAGCATGTTATATTGGGTTATCCCATTTTGGTGCTATTAACTTAAAATAGTTTTTTGAGAAGACGTCATACAGCTGCTTTTAAAATACATAGAATATAAATTATTCTCTCCAATCTTTTTGTTCCCAGTTTTATTGAGATATAATCAACATGTAACATTGTATGGGTTTAAGGTGTACAACGATGATGATTTATTATATATAGATATTGTGAAATGACTACCACCATAAGGTCAGTTAGCACATCCATGCCAATGATGTTTACTCTATTCACTTATCCATAGGTATTAACCAATTTGCTTTAATATAAAGTTAGTTTCTCCTAGTTCATGCCATTTGCAGCAACATGGATGGAGCTGGAAGGGATATGCTAGCAGAAATGAGTCAGAAGGAAAAAGATAAATACTGGATTGTCTCACTTATATGTGGAATATAGAGAAACCAAACAAAATGGCAATAATTGGGGCCTCCCTGGTGGCACAGGCGGTGAGCGCAGTGCTGTGAAGCTGTCCACAGCCTCTGCAGCGTGGATTTGATCCTGGCCGGCTGACGAAAAACCTACATGGCGCAGCAGACCTTTCCTGTCTGGCCCGCTGCTCCCCTCAGCAGTGTATTTTGGTCAGTCTGCCTGTTTTGCTCCCCACTCTGTCTCTCTCATCCTCCCGTGTGTCTGACCTGTATCCCAGTTCTTGTATGTATGAATGGATAACTCTTAAAAATAATGTCAAAATGTCAATAAAAAATCAAAATTAGCAAGTTGACCATAGAACTGATCCAAACAGCAAAGGAGGGGGTGTGGGGGGCAGATAGTGGAGAGATGAACACAAAGGAATATGGTGATGGTTCATGGGTGATATGGTGGAAGGAGAAACTATGGGGACTACAACAATGTCAGAAAAAAATTTAATTAATAAAAAAATAAAGTTGTGAAGTTAAATAATTTATGGAGATGCAGTTTGAAACTATAAATGTCTCTTGTTCCTGGTTGTATTTTCACTCAATTGTTTTTGCATCCATCGATAATTTTTATTCCATTTTTATTTAGTTCTAACCATTGAAAAATTTCAATGAGATTTGAGATTTCTTTCCTGACCTGCGTTGTTGAGAAGTGTGTTGTTTAATCTCCAAGTATTTTGGAATTTTCCAGCTGTCTTTCTGTTGTTGATTTCTAGTTTAATTCCATTGTAATATGGGAGGAGGCAGTCTATGATTTTTATCCTTTTGTGTTTGTTCAGGTGTGTTTTGTGGCCCAGAAGGTGGTCTATCTTAGTGGCCATTCCTTGTGCACTGGAGAAGGATGTGTTGGATGGAATAGTTTATGCATATCAATTACATCCAGTTGATTAATGGTGGTGTTGAGTTCAGAGATGTCCTTACGGATTTTTTTGCTTGCTTATCTGGCTGCTTCTGCTAGATAGGTGTTGAGATTTCCAATTATTATAGCAGATTCATTTATTTCTCTTTATTCTACCAGTTTTGATCCTCTGTTGTTAGGTAATACACATTACCTAACATTAGATCTGCTTGAGATATTGAATCCCCTCTTACTATGTATTTATCCACTTCATCCATGATAACTTTCCTTGCTCTAGACTTTACTGCACTGGAAATGAAAACAGCTCTTTCTGTCTTGTTTTGACTTGGGTTAGCATGATGTAGCTCTTCCTCCACCCTTTTACTTTAATCCATATGCATCATTATTTATTTAAAGGGGGTTACTTTTGGATAATATGTAGTTGAGTCCTATCTTTTGATCCACTCTGACAATTTCTATTTTTTTTTTCTTATTGAGGTAACATTGGCTTACAACACTGTATACAATTTAGGGGAATAGGATCACACCTGTTCACATGTATGTTCCTACCCCACACCCACCACCAAAGCATCCAGTGTCCCCCATCACAGTCCATCCTGGTCTCCCTGCCCCTTTCATCACCCACCTCTCCTGGATGCCTCAGATCTAGACCATGGTGTTTAAAGTGATTATTGACATATATGGATTATTACCTACCCATTATTGCTCATATCCCTTTCTTACCCTGTTCTTCCTATTTTTTGTTTTCCATGCTTTTGCTGCTATTTGTATTTAGTTGAGCATTTTATGTGATTCCATTGTTTCTTCTTTAAAAATATCAATTTCAGTTGCTTGTTGATTTTGACTTTTTCTTTATTATAATTAGTCTTTTTCCTGGTCCCTTATTTAGGTTTTCTAAATTCCTGCTATGAGTGAGACCATCCAATAATTTTCTTTTTCTTTCTGGCTTATTTTGCTGAGCATGATCCCTTCCAGCTCCATCCATGTTGCTGCAAATCGCATGAGTTTATCTTTTTTGATTCCAACTATAAACCAGAGACACACTAACGGGGAGTGGGAGGGGAGGCGGGGAGGAGAGGAGGGATTAGGGCCAAAATAAGGGGGAGGGGGTGGGAATTGTATGGGGAATATAACCAAAATGAAAATGCTTACATTGTGCAAAAATGAAAAATGATGTAAGAATTATATAAAATAAAATAAAATATATAAAAAAGAATATTTTGAAAATACTAAAAAAAATCAGTTACACTGAAAAAGTTTTTAATGCTTGCAATAAACATTTACAACTAATCCAAATATACTTTCAAATAATATTATACTGCTTTAAAAGTATATTAGAATCTTGTTACAACATAATATTCCTAATTCTTCCCTCCTTTCTTTCCCTTGTCTTGTTCCTGCCATTCATTTCACTTATACATAAGCAAAATGTATCTATAGACACCTGTATAAAAGCATACATAATCAAATATATGTCACCATTATTTTGAACAGATTATTATTGATTAATAAGAAAAATAGGGTCTCCCCAGTGGCGCAGCGGTTGAGCGCTGGGTTGCGAAGCTGCCCGCAGCCTCTATAGCGCCTGTTCGATCCCCGGCTGCTCCCCGGCCACCTGAGGAGGGTCCCACATGGCGCGCAGACCTCTCCTGCCGCCCGCTGCTCTCCTCAGCAGTGTCCTTCGGTCCTTCTACCTGTTCTGCTCCCCGCTCTGGCTCTGGTGAGTTCTCTCACCCTCCCGCGCTTCTGACTGTACCCAGTGCTTGTATAAACAAACAAACAAACAAATAAATAAAACATGCCTCTATAAAAAAAAAGAAAAAGAAAATATAAAATTTTATTTTCACCTATTTATTCTCTAGTGTTCTTCCTTCCTTTATGTCGAGCTGAGCTCCTGACCCACATCATTTTCTTTTTCTCTGAAGAACTACTTTGGCTATTTCTTACAAGGCAGCTCTATTGGCAACAAATTACCTCAGTTTTTGTTTATTTGAGAAAATCTGTTTTTCCTTCACTTTTAAAGGATAAATTTGCAAGATTAGAGTTCTATATAGTTCCCCCCCCGCCACCCCAACACTTTAAATATTTCAATCTACTCTTTTCTAGCTTGCATGGTTTCTGAGGTTAAGTCAGAAATAATTCTTATTTTTTTTAAGATTTATTTATTTATGTATACAAGAACTGGGGTGTAAGCCAGAGGTGTGGGGGGTGAGAGGATTCACCAGAGAGAGCAGGGAGTAGAACAGGCGGATCGACTGAAATCCACTGCTGAGGGGAGCAGGGGGCAAGACAGGAGAGGTCTGCTGTGCCATGTGGACTGCTCCCTGGCCGTGGGGCGTCGTGTCTGGCCATACTTGATAGCACTGTCTTTAACCCCTGCACCACCAGGTAGGCCCAATAATTCTTATTTTTCTTTTTCTATCGGTAAGGCTTTTTTCCCTTCTGACTCCTTTCAAGATTAAAAATGATCTTTGATTTTCTGAAATTTAAAGACAGTACAGCCAAATGTTTGGCATAGATCATCCTTGGAGTTCTCTCGGCTTCCCAGATACATGGCTTGGTATCTGACATTATCTGGCATTAATTTGGGGAAATTCTCAGTCATTATTGCTTCAAATATTGCTTCTACTCGTTTCCCTCTTTTCCTTCAGTTATTCCCATTATGCACATGTTACACCTTTTATAGATGTTCTACAATTGTTGGATATTCTGTTCTGATGTTTTCTGCCCTTTTGCTCTTTAAATTCTAGCTTTGGAAAAGGCACCACCTTATCCTCAAATTTAGAGAATCTTTCCTCACTTGTATCCAGCCTACTAATATGCCCATCAAAGACATTCTTCATTTATGTAATTTTTTTAAATCTCTAACATTTATTTTTGATTCATTCTTTGAATTTCCGCCTCTCTGTGCACATTTTCTTGCATGCTGTCTACTTCTTCTTTAGAACCCTTAGTGTGTTAGTTGTAGTTGTTTTAAATTTCTGCTCTGATCATTTCAATATTCTTGCCATGTCTGATTTTGGTTTTAATGTTTGTTCAGTCTCTTCACACAGCGTTTCTGTTATTTATTTATTTTTTGTCATGGTATACCTTGTAATGCTTTGTTGACAGCTGGACATGATGTACTAAGTGAAAGGAATCGCAGTAAACAGACTTTTAGTGGTGAGGTGATAAAGTGTGAGGGGAGGAGAAAAATTAACTCCACCAGGGCTTCTTCCATCCTCTTAGGAGAGACAGGATTGCTGGAGGGCACTAGAGTTGGGTGTTTCCCACCTCCAAGATAGGTTAGGCTCTGATAAGACCTCAGGATGTTGGGATCTGGTCAGTAGCTTCTTCTGAGGACAGATCTCACTGAGAGGAGAATGTTCTGGCACATTTCAGAATGGTTCATTCTGCTTCTTCCTCCTGGAAGCGTGGGGGTAGTTCTCTGATCTTCACTAGGAATACATTTGGTGGAGCTCCTGGAGGTAAAGCTCATGAAAGTGTGGCAGTGCCCGTGACTGGGTTCTTTTCAATTTTTAAATCTCAGATTTGTCCCCACTCAGCCTCCAGTAAGTCATCAAGTATAGTTCAGGGTGACTATTCTGGCCCTGGTGCTTGTTGGTAGTTTGTGCATATTGAATTTTCTCTCTGGTACATTGAAAGTCTCATTTTTCTCCTGCCTTTCTCTCCAATTTTGGAGTGAAATTTCGAGTGGTTTGCTCGGTCACATCTAAGAAGAGTTGTTGATTGTTTTCACTTTACTTAGGTTTGAATATGGAGTGATCTCCAATTCTTTACCTGATAGACGAGAAATCAGGAGTCCATTGATGTTGATATTTGATTTCCATTGTTCTTTCTATATTTTCTAGTTGACCTTTCACTATAAGGAAGAGCTCTTCTTTTTAATTAATAAAATGTATTAATTTGCATCTATCTCTACTTTAATGGACTCATAAACTTATGAGCTTCTCTTTTATTTAATGGATTATAATCTTCCTATTACTATTTATTTTGATAGGCAAATCACTCCTGACTTGATTAGTGGATGTTCCTTCAAATTAGTACCTATGAGCTTTCATATGTTTTTATTTTTCCTACTTTCTGATGTAGCAAGATGTTCTAGGCTTGTCTAGTGCTTTTCCTGATCCATTCTTAGAGCAGTATGATTTTAATTCATTCATGATTTTCTTTTTAAGGGAGGTTATTCTTGCTGAGTATGGAATTTGGTTTCCACGTGGAAAGCTAGCTGCCTGCATGTTATTTGTTATGTCCACCTTACACAGCATATTCTCTGTATGATGTCATCTGCATTTCCTGTGAAAAAGTAACATCAGTAGAATCCTTTTCCTTTGTTCTACTTTGGTTTGGCAATCAAGCCTAGGTGTGATTCATCCAAATGCATTGATGTAGCATTTTGATTTAAGTCATTGATTCACTTGGGTATGACTGCATCAAACACGGTCCCTCCTCCCAAGAACTTTATAGTCTAGTGGGGAAGACAAGAAGAATGAACATGAAGCCATAGCAAATAGCAAATGAAATTATATAAATCTTCATCATATTATATGGTTACCAATAGTAGGTTTGTAACAGTTCTGAGGAGGAGATTATGGGTGAGGCTGGACAGGGCAGGTGTGAGTCCACACCTCATAACCCTCAGGACAGGAAGCCTTTGCAGACCCATTATGAACTCTATGCATATTTACTTTGTTTGGAATGATGAACTGTTTTTACATCTGGGTTCTAAATCTCAATGGGACACACTTAAGGATAAGCAGGCTATTGTAGTTAGCCTTGGTCTCACTAAATCTCCATACAATATTTCTTGAGAGCCTAGAACAGGTTCATGGTTTTGAAGAGAAGAACATGACCTTATGTGCTCCTTTTGTGACTTTTTTTTTTCAACTTCTTGATTGTCCTAGAAAAGGGAGCTCTTACTCTTTGTGAAATTGCTCTGTGAGTTTCTCTAAATTTTAGCAGCACAAGTATCACCTCGCAGAGAGCATGCCTGCATTTTTCAGACCCAATGATTTTATATTTCTGCACATTTTAAATGCCTGCGGTCAAGGAACTGCATTATACTTACTGGCATCTCCCACTGTGTGCAGTAATTATTGGTTTTTCTGAAACAACCCCCATTGCTTTTAGATGTGTGAGATGGGAAATATAGTGGTGGAATTTGTTGGCTTGTGTAAATATAAATCTTCTGCTACATTATCTTAATCTCATGGCTCTGGAGTGGGTTAGACTTTCTGTTGTAGAAGCAAAATCACTGTAGCAGTTCTAGATCTCACTGTCCCCAAACATCTTTTTAAAATGACACTGCCCCCTTTTAGAAAAGAAGATGGCCTTTTATAGAAAGGGGCACCTATATATTGAAAAGTCTCTTTTACATAAAAATAAAGTCATGGCTTAGATGATCTCCAATGTGTTGAGCTATAGACGAACTCAGGACAAAGGGGGACTTTGTGGTCACCCTAAAGTGATAAAATGTAGATAACATCTATGCTGCCTATGAAGATGGTTTCTGGCAAGATGGATTGTATTCTTCACAGTCTGTTCTTGGGGCTCACTCTTGGACCCACTGAATCCTGCAGCTTGGTGTCTTGTAATTCTTTTAACCAAGGCTATGCTTGGGATCCTAGGGGTGTGTTCCTATCCCCAAATAAATACTTGTCAAATCATGCAGCACTTCCAGATAGAATGCTGTGTGCTCCGTTGCAGAAACCAACAGTTGGATTAAGGAAATTCCCCAACCTGAAATGAATATCAGCTTGAGTTATTAAGCTCAGAAATATTTCCTGTCTTTGAGATTTACTGGTAGGCCATGCTTGCCTTAAGTTAAGGGGTCAGTTTTCCTGTAAGCACTTGAGCTCCCTTGCTATTTTGGGTAATCACCTCCTCACACACATATGCTTAGGAAGAAACCAGAGTGTAGTGAGTTGTGTTACTTTGTCCTGTGCTGCATGAGATCTCTCCCTTGGCCAAGTGATACTCTTGATACCCTTCTGCAATCATGTTGTAGAGCTTTTGATTAGACCTTATTTTATGTAATCCACCCCCATGTTAACAGGAATTCCTCCAAGCGAGGACAAGATCTGACCCGTGGTGGCCGATGACTCTCTCTTGGGATCTCCTGGGGACAGGCTGCTGCTTTTGGAACAGCCGTGTGCCTTGATCTTAATTTATCTGTTGTATTCAATATCATTGGAAGCCAGGAAAAGGTTAAATAACTGACCTCTGTTCCAGGGCTGTGATATCACACCCACTCCAAGCTCTCTTTGATCCTTGCTCTGGCAGGCCAAGTAGGGGAACTCCTTGGTCTTCCTGGGTTCCCAAACATTCATCTGACTGTTGATTTGTGAATTTAGTCTTCAGATTACAGTGTGATTTGATTGCAGGGTAAAACAAAAGGTTTTGACGGTCTACTAGGAAGTAGCTGATCAGACTGATGCTTTCCAAGTGTCTATGTGAAGATTAGTGTTCCTTTCAGTCACCCCATGGCTGTCGTGTGACAATTCCTGAGGGACAGGACATTGGGCTTATACAGTCTTCCTGTTTATGAGAACTTAGAAGGGTAGGCAAGGGCCGCTACAGAGAGCTCACAGTATTCGTGTTCAACTCAATCCCAATCCCAAAAAGATAACTCCTTGGGCCTTTTAATTTTAGCCTGCTTGGGACAAATTCAGATCTGCTGAAATAATGTCTACCTTCATGGGAAGCTAGAAAATATTCCCCAATATTCATTAAAAATTTTCATGTAGGAAAGAGAATTGTTGACTTTCTTGAGGGTGAAAGCCAATAAACCTTGAAAAAAGGAAAAACATTTGCAACAACCCTGTATGTAAATGATTAGTGCTGGTTTAGGAAGACATGGGTTCTAGATAATTCCCATGTGCACAACATCGTGCATATTATACGTACACAACCTTTCCTGTGAATCTTCCATTCCCGTCTGAAATCTTGTTGTGTGAACTCTAAAATAATGAAACTGCATTTAAAAACACGTTTTATAACTAGAATCAATGGCCATGGTGAGTTTTATCACAAAACCAAGTCTTAAAGACAGCATACTCAGCTGGTCACAGGCCAGAAACCAGTCCCTGGCAGTGAAAATAATACCAGTATTGGTTCTCTAGAGTAAGAAAAAAGAAACGCTTTCCCTTTCTCCAGCTTCCTTCTGGGGCTGCCTCTGCTATTTCTTTCTTTTTTTTTTTTAATAGAGGCATATATTTATTTATTTATTTGTTTGTTTTGTTTATACAAGCACTGGGTACAGTCAGAAGCGCGGGAGGGTGAGAGAATTCACCAGAGCCAGAGCGGGGAGCAGAGCAGGCAGAGGGACCGAAGTACACTGCTGAGGGGAGCAGCAGGCGGCAGGAGAGGTCTGCGCGCCATGTGGGACCCTCCTCTGGTGGCCGGGGAGCAGCCGGGGATCAAACTGGTGCTGCAGAGGCCGCAGGCAGCTTCGCAACCCAGCGTTCAACCGCTGCACTACCTGGGAGGCCCTGCCTCTGCTATTTCTATCCTGCTCTAAGAAGTCCAGGCTGAGGGTGGATCTAAAGATGGAGCGCGCCATCTTGCAAGTGTTAAAGGTCTTTGGCTGATAGCAGCCTTCCCTGGCAGTTCCTACTCTTGGTTTTCTGAGAGAGCAGAATCTCAATGCAAAGGAGCTCTTGGTTTTTGTCTTTTGTAGGCTCCAGAGAAGGTTCTTGGTCAAGAAAAAAGTTTTATTTAAACTTTTCAGAGGCAGGAGTAGCCAAGATTCTGTTTGCTGAGCCTCCTCTGGCCCACCCAATTTGAGAGTTCAGCCATTCTTTGCATAGGTGCCCAGTCTGGGCATCTGTGGCGTTTAAGGCTCTGCAGGGCAGGCTGCCTGGGAGAAAGAGAAAGACTAAACACCTGGGACTCATGGCTGCCTCCAGGATTGTAAAAAGTCTTATAAAAAGCGCACCTAAGACTGTGCTTCAGTGAAGGCTCTGGGTGAGACGAGCACTCACATTTTAAATAATTAAGAGTTGAGAGTCTTGGTTTCAGTCGGAAGGCGTCGTTCATTTTGAACATTTTTAAAATGTTTTTTTAAAGAGTCACACACCTTGCTGGACACTTGCGTCATCCTCTGCCCCAGCCTCACCTTCCCGGAGTGGAAGGTTCTGCTGGAGTCCCAGGCAGATTGCCGTCGCCGGTGGGGACCGAGCCACCCCACTTGCAGCAGGGGTCACCCGGGGGCTGCAGGCATGGAGAAGCAGCCGGGCACCTCCTGGGGCAAGGGACCCCGCATTACACTGTAACCTTTGGAGAGTCGGCGGCAGCTCGGCAGGCGTGGGCGCAGGAAACCATGTGGGCCCAGCTCGGTGTGAGCTTTAAGTCTCACCCAGGACCGTCAACAATGGGTGTGCAAGGGAGGCCGTGAGGCGAAGCAGAAAATGGCACGCGGGGCCAGCAGGGGCACTGGGCTGACTGGAGGCAAGCTTGGGGCCCTGTGGAGACCCTGCCAGCCAGAGCGAGAGGACCAGGGCCTGGGGTTCCACCAATCTCCTGCCCTGGGCTCAGAGCCAGTGGCTGTTATTATTGTTACTCAAACCCCCTCCGGGGGCCTTTCTCAGCTGGGGAGGCAGGAGCAGGCCGCCGCTGTTCCCTGGAAGGGCGACGACCCTGATGCTCTTCCCAGGAAAACAAGGTCCTCAGGGCTCTACGGTCGTCTCTGTGAGGACTTAGAGTTCCAGGCTGACGGGGATGGTGTCTCCTGCTACTGTCGGGAGATAAACTCCTTCCCAGTCCTCTGCTATCCTTCTGACAGCTGGAATTTGGAGACTTCTGGTATCTTCTAGTATCCAGTGTTGAGGAAATTTATTCCAAACTAGATGTTCTGTGATGCTTCTGATGTTTTTTATTTCTCCCGGCCATTTGTTTTCCGGGGTGGTCTGCTCGTCTGGGCTCACAGCTCGATGGCTTCTGAAGTTTGTAATGATTCTTTCTGTTCGTCAACTTTAAGTTTGTTGGAGAATGAAAATTGCTCGTGGGCACCATGTCGGGAGGGGGCAGCATCAATGCCAGTGTCTGTGCACAGTCACCGGGTGGACACGCTGCATTTTCCTGTCCTCTGCACCTCATTTGGCAAAGAAGGCGGCCGCGTGCTGCCACGGAGACTGGCCCGCCTGCTCCTCCCCCGAGGTGCGCTGTGCCTTGTCAAGAGCAAGCTCTATACCTGCGGCGGCTCCTACCCTGTCTCTCGTGGCTCTGCTGCGGGAGCCTGTCTGGTGGAAACTTGCCTGTTGGTGGATGGGGAGGGGAAGGCCCAGACTTAGCATAGTTACCCAGGTGTGAGTATTAGATATTCATTAAAAAATAACAAAAAGTAGGGCCTCCCCAGTGGCGCAGTGGTTGAGCACTGGGTTGCGAAGCTGCCCGCAGCCTCCGCAGCACCGGTTTGATTCCCCGGCTGCTCCCCAGCCACCAGAGGAGGGTCCCACATGGTGCGCAGACCTCTCCGGCCACCCACTGCTCCCCTCAGCAGTGTATTTCAGTCCTTCTGCCTGCTCTGCTCCCCTTCTGGCTCTGGTGAATTCTCTCACCTTCCCGTGCTTCTGACTGCACCCAGTGCTTGTATAAATAAATAAATAAATCTTTAAAAAAAAAAATAAATAAATAACAAAAAGTAACAACAAAACTACACCAGATGTGGTGCAGCCCCAGGGCCTGCTAAAGGGCTTTCCAGGAAGGCCTCAGCTGGGCCTCTCTGGAGCTCGCTGAGGGAAGGACCTTATGCTCTCTTCTGCTGCATGGGCAGGTACTGCAGCAGCCCGCTGCCTCTGGTCCTCATTTCAATGTTCAACATCACTTGTCATCAGGGAAATACAAATCAAAACTACCATGAGATACCATCTTACACCAGTGAGAATGGCACATATTAAAAAAACTAGCAACAACAAATGTTGGCGAGGGTGTGGAGAAAAAGGAACTCTTCTGCACTGTTGGTGGGAGTGCAAACTGGTCCAACCACTATGGAGAGCTGTGTGGAGATTTCTGGACCTACTAAACATAGAGCTTCCATAGGATCCAGCAATTCCACTCCTAGGTATTTACCCAAAGGACACAGAAACATCCATTCCAAAGAACACCTGCACCCCTATGTTTATAGCAGCACTGTTGACAATAGCTAAGCTTTGGAAACAGCCCAAATGCCCAAAGATAGATGACTGGATCAACTATGTTTAAGACCAAAACGTGAGGCTATGTTATGTGGGCTCCCGCCCCCGGGCTGTGCGACTGTCACCTCTGAGGGTCTCTAGTCTCCAAGCGCAGCGGGTGATGTTTTTGGAAGTCACGATACTTCCTGCCTCACCTCTTCACTGCTCCTACTCGTGCCAAGAGGTCACAGTATTCCAAATTAAGAGCAAGGTGTTTTATTTTGCTCTTATGCTAAGGGATGGTTTTCCAAGCAAGATATGAGGGTACCATCTCCCAGGTGTACATCTAAAATGCAAATGTACTTCAAGGACCACAGAATGGAATAGTTGAAATTGGGACTGTCTTAGAGAATCTGGATTTGGTGATTGCTGTAAAAGAGAAGCTTAAGGGCATGAAAGAGAAGCTTAAGGCCTTTCTTGCCATGAGGTCGTTTGGAGATCTTGTGAAAGTCATTGAGAGACTTGGCAACAACCTGAATTGGGCGTCACGATTTCAAGGCATCTGTGTTTTCCTCCCATCTGCTCCCCGTTCTCAGGGTAGTGGTGATCTGGACAACCTCAAGCCCCTACACTCAGGACAGTCGAGGGGCAGAAAAGCAGCAGCTGTTACTGTTCTGTTCTCTCAGACTCGAAAGCTTCAGTTAAGGGCCTCAGGCCTCTGGCTTTCGTGAAGGGCTTGCCCCCACATTGATGTTTCAAGTCTGGGTGCTCCCCAGCTGGAACCCTGAAATGCTTGTGTGGCATCCCTCAAGAAGGAAACTAACTTGAAAGAAACTCCCACAAAGTAAATCACCAGGACCGGATGGTTTTCATCCAAGAGTTGGGGAAGGAAATGAAGTGCGAAATAGCACAGATACTGATGAAGACATTAGTTCTCCATTAAAACCGCAACTGTGTCAGAGAGAGCGAGTTTGCTAACGGGATGACCTTATTGCTAAAGGGGTGAGATTAGTGGCTTATCTGCTACTTTTGAAAAACCTGGTCCACTTGCAAAGAATGACGCGAACAGGAACAACAGCGCAGCTGCCTTTACCCGGAGTAGGTAGGTGGGGCAGCAACGTGGTTCGTGTATAATATCTTGGTAAAACCTTGCAAAGAATATGCGAGTGAATATGTGACATTAGGCTGCTGTCTCCTGCCCCTGGGTCCCTGGCACACACACTGATTGTCTTGGCACTCTTCCCTGTAAGCCTGGGTTGGCCTACGGACTCCCCAGTTTTGTGCTCTTGACTGCCAGCGTCAAGTGACCAGAGTTGACATCCATATCAAGACTCATGTGCCCTCCTTGCTACAAAGATGTGTTTTATTATGGCCCACATTGGCTGCTAAAGCAGTCGTGAATAATGACAAGAAGGAAGTCTTTCACAGGTAGTTTAGTTTAGGAGCATGACAAGAAATATTTCATGATCTTTCTTCTCAGGATAGAGTTCACAGAACATCGATCTCTAGGGATAAATCGTTTTGTGAGAACTGAATCCAGATGTGTAATCCCAATCCAAACCCTGGTAAGGTCTTTGTGGGGGCCAGGGGAGTCACTGCCTCCGAGGCAGCCTGTTTCAGAAGGTTCTTTTGAGAAATGAGGATCAGCAGCAATAGCCTCCATTAAGCATTTCCCTGCAGAGTTGAATGAAAGTTGGAAAGGCTGAATCCTGCAACAGCGGTGACTCTGGGAGCTACAGCAGTGAGGAAAGTTCCGAGGAAAGATCTACACTGAGGCCCAGAGAGAACAGAGACAAGAATGTTGGACCCTGGAGAAGCTCAGTTACTTTTAAGAATTTATGGAAAACCTGAGGTTTCTTGAGACTGGCCTTCATGTCACACTAAGACAGTAGGGGACCTGCTTGCAGGTCTGGGAACCCCATGATCTGTGCCTCAAACATTTTGCCACTGGATCGAACCAAGCAGCCTGTTGCAGGTAACGATCAAAGCAATTTGGCCATAACATCTACCTCACTGCTAGTGGCCTCCTCATAAAGGGGGTGTGATAGGGCATACCCCCTAGAGTGGACTGTAATCTGTTTTGCTTAATCTGTAAAAAGATGCTACAGCCTTTGATTAGCAGAGAATCAGGACACAATAAAATGCAACTCAGCAGGGGAGAGACCCTGATTATTCTGTGGTTTCTCATTAGTAACTCGGGGCCTTGCCCTACCACAGCTTATTGACTGGGGGCAGCAGGTGCTGGGCTTCAGAGGCCATGGCAGCCATGAGACAGAGAGGCCACGGATGCTCAGAGCTGAGCGCAGCTCCAACCATGCTGGGTCGTCGCTGGCCTTGGTTGCATCCGGCGGAAGGAGTTGTAGGTCATGGCATGGGGCCATTTTGTCCAGATCCTTTAGCGCGGGGTTATCACGTTCCTGTGAAGACCAGGTGGTGGCTGCTCAGTGGGCAGGTGCAGAGAAGGAGAGGCGGGCGTCCGGTCGGCTCACTCTGCTGCTCTGCTTCTGAGTTTCAGTTTCTTCTTTAATGGCTGCCGGCAAGTAAATTGGGGTTTAACATGGTCCTAGAGCACAGGGAGCGATCTCCGTGCATTTCACCCCGCTGAGGATCGCTGAATCCAGCAAACAAAAGGATTCCTTATTCACGTTCCACAGATCAGTCAGCTGAAACTTAGCAGGGTTAAGTGGCTCCCTGAAGGTCAAACCAAGGTCAGAACCAGGCCTCAAACTTCTGCCTGCTGACTCCGAATCCAGGGTTCCTAGAGTTGTAGATGGTAGATAATGGACAGTTCACTTTATTTATCATTCACTTTAATGACAACAGTTTTCAGGGTCACTGGGCAGTGAAAATAGACCGCCAGGGCAAGGAGGTTCTCAGCAGCACGCCAGCTGAGCTCACCGCCATGTTCTCTCTTGGTAGGGTTCCGGTGCCTGGCCTTTGGGGAAGCCTGGGCAGGGAGCTGGCAGCGCCATGTCTGTGCTGGGTCCAGCTTTCCCTGGGCAGTTGGCTTCCCGTGAGGACACTGGACGGGGGTGGAGGGTGCAAGAGGATCTCTTCTGAGGTGTGAGGACCCCTGGCAACACACATCCAGGGGAGCGGCCTGGACATTTGTCCTGTAATAACAAACTTGCTGTGGTTTTGGCACCCAGAGGAGAAAAACAGCCTGAGGTTTTCAGGAGAGGCAGAGGGGAGGAGAGAGAGGATGAAAGAATAAAAGAGGCAAGACCAAAAGAAAAGCCCCATTTTTCATTCAACTTAAGATAATATATAATTGCCCTACATTTCATAGTGATTTGATATGGATTATAATACAGAAATTCCACTTATGCCATAGATATGCAGGTGAAATAAAGATAAATGGGAAATAAGGACTCACACCAAGGATGCTGGGGTGATCCCACAGGAGCAAGTTTCGGCAGCCCAGAAAAACAGAACCATTGTGTCTTTGTAAGGGAGACAGCGAAAGTATTTTTATTAAGATGCACCATTAATATCCTGTCGTATTCTTTGGAATATTTGGCCCATTGGAAATATCTGGGTAAAGGGAAATGTTTTACATGACAGCAGAAGTGAGTCTGGAAAATAGACATTTTTCCCACTTGAAGAAAACCTATCGAGCAAATAGTTTTTGTCCCTTTAAAATCATAGACTCCCTTGAGAATTCCCAAAATACTACACATCCTCTTCCCAGAAAAATGCAAGTTCTTACAAAATCTCACTTATAATTTTAGGTTTCCTAAAAACACCCAAATCTTTAAGTTTAATAACCTCTTCATTTAAACAATTAGAGATTAGATTTTGTGGAATAATTTTTCCTTTCCAAGAAGATTCACTGCACACAACTAAGATGATTGTAACGAAATCAAGGTATATAGCCGGTGTCACACTGAATATTCTGATTTCTGTGAAAGTCCCTGTGGTTAATTGCACATTTATTTTCTCTCAGTCTTTATTGGTTCTTTTAAAGATACTATACAGTGTATACACTATTGTAGTTTGTAACCGATAGCACATGTAATATTTGATAAAATAAGGTAAATTTGCCCATAATGATAGATTGATTTGGATTAAATATATATATAGAGAGAATAAATATGGTATATAAAGTAATACTTCCATTTATACAATAGCCCACACGCCATCAATAAACTCTCATGCTCTGGACTTGTGAATTCTTGGAAAAAATTATTTCCACATGTTCTTAAAACTACTTAAGAGTTTTGACTGGCTGGTGGTCTGTTGATTCTAAATATCTGACCTGTCAAAATGCCGTCTTTAAACTCCGGTGATGCAGAGAGGCTTGGAATTAGCCGGGGCTGAATTTATTATAGAACAAAGGGAGGTGCTGATTAGCACAGCCGTCTGAGCACAGGGGCAGAATAATCCTTGAATGAATTAGATGCCATGATTCTAAAACCACATTCTCTGAGTCTTGGGTCTTTGCCCAGAAGCGGAGAGAGGCCAAGCACTGATGCCATTTAAATGATGGGGCATCTCCACGGGGCCGTGGGCAGGGACACAGGGTCAGGGAGTTGAGGGTCAACCGGGAAGAAGTATTTTTCCCTGTGGTCCAGGAGAACTGAGGACTTAGACCCGCTCTGCGTGCGGTGAACGCCCAGACCAACAGCTCATCTGATCAGTTAAAGTTAGAGCTGGATCGGCCTGGCGCGGTGGAGAGCGCATTGAAGTGCCAACAAGTAAGATTGTAATTTTTTATCACTAACTAGGAGTAACACTATTTCTCTGCATTTTGGTGGGCTGCATTCAAGGCTAGCATAGAGGCTGCCAAGAAGACGAAGTGAATTAGTAAGCCCTGTCCCCCTAGCATGCAGGAGTCATGGGCGGGCTCTGTTATTTCTTGGCAATATCCGGTAGAGCCTGATTATTCCCGGGATAGAATTCCAGGGAAATTGACCTCTGTGAGTCATCTATGGACAGGACACTAAACCCACTTTCTGATTGATTTCCCATTATGCTGTCTTTCCTCTCCGCTGGCTGGTAAGCTGTAGAAAAAGCGTGGATTTAAAAAACAGCATTATGTAATAGTGTTGATGGCGTCCCCCAGAAGAGCACCTTCCGGGAAGGAAAGCAACAGAAACACATCATTGTCACCCCCTATCCCTGGGAGCAGCAGCGCTTGAACCACAAGCCCAGGTGCTCAGGAAATCTCCCGTCACTCTGAGATGGGCCGGGACGTGGTGCCATGCCTGCAGCTTCTAAATACAGTTCAGGCTGGGTCATCACGACAGATGCTGTGCTGGCATGGCTTTGGGGTTCAAGTGGGAACTCTGACAGTGCTTAAATGCCACAGCCCCAGGCTCCGAGTCTTCCTGGGCCGGGAAGGGAGAGGCAGCGTAGAGTCTTGTGGGGGCGAGGAGAGGAGCAAGCTTGGCAAGGAAATCTTGCTGCCTCGGCGACACCACCGCTCCTTCAGAGGCGACGCACACCCAGCAGCACCCCAGCTATTTTAGAAGCTGTCAGTTTCTGAGTTGCTGACACACTTGGAGGACACTGTCTCTTCAGGGGTCATTCTGACCTTTCAAGGTAAGCAGGCGTGGGACAAACAGAGCAGGCTGCGGCCAAGGTGTTGGCCGAGGAGCGAGCGGAGTTAAGTAACGTGGGCAGGATGACTCAAGGGTCAGGCACCGGGTCAGGGATGGCGTGTTGACTTTGGGATTCCCCAAAGTCTCCCCCCCAGGAGACAGTGTCCGGCAACGCCCTACCTCTCCACCTCTTCTTGTTCATCACCAAAAGTCTGCCCTGGGGTTCACATCTTTTGACAACTCATTCTCTTCCTGGGGAGAGTTTTAGAGGAAGGACAGAAGGCAAGAGAGGTTGGCCCTTTCCTGGAGGGGTCTGGGAACTTGGATTCTCAGTCTTGCAAGTGTCTCCAGCTGGGGTCATGAGTTGTGCATGGAAGGACACCGCCAGTAGGATGGTGTTTGTTTCCCTGCCACTGCTTGATGCCCTGTGCCCCCAAAGTGCATTCCCCTCTGCAACCATAGTGTTAGATTTGAGGTTTTTTGAAGGTGTGTGGGATGGCGGATGAGTCCAGACTTGGTGAAAAAAGAGCTGGGTCCGTTTCTTCTCTCTGATACTTCTGGGTGAGGGGTGCAGGGCACCTCACTTCAGTCTCAGTGACCTCATTTGTCAGGCCGGGTTTTCATACCCAACTCTGGGCCTCTCCCTCATGTCCTTGGGAGATGCCTTTAGGCACTAAATCTTTTCTGCTCCAGGGTAAGTGCTCTTGACAAGGTTGTCAATTTTGAGGCAGGCACCTGTAGCCTCCCAACTCATTTCTGCCTTCCCCACCTCTCCTGGGCCGTGCCCTTGGGATGCTTCTCCAGCCAGGACTGGTCTCTCTGCTTCTCTGTTCAAGGCAAGAGTCTGCTTACCTCATATCCTTACTCAAGAACCAGCCTAGGTTGTTTCTTAGTGGCCTGTCTTGTTCTCGCTTCTTTCAGATCCTGGTCATTTTCCCTCTCCAGTAACGTGGCAGTCATCACGTAGAGAAGAGCGCCACAAAATCAAGCTCTCTAATTTGGAACTTTTACCATTTCTCTGCTTTGCTTCTGCCTGTCTGTCATTTCTCCTGACAACATTCGCTTTTGACCTTTTAACTCCTCGATCTGAATGATATTCATTTTTATTATTTTCTGAACCGTGTTCTCTCCTATTCTACATTGAAATTTTCCTTTACGAGTGTGTACTCCAACTGAAAGAGTACACACCTCCGCGGTCTCAGGGATGGACGGGGAAGTGACTGGGAAAAGGTCTTACCCTTTAGGTCACTTCCCTTTTCAAATGATGGAAAGAACTAGCATTTCAGATGCCCCCTGTGTGCCAGGAGTTTTACTGAGCGCCGCTGACATTTCTATTATTTTAGATGAAGAAATTGACTTTTAAAAGTTAAGTTGTTTGTCCAAAATCACATCTGGGTCCCTTTGATTCTAAATAAGAACTGCACCTTCTCTTTATCCTGCTGGCAGCATCTTTGGAAACCCTATGTCACTGCATGCAACAGGGGTGCTAGCTTTGTGGGGTGTGGAGGAGGGTCAGCCTCCATCTGTACAGAAGTCACCCTGGTCTGGAAGGAGAGCACATCCCTGCTGAATCCCACCTCTCCCCGGCATGGCCGGTGCCAGCACTTATTGAAAGCCTATTCCTTTCCCCATATTAGCCTCGTGCCCAAGGGCACACTATTTTCCGAGTGTCATGTAGAGGAAAGTTAGTATCTGAGACGTTTCTAGATGCTGAACTCTGACTGCTTCTTATAGAAGTGACTGAACACATGCACTGCCAGAAGATAGCAGGCCAGGCCCTGCCAATTAGTTTTTAACACAAACTGGGGACAAGCTAGTGGAATTTCAATGGTTCAGATTATGTGTGGAAGTGGCCCTGTTGGGCTTTCATTGGGAACATGGAATTCGATTATGATACCTCATGACTAGGGATTTGTTGGTCTCCTGAAGATCAGAAGGATAGCATCCACAGTTCTTCATCTGGCTCCAGCCTGCCCTCCCAGAGCTTCTGTGGTCTCTTGTCTTCTCTTGCTTTGCTAACATATAACATTCATTCTTATTCATTCACTCATTCATTCATTCAATAAAATAGCTTCTTATTGGGTGCATAATTGGTGCCAGACACTGTCCCAGGTGCTGAGGATACCAGAGGAGCAACGCAGATGTGGCCCAAACTACCTGATGTCTGTTGACCCAGTAAGGTCGGCTGACCCAGTAGGGTTGGTTTTGTCACCTTGCGTCTGCCTAGAGCTCCTACACCTGGAAGATGTTTCCTTCTTCAGTCCCCATCTCTGTCTTTTCATCTTGCAGACATCTCTTAATAAGGCAGGAAAGAATTACAGCCCAGAAAAACCCTTGGGCTGGAAGGGGGTCTTCTTACTTCTGAACTCATGTAGCATTTGGTTGGTATTTCCTTAGGGACTACGGCATGAAAGTTAGCATCCATATACATGTCTTTTATTTTTTTAAAGATTTATTTATTTATACATAAAAGAACTGGGGTACAGGCCAGAGGTGAGGGGGGTGAGAGGACTCACCAGAGACAGAGTGGGGAGCAGAACAGGCAGACTGACTGAAATTCACTGCTGAGGGGAGCAGTGGGTGAGACAGGAGAGGTCTGCTGTGCCATGTGGGTTGCTCCCTGGCCGGCTGGGGATGGAACTCGTGCTGCAGAGGCTGCGGATTGCTTCATAGTGCGGTGCTTAACCCCTTGTGCCACCAGGAAGGCCCCATATATGTCTTTTAATAGTGACAAGGTGTTTATGTAAACACACAGCTATATTAGTAAATCATAAGATTTTCACAAAGCAGGTACTAATAATATCCTCATTTTACAAATGATTAAACTAAGGCTGAAGGAGGTTAAGGGAGTTGCTGAAGATCAGACAGCTAAAAAATAAGAAAAGAGCTTTGGAACTTGGTCTTTTGAATTGTCAGCCCCAGCGTGCCATGTGCCATGCTGGAGTTTGACTTTTCTGCTTTCAGTTGGCATCCATTCTTCTGCCTCCTGAATGATTTTATAAGTTCCTGAGGACCCAGGTCATATCTTGCCTAGCTTTGTACCCCTCAAAGTATCTAGGACATTGCCAGGCCTGGGCAAGATCATCAACAATTATTTGCTGAATAATTCTAAACAGATGAATTTAGAAGATGACCTGTCCAGTACTGTGCGTCAGCCTTGGAACGCTTACCCTCTTCCAACAGGATGGCTCTCTGTGTTTTGGCTTGATATGTTGGGTGCATTTTAAACCTAGTGTAGCTGGCTTGTGGTCTCCTGAGTGTAATTTGAAGGGCACTGCACAGTCCTGGCTACACTGAAACATCAGGCCTACTTATGTGTTTGAAATTGCCACCATCGAGGTACCGACACCCAAAGAAGTTATAATTGTTGCTTGGAAACTAGCTGTTTAGTCCTTTTCTCTGAGCACATGCTTGCGAATTTATTTAATGGTCTTCAGTGGGAATATTTGAACAAGGTCTAAGACAAGTTCTAGGGCCTTGGGGGAAAGCCTCCTTTTCACCTTTTTCACTTCCTCAGAATTAAAAGACCGTGGTAGAGTCCAGGGTGGAGGGGTATGGTGGCAGAAGGTGGAAAGTAGTTGTGGTTGCAAAGAGCAAACAAACGCTGACTTGGGGATGATGTGTCACTTCATCCAGAAAAAATTCCAAGGCCTCAGGGAGGGGCCTGTGTTGACAGCTGCTGGCCTAAAATTGACTGCTAAATCTCGAAGACCACCCAGTCCATCAGGATCAACTTTTAGAGAAGCTCTGGTGCAAGAGGTATTTCAGGCTGAGTGTTGTCCTGTGGCTTGCAACCAAATTTTGCTTTTGCCATTTGTTCATTTTCATTTTCATCAGGGATATTTTCTGAACCAAAAGTGAAACTCACAAACTTTACTTGTATGGGGAGAATGAAATAAAATATCTGAAATTAGAAAATCCAGGACCCATAGAAAATCCAGGTCCTTTATTTTTTTCTTGGTTTTCCTGATTAACTTGATTATGGGCATATAAGCTGATTGTTAGTTTGATATTTTGCTATTTGAATAGTGCTTTCGCATTCCTACTGATCAGATGAATTCTCCGTGGGCATAAATATCCATTTAGGGCTGCAGAGAGCTTTTGGACTTGGACCTCTGAGCAGAGCCAAATTCTGCACAAGTAGGAACTATTTCAGCCTCCTCTCCCTGCCTTTTACTGCTGTCCTTGCACATTTCTCAATGTCCAAACATCTTCCAAGTACCTTCTAATGTTATTTTGCTTCTTCGTCAAAGCAAGAGCGCAACATGACAGTGATAGTGATGTTTAGTGATCTGTCTGTCACATTTGATGTTTCGTTCCTAGGGGACTGGAGACAGAATTAAATTACAACACAAAGGAAGCCCTTTTGTGATCCTGCTTATTTACTAAAGAATGGTACGTTGGTGAGGAGACCTAGAATATTCCGGAACATTCCCGATGTGCTGGTGACTAGGGAACACTTTCACCTCACCCTGCTTTGAAGGCTCCCTCTCTCCCAAAAGAACTTCAGACAAGGGTCTGTTTCCAACCGCTGTCTTCGACAGCACCCAGGGCGTTAGCTCTGCACTTCCGGAGGGATATGCACATTGCTCTGTGGTCTGATTCTGAAAACTGGGCCGCAGTCAAGAGTGGAAGGAATATTGACTCCAGAGCCAGACTAACTCAGATTCTACTCTGCTGCCTCCTGCTTATACATATGAGAAAGATCTCTTAATCTTGCCAAGTCTCAGTTTCCTCATTTGTTATATTTCTTCCTTTTTTTTTTTTTTTTTTTTGCTTCTGCCCTCGAACCATACTGCCACTTGAGAGGCTGAAACTTGAATGACATTGAACCTTTGTCTGATCAACAAGACATAAAAATGAACCTCCTGCTTCTTTGCAAAGCCTCTCGAGCAGGGTGAGGTCTGGGGAATGGCTTTGGGACCATGCCCAGGGGGCTGCGGGGCACTGACAGAGGTGCTGCTTGTCAGGTGGAGACTGCTTGAGGCAGCTGAGAGAGATGAGCTCTTAGCCTCCTTAATTGGCTTATTGGCAGGAGAATTGCAGGCTTCAGGTTACCTCCCCCTTTTCCCAAATAGAACTTGGAGGGCATGAGGAGCTCAGAGCCCTCATTCCACCACTGAAGTCATCTAACGGGCCCCTTGAGTGTTTGCTTCCATCGTAATTTTAGTTTAATCCAGCCCGGGTTATAGTGCATTCCCTTGAAGCTCTGGACTGGGTATCAAATGTGGGCTCAGCCCGTACTCAGGTTAGTGCCAACTACTGCTCCTGCCATATTTAGAATTACTCTATGAGAAGTTTCATCACCAGCTTTCACTAAGCTACCTGATAAAATCTGACATCCCAGAACCAGTTTCCACTGTAGAGGTCCTCTCGAAATAGGCATTTGCTTAAGCCCGGTACAGAAAGTGCTGCCTGGCTAGAAAAGCTGTGGTAGCTGCCCCAGTGTCTGAGGGAGGCTGAGGTGGCTGTGGGAGCCTTGATTTTACCGACTTAGGCAGTAGGCCCAGAAGTGGCATTGCCTGCCCAATGCTGGGAAGGAGGTACCTCTCAAGATGGTGCCATCCCTGTTGGCAGAGGAGACATGATAGATTGCTGATCATCTATCCAGGTTGGACTTTGCTCTTTTAATTTAGTTTCAATCTAATTTAATTTAATTTCAGACTATTTTCTCTCTTGGGGTGAAATGTGACACCTGTGGTCGGGTCTTAAGGAACTGGCATTTGCACCATCTCATCTCAGAAATGGCTCATCTCTTACCATACTTGACAGGAGTCTGCTCTCGCCTGTCCTCTGCACTGAAACCAGACCGTCTGAGCTCGCTTGCACAGGAGATGTGACAAAAGCACTCAACTCAGTTTTTCGAATTCATAGTCTGGAAATGCAAACAGAATTATTGTCATTTAAAAGAAAACTTTAGTATAAAGAAAAAGTTTCAACTACAAATTTGACATCAAAGTTCCACCTATAATATAAGCCCCGTGCGGTCAGGGATATTTTTGTTTTTGCTGATGTACCAATAATGTTAAAGAGGGGCCCTTACTAAATTTTAAAGAAATCGTCTTTCAAATGCGTTGGATCTGAGCCTCCACCTTCCCCTCCATTTCTTATGTTGCTTCTTCTGCTCACATATGTGCTGAGCCCCAGCTATATCCATGTGCTGCTGATGATCTAAAACCAGCAAATTCACTGCCTTAAATTCTGTCCTTTTAATTTCTGTGCTTTTTCATAGTCATATTTCAACTCCATTCTTAAATTCACCTTGTGAAGTCTTCTTGACCCTCAAGTCTTGTTGAGTTTAGCTTACAGTTTGATTCATGCAATAATAAAATAGCTTCTTGATTTATATTTTACACATTGCCCAATATATCCTCCCTTTTGATGAGGTAGGTAGCATATAATCTCGTGCACATTTTGTGAATGAGAGATGGAGACAAAGAAAAATTGAGAATATCATGAAGTCTTCTTGACCCCCACACACTGGTCCACTTCCTCTTGTCATTGGCTTGCTTGCTCTTCAAAGATCCTTCATGCTTTGTTCCTGTAGTGCTGGAGAACCTATCACAGCGAGTCTCCTTTTGACAGTTGTGAGTCCGTCCTACCAGACTCTGAGCTGCTTTACAGCGAGTGCCTGTTCTAGCTTTACACACACACACACACACACACACACATACACATCTTTATATTTACAATGTATATGTCATATATGTTAACGTATAACAGTCTATACAAAGTTAATGTCATATATGTTAATGTATAACCTGGTCTGTACAAAGTTAAATATATTCACAAATACGTGAAATTCATTGGAGACAGAACTGATGTAATCTGCATTTTGGTGTCAATAGTATATAAAATAGAGATAATGGTAATAGCGCTTGTGCTTGTTCTATTAAATGATGTTATACATTTCAAGTCTTGGATAGTTGCTAACACACAGTGAGTGCTCAGGAGATATTGACCATCATCAACTCTTTGGTTGGGATGGTTTTTGTAAAGTGACGATCACCTCACTGTCCAAAGTCAGTAACGCTAAACAGAATCACAAGATTTTGTTTTATCATAAAGATATAAGCATACTTTTTTGAGCAATAAGTTATTTTCTCTGAGTCCCAATAGCAAAGGCAAGGAAAGAGTAATAGATAATGATAAGCAAATAGTAAAGGTAGGAATCTAGCGCTGCTGTTCATCTCCTCACTCATGAGTGTCAGGCTCCAGGAGTAAATGTTCTTTGTTTCGCTGTAGGAATGATTGACTCCTTAAATCATTAGTTAGGTGGAGGTGAAAATCAGCTGGCAGACTCTGAAATACGCTTGAATAATGTCTAATTTTGTTACTAACTCAAGCATTTTCTATACATATCAGTCAAATCAACTTCTGGCTGGTTTGGTGTGTCACACTTGGTTGTCTTAAAGCTACGCTGCTAATCCATCCACTAAATATTAAACTTAAAAGGGGCTTGCTAGCATTGCTAATTAGATGTGCCTCGTTATAAAGATTAAGGAAAATGGTTATGTGATTTGACAAAGATCAATGACAGTTAACTTAACCCATTCCATTGTGAGGATGGTCTGCATAGTTGAGAATGGCTGCACTGCACAGCTGGACTTAGCGTGGTCTTGGGGATACCATCCTTGGATCAGTAGGTCATGATATTCTCGATTTTTCTTTGTCTCCATCTCCTCGTTCACAAAATGTGCATGAGATTATATGCTACCTACCTCGTCAAAAGGGAGGATATATTGGGCAATGTGTAAATATAAATCAAGAAGCTATTTTATTATTGTATGAATTGCACTGTAAGCTAAACTCAATTTCTTTCTGTGGGCACTTAGTGTTATAGATGAACTGAAATAGCTCAGAGTTAGAAAAAGAGTGACACTGTGAACCGATGGTCAGAACCTCTTTCCTTAGGTTTTTTTCCTTTGGGGGCTGGGGAGGGAAGAGTTATGTTGATTTGACCCTGTGACTCCTATGATGTTCTTCAGCGCCTTGTAACCTGCTCAGTGCGGGTTCCTTGTGTTTTCTCCTTTAACTTGCTTAGTTAAGTGTAATGTTATCACTTATGTTCCTGATTTACTGAAATTCCCCTGTTAAAATACTCTTCACAAGGGCTATTTGATAGTCAAGAAGTCTTTCCAGGTCATTCAAATGAGCTCCTAATGGTTACTTTTTGAAGGCAGGAAGTCACAAATTACCAAGAATAAAAGAACTTGAAAACACAGAGGTGTTTTCTGAGCTTCAAGGGGCTGGTTTTGTTTCTGAATGGATGACCTGATTTGGTTGAAATAATTTGCTATGTATTTATTACATTCATGACGTAGGGAACTAAACTCTATATCCTGGTCAGTAGCTGAAATTTTTCATTTGGTTAGCCTAAATATTATATATAACCATGGTTGAGAAATATGTTTTACAAAGGTTGAAATGTCATTTTTACCTAGACTGTTGATCTTAACTGAGATTACTATTTTAAGTGTATCAAAGGTATTTTGCTTCATAGGTAGCCCTAGCTACTCCAGGAGTTTTTTAAAACCGATTTTATAAAATATAATATTAATATTATTTCCAAATTATCATATCTAAGAAACAACAAAGAACAAAAATGATGTAGTATATTCATGTTATTTGAAATGTGAGCATTTCGTGCATAAAAGCACTGGACTCTATTTTACCAGGGAGTGAAACTCTAGAAACAAACACAGTGTTTCCAGGGAAACAATAAAATCCTCTTCATGAACTAGAATGCCAAGACCCCCACACACTGGTCCATCTCCTTTGTAGTAACTCAGAACTCTGCCCCTCACAGCTGCCTCTCTTGTGGATGCTGTAGGACACACAAGGCAATCTGCATTTGTATGCAAAACTGTGCAATGTATTTGCCTTGGTCTGTGACTATTTGTGACTGTAAATACTTCCAAAAGGAATCCTATTGTGTAGCTTGGCAGTTCCTAGATTCTGGCACAGTACTGGGCACATAGTAAGTACTCAATAAACACATAATTTATCAATGCTAACGGAGAGAAACTTCTCAAGGATTGGGATTCTGTTTCAAATTATCTCCATGGTACCTCATATGGGGCCACATGCTGATAGGTGCTTATTGATTGATTTGATTGAAGCTATAAACAGAAAACCCACTCGATTCTTTAACTTCTATGATCATGTGAATCTGGATTCCCAGGTTTTTTCCTCATTTAACTTGTCTCACAGACTTTAGCCTTCTTCGTTGTCTTCCGCAAACAGTTTAAAGTTGATGCTTCCAATTGGTGTTTCCTGGCTTGTCGCTGAGAGTTGGGCTAGAAGGATTCTGACTGTCTTCAGGACATTAGAGGTCCTTTTAGTTGCAAGATGAGGAAATAGGTTCATTCTGTTGAGTAACTTGTCCAAGGCAATTACTCCATCCATTTCATGTTCTGTCTGAGTACCCATTTTATTCCAGATGGTAGCAAAATAAAAGTAGAGCCTCTTATTTCCTAGTTCTCCAGCCAGAGTCCCCATTCCAATTCCAACCCCAATTTGGTTATCATTAAACATTTATCACTTAGCGTCACAATACTCCCTTCCCTCCTTCCCTGAGCACGCATTGAAGAAAGCACATGTTCAAAATATCTCCAGGGATTTGCTTAGCTTGTGTGTTTCCAGCTTTTTCAGAACGGCAGTTTTCTCTGGTCAGAATTTCGTAACACTTTACTCCTGAAGGAAGAACAAGATTTTTTTTTTGAAATCTTGCTTTGAGAAGTTTTTGGAAAACTCATGATATTTGTGCTACAGAGGAGGTCTTGTCATATCACATAAACAAAAGGGGATTTGTGAATCTGTGTCTTGGGGGCAGAAGTATTGTGTTTGGCCAAGTGTGTGATGATGTAATGGCTCTGCTACCACTAAGATGGGGATTTGTCACCCAACAGCAGCTCTCATGCTGGATAAGTAGCCACTTTTCTGTGCTTGAAGACCACAGTTAGCTCCTGTTTAACCTAAGGTATAAAATGATAGGCTTAGTCGTGTAAAGCTTAGTTATTCTGGTAAAGGTGGTGAGTGGGCCAGTGGTTGTGAATAAACCAAGGCTTTGGGCAATGACTTCCCTGTTATTTAGGAGTTTGGCTCAGTTCTGCAGTATCCTGAATGTTCTAGCATGAAGGGTGAAGTGTGAAGAATTGGGGAGGGTTGGGGAATGGCGCTTTGTTCCCTATGGGTTTTGGAAAGTTATGGGAGATGCTTCCAGAAATGCTATTGGATTTGAGAGAGGAACACATTGGATAGAAGGAATGAAAATAAAAGCTTCTGTGGAAGGGGTTGCTCACAGGCCTCCGTGGAAGGGAGGGTGGTCGTGAGAGTGGTAGCATATGGTTGGCCCTTCTGTTGCATCACTTTTTCATTGTGCTTGTGTCAAAGACTGATGCCCAAGAGTTCCTGACCCTTGACAGCACTGAAAAGTCAGTTGTCAGAGTCAAACATGCTGTTTTCCATTTTCATATGTGTCTGTATTTATTTATGGGGAAGCAATCGGATTTCGAGATTTCAAGATGTGAAGGGTGGGTGAGCAAACTGGTTTCTTAGGCTTCTAGTAACATTTGGCCTAAGAAAATTGTACTGGTGATCTGAGTTTGGAAAATCTTAGGAGGTTCCGTTTTTGGCGTCCGGCCACTAAAAGTATAAAATGTGAAAACATTACAAAAAAGTCTTTTCTGGTAAATCTGACTCTGGTTTCTCTATCTACATGCCTTTCCCTCCCCCTTCATGAATACAGAAGATGCAGGAACGAAGGACCATCTGGCCCAGCATGCCAACTTTTTATTTGGTTGCTCTCAATCCTACCTTCCTGTTGGATCACCCCTCCCCTCTGCCCATACTTAAGAAACCAATCAAGGTGTCTCCTGAACTCATTTATTCCCTTTGTTTCAACCGCCTTCTTGGGTAACTTTTTCCATATGCTTACATCCTTGCTTCACAACATTTTTTTTTTTTTTCATTCAAAATGGCCTGGTTGGGCTCTTAGGAAAAGCTATTTATTCAAATATATGACCAAGTGCTTCTAAAGGTCCCAAACAACTTTTTGTTACTTTTGATGGCCAGGATATATAAATGGAGAAAAAATTGCTTTCTAAAAATAGCTGGCTGGTGGGTAGGGGGTGGTGTGCAATTAGAGAACACACTGCTGTTAGCACTGGATCTTACCCCAAGTGCCATGTCTACTCTAGATTTGGAGCTATCGTCTCTAATTGCTCTTCTTATTATTTTAATTTGGCATTTATTTATTCTGTTGCCCTACTTTGGCTTCATTCCCTTCAACATGGTGACATTAGTGCTTTTTATGTTGCCTGTTGTGGACCAATTTTCTTCAGCTGTTACTAAAACTTACTAAAATGCCAGATGTCACGTTGGAAACATGAAACCTGAAAGAAGGTCATAAATCACAAAAACAAACCATAAAAAATATAATAAAATAGCCCGAGTGCTGTGCTCTGGAGCGTCCCAACTTTAAGTCTCCCCTGTTCACCTCCCCCAGCCGGCCCCGTCTTCTGGGCCCAGAGGGGAGCTCCGCAGTGTCTCACCTGAGGTCTTATGTTTGTTTTGCAGATTCTGAGCAGAGCACTGGCTCTGACTCTGAGGTGCTCACTGAGCGGACCTCCTGCTCGTTTGACACCCACACTGACCTGGGTCCGGGTGCTGCGGGCCCCGTGCCTGCCACCATGTCATCCATGGAGGAGATCCAGGTGGAGCTGCAGTGCGCTGACCTCTGGAAGAGGTTCCATGACATTGGAACTGAAATGATCATCACCAAAGCAGGCAGGTAAGGTCAAGTGCCTTCAGATGCTCAGAGTCAAAGAACAGAGGATGAAAGTAGGAACTGTTACCTTTTTTTTTTTTTTTTTGATGTATATGTGGTAGGTAGATAGTGTTGGTGAGCCAAAGCAACAATACTCACTTTTCTGCATCCAAAGATCTTGGCAAAGTGATCTTGTGTTCACTGTGATTTTTGTTTTTTTCTTCTTCCAAGAGCCACTCAATCCTCAATCATCTTTGCCTTCATACACATTTTCCATTTACAGATGTGTTTCAGCTAATACTGGGGACCCATGGTACACAGCTACCAAGTGGTAGGTTCCAACACCAAGTGTTACTTCATTAGATAATGCTTTCAAGAGAAAATGCTTGCTCCCCAAACAATAGCTTGTATCTTCTCAGGATACAAAAGCAGCTGGATGTTTTTGAATGAATTTTGTTTATGGTAAGAATGTGATTTGGCACATCTTTTGACTCCTGCTTGTTGATCTGTTGATCCATTGCATTTTATTGTTGACCTGAAATTATTGCAAAACTTTAATGGTGATTGGGTGTATACTCTTGCGAAGCTGTGTGGGATGATAAAAGTTTTAAAAGCACAGTTTCTCTTGAAATAAGCACGTTTAATCTTTATTGGTATCTTTCATTTCCATAGCCAGGTATCTGTTTTGGATTCATACTCAACAGGAGAGTCCTATGAGGTTAGGATATAATTTTTATATATAGGGATGAGAATGTAAGTTTCATGGGAACCCTATGAGGGAAAATATGATAATCCTAAATATGGGGCCTCCCCTGGTGGTGCATGCAGTTGAGCGCAGTGCTGCGAAGCTGTCCACAGTCTCTGCAGTTCCAGCTCCATCCCGGCTGGCCGGCAAGGAGCCCACATGGTGAGGCAGACCTCTCCTGTCTCGCCCGCTGCTCCCCTCAGCAGTGTATTTCATCAGTCTACCTGTTCTGCTCCCCACTCTGTCTCTGGTGAATCCTCTCACCCTCCCGCACGTCTGGCCTATACCGCGGTTCTTGTATAATAAAAAAAAGATAATCCTAAATATGGATGGATGGGGATGTAAACTAACTTGACTAAGACCACATGGGTAGTGAATGCAGCTCCAGATTTCTACCCAAATCTATCTGACTCTAATGCAACGATCTTAACTATTTATAACACTGCACTGTTAAGAACTGGTTGTTTTGGCCTCTTGGATTCAAAATCAAAGTAACTCAATAATGATAAATTGGAGTAAGCTTTTGAGTAAATATAAATAGCTCATGAAAATTACAACAATTATGTTACTTTCATATTTTCAAAGCACGTTACATAGCCTAATGTCACGCCTACCAGAAAGACCCACCTCATTGATCATCAGCTATTTTTGTGGACAAGGATTGTGAGTAAAAGAATATGTAGGTCAGTCCAGGTTATTTGAATGCAAATAGAAATGCCCTCTCCCCCAATAGAATAAAATACCGCAAAAGCAAGAGGCTAAAATGCATAGGAAATCTTGTTCATTTTCTTTCTTTTCTGGTGCTCTCTTCCTTCTATGAGATTTAGTAGGTGTCTGCGGGGAGCAACTTTGAAGGAGAATTGCTTTAGTTTTTGGCATTGGGGTGGGTTTGGAGAAGAGGAATTTTTTTAAATAAGGTTTTCCCATTTTATTTTGGGCTTTTACTTACCATTATTGGTTCTGTATATCCCCATCATTTTTGTTCCTCATGTAATCCCCAAAATTCCTGCACTTCAAAGTGAATTCAGTTCACTTGCATAGCTCCTTGGCAATGCTTCCCTGACCTCATTTGTTCATCTCTTGCTGTGTTCTCTTTTTGTATTCTTACCTCTGAACTTTTTTTAAATTTTTATTTATTTATTTATTTATTTATTTATTTATTTATTTATTTATGCAAGCACTGGGTACAGTCAGAAGCGCGGGAGGGTGAGAGAATTCACCAGAGCCAGAGCAGGGAGCAGAGCAGGCAGAAGGACCGAAGTACACTGCTGAGGGGAGCAGCGGGCGGCAGGAGAGGTCTGCGCGCCATGCGGGACCCTCCTCCTGTGGCCGGGGAGCAGCCGGGGATCGAACCGGCGCCACAGAGGCTGCGGGCAGCTTCGCAACCCAGCGCTCAACCGCTGCGCCACCGGGGAGGCCCTTACCTCTGAACTTTCATGCTGATACTTAAGTATATCCAGCTATTCCCACCACAGATATACAGTTTGTTCTTTATTCATATCCTTTTATCTAGATTTAGAAACTACATCTATCACTTCTGTATTTGATAGCTTCAGTTGTAGCTATTGCTACAAGTAATTCTGCCCAAGTCATTCTGGGACAACTCGGAACCAGACAGAGAAGACTGTCTCTTCTGTGAATGTTTTTCATGTTCCTCCTCTTTTCCCCAGTTGACTTCTTCCTTTCACCTCATTTTCCTTCTTACTCAGTGTCCCTTTCAATTTTAATTCCAATTTCCATTTTCTTAGTCACACTATTTATGTGTGACTCTCTGATATTTTACCATTTTAGAAGCTCTCAGTCACTCTCTACTTCTTCTCACACCCAGATCATGATCCTGTTGGTTCAGGACCACTGTAGTCTACACAGCCCTCAATCTTTGAATGTACTGATGGAATCTGTGCAATCAGCACCATGGACAGAGTTGCTTCTAGGGATTAATGAACTGGAAGACAAAATAATTGACTTAAATTCAGTCATAAAATTAAAACCAAATGCATCTCATTTTGTGAATATAAAAGATTAATTTTCCTCTTGGGTGTTATGACTTTAGTTGATATTCTGTACTAAACTACTGGCAAAAAGTAAGAAAAAAAATTTTTATAGCACATTCTTAAGAAGAGGTTCAAATAAAGTAAGAATTTTAAAGCATGAGGAAACCTTAGAGATTATCTAGTCCCTTTCCTTTGTTCTATAGTTGGTGGGGCTAAAGTGACTTATTCCATGTCATACAACTCATTCATTTAACAATTTGGGTATTGGAAAGAGATGGGTATCTTCTTTACTCAAGATCATATAAGTATTAATTTTTATCTTTTCTCAAGTAAAGTACTTATCTTTACTCAAGATCAATAAGCAGGTATTGAATTTACAAACATCTAATTTCTTTTCTGGAAGCCATCTCTTTCAATGTAGCACAGACCATATAGATGGTTGAGAGGAATTCCATTTTCTTATCTCAGATAACAATGAGAGGACTTTCTCTTCATCCATGGCAAGAGGCTATCCTACCACTTATAAGACAGTTATAAACCTTTGTTGTGAAGAATGTAATTATTGTCCTACATTTAAACATGTAGGCAAAGATTCACAAATTTTTGGAAATAATTAATGTGAATCAAAGTTTCTAATCTATGCTAAATTAGGAGTAGCCTACCACCAAATTTCTTTAGCTTACCATAAGACTAAAATATAAGATTTTCTAGTTAAACTTGGGTGGGAGGGAGAAAATATAAAATCATAACTGGTAGAAGCTTCTGGAAATTTACAAAGTAGAAAAGAAGGAATGGTTATTATTTTTGAAAACATTTAAGAATTAACAATCAGAGGACGTTTGCTTTTTGAGTCACTTTTGACGAGTAGTGGGGTGTGAGATCAGCATAGAAAGCTCTTTATGTAAACAACCAGTGCACATTTGCAAGATGGCTGTCTGGGGTCAGAGTATGGTCTATGGCCATGAAATGAAGCAAAGCCAATTAGGCCATATGTGAATCAAGCCTGTGACCTTGACCTCATTAGCACTGTGCTCTGCTCTGCTCTACTAACTGGCCCCAGATGGTTAAGTTTAATGCAGCATTTTGTGTACAAGAACCCTAGAGCACATTTGGGGTAATCCAAAATTTTGAACTGAACACTTTTTATGTCTGGCTCCTAAATGAATGACATACAAAAGAGCTTGATGTTTTTTCTTCTTTCTTATGGTTAAAGAATAGTGAACTTTATTCTAGACTCCCTGAAATTCAATACCTCTTTTGGGCTGCTCCGTCTCCTCCTCTTCAATTATGAGACTAGTTGTGAAGTGCCACATCCTGACCTCACTTGCTTTGGCAAGTTTAACAAGCCATTGTGGTAGAAACAAGGTATTGCCCAGAGGCCACTAGAATTCATTTGGTATTTGCTCCCTGTTCTGCTGGGTCCTTCCTTTGACACACACGTTGACAGCCTGAGAATTTGCAGGAATTTTACTACAGTTTAATGCATTAAAAAAAAAAAAAAACCTTTGGTGGCCCTTTGTGTGCTGGTGGTACCTTTTAAAAATTCTTTTCTTGAGAAATTATTTTCAGAGTGGCCATTTTCAAAAACAATCAATAAGAACATTCTGATTACTGAGAATTAACTATGATGCATTCCTTAGATTAAAAGAGATGAGTATAAAGTAGTCAAGTACATTAAGTGTAAGAGTATAAATATAATCTTGAATGTTATAGTCTAATAGTGAATGTGTGTGTGGTTATACAAATTGTCTATCTATCTATCTATCTATCTATCTATCTATCTATCTATCTATTGAATACTAGTAATACTAGGGATTAACAATTTTATAAAGCAGGGTCTGGTATGAGTCATTTAAGTGAATAAGTCACCAAACAGATCAATTTAAGTTAATATGAGCTGCTGTTTCAGCTGTATGTCTTTAATGTATTTTTTAGTGGTAACTTCCAAAGTAAAAAAAAAAAATATCAGTCAACTTTGAGAATTAGAGGCTATTGGGCTTTGGCATCTCAGAGGTCCTAATAAGAACATCTCTAAGCTTTTGCTCCTGCTTCCTCTGACTACTGTGCTTACTCCACGTTCCCCTTCCCAGGAGGATGTTTCCTGCCATGAGAGTGAAAATCACTGGCTTGGACCCTCACCAGCAGTACTACATAGCAATGGACATTGTGCCTGTGGACAATAAAAGATACAGGTAATGGTGACTCAGGATGTTGAATTGGAGGCCTCGGAAGCAATTTAGGGCAGTTCTTAAATTCATTAGATGATGCATTTTCAAAGCGTGCACAGTGCAGAGAAACGGGGGATGGAGCATAAACCAGTGGGCTATGAGAGAGCACTGGGCTGTGAGTAGTCATCAGAGGAGCAATCAGGGCTCAGTACTGGTTTGGTCTGGAACCCCTCCACCCCACCCTCCTGCAAAAATCCAAGTAAAATTTTTAAGTCGATTAACATTGAAAGTGATTAACAAATTGTTGGATGATCTGGCGTATGACATGAGAAGTGAGTTGAGGGGGTTTATTTTGGAGAGGGGACAGAGAAGCGGGCCAGTGCAGCACATACGTGCTTATATGGGATGGATTACTCTGTGGATATGGAGATGAAGAAATGGAGAATTGGGTAAGTCTTCAAGAAAAACATCTAGTTAGAGAGAATTATTGCTCATTAATATGGGTTATGGGCAAGTTAAGTAACTTTCCTTCGAAATCATTAAAAGCCAACAGAGTCTCTGTGTCTCTTGGATGACTTTATACATTAGACAGAAAAGAGTTGTGACCTCACTGATTTCCGGAGATCTCAATCAAATCAGTGACTCATGGCTCATTTTTGAAGGGTCTAAAATCTGAGAACTTGGTCCTCAGCCCATGAATTTGGAAGTGAGAGCTGAATGGGCAAGACCAAGACTTGCCTGGTGTGGGGAAGGGAGCTGGGCAAGAGAAAAGTGGTCTGGACGCAGGACTTACAAGACCAGATAGTCTAGGGTCTGTCTTAGAGGATCTAGGAGTTGTGATTTGTGTTGTCTCTGTTTAGCTGGGGTCCAGGCCCCATGTAGTTGTTAGGCTTGAGAAGCAGGAACGTGTCAGATCCATGGAGAAAACTACAAGGCAATTGACATAGTGTGGAAATCTGGCCTCATTTGTGATCACAGCATATCACTGACAGTGGCCCTGTGGGGAAAGAATGTGGAAGATGATCACATTCAAAAGTAGGCTCATCAAAGACAACACTAGCTGGGAAGAACTGGTGATTATGCTTGCACTAAGGCACTAAGATCGAAATGCCTCACCATTCAGAGTCTCAGCAAGGAAATGGTTAACAAGTGAGAGGCGCGGAAGGTCTCCGCACATGGCTGTGTTTTATACGACGATATGGAAGATGTTTTTAATAAAGAACCGAATCCTGAACAAGTGGTCAGTGGATTATATGGTTCGCATTTGAAAGGTGAAAGGTTGCCGTAAAATACCTTTTCCACAGCTCGACACGTGGGTTCAGGATGCCTGCATGCACGCAGGGGTGCAAGGCAAGGCGAGGGAGAAGAAAGAAAAAGTGTTGTGAGAATGTTTTCCTTGCGAGAGCTGCAGCTTTGATCATTAACCACAGCATTTTTCTGCCCTCCCCCACTCCATCATGCTCTACCTCCACTTCATTTTCCTTGGGTTTCTACCTTTCTTTTTCTCCTTTGCATTCTGCTCAACCCGAATACTCCGTTTCTGTCGTCTGTTCATCTCTCCTGCCTCCTGCCTCTGTGTGTGTCCTGGATTTTGCTCCTTCCTGCATCTGTCTCTGAATTGCCCTCTCTTCCTGTCTCAGATATGTGTATCACAGCTCCAAGTGGATGGTGGCTGGCAATGCCGACTCCCCTGTGCCCCCGAGAGTCTATATACACCCCGATTCTCTAGCTTCTGGAGACACTTGGATGAGACAGGTGGTCAGTTTCGACAAACTCAAGCTGACCAACAACGAATTGGATGATCAAGGGCATGTGAGTCAAAGAATCCCTTTTCTCTTTTCTTCTTTCTTTTTGCTCCAAAGCTGGGTAGCCTCAACTTTTCCAGTGGGTAAAATAAGCATCTCTTACGTAAAGATTCTTTAAAGTAAGCATCGATGTCTAATTTTTCGCCTGTGAACTTCCATTTATTACCAATCTAGCATTTAGCAACTATCTGCTGCACATCAGGTTGTTATCAGGGTATGCTTCAGGGACTTACCGTCAAGGAGTAAAGAGAAATACAGAAAATTCAACAGAAGTGGAAAAAACCTCAGCATTCAGCAGAATAACACAGAGGGCAAAAAACTCAGGGAAACAACTAAAGTGACAATTCTGACTAATTTGTCAAAAAAACCCCACAAAAAACCACACTCATTTATAGGAGGAGAGGCCTATAGGACTTTCCAGGTATAACTGGAACCTGATGTTATCACTTCATCTTTGGTAGTAAATCCTACGCTGAGTTCTCGACAAAATCCAGGGAAAACTGAGGTAGCTAAAGCCATGGTTCCTATTTCGAAGGAAGCTGCAGGTTTTGAGGGCAGGAGAATGCACATTTACAGTCCCTTGCTCCTGGCCTAAGACAATGCCTGTGAGTTCAGCAACGGAGCACTAGCCTGCAGGACTTAAAAACACCATGAGCTCATGCTGAAAACTTGAAGCAGGAGGCAACTGACACCTGCCTGAGATTGAGACATTGTAGTAGAGCGTTGTCTACTGGAGCCCAAACAGTCGTTCTGTCCTGACCCAGTGAGAGCAAACAGCCCACCCACCACTTGTGACCGGGACGCTCTGCTGCCTGGTTCACATAACACGATCCGATCACGTAGCCCTTCCTGCCTTGAGCAAGGATGCTGATTTCCAGTTCCCTGCACATCCCGCCAACAATCCCTGCTCTCCTCATGCTTCTTTCCTGTGATTGATAGTGCACGAGAGCTTAAAAAGCTGCGTGGACCTTCGAGCCAGGCCTGGCATGGTGTCCCCTTGTCATTGCAGATCATCCTGCACTCAATGCACAAATACCAGCCTCGTGTTCACGTGATTCGCAAGGATTTCAGCAGTGACCTTTCACCCACCAAGCCTGTCCCTGTGGGGGATGGGGTGAAGACGTTCAACTTTCCTGAGACGGTGTTCACCACAGTCACAGCCTATCAGAACCAGCAGGTAAGGGGCTGCCCTTGAGTTTCCTGATGCATTTTTTTTTAGATTTATTTATTTATTTATACAAGCACTGGGTACAGTCAGAAGTGAGGGTTGGGAGGGTGAGAGAATTCACCAGAGCCAGAGGGGAGAGCAGAGCAGGCAGAGTGATGAACTGCACTGCTGAGGGGAGCAGCGGATGGCAGGAGAGGTCTGCGCGCCATGTAGGACCCTCACCTGGCAGCTGGAGATCGAACCGGCGCTGCAGAGCTTCACAGCCCAGCGCTCAACCACTGCGCCACCGGGGAGGCCCTGCATCTGCTTTTAAAGGAGCTTGTTTATGCTTTTGGTGAGAAATGCTTAGTCCTTGCACATGGCATTGAGGAGATGGAATAAGAGACACCTGTCTTGCAGTGCACACATGACTTTGGTGATGACAACATGGTAATGCCTAGAAGCTGCTGGCATCGTCCAGATTTAGATCAGAGACAAGGTCTTTGACCAAGATGACAGAGCCTCCTAAGTCGATTTCATGTCCTTTTGTACTTGGGCTTTCGTGTATGGTCTCTGCTGCGTCCTAGTATGTGCTCATATCTGCAATTCATCTGTAAGTTCTGAGACTTGGAAGATCTTTTCCTCCTACCTACCATTTTCTGTGTGGCCCCCACCAGGCCCCCTCAAAGTCATCCAGCTCCTCAAACTTTAAGAGCCACGAATTCCAGACTAAATTGAACTTCATGTGATCACCAGCTACAGCCTAAGATCTGTATGTTTTTACGTCTATTATAAGTTCAGTCATGCCATCAGTATTGATTGGGAACTTAAAATGTTCCAAACCTAGTAGAGAAATAGAGCTGATTTACATATTTCTACTTTAAGAAAAAGTTTCAGTTGCGCAAAGACACATACTGATAATTCAGTAAAATAATTAAATGACAGAGGTATGGACAGTGTGTTTCAGAAAACTAGTCCTTTTCTGAAATAGAGATTTTGTTTATTTTTTTGAAAGTCTGCATCATTGTATTTGGGGTCTCCTTGGAACAAAATGAACTTTTATGACAATATTCAATACTTTTTGCATGGCATACTGTCTTTAGTACTCTGACCATGAAAGCATTAAAGGAAAAACATTGATTTAGCAAATAACTTATGAAGTACTGACAATGTTCCGGGCGTAGAAAGGGATGTTACATAATCTTTGGTTCACAAGGAAAGGCTATTTCTATCTTTCATAGCAATTCTGGATAAAATTCCTTTCTTTTTATCTTCAGAAAGAAGATAGAACTTAAATGTTAAGTACTATATGGCTGTTGAGATTTCTCAACAACGGTAAAGAGTTCCCAACTTTAGATTTTCCTTGTGGCTGTTACATTTGCTTCAAAATAGAAAAGCTTTAGTTTCTTTTGGGTGCTAATTAAAAATAATTCAATCCTCCTAAACTCCCTAGATGGTAAAATTGCAGAGGCCTTGGAAGATTCCTACAGCAACTTTTAATAATTAAGATTTTTTTACTCTGATACAAGATAAAGCAGCAATATAGACATAGCCTTTGGGGCACCTGGAAATTTGGGATTAATTTTGGATCAGAAGAAGAAAATAAGAATCTAAGCTCTTTGGGTCACTGGCTGGCCTTCCCAAGACCACCCTAGCCTTTACTTTAATCATCAGTTTCTCATAAAGGCAGAATGTGGCATTAAATATTCCCACCTTGAAATTTAGGTAGTAGAGCAAACTAGAACACTGAAGAATACTCTATTTCCTCAGTGAGATAAGTTCTGGAGCCAGGAGAGCTGACGTGTTAACCCAAATTGAACCTAGAAATTTGTAAATCACTGTGAGAAGGAAATGTGGCTACTTGTAGTCCCTTCTCTGCTCCTATTTTATCTCATCCTTTGACATCATTTGAGTACATTCTACTCATCTAAATATTTCATACATCTGGACTGGGGTGGGGGACTGTGGTGGTTTGGTGGGAGTTGGAGACCATGATTTAAGGTCTTGGGATTTGACAGTGGACAAACCTGGTTTGCTTTCTCACATTCCCACACGTGAATTGTGTGCCTATACTTAAGTTTCTTAGCCCCTTCAACTCGTGTCTCCTGGCCTGAGGCTGTCCTGGCCTTAGACCACACTTGGTCGCCATTGCTGTACCGCTGGGTCTCACGGGCACGAAGGAGAGTGGGACATCGTGGAAATTTTAAAGAGTAAATTCTTCTTTAAAGAGAAAGTGGATTATTGGGAATTGTGGGGATGCCTGGCTCACGGAGGAATTATACTCGAAAGGGAACACCTTTGATCTTTGTCTTTCTGTCCTGTTGGTGAGTTCATGTTATGCTGAAATTCAAAGTTGGTGAGGGCCTCCCCGGTGGCTCAATGGGTTGAGCGCAGTGTGGGGACCTGTCGGCAGCCTCAGCAGTGCCGGTTTGATTCCCAGCTGGCCAGGGAGAAACCCACATGGTGAGACAGACCTCCCCTGTCTCGCCTGCTGCTCCCCTCAGCAGTGTTTTCCTCAGTCTGCCTGTTCTGTTCCCCACTCTGTCTCTGGTGGGTTCTCTCACCCTCCTGCGACTCTGGCCTGTACTCCAGTTCTTGTATAAATAAATAAATCTTAAAAAAAAAAAGTAGATGAGTCATCCTCAATTCTGTGCATTTTGAAATCAAGATAGCAGCTTTGCCTGTTTAACAAGTCCCTGGATAAATTAGCAGGCATGATTGTTTAACATTCCCTGTGGCTATGTAGATAAGGTTTAATATAACACAGTGCTTTAGAATCATGTGTACTAACCCCAGGTCTTCCCCCGGGGATCCTGAAGTCTGTCCTGAGAGTGAGAGGTGTTACCTAACAATGGTTTTCATTCTTGGCATCATGAAGATGCCAAGTACCATAAACTGTTCTCTTTTGACAGCTCTATCCACCTATTCCTGTTCTCATTTCCCTCAACCTCCTAGAATGAAAATAATCAACACTTATGGCAAAATATTTTGCTTCATATATTTCTTTTCAAGGGAGTGGTTCGGAGGCCTACGAAGGCATCTAAAGGAAAAAAGTCAGTGGTAAGTTCTCAGGAACTTGTTGGGAGAAATGCAGTGAAGGAAAGAATATGGAAGGAGTGAAGTTGAAACAAAATGTGCTGAGTCTTCCCAAGGAAAGGCAGCGTCTCGCTTCACCGAGAGCCAGGCGAGGTGTTCGGAGACTTGGGCTTTGGTCGTAATTTTTTCTGTGGTTATGTATGTCGCTGTAAGCAACTTATTTTGTTTTTCTGGGCTTCTGTTTCTTCTTCAAGGAAATGGGCCCCTGACCTATGCTTTCTAAGGTCTGTTAGCTCTGAAATTATAATTTCTCCCTCCTTTTCTTCCTGCATGCTATTTAATGAGGGTTGGGAGCAGTTATTTTTAGCAAACAGAGGCAACTGACACATGATTTTCTAGGATTGAAACTGATTGGCTTGTTCATGTCTGTGAAAGATGTTTTAATCCCCACAACATTCAGATCAACACAGCGTTAGTAAGTCCACCCTTGAGAAGTGAGTATTTTGCGGCTGGTACACAAAGTACCCCAAACTTTGCTGTTTGTTTGTGACTCTTCCCAGACCTCTCCGTTGTTCAAATGTGTTTCCCGTTGACCTCAGTCTTGTCACCTAGGACAGACACCAGAATCTCTCCCCATCCAATCTGTCACTAAATTCCATTGCTTCTACTGAAGGGATATTGTCTTCTTCCTGATCCCCTTGCTTCTGCCTTGTTCTGGGCCTGCCTCCCCCGTTCTGACCCGTGAGCACTTCAACCCAGTCACGTGGACAGTAAGCCCTGTGTCTCGGGAGTCATTACATATGCTTATTTCTGGATGAATGTTCCCAAAGCATCATTTCTCTGTCCAAAATCATCATGAATCCTTGGTGCCTGGGGAATAAAGATATCCAAGCTCCCAAGTCTTTGCATTGGGATTGTCTGTGGCTAATGACCAGCTGCATTTCTAGGCACATTTTCTGTTCATCTTCATTGCGCATCCACAAGAGCTGAGCAATCTAGTTCAGTTTTCACTATTGTTAGTACTTTAGCTTTTGCATGTTCTGTAGATGTTCTAGAAACCCTTTGTCTTTATCTGTCTGGATTCCTTCTATGCTTCAGGTTTAGTGCAAATTCCGACCCTGACAAGCTTCCTTGCAATTTTCAGCTGCAAATGAACATTCCCTTATTCTGTATATGTCTGTGTCTTATTGTCCTTTTCATATTTTGAGCTTTTTGAGGAAAATGTTTCATCTTCTATAACAATCAAATCAGTGAGTCATGGTAGAACACACCAGAGCACAAGTTAAGAGACTTGGGTTCTAGACCCACCTCTGTGTCCCTGCAGACCTGCCTCCACTACCTTTCACCACTCACTCACCTCATCTGCAAAATGGTGGCTTGGTGTGAATTGGTGCTTCTCAGTTCCCCATCTACAGAGAAGTTATTTTTCTGGTTCCCCGAGAGATGAGACAAATAGAGACAGTGGAGGAAGTTTTCATATATTAAGCATTTTCATAGACTGTACATTACTGTATTTTGAACTTTTAAACGTTTTTTGATACTAAAATGTCATTTATTTATGAAATAATGATGATAGGACATAGTTGTTATCTCTCTTCACTTGGTAGAATAACACATTGGAGTACCAATGCTGATCTTTCCAATATTTGAGGGGGAGTTAAAGATAATCGATAAAATTCTGAAACTCAGAAACTAAGATGAAGGACACTTCATCTCCACAATTCTAAGATATCTGTGTCTGCCTCATAGTACATAACACTGAATCTATGGCTGGAACAGAGCTGAATAAATGGTTAGCCACCATACCTCCGCTAGCAAGCACCCCATCTGTCTGTGGTTTGCTTCTTTGGATAGAAGTAGTAGGAAAGTGTGAACAAAGAGTTTCTATTTTCATGAACTATTTTATTCTTTTATTTCTTCTTTTCCTATTCCTTCCTCCCACCCATGCTAACTGACCCCACGTTCCGTGCCTGCTAGCACACAGGAGCTATTGTTGCTATTATTTGCTCTCACAGTGCCAGCTTGGCAGGGTCCTGGCTCAGAAGGTATGTTGTGCCCAGAATCCCATCATGGAGAATAAGGTGGTAGAGGTGGGAATAAAGGTGACTCTACATTTCATGGTTTTTCTTGGAAAAACAGGTCCTTGTGAAATGCACAGGGAATTGTCATCGCAGTCTTTGTCTTCTCTAAGGGAAAAGGCTGCTAAAACTTAGTGTTTTTTCCAAACAGAAAGCTAATTAATTTCAAAAAGTCATAATACTGTTACCCTCAGGTAATGCAGTCTTATTTCTTTTTTTTTTTAAGATTTATTTATTTATACAAGAACTGGGGTACAGGTCAGAGGTGCGGGAGGGTGAGAGACTTCACCAGAGAGAGTGGGGAGCAGAACAGGCAGATGGCTGAGGAAGACACTGCTGAGGACGATAATTGGCTACATGAACTAGAGAGAAAGCCCGAAACCACAGCCAGTTCTGCGTCAGCAAATCCTATAGGATTTCTGACTCACTCATTATATCCTAAGCTACTGAGTCAGTTTTGCTCTAACTTTCCAATCAAACCAGTGCAGAATTTTTAAAAAAAATATGGACTTTTAAAAATCCTGATGGAATACATTTCCAACAGTATGATAAAAAATAAAAACAAAATAACGAGGAGTGTCCCTAAGGGAAGGGCTCTCGGCCTAGGTGCTGTAAAACCATACGTAGGATAGTCGAGTTTCATTGTCTTTGTAGGTCATGCTATTTCTATCTGCTATATCTATCTATGTGCATTGTGAAGTGTACCTCGTTTATTAACTGCTTTGTGTTTCTAGGCAAAAAGCAGTGAAAATGATTAAGATTAATAGTGGCAAGCCAACAGCCACCCCCTCGTGTGCTGTAGCTGTTAATAACTCTGATTACACTAATCACTACAATGTCATGGAAATAAAATCAGCGAGAATTGTGCTCATGACCTTGCATTTTCCATGTGTCCTCACTATCATTGGCCCCTGTTTGAACATGGCTGTTGTGGAACAGCTTTAGCTGCACAGGATATTACAGATCTTGCTCTACCCGGACAGACAAAATTTAAGACTTTGTCTGTAGTGGCTTCAGGGAAACAAATAGGATCGAGGGAGTTGTTTGGTTTATATTCTTCAAGCCTTGTTATGGCTCTGGGATTCATCATCCTTGTTTCCCACATCATCATTCACTCATTCACTCACTCATTCATTGAACAGATATTGAGCAGGGACCGTGCGTGATAGCTTGCTCTGCTGAGTGAATGGCGTGTCAGGCAGACCTAGGTCCTATCTAGGTCTTCCAGGGAGAGAGACAAAGAGTAAATTTGTAAACAACGAAATAAATATATAAGTATTAACTGAGTTAGGAGCAAAGAGAATTAAGGAGACTGCAGCTAAAGGGAGTAGCAGAATTATACTTGGGAGGGATGGTTAGACCTCTTTCAGGAGATAATATTTAAAGTGAGGAGATGAGGAATCAGCAAGATGATGATGTGAAGGGCAGAGGAGAGGACTATTGTCTGGGGGGACAGTGACTGTGGGGGGCCTGAGCCGGGAGAGTTCGGCCCCTTCCAGGCAGGGAGCAGCTCAGCTTGGCTGAGCCTGTGGACCGAGTGAGGAGCGTTGGCTGGCATGGAGAGGCAGGAACCAAGACTTGCTGGCCCCGCAGGGCCAAGCAGGAGTTTGGGTTCAATTCTGAGCCTGTTGGTCGTCACTGTAGAGGACAACGTGATCCAAGTATGTGTTAACAAAGACCATGTTGGTTGCTGTGTAGACACGATACTGGACAGGGCCAGGCGTGGACAAAGGAAGATCTGTTTGAAAGTTATTTAGAGTTGTTTGGTCAAGAGACATTGGTGATTGGACTACAATGGAGAAGTTATGCAGTTATATCAGGTCTAATTCATCGTCATGAATGTGGCGCAGGGTTGAAAATTGACTTCTCAAATGTGCCTGACATACGTAAATGTGGGCATGTGGCCTATGTGAATGTGTCTAACATCTACGTGATCTATAATGTAGAGCATGTAGAGAGCAGATATGCCATTATAGAATGTCGTCACGATATCGTGACATTAACACATGTGACACAAATTAGATAATATGTAATTTTCTGTAGCTAATTTTTCAAAAATGTTTTTTATTGATGTAACCTTGGTTCACATCACTGTTGGTGTTTCAGAAGAAGAGGATCCCCTCTCGGGCGCTGTGTTCCCACGGTGCTCCCACACCAGAGTCCACCACCAGAGTCCCGTGCTCCCTCCTCCCTTGTGCCTCCCTCCCCCTTCCTCTCTAGGTGCCTCCATTCAGTGGCTGATTTTCCTAAGAAGCTTTGACCTCTAGGTTGAGGTAGAGGGAATGTAAACTTTGCAGGTCTGTTTGGGTGAGATCTCATGTCATGCAACTTGACTTATTTGGGGTAAATGATCAGTTTTTGTTTTTTGTCCCCAGATTTCTCCCTCTCATCCACTAATCTCGATGGCTTCTGGATGTATGTGTGGGTGCAGGGGGGAGGTGTGGGCTTCTGTGTCCTCCTTATGGCTGCTGCTGGTCTCTGCGCTGTTCTCCAGGCCTCTCTGGCCTCTGCAGTGGAGGTCTCGGCCGGGCAGGTCCTTGTGTCCGTATGATCTACTAGGAGCAGATCTGAGTGTGTGCTTTTAACTGTGTCTCCATCTTGAGCAACTGGCCCCCCTGGCTGGCTCAGTCTTGCCTTGGGTCTCGTTCAGGTGCCCTGCTTGACTCCTGCCCAGGCTACTCCTCCAGCATGTCAGGGTCACCCTGCCATCCCTGTGAAGGAAGGGGTGTGCCTCCGAGTCCCTGACACACCACAGAAAGGAAGTCTGGAGACATGAACTCACACCTCTTACTGCCTCATATATAGATGCTATTTTCACTTTGATGCAGCCACCCCCAAGGATGCAGAGAAGCCCCCCTGTCAGTCTCCCCGCTCCCACCCTTGGATTTGGCTTGAATGGGGGGTTGCTAAGGCACGTGCCAGTCTTACTGCTTCACTTCTTTTTTGTCTGTCTCCTCTTTTCTCATATTCCACTGGGACGAAAGGCGAGGACTTTTACTTTTTCCCCACCTGATGAGCCCTCACCTCATGTCACATCCTTATCTTGCACAGGAGTGAGTTTCATGGCTCTGTTATTATCATGGCTCAACTTTCTGTGCTCTAGAAGACTCTGGTAGGACCTGAGTTTACCAGGCTGGCTGTTGCTAAGGGAACCATGGGACTATTATAAAAAGGGGGATATCGAGGTGGAACATACGTTGGTTTTCTCCTCCAAAATACCATTCTCATTCCCCTCGGTATTTGCAGACATAGTTGCCAGACAGTCATTTGCTGGGATTGTAAGGTGGCTCGTGGCTGGAATGACCTGCGCTGCCTCCAGGCATCTGAACACCTAAGCAGGGCAATACAGTGTCAGGAATGCACCCTCGGCCGGCAGCCCCACTCGCCTTCTCGCTCACTGGTCCTCTCCCCACGTCCTGTGCTCTGGCCAAGCAGGTCTCCTCCGGGTGTCTTGAGAACGCTTCAGCCCTGCCTGCCTGAAGCTCTGCTTACATAGGCCTTTTCTTACGAAGTGCTTCCCTGGTTCTTTTCTCCCAACCTTTTTTAAATTTTGATTTTAAATTTATTATAATTACCTTTTTTCCCTGGTCCCTTATTTGGTTGCCCTATATTCCTCTTATAAGTGAGAGCATCCAATATTTTTCTTTTTCTTTCTGACTTATTTCACTGAGCATGATCCCTTCCAGCTCCATCCATGTTGCTGTGAATGGCATGAGTTTATCTTTTTGATTGCTGAGTAATATTCCATGGTGTATATGTACCATAACTTCTTGATCCAGGCATCTATTTTGGGGGCATTTGGTTTGTTTCCAAAGCTTAGCTATTGTAAACAGTGCTGCTATAAACATAGGGGTGCAGGTGTCCTTTTGGATTAATGTTTTTGTGTTCTTTCTTCCCTTCCTGTATTTTCCACTAAACTCCTACCCATCATCCCAAGCCTGGCTCACATGTCTCCTTGAACATGAAACCTCAGAGTTCTTTGGCGTGGGTGACCCCTGCTTCCTGGAGGTGCTCACAGTGCTTTGTTCTTAGTGTAAACCTCATCTTTTTCTGGTTTACATTGTAATATTAGTGCATATGGATTCTTTTTCCTTCTAGATTATAACTTTTTTTTTGGGGGGTGACAATATACAGATAAATACTGGCTATCTGGGACGCTGTCACCAGCACCACCTGCTACATGCTTTGCACACAAAAGGCCCTTGATAATCAGTCACAACTAACCTAAGCATACTCCAGTAAGTTCTCCCAGTCTCACTTTTGAATCTCTGAAACATGTATGGAGGTGTTGTTTTTCCTAACATTTGGTGGCATTTGTCTATTAAATCTCCATGCTGGCTCGTCGGTTGAGATACAGTTCATGCGGTTTCCCTTAAACAGTGGGAAAGAGATTTTTGGCTATTTCTCCCAGATGCATGAAATAGAATGTCATTATATTTACAGGGGTCTGTGGAGGCCCCCAAAACATGGAAGCACAATCATATATCAGAAACCTCTATCATAAACGAGTTGGTCAGGATAAGCCAACTTGAAAGAGAAAATAAAATATTATAACCCCAACTTGAAAAGAAAATATGGTGTGTGGTTTATTGCTGTGGATTACGGAGCAAGAAAGAACTGATTTTAAGTCAAAAGCAGAAAAGCAGTGACAGTCTTTTAACTCAACACAGTATTTGCACAGCAGACACTGGAATTTCAAAAACCAAACCTTCAGGCCTCTGCTCTGGTCTATAAAGTAGATGTAAAATTGCCTTGGCTACATTATTAGGGCTACGTTATTAGTGTGCCATTCTAGAAGCAAGGAATGTTTAGGGGGAAAAATAACTTTGTACTTTCAAGTCAGAGTCTGTTTGTCAGAATCTCACATTGCATTTTAAAGACCTTTAAAGACTGTGGCTTTGGGAAATTCCACTCGGACAAAGTGAGAGGGAAGAGAGACTTGGAAAGATTTGCAGCTTAGGAAACAGCTATAGCAGACCTAGTGCTAAGCTCTACAATGATCAGAAATGGGAAGATGATCTTAAATAATGAGATTCCCTTCTTTCTAGAATTTCTCCCCATTGTGAGTACCTGTCCTTTTCTGGGCTCCCTAGTCCCCACCCATCTCTATTGCTCAGATGTAGTAAGTCATCAATATCTGCTTCATTCACAAAGTTATATAAAACACTCCCCTGACCGAGGTTGAAAGCAGAAATGCTAAGCTATACATGGAATTTGTGGGTGTGAGGCTTGTCCTAGTCTCAACACATGAGGGTGTATGTGTTCAACCATTGGAGAGAATGGATTAGAGAAGGACTTATGTGCTGAGTGGATGTGGGATCACCTGCCCGTCTGGGCACAGTTCCTTGTGCCAGGCTCGCCCAGCCTTATGAAGCTGCCTCTGTTTCTTCTGATTTGCTTGTGAGCCTTGGGGACTGATAAGGTGCTTTGCTTCCTGCTCCATCCATCACCTGTTTTTAGATTTTCCTCTGTGTGCAACCTTGACAAAGCCTAGCTACTTTTATGTTTTTGTAAGACCACTTGAGGTCATTCAACAATCCCTAGTGGCAGCAGAGGCACAATGCAGTGCAATGGGAAAGAAAGCCCCAGAAAGCCCAGACAACTGGCGGAGGTGGGCTGTCTGGTGTCCTGATTCCTTGCCATTGGATTGATGGGATCTACTCATTGGCTCGTTCATCCATCTGCTCCTTCATCAGCTAGCACTATCATGGTGCCACCCGTGTGTAGCGTGGACCTGGCTATTGCTCAGTTGTCCATTCTGATGGCTTTCTCTGGGCAAGTCATTTATCACCGTTTTTTGGGCAAGAAGGGTGAGTAGAGAGAGTTTACAGAGTCACATACTGGGAAAATCTTGGCTTTTAGGGAGAAGTGGATCAGGTGTGTCAGACATCTGTGTGCCAGGCCCAAGAACTATGTCAACTTCAATTTAAGTTGCACACAAAAAGGAAATGAAATAAAAACAACAGCTCTATTAACAGAGTCTTTTCGTTAATTTTCTAGGCAACCAAAAAAAAAAAAAAACTCAGTTAATATAAATATAATTCATCCTTTTTTGTTTATTTCCAGATCACCAGATTAAAAATAGACCGGAACCCTTTTGCTAAAGGATTCAGAGATTCTGGAAGAAACAGGTAAGAATAGTTGGGAAAAAACCCTCACCGATATTTCTATGATATTATCCGCCTTACTCCCGCCCTCCAAAAACCACTCGTGGCTTTTGACTTCTGGTTTTCCCATGTTATGTCACTGTGCTGACTCAGGAGGAGAGAGACAGAAAGACGATCCAAGAATTAAGCAGTTGACCCCCAAAAGCTTAAATCATAAGGTCCTTGGTTGATGCATTGTGAATAACTAGATCAAATCCTGCATGGTATTTTTCTCCCTATATCATACTTGGTAATTCAGTCACTTAAAGCCAACTTGATGGTGATTTTCATCATCAAAAAATTGTGGTTTTCTTCTGATAGGCATCCGTAGGTGGCTACAGCATCTGAGTCATCTTATTTTCTCTGGCAAGGAGATAAGAAATCATGAACAGAAACCTATGATCTTATAGAACTAAAATTTTGCTTAAAAGTTAATCATTTTTCTCTGAAAGTATTTCCAAAATATATTAGGCATTTTCTGCTTTAGTAAAATGATTTTGTGGAGCACAGCCTTTCTTCGTGACCCAACATCATCAAGATTGCTTACGATAGAATGAAATGCTTAGGAATTGCCAAAATGTCTAAGACTATTTGCTCCTATTATAAATGGTCTTAGAGACTATGGTATTTTTTTTGGTTAATTCTCTTTTCTAAATCCTCTTATCTCACCTTTCCTATATGAAATTAAAATCTGTTATTCAGGGAGAGTTAGGAGAGAACTAAAATTGCCAAGGAAAGCAGATATATCTCAGGTTATTTAATCAGAAAATTTCATTTTATATAAACCATACTGAGACAGCAAATGTAACACATATGTCTTGTAAAATACGTAAGCTTTGTGATAACTGTTTAGTGTTCAGTACTTTTTCTAATTTGGGGCAGTTCTTTACCTCTGAAGGAGGCAGGCTGTTAAGAGTCATCGTTGCTATTTTCTCTGCAAGTGTTTACAGATAAAGTATCTAGTATTGCGTTTAGAATTACCTCTTGAACTACAAAGCTCATTATATTAGAACCCAGATTTATGCTAAGAATCAGTCATGGTCATCATTTCCTCCAAAATAATTTATAAGAACCCTTTTTATGAAACCCCATTGTATATTTAAAATACACACGTTTATAGAACATTTTATTTTCCTCAGAAGTTTTCAAGGCCACGTTTATTGAGTAAAGTTCTCTTAAACTTCCAGTTTTCAGATAACAAAGTTGAATAATTTATTCTAAGTCAAGCAACTAGTGGGAGAAACACAGACAACTGCACTCCGGTCTAAAGGCTTTGCTGTTTGGTGATTCCTTGTTTAAAATAAGGCCAAGGCCTTTGTTGTCAGCATTTAGTCAGTGAAGAATGAACACCTGTCCCTTCCATTTACCTGAACATCCTCTTCTCTGAACCAGTTTCCCTTTCTGTTCAGGTCGTAGAGCATAGCTGGGGGCTGCTTCCTGTTCACTCTCTTTTAGGGATCAGTGTGCTGGGCTTATTAATGACCTTGCCAAGGATAGAGTTCAAAATAGAAGCGTCTTTCCATAAAGAAGTCTCTGGGGCATTTAAGATTTCCAGCTTGCTGTCCCTGGATAGATTTCAGGTTTCTGTGAGTTCCCAGATGTTTAAGTAAACTGTGTGTGTGGATGAGCGAGTGTGCATTTTTCTGTGGCAAGAACTTTAGCTTTATTCAAATTTGCAAAAGTTGCATGACCCAAAGTTAAGGATTTCTGCTCTACACAAAATTCTCCATCTCCAGGAACCAACTCCACTCACCTGAGTTACCTACTCTCATTTTTCCTTTCTTCCAAAACTCCAGTAGCATTTAGCATTTGTTTCTTTTCTTTATATTACTCCAGAGATTATTTTCTTGCCTTCTATTTTTTCTTCCACTTTTCCCACCCCTTATATCCTTGTTTTCCAGATAGGACTTAGAAGAGAAAATTGCAATAGATAGGCTGTGTTTACCAGCATTAGCGCTATCCTCTGGGGATTAGAGTTATTCTTGAACCTTGCCAGTAACACCACTGTGTCTTGAAGGATTTGCTGCTGGTCAGAAGTTATGATGACATCTCAGTTCAAGTGCTAAGGTCCCCCTGTCTCCTCACTGCCTCACTTGACACATCATTTGGCCCTGGTCTGCATCTGCCTGACGGCTGTGAATGTCTTACTGCTCTGGACAGTGAAGAGGCCATAGGACAGAGCTCACAGGCACGTTCTGTCCTGCCAGCTGGGTTGTTCCCTACAAGGTCTCCAGGAAAGAACTATGAAGTCTCGTTAGTCCACTCTAATGCTTCATTATTTTTCTGATAGCCTGGACATTTTTCGTTATGTCCTATCAAAATCTACAGGGCAATAATTAGAAATTATACAAGTTACCTGTGATTGAACCAGGCTTTTGTCTTATGGTCTTTCTAATCTTCAAAACAACCTGTATTTTAAAGGTGAGGAAATGGAGGCTCAGAGAGGTTAAGCAACTTTCCTAGTGTCACACTGTAAAGGTGGAGCAGAGATTAAAACCCAGATCTGCCTGACTTTGAAGCCTGTGCACTCTGTACTAACAGTTTACTTGACTTCTCTTCAACAGATGTGGATAACAGAATCCTTCTTTTAAAATCCTTCCATCTACTTTAAGAATCCCAGTCAAGTCACCCAGAACCTTCTCTTTCCAAAAGAAAACAATGCGTTTATGTTCAGCCTGTCTTCTGGACTTTTCCCCATGGCTTGGTCATCTACTTTCTATGCCCCTGTAAGTGGGAGATTTTCTAGTAAAGACCAGGAAGACAGGTTGAACTTGACCTTTCAGGTAGCAGGTGAAGCTGTGGTATAATGACACTGAAGCTCCTTGTCCCACGATGTAGGATAAATTATTAAAGATAGAAGCCATTTTTGTCCTCCAGTGCTCTGGAAACTTAGATTAAAATAAACTTGTGTGGACAAGTTCAGAGGCCCTTGAATTTTATCTTTAACATGCTCAAAATGACCTGAAGAATCACACTTTAATTCTCACTAGCTGCCTGCAGGAATTGATAAGGGTAAGAATTGTCAGTGTCATTTCGCAGATGGAAAAGATTGATGTTTGGGGAAATAGAGACTTAGTTATAAATCTCCTGGGAACTGGCGGTTCTGTGCCAGTGTCAGAACCAGGTTCATCTTCCAGCCACTGAACATATTTGTTGTCCTTCTTGTGCTAACGGAGTTCTATAAACCTAGGATCTTCCCCATGCATATGAGACATCAGATGACTCATACAGAAGAGCATGACTTGATGAGTTGCATATAAATGTACCCAAAACATACGGATTACATTTCCTTTAAAAACACATGGGCTTAAAAATTAGGGGAGAAAGTGCTTGGCCAATGTTTTTTGGTTTTGCAGAACACAAAACATTTGTGAAATACTCTGGAGTTACAGAATTTGCCAAACCTCAAACCAAAACATGTTCAGGTTTGTCGATCTCAATCCACCCCAGTGCAGTCCAGAGATTCAGGGAGGGACGTGTATGAGAGGAGACATGGGGAGGACACAGCTGCCTGCCATGCCTGCTTTCATTGCCCCAGGTGTGTCTCTCTCGGTCCCCTCAGCCTCTGACTGCAGCAGCATCGGGGTGAGCTCGGGGCAACAGTATTGTCCACCCAGTGCAAGAAGAACTTGAGGGAACAGTGCTGAGGACACTTACTTCCCATTGCTCGTACTTTAATATAAAGAGATATCCCTGGAGCAGTCCCCCTGGCTTCTAGTCCCACCCCTGCCTCCTTCGCCTTCTGGATCTGATCATTGAGACCGGGAGAGGAGAGCAGAGCCTGAGCAACTGCAGAAAGAGCACCTTGTGGACCCTTTTCGTTGTGTGCTACGTCCAGCAGAGGAGGCTCAAGTTTTGGAAGCCAATTTATATCAGGGCAGTCCAGACCACTCATTGGGCCTTTTCACCTATGACAGTCTCCAGACAATGTTACAAGCTGTAAAACTGTCCTGTGGTCTCCATTATGTCGGGCTCCTGTGTCTTTCTCAGAATCCCTTCTGAGTTCAAGAAAACGAGAGGGAATTTCACTGGGCCTCCCACAGGAGACCTGGTGCATCCACAGCCCGCCCTGTGGTGTCGCCATCGATGGAGCAGGTCCTGGTTGTCCTGCTTCTCCAGGGGAATGTCATTCACGGGCTTCAGGGTGAGGTCACCACACTCCAAACTGCACTTGTGGAATTGCTGCTTTCATTGTCACTGTCAGGTATGTGTGTGTGTGTGTGTGTGTGTGAGGTGTGAGATAGGGGAGAGTAATAGATGGTTGGTTCTTCCATAGTGGAGATACTGACATATTTGGCTTCCAGGTATGGTCTCCACAATGTAGGGAATTATTTGTACCTCGACACAGTTCCCCTTTCTAGATTTCTCAGAAGTTATGTGTCCTGAATCTGGCTTTGAGGGGCCTTGGATCAAGCATTGCCCCTGGGCACAATACCAGAGTTGCCTCTGGGTGATTTCTCCCGCCCACGGGGACTATAAATCCTTACTTTTTTTGGGGGGGGGGCGCGGGGTGGGAAGGGGGAGATAGTTTCCCCGAACTTGACATTTATTGTCCCGTGGCCAGCATTGTGGACTGGGCCTCCTCCAGAGTGTAAGCTGCTTGAAGACCGGGACTCTACCCTTGTTTGGTCTCTTTGTTTATAGTCTTCCCAGAGTGCCAGTGTGCAGGGTAAAGCAGTAGTTGTCTGCTTAGTTCCAAAATAGTAAGCAGAGTTGATGAGTGGCAGAGAAATGAAAAACCAGGTAGTCTGGAATGAGAAAGACTCGCGCCAACCCAGGGTGAGTCGGGGACAGCAATAGTGGGGAGCTAGTTGGGACACCCTCTTAGGAGACCAGGAAGAATGAGTCTATAAATAGACTTGCTTGAAGACGTAGGGCGATAGTGATTCACACTGGAGATGAATTGTTGTTGTAAGACAGCCATCTAGTCTGACTGTGGATGGCACACACACAAAGCCCTTTTGGACCCTGGGGGTGGCCTGTGCCCCCAGGCCCCCTGGAGAAGGACACCCAGCAGGTGTCAGACCTGTGAGCCCCAGAAGAGGAGGGTCCCAGAGGCTGAGCTCAAGCAGGAGGTTTGGTTGAGGAAACTCACTGAGAATGAACCGAGAGGCAAAATGGCATCTTTATGGGTGGCCACCCCAATGGAAAGCCCATTCCAAAGAGAAGACAAAGCCGAAGGGAAACAAGAGTCTCCTGCTGGAAAGTCGCCTTGGGGGCATATCTGTGCCCTGGCCTGGAGAGCCCACTGTGCTAGCCAGAGGGAGGCAGCGCCTGAGCAGATCTTACACTTCAACAGGGACAGGAAGGAGCCGATGGAGAGAGATCTCAGCCTGCAGCTAATATAAAAGCCTTGTCCCTATTAGCAGTGGCTGCCAAGACTTTACAGAGGGCCCACGTCAGCTTGGGAAATTTTATATAAATCCCAGGGATTGCCTCCAACTCAAACACATACATAAAAAAAGGAGAGGATTAAAATTATGGTGTGTCTAAAAATTGAGAGGTTCTCACAGCTTGTTTTAAAAGTGCCACCGAGTACCTGATACTGGTTGTCCCGCCTGCTCCATCATGTCCTTGACCTTGGGTTTTGCCCTTAATCGCAGCCTCTGCTGCATCTAAGACCTACCGAGGGGGCTGTCCCCTGGGATGGGGGTACCCTCCAGATGCGCCCTGCTGGCAGGGTCCCAGGAGTCACCATCGTCCCATGAAGGGCCCAAGTGGGGAGGCCCTTCTGTGCTGCTGGGGCTGGTGCAGCTTTGAAGGAGGGTTTTGTTTCTTTCTGCAGCCTACCCTTGGAGATTTGAGCCAGGACACTGGAATTCCACAACTTAGGAATTGCCAAAGGGAGCCAGTTGTGGCTCCTCTTTTATGGGGAGGCAGGTTGGTCTATATGGATAAGTCATTTGAATAAACAATGGGGCCCGCAGGAGGCAGTGTCGGAGACAGTCTGAGTGGAGCCGTGGGCTGGGAGAGTGGCTGGCGGCCAGTGTCCTTGCTGCGTGGTGTCCCTCTGCATAATGCTTCAGTGGCTCATGATCTGAGCATGGAGGCCTTCACTGCGCTGTGGGAATGGACGTACCTGCTCCTGGATGAGAATGGTCACTGAGACTAGTGCTTAACCCAAAGGAAGGACCCAGTCCCTATTGCTGAAGGGGAAGGAGTTGGGAGACGCCCTCTTAGGGAGCCACGCCGTGCCCAGGCCGTGTTCTCGAGTGAAGAGCCATTCCCTTGGGCACAGACTGTAACCCCTGCCAAGGCCCAGCCTCTCCCGACAGCCCCCCTAAAGAGTGTGCAGCCAGGAAGAGGAACCCGGGATGAGGACTGAGCAGCCCTCATGTAAAAAGGGAAAATAAGGAGGAAAGGTCAGCTGAAATTCAGCCCCAGGGCCAGGGCATCTACCTGCGATCTGAAAGAAACAGCTTTTCTCTGGGAGTCTGGGAGGAAGGGTGCAGTTGGATCTCAGTTAAAATCTGCTAGCGAGCTCTCTCTTGTAACCAAGAAACTCAAATCTTGTCTAGACCCTTATTCATGCATCTATGCAGCTGAATGTAGGAAAGTCCTGTCTTTGCAGGTCAACAATATAAAATACCCGAAGCTTCATACAATTCCACTTCATATATATATTTCTAGGCATTCAAATCACAAAGATACAAATATTAGTAATCATTTCATACAGCCTCTGTGGCCCAAGTTTTCCATTCCTATCTCTGAGTTGAATGGTCTCATCTAGCATTTCCCATTCTATGATGACAAGACTGAGTACGCCGAGGTGCCAGCTTCCAGCGCTTCCAGGCCCAGCACAGCCTGCCGGTCGGCAGCCACCCTCTGCCTTGTCATCTCCACCTCCCTGAACTCCCGCGGCCTCGTGTGTGCGCTCTGGGCCAGCGAGCTGACCACGCGCCTTCTTGCACCCGCGTGGCTTTCCAAGTGACTCCCTCACTTTCAGTCTCTATGAGAAGAAATTTTCATTTCTTCCCTAGAGTCATTGACTGTATTTTTCCAGCCAATCTCAACGTGCTCTTTCCTGGCACTCTCCTAGCCCCTGTAGACTTTGCACACTCTTTTGTTATCCCTGGCATGGGCACCATTTCGCACATCTATGGAAGCAATCAGTGCTGGAATGGGCTCCCCTTGGCTGCTGTGGTTCAAGGCTGTGGGCCCTATGCCGGCTTCTGGCTGCAGCAGCCTGCTGGACCCTCGTCTAAGTCTGGAGCAGTTGACCTTGTCCCTTGGCTTATGGTCTTCAAGGCAGTATTTAACATTTGTCTCCACGTTGTTATTTGTTCTCCCTCCTCTGTTATGAACCTTTCTGCCATTGTCTTCTGAACCATGTGGGTTTGCCAGGGAAAGTTGGCGGTGGTTTTATTATCTATGGCTCCTGCCCAGGGATGGTGTCATCTAACAGAGTGACGTCTGTTTAATGGCTAACATATTGGAGGCTGAAATATCTGCAAGATAATAAGCCCACAGAAGCTTGATAGACATGCTTTTGGTTCTGTGAGGAGAGAGAAAAGAAACAGAGTGAGGTAACATGTAGGTCCCCCCACATTCAATCCCAAGCCAGGAGACTGACAAAGCTTTGAATTCCAGGGACGTGAGAATGTTTTCTCTGGTTAGAGGTGCCAAACTGAGCAGACAGTGGGATTTCTCTTGCTTAGGTTAGACTAACTTTCATTGTTTTCGCTTATTTTGCATTGTTGTATTTAATAAATCTGCATTTATTAAGTCACAATTGGGAGGGAGCATCATCATGATTTTCACCTTAAAAATAGGGAGATTAAGGTAGGAAGAGTTATCTACCTTGGCCAGGGCCTCACTGATCAGCACAGGGTTGTAGTCTGAGCCCAGGCTGTCTGCTTCAGACCTTGTGCTTTCAAACCCCATGTTCATCTGGCCTCTGTGTGACTCAGTATTTCCAAGTTAAAGTTAGACCATTCTAGTCAAATGTAAAGAAACAAAATATTTTAGTGAGGCAACTTGTGTTGTCATGGATTTTTATTGTACTTTTTAAGGCATTGAATACTCCTTATGGACTGATATTGCTACCTGCTCAGACTTCAGGCAGGGACAGGGCCCCCAAGTTGAGAATCACTAGGTGAGGAAAGATTTTAGCTCGACTCTAAGCATCTCCAGTGGACACCCATTATTGCAAACCATTGTAAGTTACATCAGCAGCAACCAGTTCACAGAGATAGATTTATCGTGTCACCTGGAGTCACGTTTTGAATGTTTTTTTTTGACAATTTGCAAATCTCTCCATTGAGAGTTCTTTCAGAATTTCCCTGGGCAATAAATATCCCAAGGAATCTAGATGTAGGATCATCCCGAAACCAGTGAAAGAGAAAGGATGTGGAGAAGGCTTGACTTCACCTCAGTGGACTATGGACAGTAAAGATTGGAAAGTTGAGAGATGGTAATTGTATCTGAAAGAATAGCATATTCTGGCTTTTCAAATAATGGGACAGGAAGAGACAGCAAAGGGGATCAGAGACTCAGGACATCTGGGACTATTTTCAGTTCCCAGAACATGCCTTCTCTTTCATATTCTGAGTCTTTGTGTATACTGTGAACTCAACTATGACAACCCTTTCTGCAGAACATTGCCTAGAACCCTTTACTAATGATCTTAAATAACCAGTATTTTGTGTAACCTTGTGTGAGTTTTCTGGGTGTAGTGAGTACCTATTGCTGGGTGTTCTGTGCCCTCTTCCTCATATCTCCATGATAGAATCTATCACAGTTCAGAAATGAACCATTTACATATTATTCTCTTTTTGTTGAATAGGATATTTCTACAGGGCAAGTGCCCTGTGTCCTTTATGCGTCTCTATCCCCTGAATCAAGCAGGTAATTGTTTTCCTGGCTGGATGATTCTTTATGACTTAGTGATTGCATCTGTGTAGACATCCCCCAGCCTTTGACTGTCTTCTACTGAGAGATGACCAATGGTCTTACCGGTCGGTGACATACATTCCCTCTGTTACCTGTATCACCAGCAGATAGTATGGGGAAGAGTCAAAGATGAGTTAGAAAGTCAGAACTACAAGAGGAGACCAACAGAAAGGAAGAGGAAGAACAACTCTTTATCTGAAGTGAAATTAAAAGCAGAAATCTGCATTGGTGTACCACCTCGTAAGGTCATGGTGCTGAGATTGTTACAATGATCAAATATTTGCTGAGCTTCAAAGGGATGGTTCCACCAGTTTTTCATTATTATTGTTTTGGAATGAGGTTGGAAGGATATTTCTTTGCAGGTTGGCTAATTTTCCAAACCAGTTGATCTCCAGACATCATCAATTTGCAAGAGAGCTCTTTGTCTTTTTTTCCTTTCCCTTCTTTGCTCCCTCCTCTTCAACACATTCCACTGATTGGGCCAGTAAGCACACAGAAAAGTCTAAATAGAAGAGCCTGGAAGTCAGAGAGTTGACTACAGCCAAAGACCTGTACAAAGGGGTTTGGATATGGCCCCTTTTGTCACTGGAGCAAATGGGGAAAAGTGAGCAAGAGGAAGACGCTTGCCAGGTGGGTTGTCTCTGATCACAGACATCAGAGATGACACCAGGTCTCTGTACATTGGACCCAGAAAGAGCCACATGTGGAACATGTTAATGACATGCAGTTACCTGAGTCCACTTTCTTTTTCATCTTTTAGACAATGGATTCATTTTAAAGATAAAATTACGGTAAAATTTTTACACAACTAGGGTGTGATGATGATGTGTAAGTAAACAATGAGTAGCTTAGGATACACTTTGATAGACATCCAAGTGCTGAAGACATTAATGGATAGTTGGCAAGGATTCTTGCAAGACAAGATGTGGACAGCAACTTCTGGTCTCTGCTCGGGGACTCTGACTCCGCTGAAGGTCAGAAACTCCATGACCAGAAAAGAAGAAATCAAAGGAAAACTGAAACCTTCCTGCAAACAGAGAGAAGAAAGGTATAAACAGCTACAGAAGCAATTTCCAAGTGTCCAATACTTGAGAATTCATTCTGTCTTCAGAGTCTTGATTCTGCATCAAGTTGTTATTCTGAGTTTTAGGCTTAGAAAAATTTAGGGTGCTTAAAATTCATGCGAGAATGACTCAGTGGTAAAAGAGAGGATAAGCATTCATTCAACACCTGTGGATAGAGCGCTTGCCCTGTAACAGGCCTTGTGCTAAGCACCGACACATTGAAAAACATGGGCTCCCAGGTTGGCAAGCTGCGTGGAGAGCTGAGCTGTCTCGTTATCTTGCTATGTCACGTCACCAAGTCCTGGTAGACACCCCCAGCCCCCGTCAACAGTTTCATCTAGCCCTTGATTCTTCATGGAGTTTGAGGACAGCTGGGATGTGGTATATAGTAAACCAATTTAGGATTAGGATTAATTTTTCTAAAAGGAGATATGTTTTGAACTCATGAATAGATTAAGTAAAAGTGTAGGATAAATTTATGAGAGATGGCTCCACAGTGGGTAGGAATATGTGATCTTAGGTTCACAACTGCCTCACAACTCCTTCACCAAAATGGCCCTAATTGTGACAGACCCCCGGACTGGATGGACTGTGGGTGTGTCCATATGTGGTGAGTCGTGGGTTATGTTTTTTATGGCCAACGGAGGTCTTCCTGATGAGTATGTGGGGATGTCTGGCCTGGTGATGGAATCAGAGGGTAGATGCTACAGCAGAGATTTCAGCCCAAAGTCAGAAGTAACTTTCTAGGAGATCTGTCAGAAACCTGAATATCTTCCCAAAAAATATTCTATTTTTTAAATTGTACTATTTTTTGAGGAAACATTGGTTTATTACACTGTCTATGGTATAAGGGTATAGGGTGTGGTTACCCACCACACCCAACAGCAAAGCTCCCGTAATCCTCCACCACAGTCCATTGGGCTGTTCCCCTCTCTGCTTCTCACCCCCTCCCTTCCCATTCCGGTAGCCTCAATTCTACAGTAAGATCCGGAGGGTTTGTTTTAATTTAGTTCTGCCTCTTCCTTTATTTTGTTTCTTTATGTTCCACATATGAGTGAAATCATAAAGTATTTGCCTTTCTCCTGATTTATTTGGTTAAGCATAATCCCCTCCAGTTCCACATGTGTTGTCATAAATGTCAAGAGTCCATCTTTTTTATAGCTGAGTAGTTTTCCATTGTAAGAACACATGCATATATACATGCCACATCTGCCGAGTCCACTCAACGTATGTTGTTTCCACGAAAATATTGTAAGAGAGATTGATAAATATTTAAGATGTTTTCACATGATATAGAGATACATGACACCCAAGATCCTTCCAAATTTAAAAATCTTTGATTCTATAATCTAGTCTTTTAGCTGGATTTTAGATTTATATATAATGACTAAATGGTCACGATCCTATATATTAGAGTCGATTGCTTAAATAAAATCTGAATGTCTTTGCCACAGTTTTTTTTTTTTTAACCTGTGATGAAAATTAAGCCAGACTTCATTTTCCATTTCTTCAAATAAAGATAACTTTGGCAGTCTATCAGTGGATTATTGCTTCTATCACTTCAGTATGGAATGAGAAAGGTCTATGCGTTGTCTTTGAGGCAATATTTTGTCACCATCTTTGGTTCTGGTTCCTGGGAAGAATGCACTGACAGGTGAAACAATAAAGACCCTGCTGTTTGCAGTGAGATTCTTGCACCATGAAAGTGAACCCTAAGAGGTTCTGACGAGCTGCCAACATTCCAAATGAGCAATAAGGTCTAAGCCTGGCCTATCTGTTTCTTATATTCTCGAAGGCTCAGCCTGTTCTATCTGCCCATCCCTTAGGACTCTGAACTCGCTCACTGCCTGGGCACTTTCTCTCCACAAATAGTTTCGTGTACTGTGTTCAGCATTAATGTAGGGTGACTATGTGGAGATGTCTTCTATTCCTACTTTTAACAGATTAACAGCTAATAAACACCATGCAACACCCTCTCCTCTCAACCTCTTCTTAAAATACAGAGTTTGGTTTGCCAACGTCGGTGTATTTAAAGCCTCCAAGATTCCAGGGAAGACTTTAGAAAGTTAACTGTGCAAGTAAGGCCTTTCAGAGGGGAAATTTTCCGACGCAAAGAGCCAATGGTGGAGAAGTCACTCGCTGAGAAGAAACCTGAGGGGATCTTCTAAGGAAAGGATGTTTGTTCTCACTTAAATGAAAGCTTCTCACTTTGTTCTTGGCATGGAGGACAAGAGAACTCTGAAAGTGTTATCACCTGGGGCCAAGAACAGGCAGCAGAAGTTTTATCTCGAAATAGAAGTTTGTCTTTTCTAGGAGGCACACCAGGACCCTTCCAGCCTTTGCAGCGAAAGGACTTAGGCCACTCCACCTTTCTCGTCCACCCTGCCCTCCGTCCCCGAACCTCCTCCTGCACTTAGAAGTGAAGCAGTTAATAACAAACTATTAAAAGCAGCTCCAACTGCTTTGAGAATATGGGCAAACATGTGTCTGAGATATCCTGCATAATTATGTTAAGACAATACACACCAGGACCTGGTCATGTCAGAGAAGGGCGGAGAGCAGGCAGTCTGCACACAGTTCGGGGAACGCAACTTCCAGCATCCGCAAGTGAGAAGCCCGAAGCACTGTCCTTATAAAGTGCCATGTTACGTTGACTCGAGTCTGACCATCTCTGACATGTGACCCTCCAGGACCAGCTTGACCATTAGATCCCAACAGCACAGAGAAATATTTGCAGAAATGTTTTGGTCTTCTAATTGGGGGATAATTTCTGTAACCAAACTCGTTTTTTGCCTTCAGGTATTTCTTGTTGAAACAGAAACTCAAGTGTATGTGATTCCTTCCCTCTCCTTTTATCTGCTTTGTGTGTCTCTGTTGGGTTAAATTTTTTAAAGATTTATTTCTGTGTAGAAGAACTGGGGTGCAGGCCAGAGGTGTGGGGATGAGAGGATTCACTAGAGACAGAGTGGGGAGCAGAACAGGTGGATCCACTGAAATCCACTGCTGAGGGGAGCAGCGGGTGAGGCAGGAGAGGTCTGCTGTGCCATGTGGGTCAGCTCCCTGGCTGGGGATTGAACTCATGCTGCAGTGGTGATAGTGCTGAGACTTAACCCCTAGGCCACCAGGAAGGCCCCAGTTAAGAAACTTTTAAGGGTAACAGTGTGACACTAACACGGGCTGTGTCACTGCACAGCGCTAGGGAAACAGTCCACGCTGCACTCTCCTCTACCCCTGATGTTATGACTTTGACCTTTAACACTTAACGTTGCTTTTCATGTAGAGCGAACCTCCTTTGAAGATGATCAACTTGAAACTCTGTTATAGTTAGGACTTGCCTGCTGGCCATCGGGGCAGGGTTCGTGGTCTCCCCCCCCCCCCCACAGTGCTGTATCTCCTGCAGCTGGTGTCCTCCACACTCACTGCCCCACCCTGACAGACTTGCCGTGTCCACGTGTCAGGAAAATCGCCTCAGGGTTTTTAACTTACTGGGGTTACTTACAGTTGCGTTCACTTGCTTTTCCTTCTCCCCAGGACTGGCCTGGAAGCGATCATGGAGACATACGCCTTCTGGAGACCCCCCGTGCGCACCCTCACCTTTGAGGACTTCACCACCATGCAGAAGCAGCAAGGTAAGGCCTCTGCTTTGTGACACAGCCACGAAGGGAGTGGGACCGGAACTGAATACAGCATGTCCCATCCCAGGCCCAGCAGTGGGGTACATGGAATCTTCTAGAATGAAGAGAACTCGGTAGCTACAGATTTTTTTTTTTTTTAATAGAGGCATGCTTTATTTATTTAGTTTGTTTGTTTATACATGCACTGGGTACAGTCAGAAGCTCGGGAGGGTGAGAGAATTCACCAGAGCCAGAGCAGGGAGCAGAACAGGCAGAAGGACCGAAGTACACTGCTGAGGGGAGCAGCGGGCGGCAGGAGAGGTCTGCGCACCATGTGGGACCCTCCTCTGGTGGCCAGGGAGCAGCCGGGGATCGAACTGGCGCCGCAGAGGCTGCGGGCAGCTTCGCAACCCAGCGCTCAACCACTGCGCCACCGGGGAGGCCCAGGTAGCTACAGATTTAATGAAAGCATCTCCACTTGTGCAGACAAGCTGGTCCCAGTAGCAGCATTTCACCTGGCGCTTAAAACTATCCCCCTGTCCGAAAATCAAGGTGATAGGTTCCTAATTACGAGCGTGATGAAATAAATATTTTGATCACGAAGCATTCACATAACTCTTGGTATTTGAAGAGATCTTCGTAATACTTCACGTATTCCTCCAGGCAGCCTTTGGGTTTTCTTATTCTAGTTCTGTAGAGGTGAGAAGCTTAATTGCAAACAACAGGAATTAAGGTCCCACTGTGAGCAGGGGCCGCGCAAGCCTGTCTGAATTTTCCACCCCGGGCTCCCTCCTGTTTTGCTTATGTGGAAATGGACCAGGTGGACCTTCCAGTGTCCCCCACCCGCCACCCCCAACACACACATGCATTATTTTGTGCTTATCTTCCAATTTCTAATCTCCTTTCCCTTGTAGCTCAGGTTGGAAGAACCTGAGACCAGACGTGCACATGGCCAGTGGGCTGGTGTGAGTCCCTTTCCTCAGCCAGCGGCTGTCCCAGGGTAGGGCCCACTGACCTGGTCCCCGAAGGAAAACTCCCAAGCAGGTGCTTTGTGAGTCTCCCTCTGCAGCCTTCTCAGTCCCCAAAGTGACAGTGGTCAAGATGACAGATCGGTTTACTCGGTTCCATCAAATGACCATCATTAATAGAATCTGAATTTTAGAATTTGTGACTGTGATGGGGGCCATTCTAGGACTTGATCATATATAACATTTTCCTTTTAGGGAAGCTTCTAGCAGTTTTCACACTGACTTAGGTTTGTAGCCTAAGTGAATGAAATCGTTCAGGACTTAAAATGAGTGCAGTGGTTAAAAGCATAGACTGGAGTCACACAAGTTGGGTTAATCTCTTACCAACCTCCTTCCTAGCTTTGTGACCTTGGTCAAGTCCTTCATCCTTTCTGACACTTTTTCATCTGCAAAATGGTAAAGGATTAAATGAACTAGGGCATAAAAAACACGGTGGCACCCAGTACGTGCGCACTGTCACCATCAGCATCCTCTCCTGCATCCCTCTTTTGTCATCTCTTGGATACCCAAGGGGAAGATGCATCAGGGACAGGAGATATTGTTTTTCTGATGATTAGTTATTGAAAACTTGATAGACCATTCATCTTCACAGGGATCAGTTCAGGCAAATGATCCAGAATTTCCATCTCTTTATTGCTCTCTTTTTTTTGGAGGAGACATGGAATTTCTTAGGAAGTGACTTGCTCCCCATAATGTCGTGATAGAAGCAAGGCCAGTACATATTCAGGGTGTGACCACTGCTCTGAGTCTTTCATATCCCGTGGGAGGCAAAGGTTTTATGGGAGTCAGGAAATCTGGGTCCTCATCTTTCATGATTGTTAACTCTGTATCACCTGGATCAAATTACTTCTACTCTGAGACCCTGTTTTCTCACCTGGCAAAGAGGCCATTCATGTAAACACGTCTTATAAACGAAGATGTGACATGCAAAGCCACTTGAGTCTATTTATTTCTTAGGTGACGTCTTGTTTATCTGCCCCGTTGACTTTCCAAGCTCTAGCTAAGCACAGCTATGTCTCATGGAGGATGGTGCTGGAAGACTGACAGGGATGTTGTCAGTTTCCAAGTCCAGCATTAATGGCAACATCATGTTCACTGCTGTGTCCCCAAAGTGACCACAGGGTCTGGTGCCCAGGAAGCGCCTGATGAACAATGAATGAGGCTACTTGATGGCATTGTGGCCTAGGTAGGAAGGGTCACTGGCTGATGACATCTTGGAGCATGACCTCCTAATATGTTTGTGGATATGAGGTGGAATAATCTTTGGGAATGGTAACTCGTATTTCACAAGCACATGGGACTATGGGCAGGCACAGACGCTGGGATCCTGACACAACTGCTCAAGTTTCATGGAACTTCTACTGAAAATTTACTGATATGAAGACCTATTGTTGACACTTTGAAAGCAATGCTCTCAGAGAAACTGAGAAACATCACAATTATTCAGTGACTCCCTTTTTTATTGGTGCAGGGATGAGAGTGGAATTATTGGATTCATATGGGAGTGGGGAAGCCAAGACTCCACTAGACAGTTTAATTGGAATACATTTTTGAACTATACACTGAACTTGATCCAGATTCTCATTATTGAAAAATATGCAGCTTGGTTTCTTGATGTTAAGGGATGTAGAAGTAACTTCACCCATCCCTCTCCCCTTAAGAGCTAAGAGTTCCAGTGACTCTGGACAGGATCACTCATAACATGAACTCAGGAGACATAGCTATTGGATTGAACTGTCTTGTGTCACCAGGAGAGTGTGGTGGACTTCTAGTGGGAACCTCAGTGGCCAGTGGATTTTTATAATAATTCCCATTTAGTGAGGACAGTATTAGCAGTGCAGGCATCAAACTTCAGATCCAAACATGACTAATTCACCCAGGTGTTCACATCGCCTCATTGCTTCAGCCACGTGACTATCTGGCCTGTCAAGTGTGCAATCATCTGACATTTTTGTGCTGAGATGGAGGCCGGGTCAATCATTCTGCTTGGATGTGGGTGGGATGCTTTTTTTAACCTTCCCTTGCTGTTGTTTGAATTTCTCATTTGTTAAGACCCACATGTTAATAAAACTTCAAGGAAAGCACATAGGAGAATTAACCACATTTTTGCACAAACTTAAATCCTTCTGTTTTTAAAAGCATATTGAGTAGAGTGTTTAGTTGTTTTCTCATCTGGAGAAGAATGTATGGGAGTCATTATTGTGCCTTTTACATAAAAAGATACTGAGGCACAGAGAAGCCTAGAAGCATAGTTGAAGTTAACTGGTGGCAGAACTAAATGGAGAACTTCAAAGCATATCTCCCACTTGACAGGGCAGGCTTCTTACCCCAGGCCACATTACCTTTCTTCATTCCTGCTAGGGATTTACTTGAGCATTAGCCCAAATAGGTGCCAATTTAATTTCATGAAGCCCAGGGTCTGGTTTTACCTTCAGAGACTTTCATTTAGGATCAGCAAGGGAGTTCATACATCTGGAGAATCTAGAGATAGAAATTGTATATTTGAATATTGCCGGTGTCAGGAACAAAATGCACAAGTCAGGGAAGTTGACTGAGACAATACAGACACGTGAGAAAAAAGAAAATATTTTGAAGACGCGAGGTTAATGACAGCCAAGTTCAACCTGTTGTTCAAATGATGCTGTTTCTGATAAAGACACTATTTATATGGTCAAAACTGAGTGTTTTGTGAATGGGTGTCTCCAAGTGATGTGATAGCTGAAGCTCCCTGCACCAGTGAGACCAGAGCTGGCAATGCCACCTGGAAATGTCATTGACAGATGTCCTTCTTCTTGACCATTAGCAGACGTCACGGGACCAGATTTTAATGCCATTGGATGTTTTAATGTTTGTCAGGGAGTTAGAGAGTTAGGATGATGAGGTCTCTGTTGGTCTGGGGTTTTCATCTGTTCAATTCGCTTAGGGAGAGGGATCAGATACTGAACAAGTGGAAGGTTGGGAACAGAGGGCAGAGCAGTGTACCGTAGGGTCACTGCAGTGATTCAGACAGTGGGTTACACAGATGTCACTTATCACTTGGCTAAGGGTAATGCCCCTGAGAAGCTCTGGAGAGGGATGGGGGAGTTTGTCAATTCAACCCACTAAGACAGTTATTTTATTTTTTAAAGATTTATTTATGCATACAAGAATGGGATGTAGGCCAGAGGTATGGGGGTGAGAGGATCCACCAGAGACAGAGTGGGGAGCAGAGCAGGTGGATTCACTGAAATACACTGCTGAGGGGAGCAGCGGGGAGACAGGAGAGGTCTGCTGCTCCATGTGGGTAGCTCCCTGGTTGGGGATCAAACTCATGCTACAGTGGCTGGTGATAGCTTGATAGCGCTGAGACTTTACCCCTGCACCACCAGGGAGGCCCTAAAACAGTTATTGATTACATTTTCTATTTTGTTCCCAGAGTCCTTAATGCTCAATGTGACCAAACATGAGTGCCGGCGCCCCCTCCTGGGGGTGGACACCCGGGTCCACCTCTCTGCCACATTCCCCCACCTACCCTATCCAGCTGGGAACAGATTTTCAAAACCACCTGCACTTCTCATTCCCCTGGCTTCCCGTGGCTCCAAGCTTTCATCTTCCCACCTGAATTCACCCTGGGGCTCCCCGTGGTGGGAGCACAGCTGCCAGCAGCCCTGGACCTACATCTTTCTAGGTTTAAATGTGATGGAAAGGCCACGCTCCTCTCTCCTAAAGTTTCTAGTAAAACCTCTCTAGGTCTCATCGGCTCTAATTGGGTCTCTCCTGAAGCAATTATAGTGGTGGGGAAAGAACAGGATACTTGGATTTCCCAAGCCCCAATCACATGCTTCCCCTCGAGTGAGAGGTGAGAGTCGGAGAGGGGTTGTTCCCAGTGCGAAAATCAGGTACGAGCGCCAGGACAGAGGACAGTTGCTTGTACATGGCCATAACAGCAGATGAGCAGCTGTGCACCCCGCAGAGCAAGTTAACAGAAAGTGATGACATGGCGGCACCACCTCGAGAACATGGTGGGTGCGGACAGAGGCCAACCCCAGAGGACCAGTTAGAAAGTGGGTATGTGGTGACTATATTAAAAACTATTTTAAAGGGAAATGACTTGGATCTATGCCCATCATTAAACTTGATGAAGAAGGAGGCCCCTGGGCTCATTCTAAGGTCAAAACCATGGGATCCTGTTGACACCACCCTGAATGTTTTACATTTGCGTGTTGAGAAGGATGAGCTTGCAACTCAGGGTTACTCCTGCACTGGAGTCCACAGAGCTGTGTTCATTTCTACCCACTTCTCTGAGGGCCGTGTAGAGGAAGCTGACTTTTTTTTTTTTTTTTTGAGATAAAAATATCTTTAACACCCATATTGAAAATATGAACACCCAGCTACTTACCAGCCATATTTAAGCAGTATTGATTTTGCTTTGAGTAATTAATTTTTTTACCTCACTGTTCAGTTTTGGACAGTTTTGGATTTGTCCCCAGAGGTGTCATTCTCCTAGTTCTTCCATCATTTATGGTGGAACCGAACAAGGGTCAAGAAAGAGTGAAAACCATAGGTCTGAGGATGCTGACATTCTACCTTGGCTTGCCTGAAAGCCTCAAAGACTTTTCGAGAACACACGGTGAATCAGCTCTCCTCAGGGGCAGATGCCATCGAGTTATGTGAGAGAAGCGTCTGGCGAGTGGAACTGAGTAATTACATGGAAATTTATTCTTTACCGACTCAGATGGGGTTTTGTTTTACTGTTTTTCAATTTAGTGAAGGAAAAAAGCACCACGAAATAAGCCCAATAGGAAACTGGACGTGGAAACCTCTGAATTACAATCTGGAAGTGATCAATTGAAAGATGCAAAAGCCAGCAGACTTGGTATTCAGGATCTTCACGGTCACATTTAACTGTCTTCATGGTACACGGGAATATTCTAGGCTATTTTCCTCATGTGGGATCACTGCTAAACATGTATTTTGGGGGGTTATTTTGGCTGTTTACCATGAAGATTGGAGCAAGTGTATGTCAGATATGAATTTTACTGAGTGCTTCTTCACGTTGGTCCAGGGGTGAAAATACAGTGCAGGGAGGTGGAGCTGTGTAGGGCGGTATTGCCTGCCCCATGCCCTGGAGGCTCCTCCAGCTGCCACACATGGGCATCTGGCTCTGACTTAACACTCGCCAGTGTGTGGTGAGGCCAAGGCTCACCTCTGCAGATGGAGGCTGGACCTGACAATCATCCTGAGTAGAACCCATTGCCCCAAGATTTCTTTCTCTTTCCTTCAGTCCTTCACTCATAGAAGGAAAGAAAAAAGAGATATTTAATGTCTGTGTGTGCCTTTGTGATATATATCATTTATTTCTCAAAGCATCCCTCCAAGGTAGATACTCATACCTCCATTGATATGACCAAGGAATGTGAGCGGCTGCCTGGTCAATGTCCCATGGTCAGTAAGATAATTGGGGTCAGACCTGGATTTGTCTGACTCTGTAGTCCATGCTCACCCATTAAGTCAAGTTTAAATCAAGTCTGTTAGCACAGATCCGGCAGGTACAGAGCACAGAGGGAAGGAGGAGCTATGCAGGTAAGGGAGGTGGCCCATGGCCTGACCTCCCTCTCAACAACAGTTCTCCTGTGATGAGAGATTTCTAGTCAGCCAAGTGTTGGAATGTGAGGGAAGGTAGACCACCTCTTTATGCCTCTTTCGTGCCTGGCTGCCATTCCCAATCTTGCTCAACAGTTGACAAGCTGTTAGATCATAACGGAGTCAAGAATTCTCAGTATCTCCATTTGCTCCGTGGCAAAATGAATACCATAGTCTTCTCTCTACGTGGACTTTGAAAAGCAGCTATGTGTATTAAGTGCATACGAGCATGTCTTCAAAGTGCATGGAAGCAATGTGAACTTCTCTTGGATAGACTTACTCTCCCCCTTCAAAAACTCGTTCATATGGGGGCTCCCCACCCCCCTCCAAAACTCAGCAGGCCACCAAGTCTTGCTTCCAGTGAGTGTCATTTGAAAGCCAGAGCAAGCTGACTACAAACTTTTTAACATGTGCCTCTCATCTGCTTTGCAGAAATCCCTGTTACTTGTTAATAGTTCCCTTCTCCCTTTTTTTGTAGTGAAACCAATTGAGGCCTTAAATCAGTACCAGTCGTTCTGTCCTGAGCCACCCGAGAAAACCCTTTAGCATTGTAAGAAGTCATCTATCTGCTCCCTCCTGCATTTCCTGCTGCAGGGCTGGGCCAGTGCCCACATGGCATCCCTGCACAGGGCACCGCAGAGTGCTGCCCTGGGGTCTCCGGGGGACACGTAGAAGCCAGAACCGGGAGGGCCAGGACAGACTCCCAAAGAGAGGAGACCAGATACATAGCCCACAAACACGACTCTCTCCACAGCTGGAGTCTAGTTTCTCCATTTATGTCATAGCCCTCTTTCGCCGAAGCTTGTTCGTGGCATTGAGGGCAGAAGGCGGGGCGGGGTGGTGGGGGGACATGTATCAGATGCCTTGGAGAGAAGCCAGAAGCTTGCTTCCCAGAAGGCGCTCGGCAGACCGCTCAGGGGTTCACACACAAGCAGCAGGATATGATCTTCCTCCTCGTTCTGGCTTCCCCTTCTAGAACTCGTCCATTGTATTAAAATAACTCCTTGGAAAGCACTTGCTATTGGCCATAGCATAAATGTAATATTCAGACAGATCCACTTCTGAGAAGCACAGAAACTGAAGCCCATCGATTTGAACTCTGATTTCACAGATGCGAATTGAGAGTCGCCGCCTCGCCTGTGGTCACGACCGTGACAGCGGCATTGGCCTGGAGCTGGGCTGGGTGCTCCTCTTACCCAGGCCAGCCGCTGACCGACTTCTCCCAGGGGTATTTGTACTAGTGGCTTTTCCCAATTTGTGGAATAAACATTTATTTTTCCCCCTCTTAACGGAAACTTAGGCATGAACAGGGATCATATTTCCTGAAATGACTCTAAAATCAGCAGTTTATTTGTATCTAAATCCACTTCTACCTTGGAATTTCTTTGGGGAAATTCTTTTCACCAAGGAAGAGATGATGTTCGTTGGACAAATTTAACTCTGACGAAATCTAACCCAGAAGAAATGATGGACAGGAGCTAAATTTGTACTTCTGCCACCAAAATCACTACCCCGCCTGTGGCTGTAGGCTGAGCCCGCTCCACCCCCACTTAAAACTTGCCAGCGGGTTCCTCTCTGAGGTGTGTGCCTCCCGGCGTGCCCTCCTGGGCCTTCACCCTTCACTCCAGGGTGGCTTCTTTGAATCCCGACTGGGCTGGGATGCTGCTGGTTCCCTTCACGTTTTCCTCACTGTGGAAAACCTGCTCTTTTGCACTTAAAATTCCCTTGCCCTTCCATAGCAGCTCAGGTTTGAAGAGTCCCAACAGGAGTCGTGGGTGGTGCCATGTCCCATGGGGAATAATAATGCTCAACAGTTCTGGGGAAGCCCCAGCCTGAAGGAGGAATTCCATGTGGCAGGTTCCCTAAAGAAGACAAAATGGCTGGAATTTCTGGAATTCAAATGGAAGGTCCCGCAGCCCCAGCTCTCACTGTCTTTAACTTCTAATGGGCGAGACAGGGCATGGAGGCCGTTGCTGCTTCCTAGCCCTGGGTCTAGCCCTAGGCCTTTCCTGACTTGGGATGGTCATCTTTGGCCTTCTAGAGCTAGCTGGGAGCAAACCTGAAGTAGGCTGTGTTGAACTGACCCTTTGTTGGTGCATCAGCCACCAAACCTGTTCTAACAGCCACATGCCATCTGTTCGCTCATTTCAAGTATAGACCCAGGGATTATCACAGAGGGAGGGGAGCTGGAGGCCCTCTGACCCGAAATGTGCTTCCTGTAGCAGCAGCACCAGCCACATCTGGGGACTTACTAGAAATGCAGATTCTGATCCTCTTAGAATTCTATCAGAATCAGAATTGAACGCTGGAGGTGCAGCCATCTGGGGTCTATCAAGTCCTCCAGGTGATTCTCACGGACACTCAGGTTTAAGACTCACCACTCTGGGCACTTTGAAGTAAGGAGTTTGGGATTTGTGTCTTTGATGCTCGACCCTGCCTGCATGTGAGGGTCACTGGGGGGGCTTTAACATACTGTGGATACGGAGGTTCCATGCCCAGAACCAGGCACTGAGGCATTTTTTTATTCCAGCTTGAGAACCACTGATCTAACTCAATCTCTCATCTCTAAATACAGAACTCGAAATCCAAAGCAGCTGAGCCATATGCCAGAGTCGCACTGGGGTGTAGTGTGGCAGTGCTGAGCAGAACCCCGACACCCGATATCACAGCCTGTTGGACTCTTTTCTGTATAAACGTCTATAATCCAAGGCCACATGCACGATTTTTGTCCCCATCGCTGAGACGGGGCTGTTCGGAAGGGAGGGAGCAGAGCTGCTGGGTCACGATGGTTTAGTTCCAGATTAGTCTTGCTATATTCTAGCCTAGTTCTTATAATTGTGCTCATAATGTCTTTCATATGCCAGAACTTCAGTCCCATAGGCGGAACTTCCTACCTGGGCCTCTCTGTTCGGCCCTCCCAGGCATTAACCTTGACCTGGCATCTTGCCCCAGCCCTGATTTCCTCTGAAATTAAGGTCCTGCTCTGCTCTCCTATGTTTTTGGCTGGAGGACTAAATATGATGACATCGCAGCGGTCCCTGGTTAAAACACACATTTAATGCATTGTTCACTGAGAATAGAAAAAGTTGAGCTCATGGATTTTAACCTGATTACCAGAGGTCTTAGTGGAAAGTGAATTGGATGGTGAGAAGAGGCCAAGGGAGTATCGGAAGGCTGATTTTTATTTTATGAAAAACAAGACTTACCAGGAATTTTACACGGAGAAACAGGAGTTGGGTGCTCCTCTGACCCAGGCCGGCCGCTGCCCGACTTCGCCCAGGGGTATTGACAATCGTGGCCTTTCTCTCTCTTGTTGTTATTGTCACCTTCCTGGTCCAGTGTCACCGAGCGTGTGTGTGTGTGTGTGTCTGTCTGTCTGCCATGTGTCTCCGTGTCTGTGTGTCCTTTTGCACGGGCACGGGAGTGTCACTCGGCAGGTCTGCTGAGTGAAGACAATGCCATGGTTCTGTAAGACGCAGCCCGCGGGCCGCCCTTGGCCATCCGACGGTCCCCCCTGTGGGACTCGAGCCTGGCTCCGACAGACTCACTGTAACCGGCTGCTGCCTCAATCATTTTCGTGGTTTATTTTTCAGGGGGCAGCACCGGCACTTCCCCAACCACCTCCAGCACCGGGACACCATCGCCTTCGGCTTCTTCTCACCTTCTCTCTCCATCCTGTTCTCCCCCAACCTTTCATCTGGCCCCCAACACTTTCAACGTGGGCTGCCGGGAGAGCCAGCTGTGCAACCTGAACCTCTCTGATTATCCACCCTGTGCCCGAAGCAACATGGCCGCGCTGCAGAGCTACCCGGGGCTGAGTGACAGTGGCTACAACAGGCTCCAGAGTGGCGCTGCCACGGCCACTCAGCCCTCCGAAACCTTCATGCCTCAGAGGACTCCATCCCTGATCTCAGGAATACCGACGCCACCCTCCCTGCCCAGCAACAGCAAGATGGAAGCCTATGGTGGCCAGCTGGGGTCCTTCCCCACCTCGCAGTTCCAGTACGTCATGCAGGCGGGCAACGCGGCCTCCAGCTCCTCCTCGCCACACATGTTCGGGGGCGGCCACATGCAGCAGAGCTCCTACAACGCCTTCTCTCTCCACAACCCTTACAACCTGTACGGATACAATTTCCCCGCGTCTCCCCGGCTAGCTGCTAGCCCGGAAAAACTGAGCGCCTCTCAAAGCACTTTACTCTGCTCTTCTCCTTCCAACGGGGCCTTCGGAGAGAGGCAGTACCTGCCCACGGGCATGGAGCACGGCATGCACATGATCAGCCCGTCGCCCAACAACCAGCAGGCCGCCAACGCCTGCGACGGCCGGCAGTACGGCGCCGTGCCGGGCTCCTCGCCCCAGATGTCCGTGCACATGGTGTAGCGGCCCGGCCGCCACGGAGCCCTGCAGCCGAGGGCCGAGGCTCCACGGACAGACCCCCCGAAAGCCCAACACCTTTGAAAAACAGGAACTGTGTCCCGTTCCTTTCATGTCTGGAGGAGAAAACCATGCACCCAACGACAAGAGACTCTGAGCCACTGGAGGATGCTTGGGGCGCATCATCTCCCACTCGTGGCCGTGCGCCCGCCCCCTCGGACCCGAGTTCTCCAGATCAGCATCTGCTCCAGCGTGGCCTTCGAAGAGACTGAATACTCCTTTTATAACCATGTTAAGGGAGATGCTAGCATGCAGCAGCCGGGAAGAGTTACCCCCACACATACAGGCGCCACGAACATACGTGGATACACGTGTGCACACGTTCACACTCACATGCACAGACACGCATGCATGCCGGCGGGAGACTGGGCGAGCTCCGTGCGGGGAGGCCCGGAGTGGGCGCTTTCACGGGAGTCTGTGTGCGACACAGGATGGACTAGCCGGCAGCAGCTGCCAGCCTTCTCCCCTGCAGCTTCCCCTGTTTCTGGAACGGACCGTGTCCCGGAGCCCCTCCCCGGCACTAGGACGGGAAGACATCAGCGCTGCGCCTGACTTGCTGTCCTGGAAAAGATTGCGTTGGAATTTTGGGGGTTTTCCCTCAGTAGCATCACCGGTGTTCCCAGTGCACCTGTGCGCAGACAGAGTAAGCAGCCGTAGGAGAGTGAGAGCAAGGGAGAGAGACAGACAGTGGGGCAGAGAGAGAGAGAGAGAGAGAGAGAGAGAGAGAGAGAGATAGCAAGACTGAGAAAGTGTGAGCAATGATGAGAGTTGAACGCACCAAGGAAATTTGGTGTGGGTGGCCCACGCCCCCCAACAGGTCCTAGAAAGAATCGTGGTGTCACTGAGAAGTGAGTCTCTCTGGGGCACCGTGCCAAGTCAGGGCACCGCCGGGAGGGCCTGCGATGAGGAATTCCCAGAACCCTCCCTCTGCCCGCGGGATCCAGAAGCGAGCTTCCCTCGCAGGCTGTGTGCAGCCTGGCAGGGCAAAGGGAATACAAGTGTGAGAAGGAGGATTTTGTACCCTAGCAGATGACGCCAAGAGCAGAGGCGGCGCATCAAGGCCTGGCCTCCTGCAGGCTGGGGCCAGACCCTGACTTGAGGGCCTGCTCGTAGCCGCCGGGCAGGAGCCACCGGTCCAGGTCCGGGGAATAGCACAGGGGCGTTCTGTCCTCCCGCTGCCCCCGGGGCTCCATTGGTATCAAATAGTTCATTGCATTTTGAAGTTTTGGGTTTTTTTTCCCCTTCATCTTTCCCTTCCCTTTCAAATCCTTTAATGATAAGAAAACAAGTGAAGTTTGGTATAAGCTGAACTTTTTAAGTGGTGTGGAAATGCAAACAATACCAAGTAAAATAATACAGATATTATTAAGATTTTTGGTTTTGAGGTGTTGTAGATAAGTATATTTATGTGCCTAGTGGGGAATCCAATATTATGAATATTAAAAAAGGGGGCAATAAAAAGGGTATGTAAAATATGTATGAAGAAAAGGTGTATAAAAGTTTGCCCTTATGCACGGAACTTTGTTTCTAAGTGCCAAGCACAAAAAGCCGCTAAATAAAATCTTTGCAATTGTTTTCTGTGTATTTATTCCTATGAAAAAGCAAACAACAGCCCATGTGTTTGTATTACGCTCTTCCAGGAGCACAACACTCTCCTCTGCCCTGCTTTGTGTGATCTTGATACAAACCCCATGGAGAAAATGTAACCTTCCTCGTTTTATGACTAGTAACCGAGCTCCAGAGAGATTGAATGAATTATCCAGGATCAAACAGCCCAGCAGAAAGGGAGTCAGGGACTGAAATCAGGGCAGATCTGGCAGGGTCGTCCACTTTCAGATCAGCTGCAGAAAACTGTGTGAGTGGATGCCCAGCCTCCCGGGAACCAGGGCCAGACGCTGCACCGTTTGTTCTGCGTGAGTAGCTTACCTAACCCTCCCACATTTCTGAGAGATAGGCTTTATTTTTATCATTACTTTAAAGACCTTGGAAACCAGTTTTAAAAAGGTTAAGTCCTTGACCAAGGCCTTCAGGTAGCAGGAGATTAAGCTGGGAATTTCTATCTTCTGTTCCATGCAATCAGCACAAACCCACACCACCGGAACCCCAGAGTGCTGTGAGGTGCTGGGACAACCAGCAAAGATCTCTGTAAGGAGCTGGAGTGACTTGGTATGTTTAATGGAAAATACACACCTGCCCCCTTGTTGTACTACCGCAGCCTGGAAGGGTGATTTTGAGGCCTGCACCAAATGCCTTATTATATTTTTTAATAATTTATTTATATATATTTTTTACAACATTGTTCTTCTTTATTTTTTTAATGTTTGCTTTTTTTTCTCAGGTGTAGTCCCCATAGAATGCCCACCACCAATTCACCCGTGCACCATGCCATAGTTCCTTGTGCTCTTCCCGCCCTCGGTTTGATCTCTCTCCCTCGTCCTCACCTGCAGGTGTCTCTGATTTATAGTTGTTTATTTTTGTTTTGTTGTGTTTTTTTTAAAGATTTATTTATTTATACATACAAGAGTTGGGGTACAGGCCAGAGATGCAGGGGGTGAGAGGATCCACCAGAGACAGAGTGGGGAGCAGAACAGGCAGACTGACCGAAATACACTGCTGAGGGGAGCAGCAGGCGAGTTGGGAGAGTTCTGCTGAGCCATTTGTGTTGCTCCCTGGTGGACTGGGGATTGGACTTGTGCTGCAGAGGCTGCGGACAGCTCCACAGTGCGGTGCTTAACCCCTTGCGCCACCAGGGAGGCCCCATTTTGTTGTTTTTTATTGTTAATATTATCTTCCTTGATCTCTTGTATGGCCCCCATATATTCCTCCTAAAGTGAAACCATCCAATATTTTTCTTTTTCCTTCTGACTTATTTCACTGAGCACCATCCCTTCCAGCTCCATCCGTGTTGCTGTGAATGGCATGAGTTTATCTTTTTTGATGCTGAATAGTATTCCATTGTCTATAAAGACCACATCTTCTTGATCCACTCATCTATTTTGAGGCAACCAAGTGCCTTATAATGGACTAATCAAGGGTCTAGGGCTATTCCATCTGTAAGAGTTTTCACATATTATCGTATTCAAACTTCCCAGTAACTGTGAGAGGTACACAGGTCAGGAAACACTGTTCTGCACATGGAAGACGAGAATTGTAAAGCGATGGCCTGTTGCTTATGTGTGGCAGGGAAGCAGCTTTCAGCTCTCAGGGTCTGCTCTTAGCCCTGCCCCACTGTTCCCCAGTGGACATTCCTCTAGGAGTCGCTGGCCCGTTTTAGCCGGATTAGACGGGGGGTAGCCCAGAGGGCTGTCCACCACACTCGTAGGAAACAGAGCTTGGTTTGGGGGACACAAAACCTTAATTAACCATTACTCTGGTTTTCTAAATGACTTCCAGGAGTTAACTCCACTCACTAATAGATCATTACCAAAACAGCTGGGACAATGACTGATGAGCACCTCCAAGGAGGGCGGGCTCTCTGGCCAGGATATGTCTCAAGACTTGAAGAAGACACTCCTATTTGGAAATCTGGGAGTCACCCCTTGCTTCACAATGGTAGACTGAGAACACTACCTGCGAAGCTTCTGGCTCTTTCTTTCTGTTCTAGCATCCTAGTAAATACTGTTCACAGATCTAATGTACCTGAACTGTTGGGCCATACATAATCCTAATATGCCCAGCAGCAAACTTGACGTCAGAAATCTCTGTGTTTTCACTTAATAGTAAGAATAATCATTTCAAAAATCATTTAAGAGTAGTAAGGACAGAAATTTTCTGTAGTTTGGATTGATTCAAACAATCCAAGTCTGTTATAGCTGAATCATGGCATAAGTTTTTATCTGTAACTAAGAAAGTGAAAATATTTATTTTGATACAAACTAGATAAACAATTGTCATGAATGTACTCTAACAATTCTCTTTAGAGAAATGATCAACATTCATTCATTGGCACATTGATAACAAAAGACTGTATATCAGAAGAATTTTTCTATAGGCTCAGATGGCTCCTCCTGATCTTGTTCCTTGAGGAGAGACTGTCTTTGCATCCTCAGTGCCTAGGATAGTTCCCGGCCTATTATGAAATCTTAACACATATTTATTCTTAAGCTCTTTTTAAAAAAGATAGTGCAAAGTGGTTGCATGATAGAGTTTTCATTTACTTCAAATGAATGGTACCTAAATTAACAAAGATTTATTATTTTTCACATAGTCTTCTGGGACAGGTGAATATAAATTTAATTTAGATACCTGCTCGCTGGTTGTAGGTAGCTACCTGCAAAGCAAGTGATATGAAAGATTCTGAAAATTCACCAGGAATGCTCAGGGTAAAAAGATGAGGTCGGGATTGTTTTGATTAGGAATAGAACTTGACTGAGCTTTGAAGAATGCTCAGACTTGTTTTTAAGATTTATTTTTATTTTTATTTATTTATGCGTACAAGAACTGGGAAGTAGGCCAGAGGTGCGGGGTAGGGGGCGGTGAGAGGGTTCCCCAGAGACAGAGTGGGGAGCAGAACAGACAGACGGACTGAAATACACTGCTGAGGGGAGCAGTGGGTTTGTAATTCAATCCCTGTTTTATAGATGGGGAAATTGAAACTTACAGTAATGTGCAAAAATCGCAGTGCTGCAAATAACAAAGAGGGGCTTTCCACGACTATGTTTTTCTGTAAGTGAGATTGACAGGGACCACAATAAAGGGACAGTGTTCATGGAGAAGGTTGAACTCAAATTGTCCTTTGAATAATTTGTGGAAAATGCATAAACTGAACAGAAAGGAGTGTTTCCCAGCTTGAGGGTAGAGCAGCCCAGTGAAGACAAATATTCTCTAAGTGAGACAATGACAGAAGGAGAAAAACAATACCTGGTGATGTCGCTTACAGGTGGGATGTGGAGAAACAAAACAAAGGAACAGACAACACTAAACAAAAACAAACACTAGCAGGCTCACTGCAGGGTGGAGACAACCAGAGCAGGAGAGTAGGAGTGTGGAGTGGGGTGCAAAGCGGGGAGGGGACAGATGGAGCATGGTAAGGGACTGTGGGTGCCTTGGTGGTGGGTGTGGTCACATACATCTGAGAGGTGAGACCCTGTACCCCTAGATCATGTGCGGTGCTGTAAGCCAATGTCACCGCAGTAAAAATAACACAATAAAAAGCGTGCAGACGGCAATGAGTTATGGGACACTGGTTTCAAGCGGAACAACGTTCACACCTTTCAGTTAAATCTCCAACCTCTTAAGTTAAATGTCCCCTGTGCTGCTCTGGATCATGACTGAGTTTCCTTTACCTGGTGAGGTGCCCTAGCTCTGCAACTTGGGCAATTCTGGATTTCCTTTCCAGGGGACCCTCACTCTGGAAAGTACCCGTGGGGTTTGGGAAGTGAAGGAGCAGTCAAGTCACATCACCCCAGCACCCCTCCCCAGACCAGGACCCCAGAGACAGGTTCTGCTGCCACGTTCCCCGAGTCAAGCCCTACACAGAGCCCTTGCTTTCTCAAGCCAGGCACACAGCGCAACGTGGGATGGTGAAAGGGGACTTTGCTGCTTAAGACCAAGTAAACATTCATCATGTTTTCCTTCTTAGCTCATTTTACTGCTCACAGCATTCATCTTTTATGGGCCAGCCTAGCAGCATTTCCCACTTCAGATGCTTCCTACTCACACTTTCTGCTTTTATTAGACTTTATTGCAGGCCCTGCGGAGGCAGAGAAAAGCAAAGAGGTTTTCAGTCTTTTTCGTATTTTTGCCCAGTGAAGCTGAAGTGGACAAAGAGGGAGGCTGAGGGATAGCCGAGGCGACCCTCCAGCAGTTGTTATTCTAGAAGTGCCTGGAATCCACCAAGAGGATTTTTGGAGTGCTTTCCCTCGTGTCTTACTGCACACCCTTCTTTCACCCATGGGGTACCCAAGACTTCTCTAGATGCTCTATCAGATAAACCCTGAACTATTAGTTCATTCATGTTTAGTTTTCATCTCACAAGTCAACATGGACTTCCTGATCAGGTGAATCTTCTCCAAGCAGTGATCCAGAATCGGGTTCCTTCTAGCTTTGTTATCTCTGACACGTAGCTTGCTACCTCTCCATTCAGGCAGTGGTGAGCGGGAAAATGGAAACTTGAGAGAGTGGGAAATATTTATAAGCCCTGCCTGGAACTGGTTACACCGCTTCCTCCCCATTTTATGGTTAGAACTCCAAAGGCTCCAGCTAACTGCAGAAGAAGCTGGGAAATGCAGTCTAGTTGAGTGCCGAAGAAGAAAAGGAAACAGATTTGTTAGGCATTAGGGAGTCTGCAAGCCCCTGGGCTGATCGAGACTGATTTTCTAAGATCTGCTTTTCCTATAAACCCAGCAGGTAAGGTGAAGGCTAACTTCAATTCCCAGCTTCTTGGATGCTTTACAAAACAACCTGGAGCAGTTGCTTTTACCCCCAGTAGAGTTCAGTGAGTCAGTCAGATACATCTTTGAGTAGGAGTTCCTTTCCTTCCTCCTAAAGCATCTGGAGGATTTATAAAATCAGAAAAAGCACTTCCCAGGTGGTAATAACTACAAGACAAGAAACATGTATCAGTGCTTATTATAGACTGGCTAAGTCCTCTGAGACATCATCTTATTTAATACTCATCAACAACCTTATGAGAAAGATATTATTGTTATTATTATTATCCTCCTATGAAAAGTCAGAGAAAGAGAGCAGAGAAGCTAAGAATCTTGCCCAAGGTCACACTTAAGAATCTTGTTCAGTCTGTGCTATTAATTAATGTGAGTCAATTATAGCAGTTTCTTTCTGTTTCTCTTTATATTTATTTACTAGGATGTTGTGGTGGTTAAGTCATGTTCTCTGCCCTAAGAGAGTTTATAGAGTAGAAGCAAGCACCTCTTTTAATTTATTTATTTTTAAGATTTATTTATGCATCAAGAGCTGGGGTACAGGCCAGAGGTGGGGCAGGGGAGGTGAGCAGATTCACCAGAGACAGAGTGGGGAGCAGAACAGGTAGATCTACTGAAATACACTGCTGAGGGGAGCAGCGGGTGGATCAGGAGAGGTTTGCTGCGCCATGTGGGTAGCTCCCTGGCCAGCTGGGGATCTAACTGGTGCTACAGTGGCTGGCGATAGCTTGATAGCTCTGTCTTTAACCCCTGCGCCGCCAGGGAGGTCCAGCAACCACCTCTTATCTGGCTTCATCCAGAAAGAGCCCTGTGTGATATGGGTATGGAAGCCCATAGTGTCAGGCTCTCACTCTACTCAGCCTGGAGTTTTGCAGCTCTCAGCTCTATGTCCTACCCCACAGCAGGAACATGGCAAGACTTGCTGTGCAATGTTGTGTGAAACCCCAAGGACTGAGGAAAATCTGCCTACCTGGCTCCAAACTGGGTTTCTGAAAATAAGCTTTGTCTAATTCTTTCTCCTTCGGAGGTTTTTGTAGCAATGATACTTATTTGCTGATGTTTGTCCTCAGACTGTTGGGATATTCCTCAGAGAGGATCCTCACAGACTGAGACACCAGAACAACCACCATGTGCGGTCTCCTCACCAATTAGTCTTCAGTAACCCCTTTCATCAGAAGTGCTTCCCAGAAATATATAGGGAACAGCCACAGGCCCCACTTTCCATTCCCAGCAGCTGCTGGTCTGAGGGCTTCAGTATTCTTCAATGGAACATTTCCCCTAAATTCTGATTTTGCTTCTTTGCATCACGGACTTACATACATCTGCCCATGAAAGCTCTCCAAGCCTTATCCTAACATGGCCTCATTCTCCTGAAACATGGCTAGGGAAGGGCTTCCTTAGCCCCAGTCAAATAATCAGGGCAAAAGCTGGCGGACCTGGAGTTGGAAGATCTTGGTTTTCTGTTCAAACCACCAGGATGCAAAGACTCCCGGATACTCAATCACTCGTGGACAACCTCGCTGATGGAGCTGAAGAGAGAGATCTTCAGGTGTTATTCTCGGCCAGTCTATATCTGGACAGGAGCATGCTGTGTGTTGGGGGTGTGGCTGGAAAGTTGATACAGAGGGTGAGGGGTCCATAGTGGGCAGTTTGGTTTGATACTTTCCATAAAGCCAAACAGCTTTTTTCGATGATATTGATGTATTGACCAAACTAAAGGTTAAGTCAAACTGAGCACTACCTTCCTTTTCTCTTACAAGGTGGGAGCAGTGGAAAGTTGGCCATCACTCTCATCATAGCCCTTGACAATACCTGGTAAATAGTTACCTTTTGATCGTTAAACTAATTAGCCTTCCTGTGGCCAGAAGTTCAGCAGGCTGTGTGTCCTATTTGAGTGTGAACAAAAGCAGACAATCTTTTGATGAAGTAATACTAGCGAACAAATAAAACCTTTCTGGAATAGAATGTTTTTTTAAAGATTTATTTATTCATGCATACAAGAGCTGGGGTGCAGGCCAGAGGTGTTGGGGGGGAGGTGAGCAGATTCACCAGAGACAGAGTGGGGAGCAGAAGAGGCAGATCTACTGAAATACACTGCTGAGGGGAGCAGCAGGTGACACAGGTGAGGTCTGCTGTGCCATGTGGGCCAACTCCCTGGCTGGGAATTGAACTCCTGCTGCAGTGGCTGCAGATAGCTTCATAGTGCTGAGACTTAACCCCTTGCGCCACCAGGGAGACCCTGGAATAGAATTAGTCCACAGGCCTGGGAATAATATTCACTCAAACTCATACAATTCAGCCTTCAACAATGGCTCATCAACATGTACTGAAAAAAGATTTTGTGCAGGACATAGAGCTAAGAGTTAATATAGAAACATCTATCCTTGTGAACTACTACATGCCATTTAGAAGCTCACAGTCTAGTGTAGAGACAGAGCAGACACAGAGGAGAAAACTTTACTAAAGTGAAAACATGCCAACATCAAGATAAACATGAATGAGAAGCAGTGAGTTCAGGCCAAACTAGAGATGATAGTGGGTGATTTAAAGCAGGACAGCATGACATGGCCTTTGGATAACATGAGGTCCAGTAACTGTGAATAGGGAGGCCCATCGCCATGCTCTTAGGCCACGTGAAGTCCACTGCCAGATGGTGCCACATGGCGTGGACTATAAGGAAACGTCACATCAGGGGAAATGACCCTGGAGCATAACAACACGAGTCTAAGGTTCAGAGCTCAATGGACTAAGTGCCATTCGATGGATGGAAGCTCAGTTTGACAAAAAGGACCAGGTAGCACAAGGGGCACTCAGAGGCACTCGCAGAGACGTGCAGGGTTGCAGCTTCTTGCCACAGCCTTTTTATTCATAATTATCCCAGAAAGGCTTACAGGAAGGCGAGCAGGGCTTCAAGCCTTCGTGCATATCTGGAGAGCAATATCACGGACAAGCACGTCATCTCGCCGGGAATCTGATGACGTGGATGTGTGCAGACACTTAACTGGCCACAGAACAGCCAAGCGCAGAGTGAAAAGGTCACTTGTGGGGAGGTGTGAGATGTGGGGGGAAAGCCAAATCACAGAAGAGTCACCCCAGCGAGGGCCAAGGCAAGCAAGATTCAACACGGGCCGTCCTGCCTGTTCAAGAATTTCATAAGTCTACACTCAAGAGCGCTAGCAGGGCCTGAGATCCAGAATTATGAGTTATTTAACTTGGCCTCCAGCATGACTAGCTCTTTTGTGACTTGGCCGTTTTTGGGGATGTCACACCTTGATTCGATTGGGCTTTACTGAAGAATATTTTCTTAGGTGCAATTTTATACTTTCAGTGACATAGTTCTTTCTGTTTAGAGAAATAATTAAAGAAGCAGCAGCAGTAGGGACTGTATTCATTCCAGCTCATTATCTCAGGAAAACGGAGGTTTGCAGGAACATAAGCGCCAATGTGACCTGCCGTCCCACACAAAACTGTCCCTTTTTCCCCTCACTGGGTTATGCAGTTAGACCTAATGGAACAAGGAGACCTTAAGAAAGAGGTTAAAGGATGGTAGTATCGCCCTTACACTTCAACAAGGAGTGTCTATTTTTTGGCTATTGCTTTCCCAAGAGGCTGCTTCAAGATGCTCCGAGGATGAGCCTTAATAGAATTGTGAAGACCAAGACCCATCCTCTGATCCAAAGGAGTGCAGATTTCACAGGCCGACCAGGCACAGGCTGGAGTGCTACCGTGGTGAAGTAGGGAGCTGGCTGGAGACAAGACCCAGGAATCTGAAACAATGAGAAATGAGCAAAACGCTTGTAGAGCCTGGAGGCAGCGACTCCCCTTGAGTCTGGTCTTCTAACTCACTTTTATAGGTCAGGAGATGACAGAATGAAATGCACTCTTACTTGATTTGCATTGACTCCCCCCTGGAAGCAGAACTTTTATTGGCATGCTTTGCTCCTAAAGAAGCTACAGTCTTTGGGCTCTATCCAAAGCTTTTCCTGCTGTACCAGGGAAGGAAGCAACAGGGGAATGCCCTACATATAGTTTTAAAAAAGGCCTGAAGTTGAGCCTTTTATTCTCTCATTTATTAGCTGTAAAAGGGTGATCCTAATCTATCTCTGAGATTGTTAAAGATAATGTAATCAAAAGCCTTTCACAGGCATTTTGTACTCCAGTTTGTCCATCTGTTTTCCTGATCGAAAGTAAGATGTTAGCAAAAGGGCCTCCCCAGTGGCGCAGCGGTTGAGTGCTGGGTTGTGAAGCTGCCTGCAGCCTCTGAGGCGCCGGTTCGATCCCCGGCTGCTCCCCGGCCACCGGAGGAGGGTCCCACATGGCGCGCAGACCTCTCCTGCCGCCCGCTGCTCCCCTCAGCAGTGTACCTCGGTCCTTCTGCCTGCTCTGCTCCCCGCTCTGGCTCTGGTGAATCCTCTCACCCTCCCGCGCTTCTGACTGTACCCAGTGCTTGCATAAATAAATAAATAAATAAATCTTAAAAAAAAAAAAAGATGTTAGCAAAAGCTTTTTTCAAAACAAACATGATCAGAATAGCATGGCCGCCTGGTTGATGAAGGACGCTCTAGGAACTCTGAATCAGTGAGAATCTTGCGTAGGCCAGATCTCCGTTGGTGGGTGCACCTGGCTTGTCAATGGAGATACCTAAGAATGTTAGTTTGATGTGTCACTGGGTCATCCATGAGGACAGGCAGAAAGGGCAGCAGACTGACTGAAGTCCCAGATCTGCTATTCATCAGCTGTACGTCAGTCCTCTTGGCTTAAATATAATGATGTTAGAAGAGGTGATTTTTAAGGTCTCTAACATCTCTGTGGCTCCATGAAAGATAGCTGGGTATTGGCCACCCCATTTGGTCATTCTTTGGAGTAGATTTTTTTAAATTCTTTTTTAAAAGATTTATTTATTTATACAAGAACTGGGGTACAGGTCAGAGGCGCAAGAGGGTGAGAGAACTCACCAGAGACAGAGTGCAGAGCAGAACAGGTGGATCTACTGAAATACACTGCTGAGGGGAGCAGTGGGCCAGGCAGGAGCTGTCTGCTGCACCATGTGGGTTTCTCCCTGGCTGGCCGGGAATTGAACCTGCACTGCAGAGGCTGTGGACAGCTTCACAGCTTGGCGCTCAACTCACTGTGCCACTGGGGAGACCCTGGAGTAGATTTTTTCAAAGAAATAAGTGAAAACAAAAATCAGCAGGAAGTTGACAGATCTCACTTGTGTAAAAAGCAAAACTTGAATGCTTGGGTATCTTATCTCCATGCAGTTACTTCTAAATGCTTCTTTATTTAGTTTTTATTGAAATAGCCTTACTTCTTCATAGCCATGACACTCCCAGAAAGAGGAAACCTTGAAGGAGACATTTATCGAAGAAGACATTTGGCCACAGATTCCTGGGCTTGGAACCAGAACCAAGCTCCACCCCAGTTTCTCTGAAGCTTAATTTCTCCATCTGTGAGACAGGACTACAGAAGGACTCAAGCACTTGACTTTGTTAGTACTTATGAGCAAAACACACACACAAACACTTTTCCTGGTGGATTACATTGTAATACTCAATTATAGGAGTTTTTCTTGTATATTCTTAATGGTACATAGAACAGCACTGGAATCACAACAGGTGCTAAATTATGAATTGATTGATAAGGATCAGATTTTTTCCATATTATTCACTTTTTTTAATTTTCAAAATTAGGGCCTCCCCGGTGGTGGAGCAGGTTGAGCGCAGCCTGTGAAGCTGTCTGCAGCCTCTGCAGCCCGGGTTCGATTCTCGGCAGGCCAGGGAGAATCCCACATGGTGCAGCAGACCTCTGCTGCCTCACCCGCTGCTCCCCTCAGCAGTGCTTTTGGTCCATCGGCCTGTTCTGCTCCCAGCTCTGTCTCTGGTGAATCCTCTCACTCTCCCGCAACTCTGGCCTGTACCCCAGCTCTTGTATAAATAAAAAAATAAATCTTAAATTTTTTTTTTCAAAATTACTTCCTGCTTGTTGTAAAAAAACAAAATGCCAAGGTATAATCAATAACTTCTCCCAGCATGCCTTTGCTGATTATTTGGTATGTATCTTTCCAGGTTCTTTTCCTAAGAGAGCTTGGCCCACACCTTTATATCTCCTCACCCTCATACTTACATTCACGTCTGTTGTTATTCCCTTCTTTGAAAAAATTTTTAAGCTCTAAAATGATAATGCCATACAAATGGCAGTTTGAAAACATTTATAATTTGAAAACATTTATAATTTATAATAAATTATAATTTATAATTTGAAAACATTTATAATTTGAAAACATTTATAATTTTGAAAACATTTAAAAATGATAATGCCATACAAATGGCAGTTTGAAAACATTCATAGCAATTTTCCCTGCAGCTGGCTATGTTATTTCACAGTATGGATGTACTATAATTTATATCCAGTTCTCTACACATAAACACTCAGGATACTTCTATTTAATTTTTATTTTGCTGATTCAAACCAGAATGAAATATAATTTTAAAACACATATTTTGGTCACTTGTGGGCTCTGGAATCTGATCCGGAGATTCTGGGGGACCTGAAAGAGCAGTCATTTTTTTTTTTTTTAAGATTTTATTTATTTTTATGTAGAAGAACTGGGGAATAGGCCAGAGGTGCGGGGGTGAGAGGATTCACCAGAGACAGATTGGGGAGCAGAACAGGCAGATCCACTGAAATACACTGCTGAGGGGAGCAGTGGGGAGACAGGAGAGGTCTGGGGGTGTCAAATTCCTGCTGCAGTGGCTGCTGATAGCTTCAATAGCTTCATAGTGCTGAGACTTAACCCCTTGCGCCGCCAGGGAGACCCCTGAAAAAGCTGTCTGTGGTCAACTAATATCTGGCAAAGAAAGGTGGTGAGCACATAGCTGAGTGGACAGCAGGTCCCCAGGCTCAAGGAGCTCCATAAACAAAGCAAAGTTCCCTGACCTGTCTCAGGGATTATCTGTAGTGATGGTTCCAGGGGTGGCCAGCTGCAAGTCCTCTGTGACTCAGGGGAGTGGGGCTTCTAATTTGGGGCTTTCGGGCAAAGGTTGCAAACGCCTGATGTGTTGTTAGTAATCATGTGAAATATTCAATATTGAGTAAGTCCTTTGTCAACATTAAAAACTTGAGAGATTTTACATGAAAGTCTGAAATTTTGGTATCTCTGGGGGGAAAAAGCAAAGGGAGATTTGGTACTGAGGGTAAATACGCTCTCAGGGTTTTCCCCAGCCTCCCGCCACAGCCTCTGTGACCAGCACCTGGGCTTTGCTCTCCTCCATGATTATGGACACCTGGGCATGGTAGCACAAATGTGGCATGATAGGTGTGCACACCTGGGCCTAGAAGGGAGGAGATAAGGGTGGCATCCCTCTGGGGGTGGAAGGACTCAGGTTGCTGTCTCCTGCCAGCTAGTTGCCTTGTTCACTATTAAAAACCTCCAAAGATGATGCTGAGGGCTCCAAAGTTCTCTTTGAAGCTACCTGAACCAACAGTGAACTATCCAGCCTGGGATGGTTGCACAACAGGTACCTCTGAGACCACAGCTTCCTGGGGTGCCCAGGGGACCTCGGAACCTGGAATTTCTGGCCTCAGGCAGGGATCTGATGACCTTTGCAACTCAGAAATTCTGTTACTGCTTATTGTTAAGCAAAAGAGGAAACCACTTGAGTAGTATGAATTTATGTATGAAGTGGTAACCTTCAGGCTTCCAGCTCTTCCTTGTCTTTCATTTACCCAGAGGGCAAAAATGCCAACATCAAGAGTCACTTGGTAAGAACAGCCAACATTTATCCTGGTAGAATTATTATCTCTATCCTAGAGATAAATAAACTGAGGACCAGAGAGGCTAAGTAAATAGCCAGAAGTCACAGATGCAGACAGTCCCTCTCCATAGGTCTTGCTGAGACTCTCTGTATCTCATTCCATCAGTCCCTTCAAAGATGAAGATGCCTCCAGGAAAAGGGATCCAGTGGGCTGCTCACCAGCTACACCAACAGAGAGTAGACAGCTACCTCTGGAGCTTGTCAGTTCCTGAGGGTATAGAAGAGGCCTGCAGGAGGGGGGACCTGGCAGTGACAAGAGCCCTCCAGGACCGCACAAAGGGGCGTGCCTAGGAAGGTGGGGTTCAGAAAAGGGTGTGGATACAGGAGGCCAGCCTTCTGATGAAGCCCCGGATGCACATCCCGAGTTCCAGTGGAACCAGAGTTCACTAAGGGGATCAAAGGATTTCAGGTAATAGGCAGTGGGGGCGCTGAGCCTGGGGTTGACGTAAAAGTACAGGGTAAGTTGAAGCTTATGAAAAATGATGAAACTCCTTTTGCTCTAACGTGCCCAAAGTGGATTCTTAGACTGTGTGGGAGCCGTGAGAGGGAGCCACACCCGCAGCCTCTCATGAGCTCCCACATGACTCACCAAGGAGCCTCTGAACCTCACGTTGGAGAACAGCAACAACTAAAATGAAGTTGCTAAGTGAGAAAGCAGAATGGAGGATCTGGGGGGACGGGAGGCATGTGGTTCAGAGGGAAGAATCTAGGTTTTGGAGTGGGACACATTGGGGTCTGGATGCTGTGAGCCGTGAGCTCTTGGCCAGCTCTCTCCTCTGGCCTGTTTTCATGGTTAGGATTAAACGAGGCGTGTGTGCTAAATGCCTGGCAGGCACCAAGCAGACCCTCAATATAAACTGAGTGGACATGCAGGTTTCCCAGCCTGGAGCTGCTCCATAAATGAAGTTTCCTGTCCTGTCTCTGGCATTATTTGTGGTCGTGGTTACGGTGTTTGGTGGCTCTGAGGGCTTTTTATGATTGGGGAGTAGGACTTCACAAGGCCATAAGTTCAGTTCCTTTTAAAAAAAATTCTTTTTAATTGAGGGAATATTGGTTCATTAGATCCAGATGAAACCTCTCTTGGCTACCAGAAGAATTTATACATGAGATTAAGAAAATATCGCTGGTAATGGTTAAGAAACCACAGATACTGAGGGGGTCCTAGAAAAATTGGGGAAGGGCAAATGCCATTCATTTGAAAGAGAAGTTGGAAGAAAGTGTTTAAATTCTATGGATTTTGTATCAAATTCAGGCAAAATTATGGAATATATTAATTAAGTAGATAGTTTGAAGTGTTTGGGGAATATATTAATAAGCAAGTGATTTGAGAAGACAGCAATGATTACCAAGCATCAGCCCAGGATTGTTAAGAAAAAAAATTCTTCCAAGAAAATCTTACTTTACCTTTTTGTCAAAATTGCTAATGCTGTGGATTTATGGATTAGTGAATTATGTTCTTTTTTTTTTAAGATTTATTTATTTATTTATGCATACAAGAATTGGGGTATAGGCCAGAGGTACTGGGGGGTGAGAGGATTCACCAGAGACAGAGTGGGGAGCAGAACAGGCAGACTGACTGAAATACACTGCTGATGGGAGCAGCGGGGAGACAGGAGAGGTCTGCTGCGCCATGTGGGTATCTCCCTGGTTGGGATTGAACTTATGCTGAAGAGGCTGCGGATAGCTTCACAGTGCTGTAATTAACTCCTTGTGCCATCAGGGAGGCCCATAAATCACATTCTTGATGTGACTTTTTTTTAAAGATTTATTTATTTATGCATACAAGAGCTGGGGTACAGGACAAAGTTGTGGGAGGTGAGAGGATTCACCAGAGACAGAGCGGGGAGCAGAACAGGCAGACTGACCGAAGTACACTGCTGAGGGGAGCCACGGGCGAGTCAGGAGAGGTCTGCTGTGCCATGTGGGTTTCTCCCTGGCCGGCCGGGGATCGAACTCGTGCTGCAGAGGCTGTGGATTGCTTCACAGTATGGTGCTTAACCCCTTGTGCCACCAGAGAGGCCCTTGATGTGACATTTGACAAGAACTTCAAGACACGCTGTGGCCAGCTGTGAAGATCTGCGTTGAATGACAGTATCATCCAAGCTTCAAAAACTCAAAGACTGTTCATGAGCAGAGCCTCTCCGTTCCTGGGGAGCTCCTGAGGCATTGCCTGGGGCCTCTTCTGGACCTTCTGCTCCTTGACATCTTCATCAGCAATTTGGAGAAAAATAGATTCTATGTCACAAAAATGTGTAGCTCATTTAAAAACTAGGAGAAGAGAACAATATACTGAAGGAGAAAATGACTTTAAAATGAGTCGATAATTAAAATCGGCAGACTTACCAGAGGTGCATATTTATTCTTTTAAATTCCAAAATTTTCAGCTCTTGAAAAGGGGATAACCAAGTTAAACTAAGCACATGTTAAAAAACTGTTTTTTTTTTTCTGAGTTGTTGACTAGAATTTCAATGTAAGTCAATATTGTGACTCTTCAAGTAGTGGATTGTATTTCAGGTTGAAATGACTACATCAAGTGAGGAAACACAATGATCCACGTGGGTTATGTGTGCAGTAGAGGAGATTGTAGCAGTAGTGATGGAGGTGCTGGTAGTGGTAATGTTAGCTAATATAATATTTATCTAGCACTTTCTCTAGACCTGCCATTGTGTTTTCACATCAACAAGTGAACTTGATATCCAGAGCAGTGTTAGGCTAGTGGTTAGAACAACTCTAAAATCTCAAAGACTTAATATAATGAAATTTTCATTCTTGCCCATGTTGCACACCACTGTGGGTCAGGGGAGAGTCTGGGTGGGGTGAGAGGACCTGGTTGTACAAAGACTCAAGTGCTTTCTGTCATATGGCTCCACCTTCCTCTCAGCCCATGTTGTAGATGAAAAAAAATAAGGAAGATCATGCGCCAGAAATTCAGGGGGAGGAAGAGAATGGATCTAGAAGTGATATGAATGCCTTCTGCCTGCCTTCCATAGGCTGGAAATCAGCCACGCAGCTCCCCTGAATGCGAGGAAGAAACAGTGGAACATGCAGTTGTGAATGCAAGAGAATGAACAGAACATGGGTGCTGGTAAGTACCGCCTACTTGGATTATTTCTTTTAATGCTCAACACACACTTATGGGGTAGAGACTACAATTAATCCCACATAATTGCCAAATTTAGTGGGGGCAGCTTCCAGATCTGTGCATTGTACTTAAAGCAGAATAATGACAAAGCACACATTTCAAAGAAACAGGACCAACCTCTTTCTTTCTTTCTTTTTTTAAGATTTCTTTTTATTTTATGCATACAAGAGCTGGGGCACAGGCCAGAGATGTCAGGGGTGAGAGGACTCACCTGAGACAGAGTGGGGAGCAGAACAGGCAGAATGACTGAAACACACTGCTGAGGGGAGCAGCGGGCGAGTCAGGAGAGGTCTGCTGCGCCATGTGGGTTGCTCCCTGGCAGGCTGGGAATTGAACTCGTGCTGCAGAGGCTGTGGATTGCTTCATAGTGCAGTGCTTATCCCCTTGCACCACCAGGGAGGCCCACCAACCTCTTTCTTGATGCCATGTGAGTTTGACAGGACGTTGGTGTATTCCTTGGACCAGAGAAGAACGAAGGATGCTAGAGTAAATATCTTCAAATAATTGAAGGGTTGATTTGATCTTGAAGAAATAGAGGTTGTTTTCCACAAGTTGGAGCCGTTCTATGAAGTCATGATTCCCGGCATTGCTGAGAACAATTTGTCCCTGGAGGGTTCGTGTGGCGGCAGGACTGTTATTAAAGGGTCTCCAAATTGGGTGCAAGTTTTGGTTCTGTGATTTCGTGTGCAGGGAGGGAAGACACTGCCTATTTTAATTTTTTTCCATGGCCTCCATTTTCTCACTTGGCACCAGGGGTGGAAACAAGCTTGTACAAATGCACCATGTGAGCACAGTAAAATGTCTCTAATTTAGGTGGACTGAGTAGGGTGTGTATGTGTGAAGTTGTGGGGGTGGTGGAGAGGAAGCAGGATATAAGAAAGCTGGTCTGAATTAGGTATTCAGGATGAATGAAATAATATATTTAAAAAAGGAATTTGCTTTTATTCCATTATTTTCAACCTGTTGAAATCTTACCTCATTTTATATCTGTTTTTAGAGAATAAGCCTAACTCAATATGTGTGTTCCTTTTTTTTTTTTTTTTTTGCAAATAAATCAATGTTTCCACATGGGTAAATGGCTTTTAATTTTCTTTCAAGTGAGTGAATAACAAATTGTCTCTTGTTCTAGTTTCCCCCACAATTGGTTGAGACCATCTTTCTTAATGTGTGCTAGAAACGCAAGCTAAGTTTTAGAAGACCTATTTTAAGTATTAAAAACTCGGACTTAAGGACATTTGAATGAATAAGAAACAATAATTTTTATTCCTTAAGGCACAAATTTCTAAAACCTCAGATGGAAATAACTAAAGGAAAATTGAATTGACTGAAAACATTCCTTTATTTGGATTTATGTCTAATTAGGACTAGACCTCATAGTCCCTCTTCCCTTCTTCATACTTACTGTTGACTACTTAAATTTGGTGTGTTTTTGTTTGTTTGCTCTTGTGTGTGTATGTGTGAGCTTACTTTCTTTCTCCCATTAATGGCAGTAGTGATTATGTATCCTGGGCTCTAGAACCCTAAGAAAGCATGAGAGGAATACGTGGAGCTGGGGAAAGGCCATGAGGCTGCCAGGATAATTTGCTAAAATGATGACTGTGTTGGTGATTCATTTCAAGGGCTTTGTAGCATATGGACTCAGTCTTCTGGAAGAGGACAGGAGGCGTCTGTTGGAGTTCTAGCTCTGATTTTCATGAGCTATGGAAATTTGGGCAAGTCATTTAACCTTTCTGAATCCCAATTTCCACATTTTAAAAATGGGAATAAGAAGATCACCCAACCTTTCTCCACTCATTTCTCAGGGTAGCTGGTCAACATGGCAATCAATGCTTGTGGATGCTCTTTGTAAGTAAGAAATTGCTTTTCTTCTTCCACACACCTATCTCCTTCTTTCTTTCTTTCAAAATTATTTCATGGACAGTCACAGCTCAAAGATACTCTACTTTTGAACAAGTTTCCCTGAATGACCCTTACCTATGGCAGGAAGTCTATCTCCAGGAGTGAATGAGTCTCCTTTCCTGGACTCCAAAATCCCAGAGTTGAGCTGAGTATTGAGTATTGAAACATTTCTGTGAAATGTTTCACCTTCTCAGAGAGACAGGACAAAGGCCTCTTCAGCAGACAGACCCCTGGCTCGAGGGTCAGGCAGAATGACCAATTCCAACAGAAAGCTGTCTTGCTCTTTGAGAAAACAAGAACTCAAGAACATCTTTCACATCCCAGGAAGGTGTTGGGCTTCTTGAACTCCTTGCAAGTAAGAGTCAAGATTGGATTTGGCATTGACACCAACTCAAACTGAAGTTTGATGTGGTAGCCATGAAGACGCCCCTCATGAACCCTCAAATATCGGAATAAGAACTGAGCAAAGTCCCAAATGCTGCACCTTATAATATTGTCTCCTTATGCCAAGGCCATCCCTTCCATGTGCTGCTTCAGCGATGCCTGGCGAGGGGACAGAGACAGGACTGATCCTGGGTGATGTCGGACCTGGTACACAGCTGAGTCTGGCTGCCTCAAGGACTCCCCAGTGACCCTGTGGAGGCTTTTTTAGCCTCAGGAGACTTAGACACTCATACCCAACTTTCTCTCACTCTCCCTTTTCACTCAGAGCTTCATGGGCAAAAGGCTCTCCCATCTTTATTTCTGACTTCATGCTGTCTTACCCACGCAATCATTTTCTCTATGAAAATCCTTTTACATTTATTTATTTATTTTTTAAAGATTTATATTTATCTATGCATATAAGAACTGGGGTGTAGGCCATAGGTGTGGGGGGTGAGAGGAGTCACCAGAGACAGAGTGGGGAGCAGAACAGGTGGATCTACTGAAATACACTGCTGAGGGGAGCAGCGGGGAGACGAGAGGTCTGCTGCGCCCTGTGGGTCAGCTCCCTGGCCTGGGATTGAACTCGCACTGCAGAGGCTGCGGATAGCTTCACAGGGCTGTGCTTCACCCCTTGTGCCATCAGGGAGGCCCATTTTACATTTAATCCCCACTTGACTTGTTTACAGAGGACAGAGAATAATATACTTAGCAGATCATTTGTACATCTCAATTTCAATTTTTTATATATAGCAAATCAGGTAAGTTGGGGAAATGAGAGAACTAGATTAAGAAGAGGTAGACTAACATATATTCAATATCTGCCCTATACCAGGCACAGTCATGTACACTTTTTTCATATAATTATCACAGTATTATCACTCACTTTAATGTGGCAGGTAGTACTCTTTTCTAGAAGTAGAAGCTGAGGCTTGGAGACCTTAAATCACTAGGTCAAGATTATTGAAGAGCCTGGGTTTGAAACAAGGTCTCTCCTGATTTCAACTTTATATTTTCTCTGTCACTTTCTCTCTTGCCCTGATTGTTAAATGGTGAGGATCAAATGAGATAATAGAGGTTAAAACTTTGAAGATGAAAAAAGGGCTACCCCAAAACCAGAGGTTATTATTCCTACTGGTGGAAGTCAGGACCACTACATGGGAATATGGGGTTCAGTGCCACATGAAGTAGGGGAGGGTCTTTACTCAAAATTCATTGAGAATTTCAAGATGGCACAGCAGGCACTGAACCTGCTGTGGGTTCTTCTGAATGTAGGACCCAGGAACAGCTCTGGCAACAGCAGATTTATCAATACAGGGGAATCAGGTTGTGCTTGGAGGAAATTTTCTAGAAGAGTAACAAAACATAAGAAGTTAATTATTCAGTGAAATAATGTAGAAAAGAAATTCCTAGCTCTCTGGGACTCTCAACACCACAAAAATGATCTCTGGGTATCTTTAGGAGAAGCCACCACTCATTTCAAAGAAAAAATTAGAGACTTCTGGTTCAAAGGCAGGCAATGATGTTTATGAGAAACATGGGTAAGAGAACAGGATGTGCCTGTAGCAATTCCATACCCACTCTAGTGTGTCTGGGACTGGATGCTTAGATGTTTTTTGAAAACATTCTGGAACCTCTGTTCCAAGTGTTAACTTAAGGAAAACACAGGCCTCACTGCCTTCCTCATTAGTTCTGGGCTCCGTTTTGGGGAAAGCCAGCTTTCTTGAGGCGAGTGCTACTTTCTTCAAGTATTGGGCAAATATTAATTTCAGTCTTGCAGAAGCTCCTATCCATATAGGTGGTAACCTGATGTGTGGCACCGTGTTTCTATGGCGGCTTTCGGCTCAAGCAGCCTCATTAGGGTCTCTGTGTGTATTGTGATCAGAATGCGTTAAGGCAGGCAAAATTCCAGCATGATTTCCCCTGTGGCTGGGGCATCTTTAGTTGGGTCAAGTATCCATTTGTCTGGAAAAACCTACATGAGTCTCTTTGTAAGACAATATGAAGTATATGTGCACATTGTGGTCTTGGTGGAGCTGGTTTCCAGGGAGCATACGGATTCTCTTAAACTGGGCAGGGAAATCTATCAGCATTGTCCTCATTCCTGCCTGGGTCTGACCTTCCACTTTGAGCTTTTGACATGGGTAATAAGAGCCACTCTATCATTTCATGGCATAAAAGCTGGTGACAGCCCGGAGGAAAATGGTCATGAATCTTAGAGCTACTGAATGGTGGAGGCCTCCACTGTCCACCCTGTGCCTTTGGGCAATCTAATCTAGATGAGAGCCTCATGGCTCACCACTTCCCCAATTGTTCTTTGTGCTAAGTAATGTCATACTCTTTATACTTTTTTTACTTTTGTGGATTTTCCAGTTCCTGGCTTGGAAGCCCTTCTCTGCTTTGCCCATGTCAGGGACTCTTGCTTCTTTAAGATGTTACTCAGAAGTGTCAGTTGCTTGCCTCATCCTCTGGGCTATTAGTATTAACTCACACTTAGTCATCATCCATTTGCCTGCTGTCATCCCAACTAGTCAATGAGTATCCAACCATCTGGAATTATCCTTCCTGGTCTCCATAAACTTGGGCACCACAGTACTCAAACTGTAGTAACTTTTTATCAAGTGATTGATGAACAAAAAGTGAATGAATGAATCACCCCAGATCCAGAATGTTTTTCACAGCATCCTTTCATGAAAACAAATAGTTTTGTAGCCCTACTTTTTTTTTGTTCTGCCTTCAGTGGAGCTGTAGGCATTATTTCTATATAAAAAACTGCAGAACATTCTCAGCCTTCACCATTCATAGAGAAATAACACTTGTCTCTTTAGTAAAGGCATATAGAATATATATATATATATATATATATATTAAAGATTTATTTGTTTATGCGTACAAGAGCTGGGGTATAGGCCAGAGATGTGGGGGTGAGAGGATTCACCAGAGACAGAGTGGGGGGGGCAGAACAGGCAGCTCTACTGAGGGGAGCAGTAGAAATACACTGCTGAGGGGAGCAGCGGGCAAGGCAGGAGAGGTCTGCTGCACCATGTGTGTCAGGTCCCTGGCCAGGGATCGAACACATGCTGTAATGGCTGCGGATAGCTTCATAGTGCTGAGACTCAACCCCTTGCACCACCAGGGAGCCCCTAGACCATATATATTTTTAACTGTTCACCTATAGTCAATGTTATTCCAAGAAATTTCAGAAAAGAATTGTCCGAATATTAGAATTCATTCTTCCAGTTTAGTCCTCAAGATTTAGGAGGTGAAGATGCCATGGCAAGATTTAATTGGGTGAGGAGTGTCCAGTTTTATAAAGTCCCTCATGAGTAATATGTGACTTCATGTCAGTGCAGGTGAGAAGAAGATTTCCTCAAAAGATTGAAGGTGAGCCACTTCCTGGGCCGCAGGATAAGGTGAATCAGTGCCATCAAGGAATTCCATGGATTATAATAGTTGTGGATTGCCAGAGGTCAACCTCTGGATTCGAGTTCTTATATCTTCTGCTACTTCTACCCGAAATAGTCACAGTCATTGCTTCTTTTTCCCTCTATTGAGGGTCGTGGAGAAGTAATTTTATAAGAAATAGATGCCAGTCCCTTAACTCAGTAGCACTTAAGCTTTTAGATGAATATTAAAAACAATTTGTAAGTTATGACTTACATGATCTTACAAAATTTATTGCATAATTTTTACAAGACTGTAAAAAATGGGAGACAATTTTCAAGATAAGAAATATCCCACTAGCGTAGACTTTTTGACTGGAGAAATAAAAAATATGACAGAAAAAAAGAAAACATCTGAAATTGATGGCTAAGAAAACACATGATGCCCCTCCCCCAGCCTGTGTCTTTAGTCTGTAATGTTTGCTGATGTCTCCTGTGGGCTGGACCTACCAACTGGGCAAGTCTTTAGCTTTTCTAGATTTAGCCTGATTTATCTGAAATATGGCGGTCTGTGGTTTGTCTTCATGACAGTGATTAACAGGGTTGGCGTGTGGATCTGGTCACTTACATTTCTGCCCTGTGAATCAGAAGGGAGGCTGCTCTGACCCCCTGGAGAGAGGCCTCTGCAGGCATGTGCGACCTCCCTTTGTGCCTGTGCATTTGGCTGGTTTTTAATCTTGTTATTTAATTTTAATGTTAATTAGACAGTTATTTCCATAGCCCTATAACTCTAGGGGTATGTTTTCACACCTCACATACACACTGTCTTCACTCACCTTCCACAGATACCCTTGTGCCAGTGACCTATTCCCTTCTGGTCTCCTCCATACACCCCCTGTTTCCTCAGGTCACCAGTATATTTTTCATAGAGTTTAAGAATTATTGTTGCTGTGCTTTTTTACTGTGTGAGCTATAGTTATTCATATTTTACAAATAAGGGAAGCCATCCAACATCTGTCTCACATTCTAACTGATTTCATTTAACTTAATCACCTCATTTTGTCCCCAAAGCCACTATTTCATCTTTTTGATAGCTGAGTAGTATTCCACGAAGTATATATTCCACAATTTCTTTATCCAGTTGTCTGTTGCACTTGGTCTCTTTGTGGATGGTTTCTGTGTATTCAGACTGGATGGGAGCACCTTCCTGGTGCTCTGGGAGGACTTCAGAAATAGGCTGGGGCATGTTCATGGTGTCAGCCCCACAGCCTGCTTGTGAGGGGCTGAAAACATATTCTAAGGAGGCCTATGAGGAGAATGAAGCAGGACTGTACCTGGATGACTTGGGTTGTTAGCTCAGTCCTGATTTTAAAAGTCTCTTGCCTAATTTTTAGACTCTGTGGCAGATCATGTTGTCTGATTTTCAGTTCAAAAATATGAATATTAAAAACAATTTGTGAGATTATGGCTTACATAATCTTACAAAATTTATTGCATAATTTTTACAAGGCTGTAAAAAATGGGAGACAATTTTCAAGATAAGAAATATCCCACTAGCTTAGACTTTTTGAGTGGAGAAATAAAACTATGACAAGTCCTAACCAATATGGATGATTTTCAAAGGGCGCCATCTACTCTTCTGATGATCCCGTATTTCTCCCTGAGGGATCCCCAAAATGTGATATCTGAAAAAAGCAGGATGTTGGGGCTCCAAGACTTCAGAGAAGTGTTTTCCAAGAAACTGTTCATATCTGTTTGCTAAAAATTAGGACTGTGGTTTAATAACTAGTGAGAACATTGGATCAAAGTTAGTTAAAGAGCCATCTTTATTCGGGAAATTTTCAGAGGCCTTAATCTGCTAAGATGAGCCGTGATTCTGTAAGACGAGATGTGTGGTATTTTCCTAATTTGTTGCTGGGAGAAACTTACTACCCTGGGAATCCTCTGGTTCTCACTGAAAAGAGCAATCCTTTAAAACATAATTTGGAAATAAAGTGTTCTTGTCACGCAAGCCAGGACAATATCAACAGAAAATGGACACTATTATATTGGCACAAGGGGTATAAACAATTTATGTCCTGCATAACTTGGGGACATCTGGTCACCCTACTTAGGTGGCAGGCACAGCTTCTCCCCAAACAAGCTGATTGGGATAGCTCTAGAATGTTGGGGTTTTTAGGGGGGGAAGTGATATTGACAGACATTAGTATTGGAGATGCAGGAGGCACCGATGACAGATGCACAGTTGACTCGGAGATTTTCAGTGCCCAGCGAGAGAGGGGGATTTGGGGAGGCTCTGTGGCAGAGCTGCAGACAGCAGCCGCTGGTTACACGGTGGAAAATGCCTCACCATCCTTGGGACTGGCCTCTCTGCTGCCCAGCTGACCACACCCCGCCCCGTATTTCAGCAGTGACGGGCTCGCCAGTGGCATCAGGGCTTGGTGCGAGAGCCTGTGACCCTACTTGTAAAACGTTCCACTGCAAAAACAAACAGGCAGCTCCAAGGACCCTGGGAAAAGAGGATGCCATTTCACCCAGGATCTGCCAAATCAAACAGTCTGGGAAAAACATAATAAATAACTTTCTTAGAACCTAATGAGAAACGGCAAGTGTTTCTAATTCAGGCTTCCTCTGGGCCCTGCTTTCTGCGGGCCATGGATGCTGGTCTTGAAGTTCTTGCTGGGTCACTGTTGGCTTCGATACCCTCTGAGTGGCTGCATGTATTCCATGTCGCAGACTGCCCATCTCCTCCTCCCCAGGCCAGGTAACTTTTCAAATCTTTAAAAAAAAAATTATTTATACATACAAGAGCTGGGGTACAGGCCAGAGGTGTGGGGGGTGAGAGGATTCACCAGGGACAGAGTGGGGAGCAGAACAAGCAGATCCACTGAAATACACTGCTGAGGGGAGCAGCAGGGAGACAGGAGAGGTCTACTGGGCCATGTGGTTTGCTCCCTGGCCGGGGATCGAACTCATGCTTCAGTGGCTGCTGATTGCTTCATAGTGCAGAGACTTAACCCTTTGCGCCACCAGGGAGGCCCAGGACATAGTCTTTGAAGATATAGTTAGTTAAGATGAGGAGCAGGCCATAATGGAGTAGGGGCTCCTGAATCCAATGTGATTGGCATCCTTGTGTGAGAAAGAGGAAAGATGCAGATATAGAGACCCCCCTGAAGAAGGCCATGTGGCAGTGGGGACAGAGATGGGGGTGATGTATCTGCAAGTCAAGCAGCCTCCAAACCAAGAACAGTGACCTTTTCCCTCTGCATTGCATCTTCTGGCGCTCTATCAATTCTTACTGGTTTGTCTCTCACATGCCCTCTGCTTTTTGACCAGGGAGCACCATCCTCAGCCCCACCCCTGTGCTACCTGCAGGTCTGGGATAGAGAGGGTGGGCCCTTCCCGGGCCCACAGCCACCTCACTGTCATCTTAGGGCATATCCATCCTGCGAGCTTCTCCTTGGCCCGGCTGAATCTTGCTTCGGCTTTCTGCTTCCCCCCAGGGATGTGAATACATTCATGAATACAGTTTGCATGTAATTTTAATGCATTTACAAACCTCCTGTAATCCATTCTGAGGCCTCACAATAAGGATGACCAGGCAGAGTAAATATCATGGGATTGAAGTGAGGTAGTCATTTTTCTGGCCTCTTGCTGGAACCCCTGTGTATCCGTTGTCCTGATCGCATATTTCAGCACGTGTTCTAGTCCTTCCCTTATGCTGCTGCCTGGGAGTAAGGCAGCAGTTGTGATTCTGAATCCGACACTGACGGATTCTCAAGCTGATCCCAAAGAGATGCCCATACCAAATGTTACAAAGGCGAACCATATGGGATCCCCAGCACTCTGGGCCATTAATAGGAATTTTTAAACGACTGTGATTGATGGTGTGGCTCTTACAAGTCCAAGATCAATGAAAAGGCATCTTGATCTTTTGAACTCCCTCATTTTTTCTTGGATCCTTTTCCTGTAGGATGAGGCCTATTTCTGGGATGCCTGAAGGCATATGGGGCTTCTCCAATGGGTTTGCCATCCATGCCCCTGCCAGCCATCCGCCAGTGGAAGGGCCAGGGTTGGACGGGATTGGAAGCCAGCATGTTCATCGCAAGGTTAAATGCCAAGTCAGGTCTTTCGAAGTGGGAATTCTACATCCTACCTGGAAAAGGACCAAATCAGGAACACCATTTACCTTATTACTAACCAAGACATGTTAATAAGGTAGATTTTTATGTGCTTGAGTTTGTTTCTCAAGGTCATTAATGGGCATAAAGGAACTCCTGCCACCCTGCCCCGACCTTGTACCAAGGTATTGAAGAGTTTCGTAGAGCATTTCCCTTACTTTGGAGTCCTGAACTCTTATCCAGATCTGAGAGCCCCTCTCCGGAGAATACACTCATGAATACAGTTTTGCATGTGATTTTAATGCATTTACAAACTTCCTGTAATCCATTCTGAGGTCATCACAGGATGACCATGCAGAGTAAACGTATGGGATTGAAGTGAGGTAGTCAGATTGAGGTGGAAAACGATAAAAGGTAAGAAACCGTATTTTTGTCTTGTTTCATGTCTTTCTTGAAAGCTATTTTCCTTGGTCCAACAATGCTGAGAAATTACCTAATTATTCTCCTTCTACTCCCACTGTAGAAGTCCATAATGCAACATACTAAATCACATGTTCTAAGAAACCCCAAATTTAAAGAAACACAGAATTAATTTGACCTCAGAATCTTATGTTTTTTTTAAAGATTTATTTATTTATACAAGAACTGGGGTACAGGACAGAGGCACGGGAGGGTGGGAGGATTCACCACAGACAGAGCGGGAAGCAGAACAGGCAGACGACTGAAAACACTGCTGAGGGGAGCAGTGGGTGAGACAGGAGAGGTCTGCCACGCCATGTGGGTATCTCCCTGGCCAGCTGGGAATCAAACCTGCACGGCAGAGGCTGCAGACAGCTCCACAGTGCTGTGCTCAACCTGCTACACCCACCACCAGGGAGGTCCAGAATATTTGTATATCATACATCCAATATTCCACTGAATATTCTTTGGGAAATATTGGCCAACAGTAAATGTGAACCAATGTGTAGAACATTCTGTAACTTAGTCTCATCCATGGAAACTACTGGCTTCTACTCTATTCTCCACTTCAAACTACACCATGTGCTCTTGACCCTGTTGTGTCCTGGACAGCGCAGCCATCAGTGTCCATGGCTACATGGGCAGAGGTGTGGCATGGTGCCCAGAGCAGGGCTGCCTTTTTCCACCACCCTGAGAGGTACCATGAGCTTGCATTTTGCTGCAGAATGTGCTGCTCTCTTCGAGTACAACATCAACGGCCGTTGTCTGGACTCAATCAATAGGAAGTGCAGTTGTTGGGCTGTGTGGGAGACCTGGTTGAAAGAAAGTCAAAGAAAGTGGATCCAAGAAGGTGGTATTGGATGTGGGCCTTGAGACACACAGGGACCTAAATCACCATCCTTGGCAGGGAGGATGTCATGAGAAGGAGCACTGGACGTGAATGTCAGGGAGCCAGTGAGCTGTGGAACATGTGCTCGGGAACAGACACGCAGTCAGGTGACTTCAGACTGCATATTTTATGATTCGTATTTAGGAGGTTTCAGCAACACGCAGACTGAACTTCATTTAAGGGTTCAGAGTTGTGGTATAAAATAAAGGACCTGGTGAGCCAGGTGTTTGGCAGAACATTCCAGACACTCCTACCTTGGACATTCGCCAGACAGCATGGTTTTCTTTCCCTTTTAATATCTATCTACATATACCTATCTCTGTCTTTCTGTCTCTCTGACTCTCTCTATATGTGTATATCACAGATATGTTGATTGCGAAGCCCTGCTGTTCTGTGGGAAACATATCCATCTGTTTCTGATTCTTTCACAAACTTAATGAAGCGTTATTTCATATGAACGCTTGGATAGTGAAGCATCTTTCAGAACAATTTCATAAACTCTCTTACGCCTATTTCCTTTGAAGCCGGAAGTTGCTATTTTGCCTAAAGAACGTGGATCTTGAGCCTGAGATCCCTACTGTGGGATACCTGCCTCCTCCCAGGGTTCCCCACTGGGCTAAGGTTTCTCCCCATTCTGGACCCAAGGCTTCCCCAGTTCTATGGCCCAATGGGCAGGCTGAATCCAGTATTTTCTGTGTTTGCTGTGCTGCTCATTGCACCTCTGAGACTGATCAGCTTCTTGGCACCTTAAAGCCACTCGCTTAAAGCAGCAGAGGAAGTGAGCTCAGCATGCAATATTGAAATGCTCCCTCCGAATCAGATTTCTTCGAACAAGGTAACTTATAGGAACATGTGGATACTTATTGAGAGGGCAGCTGTCTCTCCAATTTCCCTTTGGCCGTGATGTCAGGAACTACTTCGTACTTATCTCTGAATCTCCAGGATTTTTCGCGGGGTTCAGCACAAGATAAGCACTCAGGAAATGTGCACTGAGGAACTGTGGGCTGAGGGGTCAGTGTGTGAAAACAAAATCCAGAGACATTCTCTTCAACCAAACTAGGGTAAACTAAACCTTTTTCTTCTTAAAAAAAATTCTCAAAGTATCCTTGTCTATCTGAGGATAAAAACATCTATCCCTTCTTGGAGGTGAAGTTTGGCTTTGCTATATAAAGAAAATAATTATTGCTTTGTTGAAAAGCCTATCATGTCTGCTAGGAACTTGAATTCCAGGTGGCTTAATTAATGTGAAAGAAGATAGATTTGGAAAATATAACTTTTTTTGCTATGGAAAGTGCAACACTTATTTGAATATATTGGTTCAGTGTAACCAGTCTTAAGATTTTTATCATAATGGTTTTGATTAACAGTCAGAATTGCCAAAGGAATTTGAAAGTTTGAAACATAAATGATTCTTATCTGGGAATGAAAACCCTGAGCAAAGTGAAATCAGGCAAGAGTTATGGACACAGGCAGTGGTTAGAAATGCATCTATTCTCTTCACAGAATATCTGTAAGAATCTCTCTCCTATGTGATTAAAAGTTAGGAAAAGCCAAAAAAAAAAAAAAAAGACCGAGTTTGATGAAAATGGCGGGCACTTAATCAGCAATTACCAGCTGCCAGGCCCATTCTCAATACTTAATCTCCATATTTGCTTTGATTTTCACAGCAACCTTAAGGTATGAACTAATTTTGACTTCATTTACCAATGGGGAAATCAAGGTACAGAGACATTTTTATTTGGCTCAGGTCACCCAGCAGAGGCAGGAGCTTATCCTAGGCTGTAAGTCTCCAAATTCTGAGCTAAACACCTGACTAGTTGCCAGAACCATAATAGATGCTCTGTTTACTCAGGCCTCTTTCAAAAATCAGGAGTTGTGGATGGTTTACAGGGTGAAATGAACTTGGAAAAAAGTAAAAATACTCCCATCTATGCCCACGCAAAAACCTGGTACTTGCACACCCACACAGGCAACACACACAAAAACATGGGATGGAACTTCACAGAATCAGAGCCCCCTGGCACTGTGAAATCTTTCCTAAAATAATAATAAATAATAAACTCCCGAACATATCCACACAGACTGAAGGAATAAAAACATGCCTAATGAATCTCCTAGAGTTAGAAAAGATTCTCATATTTATTAAAAACTCTTAACCCCCAAGATAAAAATATTATTCAGCTAGAACATTAACCACATTCATAGGTCACTTGTTTAAATTCACTTAAATACTGCTGCATTGTATTTATGCAATGAAAGGTGGCTGAATGTAGTTTTTCTGAATCAAGCATATTTTAACAATAGCCAAGAACGGGGTATATTTAATAATCCTATTCTGAATAGTTTTATGGAGAAAGATTCCATTTATGATAACAATAATTGGATCCTATTGGGGTCTCCATATCTTGACTTGTCTTAAAATGACTTCACCAGCATCACATGTGAACAGTTTGATTTCCATAGCTCCCTGCAGCCTCTCCTGTCACTGAACTCAGGCTTTGAGGTTCCTGCTACTTTATTTCATGTTCACAGAGCTTATACTACTATAGCTCTTACCAAGTTTTCTGTTCAAGGTGTTGGGTCATCAGAGCCTTGGACAATGATGCCACTCTTCCTAGAATACACCTGAGCTAAAAAAATGTCCACATACCCTGGTGAATCAGTCCTGATCCAAAGGGAGTTGCTCATCTCAGAACTCTGGATGGTGGTGGCATTCACACTCATGCCCGGAGACTGCACAGAATTGGGCATACACTGCATCTTAAAGTCAAATTGTTGCCCCAGCTCAGGCTTCAGTGGTTCAGAGGTGATGTGCTTCTCCACTGTGAAGTTCATGAACTCTGTGGCCAGTGACATTGTGCAATGCAAACCTTCTCAGGTCACATTTCTGAGTCACCAAAATGCACCATCCTGAGTCCTCCCTCCTGTTAGACTTCGTGCAAGCTCTACAGTCACTTTCTAAACTTGGTGAGCTATTGTTATATAAGTGTAGATATCTGTCAACAGTGGTTTTATGAGGCTCAGGCATTTTAGTCAGTATTCTCTTGACACTTTTCCACCCATGAGTAGTTTTCAAACCGAACTTTGCTTTTAATTTGTTTTGTGATCATTACGCTTTTATTTTTTTTTCCACTGTCTGTCCATTAGAGTGTGTCCCCCTCCATTTATCTGTAAAAATTCACTTGAACCTTCCATTGAAGCTTCTTCTTTGCTACATCCCACTATCCAAGTCTCAGACAAGATTTCACAGGAATTTTATCTGAGTCTAGACCAGAGGATGGCAGCAAGTGGGTTGTATGGAATTTTCAACTGTAGACAATCTTAAAGTCCAGTGCTTAATTCTACTACTCTGGAAGCTATTTTTGGAATTTTCTCAGTCTGGCTTTTCTTAAAATTCATTATACAATTAAAACATGGATATATGGATAAATTCTTGCTGTAGAAATTCAAACTATGTCCCTAGCAAAGGATTTTAATTTCTTTCTTCAGTCTCTTCTCATGAAAAATCTTGAAGTCCATTGGCCTTTGTTCCTACTATACGGCAAATGAATTAGGCTTTTTATGCCACTAGACTCTGTGGCTGTCACCTGCGGCCTTGATCATGCTAATACAGGAGGCACTTGGGTGCAAGGGCATGGGGCATGTGTGCCTGATGGTGGACACCTGGAGCATGGTGTGGGCGTGCGTAAGTGTGCACACCTGAGCCTGGAGGCAGGGAGAAAGCTGTGGTCTCGGCAGTAGGAGGAGGAGCGTGTGACCACAGAAGAGGTGAGACCAAGAGACTTCTCCAGAGAGAACTCCAGAGAGAATCCAAAGAGAATCCAGAGAAAGAGTAAAGGTCCTTGGGGGCTGGGAGGCTTGGTTGCCTGACTGCTCCCAGTTCCCCCTGCCAGGCCTGTGCCTGCCTCCTTGCATGCCAGCCTCCCCCTGCCTGGCAGGCCTGTGCACCTGGTTCCCTGAGAGAGCACTAAAGGCCTGGAAATCCACTGGTGGCACCAGGACTCCTCTGTATCCTTCTGCCCAAATCCATAGTGGACCTGCCCTGGGCTTTCTGGCACTAGACGACACAGGTAAGTTTGCTGAAACTTGTTAGAGTTTATGTAGGTCTTTCCAATGTAGGAACCCTTGGATAATCATTAATACAATTCTCTACCATAATTTTTATGGCTATTTTGGATGAAGTAAATTAGCATCATTAAAACTACTATCTTCTAGCATTCAAGGAGCAGAGATACATGCCTGGCACTATTATATTTAAATTTATATTTAAACTAATGAGCATTTTATTTCTATTTTTCCTGAAAAAGAGATGAGATCTAGAGAGTTAAGTAACTTGTTCAGTAAGAGCCAGACCTGACATTTAAACTGAATTTACTTGACTCCTAAAATCCATGTGTCAGTGGCATGATGCAACCAGCTAAGACTTGATTCTGCCTACCTCTTCCCAACTCTGTCTTCAGTCACCTCACATTAGTAGTTTGAAATCCTGCATTTATTCCATGGAAACCTGTAAATTCTACAAACCAATGACTTGTCCTCTTTTGGAGACCTTATTTTACCACTCTGAGTGTTGTACTTTGCCGAACAAATTCTTTGCAGAGACCATAGAATTAAACCATGAGAGTGATGTAGGGGACCAGTGTCCAGAAATGTCTGCACAAATATGTCCCACTAGTTTGGGGACTGAATGAGCTATTAAAAAATTCCAGAGCTAGGGAGCCTGCATTGACAAGCACCCAGTACCCATCCTTGGTCCCCCACAAAGCACCGTTTAATGGAGGTTGTATCAATGTTTGTTCCCTCTTAAGGCTGTCTCTCAGTTACTTTACCATCTCCCCTGAACTCCTTACAAATTTTGGGGAGAGAAGGGGCCTCTGCAATTATAGTTAAGCCAGATCTTCAGGGACTGATTATACAAGTGGTGGATAATCCAGTTTTTCTTCTCCATCCCTCTTCTTCATCACCTTCTGGCCTTTTTTACTGCTCATTAGCACCTCAGCCAGAGACCCAGCCTTGGGGAGAGAGGATGGGTGTGGGACTCCCACCAGCCCATCTGGCTTCTTGCTCACAACCCGTGTGTAGGTTTTGTTGAGAGGAGTAACTTAGAGACGAGGTAATGGATCCCTAGCACATGAGGATTTTATTCAGCTGACCTACCCACCTCGGCCTCACCCACTCCCAACACTCCCTGTACTGATGCCACAAATCATTAAAAATTGGTTGCACGGCCTGTTGTCTTGTTCCGTGACTGTTTTATTCACTTGAGAACATTTCACTAGTGACCAATTTAGTTAACAGCAATTGAGGATCTGGCTGAGCACTGTTCAGAGTCAGAGTGAAGATTCAAATGAAGTAATGCTCATAGTTTCAGCCTGAGGATAAGTAAAAGGGAGGTGTGGCAAGATTTCAGGGACATCCCTTTAGCTGCTGTTCCTTAATGCTGCCTAAAATTGTAGTCGGAGGAGAAAATAGGCTTACTTTTTGAATATAATTTAAAAATATTTTGTATTTTAGAGATACTTCAAAAATTAAAACCCACATACATTATCTCAGTATTAAATAAAATCTTGACTGTTGGCCAAATCTTGAGTATGATTTCCACCTGGTTGTCATCTACCACATTAATACATTTATTTACCAAATATAGATGAACGTCTATTAGGAGTATGTAGTGGAACTAGAGTAGAAGATACAGAACTAAGGGTATATCGAGTAAAATAGACATGATCTCTCTCAGCCTGGTTGCTGCCTTACTGGGAAGATAATCATGCAAATAAGGTAAGTAAAGATAATTACAATTAGCGATAAAAAGCATGAAACTAATAAGGGCTCAGCTGTGTGGAGTTATGGAGGGTCACATTTTATTTTTTTTTTATTTATTTTTTTTTTTGCAGTTTCACCTCAATTTAATTTCTGCAGAAATTTGGTAATCGATGTACAGTCTAATCAATGTCTTTTAGGTTAATGTATGTTAAGATCACTTCAACATAGGGCAAGCATGTTTCCTCTGCTCTACATTCACACAGCTAGTAATATTTGCAAAGCTGGGTCAGAACTTCTCTATGCAGCTCACATTTTAGATGCACTAGGGATGGTCAGAGAAGGCTTCCCAGGGAAGAGCTCTCACAGCCCTAAGGGAGGAAGAGACCAGGCAGGCATGAAATTGGGGAAGGCCATGAAAGTGAGGGACAGTGAGCCCAGAGGCTCTCTGTCAGTGAGTAAGTGGGAGTCGGGATATCCAATTGGAGATGTAGTTGGGGATGAGGGTGGGATGGGAGCAGAAGTACAGGGCCTCACAGACCATGGCACAATATTTAGGCAATAATTTATGTGCAATGGGAAGGCTTGGAGAGTGGTAAGCAGGGGAGAGGCATGAAATGTGTTTTTATTTTATTTTTTTTATATATATATTTTAAGATTTATTTATTTATACATGCACTGGGTACAGTCAGAAGCGCAGGAGGGTGAGAGAATTCACCAGAGCCAGAGCGGGGAGCAGAGCAGGCAGAAGGACCGAAGTACACTGCTGAGGGGAGCAGCGGGCGGAAGGAGAGGTCTGCGCGCCATGTGGGACCCTCCTCCTGTGGCCGGGGAGCAGCCGGGGATCGAACCAGCACTGCAGAGGCTGCGGGCAGCTTCGCAACCCAGCGCTCAACCGCTGCGCCACCGGGGAGGCCCTGAAATGTGTTTTTAAAAGTAGACCTTGTCTGCTGCGTGGAGAATGTCCTGTAAGGACCAGGGTTGAAAATAAGTTGAAAATAAGTCAGTTAGGGGAACTGTGGTGAGTTTCTAGATGAGAACAGATCTTGAGATACCTATGGTGATGATAGTGAGGATGGAGGTAGGTGAGCAGACTGAAGACACATTGTGGAGGTAGAATTCTGGAAATTACTTGACTGCATGTATGTTGTGTGGGGATTGAAGATCGAGATGATCTGGAGGTTTCTGCCTTGATGTGGTTCTATTTCTGAGATAAGAAAGAGGCAAGAATTACGAGTTCTTTTGTAAACGTTTTCATCCTGAAGTACCTCTCCCCAAGTTTCAACTCTTAATTCCCATAAAGAACCTAGGAAAGATTTTTAAAAAATAGAAATAAAGGAACAACTGTTAACAATGGAAATGCATGCATTACTTTATGCGTTATGTAGTCTGACTGAATTTACACAGGTTTCTATTAGTATTTTTTCCTAAATATTTATAATAATCTAGTGCACATATCGCTCCAGAATTTTGTTAGAAATTATTTAATTTTCTGGAAATCATTGTTTTGTTCCTTTTGATTATCAGTTAGTATAATTATCTTTAATCTCCTGATAAGGGGACTATTTGTAATGCAAATCAAATCACTGCTGCCGATGTTTCTGAGGTCTCACCTGCCAGCCTTACTAAGAACTAACCACATGTGTTGAACACTTCTTCTGTCATGCCTTTTCCCAGGAGCTTGATGTGCATGGCAAGATATTTAACTACTTATTTAAATGCTTATTTAAACCTCACACCAACAATGAGAGGTTACTTTTATTATATCCATTTTAAATAAGAAAAAATAAATGGAAAATATTTACTTTTCTGAGTTCATGTACATAATGACGTCCTAGATTGTTAGACTGGTCTATCTTAAGAGACTCTGATCTTTTAACCATCAAATTCTATTGTCTTTCGATGGCTTGGAGAACAGTCCATATGAACTTGCCATTTAAACCATTTTAGCTGTGTAAGCCAATGTTTCTGAAACAAACTTCATCAGAATCACCTAAAGAGCTTGTTAAAATAAGAGTCTCCGGGCTACCCACACCTCAATCAGTGTCTGTTAGAATGGGGGCTGGGAATCCGTGTCTGAAGGGGTCATGCTCAGCGAAATAAGCCAGAAAGAAAAAGAAAAATACCGGATGGTCTCACTCATAGCAGGAATCTAGAAAACTTAAATAAGGGACCAGGAAAATGAATAACTATAAAAAAGTGAAAATCAAAATCAACAAACAACTATGAACCAGAGACACTTTATGGGGGGTGGGGGGTGGGGAGGGGAGGGATTGGGGTTAAAATAAGGGGATTGCAATTGTATGGGGAATATAAAAATAAAATTTATTTTAAAAAAAAAGAGTAGACTCAACATCAAAGAAAATTCTGTCTACTTAAGAGAGAAAAAATAAATTCGAATTGAGTAGCAAAAAAAAAAAAAGTTTTTCAAGTGATTGCAGCGTACCCAAATCTACAGAGGTACATTTCTGGTTGAGTGATATGTTACCTTTCAATTCCTTCTTTCCTTTTGAGAATGTTTCCTTCTGTTTGGTGCTTGTTCATTTTTTTTCAGTTCCCAGATCATTCATGGTTCAAATGCAAGTGTTAAATGTTTGTTTTTTGTTGCTGAACTGTATGGATTTTTTTTTTAAAGATTTATTTATTCATACAAGCACTGGGTACAGTCATAAGCATGGGAGGGTGAGAGAATTCACCGGAGCCAGAGCAGGGACCAGAGCAGGCAGACTGACGAAGTATACTGCTGAGGGGAGCAGTCTTCCAATCCATGACCTTCGAGTATCTTCATTTTCTTTGTGTGTCATTCTCTTTGGCAGTTTCTTATAGTTTTCAGTGCATAGTTTATTCCCAGACGGCAGGAGAGGTCTGCGGGGCATGTGGGACCCTCACTGGTGGCTGGGGATCGAACTGGTGCTGCAGAGGCTGCGGGCAGCTTCACAGCCCAGCGCTCAACTGCTGCGCCACCGGGGGAGGCCCTGAACTGTATGGATTTTTTTAAATATATTTTGGAAATTGATCCTTTGGTGGCCCTATGATGAACAAACACCCTCTCCCAAGTGGATTTTTGGCTTTTGTGGTGGTTTCTTCCACTGTACATTAGCTTTTCAGTTGGATATAATCCCATTTGTTTATTTTTGTTTTTGTTTCTCTTGCCTTTGGGGTTGAGTTCCCAAATATATTATTGTGGTTGACGCCCGGGAGAGTATCAGCAATGCTTTCCTGTATGTATTTATGGCTTCATGTCTTACATCCAAGTCTTTAATCTATTTTTGAATTAATTTTTTGTGTCGTTAGTTCTTTTCATTTTGCTGCAAGTGTCTGTCCAAGTTTCCCCACGCCATTTGTTACAGGTTTACCTACTCCATTGCATGACCATGCCTCCTACGTCAAAGATTAGCCGTCTGTCTGTGCAAGTTTTTTCTTAGGCTTTTTATTCCATTCCATCAGTCAGTGCTTCTGTTTTTGTTCCAATGCCACATTGTTTTTGGTTACTATTGACATGTAGTATAGTTTGAAGTTGGGGAGGAAGATGCCTTTATTCTTTTCTCTTTGGCTATTTGGTAACTTCTGTGGTTCCATACAAATTTTTTATAACTCTTCTAGTTCCTTAAATTGTCATTGGGGTTTTGCTAGGTATTGCATTGCATCTGTAAACTGCTTTAGGTAGCACGTCCATTTGAACAATGTCAGCTCTTCCAATCCATGACCTTCGAGTATCTTCCTTTTCTTTGTGTGTCATTCTCTTTGGCAGTTTCTTATAGTTTTCAGTGCATAGTTTATTCCCAGATATTTCACCCTTTTAATGCAATTGTAAGTGGGATTGTTTTCTTAATTTCTTTGTCTTATAGTTGTTTACATGCAGAAACACAACAGTTTTTGTGTATTGATTGTTGTATACTGCCACTTTACTATATTAATGTATTTCTAGTAGTTTTTTTGGTAGAGTCTTTTGGATTTTTTTTTATGTACTTTTGTATTTCATCTGATAAACCCTGAGCTAGGCTTTTTAAGAGAGAAAACCCAAATGAAAGGAATCATAATGAAAGAGGTAAAATCACACCAGACACTTCAGAAATACAAAAAATCATAACACTACTATGAACATCTATATGCAAGCAAAGTAGACAACCTAGAAGAAATGGACACATCTTTAGAATCACATAGCCTTCTAAGAAGACAGATGAAATTTCCATCCTTAAGGAAGTTAAGGAAATATGGGATATAAATATAGAAAGCTTTAAATAATGACAACAGAATTAGAGAAAAACACAAACTGCACCCACTGTATCTCAACTTAATATTTATTCCTGGTATGTCACTGATCAAATTTATGTTACTTTCATGTTGTTCAACTGCTATATACCAGCATCTCAATATTGCTTGGTGCAACCAAATAAATGAAGAGATATGAGATATTTCCAGCAGAAAATTGAGTAGTCAAGAAGAATATCATGGGGGACTAGAGACAGGGGCAGTGTCTGGAAGGAAGAGGTGGCTTTAGGGGATGGAATCCAGTCACACTGCAGAGAAGAGGTCTGGGGAGAGAGAACAACTTGGGCAGCAGCGTGGAGTCACAGCATACACGTCGAGCATAGGATTTGTGCATAAACTACTTTGGCTGGATCAAAAGGGGCACTTAAATAAATAATTGATATCCAAAGGTCTAATGCACCATCTGCAAGAATTCTTTGGAGCATTTAATTTATGGGCTGACTGCAGTGCACTGTGGAAATGAACTCTGTAATGGTCATTGTGAAACTCCTTCCCTACACACCCCCTTGCATAAGGAAGTCACGTGGATTAAAATATCATCTATAGGAAAATAACAAGTAGAGGTTACATGAGATGATGTAACCTGAGATGATGCTTAGAAAAGAATGTCCTGATGAGAGTGGGTCGTGCTGACTGAGATTTTAAGGATGTTGCATGAACTTCTAATTTTTTAGATTAGAGTTCTGGCTTCTTTTGGTGTTCCCTTCACTCTCTTATGACTTTTCCATTTAAACTTGAACAATTTATTTTTTCTATTGCTTTCTTTGACATGACCTTCAATGGATCCACCATTTTAATATTATACTCTATAAAGTATAGAGATAAAAGTCCCAATTGTTCTACTGATGTAGCCTAACCTATTAGCCCTCCGTAAGTATATTACTGACCCTCAGTGTCTTTACTACCAATTAAAAAGGTTAATAAAAGCATTTTATTCTTCTGTTCTTTTGTTCTTGTTAAGCACACCTCTCAATGTTTATTTTTCCATTAAGTGCTTTTGTTTTTTATTTGTTTTTAACTTTTTCATTTTCTTGCATTGCTGTTCATTTTTGCACAGTTTTTGATTTCTCCCCTCAGGTGTAGTCCGCATAGGTCTCCCAGCACCACAGTCCCTGGTGCTCCTCTCTCCCCTGCTCCTACCCTTCTCTCCACATCGCTGCTATATGCCTCAGATCTACCGTGTGCCTGCATAAACTTGAACAATTTAGACACAGACACATGCACTCATAATCATGCCCTTGTGCAAATAAAAGTGCATATGCGCACAGAAGTGTGAGTGTGTGTGTGTGCACGCAGGCCTCCGCTCCCAGGCACACAGCTTCTATTTCCTCTCATCTGGCAGCTTTCAGAATAATCTCACCCACCTGTTAAATCAGAGTATGTCAAGTTTAATTTATAACAGTGAGTGGAAACAGGATGCTACAGAAAGCATTTTAATTAAAATCCTTTAATTGGATACATGCTTCTTGTGAAAAGGGAGCTGTGGAGAGGGCCTCTTTGTCGGCACCTTTCACTCCAGTTGCCAGAGATTGTTCCAGGAACGGCCTTGCAATTGGAACCAGCCCTCTGGGGGTGGTGGTGGTGGAGGTGGAGTGGGGTGTGTGCAGGCCAACAGAGGGAAATTGGGAGCAATAGAGGAAGGACAAAGGGGCAAATGGCCATGAGTCCTGAGCAGAGACTTGGCCTTGGTGTTTTCTGTGGAAAGCTATTGGTGTCCTTTCAAGTTTGTTTTTCCTTAATCCTTTTATCATCTTAGGATGGGCGGTCTCCAGGGGATCCGCAAACACTCCTGACTTCAGGCACTGGCTTAGAAACTCTTGACCGTGTAGGTCAATTGGTGAGAGTGGGAGGTGGATGATGACAGTGTGGGTTTGGGGTGGGGGCAGCCTTTGCACCTGGTGTGCCCTAAGAGATAGCACTTAGTTGTATCCAGTCCACACTGCAGGACAGACACTGTTGGACTCAGTCAGAGCACAGTTAAGGAAGGGGCTGTATGCTAAAGTGGGGGGCCTGGCCTGGAAACCATCCTGTGTGCTCCTGTGGGGTGACAGAAATATAGGGTGCCAAGGAAATAGAAAAGCACAGAGGTATTCTACTGGAAACAAAATAGCTGAGAGGAGTGGGAACTGGAAGTAGCTTTAGTGTCAGGTATGATGTCAAGGAAACAGAAGACCCTAAACTGAGCTCATTAAAGGTGGGGGAGGGTGCATGGCTTCTTACCTTCTAGATTTTACATCAACCTGCTATGTCAGAAGGTAATTCAAGAGGGGGTAAGTGATAATGATTCCATCTTGTGAGCTGAGAAAATCAGTACCCACTTGGTAGACCTGGGAGGACTTTCAGAAGTTATTTATCCATTGCTGCTGCTGGGGGCCTGGAGGCCATGATCACCAAGGAAACAATGGCAGATAGTTTTATCCATTTACAATTATTGGTTTCTTCTAGAATTGTGACGCTAAGTGTTTGACAACTGGCTTTCAGAGGGGACAGAAGTCCTATTTATCTCATTTTCCAACTTCCATGATGTATGTATTTCCATCAGGGCTTATTTTAAGATTTTGATGGGGCACAGATTTATTAATGGTTTAACCAGTTGGTCATATTCCTGAAATTTAATAATCTGGCTGCCGCAAACCAGTGTGAGCTGGCTGCAACAAGCCATTGCCTCTTAACTGCCACAAACCATTGCCTCTTAACTGCCCTCTTTAATATTCCCTGTAGGAGGTATTTCTTTTCCTCTCTTATTGGCTTTGAGATTGATCATATGACTTACTTTAGCCAATGGAAAATAAACGGATGATACAATCAGGCTAAAGTTTAAAGAGTTTGCAGGGTTTGACTCTGCTCTCTCCATTCTCTTTGAGCATCAGCCCTACACTTTAAAAGTAGTGGGCCCCAGTTAGTGACTGATCCTTCACCTGGGTCCCAGAATGGGAAGACACATGGAGTGACCTTAGTTCAGTGTCTTCAGCATAACCAGGCAGAGTCACCACCAAGTTGTAGCTCTTAAGTAATGTGGGCAAAAAAATAAATGTTGTTTTTATAAGACACTCAGATTTTGGGGGGTGTGACTAATACAAGACAAAACCTTTTAAAACTTGGGGGGATTATGATTTTATTTAGTGTAAATATAGACACATCACTCTTTTACCTTCATTTCCTTTTTGACTTTTCGTACTTTTGCAAGGGAGTATGGTAGAGAACAGAAAGTTTTGTGAAATAGCACCAGTGTAGAAATATTCTAAACCGGAACAATTTCTGCCTTTTTATTTAGCTTTAGGTTTTATTTGTCCTTTTTGGTTCTGTTCATCTATCCAAAAAAATAAATAAATAAATACATGCTAGATACTTACATTTTCACCATTTTACCCAGAGCAGGTTTGACTCCGTCAATAATAATTCATCTGGAAGACAACAGTGACAACACATTGCTGACAGCTCAAGCTAATTACAAAACCTCAGTGATGCCCTTGAAAGTCCAGTTTTATCAGATGCTTATGCCTCAATTGAATCAAGATTTTCCCTCATTATTTCAGGTGCTGGTATTTGTGCTCAAAAGTATGGAATTTTATGACCATTAAAGGTCAAATTTCAAGAGTTTTCTTTTTAAAGAAAATTTTGTGGAATCTAAATGTGAAGTCCAGTCATACTCAATTCATTGGCAACCAGATCCACTTAGAGGTGAAACCTCATTTCCCAGGGGTTTCATGTCAGAGGGGAGAGTTCCCTCAGGTTGCTCCCCCTTCCTCCAGATTTCAGTTGTAACAGAGAATCTTTTCACAAAATGTAGTCAATTTATATTTCAGGAATGTAAAGAATATTTCATTAGCTCTTCTGGACTCTGGAAAATCTTATATTCTTTCCCGAGTGATTTGGCCCACCATTTTGGCACATGCTGAGAACTCACACACCTGGCAAACCACCTCAACTTTCTTGACACTCCAAAGGAGGTCTTCAAACCCAGAGGCATGGTGAGCTGTGTTCAACGTGCCCAAATCCAAGAAGCATGAAAACAGAAATGTTCAGAGATGGGGAGAAAGGATTGAAGACAAGGGAAGAAGGAAGACAGAGTTTCAAATAAGAAAGGAAAGAGCTACTCATCTGCTTGAAGTTTAACAAAGACAGACATGCCCCAGAGTTTATTCTTGAATTCATTAATGTTCATTATCAGATGCTCATCTTCAATCCAGTCATCATCTTGTTACTAACGTCAGATTTCTTGTGAAGCTTGAGAGTGATGCGGGCCTAATTTTCTGACACTGAATAATATTGAAAACCAATGTTTACTCTGGGGAATCACAATTCTGCAAACACAAACAAAATCTTCGAGCTGAGAGTTACTGTTAATTCTATTAGCTGTGACTCAGTTTTTGGCCCCACATCAGCCAGGGGACTTGGGAAATGTGGGAGCTGGAGCTCTCCCCTAGACACAGTGGAATTAAAGACCAGTATAATAAAACAGTATTCAAACACATCGTCCATGTTCCATAGTGATTGTTCTCTGACATGTGGAAAGCATCCAACACAGTGACTGGCACAAGCGGAGAGTCATGTTGGTTTCCCTATGATCATCATCACTGAATTGAGATTCAGCACCAGGAGTAACTTGGCACTTGAACACTGGGAGTGCATTTTTTTTTTTTTAAACCAGATTTTGATTACTGAACTGTGACTCCTGGAGGTTCTATCGGGTGTATCTTTGTTTCTATCTGGATACTAACACTGAGAAGTCACTTGATTATTGAAAAAATGAATTAACTAATAGCATGAATGTGTGAATGACAGAAATTAGGGTTGAGTGGAGGCACAGTACAGCACATAGATATTTTTTTCTAGAGCTCTAGTTTCTGTGGAGTTGGTTTCATTTGCTCTGTACTTGGAGATAGGAAAGTCTGTTTTATCTGTGGGGATCTGCAGGGAATAGGAAAAGGTTGAGGAGGGAGAAAGGAAGTTTGTGGGTGTTTGGAGCCCAGCACCAGTTAGGAAGAATATGGGAAAGGATGCTGGAAATATAGATGAATTTTGGGTCTAGAGCTGGATTCTTGGATTTGCAAAAATAGATTTTCTATTTGTGGGATAGCAGATGATAATTAAGGGAAAGAGTCAATACAGTTCATTTATCCAAGACTCATTTATCCACCCTTATAAATTCAATAAATACTTATCATTAGGTATTCATTACTTATTGAGATAAAACAATAGACAAAGATACAATCTTTTAAAGTCTAGTTGAAAGAAGAAGGCAAAAGGACATCATTTAAAGTTCTTTTGTGTACAGCTCGAGTTTTGCATTCTACAATTTCTTGTCAGAGACAAAAATTTCATAAGTAGTGCTCCCTTTGTGAAGGGCTTCACTGAAGAAAACACACTTTTATTGAAGTTGCTACTTTGATTAGGGGCTTTTCTCTCATCCGTTTTTGGTGGGAACGCAACATTTTATAGAAAACAGTAAGAACATAAAAATGGGTGGAATACTACTCAGCTCTGAAAAAGATTTTATTGCTATTTGCAACAACATAGATGAAACTGGACGGGATTGTGCTGAGTGAAATAAGTAGGAGAAAGGAAAGTATTGCATGGTGCCATGTGTGGAATATACAGAAACAAAATAGACAGTCAAATAAAGCCAAATCAATAACAAATTGTGGAAATCTCACTTTAGACCTGAGGCTACCAGAGGGGGTGGGTGAAGGGAGAAGAGAAAGAGGAGGGAGAACAGTGAGCAGTGGTGGAGGACTGTGGGTATTCTGGTGGTGGGTCTGATAACAACACCTGAAAGAGGAGGTCCTTTGCATCACAAATAACATTATAAACCAATGTTACCTCAATTTATAAAGTAAAAAATGGAAATCCCATCTGATCCAGAAATACCTCTGCCAGGTATTTACTCAAAGAATATGAAAACATTTCATAACTCCTATGTTCATTGCTGCATTGTCCACAACTGCCACGCCATGGGACAGACTAAGTGGCCAATGGATAAAGAAATTATGGAATGTATTAATGAAATACTCAGCTATTGAAAAGGATGAAATAGTGCCTTTTGGGACAAACTGGGTGGACCTTGTGGCGATTAGGCTAAGTGAAATAAGTAAAAAAATGAAAGACAGATATCAGATGGTTTAACTTATCTGTGGTACATAAATAACCCAAAAACATATGCTGGCAAAATACAGCAAAAACAAATATTGTACTTAGTGAAAAATTTACTAGGGGATGGAGAGAGGGGGAGGGTAGGGTTAGGGAGGTGACAGGCCACTGACATAGGACTGTTGGTGGAGGGTCAGAGAAGCCTGTGTCCATATGGGGAATAAAAATGTAACCTCACAGTTACATGTACGCAACTGACAAATTTAATTAAAAAAATAAAATAGAAAAAAATAAAAGGCAAGTTTTCTAGCACACATGCGCACGCATGTGCGTGTATGTGTGTGTGTGTGTGTGTGTGTGTGTAGAATTCCTAATCATACCTATGTATTTTCCTCTAAAGTAAAATATGAAACATTTGGTTTCATGGTGTAGTTTCTGGGTTAAAGGGCCTGTGCGAGCAGTCGCTGGTAATGACAAAAATGCAATCTTGTGACCATAGGTGACAAAGAGAAAAGAAATACAACCAGTTTCTTCCAGAAGAAAGATAGGCTATGGTGGTGTAGTTGTTTCTGGCAGGAAACAGACAAGGCAAAGGGATTAGGTATTGTCCATATTTTTGAAAATCAGTCAATAAATTATCATAAGTCATAATTCAAATGAGGGCTGTTTCCTTGGAATAATTTTTAGGTATTTGGGGGTGATCTTGAGCATTCGTTGGTAAAACCAAATGGCAGAACCTTGGAAGAATTTGAACAGCCCTCTATGCTCCTAGAAGCTCATTGTCATGGGATTTGACCTAAAAACACTCTTTATACTGGCAGTTCTTAGTCACTTGCGGGAAAAGAAGCCAAGCTTGGTGTACTGTTTTCTGCCCACTTGGGGTAGTTCCAGCTGGTGTGAAGGACCAGCAGAAGTGAGGCAGCAGAGTTATTTCTGGTCCAAGTGCGGTTTTAGGACTGCATTTCCATGCCATCCCTCTATCTCCATCTCTGTCTTCTTTTGAAAATTCCTTGTGGAAGAGCTGTTAAAGGTCTGACATAGCAGAGCAGAATGCCCGCCTGGAGAGACCATTCATCAAAAGGCAAAAATAAGTCATAGCTCCTAAAAAAAAAAAAGTCTACATTTCTTTCAAGTGCTGGTTCCTAACTGCACTCTATTTTAGGACCCATTACTATTCTTTGGCTACTATAGCTTGCTTTCTGTAATTCTCTCTTTGAACTGCTATGGGATAAGTGCAGGTCCTGGAAAAATAGTGATGTCAGTGATTTAACTTCCTGGAAGCCTCTCCCATTTTTTTTTTTTTTTTGGTAGAGTCTTTCCATTTTCTATTTGTTGCCCAACCTCTATGAAAATTTCTTCTCAGGAAAAGATCTGTCACCAATCATTCACACCTTGATACAAATTTAGACAGCATGTAACCTTTCCCTGGGGTATATGTACTTTAAGATTTTCCTCTAAATATGTAACAGAGTTTGCCTGTTTCTAGAGAAATTTAAGCTAGACTCACGAAGCAATGTGATTGGTTTTTACTAGGCAGGAACTTTCCCTGATATTTCATCTGGTAACTCTTATGTTTAAGGTTAACTTTCCCCATAAACTGGACTTCATTTCTCATCTTGGATGCCGTCTACAGGCCTGAAGGAACCTGGCCTTCCATGGAAGCCAGGGAGAGACTCCTACTTACCACTTACCTTATTCTTAGAGGGAAGGGTCTATAGAATATTGTATGGGTGTGGTTCACTTCTTCATTTCTGATAGATAGACTCCAAGATGGCGCCCAATGACCCATACCTCCTACAACCCGCATGCGTATAGTGTTTTCCTACTTTGAATCAGAACTGACTCTGAGTGACGAATAGAATACAGTGGCAATAAAGGCCCGTGACATCTGAGACTAGGTCATAAAGTACATCACAGCTTTCATCTTGATATCTTAGGTCTCTCACTCTGGGAGAAGCTATTGGCCACATTATGGCCCACTCAACTCAAGCTATTCCATGGGCACACTCATGTGGAAAGAGACCAATGTCCCCAATAGCAACTAGAAACAGTTGGCAACCATGTGATTAGGCAACAGAATAGTCTGTCATATAGTAATAGAACTCTAATGCAGAGTTGAAGACAGTTGAATTCCCAATAGTGTCCTACAAGGTGGATTTATGTCCTCAAAGGAGGATGTGCTCTCTTTGTTTTGTGCTATCTATAAGGTCAAGACTCTTTCCAAATTCGGTCTGATAATTCAGCAGATTGACTTGCTGGGGTGGATTGCCAGTGTTCCTCTCTTCCTCTCTCTTCCTTCCTTGAGCCAGCCACACCCCAACAGAAGCATATGGTCTCTGTTTATTCTACACACTTACCCTGTCCACTACCACCCTCCTAGCCCCTTTCTTGTTTTTATTCAGAGTACAGGAGGGATAAAGTGATTTGAGTTAAAGTGAGACATTAATGCCCCTGAACAGATGCATTTGGGAGTGACGAGACAGAACACCAAGGAGAATGTGCTGAAACCCCTGGAGTCTGGGCCAAAATGTGGCTGACAAGCACCCAAGCGGGCACGCAGAAGCAGGAAGCAGGGGGACAGGGGTGAGGGACCTAGGTGACAGCTGTTGTTTTTATGGGTTGGCTTTGGTTACAATTTGGGAAGGATTGTCTTGGTGGACACTATTTTGGTTAGTGCTTAGAGTCTAGAATCTTTCTGATTAGCAGTAAAAACTAAGCTGGGGCTGGTTCTATTTCATTCTCCAGTGTCACCGCTGCTTCTAATTTCTTGGATCAAGGACAGGAATGGTTGCTAAGTAAACAACATTTGTGTTTCCGCTGAACAAATCTTGAAGGAGGGGAAAATGCCTTCTTAGGCCTCTGCAAGCTTCAGAATATGTCTTGAGAAAAATATTGAAATTATTGTAAAAATAATTGGAATTCTTAACAGTGGCTGATAGCGACATTCAAAAGACATGGACAATGCAGAAACTCAACAGCAAAGAGTTTACTAATGACATTATAAGCCTCTCACTCAAGTCATTAGCACAGGCAATTTCCATTAAGGGTTTACAAAAAGGATTAAAGCGATGCAAATTAATAAAAATAAAGATGGCTAGCCAGTGATCAGGTATCTTTGACTGGGTCTGAGTTCCAACGATACTGTGTATGGAAGTAATCTCCTGGAGAAGATTTTTTTTTTTTCAATTTCTCTGAAAGCCAGGTTGGAGGGAACACTTTTGAATGTGTCACAGAGCAGGGATGTTATAGAGCTGACTGTCTGAGGTCAATTTCTTTCCTTCAGCAGCACAGCACACAGTATTGAGCCTTTTGCATTCAGTGGTAGAGAGCTGATGACTTGCCAATCGGTATCTCATTAAGGAGGTGAGACGGAGACCATTAGAAAGGGCAGGACAACAAGGAATGATGCCAGGCACTGGGAGAGGCACAAGCTCCTCCTCCACCCAGATACCCTGAGCTTCCGTTCCATTGCACCTGGGTAAGCACCACCTCTCCTCAAAAATACTGTCTGCTGGGTGTGGGTGGAGCTGATCTACCTGTGGTTGCTGTCAGGTATCTTGGTGAACCTGAGAGGCACTAGCCCTGTCCCTGCACAGGCTCTGGCCTGCTGTTGTGGGTGAGCATTTGCCTTCCCAAGAGATCATACTAGATTGCTGGGAAGAGATCAACAATACCCCGGGCTATAGGCAGCTACCCCGGTAGTCCTGAGCAGCACCAGCACCTCCCCATGTGGGCACAGTAGGCATCTGGACAGCCTGACTGCGGTGCCTGTGGCCTGAGCCAGCAGCCCCAGACCACTCATTTGTGCCAGGGCCTCAAGAGGAGACAGAAAGGAAAGCAAGGAGGGGATATGGAGCTGAAGAACAGAGCAGAGAGAGAAAAGGAGTGGAAGACTGGGAGTGGGGTGAGGAAAGTCACTTACACTTGCTTCCATGCTGTGGAGCCAAATTTAAGCCTCCAAGAAATGAGGGGGGGGTCTCTGCTCCACCTCCTTGAGCCTCAGTGATACTTTCACAGTCCTGGTCCACCAAGAACCAGGCTCACAACATGAGCCAATGTCTGCTGAACATTGGATCCGAACTCTCTCCTGTCATTCTTCTCTGTGTCATTCTGTAACTGGCGGTGCTGCTATTATGTCTGGACCAGAAAGTGTTTTGTTGAATCACAACCACCTCCTAATCATGGCATCCCAGGGGGATGCTTGGTGCCCACTATGACCCCCTGTGCTCCTCAGCTTGGCCCAGTTTTACTGTTCCTTGGCCCTGTGACTCAGTAAACTCTGCATTGTGAAAAGTGGAGCTTGTCACTTCAGGACTGGGGGGTGAGAACTTGCTATGCTTTCTCCCAGCTCTTTCCCAGTTCATCTAACTTGTGAATAAGGCCTAGACCACAAGGAAGTCTGCACCACGAGGATAGCCCGCCCCAGGGCAAATGCTAAAAAGTATTACATTTTTTGGGTGGGGCAACAGATAAGAAATACAAGGGACTGCAGAAGGGGGTGTGGGTTTATTTAGTCTTTTGGATTCAAGGTTTTTGATCTTCAGTATTTGGGGTCAGCAATTCCAGGCCCCACTATGCGGATCTTCCAGAAGACTTTTGCGGGCCTCTGAAGGTGGAGGCCTCCAGCCGCCAACCTTGGGAGAGGAATAGTTCCGAGGCTTTGCAATTAGCAGAGCGACTAAAACTGCTCCTGGTTTTGCTGCAGTTACAGCCTGGCAGGGAAGGTGGAGAACCGGACCCCCGCGCCTCGCTGAGCTGTGGTGAGAGGAAATGTGATTTTTATCAATGGACCACATCAAAGGAAAGCTCCACATTTCCAAAGAGAAACACAAAATATTTCTTATATTTTTAAGAATTTTCAAATCGTATTCCTATGTACCATCTGAATGGATTCTCACCAGTATCTGTGAGATAAACAAGTGTTATCGAGGCTTAAAGAAGACCAGTGACTTATTCAAAACATACTGAGTTTATTATGCTAATTAGGTTTTACAGCACTGTGTAAAATTGTGTACCAACAATATTTAAACTTCAAAAAGAAATTATACTATTTATATCACTTATACATTAATGAAAGCCTACATTTCATCTATGCAGTAAATTATGATTTTCCACAGAGCATTCATACTTATCTTGTTTCCTCCCTGTAAAAACTCTGTTAGGAAGGTAGCAAACCTATCACACTTACTTTATAGCTGAGGAAACTAGGGCCAGAGAAGTAAGGACAAGTTCGAGATGGGCAGGAGTAAAACCTATTTATTAGTTTCAGACCTAAAGCCCTTTCTCCTCTGACATGTGCTTTGTGGCATATAATATGAAAACATCAGTATTACAAGTAATAAAATCTATTTTTTTAATACCAATGAAATGCAATTAATTCCCTCAGCAAACTTTATTGAGCATCTACTAAGTGTCTGGTATGTTCCAGAACCTCTTGTATCCCAAGTGGCTGGCGGAGCTGAGCCCAGACTGTCTGGTACCATCTGCAGTTTCTGGCAGATGCTTCTGCATAGGAGATGCCAACTTTCCTTAAGGAGGTAATTCAAAGTTCATTTTGTCCTAGCCCCACACTTTCTTTCCTCCAAGGACTGAAAACTGCATCTTCTCATGAGGCTGCAGAAAGGCTTGTGGGTTCTGTTAGGGAAGCACAGGAGACATTATAAACAACAGACTTCCAAGTCGTGGGCAGTAGGTAGGGGACACCTGTAGGATGATAGAGCCCCAGGTACCTGGGTAGGGAGGACACTGCACGTAGCCCCTGGCAGTGCTGCATGAGGTCACTCTGGGCTGCTGTGCCCATGTCAGAGACACTGAGGCAGCACAGCTCTCACACTGCTCCCTCACCTAGACTTGCCTATCTTACTGACATCTGACATAGCTGAGTAAGCAAAGCTCTATCACTCAGGACACACTAAATACATGTTCTGCCATGCTAACATGCACAGGTGTGCAAATGAGTGAGGATTCATGTGTTTTTATGAGAACTTTCTAGAAACACTTCTAATAACACTTGAACCGCAGGAAATATTCTACTATCAGGAATATGACTCCTGAATTATTCATACACTCAATAGTTTTTTCTTTTTTCTTAAAGATTTATTTATTTATGCATATAAGAGCTGGGGTACAGGCCAGAGATGCGGAGGGGCGGTGAGAGGATCCACCAGAGACAGAGTGGGGAACAGAACAGGCAGACCGACTGAAATATACTGCTGAGGGGAGCAGCGGGTGAGACAGGAGAGGTCTGCCTCGCCATGAGGCTTTCTCGCTGGCTGGCTGGGGATCGAACTTGTGCTGCAGAGGCTGTGGATTGCTTCATAGTGTGGTGCTTAACACCTTGCACCACCAGGGAGGCCCAATAATTTTTTCTTTTAATGAAGACTGACTCTGCAGACACTCAGCAGACCGCTGGACACAGGTTTGGGAACAAATGGGGACCTGGTTTCTGATAGTGTGGTTCTTGTTTTTGGAAAATCAAACCTTTCTTTAAAAACTTGTAAATCATATAATACAGGAAATTATTCAGACTGTCTTGTTTTTTAGAGAAGTTCTGCGTAAAGGATGGCAATTACAAATAAAACCATTTGCCTTCATTGTGCTTCTAAGAACCTAAGTGCCGGTTGATTCGCTGACCAAAATCTCACAGTATAACTTACAAACATATCAAGTATGATTTAAGGGTCACATATAATGTGTAAGGACCCACACCTTTAAATGCCTGTTTTTTCATACCCTCTTTAGATGTCGATAGTTGGGGAAGGTAAGTTAAGGACATTGGGATGATAAGATGTGGTTCTAAAGGACAGTCTCGTCCAACTTAGTGCCTTTCTCTCAATCAGATGGGTCATTTCCTAAACCCTCAGAAGACCCAGATTTCCAAGGTGATGAGAATGGAGGTGGGTCTCTCTCCACTGAGTCTTGCTGGTTCTGTTCTGCAGGCAAAGGGGCAGACATTTGCCAGCAGCAATTTTTCATCATTTCCTCCTGGCGAGCAGTGCCGAGGCCTGCAGAAAGCCGTGCGTGACCCAGGCCTCTCTGTAAGTCAGCTAATGATCGCCCAATCCGCTGGAGAAAATTGATTGTGTCAAAGCTCATGAAGAGCTGTGGGCTGATCAATGTTCCACTGAAGTCAGGTTTCACACGGAACTGCCCAAAGCTGGAATTAAATGTCAGGTACAATTTAGTGCTAATGCCCTAAGGGTGCCTTTGGAGAGGGGTTCTGTGCGTCAGATGAACCCCCCGCAGCAGGCTCCCCTGGCTGAGTGATCAGGGCCTGGCGCTCTGCCACACCACAGGTCTCTTGGTAAGATCTGCAAAAGTGGGAACTTGGTGCTGGACTTTTGTGGCTGTGCATCCTGTCAAGGCTAAGAGGGAAATGCCTTGGGGGAGAAAAGAGAGAGGCGTGGGGTGTCAGGTCTGATTTAAATAAGGGCATGACATGGGGTGGGGAGCCATACATGGTAGCTTTCTGGAAGGAATCTGTCAGAAATAGAGGAAGACCGAAGGGGAGCTGGAAGAGGGCTGCTCCCTACCGTGTTGTGACCGGGCTTTGGGGTTTAGTTCTGCTCAACTTCTTGCCTGCCCTCGGGATGCTCTTCCCATGCTTTCCAGTTCATTCCAAGAGCCAGTGGCTCTGCAAGAACCACATCTTCCTCTACCTTTGCTTGCTTCTTCTCTTTTCTCCTTTCTCCAGATACCAAGTGCTATCATCCTTCAAGATCTAGAGAAAATGCCTTCCTTCATAATCCTTCATGGATTCTTTCGGTTTTAAGGAATACCTCATCTCCTGAAATCCTATAAAGCCTAACGAGATCATCTCAAGTCATTTTTATTTCTGTTTTCATTGTAGTTGTTTATGTGTTTTAGCTTCCCTATTCGGTCATAGATGATTTGAGAATAGGATCCAGGTCTAATTTATTTCCCTGTCCTTAAAATTTCTACACAATATTTTTTACTTCAAAAATGTATGTCTTACTTTTAATAATGGGTATTTGATATTTAATTTCTGAATGTTTCTTTTGTAATAACTCTTCAATGGGGGCCTGTCTTAATCAGTTTGGGCTGTTACAATAAAGTGCCAGAGACTGGGTAGATCATAAACAACAGAAATGTATTTCTCACTGTTGTGGAAACAGAGATCATGTTGCCGGTATGCTTGGTTCTGGTTAGAATCTTCTGGCTTGCAGACGCTCAACTTTGTGTTGTATCTTCACATGACAAAGAGAGTGAGCTAGCTCTCTGCTCTTATAAACTCTGGTGCCTGTGTTCATGAGGGCACCACTTTCATAACTTAATCATCTCCCAAAGGCCACCTCTCCTAATGCTGTCACATTGGGTTAGGGTTTCAGTTTCTGAATTTGCAAGGAACACATAGTGCCTGTTGCAGAACCAGGATCCTAAGTCAGCCAGTTGAGAGCAGCTGACCTACTACTCTGATCAGCTTTTCATCTGTATTTATGGTAAATATCTGGTCTGCACAAGAGACTTTGTTCTTTTTGAGTACATATGGATGAGACTAGATTGCCCATAGGGTCTAATTTAGAACCAATCTTAGATTTTGAATACATTCAGAACACACCTTTCAGTTTCTTCTGGGGTCTTATTTAATTTCTCTGCAGCATATATGATGACCTCAGCTGTGAAGGGAGCAGCATTTTCCAGGAAATCCTCAACATCAGCCACCAAGCACCACCTCACAGCTCCCTGACCCCATTCAAACTCATCAACGAACTGAAATAGGGTCTGTACATATGAAAGACTCTTATTGTTTAACTTTGATGAGGTCTTTTAGCATCTTTTTGCATTTCCCAACATCTTTGTCATGACTGCCTTCATGAAATACTGTAAAATATGTGCCCACGTGGTCTGTATTGCTTTAAGATACTATGGCTGGTTAAAAAAAAAGAGAGATTAATAATGTTCTTCATTGTCTTGGGATGATTGAAAAGGGCATAGAGACCAATGAATGAGTGACATTCACTGCGGATGAGACAAGAGTGAAGGAATGAGAGCTTCATCTGCGGGTTTTTTTCATCATGTGAGTTTTTCCATGACTGCTAGGATGTCTGAGGCCATTTTCCTCAGAGTGAGCTTTGCAAAGCATTTCTATCACTATTTTTTTTTAAATAATAAATTTTATTTTTATATTCCCCATACAATTGCAGCACCCCCATTCTGACCCCAATCCCTCCCCTCCCGCCCCCGCCCCCTTAAAAGTGTCTCTGGTTCATAGATTTTTGTTGATTTTGATTTTCACTTTCTTATAGTTATTCATTTTCCTGGTCTCTTATTTAAGTTTTCTAGATTCCTGCTATGAGTGAGACCATCCGGTATTTTTCTTTTTCTTTTTGGCTTATTTCGCTGAGCATGATCCCTTCTAGCGCCATCCATGTTGCTGCAAATTGCATGTGTTTATCTTTTTTGAATGCTGAGTAATATTCCATGGTATATATGTACCACATCTTCTTGATCCAGTCATCTATTTTTGGGCATTTCTATCACTATTGAAATAATGTAAAGATATCCTTTGCTCATAATTGCTCTGGCCCATGACTTGTCAGCAATTGGAGGTCCAGGCTCTTGTGGATGGGACAGCACCATTTTGGATTTTGTTTGGTACGTTTGGACATGGTGGACACTATCTGGGGTGAGATAGCCAGCCACTTGTGGCCTTGGGAGCCTTTTGTTTCCCTTGTTTGTTAAATAAATCCCACTGCTGTTCCCTGAGCCTGAGTGGGGTTGCAATTGTGCGCAGTTAGACACTGTCCTGGATGGATACAGCCCCTGCTATAGTTCTGTTTGGCTGTACAATGTTAGTGCTCTTCTAGATTTTATGTTATTTGGAATTATTTGGTGGCTATTTTTTGGGGTTGGGGAACCCTAAAATTTTTTCCATATTAATTAATGATGGTTACTTCTTTGTTGCCATTTCAGCTTACAGAAGTTTACATAGCAATGCTCTTCCTTCAGATAGTGGGGAAACATGTATTTGAACCCTAAAGTGACAAACTCTTTTTTATTTTTGTCTTTATTCAAGTTTTATAGAAATTGTATCATACTGTGTGCATTCTTTCTTGACTTGCTTGTCTTTAATACTTTTGTTTTTGAGATTCATCTGTGTTCATGTTGAGGGTAATTTGTTTCCATGATTATATAGAGCTTCATTTTATGAATGTGTCATAGTTATTATCTACTCTATTATTTACAAGTACGTCCTTTTTCTATTATGAAAAGTGTTGCTTTGGACATTTGTACATGTCTCTAGATACACAAATGTACAAGAATTTCTCTCCAGGGTGTCTATATAGCAGGGTCAAGTTTCCAGTCGTGAAGCATAAACGTGGTCAGATTCACTAGGTGAGGTCAAACTTTTTCAAGGGTTTACACCAACTTATGCTCTCTCTACTGATGAATGAGAATTGCTTTACATCCTTGCCACCTTCTGGTGGTTTCAATTTTTTAAATTTTGGTTAACTTGTGAATGTAAAACTTAGATATGACGGTGGTGGTTAAACTTGAATTTTTAAGAAGATTAATGAGGTTGAGTAACTTTTCACATGCATCTTCTACGTAATTCTGATACATGTTATTTAACCCAACTTTTAATAGGTTATTCCTCTTTCAGTATCTGGATATGGATATATCATCCATTTTATGTACAGGAAATATTTTTTAGAAAAAAAGACACAGTTTTCAGCTATATCTATCTACTAATGCCTAGGCTGATAACCTTGAGCTTGCCTAAACGTGCTATGACCAAAATACTTGCTTTTTTTGCTTCAAATCCCACTGATTGTGATGTTTTAGCAGTGTGTGGGCTACCCATAGAGTGTAGACTTCACTGCCAGGTTTCAGTAGCTTTATACTCAGAGTCTGCATTAATTGTTCCTGGATCTTGGGCAAATTCTTACTGTGAAGCTTGTGTGCCACTAAATCTACCTTAGAGGGATATTGTGTCCTGATCATATATTTTGTAGTTGGTGAAGTTGGCACATAACAGGTGCTCAGACAATAGTAGGTAATAAACCTTATCTCAAATTCAATGACATGGGCAGTTGTGATACCTACAAATAAATGAACACGGAGTCCTTCAAAACTCAATGCATTTGGCCAATGAAAATACCAAAGTCTGCGACATTTTTGTAATTCAGAATTTTCAGAGTCATTTAGTTTGCAATCAACTAAATTCATCAATGATGTACCATGAAGGATCCAAAATGAATAAAGCACAGAGTCCTTCATCAAGATATGCATGTTTTTAACAGATATTTGGAGAGGTAGAAATAAACTTTTTAGAGATTTCAGCCTCTTCATGTTCCACTGTGTAACTGGGCACAGAAAATTACCATTAAGTAGATGCTTTGAGTTTGAAAATTTACTAAAATTGCTCCTGCTAATTCCAAATACTTAGCACTCATGTGCCCCTGTTGCTCTTTTTTTTTCTATATTGTTTCTTGTGGTTTAGCAAACGCTCCTCACTTAGAAGACAGCTCTGTGATGGGTGACTTTAGGAGCAGTCCCTCCTTGCATTCTCCTTTTACATCCAAACTCCTTTCAGCTCTCCTTTCATCACCATTTCTCAGTCTGCTCACGTCACTGGATGGGTGTGGAGTCCCACTGCTTTAGCTGACCTTTCTCATCTCTCCCTGGAAACTTGGAATGGATCCTAACAGGTCTCCCCTCCTCCACCATCATGCTTCCCCCCAATTCATCTTTTATCCTGCTGCCAGAAAATGGCATATTTTAACACCTGAGTATCATCACATCACCTCCTTGTTTAAGACTTTTTAATGGTTCTTCCAACCTCCAGAAAAAGGTCTTGTTCCTTAGTATGGCACGTAACACCAGCCCTGTCCTTCTATCCTGCTGACTCTCACTTTCCACGCCAAACCTATCCCTGGGCAGTCTTTGAGGGTGTCATGCTGTGTTCTTTGACTCATGTTGTCCCCACTGTCTTGCTGTTGACTTGCTTGCCTAGTCAATGCCTGCTTATTCAACACTCAGCTCATGGGCTGATTTCTCTTTGAAACCATTCCCAAATCCTCCAGGTCACACTGACAACACTTCAAGGCTCCTTTTGCTGTGTAGATATTTCTATCCAAATCATTCTTACTTGATTTGCTTTTGTCTCCCTTTTACTAGACCATGAGTTAAGGTAGGAATCTGCCTTCCTTTTGTGTATCCCTTGCACTTTGTGTGGTGCCTGGAACACAGGGAATTTTCAGCAAAGCTTTGTTGGTGGAATGGGTGGATGGGATGAGTATAGGTTTTAAGGGGAAAGTGGTTTTTAAATTAATCTTATGGATACGTGACATTTTAACAGGTGGAGACGGGTGGAGGAATTTCCAGTGGAGCAAATAGAGTGTAGAAATCCTTGGAGGTGGCAGAATTCAGGGTTGGTGTGAGCTACATAGTAAAACTAGAAAGGGAAATAAGAACTGTGGCCTCAGGTTAGGTTTTAGAGAATTGTCAATGATAAATTTGCAAGTTTGAAATTTATTTGGGGTGAACAGCTTTTACAAAAGATATTTGAGCTACAGAGAAGATGACCCAAATTTTATATTTTAACAGGAATTATCTGGGGCTTTCTAGAAATTGAATTAGGTTAGCAAGAAGAAGAGGGGGAATAAGGATGGTGCTATTGCAAACATCCACGAAAGAGGTAATGAGGGCCAAACTTTCTATGTTTCTATCTGACCCAGGGCCAAACAATTCCCTGTGCACTGGCAGTGCCAATGAGATTTTTTTTAAAGATTTATTTATGCATACAAGAGCTGGGGTACAGGCCAGAGGTGTGTGTGTGGTGGCGGGGGGTGGGGGTGAGAGGATTCACCAGAGGCAGGAGGAAACAGAACAGGCAGATTGACTGAAGTACACTGCTGAGGGGAGCAGAGGGAGAGTCAGTAGAGGTCTGCTGCAGCATGTGGGTTGCTCCTGACTGGCTGAGGATTGAACTCATGCTGCAGAGGCTGTGGATTGCCTCATAGTGCGATGCATAACCCCTTGTGCCACCAGGGAGGCCCCAAGATATTTTAATTTAATAAAATTAATGAAAAATAATTCAAAGCAATGTGACACAGTTGGTATTTGGATATGAGACAGTAGAGTAATAGCCCATTTTTCTAATTCACAGTGCTAAACAGAGAGAGAGAGTGGTTCTGTGGCATCAACCAGAGTTTGCTGGGGGGCAGCTAGATAATAAAGGTCTACCTTGTAGCTAAGCATGACTCCATGAAAATATTCCAGTACCTACTGTTTCTATCCAGCTTGTTCCACTACAATGATGCACTGAACCAAACTGGTGAGTGCCTTGATTTAATTATATGTTCAATCAAGTAAGAACAACCATCACCAGCATTTACTGAGTACTTTATGTACTAGGTTCATTTTTATATGTTTTAATGTACAATCTCAAAACACTGCAATGAGGAATATTGTTATGTATTGTTAATAATTCTTAAATTTTATTGTGTGCTGACTATGAGCCAGATACTGTGTTAATTCTTCTTTCACAGAAACATACTCCAAGCAATCCAAGGAGATAGACAGCATTATTATCCTTTAAAGAGGAAGAAACGGAGGTACAAAAACTTAAGGGACATGTAACATGCTGAAGGGAAAAAGACAAGAACTTTCTGTTGTAATGATGTAAAGGTTTTAGCCATACTTAAACTTCCAGTAGGATCTCATCGTCTTGGAAGCTGTCACCTCATTAAGGAGAATTTTCAGATCTTTATGATGATACATGGATCTTAAATTTTCAGCTATTAATCTTAATGCCAATGTTTTGGCAAGGTGTAGGGGGAAGTATCTACAAGTAAAACTTCAATTCAATGCAGGTATCAATGGAGAATAACTAACTTTGGAACAAAAGCTTACAATGATAAATTTAGTGTGCAAAAAATATTATTCTCAAGCACCTAAAACTCTCTGGTGCCAGGAAGTCTGCTGGTACTAAGAGCTGTGTGTGTGGTGATGGAGAAGCATGAATAGTTTTACTCTTGTCTTGAATTTTAAGTGAGTCCTCTACTGTAAGAACCATAACATGGCTGATCAGAAAAGTTGTGTTAGCAACATAACAGCCAACTGAAGGCTGATTCAGATATTTATTGAGACTTTTGTCAGAGGTGCTGAAATATGTGAGTAAATTAATCTTTGGGGAGACAATCTTGGTAGAGGCTAAGGAGCCTACCGATAGGGGAGCCAGAATGAAAATTGGACAGCAAACCAGTTGTCAAGTGTGCTGTCTTTTAAATAAATTGTCATCCAATTGGAATGACTGACCTTCCTGAGTCCAGTTTTAGAGCACAAGTCAGAATTACTAGGGAGTTAGTGATACTTCTTTAGAATAAACTTCTGATTATCCAAAATAAGCATTTACACACAGGCACTTAATTCTGAGTAATTAATGTCTGTCTAAAACCCAGCAGCTTAATGAGCTACGGTGTTGCAGGGGCACACTGAGTCACTGGAGAACCCCCAAGGGCTGGCTGTGAAAATAGCCCCTTAGCTTGCCAGTGTTTTTAGTAATAGCTGGAACATTTTTATAAGTGCATCATTATTGAGTTCCAGTCTAAAGAAGTATTGACTCTAGGCAAGGTTTCATGTACCCTATTATATTGCAGATACAAATGAATCTTTAGATTAATTGTGACAGTCAACTCTTACATCCTCCATGGGCAAAAGTTTTAGAAAACATAATTCTTTGCAGTAAATTAGCCTTGAGCTGAGAGAGAGATTTGGCCTGAAAACTCAAGTCATCAAATAGATAATCTTTACTACCTTCCTTCTTTTTCCCCTTTTATATCATCCTTTGGCATACCACACAGGTCCAATATTTTCCTCATCTTGGTCCCTTTAATAGTTTGCCAACAAAAAGACTGGATCAGTATTGCACCATGGCGTTCTACCCAAGAGTGCTTGCATTTAAGAAGTTTTGTAGGAGAGGAATCCAAGGGAATGATCGATAGCAAGAGCCCGGTACTGTATTCATTCATAAAACACCCACTCTTGGCTATGTGTCAAATGCTGGGCACGCAAAGATTAACAAGACATGGCTCTTACCTTTGAGAATTTCACTGTCTAGCAGGGGAGCTGAAAACAAAAAGCAATGACATAATAGACTATGATCACTTTTAATCATAGAAATGATCAGGGGTTGGTTTATTTTATCTGGAGCAGGAGACTGAAGGGAGTGTGGGTAATCATGAGAAGCCACTGAAAATTTACATTTGAGTTCAATATTGATGGGAATAAATAAATAATAATGAAGGAATTTTAATTGCTCAATAGATCTAAGGGTGAAGCTGATTGTCTTCCAAGAGGGGAAAGAAAGGCTTTGGGTCTCAGAAGTCCCTTGAATCCTGTTGAATCATATCAGGTAGGAGAACCTTTCTCTGTCTGTCCTAAGCAGCCCAAGAGCAGCAAAACCAAAAACTGACAGCAAAGCATGAAATGAGAAAGAGCAGGAGGTGTTTTACTTAGCTCTCTCTAAGGGAAAAAGCAATGTCCATAGCATTAAAAAAAATGTTGGGAAAACTACTCTACGCCCTCATAAGTCCAGATTTATTAAGTGCACTAAAATGGTGCTGCCAAAAGGAAATAACTGGAGAATTTTGTGGAGCCCAGACAAGCAGAATATGCAGTGATGAGAAGTTGGAAACAGCATTATCATTTTCCAGACTGGATTTCACTTTGTTCCACTCAACCAATGGCCACCAATACAAAATTTTAAACAAGAACTCAGCAAGCCTTTGCTCCATATGAGAAGATGGAAAATAGCAAATACAATAGAAGGAAGTAAGTCCTTTTGCTAACTTCCTTGGCAGGAGATGTGTGAGGGCAGTACAGGGAAAAGGTGACGTAGAGAAGCAACAAGACTGGAACCAATGGCTGTGACATTTTATACCGAGACTTTGTGTGATGGTTGATGACCTTGTCGAAATGCACAATGGCCAGTTATTCTTTACCTTAAATGGACTTTTTGCTTGGTTACATATTTTAGCCATCTGAAGCCACCCTCTTGTATTCAAGGAGGCCCTTAGTAGAGGTTAGGATGGGGGTGGGTGCCACATGAAGGTGCTGCTGTGTGAACTTGAGCATTATTGTTGTGACATGCAGGCTGTGTGGGCTCCAAAGTGGATTATATATTGTATTTGGCCCTCATGACTGGTAATTTGAAAGAGTATACAGATAATCTGTTTTTTTTTTTTTCAGCTAAAGATGGTTGAAAAGTTAAAGAAACTTCTGAAAAAAATTATTGCTTACAAACATGGCCTTGCCAAAGTCCAGCATAAATTACTTTCTACCAGCAAATGTTTAGTTCAATGCTTTCCTTCTGTTTAATGCTTCAGCATGGCTTCATTCGCTAAACAAATGTCTTTGAGCACACACCATGGTAAGGCAGTTTTTATCACTTAAGATGATAAAATGAGTTATAGTTGGATTTTGTTTTCAAGGAGGTTAGTGTTTAACAGGGGAGCTAAGTATAGAGCAAGGTAGAAAGTGGCAAATGCCTTTTAGAGTATAGCTTCTGTACTAACAGCACTTGGATAAGGGAAATATTACTTCATTTGTGATACTCAGAAAATATTTTGTGGATAAAAAGGGATAAATTGGGCCATGAGGGCCCACATGTGATACATGGAGCTGAGTAAGAAGGTCATTTTATAGAGGCACATAGAATAGTATGAGTAAAGGCAGAGACATAGAAAACTCAAGGTGAGGGCCTCCCTGGTGGCCTAGGGGTTAAGTCTCAGCACTATGACCGCTGTGCCCTAAGTTCGATCCCCAGCCAGGGAGCTGACCCACATGGCAAAGCAGATCTCTCGTGTCTCACCTACTGCTCCCCTCAGCAGTGTATGTCAGTGGATCTGCCTGTTCTGCTCCCCACTCTGTCTCTGGTGAGTCTTCTTGCCCCTCACACTTCTTGCCTGCACCCCATTCTTCTATGCAAAAATGAAATCTTTTTTAAAAAAAAGAAAATTCAAGGTGAGACAAAGCAATGAGCATCCACCCAGTGACTTCAGGGGAGCAGCCCGATGGGAGCAATGTTAGATAAAGAAGGATAGCAGTGGGCTGGAGAGAACTCAGAATACTAGGTTAAAGAATTTGAACTTAACGTTTGAGTAAGTAGGAAGGAGCTAATGAATTAAAAAATATTTTTAAAATTTTATTGTGTTAAGACCACAACATGAGATCTACTGTGTTAACGCAGCTTTAAGTGTACAATGCGATAGTGTCAAGGATAGGCATGACATTTTACAGTAGAATTCTAGGACCTAGTCATCTTGCGTGGCAGATATAAAACTTACACCCATTGATTAGTGGAGCCTCACTTCTTTCTTCCTTGGTGCCTGGAAACCACCGTTCTTCCCTCTGCTTCTTGTTTGACTATTTTAGATATGCCATGTAGTAGAATCATGCAATGATTTTCCTATCGAGACTCACTTATTTCACTTAACATAATGCCTTTGAGGTTTATTATTTTGTCACATATTGCAAGATTTCCTTATTTTTAAAGGCTGATGGATATCCCATTGTATGTGTAGTGATATTTCCTTTATTGATGCATCTGTCAGTGGACATTTGGGCTTTTTTCACATCTTGGCTAATATGAATAGTCCTGCAATGAACGTTGACGTTCTACTATCTGTTCAATATCCTGATTTCACTTATTTTGGACATATATCCAGAAGTGGGATTGTTGGGTCATATGGTAGTTCTATTGTTAATTTCTTGAGACTGTTCCATACTGTTTTCTAGAGCAACTTATTATTATGCATTACGATGGGCAGCATCCAAGGTTCTGATTTCTTTACATTTTTGCCTTCACTTATTGTCTTTTATGTTTTTGACAAACACTGCTGGCCATTCTAATAGATCCTAGGTGCTATCTCATGTGACTTTGATTTGACTTCCCTATAGCTGATGTCACTGAACATCTTTTCAAATACCCGTCGGCCATGTATTCAAATTAACCCCTTATCAGATATATCATTTGCACAGTCAATAAGCTGCCTTTTCATTCCATTGAGAATGTTGTGTAGAAGTTTTTTGCTCTTTGATAACATCTACTTGTCTATTTTTGCTTTTGCTTCTTATGCAATAAAAACATGGTATGAAAGACTCAGTATAGCTTAAATGTCTACACTATCCAAAACTATCTACAGATTCAATACAATGATTAAACCACAATTTTTATAGAAATAGAAAAAAATTCTAATATTTATATGGAATCACAAAGGATCCTGAGCACTGATCATTAGAGGTGGTTTGGGTGATGCATCATCACGTCTCTCTTCATTCATCCATCCAGTCAGCATTAACCTCAAAGAGACGAAAACTTTTCTATCTGTCCAAAGCTATATCTTCTAATTCCTCCAATTTCTAAATCATGTAGAATGGATATTTCATTTCCAGAAATTAGTAAACATAGGTGAATTATTGCTGATGAATTATCAAGATTGAAGGCCATATCAAGTGTCACAGTGAAAAGTTTTCTCAATTTGAACTACTCAGATTAACCAGAAAATGAACAGATCAAGCCTTTGATTTGGGCTATGGAGACTCTAGGTCTATGCTAAGCTAATTGAATTAAGGCAATTCAGTCCCCCAATTCTCTCTTCTTTTTTTTTTTTAAAGTAGTATTAAAAATGTTTGGAGTGGTAAGGATTGTGCTTTGACTAAAGTTAGCTAAATAGTAATGTCTAGTAATTATCTAAAGAATAATCATTTCTTTATTCAGTTTTCCCCATGTAGATGTTATAAATAATAAAATGCTTGTTTAGAAGCTATCAGAGTTTTTAACAATCTTATTTTTTTTAACAATCTTATTTTTTATCTAGGGAAAGAATCATGTCTAATTGTGTTTATTTGGTCCTCTCTGAGTCAATGTTCCAGAATGTCTCTTCATACCCATCCTCTAGCAACATCCATCAATATGACTAAGGTTTGCATCTGCAGTATCCTGGGACCAATTCTTGAACCTCCTGTCTGTTCTAACAACATTCATCTCCTAAGTGATCTTGTCTAGTCTCATAGTTTAACCACCTATGTGCTCACGACTCCCAACTTTATATCTCTATAACTTCTCAAATCCAGAACTGTAAATCCACTTGTCTATATGATGTTTCTACATAGATGTCTAAAAGACATTTCATTTGTAAAAAATTCAACAGATTTTCTTCTTAAACCCTTGCATGCAATAAATAGCACCCAATTGCTCATGCAAAAAAATATCATTCTTATTTCTTCTTTTTCTACCTCATTTTCAGATTCCCTTAGCTCTACCTTTGGGCTCTATCCAGAATTCTTACCACTCACTACCTCCTATATTCACTGCGTCCACCCTAGTGTAAACCATCATCCTGCCTTGCTTGGCTTATTGTGGTTCTTTTTTTTTTTTTTAAAATAATAAATTTTATTTTTATATTCCCCCATACAATTGCAAACCCCCCATTCTGACCCCAATCCCTCCCCTCCCGCCCCCACCCCCCAAAAAAGTGTCTCTGGTTCATAGTTTTTTGTTGATTTTGATTTTCACTGAATCTAGAAAACTTAAATAAGGGACCAGGAAAATGAATAACTGTAATGTGGTTCTTAATTGTTCTCTATTCTTTGGCCCTGGGCCCCCTACAGACTCTTTCAACTCAGTAGTTGGATTGATTTGCCTACATAGAATAGCAACAGGGTTCTCATCTCTTCAGTATAACTCCCCTGATCTGCAGAGCTACCTACCAAGCTCAGTTCTGGTTGACACATTAGGCCGGGATTGGTGTGGCTCTGTGCCCAGGGCAATCTGGTTTTATTCACTAACAGCAGCTTACAGTTACATTTGTACCATTACAGAAAAATGTGTGGAACTTCCCAAACAGCATCATGCTATAGCATTGAAGGAACAGTAGGATTACTTTGAGAGTCCATATGTGACCAGCTAGAATTTAATGATTCTTGGTCCAGTTTTTTTTTTTTTTTTTTTTCCTGAGGCTGGGCTATGGCCTGGGTGGATAATTCCAAGAGGCCAAGTTTTGTTGCTCTTAGAATGTACTTGAATACCATAATCCTTACAGCCTGGTATCTCACACTTGAGACAGAGGATTATTAGATCTGTTTTTTTTTTTTTTCTTCTTGATTACATAACCTCTGCTGTGTAGTTATGTTGATATTTACTCCCAGGAGAGGTAAGATTGCATTTGCTTCTCATCCATCTTAATAGACTACCTAATTGTGACTGTGGTTGGCTCTACCATTCTGTGCCCCAGCTGGCGGCTGCAAGCCTTTAACCAAGGGAATGTATCTGTCTCCTTCCCGTTCAACACGAGCATTTTCCTACTGAGTTTTCAGAGCCCCTGGAGCTGTGGTGCTATTTACAGGACATGTAAGCTGACAGGAGAATGACTATCAATCAATCAACTGTTTATTGAGTGCTTACTACGTGAAAGGCACTGTGCTAAGCTGGGTTTAAGCAGAGTATTAAGAGAGTTGGAAGAAAGGTGTTCTTTTTTTAGCAACTCTCAGAGGCTCAGTGTCAGACAGAGGGAAAATGCTGTGAGAATAATCCTTTCCTGGACTGTGGAAAACTGTGCCTTCGGTTACTTGATTTCTTCCTTTTCTTTTTTTATTACTTTTTAAATTTTTAAATTTTTTACATCATTGTTAATTAAAAAAAAAATTTGCTCCCCCTCATCCCCTCAGGTGGAGTCCCCATAGAGTTTCCTTCCCCAATGCACCCATGCACCATCACCTCAGTCCCCTGTGCGCCTCCCTCCCCGCCTCTGATCCCTCTCCCGCCTCCTCCCTGCAGGATGTCTCTGATTTATAATTGTCTGTTTTTGCTTTGTTGTGTTTTGTACTGTTATTTTTTTTTTTACACTGATGTCTTATTTGGTTCCCCATGGAACACGGACAGTTTGTTCAATAAATGGTGCTGGGGAAACTGGACCACCACATGCAAAAAAAAATGAACCGAGACCACTACCTCTCACTGTGCACAAAAATCACCTCAAAATGGATAAAAGAACTGGACATAAGACCTGGAACAATAAAATACATGGAAGAAAATAAAGGTAAAACACTACAAGGCACACATCTCAGTAACATCTTTAAAGACTCATCACCCACAGCAAAGAAAGTCAAGGAAAGATAAACACCTGGGATTACATCAATTGTGATTTCTTTCTTGATTCTTCCTCCTTCACCTCCTATTTCGCCAGGTCCTTCACACTCCCCGCTCTTGCATCCAGACTATCCAGTACCAGCCTCACTTCCTTCAGCTGCTCTTAGTTCTTCCAGGCCAAGTCACACTTACCCAAATGTCCCACTTCTTCACTGCCACCCCTGCTGCCATGGGCTTGTTAATATATGAATGATCAAAACCATTTAATTAATTTATTTATCAGGTATATTTACATTTTAACAGGTATCCTACACATGATACTATTTACTTAAAAAAATCTCTAGCTATGATATTGAAGGCCCCCTACAGAAGATTAGAAGATTTATTTTTTGGTATATATGTATTTCTGGAATCCTTCAAATCACACTTGTGTCGGTAGCTACCTATTTTGTTCAAGGGTATAAGTAACCATATTCACTACTGATTACCCACCCCCCTTTTTTTTTCCTATGGATTCCATTTAAAAGAAATTTGCAACTGCTTAAATGACCTAATTTCCCTTCCACGTCTTAAGTTAAAAGGTTTTTGAAAAGAAAAAAAGGAAGCTTTGCACATTAAACTCCAGCAATCCTAAATTTTAAAACAATTTTTCACATATTTGCAATATATTCACTGACACACAGGCAATTATTGCTTTAGATTTTCAATAAATTGTGTCTGTATTTCCCAAATCAGAAGTGTTGACATGAAGACCATGCTGGAATATTGTTGAAAATTGATTATGTTTTTGAAAAAAAAATATAAAAAGACAAATGCATCCTTCATGGGCATAGGCAAAAGGACACATGGTAAGATGGTAGCCATGACTCTGGGCCCCCCCACCCCCAAGATCCTCAGCAGGAAGCCTTGCCAATCCATCTTCATCTAGTTCTTGTGTGATCAATCGGGTCTATGGAGAGGCAAGGGTCTGGGGTGGCGGTGGGTGGACTGCGTCCTTCTGATGGTAAAGGGACATCCCCAGATGCAGGTGAGGACAGCGAGGCACAGAGGAACAGGCAAAAATCTATCTAAGGAAATAAAGGAAGACAAAGCATTTTAATTTTTGATGAAGGCTTAAAACATTGAACTTTCCTAAAGTGCTCGGAAGCCCAGACACCTTGAAGACAAGTAAAACCAGGAAGATGAGGAAAGCTTTCCCTGGGAAAAGGTGGGGCTAAGAGTTAAAAGTTCATGATAAATAAACTAGAGTGGAAAAGCTGAACGAGATTAGACCATATCTCTTTTCAGTCCTTCCTTCCTATTTTTTTTTGCATATTATTTTAAAATCACTCGAATAATGCTCAGCAATTTTATAGAAGAACACTACTCATTGGATTTTGTCCATTTTCTCTTTCTTCCAGTCACTCATTGCTGCACTGTTGGGCCTAGACCCCCAGTAACAGCAAAAACCTCCCCCCTCTGGTATAATTATAGAACTAGGGGCATGGTAATATAAGAAGCTGCACACATACTTCTAGGTTCCCCCCTGTAACCTGACATCCCCAGGACACTGCTAGAGCCAGCATTGCTGGTGGGGCACATGGCAGATATAAATTTGAAAACTTGAGCATCCTAACTAACCAGAAAAACATCCCAGCAGCCTGGTGTCTGTGGGTTAGCAGCGATCTGGCACTGGCCGAGTTTGTCCCATTACGCGGTGGTCGGGGCTAATGTCATGCTTATTGACAAATGTGTTTTTCATTCTCCTCTAACGGCCTCCTTGAAACCACAGCCTTAGACAACAGGTCAAAAATGAAGGCAGCCGCAGCTGTGTGTGCTGCTGCGTAGAGGCATCCTGTGCTGGAGAACCGCCTGACGTGGGCAGCATCTAAAGAGCTGTGTCCCATGTGCCCGCAAAGGCAGCTCCACCAGGTGTGGTAGTTCAAGTCTTAGGTGTTTTTTTTTTTTTTTTTTTAATTCTGAGTGGCCTTTTTATTGCTTTGTCTGTGTTCTAAATAAGTCTTCGCCTTTATCATTTTCTTTATGGTGCTGGTTGCCAGTTGCTGAGTGTATGTGAGTTATTTAATTAAGAAGAGTCCACTCATAAAGTGAAGGAAAAACATCAGCATTACCTTGCTGACTAAGTGTAACCCACCGAAGCGGTGTGTATGAGGCAGACTTTTGGGTTAGAGTAGCCACTCGTACTTGGAAATAGTCCTTTTCTACTCTTCAACTTTACCTTTCCCCCATCCCTCAAGATGGTCCCTTTCTTTTAATTAACTTTTCATGCATGAAATAAAACACCCATTTGATAATCCTTTAAAGTAAACAACCCGAAATGAATAAGGAAACTTTAGACGAGGGTTTCTCAGTTTCCTAACAGTTGACATTTTGGGCTGGAAAATACTTTATTGCAGGGAGGGAGGGGTGGCTGTCTTGGGCATTTTAGGGAGTTTCTCAGCACCCCCTGGCCTCTACTGACTAGTGCCCCTCTAATGATGACAACTGAAAGTATCTCAGAACTTCCCAAATGTCCTGTGGAGGCATCAAGATAGCCCTGGGCTAAGAACCACTGCTTTAGACACTGGATCCATCTCTCTCATCCCTGTTTGCTGCACCTCTGCTCTGCTTTTGGACAAAATAAAAAGATAAAACATGCAAACATCAGGCATTGGTTTAAAACAGCCAGAGTAGTGTTGCCAGGCAGTATGGCCTTCCAGGGCATCCATTCTCATCGTCAGTAGCCTCAAGCCCAGGTTCAGCATGAACGGTGCTGCCTGGGCGTGGACCACGCAGGAGCCCAAGAGTGAGGTGAGCTGGGCCCGGCATGCTGGCATTAAACCTTCCACCTGGAGTCCTCAGTGTGTGACACTGGGTTCTGTAATGCCACGCTTCCCTTCAGCAGGAAACTCCACCCTGTTCACCACGCCATACAGAACATCCCATAAAGTCATTCCAAAAATATAGGTGAGGATTACAAGGGTCTTCTGGATAATTTTTAGTTTGCCACTTAGTATCCTTTAAACAGAATGACTCATTCCCAGAATATTCCATTTATTTCAGCAAATGGTTACTGTCTCAGTAATAATTGCTCTCCTATGATACTTTTGCAAACCATAGACATAAATCTTGGGTTTTGGACTAGGACAGTTCATTGATTGACATTTGTTCCAGAATAAATTACCACCTGATAAAATCCACAATTCCAAATCCCACCAGTAGTTCCAGATCCATCTGCTTGCAATTATCCTATCATTGGTTGGTTGTTTCTTCTGATGGCTCACAGCTCTCTGTATATTCTGTTAAAAAACAAGGGCCTTCTCCTTAGCTTGCATGTTCCTTTTCTTTAACTAGTCCTGTTGCTGATCTCCACCTAAGTCTCTTTAATATACCAAGCTTCTGAGTCACTGGTCTAGTTAACATTTAAAGAATGCCCCAAATTTGGTACTCTGCAGTTCCAGGAGAGGGGAGTATCTTCTTTTAATAATAGGTCTGCTAGTTACCTCATGGCCATTTTCACAAGAACTACAGAAACTGAGGTTGTAAAGATTTCCAAGATGGCGTGGGAGTGATGCAAATTATTTCTGTTGCTGTCATTCATCATTTAAAATTTCAGGTTTTGTTGCATGCAACAGCATCTAGCTGAAGAGCCAGTGCCTTGATATCATCTTCCCTGCAGAAATTCTTTCCCTCCATTTTACACGGTACTATATACAAAAGGCTATTTAATCATATTTCTATTGTGTCCTTCCCCTGAGTGCAACCAGAGTTTTATCACGGGGATGTGATCCATCATTTCACACTAGTGAGATCCAGGTGAGCTGAAGAGAGTGGGGGCATAGGGGCCGGGAGGGTGCCTCTAACATGGTTTCAGAGTGAAGAGAATTAGGCTGCTTAGTAGCTGCTGAGCTGGAGGAAAATAAAAATAAAATGTAATATAATTGAAATCATTAGGAATCATTTTATTTTCTTTAGCAGAAAGCAATGGAGTTGAAACAAACAAAGCATGTGAAACGAGGTGATAGTAATAGAATAGTAATCACATGCATGTAATATATTCAATGGGTTAAATTCAACAACTAAATGATAGTCTTAGTGGAATGTTTTTTGAGCTTTTTCAATCCACAAAGATTTTCCTCAGCCCTGGAGTCAGAGTGGCATGGTACCCACTGTCTGGGGCATACAGTCTGGGCCGAGGCCTAGGGGGTAGGGTCCCTGTGGACGTGACATTGTTCCTGGCATCAAACTTTAGCACTTTCTGCTCCCTAAGGTGTCATATTGGGGTGTCCCAGACACTATGTAGTCTCCTATTCTCCCATCCTTTCAGCTAATTACAGGAAAATCTGCTCAATCCCCTTTCATCCTATGTTTAACTGAATAATATAATTAATATTCTCCAACTAGGAGTTACATACAGAATTCTGAGAAACACTGAATACCTATTTTTGTGCACTCATACCATATTTACAAAACTTGAGCATGTATAAAGGAAGCCTCAGTACACCCCAGGGAATAAGTAGTAATGATAAAATGAACATAACTAATAGTTAAGTGCTTAGAATATGTGCTAGACAGTTCCATGTAATTTGAATCTTTAGGAAAACTTATAACATAGGACCGTCATTATTTACCAGGGACCATGGAGAGGAGTCGATGAAATCTATGGAAGGCTGCTGCTTGCATTTGGGGGGATTGTATGGCATTTAAATGAGCTGTGATATATAAGAAGGGCTTAGGACAGGATCTGGTGCATAACAATATAATACTTTTCCTACATATAATAATAGTCAGAAATAGAGTTGGGGATAAACATGCTATTCTAACAACCCCATTATAACCAAGATTAGAAAATATCTAGAAATAATTTTAACAAGTTACTTTTGACTAAAATTATAACATTTTAACAAGGATGTTAATTAGGTTTTGAAACAAGTATTAGTAAACTTTTTCTGTAAAGGTCCAAATGCTAAATATTTGGTGCTGGGTAGTACATATGGTCTCCCCAGGAACGAGTCCACCCCACGGGCTTAACTGTGCTTGTCGCATGAAAGCAGCCATAGACAACATGTAAATGAATGGACTTGGCCAGAGAGGGCCAGCGAGCCGTAGACTCCTGACTTAAACATTGGAATGCCAAGCCATATTCTTGGGTGAAATATTTAACAGATGTGAATGTTAACTTTTCCACAACAGTGATAAAAAGAGGCATTCGTGAAAGATAACAGTGTAGGAACAGCGTTAAAGAGATGAGTAAGACTACAGAGAAAGCCCAGAAATCATTTTTTTCTTTTTCACTTTTCTTTACCCTCCCTCTTTACTCATTTAAGAGAGAAACAAGGTCAAATCCTTCCTATACAAATGAAATTTTCAATATGAATTCAAGACTCCTAGGCAAAAATTTTAAAAAGGATATGTAATGTTGAGGTGTAGGGTAAGAACTTTTTCTTCTATTCCCTGCCCTTGGGTGAGAACTTTTCAATCAAGATGGAAAGCCTAGAAGTCATAAAATGAAATGATATTTTGAGTACTTGAGAGTTAAGAGTGTTTGTATAGTAAGACATCCTATAAGCAAGATTGGTGGTAAGCAGGAGAGTGAGAATCGCTTCTGTAATGCATGTGAGAGAAACAATATTTAAATTTTAAAAACTCTTTCTTACCAATACTAAAAAGATAAAAATAATAAAAATTGGAAAGAGCAATTCAGAGAAATGCAAAATTCAAAGAACTCATAAACAATGAACATATACTCAATCTTGGAGGTAAGAGCATCTCCCCTTTCAACTTGGTAACGCAGGGTTTTTTTTTAAAGAATTAATTTTTTTATTTATGCATGTAAGAGCTGAGGTACAGGACAGAGATGTGGGGGTGAGAGGATTCACCAGAGACAGAGTGGGGAACAGAAGAGGCAGATTGACTGAAGTATATTGCTGAGGGGAGCAGCGGATGAGTCAGGAGAGGTCTGCTGCACCGTGTGGGTTTCTCTCTGGCCGGCCGGGGATTGAACTCTTGCTGCAGAGCCTGAGGATTGCTTCATAGTGCGGTGCTTAACCCCTTGCACCACCAGGGAGGCCCTGCACAGGGATTTTAAATGCAGCAGTAATAAATGAAAGAAACAGTGCATGTGCTTGTCAATGTGAGAATGGTTAATACATCGTGATACACCCGGACCGTAAATGTTAGGTGAAAATTAAAAATGAATGAGAGTTTCTAGTTTAACTGGAGTGATTTCTAAACACGCAGACACAAGAAAGATGTGGAGGGGACATACGGCCTCCTCTTTTTGTCAACAATGAACATCCAAAATTTTATGTGCATAAGTGTGCGTGTAACCTAGGGATGCAATGTAGAATTCTAGTGTGTATTCAGATATAGATTGTATAAACAAAATACCATGATATGGGTGCAGAGTGGATGGAAGGAAGCAAGGCCCATGGGCACACACACAGTTTGTAAGGAAAAAAGTGCTCATAATTTAAAAAAAATTCTCACTTATGTAAAATTTTATTTATATATCCAGAGGTGGCATTAAAAATATTTAACAGCTGGTATGGCACAGGTACAGGCCAATCGGAACAGATGCCTACTGGCACACTGTACGGTGTGTGCTTGCTGAATATTGGCTCTGTTATTTCCCTACATACTTGTGCCTTTATTTCTGTGGGATAGATTCCTAGGAGTTGGATGGCTGGGTCAAAGGGTATGTGTATTTCTAATTTTAAAAGAAGTTGCCAGATTGCTGTCCAAAGAAAAGAAATGTGTAGCAATGCACATTTCTTGTAGTCATGTATAAGGGTGCTCATTTTTCGCCACATCCCAACAGCGGTAGAGAACATATCAATCACTGAGCAGGGAAATATTCTGAGATAGGCAAGTATTCTGTCTCTCAGCTGGAAGCCTCAGCTGTTGAAAAGAGTGAAAGGAGCTTGTGGTTTTAGGGAAGGTCTCTGACATGCTAATCTTAAACTCTGAAGACTCTGTTCTCAACATAGATGTCTACCAGCTGCTCCTGCCTTCCCCCAAGTTAATCCCCCCCAGTCCCGATTTAGACCTTCTCCCTCCTTCCTAGGCTAAGGTGATAATTTTATTGCAGCGATGTTCCTATCTTTGAGGTATGTGGTACCATCTAAAGCTTTTATCACTAAATCCAGAGGATTTGGTTCCTACAGCAAATGGACATCCTAATAACTTACTGCTATTTTTAATAAGCCAAAGTTCAAAGCAGTGAATGCTAATGACCGGGGCTTGGCTGTGGGTCATGAAAACTCACGGTGTCTCAGAAGCTTGTGTAGAAATGGTGAAGCAGTGAATCATTTCTCCTTACAGGACAGAAGCGTTTGTAATTCTTTGGCGAGTGTGTTTGACCTGCAGAGCATGCAGAATGCTTAAAGAGCAAGAAGGACAGTGAAGAGTTCAGTATGATGGTTGATGGAATGAACAATGAGAGGGCTTATAAAAAATAATGGTGACGTACTTTTTTAAAAAAAGAATGGACAAGTAAGTTGAATTTTGAACACTGAATTTCATTAAATAACAACACTCATTAAGAGGCCACTATATACTCGGTCCTGAGGACACAAAGGATCCAGTCTGAAGCTCTGCACAAGTCTAGAGACATAAATAAATAAGAAAGGTGTGTGGTGTATACAGTTGACCCCTGAGCAAATATTCACATGTAACTAACTTGTGACTCCTAAACTTAACTACTAATAGCCTGCTGTTGACTCACAGCTTTACCAATAACACAATCAGCACCTATTTTATATGTGTGTTGTATACTGTATTTTCACAACAAACTGAATTAGAGAAAAGAAATGTAATTAAGAAAATCATAAAGAAGAGAAAATACATTTACAGAACTGTGCTGTATTTATTGATGCCATAAACTTAAAATACTTCCAAGAAAATCCATGTATAAGTTGACCCAGACCATCCAAACCATGGTATTCAGGAGCCAACTGCACTGTAGGCAAGATGCAAATTGCAGGATACTAAGGGGAGCAGGAAATGGACACCTCATTTATCCAGGGGGTCCTGGGAATCTTGTTGGGGATGATTCTCCCCATGTCCCTACTGGGAATAAAGTGAGTTCCGGAGAATGTGCAGAAAGGGCATTCTAGATAGAGAGAAAGCATGTCCAAAGGCAGGAAGGCAGGGCGTGTGCAACAGGTGTGGGGAAGGTCAGGTGGTTACTTAACAGCTGACATGTGAGTGGGTGGGCGCAGGGGCAAGAATAAGTTAAAAAGTAGGATCATCGAAGTCAGGCTGAGGCTTTTGGCTTTCACCCTGTAGTTCAGGTGGAGACACATTGATCAGGCAGTGGAGTGATGAAAAAATCTGTTCTCAGAATACATGGCGGGGCTCTGTCGGGAAGGTGGTGGGACCAGACAAGAAGTCCCATCATTCAGAGCTTGAAGCATCTCAGCAAGATCCGATGAGATGTTAAGTCAGGGAGGAGATGGCATCCGAGCCACACGGGGCTGTTCCTCCTGGCACCAGCCACCCTCGTGGCACTTCTTGTCCCGCTTTCTATCATAGTGTCCAGCCTCCACTCTGCCATACCCCTCCCACCTCCCACTCGTGTTTCTATCCAGCCAAGTCCATCTTTGCTAGCCAGCGGAGTAAGCTGTCCTTTGGACATTAATGATGAATATGTCACGGACTTATTCTAAGAGGACCATCCTTAATTCTAAACTGGTGGCTTTTCAGGCAGTTACTGAGTTAAAAGCATAATTTAGGCTGTATGAGGGCACTGTTTACACTTCAGAGCTGGCCACCTGCTCTGCCTGCTTATATAACCAGCGCTGAGTAGCATGCAGAGTGGCCAGAAGTGAACAAAGGAGATATTTCTCCTTACCTTTGACAAGTTTTCTGTATCGGTTTCTCTGGTTACAAGAACCAAAAGCAATTCTGGCTAACTTAAGCAAAAGTTAATTCACTGGGGACGAGGCAGAGTGAATGTCTTGGAGCGATATTTGACGTGTCACAGAATCAAAGGAAAAAGCAAGCAGCCAGGCTGGGGAAGTGAGTGACTTCAAGAGTCACCGAATCGGGAACTGCTGCTTTCTCTCTGGGACAATGTGCAAGAGGGGACTCCCCATTCAGATTCCACAGGGAGAGAGAGCTCGTGGTTGGCTTAGTTGGCTAAACAGACCTCTCCATTGGTGAGGGCCGGTCGAGAGTGAGGGGCTCCACTCATGGTTTGATCTCTAGGAAAGTGAAGGCTGTCCCCTGGAGGACAGAAAGGGTTACCATTACCAGGCAGGCAAATGCAACAGCTGTCCACTGTGGCTTTGAGTTTCTGATTTCTAAAGTGAGAGGAGGGGATTCCAGGCTCTCTTCTTGCTCTCAACTTTGGAGTTTATGAGTCCGAGGTGGCTAAGTACCCTTGGATGCTTTGACAAGTCTATGGCTAACTCCTCTGAACTCTCCCCTTAGTGAGTGAGACAATTTCAGTCTTAGAAACTTGATGAGATGAGATATGAATAGAACTATGACTGCTGTGTGCTGGCTATTTCTGATTTACTCATAGCACTGGAAAGGCCACCATCCAAAGAATGAAACAGGGAAGGAAATCTTCATGGAGGCGATAGAAACAGATTTCATAACTTCCCTGCAGCAGAGGGTTAACCCAGGAAATCAGTGTCTGTAAAATATGTGGAACTGCACTTTCACAAATTTGTATTTTCCTTTCCATTTCAAGCTCAATCCTAGGATTGTTAGAAATACAGTTTCTCCGTCTCTGATCAGACAAAGAGCTGACCCAGAAGTAAATAACAACAGAAGTTACTTAGTCAGTGGTGTGGAGATGGCCACAGGGACATTTCCAGAGACCCTCTCCCACAAATCCTCATGGACGCCAGGCAATCTGGGGGCCTGGGAGGCCTTCACGGTAATAACAGACGCTTGGCACCTACCAACGTTTGCCACCATACAGTGCTCTGGCTGTGTTCTAGATCTTTCGTGCACTTTTTCTTCCTTTATTGCTGATGGGCAGAAGCTTCATGACTTCAGTTCCAGCTTTGATTTGGAAAGTAGATTTCAAGAGAATGTAGACCGTGTAGACCTTAGATCTCTAACTTCTTTTTACTTACATGTGACACAAACTGAAATATCTATTGTTTTTCCCTTGAATGATTTTTTGACCTGCTTCTAACAAACAGGGAAAATAAATGAACCAGCATGAAAAAAACCAGTGTCAGCATTAGAAGACCATGTGTAAGAGCAAATGGAAAACCGACATCCACGACTCATAAAAATTAATGGCAGGGTGTGGCACACAGCTGCCCAACTGATGGGGAGAAAGCCGCACTGTGAATTGCTGGGGAGTTAACTATTGTAAGAGGAGAAGCAGAGTATAGTGATTTAAGTTAGTAATATCAGTAGGGAAGATGACAGGCGGAGAGAAAAATTTGTGCATGTGGCTGAGTCCCTGTCTTTCTTTGATACATAGATACACCCATTCGATGATGATGGCAGAGCTAGTGACAATAGCCGTCAGTGATACAGGAAGACTAGTGTCCTCAGGCAAAGGAGACTTAGATTTGAGACATCCTGAAGTGTTATAAGAAGGCCTCGTTATAAACATGTACAGGAAATCCGAATTTTCTGCAAGTATGAACCGTAGACATACTTAAATCCTCTAAATTAAAAATGGAAAATAAAGCGAAGGAAGGAAAGTTTTAAGATTAAATAAAGTCACTTCTTAGATATAGTATCTATCTCTTCTACTCCTCTCACTGGCCAAAGAGAGTCATGAGGCTGGGCATACCATCTGTGGGCTGGGAAATGTGCTCTTTCTACCAAAAGAATTTGGAAAAGAGGTGCAGCAGGTGTTTTGAACAAGTAATATCATCTACCATATTACTGATAATTAGAAGTTGACTCTCAGCGCAACTTCTGAGTGTGCAATATTGTCTTGTTAACTGTGGTCACTAGGGTGGACCTTAGATCACTGAAAATTACTCATAAGCGAAAGTTATGTTTGTTGTACTCTTTGACAAACCTTTTCCCATTCTCCTGTCCCTCCCTCCCTGGAAACCACCTTTCTATTTGCTGTTTCTATGAGTTCAGATGTCTTTCAGATTCCACTTATAAGTGAGATCCTATAGTATTTGTCTTTCTCTAGCTGACTAATTACAATTAAATAAATGAGGGATGGTTCCTATGGGCCATCAAATTGTTGATGGCAGAATTTCCTACTTGGTAATGGCTGAATAATATTCGTGTGCGTGTGTGTGTGTGGGTGTGTGAGAGACAGAGAGACCGAGACAGAGTGACAGACAGAGACAGAGACACATAGAGATGGAGAAAGTAAGAAAAATAGATGGAGACAGACAGAAAGAGAGAGAGGCTGTAGCTATCTTGTATTATCCTTATACGGCTGTGGTATCAGGGTAATTCTTGGTGGTGAAATGAATTTGGGACTAACCCCTCCCCTTTAATGTTTTTGGAGGATTTGAGAAGACTTGGTATTCATTCTTCTTTGAGTGTTCTGTAGAATTCACCAGTAAGTTCACCTGATCCTGAAATTTTCTTTTTTGGAAGATTTTGGATTACTGATTCATTATCCTTACTCATTATTAGTCTGTTCAAACTTCCTTTATGATTCAGAGCTGGTAAGTTGTATGTATCTGTGAATCTATCCATTTTTCTGGATTGTTGATTTTGTTGCTATAAGTTGTTCAGAGTAGTCTCATGATACTTTATTATGATTTTATTTTTTTTCAAATTATGTTTATTGAGGTAAAGTTGGCTTACACTGCTAGACATTCAAACCTCCACAATGTGTATTTTCATACCATGTCCAGCACCAGTGCCCCCAAAATCTTCCACTATTCTCGACTGGATCTCCTTGCTCCCCCACACTGCCACTATCCCCGCTGGCTGCCTTAGTTTTGCAGTCAGATGTTAAGAGTTTATTGTTTGTTTGGTTTTGACTAACCCTTTGTTATGTTTCTCTATATTCCGCTAGTAAGTGAGACCATCTGGTATTTGCTTTCTCCTTCTGACTTATTTTGCTCAGCATTATATTTTCCAGTTCCATCCATGTTGTTACAAATGGCAACATTTTATTGGTGGTGTCATCTTTCTAGTCTTCACATCTGATTGTCAATATTTTCAGGGGGACAGAAGCTGGGGGTCTCCCACTTTGTGATTTACTTATTTTTCTTATGCGTATATATGTTATATATATTCACATATTATATATATAATATATATAAAGTGTGCATTTTACCCAGCCTCTCTCTGTGTATTTAGGTTTAGAAAGTTGTTTTTTTTTTTTTAAACAGCCACCATATTGCTGAAAATGGAATTTGCAAATGAAAAATGATAGAACACATTTCCTTAATTCAGACTTGAATGAAAAGCAGCTATCCCAAATTCTGGGTAATTCATTACCACTCAGCACTTGGCATAACCTTACCTGAAAGTGTATCAGTGTTTGTCCTCTTTATGTTTCCCTTTTTTCTGAACATATATTTCCTTTAAATTCCTCTCCTCCAGCTGCAGCTCATGGATCCTTGAAAAAAAGAATCGACATTTCTTGCAAATTTTCCCAAACATTTAACCAAACAAACACACACATAATATGTATATGTAATTGTTCATTTACGAAAAGATCTTTACATAATTCTAGCATTAGTATGAAATTATATTTTAGCACCATTTAAACTGTGATATAAACTTTATTTTTCCAAATGAGTAATATTGGAAGGTTACCAAGGTCTGCACTGTAAGACTATTAAAATAAAGTTATATTTATAAAGTAAGCCATGTATGCTCTTCTTTCAGTTTGCCAAACTTAAATTTTATTTAAGAAATCTAGAGAAGCTAGAAATCTTGAGCACTATCCAGTAACAATGATTCTAACATAAGTACTTTAAGGTGTATTGTAAATGTTTTTTTGGTTGCAATTTGCAAATCCTAGTAATAATCTCTCAGCTTGCTCATGTGCACATCAAATATAGCCATTCATATTGATAAAAATTCATTTGATGCAGGCGGTCAAGTGAACTTACTGAGTGTGTCACTAAATAATGCAAGACAGTCTGAAAGTCTGTAACAAGTGATAGTTTTAGTCTTTGTGACTTTACAGCATCAAACTGACTTCCAGTTCCATCCCAGTGTAAACTTTTTAAGCAATCAAGCTTTAGCATGAACACTTTGATACCTACATCTACAGATTTCAACCCCTATCTCACAACAGTAGTTAGGATTTTAGCTATCATTACTGAGTGCCCAGTACATACACTACTGCTTATCCTTTCTTAACCCTACAAATAGGGAAAGGGAGGTTAAGAAGAGTAAGTCTGGAATTTACTTCCAGAACTCATGTTCTAAAATTAATTGGCCAAAATTTTGGGATACAACACCCTGCCCCAGAGTCTTTCTAATCAAGGCACTGTAGATGCATTTTTCTAACTCTGAAGTTGAAGGAGAAATGTAACATTTGCAAGTGGCAGATAGTTTATGTAACCACAAAGTTGCTATGTACTGGACATCAATTCTATGTCCTTGTTATTATGGCCACAGTTAGTCACTCAAATTCATCTATTATTTTCCTTTAGGGCCTCCCCGGTGGCGCAGCGGTTGAGCACTGGGTTGCGAGGCTGCCCAGGGCCTCTGCGGTGCTGGTTTGATCCCCGGCTGCTCCCCGGCCACCAGAGGAGGGTCCCACATGGCGAGCAGACCTCTCCTGCCGCGCCCACTGCTCCCTTCAGCAGTGTATTTTGTCAGTCTGCCTGTTCTGCTCCCCGCTCTGGCTCTGGTGAATTCTCTCACCCTCCCGCGCTTCTGACTGTACCCAGTGCATGTATAAACAAACAGGCAAACAAACTAACAAAATAAATAAATAAATAAAAATGATACATGCCCCTTAAAACAAACAAACAAACAAACAAACAAACAAACAAATAAATAAATAAATAAATAAATAAAATATTTTCCTTTAGTACCAAAAATATTATTGGGGGATCTCATTGCCAGTATGTATTGCACAGTATGTATTTGACATTTACTGTGTGTATGTTAAACTAGTACTAAAAAGATAGAATTTAGAAATTTTATTGTTGTTGTTCACTATAGTCTTAGGATTCTCTCAGAAGATTAAAATATGGCAAGTACATTTCTTCCTGATGGCACTGTCAATGCCTGCTTGTTTGTTTATATGTTTATTTGTATAAGTTCCACAGGTAATTTTGATGCAGGTGGTCAGATGGCTGACATAGATATTCTGGCAGCCATGATTTCAAGCTTTGAGGACCATGTGGGTTACAGAATAGGATTTCTTCAATGTCAACCTTAGATGTAGAAAAAGAACAAATTCCATTTGACTCTAATATGAAACGGCACTTTATTGTCTGATCTAAAGGAGCCACGCTTATGAAAAATATTAACATCTTGTCAATGGTTTCTCCTGTCATTTCCAAAATTGCGTTATAGAAATACATAAGCAAGTTTCAAATTCTGTGATCTATGTATATGTTTACATATACATCGTACATATTAAATAATTTTTTCTGTTAGCTAAATAAGCTGTGATCATAAGATAATGAGAGTCTGAAGCTGAATGGAAAAAAGCCCACAAAAATGTTGCAGTATAGTTCTATCCCATACAAGTCTTTTCATTCACGTCTTTTAGAAGTTAGTGAAAGATGACTAGAATGTCTGCCTTGATGAGAAAAGAGATGATGGGATTCCCAGGCAATTGATGTTAAAATGTTCTTCATTTGTGGGATTTTCAAGAAAGACATGCTATCAGAATCCCCAGATTTCTTATTATTGTAAACGTTGTTGACTGTGCTTTCGTGAAGACAGTCAAATCCAGCATCGATGTGCTCTCGTGGGTCCTGGAATGAAGGGAATACATGTTGCTTCCTTACCATTTGAGGTACCATCCTTTTTTTAAAAAAAAAAGATTTATTTATTCATGTATACAAGAGCTGGGGTACAGGTTAGAGGTTTGAGGGGTGAGAGGATTCACCAGAGACAGAGTGGGGAACAGAACAGGCAGACTAACTGAAATACACTGCTGAGGGGAGCAGTGGGCGAGACAGGAGAGGTCTGCTGCATCATGTGAGTAGCTCCCTGGCTGGCCGGGGACCGAACTCATGCTGCAAAGACTTCAGACAGCTTCACAGTGCTGTGCTTAAATGCTTGCGCCACCAGGGAGGCCCTGAGGTGCCATCTTTCATCCCTGCAAAAGTGTGAATGATTGTGTGTCACTGCTAAGTGGTGCAGAATCACCCAGACTTTGTGATAGCTGCTTTTCTTTCAAGTCTGAATTAACGAAACATGTTCTGTCATAATAGACAGGCTCTTGGTATCAACACATTGCATTCTTTCCCACAATAAGTCATAAGATGAACACTTTTTTGTGACTAATGACTGAAATGCCACAGTGGAAAAACCTGTTTCCTTTAGCACTTTCTTCGTAGCAACCCTCAGCTGGGTCATTCTTTGCTTCTTCATCAAAAATGTTTCCACACAACAAAGAGCTGCAAATACCATGTCAGCAGAGGGTGATTACACACAGGCCCCATCTTATACATGTGCAGCTCTTGGGGATGGATTTCCTGTGCAAAACTCCTCTAGAGCATAATCACTTTTATTCTTTCTGTCAATGTACCCAGCAGGGAGAAAACTGTACTCCTTACAGAATCGTCCTAAAGTGTAGTTTACACTTGACTTTGTTTTGTCATCTGACAGCAAGCATTCTTTTCACTTTCTTTTGCTGAGTCAGGCATATTCCTTTGTTTTCACTTGTTCCCACACTGGTCTTGTAGAGACTTGGGCATAGGTATATCATTAAAACATTCAAAGCCACTGGGTACCCAATTAAAATGGTCATCACAATGATCAGATGCATCTCATCTACCTTCAGGATATGTTTCTGGATTTAGATTAAAATATTGCTTAATATTCTACAGCAGCAGAAACAGTCTGTATGACCACATTAATACCCCCTCGAGAGGTTGCAGTTGTTAAAAAAATGATTTCTCTTATAGGGTCTGTACTGACTGACCCCATACATATGATATACAAAATGTGCAAATCATAATGTCCCTTGAGACATCCGTGTTTTGTTTGCTGGTCTTTGGAATTTGGTGAACAAACCATAATTCTTTTTTTTTTTAAGATTTAAAAAAAATTTATACAAGAACCAGGGTACAGGCCAGATGTGTGGGAGGGTGAGAGGATTCACCAGAGACAGAGCGGGGAACAGAACAGGCAGACTGACTGAAATACACTGCTGAGGGGAGCAGCAGGTGAGACAGGAGAGGTCTGCTCACCATGTGGTTATCTCTATGGCCAGCAGGGATTGAACTGTCACTGCACAGGCTGCGGACAGCTTCACGGCGCTGTGCTCAACTGGCTGTGCCACCAGGGAGGCCCACAAACCATAGTTCTTTTGTGTCAACATTTATTGGATTTGATCTGGCTGTGTATCTGCAGGAGCCAATGAAACAACAGCATTTAGTGGCTCGTATGTAGGTGTCCAAAAAGTTAATAATAATCAGAGCTCCTTCCAACACTCTGATGCACTATAACCAGGATTTGTTCTCAATTGTCTATCACTATCTCCAACTCCAAATGCTTTTTGAATGTGTTCTTCAAATCAGGACTTATGTCTTTAATCTCTTCATTCAAAAACCTTTCAAATTTAGTGTGTACATCCTTATTTTGAAGCCCCCAGCATCATTATAACTTGAGTTCCTTCTTAAATCAAAAGCTGAGCTATGCTGGCTGTTGCTTCCATGGGCTTCAGAACAGGTGCAAAAGAATCTACAAACTTGAAAATACCTGCTACTAACCATAAAGCACCAAGTAGAGCAGCAGGAGGAGGCTGCTGATTTACTAGGTGGTGGAGGAAGTTGCCACATGGTGAGTGGAGTTAGAGAGGCCAGGGAGGGGTCCCTCGCAGTTTCCACCCCTTGGCTGGGGCAGCTGCTGGAGAGGTGCCCTTCCAGGCAGGATGTGGGGTGTTACTCCTGTGGGATGGCTGGCCATGCCCTAGATTTCAGATATCACTTCTGCCCTGAAGACACAACTGGGAAGTAGGTGCGACTCCGCAATCCAGGGAGCACGCATTTTGCACGAGGAGATTCTTTATTATATTTGTTATGGTTGGAAAGAATCGTGGGGTGTTAGCATCATGAGGACAGGGCTAGATGATGTCAGGCAGGCAGTCCTGAGAAAGCAGACCTGGAGCTGGACTCTGAAGAGTGTGTAGGAATTAAGAAAACCAGAGAACTGTGGGCCAGAGTGGAAGGTCTCCTCGGAAGGGGTCAGCAGGTACAGGGGTGCTGAGACCGTTGGAAGAAATGAAAGGCAGCCAGAGAGCAGAAAACTTCTTGAAACCACCTAAAAATTCAGTCTCCTTGATGCACATGTTATTGTTTTCCAGAAGATTGGTAGAAAGATCTCCTGCTGCCCTCACTCTGCCTTTCTTTTTTCTAAAATAATCAAGAATATTTTCTAACCTTTTTGGATCCCATAGGCTGTAACCTGAAGACTCATTTAGCTTTAGACTCAAAATGAGTTTAAAACAATGTTTTTGTGCATCCAGACAAAGCATAAAGGAAGAAATTCTTATTAAGCCTTCAGAACTATTCAACTCCTTGACCATCTCTTGTGTGAATATGATTACATTTAGGCAGATACCATTTTTAAAATGTAAACATTTCTATACTAAGTACAGAATTATAAGAGAACTTTTTAAATATATATTATATATTTTTATATAATATATAATATTAAAATTGTAATATATTAAAATATTATATATTTTTACATCATTTTTCATTTTTGCACAACGTATGCATTTTCATCTTGGTTATTGTCCCCATACAATTTCTACCCACCTTGTTTTGATCCTACTCCCTCTATCCCACCACTCCTGTAGTGTGTCTCTGGTTTATAGTTGCTTGTTGCTTTTGATTTTTACTTTATTATAATTAGTCTTTTTCCTGGTCCCTTATTCTCTAGATTCCTGCTATGAGTGAGACCATCCAGTATTTTTCTTTTTCTTTCTGGCTTATTTCGCTGAGCATGATCCCTTCTAGCGCCATCCATGTTGCTGCAAATTGCATGTGTTTATCTTTTTTGAATGCTGAGTAATATTCCATGGTGTATATGGACCACATCTTGATCCAGTCGTCTATTTTTGGGCATTTGGGTTGTTTCCAAAGCTTAGCTATTGTCAGTAGTGCTGCTATAAACATAGGGGTGCAGGTGCCCTTTTGAATTAATGATTGTGTCCTATAAGAGAACTTTTGCAAATAAGTTTTATGTCTTTTCCAGTATAATCTGTGTTGTTGGTCAGACTGAAAGATAGAAATAAAGGGGGGCTGAAACCTTCACTTTGGAAGGTTCGCTCTGGAATGTCAGAGATGACACTCTCTTCCTCTTTTTCCTCTTTTTCATAAGTTATCAAAACATTGAAGTCATAAATATGCTGGCTCTTTGCAGCTTCATAATATTCCTTGCAGAGGAAACTCAGCTGGTGCTTGGATATTATCTGTCATCCGAATCTAATATTTTTTCTTCATCTTGCCAAGTCATTTTGATGTGTCATAGTTAGTGAAAAGAGAATTGTAAATACCTTTGCTGCAAATCACCAAGGCAGGAGGCTTTGGCCTGTGTTTATCTAGCAACCAGAGTTGTGTTGCTAGTGTGAGGGTCACCCTACATGAACCCGTCAGTCATCAGACAGGACCTTTCGGTCTTGCTTTTAGGATTGCGATCCTGTAAACATCTTAAACTTTCCCCTGGATAAGAGAGTCTGTGCAAAAGAAAATAGAAAAGACACATCACACACACACACACACACACAGTATGAAAGCCAAGCCCACCCCCAACTCTACTCATCTAGCAACAGTGATAAGGTTTGTAATATATATATATATATATACACACATATATTTAAATATGAAATTGTTTACCAATATTATTTCATGATCATCTATATAATAATAAATATTAGGTATTAGCTATACAGATCACACTATGTAGCTTGTGATAATCTAGGATTAAACAATTTATCTGTATCCTATTTCCTCTTATAAGAAAGAACTTGTACTTATTCCTTAACTATATTACAAGCCTCTCAAACACTTCAGGGGCCCCGGGAATTCACAATATACAGGATAAAATCTGAATTTCTTAGCATGCCATCAAAGCTGTTGATCTCCCTTCTTTTTTTTTTTTAAAGATTTATTTAGCATATAAGAACTGCGGTATAAGCCAGAGGTGGGGGGTGGTGAGAGGACTCATCAGAGGGAGTGGGTAGCAGAACAGGTAGATCCACTGAAACACACTGCTGAGGGGAGCAGCAGGGAGACAGGAGAGGTCTGCTGTGCCATGTGGGTTGCTCCCTGGTCAGAGATCAAATTCATCTGCAGTGGCTGGTGCTAGCTTGGTAGTGCTGTGTCTTTAACCCCTGCGCCACCAGGCAGGCCCTAGTCTCCCTTCTTTCTGTTTGTTGCTTCTATTTTTCTCCTTTTTAGGACACTCCTGCTTTCACTTCTTGCCTTTTCCACCCTTGTAAGATTTCACTCTCATCCCATGTGTCACTTGATTGCAGCAGCATGTGCCAGATACCTGGGCCTTCCTGTGTACCAACTTTTAGCTATTTTTAAAATATTATTCATCTTGCCTGGAGAGAAGGTGCCATGTCTGTGCCTTCTTGCATGCTTCATAGTGCCTTGCACACTACAGGTGCTTGATGAATCATCACTGGATCAGCATAGTGCTCATTTTGCATAATTTATCTTATTCCATCGCTTATATAAACTTATATTTATACTTATATACTTATTACATACATATGCCAAAGTAAAATCAGAACCAGAAAGATGAAAACCTTGGCCATATTATGATTCACTGTACATGGCACATGGGATTAGAGTATTTCACACTCAGGAGGAAACTATAAAAAATAACACCAGGGCATCAGCTCCAGTGTTTTTAAGGAAAAATGTTTTCCCTAAGAGATTTAATGGAGGCTTAGGACAGTTTGAAACCTGAATTAAAGTCAGTACAGTGAGTTTGCATCATGGTGTAAAATGCATTGGTGTCTATCAGACTTGCTTTTAGGAAGTTTACTCGCAAAGCAGATAAATTGCTTTGATCTGGATGAATGAATTCATTCCGAACTTGTCAGAAGCCTAGATTAGATGAAATATAAAACAGAATGTGAAGATTCTTCAAATACATGTCTGAGAAACCTCTGAGAACCTAGTAGATTTTTAATTTTTAGAAAGCGGAAGGTGTTGAGGTTTTGGACAATCTGTTTAGTTGATGATGTTTGAGCTGAGAGTCGTGATTAGCTCTCTGACCTCACACAGTGCTATGACATCACCCCTGTTTTCATTTTCACTCTTCTGTGATGATAATATGATAGGACTTTAAATGCTTTAATTTAAAAAAAAAATGACAACTCTTCCTTAATTCTTTTAATTGCCATGATTACTCAAAATTGCAGAAAATATACTTTTTAATTATCCTGTTGAGAAAAAACCTTGGGGTAAAGTCATAGGGACTCCATTAACATTTGAATGACAATGTGATTCAATGCATTAATAATTAAGAAACTTTACTGAACAAATCAGGAAGCAAATGGTAGTGTTGAGAGGTAAAATTAAGCTCAGCAATTTCTCTTTAGATTTTGTTAGCTGTATTAAGAACCCACCGTAATAAGATTCCTCTAAATAAAGCATATTAAACCTCCGGTAGAAATTGGATACAAGTCAGTGCTTCTTTTTTTTTTTAAATTAAAGATTTATTTATTTATTTATAAATATAAGAAGTGGGATGCAGGCCAGAGGTATGGTTAGAGGATTCACCAGAGACAGAGTGGGGAGCAGAATGAGTGGATCTACTGAAATACACTGCTGAGGGGAGCAGCAGGGAGACAGGAGAGGTCTGCTGTGCCATGTGGGTAGCTCCCTGGCTGGGGATTGAACTCAGGCTACAGTGGTGATAGCACTGAAACTCAAACCCTAGACCACCAGGGAGGCCCCTGGTGCTTCCTAACCACCGGTCCCACTGGTTTGCTGTGCTGCAGAGTAGAGTGTGTCTCTCTTCTGGTCCCAGCTCTGAACATGCATGCTTACAGCCCTTGGAACCTGATGTTTTAAAACATTTCCGCAGGGGGTCCCAGTGGCTCCCTTGCTTGGGGAGCACAGGGTTTTGTCAGCCACCCTGCACTCCAGGTTAGCACTGAAGACTAACAAGTGAGGAAATGGAGATTGTAACTTTCAGCTGAGAATATGGAGCACTGGCAAGATTTTCCTGTGGAATGTGAAAGTATATCATAAAAATGTTGTGAATGTGATGACGATATATGAATATGGGAAACTAATACATTGGCTTCTAAGCCTTTTCATTCCACAATTCCAATATCTTTTTCTTAGTTGACTTTGGTCCAGTTTGATGTCAAAAAGACCCTGGTGGGCTTTTTGCCCTGAAGCCAAAAGTGTGTACATTCTCCCTAGTTAGAGAATTTTCATGCATGAGTCATTTGGGTTCATTGCTGCAAATCAATAAACATGGTCTTGCTGATTTGAGTAGGAAAATCATTTATTGGAAAATGATTGGAATCCTGGCGTGCTAGACAACTGGACTTGGCAAGTAGGAAGGAATGAGAGAGGCCAGGTGGTCAAGGTCATACCAAAGAGCTGCTTGTGAGGTCCCCAACATCCCTGCTTCTCTGCAGCACCAGCCCCTGGACCCCAAGTCTAGGACCAAGGCATCTGGTCACCAAATACAGGTCAAGTGCCTCCACCCAGGTCAAAGCAGAGACTGGGAAGTCAAGTGTGGACTCTTCCAGTCTCCGTATTTGGTGGGCTGTTGTGACCGCCAGTCACGCTATGTGGTAGAAAACTCCTTTATCAGAAAGCGAGTTCACATGTAGGGCAGGAAAAAAAATGTGCTGTTTTATTGTTAGAGGAATATGTTTTTCTGATTGAGATTTTTCTGGTTTTTATGCTGATTTGGTAAAGGTTTCTGAAATATTAGCGTATTTTCTACACTAATAAGTTGTATTAAGCTGTAATGCTCAAAACTTAGTTCTACAATACATAACAATGTGCTTTTCAGCCATTGATGACCTCATCTTGACACTTAACTTTATTTGTAAATAGTTTCAATTGCTCTTATCTCTCAGGGCTATAACTCAAGTAAATTGATGTATGCTAAGCAATTTGTATCTTGCAAGAGCCAAATCATCATTAAACATTGTTATTAATCTTCTGATGAACTAGATTCATTATTTTAGCTGTCATACACTATAAGCATGGATCCAGAGGTGTAGGACATCATCCTGGAAACTGTAAGCATGGATACAGAGGTGTAGGAGATTGTCCTGGAAATTTGTGTATTTCTTCTAAAAATAAAGTAAAAAGAATTATCATGAATGGAGAGATATAACTAGTAATTCTTATTTAAAAAGGGATGGCAGTATGGTGGTATTTTATTATTTAGATTGCTCTGTGAAATGACTGGTGATAAGGTACAGAGTTTGTAATTCATTCATTTATTCCCTTCACAAATACTTCAGGCATGCTGACTGGGTGCCAGGAGTAGTGATGACGTATGATGTGCAGACAGGCTTGTCTTCAAAACTTCCCCACTTAAAGGGGACATAGACAAATAAATAGAGAATTGCAGCATTGATGCATTTCACTACAAATGCATAATTCCATAAAATGTCTAATCATCATACTAAATTCATCCAGTGATCCAGATTAAAATAAAAGATTTCAAACACAAATGTGGCCACTCTGGCATGGATCATGCTGCCAAAATTCTTTAATTTCACTAAACTGCTAAATCATTTATAAACATTCAAATCTAAGATTTTGTTAAATCAGACTGGTATTAATTTTGACTGTTAATTTAAAATCATAATGTAATTTGCATTGACATGGTTATTGAACTCTGTAACATAAATATAGCATATTCTGTAGTGTCAGTTTTTTCCTGGTCTAATTTCCTATTAAACCCCTCAGTATGGCTTTAAATTCAGTCACATTAAGTTATTTCTGAACACATTGTACTCTAGTGACTTTGCCTATGTTCATTGCTTACTCTGGAATTCCCTTCTCTGTCCATCAAACTCTAACTTATCCCCTAAGGACCGGCTCAGATATCACTACTTTGTTTATTTTTTTCCAGCCCTTTAAGCCAGAATTTAGAACTTTCCCCCATTGAGCTCAAAAAACTTGATCTATTTACTATCGTATTTGTTTGATTATACCATAGATTATAATTATTTATTACATAAACATATCCATTAATTGAAGTTTCTCAGAAGCAGGGATTAAATCTTTGTCTCAGTGTCTCCTCAAACATAGCACGGTGCATCATTTCATGGAGGAGAGGATTTCAACACTAGAGCGGCTTGTTGAACTAGAGCGAGCAATGGATGGAACTTAGATCAAACCAGGTGGGTTCCTGATTTTATACCTGAGCAAAGGGGCAGGTCGGAAGAAGGCACAGAAGGAAGGAGCACAGCCATGGGACACACATGGGAGTCCTCATTGGGAGCACAGGATCAGCGATGGCATGGCGGGTCACTGGGCCAGAGCAGGTGACAACATAGTAAATTTCACTAGACTAAGAAGCAGGAATAACTCTCTTGCCTTAGGAACTGAACTGATGGAAAAAATTGATTTTCATCAAAAATACTGACGGGGTGAATGACTGGGTCTTGCGAGTGAAGACCAGGAAGTGGGATTTTAAGCAAGGTGGTGATGGGTATAGGGTGTTTGAAGGAGAGTGAGCTGGGCCAATGTGAAGCAGCGAGGGCTTAAGGTAGGCTCTTGGAATAATTGTGGTGTGAGCAGTAGAGCACTACAGGTAAGAGATGGACAGAGAAGTGGAGAAAAGGCCTGCTGCTGGAAGCTAAAGACAACTAAAGTCTGTGCACATTCTCCAGAAGTTGGTTACTTTTCTTTCAAAAAGTGTTCTTGAAGGGAAATTGCTAACTACCAACTGAACTGTTGCTGAAATAGTCATTTATGAAAGTATTTCATAGGTGGCACATGTAAACAAATATTTTTATTTTATTTAAATTTATTGATTGGGGCCTCCATGGTGGCGCAGCGGGTTGAGTGCAGCGTTGTGAAGCTGTCCGCAGCTTCTGCAGCGCAAGTTCGATTCCTGGCCGGCCAGGGAGCAACCCACATGGTGCGGCAGACCTCTCCTGGCTCACCTGCTGCTCCCCTCAGCAGTACTTTCGTCCGTCTGCCTGTTCTGCCCCCTGGTCTGTCTCTGATTTCTCTCACCCTCCCGCACCTCTGGTCTGTACCTCCATTCTTGTACAAATAAATAAATCTTTAAAATAAATAAATGAATAAATTTATTGATTTTCTTACACCGTTGTTCATTTTGGGCCAGTGTTTGATGTCCCCCCTCAGGTGTAGTACGGTAGTTCCCCCACCACCACAGCCCCCACGATCCACCCCATAGTCCCTTAGGTGGCCCATGTGAGCAAATATTTACAGCTAAAATACACTCTCATTGATGTTGGTTAGAGGGAACAGAGGCTGAAATCTGGTTTGTCATAAACTTTAAGAACATTAATAATTGCTCACTCGTGAACAATTACCTTTCCTTAACCCCATTGGAGAGCCCAGCTCCTGTGGTTCCAACTTGGGCCTGAGCTCTGCTGCTGTCTACCTGTACCATCTCGAGCAAGTTGTCTGTGCTCCCTCGATCTCAGCTGTTCATTGTGTTGCTGAGTAGATCATACACCACAATGTGGGCTGCACCGATGAGCTCTGCTTGGGGTGTGGAGTAAACGTGTTCAGACATGGCTGCTGAAAGCTCTCACCTGGGTTAGGGTGATGCTGGTTCAGAGAAAATCAGGGAGGGAGGAGGTGGCCCATAAAAGAGAGGCGTGTGCTGTGAGAGATATCCTCAGTGATTACACCAACTACTGCTGCTCCAGATAGCTTGTGACTTTAAATAAAATTGCCAACATTTGTTCTCAGCTCGCTCTCCCCGGCAGCTCCTGCCTTGGCTCCATCCTCTAATTGTTCAAAAGGGACTTCATAAGTAAGTGTTGTGTAATGGCACTGGTATGTGTTTGGGGACTCTAGGATATTATTTCTTAACTTCTCATCATATTTCATTGTGGACTTTGATTTTTTGAAAGGCAGTGACCTTAGAGAAGTAGCTCCCCAAAGCAGCTCTGATAATTCCAGACTTGGCAAATCTCAAGGAAGGGTCTCAGTGTGAGAACCAAGAGGTGAGCTCACAGAATTGGCCAGCAGGTGGTTCTGGAGCTTCTGAGGGATAACCGTGCAGATGCAGATGGGAGCTGGTGGCCTCAGGAGAGTGGTCGACAGAGGAGGTGGAGCTCCTTCTAGAAAAGTGGAAGCAGTAAATAAGCACATGCCTTCTCCAGGAGCACTGACTTTCTGGAGCTTATGAAATCAGGCTGAATGAAAAACAAAATAAAGTCTATAAAAGTGCCGAAAACACGGAGGAGCCAAGCTAACTTTCCAGTCACAAACAGGCCATTTTGAGCCAGTTGGCTCCACCGACAGCAGTTCCTGTAGCTCTAATTAACTGCATCTCCTTCCAGCTCTTAAAAGAGATCTAATAGTTTTTTCTTTAAAAGCCAAGACGCAGAAGGAAACTCTAAAATACCGCTCACTAAATACTTGTTCATCAATTTTCTCCCCAGATTTCCATCTAAGGAAGTTGACTTAATTTCCTCAGCTCCACATTCCCAAGGTTAACAGATCGTGCTTTGGGATCTGGCAATGGGATCTGGCAAAAGAATTTTATATCTTTGTCTTTTCCTCTGTGACATCTCCCCGCCGCCCCTACAAAGTAATTGTGAAAAATCAGCAGATTATTTAACCTGACAACTGTGTTCAGGCCTAGTGTAGTGTTATCTGATTGCGCCAGCAAAGCCAAGAAAGGCCAAATGCTTACCAGTCTAGTCTAGTTACAAAACAGCGACAGACCACTAGGCTCTCTTTTCCTGGCTAAGGCCTCACCCAGCATCTAACACGTTGCCTTTGGCACATAGGTGGGGAGACTGTGAAATCTGAGCATAATTGACTCTCAGTGTGAGTCTCATTTTCTTGGCTCTGTCCCATAGGCACCCCAGTCTCACCTACGGCCCCTCCGCCCCTCCACTAAACTCACCACCATCTCGCTACATATTTGAGTTTCTGTAAATTCACAATTTCCATTTTAACAGCCAGAATATACAAATACTTTCCAATTGACACCGATCTTAGAAAGAAAAAAAATTAAGAACTACATGGAAGGAATAAAGTTTGCAAAGATCGGAGCTTAAGACTTTTAAAACTTAAATGGGATAAAGATCAGTTTCCTTCCCCACTGTATACTCACTATGAGGGCAGAGGCTGGCTTTTGGGTATATCCTACTTGCACACTGTTCTGGCGTATGTGGTATTTGAAGTTAACAGGAGCTTCGTTTTGAATTGGGACAGTGTCTGAGCCTGGTATAAAATACGTGGGTATGTGGAGCGGTACCAGGGATTGGGGGTGAGCACCATCGTGAAAACCCACATGAAACACCCTCTCTGTTGACTCCCCATACCCAGTTCTGGGTGGGTCAACATGCTCGCTGAGTGGACATTTTAATCTAAGATGGCCAGGGTACCTGGGATCTAGGTTCGATTGGGGCTGGTTCGAATACTAATTTTTGACTTAAGCTCCCACTCAAAAATCTGAGAAATGTACAGCACACGTTACCTTACTAGGGAATAGTGAGTGGTGTTATGGAGGAAAACGGAACCAAATACCAGGAGTTATGTGGTAAACAGAGCCCACCTGGTCTTATAGCGCTTCAGATTCTCCAACTACTGGGTGGGTGATCCCCTCAGCTCTAGTCACTACAGGATAATTCTCATGTTTGGGATTTATTAGATCACTGGGCTAGTCTTGTGTTCATACTTCATCCCACTGGCTGGAGCTCTTCTCTGGTGGGGTAGGGGGTTCCTTTAGGAATTTGCCGTGGCGTAGCCTACTGCGCATTTATCTCTCTGAGCTCCACTGGTGGGAGCCCCCTGGTGCTGCCCCCTCTCTGTTATAACAGCACAGCTTTCCCTGGACACCTACAGCCTCCCCAGGGAAACGCTCCTTATTCCTCCTGTTGTCAGCAATCACCATCCTCCCGTTTACATGGTGGACAACTATAGCATAGGCCTTGTATCCTGTTTACTCCTGTCCCTTTGAGACAGAGTCCCATTCCATTAGGGGCACTGCTGAGGCCTCCAGGCCAGGGTGCACCTAGCTCATATCTACTCTCTCTTGCCATTTGACATCTGGAGATGTCATTTGATCAGTCCAGTGAATTTGAGGTCTTGGAGATACACGTTCAGTCACTTTGTATTGAAGATTTCCGAATGCATTTCTCTAAGCTGCACCTTCCCCTGAACTCCGGAACTGTGCAGCAGGCACCACCAAGTCTCACTCTTATCCTCTTGCTATTCATCTTCTAAATGCTGAAGACTCCCCACAGGGAACATGGGATGTTCTCCCCCATGAAGAATAACAGTTACTGGCTCCTCGCTCTGTAAGCTGCTGTGCAACAGTTCACCTCTGAGCCTCCTTCACGTTGGTTTGTGTGCTCCTGGGCCACACCTGTCTTTGTGGTGTGCACACAAATAACTGACTTATTGCTACCTTGGCAATGCATTCACTTTACTACTTCTGCGCCTTTGACAGTAGGTTGTATGTTTCCAGGAGTGTCTCTGTTTCTTTCAGGTTATCCCATTTGCTGGTTATCCCAGTTTCTATCATCGTCATTAATTTTATTATGAGCTCATTTTGTTTTATTTTGATTGGATCTCCTTGATTGGCTCTTCTGATTTTCTTGTGTCACTTTGGCTAACTTTTCTGTTTTTTCTGCTGAGTTTTTTTTATGATAGTAACTTTGAGCTCTCTAGATGATGGTGAGAGAGAAGTTCCATGTCTTTGTGGTTGGTTTCTGAAGATTTCTTCTCTTGTGAAGTATGTGTTGGTCTTCTTAGCTATCATTGGTATCATCTCCCCCATATGTAATAAGTCATTTTATTCTGGTTACTTTTCAGTTTTTATCTTTGGTTTTTATCAGTTTGACATTATTAGGCATAGTTTCTTTATATTTACCTGGAGATTTTTAAAGATTTTGAAATTATAAGTTGTTATCTTCTATCAAATTTGAGACATTTTTAGTAATTCTTTTCCCCCTATAGTTTTCTATACCACTGACTCTCTTCTCTCTTTTTAGGCACCAGTTACACTGTCCATTGTACCAAGGTGGCTAAGGCACTTTTCCTCATTTTCCATTCTTTCTGCTCTGTCCTTCAAATTTTATAGTTTTCATCTTTAATTCTCTGACCATTAGGCAGCTCCAACTATGCTTTTAAGTCAATCTAGTGAGTTTTTTTTTTTAATTCAGATACTGTTTTTTTTTTTCTAAAATTTCCATTTGATTACTTTTAGAATATCTATTTCCCTGCTGAGCCTTTCCATTTAATTCTTTCCATTCATTGAGAGCATATTTTCTTTTACATCCTTGCATGTGTTTTAATAACTCTTTGAACATTCTTTTCTGCTCATGTGAACATATGCGTCACCTCTGGGTCACTCTTATAATTGATTATTTTTTCTCACATTTTGATGGTTCTTCACATATAATCTGTATTGTTTCTTAGACATTGCAAATATGCTTTGGAGGCTCTGGTATATATTTCTCATAAAAGTTGTGTTCTTAATTTTGTCTTATTGTGCAATTAATTTGGTTGGCCTCAAATTATTTTAAATCTTGACTGGCAGTTTAAGTTTCAGTTTGGTTCTTTAAACTGTTGTTTGGAGTCTCTGCAGATGCCTAGTTCAGTGTCAGCCAGAGTGGCCGACACAGCTGATGGTTGGTTGACTTTCCCCTTTCTGGAATGCCACCCATTTAAGTGACTGTGGTTGTAGCAAACTCTCCACTCTGATTGTTTAGCACAGAAAATTTGTGAATTTCTATCAGGGTGCTAGCTGCTCTGCTAGTTATAAAGTATGTTCTATACCAAGTCTAAGAGACATGAAATTGGGTCAATCAATTCTGAAATTTCCTTCCATTGAGATTCAAGTCCCATCTTGCATTTGCCTGCAACTCAACTCAATTACCTTCAGGTCTGTGTATTCTGTGTACTTGTTCCACATTTGTGAGATTTACCTGCACAGGTTGGATAAGAAAGTGGAAACTTAATGACACTTTTAAGGTTTTATTTGGCTAAAGGAACACCATTGTCACTTCTGGGCTTATATCTACTGGCTGATTTTACTTTTGGCTATTGGCCACATTTTCCTGCCTTTTTGCTTTTAAAGAAATTATCAATCAATGTTGGGGACTGTGCATGTTTTCTAGCTTCCTTTGGGGAGTTTTGAATTTGGCTATGTCAGTCTGATTTTTTCCTTTCTTTAGCCTGCTTCCAAGGTGTGGACTCTCTGGCGACATCATCTGAATCCCTGCCCTATTTAGGGATATCTTTCCACTCTGGATGGCCACAGCTTTAGCTACAAGACCCAAGTGATCTCTGACATGTCCATTTAATTCAGAAATCCCTGATAGCTAATTTCTGCCAAGACTTGCAAAATTTCTCCATGTGCAGTTTAGTACTGAACCAAAAACTCAGAGAACTGTATTTCCAGATTGTTTTCTGCAGGACTCCTTTCTCTCGAATAATCTGTCCTGCAAATTTCATCTGAGCTAGCAGCACTGAATTCTTATCTTTGTCTCTTAACTTCAATAAGATCACTGAGTCCTCTTTGGATATATTTTCCTAGAATGTCATCTGTAAAATAATTATAGGTAGAAATCTGGTGTGATTTGAGGCTCACCTCATTTATTTCCTTTCTTTCAGAGCTCACAATTCCGCACTGAATGTTTCCCAATGTCTGAAAATTGGTTCATGTATTTTGTGCACATTTGTAACTATTTTTAATGCAGGACTAGCATTGTACTTTTTTCACCATAGATGGAAGTTAAAGTCCCTATTTCCACAAAAGATAATCAGGCCTTACCTAAAAGATTCTGGTTAAATAAGTTTTTTTTTTAGGAAGATAAGGCTCCTCATTGTGATAGTTTCCCCATTTCATGGTGATTTTAATGTAGCTAAATATGGTGTCGTACTGGGATCACACTAGCATGGAGGAAATAATGCCATCTGAAATTTATATGTATTGTAATTAAAGTCAGATTGGAGGCCAAATGTCAGCATGGCCATAATTTGGTATTTCAGATAAAGTCAAGAAAACAGGCGGCAATAGGAGACATACAAGCTTTTCAGAGATTGGCAGGGGTCTGATTAGAATCTGGGGCCACAGAAATAAAAATGCTGTTTGAAATATTAACTGGGAATAACTGAAAACAGAAGAGGAGAATCTTCCTGCCAGATGGGGAAGATGCTGGTGGAAGCACAGATTAAGGAGGCTTTGTTCTAGCTTTGGCCTCTGGTCCCCACAGCACAGCCCTTGAGTGCAGGCTAAAGCCAGCGGGACACAGATCCCCTCTGATCTCTGGTGCCACATTTCTCACTATAAAACTTTGCAGCCAAGTATTCCCCAAGCACTCCAGGTTCTTCTAAGCAGAACTGCTACACTTCCTGGCAGATATTACTGTTTATGTCAACCTGGTCTCAAGAGCTGTCTGAAAGAGTGAAGGGATTTACTGCTCAAAGGAGATGAAAGATTGGAAGAGGCCAAAGATCTTAACTCAGAGAAAACCCATTAAAGATATTTTGCCTTGTCAGAGACTGTCTAGGTGCCAAATCTGTAAAAAGAAACATTAAGGACAGATATTTATAAAAAAGACAAAATGTCAGGTAAGAAGGCATCAGCATAATTTGTTTCCCTGATGATAGAATTCACACAGCTATGTTGACTGTCACGCCAGAATTGGTTTTCTTTGCTGCCCTATCCTTATCATTCCTTATTGAGTTCATTTTTCTCAGTGACTGATTTCCTGAATATTTGTTTCTGTTGAGACTTCCACCTTCCCTTAAGTTATTGTACCCAGTCTTACCTGATGGAAGACAGATTGTGAAAGAGATGCTAAATAATCTTTTCTACACTCTGAAATAGCAAACAGGGTCTACTCTTGCTTTTCTATAGCATAGCAGCAGAGGCTAGCTCAAATCTTGATTTCAAGTCCCCCTGGTCTGTTTCAGGTTTTTGTTACTCCCCAGAAGAGTCATTTCCCTTGTCATCATTGCACCTTAGAGTGCTGGCATCAGATGCCAGAAATTCTGGCATTACAGTTCCATCATACCACCTCACCACCAACCCTGCCTTAAAATATATCGATAGTTCTAACTGCCAAATCGCACAATGGGGGACAAAGCATAAAAAGGGGGTGCTGCCATACAGAATCACAAATGAAAATATCAGCCAGCTTTAAAGGCATCAAATTATCTCCCTAGTTCAAATTGCCAGCCTCTGTCAAGGAGTGACATGGTGTTTCCTGATGTGTTGAAAGCCTCCCAGCGATGAAAGGAAGATAGTGCCCTTATCCAGCTGAAATTCTGAACTGGATACCCTGTGGGAGTTTTGTATATAGTCTTTGACTCATCATGATAAAGACTGGCTGCTGACAGCTCATCAACTTTGACTTCTGGCCAAAACTCCTCTCTTTTTCAATTTTTCAACTCTCTTTTTCAATTTCTTCCACCACCATTTAGAAATTGAAGGTTTCCCTGGGTCTGAAGATAGAACTGACTCTAAAGCAGGGTTAGTTCACTGGCTCACATGCTGTGTTTTTCACTGGCTCACATGTGAAGTGTGTTTGATATTTTGGGTCCGAATGCCTAATATTGGCAATGTAGTTAATATCCATTGGTCACTCTGTTAATGATAATGATGCAGAAGGAAACAAACAAACAAACACGGTTGTGCTGTCATGGAGAACTTCCAAAATGTGTTTCCAGGGTCATCTTCATCAGGATTATGAGCTTGTGAAAGCATGTAAGAAATGTGGAGTTTAGAGTCCTAAGATTTACTGAGTAGAAATTTCAAAAGTTCTGTGTAAGAATCTACATTTTAAATGAGCTCCTTAAGTAGCTCTGAGGCACATTGCAGTAAGAACACAAATATGGAGTTAAAATTTGTCATATGGAATTGAAACTATAACAGGCTGACACAGGGCAGATGAATTTAGATTGAGACAAGTGGATTAAAAGGGCCTAAGGAATGACGTTTAAACCAAGACTTGAGAAAGAAGAGGAACCATTCCTATGAAGAATGGGTGGAAAACGTTTATCAAGCAGGGGAACTTCTGCAAAAGTTCTAAGGTGATAATCCTAGTTCCTATACATGCCCAGTGTTTTGTTCCAAAGGAAATATCACCCTGTAAAAGCAAGTGGGCCATAATCTGGGTTTGACTTCACTTCTCTGCTAAAGCCTAAAACTCCCTGCTAGAACCTGACTTAAGTTAGGAAATTATATTCAATTAAAGCTTTAAACTGAAAAAAAGAAAGACCTTGTAAAATTGAGTCTATAAATTTACGTATATAGATGCCTCTTACATATTCAACAAGATCATTTTAAATTGTCCCTCACCTTATTCCTTTCTTTCTTTTCTAGTAATTAAATTGGTAAGTGAACATTCAAAGTAAAAAAAAAAAAAAAAAAAAAAAAGATCAAGTACCATATGACTTACCAGAACCCTTTTGTATTGTATGTCAGTATCGATAGTAGGAACTTTATAGTTGCATGTGAAAGAGAGCTACAGCCATCTCTAAGGATAAATGTGTAGACAAATCCATTTCAGGTTGAAATTTCACATTTTTGGACCCAAATAGGGATTTTGGAAATTCTAAGCAAAGTTCAATAGCTATGTGTTGAATAAATACCTGTAAAGAAAAGTCAGCAATCTGAAAAATAAATAGTGCCCATTTTGACTGAGTTTTATGACTCATGAACTACAGATCAGGCTCTTTGAGCTGAATGAGGAGGTATTTTGTATACACCTGTACTAGAGGAAGGAGGGGGTCTCGCTGTGCTGGTGATGCTAGGTTTCTGCATTCATCTACATCGGCAAAGGAGAAATCACACTGTTGATAGTCGTTGATGATATACTTCTTTACTAAAGAAATGCAAAGGAATATTTATAATGGTTATTGAAGTTAATAAATGAGTTTCACAGGATTGCTGGATATAAATCAGTATAAAAAATCAACTTATATTGCCATGTATTAATAAAAAGCAGTTAGAAGGTGACAGTAACATCAAAAACTTAAAACTTTGCCTATTTAGTGAAAGACCAGAGAAAACTATAAATGTCATAGAAAAAAGTTAAAGGACACTTAAATTAATGGAGGGATATATGATATTTGTGGACTGGAATCTCATTTGCCAGAATTGATGACTATTATGACTTATTAGTCTCATAAAGCACGATATATCCCAAAGAGGATAAATCAGATCTATCCATGCCTGCACGATAGTGACACAGCAGAACGTAAAATCAAGCAGAAGGTCCTGAAGTACCAGCAGAACAGATTTCTTGCATTGGAAGGACAAGCAGACTGACAAGTGATCTCCCAAAGTCTGGGTTCTTCTGAGACTGGACAAATGAACAAATTAACATGAGACTGTTTAGTTGGGAAAAGACCCAATTTAATAACATGGATGGAGAATTCACATGGATGTAAATTCTAAAGTAAAATGGGGTGAATTAGGGCTTTCTATCTTGTGTTAAATGACCTCGGTCCCCAAGGAGGGAGGGGGAATTTCCTCTACCGGTCAGGAGATGAGTTACAAAGACAGAGAAGATACATTCTCTAATAAACCCACACCTGGACCATAGGCCTCTACCAATGGCGTTCTTCCAGATCATCAGAGGAAACGAGTCACTTTTCAGATTAGGGATAAGGCAAGTGCACGTCAGTAGCCTCCAGGGCCTTACCAGACCTTAGTTTCACATACCGAGGTAACACATTAGAAAAAGACCTACTCTGGACGTTTGGAAAGTGCTTATCTGACCCTTTCTGGGGAGACCAATCCCAAAGAACAGAACTTCAAAGTAGATCGAGTAGAAATAGAAATAAACAGAGCAATGGACAAATCCACTCACTCTCTGAGCAACAATACAAACAATCAAGACAGCAATGATTTAGAAGACCTGAAAAAGATAATAAGGAATTCTATGGAACATACATAGCATCTTTTACTCCACAATTTGAGAATATAATATTTCAAGAACACAGTTACATTTATGAAAATCCTCTAGGTACAAATGATAAAGCAATTCAGTAAATTCCAAAGAATCAGTTTAAACCCAGCTGTTTCTTCTAAATTACTTACTCTCTCCCTAACATCAGACTATTTATCACAACAGGATTTTGCTTGACAAGGAATTGTTCCCCTCTTAACCCACTCAAGGTCGGAGGACCTAGCTCACATATCGTCTTCTAGATGAAGCCTTGTCTAAATTTTCTTCTAGGTGGCATTGACTTGCATCTTCCTCCTTTTCTTCCATCGTGGTTTCCATGACCATCACATTTTTTTTTTTTTTTCATCCCTTGCAGATTGAGAGGGCTGGTACTGGAGTGATTTGTATTTATTTGATGAGGACCTAAAACAAAAGCATCTGTTGAAAGTTGGTAAATATTTGTTGAATCAGAATGTTGGATTTCTGCAATCTTATCCTCTTATTAGTTATTCACATGTCAGTAGCCTCTTCTGTATTTAAAATTATAAATATTTTATGAATGTTTACACCCCACATTCTTCTATCCAGTTGCTCAGTGTCTCAAATATAGTAAATATTCTGTAAACATTGTTTAATGAAAGCATTGCATTTCCCCAATCACATGGCAATTTTATTAGTCTATCCTCAAACTTCTTATCTTTATACACACACACACACACACACACACACACACAAATAAAATCTCAACATTGCTTTTTACTAAAAATCTATCACCAATTCTCAGCCCCAGCTGTAGATGTGGGGAATCTTCAAAGTTGTCTTACCTTCACCTGTTCTTCTCTGCTCCAAACCCAAATAGTTATAGAGCTCTCATTGTGAATTTGCCACTTTAGCTAACTGTATATACTACTTAATTTCTTTAGGGAGAGATTTGGCCTGAAGAGATCACTCTTTTGAGATCAATTTATGAAAAGGAAAATGTAAGCCAAATGTTAGGACTTCCAAGCAATCATATCTATTGGCCTGGGATATAATATCTCAAAGAAGAAATATGATTACTGGAGACATTTTGAATGAAGGGAAGCATTAAGCTTACTAAATTGGAGAAATATCCAAATTTCTTTCATGTAGATATTTTATCTTTATCTTTTAGTTCCCAACAAGACTTATGTCACTAATATATTAAGGATACTTATATATAAGGATCTATATATATATATCTATATTTAATCAGGATACTTATATATAAGGATAACATAAGAGAGAGCCATCTGACCTAATTTTCAGTACAATTCTGCAAGTTTTCTTAGGAAATTTATCAGTTGTCTTGAATATTTTCTTAAGGGTTTTCATTGTGGAATAGAGAAAACACAGAAGCTCAGAGTAGTTCTTATCTTAGTATTGTTTGTGATGGCAGAAAGGTGCTGGTCAGGTTCCAGCCCTGGTCAATACTGACACAGGTGGATGCTGATGATAGAGCACATGGCAGAAATCAGAAGCTGGGAAAGGCTGAATCTTAAAAGATATATCTCTGGGAGGGGGAGAGTCACAGAACTGAGATCTAGTACTCAACACCAGTGGTGCAAATTAAACAACATGTGTACAGTACTCATTCCCAGTTTTTATGGATATTGAAGTCATTTTTGAATTGTGGGGTCCTTGGGAAACTTCACCAGAGCTCCCCTTTCACCGGCACCGGTGAGTTTCTCCACGACACAGAGATGTTAGTCATCCGAAGGGGGAGGTTTATTATCAAAGGGAGAGAAGAATAAAGGACACTTGCATAGAGACACAAGTGGGCAGGAAGGGCTGCCCCAAAAGGCACAGGTTTGCTAAGAGAGAGGCCTGCACAGTCGCAGGCAGGCGGCTTTGAGGAGAGTCTGCTGAGGGAGGTCAGTGCAGAGAACCTCCGGCATGGTACAGGTCATGGGCAGGTGGGCAGGAAGGGTCGTGCCCTGCTGAGGAGGAGGGTTGGTGAAAGGAAGCACCTGCATAGTCACAAATGGGCAGAAGGCCTGATGCCCAGTGCCAGGACTGAGATTGCCTTGATATCATCTTTTTCTCTTTGGGAGGGCCTCATTCCTTTGTGGCGTGGCCTGTTTGCTGTTGATTTTGGATAACTGTGTAAACTTGAAAGGGACCAGAGATTCTACAATGGCCCTTAATCCCCGTATTTTGACCTCTGGTCTGTGCCCTGTGACACAACTCAGCTGACACTTTGCTTGGGTCTGTGCCTTGGTGCCTGAGGGTCTCAGTCCCAATACCTACCTGGTTTATCGGCTGTGTTCATCCCTCCTACCCCCACCTCCAGCTCCCAGCATTGTGTGAACCAGTTTTCTGGTCTTGTGGCACCTCCTTTCCAACTTTCTTTCCTTATCCTCCATCAGATACGTGTAAAGGAAAGGTTTCAGATCAAGCAGATGAGGGGAGTGGATTGTTCATTGGGTGAGAGCAAGGTGTGGAACTACAGGATGGGAATGAGAGGGAGTAAGGTAATAAATAAAGCAAGGGGCTTCCATGTGCAGACCCGTGTAATAATATTTCACTGCCCAAGGAAAATGGTCAACTCAACTCTGCAATTAAGGCTGTTGTAAAACTAAAATTAAATTTAGATGTAAAAAGAGGAGGCCACATCTACTGCTGATCTGGAAATGAAATATTCTTGAAAACTGTGCCGTAAGGGAACATGCACTTGCATACCATTTCAGAGCAAGTCTGTTGAAGCTCGCGGCTCCTTGTCTCACCTAGCAGAACCTTGTCTTCTATTCTTTTGTAAAGCAGAGAATAGACCGTTGTGTCTCAGAGATGCCATTCTCATCCTTCTTCCATTTTATTATTTAGATATGTGCTCTAAATAACCGGAAATACGTAGAATTTCTCAATTACCAGCAAATCGACTCTCAGCTCTATAAAAATTCTCTAGTTTGGGCCTCATGAATGAAAAGGAACCACAGAAGTGGCTCTTGCCCTTGCCAATCACAGGAGTGGAGTTAAATAACCTCCTGGGACAAATAACATATACATTCTCTTTGTGGGTGTTTAAAGGTTCTCTCTCTCAGACCCTCGGACAGAAATACCTAGGCTCACGGCAGTACCAGTGGTAACCATGTTTATGGAATAGCAGTAAAAACAATCATAATCCCAACGATAGATTAGGGAGTGGACTAACCCCAGGTCCCTAAAGTCTGACAGCTCTCCAGTAAATCCTCAGGTAGATCTATCAGTACAATGATGACAGGGGCTTATGTTGATGGAGCTAAGGTTTCTTTTGGGCTCACGTCCAATAGCCAGGAATTGTAGAGAAATTTGGGCCTTAGTAATTAACTCCTAATTTCATCATTATTTGAGTAAGAAAGGGTTAAAATCAATCTTGGACTTTGCATACTGCACTTCTATTTTCAGAACCTATCATCTTGAGAAAAAGAAAGCAACAACACGGGACTCTAATGCCCTTAGCAGATGGATCTGTGTTATTGCAGAACAGGGACCTGGAAAGTCTCCATATACCCAGCTATAAATATTCCTCTGACATTTATTATCCTCACTTGAGTTCAGGTGCTTAAATGCTTGGACTGAACTCATGTTTGTAGCAGAAAAAAAGCTGATCTTTAAGCATACCTTGTCCCTGGCTAAATTATTAGCAACAGACAAAGATGGAGGGTAAGAACACCAGAGCAAGGGAGTCTCCCACTTAAGAGAGGTCACGGAACCTTTAAGTCAAATTAGTTGAAATTTAGATTTGCTTGTAGTACAAATTTCCCAGCACCTCACCTCAGACAATTTGATGGATCACATCCCAGCAACGCCCCACCAACCCCCAACTTTCTGAGTATGTATCTACGAGCGACCATGGTGTTCTGTGTCTTGAATTTGAGTCCCAGCACTGCCAGCTGCATAGGATTGTAAATTCAAAGTCCTATGACTCTCAATTCACATTGCCTTAAGGAAACTGTAGGATTATGTTAACCAGGAGATAATAACCCTTATAAAATCCTGCTAATAAAATAGAATCAAGCTAAAGGTGTCAGCATAGATCAACAGCCTTCATTTAGGGTTGTGGATTCCTCAAGTGTGGTTATGTGGTGGTTCAGACTAGAATTTCATAGTATTGTTCTTTATTTAGGACTACTAAATTCCCTTGGGTATGATTTTGGGGTCGGTTTCATTCTGAGAGGAAAATAATCCACGTGTGCCATTGCCTAGGATATTGCATAACAAATGATTGCAGATATATCTATCTCCAAAGCTATTTCTCTCCCTGGCCCAGGGGATGCAGAATAGTGTGAAACTGCAGTAGACCCACAGGCCTCTTCCTTCACTGCATCCTGCTTCCCCGGCATCAGTGACCCCTTCGTGGCGGTTCACAAAGCTGGTCCGATGTGATGCTACGTCTGAACGCTGACAGTGTGTGGGCCTGGGCATTAGAACATTGTTAAGCCACAGTGTCAGATGTGTCAAAGGAATACTGGGGCACCTAGAAGTCATGAAATAAAAACACAGTCAGTGAAGTTAGACTTCCTTTTTCCACTTGTCAATAGTACTGAGTCACTCGTCAATAGTACTAAGTGCATAGGCTCAGGAGCCAGGCTGTCAAGTTATTTAATGCTTCTGTGCCTCAGTTTCCTCATTTGTAATTATAAAAGGAAATAATAATAGAACTTATAACATTGCTATGAGGATTAAATAAATGAACAATAATGTACTTAGAACAATATTTGAACATAGTTAATGCTCGACTAGTGTTTTAAAGGAGTAAATGACTAAGTAAAGAAATATAATAGTGGTTTTGAAATATTTGAAGGGCTGTACAATTGAAGTGTAAGTAGGCTTTTTTTTTTTTTTTGAGTTGCTTTAGATCAGGGGGCCTTAATGTGGAAGACCCTGGGAGTCCTGCAAACCTAGAATATTAGGGGTGAGTTCTGTGTATGTGCATATTTTTCTTGGGGGAAGGCTCATAGCTATTTATATTGCCAAAGAATACTATGACCTTTGAATATTTTAATCATTGAAAGTAAAACTAAAATGAATAGATGAAAATTTCAGGGGGTTTTACTTTGGCTTGTAGGGAAGGAATTTTTCTTAGGTTTTAATTATCAAAACCCAGTGGGGCATCTTGGGAACAAAGGAAGCTCTATCCCAAGAACTATTTCATCTGACGTTGGAGGAGCACATCTTAGGGGCTGGCGGGCACACCAGATGTTCTCTCACTATCAGACACCTTAGAGGTGAGACAGGCCTCGGCTTCCCTGCCCCATACCCTTTTCATCCTATCCCTGAATTGCTCCTTTCCAGTGATTGATCATGTGAGTCTTCCAGATCTTGGCAATTTTGAAGCATAGTTCACCTATACCACCCATGACTCAATAATACAGCCAATCATACACCCCTTGCTAAAAGGTTTCTGGTGACACTTTATATATTTCTCACAGTCACAAGATGAAGACAGTTAGGTTATGAGTCAGTCTCGCAAGCAGCTGCCCAAGACATTAACCTATAAAAGATACTAAAATGCCATCATTGTCCATCAGAGCTATGGTGCCAGTTAATGACTAGGGTTTCCACAGGCAGCTACTTAAATTGGTGTTCTCCAGGTAAAGGGATCCTAATCTTGGTAAACTAAATAGCACAGAGAGGAGAAATTGACAGCCATGTTCTTCCTCCAGAGCAATGGAGGCTGCGTGCGAGTTCAAAGCATAGTTAAATGTCCTGTCCCAAGACATGAGTGTGGCCACGTGACTCCCCAGGGGTAGAGAGCACCTACTCAGCCACAGTTCTGAAGCTCCCTAAAGCATAGGAGGAAGCTGTTAACCTGAAACATGTGATTTATTTTATTTATTTATTTTATTAGCTAAAGTGTAAACATCTAAATATATGTATCATGGGTTTGACTGTTTGACACAAATTTTTAAAATAAGGACAATTTGCCAAGACTTGTAAAAAATCTCAGAACATGAGCTCTGCTTTGATCAGAAGGGCATTTGTGAATATATTTCTATTTTTCTTATTTTGTTAGAATATTTTTTGGGGGAGTTTAAAGTAGAAAATAAAGTAGAATGCCACCAAATCTCTGCTATGTCAGAAAATTACCTTCAAGATTTTCTTACTGAAAACTGATTGATTAGAAGTGTTCCTTTTTGAAGAACTGAAGCTATGGCATGCACAGCAAAATAATATTTGACTAATTGCTGACATTACTATAATCTTGCTAGGTGGCCTGTTGCACTTAATTTAGCAATATGAAACCAAATTATATTGCAGGGAATATATACAAAAATGAACAGTGCGTTTATTTGTCCTCAAGAATCTAATTATAATTGATTCACTGTTTCAAATATTATAGGAAAAGTGCTAAGGAATTTTATTTGTAAATCTGGCTTGTGGTTTTAGGAGTATTTAGCATAGCTCATTAAGCTGAATTTACCTACAATCTCGATGGATAAAACATTCATTGACATAAGTTTAAGTTTATTTCCATAGTAACTTTGGTTTACTTTAAAACTCTATGGCACATATGAAGAGAGCATCTGAACTATTGGATCCAGAAACACCCTTGTCAAAGAGGGTCTGATTTATTTGACATTATCTATTTAAAATGTTACTACTCCAAAGGCGGTCATAAAATATTTTTCTGACATATAAATCAGGAAAATAAAAACTTTTAAATGTATTTTAAAAAGACTGACTACATAGAAGCAAAACCTCAGTCTTATTAATAGAACATTTGTTTAAAAGAATTATGAAGAACTGTGAAATAAAATATATTTTCAAAAATGTCAAAAAGTTATATTGTGTCAGGGAATGTAGTAAGTCTTTTTTGGCATAAAATATAAGTATACAATGTTTATTATTAAATCCTTTTCTACCACTATATCAAATTAACTACTGACCATATAATTAAAGAATATAAATATGAAGGAGTTTCTGAATATTAGCCTTCCAGTGATGGAAAAGCTGGTTTCTAGACAGATATGGTGAATGAGGTTTTGGACATGTTGAGTTAGAGCTCCCCAAAAAATACTGAAATGAAGATATGAAGAATTTATATAATTTAGGGACAAATATAAAAGTTACATAATTTCAGGGACAATTTATACAATGTTTTGACAACAGGAGCTTTGCAGTCAGCCTATCTAAGTTCATGTTATATAACCTGACAGTGCCTCCGTTTTCCTCACTGATGCCTCCCATATAAGGTGGTTTCAAGATCAAACGAATAAACATTTGTAAAGCTCGGTGTCTCGGACACAGAAAACAATATTAAGTATTTGTTAATAATATGCAAGTTCTGGAATTTGGAAACAAATCCTGAGATGGAATTTGAAAGCTATCAGCATGTGCTGGTAGGTAGCTGCAGTTCTGAGATAATGAAGAATAATTGACGAGGATGAGCAGGGCCAGGAGGAGACCCCAGACAGAATCTTGGGAGTAACTAGCAGATTCAGTGAAGGAAACTAGGAGGAAAAATGATACATAGAAAACTCAGAGTGTCTGTGTTTGAAGTCATAAAAGTAAAAATTGGACATGGGACAGGTCAGCAATATCAAATGCCACATGAAGACACTGAAAAGTGTTTACTGGGCTTACCACTTTGAAGAGCACTGGAGTTATAGAGCTTCATAGCTTCATTTGAATGAGTAACTGGGGCTCAGACTGCTGAGAGTTAACTAGCTGGAGAGACAGAGCTAAGTTGGAATGGCCACCCTACAAATAGAATGCCAGGGAAAAGCAAGTAGTGCGGTGTGGGTTAAAATAAAAGTGTAATGACACTACTGAGAAATGTAAAGGAATAAAAACTATGGACTATTTGAACAGCATTAGCAACAGGTGGTCTTAATCTGCTATGGGGTGGAAACTAGAAATTGTCTATTTTGTTTATCATAAGCAAATTATTTTGGCTAGAGACCAGTTAATTTTCTTCTTTCTTTGTTTGTTCAGGTTTCCCAGCCAGAGGGATATTGTGAAAAGCTCCCAGCTCTCTCCCACTCAAGAATGACAACAGAGTCAGACTTTTGGATACTGAATGATAGGATTTAGCAGAACAATGGAATGGCCTTCCTTACCACTGAAACACTTGTGACAGCTCGGTAGCAGTTAGTGAATTTAGGAAAACAAGAAAGTAAATGGTATTCAGGATGTTGTCTACATAAGGTCATGCCATCTGCAGACAGAGATAATTTTACTTTTACTGTTCTAATTTGAATGTCTTTTATCTCAAATGGGGCACCCTTGTCTTCCCTTGTCTTGCTCCTCTTTGGGGAAACATTTTCAACTTTTCATTGTTGAGTATGATTTAGCTGTGGGCTTGTCGTACATGGCTTTATGATGTTGAAGTGTTGCAGAGATAAATTCTAGCCTTTCACCCAGGCAGAGGAAGAACAAGTGGTACTTCAGGAATGGTGAGGTCAGGAGAAGGTTTATTACTCATGCATGAGGTCCCAGACCTGGGTAGTCCCCGTAAAGTTAGAGGACCCATTTTAAAGACCAAGGGTTCCTTTCATACACAACTGTGTCCATATATTACATGGATAGCATCATTTTTTCAGCAGGCACAACCATTTGTGGCAAAGTCCCCAGACAAGGTGGGCAAGGCAAGGGGGGAAAGATGCAGGCATTTGGGGATGGTCTTGGAGAGACAGACCAGCTTGGTTGGCTGCCCGACCTTGTAGATAAGAGTGCTGAGGCCCTGGCCATGAATTTTGAAAGGGAAGGCGCTGTAAGAAAGCAAACTTGTTGATGATACCTGCGTTAGAGTGTTCATTACACCTGGGCTGGGATTTCTGCTGGAATCTTTATTATATTCATTTGCTCAATAATATATTTTCTCATCAGAAGTACATTCCATCTGTACCTAGTCTGTTTAGAATTATCATAAAACAATGTTGAATGTTATCCAGTGCTTTTGCTGCATCTACTGAAATGATGACATGATTCTTGTCTTTCATGCTGTTCCTATGGTGTGTGAGTCACGTACATTGATTTGAGTATGTTGAGCCATTCTTGTATCTCAGAGAAAAACCCCACTTGATGTTGGGGTATAAGCCTTTGGTTGTGTTTTTGAATCAGTTTGCTAGTATTTTGTGGCGTATTTTTTGCACCCATATTTGTCAGGGCAGCTGACCTATAATTTTCTACTCTTGTGTTCTTCTCAGGCTGCCTGGTTATAAGTCTTTGGGGGAAACTTAGAGCAAGAGGTAAACGTAGTAATGATTATAAAATACTTCACATTTATTAAATGCTGCATTTTTCATAACAAAACATATGATTACTTCTTGGTGCTGACCTAGGACATCTGTTACAGGGCTAGGCATCTTCAAATAGTGACACCCCCCAGGAGACAAAGTCATGCCAGAACCAATGAAAGGCTCATATTGTCACTGACATTTTAGGGCTAAGTGACCCGGGTTTCTATTTATCCTCTCTGTTTCCTTAGTGCCAGCAAATATTTTAGAACATTGTCATTCAAGTCTACTAGAGTTGCTTCAAATGTTGAACTGACCCAAGTCCAAGGCTGATTAGCTATTATGAGCAGCGGATATCTATAAGGCAATGTTTTTGATTATAGTTTGTAGGAATTGCCAGGGTAATCAAAATTATTTTAAAACACACTAGTATGAGTTAACAGGAATGTGAGATGAGGTGTTCAACTTGAGGTGTTAACAACCTACAGAATTGCATATGTAGGGGTGTTTCTACCCATCAGAGATAGTTATGTATGAGAGAATCTATGCTGTCAGGGAGGTGACTATGTCTAGATGAAACTATGCACTTCAGTGAAATCAGACTAATCTACACTAACACCAGATACTTCAATAGTCATATATTTGCCTTTATTTAGCCCCAAATATCTGGCTGATACATTTTTTTCTGTGCCTTTGGATACATATGGCTTAAACCATGACAAATGTGCAGTAATGAAAGTGATGGTCATCTTGCTACCTTGTAGCGTTCACAAAGTTAAGAATGGATATGTTTGCTTTTAAATATTTTAAAAATTTAACATATTTAAAATATTTAAAGTATTACAAATAATTGTTTTTAAAATAGTATAGAATTATGGATGATTTCTTAGTGTTGAAATTTATTATTTAAATATTCAGATATTTAAATAACACTAAAATATATGTGAAAATTATTAAAAACTCAGTCATCTAAGAAATAAAAATAAATGGAACCAAAACTTAATGAAAATAGGAGTAAGGAATTAGGAAAAATGAGAAAATAAGAGAAAATAAACAGGAAAAAGTTGCAGTGTGCCAACATATTGGCACAACTCTTCTAAATCTATATACTGTGAGAAGTAGTATTTTTTGAGACTGAACATGAGTGAAAAACTCACATTTAGAAAGTGTCTATTTCCTTGCCATTTTCCTCATCTAAAATATGTGTCAACTAGTCCCCGAAGAGGAATTTATGTTAATTTAATACAAAGATAAAAAAGAGAAAACAAAATGAAATAAGGTCTATTTAAAATTTTTTAAAATAAATAGAATTTCTCACTTTGAAATAATTGCACACTTATGAAAATGTTCAAAAACAGTATTAAGAATTCTCAAGTATGGGCCTCTCCTGGTGGCGCAGGCGGTTGAGTGCCATGCTGTGCAGCTGTCTGCAGCCTCTGCAGCGCTGGTTCGATCCCGGCCTGCCGGGAGGGTCCCATATGGTGCTGCAGACCTCTCCTGTCTTGCCTGCTACTCCTCTCAGCAGTGTGTTTCAGTCAGTCTGTTCTGTTCCCTGCTCTGTCTCTGGTGGATCCTCTCATCCTCCTGCGTATCTGTCCTGTACCCCAGTTCTTGTATAAATAAATAATCTATAAAAAACCCCAAAATTTTATTTATATATATATATATAAAGAATTCTCAAGTACTCAAAATTCTAATACCCTGAAGACTAACATCTTAGATTACCACAGTACCATCATCAACATTGGGAAACAAATATTTGTTCAAAATTATTCTGTAACTTATAGACCTTATTCATATTTTACCCATTAATGTCCCTTTTGTGGCATAGGATCATTCATTAGTAGTAGTTTCATGTGTCCTTTAATCTGAAACAATTCTTCAGCATTTGTCTTTTATGACTTGGCACTCTTCAAGAATACTGACCCATTTATTTTGTAAGATATTCCTCAATTTGGGTGTGTCAAATGTTTCTTCATGATTAAGATTACCACACAAGTAATGTGTTTTTCTCAGTGTAGCTGCAAGAGATGTGTGATCAAGATTTTTCCTATTACCAGTGATGTTAACTTTTATGATGTGATTAAGGTCATGTTTGCCAGTTTTCTCAACCCTAAAGTCACCGTTTTTCCTTTTGCAATTAATAAGTATCTTGCGCCAAGATATTTTGAGTCCATGAAAATATCGTGGTTTTTATCATACCTTTTTTTTGTTGTTGTTGTCTCCTTTAGTCCATTGATTAGTCTTGCCTAAAACATTTGGTGCTTACTAAATGCTAACTTTCTATTTTCATTGTTCCTTTTACATTTATTAATTGGAATTCTAATATAAAGGTCATTCCTTCTCCTTCATTTATTGAATTATTTATTCAGCGTGGCTTGATGAGTTACCATCTGTGAGCTATACCTGGTTACTAACTTCATTCCTTTGTTCCAATTGTCCTAAAGGGCAATCTGGAGCCCTTCCAATTGTGCCTGTGTCCTTTAGAGGTTTTCCTTATTTCTTAGGTGTTTCCTCATTTCCTGGCACCATTACAGGGTAACCCTGATATAAAACGGGTTGCCTGTATGTGGGTCCACACCCATGTGCTTAAAGGGGACTTACACTGCAGGCACACACAAAAGGTTTATTTACAAGAGAAGGGGAAATTAGGAAATGTACAACTCAGGGAGAAACGAGGGATATAAATTTTTAAATGCGGCCTACCCGTTCGTGGACCGGGAATCCCAAATGACCTACCTGCCTGGCCAAGAGAGTGTGAGTGGGACCCCACTAACATGGCTAGTTATAAACACAAGCACCAGAAAATGGCTGCTTAACTCCGCCCTTAGGTCCTCACAACCTCCCTTTGGGCATCATGGGATTTGTAGTTCCTAGTGTCTTGATGGAGTGGGGGTGGCATCCACAAGGCCTGTATGGGGTCTGCACAGGACATCCTTTCCCCCTAACAGCACCAGTTTGAGGCTCATCTTTACCTTTTCTGACCTGGTCCTTGAAACAGCCTTTTCTCTAAGGGGTCCTGTTGTTTTTCATTGAAGAATGATTTAGAATCAATTGTCTGGATTTTAGGGGTGCTCATGGCTACTAAAGGGTCATAACATTTAGCCCCTCAGCAGACGGACTCAGAAATAAACACGCATGTCAGTGTCTTCTGGCCAATGGTCACTGGTTTGGCAGATTCAAAATGACTGCTTTATTGTTTCAGTTTACATTTATTTAGTCTTGCATATTGATATGTTCATCTTCATTTAGGAACCTTAGGTTCTATGTCCAAGCCTTACTTGTGGTTTCCCCTATTATTCCTCTCCCCTAGGTACATGACCTCCCCCACACCTCCCAATTAGAGAGTACTTTCTTATTCCCCTGGCAGTGGGTGTGGCTCTGTACCTAAATTCTCAGCAATGTAAATGCAGTGGAAGATATATGTTCCATTTTTCTCCTGTTGCTAAAAAGGGCAACCCTGTGTTCTGGCTTCCCTCTTCCCTTGCCACTGGGAACCCCAGGGGTGGCACCACAGCTTGACCATACAGATGAAGAAATAACAGTGCTTGGAAGAACCTGGGCACAAGATGGAGGACGCCTCAATGACTCCAAGAGTGACCTGCTATCTTTTCTTACATGACAGAGAAATACAATCCTATCTTAGTGAAACCACTTAATTTTGTCATTTTTGTGACAACGGTTTAGTAATTTTCCTAATTTCTGTTGGATGACCTATTTTTTTCTGTTATTTTGACAGTCTTTAAAGAGCTATCCTATTTTGTGTCTTTCAAATATTTCCTCTGGTTTGTCACTTGTTCGTTAGTGTGGTTTGAGAGATTTAAATGAATTAAAAAATAAAATTTTGTATGTACAAATTATTATTTCAGCTTTATGTTATAGACTACTGAAATGGTTCTATCCTGGCTGTTAATTAAATACTCTCTTCTGGTGGACCCAGTGAAAGGAGATCCTATAGTGTGGGAAAAAAATGAATAGGCATGTGAAATAATGGTAGTTCAATAAAGAACATTATTATAAAAAAATAAGGAGAAAATGGTGTTGGCTAGTATTTTAATGTGTCTTTAGATAGTTTATTTATGGGTGGCTTTTTTTTTTCCCCACATGGTCTATAAATTAGTATGCACTACTTAAAACCAGAAGTAAAACAATCAAAAAATAATATAAGCACAGATTATAAATAACTAATGTGTCTTATGGGAGGTGGGTGGGGAGTGTAGTGTACAAGAGAGCAAACTCTCCTATGGAAAGATGTCCCAGTGTTGATAACTGGAAATAAAGGGTGATTCATTGTGCCAGGTATAGTTTTAAATGATGCCTCTAAGGATGAATAATCTGGGGAAAAAACAAGAGAAAAAAAGATTCTTGAAAAAGGAGAGATTGATTATGAACTGAGAATTGATTCAGTGATTTCCAATTGTTTTAGATTTGTAACTTTGAACCACTCTGCAGGAAGATATTTCTCTTCCTATGTTTCATATTTACGGTTCTCTGCCAGTTTAGAAAAAAAAAAGAAAAGGAAAAGCATATTTAAATGGAAAAAAGGAAAAAGTTCATCTAGACTTCATCTAGTTTATACTTCTCAATGGAATCACTGTTGACATTTTGGTGGATATCTTTTAAGATCTTTCTCTAAATAAATAAATAAAAATTTAAGGAGAAATACTTCAAACTTTTTTGGACATTATTTCATAACTTATTTTTCATTATATTATAATGTTTTATTTAAGTAGAAGTTGCTCTGTTTAAGTGACTTTAAACTAAAATGAAATTGGCTTTGAGAACTTGATGATACTTGTGGGTGTGATTGAAAACCTGTATGATTTTGAGAGCAGGGCTGGACTCCCTAAATTAGAAGATTCCAGACAATGACTGAATAGTCTAGCAAATTTGCTGACACCACCCCTAGAGCTCCAGCATTCTCAATTCAAAACACATGAATGAGTGGAGCTTGAAAATAAATTGCATCCTAAGACACACTTGTGTTTCTTTGCTTCATACATTCAATTTTTTTTGAAAAACCATTAGGAAATATAAAAAGAGATATTGGTAAGAATAACCAGGTGTCTTCTCAATTTGGAAGTCCTCACTAGAGCAATTAGGCAAGAGCAATTAGGCAAGAGAAAGATATAAAATACAAATTGGGGAAGAAATAAAATTATTACTGTTTGCAGATGACATGATAATATACATTTAAAAAAACCCTAGAGACTCCACTAAAAGACTAATTTTTCTGGTTAAGATTGTTTTATTTCTACTCTAACTCACTTAGGCAGATCTAATTCTAGACCATGTGATGAACTGAATAAAAATGAAACCCAAAAGAATTCGTGTTGTAATTAGCTTATGTGGGCAATCTGCAGAAAATTAGGCACGTGCAAACACTGGAAGTAAAGAGAATGAGGCTGACTATTATAAAATTTAAGACTGTGTGGTTCTCAAAAGTGTCCTAGGACTACCAGATCAAGATTGTATTCTCTAATTCAAATTCAGAGGTATTTTGCGCCTCCACAGACCATTTAGTGAATCAAATTCCCTGGAGGCAAAGCCAGAGTATTTAATCCCTATGTGATTATTATTATTTTTTTATCCATCAGTTTTTAAAAAAGATTTATTTATACATACAAGAACTGGGGTACAGGCCAGAGGTGTGGGGGGTATGGTGAGAGGATTCGCCAGAGACAGAGTGGGAAACAGAACAGGCAGATTGACTGAAATACACTGCTGAGGGGAGCAGCGGGGAGTCAAGAGAGGTCTGCTGTGCCACGTGGGTAGCTCCCTGGCTGGGGATTGAACTCGTGCTGCAGAGGCTGTGGATAGTTTCATAGGTTGCCTCTTAACCCCTTGTGCCACCAGGGAGGCCCTGTCCATCAGTTTTAATGAGGATTAATTGACAATAAAATGTGATATATTTAAAGTATCCAATGAAATAACTTGATATACATATATATTATTTAAAGGATTCTCTCCACTGAGTTAACAATCTATCATTTCACATATTTCCCAGTTTTTTCTCTTTTTTTGATGAGAACACTTAAGTGGTATTCTTTTAGCAAATTTCAATTAAACAAGAGTATTATCAACAGTAGTGACCATATTGTACATTAGAGCTTCAGACCTTATTTGTCACATAACTGAAAGTCTGCACTCTTTTGTCAACTTCTTCCTATTTCCCTCTCCCTAGTCGCTGATGCCCACCATTCTATTGCATGTTTTTATCATGAATTTGACTTTCCCCCTGCAAGATTTCAGTTGTAAGTGATGCCATACAGTATTTGTCTTTCTGGTTTATTTCACTTAGTATAATATCCTCCAGGTTCATCCATGTTGTCTTAAATGGTGAGATTTTCTTCTTTTTTAAGACTGAATGTTAATAAAATTTGTTTTTACACACACACACACACTCACACTAATTTTCTTTATCTGTTCATTTGTTGATGAACACAGATTGTTTCTATACTTTAGCTACTGTGAAAAAAGCTGCAGTGAACATTGTCGATGTCTCTTGGAGAAGGTGATTTCATTGTCTTTTGGGTATATAACTAAAAGTGAGAAACATCCTAAGTTTTTTTTTTTAAGTTTTGAGAAACCTCATACTGTTTTTCATAATGGCTGAGCCAATTTACATTCACACCAATAGAGCAAAGTGTTCCCCTTTCTGCACATTTCCCCCAGCATTTGTTAACAATTGTCATTTGGATAATAGACACCATAATAGGTGGGAGATGATATGTTGTTGTGGTTTTGATTTGCATTTCTCTGATGATTAGTAATGTTGAGCACCTTTTTCATGTACCTGTTGACCATTTCTATGTATTCTTTGGAAAAATGTCTATCAAGTTCCTTTGCCCAGATTTAATTGGGTTATTATTGTTGGTGCTGTTGAGTTGTATGAGTGCTTTCTATTTTGGGGAGATTAACCTCATATTGGATACGTACTTTGCATACATTCTGAGGTGATTTCTGTGTCTGATGTAAGATAGGTGTCCACTTTCATTCTTTGCATGTGGATATCTAGTCTTCTAGCACCATTTATTGAAAAGACTATCCTTTCCTTATTTTATATTCTTTGGTTCATTTGTTATAATTAACTGACCATATGCACATAGGTTTATATCTGACCTCTCTATTCTGTTTCATTGGTTTATGTGGCTATTTTATACTAATAGTATACTGCTTGATTACTATAGTTTTGTAACATAATTTTGAAATCAGAAAGTGTGATACCTTCATCTTTTGTTTGTCTTTCTCAATATTGCTTTGATGATTTGAGGTCTTTTGTGGCTCCATGCCAAATTTGATTTTGTTTTTTCTATTTTTGCAAAAAAAAATGTAGATTGGGTAGTATAGACACTTTGCCAATATCAGTTCTTTCATTATTTGAACACAGAATATCTTTCCATTTTTTGTCTTCAATTTCTTTCATCAGTGCTTTATTGTTTTGAGTATATAGTTTCTTTACCTTGATTAAATATGGTCTTAAGGCTTTGGAAACAACCCAAATGCCCAAAAATAGATGACTGGATCAAGAAGATGTGGTCCATATATACCATGGAATATTACTCAGCATTCAAAAAAGATAAACACATGCAATTTGCAGCAACATGGATGGCGCTGGAAGGGATCATGCTCAGCGAAATAAGCCAAAAAGAAAAAGAAAAATACCGGATGGTCTCACTCATAGCAGGAATCTAGAAAACTTAAATAAGGGACCAGGAAAATGAATAACTATAAGAAAGTGAAAATCAAAATCAACAAAAAACTATGAACCAGAGACACTTTTAGGGGGGCGGGGGCGGGAGGGGAGGGATTGGGGTCAGAATGGGGGGGCTGCAATTGTATGGGGAATATAACAATAAAATTTATAAAAAAAATAAAATAAAATAAAAAAAAAACGACCAACATAGAAGCAAAAAAAAAAAAATGGTCTTAAGTATTTCAATCTTTTGATGCTATTGTAAATTGTTTTCATAATTTATCTTTTGACTAGTTGGTTGTTAGTATGTAGAAACACAGCTGATTTTGTATATTGATTTTGTATCTTGCCACTTTCCTGAATTTGTTCATTAGTTATAACAGTTTTTGGTAGCGTCTTTAGGGTTTTCAGTATATAAGATCATGTCATTTGCAACACAACTGATTTGACTTCTTCCTTTATGATTTGGAGGTCTTTTCTTTTTCTTGTATAATTGCTCTGTCTAGGACTTTGAGTACTATGTTGAATAGAAGTGGCAAGGGTGAGCACCTTTGTGTTTTCACTAATCTTTGAGGAAAAGCTTTCAGCTTTTCACCACTAAGTGTAATGTTAAGTGTGGGCTCATCATGTGTGGCTCTGTTGTTGTCTGCCTGCCAGCCCCCTGCCTCCCTACCTGCTGGTCTACCTGTATACCTGGTTCCCTCCTTCAGCATTAAAAGCCTGTCAAATCTATCGAGGGCTCCAAGATTCTTTTTCTCTTTGCCCAAATCAGCAATGAATCTACCCAGCCTGAAATGGTTTCCACAACCGTCAGCCTAGAATGCAGATAGGTCGATTTTGCCTACAACAGATAGGGATCAAATTTGGAGGTGTAGAGGCCTGGACAACCAAGATAGAATTCCTATCCTCAAGAAGCTGACCTCCTAGTGGAAAGACAGTGGGCAACTTACCCTCAGTCATCTTGAGTGACACCAGGGTTCAGCCAGATCAGAGTGAAGAGATATGAGGGGAAAAAACCCTAAGATTGGATGTACAATAAGCTCAGAGGAAAGAGTCCCTGCACTCATATTCAATCACGCTTCAATGTTTTGTTTCAGCTTCATTCAACAAGAAAAACCACAAAGGGAAATGAACTTATTTTGAGAATTAAGAATACAGCCAGACCTCAATCATTTGGATTTCATTAGTCAGAATTTGTGATAATTTGGAGAGTGGCTTAGCTGAACTTTATCTGTGGAAAAAAATATTCACAAACAAATTGTTTCTATAAACTTGGGTAAATCTGCTTTCAAACAAATTCAAAGTTCTCAGCAGATAAAAACAAGTATATAAATTTAACTGCAAATCACTTCAGAGCTATTCTCAATTCGCTACTGGTGAATCTAATTTATTGAGGCAGTTATTTAACCTACTTTGCAAAATATCTGGTATCTGAGAGTAACAGAACTAACTACATTTCTTCCAACTTCCCCACTACTTCTCCTCCGCCTCTTTCCTTCCTTCAGATCAAAAGTTGAGAGTTTATTCCTGATACATGCATTTCCAAATAAGAAATGGGTCATCACAATGTGTCCAAGATGCTAAACATTCCTCTGTGACTTTGAGGTGAGGCTAGTAGACCTTGAAATGGCCTCCATCCAAGCAGCAGCCTCTGCACTTGCCACTCACTGCCTGACGTTGGGTTTGGAGAGTCTGAAACCCCAGGGCAGCCTTTGTTCCTCTTGCCTTTTCAACCTTGTTACATCAGCCAATCTGTAATTTAAATGACACGCATTGATTACTGTGGAAACATCCACCAGCACATATTTTCTTACAGAAATAAAGAATTCTGGTGGCAATTTATTAATGTTGAACTGTTTTTACAGAGCAGAAGGAGAAAAGGACTCTTAATTTGCACACACATTCTTCTGGAATGAAAGAATCTGTACCATCATGAAGCCATTTCAGCTGTCTCATCCCTAATTACACCTCTCTCTCTCTGTCTCTCTGTCTCTGCCTCTCTCTCTCTTTTGCTCTTTTCCCAGTGTTCTCTTTGTTTTTAATTGGTGATTTCAGCCATCTGGATCTACTAGCTTATGAAGGCATGAGAGAAACATACAACATAAAAGAAAACAAACTTCACCCATTTCAATCAAGTCCACATCTGAAAGCGCCTATATTCCACAGCATTTCTCTGGCTGTAGGAAACACGGTGTCAGAATAAGCCAAGTTGAAAGGATGCCCTGGGGATAAATGCAAAGAGAAATGCCAGGGGCCCATCAGTGTAAAGTCCTGGATGCCATATCCCTCTTGGGAGAAGCTGCTCAGCACGTCAGTTTGCTACATGACAGAGTAAAGGGCCTCTGGGAATTTAGGATGAACGCTTTGGGTTCTGCCACCTGACCCATCTGGATCAGTTGTGCTAGCCTATGATTTGGGACAGGATTTTTTCTCTTTATTTTTCAATTTTCTATCTGGAAAAGATTGGGGACAGTAAAGTTGTGATTGCTAAATGATTTGAAATGGAAATCCTCATAAAATTATATATATATTTCTTGATTTTTTATTTATGCATATAAGAACTGGGGTATAAACCAGAGGTGTAGGGTGGGGGGATGAGAGGTTCACCAGAGAGAGTGGGGAGCAGAACAGGCAGATCTACTGAAATCCATTGCCGAGGGGAGCAGGAGAGGTCTGTTGCACCATGTAGATCAGCAGCGTGGCTGGCCGGGGATCGAACTCATGCTGCAGTGGCTGGCGATAGCTTGATAGTGCTGTTGTTAACCCCTGGTCATCTGGGAGGCCCCTAAATTATATTCTTAAATGTTGGTTTAAAAGTTGTACTGGGACATACGGTGACTTCCTGGGGCCGTGTTTGCACAGGAGGAATGTCAATGCTGAGAGGAATATCCACAGGGCCAATGTTGAGGTCAAATTTGCATTGTAAGTAACACACTGTATTTACCTGGATTATAGTGTTATTTGTGGTAAAATATAAAATAGGCGCCAGCAGCCCTTGAAGCCACCCACTCCTTCGTGCTGCCTCTGCACCTCCAAATGAAAACTACTCTCAACAGTTTGGAGAAATTGCTTTTAATCACTTCCCACATCCACCCCCCTCCCCCCACCCCCTTTCATGAGTATTTCCACAAATCATTATCCTACTTCCTAAATGTTTTTCTGCTGCTTCTCAAGCTCAACTTTAATTTAAACCAGGCTATCCCCGCCCCTCATCCAAGTCCACACCCGTGACCTCCAAAACAATCTCCCTTTCTCAAAATTTCTTCTATCTTTTTTACTTAAGCACGAGTAATCTTTTAAAGTCTTTCTATATGCCAACCATGGCATTTCACTGCTCTCTCTCTCTCTCTCTCTATATATATATATATATATATTTATATATTTATTTATTTATTTACTGGAACATAGAAATGAAATCAAGTAGAATGTTGCCCTGGCCTTGGTAAACCATGACCTTCCTTTGCTCTTCTCTGCAGTTACATGAGAAGTGTCTAAATCTATATTGTCCTGAGCTTGTTCTCCTCTGTCATTGGTGTGGACTGTCCTCTGATATCTGTGTCTTCCTAACTCCTGTTCATTCTCCCAATAGCTATTGGAATATCACACTTCATGGAAGACTTTCTGATGACTCCAGTGATGTCAGAGCACAGAACACTTGCAATAGTTTATTGGGAATTCCTGCATCCTTTGATCTGAAAGGGCATATATACATTTAGATCCTGTATATGTATACCTATGGTTAGACACTATGGTAGACAATGCAAAAGCAATGATAAAACCAGGCAGGAATCTGCCCTCAAGGTGTTCAGTCTACTCAGGGGGACAGAAATTAAACAATCACACAAATGCATCTGTCATTTTGCTAATTCTCTCAATGCTATGAAGACAGTGTGCAAAGTCCTACAAGAGGTTATTCACAGGGACTGCTTGTCAGAGCAATGAATGAGGAAGCATCGCTACAAGGAAGTGATGTTTGAGCTGAGATCCTGAGAATGACCATGAGTTAAATAAGAATGAGGCCAGGCAGGGGCCGGGTAGATAAGCCTGAGGCAGGGGTGCACACGTGACTTTGAGGAGGTGAAGAGGCAGAATGGCCAGAAAGTATTGAGGGTAGAGATGTGGGTAGGCACAGGCATGGTGGGAGGATCTGTTGGCCAAATGAAGTCACTTGCATTTTTTATTTTGAACACTCCTCTAAGTCAGGAATGGAACAGAGGGAGGACAGATGTGAGATGCCAACGAGGAGGCTCCTCGCTCTGCTCCGGAAGATGGTGGCAGTAACCAAACCATGGAGTTGACAAAAGGGGATAGACTGAAAAGAGGCTAAAGAGGCAAAATGTACAAGACCTGGTGGGGAGCTGGATACAGACATAATGAGAAAAAGTTGTCAAGATGAATCTCAGTTTACAGAATTTGCTACACCAGGAAACCTAGACGAACCCAGAGAGATGTTCTGGGGGTCAGTTTTGTACATAGTGACCTTGAAATACCTTGGAGACCGTCAAAGCACTTAATGGCAATCAATATTAGGAGGAGGGAGAGCAGCAAGACAGTCTTCCTCATTGAGAGTGGGGCAGGAAGTGACTGGACAGAGGTCCGATTCTTCCATTCCTGCCCCATCAATCTTACCTGCACCCCACCTTGCTGAGTGTCTCCCGAAAGGGACCCCTCACTCCTTCAGTGAGCCACTCTTGAACAACCAACGCTCCCTTGGAGACCAGACCCAAACAGTCCTCCGCTCCAGATTCCTCACACGATCCTTCCCAACAGGGTAATGAATGGAGGATTCTGGCAAACACCTGAAGGCCAATGCCTGTCTCTCAGGCTTGGATTTCAGGAAATAGCCTGGGAGGATGCTCTCCAGGCCCTGCAACTCCAGAGACTTGTCTTGGGATTCGTGGGAGAGTGGAGACTAAGAGGGATTAAAGCTGTCCTGAAACTTTGTAGCCAGAGGGGGCTTGGGGGTGGAAGAGGAAGGGGTAGACCGGCTCAGCTGCTTCACCTTCCCAGATAATCCATCACTGCCACCGGAGCTGCAGGAAAGCGGTCCTGTAAACCCTCTGCCGAGAAGGAAGGATAACCTGCCGCTGGCTTTTATTTCCATTTGAATTATAACACTTACCTTCTCATCTGGCCTTTCATCAAGAGGCTTAAGTGTTTTTCTTTCTGTGGGCCTTACTGGCCATGGCTCCTCATTCATTATCAGCACAGGGACCTGCCATGTTGAGCCCATGTGCCTCTCTTCAACCTCGACTCCCCAACCCCCGGGGACTCCTTAGCAGCAACAATTTTCTAATTCAGAACAGACTCTCCTCCGAGCAATTGATCTTACAAGTACATTACAACTGGCTTTAATAGGAGTTACCAAAGGCAGGGATTTCAGAAACAAGATGTGAACTCCCCCAAAAGATGGGACTCCAGCAGTACCACCAACATGTTTGGGCTGACCTGTAGTACTGGACGATACTTCTTTGAAATGTTCTGCCTATCTGTGGCAAAGGGGATGTGTGGCTCAGAGTTTGGGGACGTTTGAAGATTATTAATAAACTCATTACCTTTAGGAAAGACTTGTGGAATATTTGGATCCAGGAGGATGAGCGTTCTGAAGGCAGAATGCTTGTGTTCTAGTTCTGACGTGGCTTCAAATTATTTGTCTAGCTAGGAGCAAGCATTTAATCTCTCTTGGGTCTCAGTTTCCTCACCTGTAATCAATTTAATCATGACACATTCTGTTTCTCATAGGGGCTGGACCAGTCTATATAATCCACCGACATAGTAATGTCATAATCTGTGGAAAAACTAGTGCAGAGAACATGGATGGAGCTAGAAGGGATCATGCTCAGCGAAATAAGTCAGAAAGAAAAAGAAAAATACCGGATGGTCTCACTCAGAGCAGGAATTTAGAAAACCTAAATAAGGGACCAGGGAAAAGACTAATGATAATAAAGTAAAAATCAAAATCAATAAGCAACTATAAACCAGAGATACACTATGGGGGGAAGGGGCAGGGAGAGGAAGGATTAGGGTCAAAATAAGGGGGGGGGGTGCAATTGTATGGGGAATACAACCAAAATGAAAATGCATACATTGTGCAAAAATGAAAAATGATGTAAGAATTATATAAAATAAAATAATAGAAAAAAACAAACTAGTGCAGAGTCTGACATCGTATGTGATCAATAAATGTTAGGCATCATTCATTCACTCATTTATTCATTCATTCAGAAAATAGTTACCAATCATATATAAGCTTGTTGGTCATCCCTCCAAACATATGTCAAATGTAACCACTCCTCTCGATGTCTGCATCAGCATCCTTTAGCAAACCACAGTCATCCTCTGCCTAAAGTTTTCCAGTAGCCACTTTTTTTTTTAAAGATTTATTTATTTATTTATACAAGCACTGGGTACAGTCAGAAGCGCAGGAGGGTGAGAGAATTCACCAGAGACAGAGCGGGAAACAGAACAGGCAGACTGACGAAATACACTGCTGAGGGGAGCAGCGGGCGTGGCAGGAGAGGTCTGTGCACCATGTGGGACCCTCGCCGGTGGCTGGGGATCGAACCAGTGCTGCAGAGGCTGCGGGCAGCTTCACAGCCCAGTGCTCCACTGCTGCACCACTGGGGAGGCCCTCCAGTAGCCACGTTTACACCTGCTGCTCTCAAATTCATTCCCTCCACAATAGAGATGTTTTTAAAAGGTAAAATGAGTTTTATGCTTAAAACTTCTCAGTGCATTTCCATCGCTCTTTGATTAAAATGAGGACTTCTCTCCATGTCCTGAAAGACCTTGCCCGGTTTTGCTCCTGCTTAATTCTCACTGTCAAATTATTCTATCAGTTTTCCTCTCTATCTCCTTCTGCCTCTCTCATTCCTCCTTTTCCCCTGTTTCTTTCCCTCTCCTTCTAACCCCCACCGCTTGTTAATCTCTAGACACTTTGGCCTTCGAGTCAAAGACTGACTAGCTCCTTGGCAAACCACTCCTATGGGCTGTCAATCAGACTCCAACCAAAATGTGATTCTTGTCACTCCTTGTTGTTAATGTGGTCACTGACTGGGTCTTGCGGGTGAAATGGGAATAGAATGGCAGGTGTCACTTCTAATCCTGGACGATAAATGACCCCCAGACACAATTCTTTCTTTCTTCCTCCATCTATTACCTAGATACTGATATATGGGTGAAACCTCTGCTATCAATTAGACTATAAGTAAATGAAACATAAATGTTCACTTTGCTAAGTCACTGAGATTTTGGAGTTTCATTGCTATTACAGCTAACATTTCTTAACTAATGCACCCTCCTTCTGTTTCTCAAACCCTTCAGTCATTGCTTTTACTATTTTCGATGTCTGGGCTATTTATTCCTATTTTTTTATATGACTGGGTCATGTTTTCTTCATATCTCAACTGGAATATTAAGTGCTTATATGGGGTGCCCATACCAATCACCCCTTCCTCCTAAAATGACTGTCCATTCATTTACCACCAGGTTCACATCCTTTGGAACATCTATCCCAGGTTATATTGCTCTTAATATTGTCTGTCTCATTCACCAGAAACTAAGAAACAGGTTTACATCATCTTGTTCAGTGTGGAACCCATTTTGTTTCCCATAGGGGCTGGACCAGTCTCTATAATCCACTAACGTAGTACAAGGATTCCTTTTTCTCCACACCTTCGCTAACACTTGTTTCTGGTCTTTTTGATGTGGGCCATTCTCAAGGAGGTGAGGTGGTATCTCACCCTGATGATAAGTGGTGATGATGAGCATTTTTTCAAGCACATCTTGGCCATCTGTATGTCTTCTTTGAAAAAGGTTCTATTTAGCTCTTCTGTTTGGTTTTGATTGTTGGGTTATTTTGATTGTTGGGTTATTTTATTGTTGTTGAGTTGTATGAGTTCTTTGTAGATCTTAGATATTAACCCCTGTTTTTATTTGTGGTGATTTTGGGACACACACACACACACACACACACACATGGCAGAAACAATGTTGCATGACTTCTGATATGAAGTCAAAAAGCCAATATCACCTCTTCGCATGTTCTCTTCCTTGGCTGCTCAACCTTCTGACAGTCCCATGTGCCAAGAGGAAGCCCAAACTAGCTCACACAAGGGTCCACATTGGGATGCCCTTGTGGAGAACAGACCCTCCCAGCCAGGAGCCAGAATCAGCCCCAGCCTTGTGATGAGTGTGCCATGAGATGCTTCCAGCCTGAGGGCTTGTGCCGCTGACACGATCTGGCGTAAATAAGGACTAACTACCTCCACTGAGCCTGGCCAAAAGTGCAGATTTTAGAGCTAAATGAATGCTGTAATCATTTTAAACCAACAATTTTGGAGTGGCTTGTTCCCCAGCATTAGAGAGCAGGGACAGGGATTATTAAATGCAAATCTATAATTACTCCCAACACTCTCCAGTATTCCTACTAACTGCTCTTCTTATCCTAGGTATTAATGTCAGGCTCAAGGAAGCCTAGTTTAACATAAAGCATTTCGGTGACCTCAAATTGTGTGTGCTTGTGTGTGTTGGCCTGAATGTGATGGTCTTATTTATTCTTATGTCCACAAGAACCAGGGGAAAAGAAAATATATAATTATCCTTGGTGTAACTTTTAAAAGGACCTGTTTGAAATGGGCCACCAGGAACAGTGAAAGAAAATAAAGAACTCTTTGGTAATTGTGTTGACACCTCCAGTAGCTACTAGCAAGTTGTTAGAGTAACTGTTCTAATATTTCGATCATAAGCCAAATTTACCTTTGCAGCAAAACAACCTGACCAGTTTTTTGCCTAAAGGCAAGACTATAAAATTTTCAAAAAACCCACTAACTGCAACTTTACCAGGTGATTTTTACACAGTGAAAATTTTTTACTCCTAAATTAATAAAATCTACAGGCTACCGAGAGAAATCCAATTACTAAAACTAACCCTATAAAGAAAACCTGAAAAATAAAACTTAAAAACTAATTAACATGTGCGGTGAGGGGATAACAGGAGTAAGAACAAGTGTACAAGAGACAAGGTAAGATGATCATAGCACAGGGGCCGAGGCAAGACCACTGGATGAGCACCTGGGTGAGGACGGACCGTGATGATGGGTAGGATTATGGCCAGATAATTTCAAAAATTACATCCCATCCTGAAATTACTTCTGTTAAGTTTTACCATATATTTAGAGGCACGGACTTCCTAGATCTTTTCCTTTAAGAGACCCAGCCAGGGACCAATCTCTCCCAAACCTCTTGAACCAGCTGCCGGTTTCCAAAAGGAAGGGGCTCTTCCCACCTCGTTCTCCTTCATGCCTTATATATGTTTGAACCCACCCATCTGCTTTTGCAACCTGCTGTCCAGCCTCTCCCTGATCCTCTCAGTTCCTAACCACTGTATACCTTATATGGTGTATGCTAAGACTTTAGATTTTGGAAATAGTATGTCTTCTTTGGGTCTGATTCATCCCTTTCTTCTACAATTGTTCTTTGACGTCATGCCCTCATACCAATGTAATAGTGTTTCTAGTCCTTCTGGGTCCAGTCCAGGGCTGTCCCTGCTGTTCTGTTTGTGGCAGAGCTCAAAAGGCTTGTATCCCTAGAGGCTGGGAGATAGGCCCCAGACAGGGATCCATTTAAAATCATTGAGGCACAAGGGGCCTCCCCGGTGGCGCAGCGGTTGAGCGCTGGGTTGCGAAGTGCGAAGCTGCCCCCAGCCTCTGCAGCACCCGTTCGATCCCCGGCTGTTCCCCGGCCACCAGAGGAGGGTCCCACATGGTGCGCAGACCTCTCCTGCCGCCCGCTGCTCCCCTCAGCAGTGTACTTCGGTCCTTCTGCCTGCTCTGCTCCCCGCTCTGGCTCTGGTGAATTCTCTCACCCTCCCACGCTTCTGACTGTACCCAGTGCTTGTATAAATAAATAAATAAAGGTTAAAAAAAAAAAAAGAAAAAGAAAAACCTTAAAAAAAAATTTATAAAAAAAAAAATCATTGAGGCACAAGCTCATTGCACAGATGAGCCCATACTCCTCAAAATCGAGAACCCCACGCAGTTACATGCCTCATACTGAAAGGAGGGTTATTCCTCTGATCTCTTGAATCCACTCATTTTCTACTTTTCTCTTTAAATAAGATTATGTTTTCTTCCTTATATTTAAAAATGGGTGTGTCTGACTATAGTCAATGACCAGTTGTTTGCAGGAAGATGCATCAGCAGTTGATGCAATGTCCAGGTTTATACCTTTAAATACTATTTCTCATAGGCCTCAGTAGACCACTGACAAGCTCATTAACGTAAATCGAGAGCCTTAATCCTTACTGGTTGTCTCAATTCTTTGCCATGTGGGCCTCTCCGTTGGGCTACTCACAATATGGCAGCTGGTTTTGCTGAAAGTGAAGATTAGGGGGTAGCAAGGGGGAGGAGAGAGAGAATGCATCAGTAAGGATGATCAAGGCATTATTCACAACCTTTTCTATAATCTAATCTCAGATGTGACCACCCATTATTTTTGCCATTAGAAGACCCAGCCCTCTCACTCAGGGAGAGGGCTACACCACAGTATGGATACCAGGAGGAGTCTTTGGGAGCCATCATAGAGACTAACTACCATGCACCCAAACCTGTTTCTTAACACAGCCCGTCTGTGTTTGGAATCCATTTCTTTTTCAGCTGACTCTTCTAGAATCTTGAGAATGATCCAGGGTTTTGCTCTTCCCTCATCCTACCCCCAGTACTCCTTGATCTCCTTGATCTCCTCTTCCATTGTTCATTCCTCTCAATTCTCATTTTTATGGCAATAGTAACATAAGTGCATGTGTGCATGTGTGTGTGTGCACATATATATGAATGGACGCATGTATGTGTTCCCCACCTGCCAGTAGGATGTAAGCACTATGAGGACGGGCTTTAGTGTATTTTATTTACTGATGTATCTCTAGATCTTAGCCCAATATCCAAAACATTGTAGGAAATTCATAAATATTGTTAAATAAATGTATAGCTGAGCTCAGGGGCAACTTTGGGTGGTTTACTTCTGTTATTTTTTTTCAATTCTCACAGCCTATATTGTAGGTGATACCACTATTTCTCAGATGAGAAACCTCATGGAGTCTGGAAGTGAAATAATTAGCATGAATGTAAATAAGAATGACATGGAACAATAAAGGGCTTTAAATTGTAATGCACTCTATAAATGTGACCTGTTATCATTATTATCTTTTGCTCTTATTTTGAGTCTCTTTGTCCCCCAGCTTTCTCCCAGTTCACTCATGCTTCATTTGGAGACAGGAGGAAGCACAATTCCAAGAAAAGGAGGGGGAATAATAGTATTAGATGGCTGCCAAGGGGATGTGAGCAATGGATTCAACAGGCTGAAATCAGCTCAGCTCACCAGAGTGGCTCCCCTGTACCCGAGACCCGGGCTACTTTATGGCATGAGAGCAGCAATGACAGGATTTAGTGTTGGTGTTCTGCCCCATCGCAGATGTGGCATTGCCATTATTCATTTTGTAGACGAGTTTGTATTGTAGAAAGAAATCATGTCAGGCAGGAAAGGAGAGTCTTTCAACATAGCATCCATCCTGAGGGAGAAAGCACAAAAAAAAAAAAAAAGAGCTAGAATACATGGACAATATGACTTCTGACTCCATCCCCCAGTAACAGCACACAGGCTGATTCTGCACTGTCAGTCTCCACCTGTGAAGAAGCAGCAATGGGTAAGAGACCTGTCACGTTATGTCAACAATTTACAATTTGCAAAGCTCTTTTATATACACCTCATTTCATAATCCCCATAATTAATCTTGAAGAAAGCTAGTAGCTATCATTATTTCCATTTTATAGATTAAGATTCTGAGACTTTTCAAGTTTGAGATTTATTCAGGTACCTGGTTCATATGAAGTCAAATGTATTGAGTGCTTCTTTCCAGAAACTTCTACATGTATCATTGTATCAACTCCTCATAATAAAACTGTCAGACATTACTATCATTTCCATTTTCGTGGTGTGGGAGTCGGAGGCTGGAGAAACAGTGTCTAAGGTCATACTGCTAGTGGGCGAGAGCTTGGGTATGGAACTCAAATCTTTTATTTATTTTAAATTAATTTTTATTGAGGCATCATTGGGTGTCCAACACTGTATATGAGTTAGGAGTATAGGTTCACACCTCTTTAAATGTATGTCACCACACCACACCCACCACCAAAGCACTCATAGTCCTCCACCACATTCTCTCTTATCAAGCCTCATTCCATGAAGCAAAAAAGCAAGCTTGGAGTCTAAGGCTGGTGACCTGGAGAGAGACAGGAGAAGGAACTGAGAAATGAGGAGCTATGAGAACTAATGATAATTAATCTGGAATCTTGGAGGCTGGTTTTTAAATCTTTGATGGCTTGGAATTGGCCTTCATGACCCTGTTTACACTACTGGAGTCTGCAGACACTACACATCAGATGGTCTCCCCTTCTTTCTTCCCCCCACTTTTCCTTCTGGGAGAGCCTTCTGATGAACCCACCGCTGAATGTTTGTCTCAGCAGACATGAAAGTGCCACGTGACAGCTGGCTGCCTCACTCCTCACGCAGATGTGAGGTTTGCTTTTGAGCGCCATGTTTGAACTGAGGTTACTCCCTCACCTGCATGATTGAGGAGCCATGGAGGAAAAGACCTCCTGAGTTCTGGAATTTTCAGAATGATGTGCAAATGATGCTCCCTCTTGAGGCTGGTGGTGACAGCAACTTTGCCCGAGACCTCAGGGCTGTGGGAGGGAACTAGCAAGCACTGTCATTGTTCACAGAGCAGGGCAGAGAATGGAGGCTTGGTAGGATGTCAGCAAGAGGGGGAGTAATCAGAGTGAGCAAAGGATGGTATGAGGTGGGGTGGGAGATGAAAACAGCCATGACAACAAATGAAGGGATGGGGTCAAGTCCAAGTAGGAGATCAGGAAATGAACTCAAACTTGGAGATGAGATGCCAGGGAAATGTGGGAAAGGTCTATTGTGAGGAAAATCTAGCAGAGAGTGCTAGACACTAGCTGACGGCATAGTTCTGGGGAGAAGTTATACTTTGTCTTTAATTATTAAATCAGTAAATGTGATGGGGAAATATGTGAAATGAATCAACTGCATTCCTTGTGTGTGGGAACTAGGGTTGAATTGACATTTCACATCTCTGCTTTCATGACTGACTCTGATCAGCTGTTTATTTTTCAAGTACGGGTGCATAATAATACCACACAGGTATTGTGTAAATTTAATGAAGCAAATGGTGTTTCTCAAAGTTTCCTAATGATAAGAACATTCTGGAATGTTATACTGTACATGAGAAGGGAAAAATAACCTTGAACTTTAAAACACACAAATTTCTCAACCCCGTCACAGACTCAATGAGAAGGCCAGGGGTCAGGGGTCAAAGATCGAATGTCATGGAAGCAATGGATTTGACAAGAGCCTCTGGTGATTCTTAATATCTGCAAATTTGGGATACAATTAATTCATGTATGTGAAAATATCTGACCATACAGTGGCAAGAACATATATGGAAAAAAACATTAGTCGAATGATGAACCACCTAAAGGCCAAGTGATTTTCAACAAACAATTACACATTCCTTGGCTCCATCCTCCTCTTATGGATTCAGAAGCATAATTTTTTTTTAAATAATAAATTTTATTTTTATATTCCCCATACAATTGCAACCCCCCCATTATGACCCCAATCCCTCCCCTCCCGCCCCCCACCCCCCCAAAAGTGTCTCTGTTTCATAGTTTTTTGTTGATTCTGATTTTCACTTTCTTATAGTTATTCTTTTTCCTGGTCCCTTATTTAAGTTTTCTAGATTCCTGCTATGAGTGAGACCATCCGGTATTTTTCTTTTTCTTTTTGGCTTATTTCGCTGAGCAAGAAGCATAATTTTAATACCTGTTACCACCCAGAGCTCGGTGATAATGCAGTCTGTCACTGGAAATGGCTCTGATCTCCTTGGAAGGTAAGAGCTGTGTAAACACCAGCTGTTGGTCTTATTGGTTCATTGGAAGTAGGCAGGAAAGACGGAGAAATATTTATCTCAGAAAGTAATTCTCAGCATTGTGTGCATAGGTTATAGCTCTAGAAACCAGGTGCTGCTAGCGCAATGGGCAGTCGGGGAGAGCAGAGGCTGAAAAAATACCCAGAATCTGATTTTCAGAGCTGTGGGGGCCAGTAACAAAGGGGAAAGAGCCATCCCTACTCTGGAGAGCACTAGGTGCTGGCCCGTTGACAAATGCTTGCAGGAAGAAAGGATACTTGACTTTTCCAGGTGAAAAAACCTAGTCCTCAGGAAGAGGGTCATTTTTTATCGCCTGAAACACCCCACTGACATTTCTCTCTTGGGAGGAATGAAGAGGGATGAGGCTCAAGACAGGCCTTCTGGGGCCTTCGCCTTTTGCCATCAGCAGCGTGTGATGGAGTCAGTGAAGCTGCACCCGCCTGGGCGCCTGAGGACAGCCCACCCCAGGCCCGCAAGGGCAGCTCTTTGCTTCCAAGAAGGTCTGACACACCTGTCGGTGGGAAGGATGCTGCCCTGAGCAAGAGCTGGTTCCTTCCACTCAAGACAGACATTCTCCCGCCTGTCTCCAAAGTCCAACTAGAAAGAAACTTTCTCTGAATAAGTTCCTTGACTCTTCCTAGCTCAGCTTCTTTCTCTTCCCTGGATTTGCTTCAGTTCTTGGAATATAGGTTCAATTTAGCAACCACAGAACAGTTTAGAAATGATGGAGGTAAAAGAGAATCTTCTAGGTTCCGTGGTCTTCTTATATTTTGAATATTTCAGCTAAAAACCACATTATTTCTGTTTCTTTCTTTTTCTTTTTCTTTTTTCTTTTTTTTTACAAAACTGTGTGAGCTCTTTTTATGAACAAGTCATTGTATAAACAGGAACAAAGTGTTTCACTTTCCTATATAATTCTCTTCTAACAAGATGGAGTCATAAAGTCTATTCTTAATTATTTAGAAAGTGGCATGGATGGGTGGTCCCTGGAAACCAGCTAATTACAAAGTGATATGTTTAAAACCATGTTCGGTGCAGCCAGATACTACATGGGATGTTTCCTTCAGCTTCCACACCAGCAGGGAGGGAGAAGAGCTGCTGGGAACAGGCTGGAGTAGAAAGAGTCCATAACTAACATGTAATTACAACTGCATGTTGGCCATGGAAAAGTCACAGAATGAAAAATTCACTTAGCTATCAAGAATTAACAGCAACAGGACGTGGTTTCCTCTGGGAAACTTATACTAATGAATAATTTAAAAATATAGAAAGTAATTCCTATTCTCTGAAATAAATGTTTTACATATTACTCGGATTTGTCCCAGAGGATAGAAAAGCAGTACAATAAAATCTTCATTCTTCAGATTTATGATTTTTTTTTTTTGCCTAGGAAATGGTCTAAGATTCCCCTTTGTCCTCATGATCATTAAAGAACAGTTTGAATATAAACGTCACACGATAGAAATATCACGAGAAGTATTAAAATTGTTTCAGAAAATACTTTGAAGAAATGTCTAATTACATTGAAAATCATCTCTTCCCTCATTAAACAAAGATCCTTGGCAACATCAGTGATTAGAGTAATTTTATGAGCATTACTAGAAAAAAATACAAGTCTATTCTTTAAAAACCTTCTACAATTTAGCCTTCTGACTCTCAAGTTAACCTTCCCTAAATTTGTTTGTGTATAATATGTTTGCCAGCAGCAAGCCAAACTTGAAGTTGACAGAAATGAAGGAATGTTGGCAGTGGGAAAAGATGCAAATAATCCAGAGAATTGTCCTGTCCTGACTAATTATGCTGGAGGACGATACTAAACTTCTTTGCTGATAATTTCATTGGGACTTGTATGACTCTTTTGGATGGTTAATTTATTGGATTAACGTAAGAAGTCTGGGACTGGTATGACCTGAAGTCCCTGTTTTTTCAGGAAGGATTAGTGAGTTGTTAGTTCCTGTGGGAGAGCTGGTCTCACTCATGTCAAACGGGATGGAAGTCCTGTGATGAAGAGGGTGCAGAAGAATGGCATGTAGATTTCATCATTGCCCACAATTAGCTCGAGGAGGGATAACTTACAGCATGCAGCTAACCAGAGGCACCAGATCAAAGGCTGACTGCCACGGAGCCAGGAAACACAGGACTGTGCAGGGGAGAAAGAGGAAAGCAGATGTTAAAATCAAAGAAATCTGAAAAAAGTTTGGTAAATGGCTCTAAATGGGTCACAGGGGACATCTTCATAAGAAAAGTTGAGAGGCACCCTGACAGATTTTGGGAGATTAGTCGATTTCTTTTTTTCTCATCTCTTCTTTTGCTCCTCACTTTTCCACTTCCCTCTCCCCAAAGGGCTAACAATTAATTGACTAAACCACAAGAGATCCCTGGGGGGGGGGTGTTGAGGGTCATCACTTCACCTTCCTCTGCTATCAGTTGGGGTCTACAGTGAAAATCAGGTCATTTTCTGGAACAGAGAAAGCTAAATGACTTCTCCAAGGGAGAGAGAAAAATAGGGTGCTGGCATCTATAATCTAACAATAGATCCAGAAACCTTTCTGAAGAATCTGTCATCTCTTGTCACCTCTGAGCATCTCTGCCCTCTCAGAGGTCTTGGGGTCCCCATGTGGAAAGGGAAGCTCTTCCCCTGCCCTGGATGTTAAGGCTGATGCAGGCAATGGAGCCACATACACACACCTGAACTCAAACCCCAGCTCCAACACTGGCTACATAACCTAGAACATTTAACATTTGATTTTCATTTTGGACATATCTCTTTGCAATTTTGCTGTGAGGGTTGAAAAACTGTGTAAAATACTGGTGCTGGGAGTTAGTAGGCAAACAGACCTTGGGAAGGCAACATACCTGTTGAGAGTCTAGTTTTGTTCCTTCTGTCCATGGGGATGCCAATAGGATCTATTTTCAGGATTACTGAGTAGTTTAAGGACAAGACAGCATGACACAGTGGTGCAGAGTCCTGTAGGTTCAACTTCTGTAGGTTCAACTTCTGGCCCCACCCTCCTTGGCTATGTGATTTTGTGCAAGGTAGTTAATCTCTTCTATCAAGGCTTTCCAATCTGTAGCATGGAGAGAATAATAGCACTCTATGGGATTGTTACAAGGATTAAATTAGATTTAATGTAATTTAATGAAGCATGAAGAACAGTGCTGGGTATGTAGCAAGTGCTATGTAAATATTAAATTTAAAAAAGAGATACGATATAGGAAACACTAATACAGATCTGGTACATAATCAGAGCTTTCATTTTAGTATAATCAGCCAGTGATGGCTTCGTGTTAAATAACATCTTTAATGTTAAAAAACTTGAACATTTAATGTTAACATCTTAAATGTTAAATAACATCTCATATGAGTTTTGAAAATATCTGGGTGGTGGGACATTCCTAAAAATCAGCTTGTGTGGCTCTTGTAAAAAAAAAAATAACCCTAAAATTCTTTAGCTCTCATCCTATCAAGAGGTGGGATTTATACCCCACTAGATCCCAACTATGTAACTACTCCTATGAAGTGATAGTGTGGAAATGATGCACTAACTTCCTGCCTCTTGGGATGCTGGTTCTTGGCCCAGATGCCAGGCCCAGTGACTTCAGGAACCAATGCTCCTAGCCCATAAGCACCTGGCTGGCATCCATAAAAATGCTTCTTTTCTCCCCAGTTGTTGCACCAAAGCTGACACTGCACAAAGGTTGTTCTAGCTGCACACTACCTCAATTCACATCTGTGAGCAAAACCTTCATTGTTTTCAGTCATTAGCTTTGGGGAGGTTAGTTATACAAGGTAGAGAGATGTAACCTTAGTTCAACACCCTCAAGTGTCATTTATCTAACCTCTGCTTAACTAGCCAGTCATTCCACCAAGTGTTATTGAATATCTATGTGTCAGATATTTTTCTAGGGACCAGCGATACAGCAGTGAAATACAAAAAGGTCTCTACATTCTGTATAGAAGTGACACCCTCCAGTGTTTATATTTCCCCTTATGACTTATTTCATTTAGCGCAAGTCCTTCCGGCTCCATCCATATTGCCACAAATGGCAAGAGTTTATCTTTTTGAGTGCTGAGTAGTATTCCACCGTGTATATTTCTAAGCATTTTGTGCCATTTCATATTCCCAGCAGTGATGGATGGGTGTTCCAGTCACTTCTCTCACTAGCCAGCATTTGAGCAGTCAGTTCTCTCTCTTCTGCTTGGCATCTTTTTTTCACAGCAGTCATGAGAGCCTATACTCACAGTACCTCACCTCAGGGGCGAGGTAGGAAAAGAGGGTTTGGAGAAAAGATGGTAAGTTACTGGATAGAACTCCAGTATTTTTATAGTTGTTTATAGGTTAAGAATATCTATTAAATGGAAATAAAATCCAATTTCTAATTCTATAATACAGTTCAGTATGTTACAATCTCCTTAGCAAGACAAAATTCTTGGTTACCTAATTCCATATATATATATATATATATATGTATATATATATACACACATCTCATATATATCTTATATGTCTATATATATATATCTTATGTTCTCTTGTAAGAAATTGGAATTACTGTCTTTTGCAATATAGCTTTTACATATTCCAAGACATAGTTTACTTTATTCCATATCATATTATACCAGTTTCTTTAACATATCCATGTAAATGTGACTCTTCAATCATTTTAGCTCTCTATGTAACTCTTCTCAGAAGTGCTTCTAAATGGACGGCATTGAGTTCTTCAGTTGCACTAATAGTTTCAGGTTTCAAAGCAGTGATGTCAGCTATAAATTAAGTTTAAGCTTCTTTCTGCATTTCTGCGTGGGTAAGCCAATGTGAATGTGTTTTCATGGTTATTCAACTTTTCTACTTAAACTCTTTCCTACTTATTCCATGAATGATCTCCAGCCATATATGTGCTTTATCTATATGTAGAATGTTACATAGTTGAACAAACACAGCTGTACTTATTAAATTGTATGACCACACACACACACACACACACACAGGTATGCACACACCACCTTGCACACAGATAAATTCAGCCAGGGTGTTTATTTGAAGGGGTGATGGTGTGGTCACTCGGGTATGTCCTTTTGCTTGGCCACCTAGGGTCTGTGTTGTTTGGTGACATAAACACCCTGTCTTAGATTTGTAAGAGTTCCTGCTATGCCACAACTCTTTCCCGTGTTCATTCTTTACATTGCCTTCTCTTCTGCTTCAGGAAATGAAAACAAACCACATCTCCCCAAACAAGTCCTAGGTGAATGGGATGGGACAATAGCCAATAATGGCAAAACAAGACTCCTTTCAAAAATGTGAAATTACAATATGAGTTATCAACAATTTGCGTTCTCTTTTTAACAACATTTTATACAAATCAAGGAAGAATGGAATATGTCTTGATGTGTTTCCTCAGCCTCTGACAGATCGGTTAAGCACTCGTGGAATAAAGGAATTGAATTCCTATTATAAACATTTCATTTCATTCACGCCTTTCTTCGCTATCTGGTAATAAATAAGAACCAATTCATTATTAACCTTTGGTATCTCTAGTGAGAACTGTGGTTCCTGGCACATAACATTTGGTAAGTTAAAAAAATAACCGGCTATGCTGAATGAATGAAGACCACTAGAATCTCAAAGCCTGATAGATGTACTGGGCAGTAGCCTATACAAAAGCCTTTGTCTTCACCAGTCTAACGAAACCACTCTTGTCAAGCCAATAATCACTTTCATCCTGTTAAACCCAATGGCAAATGATTAGCCCTCTAATTTTTCAGCTACTCATACCCTTCTCCCTGTTTCCATGGCGACCCCCCCCCCAAGCCCTATGTTTCAGAGTCCACACAATAACCAGGCTTTTCTTCTAAAACACAAATCAGATCATGTCAATCTTCTGATTAAAGCCTTTCAAAGACTCTCATCTCACTAGAGTTCAATCAATGGTCTTAACATGGTCTTTAAGCCTCAGTATTCTCTTGCCCTTGACTATCTTTCCTACCTCATCTGCCCCTTTTCTGTTTTTTACTTTGCTCTAAAGACACTTCTTCTGTTCCCTGAGCTTACCAAGTGTGTGCTCACCTCAGGGCTGCCAACACTGTTTTCCTATCATTTTCTTCTTTCAGAATCTATATGACCTACTGATTTATTTCACTCAATGTTAAATTGTCCTTCTTTTACAACTGTCTATAGTAACCGATCTCACTCTCTAGCCCACTGCTTTATCTTCATAGTATCTGTCTTGACCTGCCATAAGGGATCTTGATTTTTTTCCACTAGAATGTAAGCTCCACAGTTGCAGGGACTGGGTTGGTTTATTCGCTGCTTTTTCCTGGCAAACTACAACAGTGGCTGCCAGAATAATTATTTCTTTTAATTCCATTTTGAATTATTATTAATTGCCTCTTCTAATTCCATTTTCAAATTCTTAAAAAATAAGGTGTTACTTAAATAATCACTGGCAGTCATCAGTGACAGCAGTGATCAGCAAACCTTTGAGTTGCCCTCTATATACAGAAATTGAAAAGAAATCTATTCAGTACATTTTTTTTTTTTTTCAAAAAAAAGCTAGCTAGTTAATAAAATAAGGCAAATGGATCAAAATTATATAAACAAAATCTGGGATAATCCTATAACCTCCCCCCAACTTTTGGTCATTAACTCATTTGACTATTTTGGGGTTACTACTAGTGGTCAATTCAGCGCTGAGGTATAAAGGATAAAAATATCATGATCGCTGTCTAGTGAGCTTAAGTGTAGTGGGTGAGGCAAAACTACAAGTTATTAAGGAAACAATTAGGCTAGTGTCAACCTTTTAACCATTTAGGCTAGTGTCAACTTTGTTGGGAAAATCTTATTTTTGAATCTACAGGTTGTTAGAATAACTTCACCTATGAAGTCAATCAAAACCATTAAGCAAGCAGACAGCAATAGAGCCATACCTAAATCTCGTAATCATTTCTACTGTTAAATTTGCAGCTAATATCAAACTTATCCAATCAGTTATTCAAAATAAAAAGTAGTTAATATTAATATTTGTTGACAAACATGCTGAATCAATGAATGATTGATGAATGAAACCAACCACTTCATTCCTTTTCAAATTCTAATGCACAGATGAATCGTATACTAACCTTGTAAAGCTGCAGATTCTGACTCAATCAGTCTGAAATGGGGCCTGAGATCCTGCATTTCTAGTGAGTTCCTAAGATATGCTGATGCCACTGACCCAGAATTTTCACCTTGAGTAACAAAAATATCAGTAGGCCACAGTGATATCATAGCAAACTATTAGAAATCATTGCTGTACAATATTTTTGCATTTCTAGCACTTTTCAGTGGTGTGGTTGTGCAAAAGTTACTCTTTTTATCTTACTCTCCTCATCCTTTCAGTGGGGGAAATGATACATGCTAGGTGAATCAAATATCTAAAGTGTATGAAAGTTTTTTTTTATAACTTGAAAGTGTTCTACATATGTAACTCATTATTATTTTTTATTTACAGTATTATTATTAGTCCTTCAGGAGAGGTGGCCAGTGAGGAGGATTTTTCTATGAAAGAACAGTAACTTTACTGGCAAACAAACACAAAGGAATATTCTGGGATGTGAAGCCTTAATGAAGTGCTTAGCAGGACATACAGGCAGACACATCTGTAGTAAGTTCTTTAACTACGAAAGCAGTTAAATATGTGACCCAATTTTCGTGGTTTACAACAGGGCACTCTTTCATTGTAGCATATTAATTATTATTTACAAGGTCATTGTAAAAAATGAGATGTCCTTATATAACAAAGCCCCACAGCCAATATTTTCTGGATAGCACACAGAGAGGTTAGAAATTAATGATTTATAGATCAGGAAATAACAGTTAATCAACTCTCCTGACTTCCCAAGCCATGTTAGGCAGTTTTGCATCACCTTTCGGTTGTCAGCTCTGTTTGTATTAATGGTGATACCTTTGCAGGCTGAAACAGGATATACATTCTCTTAAGGTGCTGTCTGGAAATTCTCCCAGCATGTCGGAGAGGCCAGGGGCAAAGTGTTGCGGCCCATCCATCAGAAGCATCACATGTTCTAAACACAGACACAGTCTACAGCTTTGGTGATCACAGGACAGGGCTCAACTCCACTCACATACACCAGCTCTCACCCAGGACAACACAGCCTGAGTCATTTGAGAAACACCTCTGCATTTCTTTTTGCACTTAACAGCAGGGCAGAATTGAACTCCTTGGGACTTGAAACGCTTGGAAAATAATTTCAAAGGGAAGCTGTGAATATTTAAAGATTTGATGAAGAGGAAGTACAAAAATCGTAAAAGAGAGAAGGGAAAACCAACAGCCCCTTAACCCACCTTATAGTAAACATTTGTAATCACCCCTCAGACCCTGCATCAGATGTAATTATCTTTTGCTTCCATTCTTCGAAGAAATTTCTTGTATTCATCAAATAGAGTATTTAATTCTGTTTATTTAATTAATGTAACACGTAATTTCATCATATGTGTAGTTATTTATTACTTAACATTTCATCCAGTGGGTTGTTTAGATACATGCCTCACTCATCCTGGTTGTCTCCTAACATGCCAAAAATAGTGACTTCTTTGGGTTAATGTGTGTGGAATAAATAAATAATGAATGAGCCACCAATGCACACATGTAATTAATATAGATTGAAGAATTCTCAAGTGACAAGGACGTAGAAATTATACCGGTCACATTGTTGTGAGGATGTGGAACGACAAAGCATTCAGAATTGTTTACTGAGAAAAGAGTAACATTTACTTGCAAGGAAACTTCTGTACAGACAAGTTGAGCAGCTGCATTAAGTCGAGAATAGGTAGTTACCTTTATTACCACAATAGCTATCTTTGCCTTCCTCAGGCCTGGAGTCTCTGTTCTTGAGTCTCTGTGTCTTGAAGATGAAGTTGTCTAACATCAATGTGTATTAAAACGACATTTCTTATCAGAGACTTTTTTTTGTTTGCTTTTGTAAGTTTAGTTTTAGTTCAATGAGAATATAGAATGTATTATACTTAAAATACAGTATTACATCACATATAATAAAATAATGTTATATAATATACACTTAGAATACAGCATTACATGATGAAAAGGGACTTTCAGTCTTAACCCACTATGAACCAATGAACACAAGGATATGAAGGGATACTTCTTTTCCAGACCCTTCTTTGCTTGAATATCCTAGCCCTATATATGGCAGAGACTCTTTTTGATCTTGCTTGTTATAGTGTGACCCAAGGATGAGATGGTAGCATTGGAATCACTTGAGTTCTTGTTTAAACTTCGGGACCTGGACCCACCACAAAGTGACAAAATCAGAATGTACCCTTTCAAAAAAAATTTAAGGTGATTTTTGTTTACATGAAATTTTGAGGAACTGGTACATAACAACAGGGTCTTTCAGACATTCTTTTTTTTTTAATAGAAAGTAAATCTTTTTTTTTAAATAAATTTTATTTTTATATTCCCCATACAATTGCAACCCCCTTATTTTGACCCCAGTCCTACCCCTCCCGCCCCTCTCCCCCCATAGAGTATCTCTGATTCATAGTTTTTGTTGATTTTGATTTTCACTTTCTTATAGTTATTCATTTTCCTGGTCCCTTATTTAAGTTTTCTAGATTCCTGCTAGGAGTGAGACCATCCGGTATTTTTCTTTTTCTTTCTGGCTTATTTCGCTGAGCATGATCCCTTCCAGCGCCATCCATGTTGCTGCAAATTGCATGTGTTTATCTTTTTTTGAATGCTAACCTAGGTGTTTACCCAAAGGACACAGAAACATCAATTCCAAAGAGCACCTGCACCCCTATGTTTATAGCAGCACTGTTGACAATAGCTAAGCTTTGGAAACAACCCAAATGCCCAAAAATAGATGACTGGGTCAAGAAGATGTGGTCCATATACACCATGGATACACTGTTCTTAAACAACCGCAGAAGTCCGTCTCTTCACGGGCTCCAAGGGAAGCCAGTCTCGGTGTCACTGCCACTGGTTCAGTGTTAACAGGCGCTCTGGACAGCTGAGATTCAAGGGGGAGGCTCACTCATCGCTTCCCTCTTCCTGCTGCACTGACATGGGTCTTTTCCCTGTCCCCTATGGTCCTATGATTTCTGAGTCTAAAGGATACCACTAAACTTTGCCTAAATCGACTTATCTGCAGCACCTAACCACCCTCTCCTTGAAAGGCAGTTGTTCCGACTTTCCAGAATATCACAGTCCTGGTTTTCCTGCTTCCACCTCACCCTTCCTCAGCCCTAACTGGTGGTGCCCTCCACCCTGGGTCTGCCACCCCTTCTTGTCACCCTCGCAAGCCACGTGTCCTTGAAATCTTATTTATCCTGCTTCCCTTTGTGATGGTCTCTCCAGAATTGACGGATACTGCACTTCAATTTCTGAAATGCATGCAGGGTGAGGAACCTCAATGTCAAAACCTGAAAAATAAAAACTCTAGGAATGCATGGTTTTGTGTTTGGAACCACACATGTGTCTTCTGGCCAAGGCTAGAAATCCTACAGCCTCGCTGGATGATCTGCCTGCTCCTCCTACAACCTGCTCCTTCCTTCACTCTCCCCGAGCTGCGCTCTAAACTTTGCTGAGACTCCACTGTTGGGAAGCATGACAAGCCCTTCTTTCTGGCCAAGAGAAGTTGTCATCAAGTTTTGCAGAAATTTTTCACTATTCAGAAAGAGTTTATGCTTCACCAAAAGAATTCACCTTGGGGCCCTTTCAAATAACTATTCTCCAAGGAAATTTAATATCTGATTCAACTAATCAAAATTAGATTTTCTCACATTTGGAAAACATGTCTACGGTTCTGCCTCACTTTACATAACTGCTACGTCCCTAAAATATGTGGAAATCAGATAGTTGGAATGGTGCAAATGTATTAATCAGTTTGCTGAAAAAAAAAAAAACAGAAATGCTTTTTTAAAGTCAGTAATTACATCGAATAGATCTGTCTTGTGAATTTGGACTCATGTAGTAAGCTTATTTGGGGACCATACGCAGGCATGCTGGTGCACAGGCGTGGGAGGAGAGACTGACACGTGTTTGGAACCTGCTAGGTGTCAGGCATCACAGGAATGTGGCCGTTATTGGAGCTGAGGGTTTTGTTTGTTTCGTGTGATGGGAAATAGGTCAGGAAAGCAGTGTTTGTTACACAGTCAAGAACGCGCTTGCTACTCCAGACCTAAATTCATTTGTGTGCTTTTCCCCTGCTGCTGTTACCCAGAAAACTCACACCGGTGGAGCCCTAGGCATGTCTTCCCACTCAGTTCTGTACCAGCACTCTCCTATTCCCTAGAGAGCTCAAAGGGAGGAGTCTGTGGCCAAGTTATTTACTGAGGTGAGTGATTGATACAGAAATAACTATTATATGCATAGGCACACACATCTATGCCTGCACATGCACCTAAGTTACACCTACACCCAAATATACATATACACATACACACATGCACACACACACATGCACAAACATGCACATGAACACACATACAGATATGCATACACAAATGTGCATATGCACGCAGTGCACATATGCACCTACACATGCCTACACCTGCACATACATATGCCTGTGCATATGCAAATATACCTGCACATAAACATACACGTGTATACACACACGTACACATACACACATATACACACATATACATATACATATACACACATATACATATACATATGCACAGGCATCTATTCAGATGGACAGATTTTTCCTGCCTTGGCTAGAGTAACATAACCACTTGAGGTCCCCACATTCCTGCACCGGGCCTCTTTGCTCCCATCTGGGTGGTTGCTGGAACAGCCTCTTAATTCCACTTGTCACAAAGATGGAGGGTGGTCTGTGGGTCACAGCTTCCCCAAGAGTTTCTGAACTAGAAGCCTAATGAGGTGGGAAAGACACGAGAGAGCACTTAACTGCATTAACACTTAGAGAGAGACCCAAGCCGCCCTCAGTGCTGATCACCTTCCAGCCATCCCTGCTCTCTCCCGGCTGCTCTCGGCCCAGAGATACAACAGCAGCACTTGTGTTAACAACTTGGAGGCTGCAGGAAGCCAGACCCCAGGAAGCACCAAGAAATTTCCCTCAGGGAGGCCCAGACTTGGGACTTCCTTTCCTTCCCTGTGTCAATAAAGTCCTCAGTTCCTCACTCACAGGACATAGGAGAAGCCAAACTCCTGGTTTTTTGCTTTCCTTGCTGGGTGGAAAAGGCCCTATTAGACAGAATTTATATAGCTAAGTTGTGTTGATTTTACTCTCATTAATGACTCCAACTCATAAAAATAGCATTGGGGATTTTAAAAAATGTACCTGCAAAATAAACAAATACACGAACCCTAGTTTTCATTCCAGAACACAGAGCAAACAAAATCCTCTGAGGAGGAGTACTTAATTGTGTTTCACATAATATAACGAGTCAATAAATCGTACAGCAGCTATGCAACTATATCCATACTCCACGTAGAGACTAGTTAATAACCTAACAGCTAATGTAAGTGGATGTTTATTTATTTATACAGGAATGGGGACCCTGCAATAATACAAAATGGACTGACCAACATTTAAAGGAATGCAAAACATAAAATTTAGTTTTTTTTTTTTAAGAAGAGTAAGCAGAGAAAAAGGATGAAACAAATGTCAACTATTTTGCATTGTGCTTCACTTAATATGCACAAACAACTGGACACTCAGGCCTAAGGAGACACGTGAATGGCCTGTTCTTGCGTATGATAAATTGGTCTGATTGAAGTATGGGAACCTGTTGCCTCATGCAAAGCGTCAGCTTGACTCGGTGGCCTTATTCAGTACTGTGTCTTACCCAGACAGCTTGCACATTTCATATTTACCTCTTACTCTCTCACTTCCCTCAAGTTCCTCCCACTTACCCACTCTATGCATTCTTCAGTGGGATCCAAAACCTGCTCGCTTTGCGAAACTGTTTTCAACTATCGAGTGATTTAAATCTCATTTGAAATCTCAGTCCCTAATTATCTTCAACACTCCTTTGCACACCACTTCTGTAATGTGTTATTTCTTTTGTGGACAAAGATCTTCCCTCCAGAAAGCCGGATTATAAATCCTCAAAGATATCATTACCACCTGTCCCTCCCTGACAGAGCCAGGGCTCAGAAGGTAGATGCCCAGGCAGGAGATGGAGCCAGAGAGAGGGGTGCATTGAAGCTACATGGGCCATTCTCTTTGCACAGAATAATTTTCTTGGAGAAAGAGATAAAAAGGCAGGGCTATTCTTTTTTAAATTGCATCTTTTTAATTTTTTTTTATTTTTACATCATTTTTCATTTTTGTCCAATGTATACATTTTCATCTTGGTTAATGTCCCCGTAAAATTTCCACCCACCTTGTTTTGATTTTATTCTCTCTTCTCCCCCTCGCACCCCCCCCCCGCCCCATAGTGTCTCTGGTTTATAGTTGATTTTGATTTTTACTTTTTTCTTCTTGCTTATTTCACTGAGCAAGATCCCTTCCAGCTCCATCCATGTTGCTGCAAATGGCATGAGTTTCTTTTTTGATTGCTGAGTAATATTCCATGGTGTATATGGACCACATCTTCTTGATCCAGTCATCTATTTTTGGGCATTTGGGCTGTTTCCAAAGCTTACCTATTGTAAATAGTGCTGCTATAAACATAGGTTCAGGAGTCCTTTTGAATTAATGTTTTTGTGTTCTTTGGGTAGATACTAGGAGTAGAATGGCTGGATCCTATGGAAGCTCCATTTTTAGCAGACTAAGGAACTCCATTGGACCAGTTTGCACTCCCACCAGCAGTTGGATACCATCTTATACCAGTGATAATGGCACATATTAAAAAAAACTAGCAACAACAAATGTTGGCGAGGATGTGGAGAAAATTACAGGTTTTTTTTAAAAAATTGTGGTAGCATTGGTTAATAAATAGTAGTAGATGAAATTAGAGAGTTATCTAGGGCCTTGATCACATAGGATCTTGAAGGGACTTTGGTTTTTACTCTGAGATCAGAAGTTGTTGAAATGTACTAAGGGGAGAAAAAAATCATACACATTGAAAAACTCAGTGTAAAGTTGATATTGTTAACAACTTTTGTTCATGACACACTGTCGTGATTGCTACAGGCATGTGTGGTGCCATCAATGCAACAGGCATGTATGGTGTTATTTTATATTATTAAAAAACTAAATATACTTGAACTTACTGTTCACTCCAGAACTTCAAAACCTAGATCTACTTAAAATTTTCAATGTAGTGCTTTTTCTAATTATTTATGGTAAATTGACTTCTGTACTTCTCTGGCTACTGTTATCATTAATTAAATGTACATTCCTAAATTATTTTTTCAAATTTACAAAAACCTTCATAATACAAATGTAGACAGAACAGAATATTGCTGCATCCTTTCATTTGTGTTATACAATCATCAATAGATAGCCAATCTTGCCTCATAAATTTCCCCTTCTCAATCCCATTCCAGAATACTTTTTTCATATGGTCGTGTCTCTATGTATTCGTTCATTCACCCTCCATTCATTCAATCATTTATTGATGTCACGTTGATCATAACACTACATAAGTTTTAGGCGTGCATCTTTAATTATTCCACCAATATAGTACATTAAGTTTACCACTAGTTCCAAAACAAACCCACACAATTTCATCCAGAAGTGGTACATAGAGCAATCAAACAAAGGAATTAACTAAACGAAGCAAAAATAAACTTAGAGACTATAATGCTGATTACTTTTTAAGCCACAATTTGCATATAATAAAATCTACCATTTTAAGTGCACATTTCTGTGAATTTTGATGAGGCATACAATCGTGTAAACTTCCATGACTGTCAAGATATCAAAAAAGAGATTTTTCCCATCTCGGAGAAAAATCCTATCTTAATCAATTCCTTACCTTCTCCCCCATTCTCTGGCAATGTCCTCTAGCTCTATAGTTTGCCTTTGTAAAAATGAAATATAAACACAACCATATAACGTATAGTCAGTGTATGAGTCTGACCTCTTTTAGGCTAATGCTTTTGAGATTAATCTCTGTCACTGAAAATATCTGTAATTCATTTCCTTTTATAGCATAGAATTATCCATTGTATGGATGTACTACTGTTTATTTATTCATTCACCAGCTAATGGCCATATTCTCCTCAGTTTTTGGCAATTGTCAGTAAAGTCACTTTACACATTCACATTCAGGGTTTTGTATGGAGGTGTATCTACATTTCTCTTGAGTAAATAGTCGGGACATTATGGCCGTTGATATTTAACCTCACTAGAAACTACAAAATTATTTTCCAAAGTGGTTGAATTATTTTGCTTTTACACCAGTAGTGAATGAAACATCTAGATGATCTATCACCACACCAGCTTTCAAATAGGAGGAACTAGGATCTTACTGTGATTTTAATATGACTCTTTCTAATAAATAACAATGTTGATCATCTTTTCGTTCTGCTTATTTGCCAGCTTTATTTGATTTTTAGTGAAGTATCTTTTCAAATCTGCTTTGACCTATTTTCTTACTGTTGAGTCTGATCATTCTTTGTATATCTTATTTAGCTCTGTTTTGCAAATATTTTCTCCCATTCTGTGAAATATTTTATTTTCTTCTCAGTGTCTTTCAAAGAGCAGATGTTTTTTATTTAATGAAGTACATTTGGTGAGGACATGAACTATTCCTGGGCCTGGGGAGCCAGGTGATTTTTCCATCTGTTTCTTTTTGGTTGTCATTTCCCTGGTATCAGCTCATGTTCTTACCTACAGGTGGTGATACTATTTTGCTTTCTTTTTTTTGCTTCCACCACCTTTCTCTTTGGCTGCTTCTCCATCCCACCTCTCTTGTGACCTCAAAAATCTCACTTTGATTATCAGTATCTGGTAGTTTTTAATTCTTTATTGGTTCAACTGCTTTAATTCTTCAGCTTTGCCACACACAAGTCACCCAAAGTTTCTTCCAGTTTGCTATAAATGGTAACATTTCATCTTTCCTGATAGCTGAGTAGTATTCCCCTGAGTGGATAGACCATATCTTCTGTTTATGGATGCCCACTAGTTTTTTAAAAGTATTTTATATTGTTGAATTGTCTCTATATATGCCCAGTATTGTTTTTATCATTCTCAGTTACTTTGCTACACATAATTCTCTCAAGTACTCTCAATTTCTTGAAAATGACTGCTTGCTTCATTTCCTATGACTGTATGGTACATCACCATTATCATATTGAGTGGAATCCTTCTATTCCCATCTTGATTAGACTTTAATCACAAATGGGTGCTAAAGCTTATCTAGTGCTTTCTCTTCATCTACTGATATTATCATGATTTTTATCTTTACTTTTGTTGATAGGGAATATTACATTGATTGATTTATACATACATTAAATCATCTTGGATCACTGGGGTAAATCCTGCTTGATCATGGTATATAATCCCTGTGGTATGTTGTTCAATTCAGCTTGCTATTATTTAATTTGTTGAAAATTTTTGTATTGATGCTTATCAAGGATATTGGTCTATAATTTTCTTGTGTTTTCTGTGTCTAGTTTCTGTGTTAGAGTAATGTTGGTATCAAAAATATTAGGGAGGATTCCTTTTCCTTGTTCTTTTAAGAGAAAATTTGAGCAAGATGGACATTCTTTTTTTTAAAAAAAGGTTTATTTATGTATGCATACAAGAGCTGGGGTAAAGGCCAGAGGTGTGTGTGGGGGGGGGGGGTTGAGAGGATTCACCAGAGACAGAGTGGAAAACAGAAGAGGAAGACTGACTGAAACACACTGCTGAGGGGAGCAGTGGGCAGACAGGAGAGATCTGTAGGTGCCATGTGGGTAGCTCCCTGGCCAGGGATCGAACTTGTGCTGCAGTGGCTGTGGATAGCTTCATAGGTTGCGTCTTAACCCTTTGTGCCATCAGGGAGGCCCTGGACATTAATTCTTTATTGAAAGTTTGATAAAATTCATTTGTAAAGTCATCTGGTCCTGGGCTTTTGTTTTTCAGAAGGTTTTTTATTAATCTTCAAATTTCCATGTTTGTACTAGGTTTGTCCATTTCATCTTTTTCTTCCTTGGTTAGTCTTTGTAGACTATATTAGTTAGAAATTTGTCCATTTCTTCAAGATGCTCAAATTTATTGGCATAAGTTGTTTATAGTATTCTCTGATGATCCTTTATTTCTGTACTGTCTGTAGTGATTTCTCCTCTTTCATTTGTGATTCTCTTTATTAATATTTTCTCTCTTTTTTGTTAGCAGAGCTAGATGTCTATTTATTTTGGTATCTTCTTGAAGAATAAACGGTAAGTTTCACTGATATTTTGTAGTCTTTTTGATCTCTATTTCACTTATTTCTGCTCTTCTTTTTTTACATAATTTCCTTCCTCCTACTAACTTTGGGTTTTGTTTGTTCATTTTTTCCAAAATGCTTTCAGTGTAACAATTAGTCTGTTTATTTGAGATTTTATTGCTTCTTAATATTGCCCAGTACTCCAATTATCTTTTCCCTTAGGAACTCTTTTACTGCATCTCATAGATTCTTGTAGCTTGTGTCATCATTTTCATTGTTTCTAGTTATTTTTTAACTTCAGCTTTAATTTTCTTTTTTTATCCAATAGCTATTAAGCAACATATTCTTTAATCTTTATATATTCACAATTTTTCCTGTTCTTCTTTTTCCTTAGGGTTGATTTCTATTTTTATGGCATTGTGGTCAGAGGAGTTAGCAGGTATAATTTCAATCTTTGTGGTTTTATTGTCAATTGACTTCTGTCTCAAGATATGGTCTAATCTTCAAGATGTTCCATGTACACTTAGAAAAAAATGTGTATGCAGCAGGTTTTTTTTTAAAGATTTATTTATTTATTTATACAAGCACTGGGTACAGACAGAAGCACGGGAGGGTGAGAGAATTCAACAGAGCCAGAGCGGAGAGCAGAACAGGCAGACAGACGAAGTAGACTGCTGAGGAGAGCAGTATGCAGCAGTTTTTGATGAAGTGTTCTATAGACATCTCTCAGACCTATTTGGTACAGCTCCTCATTTAGAGATGTTTCCTTAATTATATATTGTCCTGTTGATCTATCCCTTGTTGTAACTGGGTGTTAAGGGACACTAATGTTATTGTGTTGTTATCAATATCTTTCTTAACTCTGGGATTCCCACCCTACATGGGCAGTCACCTGTCACAATTCAGGACATAGAATTGAAACTCACACAAGTGAATAACTGAATGGTGCACTAGATGGAGTTACTTGGGATTTCCTTCCCCACATTAGCATCTAGTGTCAAAGCCACATTTTCTCTGTCAATAACCATCTCTGTGTTCTTGAGCTAATCTCTTGAACTCTAAAAGTTTATTCTGAGAGCTAATATTTAGTTTTAAAGTTCTTTGAATAGCATATGAATGGTTCCCTGGAAAGTCATTTCTCTGAATGAAAGTTCATTGATCTCGTGAAAGCTTGTATATTTTTTCATTGTTTTTTTCTACCACTTTCCCCTTTGCTTCCTTCCTTATGGCCTTCCTTTTCTCTTTTTTTAGAAACCAGCCCCAAATCTACCACATTATCTCTAGTGAATGTCCATCCTGCAGGTCAGAAGTGAACTATGCTCAGATCTTCTCCGCTTTGCTCTCTTGAGAGATCATCTCTCTGAAGCTCAAACAATGGGGATCAGGCTCCTCTTTACAAAAGCCAGGAGTAGGCTCTTAGAACCTTTTCCCTTGGAAGCATGTGGTCTTGACGGGTGCAAGGAGACTGAGAAGATGACAAAAGCTTTATCCAAGCTGGTGCGGGCTTATCCTTTGGGGAGGAGCTCTCCTTCCCCCTCCGAGCTCATTGCCTTTATCCTGTACACATGTACTTCATTGAGCTAAAGCTGTAGAACAGTGCAGCCTTGATTTATGAGAGCTGTGTTTCTTCCCTGATCCCGGCTGGCACAGTGCTGGAGGCTTTGCTTTCATGTGTCCATGTTAGGGGGCAACTGGCGACCAGCTGTTGGAAACTGGTTTAAGAAAATAATAAAAATTAAAATACTCGTGGACTATCCTGTCATTCTAGGTTTCTGGTACCTGCCATCAACCTTGGTATAAATAAGGGAGTCTTTCCCCTTTGGAATGAGATTTCTCTAGTCAGATAGATTTATATTGTGCTGGAATGATTGGTGGGTACCAAGGGGGTCTCGCCTGAGGGCTAAGTTAATAATTGAGACTGTTAGAATAATAACTCACATGATCCCCACCCCCCTTTATCCCTGAAGGGTCCTCAAGTATTACATGTATAATATACTCCCAAGCCTGGAGCTCCTGCTAAATTCAGCTGCCTCTGGGATGGAAGTTAACACCTGGGAGAGAGTTGTCATGGGGAGAGGCAGAGCCCTATGAGGCTCCCACCTAGGTGAGGAGCTACCTTGGGGGAGGAGCTGACTGCAAAGTTGTTTGAGTAGAATAGCACCCTCACATTCATGAGCAGTGTTGTAGAGAGGGCAGAAGGAGAAGTTCTCTTTAATACTCATTGACCATGCCTCCCTTGGTGGTGCAGGGGTTTAGTCTTAGCACTGTCAAGCTATCGCCAGCCACTGTGGCGTGAGTTCAATCCCCAGCCAGGGAGCTGACCCACATGGTGCAGCAGACCTCTCCTGCCTTGCCCGCTGCTTCCCTCAGCAGTGTGTTTCAGTAGATCTGCCTGTTCTGCTCCCCACTATGTCCTTAGTGAGTACTCTCACATCCGCACCTCTGACCTGCATCCAAGTATGCATAAATAAATCAATCTTTAAAAAAAAAAAAACCCTGTTAATCTCTGAATGTTCTGGGTTCACAGGCCCCTTGTTAATATCTTGTGTACTAGTTCTGTGGCACAGGTCAACCAGCTCTGTGCATTTGACTACTTATTTGTTTATAACATTATCTCTTCTATGCTTTGAAGAAAGAGTTGAAATGGTTTACAATAAAATACACGTAGAACAAGTTAGGTAATATTTTAATGGAATGTGAAAGTCGTGTAGGTTGAGGAGAAAATAAACAACAAAATCTTAAGCCAGCATTTGTCAACTAAGTTGCTCTGGTAATTAGTTCTGCTGGGTGTAAATAGGTATTACTTGAAAACATTGCTCTGTAATCAAACGAATTAAGCAAACGTCGGGTGAAGAAAAGCTAACAGATATATATATATATATTACTACAAATTTCCTGGGCCCTATAATTTGCTAAAAAGTACTATAATCTTCCAAGAGAGGGATACCACTACGTGTTTTTTTCATGGTGTTCTGTAGAACACATTTTGTGAAAAATGGACCTATGCCAAAATGATTTCTGGAAGAGACCAGCAATTTAAGATCCAAATTCTTTAGGAATCAAGGCAACTTGGGCATTTATGATGAAGGAATATTCTAGCTTTTCAGATAAGAATGACATTTATTTTTGAAAATAACATTTAAAGGATTTATACTATGTATACTTTTTCAAAGGGTACTGGGTAATGTTGTCACAGTGGCTTGTAGAAAAGACAAATATCCTTTCATTATGGATATTTCTTATTTTGACCCATAACATGATATGGAAAATACTGGCGAGTGTATAAACAAAAAATACAAATTCCTAGCAAGAATTGCCAGATAAAGTATTGAACACCCAATGAAATTTTATTTCCAGATAAACAGCACCTTTTTTAGTATGAGTATGTCAAAAAATTACATCGAATATATTCATACTATAAAATTTTTCATTTGTTAGTTGACATTCAAATTTAATGGGCGTCTTGCATTTTTATTGGCTAAGTCTAGCATCCTTCTAGAAAGTCAAGTTCCGAGTCATGCATTTGAATCACACCGCAGCCCCCACTGCGTAGTCATCTTCATGCCTGCCACTGTCATAGCCCTCTCTCAATTAACCCACACTGATCGGAGAATCCACAGGTTGTCAAGTCTGTCTTCGCCTTTCCCACCACCAAGCTTCAGGAGTCCTAGCTCTTATCTCTGCATTTCCCTGGGAAATGGGCTGGCTGACCCTTTGGAATACTCCCTAGTTGGCACTTAGCCCGTCCCTGAAGCCAATGGTCAGCCTAACGAAGGAACATTTATTTGGCTGTCATGAGCCAGCAAGGATTTTTGCCTCCTATGCAAGCCCCCTAGTATTTATCACACCATCTCTGTACTTGCAGTATATTATTAGCCTTTTATGCCTTCTCTGTCACCTGTTGAAATGAGAACGCAAGGTCTCTGGGCCTCTGCAGCCCTTTTCCCTTACATTAACTTAAGTCACACCAGATGTGGGCCTTTACTGCTTAGGAAGACTAATTGATTTCACTAGACACAATACTTCCATTGTTTTCTTTTTTTCAGACACAAATAAACAGTGTGGTGAATTTTCTCTTCCTTCTTCTCTCCTCTGGCCAAGAGAGTCGAAGGTTATTTAATGAAAAGCATCCAGAAAGTGTCACCCAAAAATCCATGGATGAAGTGCATCTACTGCTGAAGAAGAAAGAAAAGAAACGAGGAGGATAAGGGTTGCAGGGAAGAGGGAAGGAAGCCTCTCAGGGACCGGCAGTAACTCTGATGGATGGCTGGTGTGTATAAGACATTATTATTTGTTATGTGAATGTAGGGAGATGGCAGCCGAGTTGAGCAATACACCTGCTGGGCTCCAAGAAGCCAAAACAGCTGCACACATTGATTTAGAAGCTTGCTACTTGGGGCTCCAGGAACGAATCAAGCGACAGCTCATAAAAAAGGAGGGTTTTATGATTCCCCCCCTCCCTTTCTGTAAGCAAACGGCCACATCATATGTTTTCCTAACGCAGTCATAACTCAAAATTAAATCCCAACCCAAGGTGTCAGCCTGGTGCCATGTCAGAATTGTAATGGCTTGTTTTAAAGGTCGCCATGGAGATGGTGGAGCAAGGGTGGGGATAGGTCTGGGAGGTGGGAGAGGGTAAGTAGCGAGTGGTCTTTGCCTCAGTGTGTAGGCACTTAAGAACAATTAGCTATAGGGTTTTGCTTTGTTAAAAAATTTGCTAACTAGCAAGGTTTAATTGGTAATTTTATGCTAATTACAAACTGAAATTCACTGATGTTACAAGGCGCTAGGGAGAGAGCCTGTCAAAGTGAGTAGCCTGGTGCAGGGGAGGGGATATGTGCTTCCAAGGTCATGCTCCCCACTGGGTGCTGGTTATACAAAATGGAATGGAGTCAAATGCTTTAGGTAAATGTTGAATGAAAGTGCCTTCAAAAGGCCTGTCAAGTTTCTCCAAAGCTACAGCCTGACTACACATGGCCAAGGTGCTTATAAGCCCCAGTGGCCTCCAGGCAGTTTTCACCCCAAAGATAAGGACATGTAGGAAGGACATCAGGCAAGCTTCTGTAGGATTTGATGGCATCCTGGATTTCATTCATCTTAACTAGTTATTGGGCCTTAGAATGTCATGTCATGAATTTCCATAGATAAATGAATGAATTTGTGAATGAAGAACTCTGATTAGTGCCTCATCGATAATCGTGCTCTATCAGTCTAACCTCAGTAAGAGAATAAGGCAGTGCTACTCTGCCAAAGCCCACGGTGGCATAATCCCAAGATCCAGATGTGTGTGGAGCCTCTCACCTTGACCTTCTGCTTGAAGAGACATCCTCTGTCCACCTGCTCTCTGCCATGACTCAGAAGGCAAGCGATCCCCAGCCTGCATTCTCTCCGGGACTCTGCGCCTCTGGCTGTCTACAGAACACACTGCACTTACATTTCACATGCCTCTTCCCCTGTGTCCCTCAAGTCCATAACTTCCTTCTCACCTCTGCTGCCATTTCCTTTCCAGGCCCTATTACCTCGCGCCTCAGCTGCGAGCTTTCCTTCATGTTCCATCTCTTTCCCTCTGGCCTCCAAGCTCTCCTTCCATCCAGCAGGTGTAACACACACAGCCCCTTGCTGCCAGGGTAAATTCCCCCAATTACGACATGTTTCCCAAAGCTCCTGTCACCCCCTTATTTATTTCCCATAGAATAAAATTCACATCAGGTCATCGGGCATTCAAGGAAAAATCTTGCCTTCCTAACTGCATTTCCCACTGGTAAAAGACAAATATTTTGTGTTAGCAAAAATAACATTAAATATCAATAAAATATTATTAAATATTAATAAAATATTAATCAAAAGAAAGCATCCATCACCGTGTTGGGCATTTTACTTGCATATTTTTTTCTTGCTAGTCTTAGGGTATTCCTGTAAGGTAGGGATTGTTATTATTTTATCAGATGATGAAACGGAAGCTTTGTATCATGCCCAAATTAACAAACACAGGAGCTGGAATTTGGCCAAGACAGATCCTGACCCCACAGGTTCTTAGAAACTGTCCCCTCCTGCTATTTAGAAGGCAGAGATTTACAAAGCAAACTTCTATTATCAGGACAAATCCTCAGCTATTTAGAGCTATTAGTGAAGGGTTAGACAATCTTTCTAGTGAAACCAACACAGAGACAAGACCCTTGAAGAAATAACGTCATCACTGTAGGTTCATTTATGTAATAAAGCCCCCAAGCAAGGGGCCAGTTGGCCACCATGTTTTGAACCTATGACCCATGTAGAGGCATGAAACTGAAATAGGAGACCCGCCCCGCTGGGGGCTCTAGCCCTTGGCCCAGCGCACTGCTAGGGCCATGCAAACAGCAGCAGGTGGTGCGCGTTTCACTGCCTCACCCAGTGGCTTCACTGAGGCTGGGGCTGCAGGTAGAGGCCAACCTTGGGGATCTGGTGCCTGGAGCTTGCAATGGACCAGGTGGGAGCCGTGAGCTGATTGGTCCAATCAGGCTGGTGGGCGGAACTGGGAAAGAGACAGCTGGGCAGAGCCAACTTGGGGTTTGCTGGGACTGGGCTCCTGGGCTCCTGCACTCTCTGAGACTTGCCTGGCTTGGGCTTGCTCAGGCCACTCTGAACTTGCTCTGACTTGCCTGCTAGGACTCACTGGACTCACTCGCTTGGACTGGACACTTGCTCTCTTGGACTGATGCCCTCAGATGTGTCCAGCAACCACCCCTGAAGAAAGAAGAGAAGCTGAAAAGCGTAGCAGAGAAGCCAAAAAGCTTCACTGAGGCTGGGCTGACTGCCCGCACCTGTCGCTGCCTCTGACCCTGCCTGAAAGGAGCACCAGGCCTGGGCCGGTGTCTCAAAGAGCTGTTTGTTGTTGGGATGGGCTGGACACTCAAAGAGCTGTAACGCTGCTGACCAGGTAACTGGCACTGCTGCCCAGTGCTTCTGACAGGTGTCCAGGTCACCTCTGAGAGCTGTCCATTGTCTGGAGGCCTCACCCCCATTGTTGCCTGGTCCTACATCATGTGCTGTCCACCCCAAACTTCACGCTGTTGCTGGGGCAGCCATGGCATCATCTCAGCGGCCCTGCCTGTGGGCGCCTCCAGTTGTGGTGAGTTGAGTCCTGGCCCTCTGCTTGCTGACTACCCTGAGCTCCAGGCCCTTGTTGACAGGACAGCACCATCTTGGATGAATGGCTTTCTGTTTAGGACTTTGGATGCTGTGGACACTGTCTAGATTGAGTAACTGGCCAATGGTGGCCTTAACAACTCTTGGATTTCCCCAGTTGTTAAATCAACCCCATTGTTGTTCCCTGAGCCTGAGTGGTCTGCAGTTGTGCATGTGAGTGAAGAACTCAGTGACCTGTCCTCCATAGGGCACTGCCTGCTGGACGGCTCTTGCCCTGTTGGAGCCCCCATACACTCTTTCACTGCGTAATTGAAGTAATGAAATTCTCTTCGCCACAAGTCAGGCTTGGTCTGATGGGCTGTCTGATGCCTGCACACTGAGGATCCTTTGGGTGGGTTTGCTCTGCACCTGCAGACATCTTGTGCTCTGCTATACCCATGTTTCCCTTTTCCCAGGATTCCCTCCATTTTACAACAGAAACTCCCTTACACTAAAAATTTGGGAAGAAACAGAATTAAACTCTGACCACTGAATTGCACTCCCTTTGCCCCATTCCTGTGATTAACCAGCAACTGACTCCAACTGCTTTCCTGGGAACTTGAAAGTTGAATTATGTTACATCTTAATAAAATTCTCTGAGTCCCTGTGAGGCTGAAGGGACATCAGAAACAAACCTACTGATTGCTGGAGAGAACACCCTGCTGGGAAAGCTGAACACCTTGACCCCTGTTGCCTAGACTACTGCCTTCTGGCTGAGCCAGAGGCAGAGATGATTAACACAGTCATTAAAACCAGTTATGCAAATTTCACAAGGTGGAGAACCACAGGTCAGGGGTGGGGGTGGGCAGAGAGGACTAACAGTGTTTTGGTTTTTTTAAAGATTTATTTATTTATGCATACAAGAGCTGGGGTACAGGCCAGAGATGCAGGGGATGAGAGGATCCACCAGAGACAGAGTGGGGAACAGAACAGGCAGACTGACTGAAATACACTGCTGCGGGGAGCAGCAGTGGGGCAAGACAGGAGAGGTCTGCTGTGCCCTGTGGGTCAGCTCCCAGGCCCTCAGGGGATCAAACTAGCCAAGCAGAGGCTGCAGATAGCTTCTTAGTGCTGTGCTTAACCCCTGCGCCACCAGGGAGGCCCAGGACTAACAGTCTTTACAGTAAGCCAATTAAACTCCTACCTGAGAAATTCCACCTATGGACAGTATAGAAAATGCAGCCTGTGCTTTAGAAAATGCACCCCTGTCCTTTAGAAAATGCAGCCTGTGCTTCCCTGCACCTATCCTGGTGTCTGTGCCCGGTTGTAGAATTCATTCCCCAAGGGATCCAAGAACTGCCCACAGGGTCCCACATGACCTTCATTGCTGGCACAACAGCTATGGCCAGTGCCTACTCAATAAACAGCTAATTGATAGCGTGAGGAAGTCTGCAGTGAACTATACTAGGGTCACCTTTTATACCTTATTTATCCTCTTGGCATTAAAACTTAATTTAGTACCACTTCACTTTTTTAAAATAGTCATCCTTTAGCTTTCTTTGAGCTAAGATTTGACACCCTTGAAACTCTTCAGGATACTCTCCTTTTCCCTCAGACTCCCTGGAATTGTGGAGCAGGTGAGCAGGAAAGCACTGGCTGTAATGGTAGAGAAGATAACATCAGACTTGGCCACTGCACTAGGCAATTCAACAATATCTCCCTTCCAGTGGTAATGTTGCAAGATGGCGGACCATTCCCAGCTTCTGCTGCTCGTCTTCAGTGTCTCTGTTCAATGCTTTCACTAGAGGGGTCTCCTTAGACTCTGCTCCATGCCTGAAACAGCCCAAGCCCTTCCCAGGTTAACGTCCTTCATCTATACTACCTTGGTTACTGGCCTGTGGGTAAACAACCAAGATGCCAAGAATTATTTTTAAGGTGTGTCTGTCTTTGAACCTAAAGCCATAGATTTCTAACTGCTTGACATTGCAGGGTTTAAGGGGGGAGGGCAATCATGGGGTTGTAGCAGGAGGGCATCCCTGCATCCTGGAATCCAATGCCTTTGCCTTGTGAAGGGTCAGCTCTGATGTGAGCATCTATTGCTGGGGACCACCATGAATATATCATACAGATGAGTTACCAGAACCAAAAGACTTAGTACAAACATTTTGGCAACTATTAAACACTTCCCCAAGAGAAAAATAGCAGCTTCTATTAATAGCACATAGTGGGAATTCTAATTTTTGAAATAGATTGTTGAGAATTTTAATTTTACAGGTGATAAAAGAGGGAAAGTGTATCTCAGGGAAGATGTGGAGGAAGGATTCTGGATTTGCGCAGTCATAAGTAAAGGGGAGAGTTTGTCAAACCCCTCATCGTAAAATATCTCATCATATTCAATCTGTGGGGATGGTTATGTTCCTAGATGAGATTGACATGCTAAAAAATTTTAAAAAAATAACCGAGTTTGTTTACCAAAGATTAGTATAAAAATTAGTTGTCAGATTGCTGAGAGGTGTGTCTGAAGATGGGTAAATTTTGTTAAAATAGCTTTTCTATTTTGTATGGGGTGTTGCCAGAAAACTGGTTCCAAGAGGGTAAATATATATTGCGTAGCAATCGAAAAAGCAAGGGACACCAGAGTCTGGAGGAAAAAAAAATACAACATTGGAGATGATTACAGAGGCAACATGGTGACATATTCCAAAGACAGATTTCTTCTAGTTGACTCCCTACCTTTGTTAAATGAATCACTGGGGCATTAAAACTTCAAGTTAATTTAAGTAGATCACATATGTGTATCCTGAAGTACACATCATTTAATTCTGAGAACTTAATTCTGCTATCTTAGCTCAGTCTCTGGGCACAGATGAATATCTGTCTAATTTGTTGTGTGACAACGTGATCTATTGGGTCTTTCTGTGTTGTGGTTTCTTCAATTATGAAATATGAATATGATCATAGAAATTTCCAAGTAATTGATAAAAAGAATTTGACAGCATTTTGCACATATAAATGCCAAATGCTACATAAGAGAGCTATATTTCTAGGAAAATGTTATCAACTGTTTTCTTTATGAAGATTGAATTTTCCCACAGGATGTTCCTAAAATTAATCTGCTATATGAATAAATTATTAAACCATATGACTGCATGGGCACTATGATAACTGCCAGATTAAGTGAATTGATGAGGTGTTTTTTTTTTTTTTACACTATGTCTATGACTCCCTCCGATTGCAAGCACTTTATTATTCTGCATTTTTAATGACCTATATCCCATAGGGGACATTTTCAAAGAATTCTATCATGTCTTAAAGCCTTATCTGACATTAATAATAAAATTAAGGCTGTAGTTATATAGGTCTAACCCAAGGATTTTCTTTATTTTTATTGTATTATTTTTTAAAGAGGTAACCTTGCTTTACAGCATTCTATATGCTTTAGGGTATAGCTTCACACCTCCTTGAATTATGTAACCATACCACAGTCACCACCAAAGCATCCATAATTCTCCACCATAGTTCATTGGGCCTGTACCCCCATTTGTTTCCCTTCCCCCTCTAATAGTCTTAATTCTACTATCACATTTCTAGAGTTTGTTTTGCTTCTTTATATTCTACTTAACAGTGATGTCATCTTGTATTTTTCCTTCTCCTTCTGACATTTTACTTAGCACAACCCCCTCCAGTTCCTTCCATGTTGTCATAAGTGGTAAGAGTTTATCTTATCATTTTTTTATAGCAGAGTAGTATTTGCAAGCACTTGCTTGTGTGTGAGTGTATGTGTGTGTGTGTGAGTGTGAGTGAGAGAGAGAGAGAGAGAGAGAGAGAGAGAGAGAGATAATCCACTCATCTGTCATTGGGCACTTAGTTTATTTCCATAACTTAAGTATTATAATAGTGCTTTAATGAAGATGAGAGTACATATCTACCTCCAAGAACAGAGTTACTCTTCCAGACTTCAAACTATATTATAGATGGTAATCAAACACTATAGCATTGGACTAAAAAATAGAGACTAGTGGAATCAAATTAAAAGTTCAAAAATAAGGCTACAGTAATGGAGAGTTAGTTTTTCCTCCTGGGAAAGTTCTTGGGTTTTGTTTCTTTCTGTGAACCCTATTAATGCAAATTTGGTCTTCTTGCTGTTGTTCCACAATGTTGTGTCAGGCAACACCATACTGTCAAAGAAATGGGAGTCCTGGAGCAAACTGCAATGGCAAGATGCTGCTGAGAAGCAGATAAATGAAGCCATCTGATATTTCTCTTTTTTTCTTATGACTTATTTTGCTTAGCATAACCCCTTCTAGCTCCATGCATGTTGCTGCAAATGGCATGAGTTTGTTTCTATTACTGAGTAGTATTCCATTGTGTAGATATCCCACAACTTTTTAAACTCAGTCAAGTCTTGCTTACATTTTCCTAACAACTGAAAAAGCAGTCAAATGTTAAATTTGGTTGTAGAACATTCTACTCTATCGGTCTACACTTTGCTATCAGTATAAGAGAAATTTGTCTATTATACCACTTCATCTTTTGGAACTTGAATGGTGTGTGTGTGTGTTTTTAAAAGTGGGAAGGGCCATAACAAATGAACCAAGAAAGTGAGAGAATAAAAATAAAGAAAGAGCATTCAATGGAGAAAGTGCCTAAAGACAGATGCCTCATACTACATGCCTGTAAATTTGATTGCATATGTGTAAAGTTGTCCATTATACACTTAAGTTTTGTCAGTCACTCAGCATGTGTTTAGCGGGAGCATGCTGTGAGACTCACACCATTCTAGAGGTTATGAAGTTGACCTCAGGGACAAGCTTTGCACTGGATATAATCCTATCAGTGACCTGACACAGCCTTTTTGGACTAAGATTCTAGGATGAAAAAAAAAAAAAAAAAAAAAAAAGAAAGATGAGTGAGAAGAGCCAGAAGGCCCCCACAAGCAACTTCAGTTGATTGAAACCATCCCCTCTCCCATGAAACACTCATTTTGACTTTACTGTCGGGAGATAAAACATCACTCTATTCCCCCCTCCATGTGGAGATGTTTTATAGATAATGCTGCTTGTACCAGAGACCCTTCTCTGCAAGATGGAGCCTCTCCCTGTTCCGAATCTCAGTGGTTCATCAGGCTGAGCAGAGTAGGGCAAGAAAGAAGGTGTGGTCAGAGGCTGCTGGATGTTACTTCCACTGAAGAAAGTGAGGGTTGTTAGGTGAAAACCAGGAGATTGTTCTGATTCTGTATCACAGCCTAAGGCTCTCGACTCCAAAACGGGAATGAATGACCTGCCTCTCAACAAGAAGGCAAGTACTGAAGTGAAATCTACTTATCTACCAAGTGGAGACCTAGTCCTTTGCATGAAGTTCCTAGTTTATTTATTACTATTACTGTTATCATTATTAAAATGAATGACATTTGATCTATCCCACATGGCAAATACTGTACTAAGCAACTGACATATATGAATTTATTTAATTTATTTTTGAGATAACATTGGTTTATTACTCTGTATATGATTCAGATGTATTGGATCACACCCCTTCAGAAGTATGCTCTTATTTAATACACATAAGTCATTTTTTAAAAAGATTTAGTTATTTATGCATATAAGAGCTGGGGTACAGGCCAGAGATGTGGGGGTGAGAGGATTCACCAGAGACAGAGTGGGGAACAGAACAGGCAGACTGACTGAAATACACTGCTGAGGGGAGCAACGGGCGAGACAAGAGAGGTTTGCTTCACCATGTGTGTTTCTCTCTGGCCAGGGATCGAACTTGTGCTGCAGAGGCTGCGGATTGTTTCATAGTGCGGTACTTAACCCCTTGTGCCACCAGAGAGGCCCACATAAGTCATTTATATGGGTAATATTATTCCTGCTTTGCAGATTAATGCACTAAGGTTGCAAAATTCTATTCAATGCAAAAGCCCGTGGGCTTCATTACAAGGTGATCATAGAATTAAAGAATATGAGGTATTTGAAGAAAACTCATAAATCATCTAGTCTGGCTTTCCATGTAATCCAGGACTTCTTTCAGCCCTGATCAATGTTTAATCAGTGTTGTGTGAATGTATGTCAGGGCGGGGGGTGGTGAACTAGGGAAACTCTGTATCCAAAGTCACCCGGGCTTTGATTTCCCTCACTGACCTAATAGCTATTCAGTACCATGTTCTTTACGATCTTCATATTTAAGGTTTTCCTGGCCACTTTTTTGGTTTGGTTTCTGATTTCATGCCATCGTAATCAGAGAAGATACTTGATGTGATTCCAGTATTCATGAATTTATTGATATCTGCTTTGTGAACCATCAGGTGGTCTTTCCTAGAAAATGTTTCATGAGCATTTGGGGAAAAAGTGTATATTCAATTATAATGTTGTGTTAGCTCATCTGGTCTAATTCTTTAATTAAAGCTGTTATTTCCTTGTTGATTTTCTTTATTGTTATCTGTCCATTGATGTATGTGGGGAGTTGAGGCCCTTTACTTCTATTGTGTTGCTGTCCACATCAGTGAGTTAGGTTTGTTAATACTTGCTTTATACAGTTTGGTGATCCTTCATTTGGCACATGTATATTAATGAGCATTTTGTCCTCCTGATCTATTGATCCCTTAATCAATGCCCATCCTTGTATCTTCTTACCATTTTACCTGGAAAATTTTTATCTGATATAAATCCTTTTTAGGGTCCCATTTGCTTGTTCGGAATTGTTTGCCAACCTTTTACACTGAGCCTGTGCTTATATTTTGAGATCAGATGAGTTTTCTGGAGGCAACAGAAATTTGGATTTTGTGTTCTGATCCAACCAATCATCTTTTGATGGGTGAATTCAACCCATTCTGGGTGATTATTGACATATGAGGATTGGCTATGGCCATTTTGTCTCAGTGTGTGCCTCAAAGGGTTTCTGCTCCCCACTCCCTTGGCTGAGCTGGCTGCCTGCCATTTGTGTCCCCCACCCCGGACTATTGTCTCCAAATGTTTTCCTCTACTTACTTCCTGTTCAATGAAGCATAAGGCTCCTCTGCTCAGTCTGTGTTGGTATCTGATGCTCAAGAGGTGTTTCATTTTCACCCCAGCCACAGCACACTCTCAGTGTGATTTCCCTCTGGTTGGCTGTTAGATATTCCTCTTGGAAGTGAAGCAAGGAAACGTCTCTGTTGCCATATGCTGATGTCATCAATAAAACTTAGTTTTCTTCTCATCTCTGTGGGTGTTCTAGAAGTCTTTTCCCCTTAAAGTAGAATTTGAAATTTTCAATCTTTAGTCTTGAGTGGGCTGACAGCTCTTGTCTATGAAGAAGGTCTTGGTCTGTACCAGTGTGGTTATTGGTGTACCATGCTAGCTATTAACAATAGGGTGTGGGTTTGTCCCTCCATCTGTTTGACTTTCAGGAAGTTATTTTGTCTCTGTGACTTCTGGTGTTCTCATTTGTAAATTAGAGATAATAATAATTACTATAAAGGATGGTTTTGAGGATTAATTTAGAAACTGCTTGTAGAAAGCTTGAAATAGACATGGTAAATAGTTAGTACTGAAAAAATTTATTTGGAAATTATTTCATATATATCTTTTATATTCCAGTCAGTGCTTATTATAACACCTGTTTTCTTGGAGGTACTCAAATAAATGTGTTGAATTAAAATGTTACCGATACAGCACCAGAAGTCTATGTATACAGAGTACTTCTTTTTTACTAGCCTGTTAATGATATTTCTAAGTATTTCTCAGAGTCATCCCTTGCACTTCAACTCCACCCTAATTCTGGCTTTTATAATCTCTTGCATAAACTATTGCAATAACATATAAGTCATCTTTCTTGGCTCCAGACTCCCACACCAGTTTATCCTACATATTGTTACAAGCTTTGCTTTCCTAAATACAATTCCATTCACGTAATTACACTTCTTAGAACCTTCAGGGGCTTCATATTTCCAAAGAATTAAACCCAAATTCTTTAGTGTGGTGCTCAGACTATCCCTCTGGGATCAAGAATGATTTTCCATCTTCAGAGGCCTGTCCTGTAGCTGTCCTCTAGCTGGCTTGCTATTCGCTGACATATATTAATTCTCAAGTCTTTATGCTTTTGTTCAGATAATTTCTCATTCAAGAAATGTACTCCCCCATCAGCCAATTAAAATTTATCTAAGTTTCAGTTAAAATGCTACCCCCTCCGTGATGTCCTCTCAACACTGAAATATGAAAACCAAACCAAACCAAAGAACACTCTCTCCCTTTATTTCATTGCTGCCATGTATTGGATTCCTATCTTTCATATGGCACTTCCCCTGTTACCTGTGTTCATATCACATCTCAGACCAAAAAAAAAGGAAACACACCTCCTTATAATGGTAAAAATAGTTGTAGGTCCTTTGAGTTATTAAGAACACACTTTTAAGAATCTGTCAGACTTATATCAAGTCCCAGTTAGCTGTATGGTCTTAAAAATTTTTTAACACCATTGATCCTCAATATCCTTATCTATAAAATAGAAATCATTGTACTGTTATGAAGAGTACACTAAATTAAAACTTTTGGTTCAGAAGGAGCATGATGTACAGTGCTATTGCTACTAGTGTGGAAGGCACAGCCAGTATGAGACTCGGAATTATACAGACTCAGGTCCAATGCCATTATAATTATCGTGTAATGTGTTTATAATCATGTATTATGTTTTTATTATAATTATATCACCTTCGTCTTTAGGCAAACCATTTAGCCTCTGTTTCGTCATTGGTATTAATAATAGATATTAATTATGGGACTTACTTTTGTTGGAGTTAGAAAATGACAGCAAATCCTTGATAAGTACTTATGAATGAGAAATTGTTCTAAATGCCTTACCTGTGACAATTCATTTCATTCCCAAATGAAATTTATAAGGTGGATGTTACCACTATCCCCTTTCTATAGGTTAGAGAACTGAAACAGGGGTTAAGTAACTTGCTCAAAAGCAAACCCTAAAGAAATTGTAGTATTGTTTAAACTCCACAGTCTAGATTCAGGGTCTAAGCTCTCATAACACAGGGAATGAAACTGAGTTCCTGGCATGTGGAAAGTTTTTAATGCTTGTTGTAATAAATGTTAAGTGCCTCCTTCTCCCCTTCCCTGTGTCAGGAGAGAAACCATGTTTTACTTAACTATGCAGCTTTGAATTGAACTGTTCTCAAAAGCCAATTGTATATCTTCCTAATTCCACATCAGTAATGGCACTTCGGTAGCTTGAAATGGATTATGAGAAAGTATTTATTTCAATGGAATAGGTCAATGCCAAAATGAGTCCTGGATTTCACAATTAAATCAATAAATTGCTTTTGGGGGGTTCAATTTGGGTTTCCACTATTTGAAATCCAAAGAACCTAGGAAATCTGATACTTTAGCTACTTCAGATATTTGGGGGACACTGAAGCTGCTGGGGGGGGGGGTGGTTAGGGAAATGCAATAACACAATATCCAAAAGCTCATTACCTAGGGAGACAGCAGTATTGTGATAACCCCTAGGTCTTCTATTTTGGGAATGGTGTGGCATTTCTTTTGTTCCTAAAGTTCTGCTTCACCAAATTGTTTACATAAATACTCAGATTTGTTGTTCCGTGTGTTTAGCACACAATCTGAGGTTAAGTTGGGGAGAGCAAAGCTCATGGATTTTTAATGTAAGGATTTAATTATTGGTCACTAGAGGTGTGAAATATTTTACAGGTATGGGTAGTTGATTGTTAAATGGAGGTGACTGCTGCTATTGTTGCTTCTATTATGATTCTAACAGCTAGACAAGTTGACTCTTTTGCCAAAGAATGCTGCAACAAAACAATCTAAAACAAAACAAAGAATTTCTTTTGTTTGCAGATGGCAATGTGGGTGGTCATAAGGACCCATAAGATTTTGTTTAATTTGTTAGATTCCACTTTATAAAAGTTTGTTTGTAATGATGCTTTATACTTTCATTACTTTTTATATTTTTCAAACTCAAAAGATTTTAAAATACATTATTTCTTTTGAGCCTCATAATTCCTCCTGCAAGGAAAGGGCAGTACTGGGAAGGTAAGTGAGCTGTTTAATGTCACAGTCAGGTAATGCCAGAAAGGGAATAATAAGTGACTAGAATGTCAATCATTGATCCTCTTACACTACTCTGAGCTGCTGGTAGGTTTCTCATAGCATTCCTCTGGGTGGGCCTCTTTAGTCCTCCAGGTGTTTGAGAAGCTGATCAAAATAAAAAGCAAATTTACAAAAGAAAAAAACACACAATTTTATTCTCTTGCACATTTGAATCTGCAATAAAATGCATAAAAATGAACCAGAACTGGAAGGAGAAATGTCAGTTTCAATAGCACACATACCCAGTTATTCACATAGTACAGTGATTTATTTCATTGTTTCTATGGATGAAATTAAAATAAGATCACCCAGGAATGTTTAACTTGGTGTTTTAGAAAATTAGACGATTTTTACTTAAACATCTCAAGCCAAATTGAAAGATGATCACATGTCACTTGTCGCTATGTGTCCTACTACCAGGACAGCCTTCTTTTAAAAAATATTTATTGAAAACTGAATACATGCGAGGCACTAGGCCCCATGCTGAGAAGAACTGAGAGGTGAATCTGATGGAAAGTTTCTGCTTATAATTAGCTAAGATATAGCCATAAACATATGGCTTCACAATGAGTGACACCAAGAAGTTTAGGTTTTGATTGCTTTGATTATGAATCAGAATAATATGACTTTTCTGTGTGTTTTTATTGTTTAGTGTTGCTCAGTGAATTTAAATTATCTTAATTCTGCCTTGAAGGTTCTTATTTCCATTTCTTCAATTATCTGATTAACATGGAGGTTATCTATGTTGGCCTTTCTTCATCCCAGACTAAATTCATTATTTGGGAAATAATTGTTTCCCAACAATCACTGGATATAGAAGTGAAGAACTGGAACATGAAATCAGAAGAGATTTCAGCCCACAGACATGCAAGTCAATAATTTTTAGTTCTGTTGTGTGCAAGGTCACTCAGAAAGGGTAGCAGGGGCATGGGGGTGGGTGGGGGGAGCATTGGTGCTAGGGTACTGGGACAACAGCTGACAACCAGGTTCTCATTAAAATGGCATTAAGTATTTCCAAGGGCACTGGCAGATATTTTCTCTTAAAAGAATATGAGACAAAAAGGCCATCAAGATTACAAAATTAAGCAATAATAAGAGGAAGTATAAATGAAATTATTAGGGCAATGTACACTGTATCTGTTGCTCTCACCTTTTTTAACTGGACTAAATACACAAAATAAAACTTGGTCACAGAATGATTGATTTTTAAGTGTGTAGTCAGTGGTATCAAGTACATTCATCACCATCCATTTCCAGAACTCTTTTTATCCTACAAAACTGAAACTCCATACCCAATAAATCCCCACCCCCTCCCACCCCAACTGGCAACCAGCATTCTGTTTCTGATACTGATTTTCTAATGATCTCATGTAAATGATCTCATATAGTATGATGGTTTATTTTACTTAGCATAATGTGCTCAAAGTTCATCCATATTGTAGCGTGGGGGCCTCCCTGGTGGCGCAAGGGGTTAAGATGCAGCTCTATGAAGCTACCCACAGCCACTGTAGCACAAGTTTGATCCCCGGCTAGGGAGCTACCCACATGGTGCAGCAGACATTTCCTGTCACACCTACTGCTCCCCTCAGCATTGTTTTTCAGTAGATCTCCCTGTTCTGCTCCCCACTCTGTCTCTGGTGAATCCTCTCACCCTCCACACCTCTGCTTGTATCCCAGTTCTTGTATGCATAAATACATAAATCTTAAAAAAATATTGTAGCATGGATCTAAATATCCTTTACCTTTTTTAATGCTGAGTAATACTCCACTGTATGTATATCCCATGTCTGGTTTATCCATTCCTGTATTATGGGCACTTATGTTGCTTTCATGTTTTACCTCCTTTGAATAATGCTGCTATGCACATAGGTGTATAGACATCTCTTTGAGATCCTGCTTTTAAATTCTTTTGGGTATATACCAGAAGTGGAATTGCTGGATCACAGGATAAATCTTTATAAATTTTTTTGAGGAACCACAATATTGTTTCCCATAGCAGCTGTGCCATTTTACTTTACTACCAACAGAGTATAAAGATTCCAATTTCTCCACATCTTCACTAGTGTGTGCTTTTTTTTTTTTTTTTTGGTGATAGTAACCATTCTAATGGTGTGAAGTGATTTCTCATCGTGATTTCTCCCTAATGATTAGTGATGTTGCACATCTTTCCATGTGCTTATTGGCTACTTATATATCTTCTTTGAGAAAATGTCTGTTCAAGTCCGGTGTTCATATTTGAATTGGGTTTTGTTGTAAAGTTTTAGGAGTTCTCTATATTGTGGATATTAATGCTTTATCACATGTCATTTGCAAATATTTTATTTTGTGGGTTTCCTTTTCTCTCTGTTTGGAGTGTCCTTTGGGACACAGAAGTTTTTAATTTTTAGGAAGTCCAATTTGTCTATTTTTACTTTTGTTGCTTGTGCCAACCTTTTCAAGTTCATTTAGGTTTTTCAAATTCAATGTTGAAAAATTTTTGTCATATGTTTTCTTCTAAGCATTTTAAGTTAGGCCTTTGACACATTTTGAGTTATTTTTGTACATGATGTGAGGTCTGAATTTATTTTTTATGTCCAGTTTTCCCAGTATTATCTGCTGAAAAACTGTCTTTCCTCTACTGAGTGGTCTTGACACTCTTGTTGAAAATCATTTGACCATAACTGTGGGTGTTTATTTCTGGGCTTTCTATTCTATTGTCCTATATGTCTGTCTTTTTGCCAGTGTCATACTGTTTTGGTTGCCATATCTTGTAGTTGCCATATCTTGTAGCATGCATGTTTTGAAACCAGGAGGTTGAATCCTCCAACTTTGTCCTGCCTTATCAAGATTATCTTCACCCTTAGAGTCTCTTATAAATTTTAGGATTTTTTTTTTTTCTGTAAAAAATATCCTTGGTGTTTGGGCAGGGATTGTATTGAATCCCTGTTTGCTTGGGGGTGATACTGACATTTTAACAATATTGTTTTTATTTATTTATTTTTTAAGATTTATTTATTTATGCCTATAAGAACGGGGCATAGGCCAGAGGTGCAGGGGGTGAGAGGATTCACCAGAGACAAAGTGGGGAACAGAACAAGCAGATTGATTGAAATACACTGCTGAAGGGAGCAGTGGGTGAGTCAGGAAATGTCTGCTGCACCATGTGGGTAGCTCCCTGGCCAGGGATTGAACTCATGCTGCAGTGGCTGCAGATAGCTTCATAGGTTGTGTCTTAACCTCCTGTGCCACCAGGGAGGCCCATTAACAATATTGTTTTTAAATCCACGAACATGAGATGTCTTTGAGTCAACTTACGTCTTGTTTAACTTGTTTTCAGAAATGTTTTTGTAATTCTCTTTGAAGTCTTTTTCCTACTTGACTAAATTAATTGTGAAGTATTTATTCTTTGTGGTGCTATTAGAAATTAGTTTTTCTCTTAACTCCTTATTAGATTATTTATTGTTATTGTATAGAAAAGCAACCGAAGGGCCTCCCTGATGGCGCAAGCAGTTGAGCGCTGCACCGTGAAGCTGTCTGCAGCCTCTGCAGTGCGGGTTTGATCCCTGCCAGCCGGTGAGAATCCCACATGGCGCGGCAGACCTCTCCTGCCTGCTGCTCCCCTCAGCAGTGTATTTCGTCAGTCTGCCTGTTCTGTTCCCCGCTCTGTCTCTGGTGAAATCCTCTCACCCTCCTGCATATCCAGCCTGTACCCTGGTTCTTGTATAAATAAATAAATCTTAAAAAAAAAAAAAAAGCAACTGAAAAACTTTAGGTTTAGCTTGTTCTCCTTTTACTAGCAAAATTGTAAAGTTAGGTCCTTCATTTGACATCTTTCCTGTATTTTAATGTTTGTTTATATGCAGAAATTTCCTTCTTAATACTATCTTCACTGAGTTCCATTAGTTTGGATGTTATAGTTTCATTCCTTTATCTCTAAGTATTTTCCAATTTATCATGTGATTTCTTTTTTTGATTCATTGGTTAACTTTCATAATGTTGTGACTCTCCAGCTTTAGGTCTGTTTTTTTAATTTCTAACCCCACCCCATTGGGGCCTGAGAAGATACTTTGCCTGATATTTATAAATTTAAATCTATTGAAACTTAATTTGTAGCCTGTGTATAGCCTATCTTAGAGAATATCCCATGTGCTGTTGGGAAGAATGTGCATGCTCTTGTGACTGGAAAGAGTGTTCAGTATATGTCTTAGATCGATTTGGCTTATTGTGTTTAACTACTGATTGCTTACTTTATGTCTAGAGGTTATCTTCATCATTGCGAGTGTAAAATGGAGGTCTCCAAATTATTCTATTTCTCCCTTCATTTATATTAATTTTTGCATCATATGTTTTGAGGGTCTGTCATTAGGTCTGTAAATAATTATTATATCTTCTTGCTTTTTATTATTACATAATGGTTTTCTATGTCTCTTGTAAACTTTTTTGATGAAATCTGTTTTGTCTGATATTAATATAGCCACTCTTATTCTCTTTCGGTTATTATTTCATGCTTCACATCAACCCATTTGTGTCTTTCAATCTAAAGTGAATTTCTTACAGATGAGATGTATATGGATCATTTTTTAAATCCATTCTGCCAATCTCTGTCATTTGATAGGCTGATTTTTTTCTGGTTATATTTAAAGTAATGACTGAAAAAGGGGGACTTCTTCTGTTTTGCTATTTGCTTTCCATATGCTTTATAGTTGTTTTGTTCCTCATTTCCTGCATTGCTGCCATGTATTTATTGGATTTTTTTTTTCTGTAGTGAAACATTTTAATTACCTTCTCATTTCTCTTTGTGTATTTTCTTTAGCTATTTCTTTTGTGGTTACCATGGGATTATACTTAATATTCTAAAGTTATAGCACTTTAATTTGAATTTATAATAGCTCAACTTAATAATATATAATTTCTGCTTCAACTCTGTTCTCACCTCATCCAGTTATTGAAGTCACAAAACTACATTTGTATACATCGTGTGCCAAAAATATGCTAATACATTTTTTCATATAAAGCATAAGTGTTTTTCTTTTGGCAGTTTAATTATAAAACGTGTTGTGAGTGTCTTTGAGTTCATCTGCCTTCAAGTTTTTTTTTTTTAGTATTCTTGGATGTTTATATTCACATCTTTCATCAAACTTGGGAAGGTTTTCACTATGATTTTTTCAAACAAGCTGTTTCTTTTCTCCTGGGATTCCCACAGTGTGTTGATTCATTTAATGGTATTCCACAAATTCCTTAGTCTTTGTTCAGTTCATTTGTCTTCATCTTTCTTCTTTTTCCCCTCAGACTTAATCATTTTAATTATCCTTAAAATTAATTTTCCTTTAAGCTCACAGGTTATTCTATCTGTTTAAATTTGCTTTTCAATCTCTCTAGTGATTTGTTTCACTTCAGTTATTGTATATTTACTTCTACAATTCATTTTTAGGTTTTATAACTCTTTATGTATACTTCCATTTTGCCCATCCATCATTTTCTTGACTTCTTCATGCTTTCCTTTAGTTCTCTGACACTATTTAATCTTTCTCTGGGACAATGTCTATTGGTTTATTTTATTCTCTTGAATGGAACATACTGTCCTGTTTTTTTTTTTTGGATTCCTTTTAGATTTTTTTTGAAAACTATAAATTTGAATGGAATACTGTGGCAACTCTGGAAATGAGATTCTTTCTCCCTTTCCCTGGCTCACTGTTTTTGTTTTGTTTAGCCTTTTTTAAATGTTTAATTGTTATATATTGTCTCCATGCTGAGGAAGCGCCTGTGGTTAAAGTTTTCTTAGGATTTTTCTGAGTCTGTGGCTTTCGTTGGGTATGTGCAGTGAGGGAAATTCTAATTTTTCTTATGCATGCAGGTTTTTTTTTTAAGGTCTCAATGTTGGACTTCCTAATGGTAAAAAATACAAGTAAAAAGAGGAGTGGAAAAAATATAAAAGCCCTTTTAACTCTCTGGAAAGAGCTTTAGCTAGAGAGGGACCTATAGCAACTGGGGGAGTACAGAATAGTTGTGTGCATCTCCATGATCAGAAGCAGCAATCAAGATACAAATTTCCAATATTTGGAGAAAAGGGGTATTATCAATCTAGGTTTCTGCAGCCTGCTCTAAGAACATGTGCATAGCTGTCTGTATTGGATTATGGGATGGGGGATTGATGATATACAGCCTCTTCTGAGCTAGACCTGAAAGTGCTAGAAATTAACTACAATTTACTGTCAACATCTTCCACCTGAAAATTGAAAGCCTTTGATAGACTCCAGATTTCAAAACAGTTATATCAGGCAGATTCTGCTAGGATAATAGTTGTCTAGGTGAGGAGATAGATTCCTGGTGCTTTCTCCTCAGTTATTTTCCCAGAATTCCCCTCCTCTGTTGCCCTTTTTAAAGAGGATAATTTATTTAGCAGGATCTGTTGAATTGTCTTATCCTTAAACCTAGCAATTCTAGTTTAAGAAATTAATCCTATAGAAAATACTCAGACATATATTCACACACAAAGTTATACATACAAGGAAGCTCTCTGTTGGCATTGTTTGCAGTAATAACAAATTGGATAATCTAAATGCTCATCAATATGAGAGTGATTAAATAATTTACATACACATAGTATCAATTATGTAATTGAATTATATAATTTATAGAATTATATGTAATTTACTTATAGTATATTTTATATTTTTAATAAATTAAAATATAACATATTTAATAAATTAAAAATATAATGTATACTATACTACTATATTAATGAAAAGAGTGGGATAGACAAAATTGACTTAGATGGAAAGATTTTAAGTTTTCAAATTGGCTTATAAATAAAATTGGTTAAGAATCTATTTAATATCATTTCACTTGTATATGAGAAATCCACACATATGTAAAGGTAAAGAAAAATATCTGAAAGGATATACAAGTATTTATTAATAATAATTATCTCTGGGATTGGAAGGTGTGGCAAAGAAAATTTTAATTTTTATTATATGTATCTGGGAGTTTGGAGCTCACTATCTATGGATAGTCATTTTCTGTTGATGGATTATTTCCTTTTGTTATTCACTATATTGGGTTTTAAGGTATCAGTTTTTTCTTTCACATGGGTTTAGTCTTAGTCATTTTGCATCTTTAAGGTCACTTTTTTAATTCCTTCAGATTTGGTCCATGCTATCATGGTGACCCTTATCCAGAGGCTATGGTTAATTGTCATATTTTCTCCATCCATTCATTTCTTTAAGCAGTATGTTCTATACCAGCACTATCCAACAAAACTTTCTGCAATGATGGAATTATTTTATAGGAGCACTGTTTGATATAAATCCGTTACCCACATGTGGCTTTTGAGTACTTGAAATATGACTTGTGTGACTGAGGAATTTAATTTTTAATATTATTTCATTTCAACTTAATCGCATGTGTAGTGGCTACCATGCCAGAGTGCATAGTTCTATATACATAATTACTAACTTCTTTCCCTGCTGGTTCACTGCTATGCTAGAGATGATTTGGAAAAGAGAACACTCTGCAGTGCCTGCTTTCATGGGTTAGACCCCAAAGATCCTGTTATATGTCTTTTTTTTTCCCTAAAACAGAAGTGAGGTGGTATTTTTTCAGTGGGGTGTCATCTAATCAAGAGTGAGTGCTTCTGGAACATGAAAATATGGGAAGGCCAGAACACTGATATAAGAGGGTGATACCGGATGGCTTTGTTTTGCCTCATGAATATAAGAATTAGATCAAAGGTACAGGAATTAGAGCTAATTGCTGAAATGCAAAGAAAGTAAATACAAAACATTTGAATGGATACTAAGCCTCATGTTTTATGAACACCACTTCTGTCCCACACATTGTACTAAGCCCTTTAAATGTACTATTTCATTTCATCTTTACAGTAAGCTCATGTGGTAGATATTATACATTCCCCTTAAAGATGAGGAATCAAAATATTATACAAATACTCTAAATCATGACCCCCAAAGCAAGCCATCTACATATGTGTAACTCTGTATCCGGTCGTGGAGATGTTGAAGAGTGTGATCCCAACTCTGTCCCTGCTGTGTAGCTCGTGTAAATAATCTCACCTGTCTGGACAGTTTCTTTATTTGTAAAATACAGGAATTGAATTTAATGGTTTCTAAATTCTCATGTAGTTTTGACAACCTAACTCTGGTAATCTAATCGTCCTTAATTTTTTTGCAGGCTTTCACATATCCAATGTTATTGAAAAGACTATGATGCCCTCCCTGCTTTTCTTTTGTTCTGTTTTCCCTCTCTCTCCTTTGTTCTATGAACCACAAAAGGATTTGATTTGGATAGTAATAACATACCCAGATTTTCTCTGTGGGTCAAACATTTAAAAAGGTAGTTTAACATTCTTCTAAAAACATTAAAGAGACATTTTCTTTTGAAACATATGAACACACACATGATCCCAGTGATACCTTGCTAGTGATGTAAATTGTTATAAATTGCTCTTCTGGAGTGGGAATTCATTGCTTGGAAAACTTTCTGTGAGGATAATGGGCAATCATTCTCTAGGAGAGTTTGGTGTTTTGGTTTTTTTTTTGTTTGTTTGTTTGTTTTTGTGACAGAGACATATGGTGTTGTAAACCAATGTAATTTCAATAAAAATAATTAAAAAAAAACCTGAAAAGTATACAACAGCACAAAATATGCTATTTGAAGAAATGGTAAAAACTTTTAATTGTGAATATTAAGTAAAATTCTATGAAAAGCTGCTTACATAACAAAGAATATGTGGAAGCAGTGAGTGTCTGGCTTGGAGGAGAGACATCGTATTCATGGATAGGAAGACTTAATAATGTTAAGAAGCTGGTATTCCACAAATCTACCTACAGATTCAATACAATACTGAGCAAAATTTAACAACATTTCTTTTTTGCAGAAATAGAGAAATGCATTCTAAAATTCAGGAATTTCATGGGAACCCTGAACATTCAAAGCAATCTTGAAAAAGAACAATAAACAACAATAAAATACAAGACTCACATTTCCTGACATTAAAACTTAGTTAGAAAATCACTGCATTAATCAGAACTGTGTGGTAGTAGCATAAAAGACAGCTCAGTGGAGAAGAACAGAAAATCCAGAGTCAAATCATCAAGTAAATAATCAAATGATTGATGTTTGACAAGAGAACTAGAGTCTCTCTTTGATAGGAGGCGTTAGGCCAGTTGGATATCACATACAAAAGAAAACAATTGGACATTTAAGTAAGACTGCATCAAAAATTAACTCAAAATATATTCAGACCTAAACTTAAGACTGCTAGGGAAAACAGCATGACAGTTTCTAAAATTAAATTGAATATAAAACTACCATGTGACCTGGTAATCCAAAATAATTGAAAGCAGAGTCTCAAATTGGTATTTGTGAAACCATGTTCATAGCATCATTATTCGTAATGGCTAAGAGGCAGAAGCTGTGGAAAATGGTGATCTTCAAATGAATGGATAAACAAATGGTATAGATACACAATGAAATATTCAGTCTTTAAAAGGAAAGAAGTCCTGTCAGCAACATGGATGAACCTTGAAAACAATACGCTAATGAATAAACCAGTTACAAAAGGAAAAGTATGAGTCCATATAGATGCGATATGTATAGTGGTCAAATTAATGGGACAACAGAGTAGAATGGTAATTACCAGTGGCTAAGGGGAGGGAAATCAGAACCTGTACAATTCATCACCAGCAGAACAAGAACCCCATAAAATGAGCAAAAGACTTAAATAGACACTTCTTCAAAGAAGACATTGACATGGTCTACAGGCATCTGAGAAAATGCTCAACATCATTAGAAGGGAAAAGCAAACCAAACCACAATGAGACACCACCTGTGTGGATGGCTTCTATCGAAAAGACTGGAAACAACAAATGTTGGTGAGGATGTAGAGGAAAAGAAAGACTCATTCTCTGTCAGTGGGAATGTAATTTGATGCAGCCTCAAGGGAAACAATGCAATTCCTCCAAAATAGTAAAATTAGAAATACCCTCGCCCAGTAGTACCCCTGCTAGGTATTTACCCAAAGAAGAGAAAGATCTTAATACAAAAATATTTGTGCACTTGTATGTTTGTAGCAGCCTTATTCACAATAACTAGTCATGTAACCATACTAAATGCCCATTGACAGTGGATGAGGAAACTGTGGGATATTCATTCAATGGAATAATATTCAGTTATTTAAAAAGATGAAACAGTATCTTTTGGCACAAAATGGATGGATCTTGATGATGATGCTAAGCAGAATGAGCTAAAAAGCAAAGGGCAGTTGCTGGCTCATCTAATTCATTTGCAGAATATAAATAACCAAAGAATTTAGCACTTAATCTCCCCCAATAATAGCAAGGACTTTGAAAAGTGTAGAATTTGATTTTTCGAATTCAGGAAGGCAGGTTTCAACTGAGGAGGATTATGAGGGGTGGGGGCAGGAATTGTAGCCCTGTGGACAATGCAGAATTAACCCTGAGCAATGTCTCACCTGAAAAATCTGTATCTTGAAGCCAGAGAAAGCAAAGGAGGGCTGAAGGACTGCAGTTCAGGTACTAGATTAATTTAAATGCTATTGTATCTCCAGCAGTTGGTCCTAATTGTCTCTTCTTGAGCACTCAATACCCGCATTCACAGTGGCTGGCCCCAGGGACACAGGGCAGCCCACTGTCCCCACGGAAAGGAAATGAAAAATCGGCTGATGCTAAACAGACCTCATTCAGCAACTCAGCCATCTCGGCCCTGGGTCCTGCAGCGTGATTAATGATTTTTCTTTCCCTTTACATTTAAGAGCAACATGCTTTAGAAAGGAGGGGAGAGAAAATATGAAGAAGGGGGATGAGGAAGAGAGAGCGCAGAGAGGCAAAATGAGAGAAGAAGGGATTATATGAGAGGAGAAGAAAGAAAAGTCTATCTTAATGTGAAATATTATTTTCTAATATAAAAAATTCCACCTCAATACTTCATAAAAATAAGAATGTCAAATGGTTCAAGTCTACCTAATCTAACTGATCCATTCTGCTGAAAACCGTAAAGAGAAAGCAAAGTTTAAAAAGACATCGATTACTGACCTCAAAATGAAATCCATAGAACTGTGGTTACTGTGGGGTGAGGGAGGGGGAGAGCCAAGTATGTGGGGGCCCCGAGGACCATGGTGAAGGACCGTGGGTGCCCTGGTGGCGAGTGTGATGTGGTAACACACCTGAAAGTTGTGATCTATACCTCCAAATCATATGTGTTGTAAACCAATGTGATCTCCGTACGTTTTTTATATTAATATAAAAAATTAGTCAATGAATAAGAAATGAAACCATTATTGCTCTCTATAATTATACAAAAATAATGGTTGTCCCCTAAGAATTTGAAGACACTAGGACAAGGAATTGAGGAGAGTGATGGTACATTGATTCTCTTTCTCCCTGATTCCTCCTCCTTTATTTTAATTTGCCTGCCTGTCTATCTATCTATCTTACTATATATATATATATATATATATATATATATATATATAACATGATATATATCAGACATGATCTACCTACCATCTATCTATCATCTGTCAATGATCTATCATGAAGTATGTGAGTTTGCATCAGCCATCACCTTATGGACACAGATGATTTTCCAGCTCTAACTCTTAGGTTAATGTCTTCTTTCTCCTTCACTTTCCCAAATGAATCAAATATCTGCAACATGGAAATAATTTCTGCTCAGGCCTTATTTATGTCTAAAGCTGGTCTTTTTGTCATACGTCTCAGCCTCTAGGTGAAAGGTACCAAGATTTCCCTTGCTCACCTTCAGTAGCTACTCTGAGTTTTCATGTATTGGATTTTCAGCAGTTTCCCCGTAAGCCTGTGGACCCCTTAATGTGGACCCGATGTACTCGGGCATGAAAGCTATATCAGGGATGAGTCTTCAAGGGAAGGATGAGGAGGAAAGAGAGAGAAGTTATTTAGGGAGTTTGTGTGCAACGGAAGTTTGACCTGCCGCCAAGAATCCAACACTGGTGCACATGAGAGAGTAAATAGGTATGCTGGGCTGGAGCAGAAAGTAATTGTAGGTCAAATATCAATCATAAATAAGAAAAACTATATGGAGGGATGTTGGCAGACAGTCTTAAAGATCAGGATGTAGCATTTGTATTTGATTAGAAGAAAAAGACAACAGAAACCATGTAAATTTCTGAGATTCTACCAATAGATCAAAAACAAGATACTTACCAGTTAATGCACTGGAGTGCAACTTGATTAAAATTTTGAAAAGGGAGATTTTTTTCCTACAGTATAAAAGGGTGTCAGAAGGGTCAGAGAGCTGGCAAGAGGGAAGATTTGTAATATTCTAGGTGTCATGTGATTAGAGAAGACCCGGACTACAATGGGGACTCAAGAGAGATAGGGAAGGATGAATGTGAAAGATGTTTCAGACAAAGAATCAGGAGGATTTAAACACACACTAGTCCTGGGAGTCAGGTGGGGTGCCCGCAGAGCCGATGGTATTGACGAGGATGGAAGCCGGGAAGCATGAGGGTCCTGTCGAGGCCGCAGTGAGTTTCCTCGCCACCTCTTCATTATGCAGGCTTTATGACACAGGTGTAATAATTAATCCAAATGGCTAGCAGATGGGGCTATCCATCTTTGCACATGCTGGCCCCCGAGCAGGCTCCCAATCAGCAAATTCTCAGGCAAGGCCAAAGAAAATTAAAGAAAATAAATTCTGTTGAGATATTTATGGAGGCCACCTGGATAGAAATTTGACAGCTAAGAACAGCCTGGATGCCAGGCAACTATGGAAAGGTCAGAGCCCCTGGAGCAAAAGGGCTTGGGGAGCTAAGAAACAGAAATGAGGGGAGGGGAGTTCAGGCACATTTCAGCTCCAAAAGATTAAATTTGGAGTTTTACTTTTCATGGGGAAGTGCTGCTAGTCTCTCCCTGTATGCGCAGGAGAATCTCCCTTATCTCTTGATAAAGGGTCCACTGTTTCAATTGCACACTTTCTCCTGGCAGAACCCATTGACTGGTGAGTGTTTTGTTTTTGTCAGTCGCAACCTCTTCATTTTTGCTATCACTTCTTTGACTCATGTGCTCAAATTATCACCAGCATATGGACAGTGTCTAAGTAGTCTTCCTGCTTTCATTCTCTCCCTGCTCTTGTCATAGCAATCATCCTAAATTACAATTTTGACCGTGTTCTTTTTTTAAATTTTTGTGTAGAAAAACTGAGGTGTACACCAGAGGTGCAGGGAGGTGAGAGGATTCACCAGAGGCAGAGTGGGGAGCAGAACAGGTGGATCGACTAAAATATAGTGCTGAGGAGGAGCAGAGGGGAGACAGGAGAAGTCTGCTGCACCATGTGGGTCAGCTCCCTGGCTCAGGATGGAACTCAGGTGATAGTGCTAAGACTTAACCCCCTAGGCCGCTAGGGAGGCCCTTCACCATATTCTTTACTTTCAAAACTTTTATCAGGTCCTCACTGCCACCTGAATACTATCTAAAAGCCTTTGCTTGTTATTAAGGTGTCTACATGCAGTATTAATAAATAATCTTTCTAGACTCCTTGCAGATTACCAGTAACTACTACATGAACCATCTGCTTCAGATAAATTAATCTCTCACTCTTAAAAAGTAATTTCTGCCCAGCTTTTCCTGCTTAGCCACTGCTTGAATGACTGGAAACTCCCACTTTTTTCTTTACACTGCTCAAAACCATAATCTCACACTTTTAAGAGCCAAGTTCATAGCCTGCTTCCATTTAATTTATCATTCAACAGATAGTTATTAAACTAAAAGTGTGTGCTAGGCTGAATAATACAGTGGTGAAAAGGTGGACAAGGCCATTCTAATTGGAGAAATAATAGAAAATAAATGAATCAAAGAAAACAAACAGAATAAATATACTAAGTTATGAGGACAGCAGTTGAGATGGCTTCTATCAACAGTTCATGGTAATGTGAGCAATCACACCCCACCCTCTCGCTCCTCCTGAATCTCACTATCAACCTAACAGAACACATTAAGTAGTGCTTTCAAGAAAATAGCAGCAGAAATATTTGGGAAGAAATCCAGAATTCTGGGTCTCACTGAACCAGCAATTAATTAGTTTATAATTTCCACCTCAGTCACCCCAGATTAAGCTCAATACACAGAATTAGGCATCTGAGTACAGTTTACAAAAAAAAAAAAAAAAAAAAAAACAAACAAAACCCACAAAACACTCCAGGAAAAATTGCTTGATTTCTGGCTCAAGAAGCAGGAAAGGCAGTCAATAATACTCAGAGAAAGAGTCCTGGCTCCTCCCTTTTCCTTTTCCCATTCTCTTACTTTTCAATCTGCGAGCTCTTCCTGGTGGCAGTGGCTGGTATTGGGAAGCCACAGAAGCCACATGCAGGGAAGGGAACACACCTTCCCTCTATATGATGGAGTTGTGGCTTTAAGGAGAAAGGGCCAATCTTATTGATGGTTTTCTCTTATTTGATTCCTGATGTAAGTATAATTATAAGAGTTTGCGATGAAATAGGGAAAATACAGTCATCGTCAGGGATCAAGAGAAGACCTAGGAAGAGAGAAAGTCCAGGGAGATGGCTCACACACGGAGAAATTAGGAAAACTGCTCTAGAAAGTTATTTATGAATTCCACATCCTCCTGTCCACCTCCTACTCATGCACGCATGGATCTGATCATATTCGGACATCAAGGATTCTGAAAACTGAACTGACAGACCATAATTCAGACCTTTTCTGCAGTGATTTTATTTAAAAATGTAAAAGTCTTCAATTGTCCTCTAAGTGTCCAGGATTTGGCCTGGTGTCCAAGACTGTGCCTTAGCAGATGCTTCTACTCAGCAGTCCCTGCCCTGGCACACGTGTCTTCCTGAGAATCTCAATGCAAATGACCTTTTCTACTATGTAGCCATTCATATCTGGATATTTGTCTACATCAAAATACATTTCAAAACCCGTGTGCTGCAACTGATCTGTAAATTGAATAGCCTGTACTGTACAGATCTGGGGCTACTGATTGAATGCCCCCCCCCAAAAAAAAACATACAAATACCTAATCTGTGGTCTTCTGAACACCCAGTCAGATTGGAATTGAAATGAGAAGGTGAGCCTTCCAAGAACAGGGAAGCTTCTAAAATTATAGGTTGGGTGTACACCAGAAAGAAAACAACCTAGCAAGCTCTGCAAATCTGGGACATCCTCAAAATAGTTCCCCATATATACTTGAAGAAAGAAGATGGGATAGTTGCAGTGATGGTCAAGAATAAAAGCTAAAAGCAAAGAAGTTGTATGATATATATTGAAAAAGCTTTTAGCAAAATTTGAAGTCCAGAATAGTCTCTGAAATGGTCATTCCAGCAGCACTAGATCACAGTGGACCCCTTAGTGCAGCGATCCTCTTGCCCCATCCGCAGCCCATGTAACAACGGGTAAAGAGTAGGTACATAACCCTGCACCCTGGAATTAAACCACAGAGTGCAACGCTGGAGAAATAATGAAATTGCCAACATAGCTTGGCGATAAAGGAGATGTGCAAATGTGAAGTCTGAATTTGATGAATTGTATTTATAATACCTTCTCAGAACTCTCTGAACCCATTCAGATGTCTGTGTACCATGATACAGGTACTAAACAGTTTGAAAAGAGCTCTCCCTGATTTCATTTGATTCTCATTGGACATGTATTTGTTTACTGGGAGCTGTGATTATCAACCGGATAATCCAATTTCAGTTAGGCACTTCCTAGGCCAATTTGCTTTTATGACCATTTTTATTATAATCATTGGGATAAATCTTTATTCTGAGTATCTAAGAAAAATAGTAGCTTTCACTCCACTGCACTGATAGCTTTCACTACAGTTCAAAAGCTAGCTCAAGACCCTTGAGGGAGAAAAGAAATTAATGCTTCTATGTTAAAATCATGAGTAAGATGGAGGCTATACAGAACAGTGTTAGTGGGTAGGGGATAGAAGGAGTATCACCTTACAAGATTCACAAAAGATGGGCTTTGGGGAAATAATCAGCCTTTGTTATTTCTTATGTGGGGGTTATAAATTGGTATGTGGCTATATTTGATTAATTTACTAGCACTTTGGGCCTCCCAGGTGGCGCAGCGGTTGAGCGCTGGGTTGCGAAGCTGCCCGCGGCCTCTGCGGCGCCGGTTCGATCCCCGGCTGCTCCCCGGCCACCGGAGGAGGGTCCCACATGGCGCACAGACCTCTCCTGCCGCCCGCTGCTCCCCTCTTTGCACATTTATTCACAGTTTTGAGTTTAAGAAAATTCCTTTATCATCATTATACTGGAATTTCAAAAAAGCATAACCCAATATGGGGGCCTTTTTGTCAGTCCTCTACAGGGTCCAGCTAACTGTATTCTAGCTTCCCTATAAACCTTTGATTCAATGGAGTTTTTTACAGAAAGACAAAAAAACACTAACTTCATATGGAATGGTGAAAACACGCAGTTTCAAACTGCCCTCTTGATTTCTATAAAAAGTCCAATAAAATTACAGAAAACATAAAATAAAAAAAAACTATTGCTATATTGCCCAATTACAAACTACACATTGTTCATCTTTCTGCATATCTGGCAGACAGGATAAATGTTATTTGGGTAAATTCCATGTGGTCTACAAACTCTTTTCTACAGAAAATGAAAGATCTTACTTGCTAACTATTGTGCATACCTTGTATAAGACACTCCAAAAAGGGGGATATGATTTGCTTGTCAGTGATACTGACACTTTCATAATGAAAGTTTTTGGTTGCTTTTAAGTTCCCATAAAATGTGTAGAAGCAGTTAATGAGATTTTTGACTTTATGGAAAGGGGAGATAGCTGTCTTAGACATGTGCCTACAAGATGGCTATCATTGTAGCCAGTCAAGGGAAAGATGTTAAAATGTTGGCCTTGGTAGAATCATATTTCAAAGCGTAGACTAAGAAGACTCTATCTATTTAATTTGGAAATGTACTAAGGATGAGAATGGAGAAAAGAATTACTTGTAAAGCAGAAGTGTGCTTTTTTCCCCAGAATTATTTAATGGTCTTTGAAGAAGCCCTCAGAAACTATGAAAAGATGAGCTGACTGTACTTTAGTTCATGCTACATAGGTTGTGACAAAAACTGGTGCTGTTGAAAATGAAACTAATTCAGAAGTGAAAATATAAGTCATTATAAAAGGACAATCAAGTTAAATAAAACTTTCTCAATTTCTGTGCTAAAAGTATAACTTGTTTTGAATCCAACTTCATTTTCATAAGTTCAAGTAACATGTGAGCTTTAACACAATATTCTTCCTAAAAGGAGAGCTTTTACAACATCATTCAATGTGTGTGTGTGTGTGTGTATAAATATATATATATATATTTATACTTCTATATCTTGGATACTAAGCACTGTTTGTTTATATATTGTGTGAATATTTTCTCCCATTTAGTAGGATGTCTTTTAAATCTTCATATGAATATTTTTTTGCTTTATAATAGCTTTTTAAACTTGAAGTCCTCCCTATTGTTTATTTTTGCTTTTATTTCTCTTACCATTAGGGCCAAGTCTCTGAAAGTATTTATTGTTAACATCATGGAACACATCATCAATGTTTTTTCTCTTACGTATTTTAAGATCTTATGTATTTAAAGGATCCTTGTGGATCCTTTATCTAGATCTTTAATCCATTTGGAATTTAATTTCGTGTAGAGTTTAGAGAGTGATTCAATTTCAGTCTTTTATGTATGGTTTTCCAGAGCCCTTTATTAAAGATTCTCTATCCACTTATGGTCACAGCTGACTTACCATGGATTTGGTACTGACATATTCATGGATTTCTTTCTGGGCTTTCAGTTCTCTTCCATTGATCCATGTATCTATTTTTTGTGCTAATGCCATATTGTTTTTAGTACTGTTGTTCATAATAAAGTTTACCTCTGTTTCTCTCCTTTTTCCTCAGGATTGAAAAAGTAGTGTTTGTTATTTGAGACCCTTTATTGTACCATGTAGATTTTAATATTTGCTGAAAAATATTTTGGGGGGCCTCCCCTGGTGGCGCAGCAGTTGAGCGCTGGGCTGTGAAGCTGCCCGCAGCCTCTGCAGTGCCGTTTAGATCCCCGGCCGCAGGCAAGGGTCCCACATGGCGCAGAGACCTCTCCTGCTGCCCGCTGCTCCCCTCAGCAGTATATTTCGTCAGTCTGCCTGTTCTGCTCCCCGCTCTGAATTCTCTTACCCTCCCGTGCTTCTGACCAGACCCAGTGCTTGTATAAATAAATAAAATAAATCTTTCTAAAAAAAAAAAAAAGCGAACAACTTAAAAAAAAATATTTTTGGTGCTTTGATGGGGTTATGTTAAATTCATATATTGTTTTAGGCAGGATAGTCATTGACTATATTGATTTTCCTCCTCCATGATCAGGGACTCTACTTCCATCTCCTTATGTCACTAAATCCTTTAATAACATCTTGTGATTCTTATTTTCTACCTCCTAAGTTAGGTCAGTTTCAAGGTATTTGATTGTTTTTGAAGCAAATTGAGTTATTTTCTTGATTTCTTCTAATTTGCATTTGTTGTGTGTATATAAAAATACTAAGGATTTTTCCACGTTGATTTTGTAACCTACCATTTTGCTATATTCATCCATTGTTTCTGATAACTTTGCAGTGGTCCCTTCAAATCCATATCAGATCTTTTGATCCTTTGTCATAGTTTTCTATCTATTATCACACATCATCTTCTCCAAACTCTTACAATGATTTGCATAAACTTCATCACCATCAGCCTGAAGCTAGGCCAAAGGCAAACACACAAAACAACTATTCAATTTAGTGTTTTAATTACCCAGCAAAATTCATACCAAGCAACTGGAAAATTATATTTTTCAGTTGTAAAATATCTATTCAATATTAACATCTGGATGAACATTCCATCATCCAGATGTTTTCAAATGGCCAGACATATTACGATGTGACTATCAAATATATAATTGATTAAATGCTTTGTAAACACACAGATGTTTAAAATTTCCTTAAGTAATTATGGATGAGTTATCTTCTTTTTTTTTCTACCTGTAATATTCCACCACTCTTATAAGATGCTTAAATATGGTGTGGTATGTTGAAAACCTCCATAGCCTCAGATATGAAAAGGATTAACTTTCCAGCTGGGTATTCATATGGCCAAAATAGTGTATTACTCACCATCATAGGGTGAGGTATGGACAGTTCTAACATTTCATTTGTAAGTAATTAACACTGGCCCACCCACTGGAATATTGAGGCAGATTTTATTCTCCAAATTTCTTCTATTTCAAGTAGAATTCATTTTAGCATTGCAAATAATTATTATCTTCTAGAAGTTACATCTTTTCTTTTACCTTCAGCAATATAAGAATATACAGAAAGGAGGAGGAAATATAAAGCAATATATCAAGTTATTTCCTCTTAGACATCTCCCCAAACCTGCCTTCTTCAGGAGAAAGTCAATTGCCAGTGATGAACTCTTTTTGGAGAGTTTTTTTTTTTGCCTCTGACATCAGTTAATTAATGAATTTATTCTATCATTCAGGGATTGAATCCTAATGAATTATACATTACACAACATGTAAAGCATAATGCTTTGGAGTTTATGCTTGTCTATTCCTTTTAATCCAATATTCATAACATTGCAGAGATTGATAAAATAATGTCCATTTTATCCATGAAGGCACCATAAGCAGAGATTAAGTAACTTACCAGAAAGAGGGGGTCTTCTACCCAGAGCTTATTCCAAATCCAGTGATTTTTTTTCCAGCATATCAGGTTTCCAGTATTATGCTCAGTGAAAATCCTGGGTCTTCAGATGTTAATTATCTTATAAATATGATTGTTATGAATGAATATGTTCCGCCCCAAAACAAAAACCCTATCTTGTAACCTATCCTTAATGTAATGTTGTTTAGAGATGAGCGCTCTGAAGGTGATTAGGTTATGAGAGATGCAGCCTCATATCAGGAACTTGTGCCCTGTGAGAAAGGTGCCTAACCTTTCAGAGAGGCAAGAATACAGCTAGAAGTTTGCTGAAAAGGTCATTTATGAACCAGGAAGCCAGCCCTGGTGCTACAGGGACCTAGGCCTTACACCTATCAACTTCCAGAACAATGAAAATTAAATTTCTGTCATTTAGAAGCCATCTCATCTCTGGCATGCTTGTTACAGGAACCCAAACATACCAAGATAAGGATGTTCCTTAGTAAAATGCTTTATAGAAATTAATCTAACTTTGCTGAACAGCATTTCCCCAACTTCTTTGTCTGAAGTCTTTTGCCAAAAACATTTATTAAATCCAGACAATCCTAGCGATCTATAGAATCGTTTGGGTCGTGGTACATTAGTTATTACAGACTTGCTCTCAATTAAAACTCCCATTCATTGCTGTCAGCAAATCCTCCTTCATTTCCTTTTAGATTTTTTTCCCCTTTATACAGCAATTGGTCCTGTCCAAACGCTCCATTGAGACATTTGTTTCATTTGCAGAGATCCTTGATATTTGGCCTATCAAAAAACTTCCATGAGCATATTTGGCCCATGATTCATTACATAATACAAACATTTAGCTTAGTTAAAATTTTATTTGTTTGTATTGTAATCCAGGATGAAGTTTGGACTTCACTTTTATTTTTGTTCTTCTTCATCGAGACGTTCCTCAGGGCTAGAGTTTGGAAGCCCCTGCGTGTTTTGTGTTCTATTGCCTTTTGTGAGTTTCTTTCCAGTAGCATTAGCAGAACCTCTCACAAGGAACATGACAGAGTTCTTTGCAAGTACCTGCCATCAGGTTGCATTTGGTTCTTCCTCCTGCAGTTTAACCTATTTGGGTTTTGCCTTACTTCCTCTCCAACACACTTTCCTGTCCCATCTTAAATCATTGTAGTGTCATCCAAATCCTAACTAGGTGTCCAGTGAGCATTGCAAATGTGCCTTTCTTTTAAGTGCCAGAAACTTTTACTCTGCTAAAGGAATTAAAATGGTAATGAAAACTATTATCATTTGTATTGAAGAGTTTTCAAAGCAATATTATGCCAACACCAAAACATTTTGCTGCTGGTAGAAAACCTGGGGTCCTTCCATATGTTGAAGACAGTGTTTTTATCTTCTTCTAATTGTATGCTACTCAGTTTCTTCAGTTTCCCCAGACTAGCTAAAAGAAATTGAGGGGAGCCAACTGCTAGGTGGAAAGTAAATTGCTATTACTGCAGAGAGCATAGGAAATTCCAAATAATTGTGAAAAAGTACAGACATAAAAGATTCTCACTTGACAATCAAGTCCTTGGCTTGCGACAATAACAAAAATGTTCCCAAGGACACCAGAGACCTTTTCCATTGTTCGACTCAGCATTCCACTCATGACTTAATGACAGAAGGCATTGCAGTTGTAATTACTCTCCTCTGGGCTCCACCCAGGCCACCCTCCAACTGTCTCCCTGCAGCCCTGCCCAAGCCCTGCAAAAGAGAAAAAGCATAAAAGACTGGGTTGTTTTTTTGTGTGGCCAGACTGTCTCCAATTAGTCAGAATGAGAACAATGATTGGCTTTTCTTCTGGACCATCCTGGAGAAAAACCCTGCATTGTTGGGTACGATGGGAAAGAAAGAAATTCTTGGCTAAACAATCAAATTCCAACCAGGAATCTTCAGGGATGTATTTGACTATGACCCATTCCATGCAAGCAGTTAGAACTCCAGAAACTCAAGGAGATGTGGCAGTGCCCGAGAAAGCCCCAGCTGACCTTCCCTTTCTACCCCAACCTCCCTTATCTGAGCTAAGCTGTTTAAGAGATGGCTGGTGCTTTTGACGAGTTCCCAGTCATGATGTATTTTTCCTCGATATATATAAAGGAGGTATGCATGTTATTATTAAACTTCTTTTTGATTTTCTTTCTCTTATCAATCTGTCTGATGCTTAATTTATTATTCGTCAGCCTAGAAAAACCCAGAGGAGTATGGGATGGCTTTTTTTTTGCACCCCACCCACACGCGTGCGCGCGCGCACACACACACACACACACACATGCTTACAGACTTAGAGTATATATTGTTATAGGGCAGCCCCGATATTGAACGGGTTGCCTGGCTGTGGGTCCTCACCCGTGCGCTTAAATGGGATTTATTAATACTCCACTACAGGCACACACAAAAGGTTAATAAAAGGTTTATTCACAAGGGAAAAGGAAATAAGGAAAATGGACAACTCAGGGAGAAAATAGGGAAATAAAGTCTTTAATGTGTCCTACCCGATGCGCCGACCTGGAAACCCAAAGGCGCTCTCCGAGCTGGCCGGATGCTGCGAGCTGGCGGAGAGCCAAAATGGGGGGACCCCTCCAAAGCCCACGTGTCTGGCTTTATACCAACCTGGCTGCTTCACCCCACCCTCAGGTCCCAGCCACCTTCCCTTTGGTGGTGATGGGATGTGGAGTTCCCAGTGTCTTTGGCTTTGATCTGGGTTGGGGGTGGAGTCCCAAAGCCTGTATGGAATTAGCTTTAGGACAGCCTTTCCCCCTAACAATATGACTAATTTCCCATCTTTAGAAACAGTTCCTTCAATAATCTCAGCTTATTTTTTAAATTTCTTCCAATGTCCTTAAAATTCACTGAGTACAATCCAATGAAAAGCTCTTATGACAACCTCTTCTCTTTGTTTCTTAAATTCATCTACTTATAGTCAGTTGATTCTCAGGTACTTTTAAGTTGTGACATGCCTTAAAACAGCTCTAAGCCTTTTTAAATAGTTTTCTAAGGGTGACTAGACTGTTGAATTGTTGGGGAAGCACCTCTGTTGTTGGGTTTGCTCACCAGGAGTGCTTTGGGCTCCTAGGAAGGTAACTCAGAGCCTGCAGTAGGACTGGGAATTCAGAGATGCTCCTTTCTAAGTATCCAGATACTAGAGGTAAGCCAGGCACCATCTGCCTATCACTGTGTGTGAACAGAAAATAAAAATGGGGATAAAAACTTGGGGCAGGAGAAGGAAATGAGGTAAAGATAAAAAAAAAAAAAAATCTGAGAAAGAAGAGCCTCCAAGAAACTCTAGCCAAATACTTTTAATAATTTTTACATCTGGCAGGGAAATAGCCAGGAAAGAAGCCCATGTAGGTGGCGGGTCCTGCGGGATTGTCAAGTTGATGAAGCTATCATCTGCAGGCTCCAGCTCTGGACCCCTCCCCTGCACGAACTCCCCACCGTCCCCCACAAGCTGCTCCTTAGATCAGCAAAGGGTCTCTTGTGCAAATGCACCTTTAAATAGCGAGATTCTCTGTAGCCCCAGGGCCTCAGCCTTTAGGAGGATCAGAGGGCTTAAGTCAAAAGACTGCTCAGGGACAGGCACTACTAACTAATAAGCAGAAAGTCAGAGGAAATGGATACTTAACCTCCCCCTGCAACTAGTATATCACACCTCCCTCACAGCCCAGAGGTAGGCCCCAAAGAGAGAGGGAGGCAGACTGAGTGCTTCCACGCCCGAGTGCTGGCAAAGCTGCATGTAGTTCTCTTCCTCATTCCTGCAAGGAAGCTAAGAAGACATGGGACAAAATAAAAAAATTAATGACACTGCAGACCAGGGTTGACTATTAAGCATCTCTCATGGTTCTCTCTCAGCATTTTCCTTCAACATCACCTCTTGACACTTGAACTAGTCATGGAGTAGATTTCCTGGCTTCTGCTACTGGCCCCCAATAATGCAATTTCCATAGAGGATACATAGGGACTGTGAACAATTTATTATGAACTATATCATGCATGTTTTGCATATATGCAAAAGAGCATACTTAATGTATTATAGAGTTTAAGAATGACAACAGGGTCCTCCCTTATGGTGCAAGGGTTAAGACGCAACCTATGAAGCTGTCCACAGCCACTGCAGCATGAGTTCAATCCCCAGCTAGGGAACTATCCACATGGTGCAGCAGACCTCTCCTGTATTGCCCGTTGCTCCCCTCAGCAGTGTATTTCAGTCAGTCTGCCTGTTCTGCTCCCCACTCTGTCTATGGTGAATCCTCTCAACCCCCACACCTCTGGTCTGAACCCTGGTTCTTGTATGCGTAAATAAATAAATAAATAAATAAATAAATAAAAATGGCAGCAAAGTGAACATCCTGCTCAGAAATAGGATATCACCAACGCCTACAGCTTCTGTGGATCCTTCTCCAGTGGTATCCCTCTCCCTCTGGAAGTTTATTACTGTGCTGTATTTTGTCTTTCATTTCCTTGTGTCCTCAAGTATATTTATTACTTTTTACTACTAACCCAATAGTTCAGTTTAACTTAGTTTCACAGTTAAGTAAATGGAATCAAAAGATTTTTAATCTGTGTTGGACTATTTCATTCACTATTAAGCTTTTGGTGTCTGAGGCATTGCATTCAACAGTAGTTTGTTCATTTTCAATGAGATGAAATATATTGTTGTATGAATTAATTCTGTATTTATCTACTGTTGATGGACATTTCCCGGATTGATTCCAGTTTGGGTTATTACGACTAATCATCAGCATGAATATCCTTACATGTGTCTCTTGGAAAACATACGCCATGATTCTGTTTAGTTTGTAGCTCAAAGTAGAATTGCTGGTGATAGGGTATTTACACAGCTTTAGTGGATGTTGTTCAAAGTTTATAAATAGTTGTTCCAATATGTAATTCTACCCGCAGTGTGTGAGGGTTATGGTTGTGCCATATCCATGCCACAAATGGCATTGTGAGTCTCCTTAACTTCAGCCATTCTGATGGATATGTATGTACTGGCACCTTTGGTTTTAATACGAAATTTCCTAATCAGTTAATTAGGAATTAATTACTAAATATGAGTGCTGCTGCTTATGTTCATTGGTCTGTTAGATATCCTTTTTTGCTAAGTATCCAAGTATCTTGTCCAGTTTTCTAGTGAATATTCAGATTTTCTTATTGATTGAAATTTTTCTTTATTGGACACCTGTACTGGATTATGCACTGCGGACAGATACAGCTCCTTGTTAGTGATAGGTTGCATATGTCTATCCCCACTTCTGGCTTGTCTTTTCACTTTCTTCATGCTGTCTTGATTACCAGAAGTTCTTTAATTTTACCCAGGTTCTGTGTATTTTCCTTTATGGTTGATACCCTTACATGATTTTCTAGTTTTACTTTTATCCTTCATGTTTATATTTATAATATACATAAAACTGATTTCATACAGTGTACAGGATGAGTTATTTTTAATATGGCTAGAGAATTGACCAACATCATTTAAAAATATAACTTTTCTCTCAAATACCAAGCACCCATAAGCACACCTTTTCTTCTCATGTAAATTGCAAATCTATAAATTTCCTTCTAACTACCACCTTAGTTATAGTCTACATATTTTTATATAGGCTGCTTCACTTAGTATGTAGCTCTAAGAATTTCCACTGCAGTATTTTTTTGACCTCTCAGGGTATCTAGAAGTATGTTTAAAAATTATAATGTGAAAATAAAAAGTTCCTTCCACTGGGAAATTGAAAATAAATTCATTTTAATATTATTTTTAAAAAGATAATGAAACCCCCAATACAGAAAAGTCAGTTGTGTTTTTATTTATATTGTAGCAGTGAACATTTCGGAAAGGAAATCACAAAGACAATTACATTTATAATAGCATCTAAAGGAATAAAATACTTTGGAATAATTTAAACCTGGATATAAAAAACTTACTACACTAAAAACTACAAGACATTGCTGAAAGAAATTTGAAAATACAAATAGATGGAAAAAAATCTGTGTTCATGGATTAGAAGAGTAATAGGTTACGTTAATATAAAAAATGTCTTTGCATAGAAACTCACAATCAACATAGTGAAAATAAAACCAATAGAGTGGCAGGGAATATTGAAAATCATATATATGTATCCACACACACACATATATATAGTCTCTCTAAAATATATGAGGAACCTCTACAATTTAACAACTATATATATATATATGCCACTTAAAAATTTTTTAGGGCCTCCCCGGTGGCGCAGCGGTTAAGCGCTGGGTTGTGAAGCTGGCCGCAGCCTCTGTTGCGCCAGTTTGATCCCCGGGCTGCTCCCCCGCCACCGGAGGAGGGTCCCGCATGGCGCGCAGACCTTTCCTGCCGCCCGCTGCTCCCCTCAGCAGTGTACTTCGGTCCTTCTGCCTGCTCTGCTCCCCGCTCTGGTTCTGGTGAATTCTCTCACCCTCCCGCGCTTCTGACTGTACCCAGTGCTTGTATAAATAAATAAATAAACAAACAAAACAAATAAATAAATAAATCTTAAAAAAATTTAAAAAAAAATTTTTTTTAAAGATTTATTTTTTTATGCATACAAGAACTGGGGTATAGGCCAGAGGTGTGGGAGCTAGGGGGATTCACCAGAGACAGAGTGGGGAGCAGAACAGGCAAATCTACTGCTGAGGGGAGAAGGGGGTGAGGCAAGAGAGGTCTTCTGTGCCATGTGGGTCAGCTCCCTGGCCAGGGATCAAACTCATGCTGCAGAGGCTGCTGATAGCTTCATAGTGCTGAAATTTAATGCCTTGCACCACCAGGGAGGCCCCTGTATAAGCCACTTTTAAAAATGGGCAAAGGACTTATAGATAATTCTCCAAAGAAGATACACAAATAGCAAACAATCATAATTACTGGGAAAATGTAAATGACTTTAATGAGATATTACCTCAGACCCATTAACATTGCTACCAGAGAAAAGACAAGAAAATCATGTGTTGGTAAGGATGTGGGGAACTCAGAACCCTTGTACCCTGCTAGTGGGGATGTGAAATGGTGCAGTTCCTATTTAAAACAATATGGCAGTTCCTCAAAAAAAAAAATAGAAATACCATGTGGTCCAGCAACTTCACATCTCAGTACAATCAAAAAGAATTGAAAGGAGTGTCCCCAAGAACTATTTGTACACTCATGTTCATAGCAGCATTATTCACAATAGCCAAAAAGTGGCAGAAACCCAAGTATTCATGGACAGGGATGGATAAACAAAATGTGGTCCTTATATACAATGGAATTTTAGAAAGAAATTCTGACAAATGCTACAACATGGACAAAACTTGAGGATATTAAGCTAAGTGAAGTAAACCAGTCACATAAACACAAATATTGCATGATTCCACTTACATGGACTATCTAACTAGTCAAATTCATAGAAACTGAAAGTAGAATGGTGGTTATCAGGCACAGAGGGAGGGAGAAATGGGTAGCTCTTTAATGAGTATAGAATTTCAGTTTTGCATGATTACCAAGTTCTGGAAATTGGTTACACAAAAATGTGAACCCACTTAAATCACTGAACTCTACATTTAAAATGGTTAAAATGGTACTTTTATATATCTTACTATAATTGTAAAAAAAAAAAACCTGAAGCTCTTCTTTAACTTAAAATAGTTATTACTGGCTAAGTTTAATAAGTTAATAAGTTTAAAAAAGTGTAAGTTTAATAAGATATCACTTCTCACTTGTAAATAATATTGTTAAAAATTTTAAAACTATGACAACACATGTTGGCAGTAGTTAGAAGATACAGGCATATGCATCCATTGTTGGTAGGAATGCAAGTTGGTATAAACCTTTTGGGTAGGATATTTAGAAATCGAACAAAACTAGATGTTTTACCTTTTGACTCAGTAATTCTACCTCTAGAAATTTGCCCTAGAGTGCTCCTGCAGCAATATGAAAATAAATGTGCCCATTGCAATTTTGTTGGTAATTGCAAAATGTTGGACATTCTGTAAGTTCTCAAATATACATCACTTATCCAATAAACTGTGGTATACCTGTGCCTTATATACTGGAAATTACACACAATATTTTACATATGCCTGTGTGTGGATTTAAGTGTGTGTATATCCTCAGGTATGACTTAATATTTCTGGTCCTAATGTAGGAAACTTTCAATGGGGTTTTCTGTTTGTTGCCACATAACTGTCCAAATTCCCATTGCTAGTAGCTCTACGACATGTACTCTTACCAGTATCAGGGATTCTAATAATAATTTGAAAAATTTAGTTTACATATGTAATATGATTTTTTTAGTTTGCTTTTAATTTTTAGCACTTGAATTAGTATAAAGGATAAACATTTTTATGTTAATTTACTATTTGAGCTTATCTGTGGATTTTTGAGATCTAAGAAAGTAGAGTCATCAAAAGAAAAAAATGGCTTCAACAAGTCACTCATGTTCTCTATCAAAATAATCACTTTCAGAGGAATATTGATTAAGCTATATAACATATATAGTATATTTGATACCTGGAATGAATCCTTTTTTGAAATTTCATTCTCTATCTGGAAAATTTATTTTTAGTAATATTAAGTAAATTGAATAATAATTGTCAAAAAGGAGAGATAGTGTTTAGATAGCTCAGAAACCTTAGGATTCAATTTCTACTAGGTTCAAAGCCAGATATAAGGTTAGATGTTCATTTTTTTTTATTCCAATATCCACAGTCTACAGTCAAAACAAAATAATTATTTCAAATTTGATAAAGCACTGGCATTTTTAAGGGTTTTGGTAGAGTTTTATAAAAGCATGATATCATCAAGGATTGACATCTTCCTTTGCTCTTTCCTCTTTTCCTTGGAACTACAGAGAATGGCCCATTTTCATTCTAGAAGGACCTCGGCCACCACAATGCCACCAACACTATGCTTAGGAAAGTTTCACTTCCTTTCGTGACCAGCTTAACTCTCTTCGTCTGGTAATAGTAGTGACTGACCAGAAATATCAAAATAGATTAAAATATCATTTACTGTCTCTTCTTCATCAAAGTCTTGGCTTTACTTGTGCCATTTTCATCTTCAATTTTTAAAAAATCTTCTCAGTGTTGACACTTACTAACATTTCCTTTTTCTTCCTCGTTGTCAGTGCTTATAAAAAATGATTAATTGTTGTCTTTTATCCCTGTGTCATCTGAATCTTGTGTTGTTTCTAGGATCCTTGCTTTGGATACGCCAACTTGCATTCTTCTCAATTTTCATAAATTCTGTGCAATGTTGAAGGCATTAAATATTTTAAAATAGATCCAGACATTGCTGCAATGGCTTCATAAGTTTTTTTAATTTTTTCCTTTGTTGCGCTCCACTAAATTGTTGTTCTTTCACATTGGTATGACTTTTTCGCTTCAAATTTCTTTACAAAAATTATTAAATAGTTGCTCGTTTTAGAACAATATTGCAAATAACTGGAAGTCCCTCGAAGGTCCTGTAGGATGAAAGTGCAGAATTAGATAGCTTTTATATAAACCTGGTAATTTTAGCTTTGATGCTTTTATTAAGATCTTATGTAGAATGTTTAATGGAAACCATTGTCTAATAATTATGAAAATAATTTCAGTGCAACCAAAATATTTGCAAAGGCTCACCTTATACAATAATGAGTTGTACCACTGGAGAAATGCTCGATTTTCTTGATTTTTTTTTTCTTTAGCTTAACAGCAAATAGTTAGAAAATAAAAGGGGAGCATATTAAAGTTTTAAAGTATTTTCCAAGATCAGTTAAAAGTTTCACATATGAGCTAAAATTTATACTTTCCAAAGAAAAATGTTTCCCTTACTAACGATACCCACAGTAAACTGTTCCAATGCCCCACCCTAAACACGCCAATACTAATGCATAATAACTGGATCATGAATTCATGTCACTTCAATATTTCACTTCAAATTTTTTTTTTCACCCTCTTGTCACTCTGCTCCTCATCTAGTTATCCAAGTACACGTTAATATATAAATTACTAAATGAGTCCTCAAGACTCTATCCACTTCCCACCCACAAAAAAGAAATCTTTTTTTCCTGTTCTTTAACTTCAATAATTTATCTTCAAGTTTACTGACTTATCTCTGTCCTATTATTAAGCCCATGTAACAAGTTTACCATGTTTCGAGTACTGGATTTTTTCGTTGTACTCTGCTGCTGTATTTCTTGGCTAAGGATGTTCTATTTTTTCATTCACTGTAACAAACTTTTCATTTATAGTCTAAAGTACAGTTATAATTGTTGCTTTAAAATCATTATATATTAATTCCTACGTCTAGTGCATGTCAGTAAAAAGTGATAGTTTTACTTCTTGAGAACTGGCCAGGTTTTGCTGATTTCCTTGCACATCATCCAATTTTGACTTATATCGTGGGCATGGTGAATACTATGTTGTAGACACTCCAGGTTCCTTTCTATTCCTCCAAAGAAAGCTGATCGTATGCCTGTGTTTGTGTTTTAGCAGGCACCTGACTTCCCTGAACTTGTACTAGAAACTCTCCCTGCTCAGTAATATCTCAGTTTCGGCTCAGGTAGCGATGGTTTGTCTTCATGGGTGCACAGAATCTGCCCTCAAATGAGTAATTCAGAAGAGTCAGCCTGAGATTAAGCCAGAATTATGCACAGATTTAAGGACACTCTCCATGTAGAGTCTTCCTTTCCAGAATATCCCTTCTCAGTTTCCAGCAACTGTGATTGCCCCAAATTCTGTCCTGTGATGATTTAAGCCAGCAACGTTGCAGATTTTGTCTGAGATTCGGTTGTTTTATGAATTGCAGATTGGGGCCCATCTGCAAAAAAGCCATAAAAATGGGAAATACTCTCTCCTCTGTCTCCCTGTTTTTTGGTCTGTCTCCAGTTCTTTCAGATAGAATTTTTTTTAATATGTATTTTTTCTAGCATAATGGTTATCTCTGGATAGATTTTACCCATAGCAGATACTTGGCATAATAACTTCACATCTCTCCTTGAGGATCTCAATTTTCTTCTTCCATTTCTCTCCTTACCCCAGCATTGTTAGTTCCCCAGCAAATATTGGGGGTAGGTTACATACTTGGATTAGAGCCAGCTTCATCCTTGGTGCTAAGGTCTCAAGGCCTGTGTATTAGTTTTCTAGGGCTGTCGTAGCGAAACACCAAAAACTGGAGCTTAACTAGCAGAAATTAATCTTCTCACTGTTCTGATGACTTATTAGCCCAAGATCAAGGTGTGAGCAGCTTCTGTTTCTTCTGAGGCCTCTCTCCTTGTCTTGCAGGTGGCCGTCTCCTTATTGTGGCCTCATGTGGGTTTCTCTCAGTGTAGACACATCCCTCTGCATGTCCTAATCTCTTTTACAGAGACACTAGTCAGACTGGATTAAGGTCCACCCCCTAATGTCTTCACTTTAGCTTGATTACCTTTTTAAAGATCTTACCTCCAAATTCAGTTACATTCTAAAATACTGGAGGAGGGGGGTGGTGTGCTTTAATATATGAATAGGGGATAAGTGGGGAGATAATATTTAATTCACAACAGCTTGGTACCCCTTCCTCATATTTTTTTTATCTTGATTAACTTTTTGATTTTCAAAATATTTTTAACTACATGAGATTCAGCTCACCTAGAGATTAATAAGTTTTCTTATTGCATGAGAATCTTCAATTGGTCCTTGGTGTGTCTTCATCTTTGTCTATTATTTTCCCTTCTCTTCTCCCTTCCAAGCCTGTCACTAAAAGTAATAGGACACAATTTTAAGCTCTTCTAAAAGTAAAGGCTCAAATTAGGGCCTCTCTTAAGTTGAGTGAAGTTAGTTTGAACACTTTCTAAATCATAAGAGAAACATCACGAAGTATTATTAAGCGTGGATATTGACATAACTCACGGCTATTGCCCTGTTTTGGTAGATCAAGTCAGAAGTGAAGAATACTTGATTTACTGAAAGATGCTAGTTATAATAATAAAGGAGAATGATAGCATTGAAGTTTCTTCCAATTTTTTTTTTTTAAGATTTATTTATTTATTTACACAAGCACTGGGTACAGTCAGAAGCGCGGGAGGGTGAGAGGATTCACCAGAGCCAGAGCGGAGAGCAGAACAGGCAGACTGACAAAATACACTGCTGAGGGGAGCAGCAGGTGGCAGGAGAGGTCTGGCGCACCGTGTAGGACCCTCGCTGGCGGCCGGGGATCGAACCAGCACTGCAGAGCCTGTGGGCAGCTTCGCAGCCCAGCGTTCAACCCTGCGCCACCAGAGGAGGCCCGTTTCTTCCAATTTTAAATGATCTATTCTGCAGCTGCTTTCTGCGGGACAAACTCTAAACTCCCTGATATTCAAATCTGTATATGAATTAAATTCCATTGACTTTTCATATTTTTACTGAAATGACTTCTACAGCACAGAAAAAGTCAACTCAAACTAATATGGATTCATCATTCCTCAAATTTACTCCTGCCTCTGCCCCTTTGCTAATACTGTCTTCAGTCTCTACCATTCTTTTTACTTCCAACCTACTGTAATGCCCCTTCATAGCACAGGATCCCGCAGCGCCCATGGTGCAATAATCCTGGCCACAGTGCAGTAAATCCTGGTTCTGTCACTCAGTACCACTGTGTGCCTCAGGTCTTCATTTATAAAAGAGCAATAACTAACCCTCTTATGGGATTGCTTTGGAGATCACAGATAATGCTTTTAATACAAAAGATAATAATAAAAAATATACAGAATTGACTTTGTGCCATGCATTGTTTTACAGTCAGTAGAAGATCCAGGATTTATCCCCAGGAGGCTCCAGAGCCTATGTATGTACTCTCATCCATGATGTTACTGAGTAAAAATGGTGCTCAGTTCGAGGACTGCTGTTCCTTTTTTTTTTTTTTCCATGTATGACTCAGTTCTCATGAATGCATTTCTTTTTTTACCAAGAAGAGTTTTAGCTCTTTGACAATAGGGACATCGGCCTGTACTTTTTCCCCTTATACAATCCATGCTTGCATAGGATGCACTAAACTAGGATCTGTTGAATAAATGAATAAACAGTTGAGCCAACTACCGAGAGATTTTTCAGACATTACGTCTCACCCATACTCTTGGAAAAACATAGGCTATTCACACAGTGCCTGTTTCTAGATCTGGGACAAATTTCCCCAAGAGATTGCACTTCAGTGTTGTTACTGATGGTTGCCGTGCACGCCTGGGGAGACCATTCCTAAGCACTCTAGCAGGTTTCACATCCTTACGACCTTCCCCATTATGTCCGGGTTTAGTGACTTCCTGAGGCTGCTGAGACATCAAAACCCCAGTCCTGCTCAGAACAAGCATACGTTCTGAGGGTATCTGATTCTAAAGTTCTGATGGCCCACAACACATTCCACACTCACAATCTGTCAGAAGCATCAACTGCTGAGCCAACAGATAGCGTGTACCACACACGCTGCTGCAAGCTGCCTGCTGGGGCTTTATTTGACCTTTTGGAAAATGAGGGCTGCCTGGTCATGGCCTGATTGGACTAGCAATGTGGAGGGACTTCTGTGTAATATTTAGCCTTTTGGTCTCAGGCATTGAAGCTGAACATTTTGTTTTTTAAAGTTTCCTTTACCCTAAGGTATCTGTATGACGTCCTTGCTTCTCACCAGAAACTTTGCGGCTCTGGGTATCATCATCACTGACAGGTGTCTGGGGACTTCCTTCTGCTGCCTACAGGGGCCAAACTGTGATTCAGGGTCACAGGCCTGATTCTTTAAGTGGGAAGTTAACATCATGTCCCCAAGGATCCTGTTTCTTTTTCTCTTGGTCTGGGAATGGAATCAAGCCCGCCATTACCCTGCCAAACTCTGCTCTAAGAACCAGACTAGCCTTCCATATTGTGCTTGAAATAAAAGTACCACTCATATATTCTCTGAAATTGTTGGGCTAGCAGACCATTACCGTATCTTTACCATGGTGATATAGCAATGTATTTTGCCTTTCAATTTCTTAAGTTTTATTTCCACACAATAAAATAGATCTTGAATATTACAGGTAAAGGGGGATTTTCCTTTTCAATATATTTTTTAAAAACAGCTTTATTGAGGTATAATTCATATAAAATACAATTCAGCAGTTTATTTTATTTATTTAAAGTTTTATTTATGCATACAAGAACTGGGATACAGGCCAAGGGTGTGGGGGGGCGAGAGGATTCACCAGAGACAGAGCAGGGAACAAAACAGGCAGATTGACTGAACATACACTGCTGAGGGGAGCAGCGGGTGAGTCAGGAGAGGTCTGCTGCGCCATGTGGGTCAGCTCCCTGACCGGCCAGGGGATTGAACTCGTGCTACAGAGGCTGCAGATAGCTTCACAGTGCTCTGCTTAACTCCTTGCGTTACCAGGGAGGCCCCAATTCAGCAGTTTAAAATGTACATTGCAAAGATGTTTTTAAAAAGATTTATTTTATTTATTTATGCATACAAGAGCTGGGGTGCAGGCCAGAGGTGCGGGAGGTGAAAGGATTCACTAGAGACAGAGTGGGGAGCAGAACAGGTGGATCTACTGAAATACACTGCTGAGGGGAGCAGTGGGGAGACAGGAGAGGTCTGCTGCGCCCATGTGGGTAGCTCCCTGGCTGGGAATTGAAATCCTTTGGAGCGCAAAGTCTTGCAGTCTGATGAAATGCCATTCATTTTGCTTTTTGTTTGTCGTGTTTTTGTGTCCTAGCTAAGGAATCTTTACACCTAACCAAAGATCAAGAAAATTTTCTTTTCTGCTATCCTCTAGAAGTTGTACAGCTTTAGTGGTAACATTTCAGTGACTGCTCCATTGTAGCCTACTTAATTTTGAAATGGCACTGAGTAATTGTGTAGGTTCATGTTTTGGGGTGTGGGTATCCAGTTGCTGACACAGTGATCTGGGAGCATAAGATCCTTCTCTGGCCCTCAGGTTGCTGCAGAGGCCTCTGATCTCATGAGATCTGAACCTCAGTCATGGAGGGTGATTCCTCTCTGAAAATGGGTTGGTAGATAAGAAGTTTTCCTTAGCCCCAGGGTACTTTGTAGCATTTTGCACACCCTAATCTATCTCTCTTATTGTTACTCTTTCCTTATTTCTTTATGCTAAATTAAATCAACCAGAAGTCATGCCTGATTTTCTTGGATTGCTTTTTATCCTGATAAATTGTCCCTTTTACCCTTATGAAAGATTCTTTGTAATATCTAATAATACTGTTTGCTTTTAAATCTATTTTATAGGCTACTAATATAGCCAGGCTATATTTCTGATGTGTATTGATTGCATGATACAACCTCAGTGGATTACTTTGAACTGTCTTTGTCATATTCAAAGTGCCTTACTTGTAAACTGTGTAAAATATTACTTTTAATGCAGTTCTCAATATAGTTAGTTTTTGTCTGCTATATCACTTAATAGTTTTCTGGTGATGGCCTTTATTATTGACCTTTTCAATCTTTTTGGGTTAAGTATTCTAAAATACTTTGTATATCCTCAGCTAGTTAACTATATCATTCTTTTTTATTTTTTAAGTGACTTCTTTAGGGCTTTCAATATATCACATCTATTATGAATTAATATATCACCATGTACATGGCACTTCCAGCAGTATTCTATTATTATCCATCTCTATTTGCTATTCTTATAACTTTTATATCTAAAGGTGTTATAAATATCATAATGTTATTATTTTTGCTTTAACTAGGCAGTATTTTTTGAAAAATCAAGAAATTGAAAAATATATCTCATCTTTGCTCACCTCTTGCCAATCTCAGTACTCTGGATATCTGAGTTTTCATTCAATATTAATTTTCTTCACTCTGAGGGCCATTTGTTAATAATGTTAATAGTGCAGCTATCCTGGAGCTGAAATCCCTCTTCTCTATTTTAGCAACATGACTTTATTTCACCTTCATTTTGAAAATATTTGCACTGGGATTGAAATTCTAGGTTGGCTTTTTCCCCCTAGTACTTTAAAACTCTCATTCCATTATCTTCTGGCTTCCGTCATTTCTGATGAGAAGTTATCAGTAACTCTCATTGTTATTTTGTTCTATGTCTTCTTTTTCCCTGGTTGCTTTTAGGCTCATTTCTTTACAAGTGGTTTGTCAGTTTCCTTAGGTGCTTTTATCTGTATGTCTGTTTATACTGCTTGGTGTCCATTGAATTCCTTGTACCTGTGGATACAGATTTTCAACAAATTGGAAAATATTCTATACTTAAAAAAATATTAATTTTCCTGTTCATCTCTCATTTCTCTCCTTAAAGATGTATTAAATGTTTTCATTTGCCCCATAGTACTAAAGGCTGTGTTCGTTCTTCATTTTATTTTTGTCCAGGATTTTTTTCTCTCTTTTTGTGCTTTGGTCTGCCTATTTCTAGTGAATATTTTTTGTAGTATTCTCTACCAAATTTCCTGTTAGGGATGGCACTTCTATTTCCTGCTTTTCTGAAGAGAGGGGTGAAAGTTAGACTATCACTCTGGCCTTGATGTTCTCTCAGAAATCCCCTCAACCCCAACTTTTCTCCATAACAAGCAGTAGAAGCAACCATTGCACTTGGCAAGAATAGGCCTGCCTTTGTCTGCTACCTAAAAAATTAGATCTGAAATATTTGCACTGGCCTTGCGAGGTGGGTATTAATAATTTTAGTATGTAGAAAATAATCTGAGGATCACAGAAGTTCCTACAGGCCTGTCACTCTTCAAATTTCATGTGTTTGCTTTTATGCACACACTTCTTGCCTCTGGATGGTGTTTCTGTGAATGTTCACTGGGGACCACTGGGTGGTCCTGAATTAAAGCATGATCAGTGTCTTTTATAAAATTAGGTCTCCCTGGGTCACATGATTGTGTCTCCCTGGATCAGATGTGTTCCCTTAATTTCTGTTGATTGCAGGTGTCTAACATAACCCACACTATTGTTAAACACATTTTTCTAATGCCATTTTATGATCAATTTGTCCTTTAATTTCCTTCTCTTCTTTATTCAGAAATTCTATTGAAAGAAGGGCTGGGTTTATCAGACTCCTCACTTTACCATGGCACCCTTAGAATCACAAATAACACCCCTGGCAGTTTTATTATAATAGAATAAATTCCTATCTAATTTGGGAGAATAAAAGCTACTTAAGATAAATTTGGTCTCTGATGGCAACAACTCTTTCCACACATTTCTACATTGCCAAGTATCTGCTTTAATCTAAGTCAGTTATAATACAGTCTTTCATAATCTATTTTTTAAAAGTTCAGCTCCTTCACTCTGGAAATATTTCTGTAGAATAAGGTACTTCTCACCCAAGAACCCCTATAGGATTAGCTTCTGTCTTTCTTTTATACTATTCATTTATGTTCCTGATTCAGTCTGATTAGATAAGACTTAAGTGTTCATTACAAAGACTCCAACTCCCCCAGATAGGTCACAGAAAATGTATATTTAAAGCTATGTTCTTTTTGGCTGTGAAATCTTTCCCCCGGGGCTGGAGATATGTAAGAAATTCTCACACATGTGATACAGTTGGTTCCTCAACCTTAGCAAGACCTGGGAGATTTTAGGCCAGAATCCATTCTGTAAGGTTAGCTAAGGTTAGGCCATTAGATATTTTCATGAGGGCCCAACATGTATATTCCCATTAAACATTAATTTGAGCGACTTGCAACACCTGTGTACTGCTGACTGCTCTCTGTTCCCCAGACGGCATGGCCACACACTCATCCATCATCACAGACAGGCACTTGGAAGCTACTCCTCGCTGTTGCTTCCACATAGCAGAGAGTGAGTCAACTCAGACAGGAGACTCCTGGAGTGGCCTGTCCCCGGGACTCCCTCCCCCCAGAAGCCCTCCCCAAGTCTTCCTACTTGCCTTTTGGGGCTGAATCTTGTGAAGGCACCAGCACAGCTGAGTCCTTGACAGCACAGCACATGGAGCATGCTGAAAGGTAGCTTTGCAGAGGAATTACGGCCACCCAGAATCTGGAGACATTTCTGCCATAGCTTCCTACCCGAAATAGCAATTGATGAAATTTAACCTGAATGCTGTTGTCAAAAACAAGTGTAAGTATTTTAGTTATTGTTTGGAAGTCATCCCATCTATTAGTGTGGCTTCACCCTAGACTCAAAGACTGTTTTCAAAGCCTGGCTGTGCCCTGGGTTCCTGCCCTAAAGCTCTCCTTGCTTGTTGACAGAGCCCTGCAGGTGAGCAGAGAGTCAGTCCAAGGATGCACTTGAGAGAGACTTGAGTTGCTGAGATAAAGCCACAGGCACTGACAGCCATCAGAACCTAGCTCTGCACACTGAGGACACACTCCCCAGGGCTTTCTCCATGCACAAGGGTGGCTGCCGTGCATTCAGCTTGCTGGTGGTATCCAGACTCTCAGAGACTGAGCTCTGGCAAGCTGCCAGCTCTGCTTGTAGCAGGTAGGCCCATACCCGAGGTCCTGTCAGCTGTGAAATACCTCCACATATGCACCACATCATTCAAGGGAAGAAATGCAATCAAAGAGGAGACGTACAGCTTGGAGAGGACGACGTTTACCTACAGTTGAAGCACTCAAGCATGGAGGAGAAGGTCATGCAGAGGGTTCAAGAATCAGATGAGTCATTGTAAAAGTCTGCTTTTAGGACCCTTCCAACTCTGAGATCCCATTGGCTGTGCGTTCTCCAACCGGCAGCACATAGTAATCTGACATGCACAGGCCCCTCTTGCAGAAATGCACAGCAGCATTCACAAGTGTACACCACATGTATGCTCAGTTGGGTGGAGTATATACACAAGCCTTTTATATACTTCTGCACACACAGAGTTGTTTGTGCACAAAGGTGTGCACACAGACAGCTGGGATGATTCCACAGTCTTCATGCTGTAGTTCAAGTGATGTATCCCAGAAGACTTTTGGGGAAATTAAATTAGGAAATTGAATGGTGCATATTGTGCTATGACTCCAGTCCTGAGTAGCAAGGAATATAAATTTACCCCTAGAAAAACAAGTACAGAATGTAATCAGCAGCAAGAATTCATGTTTTTCCCCCAAGATTTATCTGTGCATACAAGAACGGGGGTGCAGGCCAGAGGTGCGGGGGGTGAAAGGATTCACCAGCAATACAGTGGGGAGCAGAACAAGTAGATCTACTAAAATCCACTGCTGAGGGGAGCAGTGGGTGAGACAGGAGAGGTCTGCTGTGTCATGTGGGTCAGCTCCCTGGCTGGGTTTCAAAATCATTGCTGCAGTGGCTTGTGCTAGCTTGAAAATGCTAAGACTTTAAGCCCTTCACCAGCAGGGAGGCCCAAGAATTCATGTTTTTATTTAAGATGATTTGATAACTTAAAAAAACAAATCAAAATGGTGAATCTACCTGCTGGCTAAAGTATGAACATGGGGAACTGAGAGACAATGTGGAGAGCATGAAATAGAAGGAAATGTTCAATTATCTAATAACTTGCTAACTATAGGAGAGGAAGTCACACAGATGAGTGTTTTGAGATGAAACAAAGATCTTTGCCTTATTAGAAAAAAGGTAAAAATAAGGTGGGAGAATAAAAGGTAGGAAGAAGAAGAGGAAAGAGTACAAGAAGAGAAAGGATGAAGGGAGAAGAAAACAAAGGAATAAAGATATTTGTGATTACTTTGAACCAGGCACTGTAGCAGGTCCATTAATACATAGTATCTCAAACAACCACAGGTGATAAATCGAGGCCTAGTTTTTTTTATTTTTTTAAAGATTTATTTATATAAGAACTGGGGTACAGGCCAGATGTGCAGGAGGGTGAGAGGATTCACCAGAGACAGAGCGGGGAACAGAACAGGCAGACTGATGAAATACACTGCCGAGGGGAGCAGCGGGCGAGACAGGAGAGGTCTGCCACACTGTGTGGGACCCTTGCTGGCCGGCCAGGATTGAACCGGCGCTGCAGAGGCTGTGGACAGCTTCACAGCGCTGCGCTCAACCCCCTGCGCCACCAGGAGAGGCCCGAGGCCTAGTTTTTTAAATGATTTTCCCAAGGTCTAATACTTAGTAAGTTCTAGCGTAGAATTTTAACTTTGTGCTGTACGACTTTCCAAATGTGACAGATTCATTGTTGATTGGGGCAAACAAAAAGAGAATTTTGGAGCCTTTGGTATCTTTAACATGCCTTTAATGCTGAATGGGGGGACCAGACGCACAGACAGAGCAGCAGGTGGGGAGGCAGCAAAAAGCTGAGATACTTCATTCTCCTTCCACCGAGAATTACAACAGAATCTAGGGGAAGTGTTTTCTCAATGTGATTGTAGAATTACAGAACATCTAGAAGCACCATAGAGAGCACTGCATTGAAAATCGGAGACTGAGAATTCAAGTGACTGGTAGAAGTTAAATGACTGGCTGTCAGGGATTTATCTGAGACAGCACAGTAGGTAGGCAGCAGCAAGAAAGAGGGCTGTTTTTAAACATACAACTACATGCAGAAAAGGCTATGTGCAAAGACCCTAACTTGAGTAATATGGTCACACACTTCTTGGGTCTGAGATGACCTGCTCAGAAGTTCAAGATATCGGTTGCTACATGATCGAAACCAACTTTTAGGATTTGCAGGTATCCGAAACTAAGCCACACCTAAAACTTATCCAGAGGGAATTGGCTTACCCAAAGTCAAATATGACATCCTGTTTTGAAGAAATAAGCCTTAAACTGCTTGGTTAAAAGGCTCATTGAATTTCTTGGCCAAGACATAGCTTTAAAAAAAAAAAAAAAAAGGACAGTCTATTTTGATGCTATAAGTCTGGTTGAATCAGAACCATATGGCTTGCATTCCCATTTTTAAAATATACATGAATTAAAAATTGGGTCTTAGTTTCCCTCAAAGTAATTAATGACTCATTTGATTAAATATGATGCTGGCCGTAATCAGCACGCTGAGCTCACACTGCCTCCATTTTGTAGATGATTGTGGTGAGCACAGTCCCGAATGGAACAAAAGCACACACTCAGCTCACAGGTATTCCTGCGCGTGTGAGGAGTTTCCTTTTGCTCCCCCACAAAAACACCTCCTCTGATAAGAAGCAGGGGCAGCCTGCTCTTGGTGCAAAGCCTCTGTGCCAATCCCTCATCCTTTAGGTGGACCCTACAAGGGGGGAGGAGGCACATTTTTCTGTTTCAACTCCTGACTGGGTTGAGTTTTGGGGTGAGGCAGAAGACAGGGCTCTGGGAAGCTTTGGGGAGGGAGGCAGAGCCTGGCTAAAGCACCTCTCCACGGGCCGCAGTTCACTGAGAGGACTGTTCTCAGGCAATCTGGGTGAATGTGCTTCGCAGTTACCTCCCAGCCAGTCTAACTCCGAATCCTCACACTTCTTAGCCCGCAGACCTCTGGGAAATGACAAGTGGGCACTTCTCCTTGAGCACCTTTGTTTGTTTGTTTGTTTTTTCCAAGATTTATGTATTTATTTATACAAGCACTGGGTACAGTCAGAAGCGCGGGAGGGTGAGAGAATTCACCAGAGCCAGAGCAGGGAACAGAACAGGCAGACTGACAAATACACTGCTGAGGGGAGCAGCGGGTGGCAGGAGAGGTCTGCGCACCATGTGGGGCCCTCTCCCGGCAGCCGGGGATCGAACCAGTGCTGCAGAGGCTGTGGGCAGCTTTGCAACCCAACGCTCAACCGCTGCACCACTAGGGAGGCCCTCCTTGAACACTTTTGGTTTAATTGTGGCCACTGCTCTGGCGAGGACAGTGATATTTGCAGAGCTCTCATTTCTGCCAGACTGGCAGGACTTTCCCCCCAACAACCACCCTTTAAGGTAGGGTGGGTATTATTAACTCGGTAGAATGGATGGGGACACCATGATGTGAGAACACGAAAGCCAGGCTTACACCCGCAGACCGGCGGTGGCAGGACTGTGATCCAGACCCAGTTCCAAATGACCTCAGGACCCTGCCTTTGTCTCCCACTGACGCGTTTTCTTTTAGCTACTGACCCACATGCACATCAGCTTCTTGTCTCTCATGGCCACCGATTCCGGCCCTTCTCAGACACAGATTTATTTCAGGGGGACAAAAGGGAGCAAGGAGGTGATCTGGGGTCACTGACGCAAGTCTAGGACTATAGTCATGCTTGTTCAGAGCACCCTGTCCAAACACCTCCCAGACACCGGGAAGCTGTGGAAGACTATTTTGCCACCTTCTCCAGCTCCTATAACTTCTCTGTGTGGCACCTTCCTGCAAAATTTATAATTTTGAAAGATAAAACTAAAGATATGTCTATATCGTGGTATGGGTTTCATATCTGCTGCTGCTAAACAGTTGTTGGCTTATATATCTTTGCTAAGAGCATTACAGGCTGAGATATATATATATAATGATAGAATCTTTTATTTATCTTTAAGCATTTATAAGGATGCTTTCAAAATTTTTAGTATCCCACAGATGCACCCAGTACATTGCTGTACTACCTACCTAGCACACACACACACACGGACACACACACACACGCACACACACACATACACGCACACACACACACTGTTCTGTTGAGCTGCTTGCACACAGGAAAACCACACATTTTTATACAGTTCACTCCCTCATAAACAAACACACCCACACAGACACATGGGAACAATATGCAGTCAAACACATACAAAGAGATTTGCAAATGTACTCACAAATAAATCTGTAAAAAATGGAAAAATTACATGTTCATTCACACTTCTCTGCTTCCCTCTCTCTAGTTCCTCCCCCTCCTTTCTTCCATTCTCTCTTTCTCTCTCTCATCAAGCCTTTAAACAAATAAGTTTTTCAAGTTGAGAAACTGAGCAGAACAGCAAAACCCTGTGGATTGAAAGTACAAAGGTTGGAGGAAAATGAAGTCTCTTTACAAGTCAGTTCCCTGATCACTTCACACGTGCTACCAGGCTCTCATTTATAAAATTCATGCTTTTAGAAGAAACGGTTCCCTCTAGACCCTAAAAAATTCTTCCCAAATGCTCAAATCTGCAACCTCTTCTCCAACATGATAGTTATCCAAACACACATTTTGCTTTTTCTTTTGATGGTGCCTCTTCAATCCCTTCCTCTTAAATGGTGATCGTGGACAATCACAGGAAAGAAAATTCTAAGGGGATGGATCTTAAATTCACTTTAACAATATCCTTTAAGAAGCACCCTCTATGATCCTTAGTGAGAATATTACGTATAACTGAACAATCACATCTAACATCAGAGGACCTTGAGAGAAACAGATCCAGATACAATAATTCAGTGTGATGTGCTATTTGCTTTCAAAGAGTTGCAATAAAAATATAATAGGGAGCAAAGAGAAGGCAGGAAGGTCTTTACAGAATAGGAGCTTCAAAACTAAATCTTAGAGAACCTGCAGCTGGTACCAGCAGAGAGGAATTAGCAGAGTTTTCTAAGCAGAGTAAACAACATATGTCCAGGCACACAAGAATGAAATGCAGGCGTGCCCAGGCCACATGGAGCAGCTGGCTGGGGCTGGAGTGGGGCTTTTTGAGGGGTGGTGAGGGGTGAGATTGGTGGGGAGAAGACTGGAACCAGGGAAGTTGAGCTTGGAGCTGCACTCAGTGCACATCTGGGGCCTTGTGGATTCGGGTCATCTGATCAGATTTTAGTTTAAGAAAATATCACTTCAGTGAAGAAGATGGAGAGCCCAAAGGCAAGGAGAAGAGTTAGATTATTGCAACAATGCTTGAGCCAGAGAAGGACATAATGTTAAGGCAGCGGCCGCTTAGCTGGATGCCTATATCTGCGACAGACCTCTGTCATTCCTCGTCGCTCCATCCTCTGCTTCCTGACTGTCCTTTTATTAGTGTCTTAAAGAGTTTCTCTCATAATTGCTCATGAAATACATTGTCTCTTTGACACCTAGACTCTTTTAACATCACCCATCCCCTGCCAATCATTTTAGGACTAATTTGGTCAGTCTGTTCTATGCCTAAAATAATTAACTGCTATTCCCTTGCCTTTAAGTACAAACCCATCAGCAACAACATTAGAAAGACCCCACCTACCCCTCCAGCCTCATTCCTAACTACTTCCCCTCCAATTATATCAGTCGTCTCACGAATGCCATGCAGGCTCCTGCTTCTGTATGTTACATGTACTGTGTCTTCAGTGTACAGTGTCACCCTTTTATTTGTCTGTCCAAAAGGTCACCCTTGAAGACTGAGAGCATGCATCACCACCACAGTTTAGCTCGATTCAACACAGCTCTGTCGAATATACATAGTAATTGGGGATTGTGACCAGAAAAAAAAAAAACAGATGCCTCCTCTCCTCTCCTCCCAGAGGACCCTGCATATGTCTCTATTGAGGAGGTTCTTTTATTGAATTCCACCTGCTATTTATATGTGCTGTAGCTCAGGCCTCACACACTCTCTAGTTTCAAGAGCTGGGTTTCAGGCCTCCTGGTGGCACAAGGGGTTAAGCACTGCAATATGAAGCAATCCGCAGCCTCTGCCACAGGAGTTGGATCCCCAGCCAGGCAGGAGCAACCCAAATGGCACAGCAGACCTCTCCTATCTTGCCTGCTACTCCCCTCAGCAGTGTATTTCAGTCAGTCTGCCTGTTCTGTTCCCCACTCTGTCTCTGGTGGATCCTCTCACCCTCCACACCTCTGGCCTCTACCCCAGTTCTTGTATGTATAAATAAACAAACTTTTAGGAAAAATAAAGAGCTGTAAAATTTCTTTTGAGAAATGCCTTTACAGATAATCTACAGGCATGTGGAAAAATGTTCATCATCACTTATTATCAGGAAAATGCATATATAAATCAGAATGAGATGCCATCTCACACCTGTGAGAATGACTTATCTCCCAAATTCCAGAAACAGCAGGTACTAGCAAGGATGTGGAGGAGAGGAACCTTCATACACTGTTGGCGGAAATACAGACTGGTCCAGCCCCCAAGGGAAGCAGTGTGGCGGTTTCTCAAAAGACTAAAAATGATCTACCATATGATCCAGCGATTCTGCTCCTAGGTATCTACCCACAGAGCACAAAAACACTAATTTAAAAGGAAATCTGCACTCCCATGTTCATTGCAGTACTGTTCATAACAGCCAAGATAATACTACTCAGATATAAAAAATGCAAAGACTTGCATTTTGTGACAATGTGGATAGAACTGGAGGGGGAATTCTGCTAAGTGAAATAAATCAGAAGGAGAAAGACAAATATGGAATGATTTCACTCACATGTGGAGTATAGAGGACCAGGGTGGATTACGATGGCAGCCCCAGAGGTGGGTGTGGTGTGGTGACATACATCTGAGTCATATACAGTGAGGTAAACCAATATTACCTTAATCAAAAATACTAACTTTTAAAAAAGGAACGTTGGAAATTAAGAAGGGTCAAAGCTCTCCTCTGAACTAAGGTGGGACATATCTTAATATGCCTTGATAACATTAAATCCATTCAGCATATAAAATTTAGAACCAGGAATAAATAAATGTGAACAGCAAGGCTGGCTGTTTGGAGTAGAGACTTTGAAGCCTTCAGCACTGCTTCCCCATATGTGTCCAGTGTCATTACATTTTCGTGATAAAATTTCGTGATAAAATTTCATGATAAAATTTTTGTTCGTATATTTTTTCTTATTAAAATTCATATAGCCTAAGGACGGACTAAGAGTGATAACAGAATCGTAGGGTATTAGAGATCAGCTAGTCCAATGCGCCTTTATTTCTCTTTCTTTTCTTTTTTAACCTTAGAACTGTTCATTCAGATTAAAGCTTACTGCTAAAGTTCAGTGTGAGTGAAGGGGAAAAGCAAAACTGCTTTAGCTTGTAGCAGCAGCAAAGCAAAGTACCTTTCGGTTCAGGGAGATCAGTTTTTCAAAACATTATTCTCTTTGAACACTTTCGCATGAAGAAGGACTTTTTTTGCAGATTCCTCTTTCCTCTAGATGTGGTTGGGGAAAATGATGACTGCACTTCTGAATCAAAGCTGCAAGGAAGTCCCTCCACACCCCAATATCAGCTTTGTCATGCTTGGGAACCTAGGAACTGGGATCCCTCATTTAGACTATTTCTTCTTCCCACACCATTCATTTTCCTTGTTTGGTTTTTACTCATCCATTTCTCTTACTTGATCCTACCTTTATCATCCATATTCTAATTTATCGATTTGATGTTCCCACTCACACTGCTCATCATATCACGCATCATGCTTTTCATAGCTTAGGTGATTAAAAATGTTAAATAAATAGACTTTACAGAATTCAACACAGTCACATGAAAATGAAGCAGTATTCTCTATTTTTAAAATATAAGAGCAACGCTCAGCTCCTGGCACACACTGGAGATCTGATACATATATGGCTTTTGAATGCATGATGGATAAATGAGTAAATGAACCAGGAGGTAATGCATGTATACGTACCCTGTTCACCAGAAGCTACTTCATAAATACGAGTTCTTATACTGGCTATGTGGTTATTTTTTAGCTCCCCCAGTCTGTTTCACAGTCTGTTTTGGCAAATGCAAGTAAAGCCCAAGAGAAAATCTGTGGCATGGGCCTCAGGGGATGCTGGGAAGGTAGTCAGAGAGAAAGATAAATCTAATAAGGGGGTGTCCAGAACCCAGGGGTGTCCAGAACCTGGGGGTGTGAAACAGAGATCTCCGTGACTACTAACAATCCAGTTCTCACCCTTGAATTTCCAGTGATCAGCAGTAAGCAAGCATGCATGTTTTAAACAGCTCATAAATTTTCCTGGAGCCTGGGTACTGAGTAAGTCCAAGGAAAGTGGTAATGGTGGAAACAGAATCCCCTCTCTGGAAGTTGCTCCTTTCTGTGCCTGCTTTTGCCCTGTTAGCTGCTAACACATACACACCAGCTGCCTCGATGAGGCTCAGATTCCAGAAAAACATGGCAAGTGGAGGACAGAGACCCGGGATGGCTTCCTGTCACCCCCAAATTTCCCAAGTTGGAAGCCTCAGGAGGTGATGCAATGTCCTCATGTTGGAGATCTGTCCCTGGGGCTGGCAAACCACAAGAACAGGGTTTGCAGACTGAAAGAACAGACCAGAATTATTCAGCTCCTGCCCAGTTACCCAAAAAGTCAAAAAGGAGAAAACCACAAAGAAAGTCTGTAATCAACTTGACTTGGAATCTAACCTGGACTCACATTAGGTGGATTTCTTTTACGGCATTTTGATGGGGAGGGAAACACTAAACTTCATTTCCAACAAAATCCTGGTTTGTGTTTGTTTGCAGGTCTGTATTTCTCAGGGGAATGAATGTAAAGCTGGGAGGTGACCCTCTAGGCAGAGGCAGACCTCTCCCTTCTATGGCTGCCTGGGCCATGCATTTCTGTTAGTAGCTCAATGTGATTTGGATCATCTTAATACGCCTGGCCTAGATGGAAGCAGCTAAACGCACTTTAACCTTTACCGACATTCATAGTCACTAACAGGCAGTTTGCATTCAATACGTATTGTGTCGGTAAAATTTTTATATTGATTTCATCGATTTATTTAACAAAGCTATTGTCAGTGTGTGAGTTTCCCTCAGTATGGACTTAAAGAGTTTAGGCTTGTACTAGGAGAGCATCAGATTAAAAGTAGGTGGGTGAGCTCATGTGCTATGCTCTTTGATATTCCATGTTGAATTGACCCAGATTGAGGCAAGTTCCTCCTCTTTGGTCAGTCATCTCTGACCAAGGGGTAGGTCAAAGAGGTATAAATGTGGACTGAAGTAGGAGCTAGGAATACTTTACAGAGGAGAGTGGAGGCTTGAACATTCATGCAGTGTCCTTAGCTGAAGTGTGTGTGCGTGTGTATGCACGTGTGTGCATGTGCACCTGTATAAAATACTATTTTTTTAATGCTTTACTAAATCTCCAAATGAAATCAACTTTCCCCCTGCTCTCTGTTTCTGTATTGTCTGTATCCACTTTTTGTAGATGTGAAAATTGCATTGCGAGCATTTATTTACAGACTTGTCTCTTATAATATAATGTGATCTCAACAACGAATTCATCTGTACCCCTTGTTCCTAGCATATTGCATTTGACATACAAATAGGACGGGTTCTTTTTTTCAAATTGCTTATAATCTGCTGGGAGGATCAGACTGGAGATATAGATTAGATAGATAGACAGACATATACATATACACATATATTTGGATAGATATAATTTAGCATTTATATATAATTTATCATTTATATACATCATTTATCATTTATATATATATATATATATAATTTTAAATATCATGCAAGTGAATTCAGGTTTCAGAACTAGACTTCAGAAAAAAGGTCAATTCAGATTTGCTTAACCGAGGAAGGGAAGCAGCCTTTAATCTCGGTTTGTAAGGAAGGGTAGGATTTCAACAGACTTGGAACCCTCTGAGTCTGTACCATGATCCCTTTATTTTAGCCAAGGAAACAGCTCTCCTGAGGTGTGTCCCGGCCTGCTCTGAAGGCCCCTCTATTGAGGCCATGTAACCAGTAGGAGAAACTGAGTGTTCATTAAGGGCGAGTTAGACCAGCCACCTTTCTCTAAACCCCCTGTTGAGAATCACCTTTATTTGCTGTTGCATTAAAGTGATCTTGTCAGGTTGTTTAGGTTTTCACTGCGACTGATCTTTACAGTTGTGTTTTTGGGCAGGAAATGGCTGGACCCCACCCTGAGCGCTCTGTCTTTTTTAACAAAAAGCAAAATCCATCATCCTAACAATGAATCTCTTTTTTAGGTTTAAAGAACACTTAAAAACAGAAAATCCATATAAGAAACTTAAGAAATGCTGCTTGCAAAAATCTGACTTTCCTGAAAATTAGTCATAAGCAAAACAACCCAGTTTAGCCTTCAGTTCAAGAAATTAACGGAAAGCTTTATATTTATGAACAAGCAAAATTGGGACGATACTCTGTTCTGTGAAACTGAATTCTGGATGAAAAGCAAATAGGACTTTCATGCCTTAAGACATGGATTTCTTGATTGAGAAGAGGCATTTAGATAACACAAGGATTGCTGCAATTCTGTGAAGAAAATTAAATAGAAATGTCTTTTCATTCATTTCACTATGACTGTATATTGTAGCATTCTGATTGGATGTGGCCTGGAAAGTAGGCTCACGCATTGATGAAAGTTTCTTGCAGAAAGTGAAGATATAATATCTGAGAATTCAGTTCTACTATATATTTATATACATCTCACTTTTCTTCCTAAGAACTTTCTTAGGCTCTTAAATAGATGATTCCTCTTTCTCACATGCCCACCCTTAGGAGACTAAGAAAAGAAATAATCCAGTGTAAGAAAAATAAAAAATCCTCCCATTGAGAAATCATAATTTTAGAAAAGTAAAAAAATTTCACATTTCAAGAAAGTGCATAACTTGTCACCATGTATTTTGGGGATGAAATTAATCTTTAGTAGTTCTTTAATCGAGTATTTTACCTCCTGGTAGTAGCATAACCTCTAAGGAGATTTAATTGCCAAAATACTTTGACTATTTTATTTCCACTGCCTTTGGGATGAACATATAAAGCAGACTGTGAATTTGACTTCAAATCAAGAAAATAAAAACAAAGTAGGCTTTCTATACCACTATAAGAGGTGGTTGCCCAAATATCCCAGTGATATATAATGTGATAAAAGAATATTAGTCAGTGGAATATGAATGTATAAAGAAGTTTGCTTGGTAAGATTCAGTGAAAGTAAGTCATAAAAAAAATTACTGTAGGCAAGACCATGTGGAAGATGTAGGAAATTTTTGTAAAAACACCAGTTTTTTTTTTTTTACAATTTGCAAGCAAATTGCTTTAAAAGTGCCCTTAAATTCTCTCTGCACATTGTAGAAAGTATAAAGGGAAATGCTTTTTGGTGACTCTAAACTCATACTCAGGAATTCCAGCTTCAGGAAAAGACCTTGGCCCTGCCTCAAAAGATTGGCATGTAAATGGTCATTAATATGTTTGAAGTAAAATGCATAAATTACATGTGTATCATTCTTTTACTGCTCCTCACTATAGCTGATTTTTTTTTTTTTTTGACTAACAGATTGCCTACTGGTCCCAATTTCCCAGGATAAACACAACTTAGTGAACTATTTTATGTAACAGTTGCTAAAGTTGGGGATGTTCTTCTCTTTCAAGGTAAAAGAACAAAAGGCCACTCTGAAGCAGTGAGGTATCTATGCCTCAAATTCAATATAAAACAATCTTTTAGAACTTTTTCTGGCAAAAAGAACACTGAACAAGATGAACCAAGTAATACACATTAACTTTTCCCACTGTCTCAACTGTCTTCCACTTAAGATAAAGACATCCCCGTACCTCTGGCCTGCACCCCGGTTTTTTTTTAAGATTTATTTTTATTTATTTATACAAGCACTGGACACAGTCAGAAGCACGGGAGGGTGAGAGAATTCACCAGAGCCAGAGCGGGGAACAGAACAGGCAGACTGACGAAATACACTGCTGAGGGGAGCAGCGGGCTCAGCAGGAGAGGACTGTCACACCATGTGGGACCCTTGCCAGTGACTGGAGATTGAACCGGTGCTGCAGAGGCTGTGGGCAGCTTCTCAGCCCAGCGCTCAACCGCTGCACCACCAGGGGAGGCCTCTGTTCCCCAATTCTGGGTGCATAAATAAATCTTAAAAAAAAGACATCCCTGAACCTTAAAATTCCTTTCCCTTTCCTCACTCCCTCTCATCCCCCATCTTCTGTCATCTATACCTTTTATGTTGAAAATGTATTAAAATTTGCACTCTGATCTATAAATATTAAGTATTTGGTAATTTACCTTTAAAGACCAACAAATAATATTATTATGAGCACGTTACTAATTCTCCCTGTAACTGTAGGGTTGAAGATTTACAAGTAAAAATATAGGACAGATTTGAATTTAAGATAAACAACAAATGCTTTTTTAGTATATGTATGTTCCGTGCAATATTTGGTATATAATTATACAAAAAGATTGTCGCTGATCCAAAATACAAAATTGGCCGCTATCTTGTATTTTATTAGTAAACTTTCAAGCATTGTTCTGTGGGAGGACTGTATTTTCATCATGGACCCAAAACTATGATTTCTGGGCCAATATTTTGTTGAATATTCCTGCATTCAAAGTCAAATAGCTCATCCTAACACCATCAATTATTTCAGTCCCAGTAGTTTGTTTGTTTTACCTGTTGCTTTTTTTTTTTTTTTTAAGATTTCTTATTTCAAATCAATCCAAGTAAGATAGCTTTGTTCAGGACATAGTACTATCATATTCTTAATTTCTTTGGCATTCTGAAATCACCTGATAGGTTTGGTGATGCCTTAAAAATGACCACTTGTGTTTTTTCACAGGCACACATAGAACTAACTGCATGTAAAATAGTGTTCTAGGGGCCTCCCTGGTGGCACAGGCGGTTGAGCACCGCACTGTGAAGCTGCCCGCAGCCTCTGCAGCGCAGGTTCGATCCCAGCCAGCCGGCGAGAATCCCACATGGCGCAACAGACCTCTCCTGACTCACCTGCTGCTCCCCTCAGCAGTGTATTTCTTCAGTCTGCCTGTTCTGTTCCCCGCTCTGTCTCTGGTGAATCCTCTCACCCTGTCATGCATCTGGCCTGTACTCCAGTTCTTTTTTTTTTTTTTAATTTTTTTGTAGATTTATTTATTTATTTTTATTTTTTAAATTAATATTTTATTTTATATCATTCTTACATCATTTTTCATTTTTTCACAATGTATTGTACCCCAGTTCTTGTATAAAAATAAATAAATCTTATTTAAAATTTTTTTACATAGTACTCTTTATATTTATCTTAGCAGCTCCTTTATCTAGCAATAAAATAGAAAAAATAAATAAATCTTAAAAAAATAGTGCTCTACACACATTATCTCTAATAATCACCTCTCTGCTTAAAATCCTGATTTGGCTTCCCATTTCACTGCAGGCAAAGTGCAGAATGCACTAAGAGATCCACAAAACTATGCGAGGGGGGGGTCTATTTCTCCTTCTTTATCCCACCTGGAAGTACAATTTTCATTCTGTTCCTGTTTGATATTCTTTTTTGTTGTTATTCCTACAAACTCCATTATTCCTCAACACCATCAGATTGTTCCCTCTGCCCCAAATTCTCCCACCCTATTGCTTCTCTCCTGCTCTTCACTCCACTGATTGCACTCATTTTTCATTCTCAGCCTAAACACTACTACCTCAGAGATCATTTTTCTTCCATGTCTCGTATATGTATTTATTTGTGTGATTATTAATGTCTGACCTCCTCAACAGGCTGTAAGCTTCATGAAGCCAAGATATATGTCTGCTTAGACCTACTTCTTAGCTGGGTGTCTCGTGGAGAATAAACAGAAATATTTGTTAAATGAACAGCTAATTGGCCGAATAAATGAAGAATGGTTATAGGGGAAGAGTAATATTGTTTTCATCACCATTTTGCAAATTAGGAAAACTAAGTTTTGGAGAAATTACATAACTTGTTTACTTAGCTCATGAGTCAGAATTGAAATCCACATCTGAACATTATCTCTTGTTAAAATTACTTCTACTTTCTAAAGTCCCTTCATGTTGCAACCCCCAGGATTATGTGATCTATAGTCTTCATAAGACTAGAGGCAGGAAAAGTAGTGAGATTAGTTGGTTTTCATAGGACTATTTTCTTCAGACATCAAGCTATGTGTCTTGGAGGAGATGCGGAGCATTGGGACTGCTTGTGGTTTGGTGCAAGGGAGGGGCAGACCAAGCCACACAGCCCCTGAGACAGCACCTGGGACAGAAGAGAGTCTTCTGCCCACACACTGAGAATCTGGCTTCCAGATGGGTCTTGGGCACACAGTTGTTTTTGTAATTCCCCACCCTCCTTTCAGAGGAATTTAAGGATGGGCTTTGTGCTGCTCGGCCTCCTTTTTCCTGCTTTAACCCCACCCTCTCTTTCTCTTCCACAAACAGTAACCAACAGTGATAGGCCTTGCCTGTTTGGGGAATCAAAAGGGGAAATGCAATCTAACCGATTTATTCAATTTATTCACCTTCGGCTCAATACCTGAGGGTTTCCGCAGCTTTGGGGCAGAGTCTGATCTGTTGAGTTGTGGCAGTAGTAGCTCAATTTATCTGTGCAGACCGTCTAGAAATTCTTTGTGTGGAACTACGCTTATCTGCTCAGTGATCTACATTCTCCAGGCAACCCCAGAGGATTCGAGGCTGCCCATTTCTGTTATGACAGGACAAGGGACTATTGTCTTGCTGGCAAAAGAAAAAAAAAAAAACAAAAAACAAAAAACAAACAAACAAAAAAACCACTGTCTGACTTAAGGATTGTGTCTCTAGATATTTTGTGGTCTTCTGTTCAGGTTTTTCAAGAATTAGCAAAAGATTTTCATAACTTTTTCAAAAGGCTTTTGAGAGCAATTTTAGGTACATAGTGACATTGAACAGTATGTCCAGGGATGTCCCATGGATGACAGTCCACATGCGTGGCCTCCCCCACTAGCAGAACCGCCACCAGTGTGGGGTGTTTGTTGCAGCTGAGGAAGCAACATTCACACGTCATCCCTCAGAGTCTATGTCTACTTTAGGATTCACTCGTACTGTACTCTCTGTAGATTTAGACAAATGTATGATAACACATAGCTACCACTGTAGCATCCTCAGAGGAATCTCACTGCCTAAAAATCCTCTATGCTCTGCCTGTTTATCCCTCCGTCCCCAGTGTCTTTTTCCAAAGGAAAACTGCAAACATTTTCAGAATGGTAAAGTGTAGGATGGCCAGAGTCTGTCTTCTATTATCATTCTTATTCTTCAGAGCACATACCTGGGCTAGATGAGGATAGCTCCATAAATGAATCCAGGTCCATCAAAAAATACATTCCAGTCTCTGACCCACATTCTCAGCAGCCGGAGGCTTTGAAGAAGACACCGGCCACCACCTTCCCCATTATGTGCAGGTGTGGGGAGAATGACTTTGAAAAGGTCAAAGGAAGGTTGTAGCAAAGATAGTTTTTGTAGCACTGATGTCTAGTCTTTGTCTTAACTCTAACTTTTCAAGTTAAAAATTCCAGAGCTTCAATCATGAGTAGAAGAATATGAAGAGTGAATTATTATCCCCACATGTTTATAAATTAATAGAGGGAGGGATTACATCCTTGTCTTCTTCTCAGCTTCACTGTTCTGATAGATTCATTGTAATAAATACTTAGTGTTTTTCCATGAGAAAAGATAATATATCCTTGCCCTGTTGATATTAGGCTTTGACTATATTGCTTGCTGTGTCCAATTAAGTTTCAGCACAAGAGGTTTGTGCCACTCCTGAGCCAAATTTTGAGAGCCCGTTACACAATGTTTTCTTCTCTTCTTCAAGACTAAGAATATTCCTGAAAAGTATTGTTCTTTATGCCCGGACCTTGGGAAGAAGTTGAGGTGGAGCAAAGCCATGGGTGATATGACGTGGATATGGTTTGAGCAAGGAATAGATACCTGTCATAAGTGAGATTTGGGAGTTGCTTGCCACCACAGCATAATTCAGTTCATAGTCCCTGATCCCACAGATCTCCCTGAGCTTGGTCTAAATGTAGGTGCAATTCTATCTGTTTTCAAGAGATCACACAGCACTCATAAACATGAAAGCGCCAAATCAAAAGATACTGAAGGTGACCTTGCTGCTCCTATAAATGGCAGTATCTGTGGCATATGAGAGTTCTTAAGAGTTTCCTGTTTTGGAGTTGAATAGTATGCAACTAGTATGATTTCTAGATACATCACCAGTTCCTGTGCTAATATATTCCTTCTTTCATTTTTCCAAGCTAGGTTGCCAGGAAATAGTTCTACCTCGTAGTTTGTCAGCAAAAGGAGGGAGTAACACACAGGAATCAGAATTGCAAGCAGGCACATGATAGAATAAACCTAGGTTGGAATAAGTTTTAAGGTTTGTGCTCTGTGGATAGAGGATAATTGCAGAATCAGGTATACTCCAGTCTCAAAGAAAGGGCATTTCAGCAGGGACACAAATATATCCAGGGATAGCAAATATGTCAAGCAAATACTTTTCTATTATATTTCCATCATGACCTAAATCCAAAGGAAAGTCAGTGAAATAGAAAAAAGACCCTGAAAACTGGTGGGGTTCATAATCTGCATAGGAGGATAAGTAAACAGAACAGTTAAAGAGATACCTTTGAGATATAACACACATACAGAGAAACCCTTTTTTCAGGATATGGCAGGATAGAGATTTTCACAAACTTAGTATACTTAGGTGATACTGAGTACCCCATCAACCAGCAAGCAGCAGCTGGCCCCCAGAAACCATCCACATGATTCTTTCCAACTTTCTTCCAGAGGTAACCATTATCTTGACTTTGATAGCATAAATTAGTCCTTGCCAGGTTTTAAACTGTATTTTAATGGCCTCTACACAGAATGTATTCTTTCGTGTTTGTCTGCTTTGGCCCACTGTTTTGCAAGTTTGCTTCACTTATACTGTTCAATGTAGAAGTGGAGTTTTCATTCTCATTGCTGTGTAGTGCATCATTGTGTAACAATACTGTACTTCTTTGCTCAATCCACTGTTGATGAGTACTTAGTAGTTTCATGTTTGAGGTTTTTGTAAATAATATTGATCTGAAAATCCTAGTACATGTTGGACATGATCAAATAATATTATTTATATTGTATAATGTGTAGGATTGTAATTGCTGGACCGTAGGTGCAGGTGGTAGTTGTGTGTTGTCTTTTGGTGTTGAGAACTTAAGAGTATATCTGGGATTAGAAAAATGATAAGATTGTTAATGTTTTCCACGGGAAAGGATAGAAATGGTATAGAAATGGTGTGCATTCCTAGAATTTGGCATTCCCGCTACTGGACAATAGTAGAATCATGAAGATAATAATAAGTGTTGATGAGCTGTGGAAAAATTTCAACATTAACACAAGGAATGAAAGTGAGAAAAACAGTTTTCAAAGTGTTAAACCTGCATCTACCAAATGATCCAGCAATTCAAATCCCCAAAGAATTGAAAACGTTTTCACACAAAAACATCAAAGTTCACAGAAACTCTGTTTTGTAATAGCTAAAAAGGTAGGAAAAAACCCACAAATGTCCATGAACTGATGAATGAATATATAAAATGTGGTATATCTATACAGTGGAATAGAATTTGGCCATAAAAAGTCTCAAACACTGACAGATGCTACAGGAATGAACCTTAAAGACATCACACTAGTGAAAGAAGTCAGTGACAAAAGACCATATATTATATGATTCAATTTATATGAAGTATCCAGACAAGGCAAATCTATTAAGGTAGAAAGAAGGGTCCTTGGCTAGGGCTGGGGTTGGATAGAGGAGGAAATGTGGACTGACAGCAAAGGTTTTTTTTTCAGGGCAAGGCCTTATTCTAAATTTAATGGCCATGTTTGGCCAACTCTGAATATTCTAAAACCACTGAATTGTATTTACGTAAATGACTCTTAGAGTATATGATCTAGCTCTCAAAAATTCAGGTTTTTTTTTTTTTTTAAGTTTATTTTTATGTAGAAAAATAGCATTCAGGCCAGAGTTGCAGGGGGTGAGAGGATTTACCAGAGACAGAGTGGGGAGCAGAACAGTTGTATCTACTGAAATACACTGCTGAGGGGAGCAGCGGGGCAGACAGGAGAGGTCTGCTTTGCCAGGTGGGTCAGTTCCCTGGCCGGAGATCAAACTCAGGCCACAGTGGGGATAGAGCTGAGACTTAACCCTTGTGCCACCAGGGAGGCCCTCAAAATTTCAGTTTTATTTTTTAAATTTACTTAAAAAAATTTAAGTGATGTGTAATTAGGGTGATGATTGAAGAAGCTGTCAATGCAGAGGAGAAACAAAGAAAAATGCAGTCTCAGATGAAGGTGGAAGCAAGCTCCTCTCGTGCTAGGACCAGGGCTGGTGGTGGCCAACTGTTAGAAGGACCGTGGGTAGTTCAGCAAGCAGGGCCAAGATACATAGCCCAGAGTGCACAATTTTTGCTGAGTGCAAATCAAATTTTTGCACTAAGCTCTATCTAGGATTTCCCAAAGTCTTAAGAGACTTAAAGATTTTTTTTTTTAAATAACTTTTCATAAGTAAGCAGTTTCCTGCCCAAATCTGCCAAGGCTGCCTTTTTCCAGATGGCAGGCCGCAGGCTGGACGAGGCTGGTGCTACAGTCTTCAGCGAGGGCCTTCTCTGCCCTTCACCACCTACACATCTTGGGGCCTGCCTATTGTTCCCCACCCCGCAGCACCATCTCCATTTACCTCAGCTGGTCCCCAACCCGCTCCTCAGGCTGCACAGACCCGGGTTACACTCGGATCTTAATTGGGAGGGGTTTCTGGAAACCCAGGAAAAGTCAGTGTTTCCACCTGCCCCAAGCAGAAACCTACTTCCCCCCTGCCCCAAATTCTTTCTCTTTTTCTTTAGGTCCTTATTTCTTTCATATTTTGGCCTGAGACACCTTGTTAATTTTCAAAGATTAACAGCCCATTTAGCAGAAGAGCGCGGCCCAGGTCGCCCGATGAAGAAATTAATACCAAAACTTCACACTAGGACGAAAATCAAAGCTGTCTGTTTTATGGCTTAGAGTATCTGTGAGTCTTGGGCAGGAGGAAATGGCTATCTCATTAAAAAAAAATGAGAGAGTGAGGCAGAGAGGAAACCAAAAGCTCGTTAAAAGTGGTGGAAAAGTCCTCTTAATTAAGCGTTTCCATTCGCTAACAAGAGGCCTTTTGTTATGAGTTCAGGACGCGTTATCCCAAGTCAAACAAACAGAGTTAACGACATTATTTTTGTCTTTTTAGCCAGTGGTGACTCTGGAGTCCAGTTTCAAAATAAAGGTTTCACTGCGGGAAGTCAGTTAGGCCAGTGGATGCAGGCGAAGTGTCACTTTCCAAGATTGATTTGAGAGCTGCTACCAACCTTTCACCTCGCCCCCAGGTACCGGGAAGGTGGGCCAGTCTCCCTGCCAGCCAGTGCCAGGATCTGTGTGTCCTGGCAGAGGCATTTCCAGGCTGCGCTGGGTCAGCCAGGGAGAGCCTGTTGCTGAAACCACCGCCCTGTAAAGCACCAGCTTTCTCTCCTGGAAGATGGAGGTGAACAGCTTCAGGTTTGGTGTTGGTCAGAGGTTACCTGAGGAAAACACCTTCTGGAACTTTAAGAACACATGAGCTTGTGGATGCTTTATTTGACTTAGTTTTTACCATAACCATGTGTAGTGTGATAGGCTCCACTCTATGCTGGAGAAAATTTTAGAAAGGTTCTATGATTTCATACAAGTAAGAGAGAGCAGGACTCGAACCCAAGCCTCTTTTATAGTCTCTCATGAAAGGTCCTGATTAAAATATGGCCTCTGAGCTCAAAGCCTGTAGGGGAATTGAAGCCAGTTGATAATTAAGCAGAACGTGATTAATGGCCAAGGGGATTGAACGTGCTAAGGGAATTTAAAGAAAAGAGATTTTACTTCTGACTGGAGAGTTATGCCAAGCGGCAGCAGCGTAATATCCAAGAGTATATGTGGAATACTTGGTTCAGATCCCAGTTTTCTTAGTTTCTAAGCTGTGAAAAACAGGACTTGTGATTTCCACTCTCTAAACTGCCTTCAGCTATATCCTGAGGGTTGAGGTACTGCCTCTCTGCCCTTTTAAGCTATAGTGAGGTTCTGAAGAAAAGAAATATTAAATATTAAGAAATATTAAATATTAAACAGTGATCAGTGCCTGGTGAATGGCATTTTAAAAATGAGGCCAAGTTTCATACGAGTGGTAGTAAATCAAGGTTTGAAGGACAACAGCTAAGTTTCAACAGACATGTATGTTTGAAGTATTTCCAATTTAAATATACTGCAATGAAATTGTCATTTTTACCGACTGAATTAATTTAAAAATTGTTGGAAGCATACCATTTCCTTTTTATTGTATTATTTTTATAGAGGCAATGTTGGTTTATAGCACTGTATATGATTTAGGGGTTCAGGATCACACCTCTTCAGGTGTCTGTCAACTGCAACCACCATTTTCTGATATATTTTTAAAGAATTTATTTATTTTTGCATAGAAGAACTGGGGTGCAGGGGTATGTGTGAGAGGATTCACCAGAGACAGAGTGGGGAGCAGAAGAGCCAGATTTACTGAAATACACTGCTGAGGGGAGCAGCGGGCAAGGCAGGAGAGGTCTGCTGTGCCGTGCAGGTCAGCTCCCTGGCTGGGGATCGAACTCATGCCTTTGAAGTGGTAGCGCTGAGACTTAAACCCTAGGCTACTAGAGAGGCCCAACAACCACCATTTTCTAAGAATGTCCACCACAGGAAGTAGATTCTGGGCTGGGTCATGGTGGATTACTTTATATCCTCACTCTACCCAGCCTGCTAATAACAACTAAAAAACTTATGCAAAAGAAAAATTATCTGACGGAAAGTAATCAGGAACTGAGAGGGTTCTGATTCTTGAAGGAAGTGGGCCACACTGGGTTAAGATTCATATTGATCAGGTTTTTTTTTTGAAGGTAATCCAAAATCGAAGTGGTTTCAAAGGGGAAAGCCTGAAGCAGAAAGCTCAGTGGCCTGAGGAGACAGAGAGCAGAAGAGAATCTGTGATTATAGATGATGGTCCCACCATGGGAGGAACAGCGAGAGAGGTTTGGAGCTTTCCTTTGAAACCACAGAATGACCATACTGTAGGCAGAAAGATAATGTCCCCTGACTAATAACCCTAAGAATAAGGGGGAAACTAAATTAGACCAGCGTTTATAAAGTGTAAAATCAAACTATCCTAACATAGAGGTGATCTGACTTCCAAAAGAAAAAGTACTGAATTCACTCAGGAAAATAGAACACAATTTATTGTCATGGTATAAAAAGGAATGGAACTTTCCACACCAATGGTTATGTGATTCTGAGTTATTGACAAGGAAGAAATTGGGCATATTCACTAGATGGAGATCAGATCCTTGGTTTTCTTGCTTGTACTTGTCCTTAGTTGGTGCTGAAAAAGTTTTTCTGCTGTGTACTAAGTACTCATTTGTGCATTTTTTCTTTAGGATAACTTTATCAGGGATTAAATGATACTTCCAGAATCATGTCTGTCTATACCAGGAGGAATATATGGTTGTTGCTTTTTATTCTGACAACAGGATATTTATGCTAAATGATTTTCAAATCTTAAACCAACTTTACATTCCTGGCGTAAGTCTTACTTCATCATGATGTGTTGCCTTCTTTATATTTTGCTTGATTTGATTTGCTTATATTCTGTTAAAATTTTGAGTGTATATTAATGAAGCCTACTGGTCCTTAGTATTCTTATTTGGTTGTGGAAAGACGGTAATACTGAGTTGAATGAATTATTTATTTCAAAGGATGAGTAATGAGTAAACTGGGAAGTGGTCCCTTCTTCCATACTTTATGAAAGTGATGGCAGGATTGAGTTATTTTTTAAATCAATGGTGACAGAATTTATCAGTTAAGCACATGTGCACCTCTCTGTCTGTCTGTCTGTCTGTCTCTCTCTGTGTATGTGTGTGTAAGAGAGACAGAGAAGGGGGTGGTATAATTATGAATTCTATGTTAAGTTATAAGACTAGTCAAGATTTCTACATCTTCTAATTATTTTTGATCATTTTATCTTTCATGGACATTTCCTTTAGGTTGTCAACTTCATTGGCATAAAATTGTGTTTAATATTCTTTTATTCCCTCTTTTAGCCCCTCCTAATATTGGTAATGAATTTCTCCCTCTCTCCCTCTCCATTTCTCTCAGAACCCAGATAATATCCCAGCTAACATTTTATCAATTGTATTGGCCTTTACAAAGATTTTTTTCACTTATTTTTCTCAATTTCCATTTTTGTGTGTGTGTGTGTGCCATTAGTATTCTCTATTATTCTTTTTGTTTCTGTCCTATTTACATTTTTTTAAATTGTTCAGGGAGAAATATGGGTTATTTATTTTAAAATATTTTCTTTATGTAATTTTTCAGTTTCTTTGCTTTAGCTGCATTACACACATTTTTGATATATTGTGTTTTGATTATCCTTCATTGCCACATGGTAACTTGTTAGCAAAGAGTTGAAAGTCAAATAGATAGTACTCATTAGATTACTCTCCATCAAAAATCTCATATACTTAATTTCCCAAATGCAAAATATCTTTTTTCCCTCATTTCCCTCACATTCTCTCTCCACAGTCAGCACCAAATTCTCTTTGGCTCTTCTGGAACATATGGTTGGGAGGAGTAGGGTGGGGTAAAAAGGGAGAGAAAGAGCTTTGCTCTTGCATTCCAGCCTTCTGAAGCATTTCTGCCTGGGTCTTTTTTTCAGCTAAAAAAAAAAAAAAGCACTTACATCTGTGTTCAAAATATAGAGGAAAATATTCTGAAGTTGGAGAAACCCACTGTGGAATATGCAGTGATGAAACGAAGTGTAAAATTAAGCAAATTTGATTGCGTCTTACCACTGTAGAATTTGGTGACAAAATGAACTAAATCTTTGCCTTTGTTTTGTTCCACATTAATAACAACAAAAAATCAGTTTAGATGAAAGAAAACATGTGTGAAACAAAACATACATGAATCGAAACAAACTGCATGTTATAATCATTTAATACCATTAGTATTTTGATTTTTATAATTTCTATTTTCAAAGCAATATTGCTTTACTGGAAAGTCCATAAATCAACCATTTCTTATTTAACTTCTTAATTTAAATATTTAAAATTTTCTTTTTCTGACCCTTTTATTGCTCTCTAACACACAAATGGAGATGTGAATTTAGAATGAAATTGAAGCATAAACTTTAGCTATATATTTTACTAGATACTTGATTTTATGTAGGAGGTTGAAAGCTCTGAACTTCAGTATGACTATCTTATTAGTGAAGATCATATGTTACAACATTTGCAAAGTTGCCAAGTGCTTAGCATGAGATTTGCCACAGAACAATATTGGTAAATTCATTATAGCTATTAAATTATCAATATAACTACAATGGCAGTCTAAATCCCTGCTTGAAAACTTCATCTCATGAAGTTGATCATTTGTATCCATCTGGATGTCTCAATGTCCTAAAAGCAGTTGCTCTCAAAGTGTGTTTGAACTCATTATCTTTTTTTTTTTAATGAATTACTTTTTTTATTTTGTCTAAAAGAAGACCTGTGGCAATTGATTTTCATAGATGCTGTGTTTTACTCTCATAGTTTCTGCTCAGTGGTAGCTTCCTATTTTTTGTATTATCAAAACTAGTTATGGGTTCTCACAAGCCTCTTCTCTACTTGAGGCCTGTGACTCTGTGCTTTCTCATCTGTGTTATTTTCATGAGATCCGTATTTCCTATAGTGCTGCTTATAACAAATGGTTGCAACCTAGTTTAAGTCAATATAATATGGCCATTTGCAGTTTTGTGTATATGAATTTCTTTTCCAGTTAGTACTGAGAAGTTTCCAATAGTTTAGAGGTAGTTGAGAATTACACAATAGTTTAGAGGTAGTTGAGAATTACCACAACCAGGTCTGCATAAATATCCTCCAATTTGGCGGTTCCACCATCCAACCAACAAACAAAGCCAGTTGAAAATTTTACCTTCTTCTCCATCATTCCAATCTATCAATTAATTTTACTTTTTAAATGTATATCAAATGAATCTCTCTTTTGAGGATAGTAGGGGAAGGGGGGGTAGAGTTTTAAACTTGTCAACTAAAAGAATTTACATAGCATTCTTACTTGCTTACCCCTCTCTGCTGATTGAATTTTGAGAGAGGACATTATGAGACAAACATCCAAATAGATTTGGGGGGAAATATCAGAGGTTGACAGAGAAAAGAGGGCTTAGTTGTATACTTCTCTGGTCTCTTGTTCTCAAACTTGTCTCTAGAAATTGGTCAAAAACCACTCACTCCCTGTGGACTCAACTAGAGTCAGCTTTGAGATTCGGAGCAGAAGACTGGTTTATTTCTATTTGTTTCTCTGCTTTCAGAATCTGCTTGTGACGGAAAAGAAATTAACCATGTGCAATAAAATAAAAAAGATATAGATTGTATTAGTAATATATTATCCCTCACTTTGCTAGGTAGTTACAATTTTCTTCTTCTGATAAGCTCTTCATCCTTTTCCATGCTGCTTCATGCCCCCAAGGAATAACTTTACAAACTGCCTTGAAATCTTTTGTGTTTTGTTTTCAGGTTGGTGTTAGTCAATGGGAGACACAGATAAAAGGCCTGAGACTGGAGTTGAGTAGAGTCAGGCAGGGTCCTGTTCTCCCAACTTAACATCTGCCTCTACTAAGGCCACATCCCCTGCCCAACAGCCCTCCCATACCACTGTGGCTCCCTTTCACCATTCTGGAGTCTTCTCCCTTCCCCATGGGCCTCCAGATCTAGGTATAGTAATGCTTTGATCTCTAGCTAATGCTCCATATGTGATACACCATCCCGTAATTTTGTAAATAATCCTTTTATTAAACTCTCCCCAATCGTCCCATTAGCATGACATTCACATCCATCAGGACCATTGCTGATATCCCCATTGCACCTGCATACTTTTATATCTGCCTGAGTTTTTTCCAATTAGATAAAAACCGCTTAACGGCAAGAATTTTAATTCATAAAATTCTCTATTATTCCTCCCCTCCATCACCAAGCACAATATTCCACTGCATGATGAGTAGTAAATGCTTTCTGGAAGACTTCATCTCATCATTTACCTGCTGTGTAGTGGGCACTCTTTGAGTCACCGTGGAAAGGTGACAAAAGGGAACGTCTATGTATTTTCGGAATATACTCTCCTGACTCTAACAAGTTAACCATTGTAGGTTGAGTCTTTTCATTAATAGTGTTTACTAGTTATTGACTAGTAAACACCTGATCCTGATCATACCTCTTTTTTTTTAAATTTTTTAAAGATTTATTTATTTATTCATACAAGAACTGGGGTATAGGCCAGAGGGGCTGGGGGCAAAAGGATTCACCAGAGACAGAGTGGGGAACAGAACAGGGAGATTGACTGAAATAAATGGCTGAGCGGAGCAGGCGTGACAAGAGAGGATTAAGGCACCATGTGGGTAGCTCCCTGGCCAGGGATTGAACTTTTGCTGCAGAAGCTGTGGATAGTTTCATAGGTTGTGTCTTAACCCCTTGTGCCACCGGGGAGGCCCCACTTTCTTCTTCAATCCTCTTGGTTCTTGTGGATTTATATGATTTCATATTCCTTTATTATCACTTGAGAGATGTATCTGATCACACCTCTTTTAACCAGGGCACCTCTACCCACATCCATCCCAGCTGGTTATGACAAGGCAGAGTCATGCATAAACTGAAGCTTGATGATCTAGATGCTTTGAATAAGCAGCACAAGCCTGTTAGTATCATGAGGGATTAGAATGTTGAAAGAAACAGACATAGAAAGAAACATGGATGCCAGGATGAATGAGAGACCATTTTGGGTTCTGAACAGATTACCCATGAAGCCCCTCCCATCCTGCTGTTGTTCCTCTTTTAGCTTCTCAAGAGTTCCATGTTGAAGCTTTACCAGAAAACCCCCTTTAGAACAGCTTGAGAAGCTCCTAGTTCTTTATACTCTAAGGACTCTGAGGAAACACGTTTCCATCAGAGGACGGAAAGGAAAGGAAGAAGGTGCTGTGGGCCTTGATGTGGGCATTGCAGCTTTACTCCATGAACCCTGATCGCTTCCCAGGCAACCCTAAATCATCTTCTTGAATCATAGCCCCACAACTTGCTTTCTTCCCCAAACCCCCATACTCCGCACTGCCTCTCATCAGTCATTTATTTTTTCTAGATGATGAAAACCTGCCAGGTGGATCCCTTGCTTTGCTTGATCCCTGGATCTCTTAGGCACCTGCTGCTCCTAATGGGGTTTGCCTCTGGGACTCCTCTGCCTAAGCGGAGGGCCAAGGAACATTTGTCACAGCATGGCTCATTATCGCACGACTGAAAAGCAGGCCCACGCCCTGAAACATTATGAAAAGTGCCTATAAGAGTCCCATTAAGCTAAAAGGCATTTAAGAACTATGTCCCCAGTGTGGTTGCAAAAAGTTCTGTGGTGACCTACTGGTTGCCTTTTCCCCTGCCATTTGTCGTCTCACTAATGAGGACTAATTTTTGCAGTCTCAGTCTATATAAATAAGGCTGGCTGTGTTCTCTAGGGCCAACCTTGAGAAAGGCAAGGAGTAAGCAAGGGAACTCAAGAAACTCAGCCCTAGGTAAGCCTTTCATTTCCTGCTCTAGTTCTAGCAGCTAGATCCCTGCTTTGCTGTAAGACCCAATACCCTCCACGTGTCCCTAATGCAGGAGCAAGTGGGTAGCACCAGGATCACTGACTTGCTGTGTGCCATGGGGTGGTTTGAAAAGTCCCTTGTTACTGCTTATATTCTTACAGTTCTTGAGCAGCTCATTGTCCATAGTTTCATTTGAATCCACCTGTTTCACATATAAAATCCATTTGTAATGTACCAGGACTGGACTAAAAACTTGCAACCCCTGAATCAGTGCTTTTTCCTGCTAAACAACATTTATTTTCTTCTTTAACATAAACTTATTCTAAATCATATGGAAACAACTTGCTATAAAGATCTAAATTGTCTGCAATTTCACTATCCTGGGATAATCATTGCTAATATTTAAGAATTTTTTATCTATGCATAGAATTTTTTATCTTGTCAAAGTCATTCTCTATATAAATATTTGTAACCTAAAATCTGGCATCTAGTGAATTTGGAAGTGTTATTTTTGTTTGTTTGTTTACATTGTCACATGCTGATTTTGATCTTCCTATGAAGTTGTTCCCAATACTGTCTGTTGCTGTCTATTGCAATAAGCTGTCTATTGCAAGTCATTTTGAAGCAATAAAGTAAAAAGGTGGGCAGAAGAAGCCCACAGGTGTAATAGAAACTGTCTTATATCATTATTTGGAAACAGCAAGGAAGGACTTTTCTGAGCCAGTTTCCTCGGACCTAACATTATACAGACCAAAGGGAAATCTGTGGGTAGCATCACAGAAAACAAAACACTGCAATGGCCACAGAGTCTTTCTTGGTTCAGGCAATGTCTAGTTCTTTCCTTAACTGTGAAATTCAAGTGTCTGGCGCCACAGCCAATTCAGGGGAAGCTCTGTGCTAGTGCTCTGTGGCAGTATAACCACGCAGTACGTGAAACAATTCAGAACAGCCAGTTGCCCCAAGCGTGCTCACAATTGGAAAGTGTGCCTGAGAACAGAGTCTTGCTCTACTTAATAAACCTCACCTATTTGGAAGGTCAACCTGAAAGTTGGGGGCCAGAATCAGCCACCTGTGTGGTTTCATCCAAGTGTCTTCAAACCCCCCTTCCATCCTGAGCCTCAAAGTCTCTACATTCTTTGTCCCAGAATTCCAACAGTTTGTCATTCCTTTAGTATTAAAGGTATTAAAGAACTGATACCATGCGAATGTGTCATTGAAGTAAACCACTACTCACTTTGAGCTACCAGCCTGGGTTAAAGTCTAGTGGAAAATGTTGCTCCATCATGGCATGTCACTGAGCTGTGAGGCCAGGCCCTGGGAAGAGGAAGATGGATAGAAGGAAAGCGTGAGCATTGCAGGGAGGCTCTGCTCGAAGTGCAACACTGAGCTTATGGCAGCATCTGGGCACTGGGTACCGGGAGCCCCGGGAAAATAAGCAGGAGCCCTATATGGGAGGACTGACCCCAAGCATAACCTTCCCCACTGAAAATTCTGAGCAACAAAGGTAGAGTTCATAGACCTGTGAAGAGTCCGCCTGTCTCATGCTTAGAAAAAACGACTTCATAAATATTTGTCCTTGAATATGTAACAGTTTCATGTGTGGGTGAAACAGAAAGCATTCCTTGGGAGTGGCGGTAAGGTTCAGCCATGGCCCAGGGCCCAGACTGCTGGGGCAGAGGCCCTTCCTTTTGGGAGCAGCAGTGACATTCCCCTGTTATTTGCGACAGCCTCAGGACCCACAGGCTGCCTGCAATGTGCAGACTGCATAATTCAGCGTGAGCATTGCCAACAATTTTTGGCCTCAGCTTTTTGACTGGTTTTCATTTAGCAACAATTTCAAAATTTTCCGGGACACTTCATGTTTTAATGAAGAAAAATTAAGTGACCTTTAGTCAACTTGGCAAGAGAGAAGATGGCTGACAGCACTCCAGAATAGTAATTACAGGGCTTACTGTCCCCATTAAAATCCTCGGAGCAGCCATTGGTAGTTCATGCTCATGTGGTTTGAAAGAGAAGAACGTTCTGTCCCAAAGAAACGACAGTTGTTCGTGGTCAACAGGTCAAGAAGCTACACGGCCATTTGTGAGTTTAGAGCCAGCTTCTGATGGTGACAGATGATGGTGCCCCGCTGGCTGCACTGAGGGCAAAACAGGTAAAATCCCGACTCTGGGGCCACAGAGCTTCCCCACTGTTCTTGTGGGCTACATAAATACCCGTTCAAACTGGCCAGGTAATCAAGTGCATGAATAAACTCAGTGTATCTCATTATATCCCTGACAGAACCATAACCTCACCACATACAGCACTGCCCACGCCTCCCATCTGCCCCCAGCTAGCAGACACGTGCACCAGCCTTTGGGGAGAGTAGGGGACATGTAGTCACATGCAGGGGTGTGTTCAATGTCCCAGCAGAATGTTGAATGAAACAATATAATTTTCACAGACTGGAAACCTAGCTGCTCCACCCTTGGGGTCCATGGCCATGACTGCCCCAGATGGAGCTGCATCCTCATATATGGTTTGGGCCTGATCTGGAGTCCCAAGAAAATATTCAATCATCTTACAGCTTTTGTTCTTGGAGAACCAATGAGGACTTGGGCTCCTGCCCTCTCATTTGATGCCTAAGATGGACAGAGAATGTACAGATGGGGTTCTGCCCAAGTGACGATGTGGGGGCTGCCAGCAAGGAGGGCACAGCTTTGCCCCATTACACACACCTGCCAGGAAGGGATGGTGGACTCTTGGTAGTATTTTACCAATGTGTGTATCTATTCAGACCTCTTTGTCCTGCTCTTTGGCAGTTTCACTTTAAAGAAGGTATGAAGCAGAGGTTTTTATGTTTCTTTCCAAGCTCTGTGTTTATACCTGAGTGTTCTCAACTGCTTTGAAAAGATCTATGAAGTTCTTTGATCATGTGTGATAAAGTTAGTGTTATTAAAGACTGTGCAGCTACCAAATCCCATATCCTTAGCAGGCAGCATCCTTAAACCCTAATGTAAGCCTGCAGGAAATTATTTGAATAGATATTTTCACACGATCTAGAAATAAGGTGGTTGAATTAAAATTTGAGTGTATAAAAGGCTACTGCTGTGATAGTTATTGCCAAAAAGCAAAATATTTTTCGTTCTCCTTTTGAGCTTTCCAAACATTTTAACTAATAAGATTTTAGTAGAATATTATTTCCGGGGATTTTTTAGGAGCTGGGTACAATATGCCACCTCTGCCTTTCCCTCTCTTGGGGGTGAAAACCAGTGCTCCAGAGAGAGGCTGCTCCATCTTTCTTGTCCCAGAGTGAGGAGGACGCAAAGAGCTTAGTCAACGTGATGGACGTGCCGTGAGAAAGAAAATTCAGCCCTTGTGTTAAGTGCCTGGTCTGGGAGCTGTAACTGCACCTGAGCCAGCTTGTCCTACTGATGTGGCCACTTAAATTCTACTCTGCAGATATGAATGTGCAATAGGTATGAGGAAGAGGCAGAGCTGCAGAGCTTGGGTCTGGGTTGGGATCTTAAGGCAATGGACTTTCAATAAGGAGCACAGGAGCTCTTTTGTTGACTCAGCGGCCAACTCAGAAAATCGCTGGCTGTGACAGTGCTGGAGCAAGAGGAGTCATCTCCCAAGACTTACTGTTTCCTCCTGTGATTGTTTTGGTCTGATATCAAGTAGCCACATGTGTGGGAGAGAAAGAAAGTACAATGTCTTGGATTGTGCTAAATGTTGGATCATACTAAATGTATTTTATTATGAGAAAAGCACTAACATTCATCGCATCAAAAATACCAAATGTTCCGTAAAAGACAAATAATTGATTTTAATTGTTTTGTGGAAAACAGTTCAGACAAATTGTACTTATTTGTTTTTCTTTCTTGAAGTAACATTCGTTTTCAGCATTGGCTATGACATGGGGCACCAGGTCACATGTTCTCAGGTGTATGTCATCATCTCACCCCCACCATCAAAGCACCCACAATCCTGTACCCTAGGCCAGTGTCCCCTCTTTGTCCCCTATCTCCCCTCCCCTTCTAGTAGCCTCAATTCTGCAGTTGGATTTCTGGGGTTTGTTTTCATTTAATTTTGTCAGTTCCTCTGTTTCGTTTCTCTGTATTTGCCACATGAGTGAACTTTCATAAACCACAGAAGAATATAAAGAAGAAAATAGCAATTACTCAAAATCTATCTTGCAGAGAAAGCTTTGCTTACTCGTCAGGGCACATCCCTCCAGGCGTGGCTCCAGGCAAATGTGTAAATATGCAGACATGTTTTATGGAAATGAGAAGACACTATTAAAGTCACATCCATTTCACTGAACGCAATATGCACAGTTCTAAAAACCGAGATGCAGAGAAAAACAACCCATCTTAGAGCTTGCTGTTTTGGTGTAGAAAGAGATATTTGAATGAGATAGCAACAGAATTTGAATGAGAAGTTAGTGTTGCATATGGGAAATTCAGGGGTTATATGTATAGATTGCAAGGAATTTTATTTAATGTAAGGAGTCAGGGATCACCTTCCAAAGGAAGTAGTATTTTTATAAAATCATATTTATTTTATTCTACAGCATGTCAAAATAATTCTACATTATAATTTTCTGTGGGGACATACTATTTCACTGTATGAGATTATGTGTGATAAATTATTTGTGAGTCCTTGCTAGATGGCATTTAGTCTTCTTTTTTAAATCTTTTTTATACAGTTCTACAGTCAAAGTGCTCTTATCTGTGTTTCCTTGTCCTCACATTTCTTTAGGATAAAGATGAAGAAATGAGATGATTGATAAGAGGTTTTACAGATGTGATAGTTATGTTACATACACACATACATTATTTAAGTTAACGTATTTATGTGTTGTAAGTTATACCTATACATATATTTACATATATTTTTACACATTATAGACATCAATAGAGAAATTGTTATACTGCCTGTAGAAATGTACCAACTTACAGTTTCACTATCAATGCTTAGGAGTGACAATTCCCCAAACCCTGGAAAACTCAAGATTATAAATCATTAAATTGTTTTGTAAGTTTGTTCAACATTAGTGGTGGGGAGACCTTTGCTTGCATCGCCATAAGTCACTGTGAGAATGAGTATGGAATGTGGAGAGTGGGAGATAGATGCCTAAAGAGACATGTGTAAGTCAGAGGGGAAGAAATAACCTCATGAGAATTCAGGAGCCATCAGCATTGGTGGAGTTGTTAGGGGTGCAGTGGCATGAGGCATGCAGAGACATTCTCACTATGGCAAAGATTTACTACACCTTGGGCCTTCACCCCTAAGAAAGGGGCACAGTGCATGGTGGTCCTTTATCAAACTGGAGGGTGGCATATAGCATAGTTGGGAATAATGTTTCATCTACTTACCAGGTAACTCAGAAGGGTATCAGTTTTGAGTATGACCCAGAAAAAGAAAAAAAGTTTGCATCAGTTTCTCTTGCATGTGATCTAGCATACACTAGGAAGAGGGATCTGAGTGGGTAGGGTACTGGATGAAGGTGCAGTGTAGAAACTCCAATAGCAGGCACAAGGAAATCTTCAGGGCAGGCTTCTAAAATTCCAGAACAAATCATGTCTGCTGTGGACATGATCTGCACCCTTAGGTCCCAGTAGGCTGAGGGGATAGCATGTGAATAACATGGGATAGCATGTGAATATGTGACCAGTTTTTGCTCTCTTCAGATCCACCACCTTGATCAAGAAAGAGTAGAAGGAATCCATCGTGAAATGGAAATGGTACATACAGGATTAAGTCGGAGAGAGTCAAGAGGTACAAGGAATTGCATGGACAGATGGTTTGATGGTCAAGGAACACGCAGAATCTTCTTCCTCGACATAGCCTGTGTCACTGGTGACGCTGGTCACTACAGCCAGTTGAAATGGGACAGGACGCCCAGGCCTGGCGCACAGGTGAGTTGACATAATACTAGAAGCGAATTATTGCCACACTAATGTACTCAGGGGAAGCTCTTGAAAATAATGATGAGGGAAATTTCCCTGGTGAGGAAAACTGCAAACAAGACACTTGTAACTCAATTTATATGGAAGGAGAATGGCCTGAGGTATAACTCTTCATGGGCTGTTGAGCTGTGACAAAAATAGTAATTGGTCCAGTCTGGAAGGAGAAAACTGAAAATAGAAGCCAAGAATTCTGGGGAGAGAAGCAAGTGGTCAGGCTTATGGGAGTGGGCACAAGAAGCAATGCTGTGAAGTAATAGTTTCCTCGGATGTTGACTGTCAGTCCTGAAGGTTTGGAAAGGAAGGGGTTAATGGGGTGCCTGTCCACTCTCCAGGCTCTCACCACAGGGCTTTGGGGACTGACCTGAATGTCATTGTTTTTTCTCAGGACTGACAGATTCGCTCTGTCCCCTGGTGCTCTGTTTGGTCCTCTTCAGGGATGTTGAGCAAAGTTAGTGTCTTTGACTTCTGTGATTTCTATAGGGTTGCTTTGGGGAGCAAGAGTAGTTCACTATCTTCCTGAAGTACTGTTTTCTGCTTTCTCAGCCATGAAATTGGGGTGAAATAAAGTACATGGAACAAAATGTTAAAACAGGAAGAAAGAAGCGTGAAGGCTATGCAGGAAAGGAAAGGATGTTGAAAGAAGAGAGAAAATACATCTATGTAGCTCCAGCACTTTTCATATATTTGTGGTTCAAGTTCAAGTCCTTGACTGACTTCATTGGAGCAAATTAGGTCCAGTTTCCCAAACCGAGTCTCCACGGTCATATGAGTGACAAGTAATCACCAGATGGTTTCTTCTACAACCACTAGGGCATTAATCTTGAAATCCCAGGCTACACTCTGAAATGTGTGAAGCAGTTGGGGAAGGGACAGTCTCTGAATGATTTCAAGGCCTGAGAGTTCCAGAAGGTACACTCTCTTATTCCCAGGACTTGAAGTTGATATTTTTAGGTTCTTTTTTTATTTTTTTAAAAATAAGTAGAGCCCAGGTTGTTGTCATAAAATCAGATATCCCAAATGGTTTTTCTCTGTCCCTCCCTGTCTGCAGCAAGGAAGGCTCACCCAGGGCAAGTGCTTTGATTTCACTGTCAGTGTGTAAGATTTCATTTTTGTCATGACTGCGCTGGTCTCATCCCTCCTGTTGATGGATCATTAGCATTCCACCAAAAAATATAAATCCTGAAATGCAAGGTAATCCAATGGGCTAGAGTTCCTAGAAGCCCCTATCACCCTCTCTGAGCACGGGTGCATGGGAGGCCTCTCCCACCTGGCGAGGCAGAGCAGTGAAACACAGCCCTGGTGTCCCCACTCCTGTCAATCAGAGCATCCCGCTGTGAGCTCCACAAAGCCAGGCCTCTCGCCCTGCTCTCAGGCTGGCAGAACGAGCAAGAGCACGGGCTTCGGTCCACATGGCTAAGGCCCCTGACATTTCTAGAGACAGCAAATGAATCAGCACATGTCACCACGACGGCATCCCTGCGCTGCCTAGCGGCCTTCATCCCACAGGCTCCCCAAATATTCTGCAAACTGATACCTTGCCCAAGCTGCTCCTGGGCCCCTTGCTGGGCCCCACACTGCACGGGGCACGCAGCACCTCGGTGGAGGAATGCAGCAGCTGCCGTGCAGTGCGCCACAGTCCCACAGACCTCGGTTTGGGACGGGAAGCCAAGAGGAACACCATATCCAATTGAACAGACAGGGGGGAATTTCAGGAGGTAAAATTCACTGAGCCAAACTTGGAAGCTGGCCAGGACACCTGGCAAACACGGTTCCTCTCCCCAGGAAGCCCCGGCCCTCGTGGTCCCCAGCAGCCTTACTCTAAGCTCTGCTGGTCCCCAGCCACCAGGCAGTGTCTGCCTGAGACTGACTCTACACTCTAAATAAGAGGAGCGGGAGAGAGTAAAGTATTGTAAAAGCTTAGGGCATCTCAACCTGCTGAGCCTAGCTAATTTCACGTTAGAAGGAAGGCACCTCACTGACATAACAGTGAAGATGTGAAAAATAGGCAGGGTCTAGTCTTGGTTGACGCAGGAGAGACATCCGAATGAAGGAAGCACGCTGCTGGAGGCATGGATCAGAGCCAGAAACTGGGTATCAGCTTTGAAGATGCTAAGTGAGACACAAGCAATTCATGTTTTACCCCAAAACAGTGAGATAAGTCCTTCCTGGTGGGTGATCTGTTGAAAAAGCACTCGGGTAAATAACAACAAAAGCACTACTGCAACAACTACTACAAAAATAATGGTAATAATATTAATAAGTGTTACTCTGTGAGGACGTCTCATGTGGTTCTTCTGATCACTCTAGAAAGTAAGTTCCATCATGACCCCTTTTTACACGTGAGTGAACTGAAGAGCAGAGGAGGCAGGTGGCTCGGAGGAGCCACAGGCAGAGAGTGGTGGCCTGTCTGAGCACAATGGTGCCGCCCCACACCCTGCTGCCCTCTCCTCACCACCCTATATAGATTTTTTAAAAGCCAGGTGTATCCAAGACTCACATACTTTATGGTCCCAGACAAGCACTGTGAACAGAATGGGAAAGGCAAGGCCTGTCTTACCTGGGAATATCTGACTGCTTATTTCTAGTTCTGCCGAGAGCGGTGACTGGCACCTGGGCTATGCCGAAGGACATGGCCAGAACAACAAACACCTGATCGCCGGCACCTGGTGGTCAGGGGACACACATCTGCAGCAAATTCCTTCTGAGGAGCGTTTGAAACAAACTGACCATAATAACAGACAAGAACTTTCTAGACAGAAATGTTTTTGAATTGTCTGAGTTATTCACCTGAGAGCTGTGCATTGCTTACATGTCAATCAGAGCTCTTTACAGGGTAAAGCTTTTTTTATTTTTTAAGATTTACTTATTTATTTATACAAGCACTGGGTACAGTCAGAAGCACAGGAGGGTGAGAAAATTCACCAGAGCCAGAGCGGGGAACAGAACAGGCAGACTGACGAAGTACACTGCTGAGGGGAGCAGCGGGCAGCAGGAGAGGTCTGAGTGCCATGTGGGACCCTCACTGGTGGCCGGGAGCTTTGCAGCCCAGTGCTCAATTGCTGCGTCACTGGGGAGGCCCTGCACTGTAAAGCTTTAAAGAGCATCTTTTGGGAAAATGAAAAGTCACCTGAGAAAGTCCTTGAAGAGCATTTAAGGACTCAGGTGGGAGCAAAATAATTTCCACAACACATTAATTTCTTGATGGATTTGTTACCTGTTTCAAATGCCACCTGCCTTTTGTGATGGTTAATTTCTGATGTCAACCTGGCTAGACCCCAATACTGAGGTATTTGGTCAAACATTCTTCTAAATATCTGTGAAAGTGTGTTGTAGATGAGATTAACATTTGAAATAGAAGACTCTGGGAAAAGCAATTGCCCTCCATAATATGCATGTAGGTGGGCCTCATCCAGTCCATTTATGGTCCTAATAGAATTTAAAAAAACAAAACAGATCTCCCCCAGACAGAAGGAAGTTCCTCACACATAGCCCACGGCCCCAGGCCATCACATCAGCTCCTTTCTGGGTCTCCAGCCTGCAGCCTGTCTTGTATATTTGGACTTGCCATTCTCTGCAATGACCTGAGCCACATCCTTAAAATACGTCTCTCTGGAAAATCCAAATGCACCTTTTCACAGCCACTGTCTCTTCCTCTCTACCCTCCCCCTAAAAGCCTTTGTGTAAGAATTTCAGCCAGCAGAGCAAAGAGAAGGACAATGTTCAATTAAAAGTTCCCCTGACTCTCTGAAATCACTGAATTTAGGCTGCTGCCTGATTTTGTCAGGTCAGTCTGGAGAACTGAGGCTAGTAGGAAGCAGAACTACTGAGGGACCAGTAGTTTGAGGGGATAGGAATCGCAGATCCACTTTCCGGGACCTTGAGCCTGTCAGAGGCAGGAAGGACACCTGCACCCCTATGTTTACAGCAGCACTGTTTACAATAGCTAAGCTTTGGAAACAACCCAAATGCCCAAAAATAGATGAGTAGCTCAGGAAGATGTGGTCCGTATACACCATGGAATATTACTCAGCAATCAAAAAAGATAAACTCATGCCATTTGCAGCAATATAGATGGAGCTGGAAGGGATCCTGCTCAGCGAAATAAGCCAGAAAGAAAAAGAAAAATACCGGATGGTCTCACTCATAGCAGGAATTTAGAAAACCTAAATAAGGGACCAGGGGAAAGACTAATCAAATCAAATGTTCATTTTGAGAAACTCTACTCTTATTCAAATAAGACTGGCCCTACCCCATCACCAAACTTCTTGGACCTATTCAGCAATTCTTAACTTTGGTTGCTAATTAAAATCACAGGGAGATTAAGCAAATAATAAATAGTAGAAACAATGTCTTAGATCAGAGATTCTGACTCCTTGACTGTGAATGGTCCCTGGGTAGCAACAGTATTTCAACCTCGTAGGGTATTTTGATGGGAAGTTAGTGCTGAGCACCTTATGTGATTTTATGCAGTTCCATGATTTTGAGTGACAACCTTTAGTAAACTAAGGATTTCTACTTCATCCCTCCTGTCTTGACTTCTTCCATGAGCTCAAAGAAATACACATTTGCTTTTCAATATTTTCACTTGCAATTGGTACTTTAAAATGAAATGTTCAAAATAGCATTAATGTTATATTCTACTTGTGAAACGCATGTTTTTATAACTTTTAGTGTTAGAAAATATAGGACCGTATTTCATCAAATAGGGTGGGCACTTAGAAGATGATTGAGTGCCTCCCTTTTCCATTGTTTTTTCTAAAAATTTTCTCTTTTTTGTACCTTTTTCTTTTCAGCCTTTGAGTTCAGATCTTTATCATTTCTCTCACTTATCCCTCTTGCTCCAAACTTGTCCCCTCAACTTCATTCTTCAAGAGACTACCCGAATGCCTCAAAATAAAAATCAGATGCCTTGATTAAAAATCTTCAGATGTGATGAATTCCTAAAAAATCACATCAAAACCCCTTTATATAACATCATCTTCCCCTTGTCTACTCTTGGTTGTCTCCTTGATTAGCCTGGATTTTCATCATCTATTGCAGCAGAGCTTCCAACCATTTCTTGTTAATGGCTACATGATCATTTTATATGTGTGTCTTGATGGGAAGAACATTGAAAGCTCTTGTGCAGATAGAGGCCTGAGTTAGCATGAGTTATGGCCAGTTTTCACATGACCGTCTGGTTTGGTCCCCTACAGTAGTTGCTGCCCAGCTGTGTGTAAATGGTTGGCTTAAATGGGTATCTGCTCTTTGTAGTTTCTGAAATAATCTTGTTTATCTGCATGTGGCCAGCTCTGTTCCTGCATTCCTGCTTTCATCTTCTGGATCCATGAGTTGCTATTAAACCAGCTTCTCTTGAATGCTGCATCTTGAAGGACCACGCTTTTAGTACCCTCCCTAGCTAAAAGTGCACATTCACACAAATTTAGACATTTTTTGCCTGTATGTGTCCTGTGTGCAATAACTATAGTCATGATCAGTCCTCAAGGAAGAAACTAAGAAATTTTCTTCTCATTCATTCATTCTTTTATTTGTCCTTCCAGACGTCAGATCAAGGAAGAATCTTTTCTTAGAATTCACTCCATGGTAGGCGTCCCCGGTGGTGCAGCGGTTGAGCGCTGGATTGTGAGGCTGCCTGCAGCCTCTGCAGCACCGGTTCGATCCCTGGCCACCAGCGAGGGTCCCACATGGAGCGCAGACCTCTCCTGCCACTCGCTGCTCCCCTCAGCAGCGTACTTCATCAGTCTACCTGTTGTGTTCTTCGCTCTGGCTCTGGTGAATTCTCTCACCCTCCCGTGCTTCTGACTGTACCCAGTGCTTATATAAATAAATAAATAAATCTTTAAAAAAAAAAAAAAGAAGAATTCACTCCATGGGGATGATATTTATACATTCCCATGTGTCCAATAATTTATTTCATAAACACTTTTGAATGCCACCTTGTATTAGCCACTAAGCAAGATACTTAGTCAAAAAAAATGATATTCCTTTTCTGCTTTAAGAAATATTTAAATTATTGGAGAGATAGACATGTGTATGAAATAACTATATTGCACTCAAGTGCAACAGACTCTTGAGTGACTGATGCCAGTTATTTCCTTCAAGTTCTTCATAAGCAAAGTGTGTGTGTTTTTAAAGTAGAATCCCTGTTGTCAATACCAATTTCCATTATCTACTTGGGTTAGTCCCCGGTAGAGCTGGAGGATGTAGGAAGCAGCTAAAGCAGACATATTTCTCATCAAATCGCTCTATCATCCCTAGTGTCCCAACTAAAGGATGTTCCCATTCCTAAATTCTTTGAACGGCACATGTCTTCCTATCTTAGAAGATCTAAATTGTTGTCTTATTTGACATACATCCCATCTTTCTAGTTCCCAACTTCCTCACCTAGTCAAACTGCTCTTACTTAGTGTTTGCTTTTTCCTCCATGTACTACTTCGTATTTGCACGTAGGATGTGCAAGGTAATTTCTAAACATTTAGGTCCAGACAGTTTGTAGTTTAGGAAACAGATTAAAGCCGGAGATATGGTTTGTTGTACAAGTACACGTTGTATAGGATTTCACGTAGGAAAAGACTCGTGAAAAGTTAAAAGTTTAGGAATGAGTATTGCTGTGTAGACGAGGCAGTGAATTGGTCCATTCTCTCTAATGTAGAGGACTTGGACAAGATGACCCCAGTAAGATGCTTCCTGAATGATTTCCCACTTTCCCTGTTGCATCACCAAATGTCTCCACTTAAATTACATTGGGAGTTTTTTTTGTAGCTCTGACTCTGTATGTTTCAACTATCAATCAAACAAGTATTTACTGAGCACTTGGTAAATGACTAATTATATATTAGGTCCTGCAGGGGGTTAAAGAGAAGACCAAGATACTCTCTCTTCCCTGAAATACTTTGCACAGCAGATTGATCAAATATTCTGTGTCTCTGTCTTCTGACTTCATGTGAAGCAACTCATACACTGGTGGGCTCAGACAATATTCACAAAATAAATTTAATGAGAGGAGGCTATTGAAATGTGTACATTTTTGATAATCATTGACGTCACTGTAAGGATATCTAACATTTCTTGTGTAGTCTGAAGGAACTTTGTGTAGCTAAAGAGTATAAGTCATCCGTTGAGGTCAACCACCAACATTTATTGAACATCCCGTGCAGTAACACATCGGGATAAATCCTGGGGGTGCAAAAATAGAAAGAGTAAAACTTAGCTCCTGCCTTATCAATGTGCTCTGAGAATGTCACAGAATAAAAGCAATGATTATAAAGCAGTGCGGTGCTGCAATATTTGCGTTACTTATGGGTGCCAAAAAGCACTGACTTGGGTCCTCCTTGGAAGGGGCTATTAGGACACTCCTCTAAGAGAAGGTGGGTTGAATTAGCTGGAGAAGAGGGAAGACGCCCTGGGCAGATAGGACACAGCCATGGCATGGAGGTGGCAGAGCCTCAGATAGCCAGGGCTGGGTGACAGTCACAACAGCTCGGAAGAAGAGTGTGTGGGTCTGTCTCTCGGGCTAAATCTGCTAAGTTCTAGAGAAACCAGAGCTGCAGGGCCATGTTAGTCACTGGGAGGGACTTTGCTTATATTCCCACAGCAGTGGGAGGACCCATTTTAATTAGGAGATTGAAAGGATTATATTTACGCCTAAATAAAATCCCTGCAGTGGCATATAAGGGGCTTGTTTGTTGGTGGAGGTGGGGGTGAGGAATGCAAGGCAGAGACAGCACTCAGGGTAGGGCTGCAGGGAAACCCCCCACCCCACCCCCAGAGAAATGACTCAGGTAACATCCTTCTCAAGTCAGCCAAGAATCTTGTTCACTGTGCCCTTTGGTTTGGATGTGTAAACAGGAGGGATCTATTTTTCCCTATCTTTCTTTTTTTTTTAATGATTATTGCTTAATGTAGGTTATAACCCTTCCTGGAACAGCTCACTAAGACCCCCGGAAAGAGGCAGTCATTAAAATTAAGCTGAGTGAGATGGAAAGTAGGGCTGTAAAAACTGCACCGCAGCCACCTGGAAACAGAAAATGTAAGGCTAGTGAGTCCTGGCAGTCTTCGTGGGAAGAACCCTGTGCTTTCAGTAAAAATAAGGGACCAGGAGCTGGGCTCTTTGGGGTGGGAGTTTCCATCCTAACCTTAAAGAGGAAGCAGCTAGGAGAGAATAGAAAGGGTCAGCATCTGTTCTTCCTGATTCTAGGAACATAAACTTTGAAATTCCCCTGTTTTAAGGAAAACCAATGAGTGGTAATGGAGTTGGGGGGAAATTGTCAAAGCCAATAGCGTTAAAATAAAATTTTTGAACAGTAAAATCATGACTCTCAGGCATATATAAAATGAACACTCAGCAAAGACCTTATTTAACTCATTTTTTTACTGTGGGAGTCAGTAAAGTCTAAAAATGGTCTTAAATATGGAGGGGAAGCTGAATTATAGGCAATTTAATAAACTGATGGCTCGATATAAAACTGCTTAATATCTGACAGTTCTAAAAATCGTTTAGTTACATGTTCTGCTAGACGGTAAGTGCTTACGGTTCTACTGTACAAAAAATAATTCATTTATTCTTAGACGTAAGATAGACAATAGACTACAAAGTCATCTCAGGCTCTACCCTAAACAGCTATCTTGTAGTCCGAGGCCTGTTTCCAATTGTTGGATAATTTTCCTCACAAAAGATAAAACTGCTGTGAGAAAGGAACTTTATATCAAACAAGCAGGGAGCTAGCAAGGCAAACAAAATCTGATTTCACATTAAAAAAATTGCCCAACACACAGGCAGAAAAGGGGACTAAGCGTATGAACTGACAGGTCCAAAATGAAGAAGTAAAAATGATCGGTACACCAAAAATGTTTGCTCTCACAAGCAGTTTAAGAAATGCTAGTTAAAACAAAAAAGGACTGTTGTTTCCCCCCAACAGGTTAATAGGAACAGGTGTAGATGATGCTGGGAGGTGTTAACACTTGTGCAGTTGAGAGTGGTTTCTGGCTCCAGGGCCAGCCTTTAGGCCTTGTGTCCCTTGCAGGTTGTGATGTAGGTCGCGCTACACAGCCGGGCACAAGAGGAGAAAAATGGCAAGACTAGAGCCCCAGGAACCACCACTGCTGCCCCAGATCTTGCTGCTGTGATGGGGCTGCCATTGTCACTCCCAGGTCCAATCACACACAGTGGTTCCCAGAACACCACTAGGCAGCTTCCAGCACAGAGAAACCCTCCAGCTGCCACACTCTGGGGCATGACCTTCTGTAAGTGATGGCGGAGGGGAGAGATGAGCAAGCCAGGCAGTGGGAGGCTGGTGCTGGTGCCGGTGCCCTGCATTCTTTGTTGTGTGTGGTTTTGCCTTATTGCAATCCCTTGTTCATATCTCTCCTCACCCTCATCCCCCCATCATATCCTCTTCTTTGTCTCCCAAGCGCCACCCTGTAGGGTAAGGTAAAAAGTATCAGGCTTTTCTGCCCTCCTGCCGTTAGGATAGATGAGGGAACCCTGTGGTCCTGAATGCATGCCTGATGGCGGACACCTGGAGTAGGCTGTGGGCCTAGGTAGATGGGATTCACCTGGGCTAAGACTGGGCTTTTAAGGTTGGCGTCACTGGGACGCCAATAGAAGCAGAACGAAAGAAGTAGAGAAGCAGAAGCACCAAGAGAACAAGGCCACCAGAGATCACCAGAGAGCCCAGATAGAGTGAGGACTTGCTGGGGGCTGGGGGGCCTGCCAGCCTCTCGGCTCCCCAGCACCCCTGCCTGTCATGTAACTGCTAAATCCCAATAAAAGCCAGCAAAATCCACCGAGGTCTCCAGGACTCTCCTCCTTTACCCCATCTGCATGGGATCATAGAAAACCTGCACTGTGGCTCAATCCTGCCCTTACAATTGGTGTAAGTCGGCAAGATGCTCCATGCAGACGGGTCTGGAGGCCTCCGAAGACCTCAGGAGTAGCAGACTGAGAACCTGTGACAACACTGGACGTGTTGTGGTGGCATAGGAGATGGACAAGATCCAGGAGCTGCGGGCTGAGACCATGCCTGGAGGGGGAGATGCCCGAGAGGACCAGCCAACGACCCCTGAGGCAGCAGAATCGCAGGGGAAGAGAGGACCACGATTCGGAGCTCGCCAGTGCTGATGCAGGGAGAGGCCTAATGGACTTGGACTGATGGACTTGGACTGACAATCCCGCCAGAAGGTGGAGGAACTTTGGCAAGTTATTGTTGTTTTGGGACCCTGGGGGAGGATTGTTTGTACAACCCCCGAGATGGGAATCTGGGGGGTGGCCAGTGGGCCTTGGTGGTCAAAAGCATCCTGTGTATGCCCAGCAGCCAGGCAGAGGAGAAAAGCCAACTGAGAAGGCAAAAGCTGGTGCTGATGCTGAGTTTGGGAAGCCCTGAGTGGCTGTTAAGCACTAGGTAAGCTGAGGAAGGCCAGTGAGTCTCGTAAAATCACCTGTGGGTGATGCCCTGCTTGTTGTCGAGTGAGGGTGAGGAGCTGAGGAACCTGTTCTTGGGGGACGGGTGGGGAACATGCCTTGGGGTATAGCCCAAGCTGAAGAAGGGAGCCAAGAGAGGCCGCATGTAGAGTTTGGATCCCCGACCCAGGTGCTTATGCAGTGGGTTAGCCTGAGTGCAGGGGTCTGTGAGTCGCATTGGTGGCTGTGACAGCTGAGTGTTGGAGCGACAGCAGACAGAAACCCTGAGGGCTGGGCGATTACCCCCAACAGTATAGAATTGCCAGTCCCAGAGTGAGTGCATCCTGGGGGTGGATGCGGTGTGTGGCTCATAGCCGAGACTACAGCCAGAGAAGGCCAGGAAGCCCGACAGCTCCTGGTGTGTTATGGCAGATGCCATGAGTGGTATCTATTTCTTTGAAGAATATCATTGAAATTTTTACTGGAGTAGCATTGCATCTGTAAACTGCTTTCGGTAGGATGGCCATTTTGATAATGTTAATTCTTCCAATCCAGAAAACCTAAATTAGGGGCCAGGAAATAGACTAATTATAATAAAGAAAAAATCAAAATCAACAAGCAACTATAAACCAGAGACACACTATGGGGGGAGAGGGGAGGAGGGAGTAGAGTCAAAATGGGGGGTGGTGGGAATTGTATGGGGAATATCACCAAGATGAAAATGCATACATTGTGCAAAAATGAAAAATGATGTAAAGAATATATAAAATAGGGCCTCCCCAGTGGCGCAGCGGTTGAGCGCTGGGTTGCAAAGCTGCCCGCAGCCTCTGCGGCGCCGGTTCAATCCCCGGCTGCTCCCCGGCCACCGGAGGAGGGTCCCACATGGCGCGCAGACCTCTCCTGCCGCCCGCTGCTCCCCTCAGCAGTGTGCTTCGGTCCTTCTGCCTGCTCTGCTCCCCACTCTGGCTCTGGTGGGTTCTCTCACCCTCCTGGCTTCTGACTACCCAGTGCTTGTGTAAATAAATAAATAAATCTTAAAAAAAAGAAAAGAAAAGAAAAAGAAGTTAAAAAAAAGAATATATAAAATAAATATTTAAAAAAAATTCAATTGCCGGTTCTCTGTATCATGGATAGGGCATCATCTCTTCAGTCAGAAGACCAGGGTTCTAGACCTGCCCTGGCTGATTAGCAGTGGGAACAGCTGAGCCACTGATCTTCTGGAACTTCATTTCCTGAGCTGTAAAATGAGATGATTCGATTAGATGATCCCTTAGGTCTGTTCAAGCTCACATAGTCTATGCCTAAATTGTCACATCTAGAAAAGGTGATGTTTAATCTCTTTCAGACTAGTGGAGTGCTATCTGATGCACACTTAATTGAGCAGAGTATTAGGATTTGGTTTATAATCATGGCTATGCACGATCATATGTATTGGGGAAAAAACAAATTGCAATAAAGAAAAACAAATTTAGGGAAAAAAATGGTTCTAGCAAGGTCAGAAAGAAAATCATAGATAATATTACAATTATTTCCTAGAAACATTTTTTTCAATCCCCATACTTGCTCTGTACAAGAAACAGCACAGAAAATAAGAGCAAAGGTGGTGTGAGTTTACACTAGAAAGAGCCCTGGGTGAGAAAAGGGCCATAGAAACTTGTAGCTCTGCTGGGCTCAGCACAGTGTCCTGGGCTCTGGCCTATCTTTGCACAGCTCTATTCTCTGAGGACAGTGGTGCTCACAAGTATTCTTTATATATATAAAATTTGCCAGTTATATATAAATAAAATATATATGCATAAAAATATTTATGTATATATATAAATAATCTATATAAATAAATAATTTGTTTATGCATACAAGAGCTGGGTGTGGACAAGAGATGGGGGGTGAGGGGATTCACCAGAGACAGAGTGGGGAGCAGAACAGGCAGATTGACTGAAATACACTGCTGAGGTGAAGCAGCAGGTGAGACAGGAAAGGTCTGCTGTGCTGTGTGGGTCAGCTCCCTGGCCGGGGATGGAACTCATGCCTCAACAGCTGGTGATAGCTTGATAGTACTAAGACTTTACCCCTGCACCACCAGGGAGGCCCTTCAGAAATATTCTAAAGCTCTAATCTTCATCTGTAAATGGGATATGAAATAATTTAGAAAGTTTCTAGCACATGGACATTTACTTGATTGGTATGTTTTGAACGAATGTGTGATTAAAATTACAAAACAGAAATGAAAGTAAAATTAAAAAATCAAGGCAAAATCATGTGGTAGAAATAATTCAAGTGGGTCAAGAATCCTAAGAAATGGGGCCTCCCTGGTGGCGCAGCGGTTGAGCCCTGAGCTGCAAAGCTGCCCGCAGCCTCTGCAGCGCCAGTTCGATTCCTGGCCACCGGCGAGGGTCCCACATGGCGCGCAGACCTCCCCGGCCGCCCGCTGCTCCCCTCAGCAGTGTACTTCACCAGTCTGCCTGTTCTGTTCCCCGCTCTGGCTCTGGTGAATTCTCTCACCCTCCTGCGCTTCTGACTGTACCCAGTGCTTGTATCAATAAATAAATAAATCTTTTAAAAAAAATAAGAAATTAGGCAAATGCTGTTCACAGGAGACATAGGATGCATAGAATGGTTCAAAATAAAGGTTATAGGATATGTACTTGTTTTCCATTGTTGTTGGGACAAATTACCACCAATTTTGTGACTTAAAGAACAGCAAATTCATGACCTAACAGATCTGTAGGTTTAGTCCAAAGTGGGTCCCTTGACTTGTGATCCTCCTTCCTGTCTTGAAAGCCAACTAGACGGCTTGGTCCTGTTCATAGCACATGAGTCTGACCTGACTTCTCTCTCTTCTGCATCCCTCTTCTACAGTTAAGAATCCTTGCAGTTACATTACCCACAATCATTTCCCTATTTTATGGTCATCTAATTAGCAACCTCAATGCTGCCTTAATTTCCCTTTGTGGTGTAATATAACATAGTCATGTGTTCCAGGGGATTTGGATGTAGATTTCTTTGGGGGATCATTATTCTTTCTACCACAGACTAATTGGCAAATAGTCATCAAAGAGAGCTGGTGATAGTAAGATCTGGCATAATAGCACTGAAGTCAAAATACCTAAATAGGCAAAAGGGAGACATTACATAATGACAAAATCACCGTGGAGATTGATTGTACAATGCGATTGGTCCAAAAAGAATTAAAGGAATTGGACTCAAATTTTATGTCTGCTGGTCCAGTGTTCCTACAACAAAAACCTCTAAAGAACACAGACCAATAGAAGGTTCTCCTTGAAGTCCACTGTGGGGTGCTGGTAAATTTCTTGCCCCAAATGAAAATAATAATTACAACCTAGACCACAGAGCTGTTGTAAGAAATACCTTAGGATTGAGGCACACTGCAGCTATCATATAAATGTTAAATAAAAATAATATTTCCTGTATCCTTACTAGGGTTGGGCAAATCCAGATGTATATTGTACTTTTCACATATTTCAAAATATTTTCAAATGTTTTGGTTTGGGTTCAATAAAAACCTCAAGTACATTTTGCCAAGTGCTTTTTCCATTAATTATTCAATCCATTTGTATTTCAAGGGAAATTCAGTCCACATGTTTCTAATTCATTTAGCACTAACTCATCAAAATATTGTTTCTCTCAGTGCTATTTTCTGTCCAAGAGGCTTTTCAAGCCCTCTCCTCCTTTTTTATTTCTTAGAAACAAAAAGCTGTAGCTTGCCAAGGGTAAACGCTAGTAAACTACTAAAAGTCTTAATTAGCACTGCATCTAGAATTCTTCGCCTTAGTATCTTCTGTCAGTCTTGTGGGGTCCACGTCACTCTCTCAGCTGCTTCCCCACGGCCTCGCTTTCTTGCTGCCTTTGACCTGGTTCTGCTTCACCCACACTCACCCACTTGAGAGTTCCAGTTTCCTCTCATCCAAGACCATGAACCCTTGGACGCCTGATCGCTTTCTGAATCTCTCCCCCTTCGTCAAGTCCTTCCAAGACTGGGTCAGTGAAATAATGGACTTGTACTGTCCCCCAAAATAACCTCACAGGATCATAAGAATAGATATATTTTCAAAAATCTGATCTTTTTGAAAAACATCGGATGGTTTCACTTACAGGAGGAATATAGGGGAACCAAATGAGACATCGGGGGAAAAATATAATAATACAAAACACAACAAAACAAAAACAGACAATTATAAACCAGAGACATCCTGCAGGGGAGGAGGAGGGAGGGAGAGGGGTCAGAGGGAGGGAGGGAGGAGCACAGGGGACTGAGGTGATGGTACACGGGGGGGAGAGAGGGGGGGGCCGGGGGGGCATTGGGGAAGGAAACTCTATGGGGACTACACCTGAGTGTTGGGGCTGGGAGCAAACATTGTTTAAAAATGAACGATGATGTAAAAAATATATTAAAAAATAAATAAATTTTTAAAAATTTGATCTTTTTAAGTATGTGTGTACACGTGCATGAGCAGGGGAGAAAGAGAAAGAGAGAAAGAGAATCTTATGAGTGAATAATGTTGTCTTAACTAAAGAGAGCCTAAAGGGAGAGGAACCCAATATTATGTTCACTGCTGCAAAAACAGCAAGAGCTGCTGTGCCTACAAGTGGGTTCCTGCACCCCTTATGGAATGTTCTCGCCAAAAGGGCTGAAGTGGACCCTCATCATGAGAGACTGTGGGACACTTTAAAGGACGACTTCTCTGGATTCTTCAAAAATGTCAATGCTAGAAAAGACACAGAGAAAGCAGCAGTAAACTCTTCTCATCGTAAAGAAGACTAAAGAGATGGGCAATTAAATGCAATGTGATGCTTGATTGGATTCTGGATTTTAGAGAAATATCCTCAAGGACCTTCTGAGACAATTGGAGACAATTGGAGGAAAGTGTTCCTATATATGTGTATATAATGAGAGTAAATGTTGCAAAATATTAATACTTGGTAAATCTGCATACACCTACTGACATACACACACCCCCACCCCACACATGTACACACCCACATGCCCACACTCACATGCAGGAGATGTGTAAGAGATATCTTTCTGCAGATTTGCACAAATCTATCTCAAGCCAGAGGTCAGATTCTCCTTTTTTAATTTTTTTAATTTTTGGTGAATATTTAGATCTTTGAGGTTGACTATTGCACCACATGATGCCAAGTTTGCGACACACAAATGTTAGTTTTTGATAATATGGGAAATGAGCAACATTGCTGTGTGTGCAATGTGTAGGGAGACATTTTCAAATAGGAATTCTCAGCAACTGTGGAGCAATGGGTTTTGAAAGTCTCAGGACCTGTAACTGTGTACATCTATTTTTCCTGGGAGAGTATTCATCATCAGATGCACAAGTGTGACCTTCACAGATTTTAAAATAGCCCTTAGCAGTATCTTCAGATACCTTAAAATTTAGATACTTTAAACAGCCTTGTCTGAGGTTGAAGCCCCAGACAAACCTCTAATTTGCCTTTGCTAATAATGCATGTAGACCTTTCTACAGAGAATCCACAGTAGCTAGAAGGCCTACAATTAGGTTGAAGTCTTTTTATCAGTTACGCGCATTTAGGTGTCAACCTGGTTAGAGACCACTCCTGGCGAAGCTCAACACATGGGTGACATATTTAAATAATAACATTACAAGCCAGAAGAGGGAAAGAGTGGGAAGCTGGTTGGCCAGACAGTGACTGGGCTGTGCATTTTATAGATTGCTGGATGCAGCCCCCCAGAGTACAAAAAGAGAACTGACCGCGACTCTAATTAGAACAGGGAAACTCTCGATGTGACTTTTGTTTTGGAAGGGGATTTGGGACATCACCAGTTTATGGGACACGATTGTGCACCAGGTGGTCCTAGTTAGGTGAGAGATTTTATGTAAAAATAATCCTTCTTTGGCTTTATGCAGCACAATAAAACCACTAAGATATTTTCCCATATGAAGTATTTCTACAGGCACATTCAAAATGTTAATCCCCATTTTTATATGCATTTTTTCATGACTCCTAAGAAGTTTACCAGGTTGGGAAATTTGCAAAAACTGGTCCCTTGACAAAGTCATTGGACGCTTTTTACCACAACAGGTTTGTTTTGTTTTCACGGGGCCCAAAGTATTTTCATAATATCCCTAACTTGGACGTTGCAAATAGGCTCAAATATTGTTATCCTAACCTTCCAAATAAAGGCCAGGAGGTTCTCATGGTGACTTTTAAAGGCTATCAGATTCTGAGCTAGCATTGCCTACACACTGGAATGAGCAATCTGAACTGTATCCACACCGAACATTATCTGTAATACAAATTTCTATTAATGAAACTAAAAATGGGCAGTTTCATTTTACAAATACAAAATAATACAATACTTATCGTGCATGCAGGTAGATGCAAATACACCTATAATACCCCACTTGAGAGCTGGAGCGATCACCTGAGGTTTTCTGAAGTGTCTGTAGAAGCTTCACTGAATAATAAAAGCACTTTTCAGATGGCTTTCATATATCTAAACGAATTCAGGCCTAGATTTGAATTCTGAAATCACATTTATTATTAATGTGATCTTAACAATTTGATTTAGTCACTCTGAGTTTTATCTGCTTCCTCATCTATAAAAATGCTTAGCATGGAGATCTAATCATGTTTCTACTAGGACGAAGGGAGACATCTTTTTGATTGTTCTCATTGAGATTATGTGGGGGTATCATTTAATAAGGTTAAAATCTAGGCCTCCACCCTTTGCCCAACAAGAAGATTCGGGGGGCTTGAATAGATTTGAATAGATTTGATTCAGGCCACCCAACCTTCCTGCTGGGCACTGGGTAGAGGCTTAGATTTTAACCTTATTAAATGATACCCCAACATTACGCAATTCCTTTCCTAACATGTTTCACCATGAAGTTCACCAACATACTCTGGCCATTTCAAATAGAAATATATACTCTCTTCTCCACTCCAAGTGCCAATCAGCCGCACGAGTGTGTATATGTAAAAAGAATGAAACTACATGTCCCCTACCACATTAGTAAGTGTCAGGAAACAGTACATATGATTAATGCTGCTGAAATAGGCAGGAAATTATTCAGGTGGATTCAATCAACTCAGCCAAACATATAGGTAGCTTATTAAAATTTAGACAAAAGTCTACAGGCACTTAATACATAACGATGACTCTAGACCTAAATTAAAGAGCGCCCTGCCCCCAGGCGTCCCAGCCCCTGCAACTCGCTGCCTCAACGCAATCACTCTTGTTACAGCTAGAATTATTGACCTGCTTTTCAGCTTTTTCTCCTCTCTGAAGGGAGACATGTGGCCCTCCTGAGCCCCAAGGCCCAGCCCTTGCTGAAACACTGAGCCATTTGAGTTCGCCCTGGAGGCTGCCTCTTAGCAGCGAAGCCAACACTTTGAATATGCAATAAAGGGACTCGAATATTCTTAGCTGCATCCGCAGAACTGTGAGCTCTTCCTCACATTTTGTGATCTTGAAAGAAAAAAAAAAAGAGTCACAATGTGGATTTGATGAGGCTGGAAAATGGTACTTTTCTAGACAAAGGATTATGCGCCTGGCTCACTGTGGGTGCAAGAGCACTTTGGGTTTTTTAAGCAGTCATTTGAGATAAAACAAGGTAAAGTGCTTTTCAAAATAAAACACATCTTGCTCATTATTTCTGTAGCAGGAGGTACAGTCTCTTCCTTGCCCCCTACTCAGGATCATTTCAGCGTGGATTAGGAGACTCGTCTCCATGGCCCGCCAATTTTTCAGCTGAAATTCCCTTAATTACCACAATGGGGTTCACTCCTTTTAAAATCATCCCAGAAAGAGGGCTTAATGCAGCCATAAAAGCTTTGTCTCAAGTCCCAGTTCTGTGATTTACCAGCCATATGACCTTAATCATAGTAAAACTATCTGTCGATAGAAGGCACCTCCCCTCAAAGGGCACCAACATGTCTGAGGCATCTGAGAATGTCAGGAGACTTAGGATCTTAACTAGAAAATTAAATGCATGAATAACAGTAACAGTTTTAATTGGTTGTTGTCTGTTGTAGACTCTGCAAGGAAAGTCTTGCTGGGGGAAGTACTGTAGATGCCTGTACCAGTCCTCTGATGAAGTTTGTATAAGAACAATCTAATGCTGTCTTGCCAACATTCTGGTGACCCCATAGGGATGGAAAAGGGGGATATATAGCCCCAACTAGGTGTTCTTAGGGAGGTATTCAAATCCCCCACCCCTTCATTTTTCTCAGATGTAATGAAGGTTATCAGTTCAGATCACCATTTCCCAGAGTCTGTCCCTTGGAACATTTTATATGATACATGGTGCTCTATAAATTTTTTTTAAAGATTTATTTATTTTTATACAAGAACTGGGGTACAGGCCAGATGTGTGGGAGGGTAAGAGGATTCACTGGAGACAGAGCAGGGAACAGAACAGGCAGACTGAAGAAATACACTGCTGAGGGGAGCGGTGGGCAAGACAGGAGAGGTCTGCTGCACCATGTGGGATTCTTGCCGGCCAGCCGGGATTGAACCTGCGCTGCAGAGCCTGTGGACAGCTTCACATTGCGGCACGCAACCGCTTGCGCCACCAGGGAGGCCCTTGTGTTTTTTTTTTTTAACCGCCATTCACTCCCATCCCACAAAAATGAACCATCTGTGGCAACAGCCATTTGAAAATGGCCTTTATTGCATAAACTTATCTTTGGAACACCCAAGACTTATATTTAACCAGTGTTTTCCAAAATCATTTCCCACAATATTAATTTCTGTACAAGAAGGAAGGGCATATTTAATCAGCAGCATACCTCCTTCGGCTCTAGAGTGAGACTCCTTGCAGTGGGTTTATGACAGCTCTGTTAGGTTGCCATATACTGAGAGCAGAAAATGGACAGTGTCAGCCAATGGCATTAGTTATTTTCTCTTCAGTTAATAGCAAGTTCTAGTCCTCCAAGCTGCCATTTGGCTTCAGAAGTCTTCCTGAGTCATTCACCAATTGTCTCGGTTAAAAATAGGGCCATGTCATGTGGCAGAGATCACCAAGACCAGCAAGTGTGACCTTATTTAACACCACACACTTGTCCCCTAAGTTTGTTTCTCCTATAGATGCCTTTGAAAAGTCCACTAAGGTGTACAAATTAAACTGGGTAGTACAGACAGGAATTATTTTCAAGTAAGGTAGGAAAAGGACTTTGAAAAGAGAAAAAAAAAAAACATAATACAAAAACCTGTCATAAGACCTGTAGAAAATGCTGAGGAATGGGAGCAGCGTTGTCTGGGGAATATTTCCTTGTTATTTTTCATGAAACAGCTTGTATAACAAAGCCAAATGCCCTTGTTTTATGAAACATTATCATGGTCCTGGAGGCATTGAAGAAGGGGTGTTTATTCTACAGACTTTTCTAGATTCTTGGCTCAATTTTACTACATGCTCATTGAATGACTCTGAGCCACCCCCCACTTTAATACATGTTTATGAATATGTGTATGCTTTGAATTTTAAAATAAAAAAGTACCAAAAACTCAACCTGTAAATTCTAAGGAAAAAAAAGAAAGAAAGACTTGCTCCTAATACCACCCTCTGAAAACTGGAATTATTTTTGTGGTTGTCCATCCATACTCTTATACGCATGGTTTTTTTGTGTGTGTAATTAAGATTCTAGTATATATTTAATTTATTCAATTTATATTATGTCATAAACTTGTAAGCACCTGATGGTGCCACACCTCACATTGTCTTTTTAATGACAATCCAAAATTTCATCAATTCGTTTATTTGACTCTTTATTGTAGAACTTTTAGTTGCTTCCAATTTAAAAATTACTCTATATTAAACATCTTTGTGCAGCTGTCTTTTTATATATGTTGGATAATTTTTAAGAGCACAGTCATGGCCTTGAAATTACTCAGTCAAATACAGTGAACTATTTAGGGATATTCGTATAAAATACCAAATTGCTCTCCAAAAATTGAACAGTATCTTTGTTTTCATTTGCATATCTTTTCTAATAAGGATATATTAGCTTTGGAAATCAGGTCCTAGTCTTCCCAATGTAAAAATGGAGTTCTCTGCTAATGTCTGCTTTCTCCTTAACAATTTTTTTTAATAATTTGCAAGTTGTAGACCCACTGCTCTGACCCTTGGGTCACAGTCAGGCCTCAAGTTACAGAGCAATCAATCAAGGAAAGCTCTACTCCAGGCTCCCAGCCCTGCCCCCTGCCAGAACAGAAGCAGAAATTAATCTTTTCAAAGATTGCCCTGGGTTCCCAGCTAGGCATGAGGCAGCTATTATTTTACTAAAGGTTGATGTTTCTCTCTGCACTTGTTAGGACACTTTCGTTCTGTGTGCTAAATATTCATGGAACACCTATTTTGAGCTAGATAACTTGATAGGGCCTGTAGATTCAAAAATGAATAAGACACAGGCTTGCTCAGCAGGTTTAAATCTAGCACAGTGGTTCTTAAACCTGGCTGATCATAGAGTCATCTGGAGAACTTTCAAAAAATAAGTTTCTTGGATTTACTGCAGGGCAACCAAATCAGAAGTTTCTATATTTTTGACAAGTCTCTTGAGGTAAGCCAGACTCAGGAAACAATGGCCTGGAGTCTGCTTCTTGGTGGTGTTTTTAAAGACAAGGCAGTTATAAAGCAAAATATAAAAGGTCTTGGGATGATATGTGAAGGGAGTAAAAGGACATCCATTCATTGTATGGGATGGATTGAATCCATCAGCAAAAAGAGCAAATCACAAAAAACCTGGTACCTGCTACTTTTGAAAAAGGTCCTTTCAAGTCAATGGTATTATTTCTTATTCTGCTGTCGTATATAGAGAATCCTGGACATCAACCTTTTTCTTGGGCTATTGACATTATCTCCCTTCCATTTCTTTCTTGCCCCTGTAATCCAGCCTCTATCCTGCTGAACTTGTCTGTTGCAGCACAGCTGGGCTTCCCACCACCAACCAAGTAAACCCCCATGTCTTCAACATGATGATCAAGGTCCTTCCTCAGCTCTCCCCAGACCCCTCTCCTGTCTTACCAAGAAAAAACCAGTTGGAGTATTGCTGGATAACTGTTGAGGACAAACTTTATTACATTCCATCCCCCAGTTTAAGTCTCGTTTCTAAAGGTGCTCGGCCCTGTCTCACCCCATTCAATACCATTATCAACACTGTTACTGCAACCTGGAATATCCTCTCCTCACACTTAGACCAGTTCAAATTTCACATCTTTCCAAAGCTGAGTACCTCCTTACATTCCTTTAATTTTACCACTCTTAGCTATCATATACTAGGTATTTGTTTTGTGCACTCGACTGAAAATTCAGACATACCATTTCACAAAGACACTGTGGGCCCATTTTCCAGAGAAGGCAAATAAAGCTCGCAGAGGTTAAATAGTGTCTACCTTTACCTGGCTAGTAAGGGACAGAGCATGGAACCAAACCCAGCTCTAACGACAGAGTCTAGACTGTATTTTCTCTTTGCCACCCTAGTCCCCTAACATGTCCCATTGCTTGTTACTGATTTGAAAATCATCATATTCTGCCTGTGTTACAGCTAATTCTAATTGAATCGGGCTCCATCTCTGGGCTGCAGTTTCCCAAGGGCAGAGATCTTGACACTCTAGGTCTCCCTAGAATGTTTAACTTCTGTATTTCAAAAGTTCTTAGAGAACGTATGTAAACACCAAACAAATGTAGTCGTCTCACGGATGAACTTTTATTAAGAAATACATTAATTCCTTCTTGATAGAGTCTTATTATTAATGTCTTGTTTATTACTCTTACTCAGACATTCTAGATAGATTTGCCCTTAAAATATAACAAAGGCAAAGTGTAACACCAGAGTCAGCTTGCAAGCGCTTGTTAGTCTTATCCCTCAACACCAGCATTACAAAAGGTCCCACTGGATTAGCACTTAAAATGTCATGCATTTAAAGCACTTTAATAATTTTAAAAAAGAGACCTTGGCTATCATGCCACGTGCATTATACTTATAAATAGGAAAATAACTATGGAAAGCACATACGAATGTTCCCTACTATGAAAATGGGAATGCAATTGAAGAAAATATATTGTGTTCTCTCTTCCCAATTAAGGGCCCATAGCTCCACTTCAGCAGGTCAAATGTGCCTTTCTGAGTACAAGATGATAGAACCCTGGGGCGTTTCAGGGTTATCTTATTTTCAGAGTCCACCCTTCCGTTGTGTGCTCCCAAACACAGTAATGCTTTGAAATGCTGTGTAGTATGATTCTGAAATTTAAGCATTACCTTTGTAACAGAATGATGAAGAGGGTCTGTTTAAAAAAAAAAAAAAAACAACAACAACAACACAGCTTTCAAAGGCAAATAAGAGCACATGGATGCAGGGGTTTTTACACGGGGAGTTGTTAGAGCCAAGAACGGGTTAGCCCTGAGTCACCCCCCTCCACCTCTCCTCTCAGCCTCCCAGATACCGCACAGCTGTTGAAAAGTATCTGTCAACAAAACTATTACTGTCTTTCCTGGGATCAACACTATGTCCTGGACCCTCAAGGTCAGCGGAGCCGCCTTCATAGCAAGGAGAGGCGACAAGCAGAAAGCTCCCAGGGCCCGTGAGGTCCGGGCGACACGCAGGTGGAGGCCCCCCCCCAACCCCCCACTGCTGCAGATTCTAAAGGGAAAGGCTGGGCTCAGAGGGAAGACGCATTGCCCAGTGAGATAGAGACGTATTTCCCTACCCTATGAACACTTTTCTGGAACTGCCCATGTCCTTCATCTCCTTGTCTTCCTTCTTGTCCCACCCCAGGTTTCCATTTATAGCAGGGAAGGAGAGTTGCAGCGAGGAGCAAATGAGTAGAACTCCCAGAATCACTGTATTGGCCGGTGGCTGCAAAACAGCTCTGTGTGGCGGGTGCTTTGTGATGGTCTTTCTAAAAATCATCTTTATGAGCAAACAAAAACAAAATGCATCAGGCCCTGGGAGGAAGATGCTGTCATTTTGCAGATCAGAAAAACAGTTAGGAGAGGGGAGTCACTCACCCAAAGTTGCTCAAAGGATGGGTGGGGGAGTCAGAATCGGAACCCAATTCTAACTTGTGCATTGAATGAGCTTGTGTCTTCCTTGCAAAATCTTCTTTCTCTATGGGAGGAGAGGGCATCCTGGAAGGGTGCTAACATAGGTGGCCCCAATCTTCTGGAGTCTCTCTTATGGTCAATTTATATCAGTAGGGAGTGACCAGGAGAGGATCCCAGGTTATGACGTGACTGCTGGCAGGATGTAAATGACATCTTTGCTGCAATAATAAATGCGGTCTTTCTGAAGGCATTCTTTCCATGGCCATCCAAACCCTGAAAAATGGGGACCCTTTGACTTCAAAATTTATCTAAAAAACTTAAATGAGGATGTTAATATGAAATAGGTGTGGGGAAGAGAGGAAAGATTAGGGTCAAAATAAGGGAGGTGCAATTGTATGGGGAATATAACCAAAATGAATATGCATACAATGTGCAAAAATGAAAAATGATAAAAGAATTATATAAAATAAATTATTAAAAAAAGTAAAAAATAAAATAGGTAGAGATATTCACTGATAATGTTCATAGTATCAAAAGTTAGGGAGAAAAACCTTAGTGCTAAAGCTGAAGGTAGTAGTTAAATAAATCATGAAATACACTGGAATATTATAAATCTATTAAAAATCAAGTTATGGTGGCCTGGGGTTCAGTCTCAATGCTATCACTGCTAAGGCCTGTGTTCGATCCTGGGCCAGGGAGCTGACCCACATTGCACAGCAGAACTCTCCTGTCTCCCCACTGTTCCCCTTATTAGTGTATTTCAGTAGATCTGCCTGTTCTGCTCCCCACTCTGTCTCTGGTGAATCCTCTCATCCCTGCACCTCTGGCCTGTACCCCAGTTCTTCTACACAATAAATAAATTTTTTTTAAAAATTAAAAAAAAAAATCAAGTTATGGGGAAAAATTGACTCGAGAATACATTCATGATATATTCTTGGGATTAAACTAGTTTATAAATTACCATATAAGTATGATTCACTTTAAGCATACATATGCATATTATATATTCATGGTATATATATCATGTACTAAGCTAACAAATAAAAATGGGTGGTTACAGAACTTATGATGACACAACGGCAAAATTTGGGAGTCGGAAGGGCACTTTGAAGTGCTTTAGTCCAGAAGAGGGCCCATCCCAATATTCCTGACAGGTAACACCCAGCAACTGACCCAGTCCTTCTACTGCCAAGAGGCTCAACAGCGCCATCTCTGCCCGGTTTCAACTAATGTTGGTACAGTGCCTGGAGTTTACAAAACTTGTCCTCCTACAATAGTGCAGACCTGTGTCAACTTACACCAGCAGGAAAAGAAGAGAGAAAATTTGATCTTTAGAAATGATTAGCAGCTGGACCTCCCAAGTGGCGCAAGGGTTAAGACGCAACCTATGAAGCAATCCGCAGCCTCTGCAGCATGAGTTCGAGCCCCAGCCAGCCAGGGAGCAACCCACATGGCACAGCAGACCTCTCCCGACTCGCCCCGCTGCTCCCCTCAGCAGTGTATTTCAGTCAATCTGCCTTTTCTGTTCCCCACTCTGTCTCTGGTGAATCCTCTCATTCCCACCCCTACCTTGCTCACACCTCTGGCTTGTACCCCAGTTCTTGTATGCATAAATAAAGAAATCTTTAAAAAAAATGATTAGCAGCTAAGATGCCAATTTTTAAAATGATTTTCTCTTGAGGGGCACAAGGATATATAAAATCAATTAAATAATGTTGATAAACTAATTTGAGTTCTCCTAGAAAGACTTTGTTTCTATCAATGGGACTTCTGGAGAATCCTGCCAGTGAAAACCAGGCTCCACAGGGGAAAAAGAAGGCAAAATAAGTAATGTATCAGATTGTATGGGTCACAGGAGCTGAACTAGTTCCTTGAGGAATGTTTGGACATTCTTGCATTTTGCATTTTCTAACTTGTGTTCTTGCCTTCCATTCTGTGTGTCGTTGAGTTCTTTCTGCAGCAGAGTGCTAGCCAAAATGCAATGGGTTTATCTGAAAACAGACATTGACAGGCTAAAATAGAGAATTAATCATAATAATTTGGAATAGGGAGCTAGCCACAGGTGTGTGAGTGCATGTAATTCACCCATCCATCCATCTCTATGACAGACATTTGACACGTTCCTGAGGAATAGCTCACAAGAACGACGACTCTTTACATGGGGTTCTGATCCAGCGTGGTAAGTACCATGATGGCAGAGGTCTGAAAGACGGAAAGATCTAGTCCAAGCTCAAAATTTGGACTTTATGCTCAGAATAAGGAGAATGAATTAAAGGAACATTATAGCATGGTGGCAAGAGCCTCCTGTAGAATCAATTCTGGGGTTAGAAAATTATCTCTGCCCTTATTTCCTTGAGCAACACAAAATTACTGAGATGGGACCACTTTTGACCTCAAAGAATAACAGTTTTATATAGTTCAACGTAATAGAAAAATAGACAAGTTAATTCTGATATCTAAAATATTCCTCTGTGCAGCTGGCCAGAGTGCCCGTAGGGAGGAAGAGGGCCCTTCAGGCCAGGGTGTGGGAAGGTGTGCTGACTCCAGAGAGAGAGAAGACTCGGGCTTGAGCAGGCAGGCCCTCCCAGGAGCCGCCCCTCTCAACCCTCATGCTGTGTCCTCAAGCCCACTCCCTGCAGTGCCTGGCCCTGCTGCTCCTTTTTCTGGCTTTGGTCAGAAAATGTATAACTTATGTCATCCCTCAGCTATCCGATCCTGCGGAGGAATTCCTGGCAAGCCAGGCCCCACGCACATGTAGGCCTCTCTTTTTCCTTCTCTTGTTCATTCGCTCCCTTGCTTTGGCTGGGGAATCTGCCCCTCTGGTGCGGCAGGATGAGCTCTCTGAATTGTGTTTATTTGTTGGCGCTCTGGTGTGAAAGCTCTCCCCGTCAACTGCATATTAATCTTGTCAGCAGTCTGTATCTACTTTCCTCTGTCTCCCTCCCCTGGGCTAATTTATGACTTTCCATTCCCTGGTTTCCTATTGTCACAGTGACCGGAACACCCTGGGGTGGATGCTCAGGCCTCGGGCAGCAGCAAGACCTGCCCTAGTAGGAGGTAAGTTGCAGTGGTGCGTGGGGTAGGGGCGCGGCACGAGGCCAGACCTCCCCTCCTTCACGGACAGCCTGTCACCTGCTGCTCTTGAGGCTTGCAGATGGGTGAACTAGGAAGCTGGCCTCTCCCTCCGATGGGGCCACGTGAGGCCTAGGGGCAAGGTACATACAACAGCAGGCGACCCGTGCAGCCCCGGTATTTGAACTGTGAAACCAGCGATGTTATAGATGTCTTTGAACTTGGTCAAAATGGGTTTAGCTTCAGCTTGGATACTTTGCATTAGTGTGACTCTCGGTGTGTCCATTTGTAATGAACATGTTAGTCAACTTGTGCCAAACCTCAGTTTCCTCATCTTGAAGTCAGTGAAATAGTATCTACTCCAGGATGTAGTTTTGAGAATCACCTAATAGACTGTGCTTTAAATCTTTTTACAGTGTGTGGCAAATGCTAAACATTCAATGGGTGCCCTGTATTTTTTGTAATGTTATTAAGAAGGAGGAGAGGCAGGACTATAAATTCATGAAATAGTGAACTTGTATCGTTAGGGAAGAGGTCTTAATAATGTTGTTTTTGATGCTCTACCAATTAATCTTAAGCTTTATGTTAATATTGAGTTTCTCATATAATTAGATTCTTAACAAGAGGCTGTGTGTTTGAAATCTTGGGCCACCTCTTCCTGACCCCCTGAAATTAGACCAAGGCTCAAACATTTAGTGTGTCTAAGTCTCAGGTTCTGTCTTCAAAGACTGTTTATCTAGAACTGGAAATTTTTATAGAACGTTAAGTGTCCAAAATGAGTTGTCATGGGCTAGATGTGAGCCCATGCCAGAATCAGTGCTAAGATCTCCAGGATCAACCTATGGCGAATTTTTAAGTCTCCTTCTATGACAGAGGTCACAGTCACAGCTCTGAATTATACCCAGCCCAACACACCGAGTACTTTGGCTTTATTGCAAGAAAGCACAGCTCAATGAGTTATAGAATACAACTTCACTACACAGTCTCCCCCTCAGTGTGCTCTAAGCTCCTTTCAGAAAATTGATGTTCCATTCCCTCAAGTGACTATTCCAAGCTGGGAGACTCACACCAAGTGACGGTGACCTGTGTGTCTGAAAAGCCCCAGAGTCAAAAGGGGTGAGCACAGACTCCTTGGATGTGAAATGAAGGTCTTGTGAAGCTTGGGGTTGTGTCTTCAGCATTACTCTTAGGTGACCCTCACTTGCCTGGAGCTTTTCTGTCATCCTGAAGATAAAAGTCTCATGCTGATTTCTCCAAAATTTTAGTTTCAAGAATTGCAATAATATTTCTACTCATGGCTGGGACTTAATTTTGGAAAGCACAACTAAGAACTAAGTTATATAATTTTTGGGTATGTCTCTAGATAGAAGAAGCATTTGAGAAATAAACCAATGGCAGGAAAGAAGTACAATTAAGAAGGACTCAAACTCAAAAGTAAACCCCTGTAGTTAATGTGTTTAGGGTCTCTCTCTCTCTATCTATCTAACACACACCATACATGCAGATAATGGATGAACACAAGGGAATATGTTGATGGTGCACAGGTGACATGGTGGTGGGAGAACTATGAGGATGATAATGATGTATATAATTAATAAAAAAATAAAGCTGAAAGATGTTTCAGGAAGGATAGAGGCAAACATCTAGTTTCAAAGTAGCAACTTCCAAACTTGCTGGTTATATGTTTCTGGATGAGTTATTGGATCATAGATCATACTGTCTCAATTCCATTGTCTATATCTGTAAGACAACTTACACATAGTAGGCACTCGGCAGAAGACGATGATTATGATGTGTCTGAGGAGTGGAGGGGACACTGTATTCCCTGACAAACCGCACCCCTTGCAGCTTTCCTTCTGGGAAACTTAGGGTGGACGTGAGGTCAGTGAAAGCCCTGGATTCCTGGATGCTAGCATGCAGACACTATGGAGATAACTGATTACATGACCTAGCACTGATTTATGGGAACTACAGGTCGCCCAGAACTCAAGTGCTAGCTCCACGCTAGGGCATACCTGGCGGAGCATGTTGGTAGAATCTTCTCTGTACGGTGAGATTTCAGAAAGCAAATCAGCCATGGGTGCTCCTTTGTAAGTGCTAATTCTAGCATTATCAAGGGTTGCCAACTTCAACCAAGCGCTTTGGTCTTCCCCACTATGTCAACCTGTGAATTAAACACTGGAGGCTTTTATCATTACACTTAGCCAAGGATGTCCAGCACTTTCTTCTCTAAAAATCCTTCATTCCTGAGATTGTTGATTTGTCCAAGATCTAAACCCTGAAGACAGGCAGTCTCTGCCCTTTTCCTCCCCAGCTGAGGTCTCTAGAGTCCTTACATTGGTTCACCCCATTTCTGAGATCTTTACTCCCAACTTCTTTTTTTTTTAATTTATTATCGCATACGAGAACGGGCCACAGGCCAGAGGTGTGGGGGGGGGGGTGAGAGGATTCACCAGAGACAGAGTGGGGAGCAGAACAAGCAAACTGACTGAAGTACACTGCTGAGGGGAGCAGCAGGTGAGACAGGAGAGCTCTGCTGCGCCATGTGGGTAGCTCCCTGGCCGGCTGGGAATCGAACCGGCGCTGCAGAGGCTGTGGTCAGCTTCACAGCACTTCACTCAACCCGCTGCACCACTGGGGAGACCCTGCTTCTCTTGCTCAACCAAGCTCTTACTTCTCTGAATTCCTATGAAATCAAAATTTTGTACTTGGTTGCCCTATTCAGTCTTCATTTTGGATTATCTTACCTCTCCACCTATGTCACAAGCACCTTGAGGTAAAAAGCTCACTTTAACTTTTTAATCACTTCCACAGTTATCGTTGTATGATACGATAGCTAGAGATTCAATGGGCCCAAAATAAGTATGGAGATTCTGAAGATGTGCAAGGCCATGGACAAATTAGTCCAAAGATACCCAAGTGGGGGACCAGAGGAAATGTGGGGTAAGAGTTTTGCAGACTCTGCAAGCAGGGAAGTAGTGGGAGGAGCAATAGGAGAGCAGATGGGCAGGCACTCGGAAGGGAGATCTGATGGCAGGTAACAGGAAACTTGGGAAATTATACCAAGCATGTCCATGGTCATGTCCCGTAAGAGGGATCAGACTTGGAAACTAAAGGCAAAGGCAAAACTGAGCTTGATGGCAGGAATTGTCCAAAAAGCATCCTGGATCACTTAGGGACGGTCACTCAGAAGGAGATTTTACACTAGAAGTTCAAGATCCTTTTTCCCTACTTAATGCTAAAAGCAAGTGAATTTTAGTACCCCCTTCATCCTTGGCCACATTTGTTTCAAGTATGGAGCATAGTCTCATCTAGAAATAAACCCTAAGTAGGAAAAGTTAGAGAATTTTCATAGGCAGAGAGCAGGTAAGCCATTGTCGTTATTTATGTCCTAGTCACTCAATAAATGATTGTTGCTCGATTAGCAAAATATCCCTCCCCACTATTGTTTTTTGTTTTTTTGATAGGGTTGTTTGCATGATGAATTGAAGGATTATTTCCCTAAAGTCTTGAAATCATGCTAAAGGGGCTAAAGAGGCAGAGGCAGAAATGAGTTAGTGGAGAGGATAGTAAAAGAGAAATCTAAGAAAGCTACAGGTTGCAACTGTCTTCCTGCTGGCAACCCCAGGCAGTTGCAGCAAATCAGGAATTACATCGCCAGGAAGATGGCAGAGCAGCCACCGAGACCTCCCAAGAGATTCTCACCTTCTAAATAACATGAGCATTAACCTGCTAGATCGGGAAAAGTAATATGAAGCCCCTGTACCCCCCACCCAGTGTTTCTAAGTTGACCCACAAAGTCTCTGCAGAGAACAAGGCGGGCGGGGCATGAAATAAACACAGATGTGTAAGCACCGAGCTGGTGACAATTTCTCAAGGAAGAAAACTGACTTGACAAAAACCCAACAAAGTCTTGGATGCCCTAAGTTTACCTCCCTGTTATAAAAACTGAGGGTCATTTGATGACATGGAGAGATCTGAAGATTTAAAATAATTAAATAACTTAAGCAAGTTCAAGTCAGCTGGTGTGATCTGCTGCCGCTGGGGAGGTGCCAGTCAAACACTGTACTCGAGTTTGGAAACAACTGGGTCATTTAAAGACCATTCCTTGCATTTGTCTCAGGTCAGAAGAGGATAAAGATCACAGTAATCAGGGCTGAAGTTTCAGAACATGATGTGATTACGATGGTGCTCACCCGGTCATGGACAGCCTTCCCAGCTGGCATTGGGCATTATGAAATTCCCTTCCCCGGGCATGTGGAACCTTTGGCACAGGAGAGGTTGGTAGGGACATCCCCACAGAATGACCTATTACTTTGTGTTCTTGTAAAGCCAGCATGGAGTCCGATAGGCCCCTTCCTGTTAGCAGAAGGAAAGTCTTCCCCAGCTGCCACCAGGGCTGGAGGCACACAATGGGGCAAATGCAAGGTCTGGTGTTTGAGAATAGCCTCCCACCAAATTCCTTCAACAAATTAGGAGTCTGTCACTGCCAGGAGGGGAAGAGGGAGACAAAAAAAAAAAAAAAAAATACATGAAGCCCGTTAATCCTACCCAGAACTTCCCAAGACTACTTTGGGTCGTGGACACACAGGCTCAGCCTTCAGAGATGCATGTGGGTGCATTTTGTTAATCCCCATCACTGTGTGTCAGGGATAACTGATCTATGGCTAAAAATAGTGCCAGGACAGCAGTACCAGCCATTTGGGGTGAGGACACAGTGGAAAACTTGACAGCAGCACAGTAGAACCTTCCTGGCCCCAGGCCATACACAGGCTCAAGGGCAAGAGCCTGGGCTCATCTGTTGGGGAAGCTTGACTGTCAGGCTCACCTGGCAAGAGTGCCTTGCAATTGTTGTAACCTGAGATTCTGGGCTCCTTCTAAGTGCAGGGCAAAGTGGCGTAAGCTGGGATGCAATGATAGAAGACATAGTTCTTTTCTGGAAATAGACTGACAACTGAGTGATATTTCAGAGGAAGAGCTAAACTAAAATAAAAACAATTTTGTTTCACTTCACTGACTTGGGGCTGAAATTTTGTTCCCAGCACCTGCTCCAGGAGAGAAATAAAGCAAGACAAGACTGTGAGAACAGAGGTTTAAGTCTATTCCCGGCCCTGGAAGCTTCTCTGAGTAGGAGGGAGGAGGAAACAGGAGGCCGATGAGGCTATTTAAAGATCACCTTTACCAAATGATTTGAATTAGTTCTACATGGTGAGTATCAAGTATTCCTGGTAATTTTTTTCTGTATTCTAAGAAAGTGTTTGTCACCATATATTAACTTTTGAAGTTAGTGGATCATTGACTGTCAGGATTATCGCCTCCATAATTATCATGTGCCTACTATGTGCTAAATACTGTGCAAACAAGCTTCTGAAAGATTTTTAAAACACTTGTTTTTTTTTTTTAAAGATTTATTTATTTATTCGTGCAAGCACTGGGTACAGTCAGAAGCGTGGGAGGGTGAGAGAATTCACCAGAGCCAGAGCAGGGAACAGAACAGGCAGACTGATGAAGTACACTGCTGAGGGGAGCAGCGGGCGGCAGGAGAGGTCTGCGCACCACGTGGGACCCTCGCTGGGGGCCGGGGATCGAACCAGAGCTGCAGAGGCACTCAACCGCAGCCCAGCACTCAACCGCTGCACCACCAGGGGAGGCCCTAAAACACTTTTTATAGTGATCTTTCCCAAAGTGTGTTTAATGGGAGGACAGTTCTGGTATTCTCAAAAAACCCCTGTGCTGTATGCTTTCAGAGCAGCAATTGCCAAATATTATATAACTGCAGGTCTTATCCAGGACATAGCCACTTTAGAGTTCCAGATAACACTGAGAATGTCCAAGGCTTTCATTTTATTTCTTTGATTACACAAGTTCTGGCTTTTAAACAAGATGTCCACTAAGCTACTCACCTGTTACTGCCTCCAGGCTGCAGATGTCCTGGAATACAATAATCACTTCAACTTAACAATTTCCAATTCAATTGAATGAAAAGTGGCACATTTCAGTTGGTGAAACTTAGGGATGAATTGTCATGAAGGGTGTGGTCCCATTGTGTGGCATTTGAGGGCTGCGGTTTTTAAGCATCACTCCTGCTACCCCCACCAACCCCTTCCCCACCCCTGAGTCCCACATCTGGCAAGTGGATGAGAAAAGCTGGAGGCTTTCTCCCTGGGCTCCAGTGGGAGGTTCAAACCCGCTACTTGAAGGCAGGAACCCTTGTCCGGGCTCTACCTTGGAATACCTCTTTGCCTAGGAGACTGTTCTGACAAAAAGCAGATAAAACCAGCTGTTGGCACATGCTAAGTGCTACCTCGTGTGTCAGACCTGCTGCTAGGCCCACTGTCATTGGGGGTGGTGACTTTACTGGAGAAAAGGAGGGGTGTCCCGTGCACTTGGGAATTCACTTCCACTCTGTGCCATTTTTGGAAAGGATAAGTGATTTAGCTTCCCAATCTCCATCTTTCCTTAAAGATGAATCTCTTAGGCCTCCCCGGTGGTACAGCGGTTGTGCACTGGGTTGCAAGGCTGCCCGCAGTTTCTGCAACACCGGTTTGATCCCCGGCCACCGGGCAAGGGTACCACATGGTGCGCAGACCTCTCCTGCTGCCTGCTGCTCCCCTCAGCAGTGTACTTCATCAGTCTGCCTGTTCTGTTCCCTGCTCTGGCTCTGGTGAGTTCTCTCACCCTCCCGCACTTCTGACTGTACCCAGTGCTTGTATAAATAAATTAAATTTAATTTAAAAAAAGGTAAAAAAAAAAAAGATGAATTTCTTATATTAGAGTTGACTGGTTACTCTTTCTTTTTGGGAACAAATTCCTAAAACCCTCGGAAATTAAAACCTAATTCTATGTCAACTCCTCTGTGAGCTTTTTGTAACTTGCTCACGTAGCGTCATTACAAGCACCCTTCCCATGGGGTCCAGTCCCCCCCACACACCCTAGCAGAGCATTTGCCACACTGCGTGCACTGGAGCTCGGTTCTGTTGTTCCAAACCCATGAGTTCCTTATGGGCTCGCCTCTGAATGCTCTTCCTTCTTTCCATTGTGGAGGAAAACAAAGGAAATTTGATTTTTACACATGTTGCAATTGAAAGCTTCAAGACGTGAGATTATACATGAGTATCCATCAGGAAATTGTTCAACTAGCTGGAGTTTGGAGACAGGGCTAAAGATATACATTTAATAGTTATTTGTACATAGAGATATTTGAAATGATGAGTGTGGACGAGGTAATTTTAGGTGAGATTTTTAAAGACAAAAGAGGAGGGCAAGAAAAAAAGAAAAACAAGGAGAATCTAGGCTTTCATAATTCTCACCCTTTGTCCCCAATGCTCAATCCCTCTGTAAGTTCTAGGGCCAATATTTATTATTTATTTAACAAAAACACCCACCACCATCCATTATAAACTTTCTACACTTACTCACATGCCATACCCTCTTCACCCCTGGGAAGCTCATTTCAAGTTTCAATGTGCATCAGTTTACTTTTATTTTGTTTTGTCCATTTGTCTGCTTAGTTTCCCTATATTGCTCATGTAAGTGAAATCATCCAATATTTGGTTTTATCTAATGTCATTTTGCATTATCCTCTCAAGGTCCTTCCATTTTGCTACAAATGGTACATTTTCATTTTTCCTAACTAAATAGTATTCCATATGTATGGACACCAAATCTTTATCCAATCCTCTATCAGTGGGCATATTTTGCTTCCATATCTTAGGTATTGTTAAACATGGTCATGGTTAGAGCTCTTTGAGTTGATTATTTCATATTCTACAGATAGACACCCAGAAGTAGGAGTGCTGGGTCATATGATAGTTCTATTTTTTTTTTTTTAAGAAATATTATGTGAAATTTTTTAAAGATTTATTTATTTATTTATACATGCACTGGGTACAGTCAGAAGTGCGGGAGGGTGAGAGAATTCACCAGAGCCAGAGCGGGGAGCAGAACAGGCAGAGGGTGGCAGGAGAGGTCTGATGCCATGTGGGACTCTCCCTGGTGGCTGGGGATTGAACCAGCGCTGCAGAGGCTGTGGGCAGCTTCGCAGCCCAGCGCTCAGCCGCTGCGCCACCGGGGAAGCCCTGATAGTTCTATTTTTAGATTTTTAAGGAAGGCCCATACTGTTTACCAAAATACTGCACTAATTTATATTCCTAACAACAGTGTATACACTTTCCTTTTCTTATGCATCCTTGCCAATACATGTTATTAACAGTCTTTTTGATGTAAGCCATTCTCACAGGTGTAAGATGATATCTCATTGTGGTTTTAGTTTGCATCTTCCTAATAAGAAATGATGAATATTTCTTTCATATGTCTGTTGGCCATCTGTAGATCCTCTTTGGAAAGTGGCTATTTTGATATTTTGCCCTTTTTTAATTGGGTTGTTTATTTTTTTGTTGTTAATCTGGGACCAATTTCATCCTGAGGGAAATTTAAGGAGCTCTTGATTCTTTCTTAGCTTTTATTCATCTCTTCAGTCAATCCAAAATATAAACCAAGACTGGGGAAGTTGGTCTCTGCTTTGTCCTTTGGGGCCTCTATCTTGACCATAAAGTACACATCAGTCATGATAACTACCTCTGAGATGAGATAAGTACCTCTGAGGTGAGATAAGAGTGATTACATGAAACCAGGGATTGACTGGTGAACCAAAACAAAAATAAAATCTGGATATGATGCTAAATTTTAATATATTAATCAAAATGTCATAGGTATAGAAAACAGTGGCTAATATCAGTTCCTGATCTATCTCAACAGAAGTTACAAAGCAAATTAGTGCCTGGGAGTTTCTAAAAGCAAGGACCAACAACACTTACCAGTATTAGTAAAAAGCTGAAAAAACAGGTACTCTTATTCCCCACTAGTGGAAGTAGATCTTGGTATCAACCACTTTGGGAGGTAATTGGGAAATATATTTCAGACCCTTTAAAGATGTATATACACTCCTTGATCATGTTATTCATGTCCTATCATTTAGTTGAAGGAAATAGGGATCTTCAGCAAGGACATTCAATTCATAGGAATGTTGACAGAGGAGAGGAAAATTAAGTCTTCCAATAAGAAAATCCAAAATCATATGTATATGTGAATCATGACTCTGGGGCTGAAGTTTGGTTAAAATCTTGGTAAATAGCTACTGTAATTCTGAAGAAGGAATGCCATCAATCAATACAGAAATGTAAGCTCCATGTAGAGAGATCCTAGTTGGTTGGCTATTATCTTTTGTGTTTCCTATCTAGTGTGGAGGCATAATGAGCTCTTGGGTGGGTGTTGACAGCTTTGACAGAAGCAGAGGCCCATAGGAGCCTGGCAAACTAAAGAATTGACCTACTAAGACATTTGACTAACACCTGGCTGAGCCATTCAATTTGAGCATCAGATGGGTGACATGACTCAACTTTAAATTGTACATTAGCAATCTTACCTGTAAACTTAGATCAACTATCTGACCATTCATGTCTCTGTGATTGCCCATCACAGAAGGATAGCAAAATGATCCAATTTATGCTTCTGGGGTCAATGAAATCAAGGCACATCATAAATGTAATGATAGATTCAATTCCCAGGTAAGTGTCACCAATGGTTCTAAAGATTCCAAACCATTGTAAAAGTTCATGTTACCTGCTGCACTTCTAAAGTATTAAAAGGCACAGAGGAGCCATGAAGATAGTTTGAAGTGCATGTGACTTGGACAAAAGGGGGATGTCAGGACTCTGAATGATGTCAAACTGAATTTGCCTGTCATCAAAATTGGTCCCGGAGAAAAGCACATCAGAATGTGTCAGCACTCTGCGTAAGAGGACTGCCAGCTGCCCGCAATGAGAAAAGAAGATGAAATTTTTTCTAAGAATAGTTCTTTACACCTTCTTTGGCGTTCCATCTGGAAAATCTCAAAACATTTGACTAATTTAATTATGTATGTGTAATTACGTTTTGCACAAGGTTCCATAGAGAGAAGGAAATGAACATTTATTGAGTGCTTCCCTATGCCAAACACCATACTAGCTATTTGACAAATGTAACAGGATACTAAAAAGGAACTTGACACCGAGACTCCGAGAAACAATTGATTCCAATTTGTACAATTGGCAAGGGAAAGATTCAAAACATCTTATAGGACTCAATCACTCAACTATATAGAGGGTATGAAAGGTAAGAGTAGTACATATTTGAAAAGATTTCCAAATCTCCTCAAAGATTTGAAAGAGCTAAAGATTTGTCATTTGTGTGATCTGTTCGTGTGTCTACTATCCTGTTCTGTGTGTTCCACATCCTAAATTCAAATCTAAAGAATTAGATTTCTTAAGATAAAATTTGAGATCTTAATATAAGTGAGATGAATTTGGGGGGGGACATGATGGTTTGTCCCACACTGAGGAGTATAGATGAGCGGACACTGGCTGAAATAAAGAGCTACAAGATGAATCAGTGCAAAGCTTTGTGCATTTCCTGTGAATGAGGCTGTTGGCAAGAACTGGGAGAAGTTGCCACGTATATAAAAAAGCAGAAAAATACAAAACCATGTGTGAAGTTACTACATGTTAACATTAGCAGAGAATTTATTTTAAACCATTTGTGAGTATTTTCCATATGCTTGACATGGCAGATACATTTAAAAATGTATTTGACCTATTTGACCTTCTAGAGGTGAAAATATAATGTCTGAAATGAAAAAAACACACTGGGATGAAATTAACATCAGATTAAACACTTAAGAAGGAAAAAAAAATCAATGTACTTGAAGATAGAGCAGCATTAACTATCCAGAATGAAACTCAGAGAGTAAAAAGGTTGAAAATAGTGAACAGAATATTGATGATCCTTAGGACTACTTCAAATGGCTTCATACACATGTGTAGGTGAAAATCTTAGGGACGATGACTATGTGTCAGGATCTGATTTGGAGTGATGGTTTCATGGGTTTATACATAGATCAAAATGTTTAAAAGTAGGCATTCTGAATATGTGCAGTTGTGATGTCAGTTAAGCCTCAATAAATCTGAAAAATGACAAAAAGAATATATTTGAAGCAACATTTAACACTAGTCCCTCTGACTTCTCATTTCCTTGCTTTATGGCTTCCTCAGTCACACCCCTCTCTAGGACTGACAACACACTCTGACAGCCCAGTGTCCTGGCTTTCTCTCCAGGTTTCTCCATTGCAGAGGGTCCTTTTAATATGCCCACCTCTCTCCAGCAGCAGCAGCAGGGACCTGGCCAGGAACAAGTTGAAGATCCCTCAGTACATCACTATGAATACCCAATCAAAATCAACCAAAATATCTTCACAGACATTTTCAAAAGCTGTTATGAATTACTATAAACATTATATATATATATAGTTTTTAAAAGACAAGTAATCTAGTTAATTAGAAATTCTGTGAATTAGCCATTTGGCAAACTGGTTTTCAGGGAATTGTCTTTCGGTGAATTGCACAGAGCTGCCTGACATCAACATTCATCCTTTACGCAGGAAAACAGATGGACTTAAAAAAAAAGAATATTCTTATATAATGTTTATTTAGAACCCACAGTTGTCACTAGAAGCAACTATTAATTTGCAAAAGGAGTATATATATTTGTTTGCAATATTCGGTCCTTAGAAATTATGCTTTCATGATTTTTAAGGCTTCTGCCTTTAAAGTTGTGGCTGAAGAGCCAGACAAAACCCAAGAATTCATAATTCAATGAAATGGCATTAGGTTTGTGGCCAGAACTAAACATTAAAATGTATTCAGATTTATAACCAGAATTGGTGAAGAAGATGAAAAGAATGTAGAATTTAAATACACAGTAAAGAAATGAATTAATTGAAACCAGTTTGGGTAGGGTTTTAGAATTCTGTCTACATAAATCAGGTAATAAACTTTGAATATGGTTACAAAAGAATTAGGGAGAGGGGTTACTTGAACCTAATGATACAAGCTGAGAAATATATCACATATGAGGATACGTGTCCCTGTTGGAGTCCCAGGTGGGAGTCCCTGTTGACTCAGGAGAATAAAGAAGACCCAGAAGCCCCTCAGAGCCTACGGTTGCATTGTTTTGTGTGTAGTAGAACAGAGGTCCTGTGTTCTGGTCTTATTTCTACTGAAAGAGCACCCGTAACTGGGTCTCCCATATTCATCTAATTACTGCTGATATGTCAAGATGGTAAAATGATGTCTATGGTTTGTTAATGAGCATCTGTGGCACCATTAGAATCATCTAGATACTTATAGCTCCAGGTCCCATATTCTTATCCTGGATCTGACCCAAATATGAAACCTCAGCTTGCTTAAGAAAAAAAAAAAAAACAACAATATTCCCCATCACAGTCAAAGTGCCTTTTCAGTTCTGGGAATGATTAGAATTTAATGTAAAAGTGGTGATGTAAATCAACACATACTATCACATTTTTAATTATGTTTAAGAATAATATGATAAATGTTTGTTATTTAATATGTCTCTACTGTTCAAGAAAATCTGACATATTGGTCAAACAAAAACCTAATTACATGATAAAGTAGTAGCACTTTTAATAATAACTGTCCACACTGCTAACGACAGTTTCAAAAGCAAACACAAGTCTTATTTAACTTTTGACAGAATGGTAGATTAAAGATGAATTAAGCTATGCTATGACTTTATTCTTCTGCCAGGAGATTTTTTGGGGCATTATACAGCTAACAACATAATAAATCTAATTGAAGAAATACATAGAGATTGGCAAAATGTCATAGAATTGGCATTGGAACAATCAGATGAAGCAATTTAGCAGCCACAAGCATAAGATGATTAGTCACACCCTTCAACGGGGTATTCTGAATGAAAGTAGAGCACAGAATAATGTCACAAATTTGCAAGCTGACCCAGAACGACAGTAGGCCACCGTTACCAGCCAATTGACTGTTAAGTATGTACCTTATAATAGAAAAAAATGTTCAAATATGATGAATTAATGTAGAATGGAGCTGTGTGATTAGATTTCAAGCTACCTTGAACTTAAAAAGGCTATTCTAAGAGCAATAACAAAAATTCTGAGCTTTGTGATTTTTAAATAGAAATAATTTTGTATCAGAACTTAGCAGAATCAATGGTTGCTTCAAGAAAGTCATTTAGGGGCCTCCCTGGTGGCCTGGGGGTTAAAGATCAGCATTATCACAGCTACAGCCTGAGTTCGATCCCCTTCAGCTTGTATGCATACATAAAATAACTCTTTAAAAAAAAAGTATCTGACATTTACTTAAAAAAAAGTTTAGTGGAACCTATAAAGTAATCATCATAATTGTGTTAAATGTTCGGTATTTCTTTTATCAGTTCTGTGGTAAAGAGCATACTATTACTTAACTGCTATTATGATTTCAACATTTGTGTGCATGCAAAAAAAAAGAACAGGTATAGATGAATAGACAGAAGCAATTTAGGTATATTGAGATCTAATTACACAGCTCCATTCTATATTAATAGAGCAAAAAAAAAAAAACCACAAAAAAACCCAAAGCAATTGGGGCAAGCATTAGTGACTAGAAAAGCAATTATTTAGAAAGAAAATTATAAAATTATAAATTTTATAAATTATAATTGACCAAAATATAAATTATAAATAAGAACAACAAGCTAAGTCTACTTCAGATATTGAGAAAGGATCTTCAAGCAGGGCACAAGGCTTCAATTAGGGGTTGTTTCAACCAGACTGTGCCATCATCCTCAGCCAAATGTTCAAGTTCAGGAGATAAGAAAAGGTGACATTTTCATTTTAGTTTCTTACTATTGGAAAGATAGAAAATCTTTCTAGCTGAAGCTTGCCAAAAAATACTTTGCTTCTGCCCTGGCATGAGTTAACAGTGGCCTGTCCCGTGTTGCAATGAGCAGTTATCACCTTGGGAGAATTCTAGCAAGTAGTCTCACTGAGAACTGTTCTTATATCATCATGTCCATGTTTTCCGTTTAAACACCATTATTTTTTCTTATTTAAAATGTTCATTTAAACAGATTTTTAAAAAAATCAGTTCTAGAGTCATTTAGACAGTTGAGCCACATCATATCTGTGCTGACATAAACAGGAAAATCCTAGCAACATGGAATAGTTCCCCATGGCATTCTGAGTCCAGTGCCTCTAAATTTGTATCAGAAAACTATAGAAATCAAAACAGTATGGAGGGTCAGCCGCAGCAGCTGGAGGGGAAGCGCCTGGGGCAGGCAGAGGGCGGGTGAGGAAAGACCTATTAAGGCACCCACACTGGCCAAATACCACCTGCAGCTGCCTGGAGCCAATGGCCCCGGGGGCGCCTGCAGGCCAGGGCGCAGGAGGATCTGGCTTCTGTGCCACCTTGGAACCAGGTTACCGCCAGGCTGGGCTCCCAGCACCCGGGCCCCCTCAGGCCCTCACCTGCCCTGGGGCTTCGCGTCCAGGCCCAGGGGCCTAAGAGGCCTGTGCTGACCGCTGCCTGGACACCAGCACCCCTCTGCGCGCTAGCACCACCGGCCTGCGCGCCTTCCTGGGCCCGCACACCCAGTCCCAGCGCTGGTCCTACGCCAACTGCAAACTCCAGGTCAGTGTCCCTGAGCCGGGCTCTGAGGCTTCCTCCACGTCCTGTGCTGCTTCTCTGCGGCCTCGGCCTGGCAGAGATTCCCGCTCTAGCTGGCTGCACCGGTGAGGCCGCTGGGCAGCCCACACCTGGGCCAGAGCCTCGTTAGGGAGCCACTGGTCTCTGCTAGCCATGGGCCCTGGGGTGCACCGTGGACTCCAGGTAGCACTCTCGACACACATCCCAGTGTTCTTTCCTCTGCCCTGTCCGCCCTGAGTGCCTGTTGAGATGCAGGTCCCCGCTCTTCTGCTTGGGGGACCTCCCTGCTCCTTCCCAGACAGAATGGATGGAGCCTTTGGGTGCAGACTGCCCTGGGAGAGCCTTTCTGGGCCTGTTCCCTTCGGGACCACAATTGGTGGCATCACTAAGGGTGTGGGAGCCACTGCCCGGTAGGTTCCTGGTTCGGGGGAGGGCCTGGTCTGCAGCAAGTTTGTCTTTATCCTGGGCAGGTCTGTTGAGAATGTCAAACCAGGGGCTGTAAATTTCTTCAAGTGTGAGTTTTGGGGGAAGCAGATCACTGGCTTTGGGAGTCTTTTGACCCAGAAGTGTGCTCATGAAAGCACAATTGGAAACAGGGCAAGCCCTGTTGGCAAAGGGTGTGCCCTGGGGCTGTGAGTGGGGGCTCTGGAGCCCCACACTTGGTACTGCTTTGGTTGGTGGAGGAGCAGGAGTGATGGGCAGAAATGTGTGGCCAGAAAGAAGGGCCAGTGCCTCAGAGAGAGTTTTCTGTGAACTCTCACCAGAGAGCTAGCCTTTACCCAGACCCCTCGCCCTGCCTTCCACATATGACCACCCATATGTGGTCACTGGGGCACTACAGCCACTGCTGTGGACACAGTCATTGTGGGGCTTAGCGACCACTTTCTGGATAATTTGTTGGGACAGCAGACGGAGACCAGGGCTATTAGCGACAGTCATGAGTCTGTACTGAAGATGGCAGGTCAGTGGATGCTACTTCATCTCACCCTCTAACTGGCCACACCCCAGGACATGGGCAGTGACCCCATAGATCCTGCCCCGCTTGTCCGGCCAATGGCGGGAGTAGCTGCCAGGATATTGTGCAGCAGAGGAGAATGCCCACAATCCTTAATACAAACAAGCCAGTGGTGACAACTTGATCTTCCTTTTATTTGAGCCAAATGTATTTCCTTAGACAGATATTAAGGTACTGATGGCTAGATGCATTCTCATTGACAGAAATGCATTATTTTTGCTTGGTCAGAATGAAACTCAGACTAATCCCTTTTACTGTTTTTTATACACTAAGAGATTTGAAATCATCAGCAAGACATATCATTTGTTTGGTACTTTTTCTGCTCTCAGAAGGTGAGACGTAGCGGACATCTGGATTACTGAATTCTGCCCTCCATTTTCCTTGTGCTCCTGCCAACTAGATGATGATTCAGTATAACAACGAGTCACGTGATCAGGGTGATAGGCTTGTCCTGAATGTGCTTTCAAATCTAGACGTTACCTTTATCTTCCCCTCGGTGAAACGGTTGTTTTCACCATGTGCTAGTTGTTGTGGCTCCGGCTCCAGCAATGTCTGTGTGTAGCTTAGACAGTTGTATAGGACGATGCTACTTATCAGCTTTCAGATCCAAAAACATTATGTCTTTTCTTAACATACACGCAAAACCAGCCTTTACCTTCTGGTTAAATTTAAAGCAAACATATTTTTATGCTTGAAAGAGGTTTTGGTTTTCTCTTGGTCTTGGTCTCTCTCTCCCTTGTCCTCTCTGTCATGGTTTCATACAGCGGGTAGTTACTGATCTTCTGCTGTGGGTCACTGGGTGAAGCAAATTCACAGGTGAAGACCTGAAACCTGCCCTCCAATCCCTCATGCCTGCAGGCCAGGGATTGGCTGTGCCTTGTAAGAAGGGTAGTGAAAAGGTGCTAGCCATGTGCTGCCAAGGAGGGGGCAGCAAGGTCATCCCGCCTTGCACTCGCCCTAACTCCTGCTTTTAGATGTTCTTTATTTTAACAATGGATGTATTTAAATATTGTCCATCTTCCCGCCCCATATGCAGTAAACAGAATTCTGTTTCTTACAGACAATCACGAAATGACGCCTGCAAAAATGGTGTGAGCATTTAATAAATAAAGATTGCTATTTTGTCCTGAAAAAGAAGACTCTCCTGGTCCTTGTGGTCTTCTCCTAGAGATTGCTGGAGTGGGGGTCGGTGGTTGTCTAGAAAGGTCTGGCTGCTCTGCACCATGAATCCTTAGTGTTTCCTGGTCTGCTCTCACAGAAATGCCCTTATCTGCCTGATGGACATGTGTGGTGGACCTGTTCTTTTCCTTTTTTCCTTCTGAAGATGAAATCTATGAGAGACCTATCCATTGTCTTCCCTTCTATAGGCAAAGCTAGTGTCTGATTTCACCTGTCCTGCTTTCAGCGTTTCAACTACTGACATAAAGAAGCAGCACCTCACTTTCTGCTCTGTATAAATGGGCTTGAAAGTCAATCATTCTTAGCAGCATTTTATTATTCTGACCGTCGCTTGGAGATAGGACTCTGTGTTAGTAGAGACTCTGTATCTTGTCCTAGTCAATGTCCTGGCCTGGCCACCAGAATCCTTTGAGCTTTAACATTAACTCATTCTCACTTGTCTTTTCAAATCCATCCTTTGCTTTGAGATGTTCCTTCACTTACTGCTGCGTATACTTGTCCTTAATCACATTCTGTCTGCCTTACCCAGGAATGAACGATGTCCCTAATATGTGACCTTTGCTAGCCAACAATGTCAGTGCCCACCTTCTCAGACGGGATCTATTTCTTACTCTGGAAGGTGTGCTAGTCTAGGAATCAAACATCAGAAGGGGATAGTAGGCTGGGAAGAGTGACCACAGCAAAATCCCCCGTGGATGCAGAAGACATAGTAGATAAGGGACTCTGGATGCTGAAGAGGGTGTCACTAAAAATTCTGACCTCCTGGGACTCAGATGACCTTCTGAACTGATAGCAAAGCATGAGTTCCCCTGGCTGCCTTGAGGAGGAGAGAGAATGCAGCTAACATTAATGAACCCCACACTCTGAGACCAGAGCCAGTGTCAGACATTTTCTAGTATTTTCAATCTCGAAGGGCTCCAAAATGCTTTCTAGCTGATGACTGGCAAAACTGGGAATCTACCCAGAACCATTTGACACCAAAGTTACCTCCAAATTGGCCTTTCTAAAGGCCCACCTCTCTGTGTTTATCCTTTTCCTGAACCGCAGGCAGCCATGTTTATCCAGACCCGCGAGTGTAAAATTGATGACATAATCACGCGATGGTGTCTATGGGACTATTACAGGAGGATTAGGCTATTATCAACAAATCGGGGACTAGTATTGTTTTATCAGCATGGGAGTGTTTTCAATTAATTTGTAATTAAATAAAGGAAGCAATTTACTGGGTCTTGGAAGAGTCAGGGCTAGGGAAGGCTTATCTCATCAGGCTCAGCTGTGCATTCCTCCTGCACCGGCTCATTGTTTAGATCACAGCGGTGATACATGATCTGACCTATAGGAGTAATTCTATAAAACATCAATATTTTCCTTCCTTTAACCCGTGGTGCTGCGGTGACTGGAACAGCCTCCTCCATGAGTCTATCAAGAATCACCCCTTTGGTCTTACTTCTCTGTCAGCTATTCCTGCCAAAGAGCCTGGCCATGTTGGAAATGACCAAATGCGTTTGGGCCAGGAGGAAGATAAGTTGATTTTGTGGCTTCATACCTGTTTTAAATGTTTTTGCATCTAAATCGTTGTAGGCTCTATGTTGGCATCTTTACACCTGTGGGGTGATATAATCTTCACCCAGTCACCTTACAAAGTAGATATATTACCTCCATTTTCTGGATGAGCAAATTTAAGTTGGTTGGTGGCTGAGCCAGGACCATTACATAGTTTTATAGCATTCTCGGGGCCAAGTGAGCTTTTCTGCTGATTGAAAGTGAACATGGGGCTGCTTCTCCCACACAGCCAGAATGCAGGTGTTTCTTACAGGTGTTCCTTTCCTTTCCTCACAGTATCTTAAACACCATCCAGGTATCTGTAGGACTAGATACAGGCCTTTCAGTAAATATATACTAAATAATAATCATTATTATGATATTAACAATGGCAGTGAGAATAACAAAACAAAGTCTATTGCTTACCTGGTTCCAGGGACTCTTTTAAATCCCCATAAAATGGGTGAGATAGACTCCTACTATTATATGTGTTGCAGGTTGAGAAACACAGGGACAAAGTAGTTAATTAACTTACCTAAGGTGAGCTCTCACTTGGGAAGTGGAATTGGATCTCAAAACCAGGACGATAGCAATTGTTCATAGTAAAGGACTCCAAAGTAGAGTATTACTGGATGGTATTAGAATTTATCATTACAGTTTTATTTGTTTAAAAGTTAACTATAATTGGGCCTCCCCGGTGGCGCAGCAGTTGAGCGCTGGGTTGAGAAGCTGGTTCGATCTGCGGCGCCGGTTCGATCCCAGGCTGCTCCCCGGCCACCGAAGGAGGGTCCCACATGGCGCGCAGACCTCTCCTGCTGCGCCCGCTGCTCCCCTCAGCAGTGTGCTTTGGTCCTTCTGCCTGCTCTGCTCCCCACTCTGGCTCTGGTGAATTCTCTCACCCTCCCGCGCTTCTGACTGTACCCAGCGCATGTATAAATAAATTAATAAATAAATCTTTAAAAAAAAAAAGTTAACTATAATTATCACTAGCCTTTAATATCACCATTCTTTTTATTTATTTATTTTTTTGACACCGGCACCTATAGTTCTTGGACCAATTCTGACATATGTGATTCCCCCCTCCCCCACCAAACAGTTGGGTTTCTTACAACTCAACTGAATTCTAATACAATCTACCTGGAAATAGGGTCAGATCCAACAGGTCACATAAATGGATAGACTCTCCAGTCAGAAAACCAATAAGGAAAATCAGGTGTAAAGGGTAAATTAGAACAACCAGATGGACATAATAGGTATATACAGCACATTCTAGCCAAAAACAGCAGAATGTACATTCTTCTCAAGTGCACATGGGACATTCTGAAGGCTAGATCGCATAGTGGGACACAAAATAAATCCCAATAAATTTAAGATACTACCAAGTATCCTTTGTAACCACAGTGGTATAGGTTAGAAATCAACTACAAGAAGAAAAAAAGGAAAGAACACAAATAAGTGGAAATTAAATAGCATGGTGCTAAACAACTATTGGGTCACTGAAGAAATAAAAAGAGTAATCAAAATGTGTCAGAAGAGTACTGAGAATAAAAATACCACCTACCAGAATCTTTGGGATGTAGCACAAGCAGTTTATAACACCACAGACGCATCTTAAGAAACAAGAAAACTCTCAAATAAACAACCTCACCTTAGAAAAAGTGGGACAAGAAATAAAGAAGGAAAGAAAAAAAAATCAGAGTGGAAATAAAATAAATAAAAAACCCAAAATATGCAAAAGATCAATGAAACAAAGACCTGGTTTTTTGGAAACAGTCAACAAATTCCACAGCCCTTGGACCAGACTCAGTAAGAAAAAAAAGAGGAAATATGCCAACAAAATCAGAAATGAAAGAGGAGATGACATAATGGATAGCACAGCAATACAAAGGATCTTAAGAATGTAAGGATCTTAAGAATGCCAATAAATTTGATGACCTAAAAAATGGATAAATCCCTTGAATCATAAACCCTCCCAAGACTGAGAATTGAAGAAATAGAAAATCTGAGCAGAGTTATCCCAAATAAAGTAATTGAAAGAAATTATTTTTAAAAACTCCCAAGAAACAAAAGTCCAGGACACATGACTTCATTGGTGAGTTCTACCAAACCTTCACAAACAAACTAATACCTATCTTTTTTAATCTCCCCCAAAAGCTTGCGAAAAAAGGGATGCTTCTGAACATATTTTATGAGGCCAACATTACCTTGATACCAGAACCATACAAAGACACCATTTATATGGACATTAATCTATGACAAGGAAGCAAGAGTATATGTTGGCAAAAGGGAAGTCTCTTGAACAAATCGTTCTGGGAAAACTGGACAGCCACATGCAAAAGAATGAAACTAGACCATTAACTCATGCCATATAAAAAAATAACTCAAAATAAAGACTTGGATGTAAAACTGGAAACCATACAATGTATAGAAGAAAATATAGGCAAAACACTCTATGACATTGACGTAAGTGCTGTCTTTGTGGCTTTGTCTCCAACAAGAGAGACAAAAAAGAATATAAACAATTGGGATTCCATCAAGCTAAAATGCTGCCTCACAGAGAGTGAACCAGTGTCAAAATGAAGACAGCCTGAAGAATGGGAGAAAATGGTTGTACATCTTACATCTGACAAGGGACTGCTATTCAGTATCTACAAAGAACTCATGCAACTCAAGAATCATATTAAAAGATGGACAGAGGATCTAAGTAGGCATCTTACCAAAGAAGACAAGAGAACCAACAGATGATGAAAAGATGTTCTAAAACATCACTTTGAAAATACAAATCAAAACTACAATGAGATTTCATCTGATTAGAATAACTTGGTTATCAGAAAGCCAAGAAAGATTAAGTGCTGGTGAGCATGTGGAGAAAAAAGAGCCTTGTATATACTATTGGTAAGAATATAAATTGGTGCTTTCAAACACTCAACCTCAGCCTCTAAAGAAGCAAAGAGTCCATCCAGCCTGAGATGTTAATAAATAATCACAGAGAAAGTGTGCCATTCTTATTCTTACACATTACCAGCCATTGTGGGAGGAAACACACTACTATTTTATCTTATTCTCTCACCAATCTCAAATGCTATACAAACCAGAGAATCGTTCTCTACAATCCTTGGCAAATGTTTAAAATACTGTGTTCCTACTGATATATTCACAGTGAAAACAATAATACAAAGAGTGGTTATATATGCTCTTCCATGAGGGATTTTCTTCTAAACTCCAGGCTTGGGTCATAAATGTCTAGAAATTCCTTATTTAGCTCACCCAGAGACTTTCTGACTCAAAATACCTTTTACAAATCTTTATTATTAACTGAAATGCCAATGTATCTATTTAAAATGAAGTGATCACTTAAAGTTCTTAGCTTTATGCCTGGTATATAGGAGAGTCTCAATAAATATTGACTCCTATCTGTCAATAAAAAAAGTAGAGTTAAAAATTGATTGCATGTGGGCCTCCCCGGTGGTGCAGCGGTTGAGTGCTGGGTTGCGAAGCTGCCCGCAGCCTCTGCAGCGCCGGTTCGATCCCCGGCTGCTCCCCGGCCACCGGAGGAGGGTCCCACATGGCGCGCAGACCTCTCCTGCCGCCCGCTGCTCCCCTCAGCAGTGTACTTCGGTCCTTCTGCCTGCTCTGCTCCCCGCTCTGGCTCTGGTGAATTCTCTCACCCTCCTGCACTTCTGACTGTATCCAGTGCTTGTATAAATATAAATAAATAAACAAATAAAAATATTAAAAAAAATTGATTACATTAAAAAGTGGAAAAAGTTGATCTGAATTCTTTAGATTTTCTTTTTCAAACATGTGCCTTTGATACATGTTTGAGGCCAATGAATGAATAAACGAGTGAAGCCAAGGTGTCTGGAGACTTCCCTTAGCCAAAGAGCTATTTCAAGCTGAAGGCATTTCTGAGCAGAGAGTGTCAAGGTATAGTGCCTTTCTCTCTCCAGCTGCTGGCTTATGTGTTACTACAGTCCCCAGCTGGGGACAGCTGTGCCAGTTGGGACCAGCTGAGCATCCAGCTACATTCGCAGAATGAAAACACCCAGGCATGGGTGGGGCTTGTCTTATTGGCAACTACCATGCCTTCCTTAAGTAGTTGTATCCCTGGGAAGTCTACCCACATTTCTCAGGCTTCTGGGTGGGCTTCTAGCATTAGCACCACTTGTTAGCTACAGTCTGCAGAAGTACTTCACTCTTGTTTCTTTGTTTCCTCAGTAAGGCGAGGCCTCTATCTCTAGATCCTTGGATTTTTCTGGACTCTGCAGATAGTGGCTGGTGTGCTGACGAGCACAGCAGGGACACCTTCAAGGGATTATTATATATTGAAACTTGGCCCTATTCTAAAAGGATTTCAGGAAGATTATAAAAAGATATATAGTTTGAAGTTGTTTTTAAAGTGATTAATATGTTAAGTTGCTTGATATAGAGCATGAAGACTGAGATCTGGTGTGTTTGCTGCAGGTACACTACAAATCTGACCAGAAAAAAATTAAAATGGGGAAAGAGAATCAATTTTGGGACTCACCTGTCTGTAAAATAAGAATAAACTAGTTGCTCAGAAGAGCATCTCTCTTGCCCTAAGAAGTTAGTCTGTTGCATTCTATTGATAAATAGCCGATACAGTACAGACAACAATGTCTCAGGAGCACTCAAACACAGTGGCAGTCAGAGCTTTATAGAAATCTGATTATAGGCAGAATATCCATGTAATAAGGAACTGCTGGAGAGACAAGTGCTTTTTGCTTTCTGCTTGCAGCTTCATCCCCAAAACAGCTCAGGGTTAGCCAGGAGTAAGGTTTCAAGGAGCCAGACAATAGCACAGGATACTGATGCCTAACAAGGCTGTGGTCCTTGTTCATATAGTGCCAAAAGAGGAAGGTAACTCAGTCAAAAGCTATGCTATCAATAAAGCCAGGAGGTCTGTGAAATCCAAACATACAACTTAAACAGGTGAGGAAGAAAGTTTTACAAGTGCTTCTTAGCTCCTATAGTTAATACAGCCACCTCTCTGGTTCATGCAGAATTCCCAGGGAACCCCATAATCTCATTTCAACAAAACACTCTGATCTTTGCCCTAGGTGGAGGTATATTCTCATCATATACAAGAAAAGGGGTTCTGTCTTGGATACTTAGCTAGGTGTCCTAGCACCTGTTGTAGAGGCCTTCTTGTTTCTCCCATTTGATTTGGAAATCAAATCTTGCAGATACAAGGACACTAGTTATGTGGAGAGATCTCCTTACTGGTACATGGAAGGGCCCCGATGTGTTGTTAGCAAATGGGAGAGGCTATGCTTGTATCTTTCCACAGAATTTATATGGTCCCATTTGGATTCCTGACAGCTGATCCGACATCATGCCCCAAAGACTTCCACCGGTGCACCCCCTGATGACCAGTCAGGGTCATCCATGTTGCATGACCTAAGGAGTATATAATTATGTACTTAATACTAGAAACATGAGGGATAAGAAGTAGGTTTCAGTACTGTGTAAGGGGTATATTGAAAAATAATCCAAACTGCCTAAGGACTGCTTTAGATAGAGGGAATTTTTGGACAGTGATTGGTCAACCAGTTGCCAGGAAATCAAGCTTCAGTGTCATAATCAATCAGGATAGCATTTAAGATCCTTTTCAATGGTGACTTTCAGTGATTTTATGAAAAGTGTGATGTTCCTACCTTGTTATCAGTGGGAAATTTGTTTCCATCTGTATTTCTTCTTCCTTAGTTGGAATGGGTGTGTGCTAATCCAGTCACACTCTCTTACTTTGACTTCTGGAGCCAGATGGATCCCATAGGACAGAATCACAAGCTGGCATCCAGAGGACAGGGTTAAAATAACTGGTCCATGTGTGAACAGATTCCATGTCCATCAAGGACAGGGCAGTCTCTATATGGCAATAATAGTACTTCCCCAACAAATATTTACTGAATTCTTGTATTGTGCATACACTGGGAAGAGGAAGGTATTGGTAGACAGAAGAACTGGACATGCTAGAAAGCGCACATCTGGCAGGGCAGTGGGAAAACTCAGCCAAAGCCACCAGGGTTAGTTGCTTATGTCTGGGGCGAACCTTTGATTCAACACAAACCTTTTCACGGCTTTCTCAGACCCCTCATGCTGCTACATAGCCAAGAATCTCCTTCTTGTTGACAAAGCTCACTTCCTCTGTTTGAGAAGAACGTGAGAACAGAGAGCCCACCAGCCCTGGCGTGGCCTTTGTGAAGGGAGCAGAGTGAGGGAGGATTGTGAGAAATGAGAGCAGAGAATCGTGAGGAATGAGGGGCTGTTCTTGGAAGTCATTTTAAGAACTTTTACTCTGAGTGAGCTAGGGTGCCACAGGAGGGTTTTAAGCAGAAGACAAATACTTACGTTTAAATACCAAAGGATGGGCCTCCCTGGTGGCACAGCGGTTGAGCGCTGGGTTGCGAAGCTGCCCGCGGCCTCTGCGGCGCCGGTTCGATCCCCGGCTGCTCCCCGGCCACGGGAGGAGGGTCCCCCATGGCACGCAGACCTCTCCTGCCGCCCGCTGCTCCCCTCAGCAGTGTCCTTCGGTCCTTCTGCCTGCTCTGCTCCCCGCTCTGGCTCTGGTGAATTCTCTCACCCTCCCGGCTTCTGACTGTACCCAGTGCATGTATAAACCAAACAAACAAACAAACAAATAGATAAATAAATAAGACATGCCTCTAGAAAATTTAAAAAAAAAAATTTAAAAAAAAAATAAATACCAAAGGATGCCCCTGTCACATCTGAACTCCTGTTTTGAGCATTCACTGGAGGGTGGGAGGAAGGACAGGAACAGGGAGTGTGATTAGGAGGGATCGGGGATACTCCAGGTGAGTCTTGAGAGAGGTTAGGGTGGCCACAGTTAAGGCAGAGTGAGAAGGAAGAGCACAGAGGCCTGGAAATGGAAATGATCAGTGGGACATCAAGAAAATGCGTCTGGCAGAGGATAAGAGGAATAAATGGATGAATAGTAGGAAGAAATTGAAAGTCCCAAAACAGTATAAAGGTGAACCACAGACCATCTATTTTAAATCACCCATGGTGATGGTTCAAATACAGATTCCTGGAGCCACATCTGTAGAATGAGAATTTCCCAGGAGCTGCTGTGAGGCCTTCACCAGGTGACTCTTTTGAATGCCAAAGCTTAGGAACCACAAAAAAAACTGAAATCCTTAAAATTAAAATCAGCAGAGTGTCTATTGGTGCATATTTCCAGTCCAAAGAGAACAGATGGAGGAATATCAGAACTTTCATTTCTTCTGAAGCAAAAGTATGTATCAGTCATGCTAGAAGCTACTGTTTTAACATATGTGCTATGTGCAAGATACAGTCTTAAATAATTTACCTACATGCTGGAGAAAAATTGTGTCTAGGAAATGCTTGGCTATGACAACCCTACGCTCATCCTCCCATCTAAGACAAGAGGAAACTAAGAGTCTTAGCTTGCCCAGTGTGGCGGTGGGCTTGGATCTGCCAATTAGGGCGTGAGGAAGTATGACAATAGCTGGATAGGGCGAGTATGGACAGAACCTCAGGATGGTCTGGGATGAGGCTGGAGCCTCAGATCAGAACAGGTGTCAGTCAAGAAAGGAAGACAGAGAGGCTGGCCCTGAGGAATTCAACTGGCCAAAGAGTGCAAAGAAATAGCAAGGGGGCCCCCCGGTGGCGCACAGGGTTAAAGGCGCAGTACTCTGAAGCTATCTGCAGCCACTGCAGCATGAGTTCGATCCCCAGCCAGGGAGCTGACCCACATGGTACAACAGACCTCTCCTGTCTCCCTGCTGCTCCCCTCAGCAGTGTATTGCAGTCAGTCTGGTTGTTCTGCTCCCCACTCTGTCTCTGGTGAATCCTGTCACCAGCCTCATCTCTGGCCTGCACCCCAGCTCTTGTATGCATAAATAAACCAATCTTTAAAAAAAATGCATTATATTAAAAAAAAAAAAGAAATAGCAAGGGCCCAGAAGGGAACTCTTGGGAATTGGCAGAGGTGTTTAAACGAGATTGGATGAAGCTTTGTCAGGTGGGAACTCTCTTGCCACCAGCACCCCCGTCAAGTCTTCACCACCTTGGCCTGTGGCATCTGTTTTGGGGATGGACGATGTTGGGTTCTGCTGTGAGAGGACACAGCGGTGAAGGAGCTGGCCAGCCCCTCCCTCCAGGGCACATCTTCATCGTCTCAGCCAAGGGAGGGCTTGCCAATGCTGCCACCCAAGACAGTCCTGCTGGCCTCCCTCTCCCATGTGAACCCTCGTGGCTTTTACAGAATCTGTGTGGTAATTTTATTTATTGCCTCAATGTTTTCCAGGCAGAGAATCTGGAATTAGAGTGACCTTTCACCCACAGCAGCTGCTGATTTATCACAGGATCCGTTAGAGTCTCTTCCAGATGTTGATGTTCCTGACATGAAGCCATTTAATTTGAAATTGGCTCAGCTGGAAAATTAGGTTAAGGGTTTTTATAGTCACAGTACAAGGCAGAATTTTAACTCTCCATCACCTTCCCCCCCTCCCTTTTTTTAATAAAGCTAAGGTGCTAGTAGCACAAACCACAATTCAAAGAAATTTAAATTCTGGACTGGGCAATGTGGCACTGTATCTGGAAGAAGGCTAAAAGGTAGGAGGCAAGTCCAGTTCTTACCAGGACGTCACCAAGGGGCCTCAAGAATGGCTGCCAGAAGCTATAAAGAGACTACAGATGTGGGGGAGCCTCAGCCCAGCTCACACAAGAAAGAGGGCAGTTCCCCTGCACGAAGAGAGAGCATGAGAATGTGTTCCTCACCTCTGCCCTGAGCGCCAGGCTCACTGCGGCTGATTAACTGCCTGCCAGGTCAAACTTTCCATCATTAGGTGGTCCAGCGTACCTGTCAGAGCCCCTGACCTACTTAGTGGTGTATAAAAGTTTCTAAGCCCTCACCTTGTCCTGGCGCTCTGCCAGGAGAAGGTGGGTGGTAATGGCTGCTGCCTTAAGGAGCAGTTAACTGTGTTGGAGGGAGACATTTCTCAGATTTCTATTCATCATCAGAAACCAGGCCTCCGAGGTGAGGATGAACTCGAGGGGAGGCAGAGATTAGGGTGGACACAATCTCAGCCTGGCCAGGGAGGGCCCCTTCCTGTCTTCGTAGGGTGTCGCCGAACTACAAGCAGAGTCAGGAACTCAGGGGATGGGGCTTCGAGGAGGCACAGGAAGGACAGAGGGGGCTGAAACTTCAGGGCAAGTGGGTGGTGAAGAGTAAAGGATGTCATCAATTATTTTGAACACCAGTGATGTAAAAAGACAGCCTGACTTGTCCTGTGAGGCCGGGGCGGGGAACGTCAGGGTTCAGTGACTAGAAGCTGCAGAGAGGTAGATTCTTAGGTGAATTGAGTAATTATAGCAGTAACAACAGCAGCAACAATAAATCCGCTGTCTCCAGAACCGCCTGGTTAACCACTCAGCAAAAGCAGTTTTAAGCACTGGATGAGGACTTTTTAAAGACCTTTAAAGTCCCTCAAATCTATAAGCGCAGACTCAGGTCTACTCTTAAAATGTTTTTTAGCTTTTACTGAAATTGTGTAAGCTTTGCTCTAATCCCTTGAAAGAAGATAAAACTCTTTTCTACTGGAATCATTGAGAGAACGTTAAAGGTACCATGTGCCCAGCGTTTCAACTCCTTCAGAATGACGATTCGTGTCTAACTGTAAAATATGTGTTTTCCATTTAATTATATTAAAGAACAAGTTGGGAAAATTATGCAAACTGAAAGAATTGGATTGTGGAGCAATTTTGGAATATTTACCACAATTCTAGAGCCAGGAAGATTCAAGTTCCTGATTCTTTCTTTCTTGAATTTTTTGCATCTGGATTTATTTATTCTGGGATAGGTGCCCACTTCCTAACCCACAATTCTTCATGGTAACAAGCCCATCACATCCACCCAGGACAAGCTACTTCACCCCAACGTGGTCAGAAGAGTGAGTCAGGGGTTCATTCCACACGGGGTTGAATCGACCAGAAACTACTATTCCTTACAGAGCACAGTTGAGCTATGTCTTTATTAATTAAAACATTATGATGGAAATGCTGGCTGCAGGGGGAATCATTCATTATCCAGAAATATTGTCCACAGTTGCCAAACATCTGGGTTTGGTGGGGAAACATCTGTGTGGTTCAACTGAATTTTTCTTTTACATTTGGATGTTTTGGTGTCATGTAGACCCGCCTCAGTCGGACTTGGAGGAAAATCTTGGCAGGGAAAAAACAAAATGACTTAATGCTAGCATAACAGCCTAAAAAGAATAAAGATTTTTCATTTAAGATTGTCATGATATGAGTAGGCCCTGGAAAAAAACCATTCTTCTAAATCAGTCAGTGGGTAATGACCAGGCAGACGAAAATAATGAACTAAACTCCTAGTCCTCTTGCACAATTCAAGCAGATTATTGGCAAATTAGGAAACCATAAAAATGATTCAAAATAAGATGAGCTGTAAATCATTTGCAGGTATTTTGAAATCCGGGATGCACAAAGATGAACAGAAAACAATAAGCTATAATATGGGGCATGAAAAACTCTTTGGAAGAAACAATTTATACTCTTCCTGAAGGCTAATGAAAAATGGAGAAGAATCTCAGGAATCTGGCTAAAAATAAATACTATTAGACAAAGCTGGGGAAGGCGGATAGGGATTGTGACTTTGTTCTTTATTAGAATATGCCTTTTTAGGGCCTCCCTGGTGGTGCAGGCAGTTGAGCGCCGCACCGTGGAGCTGTCCGCAGCCTCTGTAGCATGGGCTCGATCCCAGTCGGCCAGGGAGAAACCCACATGGCATGGCAGACCTCTCCTGTCGCACCCGCTGCTCCCCTCAGCAGTGTGTTTCAGTCAGTCTGCCTGTTCTGTTCTCCACTCTGTCTCTGGTGAATCCTCTCACCCTCTTGTGCATCTGGCCTGTACCCCAGCTCTTGTATAAATAAAAAAATCTTAACTGTTGAAAATAGATAAGTCCCAACCCCTTCAGACCTCTTGGAGGTTCATGAAAAGGGAAAAAGGGAGAGGGCCTAAGTAAATGTGAGGTGAATGTATCTGGGGCAAAGGAGACTTGTAAGCTTGAGAATTGCGTTGCCATACACAGAGCATGCAAATTATTCCTCCTTCACTCCTCTCTCTCTGCTTGTCTTTCCTTGCCACCTCCAGAGTAGCTACCTTCTTTTTATGAAACTTTCCACTCCTGGTCTGAAAGTTGAGAACTCTAAGTGCTGATTTCTTCCATCCCCACCCTCACCCCCCAAATGCATACTTCTCTGGGTCTGTTTCTTCATCCGTAAAATAGGGTTATTGATTAATACTACTTTAATGATAACACCCACACAAGTTGTTAAAATCCATAGCTAATTAATCATTAGATGAAGAACAGCATTTGGAATTTTAGAATGCATTTTCAAAGCAATGCAAAAAGACAATGGAAACCTAAGATATCAGTGATATTGTTGAGACAGGAATTGGACTATGAGATAAATTGCAAAGAGAAACAGGGGAATGCATTAGCCCCAGTGTTCTTAAAAAAATATTAATGGAACATGCAATGGTACCAAGCTGAAGAAGCAGACCCCAGTGTGGGTAGGCAGTGAATGCATGAATGATATTAAGAAATTCTATAAATGTGGGTCAAAAAGGATGAAATGGGGTATAGCTTAGAAAAATGTAAATTCATGCATTTGGAAGCAAGTTACAAGAAATACTTAGCAATAATTTTTTGTGGTAACATAATTAGTTGAAGAATCATCATGCTGGTGAGTAGAAGATGAATGAACTCTCTAACCTAGGGGAGGCCATTCTCGGAATTTGAGTTTCTGTCTCCCCATTTGAAAGTAAGGAATGAGAAAGAAAAATGAAGAAGAGGTCAGGAAAGTACAAAACTAATTACCAGGTAATTAAAGATGGTGGGTTTTAGATGAAGACTTTAAAATTCCACAGAAGGTTCCAGCTGGTATCACGCTGTGATGGGAACACAGACATGTAGATCCCAGCTTATACCCTGTTATGGCGTCAGGGACGAGGAGAGAGCAGTGGAAATAAATATGAAACCTTAGGAGCTCTTGCTTAGTAAGTCTTCAACCCAGTTACCCCTGAATATATCATTTTTTGATGTCTTGATTTTGCTTCAGCCTAAATTCATTCTGTCTTTGTCCGGTGCCTTGACCCGAGGCCCCTCTCCCTGAAGAGAGCATCGCAAGTCCATGTGCCCAGCTCAGGCTTTCTGGCATCTCCATTGTTTGTCTCAAGACCTGACAAAAACACAACTTTCCCATGAATATTAAGTGATTGAAATGTTCCATTTTCTATCACTCACTTCCTAAACGTCTGTCTGTTGTAAGGCAGACACTTGAGGATGTGAGGCATGTGCTGTCTGCACACTGTTGTTGGTGGTGTTGTATGACGCCCCCAGGAAGGAACAGATGGACTGAAAAAGCTGATTACAAGCTTGGAAATTAAAGCAATAAAAAAGGAAATCTTCCTAGAAATAAAACCCAGGACCAGTTGGCTTTACAAATGAATTTTACCAAGCCTTTAAAGAAGAGCTAATGCCTATCATGCTCAAATTGTTTTTAAAAATACAAGAACTGATGCTCTCTAGTACATTTTGTGAAGCCAACATTACCCTCATGCTGACAGTACACGAGAATTGTAAACCAATATCCCTGAAGAACATAATGCAAAAATCACCAGCAATTCAGTAGTATATCAATTCAGTAGTATATCATAAGGATTATATACCACAATCAAGCAGAATTTATCCTAATGATCAAGGATAGTTTAATACTATCTATACATATAGTATTAATTGATCTATTATTTAAACTATCATAGTTTAAATAGATAGATCAATTAATGTAATACATCATATCAACCAAATAGAGGGGAAAAAACCCTGTGATAATATCATTAGATGCATATATTATCTTCAAACTAGTGTTTCTGCAATTTTTTTTAAGATTTATTTATTTATGCATACAAGAGCTGGGGTATAGGCCAGAGATGTGTTGGGGTGGTGGTGAGAGGACCCACCAGAGACAGAGCGAGTTGCAGAACAGGCAGATTGACTGAAATACACTACTGAGGGGAGCAGCAGGCGAGACAGGAGAGGTCTGCTGTGCCACATGGGTTGCTCCCTGGCTGGCCGGGGATCGAACTCATGCTGCAGAGGCTGTAGATTGCTTCATAGGGCTGTGCTTACCCCCTTGCACCACCAGGGAGACCCAGTTTTTGCATTTTTGGGGTAGATACGCAGGGGTTGAATTGCTGGTGTGTAATGTCTGCCTGATGTATTGTTTCCTTAATCATTATACAGTGTCCATCCCTGTCTCTTATTACCTTGTTTAGCTGGAAATCTATTTTATCTGCCTTTTATGGGCCCCATTTACTTTCAGTATTGTACTCCAACCTTTACTTTAAATCTATGTTTGTTTTTGGAGCTCAGATGTATCCCCAGGTTGACAGCAGAAAGATGGGTTTTATAAACTTAAATACAACTCGTTAGTAAATAGTCTTTCTGAGGCCTCTCTTCCCTAAATCTTCCTATTCTTCAAGCATCTGTCAAATGATAAGCTGTAAAATTCTTTTACTTTCTTGATGATTGGCTTCTGACCCAATTCTGTGAGTCTATGTCTCATTAAGATAATGTCCCAGAAGCAATATAACCAACGTGATGTGGCTCGACAAACACTAAGAATAGCAAACTGTAAGTTCTCTTTATAAGCACATTAGATTTGTGGGCCATTGGCCATTTTTAGCCAAATAATAACTTTACAAAGCATGGACTTAAGGAACTTTCATGAGACCCTTTTACAAGTGGCAGAAACAATTAGCAAAGACTGTCCTAAACTAAAAATGTCTCCACCTAGGCAAGTCTGCATGTATCATATGGGCCTCACACAGGAAATTTTCTACTGCCATTTTCAATTATGACCCTTGACTAACCTCCCTTTGCAGGTGGGAGTCAGGAGGAGGTACCAGGGACTGCTTAGGAAGTTTGCTTTAGTAAGAGGAGCTTCTTATGCTGATGTTCCCATTGGCTCAACATTAAAAGCAGTATGGGAGGGAGGAAAGAAGGGAAGAAGCTATTTTTTCATTATTAATTAAATTATAAGATACAGAAAGACTTGTGTACAGCCAAATGGTCACTTGGGAAATGACTCTCTTGTTCCATTAGCAACACTTGTCTCAGAAGAGGCATGTGAGTGGTCTCTCGCCTAGATAGAGCGGTCAGACCTCACTTGAATGGGAATTTTCCTCACTTGACAGATGGGGATTGAGTGTCTGTTAGCTAACATTTTTCCTCTAATTACTAATTATACCAGAGAAAGGGGCTTTATGCCCAGGGTCCTGGAAATGTGAAATTTGATCAGTAGAGATTTGCAGTAAAGATGGAAGATTGATGTGTGACGTCAGGCAGCTGGCAAGGAGGTCCATCAGGCCAGGAGGCCAGCAGCTGCTCACAGCAGATTTGAGAGCTGGGGGGAGGGCCCAGGAAGGGAGGGATCAGAAAAGGATCTTGGAGAGGAGAGATAAGAAGAACCATCTTAACAATTTTGTGTCTTCCTCCTCCTCTTTCTGTCATTGGGGATAAGAACATATTAATCCTCTGAATTTGAAGCTGTAGCCAACAGGTGGCAAGGCCCCTCCCCACACAGAAGGCAGCTGCTGGGAGTGACAAAGGGTGCCAGGAAGAGGGAGCTTCAGGTGAGAATCTTCACAGAGCAATTAACCTTCACCCTGAAACATGGCCTTCTCCACTCCTACCACTCACAAAGCCAGGCCCTGAGGTTCACACACTCAGAACATTCTCTAGAGCCTTGATGCTAAAAGGGTCATCCAGACACCAGCTGCAGTGGAATTTTCTGACCTTCTGGTTAACAATGCAGATTCCTGGACCCCACCCCAAGCCTCCAGAGTCAGAATCTCCGTAGGAGAATAGTTCTCCCCAGTCACTTTCTCTAATATCATCCCATTTATTTTCTTCTTCACAGATAAACCATCATCTGAAATGATACCACCCATTTATTCATTTCTTGTATTTCCCATGCTCCTGTGGGTTCCAAATGAGCAGGGCCAACCTGGCTCAGAAGAGTACCTAACAGCTAGAAGAGGCTTAATATGTATTTGTCGGATACACATTCTATTTAATTGACTTAGGACTCTTTTTCTATGTTTTATACAATAAAGTTATTAATGTTGACAATACTAGATGAGAGTACTCATGAAAACAGACTATTAAATATTATGTTTCTTCTATACGGGATACCATATCTTCCATATCCATATATGGGTATGTATAGCTATGTAATATATATGTCTTTCCTATATAGGATACTTTCTTAGAACCACATTCTCTAGAATCAGCCTTTAAAATCCCCACCCCCATATATCAAGTATCTCTCCTCCTGATTGGAGGGTCTTATAGACAATGTGAAGTTAGAGACTCATGCACTTTTAAATCTAACTTTGAAGGAAAAATCAAAATCAACAAACAACTATGAACCAGAGACACACTATGGGGGGGACCAGTGGGGAAAGGAGAAATTGGGGTCAAAATAAGGGGAGGTGCAATTGTATGGGTAATATAAAAATAAAAAAAATTAAAAATTAAAAAAAATCTAACTTTGAAGACTTGTATAACCTACGTCCTCGCTCCTCATCACATGACAGGTGAGGAAACAGACTCAGATGCCTCACATGGCCTGGAACACAACATGGTCAGTGTTCCCTTGCTTGTTTGCCTGGCATTTTCATGAGACCCTTGTGTGTGGCATAATAACTGAGCACCCCGTCAGGGCCCACCTGCATTTCCTGATTTGCATCCTTTTCATCACTGGCTGATTAGACATCTCCACCTATAATCCTGAGCCTCTGGACTGGCTTAGAAGTGTGTGTTCTTCTGCTGCTACTCTCACGTGCCTTCTGCCTCCGGGAGGTTCTGTTCACACAGAGGCCATGCGTGTCATGGTGGCTAAGAGCCCATGAGGACTCTAAGGGGCTTTCCCTGGAAGAGTGAGCACTAACTGGACAGCTGAACCACTTCTTCCAGAAAGTTATATAAGAAAGGCCTCCCATTTGAATAGCGGGAGATGGAAGTCCCCAGCCTGCCACTGGGAGGGTGATTCTCGCTCCGGCTGCACACGTCTCTCCCACTGCAGTTCTAGGTATCATTGCTGCGAGTCCGGCATCAGCCTGAGCCAAGAGAGGATGAAGAAGCCGGCTCTGAGCGGGTCTTCTCTCAGTTGCCAAGGGAAAAAAGATTAACAAGCATTCCCTGGCATAGGGTGGAGAAGCCATCAGAAATTCTAGGACTGATGTGGCATCGTTTTTCTAGTGGGGTTTGTGAACTTTGGCACTCAAAGAAGAGTTGGCTTCCAGAGTCACTGTTTTGTGGATCTGTTCTCAGTGTGTTTCTCTGAGAGGTAAGAGAAACAGACTATTGTCCCTTTTCAAGGATAGAAAAACTGGAAGTGTATTTCCCTCTTCTACACATATGGAATTTCCTCATTCCTCAAATTCAGCTCATTGGTACGTCCCCGTGGGACATCATCTAAGAGTCTCCCGAATCATCTCCCAGTAACAGTGAGTTTCCTTCCTGTGGATTCCTTCTGCACCTGTCTATGCGCTGTGACAGTCCTGTCCCGTGGGGCTCTAATCACCTGCTTTCAAAGTCTATTTCCTCAATAGATTGTGCTCTCCGGGGCCTCCAGTAGGTTTTTTTCTTTAATCTTCATGGACCCTTCTTCCCATCCTCACCAACTCCACTCCACCCCAAGTTTCCTTTTAAGTGCAGACACATCAAAGACACTGAACCAAAGAAGCAAAGGCAGGAAAGTTACGTGGCTTAACCAAAGTCACACAGCGACTCAGCGTCAGAGCTCTGACCTTTAGTGCGGCTCTCAGTACTAAACTAGACTGTCCTCTTGCTTATTTAATCATACACAAAGAGTGACTCATATTTTTAAGAATGATTTCACGACTAAAGAAATGAAGAGCATACAGCTCAGGCCAGTTAATCCTTAAGTATGATTAGACAACAGCTTGGGGGCCCCATCTATGCTTTAAATCAGGATCATTTTCAGGTCTAATGGAAATTACATGGTGGCTTTGGCTTCACAGGGAAGAAACTTGGAGCTAATCAGCCTTGGGAATGCCACCATCTGAGATGCCAAGGCAAAAACAAAGGAATGCAATCGATTAAGAGTCCCCCTTCAAGAATGTTCCAAGGTTGTGGGGCTGCTGAGATGAGATGGGCCTGGAATCCTAGCCACAGGCTTAATTGCTTTGCAAGAGGCCGCAGCTGTTGCTACAGGGAAGAGCAGGGCAAAGTCCTGTTTTCTTACTTTCAACTTTCTGCTGACCTTGTAGAGATTGTTTCTGAGCTGCCTCGTACCCACGTCTGTCCCGGAAGCTTGTCAAGTTGTCCTGTATCTTGTGATTATCTTCCCAACACTTAAATAGTGCCTGGAGTATGGTACTATTTGATTAATTTAGCCACCAGAAGCAAAGTTTAATAGGAAACAGTAGTTCTGGGGCACAGGAGAGTGATGTCCCTTCACTTTTTTGGCCAAGACTTCCCTGGGTCTTTGCACTAGAATAAAGGAATATGAGGAAAGAAAAAAATCAAAGGCATTTTAATTTTTGTCCAGCTACGACTTTGTCTTCTCAAAACCTCCCATCCATATTTTATAACCAAATAGACTGCTTTAGGGCCTGTTTGTTTAACGACCACCAAATCCTAAATAATTAATGATTTGTGACATTTGCAGCCTTTTCTGGCCCGTTGAAATGGCTGAAATGACCTAAGACCTAGCAGAAGAGTGGCATGAATAGACTTTGGCAGCACTAGGGCCCGAGGTAAGATCTAGAGACATTTTGGCACAAGTGATGCTAAACAGCGCCTGCGATTGGAAAATGAGAGGAAATAGAATCCCCTCACAGAATCAGGAATAGCTAGGCCTCGTCCGAAAATAAATAAGGCAAAGAGGCCTCAGTAGCGATGGCTTAATCCTCAAACCTGTTCACCCCTTTTATTTCACTTAAGTTTCCAAACATGTGTCTCTGCCTTTATCTGTGCCTTAGTCCCACTCATGGTTTGACTTTAACCAATGTAGGTTTGTCCACTTTCTGTATCTTTAGAGAAGAAATGTGCCTTCTGCATTTATTTTATCAATATTAGCTATGAAACAGTCCAGAGAGTTAACGCCACGACTAACCACCGTTAGCCGTTCCTGTTGCTGTTTATCAAATTAAGATCTCTTCCTGTACCACTGACATCCCAAAGTCAGAACCTTGGGGTTGCCTGTGCTTTCTCGTCAACACTTCATGCACTCTGGCCAGTGGGCCCCCTTATTCCTGGGAACATGTTTAGGTTTTTTCATGTTTTATAGATCGCGTTCTCTTTGTGAAGCTTGGGTCATTTGAGACTCAGTGTTTCAGGAAACTCACTTATACTTTTTGAGTACTAGTATCGGCTACAAGCCATTCAGATCTTTTAGGAAAAGTGATTTTGTTGTTTTGGCCCAAGGACATGCAAACCAGAATACCAGAAGGTCTGGAATTCGAAACCCATAACATTAGAGAGGCAAAGTAACTCCTGCTCCCCAACTCTCTCCACCTCACACCTGCAGCAAGAACTTAGGTTCATGAAGCTTTTTGTGCCCTCTACTTGCGTGCAAAAGACAGGCGTGATATTTTAACCTTAAAACCACCATTCGGCACCTTGTGTGAAGTCACTACAGGCTCTAGGTGGGTGTCTGTAGGGTGTTCTGGAAAATGCTTCTGCTCATGGCCTGGGCTGTGTCCTTCACTGGGGAGAAAATGCTGCGTCCACAGAACAGCTCAGAGGAGTGCAGTTGAAATCGATTAAAATAAATGACTCCTAAAGCCTCGCCTCTCCCCTCCTTTGAAGGCTGAGTATGTTGGGTTTCTGCATCCGGGTGGTCCTCAGATGTTCCAGATGAAAACGTAGTGAGAATGGGTTTCTCACAACAAAAATCTCCTTCCTAAGCAGGCTAGCAGCATCCTTGTCTCTGCGCAGAAGACGCTGTGGAGACGCAGGGGTGAGCAGACAACCGAGAAGCAACATTCCTTCCTCTTGGTTGGAAATAGGCCAAGATTGTGAACGTTAATCACCCAATCCTTGTAAAAGGTACCACGGGGCCTTTAATAGCTCCACTGGCCAAAGTCTCAGTTTTACACTTCACCTGAGAGACTTGGTCAGAGGAGGAGCAGCTCTAAACGAATGTTTATATTATATAATCTCAAAACCAGAGGTAGAAATCAGAGCTCTGCAACTGTTGCTCTCAGAGACCTGAAACTAGCAAAGACAGGCTTTGAGAAACGGTTTTCCATTGCTATTAAGGTCAAGTCTGAAAAGCAGACATTTCAAGGAGAAAGAGTTGTCTTTAAATGTCTTCCTCTCTCAGCCCCACCCTCTCTCCTCTCCTGGGTGCCCTCCCAGCCCTGTACGCTGGAGTTCCCACCTGAGCACCTCCTCAGGAGTGCATATGGTCTCCTTTCTGTCTTCCTTGAGCACCCTGATGGCGACATTAGGTTTTGTATTTCTCAAGTCAATTTATTATTGTTTGGGGACTCATGGGGGTACAACTTACCTGCCGATAAATAGAATAAGCTTTGTTTTGCTTAGCTGCACATCTCTGACAAGTAACTTAAACTTGTGGAATTTAAATGTTGTCATCTATGAAATGCATCTAAGCCATGCATCCTATAATTATGAGGCTCCACTGAAAAAAGTTAATGGTGCACTTTTTTTTTTATAAATTTTATTTACTTATGCATGCAAGAACTAGGGTGTAGGGCAGAGGTGCGGTGGGGGGGCAGTGAGAGGATTCACTGGAGACAGAGTGGGAAACAGAATAGGCAGATCCACTGAAACCCACTACTGAGGGGAGCAGCGGGGAGACAGGAGAGGTCTGTTGTGCCATGTGGGTCAGATCCCTGGCTAGGGATAGAACTCAGTGCTGCAGTGGCTGGTGATAGCTTGATAGTGCTGAGACTTAACCCCTGCATCACCAGGGAGGCCCTAAAGATGTGCTTTGTACATTAAAAAGTAGAGTGTGAATGGAAGCTATGTATTCATATATTAGTATGACTATTAAATGTTATTACTTATTAGGCAGAGAGCTTCTAGGAAGGTATATTTTTAAGTAGTATTCACACTTTGTCCAAGTTTCTGTTGTTACTATGTCCAAGGAAGGACAGAACAGGGAAGTTCCCGTGGTGCTGGGGAGAACCAGGTGACTGCAATTATTGCCTTTGATCCAGTAGAGCATATAGAGGAAAAGATATAAAATGTTCTTGTATTGTTGGTGAAGCGATGACAGAAACATTACTCATTCATTCTAGTAAAATGTTAAAGTGGTTTTATTCATGCAGAAAAGATGACCCCGAATTCCAAGTTGTTTAAGTGACAGAAATCTTTTAACAAGAAAGAATAAGCAAAGCCATTAAAACTCTTCCCTGTGAACCAGACTTTTTCCTACTCAACTGGATTTTCAAAGATCAGTTAATGCTAATGTTTTTTAAAAAGCACATGCAATCATACAGATATTATTCTTGTCAAGTATGCATTGGTTGCGGTATGATTTATAGACCGAAGAAACTACATATTTAATGTCTACAGTTGTATGAATTTGGACACAATTTTGGAAAATAAATAGTTGCTGTAGGAGATTTTAATTTGGGTTTTTACTGAAAAGACATTAACAGACACTGACGTTAGTTAGGCCTCGGGTTAGCTCACTGGACCTTCTGTTGTCGTATTTACACTACAAAGAATGCACAGCTCTGCTCTAAAGTTGAACTTGATAAACCTGTATTGATTTTGTTTACATCAACAGTAGTTTTTTAAGAGCAAAGCAGCTCTTAAAAAAATGATGCCTAATTTCCTCAATAATTGCTCTCATATTTCATAATTTCTTCATTTGTTAAGAATTTCCTGACTTGAAATGTTTCTGTGGGTCCCTTTGCAGAGTTTTCACGAAGTCTAAGAAAGATGATTTTGTTTTGCTCTCGCTTGACTTCATCTGGACCACTTCTTCCTCCTTCTCCCAATGTCTACTTCTCTTTCCAGTTTTTTTAATTGAAAATCTAATAAAAGCAGGCGACTAACAACAAAACAGTTCCTATAGTCTCAGACTAATAGTAAAACAAATAACTAGAAAATAGTGTAGAAAACTTTCAGGAGGAAGAACAAGGTCTAGGCAACATTACCTGATATTGTTCCTTTTTACCATAGACTGAATAAAGGTTTGGCTATTTTCAGTTGCTTCCAGACTGTCGCTAGCTTAACCTGATACCTGTATCAACTTAGGCCTTTAGATTTATTCTTTGTCACTTGAGTCTGTGTCAGTGTATGGTGGCTTCTCACATAGAGAAGGGACTGTCCCCTTTATATGTCAAAATGTTTTGTTCCAAAGGTGAGGAACTGTTCTCCCCAGAAACAAAATTCTCAACATTCATGACTGAAAGGAAATGAGTGTAATGGCAGGAATTGACCCAGTGCAGGTTTTCTGATCCCATGCAGACAGGGTAAAGGAGCAGTCAGAGTCCTCAGTGGTTTTTTGCAGGTCTTTTATTTATTTATTTTTTTTTATTTTTTTTTTATTTTTTTTTTTTAGAGGCATTTTTTTTTATTTATTTATTTATTTGTTCATTCGCTTTGTTTATACATGCACTGGGTACAGTCAGAAGCACGGGAGGGTGAGAGAATTCACCAGAGCCAGAGCGGGGAGCAGAGCAGGCAGAAGGACCGAAGTACACTGCTGAGGGGAGCAGCGGGCGGCAGGAAAGGTCTGCGCGCCATGTGGGACCCTCCTCTGGTGGCCGGGGAGCAGCCGGGGATCGAACCGGCGCCGCAGAGGTCGCCGGCAGCTTTGCAACCCAGCGCTCAACCGCTGCGCCACCGGGGAGGCCCTTTTGCAGGTCTTTTATTGGGGTTCACCAGGCATATGGCAGGCAGGGGTATTGGCTGGGGGGCTGGGAGGCCTCCCAGCCCCCAGCAAGTCTTCACTCTATCTGGGCTCTCTGGCGTTCATTGTGCTGCTTCTTGGCTTCTCTTTCAGCTTCTGCTTCGGCTTCCCCTGCCGTCCCCGTGACGCCGCCCTTAAAAGCACAGTCTTAGCCCAGGTGTACCCACTTCAGGTGCCCGCCATCAGGCATGCATTCAGGATCACAAGGTTCCCTCATCTATCCTGATGGCGGGAGGGCATAAAAGCCTGATATTTTTCCTTACCCTACAATGAGATTGCAGGAAAGTTCAGGGTTTTTTTCCTTAAATAAAATCACCTGCAATAGACCAACTTTTTTTTTCAAAAATATTTTTGTATTCTTGTCATTCAAAAATACACATGTAAAGTTTTAATAACAATAAACAGATAAATAAACAATAAACCTTTGAAGACAGCATAATAGAGGGGGTAGACAGACACAAAGAGCTAAGAACTAGAGAAAGAGAGGATAAAGGAACAATTTTAGACACAGCGTGCAAAGATCTTTCTTCTAAGGAGAGCAGAAAAAAATAAAGTCGTGAAGAATGTTCGAGAAAGAACCATAAAGATAATCAGCAAGGGAGCACTGCAGGGAGAAGGAATGGTACCTGCAAAGACCCGTGGCGTGCTGTAGACGCAAGGAGGCATATGTGTGAGGGGCAGGGCAGGAGGGCGAGCGAGGGGCGGTGGGGATCAGGGCTGTGAAGGGAGCAGACCAAATTGTACCTTTATGTTGTGGTCAAGATTTTGCATTTTCTCTAATTGCGATGGAGCGCTGGTTAGGGATCTGAGGGGCGGGAAAGATAGCAGTGGCAGAACTGATTGGTTGCAGAGTGGACTGTTAGGAGTGAGGACAGAAGCAAGGAGAAGCAAGGCTAGCTGCTGGGAGTCCAGTGTCCTGGTCCAAGCGTGGAGGACGGTGACTTCCATCAGAGGGCTTGCTCAGGGGGTGCTGAGATGTGACTGGACTCCAGGTAAATTTAAAGGACCTATTGCTTTGAATTGCATGTGAGATGTGCCAGAAAGAGAAGAGGTAAATATGACTCCAGAGTTTTCCCCTGGGAAAACTGGGAGAGTGGTTCCAAAATCAAGACTTTTACTTTAAATAAGTCAAGTTCAAAATGCTTATCGACATCTAAATAGAGAAGGGAAGTCTATAGATCATGGGCCTCTGGGTTAAAACTCCACATTTGGGAAGCCTCATGATGATGGCTTTTGTGGCAAAGACTCTAGAATGAAATCACCTAAGAGCGAATGTAGTCAGAGAAGAAATCTCAGGACTGAGCTTTGGGAACCCGAGCAAAAATTAAGAGAAATGCGCAAATAAAAATACAGAAGAGTAATGATTAGACAAGAGCCCATGGTATTCAGACCAGGAAAAGAAGAAGGTGTCCCAGAAGCTAGGAGAAGTCCTTTACAAGAAACCATGTGAAACGCAACCAACCCATCCTGGGTAGGTTTATTAACTAACGGTTCTAGCAGACACATGCTCTTCGGAGTTGTTTGTAGCCGCCGTACACGCCACTGCACTCCTCCATCCTCGACACCGCACCACCACACTGCACTCTGCTGCGCCACCCTTATAAACCAGTCTCTCAGCCCAGGTGTACCCACCTACGCATGCCAGCACCCTGCTCCAGGCACCCGTCATCAGGCACGCGTTCAGGACCCCAGGGTTCCGTCATCTGTCCTAATGGCGGGAGAGCAGAAAAGGCTGATACCTTTTACCTTACCCTACACCATGTCAGGTCACTCATGACTAAGAGAAGGACTGAAAATAACCCTTTTACTATGGCACTATGAGGTCACTACTGAGCTGGGAAAGGCTGTGTAGATGGAGTGACGAGACAGAAAGCCCAGCTACGTTAGTGCCGGGACCGCTGAGACAAGAATGAATGGAGACAATGAAAACAACTAAAATCCTCAATAAAATTTTAGCTATCAGAATCCAACAATGTATCCATAAGATAATTCACCACGACCAAGTAGGATTCATTCCAGGGACACAAGGATGGTTTAACATCCGAAAATCAATCAACGTTATCCAACACATCAACAAAAAGAAATATAAAAACCATATGATAATATCAATAGATGCCGAGAAAGCTTTCGACAAAGTGCAACACCCATTCATGATAAAAGCCCTTGAAATTCTTGGGATACAAGGAACATACCTCAACATCATAAAGGCCATCTATGACAAGCCAACAGCCAGTATCATTCTCAATGGTGAAAAGCTGAAAGCAATTCCATTAAGATCTGGAACAAAACAAGGATGTCCACTCTCACCACTGCTTTTCAATATAATACTGGAAGTCCTAGCCAGGGCAATAAGACAAGAGAAAGACATCCAAGGAATCCAAATAGGAAAAGAAGAAGTCAAACTATCACTATTTGCAGACGATATGATATTATACATAGAGAACCCAAAAAACTCCACAGAAAAGCTAATTCAACTCATCAATCAGTTCAGTAAAGTGGCAGGATACAAAATCAACACGCAAAAGTCAGTAGCCTTCCTATACACAAACAATAAATCTGAAGAAGAAGAAATCAAAAAAACCATCCCTTTTGTTATTGAAACAAAAAAAAATCAAATATTTGGGAATAAATCTAACAAAAGAGGTAAAGGACCTATACAAAGAAAACTATAAAACACTATTAAAAGAAATAGAAGAAGACACAAAGAAATGGAGAGACATCCCCTGCTCATGGATTGGAAGAATAAACATTATTAAAATGGCCATCCTTCCAAAAGCAATATACAGATTCAATGCTATTCCAATCAAAATTTCAATGTCATTCTTCAAAGAAATAGAACAACTATTGATGAAATTCATATGAAATCACAAAAAACCCCGAATAGCCAAAGCTCTCCTGAAAAAAAAAAGAAGGGAATGGAGGCATCACACTCCCAGACTTCAAACTATACTACAAAGCCATAATCATCAAAACTGCATGGTATTGGAACAAGAACAGACATACAGACCAATGGAATCGAATAGAAAATCCAGAAATAAACCCACAGATTTATGGTCAACTAATCTTTGACAAAGGAGCAAAGAATATGCATTGGAGCAAAGAAAGTTTGTTCAATAAATGGTGCTGGGAAAACTGGGTCACTACATGCAAAAGAATGAAGCTTGACCACTACCTCACACCATACACAAAAATCAACTCAAAATGGATTAAAGAACTAGACATAAGACCTGAAACCATAAAATATATAGAAGGAAATATAGGCAAAACACTACGTGATTTGCACATCAAAGACATCTTTACAGACACATCACCCAAAGCAGTGATAGTGAAGGCAAAGATAAACAGCTGGGACTACATCAAATTAAAGAGCTTCTGCACAGCAAAAGAGACAATAACAAAAACAAAGAGAAACCCCACCAACTGGGAGAACATTTTTGCACCCAACACTAATGATAAAGGACTGATCACAAAAATCTGCAAAGAGCTGATGAGACTCAACAACAACAAAGAAAATAACCCAGTCAAAAAATGGGCAGAAGAGCTAAAAAGAAACTTCTCTGAAGAGGAAATGCAAATGGCCAACAGGCATATGAAAAAATGTTCAACATCACTTGTCATCAGGGAAATGCAAATCAAAACTACCATGAGATACCATCTTACACCAGTGAGAATGGCACATATTAAAAAAACTAGCAACAACAAATGTTGGCGAGGGTGTGGAGAAAAAGGAACTCTTCTGCACTGTTGGTGGGAGTGCAAACTGGTCCAACCACTGTGGAGAGCTGTGTGGAGAGCTCTGGACCTACTAAACATAGAGCTTCCATATGATCCAGCAATTCCACTCCTAGGTATTTACCCAAAGGACACAAACATCAGTTCCAAAGAGCACCTGCACCCCTATGTTTATAGCAGCACTGTTTACAATAGCTAAGCTTTGGAAACAACCCAAATGCCCAAAAATAGATGACTGGATCAAGAAGATGTGGTACATATATACCATGGAATATTACTCAGCATTCAAAAAAGATAAACACATGCAATTTGCAGCAACATGGATGGCGCTGGAAGGGATCATGCTCAGCGAAATAAGCCAAAAAGAAAAAGAAAAATACCGGATGGTCTCACTCATAGCAGGAATCTAGAAAACTTAAATAAGGGACCAGGAAAATGAATAACTATAAGAAAGTGAAAATCAAAATCAACAAAAAACTATGAACCAGAGACACTTTTAGGGGGGCGGGGGCGGGAGGGGAGGGATTGGGGTCAGAATGGGGGGGCTGCAATTGATTGGGGAATATAACAATAAAATTTATATAAAAAAAAAAAAAAGAAAACAATAACTCCCTTGTCAAGTTTTTCTGTAAGCAGCACAGCTGGAAGGTGTTGAGGCCAAAGCAGGATTTTGTTGGTTTTTTAACAATGGAATACAGTAAAAAATACTGTCTGTATGTTGATTTCAATAGTTTAGTAGAAAGGAAGAATTTGATGACATAGGAAAGATGAAGGATTTCAGGAGAGAAGCTATGTTCATTAGTAAGGACTGCCATAACAAAGCACCACCATCTGGGGGGCTAAAGCAACTGAAATTTACTTCCCCACAACTCTGGAGGCTGGAAATCCCAGATCAAGGTGCCTGCAGGTTTAGTTTCTGCTGAGCCTCTCTCCCTGGCTGTAGGAGGTGTCTTGCTCTGCTGTCTTGATGAAGTCTTGCCTGTGTGTCTGTGTCCTACTATCTTCTCATAAAAAACATCAGTCATATTGGATTACAGTTCATCCACAAGCCCCCTTGAAATTGCATCCTGAAGGACCTGATTTCCAAATACAGAATATTCTGAAGTATTAGGGCTGAGGACTTGAGTGTATACATTTTGGAGGGACACAGCAATCAGGTCATAGCAGGTGCCTTCAGTTAGAGAAAAAGGATAAGGTCAAGTGCATTTGTAGAAGGTTTTCAGCATATCCATAGCAAAAGAATGGGAGAAGGACAAGGTGGAAACCGATGTACATATTTTCCTTGTTTGGTGTTCATTTAATAAGCAAGTCAGTGGCTAAGTGGGAAGTTGGAGGAGATGTTGGAGATTTAAGAAGAAAGGCAAAGAGTTAAGAGTTATATGGGACAGAGATGGAGTGACTGGTAAAAGGAAATTGAGTAGATTTTACCTCCTGAAATGAGGGATCATGGCTTTAATGTGAAATTAATCCATAAGATTTTGTGATTTTTCTCTCCATTTATGTTGAGCTGTTTGGGAATCTCTGCGGTAGGCAGAGATCTTTGTTTGCTTAGAGTTATCGTTATGCTACATGGTATGATGGAGGAGAAAGAAACGAGAGAGGTGAGTGTGTGGACAACGCTGTGCTTGTAATGAAGAGCCGTGAATCAAAGGCTGTGGGAAAAAGTAGATAAAGAAGATGATGGATAATGAAGGTGCTTAAATAGCCTTCACTATTTAGGGAAGATCAGTAGAGATCAATAGAATGCAGCTTTCTGTGGAGCTAGGGAGCTGTTGGCAACAGAAGGCTTTATAGGATGAGTTAAGTTGATAGACGCACCTGAACTGCACTCTGGAGTGGCTGTGGTTATTGGTGAGGACGAAACTGGGACACAGACACGAGCATCAGTGGCTTAGTAAGAATAGAAGGAGTCGGAGATCTGTTCTTTGGCATCTCCTTCGGGGCATTAATTGCCCTCAAGGACTTGAATACATCACGAGTTATAAGAGTAATTTTAAAGAGAAGGGCACCCTGACGGTGCTAAAATATTCAAGGGATAAGGGCGTGACCTAGAGGTCCTTCACGGACTGTGGCAAGAAAGGTAATAGACAGTAGAGCTGAGAGCTTGGATTTACAGTGAGCTGGGGGTGGAGGGAGGTGGTAGAAAGGGGGACAGCAGAACACCTGGAGGAGCAAATGAAGCTCCAGGAGCGAAGAGTAAGGAGGAATGAAGGGTATCCTGAGGCACCCTGGGTATAGGATAGGAAACAGATACCGCCAGAAGGGCCTGAGGGGCATGTATTCCCAGGGAAGAGGAAGGTTTTGGTTAAGATAAAGAGTGATGGGGTTGGGAGTAGAGGGGTGGGCCAGTGAGTTCCGAGGTTATGGTGAGCACGTCCTGGCTGGGGAGAGCTGTGCACAGGGGCCAGGTCAGGGAAGTGAGTCCGATGACAAGGGATGACCTGGGAGTCTTTGACAACGGCGTGGTCAGAATAGGGGTACATTTTGATAGTTTCTAACACTGGGGTGGGAAGGTGACTATCTGGGGGTAGAAGGTGAGAGCTGTTCATGGGGCCAGGCAGAGGGGCCCTGTGCTCCCTTAATATCTGGGAGTTGGGGTGGGATGCAGAGTAAGGGGCTCTGTGCAATAAAGCAATAAAGCCTGCATGTTACGTGCCTTGGGGCTTGTTAGGAGGAGAATTCAGGCTGCTCCACTGCAACCGTTTCCAAGAAAGTTCCTTCCTGTTGAACTCCCTGCCTCTGGATCACTCTCTAGATGAGATAATCAGCATCCTCATTACATTTTTCTTTTTTAAGGATAACATCGGATGCTTCTGTGCAGTTGAATTCCTCAAGTGGGATCATGCTAGCAATTTGGGGTGCATGTGTGTGTTTCTGTGTGTCCCCATGAAACATGCAGCTACTGCTCACATAGCCCTCACAGTCTCTGGAATTCTAGAACACCCCTCGAGGAAGCATTCTCATGAAGTGGGCACAGGAGATGCTGGTAATTTATCCTTCACCTTGCCTTACATTGGCACAAACTACAGTGTCACTTCTGTATGATGCTGGTTTTATTTTTTATTTTTTGAAGATTTATTTATGCATACAAGAACTGGGGTGTAGGTCGGGGGGGGGGGGTGAGAATTCACCAGAGACAGAGTAGGGACCAGAACAGGCAGATCTACTGAAATACACTGCTGAGGGGAGCAGCGGGTGAGACAGGAGAGGTCTGCTGTGCCATGTGTGTCAGCTTTCTGGCCGGAGATTAAACTGGGCTTCAGTGGCTGGTGATAGCTTGATAGCGCTGTGTCTTTAACCCATGTGCCACCAGGGAGGCCCCTGACTCTGGTTTTAGAGTGGTCACATCCACCTTCTTTAATATTCTGCTTGATTTTTTCCTTCTGTGCCTGGAACTGGTGATTGTAAGCACCAGGATGAGAAGGAAAGCTTTGCCTCTCCTACAACCCTGTGCTCTGGAACAACCCTGTCTCTTCATGTAGCTACACCCGCAAACCTCCCCAATTCCCAATACCACCTCCTCTGACACATTGTTTGGATGCACATTTTGTGTTTTTTGGATATCCTGTTAAAATCTAAACCTATTGCAATCAAAAGACACTAGTGTTTCTGAAAAACCCGCACAGGGAATATTTAGCGGATATGTCTGGAATTTAATTCACTTTACAGTGTTGGACTATCCATAGAGATTCCATTCTGATTCAGATCTCATAGGAATCCTCTCAAAGTAATACAAATCTGTAGAGCCAAAAAATGGTCCAAACTAAGGGTTAATCCCTCATGATTCCCTGGTTTCCACAGATCCTGGAATCCTCTCAAGCAACCTGGCTATTAAGCATTAAACACCCAAGAACACAAAATACACAGCAGCTTAATAACCACATCTTCTCCCTTTAGTGTGTATGTGTGGGTGGGGGGTGGTGTTGGATGCTGGACAGCTGGGCCAGAGACGGTTAAGAGAACTGCAGGTGTGCATTCAAATGCAGGTATTTGGATGATGTTATTTCTTAATTGTCCACAGTATTCATTTTAAAAATAACCTACACTCACACATACTAATGCACAGTGAGTGTTTTTGTGCCCTCAAACCCTGGGAAGTAGATTACTGCGACATGACCATTCACTGCAGTCACTTTATGGGCAGAAACTTCTGTATTTCTCTGAAACGTATAGAAAATAATGAGCAGTGTCAGAATTGAGACTCCCAGCCATGAGCCTTGACTGTTCAGCCACCAATAGAGGTAGCTCACCTTTGCTCCACACACCACACCCCAAGTGTGTCCCCTGAGGGTGTGTGAAGAGACTATGTCAGCAACTCTATATGGGTCACCACTGTCGTCTGAGCGAGGGACAGAACTGTGCTCTCTTCCAGCAAGTTGATCCTGTCCCTCATCACCACTGGTGTGGGGCTGCCCCCTGGAGGCTTCAGAAAGTTTGTTCTTTTAAAGGCAGGCCAAAGAATCTTCCAAATGCATTTCAGATGTTGAAGCTCAAACATACCATCTGACCATCTAGTCTAGGCCCTGACAACAACAAGGACATGAGGATTGAACTTAGGGAATCACCTTGAACAGATGCCATTATTTTCTGATAATTTCATACCCCTGGACAATGAAATACAGAGGGTTCCTTGTTAAATTCCTCATCAGGGAGTGGACTGCAGGTTCTGATACTGAGAAAAAGTTCTTTTAAGTTATTATTTAATATCCAGATTGTTTCAGCAAAGTCATTCATTTCTTAATAGCATTTATTCAACATTTAGTGTAGGTAAGACATGAGCTTGGTCTTACCGACCAAGGGTTTGCTCCCTGACGGCAGACGGTAACCTGTTAATCGCAGTATACCTAAATTCAGGAAATAAATTGTCCAAAATAGTTTTTCAGCTTTCTGGTGCAATGATAACCGCTATGTTTAAGAGCACATGCCCTTGGACCTCTCTATTAGCAGACAATGGCTGTTGTTGCACAATCAAGCTCATTTTTGTCACTGTTTCCCCAGACTGCGTACAGGGGTCAGATGGGACATGATCCTGTCTGGGCAATTGTTAATATGCAGGACCTAGTGTGTGAGGCTGAGAGTAAGTGTTGATGAGTGTGAACCAACCTGAGTTATCTCACTACCCTGGAAAATCTGCAATTTTGGGAGGATGTAGAAACTATTGTTATCCCAACTTCCTTCTGTTGCTATAATTAGGAGTCAGTTAAATGTGCTCTGTTAAGAGATAAGCATGCTTTGTTATTAATGAAGAGAAAAGCAGACTACAAACTATTGATAACTTGTAGCAAAAAAAAAAAAAAATGTGTCTGAGCCCAGAACAGCCATTATATTAGCATCTGAGCAATTTTCTCTGCCTGGTAGGGTAATTTTATGTTCTCTGAGAAAATCTATTAAGAAAAAGGAAAGCAAAAGAAAGTAAAACACTCTGAAATCCTAGGAGGCAGATTCCCGTTCTTCTCCATCGGTGAGTTTGAAATCAAAACAAGCATTAAAGCAAAAAGAAAAAGAGGCCCTGGGCTGTCACTGGTGCATGGAAGCCTCTTGCTCCCCTGCAGAGAAAAAAATGATTAAAGATTTGTTATCGTTTCTTTTCTAAAACACAAGCATATTCTTATGGCAGGTTTGAAATAGCTAAAATTCTATTTTTTTAAGATGTAAGTTGCTGGACTCCCTTTCATATTGACTAAGCTGAACGTTGTCCAAATGTCGTTGAATAAAGATTTAAGGGTGAGGAACACACCACTTTCAGAGGGAGATTTTCCTTCTCAGTGGAGCTAAGCGCTATTTCCAAAATATCTGGCTGGATCTTAAAAGTCACTCGTGACAGGTGATAATTGATTACATATTGAGTGTTGCCAGGAACTCTAATGTCATTGGCATATAGAGCCATAGCAGTACCACAGTGTGTGTGTGCAGAGGACTAGAACACAAATAGAGGGCTTCATAAATTAAATTTAATGTTTCGTAGCTCTTCTTTAACTAAACAAAGTAGGTGTGGAAATTATTTTAAGTTAAAATTTATTTCTGTGCAAAATAAAACCAGCCTCTGGGTATGTAAGCAGAATTTAAGGATCATGTGTAGCTCTAATTGGACATTAAAGAAAATATATTTTCATATTAAAAGGAAAAACTCAAACATTGACATTTCAAACACTTTCAAAAAATAATAATAACAATAACAACACAATCGCCCCCATGACATGCAGGCAAACCATTGGGTGGGAAAGTTGTCAGTGCATATAGGTTTTTATTTTTTTTTAAGGTTTTATTTTTTTATTCATACAAGAACTGGGGTGCAGGTCAGAGGTATGGGGGGGTGAGAGGATTCACTAGAGACAGAGTGGGGAGCAGAACAGGGGGATTGACTGAAATCCACTGCTGAGGGGGGCAGCAGCGGGCGGGACAAGAGAGGTCTGCTGTGCCATGTGGGGTGCTCCCTGGCCGGGGATTGAACTCAGGCTGTGGTAGTGATAGCTCTGAGCCTAACCCCTGAGCCACCAGGGAGTTCCCATCAGTGTATAGGTTTTTATAGGATAAATTGATTTGTGTATATCAAGTCAAAATTAATATAGTCTTTTCTACTTTATTGAAAGATCAGATTTCTTTGATCACTGAGAAAATGTTCTGCTAATATGTTTGAAAAGAGAATAAATTGAAATGAGATGAGGAAATTCAATGACTTAGAGTGACATTAAATTCTCACATTTAAGACACTTGCAATTTGTTTAAAATACCTTAATTATACACTGTAGAGCAGAAGTCCCAAACCAGCTGACCACAGGTCAAATTAGGCCTGGGCTAGTTGGGTTTTTGTTGTTGTTGTTGTTGTTGTTTGTTTGTTTTGGCCTACACAATAAGTTTCATTTTATTTTATATTTGTTTTGCTGAGGTTATTGTTGTTGGACCTATTTTTAGGGCTGTTTTTAAAGTGTCCTTTAAAGTCTCTTGTACTAGATCACTGTATCCACAAGCTAACCATTGTCCTATGTGGCCAAGTACACACTCAGATAGTGACTGGTTTCTTGTGTATTTTTATTTGTATATTTTGTCTTTTTTTTTTTTTGTCTTTGCTCTCTCCCCCAGAACAGTTTATTTTTTCAGTGTCCAGTCTCCATTCATTAGAGACTGTGAAATCTATTCACTGGGTCTGTGATAGGCAGTTTTCCACAAACTAGACTAGAGAAGAAATAGCCAGTATAAAGGGAAACCTATTTTATTAAACTTGCACCTCCTGTGCCTATGTGTGTGCATGCATGCATGCATGTGCAAACACAGATCACATGTACAAATGAAAAATGCAGGTCTTACTATGGAGGTGATCCACCAAGCATTGCTGTAGCGAGTATCTGAGAAAGATTAGATCTTCCTTAGAATATATCAGATGATATATTCTTCAGTCATAATTCCACAAATTATATTCATTCCACAAATACTCTCTACTATTCTAAGGTGCCAAGAAATTGTCAAATTCTTCTGCCTTCAATATTTAGGATATAGGATACATTCTTAAAAATATTTAATTATCTGCAGGATCCTTTAGGTCTTTTCCCCAGTCCAAATTCTACCCACTTCTATTCACCTTCTGCATCTATTCTTTCTTGATTACCTTGAAAGAAAACTTGGTTACCTTGGTAGAAACCTTGCTTACTTTGGTTGCCTTAGTAGAAAGTGAGGTATTCTGTCTCTTGCCTCCTGCTATTCCAGCCTGTTAGCAGTTATGCTATGGGGCCTTGTGGCATTTCTTTCAGTATTTTAAAATGCCATGCGTGCCAATAAGTATTGACAGTCATCGACAGTTTTTTCCTTCCCTTCCCTTTTAAGGAGGGTCCTTGTTTGCATTTCTTACCCATTAAACTCTTATTGTCTTTATAATAAAGTAAAAATCAAAATCAACAAGCAACTATAAACCAGAGACACACTATGGGGCGGGGGGGGGGAGAGAGTAGGATTAAAATAAGGGGGGTGGGAATTGTATGGGGAATATAATAAAGATGAAAATGCATACATTGTGCAAAAATGAAAAATGATATAAAATGTATATTAAAAAACACTTAATAAAAAATAAATAAATTATGGGAAAAAAAACCCTTATTGTATCGAGCACAGTAACAAGACAGAGAACTTGAGCTGCAGTACTTTATCCTGAGAATAAAAGAAAAGATCCAGAAAGTTTGGGGATTTGGGGCTAGTGATGAATTAAACTGGAGAGCCTGTTGGTCTAGAGTTGAGAGAGAGTTAAGTAAAGGAGGTTTTAGGACACTTTCTGAATGTAAAAAACATTAGCAAACTCCCCTTTGCTGCATGTTAAAGAGCTCTTAAGTGAAAGCCTTCCGCTGTTTCAGAGCTTTAAGGAGTGTTATTTGTGGAGTTTTGGATCCTGCACTCTGCCTTAGACACTCCAGATTTACTTGGATTACAACTATATTATTTAATACTTTCTAGGACTGCACTGAGCCTTCCCTGTCGGATTGTGACATTTGAAGGCAAATGTGTTTCACACTCTTTTTGCTAACCCCATGACACTCCACTTGCAGGATTCATGCTAAAGATCTGGCTGTTGCTTGTTTTTCCCTTCTACTGGGAAGACTCAGTGCCTTTCAAGTTAATTCTCCACCTACCAAAAGTCCAGGGTTTTGACCTTTTATCACATTTAAAAACATCAGGATAAGACTTACCATACCCCTGTACTTGCATAAATTGTCTATAAGGATTTCAGAATGAAAGAATTTATAAAAGCCATGAATAATATAATAAGAAATTGCTTGCAGGAGTAGACACTCTACCCTCTTCTGTCTTGCAGTATGTCACAAAGAAAAACCTAATATATTTAGATTTATTATCAATAAATCAAAAGTTCTATTCTTTTGTCCTATTTTCTGACCCCAAACGTGGAGATCTAGAACTTACATGACATCTTATATCTTACGTGACATAAAAAAGAATTATTCTGGGAATAAGGCCTTTCCACTGATCCCTGCATTGAAAAGCGGCTTGTCCCACAGCCACTCTGACTGTGCAGGTCGCAGGGACACATAGCTATGGAGACATTGTTGACCTCCAACAAATAAGCAGCCAGTTATTTCACCAGTGAAATAGTTTATTCAGAAATAACAAAAACGGAAAGTGCAGGCGCATGGTAGAACAAGTGCATACTCCCCCAGAACAATTAAAAAAAAAAAAAAGGAAATGTACTTTTATAGTGCTAGGAGACCTCCTCTCATTGACTGAGCCATGGCTGATCAAGAGGGACCCTCCTTCCTGTCCCTCCTCCTTGGCCCTCCTCCCTCCTCCTTACCCCTCCTCTCTCCAACCGCCTCTCTTTTCTTTCCCCGCTCCAGGGAGCAAAGCAGCTCACTTCCCATAGGAGATGCTCAACCCGCCCTGTGAGCAATACCTCCTACCTGAGAACTGTCTTCAAGGCTCTCAACCTCATTTAAGTAAGGTTTATAGATATATTAACTATGTTATATATTGCATTATATTATATTATAATTATATTACATATTATGCTCTCTGTATATGTTTATATATTAATTTGTGATAGCATTAAAAATTTCCGTTGATCACAACAGGTAACCTGTCAATTAAGGACCAATAATCTATCCATTATGCCTAATGATATGCAAGAAAATCTCAGAATCTTCTCTCTACCCTTAAGGAAACCATTCTCTAGTAATCAGAACCACGTAGTGTTTCTGTGTGTAAAGTCCACCTTCTGCTGATCCCCTTTATCAATATGAGCATTTATACATGGTAATCATTTAGTGTCAAAGTTTTATTTCTTTTAGGATATCCTTTTATATAAACTTACACTTCTGGACAATTACTTTCTATTTCTACAAGTTGATTTATATCATGCGGCACTAGCCAGTCCCCAAAATAAAAACGGGCCTCTCTTTGATGTACCTCCCTTGCACATGTGCTACAGCTCCTCTACCAGATGTTCCTATTTATTTATATTTTTTTGCTTAAGTTTTTCAGATACTTCTGCTCTGGGAAAAGACATATCAGTACAATAAACTACATGACACAGAATGTCAACATACCCAGAGTATTTACCAAAAGTCAACATATCAACCCAAAGTGAAATGACATATGGAAGAACCAAGACCAGAGGCGAGAGGAAACTTAGAAGCCTGATAATGAGGGCAAAACATAGGAAAGGATAAAAAGCCATTTCTCCCATGCATACACACACACTCACACGCACACTCACACTCACCCACGCACAGCCTGCAAAATGATGTAAGAGTTTTAAGACGTAAGAGATTTATTTATTTATTTATTTATTTATTTATTTATTTATTTAGAATATCTTCAGCTTCATTTTATTTCAAGAAATAGTCCTGAATATTTTCCCTTTACAAATCTTTCAACAGGAGGACATGGCATGTTGTTAAAAATCAGCTCCGGTTGTCTTCTTCCTCTTGAGTCACAGGCCGGAAAGGCAATGTGGTTTGTCCCCTTTCAGGATCAGACATTCGAAGAATTCTAATCAGTTTACTTGATGGAAGCGAGCTCATGCTCTGAGGGGTAAGCAAGATAAATTGTCTAAAGCGCTGGGAATCTGCCATCTTGAGTATCATGTCCATCGCTATTCTCCGGTTAACCATGTCCATGTAGACATCAAACTCATCCAGGCATCTGAAGGGAGATTCAGCAATCAACCAGAGAGAGAGAATGAAGCAGATTGTGGAGAAGGAACGCTCGCCTCCAGAGAGGGCCCTCATGTCATTGAAGGCGGCTTTGTTTCCCTCTCCAGGCTGGACTGATATAGTCAGAGTTTCATTCTTGTGGTCAAAATTCATTTTTCCACAATAGGCACGCTGAGACAGTAAGTTGTCAAAATATAATTTGCATCGTAAAGTTAAACACCTTCTAAATTGTTGGTATGTCTTGTATCTATGGGTCATTATTTCTTCCAGTAATTTAATAAACCTTTTCAAAGTCCTTACTTTGTTATCCAGATCAAGATAGGTTTCTCTTGCTTCTTGGTACTGCCTCATTATTTCCTCTCGATCTCCATGACTAGCATGTTCTGCCTGTATCTTTTGTCTCAATCTATTAATTTCTTTATCTAGAATTGATGCAGATTTTTTTACTTCTATCTGCCCTGGGCAGATTTGTCTTGCTTGTGACATTTTCTCCTCTAGTTCTTTTTCTTTCATATCCAGTTCTCGTTTCTTTTTATTTAAAGTGTCCAAATGTTCTTTTTGTTTTTCTTCATAATGCCGCTTCCCTCGTTTTTGGTTATCCACTTCAGAATCAGCAAGATTTAATTCATCCTTCAGTGGATCTGCTTGCTCTGAGAGCTGATTAATTTTCAGCTTAATTGCATCATATCTGTTTTCTGCTTCTACTTTCAAACTTTTAAGATGTTCCATATTTTCTTTTTGTTGTTCCATATTTCTCCCAACCATTTTCATTTTAATTTTATTTTCTTGCGCTTCATCTTCCAAGGTTGCAATATCCACAGACTGGTGTTCTTCTATGTTCTCAAGTTCCCGAATTTCAGAAATACTTTTTCTTATTTTCATCTTTAACTCTTTATAATGTAGTTGGCACCTCTTAAGAAAGTCTTCATTGCGTTTAATATCCTTTTCAAGGGCAGACAAATGCTGTTGAAGATTTACTATCTGGCCTTTCTTATTTTCAACCTCATTCTCCAATTCACTTATTTCAGAATCCACATCTCTGCTTAGGAATTTAGGTAAGACGTAAGAGATTTAAAGGGCACATGTCCAAACAGCACCCATTACTCCTCTTCCCAGCCCCTTTCTTCAACCAGACATTGGCCCCATCCAAGGGTGCTTGGCCCGGCCTGCTCAGCAGAGCTGCTCCAGCAATGCCATGACTGAATTTTCACACCCTAGGCCATTGGCCATGGTCATTCGATCCCAGCCAGGTATGATTCTGGGCACGTCCTGACGGAGTCTGAGAGGCCTGCTTGATGGTGCCCTGTATGGCCTGATACGGACTCTGATTTGGAGAAAGATGGTTTCATGGAGGGAAGGAAAGTCTCCCTTTTTTTCCTTTCAGCTGACCAGTGTTGCTTCAGGATGTAGCAGTTTCCATTAGTGAGAGAGATTTATCGCCTCCTTCCTGGAGAAAGCATTTTTCTCTCAAGTGTGAACATTTAGACATGGGCATCCAAAAACATCCTGAGTCTTTGCTTTTGGAATGGACAAGGAAAGAGCAGCTTAAATCTGCTCATTATCCTTCTCTCCTTGAGAATGAGCAGTGATGTGCTTCCCAAAGCCACAGGCCGGGACAGCCTTGTGCTCTTTGCTGCCAGAGCACAGCCGACAGCTCACACAGATAGTGTACAATGCTCACACCCAGCCCTCCCCTGCATCCTGGGATGGTGACAGAGAGAAGCCTTTATTTTCAGTAGTTTTATTCAGGAGTGGCAAGGAGTTCTCAATCCCCTGGGCCTTCTTTTCTCACACTGCCTGCCCTTACCAGGCCTTTCACCAACTCCTATTGCTCTCCTTATCCTCCGTGACCAGTGACTTGCCAGTCCCCACGCACACCCATATCTCCCGCTGAGTGCCAGCATGTCACCTACCAGACATCTCCCCCCAGATGTTCAGATTCTGCAGATCAAAGTTTGTGCCCGTCATGTTCCCTTTCGACCCTGTTCGTTTTGGCATGTTCTGTATCTCAGCGGCCAGTGCCATTATCCTCTTACTTCCTCAGCCAGAAACGCCAAGCATCCTGTTCCTCCCAGTCTTAACACCCAACTCATTCATTTTGTCATCAGTTGCAGGTGGTTGTAACTTTTAAACACACTTAGAGGCCTCTGGGCTTATTTCCTTCCGTCCTGCTGGTCAAGGCTACAGTGTCATTCGCACAGGCACGTCTTCTTTCTCTCTGTCCTCACGTCCCCCATCTCATTCCCTAGTCCAGCTGCTTGAAGGAATATTCTCAAAGGCATGTCTTGTCATATTAGTTCCTTAAAAAATAGCCCTGTTGCATACCCATTAACATGAAGATGAAGGTTCGAGCCTCTGAGCATACATCGTTAGAGTCTTTGGAGCTGCTCTATTGACCTCTCTCTCTCTGACAGCTGTTGTATTAACTCTCCTTCCACATCTGGACACACTACTTTACTTACCATCTCCTGAAGTTGTCTCTTGCCCCTGAGCCTTTGTACCTACCACTTCTTTTGCCTGGAAGAAGTTTGTTACCTTCCTGTGGCTAAACTCAAACATGCTGTCACCTTACACACGCAAGGCCAGGGTGAATGCATGTACACCACCCCAAGCGTGAGCTCCTGCTGAAATTTTGCTTCACAGATAGCTCTCCTGCTTGCTTCACCCCACTGCCAGTCCTGTGGATAGTTAATATCGCTTTGTTCCTGATCCCTATTCTCTGCCTTCCTCCATTTGGGTTAGTTACCAGTCCCCTGTTCTCCAGATATCCACTATTTGCTCTTCTGTGACATTTACTCTGTCGTATTGTAATTGGTTCTTTACCTGTTTGTCTTTGCCATGAAACTGTTAGGGGGAAATGATGTCCTAAAGCTAATGCCATACAGGCTTTGTGGACTCCACTCCCACCCCAGGCCAAAGCCAAAGATACTGGGAACTCCACCACCAAAGGGAAGGTGGCTGGGACCTGAAGGTGGGGTTAAGCAGTCAGGTTGGGATAAAGCCAGACACGTGGGCTTTGGGGGGGGTCCCCCATTTTGGCCCTCGGCCAGCTCGCAGCGTCCGGCCAGCTCAGAGAGTGCCTTTGGGTTTCCAGGTCGGCGGATCGGGTAGGACGCATTAAAGACTTTATTTCCCTATTTTCTCCCTGAGTTGTCCATTTTCCTTATCTTCTTTTCCCTTGTAAATAAACCTTTTATGAACCTTTTGTGTGTGCCTGTAGTGGAGTATTCATAAGTCCCTTTTAAGCGCGCGGGTGAGGACCCACAGCCAGGCAACCCGTTCAATATCGGGGCTGTCCTATAACAAAACCATGAATGCATTAAGGGCAGGGACCTTGTGTCAACCATATTTATCATAGAGCTTGCAACTATAGTAGGCCATGAATACGTATTGCACAAACAAATGTATGTTCTGTCTTCTTGTCTCAGGTAAATTGACTTACTTGTAGAATCAAAGAATGTTTGGCTTGGCAAGGACACCATAAATCATCAGCTCAAACCCCTCATTTTACAAATGAAGAAATTGAGGTCAAACAGATCAGGGCAAGGCTGTTTCTCAGAGTGACATAAGCTGGAAAGTATCTTATTTTTAGCAGATATCAGTTGCCAGGGGAGTGAAACATAAGCTATTCACCGATAGTATTTAATATTCAAGCCAAATAATGGAATATGTCAATCAGACATTTGATAACGCTTTATAAGATAAAATAAATTGTTTTTATGAGTTATTTTCCATAAGTCAGTATATTAGTCCCCCGCCAAAAGAGACTACCCACATTTTGCAGTTGAAACAATGGAACCTGCCAGAAAGAGTAAGCAGCGATGCCACTAGGATGAACAGTGTTTACTAGTTTGTGGTACTATGTAGCTAAGCGAGACCTGTCCCTGAACTTTTGGAAAGGTGGGCACAGGTGGCATTGCCGGCCTCTTGGTCACGTCTCCTTGGTAAAGTACTCAGAGCCATGGCTTTTGCCAGGGGCATGCAGTCAAGGAAAGAAGTTCCTTATGGGTGGCACTCATTTCTACGTATGAATATCTAGGTTTTATAATAGGAATTAAATTTTTCATATTTGGAGACCAGAAGCAGATATCCCAAATGTCATTTAATAAAATAATCCATTAGGCTTGTAACTATGATATCAAATACCCAATGAGTCAAATTTGAATCTTCTTGTTCTGTATTCATGAGAAGATACGGAAAGAAAACATGTCAACGTTTTTGTTCTCAGATTTTACTAATTTGTCAGTCGTTTGCATAACTATATAATCTTGGGCGTGCAATGTCACACCTCTGTGTGCACACGCTTCACTCACTCTTCCCAAAGCTCCAGTGCCAGCCTCCTGTGCCAGCATCGTGTTGGGTGATAAATCGATGGCAGTTATAGCCTCTTGATATGTCCTTGCCTTGACCATTAGAGAGTACACGTCTGTGTTACTGCTTAATTTTTGGGTAAGTTCTTGCTGTTTTCTCTGTGTTATTGGCTCGAATACCTTTTCCAACCTTATAGGTTGTTTTTATTTTTTAGTTTGAGCTAAATCTCCTAAGCAAAGTATACATGGATTGTGTCTTTTATTCCAGTTTGTCATTCTGTGTCTTTCAGATGGTGAGTTCAGACCCATTCACTGTTTAGGGTGATTGTTTATTTTTATTTTATATTTTTTGTGGGACCCTCGCCGGCTGCCGGGGATCGAACCGGCGCTGTAGAGGCTGCGGGCAGCCTCGCAGCCCAGCACTCAACCACTGCGCCACCAGGGGAGGCCCTTAGGGTGATTGTTTATGTATGAAGTTTATTTACAGTCATTCTAGCTTTTGTTGGATGGTTGTTTTATCTTTCTATTGTTTCTCTTCCCCTTTTTCTTTTTTTATTCTCATTTTGATGGTTTTTCTCTGGTGTTTTTCTCAGTTTCTTTAATTCTTCAATGTGTCTCTAGTCTAGATTTTTACTTTGTGGCTATCATGAGGTTGTTTTAACTTTCTGTGTCTAAAATAGTCTTTCATGGGCTGGTGTTGAGTCGCCATCATTTGATCATAAAAAAATTCTGTCTTTTTCTTCCTCTCCTTTAGTGATTTGTTGCTGTTTCATGTTATTCTTGTTTATGCTTCTGATTCTATATTACTGTTATTATCTTGCTCGTGTTTTGTGTTCTTTTGTTTTGTTTTTTTTTTTTTTTTCTATTCTTGTAGAACTCTCACCATTTCTGGCAGAACTGGTCTGATGGTGTGTATTTCTATGTTAATTCTTTTTTTCCCTCTCTAGCAGCCCTTAATATTTTTTTCTTATCTTTGACTTTCACTTATTCAGCAGTGATGTGCTTTGTGAGGTCATTTTGCATTGAGTCATTTGGGTGTCTTTTACATCCACGCTTATTTCGTTCGGGTTATAAGTTCTCACTTATTATTTATTTGAATAGGGTCTTTGTCTTCTTTTCTCTTTACATTCTGGAATATCCATTACCCTTGTGTTTCCTCTTCTAATGGAGTCTGATATTTCTCATAAAATTTCTTTTTTTCCCCTCTATTTCTCTTCTCTCACTTGAGTCATTTGTACATTTGTGTCTTCAATTTCTTAAACTCTCTCTTCTGCCAGCTTAAATCTTTTTAATAAGCTTCCCATTCATTCAGTGTTTCTTCATAGTTATTTTAATATCTCCAGTCTCTTCTGTGAATAACTATTTTTGTCCCTGGATCTCTTTTCTAACATTCTGCACCTGCCTTTCTGTGTTTGATTCCCCTTCTGGTCCTCATTTAGTATTTTTAAATTGTTATTCTAAAATCTTTGGCTCTTAGGTCCTATAATTCTCTTTCTTTCATATGTTTCTGGATTTCTATTCTTCTCCTTTAGTTTTTCCGTGTTCTGCTCAGATGTCCCTTGCTTCCTATTCAAAAATGTTACCTTATTTGTTTTTTTTTTTTTTCCAGTTCAGCTACTTTGGGTTTAGTTTTGTTTATCTTCTTTGTTTAACTTGGCAGCAGGTGAGAGAGAGAAAAGTTGGAGGCCAACAACTTGGTTCAGTCCTGGTGAGTAGTGAGGCCTGCTCCAGGCAGAAAAAATAACTGCCTGTTCTCTCTGTCCACAGCAAACTCCATCCACCGCCTCAGGAATCCTAACTTCTGAGGCCCTGCCTCCTTGCTGCCCCTTTCTGTGGCAGGAAACCCATGGCCCACGTACTAGGTGTGGGCATCGGATGCTGGGCAGGTAGTGCCAAGCACCATCTATCAGCATGGACCCCTGAAAGAGGGGTACTGGGCCAGGGGCTCAGGGCCACACTTTATGGCAGTTGTTCCTCTTGGATTTGTCAGTTGTTGGGGGGGAAGCAGCTTCAACCACTCACACGACCTACAACCCTATTCTTCACAATCAAACCGAGACACACGTGTCTACACTGCCCCTTCACTGAACTGTCTCACTGAGAACATTCATCATGCCCAGGCTTTGTGCACCAGCTGTCAGGCCCCAGCCTGTTCCATTAATTAGAATAACTGTCGCTCTGGCCATGACTCTCCTTGTTTCTCCCCACTAGGTCTCCATGGCATACGGCCACCCTCAAAGTGAAGTGTCCATGGAAGGGTCTTCCAACTTTGGCAAGGGGAGACATTCATCCAAACCTCCCTCTTCCACCATGTTGTGGGTGGAGCCAGGGAATATTTTTAAAAAATAAAATAGAATGCTCAGAAGGTGGAGGAGAATGATGACGTGCTCACCCTTTTCAGGTTAAATGCCTGCAAGTGGCAAATTTCAAGGGGGGGAAAAACACTTATCTGCTGCTTTACTTGAAAATCTAAAACACACAGAATCCTTCTGGGTCTTGTAAACTAATAGTGAAACTTTGTAATTTCCATCCTGTGCAGATGTAACCGTTCAAATAAAGTGAGCTCAGCATTTTGACATCTAGGGTATGCTGGCACAAACATTATTTTGACTGCCTGTATCTGTTTTGGAGAAAACCATATCTAGCCCGTGTCTACCAAATTTTTCCTTTCAGAAAGTTTGTAACTATTAGGGGTTTTACTTACTGAAGGATCCTCCTGTCCAATTTTCCATCCTTACCTTGAATCTCTCTGTATAGACTTGAAATTATCAATGTTTGCCACCCTTGCCATGATTTGTAGCATTTTCCAATCGTGTGGTATAAATATTTCCACCATAGGTGCCGAGGTGACATCCCTGAATGCACACTCGGGAAGGGGTGTGTGCAGCTAACTTCCCAGAGCCGTGTAAGGTCCCGTTGGAATGGGATTTCAATCCTAACTTGGTCCCTAATTAATTATGGTGCTTGTACAATTCTCTTGATCTCTCTGTTCTTTATTTCCTCTGCTACAAGTCGAAGGCCATAGACTAGAACTCTGTCGTACTCACCTTCTTTGTGATATCTTCACGGGCTGACTTGCAAAGGGAGGAGACATTAGTGGGTAAGGCCCCAGGACCCCATTCTAACCTCCAACCAGAGGATTTTAGAACAGATTTTGGTTTTCCAAAGTGTTATTCAAAAAATTCCATCAGAAAATGTTTGTGATACTTTTTTTTTTTTTTTAAGCTTAAAAATCATTGAACTAATCAACCTGAGAGGGCTAAAAAAAAAATAGTGTGGACTTTGTCGGTGCAGAGGGGGAATCATTTTGGGACCTGGGTTGTCACGGAGAGACAGGAGCAGACTTGACACAGCAGACAAGGATGATCTCTCCCTTATTCTGCAAGTAAAGATGAGACTCTCAGACAGAGTGGACATGTTCCCAGAAAACCATGCAACTGAGAGACCCCCCCACACACACACACAAAAAAGAAAAACCTCATTCTTCCGGGTTATAAATGGAGGGGGCATAAATTGCTATTTTGATTAGGAGAAAAGACAGAAGCTTCTCCTAACTTCCAGGTCCCTCATTGCTCTCAACCTGCATTCTCTAGGTAATGGTGATAGACATTATTAATCCCTGGAGCCTCCATTGACCTCTAGTTCCCATACCAAGGTAACAGGGCTATATATGTATCCCTGGCTTGACCCATTATTATTTCGAATATATAGCCATGTACATTCTTCATACACATGTTATTAAATTAATTTTGCCTTTGCTAACCTGTTTGATGCTGTTTTGATGACTCATCCAGCCCAAGATGAATCCAACAGTGTAGAGATGATTCCCACTCTGCACCAGCAGCCTCTCTGGCATTTGAGAAAAGCCCTGTCTGATCCCTTTGGGGAGAATGACCCACAGGTGAAATACCCTGTCCCAGGAGGTGGGGCTGTTGGTGGCTTGTGTGCCACTTGTCTGGGGCAGTGTCCCTTCCTCACATGGACTCGACCAATGTAGGGAAAATGGAGTACTGGGGCTCTATTTCTCCTCCCTGGATGGCCGGCACCTGCAGCCACGTGTCCCTCCCAGGTTGCATTACCCCCCACATGATATCATGTTAATGCAAAAAGCGCTTGGGACAGTGAGCAGGGCACACATGGATGCCTGGGGCCAAGAGGTGTGGGCGTGAGCACGGGTGCCTTTGATTACGGGTTCTTGGGCCAAGAAGCCAGAAAACACAGGGCATGCGCATGTGTAAATGCAGACACCTGAGCAGCAGAGTGAGGGCTAAAAGGGGCTCCTCAGCTCTGGCCTTCATGGCATCACTCTGGGTCCAGTTGCTGCCTCCCTGTCTGCTGGTCTGCCTGTGTCCAGTCCCCTAACGCAGCATGAAAGGCATGTTAGATACTGAAGACCCCAAAGTTCTCCTTTCATCTACCCAGATCAACAGTGACCCTCCCCAGCCTGGGATGCCTGTGCAGCAACCAGGCTTCCTGTTCTCCCACATTGTCCACACTTCTGTGATTGCAGTCAAGCCTCTCTGTCTAACGCTGCCAGCACCTTACAAAGACGATCAAGCTAAGCAATATGCAGGGTCCTGGGTGGCGGGACTTCCCCGCAATGAAGGTGAAAGACTGCAGTCTGCATGGAGAGCATGTGGTTTGGACGATTTCCACCGAATATTAAATCGTACAAGAATTTTCACTCATCTTCATCTTGGAGGTCACAACACGACTCTCCTCTAATGAATTCTTTATATTGGCAGCTCTTCTGTTTTTCTCCCTTCCTCCCCTGGTTCTTCATTTCCACCCTCCTCCTCGCCTTGCTGCGAGCCGCCCTCCCTCCTCTAGTTGCTGTCCGAGAACATGTGGTAATACTTTGCTTTGATTCAGGTTTTGGATTTGGTCTACACCTGTGTAGGCCTTCAAGCCCTGGCCCGGCAGGCGTCGTGGTGAGTTCGTGCTGCAGAAGCCTCTGTTCACGGGGCCTCTCCCTGGCTTGCAGGCCTGCAGCACCCGGCCGCCACCCGCCCCAGGCGTTCATGGGGCTCCAGATGTTGCTCCCTATACGATCCTTTTACTTCCGGGGGTGTGTTCTTCAGAATGTTCCTCGTGGAGCAGAGGGTTAACTTCTAAAATCCTGCAGCCTTGAGAGGGAAAGACAGAGGGAGCGGGAGAGAAGGGAAGGCAGTAGTTTGGCATGGCAAGCACCGTTCTGACAGCCGCGAGGGTGATGTCTGCAAGTGAGGAAACAGAGGCTCAGCGGCGCTGAGGAATGGGCTCAAGGTCACAATCCGGGAGAGGCAAAACCGAGATTTAAAGATAGACCTTGTAGGATTGTGTGTGTGTGTTTGGGCGCCTTCTACCCATCGTAGCTGTAAACCCAGGTTCTGTATACTTGGTGCCCTGCAGATACCCACTCATTGTTCCAATAGTCCAGCAAGGTAACTGTTGGTAGATTCAGCTTATGTGTTTTGTGGAAATGGAATGTATAAGGATGACGTAACCCAAGACCCCAGAGCCAAGTAGATGAATGATCTTGGTGCTTTCTGCCCCAAATCTCTCACTCTCTCTCTGTGACTCTCAGGGATAGCGTTATGGGCGGCTTTCCATGTTTTCAAAAGAAAAATGAATCCTCATCTTCACATACCAGGCCCATCATGTTCTGATTGCTGCCCACTCATGCTTCTGCTCCCTGACTGCCAACGATCTCTTCTGAGGGTAAGGAGGGCATTTCAGGCTCTCAAGCTACCGCCACAGCCCTAAGTTGGTCATATGAGCGATTCCCTTTCCTGTCTTCATCTACCTGAACTCCTGTAACCTTCAGCTTGGAGTCCTTTTCTGGAAAGTACCTGATTGGCATGGGTGTGGTATTCCTCCCACCAAATCAGTTGAGGACTGAGTCTAGGTCTTTCTGATTTCAAAGCAGATGAACTTCTCCTATACCTTCCTAAACCAAGATGTTCTCTGTCCTCTCCAAGATGAGAGTCTGCTGTGTTCTCCCTTCTATTTTTGCTCACCCACTGAGAGTCTCATCCTATGCTCTGTCTTTCAAGCAGCTTACCTGCCCCTGTTCAGTTTGTCTACTTGCATTCTTTTATGTCACTAGAGTTCATCAAACAGAAATAAAAAAGAGAGTCTGGTGTTACTACAGGATAATAGCTTACAGTGCTCTCTCCAAATAAATATTTGAACAGGTTTTTATCTCCAGGAAAATGACCTAATAGAACTTTTTGCACTTCAGATCAGTTTATTTGTGGGATTTATTTTTACCGAGTCTGCAGAAGCTTCCTTGCAAAAAAAAAAACCCAAACCAATATACTGTATTTTAACAATAAACTGCCTTTTAAAGCAATTTTCACTACATTTTTATGTAACAGTATAATGTATTCTTAGAAGCTTTGCATGTATAAATATGCAAGATAAAAATAGTCCACAATCATACCACTCACAGATAACCATTCTTCCCTTTAATCTATGCATTTGTAATTACGTAAAATTAGTCAATTCTGCCCCATCAGTGCTGTGTGAGACAGCTGTTTTAACTTTTTTAAAAAAGATTTATTTATTTATTTATGCATATAAGAACTGGGGTACAAGCCAGTGGTGTGGGGGGGCGGTGAGAGGATTCACCAGAGACAGAGTGGGGAGCAGAACAGGTGGATCTACTGAAATACACTGCTGAGGGAGCAGACAGGAGATGTCTGCTGCGCCATGTGGGTCAGCTCCCTGGCCGGGGATTGAACTCATGCTGCAGTGGCTGTGGATAGCTTCATAGTGCCACCAGGGAGGCTTCTGTTTTAAGCACTTTATGTAGATTCATCTGAACCCTAAGGACAGTCTCACAAGATCAGCACAATTGTCTATGGGAAAGGGAGTGGCTGTCTTGCCCAAAGCCACACATGCTAAGTGGTAGAGCTGGGATTTGAACCAGAGCAACCCAACTCCCAAAAATGTTCTTTTAGCCCATAAACTTGAGATGAGACTGAACAATCTATGGTCACAGCTCACTTCTAGTTAATACACGTTGAACAGTTTTCATGCAACTTAATCCTCTTCTGAAACATCATGTAATAGCTAAATGATATTGCATCATGTTAATATACTGTTGTTCACTCATCAATTCCTATTAGAAATTTAGGTTCTTTTCCAACCTCTGTAAACACTGATGAACAACATCATCGCTGATTTTGTTGTTGGTCTTAGAATTGACATCCCAAAGGTTAGAAATGTATAGAGATCCACCATCCACACCCTCTAGTGTAGTTCAGACATGAATGGAATCTATCTCAATAGTTGATCCGTGAGAGTTGCTGAGTAGAATGGCTTGTCCTCTGGGGCATTTCTGCCAAGTTCTTCCTTATTCTTAGAGCTGATCATAATAAATGGAGAAAACACATCTTAAGTCCAGCCTCTGCTGTTGTAAAAGATAGTCTGGATGCTTCTCCTTGGACCAGTGCCACCAGCTGCTACCTCAGTACACGTTGCCTCACTCAACCTTTCTCCTCTGTCAACAGAACGAGTTGTTATTTGCAATTCAGCAGTTGGTTTCACTTATACAGCTCTTACTCATTTGAAATTCCTGCTACAGAACAACAGCAAAGAGGAGGTGCAGAAATTCCTGGAGGAGAGGTTTGAGGGGAACCCCCTGCAAGGGAAGCCGCTCCATTAACCTGTATAGCATCACTGTGGAGAATTTGGAGAGGGAAATCACAGCCCTCCAGAGAAGGTGGTGGCATCACTTAGGCTCAGGAGACCATATAAAATGATCCAAATAAGAAAATTAAGATAAACAGCAAAGTATATCTGAAGTGTTCATAAAGATGGTGAGGGTAGCTGAAGAACCTAAAGATTTATGTATTTATGCATATAAGAGCTGGGGTGCAGGTCAGAGGTGTGAGGGATGAGAGGATTCACCAGAGACAGAGCGGGGAACAGAACAGGCGGATTGACCGAAATACACTGCTGAGGGGAGCAGCGGACAAGACAGGAGAGGTCTGCCGTGCCATGTGGGTCACCTCCTTGCCAGGGATCAAACTAGTCTTGCAGTGGCTGCGGGTAGCTTCATGGTGCTGAGACTTAACCCCTTGTACCACCAGGGGGGCCCTGAAGAACCCTTCTTAGGCCTCCTGAACCTTTGGCCTGTACCCCAGCTCTTATATAAATTAATCTTTTTTTAAAAAGGCTATATGAAATGAAAAGGAAACTTAGAAAATAGCACATGATGTATCTGTGACAAGAGCTCAGCAAACACATTGGCAGGGCCTGGTGTCTTGTGAGTTTTGTGTCAGAACAGTTGATAAATTGCAGGCACAGGTGAAGTGACCAGTTATCCTTTGACACATTCGAGCATATTTTATTGAGCCCCTAAAACTAATATTTACCAAGCACTTGTAGTTTATAAAAATTTTCATAGATATTATCACATCCTATAGGGCAGTCTTTATTAGTATTACTTAATTATTATTTATGAGTTAACTGAGTTTAGCTAAAATTAAGTAGCTTACCCAAGGCCACACACTGCTACAGTTGGTTTTATGTGTCACATTGCCTGGGTCAACCAGGTACCCAGATATTTAGTTAAGTGTTGTTTCTGAATGTACCTGTAAGTGTGTTCCCAGGCGTGAGAGGAGAACAGGCTGTACATGGGCAGCAGCCGATCTGTTGAGGGCTTCATAGAGCAAAAAAGGCAGAAGAACCCATTCTCTCTACGTGGCTCTTTGAGCAGGGACACTGGTCTTCTGTCTTCAGATTAGAACTTTCCCCATATGGTCTCCTGGATCTTCACTGGTCTTTGAACTTATCTCCGAACTTGTCCACATGGCAGATCATGGGATTTCTTAGCTACATAATTGTGTAAACCAATCCCTGAAAGAGAGACATTATATATATTTTGTGTGTGTGTGTGTGTGTGTGTGTGTATGTGTTGCCTACTAAGTGTTAGACCCAACCTTCAAAGTAGACATGAAATGGGGAGGAAACTGCCTTTTCAGTGCTTGAGACCAAGGCTTTCAGTGATTCACTGTGATGCAACTGGCCCTGAGAGCTTCTGTGTGCTTAACACTGACCTAGGCTCAGGCGGACACATAGAGAATGTCTGAGTGGGAGAGAGCGTTCCTTCCTCTAAGCATGTACCCTATTAAGACACAAGTGTGTAAAAAGAAAGGTGATAATGTTGACCAGAACCATTAATGAAGTTTCCCTAAAGGAGGCAAGACTCGATCTAAGAATGGCTTAGAGGAAAAGGAATCATCTCAAGGGCAGATGGTAATGAGCAAAGACGTGGGAGCAAAGACGTGGGAGTAAAGGCCAACTGATATTGCAAGGAGACAAGGAGGAAGGTGAGGAAGGCTGTTCAAAGACAAGTTTAACTGGAATAGAGTGTAAGCATGAAAAAGTTTAAGTATGAAAAGTACCTTCCACTGACTTGTTTCCTTCTGTCATAGCACGGAGGACATTTTATAGGCCTTAATGCTGCTTACTCGTTTTGGTAACATTTACTTATTTATGTCCAAAAAGGCAGGTTCATTATTTTAAAAAGGAAAAGAGGGGGCGCTTGCACAGACACAAGTGGGCAGAAAGAGCTGCCCCCAAAAGGGACAGGTTTGTTCAAAGGGCCGTCTTGAGAGGAGAGCTGCCTGCCTCGCTTTTGTTTATTTAGACTCTATGTCTAAGGGAAATTCGTTCTGAATTTTCACTTGAGAAATTTGGAAAATATCCATCCCTTCTTTCTGGGCTGGAGAAGAGAGAAGACTCTTTCTGTTTTCTGACACTGACATGGCAGCTGCAGCAGCAGAAAAATACCATAAGGATTCCAGTAGGGGAGAGAGGCTAGTAGAGGACATAGAAGTAAGGTGGTTTCTGTCTAATATGACAGAGGAACCAGAGACCTTAGTGGCCAGAATCAAATAGCAGGGAAAGAAATACGGTGTTCTATATGTGTGAGTTAATGTTTGTTTATTAGACCATCAATACAAACATGTTACAAGTTACTGATTATTTATGAGACCAATAATAATAATAATAATAATAATAAACATAGTCTACCTTTAATTTCTACATGTGCCCAATATGTGATAATGTTGCTTTTACTGAGGCTTCTTATACTCTGTTGTTAGTACCAGGGAATACATGATGTTTTTCCAGATATATGTGGAAATAATTATGGAAACAAGAATCAATAGTTTTTCTTTGTTTTTGTCACTGTACTCTTTTACAGACACACAGAAAACCTCCAGGTTGCAGCTTACAACCATGAGATCAGAATTATTATTTTATTTGAAATCATGGAGATAAGATGCAACAGATGGGAGGAAATGATTAACCTTTTATTTCAGAACCACACCATTCTGGATTGGATGTTTTATCTGCATTTAAGAATTCTGAATTCTGCAAAGAAAGTTTCAGTACACATACTTACTTGAATTCAATCAGCAAAGATTAAACTATACACATCATCTTTGTTTGAAAAGATTTATTTATTTATGCATACAAGAACTGGGGTGTAAGCCAGAGGTGTGGGGTAGGGAGTGTGAGAGGATTCACCGGAGAGAGTTGGGAGCAGAACAGGCAGTTCTGCTGAAGTACACTGTTAAGGGGAGTAGCTAGTGAGGCAGGGGAGGTCTGCTGTGCCGTGTGGGTTGCTCCCTGGGCAGAGGGGATCGAACTCATGCTGCAGTGGCTTGCAACAGCTTGATAGCGCTGACTTTAACCCCTGCACCACCAGGGAGGGCCCTATACACCTCATCTTTTTAAGGCCTATCTTAAGGTCCAATGAGAATTAAAAAGGTAAATAAGAACTTTAGCTTGAGAGGTTTGGAAAAAATCTCATTTCCTGGGCTGCTAAATTGAAGTTAATAAATATAAAACTCTCTGTATTTATTGTGGTTTTCACGTAGATGATTTTCAGAACAGATCCTTTTATATCCAAACTTCAGTGGGCCCTAGAACTGCAGGTCATTGGTAAAAGTCAGATACGTGTTCTTTAAAGACGCTTGGCAAGAAGTTGAATATAAAAAGCTTTCATTATTCCATATTGTCACTGTATATAAATGTGGGGATTTGAAGGGTGAGGGTTGCAATTATAAAAGGACTCTGAATCGGGCCAAATTTGGTTTCCCCTTACTGAACCAAATAAAATCCAAACAAGCTCCGCAGACATTCTCCATCTGGTTGCCACAAGGAGTCTTTCTGTACCTTCCTCTCGTTCTTCATACTATCCCCCTCTGCTCTCTCCCACTTCAAAATACTGAAGAAATGCAATTCACAGAGTTGTTATATTGCCAGCAGCCTACTCCATCTGTTTCCATCCACCAAAGCCCTCCTTAATATTTCTTAGTGCATTGTTCATTTCCCAAGGGGAACCCCGGGCCCCCTACACCAGGAAGAAGGAGTACATCTAAGGTGTGGTTCCATTTGAATCTGCATTTTGTATCGATACTCCCCCCCAGTAAGTGATTTTGTACAGTTGGGTGTCTATTACCGTGTGACCTTTGACTCGAGGGTTTCCTGTACCCCACATATGTGCTCTGTCTTCCGCTCATGTGGTAGGTGATGTCTTTGATTACAAGGACATTTATTCCATGAAGATTTATTCAAACTCACCCTCACAAGATCCTTGTGTTGCATTTTTGGCTTACACTCACATTCCAAAGTCTTTGGCGGGGATTCGGGTAAAGGACACTACTTTTGGCCTTTCCTGAGAATATCCCTGTGGTCATATTTTTGAGAGATTTTAGCCCCTTACGTGGGTTCTCTCCATTGTATTTAAGTGTCTCTATCATCGGACAGGCTCAGTTTATTTTTACTACACGCGATCAAAGGGTTAAGTATCAATTTTAAGGAGAATGCATTTAGAAACTTATTCATATAAAAAATGATGCTTCCTAAAAGATGTAAATAGACATGTGGCTACATGTACCGAAGTGGAATTATCAGGTGTCCACCAGTTGACAGGATAAGAATTCTCATGTGTGGGGATAATCACCTAAAAGGAAAGAGGGGACCTGTTGCACCATCATCTTGTTTCAGTTGGATAGCGGCCTGTTATGAACAACTGTCTCCTTATAAAAAGAACTCTAAAATTATGAGTAAAATTATATATGAAAATACATTGAAATATACTATTGAGCCCACAAGAATGTAAGGAAAATTCTCAGAGGCTAAAAACAAAGTAAAAGCAGGAAAGCAGGAGGTAAGGAAATACTGAAGTGGCTATAAGCTTCCATTTTAACAGTCAAGGGAGGGGTGGAGAGACAGGAGACACAGCCCAGCACCTGGCCAGGGCGGGTTATCTGCAGCAGATACATTCACGCACTTAGAGGTAGAACTTCACAGAAGGGCACCTTTGATGAAGCAGAAAGCCTGAAGGGACAGATCCATAGAGCCCCCTCCATGGAGGGTAACAGCAGGGGAAGTGACTTGTTCTAACATTGGCAGAAGTCGAGAACTGTCTCTCCTCGAGGATGAGTGTATCAATCTACCTTCGAGGAGAGAGAATTTTATCATCTTTCTAAATAATTGATAGATGAACCAGGCAAAAAGATTTATAGCAACACTGAAACAATGAATAACAAAAGCTAAACTTTAACAAGCTAAATCTTGATGTAGAACATTCCTTCCATCAATCAAGGAATTCAATTTTAAGTCTACATAAAACATTTTCCAAAGAAGTAGCACAAATTGGCCATAAAACATGTTGCTAAATTTCAAGAATAAACATTCAGGACAAATTAGTTGTAATATGATTAAGTTGAAATGAATATCCAAGAGATAATGAGAAAAAATCCACACATTTGGAAACATAAAGCCATATTTCTAATCATTTATGGGTTAAAAATTACAAAGACAATTAGAATATTAAAGCAATAGCAACAGTAAAATACTCTGAATCATGAGAACAATCTTTAAATGACGTTTATTTGAGATGGCCATCAAGTACTGGGACTTGATGGGACTTCCTAAGTGGCAAAGGAATGTGGGGTAAGTCAGGGCTTCCCACCTCAAGGCCCCAGGAGGTGCGGCAGTCCAGGTGACTAGGTCGAGGGTTTGACTTTCCCAGCAGGGTGTTTTCTCAGCAATCAGTAGACGTTTGTTTCCTTCGCCATTGTCACTGCAGAGAGACACAGAGAATTTTATCAGGGATGTAACACAATCAATTTTCCAAGGTCCTAGGAATGCAGATGGAGCCAGTTAATGGCTAATCATGAGGGGGTAGGAGGCTGCTGTCAACAGGTAACCCACGTTGACATCCTCAATGACAAATCACTTTGACAGCAGGTGCCCTTGACATGAGGTGGTTTGATTCTCATGCAGTCATGAGACTTTAGGGGACTCACATGCACTGCACATATTTAACCTAGCTCCCGAACCCCTCAAGCCCAGCACAAGCATAACAAAAACACCAGACAAATAGAAATGGAGGGACAGTCTCAAAAATATCTTATTGCCTCATTCTGTCACGCTCACCAAAAAAGGGAAACTCTGATAAATTATCACTTTCTAGGAGCGTAAAGACTGACCACCTACGTATACGTCGCCCAGGTGAGGTCCCAGAACAGAAAAGACACATTATGTGAAAACTATCAATAACAGCATAGTGATATCAGTTACTCAGTTGTAACAAATTTACCAAATTAAGATGTTAAACTGGAGTGAGACATATGGGAACTCTGTGCTCACCTTTGCAATTTCCGTAAACCTAAAACGACTCTAAAATGAAATGTTTATTCAAAAATTATTAGCAAACAGTTCTCAAGGACATAGTATATTCCATGAACTTTTTTTTTAAAGATTTATTTTATTTATTTATGCATGCAAGAGCTGGGGTGCAGGCCTAAGTTGCAGGTGGATCAGAGGGTTCCCCAGGGACAGAGTGGGGAGCAGAACAGGCAGACTGACTGAAATACACTGCGGAGGGGAGCAGGGGAGAGACAGGAGAGGTCTGCTGCACCATGTGGGTCAGCAACCTGGCCAGGGATGGAACTCGTGCTGTAGTGGCTGCAGATAGCTTCATAGTGCTGAGACTTAACCTCTTGCACCACCAGGGAGGTCCTCCATGAATATTTAGAAGCAATTGTATCTACTACTGCTTTAATTTTCACAACCCTATAATGCAAATGTGACTATTCCCATTACATAAAAAAAACCTAAAGCAAAGAATAGGCAAGTGATTTCCTCATGGTTGTCACACAACCAGAAAGAGGTGGAGCAGGGAATTGAACCTAGGAAAAAGAATTTTGTCCTCTTCATCCCAGTATAGTGTTTGGAAGTTTCTCTTAAGTAATATGACTTGACGCTGTTTTTGAATAAGCCTCTGTTGTGTTGAGGAAGGCATATAGGGCAGGCTACAAAGCTACTGTCTAGGAGTTTGGGGAACTGTGATGACATATAGATCAATAGGGATTTTAACTTCGAGGAGAGTGAAGGGGGAGGGAGAAGAAATTAGGGGTATAAATGTAACTTAAGCATTATAAAAACAATTTCAATAAAATGAGGAATTTACTTAGTGGAATAAATTGGCAATGGTTATTACCCAAAAGTATAGTTGGGGGGAAACTGGCCACACTAAAGGATTAAGAGAGCTGGCTCAGGTGGAGTGCATACCGTTAGGCAAAAATAATCATAAAACTTTTATAACATGTGGATGATTGACGAATTGTGTAACCTGATTGAGAACAAAAATAGAAGCTGAGAGATGATTGACAGCTCAAGGAAAAAGCAGCTACAGGGCATAAAGAAGACTCTGCTGGGCACAAAAAAGAAGGTGAAACACAATGAAAGCATAACAATAAAATGAAGTTTTGTTTAATATAGTAGAGAGCTGACATGTAAGAAAAAGTCAAGGATGCCATGGTTTCGGTAGGTGAAGTTAGAGGCAGTTGGCTCCTGTGAAGGAAATGATAGAAGACCTGAATGGATTCATTCAGAAATAGAGTGAGGGAGAAAGCAGGCTCTTAACAAAACTTTTGGAAACACCACTTGTTCTGCTGGTTGATTTGTGCATTGGCCAAAATTATTTTATTCTTCAAAGAGTCTTTTCTTATAATCTTGCTTTCATCCTAATGTCTGACTCCAATTGTTTTCTTTTACCTCCTGTTGTTTCCTTATATTCATTTGCATTGGCCATAAGGAGACACTTTCCTTGGAAGTTTTTGAGAATGTGTATTTGGAAATGAAGCATAGAACTTTTCTAGATATAAGAGAATTCCCCCTGGGATTCTTTTCAGACTGACATTTTCACAAAACGTAAAGTAGGTTTCAATAAGATAGTCTCCTATTAAATTGTAACCAGAAAGAATCTTTAGGTTTCAATAAGATCCCCCCTTTTTAAAATTAATTTATTTTTATTTTTATTTTTTTAATTATGCATATGAGAGCTGGGGCACAGGCCAGAGATGCAGGAGGTGAGAGGATTCACTACAGACAGAGTGGGAAGCAGAACAGGCAGACTGACTGAAATCCACTGCTGAGGGGAGCAGCAGATGAGACAGGAGAGGTCTGCTGCACCATGTGGGTTGCTTTCTGGCCGGCTGGGGATCGAACTCGTGCTGCAGAGGTTGTGGATTGTTTCATAGTGCGGTGCTTAACCCCTTGCGCCACCAGGGAGGCCCTAAAATCCCCTTTTAAACTTCTTAAAAGCACAAAAGATGGCCAGTGCTTACGAAAAGCTGAAAAAGATGTCAAGTAAAAGACATATTACAAAAATTGTGTATTGCAATATGTATTATTTGCCAAAGAATTTATCTCTTTCAAATTATAGGAAATGTAATTTTCTGAATGCACTTTTTTCAAAGATGTATTTATGCATACAAGAACTGGGGTACAGGCCAGAGGTACAGGGAAGTGAGAGGTTTCACCAGAGAGAGTGGGGAGCAGAACAGGCAGATCCACTGAAATACACTGCTGAGGGGAGCAGCGGACGAAACTGGAGAGGTCTGCTGAGCCATGTGGGTCAGCCTCCCTACCCTGGCTGGGGATCCAACTCCTACTGCAGTGGCTGGTGACAGCTTGATAGCATTGTCTCTAACCCCTGCGCCACCAGGAAGGCCTCAAACGCACTCTTTTTTTTTTTTTTTAATTTTATATATATTTTTACATCATTTTTTATTTTTGCACAATGGCTTATAGTTGCTTGTTGGTTTTGAGGCTGGAGATGGAAGGGATCATGCTCAGTGAAATAAACCAGAAAGAAAAAGAAAAATACCAGATGGTCTCACTCATAGCAGGAATCTAGAAAACCTAAATAAGGGACCAGGAAAAAGACTAATTATAATAAAGTAAAAATCAAATGCACTCTTAAAGATCAATGTATTACTCAGAGTTTTCCAAAGAAACAGAACCAGTAGGCTACATAGAGGGAGATGTAGAGGATTGTGTATTATGAGGGATTGGCTTCTATAGGAGAAGGGTCTCTCATTCAGATTTGGAAGCTGCAGGCCAGGGCAAGCCAGTGATAAAGTTCTAGTTCCAACTCGAAGGCCTGAGAACAAGGAGCACCCAGGCTTGAGGGCAGGAGAAGCCGAATGACACAGCTCAGGTGGAGGACGGATTACCGTCAGGCCCTTGCTGCCCTAGACGGTGCCTCCGTCACCCCACATTGGAGAGGGTCTTCTTCACTGAGGCTGCTGTTACAGAAGGTAATTTCTTCCAGAAATAGCCTCACAGACATATCCAGAAATAATGTCTATCAGGTGGCCCTTCGCCCAGCCAAGTTGCCACATTAAAATCAACCACATATACATATACACCGTGGAATATCACTCAGCATTCAAAAAAGATAAACACATGCAATTTGCAGCAACATGGATGGCGCTGGAAGGGATCATGCTCAACGAAATAAGCCAGAAAGAAAAAGAAAAATACCGGATGGTCTCCCTCATAGCAGGAATCTAGAAAACTTAAATAAGGGACCAGGAAAAAGAATAACTATAAGAAAGAAAATATCAAAATCAAAAAACAACTATGAACCAGAGACACTCTATGGGGGGTGGAGGGCGGGGAGGGGAGGGATTGGGGTCAAAATAAGGGGGTTGCAATTGTATGAGGAATATAAAAATAAAATTTATAATTAAAAAAAAAAAAGACTGAAAAGACAGAAACAACCCAAAGTCTATTTAAGGATGAATGATAAACAAAATGCAGTAGATCTATACAATGGAATATTGTTATTCATCCATAAAAATGAATGAAGTACTACTGTTCACATTAAAATGGTAAAAATGGGGAAAAAAATCAACCACATAACTGGTTCGACCCAAGGCCAGTAAGAAAATTACCTGCTTAGGAACTGCATTCAGATGAACACACCAGCCCTTTACAGAGACGTCAGAGCAAAGCAGCTGCCCACCTCTGACCTCTTTGTCCCTGTGTCCAGCAGACATTTTTCAGCCTGTCTCCCCTGACCTCTCAGCAGCCACACACACCCATCCTTTGGCTCCAATGGCTTGGCCCCTTCCTGGGGTTTCTACCCCACTCTGGCCACACATCCATTCATAGACCCAACCTCTTCTTCACAGCCATTGGCTGCTGGGCCCTGTTCCCCTGCTCGCTGGGTGGTCTCTCCAGGTAACCCCACCCGGCCAGGCTGGCTCCTGCTCATGAGCAGATGTCTCAGCCCATCTACCTCTGCTCTGAGCACCTGGCCCTGGCCTGCTCTGTGTGTGTCTCATGGGTACCCAAGAGCAAAGTCATAGTTTCCTCACCTCCCCACCCCCGTCTAGTATTCCCTGTCCCTATAAATAACATCAGTCATCCAGTGAAATAAAATTCCATTTAACCCAAAATATCCATTTTCTTTCAGCGAGGGTATGGTATAAAATACTAAATTTGGAGGGCTGAAGGAACCTTCGAAAAGCACACAGGTAAACACATGATTGATGACCTTGAAATGTGAAGGGAAATGAGCAGTTTTGTCTTGGGGAAGGACACGCCTTCTCAGGAAGAAGTGCCCTCTGGTATCCTAAGGGTAGTCCTGATTCGGGTTCCTTCAACACCAGAATGTTGCACAAAAATTGGAAGCCAACAAAAGCAAAATTAATTCATGGAATCATGGGAAGCCACCCATAAGGCAGAAAAGCCACTCTGCATAATTGTGTTTACTATTTGCATCCGCAGGGAGGTCAATGACTGTATAAAAGTGAACAAGATGTGAGAAAATAAACAGAAAAATATTTCCATCATGGTTAGAGACAAACTTCCCTAGAAGTCATTCAGACAGCTTGCTAGCGGCACCCTACATTTTTTAAGGAATATGGGGTTTGGCATGGGTCCAACTGGCAAAAAAAAAGGGGTGAGGGTTAAGAAAACCATTAAATGTCACTGCCCAAACCAGTTCCTCAAAGCCCCATTACCAACCTCTTATCGTGCCAAAAGATGAACCCAGCTGATTTTAATTGCCATGATGATGAATACTATGATTTAGCGAAAGTTCACCCCGGCGACAGCTTGTGAAATTGTACACAGTAAAAGAAAGTTACTATTTAACATAGTGCAAATTTATAAGTAATAGACATCTGATAAAACATGAAGAAATCAAACATTTAGCTAAGCCTTTGGAGAAATGACTTACCATGAGTTACCGACTTTGAAACAGTCCCCAAAGGATTTGCAGCAAATCCCTTCACAGGAGACATTTAAAGTCAAATTCAAAGAAAAACTCGGCTGAGAGACTCCTCTGGTGAAAACTCCCACAATAACAAATAGGAAACAGATGCATTTTAGCTTTTTCTATTTTAACATATACAACTGCTATTTTTCTGACTCATTAAATCGAAGAGTTGGTATACTATACTCTTGACCACAAATAACATAAAAATTAAGTCAACAGCACTTAATTATGTTTCCACAGGCCTACAGATATATGACAAGACATTCAAGGCCAAAACTATAAACTCTGAATATTGCATTTATCATTGGAAGAAATGGGAGGTGCTTAGGGAAGTTCTTCTTTAGAAAGTGATCTCCTCCCAGGCTCCCCACAATTCACTCGGGATTAGGCACGGCAAGCACTGCAGCTGATTTTAATTGCCATGATGATGCATAGGGAGAGATGTGATGTCTGGAATAACTGGCTTCTCAACAATGAGGGGCTTTAAAGATTAAAGTCAACACTTGAAATTGCACCCACGACTGAATAGGAAGCTAATGCTGGCCATAGTATGCAGGTGTAATTCCCCATATGTTTAGGAGAATACTGTAGCTGAGAGATCAAGCCCTCTGCCTCACACACAACAAAGACTCAAGGTCAGCACATCACAACATTCTATTTTGAAGGTCAAAAACACCAAGACCAGGATGCTAAGTAACACAAACATGTAGTGACCACGTTCTTAGATGTCAACTGTCAGTCTGAGAGACCAGTAGATATCTGGGAGATCTTAGCTGGAGATAAGCAGGTTGTTGCAACTGCATGCATTTTGAACACCTAAAATCTTGGTGTGGAAGGAAATTGACCTGCAGCTCCTGATACTACCTGGTAACTGTGGAAATCTTGGACGTCAGTGGCTGGCTAGACACTTTCAGATATGACAAATGCTGCTTCATACTTAACACCTGCATAAGAGTTCGCTGATCATGATAATATCAATGTATAAAACTTGGGAAGAAAACTTATTCAGTAATCAGAGCATCTCTAAACATAGACCATCCTTGGTGAGCTAAACAAAATAACATACAGAATGTTACTGGAAAAATTAAATCACACCAGAAACAACACTGCTAATGTGAAAGAAAATTCTCCAAATAGTATAGTTTTGTTTTAGCCACTGACATATGGGAAAATTTATGTAGTAAAGTATATGCTTATAAAGTTTCAACTTATATTTAGTGGGGGAAGCAATTTATTATACCAAAAAAGCATAAATGTCTGACAGATGGTAATGCTTTTTTTTTCTATTCTTGGCAGGGTCCATTTTTAGCTGAATAGCTTTCTTTTCTTAAAACTATGAACATTGTCACTCACACCTATTTTCTGAAATTAAACAGACCAATTCTATGATGAAACCCCCCTTAAATGTGGTTACTGTACAATGTCTTCTTATTTTATATCATAAATTATCTAGGTATTACCACTTTCCCTAAAATAATGAAAAAGGTCAAAACAAAGCAAAAAAAATCTGCAATAAAATTTTAAATTCTCTAAATTTTGGAAAACGTATATTTAAATTTATCCTGGTAAAATGCGATAAAGGAAACTATGAAAGATTATGTGGAAGCATATTCCCCCATTCATTCTGACATCTTTATTTTTGACTTTAAAAATATTCAGTTCCTTCAAATCATTCACTAGAGTATAATTTATGTTTCTAGAAAATCTGGGCAATGGATCGTGGTTCATCTTCTATACAATGGGCAAAAATTTTCATAAATGCATGTAAAATAAGCATGCTAGCTTATTTCCTTGCATATTCAAACCACATCTTTAAAGTAAGAAATCTGTTTACTTGAGAAAGAAGTGAAAGGATGCACTGAACAAGGTAGAAGTCAAGGTCAAGGGTGTGGTTGGGTGGGTAGCACTAGATACAACCTCCTGGAGGGCAGAGATTAGCTCTTCATGGCTCCCACGATAGCCTGCATTGCATGCTGCCTACTTCAGAGTAGCGATTTTTTCCCCCTCTCAGACCATTGTGGGAAAGCTGGCTACAGTTAGATTTATTAAAAGCTGATTCTCATATGAAATTTATAAAAAATGCTGCAGTAGTTAGGGTAACTCTAGCTGGTAGCCGACCTTAATATTTCAACAGTTTAAGAAAATAAAATCTTATTTCTCATCCACTTAATAGTCCCAAGCAAAGGTAGAGAAAGCAGATGAGGCTCAAGGGAAGGGAGACCTTTGTGGCCCCAGCAATTATTCAGAGATTCAAGGCTTGCACTGTCTCCCTGATTTCCCAGCAGGCAGAGGAAGAGCTTGAACAGTGCTTGGGAGATGTGTCAAGGGTCAGGCTTGTAGGTATGTTGAGGTATTATTCTGCTTGTCCCCCCCCTCCCCTCGCTGGCACCTAAAAATACTCACTCCCAAGCAGAAGGAGCAGGAAGGCTCAACCGTGCTGTCTGCTCTGATTGTGGGGGAAGAGAAAGTGAAATGTTTGATGAACTAGTCCTCTTTCTGGAGACAATAAATGTCTCACCATTGTATTGCTGCCAAAATTGGGGTTGGACAGTTGTGACATAAAACAGAGCTAGCGACGCTTTCTTTACGACATTAATCTAATAATTTTCTTTTTTTCTCCTTATTCTGGCTCCTTTGTTTCTCCTTATGTGTGACCTATTTTATCAATCATCTGCTAGTGATTAAATGTAACAAGTAATCGTGCATGTTTTATTTGGAACTATGTATTCATCAAGAAGGAATAAAATTAGTGATATAGTATGACATGCATAAATATTTAATTTTTTTATGAAACATAACTGGATTTTATTTTATTTATTTATACAAGCACTGGGTACAGTCAGAAGGGCGGGAGGGTGAGAGAATTCACCAGAGCCAGAGCGGGGAGCAGAGCAGGCAGAAGGACTGAAGTACACTGCTGAGGGGAGCAGCGGGTGGCAGGAGAGGTCTGCGCGCCATGTGGGACCCTCGCCTGGTGGCCGGGGATAGAACTGGCGCTGCAGAGGCTGCGGGCAGCTTCGCAACCCAGTGCTCAACCGCTGCACCACTGGGGAGGCCCGGCTTGCAAACTTTTTACTACATTCCTAATAACTTTTTCCCCAAACAGGTTAAGAGCATGGGAAGAATTGATCAGGATTCAGAATGATGTAATCAGTCACTACTTAGATTTTTTTCTTTTGGCTTGTGATAGATTCATCTTTATATTCAAGCCTTAATCCAAACACAGCTTTCACTTTATAATACTGAGGAAATTTTAGTGCAGAGAAAATTCTATGACAATGAGTCGGTGACAGCCAAGCGTGTTGCTATAGAGACCCGCAGAAAGTCCCTCCTGGGCTTGACCCCCTTCTGCAGGCTTTCTTGACAAATTTACGTCAATTTGTATTATCTTGACAATTTAGATTACCTTGACAAGTAGAGAAGAGAGGGCCTTCGGAGAGGTGGCGTGTGATTAGGCTGCATGCACCTATTCCTCCCCAGAAGATAAGCAGAACACAGCCTAACAAGAAGGGAAAACTTGGAATTTTTCATAAATTTCCTGCAAAAAGACTGTGTTTAGAAATGACTTTCTCTTTAGTGTCTGTATTAAAGAATTGGGGCGGGAGGAGAGACAATGGCCTAAATTATAAACAGAGTTGAGAAGATTCATCATTGCTAAACCCACCCTCCAAATGAAGTCAGAACGGAAAGACTGGCTGTCAGCAACCCCTCCCACACAATTTCTTCCTCAAAGAAACTGTTAAAAGGGGTCAGTTTGTGCTGAATGAAGCCAAACGGCAAGTCGTGCTCACCATCTAGCATCCCTTACCCAATGGCTCATGAAGCTTCTCACTCCAGGCGGAGTGGGGAAGGAGTAGCCAAACAGTGGTCAGCTCTGCATTTCATTGGGTGTCAAGAGAGCAAGCCTCTTTGATCGAGTTCTTCCCCGGTGTCCCCAAATTTGTCTCACTCCAACAAAAATTAAATAAGGTGAGCCTTCTCCCCAAAGTGGGGGTCTCTCCTTTGTGCAGGCCTGGAAGCGGTGGAGGGTCAGCACACTGGATTTGGGACCCAGATCATCCTGGTTCCACACTATGGGGCTTGGAAGACGGTAGTTGTGAGAATGAAAGCAACCAGTGCTCTGGGAACAAGCCACACAGTTACTATTCTTACTGTCATTGGTGTTTTGCAGACTGTCTCACCAGGATATTTTAGATATTGGTGCATCTGAGAAAAAAGGGTGGCTTTGCTCACAGGTGGAGGGCAGTTTAAAAGAACTGGGGCTGTATTTGGTTGTAAAGATGAGCAGATGAAAAAAATCAGCTTCATCTGTAAAATGAGATAGTTCTAGCTTATTATTTCAATGATCCTTGGAGCTATACATGTTAAATATATTGGATTAGGGCTGAAATATTGAAAGCAGTTATAAGCACTTTTATCCCTTGAAAATAAAGAATAAATAAATATACAATTTAAAAAAAAAAAGAACTGGGGCTGGGCCTCCCTGGTGGCACAAGGGGTTAAGCACCACGCTATGAAGTAATCCACAGCCTCTGCAGCACGAGTTCGATCCCCGGCCAGAAAGCAACCCACATGGCGCAGCAGACCTCTCCTGTCTCGCCCGCTGCTCCCCTCAGCAGTGTATTTCATCAATCTGCCTGTTCTGCTCCCCATTCTGTCTCTGGTGAATCCTCTTACCCCCTGCACCTCTGGCCTGCACCCCAGCTCTTGTATGCATAAATAAATAAATCTTAAAAAAAAAAAAAAAAGAGCTGGGGCTGCCTAGGCAGGGCCATGAGTCAGAAAGACACTGATGCCTTGTGCAGTTCTCTAAAGGATTGGGATTGAGGCCCTCCTCAACCCCAGTCGAGATGGAGGGCAGGAGACTAATAAGGGAGCATCTGGGGCAGATGGAACGATTGATTAAAAAAAAAAAAAAAAAAAAAAAAAAACCAGAAAGGCCTGGCTGTCCCAGAGGGAATCAGGGCTCCATTCTGGGTCAGCCAGTCTGGAGGAAACCTTGGTGGAGAAGTTGTGGACGGGGCTCCAGGGCTTCTGGGTTTCTGGACCTCCTGCTAGGAAGGTCTCCAAGAGGCAGCCCAGGGTAGGAGGAAAGTGTGAGCAGACTGACCGGTGCGGCCAGGGCCCCGCGCGCCTCCAGGTGCAGCTCTGCGGGAAGATCCCAAGATCGAACCCCAGCCGGGGTGGGGCCGGGCTGCGAGGGGCCTCGCGCCGCGAAACGCCGTTGCTGGGGCGACCTCAGCGGTTGGCCAGTGGCTTCCGACCGGGTTTGAGGGAAGCGAGCCAGATTCGTTCAGGAATTGGGCGTGGCTCCGGTTGCTATGGCAGCGGGGACGCTCGTCCAGGCCTGAGCCCCGCTTAGAGGCCAAAGCTCCTCCCGACCTTTGCATGGCACCCAAGAAAGAGAAAGGCGGGACAGCGAACGCCACGATCAAGGCTTGGGAACCCTCGCTCATCGCTGCGCACTTCAACCAGGTGAGCCCCAGCCCCCAGCGCCGGAGGGGCTCACAAGCTCCTCTGGGCGATGCCACCCGCCCCTGCAAACACTCCCCCTGTCCCACCGCCAGGCCTAATTGTTCAGCTCGCAAATGACCCCAAACCAAAGCGCCCAGGGTCCCATCTGTAGGGAGGGCTTGGTCGAGGAGCAAGGGTTATGGTAAGAAGGGGCAGGGTGTGCTGGGAGAATTGGGTGATTCCAAGGGGCCTGCAGGTACTTGGTGGGGAAGGAAGGGGGTGTCACTCTGACACCCCAGGATCCTTTTCAGTGAATCGCTTGGATGGTTCTACACAACTGAACTGCGGTTGTGTTTATGGGCTGCTGGCTTCCTGCTGGCATCTTTGCCCTGGTCCAGGACTAAGGCTTTAGTACCTGCTGAGTGAAAACAGGCGTGGGGCACCTGAGAAAAGGACGCATTTAACGCAGGTGAAGCTGCTGTTACAGGTAGGGAAGGATGACTTATGTGGTGCCCTCACATCACTCTCTCAAAGTTTTGATAAACTATTTAAAGGTATGGTGGGATGTTAGAGTAGTGAAGGGCAATGCACAACCTGCCTGGTGACTTCAAATTGCAGCACGACCAGAAGGGACTTGAGCCCCACTCACACCCCCTCCCTGTCGCCAGTGAATTGTGGGGCCAATAGCTCTTACACCTGGCCCAGGAAATCTACTTCAACACTAAGTTGTCTCAAAGTCCAAGGTAAGGTTTGAAGGAGGAAGGTTGGTTGTGGGAATTCCAACATGCCATTCCAGAATATTTTAAAAACTGGAAAAGTGTTTGGTTGTGTATGTGTGCACAGTGCACTCGGGAGTCCTGAAGTCTTACAGTGCACTCAGAAGACCCATATGCCCTTATTTCCCATTGTAATTATTTTTCTTCTATGACTAGTAATTGTGTCTGTTATGGAAATTAGCCCTGATGAAGAGCTTCATGAGAATAGTTGTTAGTGCCGATGCTGTCATGACTATCCAGGAAGTTTTGGTGATTTCTGTAACTTCAGCAGTGAGGATGTCAACTCAGTCATTCCCAGTTACATTCTCAAATTTTCAAACATGTTTTTCAAAATACTCTCTAAAAGCACCCTTTCTTTTGCTTTTTGTAAGTCAGCACCAGCCAAAATATTTTTTCTCCATTTTCTTTGAGATTGTATAGGCCAAGTTTGGACTTGGAGTGAACATTTCTGCTTGAATTATAAACTGCTGAACAACGGGGTTTGATGGAGGTGCTGACACAGCGTTAGCTTTAGTGTTGCAAATATGAAGCTATAATTTTCCTAGTTGAATGGAAAAACCTAAACGCACTGTTTTTCCTTATGGCTCGAAAACCTGAAATAATATTCAGCTTTCTTGGTCCTGCTCAAACAATATAATTTCAATAAATCTTATATATTAATAGAAATAATTTGAGCTCAACGTAATATATAGTTCTAATTATGAAGAGTGAACATCTTCGATTTGTTGGAACACATCTTTTTTTGGCAGAGGAAGACAATTGCTCTCTACCTCCTCTCCAGTTTTTTTCTTCTCATCTTGATTTCATGTCTGATCCAAGAAGAAAATTCCTAGATTAACCCAGCAGCTCGGTGCCCAGAGACATGTCCTAACCACTCATGTGATAGACTCTAACTTTGGATTTTAAATAACTGTAATTGTGTGAATTCCATATTCACAGGGTTAACAAAGTGCTTTGTACAGAGTGGGTGCTCAAAAATATGCTAATGATTTAATTTCCAGAAAGTTTCTTTCCATACAATTACTACCATGTGCAAAACCGTGCTCCAGTATGGGTGACTGAATATATGTGTAGTAGTCTGTGTGTGTGCTCTGTGTGTGTGTGTGTGTGTGTGTGTGTGTTAGAGTGGAAAATGGAAGTCCTTCCTCTCAGAAGTTTTACATAAGCCAGTTTGTAAGGAAACCAAATCAATAGTTTTGAACTCATGTCCATATTTGGGCTGCATTAGACTTTAAAGAGAAAAGGCAAGTTTACAGCACTAGCTTAGAAACTTCTTTGTGTCACTATTTTGCTTTGCCATTTCAAGCTGGAAAAATTGTCTCATATGTATATAAAATGCTATAAATTTTTAACTGGCTTAAGAACTCTTAGAACGCTAGTTTGGTTATTCTCTAGTTGTTTTTCTAATGTTTCTGTAGGGAAAACAAGGCCTAGAGCCTCCTAGTCTGCCAATTTATTGATTCCACTGTGGCCTAAGAGATTTTGCAATAAGTTCTGATTTTGAAGTCCCTTCTTCCAAACATATCATGCAGCAGGTGATGATAGGGAAGAGGACATGAGAAGAAACTTTGAAACTATAAATCATAACAATTTAAAACATTTTCCAGAATTGTTCAAACAACATAGCAGTTCCCTCTAGGAACTTGGAGATTATACCAGGCATATTTCTGAATAATACCATGTGGTTTCAAAATGACTAAGCTGTATGTTTCTATGGGAATATTGTTATAATGAGAACTTCTGTGTCAACACAGGGAGATAAAAACCACAACTTTATATGTATTAAATGACAGCATAGGGACAAATGTTCATAATATTTTAAAGGAAAAGAAGAATTTATAGTTGGCTTCCAAGATAGACTTTTGTCCCCAGATGTGTTCTTCAGACTTCCCAGTTCCCTAAAAGTTCATCTGGGTTTCTTTGTCTAGTTTGGTTTGGGATTTTGTTATTTTTAATTTAAAATATATTTATATTTTCAGATTATCTGAGCATGATTGTTTCTTTTCATTGGTTCCTAGTTTAAGGATTCATTTTTATGTGTAGCAGCCATTACTTATTGGTATAGCAATTATTCCATTTACTTTACTGTGACTCACCACAGACATTAAAAACACTGAAGAAAAAGTTTATGGCATCCACACACCCCTTACTGCAGTCAACTTCATTACTCCAATATTCACTATTATGTCCCTAATACCCAACTTAAGGAATGAGAACATTCTCATTCTTATTTGTCTTGTGTTTACTATGAAGACTTACTTCTTGGTTCACCCTTTCGTGAGTCCACAATATAAATATTTATTTTAAAATATTTGGAGGCAGCTACTGAAATATATCAAGGTACTTTCTGAGACTCTTGAGATCTTGCTTCCAATTTATATATTTTCATTCTCAGTGTATTTTATCTTCTTTTCAAATAATTAATATGTGCATCAAGGATACAGAATGGTGCTATACATGGTGGTGCTATCCTTGGCAACACCTACACAGAGATAGACATTCATGGTGCATATGGGCTATACTGTCCCTTTTATAAAACTGAGAAGCAGGGTCTCACTGGTGGCACAAAGGGTTAAGACACAGCACTGTGAATCTATCCGCAGCCACTGCACCATGAGTTCAATTCCCGGCCAGGGAGCTGACCCACAGGGCACAGCAAACCTCTCCTGTCTCCCCGCTGCTCCCCTCAGCAGTGTATTACGGTGGATCCGTCTGTTCTGCTCCCCTCTCTGTCTCTGTTGAATCCTTTCACCCCACCCCATACACACACACCTCTGGCCTGCAGTCCAGTTCTTGTATGCATAAATAAATAAATCTTAAAAACAAAACAAAACTGAGAATCAAAGCATTTCAATGTCTGGTCCAAAGACATAGCACTTGCAGTAATTTGGCCAGTGGCGGACAAGATCATGGTTTTTCTTACTAGCCCATTCTTCTTCCTTAACAACTACAAGTTATGTAGGATGATTATAACATTTTCTATAGCACTTGCGATTTAAAACAAAATTTTACACATTTGATGTAACGTCAATCCCTAAAACACTGTTTGTTATGAAATAAGTATTAATAGACTAGAACAAGTAATTTAAGATATGTCTATTGTGAAAATATTGAGTAATATTTAAATATTAGATCAATGTATTGCTTAAAATCAATAAATAGAGAAGGGTGGTATTTATTTTCCCTGAAACTTGACTTTATCCTTCTATCTCTCTTGTCTTCTGATTCTCATAGATAATATCATAGCAAGGTCTTTTTATATTCAGCTTTTTTGCTTTTTTTTTTTTTCATTTTCCAGAAATCATGTATGTAGGACAAAGAGAAATTGAGTACCCAGTTATGGTACTCGATTTACGGAAAAGTTGAATACCTTATTACGGTACTCAATTTACGGGATGTCTTGAATTATTTGCAAATCATTTTATGTTTAGAGAGCACAAGTATAACGTGAACTCCTTCAAAACAAAAACCACAGCTTGTGCTCTTACATCCATCCCATAATGGTTCTAGGCACATGGACCCACACTCAAACTCTTCATGGGATTTCCTTTGAAATATGAAGTAACCTGTATGGTGAAGACCAGGACAGTTAGGAGGCTGAGGAGATGTCTTCTCAGAGAAGTGGAAGGGGTAAAAAAGACTCATATATGTATCTGCCATCACAGCAGACCCATAGCTGAGTCGTGAGAGCGCCCTGAACACGACTCTTCAGTGATGCTGTCTCGCTTGTCAGAGACATTTCACCTGCTAACCAGGAAGCAGTTGCGTGAAAGTTCTTTGGTATATTTAGTTAGCAGTCTCTACCCCTTTACTCCAGTCAAGGAATAGTATTTCTCTGTTATCAAAAGTCACAGTAGCTAAGTTGTACACACTTGAAAAATAGTAATAGAGTTCCTTGGAGTCTTGGACGAAACTTATAATTCTTGTGAATGTTTGGAAAGAAGGGTTCAAAGTATATATTGCTGAAATGTTAACATCCCAGACTTCTTCAATAAAGAAAGTTCTATAGAGATACCAGGATGACAATAAATTGAATCTAAGCAGGTTTTAGGGGACATGTTCAATTGAATTAAAATGCTTGAAACCATTAGAAATGTTGTTTATCAGAAAGGGAAATACATTTTACTGGACGGAACCCTTGAACAATTTTTGAGAGGGAGTAAAGGATTTTTCAACTTTTTTGATCTTAAACAGTAAGCTATTTCTCTTGTTAATGTGTATTTAAGACTTACTGGAAATACTCATAATATGAACTGAAGACTGATGTCTGGCAGCAAGCATATTTCTGAAATTAGGTTTGTTTTTATTACTGTATTTTCTGAAATATGCTTTCATTGATATTTACAAAACAAATTGCCAGTTCACACAAAGGTTGTTTTAATAAAAGCCAAGGAAAACAACTGAGTTGCTAGGAAGAATGTTAAGCGGGAAATGGACTTTTCATAACCTCACATTATAATTTCTCTTTTTGGACAAAAACGTATTATTTGAATGAGTTTGGAACCAAAGGGAATTAGCATGTCAAAATATCCACCTCGATGTTATATGTGATCACTTTTATTGCAAATGAAAAATATTAAATATAAGTAAAATTAAGTGTTGCCAATATGAGTTTGGCAATATCCTAGGAAAATGTTAGTTAAGAAATGGTGAATGTTGACTATGTTTTAGCTCTGGCCATAGAAACCCTCACTGGCTTCCAGTTACCCACAGGATGACATCCAAGACGTTCTGCCTGACTTTCACAGCCTTACTGAATTTGGCCTTCCTCCACCCATCCATCTTTATCTCGGTCTCCTCCCCTTGAATGGTGTCTGCTCTCCCCGGCACATACGCAATATAACTACACAGTATTTTGCCCCGAAGGTCAGCCTGCCTTTGTCCAACTCCTTCTCATTAAACCCTTCCTCTGCATCTTCCAAGGAAGGGGCTAAGCACCCTATTTTGGTCTTTACTCCTTTTTCTCCTCCCACAAATGACTTCAGTGGTTGCTCTCTTCAGTACTTTTTGACTTTGAGCTCTGTCTGATGTGAATGTCATGCACTTTGCCCACATCCCTCCTCCAGGTCACAATACCTAGTCATGATCGGTGCACAGTGGACTTCAACACACATTTGCCGCATCAGATTCATTGACGGTATTTCGCTGCCTCCATTAGTCCAAAAACCCATTGGTCACATGAATTTAAATGGAAGAAAACCTCAAAGCCTTCATATTTGCAATCCACAAAACAGGCAGAGTGGTCAAGCCTCTCTTGCAGATGTTAGAAAGGTTAATGAGAGTATGTAAAGGCATTCAGCATAGAGCATTCTGGAGTCCACACATCCAGACCCAAACTCTGGATGTCACCTTTCAAACCTGCTGTCACCAAGTCTTCATTTTCTCACTGAGTGGTGCCAGCAAGTTACCAAGGCCAAAAATCTTGCCATTTTTACTTTCTCGTCTTTTTCTGTTGGCTCTGTCTTTGAAATGTATCTCAAATCTGTCTAGTTGGCACCACCCCCTCTGCTACAACCTAATCCAAGCCACCATTACCTCTTGCCTAAGCCACGAGTAGCTCAAGAACTTTAAAACTTGGTGTCCTTTTCCCATTCTTGCAGCCCTAGGGTCTGTTGTCTCCAGGCAGCAGACAGAGTCGTTCTTTCAATCCAGAAGTGAAATGAAATCCAAATAGTCCAGCACGGCCTAAAAGACCCAGAGTATGTGGCTCCTACCAACCATCTCCCCGCATCCCTCATCTCCTTCAACACGCCCTGGCACTCAGCCCACTGCTCCTCGCTAGTCTTTTCACTGACATTCAGATCACCACCTGGGAGTCGTCACTCCTACTGTGTGGTCTGCTTAGCCTGACCCTTCCCAGCCCAGTCCCATGAGTCTCTCCCTCCCTGCCTGAACGATTCTGTTCAGATATCACCTACCCTGATCATTCTGCTTAAACTACCCTACACTCTATCCACTTACCCTGGTTGGGTTTCCCTCCTTCTATTTCATATTTCATTTTGATGCCTGCCTCCCTGGGAGTAAATACTATTTTGAATTCTATTATCATCAATTATTTTGCCTGTTTTTGAACTTAATATAAGCAGACTAGTGCACAGGTTACCATTTGTGGTCAGCATGAGGTCTGTAAAATTCTTCGTGCATTGTCACATTTTAAGTAATGTGTTCTTTTTTATGACATTGTAGTATTCCATGTGTGAATGTACCATGACTTGTTTACACATCCTCCTGCTGATCGACATTTGGGTCATCCCCAGTGTGAGCTATTACAAATAATTCTGCTGTAAAATACTTGTACGTTTTTTTTTTTTTCTTTGGGAATATGCACTCATTTCTCTTGGGTATATACTTAGGAATGAAAATGCTGGGCCACAGGGCAGGCATCTGTTTAGCTTTAGTAGCTACTACCATAGTTTTTTTCCAAAAGAGATGCTTCCATCAGTAAAGTATGAGAATATGTCACTTATCATTTTTCACTCCATTATATTGTTTTGTTCTGTTACTGTACTTTGTGCCCCCCCCCCCACATTCAGATGTTGAAACTTGATTTTTAGGAGACTGGGCCATTGGGAAGTGATTAGGTCATGAAGGTAGCACCCTCATGAGTGGGATTAGTGTCTCTTCAATATCCGATGTGAAGACAGGGCAGTTGAACTTAATATCCCAAGCCTTAAACTAGTTTAACTGAAACTCAAATATAATATACATAGGTGGGGTTATGTACATTTTTCATGATCACATACTTCTTTACTTACACTTGTTACTGCGCTTGTATTTACCGTGTCATGTACATCTTATAAATTTAACACCAATTGAAGCAAATGCTTGTGGAAAAATGGTTTATTGCAACCACATTTCCAACCTTTGCTACGGATATGTTTCCCTTTGTGATGAAGATGACACTTTTTTTTCTTCCTAGCTTGTGACAATTCTATTTTTTTTTTACATATGTGAAAGCTAACTTTTATTTTATTTTATTGGTTTTTTGTTTTTTATTAATATATTTTATTGTATATAATTCTTACATCTTTTTTTTACTAAATAAATACATTTTTATTCTTTTTTTATAATAAATTTTATTTTTATATTCCCCATACAATTGCAACCCCCCCATTCTGACCCCAATCCCTCCCCTCCCGCCCCCCACCCCCCAAAAAGTGTCTCTGGTTCATAGTTTTTTGTTGATTTTGATTTTCACTTTCTTATAGTTATTCATTTTCCTGGTCCCTTATTTAAGTTTTCTAGATTCCTGCTATGAGTGAGACCATCCGGTATTTTTCTTTTTCTTTCTGGCTTATTTCGCTGAGCATGATCCCTTCCAGTGCCATCCATGTTCCTGCAAATTGCATGTGTTTATCTTTTTTGAATGCTGAGTAATATTCCATGGTGTATATGTACCACATCTTCTTGATCCAGTCATCTATTTTTGGGCATTTGGGCTGTTTCCAAAGCTTAGCTATTGTAAACAGTGCTGCTATAAACATAGGGGTGCAGGTGCTCTTTGGAATTGATGTTTCTGTGTCCTTTGGGTAAATACCTAGGAGTGGAATTGCTGGATCGTATGGAAGCTCTACGTTTAGTAGGTCCAGAAATCTCCACACAGCTCTCCATAGTGGTTGGGCCAGTTTGCACTCCCACCAACAGTGCAGGAGAGTTCCTTTTTCTCCACACCCTCGCCAACATTTGTTGTTGCTAGTTTTTTTAATATGTGCCATTCTCACTGGTGTAAGATGGTATCTCATGGTAGTTTTGATTTGCATTTCCCTGATGACAAGTGATGTTGAACATTTTTTCATATGCCTGTTGGCGATTTGCATTTCCTCTTCAGAGAAGTTTCTTTTTAGCTCTTCTGCCCATTTTTTGACTGGGTTATTTTCTTTGTTGTTGTTGAGTCTCATCAGCTCTTTGCAGATTTTTGTGATCAGTCCTTTATCATTAGTGTTGGGTGCAAAAATGTTCTCCCAGTCAGTGGGGTTTCTCTTTGTTTTTGTTATTGTCTCTTTTGCTGTGCAGAAGCTCTTTAATTTGATGTAGTCCCAGCTGTTTATCTTTGCCTTCACTATCACTGCTTTGGGTGATGTGTCTGTAAAGATGTCTTTGATGTGCAAATCACGTAGTGTTTCGCCTATATTTCCTTCTATATATTTTATGGTTTCAGGTCTTATGTCTAGTTCTTTAATCCATTTTGAGTTGATTTTTGTGTATGGTGTGAGGTAGTGGTCAAGCTTCCATTTTTCATTTTTGCACATTGTGAAGGTGACACTTTTGCTCAGAAGGGTATATGCTTTAAATCATATTTAAAGTAAGGATGACCTATAAGTTGCCGAAGAAACATTTTTGCTTAGCTCCCCCTTGGTGTTAGCCAATTAAAAGCAATCATAGGTAGAGGCCAAAGGTTTTAGTCACATGAGTCCATGGGGGACCTAGAACTCTGACTGTACCCTCATTGGCACCATCTTCAAACTCTTCCTCCACGATGCACAGAGTCCATCATGAAACCACTGTCGGTCCGCTCCGCTGGGCTCTCTACTTCTCTGTGAGTGTCCATGAGTAATTCCTAATATTGTTTACTGTGTGATTTCTAAGCTTTCCACAAATGGTTCCATATCATTCTCACTGACCCTGCAATTTGTCCTTTTAAAAAAGGACATTGTGTTTTGAAGCCTATCCACGGTGCGATACATATATTCAGTTTATTTCCTTCCTCTGCTCTTCTGCGCCCTTGTGTCCTCCGTGGCTAGAACAGCACATACAGCGTCGGTCCCCACTTAGTACATGTTAATTATTAGTGAATAAGCCAGGATGAGCAATGTAACGATACAAATGAACTCTTTGCACAGTCCTGTGTAGCTATGAAATACCTTGACCTGTAATCCCTTTTCACCCTATGTGTTTCCTTCCCCAGATTGTCGCTGTTTCAGAGTAAGGTTGCACCTAGTGCCTCCCCGTCCTGTCTCTGCTGCATATCTCAGCGTCTGGCAGATAGTGACTGCTCAGGAAATATTGGTTGAATGAATCAGAGACACTTTGCTGTGAGCATTCTTTTACTCAGGTCTAGTTACTGAGTATTTGAATACTTTTCCTAAGACCATGTGGTTGAAATCAGGACTAATAATCAAGTTGTCTGATATTAAATCCAGTGCTCTTTTTATTACACCATTAAAAGAGCCATTATAAGAACTATATTCAGGAATCAATAGGAAGGAATAATTATGGTGAATTACTACCCTGATGTAACCAATAAATAGACTCCATATACCCGTGTAACTAGAGAAAATCGATAACCATAACTAGACCAGGGTTTGAAATTTATCATTATCATTAACTGGGAATATTTTGTCACATGGTCCTTTAGTGAGGTTCATGTTGTAGAGGACATAGGTGAATTCTGAGGGCGTATGGACTTGCAGGGGTGAAGGAAGAGGCAGAAAGCAGTCTCACTCATGAGAACTGCTCTCGCCAAGGTCCCTGGCAACCTTCTTATGGCCTTGAGGGCATACACCCATCTTCCCTGCCTGCATCACCCCTCCCCTCCTGGCTCTCCTCTGCCTAATCTTCATGTCTAAGAAACCCTTCCTTAGTATGTGACATTTGAGTAAAGATCTGAAGAAAATTACAAGCATTCAAAGAAAAAGGTCTTAGAAACTGCCTCACACCCACCCAACCCCACTCTGACCTTGATATCAGTGAATGCTTTTTACCCTTCATTTGTCATTTTTAGGGTCTTAACCTAGTTTCCTCAATAAGAGATCAGTCTCCTGTGTCTCTCGCCTTTCTTGAGCAACTCCTGGGTCCCGGGCAGCTGGAAAAGTCAGGACTTCTATCCAAGCCCAGCCCCAGAAAGCAGCATCTCCTAACTCCCTGCATGGCCAGACAGAGCAACTGATAGGGTCGCATATCTTGCACCTGGAAACAGGCTTTGAAGAACTTACTGGAATGCAAGCATTGTTGGCTCACTTTCATTCAGACCTCCATCTTAGTCATTTTTGTGTGTCCATTACAATGTGTTAAATCACAGGCACTTAATCATAGTAGTTTAGCAGGTGCTTGTTAAGTGGAGCTGCACCTCTTTTTACTTTCAGTTGCAGCTGGGCACAGACCCCCAGTGCACTCCTTAATCAAGGTGCGCCCTCACAGTTTTTCTTTAACACCCATGGGGTTTTCAGAAAGAACCCCCCCTCTCCATCATCCCCTGCTCTCCTGATACAATCTCTGGGATCTAGGTGACCTGGCACTGCCTCAAAGTCATCCTTGAACACTGCTTCTTTCTCACAGTATAATTTGGAGCCCATACTTGGACCTAAAAATCAAAACAGGTAGTGGAAGAATTTTTGTCTTGTGCAGAGGAATGCAACTTAGCAGCCAAAATACCGGCACATCAGGGACATTTTATTGACTTTTCAGGAGAGGATAGAATGCTTCTGATCAGGGCAGCCTGTATCCTTGGAGTGGCCCAGAGAATCCTTGGGCATTCTTTATTCACTCAGAAGGGATGCGCCCATTAAACTCTACCAGTGCCTTAGAGTAAATAAGTGATAAGTGAACTCACTTGCTTCCACTGCAAGAAAAGGAGTTGTCCACAAGACACAGTTAACCAAGCAGCAGCTATGGGGCACGGGTGTCTCTCGGGCTTGGTTATTTGTCTTCTCTGGGTAGATCTCCTACCAAGGCTGTACAAATTCACGGAGCACACCACAGTGCTCAGTGGCTACATGGCATTTAAACTAGAGAAAAGAAGGTGGGGGAGGGACAGGAGACAAGGACTACAATGGGGTAATGAATGAGCTGCACGTTCGAGTCTTGAAAAATCCATCTTGGTTTTTAATGTGGAAGATAGTAACTCATCACCATGGGAACTCAAGAGAGGGTCTCATGCCTGAGGAAGGAGTTGATGAAAGGTTGTAGCCTTTAATATCTGATGATGAAAAGAGATCTCCTCTCTTTGGGGTGAGTCCCTGATTCCAGTTTTATATTCGTGGAGTAATTAGCAGAACCCTTCTTGGCCTCGCTTGGTCTCCCCCCTTAGAAGAATGCCTCTGATATGTAATATTTGTTTGAAAATCCAAAGAAGCTTGTTTCCTTTTGAGGTTCGCCTTACTTTTTTATGTTCTGAAGTTCATTTTGGACCTCAGATTTTGCTCCAAGCAATAAAACTGGTTGGATTGCGCTCACATAATGGAGCCATAATCTTAGCCAACTGCTGGGGGTGGGGAGAGAGTTAAGGTGTGTAGTGGTTTCTGTGGTTTCTCTGTGGAGTAGAATTCCCTGCAAAGCTTTTCCATGTGGTGTTTTAATAGCTGTCTTAAAACTCTCTGATGCATGGAGCAAAACTGAATTAGGCTCATGTGCTAGATTGGTGGGATAGGCCAAAGACTCAAAAAAAGGAAAGAAAAACAATCAAACAGTCTAAGCTCAAGGCTAAACCGTCCAGAGAAGATCCTTTGGACATATTCAAGCTCAAAGTTATGGAACCAACCACTTTTTAAAATCCCATTTTTGCAGAACTTTCTAGGGAAATTGGACAATTTCCTTTGCATATGTTAATGTTTTCCTTTTGCGTGGGGCTTTATAATTTACAAAATGACCATAGGTATATTGTTCACTAGAGCCCTACAGCAGCCCTTGAAATGTTGCTTTATTAAATCCATTTTTATAAATGAGAAAACTGAGTCACAAAGATAGACTCAAGGTCATTGGGCCAGGAAACTGCAGAGGTCGACTCCAATAGCGCTGGAGAGCTCCGTGTCTTTGCCACAGCACTTCAATAATCATAATTAATGATCATGCTTAATATTCTCATGAAAACAAGGAGCGCTGGCCAGACAGTCTGTGTGTGCGCGCAGTTAAGATGTTTCTGGACTGCCGCGTTCTCCTTGGTGCACATAAGACATGACCATGTTGTCTAAGCATCAGAGGAACAGGCTCTTTCTTTCATTCAAATGTTCAGCGATTCAGAGACATGGTTCCTTCCAAAGTGCTGAGAGCAGCCGATAAAATGCCACATACTTAGCTGGTGTTCCCGTACTAAGCATGTGTAAAAATTCTCTTTAGTGTGTGGTTTTGGCTGCTAAGTTCAAGAAACATTTATTGGATGCTACTATATACCAGGCACATGGGCATAGGGGGAGGTTGGATAGGTGGTCGGATTCTAGGGGGCCTTTTCTACTGAATGAAACACCCCCACTAGACAGGCATCCCTTTCACTTGAGCAGCAATCAGCTGAAACGCAGATAGCTTAAGCAGAAAAAATACTTTAAAATAACTTTAAAATACATGAAAGTCTTGGGGTACATTCACTTAATGTTGTCAATAGGATCTTGGCAACTGCAACTTTTAAGTGAAATGACAAAACAGAAGCAGGTCCTCATAGCACAGCTCTTCAATGTTCTAGTGAAACATCGGTAGGTTAAGACCCTGAGGTGAGTAGGAGGTGAGCTGGGTACATTTTATTCTGCTAGGAGAAAGGGTAGTGAATTAGGTAGAGACCTGTGAGGGTGCCTGAGGAGCCAGACAGAGCAGCAGGCCAAGGAATCTGGTGGGAAGAGAGGTGCACCAAGGTTCTGCAACAGGCATAAATGCCAATGACTTTGTTATTTGTTTTTAAGGCCTATCCCTACCCGACATCCATGTTTTAGCTCTGGCTCTATCAACTGGAGCAGATTAACATCTGCATTCCAAATACCGCACATGGGCCCTCCCTGGCAGCCTAAGGGTTTAGTCTCAGCACTATCACCACTGGGGCCTGAGTTCGATCCCCGGCCAGGGAGCTGACCCACATGGCACAGCAGACCTCTCCTGTCTCGCCTGCTGCTCCCCTCAGCAGTGTATTTGATGCACCTGCCCGAGCACTAGTCCCCCTTCCCCAGCCACTCCCCCACATTCTCTCCCTGGCACCTCAATCTGTGAATTGTATCCTTTTAAAATTGTAAGCCTGCTGTGGTCATGGGTCTTGCTCTCTCTTCCAAGGACCTAAACTATTTCAGAAATACATTCATTAACAACTTTATGGTTATTCAAGGGAAAATTATGTTACAAATTATTCAAGTTAATATTTGCATTTTCCACGATACAGCTGTTGGTATTTTGTTAAGGTTTTTTCCCTTGCTTCAGTGCATGAACTCTCCACACTTGAAACAGTGTGCAAGGAGCAGCCATATTCATTCTCGTGACCAACAATAGCATGAGCCCCAGGTCCTCTTCACAGTGGTGGCTGTGACTGTGGCGAGGCGCTGTGCTCAGAAGGGCTGTCCGCAGGCCTTCGCATTCCATCTTCACAACAATCCCAAGAGGAAGATGCTGTCACTCTCCCACTCGTCCAGGAGGCCAGAGAAGCTAAATAACGTGCCCAAAGATCCCGGCTGGTGACTGAGAGCCGAGTCCAGGCTCCTCGCCCCTGCCTGCAGACCTGTGCCATCCACGCAGGCATCAGAGTGAGTGGGGTCCTCATCAGCGGCCCAGTCCTCAGGTGCTGTGTGGGGAAGGAGGCCTCTGAGCTGGACAGGAGGAAGGAGAGCCTTGGGTGGGTTGGCCCCAACCCCCCAAAGCGTGGCCTCTCTGTCCCCGCTTTGTCACCTACGTTCCACAAAGCCCACTTTGAAGACTAGTGCCCAGGGCTGGGCCATGGAAACACCATCAGCAGACACTGAATCATCAGCTCACCCAGCCTCTGCTGCAGGGCACATAGTGGAGGCTTCCAGAAATAGAAAGACTCGTCTTGCCCTCAATATTTTCTCTGGGACAGCCTTGGCCTTTGCAACAAAATCACCTCCACGTTAATCTTGGGCACACGGGCCTCCCTATATGGGCCCGCAGCGTGCTGGGACATGGGAGGAAGCTCTCTGTCCTCCCGTGGGCACAGCGCTCATTTGTAGCATTCGCCTTTCACAGAGTTTAAATACTCCCACCGGGGCAAATTCCCAGTTGTCAACTCAGCCTCACTGAGGAGAGTCAGGAAGAGCCGCGGGCCCTCAGACTCAGCACACTGCAGGACAGACGTCAGGAGGACAGAGTAGATGGGCGGTGAGGCTGCTATGGAGCCCAGTGTCAGGATCCGGGCCTCCCCCAGATCCCAGGCCTCACCCAGGCCCTGGGCCTCCCCCAGGCCCCGGGCCTAGCACACTCACTGCTGGTGCAGCCTCACCATATGCCTTCTTTCCCCACCACACACTGATAACCTTCCACCATAAAGTTAGACTTATAAGAATTTCAAAGGTGCCTTGCAAGAGAAAGGAATCATAGAACCAGCCACCAAGGTTCCTCTTGAGGGGGTGGGAGGCAGTAGGAAGAGGGAGGAGGTGGGCAGGCTGGCTTTGTAGTCCATGTCTGAGTGGAGTGAGTCTTTGGCTTCCCCTGCAGTCTGGAAGGACCGACTCCTTCCCTTGCATCTGCTTCCCGGAGTCCCTCCCAGGAAAGTTGCAGGGTCAGAACGGTTGCAGAGCCTAACTCCTCAAACCTTCGCTTCTGACCCAAGTCAGATCAAAGAGTCAGTTTTCCTCCTAAAAATCTTGAGGGTGGTGGATGGCCAGTAAACCCTGCAGAGATCCCTGACATGCTTCATTCTAGCACTTTCTTGATTCCCGGGGTCAGATGCCACAGTGTGCAAGCTTATTCTCTGATGCTTTAAAATATTGATCAGGGGCCTTCCTGGTGGCGCAGGTGGTTGAGCGCACTGTGAAGCTGTCCGCAGCCTCTGCAGCGCGGGTTCGGTCCTGACCGGCCAGCGAGAATCCCACATGGCGCGACAAACCTCTCCTGTCTCACCCACTGCTCCCCTCAGCAGTATGTTTCATCACTTTGCCTGTTCTGCTCCTTACCTCTGTCTCTGGTGAATCCTCTCACCCTCCCACACATCTGGCCTGTATCCCAGTTCTTGTATAAATAAAACTATCTTTAAAAAAAACGTAAAATAAAGTACTGATCAGCGGTTATTTACAGAGAAAGCCCTGCTCTGTTTGCCATCCTGGGCTGCAAAAGTGCACAAAATGTGATTCTGAACCAAGGGACTTACATTCGAGTTGAGAAAATGTGAGAGCCCCATGAACCAACTCCCAGACGAGCAGTACTCCTAACAGCATGACAGTGATGGGTCAATAAATGGGGAGTGGCCTGTCCCTGGAGGAGAACTTGCAGAGACAGCAGCGGGGGCCAGATAACTGCCTCTCCTGGAACCTGGGAGCCTTCTTGTTTATTAAATAACGGGGACCTCTTTGTTACCCTATATTTCTGACGTATTTATAATTAGAACCCCTTTTTTAACAAACACAATGATAGCAGCCAGCTCCGTGTAATGAAAATATTTCTTCTGCTGGCCCACAGCCCACGCTAACACTCCTTTGCTGATGGAGCTCCAAGACTCCTTTTGAAGGAAAAGCCCAGATGAGGAAGACATTCACAAATCCCTGCGCCTGGGGCCGTAAATCTACTTAACAAAAAGGTGATCCTTTCAGCAGAGTATAGATGTGAAGTTCACGTTCCTTCCTTCGCATGTCTGGGTGAGGCCTGGCCAGGATGGTGCAGCCTCCGGGCCCCTGAGGCCTGTGCTCCTTCTCCAGTGGCGCTCTGGCCGGTTCCCAGAGCTCGTGCCAGTGTGTCCAGATCTGGGGACAGGACTGGGGTTCTCATCTCAGCTCTTGCAGGACCACAGAGCCCTGACATGCTCCCCAAGGCAGCAAAAGGGAGCAAACTCAGTCCTGTTGTCCAAAAGCTGCTTCTCACTTGTTCTGAAAAGAGTTTTTTTTGTTTGTTTGCTTGTTTTTTTTTGGTTTTTTTTTTTTTTTTTTGGTAATCATATTAAAATATAAGAACATCTGAGTAGAATACAGAGAATTTGCAACAGATCAAAGGAGAAGTTACAAATCCACCCTGTGTTTCTGGGACAGGAGGCGTGTGTGAGCCCCAGCTGCCCCGCCTTTACACAAGTCCTTTCTTCCTTAGGAGACCAGTGGGTGTTTGGGTTAAGACGCCCTCCCGCCAGGCTTCAAATTAGGTGAGGTTAGTAAAGTAAATCAAAGGTAATGGATTGTGTCCATACATGACTTCATTCTGCCTCTTGAATGACTTTATCAATAACTGCTGCAGGCCCGGCTCCGCCACAGCCAAGCCCCTGTGGGCCCCGGGCCCCAGAGCTGACTCTACTTCCCCAGATGCTTCAGGTGCCAGACTAAACCCTCCCGTTTACACTGCTGATACTTCCAGTGTAGGTTTTCTGAAAGTCTAAAACGATCAACCTTTTCTTTCTCTTGGTTTATGATTCCAGCTAGACTGCTTGGCCTGTCGTAAACTCCCCCCAGCGCTTCCCGGGGGGTGTGGTGGATCAGCCCCTACACTGGGCTTGCCTGTCCCCCCACTATTAACGTCTGTTTTATGTACCCAGTTTCTCTTGCTGCCCTGCAAACTCAAACTTAAGGGCTCTATTTCACTAATGCTGGGGTGGCGTGAGGGTGGAGGATTTTTTTGAATAATATTTGGCCAAATGTAATTTGTGTCCAGTTTTTTTCCAAAGCGATTTTTCTATTTCTAGAACTGCTGCTGATTAGCAGAAATTTGGACTTTACAGTTATCCTGAAATGCTAAGAGAAAGATCCGGAAATCACATTTGCAGAGCACTGCTCGCTTCCCAGCTCTTCCCAATTAGAGGTGGGAAATGCCTGGCTCTCCTGCCTCTCCTGGCTCTCCTAGCTCTCCTGGCTCTCCATGACCTACACGCTGCTGCATTTCCTGGCACCTCGCTGCCCCCTAGTGCAGCTGGCCAGGGAGCTGCAGGCTGCCTTGGCTTCAGTGTTGGGATTCCTGTGCTGCCTCATAGCGTGTGGGTAGTCCAGCTTACCCTTGCCTGGATCCTAGAGATGTGATCAGACACTGATCCGTGACTCGGATGGTGTCCTTGGTGGGTCCTGTTTTGCCGAATTTGATTCAGGAGCAGAGGTTTTGTGGACTGAAGAGTGCAGAGGAGAAACTGAGCCTCAGCCCCAACCCCCTTCCAATGGGGAGCTCCCTAGTTGACCTTGCAGAGGATTCTGAGCCTGAACAGATCTGCACCTGGTCCAGCCCCCCGTGAATTGTCCCAAGGTGATTACAGGGAACCCAAAAATTTCCAGGTCACACCTTGCGTGGCAGTAACACTTGTGTCGAGATGCATCTTGGAGCCAAGTGACAAGAGCACTGGGCTCCGAGAAGGGAGAGCCTTGGGGAGTGTCCTTAGTGACTTTGAGTCTTTGTAAAACTATCATTTATTAAAAAAAATCCTTTTACAATTTTTAAGCATTTAATACATAATCTATTTTCAAGGCTTTATATACTTTAACATGCAGTGTAAACCACCTCCTGTGACATTTACTGTGGCGAAGTAGTGATTCCAAACAGTTTAAAGACGGTGGGAGGCCATTCTGACCCCAAAGACTTGCTCTCCAGATCGTTCTGAAATGCTTAAATTGTAAGCCATGTATGTGGTCTCCACAAGGGTCTGCCAAAATGACCTTGAACAAGCTATTTAACTTTATTGGGCCTCCGTTCATCCATCCATAAAATATTAGTGCACCTATTTCAAGGGGTTCCTTACGAATTCAATGAGATAACATATGCCTGGCACATGGCAGATTCTCAGTAATTGTTGGTTCCTTTCTCCTCCTGCCCCCTTCTTTTTTCTAGTCTGAAATGGTCAACACCTGCCTTTGATACCAGATACTGATGGGTCCATGGTGGGCGGCAGAGCCTCTTTTTGAATTTTCCCTCCCCCCAAAAATACCCTCAGAGACAGCTGTTCCTTTGAACCACTAGCTCTCAGATATTGCAAGGGACTTTATAGTGGGTAGAGGTGGTTGTGAAGATCGTCAGTGTTGGAAACTAGAGTAACTGTGGGACTTGGTGGTGTTGCCTGTTCAGGATCTGCGTGTGCTTGATCTGAGAATGACAGCTCAGCTATCTCCTTCCTCGAGGGGCTTTGTCCAAAGGAGCCCATTGGAGAAAAGAAAGCCATCCCGTGCGGGAAATGTCCATTTGTGAAAATGGAACTTTGTCAAACAAAGGCTTACAAATATCCTACCGTATTTTCAGAATGAGAATATTAAAAAAGAAACAGGTGCTCAGTCTTCCTGTGTGCGTTAGGCACCCCCAAAAGGGCTAACTTTTTAAACTGAGTATAACAGAGTGAAATCCAGGGAGCCACACCCACACATCCGACACTTTGTAGGTAAAACACACATTTGTCTGTTTTTACGTATGGTTTTTGTTTTGGCGCTAACACTGAAAATGGAGTCGCTTTTATAAAGGCCTTAGTAAGTTGCCCCGGAGAAGTAAGAGAGGTTTCAGGGCACCACCGTTGGCAAAGAAGAACTTGTACTGAGATCTTTTCTCCCAGCTAAATCCAATGAACCAAAGAAAACCCAGAATGAACCCTTAAAATTGTGCATATCATCAAATTTGCATAAAACCTTTTCGGATCTTCTTAGTTACTGTTTTGGAATCCACCAACAGGGATATTTAGTCAGTTTTTTTTTTTTTAAGATTTATTTATTTATGCATTCAAGAACTGGGGTACAGACCTGAGGTGTGAGGGGTGAGAGGATTCACCAGAGACAGAATGGGGAGCAGAACAGGCAGATTAACCAAAGTACACTGCTGAGGGGAGCAGCGGGTGAGTCAGGAGAGGTCTGCTGCACCATGTGGGTAGCTCCCTGGCTGGGGATCGAACTCGTGCTGCAGTGGCTGCTGATAGCTTCATAGGTTGTGTCTTAACCCCTTGCGCCACCAGGGAGGCCCCCAAGTCAGTTTTAGAGTGGAACTAAGAGGGAGGCTTATTTTGCCCTGTCCAACCCTTTTATTTTGCAAATGGGAACCGTAAGACCTCCAGAGGTCACGTGGCTAGAGTTCCCTTCCTTATTATCACCCCCTCTCCTGTCATCCATTGTATGTGCTTCATCATCTCCCTGTAAAATTGTTAGCGTTCAAGAGCGCTAGCTCTAGCCCCCACGAGTTTGGCTCTCCTCAGCATCACACAGTGGGTAATTCAGTCAGTTCCATTCTTAATCTCTACGAAGAATGGCTTCTTCCCCACAGAAATTATTAGAGACCACAGTGCAGGGGTTACGAAACAAGAATGTTGCCTTTAGTGACTTATTTCTTTAAATGATACGATGCAAAATTTTATGCCCAAGTTTAATATTGGAACTTATCTCTTGGGAGTGGAAAAAAAGTATTTGTGAATCAGCAGTGAGATGACTGAGCTCCATCAGAACAAAAAGACGTTCTAGTTCTGTGCTTGAGGTAAACGTCAGGGATTGAATCTCTACCTCCTCTAAAAGCTATTTGGCAACTCTTCACTGTGACCCAACATTCATCACATATTCGTTGAGCTCCTACTATGTTCCTAAGCGCTAGGCTGCACAAGGGAACAAGACAAAGATTTCTGTTTTCGAGGTTATGTCTTAATATATATTTGTAGAACATGAGTGAACTATTGCTCCCCGACACAAAATTACTCTTGGACAGCATTCGAGTAAAATTATGTTCTTTTTCTTAAAAAAAAAAAAAAGAAAGAAAGAAAGAAATCATCTCCCTTAAAATAAAAAGGTCTGGTTTCCCCAGAAAATGGCTTTTGAGTCAAGTTGCATGAAATTTGGCCCAACACTGCCGCCTTGCGGCTGCTTGAAACAGGTGCACAGCTGGGCCAGGCGTCTTTCAAGTTTGCAGGAAAGTTGCTCTGTTTTTCAGGGGAAGCCTTTGCCACATGGTTACCTAACGTGGGCTCTCAGACTCTGACTCCTGTTTTTGTAACAGAGCGACTGGAAGGGCTCGATTGCGTTTGTAGTTGGACACCGAGTCGAGGATGATCTACTCATTGGTGCCCTCGCCCAGGCGGTGCAGATGCCGCAGCGCAAGCTCTTCAGTATGGTTTCCTGGCGAGACATTCTCCAGCAGGTACCTGTCACCTCCTGCCCCAAGGCCCTTGCAGACCTTTTGTTTAAGATCATAAAATAAAAATAAAATCATTCCGTATACCCATCCTTGGGCTCTTGCCTATATTTTGGCAGGTTCTTTCACACAAACCCTTAGCGAGAGCAAATTGCATCATTTAATGAAGAAGAGTGATTTTGTTGTTGTTGTTCATGAGTGTTGCCCTCTGAAGAGTTGCTTATTTAGCAAAACTTTCTGAGGCTCTATCTTCATAAAAGGTTTCATAGGAAGAAAAGGTGAATCCGTTTCATGTTCTAGGGACTTCCATAACTAGCTACGAAGATGACGTGGCTGAACACGTTGCTACCCGTCCTAGGGCTGAGGGCAGTGTTAACAGAGAGAAACTCCATTAGGTGGCACAGACTTGCACTGTCGCTACATTTTATGTAAGCATTTCACTCACCCAGTGACAAGTTCCTCCATGCCAGGTCCCCCAACCCCTCAAAGTCAGTTGGGTACTTGAAAGTTACATGCATTGAACTGTTCTCTAAGTCAGCCTGTCATTTTCGTGATCGATGATTTTCATTTTCTTCCAGATCAATGAAACAAATGCACTTCTTGGAGCTACATCTAAAAGGGCAAAGAAACCTACAGGAGTTAATCCTCCTTTGTATTACGAGGTAGGTGAGGTATTCACTGAGGAGATCTTTGTCACCTTCAGAAAATGAGAACTGAAGTAACACTCTGAGAGTCGCCTGGTGGCTCTTGCGTGGAGCTGTGAGCTCCAGACGCTTGAAAAATCTGCCTCCCTTTTGCTGCAGCCCTGCTCTGGGGGTAAGGCTGGCTCAGATGGGCTACCTACCCCTGCCTCCTGTCCAAGCATACACACCAAATTTTTCTAGGCGAATGTGCTTGGCCGTACTTTTTCATGGTGGTTGTTACATACTTATTTGTGGCATGGGATGGTACCAGAAGGTTGTATTGTGTGTTGTAAAGTGTTAGTTTCATCCTCGAAACAAATGTGAAAATGCCCCAGAAGGTGGTTTTCTTACAAAACGAGGTACAACTGGACCAGTTTTACATCAGTCTGTGAGTTTTGTGCCTATTTGACCCCCTTCTGGAGAAAATCACGATAATCCCCAGATCAGTGGTTCATCCCCTTGCTGCAGCCGCTCCATACAGAGTCCAGCCTGGGCGGCCAGTGGCTTGTTTGGAGGACTTAGACCTTAGGCTCCGAACAAGGGAATTTCTTCTCATCTTTCCTTGTTAATGTCTAACCTACAGCTGATAAAAAACTAAGAACCCAGTGATCAATTGGAAATTCACTTGAAATCTTGCAGGGACAGTTTTGTGGCTCTGCAGACGGAAAGCAGAAAGATTTCTGGAGTTTTCTGAGATGCACTTTCTGCACCTTATCTTGGTGATGACTAATGAAGGTCTTGGGTGTCTCAGATCTTGGAGGATTCTCTGATGGGCTCTGTCTGTTGCCTGAGAGCTATCGGGGCGCGCCTCATTGATTTATTCGAGGTGGACAATAGTGTGGGTTTTCTTGCATGAACTCTTAGGACACTCCTCTGGCTCCTAGGGAAAGCTCAGGCTGCGGGAGCCGGATCATGCCCCCTCCAGCGCTGGGCGCGCGGTTCTGCCTGGGCACCAGGGCGGGAAGGTCAGGTGATGCTGGCTTTAAACCCTGGGAGATTTCTGACGAGGTAGCCCTGGAAATCCAGGTCCGATTCTCGGGCCTGGCATCAATTAGCCCCCAACGGACTCTTTCTTCTTCAAAGATGCTCCGTGAACATCAGAGATGATAACAGGCGGGTTTTGACGTCTCATCCGGGGCGGACACTTTGGCTTGGATGTGGGCTCGCTCGGGGCGCAGGCCCTGGGCGCACCCGGGCGCATCCCGCGCCCACATGTGCTGCGTCGCCGGCCTGCACGTCGGGGCCCGCTCACATCTGGCTCCACCGCGTTCCTCCACCCGAGCAACGAGCCCCCCACGCCCGCTCGCACACCCGCCCCTGAGTGGTTCCAGAAGACACGGGAAGGCAGGGCGCGGCCGCAGAGACTGGACCTGGGCTGCACCAGACACGCATCGCGTCAGTCACTGCTGCAAAAATGCTTGAAGAACACCCAGCACACCCCGGCCCCTGGCCCGCGCCCGCCCGAGGCGCGATGCGCAGCTGGAGTGGGGGGCGCGCCCCACCTCTGCGCGCCCACGCTGGGCCCCCGCTGCAGAGGCGCGACTCTGTTGCCCACCACCTCGCCCTGAGGGAGTCCGGCGGCCTGGGCAGCGCCGGGAGAGCTGGATGTGATGGGGCCGCCAAAAAAGGCCGCGCGGGCCGGGTGCTTCGGGCGTCCCCGGGGTGCGCGCGCCTCAAGCGGCTGTTGGGGAGACCATTTCTGCAGAGCCAGTGCCTCGGGGGGCGTCCTCGGAGCCTATTAGCTGGCGCTCGATTTCCTTTCTCCAAGGAAGCAAGAGCCAGACCGCCAGGAGAGCACAAGCTCGCCAAATCGCGCCTTCCGTGGGAAATGCACAGCGCTGCGTCTGCAGTTCAGCCTCCTTTGTGGGGTGAGACCTCCAAGCGGGTCTTGCCAAACCCTCGCCCTCCTGTCTGCTGCTCTCGGCAGGTAGTCTCGTGGGCCTCGAGCAGAGGCACCGAGTCCTGCCCACGTGAGACACAGGCCAGCTTGGCTTTCGGGTCTCTTAACCTGCAACCGATTAGGAGCAGCAAATTAAAGCGAAACTTCGCCGCCGCGCAGCTGCACCGCCGAGCAGTAAAGCGGTACCAGAACCGCAGTCCCGGTTTTCAATAACCCTGGAAACGTCTGGGCGAGCAAAGAGGCGCATTCCTGAAGGGTGTGCTCAGGCTTGGATGGCTTGGTGTGTGTACACACGGCCTCGTTCTGCAATTGTGTCATTTCCCCTGAAACGTTAGAATTTCATCTAGGCATGGTATTGTATATATGAGGGAATCTTTATGTAGAAACCACCGTGCTTTGAAAGCCTGTTGGGAGCTGTGTGAAGGCCAGAAACCCAGAACCCCAGCTCCCCAGAACCCCAGCTCCCCAGAACCCCAGCTCCCCAGAACCCCGGCCCCCCAGAACCCCAGCCCCCCAGAACCCCAGCTCCCCAGAACCCCGGCCCCCCAGAACCCTGGCTTCCCAGAACCCCAGCCCCCCAGAACCCCAGCTCCCCAGAACCCCAGCCTCCCAAAACCCTAGCCCTCCAGAACCCCAGCCCGATTGTTCATTCACCTTTTCCTGTTGGAGACCGTGTTTTGATCTGGAGGAATCGACTCCCAGGACTCGGTGGGAGCAGAGCAAAACCTTCTGCTTTGTGTCTAGTCCTAGGAATGTGAACTATTACTTTATTTTATTATAAGTATAACTTAATATCAAAGATGAAAACCATGATGACCCCAGACATGTAAGCCCAGTCTAGTCCATGACCCCACTCAGGGGCGTGGACACATGTGAAAACAGTGGGACACAGGTTGCCTGTATTATGTAGTGACCAGTTTTACCAAATACCAAACAATAACAGGGACATTCTGGCATCAAGCCCCATCCGGACACTCGGGATTGGGGCTGGGGGTGACTGTTAGAAAGATGTTCCCCTCAAGAAGCTTAAGGACTAGTTAGAAATAAAGGAAAAGAAAAAAAAATGCCTATAAATAAGACACAGTAGGTTTTCGATAAATGTCTGCTGAGTGAATGACACAGTGCAGAGATTGGTCAGACGGTTTGTGGGCTTTCTAAGGAGGTGAGGTTGCCTCTAGTGGGGGCGGGGGGCTCAGAGGAGCAGTTCTGCAGAGAAGGTGGCGTCTGGAGGGAACGCCATATCACAGTTCAAAGGAAATATCAATGTCCCCGCTGTACATACAGGGAGAGGGCGGCGTAGAGAAGGTAGAAATGCACATTGGAAAATCGAACAAGTTGGATGGCTCCACGGTTAAGTGTTTCCACTTGACCTCAAGCCCAGCACACTCTTTCACTGGGCTCTAAACCATCTTCTCTGGGATGGGAAGGTCTTGGCGTTCAAAAGTGGAAAAGAGCACTGCAAGTAACAGAAACCACTCAAGCAAGGCCCCAGAGGAGGAGCAGACTAGATGAGTGTGTACTCAGTGTGTAGTTATTGTACTCAGTACAATAGACGTGAAATAAGAGGCAGATCCTGTACATATTTTCAATCATGCCTTCACAATCCTAATACAGAAACTATGAGAAAACATTTCAAATACTGGCGGAAAAATCCACTCTTTCAGATTCATTAAGTTTTTTTTTATTCTATGTTTATCCTTCACTTAAGCATATCTGCACCACTGTTTGTCTCTATGTGTGTGCTTGGTGGCCCACGTGAAGAATCTGACCTGTTCCTTTGGGGGTTCGGGGCAGGGTATACTCAGTACCGAGCAAAATTTGAGAGGAACTTATTAACAGTCACTCCAAACCAACTGAAGTGTTCCCCAGGAGGGAGATCTCTGTGTATCATGCAGGTAAGGCTTCTCCCACTTACAATTAAATCTGGTACGCAGTGACCAAGTGCCATAAAAGAGCTGTACAAGCTTTATACATTGATACTGTGACTTTGATAAATTGGGAGGAAAAACTACCAATTCACAGGGCTTTATTAATTCAGCTTGTCTGACATCGGCGTCAACTGTCCTAAAAATCTGAGATTCCACCCGTGGGCCACTCCATTTCACGATGGTGCTCTGTGTGCCTCCTTGCTTAGACGTTAGCCTCTGGGGCCTCCCTGGTGGCACAAGGGGTTCAGCACAGCACTGTGAGGCTATCCACAGCCTCTGCAGCACGAGTTCCATCCCTGGCCCTCCAGGGAGCTACCTACATGGCACAGCAGACCTCTCCTGTCTCGCCCGCTGCTTCCCTCAGCAGTGTATTTCAGTCAGTCTGCCTGTTCTGCTCCCCACTCTGTCTCTGGTGAATCCTTTCACGCCCCCACATCTCTGGCCTGTACCCCAGTTCTTGTATGCATCAATAAGTAAATCTTAAAAAAAAAAAGGAAAGAAATTAGCCTCCATCCACACATGGGCTAAGGTTTTTGTGCCTGTCTGTGACTTACTCAGAAAGAGCAAGTCAGCTCCCATGCACACACAACTCACAAAAAAACAAAAATCTGCTGAAACAACACCATCTTTAAGGCATAGAAAATTTTACTCCCTCGTTGGTGGCTCACCTATTAAAAAAAAAAAATCAATTCAATAAAGAACATGTACAATCCTAAAGATGATGTGATCCTGTATAATTTTATAAATGCACATAATTATTAATTTTCATCTTTGCTCCTGTCAGTAAAAGAAGTAAGACCTCACTTTTTAATTGATACTTTGATGGGAATATTTCTGTGCCCTTTTCTCTTGGGATATCAGTGGAAACGTTAAATATGGAACTGTTTTTCTGATACTAGATTTGAGGGTCATGAACCAAATGCAGTTTAAAAAGATCACAGAATGCACATTTTATACCTTCAGATCTCATGAGTTTCACCACATTTTTCAGATACTTTGCCCGGTGCTGGGATTAGCGTCCTCAGACGAGATAGGTCCATCTTTCTACTCCTACCCCTGGGCGTGTAGATGTACTGTCCAGCTCTTTCCCCAGCATGTATTCCAAATAACTCACTAGTAAGAACACAGACTTAATCATAACCTAGTTTCCATCCTTTTCCAGATCCCTAATATGAAACTCATCTCTTGGACCGTGTCTCAGATTAACGGTCTATTCAGTAGAACGATAGGCCCTTTTTTTTTTTTTTTTTGGAGTGGGGTATGAACCCTTGTCAGAATGAAAAATGGAAAATCCATGCTTCAGAGATAGGAACAAATAATATGTGGAAACATTTAAGAGGTTTGAAGTTATTAAAATGGCAGATCTCCTGGGAGCAGAAAGAGCAAGTATGTCATGGAAGAAGCAAGGGGGGAGGCAGGAAGCATTCGCTGGACTTTTCAATCCTGCATTTTAAAACAAAACACAAAAATTCCGGAAGACTTGGAAGCTAGCCAACCTAATGCTGTTATTTCGTAGAGCTTAGGGACGCACCAGGAAATTACAGGCCAGTTAGTTTAACTTCACTCGTAGGAAAAGTATTAAAAACTGCTGCAGGAGATCGGGTGAAAGGATGCTTAGAAAAGCACAGCTTGATGAAGGCGAGGCTGGCCAGCGCGGTTTTCGGAAAGGGAAGGTCGTGTCTCGGGAACTTGTTGAAATTCTTTGAAGCTATTATGGCCGGTGCAGCCTTCAAAGGCTACGGCGAGGCTGGGGACCTGCCTGTCGTTTCCTTCCCACATCAGTCCCTGAGGGATCCTGGGAGAGCACAGCCCTCCTCAGCGCCTTGCGCTCCAGGGTTAGAAACCACTATCGAAAGAGCAGAAAATAAGCTCCGATGGAACGTTTTCCAAGCTGGAACCAATTAATACAACCTGATATTTATAAATGTAAAATAGTGACTTGGAACACAATTCAGGAATATTGAGCTGGAACAAAGACGCACAGCACTGGGGCTACAAAAACGATCTGGGCATCACGGTGCCAAAACCTGGCCTTCGGAGGCGTTTCTCACCCAAGGAAGGGACGACGAGGAGGACTCGGGGTGCTGGAAGTGTGTGCAAAGGACCGACAAGAGTCACAGCGGAGTGACTATTGTCACGATGAGAGCAAGAGCAGTCAGATGCGTGAACCAGCCCAGCGCTGGGATTTCCGCGGAGGTCCTTCCTGCCAGCAGAGGATGTGCAGCCCAGGCTGGTCACCCAGGGGGCAGGAGCTCAGGACTCCGCAGTGAGGAAGGGCTCCCAGGGTGTGGAAATGTTTGCCTCTCAGATCTTAAACCTGAAGCTCTGTTTTCACTGAAGAGCGCTACTCTAGCACGGCCTTCAGAAAGACCCCAAGTGTGCCCTCCAGCTCTCTGCCAACATAGAACACAGAGCCAGCCCATGTGGCAAGTCATGGGCAGGCCACAGGGGAGCAGTATGACAGCGAGGAGCCTAGGATTCAGCCGCAGGGAGCCCACACCACGCCAGGGTCGGGGCCGGCTGGGACTTGCAGTCAGTGGGCAGATGGCTGACCAAGGCAGAATTGCGGGACACAGACATCAGTGGAGAGGCAGCTGTGAAAATGAAGCAAGATTCAGCCATCTCTGCTTCCCCCAGATCGTGGCTGAGGTGGGGCCCGGAGCCTCTCAGCCACGACTTGCCACAACTGGAAGATGTCAGGGAAGGGGTAGAAGACTGTAGCAAATGTTCCTGTGTCTCACACTGAATATCCCACCTTTATCTACGGCAGTAACAGTCACCATTTTTTAAGAATTTACTTTATCCCAAGTCTTGCATGTTGGGTATTTCATCTGCATTAACTGAGCTAATGTTATCAATGAGCTACCAGGAGATACTTAGAAAAGCTGTAGTAGCAACACCTGAATGGGGGGAGCCTCGCCCTCTAAAACACAAGCGGCATCGTAAACCAATGTTACTTCAATTTTTTAAAAAAGATTTATGTTTTATTTATACAATAGTTGGGGTACAGGCCAGAGGCACAGGAGGGTGAGAGGATTCACCAGAGACAGAGTGGGGAACAGAACAGGCAGACTGACGAAATACACTGCTGAGGGGAGCAGCGGGGAGACAGGAGAGGTCTGCTGCGCCATGTGGGGATCTCCCTAGTTGGCAGGAATCGAACCCGTGCTGCGGAGGTTGTGGACAGCTTCACAGGCTGCGTTCAACCCGTTGCACCACGGGGGAGGCCCTACTTCAATTTTTTAAAAAAGAAAGGCGGTGGCGGTCAGACAGGCTTAGTCATCCCTTGACCTGGAAGCCTCTGCTCTTTCTGTGTGTCAAACAAGCATTAAGGATGAGCAGTTTAGATTCCACAAGTGGTTGTTATGGTTTAACATTTCTAGAACACAAACTACTGTTAGTTATTGGGCTTAAGCTTTAAGCCTCTCAGTAGCTCTGCGATATGTTTGTTTTTCCCTATTATGTAGATGAAAACAATGAAGGGATCTATTGGCAGATGGTGAAGGCCCCAAACAACTTTAGTCAGTTTTGGTTTTTTTTTTTTTTAGTTTTTATTTATTTGTGCATACAACAACTGGGGTATAGGCCAGAGGTGCAGGGTTGGGGGATGAGAGGACTTACCAGAGACAGAGTAGGGAGCAGAACAGGCAGACTGACTGAAACACACTGCTGAGGGGCGCAGCGGGCGAGGCAGGAGAGGTCTGCTGTGCCCTGTGGGTCAGCTCTTTGCTGGGGATCAAACTCAGGCCTCAGTGGTGATAGCGCTGAGACTCAACCCCTAGGTCCCCAGAGAGGCCCTGTAGTCATGTTTTTTAACCAGGTTGATGAGTGACTTCTGCCCAAACTTCTGGCTCAACATCAAGAATTGTTCATTGGGCCTCCCTGGTGGTGCAAGGGATTAAGCGCTGCACTATGAAGCAATCGCAGCCTCTGCAGCACGAGTTCAGTCCCTGGCTGGCCAGGGAACAACCCACATGGCGCAGCAGACGTCTCCTGTCACGCCCGCTGCTCCCCTCAGCAGTGTATTTCAGTCAGTCTGCCTGTTCTGTTCCCCACTCTGTCTCTGGTGGATCCTCTCACCCCCCGCATCTCTGGCCTGTGCCCCAGCTCTTATATGCATAAATAAATAAATCTTTAAAAAAAAAAAAAGAATTGTTCATTTTTACAGATCCAAAAGTGTTTGAAAAATGGAGTCTTAGCGCCATCTAAGCTATTTTGTGCTGTCTCCCTTTGCTTTCTCCTCCCTTCCAGCACCGCACCTCGGCTAAGGGGGAGGGTAGATACTCCCCGCAGTACATTCCTCACTCAGCAGACACTTGGGAGTTCCTGTTATATTCTGGGTGATGGGCACAAAATGACTTAAACCTGGCTTAACTCTGCCCTCAAGAGCACTGTCAGTTTTGTAAGCAACGTATTTGTTTCCTGCTGTTTAATGAAATTTGGTACCTTATAGCAAGTCTGATGAAGAAGTTATGTATTTAATCTCTGGTGATAATTGGGTCTGTTCCTCATTGAGCCTTAGCCTCCTCTTTCAGTCAAAAGGGTGTTGGTCCCCAGATAGCAACCGTGGGAAAGAAGAGAGTAGCAGGGCTGGAGACTCACAGGTCAGAGGCAACAGAAACACAGAGATGTAGAAACACAGAGACATAGAGACACAGAGATACAGAGATATGGAGACACAGATATAGAGACAGAGACAGACACTGATATACATAGACACAGAGATCTAGAGACACAGAGATGTAGAGACAGAGACATAGACAATACAGACACAGAGACACAGAGACATGTAGACATAAGCAGCCATGTATCCCTCAAGGGAGAGAAAATGTAACTGGAATTGCAGTTTGATAACAGCTTTCATGTGGCTACCTGTATTTAATGTGACCTCTGTTTCTGACCTTCTCTTTCCTCCATCTTTGGTTGCAAGGAAAGGTAGAAATAACACCAAACTATTGGGGGAGAGTTGATTATTAGAGAGAAATGCATTTATATGTATTGAAAGTCTACTTTGCATACTAAGCACGCAATGAATGGTAACCTGAGTAAATGAATTTCAGAAAGATATATTTCTATTTCACAAGCATGATCTCCCAGTGACACCCTCGCACCTTATTAAATGGCATGCCGTTGTGAATTGACTGAACGATGATCTCTGCATGCAGACCTACCTTTGATCTCTGCATGGAGACCTACCTTGGTCTTTCCGTGGCACCTGATGTGCAATGAAAAATTTAGTAATTTAAACATAGGCACCAATCTGACAAAAAAATCTTATCCCAAATAAAAGTTGTCCAGTAAATACTTTGCTTTAAAATTATGTATTTAAACGCCATACTTTTTTGGATGACCATAGTCAGAACCCATTGAGATCTGTGGGGCTCCAGGGGTGAGCAGGGCCGAGAGGGTGTGGCCTGTGCTAGCAAGGTTATCATTGTGCTGATTAACCTTTGTTCAGCAATTTACATGAAAAAGACTCACCCTCATCCAGCTTCATTCATTTGGACCCTCATTCATCAGGATGTCTTTAAGGAGATTGCCTTCTTTATCAGAAGGGACCGGTAATTATTCTGGGGACCTTTCCTTATTCTGAAGTCTTAAGATACTATCCTTTTATTTCTCTCTGGAGCTGCAGAAAAGCAGAATAGAGTCCAAACAAAAACATGTGACACAGTCAACGGGCCACCACTGCCGGGTTCCACGTCCTTTATGAGGGCCTGGTCCTGGATTGCATTCTCAAAGATTCATTTTAGGACTATCACTGAGGGGAAAAAAGGGGATAAGTCCTATCTGGACTTAATGCAAGAGGATAATATATTACTTTTTGCAACTAATAAAATTTCAGGGACTGACAGCAAATTTCTGATTTGCTTTTCCCCCAGTAAAATGTCTGTTTTGAGTTATGCAGAAAGAATTCTTCTTCCTGCCAACTTGTTTCAATTCCCCATGCAAGACCATCCACAGGACAGTGTCAGGGGTTCCTGTAGAGGTTTATTTCAGGATTCCTCAATCAATGGAGGAACACACTCTCTCTCTCTCTCTCTCTCTCTCTCTCTCTCTCTCTCTCTCTCTCTCTCAATCTCTCTGCTGTTTTTGAGCATGCTGCAGAAAATGCCCTGGATTGGTTAGGTTTGTATGTAGGGCTTTCCCTTTCTGAAAGCAGAGACAGGTATTAGTCATCAGATGGGGACAGGGGCTTTCTGGGTCTCCCCGGCTAGTGTCCTGTTTTGTGCAGGCCCGCCCCGTGCATAGGTGGGGCGAGCAATTACCGTGTGATGTGATTTAAGAGGTGCTGGAAATCCTGCCTGTCTGAAAATAGCCCCTCCACTGCCTGTTGAGTTCAGGCGCCGCGTCCCAATACTCTGGCTGAAACGCAATCAAACTGAATTTTCAGGATGTTAACCCATGATATGTGAACGCTCGCACTCCCAGCATGCATGTGTTTATCAGAGATGAAAGCTAGACCCTGTGGGGATGTACATCTGGACAGGGAGGTGAGGGAAGAGCCCAGGCTTAGGGTGAGGACGCAAGTCACCGCAGCCACTTTTGCATAACCATGGACGTGACTAAACTGCTTCCATGTTCATTCATTTATTCAGCCAGGCAGGCAGTCGTGTTTGAATCAGTGTCTTATGAAAGATGACATCTTCTCAACAGTGTTTTTCATGAGCCTCTTAAGGGAAACAAGACTAATAACAACAATAATTCACATTTGTATGATTTTTTTTCCATTTTTCATCGAGATAATGTTGGTTTTCCATCATTATTTGGATATTGGAAGTATAGGATTTTAGGATCCCTCCCCTGTGGCCCCTTTTGGGGTGCTGTTACCATAGTGCCCCCGCCATGGGAGCACCCGTGTTGGGTGGAACTTTCTAAGAGCACAAAATACTTTATTTTTTTTTAAGATTTATTTATTTATGCATACAAGAGCTGGGGTACAGGCCAGAGATGAGGGGAGGGGGGTGTGTGTGAGAGGATTCACCAGAGACAGAGCGGGGAGCAGAACAGGCAGATTGACTGAAGTACACTGCTGAGGGGAGCAGCGGGTGAGTCAGGAGAGGTCTGCTGCACCATGTGGGTAGCTCCCTGGCTGGCCAGGGATGGAACTCATGCTGCAGAGGCTGTGGATTGCTTCATAGTGCGATGCTTAACCCCTTGCACCACCAGGGAGGCCCACACAAAATACTTTAACAATGCAAATGAGGGGCCTCAAAGAAGTGAAGCAACTCCCATAAAATACAGGGATCACAGCAAAGCTGAGGGAATCCAGGCCCGGACTCTGAAGCAAGGATCCCTTTGACTACGAGCTCTCGGGACATAGGCCCTCACGTCAGGGAGTGCACAGCCAGGCTCACCAGCTGCAGGTTTCATCTAAATAGGAGAGTTTTTCTGGTCCAGAGTTTTCTCTGGTGCCATTACTGAGGTAGCTTTTCTCTGGTTACAGCTTCTAAAAGAAACGTGTGTTGCAGGCCCCTTGCACACACACTGGGGTACAGAAATATCAGTGACTTTTCGTCATTCACATCGCTTCCAGAAAAAACAAAACAAAACCCTACTTAGAACACTGATGATTTTGCACAACGTTTTAAAATACAAGATAAGGAAAATAAGAATAAAAATGCGAAGTGGAAGAAAGCAGCTCAGTACAGTCTCTAGAAGCCCTTGGGGCCTAGGGTTATTTTGAGAGTAGGTTATACGTGATTGGGCATTATCCATGGCTGGGCAACCTAGGATTACACACCTCCTCAGCTGTGATAGAGCTTCGGTCCCGCTAGACTCTTGCCTTGGTAAGTGCAAAGTGCACTGAGTTGACTAGAATCATGTAAAATTTAGACTTAGGTGTTTGCATTTATCAGTAACCCTATTCAAATGTCATCTCCTTTGAGAAGTCTTTTCTGGATTTCCCTAGGCAAACTCCATCTTGCTGTGTTATATTGTGGCTGTTTGTTTGTGTCCACCTCCCCCGACTTCCTAGCGAATAACATGAGCGCAGAGCCACGTGTTATTCATCACTCAGACCGCAGCGCTCCAGGCTGGCTGTCCCAGGCTATTTTGATCACACATCTGATCAGTTTCAAAAAAAACAACTGAGCATGTATTCCATGCAAACTATGAGCCTGTGTGTATACAGAGGACAAGAGATAAATATGGATAAGAATACAAGCATGTTATAAATGCAGAAATCCTAAAAAAAAAAATTAAAGGATGAAATAAAGATAAATATAAATAGGAATTCTAATATGCCCCACCACCACCCTGCGCCCTATCACCATGGATAGTCTTCTGATCCCTGGGGTGCATTTAGGGGCCAGAGCCACTGGTTTCAGCAGATGGCAGGACATATACATGTTTGTGGACTGGGTACATGGATGAGTGAACCTTCTACATGTCCTCTCTTTGGCACATTAAATAATTCCCAAGGCACCGGTCACCATCTGCTTTGCCAGCCTTGGAGCGTACTGGCTCAGCAAAGTGAGGTTCGACCTGGAGGTCAGCCCACATCCAACCACCCGCCACAACACGCACCAGGAGGGCAGGTGGAAGCAGCAGCAAGGCTGGACAGGTGCACCTGGGCCAGGTAACACAGCTCAGTATGCCCCATTAACAGGTGCAGGAGCCACTGAGAAATTCCATGCTGGGAAATAACATGAGAGGTGGAGATATTGCGTCCACACGCAGGAAGAATTCTGTGGGGTGCATTGTCAAAAATAGTTCATCATATAGTACTTACACCGTATAGATAAAATTTATCATTTACCTTATTATAAAAACAATAAATGTTCATTGTAGAACATTTGGAAAATGTAGAAAGCACATAGCCCATAGAGTAGTAGGGAGGAAGAACCTGAAGTAAGGAAGAGGCATCTAGAACATTCCACCGTTCAGAGGTGTATGCTTCTTTAAAAAAACAAAACAAAACAGGAATGATACATGCTTTCCATCATATCCTCTTCACATATAATGTTAGTCTTTTCCTAAAATCATATTCAATTTCTATAGAATAGAAAGCATGTATCTATTCAATAATTCATTTAACCACTCCCTCTTTTGCTAAATTTAGCCTGTTTACCAATAGTTATGATCCTGATTGTTTCCTTATGAAATTTTCAAGAAGTGGAATTACTGAGTCAAAGTACATAAATCTTTTTTAAGGCTCTTGACACATATTGTCAAAATGCATTCAAGACAACTTGTGCCAATTTACATTCTTTCTAACAGTTCCAATTTAACCACACCCTCTTCAATGCCTTTTTTTTTAAAAAAAATCTTAGTCAATCTGATAAGCAAAGATGGTAAGATTGAACATTTAATCATATTTTTATTGGCTATGTCTTGTGAGCATGGAATTCATTAAAGTGAAGTGATTATGCAATTTCATTTTCAGATTTCTTGTGGTAATGGGAGGGGACCCTCCCATTATCTAAATTCAGAATGGGGAATATTTGCCTGAAGTGATTTCAAAATAGATTCTCGGTGCTGTGAGGGATGCAGAAGGGAAAACACTGTCCCCGGCCCCGCACAAGCTTGCGGTGCGCTGCAGAGAAAGGACGCGGGGGCTGACGAGACTGCCAAGGCGGTGCCTGCAGGACGAGCCTCATAGGGCATGGGGTGGGCAGCAGGACCAAGCAGAGTGACCTCCAACAAGGAAGTCCACCTGTGAGGGGCTGATGCCGGAAGCTGTTTGATGTGAACCTTCCTTGCCCCGCATGTCAGTGTTCTCAGGTCCACGTGCCTAAAAGCCAGAGAGTCACTACATGTGCCAGCTCCAGCTCCTGGCCACAGGGGAGGGGCTGGGGGAACAGGCCGGGTGCTCTGAGCCTGCGCTTGGAGAAACACAACCATGCCCACGTCTACATGCCGCTCGCTGGGCCAGGAAAGGGTGAGCCTTCCTGATCCACAGTGAACTCTCGTCCACATGCTGGACCCCATCAGCATCCCCCAGAACTAGACCACTCTCCCTCCTCGCAGTCTCCAAAGCCCAGTGTTCTTCCATCCTTCCATCCCGACGTCCTTTCAGGGACCCCAGACTATTAAGGGGTGCGCCCTCTGAAAGGATTCAGCCATCTGAACACACAAGGGCCCAAATGGGAGACTCTTGGTGTGAAAGCTACACTAGCTGGTCAAGGGGAGAGACAAAAGAGAGAAGAAAGGATTTCAAGTAACAGATTCCCAATAAAATGGTGAAAAATCATGCATGCCCTTGTGGACACATAAATGCCTGGCCAAGCAGGCTCAGGCCAAAGCGGGCAGCTGGAAAGCACCATAACGAGTCCAAGGCACGTATCAGCAGGAGCCACAAGAAAGGGGTGGGACAGCCTCAGAGCTGGGACGGGAACACCACGGCCACCGCAAGGTCAAGGTAGCAGCTGCCATCGTCTCTGCCAAGGACCAGGAGCAGCGTCCCCACGTGTCTCTCACCCACCGGCACCTGTCTCTCTCCTCCCTGCCACCTCAGTTGATCCACCTTACTCCTTCCCAACCACTCCATTCAGGGAGCGCTGTTCATGGCATGCTGGGAGGGAAGGATCATGATCTTAAGAAAAAAGTGCGTGATTGTCACAGAGCCGTGTGTGGCTGATACAAACCCTCAGTCAACACACATCTGAGCTTTCTGTATCGTTCGTTCACACGTCACCTAAGTGAGCTTCACGGGCCTTGGTACGTTTCGCAGGTATAGAAAACCCAAAGCCCTCCGAAGAATGGAAGCTTTGCCTGTTCCTTCTTTGGAAGAGTTATCCCGATAGGCGTTTCTGAAAGAGTCCTGGACTTTTTGACATGTGCAGATTAGATGTTCAAAATGCACCTCTCCTTCGGGAAATGCATCACGTTTCAAATCACACATGGCTGCTGAAGCACCGATCTCCTCCACCTTCCCTGTGTTTGTTATTGATGCTTCTGAAACTTCCTCAAAAGCCCCAAAGAGGTCTTAATCCCTGTCAAATGTTATTATGTTACTGACTTCCATGTCGTCTTGAAAGGGCTTGTTTATTTAGTTTCAGTGACTCCCTGTTCCTGCCAAATATTATTTCATTTCAGCACAGATGTAAGGGGCCCAATGACTGGAATTGTTTTACAGCCCTGACATTGTGGAGAGATGGATACCAGTTTAATTACGGGCAGCTGAAAATGATCCAGGAGTCACCTGCTCGCGGTATTCATCATCATCACCAAGACCTGCCCCCCGGGCTGTGGCTTGAGTGCGCTCCGAAGGCTTCATCCGCCTTTGGACAGTGTGAGCTGTTTGGACCCGTGTCTTCAGTCACCGCTCAATGTGTGTATAGACGGCTTCCTATTGCTCGATGATTTTTCTTTTCCTCTGCTCAAAGTGAGGAAATCTGTTCATCATTCCATTTTCTTGCCTATTTTGGGTCCCTCCTCATGGCCTTCTCTGGCCATGGCTTCCCTTCCCCTTCCAGCTGTTTTCCCAATTCTACCTCGTTGGAAAGTCTTCATAACTCAAAGAATGTGAATTGGATCGAGTGAAGGTGGACAGGATCAAGGCGTGCAGGGGCTGTGCCACAGCTGGCCCTCGATAAGTGCAGAAGGAATGAGGGAGGACCATGAAGGGGGAAAAGCAGGGCATGTAATTGCAGCGCACGCTTAAAGGTGGGTTTTCTGTGTGTGTGTGTGTGTGTGTGTGTAGAGGAAGGTGGGTGAGGACACAGAAGAGTGAGTCACAGGAGATTCCCTCTGGGGAGAGGGAATGGCCGAGGGGGTTGGGAAACCTTTCCCTTGTGCATCCTTCTGGTGCTGGCTGGACTTTTTTTTTGTTACCACAATGGGGGCCTGTTATACTTCATCAGTGATCTGTTAAGGACTTGATCTACCCAAAGGAATTTGATGCAAAGTAAATAAGAGTTAGGTCTTGTGTGTGGCAAAACCCTGTTTGCTCGGCTCCTGTGCTAACCCAGACTGAGTCCAGGTCATGGATTGTGCCCCAGTTCACTGAGAGCTTTAGAAATCCAGCCCTGAGTCACTGCCCCCAGGGCCAAGGGTTCATGTGAAGTCCTACCCTATTCCTCATCGCAGCTACTGCCGCAGATGCACGGACCTCCAGGATGGACCCTGAAACCCAAAGGTATTTTTGGCAGAACAGGTGACTGCCTGGAGCTCCTGGAGGGAAGGTCTCCCACAGCCCACTCCCTCCCATCCCTCCTGCCTTCTCTGTCCACACAAGAGCACCTCACTTTCTCCTCTCCCCCGCCCCCACCCCCACCACAGCCTGTGCTGGGCAAGAGAAATACCGACCCCAGGGCATTACCCTTCTTCAGAACTCACCTGGATTGAACGTGCAACTCTTTAGGTGATGAGTTAGCTTCTCCTTGTACCTTCTTGTAAGCACTGCAGGGAAGCCAAGCAATAGTCCTCTTGGGAGTCCTGTCTGTCCTACCTGTCACCTGTCCATCTGTCACTTATCTACCTATCATCTGTCTATCTCTGCCAGCCATCTGATTTACATATATACATCATCTGTCGTGCGCACACATAAATACGTGTGCATATATGAGTGTTTAGAGGTGTACGTGTACACACACTTGTATAGCGCAGTTTTCCATGGACACCTGTGGAGCAAGTCTTAGTGTTTGTCCAGGCAGATGCTGTGTTTTCTGTGACTGTGAGGCTGGAAGGGGGAAGGGAACTCAGTCTGTGGCTGGGCCTAACCCCCAGGCAAGGAAAGAATCTGGTTTATTTGGTATATTTTTGTTGGATCAGATCGGTGAGTAGTAAACATGACTTAAGGCTTTGAAACAGATCAGTGACAAAAAGGGAATGTTTCTCTTTCTTGGTGTGCTCAAAAATCACAAACCTTCCTTACAAGAGAGGGACACCCACCCTTGGCCCAGTATCTTCACGCCTCACACCCAGAGAAGCTACATTTCTCCCTGCACCCGCCCTTTCCAGAATAGAACACCTCAGGCAGCCCTGCCTGGACCTCCCCCGCACCCCACCCCGAGTCCCCGGCCCTGGCAGGCCCTTCGGCGTGGCCCGAGTGGGTCCAGGAGACGTGCGCATGCCTGGCCTGGCAACCCTTTTCTCCATTTTAATGAGTCTCATTTGCCCATAAGACTCGTTTCTTAAGTTTCTGACTCATGCCAGGCTCATTTAGTTGGGATTTTTGGCCGGATGAGTACCCAAGTTTTAACCCACATAGGAATGTTTTTCTGCCCAGTTCTGGAAACTGAAATTGCTCCTCAACACCGACCAGCTCCCCGCTGTCATTTCCTCCTGTATCCCTTGTCCTGCCGACACCTACCTACACCCTTGTCACTCTGGCTTGCAGCACACTCACACAGACACGCAGACGCACACAGGGGCCTCCAGAGACACACAGAGGTACACGGAGACGTACAGACACAGACACGCACACGGGCGTGGGCAGAGACAGACACCCAGAAACACACAGACGCACACACATACGCACACAGAATCCAGAGACATGCACGCACACACACACGTTAACTACATACCTGCCAAGTAACCCTCAGACTGCTAGGAGGCTGCAGCCTGGATTGTTATCTCAGTTTTCACAAGCACAGCAAGAGAGGGGACCGCTCTGCAAGGTTGTGCGAAAAGCTGCATTTCCGCTTTAATTCTGTCTCTTCTGCGGTGGTTTTTTTTTGTTTTTTTTTTCTCTTTCCTCCCCTCAGAGACTTATCCTTCAAACAAGAGTCCTCTAAGGATTTATTTCCCATCTGACACCAAGCTACTGGCTCCTGATTGGGTGGAATTGTGAATTATGGAGTGCGAGAAGAATCTTCAGTAGAAGTTAATTTGTAAACATCTTTCTTTGCTGCGCCTCTTGGCATTAACCCACATCACATAGAAAGTTTCAGTCTCAGATTTTGAGTGCGGCAGAGACTTGCAGTTTTGTCAACTACCCTGGGAATGGCCCCTCTCGTTCCCAAGGGGGACGCGTGGAGAGAAAGCAGCTGGTGCGTGCCTAGCCTCCCGGAGCAGCCCTGGGCAGCCCCAGCCTCTGCCATCGCTAATGGTGTCCCGAGCACGGCCTCGCCTTTCCCCAGGGGCCTCTGCGTGGGCAGCCCCAGGGCGCTCGGGAGGCAGGAGTGTCCCCCGGGCCCTCCCTGGCGCTGCCAGCTCATGCTCGCCCTACGTGGCGCCCCAGGGTGCTCAGCCATCGGGGTGACACTCCCCATCACTGATCTCCCACGTCAGGGTCAGGTTCCACTGTGATTTTGACGCCGGGCCAGATTTCTGTTTTGAGCCCAGCTCTCTACAGACTGTTGTAGGTGGACCAGAAATAACTTTTATGGTCTGCAAAATACCTTTCTCTTGGGATGTTTTGTTGTGCTCTGAGTACATTTTAACACAGTGAGGTAACACTCGCAGACTCGCAGAGACACGGGCCGGGAAGCGCCTCCAGAGAGCCCCATCCATCACCACGACGCCGGGCAGGCTTCACCCAAACCGCCCCAGACATAGGTAAATATCCTGTTTTCACAGGTCATCAGGAAGAGGCTCCACACGGCTCTCGGGCAGCCTGTTCCAGCGCCGGCTTCCCTTCAGCACCGTCATTATGTTGGTATTACAGGGCAACGCCCCACACCGGACCGCTGTGAACTTTAAAAAACCCAAATTTGCGTATTTTGAACCAGATGCCGCAGAGCAGCCTGATTGTCAGCACACATTTTAGCTGGGATTGAAAGATCCCATGCCCAACCCAATGCATCTGTCCTTGGGGTTGGATTCAACCGGGCGGCATTCGTTTTGCAGCAAATGCTTGAGGCTTGGCTCCCTGAGTGTCCCCAACCCCTGATCTGCACCTCTAATTAAAAGGCGAGGCTCTGCAGGTGCGCCTTGGTGGGTTCCTGGCCCCAGAAACCGCGGCTTTCTCTCCCTCAGCTGGGTCAGCGAGAGCAGGCCTGAAGGGAAAGCGGAGCTCGCTGCGTGGGGCGGGGGTTTCGCTCAGGCACACACCAAACCTCCTGACCCTTGGTTTGCACCCCAGGCCTGCAGCGAGGGCAGCTCCAAAGGACCCCAGCCCCCTGGCTCTCCCCTCTGCAGCCGCTCGCAGGAAGCCCCGACGTGGCCCAGTCACATTTTGGCAAGTGACCGTCCACGGGGCTCTGCAGTGAGATGCAGAATAGCCCTCTCCCTAGCTCTCCGCTGTTTCCCTTGGCAAAGCCCACGGTCACCAGCAACCAGATGGGTCAGGAAAACCCTGGCCACGCGCGGGCTTGAACCCAGACGGGCCGCGGCTCGCCGCGAGGCCCAGCGCGCCCCGGTTGTCTGAGGCCAGGCTCTGAAATTGACACCAGATGGGCCGGGAGGGGTAATTGCTCCGAGGGGGGAGAAAGACAACATGTCAGGACGTTTTAGTAACACCTAATTCATCCCGAGGTGATCCATAAATCTGATGGCCGCTTAAAAACAAAAGTCGAAAAATACTTGGGACCAGATTACTTCTGTGACAGCACTTCCGGCAGAGGTGAACTTTATTAGGGAGACAACATGAAGAGAGAGAAACACGTAACAACTTTTTATGGGATATTTTACGTGATTTTATTTTTTTTGCAGTAAATAAAGTGGTTACAGGGCCCCAAGGAGAAGGGCCCAGATGTTAGGGAGTTGTGTGAAATTTAGGGGAAACAAGCTGTAAAAAGCACAGTCATAAAGCAGGCTGTCAGTGCCACACATCTGGACAATACAGCTGTATGTTCCCGGGGCCTGTCGTCACCCAAAGAAAACTCAATAACCTCATTTCACCCCAATTAGGCCGCATACCAACAGGGCCAGCGTGAGCCCGCGAGCGGCGGGGAGCAGCCCTCGCGTGGCGCCTGTGTCAGGCAGTTTTGATCTTGCGTTTGAATTCGGTCACCAAGAAATAAGGGATGGCTCGCGAGGCCCTCCCCACTGTTCCCAGCCCGCAGGATCCCCGCCGCCCCAGTAAGTCAGACCTGGGAGGCCGGGACAGTGACTGCCCCGGGGCAGCAGCCGTTCTGTAGCTTGAACCCCACCTGTCAAGCACCCCACCTACTCCCCCCTCCCTTTTGGGGAGTCTTCACACCATTGTGGGAAGCACCAGGTTCAAATCATATTGCAAAAGAAGCTGGTTTTTAGACCGGCCAAGTTATGCCACTGGGCGTGAGCCCCCAAGCACGGCCTGCGGAGGCCCCTTGGCGGCAGGACAGACATCACCGATCATCACTGACAGCCTGTGCTAGAGGTTATAAAAACACCACTTCTCCTCTTAATTGTGTTTCTTCCCAGGTGTTAATAGCAGCGAAAACCATCATGGACGCCGGCGAGAAACTAACCTTGCCGCTGATAGGGAAACTCCTCAAATTCCAGCTTCTGCAGATTAAATTGAAGGACCAGCAGCGACGGGAAAATGAAAAGAAGGTACTGTGTGCCGGGGGGCTTGCTGAGGGCGCAGGGGGAGCCCAGCCAGCTCTCCAGGGCCTCTTTCTTCCTGCCTCCCATGGCTGGCTGCTCAGCTTCTCAAGGAAAAGGCCTTGAAGAGGTAGAGAAGAGGAATTCTGCTTCCTCAGAGACAAACCCGTACAAGCTAAGTTCCCTTCTGGAGAAACAGGGCCATAGTCAGGGCACGTGGCTGTGGCTGCGGCTGTGGCTGAGGCTGTGAGTATTTAGAGTCCAGTAACAAAGAAGGGACCCAAGAAAGGGAGAGAGAGTTGGGAGAAAAAAACAGACAATGGAGGAGTCCCCCCTGAAAAGTGAAGGTCTAACTATTTAAAGCAGTTCAGATAATATTGCATAGAAGCGCCTATTAAAGTAGTCGGCTGGATCTATACCCTCACGAGGAGGTGAATGTTTTAGCACAAGTCCGTCCCGGTTCCCATGGTATACTTCTAATTATTTCTTCACATGCAGATTTTTTTTTTTTTCATCGACTCTGCCCACCCAGGGAAATCCGTCTTGTGTTTTCCAAAGATTCATATTTTCACCCGAAAAATTACTGTCGATGCTTTTGGCAAAGTGACACCAGGTTCAAATCCATTTGCTATTGTCATTACTCACAAGACAAGTCATTTTTCCCCATCATGCCAAAATATCTTTGGAAAGGCAAATGCTTTTGCATGTACATGTGCAGTACGTGTGTGCATGGGTGTGTATATGAAGTGAATGTACGTGTGTGTTTTACTTTATGGCCCTGAATGGAAGAGGAAAATCAATTCAGGAGAGAAGAAAGGTAAATCATGTCCCAATAATACCTTCTTCACCTTTGCAGGACCCCCCAAATCTGGATTTCCTGTTTGAATTGGACTCTTGACAGGATAATTGTAGGGAAAAAAAATAATGATGCCACCTTATTTTTGAAATTTGGGGCTTTATGTTTTTCGAAGTGACGCGCTATATCACATCTCATTGAGGTGACACGTATTGTCCCCATAGTAGGTGGCAGAGTTTTTCATTTAGGGAAGATCTTTCCATCCCATACAAGAGATTTGTGCCTTAAGAAACACTCAGAGAAGTTGAGACTCGGCAAACAAAAAATTGGAAAATTTAAAACTAGTATAGGATCATCTTTTCTTGCCTGTTTAAATTCCATACTTGCTGGGACTTTGAATTATAAAAAGTGTAGTGTGAGAATTCCTGCACTTTCTGATTGTCTTCTGTTTTCCCTGAGCATCTATAAATAAACCTAATGTGCTAGCAAGTGTCAGCTTATTTGTTGGTCACCCATGTTAAGTCTCTAATTGTGCTAGGAGTAGGTTTTAGATTTCAGTTAACAAATTTCAAGCAACAAAAAAATTGAATATCCTGGCAGCTCGGGAAAGGTTTTTGAAGCTCACTGCAGTGTGAAAATATTGCTGTTCTTTTGCTCAGCACTTTTTTGGAAGTGTGAACTCTAATACGCGTAAGGGATTCTGAAGATATGAAAAGAATGTATTTGTTGAAAATTCAAGAGTTGTAAGGCATTAGGGCTTCAGTTTGAGATATACATAAAAGAGTAATAGATTAGTCAGAGAACACTGGGCAAATAAATCAGATCCATAATCTCATTTGATGCCTTCATTTAGTTTGCATTCCTGAGCGCCAGCCCCCAATTTCTGAATTTGGGGCTAAATAAATCGGTGAAAACTGATTGGAGTGGAGAGGGCTCCAGAAAATACTCAGGTCAGTGTTTGAGAGACGATATAATCTCGTTTCATCAGAACAACATTGCGCACCAGGTCAGTTGAAACAACTGTGGTTCATGCTTGTCAGCCAGGGAGTTTGGTAGGAAGCAAAATAAATATAAAGTATATAAAAGTCACGCCATGTTGTGGATTAGAAAATGAAAAAAAAAAAAAAAAAGCAAGAGAGCTTTCCCAAACTTGTCTTTCTAGAACAAGTTGAGATTCTGAGACTTCTCTGGGAGGGAGTAACAGTCTCTTTGGCTTTGTACTATCAGCTTGAAATCCATGTTGCTCCTTTCAAATGCTAATTATATTGCTTACATGTGTGCAGCTCAAAGAGTGTTTGAATCTTCTATGTTAAATATTTGGAATCGTATTTTTTTTTTAATTTTTTTTTTTTTATTAGAGGCATGCTTTATTTATTTATTTTATTTGTTTGTTTGTTTTGTTTATACATGCACTGGGTACAGTCAGAAGCGTGGGAGGGTGAGAGAATTCACCAGAGCCAGAGCGGGGAGCAGAGCAGGCAGAAGGACCGAAGTACACTGCTGAGGGGAGCAGCGGGCGGCAGGAGAGGTCTGCGCGCCATGTGGGACCCTCCTCCGGTGGCCTGGGAGCAGCCGGGGATCGAACCGGCGCTGCAGAGGCTGCGCGCAGCTTCGTAACCCAGCACTCAACCGCTGCGCCACCGGGGAGGCCCTGGAATCGTATTTTTAACAAGAAGGCTTACAAATATCCATGGCAGTTTACAGAAGATGCTAGGGAGAAGCAGACAAAAATAACTAATCACTAGTAGATCCTTGTCTTTCTCCCCAATGGTACAAATACAATGAATCGTTATGTATCAGTAGTTTATCCTGTTTTAATCAATCAAGACTTTTCTTAAAAGTAAATTGCCCAATGTATCAAAAATGCCATCACTTCAGATTGTCATTGGTACCACTTTGGTCTATGCTTCACGCTGTTTGAGTTTGGCCATGAAGAATTTTGTGGGCTAATCAATAATATAAAAAATAACACAAGGAAAGATATTTCTTAGAACAGTTTGAGATCTTTGCATGTCTCTATGAATATACAGATGCTGACTCTAAACGAGTTGTGTGTATAGGAAAACCTTTATCTTTCTGGAAATACCTTGCTGATTACTTCCAATATTGTTAGCACTTCGGAACTTCTGAATAAGAATCTCAAAATTAATTTGAAATTAGGTTTTGTGTTATCTTAAAGTTTGAATGAGAGCGTTTTGTTTAGAAATGAATTTTCCTCATGCACACCATCTCAAGGTATATCTTGCATTTTTGGTTCTACCATTATCAATTCATTAGCTTGATACATATTTATTGCAACATTTAGAGAAACAATGTGCTGGGTATATTTTCATGATAATATTAAAGTAAATTGCGTGATTTCTATTCTAGTCCCTGTTTTAATCTAGCCATCTGATTATTATATAGGGTACTGCTTTCATTTTAACTTCTTTTATAGCAACAACTTTTGTTATTTCCATTATAGTCATTTATTTCAAACCCAAGCACTTGATTATGAGTCAAAATATTTAAAATAAGGAGACTTTAGCTAAATGAAAACATTTAATCATCAAAAATGGATGAAAATTGCTATCACATGAAAAAAACAATAGCCATTCAGACAATCAGCCAAACTAAATCTAGTCTTCTGTGCCTTCTGTGTCTTCTGAGCTGGGCTTAGAACGGGTACACTTTTACAGAAAACAGCGGTGTATATTCAAGCTGTGCTTTTTATTCATGAATTCAAACAGCTAGTCCGTATTTTCTTGGATATTGTAAACAACTTTTTTTTTTTTTAAATAAAAGCAAATCAGTTCTTTCTCTTGCCAATGTAGATGCTTAGTACCGTATTTTGGGATGTACTAGAATTGAAGTGAAGGAAGATACGCTGTAAAGAAATGGTATCGGTAAACTTTCCTCAAAACAACTCAAAATTAATCGTGGCTAAATTTGATAAGATGCCATGATGAAACCACAAATGACCCAGAGCCTGTTCTAGCAAGGGGTGAGGAGAAATCAGGGTGTCTCTCGCAGACGGTTTCCAGCTTACTCCAGTTGAAACCCCGAAATGCTGGAACCCAGCCAATGTAATGCCATTTTTTGCGTGTGTTTTGTTTTAAAAGAAAGGCCATAGGGACATACCAGGAAATTACAGGCTGGTTAGTTTTGATTCAGTTGTGGTTAAAATCTTCAGAAACTATTTTAAGAAATCAAACAGAGGAAGAGCAGGAACTCAGTTTAGAGGGACCCATGTGGTTTCAGGAAAGAAATAACTTGCCTCACTAACTAGGTGGAATTCTTTGAGGCTGGATTATCAGAATGAGGTACTGTGAGTAACACTGTTGGATCTAAAGAGCTACAGAATCCAACAGTTCAGGGTAGATAACAATAATAAAGACTCTGTGCCTGACTTACTGGTTATACAGAACATTGCATTGGTAGGTAATTGGAATGCTTTTAATTAATGAAAGCATTTTCCAGACTTCAGGAAGAATGTAAAGAAACACTTTTAAAATAGTCATGATTTCCTATTAAAATAGCTAGTTACAGAAACAACAAATAATAATTAGCTAATGTTATTGTCAGGGGCTATACTAAGCCCTTTCTACATGTTAATAGCATTTAATCTCTCAGATGACTGATTCAGGTATAGCATCTTAGTTCCAGTTTGCAGATGTGAACACTGAAGGTTTGAAAAGTTGCGTTTCCCAAAGCTGAATTGAGGTTCCATTTTGGAGCTGGGAGTGAAACCCCAAAACTAGCAGACTCTAAAGACCCTGCTCGCAACCCCTCTGTGTACCCCTCCTGACGTGTCCCAATAAATATGCAATCCAGTGCTCCTGGCTCACAGCCAGTGGAATGCCTGCCCAGAAATGCTTCCCTGTAAGAGCGATGGCTTTGCTCGGTAACCTACCGACAGCCATCAGGCCCCGCCAAGCACATCGCACATGATATCCTGAGGTTGAAATTGGGGGCAGGTCAAGGAAAGGACCGGAGACAAAGGTCACGGACTTAACCAGCCACGAATCCCCAAGAGAATCCTAACATCATTTCCAGTTCTACTCCCCTGCCCAGAACTGATCTGCTCTCTGGGGCAACCTTTTGAACTAAATTTCTTAGTTATTCCAAACATCCTCACCCTTTCTCTCTGCCTTTCTCCACAGTGAGGCAAGATGATGTTGGGTGACCTGTTGCTCAGGTGTCTGAATCCACAGGACCCTGCAGGAGTCAGACACCAGGCAGGGAGCAGATCCTCCCCCCATCACATAGACATGGCCTTATTCTGATTCTGTGGATTAGCCATTGCACCCCAAAAATATCAAGGTGACCCACCAGGGCGTTCTGCAGGGTTCTACAGATGGCACCATTGGGTCACGTGAACCCAGCTGCCTTCCCAGGCTTACATTTTCTATACTACGGTAGCTTTTTGGAGAAGCAATATCTTAGCTCAATCTCAGGGGTTATATTTTCTATTTGATGGGGAGATCAGGAAGGATGGGGGGAGGGAGACTATGTAGAAAGTTTAGAAAAGGCAAAGCAAAACACCCATAGGGCCATAACCCCGGCACAATCAGCGTTAACATGTGGTATGTTTCCTTTCTGTTCTTTTCTGTGGATTTGTTTCTGAACATTGTTGTCATCATTGTGAAAATATTTTAAATCTAGTATGTTTTCAATTATAGTGTATCTTAATTCTTACTCATTATCACGGCATCCACACCTATCGCTGCTATTGGTTATGTGATACTCAGTTGCCCAGTACAAGCTCCCCTCTTGTTGAATAGCTATGTTCTCTCCACATGTTTTTTTTTTTTAATATATATATAAACATTGTGATAAGCAGCTTTATAGTGTATGGTTCTCCATGTCTTGGATAATTTCCTTAGCATAGGTTTAATGAAATGGATTAATTGGACCTCAAAGTGTTCTCCATAATGTTCTGTTTCCAAAGTAGGTTCTAGAACTGTAGAGATCCAGTTCTCCATTTAAAAACAAGAGGGACCTTAGTCAAATAACTTGGAAATGTCTGTATTCTTTCTCTCTCTCTCTCCACACATATATATACACACACACACACACATACATACAACTCTCCTATGTACGATTTAACTGCACATTGCTTTATAAAAGATGAAGGGCTTTTGTGAAAATAAATCTCTCAACCTTATTTGAGACCACACATTTCTTTCAGTCTATCCATTGGCCCATCACCAGCTGGGGCCAGGTTGATAGGATAGATTATTTATGAGCTAGAATGACCTCTTGAAAAAAAAACTAGAGCAGCATTCTAGTTTCTCATAAATAATAATGGAGTGGCTCGGTCACTTAACCTCCATGAAGGTTCTTTTCTGTATTCTTAATACTATGTTGGTGAATTTTATAATAAATCATATATAAAACACAAAGTTATCCACTTGTATATACGTATACAAATACGTAGATGCATTATTAACTCTGAAAATAAGATGAAGTATAGCTATTTTCCATCTGACAGTGACTTTTACCATTTGCATCCCTTTCATTACAAGGAATAAAAGAATTTGAATAAAATAATTCAAATACGCTGCCAGCGTATTTGAAGATATTTCAAAGAATTTGAATTTTGACATCAAGGGAATTTGGTGTCAAGAATTTTGACATCAACTTGAATTTTGATGTTTAGAATAAAATATTTCGAAGTATCGTATAACTAGCTTTAAAAAGTGAAAATAACATGGGGCCTCCTTGGTGGTGAAAGGGGTTAAGCACCACACCATGAAGCAATCCGCAGCCTCTGCAGCACAAGTTCGATTCCCGGCTGGGCAGGGAGCAACCCACATGGTGCAGCAGACCTCTCCTGTCTCACCCGCTGCTCCCCTCAGCAGTCTATTTCAGTCAGTCCGCCTGTTCTGCTCCCCACTCTGTCTCTGGTGAATCCTCTCCCCCCCCTACATCCCTGGCCTGTGCCCCAATTTTTGTATGCATAAATAAATAAATCTTTAAAAAAAAAGTGAGAATAACAAGATTAAGTATTCCACGTAGGCATCACTGATAAGTATTCTATGTGGGTATCCCCAAGTATGTGAAATGGTAGTAGTTTCATTTGTTGTGGCTTCGAGTCCCACATCTGCTATGTAGCTTAGCCATTTCAGAAATCTCTGTGCCCTCATCCCAACCTTTCTCACAGTAGGACACTTCCAGGTGATTTTATACATACTACATTTTAAGGAAAATGCACTCTGTAGCAAATTTAACTCTTTCTTTGAATGCTAGGGACATGTGTTCCCCAAACACGGTGGAGAGATGCACTCTTTGGCTACGCTCCTCCTAAATGTTTGCCTTTAATTAGCAAAAGTTCCTTCTGAGTTCCTTAAATTGTGAATAGATAACTACAGAAGGGGAACATGCATGCATGCTGAGTTGTCCAGAAACAAGGATCGTCGAAGAAGAAATTGGCATGAGCAAATTTTAGTATATGATTTAGCAGCAGGGTCAACTTCGGCTCCGGCTAATCTGGTTTGCCAACCCCTTTCAAAAACCCCAAGAGTCCTAAGGGGCTTACTGAGATTTTTGAGTTAAGAGAGGGAAGGGCAAGAAGATAGCAGGTGATTTTCCTGTGACTTGGACCTGGTAGAAAGGATTCTTTATTTTTGGGCCAAGGTAGAATTCGTGGACAAGCAGCCAATCCCTGTCTGGAGCCAGAGAGACAGAGAGACGTTCCTGGCCCAGCTCAGGTGTAGCGGGAGGAGAGGGGGGTAGGGAACAGGCTGAACAGGAGAGGAGTCTAGGCGCACCGTCACTAGGTCAGTATGGTAGAGCAGAGGACCGGTGGAGCCACGCACGTGTGCAGAAATCCACCCGGGATTCTCGATCTGGATCGCCAGTCCAGGAGGACCAGGTGCTTCCAGTCGTTTCTGTTTCCTGCCCTGTCATTTCTCTACTCCAGGAAAATGCCTGTATAGTAGCTCTACCTGGTAAATTCCTTGCATAGTAATACTCGTTGAAATTTTACCCACTGAAGATACATCATTGTCAAATGGAAAATGCGGAGCTTTCAGTTGTGTCAGCACAAAATGGCAATTAGGTCAAACTGATGCGTAAACCATTTGAAAGGTTCTCAGTATCGCCTTCTCGCTTCTTTGGGTGGTGGAGTTATGGTGATTTTTCTAAGTTCTTTATAGTTTTTCTAATTTTTGAATCGCGACTGTCTTTCTTATTTAGAAAAGCTAAAGGAGTAAGTCAGGATGCATCAGTGTTTTTGAAAATACTTTTGTGAACATGAGGAAGGTTGATATTAACTAGGTAAAAATTAGTTTTAAAAAGGATGATTTTCTCCAGTCTCCCAGGTCTGGCCCTGAGGGCATGTGACTGCAAACAGTCAGAGCGAGGAAGGAAGCAGGAAGGCTGAGGGAGGGGGAGCATTCTGGGGGGCAGAGCATCCAGGCCCCTGGAGGAACAGAGTGTGGCGTGTGGACAGGAGGAGGTGGCTGCGAGACAGATGAACTCGAGAACCACAGAAACAAAATGAGTTAGGGTTTGTGTTCTAACCAACTTGCGTCTCCACCACAGCTGCGTCTTAATTTATACAGTGGGGATAAGATTACCCATCTGGCAGGTGGTTTAGTGAGAACAAATTAAAGACAATGAGGTCTGGAAAGCCCCTATCATGCTACATAGCTAAGTCTCTGCTACCAGAATTTGTCACTATTTTGAAAATTTAGATTGTGGTCCGCCCGGCTCCCTGTAGGACCTTAAGAAACCTCATAAGGCAGAGAGGCCAGGGAGTGCCTTACCTTCTCGAACTCCAGCCTCACCAGACAGACCCCGAAGGAGTGAGAGCTCCGTGACTGCCGGGGCAGCCCGCAAGGCCCCAGGGCTCTTCACTGTCTTATCAGGAGTAAAAAACTCTTTCCTTAAGTTTCCACTATTCCCAGCAAAATGTTTTGGGGGTGATGGAGTAAAGGAATCCATGCAACAGTGAAGAAATGCTTGCCCTGCGAGGTGGACATTAGAAAAATTTGACTTAAGTTGCTTCTTTTCCGTTCTAAAGATCACCCTGAGATTGTCTCTCAGACCACAGCGGTGCTGCTCTGCTTTTTTCAGATCCTGTATACCTTTTACCTTTCACTAAACTTGCCGTTGTGGAAGTTTCTGGCAGATTCAGGGGCCAAGTCGGGACTCCTCTGCCAGCTGCCCACCATGTTGCTGTGCGGGGAGGTTTCGCCTTAGGGGATTTACTGCCACCCCAGGGGTGGCAGTTCCAGTGCCAGCAAGACTGTTGCCAGTGCTGCCAAGCTAATTGGACCCAGGGCACTGATTTGTCCTCTGGTTTCTTTCTAAATTAGCATGCTCTCAACATTGGCGGGGTCCCACCTCACTGCTTGGGTGAGCGGGCTCCCTCCCGAGGCGTTTCCCATTATCTTCTCTCCTCCAGCCCACGGCCTCTCGGCCACCGACTCTCATTGAATCACTCTGCCTTGTCCCTCACTTGTAAAACGGAAGCACGCCTGGGCTGTGAGACCTCGCTTGCTTGGAGCCACACCCTGTGCCCTCTCCCCTCCTGCTGCTGGTATTGCCTGAGAAATTGCCTTCCCTCCTCCAGGCCCACCTGATGTGGGTCTCCCGCACAGGCCTAGGCTCTGAGACACAAGGCGCCTCCTTGCTGTGTGTGATGGCATGGATGGAGCTGGAGGGAGAGTTCTAAGGGAAGGAGGTCAGAAGGAGAAAGACGAACACCAGCTGGCCTCACTTACAGTGGGCCATGGAGAAACAAAACAAAGGGTCAGAGGAAGCCGAACCAATAATCAACCTTACGTAGACTTGATGCCCCAGAAGGGCAGGGAGGAGGGGGAGGGCCCTGTGGAGGGGGCACAGTGGGCTCTGGGGGAGCACTTTCAGCAACCCGGCAGGGGTGTGGCGTGGCCGTACCCCTCAGGGGTGTGCGCCTCCACCTGCTAAGTCATATACAGCATTGTAGGCGGATGTGACCTCGGTGAAAAAAAGAATAGCAATTTAAACAAAAATCATGTAGAGCTGCCAATAGTTGCCTTTTGCCCTTTTCAATGCCCCATTTGTCTGTCTGGCTCCACATGTTATGTTCGCCTGTGTTTTTAGGCATTTCTCCATTTCTTTGGCCAATATCTCTCCCTACACCAAATTGGCGCTGGCGTTTCCAGCATGATCCCAAGCTCACCTCTGTCTCTCGAGAACTTTCGCCCAAGGAGACTCATCTCTTGGCTTGCAATTAACCACTCTCCCTGTCACCCCTCCTGAAGTGATTATAAGCTCCGGCCAAACCTCCCTTCTCAAATTAGCGTATCTATTCAGCTGCTTTCCTGACACCTCAGGGCATCACAGCTATAACGTGGCCCCTCCACGCCAGCTTAGAGAAGAACCATTTGTTGCCCCTATTTCTCTCTCTGCAGGGGGCACCATCAGCTGCCCCGTTGCTCAAACTCAATCCAGGGCACGATACTGGTTGCTGCCTCCTCATCTCCAATCTTTCAACTCCTACTGTTTCCCGTGGCCTCCACCTCCATCCCAGGGATGACTCTTCTCACTTTCGCCTCTGGCTTCTCTGCTGTATTAGTTTTGCCAATTGCACACAGGCTCTGTCCACATAAAACCTCCCTTCATTTTCTAGAAGTTCCGTGGTCTGCTTCTGCCCCCGCCCAAGGCTGAGGCGACACCTGCAGTTTCCTGCTGCTGCGGCGGAGCAGGTGCTGGGGGCAGAGCCCCCGTCAGCGGAGGCAGAGGTGCCAGAAACACCTGGGGGGTTCAGGGGCACCTCTGACATTTCCCCTGGGTGCCATTCCCTCGGGTGCCTCAGGTGCCTCAGCACCCGGAAAGCACAAGGAGTGGAGAAGGCCTCCTCGTCCTCCTGTTAGCTGGATGCCAGAGCAACTTTTCTTCATCTCTTTGTGTTGCTGATGGCATTGGCACATTGAGTGTTCTCACTTGATTTCCAGGGAAAGAGGTCCCCGGATGGGGACCAAACGACCCACGGCTCGTTGGGTTGTTTTTGCCCCGGGTTTGGCTGAGTGTGGGAACACCAAGCAGCCCAAGTGTGTTCCAGCTCCCCCGCGTGCCCGCCTTAGGGTGCCGCGTCAGGTCCCCGTTTCAGTGACCACCTCCCACTTGTAGTCACAGAACTGAGGCAAAATGACATTATGCAAAGGGTCAGGCAGTTGTTTAAACAGAAAAAAAGAAGTGGTGGGCAGGCAGGCCCTCGCTGGACACCCGGCCGGGCTGGCGTGGACGGTGCGGAGGCGCAGCACGCGCGTTGCTGGCCCGGGTCTCGTGTTGACCCCGTCTCTGAATGTAGCGACGCCAGCCATTGACTGCATCTTCAAGGAGCATTGCAAAACGAAATGCGTTTGTTAGGGCTAGTTTCCAAAAGACTCCTCTAACCTTCAAAAAATGTTCGCTTATAAAATTATGAATCAGGGCCTCCCCGGTGGCGCAGCGGTTGAGCGCTGGGTTGCAAAGCTGCCCACAGCCTCTGCAGCACCGGTTCGATCCCCGGCTGCTCCCCGGCCACTGGATGAGGATCCCACATGGCGTGGGATCCTCTCCTGCCACCCGCTGCTCCCCTCAGCAGTGTACTTCGGTCCTTCTGCCTGCTCTGCTCCCCGCTCTGGCTCTGGTGAATTCTCTCACCCTCCCACGCTTCTGACTGTACCCAGTGCTTGTATAAATAAATAAAAATAAATCTTTAAAAAATAAATAAATAAAATTATGAATCATAATTACGAAACCTCCTAATTATGAAAATATGAATTAGGATAACTTTTAGCAAGATTTAGAGGAATCTTCTCTCTCTGCTTCCCTTTTTGTTTTTAATTGTTGGGTCTATCTGTTCTCAGTGGCCAACCCCACCTCGCTCTAAGACTCTCAGAGGCTGCCCAGGCTTCCTCAGCTCCAGGAGCCCAGGTTGCTACCCTCACATATACTGGGGGTCACCCCCTTGCTGTGCCCCAACAATTGAGACAGTTTCCTGGCCCTCACTTCACTCCCTGCTGGCATGAGTCCTCCTCCTGTAAACAGCCTCCATCCCGGCCCCTCCCCTCAGGTGGGGCCTCAGCGATGATCCTGAGCGAAGGCGAGAACACACGAGAAAGGAGGCAGCAAGCAGCAGCGGGAAACAGAGCAGCCACGCAGCTGAGAGTAAAAAAGCCCTTGCTGGCTCCCTCCATGAGTGGAGAAAAACTATTCTGTCTTTTCAGGTGATAGAAGATAGATTTAAGATAGAAAAGGACAAAGGCAAAGCAAAGTCTCCCAAGGAGAAGAAGACACCAAATGCCAAGGCTGCCAAAGGGAAGGGGAAGGACCAGCCGGAGGCCAACACCACGGTGAAAAAGACCACGCAGTTAAAGCGGCGGGGAGAGGAAGACGGTGCCAAGTATTACATCGGTCAGTGCCTGTCCCGCTCAGCTCCCCCCACCTCCTCTGCCCTGGGCAGTAGCCTGAGAAAGCAGGGCGATAACTGGGCCTCAGCTGTTCCAGGCTTTGCCCTCTTTGTAAACCCCAAATCCCATGCCCGTGACGCCCCAATAGGAAAACATTTCTATTTGCAATTTATTACTATCTAGCACATGCCTGGCAATGGCCCCGTCATGTGGTACAAATAAAGAAGGGAGTGATGAGTTGGTTGTGCCACTGAGGCGCTCGCCCTCTTGTTGGAAATCTTTAAAGCAGTCAGACATGATTGTAAGGCAGAGGGAAAAGTGCCTTTCGTCTGGAGTGAAACGCAGTGGTGATAAAGCCAGACCAGTTAATTTGTAACGCCTTGAAAGCACAGAGCTTCTTGACCAGGGTCTCGCCCACTGCCGGCCCTGGATAGAACAACTAGAATGTTCTTCCATTTTAAATTAGTTATAAGGAAATAGTTTGACATAGGCAGTGAGGAGTAATTCTTTGCCACTGTCCCTTGAGCCCATTAAAGCCCTACCTGTTGTTACCTGTATGGGGGGCAGGGCATACCTGCTCACCCTTTACCAGCTCGACACCCCAGATATCTCACCTCAAAATCCAGTAGACTAGAAGCTGTGATTAAATGGAGCAGTGGGTAATATCAGCAATGACTTGTTTAGTGACAGAAGGAAAATCGTCACTTAGGAATTAAAAGTTAGGATCTCTGTTGCACCATTTGTAAACTGATCTTAAGGTATCATGTAGAATCAATACTAAAATGGGACCATGATTCTCACTCCCCAGAATCTCACCTCCTAAGATAAACTCATGTTTAAACATTAATAAAACAATGCAACCAGGACAAAGCAGAAGAGGAAAATTTGAGGAGAGTACACAATAAATATCTTTTTCATTTCATGCAATGAATGCATAGTGGCTACTTAACCCGCACTCAGCATTCACACCTGTGGAGGTGAATACACAGACTACTCTGGTAGGGAGCATGTCCATATTCAATATTTCCCTCTCCTGTAAACACCTCTACTTATAAAATACCACAAAGCTGCAGCTACTCGTAATTCAGGAGTAAAGCCAGATGTTGCTCAAGAGATTAGAACCAAAAAAAAAAAAAATTACAGCCTAAACTTTATTTTTACAAAAACCCAAGCACACATTTTCCATGACCACAGGCCTCATGTATGTTTGTTCTCCTATTACGCCTATGTCTCATTTGCAAAAGCGATTTAATATTTTGTAAGATGGCCACAGCCTTCTTACTGGAAGGGCTCTAATGAAAACCAGTCAACACGATTGCCTTCCAGCCAACTAGACTGTTTCTGGCAAGCAGAAGGGATTATAAGCACATGCATAATGTATAGGGCCGTGGAACTGGCCGAGTGCAACCTGTCCTCCTTTAAAGTGATGCCCGCTCTTCTTTATGGTATTCTGAACAGACGATGAACCAGATGATGGTGCCCAACATTACATTATCGTCGTGGGCTTCAACAACCCTCAGCTATTAGCGATTATGACTGAGCTTGGCATCCCCATCAGCAGCGTGATTAAAATCTCTTCGGAGAACTATGAACCACTGCAGACACACCTGGCAGCGCTTAGCCAGCAGCAGGAAGTTCTTCTTCAGCCAGAAGGTACGCAGCCTGCTACATGACGTACTGGGTCCTTCGATATCACTGCCATCCTTCGAGTACAAATGCAACGAACACTCTGTCCACAACACAGCCACATAATGCAGGCTTTCTTAAAGCCTTTCAAGGCCTTGATTTGCTCTTTATGCTGTTTGCCTTGGCCAGGTGTTGTAAGTTTGGGAAATTAAAATCAGTCCCTCTGTTCCTATCCCAGTTGAGCTGCAGCAAACATAGAATGTGGGTCAGAAGGCTGGGTTTTCCAGCTACATTTCTCAGGCACATGTGGTCTATAATTTTTACCTAAAGCACAAGTTGGATGGCTCAACTATAGCAAATCCTCCTTGCAAAGCCCATAGCCACTGATTGGCCTTGGGGGGGTCATAGCCTTGAACACCCGCCCTGCTTTACTGCTGGTTCACTGTGATCAGTCAGAGTCTTAGCTCAGGAAGATGAGGGATGAAGTCCCAACCACACTGCCACACTGGGGGCTTTCATATAAGGGAGCTGGATGAGCCGACCCCTTTGGGAAGGAAACAGAAAGGCACTGCATCCCCTAGGCAGTAGAACTGGGGCTTAGTATGAGCCTGTGTGGCCTGGAAGTGCATGCTCTTCTGCCATATACTGCAGTCTTCATTGTTATTTATTGATAATATCGCCTGCACAGTGCTTTATCATTTATATAGCCACACCCCCATTTCTAAGATACCACATTTTTAAAACTTCCCAGTTAGACAATGCTACCGCTGTTCATAAAAATAACTATTATTTATTACACCCATGCCTTATACCTAGTCTGTAGGCTAAAGATTTGAAGTACATTGATTCACGTAGCTTCCACATCAACCTAGACAGGAGGCTTCATTATTTGCATTTTACGTAAAAGCACACTCAGCCTAGAGGTAGCTATTCAATAAAAGAGTTGACATTCAAATCCAGTTACTCCTGACTATCTCCAAAGAGAGTTAGAACATGTAAGTAACTTATCGAAGCCAGAGGGAAAATGCTGCATAAGCGACATATACAGCCTCTCTGTAAATAATATTTGTATATAAATATAAAACCAGAGGAAAATAGATATCACGATAAAATGAGATCTTAGTAGTGGGAACTATGTAATTGTAGACTTGAATAAACACAAATATTTGAGGTAAAGTTTCAAGTGTAACTTTTTTGGAAAACTGTCATTTTTTTTTAACAATCAGGACACAAGTGTCCAGAGTAGGCAGTCCCTTTATTTTCATGTGAGAAGGAGACGACCTGGGTCAGCTGCATGGCTGACTAGTTGTGCAGCAAACAGGTACTAGGATTGTCAAGTGATTTGGCAAAAACAAACTCCAAAACTACTCCGATAGGCATTCAGTCTCATAGTGAAAAACTGAGCATATTTGGATCCCCAAATGAGTGTCCTTACCACATTCTTTCTGGACCTCAGCAATGAAGCAAAGATACGGGATAAACTTGTATTTAATACCGATTTTACAAGTGAAATCCTCTGATTTCGTAATTGCACGGCCCAGATACAAAACCTTCTCAAAACTCTTTCTTTCTTCGCATTCTCCTGGTACCTTGCAGACGTGCTACAATGCACAGGACTCACCCCGTCACTTGCAGCAGGAAGAAAGTTATCTCTCTCTTTCCATAGTATAAACATGTTGTTATCATTAGATATAGAAGCTGAAAAATTGAAGAAGCAGAAAGCCACAAAGGAGCTTGAAGTTTTCTGGAAGTACTTGGAACCTATCCTGAATAATGAAAAACCTGAAACGAATCTCTTCAACGTGGCTCGGCTCGAGTACACAGTCAAGGCGGATGACTTTCCTTCGCACTGGTCGGACAGTGAGATGATGGTGAGTGCCCGGGCTCCAGCGAGAGGCCCTGAGCTGCTATAGCAGGTGACGCAGTGGTTCTACTCAGCTCGTTTATTCACTCACCCCATAAATGTTCCCTGGGCCGAGCTCTGTACTAGATCCTTTGTCTTCAAACAATGGTCACACAAGTGATGGCCACAACTGACTCTTTTTTCTTTTTAATTCTGGACCATTACTTTATTTATTTAGTAGAAGAACTGGGGTGTAGGCCCCAGGTTTGGGGGTGGGGAGAGGATTCACCAGAGACAGAGCAGGGAGAAGAATGGGCAGATCTACTGAAATCCACTGCTGAGGGGAGCAGCAGGGAGACAGGAGAGGTCTGCCGCGCCATGTGATTTAGTTCCCAGGCTGGGGATCGAACTCAGGCCGCAACAGTGATGGTGCTGAGACTTAACCCCTAGGCCACCAGGGAGGCCCCACAACTGATTCTTAGCTTTTGGTGTAGAAATAAATGATGAAGAATAAGATGTAGGTAAAGGTTGGTAGTTCTTTTACTTGGTGACATGTGATCTTGTTTCATGCCTAATCATGGTCTAGGTAGTTGAGTTTTAATGTATAATATATTAATTGTGGAAATAGTGAATTTGACTGTTGGATTACACTGTCTTGTATTTTTTTTAAAAAATAAAATGTTTAAGTTATAAACTTCGTTTTACTAGGTCCTCGATTTTATGGCCAAAATTATATTTTGAATATATCTGACCAACAGAGTCTGTTGCAAGAGGATGACTTGAACCCGGCCTGGCAATTAGCAGGCATTCCCCAAGAGCATTTACCTGCTAATGAGGAGCTTGCAAAGAGACAAGAACAATATCACTGAACAGGGGCGATGTTTGGGGCACCACATGCCTGGGTGCTCAGTGATGTGGGACATGCTCTAAGATCCTGATCAGTTCGGAAAGAGAAGACGTGGCTGCTTTGACTAGCATTAAGGCTGCGTGGGTGAGGGCGCTATGGACAGAGGCTGAGGGACTGCTCATCACAGGTGTTGGGGAAGAGGTTAAAATAATCTGTTCAGTCTCTTTCTGACTGACCCCACGTTCCAACAGACAGGGACCCCTGGAGGGAACTGAGCTGAAAACAGAGTCCTAGCAAGGGGCAGCATCAGGGCGTGCTCTCGAGGTTGATGGAAAAACCGGGGTGGACGAGATGGGTAGGGGTTTGGGCACAGTGACAGTCGGGGAGGAGAAAGAGAGCAGAGCCGGGGACAGCTCTTGGGCATTGAGTCTGCTGTCCGTGGCCCCGGGTTGGAGCGTGGACATTCCTCACTATGACAGTGTCTGATTCTGTCCCCCTGAGGTGGAGTAAGTGAAAACCCTGGCCAGGGATGCCCAGATTAGGGCCTCGGAGGAGGGGCAAGCTTTGGATAAATAGCCATGGATGGATCCGCTTGAGTGAGAAAGACTGACAGCCTGAGGCATTGGATGGCGCCATAGAGAAATGAGACCCTTGAGTCTGATGTCTTGCCAATGGTAAGAGTAAACGTTACTGCAAGAGTAGCAAGAGTACAAGAGCTGTGGCTGAAGGCAGAGCTTGTTCCAGGCAGAACTTGTTGCTCCAGACACCCTTTGGTTTGCTTCCTCGCCCCCTTCCTGTAGGTATTTTCAGCTTTCCTGCTTTGTCTCTTGCTCTCCTCCCTCCTAAACCTGAGCTCAGAAGAGAGCCCCTGCCATCTGCTCTTTACTGCTTCAGATTAAGTGGGATCAGTATGTTTCTCCAGAGTGGAGAGACGGGCATGCCAAGTAAAGTAGTGCTGTGAGAATCCCATCCTGCTTTATTGGAATTGGAGATTACACCCAAGCAATGGGAGATGTGTTTGGAGATGAGGCTATTTCCCAGGAATCCTGAAACCCCAGGAATCCTGAAACCAGTTTTCTACTCTTTCTCTCCAATAGCCCAGCTCTCCTCCCCCATACAAAATCTACGCCTAACAAAAACCCACACCATAAAATGACATTTGGGGAATAGCCATCCTCTCCTTTGAACCAAGTTTTGGCTGCAAACCTTGTCAAAAACACGTGTACATTTTGGGTTCAGTCGGCATAGCCGATCGCAATCATATATTAATTTCTGAGCCCTGCCTCTGAGGAGGTAACAAAGAGTCTTTGAAGGCAGCCGCACACCAAGCACCTTTTGCCCCTGCTAGAGTGAGGGCTCCCTCCTGTTTATCTTACTGACGCCCAGGCAGAGGCTGAGACCAGCTGAAAGGCGCTGGCTCAAGGCGGGGCCCAGCTGCCAGCTCCAGAGACCCAGCACCTCTCCCCGACTCCTGCTTCCCACCCCAGTGTCCACACTTCTCTGTTCACTTGCAGACTGTGATCACTTCATTTAAGAAAGTCAGTGTGGCTGGAATTCTACTTTTCAAACACTAGGGGTTGGAAGTTTTGAAATGGCAATTAAAATACAAAGGTGTATTTGATGTTGAAAAAAAAAAAAAAACACATCGATCTGCTTGAGACACTAGTGATGGGAGGACATTGCTGGATGAGATCAACATCCAATGAGACAATGAGGGTGTCTAACAGGCCATCGAGGTGACCACGGGCCAGCAGTCTGCGGCCTGGGCCTCACTGGTCACACTGATGAGCCCACAGTCAGTTTCCCAGCACCCACTGCACACCTTCCTCACATTGTCTGTTGCAGAGGCTGTTGTTCCCCAGAGCACAGAGACACACCTCTGTGAGGTCAGGGAATGGCCCAGCACCGGGGCCAGTGGCAAGAGAGAGAGACCTGGAACATGGTTCAGGGGTAGAGTTGGGCCACAGGAAACTCTTGGATTTAATACTGAACATCAAAGGACATTGTTAACTGAGGCCCGCTCCAGAGATATAAAGTGATAGATCTACAGCCAAGCCGTGTGTCACTCTCCCAGCTCTACCTGTAAGCTGACGTGGCCTTGCTGCCGCGCCTGGGGCCAGCCAAGACGTCTTCCTCTCTGGGAGAAGGCAAGCTTCAGTTAACCTCTGGCTGCAAACAAGCAGACTGTATTTCTGCTGAGCCCAGGTAACGAAAGCTTTACATCGACTAAATGCCCATCAAGAAGCGCTAACTGCTCTGGGAAGACATCTGCAACATCTCATGTGAAGACCCTGGTTGTGGAAAGAGATTTCTGGCTTTATTTAGCCTGTGCTGGCTGTTTGATTTAAACACAAATTAACTAGTTGAGCTGAGGGATCATTTGGCGGAAATTTTACTCTATTTCTTATAAATACAAACAAACATATTTCTCCCCGTGAAGCTGGGCAAGGACTATCAAATTGCAGCTTCACTGAAGCATGTGGCTCTCGGAACAGGTGTGTGAAGCTTCCTGCATGGACAGGTGCTCCGTCCAGACAGGTGCTCTGCCCAGACAGGTGCTCCGTGGATGGGCAGAGCTGGCCACTTCCCTGCCCTCCCTCCAGGCTGTGATTCGCTGGCCCCACACAAGTTCTCTCCTTCTACCTTGGCCTCTTCCTCTCAGACACTGGAGGAGTCTCTTTAACCCTTCTTTGCTTTCGAGCAGACAGACATAGTGGTCAAAATGCTTTTCTGCTTCTGGAAATGAAAGCCCAGGTAATAAGGAGGTAGCAGATCTATGACTTACCTGCTAAATCATAAACCTCACGGGCTTTAGGGCAGCAGTCAATCATCAGGATTTTTTTAGTTTTTTATTCCCCCCAAAAGGAAGCGTGGGTGAAAGGAAAAAAGAAAGTTGGGGAGGAAAGGAGAGGAAGAAATACTGTTCGTGTGTATACCACGGTGTCCTTGAATGGACAGGCCACCACGGTGCTCCGTGCACAGACAGAAGCCATCCTCCGAAGCTGGCCATGGTTGAGGATATCCATGTGACCCACTTCCCATGTTGTTCCAGGAGTTTAGCTGCCAGGATTATAGGTCACCCAGCTAAAACTAAGGAATAAGGTGGGTTGTTTTGTTTTTTTGCTTAATTGAAAAATTAACTAGGCTCTTACAATACCAGACAACCCTGACGCCCTCCCAAGGGAGCAGTCTGCTTTGTGGCGAACACAGGGCAAGAAGGGTTTCAGCAAATAAGACCCAGTCCCCATGGCTGTGGGGGTTTGGGAGAAGCACTTTACAGAGCAGCAATAGGTTTATCTGTTCAGTGTCAGGCAAACCACACATTATGGTCCCCAACCCTATGAGTCTAACCTAGTCCACCACTGCGAAATTAATAGCGAACTGTCATTCATTCTGTTGCCTGTAGCTGGAATTGGGCACCAATATTTTTGAGAACATCGCCTGTTTGATGTATGACACTCTGGACTGGAAAAGGCAGCACCAGCACTATTTGGAAAACATGCAGCTTATTAACGTCCCGCAAGTGGTCCATGAGAAACCTGTTCTAGAAGCCGTACCACCTTCGGAGGTAGGTGTGCGCCCCCGTGTCTTTGGGGAGCTAGCGATTAACGGAGCAACTCCACTTTCACTTTTTAAAACATATGAAGAAAAAAATTGCATAAATGCTTGCTGCAAGGTAATCCTTCCTGCTGGGATTTAGTAGGTGAGAGCGGAACAAGCCCCCCAGGCGCAGCATGAAAGGTGGGGACTTTGCAAAGCTCCAAACTACCTGCCACATGCAGAGGTGATGATGGAAAACACTTTTCAGCCCATGTTGCCATAAATAACATGGAGGGGGGTGTCGATAAATTAATAAAGAGGTGTATTTAGTACCTACGTGTGCTATGACAGTGGCAGGTGCAGAAGGAGCAGGAGCAAGACTCCTGTCGTCCTGCCGTCTTCCTCGCTGAGGTGGGTTTTTAAAGGGCGTTTCCCTCAGGTCGTACCTGATCTGGGGAAGAGTGTGTGGAGGGAGTGGAGCCAGGAGAAACCTCCCCAGACAGGGCGGTGAAGTGGTGAGGCTGGTTGCGAAGGAAGCCCACAGGACAAGGGCAGGAGGAGATTCTCCAGAAAGAGTAAGATGGACAATGGTGCAGAGGGCAAATGAAGGGGCCGCCTGGCAGAGCAGGACCACAGGGGAGGTCAGTGCCCCGCAGGGGCTGGGGTGCAGAGACCTGCCCTGTGTGAGCTAGAGCGGGACAGCAGTGTCCTCTGGCCAGCGAGCTGGGCTTTGCCCAGGGGCCACAGCCTGTGATGGGGGCCTTGGGGAGTCTCAGGAGACCAGGTGGTTCCCAGGAAGGAAGGAGTTTGATGCCTCGTCCCAGCCTTTCCCTGGCCAGTGCTCCGTGGGCAGGCCTTGAGAGGCGCGCAGCCCCATCTCCTCCCCTTCCTGGGGAGGAAGAACTGGTCCCCACACAGCTGGTGGTTTTGGGGGTGCACGTGAGGAGCGCACGGCGAGAACACGCTCAGGAGCCATCGGACCATCCCACGACGGCCGCTCTGGCGCACATGGCCCGCCTGTTCCCGTTCATTCTTCTTCTAGGCCCCACAGCCTGTCCCCACCACGCCTGGAAAGAAGAAACCGCCTTCCGAGGAGCCACAGGCCCCGCCAGCAGGCACGTGAGGGGCCTGTTCCCCGAGGGCTGCCCGCGCTGCGCTGGGTGGACACGGGAGGCCTCGGGGGGAGCCGGGAGCGCGGCCCCCTGATGCCCGTGTGTCCTGCAGCGGCGCTGTTGCCCGCGGTGGACATGGACATGAGGTGTTACAATGACCTGCTGAGCCTGGTCCCCGAGGAGCTGGTCTCCGTGGCGCTGATCCTGCACTGCATGGTGGAGCAGGTGGGTGAGCGCCGCGCCCCTGGGCCTCCCGGGCAGCCACTCTCCTGTCCTCTCTTGATGCTTCCATTTCTTAAACACATGCAAAAAGGCTGCTCTTGAACGCACTGATAGGGAGCATGGGCTGTGGTGAGAGCTTCGTGAGACGGGCTAGTTTTATTGTTTTAATCCCAAAGGGCAGGTCTGTCTCTGGTGAATCCTCTCACCCCCTGCACCTCTGGCCTACACCCCTGTTTTTGGATGCATAAAAAAATAAAAATAAATCTTTAAAAAAAAAAAAACAAAAAAAGATGGGATATTAGAGTTTAGCCTTTCAGAGATGGAACAGTCTGAAGTGGCCTTTTGTGCATGGAGTGGGCCCAAGGGAGCAAGAAAGTGGTCATGAGCTAAGAAAAGCAAGTGGTTGGAAGGAAATGAAGCAGACGCATGATTGGCCCTTTGTAAAGGTTGGTGCAGACAAAGGTTACCAGCCGAGGATGTGCTGTCATGGCCCATAGCCCTGGTTCTCAACAGGGGGCGAGTTTGCCTCCTGGTAGACAGGTGGAAACGTCTGGAGATATTTTCAGTCGTTACACCTAGAGAGTTGCTACTGGCATCAGATGGGAAGAGGCACAGGACAGCCCTCACAACAAATAATTGTCACGTCCCAAAAGTTACAAGTTCCAAAGTGTAGACACCCTACAGAGGGGTGTGAAATCATCGAGGGTGGTGGCAGGATTTAAGATGAAGAGCAAAACCATAAATGAGGTGCCTCTCTTGATAATATTTCAACTTCCTTTTTTTGTCACGCAAACTTGGACAAGGCTTTCGATCCTTCGAGAACTCACTTTCCCCATATGAAAGAGGCCACAACCCTTCACCGATCTCACCCTCAGTCAGTTGATGAAAGAACCAAGACCTTGACCTGAGCCCCAGTTCCTCCCACTCAGTAGACTTGGACCCGGGTCAGTCACCGAGCTTCCCGTACCCAATTTCTTCCTCTGTAAAATGGAAAATCATGTCTACTCCACAGAGTGTTTAAATGAGCTCACCTATGTGAGATGCCCCTGCAGGCCTTGTCTCGGAGTAGCCTCTGGGGAAATGTTTATGGAATCCGCGGGGGAGTGAGCACAGCTGCGCGCTTTAAGACAAAGAGCACATCATTAAGAAAAATATTCAATTATGACTCTGATTTCTACGATAGTAATTTTCTTGTTGACATGTGTCCTTTGTGTCCTCTGTTCTAATGTGCGTGTTAAAAATCCTAATGCATGGACTGTCAACATTTTTCCTGCTCGCTCGGTAGCCCCCAGGAATCACACGGCACCTCATGTAAGAATGTTCTTCCCCCAAAGAGCCGCCTTGTTCTCACAGAGAACAGTAGAGACCCTCGCGCATCAGCAAAGAACTGACCGCCACGTCCGTCAGTTCCTCCCAACTCTGTGTTTCAACAGGTGGTGGCGACGGAGGAAGATCTTGTCCCACCCATTCTAATGGACCCTCCTCCCAGAGCAGACGGGCTGGACCACAGGATTGCAGCTCACATTGTCTCCATCCTGCCCTCTCTCTGCCTCACGGAGAAGGAGAAAAAGGTCAGGTGGCATGAGATACCCCCAAAGTTGGCAGGCGTTGATGAAATAAGGACTCTTTCTTTAAATCACTATCATTTCAATTCGGATAGAGTCTGCACGAAATGTTCTCCTCTGAAGAAGAATTGGAGAGCAAAGCGGTGCCCAAGGGCCCTCTCCTGCTCAACTACCACGATGCCCGTGCCCAGAAGAAGTATGTGCTAAAGGTAATCATGCCCGCGTCAGCCTCGTAGCCAATGCGAGGAAGGGGATCTGTAATTATACCCTTGAAGAAAACATCAGTCACTTAGGATGAAAAATCATTTTTCTGTGCACTTGGAACCTTCGGCAAAGTGAGAACTAGGTTTTTTGACCTTAAGAAAATAGCTGTAGGGCCTCCCCGGTGGCGCAGCGGTTGAGCGCTGGGTTGCGAAGCTGCCCGCAGCCTCTGCAGCACGGGTTCGATCCCCGGCTGCTCCCCGGCCACCGGAGGAGGGTCCCCCATGGCGCGCAGACCTCTCCTGCCGCCCGCTGCTCCCCTCAGCAGTGTCCTTCGGTCCTTCTGCCTGCTCTGCTCCCCGCTCTGGCTCTGGTGAATTCTCTCACCCTCCCGCGCTTCTGACTATACCAGTGCTTGTATAAATAAATAAATCTAAAAAAAAAAAAAAGAAGGAAAGAAAAAGAAAATAGCTATAGTTTTTCCTCCCCAATCACCAGGGTTTCCCCTATTGGTGACTCACGAGAGAGAAGGTTATCACGTTCAGCCTCGCCGTCTGCACAAGGCCCCTGGCAGCTTATTGTCCTGTCTTCTGCTGTGTTGCTCTTTTTCATCAGGACCAGAAGAATTTCGACCCAGTGCAGATTGAGGAGGACATGCACGCCAGGTTGCCGCTGTGGAAGTTCCTGGAGTTCCCGCTGCCCCCGCCCTGGAACAGCACTAAGCGTCTGGCCATGATCCACGAGCTCATGCACTTCTGTACAAACGGTGAGTGCGGTGCTTTGCTTTAGCTTCAGAGCCCCCTTCCAGAACGTGTGCCTCCTGAGATGACTCGCCTCTTTGCAGAACGTGGTTTGATTATTGAGGGGCCTTTCAGAGGCCCAGGTGGGTGCTTTGACTGATGACAGTTTTCTCCTCCTGAGCCAGGTCACGAACAACAATAGAGATAACTATAATGCACAATAGTCTTCCATGTCACACACAGAGTTTCGTCACACTGTGTTCCCACGAGGGTCGTCCTACCCCGAACCCCACGCATTGACATCACTGGAGAGGAGGGGCCAAGCTCTGGCTGGGCTTAGGGGACCGTTTGCCAGGGGACGGCCCTCTGGTGGTGATGTGGTGCTAACAGTGTGTTTGTTGATTGAAATTAACCTCCCGCGACAGGAGGGCAGGTGTATGTTTTTTGAGGTGGGCGGAAAAGGGGCTGCTTCTCCGTGCAGCCAGAGCTCACTGGAATTTTGCAAAACAGACAACCATTTCTTTAAAAAGAAATCCTATTTCCACTGGAGGCGAAATGCCGATGCAGGCTACTTATGAGGAGGAATATGAAACCATGTCAGTATCCCTGGTGGCCAAGAAAGCGTTTGGCCTGGGAAAGAGAAAGGCACGTCGTGATTCTTCCTTCTCCTTTTAGTTCCATCCCGAAGAAAATGACAAGACGCTGTTATCTTGACTTCTTTTTTCATTTTTAAATAGAAAGAGTCGCAATCACGGGAATGCGGTTCTGGCCAGCAGGGTCCGGTCCCCTGCGGGTGTCGCCTCTGTGGTTTCACCACCATCCTCTTCCTGATAGTCCTTGGAACATCGACTTTTGGCCCCTGTCCTGTCCTGCCACCCTCACTGTCCCTCCTGCTTTCTGATAACATTTTACTCTCTCCACCTCCACTCTGCGCCCAGCGGGGTCCTGGTTTCATCCTTAACAGGTCCAGACCCAGCATCAAGTCCCCTGACATTTAGCCCTGCAACGACTTCCTTATTTCAGTCAATGGCAACTATTTTCTACCAAAATTCATCATTCCCTGATTCTGTTGGTTTTTTACCCTCATGACCCATAACTAGCCCAGGACATCCCCCAAGATCAGCCCTGCCCAGCACCACCCCCCCCCCCAGCCTCTCCCCTGACCCTGACCCTTTCACTGGCTTTCCTGTTGGCCCGGAGCCTTCCACCTTTTTCCCCTGCTCTCTCTGGACAACGGCCAGGATGGCCCCACTGAAGTCGGTCAGAGCTTCTTGCTCAAAACTCTCCAGCAGTTGCCCAGATCACTCAGAGTAAAATCTGGCTGCTACCCACTTTTCCCACTGTTTCATCCAGCTGCTCTGTTGTCTGCTTGTAAGCCCGTCACCCGGGCAGGCCCTGCCTCGGCGTCCTCACCCTGCTGTCACCCCTGTCTCTGTGCTCTTTCTCCCACAGATCTGTGAGGCCTGCTCCCCTGCTTCCTGCATGCCTTTGCTTGATTGTTCACAGGGTTTTTCTCTACTTAACACAAAGTAGGGACCCTTCCCCAAACATTATCACTTTTTACCCCTTCATCTGGCTTGGTCCTTCTTATCACCCCTGATCTACCACTCAGTCATCTGCTTACTCTCTCTTCCCGAGCACTAAACCACACACCCCATGGTCAGGAAGCTGCTGTCCTGCTTCCAGTATAGTCCTGACAGCTGCCAGGGGCTCCAATAACATCCATGAAATGCACGAGTGGGCAAACTCCCCTTCATTCTGTCACTGTTACCTGTCCCCGGTCTCTCTTCTGAATCTCCCTGTCACTTTCTAGAAGGAACCCTTGTGCCAGCCCCAACTCTGTCTTCCCTTGTTGAATTCCATGCTGACCTCCTAGCCCGCTACCTTGAGCTCCTAAAGTAAAGAGCTAAGGCTTGTCTTGAATCCCAGACACCTAGGAGAAAGCCAGTTATATCGAAAATAAAAACAAGAGGGTGAGTGGGCAGATGAACAAATGCCGTAAAAAAGAAATACACCAATGAAAGTATCCTTTCAGGGCCTCCCCGGTGGCACAGTGAGTTGAGCGCTGCTCTGTGAAGCTGTCTGCAGCCTCTGCAGTGCTGGTTCAATTCCCAGCCGGCCAGGGAGCTACCCACATGGCGCAGCAAACCTCTCCTGTCTCGCCCGCTGCTCCCCTCAGCAGTGTATTTCAGTCATCTGCCTGTTCTGGTCCCTGCTCTGTCTCTGGTGAATCCTCTCACCCCCCACACCTCTGGCCTGTACCCCAGCTCTTGTATAAATAAATCTTAAAAAAAAAAGAAAGTATCCTTTCATTTGACAGGTGTGGTAGAAAGAGGTCTTTCCTGAGCTCTGCTGAGGAGGGAAAGCTTCTGAATGTAACAGACTGTCTGTTGGACACAGTGAGTAATATCTTTTTGTTTAAATTATAACAGCAAAAAGTGCTTTTGTTGAAAAACTGTTTAAACCTATTCAGGCAATATGGTAACCCTGGAAAGTCCAAAGGGAATTAATCTGGACATTCATTATTGATGAAGTTGTGTAGTTTGGGGGTGTCATCTTGGTAAATTCTCTCTTGAGTGTGTAGCTTATTGCTACTAGGTACCTTGGATATTTGTTGCAGAATTAGGGAGCCCATGTCGGCGCTCATCCTGGGGTGACTCCATTTCATTCCAGGGGCAGACCCCAGCGGCCCCTCCACCACGTGGCAGTGAAGGCATTCCTAACAGCCCAGGGCCTGCTTTCTTACAGAAAACTTGAGCTGGAACGAAGTAGAACGAGCCTTCAAAGTGTTTACTTTTGAGAGCCTGAAACTCTCTGAGGTTGACGAAGAGGGAAAGCTAAAACCATCCAGGATGATGTACGGGACCGACGCGGACACGTTCAACATACCGTGGGACAACCCCGCCAGGTTTGCTAAGCAGATCAGGCAGAAAATTCTCATGAAAATGAATGCCCAAGAGAACAAACTGCAGAAAGGTACATGGCTCAGAGGGGCTGAGAGGTGTCCTGGCGTTGGATGATGGCCCGATTTCCTAACTATCTCACGGATCCTCTTTATTCTGACTAGATGTTAAACCCAGAGACAAGACACTATTTATGCATCCGAAATTGTTAATGACTGAACAAGAGGATGAGATTAATAAAGAAGCTCCAGGTTCTTCTAGACAGGCTGATGCTAACAATGTGAATCCTTTTTCTGACGTGAATAATAAGGAATCCTCAAACCCTCATGATGGAGAACAGTCCGATCAGAAGAGGAGCTTGGACAACCTGCTCCATCCTGAGCCTTTGGGTAAGTGAATGTGCCTGTGTGTGTGCACATGTGTGTGCACTTGTGTGCGTGTGCATAGACACAATTTTAGAATGTAAAAACCAAAAATGATTCAAGATGCTTTATTTAAATTTAAGTACCTCCATACTTCAGTTAAAAAACTATTTAATATCTAAGTTGTTTAACTGAACTTTATTACTGAGTATTGTTATTTAATAAGGTCTTGTTTTTTTTTAAGATTTATTTATTTATGCACATAAGAACTGGGGTACAAGCCAGAGGTGTGGGGGGGGGGGTGAGAGGATTCACCAGAGCAGAGTGGGGAACAGAACAGGTAGATCTAATGAAATACACTGCTGAGGGGAGCAGCGGTGAGTCAGGAGACGTCTGCTGCGCCATGTGGGTCACCTCCCTGGCCAGGGATCCAACCCATGCTGCTGCAGTGGCTGCTGATAGCTTCAGAGGGCTGAGACTTAACCCCTTGTGCCACCAGGGAGGCCCAAGTTCTTGTTATTTAAATCCTTGTTTATCAAAACGTCCTTGTGTATCTTGCTTTTAGTAAATGTAGTACAGTGAATGTAATTAAAACTTGCATCCTTAGTATTTCACGGGGTCATTGTGATTATACACAAATTAAAAAAAAAAATAGCTGCAATAACATAAGGAACTTCCCAGGACAGTGGTTGGTAGAAAATTCAGTCCTCAGTGATCTCCTTAGTTCCTGTCCTCTCCCCATTATAAACCAGGACATTATTCTCATTCTAGCTACATCCTCACGAATACCGTTCTATCAGGAGATGCAGATGCACAGAAGAATGTTAGGCTAAATTTGTTTTCATTTCCCTTGTTCACAGCTGTTAGATTTATTGCTTAAAATACAACTCCGTTATTTCCTCTTATCACCTTCAATGACTCCCTAATACTTGCAAATTGAAGTCCAACTTCCTTGCCTTTTTAATGTGCTGCTTCTAGTAGCACCAAGTTACTTTTCCAAATCCCTTTCCACTTTTTACCTTTTGTTCACTTATCCTATATTCTACCAAAAAAAAATGACTCTATCTCCTCTATGCAGCCTGCTCTTTTTTAATCTCTGTGCCATTTTCCCACACACCCTCCACCTAGAATTCTTTTTTATTATATTATGAACAGGATTTAGTGGCATCTCCATGAAGTTTTGTTAAATGTGCCAAGCACAGATGTCTCCACTAGCATTCCCATGATTATAATTAATCTACTTTTCTTTATAGCCCCACTTATAGTTTCCTACTACTCATTACAATGATTCATGTGCCCATGTTAAGGCCTCTGTAACATCACAGATTCTTAAAAGGTCCTATATATGTTTATCTTAAAATTACTAGCCATGTACGGACTACAGAGCAAGTCTCCACAAAGTTTCATAGGCTCAAACGTCACCGTGTGTCCTCATACCAGAGTGAAATTATGGTGGACATCAATCACAAGAAAGATGAGAAAAATCCCAAATTTTCAAAATCAAGAGATACACTTTTATATAACACCCGGGTCAGGGAAAAAATCTTACAGTGGAAATTAGGAAATTTCAAACTGGATGATAATGAGAATATGGAAAATTAAAACTTGTGGAATGCAGCTAAATTAAGAGATATTCCGAGAGAAGTTAACAACTTGAAATACATTTTTTAAATGCTAAAAGTTAATTAACCAACAAAATAAATCTAAGTAAAATGAAGAAAACAATTAAAATAATGGAAAATCAATGGCATAAACATACATGCGGTAAAGAAGTTAAAAAGTTTGGTGTTTTGAAAAGGCTTTAAAAATGAGAAATCTTTTATACAAAGTTAACACACAAAAAAAGAGAAGCCTCGATAATCATCATATAACTATATCAGGGATAAAAATCAGGAGTAAAGAAACAGGAATGGCAATAAATGAGGTGAGAGGGGGTAGCAGAGGGAAGGAAATGACATTTATTTAACATTGCCTGGCAACATTCCAAGCGCTATGCTATTTTGTGCATATTACTAATACTGTGTGTAACATCAAGCCCATGAAGACGATATTCTTATCCCAGTTCCAAAAATAGAAAACAAAGACATGGAGATTTGAAGCAACTTATTCAAGCACAGGTGAGTAGGAAATCAGGAATTCAGCAGCTGTCTGACTCCAGACCAGTGCCTCCCCGCAGGCCTTGCTCAGTTCCAGAATCCCCTGGTGCTGTGGCCAGTGGTTTAGCCATATCTGTACCATTTTCTTCATGCTGATACCTGTTGACCTGCTAATTGAGTTGACTTTGGATTTTCCTTACTGTGTCTCAGTAGGCTCTATTTCCTGGTTCTCTGTCCTAAATACCCTTAACCATTGGCCCAGCGCGCATGTGCACTCTCTCTCTCTCTCTCTCTCTCTCTCTCTCTCTCTCTCTAACACACACACACGCACACACACACACACACCCTAAGTTAACCTGTGATGCATCATTATCTCCTATGAGAACAAAACCACTCTGAAAGGAAGTCCCTTGGAGTCATATGGAGTCAGAGTAAGCCAGTAAAGATATGACATGATTTTTTTTTCTTTTTTGTTTTGCTGTTGATTTTGCTTTTTCATTAAAAGAGCTGGCGTGTCATTTTCTATGCAAAAGGCAACTTTTGCCACCTGGTGGCCAGACCATAGGAAATGATGTTTGGGTCTTGGTAGAAATGAGACGATCATAACAAGGCCTAAGTCGTCAGAGCTGAAAATGCTCTAATGGCCAGTGTATCCAAGAGACCAAGAGGCCAGCTCTTAAGAGCTGAACCCCGTAAGGGACGCTGCTGTGTGTTGGCCTGGATCTAGAAATCATTATATTTGAGTAGGGGAGGGGTGGGGTGTCTCAGTGCCTCCCTGTGATGGTTGTATTGAAGGGAATTTTTTGTGGTCGACCTTGCATTTCCCCCCAACTCCGAATCGCACTTCTAAAGCAGCCACTTCTCATCTCTTTAAACAAAGAAGAAATCGCTCACGTGTTTCTTGCACAACCATCTTCGTATCAGATACGTACAAAAGCCTGGTCCTGGGCATGAAGGCTGAATGTTTGTGCTTTGCTTAACCAGCCCCTGGATTTCCATCTGAGACAGTTTTTGAACTTGACAGGGCCTATTGGATATTTATGAAAAGACTGAGAGTTGATAACCGTGAGGCTATAGGTTTAGATGTGCCCTTTATGCTTGTTGGGTGTTTTTTTAATAAAGTAACTGCTTTGCAGAGGGATCTTGTTATCTCTAAAGTAAAACAGATTAGGAAGGCTGTTTTTCAAAGGGATGAGAATGCATTTATTTCCAGATGTGTCAAAAACTACTGAATCACACTGTCAAAGGATTAGGCAGTTGAAGGCAGAAATCAGAAAGAAAGAATGATTTTTACTCTACTATTAACTGAAGAGTTCATATTAGTTTTAGAATGTTCTTTCCTTTGACAAAATAACTGATGCACAGTTTTTGAAAACATGTTTTCTAAACTGGAGACTTTCTGGATCTTTGGACACAGGAGGGAATATCAAATCTCCCGGAAATCTGGCAAACCACAGAATAGAATAATTTTTATTCCACAGACTTCATATCAATTGCTTCAAGGACACATGGGACATCATGGGCTATTTAGTTATAGTTGGCCTGTGTTCTCTCTTGAGTGCATGTATTTCTATAAATACTGAATTGCATTGACTTTATAGTTTTCCTCTAAATCAATGTGGAACATTCCTGCTGTCACCTTCACCAGCCCAAGGCAAGATGGAATTAGTAGCGAAAAATGTAAGTAGCTGTGTTTCTAAAAGGAAGGAAAACATTAACCTATCCTTGGTAGACATAATTAACTATTCCCCCTAGAAGCCCAGACGTGGTTCTCTTTGCTATAGAATTAAAAGTTCTATCGAGTGCTTACCCAAAAGATGCCTACGTCGTGGGGTTTCTTCCACATTTTTGATTTCTCTCTAGCTCTGTATTCATTACCAATTTCAATTTATGTGACTTTGTACACTGATTACCTACTAACATGCTTGGTGTTCAGGGTAGAGTTAGGGAAAATAACATCAAGAACTTATCTTCAGTAATTTACTTTCAAGGTGCAGAGACGGACATAAAGAAAGAAATAGCACAGGCATCCCTTGATTGTCAGGAGTTCATGTTGCACTACTTCACTTTTACAAAGAGACTGTGTCAGTTCCTGTTTTTTGCTAAGCCAAGGGGGAGAGATCAAAGAGGGTTTTGGCCTTCACAACAAAAGGTGCAGAGTGGAAAGAGTTGGCGGCGTTGGTTTTGCCGCAGCCATTCTGCAGAGAGAGCCCAAAGGCCCTTCCCCAGCACTGCTGTGTACAGGCTTGGAGTATCCTGTCAACCCCGCTTTTGCTATCTACTGGCATTAGTTTAGGTTTTATGTATTATTTGGCGTGACTTGGTAGTTTATTTTGGCATCTGGGAATACTCAAAAATTTCCATCTAAAGGAATAGTCGTAGCTTCTTCACTTTGCACCATTTGGCTTAGGAAAGGTTCCTCTTAGTCCCCCTTTCAGATACTGGAGAAGCTTGTGTCAGGCATCGATAAGCCTTATGGTTAAAAATAAATAGGGATGAAAGGTGGCTCCTGAGGACGTGACATGTGAGCAACACACACGTAGGCAGTCTGGTGCTGGGACCCCAGCCACCCATTCGTTTACCCACTTAAGAAACTTTTGTTACACTCCACGCATACATCTGCATGTGCTTATGATAGGGTTTTAGAGTAATAAAATATTAATATAAATGGAACACAAGTTGTTCAGGGTGATGAAATAGTATCATTTTATGATAAGAAGTGGATTCATCTGGTCATGCTCCTTTCTATCCCCACACTGGTCTGTCACCCACAGAAGCTTGAAAAGAACTAGATAATCACTGGTGTGATAGAAGGAGAGTTTATTTCCAGATTGAAGTGTGCGTGCCGGCTTAAGACAAATGGACTGTCCTAAGCAGTTGACGTCGTCTAATCAGTAAATATTTGCAACGCCTCCAGGTAATGGTCCCTTGTTCAACGTGAGCAATGCCGTCTGAAGGCCGAGCATGTGATATGATTTAGGAATGTAACATGTAGGAAGCGTGGTTCTTTTCAAAGAGTTTAGTGTAACTTCTCCAGGTAGACACAGATTTAGAATTACTGCCACAAATGCCTTTTTGGAGGCATGAAACATGCCTTTCAGGAATTGCCTTTTCAGCACAGAAACATAGATCATATGGGCAACAAAAAGGCACAGCACTGACCAAGGCAAGAACAAAGTCTGAACACAACTGGATTTGGTGTCTTTGATTTACAGAGCGGACCACAAGCAGCGAGATCAAAGATGAAGCAGTCACAAAGGGCTATCCTTTTGAAAAGGTAAGGAATTATTTTCCTAAAAGTGTAGATACAAGTAAGATGATCTGAGGAAACCGTGACCCAGAATGAGAAACAGTTAAAAAAAAAAAAAAAAGAGGAGATGCTTAGCAGGAAAGTGCAGATGCCAGAGAAGAGGGATGATTCAAACATCCCTCGCTCAACTCCTACCAGAGACAAAGGAGTTAATTTCTCTAGCCAGCTTCAGCAAAACCCCCAAGCTCCAAGTTCCTCTCTAGACAGTGTGGCTTGGCAACCTCACAAACACCTGCTGGCCATACAGCCCTGTAGAGCGATGCTGTCTTGAAGTCAGTTCAGAAAACCTGTCTATAATTGCTAACAGGACTCCGAAGAGTATAACCTAACAATAAAAATATTTAGATTATGTTGCCCATTACAAAAAAAAAAAAAAGTCAAAGGCATATACTCTTTCTGGCAGCCCTTCTGCTAAAATGCGGCCATATGGGTTTATACATATGCAGATTTCCCCAATTAGACGGGGCACATGCTGGCGCAGAGACCCCAAGAGGGCTCCATTTGGACTTCAGCAAATCAAAACTGAAACTGTATTCCGATGATTTTTAGAAACCCAGGAAGATGACTGTGGAGGCAGAGTTAGAGGACATAAAGAAAACGCAGCAACGCAGCCTCACGGACTGGAGTTTTACTGAGCATTTTAAACCCAAAGTTCTGCTGCAGGTATTAATGGGCTGTGAGTCTGGGGGAGATAGTTGCGTGGTTCTGGGGGATCATGTGTGATTTAGTACAGTTCACATTGGGGTCATTCTCTCAGCTCGGATTCAGATTAATATTCCCATCGACTTCGGCTGTAACACGATCATTACCAGCTTGCACGGTGCATGCCCCCCAAGTCTCCAAAATAGTTAAACATGCACTTTTCAAAAGTACATTTTAGTAAAATCTTTTTTTTAAAATGTACGTGACTACTCTGCATGATTTCTAGGGAAAAAAAAAAAAAAGAAACTACTAGGTATTATTGGGAAGCAACTTCACTTTCTCCCATTTTGCCTGTCAGTTCTATTCAGTTTTCACTAAATGGAAAAATATTTCCTGAATCAATTAGTAGATCAGTGGAAGCTGCAATAGGTAAGACTGATTGAACACTAGGCAAGGCTTGATATGTGTCACTAGCTCCCTTAGCCCTTGAGATACTCTAGTGAAGAAGAAACTATTTAAATGGTAGGAGATGGGCGCATCTTGACTAACACTGACTTTTGTCCAAAGGCACATGACTGGTCAGTGAGAGAAGCAGTGGGAATCCAGAAAATCTGACCCCGGGACTTGTGCTCTTAGCCACCGCGCAAAATTAAAAATAGTCGATAACTAACACCTTCTGTTGCTTTTCCATTTGATGCAAAAATCTGGATTGCTTGGTTTTATCTTTTTAATTTCAGTGTTACTTTTAGCAGACTTTTACATCCAAAGTTTTGAAGCCAAAGAGTCTTATGGAAAGTGGCAGCTCCCTCCCAGGCCTGCGCCCAGCATTCCAGGGGTAGAAATCTGCAGTGCATCTACCTGTATCTTTTGTACTAAACTCCTTTATCTCTGAAGAGCAGGGATGCTTGGTTTAGTTTGAATCTTATTTTTGAGCGTCATGATCAGTTGACTCCCTGTGCCTAACACACACACACACACACAAAAAAAACAGCACACAAATATACACACACCACACAAATACGTACAACACACAAATACGTACACCACACACAAAACATACCACATAAACATACACACACCACACATAAAACACACAAAACACACATACAATGTACACATACACACAACACACAGAGCAAACACACCACATGCACACTACATAAACATAGACACACCACACATACACACACACACACACATCCCTACACTCTCACTAGCTTTCATTCTCTGAAAATATAAACTGTCTCATTTTCAGTTAAATCATTAGATAATATTTGCTTTATGTTAATTATACAAATGTCATTCATGGCAGGACTGGGTGGGATTCTGATTACATTTTCCTTTTTGGCACTTTCTTGTTTTCCCCCGAGTTCCTTTTCCCATTTTTCAAACGTATTTAGTTTACTATGCATTCATCACTGCTCATCCCCAAGCGCTCTACCAACAGTAAATCTCCTCGCAATTCACTCAGACCTAGCAGGTACTCCATCACTTTTATGGTCTAAGCAATATCTCCCCATATGCTCGGATGCCTGCCCGCCCTTTGGGGCTGCCGCACAGCTGTGGTCCTGGGGTCTCCCCTCTTCCTGACCACATCCTTTCCCTCTGCTTGGTTGGATGCTCTGTTTTCTGAATCCCATCCCTTCTTCCTGCTTGCATTTCTCTCTTTTTGTAAGGACCATCTCCCAGTAGCTTCCCGAATTAAGATATATGGCAGGTAGTTTATAGTTTCTGGTTTATAGAACCAGAGATACACTATGGGGTTGGGGGAGGGGAGGAGGGATTAGGGGGGGATTGTGTGGGGACTATAACCAAGATGAAAATGCATACATTGTGCAAAAATGAAAAAAGATGTAAAAAATATATAAAAGGAAAAAAATATATATGGCAGGTAAATATATGAGGCATTGGATGTTTGAAAACATCTTAATTCTATGCTAGCAATAAAAATTTTTTATCGAAGGAATATGGTTTATAACATTATATATGTTTCATGTGCACCGCATTGCAAATCAAAGTCGGTACCTGGTACACTTTGCTCACCACCCAAAGAGTCATTTCCGTTCTTTGCCCTACAGTCAATCCTCTTCACCCCCACTTCTTTCTCCTTTCCAGTAACCACTATTTTGTTCTTTTAGTCTAAGAGTTTCTCTTGTCCTATTTGTTCATTAATTTTATTTCTTTATCTTCCACGTAGGAGTGAAATCATGTAGTGTTTACCTTCCTCTGACTTATTTCCATAAGCACAATACTTCCTAGGTCCATACATGTTGCTGCAAATGGTGGGGGGTTTCATCTTTTTTATGGCTGACTAGTATTCCATTGTGTGTGTGTGTGTGTGTGTATTTTCTTTAGTCAATCTTCTGTTCATGGGAACTTAAGTTGTTGCCAACTCTTGGCCTTTGTGACTAATGCTGCCCTATTAATTGCATTTGACTGACAGCCGGGCTTTCTATAAATGCTGCTAAAAAACATTCGCCTTCAAAGTTTTGAAGGCATTCTTTAATAGTCTTCCAGCTTCCCGTATTGTCCTAGAGAAAATGAAATTCTGATTCTTGATATGTGGCTTGAGTCTTAAGGCCTTCTCTTGGTTCCAGGATTCTGGGTTTTCTGTGGCTGCACCTTTGGTGTGGTTCTGTTGTCAGGTGTTGTACTGCTGAGTCTAGTACAAACCAGAAACTCCTGTCTATTTATACTCTGGAAATGTTCCACAGACTTTTCCTTGGAAAATTTCTCTCCTCTATTTTCTCTATTCTCTCTTTCTGGAACTCCTATTATTCTGGAGTTGGACTTCCTAGATTGAACTTCAAATTTCCTATCTTTTTCCTCCTGGCTACCCATGCTTTTTCTTTTGGTTCTAGAAATATGACTCAACTTTCATCCAATTTTTCTATTGAGTCTTTTGTTTCTGTATCATCATTTTAATATCCTCAAGTTCTGTTTATAATTTCAAATTACATCTTATAGCCTTCTATTCACATTCCCCGATACTATTTCCTCTCATTTCTGTGAGGATATTAAAGTGCTTTGAAGTCCTATTGTCTTTTCCCTGTGTTGTGTCATTTTCCTCAAGTATTTTGCTGGACTTCATGGCTTTGTGCTTCTCAATTTTTCTTATTAGAGAGTAAGATCCAATGCTGTTGGCCTCTGTGCTCGCATTAATAATGAGACACTAAATGTGGAATAAGAAATGATGTATGAAGTCAGTGCATGGAAAGGAGTTGTCATTTTTTTCTATTTCAATTTAGACTCAATTGTTGGGTGATTTGACTGCTTGGTTCCTTGGGAGCTCCATTAGTGTTGGTACATTAGGTCTGGACTTTCGGGATATTAGGTTTGCCTATTATATTCTCGGGAGACAGGAGGGAATTTAATCTTAAAGATATAACTTGCCTGTCAGGGTGTGGAAGCTGAGTGAAGACAGGAGGGAGATCAGGCATCGTACCTGCCAGTCTCTCGATCTGCACTGTACAATGTGCTCAGATTTAGCTTCTCAGTACTTGAAATGAAGCCAGTCTGCACTGAGGGGCGGTGTATGTATGTTACACACTCTGTGTGGTATAAAGCTTTATGGATGGAAACACACATCTATACACAAATTCCAAGAGTTTAGCAAGAAGCAGGCTGATATATTTCATTAACAAATGTTGTATTGATTATATATCAAAATTACACTGAGTTAAGTAAAAGATATATTAAGATTAAACTCACAGGTTGCTTTTTACTTTCAAATACCTGACGGCTGACTCCATCCACAACATGGTGAAATAGGGAGGTTTCAATGAACCTTGTCCCTACGCACATGCACCTAAGAAAAAGTAAGATTTGCTCCCAAGAAATGTCACAAGTTGACCACCGGCGGTGGGGATAGGCCCCAGGCAGGTCCCAGGCAGGTTTTGCTTGGAGCCGAGCAAGGAGAGCTGATAGGAGTCAGGGCCGGGGCAGCACAGCAGTTAGCAGAATGGGGGGGAGACAGGTGGGCTGGAGCTGCAGCAGGTGCTGTGCACGCTCAATGGGGCGTCAGTGAAGGCTGGCTGTGGATGGATGTGCATGAGAGCAGATGCCAGACTGTTGGTTCAGCTGCGGAGGCTCTGATTGCTAGAATCGGGGGTGCTGGAGCCCCTGTCCCTTGCTGTGAGGGGGGGATCAGAGAGACCTCGCACACACCACACACCCTGCACCCAACACCCTGAGTGTCTGGGCCCTCGGCCCCTTCCCGTACCCCACAGGGGAACGTGGCAGAGAGGTGGGACTCTAGAATTTGGGACCCATGAAGCAGAGGACAGAGCTCACTCTGGGAGAGAGGACAGGAGGCCAAATCAATCTCCGTGCTTGGGATTGCCTCCCTCCAAGACTGAGGCTGAGTCTTGGGACAGCAAGTCTGGCTCCTGAGGTGATTATGCCGAGGGAAATGAGACAGGGGTGAAGGACAGCTTTAGGGTGGTTTCATCCATCTGTAGAATGTGAATAACTGGGAAAGCAAGCTGAAAAATCTCAACAACAAATAAACCTTAGGCTCTGTGAGAAACGTAGTTGTTACGAGAGGGAGAAGGCTGGGAGAGGCCAGGTGATGGGGTGTCTGCTGGGCGGGGTTGGGGGGGGCTTCAGTGGAGGGTGAGTGGTGCATGTGCATACATGAGGGTGTAAGGTTGCAATCCCAAAAGTATATGCTTATGCAAATAATTGGCAAATCAATAAAATTGAGGGAAAAGAAGATAAATGACAGAACGAATGAATGCATGCACTGTTATCCAGTTGAAAGTTAAAGGAATAAGCTCTTCCTTAAAAGCCAGAAAATTCTAATCTGTTTTTGTCTTTAATACATTTTCCACTTTCCACCATAGAATTTTAACTCTGTGATACATTTTTATGCTTAAAAGTCTCTTATTGATCCCCCATCACATATCTTTGCAGCAAAATGTGAATCTAAAAGAAAATTTGAACAAATGTCCCCTGTTTTTAGCTATTAAAATTTTTACTGGATTATTATTGTAATAATTATTATTGCTCAAAACAAATATTTTATACATGTTAAGAAAACAAATGGAAAACATAAAACACCAAATTTCAATGGAAAAAAAAAAACACCATTGACAGTCCTGGATTTTTTCCCCTCCCATGTCTATGTGGGCAAATACTATTTGTTGCTAGATTGAAAGTTCAGTATCACATCTATTTCTCTTTTATATTTTTACAGCTATACACAGTGAAGAAAATTTTAAAACACATAAGAAGATGAGGTTATAAAGAGTATTATAATAGTAATATAAATTAATTATTTGAACTATTTCTCAGTTATTTGCCAAAAATCACACAGTGATCTATCAGAAATATTTGTTTATAATCTCTCATCTGGCTATATGATTAAATTTTCCCTTCAAATTTTTGAAAGCGATGGGTTGAAAACCACCTGACTTTCCAAAGGAGTCATTACTCAGTAACTGGAGTCATGCAGTTACTTAATTTTTAGGAACTATACCAAAAGAATTTTTATCTGACTAGCAATTATATCTACTTTTTAACTTAGAGGTAAAGGATTAAACCTTATGTCATTAGAAAGGGTTGAAAAAATAAAGATATTGCTAACTGAATGAATTTTTGCAGCTATGATAGCTTAAAAATAAAGAACTTCTGCTTTCTCTTGTGTTTTGCGAATATTACCAACAAAGCCTTCCTGTCTCAGCTATGGGCAATTTAATCCAGTAATACTCTATAATCCTCATTCTACCATGATATCCTAGTCATCAGCCTGCTCATACTCTTGCCCTGCTCCAGTCCATTCTCTACATATCATATAGTCTATCAACTTCATCATCTTGCACATACCTCTGTGAACTCCAGGAGGATCTATAAGAATCTTAACCACATTTTATTTATTTATTTATTTTTAAATTATTTTTTTAAAGATTTATTTTTATTTATTTATTTATACAAGCACTGGGCACAGTCAGAAGCGCAGGAGGGTGAGAGAATTCACCAGAACCAGAGCGGGGAGCAGAGCAGGCAGAAGGACTGCAGTACACTGCTGAGGGGAGCAGCGGGCGGCAGGAGAGGTCTGCGCGCCATGTGGGACCCTCCTCTGGTGGCCGGGGAACAGCCGGGGGTCGAACCAGCACTGCAGAGGCTGCGGGCAGCTTCGCAACCCAGCGCTCAACCGATGTGCCACCGGGGAGGCCCCTTAACCACATTTTAGAGGGGAGTATTATCTCTCTTGTTCACTTCTGTTTTTCTAGTACCTACACAGAGCCAGGTGACTAGTCAATGCCCATTTTTAATGAAATAATTAACTAATTCATTAATGAGACCAATAATACTAATATAGAATAAAAGATAAAAGCCAAGAAATAAATGAAGAAAGATTATAATGAAAACCTATCAAACACTGAATGAGGGCTAATATAGTCTAAGAAGCTCAGTGCAATATATCCTAGTGGCTAAAGTAAATACAAAAACACAAAGATTCTAGGGCTCTCACAGAAGGGAGGACGTATTTGCGCCCAAAGGGAGCCCACTGATTCTGTGGGTTGAAGTCTGAGGGGACTTTGCCTTTCAAAAAAGCAAAGCACTGGGTAGTGTCCTCCATACAAAAATGTCTTAAAATGCAAACATCGCATCTGCACTCCTGCTGTTGACTCCCTAGGAGCAGATGAGAAGTTTCAATGCCACACCATGCGGATACTCAAACAGGGGACTAGATCTGGGAAGTAAATGTATTATTTTGGTTATGCTAGCAGTGTAACATTGAAAGCAAAAGTAAAACAACCCTTTCCTAACATAATATGCAATTCCATACCTTTGGATAAACCATACAACAGAGACCTGAACGTTACCTACTTCCAATTGATATTGAAAATGCAAACAAAACCCCACGATTGTCTGATGTATTTTCCTACGTACAGATTTCCTTGTGCTGGTTGGCAGTGAAAAGGAAATAGGACCATAGGCCGCCTGCTGTGGCACAGTTCTTATACAAGAACTCGGGTACAGGCCAGATGTGTGGGAGGTTGAGAGGATTCACCAGAGATAGAGTGGGGAACAGAACAGGCAGACTGACGAAATACACTGCTGAGGGGAGCAGCGGGTGAGACAGGAGAGGTCTGCCGCGCCATGTGGGATTCTTGCCAGCAGGCCAGGATCAAGCCCGCACTGCAGAGGCTGCAGACAGCTTCACAGTGTGGCGCTCAACCGCCTGTGCCACCAGGGAGGCCCCCCAAAATGCAATTGTTTTGATTTTTTCAGGTTCTTCAAGCTGCCAATGAGCAATACAAGTGTGTTGATTCCTATTACCATACCCAAGACAACTCTTTACTGCTGGTCTTTCATAACCCAATGAATATGCACCGCCTGCATTGGGAATACTGGAATACTGCTCTCCACTCCAACGTTGGATTCCGGTAACCAACATAGTTTAGTTAGTTATCATAGTTTGGTCAACTTAGTAGTTACTAGATTTTCTCTCCTTCGCTGAAGCTAGGTGGTTGGATCCAATGAAGATGTCTTTGTAGAGCTATCGACTTCATTGAGCTCACTGAGCTGAATGTCTGCTGTGTGTCTGACACTGGCTGGTTTGGGGTAATCCCACTTGATTTGGGGAAAACTTAAAAAGAAAACAACTGAGCAACACCCGCATAGCAGTCATGTCCCAGCAAACAGGCTTTAGGCACCCGTGTCTTGGTTTTTTTCCTTCCAGCTTCTTAGTTATTTTTTTGTTATCTTAAAACTTTGCTCTCTTCTCATTAATAATGAAGGCATTTCATTACTTTTTTACCAGGCTAATGTATATTCAGTCTTTATTATTTTGTGTAGCATTGTTTTAATTCTATGGCTATAAAACACAGAAAGATAGAGAATACGAGATAATTGGGGGGCAGGATGTATGCCCACAAACATAGGCACTTTGAAGTCAAAAGATGGATTTTTTAAGTTAAAGCACAATAAATATACTAAGCTAATATCGTGAACTATTAATCTGTGTTTTCCTTTCTCTTGTTTTTCATTGCCAATAATTACACTTTTAATTTCTTTTCTGGTCTTATTTGCTGACCAGGACTTTTATGTCACTTTGAAAGGGCATCCTTGTCTTGCTCCATGTCTTGAATATTCAACTATTAAATATGTGTGTGGGTTTTTTTTGGCTGTTGTTTTTACTATAGTACTTACATAGATAATTCCTTATTCAGTTAAAATTTTTTATCTTCTGTTACTACTTTGCTATGAGTCCTTAGTTACAAAGTGTTAATAAATGTATCAAATGATGTATTTTTATTTTTTAAAGTGGCATTATGTTATGACATTATATAAATTTCAGATGTGCTCAAATGATATTTTTTCCATCATTTTAAATGTTTATATTTTTCTTTTGGTTTTTTAAAGTACTAAATTTCATCTGTCGATAGTCCAGTGTTCAACCAGTCTTGCATTTCTGTGAAAGCCCCAATCTGTCCATCACGTTATTGTTTCTATAATTTGCACAACTGGTTTGCTAGTGTATTGGAATATTTGCATCTGTTTTCATGGGCAAGGTACACTGCAAATTTTCCTTTTTAAATGTTTGTTTCTGGCTTAGGTATTGAGATTATATCAGCTTCAAAAATTAACTAGGGGATGCTCTCCTTTGCATAAGTCTAAATATCCATCTGCTCGCTACCAGTTTCTAAGATCTGAGGCAAAAGTGAAGCCAAGTCTTTATCCCTGAGAAGCAGAAGTGACACAGTGTGTGTGTCAATTTATAGAGTCGATGATGGTATATGACCAGCATCCTGGAGTCACCTGCTCCCCATCCACACAACAAACCTGCATCTACCTTGGAGCAACTGCCTTTCAAAAAGGACGGAGGAATCAAGAGGCAGTTCATTATTTAAGACTTCATTTGCATAGTCAGTATCTTAAGTATTTAATGACCTTAACTAATATTAAATCAATTGCAGTCTGTTCTTTGCTTTTTTAAAGGAATTATTTGGAACTTGTTGCAAATTCCATTCAAGATTGGATCGTGAAAGAAGAAGCAATCTATCAGGAATCTAGAATGGCTGAAGAAATCAATAGGACCAAGGCTGAGCAGGAGTTGAAATCCACTGCCAATGTGAAAATCTCTTCTCCTAGTAAAAATGTTTCTTCTAAAAAATCTAAAAGTAGGTTGAGTAGTTGAAATTATATGCAAGTCCAAAGATTGTCTATTTCCTCATTTAATCATGACTGTGACTGTTTCAGGATTAAAAAGTTGCCCACAAAATTGCTGTGGATCTGCACTTTCTCTATAAAAAAAAAAAAACTAGAATAGCTGAATTCCAACTAATGATGAGGTTGTTCCCATGTGAGGTAATGGAATGTTTGTCTTATAGGGTCCCCACTTCCTGCCAGATCTAGGAGATTCAATCTCCTGCACAGAACACATGAAATGTCAGGTCAGTGGCAGAGTCTCTATCTGGCAGGATTAGTAGCTCAGCTACATAAGATTGCTGGCAATATGTGAGGTAAACACAGAGTCAGTTTGTCTCCATCAGGACAATCACAGATTTCCGAAGGGAGGTTAAAACAAGATATTCCTTTAAAGAGCAAGCAGGGCCTCCCTGGTGGTGCAAGGGGTTAAACACTGCACTACGAAGCAATCCGCAGCCTCTGCAGCATGAGTTCGAGCCCCAGCCGGCCAGGGAGCAACCCACATGGTGCAGCAGACCTCTCCTGTCTTGCCTGCTGCTCCCCTCAGCAGTGTATTTCAGTCAGTCTGCCTGTTCTTCCCCCACTCTGTCTCTGGTGAATCCTCTCACCCTCCTGCATCTCTGGCCTGTGCCCCAGCTCTTGTATGCATAAATGAATAAATCTAAAAGAAATTAAAGAGCAAGCAGAAGAACCCCGAGTCTAACTGTGGTTAATACCTAAAAATAAAGGGGAAAGGGGGACAATTGAGGGCCAATGGCAGGGATTTGACAGGATGTCAAATATAGAGCTTTGTTGTTACTAATTCCAGGGATTTTGGCGCTGTTGGGCGGAAGGGAGGAGAGAGGTAGTCAAAAAAAAGGTAGGCTACTTGATAAAGAAGTAGAACAATGAGATGAGATGATTTACTTGGCTTTGTGCAAAGGGAGCCTATGTTAATATTTATTGTTTCTTTTTTTTTAAGATTTATTTTTATTTTTATACAAGAAGTGGGGTATGGGCCAGAGATGCAGGAGGGTGAGAGGATTCACCAGAGATAGAGTGGGGAGCCGAACAGGCAGACTGACGAAATACACTGCTGAGGGGAGCAGCGGGCGAGACAGGAGAGGTCTGTCGCGCCATGTGGGTATCTCTGCAGTTGGTGGGGCTCGAACCAGCACTGCAGAGGCTGCAGACAGCTTCACAGCGCTGCCCCAACCGCCTCTGCCACCAGGGAGGCCCATATTTATTGATTCTGATAGCCAAGGTGAAAAGTGATTTCCCCTAAAGATGCAAAGCAATATAATGTCTAAGGTTTTTGCACTCCCTGTCAATGAGCAAAGTGATTTGTACCTGGCTTGATTCTAATGTTAAACTCAGAAAACTCAGGCCATGATGAATCATTTGCCAGCTGGGCCCTTCTTCTAAAGGGGGTGCTACTAAGTGCATGGAGTCGTGGATGCACTATATGAAAAAGAGGGGTGGGGGCACCGCCTCACAATTCTTGACTATTAACGAGAAAAATTGTGGGTTGACTGCCTTTTCTTTGTTGTGATTCTGAACAGAATGCAAAGTTAATAACTATCTGTAGAAATCCGGAAAATATCAATTGGGGATTGGGATATATCAGGTAAGTGTCGCATTTAGTCTGAGGCCCTTCAAGTTAGGAAAGTTGCGTTTTCCAAACAGAACGATTGCAACGGCAAGAGCCGGGCTTACATCTGGAAGGAAACGTTAGATTTGTTCGGTGTAGCTTAAAGGATTACACTAGGATTGCTTAAGTGAAAGCTCTAGTAAGAAAGATTCCAGCTCAATAGAAGCTTCCAAGTCTCAGCATAGTTAGAATGGGGCTCACTGCATCTACCAAGAGTAATTTTCTCAGCCCTGAAGGAGCTCAGTTGTGTCCTCTGGAGTTGGCCAAGGAGAATGAAAGGCGAGTTGGATTTGATACCTTTGAGATCCCCCTACAACCCAAAACATTTGGTCCTTTTATGCAACTTTGCTGGAGGGCGTTGCTAAGAAATTTTATTTTCTCTAGATGTAGGTGCCAGAGGAGTCTCCAAAGCAGATATACCAGATCAAGAAAAAGACAAAGACAAAGAAAAAGACAAGATTCCTTTCATTTTGGAAGGTTCTCTCAAGGTAACCCCATGACAGACAAGTGACGCTGAGTGCTCACAGATTCAGATTTATTTTATGATGGAGAGTAAATCCTGTTCCTTTTTTTTAAAATGCATTTACAGGCATGGAAAGAAGAACAAGATCAGTTGGCAGAAGAGGAACGCCTAAGAGAAGAAAGAAAAGCAGAAAAGAAGAGTAAGGAAGCTGGAAAAAGGAGAGGCAAGGAAAAAGTCGAAAAAGAAGACAGCAAGTTTTCCAAGAAAAAATTTAGTCTCAGGGACAAAATAAAAGAAGATCAAATAAATACCTCAGAAATAGCAGCGGCGCCCCACCAGGAACCAGAGCCCGAGAAAGTGTACCCGGTAAAGTCAATTGTCTGAAAAGCCCCTTTGGGCCATTCCTAAGGGTTTCCGGAAAAACACGGATTCTGGGCAAAGGCTCCCAGTCTTGGCCACACGGCAGGAGGCCCGGGTTTCCTCTGGTGTAGACAGTCTCAGGCGTGTCCCAGTTCTTGTTACCCAGCACCTGTTCAGTCTCAGCCACCATGATAGGAATCGCCTCAAATTTTTCTCAAGTGTCATGAAGCAAGATTACTAAGGGCGGGAAAGGTAGAAATGTGGCACAAAAGCTTCCTCACTTCCAGTTATGCACACGCGCAACTGTGACAACTCAAAGCAGACACAAATTGGCTTTATCTGTCTCCCAGGATAGGGTTTGCCAAGTCCCTTGGGTTGCCTCGCTGTAGGACCCATGGTTTTTGCTTGTACTCTTCTATGACGAGACTACCCTTCGTCACTGTCTCGCTCAATAGATTGATGAGGAAACCTAGGCTGGGAAAAAATGTACCATCCCTGTCTTCTAGTTATGACTCTGTGTCGGTTCTCAAGCTTTGGCTTTATTAGAGTCATGGGAAGTGCTATTAGTAAAAAATATCTTTCATATGTGGCCTCCCTGGGCCTCCCTGGTGGTGCAGGGGTTAAAGTCTCAGCACTGTCAAACTGTCGCCAGCCACTGCAGCATGAGTTCTATCCCAGGCCAGGGAGCTACCCACATGGCGCGGCAGACCTCTCCCGTCTCCCCGCTGCTCCCCTCAGCAGAGTATTTCAGTAGATCCATCTGTTCTGTACCCCACTCTGTCTCTGGTGAATGCTCTCACCGCCCCCCACCTCTGGCCTGCACCCCAGCTCTTGTATGGCTAAGTAAATCTTTAAAAAAATAAATTTAAAAAATATGTGGCCTCCCAAAATATAAAGATTCAGTTCTTCTCAATCCATTAGTTCAGTTTTAAAGAGAAAATGAACAGCTGTGAAAGAGAGATTGGTTTGTTTTCCTGCTCCCTCAGCATAGCCCTACGATTTGATTAGGACTGAGCTAGGAAGATGCCCCGTGAGTGGGGCTTAAGGGTACCAGACCTCCATTACTTCTGCCTGGTACTGTCACACCGCCGGAGAGGCGCGAGGTGCCCTGGTCACTGCTTCTGGCTCTACAAAGCGGCTGAGAAATCATGCAACAGAAATAAATCTCGGGGCCACTTTTACCGACTCCGCCGCGGACTTGATTTGTGCCGATTTGCGGTCACCCCAACATGCCATGTTTCCTCTTCCAGTTCCGCGGATACAACATGGGCGACGTGCCCATCCAGATCGCAGGGGAGAGTTGCTACCTGTATCCTTCGGATGGAGGGAGGATTGAGGTCGAAAAGACAACATTTGAAAAAGGTATACACCGCGGGAGCAGCTGAGGAACGGCTAAGATCTTGCCCCATCTCAGTGGGCCCGGGACCCGGCCCTCTCCTGCGCCCGTGTGTGCCACCCTGGGTGCTCCCAGACCTCAGGCCCTGGGACATACTGGACCCAGCAGAGCCCCGCGCAGAGCTTCCCTGGGGCACGCAAGTGAGGACTTTCCACTTGTGAAAATACTTCTACCCAGTCGGGAAACCGTGGTTATGGGAGCTGTGCTAGGCACAGCATGAGTAATAGTAACTGCCACACGCACCGCCACGTCAGCAGCAAGTGTGTGGTGTGGGGCACACTGTGGGGTGCCCTGCCAACGTCCAGTTCTTTTAGCCTCTGGGCGAGGGCAAGTCTTTCCGTGGGTGGGGCCTGGCAGACGAGCTGCAGAGGGCAAGTCTGGGAAACCACACAAGGCAACGTTAGCTCTGCCCAAGGGAGCACGGGTCTGGGCTCCAGGAAAGCCGCGTGATGTCCACAGGGCTAAGCTGCTCACTGGGCTTCATCGTCCCCTCGATGGGCGTGAGGACATGGGCTTTTTTGACGGCTGCTTGTCGGGTAGGGAGCAGTGGTCACCGAGGACTGCGAAGAGGTCAATGTGGGGGGATGTGCTTAGGACCCTTTTCAGTGTCTGCGAGATTATGCACCCCAGTGAGGGATAACTGGGCTCCCCCCACATCCCCTCCAGGCCTGTGGCCCGGCCCACACCTCTTCCTCTCCCTACTCATTCTCTGCCTCTGTCCCTCCCTCCTGGCTGCCTGCCCTTACTTGCTCTCTCTGCTCTCCCTTCCAGTCTCTCTCCTCTCTCTCTCTCTCTCTCTCTCTCTCTCATCATCATCATCTAGCGACTATCAGTTTAATGAGGAAAACGTGGTAGAACTTAGGAGCTGTTGCCTGTGTGAACCATGGCTGCAGGGGAAGCATTATGACCCAGTAGCTGCCACACCAAAGCAGCCATCACACCAACAGTTTTGAAAAGAAAAAGATCTGCAAGTTACACAGGTTGCTTAAAGAGTGATTGTGAGAGCCTCCCTGGTGGTGCACGGGGCTAAGATGCAAACGATGAAGCTGTCCACAGCCACTGCAGCCCGAGTTCGATACCTGGCCAGTGAGCTGACCCACATGGCGCAGCAGACCTCTCCTGACTCCCAGGTGCTCCCCTCAGCAGTGGATTTCAGTAGATCCCCTGGTCTGCTCCCCACTCTGTCTCTGGTGAATCCTCTCACCCCTCCCACGTCTGGCCTCTACCCCAGCTCTTGTATGCATAAATAAATAAGTCTTTAAAAAGAAAAAACACAGCTCCGAATCACATAATTGAGAAAGGCACTAGACTTGAGTTTTATAATACAATGTTCTGTTTTCAATAACTTCCTCTCTGATCAAGATTTGCATGTGCATTCATTGTATGTATGTTTCAGATGGTTTCATAATAAATACAGTACTTCTGTGCTAATCCTATCAATTTTGAGAGATGATAGCTCACAGTTGAAAAGAAAAGCCTAGACTTTAAAAATAAATAACTGACAGAGAACAAATCGTAGTTCAACCAGATGTTATTTCTGAGTCTGTATACCTGAGGACTATGTACTGTTATAAACCCATGCTGCTTTAATTAAAAAATAGAAAAGGAAAAAAAAAAAAACAGGAGAGGAGGAAAAAAAACTGGGTTGGAACGCTAGAAAAGAAAATGTGTTGTTAGGAAATTTTTTTTCAATTTTAATTGAGGTAACATTAAGGATCCCCCCCCCATCAGTTATCACCACCGTCGTGAACCCACCATCAGTCACGCACCATCCACCCCCTAGTCCATTCTGCTTCCTTCCCTCTTACCCTCCCCCCTGGATGCTTCAGTTCTATAGTCAGTATTAGAGGGTTAGTTTTTCAGCTGGTCTAATTCTGACCCTTGATTTTGTATCTCTATACACCACATATTAGTGACACCATCTGGTGTTTATGTTTCTCCTTCTGGCATATTTTTTTAAAGATTTATTTATTTATTTATTCATTCATTCATTCATTCATTTATTTATTTGTGCAAGCACTGGGTACAGTCAGAAGCATGGGAGGGTGAGAGAATCCACCAGAGCCAGAGCGGGGAACAGAACAGGCAGACTGACGAAACACACTGCTGAGGGGAGCACTGGGCGTGGCAGGAGAGGTCTGCTCGCCATGTGGGACCCTTGCCGGTGGTCAGGGATCGAATCGGCGCTGCAGAGGCTGCAGGCAGCTTCACAGCCCAGTGTACAACCACTGTGCCACCGGGGAGGCCCTCCTTCTGGCGTATTATACTGGCCATAATCCCTTTCAGCGCCATCTATGTTGCCACAAATGGCATGAATTTGTCTCTTTTGATTGCCGAGTAATATTCCATTGTGTATACTCCCATCTCTGGCATGCACTGATCTGTTTGGGGGCACTTAGGCTGTTTCCTTAATTTGGCCAGAGTAGACAGTGCTACAATAAACATGGGGGTGCAAGGCTCCTTTGAAGCTAGTATTTGTGAATTTTTCAAGTCAGTGGCTAGGAGTGGAATTACTGGTCCTTATGTCAGATTCATTTTCAATCTTTTGAGACACTTCCACACTGCTTTCCATAAGGGCTGGACCAGTCTGCATTCCCGCCAGCAGTGAGGGCAGCTCCTTTTTTCCACATTCTTGCCAGCACTTACTTCTGGGACATTTTTACAGATGTGAGATGGAATCTCATATGGTCTTGACTGGCATTTCCCTGATGATAAGTGAAGATGAAACTTTTTTCTCCTGTGCTTGTTAGCCATCTGCCTTCTTTGGAGAAATGGTTACTTAGTTCTCCTACCCATTCTTTGACTGGGTTACTTGTTTTGTTTTGTCCCCTGTTGAGTTGTGTTGGGAAAATTCTTACATGGTCCTACTAATAATAAAAATGATTATAGCTAACACTCATGTAATTTTTTTAAGATTTATTTTTATTTATGCATACATGAATTGGGGTGGTAAGAGGATTCACCAGAGACAGAGTGGGGAGCAGAACAGGCAGATACACTAAAATACATTGCTGACGGGAGCAGTGGGCGAGGCAGGAGAGGTCTGCTGTGCCATGTGGGTAGCTCACTGGCTGGGATGGAACTCAGACATTGTGGTAATAGCGCTGAGGCTTAATCCCTAGGCCACCAGGAAGGCCCCCCCTTATGTAATTCTTTATAAATTGTAAACTCTTCACGTGGATTATCCCGTTTGGCTAGTCATAAAGTTGAACACAGGTATACGTTAGCCTCACTGAGTTATTTTCTCTGCTGGAATTTGCAGGTATCTCCCTGATCTACTTGCCATTTATTCCTGGGATTCCGCCTGCTTTATTCTTTTATACATGGCTTTATAAAAGTGGTGGGATCCTTCAGTATTTCCATTCCCTGGTTTAATTACTGTGCTGTTTCTCAGCTGTCTTGTCAAGGAGTTCATAGGGCATCACCATCAACCTTTGGTCCACCCCTGATTCTTCCCAGGCCCAACTTTTATCAAAGTGAAAGTGAATAAGGACAAACACAACTTCCTAATTCATTTAAAAGACCCTAAGAAAATTGTGAAAAGGGAAGAAAAGGAAGAGGATTATTCTTCAGAAGAAGAGAGAGAGGAAAAAGATGAGGAACAAACTCCTGAAACAGGTAAGCAGCTGAGTCCTGTGGCCAGCGGGTCTAACCCTCACCCATACGTGACCCCCCCACATTCCCCCAGGAAACACTGCGCATCCCTGTCCCTTGGCACGCAGGCCTGACCTGCTGCACAGGCTTCAGCCTCTAAATTGGAACAAGGTGAGTCCTAATCTGAGACTCAATCATTCCTTCATCTCAGGGACTTTTTCTTTTCAGTTATGAAGCCCATGTCTGCTTTCCTCCATTTCTTCATCCCCTTTCCTTCTGTAATGTCTACTGTCCTCCACGTCTTATATCTTGTTCATAACTTCCTCCCGTTTGAATGTTTACTCTCAGTTTTGACTCCTTTTTTCCCTTATTTTCTAAGAAACTTATTCGAATCTCAAAAGTGATCACCCTCCTGCCCTTCCATCCCACCACTGGGTAATAAATGGTTTGGTGGGGATGCGTGTTTTTGAATTCCTGTGCGTGTGATGTTTAAAAACAGCCTCTGTGTGTTTAAAAAAAAATCTTCCATTTTTCTGAGCATAGATTTTTTTTTTTCCTCTGACGAGTGTTCTTCGCTCTGTTTACTGGCATCCTTTCAATGGTTTGCTTCAAAGTATTTTCTCAAACTTCTGCACAATTGCCTGTTGCCATTGGCAGTGCATACTTCTGCCCATCTCCCTGCTGTGGTCAACTCTTAGCATTCATTTTGGCTCCAATCACCATTTAAATTTACCATTCTAGAAGTTACGTCAGCATGAGTCAGTATATTTTAAATAAATATTATCCTATCTTGACTATAGGATAATGGAGGAAGTGGTAAACTGGAAATGAAACAACAAAACAAAAAATTCACATTCCTTTATGTATACTTTAAGAAAATATATTAAGGGGTCTCCCTGGTGGCGCAAGGGGTTAAGTCACAGCACCATGAAGCTCTCCACAGCCACTGCATTAAGAGTTCGATCCCCGGCCAGGGAGCTGACCCTCATGGCGCAGCAGACCTCTCCTGCCTCCCCGCTGCAACCCTCAGCAGTGTGTTTCAGTCAGTCTGCCTGTTCTGCTCCCTGCTCTGTCTCTGGTGAATCCTCTCACCACCCCCCACACCTCTGGCCTGCACCCCAGTTCTTGTATGCGTAAATAAATAAATCTTAAAAAAAGAATGTATATTAAACATTTTTCTTTGAAATTATGTTTCACTGAGGCAATTTTAAAATGTGTTTTAAAATAGAAGGAATTTCAAATTTTATTACAATGTTGTAAACCCACATTATCTCAGTAAAAACACGATTCAAAAAAAATGTAAACCATTTTAAATGTGAGGAGGAGATTTAAGCATGTATTTTAAAATGTGGGAAAATTTAACCTGAATGGGTGTTTTTAATTTTAAAACTCCTGCAGATATTCTACCAAATGAATAACAACATATGGCTATGTCATCAGCCAGCTTACTTCCCCTTCATTTCAACATAAAGCCCTTCAGACAAGAGTCTCACATCCTCATCGTTGTAATGCTGCTCGCCTCCAGCAGCCTGAGTAGAGGCTAGTCACTCGCTAAATCAATTGCTTTTAAGTTGATTGTGACCAACGAGCTCAAAGCTCCATTCATAGACTTTGCATTGAGTTTTGCTAAGATTTTAATAAAATGGAGATGCCCTTGATTCCATTTCATGTTTTAGAACAATCAGATGCAAAGAATAAAGCTGTCAGCAAGTTTGGATCTTTCTCTGCCACCTTAGAAAATGGAATCTGCCTCGCTATTAGTTACTATGGGTCAAGTGGACTGGCGCCAGGTAAGAGAGACACCACAGGAGGGGTGAGTGTCTCATGACCAAGGTTTCCGCCCATCCTTAGCCTCTTCACTGATTGATAAACATTTTCTGATCTAATCCCCCTCATTTCCTGAACTGTGTGGATAAATGTGTGCACCTATGTATGCATACATGTGCATGTTTGTGCACGTATAACCTTCCATCCATAGAGAATAGCAGAGCTTTGACATCTTAAATAGCACTTTTATGTATATATTACCTATAACTACATATACTTAGAAAGTCGTCTATATACACATGTGTATGTATACTAATTTTCTGTTAATTAGCTCATGAAAATAAACCATCTTGTACGTTTGAGAAATAAATTTTGTTTCACAAACCTATTACACGGGAGTTCTTAATTTACATGTCTTATCCATTTCCTGTTCATAGAGGATAAAGATCCTTATTTGGAAACAATGTTGAATATCCCATCAGTCCATATTCCAACGGTGATTCCTGTGGTAGTGACTGTTCCTCAAGGCAAAGGAAAAGTGAAAGGAAAAGGTAAAGAAAAACCCAAGGAATCTATTAAAGAAGAAGAACAGCCAACAGAAGAAGAGAAAAAGGTAAGTGGACCATGGGCCTCTTCTCTCTTCCCCCTCCACTCCCCCCTCCCTTGTTTTCTGCCCTTCTCTTACCCTCCCCCATCCAGAGTTTGGATCACCGAACTCCATTTCCACCTCAAGTTAACTTTTTAAATACAGTAGGTGTGTCAGTGGTGCTGTTTCCATCTTGAATAGATAAGAAGAAATTTGCACACAGGAGTTGAGTCCCCAGGCCAGACACATACTGTCAGTGTAAATTGTCTCAAGTTATTCTAAGCTCAGAATGACCAATTTAGCCTCTTCTCCACCTTTGTTCTTGGATGGTCTTGCTTTGACTTGGTCAGATTCCTACCATTCCTTATTGTAAATAGCTTTGTTTACCTTCGTTGGGATAAGATATGCTTGGAAGAGGAGCGTCTGTAACTAACTAGTAGAAACACTTCCATTTGATAGAACTGGACTTAGATATTGAAGTGCTAAGAATTCAATGAGACTAAGGGACAATGCACTTCTGATCTCCCACCCTTCACCACATGCGAACACACACAGACCTACAGAGACACCCACACATAGGCTTCCCCGGGCCTCCCCCCACTGAGTCTAAGCATTTTCTCAATAGAAGAATAGAGATCAAAAAAGAGATTCTAAAGGAGGGAGAAAGAAGCTTCTGATCAAATCTTCACACTTTGGTACTTACAAGATGGTTACACAGTTTGTTCAATGTCCCAGTACTCAGCTTTTGGAAGTTATGGGGCTGAGTATATCCTAGCCCCTGCACAGGGTTCACATAGCTGTCCCGGGTGAGCTTTCCTCTCCCCGGCCACTTGGGCCTTGTTAAGTAAAAGTATTTCAGTGTTGAGTGCTGATGAGTCATTGAAAATCAGGTCAGCTGGGGCCTCCCCGGTGGCGCAGTGGTTGAGCGCTGGGTTGCGAGTCTGCCCGCGGCCTCTGCGGCGCCGGTTCGATCCCCGGCTGCTCCCCGGCCACCGGAGGAGGGTCCCACATGGCGCGCAGACCTCTCCTGCTGCCCGCTGCTCCCCTCAGCAGTGTACTTCGGTCCTTCTGCCTGCTCTGCTCCCCGCTCTGGCTCTGGTGAATTCTCTCACCCTCCCGGCTTCTGACTGTACCCAGTGCATGTATACAAACAAACAAATAAATAAATAAATAAAACATGCCTCTATTAAAAAAAAAAAAGAAAATCAGGTCAGCTGAAGGCATCATGGAAGCAAACCCATCGGTTCACCCAACAATTTATTTTAACTGATGTTATGGAAAAGTGGGGAATGGTTTTGTGTATAATGATGGGTTTTTCCTGGCAGGTTTATGTCTCTGAGCATTATTGTTCATTTTACAGAATTTCATAAGCTTTTCCTTTTAAATTTGCTCTATGTTTTTAATTGACTTTCAGCTAGTTTTTCATACATTATATGTTAGTAATAAAAGAAAGGCAGAACAACCTGAATGAGCAGTTGAAGTCAAGTAAGAATAAACTAAAGATCCAGCAATGAGAGATCAGTTGGAATGATTTTAGTGACTAACTGGAGGTAACCAGTTGGAAAAACTGAAATGATTTTCCTTAGGACATGGTTGGAAGTAACTGAGCAACTGTTATTCTGGAGCTCACCCAACCAAGCAAGATATTCAGGCATAGTTGGCACATAATTATCTAGGATGTTGTAGGGTAAAGAAAATATCAGGCTTTTCTGCCCTTCCGCCATCAGGATAGATGATGGATCCTTGTCCTGAATGCATGCCTGATGGCGGGCACCTGGAATAGGGTGTGGGCATAGGTAGATGGGATTCAGCTGAGCTAAGACTGTGCTTTTAAGGGCGGCGTCACGGGGACGCCAGCAGCAGCAGCAGCAGCAGCAGCAGTAGAAGCCGAAGCAGCAGCAGTAGAAGCCGAAGCCGAAAGAGAAAACGAGAAGCAGCAGAACAAACGCCAGAGAGCCCAGATAGAGTAAAGACTTGCTGGGGACTGGGAGGCTGGCAGGCCTCCCAGCCCCCCAGCCAGCACCCCTGCCTACCATATGCCTGGTGAACCCCAATAAAAAACCTGCAAAACCACTGAGGACTCTGACTCCTCCTTTACCCGGTCTGCATGGGATCAGAAAACCTGCACTGTGGCCAGTCCTGGCCTTTACAGATGTCTTATCCCGTTCTCTTATGTAGTCACAACCAAACCCCCATTAATTTACAAATGTTTTTATTGCCTCTTATTATTGCCTCTTATTCTGTAACGAAAGCAGAACATGCTGGTTACAGAAAAATAAGGACACATGTCCTAATAGCATTAAGTATCTAATAGCAAATTAGAAATTATGCAGAGGTAGTGGGGGTGTTTGTCTGTCCTTACACATGCCCACAGAAGCATCTTTCAAGGTAAGGTGAGTCAAAGCCCCAGATCCTCCATGATTCTTTCCCAAATAAGACATGCCAACTATTGGCACTATTGTTTGACTGATTTACCTGCCTGTGTGTCCATTGTACAGGCAGGGTATAAATTTCACAAAGACAGAGACTCCTGCACCCTTGTGGGCCCCCCTTCCAGGCCCACCAGTTACGGGAAAATCACATACTAAGCATTGTGTGTGGTCAAAATAAATCATCAGTCATTTAGGGAATGACAAGTAATTATTCACGTGTGAACTATTCACAGGAAGAAGTGGAACCAGAACCTGTTACAGAAGAGACCACTTACGTCCCCACCTTCCAAAACTTAAATGTGTCTTGCCCAAATGGGCTCCTTGTGACTTTCATTGGGCAAGAGTCTTCAGGTGAGTGCTAGCCTGGGGGTCAGGGAGGCAGGGGCACAGAGTCTGACAGGAAACAGTTAATTCACCACGGAAATTGTGTTTTTCCCCTACCAGTTAAACATGCTTGTTGTGGATAATGAGCAGGAGGCTAATAGTAATGATACAATCTTTTTGGGTACTTAACGGTGGGCCAAGAATTATCAGAATACTGAATATACATTATATATTACATTATATAATTTATAATGTAATATATAATGTATACATTTATAATATACATATATATAATATTACATATATATAATATTACATATATATATATTACATATAATATTACATATATATAATACATATATATAATATACATATATATAATATTACATTTATAATATACATTATAAAATACAAATACTTCATAAGTTAATCACTCCATTTTACAAAATAAAGTGAAGCTTCAGAAGTTTCAGTAACTTGCTCAGGGTGATTCAATGCCTAAGTTGAGTTGATTTTTTAGCCAAAATGGAATGCCATTTTTGGTCCAGTGATGGCAGAGTCAGTGCCCTTAACATGTACTGTGAGGCCCCCATCATCCTGACTCTGGAAGGATCAATCATATGGGACTTTGCTGGTTTGATCAGAGCAAAAGACAGTGGACCCCAAAGTAGGCAGCAGTAAGCGCAGGTGAAACAGTTGAAGAAAACTAGCCTCTTCCCAGGGATCAGTGCATCACTTTTATAGAGTCTGCATTTCTGTTGACACTGCACGTGGTGGCCCTTAGCCTAGTAAGATGAAGAAATAAGTACAGGTAGGATTTCTCCTGTTAACCTAATGAGACACCCACTTTGGTGATTGAAATCCAGTATCACGTAAATAGAGGCCTGTTATTACAGTAGAAGTGGGAGGCGCCACAGAGCAACCCCTGAACTGGGACTTGAGTTCTAACTAACCAGATGGCCCTTTCAGTTGCTTACTGTCTCTGCTTTTTCATCTGACAAATGTTACGTCAGTGGATTCTACTTTATTTCACAATGAAATATCCTATTCTCTTATGTACACCATATCTGAAAAGTGTATCTCTCAAAGAAAAAGAGTGTATCTACTGCAAGATAATTCAGTGTTGTATTTACTTGCAGCCAAAGGAAGAGAAACTAAACACTGTAGTTAATCTATTTTGTCACATTTTTGCTTTTCATTAGGTTTTCTGAATTATTGAAACTAGACCATGGGCCTTGGTTCTGTTTCCATGGTGAAGGTTTTCTGTAATGGCACCCATGTGTGCTACCGAGACTTCAGGACACTAAGGGTCTCCCAAAGTCAGAGAGGCTATGAGTGCAAAGAGAGGTGCCCTGGGTGTACTGCTGAGAATCTGACCTGCTTTAAGTTCAAGGACATAATGGGATGTTTGCCTGTTTGTTTGATCCTGTTTTCAGGCCCCAGCTTAATACCTGTTCAGCTATCTTTTCCAGTCAGATATTCTCATCTTTCTGTCAGGGTAGACAATATGGTTTGTAACTCTTCCTAGAACACATAATCATTCTTAAACCTTCCACATGTTATGACTATCCTAATTTACAACACAAATAGGAAAATGACAATATCTTCATCAAGGTCAGCAAGGACATGGCAGAGAAGGCCACGTGGTATAACAAAGAACCTGGGTGAGTTGTTTCCTGGGTGAACTTGTGCACATCAGAGCCCATCTCTACCTGAACTCCTCCTTGTATAAAAGAGCAGCTAAAAATAACTTATACTTATTTATTCCTCTAGGATATGCCACATATATAAAGTATTAATTGGAAAAATATGTTCAAATCTGGAACATATTCCAGTGTTAAATTTTTGCTATGTTTTTAACTATGGTCTCAGTGGTGGTTTTTGCAACATAGCACAGAGACCTGGTTCAAATCTCAGCCCTGCCACTTACTGGCTCGGTGACCTTGGCGATGTTATAATCCCCCCAAGCTCCCATTTCTTCATCTGAAAATTCTGGAAGGTAAAAGTGTCTAATATGAACAGTTGTTGGGGTAGACTGATAAAATACGTCAACAAAGCATTTAGCCTATAAAAATAGATCCAAAAGTGTTATTTTTGTCACTATTACTGCTTCTATGATTTTAGAAGCAAATCATGAAAGGCCCTCATTCCAAAATATTTTCCTATCAGTGCGTGGGGCCAGCCCAGATGGAAAACAGTCTGGAGGTTTCTCAAAATATTAAAAATGGGGCCTCCCCGGTGGCGCAATGGTTGAGCGCTGGGTTGCGAAGCTGCCCTCAGCCTCTGCAGTGCCGGTTCGATCCCCGGCTCCCCGGATGAGGGTCCCTCATGGCGCGCAGACCTCTCCTGCCGCCCACTGCTCCCCTCAGCAGTGTACTTCGGTCCTTCTGCCTGTTCTGCTCCCCGCTCTGGTGAATTCTCTCCCTCTCCCGCACTTCTGACTGTACCCAGTGCATGTATAAATAAATAAATAAAATAAATAAATAAATATTTTTTAAAAAAAATTTAAAATGGATCTACCATATGACCCAGCAGTTCCATCCCCAGGTATCTACCTAAAGAATACAAAGACAGGAACTATGTTCTCCTTTGTTCCATTGTAGTATATTTATGTAGCCAAGCTATGGCTATATTAATGCCCAAAACTGGCCTAAAACTTTGCCTAACTGCCCAAAAACTGATGAGTAGATGAGGAGGAGGACAGGGTGTGCCTATGCGATGCACTATTACTCAGCTCTTAAAAAGGTAAACTCTAGCCATTTGTGACTAAGTAGATGGAGCTGGATGGACTCATGCTGAGTAGAATGGGTCAGAGAAGGCAAGTGGTGCTGGGTGGTGTCATTTACATGTGGACGAGAGAGAAACAAAGGGCCAGATAAAGTCAGACTAACAATATTGCCGAGAAATCTGGCTGTGGAGCTGAGGTCACCAGCAGGGATGAGCAGATGGGGTGGTGAAAACAGCGGGGGGGGGGATGCGCATTAAACCATGGTGGTGGGGCTGGAGGTACTGGGGTGGGTGTGTGTGGTGATAACACCTGTAAGGGGAGCTCCTGTACCTTCAAACCACAAACGGTGTTGTAAACCAGTGTTGCCTCACAGACAGACAGACAGACAGACAGACAGAATGATAAATTTTAACTGATACATGAAGGAAAAAAGTATTTTCCCACCAGCCTTATAGAGCCCTTGAAATGCCATCACTCTATGCCAATAATCCACTTCATAAATTGAGAAGAGGAAATTATCCAGTTAGCAAAAACTGAGTTACTACCATGGAACAGAAATTGCACTAGTAGTGTTTTCTTTTTTCTTTTTTTTTTTAAATTTTTAAATGTTTATTTTTAGCCCTTTATTTTATTTTTTAATATTTTATATAATTCTTACACCATTTTTCATTTTTGCACAATGTATGCATTTTCATTTCTTTTGAAGGAAATTTCTAGGTGATTTCTTCCTTGATAGCTCCCTAAAAGTGGAATCCTGAGAGAAATCTGAATTTGGTTAGAGGTGAGGGCATCGTGTTCGTGTTGAAAGATGAGGAATAACAGAAGAAGGGCAAGGGAGGGAATTCCCTGTGTGAAGGAATTCCCCTGTGGCTCCAGGCAACCAGCTGTGGGACACCAGGGGGAAAGCGTGTCCAGGGGTGAGACTCTACTCCCAGGAGAGAGAAAAGTATCAAAGCGGGGGGTGGGGGTGGATAAAGGGAGCACCTCAGGCATCCTGAGAGGATGACTTACACCCGGAGGGGGTATCTGTGAGTTCTTGTAGATGACTTTGTTTACTGCATTAAAACTGTAGGCAGCAAAGACCAGCACTCGGAACCATGTCGTGACTTGGAATCTGCCTGGTTATCCAGATGCAGGCAAAAGAATGAAAGTAATTAAGGGAGAAGGTAACACCCCCGCCAAACGGCATGCCCAATTCGTAGGAAACCTTTTTTATTTTTAAGATCAGGAAGTGGTGGATGAGAAACCCACTTGGAACATCATGGTGCGACAGAGCTACCCCCAGAAGGTGAAACACTATGAGTCCTACAAGATGGTGATGCCGCCCGTGGAGCAGGAGGCGTCCAGGGTCATCACCAGCCAAGGCACTGTGGTCAAATACATGTTGGACGGATCCACACAGGTAACAGAACATGTCAGAGAAGCCGCACTTTCCTGCTGCAGAGTAAAATAACAAACAAGCTATGGGAGGGAAACAGAATTGTGGTACTGGGGTGGGGAAGAGGGGCAACCCATGTGAAAACGGGGTGAGTGACACGGGAAGTGACAAATGCATAGTGAGGGGAAACATCACTGTCTGTGTCACCCAGGACACAAGTAGCTTATTCTACACATGATGCAAGAATGTGGACTGAACATGGTTCATCTCCTCTTCTGAGGCAAATGGGTCATCCGTGGATCAGAAGATTGGGAACATTCTAGAAAATGCAACTTAGGTGGGTCTTATTGATGGAGAACAAGAGCAAAGTTTCAAACATGGAGAAGGAAAAAAACCTTGACGGTACTATGTACAGGCATCGTGCATAGTAGGTAGATAATTAAAAATCAGAATGAGAATTCCAATACAGATGTTTCATGGACGGAGCCTGGGGCTCCATCCAGACCCATGTGCCCTGCCCTGCTTCTCCCTGACCACAGGAAGGGAAACCCCACAACCAGACGCTCTGCCACCACCAAGTGAAAGGGATCTCAGTGAGGAATTTGACCAGGAACCCAGGAATTAGTAAGCTTGGAGACTGCCAGCCCCATGAAAGAAAAGTACAAGATTCAACAAATTAAAGAAATAGGACCAAGAACAAGAGAAAAAGTTGCTACAGAAAGTCATCAGGACTTCTTATATATTAGAATAACAATTGAAAAAGGGAAGGGGGAATTCATGAGGGAGAGAAGAGTTAAGAGATGTGGGAAAGGGATCTATGGAATAAGGTTTCCAGAAGAAGAGAATAGTGAGAAGGAAGTGGGGGAAATGAAAGAAATAATAAAGGAAATTTTGCCAGAGCTTAAAAAAATACTTGAGATGAAAGCAGGGTACCAAATACCAAAACAGGTTTGATACTAATTATTTTTTTTTAAGATCACTAAGATGTGTGGTAGTCCAATTTTAAGACTGCAGAGATAGACAATTCTAGAAGCTTCCTGAAGGTCACCAGAATAAGAACGAGATGAGCTCTGGGCTTCTCCTCAGCAGACCGACGGCAGCTCTTGTGCTCACCGGGCAGGTTGAAGTGGTTGATACCAGATAGATGTGCCTGTAGGAGCTGGAGACACTGTACATAGTGGGTAGATACTGATTGAAACAGAGACTTAGAGATAAAGCTTTACGTGTAGTTGTGACACTGAAGAAGCGTGGATAGTTGCCCAATTGCATATGGGAAGGGTGAACAATGGGACAAGAGTAAGGCCCGAGTCAATTCAATCCGAGGCGTGAAATGGAAACAAATAGAAGCCAATGGAAAACATGAGCTAGCATTGTCCTGCCGGTCAGTAAGCTGTTGTCCCCATCTCGAAACCCACAGATGTGGAGTCCTGCAGCGGTGCGTCTGGAGGTCTGTGAGCAGCATTTCTCTGCGTTCCTCCGGGCCTGTTCCAGGCTGGCACATTGGAAACGTGAAACGTGAACCAGCCTTCCTTGCTTCTGACGGCACCCCATGTTTGCTTTCCCTCAGATCCTTTTCGCGGATGGGGCAGTGAGCAGCAGTCCAGATTCAGGACCCGTTTTACCCCCCACTGAGATGCCAGCGAGTCCTCACAGCGGGGACTTGATGGACACGGCCTCCCAGCAAAAGTCAGAAACGGCGCCGTCTGAGACAGTCATCACGAAGAAAGGTAAAGGTTGGAGCCACTCAGTTTATGGCATGAACCATTCCATAAAGGTTCCATGAGGTAACCTTCACTCACTTTAATCCCCTTTATTCATCTATATCCACCTACGTGTATATATACACAGATGAATTGTGACTGGAATCGGTTCCACGAACAGCTTTCCCCTTCGACACAGCTCCTGTCCCTTCCCTATGGCGCTGCCTCCCCTCACACAGCAATAGCTACAGCGCTTGGCTGCTGTCTTCACAGCTAGAGTTGAGGGTCCCGCATAGGCCCCTCTGCGGTTCTCTGACATTTTGCCCAGAGTCGCAAGGCCACGTCCACTCCAGGCGTGAGGTCCTCAGACAGAACCTGAGGTCCTCACACAGTAGCTGCTAGAATAGAAGGGACATAGGTCCACACAGAAGCTTCCAAGTATCTTTAACAAGAGGAAACTATTTCCAGATTTGGCAGGCCCCCCTCCCCTTGTTGACTAGACCTGATCGGGCACCGAGTCTGGGAAAACAGGCATCTGATGGTTTTGACTTTCTCAGGAGGTGAGCGCTCAGGCCTGCTAGTAAGAGAGCGTGAAGGGGGCAGCAGCTGGGTGATCGTGTCTGCCACAATCAAACTGCAGACTTGCTCTCCTGTGATGTTCCGGTTTACACCCCGGACCACGTGAAAATGTCTGCTTTCTCATACCCTTGCCAGCCCTGGGTATTTCCATTATTTTCAGCTTATTCAACTGGATAGAAAATTAATGAACCTTATTGTTATATTAATTTGCATTGTTTGATCACTGGCGAGATTAAATGGTTAAAGATGTTTAGTGTTTTTTTTTTTTTTTTCCTTTTCGTGAGCTATCCATTCACATCTTTTCTTGGCTTACTCTTAGGGGTTCATTATTTCTGTATTAATTTGTGAGAGATATTTAGGTAGAAGAGATACATGTCGGTGCACCAGGCACAGTTCTAAGTAGTAAAGAAATTAACTCAGCTAGTTCTGACAACCTTGTGAGCTATAGTTTCATGACCCCGTTTACAGAGATGTTGCGTAACTTCGTAAGGTGGTGGAGCCGGGACTTGAATTCCAGTCTGTCCCACATTAAAATGAGTCTCACTTCTCATCAGCCTTCAGTGAGATGAGATCAAGATTTAATCATTTTTGTCAATTTCACACGTCTAATCACAGGACCCAGTAACTTTGTACAGACGCAAGTTGAATTCCTTTTTGGTTGCTCAAAATTTCTTGAAATAGATTTTCCTTCATTAGTAGCAAAAGCTTCCTGGTTACAAAAGTGCATGAAGTATCCGCAGAGCTTTCCCTGCTGGCCAGCTCGAGGGCTCCCTCTTTTGCTGATAGGAGAGGAGAGAGGACGGAGGCCTGGCCGCTTCACTTGGCTCAGAGCTCTCCCGACTTCAGCCCTGCCAGATTTCTTCACAATGGTGCATTTGCTTAGAAAAAAAGAGAGAGAGAGAGAAAGAGAGAATTTCTTCTTAGAGTAATTTAGGTTGGGGGAGGGGGTGGCAGGAAACAAACTGTAAATACACAGTGTTCCCATTTTCTACTTTCTCTCTTCCCAGTTTGCAGTTTTCCCTGTTTCTAACACCTTGAAAGGGTGAAACTTTGGTTGTCATTGATGAATCGATACTGATGCATTATCATTCACTCAAGCTCATAGTTTACATTCGAATTCACTCTTTGTGTTGTGCAGTTCTATGAGTTTTGACAAATGCATAATGTCATGCATCTACCATTCGCGTGTCCTACAGAATCTGACCACCCTAGAAACCCCCTGTGCTCTACTTATCCATCATCTCCACTCCCTGACCCTGGACCACCCCCATGCAAAATGGCTGGACGTCCCTGACCCTTTTGTTGACTTGTAGTCCCCCCTTGTCCATATTGATATATAGTTGTTATATTTCGTGTAGCTGTTATCATGCTGTTTGCAGGCCTTTTAGACTGACCTTTCATCTTGTAACATACATTTAAGTTTCCTCCATGACTTTTCATGACTTTTCATGATGCTCATTTCTTTTTCTCTCAGGATTCTATTCCATTGTATGGCTGCGCTACAGTTAGTTTATTCAGTCACCTAGTAAGGAGTATGTAGGTTGCTTCCGGCTTTTGGCAATTGTAAATATAGCCGTGGGATTTTTGTATGGACATAAGTTTCAACTCATTTAGATGCCCAGGAGCGAGAGCTCTGGCATGGACATGTTCAGCTTTATAAGAATTTGCCAGATTATCTTCCAAAGTGGCCATCCCATTTTGCATCACCACCTGCAATGGACGTTGACCAACTTTTCCTGCACTTACTGGCCATTTACGTATCTTCTCTAGACCAATGTGTGTTTAAATCCTTTCCCCAGTGTTTGCTTGCTTGTTGTCCATTTGTTGTGTCAGTGTAGTTGTATATTTTGGATACAACTTCTTGATCAGATAAATGATTTGTGATTCTTTTCTCCCACTCTGTGGATTATCTTCCCACTTTCTTGGTAATGTCTCTTTTGATGGTGTCGATTTTGATAAAGTCAAGTTTATTCTGTCCTTAGTTGCTTCTGCTTTTGGTGTCATTTCTAAGAAACCATTTCACAATCCACAGTCACAAAGATGACTCAAAGCTTGCCAAGCCCTATTCTGTATTCTGACAGATTTTTTTAATCTGTATGAGTTTATTCAGTAGACGTATGTTTAAATTTCCTAAAAGCATAAAATATTTGAATCGGTGTTGTGCTCCTTATACTTTGTTAAATAATAAGTATCTTTGTATAGTTCTGTCAGATTTTCCTTTCTATATATTTTAAGGATATGAATGTAGATACTCACAAATTTATAGTTGTTATGTCTTTGTGGTGAATTTAACTTTTTATGGGAATGCAGTGGCTTATTATTCTAAGATTCTTTTTTGTTCTAATCTCTATTTTGCTTATATTATTGTACCTTCACCAGGTATTTTAATACTTTCCAAATATAACTTTTTCCACACTTTCTGTGGTTTATGTTTAAATGTGTCTCTTGGAATCAGTCTCTAGGGGTATTTTAAAATTTCCATTTGGCAAGTTTTTTTCTTTTCCCTGGAGGTTTTTGTCTATTGTATAACAGACCTTTTGTGATAATATCTTTAGGTTGTCCTCATTCTTGAAAGATGATTCACAGATTATAGAATTCTAGGCTGACAGTTATTTTCTTTCTGCACCTTGACAAAAATGCCATTCTTATTGTGTTGCTTTGAAGATAATTTAACTGTGCTTAAAATATTTTTTTGTAATTTTAATATGATTTAATAGAATTTCTTTCTATTTATCCAGATGTAATGGACTGAGATTTTTAGATCTGTAGGTTTTAAATCTGTAATAGCTTTCATTTATCTGCAAACTTCTCAATAATTTTCTCGTCAAATGTTATTTCTGGTCCATTTCTTTTCTTTTCCTTGTCCTTTCCTGCTTTCTAGAATTCCAACCAAACTCACATTTGGAGGTCTTTTACCTCTCTTTCATTACTTCTAACACTTTGACTCTTGAGCTTCATTGTAAGTAATATCGACAGCCCTGTCTCTTGGTTGTCTTTTAACCCACTGGACACATAAATAGATCCAAATTCAATCTTATGATAGTGGAAAGATTTAGCTTGATGTGTCTTCTCCCTTGATTGCCTGCATTAATTGAGTCTGCATCTGAGGCCGTGACTCACGACTGGGTTGCACATTTTGTGATCTCTGCTGTCTTGGCTCACAATTTGTTTCTGGATCTGAGTTTAACCTCATCGTTGAGACTTGATAAGATGGACACATGGCCATGGAATTATTCCTTGTTATTCATATACATGAAGTGAACCTATCCTGATAGACTGAGATCTTAATCACAGTTCTATCTTCCTGTTCCAAATGGAGGGTGGTGGGGAGATATGGCAGAGTATGCAGCAGGTGGTGGTCATTGCAGAGATCAAACTGTGTACACCCTCCACCCCAGCGAGAGGTCCAGATGCCTGGCTCTCCAGATCCAGGACTGAGGAAAGATGCTTCCTCTCCCCGATCGACAAAGTGACAAAATCAGGGGAATGATGAGTTAAACATCTAGATTCGGGAAGGAGTATGAAAATTTGACTAACGTGGAGAAACAAAAGTAAGCTTTAAAAACCAGGGTGCAGAACCAAAGCCTGGAATAAGGGAAGATACAATTTGTGGGAGGAGGTGGGATCTAGCCAAAGTTCAACTGCCGAGAACACGATAGCCATACCTTGATGTTTTTCTCTCTTGAGAAATTATGTAATAACTGAATGCCACTTTGAATGTCCATGCCACCATGTCCAAGTTAGCTTACACAGTCTCAGAACTTAATGGGTTATTTATATGCTTGGTATTATAATTATATTCTTGGTTTCATTTTACTTGACCTCCCCAGGAAGAAGCCACAAAAATCAATCATTAATGGCACATAAGAGTGATATCCAGGAACCTCCACCAGAAATATCTCAAAATATAACTCCCGTGGAAGCTCACGTAGGCACCTGGTTTACAACCACACCTGTCGGAGATCGGATTGGCACCAGAGGATTAGAAAGGATAGCAGATTTGACTCCGTTTTTATCCTTCCAGTCCACAGATCCTGTCCATGGAACGGTATGGCAAGCTACTGCATATTGCAACATTTTCTAAATGATTCAAGTTCTGAAACAACGCATAGTGGGTTAGCTGGCACTTAATACATTTTCAATAATTATATGTTAAGTAGTGGCTGGATAGGTGAGTAGAGGGATGGATGGATGAATGAATGAGTGGATCCGACTTCCCAAATCAGAAAACATTGTGTGGCTTATTTGACCAGCACGGTGTATCATGAAATACCAGCTTTTGAAATCAGAGAAAGGTAATGAATTTTCCACACCACTCCTAAGATATATCAGTAATGATGCCATAGATATTTGTGTTGCCTGTATTTGTGTATATCTCATATCTTTTAGAAGTGAGGGACGTTATTTTAGATATGAACTTCATTCCTGCTTCTGTGTGTGCACCTGAAGTGCTAGAATTTCTTCACAATCCTTAACTTTAAGGCACTTACTGTATATGTAAGGAAGTATCCACACTAAGTAACTCAAGAATTCAACATCGCCTCAGAGCCAGTGGGTGTAATACACAATTTGTTTGTGCTGTGACACGGAAACCCTGAGATGACCAGTAGCCTTCTCTGTGCCACACTTAGAGTTCGGGTTTTTTACATACATGGTCTCATTCGGTCCTCACACCGGTGAATATTATCACACAGAAGAGGAAACCGGACCTCGGTGAGTTAACAATGTGCTGGAGTGCTGGGTCCAGGGAGTGCCGGAGCCAGGGCTCGAACCGGTGGTCAGGGTCTGAGCCCGGCTCTTTGCACGGCTTGCCTAGAGCTAGGCCATCCTCTGTGGAGCTCCGCAGTGCCCCAGAGTCTAGATAAGAAGACTACTCTCTGCCGTCTCTGCTTTCTGGACTCTCTGTCCTTTTTTCCAACCACACACTGTTGGTCAATGCGGAATGCCTGGGGCCGCGGAGGTGACACTCACCTCCTTGGGTCTGCTTCTTGGACACGGTGCTCTTGGGCCTCGCCGGCCACGGTCATCTGCATTAAGTCTGTCCTTTCCAAGGAGGCGGGACCTGGGTCAGACCAGGCCTGAGGTCGACTTTTCACTCCCCAGTACATGAAAGCAGGAGGAGCATCCGCTCAGAAGTCAGGAACCCCATGAGCCCAGCCACGGATCCCTGGCTCCCCAACTTTGGAGTGTCGGCCTCCACCGTGGGGCTGTCCCTGCCTGACTTCCAGGGCGCAGGGTGTCCAGGGTGGGGGGAAAGTTTAGAGCAAGGGAACGAGATGAAACGTCCTCGCATGGACGGCTCCCCGGCCGTCGGGGGTGTCCCGCGGGCGCGTGGGCGCTGGGAGGCCTGCAGTGACCGCAGCGCTGTCCCTGTGCGCGTCCAGGTCATGACCACCCGCGAGGACAAAGTGATCATTGTGGAAAAGAAAGATGGGTCTAGGATCGTGGACCACGCAGACGGCACCAGAATCACCACCTTCTATCAAGTGTTCGAGGATCAGATTGTCCCCCCAGGTGATCCAGAAACGAGTGAGTTTTGTCGTCTAAATACATGACAATTCTCAATGTCTTTGGCATCCGACAGGCAGCTGAGTCCTCACGGGTTTTCTTTTTTTTTTTTTTAATTTTTAAATTTTTTTTTTTATTTTTAAACAATATTTACATCCCCCCACCCCCTCAGATTGAGTCCCCATAGAGTTTCCTTCCCCAAGGCACCCGTGCACCATCACCTCAGTCCCCTGTGCTGCTCCCTCCCTCCCTCCCTCCGATCCCTCTCCCGCCTCCTCCCCTGCAGGATGGCTCTGGTTTATAATTGTCCATTTTTGCTTTGTTGTGTTTTGTACTGTTATTTTTTTTTTACACTGATGTCTTATTTGGTTCCCCTATATTCCTGCTATAAGTGAAACCATCCAATATTTTTCTTTTTCCTTCTGGCTTATTTCACTGAGCATCATTCCTTCTAGCTCCATCCATGTTGCTGCGAATGGCATGAGTTTATCTTTTTTGATTGCTGAATAATAGTCCATTGTGTATATATACCACATCTTGGGCATTTGGGTTGTTTCCATGTTTTACCTATTGTAAATAGGGCTGCAATAAACATAGGGGTACAGGGTTTTCTAACATGCGTAAGGAGGTAACTTGCAGGAGCCCTCGCCAGCAAGAGCACTCAGCAACGTGGGTGCTGTGCCCTGTGCCCTGGGCAGTCTGGCCGGGACAGCCCTGCTGTTTGGCGTTTTTACCACTAAAACCCCATAGTCTGGATCGGTGGCAACTAAAATTTGATAATCATGGATCCTTCAGGACTCTCCTCAGCACAGACAGGCTATTCCAAAGAGGTGGCACCTTGCCCTGTGAGCTGGCCCCAAATTGTGGGGCAGGTGAGGGGGGCAGGCACAAAGCAGGCTAAGCAGCTCCTCGGGAGATGTTTCCAGAGAATCTACAAGCCAGTCACCCTCAGAACCTGGTTTTAAAGATTTTGAAATGCAGCTATGCCTGACTCCCTCCTCTCTTCTGCCAGAATGCTTCCTTGCATTCAGTACACATTCAGTGCAAAAGAAATGGCCAGTGAGGGCCTCCCCCGTGGTGCAGCGGTTGAGCGCTGGGTTGCGAAGCTGCCCGCAGCCTCTGCAGCGCCGGTTCGATCCCCGGCTGCTCCCCGGCCACCGGAGGAGGGTCCCACATGGCGCGCAGACCTCTCCTGCCGCCCGCTGCTCCCCTCAGCAGTGTACTTCGGTCCTTCTGCCTGCTCTGCTCCCCGCTCTGGCTCTGGTGAATTCTCTTACCCTCCCGCGCTTCTGACTATACCCAGTGCATGTATAAACAAACAAACAAATAAATAAATAAAAAACATGCCTCTATAAAAAAAAAAAAGAAAAAAGAAATGGCCAGTGAGTGGGGAAAAGAGATGCGGTCGTAACCCACTAATTGGAGTGAAAATTGAAAGTGCCTACTTGGAAGGGAAATTTTAAAATGTGTAGTAAATTGAAAATGTGCATTAACTCTCTCTCTCTACAGAGAGAGATCCTTACACATTTGCCCAAAGAAACATACAGAGGCGCTACTTGGAGTATAATATTAAAACGCTGGGAAAACACAAAAGTCCACCTGCTTCAGGGCAGGAAAAAAATGTGCTATATTCTTACAACGGGGTGCTGTATAGAAGTCAACAAGGCAAAGAATGCACGCACACACACACAAACACATCCTCACACATACATATTAAGATGTCTAGAGATCTCAAAAAAAGTGAAAAAACTCAGGTGTGCACTGATATGCAGAGTAACATACAATCTGTAAATTTAAAGCACACAAAACTTACATTGTTCTTGATATATAGATATATATATATATTTATTTATTTATTTATTTATATAAAAGTATCAAGCTGGATTGTGAGAGAAGGGAGTAAACCCAGGAATAGGGAGAAAAGAGAACTTTCACTTTATCTAGAATTCCTCTCTCTATACATATTAGACGAAAATGTTGAAGCAGAAACGCAGGACATCAACAAGAATACATCTTGAGTGAGTAGATGAGCAGCTAGGTTGTATTTTATGCTTTTTCTGGATGTTTTCAGTTTCTCAAAATAGAGTAATGAAAACCTCAGTCGTTTGAGTCAGAAGAGTTCTTCTGAAATGTCAGAGAGAGTTGCCCCCACACTCGGGTCATGGGGTGTCCCCAGCCCTGGGTCTTGGCTGCCGGCCCAGCAGCGTGGAGAGGGCCGCTGAGGTGTGTTTCCTGGTGTGTGCTGTGTCAGCGCTGCTCTCCTTGCCTTTGCTTGCAGCCGAGGGCCCCCAGGCTGTGCCCAGGCAGGTGAAGTGCATGCAGATCGAGAGCGCGCACTATGCCACTGTCATCACCAACTGCGAGGACAGCAGCTGCTGCGCCACCTTTGGGGACGGGACCTCTGTTATAGCCAAGCCACAGGGAACCTACCAGGTAGGTCTGGGCGGATGAGGAGCGCCAAGGGTAAGAGTCCACTCATCTAAAAATCACCCCCCTCAGGGGCAGCGAGCTTTCCGGCCATGCGCACAGCTGTCTTATTTGATTCAATCACCTTATACTTTTTCCGTCTTCTTTTCACAGTTTATTTCAGAAAAAAACATTGCCCTACTTCCCGTAAATGCTTTAGAATTTGGGTTTAAGGTTATAAACCAAAATGTTTGTGGAGTGGGGAGGAAACTTTCTCTGGTCAGCAGGGTGGGTGTTAGGAGCCCCTTTGTGATCCGCCTTGTAGCTACCAGACCAGCTTCGCCCCGGGCCACCTCTGTTCTCACTGCCCAGTCCTCCCGCTTCCACCTGTCCCACGTCACCTGAGCTCCCCACAGGGCTGCGGGGGCCTGTCCTAGAAGGGCACTCACGCAACTGAAGCTTTCTCCTTGGAGGGTAAAGAAGCAGCACCTTTGGCAACTCCACTACCTACCTGCACCCCCATTAACACAGCCCCCCCCACCCCCCGTGTCCCTGCATCCTGTTCGTCTCAGAAGGATTAGCTTTTGCCTTTCTCCTTGCTGGTGTCATGGGACACTGAGAGATCAAAGCCAGAGATGGCAGCTGGAGACCTGCTTTTCCTGTGAAAGCTGCTGAGCCAGTGCCCCCCATGGGGCCAGCCTGTACCCTCTCTCCCCCCAGTGCAGACCATCTTGGGGCAGAGAACGTATTGAATATGAGAGGTCACTCTGAGATGTCATCATTGAGAAGAGGGAACTTTTTTTATAGTATTCAGTATGTCCATTCTTTTCTTTAGCTCATCTATTCTTTTTTTTTTAATAAATTTTATTTTTATATTCCCCATACAATTGCAACCCCCTTATTTTGACCCCAATCCCTCCTCTCCCCACCCCCACCCCCCATAGAGTGTCTCTGGTTCATAGTTGTTTGTTGATTTTGATTTTCACTTTCTTATAGTTATTCATTTTCCTGGTCCCTTATTTAAGTTTTCTAGATTCCTGCTATGAGTGAGACCATCCGGTATTTTTCTTTTTCTTTCTGGCTTATTTCACTGAGCATGATCCCTTCCAGTGCCATCCATGTTGCTGCAAATGGCATGTGTTTATCTTTTTTGAATGCTGAGTAATATTCCATGGTGTATATGGACCACATCTTCTTGATCCAGTCATCTGTTTTTGGGCATTTGGGTTGTTTCCAAAGCTTAGCTATTGTAAACAGTGCTGCTATAAACATAGGGGTGCAGGTGCTCTTTGGAATGGATGTTTCTGTGTCCTTTGGGTAAATACCTAGGAGTGGAATTGCTGGATCATATGGAAGCTCTATGTTTAGTAGGTCAAGAAATCTCCACACTAGCTCATGCTATTCTTATTGAGACTCTTCGAAACAGTCATACGAACAGCATGATCTATATAGAGTAATGGACATTCGTTCTCAATGGTGAGGAGTGACTCTGAAAGCACCTCCAGAATGATGAGGTAAGGGCCTCTGAAAGTCCACTCCTCCCTAAAAACAACAGAAAACTGGAAAAAATGGACAAAATCAACTTTTTTCAGAACTCTATAACCAAAAGATTAAAACAATTTGAGGAAGAAAGAGAAACTCAAAAAAGAATGAGAGTCAAGGTGATTTAACTTGTTGTGTTTCCTCCCTCTCCAGCTCCATGCAACCTGGAAAATCAGTACCCTTACACTCAGGATGGCAAGAAAACCAGCAGACTAGGAGTTGGTGAAAGAGGAAGAATAGAGCCTCCTCAGAGGCTGAGGGGTTAAGTCTCAGTTCTGTGGGTTGAGATCGATCCCCGGCCAGGGAGTGACCCACATATGGCGCAGCAGACCGCTCCTGTCTCACCTGCTGCTCCCCTAATTTAAAAAATATATGTATTAATGAGGGCACAAGACGATTACTTGGAAAAGGTATTAAATAAATAGATAAAATATGAGGACATAGGAGAAATTATATCTTCCTTATTCAGTTCGCCTCCTTATTTGTCCTCCCTGAACTTTTCTAAGTCCTTTCTCATCTCATTTTTTCTTCCCAGAAACAGTTTGTGGCTGAGATCAATGGGCGATTTTTTTCCCTAAAGTAATGTCCCACGTCCCTCCAATTGAACAGGACATTTTTAATATTTCTCTTATTTCCTTTGCCCCTCCAAGGTGTTGCCTCCGAACACAGGCTGTCTTCATATTGATAGGGATTGCTCGGCCACGTACTGCCACGAGCCAAGCAGTGAGCTGTACCACCCTTTCCAGAAACGTGAGCAGCTGAGAGCGAGCAGGTACATCATGAAGCACACAGCTGAGGTCATCTGCGAGGTCCAGGATCCCGAGGGAAACACTTTCCAGGTAAAGTGCATCACTGATATGGAGGGAGAGGCTCCGGCTTGGCTTTGGAGGTATTTCACGCTGGCAAGTTTCCTTGCAGATTTTGTTTGTTTTCACCTTTGCCACTTTAGAATTTTTTATCCACTTATGGCCAATATCACGGGCAAGTAGGAATGAATATCAAAATATTTGATTCTCAGGTGACCTTCCGAGGTGTCTGTGCACCCAACGATTGCCATAGTGGAAGTGTTAAAGCTGAATGATAATTAGAACAGAGGGTAATAGCAATGTCACTCCATCTAAAAATAATGCCAATTGGGCCTCCCTGGTGGCGCAAGGGGTTAAGACATCACCATTAAGCTATCTGCAGCCTCTGCAGCATGAGTTCGATCCCCAGTCGGCCAGGGAGCAACCCACATGGCGCAGCAGACCTCTCCTGTCTCCCCCGCTGCTCCCCTCAGCAGTGTATTTCAGTCAGTCTGCCTGTTCTGCTCCCCACTCTCTCTGGTGAATCCTCTCACCCCCTGCACCTCTGGCCTATACCCTAGTTCTTGTATGCATAAATAAATCTTAAAAAAAAATAAAAGTAGGGCCTCCCCTGGTGGCGCAGCAGTTGAGCACTGGACTGCGAAGCTGCCCGCAGCCTCTACAGCACCAGTTCGATCCCCGGCCACTAGCGAGGGTCCCACATGGTGAGACAGACCTCTCCTGTTGCGCCACTGCTCCCCTCAGCAGTGTATTTCATCAGTCTTTCTGTTCTGCTCCCCGCTGTGACTCTGGTGAATTCTCTCACCCTCCTACACTTCTGACTATACTCAGTGCTTGTATAAATAAATCTTTAAAAAAAAATAAAATAAAAATAATGCCAACAAAAAGGGATGATAAATGAATGCTCTGTAGCCAGAGGAAAGTGGGAGCAAATGCTCTGGGCAGCAGGCAAGTTTGTTTGACAGGCAGAGCCTCCGTGTGAGATATATTCCTTAGGGAGGATTCTAGTAGGTTGAAGATGGGTAGATGGGAATCTTAGAGGTGCTCAGGGATTTGATGGCAGAGCTCTGCCTCCTGCTTCTCTGTCCTTCGACACTGCAAATACATGCTCTGCTCTAAGTCAGGCACTGGCAGTCCATGGCCACTTGCCCATATAGGCCCATGAGCTCAAAATGGTTTTTAAATGTTCTAATGGCTGCAAAAAATCAAAAGGCGACTATTTCATGACATTTCAGTGTGGTTAAGTAGTTTGCTTGAAGCACAGCCTTGCTCCTTCGTTTATATTCTGTCTGTGGCTGCTTTCACATAAGTTAAGGAGCTGAAATAGAGACCCTAGGACCTGAAACTCCTAATATTGTTCCTGTCTGACCCTTGACAAAGCAGGTTTGCCATCCCTTCTTCTGGACTCATATCTTCTTCTTTCCCTCCTTACCCCACAGTAGAATTTCATCTATTGACTGGTGGTTGGTGGAGTTATTTTTTAGATTTGACTCCACACCAAAAAGTCCTCAGGGCCTCCCCTGGTGGCACAGCAGGTTGAACACTGTGCTGTGGGGCTGTCCACAGCCTCTGCAGCATGAGTTCCATTCCCTGCCAGCCAAGGAGAGACCCATATGGCATGGCAGACCTCCCCTGCCTTGCCCGCTACTCCCCTCAGCAGTGTCTTCGGTCCGTCTGCCTGTTCTGCTCCCCGCTCTCTGGTGAATTCTCTCGCCCTCCCACACCTCTGACCTGTACCCCAGTTCTTGTATAAATAAATAAATCTTTTTTTAAAAAAAAAAAGACAAGTATTAAAAAAAAAAATTCCTCAATGGAATTTTGATTTTGAAAGAAGTCCTCATACAGCTTATTTTGTCTGGGGCAAATAATGATGCTCTTCACAGCATGAATTCAGGCTACTAACAAATTTCAAATTGCAGTGAATTGACATAGACACCTAAAACCCCAAACCCTGCAGGCTGAACCACGAGGGAGCTCCAGGGGAAGCATTCTCCTAGGATTGATGGTCTTGTAGGGCATCTCTCCACTGGTCTTGCAGCCAAACTCACACTCCTTCTGGGAGAGACTGACAGGAGTAATGCCTGGGACATTTCTTCTCATATTGACATTAAATATGTTTCCCTCTGCAGCTTATCCCTGAGTCCTCATCCCGTGATTGGAATCCAGAGCATAACCTCCCTCTGTACAGTCTCTGTTTTAGTATTTTAAGATAACTATCATGTGAGGGCCCTTTCCTTCCTGTGTTCCGTGCTCCCAACCCCTTGACCTCGTCCTCAGCCATGAGGCCTGAGTCACTCCTGTCCTAGTCGCCGTCCTCTGGATGTCTCCCAGCCTGTCTTCACAACCCAGCTTTGTAAGTAGAGAGGCATCCCCAGTGCAAGCTGTACTTAGTGGACAAATAAGTTATTTGTACTTGTTTCAAGTAACTATGCCTGGTTGTTGATCTTTCCAAAAGCTCGCCTGCTTTCTCAAATGGAATCCACAGAAATGTAAGCTTTCTGGCATTTTTGTTCCTTTTCAGCTGCTTGTCTGCTTTGTCTCTTAGGTCATGGCTGATGGGAGTGTGTCCACTATGTTACCGGAAAATAATTTGGACGATGATTTAAATGCAAAAACTGAGGACTGTGAGAGCTTATCAACTGTTCATAAGAATCAGCAGCAATTCTCTGATGAACACGTCCCCAGGTAATACCATTGCGATGATTTTTTTTTTTCAAATTCAAGTTCAAGAAGCATTATAAATGGAATCCTTCAAGTGATTCAATTCCTATTCCTTCCAATAGATTTTTTGTTATCTATACGGATGGGTCAGGAGTGGAACTCCTGCGAGACAGTGACACAGAAGAATTTCTGTCCTTGGCATATGGAGAGTCGACTGCTGTGGTTCTCCAAGAGCCCGTCCAGGAACAGCCAGGTAGAGCTGCCACACATCTGGGATCCACTGTCCTTTTACCAGCCCTCATGCTCCTCATCCAGTCTGTACATGTCATCTCTTCTTCTTCACCTTTGCTCACTTTTCTTCTCCACTTTCCCCTGGCCACAGCCACCCACTTATCCAGCCATTTGAGTTTATGTTGCTGACAAGCTGCTCCTGAGCATCAGCCTATACGCACTGTGTAGCTAGGAGCCCCTCACCTGCCCATGCATAGACCTGTGTCTGTGTGTAGGTGTGTGCTCCGTTCCCTTATGTGCCTTCATTTCATGTTGGTGGGAAGAAAAACAAAGACAAGCAAGATATCTCTTGTAAGTACTTTTTAAAATCACTCTGTCGGCGTCCTCTTGATGAATTCAACATAAGTATATTGGATGAGTGAATTAGCATGCCAACCTGAAATACAAGTTTCATATTACATTATTGTGGATTTACACTATTTTCAGTGACTTCAAATAAACTAGTATGTGGCTAGAGATTGAATGCTCATTGTATTCATGTAATATTTTTACATGCAAAATGTACATATGTGATACATGTACATGTAATATTACAGTAATATGTGTATTTAAACATTCATATAAACTTGCACTTTACCAGTTTACAAAACCTATGTGCTGAGTCGAGGCTTGTGTGTGTGTGGTTCTATCTTTCCCGTTCTTGGTGAATGTACTTGGCGCTCTTATATGAATATACCTGAATTTCTGCACTGACATTTTCTGGTGTATCCATGACATGCCCATGATGTGATAACCTTGCTCTTTGTGAATAGGGAAAACAGGGTTCTCTGTGTAGTGAATGTGTGGAGTTGTGTGAGAATCGTAATTCATCTCAAACTTCTTTGTTGTTCAGTCATTTAACTAGCAGCTCCTTGATAACCACCATGTGGCAAACATTGACAGGCTGTTAGGAAAACAATGGAGAGCCAGGACAGGCCTGCAGCTTTCCTAGAGCTTTCATGCTAACTAGAGAGATGGGCATTCATTACTGAGTCATACAAATAACTATCTGATTATAAGTTGGGATAAGGTCTGTAAAGGAAAACTATATGGGTCTCTGAGAGCATCTAACAAAGGAACCTGACATGGTCTAGAAGGCTTCCTTGAAGACCCTAGAGTAACAGCTGGTGGATAAGTAGGACTTAACTAAGATAGGAGGGGGGGAGCTTTTATTTGGAGAATACAGAGGAAGAGGTCTACAGCATCAGAGAACAGGGGTCAAAAGAGCGAACTAGCTGAAGCACAAGGGTAGAGGGGTGCAAACTGAGACCGGGGAGAAAATGTTTCAGACTCTTTTGTCCTGTGGGTAATGGAAAGTCAAAGATGAGTTTTAAACATGGCCTGATACAGTCACCTGACTGCTAGGGGAGGTTCATTCACAGAATAGATGTGGATAAAAGCTAGTTGTAGTTGTAGCCCAGGACAGGATCTCTCCAAGGCAAATGACCTAAGGTGGGGCCAGTGGAGAGGGAAGACGTGGATGAACTCAAGAAATGTTTAATGGTGGAACTTGGAAATGATTTTTGAAGGATAGTGAGGCATCATTTAATACTCGCATGTTACCTAAATCCAATCTCTAAGTTTTAGAGTGACTACGTCTCACCTTTCTTGTTAGATGGCAAGGTCTGTAAGCAAAATCTGTGTCTGGCTTATCAGAAAGTGGTTGTTGCATTTGGGGACTATCTACTGAATTTCTCAGAATATTGTTGGGGACATGATCCTCTGCCTTGTCCCTTTGATCCAGGTGTCCTGAGCATCACTGTCCTTCGCCCTTTTCATGAAGCATCCCCTTGGCTAATGAAGAAAGAATTAGACACGATTGTCCCTCCCAATCTCCGGTCAAGGTCATGGGACACATTTCCCCCCACTGAGGTATGCATTTTTGTGTTGAAAAGTCACTATATTTGCATATCCATCCAACCATGACCAGGGTCTTAGACCCCTTCATGTACAGTCATGTATTTTCATCCATGAGTAAATTGTTAATAGGCTCAGAGTTTCATATTTGAAGTTTTAAAAATTTGAATATTTTAGAGGAATATACCTGACTAGCTAATCTCAGTTTTCGTTCTCATCCGATACATATTTTGGTGCTGCTATCTTAGGTGCAAATATACTAGTAGCTGTTACTGCTTCCTGGTGCATTGATTCCTTTATCATCATAGAATGTCATTTTTGTCTCTTACTATCTTTTTGGACTGGAAGACAATTTTTTTTAATCTTATCTTAATTGAAGGTAACATTAGTTTACGATGTATCGAGTCTCAAGATTATACTTTTTCACCATGCCCACCACAAATATCTGTTCACTATGGACCACCAACCAGTGACGATTTTCTCTCCATATCCTTCCCCACGCCTTCCCCTCTGGGAACCACCATTCTGCTGTCAGAGTCTACAGGTTTATTTCAGTTTTAGTTTTTAAGGTATTTGTCTTTCTCCTTCTAATGTATTTCACTTGGCATAATCCCCTTAAGATGGCATCCATGTTGTAGCAAATGGCAAGATTTCATCTTTTTTTTTTTTTTTGTGGCAGAATAGTGTTGTGTGTATCCGTCACATCTTCTTTATCCATTCCTCTTGTTTTGGGGTACTTAGACAGTTTTCATATCTTGGCTATTATGAATAATGCTACCGTGGACCTGGGGGTACATATCCACAGGTCTTTTCAAGTTAGTGTTTTCAGATGCTTTGGGTAAGTCAGAAGTGGGATTATTGGCTCACATGATATTTCTATTTGTTTGTTAGTAGTGTTTTATTCATTTATTTATTTTTCAGGAAACTCCACACTGTTTTTCATAGAGCCTACACCAGTTCACATTCCCACCAACATACTTCCCAGTACCTAATATTTCTTGACTTTTGATTACTGTCATTGTCATTCTAACTCAGTGTGAGGTGAAATCTCATTGTGATTTTGAGATGCCTACTTGGATCCTTAGCCCATTCTTCAATTAGGTTGTTTTTTTTTTTCTGTTAAGTTTTACAGGTGTTTATATATATTGGATATTAATGCCGTGCTTGATGTATGATTTGTAAATATCTTCTTCCTTTCTGTAGATTGTCTTTTTGTTCTAATGTTGGTTTCTTTCACTATGCAGAAGTTCTTGAGTTTGCTATACTCCTATTTGCTTATATTCCCTTTTGTTTCTCTTCCTGCTGGAGATGGATTCATAAAGATATCTCTAAAGACAATGTCAACAAGCTTTTTACATATGTATTTTCTCTATATACTTTACAGTTTCAGCTTTTATATTCAAGTCTTCAAGCCATCTTGAGTTGACTTTAGTATTTGGTGTAAGATAGTGGTCTGGTTTTAATCTTTTCCATGTGGATTTCCAATTTTCACAGCCCATTAATGTGTGGCTTACTTATGGGCTCTCAATTATAGTATAATGATCTGTGTAACTGTTTTCTGCACAAGTACCATACTGTTTTGATTAATATAGCTTTGTATTATAGTTTGAAGTCAAGGAGCATGATAACTGCCAGTTATGGTTTTTCTTCTCTGGATTGTATTGGCTAGTTTAGGTATTTCATAGTTCCATGCAAATTTTAGGAAGGTCTGTTCTATTTCTGTGAACAATGGCATTGGGATCTTGTCGGGTTCATGTTGAATATGTGCATTACTTTAGATAGAACGGCCATTTAAAGAATCTGTGTTCTTCTGATCCATGGTTGTGAAATATATTCTCATTTCTTTGTTTCTCCTTCAATTAATTTCAGCTGTATTTTATAGTTTTTGGTGTCCAACTCCACTTCTTTGGTGAGCTCTCTCGGTGTAGCATTCTTCTGGTCAGTTGTTAGATGTTCCTCTTAGAAGCAAAGCAGGAAGCTTCTCCATCACTACCTTGGTAATGTCTTAATTCACTAATCCTATATCAAAGTTGAGTATCTTCCTATAATTTGAAAATTATGACAAAGAATATACCACATCTGAGATTAGTGAAGGAAGTGCTTTCTCTTCCTCAAGCTCATGCTGTGACCTCCTATGCCTGGTAGCAGTGACCCACTCCAGTTACGCTCCTCAGTAACCATCACTGGCCAGACATTGAGCACTGATGAGTAATTGAAAATGAAGCTTGTCTGACTCACCTCAGGACCTAGGGCGTCAAAGTACACCACTCCTGAATATCAGTTACAAGGATGCCATAGAGATATCAGTTACAAGGATAATATAGACAACAGCGTCAACTCAAGGCAGATGTTTCTGCTCAAGTGATCTGAGAAGACTCTGGACATGCATAATCTAAGAGTGAGCTCAAAGACTGTCCAAATGAATGGGATGAATTTTCTCTCATAGAATCCCTCTCTGTCATAGAACCAGAGAGTTAGAGACTGCTTAATTCCAAATCTCTTAGACTACCTCTGGGTATTAGAGAATAGTGCACAAGCATTTGGCTTCAGCTAGACTGCTGTTGTATTCCCATGGCATCACACTGCCCTCCCCTAAGTGCTAGCCAGTGAGCCATGATGCAACAGGACTTTTAATATCCAGATTCTTGGTAACATATATAAAGAGGAAAGAGTGCCCTGTTCTTTTAGCAATTTTCCTTTTATTTGGAAAACTTTTTGAAAGCAGGGATCATTTTTTTTCCATCATTATATTGCCTAACAAGTAGTTTCTAACCCAATAGCTCTGTAACAAGTACTTTATGGTTAAATCATTATGATTTCTTTCTTTTGTGGTTGTTTTATTCTGTTAACAGAAAAAAATTCCAGGACCTCCATTTGGCACTCAGATTTGGAAGGGCCTTAATATTGGATCCAAACAACTAGTGAGTGCCCCAGCCCCTATACTTAAGAGCCCCAAAGTGCTGCAGATACGGCAGTTCATCCAGCATGAGATCATAAAGAAAGAAATGAAACGAAGACTGCAGATTTCCCTTAAGGTAATGGAATCCAAGTATCCTTACCCAAAAGAATGAAGAAACAGTCCAATTATTCCCCTTTTTCCTGAGGAACCTTAAATCATGTAATTCTGCCAATACGTATCTAGTACAAAACATAAATATCAGTCTTACCGAGAGTAAGGTTGGGAGGTAAAAAAAAACCTGTGAACTCCCATAGGGTATAGGAACTATCAAGATCTCAAAGACTTTGAGAAGATAAGTAACTTTTATATGTAATTGCTAAGTTCTCCTTTCTCATTCTAGAACTGTTCTAGTTACCCCTGGCAAAAAGGTTGAACTGCCTATTAATCTGATAGTTATCCATGGAAGAAAAGAATTGTTGATTTTTAGAAATGATCGAAGAATTCATAAAGAGTAGTCGATTGTATAATCACATCTATAATACCCCACTGGGCTGGAGCTCCACTAGCTGCTTAGACCCAGTGTTAAGATTCTTCTAGTTAACTCTCTCAAAGCAGGGATCATATGTGTTGTATTTGCAATGAAGTACCCAGCACCTGGCATAGAGCTGCAGACCATAATTTACAGAAACTTGCCAAATATTTTCAGAAAAAAAATTGAAGAACATTTGTCTTGGAAGCAAAGCATGAAGTTGGACATATACTCATTCATGGGTGGAGTCATAGACTAGCCCTGGAAAGGGCTCTGACCCAACTCTGTCCACTTCATTGATGGAGACACTTGGAGCACCGAGTTAGAAACCGGGGCTCTCCAAGGTCCTCACACAGTTCTAGTGGATCCTGTGATATTTAAAGCTTTGCATTTGGAGTTGTTGGGTCTTTGCTGATAAACACATTAAGGAAAAGGCTTTCCAGATTTCTTGGCCAACAACTGTTGAGGATTGTGAAGTCACACATTCTTAGTCTTTGCACTATTTCAAGTTGATGTTGATTATTTTGTTAGCTTTCTATCTTTTCTCTGATTTTTATGGATCTTTTTTATCCTGGTGATCTAGGACTATATAAACCATATCCTAAAGAAAGAAGATGAGCTACAGGAAATGACAGTTAAGGATTCCAGAACTGAGGAAGAGAGAGGCAATGCTGCCGATCTCCTCAAGCTAGTCATGGTGAGAAAGAAATGACTGTATAACAGTGTTTTTAATATTGCTTCAATATCAGATACTTCAAAAAAAATCATAAATCATCGCTATTTCTATCACTTCTCTGAAGCATTTTCTCCAACTATAGAAAGAGGAATTTCTGTGAAAATCAGCTTTCTTATATATGACATTTTACAGTGTTTTTAAGCTCACCCTTAAATCATAAATAATTCTAGAAAAACAAATTTTTTATTGTCTTTGGAGAAATTAACATTTATTGAAAGGTTGAAGGAATTAATGAACTAGAAAGGAGGAAGAGAAAGGAATTCCTACAACTTAAAATGATTTTATATTTAGAAATTTGTTAAGTGAAAGGCCTGACTAAAGAACATCACATTTTCATTTGTCATTAAAAAATTCAATCGTATAGTGATTCCATAAAAGATCGATTTGAGCACAGAAAGAATGCATATAAACAATGTGAATTTTGCATGTCTTGTAACCATCCTCACTTCGGAATCCTCTCTTCATTTCAGTCTTTCCCTAAAATGGAAGAAACTGCAAAAAGTCATGTCACTGAAGGTAACTATATTTAATACTTTTCTGCAAAACATTCATGGATTTCAGAAGAATGATCTTATATGTACTTCTCCATCATTCTCTCATCTGATAACAAAAGTGCGTGTATAGATCTCTGTGGCCATATTGTATTGTAACATTTTATTTATATGTTTCTATCTGCCTGAATTATGAGATCCTTGAAAATCATGATTGCCTCTATAAAGTTTTAACTTTCACCTGTTGGATGAAAAAGTTGACATTTGAGGGCCTCCCCTGGTGGCGCAGCGGTTGAGCGCTGGGCTGTGAAGCTGCCCGCAGCCTCTGCAGCGCCAGCTCAATCCCCGGCCACCGGTGAGGGTCCCACATGGTGCGACAGACCTCTCCTGCCGCGCCCACTGCTCCCCTCAGCAGTGTACTTCGTCAGTCTGCCTGTTCTGCTCCCCGCTCTGGCGCTGGTGAATTCTCTCACCCTCCAGCACTTCTGACTGCACCCAGTGCTTGTATAAATGAATAAATAAATCTTAAAAAAAAAAAAAGACAAAGTCTACATTTGATGTTTCTGTTAAACTCCACTGTATTTAGAGCATGGATAATACACAGGAAGGAAATAATCAACCAAATAACATTTTCTCCATAAGAGAGAATTTTTGAACAACTACACAGTTATCACCAAAGCCTTGCAATGTTTTATACTGTATGTAGCTCAAGCAATCTGCTTTTGGATCAGATATCCTCAAATAAAAGATATGATACTTGTTTTGGAATATACTCAGCCCTAACTAGGTACTTAATTGTTTTTGATGTGATTATAAATGGGATTGTTTTCTTTACTTATTTCTCTTCTAACTTCCTGTTGCATAAAGGCATGCAGTAGACTTTTGTGTATTGATTTTGTAGCCTGCCTCTTTACTGTACTGTTAATATATTTCTAAATCTTTTTTCAGTGGAGTCTCTAGGATTTTCTGTGTATATTGTCATGTCATCTGCAAATAGTGATAGTTTTAGTTCTTTTCCAATTTGAATTCCTTTTAATCCTGTCTCTTGCCTCATGGCTTTGGCTAGGACTTCAATACTTGGTTGAATAGTAGTGCTAAAAGTGGGCATCCTTGTCTTGTTCCTGATCTAAGAGGGAAAGTTTTTAGCTTACTCTCTTTGGGTATGATGTGAGCTGTGAGTTTGTCATCCATGGCCTTTATTATGTTGAGGTATTTTGCTTCTAATCCCATTTTATTTTTTTTAAAGATTTATTTATTTATTTATACAAGTACTGGGTACAGGCCAGATGTTTGGGAGGGTGAGAGAATTTACCAGAGCCAGAGCGGGGAACAGAACAGGCAGACTGATGAAATACACTGCTGAGGGAAGCAACGGGCGCGGCAGAAGAGGTCTGTCGAGCCATGTGGGACCCTCGCTGGTGGCTGGGTATCAAACCGGTGCTACAGAGGCTGCAGGCAGCTTCGCAGCCCAGCGCTCAACCGCTATGCCACCAGGGGAGGCCCTTAATCCCATTTTTTACCTTAATCCCATTTTAAAAGAGGATTTTGGGTTTTTTTTTTTTTATCATAAATGGACGTTGAATCTTGTCAAATGCTTTCTCTGCATCTATTGAGATGATCCCATGGTAGTTGTAATTCCTTTATTTTTGGTGTGATAAATGACATTAATTGATATATTCATGTTGAACCATCCCTGGAAATAATACTTCATCAGTACATAATTCTTTTAATACATTGTCGAATTCCATTTGCTAAAATTTTGTTGAATATATTTGTGTGTGTGTGTTCATCAGGTTTTATTTATTTATTTATTTATATTTTGGTGATCTTTCTCTGCTATTAGTAGATGTGTATGGCATGTTTCATCTTCCTCACTTTTTTGGAAGTGTTTGAGAGGATAGGGACTAGTTAGTCTTTGAAGGTTTGGTAGAACTCACTTGTGAAACTACCTGTTCCTGGACTTGTTTTTTGCAGGAGAATTTTGATTATGTCTCAATTTCCTTGCATGTAATGATCTGTTCAAATTTTCTATTTCTTCCTGAGTCTGCCTTGTAAGGTTGTATGAGTCCTGTGTCCATTCCCTCTAGATTTTCCAGTAGGTTTGCATAAAGCTATTCATTGTAGTCTCTTAATGATCCTCTTTATTTCTGTGATGTCTGTTTTAACTTTTTTTTGATGTGTGATTTCATTTATTAGCGCTTTCTCTCCTTTTATTTTTAATGAGCCTCACTAGAGACTTGTCTGCTTTGTTTATCTTTCCAAAGAACCAGCTTTTGAATTTTTATTTCTCTTTAATTTACTTCTGCTCTGAACTTTATTATTTCCTTCTTTCAAGTAACTTCTGGCTTTGTCGTTATCTCTCCTTAAGGTGTAAGGTTACATTATTTGAGATATTTCTTGTTTCTTTGACGTGTATTTCTATCAACTTCCCTATTGGCACTTTTTTGTTACATCCACAGGTTCTGGTTAGCTCATGTTTTTATTTTTGTTTGCCTCCAGGTACTTTTTAATTTCTCCTTTGATTTCCTTATTAATCCAATAGTCATTCAGTAGCCAGTTGTTTAGTCTCCACGTATTTGGAGGATTTTCTCACTTTCTTTTTATGGTTGATTTCTAGTTTGATACCACTGTGCTCAGAAAAATATACTTGATGTTATTTCAATGTTGTTGAATTTATGGACACTTATTAGGACCTAATAAAACATGGAAACTTCTTCAATCTTCTGTTCACATCCCACTAAAGCTATGCTCTTTAGAATAAACTCTGAGAATCACTGTCCACTTTATCAAACAACTGTTATGTTACATTTTTATCCTTAGATTCAGATCCTTAGATTACTTTAGAAAAACAATTTCATTTTTTTTTTAATTTTGGTGCTTCCTATATGAAGAAATTCAGTTGTAGAACTCCAGCTGCTCTAATGATGTGGGATAAATGAGGTGTCATGACAATCTACAGTTGACTATAAGCTGTGCTTCCTCTAAGAGGATATTTCCTAGAAGTATTCTGGCTTTCGGCTATATTATAGTGGTTCACAGAGATTCTAGTAAACACTTGATAGACTAAATACAAGCTCTTGGAAAAACAAGTGAGTAAGTGAGTAATTGAATATTAATTCTGTGGTGTGCTGTGAAAAAAAAAAATGAGAAGTTAAACGCATCTTTTTTTTTTAAAGTTGCAGCTCACCTAACAGATTTATTCAAACAATCTTTGGCTGCTATACCAGAATGTCCTCCAGAAACATTTGATAAAGATTTCTTGGAAAAGAAATGGAGGTAAGTGGATCCAATCATGTTTTCCAACTAGTATTAAGCATACAATACTAAGAGGGCGTGAAGGGCTGCTGGTGTCGTGGCTATAAGTGACTACATCAGTGAACTCACAGGTTTCTTCTGCAATACTGTTAACAATACAGTGGTGGGATTTTGTTGTTGTTATCTGAGAGCATTTCCCCTTTTCACCATACTTTCCTTTCCTTTCACATAGGCGCCTAGAAACATCAAAGAATTGGAAAGAAAAGATAGCTCAAAGGAGGTACTTCTATCCTGAAGCATACATATGCCTGTGGAAAGGCCCAGTTTTGTAAAGCTGTGGCATCGCAGACTGGGATCGGTTGAAGGCTACTACCAGCTGTTAATCTTTTCTACTTTTCTGCCAAGTGCTCATACAGCATTGTGTGATGGCGTTATTATCTCTTAAGCCCATTTGATAGCTAGGTCCATTCTCTCCCTCTATTTTTTTTTTAACTTGTTCATTTTTTTTATTGTTATTTTGTTTTTTTTTAGAGTTAGATTGTATGAGATCCAGAAGCAGAGAATCATGCCTGCTCAGATACATGTCATCACACCGCACCCACCACCAAGGCACCCTCAGCCCCCAACATAGTCCATTGTGGCCCCTCCCTTCTTTGCTTCCCTCATACCTCCTGCCCAGCTTGTGGCTTCAGTTCCACAGCCAGATGTCTAGGGCTTGTCTCTGGTGTGGTCTTTGTCTGACCCTTTGTTAGTTTCTCTACATTCCACATATAACTCAAACCAACCAGTGTTTGTCTTTTTCCTTTTGACTTTTTTCCTCCACTTAGCACTTCCCCCTCCAGCCCATGTGGTTGCAAATGGCAAGAGCTTGTCTTGGTTTCCAGCTCAGTAGAATGCTTTTGTGTGTCTAGACCACATTTTTCTAACCCACAACTCTGTCCTTGGGCACTTAGGTTGTTGTCACAACTTGGCTGTTGGAGATGGGGCTGCAGTGGACATGGGAGTGCAGATATCCCTTCCAATTAGTGGTTTTGCATTCTTGGGTAGAACTTTCCCTCTCTTAAGCAAAAGATTTCTCAGATATTCGCTGGGCTTTGATAATTTTAACATACTAATGAATATTCTAAAATTATATGTAGATCATAATCATAAACATTCAAGAATTCTTAGAATATAGTTCAAGAAATAGGAAAGAGAAGAGTCAAGGACAAACAGAAAGTGACCCAGTGGAGTTATCCCTCTTTCTAAGTTTTCTTGGAGTCTTGCCCGGTGATTTCATTTGACATCTCATGGGCTAACCCTAAGTAAGGAAGGCTCAGACATGGATTTTTGAGCTGATATATTGCCCCCCAATACAGGGTTCTGGTACTGGAAAATAGCAATTGCTTTTATTTATTAATTTTATTTATTTATTTATTTAAATTTATGTATTTATACAAGAACCAGGGTACAGGTCAGAGATGTGGGGGGCAAGAGGATTCACCAGAGACAGAGCAGGGAGCAGAACAGACAGACTGACTGAAATACACTAACAGCAGTTGCTTTTATTTTACTTTGAAGCTATGTTTTTCACAACTGAGTCTTCAGGCTTTAATTTTGTTACCACAGTCACTGAAATTATGGAAATCAGTAGAATCTGGCCTGGTATTTGAACCTCAGAGAATTAAAATACACACAAAAAGGTGGACCATATGGATTATAGTCTTTTGAGATCAACTGTAAAATCAAAGTAACATGTGATATCATCTATTTTCTCTAAGAGTCTGGTTTCTGAGTAGTAAATTTACTGATTCTAGAGGAAACAGAAAAGGAACCAAACAAGTCAGTTAAAAAAAAAATGTCCAATGAGTTCATTCTTAACCAGTTTTTAACATTAGTGATGGCATGTTCAGTGGGATTTAGAGGTAAAATACAAACAAATAGTGATTTTAAATACTCTGTGTCTTCTTTTGTATCATTATGAAAATGTCAACCAGGAAGGACATTGAAAAAACAGAAAATTATCTAATGGAAATTAGGAACAAACTAATATCACCTTACTTTAGTTCTGAATTTTGCAAGACATTTCAGTCTCAGGTAAGTGAACGTAATTAACAGTTTAGCAAGAGTCTTTATAATGGTAGACACAGTGCATCTGTTGTTACATAATCTAGCTTTCCTCATGTTTGATTCTTTCCTGCATCAACCTCATTGACTAACCTTCAAATCCACGTTCTTGAAAGCGTTTGAGAAGAAAGATTAATTTCACATCTAATACTTAAAAATAGGCCTCTGCTAATGTATTGCTGCCACTCACTTCCCTGCCTTGTATTAATGTCATCACTGTCAAGTCCCTCTCCCATATATTTTATTTTTATTTATTTTAAGATTTATTTATTTTAAGATTTATTTATTTATTTATTTATTTATTTATTTATTTATACAAGCACTGGGTACAGTCAGAAGTGCGGGAGGGTGAGAGAATTCCCCAGAGACAGAGCCAGGAGCAGAGCAGGCAGAAGGACCGAAGTACACTGCTGAGGGGAGCAGCGGGCGGCAGGAGAGGTCTGCGCACCATGTGGGACCCTCCTCCAGTGGCCGGGGAGCAGCCGGGGATCGAACCAGTGCTGCAGAGGCTGGGGGCAGCTTCGCAACCCAGCGCTCAACTGCTGCGCCACTGGGGAGGCCCTCCCATATATTTTAAGTCTTTCTGGAGTCAGGTTCCCTTGGTTATGATGATCTTTGGGTAAATCCCATTTTGAAGGATTCATTCCATTGATGCTTGCCTTCCGGTCAGCTGCTGACACAGCTCGGAGACCTTGTAATGTCTTGGATCTTGGAGGCCCAGGGGCTCAGAGAGCACCTCTGCTTCTAAGAAGCCTTGGAACCCTGAAGCAGAGTGAATACATGAATGTGTTCAAATTCCCTGTGTCTGTGAACATTCCAGCTACTGCTATTACCCAGAGGCTGCCTGAGAAACAGCTATGGGAAAGTGTGACTAATTAGCAAAGCTAGAAATAAATTAGCCAGTCTCCTCCATTTTGAAAACAGTTTTTGAGCAAAGGAAAATAACTTCTTATTTTAGTTTGTAAACTCCATGTTCAGGGTCTAAAAATGACGCTTTCCTCTTTCCGCTTCAACTGAACATGCTTTTGGCAGTCGCCTCTGCCCTGTGTGGGTCTAAACTAAGTCTTTTTCTTTTTTTTTTTTCTTAAAGTTTAATTATCTGGAAACTCTTTCCAAGAACTTGCCTCCTTTTACAAAGAAAGATGAAGATGAAAACAAAACAGCGGTTCAAAGTGAATCTGATCTTCGTCTAGGTATTGGGATCCTTTAGCTCTTACCTCCTATTCATGTGCTTAATTGAAGAATATTTAATAGCAGCCTCATAAAGCATAACTCGCTTTTACTACCTTTTGTCTCAAAAATAGCTCATGATACAACCTATTATGACTTCTGACCTGTGTGTTGAGGCTTGACTGAGTTATATGAGGAAACCAAGTTGTAAATTAAAGCTAGTGTTCATCCTGTGTACTAAAATTTACCTAAAAACATTAATAAGACCTGACTAATAACAAACCCACACAAATAAAAACAATTCATCTCTGGCAGGGAGCCAAGCATGGAGGAACAATGGAGAAAGCAAAGCCCCTTTGGCAAACAGTGAGCAACTTGGACACCCTCGTGCCAAAACTATGAAACTAGATCATTATTTAACTCCATATACAAAAATTAATTCAAAATGGAATGAAGACTTGGATATAAAGCCTGAAACCACAAAATTTGTAGAAGAAAACATAGGAGACACATGCCTGGATATGTATTTGGGGACTTAACTCCAAAGGTCTGGGAAACAAAAGTCCAAATAAACAAATAGGACAACATCACACGAAATGGCTTCTTCACAGTGAAAGAAACCACCACACAAAAAAGGTAGCCAATGAACTAGAAGATGTTTCCACATCATATGTCTGACCAGGGGTTTAGTTCCAAAGTATATAAAGAACTCACACAGCTCCACACAAAAAGACAAATTACCCATTCAGCAAAATGAGCAGAAGATCTGAGTAGACACTTCTCTAAAGAAGGTCTAGATGGCCAACAAGGACATGGATGAATGCTCAACATCACTTAAAAGAGAAACTCAAATCCAAACCACAGAGGCACGACCTCGCTCCTGTGAGAATGACCTATATCAAAATCTGGAAACCACAAATGATGGAGAAGCTGTGGAGGAAAAGAAACACTCATTGCTGGGGGGAATGAACCCCATAGGGTGCAGCCCCTATGGGAAATGGTGTGGAAATGCCTTTAAGAATCTAAAACTATTTCTCAGTATTCTAAGTATTTATCTGAAGAATATGAAATTATGAATACAAAAGAAGCATGCACCTCTCCTCATTACCCACCTGCAAATGACTGAATAAAGAAATGGTGGGGGATACATTCAATGAGATACATTCAATGAGATACACTATTTCATCTCATAGATGAAATAGTGCCCTTTGGAACAACATGGATGGACCTTGAGACGATTGTGCTCAGTGAAATAAGTCAGAAAGTGAGAAACAATTACTAGGTAGCCTCACTCTTTTGTGGAATGTAAATAACCAAAGAAAACAAACTGATGAAAATAATTCTTAGCCTATTGAAAAAATAGGGTGGTTGTCAGAGGGGAGGGGGTGAAGGGACGGGGGACACCACTTGACTGTGTGGTGGCCTGGAGTGTCAATAGAGGTTTAGTGAGGCCCATGCACTTGTCAGACTGGGACACCATAATCATGTCTTTAGAATGATTTGTAAGACAGTGGTAAATCAAAATCTGACTTAAAATTTTCTTTTAATTAAAAATAAAGGGCCTCCCCTGGTGGCACAGTGGTTGAGCGCTGGGCTACGAGGCTGCCCGCAGCCTCTGCAGCGCCGGTTCAATCCCCGGCCACCGGCGAGGGTCCCACAAAAAAAAAAAAAAAAAAAAAAAGTATGCAATAAACATAAGTCCAAAAGAAGAAACAGTGAATTCCTGTGGAGTTTGGAAATGAGAGACAGGGAGAAGTCACAGGAATGAAGACTGATGGAGCTAGTGCTGCCACCTCCTGCTCCTTGCACAGAGAAAACCAGCAGTCGAGCTAATCTCCCTTGAGAGGGCGTGAGGCCACCGAGGGTGTTCAGTATTCCAGCAGCCAAGGGCTTCAACCCGGGTGCATGCTCTCGCTCTAGCTCTCGGTCTCTCTCTCTCTCTCTCTCTCTCTCTCTCTCTCTCTCTCTCTCTCTCTCTCTCTCCCTCTTTCACACACACACACACACACACACACACACACACACACACACCAAAATGCATTTTCATGCCCAGTACTTGATAAATATCTTTAAACTGTTAAGTCTTTCCAAAGATGGAGGGAGACTGGTATGGGGGTGGGGAACCTCATACATTGCAAAGAAGAACACAAACCTTAGAAGTCATTGGACCACTGTCCAAGATCTCACTTGGTAATACTTGTTTTTCGTTTCCTAGATTCCCAGCCCGATATAACTTCAAAACAGGAAGCCTCAGACACACCAAATCTTCCAGAAGATGCTAGCAAGGTTATCAGCAAGGCCACCAGCCAGGACCACACTGAAGACTCTACCAAGCCTAGGAGAGGTATGGCGGTCACTGCTCTTGTCTCGTTGTCCCGAGTGAACATTGAGCATTTGTGCAGTCTGGGAGGTGGCCCGGGGGGTGGGGGTATGTTTGCCAGTTACAGCCAAAATTCTGGAGTATCACAGACCCTGGAACCTTGGAACTTTGTAAGGCTTCTTAGCCCCTAAAAATATTTCAAAAAATATTTGAGGTTGAAGGAAATAAAAGGCAAACACGTTTTTTAGGTTTGTTATTTTATTTTGTGCACCCCAAATTAAGAGGCAGTCAGTTATTTTACCAACAAAGTGAGTTTATATGGAAACAATAACAAACTTTTGAGCAGCTAGTGATTTCATAGCAGAACTGAAATTGGCATCTATTTTTCAGTAATATTTTGGCCTGCAGGTGCAAGAAAAGAAACAGAAGATGTAGTCTCTGTCTCACACAGCACATCCTCTTTATGGGTTGCAGAAGCTGGAGCAGAGATAATACAGAATAAGACCTAATTCAACTAAATATGATTGGTCAAAAAAAAGGAAAAGTAGTACTTTAAATTGTGTAGATAAATGTGCACCCCTTGATCCCTGGGGCCATATTCCAAATTGAGAGCTTGATGAGAATCTTCTGGTGAGTCCCAGTTACCTCTTATAGGGTAACCACAGGGTTACCCCACACCACAGAGGTGTGGATAAATGAAGAGACTCATCTACATAAGGCTTTTGCCTTCCTTATTTTAAATATTTTCTCTCTTATAGGATTTATTTAGTGGATGACTTTGATGCCTGTGTGAGCCAGTCCTTGTTCTAGGCATGAAAACATAGCAGTAAAAATGCCAAAGTCTTATAGAGATGTATGTACTGTGGGGAGACCTAGACAATAAATAAGTAAAGAGTGGATTAATTCAGGTTTTAATCCATGTTATCACATTAATAATACATTATAATGTTTGAGCGTGTCTTGGGACAGGACAGCATCCCATTGGGGCATTAAAGGTCCCTCTGTGAAGGGACAATCACACCAAGACAAGAACAAGAATGAGCAGCCATGCAAAGACTGGGGCAGAGGAATATTTGAGGTAGTGGGAAGAAGAAGTATGAGTAGAAAGGAAAAGGCACATTACTAGAAGTTAAATGTGTGAATTCAAGTCTGCGTACCCTCAGCTTTCAAGAATTGGTTTTCAAGTTTGTCTTTGACCATCTTTTTGGTTTCCTCTATTCCATATATAAGTGACACTACGCTGAAGACACATCCAAGTTCAACTCATCAAAGGCAGAATCGCCGGACTTTTCAGAATCTTGTAGAATCTTTTCTTTGTCTATTTCTTTTTTTTTAGTGATGCTAATAGTCCCTGCTCTGCCCATCTCTCTGGGTTGTTGCTAGAACCAACACTAGGTAAAACCTCTTTGCAAAATGTAAAGATACAAAACTAGAATTAACAAAAGCCTTCCTTCCTTTAAATAAGATTTTTAAAAGGGAAAGAACAGCTTCCCAAACTGGCTTAGGTTCTTTTATATATTCCATTCCGGTCTTCCCTCAAATGTCTTTGAATAAAATGTCCATATGGCATAATTGAAACTTTCTAACAGAACCAGAACCTTTTGAGCCGCTGAAAATCCCAACCCAGTCGTTGCTGCAGGATGTTACAGGACAAGCAAGGAAAGAGAAAGTGAAATTACCTCACTATTTGCTGAGTTCCAAACCCAGGTCTCGACCTCTGGCAAAGGTAAGAAGGACATGGGACAAATTCCCCACAGCCAAATCAGTGTGTTTTGTGGTCCTGACTCTTTGACATTGATTCTGGCCATGGTTTGCTGCTATTTGATGTATAGTCTGTCCAACCATGACCGCCTTGAAGTCCCACTGAAATAAACTAAAACAGGGCTTTGCTAGAATCTACTAGGCTCATGTAAGGAATTTTATGAGTCAGCTGTTAAACCATCTGTAACTAATAATTAGCCATGTTGGGCGTATTTACACCACAGGAATTGGCAAATGCTACTTTATCAAAGTTCTTCTCGGGGAGCCAGCTGGCCCACCTCTGGCCACCTTTCTCATGGCTTAGGATAAAATTCACACCACTCAGCAATGGCGTGACCCCATTTGCTTCCTTCTTCCCCTTACCTTGCCCCAGACTCACTCTAGACTTCAGCTATTGTGGGTTTCTCTTCATTCTTTCAAAGCCCCAAACTCCTTCCTTTCTCAGAGCCTCTAAGATTAGCACTGCTCCTCAGCTCTGTTGGGAAGCCTGCCTTGAGCCCACTAGTCAAGAGCTCACAGTGATGCTTTGAAACTGTCACTGCACATCATGCTCATGGCCTTCACAGAATGATCTGCAATGTATGCTTCTCAAATTTTAATGTGCATGTGTATTACTTAGGGATCTTGTTAAATACAGATTCTGCCTCACTGAGTCGCCTGTGGGGCCTGAGATTCTGCCATTTCCAGCAGCTCCCAGGTGAGGTCAGAGCTGCCTGCGTGAGAAATAACACAGGGGGGAGGGCAGTGTTTCTTCCAGTGACAGTGGCAACACTTGAGAACTTTTATATATGTGCAGACACGGGCACCTCCCCAGGCCCACTGACTGAGAAACTGAAGATGGAGTCAGCAATTTGGGGTTAACAAGTCTTCCAGGTGATTCTGATGGCAGCTGAAGTATGATGATCATTCATACAGAGGAAAGGGCACAAATCTTAAATCAGGAAAATTGGAGTTTGAAACTCTACCACTTACCTTTTAAGCAAATTATCTAGTGTTCCAATTCTGGACTTGAACTTCCTTCTCCTTAAAACAAAGCCTGAGGCATTTGCTTACAGTGTTGTTGCATGGACTACATGAGACCATAAAGGGTTATTTCCTCCCAAGACACACAGCTTTTTCCCTCTGGTGAGAGTCTGTTTCTTCTTTTGGAAATGCCTAATCGAACCATTTTATTTTATTACTTTTTCTTTCATGCAAAGGTGCACAATCCAGTTGGAGGCAGAGTGAAAACATCGTCTGTTGCAGCTGCCACCATGAATAAACCAGACTCATCCCCTTTCGGATTCCACCTGCTCCCCTCATCAGTGAAGTTTGGGGTGCTCGAAGAAGGACAAACCTATACGGCCACTGTGAAGCTCAAGAATGTTGGGGTGGACTTCTGCAGGTGAGCGAGGCCCCCAATGTCTGCTCAGGTCACCCCTCCCTCTCTGCAGTTCACCTTTGGCTATACCGGTGAACGTTGATTGCACTGAGCTGTGATTATACCTTGAATCCTGAGTCTTCACATCATTGTGTCCTTTCATTTATTCCTGAGCAAATCAGTATTAGCCAAGCTTCCACTCTGTAAGGGGCACTTATTGCCCTCCACCCCCATCAATCATGAGTCATCCTTTGGTAGAAACAACGCAAGGTCTGAGCTGCAGTAATGAAAAATGAAGTCGCACAAGTGCTACAATAACTAAAACACAGAACCTGGGAATCTCTCAGAAACCACCACTGACCCTCATGCCAGCTGACCTTTGTTTGCACTTTATGAGCGAAACGTGAATTTAATTACATTAGTTCTACATCATCGAGGCAAAAGGAAAATAAAAGTTTTAATCATTTGACTTTGAAAATCTGCCTTGGAATCAGTGACAAATACCTGTGCTCCCAGTCTAGACACCCTGTTGAAAGTATACCCTGACATTCAGGGGCAAGAGAGAGCCTGTCCTCCACTGCTGGATCAAAACCAGTAGGGTCTTAGAGCTTGTAGAGCTGAGAGACTATCACGAAGGACACATGGGATCACTTGTGTTAAGGTCTTGGAGGCCAGAGCAAGGCCAGACTTCACACCTCCCAGCGCAGGTTCCTGGCAGCTGTCCACCTCCCCGGGGGGAGGGGTTCCCCATCAAGGGTGCATTTGCCTCAGCCTCGGTGTCACCCCCAAGGACAGTGGTGAGTCCCCTGAGCATGTTTTTATTCTGGACTCAGGCTTGGCCTCCGGCGGAGCCCCACGCACGGGCCATTTAAAAGGCCTGTGGCCCGTTTGAGTTGAGTCAAATCCCCAATCTCAGGAATCATGTTTTCTTCCTCAGAAACAGCCTGATGAGGGGCACAAGCCACCAGAACAGGCAGTATTGGTTTTTGCGATTTTTGCCAAACAAAGTGGGTGGGGAGCACTAGAGCAGCAACCTCGGCCTCATAAAAGCCACCCAAGCGCGTCCCGCGTGGAGCTGCAGCTGGAGAGGTTGCCCTCCTGGCTGGCTCACTTCAGCCACCGCGGCCCGGGGTCAGCTCAGAGGTGGGCTCGCCGTGGCATTTTAATTTACTCCAGGTCTTTAACCTTCAGCAGCACCCACAAACCACAGGAAGGGAAACCCATCCACAGGCGCCACGCGCAAGCCCCGGCTTCTCTGAGCCTTTTCTGTTTCCCTCCTACCAACCCCACCCCACCCCGGTGCGAGGCCGGCTCCCGGGCTGCACTGCCTTCCAAAAGCACCTTTATTCTGCAGCTTTTCTAACACCATGGATCCCCTGTGAATTTTAACACCGCCCTGATTTTCTAACATCGCAGTAGCTTCGCACGCATGTGTTCCATGATGGCCTGTTTATCCCCATCTTCTTGCCTGGCAGGTTTAAGGTGAAGCAGCCCCCACCCAGCACGGGACTGAAAGTGACTTACAAACCTGGGCCGGTAAGTGCTGTGTGCTCACTGTGTGTGTGTGTGTGTGTGCACGCGCCTCTGACTTTTTCCAGTGAATCGGGTCTTTGAGTCCTTCTATCCCTGCGGTGTAACCGTGTGTGCGTCTGCTTCTTCCAGTGCCCTGCGTAAAAGCTTCCTGCTGTTGGTACAATGTGTGGCTTGAGGTCACTTAATTCATGTAATCACCCTGAAAAAAATCCCGTGTGAAGACAGAGTTAAACTTCCAGTTATGGAAACATTTCTGGAGCTCACATCGCTGGTGCCAAGGCTTTAATTACGTACAGTAGTTTGGAAAACATTTCTAAAAATTAAATATGATGTAAGATGCCCTCGGGCAACCAGTTATCTAAAGCTAAACTGTAACAAATCCTTCTGCAAAGTGAAAAATCCTAAAGAAAAATAAGGAATTATCCCATTCTTTAGATTTGATGTAAGCCTGTTCTGTTCTCTTGGTATCTGCCAGAGAATATTATTTAATGACATACTAAGAGCGAGCAGTATATTAAATTCACCAGCTGCTTCATTTCTGCAAGGATCTCTGAAAACATAATTTAAAATCACAACCTGTTCTGAGTTTATCTGATACATTCCCTAAAATGGGATGTCTGGTATAAAATATATGTATTGCCCCTTTAAATTATAACTTGAGAAGTATAACATAAGGTCCGTCTCAAAACAGAACAAAATCATGTTTGTAAATCTGAACATTCATTTCTTGGTCAGTGCATCAGCCTGGTGCCTTGCTGTTGCATGCATTACACCCAACAAGCTTTGGGGTCCTTCCACGTACCCATGATGTGCCAGGCTCCAGGGAGCGTTACAAGTGGGTCAGACTCGTAGGAACTTGGAGAGCTGGGCCCGTAGAGCCCACTCAAGAGACTAGTGACTGAAAGGGTAAGGGGGGGGGCTAGGTAGACACAGGGGTCTTCCCTGTGGATGGGGTACACAGGGTTTGTGGGAACGCAGAGCAAGGCACCTGGTCCCATCACTATCACAGAGCGCCAGGAGCCCAGAGACCTTGCAGAGGCACAGTCTCGATGCGAGACAGAGCGTCACTGGCATGGCCCAGCAGTCGGTGGCTGCCGTGGGGACTGTGCCGCCATGCTGCACAACGTGTTCTTGGCCACTGGGTCCTCTACCTTATTTTTCTCATCTGAGACAGAGGGAGCTTGCATGGATAATTTCTTAGCCTTCCTCCAGCCATAATATCTTATCACCTGCTAAACAGTAGTGTGGACTCCAGCTCCAAAGAGAAATACATTTTGGGATTAGGTCCACTAATCCATGAGCTCCTCTGAAATAATTTATCATTATTGTCCTGGCTCAGGATCGCAGAATCCTCTCAACATAAACCAAAACCAAAAATCAAAGCGAGCTCTTCTTGCACTGTTCTCAGAAGTTAGCGACTCCTTTTCATCTGAAGTAGGGAATATGCCAGAAACCCGCATGACTGCTGGATCGGCCTTTATAGGTCCTAAAAAACCCAGCATGTATTCTTTGAGCTCACTCTACACGCTTAGATTTTTTCCCCCCGATTTTTACTTTTGTCCTTTTTTGATAGTGGTTTTGGCTTGGGTGAAAATATAATCTACAGACTTTTCCACATGTAAATCTAACCACTGTTCGGTTTGGTGAGTTGCCAGCCCTGGATGAATACGCTCAGGGCCCGGTCGCCAGTGGCATGGCAGGACTCCAGCTCCCTGACCCCCATGTCGTCACCCCCACTCTGCTCCCCCTGTGGGGCTGGGGACCGTGGGCCCGATTCTCAGAAAAGCAGAGGTGTGGAATACCCTCCAGTGCACACACCTTTACAAGCTCAAGGTTGAAAAAAAACGTGGAAAAAGACATTGTTCAGTGAGATTATTTATAAAGCTCTAGCAGAGAAAGAAAAATCCATTTGTGTCTAATTGCTTTCCATGTGGTAGTTTTTGATTTATTTTTTCCAGATAACTGTTCTCAGGTTTGCTTTGTGACCGGCCTCCTGGAGAGGCCGCATAGGAGCATAAACAGTTCTTTCTTTCCTGGCTCCTGTTCTCTTCAAGGAACGAGGCAAGAAGCCTGTTCCTTGCTGTGTTTCTTCTTCCAGGTATATCAGGTTTCTCCTTTGTTGGTACAAATCTGCATGTAGCTTTCAGACCGAAGCAGTCCCGCATGTAGACTTAATTCTGTCTCCCTCTGCTGGCTTTGTCGGGTTACAGACATTGGGGAACAGTGTAAACTGAGGGGCCCGGCAGGGAAGGGGTGGGATTCACCCGGTCTCTGAGAGGCAATTTAAGATTAAATTTATATTTCTCTTAGATGAAATTGATCTTATCTGCAAGGATTCCAATAGATAGAAATTCGCTACTGACATTTGAGAACTAGCACAATTACAGGCATCGTAAGAGTTTGCCGTCAGGATACCTCCAGTGCCCTGGCATGTAGGTTCCTTGTGCCTTTTTCTAAATAACCCAGTTTTCTCCTTAAACAATTTATCCTGAGTCCTCGGGATAAATTGATAGGAATAAATTCATGGAAGACTTTAAATACTTGGCTTAAATTTTATCACATAACCAGTCAGACTCATTGAAGATTCCTGCTCCGGTGGGTGATGTAAGCATATCTTTAGAAAAATGGATCCAGAGTTATTGTACAGGCTATGTTAGGAGATAAGAGTGAATGGATCTGCAAATAACCATGGGAAGGTTGCTTCAAGAGGCCGAATGCAAGATCAGAAACTCTAGGGTGCACCAGTAATGATGACAGAGGCACATGGATGAAAGCCGTTTGGCAGGGGAACTGTCAATATATTTCTCTCAGTTATTGAGCTCATTACACCCTGAATCACCCATTAACTCAATGGAATTCTCCCTCACAAATCAATGGAGTACTTCTTCTCAATGCTGTTAACAGCTTTTCTTCATTGAGGTCAAATTTATCCATGAGGAAAATGAGTAGAGCGTTTAAGTAACTTGCCCCGTTAGCATGAAAGCCGAGACTTGGACCTAGATAAGTCTGACCCCAGCAGTACGTTGTGTCTTCCAGGTGGCATCTGGTTTGCAGGCGGAGCTGAAAGTGGAGTTATTTGCCATGGCATTGGGAGAGGATGGCACCAAGGGATCAGTGCAGATCTCCCACAATATTGAGATTATGACTGAGCATGATGTCCATTTCTTACCTGTGGAAGCAAATATCCTTTTCAGTGTAATTGGAGGAGCCATGTATAGTGCAATCGCAATGTAAGGGCAGGAATAGACACAGTGCAGGTTTCCTACAATCCAGCAGACCGGGTAAAGGAGGAATCAGAGTCCTTAGTGGCTTTTTGCAGGTCTTTTTATTGGGATTTACCCAGTACACGGCAGGTAAGGCTGCTGGGGGGCCGGGAGCCCGGCAGGCCTCCCAGCCTTTAGCAAATCCTCACTCTATCTGGGCTCTCCGGCCTTCTCTCGGCTTCTGCTTCTCTTGCTTCTCTCTCGGCTTCTCTTTTGGCTTCTGCTGACGTCCCGGTGATGCCGCCCTTAAAAGCCCAGTCTCAGCCCAGGTGAATCCCATCTACCTAGGTCCACACCCTACTCCAGGTGCCCGCCATCAGGCATGCACGCATTCAGGACCGCAAGGATCCATCATCTATCCTGATGGCGGGAGGGCAGAACAGCCTGACATTTTCTTTACCCTACACATAAACATTAGTAATCTTGTTCGGCATAGGTGAACACGAAAGTTTGGATGGATAATCACTGAATTAACATACATTTCTTTATGTTGATCTCTTGAATCTAGATATATAGACATGAAGTAATCTATTATATGCCAGGTAAACTCTATGAAATATCAAACCTAGAAATGGAAATTGGACTATCTTCAAAGACTGATATAATCTATAGCAGGAAAAAAGTCCTCACCCTTGATTCCTCTATTATTTTAGCCTCCAAATGACTTGAATTATTTGCGACTTTGTGTTATAGGTTGTATCTATTTGATATTTGAGTTGAGTCTCGTGGAATGCAAAACCTTTTGACGAAAGGAAACAAAATAGAGTGACCAAGTCCATGGCAATTGATAAGCTCCAGGTTTCTGTGAGGACTAGCAGGGAGTTCAGTATGTGAGAGCTTAGGGAATATTAGGACATACAGAAGGAAAATTGGTAGGAATAAAATCATGGAAGACTTTAAATACTTGGCTTAAATTTTATCACATAACCAGTCAGACTCATTGAAGATTCCTGCTCCGGTGGGTGATGTAAGCATATCTTTAGAGAAATGGATCCAGAGTTATTGTAGAGGCAATGTTAGGGGGTAAGAGTGAATGGATCTGCAAATAACCATGGGAAGGTTGCTTCAAGAGGCCGAATGCAAGATCAGAAACTCTAGGGTGCACCAGTAATGATGACAGAGGCACATGGATGAAAGCCATTTGGCAGGGGAACTGTCAATATATTTATCTCAATTATTGAGCTCATTACACCCTGAATCACTGTTATTTTATTAACACTTCAGTTTCTCTGTTCTGTTCATAATTACATTTTTTGGGTCATTCACTTTTCTGAATTTTCCTGTATCTCTTTGGTTAGCCTTTTTTAATTCTTTGGCTTGCTTTTTTTAAAATTTTTTTTATTAGTTATGTTTTTTCTTCAACATAAAATTTTTATAAATTCTGGGAAAGTTGGTCTCTCCTTATGATGTTATATTCCCTGGAGATCTCAAGGTGCCACATGTTATATATTCTTTGTCTGCACATTTTGCTGCTTTCGAGTTCTCCACTTAAAATTATTTGCAGCAATAGGTCAGACAACTAAACTACCTTTACTTCTCCTGTAGGCGGCACTATTTTATTTGATTTTAGGTTTTTTGTTTGTTTTTTAGTTTTCTGTATGTTTATTTTTTGCCTCTGCTGGCTTCCATGGGTACTAAAACCTGTTTTTAAAGTCACTGTGTCACAGGGAATGAGAGAGACCTGGAGGGGACCCAGCTGCTAATGCAAATGTGCTGGGGAGGGAGAAAGCCCTGACTCATATTTGTGACTCCGGACCTGAGATTTTTGTAGTCTGTGAGCTCCACGTGCTTCACAAGGTCAGCACCTATCCCAAGGGGTGCGGGAGGGGAAGTGTGGCTCAGCACACTGTCCATTTTTTTTTTTTAAGATTTATTTATGCATAGAAGAAGGGTGTAGGCCAGAGGTATGGGGGGCAGGGGGGTGAGAGGATTCACCAGAGACAGAGTGGGGAGCCGAACAGGCAGATCTACTGAAATACTATTGCTGAGGGGAGCAGCGGGGAGACAGGAGAGGTCTGCTGCACCATGTGGGTAGCTCCCTGGCCGGGGATCCAACTCATGCTGTAGTGGCTGGTGAGAGCTTGAGAGCGCTGAGACTTAGCCCCTGTACCACCAGGGAGGCCCCCCACACTTTTCACCAGGGAGCATCTGGCCTGTGGGGAGCATTCCAGCTAATTCTCTGCATCTCTCCCCTTAGTCAAGGGTGTGTGCAGCCACACTCTTTAGCTCTCCCCTCCCCACAGCCCCTACTGAGTCATGGCAGTGACAAGTACAATAGAAGACATGGTAAATAGTAAAGGGGGTGTGATAAGTGTTAAGAAGGAGTGCAATTTGAAATGGGGTGGTTAGGAAAGACCTTTTTTTCCTGAGTATTTATGGCAGACTTCTCCCATAGTGATAGAAGGAAACTAACCAAAGAACCATTTTTTTACTAATTTATCATCTTCCCTTGCACACAGGTTATTAGATGCTCTTCCAGTGTACCCAAATTTTGCTGCTGATGCCAGCAATTAAGTCTCTTTGCCTGTGTGCTATCAAGATTTATATTTCCTTTCTTATGGATTAGAGATCACCTAATGGGGGAGAGTTTTATTAAGATCTTATATCTACCCACAATGCCAGCCATGATAGGTTGCAACCTGTTTCCCAAGATTTATTCCCTTCTCCACCAAGCAGCATGAAATATGGATCTTGATATGTTTTGGGGCCTAGTTATAGTGAGTGATGGTTACTATAGAAAGGGCAATCATAGCCTAGAAACAGACACTAGAAGAAACAGAAGAAATTCTGTGAGGAATATCCATCTTTCATCCCCTAAACCTGAGTACATAGTATCTGCGTTGGACAGAAAAGTACTAAAATTGTGTTAAAACGGTGCTGGGAAAGAGTTTCTGATTCTAAAATGTTACCTGAGATTGTATATACAAATTATATGGTCATGGAAATAATTGTCCTTAATGAATATTTTACCAGTTTTAACAAGCAGGAATTATGCTAAAAGACTGAAAGAATTTCCTCAGGAAATAGAAAATCCCATGATCGAGAGGACTTCCTCTATATTGGGGGCCTTCGTGTCTCGTAAGGTTTCGCACTAGCTCCAGTAAGTAATAATTGAGAATTTTATTTTCATCCATTCAAATTTGAGGCCTTACCTCCTATTTATTCGCCTCTTCTTGTAGCCAAAAACCAGTGAGCCATTGACTTAGCCTGGTAGAATGAAAATGATTGTTTTTAATAACTGTGTAGTAGCCACCCCTTTGCATACATGGTCATATCCTCACACTACCTATGAGATTATTTTTCCCATTTTATAAATAAGGAAACTGAAGGCAGAGACAAGCTCTTAAGTGAATAAGTAAAAATTCACCTACTGCTGCGTGATTCTAAAGTTCATTCTTTTAAGCACTGTTTTCAGTGTTGAGCCAACTTTCCAAAGAGCAGAAGGTCAAACATATACCATGATGCCCTTTTGGACTTAAGAAATTGATGAAAACCTGTGGCTTTCAAATGTTCTAGACTTAAAGTCCTCACATAGTCTTAAAAATTGAGAATCCCCAAACCTTTTTTTTTTTTTTTAAATGTGGGTCATATCTATCGGTTTTTACCAAATTAGAATTAAAACTGGGGAAAATTAAACTTTATGTAAAAATAATGAACCTGGCATATTTGCAAATTTTAAATGTAAAATATCTGACTCAATATAGACTGCAGTTGAATCCTCAGATCTTTTCTCTATTCAGCATGTCACCAATAGATATAGCCTCTGGAAAACTCCACTGTATGCTCATGAGAAAAGGCAAACATTATCTCATAGACGTTTCACAGGGCTGCTGTTACCAAAACTGTGCTAATTTCTTAGAATACCATAGTCAAGTACCGTAGCCAGCTAGCATAAAAGATATGTTCTTGCAGTTCAGGAGGCCAAAGATCTAAAACCAAGGTGTCAGCAGGGTTGGTCCTTCTGGGGTCTCTGAGGGAAATCTGTCCCCAACTTCTATAGGTGCCAGCAACCCTGGTTTCCTTAGCTTATAGCTGCATCACTTCAATCTCTCCCTCTGTGTCGAGTGCTATTTTCCCCTGTGGATTTCTATGTGTCTGTCTATCCTTGTAACAATCCTACTACTCATTGTATTTAGACTACCCTAATCCTGAATGACTTCATCTTAGCTTGATTGTATCTGTAAGGCCATATTTATAATGTCACATTCACAGGTTCCCATAGACATAAATTCTGTGTAGGCAAACCCAATATAATGAACCCCCTGGCCCTCCCAAATTCACATCTATCCCACACACAAAGTACACTCACCCCATCCCAACATTCCAAGTGTTGACCAATTCCAGTCCCAGCTATCCATACAAAAATCTCATCAAATCTCAGTTCAAAAAGGCTTAAATCTCATTATCTAAATCAGAAGTGGGTGAGACTCTACCTATCCCGGTTTTTTCTTCATCTGTTGACCTGTGACACTAGACAACCTTGTCAGCTTCCAAATGACATCGGTGGGACGAGCATAGGACAGACATTCCAAAGTGAGGAGAAGGAAAGGCGTTAAGGAGTCATTGGTAAAGCAAGTTTGCAAGCCAGCAGGGCACATTTCCAGAGGCTTCGTAGACCTAGAATAATCCTTCAGGGCTTGATCTGCCCTCTGGGCATCACAGAGCCTTTACGAGCCTCCACCTGTAGGCCCTCCGAGGCCTTGTTGGCGCTAGCCTCTCTGGGAGGCAGTTGCATCCTCTGAGTAGCCCATTTCCCGCTTGAAGAATCCCCCAAATCTGAGTATCTCCCTTCATTTTGTAATCTTTGTCCTCCTCAAGCCAGGCAGGCAGTGTTTCTGTTGCTACAACATTCTGGAAACTTCCAGTGGGTGCTATGCCTTTAGACATGAGGTTCTCCACAGGTCCCTCCTGGATCATCTCTACTCTTGGCTCTGCTGGGATGATCGTGTTCACAGGTCGCTAGCCATGTCTCTTCGGTGGGTTTTCCAGCCACACCCCTGATGATCTCTCCGGAGTGGGCATCTGGCAATGTGGATAAGCTCTGATTTTTCCAAATCATCAGGTTCCAGTTCCTCTTTGCTGACCAGTTCCTTCCTCAATTTCTTTTTTCCTCTTACATTTTACTATAAACAAGAGACCAGGTCACAGCTTCCATATTTTGCTTGGACACCTCAGCTAAACATTCAAGTTCATTGTTTACAAGTTCTACTTTTTATCCAAAAGCAGAACGCAAGTCAGTCAATCTTTCTGCCACTTTATAAGAAGGACCTCTTTTCCTCCAGGGCTCAGCTGGTCATTTCTGTCTGACATTGCACCTGAAGCATCTTTAATGTTCTTATTTCCACCAATGTTCTGCTCATGGTATAGAAGCTAATAGAAACCTTCTCTACTATCCTCACCTCAGCAAAATTGCTTTTATGATCATATGTCTATCAAGTCTCTTCAAAATCTAGCCTTTTGCTATCATGTACCTCAAAATTCTTCCAGCCTTTACTCATTGGCCAATTCCAAAGCTACTTCCGTATCTTTTATGGCAGCTCCTCACTTTCTCATACCAAAATCTGCTGTTTCCTGGTGCTGCTGCCACAGCATATTAGCACACTCTGAGGGGTTTAAAACATGTATCCTTTTGCAGTTCAGGAGACCAGAAATTTGTATTAGACCAAAGCTATCTGAGGGTTGGTTCCTTGTGGAGGCTGAGGGACAATTTATCCTGGGCCTTTCTCCTGAGCTTCTGGTGGGAGCTGTGATCCTGGCTGTTCCTTTGCTTGTGGCTACATCCCTGTCATCCCAATTCTACCTCTTGTCACATGACTTTCTTCCCAGTATGTCCTCACATGGTGTTCTTATAGGGTAAGCAACAGTCATTGGATTTCAGGCCCACCCTCAAGTAGTATAACCTCATCTTGACTAACTTCTTTATCCAGTGACAGACACCACTGCCTCTCTGGTCACTGTTGCACATTCTCTGCTGGAGATAGGACTTAGGACATGTGCCACTGAGAAGCAACTGAATACCAAGTATGCTACCCAACACCTACTGCTAGATAGGGAATGTTCAGGCTATTCAGTCTATACTTCTTGTTACGAATGTATCATCTAAGCTTATATAAAACATAAGTATATATTAAATACCTAAACATTAAACATACACACACACATATATAAAATCCATATTTATATTTTCATACACTTAGATGTTTTACTACTAATAAACCATGCAGGAGCTTTCGTGGCACCGCCTGCTTCTATCAGTACCACGCTTCATTTGTAGAGATAGTTTTCATTAAATAGTTTTTGTACTAAGTATCATAGGTAGCCAGTAGCTGACTAAGCCAATAAGTGCTGTCTTAATAACCAGAAATTTGCTTGGCCTGGTATTTTTTAATTGATTTGTTAACCTCAAACCGCTAGGATTAAGGAATTTTAAGTTTTCTGACAAGAATGACAATTCAGCTATTAATCATACACATTACTCCTTCTCCCACAAGTCCGCCTTCTCTCTGATTAGTGTAGCAAGAGCAGTACTTGATGACATGTACATCTAAGTGCCCCCCGGAACTTGTTAGGGTTTGCAACCATCCAAAATGTTAATGGGAAAGGCTGCGACTTCTTTATGTTCTGACGAACAACTGTAGAAAAACACCAACAGGTTCAGCCTTTTGTTCTCCTCAGAAATTAAGACGGCTTTCCAGAATGGAACAGTTCCTTTCCCTGGTAGCAGGAGCAGCCTCCTGAAGAAAAAGTTGATTCTTCAGACTGGAAGGCACCTAGAATGGCATCCTATTCTCTCAGGCTAGGCCGAAAGTCCCTCCCCTCTCATTCTGTCCAACATATGACACTAACATATTCCTGATGTCACTTCAGGGACTGTTTGCTTAAGGAACAAACAGACTCGTGGTTTGGGACAGAGAGCCACGCCACAAGAACCAAAGCTCTTTGCAGACTGAGAAGAAAATGGTACAACACAGTCACTGACATGAAATGGACAAATTCGTAAACACAAAATGCTGAAGCTGACTCTAAACTAGAAAGTCTCAATAGAACTGTAACTAGATGGTTGAATTAGGGATTTAAAAACTTCCCAAGTTTTTTAATAAAAGCAAGACCAGGCCCAACGTAGGTGTCAATTTCTTTTCCTAAAACATTCCACCTCCCCAAATTCCTTCCACATCTGTGTGCATGCATGTGTGTGTACAGTGCAGTCACCCAGAATCGCAGCTTGAATACTCTTTAATTAGAAACAACTGTTTTAGAGAAGTATGAAGTTTGCAATTATGGTATTCTTATATACAGGTAAAACAACCTGCAGGAGGTAAAGTCTAAGGCTGTTCCAGATCATTTTTCTGGTGCATTTAAGCTCTGTAAGTCCATGACTCTGCATTTATGGGCAGACGATGATCAGTTATGCATTCGGCTGTTATAGTAGGGGGTAAAACCTAACAGGTAACAAGTCACCCAACACATCTTTTGCCATAAAAAAATAAGAAAAATTTTGAAATGTTAAGTACAACTCCAGTGAATAAATACCTAGTTAGAAAAAAAGACTCTTTGCTCCCTGCTAGAAGGGACAGGAAAGAGCTCAATATTAAGAGCCTTTAAACAAACCTTTCAACAAGTCAGACGCTTAAGTTCAAGAAACAGAGCTGCAGTCCCACATGGGAATTCCCACAGGCAAAGCTGGACCCCAAACCTGACGTCTTCTGCAACGCGACGGCCTGTCTCGTGTTTATTTCCGATGACACCAGCTCTCCCGTGGCCCACTTGCAAGTCCTCTCAGAGAACCAGTAGAAAAAGGCCCCACATTTCTGTCCTAAGTCACCGTTAAAATCAGCTTCTCCCGCTTTCTCCTCTTCCTCTTCTTCTCCTCCAGCTGGCTGGTAGCATCAGCAAAAAACATCACTTCACTTTTTGCCTCCAATTCCCTCTTGAGATAATCAAGACCTGCCATGTTGAAGCCAATAACGTCCTGCGGGAGGAATCCAGGAGATTAAACACACCGTCTCGACACACGGTCAGCCGCGGGGTAGGACTGTGAGACATGGGGAGCCGGAGCTTCAGCGCCGTCAGCCTTCCCTGGCTAGACCTTTTCTTCTTCTGTTTTCTCCCTCCCCACCCGCCACCCCCATCCTCACCAGCTCCAGTGAGAAAGCTTGTCCCAAACAGTGCCAAGGACAAGCCCACACTAAGATACTTCTACGGCACACTCTGATTTTCCCCTCATCACCGCATCTCTACAGACACACTTACCCGGACTTGTCTGACTTGTGAAATAGTAGTTTCCCTTAATTTTTCAATCACTGGAACAAGCATTTGGTTGCTGGTGATCTGCCCGAAGTGAATCCTAATAGAAATTTAAAACAGTTATACTGCAGATAGGGGTGGAAGGTCTGGTTCTACTCTCACCTTCCAGAAATCGCAAATCAATATCAAAACCAAACAAGATATTTCACCACGACGTGGGAGTGCTGCTAGAGAAAGAAAAGCTCAAGAAATTTCTTCCCTACTCAGTTCTGTCTGATAAGTTTTAAAAATACCATCCTGAACCTGTAACAGCTGGCACTTTACCCAACAATATACCAGGTGGTCACAGATTCTGAAAATGGCATTTGATGGAAAGCTCAGAGAGAAAATGAGCCTTCTGAGACATAAATATACAACTAATACTTCTAATGAAGCCACAGCAAAATAGACAGTCACTGATTAGAAAGTCAAAGTCTGACCTGGAAAGCTGAAATGCCCTCGAAGCATTTTTCCCCTTCACCGCCCCACCCACATCTCCTGGAGCAGCATCCCCCATAATCCTGACAGAAACATTCACGGTGCTTCCCTCAGTATCAGGGGCCCTGACTCCTCAGCCCACGTGCACGGCAATAAGAACCTGCAGCCAGAGCATTAGCGTGAATTTACATGTTCCCAAATCGCTCAAAAGCATAATCATGGCAAGAGAATATAAACATGGTTCTTTTTTTTGCTACTATTCTGAGAGATAGAAGAAATGTAGGGGAGGGTTAACAATTACAAAAACCCATCGATTCACTAAATATTCCTATATCATCTAGCTACTTGGTCCTGGCTGGCCAGTTTTTGTCATCTTTTTTTTTTTTCTTAAAGATTTATTTATTTGTGCATACAAGAGCTGGGGTACAGGCCTGAGATGCGGAGGGTGAGAGGATTCACCAGAGACAGAGTGGGGAACAGAACAGGCAGACTGACTGAAATACACTGCTGAGGGGAGCAGTGGGCGAGTCAGGAGAGGTCTGCTGCGCCATGTGGGCAACTGCTCCCTGGCCAGCGAATCGAACTCATGTTGGAGAGGCTGCAGACAGCTTCATAGGTTGAGTCTTAACCCCTTGTGCCACCAGGGAGGCCCTATTTTGTTTTAATGGCATTGTAAGACAATGCTCAGCTTGGCTCAGTGCCCGCTGCCTACTACCACAGCCGGAGGCTGCAGGCTGTGGGAAACAAAAATATGTCCTAAAGGCTTTATAAACACATCCTTCTCAATTACACAGTACCAACATTTCTTCATATTTAAGGTTTTTTTTTTTTTTCCAGGTTTCATTATTTTGACACTAGTTTACATAACCATGTGGCCCCAGCAACTCTCCAAGGCCTCAACCCTATCGCACTGATCCCCTCAGCCCCTCCTCAGCCCCTCCCTGCCCTCTGGTCACCAGTGTGGTTTTCAAAGACTCTAAGAATTATTCTTTGTTTTGCCAGTTTAAGAACATATGCTAATGAACTTATTTCCTTCTATGTTTCTTGTTCCTTCTGTATCCGCCCCTACTTCTCCATTTGCATTTGCGGAGACCTGGAGACTAACTCCACTGTTCCTTAAATTGCTATTCTAAGGACAAAACGATTTAGCTTAAACAGTTGGAAAGAAACAGCAGATGAGGCAACTCAGCTGTTCAGTAGGGGGTTTCCAGAGAGACACAACAGCAGGGCTTGGCAAGCGGGGCGACTTGGGGCTTTGCACTGGCATCAATACACTCTCGAATCAAAGAGCCGGCCCCACTGTGTCCTAAGGACAAGGCTGCTTCCGAGGGGCAAGAAGTAACTGTGTCAGAGAGCTCTGAAGTTCCAGAACGGTTTCTAAACATGAAACGGCAGATTTCTTAATCCCAGAGCAGTGACAGCTCAGTGTAGCTGCCGTGGGGCAGTCGGGCTGAGCAGGTGCCTGTTCCGGGGGGAAGGAGGTTACCTGAGGAGAAAGAAGAGGCACCGACACAGGAGTTCAATGTCAGTGCCCTGCTGGATGAATTCATTCAACAGCGTGAGGACGTCAGGGACGTAAGAGAAAGGCAGCACGAGGAGCGATTCCTCCAGCTCACTGAAAAGAAAAACATACACATTAAAAATGCCACCTTTCTTGGTCAAATCTTAAATACTTTCCCCTGCTGTTTTTTCTACTGTTTTTATACTCAGTCATTTAAATATTTCTCTGTATTTGAAATGGTTCTCTTTTTTTCAAATGTTTTAATTTTAATATTTTAATCTGTCTGACATATTTTGGTGCATGACATGGTAGGAGAATCTACCATCACTCCCCAGGTAGCCAGTTTCTCCAATCATTTTTCTAATTTCTCTATTCTTATAGGAGACTTCTTTTATCACTTACTGAGCCCTTCTTTTTCAGCGCTTTTGAGTCTGTTTTAATAATCAATTGATTCTGACAACAATTCTGTACTGTTTTAATTTTGCTTATTTTGTAGTTTTTTAATCTCAGGATAACTCCCTCTTGTTCGGTTTTGGCTTGTTTTACTTTACTTGAATCATTTAATCGATCCTAATTTGAAATCTCAAGAGGATTTCAATTGGGGCACAAACCTATAAATTAGTTTACGATTTATAATTAAATTTTTAAAACAGAACCTTCCCATCGGGAAATGCATGTTACCTCCATTAATCTAAATTTCTTTTTACATTTCACTAGTGAAGTTTCATCGTTATCCTGGGATAGGTTCTGTTTATTTCTTGTTAAGGCTATATTTAGATACTGTGATTTATTAAGAAAAAAACGGAACGTTCAGTAGGTTAAACTCACAAATAAAATAAAAAGGTATATCACAAAAAGAAAAATATTCAAAAAATATATTCAAAAGGCATAAAGAACTTTTAAAACCTGTTAGAGAAAGGAGAAATAACTAAAAATTCACAGAGAAAAATTACAAGTGACTCACAAATAAGATAATTTTAACTTCACTAAAATCAAAAGAAATGAAAATAATATAATACCACCTCTTCCCTCTCTAATTTTCATAAATTTTTTTTAAAGATTTATTTATTTATGCATACAAGAGCTGGGGCACAGGCCAGAGATGCAGAGGGTGAGAGGATTCACCAGAGACAGAGTGGGGAGCAGAACAGGCAGACTGACTGAAATACACTGCTGAGGGGAGCAGCAGGCGAGCCAGGAGAGGTCTGCTGCGCCATGTGGGTAGCTCCCTGGTGGGCCGGGGGTTGAACTTGTTCTGTAGAGGCTGCGGATCGCTTCATAGTGCGGTGCTTAACCCCTTGCACCACCAGGGAGACCCTTTCAGAATTTTTTTTTTTAAAGTCCTGTTCAAAAATTAGTACAAGCCCTCTGGAAAGTGACTCAGCACCATAAACCTTTAGAAAGTTCCCGAGAAGTAGCTAGTTCAGTGCAGAGGTCCAATCCGCATGTTCCTGCCTTTGCCTGGGTCTCTATCGCTCACCTTTTCCATTCTTTAACTTTCATTTTGACTTTTGCACCAGATCATTTTGGGTTAGAAGAAAATAGCTCAGCCACTATTCAGTGACTAGACTGCTAGGGGCTCTTATTTCAAGAAAAATAATCACGATGACCAAAATTTCTATGTGAAGGTGTTTGTTCACTAAAGTAGTGATAGCAAAACAAGAACTGATGCAACGTCTAATAATTACTTTTACGATGGAATATCTTGAATGGATTCAACGATGTACTTTTGAAAAATAGTAAGAAAATGCTCAGGAAATATTCTGTGAAAAAGGGGATGCAAAATTGGCTACAATATGATTCCAACTGTGTCTGTACACAGAAAAATATGCCAAAGGAAGTATATAACCAAATTCCAAAGCTGGAACCTCCCAATAGACATTTAATTATCTACATGACCATCTATCCTTCAGTCTCCTCTTCCATATTTCAGGAAGAGCTGCCCAGTTCTACTTCAAAAAGAGCATTCTAACGAATTATTTTTCATCAAAATTTTGGCATAGTTAAACTTATAAGGAAGATAACCATTCATTATAATTTTTGTCTATTTCATATTCAGATGGGCTCTTGATAAAGGTTGTCAGCTGACACTGATCATAATTGTGTGCTGGGATTCACCTTGACTTGACTCCTTTCAAAATCTCCAACACGTAAGCTGCAGGCTATAAAGGAAGGATACTGCGTTAGTTGTTAGTTTTGACCGAATCTCTCTAATTCCCATCTCCTGAAAAACAGGACGACCCCTCTCTCACTTGAAAACAGTGCTTGGAAGTGGCAAGGCACACTTGGGCCTACAATTAGTTAGATCTGCATTTACGATCCAACTCTGCCACTTATCTTCTGTCTATAAGTTAGGCCATGCTCCTTTCTGGAACGTGAAGACCCAATGACTCTCCTGATGATTGTGATGAATGAGACAGGCATGTAAAGTACCGAGTGGACACAGCTGCACTGCTTCTACCCCACTCCCTCTCCCCATTATCTCACTGACTGTGTCAACTTATCCTTCAAACCCTCGAAAGTCATCTAAATAAACAGCATCTACAGAGGGCTTTGGATACTGACGACAAGCAAGCACTAATAGAAGAACACCAGGCCTGTGCAACCAAAGGGCCGAATGAAAAGTTACACCAGCATGGTCCTTTAGAAACACAAGATAGAAGATACTACCAATCGGGAGAAGAGTTTTAAAGAAGTTATTTCCCAATACATCCACGCTCCAATCATAATGCTTCTTTCTTTCCTCTCTTGCTCCTTATAGAAACCTTTGAATAACCCAGAGGAAACTGTTAGATGCTCTACTCACAGAGATATTGCCATGAGCCATCAGGATAGGGTGGATGGGAAGAGAAACCTAGGAAAATATATTTAAGGCAAATTATTAAAAATGAGACTTTGATGGTACCTGTGACAGACAGGCTGGTAACAGAACTTTATTTTGACAAGAGGAAAGAGAGGCTAAAGATTATTAAAAAAATTATCAGGCCTTTTAGTCTCTGCAGTGCTCACCAATGAGTGTGGTGACACACTTCATGTAGAAATTTGAACCGGTTACACTGCCTCCCAAGTGAAGCAGGGCATGAGTCCTTACTCAGTATAGCAGTTACCTCCATCTATAATTTCTATCCTTTTTTAAGACCACGCTTACTTCTTTCCACAGTCCCTCAATTCTTTCTGATTTTTATCGCCTATCAATTGACATTACTTTAGTTCCAAGTGTGTAACAAGGAATCAGTATTTGTGTAAGTTTGGCAGTGACCACGTTAAGTCCAGTTACCACCTCTCACCACAGTTAACTCTCAGACTTATTCTCTTGACCTTCACCCATTCTGCTCATCCCCAACACCCTCCCAACACCATCCTTCTAAAATTTGAATTAGAGAAGATTCTATTACATTTATTATTTCCTGATCTGAGTCAACCAATCCTAAAATGGTTCTCTTCTCAGGAATCTCTATTTAAAGTGTTTCTCAGATCTTAACTGCATGGACCACCTCACCTCTTTTCCTGCAGCTTTACAAATAGCTTTGTGTTCTTTCATTTTTGCAGTTTCTGCTCGGTATAGCTCAATCGCTTCCATGATCCTCTCAGCCTACACAGAGAATGACAAAGGACAGAAATCATCCAACCACCCCACCATCCCAGAACACTGCACCTGGAAGGCCTGACTAGAGTTAACAAATGAAATGGCCTGAATCAGTTTAATAAAGATGGGCCACTGAAGTGCCAAACAGCATTTCAAGGAAGCTTTGGTTTTTCTTTCTTTCTTTCTTGTAATTTACAGGAAGGAGACTGAGGGTCATGAATTCAGGTGAGATGGCGTGTGGAAAAGTCAAATAGGGCAGCTTCAAGGAAGACTTGAAAGGTGCTACTTTCAGGATATCAAGCTTTCCTTTCTAGAAACCATGCCCTCTTCAAGCAAATTTAGCACCAGCTCTGTCCTTGGGTACAACAGAGGAAGTCAAGTTATGGTCTCCATCTACAAAGTGAATACATTTTGCCACAAAGGGGCTATTTGGTTGATAAGGAGTTAAACTCAGTAGTTGGAATCCTACTAAAAATTTCAGATACTACATTCTGTATCAACTTACTGCTTTGACGGTCTCAATAGTTTTCTTTCCAGTAAAGTAATTGTCACCTTGAGTCTCCCCTGGGACCTGTGAGAAGCAGAGATCCTTAAACAATACTGTTGACAGACATTAAAGAGTCCATAAACTGATTTTACTTATAAAAGTCATTATTATTTTAGGCTAATGGAACATAATGTTATCAGCTACATCAAGCGCTTAGCAAGTGCCAGACACTGTTAAGTATTTTATACAGACTTTTGTAAAAACAGCCTGCTCTACAAATGTTTAGAGAATGCCCAATTTGTCAAATTTCTTGGCTTTCATTGTTGTTCTACATGAGATTTCCCGAAGTCTCCTTTAAAAAAAATCATTTGTCCCATAATATCAGGACATGGAGTTAAATACTATCTTGGGACAGATGACTGACTAAAAAGAAGTACAGATTGTCATGTCAGCTAGTGATAACTGGAATCTAGCCCTAAATCTAATTCCATTAAATATTCTTCAAATTATAGTAAATTCCACTAAGATAATTATAACGCACAATCTTTGTGTCCCGAAGATTTACTCACTACTGGCTGGTCTTCTTTGGCCACGCTCTCTTCATATTCGGCTTCCCTTTCCTGTCAAAGAGATAAATGTGAATTAATTCAAAGGGAAAAAAACAACACATGGTCTGTATTTGTGGAGCAAAATGAGACAATGAAAAGCTGCTTCTTTCAAAGCATAACCCCTAAGGGCATCTTGTGAATGTCTGGCTGCCGAATGGTGACACTGGTAATGGATTTGCAATGACAGGAGATGTGATTGCACCAGGCAGGACATCAACTGGGACCGCCTGTCAGAGTCCCACTAGCACATCTGTAACCAGGCCTGAAGTCCTCACCATTTCCCTTTCATCTTCAAGGATAAGAGGTTCCCTCGTTCTCTCCCAAAGTCTCAGAGATTTGTCGTGGGACGATGATACGACATAGTCTCCGCTGGGGCTTATAGCCAAGCACCATATTTCTTGATGGTGCCCCTGGAGAGAAAAGAAACAGTCACAAGCCTGAGAATGACTATGGCGTTCATAGACCGCCACGTGCTTACACTAGTGGGCGGTCAACACTCAGCCTTAAAATTTGGTTCTTCAGTACCAGACAAGCAGAGTCGGGCCAGGGTTTACCTCTAGCGTTTGTATGTGTTCAAATTTGTCCGCATCCCACTGCTTAATCTTGTGGTCTTTCCCAGCAGTGAAGAAGAGGTGAGATTTGGGTACAAACTTTAGGTACATCACACTGAAAGGTAAGAGAAGTATACAAATGTTATCAAATGCCCCATCAGTAGAGTCTTACACACATCAGTAGCTTTCACATAGCAGGTTTTCAAGCCCAACTTTGTATTTTAGAACTTTCAATTTATGCCTGTGTGAGAACACTAAATAATAGACAAATTGCTCAAAGGAAATGATTCTTATAGGCGACCTCAAAGGGAGGTCTCTGGAAAGACTACCTGTCATCGTGTGCAAAGAGAGACTTGTGGCAGTCCCCAAAATCCAACCCCCAAATCTTCACATTCCGGTCAGCAGAGCCAGTGGCTATCAGTGTTCCATCCTATAAGAAAGAGAAGTCGATTACCTGAAAACATTCATGTTTTCTTGATTATCTGAAAACATTAATGTCAAAAAATCAATTTCATCCCCCACTGAGTCCCAAATTCTTCTCTTACCTATAGATCTACTTAAAAAGCTTGTTAAGTGAAAGCAAGAACTCTGTCCCTTAAATGTTTTTCCAATGCTACAGGTTATCTCTCTGCTAAACAGATAGGAAAAAGAACCTCTAATCTCTGGCATGGTATTGGGGGAGAGAGGAAGGGGGAAAGAGAAGGGAAAAATGAAGCCAGAGGAATGTTTATGATCGAGCTTTCATCCCTTCTTCCCTATCACTATTTCTCTTAGCTGTTCAAATGGAAGGTCTAGTTCAAATGGTAGAAAATATCATGAGGAAATTGAAAAGATCATTACTACTCATGTATTGATTGTAGATAGCTAGACCACTGGCTCAATTCCTTTCACCCACACTAGACAATATTTTTAACTATATATTGCTACTCCTAGTCATAAGTAGACATTGCAAAAATGCTATTTTAGTGAAGAGACCGAAAGAGTGTGTGTGTATGTGTGTGTGTATATATATATACACAAAAGTATATACATGTATGTTATATATGTGACTACCCAGACATAAACCAAGTTCTATCTTCCTCACTCACATTATCATTCAGAAATAATGGGAATGCCTTTCTAAAATGCTAGATGAAGAGACCACAAGAAGTTCGCTCTGAGGATTAATTCAGATAAAATATGTCAAATATTCTGAAAACACACATACACACACACACATTTTTTAAGATATGGTTTTAATATGTATTATTTTATGCTTTGGGGGGAGACATTCAATAGAGTTAAAAAAAAAAAAATCACCCTAAAATAAGGATCTCAAGCCAGAACTGAGAAAGCGTCTACTTAAAGAAAAGGCAGCTTGCTACTGAGCTACTCTTTAAACTTTACTTACATAAGAGATGTCCATGCATATCACAGGCAGTTTGTGTCCATACAGTGAGAGAAAAAACTGAACATGAAAGACAAGAATGTAAGTAAGTGGAATAGGAATTTGGTTAATAAATACCAAGGGTATAAAATACACATCTACAGAATACAGGCATAATTTATAAGTGAATCTAAAATATAACTCTACAATCCAATGTCAAACAGTGTTCTGCGTTGTTTTATGTCTGTATTTTCAAAGACAGTTAAACCACTGGAGGCAGGCTGTCCTCAGTCCAGCATACAGACCCTGTGTGCACTCGCTGGGAATACCATAATATTGTAGGCTCGGGACCCCTGGAAGATTACTGTCTCGGTCAGAATGTAGCACAGAGGTGGTCTCCGAATCACATAGCAGAGCTGGGCACTGTTTCACAAGTCTTCCCAGACACAAGCCAGTCCCACTGACTCTCTGGGTGTAGGGTCCCCTAATGTATATTTTAAATAGCAGCCCAAAGATCGTGATGTCCAGCCCAGTGTGGAATCACTGCCCAGGTCACCTGGCAATGCTCTTACACCACTAGTTATGCCAGGATTTTCTGTCCACAGATTTTATAAACATGAACTATAACTTGCTTTAAACAACATTTATGAACCAAAGGATTCTTTGAAAACTCTAGCTTCCCTAGTCCACCTCTGATGTTCTGACACACAAATTTTTAAAAAAACCACACTACTGCTGAGCAGAGTCAAACCCACTTCTTTAGAGCCTCAGCCTACAGTCTTAAGGTCCACCAGAAAGCACTTCCAGGCAGAAGTCCGGTACCTTCAGCGTGTCAACATAGAAAATTTTCACAGTGCAGTCCAGCAAGGACACAGCCAGCAGCTTTTGATTGGGAGAGTAATTGACACACAGAACATCTTCATCCAGTTGCAAGGTTCTGGTTTGCTTCACTGAGAGTCTAATATCACAGAAAGCATCGAGAAAAGAAATCGTAAGTACCCCACAAATAAAGACAAAAACCCCAAAAGCTCTCTTGGAGCTCAACAGTAATACACATGTCAAAAGATCATTCAGTGGTTTCCCATTTTCATGCCAATAAACTGAACAAATCAAAAACGTCTACTTACCTCTTCTGGGTACTATTTTCATCTTTCACCAACTCAAAGTCCCAGAACATGACACATTTATCTGCACCACCTGACACAAAGCCACGCTGAAATCAAAGGACATTTAATTAAAAATATTGTTGCACAGACATTGATAAAAAGACACAACACATCAAAACAGTATAAAGGGACATTTTTATTTTGTGACAAGGGATAAGAATCAGGAAAAAATGTGGTCTCGCTAACCTTTCACTGTTCTTTTGGGGCTGCTGCTACGGAGCGTACTCAAGAACTCTAAGCAGAGAGGAAAGCAGAAGATGGACACTGGGGTAACGTTCTAGCTGTGCTTTCGTTCAGCATCAGGAGAGAAGACTCAGTGAGTAGTGTGGATTTTTTTTCCAACAAAGGAGGCAACAAAGACCTTGCTATCAAATGCGAAAGGAGTTTGACAAATACACAGAGACTGCATAATCTAAGTAAGTTTGTCCAAAGTGTTGACCTCAGGTGGGTATTTTTTACTTCAGCAAGGTCCCTCCCTAGAACATGTTCACGTGGCCTCCCAGTACCAAGGGTCAGTGTGTAGAAGGTGGCAGAAAACCAGATCTCAAGTGTCATTCTGCCACTTCAGAGATTTGTAATACAGGAAATTGTCTTTTAATGACTCTTAGTTTGTTGTAGGGATAAACGTTACCCAGTGTATAAGACTACTGTAAAAATAATTGACATGCTGGGTGTGAAAATGCGTTGGGAAAGACAACAGTCTACGTGTGTCAGCTAGTACTTTTTTAAGTTGGTGGATGTTTTGTCTTGTTCCCAAATGGCATTACCAATTCTAAGCTCCAGATTCTGTTTTTACCAAAAAGTACTATACTCTCCATGGATGGGGTGCACCATTGAGAATATTCAAATGAATGGGTCACAGTCTCTTAATGCATTATCAAAATATATCTCTACATTCTGAGCAACAGCAGCACATTACCAGGGTAACTATAGAATTCTCCTGGTGATAGCCTGAAGGGAAGTACACTTTCATTGATTTGAAAAGGCTGACCTATTTGCTTAAATAAAATGCCAGATATACACAGTTGTAGATGCACGAACTAGAAGAGGGAGCAAAAAAGTCTACTCATTCCTTTGCATTACATCTCCCAAGAAAATGTCTCCTCTTAAGTATCACAAATCATTGGCAAAAGACCATGAGGATAAACAATCTGATGCCAGGTAGCCGATGCCCAAAAGCAGCTGACCAAGAATCCACCATAGTGAGCACCCTTTGTACTGCCAGCTGATGAGACAGCATCATGGGTGAGCTCTAGGTGTTAGGCAACAAGCAGGCTTGCTTTAAAGAAGCCATGAGCAAAAGAAGTAAAGCTTGATACAAGAAATGAGAAATGCAGCCGGAAGACTGAGTCCAGACCTTCACTTCTGGATTCCCTACCTGATCGGGAGAGAGAGACATAGCCCACATGGCACCGTCATGTGCGTCCACTGTCTCCAGCAGATTTCCCGAAGCCAAGTCATAAAGCTGCAGCTTTCCTGTCTAAGGAAGACACAAAATATGCACAGGTATGATGGGCTATCTACAACTTCCACGATGGGCTTAAAAATCAGTTTAGAAAAGGACTCATAGCCAAGCAGCAATCCCTTCACCTTCTGTGCTTGCTCCCTACACCCCCTAGATGAATAGGTGCTACCCAGCCTCCTGCTGCCCAGTTGTTACCCCTGGCAGGGTCTGCGCTGAGCACAGCTGAGGAATAGGACAACCCTGTCCTACTGGACTCCTGTCACTGCCACTGGCTCCCTGACTTTGAAAGGTAAGTGTGATGACTGTAAGCAAATCAGAATAAATAGTAAACAGCAAATCGCAAAACCTTTCAAAGTTGAATCAATCCTTTAAGTGGATTTTCCTCTACCGTAAATGCTTAATCAGCTCTTCTCAATCTAGTTTTCTTTTCCTCCTCCATGAAGTACTTAGAGGGAGGAGCACAAGTCTACACCCCAGGGGACAACATGCTGAACACACATGGCAGCCCTGGCAGCCCCAGGGCAGCCCCTGCACATGCGCTAGGAAGAGTGTAAGTACAAGACCTGAGTCCCAGGTCTGCCTCTTTCCAGCTCCCTGACTACTGCTGAATTCACCCCCATGAGTCTCTTTGCTCATCTGTTAAACGACTTGATGGCATCAACCTGTCGCCATTGTATTCGTTAAAAGAATGAACAAGGGAATGAGGGAAATTTTAAATGAAATTTGACATTTATTCCCTGACAATGACCCTAGTATCTTTCCAGCTTATTTTACATTTTTTGGGGGGAGGGGACAAAAAAAAAAACCACTTTCAGAGTAGGTTTTCTAATTTTAAAAAAAAATCATGTACAGGAAGCATTGGCTTATGGGGATAATGATGACAAGTAATTATTTGCAAAGCACTTTTTAAAACATTCCATAAACCTTAGTCCATTTTACTGTCGCTACTATCCTGCTAACTCTGCTGTCAGCTTTTCTTACTTATTCCTTGCGTGTCAGTCTCTGTGCTAAGTGTTCTGCATATTGAGAGGTAGGTTATTTGGATTATTTCACATGATAAAACCAAGCCTGAGGGGGTTAACTAACAGCCCAAAGGTCTGTCTGCAGAAAGCCGAAGAGCTGGGCCCATTTGGTGCAAATCTGACTGTTAAAAAAGCGAGTCTCAGCACCCCATCATGTAGATAAGGAAACACTAAGAAGGTACGTGACTTGCTCCAAATTACCCATTTTGTAAGGGAGAGAGTTTGAGTCCAAATCCACGCCTGCTCATTTCCCACACAGCCAACACCCAATCTGATTGCAGCTGGTGATGAGGACTTGGTGGGTTCGTCTTTATTGAATGCTTCCATCTGCCACACCTGACAGGTAGCATTTAACATATGGGTCCTCTATCTCCATAAAGCACAATGATGCATGTGTTCAGAAGAAGTGTGAAGGTATGACCACAAAATGTTTACGATGTTTATCTCAAGGTAATGATTTTAACTTTCTTCCTTATAATCTGACATATGGTTTGATTTTTTTAAATGCAAAGAAAACAAAACGACAAAATTCCTCAAAGACGATAAACACCCTCCCACTTAACCAGCTCTAGTATATTTCCAATATGCTATAAAAGGGAATAGATTGTTCCATCATCTTGGAGACTCTTCAGGAGAAAAGCCTCCAAAAGCCAAGAAAAAAATCTGCTTACCTTTGTTCCGATGATCACCTGCCTGTCGCCAGGTACGAAGAATGAGCACAGCGCGTATTCACAGGCCATCGTGCGAATACACTGCAGTGTAGACCTGAGAGAAAGAAGAAATAAAGCACTAAAGCTAAGCTGGCAAATGTTATGGGGACGAATGAATATTTTCTAGATGATTCCATGTGTTCAGTGAACTAGGACACAAGATCATCCAGCTTCCATGAGTTGAGGTGTGAGGAAGAGAAGGAAGGAAGGAGAAATGATGTGAATTACCAGGCAGCACTAAGACACTACTGGAATTCAAAGAATAGGGAGTATGTTTCTGTCTTTCTCCAGCCACGTACTGCTTCAGATAAGGAATATCCGGGCATTTCTTTGTACCGAATACAAAAAGGCAACTTGCTCTACATTACACTCAGGTCTGTGGTCAAAATGCACTGAAGATGCACTTTGAGAAGCAAGTAATTCACTACCAAAGGCTCTAAACACTAACTGCAAGGGAAGAAAACACAGCTGGATAGAGCTACGGAAGGCTTCATTTCCTACTCGGACCTGTTCCATATCTTCACGGAATCAGCGGCTGCTGAGAGAACGGCAATGTTGTCTGAGCTGAAGGACAGCGTCCGCACGTCACTGCGATGACCCCCTATGGAGATCCTGCTCATCCTGACGGGCTGAGGAGCAGGCGTGGATGGAGTCAGTGAATACAGTTCCACCAGGTTGTTCTGCAGCAGGAAGACAGCCTTTAAATCTCCTTGAGGCGAATGAATCAAGTCAAAGGATCTGCATGAGGAAATATTCATAAATGGCCTGGTTACCACCTTAGCTCACGAGGTTAACTTTTGCTAGAAGAAAGGCTTTCATGTCCCCCATCTACATGAAAAGCCCGTTCAGCTTTGCAGCTCACTATCTAGTTCTACAACACTTAAGCTACTTCAGATGCTACATTTTTACTTACTTGATTTTGGCAGATGTTTTGATATTAGTCACCCGCTGAATTTCATCTTGCAGAGTCATTTCAACATTGACATCAAGATCTTCCTCTTCCCCTTTCGAAGAATTTAATCTGGGGGGGGTGGGGGTTGGCAAAGAAGGAAAGAGTGTCACACTATCACTCTCCTAGAAGAAGCTTTGTTATCAACTGAGTTCAAGTTCTGGATCCAAGACCAATAAGTTGTGTGATCCCGGGAGTATCACTAACCACAGTATTAACCTGAAAATTCAACAACGTAGCATATGTGAAAATGCTTTGTGATAGAATGTCATAAATATAAAGTATTTTTTCCGCTTAACAGGTACCCTCAATAAGCAGATTCTGAATGTAGCCATCCATAAAATTTGCTGGGGCAAGTTTTTGTAATTCAAATCATTCCACTGAAATGTCTCTGGTAAACTTTCCTAACTCTGGGACTTTTTAGAAAATCCATTAGCCTCCAATTACTGATCAAACCATGTCAAATAAGAGCAGATCTCAAAAAATTTGCCAAGTCAGACAACTTGTTTCATTGAAACATGATAAATTTCAACCATGGTGGAATCAAGGTGATAGTGACCTATTTCAAGGCTCTCTTGCCTATAAACTTCACTTATGTAATTGTGCAATACATCCTTCTTATAGTCCCAAAGGTTTAGCAATATGCAACCCAGCTTCCTTCTGTATTTGGAAGCTGCCATTATAGACACAATGCTAGCTTCTTGGAATTAGCTCAGAAACTGTTGTTAAATATCTGTGCAGTCTGTCTGGTACTGTGTGGCCAAGTTCAAGACCAAGAACATGTTAGCTCTAGAGCTGTACAACTGAACAGAAATTTAAAACTTGGACTGCTGTTAATCCACAACATCTTCTCCACTTAGTAATTACTAATGAGACAAATATTTCCTTAAAAATTCATGGTTTTCTGTCAGCAATATGTGGCCCACCCAGGGTACTTATTAAGTAAATGTCAAGAAAACACACTTGGCTTTCTTTTTAGCTTTCTTCATTTTCTTATCCATTTTCTTCTGAATTTCCTCTTTGGAGAGGATACAAAACACTTCCAGAACAGAATCAGTCCCCTAGAAAGACAAAAGTTGGTCTGAGTCCAGGACAGGTTGTTTGTAATTTAGCTTATTCTCTGTACAAACTAAACAATAACAATTTTTCTCCCCTTATGAGTTATATCACCTTGGACAACTTAATCTGATTTGTTGTCGCAACTGTAAATCAGACATACCACTCTGAAGACTAAGTAAGAAGCTAATGTTTTAAAATTGCTTAGAAAAGCAGGCATTAAATAAACAGTTGCTAAAAACAAGAACACCAATTGTTAATAATAACAGAGCATTATGACTATTATGCTAATGGAAACTAGAGATTATAGGTCCATATACTAAATTATTAACATGACCAAATAAAAACTGATCTCTACACTGAAAACGAATGAAAAATGAATCTCTGAAAGCCTCCTCTTTGACATTTTCTCCAAACCTGGTACGCACATGGCAAGCAAGAATCCTGCCCGTCCTGTCGACTGCAAGGTTCACCACCCTGTCCCTTCCTTCCCGCATGATAGAGCCAGCTTTCCTGCACGTGAGGATGCGCTAAGGGAGGAGCAGAGGAGAGAAGGAAGGTTAAATGTAAGTTGTGCAGAAGCTCTGGAAAGACATGATTCCAAGAAATACAGCTAAAAAACGATAGTCCCTACGATGATGAAAATTTTAAAAACGGGCAATTCTCATTTTTCTCACCCCTCAACTCAAATGAAGATAAGAAACAAAAATGAATTACATCCTCAGGAGCTTCATCCATCTCCGGGGTGCCATCTTCTTCAGGGGTGTCCTGTATCCCAGAAGTCGACCCTTTAGTTCTTTTGGGCTCTGGTTCTTCTAGGTCTTCCATCTGTTTTATAAAAATGGGGAAATAGAAGCAGGAATAAATGTGTTCCAGGAGGTGATGCTTAACCCCAACGATTTACAACCCTCTCCTTATGGCCACTGGTAACTTCCACTTAACTTCCTGCGGCCTCTCTGATCAAACCTCTTCAACACTCGGAATTAACAGAACAAACCGACTACATCAAAAACAAAATACTACTTGCTACACCAGCTCCACTAATGCTACAGCATATGGACTGTTGTTTTATAACAAGGTGAAAAAATGATGACACACAAGAAACAAGGTCTAGCTTTTGAAAAACCTCCTCGGTGAAAGGTCTACCATGTTCTAGAGGGAGAGATTCAAATTGGCATTAAGAATGACATGGGCATTGAAGACTGGTTATGTTTTCTCCTTCAGTAAAGAAAAGAAACCCTAGTCTACTGGTGTAGAAACCATCAGAGGCTCCTGGCACTAGCACCGCACGCCACCTGCATCCAGCTACACCTAAGATCCACAGGCTTCTTCCACCTGAAATTTTTGCATATCTAAGAAAAAGTTGTAAGAAAAAGATCTTAGAATATACATATTCAGGGGGCCTCCCTGGTGGCCTAGGGGTTAAGTCTCAGCGCTATCACAGCTATGGCCTGAGTTCGACCAGGAAGTTAACCCACATAGGGCACAGCAGACCTCTCCTGCTGCTCCCCTTTGCCAAGTACCTCAGTAAATACACTGCCTGTTCTGCTCCCCACTCTGTGTTGGTGAGTCCTCTCCCCTCCCCACCTTGCACTTCTGCCTTCCACCCAAGTTCTTCTACGCCAAAAAAAAAGACAAAAAAAAATTATGCATACACACACACTCGTAAACTCAAATTCTACATCGATTTTTGTTTGATGGGTCACAGATACACTGAAGTCCATCTGTGAACACCCAAAGCCCAGGAATATCAGGCTAAAATCCCCAAACAAAACACTGGCATTACTAGAAGCTACAAGCCTAAAGCAACCCTTCTTCCAGGTTCAAGTAAATGAGGGCAACTGAGCACATAATAAAGAAAAAGACTGTTTAGAAGCTGCATGTGAACCAGCTGGAGTCACCAGAATTCCCTCTGGCACTATGTGAAGTACTCAGTGATTACATGTGATGCTAAATTCAGTGAGCCTATGAAGCTGCAAAAACGTGATATTGGCCATGATCAAAACAAGTAATTACCTCTTGCAAATAGGCTATGTCCCAAGCTCGCAGTTCACTGTCAGAAGCCCCGGTGATAAGACGCTTTTCTTCTGACACCAGAACCAATCCCCACACCTGCACAGTTTTAAAAAGATTCAAATAATATGACTAGAAGATTCTAGGATAACATGCTATCCCCAAAGTCTAAGTATACTGTAGTGAAATCTCTGGTATTTTCAGGGTCTAAGAAAAGTGTATTAAGGAAACTCTTTCAAACTGCATTAAGAAAAATCTCCCTTTTAGAAAGAAAATGTGGCTGATGCTGGAATTGTTCACATGATAACTAACATTTTCTCTTAATCTCCCATCCTTAAATTTAGATAATGGATGTTGAGCATAAACCCCAACTAAAATCCACTCAAATGATGATTTTAAGTCTTGATAGGCCTTGGCTTTTATCAGCACCTAGCCAACAAAAAGTGCTCCATTAATATCTACTGCCTGATTTCCAACCTCAAATATCTAAAAACTGAACATTGAAAGTAACAGTAGTGTTGCAGATCAACAAAGAATCTAATTTGCTTTTCTCCTCATTATTCCTGTATCTGTTTTTAGAAGCTTGGTATGTATAGAGCAGAGAGAAGGATGCAAAAATTTTGTTACACATTCCCTGATCTCTACGGAACAGACTATTCAGATAATATTATGGTGGCAACAATTTGCTGTTTTTATATCATTGGGCAGGCATTGGACACAAAGTCTCACTAACCCCCCCTACAATCATAAAAGTGGACATTGACTATTTAAAAATAACTCATATTCATGGATGAAAAACTTGTTGAAGGTCAACTTTTGCGAAAGGCCAGGGCACCTGTACGTGCTTCGACAGCCAGCATTTTTCTGCTACACTGGCCTTCTTGTCTCTCTCGATAACGTGATCATCCCTGGGAGCTGAAAGACATGTTTTCCTTCTGCATTGCCAGTGATGTCCCCAGCTCGTGACCCTGCACGTACCTCAGTTCGGTGGCCAACCATTGTTTTGAAGCAGTGCTGGGTGTCAAGGTCCCACCATTTCACCATCGTGTCTTTCCCACTGAAAGAAGAAAACAAACCTCACTAGGAAGAATTGTGAAACTGACAAGAATCAAGGAGATCAAGGACTCACTGCTTCTTCCAAAAGAAAAGACATAGCAATGAAGTCTAATGCAACTAAGTCTAACGCACTTGACTGTTCTTTAGAAAAGTAAAGGATCCATCATCCTAACTCTCCATGTTGCTATTCTCAGGTACAAAATAAATGTCTCATCTTTATGCACTAAAGTGACTTTGAATTCAGAGCGATAACTACAGAGCTTGATCTGTAACTGACCATTCTAAACATCACAGCATCAACATTGTTTCTTACTAACATAGACAGTTTAGACCTCATGTCCAGTTGGTGTCTATGTCCTGAAAATGCCTCTTCTGTGCAGTTTTTAAGCCTTTATTTCTTCCAATACATTTCTGTACATAAGTCCTACTGCCTGAACTGTTTTAATAGCTTCATTTGGTCCTTTTGTCCATTCCTGTTCCCTCCTTACAATCATTGCAGATTACCTTCATTTCCTAAATATATATACCAGCTTGTGGTTCTTTCTAGAATCAAAATCAGGCCGGTTAGCAACATTCTTAAAAGTTCCCCATAAATAGCTCCTAAAGTCACTATATATTCCCTCCTCATGGTGCTATTTACTTTCCTGGCAAGTAACACTTTCCATGGTGTTTCCAGGAACAAGCCCACCACTCACACAGCATTTTGTGCTCTTTCATGATTTCTGAATCATCACTGTGGTTCTTCTCCTAACTGCCTGGCCAAACAGGACCCACTGTCCTGAGCTGCTGGCCCTTAGGAACAGGTATCGCAATAGGTTGATTTGTATGAAATTGCTGGTTATTTTGACCAACACAAATGGAAATTTCAAATGGTTCAACCTAATAAGATGGTCAGAAGGCCTAAAAATGCCTTCTCAAAAAGCTGGGTAGCTCCAACACCTGATAGTCACCTCTGCCGACTACTCTAGATTCTGTTTTCCCGACTTTCCAGGATCCAGAAAGAAGACAAAGCTCAATCTACTAAAGGCAAGTCAAAAGTCATAGGAACATGGAAATGCTGATATCGGGGGAAATAACAGTAGATCAGAAAATGGAATTTAAAAATGCTATGAATATCTATAGCTTCTTGTCTTATACTATTCGGGGGGGCGGGGGAGAGAAGAGAGAGGAAAGCAGAGAGTAGGAGAGGAAAGTAGCACACGAGCCTGAGTATAGTGTGGGGCAGTGAGTCGGGGGAGCAGACTCCCTTTTGAAACCATCTCCAATGAATCTACTTAAAAAAGAACTGGAAAGGAAAACAGCATCTCTTTACCTGGTCACTAACAGGTTCTTTTCTCGTAGAAACAATGCCTGCGTGACGGCATCTTTGTGCCCCTGCAGACGGTAAAGGCCACTTTCATTGATCACATCCCACACGATAACATCTGTGTCCTAAAAGAGAGCACATAATTTAGAAAAACAATTTTTTTTTAATTTTTTTTAAGATTTATTTATTTATACAAGCACTGGGTACAGTCAGAAGCATGGGAAGGTGAGAGAATTCACCAGAGCCAGAGCGGGGAACAGAACAGGCAGACTGACGAAATACACTGCTGAGGGGAGCAGCGGGCGCAGCAGGAGAGGTCTGTGCACCATGTGGGACCCACGCCCAGCGGCTGAGGATCTAACCAGTGCTGCAGAGGCCACGGGCAGCTTCGCAACCCAGCGCTCAACCGCTGTGCCACCAGGGAGGCCCAGGGAAAAAAAAAAAATTTAACCACAGTAAGGTGTAACTTGATAAACAATGGAGTGTAAATTTTTTTATTACAAAGGCAATGCATGGTGGCCTTATAGAAAATATGGAAAGCATACCAAAAAAAGAGGACGTTATTACAACTTCATTCTACCACTCAGATAGAATCACCAAATTCTGTTTGTACAGTTAAATTTCTTTTGTATATATTTTGTATATAATGGGTTGTTATTTTCCTATTAGAAAATTCAGATGCTATTCATATAATTTCATAATCCCTTACTTTTTTCCATTAAAATTTTTATTTTCCCACATCCTGTTATCAATTTTAACTTTTATAATTATCAATTCTAAGGAGACACCATAATTTATTTAAAAATCTGTCTATTTTAGCCATTTAATTTCTTGCTATTATATATGTATATATATGTGTGTATGTGTGCACATATATATATGTATATATGTGTGTATGTGTGCGCATATATCTATATGTATATATGTGTGTATATGTGTGTGTGTGTGTATATATATATATATATATATATAAATCGAATATCCCTATACATAAATCTTCAACAGGAATAAATAGTAAGAAGGGTAACTTGAGTTAAAAGGTATGTCTGTTTTCAAAGTTTGCAGTTCACACATCAAGGTGACCTCCAGAGACAGGCACCAAGCCCTAACTCCACCAGGGGTATAGATAACAAGGTCAGTTTTCTATCCCCTTAACCTTGGATATTATCAGTCTCAAAAACCACCATCTGTATCACAAGTTAAAAATGCTGCCTCCATGCTTATTTGATATTTTTGGCATTTCAGGACAGCAATGCACAAGTTCATCCATGCCCTCTGGCGATTCCGGCCATTTGGACCTCTTCAGAACTGCTCATGTTTTCATATTCCTCCGGGTCTTATTTTCTGATTGATTATAAATTATCAGGTGATGAATGATATTAATCTTTCCCTTTTACATGGAAAATATTCAATATATTCTCTAGTTTTTGCCCCCCAACTTGCTTTTTAATGTACAAATATTTCAAATTTAAATATTCAAATCTATCAATCTTTTTCTTTATAGTTTTTCTTTGCTAGTATGCTGAAAGTCCTTTTCCATCTTGCTATCAGATATATACTTACATATCTTATAGTTTACTTAAAATGTCACTCTAAGTCTCTAATTTATGACTTATTTTGGTATAGAGCATGAAGAAAGTTTTAACTTTCTGTTAAAAGTTAGCAGATTAATAGATTATTCTGGCTAAAATAATCTATTTTGCATTACTACCTTATCAGTATGAAACATTTTAAATTACGGTTTTAGAATACATTTTAATATCTGAAACCAATTCGCACCTATCTTTCACACAATATTTCTACCAACTATACAAACACTGAGAGCCCCGCGTTTCAGCCAACAATTCTTGTGAACCATCTGCTTTGGCATAAACCTTTCACTCCTTTACAGATCAAAGTCTGGGTGCCTTATTCAAGTCTTACCTTGGACCCAGATGCCAATCTCCCTCCGAGCTGATCATACTTCAAGGAAGTAACAGCTGCTTTGTGTCCATTGAAGGTTACAGTTCCTTCCCCGCTCAGGAGGCTGAAGATTCGGATAGACCCATCCTCATAACCCACAGCTAAGTGCAGCCCATCTGGGGAGGGGCACAAGCAAGTGACTTCTTGTTTAAGTCCCTGAAGGATAAGGATCTGAAATCATAGGAATCAAAGACATTGCATTAAAGAAAAAGTTTGGGGTAATCTAGTAAAATTAACAGCATAAATAATTCAAAGTCACTCTTCTGAATAGTAATAAAACTCTATAATCCCTCTCAAGTTCTTTAATGAAGGAATTATGATTTGTGCAATGAAACAGTCCAGAAAGGGCAAAATTATTTTTTCCAGGCTCTAATATATGCAGAAATTTACCAGGCAACAGAATAAATTACTAAGTCCTTCTCCTATGTCAAGAGCAAGTGATTTTTCCATAAAGGGTCATACACATAAACCTTACTTTAACTGAGTCCCACCTTATAAGAAATCAACCTGCATGGCACAGAGACTACTACAGGGTTTTATCCCCAAGGGACTCTGGGAGAGACAACTATGCAAGTATTAATATTTTGTGAGCCACAGTGAGACAAGATTGAGATACTTCTATTTGGTTTGCAAAAGTCGTCAGTCTAGGGATTTTAGATTCATACAAAGTATTAAAGCCTAGTTTGATAACTTTTGGCTTCACCTGTATAAGAAAGAAAAGATATATGAAACAGAAGAATAATATACCTCCCACATGCTGAATATCTTATAGCTGGCTGTGAGGGCAAGTAGAAGAACTTGAAAGATAGAGAACAGGCAGAGAAAAACAAACATGTTGGGAATAATGATTACAAATAATTACTAGTAAAAATCACTGCAAAAGGATTCCTAAGAGGTAAGTTCCTATTTGGTTGTGGTTTTGAGAACTTAGGGTAGAAGAATGCCAAGAATACACTTGATACTTGACTGTCTGGACCCAAAGGGGAATAAATTCTCTTCTAGGGACACGTACCCAAAAGAATCTGTGCATGCTAAATCAGTGCACTCCCTCTCCTGCCTCTCCAGTCTCAAATACCCACTAAATCATGTCAACCTCGTGGATTTCTGGCTTACCTTCTCTCCTTTCCTTAAGTCCCAGATGAAAACATGTTCACAGGCTGGCACTGCCACATAGCGTCCTTTTTCACCGCGAAGTGTCACAAAGACAATATTACCTTTTTGGCTGCCAATAAGGCCAAAGACGGCGCTGGCGACATAGCGCAGGTACTGCTTGGTGAGCCCCATGCTGAAGGATGCCACAGAGGAGGCAACTGCACCTGCCAACAAAGAAAACAGTCTTCACACCTATGACCTGACCAATCTTTTCAAACGCACCATTTCTACCCCAAAGCCCTTGAAAGTTTCCAGTTTCCAGGAGCGCATTTTGTTATCACCCTATTTCTGTATTCTCGCAAACCTTCTATTTGAAGTCAGACTGGTTGATTTCCTTTCTTCACCTGCAACTGGCCCCCTGGGTCTTGCTCCTCTCAACTGGAATAACTGGCATGCTCCGGTTTGCCTGTTATTGAGTTAGTCTCTGGGATTCGCTTCCTCCCGAGCTCATCCTCTTCTCGAGGGCTTTTCCACGGCCTGGATGGCTGCAACTGCACCCCTCTCCCTGCCCTGGAACACACCTGGGCCCCGACTGGGTCACACCTGTAACACACCTGGGGGCTCCTCCACACACCTGGGCCCCGATCACGAGCGCGCCACAAGCACAGATGTGGGCGCCTCTTGGAGACAGCTCACTACCTGACCTTCCCGCGCCCCCACCACTCCCCACTTGCTCATCTTCGCCCCGCGCCCCAAAACACGTTGCATCCCAGATGCGCTAACGCAGGACTGTCAGCAGCAGACCTGTCAGGCGTCCCTCGAGCTAATCGCCGGTCCGGAGGGCGTGGAGAGCGCTCGGCACCGCGAGCACGACGCGGGGGCACCCTCCGGCGAGCCCCGCGAGCGCGAGGGGGGGCGCGCGCCCCCCGGGGTGGGTGCCACGGCCTCCCGGTACCGCGCCGGGGCGATCGCAGCCGCTCAGGCGCCCCCCCACCCCCCTGATCGGCCGGGCTCCCTCCACTCCGTCTCTGCGGACACCGCGGAGGCGCCGCGAGGACCGGGCGAGCCTCAGCGGCGCTGCGAACTCACCCGCGCCCGGCCCCGCCGCACTCACCGCGGCCTCCACGCGGCTGCAGCCGGCCGGGCCCGCCCCCAGGCCCCGCTTCCGGTCCGCGCGGGCCCGCTTCCGCCCGGCGCGCCCGCTGCTTCAGGAGGAAGTGACGTCGCGCGGGCGTGATTGGTGGGCGCCGGCCGGAGCGGAAGCGGCGCGTCCAGCCCCGGGCCCCTGCGGCGGGTGCTTCCAGCCTCCCCGACGCGGACGCGCCCTCCCCCCGCGTTCCTGGCCGGGGGCCCCGGGAGGCCGCTCGGCCTCTTCCTGCGCGGCGCTTCACCGGCCCCGCCGGCCGCCCGGATGGGAGACCCGGAGCGCTGTGAGAGGCGGGACTAGCGGGCCGGGGGCGCGGCCGGGGCGCACGGGACGCGCGGGGCGGGGGGCGCGGCGGGGGCGCCTTCGCCGCGGTCTCGGGGAGCAGGAGCCGCGGCGCCTGCCCTGCGGCCGGCTGGGCGGCTCGGCCCGGGGCGCTGTCGCGGACGGCGGCTCGCCCGGCCGAGGAGGGTAGGCGCCGGGGCGCCGCTGGGGAGGGGGCGCCCCTGGGGAGGGGGCGCGGGGGGCGCAGGGGCGCGGGCCGGCGATCGCAGCCGCGGGGCGGGGGTGCGCGGCCGCCCGGGGTGGCCCGGCCGGGCCCGGGACCCTGAAGCCGGGGTGCCGAGTCGCGGGATCCCCGCGGTCCCCGGAGTGACATTGGCCTGGCTGGGGGTGACCGGCGCTGACCCCCCCACCCCACCCCGGGCGCGGCCCCTGCGGCCTCGGCTTTCCTCCCTGGCAGTCCTCTGCTCTTCTATTGGTGAGCTGCGCTGGAGCGCCCCGAAATCAGTTGTGATGTCTGCAGCTGTGGAAGATGAACCCCAACACTCGGTCTGGCAAATGAAGGAAACCTCTGTCTGGCCTCGCTTATTGGATGAGGTGTCTGCGGCAGCCTAGAAATTAGACTTTCTTTACACTGTCGGATCTCCTGTGGACGCTTCTTGAGTTTTTAAAACACGTTCCTATTCAGCAAAGTCGCAGTAGTGGAGACTAGGCGACGACTAGAGAGATGTAGTGAAATGGGTGTTTCGAGGCAGGATTGCCGTGGGTTGGATGATTAAGGAGGGAGGAAATTGTGGCGACACTATTTCAGAAAGACTGATTGTGAAGGGAGTAGTTAGTGGGTGGATATAGTTTATCTTTCAGAGTTGTGCCTTGTGTTATTATAGGGGGGCATGTGTGCTTCAGTGGGAAATTGCAGAGTCTAGTCTTCCTAGATGACACCCCTTAGATTATTTGATGCTAAGAAAGCTATTTTTTAAACGGGTAAGCTGTAGATGGATAGTGTCAGTGATGAGTAGTTTTCCCTATAGACCAAATTTTCAGAGGTTCATTGGAAGCATTACCTCCACGCACTTTCACTTCAGGATTTCTGATTTATAATGAGCGTGATTTGAGGATCCCCATTCTCATCCACCTGGTTGCCTTACAACTTCAATGGAATCTTGAACACATGTTCATTTTTATATTTGAGTTATTTTACATTTAAAGAATTTTCTCTTAACATTATTAAATATTATGGGAACGGAAAACCACAAATGGAAAATAAAATTTTAGGAACAGTTGGTATAAGAGGAACTGAGATTGAGTGCTAATATAATGGATTTTATAAGTTTCCAATGCAGTGTTTCAAGAGTACACTAGTTTCTTATTTTTGTTTCAAATTGCTCAGTATCCTATCATTGAAACATAATGGAAAACTTTAATATGAAGGTAGTGCTGCTAACGTATCATTAGAACTTGTGCAATGAGGTTAAATTTGACCTGGGCCATTGACACGCCTTAGAAATATTTTCATGGTGAAGTAGTCCCTGTTAGCCCTACTTTTGCTTTCCACAATTTTATGTACCCAGTGTCAACTGCAGTCCGAAAATATGTGCGTTAAGCTATTTTGATAGAGACCGCATTTACATAACTTTTACTACAGCATATTGTTACAAAGTTCTATTTTCTTATTGTTGCTCTGTTATTATACCTAAGGTATAAATTACATTTTATCATAGGTGTGTATGTATAGGAAAAACAGTATGCATAGACTTTAACTGTATGTGGTTGCAGGCATCCACTAGGGGTCTTGGAATTGCATCCCCTTCAGATTACAGTAATTACTGTACTTTTAATATATATTTGACCGCTTCACTTTGTTTTTCCATCTGAACGACTTTGTTAAAAGTGTTATTCTGTTTGCATAGAATGAGTCTTCAATATAATAGATTTGGTGTTGGAAAGGGGGCATTGAGCACAAATATCCAATTACCCTGAACTCTATTTTTGAAATACAAAGACATAAAAAATGGCAAACCTGTACTTCATGCCAAAAAAAAAAGTGAAATAGTGCTGGTCTGTTTGTACTTTGTCCAGGTCAGTTTAATCAGTGTAAGCATTTTGAAGAACAAGTAAACAGATTAAAAGTTCTTGCTTTTCTGTTTTAAGTGATACCATTTCCTTGTTATCTGGACAAAAAGTAGGTGTTTTGAGATAGTAATCTAGGGTGTTCTGCCTGTTTCTGCCCAGTTTAGTCAATGAAAATTTAATCTCTCATTATAATCATATAAAGCCTATCCAATTACATAAAGGAATCTTTGGAGCACATCTTAACATCTTAAACTAGAAGATGGCAGGATTTGGTTTGTTTTTTGTTTTTTGAAGATTTATTTATTTATGCATACAAGAACCGGGTATAGGCCAGAGATGGGGGGGGGGGGGGCTGGTGAGAGGATTCACCAGAGACAGAGTGGGGAGCAGAACAGGCAGATTGACTGAAATACACTGCTGAGGGGAGCTGTGGGGGAGACAGGAGAGGTCTGCTTCCCTGGGTTTCTCTCCTGCCCTCGGGGGATCGAAACTCATGCTGCAGAGGCTGTGGATTGCTTCATAGTGCGGTGCTTAACCCCTTGCACCACCTGGGAGGCCCAGCAGGATTTGTTTTTAAAAATTGGGAACTTAAGCTAAAGGAAGACAAGATTTCGGAAAAAGGAAGGCATGGTGAGCTGTTCATATTCATATGCAGTCGCATTACCAAGGATAAAAGTGACTTCTCTTTGTCCTCTTCTCATCCAAGAAAGTACTGACCAAGATTGTTATCAATAGACAGTAAGGCTAAGAAATGGATTTAATCCATTCTGGAATCTTTTGTTTATCCCAAGTAAACTTTTTGATCCTGGGACATAAAATTCCTGCTTCAGGAGCCTTTTTAACTAAGACTTAGTATTTGCTTATTGAACTGTTAACTGTCAGTTGATTTACAGTGGATTCTTGCTCCTTTTTAGTATTACCCTAATTTCTAGTTATAGCTATAGATTCCTATGGCCTTCCCTTCTCCCTTCCTACCTGAGCACTCTATTTCCTTTCATTCTATCACTGGGATTCTTAATCTGCATCTATAGTCCTCTGAAATCTATTCGCAAGTCCCTTTTAGAGTGAGCTCATTATGCAGATTTTGGGTGCAGAGAGGGTCTTTTATCTTGCTATTCTCATAGGAGTCTGTGACCCCAAGAATGTTAAGAACCATTTTCCTTTAAGTACCAGGGATCATATTTTCCTCTCTCGACTTTGGACTTTGCTATACTCCATTTGCCATATTTTCAATGTGTTTTGGGAGGGGAGAGTTTTCTATCTTTTTTTTTTTGTAAGAAAAATCAATTTCTGTTTAGAGATGGAGCTGAAAAATAATTTGCTTTGTTAACAGCTATATCACTTTCCATATGATGCCATTAAAATTTGCCTCGCAATAAGAGTTCTAAATAAATAGTATTTATTACTCATTAAACACCCACTATCTTGTGGGTCACAGTGACTGTCAGGATCTGGGAAGAAGAGCTAACATATCCTACTGAGGAGAGGCAAGTGGAGGCAGAGAAGAATCAAGTGTGCACAAAGAAGAGAGTTTCAAGGGGGTAATAGTGGCAAATGCAGCTAAAATTTGACTGACCTTTGATCTGCAGGCTTATCGTTGACCTTGAAAGAGTAGTTTTAGAGATGGAAGTAATGGCAGTAGGTTGAGCAAATGGAAGAAAGGAAGGAAAACTGCAAGAACACATTCAAGTGGTGAGAAGAGGCGTTTAGCTGTATTTAGAAGAAATGGGCCAGAAAAAAATTTGAGGCTAGAATTGAGGCAAAGGGCAGATGAAGATACTGTGAAGGGAGAGCTTAAGTGGCAGGGTAGTCCCCAGGAAAGGGGGAGGTTCCAGGTTCCCTGCCCCACCCAGGGGAGGGTGGAGCTGAGCGGGGAGAGAAGAAGCTGCAGAGGAGACTGAGGAAGGAAGGAAGCAGGATGGAGCCAGAAGGAGACCTGGAGGAGGTGCTTGGAGCCTAGAGACACGTGAAGAAACTGCGCTTGCCTTTTGGTTGTGGACTGGGTGACACAGATGTGGGTGAGACCCCTGGGGAGGTGACAGTGGCAGCTTTTATCTTGATTTTGATTTTGTTCTTTTCCTTCCGGGCTTGTCTGGTTGTTTCTGACCCTTTTCTGTGGGTCCCCACTGGAAGGTGCTTTAGACTTGTGGCAGGCTTTGGGGCCTTGCTCTGGGCCAATCCCATTTGGATGGACTTTGACCCACGAGGGGACGGGTCACTTTGGGTGCTTCATTTAGAAACTAGACTCTTTGCCTTTCCTGTATTGTTTCCTAGTTGTATTAAAGTTCCTTCCCGTTAAAGTCTCATATGTTTTGTGTTGATGCAGCAGATGGCAGAGCCCATTTAGAATAGGCAGGTTTGCAGGGTCTAGGCTGCCCCTCTCCCTGCCCTGTAACAATGTGATTACATTCTCCTAGACGAGAGCTCTCCAAGTGGAATAAAATGTTTACAGGGAGGTGATGTGGCAGGCATGAAAATAGGGAATACACCCTAAAACCATTTGAAGTGGCAAGTAGGGGATGAATATGGATTTTTCAAGCTGGAGGGAAGTTAAGCTTATGTGAACTATGACCTCTCTCTCTTCAAAGCAGCAGAAGGGAGGCGGTGTGATTCAGTGTAGAGGGAATGCTGCCAGGTCCTCAGTTTAGATCGTGGGCTACAAATTACTGGTTATGTTATATTGAGCTGATAATTGACCCTCTGGGTCTTGATGCCCTCGCTGTAAAATAGGAGTTCTAATGCCCTTTTTGTGGGATTATGGTAGGGATTGGAGAGCATGGTTGCAACGCATCTAATGCCCGGTGATTCCCTGTGCCCGCCCTAGTTCCTTTAGTGTCTTGGCCTCTTCCCCTCTGCCCCTGAAAGGCACCCAGATTTACCCATACCTCTCTGTAAAAATTTCCCACTGCTTTGGTTTTGTCACTGTTTGGAAGATACATTGTTTTTTGAAACTAAATTAATTCCCCTACCTCCACCCCTTGTTCTTTATAGCATACCCATGACAGATTTTAACTGTATTTATTCCTATGATTATTTGTTTGTGTGCTTTTTAGTGGGCCTGTCTCTTCCCTTAGAATTTTGGCACCTAACAGAGCTAGACGGATAGACAGAATGACTGCCCGGGACATAATGGGCAAATGAGAAATGAGCATTTATCAGTTCCTGTGGGTTAGGAAATCAGAAGAGACTTCCTTGTGTGCGTCTGGCTCAGCATTTCTCATGCCCTGCAGTCATGATGGCAGCTGGTGTTGAAGTCATCTGAAACCTCACAGGACCGGCAGGATCCACTTCATGGTGATTCATTTATTTGCCCGGCAGTCCACGCTGGTTGTTAGCAGGAATGCTCACTGTGTCCTTACGGGGACCTTTCCATGGGCTGCTGGGGCTCAAGTCATGGGAGGACTTGGGGAACTAGCTTCCCCAGAGAAAGACGTCCAAGAGCAAGAGGGACAAAAGCCACAGTAACTTTTACGACTCGGCATTGGAAGTCACACGCTCATTTCCGAAAGACCCTCTTGACTACATAGTGTAATTCATCACAGGAGTCAGCTACACAAGGGTGTGAATACCAGGAGGCAGGTATCATTGAAGGACATTTTGTCTACCACAGATGCTACGTGGGATTGTAGAGAGTCAGCCAAGGATGATCACAGCAGTCGTTGAATAGTGTTGATGGAAGGACTGGGTGACACAGGAAAATTACATCGTGTTTTTTTCCTCGTAGCCCAGGAGCAGAGTCAGAGAAAACAGATGGCAGGTTGATGTAGGTGTTAGGAATTAACAAACCATTACAGGGAAGACATTCAGATAAATAAGAGGGTATCTCAATTCAGCAATTTATGTTTGGTTTATTTGGTGCTTATTGGAAACTGACTGTGAGTGTTTGGGTTTTGCCACATATTAGACATATTTTTTTTTCTTTTTAAAGATTTATTTATTTATTAAACAAGCACTGGGTACAGTCAGAAGTGCGGGAGGGTGAGAGAATTCACCAGAGCCAGAGCGGAGAGCAGAACAGGCAGACTGACGAAATACACTGCTGAGGGGAGCAGTGGGCGGCAGGAGAGGTCTGCGCACCATGTGGGACCCTCGCCCAGTGGCTGGGGATGGAACCGGCACTGCAGAGGCTGCAGGCAGCTTTGCAACCCAGCACTCAACCAGTGCGCCACCAGGGAGGCCCAGGAAGACATATTTTTATCTCAGCAGTGGCGCCAGTGACATAACTGGTAACTTCTATCATGCTTTGCTTTGTGCCAAGCACTCTGCTATGCAATTGTAATATAATGTTATTTAGAAATCAGGAAACTCTGTCTTCAAGTCAAGAATAATGTAATGCTAGGTGAAAGAGGGTCCCCCCCCCCCACTGCATGCTGCTCTCCCCCCCCCCCTTTTTTTGGTATGTTTCAAGTGTAATCTGCATGGCTATTCCTACTAGTTAGAAAGGAGCAAGTGTGTTCTGAAAGTTGGCGTTTAGGTGTGAAGATTAGAAATCACATTTGTGTTTAATGAAAATTTTTAGATTACAGTGAAGAAGTTTGGGCCTGATTCATTGCTATCAAAAGTATGTGAATGAGCGTTTGAATCTATGAATTCCTGAAAGGTGTCACTTTGTTGAGCTGGAGGCCGTTCAGTCATGGAGAACGGGTGGTGTCCGCTCGTCCTCTGTCTCGTCCAGATCGAGTCTGAATACTGTGAACACAGCAGCAGAGCTGTGTCGCCTCCAATTTCGAAGGCCAGTGGGTGAACTCAATACCCATCTCTAGTTAGGATTAATTTCTTTAAAGTAATTTCAGAAAAGTATCACTTAAGGAATAATCCCTTCCAACAATGTTCTCATAGTATAATCTCCAAAGCCTTTCTGACATTGTTCTATAAATGATCACGTTTCCCACCCGATGGTGTTAGAACAGGTACTAGTGTGTTGTGCCAGATCTGAGGCCCAGGCCATTTAGTGTCCCCAGTTAGTATCCCATACCTCTCAGCAGGAAGCAGGTGCAGGTTGGCTGCTAACGCTCTCTGGTTCCTGCCCTGCCTTATGTCCTCTTCAAGGGTTCCTACCCTATAAACCTGATCTGATCGTTTTTTCAGTCCTAAGCAACTGATTGGTCCTGTCAGCACTAATCAGCTCTCTTCCGTTTTCAATTCACACAGTTAGCTGAAGCCCTTAACGGACAGCTGGAGAGCTTGAACATGATTGGCCCATTGAGCTCAAACCTGATTGTTCCTTTTATGATCCTGGCTCCAGTCGGTGCCCAGACTGACCAGCACTGAGGTCAGGGCAGCCTTTCGGGTTGGAGGGCTGTGGTTTCATTATCTTTGAATTGGTTCTTTTTCTTCTTCATATTCATTTAGCAATTTGACCTATTTTCTAAATACATTCTGAATTTAACCGTTCCTCACCCTCTCACCTAGCTTACTGTCGTAATATCTGCCTTCACTCCTGCCCTATCTGGATTTCACTGTAACTAGCTAAAGTAATCTTTTCAAATGTTTCTTATCCTTGTGTAATTTCCCCTCATGGTTTGAATGAGACCTCAACTTACCATGACTTACTGCATCACCTGGACTTCCCCTCTCTCGCAGCCTCTTTTATCTATTTCCTATGACTTCTCTGACCGCTTGACACTTAATATCTTCATGTCGTCCTCGTCTTCTGATTCTGCATTTGTGTGTAAGCAGCCTCCTGCCCCCTCAGTCTCATTTACTTTATCCTGTTAATTGTCAAATCCTGTTAATTTTTCCTTTGTGTATTGGCTGTCACACCACACTCAGTTCAAACCTTTATTGTCTTTGACTGCTTGATTGCAGTGACCTCCCTGCTTCTCATTTTGTCTTCCTCAATACAACCTCCAGATTATCACTAGACTAAACTCTTTAAATTGTTCTTACTGTTTATCTCTCTGTCTCTTGACGCTCCTAGCACTTTTCCCTTCAGTAGCAGGCACTCAATAGTGAATGAAGGGTCTTATATTTCTGGACAGTAGAGGAGACAGGCCATGTGATTTTAGTGACTAGAAGTCTTTAGGAAGAATTTGTGCTTAAATAATCCTCGTTTCTTCCTGTTTCAGAAAAGCTGAAACAGGAAGCAATTCTTTGTGGTACACTGATTTTATGGACTATTTAAGTAAGTGTGGTCAGATGTCGTACACTTCACAATAGACTTTTGTGTTTCACTCTAATAGAAATAAAGTTGTATTAGTGCTTCTCGATCAAAACAATTCTTTCTTTTCTTTTAAACTAAAGTCTCCAGTGCATATTGAATTGCTGAGGAATCCAGGAAGAGACAAGCTGAAGCTCCCATTCCATGGATCCTTTGGGTGCACCTTCCCAGTTTGTGGATGTGGATACACTGCCAAGCTGGGGTGACTCCTGTGAAGATGAATTAAATGCTTCTGATACTGCAGCGGAACCATTTCAGGAGGACACTATTAGATCACCTTTTCTTTATAATAAGGACATTAATGGAAAAGTGGTTCTTTGGTAATTCTTTGATTAAATCATGTGATGCGATATTATCTCCCAATTTTTTCTTAGAATTTTTTCTGAACTTTTTTTTTTTTTCTGTAAGCCTTCATATTGTTGGAATATTGCTCTGTGTATGCATCTACTGTTTAGTTGAGGTATAACTGCTATACAGTAAACTGCACATATTGAAAGTATACAATTGGGTAAATTTTAACATACATTAACCCATGAACCCATCACAATCAAGTTAGTGAAGATATTTATTATCTTCAGATTTTTTGAGTGTCCCTTTGTAATCTCTCTTCTGCGCTCCCTGTCTCCACATCCCCAAATAACCTTTGTTCTTTCTGTCACTATAGATTAGTTTGCATTTTCTAGAGTTTTATGTAAAAGAAATCATAATACATTTTGTTTTAATTGGCCTCTCTTGTTCATCATAACTATTTGAATGTTCATCTATGTTGTTGCATGTATTTGTAGCACATTTCCTTTTTATAAAAACTCTAAATGAGATATAAATCACCTACCGTACAATTCAGAAATTTTAAGTGTACACATCACTGGTCTGTAGGATATACACAAATTTATTTAACCATCACTACAATTATAGAACATCTTTATTAACTCAGATCCTGTGTTCTTTAGCAATCCCATCCTGTTTCTACCCAAATTCTTAGCTCTAGCCATCTTCCATCTACTTTCTGTCTCTATAGATTTACATATTCTGGGCATATCAAAAGTAATCAATTGTGACTTAACGTGCAAATCAATACTTCACTCCTTTTAAGGCCAAATAATATTTATTGTATAGATATACCACATTTAATTTCTCACTTCATTAGTTGATATATATTTGGGTTGTTTCCACTTTTTAGCTATACTAATGTTGCTGTGTCTAAACTCTTTAAAACCACCACTTTTAACTCTGTAAGCATTCTGTTACAATGAAGAAGAAATACACAAGAAGGAAAGGAATAACTTGATGGTTTACTGAGAGAGAGCAATGTTTTTAAGATATATTTTTCTGAATCAGGAACTATTTTTCTACTGTTGCTTAGCTTGTAAGCTAGCAAAATCAATGTTGTGAAGGGAATAAGGATAGAAAGTTTTGGAAGAATTAGAAACTAGTTCTCGTATCTCCTTTCTCTTCCTGACACTTACTCTTGATTGGTTGATTGGTTTCCCCAGGAAGGGAGATGTGGCATTACTGAACTGTACAGCCATTGTGAACACCAGCAATGAAAGTCTTACAGATAAGAATCCTGTGTCAGAAAGTATCTTCATGCTTGCAGGGCCTGATTTGAAGGAAGACCTCCAGAAACTAAAAGGTGAGAATTTTCTTAGGTATGTTATTACATTATTTAGGAAAGATTTATTTTGGTATCTTTTACCTGCAGAAGCATGCTAGGCATTTTAAGTGAGAAGATATGCAAATGTAGCTGCTCTGCTGTTAAAACTAAGTAAAAACAATCTTTGAAACCGAACACATACGTAAAATACTTGTGTTGAGTTCCTGAATTTTAAAGTCACAGTTAGATCTTTGTAGCATTTCCTGGCTTTTATTTCTTGAAGTTCCAACCCTTGTAAAACAGCTATTTTTCATCTAAGCGGAAAAGCTGTCATCATGATTTGATATTGATAGAGAAGTTTTTATATATTCCTGGTCATAGGATGGTGTTTTTCTGAGATGAAATTTACTTGTATATAAAACTACAGTGCATCACAAGAACTTACTGTCCTTTTTTTTTAACTAGAGTATTCTTTTGAAAATACATTTTTGGAAATGGGGACAGGAGAAGTCCTGTTAGTTCATAATCTTGTTTATCTTATTTGCTTTTATTTTCTTAAATTACCAACTAACAGCCAGTTTTTTGGTATTGTTATTTGAGCCCAAATAGACTATTGTGAAATTCAGTTATCCCATTTTATAAAAAAGATTTGTAAAACAGAGCAGTGTTTGTTAAAATGTAAGTAGTAAATCTCAACTGTATAAAAGTCTTGATTTCTTTGGCCCTACTATGTAACATTGACAACTGATTTCTAACCTAAAAAAAAAATACTAGAATTTGAAGAGGAATACTTGAAAGTAGGGATCGAGAGAGAATTGCATTATCTGATGAAAGTAAACTTTGTGAGGGCAGAAGGAGAAAAGCCTTTTATTAAACAGAAAATGTGACAAATAGCATAAAGAATGTATAGAAAATAGAAAATGTAGCTATAACACTGAGACGTGCTTTGAGAAACTGATCTGGGAAAATTCTTCATGGGGATGTGTGTGTGTGTATGTGTGTGTGAGAGAGAGAGAGAGAGAGAGAGAGAGAGAGAGAGAGAAAGAGCGAGAACTGATGGATAAAAAGAGAAATTAGGGCCTCCCCTGGCGGCGCATCGGTTGCGCGCTGGGCTGCGAAGCTGCCCGCAGCCTCTGCAGTGCCGGTTCGATCCCCGGCCACCGGCGAGGGTCCCACATGGCATGACAGACCTCTCCTGCTGTTCCCGCTGCTCCCCTCAGCAGTGTATTTCGTCAGTCTGCCTGTTCTGTTCCCCGCTTTGGTGAATTCTCTCACCCTCCCACGCTTCTGACTGTACCCATTGCTTGTATAAATAAATAAATAAGTCTTTTAAAAAAAGAGAGAGAAATTAATGAAACTTAATATAGATATACAAATACAACCTCAATAATTATCAGCATTTGTTTGAGCATTTTCAAGCATGTTATACCCCTGCCCTTTATTAGCTAAGTAACTTAAGACCAGTTACTCTGCCTCCATGCCTGAATTTCCTTATCTCTAAAATGGGGATGACAATAATTCCTGTCTCCGTTCCTGACACATAAAAAGAGCTCACTGAAGTGTTTGGGGATGGAAAAAATTAACATCATACAGACAAAATTAAATAATGAACATTAAGTCCTCGGGCACATCCTAAGTGTTTATTATTGCTGCTGTTAGCTACTAACCTCAGCTGTGTTATTTAATGAGTCAGTGCCAGCCCAGAAAGATTATTGGTGATGCACTGAAAGGCTAAATACTTAATTGTGTCCCCCTGTTACATTTTTAATAACTTAGTAAATGATTACTAAGTATGACTCACCAAATGTAAAGAGGACAGAAAGGTTGAAGGAATAACAGAAGACATTGGATTTTTAAATATCTAAAGATTTTTAAATGTCTTAATTGACTGGATATATGAGCCAATAAATAAATGACAGGAATGAATATAAAAGTCTTGCTGTAAGTTCAAAACATTAATTACCCAAGTTCAGAATGGAGAGCTCCAGTTTAAGAATGTATTTGCTATCTTAATAAATGATGTTATTATCCACTCCACTTGTAATGCAAACAAGAAAAAAAACCTTTTGAGTTCACACTTCATCTTCCTTATCCTCCACAGAAAGCCTTAAATACTTCTGGGTGTCTGTTGCTGCTGGCTCATCACTGTGCTCGACAGGCCTGCTTGTACCGGAGCCACAATCTCCCTCGCAGCTGGCTCCCTGCATCCATTCTTCTTTACTTAAATACGTTTTCTGCATAGTGTTTGCTTTTTAAATTGTCGAATCCCTTCCTGTTGTTCCTCTACTAAAAACCCTTAGGTGACTGCCCATTATACACTTTTAAAAATAAAATCCAAACTCCTTAAACTGGTCTCTGAGGAGTGAGATCTTACCTCACTTGCCTCCAGGCCCGTCCCACACCCCCTTTATCCCTTTATCCTGCCTTACCATTCTTGGGCCACACTGACCTCTCCTTGCCTTGTCATTCAAGCTCCTTGTCAGGGTCCCACAGGCTGTTGCTCTTTCTCTCAGGTCTTACTTATGGGTAAGTCTTGTCCTCCTCGTGTCTTCCTCAAAGCACAGTTTCCTTTTATTCCAGAACAGATCGATCCCACCATGGCTTATGCCGCCAGCTTGCTCTTCTTCTCTTTTATGGCCTTATCACGATTGGGATTTCATAAATTATCTGATGATGCTGTTTCCATTAAACTTTAAAATCCTTGAGAACAGGGACTGTACGTCTCACTCGCCTCCACATGCCCAGTACCAGGAGTGAAGGCATCCTTGAAGGAGCTGATAAATAAATACATAGAAATTCCCTTTAACCCATCTATTTGACTTTTTATTTCTGCTGTCACATTTTTCACTTGGTTATAACAGTTATGTAAGTGCTATTTCCTCTTTTCTGTCATCCCCCTTAGTTAGAGGCTTGCTTACTTCCTGGTGGCGATTGGCCATCAGCTGTATTTATGAGGGAAGAACTGAGAAGCAAATGTGCTTTGTGCACATGGGTAGGAGTTAATAGTAGGCGCTCTAGGAGCAGGTGATAGGGAGGAGCCCCATTGGCGGACATTCCTTAGTCACCAGGTCCTTTGGTTTGAACCTCTTAATTTATTTGGAAGGAACCCCCAGAGGCGTAAGTATCACTGTCAGCTGAATTCCTTCTTTTCAGGTGTCCATGAGGTTTTTGAGTCCACAACTAGTCTAGTTCAACATCACCTAAGAATAAAACTCCTGCCTGCTACTCTGGTGATAAAGAAATCATCATCTTGCAGTGCTGGCTAAGGGAGAACTTATTGCACATTTTAATGTTTTTATATAAACTTAACCTCCTTTTTCTAATCCCACTTCACATCACGGCCTTTGTAATTACTGAGGGAGGACCTCCGATTTTTCAACCTTTCTAATGTTCTACAGCAATAATGACAATAAATGTATGTATGCACTCTGCATATTGAACTCACTCAACCCTGTGGTGTAAATACTACTAGTATCTCCATTACAAATTAAGCCGGGGGTAGGCCACGCTCCTGCCGACACATCACAGCAGAAAAGTGGGGGTGGACTCAGGATTTGAATCCAAATGATCCACCTTGAATCCAGCACTGCCTTTCAGTACTTGCTTCATATTAGTTATCCCATTTCTGCAAACAGTTAGGTTTCTCTGCTTTGCCATAATTGGTTACACTCGGTCCATTTACATCTTACCTTCTAAACTTTTTAAGATTTATTTATTATTTATGCATTCAAGAAGTGGAGTGTAGGCCAGAGGTACGGGGGTGAGAGGATTCACCAGAGACAGAGTGGGGACTAGAACAGGCAAATCCACTGAAATACACTGCTGAGGGGAGCAGCAGGTGAGATAAGAGAGATCTGCTGTGCCATGTGGGTCAGCTCCCTGGCCTAGGATAGAACTCATGTTGCAGTGGCTGGTGATAGATTGATAGTGCTGTGTCTTTAACCCCTGCACCACCAGGGAGGCCCCTACCTTCTAAATTTTTGATGCTAGTGCTTGCCTATTTCATTCTTTCTCATTCTGTCTTTTTCCCTGTTGTGCTGCTTTATTGTCATTTTAGGAAAAGAGATGTTTATCTTCAATCCCTGACTTAAACTGAAATTTCTCAAAGTTCTAAACACTTTCTCTGATCTTTGCATTGTAGTTTTTTTCTTAATGCCTCTGCTGACTTATGTGTGTCTGTTATCCCCAGGTTGCCGGACAGGTGAAGCAAAGTTGACGAAAGGATTCCATCTGGCTGCTCGGTTCATCATTCACACTGTGGGACCTAAATACAAGAGCCGCTACCGCACAGCCGCTGAGAGCTCCCTGTACAGCTGCTACCGAAACGTGCTTCAGCTGGCAAAGTACGCCCTCTTGTTCCCAGGCCTGGCATGCCATTCTTTGTGAAAGCTTCCAGTTTTAAACAGAAACATAGCTATAGAAGTCAGATTTTGAGGGATTTACATCATTTAAGAGAACCCTGAAGTTAGAGTTATTTATCTTCTGAAACTTAGCAGGAGAGGAGTGGATTTGGGTGACTTGAGAATTAAACCTGTTCCCTTTTCACTCAGTCTTCACTTGGAAAATTTTTTCCAAATAGTACAGTTAAGTTATATGTCAGCATAATGATTAAACAGTGCAATTGGGTTGGCTTTTTGCCCACTTGTTGAAAGTGTAGGGAAGGGGAAATTGAGCTGCATTTTTAAATTACTTACATGTTGTTATGTATGTGTTATTAATACTGGTAAATCTTCATGTTTGCTGTTTGATTTCAGAGAACAGTCAATGTCTTCTGTTGGATTCTGTGTCATTAATTCTGCAAAACGAGGTTATCCTTTAGAGGATGCAACACACATCGCACTTCGTAAGTGACGCTGGGGACACTGCGTAAATTGACATCAATCTTAAGTAGGAGTAAGGGATGCTGGACATAAGTTTAGTTGTAGAAAATTTTTTCTATCACTAGCTAAATATTTTTAACAAAAGATTTGTTGATCATGGCACCCTGGAGGGAATTTTGTATTCACAAGTTGCACGGCTATCAGTTTACCTTACTGGGTTGGGTTGACATGTTTATTGATTTGCATAAAGACTTAGAAGAATTGTCTGTTAAGTTTGAAGGTGATACCAAACAGTATAGCCAGTGTGTTGAGTATTTGACTGATTCATTATTCAGAATAATTGTAAGAGGCTGCAGCAGTGAAATCCACACAGATTTTTATATGTAAAAATATTATTTTTATTATAATTATTATAATGTATTATAAAATGTATTTGTACATCACTTAGCAGTTTTTATGCAGCCGCTTTCAACAGAATTTTAATATAAAATCCTGAATTTGGGTTTTAAAATTACTGGGCTCAATCATTATGAGCCAAAATGTTATATAGTGATACAAAAAATATGATCATATGATCATGCTGGATTACATGAAGGTTCTGACCACATGTAGAGTTTGCATATAGTTTTGGGTGTCATGTCTCATAATACACTGCAAACTGGAGTGAAAGAGTTGGAAGCATTAGTGGTATTTGTAAAACAACATGCTATTACTATATGGTGTCCATCATCAGATATCTGAAGGAATCTATTGTGCATTCATTCTGTGCTGCATTTTTAGAGCAATGGTTCTTAAGCTCTTTGGGGGGGTCATCATAAAACTTTACTGAGTATCTAATGAGAGAAAGTTGTGCACCCTTTCCCCAGAGAAGAGTATGTGTGTGTAGAATTGACATGCAATTTCAGGAAGTCCACAGACCTTTGTACAGACTCTAGATAAGACCTCTAACTGTGGAAGGCAGCTCTAAAATCAGAACAAGAAAGGAGACCTGGTTCCATGTGATCCAGGATTGTAATCTGCATAGAAATGTTTTCTTTTTTAATTTTTTAAAAAATTTTTAAAGGATTTGTTTATTTATGCATATAAGAGCTGGGGTACAGGCCAGAGATGCGGGGGTTGAGCGGACCCACCAGAGACAGAGTAGGGAACAGAACAGGCAGATTGACTGAAATACACTGCTGAGGGGAGCAGCGGACAAGTCAGGAGAGGTCTACTGCACCATGTGGGTTGCTCCCTGGCCAGCTGGGGATTGCTTCATAGTGGAGTGCTTAACTCTTGCGCCACCAGGGAGGCCCTGTTTCCTTTTTCAATTGTGGTAACATTAGTCTCTAAACTGTAGAGTTTGAGGTGCAGTTGCTCACCTCAGCAACTGTGTATCTCTTCATGCCCAACACACATCCAGTCACCACCTCCCAGTGGGCCCAGTAGAAAAGTATTTTAGATAAACTGAAAATAGAAAAGTAAATAAACTTGTCACTGGGAACATTGATGCAGAGGCTAAGGACCATCTGTTATAGATGTTAGAGAAAACATTACTCATTTGGGAAAAATATATACTGTAAAGGGATACTCTTGGCTATCTCAAGAATTTAAAGATATGGAGCTGAAAGTTATCTTCGTGAAAAATTATGAAGCTATTTTAATGTATATAATTATTAGTCTATAGCATAGAATTTAAGGTGAGGGCATACTGAGTCTTAAATAGTCTAATAATTAGCCATTGTTAAAACTAAGGTTTTCACTGCTCGAGGACTTGCTATAACTTTATAGTTGAAGTATATATGCATTGCGTATACACACACACACACACACACACACACACGCCGCAACTTCTTGAGGAACAGAGATTCCAGTGCTTCCATATGTCATGAAGTGTTTGCTCAAGAAATACATTTTCTGAAAGGGGATAAATTTCACTTCATTTCCTCAACAACCCTGTGTAGTTGAGTGTAGTTTAGACAGTATGATGTCTGTTTTACAAATAATGAGGCTCAGAAATCTATCATGTTCTCAGATTTCTGCAATTTAAAATATATAATCAGGCCTTCTCCCTGTCTGATGCTAGGTAACTCATTATGTTTCAGTTGGAACTGCTTCAATGGGGAACTATTATATTTTAACTACCTGGCATGTATTATAAATGATACTTTACCAAAGCAAAATGCTTGCCTTTGTGTAATTCTTCCTGGCAAGAATTTTAATATTCTCTGATTCCTTAGCCTTGGCCCTGTCATCTCATAACTTGAGCTTTGCTTTCTTTTCTCTCCATTATTTATAACAGTAATTGTATAGTTTAAAAAAAAATGTTTAAAGGCAACCTCATTTTATAGATCAGGTTCTGAAAAAGATGTCAGGCAGATTGGCTTTTGATCCCAGTTCTATCAGTCTGACTCTGAATGTGGCCCCAGGTAAACCATTTGATACAGTACCACAGAGAAATCAGCTTGAAGGATTAATTACAGTAATAATAACAAAGATCAATAAGGAGTATAAGTTGATGAAGTGATTGCTAAGAATTTAATTAGCACAAAGAAAATAGAAAGTTTTAAAATGGGCAAGTTAAGTTACATTTTACAAGTCCTCTTTGTCTTATGACACCTTAAATCTAGTAGCAAAACTGTAACATCTCATTAAAAAAAAGAAATACACATACAGACAGTTGTTTCCTTTGCTAAAATACTTTGAGCATTTGGGGAATAAATGACTTGTATATTATTGTAGCATATGTGGGCCAACAACAAATTTAATGGTTAAGTCCTTAGTACCAAAAGCTTTCTTACCCATTAAACTATTATCAAAGTTTATTTCCTTTGAAACTTAAGTGATATCCTCTTGATAGAGGTATCAAGATTATTTATCTTTTTCTTTCTTAGTTATTACGCAGTTCAGTTCTTCTCTAGAGGAAGCCTAAAGAAACATCTGCATTGAAATAAATTTATCAGGTTATTTATTCATTCAACAAAACCTTGAAGTACTACATGCTAGGCCCTATGCTATATAGAAGAGACCACAATGTTGAGAAAAAAGACAACAATGTTTGTTCTTTTTGAGTTTCCAGCTGGGAATTTTAATATCCCTGATGTCATTCTCTCCAGCTAAGGGTTTTCACTAAAAGTTAGACCATAACTTCCTGGTCAGTTACAGAGAATAGTGCGCAGATGAAATTTGGGAAGAAACAGTCTGGAATGTCAGTTAGGACTAAAACATTATAGTCATGACATCATCTTCTCCTTTTTGCAAAATTACTTTTCTTAATGAATTCTGCTGAGAGGAGTCAACTTGGTTATTTGTCTTCTAACAGAAATCCCACAGTGAAATGCTGGAAACTATTATGTGTGGACATTAAAACTCGGTGCCAAAGTAAAGAGGATAGAAGAAAATCCTTTTTTGAACGTTCATTTTAAAAAAAAAAATTAAAGCAGAATAGAGAAAAATGAAAAATGAATTTGGTGCCTAATAGAGGGGAAATTATGAATATTTGTTCAGTCCTTCAATAAAAGGGGTCTGCTCTGCTTAGTTCTCAGGAGGTCATAATGAACAGGCAGGGGATGTGTAGAGCCACAAAATGTTAATTCAGCTACCAGTCCCTTTTAAATAGTTGCTGGCCATGCAAAATTTACTTGCCTTCAAAATGCTCTGTCCAGCTAGCTAGGAAACACTGAAACGTTCACCAAAAGACTGTTCAAGACTCTCAGAGGAGCACAAGTGGGAGGAGTTCAACCAAGAGGAGATAGCTTTTTGAACAGGTCTTGTAAAATGAATGGCTCGTGATGAAAGAATGGCATTTTCTAGTCAAGGGAACCTTGCAAACACAGGGAGAACAGCGTCAAAGCAAGAGCGTGTTCTGGAGGTGCATTTGACTACAGCCTGCCGAATGTGGGAGGCCTGTCACTGGAAACAGCACTGAGGGCAGGGGTGAGCTGGTGGGTAGAGAGGCCTCCTCAGGACCGTGAGTCTCACCCACAAGCGGTGCAGAGCCGTGGAAAGCAGTAAAGAGGGTGACTTAAGGCAAGTTGGGCAGCAGTGGTGTGTGGACTTGGAGAAGAGAAACTTGGAGAGCAGTTCAGAGCTATTGCTAGAGACTGAAGCTTTGAGAATCTGAGAGCAGCTGGGAGGGAAGGAATGCACGTTAGAGCAGCAATAGAATTTAAAGGCCGTGATAACCCGTTAAGATGCAGGATGAAGGAAGAGGTGACGTGTCAAAAGAATTCCAAGTTCCAGTGTGGAAACGGATTGGCAGCTGCTCTGTAACTTAGACAAAGGCCCACAAGTCAGAAGTGGGTTTTGTGGAGGAAAGATGGGAGCTAGGATGGGACCTGCTGGGTTTGAGGTCTCTGGGTTATCTGAGCAGGTGTGCGCATTCGGCGATGGGAATGCAGGGCGTTTGTTCAGAAAATAGAAGGTAAAGATTTGGGAGCCTTCAGCATTTGGGGTGGTACCTAATCAGGTTAGTGAGCAATGAAGTCTATCTCTATTTCAAGAGAATAAAACATGTAGAGGAAAGAACCCTGGGGACGTTTTAGAAGGAGGGACGTGTGTGTTAGGACTAAAGTTAGAAAGATCTCTGGTAAGTTAAAAAGTGAAAAAAATTAAGAACTATTAGAACTTGTTATTTAGAAATTGATAGAAGAATCAGACTGACAAAAATTCAATCACCGAGCTTTGGTTTGATGGGATTTTGACAGTGACAAGAGGCTGAGTGTGCATCTGATCACTAAGTGAGTGAGTGCAGAGGCACTTGTGCTGGATCATTCTATTCAAAGAGAAAGGCCCCTGGGAATAAGAAGCATGCACTGGATAAGGGAGAATTGTCCAGTCATCATCTCCTGTGACCAGACACTATGCTAGGTACTGTCAGTAGAGCAGTAAATAAAGTAAAGCTTCTTCTTTGGAGGCGCTCTCATTCTAGTGGGTAGGGCAGGGGTGGGGTGGGGGTGTATAGTCCAGAAACGACAGCGGTCTAGAGTAGTGACTCTGGGAAATAGAGCAGGGAATGGTCCTAAAATAGGGTAGTCTGGGCAGGCGTCCCTAGTGACGGTGTCACTGGGCAGAGACCCGGAATGAAAGAGTGATCCATTGCAGACAGACACCGTGAAAGAGTAATTTTTTTCTTCACACATCATTAATTTCTCATTTATTGAATAATCTTTCTGTTCTTTTCTTTAGGCACTGTCAGGAGATTCCTAGAGATTCATGGGGAGTCGATTGAAAAAGTAGTATTTGCTGTCTCTGAACTTGAAGAGGTATTTTGCTAATTATGTTGCATTGTTTAAATATTATTTTCATTTGTGTTTACTTTTGTCTCACAACTATTATTTCCTGAATTGCCAACCAGCAAATCTTTTTACCCGTGTATGTATTAGACAGTGAACTTCACTGTCATCTGCTGGAAAAGACTGTCTTAGCTACTCAAAGCACGTCAAGAAAGGGCATCTTGTTGATATTTTTCACTGCTGAATGGTTGTCACCTAGTGACACCTTGCCAAGGGAGCAGTGCCTTGTGGTTCATTTCGTTAGCTCTCCAGGCATCGCCTATGACCTCAGCACTGCGGGCCCCGACAGCAAAACCAGAAAGCCACAGTGAGTGGCAAAGTTTGGCATTTTGTCTGACCTGGAAAGAAACAGGTGGCAACCGAGCCGAGTGGCCGGCGCTGAGCAAGTTGTTCGGTTCATTCCTTGTTGGGTGTGGTCCGTTTAGTGTGATTCCATTTAATTTAGAGCCAGTTTAGAAAACTCTGACATTTTTTGTATTTTTTTTTTTCAATTTATTAAGCTGCCTGTATTATTTCTGTCAGTTGCGTGTCCACAGACACATTACTTAACCTTCCCTGTGCTGTAGGAATATTAGCACACTTCCATCACAAGAGCGTTGTGATAGATTAATTAATGCATATGAAATATCCATTCAAGGTACATATAACTGCAGACATGAGCTAACATGCTTTTGAATTTGCTAAAATAACACACATTTGCTTTGCTTGCTATCCCTTCTTGTTTCACCTGGCTTGTCTATTCGTTTACTAGGTTCTAGGGCCACCCCAGTGACTAGGTCACCGTCCTTGCTCCTCCTGGGGAACAGAGAAGAGTTCCTTACCATCAGTATATTTAAAAAAAGGTTATTAAAATTTATCATCTAGGGTCATTGCACTCTTTTTTAAAAGCCACTTATGAATAATTTATTGAAGAATAGAGAGATAATGGAAAACATTTTTATTAGGCATTCAGTAGAATGTAAACATAACAAACCTCTTTGTATCAAGTAAATTTTGTTGCACAACATCATGAATGATGAAGGGAGTCTGGCAGTTCTAAAAAAGCCAGATTCCTCTTAGATATCTGCAGAAGAGCTTTGAAAACAGAGGTCCACACAGACACTTATACTTGAATGTTAGGATCACTTTATTCATAATAACCAAAAAGTAGAAACAACTCAAATGTTTTTCACCGACCAACTGATGAAATGATAAACAAAATGTGGTATATACATTTAATGGAATACTATTAAGCCATAAAAAGGAATGAAATATTGATTCATTCTACAATGTGGGTGAGCCTTGAAAACATTATGCTAAGTGAAAGAAGCCAGTAACAAAAGGCCACAAATGCATTCTGTTTTTATAAAATGTTCAGAATAAGCAAATCCATAGAGACAAAGGGTAAATTAGTGGTTGCCAGAGACTGGGAGTGGGGAGAATGGGTTATGACTTAACTAAGGACTATAAGTTTTCTTTGGGGATGATGAAAATGTTCTGAAATTAGATAGTGGTAGTGATTCCACAGCTCTGAATATACTAAAAACCACTAAATTGCATACTTTAAGAGGGTAAATTTTATGGTATGTGAATTGTCTCTAAGTATTTTATAAAAGGCTGCAGAGATCACATCTCCAGCCTTACCTACCTTGAAAAAGATGTTACAGCGCTGTGGGTGATACAGTAAGAAAACAGTGGGTAATGTTTTAAATGACTTCATTGCTCTTGCAAGCAATTCCATCTTTCCTTTGGTTTTAGTCATTTTTAGGAGAGTTGGGAATAATGGATGCATACAGATAAAATAATTCATAGGATGATGAAAAACCAAAATGCTTCAAGAGACAAGAAAAATAAGAGCATTAAATGCCTATCATGAGTTTATGCATGAGTCCAGTGGGCCAACCTGCAGAGAAATAAGATGGAATGAGTTTTATTCTGTTTTTTGGTTTTTTTTTTAAGTAAAATTTCTTTTTTCTTTGAAAACCTCTAAGAATAAGTCATGAGTAAAAATCCTTCAAAAGTAATTTGAACTGCTTAAAAAAAAATCTCAAAAACTAAAGGCTGATCAAATGGACCCTGATAGCACCCTGAGGCTCAGAGGTAGCCTGAGCTGAATCTTGGATGACAGGTGTGGAGGACAGTGAGGGCTGGGGCAGGGGCAGGTGTAGCAGGATAGTGCCTTCAGGTGGAGAGGCCAGAGTGGCGTCCTGTCTACCTTGACTAGCTCACAGCATCCTGACTTTAACACCAGCAGTGACTGAGGGGCCAGACGGTGTCTGGCCTGAGCACAGAAGGCTGAAGGCCTCATGCTCGACGGCACTGTCCTCAGAGTGCTGGGAGCAGCTCCAAGCTCTGCAGGTGCTGCCTCACTTTGCTATTTTTCACAGAATGTTTTGCTTTTCTGACACAGGCTACTTACCAAAAGCTGCTACCTCTGTACTTCCCAAGGTCACTAAAAGAAGAGAGTCGGTCATTTCCATCCCTACCTGCAGACATTGGGAATGCAGAAGGCGAGCCCGTGGTGCCTGAACGGCAGATAAGAATAAGCGAGAAGCCGGGCGCGCCAGAGGGTGAGTGCCGCATTTCTTAACTTCCCTCTGAAGGACGCCACGGGGCCTGTAAGACACTGGCCACAGAAGAAGCAAGAGGTTCAGCTTGACCTCTGGGAGGCTGTCTGTTATGTGACACTAAGGTCCAGACCACTCAGATGATCTTAGAGTCTCATTCTTATTAAGGTTTATCCTTGGTAGGTGATGTCAAGTTTCTGTGAAGCGGTGGCGATGCGGAGGTGAATGTAACAACTTTGTCATTCTCATGAAGCTTACGGTTTTGTGCAGGACACTGTTGAGACAGTAGTCCAAGGCCATTGTCAGCTTAAATTATAAACCCCTTCAACAGTGTCCTCTACTAACATTAACTACTAAGACCAGAATAGAGCCACTGGTCCTGTTGTTCTCGGTTACATATGCAGGTAGATTGAAGCAGTGGGTGGGACATGCAGGGAAGCGTCCCTTTGAATCACTGTACCACAGCTTACAGTGAGCTTTATGGTTACACGTTGAAGGTTGTAAGTCCTTTCTGTGGAGACATGGTTATTAATATCAATGCTGGCACTTGATCTTGAAATTTAGCAACTTAGGAACTGCTGTGAGCTCTTTTACATGAGCATCAAGTTAAAATCTGTGGAAGACTCATCACGTGGGAACAACTATAAACGGGGTAGCATTTGGAAATGTCTGGACCAAGCTTTGCTGGATGGGTGTCTGTGCTCTTTAGGGAGCCCCCAGGACAGCACTCCTTAAGCTATGCCCAGAGTCATTTGGAAGCCCCGTCATTGTGACCACACTGTAGGATGTCATTTTCCCAAGTGCATTTTACCTGACAAGGAATCGCAAATGGCAGGTGGATCTGTGATGGTGGCAGAGCTGTGCAGAGGAGGAGGCCACGGGCCAGAGTGCCTTCCACCCTCCATTCTCAAAGAGTGCTTGATTTTCAGAAGGTGGACTAGTGCCTTTTGGGGCAAAATGGATAGATCTTGAGGTGATTATGCTAAGTGAAACATTTCAGAAAATGTAAAACAGTTACCGGATGGGCTGACACATTTATGAAATATAAATAACCAAAGAGGACAAACCAACGAAACAACAATAATAAATCTTAGAGTCTGTGAATAATGTATGGTTACCCAGTGATGGGGAGGGGTGGGGAAGGAAGGGCAGGAGCAGGGTGTGGTGCAGGAGAGGTGGTGGAGGGCGAGGGACATGCATATGGTGGGGGTGTCAAGTTGGACTCCCAAAATTTCAGTTTTGTAAACTAGTGGTAAATCAGTAAAACGTTTTTTTAAAAGGTAACTTGCATTCTAGCTCAGAAAATAGTATCACATCATCGATGCAGACCTCTGTGTTCATAAATATTTCTAATAAGAATGTTAAATATGTTAAAAGAGATGTAACATCAGCTTTACTTAAGAGATTAAAAGAAGGTTCTTTCATGGATATTGTCTCATGAAAGCAGACTCTTGGGAGTCACAGCCTGAGGAGCAGCCGGAAGGCCCACCGCATTGGGCTTCAGGTGGTCACGTGGCCTGGGGAGCTCCACTTGGCCCATTGGGTTTTTGGGGGGTTTTTTGTTTGTTTTAATTTCAAACTGGTAGGCAGTGGAGACCACTGAGAGAAGCTCCATCCCTAGCAAAATAAAATGTTCCTTTGGGTAAATCAGGAAATTGACTTGTTCACTTGTGGTATGAACCAGGATTGTTAAGGACCAGCATGGTTGTCTAGGCATGACCAGCCCAGAAAGCAACACGCCAGTTAGAATCAGGCGTATCTCAGTGAGTGTGAGACATTCCCTGTCACCCTGACCCTGGTCCCTCCGGTTTCCTTCGAGGTCGCCATGCAGAAGGACTGGGGTGGATGTGCCAGTCCGTCTGAACAAAAGCTCCCAAACATTTCTTCTTTGATCACTTTTGTTAGATACTGTGCTATGATCCACCTTTAAATCCACATATAATGTAATTACTTCCATTTCGTTGCTTAAGATCACATTCTGATACTTCACTGTTATACCCAGGTCACTGTGACACTTTGATGTATTTCTCACACTTCTGTCCCACATGCACAAGCGGTTTCCTCACTTCATTTCTTCAGAGGCCTGAATCTGATTTCGCTTTCATTCTGAAAGATAATCTTAACCCCGGTGCCTTACCTCGCAGTCCTGCCTGTGCAGCACCCACAGGCTGTTCACAGCATTTATTGTCAAGTCTTGTCATCCACTCTGTGCTGATAGTATTTTTGTTACAGACAGCCAAGAAGAGGAGGATGAAGGCTTGGGGGTCGATCTCTCATTCATTGGCTCCCATGCTTTTGCTCGAATGGAAGGAGATATTGACAAGAAGAGAAGACTAATCCTCCAGGGACAGCTGTCAGAGGCGGCCCTGCAGAAGCAACACCAGAGAAAGTAAGGCTGACGGGACATGAGATAAAAGATCGCATCTCATGTCTGCTCAGTGATCTCCGTGCAGCGTGTCCCGATTTATTCTCCATGACGTTCCAGTGCAGAAAAAATCATCCCCATTTTGTAGATGCCAATCCTCAAGGTTAAGTGACTTATCAGTGGTCACAGTTCGTGTCTGGTAGAGCCAGTGTCAGATGCATATCTGATTTCTGAGCTCCTACTCTCTCTCCTATAGCTGGAGGATAATCTCTGCGTGAGATTATATTCTAGAAGGGTCTAGGGAAAGGCAGTTTCAAAGCACTACTTAACATTACTATGTTCATAATTATTAAAGTTTGTTCTTTAAGTTTTATTAAATTTACAAAAAGCTTTACTTCTCCCTGATTTATCCCAAGGACCTTATAAGACCATTGTCTCAGGTACTTTATAAAGCAATTCTGAATAAATCCTTTTTAAAACATAAAGGAAAACAGCTTTTGTGCTTCTAGATAAGCTTTTCCAAAGACAACAGTCCTTGGACAGCTACTTGCTTTTCAAAAAGTTTTAAGGGAAAAAAAAAAGAATCACAAACTATAAGTGGTCCCTGCCATCCAGTACCTTACAGGTTGGTTGAGAACATCTCGCCGGGTTGATGTGAATGTAAAATTAGACAACGGGATGCGCTTGGCACTGCACCTGCTGCTTAACAAGTCTTTCATATTGGCCACTGCCATTCTCTTCAGTCTGGGCAAATTATGCCATCTTATCTGTGAGCCTCAGTACTGGCCAGCCTTGTCTGGCAGCATACTCTCCTCCTTCAGCCCCTGCGGATCCTCCAGGTCTCTGCAGAGTTTTCAGTCTTCATTTTATTCTAACTTTATTTTTAGAGATAAAGCAAATTACCACGAGGGGGCACCAATGACTAGCTTTTCCGGAAGTAATCCCAATCACCTGACGGTTTCAGTGGATCCTGTGCTTGACCAAGTGTAAAAATCTTCTGGCAAACATTTTTCTTTAACTACAGTGACTGGGCCTCCCTTCCAGTCTGGGACTTTGGCATCTATATTTATTTTAAGGCTTTGTCACATCCTGGTTCACACCTGGCTGGATTTGAGTACTTTTGTCCTGGGGTACTGATCCTCCGACTGTTTGGGCTCGGGTCCTCTTTGCACACTTAAAAGTTATTGAGAACCTCAAAGAGCTTATGTTTACATGGGTTTTATCGAGCAGCATTTATCATTTGAGAAATAATTTATTATTTGTTTTAAAATGACCCAGCATTTTTTAATGAAGAATAACTATTTTAAAGTTTAGTGAGAGGAACGTCACTGTTCTATACTTTTGCAAATCTTTTAATGTTTGGCTTCATAAAAGAAAGTTGGTTTCTGATGTCAGCATTCAAATTATTTCTGTAACTTGTTGGGGGTAAATTATATAGAGAAAATCCAGCCTCATTCAGATATATAATTGGAAAAGGGAGATATATTTTAATAGTCGCTTCAGATAATTAGGGATATTCTTCTTGATGTTCACTGTAAAATGATAGATGGGACTTTCTTAAAGTTTAGCTGAAACATGGAATTGCAAATCATATCCATGAATTTTTGTAGTAAAATATGTTGCTCTCTTCACTTTAAATATATTTTTAATAGGAATTTACAGCGGGAATTTATAACATCATAAATCATGTTTTAGGTAATATTTACTGAATAAATCACATCTTTCGATACTGACATATTTCATTACACAATATTAAAAATAAGTTTGTTATTGTCACCACTGATGTTATCAGAAAGGTCTTTAAGTGTTAGAAATTGTAAGCTTTTGGTATAATTTTCAAAAATTACATATTTTTTACAGGCCCATGCTTTGTCGTTATGAACAAATAACGTTGACTATTTTTCTTGAAATGACAGGGTCACCATTCATTTTTGAGAATACATCAAAAATGTATAGATGGCCAGATATTCCTGTTGAGTAACCAGTTTGTTTGCTACTTATCCTTCAGTGTAAACATGGTGTTCCATGAAAGAAGGCAGCTAATTTAGCTCACAAATCAATCACATAGTGCTTTTTCTTTCAAATCAGCCTCATTTTTCAGAATCCATGCTTTAGCATTCTTCCCATTTTTTTAACACATTAATATTTAATATTCCCAAGGATTGATTTAATAAAATTAATATTTTTTGCTTCCTCCTCATATAAGCTTTTTAATGAAACTGGCTTTTCTTCCCTTTATTTGGCAATGAAGAACACAATGACTACTGTGTGGTCTATTGCCACCACCTCGATTCATGCTAAGACTCCAGTAGTTTATCCCACATTTGCTTTTGCAACATCAGTGCAAACACCAGCACAGAGAAAGAGGCAAATGATACTTCAGTATTATTCTGAAAATAGGTTTGGTTTTGCAAATTTGTAAGGTAGCTGTTGACACATACATAGGTAAGTAAGATAGTGTCTCCCTTCTGGAAATTCATGAAGGAGCCGCACTGCCTTCAAATGCCAGAGTATGTCTGCACAGCACAGAATTGCAGATCTGGGGAGGAGGCTTTGGCCCCCAAAGCCTGAACTGAGAAGCAAAGGATTGATATCTCTGCCACTCATGCCCCTTGAATGATGGGCTCCATCTGAGTCCAAAGATCTTGGGATTTCCTAGCCCAGTGTCTGTAATGATTAAAGACGAGGCCTTGTCTTCTGTCTATATGGAATAACACTTCAGACTAATAACTGTGACTCAAAAGTGTGACTCAGGAAACCAGAGACCCTTTCAGGAACCAGTGAGACCAAAACTGTTTTTATAATGTTACTAAGACTTAACTTGCACTTTTCATTCTTATCCTCACAGTGTTCAGTTGAGCTTTGCAAAAACTACTTAATGTGTGATATTGCAGGAGATTAAATGAAGAAGCAGATCATGTAGGAGTCAAAAACTGAAGGAATTTGTAGAATGTAAAAGAATGTGACTTTCTCCCTAAATATAGCTTTTGTCATGAAGTCCCATGTGTTCACAATAATAGGATATTTAGTTTTTAAGTTAATAGATAATTGTTTTTCAAAATTTCTGGTTTTATTTCTAATAAGAGGGTGAATATTGGTGGTTAGAAATGACATAGCTGAGCTGTTCTCTGGGTATGCTACGTATTTAAGATTATAGGTTGTAATTGATTTTCAAGTTTACTCATCTCTCTCTAAATCAGACTTGCATTTACACATGTGGACTGTGGTTTCTGTGTTAGTTGGTCAAGTTGAACAAATGATAAAACTTTATCTCTGAGGGAAGTAAGTAGGTTTTTGATGGGTAGTAGCTTTTCGAAAGCCTTCAATTCTTCCATCAGTAACAAAACTAAAAGGTCACATGGATTGGCTAAAGGATTAGATCATTCCTTCCATAGCACTGCCTTGCCACATCAGTGTCTTTTTACAATAATTCTTTTGAACATCTGAAAAAAATTAGACACGTCTAATTCTTGCTAGATGTGACATTGATTTGGGTAGATCATAAGATGGAAGTTAACTTACTTAGAAAAATTAGAAAGTAACTAGATTTTTTTTTCAAAGATAGAACTTTTAAAATTCTTCATTATTTTGCAGTCACTTTTTTTCTTTCTTGTTAGAATTTCTTGATTGGCTTAAGATCCAGTTGTCTGTAACTCTTATGTCATTTCTCACAGTAAAAGCTTTATCTCATGCTCTGAAATGAGCCCTTAAGTGAGGTGCTGAACCAGGTAATACAGTAACATGCAGACAAAGTGCCACCCCAGCCTTCGTGGTGTTAGGTCTTGCAGAAGAGAGAAATGGTACACTAATTATTAAATGAACAATTTTTTTAAATTACAAGCAAGAGGGGCAATAAAAGTCTAACAAGTCCAGTGGGGGGCAGTTGCATGAGGTCAAGAACGGCATATGAATGCCAAAGCTAGAATTTTCCCTGGGCTTTGGGTTTATTTGTTTTTTGGTTATTTTTAAATTTATTTAGCCATACAAGAACCGGGGTACAGGCCAGATGCGCGGGAGGGTGAGAGGATTCACCGGAGACAGAGCGGGGCGGGGAGCAGAACAGGCAGACTGACGAAATACACTGCTGAGGGGAGCAGCGGGCAAGACAGGAGAGATCTGCTGCGCCATGTGGGACCCTCGCCAGCCAGCTGGGATCGAACTGGCGCTGCAGAGGCTGCGGACAGCCTCACAATGTCACAGCACGGCGCTCAACCACCAGGGGAGGCCCTGAGCTTTTGGTTTTACATACGTGGGTTAGTTGTTGGCCTGTGTGACTCATGCAGGGTAAGTTCTCTTTCAGCCTTGAGCCATGTGGGCAAATGGCAGTTGATTAATTGGGAGCGTCGACTCCCAGTAGCACTGCGAGGACAGCACCCAGCCTCAGTGGCGACGACCTGTTAAAGAAACCGCAGGTTTCCTGCTGCTTGGAAAGCAAAATGTTCCTGGTTGACGTGATTTGGTGGCTTATATTATGGCTCTGGGAACGCTAATACCATTAATTGATATGGAAAAGTTTTTGAACATTTCCCAAACCCCAAAATAACCTACCAAATCATACAAGTAGGAAATTCTACTTAGTGATAATGAAAAAAACCTGTACTCAGCATCGTGCCTCCACCCAGTCTACTCTTGCTGCCATTGTGACGCGTCTCTGCGACTGTGTAACCGGGAGTGCTGTATTTTATCCATCAAGTAACAGAAATTTGTTTATTTAGAATAAGCTATAGGAAAATGAGGGGCTATTTTGAATTGATACTTTCTTTTTTCTGGTTTGGGTATGATTGTTGGGTTGGAATGAAAGATTGCATCTTGAAAAAACTCAAACTGTGGCAAAATAAAAGGTGCCATGCATAAGAGCTGCAATGGAAATTTTTTAATATTTCTTGAGAGGATGAGGCAAACAAGGAAAGCACTGTCTTTGCTCAAGAGAAGATAAAGCTGACACCTGCTTTTACTTTCTCCTCCTAAATATAAGTTTAGAAGAAGAAATCCTGTGTTATGAAAACATTAACAAGGATGTAAAGTAATGGGATTTCATTAATAAATAATCTTATGCCAAAAAATACTTTGATATAGAAGAAAATGTGACTAAATAATCAAATTAGCCTTCCATATTGCAACAACCTCTATGAGAGTCAAGGGGAATTAATCCTAGGAGTAGCTGGATGAAGATGCAGCCGTGATTTGTTGCCTTCAAATTCATTCCAGGCCCCTCCAACCAGGAACATCGCTGGTTTTTCCACAGTAACTCCAAACCTTTCTTGAAACGTAAAACCTTTAAGAAGCTGATGTAAACTATTGGCTAAATCATAAAACTATTAGAAAATAGTACACGCATCTAGAGATTTAGATAAATAACCTAGGAAATGAATCCAGGTGAAAATCCAGAGTAGCGTGTATGAGCAAAGAGCACTGCAATGAAAAGGGTCTTTTCTTGGGACGGCGGGGGGGGGGGGGGGGGGGATGGTCTTTTCTTGACGGGCAGATTGTATCCTAAACCAATATTAAAAGCTGTTGTCTCTGACTTTTCAGTTCCCACAGATGGGCACATTTCCAAATTTCAAAAGGCAAACTGTATACCAAGTGTATTTTTCTACAATCAGTAACATTCTCTATTGTTACCACCTGTTGATTGTAAACCGTTTGTATTGGACTTCCTGTCGTGGACCCTCAGTGGCGTGGCTGCACTTTATGGCTGATAGGTGCCCCACTTAAGCACCCTTTTGCAGACCAGGGAACTGTGGTTCATGGGGCTGAAGCAGCTGCACAGAAAGTGACAGGATGGGGACCCAAGTCTCCCCTCTCCTGGTTTTTTGATTGTTTTTTAATTTTGTGGGCTGCTGCCATCTATGACTTAGATGCCTCAGGATTATTTTTGATAGAGTCAGGTACCTTGAAAGTTTTTTGGTTTCCACATCAAATAAGTGGCAATTTGAATTTTAAGAAAGGCATATGAAACAATAGAAAAATGTGTGGACCTTTCCAGAAACCTTAATGTAACTTCACATTCAACTCTACCATTAATGGATGGGTAATTCTAGGATTAACTCAGCATTTGCAGGTCATTTCTCTACTTTGAGATCATGAACATCCTTTCCAGCTTTAAAATCCATAGTCAAAGCTAAAGTACAGTCCCTTTGATCTGGTATAGGGGGCTTTAGCACCACTCATTGACCAGCCATTAATGTACCTAGGCTTTCCAGATGATATCACCACATTCTTTTGTGGCCCCATGTAACATGTGCAACAGTCCCTGTTTTTCTTCTGAATAGTGAGCTCTTGAGGCCAGTGACATTATCTGTTCATGAGAGTATTCTCAATACCCATCATGTAGTGAGCACAGAATAAGTCTTCGTTGAATGAGTGAGCACTGCTTTCTCCGTCTATATTTTTTTACTAAAGGAAAGCAACAGCATTTAAAAATGATCTTACTTTGAACACTTGGTTTCTTACCCATTTATCTGAGTAGTTTTCATCTGATCATAAAAGATGTTTTAAATCTTTTAATAGGAACATCTTCCTTTCACAGTGTTTGTGTTAATTTTATCACTAATACATAGAGATTCCGTCTATTACATAACAGCTTCTTTGACTCCTTCCTCAATATAATGAAACATCAGTTCTTTAGGAACAGGGAAAGAACAGATTCCATTTGTAATGCAAGATACAGGGGTATGTTGTAATAATTTTATCCCTTATTTCTCTAGTTATAATCGCTGGTTATGTCAAGCAAGGTCTGAGGATCTGTCCGATATTGCTTCTCTAAAAGCCTTATACCAAACAGGTGAGTTGTTCTCAGTAGCATGCTGTTGGAGACTTCCGTTTCTCCAGTTTTGCCCACTTATCTATGAATAAACTCTTTTGTACTAATGAGGATAGTTTTTGCTTGTTGTAAAGATGTTTAAAATAACATCTCAACCCATAATATTTTCAACTTGTAGTTGTACATTGATTAACTTCATTTCTTCTTAGTGTCCTTTTTCATACCTTTTAAAATTCCTTTCCTGCCTTTGGAAGTAACATATATTTGCTGTGTAAGTTCAGTCCTTACATAAATGTATATTGACATAGACAATTCTCAGATTACCACTCTATCTCCATTATATTTCTTTTACAAACACTAGTTGTTAATTTTCAGATTTATAAAAAGATCTTTGCCCTGCGAACTTACCTTTGACTGACCCTAATTTAAAACCTGTAAGAGACCTTATCTTAAAAGTGAGGGCAGGGCCTCCCTGGTGGCGCAGCGGTTGAGCGCTGGGTTACGAAGCTGCACGCAGCCTCTGCAGCGCCGGTTCGATCCCCGGCTGCTCCCCGGCCACCGGAGGAGGGTCCCACATGGCGCGCAGACCTCTCCTGCCGCCTGCTGCTCCCCTCAGCAGTGTACTTCGGTCCTTCTGCCTGCTCTGCTCCCCGCTCTGGCTCTAGTGAATTCTCTCACCCTCCCGTGCTTCTGACTATACCCAGTGCATGTATAAACAAAACAAACAAACAAATAAAATAAATAAATAAAGCATGCCTCTAAAAAAAAAAAAGTGAGGGCAATCATCAGCACCTCATGAGGCTAAAAAAAAGTTGTTTTCCACAGAGTACACGATTTCTGAAGATGAAATTTGAGAAGCTTAATGATGCTGGTTTTCGACCTTTTACAGTGGTGTAGAATATTTTCATGGGGTAAAAGCTCAGGATAGATACTGCTTCTGGAGTGGTTTCTGGGTGCTGACTCCATCTCCTGTGTGCAGGTGTTGATAACTGTGGCCGGACAGTGATGGTGGTCGTCGGAAGGAACATTCCTGTCACATTAATAGATATGGACAAGGTAAGCCATGAAAAGGTCCTGTTTTCCAAATAATGTTCATTTTAAAAATCAATAGGATGTGAATTGGGAGTCAGGACTTCAGAATATGGATCCAACACAATCATGCGTGGCTGATGGAGTAGCAGCTCTGGTCTTTGAGTTAGTGATCATCATTTCGGTAAGTTAGGGATTTACTTTTGTTCTGTAGGAGACACAAAAATACTGGGATAGCAAAATTTGATCTCTCAAAATGCAGCCGCTTTGTTTTGGATATAACTGTCAAATTTGGGGTTGGAATCATTCCAGTTGTACTTACAGTCAAATTCTGCCTTTCTTAAAAAGAAACCAGCTCTTGAATAGCTATGAGAAAAGAAGAAATCAGGGTAGTTAACTCAAGAAGGCATAATTCCATAATTCTTTCATTTAGAGGCAAAGGACAGAAATAGATGATTCATAGAAGTGATATAATTGGTAAATAAAAGTAAGAAACGTTTAACCTGATCAGTAGTGACTAGAATAAAATATCTCTTTGTACCTTGAACATTAGCCAAAGCTTTTTTAAAAAGTAATCATTGTCATCAAAGATAAATCAAAACTAATAAAAAATGGGCACACCCATGGACCCAGTGATTCCATTCCTGAGTGTGTGCTAAGGACATATTCCGGAGTATGGAAATAGCTATAGGCCTTGAAACTGCCCAAATGGAACTGCTTGGGCAAGAGACATTTGACTTCACGGGATAAACATGTAGCTCTTCCTAGCACATTAGTTTTATTAGAAACTTAGTGCAAAAGGAAGAGAATCTCTTTAACTCGTAAATAATTCTTAACCATAGTAAAAAAAAAAAATTGTATTTCAAAATGTAAAAATGGCACAGAATTTTAAGATGAAACCCAGTTGTACCAAAGCAGAGAACTGCCTCTTGCTTAGTCCTTAGATGCCTGGTCACTGGTGTTTGGGCCTGTCGTCTTACTTACAGGCTCATTTGTAGCAAAAATTACTTAAGTGTGCATGCACAAATGGAATGGTCTGTGAGCCTTAAAATTATGGTTATGGAGACAGGTACTATAGAGAAATGTTTGCAATGTAATGCCAGTAGGATAGAAAGGGATATATTAAGTACTATATTCACTTCCCTTTTTTTTTTTTTTTTTTAAGCATAAAGATAAAAACTAGAAGTAAATATCTCAAAATGGCTTTCACAGTTCTGGGGAGAATTTTTTTTCAACTTTTTTTTTGTCATGTGGCAGTCCTTCTTGTAATGAAAAAATAAGTGGAAGATGGGAAATTTGAAGCCAAAAGTGGGAATGTTAATTGCTCTGGGGAGGGCATGCAAAATGGACAGAAAGAAGACCAGAAACAGTGTGATAATAAAAGTACATGCCTGCACTTTCATTCATGCACACAGAAAAAACTCAACTGAATGCAATTATATCATTGAAGTTCCTGTTTGTGGTCACTTGTGTTCATAATAATCAGTATGGCATTCATCCTCATCATTAATAATTGACTCAGTAAGAACATATACCCTGCATTTGATTTTGGTGTGCTCTTGCTTGGTGTCCTGGGTATTCGTGAAGAATTACTTCAGAAAAAATAAAATGAGCTGAATTGTGTGGTCCAAACCAGGTTATAACTGAAGAGATACTGTGTTTTCTTAGTGACCCCCATCTGTGTATGCTGGAGACCTGGGGTCCTAATCCATAGTAATCCAATTGTGTTCATGCCAAGACTTCCCTGAGGAGGATGTGGAAAATAGTCTGACTGATAGTAATCCTTCACTTGGTGGGTCTTAGCTTCTTCTTTGTCGTTATTTTTAGCTAAACCTCTTGGTCATACGGGCCTTACCCAGATTGTATCGCTGCTTTGTGTTTAAAGGTTCTTGTAAATTTCATTCTTCTTGAAATGGATTAATTCTCCAAACTATCTAGGTCACATTAGATTTGAGTGTTCACAGCTCTAGAAAAGCTGCCCAGCCCGTTGCCAACTACTGACTAAACCTGTTCTCATTTTACTTCCGATCGGCATTAAAGATGCTAAGAAAACTCATAGTGAGCTATATGGGATATCATGTCCCATATAGCTGTCCTTTCACAATTACTCTTGGGTGGGTGAGAGCCATGAGTTGTTACCGCAGTAGAAACTGCAAAGACTTTTCACAGAGTTCAGGCAGAAACTTCAAGAATGATTAAAAGTCTAGAAATTTTATTTCTAAAGATTTTGATATCATTAGCTTAGAGAGTAAAAACCTAGGAAGGACCAAAGAACTCTGTCAAATATATAACGAATTATTTGAGAACATAGAGACCGTTCTCTTCCATCACTTAAAATCAGACAAAAAGAAAATATGCTGTAGCATTTATGAAAATTATTAAACTGGCTTGATTCACTCTCTTGAAAAAATCTTTTTAAAGAGAAGAGAGGCTGGGTCTAAAATGTCCATCTGCAGTACCTGAGGCGTGGATTAGCTTAATCTTCTGGGCTTTTCACTCTCTTGGACTTTGTGAAGTAGATTACTATGTAAAGGATCTTTACCTTTACTCCTGTTTTCCTCCTAGGCTCTCTTATACTTCATCCATGTCATGGATCACATCGCTGTGAAGGAGTATGTGTTAGTGTATTTTCACACACTGACCAGCGAGTACAATCACCTGGACTCCGACTTCCTGAAGAAACTCTACGACGTCGTTGATGTCAAGTTAGTTACTTTTGCAAATTACGAAGGGCCAAAAATAGCTTTTTTCTTTCCTAATATTAAATAGTAGCAAACATTGCTATATATTCTGTGAAAGGATATTTCATATAACAAAGATTGGTAAATCTTGATTAAGTAAATCATATGTATATTTTCCTCCTTTTAACTTAAGCTTTTAAAACTTTAAGAAGGACTTGGGGTCATTACCTATCTTTGCATATAAAATAATAAATACTATCTCCTATTTATATGGTATATCAAAATACATTTATAAATATTTCATTAATTATGTATTTACTTTGTCTTACCTGTAGGTAATTTTATCACATTGCCTATGAGACAGATACATTAAATAATGAAATGTTCTCTAAATTGCCTTTGACACATCACGAAAAATTAATGTCTGTGAATATATTCATATAAAGAGATAATTGTCCATAATGTTGACTGATTTTAGGTATGACTCATACTGACCCATTTTTTAATTTGAATCAGGTACAAGAGGAATTTGAAGGCTGTTTATTTTGTTCATCCAACATTTCGTTCAAAGGTACAGTTATTTTCTTTTTATTTAAATCTTGAATTTGGGTTATGAGTGGCAGCATAGTAAGATATATTTCACCATGTTAATTTTGCTGTCACTATTGTGATTACTAATTTCCTTGTTTACACTTTTTTTAAAAAAATTTATTTATGCACACAAGGATTCACCAGAGACAAACTGGAGAGTAGAACAGGCAGATTGACTGAAATACACTGCTGAAGGGAGCAGTGGTCGAGCAGGCTCTCCTCTCTGCTGCACCATGTGGGTCAGCTCCGTGGCCGGGGATCGAACTCGTGCTAGAGAGGCTGCCGATAGCTGTGTCTTAACCCCTTGCACCACCAGGGAGGCCCCTAATCCCCTTTTTATAAATGCTCTCCAGTTGTAATCCTGATGTTTTGTTTCCTTGTAACCTCTCTCTTTGTGGGTGACCCTTACAAGTTGTCCACATCTCAGTCCTTGTCCCTTCCTACTCTTCATTCATCTGAGCTCTGGTTATGTTGTTGGTCCAGAGAACACTTTCCCTTCTCTGCTTCTGATTGACTCCTGTTTCACCTTGAGATCTCAACTCAACAGTTACTTTCTATAAAATACCTTCCCTGACCAGTCCTGCAACTAGTAGGTGCGCCTGCATCCCTTAAGATGCTTTTATCTCTAAGTCTTGTTTAATTTCCTGCCTTATACGTTAGATTGAGAGATCCATGCGGCTCGGAATATAGCTGTCTTGATCCCAGCAATATCCTAGAGTCTAATTCTGTATCTGGACTTCATTAAGACACCTAGTTCTTTTACTTCTTCTAAAAATGACATCTTTCTTTCCTTATTTTCTTCCCTATTCAGCCTAAAACCCATGTTCCATCACTTCAGCCATTCTTGTTAATGCCTAAAATAAGTCGTGACCTTTTCCCTTTTCATCACACCTGCCATTAAAACCTGTTCTTGAGATAGATGATATTTGTCATACATTCCTTTGCATAAGTTTGCCTACCTCTGATCTAGAGAAAAACCGAAGATTTAGTGGTTCACTAGGTGCTTAAGGGTGAGAGGAAGGGCAGCATCACCCAAGACTCCCAAGTGGCATCAGCTGCAAGGATCATGTGTTGGAATATAAATTTGAGAGCCAACATCGAATTGAAAAAAAAAAGCAAAAACTTTAACCCTTAAATGTACTGATGAAGAAAACCGCAGACTTAGAAGCGGGCCGCTAAACCCTGGAGGAGCTCAAGTAAAAGTAAATATCAAGTGAGTAAGAGAACCAAAATAGGGCAGTGCAATGAGAGCCGGGGGATGGGGAGCCATCTCGGACAGCAGACGTGGTCATTATGTAAAGCATTGTGGAGAAACCACCGTGAGTGAGAGGTCCTCATGATTTGTGATTGAGAGATGAGTAAAGATCAGAGAGAGAATGTTTTCCACTTTGGGATCTCTTAATTGTTTACAAAATTGTTAAGTTTTCTCATCCAAGTACTGTCTTTAAAATTTACACCAAGTATATTAAGTAATTCTTTGCAAATTGCAAATTTCCTTTTGGTCTCTCAGTGTCAGAACAGCACAGTAAGTGCTAATTAGATGCTTATGGGGGTGCTGCTTGTCCAGTCAAAAAAAAATTTACAACATGTGAACAGTCAGCTGAGTGAAGGGCTTTTCGTATTCTTGGTTCAGTTAAGTTCTGATTACATGGTCCTATCAGATGATTTTCCTATCATTTTGTTTTTAGTAAATAGCTAATATTTTTCTTTTCATAGCACTTACGGAAGTAGTGCTTGAACAAAACCTCATCGTCCATTTGTTTTTGGTTCATCCAGTAGCTCTGAAATTTTTTTCTTTAATGGACACAAGCAGAATGATTAACTTGGCCCTTAGTATGTCTTTGCAAGAATGTCTACACTGACCAGTTTGATTCCGTCTATATGGGAAGTGCTCACTCATGTAATAAGGTACCAAAAAGAAACAAAATACATCTGGATCAAAAAGGAGCAAATAAAACTATTTATAGATAACATGATCATCTCTGTAGACAATTCTGTAATAGCCTCAGAAAAGATACTAGAATTAATGAGTGTCATCAAGGATTCAGGGTTTAAGATCAGTATTCAAAAATTGACTGGCTATATTAGAAACAAATAACCAGATCAAAACATAAAAAGCAATATTTACACTAGCATCAAAAACTAGCAAGTGCTTAGGGGTGAATATAATGAAAGAGGGGGAAGACTTGTGTAAAAATTAAGTTTACTGCAAAACATTAACTGGAGAAATTAAAGGAGAACTTAAAAAAAGACATGTACTTTGTGTAAAATACCATCTTAGAAGACTTTATATTGTTAAACTATCAGTATTTACTAAACCTGTAGTTTCAATTTAATCTCAGTCAGAATTCCCCCGAGCTTTTTTATACAAGTTGATTGGTCAAAATAGTAAGAATCTACAAAAGCTGAAACAACTTTGTAAAAGAATAAAGTTAAAGAACCAACACTCCCTGCATTCAAGGTTATCCTAAAGCTGAAGTACTCAAGACAGTAAAGTATTGGCATAAATGTAAACAAATGCATCAATGAATAGGATGGAGAATCCAGAAATAGACTTGTATGTATACATATGTGTATACACATGTGGGTAACTTACATTTGACACAAGTGTAAAGTCAGATCAGTGGAAAGGGATAGTCTGTTCAATAAATGATATTAGAACAATTGGAATCCATATGCAAAAAAGTGAACTTGACCCGTGTCTTGCTTCATAATCAAAACTTAATTGGAAATGAATCAAAGACCTAATTGTAAAGTGTAAAACTGTTAAACTTCTAGAAGAAAAGGCTTTGTGTCCTTGAGTAAAGCAAAGATTTTCCAGATAAAACACCAAAAGCACAACCCCTGAAAGGAATCAGACTTCATCAAAATAAAAAAACTTCTGTCTTCTTAGTGATAGTTACGATAATGAAAGGACAAACCACAAAACATTTATCTGATAAAAGACTTGTCTTTCAAGCATAGACAGAAATCTCAAAAATCAGTAATAAGGAAACAACTCAATTTAGAAGTGGGCAGATGAGGGCCTCCCTCGTGGCCTTGGCGTTAAGTCTCAGCGCTACTATTGCAAAGCCCAGAGTTTGATCCCTGGCCAGGGAGCTGACCCACATGGCGCAGTAGACCTCTCCCGTTTCCACACTCTGTCTCCGGTGAATCCTCTCACCCTCCCTGGCCTGTACCCCAGTTCTATGCAAAAATGAATAAATAAAAATCTAAAAAGAAAAGTGGGCAGAAGATTTATACCAACACTTCAAAGAAGATACACAGTTGGCCTATCAGCACATGACAAGATGTTCAGCATAGTGATTAGGAAAGTGCAAATCAGACCATACTGTGATAACCATACATGCCAGTTAGACTGGTATACCAAATCCGTGCTAATCAGAATATAAAACGTCACAAACACTTGGGAACTTAATTTGACAGTTTATTTTGAAAGTTCAACATATATTCAATATGTACCATGTGATCCAGTCATTCCTCTCGTAAGGATTTACCCCAGACAGATGAAAACGTCCACATAGAGACTGCTACACATGTGCTCATAGCAGCTTTATCTATGAGAGCCAGAAGCCAGAAGCAACTCACCTGCCATCACTGGGAGATTGAAAACCAAACTGTGGGAAAGCTGTGCAAGAGACGACTCCTCGGGAGGACGGCTGCAGCTGCGACAGCGCCGTTAGCCTCCAACTAACACACCAAGGAAAAGCCAAACAGAAAAGAGCACTCACTGTATGGTTTCATTCACGTAAAATTCTAGGGGAAAAGGATTAGGGTCAAAATAAGGGGGAGTGCAATTGTATGGGGAATATAACCAAAATGAAAATGCATACATTGTGCAAAAATGAAAAATGATGAAAGAATTATATTTAAAAAATTAAAAAAATAAAAGTGGCAAAAATATGACATCAAAAAAAAAAATTCTAGGGGACAGAGTCAAATTAATTCAATTCCTGTGTGACTGCAGAAAGCAGCGCAGGGAGGAGCGGCAGGAGGAAGCAGCTACAAGGACCCTCGGAACCTTTGGGAGTGATGGGCACGTTCATTTTCTTGATTGTGATGATTTCATTGGTATACACATGTCAGAACTTATCAAAGTGAACAGTTTAATAGGTGTACTTTATTGTGTATTAATAATGTTTCCATGAAGCTATAAATGCAACGAGATACCTTTGCGCTACCACGATAATGGATAAAATTTAAGGCTCACAATGCAAAAGTGCTGGCATGGGGAGCCCCTGAAATTCTCCGTAAGTGGGAAAGTGAAGCTGTCCAAACACTTTGAGGAAAATTACAATTTCTTGTACACTAAGCATATACCTTATCTGTGACCCAGCAGTTTGACTGCTAGTATTTACTCAAGTGACATGAAAGCATATGCACATAGAAAAGAATATTCACAGCAGCTTTAGTCATAGCAGCCAACGGCTGGAAGCAGCCCAGATGGCCTTCAACAGGATGATGAATAACTAGACTAGGGAATATTCTTTCATGGGGTATTACTTGGCAATAAAGGAGAACACCCTGATACATGCACCAGCATGGAAGAATCTCCAAAACTTTATGCTAAGGGAAAGAAGCCATCGTGAAAGAGTCACTGTGTGATTACATTCCTTTGAGATACTGGAGTGAGCAAAATTAACCCCTGGAAGGAAAAAAATCCAAGCAGCATTGCCTCTGAGGAGAGGGGCATCAGGGGCGAGAAACATGAGGAGCTTTCTGCGATGATGAAAATAGTTATCTCAACAGGAGTTTGTTTGCATTTGTCTGAACAGCAAAAGGAGACTTAAAATCTGCATTTCATCAAATATAAATTTTATAGCAAAGAAACTGAACAAAAATGAACTCTAGTTATAAAGATATGAGTGTCATAATCAGGGGAAATTTCCTGGTGTCTGCAGTTTACTCTGAAATGGCAGTCAGAGCGTAAGCTGGATTAATACATGGCCAGAGGGACGCAGTGTGATGAAGGAAATATAAGGAAAATGTTCACGCTTGTCTGAGGAGTGGCTGTCCTGGTGTCTACTGTAAACATCCTTCAACTGTAGTGAATGTTTTCGTAATAATTTTTTTTTCAATGGAAAAAACTTTCTTCTTTCTCTCACAAGTTCAGCCTTACCAGAAGAGTATCCCTTTGTAACCCCACTTATAAAAATACACAGCCACTGCATGCTGTATATTAGAAGGTTAATAACTCCCCTTCCAATGCCACTGATGGATGGCGTTACCAGAGTGTCAAGCCACAAGTCTTGGCTGTCACATCGGCTGGGAGGCTTAAGGAATCAGTGCAAAGGGCAGGTTGGGAGAGGCTGAAGACCAGATGTACTAAGTGAGAGCCATTACATTACGTCTCCATAATATTTTGGGTTGGGGAAAATAAAAGAACTGAAAGACTAAATTACCCCAGGCATAATAAAACCCATCATTGTTTTATACTAAGTGAAAACTGTAAATGGAGTATTCTTGGTTATAAATAATGAGATGAAATCAAGAGATAATAAAAACCATCACCTCACACAGTTCTAATTTCCATACTTCTGAGATCATTTCCAGGCCCCTCTATCCAACGTGTTAATAAATTGACTGCTCATATAAATCACTCATGCTTTTCCTTTGAAGTTTACTAACAGAATGCACACAAGCAGAGTTTCAGCCCGCTGTGGAGCCTGGTGCTGGGCGATGGCTTGAGTGCACATGTATGTGAACAGGCTTCTCCTGGCTTAGAGTGTTCTGTGACCCTGTGCTCTTGGCTTTGCATTTGTGAGTAATTGGGTGAAAGAATCTCTAGATTCATAAAATGCCACAGCAGTCCTTCAAATTTTTAATTTTCTTCAGTTTTTTAAAATAGATACTAAATATTTCAACTTTATCTAAACTAAGGAATATTTATAACTTATTCCAAATAATTGAAAATTACAAGCTGAGCTGCATGAAACCAAAATGCAGAAAAGTGGGGCCTGTGCTCAGGGGTCTCTCTCCACAGCAACAGCAAAAATGGAGCCGAGTTTGCACTTCTGGCTGCTGAGTCCTTTTCTCCTGATTTCTGCTATGTCCTGGAGAATGTAAAGGAGGCCTTGGGAGAAAATGCAAGAGAGAAATGGGTTTCTCTTTCAAATATTGCACATTCAAGGTTGTGGCCTGTTCTTCCCCAACCAAACCTTCTCTTTGAATGACCCATTGCACCCCACCCTGTCAGTATGGTCAGCATATTCAAGAGTGCTTACTAAATTATAAAATGGGGCCTCCCTGGTGGTGCAGGGGTTAAAGACAGTGCTATCAAACTATTGCCAGCCACTGCAGCAACAGTTTGATCTCTGACCGGCCAGGGAGCAATACACATCGTGCAGCAGACCACTCCTGTCTCGCCCGCTGCTCGCTTCAGCAGTGTATTTCAGCCATTCTGCCTGTTCTGCTCCCTACTCTCTCTGATGAATCCTCTCACACCCCCTCCCCACATATACCTCTGGCTTACACCCCAGTTCTTGTATGCATAAATAAATAAATCTTTAAAAACAAACAAAATAAAATTATAAAATGAGGAGGGATCTTAAAAATCATTTAGGTCTAAGTTGTTCATTTTAGAGAGGAAGTAACAGACCCAGATTGCAGCACAGTTTATTTTTATTATAGAAGGAATATTAGGCTGTCCCCAAATAGTATTAAAGTACCAAGTCCAGAAACTCTAATTTCTCCATTTGTTAAATCTTTCAACACATCCTAAATTCCTTACTTTTTATGTCAGACATTAATTATACCGTATGGTATTGAATAAGATGATCCCAACACTGGGGAGTTTACTGTTTAGACAATCAGATAATACAGTACAGAATGTTAATGATGCAATATGACTAAGCAGTGTTGGAACACTTAGAAGGGAGCTTCTTTTCCAGCTTTGGGTGGAGGGTAGTCACAGAACTCATTGAGATGATCTGAGCTCTCAATTATCCAAGGAAAGCCTCAAGGAAAAGCTATCAGACCTGAAAGGCAGCATGTAAGGTGTTTGAGGTGAGACAGTGCCGTGCATGTTTCCTGTGTCTTCTAATTCTGTGGCTTTGGAACCAACATTTTTTCCAAATAGCACAGCTCCTTGCATCTAAATAGGTGTTTTCACATTTTCCCTGAGCCATTTATAGCATTTAGCACATTTTGCCGTAGGTAGCTGTTCTGACAATCTAGCTCCTCTGCCAGATTCTCACCACCCCCGTCCCCCTGTGAGCAGAGTGGCACCATCACTGTCACCCCACTACTGCACTGCTGTCACCTGCACTACTGCACAGCGCCGAGTGCACCGTAGAGGCCCGGCAGGTGTCAGTAATTGCTTGCACAAATGCCTCTCCTCGCACATCCTTGAGATTCTCTGTTCTGACTACAATCTTATTTTCTTACGCTCTTTCTAGAATCTCTAAAATCTCTGTGGTCTGTCCATAGCTCTTACTAATTTTTCAACTTCCTCTACATGGATAGAAGTACTCATCTAGAATTCTCACTAATCTAATTGCAGAAAGCTTGTGTCAATTAGATATGTAACAGCATGTGTTTTCCAGAAGCTAATGTAAGAAAGCCAAGTACCTTCCCCTGCCCCCTCGCAGTACTACCTCCCTTCAAATAGGCTTGGGAAGGCGGGAAGGAGGGAGCTACAGCGCGCGATGTTAATTTGAGGCCTTGTACCAATTATCGGTAGAATAGCCAAAATAGAATAGTGTTCCAGCCATAAAAATCACTTATTCATTATCAAATACTTGAGAAGGCATATTATCTATACCTTGCAAATCTTTAGACTGTTGCTCCATGATTGTCAAGGGTTAAGATATTATGGAAATAAATATAGGTAACTGAAATACTGAGAAGTAGGAATAAATGCTGTAAATGAGATCTAAGCATCATAAGATTATATAAATGAATTCAATAAAGGGGGGTAATCTGAGCCTAAGAGTGAAATAAGAATACAGTTGAGTTTCTACTGAATCTGGGAGTTTGGAGAGGATTCTGGTAGAGATAAGTTAGTTCAGTCTTGTCACTGGGGGCCTGGAATTTTTGGAAAGGTTTGGAACAACCACAAGGAACCCAGTAGGATGTCAAAGAGAAGTTGACAGAATGATTGGCATCAGTGACAAACACCCCAAGGGGCATATATGTCCACACTCACCCATTTGGAGTATATTGTGCCCGTGCCCTGAGAACTCACTTGTGTATTTCCTTCTGGAAATAAAATGGGGGTAGAAGCAGTACTGTGCTACCTCCAGAACTGTTGTGTGAGCTGTTGGTAAACGTAGACTGTGATTTCCACATTAGATAGATGAGCAAGAATTTCTTAGTTCTAGCTACTATCTAGTTTGTCACTATTATATGCTATCAGGAACCCTCTCTTTGGAACCAGCCCATTTTGCAGACCAGCTTTTATAGAGGTATTGTGTGTTATAAAGCAAAATGAGCAAAGATGGTTCCTCCACCCCCAGAAGATTCGCTTTGACTAAGAATCTACATGCCAATGTCCACTGCAAATGAGGTGTCTCAAGTATGGACAGAAATTTTAGGTTTAACCTCATTTGACAAAATGCAGTGCGTCCCAGTGACTCCATTTTTCTGCCAAATGGGGCGGTGGTTTTGATTATAGCCACACTGAGGAGCACACTGTGTGGTGACAGTACAAGAACAGCAGCATGTGAGCGTGCAGTGGGAAAAGGTTCACGAAGCAGTTTGTCCTCACCACAGCCCCCACCCTTTTGTGCCCACCCTTTTGTGTTAGTTTTCTATGTTCCTTAATTCATTAAGCCACTTGTATAACTCAGTGATGAACTACAGTCTGCACTTTGAAAACCATGGCTTATTCCAAGATTTTTCTGACATCAGTTTCAATTTTGAAATACAGTTTTTATTTAGTACAAATTTGCAAAATCATGTTTATATTGGTAACTCTGACCCCCGGCTAAAATTATTTCTCTCTTCTCTTCACCAGGTATCAACATGGTTTTTTACCACCTTTTCTGTCTCAGGACTGAAGGATAAAATCCACCACGTGGACAGCCTACATCAGCTGTTTTCCGCTATCTCACCAGAACAGATCGACTTTCCTCCTTTTGTCCTTGAATACGATGCCAGGGTAAGAGATATCAGGGTTTCTCCATTTTCCCATGTAGTCACTAATAGAAATGCCCTATAGTGCTTATAAGCTTACAAGTTATTATTTGTGTAATTACCGTGTTTCAGCCAACTTGATGGTGTCATTTAGCTCTCTTCCTATGATAACTTTAGGAAAATGCATTGTGCTAAAAAGACATTTTTCCCAGATAAACTTTTCAATGGGAGATTTTTCTTCCACTGTAGGTTCGAAGCCAATCTTAGTTGCATTGTGTTTCCTAGCCTCCTTTGAGACACACCTCTGCTTAATTTTCTTAAGATTGAATGACTTTTCATCTACATAGAGCCCAAAAAAATCTATTGGTGTCCATTTCCATCATTAATTGTAAACCGGTAGCTTATCTTAGTAGTCTTTATTCCCACTAAAAGTTTCATTTTGTTAAAAGTTTGCATTGTTTTTAAGAACATCAGCTGATAATATTATTTATAAATGCATTTATTAATAAATCTATTATAATAAATGTACTATAAATGCATTTATAAATCTATTACTTAAACACTAATAAAGGAGCACTGTTGAATTTCATCAAAGCTCTATTCCATTGTGTTTATTAAAAATGTCATTTCAATCTTTTAAAAAAAGATAAGTAACGTGCTTGGTGAAACGACCATCAATCTCCTTACTTAATTGCTTCTGATTACATGTTTTTATGCATGAATCAGGGAATGTATTTGAAGGTTATATTAAATTTGACATGAATTATTCTTCCCTAATTATTACACAACATGTATAAACACATCCTCCCTCTAACATTTCTCTAACTTCAGTTGTGATTTCTGTTCCCTTCACGAGAAGGGCAAAGCGCTCATTGTGTCCTGGTGGCTGATAAGATTGCACACTTGCCTTTTTCAGACAGGACTTATAATTGGAGCAGCTGGATCATAGGTACAAAGATTATTGACTCTATGGGAGGGGAAAAGAACATCAGGTTGTATTTACTGCATGTTACCAGAGTAGAAAGTTGCCTTACTGTCATGTCACTCTATGAATCACTCTTCTTAATATTTAAAAAAAATGGATAGCAGGAAATGTATAAAAGACACTAAAGACACTTTGATGTGAAATATTTGGAATGACAATTCAAAGCTAGTGTCTGGATTTATGAACTGTTTTCTGAGATAGAAATATACCAGTTCAGGGCCTCCCTGGTGGCGCAAGGGATAAAGCACCGCACTATGAAGCAATCTACAGCCTCTGCAGCACGAATTCGATCCCCCGGCCAGCAAGGGAGCAACCCACATGGCACAGCAGACCTCTCCTGTCTCGCCCGCTGCTCCCCTCAGCAGTGTATTTTAGTCAGTCTGCCTGTTCTGCTCCCCACTCTGTCTCTGGTGAATCCTCTCACACACACACACACACACACACACACACACACACACACACACCCCCACATCTCTGGCCTAAACCCCAGCTCTTGTATGCATAAATAAATAAATCTTTTCAAAAAAAAAAAAAGAAATATACCAGTTCAGTTGTATTGGCTAGAAAACTGAAGGACTGTTTTTTAAGCAAATGTATTTTCTATATACTTATTGACCCATAAAGAGGGCTTTTATTAAATATCAACGCCACACACAAGTTTGAGTTTTTGGTGTTTTGGTTTTTTAGATACACTGGTTTACAACATTGTATATAATTTAGAGATGTAGAATCACACCCTTCAGATTATGATACCACAACACCCCCACCATCAAGCCATGATTCTCCACAGTAATCCACTGTGCCCCTCCCCACGTGGCTCTTCCATCTTTTCCTCCTCTGATAGCCTCAATTCTACAGTCGTATTTCTAGGATGTGTTGTTGGTTTGGTTTTATCTGCCCTTTGGTATGTTTCTCTATATTGTACATATAAATGACACCACCAGTATTTGTCTTTTTCCTTTTGAAGCTAATTTTTATCTAGGTAAAAATGATATCAAGAACATTTTCAAAAGGAGCTAATCAGCAATCTTGTAAATATAGTCAAAGAAGAGAGCATACACATTTATCTGATAACAATCCTTCAAATTTCTGTGATTGTTTCCAGAAATAGAGAAAGTATTTGAATGCTCAGCAGTCTCTTAGCAGTCTCTTAAACCATGTGAAACTAATATAAAGAGTTCTATTTTATAGCACTAGAATTAGATTTGCCCTTTTCAGTTGATCACAATGTAATGCTGATGTGAGAAACCTGGAAATATATAGTAGTGGTGTGGAATAGAGACACCTTAACGACGAAGAGTGAGCTTTTTTTTTTTTCCCAGATGAACATCAGAGCAGATTATCAGACATGTTTCTTTTTTTTTTTTTTAAAGATTTATTTATTTATGCATACAGAAACTGGGGTACAGGCCAGAGGTGCAGGGGGGTAAGAGGACCCACCAGAGACAGAGTGGGGAACAGAACAGGCAGAGTAACTGAAATACACTGCTGAGGGGAGCAGTGGGGAGACAGGAGAGGTCTGCTGCGCCATGTGGGTAGCTCCCTGGCTGGGGATTGAACTCGTGCTACAGTGGCTGTGGACAGTTTCATAGGTGCGTCTTAATCCCTTGTGCCACCAGAGAGGCCCCAGACATGTTTCTTAAGCATGGCTTCCATGCATAGTAACGATACAAGGTTGGTTAGCAAAACAGATTTTGATAAAAAAATTCTAAAAATTGGGGAGAAAGGCTGTTAATTTATTTTCAGTGTTGTGTGATGTATGCAACACTACAATTAAAGCCTTTGTTTTTACCTGATTTTTTTTTTTTTTTTTTTTTTTTTTTTTTTTTTTTTTTTTTTAGTTTCTTCCGATACTTGATCAGACCTAAATCTAAAGGGCAATTTTCCTAGACATCCCCTTGTCATGCTGCTTATGGCCTCAGGATCAATTCCTGTTCCAGAGCACCTGCTCTCAGGCATGAGAGAGGTCCCAATTCACTTAGTCACTCAAACAACACTTAACTGCTGGGCCAGGTAGATGTACTAGCCCTTAGTCTAGGTTTACTCCACTATGTCAAAGTTGAACATTACTGTTTGGAATGATTTGACAGGCTGTTTGGGGGCTTTGGGGATACTCAGAAAGTTTTCCATATAAATTAATAATAACATTTCCAGTCCCACAAAATAACCTATTAAGGCATAGGAGCATTCTTTGTTTGGATAGTGGGGGAAACCTGCAATTGTAATATAAATACAAGGTTTAATGATCCATAATAACTGGAATGTAAATTTAGTGTAAAGCAGTGCCTCTCATTCTCCATGCCTAACTAGTGTCTTATATTATTTCTAACACTTTCCATTTATAGTTTACTGGAAAACAAGCTGTTTGTCAAAGAAATACTTTCTTTTAAAAGTAAATTAATCTTATGTCTCATGAATCTAATCTGGGATCCTTCTGCCATAAAGTTAGCTGTTTCGACTTTTATTAAGATAAAGTTGCCAGGGTGAATTCCAAAAATTTCCCCTTAACACTCTATTTGTTGTTTTCTACATTTGACATTAAAATCCTGGCATTTCATTCTCCATATTGATCTTAAACAAAACACCCTGAGAACTCTAATTGTTACAAGCCTCGCTGCTCAGGCATGTCAGCCTGAGCCTCTTTTCTGCCAAAGCATTTAAAGCTCTAAAATTCCTCAGTGATAATTTGTTTTGATTCATAACTCCATAGTAAGATAGGCACATCTTGTAAGAAAAAGCAACCAGAGAAAAAAAGGTTTTGGATTCAAATAGATGTGAGTTTAAATTCAGGTTCTTTTCATGGACAGGGCGTTGCTAAAGGTGACTTGAGGTGAATTGGGCTACCCGTGTGATCCTGTTTCTTCTGTAAATGAGGATGTTATGTGTGTATTTCATGGCATTACGTGAGGATTTATAATAATGATTAAAGAGGGCTGATAAGGTATCTGGCAAATAGAATACTTAATAAGTGGTATTGTTATTTGAAAGCATTGTGCTGATCACCTGTTCCCACTTTGCACCAACTGATGAACTCCAGGGGAATTTATCTGGGGACCAAGGGTCTGTTCGGGGCCAGGTGTATGTGAGACTTTTAGGTACATGCTGTCCACTCTAAACCCCTTTCTTGCCCACTCCCACTTAAATTGGTCTTATTCCTGAATGTCCTTGTCTTTTTTTTTCTTTTCACAGGAAAATGGGCCTCACTATACATCTTACCCCCCATCACCGGATTTGTGACCTGTCATCTCTCCGTGCTACTGGTTTCCAAGGATGCCACCGTCTCCACAGATCACTACCTACTGAAGTGATACTCATTTTGCTGTACAGATCCAGAGAGCCTTTTGTCCCCACCTCTCTGGTATTTTTTTATTGACTGTATATTTTCTGGCACATAAGCAATCTGAAAATGGTAGGCCATTCTGAACTGCACACTTATTTTAAATTTGTATATTTGTATCAAATGGAAATGTTCATTTTTAAGTGGGTTGTTAATAGAGATTAGGGAGCAACTTTTGAGTATTTTCAGTTTCCTGAAAGAACACTGGATTCTCCATTAGACAAGCCACCAATGTTGTCACTCCATCCCTTTAACATTGCACGCTTCCCTTGTGTACTTATCTCTCAAAATATATAGAACCAGTGTATGCTGCCCCTGCATTGCTCCTGCAGACCCCGGTGTTAGGTTTCATACAGATCATTCGGGTGTGATCAATGAAAATTGTCTGGGACCAAGAATGTGGAAATGTATCTAATCAAAGACACCAAAATCATTAGCAGAATATAGGACTTAGAATTTTACTGCACCAATGAAGGTTTAAGGACTGAAGTTCTTGGGTTAAATGTTTTGTTAATATTGCTGCCGTTCTGCTCTCAGCAGTGGAGGGAGACTGAAGCGTCATCCTTTTGCCTCTCGTCATGGGAGATTTGGTCCCCTTATTCAAAAGGACTGTGTGTGCTAGTACCCCTCTGGGCAGCCATCTCCTGAGGCTGCGAGTGAGCCTCTAGAGGACGCACTGTCTTCCACAGTCAAGAGTAGTTTTCCTTGCCTCTTAAGGTTTCTCCTCTAAGGACAATTCCCGGCGGTGTCTTGTTAACTGCTCACATCGATGTGGAGGAAGAGTTTTGCAGTGAAACAGAATCCCAGACTACCTTTGGCACTCAGACTCTATTTGTGCCTTAGCTTGCTATGAGTGAAAACTAGGGTTCGGCTATCTGCCTCGCCGAGGTGTCACAAGGATAGCATTTAGAAAGGGGTTTTGATGTCTTTGAAAATGCTAGGAGAGTGTGTGTGGTGGGGTGTCCTCAATTTGTTTTAAATGACAATAAATAGACTTGAGGGGCTGCTATAAGGCACTTCTCTTGTCCTTGGCACCTTTTGAGTCGTTTTCCTTTCTTGGGACGAAAGTTGTTAGTGCAAAATCCCAACCCCGAGGACCTTCCTGCTCCATCCAGAATTTCCTCTGGCCTGCTCACTCCCCCAGTGCTACACTTTAATGAGAGGCATCTGTTAGCCATTTTAAACATTTCTTCTTGAATTAAGGTCAAACCATTATCATTTCCATCTGGGTGTCTTCATATTCCTTTTGATTCCTGCACCCACCCCCCATCCACTTCACCCCATCATGTACATTTGGCAGTTCTGAGAAGAAAAAGTAGAGCTCTGTTCTCATGTGCTCCACTCAGGTCTGTGCGTCTAAGGGCAGGTCAACTCCCTCTGCCCAAATTAATTCTTCAGTGAGGCGAAAGAAACTTACTTCTCTTAATTTATGGTGGAGAAATCCCCCAATACTTGTGTTAACACCATCCTCTATTTTCCCAAATGAACAAAGAAGGATTTTACATGTCTTAGTTCAGGACACTCACCTTTGCATGTATTGAGCACACTTGCTTTGTTTCAGGTATCACAAGTACTGTTGCTTGTATGTACTTACTTGTTCAAGACATTCTGTTACGTTCCCTAGGTCAGCAAGCCCAAGACAGTCAATGTTTGGTGTTAGGCTTCCTCTCAAATAGCATTCCTCCAAGACCTTGAACCTTGAGCCTTGAACCTTTAAAATCTGAAAAATTAGTTTGGCCTTCCCCAGTACATTGTTAGATCACATTTGAGGTCCCTTTTCACAGAGCAATTATAAAATATGCCAACTTTTATTCATGAAAGCTGGACTTGGCTACCTCAAATTGGCATCTGGCCTAAATCATTTACCCTGTAGATAATCAAGACTGCAGACTTCTTTTAAAAAGGGCCAAATTTATATGTACAAGTGCTTATAAGCAATAAATTTGAAAGGATGTGTCTCTGTTGTATTCACACCAGAATATTAATGTTTGGTAATACAAGCATTCTGCATATGCAAGGATTCTACAGGGAGTCCACATACCTGAGATTCTACCTCGGTTGATGTCCCTGGCTAGGTATACTCAGCACTAGCTGCATATAAACCACAGTTCATAATTAAATGTTGACTAAAGTAAGGACCACTGCTCTCAGTGAAACTAAATTTAGCGTGGGACCAAGTTCATGCTTTTAGAGCCATCTAAAGTGTCATATAATGAAGCTGTGTACAGCTTGAAGGGGAACATAATGACCTTGATATTAAGATGATTAAGTAACAGTCAGTATAAATACATATTTGTCAAAAGATTGAATAGACTAGGTAGGTCATGTCATTTTCAGGGATATATTAAAGAATTAAGGGGTGACTTGGTGGAGATGACCACGAGCATCTGATGTTAATTCAGAGTACCACCAAGTCCTTAATTTAATTAATCTTTAGTCATGCCAAATGCTATTTGAATTGAGGAAGAAACAACTTACAAAATATTAAATTAATTAATTAATTAATGCAGGTTATGATTTTTAAAGCGAGTACATTTCTTCAGCATATAGTGGATTCTTCTTAATTAATCTGTATCCAAGTGTCTTGGTAGCAAAAATGGCCTCTTCAAAAAAATACAGTTTTTATTAGATTTTAAGACTTAGTTACCAAGTGGTTCATATTTTAAAGATTTTCTTTTTTATGGGTCTTATTTCATTGGTGCTCTGTCCATATACAGGAGTGTGAGAATGCTAGTGCTCTACTGCGAATTTCTAGAGTATTTTTCGTAGGTAAAATGATATCAATTTTTGATCAAATTCCTGAAGTCTAAGAGAATTAAAATATTTTCATTTTCAAGAGGAATGACTATCATCACTCTAGTAGAAAAATATGGCTTGTCTATTGCTATTTTCTATTTGCTTAGATATTATTTAATGAATTCAGATGGTAGCTTATGGTTTAATATTTTCTTTGCAGTAGTTAATAAGAAAGATGTAAAATATAATTTCAGTATAAGTTACCATCACTCTTAGTATTTTCCCTGATACATTGTCTGTATGTGTATATAGGTGGAGTTTACATTGCTTAATATAGGAAAAGAAATGATTAGCATTTGGAAAAGGGAAGGATTGTATGATTCTAGGAACAGTACATTGATTCCATGAAGGGGTGAAAGATTACAAGATGGCATCTAGACCTTGAAAACTGGAGTAAGCCGGTGAGTTTCATCAGTTCTCTTAAGTTGTAGTCGATATAAGCAGCACACACTAGAGTTTTTTAGCTGTACTGGAACTTGTATCCCTCGTGGTATATGGTTCACCTTGGTTTGTGATTGCCTGAGACCATGAAGGATGAAGGATTCTAACTGTAATCTTGGTCATATTACACAGCCAGAGATATGTATGTGTATGCATATATACATACATGCATGTTTATATGTGCACACACAGTCATCTGTTTTATTTTCTCTCAGTAAGATTTCTATGGTTCATATGTAGAGGATGTACAACAATAAATAACATGACTGGAGCTTTGATTTTACCAAGTAGTCCTTAAAGTCACAGTGCCAAGGTCCTGCCCTTCCAAGAACAGTATCTCTGAATCTTACCAAGTATAGGTTGTCTTTCATGTATAGCACTGAGTTCAAGAATAGATATTCCCTAGGTGGGTTACAATGACAAAACCGTAAATGCTGAAAGTGTGCTATAATTTTGTCAAGCAGTTAAAACTAACACATTTCCTATACACAGTTATATATATATATTTTTTTTTGCTAATGTGTTCTGTTTATATATGCACAGCGTTATCACAAGCTGATCTTGTGGGCAAAATATTTAAACAGAAGTCTAATGAACATATAAATGATTTCATTGCTATCAGGCAAAAGAAAGTGAACATTTAAATTGGCATTGATCTTAAAATGTGTTTACTCAAAATCCAGAAAACCTTAATGAATATTTTGCATTTAAAAGTATTTTGGTCTTTCTGAGTTAGAAGTTAGATCTCTTTTTCAAGAGGTCACACTCTATGCAAACACAGCCCATGAAGAACCAATAGTGAAGTGGTAGTGTTTGTATTGAACTCCAGGGAAAAGCAATCTTTCTTGACTATTTACATGTGACCTTTCCCTACTCTCCAAAGTTAATCTACGAAATACCATGAATTTTACTATCAGCTTTGTATGTGGAGATCTGGACTACTGTTCTCAAACTTTAATGTGCAATATCAAATCAGCTAGGGCTATGATAAAATGTAGATTCTGACATACTAGGTTTGGGGTGGAGTCTGAGCTTCTGTCTCTGACCAACTCCTAGGTGAACGGGTGTGTCCCCTGGTCTAGACACCACGAAGCAGGGGAAGAGCCAGGGGAAGAGCCGGCACTATATTTAGCTGCTTTATTTTCCATTTGGCCAAAGGAGACAGCGCTGTCATTGTCATCCCTTCTGTGGGCTCGGCTCTCTCACCCTCATTATCTCATTTAATCCTCCTCGAAATCCTGCAAGGGCAGTGGTGAGAGAGTTTGAGTGACAGAGTCACACAAACAGCAAAACAGTACAGGGTAGTGTTCAAACCCGGATCATGTGACGCCCCCTTTAATGAGGAGAATTCTCTTAGCTTCTCTGTTTTCACTTTATTTATTATAATGTTAGCTAAGTATATAAGCATAAAACTAAATATAAATAAATGTCTTATTTATTACATTATAGACCTTGTACCAAAAGTATAAATTCAAAAGAAGTTTACAGAGCAAACACAAGCAATAAAACTAATAAACATTTAAATAATAATTAGTTAAATATGATGGGTGATATATTTTGCACACACAAAACTCCCCGGTCATGTGACTATGGCTCGGAGGGCTGTGTCGTGGATTTGTGAGTCCGGCATGAGCGCACTGCTGGGCCATGTGGTGACTCACCAGATTTTTTTGTTCAGACCATTTCATTTATTTAGCATGTAGTGATGTCATTTGGTCTTCATCTAGCCTGAAGGCCTCATTTCCCTATTAAGTCAGCCTCTGCTCTCTGTAAGTCTTCCCCAGCCCAAGATGAATGAAGCTTTAACATGCAAGTAAATACGAGTGCAGACCTAGGTACTGAAATTGTTTTCAAGCAGTTATCCAGATAATTGAGAACATGAATATTAATAATTAAAATGTTTTCCATCAATGTGAAAATGTTTAATACACATGGTAAACCCAAAGACACCTCCACCCCCCACCCACCATCACCACCAATATCCATCTATTGCTCTCCAGAAGAATTTTTAATAGATATAGTTTAAGGGGCAACAATTTAGTGGTTAGTAGCATTGGTGCTTTGGGTTCTGACGGGCCTATGTGTTTTCAGCCTTTCCTGAATTCTGGTCTTTTCTTGTACTGCTCATTTACTTGTTCCCTCTTGCTCAACAGTCCTCAGTCATTAAAAGAAATAAATACAAAAATGTTCATAAAGCATGCAGAATATTTGGTTATAAGCTGTGACTACCATTGCTTTGATTAGAGATAATAATAACTCAGTCTGAGGACTTCATTCTGTGCCTCCAGCTTTGCTAAGCTCTTTATATGAGTCATCTTCTTTGAATCCTGGTAGACTCGTATTCAAATCCAACTCTGATTCCTTAGCTCATGCTCTTAGAAAAAATAATTTAAAATAGAACATCAACAGAGGTTGTTTATTTTAAAGATTATTCTTAAATTGTATTTTCTCAAAAACAATTATAAAGTTAATAATGTTTCTGTGGAAAGGAAATCATTAAGATTCATGTTAATGATTATGTCATATACTAGTAATCAGATTGGCCAAAATAAATATGAATTTGATTTTAAGGTTGTTATGCTAGACTGATTCAGAAAGGGATGTTAGGACAGGGAGGCTCAATTTGTTCTTTTGCACATTTTAGATCTGTAACTAATAATAATAACATGACATATGCTCCCTGACTCTTGATGTAGCTTGTTGGCAGAAAAAGAATTCCCCCACACCAGTATTATCCTGATAGACCATGACAGTTTTGAGAAATAATATGCAAAAATCTTAAATTTTTACCTGTAAGACATTTTTTTTTAATTGTCTTTCCATAAGGTAGTTTCTAGTAGGTCTTCTGAGTTTTTCTAGTTTTCTAAGATAAATTCTGGAGCTCTGAAAAATAAACAAGTTCTGTAAGCTCAGTTTTTTATTGTTTTGCTTTTTTATCTAATTGGATGATGTGAAGAACTATCAGGAGGGAGTTGTAAGAGAAACTCAAGCTATTTATTAACAAAGATAATGTGTGACAAATTCAAATTCTTTCCCTACTTAATGAAGCACATTTCCATAAATTATTAAGGTTGTGGCAACACAATGAACTGTGAGGCTATTGTTCAATGTTGTTAAAGACTATTTTAAAAAGATTTCCCTTGGTGCCAGCTATATAGAAACATGATCACAATCTGTTACAGAAATTGTTGATTCTTTTTCCAATCAAACCTCTTTCACCATCTGGAGGGTCCCTGCTTCGCATTTATAAATAAGGCACAGTTCTACCATTTTCTGTCTGTTTTAGCAGTCTGTTACTTGATTTGGGTTGCGAACTATGCTTCAGTTCAAGTTATTTTCCTCTTTCTCTTTATTAAGTACAAGTTAGACTGGTTTATAAAAGTTTTGCTTTACTACTTGGATGGAATGGTATTTAGACTTTTCTTTAAAATACAAATTCTTTTTAAGTAGGTAGGTCTGTAAAGCATTTGATTATTTTATCTTGTAGTTTAGATGTAGCTGACATTTTCATCTTGAAGTGCTTAATAAATCAAGCATCGTGTTTTTTTAAACATAAATGGGTTATGTTACTACAAATTTCATTTCTAATCACTCATTCAGTAGATGTTGAGATTTATTATGAAAGGAGCATTGGTTCTCAAGCACTTTGAGACACCCTCCAACCCTCACCCCGGCTACTCTTGTTTGACAGATGAAGCAGAGACGCAGGCAGGTCAAGGCAGGTTGGACTCGTAGCAGATTGTATAAGGTTGTAGGTCGCCTCAGCCCGATGGTCCCATAGTACTCTTCAGTTTGATTGTGTTTGCAGACCTCCTTGATTTGTGCATTCCCCCCTTTAAAAAAAAAAATCAGGTTTTGAGTCCATTCCATATATATGTTTAAATATATTATTTATCATTTATTTTATTTAAGCAGCACTTGCTCAGCCGGGCTGTAAGGGGACATCAGAATACAGGACCTAGCAGCTGAGATTATCAGTCATCTTTCCAGAGCTGGAACATACTTGGGGGTGAGAGGTAAATATTAGTTTCAAGCTAGAAGGTTTGAGATTTTATTTTACGCAACTGTCCATTCACTTTCCATCCTTCTAGCTATGTTGAACAACAAGGGAGCATTTAAAACCATTCCTTGGATACCAGAGAGCACTGGGAAAATGCTGGTCTCAGTGTGATGAAATTCCCACCATCTAGAAGCTGCACTTAATGGGGCAGTGCTACCCTACCTGATACCCAAGGAGCAGAGATGGGCCCTGTATCAAAATTACAAAGACTCTTGCAGGAAGAACTAAATTCTTATCGATGGGCCCATTTTTCTGACATTTAGTTTTAGAGCACAAAATTTCTCTCCTTAGCTTGTTCTGAAACAACGAGCAAGGTCACAATTCAGATAAATTATACTTCTTCACTCATTCAGTAAGTAGTTCCCAAAACATACATACATGGTCAAGTAATGCCACCAGCTGCGACACACTGAAACTGTATAGTGACCTAAACACAACAGAAATTTATTTCCCACATAAAACTTAAGCAGATGTTACTGGTGAACAAGCAGCTTTTCTCCAAGTCCTGAATCAGAGACCTAAACTTCCATTTTATGCCTCCACCATCTTCACCATGTGGCTTCCAAAGGATCTGGGGTTTTGTGCTTTGAGCCAGTCAGTGGGAAAAGAACACGGAAGACTTCACACCAGCCAGATCCGGAGGTGCTTCATACCACTTCCATTCATACCCCACCATGATGACCCAACCACTGGCTGCTGCTAACTCAACGCCAGAAAACACAGCCTAATTTGAAGAGCAGGGTAGGAATTTGGTGCCCAGCTTTCTGCAATCCTCCTGGCAGTTTCAATGTGCTGGAAACACAAAAATATAAAACATATATTCTAGCCAAGGAGAAATAAATTACTACATAATAAAAGAAATGTTCCTCTAGAGATACATCAAATGTCAGAGAAAGGCATTGGCCTATGATCACAGCTTCAACTGGAACAAAATCCCTTGGCATAGCTTGGGACAGATCTGTAAACTGGAGCTCCTCATATCCAGGAGCTTTGACAAAATGTGTACATGCTGCCTAGCAGACAGGGAGAGACATCCCCATGTCCCTTGTTGAATTGTGTAATATCTTACTACTTCCCATTCTGCCAGATTGTCAATCTCTGTCACTGTACATCATCACCTTTAAAATGGCGAATAATTGGATATTAGGGTATCTCTGTAGAATAATGCCCACAGATGCTAAATAGCATGTGATAATCAGCACTGGCTATTTTCACATGCTAATTAGTTACTTTTAAAAATAAAAAAAAAAATAAAAATAACTGCAAAGAGAGTTTTTTTTAAACTAGCTGCTTGAACTCACCTTCTTTCAACCCTTATCTTTATGTCACATTAAGGACTTTTATCCCTTTGCAATGGTGAAGATAGTTTTTAGTTTTTATTCATATGTTTTACTTGGTCTTTATTCCCTTGAGAAGAATAAGCACAGAAAAAAGAAACTTCCAATGTCTACAAATGGTGTTTGTCCTAATAAGCCCAATTATAGACAGCAGCCATGATTTATTCCATAAGTTATCAATTTATAAACTTGAAAGTATACAGAGAAGCAATCTTAATTTGCTGAACCTTGAAAGACGCTCACTGCTTAATGGGCCATTAAGACCATGTAGTAGCCCTAGATTAATTGAAATAAGCGAAGCAGGATATTTGTAGATCAAATAATTTTGTGCAGCCAGAAAATAACCTAGTTTTCAAGCTTGCTGGAAATGTTTTCGTGTTATATGTGTGCCTCATTTAATCAGTATAATGCAGGCACCTTAATTTTTACTTTTTGTAATGACTTAGAAAGCACAGCCAAGGCTTTTAGCACCTCAAACTCATCTTTTTCATACCATTCTCTTCATGCTATGTGACCAGCACAAGTTATCAGAGATTGGCAAGGGCCAGCATGGCCCCGAGAACGCAGCCCGGGACAGTCACACACCCTTCAAGTCAGTTCCTAGTGTCAGCTTGCTTGACTTTTTTTTTGCCTCTTAAAGTAAATTATATTTAAATTCCAGTTTAATTAAAGTATGTTTACTAATGTTATGAGTGGTTTACTTTAGGCTCATCAATTTCTTAAGAAACTGGGAAAGAAATTGAAAGACCTTATTTTTAATTCTTATGGCCTTTACTTAAGGAAAGCAAAGGCAGCAGCACTCACATTGGACTTCAAATAGGCATAAGGCACAAGGTTCAACCTGAATTGTTAGGCTATACCATCGGTCGCCATCATGTATCAATGGACATTTTTCAAAATGTGAGAGAGTTCTTCTATTTTCATCAAAGCCAAAATGTGTATATCCCCTCTGCATTTAGACCCCGCTTCCCAAGCCATAGAGAAGTCAACTTTGTGTAACAAGTGAGGCCTGGAACGTGCTATGCAGTGGTTTTCTTTGTGTAATACTTAGTACAGGGCCAGAACTAAATGGCACTAGCGTTTTCTTCTTGAGTCCTCAGTGGTATGGAAAAAGGTGACCTAGCAAACTCACTGTGGGGCCCCAAGTTACACTCGTAGTGTGGGAAAGGCAGAAATCCCACTGACGTCCATATTAGTAGAATAACACAGTGTAAGACCGCTCACTCTGTGTCTAAGTTTTATGTTTATAAGAATTTATTGTGACATGCACCGGAATCAAATTATAATATAAATGATACATTGTGTTCTTTTTAAATATAAAGATTCCTATGTCGTGCCTCTTGTGTTCTAATCTTATGTAGTTTATCTTTTTTTGACGTGTGCATTGTGATTTTCTCTTTCCTTTTCTTAGCAGCTTTATTGGGATATAATTCATGCCATAAAATTCATCCATTTAAAGCTCACAGTTCATTGGTTTTCAGCGTGCCCATGGAGCTGTACGTCATCCCTGATCTCTACTTTTAGAACATTCCAGCACTCTTGAAGGAAATCCCATACCTGCTAGCAGTCATTCCCTACCCCTGCTCTCCTCTGCCCTTCCCGCTGTGGCAAAAACCTCCTGGGTTTTACTGCAGCCCATCCTCCCTCAAGGACTCTTCTCCACGTTGCACTCCTTGGTACAAGTGTCTTAGTAAATGTTTGTTGAATGAATTAATACGCACACCTAAGCTACTTCTAGGACCTGGGTCTGATCCTCCACCAGGGAGCTGACCCACATGGCACAGCAGACCTCTCCTGTCTCCCCGCTGCTCCCCTCAGCGTGTATTTCACCGAGGTCACTGGCCAGGGGAAGTGTCTTAATGGAGATATTTCCCCTGGCTGCCACTTGGCCTAGCACTTTCCTGGGTCCTGGTCTAACCAATAGCCTCAAAAAGGGGAATTCTAGAATACAGCTTACGGCCACTTTCACCTCCCAAGCCCTGCCTGCCCTGCAGCTTCTGCGTCACTGCTATGTCGTCGCTGCGTCACGGCTGTGTCATCACTACGTCCGTCATGCTGTCGTCACTGCATCACGCTGTCATTGCTGCTGAGGCTGACTCCGTAGGGTCCATGCTGCATGTGGAAGCGAGCACTGCCCATCCCTGCTAAGACCTGGCTTAGGGCGGGTGACCCTCACCCCACCTTCAGCAGCATATATTGCTCCTTCCTGAGTGCAGAACCTTCTCCAGTGGCTGATCTGCCTAATTTAGGTACCCCGGGGTGGGGGTGGGGGTGGGGGTGGTCGGGCCGGCTATGGGGAGGGGAGGGAATGGGCTGGTTGCATTTCAGGGACCAGGAAACATATTTAACTTGTATTTTTTCTCTCAGAGTCCTACTAGCCCCTGCTGCAGAATAGTCTCATCAGGTTTGCTATGCATTACCTGGCAGAAATGTTTCCTACAGCATGTTCTGAGTAGCGCAGCTGTCATTTACAGGACACCAGGCATCTGGATATCTTCTTTCTAATATTTATAATGGCTTTGCAAGCTGGGCATTTTCCTTATTTTACAGGAAAAAAAAAAGAATCTTAGAGAAGTAAGGAAACTAACTGTAAGGTAATATCAGAATAGATTTTGGAAAGATTGGGTCGATCTGTGCATAGTTTCTTACCTAAAATATTGGCCTATCCACTAGGTGGCATTGGTCTGATATATGGGAGGCTAGAACGCAAATCAGATCTAAGCGCAGCTACCTGCTGGCTCTATGACCTTGAGCACGTTTCCCCACCTCTTAATTTCAGTTCTCTCATCAATAAAGGGTACTTAATCTCTTAAGAGTTGTAAGAATCAAGTGAAGTGAATTATTCTAAATTTCTCATCAGTATTAGCCATTGTCCTACTCTTGTTACTATGACCAAAGTATTTCACTCTACAGGACTATCTGATGCACTTGGCTTTCTAATTTTAAATTATGTCACATGACCAATTCAGAAAGTGTTTGATATCTTTGGTTTGCCTTTTCTTTGAAAGAAATTGACATTTTTAAGTTAGGGTTTGGCAAACATTTTTGGTAAATGCCAGATAGTATATATTCTAGGTTTCTCAGACCAGATGGTCTTTTTGTCACAACCTTTCAACTGTAGCATGAAAGCTGTCTTGGATGATATTTAAGCAAATGGATGTGTGCTTGTGTTCCAGTGAGATTTTATTTGTGGAGACCAGATTGACACTTCAAATCATATTCAGTATAACAAAATATTATTTGTTTTCAACCACTTTGTAATGTAAAAACCACACTTGGCACAAGGGCCATCTATAAACAGGCAGTAAGTAGATTGTAGTTTGCCAACCCCTGTTTTAATGCAGTGCTTCTTTAAAGCTGTTGAGTCCAGCAGAGCCCTCATTAGGGAAAAATAATATCAAGGCAGAAAATCAAGAGCCAGATTTCCCATCTGCAAAATGTAGACAGAATTATCTATCAACGGAATTATCTATCAACTGACTAACCCAGATCATAACTCTATTAATCATTCCCTTGCCCAATACTCTTATCGTCCCAAATTTATGCAACCCCTTTGAGCTTAATCTTCTATAAAAATCAAGTAGTGACAGCTCTCCCACCTAAGTCTGTATCCTCCCAGTGAAGAGAGTTTAATAATTATCATATTGAATTTTCACTTCTGTGCTAGATATTTGAATAATTTTAGTTCTTTTTTAAAAAAGATTTATTTATTTTTTTAATTTACACAATAGCTGGGGTACAGGCCAGAGGGACAGGAGGGTGAGAGGATTCACCAGAGACAGAGCGGGGAGCAGGACAGGCAGAGTGAAGAAATACACTGCTGAGGGGAGCAGTGGGCCCAGCAAAAAAGGTCTGTCGTGCCATGTGGGAATCTCCCTGGCTGGCTGGGAATCAAACCTGCGCTGCAGAGGCTGCGGACAGCTTCACAGCACTGCGCTCAACCTGCTGCGCCACTTGTGGGGAGCCTCATTTTAGTTCTTAGCCACTTCCTAGTCCCACTTTACAGATGAAGAATTGGAGGCTCAGCAAGGTAAATACCAAAGGTTACAATACCAACACCTAAACTTAGACTCAAGATCCCCTAAACCCTTACGGCCTCCTTAGTAGACTACAAAATCCATGACAGTGGACACCCCATCAGTCTCATTCTATGCCAAATCCCCAGTGCCGAGACTCGTGCCTGGTACCTAAGAGACACTGAGTGGATGGATGGATGGAATTTTCCATTGTGCCAGTGGTTCTTGAACTTAGGTCAAGGATGACTTTGAAAGACCTTTTAAAGAACTGAACCGTCTCTTCAGATGTCAAATCTCAAACTGAGAAACCTTGCATTAAGTTTTTGGCAAACTGTTCAAAGAAGATACTGTTTACATACTCTAAATACTATCAATCTAACTTCTCTTTATAAGCATGGAGACTAGGGGCTTCCCTGGTGGCGTAGGAGTTAATGGCAGCGCTATCAAGCTACCACCAGCCACTGAAGCACGAGTTCCATCCCCTGCCGGCCAGGGAGCAACCTACGTGGTGCAGCAGACCTCTCCTGTCTCCTGCTGCTCCCCTCAGCAGGGTATTTCGGTCCTTCTGCCTGTTCTGCTCCCCACTCTGTCTCTGGTGAATCCTTTCCCCCGCCCCGCATCTCTGGCCTGCATCCCTGTTCTTGCATGCATGCATAAATAAATAAAATAAAATAAAAATAAAGAAAAAGTGCTGAAATCCACTAGTAACAGCCATGGCCAGGAATTTGCCTAAATCTTTATGGCCACCCTCTAGCTGGGGCATCCATGTCCTGAAGTACATAGAATCTTCGTTCCACCCGCGCCACGGGCATCAGGGTGGGGTGTGATTCTGTCCTCTCCTGCTGTGCCTTGCACTGACTCCCATACGATTCTGAGAGTCGTCTTGGAGCAGAACTTCCTTGTTACACTCTGTAACCCTTTAAGTGGTAACATCTGCCCCTTCAACTTGTTTGGGGACAACATGTCCATCCCCACATGACCACAACTCTCCCCTTCTGCAAGGACAGCCCAGCCCCTGCTCTTCCAGCTCGGTGTCATCACTGCGCTTCATGAAGCCTCCTTTCATCTCCGTGTGCTGTTTCACCATGTGCCCGTGTGGCCCAGGCTGAGTGGGACCCTGCAGTTTACCACACACGTGGGTTTTGCTGCCACCAAGCAGCTCCTGTCGAGAGTTGTTGGTCACTGGGAATAGTTGCTCTAAACTCAGCACGTAGTTGCAAGTGACTCGATTTCTGTTGTTGCAGCCACTTCTCTACCTAGTTGCTACTTGGGCAGTCCTTACAGTAATGAGATTTGCCACCAAACCTTTTTTTTTTTTTTTTAAGATTTATTTTTATTTATTTGTGCATATAAGAGCTGGGGTGCAGGCCAGAGATGTGGTGGGTGAGGATTCCCCAGAGACAGAGTGGGGAACAGAAAAGGCTGACTGACTGAAATCCACTGCTGAGGGGAGCAGCGGGGAGACAGGCGAGGTCTGCTGCACCATGTGGGTCACCTCCCTGGCCGGTGGGGGATCGAACTCATGCTACACTGGCTATGGATAACTTCATAGTACTGAGACTTAACCCCTTGCACCACCAGGGAGGCCCCACCCTGTGCCAATTCTGCATGTAGATTTTTTGTAACACCTGCTACCAAATATTTTTTTTGCATCACTTCAGTCATCAAAGGAGGTTTATCAACCTCCCAGGTGGGTTTCGATTAAGGGCAACAATGTCCCACATAACCTGTAGACTCCAAGTGAGGCAAACGATGCAGAATTGTCTTTGTATTGTTTAACTTCTGAGATAGAAAATCATGATTTAGTGAGTTGTCGGAAAATTCATGACACATTTTTTATGTTTTTCAAGCAAAGATGTGCCATGACTTCTCCGACAGCCCAAGTTTACTTTCTAATGCAATTATTTTTTGTTGAGTTAGCATTGGTTTTCAACACCATATGCAGGTACAGGTTCACACTTCTCGATATCTGTTACCACACCCACCCACCACCAGTCACCTCACCACAGGCCGCTTGGCCCCTCCCACTTTGCTCTCACCCCACACCCTCCTCTTCTGCTGGTCTGTGTACTGTACTCAGATGTCTAGGGTTTGTTTCAGTTTAGTTTTTTCTGTTCCTTTGTTTTGTTTTTTATATTCCACATATAAGTGAAATCATCTGGTATTTGTCTTTCTCCTTCTGACTTATTTTCCTCAGCTAAATCCCATCCAGTTCCATCCATGTTGTTGCAAGTGGTAAGATTTCCTTGTTATTTTCTTTCATAGCTGAGGAATATTCTTTTTTTTTTTTAAGATTTTATTTATTTATACAAGAGCTGGGGTACAGGTCAGAGGCGCAGAAGGGTGAGAGAATTCACCAGAGACAGAGTGGGGAACAGAACAGGCAGACGGACCAAAGACACTGCAGAGGGGAGCAGCGGGCGAGGCAGGAGAGGTCTGCTGCACCATGTGGGTTGCTCCCCGGCCGGCTGGGGATCAAACCCGCACTGCAAAGGCTGCGGACAACTTCACAGCATGGTGCTCAACCTCCTGTGCCACTGGGGAGGCCCTGAGGGATATTCTATTGTGTGTATACACCACACCTTCTTGATCCACTCATAGACCTTGGGCACTTAGGTTGTTACCGTAACTTGGCTATTGTGCTTAACACTGCCATGAACATAGGAGTGCATACGTAAACCATTTTTAATTAATGGTTTTACGTTCTTCAGATAGATACCTACAGCTGGGCAATTGGGGTTGCTGGATCATATGGAAGATCTATTTTTTATTTCGAGAAACTGCCATCCTGGTCTAAAATCCCACGAAGAGGGTACCTTTCGCTTCACACCTCACCAACTCTTGTGGGTTTCTGGTCTTTGTGATCGGGCCATTCTCACAGGTGAGAGGTGTTATCTCAATGTGGCTTTGATGATTTACATTTCCCTGATGTTAAACGATGATGAGCATTTTTTCACGTGCCTGTTGACCATCAGTGTCTTCTTTAGAGACGTGTCTGTTGAACTCTTCTGCCCATTTTTTGATTGGGTTCTTTGTTTTCTTGGTGAGTTGTATGAGTTCTTTGTAGATCTTGGAAATGAACCCCTTGTTGTATGATGTGCAAATATTCCCTCCCATTCAATAAGGTGCCTTTGTTTATGTTCATGATAGTTTCTTTCACCGCATAGAAACTTTTTAATTTAATGTAGTTCCATTTCCTTATTTTTGCTTTTGTTTTCCTTGCCATCGGAGGCAAGTCCCAAAGGCATCACTGAAGCCATTGTCATATTTCCCCTATGGTTTCTCCCATGAATCTTAATGCTTCAGGTGTTATATCCAAATCTTTAATTCCTTTTGAATTAATTTATGTTTAAGGTGTGAGATGGTGATTTAGTTTCATTCTTTTGCCTGTGACTGTCTAATTTTCCCAACACCATTTGTTGAAGAGACTTTCTCTATTGTGTGTTCTTGGCCCCTTTGACGGAAGTTAGCTGTCCATATGCGGATGGTTTATTTCTGGGTTCTCAACTCTGTTCCATTGATCTGTGTGTCTAATTTTGTTCCATTACTCTACTGTTTCAATGTTCTGTTGATATGTAATATAATTTGAAGTCTGGAAGAGTATTACCTTGGTTTTTCATTTTTACCAGAATTGCTTGGGCAGCTGGGTGTCTTTTGTGGTTCCATACAAATGTCAGTAATGTTTTCTCGTTTGCCTTAAAGAATGACTTTGAATTTTGATAGGGATTGCATTAAATCTGTTTATTGCTTTGGGTAAGATGACTTTTAATGACGTTACTTCTTCCACTTCATGAGCATGGAATATCTTTTCATTTGTGTCTTCTTCTCTTTGTTTTTACAATGTCTTAAGGTTTTCATAGTAATAGGGTTTTCACCTCCTTTGTTAGGTTTATTAAGTTCTTGAATCTTTTTTATTCCATTGCAAATGGGATGGTTTTCTTGATTTCTTTTTCTTCTAGTTTGTTGTTTGCATATAGGAATGAAACCGATCTTTGTGTAATAATTTGACATCCTGCCTTCTAGAAGTTTTATGGTGGAGTCTTTAGAGTCTTCTATGAATGTCATCAAGTCATTGCATATAGTGATAGTTTTAATTCTCTTTCCTAATTTGAACTTCCTTTTATCCTTTCTTTTGCCTAATTTCTCTAGCCAGGACTTCCGAATCTATGTCGGATAATAATGCGAGGATGGATACCCTTGTCTTATACCTCAGTCTTAGAGCAAAAGCTTTTTAGTTTTTCACCATTGAGTATGATGTGAACATGGGTTTGTCACATATGACCTTTGTTATGTTGAGGCATGTTCCTTCTATCCCCATTTTATTGGGAATTTAACCATTAAGGAATGTTGGGTTTTGTCAGATGCTTTCTCTGTGCCTTTAACTATGATCATGTAATTTTTATCTTTTCTTTTGCTGAGATGGTAAATTACATGAATTGATTTCAAATGTTGAGCCATGATTGCATCCCGAATCCCATTTGGTCATGATATAGAATCCTTTTTTCCCCCCCAAACATTTGTTTGTTTGTTTGTTTGTTTGTTTGTTTGTTTGTTTATTTATTTATTTATTTATTTATTTATTTATTTATACAAGAACCGGGTACAGGCCAGATGCACGGGAGGGTGAGAGGGTACACCAGAGACAGGGTGGGGAACAGAACAGGCAGACTGATGAAATACACTGCTGAGGGGAGCAGCGGGAGAGACAGGTGAGGTCTGCGGCGCCATGTGGGACCGTCGCCGGCTGACTGGGATCAAACCAGCGCTGCAGAGGCTACAGACAGCTTCACAGAGCTGCACTCAACCGCCTGTGCCACCAGGGGAGGCCCTATAGAATCCTTTTGATGTGTTTTTAACTTCAGTTTTCTCAGAGGATTTTTGCATCTATGTTCATCGGGGGTTTTAGACTATGGTTTTCTTTTCGTGCTATGCTTTTCTGCCTTTGGTATCAGGGTAGTAATGTTGGCCTCATAAAAAGTATTTGGAAGCATTCCCTCTTCTCAGTTTTTTGGATGAGTTTGAGAAGGGTAGGTGTTAGTCTTTAGTGAAAACATTTGTTCCTGGGTTTTTTGTTTTTGGGAAATTTTTGATTGCCATTTCAATTGCATTCTTGTAATTGGCCTGTTCAAATTTTCAATTTCTTCCTGATCCATTCGTAGGAAGTTGTATGATTCTGAGAATATGAACATATTCTTTCTTCCATTATCTAATTTGTTGGCAGAGATATTCTTGCCAGGCCAGTTTGGAGGAGCTAGAATTCTTCAACTGTTTGTTTGTAAAACTCTTTATCACTCCTTTAACTTTGAGTGTTAGCCTAGCAATTCAAATATATCATGTCATTCCTTTCTGACCTGTAAGGTATATGCTGAGAAATCTGCTGATAGTTTCATGAGGGTTTCCTTATATGTGACTCTTTATTTTTCTCTAGCTGTTTTTAGGATTCTCAATCTTCAGTTTTTGCCATATTAAATATGATGTATCTTGGTGTGCATCTGTTTGGGTTTATTTCATTTGAAACTCTTTGAGCTTCCTGGATGAAGATATCTGGTTATTTGCCACAATTTGGAGGAGTTCTCAGCTATTATTTCTTCATGTAAGATTTTTGGTCCTTTCTCTTCTCCTTCTGGAACCTATGATGCAAATATTATACCTCTTGATGCTCTCCCAAAAGTCTCATACTGTCATCCTTTAATTAATTTTTCTTTTTGTGGGTCTTTTTGAGTGCTCTCCACTGCCTACCTTCCATCTCTCTGAGTTGTTTCTCAACCTTATTAAGTCTACTGTTGAGCCGCTCTATTGTATTTTTAAGTTCAACCATTGTATTATTTATTCTACAATTTATTTTTAGAGATTTTTCACCTTTTTGCTGTGTTGTATTTTACCCTTTGTCCATCCATCGCTCTTCTAATTTGTAAGCACCATTAAGACTGTTGCTCTGAAGTCTTCCCCAGTAGTTGGGTTTGTTTTGTTGTATCAGGGTTTTCCCAGGGTTTTTATCTTGATCCACCAATTAGACTGAGTTCCTCTACCTTCTCATTCTCTTTGGTGCCCTGTGTTTATTCCCATGTATCACATTAGACAGCTTCCCTTCCCAATCCTGCTCTAATGGTCTCACATTAGACTTGATGGTCACAAGGTACTGACCTAGGATATTGGCCTTAGATGCTCTGCTTTCTGTTGTCACAGTGGTTGAAACCCCCTCACCAGCCAGGATAACTGGAAATCAAGAGCCAGTATGGGGTGGTGACCCAGGAACCCAGCCCTCCCTGCTGGGACAGTGATTGTCAAGGTTTTCGCTCTTTTCTAAAAGCGGTTGCTTCCACATAGATGCTTATCTGCTATGTCTGTGTGAGTTCTCCCGTGTATGTGGCGGTGTGGGGATTGCCTGTAAACTTCCTCATTTCTCGCATATTGGCACTCTGGCCAGTGCAGCATGGACCCAGCAGAAATGTTTTTCTAAGGCCAGACTTCCTACTCCCCCCAGGCCCTGGCTCTGGCTTGAGTTACAACCAAGCCTCACAGTCAGACTTGAGTTTGTTTCTTGCAGGGCTGAGAGGTAACACCTCAAACCTTCAGGTAAGAAAGGTGGGCTCAGAGCTCGGGGTTCAGAGCTCATGGGTCTTCACTTCCTGCCCAGAGGTCAGCACCTCACTGAGGCAGGGACTGACACTCGCTGGTGGGCATCCACTGAGACCCACACCACCTGAAGAGCAGGTGCTGACCTTGCTGCAGCCTTGCCCCTTGCTGTGGGACAGTGTGACAGTGACTGTGCACATGGCACCTTCCTTAAACAGGCGCATCCACAGTGCTCAACACTCAGGCTTATACATATTTTTTTGGCTGACTGTTGGGCTAAGTGCCCATCTTGATTCTCACATGAGTTGGAAGCCCTGCCTTTATACAGGTTTCTGACACAATATTATAAACATGTACTCCTTAATAACAATATATTTTTAAAAACATATTGGTTCAGTGTCCAAAGTTCCCTTCTTACACTTAAGAGAATGACTCACTCAGTACATCATTTCAGCCAGAGAGCATAGCCAAGCAGTTTAAAACCACTTGGCAAATTAAAATTCTATCGCCTACCCAAATAAGCATTTACCTTTCATGTAGCAATAACAACTTGTGAGAAAGAAAAGCAGATTTGTGGAGGAATCAAGATCTCAGTTTTATTAAATGGCACGCGAATGTATGAAGCAGCCTGACATCATTTGTAATTCAGAGACCATAATGACTACACAGTGTAAGTTTCGCACGTAAGTGCTGTTTTTGCCTGAAAATTTTATGTTTTATTTCAGGAATTCATTAGGAAACATTTTCAAAATTATAACAAAACTCATTTACAAAGTCACACGGTATTCAATAACAGTTTTGCGTGCAATTCTTCTCATTCAGAGAAAAATCTATCTCCATTCTACAGTCAAAAATTTGTACTCTACCTTAACCACCATTAATGCATTCAACTGCTATGTGTAAGAATAAGGGGGGAAAATTGCCTACTGGTTGCTGGGGGATATGGGCAGCACTTAACTTCACACTGCTTTTCATGTCTTTCTTGACTTTATATGCAATATTGTCATGGAAAACCATTAAGCATGTATTTGCAAAGTCATGTAGTACAATTGGGGAGCAGGGGTGTGGAAGAGGACAGGAAGGAGATAAGGCAGAGAGATCAGTGTCCTGCCCTTTCTGAGTCTCTAAACACTACAGGGAAGATTTAACATGACTTTCGGTATTGAGCTATTTGTAAAGAGGATATAAAAAGGATACATTTTCACCCAAAATGCATTCTTTGGCAAGTCAGAGGGTGCATGCCTCAGTTTAGAAAGAAAGTATTCATAGTACACGATGTCTTAAGAGTCAGAGCTTCTCTTTCTTGTCTTCCTAGTTTATAGGCCTTAACTTGGTAGAGTTGCAGAAAGAACACAGGCTTAAAATTAAAAGACCTGGGTTTGAACCCCAGCTTCCAGTGTTTTTACTGTATTTGTTTTTTTAACTTTAACCCTTAGCTCTTCTTATAATTATACTTTATTATCTCGAAACGCAGCTGAAGTTAAACGGTAAACCATAACGGTCAACATTCAACGAGTAAACTGTTGCCATCACACCCTTTATTAATCAAGACCAACCCTGACACAGATATTGTAAGGATTTACCAGAATTGTATCTCTCCCAGCCCAAGTATAATGTAATAAATGCAAGGACTCTGCCAAGGCAAATTCCTAAAAAGAACACAGTGCAACCAAAGCAGATCCCAAAGTCCTCTGCATGTGGGATAATGATTCCATCCTTTTGCAGTGTGAATAAAGGTTGCCAACCAACCTGGAGCCAGGAGATAGGGAAAGGAAGTGACAAACATGTCAAGATTCCTCAAGCAGATATGTCGTGGACTGAGTCAGAATAGATTTGAACATTGTGTTCAGTGATAAAGGCCAAAAGATTCGGCCATCCCCACACCACACTACTGACTTATTTGAAGAATCTCGCTGCTGTGAAGTGTTGCGAACAAACACATTCCAAGAGAGAATTGTGAGTCCTGCCCTTCGTGCTAGGTGACCTCCCCCCACGAATAGTGTGCTGGACTTTCTTGTCTTCCTGTTTTAACTATTTTTGTTCAAATAAACATTTGAAACATGTGGGATGGCAGTTGCAAGTGAGCATATGCAAAAAAGTAGAACTGTCTTTGAATTTGAGGCTAACCCAGGGAGACAACATGGTCACCACTTCTATAGGATGTTCTTTTTCAGTCCTGACTCCAGCTAAATGGGGCCTTGAAGAGATTTTCCAGAAAGCATCAGAATTGGGAGGATGTTGAACTTGACTGGGCTTCTAAAACTATGTCCAAGAGCAGGCGGACATGCCTACCTGTCTGCTATTCATTTATCTAGATATGTGAGTCCCCGGCTCTCTGCCTGCCTTCTATTTCTATTGTTACCTTAATTTACTTAATTACCTTTACTTCTTACACACCTTAATACCTGGAAGGATTTTTTTCTTCTCTATCAGAGTTAACTCGTCGGTTTCTGGGTCTTTATTCTTCCCAATAACTTTTATAATAAACTACATCAAAGTAATTTTGATTGGAATTCCAATAAATTTATAGATTAATCTGGGAAAATTGATATTAGGTTTTCTAAGGTCCCTGAATTTCCCTATTAATTAATTAATTTTTCAAGGGAGGGTGGAAAAGGGAGAGAAAAACGGGAGAAGGAAAGTGTTCATATTGCTTTTACTAGGTAGATTATTGTGTTTTCTATAAACAACGGCAGTTTCATATCTTCTTTTCAAATATATGTCGTACATAAAATCTAGGCATTCTTCTAAGTAACATGGAAAAGAATGTACTTGATGTGGGAGACTAGGTTTCAGGGTTCCGTGTGCAGTGATAGTTGGAAAACATATTTCATAAAATGTTTGGGGGTCACTCTTTTCCTTTGATAATTCTAGAAGCATTGTGACCAAATTCATAGGAAGGTTTTCTCCTCTTTTTTGCAGCCCTATTCACCCCATTAGAGACTGGAACCTCAGTTAAAGCAATTTTATCCTGAATGTAGGACTGTGGGACTCCAGCCGAACCACAGCGCATCTTCTACCACCTTTAGTTTTCCTGGTGCTGGTTTCTGAGTTACCAGCTGTCCCTCCAGCCCTCAGGACCCCAACAGTGTGTGCCGACCTTTTCCCTCGCCTCGTTTCCTTCCCATTACTTTCCTCACATTTACCACCAAAGAAATTACTCTGAATCTTACCCAACACTTCCATCTGTAGGAATATTTTCTTCTTCTGAGTCTCCCTCAAGTCCTATTATAGCCCAATCTTCTGTGAAATCTTCCCTGTTCTCCTAATCTCATCAGTCTCCCCTGCTCTAAGCCTGATCCCTATTTTCAGGCCCTTATCCTCACTCTTCCTTGTAGAAGACTCACTTGTATTCTTGTCTCTGCCCTCTACTCCCACAGGTAGGAAGCCTGTGTCTCGCCCACCTCCGCACCCCCGGCCGTGCTCAGCCTGACACGGTTCTCCTGGGGCCTCTTGCTGTCTGGGCCTCGCCCGAGATATGCATTGTGAGGGGCCCATCACCACAAAGGGAGCTGAGAGGTTAGCCAGCTTCTCTGTTCACTTTACAGATGAGAAAACAGAGATGTGGGGGGCTGACCAGCCCCGGTCACCGGTGAGATGGGTGCAGAGCCAGGTGCCTGGCCCCCGGCAAGTGACCGCCTTCCAAAACGTGAAGGGACATGGGGGAGTGCATTTTTGGGTTATGAAATTATATGGACTGCTTATCCTGATGGGACTAAATAGAGCAGAGCGGAAGAAATCGATGACACAGTGATGGCAGGAGGGGAGTTGAGTGTGTAAAGAGGATGGAATCCAGCTCAGAAATAGAGGACTTGGAGAGTAGCCTGGGCTGCGCTGCTTGTCCACAGTGAGAGGAAGGGACGCGGGTGTGGGCACCCCTGGGGGTGCCCGGGGAGGTGGCAAGAGCATGCCCAAGTTTCCCCTGAACTTCTCCAGTGAATAAGAACTATGGATTACACCTAAAAATGAGGAAGAGGAAAAAAGGAGATATGAAGTGAGAAAAAGTAAGAGTCATCTAGTAGAGGGAGAAGACGAGCTGGGGTGTGACTATGGACAGCGGTTTGGTTTGTTTTTTGGCATGCTGTGAAGTAGAGGGTCAAAGCTTCAGTTTATTTCAATGGATTCCAATTGCCCCCCCCCCCAAGTGATTTACTGAAAAGACCATCCTTTCCTGCACTAAATTGCAATGACATCCTTGTCCCCAGCCCTGCGACTGTAGGAAACCCATTCCTGGTGCCTGTGATGGCTTCACTCAGCTGCTTACAGGTTCGTATCGAGATCATGCAAATCTCATACAGTAGAGGGGCCCAGCGTGTCTATGCTCTGAAAAATTGCTTGGAAATTATTTGTTCCAAGGTACAGATGTTTGAAATACTTAATCTGTAGTGTCATCTGGACCAGTCCATGCCCAGTCAGAAAATAGAAACCACTTGGAGAATTTAAAAGAGGAACTTAATTATCCTGGTGATGGCAGGAGCCAAAAAGTCAACCACCTGGAAATAGCAAGAGCTGGACTTGACCCCTAACCTGGAGGAGCCCTGAGAGGATCCTGTTGCTGGAGTCCAAAGGCCCAATGGCTGGGGAGAGCCGGGACCATCGGGAGGACAGGCAGCAGGTTGAGTAGAAATAAGGGGTGGCCAGTGCCCTCGAGACTGAAGGGCAGCATAGGGTGGCAGAACCCTGGCTCCTCCCCCTGCTTCCAGCCTCCTGCCTAAGTCCCAGGGCCTCACAGTGCCTGAATCTGATGAAGGCAACCATTGCTGAAAGCATCACCCCCAGGCCGGCGTCAGCCCCTAGGCGAATGCCTAGCAGAAGGACCGCACTGGGAGTGAGCACAGAAGGCACCCCACCAGGGCCCAAATGCCCCTTTGGGAAGTTAATAATCAGGATTTTTCTTCTACTTCTTGGTCAGTTTTGGTTACCAACATTTTTTGAGAAAATCATCTATTTCACTGAGATTGTCAAATTGCTAGCATGAAAGCATCTATTTTATCATTTTAAAACCTCATCTATGATTACAGCTAATTGTGCTTTCTTACTCCTGGTTTTGTGTGTTCTCGAGGGGAGATATTTTTCTCCATTTGTGGCTATTGCCTAGGGACAGGCAATGTCGTTTAATCTCTTTCTCTGACCCCTGTGTATTCCTTATGATAAACAGATCTAGAAGCTGATACAATTCGGAATCAGTTATTCTGGCCTGAATTCTTCGGGAATCACAGAAATGTAAATTTCTTTTTTTTTTTTTAAGGATTTATTTATTTACACAAGAACCAGGGTACAGGCCAGATGCACAGGAAGGTGAGAGGATTCACCAGAGACAGAGCGGGGAACAGAACAGGCAGACTGAGGAAATACACTGCTGAGGGGAGCAGCGGGTGAGACAGGAGAGGTCTGCTGTGCCAGGTGGGACCCTCACTGGCCGGCTGAGATGGAACCAGTGCTGCAAAGGCTGCGGACAGCTCCACAGCACTGCGCTCAACTGCCTGCACCACCAGGGGAGGCCCAGAAATGTAAATTTCTTTTAGGTGTTAACAGTTATGATGATGATTGCCTCTACCCGCTGGTGCATCCAGGCCTGCGAGTGCTGATAAACTAATTGTATCCTTTTTTTGTTGTTTATCAACTGAAGACCTGTGTGAGGGAGACTTTCCCCATCACTCTCTGGACACTCTGAGTTCTCTTTCCACTTTCATCTTACCATTAGCCTTTGCAGATATCTGATTGCTTTCAGAGGAAGAGTCCTGTTTTCTCTAACAGTGTAAGCTCAGAGTTTTTGCAGAGATGCTCAAATAACTTTTAATTTATTATTATTTTTTGCATACAATACAAGATTCAAAATGTTCAAGAAGCCATAGAATAAAAAATAAGACTTCCTTCTTGTCTCCCCTCTCCTGACTCAGTTCCCTCCCTGAAGGTAGCCATTGTTGTAAGTTTCTTATAAGAAATAATGTCCACAGACATTAAAACTATGTGACCATATATATATATATATATATATATATATACATATATATATATAGTTTTAATGTCTGTGGACATTATTTCTTATATATTCACATATATATTCACATATATATTTCACATATATATTAGGGACACATATGTGTGTGTATACAAATATATATGGTTATATAGTTTTACTATCTCTGGACATTATATACATGTTCACAATATATTTATATTCAAATGATAAAGCAAACTATGGTAACACTTTAATAGGTGAATCTGGATAAAGGATGTATACATGTTTTTATTTTTATGACTTGTTTCTTTTAGGGTATTTCCAAGTAAAAAGTATTATGCATATTATATCAATACAACTCCTCTACACACATATCCTATTGTTTACTAACCCAAATGTTACTTTGCTATACACACTGACTGGCCCATTTCTTTTTGCATTAAATAATTTATCTTGAAGGTCTGCCTGTGTTAATTACTGTAGAGATTCCTCATTCTTTTAGAAGATCGCTGTCATTGCACAGTATGGGAATACAGTCTACCAGACTTATTTAAATGTGTGTGCACGCTTGGCTTGTTTGACACTACAAAAATACTGCAATGCATGTCCTTGTACACAGGACATATCTTATGTGTGAGTGTATCAAGGATCAATACCCAGAAGTGGAATTGCCACATCAAAGGGTAGAGGAGCTTCTAATTATAACAGCAATTGCCAAATTGTCCTCCCTAGAGGACTTACCAGTGACACTTTGACTATTTTTTGAGCTTGCTGGCTTCCCTCCAGCTCAGCGACACCTCTCTTACAGAACTATTTCCAATCTGACATTTGAAAACGTTGAATTTCTTTGTAGGTTTTGTTCACCTTATTCTTTTGTGTTTAAAAGTGCCTATCTTTTCTTTTCTTCTGAACTTCTTGCTAATGTCCCTCATTCTCTCTGTTGGATTATTGGCTTTGTTTGGTCGCTGTTGGGGAGGTTTCTATATGCTAAGAAAATTAGACTTGTCTATGATACTGTAACATTCTGGATCTGGAAATTGTAACTTTCCCATAATCTTGTTCAATACTATTATGTTATAAATTTTAAAACTGACTTAAGGATGTCAAGTGATTTACAAATTTACCCAGAATTTTTGACTCCTATTTTAGTAATTTTTAACCCTGGACCATGTCACCCCTAAAACAGAAAGAACCAGGGCCCATCCCATCAACACGTGTTAATGGGGGGATTTCTGGATTTCTCCCTCTCTGAGCCCTGTTATTCCTTGCTAATCCATTTAGGGAATTATCTTCCTTCCCAACTTAATTTGCACTTTCTGGATTCACCAGATTTGTCTTCATCAAATATCTTACTATCTGCAAGCAAAATGACTTCTTGATTTTTCCCACAAATTCCCATTCTGAGTCAGTCCTTTAGTCTGGACTTACTGAACTCCGTTGAATGAAAACCCCTGCATTGAGCAGAATAAGAGGATAAAAAAGAAATAGAAAAAGTCAATCCCTGTCCTGTGAACACTTCATTTGAGGAGACAAAGCAAACATCAAAATTATTTGAAAATGAGCTCATGATAACGTACTAATGTTCAAGCATATAGATGGAGTGAGTGGGTAAATGGGCTTGTGTTCATCAGAAAGGGATTATTGCAAGTTAAGTTTTTTGTTTCCGATCTAGAAAGAGGTGACATAAACATGTTATAACATTGTCAACTAAGATACACAGCGCTTTCGATCCTCAGCATCACAAACATTATCTCTTTTCATCTGAATGGTCGTTATTTCCTTCACTTTAGCACAAATAAATTATAGAATAATAGATCAGATGACTCATCAGACAGCCTGGAAGGCCCCAGGGCTTCTATCTTCAGGACCTCTGATCTGCCCCTACACCATTACTGCCTCAGTTTGACTGAGGAAGGAGTGGGAGGGCGTTCAGGTGAGTGAGTCACAGCTTTGACTTCCCTTAAGAGGCCCTGTGATACAATTTTGGAGTCAGATGAGACTTGAATCTCTCTTGTGATTTACGAGTTGTGACCTTGGCAAATGACTTTGCCCCCAAACTTCCATTTCTCAACTGCATGAGTGAGTTTGTAGTGTCTGCTCTTTAGGGTTGCCTGACAGAAGGCAGCTGATAACCTGTAGCTGCTTTAGCTGGTAGTAGTGGGCTAGAGTGAGAACATAAGATTATTTTTTTCCCTAGAGAGTGGTAGAACAACAAAGAGGGAATGAGGAAAAAAAAAAAAAAAAAAAGCAGGACCAAAGGGCATTGGGTCCTGGGGATAAGCACCTTAGTTGTCCCCTCAACCTCCCCTTCTCCCCACTGTCCTAGCGGGATGATTTTTGAAGACAGAAGGATTTCCAAAGAAGAGTTGGGATTCCCTTAACCGCTGGATGCAGTCTTGTTTGGCTGGCACATGTGACAATATGATGCCACAACTGAGTGGGGTCAAGCAAGTTCTAGATCCAGTGGGGGGAGAGGGCTGGGCCTTGCCTTCCCCCTTCCAGCAACATTATGCTCTTAAGCAAATCAGTTAACTTCTTGTTGCAGGAAAACCCATGAGGTGGGCCTAGAAATCCCAACATCACAGGGTTTCCCAGGGATTAAATTAGAGCATTCTATTAACCATGAAGGTTAATTCTAGGTGTCCACTTGGAGGGTGTTTGGGGAGGCGATTAATCTTTAAATTGGTGAATTTTGAGTAAACAGATCACCCTCCATAATGCAGGTGGAGGCTCACTCAGTCACTTGTGGACTTGAATTGAACAACAGGTCAGCTCCCTGAGCTCGAGGTGCCCAGCAGCCTGCAGGCTTCACCTGTCCCATTGGCTCCCCTGGGTTCAGCCTGCAGGGACTTGGGATTTGCCAGCCTTGTAATCATGTAAGTCAGTTCCCTACAAGAAATCTCTTTCCATGTCTATATACGTATCCTACTGGCTCTGTTTCTGCGGAGAACCCTGACAAACCATGACTAACACTCATGGTTCTAGAACCTGGTAATACAGTGTAGAAAGAGAGCAGCAAGGTCTCTCAGGGAACAAGTATTCTTGGGGGGTGAGCATCACGCTCTAAGTAAGAACACGCACACACACACACAGTGAATTCACATAAAATATTCCAAAGTAAACATTTTAGTAGCATTTAGAACATTCATTATGTTGTTCAATCACCAATTTATGTTTTTTACAAGATCCTTGCTATGTGGAAAATGGATGGTGGCACAGCACAAATACAAGCGAAGAAACGCATGGGGAAGCTGATACTGAGGGATGGTGGTGGCCAGGGGGTGGCAGGAAGGATGGAGAGAAGAGGACAGATCTATGGGCCATGTTTTCGCACGCAAAGGGCTTTATAAGAGCTTCAATATAGCCTGTGAGGGAAACGGTAATATAATGGAAACATTTTGTAAACTGCCCAGACTGTAAAAGATCATCATTATGAGTAGAATTTTATGAGTATTAAAGAGGAAGAGCAGGACTAGATGGTCTCTTAAGGTCCCTTGGAGTCCTGAGATCCTCTGATGCTTTAAAGATGGGTCAGCTGCCTTTGGGAAAAGGGAAAGATTTATTTGAAGATTTTCTTGAGTCCATGCTGTGCCCGAGTGCTTCCAAAACACCGTCCAACCAAATCCTCGGTGAGAAGAGGCCAAGCCTGCTTTCTCCAGCCAGCAGGGCTGCGCTGTGGCTGGAGGCATGCGTGGGAATGACAGGCCTGGGCTCGGCATCCTAAGCTCATGCTTAGGAAGGAAGTGCCTGACGCCCCGGCTCTCAGACCTCCAGGATGTCCAGTGAAAACACACTGGGTGGTGAGGCCCTGGGCCAGAGGCCGGACGAGCTTCCAGCGGCACAGCCCTGCTTGGGTAACTCCTGGCACTGAGCAGACCCCGGAAGGTCTCAGCACTTACCCCCAGAAACCCAGGCCTTGGCACCCACAGCCTGCGACAGGGGAGGCCCAGCAGCTGGGCCTATGGGAGCCCCAGATCACGTTCAGGTAGCCAAGACTTTCCGGAAAGACTCTCTCCAGAAGGTGTTTCTTCCCTCCCTTCTCCTGTTTCGAAGAACTTACCATACATCCAAATCCACTGGGATGATGGATGACCTTTACAGTCTGTTGTGCAATCGTCTCAGGCCTGATAGGTTCGTTGCCGGTTCTCACAGACGAATAGAGAATTTTGGAGCCCTCGGTAGATTTTACAGGCCTTTAATGCTGAATCAGGGACAAACCAGCTTTTTGTCTCTCAGTCTGGTGTCTTCTCTCGCTCACAGTGGTCCTGAAAGCAAGAGCTGAGTAGCCCCTTTGATCCGCACCCCCTTCTAGGCCCAGGTACCCATTATTTCATATGCACACGCCCCACACTCTTTGGGCCCAAGTGTCTATAATCAAAGGTGAGCTTTCCCACGCAACTCCTCACCCCGGCATCTGTGCTGCGGCCCAGAGAGGTGCAAGACTGCAGATGCCAGCCTAGAAGCCTGCAATGGGAGGGCGGAAAAAAAGCTTGACTTAACTCCATTTTCCCTGCACGGTCCCTTCTGGAAAAAGTGACTCCTTTTTGACAGAAGACTTAACATTAGGGGCCTCCCTGGTGGCACAGGCAGTTGAGCACCACACTGTGAAGCTCTCCGCAGCCTCTGCAGTGTGGGGTTGATCCCAGCCGGCAGGCGAGGGTCCCACATAGCGCAGCAGACCTCTCCTGTCTCGCCCACTGCTCCCCGCAGCAGGTATTTTAGTCAGTCTGCCTGTTCTGTTCCCTGCTCTGTCTCTGGTGGATCCTCTCACCCTCCCGCGCATCTGGCCTGTACCCCAGTTCTTGTATAAATCAATAAATCTTTATAAAAAAAAAAAGACTTAACATTAGGTAGTTTAGGCCCCAACTGGGCAGAAAATGCTCTTTCTCACAGAGTTACTCACTCAGCAAAGAAAGGTGCTGAATTAACTCCTGAAAGTTATCTGAGTCATAACCATATTTCTACATTGTAATTCCTGATGTGATGCCTCTTCTCTCTGTGAGAACAGATGGCCCCTAGAGGCCATCAGAGTGGCCTTCTCAAATTGTGGGCCCTGGGTATGTTATAGAGCAGCCCCGATATTAAACGGGTTCCTGGCTGTGGGTCCTCACCCGCGCGCTTTAAAGGGACTTATGAATACTCTACTACAGACACACACAAAAGGGTTAATAAAAGGTTTATTTACAAGAGGAAAGGAAATAAGGAAAATGTACAACTCAGGGAGAAAATAGGGAAATAAAGTCTTTAATGCGTCCTACCCGATCCGACGACCTGGAAACCCAAAGTCACTATCAGAGCTGGCCTGACGCTGCGAGCTGGCAGAGAGCCAAAAATGGGGGATGCTCCAAAGCCCACGTGTCTGCCTTTTATATCCACCTGGCTGTTTAACCCCACCCTCAGGTCCCAGCCACCTTCCCTTGAGTGGTGATGGGATTTGGAGTTCCCAGTGTCTTTGGCTTTGACCTGGGGTGGGGGTGGAGTCCACAAAGCCTATATGGAATTTGCTTTGGGACAGCCTTTTCCCCCTAACAGGTAGACAATTTGCATCTGCATCTCCCGGAAACCTTTTAGATAGGCAAATCCTAGAACCCCCTTTTGACCTACTGAATGAGAAACTCCCAGAAACCTGTGTTTTCACAAATCTCTGAAGAGGTTCTGATGCAGACTGAGGCTTGAGAACCACTCTTTTAAAGGCACGGAGATGTAAAACCATAGAAAGTCTGAGCAGAGCAATTAGGGGGTGGTGAGTCACGTAATGAAGAACGAGGGGTCCCAAGAGGAAAGTGACTTGTCCTCGAACATGTGGAGGTAACCTTCTGAACTTTCTGGGTTTTTCCTCTTTCTCATCGGAAACTCAGATTTTTCTTTTGCATTATTTTCCTTTCCCAGAAGTTCTAGCTGCTCACCAGTCCTTACATTATCAATTAACTTCTGATAATGTACTCTGTGTTCAGATACATTGGGTCATTATGCAGTAAAAGATATGACACTTAGAACATAAAATGCTAAAAAGACTTCAAAGAGAGTGTGGCTTAGATGGGGCTTCCTGGAAGCAGACTTGGTGACAGACAATTGCAAGCAGAAGTTTTATTGGGTGTGATTTCACAGATGCACCTGTGAGGGCTGATCAAAGAAGCTGATGGCCCATCCTCTGGGGAGTCGGGAGTCAGCACAAATTTTCAGAATTATCTCTAATTGAAGCAAGGAGTCCTGCCCTTAGATCACTGCTGTAGCCCGTCACTGGCCATGAGTCACCCCTCAGAGGCTTCCTAATCTTGGTCCAGGCTGTTCTCTGCCAAGGGCATGGCCCAGAGGGGGGCACAGCTGTGAGCCATCATCAGCTGGGGTCTAAGGAGAATAGGAAAATCTTCTCTACCAAAGGCATCCTGCACTGAGGGTATAGGGTAGCAGGGTCAGAAAATTCCACCTGCTGAAAATAATATCACAGGACCCCAATACTCAACATTAAAAGAGTCAGATCCTAAAAGGCGTGTTGCTGATGAGGCTAGAGGACTTCACATTGCTGCTAAATAATCCCAAATCAGGAAATCACAGCACGTGCCAGAACTTCCCCACAGAAAAGCCTGCAGCCCCTACTGCATTCAGGAGGTCAGAGGGGTGCAGGGGATTTGACTCCCTTCAGAACTGAAGGTGGCAGATCGGGACTTGGGGGCTGGGAGTCCCTCCATCTGCTCACCCCATTGGCCCCACAAACACGGCTGCTGTGTATGGGAATTCGATATGCAAAAAGTGGGGGAGCACTAGCTTATGAAGACAGTTGTTACCTATTTAGTTGTGCCAAGGTTGGCATCTTGGGGGGGTTGGTGAACCCCCGCAGAACTGGTGAGTGCTGCTGGGGCACCAGAGGGAAGCCCTCTCATTCTGAGATCCAGCTCTGTTTATTTAGAAACTCCTCCAGGTGCAGAAGGACTGTTGATCCAGGTTCTCTGGACGATGCCCTATCACTTACAAGCAAGAACACTCTGGAAGCTTTGCTTTACTCTGGGCCATGTTAAGAATATCTCCTTTGTTTCAGCAGCCCCAGTGGGATTATCCTCGGGCACTCTGAGCAGAGGCGGGGCACCACGAGCCTCCCTGACACCCCTTATAGATCAGCCCGAATCTGCTTGGTCATTCAGGCTCTCATGTAAGAGAATCCACTCTCCACAGCCGGATGATCTGTGAGGCGCTGACACAATTAAATTGTCATGTGGGCAAAGCTGAAGGTCAGCCCGTGGCCGTGGGGACCTCGGATGGAGACCCCGGACCATTCTCTCTATCAGCAGCATCATTTAAAGAGCACAGCAGGGAGGACCATCTCCCACAGAAGAAGGGGCTGGCACTGGAGAAGCAATATTTTGCTACAGGACAAAAGAATTCTGGGGCTATGTGCTCTGAGACGAGCAGGATAGAGAGGAGCTTGAGGAATCTTCACAGACATCTCACCTGATCGGGGAGAATTCCCCGGCTCCCTGTGGGCTGTCTGAGTCCTGTGGCCAAGTGTTTATTTTTTTTTTTAAGATTTATTTATTTATGCATACAAGAACTGGGGGGGAGGCCAGAGGTGCAGGAGGGTGAGAGGATTCACCAGAGACAGAGCGGGGAGCAGAACAGGCAGATTGACCAAAGTACACTGCTGAGGGGAGCAGCAGGGAGACAGGAGAGGTCTGCTGTGCCATGTGGGTAGCTCCCTGGCTGGAGACTGAACTCGTGCTGCAGTGGCTGCGGATTGCTTCATAGTGCTGTGTCCTAACTCCCTGCACCACCAGGGAGGCCCCTGTGGCCAAGTGCTTAGGAGGCAAAGTCTGTGATCTGGGTCTCAGTGGCAGGCTAAGGGGGCACTGGAGCCACGCTCACCTTTCCAGTCCATCTCTCATGTATTTATCAGAAGAAACATGGGGCGTTTCTGAGTTCTTGGTGATTGTGAGTTGGATCCAAACCCTTGGGCAGCCTGACCCGAGAGCTGTCCCAGGCCTAAATCTCAGGTGCATGAAAACTGGTTTTGCTTACAAGAAATATTGTCCTTGGTTTCCTTTACAAAGAGAGGGAGCAGGAAGAGGTGGTACAGGCCTGAAAACCTAGCACCTGTGCCAGAGGATTGCTGCTAATTGGCAGGGAAGCTCCCCATGGCTCCCCAATACATATGCACAGTGGGTTCATTCTCCAGCTCTGGAGAAGGGCACACCGGCCTCCGCTCAGGTGACACCATCCGGCCAGGCCAGGTTCAGCTGCCAAAGTCTCAGGGGCTGCTCAGCTGAGGCCTAGAGAGGAGACAAGGGAGATAGCCAGGCCTGACCCCAGAAATCCAGCCTGAATGCTATCCCCGAGGAGTGCTTTCTGCTGTTCTCTGGGCCTGTGCCAGCCAGCTTTTGGGGGGAGAGGTGTCATTCTCTGTTTGGAGTCAACCCACTCCCTAGTGCCTTGGGGGAGCCAATTGGACATTGGCTTTTCCTTCTCATTGTGCTTTAAGAGGATGCCAATAGGCCCCACCCAGCCCTGCTGGGAGAGGGTGTCACCGCTGCCAGAGGCTCTGTCTTTCTCCACCACAGGTCCCAAAGCATCTGCAGCCTCCAGCTTTCTAGGTCCCACCAAATCCCAGGCCTCCCTGCCAGAGCTGCTGACAGTACTTTGGTGTGGATCGAATCACAAGTCAGTCTCCTCATCTTTGTCTCTGTGTTCTTTTTAAGGGCAGGGATCATGACCTGGTCACCTCATGGCAACTCAAAAACGCTTGGTAGATGAACAGGTGAGGGCATAAAGCAGTAAATATCCAGATACCAGTCAGTAGAATTAAAACTTAGTGTTTGCACTTAGTGTTCAGCTGGACAAAGCTGGGAGACACAGAAGAGATAAGACAAGGAAAATTATAGTGTTGCCATGGGAACCTCGCCCTGCATCCACTTGACCAATAGGGGGCAATCGAGAATTTGAGAATTCCCAGGAATGCGGAAACAGGGCAAACAGACTGGCAGGACACACCTGTGGGAAGCCTCTAACCCTAATGTCCCTCCCAGCAGATAGCAACAGCAGATTCCGAACCCCAGCTACGGAAAACCTGTGAAAACAGGTTATAAAAGGGAGCCCCAGCTCCTTCTTCGTGCCCAGGCTTCTTCTGTCTTGACTGCGTTTTCTTTTCTCCATTCTGTCTCTGGTGAATTCCTTCCCCCCCCCCCCCGTGTCTCTGGCATCACCCCGAAATTTCTCCCAATTACAGCAAATTCGTGAAGACTTGTGAATGCCCTGGTGCCACCAGTCATTTGAGTTAGGGGCTTAGCTAGAGCACTTAGCTCTAGAAGGCAGGAGACGGGCCCCAGCATCCTGCACTCTCGGCACATCTTTGGTCTGCTCACACACCATGTCCTTCCGTCACCCCACAGGATGATGAGTAAAGGACACAGATGGGGGAGACTGGAAGAGAGAAAAGGCATCATAAAAGTTGCCCTACCAGGGGCGGTGCATGTAAGGAAGAGGAGGCCATGTCCTCTCCCCACCCTGCTGCTCTGGCCTTTGGGAGTAGGCCTCGGAAAGTTGATGGGGGACCTGCGAACCTTCTGCTTTCAGAGCTCCACCTGGAAGACTCACATTTCCCCTCCCCGGCTTCCTGCACTGTCTCCCCTAGGCAACTGCAGCCCTTGTATGGGCCGCCCAGGCCTGAGGCTGAGGGCCGAGCTGGTTTGCAAGCTGCCCTTCCTGATTTCAGCAGCTGCGGTTGCCCTTTGAGCCTGAAGACCTCTCTGCCTGGAGGCAGTTCCTGTCCTGTCTCCTCCACATGAGGTTCTGTGTCTTCTTGAAAAGCATATGCAGGGGCCTCCCCGGTGGCTCAGCAGTTGAGCGCTGGGTTGCGAAGCTGCCCGCGGCCTCTGCAGCGCCGGTTCGATCCCCGGCTGCTCCCCGGCCACCGGAGGAGGGTCCCACATGGTACGCAGACCTCTCCTGCCGCCCGCTGCTCCCCTCAGCAGTGTACTTCGGTCCTTCTGCCTGCTCTGCTCCCTGCTCTGGCTCTGGTGAATTCTCTCACCCTCCCGTGCTTCTGACTGTACCCAGTGCATGTATAAACCAAACAAACAAATAATAAATAAATAAATAAATAAATAAGACATGCCTCTAGAAAATTAAAAAAAAAAAAAAAAAGAAAAGAAAAGAAAAGCATATGCAGCCAACAGCTCTGACTTCCAGATTCACTGGCCCAGCTGGTGGAGGGCTCTCACCAACTGCCTGGGTTGCTCCTCAGCCTGGGGAGCAGCTCAATAACTCTCCTTGTCAGCAAAGACATCAGAGAATTATCCTTGCAAGTGCCCATCTTTAATGCAATGGGGCTGTGCAACAAGAGCAGTAGAGACGTGACATAAAAATTTACATCAAGGAAGATTTTTACAACCATTTTCTCTCTCTGGGGTCTCCTGAAGGTAATAGAGGTTTTGTTTTCTGTGGGCTGACTAGGTTTACTAGATGAGGTGAAACTGCTCCGATGACAGGCAAATCCTCCAACTCTCAGTAGCGGAACTAGAAGAGTTTTATGTTTGCTCTCATCATGCATTTCATGGGCAGCCTCCTGTCATAACCACTCCTTGATCCACGAGCCTTTGCTGAGACTCCTGAGCCTTCAGCTGACAGCCCAGGAGAGAAGGTAGCTGAGAAATGCCCACTTCTTGGTCACTTGGCCAGAGGGGACACACCTCGTTCCTACACCTCCTTGTTAAGACAGTTAATACCCTTAGTCCCCACCTGGCTTTACCCAGATGCAAGGGGGTTGAGAAATGTAGCTCAGAAAAACAGCCGTGGAGATGGTAGAAAATCAGCAGCTGGTGTCTGAAGCAGCAAAGGGAGCTGGCAGGGACAAACCCTAGAGGCATGGGAGTGGAGCATATTGCTATGTGGGGAACAGGACATGGAACTGTAACAGGGGGGGGTCCCCAGGAGGAGGGGAGATTCCAGGTTCCTGCCCCACCCAAGGGAGGGTGGAGCTGAGCAGGGAGGAGAAGAAGCTGCCGAGGAGACTGAGAAGGAAGGAAGCAGGATGGAGCCAGAAGGAGACCTGGAGGAGGCACATGGAGCCGAGAGACACATGAGGAAACTGCTCTTGCCCTTTGGTCATGACTGGGTGACACAGATGTGGGTGAGACCCGTGGGGAGGTGACAATGGCGGTTTTTGTCTTGATGTTGATTTTGCTCTTTTCCTGCCGGGCTTGTCTGGTTGTTTCTGACCCTTTGCTGTGGGTCCCCACCGGAAGGTGCTTTAGACTTGTGGCAGGCTTTGGGGCCTTGCTCTGGGCCAATCCCGCTTGGGTGGACTTTTACCCACGAGGGGACAGGTTACTTTGGGTGCTTGATTTAGAAACTAGATCCTTTGCCTTTCCTGTCTTGTTTCCTAATTGTATTAAAGTTCCTTCCATTAAAGTCGCATATGTTTTGTGTTGATGCGGCGGATGGCAGAACCCTTTAGAGCAGGCAGGTTTGCAGGATCTGGGCTGCCCCCTCCCTGCCCTGTAACAGATTAACCACGGGAGGATCACAAACCTTCTGAGAGAAGGGAGCGGGGCGAGAAGAGGCAGCCAAGACGGCGCCGTGGGGAGAGAGAACAGATCTGAGCAGAGGCTCAGGTGTGAGACTTGGCGTGAGACATGGCGAAGGGGATAGGACAGCTGGATGCGGATGTCGTGGTGTGATTTCTCCCTCTCCCAGCTGCAGTCAAGCCAAAGGCTTTGGGTGTGAGAGGGCAGAGGTCAACTTCCGCCTTGAGAGGTGGGTTAAAAACAGCTTTTCTGAGACTCAATAAGAGGGTGGCTGCCCAGTGCTGCGAATGTATTAAAAATTGCCGAATTGACCATGTTGAAAGGGTAAGTTTTATGATATTCAAATATATAGGTCAAAAAAATATCAGGAAAAAACAAGCACTTCTTTGTGTCAGAGTTTTAACATAGGTTGGTCATCTCTAATGCCTGCTTTAGTGTGCAAGGTGGTTGTGAATGTCTCTGTCTTACAAATTGAAAAAACTGAGATTCCTCAAGGTTAAATGACCCGGGGTCTCTCAAGTGGTGGAGCCAGAATTCACGCCCAGGTCTGCCTGTGAGCCAGCCTCTCCGCAGCCCCTGGCTGCTCTCAGTACGTCACTGTCATTTGTGGAGGGCCAGGTACTCAATATTTATGTGACCACATATTTGTATAATTAATTAGGTGTATTTGGTTTAGTCAAATTCTCTCCACAGTCCCGCAGAGAGGATATTCCTAACTCTGTGGAGGAAGTTGCTGGACGTCCCGATTGGGCTAGTACGTGGCAGAACCAGGCTCCCAATCTTGTCTGATTTCAAGGCCCATCCATGTGCGTTTACCGTGGAGCCTGGAAGGCTGTGTGCAGTGGCAAATACAATCCTACCTTCTAAACAAGAAAAGCTGGTTCTTCCCTGCCTGGTTCAAATCCAGCTCACTTTGGAGTGTTTTATTTTTTTATTTTTTTAAAAGATTTATTTATTTATTTATACAAGCACTGGGTACAGTCAGAAGCACGGGAGGGTGAGAGAATCCACCAGAGCCAGAGCGGGGAGCAGAGCAGGCAGAAGGACCGAAGTACACTGCTGAGGGGAGCAGCGGGCGGCAGGAGAGGTCTGTGTGCCATGTGGGACCCTCCTCCGGTGGCCGGGGAGCAGCCGGGGATCGAACCGGTGCCGCACAGGCTGCAGGCAGCTTCGCAACCCAGCGCTCAACCGCAGCGCCACCAGGGAGGCCCACACTTTGGTGTGTTTTATAAGGAGCAAGGGTTATGCTAAGATGCCTTCTTGCCTTGATTCACTAATCAAGATGGACTTTTTGCAAAGTTGGATTCAGAGATTCTTGCTTTACAAAGTTTACACCAGTCACTTCTATTTGTGTTCATCTTTATTCCTTAAAGTAGAGATTATTGTGATTGTACCAACATCACTCAAAGTGTAGCCTCTGACTAGGTCTCATCTGAGATGTTTGTTGCCAGGCCATGCAAGTAAGGAAATTAAGCGTAAGTGTTAAGGAATGTTGGTAGCAACTTTTGACTGGCGTTCCTATAGATGCTGGTCTGGACGCATCTCTGAGACACTATCATATTCAGTGTCCCAGGGGGCCCCTTGCAATGCTGTTTTGAGACCACATCATAACTGAAAACAGGCCTGGAAATCGCCTCTGAACTATGTAACATGCTGTATCTTTCACTCTAACAGCACTTGATGGCACCCAAGCCATCCTGGGGTTATACTTTCTTTCCTAGACTGTGATTGAAGCTATTGGTCTCAGAGTCCCTGCTAGCAGCTTCCCTGCTCCTTTCTGAAGTCATTTTATGTTTCTGGTCTCTCTCTTACTATTCCTGTGCTCCCCAGAACCCCAGGATGCCCCCGCTTTTTTTGCTTATTCAGAGAACAGTGCTCACTCTCCGTACAGACAGGACACAAGCCTGACCTCGGGGGACCGTGCAGGCTGGGAGGGGAGAGACATGCATGCCTGAGATGCTTAGCACACGAGAAACCATGGGGATGTAGACTTAGAAGGAATGGTTCAGGGAGACTTCCCAGAGGGTTCACATCAGGTCATTATAAAGGATGAGTAGGTGCCAGGCAAAGGGATCTAAGATGGGGATAGAGTGATGGGCAGCGGAGCAACATATACATTAGCCCAGAGGCTTAGGAGAGTTAGAGGCTTGAACAACATGCATCTCTGCCTCGAATTATGGGAGTGCAGTCCCTGAGTCCCCAAGTCTCTAGTCCCTTCTAGAAGCCTAGCATTCCAGGTGGCAGCCATAATGGAAGTCGGATGAGATTCCCCCTAGGAAAGAGGATTGTTGGTGTTGTACCATCGGGGCACTGTCCCTTCCTCCTCCCATGACCGACAGGGGCTGTGGGCGCACCCATTGTGGCACAGGTGGCCCTTGCACTCATTACCACTCTGGTGAATTCCACTCTTAAGATAAGAAAGCCAGCCTCAAAAGGCCTTTTTGTCTCCTCCCTAGAAGTTCCATGGCCTCTGGAACGCCACCCCCTGTGCTGTGCTAGAAGGAGCCAGACACCCCCAGCCCCTTGTCTGCACCTCCGGGAACACTCACTAAATTCTCACGGACCCTACACTCCTCTTACATAATCATGACTGATGACTGGCTGAAGACTGCGGCTCTCGCTTGTCCCCACATAGCTTTCACTCCGGAGAGGCATGAAGAAGATTAAAGCTCCTGTCCCAGTTCTCAGAAAGAGAAAACTTCTAAAACAGTTAATCTAGGGTTTGTGTTTAGTTTTATGGCTTTCATGAGTTTTGTTCAATTGCTGCCAGCAACATCTGGAACTGGGAGTGGGTCTGGTCACATTGCAGTGAAAGGAGGCTGCTTTGGCTGGTTTCCCTGCAGAAAGAACCCCAGAGGCAGAGCCACCGAGGTGCAGGGGTATCAGAGCAAAGGAGTGGATGGGACACATGGCTCTTGCCTGAGGAGGGAGCAACTGTCTGCTCAGGGCAGGTGCAGCTAATGCGGCATCACCACCAAAAGCAGGTGCTGGGTGCCCTTCTGTGCCCCTACCAGCCAGGGTCTCCCTCCCTGAGTCTCCTCACCCTTTCACTTCTGGGTTTATGGGGCTCAATGTCTGCACGGAAGCAGGCTGCTAACTCTAAATCGATCCCCCAACTTTGGTTTATCAAAATATTTCTGACCACCACTATCGTACACACACACACACACACACATACACACACGCACACCCCAAAACAACCCTGTGTGCAGAGGGACAAATGCAGGAAATGTCCAAAACAGTTTTTAAGACACAGGTCAAGGGTGACTTCTTTTCCTGTCATAAAAATTCCTTTAGTTATGATCCTGTTTCGTTACCAAACATCATGTATTTTTTTGTTTCCTTCTCTTTCCCTTCAGATTTTTGAATCTACCCCATTGCCAATCTTTGATAAATTAGGTTAGGGCCCTGTGCTAATTGCCTAAAGTTTACTAGCTCCAGAGGTAACCCTACTTGTAAGGTGGCTCACTGGAGGCAAGTGATACCCACGCGAGCATCACCTCGAGAGCAGGGTGGAGAGACTCTTCACAGCTGGTGAAGCTCTTGATGGTTGTCTAGTAAAACCTTCCACCCAGTGGTGGAATTCTCCCTAAAACACCGGGAGCTGCTTGATCACTTCCAGCTATGGGAACACGCATCTGTGCAAGGCAGCCATTCAGCCTTGGGTGGTTTTGTTAGGAAGTTCTGTGTTCTCAAGTAACAAAAACAAGGCAAAGGAAGAAGGGGGAAAAAAAAAGAGAGAGAAAGTTCTCCCTCATTTTTGCTGAAATAAAATCTGCCTTTCTGAAGATTCCTATTAAGTTTTGTCCTCCGGAGAGGAAATTATTCCAAACTCTCCCACATGATGGTGGGAAATACTGAGACACAGCCACCAACTATCCAACTCTTTTACCTCTCGGAGCTACAGACACCCTAAAAGTCTCTCCAGCATTTCTGGGTATGACTCACGCCGTGGAATTCTCTCCAGTCGGTCAACACCCCTCTTAAAGGATGGCTCCCATAATTGGGTTCAAACTCCGGACTCGTTCTAACCATTTGCAGTGTGAGTGTCTCGCGGAAATGTTCATTTCTTCCTCCTCTGTCAATCGCTCTCCATCCGCTTCTCAGACAAGTGGCTCCTAAAGCAGTTCTTCTTCGAAACCAGGTTTTTTCAAGTAAATTTTTAACCGAATGGAGGTCTTTGATTTGAATCTCTTTTAATTCTGTCTTGTCAAGGCCTCCCTCGGGTTTGGTTCCAGCATTCAACGCCCTGGTTCTCCTGCCACTTGTTAGCTTTGCTGAGAAGACAAGGGAGCCGGGAGAGCTCATCTGTGCTTCGCTTCAGTGGGCATGACCAGTAGCCTCTGGATTATTGGCTCAACAACAAATCCACACAATCCTGCTATTTTTAATCCGTAGTGCGCCATCTTGTTTGCAAGAACGCGAGTCTTCTCATCAAAAGCCTTTCTAAGATCATGTCACACTGTGCTCATGCCACAAGCCCATCCCTCAGAAACAAAAACAAATCACATTGGTCAAGGACCTGTGAAGTTCCTTTGGGCACATGATCTGTCCTAGCTGCAGTGATCTTTTAGAAATTTGTGACAGGAATGAATCAACATTCAATTGATGTCAGTATTGAATAAACAACAAAAAACCTACCATTCCCAGCTTTTAAAAATCCAGACATTTATTTAACTATTTTCAGTTTTCTAGCAAGCCTCCCACTCCTGATTCCTAGGAGCTATAACAACCACACCTGCAAGTTATTTAAGCTCTCTTGGTTGGAATTTATCTAACTTGAAAAATTAATTTCTAAATTTAAATTAGCTAGATGCTTTCTCTTTGGTTCTTAGCTGTTCTCCACCTTTTATTTCTTCATTTTTAAAATGTTCCCCAGGCCTCCCTGGTGGCACAAGGGGTTAAGCACTGCACTATGGGGCAATCCACAGCCTCTGCAGCATGAGTTCGATCCCCAGCCGGCCAGGAAGAAACCCACATGGCGAGCAGACCTCTCCTGTCGCAACTGCTGCTCCCCTCAGCGGTGTATTTTGGTCAGTCTGCCTGTTCTGTTCCCCGCTCTGTCTCTGGTAGATCCTCTCATACCCTGCATCTCTGGCCTGTGCCCCAGATCTTGTATGCATAAATAAATAAATCTTTAAAGAAAAAAAAATGTTCCCCATCACTGTGTTTAATATATTACTTATGATGTAAAGTCAGACCTGGGCCTTTGTGAGGTGACACCTTGAGAGAAGGGTCTCCCAGCGAGCCGGGGGCCAGGCCTGGCATGGCCATGCAGCCGGTCACCTTGTTGGAGGCCTGTCCCACCCCAACGCCCACTGTCCTGTCTGCCCCGCACAGGCGAGCATCTCCCAGACTGTGGGGAGGGGTCAAACCATGAGGGAGCCAGTAAACAAACACGCAAACCAGCACAGCCATGTGATTCTGAAGCTAGATCCAAAATTGTTGATCATATATTTTTCTCTTTCCCTATCTCTCTCCTCCCCTCGTTGCTTTTTCTCTCCTCTGCTCCCTCTCTCCCTCCCATTTCTTGGAATGGAGCCACAGGCTAGGAGGACATCTCTGTCACTGTCACTCCCTTGAATGTATTGGAGCTTCACTCAGCCGACAGCCAGCACAGACCCCAGACAGGAGAGTGAGTGAGCCAGTGAGGGCAACCTTCATACGCCCCCAGCCCCTGCTCTTCCAGCTGCACATGCTGGTGCTTGGTAGAGAGGGGAGCTGCCCCCAAGCCTTGCCAGAACTGCTGGCTCATGCTGTGGCCATTTTGAGCCACTAATCTTTGAGGTTATTTGCTCCTTGGTAGAAGATAAACTAGAACAGGACACTTGGATGTTTGTCAGTGTATTGCTCTTATAAATAATGTTGCACGTTCTCTCCTGGTACACAAAAGCAAGAGCGAAATTGCTAAACCACTGGATAAATCAATGATCCCCAAGTAGCAAGACTCAGGATAATGTTCTTTAAAAAAAAAAAAAGATTTATTTATGCATACAAGAGCTGGGGTGCAGGCCAGAGATGTGGGGGTGAGGAGATTCCCCAGAGACAGAGTGGGGAGCAGAACAGCCAGATCTACTGAAATACACTGCTGAAGGGAGCAGCAGACAAGCCAGGAGAGGTCTGCTGCGCCATGTGCATCAGCTCCCAGGCTGGGGATCGAACTCGTGCTGCAGTGACTGTAGATAGCTTCACGGTGATGAGACTTAACCCCTTGTGCCACCAGGGAGGCCCTGTATTCTCTTTTTTAACATGAGTAGATTTACTTTGCTGCTATTTTATTTACTATTTTGTGTTTAAATTCCCTGAGTGGATTTGTCCTGTTATTTTCACTAGCCTTGCCTTATTTTAGTATGAGATTATTCTGGCCTTATAAACTAGATTGGGGGAATGTTAACTTTTCTATTTTGTGAAAGAAAAGTCGATACCATTGAAATAATCTATTTCTCAAAAATTTGGTAGAATTCATTAATTTTGTTAATTAACAATTGCAGGTTGTTCTGATTTTATGAGAAGAGTTTTAAATACTGTTTCAATTTATCTTATAAGGGTAAAGAAGGCTTTCTAGTAAGGCTTTCTATTTCTACCGTCACTTTTAAGGTCTAGGAAGTTTTCCTTTTTGTCTAAAATTTTCAGATTCATTGACATGAAGTTGTAATTGACTTTTTCCTTTTAATCATTGTTATAGGCGATAGTTTAATTGTGCATTTTTCTTCATTATCAGTAATGACATGTAAGTTCTTGACAGGAGAGGCTTCTAGTTCTAAGTTGTTCCAGCCTAAAGTTAGATGGGTGCTAGAGGAAGATAGTGCAGGGTATATAGTTCCTTTCTTTCTAAAGAATACACTGCAGAGATGCAAAGCCTGGGTTCCATTTGTTAAATTTTCTTCCTCTGGCAATTTGGCCACAGTCGGCATAAAAAGACTGGCTGTACCCGGGGCGATAGATTTTTGCATACAATGTGGAGCCTATGAGGATGGTTTTGCTTTTCTTCCTGCTAGACCACGGGTGGGATATCCCAGAAAGTCTCACAACTGTGTATTGGATTCCAAGATGCAGGGACCGAGGGACAGCACTCAGCCTCCAAAGGCAAGGTGGGTGTGGTTACCATAATAGAAAGCAGACTAAAGTAGAAATAAGAATAGTCTCACATGCATGGAACTATGGTGTTGGCTAAATGATCATGGCTTTGTTAAAGTAAAGTAGATAGGTGCTACTACCATAATACATCTACTTGTAGTAGTGTTACAGGGCAGGGAGAGGGGCAGCTCAGACCCCGCACACCTGCCTGCTCTAAATGGGTTCTGCCATCTGCTGCATCAACACAAGACATATGAGACTTTATGGAAAGGAACTTTAATACAACTAGGAAACAATACAGGGAAGGCAAAGAATCTAGTTTCTAAATGAAGCACCCAAAGCGATCCGTCCCCTCGTGGATAAAAGTCCACCCAAGCAGGATTGGCCCAGAGCAAGGCCCCAAAGCCTGCCACAAGTCTAAAGCATCTTCCAGTGGGGACCCACAGCAAAGGGTCAGAAACAACCAGACAAGTGAGGAGGGAAAAGAGCAAAATCAACATCAAGATAAAAGCTGCCATCGTCACCTCCCCTCGGGTCTCACCCACATCTGTGTCACCCAGTCCACGACCAAAGGGCAAGCGCAGTTTCTTCACGGGTCTCTCGGCTCCCTGTGCCTCCTCCAGGTCTCCTTCTGGCTCCATCCTGCTTCCTTCCTTCCTCAGTCTCCTCTGCAGCTTCTTTTCTCCCTGCTCAGCTCCACCCTCCCCTTGGATGAGGCAGGAAACCTGGAACCTCCCCCTTTCCTGGGGACCCCCCTGTTACAGTAGATCTAGTCAATTCTTACTTGATCTCTAAAAGCAGAAATGTTCTAGGTCAATAAATAAATGTAGATTCTAGATAAGCTCTTCCTTACCTCCATGTGGCATCGAAGTCCAATTTCCCCTCAGAAGTGACGATCAGTCACCCCAGCCACCACTGTATCTCCCATCTTTGTCTGTTGATTCAGAGGTGTGAGGAGCCCTGAGTGGCAGCCTAAACTTCCAGTTCAGTGAAATCAGTGTCGTGTCTCCTGGAATGTTCCTCTCTCAGGAACAGAAGCGTCTAATCCAGCAAAGCAGAAAGTTGCAGAAATTTTTCTACTCAGTCAAGGAGCAATAATAATAGGTGGCTCTCTCATCCCCACCCCTTGATGCCTGAATCCACGAACCCTGTCTCACACACACACTCATATGTATATACATGTGTGTACATGTTAATTTATGTAAGAGTGTATATACATATATCTTTGTTTTCTTTCCTTTCTTATTTAGTTATCAGAAGTATTCATTTTATAAAATAGTACTTAAGTATTACTGATTTTACATCACAGTATTTAAGTTCCAGAATATCAAGAAGAGACGTAGATAGCACGCAAGGCCTTTGGCCTACCCTTCTGGAGAAGGAGTGGGCGTGTTTTGGGTTGAATGCAGGATAGTTCTATCAAGTTAAATGAAATTATGACCTTGCTATTGTTTGCAGATTTGTTATTTTATTTAAGGAGATGCATATGGGTGCCATGTGGGCCAGACATGAACTTGCGAAAGCTAATTACGTGCGACTTGAGTGGCCCATGGGGTACCCAGCGAAATCTTCGTTTCTGGATGTGTCTGTAGGGAGTTTCCAGATGAGTTTAGCATTTGAGTAAGTGGATTCAATACAGTAGGTTCTCTGCAGTAAAGTGGATGGTCAGAGAAAAGGGGGATTTGCACTTTTTATTTTTTTCAGTTTCTGCTTGAGCTGAAACCTCTCATCTCATGCTCTCAGACAGGTATTTACTGAATTATACCTGAGTCTTTCCTGAGTCTCCTGGCAACGGGGAGATGGTGGGAATTCTCAGCCTCCAATTCCTCATAATGGGTCAATCAATCCATCAGTCAATCCACAGAAATTATATACGTCTATCTGTTAATCTCTTGAGAGATACAGATATAGACACATATGCAGAAATATGAATTTCTAATTGCAGAAACGAAAGTCTCTTCAATGACCTCTTAGCCATTTCGACCTTGTTTTTCAGAACATTTTTTTAAGGAAAGGATGAAATCAATAAAAAAGCAGATCTGGAATGTTTACTCTGCCATAATGCTGACTGGATATGTTGCAAATTTGGGCTCTGCAGTCATATGTGTCGCCCCCAGCACTATGCACTAATTATTTTCCATCCCCAATTGAGTTCCTCTCAAATTATCACAGCAGCTGTTGTGTCATCTCTGGCTCCTCTACCTCCAGGCTCCCCTCTTCCAGATGAGGCCTCACCAGCTCTTCACACTCAGAGGGCAGTGTTCCCCATTCCTCTCCCCACCCGCTTGCCTGTTCCCCTAGGAAGATGTGTGTTTTCTCCTTTTTGGTGCTAACTCCTTTGTTGCGTTATCGACCTCACATTTACTCCACCCTGTGCTCCTAGTTACCCTTTCTTCGATCCATTTCCTGCTAATACCTTCTTCCCTTCCACTCACAACACTGTCATGTGCTCTTAATCCAATTGAACCAGCTGACTTTGACCCAGTCTGGGACCTCTCCTTGCACCTTCACAGACACAGGTAGAAATGGCTTCTGATTTTTATTTCTTTATTTGTGCATACAAGAGCTGGGGTGTAGGCCAGAGGTGTGGGGGGGCAGGTAAGAGAATTCATCAGAGACAGAGTGGGGAACAGATCAGGCAGATCTACTGTAATACACTGCTGAGGGGAGAAGCAGGGAGACAGGAGAAGTCTACTGTGCCATGTGGATCAGCTTTCTGGCCGGGGATTGAACTCATGCTGCGGTGACTGGTGATAGCTTGATAGTGCTGAGACTTAACCCCTTGCACCACAAGGGAGGCCCAGTTTCTGATTTAGTAACCCCTGGGTGCCTTATTATTTGTTGTTGGTTTCCTCAAGTCTGCCCACACCTCAGGAGCTGCTTGTGAAAAGATCTTCTATTTGAGCATTAGCTGAGCAAGACTCTCTTCCACCAGGACACTGTCTGGCACAACCACCAGGGAGTTTGGATGAGCTGCTTGACTGCTCTGTTATCGGTATTAAATATGCAAAGTTCAGTGCAAAGTCCAGTCCCAGGCATCATTGCTGGTACCCCCTGGGGATCTGCTCTGCAGCCTCTGACCATGCAGGCAAATGAGGTTATCCCTTCCCACCCCATCAGAGTTGCTATTTTTTGTTTTTGTTAAGAAGTAGTTTTGTTAAAGTGTGACTGACATATAATTAAAATGCACCCTGAAAATTATGCCGTTTGACAATGTTTAAAAAAATCTTTTGTGATAAAATATACATAAAATTGACCATTTTAAGTACAATAGTCAATAGTGATTATTTATCAATCTATGATCTTCATATCCTTGTGTAACTAATCTCCAGATCATTTTTCATCTGGTACAAATAAAACTCTAGACCCGTAAAATAACAACTCCCAAGTCTTAGTCCGTTCAGGCTACTCTAACAAAAATACCATCCTATGGATGGGGTGGTTGGAAGAACTTGGTCCAAGATCAAGGTCCCAGTAGATTCAGTGTCTATGTGGACTTGCATTTTGTTTATAAACCTCTGTCTTCTCATTTTGTCCTTCCATGGTGGAAGGGGAGAGAGCTTTCTGAGGTCTCTTTTGTAAAGAGCACTAATCCCATGTATAAGGCCTCTACCTTCCAGACCTCTACCCTCAGGAGTCATTTCTTGAAGGCCCCACCTCCTCGTACCATCACATAGGGGGTTAGGAATCTGACATATGAACTTTGGAGGGACACAAGCTTTCTGTCCATGCTCCACTGCCCCCTCCCCCAGCCCCTGGCAGCCACCATTCTACTTTATGTTTTTATGAATTTGATCACTCTAGAAGCTTCATGTAGGTGGAGTCACATTGCATTTGTCTTTGGGATGGCTTATTTCATTTAACGTGACTTTCTGAAGGGTCATCTGTGTTGCAGCTTGAGTCAGAATTCTATTCCCTTTTAAGGCTGAATAAATCCATGGTATGGAATTACAGGTTCTACTGCCACCACATAAAGACAAAGCGTATTCTTTGTCAGACCTTTAATAGAAAAGAATTTTAACAGAATTAGTGTGCAGAGAGAGAAGAGAAAGGATAACATTTCCCAATGAAACACCCAGCATTACCCATCTCCTTGTGGGTAAATGTCCAGCCAAGCAGGATTGGCCCAACCACTGAGGCCCAAAAGCCTGCTACAAATCAAGACACCCCTGGTAGGGACCCCAAGAAAGGGGCAGAGGAGGCCACGCAAGTCTAGAGCAAAATCAAAGTACAAGTCAAGATAAAGGCTGCCATTGTCAGCCTCCCCAAGGGCCTCTCACCCATGTCTCTTTCTAGTGTCTCCTTCCATGCCCCACAAGTCCCTGGTACAAGTCCCAGGCCGCAAGAAGCAAGTGAGGCTGCTTCTTCCCATGTGTCTGCTCCAGGTGCCTCTTCCAAGTCTTGTCCTTTTTCCTCTCCCAATCCTTTCCAGCTTTCCCTTGCTGCTCTTTGGTGGTGGTGGGGGAGGGCAGGAAATATGGAACCCTCTCTTTCTACGGGGATTACATGGTTATAATTGCATTATCCAATAGGCCCTTGATAATAATTGACCAAAATGTTGTGTTCATCTCTTCCTGCCTACTTGCTGTGCCCACTTGCCAAATCTATGGGTATGTCAATCTTCAGGAATCTTGAATTCTCTGCTCAGGATGAGTCTTACTGTCCTCAGCAAGATCATGTTGGCCTCAGAAAACCTCTCTGAGAATATTCTCCTCTTAACTCTTGCTCTTCCACACCAATTTCTTTGAGGTCTGACAGCAGCTCAGAACTGGTAGACTCCTCTCTTATTAGGCCTTTCTGGGTCAAATTAATCCCTCTTTCCATTGTGAGTTGGCAGGCTCTGTTATTTTTCAATGTTGGAATGCTATTTCTTTCTGGCCAAAGTGATATATGTCTCAGTACATTTCTTTTTAATTAATAGTGACTTGGGATATTTTCATTTCTCTGGATGAATTCCCACCATCAAGATTCATTATGATTCACTTGGGAACACAAACTGAAAATTTATGTTGCCCATAAATGTTTGAAAAGAAGCCACCTCATACTCCAGGATAGGAAATCATAGGTTTGCTATGTGGATTGTCTCTTTGAGGGCGCTTGGTTTTTGTCTGAGTATGATTACTATTTTAAAAACTAAGCCCCCGCTCCTTTTCCAGCAGGCACGTTTGGGAGGCTTGAATAGACAAAGGGAAGCTATAAGGTTGCCATGGGAACAGGCATAAGAGCCATCACCTTGGCCATGATCTCCAGAGTTCCAGGAATGGGGACACAGAGTCAGGACATCCCGTGTCAAAGATCAATGCCCAAGACCAGAACATCCCAGCAGATAACTGGCACAAACGGAAGCCCCAGATGTAATGGGTAATCCCCGGGGAAAAAGGAGGGCGCAGGTTCTCTGACCCAATCCAGGGGTGGAGCTGAGCAGGGAGGAGGAGCTAGAGAGAAGACCCAGGAGGAAAGAGAGCAGGAAAGCGACCTGGAGGAGGCACATGGAGCAGAGAGTCATGTGAAGAAGCTGCACTTGCTTCTCGGCCTCGGACTTGTACCAGGGACTTGGGACATGGCAGGAAACACTCGAAAGACACAGAGACGTGGGTGAGAGACCCATGGGAAGGCTGACAATGGCAGCCTTTATATTTTGACTTGGATTTTGGTTTCGCTCCTTTCCTTCTGGACTTGCCTGCCCCCTTCTGTCCCTTGCCATGTGTCCCCACCTGAAGGCACCTTAGACTTACGGCAGGCTCTCGGGCCTCATGACCCTGCTTTGGGCCAACCCTGTTTGGCAGTGCGTGTACCCATGAGGGGATGGGAATTAAAGTTTTTTTCTATTGAAGGTCTTATGCCCTGGAGTATGTTTTGTCTTGATGTGGCAGATGGCAGAATCTATTTAGACCAGGCAGGTTTGGGGGCCCAGGGCACCCCACACCCTGCCTGTACCACAGAGAGTATAAATGACAGCCTCAAACGATGCTCAGGTTTGGGCACAGGTGACAGCTCTTCTGCTCCCTTGCAGGGTATTTCAATAAATCTGCCTTTTCTATCCTCCACTCTGTCTTTGGTGAATTCTTTCACCCTGCTACGTCTGGCCTACACCCCGATGTTCCCTGCCACAGTTTTGAAATAAATCAATACCTAATTTAGCATGAGCGTGAGCAGCATCTGCTTGCATGCCTCTGGTGAGGCACGCGTGAGCTCAGCCCCCAGGATGCTTCGGCCGCGCCTTGGGGGTCGGTGGGCTCCGCTGGTGTCCCATGGCCACCTCAAACCAGCCCAGCGGATTTTGATTTTTAGTCTTCCTCTTCTTTGTGGCTTATGCCATTCTACAAGAATCTGAATCTTATAATAGAAGTTTATATAATGCAAACACGAGAGTACATGTTGTATTTCACTGGCCTCAGTTTAATTTGAGTACCTAGTAATTTCGGATGGCATGACTAAAGCAGTCGTCCTGTTCGGAGCTCACCCCTCGTAGCCATGAGCGTAGGAGGAGGGAAAGCGTCTCCTTCTTATTGGGTAGGGAAGAGACGCAGATGTCCTGGGGGAAGCAAGAACTTTTTACAAATAGAGGAAAACAAAAGGAAGAATTGTACACGTCTCCTTGAGAGATCTCGGCTGAACAGGAACGTCTAAATGCCTGAAGCTGCCACCACCTAGAGAGAGGAGCAAGGAGGAAAAGATGTATTGCAAGTCTCTGAAGGATTTGCTTTAGAGATATTTGAAAAGCTCACATCTGATTTAATTGGGGTCCACACCACAGCCAAGAGGCATCTGACCTATAAAAGATGTCGTGAGGCTGCTTCCCTCAGGCGGCAGCTGCCCGTGGCCACCAGAAAGCAGTGGGCTTCCCAAAGACTTAGATGCTCCCTGCACATCTACCATCTTCACAAAATTTTACAGTTTCAGGGCTGCCTTTCTGCTTCCTCATTTGATTTTCCCCGTCTCTCCTCGGAAGAAAGGATCTGCTGAGAAGCTGGGCTCATCTTGCCTGCTCTGGGCTGAGCCCATGTGTCTTCACCTCCTGGTTCCTGATTAGACAAGAACATTGGGATATGAAAGGAAAAAAAATAAAAAATAAAAACTCCACCCACTACAGAACTAGGTAGAGCACTCCCACTCACTGAGCCAAGAGTTAATCAAAGTTCCATCTCTTTATAAATTGAATGACTTGAATCTCATTATAAATTTCTTATTGCCTCCAGAATCCCTGGCTGTAAGAGGTCATAGGCCTAGTTTTATAACCAGTAGCGAGCATTTATTTAGGGCCAAGGAATGGTTGTGGTTGAAAGAGGACATGGAAATACAGATCCTAGCATGTGACCAAGCACCGAAGTTCAGGGTCTTTGACCCGCTTCCACGTCTTTGTATAGGTTATTGGCCTGAAATATTAAATTAAATTATCAGGACGTCTTTTGCCATGGCCACGACTCAAAGTTAACGAAGGCCTCATCTATCATACTCTTAATTTTTTTTTCCTTTTTATTTATTTATTTTTTATTTTAACATTTGTCATTATAAAAAATTTTTTAGATAATATTTGCTTCCCCCCACCCCACACTCTTTTAAAACGGACAATCCTTCATGATAGATCATTAGTTTATCTTATATTTCAAACACATTTTCATGCAGGCTTGCTCCTTAACAAGTTGCCACTCTTGGTTCATGTCTGATGATTTCCAAGGAGAGCAGAATGTATTAAAAATAACGTAAAGCAGGTTTAAAACATCATTAAAGAGGTTGATTTAAAGAGTCGATTTCTCTGAAACTCATGTGTGATGGTGTCATTCTTTTTCTTGAAGTTATTCACCATTTCCCATGCCCCCAGGATAAAGTCCAATTTCTTAACGTGGGTTGCAGGGAGGCAATGGAACCCACTTAGCCAATACCCCTGGGTTTACCTACAAATTTCACATACATTAAACGTTCTTTACAGCACATACTCTAAAAAAAAGTAGGGGGGATTAAATTATTTATTTATTGGGTGGTATTAATATAAGAGGAAGAAGTATCATCCTCTGTCACCCTTGTTCTCTTGTTTTCCCAGGGAAAGGTGGGGGTTCCAGGTTTCCTGTCTCATCCTAGGTATTATCCTAGGTAATACCTTTCTCTGGGTATCACTGTGTTATGCTACCACAGAGAGCATGTAAATACAGGCGTCTGCAGACAATAGAACCTATTATCTACTGTCAGAAAATGAGAACTATTTTTAAGTTAAGATCCTGTGTTGAGTAGATGGTCTCCAAGAGTGAATTGGTTCATCCTGTAGAGAGGTTGGCATTTAGATGACAACTGAATATGTAATTTACCTGATTACCCAAGCACAGGATTTGCTACTATTTATTTCATCTCATGGCTTTACTAGAAGCCTGTGTTGTCCCCAGCTAGTCCTTCCACTGCACTGCTTTTGAAAATTTTCTACTTCCTTTTGTTGACCAACATGGCGGACGAGACTGTCCTCCCCATTGAAGTGTTAGCTTGATTTTGCATGAAAGAACATGATCTTCTAAGGCTGTGAGCCTCAAATTTAAACCTGCAACGAAGTACTAGTAGGGTTTAGTGAAGCACAGGACTTGCTACACCTGAGATTCTAATTCAGCAGCTAAGAGGTGAAGGTACAGGAATTTGCATTTCTAGCAAGTTCCAGGTGATCTGAAGGACCCAAGTTCATTCAGCTGGTAAATGGTGACTTCGGGCTGCAAACCTTTCCGCTGGCTGAGAGCTTGCTTTCCAGCCCCGGGCTGGACTGGGAAACAAAGCCTCCCTTTGACCCTGGAAAGGAGTAACCTCCGATGAACTGCAGGCAGGTGGTGCCATGTGGAATGAGTCCAGCCTCACACCCTCATTCTCTTTCTCATCTGAATGTTATTTGTGCACTGCTCTAGCATGGTTAGCACTTGTAAATATCACTGGGTGGGCCAGAGAGAACATATCTCTGGGCTACTTGTGGCCGCAGATCACACACTCACAGGCTCTGCTGCCACCCTGGGTCCCGTGGCTGCTCAGTGGCAGATCCGCTTCTCAGCCCCCTTGTCACTTGATAACACCATCTCCTTCAGCAGCCTCCTCTTTGTCCTGCTCGCCTTTCAGCTCCTCTGTCGTTCCTGCTGTATTTCTCAGCCCAAGCCATAGAAATGCCTCCCTGGCTCTGGTTACCTGATTCTTCTGTCCTTCCTTCCTTAGGATGGACAACTATTTGCAAAGGTGCAAGAGAGCTTTGTGAGCAGGTATGCTGTTGTCATTAAACCTTCACTGTCACTTCTGAAGAAATCCTTCGACTTTGAGCTTTTTTTATGTAAAATAAGCAGCCTCCCTAAATTTCCAGCATTTGAAACTTGAACTTCTTAATGCTGTGGCTCCTTAAGGCAGACACACCAGGGAATGAGGCTACTAAATCAGGTAAATCCACCATCCAGAGAAGAGCTGTGGCTGTGACTTGAGTTACAGCTTACATTTCTGTCCGGTCCCATCAGAAACACAAAAGTCATGTGTCACGATGACTTAACATCATTTTCCAAAAATAAACAGAGGCGATTTGTTCCAGCTGCATCTGATTAGTGGTTTTTCTATTTTGCTCTTGGTTAGTCCACAGGCCAACCTCCCAGGCTGAGCTTCTTAGAAGGCCAGTGAAGGTTTTTCCAAGCACTGATTCCACTGGGACGATTGATCATGACCATAGACTACCCTTCGGCAGGGAGGTGGAGGGTGAAGAAAGAAGTCCTCTCACAGAGGAGGTGCAAACAAGCAGCACCAACCTGGAATCAGAGCCTGAGGTAGATATCTCAGTCTATGTGAGGCTACAAAACTCTTTTTTTTTTAAGATTTATTTATTCATTTACACAAGAACTGGGGTACAGGCCAGATGTGCGGGAGGGTGAGAGGATTCACCAGAGCCAGAGTGGGGGATGAAATACACTGCTGAGGGGAGCAGCGGGCGAGACAGGAGAGGTCTGCCGCGCCATGTGGGACCCTTGCCGGCCAGCCGGGATGGAACCGGTGCTGCAGAGGCTGCAAACAGCTTCATAGCATGGTGCTCAACCGCCTGTGCCACCAGGGGAGGCCCAGACTAAATAACACTTTTTAAAAAATGTTTCTATCATTGACATTTTGTTTATAAATTTTAGGCTTTCTCTAGGCAGAATTAGGGCCACTTTAAGCTGGCACATTTCAGACTATGAAATACTTACATTGCTTTTAGGTTTCAGGACACCAGCTAAGTAGCCAATTCTTCCCCATGGAAGAACATTTCCATATGTTCATGACAGAAAATTTGTGACTTTTATCTCACAAAGTCGGATCTAATCACTTGTGTTGAAGAGTTGAAAGGTCTTTAGTGTTGTGGGAGATTTCATTGTAGTTGAGAGGAAGACTAAAAGGGAGAAGATGAGGGAAGGGAGAGGGAATCCTAAAATGATCCTAAAATGATCTAGACATGTAAAATTACTAGCTTTGAAAACTCCAGCTGTTGTTGCTTTTTTTCATTTGTGTGTAATACTTCTTTGGTTCTAGGTACTCTACCATACAAAATAAATGACTTATTAATGTTCACCATTTGCTGTAATGTAGTCATCTTGAACACAAAGGCATGGACACAAAGCCACCGATTATTTGATCACTTCCTGCACGAGGGTACACATGGGTGTTTAAGTTACAGTGAATCTTAGTGGACAAGATTGGTAAGTAGCTGTGTTTAGGGTCCCTGGACCAATTCCAATGTGATTATATGGCTGTGTCCCCACACTAACAAGCAATTCATGGATACCAGCAGGATACTTGAGAATCCAACTCAATTCTAACATTGTTCACCCAGAAATAACATCACTTTCCATAGGCAAAAGGCTCAATCTCCCAAAACGACTCTGCACTATAGATGCAAGCCACAAACCCAAATGGTTACCTGTCGTTCTAACAACTGGCTAAGAAAATCATAGGTTCCCAATAATAAGTACTTTTATATCAGTAATTACTTTATATATGAATGGATTAAGTTCTTCAATCAAAAGACATAAGATGGCTGAATGGATTAAAAGAAGCAGACTGAACTATAGGCTATCTACTGGATACTCACTAAAGCTTTGAGGACACACATATGCTACCAGTGAAGGGATCGCAAAAGTGGTTTATGCAAATGGAAACCAAAAGAGGACAATGTAGTTAAACATCAGACAAAATAAGCTTTAACTCAAGAGACAAAGTCATTATATTATAAAAATTGGGGTCAATTAATTAAAAGGATATAACAATTGTATATGTAAATGCACCCAACATTGGACCACTTAAATATATTAAGCAAATATTGGCAGATATGAAAGAAGAAATAGACAATACAACAATTACAGAGGACTTTAATATCCTTTTAATGATGGATAGATCTTTCAGACAGGAAGTTAATAAAGTAACAGTCGATTTGAACTAACATTCTACCAAATGATTCTAACATATATATATATAGAGAGAGAGAGAATATTACATCCAACAGCAATAAACTACACATTTTTCTCAAATGCACCCACAATTCTCCATGACAGATCATATCATAGGTCACAAATCAGGTTTTAACAGGTTTAAGAAGACTGAAGTCCTGGTAAGCATGTTTTTAGCATTTAGCATTTGAAACTCAACGCAATTTGCCACATTAAGACTAAAATCCACGTTTATCTCTCAACAGATGCAGAAGATGCATTTCAAGAAAATTAGCATCCACCTATGATTAAGAATCTCTGCAAACTAGAAACAGAAGGAAACCTCCTCATCTTGATAAGAGGCATCTACAGAAACCTACAGGATAACATTAAACTAAATAGTGGAAGACTGACTGCTTCTCTTTTGAAACCAGAAAAAAAGTTAAGAATTTCCAATCTCACCTATTCAGCACAGTGGTAGAAATCATTGCTTGTGCAATAAGACAGGGGTCTTAAAAGACACGGAGTTGGAAAACAGGTATAAAACTATCTTTATTCACTAAATACTTGACTGTACATGTACAAAATCCTAAAGAATTAAAAACACTGCCAGAACAAATAATTGAGTATATGTATGTTTGCAGGATATGAGGTTAATTTATAAAAATCAATTGTATTTCCATATCTTATAAACAAAAATCAATTAGAAGTACAATGTCATTTATAGTAGCATCAAAAACTGTAGAATAAATCTGACAAACATGCCCATATGTATACTGAAAACTACAAAACTTTGCTGAACGAAATTGGAGACCTGAATAAAATAAGAGATCTCTAAATAAATTAAGAGATACACCACACTCATTATTAAGATGTCAATTCTTCCCAAATTGATCTCTAAGATTGAATAGCTTTTCAAACAATATCCTATCAGGATTTGTTATAGAAATTGACGTACTCAAAATTGATATAAAAGTATCAAATTAACACATCACACACTTTAGAGGCACAAAATGTTGTATGTCAAGTATACCTCAATTAAAAAAAATTGCAAATTTTAATAGGAAATGTTTTTCTTCTCCACATTCTAACATGGATCAGAAGTTTTGTTGCCGTTTGTTATTTCTTCCTTTAATTTTCACTTCTGTCTAGAAGGGACTCCTACTGCATCACATTATCCTCTTTCTCAACATTTGGCCCCCTCCGTTCCCTGAAACCATAAGTGGTGGCAGAAAAGAAGATTATGTATGATTCAAAAATGGAGAATACATCAGTATATGAGTTTCAAAATATTTTCTCCATGAAAATAGTGTCTAAAAACATAGGACAGGATGCCTTGGAAACAATTAAACTCTCAATCCCTGGAAGCTTTCAAGGCACCGGACTATCTTCAAGGAGCAGGTATTATTCACAGAACATCTACCATGAGCCAGACACTGGAAATGTATAGGTGAATAAGTCAGATATGATCTCTGTCCATGGGTCTTAAAATCCAGTAGCATGCCCAGGGTCCTGGGGATTTCTGCCTGTAACAGAGATTTGAACCAGGTGACTCCCAAAATTTCCTCTGGAGGTTTATAAATCTATGTCTCTGGGACAAAAAAAAGTTCAAAAAAAGCAAACCTTTGTCTTCCAGTGAGGCCCAGTCACTGGGCCATGGCATCAGTCGACTAAGTGCAAATGAATAAAGAAATCCACACCTTTGAAAGTCTCCTGTAGCCTAAAACAAAAGATCTTGCCTGACGCCCTCAATAATCAAATCCATCTTGTACATGAGACTTCTTACAGGCCTCTGCCAGTGGGAAATGCCAAACACATGGTCTCTGGCCATCCTTACCCCTGGAAGAGCTTGGAAGGAACTATGTCAGAAAATGCAAACCCATTTCCAGGGAAGTTCACCTTCTGGCCTTGTCCCCTTCCCCTGGCAGTGGATGCTGCTTCAGGGATTCTCTGCTTTGGGAAAATAAGGAAGTCACTATGAGCTAACCCAAGTCCAAGCGACCAGATGACCTAGCCTTCTGGAAACAGTTGATGACTATTCCGCCAATAAAACGAAGGACATTTCCAAGAAGAATGGGAGTAGAAACTCTAGACTTCAACTTAGGCACATGAGATCAGAGCCAGGGGAGGAGCATTTGACTTCTTGGGCAAACAAATCCCTGAATTCTTCCCACCCACCCCCCTCATTGGACATAATCACTGCTCTCTCCCAAAGACCCCCGTGTGTCTGCAGGCTGATGTGCGTTCACAGCTCTAATGCCAGACTCTGAGGACAGACTTGATTTGTTTTAGGCAAGAAAGTGAGTGAACAGCGAATCATCACTCCATTAACAGTTTATCTAATGTGCCTTTTAGCAGCCTCCACATCTTTTTTTTTTTTTTTCTTCTTCCTGTGACGTTTCATTACCTTCTGTGCTATTGAAGCCTGCTTTTCTTTCCAGGGTTATCTCAAGTGCTGCTTTTTTGGTGAAGTTTTCCTGGATTCCTTCAGCTCCAAGTAGTCTATCTTCTCATAGCCCTCAGTTCTTTCATAGAAAATAGTTTACCTTATATTATGGCAATTTAGGCATGCCTTACCTTTTTTTAAAAATTAAATTGTAAGTAACTTTCGGCAGAGATCATATCTTATTTTTCCCTGTATTTCATCCTGCCCCTGAAGCCTTTCATTTTATCCCAATCATTCTTCATTTGCACATGGTAAAATTAAAAGAAACTTGAGGGATTGGAATTGAGAAAAATAGTCCTTAGAGTAATCAGTGGTGACAGTTAGCTCCTACCCATCCTGCAAAGGGCATGTTTGGGTTTCTTGTATGCCTCTCCAATGTCAGCAATGGCCCTTTCTGTCCCAATAAACTAAAATTAGAAAACTAAACGCAGAGTGATGCTTAATTCACCCTAAACTTTTGGGGAATAAACAGTTCAATCTAAGTGAATTTTCCACATCACTGGAGTTTACTTATTGGAATCCAAAAATTTTAAATGATTTATAAAACATGTTTTTCTAAAGGCACTTAGAATATCTTTGGGAAAGTCCAAAATAAATTGTTTATAGTGGCTGTATCCATGGAGAATAACCTAGACATTAGGAAATAGAGCTGAGGTAACCTCCTTTCACTATATCTGCTTTTTATACCTGTTGAATTTTGAATGATGTCCACCCATTAACTCTTTAAAAATAATGACATACTTTCTTAAATGTAGTATATAATTTACATTTTCTTTCTGAATCAAGGTCATCACTGTAGGTATTATTTATTGTTTTGTTCCTAAATAGCTTTATTCCAACCAGGGATATTAAAGTGATACAGTTGTTCACCCCTACATTAAGTGGCTCCCAAACTGCTAAGCACCCAGAGGTTTTAGATTTTATAGTGACATTTATAGTCACCCCTACCCCTCTTCTCATTTGCTTGCTTGTTCTGATGTCACTTGGAAGTAAAATGAAGTCAGCTGATATCAGATAATAAGTTTCATCAAGTGGAGGTGGGGAGGAAACAATTTAAGAAGCTAGGAAAAAATGGCATCAGCTACATGGACTATGTACGGTTTTAGCAAAGTGGGTGGTGCTGAATGACAATTGTACCACCTAAATTTCATCTCTCCTTCTCAATCATGCAGTGCTGAGCCTTCAGAGAGCAGGTCCTCAGGCTAGAAGGGACTGATGGGCACCAGGGGGTTACCTGATTACCAGGGTACGTCTAGGCAATGCCTCTGAATGCCAGAGATAACTCACATCTTGCTGTAGCTGGGACAACCACTAAATAGCATCGAGAAAACTCAGCCATGATGAAAGGTGGTGTCCTTTAGTATACAGATGTTTTTGGCCTTTCTATCAATTTTCTGCTTATTTTTGTTTTTATTATTATTATTATTATTTTTATGGAGTGTTTTTGTTGTTTTCATTTTTTGTTATATTCTATACCCAAATAATTAGAAAAGGGACTTTTGAATAAGTAAAATTACTATAATTATCATCAAGTTATTCTTTTTTTTTAATCTGAGTGAGGTTAAAAATAAAAAAACTGGGGGCCTCCCTGGTGGCGCAGCGGTTGAGCGCTGCGTTGCGAAGCTGCCCGCAGCCTCTGCAGCGCCAGTTCAATCCCCGGCTGCTCCCCGGCCACCGGAGGAGGGTCCCACATGGCGCGCAGACCTCTCCTGCCGCCCGCTGCTCCCCTCAGCAGTGTACTTCGGTCCTTCTGCCTGCTCTGCTCCCCGCTCTGGCTCTGGTGAATTCTCTAACCCAACCGCACTTCTGACTATACCCAGTGCTTGTATGTATAAATAAATAAATAAATAAATAAATAAATCTTTAAAATAAATAAATAAATAAATAACTGGGTAGTTAACTGACAACGCAGAATTAGGCGACAATAGCTCTGAATTCAGGTAAAGCCACACCTTTGTTGACATTCAAATTTGTCACCAAGAAAGTGGGTCTCTGAGCAACGCCAACCTGGGTTAAATTATAAGAAGTCTGAGAGATTATTGGAGAAGAGACCTGAAAATCAAGAGCAGAGAATGACATGAGGCCATAAATGTGGTGTTAATGTTCAAAAAAGAAAGTTAATTGTGGAAATCACTGGCCAGTAAATTGGATCATGTAGTAATAAAACAGATGCTAACAGTGAGACTCCATTAGCATCTGGAAAGGATAAAGTCACAAAGGACTTATGGAAAGAAGTGAGTTTAGGAGACTCGGCAGAGGAGCAAAACGGAGTGAGGCCAGGTCTTAGTGAAGGTTTGGACCAGGGGTAAAGGGTTTGTTCATCCTTCCATGGCATTTGTCTTCCAAGGCCAGTTCAGATTGGACTCCACAACTGGCTAGGAGATGACAATGAAATAAATACCCAGAAACGGCTCCAGTGAGGGAGGAGCAGGTCAGGAAGGGCACTCCTCTGGAGAGCAGGGTCGGGTCTGGTTTTATTTAATGTCTTCGCTAATGATTTGAGAGCAGGAACAAACAAACGTCAAGAAAATATGCAAAGCCCATCAGCGAGAGACAAGGTCACACACCAACCAAAAGGAGTTTACCCAACAGAACTGAAAGCAATTACCGAAGGGAACTCGAAATAACCTCGGTCAGAACAACCAAAGAGAAGGGGTCTGAAATCAAAATCTGCCCCGCTAGGGGAAATGGAGAAGTTTGGGGAATTAGAGGGATGGATACAAAAGGGAAGAAAGGGTGGCCAGCGTGGTCTCAGAGGGAAAGAATGTTGAAGAAGGTACCGCGGGAATGAGAAAGTCTGAAGAACAGAGGTCCAGTTTTGAGGTTTGCACAATACATAGATTGCCGCGATTAGACCCATGTGAAGTGATAACTGGCCAGTTTACTTAAGATTAGAGGGTAGAATAACAGGGGTTGGTGTTTGCAGATTGGAGTTTAGACATTTACTCAGTGCGTTCAAGTCCTCTGGGTGCGCGTGTCTAGCCCTGTGGGCTCCTGGAATGCTGCAAGTTCCAGAACCAAACCCAGAACCTGACACAGAGTAGATGCAGTGGGACAAATGCAAGAAGCTTGTGTAATTCTTAGGCTATGTGGGATCATTGAAGAAAGTGGGGTGAGAGTTGCCATTAAACACTTTTCCAGCTTTGAGTTTGGGGATGCTTTGGTTGGAAGAAAAAGACAGAACCAGGAACAGCCAGATGTTTAACCCAATGGTGATGACCATGTCAGCTTCCACTCTGGGGCCAGGCCTGCCCCATCCCTGCCTGTGAACTTGGAATTGTGATACATCCACCACCACTGCCGGCTCTGCTATCCTGTGTGTAAGTGGTCACTTATGACCAAATCCTGTGTTTCTGCATTGTGTGCCAGCCCACGGTGCTACCCCTTTCCAGTGTGGATTCATGAGAGTTTGTTCTCCTTGGTCTTTCTGTTCAACTCCAAGATGTCAGCTCAGAGTAAAGGCCGTGTCCCTTGTGCTTCTATGCAACACTAAATCCCTCTGTCCCTCAGAATCTTCTGTGTAGCTCTCTCTAGATTGTTTAGCTAAGGGCTTTCAAACTTTGATCTGCAAAAAATCCCCTGGGAGGATGACTATTTCTAATAAAATCCCAAGTAATGACAATTTTGGTCCACAGACTACACAATTGAAAAGCAAGGCTTATGAGATGCAGATTCTGCTAGAACTTTCTGCAGCAATGGAAATCTTTATCTGCTTGTCCAATATAGGAGCCTGTGGCCACATGTGGCAGTTGATGCCAGCATGACTCATGAATTAATTATTTGATTTTATTCATTTAAACTTAAATAGCCACATGTGGCTACTGGCTACTGTATTGGACAGCACAGCGATAAAGCAATTCAGATCCATAGCAAACGTTTGGGAAACACTGGTCTGATCATATGTTTCCTTCTCCCAATAAGCTCTCAATCATGCAGGCATTTCACCTACACCATACTGCACATCAACGGATCAAAAACTGGTTTGGAAATAAGTATTTAGTATATGTGGTAGTGACTTTACTGACAAAATTGTGCTTCACTTACAGAAATTAAAAAGAAAGTTGATGAGACATTTAAATGAAGAGCTTGAAAGATATGCCACACTTCAATGTTGTTAAACAGATGGAGCTATAATTGATATAAAATAAGCTGCAAATATTGAAATTGTAAAATATGACAATTTTTGGCATAGCACCACGATCAAGATTATGAACATATCTATGTCCCCTTTGTGATCCTTCCATCTGCTCTTCCCTACCTCTCAAGAGTTCAATAACCACTTTTCTTCTGTTGTTGCTCATAAATTTGCATTTCCTAGAATTTTATATCAAAGACATCGTACAGTACATATGTTTTATTCTCCTGATTTCCCTTTTATATGTTCTATTTTATTCTCCTGACTTCCTTTTCTCAGCATAAGTGTGTAAAGATTCATGCACACTTTTGGGTGCATCCATAGTTCATGTCTTTTTGTTGCTTAGGCACACACCACAATTTGTTTATCCATTCACCTGTTAATGGACATTTCTGTTGTTTTCAGTTTTTGACTATTACAAATAGTGCAGCTACAGACATTTCTGTACAAGTTTTTGTATGGGAGTATGCTTTCATTTCTTTTAGGCAAATGCCTAGGAGTGCAATAGCCACAGATTAATGGCTTTATGTTCTTTAGATAAATACCCAGAAGTAGGATTGCTGGATCACACCTTATATCTATTTTTTAAAATATTTATTTATACATATAAGAACTAGGGTACAGGCCAGAGGTGTGGGGGGCGGGTGGCGTGAGGATTCACCAGAGACAGAGTGGGGAACAGAACAGGCAGATTGTCTGAAATATACTGCTGAGGCGAGCAGCGGGTGAGCCAGGAGAGGTCCGTCACACCACGTGGGCAGCTCCCTGGCTGGGGATTGAACTTAAACTGCAGTGGCTGTGGGTAGCCTCATAGGCTGCGCCTCAACCCCTTGCACCACCAGGGAGGCCCCCATTTTTAGTTTTAAAAGAATGGTCTACTCTGGTTTCCAAAATTACTTCACCAACTTACATCGGCAACAACAGTGTATAGGGTTCCTTTTCTCCATATCCTTGTCAACACTTGCTAAAAGTTGTTTTTTTTTTTTTTAATGTATGCCATTCTCAAGGGTGTCAGATGACATTTTTTTTGTGGTTTTGACATACATTTCTTTTATTAGAAGTGGTGATGAATATTTTTTCATGTTTGTAGACCATCTATATATTCTCTTTGGAAAAGTATCTATTCATATCTTCTGCCTATTTTTTATTGAATTGTTTGTGTTTTGTTGTCAAGTTGTATGAATTTTTTGTATACCTTTTATATTAACTCTTTGTCAGTTGTGTGATGTGTAAATATCTTCTCCCATTCAGTAGGCTGTTTTTTTTTTTAAAATCTGCTAATATTTTCTATCACTGTTTAAAAATTCTTTAATTTGATGTAGTCCCAATGGTCTATTTTTGTTTTTATTTTTCTTATGTCCAAGTCTTTAATGCATTTTGAATTTGTATGTGTGAGTGCAATAAGGAGTTATCCAGTTTCATTCTTTTATATGTGTACATCCAGTCTTCCTAATGTTTTTTGTTGAAGAGATTTTTCTTTCTCCATTGTATGGTTGCATCTCCTTTGTTGTAAAGTAGGTCTGGAGTATATGTGGATTTATTTCTAGACCTTCAATCCTATTCCATTGATATATTTGTCTATTTTTATTCTAATACCATACCAATTTAATTATTGTTGTTTTATAGTATAGTTCAAAATCAATGCCTCCAGTTTTCTTCTTTATTCTCAAGATTGCATTAGTTATTTGGAATTTTTTGTGTGTTTCATTGTAAGTTTTAGTATTTTTTGTTGTATTTTCTTGAAAAATATATTTGCAATTTTAATCAGGATTGCATTAAATCTGTATATCATTTTTTTGTAAAATGGTAATTTTAACTATATTAATTCTCCTCATCCATGAATATGGGTTATCTTTCTATCCTTTTATGTCTTGTTCTATCACTTTTAATAGTAGCTTATAGTTTTCCTGGTATAAGTCCTTTACTTCCTGTGTTAATTTTATTCTTAGATATTTAATTCTTTTTTGATACGATTATAAATGGATTGCTTTCTTAGTTTTTTTTTTTTTCTTCTCATTCATTTGCATGTAAGAAAGCAACAGTCCCTTCCCTGGATGTAAATAATGAGGCTTTCTCTTTCTTCCCTGACTGTGACTAAAGGAGCATATTATCCAGTTATGGCTAGCAGACTATTTGAAATTAGGCTTCAGTCAAAGCAGGCACGGAGTCATAGCCAAGCGCACTGCAGAGAAATGGCATTGGCATCCTGGTCGAATTGATCCTGTGACAAAATACCATGGGGTTTTCAAGTTATGTAACCCAAAACATTTCCCTTCGTTGTTTAAATCAGTTTGGGTTGATTTAATGTGACTAATGATGTTGTTTGGCAAACATTAAATTGTCACTGGCAATATAAGTATGTTAATTACAGCTATGGTATTGACTCTCTTGCATTCATCATGCCTTTATTACTATTGTGCTACTTCTACTTTTCCCTGTTCAGAGTATTGTGGAATCTTGGTTCTTATAGTGGGCACTTTGCTCTGTGTAATGACAAAACTTTATTCTGCATTAAATTTATTTTTCCCTGTTTCCTCATTAGCAATTCAAGGTGGACACCACAGGGTTTCTGACTGGTGTGCAAACACACATAGATGCAGGCCCCAAATCCTGTGTGGACTTGCCATCAGGGTGACCCAGAATACACAGTGATTAATTTGAAAGTTATCAACAAAATAAACACAACATGTGAAACCTCCCTTGGAGAACATGTACCATCAAAAGGACACCAGAGGCCTCTAGGTCAGTGGCAAATGGGGCGGGGGTACGACGGACTACGGTGAGGGATTATTGGTGCTTTGGTGGTGGGTGTGGTACAGAAACATGATTTGAGGAGGCATGAAGCTATACTTCTGAATAGTATGCAGTTTGTAAACCAACATTACCTCAATACAAAATAACACAATATAAAAAACAAAAGCAATTTATTTAACAAAACGTGTTGAACATTGTGGTTGTTAACCTTTGTTTTGTATTTGATATTGTATCCTGCTTATTCTTTTTCTTAATGAATGGAAGAATGATGATTGGATGGGATAATATCATGGATTCATGGGTAGGATAATAACCACCTATTACCTATTATAATGATTATTTAAATCTTGATGCGGAAAAATGTTTGTACCAGAACAGAGAGAGAGAGAAAGGACTCAGGGGTCTATGGCCTTATGTTGAAATCCACTGATGTAGGATACACTTTGCATTTGGAGTCAGAGAGGGTTTCAATCCTAACTCCCTGCTTCCAGCTCTGTGACTTTTGGCAAAGATTTTGTGTGTGTGTGTGGTGCCTCCATATCCTCAGCTCTAACTGGGAGGCTGATTCACATGGACACTTTTAGTGAAGTATCTGCTGTGGGCCAGGACTATAATGCTTTCCTTCCCTACCCAAAGAGACTCATTTTTCCCCCAAAGATTTATTTATTTATACAAGCACTGGAGTACAGGCCAGAGGCGCGGGAGGGTGAGAGAATCCACCAGAGACAGAGCGGGGAGCAGAACAGGCAGAAGGACTGAAATAAACTGCTGAGGGGAGCAGCCGGCGAGACAGGAAAGGTCTGCCTCACCATGTGGTAATCTCCCTGGACGGCCGGGAATTGAACTGGCACCGCAGAGGCTGCGGACAGCTTCACAGTGCTGCACTCAACCGCTGCGCCACAAGGGAGGCCCCTAAAACGACTCATTTTAAGGATCAAACGAGATTTTTTTTTTTAGGAGGAAGCATTGTGTATAACAAAAGTATACTATAGTTTTTAACTAAAAAGCAATTTATTTTGTTTTCTTGCACTTCTCTCCTTCTCTCACAGGAAGACTCATCTGCACCCTTTAAGAGGCTCCGAGGTTTCTCTTCACACCTCCGCTCCCTAGTCTCATGCACCCTCTATAAATCTAACAGCTCTGTTTTCCTGGCTGCCTCTCCGTCCTGTTCAGGAGATGGGTCAGATCAAAGCAGGTGCCTGTTATGCAGGAGGTCAGCAAAGTGAATGTTGACTAAGAATGGACCTGGGGGCTGTCAATGAGGTGGACGAGGCCTGGAAAGACCCGGCAAGGAAGACGTGCCATCCCCTTGGTGTTGTCTGAGCCTGTCTCCGCTGGCTTCTGTCTCAACCCACATGGCAGGCCACGAAACAGCAGCAACCATAACAACAACAGCAAGTTATGAGTTTCTCCTACAAACCATGCCTGAGTCAAGTCTTCACTTTCCCCAGAACTTCTTTGGGAATGATTAGGGAAGTTGATGTTGCTCCCATCTTTGGAACCGCCAGTCCCTAGGTTTGTCACGGTGACACGTCACTCTCTGTCCCTCTTCAGAAGCGCTGCGAGAGAGGGCTGTGCTCCTGGCTGGTTTTCTCTGCCGAGAGGAGAAGGAGGGTAAGCCTGGGTTAGCAGCAGCCATTCCAGGAGGGGAGGGAGGCTGGGAAGTGAGGAAAGTACTAGATATTCGGAATCTCACTGGCCTCATCCCCGAGCCAGGGTGGGGTAGGGTGAAGGGATAGCAGCCGCTCCGCACTTTGCTGAGCCCAGATGGCGGGTCTGTGAGAACCATTTAATTGTCCACAGAAAGAGGACGTCTCGCTTTGGCAGAAGATGCAGGCTAATCAGAAGCAGCCCCCAGCCTCTCCTCCCTTCATCTCTGCCTCCCTCTGTGAATTCAGTTGGATGGCTGCAAGGGAAGGTTCCAGGGCTTTGATCCCTGGCCATGCTGCCCAGTCTCAAGCATAGGACATCCAAAAACAACTGCAGGAATTTTTCGATGGGAAGTGCCCAGTCAGGGCTCAACAAGTGGCATTCATTTCTCTCTCACTGATGGATGCTGGGATCCAAGGCTGGGCCCAACCTCTCATCCTCTGGCTAAAAGCTGTTATTTAATATCTAGATTTTCATCTCCTACCTCCTCACTATCTAGTTTCTATTTTATTTTGACTGTGTCGATCTTATTGGTCTCATTGTTCTATGATTTTTTATGGCAAAGTCTTAAAAATCTGTCCTGTGTTAGATGTTAGGTATAAAACACATTTGTTCATATGCACACTGTGACCTGTGAAGTTGAATCAGGAGAGCTGGTGGCATGGGTTTGTCACAGAGCAGGTTGAAACCGTGGATTCTGTCACCCCAGATGGGCTTCTGAAACATGTTGATGTAAATGGTTGGTTTGAACAGAGAATCCTGCTTGAATGTACCATTTTAGACATTCAACAGCTGACGGGGGTTTCCAAGACCTTTTGTCCCCAAGTTATTCCCTTCACTTGTGCCCCTGGGGCTCTCCCCGCGACCCATCCATTCCTCAGACAAGACAGGGCCAAAGCCCTCTCTGCTCTCTTGGATATGGTGCTTCCTGATGCCTGAGGTCCACTGTTTCTCTCCATCCCCAGAGCATCCCTGGCAGGCTTTCCTCAGGGTCTGCAGACAGGTTGGGGGGCTGGTCCTCTGAGCGTCAGCTGGGGAGAATACCTCCTCTTCTTTTCTCTCTCTCTCAGTCCCACATTCTTTCTGACTAAAAGTGCCCCCAGCCCACCAAGTAGCCAAGGAGCATTTCACTGGGCATCTGTAAGTCGGCCTGAGCCCAAGTGTGACAGGGGGTACCCCCGGTCACCTCAGACCTGGTCCACAGTCAGGAGAGCTTGGATCTGCTCCAGCCCGGCTCTTACAAGCTGTGCGTTCCTGGAGCAGTCACGTGGGCCTGTCACAAGTCCACAGTTTGTTCAACTCTAAAATCAACACCACCTAGTAGGCTTCTCTCCAGGGAACGGGACTCAACCTGTGGCCACTAGGTGGCAGTACTGGGAAGGACACGCAGGAGGACACCTGCCACCCCCACCCCCTGGTGCGCCCTGGGGAGAAAGCCACCACTGTCTCTCCCTCAGCAGCTACCCACACATTTACTGCACACCAGTGTTTGGTCATCGTCTCCTGCCTTTCCTGTACCTGCCCTCCAGGTACAGGTGCACATGCTTCCTCCCCAACTCCTGGCAGCCCCCCATGCATCCTTTAGGACTCTGCTCTCTTGGGGAGGCTACCCTGACAAACCCTCTCCCCCTACCTCACAGAGTTCATTGTCGTCCCCTTTGTCACACCTCCAGCACTAAAAAAAAGGTTCTTCATTGAAGGAGCATTGCACTATAACAGTATGAAAGCTTCAGGTGTGTGTCAGGAGCAATCAGCATTTGGGTAGACTACACTAAGTTCACCCTAAAAGTCACCTTCTGTCCTTCACCATCTAACTGACCCCTTTTGTCTGATTTACCTGCCTCCCTTCTTCATCCCTGCTGTAACCACTTTAAGTTTATTTTCTTTTATTTAGGTCAACACCACAGATCTAAAATATAAGTTAGACCGTTTCATTGTTTTGGATTCAAACTTGTCTGGAGGCCCTCTGGGCCGGCAGGAGGGCATCTGTCTCATGGACACAGCCCTGGCGCGTGGCTCTCTTCATACTGGACCCACCATGACCTCATTCTGGTCTCCAGCATCCATCTCTCTCTACTCTGTAATTCCAGCTCAGTTTAGAGAAATTATAGAGCACTTAGGGACATTGTATTTCTTCATAAGAGAGCCTCTTTCTTACCTGCTTGTCTTACCTACATACACAGTCTTCAGAGCTCAATGCAGTTACCACTTACCTTGGGGAGCTTTCTCTGAACCCCTCTGGCCAGGCGCCTCTGGAAGGTTCTCCTAGGAACCTGTGCACATGCCCACCTTAGCAGCTCTGGAAATATATCAAAGTTGTATAGCTGATGCTATTTCCATACACAGTCTGAGATCTGTGGGGCCCCTGGCAGGATGTACCCCTCCTCCTGGCTTTTAAAAAAGATTCCTGTCTCCCCAACTTGGAAGGTGGTAGGTTTTGATAACAACTGGAATAAATGAACCCCACCAGCAACAATCTTACTAGTTTCACCATTGTGGGTGCAGCTTGTGGTTATAGAAGTCCCCAAGAGTCACCACTATTCAGGGTGCTGGGACATGACTGACTCCTGCCCCTTGAGATTGAACTTGAGCGGTTACGTGGTCTTTCCTCCTCCAGTTGCTCCCGTTATCATAGCATCAGCCCATTCTTCTTTGACAGTAAAAATTACATCCTGGGTATTATTCCCTTTGCTAATAATTCACATTCTACACAATAAAAATGCCAGTGGGTAGGTTTGACCCTTATCAGATATTGTCCTGCTAGAACAATAAGATATTCAGCAAGGAGGTCAGACAGAGCTCATGCCTCCTTATAATGCCCAATATCTTAGCTTCTCAATTGGCTTTTAAAGTAGACTAGGAGAATGTTGTTGACGTTCTGTTTCTGGCTCGGGTGTGCTACAGCCTCACAAAATCTCTTCTGTTTCTCTCTCCATTTATTATAAAATAGATGCCCCATCTTGTTGATGGAGCCTCCAGACATGCAGCCATTTTGCAAAGGACTGTCCTGGGAGTGAGATTTTGTGCTCAGACAGTCCTGCCCTCCCTTCCTTTTTATTTTTCTACATGTGGCAGAGAACTGGTAAGTAATTAAAAGGCTGTGGAGATCAAACCCTGCCCCCGCTTCACTAATGAGTGGCCATGGGCCTGTAGGCGTGTTGGCCAGTTTGGAGTAACAGTGTCGCTGACATGTGTTATACGTGTACTGCGTGAGCACTTGACCTACATTAGCATATTATATCCTCACAACAATCCCAGGAGCAACTATTATTAGCACATCAAGTTCACAGAAGAGGAAACTGAGACATGGGTAAGTCAGTGATAAGTTAACCAGCCAGTGAGAAGCAAAAACAGAGTTTCCAATGGAGATGGTTTGATTGAAAAGCCATTTCTTTTGCAGTTTATTGAAGTCAGATTGGTTTCAGATAATCTGACTACAGTGTTTTATACTTTTATATCTCAGTCACCAAGCTCTGCTGCCTAGTACTCCAAGACTACTTAATTCCCTGTGGCTTATACAATATTTAGTCTTCCTTTCTTAATGCTCTCCATTCAGCAAGAACCAGAACGCTAGCCAGAGTTCATGTGTCTAATAGTTCAAAAACTAGCAAGATACAAAGGACCACCTATTTTAAATGTCGAGAGCCTTTATGTGATTCAAGTTATTGGCTCTGTGGGCTTGGGTGTTCATAGATTAACGTTTTCAGAGGAAGACCCACCTGTTTTGGAAAGCAGTAGTCCAGAAGCTAGGAAGCGCTATTTGCAATGCAGTGGAAAATTCTCCCATGGTGATGAAGCTAAATTAAAGAGAGATTGATTAAGGAAAGTAAAGAGAGTACTATTAGTCCTTTTAGTGCAAACTCTTTGTTTGCCCAAATCAAACAGTTGCCATTTCTGAACAGAAGTCAAACACCTGTTGCTTCAGAAGGGAAAATTGCAGGCCAAGTTTTTCAGAGCTATCGCTGATAAGGGCTGACCATGAAACGCTTCCAAAAATGGACATCTGGGCTCAAAACTTTATCTTCCCCTTTGCTTATTTTCTTTATCTGTACATGTGCCTTAGCTGGAAATGGAGATTGTGACTCCCGCCCAGGACTTCCTCCCCTCTTCGTTGCTTGCGGAGCTTTGCTTTGGGTGTGGCTGCTGCAGACAGCAGTGATGCTCCCCTTTTTTGGCCTAGGGAGCTTGCTTTGTAGGGGAGCAGGAAGGAGGCTCCTCTGGTCCACTCTGCCAATGTCTGGCCAAGGGAAAAATACAGCTGCATTTGGTGGACCCTCCTCTATCCCGACTGGGCAGTAATTACTTAGAGAAAAAATGCTTATGTAACCGGGTTAATGTCTAACCTCAGGCCAGGTGCTGCTGCGGGGCTGAACTAGCCTCTCAACGGGCCATGTTGACCAAGTTCTCAGCCGTTAGTGTGGGAATATTTGGGTACTTAAATATTCCTGTCTTGAGAATGAACCTTCTGACTTATAAACCTGACTGCTTTCTTGCCTACCTGCGTGCCCCGTCACCGGTAGCCCCATGTTGATCTCCATTCATTGAGGCAGGTGTGGAATCGGCATTCTGTATTTTTAAACTTGCCTCCTAGGCAAGGTGACCAACTGTCCAGTTTGCCTAGGGCTAGGAGGTTTTCCAGGATAGGAAATTTTTAGTGCTGATGTTGGGGAAGTCCTGGGCACGTTGGGATGAATTGGTCAGCCCATTTCTGGGTGATTGTGATTTCTAGCAGGGGTCAGAAGCTATAGACCCCCAGGCCAAATCTGTCCAATCACCTGTTTTGGCAAAGTTTTTTTGGAGCATAATCATGCTCATTCATTTACATGTTGTTTATGGCTATTTTTACACTATGGTGGCAGAGCTTAGTGGTTGCGACAGATATTATGATTCCCCACCGAAAACTAAAATACATATTTCTTTACAGAAAACATTTGCTGGCTCCTGCTAAAATCCAACAATGCAATTCTTTCATTCTGGGTTAATTACCTTCCTCTTCAACCTCATTTTGGTTCTTTGCAAGTGCTGCTCCCTCCACCTGAAATATTTCTCCTTCCCTCCCCCTCTTGGTTAATTTCTTTTGGTTCACCTGGCCATAGTTCAGGTGGCCCTTCTCCAGGAAGCCTTCCCTGATTACTTCTTTCTCTATTCATGCACAGAGAAGCTCCCTGTGCTTCATGGATTTGCTCGTTGGTGTCTCCCCCTGGCCTATGAAATTCTCTAGGGAAAACACTAGTGAATGGTCAGCTTTGTATCTCCATCCTTTAGTTTGTTTCCTACCAGGGCAGAAACCACATGAAAGTTTGTTAAATTATGAGTCTATAAAACAGGCATGAGGATGCCCTAGGAGACTTATCTGCACGTGTGCCTTAGTTAGAAATTTAGATTTGGGGGCTTCCGTGGTGGTGCAAGGGGTTGAGATGCAACCTATGAGGCTAGCCGCAGCCACTGTAGTGTGAGTTCTATCCCCGGACAGGGAGCTGACCCACATGGCACAGTAGATCTCTCCTGACTCGCCCGCTGCTCCCCTCAGCAGCGTATTTCAGTAGATCTGCCTGGTCTGTTCCCCACTCTGTCTCTGGTGGGTCCTCTTGCCCCCTACAACTCTAGCCTGTACTCCAGTTTTTGTATGTATAAATAAATTTTTTTTTTTTTAAAAAGAAATTTAGATTGGCGTTTATGTCTGGGACTCCACCCTCTTTGTTTCTGGAAAAGGCATTGGTTAGGGTGTGGTGGCTCTCAGGCAGTGAAGGCCTCTTGGCCTGATGGGCCCTAGTTTCGGGGGGAAGGCATAAGGATCATACTCTATTACCTCCAGTGTGGAAATACATGGTAGGCAGGTATTGACTAGGGGAGATGCTTTTGTGAACAGTAAGAGTTAGATAGAATAAAATCTGAGGTGGATTATTTTTCTGAGAATAAGTTTTGTTTTCTTGGAAAACTCAAGGGAAGATGTGGGGAACCCCTGGTCTCTTCCGTATTTTTCCCCTTTTTCCCCCAGGCCTGCTTGTCTCCAAATATACCAGATGTGATAAATTTTGAAACAATCTGATTTATAACATGTTTTATGATTCTAAATTAATACAATGCCTTGAGATCAACAATGACATTCAAAAAGTACTTGAAAGCCAACTCATATTTCCAAAATTTGTTTTTTCTTTTAAGAGGATTTTTTTCAGTTTGGTCTTTTGCTTTTAAATTTCCAGAAACTCTGCTGCTCCAGATGAGTGATTCTGCTCCCAGAATTAGAAGAAGCCCCAATGCCACTCAGCTTGGCTTGCTGGGCCTCTGTTTGCCAGGACCTTCCCAGGGCAACTGGGGAGACTCCTGGAGGTGCTGCTTTTCCCAGGGGCAGGGAGAAACCTGGAAAGCTACAGAGAAGGCCATTCACCCAGCGAGAGTCACAGATCAACTGATCGCACCAAAGGGAGAGATTCCAGCATGAGATAAATCTGCTGACCTTGATCTCATTCTCCTTGGAGAAGTGGGCCTGGCAAGAACACACCATCAATTAATGTGCAGGCTTCTGCCTTTGCTCTCTGGGGCCTTTTATTCCTACAGCTACTGTGCAGCTGATCTGCCCTCCCTCTCCAGAGGGTCTCTGTGATGAAGAAGCCTGGAGTGTGGGAAGGTCATGTTGCTGAGTTATGTGACCTGAATATGGTCCTGATGTTGGATCCACAGCTAATCATTTACCTTCTCAAGCCTCTGATTCTTCTTCTATAAGATGAGAATCATAGTTCATATCTCAGAAGGTTAAATGTTACAGAGGATCCCATGTGGGACAGTATGAAGGGTTCCTGCACATATCAGATGCTGTAGTCCCTGGTGGAGAACATATGATTCTGAGCAGATGTGCAGTGCCACCATACTCTAGAGGACATTCATCTGCCAGACAGGTCTGGGCTGTTGGTCTCAGCCTCACACCTCTTTCTTCCCAGAGAATCCCAAAAACCTGCCACTAAGCCTCTTGGTTCATGTGACACTGTGGAAGCCGGGAATTAGCAGGTGCTCAGGACCAGCAGGCAGCTCTGGATCTAGGCCAACCTGAAGGGGTGATCCTCAGAGCCCTCAGTCATCAGGCCAAGCCCATGTTCTGTGTTTCCTAGAGGATATCATCTTTCCCCAAAACTTTCAGAGTTCCCTATTATCTAAATCCTTCTGAATCAGATCTATACTCCATACCTCTATTCTAAACTGGAGACAGACCCCCTATTTGTTAGAAAGCCTGTCAGTACCATAGATACATGGGCACCCCAAACTCATGTCCAAAACACAACTCATGTTCTTCACCCCTTACATTTCTTCCTCTTCATGTGTTCCCAATACAAGGCAGTGATATTCTCCTCCACCCTCTCAGTGAAGCCAGAAACCATGGATCCATCCTAAGCCTCCTCCCTGTCTGGTCCCTCTTCATATTTAGTCAACCACAAAGTCAATAATTCTACAAATATTTATTGAGTGCTTATTAGAAAGTAGTCATGCTTAGAAAACCCTCTACTGTGTGCTATATAAAAAGTAATGAACAAAATAAATAAGATCTCTATCATCCATGGGGAGTCAAATAAGACAACTAAACATACAAATGAGCACACACTTATAAATCCTGTTAAGGGCCATGAAGGAAAGGCATAGGGTGTTTTAAGGACTATAACAGGAGGGCCTCATTAGACTGGGAGGTCAAGGAGTGTGTTCTAATCAGGAGTGTTTCAATTATGAATTAGAAATAACAGAAACCCAATTTGAACTAGTTTAAGGGAAAAGGAGAAATTGATTGAAGAGTCATTGGACTGACTTATTTTGTTGCTCCTTGTAAAGGCAGGACAGGACACAGTGCAGGTTTTCTGATCCAGCAGACCGGGTAAAGGAGTCAGAGTCTTCAGTGGTTTTGCAGGTTTCTTTATTGGGATTTACCTGGTACACAGCAGGTAAGGGTGCTGGGGGGCCAGGAGGCTGGCAGGCCTCCCAGCCCCCAGCAAGTCTTCATTCTATCTGGGCTCTCTGGCCTTGTCTCAGCTTCTGCTTCTCTTGCTTCTCTCTCGGCTTCTCTTTCAACTTCTGCTGCTGGCGCTGGCGTCCCATTGACGCCGCCCTTAAAAAAAAGCACAGTCTTAGCGCAGGTGTACCCACTTCAGGTGCCCGCCATCAGGCATGCATTCAGGATCACAGGGTTCCCTCATCTATCCTGATGACGGGACGGCAGAAAAGCCTGATTTTTTACCTTACCCTACACTCCTATAGGAGCAAGAAATTGTTGACAATTCATGCTTGGAGAAGCCCTCAAGACTAAATGATGAGACCCAGAAACCAGCTTCCTGTCTGAGCTCTCTGTCTTTGTTCCAATGCCCCATCTCTCTCTCTCTCTTGGTTGTCTTCTGCTCCACACACGCTTTCTCTACACACCAGGGAACATGGTGTACAGCCATGGAGCAATCTGACCCTAAGGCATGTCCAGACAGGAATGTCTCTGAGGGGGATTCATGTTGATGAGAGGAATAGGAGGCTGGGAGTTTGGTCCAACCAAGATTACTGTTCACCCCTATACCACACAACGAGTGTCTGGGAGGGTGGCGAGGATGTCTGAGTGTCTGGAGGGAAGACTAAGGTGAGTGGTAGTCATCAAAAGACTTTGTTGAAGTGATTGTAGACTGAAAAGATAAGTAAGATTTAGCCAGGTAACAAGTAGCAGATGTGCAGTGCTAAATAACATTCACTCGTTTATGTAGCAATTACTATTGACCATTTACACTCACCTGGGCCTGGGATATAAGTGAGAACAAGAAAGACACAGTCCCTGCCAACTTGGATTTTCTAAGTATAAAGAAATTAGACAGGAAAATCAGGGCCTCTAAGAGGGGCTAATGGGTAGTGACTAAGGATATTAGCAGTTCAAGATAAAACTGGAGAAGGAAGAGGCCTTAGCATTCAATCCTGATAGGCCACATGAAGGTTTTGGACACGAAACATTACTGAGAGGACATTAAGGATTAATGTGATTTGATTTATAGTCTAAAATATCACTTTAACCTGTTTGTTAAAGGGATTGTAAAGAAGCAAAAATTAAAGGACACTTATTAGAAGGCTGTTGCTTCCATTAAGGCAAGAAACGATGGTAGTCTAAACGAAAAGACATGAGGAAGAATATGAATATGCGACACATCTAAGAGTTAGAGTAAATAATATTTGGTAATAGATTGGATGTGGAGGATGAAAAGGAGGGAGAAGCCGCAGTGTTAGGCAGAGGCCGGCTGTGTGTAATGGAGTGGTTGAAAGTGCCATTGACTGAGATACGGAAACTAGAGGGGATTGCTTTTGAGGAGGGAAGATGAGGAATTTAGTTTTTAACTCTAGATATATAGATATCTATATCTCTATATTAGATATAGAAGCAAAATGAAAGTTGGTGTGTGTGTGTGTGTGTGTGTGTGTGTAACAGATAGCCTTTAGAGACATGGAATTGGTGATCTCAGTTAAGAAAAGTGTAATGTGGGGCCTCCCCTGGTTGAGCACGGGGTTGTGATGCTGCCCGCAGCCTCTGCAATGCTGGTTCGATCCCCAGCTGTCAGGCGAGGGTCCCACATGGCGCGCAGACCTCTCCTGCCGCCCGCTGCTCCCCTCAGCAGTGTACTTCATCACTCTGCCTGTTCTGCTCTCCACTCTGGCTCTGGTGAATTCTCTCACCCTCCCGCACTTCTGACTGTACCTAGTGCTTGTATAAATAAATGAATAAATCTTTAAAAAGAAAAAGAAAAAAGAAAAGTGTAATGTGATAGAGGAATCCCTGGGAAACTTCAGCATTAAAGGACAGAGGTGGTGAGCAAAGCGCAGAGAAGAAACAGTCCGCAACTTGGAAAGAGAGTATGTTATTGGGAGACCTAAAGAAGATACTTTAAGATCAGAAGCAATGAGGGAAGATGATCTATTTGATAAAAAAAAAATTAATTTCTGGCTTAGTGTTCAGCAAACCTATGGATTTTGTCAAGGCAAAGTCACCTGTATAGCCTCTCAAATTCTATACTGATATAACAACCTTGACCTCCAGATTTGAAGGCATTTTATAATCTTGAGCATACAAACATGATTTTCACAATCATGCATTTATGAAGAGCTTTGCAAATAATAGAGCCCATTGAGGACAAATCAATAGATGAATGAGTGGAACAGAAGATACAGATAAGCTTGAGAGTCTTACATTTCAGCGAAAGGAGGGAGGCCTTTTCCAGGCATTTCCAATAGCATTTTCTAGAATCACTTTTGTAAATGCATAATGGAAATAAACATATATAATAGGCATTTTGTTTTAAAATGACGCTGATAAGACTCTTGTTGCACAGGTTTCAAGGACTCGAAGAGGATTGATGATGAGATTCTGAGCAAAATTGCTCAAAGGGATAACACAATCTGTATTTATCAAGCAAATAGCCCCAGAGCATGTACATGTACCAGGTTATTGTTCCAGGCATTGGAGGTGAGCCATAGATAAGTCTTCAAAACAACCTGCAGTCTGATTGTGGAAATAATCACGCACATAGATAAAGCCAGCGAGGACAGAAGAGAAGCTAGAAAGGCGGAGTGAGAGCTGACTTGGAGTTCCTGCCTGGATTTCCAAAATGGTGGCTATATTTGGAATATTGAAGAAGGGCCAAAGTGGAGGGAAATAAATACAGCAGATGGGGAAGCCACAGTTTTTGTTTTTTGGAGTTTTTTTTGCTTTTGCTTATTTTTTTAAGTCAAATACACGAATGTGGCTAAAATTGTCAGGAGAGGTTCATAACAAGACAGAAAGCATGTTTCTCAGCTCTCTAACACCTGCCAAGGAAAACCACTTTGAACTTTTATTTACCTTTTGAAAAATGTAATACTGTTTATGTAACTTCAAAAACATTTCAGGATTCTAAACATACCAAAAAGTAACAGAATGTGGCAAGTTGTGTAGCACAGAAGGTTCGTGAACTCTGATTGGCCAGTGGCTGTCTGCTTGGCTGACAATGAGAGTTCTGCACTTTGTTCAAAAACAGTTTAAAATTATGGGTCTGAACTAAAAAACATCCAAGCATTTCTCAGGCCAGCTGTGCCCTCCCCCTGTGCTGGCAGCTAGGAAGGGAGCAGAATGCCACCTCAGTCTTTGCAAAATCAAGACAGTCTGAAGCCGAATGGGTGCCTCACCACGTGGCCCCGCGCTCTGGCCCTGCACCCGGGCCATCCCCACGGCCTCACCCTCACCCTCACACAGGCAGCATGGAAAGTTTACCTGGGTCTGTCCTAGCTACAAAATATGATACACCTAGTTGCTTATTTGGCATTCCTAGCCAGCGACCATCTAGCTAACGCCACCTGACCAATTAAAAAAAGAAAATGCCAGAAAACAACTTGAAATGCTTTGTCATGCCAACAGCACAGTGCACGGATTCAGGAGGACAGGGGAGCAACCCCTTTTCAGTTTTAAAAATGTTGGGACATAGTCTAGGCCCTTAACATATCTGGCTTAGACTATTTTTTTTAAATATTTATTTATTTATGCATACAAGAACTGGGGAACAGGCCAGAGGTGAGGGGTGTGAGAGGATTCCCCAGAGACAGAGCGGGGAACAGAACAGGCATATTGACTGAAATACCCTACTGAGGGGAGCAGAGGGCGAGTCAGGAGACGTCTGCTGCTCCATGTGGGTAGCTCCCTGGCCAGCTGGGGATCGAACTCGTGCTGTGATGACTGTGGATTGCTTCAAAGGTTGTGTCTTAACCCCTTGCACCACCAAGGAGGCCCTAGCCTAGATTATTTTCTAAAGACTTTTAATGGGTCTTCCTACTGCCAATCTTTACACTTTTTCTTTGATTATCTGTTAAAAACACAAATTTGAGACCTCATACTCAAACATTATTCATTGACACTCCATTAAGTGTCTAAAAATTAATGCTCAATTTCTTTATCATGGCTTTGTTGGAGTCAAAGTGTGGTCACCACTGGATGAGCCGAAGTGTCTTGCTGATTGAGACGGAAGATCTAAGAATGATGGCTTGTCTAATTATATCTCCCTAAAATTAGGAAATGTCTCTGGTGGATTAGAAGGTAGGAAAAAGCCTTATAGCCTCATTACCCAGGACTAGGACTTGTAAGATCTGTTTCCAGGGGCATATGTAGATAAATCCTGTGAAATTCCTTTATCTTTCAATTGCAAATTTCTTTGCTCTGTTTAATGCATTGCCCACCTTCTAGAGATTACATAAGAACACTGGGGTAACCAGGGGCAGGTTCCATTATTTTATGTATGAGCCTCTGTGTGCATGCAATTAAAATTTGTCTTTTTTTTTCCAAAAAAAAAAATGTTGGGAAATATGTACAGATTTGATACAGTTGCAGGAGCTCTGGATATCCATGGCCGCTTCAGGAGGCCTGAATTCCCAGCTGCAGTGGTCGGGAAGCAGCAGCGCGAGGAGACCTGGTGAGGAGGCCAGATGCCCAGACAGAGGGGCTGTCCACCAGCGCAGCCCCACACTGCGGTTCACCAGGAGAAAGGGGAACCATTTGTCTATTCCTCCTCCTCCTGTTTCTCTTCTTCCCTTTCTTCCTCCCGGCCATCTTCATCTTGCTCTCCACCTTTTTCCAGGCAACTGTGGGAAGGCACTTTGCACCATGAAACTTCCCCTTGACTTACAATCCTGACGTCCCCCTCAAAGTCCCCCTTCAGCTCCTGGGCTCACTGATGTGAGGTTGCCTGGCACAGGCACTTGAGTTATTCCACATCTCGCTCAGCTTGACTTCCAGGTCTTGATGGAGATCACAAGTCATGGGTTTGATCTTGGGGCAGCTTTCTAAACAGAACAGGGAGCATCTAGACGGGGGTCATTTGAGGGCATCAGAGTCCTTCTTGCCTCCCTTCACTGGTGCAGAAGCTGCTCGATCAGCCTGTGCCATCTCACCGAATACAGACTTCTCAGATGTTGCCTTCCACCTCTCCAAGCATTTCTTGGAAAATCCTGCAAAAGTGACAGGGACCTCTGGATTTCTCTTCTTCTGTTCCTTCTGCACAAAGATGTGGGCAGACATCTTGCCCTTTGGTTTTGGGGGATCACCCTTAGCCATCCTGACTACATTGTTGGCCAATCTGGGCAGCGCTAGGCACACATGTGCTGGGCACTCCCAGCCTGAGCCAGCTGCCTCTGCCAGAGCCATAGACATTTCAATTCTTCTATTCTGACAGCACCATGTGCTGCCACTACTACTTCTTAATTGAAAATTCAGAATACTGTCTTCCAACTTTCTGCTCTCCAAAGTGAAGATTCAAGTCTAGTTCCACCTTTTGCTTCTCTAGATGCTCTAATATAGTTTGCAGTATTTTAAATCCCTCAAGTATTAAATTCCTTAAATAAATATACATGCCTTTATTTCTTTTCCATTCACTACCAACAGAATTTTTTAATTCCCCACTGTTATAAACTAATTTGCTATAAACTAATTTTATCACCTCCAAATTTATATGTTGAAGCTTGAACACCCCGTGCAACTATATTTGGAGAAGGGACCTTTAAGGAGGTCAATTAAGAATAAATGAAGTCATGGGGGCAGTTCTTAATCCAGTATGACTTGTGCCCTTGTAAAAAGAGACACCAAGAGTGTATATCATGTGAGAACATGACAAGCAGATGGCCATCTGCAAGGTCAAGGACTGAGCTTTCAGTAGAAAGAAAACCTTCTGACATCTTGATCTTGGTCTTTCAGCTTCCAGAGCTATGAGAAACACATTTCCGTTGTTTAAACCACCCAGGCTGTGGTTTTCCGTTATGGAAGCCCTAGCAAGCTAATACACCCACTTTATAAGATTAAGATCATTTATTTATCTGATAATAATTTCCATGATTTATATCTTGTTCTCTGTCCCTTTTTCGTTTGATCTTCATCTTGCCAGTCAGCTGCAATTTATTCTTTAATCACTATGAGAATATTTAGAACTTTAAAGTTTGTTCTTTCCTTCAACTATTTTTCTCTAAAAACCTACTTTTTATTTGTTTATTTTCCTATCTCCCTTTCCATTAGAGGACTTCCCTCAAATGTCTAGAGGCCCTTCATTCTATCCAGGAGAAAGTGCTATTAAAATTTTGGTGAATTTCCTTTTTTCCCCCCTTCATCTGGAATGTTATTATAAATAAAATGTTATAAAACCTTGAGATAAGTATCCTGGGAACTAAAATTTTATGGGTGCAGTGACAAGCTCAACCCCCTCTGAGGTTCTAAGTCTTGCTCTTTGCATTCACCCAAAATGGGTGAATAGACAAAATACTGATTCTATCAAACCCGCCTGTGAATATAACAAGAAAATTACAGAACAGTATCTTTCATAAAAATAAATGCAAAAGTTCTAAGCAAAATTTTAACAAATTGAATCCAATCACTTATAGAGAAGATAGTGCATTCCAAGTCTTCAAAGAAATAGAACAATTATTGATGAAATTCATATGGAATCACAAAAAAACCCGAATAGCCAAAGCTCTCCTGAAAAAAAAAGAAGGGAATGGAGGCATCACACTCCCAGACTTCAAACTATACTACAAAGCCATAATAATCAAAACTGCATGGTATTGGAACAAGAACAGACATACAGACCAATGGAATCGAATAGAAAATCCAGAAATAAACCCACAGATCTATGGTCAACTAATCTTTGACAAAGGAGCAAAGACTATGCATTGGAGCAAAGAAAGTTTGTTCAATAAATGGTGCTGGGAAAACTGGGTCGCTACATGCAAAAGAATGAAGCTTGACCACTACCTCACACCATACACGAAAATCAACTCAAAATGGATTAAAGAACTAGACATAAGACCTGAAACCATAAAATATATAGAAGGAAATATAGGCGAAACACTACGTGATTTGCACATCAAAGACATCTTTACAGACACATCACCCAAAGCAGAGATAGTGAAGGCAAAGATCAACAGCTGGGACTACATCAAATTAAAGAGCTTCTGCACAGCAAAAGAGACAATAACAAAAACAAAGAGAAACCCCACAAACTAGGAGAACATTTTTGCACCCAACACTAATGATAAAGGACTGATCACAAAAATCTGCAAAGAGCTGATGAGACTCAACAACAACAAAGAAAATAATCCAGTTAAAAAATGGGCAGAAGAGCTAAAAAGAAACTTCTCTGAAGAGGAAATGCAAATGGCCAACAGGCATATGAAAAAATGTTCAACATCACTTGTAATCAGGGAAATGCAAATCAAAACTACCATGAGATACCATCTTACACCAGTGAGAATGGCACATATTAAAAAAACTAGCAACAACAAATGCTGGCGAGGGTGTGGAGAAAAAGGAACTCTCCTGCACTGCTGGTGGGAGTGCAAACTGGTCCAACCACTATGGAGAGCTATGTGGAGATATCTGGACCTACTAAACATAGAGCTTCCACAGGATCCAGCAATTCCACTCCTAGGTATTTACCCAAAGGACACAGAAACATCAATTCCAAAGAACACCTGCACCCCTATGTTTATAGCAGCACTGTTTACAATAGCTAAGCTTTGGAAACAACCCAAATGCCCAAAAATAGATGACTGGATCAAGAAGATGTGGTGCATATACACCATGGAATATTACTCAGCATTCAAAAAAGATAAGCACATGCAATTTGCAGCAACATGGATGGCGCTGGAAGGGATCATGCTCAGCGAAATAAGCCAAAAAGAAAAAGAAAAATACCGGATGGTCTCACTCATAGCAGGAATCTAGAAAACTTAAATAAGGGACCAGGAAAATGAATAACTATAAGAAAGTGAAAATCAGAATCAACAAAAAACTATGAAACAGAGACACTTTTGGGGGGGTGGGGGGTGGGAGGGGAGGGATTGGGATCAGAAAGGGGGAGTTGCAACTGTATGGGGAATATAAAAATAAAATTTATTATTAAAAAATAAATAAATAAATAAAAATAAAAGTTAGCAAGTTGATTATAAGATTTGTATACAAACAAAAAGGACCTAAAATAACTGAGCAATTTTGAGAAACTGGGAAGATAATGAGGGTTTACATTTCTGAATTCAAGAATTGATGAATTCAGAGTCATCAAAACAGTATTATACTAACATCAGCAGAGCATGATAGAGTCCGCAAATAGATCCATATATAGGTTCAGTTGACTTTCAATAAAAATGCAAAGAAAATTCAGTGGAAATTGGATATCTTTTCAACAAATGTTGCTAAAACGATTGGATATTTGTATAAAAACAACAAAAAGAATATCAAGCCATATCTCACACAATAAAGAAAAATTCATTCAAAAATTAACTGCAGATTTAAATGATCTGAAAGGAAAAGCTCTAAGGCTAAACTTAAAACTATGAAACTTCCAGAAGAAAACATGGAGGACAACCTTTGTGACTTGGGACTAGATCAAGATGTTCTAGCAAAGCAAGTTGTGGTATTATGATTTACAATAAGAAATATATATATATATAAGGGGCCTCCCTGGTGGAACAAGGGATTAAGCACAGCACTGTGAAGCCATGTACAGCCACCACAGCGCAAGTTTGATCCCCGGCCAGGGAGCCCACATGGCGCAGCAGACCTCTCCTGTCTCGCCCACTGCTCCCCTCAGCAGTGTACTTTGGTCAGTCTGCCTGTTCTGTTCCCCACTCTGTCTCTGGTGAATTCTCTCATCCTCTGCACCTCTGGCCTGTACCCCAGTTTTTGGATGCATAAATAAATAAATTTATATAAAAAAGAAATATATAACTGGTCTTGTGCTTTTGGCACAGAGCCCCTAAAACCCATGGAATTTCCTAAGTGATAAGCGCACCAGGAGCACCTTTTGTTCTAGTGTTTGCTCTTTGACCCTGGTTCCTGACATGGCTCCTGAAACCCTTGTAATTTCCTGGGTGATAGCTGTGTCTTTTGTTCTAATTCTGGGTGGGCTCATGGGTAAGTGCTGGTGACTGGAAAGACCAGCCCTTGATTAGCAGCTTGAATTTTTTTTTAAAGATTTATTTATTTATGCATAGAAGAGCTGGGGTACAGGCCAGAGATGCAGGGGGGTGAGAAGATTCACCAGAGACAGAGTAGGGAACAGAACAGACAGACTGACTGAAATATACTGCTGAGGGGAGCAGTGGGCAAGTCAGGAGAGGTCTGCCTCGCCATGTGGGTAGCCCCCTGGCCGGGGATCAAACTCGTGCTGCAGAGGCTGCAGATTGATTCATCGTGCAGTGCTCAACCCCCCCGCCACCAGGGAGGCCCTAGAAGCTTGAATTTTTAAGCCCCACCCCATTCTCTTGAGAACTGGAGTTAATGATGTAGCACATTAATGATGTAGCTTCCATAAAAATCCCCCCAAATACAGGAAGTGTCCAGGTCACGAGCACATCCATGGACCAGGAGAAGGACCCGCCCCAACTCTATGGGCACAGAAGCTCCTGGGTCAAGACCCTCCCAGATCTCACTTGTATATCTTTCCACTTTGCTGTGCCCACATCCTTTAATAACCCAGTAACCTAAGCAAATGTTCCCCTGAGTCCTAGAGCCACTCTATAGCAAGTTCACATCCAGTCCAAAGTTGGAGGTTGTAAGAACTTCAAATTTGTAGCCAAGTAGAACAGAAATTGTGTCTAAACTGTGGACTACGTACGATTGGCCTCTGAAGTGAGGGGACAGGCCCCCCAGGACTGAGCCCTTAGCTTCAGCCCTTGGCCTGAGACTATCTCCAGCTAGACTGTCAGAATTGAGTTAAATGGCAGCACACCCAACTCGTGCCCCAGAGACTCGCTCGCTTTGGGGAGAGCCCTGCACGTTTGGTGACTAGACTAACTGAAGTGTTCTTCGTGAGCAGCGAAAGAGACAGAGCAGAGGGCTGAGGTTTATTAAAACACAAACTCATCGATTAACTGATTCTGTCAGAATGAAGAATGTCTGCTCTTCAAAAGACACTATTAAAAGAATAAAAAGATAAGTCACAGACAGGGAGAAAATATTTGTCAATCACACATTGGATAAAGGCCTTAATTCCTGTATGTAAGGAAACCTAAATTTCAATATTGGAAAAAAAAATCCAATTTTTTAAAAATGTGAAAGTATTTGAAGCAGATAAAAGATTTGGATAGATATTCCATCAAGAAAAGTTATATGGATGACAACTAAGCTCCTGAAAAATACTTGACATCACTAGTCACAAGGGAAAAGCAAATTAAAATCATGAGATCCTGGGCCTCCCCGGTGGCTCAAGGGGTGAAGTCTCAGCACTATGAAGCTCTCTGCAGCCACTGCAGCACAAGTTTGATCCTCAACCAGGTTACTGACCCACATGGTGCAGCAGACCTCTCCTGTCTCCCCGCTACTCCCCTGAGCAGTATATTTCAGTAAAAATTTGCCTGTTCTGCTCCCCAGTCTCTGGCCTAGTACCCCAGATCTTGTATGCAGAAATAAATAAATCTTTAAAAACAAATAAAATCATGAGATACTACTGTACACTATCGTGAGATCACCTACACACCTGATGAAGATAAAAGGCCTCACAGGTGAGGATGGCAGGAGCTAGGTGCTCATACATTGCTGGTGGGGATGTGAATGATATAACCGCTTTGGAAAACACTTTGGTAGTTTAGTTAAAATACTTCTACCGCATCACCTAGCCATTCCGCTCCAGGTGTTTACCCAGGAGAAAGTCTAAGACTTGTACTGAATGTTTCATAGCAGCTTTATTTGTAACAGTCTGTAATAAGCCCAAACTGCAAACAAATTTGATCTATTCCTAAGAGGGAAAACTCTTCAGCAATAAAAAGGAATAAACTACTGATACATTGAACAATATGGCTAACATTGAAATAACTGTGTAGAGTGAATGAAGTCAGACAGGAAAAAGTATATACTGCATGATTGGACTCATAGAAAATTCTAGACATGCAAGATAATCTTCAGTGACAGAAAACTTGTCAGTGGTTGTTTGGGATGTGATGGACAGAGTGGGAAGAAGCGGTTACCAAGGGGCATGAGAACATTTGTTGGGGTAGATATAGTCACTGCCTTGATTCACTGTCTTGATTGTGATGATAATTTCGTGGGTATGCACATATATTAGACTTCATTTTAAATGGGTAAATCTTGTTTATTATGCCTGAACAAACTATTAAAATCATGCACATAAAATATATACTGTATATATTTATATATACAAATGTACATTTTATTAGGTAGGCCTGGAACTCAGGCATCGAGCAGCAGGAGCAGAGGAGGAGATAGGGTGGGGGGGTAACTCCTTTGTTTGTTATCTTCCTTGTGCTGGACCCCTTGAGCAAGCCTGGGGCAGCCATTATGGCCTCCCCTTCCTGAGGAGGGGAATGAGGCCCAGGTGCAAGGAATTAAAATTGCATGACTCAGCTCTACCCAATTTCAGGACAGAGGACTTGCTCCAGCCCAGAGGTACCAGTTGGGTGATGGCTGGCTGCAAATATGTACATTTATATATATGGTATATATTTGTATATATAAATGTACATTATAAGTAGCATATTATAGACATCCATTCAGGATGCCTTTTAACACAGCATACAAAAAAAACAAAAACAAAACAAAAACATCACTAATACACTCCCATTGACTTCTGGGAAGAGAGCAATCCAAATGCAAGGTTAGATCATGTAAACAGTGTAAAGTGATAAGCGAATGCTGCCCGCCACCTCCCTCTTGCAACCTCTCTTCCCAAAGACACTCACCAAGAGCTGAGCTATGGGATGATTTTTTTTTTTAAGATTTATTTATTTATTTATACAAGCACTGGGTATAGTCAGAAGCGCGGGAGAGTGAGAGAATTCACTGAGCCAGAGCGGGGAGCAGAGCAGGCAGAAGGACCCAAGTACACTGCTGAGGGAGCAGCGGGCGGCAGGAGAGGTCTGCCCGCCATGTGGGGCCCTCGCCCGGTGGCCAGGGATCGAACCGGCCCTGCAGAGGCTGCGGGCAGCTTTGCAACTCAGCGCTCAACCACTGTGCCACCGGGGAGGCCCTATGGGATGATTTTTATGGCTCTAGTTATGATGGAAATTTTTATCAAATGAAAACAAAATCAATATCCCTGGATAGCTGTTTAAAGAGCCCTGAGCTACCCAAATCTTGCCCAATCACAGATATTCTGAATTATCCAATAAAATTCATGTATTAGATTGTAAAGTGGACTATTATAGCTCATATATTAATTTTAAGTCAAATTTATATAGGATAATACTGTATTTCAAATGCCATATGTGTGACATAATTTTCTAACATGCCTATTATTATATATTATATATAAAACTGTGTGGGATGTCGCACATTCCACCCTCTGCCTTCAGTGAGTACAGAATATTCTGTTTGTCCTGCATGTACAGAGTGAATCCATTTCATAGAGCTCACAGCAGAGTTTCATTATCTTACTTGAATAAGGTAAGAGGGAATTTGGGGGCTCAAAGATTCTGTTCCTTTCCCTGATTTAGCAGGAGGCAGGATGGGGCGAGAGACTAGGAAGCTGGAGCCAGAGGAAGATGCCCGCCCTGCACAGTGATCAGCCCCCAGGAGGAAGCAGGCATGTCCAGGGATGCCCACAGGGGGGCCCTCAGGGGTAGGCCTCAGGCAACGAGCAGCAGTAGGAGGGGAGAAGGGGTAGTGGACGTGGCTCCTCTGTTATCTTCCTTGTACTGGACCCTTTGAGCAAGCCTGGGGCAGCCATAATGGCCTCCCCTTCCTGATGAGGGGAATGAGGCCCAGGTGCAGGGAATTAAAATTGCATGACTCAGCTCTACCCAGTTTCAGGACAGAGGCCTTGCTCCAGCCCAGAGGTACCTGTTGGGGGATGGCTGGCTGCAAAGGGGGAGAGGTAGACAGGCAAAGGGGTTCAGTGCTCATGCATGATGTCCTGGATGGAGAGTCTGTTGGCCTCGCTGGATGAAGGTGTGGGAGACAAAATGGTGATGAGCAGAGACCATGGCCATAAACCCAGATGCTGCCGGGCCTGGCCCGGTGGATTTATTTTGAAGAAAGTAGGAAGAGGGCAAGGTGGTTGATGTTGACCAAATGGCCTTCAACATTTTTACTTTGCAAGTGAAGGGATGAAGGGCAGCAGAAAGGCAGAGTAGTTCTCACCACAGGACAGAGCTGGGGCCCGGAGCCTGCCTCCCCACCCCAGCAGGCACATGCACCTTAAAAGGGCACATCGGGCAAACAGGTAAGAGCAGCATGTGCAGAGTCTTGTCACTGGAGACCCACTTACCGGCTGAATGGCCAGTCTTAGAGGTTTCTCTTGCCCTGATCAAATTGTTAGTGGCCCCATCCTGGCAAGCCCATGTTCGCTTACAGAAAACCTGAGCCAGAGGTTGGCCCCTTGGGGGGCCAGAGTCAGTGGCTGCCTTTACTCCCACACCTAGGATGGGAGAGTCTCCTGCTGTATCCATGCAACCAAAGGGAGTTCAGTCACGACACGGGGAAGAAAGAGAAAACCTGACCCACAGGGAGTAGTAGGATGGTGTAGATCGCAGAGATGCAGCCTGGGAAGACCTCACCTTCCCTTATTCTCATGAGCAGGGGGAGCAGGCATGTTGGAAGACATGGAGGTGGGCCCAGTTGCATCTGGTATCCCTTTTGCCTTTGTAGTTCTCCAGATTCTCCATCAGGGTTGGGGGGTGAGGGGGTTTCATGTCTTCAGTGGAGCTTAGAGGTCAGAAAGCAGAGTGCAAGAGCGAGGAAGACCCAGGTTTTAAGCCGGGGTTCCTTGGTACTCCCAGGAGGATCCCAGAATCTGACAAGTTCTCGACGCCTGTGTTCTTAACGGTGACGCAGGGGTAAGCGCACTTGCCTAGACTAAATCCCAGGGCTATGTGGGGCCCAGAGGAAGGGATGTGTCTGAAAAAGTTAATATGCTAGGCTGTGGCAGGCGTTCCATACAAATATGTTTTAGACACTCCGTTTAAGAGGTGCTGCAGAGATTTTAGACACCATTTGTGAAAATACAAGCCTGATTATGGAGCTGGGGATGTTTATGGATTTGAGGCCATCTGCTTCCTCCCCACTGGCTGTGAATTTGATCCTGCTCAACTGTGCTGAGTAAGAGCCACTCTGAATGATTATCGTGTTTGAAGGATTTTTTATTTAATGAAGTGTAAACTGAACTGGGATTTAGCTGTTAATGTTTCCAATTTTTTTCCCAATTGCTATAAGAATTTCATAAGCAGTTTATACTTCTCGTAATATTCCCTCTTTCTATCTGTAAGAGCGGCCCAATATCTGATTTCAAGCCTTCTGTTCATCTGAGTATTGTTTTGTTGAGAGAAGGAGGAGCTGAAAGAGTATATGTGTGTCTTGGTGGAACTCTTGTGAGTCAGTGAAATTCCATTCATATCAGGTTAATTCCAAGCAAATTCTAAAGTTTTGCAGAAAAAAAGACACACACAATAGCTATTTGTGCTGCTTTTCTGAATGAATGCATTTAGAAGTTAGTTTGTTTTGGTGTATGGTATACCATTATTACTACTCTTCTGTTGTTAGGGTGAGATTATAACGAACCAAGGATATTATCAATACAGGGAATCCTTGAGACATGAACATTTTATAAATGTCTCTTGCATAAGAATAGATGCCACAGCATCAAGGTGTAGCCTCATTTCTCCAGACACTCCTGAACTATTGGGCTTTTGGAAAATTCATGATGTATTTTCACTGTGCAAAAATGCGTCATGTCTTTTCCGACAATCCAGTACTATCCTGATTCCACTGGTTGGTCACATATTCCTTCAACAATTACTGAGAGTAGCAGTTCCAGCTCCTGCAGCAGTGTAGGGCGCTGTCTGAGATTGTGGGTTCTGGAGCCATGTGGTAGGGATTTAAATTCTGACACAGCAGCTGTGGGATCTTGGATATCTTGGGTAAGACTCTTCAAATGCCAGCAGGAGACAGTTCCCTTTCATCTCAGTCCCACAGAATAGTTGTGCTTCTCTGGACACTTGGACTTTATACATTATAGACACAGATGTCTTGAAAATAATTTTGGTTACTCTTTCTATTGTATTCTCTGAAAAAAAAATTTCTTTGTCAATTTTACTCCAGCTTAACTTTACTTTCTCTCATTTTCTCCTCCCCTGATCTGAAATTTCTTATGCATCTTTCAGTTTTGATCTTCATCAGACCCATTTGCCTGTTTACAGCAGACATTTCCAAGTCTAGCTGGACAGCAGGCAGGAAAGAGGACAAACTCAGCTCCATCCTGTAACCTTGACACATTCTCTGTTCCTGACCTGAAAGGCTGCTGTGAGGATGAAAAGATTCCACACAAATCTGTCAAGTGCTTAAGTTAGTACCTGGTGTGAGTAAGTACACACTTATTTTTTGACCCTACAGTGTCACGATAGGCAGTGGTGCTTATGTTCTAGAACATTCTTTTTTTAAAATGTGAGGTCCTGCTGAGGTGCACTTCTGAGGAGGCAATAGGGTTGTGAAATCCAGCGTGCACTCCACTCTCCAAGACTTGGATAGAGTTGTAGGAAAATGGATATCTTTTAAAAATAGGCCACAGCCTACTTCTTCATGAATTGAACATTCATAAGAGACAAGAACTGAAAGAGTTGAGCAAGATCTTCCATTTGGAAGAAGTTTAACATGGTGTCAAAAAAAAAAAAAAAACAACATTTAATCAAAAGAAGCACAGTGTTTGGTGGTGCTAATGATGTGCTAACATACTCTGAAGAGGTGTGAACCAGTACCCCCTAAGTCATATACACTGGGCTGAAAACAAATGCTACCTCAGTAAAAAAAATAATACAATTTTAAAAAGTTCAGTCTGGTATCAACTTGATTCCAACTGCACAGATCCTCCCAAATCCATCTCTCTCAAAAGTCTCGCACTAGTTAAGCCGTGACTATAAAATGAGGTTCATTTCCTATAATAACAAAATTATAATAGTTCAGAGTTCCCACCTGCTAAATTGGAGAATTTTGATTTTGGTCAGATTGTCCTCCCCAAAAACGTATGCACAAAACTGCGTGCTTGCACACTCACACACACAAAACACACACACAAACACACACACAGCCACCTCTACCCCTTTTCTGCCTCAGTCCGGCTCTTACTTACCTGCTGCCACCTGCTGGAAGAGAAGGAACTCAGACTGCACTGCACTAACCTCCCACCACTCTGTTCTGACCCCCACCTCTCCACCTGGGTGCCTCCACCCTGCAGGCCCAGTTTACAATGTTTGGAGTCTCCAGGATCTACCCCCCTGTTCCCAGCCCTGCTGGCTGTCTCCAGCGCTGCCTGTGAGGGTTATGCCAATTTGTCCAGTCTTGGTGGTCCACAAGGGGCGAGAGAATGCATCCCACAGTGAGGATGCCCTGCAGGGTAACAGCTGGGACCTAAGTGTTCAACTCTCAACCCCCCAGGATTCTTTTGACTCATGCACAGTGCCCCCCACCTGCCAAGGCATACAGTTGAGCCAGGATGATGATGGGCCCCCATGAGCTGCCCCCGTGTCCAGAACAAGCACGCTCTGTCCTCCACCCTGTTTCTTCTGCCTTCTCCTTTAGGGGAGTGCTTCCTCGCGGCGGCCCCGCAGCTCTTCCTGCGATCTCACCTCAATCATGTCTCCCTAGTTCATCACACAAGCCTTGATTATTTTGGAAGTCCAGGAAAAGAGATCGCAGCTCCAAAACCTTGGTTCCCAGGGCTCCTGCAAATGCCCGGAGCCAAACAGATGCTCACGACTATACAGCAGCCCCTGGGACCCCAAGGGTGTGTCACAGAAGGGAGCTGTCTAACACTCCCACCTCAGTACCCCAGCAGCTGGCCACAGAACAAACATCTTTTCACACATCTTTCCGGAAGCATCACTCAAATCAAACACAATCTCATTTTCTGTGTCTGCAGAGCTCTCTTCACGGCCTCCAAGATGTTAGCAGTTGGCCACCTTCCAGCCTTCCAGCCCCTCTCTCGGGTCTCTAACCTGTTCGCACACACTGGGAGCAGTGCACTTCTGGAGCGCCCCTGAGAACACCAAGAACCTGCTTTCCCATGCAGCCGGGACAGGAACACAAGGCTGGACCCGAGATCTCAGCAAGAAATCAAGGACTCAGGCCTTCCTGCTCAGGGAGGAAGCACGGACCCAACCGACCCCCAAAGTGGGGTTACCAGATTAAGAGAATAAAAATGCAGAACGCCCAGTTAAATTTGAACTTCAGATAAGCAAATATTTTTTTAGCGCGTGTCTCCTGTGGTATTTGCGTTCCCCTTTCTCTGGGAAAACTAGCAGAGGCCCTGGAGCTACTGTCGACCACTGAGCACTCCCAGAAGCCACAGAACCGCCCGACCTGCTCAGGGCCTACTCCGCAGCCCATGAGTCTGGGAGGCTGTCACGGGCCACACGGGCCTCTGTCTTGGCCGGTGGACATGAGCCATCACCGGGAGGCAGACCAGAGTAAACAGTCCCAGGCCGCAGGACAAAAGGCCAGTTTCCAGGAAGACCAGAGGAGAGGATGCAGCTCCTGCTTTTACAAGGCAGGTCCGCCCAACGTGCTGGCTGCACGCCTCCCCTGTGTTTTACTTGGAGGAAGGCGCTGGGAAGCTTTCTCTGTGGTGCGTACTCGCTAAAGGAATGGGAAGCTTTGCTCCTTCAGAAAAGAATTTTATAGAGTGGTTTCATTCCTTCAAACTCCAAGTGTGCTTTTCCCCCAGTGAAAGGGAAGGAGGTGCAAGCTGGAGAGTAGGCGGCCAGACGGGGAGGCCAGGAGCACTGTCCATCGGGCCTTGGCCATGACACCCAGTAGACAGACTGATAGCTCCCAACAGACAGTGATCCCCCATCCCTGCCCCAGCAGCCTCCCTGCCTCCTCAGGAAGGCCCTGTGGGATCGCCAGGCCTTCTAGACCTGAATGATGGAGAAAAGAAAGATAATAAAAATTCCCTACACTCCAAATCTTACCTTTCGAGCATTTTCATGTAGTCTTTCATTAAGCGCCTGTAACAGCCATGTAAAACAGGGAGTTCAGAGAAGGAACTGGAGACAAAATCACAACCTCCTTGGAATCATGGCTGGTGACGAGTAGAGCTAAAACCCAGGCATCTGGAACCAGCTGAGACCATTCCAGGACAGTCTGATACACCAATAAGAGGTAATGCTGGAGCGAGGTAGTGCTGACACTGACCCTGGGCAGTTGTGTCTCGCATCTGTACTCTTGACTGTGGCACAAACTATGGTGTGAGCTTCTGTGACACTCCTCTTGGTATTTTGATGCACACCTGCACTATGCTGACATTTGAATGTTGTCATTAAAATGAAAGAACTAATTGGAAATAGCAATAGTCTTAAATACTGTCAGGAATATGAAGATTTGAAAATATTGCTGAGTGTGAACTAGAGGAAGATGTGGGTGGGCCTTCCACTTGTCAGTGGGGGTCAGCTGCCTCTGGTCAGTGCCCCTGTCCGCCCCCGGGCACGTGTGCATAGCCATCCTGCCACACCAGGTTTGTCCATCCATTTCTGTCACTGGCATGGAGGTCCTTGAAGGCAAATTCTTCTTGAATTTATTTTTTTCCTGCTAGTCTATGTAAAATGAAGACTTTTGGATGAATAACGAGACACAGGAGCTGATAGCTGAGCTAGTCCTCACTAAGCAAAGACAAGGCCCCAGCTCTAGCCTGGATATAACTTAGATGCAGGATTCAAAGCACTGGCCGCACTTCCCTGGGACGGTGGAGGAGGTACAGCAGGGGGGCAGCCAGTGTCGTGGTGCACCAGGCCCTTGTTTGAGCAAATCATGCTGGACTTGTCCAGCTTCAGGAAAGGGACGGCAAGATTCCAGCTGATGGATCTGAGTGACAAGTCTCGGTATGAAGACAAGTGCCTTGAGCATGTTGCAAAACCACTGGTGAGCTGCCAATTGGGGTGATGGTGGCATCAGGGAACCTGCTAAGGAGCAAGAAGTGAAGCATGAGCCTCCAGGGGAACGAGGTCCTCAGAGGAGAGGAACATACTGGCTCCTTCTTCAGAGATGGATTTAAAAAAAAATGCATTGACTGGGCTTCCCTGGTGGTACAAGGGGTTAAGTAAGCATCAGCACTATGAAGCTATCAGCAGCTTCTGCAGCAAGAGTTCGATCCCCAGCCAGGGAGCAGACCTACATGGCGCCGCAGACCTCTCCTGTCCCACCTGCTGCTCCCCTCAGCAGTGGATTTCAGCAGATGTGCCTGTTCTGTTCCCCACTCTGCCTCTGGTGAATCCTCTTACCCCTCCCACCTGTGGTCTGCACCCCAACTTTTGTATACATAAATAAATAAATCTTTTAAAAAAAAAAGTTGACCAGCATCACACACGGGGCCTTGATAACACTCTCGGGAGTGTCATCCGAGAAAAGCTCACTGTGCGGCGGCCAGGCCCAGTCCTTTTTCACTTATCTCTTTGTAAACGATTCCTCCGCAAAGGGAAGTCTTTTGAGTTCATTGCGGTTCATTCATTCACTGTGTTAATTAAGAAAAGGCTGGTCAGACTATATTTAAGTCATTTTCTTCCCCTGGAGCTTCTAGACGAAAACAAACCTCCGGGTTATCTTGGGTTCCTCTCTCTTCCTCACCTCCCACTCCCAGTGGCTGCCAAGCAGCTCAGTCCTGCCTTCACAACCTCTCCTACATCCGGCCCCACCCCTCCTCTGGCTGCTGCGTCCCTAGTTAGCCTCCTCGCTGGCCTCCCGGTTTCCTGTCTGTCTTCCTCCACAGCGTCCAGGAGGCACCGATCCGTGGTCTCTTTCCAGAGCCTGTGGCCAGCAGGGGCTTGGCGAATGTTCACCAGCTCTGAATGTCTGACGAGTCCACCATGTTATCCAGACCCTAAAGGCATCAGCAGACCCTGAACATGAAGTCTGAACCCTTAGGCCTGCCCCTCCAGGCCTCTGTGATGGGGCCCTGTCCCCCCGCTGTGGCCACCCTCATGGGCTTGCTCTCCAACCCCCCTGAGGGCTGCGCGGGGCTCTCCTGCTTTCTGTCCTTCATCCATGTTGCTCTCTGCTTGCTGCTACCCCAACCCCACCCGCCACTCTGCATGATCCATGACCATTCCCACCTTTTCCCTGAAGCATTCCTGGTCCCACACCACCAGATACGCCCTCTCCTTCCCCTGCACTCACTCAGAGCTCTTTACACCTCTCCAGTGGAACGTATTGCTACTTAAGCATATGTCCTCTTTAACTCGGCACACGTGGCGAGCAACTTCTGTGTCTTCGCCACACATCCTGCGTCAGGCGGACATCAGCAAACCGGCGCAGAGGAGGCATCTGTCAGTGCGTGTTAGAGTCTTGAGGAGACTCTCGTAAGATAAAGTGCTCATATCTCCAGGGCGCCATCTCTTTTCTTGAGATGCTCGGGGACTTCACAACAGTGTCTCTCTGCTACTTTGGGAAGATTAAGACCCAAGTCTGCATCTCAGTTCTAGTAGTACCATGGGGATTTTAGAAAATTGGCTTAACTTCTTCATCTAGTCATCATTTGGGTAGGTTTTTTTTTAATTTATTTTATTTATGCGTACAAGAACTGGGGTGCAGGCCAGAGGTGCGGGGGGTGAGGACTCACCAGAGATAGAGTGGGGACCAGAACAGGCAAATCTACTGAAATCCACTGCTGAGGGGAGCAGCGGGGAGACAGGAGAGGTCTGCTGTGCCATGTGGGTAGCTCCCTGGCCAGGGATGGAACTCGTGCTGCAGTGGCTGCGGACAGCTTCATAGTGCTGAGACTTAACCCCCTTGTACCGCCAGGAGGACCTAGCTGCCTACTTGAATGAAGGAGTTCATTTGGAAGGCCTACCATTTGTAATTCATTCATTAATTGTTATAGGAAAGCTTGCTGCTAAGTCGTTTACTATGTAAGGGATAAAGGGCTCTCTTTCTAGATCATCAGTTTGCCAAATTAATAGAATTATGCTGATTATTCCTAAACCTTGAAAATTCCCATGAGGAAGATTAGCATTTGAAAGGCTCTACAACTTGGCATGTGGTTGCTGAACTATGCTTTCTGTGCGCAGCCCCTGTTTCTCAGAGAGCAGAGAGCACCGCAGGTGGTCCAGACAGCCCTTCGGCACTCATCGGACACCAGGGTAGAGGCAGGAAAGTGGGGTGTGCTGTCTCAGGAGGCTTAGGAGAAGCTGGGCGGGACAGTGGGGCTCTCTAGCTGGAGGCCGTGGCAGCCTGTGACTCCCAGGAGGAGAGCAAGGAGGAAGGTCTGCCCCAGGGCGGTGGGCTGCTCAACTGTCGAGAGTACCTGGGCGTCTCAGCTATAAAGTGAGGTAACTCTTGCCATGTGGGAACTAGAGGGGGATAGGTGAAGTGATAAGTAAGACAGATTCACAAATACCAAACGATTCCAGTCATAGGTAGAATACAGAGAGACAACAAAGGAACAGTCAAAATGAAACCAAACAAACCCTACAACTCTGTAGAATTTAGGCTACAGTTGGGGGTTGGGGGAGACCAACCATGGACTCTGGTGGAGGATTGTGGTGCTTTGGGGGTCAGCATGATGTGGTAACAAGGGGCCCAGGAGGGATGAACCTGTACCCCAAGTCATACACAATATTGTAAAGCACTGTTACTGCAATCACAATAATGTACTTTAAAAGAGGGGGAACACCAGGGAGTCTCTCCCCAGCGCCAAGCACCGAGGAGCCTTGAAGTCGGCAGCTGTCAGTCTGAGCCTGTTGCTGGAACAGTAAGGCAGCTGCCTCTTCCCTTCATGGGTGGTGTCTCAGACTCCTTTGCAGGAAAGTTCTTAAGCAGTGACTCAGCAAAGGACTTAAAATGTCCAGAAGTCATCGTTTAAAACAATCCCCAGAAATCTGGGAACTGAGTAAACTGGCCCAAGTAGAGAAGCAACTTTTGGGCTGATTCAGGGAAACAGACAGCGCTTCACTGGTCCGTGATCGAGAGCAGTCCTGGACATCACAGGGCCTCCCCGGAGAAACCCCCAGGGCCCAGGCAGCCTCCTGCAGGGAGCAGGGCATCGGGGGCTGGTTTGACCAATCAGCAGGCAGGTTCTCACAGTCCAGATTCCTGGGGCTCCCAGGGACACCCCGTCTGCTTCCTCTGCTTTATCACCTCACTTGAAAGCAACTTTCCACTCATTCCTCTTTGATTCTCTCAAAGTTGCTGTGTTAACCTCTTTTCTTGAAACCGCAGAATTTGTGTAGTGATGTATTTCCTGAAATAGGGTTGTACGAACCAAATCTCTCACACTGTTCCTTGCTAACTTGTCCTCTGAGCTGGTGCCATGTTTCCTGGAAAGAAAACAATTTATGTTCCTAATTGTGCATGAGTGTGTGTGTGTGTAAAGTGTGTGAATACATAAATATATGTGTGTGTGTGTGTGTGTGCACATCTATGTATGTGACTAGAGATTTCCCCGGACAGTAACTCAGCTGATGTTTGGGGGTGACCATACCTGGGTATTGTTCCAAGTACAAAAACCCAGCAGCAAATAAGACAAAGTTCCTATCTTGATGAAGACTGGAGCAGACCCACAATCAGCAAGTATTACACAGTGTGTGGGTGTCTGGAGATGCACTAGGTACACACACACACACACACTACACACACACACATGCTAGCTGGCACCTAGTCATTCCCAATAATTAGGAGTGCAATAAAAATAATGAGAGCTAATATTTATTGAGCACTTATTATGTCCAAGTGTTCTTTCGGTTTTTAATAACCCTATAAACTGGGGACTATTACTGTTGCCATTTGCAGACAGAAACTGGGGCACAGAGATCACGGTTGAGAAGGAGTCATGTAAGACTCATGCCCAGAATGTCTCCGGAGCACAAACCTGCTTATTCTTCCTCTTGAACATGGGCTGACTCTACCAAAGGCAGGCTGTGAACAACTCTAAGCCCGCCGGTGCTGTTCCAAGAACAGTAAGTTTCAAGGAAAACGTCTGGAAAGAGAAACTTAGAGCCGGGCTAGGGAAGTGATTGTGAGATTGTTCTTCCTGTGTTGGCTGACGACGTGATTTTCCTCTTCCAGTTTTGCTTTTATCTGGCAGCGAGGTAGAAGCAAAATGAGAAAGCCCTTTCTCAGGTAAATCATTACATTTTCAGCTGACCCTTGAACAATGGGTTTGAACCGCACGGGCCCACTTCCACATAGATATTTTTTCAATAAGCAGATTACAAATGCCTTTTCTCTTCCTCACTCTAGGGTAAGAATACAGTCTGTAACACATGTGACATACCAAATAGGTCTTGGCTATTCGTGTTAAGGTTTATACGTGTTTCTTGTTCAGATAAAGAAACACAAAGCTGAGGCTAAGTGAGCTCAACACCTTTTTCCACGGGGAGTCCTGAGAGACAAGACAGTTCTTGTTGATTCTCAAAGGGGTGAAGGAAAGAGGTTGGAGGGGAGTCAGGAAAAAAAACCCTCCAAGGGGGTTTCTGATCACTGGGTTCCCGCCTCAACCCTTTGAGAACCACTAGGAAAAATGCAAATTCCCCTAAGGGTTTTGAGAATCAAAATGTCACAAGAGCCTTAGCTATAAGGGTTTAGCCTAAAAGTTACTCAGGGTGTGGTTATTTTTACGACCACTAGATTTTGGTCACTACTTATTAAGTGCCTACTGTGTGCAAATCAGCTTGCTAGATATTTTTTATGGACATTGTCTCTCTTAAGATTAGAACTTGGCTACCTGCTTGAGCTTCAGAGAAATCCAGCAATTGATTAAGCATTTATTGCAACTATAAATGACAACTGAGAAATGAACCAAACTCTGCTTCTATAAGCGTAGGGTAAGGTAAAAAGTGTCAGGCTTTTCTGCCCTCCCACCATCAGGATAGATGAGGGAACCCTGTGGTCCTGAATGCATGCCTGATGGCGGGCACCTGGAGTAGGGTGTGGGCATAGGTAGATGGGATTCACCTGGGCTGAGACTGGGCTTTTAAGGGCGGCATCACAGGGACGCCAGCAGAAGTTGAGAAGCAGAGAAATAGGAGCAGCAAAAGCTGAGAAAGAAGCAGAGAAGCCGAGAGCAGAGAAGCAGAGAGAGGGCCGGAGAGCCCAGAAAGAGTGAAGACATGCTGGGGGCTGGGAAGACTACCAGCCTCCCGGCCCCCCAGCACCCCGGCCTGCTGTGTACCTGATAAATCTAAATAAAAGCCCTGCAAAAGCCACTGAGGTCTCTGACTCCCCCTTTACCTGGTCTGCTGGATCAGAAAACCCACTCAGTGTCCTGTCCTGCCCTTTACAGTAAGTATGTACATTTTGTGTGCAGTTATTGGTATGCTGTTATCTTAATGCTTTTTTTTTTTAATCAAAGACATAACTGGACAGAAAAACTTGGTAAGTTCTTTCTCCCACTCAAGCCTATGGCAAACCTTCCTGCATTGCTTATTGTCATTGGCGTCATAACACAGTTGATGCATATTTAGTGTGTGAGGGCACAGCAGATAAGAAAAGATATAAGCCGCGCGTCCTGGCCTGTACATCTTGAACACGGTTTGGGGCATGGAATTAAGTGTAGGAATGCAGAGGATGGCTGAGAAGCAACTCAGTGAGCACTACAGACAACAGGGCTGGAGTTCAGAGACGCAGGCCTCCTTGGGGTCCAAGGAATCCAGGACACATTCAGCATCTCCGAGGCAGGCAAATTAATGCTTTTCTTCTGAATTCTCCTTTCTGGATCGCAGACTCAACTCCTTGTTTTCTTTTCTCCTTTCCTGAATCACCATTATCTTCCTACCCAGAGGCCAGCTTGGTCTTGAAAGTCTATAATCTCTTATTTTTAGCTACTGAGATTTTCCAATCAGACAACCAACACTCTCTAGTGGGCCCTAATGTGTACAGAGTGGGAGCGGAAGATACACCCGCCATCCCTAAAACCTGAGTGGACGCTCACGGGGAGGCTGCTGGTCTCTCCAGAACAGCCCCTTCTCTGGGATAGGCCTGACACACAAGATATGGGCCCAGACTCCACACACCCCCCTCCGCAGGCCTTGTCGGTAAGTGTAGGGTAAGGTAAAAAGTATCAGGCTTTTCTGCCCTCCCGCCATTAGGACAGATGAGGGAAGCCTGTGGTCCTGAATGCATGCCTGATGGCGGGCACCTGGAGTGGGTGCACCTGGGCTGAGAGACTGAGTTTATAAGGGCGGCTAAGGGCGGCGTCATGGGGATGCCAGCAGAAGCCGAGAGAAGAAGAGCAGAGAGAAGGCCAGAGAGAGCCCAGGTAGAGTGAGGATTTGCTGGGGGCTGAGAGGACTGCCAGCCTTCCCGCCCCCCAGCACCCCTGCCTGCCATATGCCTAAATAAAATAAAATCTAAATAAAAGACCTGCAAAAACCAACGAGGACTCTGGCTCCTCCTTGACCCTGTCTGCTGGATCAGAAAACCTGCTCTGTGGTCTTCCTGCCGCTACAGTAAGGCACAGTCCTGGCCCTGGCCACTGTCAGACACCAGCTCTACCCTAGGCCAGCTTCAAGTTCACCCCTGAGCAGCACTGACCATGGAGTTCACGGAGGCTGACTCAGGATTCTAGACAACAGGACCGTAAGCTCCTTCTGGTCCAGCCATCACGTGCCCTGCTTTCTCCAGCTGATTTGAGTTTTTCCCATAATTGCCACCATAAAGCAGCTTAAAAGACATGAAAACAACCGAGGCCACGTGGTCAGAATGTTGCTTCTGAGTGCACTGGCATGACTTAATGTAAGGGAACAGCAAACAATCACAGCCTGCCCGTGGCACACATTTAAAGTTGAGGTCTTACTATGATTCTACCAGCTACTGCCTGAGATCCCTGAAAACGAAGGCTCAGAAACTGATATTTCTGGCTATCAAATTATAGCTCCACTGATATTTCCACACTCATTAAGTTTCATATATGGGTGCAGCATCATCAGGAAAAGTAGGATCCCGGCAGTGGAAATTGTGATGCATGGGAGGGACCAGAACAATTGGGGTACCTAAGGCTTCAAGTCCCTGAGGCATTCCTCACTGTACCCCCCATCTCTCCCAATTGGAGGCAACTCACCACTCACCCTGCGGGGCTCCACGGCTCAGTTCTGCACACACCATGGCCAGGGCGGAAGCAAGGGGACCAATGAGAACCATGTCAAGAAGGAAGAAGCTCTACACAGGACAGGCTAGGGGCATCGTTAAGGGGGCAGAAAGTGTGTTGGTATAGAATTTGAGGATAGGGTGTCCTATTAGAGTCTTCATTTGCTTAGTAACTGGCAGTCTACTGAATATCAGATGGGATTGCAATGTATCTGGCGAAGGAGTAGGAATCACTTGGCCACCTAGATGCTGAGCATGGTGGCTCCATGCTGCAGTGGCTGATACAACTTGAAATTACAGCCCATGGCATCGATGGCTGCATGTGGGCCTGGAAGATCATGATGGGCCTGACATCTTGGACATACGGGATAAAGTGTATGGTGTAGTGTGCATGGCGTGGTCTGGCATGCATGGTGTGTGTGTGCGGGTGTGTTGTGCTAAACAACTAAGAAGGAAAATGCAACCGATGCGATGTGCAGCAGCTGCCTGAGTCACAGCTGTGACGCTTCTCTGAGCACAGCCCCTGGGAATTAGGATGGGCCCTGATATCCTTGTCTGTGTCCATGAACCTTCCCTAGCAGCAGCCGCACAGTAGCTGGATGCAGCAGTTTCCTAGGGCTCTCAAGGGGAGAAATCTGCCCTGGGTTCAGGCAGTGAGGACATCTACAGAGAATTTAAAACAATAATCAAACCAACTAGAGGCCAGTTTGCTTTTTTATCATCACTATGTGCTGGCAACTCCAGACAATGTCAGCGATAAAATCCTCCTTCCTGAAGAAATCTTCTGTTGGTCTAAGTCCTGAACATTTGCTGCATTACTGCTAAGTTTTAGTTACATATTTAAGCCTCAAACTAGCACTTTTTAATTACTTCTCCTTTATAACTTGCTTTCTGCACAGAAGGTAACGTGGAGAACGCCCGGTTGTACCGTCACGCCCCGATGCCCACGGATTCAGCCCCACACATTCCTTTCCAGTAAATTCCTGACAATTTGGAATCATCCCTTCGTATGCCTAACCCCGGTTGTGTTACATGCTCCTGCGCCCAGTCAGCAGACTCACAACAAACAACAGCGCAGCGATCGCAAAGATAGGTGGACAAATCTCATATTGTCTAGTGAACTTGAATATACACAGATTGGTTTTCACAAAATCATTCGCAAGTTTGCAAAAGTGACAGCTCGAAAGAAAGAATGAATTGGTATTATTCATGCCTGCCACAGCCCCAAAGACAAGGATACATTTATTTTTGTTTTTTCATGCAATAAATGTGTGATTTCATTATTTTTAAATTTGTTGTGCTGCAATTTTTATTTTATTTTGGATCTTACTTTTTTAGTTATTTTTATGGGTGTGACTGTATCTACAAAGTTGAATAACACACTCTCCACCATGTTTCTTTTCTGGATTATTATTATCTTTATTAGCTGGATTTTATGATTATTATCCAAAATAACTTGGGGGGGTTTAGAAAATGGCCTGCTGCAGGTGCATCCATGGCTGGTTGACCCACGTCACGTAACTGACCTAAACTGGAGCAATGAAGCCTGCAGGGACTGAGCTCCGTGGCCCTGAGCATCACGGGGCTTAGAGATGCCAAGCTGAGTTGGGTGAAGACCAGCACCAAGGAGGCCAAGGGCATGAAGTCCTGCTGTGCAGCCCTAAGGGCCTGCCCTGCACACCCCACAGCCTCCTTGGTCATGTGAGGTGCCCAGAACAGCCTCTGAGAGCCAGGACCAGCGTCCGTTCTTGGGAGAGTGGTCTTGGCACAGACAGGGCCGATGGTGGGGCGCAAAGGAGAGCCCCTCGGTCTCCATCCCTCCCAATTGTCCCACCCCCCAATCCCCTGCACAACCCCCCATCCCTGCTCACCGGGCAAGAACAGCCACCAGACAGTCCTTGCATGGCACAGCAGTGGTGGACTAGTTGGAAAAGGGTGAAGGGCAGGAATAAGCTGACGAGGAGGCTGCAAGCCCCTTCTCCCTCGGGAAGCCCCCAGCCCAGGCTCTTCCTCTGCCCTCGAAGCTGGCGGGCTGCACCTGTGGAGGGGCAGGAACACGAGCCCCTGGAATGGCCATGATGCTGGTGTTTCATCAAAGCTCCCGGATGACTCCTGAGCGGCGTGTCTTGGATGGCCGTAGAAGTGTCTGCCTGGGATGCTCTCGGCCCCACAAGCAAGGCCAGAGCGTCCCGATTCTGGCATCACCTCCACCCTGCAGGCCGCAGCTGGCTGGCCAGGGATGGGCCCTGATGCCAGCTGCACCAACCAACTTCTTCCCTGGGAATTCTTAACCGGAGAGCAAATGCCAGCATGTTCCATTAAGCCCACCGCAGTCGTGATGAGACAGGCAGAGACGTAACCCTCCAGGGGGCTTTTAAGTCTCTAGCCACACCCATGCCCTCCTCCTAGTTTGGTGCTTTCTGCTTAGCAATCCTAGGAGGAATAAATTGCTCTTTTTGCTAACTGAGGTGAGGTTCTCCTGGTATTTGCGGTTGGAGTTACACAGGAAGTGTGCGAAAGCACAAGTGGTCCTTGCACCCACTTCCCTGAGCCGGCGGCTTCTAGCCCTGGGCACTGCACACCTGCCCACAGGGTCAGCTCTGCGTTTGTTCACGACATGCTCCACACACGGGCTAACAGCGGTGGGCAGACAGGGCCAGGGTGTGGGCTGGAGACCACCGCGGCTGCAGCTGCGGCCTGGGCGCCTCCTCAGGTGGGGGTCGGTAGCCCAGCTGCCTGTCGGAGGAGCCTGCAGGCCTCACCATAGCTGCCTGCTGGGCCTCCTCTCACCCTCCCCCGCTCCCCAGAGCTTGCTTCTCACCTAGAGGAGCCCCTGGTCTCCCTCCTCATTTGGTGGGAAGCAGGTCAGCCCAGGGAGCTGTCTTCTGAGTCCTGGGGGAAGTAGGAAACTGACATTTTATCAACACCTCGGCTGCGGGCACCTGCACACTCTGTCATCTCACCTGAGGCTCACATTGCTCTGACAACGTGCCTGGGGGCAGGTGCTGTTATCCTCACTCTACCCCGGAGCCAGACCAGCACTTACTCCCCCTTCTGCTCTCCTGTCTGCAAATAGCTCACATCCCTGACCAGAGCTGGCCTGCCTCGCCCCACTCCCTTTCAGGGGTGTTTTGGGATGTTTGTGCACAGAAGCAGTAGGGGTGGAAGGCCGGTCACGGCTCTTCTATTTTCACACCACGCCTGGTTTCCTGGTGGGCACGCAGATTGTTGCTGCCAAAATAGCAGCTCTGGCGGAAACATCTTCAGTCTGCTTAGGCGTCCGTCGAGTTAGGAACTAGCTTGGCAGTTAAGCCAACTGACCATTGCCAGAGACCTGGAAACAAAACTCCCTTTGAAGCTACTAGCCACTGGCCCAGAATCACCCCACAAATGGAAACGTAGGTCTGAATGCAAGCTTCTTGCTCGCTCTGGTTCATTTTGACTCCAACCCCGTCCAGAATTATCCTGAGCGCTTCCAGCCTGTGGTCCAGGCCTGGAGGCCCTGCAAGCACCAGCACTCACAGGGGTATCATGGGCCCCGGACAAGCCCATGTCCTCAGGGAGCCCACTCCCAGGAAGAGCGGTGGACTCAGCTGACATTTTAGCCACGTCACAGTTTGCCCTCAAGCCTTTGTCTTGCTGTTCCACCTTCTGAATGCTGTTCCTGCTGAGCACCACATGGCTGAGTCTTTACCTCCCTGGTGTCTTCCTTACTCAGCAGAGAGACTGCCCTGACTACCCGCTTAACATCACAGCCCTAGTATTCTCCACCCTCTACGTGGCCTTATTTTTCTCCGCACATATCTAGTCTTTTGTTTGTCTGTCCCTCCAGCCCCCACTATAGGGCCCATAAGCGCAGAGATGCGTCTGTGTTGTTCTCTGATGGATCTCAGGCCCTAGCAGAGCCTGACCAGGTCGTGGTCACCATGTACCCATGCCAGACACTGTTCTAAACATGTGGCTGTGTTAGCTTGTTCAAAAATGCCTCCTCTTCGTTGTTGTGAGACGATGGTGGTGGTGTTGCCTATTGTGCAGACAGAGTTAGAGTTCTAAGTCGATGTTACGCAGCTAATTAGGGGCATAGAGAGAACGCAGATCCCAGGGAGTGTGATCAACCACCTCATTGCTCCTGACACACTCAGCACAGCCAGCCAGGGGCAGGTGAGTAGAACTTAAATACTCCTGAAAGCATTACCTTTTTTATGCTCTTCTAGATGATAACAGGATAAATCTGCTGAACTCACTTACCTCTCAGATTACCAGGTAGATGAGGATTAACCTGAAGCAGGAACTGTAGACAAAAAATAAGCTTTCACTGGGCTTGGAGTGACTAGAGATTTAAAGAATGATTACTGGGCCTCCCTGATGGTGCAGGGGTTAAGACACAGCACTATGGAGCTATCTGCAGCCACTGCAGCATGAGTTTGATCTCCGGCCAGGGAGCTACCCACATGGCACAGCAGACCTCGCCTGCTGCTCCCCTCAGTAGTGGATTTCAGTAGAGCCACCTGTTCTGTTCCCCACTCTGTCTCTGGTGACTCCTCTTAGGCCTCCACACCTCTGGCCTGCACCCCAGCTCTTGTATGCATAAATAAATAAAAAAATCTTAAAATAAATAAAGAACAATTGTCAGACCTAACCCAGGTGTAGAGGAATTCACAGGTGTCTATGCTCAGCTGTTTGCCTTTGGCAAGAGGGCCCGCGCTCGGGGCGCCTGGTGGGCAGGCATCTTCAGGGATCCAGCGGGGCCCTTCCTTCCTGGAGAGCTGACCTCAGGGCTGTCCCCTCGGTGGGCAGCTGCTGCTGTCACCGGTGGTCTCCAGGGCAGCAGAGCCTCTCAGAGAAGACCCAAGCACAGACCCTGGGTGTTAAATCTCCTCATTCCGTGTCCTCCTGGACATCCCGAAAAAGTCCGCTTCTTTGGCAGTTGAGTGAGAACAGTTACGACACGGAGACATCCTGGAGTGCTTCAGAGACCGCCCTCTTCTCTGGGGGCCCAGTTCAGGTGGCCCGGCAGTTAAAACGCCAGCGAGAGCCTCGGAAATGTCTGCACACAGTGTCAGGAGCCACGACAGCATTGCACGCCGGGAACGTTCATGTCAGAGCCCCCCTGGGAAGGCAGACGGCGGCCTCTTCCCTGCAAGGCAGCTGTAAGAAGCAGCCCCATCTCTCCACGCACTAAGCCTGGGTGGAAGTTGTCGATGCCTTTGACCCTTCACTCAGGGGGTGCCGGTTGAGTGCCAGGCTGCGCCGGTGAGGTGTTGGGGGGCCTGGACGGGCTAGGCAGGTCTTTCCACAGCGAGGTAAGCAGCGTGTTCACCGTGGCGGAGGTCGGGAGCGCAGGCGAGGCCAGCACACTCTGTCTGGGATGTGCTGTTGGTGGGGTGGGGTGGGGGTGGTGGAGGAATCAGAGCCAAGCTGGGTGGGGCTGTGTCGGAAGAGGGGATTTCCAAAGGAGCAGCCAGGTGGGTAGTTTGGGCCTGGAAGTTGCTGGCAGAAGGGAACGAGCATCGTGGAATCAGCATTGTGCTGAGGCCTGAGGAGGGTCCCCCAAGGGGCAGCGAGGGCCTGAGGGACAGTCTTTCTGTCTCCGTGGGCTGAGGAGTCGTGAGCTGGCCCACCCCAAGATCCTGCAGCCATTGAGGGCACACGCGTTCCACGGACAGGGCTGGGCCCGGTGCTGGGTGACTCAGGGAGCTCTGCCTCTCTCAGCAGGGGGCCCATTCTCATGCATAATGGCTAAGACCCCTCCTGGGCTCCAAGGTTGGACACCCCTGGGTTCGTACTCCTGCAACGCCACTTACCTGCTGGTGCACCCCACATGTTCCCGACATGTCCACGTCCGGGTCAGTGAGATGCAGACGTGCCTGACTCAAGAACCATCTGGCAGAGGTCAGAGCCGCCCCACATGTGTTCGTTCGCACTGAGTGGTCAACAGGAGTTTCAAGGTAAGAAAACAAATTAAAAAAAAAATAGGTTTACTGCTCTAGGTTTTAGTTTTTTAAATAAGAGTTAAAAAAAATCAGTGTTCAGTTATCTCTATAAATTTTGAATAAAAGCTTAAGTGACTTATCATAAAAAAAGACAAGCTATGGAAAAGTGCTTTGTAAACCACGAAGGCCAGTGCTAGTTGGTCAGGATGGCTTTCGTTACCTGAGCTCCATGAGAGCAGGGATCCGAGTCTGTTTTGTGCATGGCGGAGCCCCCAGAGTCTGGAACGGTGCCTGGCATAGGTGGGCCCTCAGGAATATTTGCAGGATTGAAGACCTGCCTCGAGGGGTAACACAGACCAGGACCCTGCAGACAGAGGTGACCTCCCTTCGTGCTCAGGGCTAGAAGCTGCTGGAACCCCCCTCCCCTCACAGTCTGCCAGCTGGTAGGGTGGGGAGTCACCTGGTTGCCTTTCTAGAGCTGAGTCTCAACCCCAGAGCTATCAGAATGTCCTCCAGCCTGGCTGCGTGCTCCCTCTGGGTCTGTTCCGGTCACCCCTCCCCCTCCAGTGGGGCTATTTTGGATCTGAGGAGGTGAGAGTATAAAAGGACCATCTTGAAAATTGTGGCCAAGACATGGGCAGAGTGCTGGGTTCTCTCCCACGTCTAGGCTACAGCCTGAAATAGCTGTGAGGCCAAAGAAAATCTCAGAATAGCCTGGGCTGCACCACAATTCCCGGCTGCAGCACAGCACGTACCCAAGAGGGGCCAAGCAGGTAGCTCTTGTGGCACCCAGCCGGGCGGAAAAGTCCTTTGGGAAGCAAAGGGCAGATCAAACCCAGGCTTTTCCTTGTTTGGGGAGGTGACAGCATCTCTGGTGACCCCAGAGGGACAGCAATGGGTAATGACCAGTGTGTGGGGTCACGGCCACTCATGTGGCCACAACTGGGGATGCTTAGCCTGGAGAGGCCTGGGTAGAAGCTTGTGAGCTTCCAGGGTTTCACAAATAGTCAGCAAGATGAAAGAGACTGTGGGGACCGAGGGACAATGGGCCTGACACCTAAAGGTGCAATCCTTTTAGCACAGTCTGAGCAGATGACACTACTGCTCCTGTTTTACAGGCAGGAGAGCAAAGTCTCACAGGCATTGAGAATCTGGCTCAATTATTAATACGCCTTGTTACTGGGATTTGAACCTGCTCTGTGTGACACCAAAGTGCTTCTTAGCTGGGCTGCAGCACTTGGGGGGGATGCTGAGGGGGCAGGACAGCGAAGAGGGGAGATGCCAGCCTTCAGGTGTTTGAGAACTGTCTCCTGAAGCCTCTGGGAAGCCGGCAACGCCACCAGACCTGGGCTGATGCTTTCACAGGCCGGGTGGGGGCTGGAGGGTCTGGGGCTCCTCAACAGCCCCCTAGTCCAACCCCAGCTCCAGGGGCAGGCACCCCCACCACGCCCAGCATCCATGAGGTGGGTGGTGTGGGGAGGTGGCGTTCAGGAGGAGACTGGAGGAAATCAGGAGGCTGCCCAGGCCCTGCAGTCTCACACCAGTAGCTGCTTCTGCCTTTGGAGAACATTCCATTGCATCCCAATCACCTAGACCCCACTCCCAGGGTCTGTGAAGCTTCCTTCAGGCAGGACATTGTGTTACTTTCCTACAATAACCATGGCGCCCTTGGGAGCAGCTGTGGGAACAATGAGGGAAGCGCCATGTGAGAGACAGAGCACAGACTTAACCACAGCCCAGTTACTCAGGCCTCACTCCCAACCCTCAACCCAGCCCACATCACTGTCCACTGTCCCCTCGCCAGCTCCGAGGCTGGCCCCTCTGGAACACAGCAGGGGAGGTGGACACTAGGGAAGGGTGGTGAAGAAGCCCACCACCAGGGGGTAACATGGAGCAAAATCCCCCTCCCCCAACCCACCTGCAGCTTAAAGAGCCCCCAATTCAGCAGCCACTGGTGGACACATTGCAAGGGGTGCATGGGCTTTGCTTGGAGAGTCTACGTCCACTGGTTTTGTTGCTGTGATGTTAAATTCTAAGTGTGTTCGGAATCATCCACAACACCTCATCACCGAGGGCCACACTTCCAGGCCATCCCTGACTTCTGCAATAAGCAGCAGCCCTCTGTGTGCACAAGCAGACAGCAAGAACAGCAGCGGACATGCTGTGGCAGTGATGCACTTGTGCTGAGTGAAGGCCATGCGGTATCACCCCCAGGCTAGCAGGGCCCACTGGCTTGCAGCCCTGGTGCTGAAGAAGCAGCCCTCGACGGCTGCTTAGGCGAGGCAGCCAGCTCGCAAGCCCACCCCCTCCACTGCGTTACATTGAAGACTCTTTGAACTTTGCTATGCTCTTCCGATGATATTTAGTCTGTCCATTTACTTTAGTTTATGGCTGTATGATTTAGCAGTTTATGCCACGCTCTAGGTGTGTACGTGTTTGCACAATATTATAAAAGGAATTTAAGTCAACACGGGCAGGCTGTGAACTTTCATTTCTTGTGACTTACATGACAGACATGATCAAGTTTAAGTGTGGGCAAGGCGTCCTCGGCACGCAGGTGGGCAGATGGAAGAAGGAGGCTGGTGGCTCTTCCTTTGAGGAGGTCAAGACCGATGGGCTTTTGAACTTGGAATCAGAAGGACTGGGCTCCATTCTTGTTGGGCCACTTTGTAGCTGCCCCTTAGCTTATCTGGACCACCCTTCCTTGGCGTGATGGTTTCTATGTAAAGTTCAGACTGTCTTCCAGCATACCCTGAGCCGGAGGGTGCGCAAGTGGGGAACTGGCTCCGGACCTCGGCAGCCTGCTCCAGGTGTCTAGCTGCTGTTGGCCCCACTGTCCACCACCAATGAAATCAGCAGCCACTGTCTGGTGAGTCCATCAGCAGAGTCAGAGGCAGGCAAGTACCAGCCCATGACAGGCCCTTACTGGAAGGAGGCCAAGCTGCATGTGTGTGTGGCCTGTCCCTCCCATCAGCAGGCCCAGTGCACATGGAAACATCAGACAGTGTTTCCGCACACCTGAGGGTAGAAATAGGAGACTCTCAGGCTTCCCTGGTAGCGCAAGGGGTTAAGACGCGACCTATCAAGCAAGCCACAGCCACTGCAGCACAAGTTCCATCCCCAGCCAGGGAGCTACACACATGGCGCAGCAGACCTCTCCTGTCTCGCCCACTGCTCCCCTCAGCAGTGGATTTCAGTCAGTCTGCCTGTTCTGTTCCCCACTCTGTCTCTGGTGAATCCTCTCACCCCTGCACCTCTGGCCTATACCCCAGTTCATGCATGCATAAATAAATAAATCTTTTTAAAAAATTAAAAAGAGTATATCCCTTTGAGTTAGCATTTTTGCCTCATTGGGTAGATACCTAGGAGTGGAATTGCTGAATCACATAGTAAATCCATTTTTTATATTTTGAATAACGTGTATACTCTATACTAACTCTATACTTCTATAAACTCCATAGGTTCCTACTTAGGCCTTCACAGACAGGCTCCGAAGAGAAGTATATACAGTCTCATGTCTGTGCATTTTTCCGGGAAGAATTTTCATTGGACTCTAGAGTGTGGTTCCAAGCCTCCAAATTACCCAGAATTTAGTCCCAAAGATGAAGGAACCCAGATATTTTGTCCCAAGAATTGTTCTCAGTTATTTGAGAACCATCACATGAACAAAGGTCAGTGCTTCATGATGTATCCCCAGAAGGAACTAGAACCAGTGATAAAATGTCAAGGATGCCAGTTTCAGCTCCATATAATGATCAGCTATTTGTATGCTATGAAAATAAAACAGACTCTTGCCCCAAACCATGAGCTCCTTGTCACTGGAGATCTGATCAGCAGTTGCCTGTGGTATTGGCTGCAGGATGGACCGGATCTGAGCCAGCCCTTCTGATTCTCTCAGATAAAAAAGGAGGAAAAGAGAGTTGAGCTGTCCTTCTCCATCGACTGAATTGAAGGGACAGCCTCAGTACAGGGAGCTATTTGAACTGATACCTTATTGCCTTTTTCATGGCCCAAAATGAAAGAGAAACTCTTCCAAGGCTTGTGGTACCTCAGAGTCAAGTCTGCAAGAAGTTGGCTGGTGCTGGCGTTCCTGCCTCTCCTGCTGACCTGCCTTGCACAGAATCCAGGCACTGGTACCTGGAAACCATAGTCTCTCTCTGCACTAGTCCAACTTTCTTCAATTGAATTCTATGTAATGGTCTATGAGGCATTTATAGATTTTCTCCAACAACTCATTTTTGAAATATTTAGAAAAAAAAATCATTAATTATATGTTAGCAGTTATTTGTAGGTTAAATATTTTGAAGACAGAATATGCCACAAGGAAAACCCCATTCTCCAAAAGGCCTGTGTTGGAATTTCCAGAACAATTGGTGCTGATCCAGCAGACATTGCCTCAGGTCATGCTGACAGCTGGCTTGTGCTGACACAGTCAATGGGCTTCACATTTGAACACGCATTTTTTATTTAGTCAACATTCATTGTAAACTTTTATATTCCACAGACATTTGTTTCTTGCCGACCTACGGCTGAAAGGAAGACAGTTTCACATGAAAAGCAGAGTCATCTGGTTCTCAGCCCCTCTGGATCAAATAAGCAAATAGACACACGACTTCAAAGGGAAGGTGAACAGCCTTGGCCTTTGATTTCTAAAAAAAAAAAAAAGAAATAGTGGAGCAGTTGTGGATGAAACAATGGTTTTGGAGCAGCCTAATCAGGATTATCACAAAACTATCACAAACTTGGTTCATAGGGGCAAACATTGGCTCTTATCCTGGTTTTCCTTATTTGTGGAGGTGCCACACCCTCGCTGGCCACCTGGAGGGACCCGGCACCTCTCCAGCAGGAGAGCGGGGCCTCGGGCCTGGGAGCCAGGGACAGACCCGAGCAGGCCTCAGCCACCGGCCGCGGGGATGGCCTTCCCGATGCGAAACAGAAACCCTTTGCTTGTGGGTCTACTGGATTGAGCACTCCTGGTGGAAGACCCCAAAACCAGGGAGCATGACCCAGACTGGAGGAGCAGTGTGGTGTGGAAAAGGTAGATAGAGGAGTCCCTGAGCAGGTGCAATGGCAGCCAGCTGCTCCCCTGTGTTTCCTAGGAAGGGTAAAGCTGCCCTTCTCCGTACTTGAGGAGTGGTGACGCAGCCTCCCAGCCACATGGGTGCCCTTCTGAAGAGTACATTTGAGAGCACAGAAGGCTGTGGGTGCGGGGAGCCAGAGGAGGTAGAAGCAGGAGGGACTGTCGGCTTCCTTTGCTGGCCTTGCAGGATCTATGACAGGTGCTCACAAGAAGTCTGTCCCCTGTGGGAGACAGCAGCTGCTGAGGCGGAAACCCAGTCGTGGACACAGCATTGACCCTTGTCCATCCTGGTTAGACAGAGCTCCAGCTTCTTTGGTTCTCTTAACAGCTTTGGGGGCAAGTGGGCAGGGAAGGCCTCCATAGTCCTGGCTTTGCTGCTGAGTCATGGGGCCGTTGGAGATGGACTCGAGGCCGCCCAGCTCATGGGAGGCAAGGTCAGAGTTTGAAATTAGGTCTTCTAACTCTGAAGTCCAACCTTTTCTCAATATTCAGGGGGCCTGCACATATACCCAGACAGGCCTGATGTATCCATCCATGAAGGAGGTCCCTGGTTACAAACTACTTTGTCAATCCTGGTGTCCCTTTGTGAGATGTGCTCCCGTCCTATCTGTATGATGGGGGGCTCATCCTGAAGTTCAGAGATGCTCAATGGCCAGGCCAAGGTCACACAGCAAAGTCAAGATCCATTCAAATGTGTGCACCTGCTCCCAAGAATCTGGAAGGGAGTCCTCCGACGGTAAGGGTTTAACCAGCTCTGCCTCTGCCTTGCTTTATGTGACCAGCTCTTTATTTGGGGAGAATCATTTCATTTTGGGGGAGGCAAAAAAGGCAGCAAAGGAAATGTGACATCAGGGAGGCTGGTAACTCACAAATGTGGGTGTCATCTGTTCCTGGGTGGTTTAGGGCCACGGCTCTCCATGGAGGGAAGGGACAGAAATGACTGTCCTATCTGAAGTCAGCCTAAAGGTGAAACTCAAAATGTTTTTGACTTCTCAGGGGCGATAGGAGCCCATTAGACTGCTCTGCTTTATAAAAAAAAACAAACAAACAAACAAAAAAAAAAACAGTGAGCAAGCAGCTGCTTTTATTCTCTCTTCTAAGTGGATGAATGGCCTGATAAAGCAAAAGTGATTCACTAAAGGAACCCCAAAGGGTAGCAAGTCGGGCCGTTACAGCCTGACTTGGGCAGTGACAGCGCTGGGTTTGGGGTTAGGAGGTCCAGGCTGTGTGATCTTGGACCCTGAGCCTCACTCAGTGCCTCTGTTGAAGACACCCTCTCTGGGAGTGGTGGTGAGGAGCGTGTGACTTACCGTTGGTTCCAGAGGGCACTGGGGCATGCCATCGTCCCGTAACAGCAGCGCGGTGCACCGTGGTGTTGTCTTCTACTTTGCTGATCAGGCCTGGATCAGCCCCACCACATGACACACTCCGCAAATGTTTTCTGAAAAAGTAAATTGACAGTTATGAAGAGAACCGTGCAGACTTCAGCATTATTTTATTTTATTTTATTTTTTTTACATATAGGCACAGGGGTTGCGATGCAAAAAGAAAAGCACTTTTAAGCTTCTGGTTAGAGCCAGAAGCCTAAGATTATAGAATATTCACAGACCATCAGAAAGGCATGAAGTTTTTCATACTTTTATCTCTGCCCTTTCGGCACACTGAGCTCTGGTGGCAATGAGTTCTGTTCCACCCCCCACCAAGCATTTTCCCAGTGCTGACTTCCCCGATTCCACCTCAGTGCCAGATACTAGGGTGCCGGCAGCTGGAACCCCAGGACTGAGTTCTTATGATCCTCATCCCTTCATTGTCTCCCAGATGGGGAAACTGAGGCCCAGGAGAGAGAATTGGCTGGCTCTGGACCCTCCAGGAACTGGCCAACAAGCCAAGGCGATCACTCAGGAGCCTTACTGGCCACCCAGGGTCCTTTCAGCCAGCTGAGCTCCTGAGAACCCATGTGCAGTGACCAGGGGGTTCCAGAAGCCCTGGATTGCTGTGGTGCATTCGTACGGCTCCAAAATTGGGAGGTTGCAGAGATGACCCAGTAGAGTGCAGAGAGCAGGTTCACTGAGTCCACATTACTGAGCATCTGGGGGTTACAACAGTTTCTGTCGGGGGGCAGGCTGCTGCTCCTTAGGCCGCACAAAGAGGGTTTGTGTCCCTTCTTAGGGAGAGGAACCTGAGCAGGGCAGCCCTGCAGCCTGCCAGTTGCCCCTCCTAACCTTGGGGGCTTCTCCCCTGGGGGTTTTCTGCTCTGGGCCAGACCCCAAGGTGCAGAAGACACTTCCCCGCCCTGGGGCTGACTCTGCTGGCCCACATCTATCTGCTCTGTGGCATCAGTGTCTACATATTGTACCAACCTCCATCCAACTTTTGGGGGCTGAAGAGAGTTCAAAACACAAAGTCAAAAAAGCAAAAGCCCTGGATTTCCACCCCAGCGGTGCTGTGTTCACTGGGCGGCGACCTCGGGCCCGTCCCTGCACCCATCTGGGCCTCCTTCTTCTCATTCCTGCCGGGGTACTGACCTCAGCAGTTTTAATCAAGGGAATCCTCAGCCTGGACTGTGGAACCGAAGTGTGACTCCGTTTCACGGAGCAGGAAGCCGTTCTGTGAGAAGACCCTTCCTTTTCACTTTCTCTCATTGCCTAGGGAACATGCTCAGGCTTGGAGGCACCAAGCAGCTCAAAGGGGTCAATTTCTCTGTGGGTCAAAAAATTAGGTACTTTTGCATCCTGAGGACCTTCTGGAAGAAACGATTTAGTTGGTTTGTTTGTTTTAAGATTTATTTATTTATACAAGCACTGGGTACAGTCAGAAGCGTGGGAGGGTGAGAGGATTCACCAGAGCCAGAGCGGGGAACAGAACAGGCAGACTGACGAAATACACTGATGAGGGGAGCAGCGGGCGGCAGGAGAGGTCGGCTCGCCATGTGGGACCCTCGCCGGCGGCCGGGGATCGAACCGGTGCTGTAGAGGCTGCGGGCAGCTTTGCAGCCCAGCGCTCAACCGCTGCACCACCAGGGGAGACCCTGGTTTGTTTGTTTCCTACAGCAGAGGGCATGCTCCCTCAGCTCAGGCCTGCCTGTGTCACCTCTATGCCACTTCTGCCTTCCCAGCGCTCAAGCCTGGCCTTCCTACAAGCTCATCTAGTCAACACATGTGTATTGAAACCAAAGTTCAATGGAAACTGGGGGCCTGGAACCCCAACTCACGGTGCATGGACAGGCACAGCCTTCGAAGGGCTCAGAGTCACAGAGAGGTGTGTATTGACAGCACAGCCGGGCTGCAGAGAGGATGCGGGCACAGAGGAGGAAGAACAGGAGACCGCGGCCCCGGCTGCAGGGCAGGAAGGCTCCACAGGAGTGTCAAGGGGTGAGTAGGAAGTGGTCAGGTGGCCGACTCAGAAAGGTACCTTCTAGATAAAAAGATGACCTTGGACAAAGAGAGGGAGAGGTAGAAGAACATAGTGGTGTGTGAGGGTTTTGAACTCTGGAGAATATATTAAATAGAAATATTTAAAGCTGAGTTACATAAACACAATGAATTTTTGTAAAGACAATATGATCCAACGTGAGCTGTGTGGGGCCATTTTTTCCTCCACCAATTATGTCTACAAGGCAGTTAAACTGTGTCCTACTTTCTACACTTTTACAAAAGTCAAGGCTTACCAGAATTATTCCTGCCATCTATTCCCTTTTTTTTTTTTTGTCCTTTTACACTGTACAGCAAAATCCCCACTCAACGATCTGTTCATTTTATTCACAAATCAACTGTGCTGATTATAACATTTGCCATGATGAGGACAGATGACTTTTTTTTAGTTAAGAGACTCTTTCACCAAGTATAATTTCTGCCATTATGGCTTTTTTCTTTTATTTCTTCTACCAGAAATATGCATCATGTTTTGAGTAAACTAATGAGCACTTTTGTTTCTTAGATTATCCACCAAAAAAATGGAGGGAGTTTGTAAGATACACAAAGATGTGGAGAGAGAAAGTGTACAAAGGGGGAGACTGAGACATGGAGGGGTCACTGCGCTTTTGGGGTGCAGTGCCTAACACTGTGCAGAGTGGGGGCTCACTGTCTCTTGCTTAGAGAACGGCACTCACCATCCTCTGAAGGAAGACGAGAAAACCTAAGCTCTCTGCACAGCATCATTCACGTAGCTTAACCTACAGGAAAAAATTGCTAGACGTGTAAAGCAACAGGAAAGTGTGACCTGTCATCGAGAGGGAAAGCGGTAGTTTCCCTTGGAAAATTTGAATTAGGGGAACAAGGCCTCAGCTGTGTGCCTTCGGAAGCTCCCTCGGGTGGCCAGGGACCAAGCACCAGCCGAGAAGACCTGGCTGGGAGAGAGACTGGGTTCTGGTTGCAAAACCCCCTAGGGGCTGGCCTCCCTGGTGGCGCAAGAGGTAAGTCTGAACACTATGAAGCTGTCTGCAGCCACTACAGCAAGAGTTCGATCCCCAGCCAGGGAGCTGACCCACATGACGCAGCAGACCTCTCCTGTCTCCCCGCTGCTGCCCTCAGCAGTGTATTTCAGTAGATCCTCCTATTCTGCTCCCCACTCTGTCTCTGGTGAATCCCCTCACCCCCCCACACCTCTGGCCTGCACCCCAGCTCTTGTCTGCATAAATACATAAAATAAAATAAATCTTAAAAAAAAATAAACAAACCTCCTAGTGGCTCTAAAGGAAGCTGCTCATTTCTTGTAGATCTGTGAGTCTTGTGGTTACATTAAGAAGACAGGATGTCATAGCAGGAAAAAAATGAGCGTTCTCTCAACCCCCTCTCAGCGCATGTGAGGGAACCGGGACTCAGAGAGGGTAAGTGATTTCCCGGGGCCCGCAGCCCTTTCAAAGAGGAAAAGAGACGCGCAGCCAAGCCTCCTGACTCTCCTGGGTCACATGCCCGCCGTGCCCTACTCGTGCTGGGGCGGCTGTGGTGACGAAGCCTCCCGATGGGGAAGCCCCAGCCCTCGCTTCCGAGACAACGTCGCGGAGCCGTTTCTGCTTTCTTCTCCCACGCAGCAAGGGGACGTTTCCAGTAAGTCGTCAGCGCCACGAGTCGTCATCACAGACCAGACTCCAATGCCCACTCACCTGAGAGGCTGATATTTGACATTTCCGAAACGAGATTTCTAGAAATGTGTGTGCGGGAACTCACCTTTGAATCTATTTAGTTGTGGCCCAGAAGCAACGTGACAGGCTGTGCCTGCGACTTCGACCCTCGGTGGAGCTAGGCCAGCGTCACCCAGGCCAGTGTCACCCAGGCAAGCAGCCCTCGGCCTCGGCGTGTGCTGGCCAACGCCAGGAGGCCACCGCTGGCAGCGGATGGACCCTGCCCTGGAAACTGTCCTCCCCAGTGGTTCTCTGGGTCAGTTCTTCCCCCAAACACAGCCACATCCCCAGCCACGCTTGCTTCTGTTTCTGTCATTGTTTGTATTCTTCCTTCCAAGAAGATGCCGGCTCGGGACCATGACATCAAGGACTGGGGGTTCACCCTGGGAGGCGTCTGTCTGAGACGTCTATCAAAGTTGAAATGAGGCGTCCGGAGCATGTGTGTGCACGTCTGGAGTTGAGAAAAGGTCGGAGACCCGCTGAGCGGGGTCAGCAGGGCGGTGCCCTCCAAACAACACCCAACCTGGCAGAACGGCCACGGCTGCACAGGTGGGGCCAGGAGCTGGTGCTGCACCTGCGAGCATGCCATGTTCCATAGCGCATTCTCCATCTGTGAGCTGATTTTCACATTGTCCAGTGTTTGGAGTGGTCTTCGTCCCATCTCTCGGGAAGCACCGTCCAAGAACTGCTATGTCTCACAATGAAGCGGTCTCCCTCCTGTAGGAGGCAGCTCCCTAGCCCCTGGAGCTGGGCAACGAAGCTGCCGTCTGGGAGGTCAGTCTAGCTGGGTCTTGTGAGCCTCCCCTCCCCCACCGAGGGCCCGCTGCTGACGGGAGCTGCGCCGAGGGCAGGTGCCGAGAGGACCCCAGTGACCTAATGAGGCACTGACCGTGACTTCTAAGACGGCTCCCTATTCTCCAGTGGTGAGATGCTCCCACTGGTTACAGAGGGAAAGATGGTTCCTTTATTATGCACAGCCACAGGCCAGGCGGCCAGCAGTGGTTTCATGCACCTCATCTCATGTAATCCTAACCCCTTGATGTTGTGAAACAGGCAGCCTCACACCCCCAGCTCCAGAGGTCAAGTCTTTGCCCAAGGCCACATGGATTGTTGCTTAGATCAGACCCCTCTGCCTTCAGAGGCCACCCTCCCCCTGCCCGCTCATGCCCTCCAGAACGGGGGGACATACACCTGAGGAAGCTTCCAGGTCCCTGTGAATTTCTAACCAAGTATATTCATGACATCTAAGTGGCAGGAGAGAACAAAAATATGCCAATGAGAAGCAGCAGCTAACACTGGCGTACTTTCGAGCCACGTGTTGTGGGATATTCAAATCTTTACAAACCAACCCTGGCAGAAGATCAGAAACCAGAACAGAAGGTGAGGGGGTGGGTGTGCACGTGTGTGTCTGTGTGTGTGCACCGTGTGTGTGTGCACAGTGTGTGTGTGTCTGCTCAGGTGTGGACTCCCACCAGCAGGAAGGGAAGGTCACTCACACACAGGGAAGTGAGTGCCTAAGAACAGATCAGGCAAACCGGTCTCAGGCCAAAACGAATTTCTTTTTCCAAAGCACAAACAAACAAAACACCTCCTGTTTTTAGTCACAAAATTATCTTCAAAGATCTGTGTGACTTGCAGCAGGAACATTGCTGGGGCTTCAAACCATTTATCTAACTCCATGAAAGTGCATGAAGTGGCAGATCCAATTTGTGGGCACCAATCGCGAGGAAGCAAACAACACGATTTACCCAAACAAGTGGTAACCAGGCTCCAGCGAGTCAGGTTCTCTGAAAACCCTTATCTGAGGAGGGCACATGTTGGGGCCAGGGAACTCGGACCTGCCCAGTGGACAGAGGGCGGGGCCGAGGGGCCAGGAGACCAGCTGAGGGTTGTCTCACCGGAGGACCTTCTGCACTCTTATCTGCTCCTTCTGGAACTGCCAGAATGAAGCCGGACCCAGGGCAAGCAACTTATCTTTGGAAAGTGCGTCAAGCCCTTGCCAGTGTACACAGGGCTGAAGAGAAGAGCTGGCTGGCCCGGTGGAAGCTGACAGCACCCCCTGAGGGAGCCAGAGGCCTGAAGCTTCTTCAGCGATGAGAAAGGAAGGCCTGCTGGGGCTGGCGGCTGGGTACAGATTTCTGCTAAGGGCTGGGCCAGGCGACCTCTGCGGAGGATTTCCTCCCCCAGCCCTACAGACACTGGAAACACACCTCTGACCAGGGCATGCATGGCTGACTCCCCTAAGAGCCAGACTCTTCTCCCCGAAGCAGGAAGGGGGACCCCAACTCTGTCCCCAGCTTCGCACACAGTGTTCCCCCTCAGTCCACGTTGAAAACTCAACACTCAACTGTTTAAATAAAAACTCAACACGCATCGGCTCCCCTCCCGGTTTGCCCGGATCAGATTTCCAGGATAACTCAAAAGGCAATTGTCCTTTTCACCTGTCAAGCCATCAAAGGAAATGTGGATCCTGTTGGATACTCAGGAGGAAATTCATGCATTTCATCAAAGAACACAAAACAGAACCGGCTCCTGCTTTCATTTACCAGAGAGGCTTCAAAGAGCTGTGTGGTTTGCAATATTAACTTTTTCTAGAACTTCAAGTCATTTGTTAAACCATTTAAAAGTTCAGCTAGTGGCAATTCTGAGTTTCAATTCAACTAGTACCACTGGGCACCCACAGCCTGCAGGCGTGTTGTGCATGCAGCCGAGACGCACAGGGAGCAGCTGGCAGAGGTGGTGAGTCCCCCGGCTCTGCAGCACAGGGCCTCTTCCCACAGGGCCAGAGGTGGCTGCGACTGTCTCCGCACAGCCACCCCGGCAGCCTCTGCAAGAGCCAGGGCGGGCACTGGGAGGGACTGTTGGGCATCCCATTGTGGGGACGGAGCTTCTGGACCACGTTCAGGGAATCAGCCACAAACACACAGCCCCCGGGCTCTGGCAACTTTAACTGGGGAAAAACAGGCACCTGGGAACAGGAGGGCCCCTTCCTGCCTCACAGACCTGCATGGTACTGAGAACAAGACGCAGTTCAGCTCAGGACACCAGGAAACCGGAAACCCCAACTGTGCCCACAAAACCACAGCAAACACCAGGGCGCCGAGCCAAGGTCTCCGGCCGCCCCCGCAGCCCACCACCGCCGGGACTGGGTTCTTTCAAAGCAGGCCTTCCTCCTGCTTGCTGGGGCTGAGTCCCTGCTCCAGGGCCCCGTCTTTCGACGTCAAGCCATGCATCTCCCCACTTCGCACGCCCCCACAGCCCCGCAGTGCCCACTGTCTCCCATCCTCACGCTGTGCATGATCTGGCTTCAGTGACCATCCTGAAAGCTGCCGGATGTGAGCTGTTTGGAGGCTCCACACCCAGCTGCTCCAGGGGCACATTTCAGCTATTCTTCTCCCCAGCAAAGCTTCCTGGAGGGGGCGTCCCTGGGCTCAGGGGCAATGAGAGGTCAGCAGCCTGGACTCTTGCAAGGACTCCTGTGTTACGAGGGGCATTTCTTCATGTAAGCTGTGCGGCCCCCACTGTCCACCATGCTCTTACTGTCACTGTCCTGGACGGGCAGCGAGTCCTGCCTGGGTACCCGACTTCTGTTCTGCAGCAGCCACAGTCCCGGCGGGGAAAGGAGTCCTCACCTCATACAGAGTCAGTGCAACCCACCACTCCCCGGCTGGCGCCGAGTCAACAGAATGGACACCCCTGTGTCTTCGCAGATCTTGGGAGGTGTGTTAAAAATTAGAATAAAATTAGGGCCTCCCCTCATGGCGCAGGCGGTTGAGCGCTGCACTATGAAGCTGTCCGCAGCCTCTGTAGCGCCGGTTCGATCCTGGCGGGCGGGCAAGGGTCCCACGTGGTGAGGCAGACCTCACCCGCTGCTGTCTCGCCCGCTGCTCCCCTCAGCAGTGTATTTCATCAGTCTGCCTGTTCTGTTCCCCGCTATGGCTCTGGTGAATCCTCTCACCCTCCCGTGCATCTGGCCTGTACCCCAGTTCTTGTATAAATAAATAAATAAATCTTTTTTTTAAATTAGTATTTGAATCAATTATAACTTACTGAGTTCTGTGGGTGCAAGCAAAAAGGAATTCCTAAGTAAGATTTTCAACCTTTTTAAAGATCAGAGGCTGTAAATCATTCTATGTTTTAAGTAAAGATTACAAGCTGACATAGATCTGAGGCATCCAAGAGGGAAGTGGGGAGGAGAGGGAAGAGAGAGGGGGTAGGGGGAGCACAACCTACTCTGATGGAGGACTTGGGGTGCTTTGGTGGTGGGAGAGCTACACCTGAGGGGAGAAATCCTCTACTGTCAAAATATTAACAAGGTTGTAAAACAATGGTACGTCATTAATGAAAAAAATAAAGATCACATTTAAATGTCAAGTTTTTAGCATTTGCCTTAAAAATATTCTTTCTACCAGAGTTGGGGATGTAGATTTTTTTAAATGATGTGAGGCTTTCAATTTAGGGACACCACTGAGGAAACAAATGCGCATTTATCACGGTTGGCTCACATCTGTGGGAATTCACCATCTCCCACTAAACCTCAGCTGCACCCCCTCCTCTCAACAAGCAGACTGGGCCATTGGATCGTGGAATAGGACGAACAAACATCCGGGTCCATCTGGAAAAGTCAGGTGTTCTGTCGTCTGAAAGATCAGACCCTCCCAAGGGCTACCCCAGTTGGGGACATCTGCTCTGCCAGGGGCCTTTTAAAAGTCTCGCTTGACGGTTCCTTCCCGGGGTTGATAGAGGCTGACTGGCCCTGCCGTGGCCAGACCCTCACTTGGATAATTCCAAGTCATCCTTCCGGTTCCAGCATAAACACCACTTCTTCCAGGAAGCCTGCCCAATCTGTCTACAGAATGTGTGCTGACCCCTGAGCCCCCCATATGCTGAGAGTGTGTGGGCTTTGGCTTAAACAGATCTGGGCTAAATTCTCTCACACAGGCTCACTGCTGCAGCTCCAACTCCTTCATCTTATTTTTAAAAATTTATTTATTTATGCATACAAGAGCTGGGGTACAGACCAGAGGTGGCGGGTGGGTGAGAGGATTCACCAGAGACAGAGTGGGGAACAGAACAGGCAGACTGACGAAATACACTGCTGAGGGGAGCAGTGGGTGAGACAGGAGAGGTCTGCTGTGCCATGTGGGTAGCTCCCTGACCAGGGGATTGAACTCGTGCTGCAGTGACTGTGGATAGCTTCATAGTGCTGAGACTTAACCCTTGAGCTTCCAGGATGCCCTCAACTCCTTCACCTTTAAAAGAGAAACTGCTGACATGCCAGGGTTTTGTGAGAATAAGGTAAATCCTGATGAGTGACAGAGCTCGTGCAGCACGGTCTCCAAGCTGAGGTCTCCTGGATGCAAGTCCAAAGCCCGACTCTGTCTCTCGCTAACTGGATGGCTCCATCCCTGTGAGGGTGTCCATTCTCATCCATTTTGCAAGGAGGCCAACAGTCTCTGGCAAAACACTGCTTGAGGCTCAGCAGGTGAGCACCCAGGGGAGAGGGTGGCACCCGAGAGGCTGTCTCTGCTGCCTGGCCACATTGCTGAGCACAGGCCCACTGTGGCAGGCTCAGTACCTGGGCCCTCCCTCCACCTTGCTGGGCCCCTGGTCAGGAGGTGCCTGGGAATGCGGAGCCTGCCCTGCTCCCTGGCACGCTGCAGCCTGTGTGGCTCATTCAGTTGCTAACCCTGGGCTCACGAGAGGGAGGTGTTGGCCTAGACTACCTTGGTCTAGATTGTTTCCAGACACTCCTGTGAGAAAACTTTCTGGAACCTCACAAACCATCAGGCTTCCCTAGTCTCACTCTTGGAGAATCTGGCCTGGGAGGCCTGGAATGGAGACAGGGAATGTTCTTCAAACAAGCGTCCCAGGTGAGTCTCACTATCATGGTGCTGAGGGACGCTGGACTCCGTGAGCTCTAAGGTCCTTCCGGCCGGAAGAGTTCCACGACCCACAGCAGGTGCGAGAGACGGGGGGAGGAGGGCTGTGCTCAGGCTGATGAACCATTAAGTGATGACTTTTCAGAAAACTTTTAGGCGTCAGTTTCTGAGAATTAGTGACATGTGACCCTGGTGAAGGTCAGGTGGCCCGAACACAGACTCAACCTGCTTATCTCAGATTCTCACCCCACTGTTTCCCCCAGAGACCCCAGCACCCAGAGGAGGGCACTGGCCAGGCCTCCCCCTGGAGCGTCCCCCCCAGGCATCCTCCCAGGCTGTGCTTCTCAAGCTTCTGGAACACTAACTCTCCTTCCAGCCCCTCGCAGCACAGCCAGGGTCCAGGTGGCCCATGTTGAGAGAGATGGATGCACGGCCTGGAACCGGAGCCTCCAGGACAGAGGTTGGCGCCAAGAGCTGGGGCAGAGCTGGGTTCTGGAAGACCAGGCTCTGGGGAGGCAGGGCCCCCATGGGCCGGCACAGTCACACACCTTGGGCGAGTCACCGCAAGGCCCAGGTCTCAGTTCCCCGTCTATAAATACCTCCACAGCGGGTAGCCGTGGGGTGAAGTGAGGTCTCAGGTGAGCCTGTTTTGTAAGTGACGAAACTGCCCCATGTGTGCCGTGTCCACACCCGCTGTTTTCTATTGCTCTTGAAAGTCGCACCTGCACACCCCCGAGTTTCTAGAGACCAGACCGAGTTTTTTCTCAGCCCCTTGGCCTGTGAAAATGCAAATGTCTGCGCACCTGGACGGCCATTTACATCATTCTTCCTTCCTGAGACCTCTTCTCGACCTCAGAAAGACGGCATCAAATCCTCAGGGTCTGAGGACACAGCTGTGGGGGCTGTTGAAACAGGGAAGACCCTCCTGGGCCGCAGGGGTGGGCTCTCAGGACCTGTCTGTGTGGAGTGGCGGGTGGAGCATTTGTGTTTGTCTCTGTGCACGGGGGTGGGGTGCAGAGTGTCTGGGCAGCGAGCTTATTCTCCAGAAGTTGGCTTCCCGCAGGTGTCCTGTGCTGCTAGACTTGCTACCCACTGAACTGAGGCCCGAGCATTAAAAGTGCTAGGACGTGGTTTCCATTCTGTCCCCCTGCGCCCCAGCTCCCACCCACCAGGCACAAGTGGCTGGAGTGCCCGGCAGGGGTGCGAGTCCCCAGCTTCCTCTCCCTCCACTCTACTTGCCGGGGTCGCCCACGTGCATTCTCCAGTGAAGCTTTACCGTGAAGCTGCACGGGCCTTCGGACTTTAGGGCTCAAAGATGACCCGAGCTGAAGGAGACCTTGGAGATAGGGAGCCCTCCTTCCGCGCCCTAGACAAGGAAGCTGACGTCCGTCCACAGGGGGAAGGAGCTAGTGGAAGGCCACACGGTTGCTGATACCCATTTGTCATGTATCCCACGTCGTGCCTAGGACTGTGCCAGATGCTGGGCGGGATAACCAGGGGCCTTAACTTAGAATTTTATCTGACCAACAAAGGGAGCATCTGAGTTGAGGAGCAAAATATTTTTAAAAGGTAACTCTGGAGGACAGGCAGGTAGGAACAGAAGCCAAGTTAAGCTCCGAGCTGCTTCTCACCAAGCTGTTACTTGCATCAGCTCATTCGAACCTCATGATGACCTTGTGAGGCGATCACAGTGATCCCTGGCTCGCTGGGGCTGCAGGGCCTTTCTGTTCTCAGCGGGGCGTCCAAAAAGCAGAGGCACCCCAAACTCAGCCCCAGCCTCAGACCATCTCACCGCCGCTACTACACACCTGCTTCCAGGCCAGCTCTGTCATTCCTGGACCCATCTTTCCTCTGCCTAGAATATCTGCCCCCTTTTTTCAGTCTGAACTCTATTTCAACACCACCCTGGACAAACTGAAAAGACACCTCCTCCATGAAACTCTCGGAGATTGCTCTGGAGTTTCACAGCTCAAGATGTGCCCCTCCAGCTTGCATCAACTACAGTGTCCTGTGGCCACGTGCACCAGCTTGCACTCACCACACCAGGGCCCAACACTCAGTTTATTGATCATTTTATGCCCAGGGCCTATTGAGTGTGCTGTGCACATGGCCAGTCCCATATAGTGCTTCTCCACAGCCATGCCACAGCCAGCCAACAGGCTCTTGGCCGCCATTTGCATGGAAGACTAGGCTTGGCTGTCACCACGACGGCCCACGGTGACAGTGTTCTCACGTGGGATTTTTGTAAGAACAGAGCTGGCCGAATGAAAGGCTCTTTTATGCACAGAGCCTGGACATTGTGGACAGGGGAGCTTACCCGCAGAACTAAGGGTGGAGGCAGGGGACAGCAGAGAAGCAGGGAGTCACCCAGATGGTGACAGAGATCATGAGAAATCCCCATCGTGGGGCAGGTCAAGGACAGAATGTCTGATCTTCAATTTGAAGTTGCTGGCATTGCTGTTAGAGTTTAGAAAAATTTGGAAAAATTATGTATTTGGGACAGTGAATTTTAAAAATCATTGTTTATCTGAAATTCACATTTAATGGGTACCTAGTAATTTTTGGATCTACACCTGCTAGGGTATAAGTCCTCCCACGTGTAAATTTTTAGTCATGTCTAGAATTAGCACCGCACCTTGGATGGTGGAAGGCTTTGGGGGGCCTAGGAAGGAGTCTGAATGTGGGTCTGGGAGCATTGGAGCACGAGCCAGGAGCATTGCAGAGATGCAGGGTAACCCACACCCCAAAAGAGTTCAGTGGAATCTGATTAGAGTCAGATGTGACCACCAAAGGTAATGTTGGGGAAATCCTAGGAAGGCCCTAGAACTTTCCAAAGGTAGAGGGTGAGGACTTGGGGCAAACTTATGCAGATAATCTTTAGAACTCAAGGGAGGGGGAGGCCAGGGATATCCAGGTGTATTTAGAACACCCCACCCCTCCCTCTGTTGGGGGCATTACCCGCGCAGAATCTGCAACAAAACTGCCAAGTTCTTAAAATTGGGACGGTGCAGAGGTGAGGTGGAGAGAGGGGTGCCTCGATAAGCTCAGGGGTTTTTCACTGTGCACAAGGAGAATTTTGAATGAAAGAGGCAAGTTCTAAAATCATTTTAAAATTTATGATTTTTTTGTAGAGGCGCTATTGATTTACAACACGGTGTGGGGTTCAGGTGTACAGCTTCACGCGGTGACGACAGCACGCCGCCCACCAAAGGTCCAGCTTCCGTTCACCACCCACCACCCAGCCACCGGCTACCAGCCTGCCCACTAGAACCACCAGCTGTTGTCAGAGACCAAGGACTTGCTTTCATTTGTACTTTTGCTTTGATACTTTGTCTTCATTTTCTTTTTTCTTTTTTTTTAAAGATTTATTTATTTATACAAGTATGGGGGTACAGGCCAGAGGCGCGGGAGGGTGAGAGGATTCACCAGAGACAGAGTGGGGAGCAGAACAGGCAGACAGACCAAAGATACTGCTGAGGGGAGCAGAAGGCAAAACAGGAGAGGTCTGCTGCGCCATGTGGGTATCTCCCAACCTGGCGGGGAATTGAACCCACGCTGCAGAGGCTATGGACAGCTTCACAGCACTGCGCTCAACCCACTGTGCCACAGGGGAGGCCCCATGTCTTCATTTTTAACATTTTTAAATACAGACAAAGCAAAACTAAAACCCTTAAAGGACATACTCAGGTGATAAAACCACAGACAAGTGAGGACCTTGGAGGTCAGGATCTAGGCACCTGCTCGGGATCTAGGCACCTGTGGGGCGGAAGTGACATCAAATAGGGGCTCTATGGGACTTTAAAGACCCTGGAGGTTTTGCTGGGCAAAACTGGTGATCATTATACAAATCAGGAAAAGTGGAGGATGAATATTCTCCTCTCAGTGATTCGGAAATCACTTTCTAGAAAGCATTCACCAGTTGAGAATCAGGGGCAATTCAGAAGTGGGGCAGGTCGTTTTCCCAGGACTCAAGGATGGGATGGGGGGCTTAAGCCCCTCGGCACCGAGGTCCCTGAGCTACCACCGCCCCACTTCTTCTGGGGAGCCTTAGCTTGTCTTCCTCTTGTGGTGGAGGGGTTTTCAAGCATGGTTGTGGGGTCAGGGACTTCCTGAGGGGCAGTGAGCTGAGCTGGCTTTGGACTCTGCTGCTTCAGGGTCTCACACTGGTGTCCAGAGGAGCTTTCGCTGGAAGAATAGCTTTAGAGGCTAAAAGAAAAATGTTAGGGCCTCCCTGGTGGTGCAAGGGGTTAAGATGCAAGCTGTGAAGCTCCCCACAGCCTCTGCAGCACGAGTTCGATCACCCAGCCAGCCAGGGAGCAACCCACATGGTGCAGCAGACCTCTCCTGACTCGCCCGCTGCTCCCCTCAGCAGTGTACTTTGGTCAATCTGCCTGTTCTGTTCCCTACTCTGTCTCTGGTGAATCCTCTCACCCCCCTACACCTCTGGCCTATACCCAGCTCTTGTATGCATACATAAATAAATCTTTAAAAAAAAAATGTAGAAAATCCATAGGGTACCATTATTCCTTTAAGTAACAGTTTTTAAAACTTCTAAAATAGCTGTTTTTCAAAAACATTTCTCCATTTCAGGCTATATATTCCAAGAGACCAGCTTCCGTTCGGCCTTGCACCCCGTGATCTCCAGTGCTGCTCCCCAATGCCCTACCTCACCCCTTGCCATTGGCCACTCCCGCCCATGCACTGAGGCCAAGGAGCTGCCTTGGGACACATGGGCAGCCCAGCAGTGCCGGCTCACCCGGGGTCAGCGTTAGGGGAAGTGTGGCTTCCAGGAGGCCGCATCCTCTGGCTATAGAGGGCAGGGCCCAGGGGAGAAAGGAGCCAGGGGCCAGCTGCCTCCAGTCCAGTCTGGATTCCACAGGAACTGAGTCATATGCTGTTGAGCCTTCTCACATCAGAGACTTGTCTGCTGCTGGGCCTGCGGGAGCCTCCAGTTCAGGATGTCTGACATCCTTGCTGACCTCCCCTATGGCTTCCTCGCTGACCTCTCCTCTGGCCTCCTCGCTGACCTCCCCTCTGGCCTCCTCGCTGACCTCCCCTCTGGCCTCCTCGCTGACCTCCCCTCTGGCCTCCTCGCTGACCTCCTGGCATCTGGAGCTGCTGACAGAGCAGTCCCACCCGTGCAGGTCGCCCAGTCCCTGCTGTGGGCACAGCGAGAAGTGGCTACAGGACTGGCCGGAGCCCAGCATCAGCGAGCCGAGGCCCAGGAAGCCCAAATGGAAGAAGCTGGACTCAGGGGGCTGCCCAGTCAGCCAGCACCAGCCCAGCCCAGCCTCCCAGCTCCCAGACAAGCTCCCACCAGAGAAATCGCCCCATTGTGACTGAAAGTAAACTCAAAGTCAGGGTGGGTTACGTAACCAAAGGCAACTGTTCTTCTGGCCTCATGCCAGACCCATTGCTAATAACAGCTAAGACCATTTGCTGAGTTATTATTACATTCCAGACATTCTGCTGAAGTGCTTTGTGCACATATCTGGGTCGAGCCAAGTCAATCCTACCTAAGTCCTAGAGTTGATTTTCCCAGCATCACCGAGGAAACACATGCACGGTGGGGCAGGTAGCTGTCGGGGTCAGCCAGCGCCAGCGAGCCCAGGGCTCATGGGCCTGTTCAGTCCACGGAAGCCTTGACTTCATGCTGGGGGCTTTGTGCTGCACACTAGGGCGAGCCCAGTATGGCCGCCACTCACACACCTCAATATCCTCCATCAACTTGTCATGGGTCCCTTAACGAAGCTGCTTCCCACCCCGTTCTCCCTGTCCCCATCAATCTCCCTGACCTTCATTTTCTAGGCTAAGCCTGCACAGCTACTTCTCTGTAGGCTCCGAGTAAAACAAACAATGCCAACACAGGGCTCTCCACGAGCCCCCAAATAACACAATTTTGAGGTATCCCGGGTCAATTCTCAAGCCTCCTTCTTCATGTGTGTACATTTATGGCTGTGATCCATTTTCAATGTTTATAGTATCTCTGAATTACCAAGGACAGGTAAAACAACACCTTGGACAAATTCTCATCTCCCTGCTGACGTGTCCTCATCCACAAAATGGTGGTAGCACCTGTACAGACCGCACAGGGCTGTTTTGAGGATTAAATTAATGAATACACACAAGCACTTAAAGCTGTGCCAAACTATGGTTATTATTGTAGGTATTGTCATTTTACTACCCTGGGCAAAGCAGAAAAGTATGCACGGAATTTTAGATAATTCTTTCAAGAAGGTAACATTTTTGAAATTCTGGTCTTCAAGGGTTAATCTTTGATAAGTGAGAAACAAGCTGGCCCAGCAACACCCACCCCTGTCCCACGGGATAACCCAGCCGTACAGCACCACGTGGCCCCCGGAGATAAGAGATAAAGCCCCAGAGAGTCATTCGGTTAGCTCGATCTTTCTCACATTGCCAAAACAGATCCCCTAATTAGCAATGCCTCTCCTTTCAGGCTCAGAGAGAGACTGAGTGATGAACAGCTAGATGAAGCTTCCTAATAAGAAAAGCAGCACTGCTAGTATCTCTTTCTCTGATGATTTCATTTCTATCCCCACCCCACCCCTTTATACCCCTTCTAAAGACAGAAACTGGGTTTCTGATCATTGGGTAAAATCAGTCAACGTCTCCACTGCTGATTCATCGTTGCCTTGCAGGTCCTGTTCCGGGGAGGGGGGGTGGGTGATGGGCCTCCTGGGTCACTCCCCCAGACCTGAACCTGTGTTGAGTAGATTTTACTTCCATCAAGACAACAACTACTGTGGATTCTAGCTACTCTGAACACTGCAGGAATAAAGACTTTTTTTAATTAATGAATTGGCTCAATTTAAAAAGAAATCTTTAGACTTTCCTGAGAAATAAAAGGGACCATCCCTCCCTCTTGCCTGAAATAACTTAAAACCAGATGAAATATATTAGAGACTCTGGACATCAGCCACAAGAGGCAGCAATTCCTGAACGACGGGAAACAAAAGCAGTGGTCGTCTGATTGCCTCTGCTCTTGGTTCAGAGGGTTTTCAGGTTCCTGAGATAGAAGGGAGAAAGGCATGCACAGTCGAGCTTTGGAGATAGAGAGAGGAATCTGGGTGCCCGCGAGCCAGAGAGGCAGGAGCTGCATCCAGGGGGGTCACAAAGCTCTGCAGGGATCTCCTTGGTCCTCAGGGGAGTAATGAGAGGCACATATATGGAAGGAAATTACTCAGATCTGGGGTAAGAGCCACCATAAAGGATGACAGGCAGCCAGCCCCAGTGCTCCCCAGAGTCTGGAACTGTTCCTATTCCCACCAGGCAGAGTGTAAGAATTTACCATTCGTGGAGCATTGAATGAAGGATCCAAAAGGATCCTCAAAGGATCTTGACTCAATAGTGAGAGATCATTACCCTCAGACAAATACTAGGATCCTATTGAACAAAGCTTAAAAGACTAAAAAGAATGTTTCCAAGTAACTTAACTGCATCCTGAAAACAGCTCGAGTTTTTTACAATACAAAAACATCCAGACCCAGCAAAGGGAAATTGACAATAGCTGCAATCCAATAAAAAGTTATCAGCCATGCAAAAAGGAAGGAAGGTGTAAGAGACCCAGAACTGATGCAGATGATACAATCAGTAGAGAAGAATAATAATTCTAAAAGTTACTACACATTAAGAATAACTAAAATCCCAAACACTGACAAGCAGCTGGCAAGACTGTCGAGCAACAAAAACTCTCATTCACTGTTGATGAGAATTCAAAATGGTACAGTTACTTTGGAAGACAGGTTGGAAGTTTTGTGGAAAACTAAACACACTCTTACCATAAGACCCAGCAGTCTCACTCCTTGGTATTTACCCAAGGGAGCAGAAAACTCACATCCAGGCAAGAACTTGCAGATGGATGATGATAGCAGCTTTATGCACAATTGCCTGAATTTGGGAGCAACCAAGATGTCTTTTAGGAGGAGAATGGATAGACAAAACCCTGGAATATTTAACACCAAAAAGAATGTGCTTTGAAGCTGTGAAGATACACGAAGGACCTTGAGCTCTTATTGCTGCGTGAAAGAAGTCAGTTTGAAAAGTTACGTGCTCTGGTATTCCAGCTATCTGACATTCTGGAAAAGGAAAAACTAGAGGCAGCAAAAAGCTCAGTGATTGCCATGGGCCTGGCTGGGGGAAGGTGGGTGAACAGGTGGGGCAGAAGGGATTTTTGAGCAGTGAAGCTGCTATAGGATCATGTAAAGGTGGATGCAGGTGTCGCCCACAGAATGTGCGACACCAAAATGGAATCTTAATGCAAACTACGGATTTTTGTTAACAATGGTACGTTGATAGCGAGTCATCAATTATAAAAAACTGTTGAGAAGTGGTCAGACAGGCTCTGGATTTGGGGATATCAACAGTAGTTAAGGTATTGCTTTGAAAGTGGAGACTAGATAAAAGCCTATATACTTCACTGCGAGTCAGCTTGGAACTCCAGATATACGTATGACTGAAAGATTCCTCTTGGGGAAACTGATCAAGCCAGAGAAAATACCCACAAATATCTACACAAATGAAGATGGCCACTGGGTCACCCACCCACACCCTGGAGGAGGCTCCTGGCAGAGGTGTGACTTCCCGCTGGGCGTGTGATGCTGGGAAGTGGAAATCTCTGTCCACCACCCTCTGAATGGACTTCATTCCCCTTGAGTTGATCACCATTCAGTTCACAGCTCCTGCCCTGGCCCAATGACTTTTCAAAACCTGAAGTGACGGTGCACTATTTTAACAATAGCCAACTAAAAGCACAAAAGCCAAGCTACCTTTCCCATCTTAAGCCAACAGTCCCAGATGAACCTGTGTGCGCAGCCCTTAAAACACCAAGCTAGGGCCTCCCTGGTGGCACAAGGGGTTAAGTCTCAGCACTATGAAGCTATCGGCAGCCACTGCAGCACGAGTTCCATCCCAGGCCAGGGAGCTACCCACCTGGCACAGCAGACCTCACTGTCTCGCCCGCTGCTTCCCTCAGCAGTGGATTTCAGTCGATCCACCTGTTCTGCCCCCCACTCTGTCTCTGGTGAATCCTCTCAACGCCCCGCATCTCTGGCCTGCACCCCGGCTCTTGTATGCATAAATAAATAAATCTTTTAAAAATAAATAAACAAACAACATGCCACACTACTTCTAAGTAAGGCCATCTAGTGTATTGGTCTGTTGTCTTGTTGCAAACCCTGACGTGTGGGCCCACCCCCAAGAGTTCTTCTCCCCCTGCAAATGTCATCTTTCACATGGGGCCCCTGTTTTCTGGCTCCTTGCGGGGGCGGGTGGCCCTGCTGCTGTCACATGCGTCTCCTTCTCTCCCTCACCCCATCAAGTCCAAGCGCCAGAGCACGTGACAATTACCTGAGATGATCCTGGCCCTACCCACACCTGCTGAATCAGAATCTTGGGCGGATGCCAGGACTCTGAATTCTTAACTAGTGCCCAAAGTGATTTTAATCAGGTGATCTGAGGACCCAAGTGAACACCCATACTTTACTGAAGAATCACTTTCTTTAAAGACACACACACACGGCATCCTTCATACACAGACATGTATACCCACATGCACGCACACACATGCACTCGCACATACAGACATGCTTGCACACACATGCACACACACAGACAGGCATGTGGGCACACGCGCCCTGGCTATCATTTGTTAACCATCTGCTGAACACTCAAGTCTTGGCTAACTTGATCTGCTCTAATCCTGATACTAACCATCACGGCTAAGCATCCCCATTTTTGTAGCCAAGGAAACACAGAAGCTAAATAACTGACCAAAGGTCACAGTTAGGAAATGGCCGGGCAAAGTCCATCCGGCTCCTCTGTCCTCTCCACTTGTCCCTCTCGCCTCTCGCCGGCTGTGCCCTCTGGGGGGAGAAGACAGGCCGGGAGGAAGGGACCCCCAGATCCGTCTCACTCTCTGCCTGACCAGGCCTGGGCTGCCCTTCCACGTTCTCCTTAGTGCAGCCAGGCCTTTGCAGATATTTTCTTCCCCGCCGAGCCTTCTCAACTTATCCTCCGGAGGGTTTCCCGCTCTCATCGCGGCCCCTCATCCTCTCGTCCCTTGGACACCTGGACAGCCCGTGGGGTCTCTCCGAGGTTGTTAGCATCCTCCCGTTTCCCCCTTCCAGACTCACTAAGGAGAACACTGGTAGTCCCCTCATTTGGAATCTCCATCCTTCTGGAACTTTCAATGTGCCTGGCGTTGCTTCTCCAGAGTGCTGGCCGCCTGCGCGCCCACTGCTGAAGCAGAGGCCGAGGTCCTGAGGCGGGAGCTCCAAGCTGGGGACACACTGGCTGGACACGCTAGCAGCTGCATTTCCAGTGACTCCCCAGAGGAGCAGTAAAGGTCCCTGGGGTCTGGGCAGCGGCCCCCCACGCAGCAGTACAAAGGCCGTGTCGGCCTTCGGGAATATTTGACTCGACACTGTGGGGCACGGCTTGAAAGTCTGGAGCACAGAGTCCCACATTCCTCAAAGGGGTTTCCGGGGGCCGGGCCAGCCTGCCATAGCAGTGGTGAAATTTGGGTAGGGGGTTCCTATGAAGATCGAGGGAAGGAAGTTACTCTTCCCCGGCTTATAGAAGTTGTGCCCGCCACTGAGCCCTTGAGGGGCTGCCCCAGGGAGGTGAGGGGTGTGTTGGCAGGTTGGCAGAGAAGTCAGCAGAGCTGGAGGCAGTGGTGCCCGCAGGGAAGGCAGGGTCACACCTGGCATCTGCAGCCTCCCCTGGCCCAGGAGCACGGGTGGAGGCGGGGGACAAAAAGACCTGATCCGAGGCCACGGGCTGGCCCACGCCCATCAGAGGGTCCTTCTGCCTGTTCATGTACAGCCAGCAGGTCACGGACAGCCAGCAGGTCAGAGTGGAGTTTACCTTTCAATGCTCAGAAGAGTCAAATAAAATTGTGTGATATTTGAAAATTCAATGAAATGCAAAGTTGGGGTCCATAAATTAGGTTTTATGGGGGTGCAGTAGTCCCCATTTATTTACAGATCGTCTGTGACTGCCTTTGTGTTGGCAGCAGCAGAGTTGAGTACCAGGGACTGGCAAAATGAACTGGTGGCTGACCCTTGAGCTAGAAAAAACTTTATAATGTCCCCAATACGTCATTATTGATTGACTTGGTTCCACAATGGCCAGAACAGGAACTCGCCAAAGCTGACCCACAGGATCCTGGTCGTGCCCACGAGCCTACGGGTAGAGCCACTGTTGCCACCTTCCCCACAGGTGCCAGAGTCCCGGATGCTCTGCAGTGGGGAGGCACCTGCCTCCCAGACCAAGGGATGAAGTCCCAGGTGGGGCAGCCCAAGCTCCTTCCAGCCCCATCCTGGCCGTTCCCCAGGCTGCGTGGCCCAGGGCCAGGGACGCAGCTCGCCTGTAGGGGCCTGGGGGCTGGCCCTGGGGCTCTGGCAGTGGAGGGACATCTGAAACAGCAGCTTTGGGGAGAGGAAACATCCCTTCCCTGCATAGTCCTCTGTTTATCATCACCATTATCAGAAATGTGCGCATCCAGCAAGCCCAGCAGGCCACGAGCTCACAAAGGGCCCGTCGCACAGAAGCAGGAGGTCGGGGCTATTCGGGCTCACGGTCCTAATTCCGGGAACAGGGAAGTTGCTCAGTGAAAGAACAGAAAATGTCATTGTATGGCGAGTTGGCTGTCGTCCTCCAGAACAGGGTCTTCCCTTATCTGCTCACCCCCAGCTAGGGGCGGGGGCGGACATTTGAAGTTCTGGGGAATTGTGTGACTTGGCCATGCTTCGGGGGAGAGGCTAATTGGCTATCTAGTGGAAATGATGATGACACTGCAGTCCGCGGGCCCGTGGGCGGTGGGGCGGCCTGCCAGGACAGGGTGCTGCCGGCACCCGGGCTCCCAGCCTGGCAGCTGGGCAGGGTCCACACGCTTGGCTGCAGGTGCGCGGGGTTCGGCCCCGGCTGACTGTCCCCCAGCGGCTGCGTGGGCTGAGTGTGTACTTGACCTCCCTGCACCTTGGCTGTGCATCGGCTCAGTGGGGGTGGAGTGTGGGAGGACCGTCCCGAGCATCAGCGACAACACAGGTGACGTCCTGCATCAGCCCTGGAGGTTTCGGTAAAGTGGGCGCTGGTGCTTTTCTCGCTTTTCTGATGTCCAGGGGGGCGAGGTGTCCGCGCCACACCTTAGTGTTTTAAATACCACTTGGTTTCTCTTTGCTCCCAAGCAGAGTGTCAACTCCTGGAGATTAGAGGCTGAGGAACAGATCCGGTCCTGAGTTTGAGGCTCCATGCCAATCGGCTGTTCCTTCAATTCTCAGCAAGTCCAAAGTCAGCAGTGTTGCCTGCTGGGGGGCGGCTGGGCTTGGCGAGGCCTTGAGAGCTCTTTGGGGGCAAAAGGAGGCCTTGGATCTGGACCTTTGGGCCCTAACTAAGCTCCTGGTCTTCTGCCTCTCTGCAGCGCGTCTCCCCTTATGCCGCTGGTGCAGGCCTGGCATCAGGCAGGAGGCGAGAAGCGTCACCCTTGGGGCTCAGAGCTGAGAACTGTGGCCTCTGGCCTGTGTTCCGACGTTTCTTGAAATAAAGGCTGTGCTGATTCAGCAGCAGCCAAAATCTAAAAGGCAATGTTGGGCCTCCCCGGTGGCGCAGCGGTTGAGCCCTGGGTTGCGAGGCTGCCCGCAGCCTCCGCGGCATCGGTTCCATCCCCGGCTGCTCCCCGGCCACCGGAGGAGGGTCCCACATGGCGCGCAGACCTCTCCTGCCACCCGCTGCTCCCCCAGCAGTGTACTTCGGTCCTTCTGCCTGCTCTGCTCCCCGCTCTGGCTCTGGTGAATTCTCTCACCCTCCCGCGCTTCTGACTGTACCCAGTGCTTGTATAAATAAATGAATAAATCTTTAAAAAAAAATAAAAAATAAAGGCAATGTCAAAGAAAAAACCACTTTCCTTTAGTAGGATCTAAAATAGGGTGGAAAAGAAGCCGCTGCAAAGCTGCCTCTGGCCATAGCTGCGGAGAGGGATTTTCTTCTGGTCTGTTCGGAGCTGATCAAGGTAACCAGGGGGACGGGACGAAAACCCAAGGTCAGTCGGGTGCATGGAGCGCACCTTAGGGAGGGGGGCACTCGCAGAGGGACATTCTCCATGGGAACCTGAAATGGTGCAGCCAGCGGCCGCTCGGAGGCTGTTCCCAGCTGCCCAGCGCTGCTCACCCGCCTCCAGCTTCATGAGCCAATGTAAAGATTCTTCTTTCAAAAAGTCTTTGCTTAGCTGTCGTGTTTATTTAAAGATAAGATGACCCAACTCCCACTATATTTAGTGCATGAAAATCTGCAGGTGTGTGTGAGTCCGGGTTTCGTGGGCCGTCTTTGGAGTCTCCCCTACCCCCGCCTTGGTTTTATTGTTCGGTAGGTGTGGGTGAGGCTGGCTCCCCGACTTCTGCACCCCCTTCCCTTCTCCAGCTTTCAGGCAACTTAAATCCCCCTCGATTATGTAACTTCTTCTTTCAAGAAAAAAAAGGAAGCTGTTTTCATTTCAATTCTGATGGAAAATGTTGTGCCAACCGCAGTGCCACGCGGGCGCCCCACTTTCATTATCAGCTGGCTGAGCTTTTGTCTTCAACTCATCCCTTTGGCTTCATGCAGTTCAGTCACCATCAACTTGGGAGACAGTCTCATCCCTCTTCCAAGGCTCCGCTTGGAGGCGGTGCCTCTTCCATGTGCACCCCCCAAAGGTTGGAACCCCAAGTCAGACACCCCTACTGCCTGGTCCTGGCTCTACCAGCTGTGTGGCGTTTGGGATCCTCTGTAAATGAAACCATCCTATGAGACCGACGGGGAGATGGCTGGCAATTCTCCCAGAGGACCTGGGGCTCCGGATATCCTCAGACATGTCGGCAGCCAGCGCTGGCCCCTGCCCGCCCCCCCAGCTTCACAGAGGGAGCGTTGTCCAAGAAAAACTGCTGGCCTGTCCAGGGAGCTCCTTCCCTGTGGAGGTGGAAGTGAATCTATCACCAGGCAACTCGACACCTCAGCCCTCGAGGAGGGGCTGGCTTAACAGCAGAAGCGTCTGCACAGGATGGACATTTCCAGGGCTCCCCCAGGGTTGTGTCCCCGAGGAATGGCGTGACCAGCCCCACCAGGCTTCCTGCCTCCTTGGCAGCCCACACAGAATTCTGCTCCCCAGAGGGACGCCGGTCAAGGGGCTGAGGGACGCTGGCTGGTCTGCTGGGTTAGCACATTCTTTCAACGACCTTGAGTCAGGTCGTCTGCAGGCCTGTCCTGGGGAGAGAAGCACCTTGGACAGCTCGGAGGTGCATGGAGTAACGGCCCCTGTCTGAGGGGTGGGGGCGGGTGCTCCCACATGCGGTTTTGGGGTTCCTGGGTGACATGTATGGGACATGTACTCGGTTGTGACTGTAAGGAGGCCTTGGTTGACTGAATGATTATCAGTCCATTTTCTTGCGACTTCCCCGTGACTTCAGTTTCCAGCAGACTCCCCGAGCGCAGGCTCATAGTGAAGGGATTAAAGTTGTCCTGGAGAGTCTGGCCACAGTTGCTGCTGTGACACACGCACATACACACGCACACACACACACACACAGAGTCATCCAGCTTCTTCCTCTGTCCTAGATGCCACCCTTGCTTTGCCTCCCAGCTCCACCTGCCACAGGTGCTCAAGGCCTCTGGAGGCATGACGTCCCCCCACATTAGGCAGCAGTGGCGCCGTGCACAGAAGCTTCGGCCTTTCCTCTCCCCGAGGTGGAAACTCTCAGCGCCTGCTAAAGCTCTTCGCATCTTCCAGCAAATATTCACCCCAAGTTGCAGCTAAGTGTGTTACTGCCCCACAAGTCACCCCTTGGACAGCGGAGGAGAAACAAGCACCGGCTGGCAGTAGGAGAGGGGACTGAGGGCCCACCTGGACTAGAGGACCAGAAAGGTGCGTCTGTTGGGGGTGCTGGGTGGGCGGGCGGGGAGTTAGGACGACACAACAGAGTGTGAAGACTGCGGCCCCCAGCACTGCCCTGGCTCCGGGGGTCAGGAGCTGTGATCGACAGAGTCGCAGAGGCCAGGACAAGACGGCTGACCCCGGGGGCTGCGCATCACTCTTCCCACACACGTTACTCTGCCCGTAAATACTGGCCCGGACACTACCTGGACTGCTGTTTCCTGGCTCCAGCACGAGGGTTACAACACATCCAGGTTAATATCCAGGATTCAGCCTCCCCATTGCTAGTGGCCCAAGTCCAAGTCCTCCAGGAGGAAAACATCAAGTTCAACATTTTAAGCACCAACTCCATGCCAGCTGTGTGGGCAGCAGGGGGGGGGGGAAACGAAATGTACTGGCGGCGGCAACGCAGGTGAAGAGCCGATGGAGACCAGCAGTTCACGGACAGAACAGCGGGTGGGCAGAGCGGCCCGGGAGGCCGGGGAAGGCATCTCAGCAGCAGGGCAGCATGGACGTGACCACGCCTCTGGATCTGGAGGAGGCAAAGGGCTGGGCTGGCTGCAAAGATCTCCAAGCATCACGTTTTGGGGGCTGGCAGCACTGCTGTCTCAAGCAGTTTCCGACGCATGGGGAGGGCACGGTCCCATCTGGTGCAGCAAGAGCCTCGCACGGGTCAGGAAAGGTGGACGGAGACAGCGAGATGACTCCCAAAATAGCCCAGGCAAAACCCGAAGGCCACAGCAGAAAGGCAGCGCGTCGAGGAGCATCTCAGAAGGAACACACAGTACAAATGACAGGGGACAGCCCCTGGAGTCGGCTCAAAGGCAAACAGAAGAGGATCGTAAATTTGCCCTTGGACTGAGGCCGTTCTGTGATCGTGGAGGGCAGGGGGAAAGCGGATCCGACCGTCTGGAGCAGATCTGGGTCCTGACGGTCCGGTCCATGCCCGACAGCTGGAACGGGGCGGTCAACTTCCAGGCTCAAGCCCCGACCGGACACTGGCGGGGCTGGGAGGAGGCGGGGTAAAGATGGCACACGGGTAGTTAGGGCTGGGCTGGCGGGCTTCGGAGAAGGGACCCAAAAACACACTCCACCGAAGCGATCTGGAAGGACTCCGCACCCCCTGAGTTCCAGAGGAGCCTCATTGTCATCTGAGCCTTCAGAAGAGCAGCTAAGGGAAGCTGAAGGCGGACACAGTTTCCTTGACGGTGGTCCCGGAGACTCCCGTAGCAGTTCGAGAAATTCAGCACCGACTCGAGGCCGCAGGAGAGGCGGGGCTGGGGTGCAGAGGGTCTGTGAACTGCATCAAAGGGATTTGGAAACGGGGTCTACAGTATCTCTCTACACCTCCCAAACACCTAGCAGCTCCTCAAACATCACGTCTGTTACACTTTTTTTTTAAAAAAAAAAAAAAAAAAAGGAGAGAAATCACGGTAGCAGTTGCACGTGGTATAGTGAGTTGAAGTTATTTTGATTCTCTTATTCAACTGGGCTTGGGGCTCAGGTCAAGCTCAAGAGAAATCTAGCGGTCGGTACCAAACTTAACAAGGTGCCAGGGAAGGCAGGTTTCCAGGCGCTCCAGAGGGTGTGGTCTGCGACAAGGCTTAGTTAGGGACCTTGGAAAAGAGACCAGAACAGTAAAGAAACTGCGACCCCCAAGGTAACCACCCCCAAGGTAACCAGACACCGTCCCCAGGCAGACAGGGCCGCCCCTCAGAGCAGCCAAGGCTGCAATGCTGATACTCAGCCACCCCCACGGGGCAGTTTCCTAAAACCGAAAACAAGGTTCACCGGCGCGGAGGCACGAGAGAATGCATGTAACGGACAAGGTTTGCTTTTTTTTAAATATATCTTTATTTCTCAAACTCAAAGCTTTAATTCATCAGGTTCTAACACATTTTGCATTGACAAGTGATTTTACCTGCAGAGGTAAGGTCAGCGACCCTCACACCGAAGAGGAAGTCTCACGCAGCCTCCGCAGCCCTAAGAAACTCATTTTTCAAAGGCTATGCAAATATCACCAAAAGGAAAAAAAAAAAAAAGCTCCCAATTTCGTCTAGTGAGTATATTTACTTTTCAGCTAGATCAATTTGGAAATTAATGGATAAAAACTCTTAATCATCCTAGAGAAGCTTTTTTTTTTTTTACCCATTAAAAAGAAAAAAAAAGCAAAAAAACACAGATGGCTTGAATTTTCAAATGCCCAGAGATCCAGAGTGGTTAATGACTTCCTCTTCAGTGGATGATCTTCTCACCTTCCTACGTAAACACACGACAATTTGTACCAACTCTCAGAAACCCAGGCAACACTCCAAGCATTTTCTTTTGCTTACACTTGAACATTTTTTTTTTGAAGTGATAAGTAAACAAGATTTAGAACTTGAACTCACAAAAACAGCATTTCCTTTTCTGATCCTCACCTTGGAAGGCTCCACAAATAATCCTGAAGGGTTGCCAGGTCTTGTTAAATACCCACCTACCTCCCTTGGGGTTCTGAATTTAACGGCCTGAATGGGAGGAGGTTCCAAAGTCAGCTGTGACCGTTCTGGTGGCTGCCAGATGAAGGACGGGTTTTGCACCTTGGCAACTGCCAAGTTCTCACACCTCACAGAATCAGAATCCGCCCCCCGGGTCTCCCAAGTTAGCACCTCAGCCGGGCAGCCTAAGGCAGGGCCCTGGGGAGCAAGGGGCTCCTCTCACAGCTGCGGGAGCATCATTTATTCTCGGAAGAGGACACCTGAGCTCAGAAGGTAGCTGCACTCTGAAACAAGGCACCTGGAAGTGAGCTAGAAAGGCACCGTCTCTTCAGTCAGGGAGTTGTTTTGAGTTGTCACCAGTTTCCCAAGTGAACAAAGCAGTACTAGTGACTGCCCTCGCCGACCCAGCTAGGGGGGCTGCTGCGGGGAGAGTGGATTGAAGGCTTTAGTAGTTGACGACGAGTGCGTCACCGCCAAACACAGGCTTGCACACAGCTCTGTGTGACGCAAATCCCCAGGGGGAAAAAAAAAATCAAACTGGAGGGGGAAGAAAAAAAAAAAAAACAACAACTTGAATGTCGAACCACATCTGCACCCATAGAGCATCTGTTACCACATGCCAGGAGCCCAGGATCTTCCCCACCTGACTTTTTTCCCTTTGCCAGGTCCTCGAAGCAGCAGGCAGGAACCTGGATTTGCGGGTGTTAGTGACAGAGCTCAGTTTCAGAGTTGAAGTTACTGAGTGAGGACTAGTGTCTTAGCGCCAAGGTAAGACTGAAGGGTGAGATTCAAGTTCAGAGCCAAGAATTCGGTGTGTACCACCTTTTTCCTACCGCAGGGTGGGGGAAAAAGGTTCTTTTTTAAATCTCACTGCTGCTCAAACGAATCCCAAGAAGCAGACTGGGACGCCAAGCTCGCAGAGAGCATCAGAGGCTGGTGGGCATTCTGGAGCAAAGGAGTCCGTTCACTTTACATGAGAACTTGCCTTTGCGCTTTAGTGCCCAGGGCCGCTGCCAAGTTTCATGTTACTCAACACGCACGCAAGAGGAGCCACTGGACCCAGCACAAGTTCAGAGTGCCTGCTGCCGTGTGAGCAGCGTGAAAGGCAGGTTTCAGCTGGATTTTCCAGATACCTGAAATGCAAGGTTTACCTGGCCTATTCGGAGGCTGGGAGCCGGCTCGCAGAGCAGGTGCAGACGCTCCTGGGCCGGGGCTGGGTTCTCACAGTGCAGCGCTGGTCTGCTGCCGCTTTGACGGATGGTTCTAGAACCCAAGTCTACTCTCAGACTCCAAAACCGCTGGGCTAAGAACGTCAGGGGAAAGAGCCCTGACCAAGACGGTGATCGTGCGTGGTGGTAAAGAGCTGGCGGGGTGGGAACTTCTAGCAACTTCCGTGCCTCCCTTCATCCTCAAAGGAAGGCTAGTACCGGATAGGGAAAAGAAAAATGCCTACGCAGAGAGCACACCAAGGACAAACTGCAGATTTAATTGTTGATGAGATCCCGATCCTGTCGTCACCCGGAGCCTCATCGACCTGATCCCCACGCCTTCCGGGAGATGCAATACTGACTTCTGTTAGCAAGCGCTCAGGCTGGCGGCGGCGTCACATTCCAGAGCTTTGGTTAAACAGATCTGTCACTTTTGTGCAAACATGTCGCCATTTGACCACCACGGCAGTTTTTTTTTTTTTTAAGGTCATGGATCACCACACAGTTTTTAAAGTCGGGATTCACTCTCTTTATTGCCACCCTCTTAACACTAACGCATCCCGGGGCCCCTCAATGGAGAAATGTCCTTGACGTCAGAGTCAGTTAATTCAAATTACACCCACAGCTCACAGCGCAACGGGAGACGGCCGTCCTCGCCAGGGCCTCTCACTCACCTGACGCCGCGCAACGTGGGTACCAGCTGGGTTTTGGATTTCAGCTATGTCCCGGCTGCGTTTAAAAGCACAAAGACCTCACCTCGCATTGCAGAAAAAAATCTGGCTCTCTCTTTAGAAAAGGGTAACCCACTCCTGTGCCACCTGGATCTGCATCAAGGTAACTTCATTGCTAAAAGCAAGGGGATGGCAATCACTCGAGGCTGGGATTTTGATGGCCACAGGAGAAAGTAAAAACTCAGGACCTCGGAGTTGACAAAAATCACTGCAGAAACCAAGCCGGATGGCAAACCCGAGTTTCTTGGCCCTTGATGGCCGAGAGTGCCGCTTTCTGAAAGATTCTGGAAAACGTTTCAAACCCCCAAGCCCCTTATCTAAATCTACTGGGAAGCCATCGGGAGCCTAGAGCTCTCCCACTTACTAAGCTCGCTGCAGACTAGAGATTAACACTGTTTTCCTTCTAAAGTGCAGAATATAAACAAGTAAGGTCAAACCTATCAAAATAAGGAAGATCATTCTTCAGTCACTCAAAAACACCAGAATTCATCATCGCAAAGTGCATGCCAGGCCCGCTGAGGGCCAGGCCCGACCCCAGCGCAGCGCGGGGCCGGCAGGTCCAATTCTAAAGCAGTTTTGAGCCAAAGAACTCTGCTCACGGGAGCGGACCACCCCCTCCAGCGGGTCACCCAGTTCCACTGAAATCCCTGAATTCGTTTGCTGTCCAAAAACACCTGGAGAAGGATACATCGCTATTCTGGAAAACAAAAACACTCACAAAACAGAAACAAAAAAAAAAAAAAAACCAGCCAAAATACTCCAGAAAAACAGCTTGTTACACTCGGAATGTGATCAAAGTGGGTTTCCAGCGACAACACGGGAAGACCCCGATGCCAGTCACGACAGGTTCTAGACTCGGCACAATCCTTGGTCTCAGGAAGAGCAAAACGACCGCGATGAGCTAAGGAGGGGGTGGAAAGTGTCATTCAGCGAGAATTCCTTCAAGAAAAATTGAACATTCCTGTTTCCTATTTACAATCGCCCCCCCACCCACCACCACCAAAATTCTACTTTAATAGTATGTCCTACATTGTATTTTGTTTTCAAGTTACATTTCAAGAAAAGGTCGGTTTTTTTTTGTTTGTTTGTTTTGTTTTGTTTTGCTTGTTAGTTTTTCCCTCAGCCATCTTTCGCCATTCCTCCTGACAGCACAGCATCAAAACCACAAAACACTTCCAACCAGATCTCAGATCTCCAGCTACTGGCTTTGGTTTATTGATGAAGAAAGTCTCAGCTCTGCTGATGGGGCATCAACATAAGCAATTCAGTCTCTTGAACAAAAAACGAAGTCACAAGCACACCCTCCTATTTGCCATTTTCTGCCTAAAATTGATACAAGAAAATAGACTGTCGGCACAACTTCCATGAAATTGCTGAGAACCCAGGGAAGGGCCAGCACCGCTGACTCCACAGGTGGCACAGCCTTCTCCAATGCCCCCGGCATCTCCCCCGTCTCAACGCCCGCACAGAGCTCAACCCCCCTGTGCTGAGGCCTGGGACGTGACATGTTGGTGTCTATCTTGGAAAGATGTGGACGGGGGACACTTTCCTCTAGCATTTTCCAAAGTGGCACTGAGTAACGGGTCCCTTTAGGGTTGGCTCATGAGCTACTGTAGACCCATTCCAATGGGCACACAAAGAAAAGCAAAGCAGAATCAGAGCTGAGTTCCCCTTTAAAAGCCAAACACCTACATCTAGAAGGAGGCTCCCCTACCTGAGAGCGCTTGCCCTAGCGGGGTGCCCACTGTGGGACCCCTCGGGTCTTAAGGTTAGTTGCAGGGCAGCCAGGTGGGGTAGGGCTGGCTGTAGGTCACGGGAGGGTGGGCCACGTAGTAGTTGCTGAAGTTGCCGTCGCTGATGTAAGGCGCCGGCTGGTAGTAGCAGGTGACGTTGGTGGCGTTGGGGATGGCGTTCTGCTCTGCCAGCACGCGCAGGGCCAGCAGGGAGATGAGGTTCAGGGTCTGCCTGCGCTCGTGGCCCATGAGGCACACGGTGCTCTCGTTCACGACCCTGCGCAGGATCATGAGGTAGTCATACTTGCTCTTCTCTCCCTCGGCAAAGTGGTTCTGCAGGTAGGTCTCCAGCTTCCGCTGCTGCTCGAAAATGTCCGGGAAGTCGATGAAGAACCGGGAGCACATGTACCGCTCCAGCGTCTTGATCTCCTCCTGGTCGGTGGGCCGGAAGTCCCGCGCCAGGAGGTTGCTGTACTTGAGCAGCCCCCCGCCCCGGATCTCCTCCGGGTGCTTGGTGGCGATCAGTCTGTTCTGCAGGTGGCCGAGGGCCTCCTCGAAGTCCCCGTACACGCTCTCCCCGATCACCGCGGGGTGCTGGTGCTCAGAGATGGGGCTGCCGGAGCAGTCGTAGAAGACGAGCAAGGAATCCAGGATGATCTGGAAGGAGTCCACGCTAAACTCGAACTGACGCCGGATGGAGTCGACGAACTTGAGCTCCACGTTCCTCCCGTTCTTGTTGGAGAGCGAGATGAGGCTCCAGCGGTCGGTGTCCGTGCAGACCTTGACCAGCTTCTGGACGTAAGCCTCCTTCAGGGTGACCGGGCTGATCTTGAGCTTGCTCACGCCCTCCGGCAGGAAGTTCAAGAGGGAACACAGAACCACATCTCTGACCAGCTGGAACTCCACCTCGGTGGGAAGAGCCACGTGGAAGATCAGGTCCAGGTCTTTGCAGCCCAGGCCGTTGTCTTTGACCAGGACGTGGCCCGCCGCTGAGCCGTTGAGCCGCACGTCCTGCACCCGGATGCCCGCCTCCTCCAGCTGGCTGCGGACCGTCTGCACGATGTCCTTCAGGGTGAGCTCCAGGGTCGGGAAGTTGCCGCGGCCGTGAATGGGGACGACTTCGGTCAGGACCTCGTGCAGCCGGCTCACCTGGTCCCAGCCGAGCACCCTGCGGGACACGCAGTCCCTGGCACCGCCGTTCTCCTCTGCCATCGTGGGGGTGTTCTTCCAGGGAAACTGAAAGGCATGGGGTGGGAAACACAGTTAGGATTCACTCGGACACAGCAGAAGAGCTCGGGGGACTCAGTAAGGTGCGCATTCGCCTCTGAACCTCCTCCTGGCTGTCAAATGGCAGTCAGGGGCACCTCCGGCTGGGGGCCGCTCTGAGGACTAAATGGGCTGGAGGGTAAGACAGTGTCTGCGCGGAGTGAGGGTGAAATACAGTCGACGGCTTCTTCACCAGATCCGATAATTTCATAATTCCCTTTTATGTGGCTTTTGCTTGGTTGGTGGTTTTCTGATTTTTTGTGTTTGTCTGCGTGAGGTGGGGTGGAGGGTGCTGGCGAGAAGGGAAGCGGACAAACTTCTTAAAAGAAGCAACCTTCGCGCATTTAAAGGGCCTAAATGTTTTGCGAATTTTCCTCCCTGCAGAACTCGCCTCCACCGCTTTGAGCTCCGACTAGATCTTAAAAGGAGGGATGCTGCCGCCCACAGACTGCCTTCCCGCCATCAGCAGATGGACCCCAGCTCTGGGCTACCACCACACCGACACAAGGGAGGGACCTCCGGCCAGGAGCAAGGACACTGGCTGTCCAAGAGCGAGAGCCTTGTGTCCGCTGCACCTAAGGGAGCTGCCCGCCCCATGGCCTACTCCCGTTGTCCAGAGGGAGACAGGGCATGCGCTGAAGGAAAACATACCCGGGTGAAAGGGTCAGGCCAGCCACATAGTGGCAGTGGAGCCGCCCTGCCCACCCAGGCGCCTCGGGGCAGCGAGCTCTTTCAGCTGTCCTCTGCAAAACAGATGCCTTGAAGTCACCAGAGGAGAATCAAGATAGCGCTGAGTACCAGGAGAAAAAGGTCACGTCCACATTCCACCTGCCTGAATCGCAGAGTGACCGGAGCAAAGGTATACTACTTTCCAGAACATGAAACGCAACAGATCGCTGGAAAACCTAATAGTATAAAAGCAAATGCTGACCTGTTACAAAGCCAAGATGCCTGTGGATCCAGCAGGTCAAATATTAGCTAGATGAATGCAAACGCTGAGACAAAAGGCCAGGGTGCTAGCCTCAGGCCTCGCCCAGAGCAGACAGCTCCCCCACCCCGCTTCAGCACTCTGACTTGCCAGACATGAACAAAATCTACCCCCAACAGCTTCTGAGTTTCACTCTTTCACATCCAGCATGTGTGCTCCTGGGTGAAGTCCAAGCCCGGCTGCTGGTCTCACGCTCTGGCAGGAATCCCTGGTTTTACCTACACGGGATGGCTGATCCTTAGTGCGAGGGCACCGCTGGATGCACCGCGACAAGCTTTCCTGCAGCTGGTGGTTACAGAGGTGGATCAGAACACGACCTGGCCAGGCAAGGTCATGTGTGGTAGAAAGAAGGCAGGCAAGGGGAGCTCCCTTGACTGGGTGGCCGGGAAAGCCACAGAAGCATCCACTCACGCAGAAGGGACTCCGGCCAGGAAGCCGACACCAGGAGCTCTCCCACAGCCCAGCGGAGAAAGCAGCGCGCACCGCATCCGAGGCCAGATCACAAGGTCCCTTTGAGGTCTACGTTAAGGGGCTGGATTTGCTTGGCTGCAGTGGGAAGGCAGATGACGTGGTCAAGAGGTTCTAGAGGGCCAGTCTGGGGATGATCCTCCCCTGATTGCTACAGAAGAATACTTGTCAAGGGGAAGATTAAAAAAAAATTTCCCTCGGACCTGTTTGGGCAACACTGAAAAGCCCCAGGTTACTTTGATGACACTATCAAAGTACTCCAAGGTCAGGGATGGCAAGCAGGATCTGATGAAATTCGTAACGCTCGCGGTGGTTGGCATTTGGCTTCCAGTCAGACTTGGGACAGTGCAGGTCCCTATTTGCTGAGCTCCACATACACCCAGTTCTCTGGGGCCCCTTCAGAACTCACATGCAGCCCACTTGTGCCTGTCACGTAGGGCACCACACACGGGAGTTCAAACGGTCACAGAAGCGATGGGTCTAAGAGCTCTGAGCGACTGCCGGCCTACCTGGGGCCTGCGACACAGGCGTCTGCCAGGTGTGTGGCTCTACCTAGGGAGATACAACTTGCTTTCCTCCATGTCTCACCTGTAATTGTGCCTACAAGGTTCATTTTTGTGCGATAGGCAGAAGTCACAGTGATTCAATCGGTATTGGGAGGGAGGGAACAAGATTTTTGATTCATTTCCAGAAGAACGTCAGTCATGCAAGAGGTCTGGAGAAGGCATGACCTTTGATTCATGTGTCTGCGTTGTTTTAAGGAGTTGTTTACAAAGAAGACCTCCAAGGTGATGTCAGGAATACTCCCACCTCGAGACTAGCGGCTCCGAGCATTAGTGGAGGAACCCGTGAGGCCCGCGAGCCTCTGCTGAGCACGATCATCCCGTCCTCTGGGGGAGGGGAAGTCACATATGCCGGGAATGTTCCTTTTTTTTTTTTTTTTAAAGTCTGTAAACTTGTACTAGGCTTCAAAGTGAGTCTGTTTTAGCTGAGAGTTTGTAAGGTTTGTATGGGAGGAAGAACAGGAATAGTAAGAAAAGTTATGGAAAAAAGGAGAGATGTATGCTACCCCCACAGGAGTATCAGAAGCCACAGTAATTGAAACATGGCGACGACAAAAATAAGACAAATTGACAGAACAGAAATTTTAAGTCTTGAAATAAATCAAATACATAATGAGATTTAGTATATAAATGAGATTTAGATTTAGATTTAGTATCTATAAATACATAATGAGAAAAAAACCCTGAAACAGCTAGATATCTAGATTTTTTAAAATAAAGGTGGTTCCTTGTTCCAAAGTAAGAGTTGGGTGGGTAAAGGACTTAAAAGAAGAAAGTCCCCAGAGTATTAGGGGGAAAAATGGAATAATATGCAGTTACTTATAGAGAATAGGTAGCCCTTTCTGTATTACATAACACCTAAAAGTCAAATAATGGTATATGTTCCTATATGACAACAAGTTTCTACGGTGTGAAAACACCATAAAGAAGTCAGAAGGCAAAAACTAGGAAAATACTTGTAATATTGGGCAAATTACTCATCTCCTTAAAGAAAAAGAAGCTGCTACAAATCAGAAATATTAGCCCTCCAACAGAGGGGACACAGGACTTGAGTAGACACTCAGATGCATAGCATGGTCAAGTGAAAACTTCAGTGTGTCATTTCTACCTATCCCTGATAGGCGTCAGAGATACCGATGCTGATAAGCACCAAGAAGCCTGGCATGTCGGGCAACAGATGCCATCAGTAACCAACCACTCAGGTTCTGTCTACAGGACAGCGTGGGACTCTAATTTTAAGTGGATGCAACCTTCGACAATGCAATTCTAATTCCAGGATGTCTCCCCTGGACCCTGTCCTAGGCGCATGCTTGCAGACTATGCAGAGATGCTCGCTGAAATATTGTTTCCAAAGCTACACGTATTCATCAGCGGGAGATGGTTAAACGACTCAGTTCACATATTCAACGCCATACACACTGTTGTCCAGAAGAACAGCATCATCTCGGTATGTACGAACATGTCGTGCTCATCAGGATTTATTCTTAGAAAAGCAAAGCAAGCGCAAAACTGCTTACACGATCACAAATTCGCGTAAAGATTCACAAGTAGGCTGCACCAAACGCTACCTCTGGGGGCATGAGAAAACTTCTTTCTTATTTCCGGCCTATTCAATTTGGAAACTGCACATCTATTAGCTGAAAAAAGTTAAGATCTTACGAGTCATATCTAGAAATCTTTACCCTAGGACTGTTCTCATCTGCCGCCTCATTTAATTCCGTAATTTAGTTACAAGAGCTCCAAAACTTTTAAATAATGGACAAGCCATCTCATCCCATCCTAAATTTGTTACCCAAAAATGCTTTTTTTGTGGCTTTAAGGAATTGGTATTTCTCATCTCCAACACATTATAGGTACCTCATAATACTGTTAGGTTAATTGTTCACTACAGCTGCAAGCACTCAATAAATGCAATAAACACTTTTTTAAAAGGACCCAAGATGCCTGTGGTTGTCATCTTCCAGGGCAACTTTTTCAGGCACACAGGAGTAACTGACTGAGGGAGGGCTACAGAAAGGCAGTAGAGAAAATGGCAAATACAGAGACCGTGGTGTTTTGTTTTGTTTTTTTTTTTTTAATTATCCCAATGCACCCTCATTAGAGGAGCTTCAGTTATTGAAGGCTGAAATTCAGGGCTGAGCTCACAAGGAGAGTCCAAATTAAGTTATTGGTGCCTATTAGAAAGAAATTCTTTGTTTCCCCTCACCCAGCCAAACAATTGAAATACCAGAACTACCTTTTTGAGCTACTTAGACAAACAACAGTATCGCTAGAATAAATCCAAGTCACAGGCCCCCTAGAGCTTAGTAACACACCAGAACTTAGTGTAACAGTTTCAGTTTTAATTAACCACTTGAATCCACACTGATATAACCCCCATGTAAAAGAATCACATGAAATGCACATTCCCAAGTCGGGAACGGCCCTGGTTAAGGGCAGATCCTCATTAGCAGAATTAGCAGCATTAACAAAATAGAGACTAGAAAATAATTAACTTGAGACCTGGTGAATTCAAACTAAAATACCTGGTTTTCCTTTTACTGTCTGAGGAGCAGAGTCGTTGTCTTTTGCACAGTGGAAACTGGGGAAGGTGGGAACCACAATTTTCTCACTGGCTTGAAAATTCACGCCTCTTTTGAAGAAGACCAATTAATCCCTGCCCAGGTCAAGCAACTTAACCTTCCAAAAAGTTTGACTCATGATTAGCCATTATCTCAGTTACCGAGGTCCCTTTCTTCTGTCATCTGGCTGCAGCCGTGGTTCGAATACACACATTAAGAGAGCAGGTTTGGACACACAGCCGCAGAGGGGACAGGAAAAGACAAACAGGCTGGGTGAGCACACCACGCTCCAGGAGACACGCCGACAGGCAGCCCGTCTCCGCGTGCCGCGGCCGGGACAGAGGCACTCAAGGCGGCTCGGTCTGAAAAACCTAGCTGAAGTAGGGAAAAGGCATTTTCTAGTGCTTCTCCATAGCATATCTAGAGGCCAGAAACACAGATGCCAGAGGCTGGGAGACAAGCAGGAGATGAAGTGCTAAGAGCATCATAAAACTTCCAGGCTTACGGTCAGTTTCAGGCCAAGCCAACACGGATTCCTCTCTCTCCTGCATGGAGGATGTGTCCACGGAGCTCTTGGCACATGTGGAGACGCACATCAGGAAGTTAGAGACGGTACATATTTAAGACTAGTCTGAGCTACTGAACACGAAAGCCCCAGAAGCTGCTGTCCAGAGGTTTCATGGAAATGCTGCGCCTTGCAGCGAGCACCCTGCTGTGGTTGTCATCCATCCACCCAGAGACAACAGGGCCCGACCTCTTCCTCTGACCCCGCTGTGGGTGTAACAACATAAAAGAAACCTCACACAGGTCAGCATTTCAAGACAAAACGCCCTTTCTCTCAGACTGGGTGTTACCCCCAAAGTGCGGCTCTTCCTAGCAGCATTTCCTAGCTCAGGGCCAGAGCCCCGTTCACGGGCACAGACCAGGCCTGGGGACACATTCCAGGGGGGAGTGGACGCGGCTCCTGACCCAGTGGACCAGCGTGCCCGTGACTGGCCTCTTCGCACAAACTCTTCTCCCCACGTACAATGGAAGACGTTAGAAAAAGAAGAAACTCTCCTGGCACACAAAAGCCCAGCGAATTTAAGAAGTGGGAAGTGGATGGTGATACGCGTCACAGCATGCCTCCCAACTGCGGGCCTCCCTCGCCCGGGGGCTGAGCAACAATTCCAGGCCTGCTTCCGGTCCACCTGGGAAAGGGAGGTGCAGCGTGTGGAGCTGGCATCACGCGCCATCTGGGCCATCTCACAGCAACGCCCATCAGCTCTCACAAGCCTCTGGGGAAGCCCAGTTCCCTTTTCACGAATTCAGGAATGAGGATCAGAAAAAGTGAAGTGGATTGATCCCGGGGCCTCAGCTCAGGCCCAGCGCAGCATGCCAACCCTGGGGCAAAGTCACAGTCGGGCCCTGGGGGGTGAGGCAGGGACACGCTGTGCGCTGTGGCCATCACCTCCCGCTGCTCCTACAGGGGACCTTCCGAGCGCAAAGGTCTTACTGGCCCTACCCCAAGCAGGAGAAAGCCACTTTGTGAGCCCTGGAGCTGCGGCCCCTGCCCTGACCCTGCATGCTAAAGATGGCAAACCTCCAACAGATCGGCCCTCCCTGCCCACTGTGTTACAGGCTCCAGTTAGAGGACAGGGTCAGCGCTTGCCTTCAAGGACACTCAGGTGGCCCAGGGGCACCCTCAGAGTGGCAGCAGAGATGACACACTGGCCGGGCTGAGGGGGACACACATCGACTTTTACAGCAAACCTCTGACTAATCTACCCATATCTATTTCCCATGGGGTTTGTCTCACTCTTTGCTCAGAAGCTCCAGCAGGTACTTATGGGCACTGAGCTTGCCAGGTGCTCCTTGCGTAGCTGCGGGCAGGGCCAGGGAACCCCAGAGGTAACTCCATGTCAGCCAGCTTCCCTGAGAGGAGCCTCCAAATGACAACATCCCCAATGGGCTGCCAGGCAGCACCAGCAGCTTTATTAGGTCCACCATTAGGACCCCCACACAGGCCCTGCACCCTCCTGTACAGGTCAGGAAACGGGACAATGGAGGTACGAGACCTGCGGGGCCACCCAAGGCCGCACTGCTGCTGAGTGGCAGACCTGGGATGCAAGAGGCTTCCTGGATGGGGGGTGGGGTGAAGAAGCTTTGGCCCACATGTAGGGCTGGGCGTGGAGCTTTGAAGACAAAGGGCGCTCAGGTGGCTGTGGGAAGTAGAGGGCAATAAAAAGAAGGAAAGGGGAGAAGAGTATGAAGGATTTTCATAAAACGGGGGGAAAGCAGCTGGCTAGATGTGCGTGCTGAGGCCAGACGGCCAGCGCTGAAGGCACAGGCGTTGTGTATGGATGGACTGACACACGGAGCAGATGTCAGCATCCCAGTCAACATGGATTCTGGCTGGATTCACCAGAATTGAAAGCAATGAAGTGTAGAAATGCTAACAGTACTGCTGCTTGCTTTTAAAAGAAACAATAGCTAAGAGGCGAAGGCCCGGATCCCAGTTTCTGAGGGAGCTCTGAGATTCTGGCCTGGGCACAAGGCAGTGGTGATTTTAGAGTCACCAGTTCAGAAGAGAAAGAGCCAGGAGGAGTGCAAAGAGAAGCATTAGGTGGAGAAACCAATGGCACGAGAGCTAATGACCGGTCCTGAGCGAAGCACGAAAGCACGGCGCTCTCTCTGCTCACGTAACAGCGCAAGGGCCCGGGACATGCTCTGCTGGCCAGATCAGGAGCGCAAATCTGCGATAAGGCAGGGAACAGGACACTCCCTGAAGATGAGAGGACAACTTTATCAGATCCCAGAAACAGATAACCCGATAGGAGATGCAGGGAGAAGAGGTGAAATGTGTACGAAGTGGCCAGGGCCCTCACAGCTAGCCCAGAGAGAAGCTTACAACAGAACTGAAAACAGAAACCGCCTGGAATAGACGGACAAAGGTGTGCGTGTTGAGCCTGGAACTGGACACCTGCCACTTTCCCCACCTGCATCTAGTTTGACCTCTGCGACTCTTTCATTCTCAGGAGAGCCAGGCACTTCGGATGACCGTGGACTTGATATACGCAGGGTCAGTAAGTGAGCAGAAAGGAGGCAAACCAGGGTCAAAGTGGATTTGACCTTCTGAAGAGAAGCCCTCCCTTCCTCCTTGAATTCCTATGGGGAGTGAAGGCCAGAAGTTATCTAGGACCTGGGGGACAGCCTGAGGAAGCCTTTTGTCTGCTGGCTGCCAGCCTGCTCACCCCAAAGCCCTAGCCCACCCCCAGGGAGGAGATAACCGAGGCCCACACCTGGGTTGAATGTACATGGAATGAGTCTTTAGATTAGCAGACAAACCAAAGCAACAGGCCCTGATAAATTGCCTCATTTTTACAAAGGATAAAATATACTTTGTGCTAACTTTTCCCAAAAAGTTAGTTTTACAGTTACCCAAGCAAACACCCCACATCCATCCATCCATCCTACCACTGTTCAAAGAAATAACTGCCCTGGGCCACCAAGCTGCAGCCCAAGGAAACATTTCTCAGCCTGGGACACGATAACCTCGCAGATGGCCTTTTCTCACTGTCAGCTCGATCACCTTCGCCAGAGGTCTCAATCTATTTCCTCAGGGTTATCAGCAGCCCCCTAGCCATTTAACACCCGTGTTTACAAGCGTCAAGAAATTTGGTTAGATTCCCACGACACTGGGGTGCTGCCTGGGCAAAAGGGAGATAGCCCTGGGCCCAGGCAGGGACAGGCTGCACCATGAGGCCTCTGTGTCAGGCTGTGTCTGGCTTTGTGTCAGGCCTTGGAAGGTTGAGGGGCCCTTGCAAACGCCCACTTCTCATGCTTACTTCTCCCTGAGGTGGGCACAGGGTCTTCAGGCTGGCAGGGAGGGAGTGCTGTCTGCAGCACCCACCCTAAGACCCCCAATGGAGAGTGCTTTCCCGTGTTTCAAAATAGGATGCTTCAGCAAGTGTGGCTGGAGAGATAACACCCACTGGGCGGACTAAAGCTTTGGCTGCAAAACATCACCCAGCAGAAAGAAAACACCGGCCCAGATATCAGAGCAAGCACAGCACGCGGGCGCTCAAGCGCAAGGAGTGCCCTGACAGCGCTGTGAACAGCGGCACCGGCTGAGGTCAGAAGCAGGAAGCTCGAGCTAGAAGCACGCATGCAACCCTTGGTTTATCCAAGGTGTCACACTATTGTTTATTTTGAAGTGTGTGTAGAACAATTGTGTGTGTGTGTGTGTGTGTATAGAACAACTACTCTGGTATAGGCCAGAGGTTTGGGGGGGGCGGGGGTGGTTAGAGGATTCACCAGAGACAGAGTGGGGAGCAGAACTGATAGGTCTAATGAAATCCACTGCTGAGGGGAGCAGCAGGGAGACAGGAGAGGTCTGCTGTGCCATGTGGGTCAGCTCCCTGGCCAGCATCAAACTCAGGCTGCAGCTGAGATAGCGCTGAGACTTAACCCCTAGGCCACCAGGGAGGTCCTGTCACAGGGTTAACTATTACACATGCAACACGAACTAGAAATAATCCTGGTTGCAACTCGGAACCCCTGCTCCACTCTCACGGAATGCCTTTTTCTGCCTCAGAGATGTTGCCAGTCTGAACTCATTTAAGAGATCCCCAAGGCTTTAGTTCTGGAGATGAACTAGACCAAGAAAAATAGGACAGGAGATGCTCTACTACACAGATGGCCAAGTTCACATAAAATCCCTGGGTTTACAAACTGAGAGCCTCCAGGCTTTATCAAGGGGTGGCGTCCACCACCTCCACTGACTCTCCAGATCAGGGCTTTGAACAGTTGTCAGTCATCCAACATGAAACCTCAGTTCACTAACAGTTCCTGTCTCGAAACCAGCTGCATCGTGGACGTCACTGGGAAGGAGACGAGCAACTCCTAGTTGCTGGAATGACTATAGCTCTGATCACACTTTGGATGGACATGCACACCCCACCCACATGCGGCTGGCCTCCAGTACAGGGAGGATGTACCTACACCCACAGTTCCAGTTTTGCACAGACCCTCCCCTGTGGGGTTAACATTCACATAAAGGCACCTGACCTAAGGGAACTGAGCATGGCACCAGCGTGAGAGAAGCACCAGCAGTTCCCCAGACAACAGCATAAATGCCGCAAAGGAACAGAAGTTTTGCAGCGGGCAGAGGGGGGTGGGTAGAGGGATGGGATTAAGTGAGGGAGTCAGACCAGGGAATGGAAACTATTTCTGCACCAACTATACCTCAGGTGGTCCGACCACCTTGCCTTTGGTGTGCCTGTGGGGAATGCTGGGTACAAGCCACAAATACAGCTGCCGGGGCTGATTAGCATTCAACTTGCTAATTGAACATCTCCCGGGGAATGCATGCGGTGAGGTTAAGTATCTCAGACACCTTGTACTTGAGTTTTTTCCTCTTGCATTTTCATTCAAATTGTAATCAGTCATTTCATCCGCTGATAAACTGGTGGAGTCCACCCTGTTTGGGTCTCAGATTTTTATCTGCAGTTCTTTGAATTTCTGATACCTCTCTAAGAAGCTCCAGGGAAACCAAAGGGACACTGAACTGGGAATCAAGCAGCTGGTGCTGCAGTGCCAGCTCTGACTTCCAGGGCGAGTGGCTGTCAGCCTGTTCACCACAGTGACCGAATTTCCTTCCACTCTTGCAAAGAGCTGAGCGCTCGCTATGTTCCCGGTGGTCCTAGGAGCTTGCTCGCACTGTAAGATGGAGACGAAGCTCCTTGCCCTCCTGCCCTGCCCGTTCTATGCCAGCTCATGTTCTTTTTCCCGAGCTTTGCGCTGTTAACTCCTGCTCCCCACAAGTAGACTCAGAAGCTGAAACAGTTTTGCAGCGGGCCTGGACCTACACTGCCCCAAACCACAGCCACAAGCCTCATGTGGCTTGTCAGCTCTCGACATGGGTGTGAACATGAATGCCACACTCGACTTCAGGACCCTAAGTGAAATGCCTCACACATGGCTCTACGTTGCTTACAAACTGAAAAGATAGTATTTCTTTTGTGTGTGTGTGGGACCCTCGCCGGCAGCCGGGGAACGAACCAGCGCTGCAGAGGCTGCAGGCAGCCTCGCAGCCCAGCGCTCAACCGCTGCACCAGCAGGGGAGGCCCTGAAAAGACAGTATTTTAAAAGGACAGGCTAAATTACTAAAGCTAATTGCGCTTGTTTGATTTGCCTTTTGAAAGTCACTACCACTACTTGATGGTGTTTGTCGTTAGATTTCTCTTGGACGGTGCTGGCCTACTGCCCTCATGACAAGAAAGGGAAGCCTGGAGAGGTAAAGGCTCTGCCAGGACTGGGACGCAGCTCTGTTACGGATCATTCTCTTCCTACTGTCGCCACTGCACAGTCCCTCACGGGGCTGGCGGGAGCCGGCCAGGACCTCACAGAGTCAGCTGCTGCTGCTGTCACCAGCACAGGCCAGGGCCAAAGAGGGTGTTTGGGAGAAAGGGGCCGACAGGAAGGTAAGGGGGCGGATCACCCCTTGTTCTGTCTTCATGGGGGCTAAGCAAGGTGGGAGAAGCAAAGTATGGCAAGGGCGTAAGAGGGCTTGAGATTCATGGATAATTTTCTTCTCAAAATATTTGGCAGGTAGCAAATCTGGAGATGGATTTGGGACCTTATGTGCTCGAGCAATCAGAGATTTTTAAAACTAGAAAATACAGTGCAAGGAATGACTATCAAGCAGTACTGAGGAGCAGAGATTGGGAGGAGACCATCCTCAGAGGGCGTCAGAAGCCTCCAGAAAGAGTTCAAAGCTGGAGTGAAGGAGTTGGGAAAGAGAAGCATCAGTGTTAAACATTGGACTATGTGTCCTAGGAAGCAAAGGGGCGCAAGACTCATCCAGGAGGGTCAAGAGCGAACAGGTTAGAAAGGTGCGGGTCTTGCCAAGGAGCTCAGCTGCTGGAGGGTGGCTCCAGGGAGTTCCTGAGTGGCATCTGGGGTGCATGGGACACAGAACCGACCAGAGGCAACCAGACCAACCATAAAGCAGGCCAGGGAGAGCAGTGGGGGATGAGGGAAAGAGAGGGGAAAAGCAAGCATGAGAGAGAAGGAAAGGAAAGGAAAGAATCAGCAAAACCAGCAACCAAGAGACCCGGGAGAGAGGCTGGGAGAGAGGCTGGGAGGGAGGTTGGCCTGGGGTGGAGGGAAGCCGGGGCTGCAGCTCAGCTTAAGCAGTTTCAGCTGTGGACTAATTAGTGCCTCTTCCAAACCTACACCCCTGAGGATTCCACTTAAAAAAGGACCCAGAAACTGCCCTGCTTTTGAGACTGGGGAGATTCTGAATCTATTTGTGTGGGAGGTAAGAGTTAATGGGGCAAAGTTATGGAAGAGGAGCGTGAGCTGGGATACAAGGAGCAGGGCAGGAGGGCAGTGAGCTCCAGGTCCATCTCCATCCTACCAACCTTCTGATTCAAAAGCTATAGCACCTGGGCCTACGGGAACAACACCTGTTTAACACAGGCCTCCCTCGAGAGGAACGGGCGGGCCAATGTGGTGCCAGCAGGCTCTGCATCCCCACAGAGAGTGCTCTCCCACATGCCAGGCTTGGCTCGAGGCCTAAGCAGGAACCCCTGCCTGCCTGGAACTCCTGAGCCAGTGATTAAGACAAGGGTGTGACAGCCGAGAGAGTCCTGAGTACACTGTGGGGCTCACACCTCCTGGGGCCTTTCACACCACCCCTTGGGCCTCCACAGCACCTGGCACCAGCTCCTGGCTAGGAAGCACTTAACTGCTTGCTGACGCTGATCACCACTATCAAGAAACACACACTGCCCAGTTTAGTGACCAAGACTCCCAAAGGCCCCGAGTCTGAAAAACACCCTGTATGAGAATTGCTTAACAGCAGCAATTATTTCTTCATATTTGTTTTTTCCTGTTATTCCAAGAAGTTCTGCAAACAACTCTAGAACAGGCAACAGGGCCCAGCTGTACAAAATCTACTCATTTTAAACAATCTACAAGGTTTCCTTCCCTAGTTGGGTTTAGACGAAGATGCTCTCTGGAGCCCATTTAAATTCCAAATGTAAGTTTCCTTACAGAGTTTGCAAAAGGATTAAAAAAAAAAAGTTTGAGATGAGACCAGGAGCCCCCGGGGGCATCCCAAGAGATCAGCACCACTGCTGAACCCAGCTGGGTTGAAGTATGTGAACATTTCTTCAAACTCAGAGGGGTTTGCTTCATCAGAACTCAGCTTATGCCAATGCGCTGAGCGTGGAACACAGTCGCAACGCCAAGATGGAAAACACATTTTTCTATACAGCCTTGTTTACCACCCAGCAACACAAAAAAGCAGGCTTTCTCCCCTGTCAGCTCAGGCTCTGCCCTGCTCCCCCTCAGCCCCCACATGCATACAAGCCCGCAAGATAACAGAAATGGTCGCAAATGCAAACACAACACCTGTTTAACTTGGCTCAGAAACGAAACTTGAACTTGAGATTTTCTTCTCGGCTCAGCAAGTTTAACACTCGGAGCTCTGGGATAAGCTTGCTCCCGGGACTGAGCCCAGGTATCTAGGGGAGGAGATACCCAAGACCAGGTACTACTCACTTGAACAGCTGGAGAAAAAAAAAAAAAAATGTTTTCTGACTCTTAGGCAGCGTGTTCAGCCACTGGTGCTATGAGAACAAGGGCACTATGGTCCGGTCTGAGTTATCTTTATTGCCCTGTGTTCCTTGGATTGCAGAAGGACGGAGACCTCTCTGTGCTGATGGGTAGTGTGCCCTGGCCTTGAACACGGGCGGATGGAGGCTAAGTGTGGGGCTGCCGGGAGCTGGAGGAGCTCGCACAACTCAGGTTGGGGGTGAGCTAAGGAAACTAAGGGAGAGCCTCTGGTGCTCTACTGAATCACCTCCTTCTGTGACACCCAGGCCAAGAGCCAAATCCTTCCCTTCCAAAGTACCCCAACTTAACTTCTGGATACAAGGGAGCTGCTAGGGAAGAGACACAACATAAACGGTGGCTGTCAGCTATGCCTACACCCAACTGTCACTTAGGACATGAGGGATCTTGCTTTTGGCCACAGTTTTGAGGCTTCCTGGCAGAACACAACTTTTTTTTTAAGTCTGGTGTTACGGGGCTCTCACCACAGCCACCCGAGTAATGACATACAACATGCCAAAATCTGCTTTGTAAAAACTCCTTATGGAAAATAAAGGGGCTCTAAAGAAAGGGGTATACCTGAGGGCACAAGGTTTCAGTTATCTCAAGTAAAAGCTTGACTCCAGAGATAGTAAGTTTTCCATCTTCACAAACAAGAATGTCAAAGGACAGACCCACTGCTGGTCACGCTCAGACTGCTTCCCTGAAAGCGAAGAGAAAAGTCAGCATTCTCTCCTAGTCCCCAGGCCCCCCTTCACTGCGGGGTGTCCTGCAGCAGGTCTGCTCCCGGCAGGACACCTCTGGGGACTGCAGCCGCACTGAGACTCTTGGAAAGCGCTCCCACCACCCTCTGAGGCTGCCTGGCTGGCTCCCCTGCCAAGTTACTCGCTGGACTAGGTCAGTGTAGCCAGCAGTGGCCACCCTCACCCCCCACCCCACCCCCCAAGTGCCCCAAGCCAGCAGTCTCCTTCAGGAGGCTTTAATCATCTTAACTTGATTTCCTGGGGCGCCTCTGGCTCCTCGCCACCCCCAGCCCCACCTAATACCCTGAAATGCTGACTGCACAACACAAACGATGCCATGGTCTTTATAGACGCTTAAGGTGAGTGCACTGCAAGCTCTTCCTCGCATGTTAACCCCCAGGAAACAATCCAACAAGTTAAAAAGCAGGTCCCGGCTGGAGACAGGGCTCGGTCAGCCCTGCAGAAGCCCAGCCAGGGAGGCGGTGAGGGGTCCCTCCCCCTGGCCCAGCTGTAAACCCCCGGCTCTAGCCAGGAGGGGTCTGCAGGTTCCTTTTCCAAAGAAACTCGCAGGACGGGGGCTCCCCCTGACTGCAGGTAGCGCCTTCTGCTTGCCAGCGCGCCCCGGGCTTCAGGTGTTGGGACTGCCAACCTGTCCTCTCCAAGCTCTTCATCCTCACCCCACACCCCTTTCCTGCACCGGCAGGCCCGGCTGCACACCTCCCCCGAGCTCCTGCCCGTCGGGCTACCCGACTGCCAAGGCTCCTGGTCCCCAAAAGGGAGAAGTCGGGTCACGAACCCCGTATTCCCGGGAAGTTTCCAAGAGACGCGCAGCACTTGGGGCACTCGCTCGGGCCGCTCTGCGGCTCTGGGCGTCCATGGTCTAAGTGAGGGATCTCCGCATCGTTACCCCAAACCCAGGCCCGGGCCTGGAGCCTGGGGGGCCCCCACTCCGGGCCGACACCGGCCCCGACCGCTGCGCCTCCAACTGCTGCTACGAAACCGCCGCGTTCGAATGTGCGCAGCGCGCGCCGGGGGGTGCGTTGCGGGGGGCGCACCCCGCCAGCCCGAGGGCCGGCAGCTCGGGGTGGGGGGGCCCCCGCGGGGGCCCCACGCCCCCTCTTCGGCCGCCCAGCCGCGGGGCGCGCGGTGCAGGAACTTTCTGGAACGCGCCGAGCCGGGCTGCTGAACTCTGGAAAGTCGCAGCCCCCCTCGGCGCTGCTCGCCTGGCCCTCGGGAGCGGGGTGCAGAAACGGGGTGCCGCTGCGAGAGCCGAGGGGGGCGGGGGCGCCAGGTGTCCGCACCTGTGCGCTCCCCCCGCCCCCCCGCCCCGGGCTCGGCCGGGACCTGAGCGAGGGCGCCGGGCAGCCCCGGGCAGCGCTCGCCGCAGCGTCGCCCTTTGGGGGTGCGGGCCGCGGACTAACCTGGGTGCAGAGGGGGGACGGCGCGGCGGGCGCGTGGGTGGGCGGCCCCGGCGGGAGCGGCGCGGTCGCGGCGGCCCCACGCAGCTGGACCGAGTGAGCCGCCCGGCCGCACCCCCCTCGGGTCTTAAACGGCCTGGCCACGCCCCGCCCCGCGCCGCCCCCCCGGGCCGCGCCTCCCGGCGGGCGGGAGGGGCGGGGCCAGCCCCGCGGGCCCCGCCCCCCGGGCGCTGACGCCGGGGGCCGGGCGGAAGCGCGCCCGCTGATTGGCTGCGCGCGTGAATGGTTGCCGAGCAACGAGTAAACCTTCGCGGCGGGCGGGGTCCGGGCTGCAAGGGGGAGAGTGCGCAGGCGCAATAGAGCGGGGCTGTGTCGGCAGCGCTGAGCTCGGGAGCAGCTGGGGCTCCCCTGCGCGCTGCTCGGCCCGCGGGGCGCGCTGCTCCCCGGCCCCCGCCGGCCTCCCCCAGCTCCGGCTTCCCCCTCCACAGGCCTGTTCGGTTTCTCGGAGGATTTTCTCTTAGGGTGTCCGTGCAGAAGCGAGAAGGGACACTCACGCCTGCTCCGACGTGCACTTTGAAGCAGGAAAAAAGTTAGGGTTTTGGGGGTGCGGGGTCGGGGGGTGCGGAGGACACGTCCTGATTCCCCAAGTGCATGCACCGGAGGCGGAGGGGTGGTCAGCGGGGAGGGGCCGGCGCAGTTCCTGGGCGCCGAGGCCGCAGGGAGGGCCCACCTGTGTGCAGGTGCTGGGTCGTGGGGAGCCCCATCTCCAGCCCCCCGCCGGGGCAGCGGCCCTGCAGGGAGCGCAGGCTCGGGCGCTGGTTATGTAACGTCCGGGCGGGGCCTGGACACCCTCCACGCGTTCCATTACAAGCGATTGTGAGTCCGGGTTCTAAATTCAGATTATCCTGCGCTGGGATCTCCGCTCACCACTTAACTATCTGCAAGATCTTGGCATGTAACTCAACCCTCCATAAATCTCCATTTCCAGCCTGGGTGATGGGGCTAAAAGGCAGCTTTGTAGGATTTTCTAAGTATTAAGAAAGTGGAGAGCTGTGCGTGCAGCGCCGGATGTAAAGTGTGTGGCAAGAGCGCTGTGTCCAATAGAGGCTGTTATTTATCAGCATCGATCGAGCTCGCGCTGAGGCTCTGCTGGGTGCTGGGGGAAGAAACTTTTCCCTTTTCCGATGCAGCATTTCCCGCGCCAGCCCCTTCTGGGGGCTCCACAGCTTCACCAGCCTTGGTATTGTTGGTCTTTTTAATATGCAAAGAGTGTATGTCATTGTGATTTAAATTTACAAATGCTGAGTGATGTTCAGCAACTTTTCACGTGCGTTTTGATTATTTTGATGCACTTTTGCGCTTTTGGTGAAGTGGCCCAGGTGTAGGGAGTTGTCTGCCTTAATGAACTGTAAGAGTTCTCTGTCTGGATGAGAGTCCTTTGTCTAAGAAGTGTGGCATAATTATCTTCTCCCAGTCTGTGCCTCACGTTTCATTCTTTTAATGTTATCCTTTGATGAACCTAAATCCTTAATTTTTAAGAATTTATTTATGCATGCATGCAAGAACTGGGGTGGAGGCCAGAGGTGCCAGAAGGAGAGGATTCACCAGAGACAGAGTGGGGAGCAGAGCAGGCAGACTGACTGAAATACACTGCTGAGGGGAGCAGCCGGAGAGACAGGAGAGGTCTGCTGTGCCTGAGCGGGGATCAAACTCGTGCTGCAGTGGCTGCCTATAGCTTGATAGCACTGAGGCTAACCCCTTGCGCCACCAGGGAGAAATCCTTAATTTTTAAGAAATTTATTGATTTTATCTTTTTATGACTAGGGCTTTTAATGTACTATGTATGATATTTGCCAGGGGCCTCCCTGGTGGCCTAGGAGTTAAGTCTCAGAACAATCACCACTACTGCCTGAGCTCTATCCCTGGTCAGGGAGTTAACCCAGATGGTGCAGCAGACCTCTCCTGTCTCACCTGCTGTTTGTTCCCTCTCGCAGTGCATTTCAGTAAACCTGCCTGCTCTGCTCCCCACTCTTGTCTCTGGTGAATCCTCTCACCCTCACCCCTGCGCCTGTGACCTATACCCCAGATTCTGTATGCAAAAAAAAATCTGAAAAAAGAAAAGCCTTTTGTTTTTTGGATATTTGCCAGCCTCAGGCCATAAAGTTCATTTCCTTTATTTTCTTCTAGGAACTTCATTGTTTTACCTTGCACATTTAGAGCTATAATTCACCTCAGAATAAGCTTTTCTACAGTTGGGGTCAGAATTATTATTTTTCCTGTATGGATGTCCAGTTAGTTCAGCACCACGGGCACTTTTGTTGAATGACTAAATGAATATTTGCTGAATGAAAAGTTCAGTTTGAAAAACAAAGTGGTTACTTAAAATCCAGTTTGTCCTAAAAAAATTTCAGAAACCATGATCATAATAACATTAATGCAAATTACAACATGACCTTGGCCCTTGGACCATTCCTACCCTTTTAGTTCCTCATGAATATCATTAACCCAGGGAACCTCAGAATAGAACACTTGTCCGAAATTCTTAACTAGGATTTCATCTGGCATGATTTGGCTCCACCTTTGCTTCGGTAAGATTCCGTTCAGCTTCCTGCCCATTAGGTAATTTTTGTGGTAAGGAGAACAGGACCCCCAAGAGCCAGATAAAAAAAATTCACTTTGGGGCCTCCCTGGTGGTGCAGGCAGGTTGAGCGCAGCGCCGTGAAGCTGTCCACAGCCTCTGCAGTGCCGGTTGGATACCAGCCGCCAGGGAGACGCCCACATGGCACAGCAGACCTCTCCTGACTCGCCCGCTGCTCCCCTTAGCAGTGTATTTCACTCAGTCTGCCTGTTGTGTTCCCCACTCTGTCTCTGGTGAATCCTCTCACCCCCCACACCTCTGGCCTGTACCCCGGTTCTTGTATAAATAAATAAATCTTTAAAAAAAATACTTATTTTAAAAAAGTTCACTTTTCATATATGTGTATATATTTTTCCCCTGGGCGCCTATTTATTTTGAGGCAGGCTTTGACTTTTGTAGAATTTGTTTTGGGTTTGTGGAGGCGAGTGTGGTTCTGTTGTTTCATCATTTTTTTTTCAGCCTCATAAAATGGAGGCATCTGGATCTGGCAGTCTCTGGAAGTCACTGCACACTGCCCATTGAACATAAAGCTAAAGGTTGAAACTATCCTTGAGATCACTGGGACCTCCTCCTTGTCAGATTCCACCTTCAGCTGGATCACAACAATCAAAATAGTTTAAAGACCTCTGCATTCCACGTCGCTCACTGAGCTGTAAATGGGGAAACCGAGGAAAGGAAATAGAGGAGGAAATAGTCTTTTAACTGCAGGCGTGGGGGCCTCCCTGGTGGTGCAGGCAGTTGAGCACAGCGCTGTGAAGCTGGCCGCGGAGCAACCCACATGGCGCAGCAGACCTCTCCTGTCTCACCCGCTGCTCCCCTCAGCAGTGTGTTTCACTCAGTCTGCCTGTTCTGCTCCCTGCTCTGGTGAATCCTCTCACCCTCCCGCATGTCTGGCCTATGCTCAGGTTCTTGTATAAATAAAATAAATCTTAAAAAAAAAATGCAGGTGTGTCCCACTTGTGGCGATGACCCTAGGAAAGTTCTGTCTCAACAGTATTACTTTCAATACTCCGGGGAGGCAAATACATTTTATCATTAATCCTTTCTGTAAGGCAGAAAAACCTTTATACAGTGCCCAGTTTTCCTGATTTATCTGTTCCTTACATCCTAAATTGTATTGCCTCAGCTCAAAATGATCACCATGATACATGTTTAACACAACGCCCCTCCTCTAAGTATCTCCTCCACCTTACCATGATTGTTCAATAAAGTTTTATTGCTGTACATTGATGAACAGGGAACTGGGCAGATACATGAGCCCACCCAGCTCAGGGAATTTTCACAAGCGGAACAAACCTGGGTCACAGACGCGGAGCTGGAGATGCACAGGAGCGCGCTGGACCTGCTTCAGACCCTCAGGGTGGCCATGTCTTCATCGCAGCGCCCCGTGGGGGGCTGAGGCATGACTTGACTCTCCTCTTCCCACACATTGTATAGGTCTGGAGTAAGAAGGTATAAGTGTTATTTGGAACAAAGCACAGGGCCATGGACCTAGTGTTGGGGGAAAGGATGTCCTGAACAAACTCCACCAACGCAGGTTTTACAGACTCCACCCCCACCCCAGGCCAAAGAGAGCCAAGACACCAAGGACTACAGATCTTGCAATGTCGTCACCAGCGAAGGGAGGGTTGCTGGGGACTGAGGGTGGGGTGAAGCAGCCAGGGTTGGTGTGTACCCAGACATGTGGGCCTTGGCAGCTCTTGGCTTTTCACTGGCTCTCAGTGTGAAAGGTTCCAACTATTGGGGTTCCAGCTCAGCAGAACTGGTAGGACACGTTCACCAATTTATCTCCCTCTCTTTCTCCCTGAGTTTTTCATTCCCCCCTTTTTAAAAAAATATTTATGCATACAAGAGCTGGGGTGCAGGCCAGATATGTGGGGTGGGGGAGAGGATTCACCAGAGACAGAGTGGGGAGCAGAACAGGCAGATCTACTGAAATACACTGCTGAGGGGAGCAGCGAGCCAGCCAGGAGAGGTCTGCTGCGCCATGTTGCTCCCTGGCCTGGCCTTGTTGTAGAGGCTGCGAATTGCTTCATAGTGGGGTGCTTAACCCCTTATGCCATCAGGGAGGCCCATTTCTCCTTCTTTTGTAAATAAACCCTTTATTACCCTTTTTGTGTGTGCCTGCAGTTAAGTCTTCTCTCTTTTAAGCGCACAGGTGAGGACCCACAGTCAGGCAACCAATTTCCTATCGGGGTTGCCTTGTAACACTAGCACTGGTCAGATTTCAAAGGGCAGAGGGAAGGAGAGGGCTGATCCCTGGGCAGTGGGCTGAGGCATATGCCACAAGGAAGGCGCTGGGGCACCATAAAAGAGGTAAATAAGGGTCCAGAGAGGGGGGGAGGGTGATAGTGGCACTTTTAGAGAATAGCACTGATGTGATCCCTCTGAACCAGGTGTGTCCCGACACCCTGCCCACCTCCCTGACCGTGTCACGGGAAACAAGAAGCAGGTGCAGGCAGAGGCCTGGCATCCCCACCGAATGAGTCTTCGCTTCCTAATCTCATCCCTCTGAGTCTTAGCTTCCTAATCTCAAAATGCCAGTGAGCACTCACGCCCTGCTTCGTGGGGTGTGTACCGACCAGATGAAGGAGCAAATGCATGTGAAAGCAGGTGCCTGTTCACAAGATTTCCCTTCTGCTGACCGTGGGCCCTGTTCTCACTGTACTGCCAGGGCAGCTTGGCACACAAGTCAGGTAAGAGCAGAGGCAGGCAGGTAAATTGTCAACACCTTGCTGTGGATCTCTTTACTTCTGGGGCCCCAACTCCTTATCTGAGGATTAATGTTTTCAAATCTCCTTTCAGAGCAAGTGGATCCCGTGGAAGTGTAACTTGTTAACGGAGCATCTCACATTACATGACCAGTCATTGAGTTCATGCTGAGTCTGCCTCACATTGACACCCCAGCATCTTTCTTGCCCACAGTCACAGGGCCCGAAACTCCCCACCCTGGAGCCCAAGCCCACCTGCAGGACCAGCTACCGGACTGCCAGGCAGGCCTCAGGTCTCTTAGTGTTCAAGCATTTACCTGTCAGTCCTCATACCTGTCGGGATTTTTAGTTGCCAGCAGTCAAAACGTATGCTGGAATTGATGTAAAGGATTTTGGGGGGCTCACAGAACCAGCAGGATGGCTAGAGACACTGGCCCCATGGGTTCTGCCACCAGGAAGGAAGGAAGCTTAAAAATCATGCTGCAGAACTGGTCCAGGGAAGGTGCCCTGCGGTTGCACAGACACAGGGAGTGTGAGGCCGTTGCTGACTCTGGAAATGGCGTAACTGTCACCACCAGCACTGCCAACCCCCCGATAATCAGAGCTGGGATCTCCTTGCTGCTTCCCATTACCTCTGAGTGGGTGCATCTGATCAGCAGGGCCCAGATCAAGCCCCCAAGCCCTGATGGCAAAGAAGCCTCAGAAACAGATTATCTGATATTTGCAGCTTTAACTGTGGGAAGTGAACTCTACCTCTTAAAGTGGGGGGTTCTTCAAATAGGAAGAGGCTTAGGTGCTGGGAGGTCAGAACATGGCCTCTTCTTTCCGGTCTTTGCATCGTCTTCTGCGAGTTTTGCTTGCCTGCTTGCTTGAATCTGCATCACCTGAACCCTCGCGCACTAGGACTCAGCTGCGGACGAGCTTCTGAAGCCTGCAAGTCAATACACAGGAAAATGGGTTCTTGCGAAGCTTTGAGGATGGAGGCCTTCCAGCTGGCCCGTCCTGCCAACACTCTCAGCCCTTAGCCTGGTGACACTTTTCCTCGTCAAAATTCTTAGAATAGACACTGAGATGTTTGCAGGAAGAAAGAAAATGCCCTGAATCATATTCCCCCTCCTGGTCTCCAACTCCCAGCTTCCCTTGCTACTTCTGTGTGATCCTAACCACTGCCCTGCCTCGGTTTCTCCATCTTTTTTAAAAAAAATGTATAGAACCTGGGCTGGCTCACCTGCAGCACCTGTGGCTCCAGCAGAGGATGTGAAGGAGGGAGGGTGTGGGGCCAGCTGCCCATCCTGAGCTGGCCGCCGTGCGCAGGCATCCCAGAGCGCGCGCTTGTGTAACAGGTGGATTTACCCAGAAGGGGCGACTGTTTGCTCAGCAGCTGAGAAGTCTATAATTAGACTGTCACAACATCAGCAAAAGTACAGGATCAATGTAATCAGAGAAGAAATGAAAAAGAACACAGCATCGTTCAAAGCCTCCGTGGGTCCCCGTGGTTTCCGGAGCGCTAATCGCCCAGGCGGGTTCGGCGTCCTGCTTGTGGGTTTCCTTCTGGGGATGACCAGGGTGGTGTGGGCTCACCCTGGCCACCCATCTCTGCCACATGGCTCTCTCCTGCTTCTCCCCGTCCTGCTCACTGAGTCATAGGGATTCCAGTCCAAAGCAGGCAGGACTTGACCCCGCAACTCAGTGGCAGAAGCTCCTTGGTTCCTTGGGATATATGTAGGAGCAGGGAGTGCAAAAGGGCAGTTTCATTCAAATACAGACTCCTGGCCCCATCTACTGAACCCCCCATCTCGGGACCCTGGCTGGACATCTGCTCTTACCTTGCCATGTGAGGACCCACTGCGTGGCGCGCCTTGGGGACCAGCAGGCTGAGCCATCCCCCTGCCCCCTGGCCCACTGTCCCTGGCTCAGTTAAGCACAGCCAGGATGCCAGCGAGATTCAGAGAAGCCAAGGTTAAAGGCCCTTTCCAAAGCCAAGGAATGATAATGGGCCTCTTATTTTCTTTTTAATCACAGTAAGAATTCCAAGCTGCAGAAATGTTTATCTCGTTAATCCTCATGACATCGGATCTAGGAGGCAGTGGCCAGTAGCTTTCATTTCTTTCCATCATGCCCAGCTCTGCTCCTGAAGGCTTTGGACCCTGGGGCTTCTACTCTCCTCTGCACCCCCATCCTTCTAGATAGAAGCAACTCGATTTAAAAAAATCTGCAAACTTTTACTTTCTCCCTTAAATAATTTGCAACATAGGAAGTTGTCTTGTATAAAAATCAGAAAATGCCCAGAATCAGAAGGAAGAAATAAGTCATTGCTAACTCACAGCCATAATTCTGGAAAGACAATGTTGATGACCCTTCCACACTTGGGTCCGCTGTGTCTGTGACCCGTCACGCACACGTATTCTTTTTCTGCATCGGTTGGGCCCAGAGGAAATGGATGACATACTCCGACAGGGAAACAACCATAGCAGGGCGTGGGGCAGCCCCATACGATTTCTGACAAGGGGGAGCTAGTTCCACCCATGGCCTGACTTTCCTATGCATCCATGAGTGTGGTGATTGGCCTTGAAGTTCTAGATCGAGATCTTCCAGATCTAGAAAATTTAGGACTTCGGTTTCCATGCCTCAGTTTCTTCACTTATAAAATGGGGGTTGTTGAGAGATGAAGGAATATTAATACCCAGAAAGCACTTAGAAGAGCACCAATACAGAGCGAACGTTGCTGTCATTAATAAATATCTATTACCAGGCCTCCCTGGTAGTGCAGCGGTTGAGCGCTGGGTTGCGAAGCTACCTGCAGCCTCTGCAGCGCAGGTTCGATCCCTGGCTGCTCCCCAGCCACCGGAGGAGGGTCCCACATGGCGCGCAGACCTCTCCTGCCGCCCGCTGCTCCCCTCAGCAGTGTACCTCGGTCCTTCTGCCTGCTCTGCTCCCCGCTCTGGCTCTGGTGAATTCTCTCACCCTCCCGCGCTTCTGACTGTACCCAGTGCTTGTATAAATAAATAAATAAATCTTTAAAAATAAATAAATAAATAAATAAATATCCATTACCATTGGCCTGAAGATTTAGTTTTTATCAATAAATCACTATTATTGGTGTGGCCCTTTGTGCTTTCCTCACGGCACTTGCTCCTCTGCCTGGTTTGTGGGTGTTGGTGTCACTGGCATCGTGCCCTTAACCCCTCATGGAGACCTGTCTCAAATCACACCACAGCAGCAGCGAGGGACCACCCCCCCTCCCGCCACCACACACACACACACATACACACACACATACACGGGCCTCCACGTTGGCGGCCATCTCTGCTTGCTCAGTTGGCTCAAGGTGCCTTCCCCTTGACGTGAGACACAGCGTTGACCATGAGGGGGACTCGGGGAAGGCTGGTCTCTAGGGGCATGGACTTAGAGTCATGACTCCCATTCCCACAAACCAGGAGGGCCGAGCCCCTTGAGGAAGACACAAGGCCTATGCTAATAAGAGTGCTCTTTTGGAAAAAATTAACAGTAACCGAAATTGACTAACCACTGCGCTACTCTTCCCCGTGGGTTCAGAGGACAGCCCGTTGAATGTGGATCACACTTATTATCACTAGTTTCTTGGCCTATGTTAGAGGAAGATTCTACACTAGAAAATTATAAAGCCAGAGGGAACCCAGAGAGGCCATCGGCCCATTTTCTGGGTGGGGCACTGCCATGCCAGCTGGTAGATACCCCTGGTCGATACCCCTGGTCCCAGCGCTATCATTGGCCTAACCCATTAGTGCCATTTCACCTCTTTATTTTTAAGATATTTATTTATGCATACAAGAACTGGGGTGCAGGCCAGAGGTGTGGGGGTGAGAGGATTCACCAGAGACAGAGTGGGGAGCAGAATAGGCAGACTGACTGAAATACACTACTGAGGGGAGCAGCGGGGAAACACGAGAGGTCTGATGCCCGATGTGGGTAGCTCCCTGGCCAGGGATTGAACTCATGCTCCAGCGGCTGCGGAGAGCTTCATAGTGCCGCATCTTAACCCCTTGCACCACCAGGGAGGCCCCTCATTTCTCTTGCCCTGGGATCACTCAGGGGTGAGAAGGTACTACACGCCCACCTTGGGTGGCTGGAACAAGGCAGGCAGTGCGAGCTGACCTCTCTGGACAGGGCGATCTACTCCTGGAGTTCTGGAATAGTCGCTGTTGCTTTGCTGCCATAGGAAAGACCATGTGTGATGAACATGAAATCTACACACACCAGGTGGGTGGAGCCAAAGATTCCAGGACAAATAGCTGGGAGGGACATTTCTCTTCCAGGAGCTCCATACTCCACGTGTTTTAGCCAATTTAAATGTATTTTCTGATACTTAGCAGCCAGGAGCATTTGATATCATTAAATTACTCTTTTCCAAATCAAATGCTTGCAGAGAAAATTAGGGCTGTCATGTGGCCAGCAAAATGTGTGAAATCCAGCAAACTAAGGAAAACCCTGGTTTTATATTGCTCTCCCTCAAGCCTACCTCCCAAGCCATGTCTTCACTGCCCCAAAGATCCCCTCCGCCTTCCTCACAGACAGCTCCTCTTCTTGTTTTTAGTTTTGTCTGTTTGTTTTTATGCAGCTGGATTTTATTCATATCCTTCAATCCAAACATATCTCAACAGACTGAATACAGAAGCAGATTAAGAGACTCTGACTGTCCTTTTTCAAATCAGTCATTACAGAGATGTACAAATGCAAAACATTACCATTCTTCTCACTAATTTCTCTTTTGTTCTCAAAATATAGTTATTTTTCACCAAAACATCCATGGTATAAAATTGGATTTATTGTTATTTTTCAATAATTTGATAGGCAAACATTCTTAAAACTTGTTTTGATTTCTTATATCACTAGAAGCCACACAAATCACTTTCTGGTCTCAGAACCTCTTTCTAGTCTCGAGAATTCTTGAAGACACCAAAGAACTTTCCCCCCAGTTTTGTTTTTCTTCCTAAAGAAAACTCTTCATTTGAGTAGTGACCAAGCATTGTAAACTTTAGGCCCAACTCCCTAAGTTTCTCATATTTTAAGGGAAACAGACCACTCACCTCTCCATGCTTATCTGGGCCAACTTGACTCCAGTTCTCTGGGGCAGGACACGCTGCAGGGTGAGGGCGGGGTTTGCAGGCAGCTTAGAAGGACAGGCCTGGATCAGACTTGTTAAGTCCAGCTCAGCCTGTCTTTCAGGGGGAGTCATTTGACCTTGTTAAGCCCCAGCCTCCTTATCTCAAGACAGTATATAGTAATAATAAGAGGACCTTTTTCATCTGGATGTGTGAGGATTAAATGAGCTCATTTATGTACCCTCCTGTGTAGGCAAAGAGAACGTGTTCCCTAAAAGCCAGCGAGAGACAGTCCAGGAGACTTCCCGCCTTGGGATTCAGTCTCCCTCCTGACAGAGGACAGATGCTCCAGAGGGCCAGTTGGGCAGGGGCGGAGCATGGCACTGGAGGGTGCATGGTCTTTTCATTGAGGAGCAAGAGCGCCCAACGAGAGCTCACTCTCACAACATGCAAGCCTAGCGCCCTGAGACTCCTTACCGGGACATCTGACCATCAGGGGGCCTCCCGGACTCTCTGGGAGGGCATCTATGTCTGCTATGTTTTCATTTTTGTGTTTCAGTGTAGACATGGTAGCAGCGAAACAGAAGGTCAGCCCACACTGATGATCGCATGCGTGGGCACCGAGAGCAGGCGGGAGGGCAAAGAGCAAAGGTTCTGTCATTCTTGGGGCCTGGGGTTGTTCATCTGTAAATAAAGATCACCTCCCTGTCTCTCAGAGGAACCCCAAGGAGTCCACCAAATAGCACACGCGACATCGGAAAGTACCTGTCACTTCCTGTCACAGAGCCTCATCAATATTTATTTCCTTCCTCTTTCCAAAGCCGAGGCTGACGGCCACCACGGCGGTGAGGCACCGAGCTGGAGGGACCCGCACCTGACGTTGCAACAGCCTCAGCTCCCTCCCGTGGCCTCAGATCACGAAGACTTAGAAAGTTGCTCTGTTATAAAATATAGTGAAGTTGCTGAGGTTCAGAGTGAGGGGGTAGGAGAAGGGGTATAAAGGATGGTGGGGGAAAACATTAAAAATAAGGCCAAATAAATACGTAAAACATCTCAGCAGTATGCATAAGAAACTGATAACAGTGACCCCCTCCGGGGGCCAGAACCGGCGGCAGGAGGACGCCTTTTAGCCATCTAGACTTTCACCTTTAATCTTTGCACCTGTGGTTGAATTACTTATTCAAAAAATAAACAAATCAAACAAATAAAGTCACAGAGCCTGCTTGAAAAAACCCTATGTCTGGAATGAGTGGGCTATAAATATGTCCTTAAACTTCACAGACCCACCCTGGAAGGAAACCCACAACTCCTGGATTCTTCAAAACAAAACAAAGCCTGTTGCTCAAGACCATTGTCACTGCCCCATGCGATGCTAGGATCAGAAAGAAACTTCCCTCCAGGAGCCACGTCAGAGCTGCTTCTGTGTAATGCGTCCACAAGTTCCTGCACCGACGGCTTCACTAGATATGGAAGACCCTGCACCAGGACGATGCACCAGGACACCTCCAGAGCAGATGCCTCACCCAAGGCCATGGCGCAGCCACAGCACAGCCAGAGCTCCTGGGGTGTCATCCAGGAACATCACCCCTATGTGCTGAAGCCAGACGGAGGCACTGGGTTATGTAGGAGGGGGAAGGAGGAGAGAGGAGGGGGATGGTGAAGGGAAGGGAGAGAAAGCTGCTGGGGTGCTAAGGAGACCCAGCATCAGAGGCCCAGTGACAGGCAGCTGGCCGCAGAGCTCCAGGACCCGGTGGGGAGCTGTTGGGGGGCCTCCAGGGACGTGTTTCCCCCTGGCCCTCCCAGCAGCACCTTGAAGATTCCCGATCATCAGTGAGACTTGCTTATTCTCTTGTTCAGAGTCACTCCCACCACCCACGCCCACCTCTTTCACTCTGTAAAATTCAGACTCCCGGAGAGAGAAGCTGTGGGCGCTTGGCACCGGCGAGTCTGTTCGGACATGTGTCTCTCCCGGGGCTTCTAGCCTGGCCTCCCGGTCCGGCGGCCACAGGGATCCAGCACAGAGGACGCACCTGGGGGACAAGGACGAGGTTGCCCGGAAGGAGGGGCAGCTCTCCCCACAGGGCTGGGTCTGTCCCAGGGCTGGACACGCGGGAGCAGTTGTGCCCCTTGGATGGGAGACGGCTGAGCTCCCTCAGAGGAAGCCCGTCCTGCTGTCTTGACCTTAATGCCCAGAGAGGGCCCCCAGCAGTGGACACAGCTTGCTCCTTCCTGTGGGACATCAACCTTCAAACCTCGAGGCTGTGGAACCACCTGGGTATTTGTTTAAAAGGCACATTCTTATGCCCCAACCCTATTCCCCAGCCCCGGACTTCAGGGTCTTTTTGTCTTGAAAAGATAGTAAAGTTAATTTTCAAATAAACAGAGTCTATCACATTATTTTTCTTAATGGTCAATTTGTAATCATTTGTAAAACTGGCAATGCACTAGTTCAGGGCATTTTCTACACGGTGGACATTGTTTTCAGTTTTGTTTTCCCTCCACCAGCCCTGTGGCCCTGGTCCCTGTGCCTCCTCCCTCCCTCCCAACCTTAGGGCCCTCAGGATGTTTGCTGGTGTCCACCAGTTTTTGAAAGTGTTTGACACTGTGGAATTGTTGGTGATGTGAATGCCAACGGTTGTTGTTATCATTCTGGCTTCCTGTGCTGTGCACCATTCTCTCAAATTCCCTCCATTTTCTTGAAATGGTTGCATTTTTTTTTTTTGCTGTGGCCAATACTCCCTGGTGTGTCTGTTCCACATCTTTGTGGTCCATTTGTCCAGCAAAGGACACTCATGTCCTGGCTACGGTAAGCGATGCATACTGTACATACTGTGGAACATGGTTTTTGTTGATGGTTTCATAGTCTGCGGGTCGATGCCCAAAGTGTACAGAATTGCTGGGTCGTACAGAATTTCCATAGTTAGTTGTTTAAGGTGAATCCGGATTGTCTTCCTTGAAGGTTTCACCAGTTCCACTTTCCCTCCAACAGTGGAATGAGGGTCCCTTTCTCCCAGGTCGTCTCCACCACTTGTTGTTGGGGAGCTTTTTTAATATGTGCTGCCTCATGGATCTGAGGTCTGTCTCCTTGCAGTTTTCATCTGCATGTCTCTTGTTAGAAGTGATGATGGGCATGTTTTCACGTCTTCTGGCCTCTGGATGCCCTCACTGGTGAGTTCATATCTGCTCCCCCTTTGTCAACAAGATTATTTGGTTTTTTTATTGTTAAATTGCATTAATTTTTCCCTATGTCTTGGATATTAATCCTTTAACAGTTACATATGATGTCAATATTTTCTCCCACTCAGTAAGGTGTGTCTAATCAGCTTGTATTTTCTTTTGATTACAGAAGCTTTTTAACTTGAGATCATCCCAATTTTTTTCATTTCCTTGTCATAGGGTTGGACCACTAAAAATAACTTTATCGTTGACATTGTGGCACGTGTCACCTGTGTTTTCGTCTGTGTTCGATCTTTGCAGGTCTTACATGTAAATCTTTAATGCATTTGGAATTTATTTTTGTGGATGGGGTTAGCGAGTGATCCAGCTTTATTCTTTCATGTGTGGCCAATTTTCTTAGTACTGTTTACTAAAGAGTCTGTCTTTCCCCCACTTTGTGTTCATGAATGTGACCACAGATGAACAGAGATTAGGTGCTCAGTGTACGTGGGTTTATTTCTGCACTTTCCATCTGGTCCCTTATTTTATATCCTCCATTCTCCATTTTTCTAAAAGATTTATTTATTTATGAGAACTGGGGTGTAGGCCAGAGGTGCAGGGGTAAGAGGATTCACCAGAGACAGAGCAGGGAGCAGAACAGGCAGACTGACAGAAATACACTGCTGAGGGGAGCAGAGGGGAGACAGGAGAGGTCTGCTGTGCCATGTGGGTAGCTCCCTGGCCAGGGATTGAACTCTTGCTGCAGTGGCTGGTGATAGCTTGTAGCTCTGTCTTTAGCCCCAGCACCACCAGGGAGGCTCCTCCATTGTTTTTTTTTTGACTTCCCTCAACACCTCCAGCACCATTGCCTTGATTTCTCCGTATCTTTCGCTGCACCACCCCACCAAAGTGGACTCCTGTCCTGAAATCCTTCCAGGGCTTTTTGCCCTGGCATTTGTGCTGTGTTCTTGCATCTCCCATATTCAATTTTGCATGGGTTTTAGTAGGTCCAGCTTTCCGACTGTTTCTTTTCCTTCACCTGTTGGAGTAGTCGGGGACTGGTACTGGCAAAGAGCATGGGGTGATAGGCATCCCAGTTTCAGTTCCAGCTCAGAACTTCCTCTTGGGAGGCATTTCTTTGGCAGAGAGGAGGAGGGGACAGGCATTTGGGCCTCAGCCTGAGCTTCAGCAGTGGTTTCTTCTCTGAGGAGCCCGGGTGCTCTGAGGCCAGCCAGGCTACAGCTGTTCTGTGTTATGAGCCTCAGGTTCAAGCCAGTGGTCCTCCCTCCAGGCGCCACGTCTGCCACTCTTCAGCAATACACCCCCTGATACAGAGTGGTGCTGGGGCTCAGGAGCTCTAGTGTGGGTGCGTGCCCCAGCTGCAGGGGCTCTGCCCCTCTTGTGGGCTACATGGCTCCACCATTACCCCAAACAAGGCGCAGATCTTTCTGTGCACTGGTGCTGCTAGTGTGTGCGCTGAAAATCAGGTGTCCCTCGGGGCAATGGCTTGTTCTGTAGCAGCTCTGTTGCACGTGCCTGGAAGCAGTGAGCCCTGAGTCTTTGCTTTGCTGTCATCTCACAGAGCTTGCCCAGGAGCCTTTGATTAGTGGCCAGCACCCCTTGAGAGTCCTGACCCAGATGATCAAGGTCCTGAAGAAACCTGGTCCAGGAGGACCGTCTCAGCATAGCTCAGCTCTGCCGCTTGCTGGCTGTGTGGGCTTCGGCTCATCAGTCGCCCTGTGCCCCGATGTCCTACTGGGAGACTTGGGAAATACACCCACTTCATCACGTAGGAGAAAGAAAGTGTGACATGAGATCAGCTCTCATGCATGGAAAGGGCGGGCTCAGGTGCTGGAGTCTCATTGAAAACTCAGTGGTGGAATTGTGCTCGTCAAGGGACACTTTCTGCAGAATGAATTTTCATTCTACTGTCCCGAAGAAATGCTGGCTCAGCCCATTCATCCAGAATTTTCTATGATAAACTAATGAACCCTAACAAGCTCCCCCACCCCAGCAGTCACACCCTCCTGCTTTCTCTTTCAAGTCCCTGTCAGCCCCCAGGGCTGCACAAGCCTGTTCCACAGTACACCCCGGGCCCCTGGAAGCAGGGAGAATGTTCCTCTTGGGGGCATCACAGCAGCACAGACACCTCACGCAGCCTCTATCAATACTCATGTCTTAGACTTCTGGCTTTTTAAGTTATATTCCAAGCAGCGGCACCCAGACTTTGGAGAAATGTGATATTCCATATGGTGAAATGTCTGGACTCCCTGAGTGATGGTGCTAATTAGCTGTTTGGCTGATTTTATACACTAATATTTGATGATGGCTACTTTACGCAGAGCATCTGGCAACTCCCAAATGCCACTAAACTTGATTTAATCTTCTAGGATTAGAAAGCTACTTTAAAATCCTCCAAAACCCCTGCTGTCCTTATTATGAATAATGATTATCGTTGTAGCTGAGAATTCCCAAACTGGTATTTCTAATAATTAGAATTCAGGGTAAACCAGCTTCTCCTTCATTAAGTTGAAAGCTCCGGCAAACATCGAAGAATCATGTCTGTCTCACTCAAAACCGCCTGTGGACCTGGTGGAGGGGCTTGGAGAGTGTCAAGAACTTGTGTGACCTTGGGCAAGTTGCTTCTGAGTTTTGGGGTTCCCATCTTGGGACACCCTTCATCTCATTCCATTCTAGCTTATAGCCCGTGGGTGCTTATCGCAGGGGTGCTGGCTTTGTGTTTCTGTAGAACGTTACTTGGTCTTGGTTCTAGCTGAACAGAGCAGCAAGACCTCGCTCCTGCTGCCAATAAGCCAATAAAAAAATACATTTTGTTTGTTTTGCACTGAACAAATTTCCCCAGAGCAATCAGAGGAGTTCGTGGTAATGGAGAAAGTCCAAGATGAGGACATAGTTTCCAGGATCAAGAACCTTCGCCAAATCTTCCTGACCCTGGACACTGACAGCAGAGCAGGCGCTCTCCCAGGCGCCCGCCCGTTTGGCCTGTGTCTTTTCCCACCACGCTGACACAATCCCTTCTTTGATATTCTTTAAAGGAGGCCCAGCCGAGGGGGCAGCCGAGTAGCTGCGGCCCCGCTGTGCCCGGCTGTGCCCAGCCGTGCCGTCCAGGAGAGCAGGTTAGCTCACAACCAGGGCTGCTGTGTCCAGTGTCAGCCAGTGCATGGAGGCCCAGCCTTTCATCTGGCCAAACCCTGGTCACACTGATTCGAGGAAAGGCTCTGAGAGGACACACAGCTTTCAAGCAAAGCCCCCCGGCTCCCCTATTGGGTTTGCCTCATCCCTACACTCGTCCTCGGGCCTGGTCCCGGCTGACCTGGCTACAGCAGAGTAGGAGTGACTACAAGGGGTCAGTGGCAGCCTCGTCTCAGCAGCAGCTCAGCAGGGGCCATAGTCACAGGCCTCACTGTGTGCCAGGAGCCGACCCGAGGGCTGCTTCCTGAAGGTGGGATCTTTTGTTTCATTTGGAAAAGTGGAGGCAAGAGAGGTGGAGTGACTGGGCCAAGCCACAGGGCCAGCAGGCCGAGGAGCCTGGTCCCGACCCACGTCATCAAGTCTGGAACTGGTCGTGGTGCAAGAGAAACACCACCTAGAATTTTGCAGGGATGGGGCATCCCCCAGACATCTCTGGGACACCTCTGGGTGCTCCTCTTTCTACCTCCTTTCTTGGACTAGACGTTAGAGTCTGGAGGAAAGCAGGTTTCTCCTTCGAGAAGTCTCCGCTCTTGGGCAGGCCAGCTTACTTGGTCCTTCGCTCCCGTGGGACTGGGGCACAGCGGGCTCGGAGGGGCCCAGCTTTATAAAGGCTCCCCAGGCTGCGGGGCGAGGTCAGCAAAGGGGGTTTTTAAAAAGATCATTTCTTGCACCCACCTCACAACTTCTAACTCAGGATGTTAAGCAGCCAAAGGGGTTCTTGTGTAGGGGCACCCCTAGTGTAGGGAATGGAGCACCAGCTTCCAGGGCAAAGGAGCTGGGGCTCTCAGCGAGGCCCTGGCCCTCTGTGCCTCTGGCCATGGTAGCCGTCTCGCCTGGACCAAAGCTGCCCCGGGAGGGTGAAACGTGAGCGTGGCCAGGACAGCTTTTCCTGGGACTTGATAACTGTCATCGTCTGAGTTCTCAAACTGTGGACCTGACAAGCGTGATCTCTGCTTTGTAAAGCTGTGCGAGGGCACCGCAGGCGAGCTGAGGAAAAACCCAAGAAGCCGCTGCTTGGAAGCCGCGGGGCCCAGCTTCCTCTGGCCTGAGCTGGAGCTGGGAACGCCCTTTCCCGGCACCGGCATCACACAGATCCAAGTGATGGGGAGTCCACGTCCCCGGAGGTGAGCCCTGCATCCAGGAATCCGGGCGGAGCAGAAACGCCCTGCAGGAGCCTGAGAACTGTGTGCTTACAGGAGACCCTGAAAAAAGTTTCCTGCTGACAAAAACTGCCACTTGGTCACTCAGAACGACCAGCCACTGCTCTGCTGCGGCCGGGAGCAGCCTGTGACTGGCGCCTCAGCCAGGCCTGAGGCCACGCAGCGGGCAGAGCCTTCAACTGTGGTCTCGGTCGCACCTCCTCAGAAGCCTCACCAAGGAGCAGGGACACGGACGGAAGCATGCGTCCTGGCAGCATCCCATCCCCTGCGCCCCTGCTTCTACACTGCTGCGTCCGGTCACCCCCAGCAGGCCTGTCTGCCCCAGACTCTCAGCCTTCACAGTCCTGAGGGGCTCAGTGAGCTTCCCGGGAGCCCAGACACAGACAGCCAGGTTGGTCCAAGGCAGCTCAGGCACGGCTGGGGACCCCACGCTGCTGCTGAATACTTGTGGCTAAATCCCCAAGCCTGGGACCTTGTAGGTCCCCAATTTGTGTGATTAACATATCATTACAGGACCTCCCGGGTGGCGCAGCAGGTTGAACACAGCGCTGTGAAGTTGTCTGCAGCCTCCACGGCACCGGTTCGATTCCCGCCCAGCCGGGGAGATTCCCACCCGGCCAGGGAGATTCCCACATGGCGCGACAGACCTCTCCTGTCTCTCCTGCTGCTCCCCTCAGCAGTATATTTCGGTCCTTCTGCCTGTTCTGCTCCCCACTCTGTCTCTGGTGGATTCTCTCACCCTCCCGTGCCTCTGGCCTATACCCCAGTGCTTGTATAAATAAAAAAATCTTAAAAAAAAACATTACAAAAGAGCTGTTACTATTACTGGACATACTGGGGGACTAGTTACACAAGGGACCCGCGAGCTCTTATGGGATCATCACAACCAGGACATTATTATCCCCGTGGGAAGGATAAGGAGACCGAGCTGCAGTGATGTTAGGAGGTCGGCCCTGCTTAGCAAGCTAATGAGTGACACAGGGGAGGTGATGCAGGGCTTTGGGTTTTAGGCAAAGCCCACACCACACTGAGGGGCCCCATCTGTGCTCCTGGCCTGGTAATCTGCATTCCTCTCTCCTCCTGGAGATAAGGGCACAGCACCCAGGGAAAGACCTGAGACCCTGAGTCCCCATCATTTTGGACTCAGGAGTCCCACCAGCCCCCATCAGGACCCCACCCGACCACTCCCACTGGCTCCCACCAGGTCCATGTGGTTCACTAGGCAGGCCTCTCTTCCGATCACAGCTTCCAAGTTTCTCTTGCTTTATCTGTCCTGCTCCTCCTGGATCATTCACGCTCCTTCCTCAGCGAGACATCCAGGGCCTGGCGCAGGTTACTGGGTCAGGCCCAGCTGTCAGGTCTGGCACCCAAGACCTCGGGTCTGAAGCAAATCCCTTCCGCCTTCCCCCAAACTGCCCTCGTGTGCCCCTCCATCTGCTCCTTGTGAGCTGAACGGCTCTCCCTCCACTCACGTCAACACGCCGACTGCTCACCTAGTCCCGCGGGAGTCTCAGTGGAGCACCTGCGCCTGCTGAGCCGTCCCCAGCCCTGCAGGTCAAGAGGCCCACCCCACGCATGGAACTTAAAGCCCAGCTGAGGAGACAGAGCCCAGTGTCTTTGAGGAACTGAAAGGCCAGGGAGGTGGCTGTGGCCGGGGGAGCACAGCTTGAGAGAAGGGTGGAGCGGTCAGCAGGGACGAGGTAGTGCGGACGTCAGGGCCACAGACAGGGCTCCACAAGATTCCCCGTACAAATGGGGGGTTAAAGACAAGGAGCGACACAACCCGGCTTCACAATGGTGCTGTCCTCGTTGCCTCGTGCCTAGTTCCTGTCTGATGTCTCCAGCGGATGGGGAGCTCCACCTCGCTCCTCTCTGTGGCTGCAGAGCTGGGCCGAGAGAGGCCAGCAGGACTGGCCACTGAGGCTGCGGCAGCCTTGCCAATGCCGGCGCTCTGAGGGGCGGTCTGCTGGCTCCCGTGGGGAACATGGGGAAGAGGAAGAGCCCCTGGAGGGAAGGTGATGGAGGGAAACGGTGGAGTGGGCCCTGGGCAGGCCCGTGCAGCCAGCGCAGCAGCCTCCTTGAGAGGCTTCCCTTGGGGGTGGTGAGCGCCGGGGCGAGCAGGAGAAAGGCCAGGCTAGTCTCAAACGGGGCAGATCACAGCGCTCTGGGACTGCGAGCTGGGAGCCAGGGCCCCCGCAGTGGGGGTGCCTCCGATGGTTGCAGAGCCCATGCGTGCCCACCCCTGCTGTATCCCCCTCTAGAAGGAAGGGGTGCCCTCCTGGTCTGGTGCCTGGGCAGCTCTGGCTTGAAATAACCGTTGGGCCTGAGCTTGGCACCTGACCCCAAGAGAGCTATTGGGGGGCCAATAAGGAGACCGGCCAAGGTGGTCAGGCCCAGAACTCTGTCCAGCCAGGATCGGACACCAGAAGTGAGGGCCCAACCGTGTCCTCTTAGGGAGTCTCAATAGCACCTCCAGCCAGCGCGGCGGGGTCTTCTCCATAACACCCCGCGAGGGATGGCAATAAGCTGCCGCCACAGAGCTCTGGGCACCCTGAGCAGGAGGAGATAGGCCAGAGAGGAGGAGTCGGGGTGGCGGCTGTGAATGCAGCAGCCCAGTGAAGCCAAGCTGCTCAGGTGATGAAGACCCAGAGCAGGGATGGGTGTTGCAGGTCCAGGTGGCCGTGACCCACCGGGTAGGGCCAAGCAGGAGGAAGTTCATGAGACCTGTTGAGGCAGCCCGAGCTTTCTGCCCTCTCCACCACCCGCCAGCAAGGCCTGAGGCTACCTGACTGTGCCTCCAGGGTTCACACCCCAAAACCCTCAGTGCAAGGCCAGAGCGCAGCCTGCCCTGAGCTCGGGGGCTGCTGGAGGCTGCTGGGCTACCAGAGCAGCTTCTCCCAGGCTTTCTGTGATAATTACCCGGAGCGACCACACTGGACCGAGATTTTCTTCCAAAGTCGTCTGTACAGGGAGAGCCTGCAAGCGCTGCTGGGAAATTATAGGATTGGAGACCACAGGAAACCACAGGAAAATTCCCGTCAGGGCCAGGAGCAGACACAAGAAGAAAGAGGCTGTGACTGGCTCCTCGGAGGGAGGGAAGACAAAGCAGCCAAAGCTCAGCTGGATGGTATGGAAAGAAAATGGAGACATGATGGAGCAAAGCCTGGAATCCCAGAGTGGGGCAGCTGGCAGGGGACGGGGAACTGTGTGACCAGATGTTTGCTTTGCCTCCTGCACGGAAAACACTCCAAATGGAAAACGTTCCGGAACCAGTGAGGTCAGAATCTACCAGCAGCCCCTCCTCCAAGGGTAAGATGGCGGCGCGGGCAGGCTGCACCCAGCCACCAGGGCTGCTGGCTCGGGGCGCATAGCTGGGACCTCAGCACAGACCTCAGCACACTCCCTCGTTGGCCCCCTCTGGGAACAACCTCTCCCTGACAAGACTGCAGCGACAAACCATTTGCTCCCTGACTTTCCAGTCCTGGCTCTGGAAGGAAGACCCACAGGAAGGGGACCACGTCCAACTGGAGGCCGGGAAATGTTTCCCTGGTCTGTGGCGGGGCTGACGCTGGCTCGCTTCCTTCTTGTCCACGACAGGATGGTACAAGTGAAAGCAAACAAAGCAGAAGCCAACGCAAAGGCTTCTTGGGCTTTCTCAATGAGCACAACCCAGGCCTTGGGCCAAGAGCAGGAGAGGACCATGGAGGCCCTGGGAGCTCACACCCCCGTGTGGATGTGTTCTGTCTACTCCGACTCCCTGCTTGACTTCAGCTTCCGAGCCTTGCTCTCTCCTCTCCAACGGGCTGTGAGACACCTCCTTGGAGACCCTTCTTCTGAATTGTCTCTCTAAGCGCCACATGGCTGCAGCCACAAGCAACCCCCACAGCTCAGCAGTGAGTTCCAACAACGAGCGTTCCTTCCTCTCTCACGGTGCCCGTGCGTGGCTATCAGCTGTGGTTCTGGTGGCCTGTCCGTGACTTCTCATTCCAGGCCCACGCCCGAGGAGCTGCCCCTGTCCTCGGGGTCAGGCTATTGCTAGGCCGGGGCAGTGAGTGTGATGCAGATGTATTTTACGTTTCTGCTGAGGCCGGGGGTGCAGGGTCACACCTCGTCACCTTCCCGAGGCTGCATCATGTCACACAGGGAGCTCCAATGTCAACGGGCTATGTGCAATCTTCAAAGGAAAGGCGGGCGTGCACATTATACGCCCCCTTCACCCAGTCTTTCTACAGCCCAGCAGCCGCCTCTGTGCCCCGACAACCTTACAAGACCATAGCAATAGCAACAGTAACTACTATGCACTCGCCCTTTTGTGCTAGGTGCTGGTCTAAGTGTTTAGCAGACAGTGCAGCACCTACGAGATGAAGGCAGCTCCAACTCCCGCTTTGCATACCAGAAAGCTGAGGCTGAGAGTTTAAGGGACTTACCCAAAGTCACCTGACCCCAAAAGTTCAGGATGGGGTTCGCTCCTGGGGCAACAAAGATTTCAACTCATGGGTCCACTTTTAAGGGGATTGTTTTCCTCAAAAACAATTTGCGTTCCACATGCGAGGGCTCTACACTCAGGGATTCATCCAACTGGGGACCTTCATTAGTTCAATCTGCAGATGCACGACCAGGAACACAGAGACTGGCTATGAGGGACTTGAATGTTCTAGATTTTGGTTTCCATGGATGGGATCATTGAAACCAAACCCCCACAGAGGCCAAAGGATAACGAGAATGAAGTCTGAGGAGGTCAGAAATTATTCACAGGGGGTGGGAGTCAGCACCCCTAACCCCCACGTATTCAAGAGTCCACGTACTGCTGCCTCTTTATCTTTATTTTTATTTATTTATGCATACAAGAGCTGGAGTGCAGGCCAGAGGTGGGGGTGGGAGACCTCACCAGAGACAGGGCAGGGAACAGAACAGACAGACTGACTGAAATCCACTGCTGAGGGGAGCAGCAGGGGACAAGAGAGGTCTGCTGCGCCACGTGGGTAGCCCCCTGGCTGGGGATCAAACTCTTACCACAGTGGCTGCAGATAGTTTGATAGCACTGAGCCTTAACCCTGCACCACCAGGGAGGCCCTGCTGCCTTTTAGGAAGGTAGGATTGAGCCTGGGGTGGGATTGCAGGGGGTGACTATGGCCCCCTTTGGAAGACTCTTACCAGAGGCACAGAAAGGTGACTTGACTTGCCCAGAGTTACACATCACAAACCCAACTAAAAACACAAATACCCTGTGCCTAGGCCAAACCCTTTTCTGTTCATACTCCTGCACGTGTGTGCACATCGACCTGCAAACACACAGGTAGACAAATAGAAATGCATGTGTAAAGAAATACACACAGACACACAATACGGTCCCACACGCAGCCCCCAAATGGGGCGAGGCTTGTCCTGCTGTCTGCTCTCCCCTGGAGGCCTGTGCTCTCTGGGGAGCCATGCCGCACCCACCACCAGCAAAGGTGGGGGTGGCCCCTGTGGTCAAGTCCCTCCCCAAACCCCATCTTGCAGGTGAGGAGACTGAGGCCTAAAGATTCACAATAGCTCACACGCATGCCAGGCACAGCTCGAAGCTCTCCATGGATTAACCCACTTGTACTTAGAATCGCCTCTCATGTTCTTGGCTTTGCACAGGAGGAACGGAGCGTGGTGGTGATGGGTGAGGTCGAGCACGCTGGCGCCAGGCTGTGCTCCTAGCCCCTCAGCCCAGCTGCCTCCTGCCCCTGGTGCAGCCGTGTGAGCCTGGGCAAAGGGACCTGCACTCTCCGGAGCCCGGGGCAGGCCCCAGCGCCTCTGCCCGGGCCTCACGCTGAGACGCCAGTTCTCTGACCTCGGGCAGTTTCCCAGGGCCGTCCAGACAGGGGGACCCCAGGGTGGGGGGGATGCTGCTGCCGTGCGGGGGGGCCCCCAACCTTCCCCCTTTCCGGGCACAGGGTGGGACAGTTCCCGAGAATGAGACCAGCCTCCCCGCAGGCCAGATGCCCGGTTCCTTTGGCTTCTTTGCTCACACTCTCCTGGCTGTGCTTATTGGGGCTTGATTGAAGTTTAATTCCAGCTGGAATGACTGGAAATACCGAGTATTTCACTCGGATTAACGCTGGCTGGAAGCGCCAGCTGCCTTCACCACAACCAGGTACCACGGAACTCAGAGGATCATTAATCCAAGGGAACCTGGGTGACTCAGCTCCGGGTGGCTTCTTGGCCCGGGAGGGCCAACCCAGTTCATAAATGCTGGGCCAGGCCTCTGCTCAGCTGGGGGTGCAGCGGGTGCAAGCTCCCTCCTGCTCATCCAGGTCGGGGAGGTGCAACAGGAAGGCTCAGCTCAGAGCAAGCCTGGCCTCCCACCCAGCCCACCCCTGTCACCAAGTGCTGGTGGAGGTGGGGAGCAGAGGGGCAGGGCGGGCAGTCCACATACAGCCAGAGTTCCTGGGCTCCAGCCCTGGGGACTCCAGGGTACAAAGCAGGGGTTAGGGGCTCCGCTCCTACTCAACATGCCACTGACTGCCCTGTGCCTCAGTTTCTCCTCTCTAAGTGGGAAGGACAACAGCACCTCCCACGCAGAGCTGTTACGAGGATTAAGTGGGGTAGGGTTTTCAAAACACCTTGCAGATTGTGGCACACGGAAAACCCCATGTAATTACCAGTTATCAGTGTGAAACATGAAGCTCGCCACACCTGCCAGGCCTTCAGTCTTCCATGGAGGGAAACAATCAGAGGTGTGAGACACCCCCTCACTCGGATGATGGAGCTGGTGTTCCTTCCTACCTGTCCGCTGCTGCCTGACGCAGGTCTCAGCCAACTACGTCACAGGGAGATGTTCTAGCAACAAGCTCCGCCCAGCCAGGCAGCTCCTGGCACCCGGGCTGCTCTCTGCGCTCCAGGCTGCCGCCCAGGGCAGGCATCCCCAACCAGTGCCTCTGCCCCACCCTGGGTGTCGCTCCACCACCTCTGCCTGTTCCCACACCTGGTTCTTACCAGCCACCCTCCTGGTACCCCAGGTGCCCTCTGAGATGGATCCCTGGTGAGTTCCAGCTGGTGGTGGATGAGCAGTTGGCAACGTGCCCCTCCTTCCTTATGCCGACCCGGCACAGCTGGGGTCCTGCCACCTGTGAAGGGAGCACCCCTAGTTCCTGGTAGCTGGGGTCTCTGTCCTGCACCTTGGCCCTCTGTGAGCTGTTGGAGCAAGGAGGTTCTGGAGACCTCCCTCAGCCTTCCCGCCATGGGACGCGGAGAGAAGACAGCTGACTGTAAACCAGGAAGGGAGCCTCCCCAGGTGCTGAATCTTGACCTTGGACTTCCCTGTGTGCTGAACTATGAGGAAAAAAAATTGTTTAAACCACCCACCTGTGGGGATTCTATTACAGCAGCCCCAGCAGACCAAGACAGAGGGTTAAGCCAGGCCAAGGATGCCTTCCGAGGAATTCTCTCCCCACCCCACGCCCACCCTACTCCCCAGGGCTCAGGGTTGAATTGGCCAAAGCAAATGGCCCTGCATTTATGGCCTTATGGTTTGGGGCTGCCAAGGGACACCCACATCAGCCCTGGGGCTGGAGCGTGCGAAGTAGAAACCATCTGTCCATCCACCCTTCCGTCCAGCCTTTCACTCGTCTATCCATCTAGCAAATGTCTACTGAGCCTTCTCAGCGCTTGGCACTGAGGATACTCCAGGGGGGCAAAATTCAGCAACTCGTGCGGCCTGGCGGCCTGGTCAGCATCGGGCTCTAGTTGGGTCGCACAACACAAGCTGGATTGCAGCGACGATAATAGGGGCTTAAAAGAACAAAGAAGACAACCCGGTCGGGGAGACTAAAGGAAAGGTTGGGAGGTCACGAGCAGAGGGGCGCAGGACCATCATTCTGCAAGGAAGGGACAGCACCCCCAAAGGTCTTTGTGGGTGAAGCGGCAGGTGCGGGGGGCAGGTGGGTAAGACCAAGGCAGGAGTGCTGCTGCTGGGGCTGAGGCGGGGGAGGGCATGATGGGTGCTGCGAGCCCAGGGCAGAGACCAGCCCCAGAAGCCCCCGGGGCCAGCAAGGAGGGGCAGTGGAGCTGGGAGGGAGAACCAGGACAATGGGAGGGAAGTTTTGAGGGCTTCCAGCGCAGGGTTGGTGCTCAGGGTTGCATTACGAGAGGTCCCCCCAACCCCCCGCGTCTCGGCGCTGAGAGCAGGCTGGCTCCCAGCTCTCCCGCGGCTCTCCCCATGGCCCCATCCACACAGCTGTGCAGTTTCTCTCCGTGGGTGGAATCCATGGGACTTGGGACTTGCCTGGAGTGCTGGTTGACCCCAGGCCTCAACAAATTCCAGAAACCTGGAAGCAGAGGTGCAGTCCCAGGGGGGCAGCTCTGCCCAGGCATTTCCCTCTCTCACGCTGGTGCCCCCACCACTGCCCACGGCAGGGAGGCTGGCACAGGGAGGCCGCAGGCCAAAGCAGGGAGGACCCCAAGTGTGGGCCCCACTTGTGCTTATGCGCCTCAAGCCCTGCCAGGGTACATCCCTGGGGCCTCCAGCCTGGGACACTCACTCGTGGAATCCACTGAAATCGCTGCCCCAGAGAACGGGGCTCCCATGTCCCACGCGGGGTCAACCCATCAAGGACTTTCCGTGCGCACCTGCCCGGCTCCCAGAGTGAAGTGCTTTTCCACAAGAGGCGTTTGGAGTGTGCATCACGGAAAGTAGCTTTTGTTTCCTTATTCGACAAATATTGATTGAGCGCCTCTACTGCCTTTCCCTTTGTTGAATAATTGCTTCATATGTACTTTGCAGCTGGAGCCCCAGGCGGCAAGAATTTCCCACCGGGACCAGGGTGTTCCCGCGTGCTTGGAGGGCCCCGACTGTGGGGCCAGAGGGCTCCAGAGAAGGGCCTGGGATAAGCAGAACCAAGCAGATGAAGCTGCTGGCCAGAGAGGTGGGGGGAGGGCGGGGGGAGGTGCTGGGGCTCCAGGGACTTGGAGGAGGCCCCAGGAGCTGAAGCCTATGAAGAGGGGGTGGTCCCGTGTCAGAGGAGGGCCTGGGCCAGCCAGGAGACTCCCCAGAGGCAGGCATAGCTTAAGGAGCTGTATCCTAAGCTAAAAGCTCTCCAAGGAGCAAGGAACCCCCAAATTCCAGCCCAGGTTTGGGTACCCCACCTGAGCACTGAGGAAACAGATGGTTTCAGGGGGAACAGCAGGAGGGAAGGGGCCTGGGGGACAGACCTAAGACCGAAACAGGCCACTGAGGGCCGGGTCATGGCGGCCGACACACTGAGCGCTAGCCTGGGGCTCACGCCGGGGAGGGGGATTCCCTGGGGAGGGGGCCCAAGTGGTGCCAGGCTCAGTGCCACCCTGGGTGGGCCAGGAGAGAGGAGCGGTTCTCAGATGGGGCTCACCCGGGAGCTAGTTAGAAATGCAGGTTCTTGGGCCCCAGGCCAACCTACCCAGGAGTCCGTGCCAGCCTCACCCCTCCCTACCACATTAGACACTGAGTTTCCTGGGCTTAGGACACCGTTCTAGAGTCTGACGCAGACCCAGAGCTTGCCCCATGCTGCTCGGCTCCCAAGCTCACCCCGTCCTGGTCTCACCCCGACCACCCCCCAGGGCCTTGGTGTGAGGACACAGCTATGGGCAGGGTTGGGGGGTGCAGAGCAGGGCGGAGGCTGGGGGGGCGCTCAGAGCTTCCTTCAGGGGTCAGCATTTGACTTGTTTCTCTCATCCCAGCGCATATGAATGTGCAAGTCTTGCCCCAGCATCGCTCAGGCACTTGCTCGCAGGAGTCTGCTTCTCAAGCCCCTTCCTCGCTCTCCCCCAGCCTGAGCTGCCCCTGGAAGGGCCGGGGCCTGCTCCCGGGTGGGTGAGGAGGGAGGGAAGCCCTCCGTGTTTGCAGTGAGTCAGACTCATGGAGTGGTGCAAGAAATGCCTCCCAGGGCCCTGCCCCTGCTCTTGTTTCCCCAGCAGGACCCCGTCCTCCAGGGACAGAGGTCTGGCCTCCACGGCAGGAAGCCCAAAGACAGCCTCACACCTCCACGGCCCGCCACTCTCGGCAACCTCACGTGCTCCCGGGGAGCTCCCCAGCCTTGGTGCTCCCAGGCCCTGGGCTCGACCTGGGGTAAAGGGTCAGGGTGACCCAAGGCTGGCAGGAAGGTTGAGGAACAGCTAGAAATGCAGATTATTGGGCCCCAGGCCCCAGGCCCCGCCCCACATCTCACGAACACCCAGCAGCCTTGTTTTGGTGAGAAATCCAAGTGAGGGCAATGCCTCCCAGGGGTTCCTGCTCAGGCCTCCTCCCCACTCCTCCTCACGTCACAAGGCCTCCCTGCTGTGCTCAGCTCTGCCTTCAGCCCGCAAGTCCCCCCACCTCCCCAGTGCCCCCCCCAGGCTTCCCTCCTCAGCCTGGCCCCCACACTCGGCATTGCACCTCACTGCCCTTCAGTGATCTTTCTCAGCGTTCCCTTCCTCAGGCTTCAAGTCGCCTTTCCCAGCTCCCCAGGGCGGGGACGCCTTTGTTCACGTGTTTGACCATCCTGCGACACCTGCCCACGCCTGACATGGGTTATCCTCTTCCACAGGGTGTCACCCAGCGCCAGGCCCTGGGACAGAAGCAGGGCGACAAGGCAGTGGGCTCAGGACTGACAGCAGAGTATCCAGCGCCCCTCTGCCTGGATACCTCGATTCCGAGGGACCCCGGGCCCTCATTAGGTTGACTCGGGTCTTGTCAAAGCCTCCCCTGGGTACTGTCCTCACAAGAGGCTACCAGAGACCAGCCCAGCCACGGGCTCTCACCCGCCTGCCCGTGCAGACAGCTGGACCAAGATGGCTCTTCCCATGATCAGGCAGCACAGCAGAGCGGAGTGGAGGCTCAGAGTCAGACAGGCGGGAATCAGCTCCAATCCTGAACCCCTCACCTACTTCCTGTGTGACTTAGAGACGTTCCTCAACCTCTCTGTGCCTCTGTCTCCTCAGTACCACTTGCGGAGTAAATACTTGCATCACTTGCGGAGTAAATACTCAATAAATATGAGGTGTTTGGATCGGCTGGCTGCATGACAACAGATTCAAAGTCCCGTATTCCCTATCAGGACTGGATTTTCATGCAGTGGTGACACCTGAGAGCTCAGAGTTTCTGGCATGAGACTGTCATGAGACCAATAACTCCCCTTTGATTTATTGTCTCTCTCGCCCATGAGGGCTCTGTGGGAAGGTGGCTGGGGATTTCCGCAGACTCATACAACTATTTCAAGTTACTGGTTAACATAAGTTTCAACAAGTGTGAGGTTGAGTAAGGTCAGTCTTCAGGGAATCACAAAAATGGATGAGAGGAAGGCAGGAGGCCCAGGTCACGGAGCCGCCCGCGCCGGCCTGACGCCACTACGGGTGCAATGAGCCCTCGCGGCCGCTCCTTGGGGACCGGTGGGCAGCACCTCGAAAATGGGTCACCCCCTTCCACTGGTCACCCCTTCCACCCCCAGGCATCGGCAACAGGCAGAGACGTGCACAGAACTGTATGCATCTCACCGTTACAACATTGTCTGCTTATTTCAAAATAAAAGAGGAACAAATGTCAAATACTAGGGAAACAGTTTCAGGAGGGACGTGCCTGCGTCAGAATATTCCGCAGCCAGAGGCTAGTTAGCGATGGGCACAAAGTGAAATGGAAACAAGTCAGGCTAGAAGGCCCCGGCTGCCCGCCGTGATGCCCTCTGTGGGGGCCGTGGGGAGCTCACAGGCGCGGAACTGCAGACCCCCTCGCTGTCCTGGGCTGTCTCTCAGAACTTTTGACTTACTCATTTGCATTTTCCAAGCTTACTCAGCCAGGAAGCCCTTTTTCTACAAAGTGTCTTGGAAGATTCTGGGGGAGTCTGGTTTAGCTGAACCCCCTCACTCTGGTGAAAGGAAAGTCCGAAAGGGCCAGCAACCTGCCAGATGATGCAGAAAGCAGGGGCTGACCCACTGCAGGAACCCAGAAAACACAGGAGACCGTTCAAATGGAAAGAAGGCCCTACAGTTAAAGGGTACTAAAGAAATCACCGAGAAAAAGAAAGACAAACGTGCCTGCGAGTGTAAACTTGAACTTCAGAACTTCAAGGTGTCCATAAACCAAATTAGCAGTGAAATGACCCTATTGCTGTAGACCATGCTATCTCGACTCTGGCTCTCCAGGAGGGTAACCCGAGGAGCACTAATAATTCTACAACCCAGGCCTCACCCACAGAGCTTGATTGCAGCGTTCAAAGCCCCCAGGTGATTCTAATGTGCCTCTAATACTAACAGTGAGAGGCCCCGTGTGAGTATAATTAACAGAGACAGACATATTGAAAGATCAGTTAAAACAAAAAAAAAAGTACTATACTCCAGTAGAAAAGAGGGCAAACATTAACTTTAATTTTCTGAAAAATAACATGAAATATGAAAATTTCAATTTTACCATTAGTCAAGGAAAAGGAAAGTGAACATTTACCGAACACTTACCATGCTCCATGGTAAGTGGAAATCTTTCTCTGGAAAGCCACTGGCCAGTATGTTGCACCAGGCTTAAAAACACAGATGTGGGCCTCCCCGGTGGCGCAGCGGTTGAGCGCTGGGTTGCGAAGCTGCCCGCAGCCTCTGCAGCGCCGGTTCGATCCCTGGCTGCTCCCCGCCCACCAGAGGAGGTTCCCGCATGGTGCGCAGACCTCTCCTGCCGCCCGCTGCTCCCCTCAGCAGTGTCCTTCGGTCCTTCTGCCTGCTCTGCTCCCCGCTCTGGCTCTGGTGAATTCTCTCACCCTCCCGCGCTTCTGACTGTACCCAGTGCTTGTATAAATAAATAAATAAATCTTTAAATAACATAAAATAAAAAAAAACAAAGCCAATCATTTAAAAAAAAAAAAAAAACCCACAGATGCCAGGGCCTCCCTGGCGGCATAAGGGTTAAGATGCAACCTATGAAGCAATACGCAGCCTCTGCAGTACAAGTTTGATTCCTGGCCAGGGAGCAACCCACATGGGGCAGCAGACTTCTCTTAGCTTGCCTGCTGCTCCCCTCAGCAGTGTATTTCAGTAGATCAGCTTGTTCTGCTCCCGACTCTGTCTCTGGTGAATCCTCTCACCCCCCACACCTCTGGCCTGTACCCCAGTTCTTGTATGTATTAATAAATCTTAAAAAAAAATAAAAACACACAGATGCTTTGACCTTGGGCTTCTACTTCTAGTAATGTGCCCTGTAGAACAGGCGCAGACAAGAACATAGGACATCCCATGTAATGCAGGATCCTAAACTCCATTTCACAAATGAGAAAATTGGGGCACAGGGACATCAGCGATCTGCCAAGGGATCTTGGGTCACTGAAAATTAAGGGTTGCCATGCAGGGTCAGAGGATCTGCCCCAAGTCTGTTGGTGTGGACAAGCCTCTCTTTCTGGAGCCCCAGACTCAACGAGTCCTGGTTCCATCTGTAAAGTGACTGTGAGAATAGACTGGGTATCCAGGTGACCGCCCTGTCTTCACACTGATCCTGTCTTTCTGTGATGGGCCAGAGTGGGGACATGTGGCAACATAGGCCTTCTTGGTCCCTGGGATCACGCACTGAAACTGTGGCTGTAACCACACTTCACGGGCCAAAAGCCAGAAGACACTGTGTGACCACGAGCCAGGACACTGGAAACATGATCTCACCTGTGTGAGTGCTCCATGTGCTGGACACTGGACAGGGTCCTCTGAGGACAGCTGAGCTCGGAGCTCCACCCCCACCCCAGCAGCACTCCTCTGTGGGCTAACCAGGCAGGTGGCAGCTCCCCCGCGCCCCCACCCAACTCCTCTCTCTATTCTGTCACCAAGGTAATGCTCAGTGAGAGTAAAAAGCAGGTGCCCGAGCTCCCCCTGGCCTGTTAGTTGCTAAGCGGGCAGTGCCTGCAGCCTGTGGGCTCTGGGAGGGCAGCTCCCTCCCAGCGATCTTGGAGCCTCCGTGTTTGATGGCCTATTCTGTTCTCACATGCGCTGAATGCCCAGCTCAGGCGAGTGTCTGGCCCATCCCAGTCCGGCAGGGGTCCCGCCTGTGGCCTCCTCCGCAGCAGATTTCGGAGGCAGGGATAAGGGTCGTTATATAATGCAGTCCCATAACCCCAGCCATCCCCCTCACTGTCCCCACCCACCATGTTCCAGGAGCTAGAATTCATTTATTTCACTCACACAGTGTTTCAGGCAGTGGGCTGGATCTTGAAGAGACCCATCACAGTCCCTGTCTCGTGGAACTCACAATCTAGGTGAGATGCTGAAATGTAAAAAAAAAAGGAATTAAAACACAACATACACAAGTTATGATAGGGGTGTATGGAGGCTGCTTTGGGGCATGCCTGGGTTGAACCAGGAGGGCTTCCTGGAGGAGGGGCAGCCATCCAGGATTGTTGGTGGGGCTGAGAGGCTGGCTCGGGCAGGGGAGGCCTTGAGAGATTAATGATGCTGTTAGTGAGGCGCATTATGAGAGTCTTATGCCTGGCCCAGTACTTGACCTTAGCTTCAAAGAGTTTATCGGTTTCTAAGGAACTGATCAGCGAGGCTCAGATGATTTTGATTACAAGAAACATTGATTGATGATTTCTTACAAGTCAGGTATGACCCTAGGTGATTTTACAGCTCTGAGCTAGGAACTATTTTTATCTCTATTTTCTCAGTGAGGAAATTGAAACTCAGGTTAAATAATTCGCTCATGATCATGGCTGTCAGGTGTCAGTTCTGAAAGGAATCTTGGTGATCAATTGGTCTAAACCCCTTCTTGTACAGGGGAGGAAAAGGATGTCCTGGCAAGGGCAGAGTTTGCCCAGGGTCATTCAGCTGGACCCTGGATGGTGAAGGTGGGAAATGTTCTTGGGGCCAGTGGTGTGGGTGACAGCCAGGTAGCCTGCCCAGGACTCATTGAGAAGAATCAGGCACTTATTTAGCGCAGGACAGTAAGTATATAAAAGAAAGACCACCAACTGCTTCTAGGATCCATTCTCCGTTTTTCATTGAACAACATCTTGCTGCATTGAAGCTGGACACAGGACTGTGCACTAGAAACTACCCTTCCCAGGAGCCTCTGTGGTGAGCATGACCACGTGACAGTTTATGCTGATGTGAACAAAAACACCTGTGGGTCACCCTCCTCCAGACCAGCTGCAGCCTGCATGCCCCCCTCCCTTCCTGCTCCCCGAGAGGTGGGGACTCTGGCACAGCTGCAGGGACACAGCCAGATGTGAGGGGTCACAGAGCTGCCCACTCAGGAGAAGACAGAGCCCGTGAGGGCCTTGAACAGGCAATGAAACGGATACCTGGCTGGTGTAGACGAAATGGACCGGCGGTGTAGCCGGTGTGGCGGGGGCGCGGGCAGAGCTCAGATCTGCCCGGAACTAGCTCCGGTGGGAGGTGGCGAGGAGCAGTGGGGAGGACCACAGCTTCTCCTGCAGCTCCTTTTGGGGCCGTGTACGGATCGTTGCTCCAGCCGCACAAAGCCCAAAGCCACGGTGCCCAGGGCCAGGCTCCTAGAGGCTGTCCACCGCCCCTCATGGGAGCAGAAGGACCTCATGGGCTCCTTTGGCCATGTCCCCTCGGGTGCCCCAAAAACTCCAGAGGGAAGGGCTGGGTGCTCCTTCCCAGCACCAGCCAGGGCCTGGCCTCCAGCAGAGCTCAAGCCTGGGTGGTGGATGCCTGGTGACAAGAAGGCCGAGTGGCAGCAGAGGGTCGGTGGCGTCGGCCCCCTCCTGTGGCAGGCCGACCGGGGCTTCCTTCCCTGGCCCAGAATTTGTGCCTGGGGTTTCTCAGTATCAAGCCTTAGATTATTCTAGTTCAAGTCCACGGACACTTTTCTAGGCTCCTGAGCCCACAGGCATGGGTCCAGCACAGGCCCGCACCAGCCGGGACTCCCCGACTGGAAGGACAGAGACTAGTGCCAAGGTATTGCCCACCCAAGCAAAACGACCTCGTGTGCAAGACAGGGAGTCAGCACTTCAGGGTCTGGGGACCCTGCCTGCCCGAGGGAGGGGGGAACCCGGTGGGAGGGAGCGGAAGCTTCCAGAAGCAGTGACAGGTGAGCCAGGCTGAGGTTAATGAGTGATGTTCCAAAAGCTTTGGGAAAAGGGAGGTTCCAGGTGGAAGGATCTGCTTGAGCGAAGTCTGAGGCAGGTGCATGAAGGCCAGGCTCGGGGTCAGGTTATCCTCCAAGGATCACCTGTCTCCAGCCTCGGGCAGGCTGCCTTGCAGCAGCAGGTCTGGGCAGAGCTTGCTTTCCTCTGGCTGTTGACCTTGGAGAGTCACTTATCTCCGGGCCTCAGGGTCCCCATCCATGAAAGAGGGAACCGGGCAGTGGTAAGAGGACAAGAGGTGTGTCTGTTGTCTTTGGGAGCTCGGGCGCCAGTTTCTGCTCTGCTCCAAGGGACTCTGGCACCTGTCAGGCTGGCCGGCTGGCTCCTGAGGCCCCACCCAGGGCCCGGGGCTGCCCTCCGCTCTAAAGGTGAGCCTGTGACGTCAGCAGGGCCCTGTGGACAGTTCCCACCGGCTCTTCCTCCTCTTCCCCGGAGCAGATGACAGCAACAGGGCTGGAAGCTGGGCAGAGAAAGGGCCTTTGATTACAGGGGGGCTGGGAGGGACTCGCTTTTATTTGTTGACTATAAAAATGTCAGCTCCTTCGGGCAGCTTCTTGAATCAATATTTGCTGTTCTGAGGCCCAGTTCAAATGCTCAGTAATCCACTCGCCTGCTTCTTCCTCCCTCACCTGGGTGAGGACTCACACCCGTAAGTATTTGGCAGGGCCCCACTCCGCCCAGGGCAGGCAACCCGCCTCACTCCCAACCCCCTCCCCTGCAGGGGCTCTGTCACCCAGAGGTAGCTCACTGGGAAGGAAGGTTCCAGTAGAGAGAGTTTCTGAGTTTTGTTTTCTCCAAAATGGAGGAAACAAATGGACAGGATAACAGCACCTTCTTTCCAGGTTCTGCTGCTTTAAATGAAAGAAGGGATGTGTTCGGGGTCACTGGATGTTATGCCACCAGCTTAACTGGAGTGACAACAATGATGAGGAGGATGAGGAAGGCCATTTTCCAGAGCTTTCCAGGTGCTGCTGTGGGAGAGGGATTTACCTTCCGGCTCAGTTGTGGGCATCTGAGAGCAGACAGATGCTGGAGCACTGTGGCCAGCAGCTAGTTCTCAGTCTCCAGCAGCCACCACTTTTGGTCCTTTTCTGACAAGGGGCCAGTGGGACATTAGTGGAGAAACATGGGGCTCTGAAGGTAGCTGGAGCCTCGCCCCCCACTTAGTGCTGTGTGCCTTCTGGCCAGTTACTTAACCTCTCTGAGCCTCACGTCCTTGTCTGCAAGACAGAACAGCCAGGCTTGCCCTGCAGAGTGCTGTGGGCCTTAGAGAATGTGCCCCCAGCAGGACACCTGGCACCCAGTGGGCGCTCCCAGAGTTTCACCGTGGCCTCCAAGTCTAACACAATTCACACACCCCCACACGTGGGCCCACGCTCTGGGAAACACCAGCCTGGGTGACGCCATGGTGAGAAAACACGAGGTCTCCTCACTGGCCCACGGAAAGCTCCCACTATCAAGCTTGCTTTCAAATTGCTTTGTCCCCCACCTTTGCTGGCATCTGCTTTGGCTCAGCTGCAGCAAGAAGCTGGAGGCCTGCAGGGTGCGGGCGGAGCTGTCCCCCGCAGGTGGAAGTGGGCAACTGATGCCAGGGTGGCCTTGGAGGGGAGGTGCAGACTGGGTCTGACTCACACAGCCTGGGCCCAGCTCACAAACACCCTGCAGATGACACAGACATGGCTGCCCCCCACTGTTTGTCATGAAGCCCTGGCCAGGGAGCCAGGCCACTCGGAGGCTTCAGGTGCCCACGAACAATAATAAACCTCATCTCAGGCCAAACCCATGATGCACCCAAGGGCCTCCAGGGCCGGATAGCCACTCCTTCTGAGCTCGCCAGTGGAGATCTGAGGCCTCCCAGCCCTGCTGCCCTGGAGCTGAGCTTGGGGAACCTCAGGGAGCCTTGGGGTCCTCAGGAGCACCCAGGGAAGGGGCAGCTTCCCTTCACCTGCCGACCACATTGCCCCGCAGAGCCCTCTGTACTTTCTCCCCCTGGCGCCTGGCAAGTCTCCGCTTGAGATGCCACCGCCCCAACACACCCTGGCCAGGATGAGGGAGAGGCACAGCAAGCTGCCCTCTGCTCTCTCCATGAGGCGAGACCCCAGCATGACTGGCCTTTCTGGTGCTGGTCCCACAGCCGAGCCCGAGCAGAAGCCAAGAAATTGTTGCACCAATAAAGTTAACAAAAACTAACTACTGGGGCCTCCCTGGTGGCTCAAGGGATTAACTCTCAGCACTCTGAAGCTATCGGCAGCCACTGCAGCATGGGTTGGATCCCCGGCCAGGGCGGTGACCCACATGGCGCAGCAGACCTCTCCTGTCTCACCCGCTGCTCCCCTCAGCAGTGTATTTCAGTAGATCTGCCTGTTCTGTTCCCCACTCTGTCTCTGGGGAATTCTCTTACCACCCCCCCATCTCTGGCCTGCACCCCAGCTCTTGTATGCATAAATAAATACATCTTAAAAACAAAAAACAAAATACTACAAAAAAGAATAATAGAGATTAGGTTGTGATATTATTCGAACCGTTGTAGAATGGAACGGTCTACTAACATTCATACCATAGACACAATTAACTTTAAAAACAATATTTAGCTTTTTGCTATTTAGTTCCACTTAGGTTCGAGGTATTTCAAGAAAATTTCCCACAGCTTGGGAGGATGTATTTTGTTCCCTTACATAGCATAAGAAGGAAAAAAAAAATCCAAAATCACATACACTATCTCCATAATAAATAATCTTCATGTTAAACATAATAAAGATATAATTGACATTATGATATTAGAAGAAACTTTTAGGTAAACAATGAGGTAAACAAAAATACATTTTCTACTCACTGCTCAGATTTCAAAGTAACAGACACAGAGGCATTCTTTCAAAAAGTTTCTTATAGTTTTGAGTCCCTGAAGTTAAAGATTTAAACAATGCATTTGCTGAAAAAATTGAATACACTGTGATAAATTTCCTGTAATGAAAAGAGGATGAATTTTTGAGATAGGGTCAAGCCATCAATTCCAGGTTAAAATAAACCATGGTGCTACAAATCTTATTTCGGACCATCTAGATGCTGAAAAGGTGACATTAGCAACACTTCTGATAAGCTTCTTTTTTATTAGTCTTTTTCATGGTGGACCTTAATCCATTTAATATTTTTAACCCTTCATATCCTTCAACTTCATTATATTTTAATCCTGGCTGACAAGCTTTGCTTTTAAGTGCACTGTTCCATTTATATTTAATGTAGTGGTTGAGGTATTGGGATTTAAAGCTGTCATCTCGTTCTTTTGTATTTGTCTCTCCCAGACTATGTGGTTTTTCCTCGCCCCTCTGCTATTAAATGAATCAAGATTTTTTAAAGCATTTCTTCCTTCCATTTCATTAGTTTTGATTTTGCATTTAATGATTACCCTTAAAATTTATAACGGGTAGCCTTGACTCGGTAAAATATACCATAAATTAATATTTTCACTCCCTCCAGACATGGTATAAGATCAGGACAGAGTAAGAACTGTCGGTCTCGGTCTTCATCTACATCTCCTGGCCAGTGCTCTAAAACCCTTAGAAGTTTCCTAAGTGACAAAGGTGCTAGGAGCAGCTTTGCCATAATAGTTGGTTGTGATTCTGGTTCCTGAGACAGAGTTCCTAAAGCCCTTAGAATTTCACAGGTTATAAGAGCATCTTTTGTTGACCTAAGATGACTCTTGGTGGGCAACTGGACAACTTCATATGGAGACTGGTCCCCAGAAAGACAAAGTCATGATTCGAAACTTGGAACTTCCAATCCCACCGCCAGCCTCTGGGGAAGGAGAAGGGTTAGAGATTGAGTCAATCATTCATCATGTCTACTTGTAAAGCCACCATACAATCCTTAAACTGTGGGGTTCAGGTTGCTTCCAGGTGATACACGGCAAATCCTGGGGACAGAGCTCCTGCACCCAGGACCCTTTCAGACCTCCTTGTGTGTCTCCTGTTCTGTATCCTTTATCACATTCTTTGTTATTTAATAAACTGGTAAGTGTTCCCCTGAGTTCTGTGTGCTAAACTAGCAAATTATTGAGCTTGAAGAGGGGGTTGTGGGAACTTATGATTTGTTGCCAAGTCAGACAGAAACACAGCTAATGGGCTCAGGAAGTTTGCACAGCCTTGCGGGATTGACCTGTGGGGTTCGATGCTGACTCCTGGTAGATGGCGTCAGAGCCGAGCTGGCTAGCTCGTGTTAAAGAACTGGCGTGTGTTCCCACATATTTGGGAACCAGAAGTATTGGTGTGAGCAGAGGTTGTGAGAGGGGGACCCTGGTGTTTGCCTTTTCATAAGGGAAGGACCGTGAAACACTTTAATTCCCTTTACTAACTTGCTTTTGGGGCAATTTTTGTCCTGTGTGTTAAACATAAACGTAAGTTCCAGCTGATAGAAATGATTATCACCTTATCCCGTCCATAGTCATTTATTTATTTTTTTTTTTAAAGAGGCATGAATTTTTATTTATTTATTTATTTATTTATTTGTTTGTTTGTTTATTTATACAAGCACTGGGTACAGTCAGAAGCGCAGGAGGGCGAGAGAATTCACCAGAGCCAGAGCGGGGAGCAGAGCAGGCAGAAGGACCGAAGGACACTGCTGAGGGGAGCAGCGGGCGGCAGGAGAGGTCTGCGCGCCATGTGGGACCCTCCTGCGGTGGCCTGGGAGCAGCCGGGGATCGAACCGGCGCCGCAGAGGCCGCAGAGGCTTCGCAACCCAGAGCTCAACCGCTGTGCCACCGGGGAGGCCCCATAGTCATTTAGATTCACCCACATACCTACCCTAACCACTGCCCTCATACCCCCTGCCTTTCAAGGCTTCCACGTGGGATAATACGCTTTGACCTAAAAATAGAGTTTCTTTTTAGTGCAGCAACCAATTCTCCCAGAAATTGTTGGATATCCATCTTCTGAAGGTTATTCTAGGTTTGCAGTTGTTTGTTTTCTGTTCAGCGCCTGACAGGTATTATGCGAGTAGCTCCTGCTGTCAAAGCTTCTGTAGAAAAGTCAACTAGTGCTCTTACTGTGGCTCCGCTGAAGATGTCTTTTCTTTGTCTGCTTTTATCTTCGATATTCAGCATTTTCACTCCATCAACTTTCTTTTCATCAACACTACTTGGATGTCATAGAACTTTTGAATCTTTTCAAGAAGTTTAGAAAAGTCTTGGCTTGTAGCTTTTAAGTTGTGCTTCTACCCATTCTTTTTCTCATTCTGAGATGCTTAGTACATATATATTTTCCTTGGTCTCATCTCTCTCTCTCTTTCTCTCAGGACCCTTCACTTTGCATATATTCAAGAAATCTGTCCTCCTGGTGATGAATTCTCTCTCCCGCTATATAATCTGCAGTTGAGGTGATCTATGTAATGTTTAATTTCAGTTATTTTGGTTTTTTTTAGTCCTATGCGTTCCATTTAACTCCTATTATAGTTTCCAGTTCTTGGATGAAATTCCCCACTTTGTCTTTTTTTAATTAAGCAATTATTTCAAAAATAATGTCTGATAACCAATATCTGGATCACCTTTGAGAGTGTTTATTTTATAAGGTTGTTTCCCTCTCACTGTCTCTGTGACTCTATTTCCTAGCTTGTCTGATATTGAAGGATGACTACTGTGTATAAAAATTGCCAAGAGGATTTGAAATGCTCGAGTGCTGTATTCTTCCCTGGAGGAGCTCCTTTTGCTGCCTTTGGGAGTGAGAGGTGGGTAGAAGGCCTCGCCAGCCTGGGGCTGCTGGATGGCAGGTCTGTGTTTTGGTCTTTTGTGAGAACTACTTCTGGTTCGCCCTGCATCCTAGACTTCAGGTGGGGTCATAACGGGAAGTCAAGTGTTTGCTAGGGTCTCTTGGTGGTGGTTGCAGGATTCAATATTTTGTTTCCTCAGTTTTTTTTTTTTTTAGACTACTTACAGCTCTGCCTCTCTGCTCTGTGCTGTATCTAAATTTGCAGATGCCTCAGAGGAAAAGCACTGTCAAATACTTCCTAAGAGAAGCATCTTTTTCTCTCAGGAAGAAAGTTTCCAGAATCTTGTCCTTGGAACTTTTCTGGGCGCACCATACATCTGACAAGATGCTAATTTCTGAGATCTGCAAGGAACTCATATAATTCAACAAAAAGAAGACAAAGAATCCAATCCAAAAAAGAGGACAAAAGTGATAAACAGAAACTTCTCCAAAGTAAACAAGTAAATGGCCAACAGGCACATGAAAAATTGTTCATCCACCTATCATCAGGGAGATGCAAATCAAATCCACAACGAGACACTATCTCACACCCTTGGGAATGGCCCATCTTAAAAAGACTAGGAACAAGTATTGGCAAGGATGTGGAGAAAAAAGAACACTTACACGCTGTTTTCCAGCCCCTCTGGAAAACAGTATGGAGATTTCTCAAAACATTAAAAATGGAGTTACCATTTGATCCAGCAATTTCATTCCTTGGAATCTACCTGAAGAATATAAAAACACATTTGAAGAGGTATACACACTCCTACTTATATTGCATGTAAACAACGTGAGGGCCCCAGGGCAGATGAGTAAATAAAGAAGTTGTGGTGGACACACAATGGAATCCTACTCATCTATTAAACAAATAAAAAGATGAACTCTTGCTATTTGTGACAACACGGATGGAGGAGATTATGTTAGAAGTAAGTCAGCAGGTGGGAGACAAATACTGGACAGTTTCGTGCATCTGTGGACTATAAAGAAAGAAAACAAAAGAACTGACAAAACTAAACCACACAAACCCTAGAAATCTGAGTCCACCAAAGGGGGAGAGGCAGGGGAGTAGTGGGAGGGACAAAATGGGGTGAGGTTCTAGGGGACTATAGTGGAGGGTTGTGGATACGTTGTTTGTGAGTGTGATGTGGGGATGTTCATCTGAAGAGATATGAACCTGCTCCCTAAATCAAATAGGTCACCAATGTGAGCAGTTCAGCATAATACAACTTAAAAAATAAAGCATTTTTATAACAAAGTTGTATTAATAAGTAAACTATAATTATAAAACTCCTGTTTGTGTCTCGGGAGTTCATTCAATAATGGTGGGTTTTGGTTTCAAACCTAATACTTTGTGAGTTTGGTCATCATTTACTATCTGTCGTGAGATGATAAGCTCTTAAGACTTTATCTGAAATTGTCTTTATTTTAACCTCTTCACTGATAGGTGGGCTAAATGTGAAACATGAGGGTAGAAAATCAGCTTGTCACAGAATATTTTTCTTAAAGATTTATTTATGCAAGCACTGGGTGCAGTCAGAAGCGTGAGAGGGTGAGAGAATTCACCAGAGCCAGGGCAGGGAGCAGAGCAGGCAGACTGACGAAATACACTTGAGGGAAGCAGTGGGCGCAGCCGGAGAGGTCTGCGCGCCTTGTCACAGAACATTTAATTTAATGGTCTATCTGTTCTTGCTTCCAAGTTACTATTGAGAAATCCAGCTCCATTCTGGTTCCTGATGCTTGTGATGTGACCTGTGTGTCTCCCAGACTCCTCAGCAGCTTTTGAGAGTTTTCCTCTGTTCACAGTGTTAGAAACGCCCAGTTTCAGCTACAGAATGTATTTTTATTTGTTGTGATGGGCACTCAGTCTTTTATTTCTGGGACATTTTCTACATTTATGTTTCTTTCTCTATTTTCTCTTTAAGGAACTACTATTATTTGGATGTCAGTCCTTTTGTTGTAGAGCAACCCCGATACAAAATGGGATGCCTGACTGTGGGTCCTCACCCGCGCACTTAAAAGGACTTATCAATGCTCTACTGCAGGCACACGCGAAAGGTTCATAAAAGGTTTATTCACAAGGGAAGGGGAAATGAGGAAATGTGCAGCTCAGGGAGAAAAGTGGGAGACAAAGTTTTAAATGAGTCCTACCCGATCCGCCGATCAGGAATCCCAAAATGGCGCTCTGAGAGCTGGTGGCGAGCCAGGAGCCGTGAAGCCAGGAGGCGAGCGACAGAGCGCGAGAGACCCCAAGGCCCACGTGTTTGGTTTTTATACCCAACCTGGCTGCCCAACTCCACCCTCAAGTCCCAGTCACCCTCCCTTTGGTGGTGATGGGATTTGTCTTTCCCAGTGTCCTGATGGCTTTGGTCTGGAGTGGGGGTGGGGTCCACAAAGCCTGTATGGGATTAACTCAGGACATCATTTCCCCCTAACACTTTTTTCAGGAATGGTCTGCTGTTTGAACTTCAGAAATTTGTTAAATTCTAAATGCAAGGTTTTTAAAATTTGAAGCAATGCATGTACCCCCATGTTCATTGTAGCACTGTTCACAATACCCAAGAGTTGGAAACAGTAAGTGTCCATCAATAGGTGAGTGGTAAAGAAGAAGTAGTATATTTACACAATGGAATACTATGCAACTATAAAAATGATGACATTTTGTCATTTGCATCAACATGGAGGGATGTACAGGATATTATGTTTAGTGAAATAAGTCAGAGGGAGAAAGACAGACATTTCACTCATATGTGGTACATAGAGAAAACAAACGATTGTATTAAACAAAGTCAAACTTTGATATTTTAAGAACTTTCTAGTGATTACTAGAAGACAATGCGAATGAGGGGTGAGTAAATGGAGTAAAAGAGGTCCATAGAACGGTGGAGGATGGAATTGGACCTTTAGGAATAAATCAGGGGTGATTTATAGTGGTTCACTCCTGAATCTTATATAGTGTGTACAGTACAATTTACTTCAATAACAAAAATTTAAAAACACAGATGACAGTATAAAAAATAAATGCAAGATTTTATATTGATGTAAAAATTTGTCTTATTTTTGGGAAGAAACCAACCCTCTTTACATAAAGAAGAAGGAAGCCGAGTGGGTGGGGGTGAATAGAAATAATGGCTGGATTTGCCCAGTTTCTCTTCCGCTTACTCCCTGTTATTATCAAAACAAGTTGACGCTAGTCAGCAGAAAGGGAACCTGACCCCACACCACACCGCCTGGTCTCCATCCTCAGCTTCTACCGACTGTTTAGTGGCCTCGGGCAAGTCACATCTCCTCCCTGGGCTGCCAGCTCATCATCAGTAAAAGGAAATGTGAAAAATAACATGTGCCCAGCCTAATAAAATAATAGGATGGCCTCACTGGGGAGGTGTGAAGAACTTGTGAGAGCAAGATTTGTAACCAGCCAAGACTTGTGCATGTGGGAGAAATTTTTAGTGCAATAATAACGTTGGGGTTGGTGGCTTTAAGATATTGTGTTTCTCTTTCCCCCAGTGTTTTTCTAAATTCCAAGGGCGCAGAGCTTCCAGTGACAGTATTAGGGACAGGTTTGCAAGGTGATAAACATCTCCCTTAACAGCAGGAGTAGAGGCCCAGACCGCCCAGAGCTAATGATGTCACTTATAAGTGAAAGAAGCCAAACAAACCTACAAAATCCTCAGCCTCTGGCATTTCCTGCGGCCCTGGTGTTGAGTTCAGAATTTAGACCTCTGTTTGAGGCAAGTTCTCTTTGCTATCACAGGCCTGGCTATCATTTTAACCTTAAGGGCATGGCTACTTCTCTGTTTCAGGATGACTAAGACATCTCACTGACCTCCCAGCCCACCCTATGTGTCCCTTCAGACTCTCATCACTTCTACACTTTGATGAAGCGTCCTAACAATTATCTGTGGCTCCCATCTTGTCCCTCCATGCCCACCTGCCGTGTTTGTTTTATCTTTCAAAAGCACAAGTCTGTCCCTGTCACTCTGTGGAGTTAACCCCCTCAGTATGGGCACTAACTCTCCATGCCCTTTCCTTTAGTCTGGCTTTGCATAAATAACCCACCATCATTTTATTTTAACCTAAATCTCTGTCTTTTCTCATTCATTTTTTCCTGAAAATCCATGCATTTGTTTTCTTTATTTTATTTCTAGAATATTCCTAGACTCCTGCGGCCACTTCACCCAGGTCTTTGCTCCAATGTCTCCACCCCACTGCCTTCTCTGCAACTGTCCTGAGGGTGTTAGGGGGACACATGTCTTCTCTACCCTCCTTCATTATTTGTCCCCTTTGCATCCATTGGTAACATTCATCATCACTGACCTTAAGAAATATATTTTTATTCACTTGCTGGAATTTTTCACCCTTCTGCTTAGTGGAGAGTACGCGGATTGATGGGACTTTATGTCCATCTTACTCGGCGCTTACCCCCATGTCTAGAGACATGCCTCAGACATCTTAGAGCTTGATAATCACTTGGAGAATGTCTAAATGAACGAATGAGTGAGTGATTAAACAGACTGGTTGGAAAGAGGAAGAGGGATAAGACCGTTAGAAGGAGAGGGAGAGAGGATTATTTTAACTCCCTGTGCCAGCTTCTCCAGAAAGCTTTCCTAACTTCCAGTCACGTCACCTTACTCTGTCTGCCCATGCAAGTCATGTGGCATTTATCTCACCTTGTAGTTTGGACGGATTTAGACTGTGGTCCTCCTGAGAACAGGAGCCTGCCCCAGTCACCTGTTCACCCCGGCGCCTAACCCAGGTCCTGCCAGACAACAGGCTCTCATCGCTGTGGAGTTGAATTCAACCCACACTGGCTACCACGACGCTGAGTGCAAATGTCTTTAGCCTGCTTGCTGGCCCAGTCACTGTTGCCGAAACAAATCAGATTTTTTAATTATCGACCAAAAGTCTAGATGGAATGAAGCGTTTTTCAGGGCAATTTTCGTCATTAAAATAAAGCATCCTGAGAGCAAAGTAGAAATGATTATCCAGCCATCGTCCTTGAAGGGAGGAACAAAATATAACAATCTCCGTAAGCCCTCCCGTAAGACAATACTAGTGATTAGAGAGTGTGCTCTGTAAATACACAAATGTTACATGAACGAATTTTAAAAAAAGATTTTAAAAAAATTGTCCTTTTATTGTCTTTTTCCTAATTTGCAAATGGATTCTAAGGATGATCTCTAAAACCCTCCCAGCTATACATTTAAAAAAAAAAAAAAAACAAAAAAACCCTAGCTTCTTTTAAGAAGAGACAGGTAATCAGGTAATCCCAAGGGCAAAAAAACCAATGGAACACGGTAGGGGATGTCAGTGCTTGGTGGCGAGTGTGGCCAACAGCCTCCCAAAGATCGTGGCTAGCTGTAAAGTCACACACAATGCAATTGTTAGGGGGGGAAAGGCTGTCCTAAAGCTCATTCCATACAGGCTTCGTGGACGCCACCCCCAAAGCCAAAGACACTGGGAACTCCAAATCCCATCCCCACCCAAGGGAAGGTGGCTGGGACCTGAGGGTGGGGTGAAGCAGCCAAGTGAGTATAAAGACAGACACGTGGGCTTTTTTTTGGGGGGGTTGTCCACCATTTTGGCTCCCTGCCAGCTCGCAGCGTCCGGCCAGCTCTGAGAGTGACTTTGGGTTTCCAGGTCAGCGGATCTGGTAGGACGCATTAAAGACTTTATTTCCCTATTTTCTCCCTGAGTTGTCCATTTTCCTTATTTCCTTTTCCCTTGTAAATAAACCTTTTATGAACCTTTTGTGTGTGTCTGTAGTGGAGTATTCGTAAGTCCCTTGTAAGCGCGGGTGAGGACCCACAGCCAGGCAACCCGTTCAATATCGGGGCTGCCCTATAACACTATCGCTAACAAAACAGAAGTGCAAGCTGCAGGAAGCGTCCCTCCAGGCCTAAGGTAGTCTGAGCTGCTCTGCCTTTTGCATCCTTTGCTGCAGATGTTGCTAGAAAATCAGGAACCAAGTCCACTGAACATCTGCTGACACCTGCAGAGGCCAGGAGGACGCCGGCCCCGGCAATCACTGCCTGCCCTGACCAGGAGCTGCAGGCCGGGGTGACACGGTCCTCCCCAGCAGAGGGGAAGCTGTGCGGGAACAGGGGAAGCCTGGCTTGGGCGGACAGAGAAAGCGGGAGGAGGAAGAGGAAAGGACCAGACAGAGCGGGAGGCCCGTGTGCCCTTTCAGTCACGACTGTTGGCCAAGTGGAAAAGTACCCAGCCCTCGGGAGGCTCCATTGTGCGCTTCTCAGAATCGTCTCTGCAAAGGGGTGGAACGAAGAGGCCACCTCGCTGGCGCAGGTCCGAGCCCCGTCCCTCTGTCCTGCACAAGCCCAGCGCCCCGGCTGGTGCAGGTGGGGGCGGGGGTGGCGCCCCGAATGCCCCGAGGAGGTCGCACACAGTCAGGGCTCGCCCGCGCCCTTTTCAAGGGAAACCGAGGCAGGTGCCTAGAGGCTTCCACCTCCCACGCCTCCTCTTCCTTTCCGGGGTCTGGTCGGCAGACAGCGTGGCCCCCGTGGACTGCTGCTGGCCGGGGCCGCGGGCGCCCCCACTGCAGGCCACCCCTCAGCCCTGGGTGCTGGGCTGGGAGGGAGGCAGGGGCCAGCGCTGCTGGGTGCACACCCCGTGGGCAGCAGAGCCAGGGCTGCACCCACCTCCTCCAGGCAACGAGCTCGCCAGGTGGAAAGGAAACTGCAGGGTCCCCAAAACCCCTCCGGGGGACCAGCTCAGGAGGCTGGCGTTCTTATGAAAGGGAAGGTGGCAGGCTGGGCCCAGCCGTGGGGGGTGCGCTGGGGTGGGGGTGCCCAGCCCCTGGGGAGGCTGCTTAGCGTCCCCCAGGCTCCGCCTCTGCATCTGAAGGAAACAGCCATAGCACCCCCCTGGGCTGTGCTGCGGGGTTACATAAGACCCGGCCTGTGTGTCACCAGCAGGCTGCTTGGCGCTGCAGGGCTGGGAACACAAGGGAGTCATTGTTCGGTGACTGACAGGGACCTGCGCCGCAGGGATCGCGGGCCTCCCAGGATGTGCGGCCACCACCACCACCGCAGGGGCCAGGCCGGCCAGGCCTGTGAGGCGCCCAGCGCGGGAGGCACGCCTCCCGGCTCTCACCGAGTGTCCCCGAGATTGGCACTAATCCTGACTGCGAAAGGAGGAAGGTGCTGCTCTGGGCCCCAGGGCAGGGCAGGCTTAGCTGGCTGGCTCTGGCCCAGTTCCTTCTGGCCCACAAGCCGGGCACAAGCACAGGCGTGCAGGGGTTCTTCCTGGCACCCCTGCGGTCAAGAGGGGTGGGGCTCTCGGCAGGGAGAGTCGGGAGCGCACCTGTATAACCCTCTCGGGGTCAGCACAGCCCCCCATTCTTGTACTCTGCTCCTGTTTCACAGCATCCTGCGTTGGCCCTGCACGCCGTCTGCCCCAGGGTCCTTGGCCCCTATCGCTCCCCTTCTCTCTAGTGGACTGAGCTCCATTTGGGGTGATGGAGGTGTGGTGAGCAGCCAGGGCCGGTGGGTGACGAGGCCAGAGCAATGAACAGATTTGCCAAGAGTGAGCCAGTTCCCCCTGCGAGGGCAGAGGCCCCCTCCCGGCAGTGTCAGGTACCAGGCCCCGGCTGGGGTGCTCCCTGCTCCCAGGGGTACAGGGTGGTGCGGGGGAGGGTCCGAGGGCTGCATGCAGAATCCCAGGAGGACCCACCGCTGCTCCCAACACCCTCCCCTGCAGCTATCCTCTCTTCTCCCCCTTCACCGGGTCCTCTCCTGCAGCCACACCCCCGCTGCTCCCCCAGGCATGCCAGAGGAAGGGCCCCCAATCTCCAGGTCACTGTGCATTTACCTTTGTCCTTTGGGGACCATGGTCTGAACCCCCTTCCCCAAGCCCGCTCACTGGGAGGCAGAGGCGCTGCCTGAGTCCTCGCCCTCTGGTGCTGAATGAGGCACCCAGCGCACCCCACAAATGCACATAGACTTGAAGGGGAGCCAAGGTGGCCACTGATTTTGCAGGTCCCTCCTGCCGAGCTGAGGAACTCAGGGTCACAGACGTACTTCAATCGCCAGTGCCCGGGGCCGCGGGGCCTGCGATGGCGGCTGCTCTGGGTTCCTGCTGGATTCTGGCCTGAGAACCCCCCAGTAGCTTTTCGTTCTTGAGTGCTTTTTAATAGGTGGGTTGTTTTTTTTTCTTTTTAAAATCTCATTCGGCTTTTTAAATTGTCCTCACTGGGACAGTTGGTAGGATGTTCCCGTCAGTAACGTTTTCAGTCCAGCTTGACAGATGATAAAACGTGGAAGGGGCCTTCCTGGTGGCACAAGGGGTTAAGATGCAACCTATGAAGCTGTCCACAGCCTCTGCAGCACGAGTTCGATCACCCAGCCGGCCAGGGAGCTACCCACATGGCACGGCAGACCTCTCCTGACTCGCCCGCTGCTCCCCTCAGCAGTGTACTTCATCAGTCTGCCTGTTCTGCTCCCCACTCTGTCTCTGGTGGATCCTCTCACCCCCACACCTCTGGCCTGTACCCCAGCTCTTGTATGCATGAATAAATAAATCTTTAAAAAAAAAAAACAAAAACATGGATGTTCCCAGAGTCGCTCACATCCCCATTTTCCTATGAAAGTATTTCCCCTTTTCGTCCTCTCAACCCTTCTCCTTAAATCCCACTCTCCCCCCACCCCAGTCTTTATGCCAGGAGCGTCACTTCCAATTTCACGGATCAGAAAAGAAATCCCACCTCCCACCGCGCTCTCCCGTGGGCTCTGAGAAATAAACTCCCTCAGACACGCCTGCCCTGCGCTGCCCCCACCCGGCCGCCGCCCAGGCCCAGGGCCTCCCCACACCAAACTCCCCTCCCTGAGGGACGGTTCCCGGGCAGAGCGTGGACATGGGCCACATGTGTCAGCAGCGGCTGCCGGCAGAGCTGCCCGGGTGTCCCCAGCCCTGCGCCCGGCGACCCCCTGCGCCCACGCTCCCGCAGCAACACTCTCAAGAGCTGCTGACACCCGGCCAGCGCGCCCCTCTCGTTTCTTCTTGGGTGTTTCCGGAGCTGGCTCTTGTCTCCGCGCCTGTCATTTTGCAGGACGCTTTTTGTCAAGGTCGCCAGGGCTGTCCACGCCGCCCAGGCCCAAGGCCAGTTCTCAGCAGTCATTGCTCGCCGCCCACCCGCGCGGGGGCTGTGCCCTCCTGGCTTCGCCACCTCTTCACAGAGTTTCCGGTTCTCTCCCACGACGCCGGCTTCTCCTCCCTCAGACCTTTCCACCCTGGACGTCTCTCAGCCCTGGGATGATTTCTTTTCTCTCTCTCTCTCTCTCTCTCAAGGGACCCAAGTCTAAGCAGCAAGAGAACGTGACTGACCACAGCTCTGTGTCCACGCAGACGCCCCTGAGCTGCAGGCCTCACAGCCACGTGTCCCTTCATGTCCACTCGCTGGCCAGCAGGAGCTGCAGAGTGCACACGGTCAAGAGCACTTTCTAATCACAGCCCCTCCGAAATCTCGAGGCTGTTGATCCTACAGGAGCTGCGGTGATGACCTTGACGTCCCTTTTTTGTAGTCACAGCCAACCTGGAAATGAATCACATCAGTTTTACCTTCAAAATCTAGACCTGTCCACTGTCCCTGCCACGGGCCTAGGTCACCATCATTGCTCACTGGGATTGTTTCAGCAGCCACCGCGCCGGTCTCCCAACCACCCGCCCTCCACACAGAAGCCAGCGTGACCCTTTAAGGACACCGAGCAGGTCACCCTCACCCGTGGCCAGTCTTCCAGGGGCTTCTATTTGGCTCAGGGCAAACGCCACAAGGTCTCAGGCGGCTGGGCCTTGCGACCTCTCTGGTCACACTGTGCGAAGTAACACACTGTGTGACTGGAAGGGCTGGGTGCCCTGAGCTACGGTCTCCGCTTTGCTGTGTACCTTCCATGTGCTGCTTCCTTTTTCTAGAATGTCTTGCCCATTTGTTGCAGCTGTGGTCAACAAACTTCTCATTCCTCAAGTTTCAGTCCAGGATGTCCTCTTGGAAAGCTCTAGTTAGGCTGGTTTAACTTCCTTTCCACTCTCTCTCCCCACCAACTGGCTCTGTCGACTCCAGAGGTGCTCGGGCAGCCCCAGCCGCGTCCTGGCAGAGATGAGCTCAGTCCCTTGCTTCACGGCAGGGGAAACTGCGGGGCTCCCCTCAGTCACCACGCGGCCGTCACATGTCCCTGCCTTCCATCCACCAGCAGTTTCTCTCTTTAAGCGCCAATAGCATTTACAACACCCTGTCCTGGGGGACATGATGCCAGGCTGCCCGCTCGCCCCCTGCCACCCCAGAAGCCCCGTGAGTCAGCTGCCATCATTGATGGCCACTCTGGTGCCTGGCCCAGCTCCCGGCACACAGGGGCTGAGTGACGGTGTGAGGAAGTCACTCCAAAAGACTTGGTACCAGGAAGCTCATTCTTGGTCAGGAACCAAAACTGATACTGAGAGAAACTGAGGGGACCCCAAACTGTTGATGGGGAAAACCCATGTTGCCTGTTCTAGGGGTTTACACCACTAGCACACACAAAGGGGCCGCGAGTGAGTGCACAGATTTTGAGGGGGGGTGGGAGGTGTGAGGGGCAAGAGGATGAGTAAAGGATTTCCAGGTACAGACCGCTGCCCTCCCATCCGTTCATGAGCAAACAGCCAGCAAACAGCCCGGAGCGGAGTGGGCAAAAGCAAAAGCAAAGCTGCCAGGAGCCCAGACACATGCTAGCCAGAGGCCAGGCGGGACCCAGAGGTTGGGGAGAGAAGCAGCCTGAAGTTCACCACGTGCCGTCCAAGCTGGATGATCCCCACGAGGCCAAGATGACGGTCGCCATGGTCTTGAAGAGAGACAGATCCAGGCCCCTGTTCCAAGCGCTGAAGGTGGGGGGAGGCGAGACCCACCTGTGCTCAGTCTCTGAGGGGTCCATGTGGCCACTCAGCTCCACCCTCGTCCCCGCAGATTCTGTCCCGTTCAGGAAGCGGGGTTCAGGGCTTGCTGGGAGATGGGGTCGGCTGTCAGAGGCATGGAATGAGCCAGGGCGCCTCACTCACGGCTGAGCTCCCGGGGGCCACCTCCCTGGCCGACTGCCGCAGGGTTGTAGACATGCCCGTGGCCGATTCCCACCTACCTTGTACAATGTCGTTCGAAACACTATTCCACAAAGCCATTGTCCTACCTGAGCTAAAATCATTTGTGTGGATCAAATGAGAATTTTTCAATGGTTTCCATCTTCTAAAACTCTTACCTACTAGTTCAAACCCTTTTTTATTTATTTTATTTTAACATTTATCATTTTTTACATTTTTTAGACAATATTTGTTTCCCCCCACCCCCTCAGATTGAGTCCCCACAGAATTTCCTTCCCCAAGGCACCCGTGCACCATCACCACAGTCCCCTGAGTTCAAACCCTTTTTTTTTTTAAGATTTATTTATTTATTTATTGATTGATTGATTTATACATACATTCATACAAGCACTGGGTACAGCCAGAAGCGCGGGAGGGTGAGAGAATTCACCAGAGCCAGAGCGGGGAGCAGAGCAGGCAGAAGGACCGAAGGACACTGCTGAGGGGAGCAGCGGGCGGCAGGAGAGGTCTGCGCGCCATGTGGGACCCTCCTCCGGTGGCCGGGGAGCAGCCGGGGATCGAACCAGCGCTGCAGAGATCGCGGGCAGCTTCGCAACCCAGCGCTCAACCTCTGCGCCACCAGGGAGGCCCAGTTCAAACCCTTTTTAAAGAAGGGAGCTCATAGTTGGAAGGAAACTGAAAAGTCTCCTTTAGGTGATGCTTGTTTTCTGTTTGGCAAACATTTCTGTGCTGAGCTGGTTTGAGCGGGGCGAGTGCCCAGGACAGATAGAACCCCAAGTGGTGGCTGCCGTCGATCACGGGATCGCCCAAGTAGCCAGGCCCTGAGGCACCCTCTGCGAGCCAACATCGGGTGGACTGAGCAGCTTAGGCCTCCCCTTCCTAGTCTCCCGCGTTTCCATCAGGTGAAGATTCAAAATTAAGGAGATGAATGAACACTTGGGGTGCTCGCCCCCTGGCGGCAGGCACTGCTGACTTCCTTCTGCGGACCTGTTTCTGAATCCTGCGCTCGCCTTGGTTCTCTCTGGAGTCACCAGGAGTGTTGCTGAATATTTTTAAAAGTTAATTCCAGGGAAGTGTCTTAAGCTCCTTCTAAATACTATTCATTTTTCCGTACCTCAAGGGCTCTATGGTATTGGAATTTTAGGCTTTCATAAAGGAGGGGCCCTAGGGATTTTGGTGGGTGCCGCTATTGGCCCACCCTGGACCAAGGGCAACACCGTCTTGGGGTGAAAAGGGCTGCGTGAGAGTTTGGGGGAGCAGCACCCCCAGAGTTGGACGGGCTCTTCCCAGTCTTTCCCGCGCGGGCCTCTGGCTGCTGTCACAGAGCCATCTTCCTGCACGTGCCCCGCACCGTGTCCCCACCCCACCTGGATGCGGCCACCTTGGGCTACAAGTCCCGGTGGGCCCTGGGGACGTCAGGGGCAGGGAGCGCCTGGGAACAAGGAGCAAAGGGGAGGGGACCAGGGGACACGGAAGGCAGGTGAGCTCCGGGCAGGAGGCTCTCACTCCCGCAGCCTGTCTCACACGGTGGCACTGCACGGAGGGGGACGCGCAGAGACCCCTGGAAGAGACGCGTGGGTGTTATCCTGAGGTGATTTTCCTTCTGTCCCAGCTTTCTGGGACCTGCTTCAGAACCCCTTTGCTGTGGTTCCCCACCAGGAGGTGCCTGTGGTTAAGATTTCAGGCATCAGCAGTCCCACTTCAAGCCAATCCTGCTTTTTGCCCATGAGGGGAAGGGTGATTTGGGGTGTTTTATTTGGGGTCTGTACCTGGAAACTTTGGGTGAAAATATCCGTCCATTCCTGCCCCCTCAATGGACACTAATTCTATCAAAGATCTAGCCCACCCAGAGTCTGCTTTACTTGCGCAGTGGATGGCAGCTCCGGTTTGATTTTTGATTGTTAACTAAGGTAGCACTGTGGTATCCCCTAGAGGTCTTACCCTCACAGTGCACCCACCAACTCGCCCACACGCCACAACCACGGGGGCAGAGCTGAGGCATTTGGTAATTAAAAAGTTAAACTGCTGGGCTCCTGGCATTTAAGCTGCTGGCACTTTGGGGGCTGAACTGCAGGCACGTTAGCATTTGTGTGGCTGGGGCGTCAGCAGGTGCACAGCTGGTGAGGTGGGGCGTCTGGAGGTGCTGCCTGACTGTACACAGCTTCAGCGTGGATCTGAGGCTCTGCTCAGCGGACACTAGCTGGGGGAGGGCGGCCTGGCCACGAGCCAGTCTGTGATGATCCTCACAGTGCTCACTTTCCTCATTCCCCGCACACATCAGCCCTGTCATTGCTTTGCATGTGTCTGCTTTTGTGTTGTGTCCTGCAGTCGTAAGCACAGTTGAGGACCCACCCACTGGGCGAACCATGGTCCCCCCAGGTTTGCTGTGTCAACAGACTCAATCACTGTCTACAGTCTAATCCTGTTTTTCAAGCCCACTAGGCCTACTTTTGCCCAAGTATTACTAAAGCAGGGTCGGGTGAGATTTTAATGTGGCAGAATGAGATCAAGGGATTGAGGTGACTGTTCAGCTTGAAGATCTGAGAGTCCGGACTAGACAAAGTCTCAGCGGTGCAAGCACAGTAATGCAATCAGGTGGACACAGAGTTTTTCTTAAATCAGACAGAGTAAGAACCGCCACTGAAGCAAGCTTTCCGTAACTTCAAGTTGAACCAAGAGAAATCCTGTCTGGATGTGGACCCTGAACACGGACCGTAAAAGCCAGTTGTTTTGTAACTAGGGAGACTGGACTGCGTTGTCACCAGTCAGTACAAATGAAGGACAAAAAATTTCACTTAAAGAACATCTTTATTTGATCTTTGATACACGATATTACCTTTAATTTGTAAAAACTACACAGAGAGAAAATGACTGGAGATCAGTTCAGGAGCAGCCAGTGGGTACCGAGTTAGGAGCTCACACTCACCCCGCTATTAGTTTAGGGAGCAATTGAATCTGGGACCAGTGAGACTGAAGAATGTCATTTCGATGTCCACATACAGTAATTAAATCTGGGGATATTTTAATGAATCCAACAATAATTCAAAGTTTTCCAAAAAATAAATGTTCCCGAGAAAGCTGAGCTTCTCTCCAGGGAGCTTTCCGGCGTGCAGCGTGTAACATTCAAGTAGCTGCAAGGCACGGCCGTTATCTAAAGGCCTCTGCACACCAGCACGTGTGTGTGTGTGTGTGTGTTTGTGTGTAATCACATTCACACTGAGTTGAAACCACCCGGATGGCGTGGCAGACCTGGAAAGGCAGCTCATTTATATGCGCTCCCTCTCCCACCCTAAACACAGGACCCCCCTCCTCGAGAATCTCCCCCGACAGTGACATATTTCATAAACTTAGTGAAAAAATCATTCTCAGGATGGGTGCATTGCAACGTACCAACTAGTGAGAAGATGCTGTGTACTTTCAGGGATAATCTCACGAGTTCTGTGGGCGCAAACCAATTTTAAAATGGCTTAGTTGTTAAACGGTGAAAATAAAAGTTTGAGGAAAGCTTTCATTCCAACATGATTCATGGGGACATTCTGAAACACTGCCACTGACTTGTGAAGGGTGTGAGAGGTGAGGTGCGCAAGAAGAGAGGAAGGAAAACTGCTCTCTGCACTTCTCCAGATTTGGACTGTCCTCCAGGGAAGGAGGGCCGTGACTTTGTGCCGTCTGAAAGGTGACTGCCCACCAGCAAGTGAGGCACAGAACCTATTCTCTGCCGCTTAAAATTTTACAAAGATTCAGTTTCTACAGCACAAAGGTCAGGCATCCTGTCATATTCTTGTCATAGGACTCGGAGTGTTCAAGTGCAGGGATTTTGTAGCCGCAGCAACCCAGAGTCCTGGTCCAAGGGTCAGTGAGCAGGCAGCGCTCGGACAGCGTATTCAGATACCACTTGAGCATGACACTGAGACCCTTCTTTTTCCATGAGGACTCTGGAACTGCCTTACAATGTGACTACTGGCTGACAGCACACACCGGGAACAGAAAAATGTGCCTCTTTCATGAGTCCTATCACCCTGAAACCCGAAGAGACTCTAGAAGGGCAGTTTCCATTTTGAAGACAACAAAATCTATAGTTTAGGTTACACAGACACATACAATCATACACACACATAGCTTTTTTGCTTTAAAAGGTGAATTATGTAATTCAAAACACAGAGAAGCAGCAGAGATTACAGGGTCTTACATAAATTAAACTGGAGACCAAAAGTTAACAATTATGACTCATGAGCCAAATGCAGCCTGCCATGGTTTTATAAATAAAGTTTTATTGGAACACAGCTACACTCCTTCATTTACATATTGTCTATACTTGTTTCCATTTTTCAACAGCAGAACTGAGTAGCAGAGAGAGACTGTATGGCTCACAAAGTCTAAAATATTTATAATCTGACCCTTACAGAAACGCTTGTTGACTCAATACAGACAGTATATATGTATATCTCCATGGTGATCTGAAAGAGCTGAAGTAACAGAAAATCATCTTCACCAATGTTATTGACTGAACCAGAATAAGTGCATTAAAGTATCTCCAAATCATGTTTGGTAACTCAAATATTCTGCTTAGAATTTGTGCAGCCAAAACCGGTTAACAATTAATTGTTCCTTACTTATTAACACAGACAGTAATAAAATTTCCATGTATAATTTATGTATATATCTATGTAAAGAGTAGATAAGACAAGCTAGCCAACTGGAGGGTAAGAAAACCTAAAGAAAAATAAGAACTCAAAATCCTCTATCTAGAAACTGTTATTTGGAACTTAGAAATATTTTAGTATATTTGTCTTTATACTTAACAGCATGGGGACATTAGCAGGACTCATAGCAGAGCAAAAACAATTGACAACTGCAAACTTTTCCCATGAATTATGTGCCCCAATTTTTTGAATATAAAATAACCAGCACTTCTATAAATCATTAATTTCTAATTAGTACTTAGAGTGAGACAGTAAAAGAATGCTTTTTCTCTCTAAAGTAAATATTTTAGTTAAGCTTGCATGAGAAATCAAGTATTTGACAGTTTCCATGAGACTTTAGTTATCGACTGCAACTATCGCTGTTAGTATGATACAGTAACACTTTGCTTAAAATATATTATAAACCATCTCTTTTCCTCTTTAATTTAAATGAAATATAAAATTAAGGATTTTGTCACATGACGCATACTAGAAACATTTAAAATGGTATGGACTACTCTTCTACCAAAAATGCCACTGGAATCATAAAATGTGAGAGTGCCCAGCACGACGGTTGGCACGTCAGGTACTCCGTGTTTGTTCACTCGTTCTGATTCACTCACACATTCATGCACAGAAATCCAGGCTTGAGGAGAAACTGCATAATGAGGACGGCAAGCACAACCTTTTATGAACAAATGCGTAGTTTTGACAAAGACTTTGGCAATGGAGAGTGGGGATGAGAAGTTCAGGAGCAAAATCTTCAACTGCTTGGTTAAAGTTTACCAAGTGAAGTCCTAGGTTACCCCAGATAACAGCAGAGAGAACCAGGGTCCATATTCCACAAGAGGAACTCATTCCTTCAATGCCCAGGCCTTATTTCTACATATAAAATAGAAACATCTACTCCAAGACAAGAACAAGTCAGAGTCAGAGAGGTAAAACAGCAAACACGTGTGACCCACCAGAAAGCAAGAATCCTCTGACCGGGGACTGATTTTTCTGCAGAGACTTCTTTTTGGTTAGGGCCGCATTTCCTTGGCTTTAATGACTTTATACTGGTTGAATAAAAAAAAAAAAAAAACAAAGAAAAATCTGGTTTGAACCAAACTGTGATTCTAAGAGACAGAAACATCTGAGAGAGAGAGAGGAGCTCTGAGTCTCCACTGTCTTCCGCCAGGGAACCCCTCATCTACCTGCTCTGCATATTTGTGCCCAAAGCACAGTGATGTGTCAGAGCTTTGAGGAGGCATCCAGAAAGGGGCATTTCTAGGCCTTCTGTATTTAACACGAAGTGGTCTACAAAATGCAAGCGACTATAAAGAACAGAAGAAAGAACTCTCTTGGAAACTAAACAGAGCATGGGATAAGGACTGAAACTGGAGGAAACGATTTTAAAAATTTCTAACAAAAATAAAACATGACACCAGCAAGTCATTTGTAGCTGACTTTAATTGCCTTTGGTATTCAGAGAAGGAAAAAAAAAAAAAAATGGAAGCATTGCTGGAACTCTAGTCTCACCACCATAAGGAAGTGGGGAGCAGTGAAGCAGCCTCTTTACCTCTTCACTGTTCCCCGCAAGCCATGGGCTTGCGTCAAAACTGGCCAGACTTGTATGCGTCTCTGCTGTTTCCTAAGCCCCAGTCACTGGAGAAAAATATAAACAGAGCCCTTGTGGTGGGGTTCTGTCTTTTCATTCCTTGACAAGTTTTTGGGAGAAGCAAGGACACCCCTTTATTCTGTGTTCTCCCGGACAGAGGGGGGGATTCACTGCCCCCTCTGGAGCTGTTCTGTGTCTTCGCCAACTCAAGTTTTTCACTTGTGCTATTTCAGGACTAGCATCAATGCTTTTTTGGGCGCCAAATACTTTCGCTTTCCCTCCCAAAGTTACAATCATGTCCCCATCACATTTAAAATTTCTAATTTTTCAAGTAGTAAAAGATATTACAATTTCAAAATATGTGCTAAAATTTAATGTTATTAAAGACTCAATGCAACTGACTCTACACCTTTTTCTATGTATCCTGGAAAATCATGAGTGGTTACCGTTAATGGGTCATTTGCTGTGCTATGAGCAGTTTGACAATTTCTGGTGTAAGAGGATCACCCTTAGAAAATATTTGATTACATTTATTTATTAAATCTTTCCCCAATTTAAACCTACTACATGCTAATGTAAGGTTAAAAAGAAAAGCTATCAAAATAAGTAAATAAGCCACTGGAATTCCAAAGTAGGCTTCCTGGCACATTGTTTCATGAAATCTTCAAATTCAGGGTAAATATTAGGCTAATTATACTACTCCCAACTTTTATTGTCCATGGAAGCTGCATGTATTAAGTGTAAAGCAGAAAAAGACATCTCATACGGAGACAAAACCTCAAGGGACAGAAAACGCATATAGTGTTAGATATTTATCTTACAATATAATTCTTGATAAAATTTAAGTTCTTCCACCAAAATATAAAGAAATAGCAGTTTCTTTAAAAATAATATTGTAAAATTTACTGATGGTAAGAGAAAGTCCTTCAGATAGACCCAGATTTAGTGTAATAGGATCAATCATATCAATATTTTACCACTAAAAATTATTTTGAAGCATTGTGATTCTTTGGATTTCTATAAATATTCTTGGAGAAAATAAAAGTTGAATTTATTTTCTACATAAAATATTTGTGAAAAGCTCACTCATCTGATAATAAATAAGGGATCTCCTGTCCCCATTCCAGATATAATATTTAAGGAAGTTTCACTGTATTTTATTTTTTATTTCATAAGTTATAAAAGTAATTTGGCTCATCAAGGTAAATTGAAAGTTGCATAAGAGTATAATGAATTTTGCCAAGCCACATAAATAAAGTTGTACACTGAGGGACTCTAAGTTGATAATGAGGTTAAAGTGGATCAAGTTTACTTGGTAGATGTGCTGATCTGGAAAAAAAAATCTCCTACCAGCAAAACCAAGGCTTTCTCTTAGAACAGGCTTCAAGGCAACAAACTGCGGCATTTCCCCCACTTTTTGTCATGCTATCGACACTGGACTGAACATCATGCACAAAGTCCCAAACCCAGGCTCGGAAGTAACGGTTCCAATGAGGAGCGGATTCAGAGATTCCACGTGGAGACATGACTTGAAGAGTAATCTTTGTTACACCATGCCCCCAGAGACATGGAATCTAACCAAGAAATTTCAACGAAGTAGATTGGGACCTGAAATGGCTGCCAGTCTGGTCATCCAGGGAAGTGGAAATTCAGATAGGGACAGGTACTTCTCTCTCTTTTTTGAGTCTTCCTGCTGCTGATGCAGTCATTCTGTTCTTTTACTCGTGTTTATTTTAGTTCATTCCGTTACTAAAAATGGAGAGAAAGGGGGCAAACAAGGTGTACGTATTTGATTTGAAAGCTGCTTCCCATGGGCGGAAGCAGCTATATACTTGGTTCGAAAGGCCATCTCTAACTTCCGTAAGATGCTCCACATTCTCGGCTTATTCTTAGGCAGTCTAGCCTCCAGACTCCAGAACTCTTAAAAAATAAAATAGTATTAACAGGCATAATTTTTCATGTGACGATCTCGTTAAGAATCAAAGTACATCAAGTTTCTGTCTTACACATACCGGATTATTATGTTTTGGTCAGGTATAAAATGGAATCATTTCAAAGTTGAGATATCTACAAGCTGAAAAGTTTCGTGGGGAATAGTCACATTTCACCCTGCATTGTTGACTTAAGAGGTCCAGGTCTTCAAAAGCCCCCTCTCCAGACTAATTTCTGTAATGGTCCATGTAAACAAAACACAGGAGAGAATGGTCTTTCTGGAGCTGTTTTCATCGAACAGCAGGATTTCCTGAAAGTGTGGCATTGGCTAAATGTAACACAGGCAGAGGATGAGCCTCTGTATTAAACACCCAGTGGTCTAAAGGTAAAAGGTCATCACCAGAGAACAGCAGATATAAATATCTGAAAATAAAAGAGGGGTGGGGGAAAGAGCTTCAATTAGAATTCAACAAGGCCATCGAGTGATCTCAGTTATAACATCAGAGGAAACAACTTATTTGGAGGTTTCATGAAAAAACATATATAAGAAAATGAACTCTACTCACTCAAATGATCTAAAACACAAAAACAAAAACAAAGAAAATCCAGTAAGATGTACAGAGCATTAAGAAAATCCAGTAGGACTGCTGAAATAAGAAGATGTTTAAAAATTCCACACACAGATGTAAAGTACATAAAACAATGATGTTCTAAAAAGTGGCATACAATAAATTCATAATTTTCAAAGGATTTCTTTTAAAAATAATATACTATACCAATCATGTTTTGGCAACTTCAGAGCTCACAGTATAACCTGACATTAATAATTACGTTTACTAATGAACACTGACAGAAATAATAACATTGTTTTCACAAAGCAAATTTATGCATTCCTAATACTTCAGTAGTCTTCACGCTTCTTGGAGCAGGTACTGCCAGCTGCTAACTAAAGGTTTAAGGAACATTACAGATTCACAGCAGGTTTACTACTTTGTTAACTGCTCTTAAGGGACAGTAACATCATTCTTATGAAAGCAAGGATTCCTGATATCTCCAGGATCACCGTAAGTCAGAGTGATAATTTAGAAGTGTAAATGATAGAATTAATACACACAATGATTCTTACCTATAATGTTGGGCAAATTGCAATCTGAATTCTATTAGCGAGTCATTAAAGTGAGCATCAAAAATACAAGTATATAGTCAGGAAATCTGGGTTCTAGTTCTTGGTATTAGCAATAACCCCCTGGGCCATGATAGGTCTCAGTGGAGAATTCCTTTACAGATTTAACTTAAATTTCATTATTTAAAAAACAGGCATGCTAATATCATTTGATTACAGTCATTGTAGGGATGATAGAGTAAAAATGTACTGAGGTAAAATGGGAATTACGTGACTCTACAACTGGTAAAACTGGAATGGAAAATAACAGGTCAATCTTACTCCTTGACCTTAGGCCCCGATACCTGCTTGATTTTATTTACCAGGTTACAAGCAGAAAAGCTGGAATTGATTAAAAAAAAAAACAAAAACCAAAAAACCGGACTGGACTAACAAGAGACTCCGCTTGGTGGCTCACTGTACAGAGGCCAGAACGTATGCTCTTGGCAATCTGAGCAAGAGTATCTCTAAGGAGCGGTGTTCTAGGCAATTCCACATCTCTCAGTTAAATACGGACTAACAGCTTGAGCTTACTCTAGCTTCATCACTTCCTGGGAGATAAGTCAGTGAAGGCCTAGGGAGAGGAGTTTCCAGGAAGGTGAGTCCTTGCACGTAACCACAAATGCTATGAAAATCAGTAAGATAGTGTGAAAGTTTTAGATAACTGAATGCGGTATTTTTAAACCTTCATTTTAGAAAAGTATCTTAAATATACTATAGCGGAACTGACCTGCACACCCCAGACCTCCAATTCAAAGCTCAAAGTCTCAGAATGTGATCTTATTTGGAAATGAGTCTGTAGATATAAATTAATAAAGGATCTAAAGATTAAAATAACCTAGTATTTAACAGTGGTCCCTAAATCTAATGACTGGGGTCTTTTCAAGAGAAATAAGAGATCTGCCACAAAGACACACAGGGAAGGTGTTCATATAAACATGAAGGCAAAGATTGAAGTTATGTCACCATAAGCCAAGAAACATCTTCAGAAGAAGCTGACTTCTCGCTGAGAGAGAATAAATTTCTGTTATGACACCAAATTTGTGATGATCTGATCATTATAGCAGCCCTAGGAAACTAACACAACTTCCACCCCTCCCCTCCAGAAGACCCCTAGTCCTTTGTGTTTGTGCATGAGTCTTGAGGACTAGTATATTCTTTTCACACAACCACTGATGCTAATGTCCAGTGTCCTGTGGACAAGTGTTACAATTCTAAAAGGGCTTGTACGAAGAACTAAAACTCTTCAGAAAAACAGATTTGAAAAACAATTTACTTGAAACTTTCACCTGTGCTTCTAATATTAAACATCATCTTTGGAATGAACTGATTAGAAATGAAATGAAATAGAAGACATTCATTGGAAATTATATTCAAAAATGTACACTTATATCTGCCTTGCCCCAGAGCAAGATTTTTGTCACAAACTTAGCTCTTCAGTTCTATCTTCACCATCTCTGCTTTAAGAAGCACCAAGATTAAAAACATTAAGAAATTTATTTTAGTTCAATAGTAAACAAATTTAATTCCTACTTCTATGACTCCTTTCAGAAGCACATAATAAAGGGATTCTCAAGTGTTACCAGATAGACAATATAGGTCTAGCCATATAACAGATAACTATGCATCAACAGAAAGGAATAAATTACTGACACTTGCAACTACATGGATTAAACTGAAAAATCCCATGCTGAAAAAAATGCCAAACAGAAGAATGAGTGCATACTGTCTGATTTAAATTACATGAGATTCTAGAATAAGCAGTCAATTGTGATAGCAGATATACATTTGGGGTGGGATTGAACTTCCTGCATGGCTAGGATGAAGGGGCCTTCCTAGTGGTACAAGGGGTTAAGTCTCAGCACTATGAAGCTATCCACAGTCACTGCAGCGTGAATTCGATCCCCAGCCAGGGAGCTACCCACATGGCGCAGCAGACCTCTCCTGTCTCACCCGCTGCTCCCCTCAGCAGTGGATTTCAGTCAATCCATCTGCTCTGGCCCTCACTCTGTCTCTGGTGAATCCTCTCACCCTCTTCCACCTCTAGCCTACATCCCAGCTCTTGTATGCATAAATAAATTAATTAAAAAAAAAAAAAAAAGACTAGAATGGAAATGTTCCACAGTAACCAGGGTGGTAATTACCCATGCTTATATATTAGTCAAAATACAATGAAATGTAAAATGAATTTTTAAAGTTAAAAAAAGACTAAAGGAAAAGAAAAATAAACTTTTTATGTGCTGTTGTTACATCAGTATAGTTTGGGTTGTGGCTCCCTCTACTGTAGCAAAAAAAAAAAAAAACTGACAAAGATATTTAAGTATATAGTTATTTTTTTTTAAGATTTATTTATTTATGCATACAAGAGCTGGGGCACAGGCCAGAGATACAGGGGGTGGGGAGGAGGGTGTGTGTATGAGAGAGAGAATCCACCAGAGACAGAGTGGGGAACAGAACAGGCAGACTGACTGAAATACACTGCTGAGGGGAGCAGCGGGTGAGATAGGAGAAGTCTGCTGGGCCATGTGGGTAGCTCCCTGGCCGGGATTGAACTCATGGTTGCAGATAGCTCCATAGGTTGCATCTTAACCCCTTGCACCACCAGGGAGACCCTCCTAATTCAAATGTTAATGTATTTTGACCCACCCATTTTTTCCTAGGAATTTTAATAATACTTAAATTCATACAGGGAACAAAGATAGGCACCACTGCGACACTGTGTATAGCTACAAACAACTAGGACCAACTGACTGACGAAACACACCAGGTACAGGTCAGTGCATCTGCATGTGTCAGTGTGGCAACTTTCCCTAGATAAGGAGTTAAGTGGAAAAATATAAGTCTCAGAACAGTATCTGCAGGGGGAAGTGAAAGCCTAATGAGAGTGTATATATATGTAGTTATGTTAACATATACTCAGGAAACTTCTAAAAGGCTACATCAAGAATAGTTATTTTTAAGAGTGAGAATGGATGAGAAGTAGACAGAAACTCTTTCACTTTTTCTGTCACATACAACTTATTTTGCCATAACCACATTTTTTTTTTGTAATTTCAAAACTAACCGGTATTAAACCCATTATTAACCCTGATTTTTCAAAAGCTGCACAATATAGAGGAGATGTTTGTATAATTCCTTTTACTATGACAAGTGCTACGCTGTGAATTCTGTATAACTGGTTCAACATCCGTTAAGTGTGCTCTAACCTAAACACTATTAAGTACCGAGGATATCATACTTCATGTCAGAATGAGGGCAGTGCCGTGAGGATGGATGAATTCCGCCTGAGTGTTGGAGAGGGCTCACGGAGGCGTGATATCTGAGGCAGGCCTTGAAAAGGTAGTAAGATTCCGTTAGGGGTAAGTAAACAAATGAGGAATTCCATGCAGAATGGACAGCAAGAACAAAGACATGTAAAAATGTACAGTAGGCAGCTAGAGAACACACAGGTGAAGTGGCCAAGCCGGAGATGTGACTGGCAGGACACAAGTAGCACCTCACCTAAACTACTCAGTGTAACAGTGAAGAATATCAACAGTGTGAGAAAATCATTATCTTAGCTCATGCAAAAAGTAAAGATCTATACTATATTTTCAAGCCATATTGACAGGATTACCAGAAAGGTGGATGCAGTATTACTGTGCACTGATGATGAAGTATAATGCACAAATTTCAGGTTGCTATTTGACTACATCTTGAATGCAATGCCCAGTCTAGAAAACAATGGGATTATTTCCAGAGAAGGCAACCAGACTGGTATCAGAGAAATACTACAGAAACATGAAATTTTTAGCCTGGTAAATAAAAGTATCTTTAAATGAACACATAGAAAACTTGCCAAAAGGCGAAACAAAGATCACTGAATGGAATTCACAGTAAAGCAGATCTTAACTCATACAAGAAAGAGCTTCCTAATAATAGGAGCTTTTGAACTAATGAGATTAACAAAAGCATGTTGTAAACAGATGTTTAGCATGAGAATGTCTGTGTGTGGGGCTAAGGGAAGAGTGGTGGTGTTTGCTGAACTGAATGACCTCCAAATTTTTTTGCAGCTCAAAAAAATTCTTTTGATTCCAGTCACAAAGACGGCAACTCAATGTGAGACTAGAGAATATTGCTGCAGTTTATAAAATTTTTGTTCTGATTATAAAAGCAAAAGCAGAACAATTAAAAAATCAAACTAAACCATGCTTTACACATTTAGATGTTGAAATAAATATTAAAATGTTCATTTGTAAGCTTTACATACATACATGCATGTGTGCACTTAATATCCTACTTAATATTATATTGTGAAGAGTCTAGAGTTGCTACTGGTTCCTGAACATCCACTGCGTCTTAATTTAGACATTAACTATTACTTTAGCCATCAACTATTACTGAGTGTATAATATTTAATATAACTCATTTTCATAACAGTCATAAACATCCTGACACATATATAATTTTCCATATTTTGAATATTTCAGATTCTTGCCATATTCTTACATATTTTTCAGGACTTTGCCATTATATTCAAAGTCTGAATTTTAAAATATTGGCAGGAAAAAAGGTGCACACATACACACACACACACACGAGTTCTACACCCCAAAGATTTTCATTACCAGTGAAAACAGACACATTGGAAACACATTGGAAACCTGGTCTCAAGTGTATGTTATTTCTTTTTCTTTTAATAAGAAACTTATTAAAAATACTGTATTTCCAACTAACAAGATTTCTTTTAGCCATTTAATAACAAACATGAACTCCAAAAAACTGGTTCAAACATATCTTAAACATGTACATTTTTCTCAATTTATCAGATCTTCAAATAAATATGCACAGAACTGAGCTGAGATTCAATGTTCAGTTAGACCTAGATTAACTGGTGGATACTGAAGTACAGATATAAAATAACACGCTCCTCTTTCAAAGTTTTTGTTAAAAGGAAATGATTTATGATAGTAATGGTACAAAGTGACAGAACTAACAAGAATCCAAGTGGAAGATACTCATTCAACAATTTAAGGGCCTCTGCTAGAAAACTGCTCCCAGAAGTCTTGGTGTTCCACCTGCTATAATGCTTAGAATTCATTAAACTTACTTGGCTTTGATCACAGTTTTTAATTTCACTCAAACCAATATAAAGACAATTCATAGCGGGAACAAAGCCATTATCAAAGAATGTATTTCTTGTAGGAGAAATGTGGAGAGTGGAATTATTTACCAATTTTTGTAAAACAATCTAGATTCCAAATAAAAGCCTTAAAACAATTTTATGTTAACAAAAACTATTCAGTTTTTTCTTTTTCTTGCATAATTCCTCTGCTCACCTAACAGTAATCAGGTGTAGCACTAGTATGACTAGTATGCACCGGTCTCTGTCTACTCTCAAAGTAATCTCCAGAGTCTCCTGCCCTATTCAGCCTGGACTGGTTATCCTCTCCATCCCCCTCCACGTGTTCCCTTTATTCGCTGTCTTGCCTTTTGGTTTAGACTCAGTTTTGATGAAGCATATTCTACAAACTTCACTGAGAAAGTCAGTGTAGAAGAGTACTTTTGAGACCTTGCCTGGCTAAAGACTTAGAATTCTAAGCTGTAATTAATTCTTATTCCTAATTTTGAATTAACTGCTCCATTGCTTCTAGCTGTCACTGTTATTGACAAGTCTGAGGTCATTCTGATTACAGATCATTTTTCCACTTTTATTCCCCCTCCCTTTGGAAGTTATTAGATCTGTTCTTTACCCCAAGGGTTCTGAAATTTCCTGGCACTGATATACACAGAAACATGGATGGATCCAAAATGAAAAGAATCCAAAGCCCATATATTGTGAATCATATGCCACCTCAAAGTATGAATGCGGAAGTTGAGGACATGCTATTCCAACACACGCCACGGCGGTAAATGAATTTATTCTAAGCTACTTAGAATAGATGCTTGAAAAACAGCCTGTGGAAGGAGAAGCTTTCTCTGAATTTCCCTTTTCTTCCTAAAGACAGCTCCTCTTCAGATGGAACTTGCTGTCAATACACCCCCCCCCCCCAGAAATTCCATCGATCACGGAAGACGGAATCTTATTACAGGAGAGGAGGCTGGACGGCATCGTCACAAATTGTGTCATGAACTATGCTCTCTCCCGTCTCATCTACTAAGGAAGATGCATGCGTCTTTAAAAGACGGGAAAAGCATGGATTCTCCCCTGCTGGCCGACATCCCTGTTAAAATGGTATTTTAACCTTCCCCTGTTAAAATGGTATTTCAGCCTGAATTGTAAGTAGGTCACTTCTTCGAGGCACTCACTTTTTCCCCGGATACCTTCCGTGTATACACAAGGTAAATGTGTTACTTCTTTTTAAAATAAACTTTAAAAACTCATAGTATAACATGCACAAAGAACACGCACAAATCTTGTATGTCCACAGTTTGATAAATATTCCTAACTCAACACTGTCAAACTAATAATTTAACAACGAGGCACCGGAACTCGGACTAAGGGCCTACTGGTATTTGCTGTGGCTTCACCACTAGGGGCTGAGTGAGAACAAGGACATTTTGTTGAGAGAAATTCGCCTACCAGCATCTGTATTTTTCTTGGAGACTAATAACTTTTTCTAGAAAGGAATCCTCCAATCTTGTGTCTGCTTTCAGATGGGTCTAGTTTCCCCAGTCAAGAGTCTCCATGATTTGACCTCTTCAATCAAAAAATCTCTAATCTCATTCATGGTGGAGATAAGGCAAGAGTGGATCTGGGGTCTAACTACTACTTCTATGTACTTAAAAAAAAAAAAACCCTACAGTTTTCAATCTTACCTGCACCTTGGTCCTGGGTCTTTCCTAGCAGTCATCAACTAGCTTTAAATTACTTCTCCTGACACAGGCATTTAGCTTTCTCTACTCTGTTTTCCACATTTAAAAAATCTGCTGACATCTCTTATCTGCTGTCAATTTCTTTTTCATTATTTTTGTCCTTACCCTTTCTATATCATTAGCCCCCTAAACTCATTTCAATGGCTTTCAAGAAAACAGAGGGTAAATGCAAGAGTTCATTCTGCCAAGCTAAGCCTGAACCTCCTTTCCTTTGTTAGATACAGGCACCTTCAAAGGATCAGACATATGTCTCAGTTCCCTTCATCCTCAAAATCTTTCTGAGTTCCAGATCTATATTTGTAAATGGCTCTTGGGAGCAGAGGTCAAAATAACTCATTAACTTTTCTGAAAATCTATTTCTTCTTGTAACTTGGTGTCATAATCATTAAAGTTATCCACACTGGAAATGAATATTATCCCTGATTCTTTCTTCTTATTGAATCTCCATATATCTAATAAGATAATAAGGCTTGTCAATTCCACCATGAAAGCTCTTATTTCATTCTTAATACTCCACTGTCTACATTAGAGTTACTCTCCTGAATACCAGTTCACTGTATTATACCTACTGTCTGGTTTAAACCTACTGTTTAAACCACTGTATCATACTTACTGTCTGCTTTCACCACTTTGATGAAACCTTCCTTTCAGGTTAAGTAAACTCTTCCTCCTCTAAAAGGTCTTGCATTTTGTTAACATTTCTCTTATGCACTTAATATATTTAGTATTTCTTGCAAATTTGCATGTTTAATTCCATCATGATAGCGTAAGAGTTTTAAGGAAAGTGTTTGAAGGAATCCACGTCTGAACTTATTCAGTACAGTTTATATTGTGCCATCAGTATATAAGGTAAATGAATGAATCAATTTGGCACTAATGATGGAAACAAATGAAATAGAAAATGTATACCAACAGCCATAGATATAGCATATCTACAGCACAGCATCCATGACAACATGAAAAGCTAAAATGGCCCTCTACTTAGGCTTATTTAATGTTGCCACTACCAAGCCATCTCTGGTAGCAAAAACACATTGCTTCCCTTTAATGAATTCATAATAAAATTATTGTTATTCAGCTTCTGACAAAACTTTATTTCACTGATTAAATACAAACTTTTAACAATACTAATCACAGAAATGTCTTGATTCAATTGCATTTTAATATTATGCCGTCATTTTTTATAAAGAGTAAGTCACATTAACAGTGTTTTTGCATTATTTACAACATCACTGAAGGTATTTATCATTATGTTTTATGTTGAATCATGAAATTGCCAGTATTCAACTGTTTTGATTTTTAAAAAGGGTAATTTCATATGGTTTACCTAATAGTTCATTTTTTTAAAAAATGAGCTATGCAAATTAAAGCATCTTATAGTACTAAGAAAATATTTTGTCTCATCTGTCAAAGTAATATGCTCTCCTCACTCCCAAGATGACGATGGCAATGTGCAGGAAGGATGTGTTCTTTCTTGCATCCTGTCAGGAAGCTCAGTGCTGAAAGCAGCATTCAATGGTGATCACTGTCTTAGCCTAGACTTTGTTATAATTATTTGTGTAAGTACTTTGGCTTTACCTTTTTCACTTTATGACTCCCAATGCAAACTTTTTTTTTTTTTTCTGAATGTGAATACTGCAGCAATTATGTACAGACAGATGTGACTAGTTACCTAGGGTACTGTGTTGAGAAGGATATGGCCTGAACTTGGCAGGGAAAAGTACCAAGGTCAACTGGTGATATTCCACATACATGCTGGACAGGGAAAAGCAGCTGCCACATACTGACAGTCCTAGGCCAAGTACTAAAGTGCACAAAGTCTGAACTGATGAGTCATTAGAGAATGAACTGTGAGGGCCAATCTGTAGGAGACAGATCTGAACTGAATTCAGAAATGAGAGGGGCATTAATTGATAAGAAGGATAAAGGCATTTCTGTCAGAGCCAATTAAACATGAAATAGATAATAAAATGCAAAGTAACAAGAAATGAAGTTAGAGATGAATGAACCACTTTAGCTTTTGCGCGGGAGGAAAGTGACATGAAGAAAATGGTATATAACAGCAATAATATCAAGCAATTTCTTTTTAAGATCAGAAGCGATCTCAAATATCAGCATTTTATTACATAGTAATATTTCACTCATGCACGATGCCAGAAGAATGAATGAAAAACGTCATCTGTGTAATATTCATGCCAAAAATGTTTAAGCTAAATTTCATCACCAGGAAACAATCAGAATAAGTTGAAGACATTCTTCAAAGCAACTAGGCTGAATATTTATGTCAATGTTATGAAAGACAAAAGAAAAACAGAGAAACTCTATTCTAGTTTAAAGGGGATTAAATAGACAAGGAAACCAAATACAACAAATGATCCTTTGCTGGACCCTGGATTGGGGTTGCTAAAATATATTATTAGAAAAATTGAGGACTTTAAAAATGGACTACCTCTTAGGCACTAGCATTGTTGCACAAGTTTCTCAAATGTGATAACTGTTCTGTGATTATGTAGGATTATGTCCTCTTCTTGAGAAAAGAAGAGTATGATACACAAGTATCATAATGCCAGTGAGCAAAACTTTCAAGTTGTACAGTAATAAATGAGCAAATGTGAACGTGGGTGTGCGCATATGCATTTGTGCACACGTTCACACACGGGGTGGCTGTGAGGAGAATGTGGAAAAAGTAACAACAGGCAAAATTAGGTGAAGAACACACACATATTTGTTGTACTACTTATAATTTTTCTGTCTTTAAAAGATAAAATATCTTACATAAAAGAGGGGGAAATAAGAGTACTAAGGATAATAAAAGAACAATTGGACTAAAATAGTCATTTAGGAAATGTAATGTTGAGACACACACATTCAATTAAACCAAAATGTATAAAATCCCTTCAATTATACCAAGAATAGTATAATATGTAAACTCCAGGATGGTAGAAATTTTTGACCTATTTATCTACTGATAAATCTACTTCCATGTGACTTAAAGAATGCCTGAAAATATTTTTTCTTTTTTGAACGAATGAAGTTTGTTTATAAGACATTCAGGTACAGATATACAGGAAACAGAAATAACAAATAGAAGATATCAAGAGATTTTCACTTTGTTAAGTCTTTAGGGACAGGGACATATTTAAGGTCTCTAGCTTCTTCCAGGTTAATCCAAGATACCAAGATTACTTCCAGATAAATCCAAATAAGCAATCCAAGATTACTTCCAGATAAATCCATTTTTCTTTTCCATTGTTCCATTTATGTACCTTCCTCTTGGCAAGATGTGTGGCTTTGCTTATAAACCATCTACCACCATCAAGATCTGATTAATCCTAACAGGTTTCAGCAGCTACAGCAGAGTGTTCAGGCGTATTCTCAGAACCAGCATCAAAAGCATCAAGAGTTGTCAGAAATGCAAATTCTTAGATTCCCCCCGGACCTACTGAATTAAAAACTCTGGATGGCCCAGTTATTTGGGTTTTAAGAAGATAATTCTAATGTATACTAAAGAAATAAGGACAAAATAAAGGTATTAAGCCCTTTAATTAACAAAATATCTACCCCATAGTCTAAGTCATTATTGAGAAGCCAGTAAAAATCTAAGACCCAATCACATTAAAAAAATTTTGTAATAAAATTTAGTATATCACATACCTATAACTGATCATATATTAATCATACAGCAAAATCAGCCCACAAAAAAAAAAAAAAACCACATTTCAAAAGGCATCTACTTACTTTAACGTTTCAGCAAGAAAGAAGCTCTGCTGAACATCATCATGCGTAGGAGTGGAGGAATACACATCCTTCACCCCAGAAAATCCGCTACTGACTCTGCAATACTTTTCAATAGCCTGTGGAGGAGACCAGACGAAAGCATCAATGCCACAGAATTTCAACTTTAGAAGGACATGCAAAGGAACTATAATCAAAACCTCAGAGATTTATATAAGAACTGTATGGTTCTAGGGTAAGATTTATTATCAAATGGAATATCCTCCTACTGGAAAAATTAACTGAGGTATCCTGTTTCCTGTAGAATTTCTCCCTCACCAAAACTAATCATTTATGACACCTTACTTTTTCCTACTTAGGAATCAAGATAAAATATCACTATTCTCTCTCAGCATCAATAGGGGCTGCATCGGTTCCTGTGCTACGTGACCACCACCTTCATTATTGTTGTACCTTACTGTTAAAATTCCATAAGGACTAGCTAGGTCTGAATGACAAACGATACCTACAGGTCCTGTAGTTCATAGTACAGCAGACCCTCTTATCTGCTGGGTATACATTCCACGACCCCCAGTGGGTGTCTAAAACTAGACAGTATTAAACCCTTATATCCCTTTTTTTGGTGTATATAAACATGCTTGTGATAAAGTGTAATTTATAAACTAGGCACAAAAAGAGATTAGCAACAATACAGTAAAACAATTATAACAATACGCTGTAATAAAAGTTAAATGACTGCTGTCTCTCTCAAAATACCTGATTGTAAACGGTATTTTTGGACTGTAGGCAACTGAAACCCTGGAAAGCAAAACAGCAGCTAACGGGGGACTATTATATTCTTAGATTACTGCAGGGTCCTCAAAACCTACCTATTTGTAGTTAACGATCAGATCCTTTTGTTGTTACTTCTCACTAAAAATCCTTTGTTAGTTCCTTCACCTTGAAAGACCTTTAGGAATTCTGCAATGGTTCTAAAGTTAGGGAGATATACTCTTATGAAAAGACTAATGATTTTCTTCTTCCACTGGTACTGACAGTCATGAGGTTGTCTAAAAAAACCAGTATTATACAAGTAAACCTTGAAAAAACGCCTCATTTCAAGTAGATTTTTTTTCTGATTGAAAAATGCTGTCCATGTACAATAAATGTCTGATAGAAACATTAGCAAGTGCGTGTGTGTGTGTGTTGTCTTTCAATCTTAAAAAACTAATGTATCATCTTATGATGATTCATGAAGGATTTACTCAGAACACAAGCTGAAGTGAATAGGGGGCAATCTACACAGGCTGTGAGTTGGGAAGTTTGACAATGATCTATTTTTTTTTTCCCAGAAGTTAAGCATTGAGGCAAAGAAATTGTGTAACAGTGAAAATTTTGATTGCTTCCCTATATTCAATAAGAATGGGCAAGCATTTAAAAGATAACAGTTGTAACAGAGAACTATTCAGAGGGTACTAAGGATCATCTTAGCACTTTAAATGAACTAAGGAATAGCTTTTCCATCCAATGAAATGAAAGCAGCCCTGCAAGTAATGAACATGGGCTAACATGGATGAAGATGCTCAGTACAATGGGGCGGCTTGATTGAACACTTGTGCATAAGAGAAAATATTTACCAGTGCTGCTTCCCAGCCCCACTGCCTATATCTTGGATCATGAGTGAATCGCCACAGGTACCAATAGGTTTCAATTACTTCTGGACGGAGAATGTAATACTTTTCAGCCTGCCGGACCGCCACAGCCTCTACTGCACCATCAAACTTGAATGATTCAGGACCTAGTTTTAATGCTGTTATATGACCAAAAAAAAAAAAAAATTAAATGAGCAGAATAAACAATTTGTTTCGTATTTGCCAGAGCTTTTTTTTCTCCTTTGAAAGAATGAGGTTAAAGTTATTTTTGTTATTTGTTTTACTTTAATTGCTATTTTGCAAAATCAATGACTTTAAAAGATCCATACTTGGTTTACTTGTAATAGACTTATAAATATACCTATTATTTTAACATGAAGTATTTCTCATAAACGATAAACATTAACATACTTCTAAGCCTATACTAACAAGAATCTTGTAATCCTTTGGAAACAAATGCAAAGCTAGACATAAGCACATTTCATATTCCGTTTTCATCTAAAGCAGTACAGATAACCATACGATGCAGAATTATTTTTTAAAAAGACAATTTTAAAGTCCTTTCAAAATAATACATATATAAGAAAACACTTAAGAGTTCAGATCTTGAGTTATATTTAGCTGTAGATAATAAACTTTTTCAAAGCAAACAACAGTATTTCAGGAACAACATATTTCAAAACTTAAAAATAAATTCTCTGTAGCAAGGAAGAGGTTCAAATTGTCAGTCACCAAGAATTTCAACAATAATTTTACCCATTTGCCAGCTTGAATAAAACAAGGCCATTATATATATCTTTCAACATTGCAACTATTCCTTGAACACGATTTCCATTCAGGCTGGAATAAAGCGTAACATGGAAGACTTTTTTTTTTTTTAAATAATAAGGTATTCTTTTAATTGTGGTAACATTAGGATTCTCTCCATCAGGTATTGCCACCTACATGGAAGACTTCTAAAAAAACCTCTTTCTAACTACATCAGTACCCTAAACCTGTGTAATATAAACAAGGTCCTCCTCCATTGGGTTACTGGAGTCACAATTACCACTTTTAGCTGGCATCTTTCTTTCTTTTCACTTAGCTGTAAATACTGGCAAAGGTTAAATAAGTTTCAAGGTCTTATACCTCTTTCACACAATGCCAGACATTTTTATGTTTTTGCAGAGAAGGTAACACAAGAACCATAACGTTGGCAGTCCAGAAATAGTCATTCCATCGTTGTTGGTGTGACAAATGCTGCTGTGGCCAAATATCAGCATTACAACAGCAAGCCCATAAGCTTCAAATAATCACAGGTCTAAGGAGGTGTAAGTAAAGCTGTCTTTAGCACTCCAAAAGAAAACCTAAGAAATAAATGCCCTCAGGGAAAATCCCAAGAAAAATCCCATAAAACCAAAACCACTGTAGTGATGGTAGAAAGTTCTATTAAAAGCAAAACATATGATCCTTCTCTTTTCTCTTCATGAAAAGTTTATAACAAATAAATACTGTTTACTTATCTATGACTGTATGTATAACTATGCTCTTATATATATATTTTTCACCACCAATTTTTGTCACTCTAAGAATCATCTCATATTACAGATAAGGACACTGAAGTCCAGAAATACTATATATTTGCCTAAAGCAGGCATCAGAGGGCATTTTTAGTGAAAGGCACATAAGCAACTCATAACTTGTTGGTAATAAGACAAATTATTAGGTCACTGAGAAACCAATTACACATTCAATATAACCACTATTATCTTTTGGTTAGTCTTACTTTCACAAGAGGATAAGCAAGGCATCCTCTAAATCAGTCAATTTTGTGTTCTTTTAAGTAACTGGTTTAATTAAAGTTGGAATGAATGGCTAAAATGAATTCTTAAATAATAGCAAATGTATATTCTATACATCCTCAAATACCCTACCTCTTGTCTTTAAAACAATTACTGCAAAATCTTTATTAACAAAAACATTAATAGCTTTCAGAATAATTTTAAAAATGATGCAGGAACACATTTCCAGAATTAAAATTTAAGTTCTTAAGATTACGAGTTACTGTGTTAGAATAAACTGATAAACTGTTTTCCTTCTAATTCCTGGACATAGTTTTAACTTAGAGGTTCTTTTAGCTAATTAATTAGCTTTACTAACAGTCTTACCAGTTCTGTCATAGGATTCATGACATGTATGTGCAATTTCGGCCCCTAGCTCTAAATAATGGCCAGCTTTATCAGTTTTGGAACCATCTGCTCCGAGTGCAAACATTCCCCCAGCAAAGCAAGCCAAATGCCCCATCTTCTTCTCCAAGTGCCCATTCTTCCATTCTCCAATAAATGTAAGACCTCCCCGGGACTTCTTAATAAGATGTTTTTCTATAGCCTACAAGAAAAAGTAAATATTTAAGATTTTAAAAGCAAACTATGTTTAAACTTCTTATATCATTTTGGCTACTGTTAAACCTTGATAATAACAGGATGTCTTGAAAAACAGTAACTTTCCTAAACTGAACACTTAATTCATAATAAGTAAATTTTGGCGTGAGTAATTAAGTTGCATCTAACCTTGAAAAAATATTCCTCAGTCAATACTATAAAAAGACACAGTAGGAGAGGGGAGAGCTAGTCTAAAGATCACCTTTTAAGATAACACTACGCATTTTAAGAATTTTTTTATTCTTGAACTAAATGAAATTCATAATAACCAATCAATGGAGATCATGAGGACAAGGTCTAACTAGTTCATACCTTCCTAGTTTATTTTCTTTCCTACAACATAAACTGAGTAGGAAAAACTCCTAAGTAAATCAGAAAAATACAATTTTAAAAATTAGTTAAGACGGTTTCTATTTTTCCAGGTATCAATAGCTATACCTTTTGTCAAAGTAATTTAAAAAGGTACAATTAGGTGAAACACGTTATGTTATAAAGCTTACAGAACTACCTGGAAGTTCAACCTTAGCTTCTTAGTCCCTTACTTCGCAAACTCAGGCACTTGCTTTGCTTGCTGTGCCCGTGACTGGGAGAGGCCTACTGAAATGTGGATTTACTCAAAAGGTGTGAGTGATGAAGTAGTTTATATTAAACTTGAATATGACAAGAAATAGAGTTCAACAATCATATTTAATTTTAAAATGAGATTTTTAAGAGATTTGTTCCTCGCCGCTAAAGCTCTCAGACTAATGAAGAGGTTATGGATTAGAAATACTCCTATGGAAAAGTATAAGAAAATTGCATTAATTCACTTCTCTTTGGTAGAAGTTACTATAAATGACTAGATACTATACTTTTCTGACAATAAAGGAGTTTAAGTATTAATCCACATTTTTATTATGGGTTATTTTCTGACAAGCTCAGTAAAAATCAGCTTTGGAAAAACTTACTCTGTATTTTTTATAATTAAAATGTAAGTTTTGCAGAACTATAGGGACTTCGCCTCATTTATTGTCTTATCCTCCGCAATGTCTGTATGTGTAATACACACTCAATAAATGTTAAATTAGTAAGTCTTTTTATAAATAAACAGTACTCTTAGTAACTGTTTGGTCTATTGGGGAATACAGGGTGATTGATAAGCAAAATGATAAGGAACTACCACTGGATTTTAAGTTTTTATTGTTGTTTTCTTTTAACCATAATACTATGAAGCACAAAAAGAAAGAATTCATTTTTTCAGTTACAGGGACAATGACTTTTATCTTTGCGGACCTCATGGCATATAGCAAGTTTGCTAGATGTAAGGCATTCAATAAACACCTTTAGAATGATATCTATGGTTTGGGTTCCAATTTCTGTATATTTTTGTCATTTCTATTCTTTTTAACATTAATCTTACTTTGTTATAATTAGAAGATATTCAAATATATTTTAAAGAATTTACTAGAACTAAAGTAAAAGGTGGGTATACATAGGGGTTTTTAACCAGTAATTCACTTATGAACCCCTGAAATTTCCTTTACAGCTCTTGTCTCTATAAAAATATGAAGAATGTCTAAGAGTTCAATTTATATAAATGCTGAACTATGGAATGGCAACAAGGAGTAACATTATTGCTCTTCTGTTAAAAAGTGTTAAAGAAATCTTCACAAATATTGACACTACTTTCTTGTCCCAAAATGATCTTCAAAAAGCATGTTTTGCATCACTATTTTTTTTTTTTTTTAAGATTTATTTATTTATTTATTTATTTATATAAGCACTGGGTACAGTCAGAAGCGCGGGAGGGTGAGAGAATTCACCAGAGCCAGAGCGGGGAGCAGAGCAGGCAGAAGGACCGAAGTACACTGCTGAGGGGAACAGCAGGTGCGGCAGGAGAGGCCTGCACGCCCACATCACTATTTTAAAAATGAAAGACTAAATATAAACTTGATTAGAAAATAAAACCTATAAAAAAACAAAAATTTTTTAAAAAGAAAGCGAAGATGGAGGAGCCAGGAATAAGGGTATTTGTGAGTACAGAGGAGAATGAGATGGGAATGCATTCAGTGAAAGAGGTTTGTTCAGAAAGGCAGATTTTAAATATGACTTATCTCAATTAGAATGAAATAATCTTTCCTATTGCTTCCTTACAGTCCATGTCATTAATCTTACAATTTGTGTATCGTGTCTCCTAGCAGAATTAATAATAGTTACTGGAGTTAACAAAACACACACTGCAAAAAACTGCACCCCTGAGATCATGTCTTGAAATTAAAGCTGGTCAAGTGATTATTTAAAAACTTAATAGGAGCCCATTTTAGACTTAAGAACTAATAAAAATAGGACAAAGAAAACAATGTAGAAAGATTCTTACAACACATAACACACAGTTAATTCCCAGAAAATGATTTTATGAGATTAACTTTCAAAACAGGTATCATGCCTTTCAAAGTACATACAGTTAAAAAGGAAATGACAAATCTAATGTTCCTTTTCCATTAGGAAGACTTAAACAAAGTGAAACAAAACAATGGTTTTAGATTTAAAATATTACAAGAAAGCATCCAACTATGAAGAAAAAAATGATTAGCTGGTATATGACAACACGCTTTCTCACAAATAAATCTATTAGTCATTCATTTATTAAATATTTATTGAACACCTGTTATGTTTCAGGTATTGTGGCAAGTGAAAATGATAAACACACACAGTCTCTCAGTCTACCGGGAATGACTAAGGGCTACTCCAACACTATGATTCTAATACCTTTACATTTTTCCTTGATGACTTTTCTAGGATGACAAAGATATCTAGGTGGAAAGTTTAATAACAAATGAAACTCCAACTTTTTAAACTGTAATACTTTATAAAGAATTTTATAAGCCACACACTAAAATGTAGATTCTTGGTCACATATCCATAGCTGAATTTCTTAGCACAATCTCTCAATAAACTTCTACTGAATGCCTACAATGGGCATGGACAAAGAGCTACATGCCACAGACTTGTTTGCCTCCTATACATTTTTATAAGCAATTTATAGGGATTTAGTGCCTTAAAAAGTAAGGGATAAAATGGGTAATAACATACTTGGTTTAATTTAAAGACAAAACAACAATTATAACTCAGAATAATTATCACTGGCTATAGTTAGAATGGTAGTTATCTACAAAATATACTATTTTAAAAAATAATTAAAATTATTTAAAGGACATGGGTTTATATTGGATCAGAAAGAAAACAAAGTTACTAATTGCTTAATATACTTTTCTCTCTCAGTTTGTGCATGGAAACAACACATGTAAGTGTTTCCAAGAATGAGACTTGCTCCAATTTTAAAATGTCACAGCACTATGTTCTGAAACTACACAGGTCAGAGGTTGTGAGAGCAAGTTCTGAAGTTAGATTGTGCAAAAGTCACTTCTCTGTCTGTGCCTTAAGGTCCTCATGTGCAAAATGGCCATAAAGATTAAGTAGTTCCACGTATGTAGAGAGGTTAGAGCAGTGGCTGGTATGTGAAAAGTACTATGCAAGTGTTTGTCCTTATTGTTTACCCACAAGATACTCAATGTGTGGATTCAATAGATCATTTCAGAGAAGAAATGTTTATGGAAATGTGTGTCAAAGTTTTTCCTGTCTCCTAGATAATAACTAAAAGTAATTACAATAAATTTTCATAAATATGCTACACTAAATTCTTTCAACAATTTCTTTCTTTTCTTTTTTTTAAAGATTTATTTATTTATTTATACGAGCACTGGGTACAGTCAGAAGCGCGGGAGGGTGAGAGAATTCACCAGAGCCAGAGCAGGGAGCAGAACAGGCAGACGGACGAAGTACACTGCTGAGGGGAGCAGCGGGCGGCAAAAGAGGTCTGCACTCCATGTGGGACCCTCGCCCAATGGCCGGGGATCGAACTGGCGCTGCAGAGGCTGCAGGCAGCTTCGCAACCCAGTGCTCAACTACTGCACCACCGGGGAGGCCCTCTTTCAACAATTTCTTTAAAAATACCACAAAAAAGGTAAACTTAATAAGACTTTTATATTAAAAGACTTAACAAACTCTATAGTGAATACATCTGACAAAACAGAAGACGCCCCTCAGTCACTGTCAAATATATTGTATATTAAACATGCTAACTAAAAGAGAATTCTGACAACAATTACCTCAATAGCATCATCATACATCTTTCTCGCCTCATGGTCTGTTTTATCTGACATCAACCATGCTTTCAGTAAGTATTCATAAAAACTGTCTCCCAGGCCACCGACTGATGTGTGATCTGTAACAAAAGAGAAAAGGGCATAGGTAAAGGAAAGAAAGGACAATTCAATAATGTTTAAAGTTCTAAACTAGTGAGTTTAAAAATTACATTGACATGCCTATTTCCAACATAGTTTGAACTTAGCCCACTAAGAGCACACTATAATCACTCTCCTCTGCATATGTACCCAATTACCTAGAAAAGATTTTTCTGCTGAATGTGGCATCTCATATTTAGTCTTTCTCTTCAATCACATAGCTTGCACGTTCACACATCCAAACTTTTCCAGAACTGCAAGTAACTATCTTTCAAATATTAATGGCTTTAGTTATATAGGTTATAATTACATATAAGAGATATATTTAAATCTGACAGTAGCCAAGGGGAGCACACTCAGACATTTTTCTTAGGATGGTTAATAGTAATTTCTGTGCTGTAGGTAGCAAATTTTTCAAAATCTAAAAGAAAATACAAGAATTACTGTGTAATGTCACCTTGCATAATACAGTAAGCTGTTGAAATGCTACTTTTATCATATTTATACAACCACCAGTATTTATTTGTTTGTCCTGGGTTTATTCTTGTTCCAACCTATCTATACTTATAATCCTATCCAATTTAGCACTGTAACTCCCAAGGCAACCATACTCCTTTATCCCTGACTGCCTATAAAACTACATTCTTGACCTTTCTTTTAACATTTACATCCTCCCTGCATGAAAAGAAAAATAATCACATTTCTTATAACCCTTCAATCATTCATATAATATTATCAATAGTTTTTCAAATTAAGGAGGAAGGACAACTTTGTGGTTTATGGGAACAACCATAAGCCTGCCTGCTCGTGAGAAACTCACAATACTATTTATATTATTAGCTCACAAAAATAAATTTGGGTTGAATTTAAGTTTGACTTCCTAGCACAAAACCTTCTTTTAAAAAAACATAGCCAGTGTTTAAGCAATGTCTGCTGATAGGCTAATAATTCACTTCCACCTTACATAGCCTATGTCTCAAAGGCTCTTATTTCTCACTTTCTTCCTTGACCATAAATATACATGCATATGATAAATTTTCATATATACACCAACAGAAACCACCACCAAGACAAAAATACACAGCATTACTAGCATACCCAAAGTCTTCCTCATATGGTTCTCAGAATCAGTACTCACCTCCAAGGATAGTTTTTATGACCTCTATAATCACCAGAGATTTACTGTGTTAAGTTCACATAAAATGGTTATTCACTTCCAAATGAAGTTACTTTGTTATTTGTTACTTCATCGATCTCCTTTATTATGTCTAAATATTTAGAAGGAACCCTCTGTTTTAGGTACACATTATTCTCTAACATTAAGTGATGAGGTATCAGAAAAGACACTTAGAGGAGTAGAGGACAGAGTTATAAGTCTAAGCTACAGACTGCAGAAAAAAAATCACAGTTAAATTTCTAATAGCTTCCAAAACTCATCATACTTACATTTAAGAGTTTTATGATGGGAGTAATATATAATGATAGATTTAGAGGGCAAATTACACTTAGATGTTATTTAAATATTTTATAATCACAAAAAATTATAAAAGATAACAGAGACTTGTAAAATATTAAAACAACATGAAATGAATAGCATGTACGAGTCTAGCCTCTCATTCTTATGAGGCACTTTGTACAGTGTCATGATTAAGGATGCCTCCGGCACACATTATTTGGTAATAAACCAAAAGACAGTGAAATTATTTGGAGAACCACTGTTTTAAAACAGCTGTATCAAAACAACCATGACAAAATATCCCCAGATAATGTAATTATGTCAAAATGCCTTGAATGACTCAGTGGACGATATCGTTACTAGCTGCCCAGTCTCTTACTGGGCTTGGTCAGCTGTGTGAATCATGCTATATTTTACTTGTCTTTACCTTTTAAACACGACCCTCTTACATAAGCTTCTTTCCTCAGATTTTCTAGTTGCCTTCCTATTGTCCCTTATCTTTTTATTTTACCATTTTTATTGTTTCCCATCATCTCAATTACACTTTCATTCAGTCACTGCTTTCCTTCTTACTCCTCTAGAGACCTTCTCCCCAATCTGGTTATTCTCTAAACACACTATACAGCTATCATCTGGAGCTGCTTGTTTTCCTGAGACCAATTATTTCCTCAGCGTTATGTCTTAGTTTATACCACATTTACTGAATCATATTCTTCTACAATTTCCCAATAAGAACTTATTACAGTATCAGCAGACATACTGATTAAACCATGCTGTCTGAAAATGTCTTTATTATTCTCTCGCTCTCACTTTTACTCTATATAGGTAAAAAATTCAATATTTGAAATCATTTTCCCTCAGAGCTTCCTGCAGATACTGTTCCAATGTCTTGTTGTATCAAGTATCATTAGTGAGGAATCTGATGTTATTTTATAGCTCAATGTAGCCTCACTCCCCCTCCTCATACTTAACTCACCTTTCTAAGCTTTGGAATCTCCATTTTGACATTGGTTAAATTTAAGTACAGTCTCCCCTGCACCCCTGTATTCATCATGCTGGGCATTTGTCCAACTAAATATTGCTATCTTTTAGCTCTGAGAAAATTCTCTTCTATTATTTTCTTTGATTATTTTCTTCACTTCACTTGCTCAGAACTCTCTCCTGAACCTCTTATGAGTTGGAAATTGTCCCTGTTCTAGGTGCCAGAAATACAAGAGTAAGCAAAACTGACAGGACTCTGCCTTCAAGGAGTTTGAATTCTGTTGTGATACAGTCTCTATTCATTAAAATTAATGAATCAGCAATAACAAATATCCTATATATTTTTTTTTTTAAAGATTTATTTATTTATTTATGCAAACACTGGGTTCAGTCAGAAGCGCGGGAGGATGAGAGAATTCACCAGAGCCAGAGCGGGGAATGGAACAGGCAGACTGATGAAGTACACTGCTGAGGGGAGCAGCGGGCGGCAGGAGAGGTCTGTGCGCCATGTGGGACCCTCACCCGGTGACCAGGGATCGAACCGGCGCTGCAGAGGCTGCGGGCAGCTTTGCAACCCAGCACTCAACCGCTACACCACCGTGGAGGCCCCTATATTTTCTTGACTTTGGTCCTAAGAAGATGTAGACTAAGCTTTGCACTTAGAAAACCAGTGAAAATATAAAGTTTAAAAAAGAGAAATAATAATGATGTGCCTTTAAATCTAGGTTCCTTACTATGTTCTTTTATGTGTGCTGCCAAGTGCTTTTCCTGAAGGTAATTACCAGTAATTATTTTCTGTGATTGCTATGTGCATGTCACAGACATTATCATTACTCTAATTATAATACAGTTAGCCAAAGCTGAATTGTTAAATTTCAGTTCAATTCACTGTTTTGCAGACTATTTATAGACATGACAGATGTATACTGCTCAAAGATAATAATGGAATTTGATATACTTTGCAGAGTCTGATGTAAAATATACAAAAAAATTAAAAGGAACAAATTGGACAATTTAGTAAGGGCCACAGCTGCTAAAGCGATATCAAGGCAGCTCCCCTAGGATTTTAAAGACCTCTTGCAAAAATAACCAGTGAATAACTATAAATTCTTAAAATTAATTAACTGCTGAGAGTGAATATATTCTGAAGAACTAATCTGAATTTATTCTGTGGGAAAAAACAGGGATGAATGAAAAAAAATCTTTTTTGCTTACAATTTCTTTTATTATGGTGAAATGTACATAACAGTGAAAGTTGCTATTTTAACCACATTTTAAAGTATAACATTTGGTGATATTAATTACATGCACAATAATGTTCAACTATTACCACTGTTTCCAAAATATTTCATCACACCAAAAAGAAGTTTATAACCTCTGAACAGTAATTTTTCATTCCTCTCTCACCCAAATCTCTGGTAATCTAATCCACTTTCCATCTATGAACCTGACTACTCCCGATACTTGGTATCAGTGGAATCACATAGTATTTGTTCTTTTGTGACTGGCTTAGCATCTGTGTTGTAGGATGTGGAGGAACATCATTCCTCTTTACAGCTGAACAATATTCCATTTTGTGGATATATCACATACGTCTACTCACTTGTCTGTGCTGAAGTGCTGGGCACTTTAGCTGTTCCTTCTGGCTACTGTGAATAGTGCTGTGTGAACACTGACAAGCAACTCTGTTTGAGAAACTGTCATCAAATCTTTGTGTATATAACTAGAGGGTGAATTCTGGGTCTCATGGAATCCTACGTTTAATTTTTTTGAGGAACCACTGAACCTCTTCTCACAGTGGTTGCACTATTTTACATTTCCATCAACAATGCACAAGGGTCCAGTTTCTTCTTCACACACACGCAGACACACACCTTCTGTCGCTGACTACAGCCATCCTACCAAGTGTCAAGTGGCATTTCATGTGCTTCATCGTGACCTGCATTTCCTTAATGACTAACATCGCTAGATCATGTCAAAGACATGTACAATGTGAGCTCTATTCCACATGCTGCTTTTCCATTCCCTTTCTTCTTGGGAAAAATGTCTATTCTGGCCATTTGCCTGTTCAGCTATTCGTCCTTCCTTGTTGAGCTGCCAAAGTTCACTCTGCGGGTTTTTACTCTCAGGATAGTGCCATCTGATACACAAAAGTTTTCAATTTTAGTGAAAAATAATGTCTCAATTTTTTTAATTGTTGTCTGTGCTTTTGAAGTAATATAGCCAAATCCAAGGTCATGAAGATTTGTCCATGTTTTGTTCTAAGAGTTTTATCAGTCTGGTTCTTTATTTTTTTTTTTTTTTAAAGATTTATTTATTTATTTACACAAGCACTGGGTACAGTCAGAAGCACAGGAGGGTGAGAGAATTCACCAGAGCCAGAGCAGGGAATAGAACAGGCAGATCAGTCTGGTTCTTTAAATTTAGGGTCTGTGATGAATTGAGTTAATTTTTGCAAACAGCATAATTTCTTATTCATGTTGCTATACAATTTTTACAACACCATCTGATGACAAGAAAGTTATATTTTTAATAATTAAGATGCTATCAGTGCTATACTGTTCACTGTTTCAGAGGCTGGCAATTTTCAAATAGTGATTTCATTTTTTTCAGTATTTAAAGATTTTGGTGTGGAAGATGGCATTCTCTTTTTTATTGAAAAAATAAAAATCTTACTTCAAATGCAATAGATATTATCAAATTTAGATTAGTAAAGGTAAAAGAAATAGAACTGAACATTCAGAAAAAAACACATGTAACATATTAATACAGTTTATAATTTTAAAATGTTTGTTGTCTTTATAAATATCTTTCTAGACATCTATCTATAAAAAAGCCTTTAATGACTGCATGATATACTACATCGGAAAGAACTGCAAGTTATTTAACCAAATATCTTTCATACAAGGTTTAAACACTGCACTGTCCTATCAGGTAGGCACTAATAACAAGTAGAAATTTAAACTTAATTAAAAGTAAAATTTAAAATGCAGTTCCAATATCATACTAGCTAAATTTCCAGTGTTCAATAGCCCCCCAAAGCAGTGACTACTGTTTTAGATAGCACAGTACAGAATATTTCCCTCATCACAGAAAGCTCTATCGCACAGCACTGCTACAGAATGCTTCCAAATTATCCCTATATTATAAACTGCTCCACTGTTACTGTAAATAAACCACATACACACGAATTTCTGAAAACTTCTTCTGAATAGATGCCTAAAAAGTGAGTCACTGGTTCAAAGGGCATACAAATTTTCACACTTCTCAAAGCTCTGAATACAGACGTGTTTATTTGATTTATCAATTTAAGAGAGAGCAGTGTCTTCTGTTTAAAAGTTGCATTGATTTGATTAGGGAAATGTTTAAGTGAGAAAAGAGAGGGGCAAAGGACCAGTCTATGGAAATGCTACAAATACAGTAGCAAAAACTGTGGGCTCCTCACTTGAAGTGCAGCAGCACCAGTTGCCAGAGACAGGGTTTCTCCCTGCGTGGTCTCCATCCCCACACACACTACATTGTCTCCATGCGTCGTATACCTTCACTAACATTAGGGCTAAAGATGAGCCTCTCTCTGGTTTATTGTCCATTGTGTTTTGCTTTTTCACTTGATTTTTCTGGGATGATCATCTTTCTCTTATGACCTTATGAGTTCTTATATAAAATATGTTCGAATATATTTCCATAGCTTGTTACTTGCCTGTAGTTATGACATGTAGGAGACTACTATTTATATATAGTAAAACCTGAACCTTTTCTTTATGGTTTTTGTTTCATGTGATCTGCTCACAAGAGACTTTCCTGATAATACACTCAACCATTTTTAAATACTTTTATGGTTTTACTTTCTACAATTAGTTATGCCACTATATAAATCTATAACTGGCACATGATAGAGGGAAGGAACATAATTTTCCCCAATGGTAGAATATTTCCAAATCATAATGTAACTGTAAGGGAAAAGATTTACAATAAAATTCACCCAAATTACTGAGTAGACATCCAAATGAGTTAGAGTTATCTAGAATAAGAAAAGAACAATTTTACATTTTAGAAATGTCACACTCAGGGTTTTGTTTTTTTTCAGAAAGTACCAGTCTGACCCTGTCTTGACATTAGACCTTATATTTTCTTTAGATAAAAAGAGAAAATGAACTACTTATAAAGAATTTCAGAGAGGGGAAAAAATTTCTGATCTATCCCCATATCCATGAAAGATACACAGTAACTCTACTGACCAATCAATTTCCTTTCATAAAACAGACAATTTTCTTTCAAGAAGCCTGAAAGACATTTCCACGGCCAATGTTTTCCTACTCCTGGTAGGAAATGTCATCTTCTGCATATATAAAATTAAGTGAACGATACTTTTATCTTTTATTTACTACTTCTCAAAAGGGCAAAGTTACAAATTCTATTTGTTTACTTTTACCACATTTTAGGAGAGAATCCATTGACAAACTCATAATTTAATTTATTAAAATTCCATAAGCCCCACATTGCCACAAAGACATTATTATTTTTTGAAAATCAATTTCTCCAAAGATCAATTTTAAAGCTCTAAAGAGTTACCTCTCCCAAACCAAAACCCTTTCCCTGAGATAGAGAGATCACCTCTGCCACAGTCTCACATGGCAGTTGGGAAATTTCCCTACTATAACATTTACCTCATTATGTTCTAACTACTTCTAAGTGCATCTGCCTGCTCTGCTAGCCTGCACAGTCCCTGATTTTGACCAAGTCATACATATCCTTTCCCCATTCCCAGTCTTAATTTAATTCATTAAAATTAAAACTCTTAATTTAATTCATTTATCTAAGAACTTAGCAAAGAAAACTGGTAAATAATAGACACTGATGCCTTCTTTTTAAATCAATGGGTGAACACAGCTGGTCAAAGAACACCTGCCCTTTCTAGTCCTTCAACACAAGCACTTATTTTTACTATTCCTTTAACAGACACTTAGCCCAAGGAATGCTCTTATTTACATTTAAATATAAGGGATTAAAGTATAATCCTTCACAAATGCCACATTATATTTTAGCAAAATACTTACACATACATGAAATAAAATACCCTGTGTAACAGGTTATTATTGTTTCCATTTTATAATTAGAAAAACTGAAGCTATAAGAAATTAGAAACTTGCCAAAGGAAAAGTAAGTTCAACTAGATAACAGGGTTACACACTGAGAGTTTCTAACTCTATGTGTGATGTACTTTGCACTACATCAAGCAAGGGTTTTATGATAAACAACTTTCTACCAAAGTATTAATAGTACTAGAAATACTTACACTGACCCCAGCGACCAGTTCTTGGGTTCAAATAATTTGGATAAAGACCATTTGGACGATCCATTTTCTGAAGTAGTTTTCTAATGTGCATGACCTAAGCAAAACAAGATTTAAAATGCAATTAACATAAACAAATGTCATTGAGGCTTTATATTAATTTAGGTTTTATGGGTCTTTTTTCTTTTACAGAACCAACTCCACCTCCCTTGCCTCTGTTAGTATAAAGTTTACATAAGGTTCTCTGAAAAATAAAATATTTCCCTATGTCATTTTAATTAATGACTATAACCATAATTTATTTTCATTGCTGTATTGAGTTTTATTATATAAACTGCTAATACAAACAATACTTCTATCTCTATGATGTAAATGTATACACCAAAAGTGGAAAATGTGGGTTATAGCATATATCTATTTTAACTTTATTAATTTTGTCTTTTAAATTTAGGCCTTTAGGGCTTCCCCTGGTGCTGCAGCGGTTGAGCACTGGGTTGCGAAGCTGCCTGCAGCTTCTGCATCACCGGTTCAATCCCCGGCCACGGGTGAGGGTCCCACATGGCGCGCAGACATCTCCTGCTGCCCGCTGCTCCCCTCAGCAGTGTACTTCGGTTCTTCTGCCTGTTCTGCTCCCCGCTCTGGCTCAGGTGAATTCTCTCACCCTCCCACACTTCTGACTGTACCCAGTGCTTGTATAAATAAATAAATAAATCTTTAAAAAATAATAAAATAAATTTAGGCCTTTAAGCGCCTATTATTAACTGTTATAATCTACAACAAGCTTGTCATATCACAGATGCTTTCACACAGAGATGGTTCTAAGGTCTTTGCTGACCATCAGCCACACTGTCAGTGTTGATAAAGGAATAATGCAAATCTGCCCAACATATTTTTTCTTCAGTAGCATCTGAAATGTTTCCTTTATATATAATTTCAAAAGTTTCTTGCCATATTCCATTAAAAAAAAGTCACTGATGATTTAAAGAGTATTGAATCAATGCTACAGAACAACAAGGAGATGACTGGATTTTTCATGATACTGCTTACTGTACCTGAACATGATACATCTCTTCATTTTTAGATTCTTCTCAATGCCATTCAATAGTTTTGAGCTTCATCTTTCATTAGATTTATTTGTAGGAAACATACTTTTGTTATTACCATGTAAGATATGATGTTTACTTTCTCATTCTTTTTAAAAATTTTTCATTAAAGTAACACTGGTTTGTAACATTAAGTTTCAGATGTACAGCATTTATCCCTTTTTTGTAAAATGATATTTTCTTGCCCATTATAGCTGATGCAGAAAAATCCTATTCATCTCTAATATCTAATAGAGCTTTTATTTAAATATACAGTTTTTTGCTTTTAATAATACAAATGTAGGCTCTCTTCATATTGCAAATAACCACGTAGTCTGTGAATAATGGCTATTTCTTTTTTGATTCTTAGACCTTCTGTTCATTCTGTTTTCTTTGTCTTCTCATGCAGTCCAGCACTTCAGTACAATGTTAAGTATCAATGACAAAGGGATTTTAAAAAAGCCTACTCATGTTACAACTTCTTGAGTATCAATAAATATTTTTAAAATGTTCAAAATAGAAAGGACACTTCTTTAGATAATTTTAAAAAAAGAATAAAAGGCCAGAATACTGATAGACATACTTCTAGAAAGGCAAACATTTTAAAAACATGAATCAAGTCTTTGGGTAAACCATAGAGGACCCTACAATAAAGCAAAGCAAACAAGGAGACTCGCCTTTTTGTAGTAAACTGGGTCTCCCGTCAAGTAGCTGAGGTGGACGAACTCCATATGCAGGGTACCAAACTCAGCAAGGATGCTGCTGCCTGCAGATGCCCAGCCCCAGTTTCGCCCAACACCACTGAAGGGAGGCAAAGGTAAAAGCAGACAGGGTTAGAAAAAGACCAAAACTTTATTTTGATAAATACATAAATTTTAAATAAATCTCTCTGAAATAATTACATTTAACATAACAGCTTATTTACATCCAAAGTAGTATTTTATTATTTTTAAATTCTTTTGAATAGGTAATACATTCACGTGTTTTAAAAATCAAAACAATATAGAAATTTATATGATAAATAGATTTTATTTCCTCTTCATTTCTCTTTACCTTACCAGGTCCAAAATATAAACACCTTCATTAGCTTCTTATGTATTACTACAGAATTTTTAATGCATATATAAACAATTCAAATATATATTCTTCAAATACGCTAAAAGGTTGCCAATACAGGATTAATTACATGAATTATATATATTTAGATAATGTATGAATTTTCACACAGGCACTGGAATGGCTGTAACTGAGAGAGGGAAGTGAAGGAAGAAGAACGAGGTTAGAGAACCAGATGTACTCCAGAATACACAAGGATTTTGCAGGCTGTGGCAAAATTTTAAAATTTATATTCTGAACATAATGAAAATCCATGGATGATTTCAAGAAACATACTTTCTTTTATCATTTAAGGAATAAAGTATGCCATTTGGGGAGAGTGCAAGCACAGGGAATGGGTGACAGCATGCCTAAGTATAACACAAAGCACCTACTAAGTCCAACAGGTTACTCGTCGCTATAAAAACTTACTGGCCACATGAACCAAATGAAAGCTTCATTCACAGTGCATTTAAACACTTTTCAAATACTAAATTCTAAACAACACTTTTTGTTTTTTGTTCTACATATAGCCTCATGGGAGCAATCATTAAATCTGAGCCTTGGTGGGGTTTAACATACACCTGAAGGGTGTGATCCTAAACTTCAAAATCACCGACAACGTTGTAAACTGATGCTACTGCAATAAAAAAAATTAAATATGTACAAATTCCCTAAAAATACAACTAAAACTGACACAAAATGAAAATAAAATATGAATAATTGCATATATACCATATTATATTATTGTATAATTTAAATTCATCATAAAATAACCACAAAGAAATTTTCTGGCCCCAGATAGTTACATAAGTGAACATATCAAACATTTATGAAGTAACACCAGTATTAAAGAAATTCTTTCAGGAATGAACAAAAGAAAGAAAGACTATGTCCCACCACCTCATCTTACGAGACCAGATAACTTTTTTTTTTTTAAGATTTATTTATTTGTGCATACAAGAGCTGGGAAACAGGCCAGAGAGGCAGGGGGTCTGAGGATTCACCAGAGACAAAGTGAGGAACAGAACAGGCAGATTAACCAAAGTACACTGCTGAGGGGAGTAACGGGTGAGTCAGGAGAGGTCTGCTGCGCCATGTGGGTAGCTCCCTGGCCGGCTGGGGATAGAACTCATGCTGCAGAGGTTGCCGATTGCTTCACAGTGTGGTGCTTAACCCCTTGTGCCACCAGGGAGGCCCAAGACCAGATAACTTTAATACCAAATAGAATTAAATATAAAGAGAATAATACTCCTTAGACACGGAATATCCCAGGAATTCAAAACTGATCTAACATCTGACTGTGGCAAATAAATTGTAAAAATATGATCATCTCCATCAATGCAGGAAGAAATGCATCTGGCAACCTGATAAAAGCAATTGATAAAAATCTACAAATAACATCACACTTGCTGAAATTTTTAAAGGAAGTATTATTATACAAACCTGTTTTGGAAATCCATAAGACCATAAAACTTAAGTAGAGACAATATTTTTAATCAAGATTGTAAACCCAAAAGTTATAAAAGACATAGTGCCTGAAGTGAAAAGGTTACACTTAATGTTCAGTATTAAATGCTTGTTTCTGAATGTAAATCTAAACTCATGAAGTTCTGCATTAGAAATAAACGGCTTAAATGAATTAGCTTTTTCAAATAATAACTGTCACAGAATCATTCCTCTCAAAAAACAAATGTTCCTAATTTTTATTCTAAAAGGTCTGGGGACAAACAGACCAAGAGTCAAATTTCTGCATAATTTTCAAGTTTCAGCATTAAGAGGGATAGTAAATTTTATTTGGAGAAAAAAATGAGCAGCAAAAATTTCAGTTAGCAATTATTATTTAAACAAAAGTTAAAATCTTTACAGTAGTCAAATTTTAGTTATAATCTGTGCATGTTTATAAAATTGTCCAAAGAAAATATTTCATCTATTTCTAACTGAAACAAGTGCTTTCTCCTAGAACAAAACAGACTGCAAAGAATGTTTTAAGAATTAACTTTGAACTTCAGTAGTGTAAATATATACTAAGGACCCTACAAACATTCCACAGCAGAAGCCCTGACTTTAAGGCATACCATGTTCTGTTTTCACTTAAAAGAAGACCAACAAGCAGTGTGCAAAAAATCTGGATAGATAACACTCTGAATCCATTATAGCACCAAATGTCAATGAATAAACAAATACAAGAAGTATTTTATAACCATACAGATGAAAAAGAGAAATCTATACTCAAACAGTTGAAACTGGAATGATTAAGACAGATTTAAGAATTGTTTAAAACAAAAGAATGTGGGCCTCCCTGGTGGCGCAAGGGGTTAAGATGCAACCTATGAAGCTGTCCACAGCCACTGCAGCAGGAGTTCAATCCCTGGCCAGGGAGCAGTTGCCCACATGGCACGGCAGACATCTCCTGACTTGCCCGCTGCTCCCCTCAGCAGCGTATTTCAGTCAGTCTACCTGTTCTGTTTCCCACTCTGTGTTGAATCCTCTCCTTCCCCCACACCTCTGGCCTTTACCTCGGTTCTTGTATGCATAAATAAATAAATCTTTAAAAAATAAATAAATGAAACAAAAGAATGCATATTCAAAATCTGAAAATGTTTTCAAGATATAGGCTTCTACATATATGTACAGATTAAAAAATTAGTCTTAATAAAAAGTACAATGGGGTAGATCATTAGAAGATTTTAAGACTAAAAAGGCCAAAAATCAATCTTTTTTTTTTTTTTTTTCAGAATAGGAATAAGCACAAAAGAAAAATTTACCTTTTCAGATTCACCATTGCCCAGGGGATCCCAGTAGGTGTGTTAAAGGCAGGAAGGAGTTTCTCAGCCAATTGGACTGCCTTGATCTTGAATATCTGAGATATAAACATCAATATTCCTAAGTTATAGTCACCATGAAGCATCATGAAGCTGTTCTCTCAGAGGATGCACACCACAATGTATTGGTTACATGGAAGTTATGGAGGGGGTATGGGGAGAGGTAGCATCTCTTTGGTACTATGATATATACAGAGTAAGAGAAAATGTTTGCAAACTGGACACTGGTCAAGCTGCCCAATATGCAATGGTCTGAAACTATAACAAATTGAGAGGGAAGAATGCAATTTTAACATAAATATTATCTGTATTTTCAGCTGGCATAGAAATTTGAGAAAACATTTGTCTAGAAGTTTCCATTCATGGTATACAAACAGTACAAATATTAAAACAAAAAAGCTACAACTCAAATTTTAACCATTATTGACAGGAAAGAAAATATCTGAGTTCATAGTCCACGTTTATTTTGAGAGTTACAAATGCTCCATTCTTCAATCCCAACTGTACTTTTTTGGTAGCCAAAACAACTATCAGCGATTTCCAAACTTTTGAAATAATGTACTATTAACCAAGACAATATCTAGTAACATTTCTAATATTCTTAACATATTCCACAGATAGGTGTGTGGATCCTACCTCAGAGAGTATTAATTTAGAGACTCCAAACTGAGATAAGGTCATAACATCCTATTAGGAAAAGTGGCATGCTCTGTATGCCTCAAGCCTGTCCTCTCTCAAACTTACTTCAAATTCATTTAAGGTTCCATCCTTTCAGTGGAGTCAAATATTTTATTAGATTCTTAACTAAGCAGTTGAAGGTCTGGAACAAATTCATGTTCTTAACTGAAATTATATTAAAGAACAAGAATACTATTGGGAGAAAATGTAAAGTTCCTTAAATAAGGTAAAACTACTTTTGAAGGTCTGGAACAGATCTAAGTTCTAAATTGAGATTATATTCAACAAAGCATACAAATACTACTGAGATAATTAATGGCATATTTTCTAATTTCCAACTACCTTGTATCATTAATAGCAACTGACATATACAGTTACTGATTATAGTTCATAGTACAAATAATATCACTGAGCAAAATTTCCTTATACAGTATATAATAATGCATATATAAAAATATAAATTCTAATAATGTATATCCTCTATTTTCAGAAAAATTTTGGTAAGTTACTTTAAACAATTTAGTTTTTAATATGTAATGCATATTATTATTTCTCATACAATGCATGCCTTATTTGTCATAATCCAAAAAGCATTAAACTAAAATAAGTCTCTGTTCCCATCTAATACTTCAACCACACAGTTTCTTTTACAATTCAAGTAACTACCAGTTTCTTAAATATCTAGTAAATATTTTGTGCTAAATTGGTCTATGGTATTTATGGTTCCTAGCTGTGTCACATCAAATCCTCATTTTCTTACCCTCCCAGAAATAGAAATTCTGTTATAGTTCACACACACACACACACACACACACACACACACACACACAGTCTTTGTCTCTTTCTCTTTCAAACACAGAATATTCTATTCTGAGGGTATATAGTTCAAGGGTAGAGCATTTAACTGCAGAATATTCTTCTCTGACCTTTTCTTTAGTGCTTCTTATAGTTTATGTGTTTGTGCAAGTGAGTGTGCATATATACTCACTCTCATGTATCTATCTCTATTGCCTATTTCCCAGTAGAAATGTAATCCATAGATGGATAGGGCTTTTCTTGTTTTGTTAACTATTGTATCTCAGTACTTAAAAGAGAGGTTAGCGTATAATAGATGTTTATCAAGTATGAAGTCAAAGGAGAGAGAATATACCCATATTGTAATAAACAAGTAAATTATCTTTTTCACTTCTATACCTCTTCTCATCTCTCTGAGATACCCAATGTTAACAAATAAAGGTTTCAAAGACTTTTTAAGTTATTTTACAAAAATGTTGGATGATGGTAATATATATAACTACAAACATATAGTAAACCAATTAATCCTCCTAACAACCCAATGAAGTATTATTACTCCCATTTTATGATGTAGGAAACTGAGTTAAACAATGAATAAGTTAATTTGTCTCAGTTCTAGAAACTACCTAAGTGTTCAAAGACAGGAGAATGTAGTGTGTCTGTGTTATCTATACATATACATATATGATACATATACATATATGCAATATATGTATATGGTTATCATGCATGTGTGTATATATGTGTGATATATATTATATATATATGGGGTAGAATGGAATACTATTTAGCTACATAATATGAATTATTATCATTTGCTACAACATAGAGGGGAACTGGAGAGGACCATGCTAAGCAAGGTAAGTCAAAAGGAAAAAGATAAATGGTTTCACTTACATCTGGAATACAGAGAAACAAAACAGTCAGACAGAACCAAAGCAGTAACAAACCCTTGACACATGACTCCAAAACTGAGGCAACTAAAAGGGAGGATGACGAAGTGAGAGTGTGGAGGGAGGGAGCAGGATTTTGGAGACTTTGATGGTAAATATGGTGTGGAAACATACATTTGTAAACGTTTAAGCCTATAACTCCTAAAAAAAATGCAATGATGAAAAGCAATTTTGACCCCAATAAAAAATATCTTTAAAAAGTTCAACTTATCCAAAGTCATACAGCCAGTAAGAGGTAAACCTGAATTTAAACTCCGGCAGTCCAACTCCAGAATCTATGTTCTTGCTTGAACAGTCACTGTATTAGATGTAGATACAGATATAGTCATACACACACACAGACAAAGACAGCCATACATATGTGTACACACACACACACACACACACACATTCCTACATCACATATTATTTAATCATACCTTTTAGTTAATAATTCCTCAAAACATCTTTCTAATTTATTCCTCTTTACCTTCCTCTGGAGTGATAGTTTGGCTATTATAAAATTCTGGGTTGGCAGTTACTTTATCTCAGCAGTTTAAGGATATTACTCCAAAGACTCCTGAAACCTATTGCTACTGAGAACTCTGCTGTCAACTGTCATTCTTTTCTAAGTCCTTTCTCTGTGGTAGCTTTAATATTTCCTCCTCATTCTTGATGTCTTTTCAAATATTGATTTTCTATCATTTATTTAAACTCACCTGAGACTCCTACTAAACATTCTTTGAAATCCTTCAATCTATTTTGTATTCTCAACTCTTCTGACTCTGAATACTGCATTCTGGATGAATTTTCATTATCACCATGAATAGGAAAATCCTAAAAGACCAGGCAGGTGTTCCTTTGGACCCAGTGAAGGTTAACACAAAACCATAGTCTAACATAGAGGTGGAAACACAGTGACACACACCTCCCACTCAAAATGAGTCTGCAAACTATTTTTAAAGTCTTGATGAAATCTAAGATTTTATCATACTTACTTACAAGCTAAAAAGTTAGCCTGCCACCACAATTTATTTCATGAATATGAAAAGATACAAGACTACTGGGTCAGAGAACAATGACTGTATTATTCATGGTAAAGGTGCAACAAAAGCTGTAATATTTATTTACATTAGTTGTACACGCCCCAGTCCTCACTCCTACCTAAATCCCACAGGGATGATCCAATGGGCCCATAATGAATCCCTGCACACAAAGTACACTGCATTACAGAAGATGAGCTTGGAGAATCTCATTTACAGCAATTGAAAGCAAGTCTATTGTTGAAGGTGAGACATTAACTCATCCCTGAAAGTATCACCCTGATGGCTAATCAGGGCTTTGCACTCTTGGTATTCCCACCGAAAGTATGCAGGGAAGCCCAGACCCCAATGATTGCTTTCCTAACTTGTCAAATCAGAAGCAACAGCAGTTCCTCCCTGTAGGAGCACCAGAATCTATCTTGCAGTTTTTCCAACTCTTGCAGAACTACCTTCATCACCCCCAACCCTCACTCCAAACACCAGCAGCAGGAGCGCCAACCGGCAAGCATACCTTCATTAAAGGTCTGAGTTTCAGCTTTACACAAGCCTTTCTCTTCAATTATCTAAGAATTAGTAATTAAAACCCTTCCTCCACATTCCCTCAGCCTTGGCTGCTTCCTGTAGGAGCCACCTCCACACTACCTTTTCTTTTTTTTAATCTAGCACTTGCCTAGTTAACTTTGTGTTTAGTTAGTAACTCTTTACATTAAATTCTCTCTTTTAAATTACTGGCTTGTTCAACTGAACTGTGATAAATCATCCCAACTTTGACATTATCTATTATTAAATATTTGCTTATTTTAAAAAACCAGGAAAATAGGGGGGAAAAAATCATACAGTTCCTCTATTCTGAACCTAATAATATTATTATTTTATAATTTCCATTCTCCCTTTTCCTATACATACATATACATTTTAAGTTGGATTTTTATTCTATCTTTTCCTGCTACTAACATCACAAGCACTTTTCCAATTTTTACAAAATTGTCTAATTTAGCATATCCATTTCCTCACCTCCCACTCACTCCTCAAACTATTTCAACATGGCTTTCTGTTTCTATCATCTCACTGAATTGAACACTTGGTAAAGTTAGTCACACATTTGAGTAAAAAGCATTTTTAGTCATTATTGACCAGTTCCTCCTTAAAATACTTTCTTCCCTTGTGTTCAACAATCCTAAAATCTCCTTGTCTCCTCACCAATTCATCCTCCTCGTTTCTGACCTTTAATGCTGTGTTTCTCAAGACTTGATTCTAGGTCCCCTTCCTATGCTAAACTGTCTCCCTGAACAATTTCACATGTGCTTGTTTTCAATTACTAGCTACAGCACAACTGGCTCACAAATAATTATTTCCAGTCAGGACTTCTCCAATAAGCACCAGATTCATTGTCTACCATCTATTTTCACCTAAAGATATCAAACTCAAAATACTTAAAATGAACTGATGCAATTCCTCTCTCAATCTAGTATTCTCAAAGTGTTCAGTATCTGATAATCATCCCATCAACTGTCTAGTGCCAAAACACATGTAGGGGTGAACACAGAGACAGAGCCAGCTTCTCTTTCTGCCTCATCTCCTCCATCCTAAACACACCCAATCATTTTAAATTGTCCTCTCAAATCCCATGAAATCATTTATATTTCTCCTCTCTACAACCCATCTGAGTCCACCCTAGTCCAGCTTATTTCCTGCACAAAACACCGCAATGACTGAACAATACACACACACAGCCAACCCGGAATTATTAGTTTATAATTTGCTTGTTACTGAGTATTTCAAGCATATTTTCTTGGTTAAAATATATCAAACATATGTTTATAGCTGCACAATATTCTATGGTAATAGATGTATCAATGTATTCAACCATTCCCCTCTAGACGAATATTCAGGACTTTCAACACTGGCTATTACAAAGACTACCACAATGAAATATTATTCTAGATACATTTTATGTAGTCACATTGTTACTTTTATTTTTTTATTTTTTATTTTTTCCAATTTCATGTACCTTCCTTCCACCTCTACACAATAGCTCAAAAACTAAAATGCCTTTGACACACTTCCATAAGCAAATTTCAGGTCTCTTTTTCAAGGCCAAGTGCCACAATTCACTTATATCACATTGTTACTTTTAGATAAAAGATTCCTAGAAGTAGATTATTGGGTCAAAGAATATTTTAAATTTGAAATGTTTACCTGAGACCATCAAATTATTTTCCCAAAAAGCTATATTATTTATATTCCCCATTTACATTATTCTTTACTAAATACTTGCCAAAATTCAAATTTATTACATATTGTACATTTAAAGTGTGTATATATAGTATGTAAATTAACTGCAATAGTTGCTTAAAATAAATAACTGTGTAGTGAAGCCTTGAAGTTCTTTACCAAGAAAAGAATGTGGAAGAATCAGAGTCTATTTCATGCAGAAAATTATGGTACAGCTCTATAAACAAATAGGGGAATTAAGCAATGTTGTCACAATACATGCTCTCAGTATGTACAATTTGGGGATTTCTCCTCTGTGGCTCCCTCCTATCCTGGGTTTCATCTCTAAAGTGTAGTGTCAAGATCTTTGTGATATCTTCAAACTTCTTGTGGTACCATCAAACTACCACATCAATTATAGTATTGTAATCATCAATTATTAATTGGTATTAGGGTATTGTGACTTTAAACATGCATGAACTTCTATAATAATGTGTAAATGAACTCAGACGTATACAAGGAAAATGCTGGCGTGTTATTTGAGACTTTAGCTGGATGGGCAAAGTCTAGTGGACTATGTTTCCCAATTATCAGCACATCCACAGAAAATAAAGAGGTCAAATTTTCAGTGAAAATAGCAGCAATTTCTGGAGCAATCGGGTTTTTCTTCTTTTTTTTTTTTAACAGAGGCATGTTTTATTAATTTATTTGTTTGTTTGTTGGTTGGTTTTGTTTATACATGCACTGGGTATAGTCAGAAGCGCGGGAGGATGAGAGAATTCACCAGAGCCAGAGCGGGGAGCAGAGCAGGCAGAAGGACCGAAGTACACTGCTGAGGGGAGCAGCGGGCGGCAGGAGAGGTCTGCGCGCCATGTGGGACCCTCCTCCCGTGGCCGGGGAGCAGCCGGGGATTGAACCGGCGCTGCAGAGGCTGCGGGCAGCTTCGCAACTCAGCACTCAACCGCTGCACCACCGGGGAGGCCCAGCAATTGGGTTTTTCAAAAACAAAATGAGAATTAGTGCAGAAAAGACAATAATAGCTATTTAAACCAGGAAAAATAAATGCTCTAACACTTTTTTAATTCAGAATTTTAGTTAAAGATTTTAAGTCAAAAAATGTATATCTGTCTTTAAAATTTTTCCTGAACTTACTCAGATTATCCTATCTACAGCACGGGCAATAAAGAACATTTATGTCTTGGTAAAGAAATATTTTGTGGTGTTGTTTGTTTTTATTATCTGTGAAACATGCATTAAACTCCATATAATCATTTCTCTACTTATCTGACAGATTTTAGATGCAGTTATCTACGTAAATTATTTTATTACCTTATTAAAAAAGGGATGTCACTTTGATAACCACTAAAAAATGAAAACAGACAATCTGTAAAAGAAATGCCATGTATTTGAGGTAAACATAATAAATCATGAAGAGACTTGTTTTGAGAAAATAAAATGATAAAGTTTCACATGTATGATATTAATACATCAACAGAGAAGAGGAATATTTTGTGAGGATGGCATATAACCCTCACTTGGTTCCAGTGTTAGGAACAGAATGAATATAAATGTTCTTCATTCCAGCTACATATTACTATGGTACTTTGTCATGTTATAAATTATAATTAATTTTCTTGCTTATATTTACTTTTAGTAGACTATATCCTAAGAGATTTATGTTTTAAAATAAGTACAAGGATTCCCAACATGTTAGAATATTTATTATCACACAGGAAAAAGGTCAAAGCAGCAGCAAAAAAGTAATGTCAACTGACTCAGGTATTTTAGGCATTTTCATGTAACTTAATCTTCACAACTCTCAAGTGAATTCTTCCACATTTTCATAGTTGAAGAAACAAGGACTAGATGGTAGTATCATTGCAAAAGGGAGTCAGAGTAGGGAATTAAACTTCCAATTCCAAATCTTATGAGCTTCCCTCCATTTCAAAATGTTTCTTCTTGATGACTAAGGCATAAATATTGCAAAAGTGGAAAATATTGCTATCATCATGTACATTTTTTCAGCATTTTAGAGTTTTCCTAGAATAGCAACAAAAATGTCAATATTTTGTTTCTACCTTCAGACCCGGCGCCTAATGCAATGTTCCTCTTTCACCAGGTACTCATAACTAACTTTTGAATCATGTGCTTTTTGGTATGAAAACTAATCAAGTATGTCAACTACACACAAAAAAATGAGAACTTCCTCTACACAGTCAGATAAGGGGAAAAAATATCTCATTTCTCAAGGATATCTTACTAATATCTAACCTGGAAAATAAACACCAAAACTAAAGGTAACAAAACAATTTTTCCTCCCCTTCATTGTTTTTAAATTTTACTCCAGAAGTCAGGGATCTATGCCCAGAAGGGACGCCTAGCGGAAAAAGCAATATCCTAGAGAGGGATTGGGACCAACATGTGGAAAGTGAGGCCATGCAAGCAAAGGGGAGTACAATCCCAGCATGGTCCATACGGTGGGATGACTATAAAATGATAAAAGAGAATTTTTCTGGGGTGACAGAATTCTCTCACTTGATTGTGCTGCTGGTTACTAGATGTATTATCTGTCAAAATCAAAATGGGTGAATTTTTTCTCTAAGTAGTAATACCTCAATAAACCAGATATTAAAAATCCTCTCAAAAATATTAAAAATAGATCTACCATATGATCCAGCATTCACTCCTAGGTATATACCCAAAGAATGCAAACACACTAATTTGAAAGGATATTGTGCACTCCTATGTTCACTGCAGCACTATTTACAATAGTCAAGTTATAGAAACAACCTAAGTGGCCAGTGGCAGAAGAGTGGATTAAAATACATATATTTCATACACACACACACACACACACCCCCAATGGAATGCTATTCAAAAGGAGAAAGACAAGTATCAGATGGTTTCACTTATATGTGTTATGTAGAGAAACAAAACAAAGAAATAGACAAAACCAAACCAATTATAAACCCTAAAAATCTGCCTGTGGAATTGAAGCTATAAGAATGGGGAGGGGAGCAGGGAACTCGAAGTGTGGGTGGGGCTCATGGACTGTGGGTGGCTGGGTGGTGGTTATGGTGTGGTGACTCACATGGGAGGTGTGATCCTATGAAGCACATACAGTATTGTCAACCAATGTTACCTCGGTGGGAAAATAAAAACCAAAAACAAACCTATCAATTAATTTACTATGATTTTATATATATAAATGAGGTAGGTCAGTGTTTCCCAAAGTATAGAACAACCATTATCAAAAGTGTGACAGCAAAATTATATACTAAAATAAGCTAAATGCTGTTTATCTAATATTATATATTAAGCACTGGCATCTTCAAATATACTACTTGTAAAGAAAATAGCAATATATGAATATTTAATTTTTGCACTCAAAGACAAAGGATTTATATATAAGCATATAAATCATAAAAAATTCAGAAGAAAAATAGATGTTTTTGTTTATAATAACACAAAGGAAGGCTTTCTAAGAACCAAATTCTAGAAATCATAAAGGGAAAAATATCCTAAAAATGGTTATTTTAAAGTTAACAACACAAACACACAAAAGACAACATAGGAATTAATCTTCACATAGAAATAACAAAAGATGAATTTTATCAAATTTACCAAGAGCTGTCAGAATAATTTAGATCAGGAAACCATCAAATATAGGGACAAAGTACAGATTCCCAGAAAACAAAAGAGAAATGACTTATAATTTCTTCCTGGTAACCTTTCCCATTCTCCAAGTCCATCCATCCTTTAACCCATCTAATTATCAAAAAAGAATACCCCACACCCACTTCCCCATCCCTGTGGGTCCCAAGTAAGTCTGTGATTTAGAGTTTTGTTTTCAAATTCATAGTAAGGCATTATAATCAATTTCCAAACAGGCAGTTTTAGTAATTAATTTTTGGTCTAAGGGTCTGTATTCACTCTTCCTGATCCATTCCTTCATTCTGGTCTTTTTTTAAATTTCCTCCCCTCTTTAATTTGACCATGCAATCAATTACAACGGCAAATTTGGGGGAGGATCATTCCTCCAAAGAGCCATGGTCATATAAGCTGGGCTCTGTTATGAACTTACGTTTTATTGATATTCTCAAAATGAAAAAAATCACTATGCCTAAGAAACATGCTTCTCTCTGAAGCACCCAGTTATTTCAGCAAAACTTTACCTTAGTTCAATATCAGACAATTCAGAAAAACAATATGCTGCTTGGAGAATCTTTCATTTTATTGTATCTCTCACACAATCCCTTCCCCCAAATCAATGCATTACTTGGTTTTGCTCACCTCCTCTCCCGAAAGGTAATATGCCGCAAGCAGACCTCCAATAAATCGAATGTTGACTTCAAACACTGAAACCTCTGAATTCTGTAAAAACATTGAAAATATTCATATAAAGTCTCGTAATTTTCAAAATATTCTCAGGATGTCTTATGTTTCTCAAAAACTCCTTATGGAGAATGTTCTTCCCAAATTCCACAACTTTATTTTTCACACAACTACAATCCCACCTTTCACTGTTAATATTACTGAAAAGCCGCTGTTTTCCCTACAGCTTCCTAAGCGCCAAGTGCAATTGGCCATTTTCTTTTTTCTTTTTTTAAAGATTTATTTATTTATTTATTTATACAAGCACTGGGTACAGTCAGAAGCGCAGGAGGGTGAGAGAATTCACCAGAGCCAGAGCGGGGAGCAGAGCAGGCAGAAGGACCGAAGTACACTGCTGAGGGGAGCAGCGGGCGGCAGGAGAGGTCTGTGCGCCATGTGGGACCCTCCTCCGGTGGCCGGGGAGCAGCCGGAGATCGAACCAGCGCTGCAGAGGCTGCGGGCAGCTTCGCAACCCAGCGCTCAACCGCTGCGCCACCGGGGAGGCCCCAATTGGCCATTTTCATGTACCTTCCATGGCATAGTGAAATTATCATTGTATTTGATGCTCTTAATGTATTCTCTCTCCTTTACGAAAGCCTTCACTTCTTTAATTCTGGAAGAGCACTCTCTACCAGACCCTTCCTTCTGTTCTAATTACTTCAGCATAGCATCCATTCTTTATTTCTATCTCTCCTCATGAATTTTAAATATTTTCCCTAGTTTATATAATAATGTAATAAATGTTAAGAGAAGCACTAAGAATAATGATGGAATTTAAAAGTAGAGAAAACTGGCTCCTAAATAAGAAATTAATTTGGATACTCATTTCACATATATACCAAACTCAAATGCAAATAATTTAGACAAAATATAGAAAAAATTATAATAAAAAATGAAAAAAATGGGATAATATATAAACTTCCTCAAGAAAGCAGGTGCTCTGTAAGTATAACAATATTATCATAACAAATGAAAGGCTTTTATTATCCCAAAATGCAAATTACTATAGGAAAAAAGTCCTAAAATTAAAGGTAAACAACAAACAGAAGGAAATGTGGCACAAATAGAGCAGTATTAATGACCTTACTATCTAGGGTCTGTAAGTTGTATTTGGATATAAATAAAGATATTTCTAAGAAAAATTCTAATACAGAAAAAGAAAAGGAGAAGTGACAGGGAATATGGTCAAAGAATCCACAGAAATATGCACAATTGATATAAAGATAGCATTCATGATTAACTTTTAAGTAAGTGTATATTACTCTCAAGTCTTTCTAACAATTACTAGCAGATACACCATTTGCCAACACAAGTATATTTCTCTGGTATAGAAATTAACAATTTCATTTTTTTTTTTTGGGGGGGTGGGACCCTCGCCAGCGGGTGGCTGGGGATTGAACCGGCGCTGCAGAGGCTGTGGGCAGCCTCGCAACTCAGTGCTCAACCGCTGCACCACCAGGGGGAGGCCCAACAATTTAATTCTTTTTAACTCAACTGTCACCCCACTCCGTCCTTGAAGGTAAAGTACTTTATATTCCTTCACATAGCCCCGATATACAGGCGTCACAGGGCACAGAATAGAAGCGCCTAAATATAGAGAGAAAAGAGGAAGGAAGAGGAAGAATAATAACTTTCCAGCCAGTTTCCTTGCTTTCCCCTTTCCCCTCCTCCCTGTACTCTTCAGCAGGAGAAAGCTACAGTGAATCCTTTAAATCTTAACTCAGTTTAGACAACTGCTCTACACAGACCCTTATAAGGACTTCCGGTTACACTTAGAGGGAAATGGCTGATAAGACCATACATAACCAGATTCCCTACAGCCTCTCCGATGTCATCTCCTACCAATACCCCTTTGCCTCCCTCTATTACTACTTTACTATGACTCTTACTGTTCCCGAATGGTCAAACTAACTCCTGTGTCAGTATTTACACTTTATCTGCAGATATGTGCACAAATGTCACCTGTCAAGTTTGAGCACATAATGCAAAATACTGTCGTGAAATAATCCCTTATCACTAACATCCCCAATTAACATTTATCACCATGCAATTCCTATTGATTCTTTATTTATAACATTATACCCCTCCTCACAAGAGCGACAGCATTTCAGAGGGAGAAAAGCTAGAGAGTGGGGGAAAGGCATTATTCAAGGAGAAATGACTAAGAATCTTCCAAATTAATGAAAAATAACTCCTCAGATTGATCAAACATTGAATCCTTTAAACAATAACCCACAAGTAGACACATGACAGTGGAATTACAACAAAGCAAAAAAAAAAAAAAGGAAACAAAGGGAGCAAAGACAGATTACCTTTTAAAAATTGTGCTACTGCATACTTTTCGATAGTCTAAGAGAAGCCGGAAGACAATATAACTGTACCTTTAAAAGGTTACGAGAAAATAATCATCAACCTCTAGTCCTGCACTCAGTTTATAACATCTACTGGGAAAAAGCCTTATATCCACATGGCTTCCCTTGGGTCTCTTGTCAGAAATGTCACCACAACAAAAAGTCCTTCAATAGCCAACCTATGTGAAATAATAAGTCCCACAAATACTGATTTAAACCCTATTTACTCTTTTTTTCATTGTCCCTTTTTAACTGTCTAACCAGCCCTGGTTCTTAATCCTGGCAGTGGTAGTTGGTTTCAGCTTACAGCTCCCCTGACACACATCCATATTCCTCTAATCCTCCTCACTGTGCTTATCAGAAATGCCAAGCACTAACTAGGGGCCCCTCCTAAAAGGCCAGAGTTCTAGCTCTGAACAGGGCCTTCTAAGAGCTACTAAGGTACCAGAAAGAGACCCCAGCAACTACATATTAATCACCAAAACCTCTTTCCATTGTTCTCACAGTTGCAGGGTGCTGCCTGTCTCCTGCAGTGCAGAATATCATGATACCACTATATTCTCTTTTTAGCCATCACTTGGTTGACAATTCTACACACTTATTCTCTGATTAAAATAAATGCTATATTCTGGTTCTTAACTGAGCCAAGTGTTACAAGCAGCCCTGCTTTAATAAAGCAGCCATGTTAGTGAATAGGAAAACCCACACAACTGCCAATTCTCTCCAAATTAATCTATGAATTGAATGCAATCCTCGCAGAATTTCAACACAGGTTTCCAGAGTTTAAAAGAGCAATGAACTGAGAATTGCTACAATAATTCCCTAATAGAACAGGAGGAAACATCAAGATGTGTGTGTGTGTGTATACATTATGTATGTATGTGTATATACATATCAGATATAGATCTCAATATCAAAATACTATAGCTAACACAGTTTAGTACTGATACAGGGGTAAAGAAAAACGCCAATAGGATAGACTAATATGACTAATATTTAACTAATATGTATTAATGTTTTAATATGTACTAATACAATGAGGATATAAATAGTGCTGGGATCAAACGATAATTTTTTTATCTCACCCTATATACATAATGTTTCATATGGATTAAAAACTTAAATGCAAAAGCAAAATTTTAAATGTTTATAATTAAATATACAAATATATCTTCATGACTTGGCAGCAGGGATTTCCTAGATAAAGATATAAAAAGACTATAATGGTTACATAGTTATATATCAATAGCAACAAAGGCTACATTTCTTAGCCTCCCGTAATAATAAGGTGGAATATCAAGAGTAAAATCTACTGTATAGCATGCATGTAAAAATGGGGTAACCAACTGCCAAAAGGTATTCTTAAAGAACAGTTTCCTATCTTTCCCCTAATCCTTCCAAGTTTCTGCATATGGAAGGTTTATCCACCTTATCTTGAGGAACCATCTTGTACCATGAGGTTGAAGGTCTACAAACTCTGAAGGTGACAGAGCAACAAATAAGACAAAGGATCCTTGTTGATCAAGAAGCTACTCAAACACATCCTAAACTACTTATCTCTGTGCTTGAATTCCATGAAAGAGAAATAAAAAGATATCTATTTTGTTTGTCATTTTACATTAGGTTGTCTGCCAATCCCAGGCAAGCCAAAATCTAAGTGATAATAAAAAGTGTTCTAATTGAGACATGACCAAAATGCTAGAATAACATAAACGAAAGTAATCAGTTTTTGCCTAATTAACAATGCATTTTAATGATGCAGAGTCAGACAGAGGAAAAAACACAGAAGAGTGACTTCCAATTACAGTTGGAAGAAGTGCAAGCACACATATCATGAAAGATAACAACGAATATGACAAAACAGTTCATACATCTCTCAGGGAAGGACTGGTAATAAAGAAAAATAATTGCTACCATTTAACTGAAAAGAATATTACCAGATTACCTCAAATAATCCTTACAATATTACAATGGGATAGCAATTTTATAAAAGGATGAGAAAAAATAAGAAAGTTTCCCAAGTTGCAGAGCTAGAATGTAAATGTGATGGGCTTCAAAATCTATGCAGTACCACTTAAACTATGCCAGGATGCTGGCAGGATGGGTACAGGCCTAGTTATGAAGTCTTATCAAAAGTGTAAAAAATTATCAAATCTTTTAAAACACACAGGTATCATATGTAAAGTAGTTCATGGTTTTCTGCATTTAGTCAATGTGCTTTTTTCCCTAACTCCTGCCTTAACACACTGCTTCAAAGAAGAAGAAGAAGAACATTAAAAGGAAGATGGGAAAGAGTGTGCATTTTATGCAAAAATTAAATAAGGGGTCTCTGGTGGCGCAAGGAGTTAAGACGCAGCCTATGAAGCTATGCACAGCCACTGCAGCACAAGTTCGATCCCAAGCCAGCCAGGGAGGTGACCCACATGGTGCAATAGACCTCTCCTGACTTGTGCCTTCAGCAGTGTTATTTCAGTGAGTCTGCCTGTTACTGTTCCCCACTCTGTCTCTGGTGAATCCTCTCAACCTCCCGCACATCTGGCCTGTACACCCTGGGGTTCTTGTATAAATAAATAAATCTTTAAAAAAATAAATAAAATAAAATTTCTTTAAGTTGCTAGTGTAATAGTCCAAACCATTATGGTTAAAAACTGTTATTTTTTCCATAGCTGATCACAGAAATTATCACTTATACTCACCACACTGAAATCAAGGTTTTCTTCAATCCATTTTTGCCCATCTCGGAATTCATCATGAAGTCCCATGATATAAAGGGTATCCAAAGCATCTACTATTGTAGCACCCATTTGTGAACTTCCTATATTTTGGATGGAAAAAAAAAAACCTGTAACTAAAAAAATGCTCTTTATATAAGGTCTATTTCAATTTTTTAATATATAAAAAGTAAATCAAAGCAGGGATATAAGGATCAAAAAGAATATCCAATTTTTCCATAGAATAAATTTTACACTTTATTCTATTTTCTAGTTTAATACATTTTCCTACAAATGACACATTGATAACATATAGGGAGATAAAGAAAAACTACAATTACAATTCTCTTTAATTTTCTTCCTGGTCACATTATATCTATCTACTGAAACAAGTTTAAGAAAGTGAAGATTAATTCAAGAAGTAGGAGTGCTTTAAGATGATAAGCTAAGTCATAGGAGAGCAAGCATGGATAATCATCATGAAACAAAAACTATAATAATCCTTAACAATCGCAAAGCAGGTAATTTATACTGAAGAAAGAAGTCATAAAACAAAATGTCAGTAGGCAAAGTCAAAATAATAAGATGTACCCATCTTAAAAAAAGATCTATGTATTGCATAGAAGAACTGGGGTGTAGGCCAGAGGTACAGGAGTGAGAGGATTCACCAGAGACAGAGTGGGAAGCAGAACAGGATTTACTGAAATACACTGCTAAGGGGAGCAGCAAGTGAGACAGAAGTCTGCTGCATCATATGTGGGTTGTTAGCGCCCATGCCAGGGATTGAAGTTAGGCCATAGTGGTCATAGCACTGAGACTTACCCTAGGCCACAGGGAGTCTCAAGACAGAGATAATCTTAAAGGAAATGTTTCAGGAAGGAAGCAACTAATTCAACAAAGCTAACTGATAACTAAATTAGATAAATACTATAAAGATATGGCAAGAAAACAAGTCAATCTTACTAATGAATATAACTAAAAAAACCCCAAGTAAATAATAGCAAAACAAATTTAGTAGCATAGTAAAAAATAACAGGAAGCAGAAAGGTCCTTCCAAATGCAATACAATTATCATTTCTATCTATAACTACATCTTGATATACTTCTATCTCAAGAGCCAATTCATGACTTCATAATGAATTCCACACAACTTACTATCTACAATGACATGAATTTACTGTTATCCTATTATAATAATGTCTCCATCAATACGAGTTTACCAGGAAGCTCTTCTCTGGAAAGATAAAAGCTGCAAAATAATTTTAATATATTTATTGTTCATTCCAACAACTTCTCAAAGACCCATCAACTCTTCAACAGAAAGTACCAAATGGTGGTTTGAAGCCCTGACCTCAAATTCTCCACTTACCAACCTTACCTTATTATATCATAATGTTATATAATCCTAACCAAGCACTCCAACTGAAAGGCCCACCCTAAAACAGCCTTAAAATATCGATAAATATCTTAACTTTGTCCTTTCTCCCTCTGACAGGCTACCAAGGTAAGCATTAAACTCAGCTTTCTCTTATCAGCAATTTATCTAGTGATAAATAGATGATATTAAAGAGTCAGCATTCAACACTTAGTTCAAGTTTTCGACTTACCTTTGTATTCCTTCCTTTTGTTTTCATTCCCTTTTCTATTAGGTAGTGCTTTCTTCTGACAGTTTAAAATTATACAGATTGGTTCTTAAAATGGTTATTCTTAACTTAGATCACATTTATGTGCTCCTTACAATTTTTCAACTTATCTGTAGGTATAACTGTTAGAGGAAGAATAAGGAGCAAGCCCTGAACCAGTGAATGACTTCATGAATGCACTCTACCCTCTGATGTCTTTTTTGTTTAAAAGATTTTATTTAGGGCCTCCCCTGGTGGCGCAGCAGTTGAGCACTGGGCTGCGAAGCTGCCCGCAGCCTCTGCAGCGCTGGTTCAATCCCCGGCCGCCAGCGAGGGTCCCACATGGCATGACAGCCCTCTCCTGCCACTCCCGCTGCTCCCCTCAGCAGTGTATTTCATCAGTCTGCCTGTTCTGTTCCCCGCTCTGTCTCTGGTGAATTCTCTCACACTCCCGCGCCTCTGACTGTACCCAGTGCTTGTATACATAAATCTTTAAAAAAAAAAAAGAAAGAAAGAAAGAAAGAAATGGATCTTAAAATGCTCTTTCATTCATTCCTTAAAAAATTTTGAGAAAAAAAAAAAAAGATTTTATTTATTTATGCATACAAGAGTTGGGGTACAGGCCAGAGGTGTGGGAGGTGAGAGGATTCACCAGAGACAGAGTGGGGAACAGAACAGGCAGATTAACCAAAGTACACTGCTAAGGGGAGCAACGGGCGAGTCAAGAGAGGTCTGCTGCGCCATGTGGGTTGCTCCCTGGCTGGAAGGGGATCAAACTTGTGCTGCAGTTGCTGCAGACAGCTTCATAGGTTGCATCTTAACTCCTTGTGCCACCAGGGAGGCCCCCCCCCCGATGTCTTTATGGACTCAATTTCCAACTCCATGCTTATGAGATCTCAAGAACCAAGGACTACAAGTGCCAGCATGCCATGAACCTGACTTCTGGGACAGAGTTAAGCAGGCATGTCTGGCTTATAACTGAACACACGCATCTTCACTCTTGCTTCTCTAGCTTCCACTTGCACCCCAGTGTCTCATCTCAGATGGTATTACTTGTAGGAAGATGCAGTATAATTAACCTTTGTAGTTAAGCAGTCAAAATGACAAAGACAAATAATGGACATTTACACAGAAGACAATTCAACAAAGCAATATACAAAAAGCAGCATCACTAACAGACAAAACGAAGCACCTGAGAGGGAAGTGAGAAAAGGGAAAAGTGGTATAAGGGATTGTGGGGGGCACAGGGGGAAGAAGAAAAACAAGATTTTTGTACCAAATTTTATATAGATTGGGCATTTGCATTATTTGTTCAATAAATAAATACATTTATTTGTTTACTGAAAAAAAAAAAAGATACCCATCATATCAAGAAGCATTTATAAGAGGTGAACAGTGAGGACTATAATGATAATTCTGAAGAACTGTATTTGAACTAAGCAAAAGTTGTAAGTTAACTTATTCTTTTAAATTGAGAATTTAAAAAGGATTGAATTAAAAAGAAGTAGAAAGTTAATGTGAAATCAAGTTGAACACAATTGTTTCTTAAACTACATAACTCTGTGGTTGTAACAAAAGCAGCCTTTAAAAAATACATAAACAAATGGGCGTGGCTGTGGTCCAATTAAACTTTATTTATTTTATTATTATTATTTTTTAAGTAGCAACAGGCAAATTTGGCGCTCAGATTGTATCTTGACAACCCCTGGGCCTACACAAAAGGACAGCCACACACATTAACTTTGCCCTTTGATATATGAATGTACAATAAAACCCACTGAAATTACCCATCAAATCACCCTGATCATGTCATTTATAAACACACACACACACACACACACACACACACGTGTACTTGGCCCTATTAGAATTCCCTATTCTTCCCGTCCTTCTCTATAACGCATGAATATCAGAACTGGTAGTGTATTGAAGGGAAAAAATTGCAAATAGTTATCTACTTTCTGAATACTTAAAAAAGAATGGAAGGAAGAAAAATGCAGAAAAGCTTCAAAATATTCAGATAAATTACAAAAACATGTACATGTAAGCAGGAAAACTACCATGTATTTGTGTGGTATAAAGCAACTATAAATCTTGAATGAAATTTGCAAAAAAAATAGGGTACATAATACTCAGACCTTAGGAAGTATTTAAAAAATTGTTATCCTGCTTTATAAATGGAAGTAGAAAATGGAAATATTAATTAGAAAAAGGAAACTTACCAAAGATATTAGTGGAGTGTCCTTTCCTTGCAATAGGCCTGAGCTCATTATGGCCCCATCCATACATCCTGTAATTATCCCACGCATGTTTCATCATCTAAGAAAAATTAAAATCCATCAACTTACATTGCTGACATATCGTTATATTTGATGTAATTTAGAAATTCATTACTATACTGTTACCTGCATCTCCTACAATAGTATATTATTGTCTTAACATTGTAAACCGTGTTAGTAACAAGTATAACATATATAGCCATGTTTAACCCTGGTGTACACAACAGAAAAAAATTGTGTGTAACAGACAAGTTCTTTTTATTGAGGCTAATGGTGTCTGTCCTTTATTTTAGAAACTGCCAGTCCTTTTGGGAATAGCTCCCCTTCCCTCTTTGTGGTTATGACAGAACTGTCATTCGAGGGGCTCTGATGCTACAGCCAATTAGCACAAGCTGACAGAGAACCCCTTATCCTTACTCCATAGATCAAGTAAACTCTGTAAAGTATTTTAGACTTTGCAGTACATATGGTCTCTATAGCAACTACATAACTCTGTGGTTGTAATACAAAAGCAGCCTTCAAAAAATACATAAACAAATGGGCATGGCTGTGGTCCAATTAAACTTTATTTATTTTATTATTATTATTTTTTAAGTAGCAACAGGCAAATTTGGCGCTCAGATTGTATCTTGACAACCCCTGGCCTAGACAAAATAATTGGGAACCTGTGATTCAAGTAGGAATAATTAAGTCCATTTATGCATACTATTGTAAACACTACGTTACAGAAATACTCTCATTTTACAATATCAAGGTCAAAGTAATATGTAATCCTGAAAACAATGGGGGCTGACTCCCAACATGGAAAAAACAAATTAACAAAAGGAAAGAGAGAGAACGAGAAGATGCATATTATTGACAATATTTACAGAACACAAATTCCGTCAAGCATGAAGCCCTAGTTTAAATCCACTACACCAACTAATATTTTTTTATATCAATTAGTTTGAACTGAGTTTCTTACAAACAAAGGAATTCTAAATTACACAACAGCAGAGTATTTAATTACATATCAGCTGACTTAGTTAATAGTATACTATGGCATATCAAAAAACTTTTCATTTAATAGTATACTATTCATTAAAACATTTCTCAATGTGTTTTTTGTTTGTTTGTTTTACAACCAGCAATACTCAGACACCAAAACCAGAGAAAGATATTACAAGGAAACAAAAAAACCAATAAATCTCAAAAACACAGATGCAAAATTACTTTAAAAATGTAGCAATACAGAGGCCTCCCTGGTGGCCGTAGGGGCTAAGACACAACCTATGAAGCAATCTGCAGCCACTAAAGCACAAGTTCGATCCCCAGCCAGGGAGTAACCCACATGGCGCAGCAGACCTCTCCTGTCTCGCCCACTGCTCCCCTCAGCAGTGTATATCAGTCAGTCTGCCTGTTCTGCTCTCCACTCTGTCTCTGGTGAATCCCTTCACCACCACCCCCCACACCTCTGGTCTGTACCCCCGTTCTTGTATGCATAAATAAATAAATCTTTAAAAAAAAAATGTAGCACTATATCAAAAGGTTACTACACAATGACCAAATACAGTTGAACCCTGGAATATAAAACTAATTTAACATTCAAAAGCCAATTAATAGAATCTACCACATTAACAGAGTTAAGGAGGGGCAGGAACCATACAATCATTTTTATATCAATAGTTGCAGACAAAGCATTTGACAAAATTCACCACCTAGTCATGATAAAAACCCAGGAAACTACAACTAACTACAAGGGAACATCCTCAAACTAGGAAAAAAGAAAAATCTTTAAACACAACTAGCATTACACTTAATAAAAAACTAAATGTTTAATACCTCAAGTTGGGAGCAAATCAGGTATGTCCATTCTCATCATTTCTTTTCAACTATGTATTGGAAGTCCCAGACAGTTCAATAAGACAAGAAAAATATAAATAAAGGTCATAAAAATGTAAAAAGAGGGCCTCCCCTGGTGGCGCAGCAGTTGAGCACTGGGCTGCGAGGCTGCCCGCAGCCTCTGCAGCGCCGGTTCATTCCCAGGCCGCCAGCGAGGGTCCCACAAAAAAAAAAAAAAAAAGAGGTAAAAAGAAAAGTACTTCTACTCACAAAGGACTTGGTTATTATGTACAAAGAAAATTCCATACAATCTAAAAAAGAAAAAAACCACTAGAACTAATAAACAACTGTAATAAAGTAATGGAATACAAGTTCAGCAAACTAAACCAAACACATTTCCATATGCTAGTATTAAACAACAGAAAATTAAAAAACAATTCTATCCAGTATTTATCTTTCTTCTTCTGACTTATTTCACTTAGCATTATCCTTTCAAATTTCACTCATGTTGCTGCATAAGGCATGAATTTATCTTTTTTTTTCACTGAATAGTATTCTTTTGTATATACACACCACATGGTTATGATCCACTCATAATTTCAGATGGTTGTCACTAGTATGTGGCATATAAAGTAACTAAATTAATAGTCAGATAAGGACAAGCTGAAAAACTAACCCTTGATAGCTGACTACAGAACTAAGACACCGAGGGGGGAGGGGAGAAATGGGAGAGAGAAGAACAGGGAGGGAGGGAGGCCCAATGGTCTGGGGGTGCACTATGGTGTAATACCTGATGGGGATAAACCAGTGTTACTGCAATTAAAAATCAACAATTTTTAAGAATTCCATTTAAATCGGCATCAAAAACACAAGATACCTAAAAAAAGAGTACAACACAGCTATGCGAAAGAACTAGATCCTATGACTTACAAAACACTGCTGTGAGAAATTAAAAGGAACCTTCAGGAAGTGGGGAGATGTGACATGCTTATCAGAATGGAGGCTGACTATTACTAAGATAACAATTTTTCCCAATTCATCTCTAAATTCAATGAGATCCAAGTAAAAATCCCAGCAACCTTTTATGTTTACAGAAAGACTAATTCTAGAATGGCAGAAGACTTTGGGCAAAACTAATTTTTTATTTATTTATTTATTTATTTATTTATTTATTTATTTTATTTATTTATTTTATTTATTTATACAAGCACTGGGTACAGACAGAAGTGCGGGAGAGCGAGAGAATTCACCAGAGCGGAAAGCAGAGCAGGCAGAAGGACCGAAGCACACTGCTGAGGGGAGCAGCGGGCGGCAGGAGAGGTCTGCGCGCCATCTGGGACCCTCCTCCAGTGGCCGGGAGCAGCCGGGGATTGAACCGGCGCCACAGAGGCTGCTGGCAGCTTCGCAACCCAGCGCTCAACCGCTACGCCACCGGGGAGGCCCTGGGCAAAATTAATTTTAAAAAGCACATAAACTAGAGAATTACCTGATTTCAAAAGTTAATGTAAGTTACAGTAATCAACATGTCATATTGGCATTAAAGATAGGCAGACAGATTAAAAGAATAGGCATGGCCCAGCAGACCTCTCCTGTCTTGCCCGCTGCTCCCCTCAGCAGTGTATTTCATCACTCTGCCTGTTCTGTTCCCCTCTCTGTCTCTGGTGAATCTTCTCACCCTCCCACACATCTGTCCTGAACCTCGGTTCTTGTATAAAATATAAATAAATCTTTTAAAAAATAAAAATAAATAAATAAATAAAATAGGCATGAATCCAGAAAAAGACTCAATATCTATTAATTATGTCAACTAATATGATCAAAAGTACCAAATTACTCATTAGGAAAAGAGAACCTTTTCAACAAAGATGCTGGATCAACTAGAAAGTCCTATTGTAAATAAAAAAATGAAGCACAATTCTTACTTCACATAATAAACAAAAAGTAACTCACAACAGATCACAGACTGAAAAGTCAAAACTAAATCTAAAATGTGCCTACACTAAGACTTAAACAAAAAGTGATCATGGCAACTCTATTCCTAAGAGCCCAAAACTAGAACAAATGTTAACCGATATTTAATCAGTGTGAATGAAACAAATCATGGTATATTTATTTAACGGAATATTAAGAAGAAAAGTCACCTTTGTGCACAATCTACATAGCTGAATTTCAAAAACCTGGGGAGCAAAGGCCCAGAAACAAAATATCACATACCCAATGACACCACTTGATTGAAATTTGAGACAAGACCCATCTAATCTCTAACAACTAAATACAGAGCAGTGGCTGTCTGGGTGCAAGGAATGGGGTGGACGGACTGGAGAAAAGCACAAGAACACTGTTTTGAAATTATGGACATATTCACGTCTTAGTCGCAGTTGCTGTGACACAAGTCTGTACATCTGTCAAAACTCATTAAGCTGTACTCTTAAAACAGGTACACTGTATTATATATTAAGTGTTTCAGTAAAGTTGAACTTTATAAAATCAAATAGGCTGCCATATCTTCCCCACTGGCAATTTCCACTCTCATGAGGGAATTACTTAAATTCTTTCAAGTGTTTCGTCTTTTTACTACTGTATTTCAAAATATATACTACCGTTTCTTGATTTTTTAGAAGATATTTTAAAAATATGCATTACATTCTCCTGGAGTTAAGATAATTTAGTTCTCACACCACTATCAACTCATCATCACTTATACTTCCCCACACATACTCTCTGGCTCACATCCTCCTAATATAATTAACAACATATTTTTCTTATAATTATTACATTATTTTGTTCAACTTTTGTTTTCTCTGCTATTAATTGCTGGTATGGGGTTTGGATTTCTGTTTGCTTAGTTTTTATTATTGTTTTTAGTTTTTTTAAGATTTATTTTTATTTATTTATGCATACGAGAACTGGGGTGTAGGCCAGAGGGGCAGGGGGTGAAAGCATTCACCAGATACAGTGCGGGGCACAGAACAGGCAGACTGACAAAATACACTGCTAAGGGAGCAGCGGGTGAGACAGGCGAGGTCTGCTGCACCATGTGAGTAGCTCCCTATCCAGGAATTGAACTGATGCCACAGTGGCTGGAGATGACTTGATAGCACTAAGACTTTAACCCCTGTGCCACAAGGGAGACCCTATTTGCTTAGTTCTTAATGTAAAAAGTACTCGAGTTTCAAAACTAATCTTAATACAGTCAAACACATCAGATAAACTATCAGTCCCATCTTGGACTCTGAGGTGTGCTTCCTGAGGCTCTCTGCCCTCCTGCTGTAACCTGGCCCTCTGTACTTTCAGCCTGAAGCACAGCCAAGATGCAGATTTCTTACTTACATCCCTGAAGATGCCTTTCCGCTCACTCTCCAGCAACAGGTTCCATGTTTCCAAAACTGTTTCTTCCTATTTTTTTTTTTTTTAAATGTTGTTAACTTTTTTTTTTTTATAGAGGCATGTTTTCTTTCTTTCTTTATTTGTTTGTTTGTTTGTTTTGTTTATACATGCACTGGGTACAGTCAGAAGCATGGGAGGGTGAGAGAATTCACCAGAGCCAGAGCAGGGAGCAGAGCAGGCAGAAGGACCGAAGTACACTGCTGAGGGGAGCAGCGGGCGGCAGGAGAGGTCTGCGCACCATGTGGGACCCTCCGCTGGTGGCCGGGGAGCAGCCGGGGATCGAACCGGCGCCGCAGAGAACGCGGACAGCTTCGCAACCCAGCGCTCAACTGCTGCGCCACCGGGGAGGCCCGTTTCTTCCCTATTTTTGTGATGAAATATATTCTCCAGCAGAAAGCTTAGAAAATGTCTAATAAGATCTATACCCTCAGATTTGACAGACAATTTGATCTGAAATAGTATTTCTAAGCCTTTGCTCCATACTTTTCTAGTTTCCAATATTATTGTTGAAGAATCTGCTATATTTGAACCCATTATATACAATGCCAGTCTTTTTCACGGAATCATTTTATTTCCTTCATAGCCCTTATACATTTAGGATCTCTTCTTTAATCTCTATTTTTCTAACATTTCAGTAGGGTCTTTTTCTGTTTATTGCATTGGGTGCCTAGCAAGTCCTTTCCATCTGAAAACTCACATCTTTTAGTTTTAGCTGATTTTCCTCAATTATTCTTTGACTTCTTCCCCTCCATTTTCCCTGTTCTCTTTCTAAAGCACCTAACTAATCACGTTAGACATTCTGAATTGATCTTACCATTTTTCTCATTTTCTCAATCTTTTTTGTCCTACTTAGAGATCTGCTCAATTTTACCTTTCAATTCTTCTATTCAGTTTTTAACTTCTATCATATTTTTAATTTCCAAGAGTTATTTCTCATACTGTAAATGTTCCTTTTTGGAACATACTATTCTCATTCCATGAATTGAATTTTTGTCACTCCAAGGATGTTAATTCTTTCTTGATGTATTTTTCTTGCTCCCTGTATTGTTTCTGTATCCTTTGTTCCCCATTTCATTCTATTAGCTGAGAAATTTTCTGAAATGTCTGGTGATCTATTGTTTGCTTTTCACTTAAGAATGAAGCACTTACCAGACAAAGGCTGCCCATGAACGATCAAGACTCACTACCTGAGCTACCTCCTAACAGGAGTTACCCATGGTTGGCTCAGCAGGTCTAGGTTGTCCCAACCCTCCACATCCCAAGGAAAGGTTTGGCCAATGCCAAGTTCCTCAAAAATAACCTCTAAACCTTCATCATTCCAACTGTTAAGATTATCTTTGTTTTCCCAAAGTTTTAGACCATTTCAGGTATCTTTTGCTAGCAATATAACAATATGGGCGAAGGGAAGGGGCCAGGGGATGCCCAGACCATGTGATAGGAGTCTGAACTCTGGGGTAGTTGGGTAACTAAGGTTAGCCTAGTCTATATAACGAGCTCCCATAAAAACCTAGGCTATCAAGGCTCAGATAAACTTCCCTGCTTAGCAATAATTCTCCCACATTTGCCACATATTACCATTGAGTGAAATAAGCATTGTTCATATAACCTCACCGAAGAGAACAACTGGAAGGAAGCTTGTTCCCGGTCTCTCCTGGGTTCTGTCCTATGTGCCTTTTCTATTACTGATTTTAATCTTCTATTTTTGCTATAATAAACCACAACCAGGAAACAATAGCTTCTCTGGGTTCTGTGAGTGCTTCTACCAGGTATCTGAACTGTGGGTGGTCCTCGGGCCCCCTAAACATTTACATGATGTTATCTTTCTGAATTATGTACATTTCAATAAATTCTAGTGCCATCTTAAAAAAACAGGCCAAGCATCTGAAGAAAACTCTATTAATCCCCAACATTGTCCAAATAAAATGCCTCAAACAGCCTGAACATAAAACACAGACTCCGTAAAACATAGACTCTATTTTGATTTCATCAAGGTCACGGTCTTGCAATGATTCATAAGAACAAGCTTAAAATATCTTCTAAATTGTCCATATTCATAACTAGAATATATCCAAATAGACATGACTATCTGAAGCAAGCTTACTTTCTTTCTCATGAGAAACGCGCCCTCTGAAGTACCGCCAATGCCATTACAGTGACAAATCTTAACCTTCACAGGCAGCTGCAACTGCAATCTTCACCCAGAATTGGTGGGAATTCTAATTAACTACGCTTAACTGAAATATTCTCTAGATGCTTCTACCCTCTGGCATTTTCTTTCTCTCGAAGCAATTCCTAGAATAACAAACTGTAAGACATCTGCAATTCAACAAATATTAAAAAAACTCTGAGATCAAGCTTTCCACTCTTTAATCCATTCACACTCTTTGGAACGAAGGTGTTCTTAATCTGCACGATGGCAGAGCGATGGCTACGCGATGGCTGAGCGATGGCTGAGAGGGTATCATGTCATGATCCTTAAAAGGTGGCAGATATAATGCTAAGTTTTCAGAAGCAAGTTTATGAGATTAATATAATATCTAGCAGAGCCCCTTGTAACTAAGCACTGAAGAAAATTTCTTATTCGATGATAAATTATTTACGGCTCTATTCTACATTATTTATAAAACATTGACTATCAAAAGGTCTCTGGTCACATGGTGAGTAGTGCAACCACCCAAACACTACCATAAATTTTAAGGGTCTAATAATTATACTATAATCAAAATTAAGAAAAAGAGTTCTAGCTCTTACTGACAACTTGGAAAACGAACTACAACTATAACCCAAAGCAAACAAGATCAAAGTATGACAGCATTGGTATATTTCTCTGTGTGTGTGTATGTGTGTGTAATTGATATTACCTGTGTGTGTATGTGTAACTGATGTGTATACACACCCAAATACATATCCATATTACAGTCTGCAGCGTATTTATTACCTCTTTAATTTTTTCCCTTTTCTTTCTTATGTCGTTATCTTCTGGGTCCCCACCATTTATTCCTATGAGGTTTGGTACAGGGACTGGAGGCAGTGGCTTTTTCTCTTTAGTCTTCATTTCTTGGAGTACCTTACTTTTCTCTGTCTGAATTTCTGCTCGGATTTCCTCTCTCGACTTCTTTAATTTTTCTTTTGCTTCTTCCAAGGCCTTCTCATGATCAGCTCGAATTTTATTTCTCAAACGCTCTTCTTCATCCCTGTAAGAGGAGGAAAAAAAAAAAAAAAACTAGTAAGAATGATCCTTAGAAACTTCAATCTTCTAACCTAAAATTCAAGTTTACTCCCTAAAGCCCTGAAAGTAATTTTGTATTCCTGACATTTAAAGGCATGAATGCTCTGTGAGAGCACCTCACAGCTATCTTCCCAGAGAACAGGCTAAATACAACGCCATGAGAGAAAAATGAGCTCTGGATGCTGAAGAACTGACTTTATACCATAAGAAAGATGGAGCCTAGAAAGCAAGTTATAATTTCAGAGCCAAATGAGAACAGAGGAAACAGTAATCAGTAATTTATGACTGAACAAATTAACAAAAGAGACAAGTGGAAAACTAGTTAGGGGAAAAAGTTAAAAATAAAATTAAGTATCAGAGACGGGACAAAAATAGACACATAGGGGCAATGAGAAATTAGTGGAAAAGATGAGAGGATGGAAAATTTTTCATTTGTTACACAATACATCATAGTCTTTTGAAACTTAAAGTTTTGGAAATGCCATAGGTACAATGGTTCTGTGTTCATGACTACTTAAAACTCTCCAGCTCTTGTTAAAAAAAAAAAAATGTACATTTCAATTTAGTAGGTCTGTATGCAACCCATAAATTTGTATTACTACAAACTCCCCAGATGACTGTTGTGTACACACAAGTTCAGAAATCACTAATGCAGTGTACACATTCTGGGTTTTCCACTCAGCCCTAATTTTGTGAGAGTTCAATGTTCTCTCTACTTCCACCCCACTTCACAAGAATGAATACATAAGTGGTCATTTATTTTCCACATCAGCCCATAATGACCACTGCAAGGGTGAACATCTAACCCAATAGTGACCAGAGTTACCTCTCCAGAAATTTAAATCAAACTCTTTAGATAGCTGGACTTAGAACATGTTGGTGGGAATGTAAAATGGCACAATCACTCTGGAAGTTTAGTCATTTCTTAAAAATCTAAACATGAAACTATAATAGAATCCAGCAAGTGCACTTACCCAACAAACTGCATTTATCCCAAAGAAAATACTGCTTATCTTCACACAAAAACCCTTACACCAGCCTGCACAGACAAATACATTACGATTCCACTTATAGGATATATTTAGAGCAGTTGAAATCACAGTGAGGAATTAGAATTGTGTTTTTCAAGGGCTGGAGGAAAAGGGGACGAGAGAAGTTACTATTTAATGGGTATAAACTTTCACTTTTGCAAGATCAACAGAATTCTAGAGATGTGTGTGGTGAGGGCTGCAAAACATGCAGGTACTTAATGCCCCTATACTGGACACCTAAACACGTTAAAATAATAAATTGTATGTTACAAATATCTTGCTACAATAAAAAAAATTGGAAAATAAAACCCTGTTTACAGATGTTTAAAAAAACTGGAAACAATCCAGACGTCCTTCAACAAATAAGTGATAAAACCACTGTTTATGCTGTGGTAAAGACATATGCAACATTATTCACTAATAAAAAAAAACTATTAATATACACAACTTGAGTGAATTTCAAGGGTATTACTATGTGAGTGAAAGAAGTCAGTCTCAAAAGGTTTTATTCTACATGATTCCTTTGACATGATATTCTCGAAAAGACAAAAATAAAGGGAGCATGATGAATAGATGAGCCAGGAGTGATGGATAGGAGAGGTTAACTTAAGGGAATAACACAAGAGTATTTAGAATAACAGCATTGTTATGTAACCTACTTTTAGTGACGGTTACACAATTGCATGCATGTGTTAAAAATTATAGAACTTTAAGCCAAACAAGAAAAATATCAATGTAAAGTTTAATATCAAAAATAAAATGTCAGGGCCTCCCCAGTGGCGCAGTGGGTTGAGCACCGCGCCGTGAAGCTGTCTGCAGCCTCTGCAGCGCAGGTTCACTCCAGGTCGGCCAGGGAGGAACCCACATGGCGCGGCAGACCTCTCCTGTCTCGCCCGCTGCTCCCCTCAGCAGTGTCTTGGTCCCTCTGTCTGACTGTTCTGCTCCCAGCTGTGTCTCTGGTGAATTCTCTCACCCTCCCACGCCTCTGACCTGTACCCCAGTTCTTGTATAAATAAATATATCTTTAAAAAAATAAAATGTCAACTGTTTAAAGAAAACTGAGTTGCGAGAAGGGATTGATGAGAAACAGGAGACAGAAGAGTGGGGAGAGAAGCCAGAGACTTGGGAACACACAAGGTCACTGAGGTGGGGGGGGGGGGAGCTCATGGGGCCTGCAAAGGCTGAGTGTGGGAGGAATATGGCAGGGGTTGTGGGGGTGGGGAGGAGGCAGCCAGGGAGATGCAGGCAGGTTAGGGCATCCTCTCAGTACACAGGTGCTAAGTGAAGACTCAGATAAGATAACGAGGTAGACAAAGCACAACAGCCTTCCAAAGACACTTCACCTCCTGACCAGAGGAAAACCTTGTACCTAGATTCAGAAGGAGATCATAGTCTATGACAATTACGTAAGGATATGTAAAAAATACACTAAAATCTAGTTTAGTAAATAAAGACTGAGGCAGATATACAAGGAGTTCCCCTTTATATTTACTCTCTTCCTCTTCACTAGTTTTAGTCTTCACCTACAAACATGAAGTTCTTCAAAAAATAAAAACTCCTCCTAACTTCACCTTCAACCTTCATTGATAAAAGCCCTGTTCTTCCTTTCACCAGCGGACTTTCTCAGAGTACTGCTACTTCCACTTTCCTTAACCTCACCTCTCTGCTGTCCTCCACAGTGAAAAACTGATGACTGAGTTGCTTTGAAATTCTCTCTTCCTCACACCTGTCTTTCCAACAAGCCTCTGATCAGTAGCTTTATCATCATCAATGCATCTCAAAAATGTTGTATTCCCACCTTACTTCCATTCTTGTTTTATAATACTTTTCCTATTCAACATCATCCAAATATATTTCCTCAACAATTATATCAAAATTCATAGTTCAGCCTTTGCCAGGTTACTAACACCATCTAAAACTTTTCATTGACTGCCAAACACTTCCAATTTAAATATCCAAGAGAAAACTGAATGATTACTACAGAAAAAAGACAATCATGGGCTAAGCTCATTCATGAACACACTCTTTTTTACTGATGTATTAGCAATGTTACTCACCAATATTAAAAAATAGAAAGAAAATTCATCATAACTGTACTTATTCCAGAAATGAGAATAGTTCAACATCAGAAAATTCTATCCACATTCATTTACCTATTACTAAGGAAAAATTGTATAAATCATTCAGCAGAAACAGATAAAGAAGCATTCCCTTCAAAATGAAGGAAACATTCAAGGACACTCACTATTCAAGTGTTTATGTGTGATTGCACTGAATGTCCTAGCCAGCAAAGTAAAATAAGAAGATAAAAATGAGATTAAAGTATAAGAAAAACAAAGTTAAAAAAGTTGTCTGACACAAGTAATATTTCTGCATAGAAAACCCAAAGGACCTACAAAATATTACAAATAGGAGTGAACAAGGAAGAGGAAAAAACTGACATACAGCAAACACTCATAAAATAATTTCCTCCTCTTCCTATTCATTGGGCCCCATCCTTCTATACTCCATGCATTCAAATTCCTGTTGATACATTTATTCCTCCAAATGGTAATACCATTGTTTACAATGGCTTTCATTCACATGCATTATTTTAATACTGAAATTTCTAGGCCCTATACTTCTGATTTAAGAAATCTGGGTGCCCTTAAAAAGACTCTGACAGAAATATATTTTCAACCATTGTAAGTGAATTTTACTAAACTGATTCTTACTAATCTCCAAATTCTAAGAGTACCTCACCAAGCCCCTATGTAGACTAATGTTATCTTTTAAAAGATAAATGATGACATATATACAATGGTCTTTAATAACCAAAAAAAAGTGAATAACCTCTTCAAACATCCTATGTTTTAACAGCACTATAAAGAAATTCCAGAGGATCCAGGAAAGCACAACGAAAATAGTTGAAGCAGCTATGTGAACAGCTATTTGTGCACAATTATTGGCCAAGGATGATTTCAGGAATACCTCAGAATAGTTAGTAAATAATAAATACTGAAATAACAGTATTCAATAAAACTGGCAAAAGCCTAAAGGAATTTGTAGGGTAAGGAAAAATGCCAGGCTTTTCTGCCCTCCCGCCATCAGGATAGATGATGGATCCTTGCGGTCCTGAATGCGTGCATGCCTGATGGCGGGCACCTGGAATAGGGTGTGGGCCGAGGTAGATGGGATTCACCTGGGCTGAGACTGGGCTTTTAAGGGCGGCGTCATGGGGAAGCCAGCTGAAAGAGAAGCCAAAAAGAGCAGAAGCCAAGAGTGAAGCAGAGAAGGCCGGAGAGCCCATATAGAGTGAACACTTGCTGGGGGCTGGGAGGCCTGCCAGCCTCCCGGCCCCCCAGCACCCCTGCCTGCCGTGTACTGGGTAAATCCCAATAAAAGACCTGCAAAAAACCACTGAGGACTCTGACTCCTCCTTTACCCGGTCTGCTGGATCAGAAAACTTGCACTGTGGCCGTTCCTGACCAAACAGAACTTAAGACCTTCCAAAGAGAAGTATCACTCCTTCATAAAGGAAGAGCTTTTCAAACTCAGAAGTGACTAAGAGGTGAAATGAAGTCAACTATTATTTGGGATTTTTTTGTTTTATTTTTTCACAAATACAATCTAAGAAGTTTCCAAATAGCAAGTGAATACATTGTACAGAATATCACCCTCATGTAAACTGCAAAGAATTTTCTGAAAATTATCATTCAAGCTAAGGCATGTACTTTCCAATGTACTGACTTGTGGGTAAGAACCAAACAGCATATTTGAGTTCTCAATTTGGGCTTCCTATTCCATAAGAGTGAAACCCATCGTAATGTTACTAGAAAAGCCCAATTATTTCACAGTACAAGTAAATAGTGAGCCACCTGAAAGTGAAGCATGGAGAAACCCTCAAGCTTCTACACCAAATCTAATTTGGTCACTTTGCTCACATAGAACATCTTTAGTGCTCCCATTGTAATAATGCAGCTCATGGGCAATCAACACAAACTCACTAGCTCTAAAACTTAGATACAGGTCATTTATGTGGCTATTAAGTTTTTGTTTACATAGATAGCTGTTATAAATCAATCTAATGAGTTTTGGAGGATTTAACTTGAATTGTAATTCCAGGTTAAATCAATAGTAATCAGTCATTGAATTAACTTCAGCTTACCTCAATGATAATCAATAAACTTTTACAAATGTGAGGGACATTGAGCTAGCTGCAGAGAATACAAAGAAAACTAAGATACATCACTTGCCCCAGGATTCACAATCTAATAGGTAAGTAAACACAGTAAGTACAAATGGGAGAATCACAACAGAGGAAGTATATAATACCAAATTACTATTATCACCATGTTGTACATTAGATCCCCAGAGCCTAATGATGCTCTAACTGGAAATTTGTACTTTACCCAAATCTCATTTTCCTCACTCCCACCCCCTGGTAACCACCATTCTCACTCTATGATTTCAGCTTTTATAGAATCCACGTATAAAATCATACACTATCTGTCTTTCTCTGATTTCACTAAGCATGATGCCCTCGAAATTAATTCATGTTGTGTCCATTCCTCTTACACTTTTTAACTGGAAATCTATTTATTATGACATGTGTGGCTGCCCTGTCTTCCTTTGGGTTTCACCTGCTTTTAGGATTGTTTTCCAGCCCTTTATTTTGAGCCTACATTTAACTTTGGAGCTCAGGTGCATTCCTGGAGACAGCAGGTCAGACTTTGTTTTCTAATCCAACCAGGCACTTTGTGTCTTTTACTTGATAGGTTCAGTCCATTTACATTTAGAATAATTATTGATGTGAAAATCTGTTGCTCTCATTTTGTCCTTGAGTTTGTGGTTGTATCTACTTACTTGTTTAGTTCTCTATGTATGTTCCTCTCTTGGTTTTACCTATAAGAGCTACTTTCAACATTTCTTGGAGGGGGGCTCTAGTGTTTGCAAACTCCTTCAGCTCCTATTTGTCTGAGAAGGCCTTTATTTCTCCCTCATAGTTGAAGCAGAATCTTGTAGGATAGAGTATTCTTAGCTTGCAGTTTTTATCTTTAGGCATTTTGATCACATCATTTGCTCCTTGCCTTTTTGGTAGTGTTTCTTCATGGAAGGCTGATGTTAGCTTGATCAGGGTTCCTTAATAGTCATCTGCTTCTTGCCCTTGTCAGCTTCAATATTCTTTTTTTGTTGTGAACTCTTGGGAGTTTCACTATTATGTGTCTTATTATAGATCTCATTTTGTTTAGGTACTCAGGAACCCAGGGCTGTCTACCTACTATCTGTTGCATGTGTGGGTGAGACTCTTCCTGGCTGCATTGGTATATGGTACAGGAACTCACAGCACACACAAAGACACTTTTGTTCACAATGGATGCCAGTTTTCTTTGGTGGTGAGGGAGTTAAAAATGAGGGATGCCTTATGCAGAATGCTGATGTCATTCTTCCCATAGCCCTTTATTTGTAAACCTTATTTTCATATTTTCATATTTATCTTTTTTTCTATGAGTTCCTTAAGTTGGGTTTCTTACTCTGTTATATCCCTGCTGTTTGAAATGAAGCACTCAATATATGATGAAAAAATTAATGAATAACCACACAGCCAACTTAATCCTCATCAGGTATCTCAGATCCTGTATTATTTCAAGCTGACTGGTTATGCTGATTACACTTTTCATTTCCCTACAAAATAGTGCTGTGTACATTTCTATTTCACTTATGTGATGACTATGGCTATTTGTTTCTCAAATGTCTTGTTTTTCAACATTATTTTTTACCATTTATATGAAGGTTAAAAAAAAATATTGTCCATTTACTTCTCTTCCCTCAAGTTTCCCTATAGCCTGAGACGAAAATCTAAACACAGATAATGTAGACACACAGATAACTAAAACTTTATATGTAAAAATCCATCATTAATCATAGGACCTTCAAATAGTTTTGTTTAAAAGTACATTAAAAATAGTAAAACCACTAACCCAGTACACAGGTTCTAATGAAAATATAGCATGGTTTTCCACAGTCAGAAATTGAAAATGGGTATACAATTCAAAGGAAAAAGAAGAACCTATAACGCACACTAACTCCCTCCCCCTCTTTCTTTCAACTTCGATATTTTACAAAACATTTTTTGTGCTAGTGGATGACTGACTTAAAAAGTATACAGGATAAAAGCTGAATTGTTTCTGACTACTGTAATAATCCTCTCTCAAAATATGATACATATCCATCAAAAAGTTGCCATTAAATGGGGTCTCCCTGGTGACACAAGGGACGCAATCGATGAAGCTGTCCACAGCCACTGCAGCACGAATTCCATCCCCGGCCGGGGAGATACCCACATGGTGCAGCAGACCTCTCCTGATTCTCCTGTTGCTCCCCTCAGCAGTGTATTTCAGTCAATCTGCCTGTTCTGTTCTCCACTCTGTCTCCAGTGAATCCTCTCATCCCCCCCCATACTTCTGGTCTGTACCCCAGCTCTTGTATGCATAAATAAAGAAATCTTTTTTAAAAATGTTACCATTAAATGGAGAGAAAAAGAGACAATACTAAGATAACACCAGATGTTCATTATAAGAAATGAACATCAGTTCAAAACAAAAAGTCACCATAAGTCATTTGTCAAGACTGAAAAGAGTTTATTTAAAAGGCTCCTTTCAAAAATGCTTTAAGTTATTCATTAATGTCCTGTGGAGTAAAACATTATTCATTCAGGCTTTAGTGTAGCCCCCGGGCCAAAGCTGCTATTTTCACTGTAAGCATCATTACCACATACCCACCTTTTCCTACCCCAAAAACAGTAAAACCTGATAACAAACGCTATAGCCACCTTGCCTTATTCCAGCTAATTTCTCAAAGCTGTTTTCCCATTTCTAGATTTGAAACTTCTCTCCCATTTCTCTAACTTATCTTAGTAGCTCACATCCGCCCTCTCTTCCTAGTCCCTTCAAACTGACTTGTCTGTGGACTTTTTATGTTTATTTGGTTGCTCCCTAAGACACTATCTCTTAAACTAATGTTTGCGTACCCCAAATGCATATGTATTGAAAGTTTGAGCCCTAAAAATTCCTCTAACCCCAACACAATGCTATTTGGCTTTGGGGAAGAAATTAGGGTTCAATTAGGAAGAGGCCTGCATGATGAGATTAGTTTCTTGATAATAAGAACAACAACTCAATCAATTAATCTCTCTCTCTCTCTCCCTTCCTCCCTTCACCTGCACACCATCCTCACCTGCCCATGCCTCAAGCACTAAAGAACATGTGAGGATGTATCAAGGTGGCCATCTGCAAGCCAAGAAAAGTGTTTTCACCAAAATCTAAACACTGTGCAGCCCTGATCGTGGGTCTTCTAGTCCCCAAAACTTTGAGAAATTCTTGTTTTTAAGACAAAGGAGTACAACCCAAAGAAAATTTGGCATTAAAAAAAAATTCTGAATGACTCAACTCAAAGACTAGGAAGCAAAAACTAAACAAAACAAATGCAAAAAGAATTAAACTAAAAATTTTGAAAACTCCAGCTCACTAGTAAATCAGAGCAACGAAAATTAAAACTGGAATCAGACTGGTAAAGATTTTTAAACTCTAACAATACCATGATTTACATAGATGCAATTGGGAATACAAATTGATACAACCACACTAGTGACTACTAGCAACAAAATTCAGTCAAGGATGCACATACTTTACAATTCAATAATTCTTCTACTTACAGAAAAACACAAAAGCCAAGAATATATGTATAAGAATGTTTCTGCAGCAAAACACAAAATTAACCTAAAATGTATCAACTAGGGAATACATAAACTGATATTTAATCATACAATGGAATACCTACGTGGATACTATGTGGATACTATGTGGAACCATAGTAAATATATCAACATATATAAATAATAAAAATATTGTTGAACAAAATATGAAACTTATAGAATGATATATGCAAAACTTATAGAATTATAAATTGTTTTGCATGTTTAGGAACATACAAAACAGTATGAAATTATATATATAGATATAATTTATATGAACACTTATTGTTGCAGTTGTATAAAACCATGTGCTAATAATGACAAATTCAAGTCAGGCTAGAGCTTTACCTCAAAAAGGGTAATCTTCAGCAAAACTGGGAAAATGTTAAGTTTTGAAATAATGGGTATATTAATATTAATAGTATGTGTTAAGACTTTAATGCTTATAATCTTTCAAAGCACAAGAATGATACAAAGTATGCACACCTTATATCAAAATATACTATTATCAAAAGATAAAACCAAATAGTGTGGCACTTTTGGGAATAACCAAAAAAAAAAAAAAATAGGGAGTTAAAGGGGAAAAAAAAAAAGAGAGAAAAAGAGAGAACACTGTACATAGTGAGATATATTATTTATTTAACTAATCCCCTGCTGACAGGCATTTGGATCATTTATAAGATGTCAAGTTATAACTTTAAGGGACAAGCTGAACATATCTTTGTGCACTGATGTGAGGATTTCTCAAGGATAAGATCCTAGAATAGCTGCTCAAAGAATATGCACTTTTAAATCTGAAACTAAATTGCTCCTCACAAGATTCTGTTAGTTTACACTCACACCCACTGTATAAGCACAAGAGGAGTGAACTGTTCTATGTTCACCACATTCTAAGTATTGATCTTTCCAATATTTTTAAGTAGAGGAAAAATATCTAGGTGAAAAAGCTAAGTTTGTTAATGGCATCACAATTAATAGAAAAATCATTCACATTTATTATATACATCACCTATATAAACTTAATTTCCACCTTACTGTCAAGATATTGAAGAAGTCATGTAAACACATGTAACTTTACAAACTTAGACACTTAGACATATAATCATATCTAACTATAAATGACCTTAGATATATAAATATATATAATTGTGCCAGATTTCAATTTAGTACAATGCTTAGCATATTTTTTCAGAGGCCAGTAACTGGCTCCTGACTGAAAAAAGCTTCAGAATATTACACCTTATTTCCAGATAACCCAATCCATATGCCAGAAATGCATAAATATATAATATAAATGCATATTTGAAAAACAAAACAAAAAGGAGGAAAGACAAAGCAATGAGTTATCCAAACTCTCAAAAGATACCAATGACCTACATGCATCCATCAGAGACTCACCAAGGTGAAAGAGAACGGGTATCTATCTCTAAGACCCTAAAATGTGACTCCAAAGATGATCAATATAAGAATGCTACTAATATTTGAATCTAAGATTGACATTTTTCAGCAATGTCCAGAGTCAAAGTAAAACTTTTATAACATTTCCCAATAACCTCCAATACTCAGCATATTGCTAGGCACATAACTATTCAAAACACTTGCTGATGTGACCAATGTTTTTTAAATGGTAACATCAATATCACTAAGGAGGGGCCAGGAAATCTGCATAACTAGTACAGATTGATTTCACAATATGTAAATTTCAAAGACGTCAAAAGGAAAAACAATACACACATTATTCTTTGTAGTCTCCAAATTACTTTATCTCCTTTTTTTTTTTTCCACTATTTCTATTACTTGACCTTGAAGTTCTTTTGAAGATATGGAGAGGAAAAAAGAAAAAAAAGAGAACAGACACTTAGAACGGTATTTTCCAATATTACTGTTAGGAAATTATAGTTTTCAAGAAAATTTTACATGAGGAGTAGTAAGAACCTTCACAGGGTCTGGTGTCTTAAGGACTCTACAGAATCTATCCTGCAGTCTCAGATAACAAATTAAGAAATGTAATTGTTAAGTGGGCTGAAAAATGACACCTGGAAACACTTCTATAAATATACCTATTACTTTCAGGCTGGCACATAAAATACTCAATAAATTATACTTTTAAATTTACGAGAAATAAGAAAATTTTATAAAACAGCATTTGGCTTCTTATCACTTTTTAAATTGGCAAAAATTTCATTATATAAAGAATCACAATAGTAGAATATATAAATGAATTATAGTAATTTATAAAATGATTCCTTAAATCTTAATTTTTATATATAAAAATGACATTGCTAATTCCTGTTTAGTAGAATACATTTTATTTTCAAAGTATTCATGATTACTTAAACTAAATCACGATACATTCTTCAGTTCCCTACTTCATAAAATTACTTGTATTTCATATGCATGAAATGAAGGAATCTTTAAAGATTCAATCAATTCCCTCATTTCATAAATAAAGCACAAATTAAATAGCTTATCTAAATACACTCTAACAAGAACAATGCTGAAACTGCAGCCACTATCTCTCAACACTGAGCCCGATGTACTTTAAAATATACAATGATGCCTTCCCTTGAACTAAGTAAAATTCCAATATAAATCTTTGGAATGAATGCTCTTTAAAGAAGATTTTTCTTCATGATAAATCCTAAAACTCAACCTATAAAGGAATCTCCAGAGCAAATTTCATGATTACCATATATTTTTTAAAGATTTATTTTTTATTTATACAATAGCTGGGGTACAGGCCAGAGGCGCAGGAGGGTGAGAGGATTCACCAGAGACAGAGCGGGGAGCAGAACAGGCAGACAGACTGAACTACACTGCTGAGGGGAGCAGCAGGCGCGACAGGAGAGGTCTGCTGCACCATGTGGGAATCTCCTTGGCCGGCCGGGAATCGAACCCGTGCTGCAGAGGCTGTGGACAGCTTCACAGTGCTGCGCTCAACCCACTGCGGCCTCTGGGGAGGCCCTCATTATTACCATATTCTAATAGGGAAAACTTTCCAGCAAAAAGTCAACTGCTGTGAAAATAGCTTTTCTAATAGAATTTGCAAAATTATGGAAAATGACAGGGGCGAAATAATTCTCCTAACTCCTGCATACACAGTCAGTACAAAACATAAGTTAAATATTTCTGTAATAGTAAATAATAGTACAAATGATTACATTTGATAAGCATAACATTTTGCAGTATATACAGTATGTCATCTTGACTTTCCAACACTCTGACCAACCTGAAAATCAGGACTTCTACCTTGCTTGGCATTCTGGATTTTAAGCAATATAAGTCATATAATACTTTTATTCATTTCTGAAAAAAAATGACATACTGATTATTTGAATGATTTTATAACGCTGAACTAAAGGCACTATCACCTTGCTTAGCACAAGACTTTAAATACGAGTATACAAAATGTCATCTGATGAGCAGCCTGCAAATACAGCCTCTTCTAAATCAGTATGACAACTCTGAAAGATGCAGAAAATGATAAAAACTCAGATATAAGTACCATCATGAAGCAAATACCAGAATCTGTAAGAACTCTTTACTATTTATCGCCAAACCTACATATAGAACTAAGCCTTATGTCATGAAACAAAAAAGGGCCCAACTACACTACCCCAACTGTAACTTATCTCAGAGATTCAAGGGCCTGTCCCAATGAGAAGAAGGAGGAGAGTCTCCACGCATTCAGAACACTGTGCAACTTCCCTTTCCACCATCTCTTCTCAGCTCTTACCTTTCTGTGTAACATGCTAGGCTCTGCCAGAGAGCAGCTCTCAGTAAGCGCATGGGAAAGAGAATGAAAAATTGCTTTCGAGATGGTAAGGGACAAGACAAAAAGCATCTCAGTAGCTGTCACGCTGCCAACTGTATTCTGAATTTGGGAACTACATAAAAACCTACTGCAACATCAAAACAGTTGTGAGGACTGAAGATGGTACGATTAGAGGAAAACAGACCTATAATAAAGGGCAGAAAAGGATATCCTATATATATATACACATATATATACATATATAAAAAATAATTGTCATCACACAACACTAGACCTCCCAAAAATGTAACAAAGGTGCTGACATCACAGACCATGGACAAATATCAAGTGTAGACAGACCTAACTCACATCTGAGTTAAGGAAGGAAAATAACCATGACCCCTGAGGGAAAAATATGTTACAAAGGGAAGAGTTCAACAGACATAGAGGATAAAATGGTATGCCCTCCCCAAAACAGGAGCACAGGAAAAGGACTGGGGGTGGGGGAAACATATCAGATGGGGGCTGACAGGGGTATAGATGAGGAATGAGATGAGGGAAGACTTAGGAAAATTAAAATCACCACAGTGAGATTTAAAGTATCTCCTCCTTTAAGAAAAATAGAATTGGGGCCTCCCTGGTGGCACAAGGGGTTAAGACGCAATCTATGAAGCTATCCGCAGCCACTGTAGCATGAGTTTGATCCCCGGCCAGGGAGATACCCACATGGCGCAGCGGACCTCTCCTGACTCACCCGCTGCTCCCCTCAGCAGTGTATTTTCAGTCATTCTGCCTGTTCTGCTCCCCACTCTGTCTCTGGTGAATCCTCTCACCCCCCACACCTCTGGTCTGTACCCCAGTTCTTATATGCATAAATAAATAAATCTTTAAAAAAAATAGAACTGAATCATGAAAAAAATAAAAATCAAGAAACGAAAATCTTGAGAAATGCTCACTTATTCATGCTACAATCTAAATTAGGTCATTCTAATTCCAAAATCTATGTTCTTTCTGCTTGAAGAAACTGTTGGAAGTTACCATACACATGACCCTCAAGTATTCAATTCAGACTAACAAAATCCTGATTGGAAGATGAAATCTGTTACCAATTCAAATAAATATTTAAAATTAAAACAAAATCACAAAAACTATGTGTGTGTATAATGTTACTACATAAAACATTAGTTTCAAAAGTTAAATAATGAAATTTTAATAAGGTCTGTATGCACACAAATTATGAATGTGACACTTTAAGTATTATCAGTGTATATTTACAACATTCATGTCTATTATAACCAATACCTGTTTTGGTTACTTTAAAAGCTAAAAATAATTGCCATCACACTACACACATATGTTACTATGATCTGGAAAGGATACTACTGTTTGGAAACCCTGGATTATTTATGAATACAAGAGAAGGCTTCTATCAGTATACCAGAAGAGAACATACTGGTTTTCTCATGAAAATACCTTTTCTTCAATTCAGGCAGTACCAATTATATAAATTAAAGTATTAATTAGTGCCTATTTCTTGGTAACCCACAGCCAGGCCACCTAGAAATTGGGAGCTTAGCCTGGACACCTTCCTCCTTCTACCTTAATTCTCATAATCAATCAACCAACAATTTTTATGAAACTCAACCACTTTTCTTCACTCATTTCTCTCTTCCATTGGTCCAAGCCAATATCCTCTGTGACCTGGACCATCTAGCTGATTTCACTAAATCTAGTCCTCCTTCCCTCCTAATCAGTCTCTACAATGCAATCAACGTGATTATTCAAATTTTTCTTAAACTTTAAATGATTATGCCATTCCCCACCTTTAAGAAAACCATCAATAACATCCCATAATACTTAGGATAAAGACCAGAACATTGAACTACAAACTCTCCAGGGTCCTGCCTAGGGATTCCAAACTCAACAACAACCAAGTTAAATATTGATTCATTATATTTAACAATCTGGAAACTGAACTGAATGAACCCTTCAGTTGTTGCAGGAATCCAGCTGAATGTTGACATCTGAAAATACAGATGAGGCTGTGGCCATATCCTCTAATTTTCAAAAGAAAAGAGAGATTCAGACTTTTATTTGAAATATTCTGACATGTGAATGCTGGCAACTACGTCAAACTTCTGAACAAGCAAGCTGGCCAAATCCGACTGCTCATCTTGTCCTTTCACCTAACTCCACACCACTATCCTCCACACCAGCCACACTGAAGAGTTTTCAGATCCTCAATGAGACCCAGCTTTTATTACCCAAGGACACATGTTACGTGTCCTCAGTTTTGACTTTTCCCCCACATCTCTAATTCTTAGCAATCTCCAACTGGTTCTAAATTTCTAAGCCACTGCTTCCTTAAGAAATCCTCTCTATTCCCTCCGCCTTTAACCCCCTCTATAAGACAAATCACACCGCTATGCGCTCTGAAAATACAACTACATACAACTTCATAACACACTAATCACACCTCAAGAATTACTTAATGCCCATCATCCCCTAGCTTATGGTAAGCTCCATAAAAGGAGGGTCTGACAGGCAGAAGATGTGCAAGGACACAGTTGCAAACACACACTGTTGCTAGCCAGTTCTTTATAAAATGTTTCTTTTTAGAAAACAAGGTTCTGTTGTACTTTTGAAATATTAATCTACACCCAATTTTTCAGAACACGTAAAGTGGTTACAGGTAAGTGATTCAAAAATAAAATTTTCAACTAAAACTATACTGTCGATAACTAATAATATTTATTAAGCATTTATTAAACAGGAAGAACCATAATGAGTACTTTGCATGTACTATCTCATTCAATGTAACAATCTGTAAAGTACATGTCACTGTCATAAAGAGAAAGCAATTTAGATACAGTTTAAACTTTGTGCTCAAGATTACACATCTAATCGGTGACATGCATGAATCCATGCAGTCTGTCTATAGATCTTAAGCACCTACTAAGGAAATTCATAACTTAATAAGAAAAGCCAATTCACCAAGCATCTCTAAAGCACTGAAATAAGAAATGGCTTGTTTCCCGTTACGCATCAGTTACAAGTTCCTCATGCCTCTATCCTGAACCCTTTTCCACAGACACAAAATTAAGGTAAATTAACAATTGCATTTTTTAAACTAAGAAATTTTCTTAACCCACACCCCAACCATAATGATCTTAGTACCAACAATAATGACCTTAGTACCAACAAACTCTTAAGAGCTTTTATTCTGAATTATTTTTAAATAAGTTGATGTTTAAACATTAGTTTGATGGTTTGTACTTCACAGTTTAAACTTACTGAGAAATCTCTAATTTGAAATGTATGACTGCTCAAATTAGAAGAATTCTTCTCACCACAAATTAGAATTCTGAACACTAAATCACTTTCAGACATGGTAAACAGGTAACATGCTAACATAAAAATAAACCGACAGAAACACAGGAAACGGGCGCAGAGATACTAGCGATCCCTTGATGCCTCAATTCTTACTACCTGAAATTCTTGCTTCTAAAACTCAGGGAGCAAATAGATTTGACTAAATTTTCACATATTATCACTTGCTGGCCGAACATTAACTATTCAAAACTCAGAGTTTAGCTCCCTAAGCTCTCATACCAACTCCAGGAACCGAAACGTTTGGGTAACAACACACAAGTAAATGTAGCCATGGGATACAAAAACTTAGGACTCTTGTTTAGCAATTTGACAATTTTAAAAATGTGAATAAAATGCACACATCTACACTTTCATTCACATTTTATATTTTAACTACTCTTAAAAGAATTTTTCGATGTAAATGTTTTGAAATTAAAACACTACCGTAAATACATCTATATGTGAGTGTGTGCACATGAGTAGATATGTTCACACTGTAGCATTCAGGTCACTTAAACTATCAGGCAACCACTTGGTAAATGACAGGTTACTACAACAGAGCTAAATAATGTTACCATGTGGCCACCAAGAACTCTGAAGCCAGTGCTAACCACCCCACCCCACCCCCAGGAGAAATAGGGTTTCCAAAGACAACAGTACTTACAATGTCAGTTTTTAGCAACACATTTCACAGATCACTACGGATTTTTCTCAATGTCACAGAGGGGAGAACATAAGAAACAAAAGGGTACAGAAGTTGATGAGGATGAGAAAAAATTCCAAATGAACTTACAGAAAAATGGTAGGTAACCATTTTAGAAATAACCACTGCACAGGGTTCACCCAAAGCCAAGGGACCGGTAAGCAAATAATGGATCACAAATTTGCCCCCAGTCCAAAAGTAGGGCATTCCTACTGTGCCGGACTGATAGGCTACTCTTTGGATTGTGGAACACTATTACCATTAATATATGCACAATTTTTTTTTTATTATTATTATTACTCCTAAAGAGTAACCTACCAAGTTATCCCACAGAGGAATGTCCTGTTCTCAGACAGCGGGGAAACCTGCCCTGGGATCGGAGAAAGGACAAAACAGCTCTCAGCACGACCGTGCATTTCCCAAGTATTGATCACATCTGAACCCAAGTGTTTCAAAAACCTGTGCTTGACGGAAAGTTAAAACTCAGGCAGAAACACAACAAAATCATATATTCTTTTCAAAGACTCAAAAATTATCTGAAGAACCCCGAGAGGGGGAAGACTCCGCAGCCTGGAGAGGCTCGAGAGCAGCGCCCCGTCTCCCACACGCGCCTCCCACACACATCCCAGAGAGGGGGCCTACCCCAGGGGGGCCACCCCTTCCCAGGGGCTCACCTCAGCCTCGGTGACCTGAGAGTCAAATTCTAGGAGTTGCCCGACTGTCTCCCCCACGAACAAAGACAAAAATCCGAGCGAAGTGCATTTTCAGAAACACCGGGGCGCATCCCCGAGACGGTGTCCGGGGCGCACACCCCGCCCGCGCACCGCGGGGCACGACAGGTGCGCCCCCCCCGAAGCCCCGCGACTCCGCGTCCCCGACCCCCGGGGGAGCCTCTGCCGGGCGGCCGGGGTTCGGGGCGCGCACCCCCAGGCAGGCAGAGCGCCGACCTCCCGCTCCCTGTGGTGCCATGTTCACGCCTCCCTTCCCAGGTGCTCACACCGCACCCAGAGGATCCCTCCCACGTAAAACGGGCAAAAACGTTTCTTTAAAAAACAGCAACGAGCACCCCGCGCCGGCGGTGGGGTGGGGTGCGGTGGGGGGGGTCAGACCCACGGCCCCAGGCGCCCCCCCAGCTCGGGCCGCGCCGGCCAGCGTGGAAGCGACCGCGGCAGGGACACTGGACACCACAGCGACCTAAATTTTTTAATTTTTTTTTTTTTAAAAAGCTGAGGGGCCGCACACCGGCCCGGCCCCGCCGGGGGTCCCCCCCCCCCCGAGCCCGGAGCCCCACCAACCTGTGCCGGTGCTCGTCGGGGCCGTGGATCCAGAAGGCGCCCGGCTGCCGCGCGCCCTTGCCGGCGTCTACGTGCGGGATGAGCACGTCCTCCAAGCCCAGGTCGAAGCGCTTGTGCTTGGAAGAGTCTGGAAGGAAGAAGAACGCCCCGAAACACAGGGTGACGAAGGCACTTAGGATGAGGAGCAGGATGAACTTCTCGGAGAGCCTCAGCGTGGCCCTGTGGTGCGGGAAGGCGGGCGGCCCGAGGCTGAGCGGCGGGATGCGGCGTCCGGACAGGGGCAGCAGCGCGGGGGTCGTCATCGTGGCGCGCGCGGCCCGGGCGCCTCGTCAAGTCCTCATCGCCTCGCGCCGCGCTCCCCTCGGCGGCGCCCCGAGTCTCGCCGGCCCGGGCGGCCCGCGCCCGCGCCTCAGGGAAGGGCGGCTGCGCCCCTCAGGAGGCGCCGCGCCCGCGCTCGTCCGGCCCCCTCAGCCGGCGCGCGGCCCCGAGCGGCCGCGGTTCGCGCCCCGCAGGCGGCCCCGGCCCGGCGGCCCCCGCTCCGCGCCCCCCTCAGCCCCGCGGGCAGGGCGGGCGGGCCCCAGCGCGGAGCGGCGAGGCGGGCGCTGCCATCCCCGCCGCCGGCCGCCGCCTCGCGAGCTCCCCGCCCCGGAGGGGCCTGCGCCGCGCGGGGAGCGGCGGGGGCGCCCTCGGCCCCGGGGCTCCTCTCCGCGCCGCCGCCGGGGAAAGCGGGGTCCCCGCGGAGGGCCGCCGGGAGGCGCCGGGAAGCGCCGGGCGAGGAGGCGGGCGGAGGTGCGGGCCCCCCGCGCCCCCCGACGCGGCCCCCCGGCTCCCGGCCCGCGCGGAGCTGCGACGCTGCCCGCTCGACGGCCGGCGCGAAGGGCATTCGCGGCCGCGCTCCCCGCGCCCCGCCGGCCGCCGCCGCTGTCGCCGCCGCCCGGGCCTGTCAGGAGCGGAACTTCCTCCTCCGCCGGCCACTGAGCGGCCCCGGCGCGCGCGGGGGGAGGGGGAGGGGGAGGGGGCGCCCCCGCCCGCCCGCCGCCCGCCCCGCCCCGCCCCCGCCGCCGGCTCCGCCCCCCGCGCCCCGCGCCCCGCGCCCGCCGCCCGGGCGAGGCCGCCGCCGGCCGCGAACGCCGAGCCGGGGCCCCGCGGCGGCGCGGGGAGGAGCCGGGCCGGGGCCGGGAGCCCGACGCGGGCGGCGCCGCGGGCGCGCCGAGGTCGCCTCCGCCGCCGCGCCGGGGCCTCGCCTGCCGGGGGGCGCTCGGCGCTCGCGCAGCGGCGGCCGGGCCTGGCCGCGGCCTGCTGGGCCCGGGGGGCGCGCTCGGCGGGCGCCGGCACCGTTGGGCGCGCGCAGGCCCGGAGCGGGGAGCGCGCGGGCCTGAGGCCCCGACTCGCGAGTGGGCGTCCCCGGGCGGCGGAGGGCGAGGTGCGCGCGCACGCTCCGGGCCGCCGCGCCCCTCCCCCGCCCGCGCCGCCGCCGGCCCCGCGCCCCACCCCGCGCCCCCCCCCGCGCCCCCGCCGGCCTCCCCGCGCCCCCCCCCCGCGAGTGGACGGCCGGGACGAGGGCTCGGGTCCAAAGGTGCCGCTGCGGGGGGCGCTGTGGGGCGACGGTGACGTTGACTCTGGCTCCTGGGAGGGCCTGCCTTCAGGGGTAACCCTGGGGTGCCTTCTTCCGGGTGCACGTTGGGGGGCACCTGAGGCTTGATCACCGCTATTGAACCGGGTGCCTCGATCGGTGTCAAAAATAAAATGGCTACTTGGCCCCCTCCCTTCGCTTCCTTCATGAGCACTTGGGGACCACAGCCTGCGCCCCTAACCTGGGGTCGGTTTCTGGAAGGTGCCCCCCCCCCTTATCAGCTTCACCTCCAGCCAGCCCTTAGAAGAAAGAAGTGTCAATGAGGAGGTGCTAAAGCCTAAAAATACAAGATTATTGGGTCTCCCTGGTGGTGCAAGGGGTTAAGACGCAACCTAGGAAGCTGTCCCCAGCCTTTGAGGCACAAGTTCGAACCCCAGCCGGCCAGGGAGCTACCCACACGGCGCAGCAGACCTCTCTTGGCTCGCCCACCGCTCCCCTCAGCAGTGTGTTTCAGTCAGTCTGCCTGTTCTGTACCCCACTCTGTCTCTGGTGAATCCTCTCAGCCCCCCCCACACACACACACCCCAGCTCTTGTATGCATAAATAAATCTTAAAGAAAAAAATAAAAGACAAGATGATTACTTAAATTTAGGCTTAACAATCCGAGTCTTTCTGTGGTCCATGGTATTGAGAAGAATAGTATTGTGATTCAGTCCAAAAGAATGTCCTGGCAATATATATTCTCACATCTGGTTTATCAGGTTGTGTTTTGTTCTGATACTGTTTTCATAAGTTGTCATTCCGTCTGCACTTCCCTCTACCATCCTTGCTGATTTTTGGTGGGGACTGGACAGGAGGCTCTTAAGTGGGGTGGGGGGGGGGTGAAAAAGCAAGCCAAGACTCCTCATGTTCAGTAGTAAGATCCAAAGCACATTGCAGAATGCACTGTTTTCAGAAGCTGCCTGTCTAAACTACATGTGACAAAACAAGTCACTCTTTCTTGATCCTGCTTCACCAAGTAAAACAAAGATACGAAAGTGTTAAGGGCCACTTCTCACTAGTTCACCCAGTCAGGATGGCAGTAAGTAGTGCCCAGTCCAAAGTGAGAGTTGTGTTGGACACGAGTCTGGAAATGTAAATAGCAGGTTGACACTGAATCCTTAACCACAAGAGACACCCAGCATAGAAAACCAGCCACGTCCTAGCTGAGCAGTGTGACAGACCAACTCAACCTCTCAGCCGGATGAGAAGGCAGACGGGTGCCTCTTGCTCTGTGTTGCCCTGCCTGTTTTGCAAAATTCATTTTTCCTTCAGGAGATTTAAATAATTATTTAAATTACAAGTTATTGTGGATGTCCAAATGCAGTCTACCTTTCTAAGGCCATTGATGATATTAGTTACTTTATTATAATCCTACACCAGCAGCAAAAACGGGCGTATGTGTGGGTGTGTGTAGGTTCTTACATAGTGGTTCCTATGTTTTAAAAGAATCAGTACTGTTGTTCTTTTTTTAAAAAATAAGTGGCAAATGTATTCGTAAGTTCTGATTATAAATATGTAAAAATATGCATATAAAAAGATTAAAGGGGACTATTTGGAAAAGATTATATTATCAACACATGATTTTATGTTACCTTTATATTTTTTATATGTTACCTTTAGAGTTAAATGGTTTAATCAGTTTGAGAAAAAGTCAGATTTCAAATAGGTAGACTCAGATGGACAGCCCATCTGAGGGCTGTGCATGAAATAAATATATACATGGCCATAGGGAAGGTTCTCATTCCAGAGAATTTAGAGACAATTTCACCTTCAAAGAGTAGTTACAGTTTGATGGAAGGTAAACACCAAATTACAAAATGGAAGATAAAGTGATCGTTCCCTTTTTTGGAAACCCATATGAAGTAGTGCTTTAGGGAATTGGAATGATCAAATTCTAACAACACAAAACTTACCCCAACATATTTCACCATTATATTCACTTATGCATTACAATGTAAAGGTTACTCCTATTTGTTCAATGATATGTTAACTTTTCTATTATTGAAACAATTTAAACATCTAGTCTATGGGTGCCCCAGCGCAGACACACACAAACATGCTGTCAAGCTTTGTTTTCAATGAAACTGGAGAGTTACTACTAGGAAAAAAATACAGCTGGTATATAACACAAAACAAAAGTTTTGATTTACTTACATAATCTTTCTTAATTTCAGCTGGCTCCCTAGGTATTCAAGAAAGATGTTAGAGAAATTCCAGACATGGCCACTAAATATGTAAGGAAATAATCAGATGTTGGCCCTGCTCTTTCCACTCTTGCTTTCATCTATGAGGCTTTTTGTTTTTCTCTGAGGTCAGGGATAAGCTGAAGTTCAGTGTTATGAAACTCTCAAGTTAGCTCCATGAAAGTTAGCTGAGCCATCAGCGATCTCTCTCAGTCAAGTATTTGATGCTCATTTGTTTATTTAAGTCCTTTGCAGAAGGACTGCTGCGACAAGGCCTCTAGTATGTGCTAAGGATTTGGAGCATAAAGTCAGAATCCTGTGCTCAGTGACCTTGCATCCCCCTGCTTGGTGTGGGGGATAGATCAGCACTGACAATTACAAGACCGGAAAATGTCTACTGTAAGAATAAAGCCCGGGGGCTTATGGGAACCCTAAAAGGGCACCTGAAAGGGGCCTGGGGTCATGACTGGGAGTGTCAGGGAAGGTTCCTGCATCAAGGGCCACCTGAACGGAGCCATTCCTTAACCAGGAGAGAAGGGTGGTCTTCCAGCCTGAACCTACACAGGCACCCTGAGCTGTTTTTTCTCACCTCTTTCCTACATCCCTCCCCTGTTTTACTCTCCAACAAATAGCTGCCTGACCCTGATACCCCAACACTCTTGGGACTGGGAAAGTGAAGTTGCAAATTTTAGAAAAAAACAGACTCAACACACTTCTAGTCTCCCAGTGACTTAGACAGTGTCAAGCCATGAGGATCCAGAAACTTAAGCTTCATGACGCTCATAGTAAATCTCTGAATCCAGCCATATCTAAGGCTAGTTCATCCCGTGCATTCAGTTACACAAGCCTGTACATTTCCTCTTCCGTCACAATTAGCTTCTGTGCCTTGCTGTGTAGTCACAACAATACACAGCATGTCTTTGCGCAGAGGCTCAGTGACTGCCAAGTACTATGAGAAGCACCAAGTTGTGTAAGTGTGAAGAATCAGGGTTCCCACAACAATACACAGCATGTCTTTGCACAGAGGCTCAGTGACTGCCAAGGACTATGAGAAGCACCAAGTTGTGTCAGTGTGAAGGATCAGGAATCCACTGTTATGGTGGCCAATAGCTTGGGCCAAGGACACACTGGACTAGAAATGAGAGAGAACAACTGTCTTCTTGGACAGTCACGGGGAGAAGACTAAATGGAAAGGGCTGGACAGAGCTAACAGGGACCTAGAGCCTCGCAGTCCCTATGAAAAGTGTCAAAATTGGATGCTCCTGTAAACCTTTAAAAAGAGCCATCCGATGCCAAAGAAGGTCAAGCAGATGTTTTTAACCCCTCAAGGCACCTAGCCTGACAGTGTTTCATTAATATATAAGTTATGCATAAAGCATTCTCAAACTGTCTTGTGTGATCTTAGTCTGTTTAGTTTCTTCATCTGTAATATTAAAATAAAAATTAAATGAGACAATGTGACTGCTTCCCGCATAGCTGGGATTCTGGAAATATGAAGTCTTTTTACTGTAGACATCAAGATGAGTAGGAGTTAGCAGATGAGAGAGATGGGAAGAACCCTTGAAAAGATTTAGAGGGAGGAAAAAGAGCATGGGTATGTGTTAGGGGAGCCTCCTTTTCCCTTGCTCCCCAACCCTCCCACCCCCGCCCCTGCTTCCATGACAGGGGAGCAGTGAAGTTGTCCTACTGGAGTATAACTTGTGGGTCCTTACATCACTGCTCTTCACACTCAGGAGTGATCACTTGATTTGTGTGCACCACCGCCTTCACTGCAGTCATTGGCTCATGGTTCTTGACTTGTTGAGCTAATCTATTAAGAAGGCCCCAGATATGGGCAAATGTATCTCCTTGTTCCCTTTCTGCCCTAGACAGTGAACTTGGGTAAACATACCTATTCTGAAGCCCCAACCTGCCCTTTGGTGGGTTGTTCTGAGGCTAAATTCTGCGAAAGTTGGGAGTTAGCAGAGAGTACAAACCCTTTTGGGTTTATAGGTCAAAAGCCTTGTTTTTTATTCACTTATCTGTAATTAAACCGGCATTTTAGATATCTCCTCTTGACTACGTCATTTCATCCCAACTTAGGAGTGCAGTGGGGTGGGTCTAGGAAGGACGTTTGGAGGATCACCTTCTTGAGCCTTTGAGTTGTTTTATATGACTAGAACACAGATTGTAGCAGGGAGGGTGGTGCAGAATAAAACCAGAGAGGTCAACAGATTCTTCCTGCTGCTGTAAAGTCATCACTCCCTTTACTCCACACAAATAGTAATGATAACTAAGTATCAAAAGAGAAAACCAAAAATGCACAGCTAGGTCCAAAAACAAACCTTTTCATAAATCAAAAATAGAACCAAAACAAAGGGTGTTCAGCAAGTCTGAAGCCATGAGATCCCCGTGGGCCTAGTTGAGAAGCCAAGATGTTCGTCCCCTGCATGGAGACAGGAACTAAATTTGCTCCAGAGATGGAGGCCAGGAGCCAGCTCCATTCTCAAAGTCAGGAATTTGTGAAAGGAAGCTGAGCATAAACTGCCACCAGCCCACTGCTTTGGGAAGCAGAAGGACAAAGAGACAGACTTGGAATCTGGAACCAAGCCAAGCAGATGGCCGGGCGACTGGTCCTTGATACCCTCAACATAACAACAAGAGGATAAGGGTATCAAATGCCCAAATTATATCCAGTTCTAAGATGGAGGTTCAAGGAGGCAAGCGGAAGCAAAAATCACTAAAAAATTGGAGGGGTGAGCACAGAGAGCAAAAGAGGGAAAAAGCAGCACTACACTGAAACAAAACAGGAGTAAAAAACTTCCCACTCAAAGTGAGTCTGACCCCTGTTCCAAAAACATAGAGACATCTAATGCTGAGAAAGATGGCCAACGAGATGAGCGCTCAGAATATGATTTCACTCCACAGAAAATGAACTTGATGGAACTCTGTGACAAAGTTTTTTAAATGTCTTTCCAGTCTCAAAAAGTGATAAATGAAAGCTAACACTCACTGTAAAAGGACAAAAATTAGGGAACAGGTAAAGTCTGAATACAGAACAGGTGAATATGAAAAAGAATTAATGGAAATCTCTAAAATAAAAATACTGTCATTGAAATGAAAACTTTAATAGATGGCCAACTTGTAGAGTTGGCCAAAGTTGAAGAGAAAAACTAATGAACTAAAGGGCTGTATGGAGGAATTCACACAGAAAACAGTATAGAAAAATAAGGAGATTAGAAGATGGGAATGAAAAGTTAAGATTCATGAGTTTCAATTGAGAGTCTCCAATATACATCTAATAGAAGTTCCAGAAGGAAAAGCTGAAGGGGGAAGGGAGGGTGGATGGAGAAAAGCTGTACTTTAAAAAAAAATAAAGAAATGACTAAAGGTTTTCTAACCAAAACTACACAACACCAGGTGTCCTAAACAAGATAAATAAAAATAAACTAACACTTATGGCACATTGTAGTAAAACTACAAATCAATAAGCATAAAGATAAAACCTCAAGCTACCAGAGAGAAGATATTACTTACAAAGGGACTATAACTAGACTTTTCAAAAGGAACAACAAAAACCCAAAGAAGATAGACTATCTAAGAAATAGTGAATGGAATGCTCACTGGCAACCTAGAATTTGATTTTTAAATAAACTATCATTTAAGGGAGAGGATAAAACAAAGATATTTTCCATCATGAGAAAACTAAAGACAGTCCACCACCCTGGACCAAAAGAACTATCAAAGAATGTACTTCCCTCAGTAAGAAAAATCAGCCCAGAGGGAAAGCGTAACATGTAAGAAATACTGGTGAGGGGAGAAATTTATAAAATGTCGTGATAGAATTCAAAATAACTACTGCTGTGTTAAAATAAAAAGTAAGATGAAGGAAGGAAATGTTCACTGGATAAAGCACTCTCAGGTGTGGTCAGGGAGAGGGTTAGGAATAATGACTTTGTCTGAATACTTTGTATATAAGGTATTTTATTTTATTTTATTTTATTTTTTTATTAGATAATAAATTTTATTGTTATATTCCCCATACAATTGCAGCCCCCCCATTCTGACCCCAATCCCTCCCCTCCCGCCCCCGCCCCCCTAAAAGTGTCTCTGGTTCATAGTTTTTTGTTGATTTTGATTTTCACTTTCTTATAGTTATTCATTTTCCTGGTCCCTTATTTAAGTTTTCTAGATTCCTGCTATGAGTGAGACCATCCGGTATTTTTCTTTTTCTTTTTGGCTTATTTCGCTGAGCATGATCCCTTCCAGCGCCATCCATGTTGCTGCAAATGGCATGTGTTTATCTTTTTTGAATGCTGAGTAATAGTCCATGGTGTATATGGACCACATCTTGATCCAGTCATCTATTTTTGGGCATTTGGGTTGTTTCCATAGCTTAGCTATTGTCAGTAGTGCTGCTATAAACATAGGGGTGCAGGTGCTCTTTAGAATTGATGTTTCTGTGTCCTTTGGGTAAATACCTAGGAGTGGAATTGCTGGATATATAAGGTATTTTAATAAAAAATGATCAAGAGCTTCTAAACCTGCAGAAAGAGAAAAGTAGCCAAGGGGGAGGGGAAGATTTGGTATAGAAAACTAATAATTCAGTGAAAGGTAAAAAGGGAGAAAAAGAAGGGGGAAAAAGTTGACAAGCAAAACACACAAAAAACAGAACTGTAGAATTAAGTCCAAATATATCAGCAAGCACAATTTATTAAATGACATCATCAAATTGGATTTTTCAGGTATTCAAAAATGAGAACACAGAAAGATGACGAAAAGAGACCAAAAAGAATTGAAATACTATTTTAAAAAAAGAAGAATGATTACTAGCAAACTGGCTAAAAAACACTCTTTTACTAGAACTAAAAAGGGTCACCAGCAGCAAGCTAAACGTACCTAACAACACACCTTTCAATTACAGAAAGCAAAACCAACCAGAACTACAAAGAGAAAGAGACAAGACCAGGGCCTGGGTGGGAGATTTTAACAATCTATCCCCTCGGACATTTCTTGATCAAGCAGGCAAAAAACAAACATAAGAGAAATGGAATTATGAAGGGCCTACAGGAGGCTACAGGAAGGAGTCAGGTTTTCTTTCAAGGGCACTAGGATGCCTTTAAAGGGTTTTAAGCAGAGAGATGATTAGATCAGATGAGCGTTTTTAGAAGGATCGCTCTGGAGAACGGACTTCAGGGTGGTGAGACTACACAGAAGCAGGAAAACCAGCTCGAAAACTCTTCCTACCGTCCAGCCAGGAGGCATTATTGGCCTGCACTATTGTGCCATTGGGGTGGAGGAGCAGGCATTTCAAGAGGGATTTGGACAGCAGAGTAGATTTTATTTATCAAATAAATAAAATATCTATATTCTTGCCCTAGAAAATCTTGCCAGCTTCTCCCATCACACGTCTTACTCTTCCCATTTCTTTAACCCCCTCAAATGTATTCAGTTAAAAAAAAATTCCTCCTGATATTTTTTGAAATATATCCTGTAGCCACCAGTGGTGGCTGTTCCCTTTGCTCTGCTACCAAGATATTATGTCCTTGCTTCTGATTATACCACTTAACTCCACCCCTCAATTTTGACAATTAAACTAATTCATTAGAAAAGTATCTTCAATATGCAAGTAGTACATACATCAGTTTTAAAAGGTGTCTGTGGAAAAAGTGTTCTATTTTAAACTGCTGGTGCTGAAGCAGTACCAGAAAGATTTGCAATGGGATGTTTCAATAATCTGGGAGGGGAATTCCACTTTAACAACGCCAGGAAAATGGGTGTACATTTTAAAGAACCATTTTCCCCTGTGTAGGGTAAGGAAAAATATCAGGCTTTTCTGCCCTCCCGCCATCAGGATAGATGAGGGAACCCTGTGATCCTGAATGCATGCCTGATGGCAGGCACCTGAAGTGGGTACACCTGTGCTAAGACTGTGCTTTTTAAGGGCGGCGTCGCGGGGACGCCAGTAGTAGAAGCCAAGAACGAACAGAAGTCGAGAACAGAGAAGCCGAGAGAAGGCCGGAGAGCCCACAGAGTGAAGACCTGCTGGGGGCTGGGAGGCCTGCCAGCCTCCCGGCCCCCCAGCACCCCTGCCTGCCATATGCCTGGTGAACCCCAATAAAAGACCTGCAAAAAACCACTGAGGACTCTGACTCCTCCTTTACCGGGTCTGCTGGATCAGAAAACCTGCTGTGTCATTCCTGACCCTACACCCTGTAAGAGTCAAAAACAGTCCTTTAAGATTATTTGTATTTGCCATTGCAGATTCTCCTATTTTCCCATACGTAGTGGGTTTTCAGACACACCTGCCTGCTTAACCACGAAAGTAAGAAAGTCACCCTGCCTCTCCTTGCATGCAGCTGGTTTGAAGACAAGGAAACACAATCTCTCTACCTGTGAATCTTACAGAGTCCTAGACTTTGTGGCACGAAGCTCCTTTGCTCTTCCTGGTTTTATTCATCACTTTAATGTTTGCGTTTACCTTGCGTGTTTAATCTTCAGTGAACAAAGATTTTGCTTTAACCTGAGTGGGGCAGGGCGGGGGTGTACACCCAACCTGAAGTCACTGATAAATGCTGAAAACGAAGGCGTTATCATTCCCAAGGCACCCTATTTAGCAGCTTTAAGCATGAAAAGGATTTAAGGACTTAAAAAATGGATTTCCAATTATGAACTTTTAAGTTTTGTATTTATCTTAACACCAGTCCCAAAATCAAAAGAATTTTCATTTTAAAGTTCCAAACATGCTGTGCAATTTCAGTCTCATATTTTAATGAATCAAATAAAAGTGTGAGCCTGCCATATGGAACAGGATGCCCAAATAGCCCCAAAATCTTCTGCAAACTTTCTAGGGGACTGGCTTGGGCCTCTGCAGGCTAGACAAGTCTTGATAGTGACAGACCACAGAGAGATGTGTTACTCTTCCGCTGGAAATAGTTTGTTTCTGAATATTGAAGTTAACCCTTCTTTGAGGGCAATTTTTCCACTAGATGTCACACCTGGGGCCTGCTGTATATTGCAAGTCATCATTATATAATTCACATCAGATAATATTGCTTCTTCAATCATGGCCCCTCTGCATTCAGGGGCCTCAGAAGCAAAATACTGACCTAAGCTCTGTTCCGTGAGGCCAGTTGCTACTTCGCCCGCTCTAAAGCATCACTTGGTTGCCACCCTGGGCAAAGATGTCTCCCTCTTCATGGGAAAATGCTAAAATCACAGAAGTCCTGCTAGCAAGATGTGGTTGGATTCTTCTTTCCTACAACATAGGCTGAAAAAACAGATGCATCAAACCTTTCTCATATTTTCCAAAATGATACCAATTTGTTAGATTTAAGCAATATGGAGGGGAAAAGGCCGTAGCAATAGAACGTGTGGTTCTCTCTATTTCTAGTTGAGCCAGAAATATGCTAAAGATGGGGGTGTTTTGTGTTTGTGGTCATCTCTGTGCTTCTGGAAATACATGTGAATGGAAGGAAGAGAGAAAAGGAGGGGTGGGGAGTTGAGGGGGGCGTAGGAGGGAGGAAGCCACGTGCCAGTACACAGGAATAATGCTCCAGGTCTACACACACCGAACAGAGAAATTCATCAAGATTTGAACACAGGGAAAAAATTAATTGTATCATTTCCACAGTGGAGTGTTAATCATTATAATGTAGCAACAGGGTACCTGGAAAGATCCTTAGAGTTTTCTCTCATTTTTCAAAATAATCACACTGTCCCCACAAGATTTTGACTGTCTAATTTCTATGAATTTGAGGGTGAGGATTCCTCAAGTGTATATCTTGCTGTTTCATAAAAAGTTGTTTGCTGCCTCTAAACCAAACCTCTCTCTTGCCTTAACATCTCTATCAGTGATTCCTGGAAATGGTGGGAGGAATGATGGTTGCAGCATCCACTGGACATCAGGCTCACTTAGGCTAGTGAAATAGTGAAAGAAAGCAGCAGAAATTCCTATACAGGTAAAAGCAGCCTGGTCAGTAACCACTAAGGTAACCAATCAAACTAAGTACTGTGTAAATTTAGGATATATGTTTTCTAATTATACATAGATGTTTGTTTTCTACATATATATGCAGATATAAATAAATATGGATATATATATAAATAAATTGTACTGGGGAGCGATCTGAACAAAGTCTGAAGGGAACATGGGACAAGGTCACAGATCTGAGAGTTAAAGGGACACAGAAATCCTAGGTTCATAATTTTCCATAAAAGAAATGGGTCTCTTGGGCCTCCCCGGTGGCGCAGCAGTTGAGCGCTGGGTTGCGAAGATGCCCGCAGCCTCTACAGCGCTGGTTCGATCCCTGGCAGCTCCCCGGCCACCAGAGGAGGGTCCCACAGGCGTTCAGACCTCTCCTGCCACCCGCTGCTCCCCTCAGCAGTGTACTTTGGTCCTTCTACCTGCTCTGCTCCCCACTCTGACTCTGGTGGATTCTCTCACCCTCCCGCGCTTCTGACTGTACCCAGTGCTTGTATAAATAAATAAATAAATCTTCAAAAAAAAATAAAAAGAAAAGAAATGGGTCTCTTGACGAGACTTACACACAGCAAAGCTAGGAACTGGGGCCTCCCTGAATGGTGCAGGGATTTAAGTCTCAGCGCTATCAAGCTATTGCCAGCCACTGAGGCATGAGTTCAATCCCCAGCTAGGGAGCTGACCCACATGGTGCAGCAACCCTCTTCTGTGTCCTTCCTGCTCCCCTCAGCAGTGGATTTCGGTGTATCCACCTATTCTGCTCCCCACACTGTCTCTAGTGAACCTTCTCATTCCTCCATACCTTTGGCCTACACCCCAGTTCTTATATGCACAAATAAAAATTTTTAAAAGCCGAGGAATTGTGTTTATTTCCAATGAAATAACCAAATAGGCTGGGAATGTTTGAATCCTAAGAACTGAAGCATTAACTCACATATTCATTTGACTTAATAATTCTTCTTCTTCATCATCATCAGTATCAGGCATCCTTTACCTTTCTCTGTTAAACAGATTATTGAGCCCATATGATCGATTCTATTGTTTCTCCATTCTCACTACATATCATAATCACCCATGGAACTTATTTATTTTTCTAGTCTTCAAGTCCCAGCCCCTTCTCTGAGCCACAAGATCTCCTGGAGCAGGATGTGATCATGGAGTGAACCCTAAGGTGCTTCACTGAGAACGATTCTCCCTAGACTGAGACTCTCTGGAGTGCTCACTCTGACAGGAGTGGGTATTAGGCTTGGGTGGAAAACACAACCACCTACCTGCAGTGACTACATCCATGGAGTCAAGGTTTGAGCCTGGCGCCTTTCTTTGCCAGCCGCTCTGTGGAAGGTAACCGGCTTTGCAACATCATTGTTTTTGGTGACAAGCATAGATGTAATGAGTCAAAAGCGCTGAGGGCGGATGTGGGTGGTGGTAGATTTAGCCACCAGGTGGCCCATAAATAGTCGTATTCATACAGTGCCAGAGTATGGAACAATTGGCTCGCCCTCCATCACTTACAGGGATGATTTCATGAGCTTCTGGCAATTCTAACACACAGGGTGCTACAGAAAAGCACAGCCACGAGGGCCACAATGCCCTCCATGGGTTAAACACTGACTGTCCCTGCTCGCTGTGTGAGTATTGCTACCTTATTTAAGCTCTCTGTGACTCAGTTTCCTCTTCTGCAGCAGCATGAATAAGACTCAGTGAGCAGCAGTGGCACAGCTCAAGCACACAGCCTGGCACAGGGGTGAGATGCCCAGGGCTCAGATGGCACCAGGAGAGCTGTGCTGCACCCCTGGGGCATCAGAACCTTCCCCTGGGCCCTTGCGCACATGTGGTATCTTGTTTTGATATCTTCTTTGGTGAAGCTAATGAGCGTGACCCAGTCACAGCACCTTCCCTACTCACGTTGAAGCCTAGGAACGTGGGGAAGCCTGGGCCCCACTTTGTTGGAAATTCTAACCAGGAACATGAAACATAATCATCCTCAGTGCCTGTTAGCACTGCTTTGGAATACTTTGTTCTGACCGCAGAATTCGTGAAGCCAAATCAGAATAATCAGCCTAACTCTCCACCTGGTCTTTGCTTATCCCATAAGACTTACCACCTCAGTGAGATCCTAGCAGTTCCCCCAAAGCACCTTGCTTTTCCCTGCCTCTGGGCTTAGCAGAGGCTGTTCATCCAGCCAGGGATGCTTTGCCACCCACACCCTCTGTATTGTGACATTGAACTCCAGTTGCCTGTTTACGTGTCAGCTTTCCTTGCCAAGCTGGAAGCTCTTGAGCACTAGGTTGGAGTCCTTGGACTCACCGTTACGACCAAAGTACCTAGCACAGTGAATAACATACAGCAGACACACCCCAGTTACCTGAGGAGTGAACAGATAGAGCTCACTGTTGATATACCAGGACCCCTGCCACTGCAGCTGTGTGATTTGGAACAGATTATTTGACCTCTCTGATCCTTGATAAAGTTGAGCTAAGATTACTTTCTCATAGGTTCTTGCAATGTACAGGGCAGAGGAAAGCAGCTGGCACAGTGCCCAAAACAAAGTCAACGTTAACAGTTAATACACATTAAAAAAAAAAAAAAAAAGGCAGCATAGTTAAGTGCACCCAAGCCCTTCATTTTCCTAATTTTGTCTCTTTCCTTATTGAATAAAAATGGATGTTACAACCACAATTGTCACTATCAAACCCCAGAAAACAGGGGAGATGGGATGAAAGGTCAGAGTTGACTGCTCGGCAATTCTCTCAGGTAGACCTTTATTAATACTGCCTCATTAATATTCATTAGGCAATGTGAAGGAGCCAGGTAGAGCATAAAGGGAAAATGCCCATCAGAGAGCTCGGCCCACTTCTAAGCCAGCTCTTCTGCACAGAAATTAGCCCAACACAAAACCAACATTTGCAGAACTGGAATAAAAGCCATCAGTTAGAGCCCGTCTGAGTGTGTTCCTCCACTTGCCCATCTGAGAGCCCGGACTGAGGAACGACAGAACCATGAGTCACACATCAGATGTCATTGGAGAAATCAGTGTGTTCTGATTTGGATGATAACATTATCGAACCATCAGTAAGGGTATATACTACACGCCAGACAATTTATACACGCTATCTCTTAGAATTTTCAGAAGAGTTATTTCAGCTTGAGAGATAAGGAAATGCAGGATGGCTGTTGAAACTGGAGAGGCTGAGAAATGTGCCCAAGATCAGTAAGTGAGCAGGCGGCAGAGAACCCAGTGAGGGTGACACGCTGGCGTCCTCTACCAGGGCCTCCCCGGCCTGATTTCCACCTCCTTCTGGGGACTGGTATCCTAAGGCTGAGCGATTCTGGTTCCTGAGCTAAGCAATGTCTCTCAAGCTCTGAGTCATCTGGGTGATGTTTACTGCTGTTCCGGGACACCTAGAGAGCGTGGTGGCTCTTTGACCTTCCTTCTGTGAAGACAGGGCTACAATTTCACAGCAGGATTAGACCGGCAACTCCTCTCTGCTCATGTGGGTAAGCAGGCCCCAGAGACCTCCCCACAAGGGGACACAGCACTCAGGCTGTGAGCTGAGTGTGCTTCCAGGGAGAGAGAGCCAGGGCGTGTATTACTGAGTCCAGGCTAAAGGATGTGGCTAATATTTGGGAACCACCTGCTGTGTCCATTCCTCTTGGGCTTGGTTCTTGCTCACTTTGAGGACCAGCCCCTCCTGATCACCCTCCCTAATTGGATAGGTGCCTGGGCTTTGAATTGCAAAGGATGCCTGACCGTGCAGGGCATTCTCAGAGTGTTAATTAAGAGATCTCAAAACACTTCTTCGTAGCTCATCCAAACATACTTAAAGGACACTTCTCTCTATAAGAACAAAGTTATCACTTGTAATGTCTAAAAAACCATTTGAATGCCATTTTCCAAAATGAGAATTGTGCTATCTGTTCTCTAAGTTGCAAACCATTTATGACACTTTCCTTCCCAGCCCCTCACTGATAGAAAGATGAAGAACAGCCATTTCATTTTTTTTTTTTAGATACTCACTAAATCACATTTTGCACTCATTCTGCATGTAGAATGATAAAAACCTTATTTTATCCCAATCGTACCTTCCCTTGATTTTATTTCCTAAAATCAGCAGGAGGAAACGAAATAAAATATCCCTGCATTTCCCATTTTCATTATTCTACGTGAGGTTAGCAGTGACGAGAACGGCTTTTCAAAGCGATTGCACGCAAGGCAACTGGTCGGAGTTGAGACTGTCGGGCCCCGGCTGGCTGCAGGTAGCCACTGAAGCAGTGAGCTGTGGCCAAGCCCTTTTCTTGATTTAGCTGTTACTCCAGAGGGAAAACCCACACAAGAAAGGATCATAGCAAAGTCATGGCAACAGATTATTTTGAGGGGAGAAAATAGGGGATTCAGGAAATGGGATGCAGAGACTGAGGATTTTAATTGGAGATTTTTTTTCTTAAGAATCTCACAGGAGCAAAGTGAACTGGAAGACAGGGTGGTATTGCTATTGCTAAATCCAAGAGATAATAGAAAAGCCCACCCACCCTCTCCCACACATATTCCCACCTCCCTTCAACATCCAGCTATTTCTGGCCGAGATCTTACTTTCACTTTGAAGGAATATTTTCTTATGTCAGGTGCATAAATACAATTATGAAACATGGCCTGTTTTTCTAGCCCTGCAGTGAAGATACCTTCATGCTAAAAGAAAACTTACTTGATTTTGTTTCCCCTGCAGATATGTTAAAATTAGTTGCTGAATTTACTATTTTCTAAGTTGTTGCATGGCCGTGTTTTTCGGAGTCTTTGTAAAAACAAACCTTATTCAGCAATGAGACAGCCTTTAATTTAAGCAAATTTTCTCTTGCATGATTCAAGGTAAGCACCTCCATCAGTCTGACTTCCCCTAGTTGAAATTCCTCCTGTCCATAAAGTATATATAAATCTTTATGGGATGACCTAGTAACTGCTTGCTGCTGGGACCCAGCTTTGGGCTTTGCTTCACTTATAAAATAAGGTCATTCTGCTTTTCGTAAAAACTGATGTAGCTCTTTGGTAATTAAAATCCACAGAGTCCTGAAGAGATGATATATTTAAACCTCTAAAAAATAATGTCGAAGCTATAAACTCACAAAAGGAGAAGAGAAAAGGGTTCCCTATTACCACTCATCAAATTATATGTTCATAGTAGGGTATTTATGTCACCCCTTTAAAAATAATTTCAAAAAGTTTTTAAAAAAAATACTTTAAATCCAGCCCTGAACTGCCTCTTGTCTGGCTGGCAGCCCCTCTCCACTTTCAGAGCAGGCCTGGAAGGAGAGCTTGCATTCAGAGGGTGTCATTTTAATGCCTTCGGCTTTGGATAAAGCTCCAAGAAATAAATTCACTGATGCTGCCAGTCAACAGGCCAGACTCAAAGAGAATCCACCTGGCTCTTCGTGTGAAGTTTTTACCTGTAGACAGATCCTCTCCTTTCAAGCTTTTCCCTGTTTTTCTGTTGTAATTCAAAGCACGCCCTAACCTACCATACAAGAAATTTCCCCCCTGTTTTTCTGTTATAATTCAGAGCAAGCAGCTTCTGGCTCAACCATGAGAACATTATCTCAAGAAGCAGTGCCTCGAAAGGACATCAAACAAATATTTTACTCCTTGTGAGCTTCCAGTGGTCCCAAGGAATTATTCGGGGGCTAATCGGGGGTCTTAGTGGGCAAGCTTTATAAAATAAAGTACTCTTTGAGTCAGAAAACTTTTTAGGCTAAATCTTTGAGAGTTTTTGTAACCAAGATACTCCCATTCCACCTTGGGAGCGATGCTTAGCCCCGCTAAACCTCATTTTAATCATTTCTAAAATGAACATAATCATAACTGATCTCATGAACCTCTAGATCGATGTAAGTATTAAAAACAGTAGTGTGTGGAGGGCCCACGAGCCTGGCGCTGGCACCTGGAAAGCACTTAGAAATATTCGGTCTTATAACCGTGATGAGAAAGCATACATTGTACAGAAATGAAGGATGTAAAAAATATATAAAATAAAAAATATAATAAAAAAAAGAAATATTAGGGCTTATAAGGAAAGTTGGGCAAGCGCTGGTTGCTGGATCCTTCTCACTTCCCACGGCTCCTCTCTTCACCCCTCCCTCTTCAGTCCACATTCTCTCCTCTCCTCTTCCCCTGCATCACTATCACCACCTCCCAAATAATCATGACCACATTTCTCCTGAAAATCTCCAAGAGAGAGATCTGGGTTGGATTCCATCTTCATACTATTCGGTTGACTGTGGGCAAATCAGTTGACCTCTTTGGGTCTCAATTTCTTCCTTTCTAGAATGGGACACATGACGAGAAGTAGTGCTGGTAATAACGCACTTGGTGATCATAGTGACAGCGCATTGAAAGTGTCAACATGTGACATTTTGCCCAGCCCTCGACATCTGTCCCCTGCCCTCCCTTATGCCCATCGCTCAACCTCATGATTGTTGTTTGTCATCCCAAGTCATTGCTTTTGGAATATTAGTTGAAAAACACCATTTTGAAGTTTAAAAATGTATATTTCTATTCATGTTTTACATTGCATACACATTAACTATATTATTACATGTATATGTTTGCTTAGTCGATTCACTGTTGAATCCAGATGGTGAAATTTTCAAAGCAACAAAACATTATTTTATGTCAGCATATGTTTAGCTTCTGATGTGATCTAAACATAGCTTTTACCTGGAACTTTATTGGTCTTCTATTTATTTATCCTGCCCTGATTATTAAAAATTATTTTCTGAGGCATAAATGGCAACTATAGGAGCCCCAAGGGATCCATCTTTGCTTTGCTGTAAACTAGATTATATAGTACAATAACTAAAGGTACTGAATACCAATGCTTTGGGTTTGGAATTTTATCTCTCTCTCTGGCCACTGAACCTACCAGTTATAAATTACATTTTATTACCTTTCAGAAAAACAAATTAAGTGACAGGCAATTCACGTTCCACATGCAAAACAGCTATCCGAGAAGTCAAACTCAGCTGGACTAATTCCCAAGCTTTTCCTGGGGTGGGGAGAATGTTGGGGGTGAAGAATGTATTTGTTTAAAGAAGCTGAAATACCTGCTTCACCAGTTGGTCCTTTTACACCAGTCAGCTGGTTCCATCCTGTGATGATGCAATGGTGCGGGAAGGAAGGCACTGGGGCGTTCCAACACCCCTCCAAGGCCGGCAAGGGCAGAAGTCTGAGCATGTCAGCCCACAAGACCTACAGTTAGTGTAGAATTTTCTGCATTTCTGTTTAAGAGTATCTTGGTTCAATGGTTTGTCACGTCCTAGCTACTTTCAGTTTTTAAAGAGCTTTGCTTCTTCCTTGTTAGTTGTCTTTGTTTACACACAAACACAACTTCATCTCCCATTTCTTTCATGTTTTGCCTTGTGTTTGTTCATTTTCTGTTCCTGCTTTGCTTCTCCTCCTTAATTTTCCTAACCTGTTTTTTAGACTTAAAAAATACTTGTGCTTTTTATTCTTTCTCCAATTCCCCATCTCCATTCTCCATTCAGGGGGGCTGAAGTTGACATTGTCAACTTCCCAAGTGTTTCCCAAGCACACAACCCATGATTTGGGTGTAAATGGTACAGGAGATGATTATCGGTACCCAGACACTGAGAATAAGGGACATGGAGTCACACAGTGAGAGTTAATTCCTTTTCCAATCCTCCTCAGTCCTGCTCATCACTTCTAGGGAAAAGTTTCCATCTGGTGCTTGGAGGTCTACCACCTGCAAATCTCCCTTTCTAAAAGACAGAGCAGGCCTCAGGCTGAGAGCCTTTGGCATGTAATTGTATCTAGCTGGTGTTTTAGAACATTTTGGTTTTTATTACATAAATGCTTGTTTTTATTGTTAACTCACATAACTCACATTTATGGCAAATGATACTTGTTTTCTTTTTACAGTCATGATATAATGTTTCTTCTTTTTTTTTTTAAAGATTTACTTATTTATTTATTTATTTATTTATTTATTTATTTTTTAATACACGCACTGGGTACAGTCAAAAGTGCAGGAGGGTGAGAGAATTCACCAGAGCCAGAGCAGGGAGCAGAGCAGGCAGAAGGACCCAAGTACACTGCTGATGGGAGCAGTGGACACGGCAAGAGAGGTCTGCGTGCCATGTGGAACCCTTGCCTGGTGGCGGGGGATCAAACCAGTGCTGCAGAGGCTGCGGGCAGCTTCGCAACCCAGCGCTCAACCGCTGCGCCACCGGGGAGGTCCTATAATGTTTCTTCTTTAAAAAGGTGTAAGTCTAAAGTGCACATTGCTTTAAAGAAAAAACATTAAGACAAATAAGTACAAAAATAGGGCAAAAATAACGAGCGTGGGAGCTTAGGAATGACTGAAGTTTGGGAAATACCAGCCTAAAATCACCACACCAGCTTTTGTCTTCCTATTGCTTTAGAGCATTGCTCTTTTTCGAAGCATATTTGTTAATAACATATGGCCTAGATGCCAGTCATTCTACTTCCAAATTTCTCCAACCAAAATTATATACAGATGAGGTCATGATTTCTATTAATTCCTCTGGGGCAAGTATTGTGTACAGTCATCTGTTTTAATTAATTTACTCAGAAGCTTAAATCTATATTTTTTTAATGATTTTTCCACCACTGCCATGAAGATGCATATAAGCTATGGGACTTAAGACTTTGACATTTATTAGATAGGAATTACTCAAGGCGATTGCATTACAGTCAAGTCATGCAATCTTTGCCAACTTTTCTCCAAAGGGAAAAAGGACCATGTAACTTTCTTTTTATGGTCTCCCTGCATTCAAGGAAAGGGAATGTTTGATGTAAGGGAAATACACTGTCCTCATCTCTCTTTACACCCAAAAGGGGCACTCTCTAAGATTTCTCAGTTTACTCTTGGGGATCCAGTTGGAACATCTTCAAGAATAGAAGCCTTTGGCTGCTTCCCAAGCCTGTCTCCTGCAGGTTTCTGTCTGCAGGGGTGGTGACGGGGAAGAACTTCCAGGTCTTTCTGGCCCAGCTGACTGCCCACGTGTGGAGCAAGCACCCAGAATAAAGTAGAACAGGCTTTTTCCTGCAGCTTCTCCTTGTTCCTACCTTCTCATCTCAGGCGTATCGCCATGCCCACCTTTCCTCTCCTTCAGAAAAACTCAAGCCTTGTATTCACAGTTCCAAAGTGTGTAGGGGCAAAGCTTTTATGACAAAACCACATAATCCTAACCACCAAATTCTTGTAAAAGGAGATTGGATAGGTGCAGTTTGTGGCATGTTAGAGAAGTAATTATTGCTTGTGGCCCACTCTTCTGCCACACTTGAACCCCAATCGCCCCTCATCCCTTTTGCCGCCCCTCACATAGCCTCGAATTGCTGCCCTGACAGCTTTGACAGCTGTTCTGAGGAACAGGGAGAATTCACAGCTGTGTCTCTTGGCCTGTGTCTGACTCTGTGACGCTCTAACTTGGGAATAGTACAGTTGGGTTTTCTCTATCTCTGTTTTGCACGTAGCCTGATTCCCTACACTGATAAGCATTCAAGGGCAATTTTGTTGCAGTTTCCTGGGCACTGCTCCCTGCATTTTTTCTTGGAAGACTGGAATTTGTAGCAAGAGGTCACCTGTAGGCCTTCTCAGAAGCCCGCGGTCTGAGATCAGATCTTTGCTCTCCTGGCAGTCCTGAGGTCGTTGCTGTTGGTTCCTGTTCCTGGATCCAGCAGCTGGAGGCCCACCCCTCCATGTGGGCCTCTAGCCTCTCCCATGACTCCCACCACCCTCTGTCCAAGAACTTGAAGTTATGTGCTTATGGCAGGTGGCTTAGGTTTAAGTCCTCTGGGCAGGCGGCCTTTTACCCAAGCGCCCGGATAATGTCTGATTTTCATGGTCTGTCTTGACCTAGGAAGAGTTTAGGTCTTTGTAGCGACTCAGTACTCAAGCAGAGAGAGCAGAGCTCAAAGTATTCCAGATACTTATCTCTCCAGGGGATGTAAAGTAATTAAGCTCTAGCCGGCTGCCTTTGCTTCCTCTTCCTTTCTGAAAAACTTGCCAAGCACTTTATCCTTTTCCAGGATCTTTCAAGAAGACTGTTGGGTGTTTGTAGTTTCAGGCTCTTCCCTGTTGACTGGCCCCTGCAGAGAGTCCACACCTATCCCTACGCATCAGGGCTATGTGCTACCAACACCATTCCAAATGCCAATTGACTGCAGTTCTTTGAGGGAATGATTAGTCCTGGTAAGTGTGTGCACAGCATTAGGAGTCATGAAAATCCTGGAAGAAATCCTAAAACAACAATATTCACACTTCACCAGCCTGTGAGGCCTCAGCCATTTTCACCCTTGCAGAGCCCTGAGCCTGCCTCCTGCCCCTCCCCGGATAATTTGCCGAGTCCAGTCTTTCTTGGGCTCTGCTGTTTAACTGTTTCCATGCACTCCAGAGAGAACTTGGGCACATCAGCTCGGACTGGCTAACAGCGCAGCACTCAGAAGCTGCCCAATTTGATGGCACGTGCTTGGGATCCCTCTCCCTTGTTGTTTTATTCAAGGTTCCAAGTGTGATGGTCTCTCTGGAACCCACTGTCTCCTTCCAGGCTCATGTTTTATGCTCAGGGTTGGATGACAGCTCAGTAATCTTTTCTGAACTGGGAAGAAGATTCCCTCAGCCACCTTCCTGAGTGGTGCTCAGCGAAGATAGCCTACAACCTAGCTGCCTGGACCCCAAGCTTGACAGCTCTTTGGTCACGCTGCCTTTCAACTCTCCTACACACACACACACACACACACACACGCACACAGAGGTTCTGTGATAAAGCAAAAGTGACTAGACTGTAATGGATCCACACCCCCCTATCTTCCTACTATAAAACTTTATTCAAAAACATCTCACTAGAAGATAACTTATTGACCATGGAAAATAAAACACATCTATATAAAAGCAAGTCTGTGGCTGGACCCCAATAAGCTCAGTTTGTTCTGCCTAAGAAAGAGCTTCAAATAGAGGACATCCACTTTGCAAATACAAATGTAACGTAAATCCACAGAAATTCCCTGGTGGATCTCTAACCCAGTTCCTAATGTTTTCTAAATTAATGGATTTCTATAATTTTGCTAAGGGAAGTCACAGACATTCAGTCACAACTTACCTTCAACTCAATATCTTTTAAAAATAGCCATGGAGTACCTTGTGCAGAAAACCCATTTCCACCAGGGATCGGCCAGGTTTTGCTGGCCTCTTTATTCTTGCTTTTTCCGGCTGCACCCCAGCTTCAAGAAGGCACGACAGGCAGCTCTGGGGACCTGGTCATTCTATCCTTCACACCAGCCCTCACTGTCAAACAGGCCACACGCTTCACTTTCACAATCATTCTCTCCATTTTTGAAGCCTCAGACAACACATCATTTCTTCTTCACATAAAGGTCCGCAAGTTGTAATTTGTGAATTCGTTGTAACTTGAGACTAGAAGGAAACAGACAAAGATAAAGAACAGTGACCGGGCCTGATTTCGGTTGGCTGCCCACTGTCCCTGGCAGTGGTCCATTGAGACCTACATGCAGACAATGCGCCCAGGCCATGGAGTGTGACCTGCAGGGGCTGGGTTCAACCCCCAAAGCACTCTTTCAGGGAAGTCCACCTTTTATTTAATTTTTTGAAATTTTCTATACAAAAATCTAATTTTTATGTCATCAAATCTATCAGTCTTTTCCTTTATGACTTCTGGATTTTATATATTTTTAAGAGTTTTACCCATGCTAGGATTATAAAAAAAAAAGGCACTCACATGTTCTTCTAAGATGTCGGTGATTTCATGTTTTACATGTAAATCTTTTCTCCATCTGGAACTTATTTTGGTATAAGAAATGAGATAAGAATCCAGCTTTACTTGTCTTTTTCCCCTAAAATGGCAATTCAGTAAATCCAATTACCATTTATTGAATAATCTACCTTTTATAGGAGTCCTTTAAATAGCAACTTTTCCATGTACTTGTTTAGTATGATTCAATTTATGCAGGTTCCATCTATACATTTATAAAAGCTCTATTTAAAACATAATGCCAGAAATAGCTGAGTGATTGTGGACAGTTGTTTCAACTCCCTTCCCTCGGTCTGTTTCTGCACCTATAAAAACTGAGAAAACAGATCTACCTTACAGCATTCTCATAAAGATTTTTTTTTTAAGATTTATTTATTTATTTATTTGTTTATTTATACAAGCACTGGGTACAGTCAGAAGTGCAGGAGGGTGAGAGAATTCACCAGAGCCAGAGCGGGGAGCAGAGCAGGCAGAAGGACCGAAGTACACTGCTGAGGGGAGCAGCGGGCGGCAGGAGAGGTCTGCGCGCCATGTGGGACCCTCCTCCGGTGGCCGGGGAGCAGCCGGGGATCGAACCGGTGCTGCAGAGGCTGCGGGCAGCTTCGCAACTCAGCGCCCAACCGTTGCACCACCGGGGAGGCCCTCTCGTAAAGATTTTTAAAAGCAAAATATGTAAATGGATCTAAATAAATAAATGTGTTTCTTTGTTTGATTTTCAGTAGTAAAGCAACACAGACTCTCAGTTTGGGTGGAAAACTCAGTTTCTATGATTACTTCCTGAGCCTGTCAAGACAGAAAAGGGGGCTGTAGTTTTTTCAACCAGACACAGAATTGTTTTCCTCTCTGGCGAGACTCTAAAGAGGTGCCCTATTTAGTCCTCTGAAGTAGAAAACTTCCCCTTTCTAATTCCATAGATATTTTAGCTAGGGGGGGTTGCTAGGGAGGAGAGATATCAAGCAAGCTGAGTTTGAATTCCAGTAAGTTCTGCAACTTATTGAACAAGTGGCCACTCTTGAGGAATTACTTAAATGGGGAGAATATATCTGGGATGATAGGGTCATCACAGGATTAGAGAAGTCTCAGCATGGAACTCAGGGTCCTTGAGGACAAGAGCTTTGTCTTGGTGATCACAGTACCCCAGTGCCAGAGCAGTGGCTGGGGGCAGTTGCCATTTAGCAAATTAGTGTGAAAGGAGGGGAGGGTGGAGGTAGGGAGGGAGAGAGGAAAGAAGGGAATTCCAGCACTTAGCAAGGTGCCTGAGGGAGTGGGCTAAACCTGGTGGCTATGGGCAGAGGTCAGAGTTAACTGTTGTGCCCAAAGGTCAGCAGACTCTGCGAGCATAGCCTCCAAGAACCCAAAGACAGCCGATGCAAACACAAAAGGGGGTTTATTACAGACTCGAGTCCGGGCTCATGGCACCTACCAACGCAGCAGCAGGTACCGAGAGCCCCGAACAAAGGAAGCAGGGGTCTTTTAATAAGGTTAAATTATGCTGGCAGTTACTCATTGGCTACAAGGATGCGTTCTCCAACTTTGCCCAGCTATCATTCTAAGCTGACTGGCCAGGCCAAGATGCAGCTCCAGCCTGCAGCTCCAATTACAGCAAGTTCGCCCTCATTGGTGACCGAGGGCAAGGGTGGAGTGAGGGTCGAAACTGTCGAAACTATCTCTGGAATGCAGTCTTTCCAGGGACAGCAAAACCTAAAATTCTAAAATGGCAGTTACACACAAAATGACAAAGCAATGGCTAAGAATACTTATGCTTGGTTCCACATTAACCAAGATGTGTTCCAGCCTTCAGAGGTTAGACTCCAGATCTGGAAACCAGGGAGTCTAGCACCCAATACAAAGCATAAGCATGTAGTATAACACACTCACAAAGTGCTTCGGACACAAGTGAGAAGGAATGAGTTCCAACCGGGGGATTAAGGGAATACTTCATGGAAGAGGGCTGTACTTAAGCTGGACATTATAAGAAAGTAAAATTTCTTAAAAGAAAATAGAATTTCCCAGGGAAAAAAGTACAAAAATAGGCAAGTATTTGGCATACCCTAGGACCAAAACTTAATGGCATGCAGGTAAACCAGGTGAATAAAGAGCCACTGGAAGAATCACAGGGACCTGGATAGATTGTTAAAAATAAAAGAATCAGGATGTCCCTGGCGGCACAAGGGGTTAAGCACTGCACTATGGAGGAATCAGAGTTCAATCCTTCAATCCCCAGCCAGCCAGGGGGTAACCCACATGGTGCGGCAGACCTCGCCTGTTCACTGCTCCCCTCAGCAGCGCATTTCAGTCAGTCTGCCTGTTCTGCTCCCCACTCTGTCTCTGGTGATTCCTTTCACCCACCCCCCCACCCCATCCTGCATCTCTGGCCTGTACCCCAGCTTTTGTATGCATAAATAAATAAATCTTTAAAAAAAAAAAAAAGAATCAGGTCCAAGATGCAGTCCCTCATGGCAGTCCCCACCCAGCTGGATACTAACTGTAGTTCCAATCGCTCCCCAAAGTGGAACCCTAACCCAGCCAGTTTGGAGTTTCTAGTCAGCTCCAGGGAGGTAACCTGAATGAGATCCCCACCACCACCACCTTTCCCATAGGGAAGGTGGATTTACCTAAAATAATCTTTTCTTTAGCTAATAACCTTGCCTTTTCTGTCTATAAATACTCCATTCTGTGTAAGCCCTCACAGCACCTACACAGGATGCTGCCTAATTCATGAATTGTTCAGTAAAACCAATCAGGTCCTGAAATTTGTGATTTTTGTTCTTTTAACAAGACAATGCACAAACTTGAAGGTTTTTGAGCTGCAGAGTCATAGGGCCAGGATCCAATCATTATTACTATTCAGTATTCTGTATTTATTGTTTGTATTTATCATTCAGAAATTGGCATGAAGAATGAATTAGAAGGGGTAAACACTTTCCAGCTCTTGTATAGCTCAGAGGGAAGCTTGAGAGACTGAACAGGGGAGGGAGCCAAGACTGAGGGTGAGAGGGGAGGCCAGGGTCAGAGATGGTTGAGAATCCGTTTGGCAGATAGAGTGACGGATGTTGTCTCCTGAGGCCAGGAAGACATGAGGATGAGCAAAGTCAGTTTCTTTGGGGAAGCATTGACTCAGGTTGTCTTTTTGGGCACGCAGTTGGAAATCGGCCACTGAGGCCCAAGAAGTCAGAGCTAAAGAAACAGAGATGTATCAGCCTTGCTCCATCATTAATGAAACAATCGAGGTTGCTTTTCTAAGCTGTTTTCAGTCGATACAATAGATGGAAATGGAAGTATCTCAGATAGTGGGAAAAGATGAATTATTCAGTGGTGGTGGTGAAATTGCCTGTCTATTAGGTCAAAAAATGTGGTGCCCCATTTCACATGGTACACAAAAATAAATCCCAGTAGAATTCATGTGGAATTGAAAATATATAAAAAGTCAGAAAAATATTTTGGTAAGGAATATGATGTATGTAAGTCTAGACACATGTAGACAGATACAATAAACATATTCACATCTAAATTTAATCCCTTATCTCTCACTATATATAGTTTAAAGATTTTATTTATTTAATTTTGCATAGAGGAACTGGGTACAGGCCAGAGGTGGAGGGTGAGAGGATTCACCAGAAACAGAGTAGGGAGCAGAACAGGCGGATCCACTGAAATCCACTGCTGAGGGGAGCAGCTGGCGAGACAGGAGAGATCTGCTGTGTCAGGTGGGTTGGCTCCCTGGCTGGGGATTGAACTCAGGCCATTGCAACTCAGGCCATCATGGTGATAGAGCTGAGACTTAACCCCTAGGCCACCGGGGATGCCCTTATCTATATATATTTATGGAAATCTGTAAGCTTACACTGATAACCTCCAGCGTCAATTTAGCCCCACAGTGTTCATTCTCATTTTCTCCCGTTTCTTATTTCTCTCTTACACAACAGTGAAAAACGTGGCTTCTATGAATTTTAATGTATTTGTTTATTCAACCAACTCCTCTGTATGTCGCCAACTCTTATCATAGCCACTGCCACTTTCCCTGCAGCGCCCCGTTCTGCTAGGGTTCTGATACCCAATGCCAGCAGCCCATCTGATTAGATGTCTGCCTTGCCTGCCTCGCATCATGCCTTAAGGACTGAATTATTCAGAAAGGAGAAGGAGGAAAACCAAGGAAGAGAAAGGGAAGGAAGCAAAGACCCTTCTGTTCTTTGTTTACTGAGCTTGTATCAGTGGGAGCCGCTGTGTGGTGGACCCTCTAGGTGGCTAACAGCACTTGGCAAAATTCAGGCCGTCTAACCAAGGCTTTTCATTGTTGCTTTAGGAACACATACAATGGGACACACCTTGATGGATTTAATTATCAATGTACTGCCCAAATATCTAAAAAAAAAAAAAAAAAAAAAAAAAAAAACTAAGTTAATACTCCAAATTGCCCAAATCTACCATTACATATATACTTTTTATTTCATTCCATCCACTGTCTAGTCATCAAACTCTTTGTGTGTTTAATGCATTCTGGGAAAAATAAAGTCTTTTTGAAAGCATTGCTGATGTCCAGGAGCTTACAATCTCATTGGGGAAATTAAACACAGAGACTTAAAACAGATAAATAACACAAATCAAAAATAAGCAGTTCAGTGTGATACCGACGGGAACAGGTGCCAGATGAAGACATAATCATAGCCAGCATGGCTTGTGGGGGGCTGGTCACTGACAGTCAGCCTGCCTGCTAGGGGGGTTGAAAACTCACCCTCCGTAAAAGAGAGACAACTTGCAAGTGCAAAGGTTTTTTCCTAGGACAGTTTCTTATAGCTAACAATTCCTGCCATTGAAATAAAATTGCTAGTATGCCCATAATACACCATGTAGAGAATCATCTGGAAGTCCCAATGGGTCCTCCACTGCCCACTCCCAATCACAGCAAGGTCTTTGATCCTCAAGCATCTCCAGGAAAATGAGCCTGGAGACTCCTGACTGCCTCTCCTTTCCTTTTGTTACGTAAGTAATACGACTGTATTTTAGAAATTACACATGCAAAGAAGCAAATGTCACCCATAGTCTAACAACTTTTGGGACAAATATTTCCTGAAATTTCTTTCTACGTGCTTAATAGCCTCAGGTACATTGTAGAATTAATTGCTATGTGTCAGTTTCCTCAACTATAAAATGAAGATAATTGTAATATTGTAGGATCTACCTTCCAGTGTAATTGAAGGCAATAAATTAGTTAACATAGAAAAAGTGCTTCAAATCATGTCTGGTGCATAGTAAGATCTTGAAAAGTAATGTTATCTCTCTCTTATATTTATCCCTCTAGATTCAGCTATGTATTTTTATAAAATGGGATATTTCTTTACAACCTGCTTTATTCATTTAATGATACAACAGCAATTTCTTCCCACAAGTGACAAAAAGTCACTGGATACTAACAGTATCCAGAGAGACCATTAGATTCTTCAAGGGATTTTTCAAACCTGGAAAGTAGTATAGGTATGTGCTTGGTGCTTCAAGGACAAGGTCTAATACTCCTTGGAACTAGAAGTTTGGAGATGTGCTTACATGCTACCTCTCCATCCCTTGAAGCTCCTCTAGCCAAGAATTTTCAAACTTTTTATTGTTGCTTCTGCTTGAACAGTAAATCATGTTCCCATTACAAAATCCATTAATTTTAAAACATCACAGTACTTATTTATAAGTTTAGATGTTTAAACTTTGCATATTATAAAACTTATTAGTAAAATCATTAAGGCTGTTTGACTAAGAAAAATTGGAACTCCGGGATATGGGTGATAATCACAGCAATCTATCAACACCAGCTTGCATGAAATGGGATTAAGCATTGGTGAAATCCTGCAGCACCATTGCCACAGAATGAAAAATTAGAACTATTCGAGCTCCAATGCCCCTTATTTTACAGATGAGAATATGAAGGCCCAGAGGTATTGTGTACTGCTTGGGCTTTTATTATTAAAAGTCCCAATAATAAAAATAATCTGATAGTAGCATAAAATTAAACACTTAACTGAAGAAAGTATCTGGAATGGTTAAATGTGTTAGCCACAAAATACAGTTCCTTTCAATTTAAATAAATGCCATAGAGTTCTCCAATTAATAAAAATGGAAATGGTCAATTAACTTAGCTGCTGTTCTTTATTGTTTTGCATTATCCTCAGAGCTTGTGAGCCCTGAATTGTGCTGACTGTGTAATTTGTATTTTATTCCATTAGTGGATATAACGATCTGCTGATTATCTCTAATAATTAAATTATGCATTTCAACTTATGAATCAGCATCAATTTGCTGCATATCAACTCTTCTTGTCTATTAAATATCCATCCCATCCTCTGCAATTTCAGTTGTTTCTTCAGTGTGAGGCTTGCCTCTAAAACCCTAGATATCACATTGACAAACAATCTCTTTCATTAATTAAACAAGGCCAGTCTTCACCGACAAAAACGTAAGAGCTGATTCCCTATTTTACGCTGAGCTTCTTCCTCCTTCCACTCGAACATACCCTGCAAACCCCTTAGTCATGAGATCCCTCCTCTGCATTGACCATGATGCTACAGAACTTACATATATTTTTTTTTTCAAAAACTACCAAAAATAGGAGTCGTTGCAAATGATCGGAGGTCATATTTTTATTTTTATTTTTTTTAAGATTTATTTATTTATGCATACAAGAGCTGGGGTACAGGCCAGAGATGCGGGGTGTTGAGAGGATCCACCAGAGACAAAGTGGGGAATAGAACAGGCAGACTGACTGAAATACACTGCTGAGGGGAGCAGTGGGAGAGTCAGGAGAGGTCTGCTTCACCATGTGGGTTGCTCTCTGGCTGGCCAGGGATCGAACTCGTGCTGCAGAGGCTGTGAATTGTTTCATAGTGTGGTGCTTAACCCCTAGCACCACCAGGGAGGCCCCTAGAGGTCATATTTTTAAAAATTACATCGTGAAATACATCATAAATGCAAAGAAATGTGTATAAGTTACTTACAGTAAAGCAGCCCTATGGTCTTAAAAAAAACGGATGCATTGTAAAATCATCCTTGCTTTTTTTAGATAGTTCAGAAAATATTTTAAAAGTATGAACATACGTAATAGCATGATTGAAAATCCCCCATAAATAAATATATGTATTGAATGCTGACTTTTCTCTCCAATGCTTTCTTATTATGAATATGACTATAATGAAGAAATTTAGGCATAAATATTTGTCCTTGTCTTTGATTCTTTTTCTCAGCATTAAGGTCTTATCTACTAGTGTAACATTTTTATGAATAGCTTAACCCTTCCTTATAATACTCCTAAATCCATTCTAGTCAGTATGTAGATATCTGATTGAGATACACAAGTGTCTAGAAAAATTGTTATAAATAGATATTAGTAACACTGGTTACTAATAATTCTGGTTTCTGCGCTTGCTGGTTTGCCAAGCTTTGTTCCCTTTAAATCTTTTGGCTCCTAGAAAATTTGTTTTGGGCTGAGTTCACGTGATGACCAGTATGAAAATAAAACAGACTGAGATTTGAAGGGCATCCAAGATGGATGGGAATACTTGGAGCCTGCAAAGAAGACAAAAGGAAGGGCAGGAATGGGAAGCGAGAGAGCATAAAGTTGCAGAATGGGAATTAGAAGAGAAAAATCACATGACTAGCTGTGCAAGAGTGCCAAAGGCAGCAGGAAGATCAAGATCAAGTGAATCAAAGCAACGTCATTACATTCGGCCAGAAAGTGAACATCACCTAATTCTGAGCAGTTTAAATGAAAAGAAAATGAGGGATGATAGTGAGGAAATGAAGCTAGAAGACAGGGAGGGGTGTATGAAGGAAACCCAGTTAACGTCACGTTAAGGCTGAACCTTTTCTCTTACCCCAAGTTCAGTCTGCTGGTGAGAGGAACACAACTGCACAGTTTGTCCATTTTCTCATTCCGCGGGTGTTTATTTAGCAGTATTCTGTATGAGGCCCTGCTCGGGCAGGTGGACTTAGCCGTGAGTAACGAACACAATTCCTGCTCTAATTTAGCTTCTATTCTAGTATTGAGAGACAGCCAATTAACAAGGAAATAAGAAAAAGAAAATGTGAGGTTGTGATCGGTGCAAGGGAAGTAAGACAATGATGAGCTAGGAGCTGTTCAGAGTTGGGTAGAAGACAAGTTTACATATGGTTATTACGGAAAGTTCTTCTGAAAGATGAGATGTGAGATGAGTTATAAGAAGGAAACAGCCATGGGGGATGAGCATTTCTTGTTTTTTTAAAAAAAGATTTATTTATGCATACAAGAATTGGGGGGTAAGCCAGAGGCACAGGGTTGAGAGGATTCACCAGATAGAGTGGGGCACAGAACAGGCAGATCTGATCTGCTGAGGGGAGCAGTGGGCAAGACAGGAGAATCCCCCCACCTCTGGCCTACACCCCAGTTCTTGTATGCATAAATAAATAAAAATAAATCTTAAAAAAAAGTACAAGTAGGAAGGGGTCTTGGAGGGGCTCCAAATATTTTTTTATTCTAAGTGCAATGGGAAACCTTCTTTGATAGGGAAATAATCCTGAAGTCAAATAATTATATTCTTGCCCCGAGTAGCAAGTAATGTAAGTGTCTCATTTAAGTACTCTAGAGAGCCAGGATGCTAATGCTTCTGAAAATAAGATTAGCAGACATAGGGGATATCTTTTGGTTTGGTCCATTTAACTTACCTTTTCTACTTCTTTTGGTAATTAACCAACTTAACCTACTTAGCCAACTCCGAACCAAGTCAATCTATCAGGCAGCACCTCCCTCTCCCTAGGTGAGAGTACACGTAGGTCTAGCCAATGAGCGTAACCTATTCCTCTGGTTACAGGGTCTGGATGGGCCAGGGAGTATGATTTAAGCCAAATCCAAGGGCTTTGGTTTCCTGGCCTAGAACTGGATGCGGGTTGGCAGAAACAGCTCCCTCTGGGATTTCCAAGCTGGGTTGATGTAAACTCGACAACATCTGTGGCCATTTCTCCCCACATACCTACTCTAGATTCTTCTACTCTCACCAACTCTGCATGGAAAACCCTTATACAATTGGAAAGAATGAAGCAAACACCCAAGGTAAAGTTGGAAAATGGAGGAGGAAACAACTTAGAAGCGGCACGTGATGGCACCTTCTTACTCTCAGCCATCTCTGAGGGCAAGGCCTTCCTGGAGGAATAGGGTCCCCTGATTGGCTAGACCTTCATGCACTGTCACCCCCCAGGCTAGGGAGAGGGAGGTGCTGCCTGATAGAGTCACTTGGTTTGGAGTTGGCTAAGTGCAACTAAGTTGGCTAAGTTGGCTTCCTGGACTTCCTGCTAAGAGGCCTGATCAAGGAAATTCCCCTTTTGGCTCAATGAAGTTGGAGTTTGACTACCGGTGCTTGCAATTCAAAGAACTCTGACCACTTCAGCATGTCAAAGAGGAAAAAGGAAAGCCTGTGGTCATTTGCACACCAGTTCTCCACACAAAACTCCTCACCTGCAGCGGTAGACACTGCACGAATGGGCTGTGCATCTCTTGAATCTTCCACGACTCTCCCCAAAAGAAATTTACTATCTGTAAATGCTTCAGTGCCCACCTACACTCTCCCCCATGCTTTCCCTCCGGTGATGTGCTGCTTAACTGGTTTTCTGGAGGAAAAAACACTGATCTGTAACATTTGGCAATTTCTGTTCCATAAATTTTCCACTATGGCAGATTAAGCTACCAATGGTCCGAGAATCATCTAGCAAAGTTCCTGACCGTGCGAGGCGGTGAGGACAGGATTCAGCACACCATGCTTCCCTTTCTTTTTTTCTTTCTTTCCTTTTTTTTTTTTTGCATAGAAGATCTGGGGTAGAGGCTAGAGGTGCCGGGTATGAGAGGATTCACCAGAGACAGAGTGGGGAGCACAACAGGTGGATCCACCGAAATATACTGGTGTGGGGAGCAGCGGGAGACAGGAGAGGTCTGCTGCACCCTGTGGGTCAGCTCCTTGGCTGGGGATCGATCTCTTGCTGCAGTGGCTGCGAAGACTGAAGCCCTAGGCCACCAGGGATGCCCCCCCTTCCTTCTCTTCATGTAGTCTAACTCCTCATTCCTCCCAGTTTTTCCCAATTATCCTCCCTCTCTGCCACAACGTAGTACCCCCAATTTCACCCTGGGTTTTCTACCTCCAGCTCTCCTTTCTCCTGAATCTCACGGGCATGCTCTTCTTGTCCCTCACCAAGCATACAAGCTCACTGGAGAGAAGAGGCTTTGGTGCCAGATTTGCATTCAGTCACTTGTGACCTTGAGTAGGTTATCTCATTCAGCTTCAGTTTCCTAATTTATAAAATCATAAAAAAAAAATGCCTCTCCCTTAAGAGACAATTGCCTAAGACAATTGTGGTAAGATGTCTCATGTTAAATCTTTTGTCTTTCCCACCACCTTTAGGGTGATCACCATCCCCCTCTGTGCCTCAGGACCTCTCCTGGGATAACCCTCCCTCCTGTGCCCCCAGGGCCTCTACTGTGTCGGGGGTTTTGTGTGTGTGTGTGTGTGTGTGTGTGTGCTGCTTAACATTGTGGGTTTTCTCCCCATCACTCAGAGAGCCCCTTGAGTGCATTGATTTTATCTTCTTTCCAGATCCTATCTCAGGGACTGGCACATGATAGATAACCAATAAATATTAAATGACCGCTGTCTTTTCTGCCCATTTCCTGTTTGATCAGGCAAAGGGATGAGACAGAAAGAACTGGGCTGCAGAAGAAAATGGGTGGAAAAGGCTTGGGGTCCAGGAGACCCCCTGGATGACTGTGGGCCTTGCACAGTCTGAGTGAAGGCGATCAGGAAGCTCAGTCCCTGGTGTGTGGATCACTGAGCCCTCTCCCTGGCGCAGCTGGTTAGTTTCCCTGTGCACAGAGCTGGGCAGAGCCCAGGGGAAAGATCACTCACTCAATGGCGTTCGCTCTTTTTTCCTCTCCTGTTTATCTTAGTCACTGATGCTCATGTCATATCTTCAAGTTCCTTCACTGAATGCCTTTTTGGTTTACATCTTTAAGTTTTTTTTTCTTCCTTCCTGTCCTGGAGATATATGAACCAGAGCCAATAAAATAAGAGCTGCCTTTTTCCTTCACAGCTCTGAAAGCTTTACATAAGTGTTTCTTCACTTCTATTTTATGGCCAGGACCAGATGCAGAAGTGCTAAAATATTTTGATAAGAGCTGTCCTGGCTGTAGTTCTTGATTTTACAGCTATCCAGAGGGAGAGAATTAGCTCGGAAGTCAGCCCACAGAGAGGAGAGATAGAAGCTATGAAATCTCTCTACTGACCGAGATTCTCAATTAGTTTCAAACATCAGTTGGCTGCGGAGAGAAAATGGTTAGGTTATGCCACTGTTTAAATGAAAAACAGTCAATAAATTCCAAGGCCATCATCCCTAATATTTATGGGAGTGGATGCCTTTGAAGTTTATAAAATGCTTTTACCTACAAACCCATACCCTGAGACCTCTTGAGCTAAATACGCCTTCCCTGACCCCACAGCACCTATAGAAACTGCTAGTCTCCTCTCGCATGTGGAGCTGAGTCCCAGAGAGGTTAAGTGACTTGCCTGAGCTCACACAGCTGCTCGGTGGGGATGCTGGTACGTAAGCCCAGATTCTACTGCGTCTCTGTTTTGTAGGGAAGTAGCCAGAGAGGCAGTGAGATCAGGGTCACATGGAACAAGAAACACAGGGGTCCCTTTCTTCACACGCTCTGCAGAAGGGTCCTCAACCCACTCGGAGTGAGTCATTTGCCTCATATTCATTTTCATTTGATCATTTTCCCTTCATTTCCCCCATTTTTTGGGTTCCATTCCTTCCACCTCACTGTGACCTCTTTGTGTCCTTTGGGGGGGAGCTATTTCCCCTCCTGTGCTCCACACTGTGACCACGTCTCAAGCAATGTGCCCAGGTCCTGAGCTTGGGTCAGGCACCGATCAGTCCACACATGTAAATATTAACTCATTTTTATTCTAGGCAACGAATGTATGAAACAGACACTTGTTTTCATTTTACAGATGAGGAAACCAAGTCACACAGGATTCGAGGCGCAGGGCTGAGTAGTCTGGCTTTCCAGCCAAGCCTGGATCATTCAGCTACAGCTGCCTGTGGTGGGTGGCCGAGTGCTGGCTTGTGGTCTCCCCAATGTCCCTGGGGCAGGTCCACGCCTAGGTTTGCCTGGACACAAACGCTCTGGGGGGTCACTGCTTTGATTTCTTTCAGTCACTCAGATAGGAGCTGGGACATTGAGAGTGACTTTGGAGAGAGGAATTTCTGAGTGATATAACTGAGATGAAATTAAAATTCAGATTTTTCCGAGTCTCCCGCCAGGATTTTATTTATTCATTAATCAGCCTGATGTTGCCTGCTACCTGCTTGAGAAATTGCAGCAAAAAAACCGCAACAATTAAACTACTTAAAGGATTTGGTTCATAATGATGAAATAAACTCTTAGTTGAATAGGTCATGATATGTTTGCAATTTGGGGAAGCGTGTCATCTTCCAAAGGGAGAGAGGAATCGAAGCAGACAGAAGGGAGGATAACTAACATGGGAATAGTAGTGAAATAAAAATTCTGAATCCAATTTCCTTTGGTGAGATGTATTAGATTTTAATCATCTCAACCAAATGGCTGCAACCCAGTAAAGCCAGATCAACTAAATTCACAGTGTATTTGCTTATGTAAGTATATTCCCTCATTTGCAACTAGTCTAAAATTTCCCTATATATGAGACCGAAGGTTACTCATCTTGGTCTCCCCCAAAATGCTTGACATGGTGCCTGGTACCTAATAGGTGTCCTCTAAATGATACTAAATTGGATTAAGAAAAAAAAATACTACTACCTATCAATGGTACATTTACCCAGGAGAGAAAAGAGTGACTGTGAGGTTATGCTCAATTAAGTGCAAAAATGAAGACAAATACCATCTCAAGGTAGGGAATTTAAGACTATGGGGACTCTGAAATGAAGCCTCTCCAAGTGGAGAATTGCTTGCAAAGCATTTTCTAGATCAAGATTCACTATAGCAATACCACAGAATAACCCAAAGTATGTCTGTTTTTTTAACCTATAGTTGAGGTACAGGAATTTGGGGACTAGAAACAGTCTTTCTATTTTTTGGGTTATGATCAGGGGTCTTGAAAGGGTGGGAGAAGCATCGTATACTATCCCTGACCTTCCTATTGACGGAACCAATTGTGTTAGACACATGGGAGTCAGGCAGAAGTAAATGAAATATATAAACTTTATTACTCCAAGGAGGGTTATTTGGAGAAAGTAGTTTAGATCTGTTAACCTGTGTCCTTGCTAGAACTATGCCCCGGATTAAATTTATCCACCACCCTGCTATGGCAGCCTTAGTCAGAGGTGAACAGCCCCAGACCTCAGGCCTGCCCCCAACCTTTACGACATTACAGAGAAGACTAGAGTACCCACAGGCAGGAAGATCCCAAAGAAAGAGTGACATGGGCTGATAGAAACAGGCAAAGTTCGGTCTTCCAGAAGGAAAGGTTCTCCTCTAATTCCTGGATGGAATTAAGGAAGGGGTAGAGCAAGACTTGGAATGTCATTCTAATGGCATATTTTAAATAGATATACCACTCTATTGTTGATAACTTGTGAATACTTTGAATTGTCTCAGCAATGATTCATTGGGTCTTGCTTTGTGCCAGGCACTTAAAACTTCACAAATGTGTTAGGTCATTTGATCCTGAAAAACCCTATGGGGAAAAATAGTTTGGTTTTTTCCCAATGAGTTAACCTTAGAAATACCATAGGACCCAGCAATTCCACTCCTTGGTATATACCTCAAAGGATGGGGAACAGCTATTTAAACAAAAACTCATACCCAAATGTCAAGAACAATGCTATTCAGAATAGCCAAAAGATGGCATCACACAATGGTCATCAACAGGTGAACAGTCAAACAAAATGTGGTGTATTAGAAAGCAACATTACTCCGTCATGAAAAGTACTGATACTAGCTACCAGATGGATGAATCTGCAAAACATTATGCTAAATGAAAGAAGCCAGACATAAAGGCTACAGAGGGCAAGAGTCCATTTATATGAGATTCCAGAAAAGGCAAAAGTAGAGACTGACAGGGGATTCGTGGTTGTCAAAAGTGGGAGGAGGCAGAGTCGGGAGTGATTGGCTAGTAGATGGAGGGTTTCGTTTTGAGGGGATGAAAAAAGACTGAAATTAGATTGTGGTGAGGGTTGCGCAGTATTGTGCCCTTAGTATCACGAATTGCACACTTCAAAATGCTTAAGGCAGTGTATCTTGTTATGCATATTAAGGTGTTACTTGCCACACACAAGAAACACCCCAAGGCGTCATTATCCCAATTTACAGATAAGGGGCTCTAGAACATTACTGTCAGACAGGGGATGAATCTAAGTTTTGTGTGGTCTGAATGTTTTTGCAACTTGGGGGCTCTATTTAAGAAAAAAATATAGAATTATGATTACAAAGCTGCAGGGTAAGACTTGCAAAGGTGTTGTAAAGTGTCTTTGCAAAGGAGGTCTTTAATGCAAAAATCTTATTAACTCCAAGGTAAATTCGCATTTGCTGTTAGTAGACAGAAATGGAAAATGAAAAAAATTTAAGACCTGTGACTCCATTTTCAGTAATAGCAAGACATATATTGCATGGGAATCAATTTGAACAAAGGCATGCAGGGCCTCTATGCTGGTATTTAAAAAAACATTGCAAGGAGAAATTTTAAAAGACCTAAATAAATGACTAGCTATACTATGTTTATGGTTTGGAAAACTCAATACTGTTAAGACATATTGCGCTATAGATTCAATGCAATCCCAGTTATATTCCAACCAGAATTTCTTGTAGAAATACTCAAACAGATGCATACTTATATTCAAAGAATGTAGATTGCCCCAAAAAATGCTGAAAAAGAATAAAGTCATAGGACTTAAAACTGGCCACTAAGACAGTGTGGTGTTGTTAGGGGGAAAAGGCTGTCCCAAAGCTAATTCCATACAGGCTTTGTGGACTCCACCTCCACCCCAGACCAAAGCCAAAGACACTGGGAACTCCAAATCCCATCACCACCCAAGGGAAGGTGGCTGGGACCTGAGGGTGGGGTTAAGCAGCAAGGTGGATATAAAAGGCAGACACGTGGGCTTTGGAGGATCCCCCATTTTTGGCTCTCTGCCAGCTCGCAGCTTCAGGCCAGCTCTGAGAGTGACTTTGGGTTTCCAGGTCGTCGGATCGGGTAGGACGCATTAAAGACTTTATTTCCCTATTTTCTCCCTGAGTTGTACATTTTCCTTATTTCCTTTCCTCTTGTAAATAAACTTTTTATTAACCTTTTTGTGTGTGTCTGTAGTAGAGTATTCATAAGTCCCTTTAAAGCGAGGACCCACAGCCAGGAACCCGTTCAATATTGGGGTTGCTCTATAACAGTGTCAGAAGAGACAAAGAAGTCAATGGAACAAAACAGAGTGCACAAGAATAGAACATTCAGACATAGGCCAGATGATTTTCAACAGATGCACTGAAGCAAACACCCATTGGTGAGAGAGATGTGTTTTCAGCATATGGTACTGGAACAACCGCATATCCATATGGGAAAAGAAGTGGGTAGAAGTAGAATTTGATCCTACCTCTGTCTGTGTCTGTCTACTTCCCTCGCTTCCTCTGTTCCCACACCTGCCTTGTCCTTGCCCTGCCTACCTGCTCGCACCACGGTCTTCAGAAGATGAATCTAAGGCTTGAGACAGTGGAACGGCCAAGCCAACCACAGTGTCAGTGTGTGCTGGGAAGACTGAGGAGCTGGAATTTGGCTCTGAAGGGGTTCACCTACTTTGGGTCTTCAGGCACCTGAAACCCTATTGCCTGGAGGAATGGCAAACTGGAAAATCATATATTCCCACTGTCAATCCACTGATGAAAGCCTGCTCTCGGAGGTCACTCGGAGAGGAAAGAATGTTGAACTTGCACTCCAAATTCTGGGGTTCTGGTCTGTCTCTGCCTCTGGGTGACTTTGGGTGGTGGTTTTTTTTTTAACTCTCTAATCCTATTTTCCTCACCAGAAAATTAGGGATGAAAACCACCTCTTCTGCTTTACCTCACTGGGTTACTGCTACGATCAAATGAAAGAGAATACTGTCAAAGTGCCCCTTGAAAGCTATGAAATATTACATAATTCATTGCCGTTCTGTGTATGCTTCTTGCAAATTGAAATGACTAATAATATTATTACCTTATTTGTTATAAATTCAAAGGTTACACATCAAGTTTATTCTGTGATTGTTTTTCTGGTTCCTTTTGGATTTATATATCTATCATTCTAGTAATGATTCAGGATACTTTTATGAGTGCAGTTTTTTAGTTAGAGATATGATTTTTAACATTCCTTTTATTCTTTCCTTTCATTCAATGAGATGGTTCATTGTTTTGTTTTGTTTTTTGAAGAACTTTACTCAATTGATTTATTCATTTTCTTCAACAGGTTCTCACTAAGTTCCTACAATGGACAAGACCCTGTATTAAGTACTCTGGATAAATTAATAAAAAGAGACATGATCCCAGTGGAGACACATAAAGTTTGATCAGGTGAGGATACAGACACATCTTTAAAGAACCAACTATGGGGCCTCCCCGGTGGCACAGCGGTTGAGCGCTGGGTTGCGAAGCTGCCCACAGCCTCTGCAGCGCCGGTTCGATCCCCGGCTGCTCCCCGGCCACAGGAGGAGGGTCCCACATGGCACGCAGACCTCTCCTGCTGCCCGCTACTCCCCTCAGCAGTGGACTTCGGTCCTTCTGCCTGCTCTGCTCCCTGCTCTGGCTCTGGTGAATTCTCTCACCCTCCTGCGCTTCTGACTGTACCCAGTGCTTGTATAAACAAATAAATAAATCTTTTTTTTTTAAAAAAAAAAAAAAAGAACCAACTATGACATAGTGTAATTCCTTCTGTGAATGGACAATTCATATACAATGAGAGAGGAGTTTATAAGCCTGTGAATATCAAGGCAGGCTTCACAGAGGAGGTGATGTTCAAAGTTGTGTCTTAAAGGAGAGAAAAGGCTTGATTGAGACAATCTAGAGCAGGTGGTATGGCGTCACAGTCCAGAGAAACAGCATATACCAAGACATGAAGTGGAGAATAGCAAAAGAGTTAACATGGGGGCCTCCCTGGGAGCGCAAGAGGTTAAGACACAACCTATGAAGCTGTCCGCAGCTGCTGCAGCGCGAGTTCGATCCCAGGCCAGGGAGCTACCCACATGGCACAGCAGACCTCTCCTGGCTCACCCACTGCTCCCCTCAGCAGTGTATTTCAGTCAGTCTGCCTGTTCTGTTCCCCACTCTGTCTCTGGTGAATCCTCTCACCCTCCACATCTCTGGCCTGTACCCCAGTTCTTGCATGCATAAATAAATAAATCTTAAAAAAAAAAAACAAAAAACAGACCTTCCACAAAGACTGATTTTCCCCTCACTTCCTTTTCATCTCTCGGGTCACTGAAGGGCCCTTCTGAATCATGGAGACTCTGCTCTTGAAGATACTCATGCTGCGCACTAAGAACACTTGGTGCTTGAGGTTTGGGAGGGCAGCATGTGCTCCTAGAAAATATCTCTAGTTTTCATGATCAAGTAAATTCTGGATGAATGCATCATGATTTGGGCTCTTGCAATAATTCCTGTGTTCCTAAATTATATGGGGAAACAATTAGGAATTCCTGGTAAGTTCTGGAAATTCCCCAATGAGGCCTCTCATATGGACCATGTCCTTTGGGTTCTGTCTTTCAGTTTACATTGTCCTCACTGCAAACATCTCTGACATAAGCTAAAGGGAGCACAGCTGGGATCCTATGGCTCCCCTGGGATCCAAGAGGACTCTGTGTCTTTCCTATGCCAGCTTGGGGGCAAATGGAGATTCTGGCATTTCCCTCTGTCCCCTCCGGTCTTATTGCTTACATCTAGGGACCCAAAACTCTTCTCATTTTCCTAGGAAGAGAGAGAATACCAGGGCTTAGTAGTTTAGGAAATACTATGCCAGTCCTCCCTTCTCCCTGAGTGAATAGAAATGGAAAATAATTCCTCCCAGGGTCCTGGGTGGGTGACCCGGTGGCATTCAAGAAAGGGACACTTGAAGACGGACAAGCTGCTGGGTGACACATCCCCAAGGGGGCGGGAACCACCTCAGGCAAGGTGAGTTAAGAACAAAAGCAAGTGCCTGGAGAGATCTGATTGAAAGGCCTGCAGTTTTTGGTGCTAAGATTATTAAGAATTTAAGCACTTTCTTAAATGAAATGTTCCCTTTATTTCTGCCTGGCATTTCTTGGGTGTTGTTGCTGAAGAGGAGGGACGCGTGGGTGACTCATGATATTCTTACACATGAATGATAATGAACTACCTCCAGCTTCCATGGTCACTGCCCTCATGGGGATTTACACTGCTCTTTTGAAAACGAGAGCAGGAAGGAATTTTTCCCTTCGTGAACCCATTCCCCTTTACCCGGAGATCAGCGCCATGGACCGTCCAGGTTCTGAGTTCCTGGGAATCCTATTAAGACACAGCAGAGCGAAGCCATTAATGATTTGCCTGCAGAAAACCTAAGCTCTGCCTCTGGCTGCTGGCCCCCTCCTTCATGACAGCGCCTGTGTAATGGTGTGAAATGTGCCAAAACTTGGGGGGAAATGAGTTTTCCCGCAGGAACTCTAGGCTGAGGGGGCAGCTCATGCTCCTGATGGTATCTTTGCAGCGGGGAACAGTTGGGACACTGCCTCTTCATGACAGTCCTGCGGGGCCGCAGGATGGGGAACTGTAATTAAACCAGGACCAGTGGGAGACAGCAGCAGCCTCACCCGCCACTCCGCGCCCAGTGCACAGATGCAGCATTCGAAGTCCGTTGAAGGCCTTCCAGGAGATACAATTCAGGGTAGTACTAGGAGCCGAATTAAAATTATTATTACAAAAATTCGCACACAATAAATTCCTAATTATCTGATAATGAAGTTGAGGAGAGGAAATTGCAGGGCACAGATAACCCTAAAAACTCATTTCAGATTCATGTTCTTTTTCATTCAACATTTACCCAAGGCAGCGAATTTACCCTCTAATGATAATAATTCATGCTTGTGTGTGACCCTTGCATACATAGCAGTGGTTTTCAAGGATGTTACAGATAGATAGTTTCAAACGAGTCTCCTCTGCAACATTATTAGTGCATAAACTGGTGAAAGCAGAACTTCTCTGGTGTAGCCAGCCTGGGAGGACCTGGAGCGGAGGCTCCTGGGGACCAGCAGGGGAACCTGGAAGCTGGGAGAACATTATTTGAAAGCCGCAAGTGCAGTAACTCTTGACTCCCTTATGCTCTGTGAAGCAGGTAGGTCAGGGATGAAAGTTCTCAGTTGATGGATAAGAAAAGGTTGAGAGAGGGGCCTCCCTGGTGGTGCAGGTGGTTGAGCGCAGTGCTGTGAAGCTGTCTGCAGCCTCTGCAGTACAGGTTTGATCCCGGCCGGCCGGGGAGCTACCCACATGGCGCGGCAGACCTTTCCTGTCTCGCCCGCTGCTCCCCTCAGCAGTGTATTTCAGTCAGTCCGCCTGTTCTGCTCCCCACTCTGTCTCTGGTGAATCCTCTCACTCTCCCGCACATCTGGCCTGTACCCCGGTTCTGGTACAAACAAAATAAATCTTAAAAAAAAGAAAAGGTTGAGAGAGCCCAGGTCACAAAGAGTGACCAATGCAGCTGGAACTTGAATTCAATCTTATGATGCCAAACGTAACATTCTTGTAACTATACCTACACCCCTCACTTCACTCACTCTCCGGGTTACCTGCTCACCATGGGACATCACATGATGAATATTCCCCAAGGGAGAATGAAGGGTCAAGATCCAAAGAGTTCAATACAGAGAACTTCCACCATTTGCTGAATTGCCCGTCCCCTCCCAGGGGTGACACATCACCCACGGGTCTGGAGAGGAGTCAGGGCAGAGGTAGAGCTGTTCTCTGCTTCCCCATCACCTTAGTGATCGGGATTTCAACATCTTCATAAATTTCTGTCACTGCTTGGCTGTGTCTAAATATTTAGGCAGATCCGTGCAGAGTGGATTTGTCTGTTTGATGTGTTACATATATTTATGTATTCTGATTGTCAGTCAGTGAGGAAGCCACGCCACGAAAACAGATGTGATGTGACAGTTGCCAAATGTGCTGTCACTTTTCTCGGCATCCCTGTGCCTCTCACAGGCCAGATTGGAAACTTTCTGCCTTTGGGCCACAGACTCCTGGAAAACACCAGTAGCTGACCCTGACCTTCCACATCCACTGTGAAGTCTCAGGCCTATCCCTGGCTCCCGCTACATTCCCAACTACGGTGAGCCTCCATTCCATATTTTAGTCCTAACTTGTCTCTTAAGGTTCAGACCTACATGTCTCATGACCCACCCGGCATGTGCAGTTAGAAGCATCCACACCTGCACACTACAAACTAAATCAATTTCTGGCCAAGACAGCAGCCCCCTAAATTTCCTGTCTTGGTGACTGCTGCTACCACTTACCTCCTAACAAAACACAAAACTCAGTTCAACTAATCAACCACATCCTTCAGATTTGACATTTCTAGTATCTCCTGTCTCTAACTTCTCCTTTCTATACCAAATCCCACAGTCTTAGTTCATTCTTTCCATCTGACTGTTGTAATAATTTAATGGCGATTTCTCCAACTAATCTAATCGGTCTCTTTCTCTTATGATTCATCCTCTCTGCTAACCCTACACTTCATCTTTCTAAGACTGAATTCACATAAAGATCCTGCACAATCTCTAATCTATCGTGCACAGATCTTGCCAGCTTCTCTCACCACACATCTTATTCTTCCAATTTCTTTAGCCCCCCGATGCATTCAGTTAGAAATTCCTCCTGCTATTTTTTAAAATACCAGTGGTGGCTGTTCCCTTTGCTCTGATACCAAGATGGTGCCAGGACTCTTGATTCTTTACCTGCACTATCACAATCACCTGAGATTGAAGGTGGACTGTCTAGTCCACCTTTGTTTGTTTTTATTTCCGGTATATGCATGTATTTACTATTACAGATTTATATTATATACTTAATATCTGGTACAGTGAACCCTGACCTCCTCTCTTATCCCATCTCATTGCCATTTTCTCCTTATTTCCAAAATTATTTTTAGTATTTATGTGCTTTTGGTGTAAGTAATATTTAGAATAAAAATGGTATATCTTTTCATTTATGCGTAATTGTGTTCTTTAAGAGTTTAAGAATTTTCTCTATGAAATTCTATTTTCTTAGACTAACTCTTAGCTCCCTTATTACACTGTTGCTAATGTAAGTAATATTTTGTATTTTTCAACTGGCTTTTGCTGGTATAGAAGTACTCTTTTGTACTCTTATCCAATTTTAGAACCTAGTAGCTTCAGTCTTTAATTTTTTCTAGAATATCTTTGGTGATAGAGTTTATCCATCCTTGAAATTTTGCTAAGTTGAGATTTGTGTGTGTGTGCACGCACAGGTGTGTATATATGGAGTTAGAAAATTCCTGGTGATTATTTTAATTTATAGTGGTCAATTCAAATGTTCTATTTCTTCTTGCCTCAGTAATTTGGCCTGGGGAGTTCCTTCTCTGCTTTAGCTATAATAGTGAGTTTATTAGAACATATTTCTTCATGATACTCTTTTACTATGTTTAAAAACTTTGTTGTGTCTTTAGTTATTTTACCCTTTTTATTGTTTTATTTATTTGTATCACTTCATTTTTTTCCCCTCATTTGTCTTACTAGAGGTTTGTCTACCTTATAAATATTTTCAAAGAAAAGATTTTGTTTTGTTTCTCTTCTTTATTATATTCTGTTATATATTTTTAATATGTTTAAATGTTATATAAATATTTTTCTTTATTATATTTAACTTTTTGAGTTGATAACTTAATTCATTAGTTTTCAGCCTTGGAGTACGTTTAAGAATGTCCCTTGCATATTGAAGTTCTATAATTCTGTTACTTAAGAATATCTTTATTGAATCCTCACATTTAAATGGTATAGTTTAGCTCTAGATTAGAAGTCCTTTTATTTTTACTCCTTAAAAATAATACCCCATTGACTTCTTGAGAAATCTGATGTCCAACTAATTCATTTTCTTTGTGAGTTATATATTCTCTTTCTATAGGCTTTGAGAACAGCCTTTTGGAATGTGATGATATTGCACTATAAGTCCTAGAGGATGATCTGTGTTCAGGAGGTTTTTTGTTTGTTTCGGGGCTTATTTTTTTTACACTTCAGTCTAAAATACTTTTTTTTTATTGCAATCTAAAATCTTTTACGCTAGGAATTTTAGGAGGTCATTATTTATCCATACCAATTATTTATTGCATACAAAATAAATTACCTCAAAACATAGTCACTTAAAAGGGTTGCAATGCTTTTCTAGGGTTCTGTGAGTTGGGGTGGGGATGATTTTTCTACTGATTTCACCTGAGCATACTTGTGACCACCTTTACCTGAAGACAGTCAGGGGCTGAGCTCATGTGGACAACAGGGGTAACTCAAGCTCTCGCTCTAGGAGGGTTTTCCTCCTCAAGAAGCCAAGACTAGGTCAGGGCAGTGTATGCAGTGCCCATGAAGTAAACATAAGTCCTCTCTTCTCCCTCTCTTACTCTCTCTCCTTTGCGTACATTTCATATACCTTGTTTCTTAGAGTTATTAGACCGGGAGCAGTCCAGTCTAGCTTTTTCTTTCCGACTGCATTTAAAATTCCTTGATGGCCTCTTGCTTCTGGATATCTCCCTTCACTGCAGTTATCTCAGTACTGAGCACTTCATAAATGCTGAAATAAGGAAAGATGTAGTCTGAAAAGACTCATTTGAAGATCGTTACCAATATGTTATTACAAAGGTCCCAATGTCCTGGAAAAAACGTGTGCCTCTCAGGCTGCACATTTTTAGCTGACTTTAGGAAAGATACTGGTGGTGGAGGGTTGAGAAAGGAAGCTCCTGAGTATGATCCCTTCCAGCTCCACCCATGTTGCTGCAAATGGCATGAGTTTATCTTTTTTGATTGCTGAGTAATATTCCATTGTGCATATGTACCACATCTATAAGCCAGAAAGAAAAAGAAAAATACCGGATGGTCTTGCTCTTAGCAGGAATTTGGAAAACCTAAATAAGGGATCAGGAAGAAGACTAATTATAATAAACTAAAAATCAAAATCAACAGGCAACTATAAACCAGAGACACACTAGGCCGGGGTGGTGAGAAGGGAATTTTATGGGGACTATAAACAAGATGAAAATGCATACATTGCGCAAAAATGAACAATGTTATAATAAATAAATGAATGAATGAATGAATAAATGATTAAAAATACAAATCAAGATTAAAAAAAAAGAAAGGAAACTCCTGTCTCTGCAGCTGGGAGGAGAGGCTGGCGTCTCCATCTTAGTGGCCAGCCCATCTGGCACAGGGGATCTCAGGGGAGAAGGAGGGAACTTATGTCTATTCACCTCTTGGAGCTGCCCACGGTAGCTGGGCCACACAAGTACCAGGGCTAATTACGGGGGGGGGGGGGGGAATGGGGCAGAAACAGGAGAGTTGGTCCTTGTACTAACACAGCAGGATGTGAAAATTTCAGCTGGGTTCTTTTTATAGTTTCAATCATCCCTGGTAATGAAGATTCTGCAATTAGAACTCAGCTGGCAGTTGTGTTGGGGATGTGTGAGGCGGAATAGAATCCCGGTCTGCAGGAGGGCAGGCCTGTTTGTCAGGAAGGCTCGAAGGCGCCACTGGGAACAAGTGATGTGATGTAAGGACGAGAGCTATTTTTACAGGCCATTTTCTAGCCATAATCACTCCTTAAATAAGTTCCACTTGGGCATTGCAGCTTTAACATTTTATTTAGACTGCATTCAGCTCTCAATTATCTGTATAAATGGAGGGGAATACGGACACTAACCATGGAAAACAGTGATACTGCCCTTTTTTTAAAAAGCACCACTTATTTGGAATTTATGGTAATTTCACCTGCAATGGATTGGAGTTTACTTGTATATATTCTATGAAGTGATCACTTGTTGAAAACTATTCAAAGTGGATTGGCCTATTTAAGAGGATTGTTTTCAAATACTTAGGCATACTGAGAGATAAGTATTTAAATGAGCACCTACTATATGCTAAGTCCATGATGTGCATTTTTAACCATAGCCCTCTAGTTAGAAAGATACTAGTATAATCCCATTTTATAGGTGAAGAAATGCTCCTTCTGTCCAAGGCTACCTAGTAAGTAGCAGGTTATGACTCCAAACAGACAAGCCTGCCTTGACCACTCTTGCCTTAGTGTGAAACAGTAAATTGGTTACAAGTCAGCCTCCTCTAATCACAAAACAAAGCTGGTGCCTGTGTGTGGCACCACCGCTGCTGGCAATCGGAGCTATCATCTCGGCTTTTTAAAAATCTTTGCAGTAAAGAATGAGGGGGAGGTATGAGTTTCGGTGCTAAATTCTGAAATGCCTTTCTCATTCCTGGCTGTGTATGTACCTACTGGTTCCTCCTCTACTGAATTAAAAACTCTCACCCAAACTCCTACACTATGACAACCATTCCATCTCCCTAAATTGTATTATGGAAACAGAAAACACATCTGCTCCCAGTGACATTTCTATCCTGACAAGCTCAGTGGGTGAGCACAAGCTCCCATGGCAGGGAGTGCCCCAGGCCTCTGGGTGGTCTATGCGGATTCTGCTGAGCCCTTCCTGGGCACAGGCCAGGGCAAGGGTGCAGAGGTCTCATGAAAATAAGAAAAAGAGAAAGAAGGAAACTTGAGGCTTCCTGATTGCAGGGTTAGGTAAAAGTATCAGGCTTTTCTGGCCTCCCACCATTAGGATAGATGAGGGAACCCTGTGGTCCTGAATGCATGCCTGCTGGCGGGCACCTGGAGTGGATCCACCTGGGCTGAGAGACTGAGTTTATAAGGGCGGCATCGTGGGGACGCCAGAAGAAGCGGAGAACCAACGGAAGCCGAGAGGACGCCAGAGAGAGCCCAGATAGAGTGAAGATTTGCTCGGGCTGGGAGGCCTGCCAGCCTCCCAGCACCCCTGCCTGCCATGTGCCTGGTAAATCTAAATAAAAGATTTAAAAACATTGAGGACCCTGACACCTCCTTCACCCGGTCTGCTGGATCAGAAAACCTGCTCAGTGGCCCTTCCTGCCTCTACACTGATGTTCCAAAAATTGTAGAAAATGATGATCTATTCAATATGTCTTAGGAGAGGACTCATCTCCATAGACCCATTTTGAATGTGTGAACTTAGTCCATGAATGTGAGGAATTTGTGTGAGGGGCAGTATTGCTCTGTGGATACATGCTACTTTAAAAGAAAGTGCCAGTATCCTAGATCAGTCACCACCAAAGGGGGTAAACACACACAAACTCTCACACACACGCTCCAGCATGCAGAATTCATATATTGGAAAAGTTCGCACTCTTCCGATCCCAAACCTGCAAGTCAATAATCAAAATGTAAAGTTCTGTGGATGGTTGTAGTTAGGATAATATAGCCAGGGCCTCCCCGGTGGCGCAGCCTCTGCAACACCGGTTCGATCCCCTGCTGCTCCCCGGCCACCAGAGGAGGGTCCCACGTGGCGCGCAGACCTCTCCTGCCACCCGCTGCTCCCCTCAGCAGTGTACTTGGTCAGTCTGCCTGTTCTGCTCCCCGCTCTGGCTCTGGTGAATCCTCTCACCCTCCCGCACTTCTGACTGTACCCAGTGCTTGTATAAATAAATAAATAAATCTTTGGGGAAAAAAAATAAATGAAAGATAATAAAAAAAAAGGATAATATAGCCAGTTTTACTTACTGGTGTTTGATGTTGATATCCTAAAAACTAATCAGCTGGTAATATTTCCTCTGTAGCCTAGACCAGAGAAAGTGCATTGAAGCTGACTTAGAGATTCAAGTGGCTGCTACTAAAATGAGAGTTTTAAATGTTTCATAAAATCAAACTCCACGCACATGTACACACAAAGAATTTTGTTAAAGTATGAAAATATTTTGAAGAAAGTTTACTTTGACCTTAGATCGCATATTTAGTTTTGCAGAAAAGGATGTTGAGTTACAAAAGAAAGAGAAATCTAAGTAAGGTTTTAAATATAATAAACTCAACCCCCTCCATGACGATTACCTAAAACAAATCCTTAATTTCTGGGAGATTCTCTCTACCTTCCTTTAATACTACTATATCCAGTAGATATGAAACAGAATACAGGTTCATTTTAATTCAATTAAATCTATGGTGGAAAAAGTCTAGATTAAGAAGAGTTACCACCTATGCGCTGACATGCATCTGAGGGATAATCTTATGCCTCTGAGTTACATACAATGTAATAAATCAGTGTTATCTCAAAAAAATAAAAAATGTCACTACTCAGTAAACAATTTTTAAAAATCACCATTGCATTTCATAGTCACTATCCAGAATTCTGATTTTGTGATCATCTGCTGTTTTGAGTGCTATGTGCCAATATTCACTGCCATTTGTGTGGACAATCAAGAGTTGGCTGTACGTAAGTTTGGCATGATAAATTATTGGCGTGCAATATACAGACATGGGAACAACATGAATATGTTTGCCTGACTCAGTTCAGGTAAGTTAAGTGGGATTCTTGGGTTCAGGCCTGGGCTGGGCATGGCAGTGGAAGGGTCTGGAATTTGACAGAGTCTCCTGGGTTAGGGATTGGGGACCAGATGTGAAGGATGTTTTTAAATATAAAACCATGGGTAAGTTGACTGGCTCAGAGGAGTAAGTTGAGAGACTTGGATGAGGAGTAAGAACCAAGTCAAACTATGTTGGCAATAAATGGTTGCCGGCAGTGAAAGGTAAAATAAAGAGCTGTGTAGAGCTGCCATTGACCCAGATGGGTTATGTTTGGGGAGTAGGAAAGATGGAGGTCTGCACAGATGCTACTTGGTGCCAAGCTCATTGCTAGGCAAGCCCACGACACGGGACTTCAGCCCTGTTTGTTCCCTTGTCTGGGTGCTTGTGCTCAGATGCATCGTGCACTGCTCAAGAATGTTGTCTTGAAATCAAGAAGTACTTGAAAAGATCCTTTGAGGGACAGACAAGGACACTTTGGGAAAATGTCATTAAAATGCAGCCATTGTGGAAAACAATATGGTGATTCTTCAAAAAAATAAAAATAGAAATCCCATATAACTCAGTTATCCTACTTTGGGTATTTCCCTGAGATACAAATAAACATGAATTCAGAAAGCTGTCTGCACCCTCGTGTTCACTGCATCCTCAATGACAATAGCCAGGAGTTGGAAACAATCTGCATTCCCATCAGGGCGTGACAGCGTCAAGGAGCCTTGGTGTCCACATAATGAAATCCTGCTCAGCTGCAAAGAAAAGCTAAAACACTGCTTGCCTCCACACGGGTGGACCTAGCGGGTATTATGCCTGGTGAAGTAAGTCACATGGAGAAAGCTAGACATGGTGTGATTTCACTCATCCGTGGCACATTAAGAAACGAATGAGCTAACTAAAGTACAAATGAACTTTTAGACTCCAAGACAAATTGGTGGTTCTCAGAAGCTAAATGGGGGAAGGGAGATGGATAACAGAGATCAATTGAATGATGGGAGGTAGAATTTAATTTTTGGTAGTGAACTTACTTTAGTATGTACAGGTGTTGATTTACAATGATCAGCTCCTGAAACCTATGTCATAAGCCAATGTTCCTTTAATAATTTTTTTAACTTATAAAGAATAAGGTTAAAAGAAATACATGTTTTGCATTTAAAATATATAGAAAGAAATAACAGTAAAAATTCCTATCTCCCCCAAAGCAACCACTGTTGACACTGTTAAAAATTCCAGGGGGAAAAAAAATATGAGCTAGCATATATATGTAGGGTCACAGGTCATTTTGTGTTGATCTAAATTGTTCCTGTTACATGTACTTTATGCCCTTGCTTTTTTCTGCTTCATGTTTTTGGAAGCAATTTCTGTGTCTGTTAGCCAAGATCTTTATTTTTACTGGCTACGTGGTAACCTATTACATAAATCTGTTCTACTTAACTAGTCTTTTGCGATTGGACACTTAGATTCGTTCTGATCTCTTATAATTTTAATTTTTCAGTCAGTGCCCTTTATACTCTTGGCATATGGGGAAAGAAAGGAGAATGAATGGACTCACGGGGCTATATCCAGCTGAGTGCATTGTGACACACAGGCCTGACAAATGTCTCACCTACAGATTGACTTACTGATTGTGGACGATGCTAAGTGGGATTTGGGGGTGGGGGACCTGGGCTGTGCATTGGAAACAAATAGCTTCCTTCCTGTGGGCCTGATACAAACTGCAGCTCCTTTTCTTGAGATTCATAGAGTGACACAGAGCTTGCTCCTGCAGTGCCCGCTCTTGCACCAGTAGCCTTCCTTCTACTTCACACCACTGGGTAGATGGCAAAGCAGGTGAAGTTGGCAGTACAGCCCTCTGAAGACAACATACCTCAAGGAGCAGCAATGGGTCTACTCCATTTGGCAACCTTATTTTCAAGATATGGGTCTTTAGAGGATTTCTGTGCTCTATTTATACTTTCTGTGATGAGTGGTTCAGTGGACTGAGTTATGCTGAATTATGCTTCCATATTTTCTAAAATGAGAAATTGAGGAAGTTACTCTAATGACCTTCCCTCTTCCTGCAGGTTCAATCAAATAATAGGAAAGCAATCTGCATAGTAATTACAACACCCCTCCAAGTGAATCCCAGGGCCCCAGTAGCGGGAAAGAGCTTGAAAGTCAGAGCTATAATGAGACTCAGACCCACCAGCTTCTAAATCACAGGGAGGTTAATTCAGGCTGCACAGTCACAATCGGAGGTGGCATAATATCCGGGTCATTGGGGCAAATCACAGTAGGCTCAACTGCCGAGGGCAACAGGAGACAAGCTCTCAGGTGGACCAGGCTTGTGCAGACAGGAATCCTAATCTGGGACTGCTTAGTAAGTACTTTGTGAGCATTCTGAATTATGAATGAAAACCTCGTCTTTTACAGTGTCTGCAAAGGCAACTCCAGAGGTCCTTGTCCTAAATCTTTAAACCAAAGGATCGCGAGACTCACAGATGCTGGAGGTGAATCAAGATGGCAGAGAGGTTCCTTGCCTCCCTCCCCAGATTATTAACCTGTGGGACACTGTGCCCAGAGCATCCTGCGGCTGGGGCAAAACTGGAACACGCTCTGTACATCAAAGACAAGAAGACTGCCCCAGAGGGACCCAGAGGACACTCATGCCTCATTGAACAAGAGGTAGATGGCGGCCTCCCTGGTGCCTCAGGGGTTAAAGTTTCAGCATTATCAAGCTATCTGCAGCCACTACAGCACAAATTCAATCCCTGGCCAGGGAGCTACCCACATGGCGCAGCAGACCTCTCCTGACTCAACTGCTGCTCCCCTCAGCAGTGTATTTCAGCAGATCCACCTGTTCTGCTCCCCACTCTGTCTCTGGTGAATCCTCATTCCCCCCCCCCCCACCCACACACACACACACCTCTGACCTGCACCCCAGCTCTTTTATGCATTAATAAAAAAGGTGGATAGAGATGCTGTGGTCAGGGTTGCTACAAACTGTGAAGCTGCCACGTGGCCAGCCTTTGGTCAATGGTCCCGGGGTAGGGTAGAGCTGGGCAGTGTGGGGGTGCACACACTTGACTGAGGGAAATATGTGCAAAGAACTGGGGTGCTCCCGGTGGGGCCAGATCCCCAGTGAAAAGAGCAAGAACAGAGCACTGGGATGCCGTGTCCCTCCCCCGCCCCTGTGACTACACTGGCCTGGTGAGCAGAATGACAATGTGTGCCAACAGGACAGTCTCAAGTCTAGAACCCCAGGGGGCGGCTGCTGGCAGTGCCACAAAACAAAGTGACCCTGGCAAAGCGAAGGAATGTTGGTCCCACACTCCAGAGTTCAAAATGCGCTATAAACCCCATCTTGCCCTTGCAGAGTCAGGATGTGGGGATGGGCAAGAGGGGTCATTGTTGTGGATGCTCTGGCTGTGGGGAGGGCTGGCTGGGGTTTTTTATCTGGGCTTCAAGGAGGGGAGAATTCTATTTTATTTTCTCTTCTCACTCCTAACTAGAGCTCCAGCCCCAGCAATATTTCCAAGGAGGGCTTCTTTCCCAAGGCACCAAGATATTCTTGTTTTTGTTGAACCCAAGGTTCTGCTTGGCCCTGGTGCTGGCCTTGTCAACACGAGCAGTGTTGTGTGTGAGGTGTGTCTGGGAGCCAGTGCTGAGTGAGAAGCATTGAAGTGTCACCAGGGACGTCACGTGAAATAAGCCATCCACCCCATCATCTACCTCTGGCGTGCCTGTCGCCTCTGGATCTCACCTGTTCCCCTCTCTTGTGTGCTAGACTTTGGTGTGGGTGTATAGGTCATGCACCCCGACCTTATCTTCTTTCCAGAGTGTCGGGCTGTTTCTCAACTGTTACATGTGCTATTGGTTTCCTGTGGCTGCTTTAACAGTTTACTATGAATTTGTTGATTAGCTCTGCAGCCAGAAGTCTGAAATCAATACCACCAAGACAGAGAGAATCAAGGAGTTAAATAGGTCTACACTCCCTCTAGAAGCTCTGGAGAAAAATTTGTCCCTTGCCTTTGCCAGCCTCTGGTGGCGGCTGCCAGTCCTTGGATTGTGACTGCCTCAATCTAACTTTTAAGTCCAGCATCTTCAAATCTCTCTGCTATGTCTTCACATCATCTTCCCCTTGCTGTGTCTGTCTACTCTTCCTCATCCTCCGTGCACAAGGATGCACATGTGCAGGAATACATGTAACTGCATTTAGGGCTCGCCTAATAATCCAGGATAATTTTCTTATCTCAAGAGCCCTAATTTAACCACCTCTACAAAGACCCTTTTTCAAGTAAGGTAATATTATAATTTCTAAGGATTAGGATCTGATGGTTGTGGCTGGAGGAAGAGAGGATTTTATTCAACCTATTGCACATGCTTCCATATATTTCCCATACTGCTGTCTATATACAATATGTGATTTTTACATGTTCCTTTAATTGAATCACATATTTTTGGAATGAGCCCCAGAAGTCTGGAAGATCAGCCTGTGGGAACTGATTGGTCAGGAGCTCACACCAGAGTTTCCACTGCAGGAGGATGGAAATCAACATGTGGTCTTTGTCAGACACCAAGTCAGTCTTTTGCCATATTCTGACTTAACTGAATTCCCACTCTAGCTTGTTCTGCCTCCTGGAATGAACCCCCAAAAGAGGAAAGGAAATAAGGTGACCAAGTGAAAGAGGAATTGGGAAGGTGGTCTGGGGTTCTGGCCCAGAAAAGGGGGAGTGAAATCAGAGCCACAGGGCAAAGGACTAGAACATTAGTTCATGTTCCTTCTCCACACTCACCCACCATGTCCTACTCCTGTGAAAGAATAGGACCCACAGACAGGCACCACTGAGCCTGATTTCATGGGCTTTCAATGCCCATCTGAACTTTTGCCCTGGACAATCAGATTTCCTCTCAATGACCAGTCAAGAATTCCAGTTTCCCCAAGAGTCTGAGTCAGCTTCTGTATCTTCAAACTTCTTTGTAGTTGATGTTCATAAGTCAAGAGATCATCCTTAGCCTTTCCCAAGAGTGATAAAATCACTTTGGCTTTAGAAAGATAACCTAATAATAATTGGAGCTGGTGGAAGACAATATTTAGATTTAGAAAAAATATTGGGAATACCAAGAAAATAGTTACTGGCCTACTAGGGTGAGGAGAATAATATGTTCCCTTGGGGCACAAGGATAAGTGGGTATAAAGAGGTGACTATTTAGTCTGCAATAGGTAAAGCTTGGGCAGCCAACTGGGGAGAATTGTTTGATTTTCAGTTTCAAGAAGAATTACTTTCATGATAAAAAGAGTCCCTCAACCATTTCATAGAATGTTTCACCCACCTCCTGATCTGAAGTAAAGCCCAACTCTACCCTGACATGCATTTTGACTCCTACAGCCTCCTGAATAAATACTAAGAATTTTTGAGTCCCATGTACCAAAGACCTGCAAGAGGGGGTGGTCACTGCCATGCCAGCCCTTCATAGTCCTCCAGCCTGGCACTATACATTCATGTCATCTAGTTATTTTGTTCTCTGTGCTTCCTGATTACCTCTACCAAAATCTTGATGACGACATCAACTGCATGGAATTCACTGGCACCTTGCTTAGTTCTTTCTTTTTCTCCCCAATTCTGCCATCTTTCTAGATGATATTCTTGCCATCTATCCACCTTAGACTTCAACATGCCAATGATTCTACTTTTACCAAGTCACTCATGACCTAGCTATTAAACATATAGGCACTTCTTAGTTGTTAACTTTCTGATCCTGTTGCGCATTTCTTCCTTTGCAAGTTTCTTGCCCCGATTTCCCTAGTACTGCCCCTATTAGGCCTTCTAATAGGGGTGTCCTGGATGTTCCTTCACCTCCTCCATGATCTTTGTTCTACAAGTTTTGCTAACCCTTCAAAGTCCTCTTGTCAGATTGCTTTGTACTTGTCTGTGTATGACCTGATTCACGCTCATGGTTTCCAAATACTATCAGTCTGCTGATGCCTCCAAATATCTCTTTCCAGCCATGTTTCTGCTCTGAATCCCACCTACATGATTGTTAGTGAACATTTCTGTCTGCATATCCTTTCAACACTTCAATTTGTATTTAAATGGAACTCACTATTTACCATCTCAGTTCTGTATTTTTATTAGTTTTTATTGATTCATATATAATGATTAGCATTGCTATAAACTCTCAAAGTCATTATTCTTATCACCATTTTTATAAACTTTTTTTGAAGTGGAAGATACATGCAGAAAATTTCACAAGTCCTAAGTGTATAGTTTGATGAATCATAACTCCATTCCTTGAGTTTCCCTTCCACCAACTAAATTTGTGAAGCTGCACATCCACTCTGAGATGGGGTTTTGAGGAGATGTTTTGCAACATGATGATTTGTAACCTGTGGATTTAATGTTTGCTTTATGTTTTCTCTATAACTAAATGCTTTCTGCAAGTCATACTAACAGAATGTGAAATGAGGTTGGGCACAACTCCACTTAATCTGGTGAACTTCAGCCCTCTATTAGAGAGCTCTGTTACTTTGAACTTGAAGAATGATGTCTATTCTTCATCCTGCTGTGCTCATTTCCATCTTGGCCCAGTATGTCTGCCATATATTTACTCCCTTGTGTATAATACAAGAATATACAGAAAGGCTTTCAATAAAACCTTTAGTAAGACATGATTTAGCAATTTGTAAAACAAACCCCTGTGTAATCTACCTGTGTCAAGAAATAGAACATTTCCTAACATTCTCAAAACTTTCCTAATTGTAGCCTCTCCTTCCCCCTAGAGGGAAATCAAAAACTCTCTGGCATTTTAATAGTATTAATAGCTATTTTTTTGTATTAATAGCTATTTAATACTATTGTTTCTTTTCTTTATAGTTCTTTATAGTTTCTTTTCTTTATAGCTTAAACTTGCTTAATTTCATCTTTGAACATTTCTGTATAAATTACAAATACAGTTTGTGTCTCTTTTCATTCAGCATTAAGACTTTAGGATTCCCCTTCTATGTGTCACACACATTCCCCCCCAGCCCCGACACACACTATTTCTCAAGGCAGAACATTTCATAGAATGACTATACTGTAATTTATTATTGACTCCACTCTTGATAGGCATTTAGGTTGTTTCCAGTTTGGAACTATTTTTCAATACTGCTATGAGCACCCTTAAATATGTATATGGTGCACACAGCATATGTTTTATGGGGACATATACCTTGGAGGGGAATTGCTGGGTCGTTAAATTGCACATGTTCTCTGTTTTACTAGATGATGTGAATCTGCTTTCCATAGCAATGTCCAATTTGCACATTATTTCAGGGTTCTTTCTGTTCCACATCCTCGTAACCTTGGCATTGGCGCTCCATGAACGTGTAGTGGTGCCTCAGTGTAGTTTCAACGTACATTCCCCTGCTAACTAATGAGGCTGAGCACCTTTCCACCTGTGTCTGTTTGGGTTTCTTTTTTTTATGGGGTACCTGCTCCAATCTGCTAATTTTTTGTTATGTTCTCTGTTTTTGTTTTGTTTTTGATTTATGGGTTTGGAGGAACTCCCAATATATCCTGGGTATCATATCATAACCCCTTGGGTTATGAGCAAAAGGTCATCCCTACATTGAAACATTTTTTTCTTTCTTTATACTTTAATGAACAGAAATTCTAATTTCAACATTGTCACCTTTCTCAAATTTCTTTTTAATGGCCAGGGCTTTGGTATCCTTTTAGAAATCTTTTCTTATTGAGAATTCATAAAGATATTCTTCCATATTATCTGTGGAAGTCTTATTGTTTTGGCTTTTCCTATTTGGCTATGATCTACCTGGAAGTGAGTTTTGTATACAAAGCAATGTAAAAGTATCCAGATTTTTAAAGGATTCTTCTATCTTTTGGTGAAATTGAGCTTCTGTAGCCTTGCATCTATATACCCTAAATTCAAAATTAATTTAGGTGGAAGCTTTGTCAAATACCTAAAGAGAGGAGTGATCTATCTGGTCTTCAAAATATGAAAAAAAAAATTATCCATATAATGCAATTTATATACATAGCAATACTTGCATAAAAATAATAGTGATAATTATCTTTCAAGAACAGGAAAAGGCATTCCTTCCAAGTGGACAGATATGATGATAAAGGTGACAATTTTGAAAGAAGACAGGATATCTGAAGGTCTGGTTGTTGTCAGAAAAGGCAAAGTTCTAACGTTTGGAAAGTTCTTTCTACTGATTGTCTTTCCTATCTAGAACAAGAGTCCTCTTCTGAAAATCTTACTAAAATGCATGGTCATGAGATACGGGTCTTGCTGATCTTATTCCTAGCTCTGTATTCTCTACATTTAGCACATTGCCTTGCATAGCAGAAACACTCAATAAATAATTGTTGACGGAATGAGCAAGTGGGTGAAAAACTCCTTCTAATATCATAGCACTAATGAGCACTGTCTTCATAAACCACCCACACAGTCTTAATGATAAAAATAATATTTTTACTGCATGCTTATTACTATGAACTAGGCAAGATGATACATAATTGCTATTTATCATCTTGCTTATGCCTTGAAACCACTTTACAAAATAGAAACCATTATTGCCCCCATTTTATAGATGAAGAAACCAAAAGCACAGAATTATTAACTTGCTTAAGTTACAGCGAGTAAGTGCAGGACTGGAATTTGAAACCGAATCAGAACACACAGTTTATACTTTTACTCTCTCCATTAAATTCCATAGTGATTGATCTAAACCTGGCCTCCCAGCCTCCAACATGAGCCAGTAATGTTAATAGCTAATGATATTGATTGTTGCCCTTGTGGCAGGTGCTACATAAAATTTGTTTTATCTCATTTAACCATCCCATAAAACCTACAGAGAAGATACCATCATTATCCCCATTTTATAAATAAGGAAGCAGAAGCTAAAATGTTTAAGTCATTTGGCCAAGATGGTACAGCAAGTAGGCAGAGTGTTCAGTATTTGACTTCTTATCTTCATGTAATCTGCCTCCTCTAAGACCCTCTATCCCTTGTCTCAGAAAATAACACCTCCAAAGGTGGAACCTGTCAGAGCTGTTGACCTTGAGGCTGTCCTTTTCTGGTGGGAGATGCCAGCCTATGCCTCAAGGACAGCCCTGCCCCCATGGGGCAGGAGGAGAAGACAGCAATGTTGACACATAGAAACATCTAGACAAAAAGGGAGAATCTTGGTGGCTCTTTTACTCTTTCTCCAACTCTCCCTTTGCTATGAGAACTTTCCAATAAATACCCCCCTTCACTCTTTTATGTAGCCTGAGCAAGTTCAGCCTAGGTTTTCATCACTAGCAACCAAGACACACTCAGCTAACACGGAAGGCTGTTGCGCTCTCCCAAATGTGCTACCGTTTATGAAAACAGTTTCAAAGCAACTTTGGAATTTCACACAAACTGTATTTGCCGACTTCCCATTTGATGTATGAAAGAGGAAGACAACTTTTATAAAAATGCCCTCTGTGGGTTTATAAATGAACAACAAGTCTGGTCTTGTTTTATCAAATCCTACAACATCCTGTGTACATCTTTCCAAAGAAAGATCTCGGGGCTGGCCTGATCCATAGCCTTCTTTTAAGTTTGTTTGTCCTCTACATATTGATCTAACCTGTCAAAATGTGGATTTTGCAATGGAGCAGGTCATGAGGCCTGGACTCCCACGAACAGATATTATGGTTATATTTCTTCATAGAGCTTTGAGACTGGACTTCCTTCATAGGTCTCTGAATCTCAGTCGCCTTATCTACAAAAGGAAGGGATGGGCCCTTTTTAAATCTGAGCTTAGTGCATAAACCTGGGTCTAATGTGAGATCAAGAGGTGTTGTGGTCATTTGCTTCGTTGGTCCTGGTGTCGGCCTGGGTAAGACAACACCTAGCATTTTATAGTGTGGACATCTCTCCTCTGTAATTCACCTCTTCAACATCTGGTGTCACATTTCTCTGGACTGTTCTGCAGAATGCACCACCGCCCCGTGGGATGCTCTTCAATAAATGACTCATTGATCAAAATCTACACGTTTTATCATCCTCAGAGATTCAAAATGCCCATTAGCAATTTAAAGGCATTGAGAAATTTTGTAGTAGAGAAACCTGTAACTTACTTTACCCTAAGATTCTTCAAAGTTATTTGGTCACAGAACTCTCTTTGCACAGACACACGTTGACATGATGTTTGGGAACTGAAGGTTAACATCTTCCCTCTAGGTTTATATAGTCAAGTAGGTGTCCTGATGGCCTGGTGTGAGCATATGTGAAATGTAATAATGTTATCTTTAATGATGTCACTTCCTGGGTGGAGCTTTCTGTGCATTGAAAAGTCATTTGGACTTGTTATGACTTGGTTTCATGACTAGATGCCTCAACTCTAAATGGCTATAAAGATTCCTTTCAACTGACCAGAAGAGGGAAGCAGAGGACCTGGGATGGTATCTGAGACCCCTGGTGGGGAATAAACACAAGATCAGGCTGCAGCAGCTTGTGAACTTGCCTTGAAAGGATCATCTCCCAAGCACAGAGATCCAGCCATATCTCAGCCACATTTTCTGCAGAACACAAGGTCCCTTGTTGGCGGCCATCACCTCACACCTTTAAGTAGTTCCTTTAAGTCGTTCCATAGGAAACAGGTTTCCCTAAAGTGGAGGGGTGTGAGCCTTTGTCAAAAAGAGACTAATGGACACGACAGAGGCAATGAGGCACAGCCAGCGTAGGGACAGACCGGAGTCTCGCAACTCCGAGAGCTGAGCCTCCTCCTGGTTGTCTTGGCTCCTTCTAATCCCTGTGGGCACTGCTCAGCTGGACTCTAAGTGGAGCGGCCAAAGTGTTGGCCACAACCGGTCTTAAAATGGCAGAACTGTTAACACCAGAGTTGCTTGTCTCTGGTGACATGGGGTTCTTTGGGGATAGGATTGGATTTGGGCCCAGGTTCTACACACCAAATCCCTTTTTGCCAGAGCAATGTTCTCACCCAGGGGGCCCCACAAGAGAGAAACCATGGTCACAGAACAGGGCCAGGTTCGTGCTTTGTTATATTCTTTTGACCTCAAGCATTAATGTGGATCATTGAAAAGCTGGGAATGACCCCTGGAGGATTTTTTTCTCTAATCTAATGGCAAAGCTCTAATCAAAAGTAGAGCAAGTCACCTCTTTCATACCTTTTCATGTAACTTTATTCCTTTTTCCTGAGCTTCTATATTTTAATTTTCAGATGATGAGAAAAGATGAAAGTGTGCCGGGGACAGGAGAGAGAAATGAGTTTCTCCTAAAGATCTAGAACAGAGATGGGGTAAGTCACAGATTGCAACTCTGCGACTCTTCTTAGCACAGAAGACGTATGAAAAAGAAATTCCCAAGACATGCACTTCAAGAGAATGATGCAGCCAGTAAATATCTATGAGCTTGACTCATCCTCATTACCATTTTTATCACTCTCTTCCTTGGACATGTGGGTGGGAATTAATGGGGAGAGTGAGGTAAGGAGAATGGAGTGGGGAACACAGAAGAGGACATTTTCGCTCTCCCTTTTTCTTCTCCCTCTATCATATTTCCCCCTGTCAGATCCCCTAATTATGAACCTGAGGGTCACTATGTTGAAATGGCAACTCCAGGCTGTGTTCTCTTACCCCTTCTGCTTCCTATTTCTGGGTGGCTCTGTAAGAACAGGAGTGGGGTCTTGGTGTGTTTTGATGGCGTTACCACTCCTCCCCCTACCTGGGAACACAGGGACACCTGAGTCTCACCCTTTCCACTGTCCCGTGTCCCTTCTTGCCATTATTTTCCCCAGAGAGTTCTGTGCAAAGCAAGGAGTAGCAGCAAATGAGGATCAAGAGCCAAGCCAGCACTCGTTAATTCTTAAAGTTTGGGCACATGATTTAAGCATTGATGTCTGTGTGTGATTTTTTCCTCTCCCAGTTGAATTCTCAGGCATACTGGTAGGTTCAGAGATCCAGACTCTAAGAAAAGCACTTAATTCACTTACCCGCTTAGCACCCTATTGAGGAAGAGAGAAGAGATTTTATGTCTACTTGTTATAGGGAGATAGGAAGCAGGGATTGCAAGAGAACTGGGTATAGGTGCAGACATTTCAACATAATGACCCTGCTCACTAAAATCTCTCCAGATAGAGAAATTTGCTGGGTAGTTTTTAATATCTGAAAAGAAGTCACTGTGTAGATTTTTGACTCCTAGGAGAAATAAACATTTACTGACCATCTATTATGCATGACATTTTACTAAGAAAGTTTCCTCTGAATATCTGTTGGATTTCTTAATTGCAAGTAACAAAAACACAATTATGACCTATTTAAAGCAGAAAGAGATTTATTTTAAAAATATTGGGTCATTCCTAGATTTGCTAGAATTACCTTGTAGTCAAAATCAATTCTAAAAATAAAATTATCCTATCTTTGGCTGGGGGAAGATTATTGGAGTTAGTTTCTGTGTCCTTTGAAATTGCTTGAATAACTTCCTTGTTACTTGGATTGTGAGATTTTTGATAACCAGCTTGTGTATTTCCTTTCTCAGTCCTGGAATCAGATATTGTCTAAGTAGCTCTGGGGCATTTTAATAGGAAATGGCATTTGGAGACAATAATCCAGGCACAGAAATTGCAATTATCAGTGGCACCTGTTATCAGTGGCACCTGTTATGGTTTGCTCCCTTCCCCCATCCTTATGTGGAAGTTTTAATCCCAATGGAATTGCATTTGGGGATAGAACCTTTTGAGAGTAAGGTTAAATTAGGTCCTAAGAGTCACCTCCTAATCTGACAGTACTGCTGTCCTTATAATAAAGATAAGAGAAGCAGGAGTCACTCTCTGTCTCCCCACAGCCTCATATTCACAGAGGGAAAGTCATGCAGAGCCCCAGAAGATGGCAGCCGTCTACGAGGTAAAACCCAACCCTGATAAAACCTTAATCTTGGCCTCCTAGCCTCCAGAATAGAGAGAAAATAACCACTAAATCTGTGATATTTTGTTATGGTAGCCCTAGAAGACTAAGAGAGTACCATAATTAGTCACTTGCTTTATCACACGAGCACACATGATACCACTAATAATGTGATTACTGTAAATAGTTTATAGGTTAATGTGTATATATATAAAATTTATTTTTGTCCTTAGGTTATATAAACTAGAGATATACAAATTACTATGTCTTAAAGTCACTCTGAATCATTTCTTTCCATGTGATCAAGCCACAATGTAGATGTGTAAGAGCTGTTTCTTTTTACTTTAAGGGGTTGCATTTAACACTTTTCAATTTGTTTCATAATTATGTAAAATCTTACATGACTCTAAAGTCAAATCTATAAGCTATGCCTTAATTATAGAATTCTATAATTCTTTCTTTTTTTAAAGATTTATTTATTTATTTATACAAGAACCGGAGTACAGGCCAGATGCGCGGGAGGGTGAGAGGCTTCACCAGAGCCAGAGTGGGGAGCAGAACAGGCAGACTGACTGAAATACACTGCTGAGGGGAGCAGCGGGCGAGACAGGAGAGGTCTGCCCCACCATGTGGGAATCTCACCGGCCGGCCGGGATCGAACTGGCACTGCAGAGCCTGCGGACAGCTTCAAAACGCTCCGCTCAACTCCCTGCACCACCAGGGAAAGCCCTAGAATTCTATAATTCTGTCACAACTGCCCATATGCCCAATTACAACTCTATTTTTCCAAAAGATCTATATAATATGTTTAGGTGGTTTTACAGGAGCTACCGCACAGTGGTAACTTGTGTTTTCTCACTGCTTACTTTAAATTTTTCTTTTGTGCTTTATAATTTACCATAATATGTCCAGGTGCAGATCTATTTTTGTTCTGATGAAGAATTTCTGAAGAATACACGAAACATTTATTCTTAATGTTTGTCTTGAATCTAAGATTTATGTTTTTATCGAGTCTGAAAATATCACAATAATTTTCTCTTCATATATTTCTTCTCTATCATTTTCTTTAATCTTTCCTTTTGGAAGTACAACTAACTGCTCCTTCTCAGTCTATCTTTCCTGAGACTTAGCTTCTTTTTCACATTTCTGTCATGTGGTATTATATACTCCTTAATTTTCTCAGATTTACCTTCCAGTCCACTAATTGCTTCTTCAATTCTGTTTAAATTTGCTATTTCATAAGGGACCAGGAAAAAGACTAATTATAATAAAGTAAAAATCAAAATCAACAAGCAACTATAAACCAGAGACACACTACAGGGGGTGAGGAGGGAGTAAGATCAAAACTAGGGGAGGTGGGAATTGTATGGAGACTATCACCAAAATGAAAATGCATACATTGTACAAAAATGAAAAATCATGTAAAAAATATATAAAATTTAAAAAAAGAATAATTTATAAAAGAAGAAGAGCCCCTAAAAAAAAAAATTTTCCAAGGACACTATTGGGCCCCAGGCCTTGTTTTGCCAACTCCCACTCATTTCTTTTTATTTGAAAGTTTTATTTCTACAAAGTAAAATGTATGTATCTAAGTTCTTTAAAAAAGCTTTTTCATTGACATAGGATTTATTTATAAGACTGTATATGGCATAGAGGTATAGAGGTACACCTTCAGGTGTATGTTACCACACACCCCCCACCCCCACACCAAGGCCTCCACCTGTAGCCCTCCACAGTCAAACTCCCTCCTCACTTTACTCTCTCCCCTTCCACTCCCCCTCTGGTAGCCCCAATTCTACAACCAGACTTCTAAGGTTTGTGAACAATTGGTTTCAACTGACCCTTTGTTTTATTTCTCTATATTCCACATATAAGAGAACCCAGTGTTTCTCTTTCTCCTTCTGACATGTTTTGCTTAGCATTATCCCTTCCAGTTCCATCATTATCACAAATGGCAAGAGTTCATATATTTTTTTTTAATAGATGATCAACTCACACTCCTGATGGTGGAAGTGTGCACTTCAGTCTACTGACGGTGCCTGGAATTTGCTAACCCCAAGTCAGTTGTGCATGAATGTCCTGACTTGGCAATGCCTGCCCCACACAGGCAACGTGCATTTGAGCCGCATGCTCATCATTTAACATTCTGGGGACTCAGCTTAATAGGTTTGTGATTCCAAACACATAAATGAGATTGGTCTTAAGTTTGATATGCCTTTCTTTTTCTGTATGTGAGTGTGTGTGTGTGTGCGCGCGCGCGTGTGTGTGTGTGAGAGAGAGAGAACTAGAGTTATCTTAGTTCTGTTTAAAAATTGGAAGCTGTCTATACTTATTTTTATATTTATGTGTTTTTATTAAATTCTCATTTAGATATTTATGTTTTAAACTTTTCATCCAAAATAACTAAATCTTGGGTTTTAAATCATTCCTGTTCTTCTCTGTCTTTCATTTTGCATTAATTTATTTTGGTTATTTTAATTTTTCCTTTCTATGTTGAAAAGAATTTTTATTCTTATTCTTTTACTTGAATCAATAATTCAATTATTTTAGTTCTTACTTCAATAAGAAATCTTAAAGCTATTAATTTCTGTTGAATTAAATGAATTTTAAATTAACTTTATTTTTTGTTTAAATTTATTTAAATTTTAATCCAAGTGGCAAGTCTCTAAATTTGGTGCACAGTGTAGGTTGTAGCTCAGCTGGAATGTTCTTTTCCCAGATCTTCACACACTGGAAGAATCACATGGTGGATTCTTCCTGATGCTCAGATCTCAGCTTAAATGCCATATCTGAGACCCCACCACCACCTTCCTCCCAACCCCAGTCACTTTCCCATTGTTCTGTTTTATTTTTATTAAAACATGCACCATCTCTGATATTTTCTTATTGTGCTTGTTAATTAGCTGTAATCCTCCAATCTACTGGTTGAATGTAAGCATCGTGAGACAGAATTTGTGTCTTTTCCTGCTCTGAGAACAATGTAGGTGATCAGTAAGTATTTACTACATAAATGCATGAAAAATGTTCTCTTTTCCATTATTTTAAAAATAGCCTAGATCTGTAATTTTTATTTCATTTTGTCATAATAACAATTTGGGAGTTTATCTTCCACCTCAAGTGGACTGTTTGTTTAATGTCTAGTTTGATTACTTTGTGATATAAAATGACTCATAATTTTTATGCTTTGAAACTTACTGATTTCATCTTTGTACCTTATTTATGATTACTTTTGTAAATGTTCCACAGAAGCTTGAAAAGATGGCCTATTTTCTCTTTGTAAGGGAAAAATTTTTTGATTCAGAGATTTTGTTTTTGACAATTTTTGTTCAGTTGTAAAATTTGAAATATGTGTTTAAGTGTTTCCCACATATATTGAATTTCAAGTTTTTTTCCCTTACATTTCTAACATACTTGACTGTCACTGAAAGACTCCAGCTCTTTTTTTGCTTGTGTTTTTCTGAAAAGAGAATCTGGGGGCCTCTGACTTAAATCTACAGCTAGGAACCCTGTTCCTGATGAGTGACCCTGAGAGTTAGCTGAATGTGACAAAGGATTTCATGCACGTTATGTTTCAAATACTTTTATGGTTTCACTTATAGGGGGAATGTAGGGGGGCCAAATAAGGGGCCAGGAAAAAAATAATTAAAATAAATTAAAAAACAAAATTAACAGGCGAGTATTAATCAAAGACACTACAGCGGAGCGGGAGGGAGAGCAATCAAAACAGGGGAGGGAATGTGTTCTTATACATGGGTGAATTGGTGATGGGAATTTTGCAGGGGCTACACCTGAAGGGAGAAAGCATACAAAAAGGAAGAACAATGTACAAAAAGGAAGAACAATGTACAAAAAGGAAGAACAATGTAAAATCTATTTAAAATAAAATTATTAAAAAAAAAACTTCTGTGGCCTCCCTAGTAGCGCAAGGGGTTAAGCACAGCTTTGTGAAGCGATCAGCAGCCTCTGCAGCATGAATCTGATCCCCAGGCAGCCAGGGAGCTGACCCACATGGCGCAGAAGACCTCTCCTGTCTCCCCACTGCTCCCCTCAGCAGTGTATTTCAGTCAGCCTGTCTGTTCTGTTTCCCACCCTGTCTCTGGTGAATCCTCTCACCCCCCACCCCGCACATCTGGCCTGTACCCCAGTTCTTGTATGTATAAATAAATAAATCTTAAAAAAAAAAAAAAAAACTTCTGTACAAGGGAAAAATATGATATATTGGTGACTCCTCCAGGAATGCTGAAATGACAGCTTTCCCAGAGCCAGAATGGCCTATCCATCCACCTGCTTAGAAATACCCTACAGTGTCCAGATAACAGGTTTGTCTCCAGAGTGGCTGCATCTGGGAGTCAGCTGGACTGTGGAAGTGAGTCTCTGTTGACTTGAGATCAACAGATCACAGATTCCCAGATAGAGCTAAGAAAGCAGGGGGAGGGGAGAGACAGGCATCCTGGGACCCACAAGAAGATGTTTCCCTCGGGCTCCCCTGCTTAGTTTGGTTAGCTGCCTGAGACAGCTCTTCCGCTCCATCTCACCGTGGGGAGCTGGCGTGGGGATGGAAGATGCTAGAGCAAGCTCAGGATGCTCTTGTGACTGCAGTGGGGCCCTAAAAGCCACCATTCTTCATAGCAGGAAATCAAAAACAAAGCTCGGGGTTGACCCTAGGGCATCTGGACACAGCGGCAGGATAAGAAGTGAGATAACATAGCAGCAGAGCCCTGGCTGGAAGACAGGAGACCTGTGTGGGTCCCCATCACTGTCACTGATGTGCCATAGGTCACTTTTCATAATGTGCAAAAAGGCCTGGGTGGGGCAGAGAACACCTCACTCTCAGGAACCTTCTGCAGGAGAAAAGAATGTGCTAGTTTGTGAAGTGTTAGAAGCTGTTTGGAAGTCAAATGCAGTTAAAAAGAAAAGGCCAAACATTAGGACTGAGCTATAGTGAAGACTGATCTGTACCCAGAGGCCCCTGCCCTGAAGCCTGGCTTCCCAGACACTGGGGTGCTGTTGGTGAGGACCCTCAGCTGCCTCTGCTGCAAAGAGTCCACCCATCCATATTTGCAGGTCTCAGGGCGTCCATGTCTGGTGGCTGATCACAGGGTGTATACGGGTCTTATCACTTTGCCCCAACTCCTGAAGGTCAGTTTAGGCCCAGAGTTAGGCCTCACTGAGACAGCACAGTCCAGCTGCTTTGAGGCCAAGTCAATATAGATATAACCTAGTACAGGACTACCGAATTTTAAGAAAAGTTTTTGAAAATGTGGATTTGTAAAATTATTGAGAAATGATAACAATAGCTACCATTAACTTAGCACTTACTATGCATGACCTACTGCCTCATGGCCTAATGCAAGAGTGCATTTGGTTCTTAAAATAATCTTCTGAGGTTGATGCTAATATTAGTTTTGCCTTATAGATGTGGCAAACAGCTTAGACAGGCAAATATGCTGGGGTTCCCATGTAAAAAGTAATGGGGTGAGATTTGGAACTCAGTTTTGTGTGCCTATAAAAAACTGGCTAAAGGAACCAATACTACCTCTTGAAACTATGCTTTAGACTACTGCCCTCTAATTTTTATCAATAATGGATTCTTTTGTGGCACTGAGACAAGAAGTGGATCTACTAAAAAAAAGGGGGAAGGATAAGAAGAAATACCTTATCTTTTCTAGAAAAATAAACAGGATCCTTGGCACTGCAAAATATTAAACCTTTCCTCGGTTTATATACTTCCATGTCCATGAAAAGAACTGAAAGGAGAAAAGAAGCATTTCTCAATATTCAAACACATCAGGAATTTATACAGTACTCAGAACTGTAGGATCCACAGAACAACATTTCTTGAAAATATACCTTATCTGTTGCCCAAAAGATAGGGGGCTATTTGTAATTTCAATAACCTCTTTGGTTTATGCAGACAGGGATAAGCAAACTTTTAGTGCATCTCTCTTTTGAAACCTCTCCAAAAGAGAGGTAATTCTATTAAGGCTATTTGCAAAGTTTCAGTGCCTTCTGCCAGAGCCTCCTCCATCCTAACTGTGCCCTCTGTGAGCTCAGCCCTTTGAAGCCTGGCTTTGCTTTATCTGCTGTTGTATTTGACTGGAAAAGCCAATCTCTGACCCTTCAGTAAGTTGGAGCATATTTGCCTACATTCCCATAAAAGCATCAAGAACCCCTATCCCAAGAGCCAGAGTCAGGTGAACATCCCCCACAACCCCTGATCTTTTCCATCCTTGCTGGGATCCTAAGCAACATCCAAGTCACTAGTTGGGCAGCATTCCAGAGAGCTTTGAGCCACATGGAAACCCTATGTCTCCCGGTGGGGCACTGCAGGCTGAATTCCAATGTCAGCCACATCATTGACTTATGCCTGACTGGCTGAGAAAGAACAGACCCAAATTGTCTTGGGTCACAGGCCACATTCTTTGATTTTTTTCCTCTAGTGTTCATACTCCAAAAATTTGTTTGTTTCAAACTGAGCATAATAAAGTAGAAAGTTGAAATTTTCTGTTATAAAAATAGTATTAGTAATAAAATAGTATTAGTTATTATATATAGTATTAGTTATATATAATAATATACTATATATTATACTATATATTATTATATTATATATATTATATACAATATAATATTATATAATATGATATATTGTATTATACTATATAATATTATGCTATATATTATACTATATATTATTATAATATATATATACTATATAATATTATGATACTATATAATATTATATGATACTGTATAATATTGTAATATTATACTATATAATATTATACTATATACATATATAACTATATAATATTATACTATATACATATATAACTAATACTACTAATATTACTAATACTATATATAACTAATACTATAAAACTAATACTATTTATACTATATAGAGAGAATATATATATATATATACACACATATATATATACACACACACACACACATAGGCTCTCAGTAGACTGATTCAAATAATCAGAGCTGAATCTTTAAAATACAACTATGGAAAGGAAAGGGGGAGGTCTTAAAATATCACAATAAGTTTATAGTGATATTATAAACCATAAGAATATGCAAACAGTTAAGTTCAAAGTTATTCTTTTATCTGAACAAAATGGAATGTTGGAAAACAAAGGTGACTATAAACACCAGCTATGTCAACCTGCATGACCATTTTTTGCTTTTAATGGTAAGTTAAAAATTTCATACAGTCTAAAACATTTGCCCACTAAAGACAACCAAGGAAATGGTTTTACCAGAACTTACCCTAATAGTTCCCTTTTGTACAATTTTTTAAACAAGGAAAATGTCCAAATCGGACACATTTCTCTCCACATTTACAACTGTCCCAAATTTCAGCTGTAAAACCAAAAAATCAGCAAGAAACCTGCCTTGAAAAATATTACTAAGTTGTCATTTGATCAACAATGGATGATTTAATTGCCATGTATTGCCATAAGCACTATACAAAAGTTGCCTGAAATATTAAAGCCTTTCTGGCGTTGCTTGGAGACCAGCTCTCATTATCATGGGTAAAGACTCCTGCAAACTTCCTGCAAAACTCCCACCCTGTCAGTAGAACCCTTAAAAGGTTCTGCCTAATTTTCTTTTCTTCAGATTGACACAAAGTCCATTCCTTTGCCTTTCTGCACCTCGTTTTCTCTGTGCAATTCCCCGCCTCTCCCCTGCAGAAGTCAGGGATCTCGGTGCTGTCATTTTTCATGGTGATGATTTTTTTTTTAACATACCACAGTTTTTCTCTGTTTTGTTTCTTACTTTCCTCCCATTTCCCTGATTTTCTATGAAAATCTCTCCTATCCCCCTACCAGTTAGCTGGCCCTCGTATGCAGGAAAGGCCAGGGGCGGAGCTGGGACATGTGCAGGCTGCCTGGGTCATGGGCTCCAGGACCACGAGGCCACAGAGCTACCTGCTGACCAAGCACAGGAGGCCCTTGATCTGGCAGGGCATCCTGAAGGAGAGGAAGTGTTACCCACCGAAAGGTAGGGGAGGCTATAGCTGGCCTGGATGAGCCCCTGGACCCCCTGGTGCCGGGTCCGAGCTAGGGGTGCCCTGGCAAGAACATCCCTTGTCCCTTGTGCTGGACTGCAGGTGCTCCAGGTCTCACTGTGTGGAGGCCCAGGTGCCGCGGGTAGCCCGGCAGGTGCTGCACTGCGCTGTGACTGCCTCACTGCAGACATTCCCCACCATTCATGTGCTGGTTCCTGCCAGCCCCGGCGGGCGCCTACCTGGACCCCACGCCAGCCCACTTTCTTGTACTAGACGATCTGAGTGGTTTCTGGAAGGGTGTACATGCCCTAGACCGAACTCCAGGGCCACAGACTGAGTGCATGCTTTCCTTTGCACATTCTCGTAGCCCTAACCCTGTCTGGTGCCCTCCAAGACCCTAGGGGTGATGGGAGTGGCCTGCTGGGCCATTCTTTCCATCGGTCCACTCCCACAGAGATAGCCGAGGATAACTGCATGCCAGCATGCCCCTTTGCTCTAAAGCCAAGAGCTCACCGCCATTGGAAGCCATAGAAGACACTTCCAGAAGAGGCTGGGGAGATCTGGCTTTGCTTTAGAGAGTTGTCTGGGCAGAGCTGTACGGACCTCTAGGTCTCAGTGATTGAGTGTGATAATGATGGCCGTGCTAACTTTTATTGAGTATTGATTATGTGCCTGGCCATCCTAAGTGGTTCACCCACACCATGTCACTTAATCTTCCCAAGGATGCTGTGAGGGAGAACCAATACTATCCTCATTTATGGTTGAGGAAATCTGAAGGTTAGAAAGGGGCCTTGTCGGAGGCCACAGTGGGGGGGGGCTGAGTCAGAATGGACCTGGGTGTGTCCGCCTTTGGGGTCCACCTTCAGCTCCCTGGTATAACCCACTATATGTTGCAAACCCTGTGTAGGCAGCCCATGGGGTGGCTGGTGTTTGGCCTGCCAGTGTTTTAAAAGATGTTTAAAAATGTGAACCAATAATTAATATGCAAGAGATTTCACTACAAACATACAAAAATCCAGTCTCTCTGAAACAATGACTATGTCTCACAACATCGGGCCCTCAATCCCCAAGGCTCCAGTTAATGGAGGTGAGTGGTACCCGGCAGTTAGGAGGGGGCCTCTAGGGTCTAGTGCAGGCTAGATCTGTTCACATATCTGCATGACTCCTTGTGTTCGAGAATTGCCCAACCCTGCTACACAGCCCCCAGTTCCTTGATTTGCAGGTGCTGGGTATTTCCTTGTCCTGGAAACAGAATTCTGGGCTCACACTCATGTCTTTGATTGGTTAGGAAAAGAGAACACGGTGTAGATGGTGATATTTGGAGCAATGTGGCAGGTGACTGGTTTATTATGGCTAATTCCAAAGTCAGCTCCTCTCCCAGGGGGATGGCAGGATGAATGGGTGGCGTGGAAAGTATTGGGAATTGACTGTGGACCTCGCATTTACTCCAGGCTTTGCCACAAGCTAGTTGTTTAAGCCACACTGGGACCCTTTTCTTCCCTGAACTTATAAAAGTGAGAGGTTGATGTTGGTATGTCCTAAGGCAGGTGCGGGTTCTAGAACTCTACTAATGCTCTCATTTGTGTCTAATATTAGCTTGTGAGGACCTGACTTGTGAAGAATATCTTGGGAGTGGAAAAGTCTTTATAAATTGCCTCCGGTGGGTACAAATGAACAGGTCAGCAGCGAACAAATGAACCCCCTCCCAACCCCACCCCCCAGTGAAGGGAGGAAAGGCCTGAGTCACAGCAGCTGATTTGGATGCCAGCACTTTCATTTACATTAGCTCAGGGGTCAATTTGGGCCTCTGGTTCTTTATTTAGAAAACCATAATAATAGCCACTGGAGACATTCCTGCCAGAGCAAACATCACACCCCAAACAATATCACTGGGAACGCTATTGGGGAGAATTTCACAGCCTCTCAGTGCATTCAGAGGCACTCACAGGAACTGCATTATTTTCAATGTTCTCTCTATTCTCTTTCTCTCTTTAGAAGCACAAACCTTATCACGGCAAAATGAACCTGTTTCTCAAATTAGAGTAGTTACACACAAAACTGGACTAAAGTCAAGACAGGCCAAAAGATCAGGCACCGGGCCAAGGGTGCTTCTAAAACCTATTTTCACTCTGTGCAACCTGAAGTTCAGCTGCTTGTCTGAAAACTGGATCTCAGGTATGACCTCCCAGTGTTCCCCAAGTGTGGTCAGGTGTAAGGGGGAATAAAGGGCCCTGGAGGAGAAATGTGGGCACTTATTGAACCAGATAACCAACTGAGATGCTTGGAGACCTGAATGATAAGGCCCACTCCACCTGGGCTAAACCTACCAACTGGACCTTATACAGCCTTGACTCTCTATCCAGGGCCAGCTTACTTTCCAACTGATTCTGGTGCTGTGGATCCACCATAGCAGACTTCTCAAACCTTGATGCACGTACACATCAACTGTTAGAATGCAGATTTTGATCCAGCAGGTCTAGGGTGTGGGTCGACAGACCACTCATTCCTAACAGGCTCCCTGGTGCTGCTGCTGGTGGTCCAGAGACTGCATCTGGAGTTGCAAGGTCCTATACTAGCGGTTCCCAGCACCCCTAGGATACTGCGTCCTCTTTTTACCTTCTTCCACATCCTTCCCTACAGTCTGCTACTCATCAGTCAAACCCCGGCCCTGCTGTTTTAGAGCCTGCTGTATTATCAATTAGAGAAAGGCTTGCAAGGTTGTATGAGTTTCCCAGGGCTGTCAACCAGCACCAGCAGCGATGACATGCCCTGGGAACTTGTTTGAAATGCAAATTCTTCAACCCCACCCCAGATCTTCTGAGTCAGAACCTGGCTATGTGACCCAGCAATATATTTTTCAGCAAGTCCTCTAGGGGATTTGGATACATGTGAGAGGTTAAAGCCGTGTCTATAACATAGTTGGGGGTTGTGTCCTTCCCCAAAAGATATGCTGAAGTCCTAAGTGCTATTATCTATGAAGGTGATCTTATTTGGAAATAGGGTGTTTGCAGACTTAAGAATGTTAAGACGAAGTCATTTCATGGGCCCTTAACCAATATAGCAGTTATCCTTATAAAATGACCAAGTGAAGACAGAATCACACGGGCAGGAGATGGTGTCATGATGATAGTGACAGAAATTAGAGCAATATATCTACAAATCAAGGAATGCAAGAGGTAGCTAGAAAAAAACAACAACCAGAAATCATGAGACAAACAAGTTTTTTTCACTTATATGCTTTAGGTGGGGCACAGCACTCTCAACACCTTGATTTTGAACTTCTGGGTTCCAGAACTATGACACAATAAATTCCAACTACTTTAAGGTACCCAGTTTGGGGTATTTTGTGATGACAATCCTGGGAAACTCATACAGCCATGAACCATTTCTCTATTTGAAAAAATAGCACGTTTTAAAACAGCAGGTCCAGGTTTAACTGATGAGTAGCAGAATAGAGGGAAAGATGTGGAAAAACATAAAAAGAAGAAGCAGGCAACAATGATTATCATATGGTCTGATGTATTTATGGGTTTAATGCTTTGAAAATTATTTGTAAGTTAATTTAATAAGCATTTATTGTTTACTAAGCGTGATTAATTTTAAGCCCTGAGGCTATAACAGTGATCAAGACAAGAGCCTTTTTTTCAAGAAAGTTCTAGTCATAAGTAAGCAGAGATGAGTAGACAGACAACAATCAAGGGTGGTTGCTACTTTAGGGGGTGGGGTGTATGGAAGACTACAGGAGCAGGCCAGCCATGTACAGTTGCACAGGTTGTATACTGCACCCCACCTACTCTCTGATGTGACTGTTTTTCCTTCAGGCCCTGTGGTACTCAGCTGCTCAATGAATATGTTTGCATCATTGTGAACATTCAAGAAGGACATTCAACTCATTCTTGAGGGATAAGAAAAGCTTAAAGGGAAGTAGTATCTAAACTGAGACCTGAGGGGTGCATAGAAATTTGTCAGCTCCCTTGCTCCTTCTTTCATTATCCAAGTGCTCTAAATATTTGGAAAAAAGCAGAAGTCACGGAGTTATGGATTTATTTTTTCACCAAGTCACGATGCCTCGGGGAGAGTGGACTAGGAGGAAAATGAATGTGAATGAGAAGCCCCAAATGAAGAAGGAAGACTTAATTACCTGGCACTTGGTTAATAAGAGCTCTCTATCAATGATAATGCTTCTATCATATCTTTAGAAAAAAGAAAATTGCAACTAAATAAGGTGTTGTTAGAGATGCATTCAGAAAATCAATTTCTGAAGCCCCTACTACAGTTTCAGCCCAGCTGGCTCTCCGCCCATGTGGCACCCTCGGCCTTGTACATGGGATGGTGTTTGTCAAGGTGGCTCTGAGGTTGTCCTTCCAACCTGCTTTATCCTTACTTTGTTATGGGGACACTTTCATTTCATGGGACAATGGACTACAATGTCCAATGGAAGGACATTATGCTAATGAGTAGCCTACAGATGTGCAAAGCTACATCTAAAAGATGTTCCTTTTGGACTTGTTCATATCATCAATAAATGGAACCAACCTCACAAGTATCAATAGAAAGATCACGTTAGAAAGTGTGATTGGGGGCCTCCCTGGTGGCGCAGGCAGGTTGAACACAGTGCTGTGAAGCTGGCCACAGCCTCTGCAGTGCCGATTTGATCCCCACCGGCCTCGGAGCAAACCACATGGCAAGCAGACCTCCCCTGTCTCACCCGGTGCTCCCCTCAGCAGTGTGTTTCAGTCAGTCTGCCTGTTCTGTTCCCCGCTCTGTCTCTGGAGAATCCTCTCACCACCCCGCACATCTGGCTTGTGCCCCAGTTCTTGTATAAATAACTAAATCTTTAAAAAAAGGTGTGATTGATCATACAATAGAAGGTAAAGGCAGTCACTTCAAAGGAGATAGTCTATTTGGACTGACCCGCAGAACCGTACATGACACAGTATTAGAAGATGGTTCTATTTTTTTAATTTAAATAGGACAACTGCTATTTATGTATATATTTTCATATGCTTAAAAGAAATGGACTGGCAGAATGTACATGAAATAATTATAATGGTTACCTCAGCGGAGCAGAATTGGGAGCGATGGGATAGATTTTATATTTTACTCTATTATTTGAATGTTTTTCTAAAAATAAGAAGAATTTGCTGTGAGGTAGACCTGATCCTTATCTTACACTTTGCTCTTTCATAGAATAGAGGATTCATCAACAAGTAGTTATAACAGTAATAATTCTTTAGCACCTTCCATGTGCTAGGAACTGCCCTTTGGGTGTTTTACATATGGTAGCCTATCTAATTTTCATCAGCCGCCTCTGAGGTAAGTTCTGCTATCATCCCCATTTTACATGAAGGACACAGAAGCAGAGGGAATAAGCAAGCTACAAGGTAACCAAGTGATGGAGCTTGATACTGAATCCAGGCAACCCCACTCAGAGGCTGCTCTTAACCACGACACTATGTTATGTTGATTAATTGATGGAATGAGTGAATGAATGAATGCTAAAATTAAAAGAGAGTTTTCTAGCTAAGCCTCTGATAAGTAGAAGAATCAATGAACCAGGAAAGCTCATTCCCAGGGCATTCTGCTTAATCAAGGTTCTACAATTTATCTTTCACTGCAAGGTAATAGGCTGTTTATACTCAGAGCCTTCCAAATGCTGAAAAGACACTGATGTTAACAGTTGTTGATGAGTGACTGGGAAAGGCTGAACATTTTAATTTAAAGTAAGTGAAAGAATTAATTGCCAGCAAATTAAAAGGCTTCAGCTGCCATTTCTCTGCTCCCTGGTCTTCTGCCTTCCACCCAGAACAATAACAAGTGCCTTGTGAGCAGAAGCATGACTGGACAATTTTGCAGCTTCTGCTTACATCTGGGGACCTGGAAATGTAGGGAAGTAGCCTGTACTGCAGAAGTATCTCTATTCCTTAAGGGATGACAGGACTCTGTGCTCAAGGAAAGGGCTGAAGCATGGACAGTGAGTCCTGGAGCAATTACATATCATTGATATCCTCAGCCTCTGGCAGTGCCTTGCACATAGTAGGAGCTTTCCATAGGACCTGCTATTGGCACCATCGGTTCAGAAGAAATCTTGATGGTATCGGGGAAGTTCTAAGAAAAACAATAAATGATCCTTGGTTGAAACAGAGTTTTCTATATAAAAAAAAAAAATTCATTCAGCATATAAATACTAATCACGTGCTATGTGCAAAGCACTGTGGGAGATACAGGTGAATATAAAACAGCCCCACTCTTTAAGAAGCTAATAGTGGCATCCTGGAGATACACACACTGTGCTGCCTTCATGACTTTAGCATAGGCAGAACAATTTTATAAAGCTGAAGTCAAGAAAAAGTAGCACTTATTTTTAATTTTAAAGATGACTCAGGAATTTTTTTAAAAATGACTCAGTAATTTTGTGGGCATATCACATCTGCGTACCTGACTACCCTGAATTTTTGCAGTATATGGGGAACAAATAGAACCACTTCCCTAGGGCCATTGAATGTGATTCTTGCAGAGTGGGTGGGAGGGTGCTTTGTGCACAGCTGAGTTGAGGGGAAGTTAGCAGATGAGCATTTTTCCATGGAAGTAAGGAAAACAATCTCACAGAAAGATGTGTCCACATGTTTGATGAGGGGGGAAAGGAGAGAAGAACTGAAATCAACAGCTGTGATGGAGACTTGATCCTGAATGGTCTTAAAGGGCAGAGAGGAGGGGCCTCCCTGGTGGCGCAGGGGTTAAGTCTCAGCCCTATCAAGCTATTGTCAGCCACTGCTGCCTGAGTTTAATCCCCAGCCAGAGAGCTGACCCACATGGTGCAGCAGACCTCTCCTGTTTCCCCGCTGCTCCCCTCAGCAGTGTATTTCACTAGATCCACCTGTTCTGCTCCCCACTCTGTCTCTGGTGAAGCCTCTCACCCCACATCTCTGGCCAACCCCCCCAGTTCTTGTATGCATAAATAAACAAAAATAAATAAAAAAAAAAAGGGCAGAGAGGACTAAGTCACTGAGACACAAAACTGGCAGAGTTAGAAAGAGCAAAACTTAAACCACTCACACTTTTATCTTTTGCAAGGTGGATTAGCACCAGCAGTGAAGTTCTGAGCTGCCACATACCAGGAATATCACAATTCTTAGGTTGTCTCTAATCAGAAATGTTAACATCTCTTTGACTATTTGGCCTAAGTCTTTGGGAAGACCATGTCGTGTTGCAGGGGTCTTGGTGTTAGACAGCTAGTGCTCAAAACTCATCAGCCTCGTGACCCTACACAAGAAAAACTTATGTGAACAGTAAAATATTCATAGGGTATTACTGAGATGAAATGAAGCAACATGTAAAATACATGGCACATCCTGGTACTCACAGCTGCTAGCTGTTATATTAGCTAGCAAACTAGTATAACTAGTTTGTATAACTGCTAGCTGTTATACTAGCTTCCCCCCTAAACAAGAAGTAAGTTGTGGAGAACCTTACATACATATTCTGGGGTGAAGCACTTTCTCTAAGAGTCAATCTGTTAGCAGGCAGACTAAGGGGCACTCTGAGACCCCCAATCTTGCACATTCTAAATGAATTCTGGCATCCACCACATAAATACAAAGCATATTCTGTGTGTAAGACTTCAATAGAAAAGAACTTTAATAGAATTAGTGAGGATGGAGAGAATGGATATAGTTAGTTTCCCAATGAAATATCCAAAGTTACGCATCCCCTTGGGGTAAATACCCAGCCAAGTAGGACTGGCCCAAAAAAGGGCCACTGAGGCCCAAAAGCTTGCCACAAGTCTAAGTCAATTTCTGGCAGAAACTCCTAGGAGAGGGGCCAGAAGGGGACAGGGAAGTCTGGAAGGAAAGATGCAAAATCATAGTACAAGTCAAGATAAAGGCTGCCATTGTCAGCCTCCCCACGGATCTCACACCATGTCTCCTCCAAGTGTGTCCTTCCATGGCCCCAAGGCCATGGTGCAAGTTCAAGGCCAACAAGCAAGTGTGGCTTCTTCACGTGTCTCTGCTCCACATACCTCCTGCAAGTCTCGTCTAAGTCTTCTCTCCCCAGTTCCCCTTAGCTTCTTCTCTCTGCTCAGCTCTACCCTTCATTGGGTGGCCAGGGGACAGGGACCCTCCCCTTATAGACGGCACTGTTCCAAAACCTCTGGGCTCACACAGGTCTGAGTCTAAACACTGGTTCCCTTTTCACTAACTTTGCAAACATTGGTAAGTTGATTAACCTCTAAGCTTCAATTACTTTATCTGTAAACCGTGGTGGTGATGGCACACGGGTGTATACAGTACTTGTGAAGATTAAACACTGTATGTAAGCTGTTGGAACATACTAAGTGCTCAAGAGGGTTAGCAAGTATTTATCATCCTAGTTCTCCATTGAACAGCTCTGTTCAAAAGGACCAGCGACTCACATCCAGCTCTGTGTGTTGGGGTTTTTCCTGCTAGTTGGAAGCATTCCAGAGCCAGGCTGAGATCAAACTCAGTGCAAACAGATCTCCTGGCTGAGAACATTTTCCAGCGGTGATGTGATGTGATGTCAGGGAGGTGTTTCAGAAAATGAGTTGGAGGCTTCAATGGAGACACACCCTATACCTGAGCCAGGAACAAGGATTCTAACCCCAGAGGCTTTCAAGTCAGCTGGGAGGGCTGGACAAAGGGTCCATTTGAAGCTGGCACAGTAAGACCAGGATCCTGTCAGCTCCCTAATGGGGGTGAAGGTGGGGATCTCTTTGCTTATCAAGAATAAAGGCTGGGGCGGTCACAATACATTCTGGAGGTACCCAGGGGCCCTTGGTTGCCCTCAGAAATCTTTAGGGTGTGCCTTCAATTAAGTACAAAAAGAGAACTCATAGGGATGGGGCCATCTGGAGCCCCTTGGATCAGCCCCTGAGATGCTGCAGGATGACAGACTGGGCTTTGAGATCTGCTGAGCCAGAGACAGTGTCTCCTTGCAGCCACCAGCAAGTGCATTCAGACATGTGAAGGGATTGAGTCTCTTTTGGCTGATACCCTCCTCCATTCCCCACCCCCCTTATTCTTTTTCCTCCTCCAAATTGTACTTCCTTAGACCACACCTTCTTCTATAGAGATGCTCACTTACTGCACTTTATTCTCGAGTTTTGTGTGCCTAGCCCTCTGCACTTGGCGAGTGTTTGCACGTGTCTGTGGAGTGTTGATCCCAGGGCATGTGTGAATATGTGTGTTGATGTGACCCATACCTGTAGCCACGAGGGACTTAAAATCTTAAAGCCAAAACCAAAGGAAATTTGCTCATTTGCCAAAGCAAAGTCTGAAAGTGATGCTTTCCTTGCACCAAAGCTTAGAAGAAAATATCTTGCTTCAATTTAAGATGTGAGGTAGAAATTGTAATAAGTCAGTCAATCTTTTAAGAAGGCACTACATCTATGTGATTCAAAATTAAATACACACACACACACACACACACACACACATATGACTTTTTCCCACCCTAACCTCTTGAGTGTTCCCTTCACCTTCCCTAACTGGTAACCAAGTTAATAGTTCCTGTGGCTTCTTCCAGAGACTCCCTGTGGATTCTTCCAGAGACTCTAAATGAGTGATAGGTGTTAAAAAAGAAAATCCACAAATTTACTTTACAAAACTCTCATGAGTCAGGCAGCATCCCATCTAGATACTGCAAGGGGTTACACAAAATGGAGGGGGACCAGAGAGACAGAGGATGGGACAAGATTATTAGCAACTCCAGATTGATTGGTTTGGAATTATACTTTGGGGAGTAGTTGAAACTGCAACTATTAAGTCAGGGTGAAGGCCAACACGAAGAACTCCTTCTTGGGCCTGTTTTTTAACCCAGAGCATCCATTTCCCCATGTCTATTTAGTAACCCCAAACCCAAGGAAATCTGCATCCCAGTTTTGTACAAACACAAGGACATGACAAAAGCAAACAGAACAAAATCTTGTGTGACAGACCCTCAGGTTACAAGACCCCTGTAATTTGGACCTTGTTTGTTTCCTTGTCCTTGTTTGTTATTTATGGAGTTAGCCTGGTCCTTGTTTGTTTATTGAATTAACCTGGTAAAACCCCGGCCAGCCAATATCCTGCTTCCCTAATGCCCTGCCCTGGTGATCAGCCCCATAAAACCAGGACCCCTCCCTGGTCTCGACTCTAGGGGCTAGGTCACAGCAATCAGCGCCCCTCTCCTGTGGTGTGATCCACAATAGTTGCTGCTCCTGGCTTGAAACCAGTTGTGGCTCTTTCAAAATTTGTGTAGAATTGAGGAAGCCAGACAAGGACTGTTCGGGATTGGTGACAAATAGGTTTCCCAAGTCTCTGTAAGTGTATCCACCTCCTAATCCTTAAGAATATTGCAGAATCTGCTGAAAAAGCTGCCCAACAAAATCCTTAGACTCTGGTCAAACTTGTTAGAAACCCTGATTGCCATTTAGCTAAGCAAGGAAGTGTCTGTGATATGTTACACCATATGCTGTACCTGGATGAACACTTATGGAAGAGAGGAAACTCAGTTACATAAGATCACAGCTTTTGAAGCCAAATGGTTTCAAAGGACACTCCTTTAGAGGGGTCTTCTGTGGCCTGGGCCCTTGGGACCCTGGCTCTGAAGCAAATTCCAAGCATTGGGAGTCATCCTGGTTTTAATCTCAACAGTCCCCTTGACACACTGGATTCTCTCATGTTTGCAGTCCCCAACCACCAAGCAGATCTCCTGTTCCTAAAACAATAACATCTATCTGCAGTGAAGGTCTCTATGCCCTTTTAGCTGGTCACTCCCTGCGCTTTCCAGCCCCAGTGCCTTCTTCTCTGGAGCATCCCCAGCAGCACATGGCCCTGGCAGGCACTCTCTACCCCTCCCAGGTACATCCACCCTTGAGTGCTCCCGTCCCATTGTCCACCTGACATACTTGTAACATATGTAAAGTCCATCTCAAATACTACCGTTCATAGCTTTATTTGGCTCTCAGGCTGAATTTATTGCTCCTTCATCTGTGTTCCTATCGCTCTCACCACCTCAGCTGTGGGGATTGATGAGTCTTTCTTTCCCACAAAATGATAAATTTCTGAAGGACAGGAAGTTTGTCTTATTCATCTTTGTAAATCCAGAAACCAGCACAATTCACAAAACGTAGCAGGTACTTAATTAATGACTCTTAATTGATTTAAATTGAGGGGACTGAAATAGATCAATGGCTTTCCAGTCATTTTTGAACACACTTTAACGCATTCTTTCTTTAAAACAAAATGTTACAAGGAATCTCAATAGATAGTTTAAAGATAGAACTGATGTGGCTGAAGAGTAAATTAATGAGTTTGATCCAGAGGCTATTTTATCATACTCGTTTTCCATCGTTTGCTTTCCTCTGCATCCATGTATAAGAGAATTGCTACCTCCATCTATTTCCTCATCTCCACCATCTGTTGAAGACTCCACTCACCGCTCTAGCTAAAAATAAAAAGTTCAGCGGGTCCTTGAAAAATTTTGTTTTGGTAAATGTTCTTTCATTATAACATTAGTGAGAAAAAAAATCTCAGGTGACATTGAACAAAATAAAGTAAAAGATTCAGACATTAAATTTCCTGCAAATAAAATCTCTGGCACAAAAAAAAAAATTCCTTGGGCAAAGTCAAAAGACAAAATGTTATTTGAGGACCTGCCTTTTTTAAGTTCCCTTTAGCTAAAAGTCACAGATTTCAAGAACCTATCAATGATTTTAAGTAAGGACTGATTGTATTCATACCCCTACTCTATCCCAAGAGTCCCCAAAGACAAGTCCTCTGTATTACCATGTGTCCCTACTCATAGCTTTCCTGTGTCGTCAGAAATTTCCGGTCTTGAGAGCCTAGGGGAGTGCGGAAGAGGTTTTTGGAGAAAAAAAGGCCTCTAGCTATTGGCTCAGGTTACCAATTTACAGATATTTAAATGAAAGAATGAGTGTATCTCCATAATACCAAGGACTCTGGGAGTTAAACCATTCATGTTGGGTAATTCTATTCATTCTTCCTGCTTACAGAATTGCAATTTAAATTTCGAGTCTGTAGTCTATTATTTACAGAATTTCCCTTTATAGAATTGATTCTGATATTGTTTTCTATCTTGTGTTATCCAAAGACTCACTGTGTATTAATTTTCCCTGCAGTTTTATAAACAAAGCTGGTTCAATATAGAACACAAGAGGATATACTTGGAACCCATAGGAAGCATTCAGAATATTTGAGCTGTGTAGAATTTATGATAAAGATAAAACTGAAGCAATTTCACTGTGTTTGTAGGCAAAATGAGAGCGTTGGACTAGATGATCTCTAAGGGCTTCTCCAACCTTTTGAGTTTATGGTTTCTGGACAGATGAGAAAAACAGCATAGGTTTTAGATGAATTGTGTGAGAAATAAATTGTTCTTTGCAGAAATGAATAGAATAGAATAACAATAAATCTCAGAATATTTAAAAAATTATCTTCTATGTCTCATTATCTATACAGTTGCTTTTTTGTCTGCTATTTTTCCTACTTTCTTAGAAATGTCACTTGCTATGGAGTTTCAAGTATGAGTCAGCAAGTGGAATGTGTACTTGTGATATACTGCATACCCCAATGGACAAAGTCCCAGGACCTACAGCCATTTCGCAAGGTCAATAGGTCTAAGTGAGGGAAGGAGAGGACATTTTCCAACTGTGAAAAATGCACAAAAAGAGGGTGTTTCAAAAGTTGGTTCACTGGTGGGAATTCAAAATGCATTTTCTCAAACCATTCAGGTGATGTGGTTAGTTATTAGGCTAGAACCCACAAGCCACTTAACCCAAAATGGAACATGACGGTCATTAAAAACTTTATTTTTAGGGCCTCCCCTGGTGGCACAGCGGTTGAGCACTGGGCTGCGAAGCTGCCCGCAGCCTCTGCAGCGCCAATTCGATCCCCGGCTGCTGGCGAGGGTCCCACATAGCATGACAGACCTCTCCTGCTGGGCCCGCTGCTCCCCTCAGCAGTGTATTTCGTCACTCTGCCTGTTCTGTTCCCGGCTCTGGCTCTGGTGAATTCTATCACCCTCCCGCACTTCTGACTGTACCCAGTGCTTGTGCGCTTCTGACTGTACCCAGTGCTTGTATAAATAAATAAATAAATCTTAAAAAAAAAAAAAAACAACTTTATTTTTATATCATTAGCCTCATTTATAGCATTATTTTCTTAGGAAAAAAAAATTCATCCCTTGTTCCTAGCTGTGATGCCATGGACATAGCTCCCTCAGCGAAGAAGTAAAGGCAGATCTGCAGTGGTGGGGGTGCTTGTGGAATGTGACCCCAGCCACCTACACCTGCCTAAACTTGTTCTACTGGAGAACAAGGACAGGTTACCTTGAAAGGTAGAGTTCTGAAAGTTAAGTCTCCTCACTCTTATGTTTAAATTATTCTATAAATCAAATACAACAAATTGCTTGTCTTTGCATTAATTTAGATTCCTGTTTTGTGACTATGATAAAGGACTCAAGGGTTTTTTTCTCTTTGTTATAATTAGTAAATGGTTTTATGTTCTGTGATTATGATAAATTTGTTTTTGAAATTCATTACAATCTCTAAATTGATCATTATCACAAATGGGTTCCAATACTTGACTGTCAGTGGTTTTCTTTTAGCAGAAATAAATGACTGAAAAAATTTTAATTAATATCTTGTGGGTTTCCTTTTTAACTACTGAAAGAGAAAAAAATAAACAGAATGATAAAGTGTACTTTGACCCAAATATGAGCTCAATCATTCATTCAACAAACATTTATCAAGTCCCAACTATTGGGCTAAGTCTGCTGGCATATTCAAAGATGAATAAATCACATTACCTGCACTCATGGAATTTATGAATTACAGGAAATAAAATACATAAATAACTCTATGAAGGGTAAAATGAATAAATACCACAAGAGAGGACAGATTTTTGGGCAACCAAGGAGGGGGAGAGGATGTTCAGAAAAGATAGGAAAAGCTTCCTGGAGAAATTGATGCATAAACTTGGTCCTTATTGGAGAAGCAGCATCTAAATGTCCTGGGAAAGGACCTTAGTGGGGAGAGAATGGAAAAGCATTGATGATTTCAGAAAGTGGTAGTGACATGGGTTAGCCGAAAGGAATAGAAAGCACATGGATACTAACTCAATGGCTGTGGTGATTCAAATTAATTTGAGATGCTTGAACCATAGGAGTCGGTGTGAATGGGGCACGGATTCAAGAGATGCCAAGGAAGCAATACCAACAAGACTTGAGGATCTTTCCGAAATAATGAGAGGAAGCAGATTTGAAAATCAGTAAAGGTAATAATTGAGTTTATAGAATAAAGGCTCTCAAACTTCACCAGCCCAAGTAGTCCCTGGGGAGCTTATTTAAATGAAGGTTTCCGGCTTCACACTGTGCAAATGAAAATTCAATAGGATTTAGGGTTGGACCGAAGAGTCTGTATTTTTAAGCAGTATCCTAGATGGTTTGAATGCAGTGGTGCTCTGATCTCACTTGGAGAAACACCACATGGAAACAGATTAACAAAGTCCGCAGGAAGGACAGAGGTGGCTGGCGATGGCTTCTTGGAGAACAAGCAAGAGGATCTGCTCACTGAAGCTCCTACCCTATGCATGTTGCTTCTCCATCTCGTCAAAGCCTATGCCTTCTTGGAGCTTATATTCCAGTGTGAAAAAATATACACAGTAACTGATAATATGGTTTTAAACAGCTCCATGGAAACATTAAAGCAGAATCAGAGTTTGAGAAGAATGAGGGGTATAGAGGAGTGTAGGGAAGTTGGGTGGGGGGCTTGGGGGAAGAACTTTTAGTTTGAATCATAAGGAAACCCTCTCAAAAAATGCCATTTCAGGGGCCTCCCTGGTGGCACAGCTGGTTGAGGACAGAGCTGTGAAGCTGTCTGCAGCCTCTGCAGCGCGGTTAGATTCCCCACCAGTCAGGGAGAGTCCCATATGGCACGGCTGACCTCTCCTGCCACGCCTACTTCTCCCCTCAGCAGTGTATTTCAGTCTGTCTGCCTGTTCTGTTCCCCGCTCTGTCACTGGTGAATCCTCTTACCCTCCTGCACCTCTGGCCTGAACCCCAGCTATTGTACAAATTTAAAAAAATGCCATTTCAGTGGAAGTATGAGAAGGAGAGTTGGTCATAAGAAGATTTGAGGACACACAGACTCCTGGGGCTTCTCTCTGCTTCTAGTCCACCGGGTGAGTGACTCATCTCATGAAGAAAACTGACTTCTGGGTAGAAGTTAGGCTGACACTCCAGTGGTTGCAGGCTGCTAACTTGGCTTCCCAAAAGGCAACTGCCCCTCTACTATCCTCAGCCAAACAGGCAGCACCTTCCAGGAATAACACTGATAGCTGGGTGGTCAGAGCTGACATATGTGGGGTTGCATGTGAATAACTTGGCAGTCTCACAAAGGGCCAGCCCCTCCCCTCTCTGGGCGTGGCAGGCTTCTGGAAGGGCAGCTTCACTATCACCGCACAATCTGCAGTTCCTCAGGTGCCTGCCTGCATCTCAGGCCCACAGCCCCTGTATAATGTGCTTGGGCTTGAGACTCAGAGGAAAGGCACTGCCAGTTAAACCTGCTGAGATCAGGTTGCAAACAAAGGGTCACATTCAGTTTGAGGCTTTTGAGAAAGCACCACCAGTGGAGTCTGCCTTGGGTTGCCCTGAGCAGTGATTACAGATCCAACCTATGGCTCAAGTAGCTGCAGCACTGATGGAGGCTTATGTCTCTGGAAATCTGCTGTAGCAACCTCCATGCTCCAACCCTACATCTTCAGCCCTCCCCATGTAGACTGGATTCTTGGACTACCTACCACCCCAGGTTGACTCTTGAGTTCTAGTCATCCTGATTGGTGATAAGGCTTCAAACAATCTAACAATAGAAAGCCTGGCACCCAAGACCAACAACTTGGGCCAATACTCTGGGCCTTACAATTCTAATTCAAGATCATCACAGCAGGATTAAGAAGTCCATATAAACATTCACGGACCATCTTATAGAATGAGGAGGTTAAGTAATTCACTCCAAATTGATGGATCAAGACAAAATCCTGTAGAAAATTCCACAGAAAATCCCTAATACAACAGAATTAACTATAAAGACTTCAGAATAATAGTATTAATGATGCTTACTGAAATTAGGAGAACAATGGTCAAACAAAATGAGAAATAAAACAAGGATAAACTATGAACATCTCCAAACAAGAAAATCACAGTAATAAAGATTGAAATTTAAAAAACTGAAAAAAAGTTGAGCTTATCAGTAGACTCAAGCAGGTTAAGGATCCAAGTAGTGAAATATATACTAAGGTAGTGAAAAGCATTTGACAATACCGAAAGGAAGAAAACAGAATTCTTTTAAATGAACCATAAGTAAATCTGTTACGCACCAAAGAAGTATCAAAATATGTGGAAATAAATATTAACAAATCTAAAAACAGTCGTTGACAGCCACACAATCATAGTGGGGTATTCTTGAGAAGAACGTTGGGTCACAAAACTGTTGTCAATAAATTCATGAAGATTGAAATCACATCAAACATCTGTTAATTAAACTCTCTCAGCAAATCTGCTGGGAAAATGACTGTTCTGGTACAGGGGAAAAAAACTTTTAACTGGGAACTTTTCATTGGGGGAACCAAAAACTTTAGACATTATGAAGTGGTAATTGCTGTTTTTAACCATAATTGCTGGGGCCACACTGGCCCCCTGAGGCTGCTGTTATATTTATTTAGGCACACATGTATGTATTATGTGTGGGAAAAGGAGGCTGTATTTTGGATGCTGCAACTTCTTGAAAGTAAACTACATGCATAAAATCTACCCACCAGCTTAATGGCTTCAACCCATGTAGGAGAAACTTCTCAGAATTTCATCTTCCAACAAGCCTGAATTGCTGGGCTTCTCCAACTGCTATGTTGACATCAGAAAATGCAGCATTTTACAAGCTATAGATCTGCCTAGAGAGCCTAGAATTTTTGGCAATCTTGCAAATCACAAGGGTTTTAATTAAATTGCTTTCAAAGTAGCTTTACTTAATGGGTCATAGGACAAAATATAGAATTAACACAAAGAATTTCCTAATGGAGTGAGAACAAATGGGAGGTGGCTTCTGGAGAGTTTCCTGTAATTGGAACCACCAATCAGCAGTGTGGCACGGAGGGCTCCCTGATGGAATGCTTTTTGCCTCTGAGTCAGCAGACACTATTAAATGCTGAAAAAGAGTTGACTTTCCAAGTGCAAAAGTGCTGAGGGGAGACAGAAGTATTAGGCAAGGCTTCTCTTTGCTAGGAGTCTGTAATCTAGCCGGGAGGTAAGAAATTGGTACATAAAAGGTCATCACCAATGTAGGTAACTTGTAAGAGCCAAAGAAGTAATACAAACAATTGGAAGTATTAGGTGGGGCCAGGGTGGGAGCTGTGGAAGTGGGAAATTTGCTGCTGGAGAAGTCCATGACGTGTGGGTAAGGACTCTTGAATAAGTTAATCTAAATGGAGCAGGATATTCAGAGATGGGGATGTGGCAAGGAAGTGTTATAGGGCAACCGCGATATAAAATGGATTGCCTCACTGTGGGTCCTCACCGCGCGCTTAAAAGGGACTTATTAATACTCCACTACAGGCACACACAAAAGGTTAATAAAAGGTTTATTTACAAGGGAAAAGGAAATAAGGAAAATGTACAACTCAGGGAGAAAATAGGGAAATAAAGTCTTTAATGCGTCCTACCCGATCCGACGACCTGGAAACCCAAAGGCACTCTCAGAGCTGGCCGGACTCTGTGAACTGGCGGGGAGCCAAAATGGGGAACCCCTCCAAAGCCCACGTGTCTGCCTTTATACCAACCTGGCTGCTGAACCCCACCCTCAGGTCCCAGCCACCTTCCCTTGGGTGGTGATGGGATTTGGAGTTCCCAGTGTCTTTGGCTTTGGCCTGGGGTGGGGGTGGAGTCCACAAAGCCTGTATGGAATCAGCTTTAGGACATCCTGTTCCCTCAACAGAAGCACAGCATGGGTAAATTGGGAATCAGATAGAAAAGACTACTGCAAATAAAAACAAGTTGAAACTTCCTCCTGTAGGACTTGAGAAGCTGTTTGGGCTTCTGAGCAGGAGAGTGACATATTGACAGTTATATTTATGGAAAAGTCATCCAGTGAGATTTTACAGATTGGCTTCAAGGGAGAAAATAATGAAAAAGAAAGAGACTAGTGAAATAGTCAAACCAAAACTGAGAGCTTGATCTGGAGCAGGGGTTATGGGGAGACAAAGAAGGCAGGAGTAGGAGGTGGAGTCACAGATAAAGTTTTAGGTTGAACTTTAAAGAGGACTGGTTTTTATGTTTGACTTACCTATTTCTAATTTGTATTTTCCAAACACTGCTCTGTTAAAAATCAGGACCTCCTAGTCGCTGAAGGGAATCAGAAGAAGCCACCCCAAAATATCCCACATTGACATAAAGGTTATTTTGAGTTGAAGGCATTAAGAAATATTAGACACAGAGGAATTCTCTTACTGCCTAAAATTCTCTTACTGCCTAAAAGCAGGACATCAATTTCTCTTTGTATAAATAAGATAAATTTCTATTTGTAAAGGTAACTCCCTTTCCAGCACCAGAACGAGAACACTTTTGATCGCTGAAGATGACTGTTACTCTAGAGATAGCACTGAGTGGAGAATGCATAACAAGCCCCACTGAGTAACCCATAACCCACGCACTTCCTAGTCACCTCCCCACATCTTCCTGCCCCTAATGGAGGTTTCTATGAACGTCTAAAGCCCAAATGGGGGTTTCTATGAACTTCTAAAAAGTGCTTTCAAGATAAACCTTTCTCCTGTTCATCTGTCTTTTGTCCATTTGATTCAGATTCCAGGTACTCCGCCTAAGAGGGTAGGGGAAAAGCTCTTCACCCTCTCCACTGACCATTCAACAATTCCCTCAAGCATCCAGCAATCCTCAATCACGTGACCATTTCCATTTCTAATATTGATCCCAAATCTCAAATGGCAATCTGAATTTCTCTAGTACATTCAATGAAGTGTAGCTCCACATCCGTGGAGATCTCTGTTCTGTTCACTGCTCTATTGCAAAAAGCCTCAAATAGGGCCTCCCGGTGGCGCAGCGGTTGAGCGCTGGGTTGCGAAGCTGCCAGCAGCCTCTACAGCGCCGGTTCGATCCCCGGCTGCTCCCCGGCCACCAGAGGAGGGTCCCGCAGGAGGGTCCCGCATGGCGCTCAGACCTCCCCTGCCGCCTGCTGCTCCCCTCAGCAGTGTACTTTGGTCCTTCTGCCTGCTCTGCTCCCCGCTCTGGCTCTGGTGAATTCTCTCACCCTCCCGCGCTTCTGACTGTGCCCAGTGCTTGTATAAATAAATAAAAATAAATCTTTGGGCCTCCCCAGTGGCGCAGCGGTTGAGCGCTGGGTTGCGAAGCTCCCACAGCCTCTGCAGAGCCGGTTCGATCCCCGGCTGCTCCCCGGCCACCGGAGGAGGGTCCCACATGGCGCGCAGACCTCTCCTGCCGCCCGCTGCTCCCCTCAGCAGTGTACTTCGGTCCTTCTGCCTGCTCTGCTCCCCGCTCTGGCTCTGGTGAATTCTCTCACCCTCCCGCGCTTCTGACTGTACCCAGTGCATGTATAAACAAAAACAAACAAATATAATAAATAAATAAATAAAAACATGCCTCTATAAAAAAAAAAATAAAAAAATAAATCTTTAAAAAAAAAAAAAAGCCTCAAATAACACCTGGTCCATAGTGTGGGCGCTAAATGTTACAGACGAGTTTCTTACTTTGTTCTCTTTCTTCAGATCTTAGACTCCTGCATACAATTCACACTCGGTTCTTATGTCACTGAGAAAAAACAACTAATCTGAGGAGAATATCCACGTATGTCCACAACAAAGTCAACATTCCTCCCACCGCCCCCTTGCAACCTTACCCATATTTGTTCCTTCTCTCTTACCACAAAGGGCAACTTGTCCCAGTCCCTATTTAAGGCTGAGTGCCCCAATTGTGACATCGCACCCCCTCTGCCTACTCAAGACTTCTCCAGCAATTAATTCTTCTCTCTCTTGCATCATCAGATTTTCCTCTCAGATGGGTCATCAGATGACCCCTCTCCCTGCCTCCCTCCCTCCCTCCCCTGCTGTTTGTCTCAGCTCTGTGGTCAGTTTGCAAGTTTTGTCTTTTTCCTGACCTTTTGTTCAGTTTCCGTATATTCCAGAAAGTGGAAAATGTCAGGCTGAGCTGTTGATGAGCTGAAGTTGGGACATCTCAGTTGGATAATCACCACTGGCATACAGATCAGTTTAGGGGAGTGCCCCAAGGCAGAAAAGCAAAATGGCCATTTGACCTGTGCTTGGTTCTGGCAACCATGGAACTGGCAAACAGTTCTCCTGGCGGCCCAGATCACGTGCCGAAGGACTCGACTACACTTTTCCCAGTGTGTCATTTATACCTGACGGTTAGTAGGTGCTCGATAAACATTCACTGAAGAATAAATATCTCCCATCTTACATTGTCCCTCCAACTATTATTCCACCCCCCTGCAAAACCCACAAGAACATTGTTTATTTACTTCTTGTTTTCACTGCCTGTCCGCTCAGTCTCTTATCCCCCCCCCCATTTATTTATTTATTTTCTTATATCTTTGTTCATTTTTGGATAATATTTGATGTCTCCCCTCAGGTGTGATCCCTGCAGTTCTCCCACTACCACAGCCCCCGTGACATCGCCACAGTCCCTGTGCTCTCCCCTCCCCAGTGATGACCCCTCTCCCTGCCTCTCTCCCTCCCTCCCCTGCTGTTTGTCCCAGCTCTATGGTCAGTTTGCAAGTTTTGTCTTTTTCCTGACCTTTTGTTCAGTTTCCGTATATTCCAGAAAGTGGAAAATGTCAGGCTGAGCTGTTGATGAGCTGAAGTTGGGACATCGCCTGTAGACTGAAAGCTTCAGGGAACAACTGATAAGCACCCTCAAGGCCACACGCACCCTGATTCACACATTTCCTGTTGACTGTACCCCTTGCTTTGGTCAATAAATACCTAGTTGCTCGGGGCTCCGACTCTGGAGAGAGAGCTGCTCTGGGCCTGCTCCTGTAAAGCCCACCAGTGTAAACAACGCATGTCCCCCCACCTCTCTGGGGGCTCCCTGGTTCCCTAATGAAATTCTGCCATAACAGTGCAACTATCCAATATTTTTCTTTTTCCCTTCTGACTTATTTTACTTTTTTTAATTTGTTTTTTAATTAATTTGTTAGGAGGTCACACTGCATTATGACATTCTATGCGCTGCTGTGTGCATTATCATCAGCATAAACATTTGTCCTCACACCCAGCTCAACAACCCAAGTCCAGTCCTACCCCCTTCACCCACCCCTTCCCCAATGCGCCCACCCTCCTCCTCCCTTCTGCTAACTAACTCTTATGCTCTTTTTTTAAAGGATAATTGGGCTTTATTTATTTATTTATTTTTGTAGAGGCATGTTTTATTTATTTGTTTGTTTGTTTGTTTTTAGTTTATACAAGCACTGGGTACAGTCAGAAGCGCAGGGGTGGTGAGAGAATTCACCGGAGCGAGAGCGGGGAGCAGAGCAGGCAGAAGGACCGAAGTACACTGCTGAGGGGAGCAGCGGGCGGCAGGGGAGGTCTGCTCTCCATGTGAGACCCTCCTCCGGTGGCCAGGGAGCAGCCGGGGATCGAACCGGTGCCGCAGAGGCCGCAGGCAGCTTCACAACTCAGCGCTCAACTGCTGCACCACCGGGGAGGCCCTCTTATGCTCTTTTGATCTCTCAATTGCACTTTCCTCTCTGCCATCCAATTGCAACGCTGACGTCATCAGTGACCTCCATTTTTCAAAATCCAAATCTTAGATCTCATCTTATTTTGACATTTCAAGCAATCATTGGCCCAGAAAAATCATCATTCTTCCCTTTTCCTCGCTGGTCTTCCTAGTCACACTTGCTGGTTCCTACATGGCTCTCCAGCTTCTTAATAGCTGAATGTTCTAGTTCCTGCCTTCAACCATCTCTTTTCCATACCCTCACTCTCAGACTTCACACTTAGCTCCGTGAGATGACTCAAATTTATGTCTAGGCCCTGAATTCAAGACTCACGTATCCAGCATCTCCTCTCAAATTATGACCCAATATCTCCTTTGCTACCTTAAAATTTCAGGTGACTAGAAATGAATTAACCACTTTTTGGTTGATGACACATTCACTTTTGGTCAATGTTTGCCCTTCTTTTTAAAATATTATTTACTGGGCCTCCCTGGTGGTGCAAGGGGTTAAGACACAACCTATGAAGCTGTCCGCAGCCACTGCAGCATGAGTTCGATCCCCAGCCAGGGAGGTGACCCACATGGTGCAGCAGACCGCTCCTGACTCACCCGCTGCTCCCCTCAGCTGTGTGTTTCAGTCGATCTACCTGTTCTGTTCCCCACTCTGTCTCTGGTGAATCTTCTCACCCTTCCCACACCTCTGGCCTGTACCCAGTTCTTCTATGCATAAATAAATCTTTAAAAAAAAATAAAATATTATGTACTTATTGTTCAAATAATGTGATGTTACCTTTGAACCTACCACCCGATAAAGAAAATAGAATACTGGCAGTAATGTCGGGTGCATTCTTATGATCTTCCTCCACCCCATCTCCAGGTAACAGCAGTTTATCATCATACAGGTGACACCCTCTTACCGTCTCCATTAACGTCAATGTCTTACCCACCACCAGTATCTCCTGGACTGTCACAATAGTCTTCAAACTGGTTTCCTTTTTCTATTTTTGCGCCTCCCACCTCCTGCCTGCTTATTCTTTTCACTGCACCCAGGATAATTCTTTAAGGTCAGCTCATATAAATTCTCTATTCATAACTTCCCATCTGATGCAGGATGAAATCCAAAATCCTTACAATGGATTGCAAGGCTTACTGTGACCTGCCTTTCTGTGTCCTCATCTGCTGCCATACGCCTCACTGTTCCTTCAGCCAAAAGTCTTTGAAGTTGCTATTCCAATTGCTTAGAATACTCTTTCCCAAAATATCTCCATGTCAATCTCCCTTAGTTCATTCAGGTCAAAACTTAGAGCTTCCCTAGGCAGAGGGCACGGCCTAGAGGAAGGGCTCTCCTTCACTGAGCAGTTGGAGAGCAGCAGCTGGACAGCAGCGAGCTTACTGCCAGGAACACCAGGTGCTGGGAAATAATTCCTTTACTTCTGAAGGGAGGACTGGGCAGCATATGACACGCACACAGCAGCCCGTGATAAGGAAGGTGAACAAGTAAACTGATTGTGACGCAATCACAGGGCGGATGGGAGTCGGGTCTTGTCATGTGAAAGAGGGAAGAAAGGACCAGGTCAGGGAGTCCTCGTGTGCAATCGCCCCCACTGCCTGCTGTGGGCAGGGCTCTGCGCAGCTGTCCTGGGTGTGGCCCTTTCCAGACTATGCGACCCCTGGCCAGGAGACAGAGAATGAAACAGTCACAAGCATCTGCGGTCCCAAGGGATGTGGTATCACAGGCTCATGTGGGGAGAACAGAGGGGTGCCTCTTCAAGCTGGTGGGGGGGGGACTGAGGAAGGCAACATCGTGGAGGCTTTCGGAGCTTTAAAAGAAGGGTAAGGTTTTGCTGGACAAAGCAGGAAAGACTAGAGGTCAAGGGATCAGGTGAAGGTAGTAGGTCAAGGGTCAGGTGTAGGTAGTACACCTGAGGTACACCTGAGTACACCCGAGATATAGAAACGGAGCCCTGGATCCAACACCCCAATCTCCTCTCATGCTTAAAGTCTGGAGTCCTGGTTACCCATGAATCCCTCAAAGGCCACACAATATGTTCATTCCAGTTACATCCTGAAAGAGGAAAGTGCTACCTCTCTGCCCACCAATTCCATCAGCTTCAGAGGGGTCACTTGCGGGAGTTCTTTTTTTTTTAAAGATTTATTTATTTATACCAGCACTGGGCACAGTCAGAAGCGTGGGAGGGTGAGAGAATTCACCAGAGCCAGAGTGGGGAGCAGAGCAGGCAGACTGACAAAGTACACTGCTGAGGGGAACAGCAGGCACGGCAGGAGAGGTCTGCAAGCTATGTGGGACCCTCGCCAGCAGCCGGGGATCGAACCGGCGCTGCAGAGGCTACGGGCAGCTTCGCAAACCAGTGCTCAACCGCTGCGCCACCGGGGAGGCCCACTTGTGGGAGTTCTATGTGACTTGTTCTATTTTAAAAACTGTAATGAGCCAGTAAATCCAATCACCCAAATTATAAAACTGCCGCTGGAATTAGGAGATAGATAGAGTGTGTTGTACATGGAGGACACCACACCTTCTGGAGCAGCATCAATAGGGCCGGCTGCTTTTAAAGTTGCAGACGAGAATCATGGATGAAACTCCACAGTAAATGTGCAGCCCTGTGCCCCTAACTGACCTCCCAAATCTTTGGCCAGAGCTCCTTACATGACAGCTGGTTCCCTGCTTCTTTAATTAATAGCAGCAGGAGCCACTGGCCAACCCAGTTGCTGTGTCAAGTGGCAGCTGTCGCCTAATTCCTACTACTGCAGAGAGGAACAACAGCAGTTGAGTCGGCCTGGAGTCTATTTTCCTGCTGCTCATGAATGGTAAGCTGAGAACTAAACCGTGGGCCTTATTGTTGGGGTTACAGAATGATTCACAGGCCCTGGCAGAGGTTGTTAGCCTTGGCTCTGCTAGAAAAAGGAAACACGTCGAAGGTTGTGATTTCAGAGTGACAAATAGTCACTTGAAACCATGGTTTCAGCTTGAGATTCCAACTTGGCTTTTTGTTTTCCTGCCAGTTAACCAATTTTGTTTGCCTGCCCTAATCAACCTGGCGAGAAACTTCCCGAATGCTTCTGAAATTGTTTTCCCCCCTCCTCCTTGCTCTATAGATGAATCCAGTAGATCTCTTTGTTCAATGCCAACCTCAGACTTTAGCTTAGGATGTGGGGGACATCTGATGACCAGAACAGAGACCCAGATGAGGATTGGCTGCCCACAGCAGTCACCACACCATGTGGCCTCCTGGAGTCAGACACTTGATGGGAAATGACTCAGAAATTAGGCCTGAAAGACATAACAAGCCCATATGGAAAATCATACAAAGTCGGATCTCAGGTTTCAAGAAACATAGAAGCAGGTGGAGGAAATAAGAGAACGAAACCCCAAAACTCTAACAATAAATGTTTATTGTTTATGCCAAATGCAATAGCATTTAGCTGTGGAGAGGGGCTTAGTTTTTCTCAATAGGGGGCCACTTGACCACAAATCCCTGGGTGTGGGCGGTGGGACTCTTTTATTCATAATTATGGGAATTCAACTGGTTCCTGCCTGACCTACAGGCTGTAGCAGAGACCTAGGCTTATGAACACTCCGTTGATATCTTTGCCTATATCAGCGTCTACCATAATGCTCTGTCTCAAGATGAAAGTTTGGTTGGATGGAACTTTACAGCATGACATTCAGTTTGAGAGAGTTTTGCAAACCACTAGGGAAGCAACATCCACTACAACTTGCCAGTCTTGCACAGAAGAGAGACCACAGCCAAGTCCCCAGCCTCCAACAGCCTCCTCTCAGAGGGAGCACATGTCCCTGCACTCACATTTCATTGACTCAAGTGAGTCACACACCAACCCTGTGTCATCAGCAGAAGGGAGTATAATCACTACTCGAGGAGGACAATATTTGGGAACAACATTTCACCATTCTCTGGGTTAATGCACCGATTTGGTAAAGGATACACATGGAGACTGAGGCAGGTGGGGACCCCTCACCCCAGCAAGGTCAGAAGCATCATCACCAGCCTGTGGCCATATGTGTTAGAGCCTGACAGCCCCACACCCAACCTTTTTCCCTTAGCCCGTGTATCCTGCTTGGAGTAGCAGGCACGTGTACTGTCCGGAGCAGGAGGGAGAAGCAACAATGAGCCTCATCTAGGAAAGTTTGAACTGTGTCTCCCCAATAAGATATACTGGAGTCCTAACACCCCCCCCCCAATATCTTAGAATGTTACTTTATTTGGAGAAAGGGTCTTTAAAGACATAATCAAACTAAAATGCAGTCATTTAGGTGGGTCCTAATCCAACATGACTTGTCCTTACAGAAAGGAGAAATTTGGACACAGATATAATGCAGAGGGAAGATAATAAGTTAGAGAGAAAAGATCTCCCAGCCAAGGAGGAAGTAAGGGAGCAGATCCCTCAGAGCTCTCAAGAGGAACCAGCCCCAGGACACCTTGATTTGCGGCTTGGTAATGGCAATTGTCTGCTATTTACACCTCCCAATTTGTAGTGCTTTGTTATGGAAACCCCAGTAAATGAATACAGGGAACATACCATTTCTTGGTAGAGACTACTGGATGCTATTTTGAAAGGGTTTCTGGAGTCACACCAGACTAGCAGCAAAGTGACCCGAGATTACCTGGCAATGTCTTCCATGAATATGGGGAGGGGAACAGTATTGAACTTGAAGTCAGCTAATCAGGAAATGCACCCAGGCTCCAGCACCTCCTGACTTGGTGATGACAGCAGGAGTCAAACAAACTTTTGACCTGGTGAGCTGATGGGCAGAGTTGCCAGGACCCCATTCCCGGGGGCTTGGCCAAGCATGAGGGCGGGGAATGGCAGACTACCATGGAATCTGCCTGGGTTTGGTCCCCAGCCTGATTGGTGAAGCAATCAGTCCTGCCCTCATAGAAGAGCACTAGCAAAAGTCAGTCAGTCTCAAACAAAATGATGGCTCCCTAATATTTTACAAGATATCAGCTTCCTTTTCAATAGCCTTTTTGCTGTTTGCTATATTAAGATGATATGGTCTACTCTTTCCAGCTACAGAGCATTATGAGATTCCTTTGCTGCTATCAGAACCTCTTAAGATTCAAAAGCCTTGCTAACCACAAAGTGTTTCTCAGAGCAAGTCTTAGATTATACCAGTGTATAAGAGAAAGCCTGAAATATTGATCGAAAAATCCAGAAGTGTGGGTGTAATAGTTGCTTTTGGCAGGCAAAGATCCCATTTATTTTTCCTTCCTGAGGCAGATTCAACAATAACATTTTGATGTCGGACTCTGTGGGTGTGTGTGATGTCTTAGCATGCTGGGGGCTCCATGCAGCACCATTCTAATCTGGAAGCTAGCTGACACTTTTGCTATCCATATTAGGTTGGACTCTTAGGAGACCATGAAGTGACTTCAGAGGCCAGAGAGAAACATGGAACACAATAATATGAAAAGATAATGAATCTATTGCTTTGTAAGAAACTACCCCCAAAGTAGTGGCATCAAACCATAACCATGTTATTTGCCCATGATTATGTGAGTCAGTAATTTGGGCTGGGCTCAGCAGGGTGATTCTTCTGTTCATGGGGTGGTGGGGCGGGGGGGGGGGGGGGCGGAATTTCTGTTGCTGCAGGCAGTTGGCAGGGTTGCCTGGAGACTGGTTGATGTGGGGGATCTCATGTGGGATGGCTCATCTGTTTCACAAGGTGGTTTTGTTCTCAAGGTGGTGGCAGAGTCCTCAGCAGCCACAGAGGCAAGCTTAAAAGGTAAGTGCTTTTCAGGCCTGCTTGCACCACATTTTCTAATGTCCCAGTGGCCAAAGCCAGGGTCAGTGTGTGGCATGTCCTGGGACTCTCAAAGGTAAAATTTGCTGACGGCTGGTAGAAGTTAAGTTCCAGAGTCAGTGAGATCTTTGCTATTTTCATTATCCTCTCATTTATACCTATAGGCAAGGAGGCCTGGGGAAACTCACATTATTGACCTTAAACAAATCCCTTAATCCCTGAGACTCCGTTTCCCATTTGGAAAACTCACCCCAGTAGGGTTATAGCAAAGATCACATGAGTCCATAGCCTTTTGCCTGCACATAAGTGGGCGCCCTTCTATCCACCAGGACAAGATGTGAGGAGAACTTTAAACTGGTAACTGGGCTGCTAAAGAATTTTTTCAAATTCATGAGACCTTTCGGATCCAGATGCATCCAGTTAGTTTCTGTCTCTGTCTCTATCTCTCTCCCCAAGATTGACAGGGATCAAACAGATTTTGTACTTGTTTCCCACGTCTACTTTATCTGTTGTCTTAATCTATCTCAAAGGCAACTTGTTCTTTCCTGCTGCTAAAGGGTCAATCTAGCCCACAAGACATCTCCTCCATAAAGTGTTTGATGGATCATTCCCAAGTTGATCGCTGCTCATCCATCCATCAACTATTCCCCAGTCCTTTTTATGTGTCTGGCATGGCATAGGACCTGGCGACACCAAGATGAATGAAGCTACATAGTTTTTTATCTTCTAGGAGCTCACAGATGAATGAACAGGAAGACGCCCTTGCATTGTGTGCTGAGATAGAAAAATGTGCATTCAGTCAACAAACATGTAATGGTTCCTTCACTTTCTGTTATTTTATGTGTCTTCTGCTGGTGTGAAATACAAAAATGAATAAGATGCCTTTTCTATTTTTAATAGGTGTCCAGTGAGGGCATCAGACAAGTCAACAGTCACAACTGAGGATCACTGTAGTGGGCTTGAGCTCACATGATGCCAGGGCATGCACCTGCCAGCCTGCAGCATCTGGGGAAATTTCCCGTGGAATTCATAGCAATGAAGGAAAATATAGGAGATGGATTACAGGCAGAGAGAGTAACGTGGACACAGGCAAAGTGGCTTGGGGGAGCATGGCACCTTGGAGCAGTAGCTCAGCTTGTCCAGTCCACAGAGAGAGGCGTGTGCATGGGGCTGGGAACAAAATCTGGAGAGGAAGGCAGCGGCCAGAGCACAGGGTGGGGGCACTGTTCATGTGTTTAGCAGGGAAGAGGTCTGATCAGATGTGCCTCTTAGAAAAATCACTCCAGCCTGAGTGGGTAGATTGGCACATACAAGGGACAGACGGTGTGTGTGCCACGGGAGGGCCACGGCAGAGAGATGGGAGATTGACTAATAATTCATTTCAAACAGGAAGTGTTTGAACAGGGATTCAGTGAAGTGGGGTTGAATTAAGTGAGTCTATTGGGGATAGAGAGAAGGGAGAACATTGGGGAGCTACAAAGGAGTGGCAGGGAATGAACTGTGTCGTTCCATAAAAAATATTCACTTCTTGAAGTCTTAGTCCCAGTACCACAGAATAAGGCCATATTTAGAAAGAGTGGCTTTAAAGATATGAGTTAAAGATCATTAGGGTCATTAGATCCTGAAGCTAACAGGTCATCCTAATCCAGTATGATTGTGTCTTTAGGAGAAATGGCGATCTGGACACAGAGAGGCAGAGGGAAGACCACGTGGGGACCAGGGAGATGACAGCCAGGGACAAGCCAAGGAGAGATGCTCAGAAGAAACCAGCCCTGTCGGACCCCTCATCTTAACTTCCAGACTCTAGAATGATGAGGAAATACATTTCTGTTGTTGAAGCCGCTCAGTCAGGCTATTTGGTGAGGACAACTTGAAGCAGCTAATAAAAAGACAAGGCATCGGGAGGGGGCAGGAGTGTGGAGTGAAAGGAGCAGAGAGCACAGAGGGTTGCAGCCTTGGCTCCTGCAGCCTCTCCCAGGAGGCTGCCCTTGCTCACTGGCCCCCACTGGGGGTGCCTGCATGGGTTGTCCCGGTGTTTCCTGCAGGGCCCTCCTGAGCTGTGGCGATGGCTGTGACACAAGGAGGGAAACTCTGCTCTGGGGGGTGGTGGTGTGGAACGGCAGCTCTGAGGAGTGTGAGATGGGTCGTGCAGCCCCCCTCACGCTCTCCCTGAAATGAAACTGCAGGAGATAGGCGCACAGCTGCAAGGTCTCAGGGGCCCAAGTGAGTGCCCTCTTGAGTGCACACTCAGCGCCTCTGTCACCTCAGCTGTGGCCTCTCTGAGGCCCCTCGGCGTGAATCTCCGTCAGGAGAGACCCCTCCGGTGGTGACCAGGGCTCAGCGTGAGCACCAGCTGCCCAGAGGTGGGGGCTCAGCACCCGGACCCCAGGCCTCCCTGGTCAGCCCTGCCCTGTGAGCTGTTGCAGTCCTCTCTCCTGTGGAGATTACATCTCCCTCCCTGGCCCTCCCTTCCATGGGGGAAACTGCGTGCCGTGTGGAGCAGCAAGCCCAGGTCCAGGCTTCAGAAAGGCGCTGGCTGCTGGGAGCAGGCACCTCTGCACGCCTGCAGGGCGTCTGCAGGGAGCACGTTTCCTCATTCCTGAGCAGCCGCACACACAGTCTGCAGGCAGCACTCCCGCGGCCCCGGCTATTTAAGGCTGGTGCACGGAGCCGGCTGGGAGTCACAGCACCCGGAGCGCAGGTCCACGCACCCAGCACCCTGCACCGCAGAAGGGACCCTCCACTCGCCATGGCTTCCCTGGGACAGATCATCTTCTGGAGGTAGTGCATTCCTCTCTATCCTCACAGGCCATGGGACAGCATGGGGCTTCAGTGGGTGCTGAGGACTGTGGGGCAGCCCAGTAGGTCCCCACCTGCTCTGACCTGGCACTGGGTTGTCTGGAGCCAGGCCAGACAAAGGCCTAGCTGGATTTGACTTAACACCACAGCCCGGGCCCTATGGACGCCTGTTCAGGAGCAGGTTGTTTTCTGGTTGGTGGTCTGCCCTGGAGGCTTGGCACCTGCCTGGGCAGCTCTGGACCCAGGAGTGTGTGTACTAGGGAGAGGTTCTCCCCATGGAAGCTCCATGACACAGGAGCAGGATGGCCTGGGGCTGCTTGGAGGGACAGAAGGGAGCCAGTGGCACAGATCCCGCCCGGGAGGAAGGGACAGGCCTGGCCGCGCCCTTGGTAGTGCTCAGTGGTCCACTCCACCCTCCATCCACCCTTCAACTGGAGGATGGGAGCCCTGGCTTTTCTGGGGACTCCTTGGAGAGGAGACCCCCTCCCCCCCCTCCAAGGCTGCTGCTGAGTAAACAGACCTTGGCTGAAGGCTAGAGCCGGCCCCACCCTGGGAGCTGCAATGGGGGTGGGGAAAGACACAGAACCCCAGGCGAAGGGGCGCGTGGACAGCATAGAAGCTGACGTGCAGATGGCTGGGGAGCCGCGAGGGTGGGTGCTCGGAAAGGAGGAGCAGGAGGTCTTGGGGAGAGGCTACCTCCAGAGATGAACAGAGAAGGCCCCAGCCCTGCCCTTGCGGCTCTCATTTACCCACTTCTGCTGGGCTCTTTCCCGCTCGAACATCACTTACCTTTCTAGAATCAAAGAGGCAGAAAGTGAAAGAAGGGTTTGCCTGAGAGTCGGTGATTCAACATGGACACGCTTCATGTGGGTGCTTTGGGATGTGTGGGTTGGTCTGGGGCTGTGTGAAGGACTGACCCTTCCGGGCCGGCTGTCCTTCTCAGCGAAGGAAGAGGAATGGAAACCTCAAAGTGATGGTGTAAAGAGGATGTTGTGTCCCAAGGCAGCCTAGAAAATCCTTGTCTGAAATCACCAGTCCTGCAGCAGGGTGGGCGGGGCTCTGTGTGATGGGCAGGAGCTGCTGGGCAGCACCCCAGCAAGGAGACTCTACTCCCCTGGGAAGCAGAGTGGCGGAGCCTTCTGTTTGGACTTCTTTGGCCCTGTCCCCATGTCCCAAGAAGCACCTATATCAGAGGAACTGGCGTTTTTCCAGCACCTTCTATCCTCATGCCCTAGGCTAGGTGTCTTACAGTAGCCTGCTGTGATCCTCACCATCTCCTGTGAGGGTTCATTATCATCTCTGGGAAGTTAAGTCATGTGTTCCAGGACACACAGCCTTTAAGAAACAGAGCAGCATTTAAACCTGCTCACCCTGGCGCTGAAATCCCAAGCTCTTTCTCCTGTGCCTTCCCAGCTCCTCCGCCCCCCACTTCTCATGCCTCCTTCCATAGGTTGAAACCCTCCTCCTGCAACAAGTGACTCTGTTGTTGCAAGGACTGCAGTGTGGGCTTTCTAATAATACATCACAACCAGCCTGACTGGTTTTGCAGGAGGATTAGCAGGAGGTGGGTGTTCAAAATGCGGATCCCCCACCCTTTAGAGACCCACTAGAATTCACAGAAGCTCCTCCTGCTGGCCCAGCAGATCTCTAGCTGTTCATGCTTTGCAGTGACAAAGGTAGTGAGGAGCTACAAACTTGACCTCTGCACACATCTTTGTGCAAAGAGGCCACCAAAAGGAGGGTCAGTGTGTACACCTGGGAGAGCCTTTCTGGGGAGGCACCCGGAGCCTGTGTCTACTCTTGGCCCTAACCCATCCCTCCTCTTTGCCATAATTACCCTAATTCACAACAATACCTTTCCTGAGGTGATTCTACTTTGGTGATGGGGGAGGAGCTCAACCTCTGCTAACCCAGCAGGTTATTCTCTTAAATAATGACCAGAGAACTTATTGCCATCAAACCTCACACTCAAATGCATGCATCTCAGGGGTGGAATTCTGGTGTGCGGTTTCTACATGCCTGGCTTCCTAGGCAGACTTAGTGTGTGCTCAGAACTCCCTTACCTCTTCCCATCAGCCTGTGTCCTTGGTCCTTGGCTGCAACTTTCACCCATAGAACATTCATTAAGGATCTGCTAGGAAGCCAAGGATGGAAGAATCAGGATGCCTGATCTGAAGGGTTATGTTCTGGACACAGTGTTCACTGAGCACCTACTCCGTGCTGGGTACAGTATGAGGCCCTGGGGCAAAGGCGGCTAAGAACCGACTAACAGCCCAATTATATGCTGACAGAGGAGAAAAATTCCCCCAAGGATAATTTTAATGCACCATTCATAAGTCCCGAGATAATAAGGACAGAAGCAACAGGAGCACTTTCCTAACTTGAGGCTTTAGGGAGGGTTTCCTTAGTCAGGCGGTGGACGAGCTGTCCAGAAGGGTAAGTTAGCATGATCCAGGTGAAAGAGGGTGGGAACAGACACTCCAGGCAGAAAGAATGGAATGACATGGCATAGAATAGAACAGAGTAGAAACGTTGGAACAGAACAGAAAGGAATAGAAGCTGTGAGCTCTCAAGGGGGGCTGGGAAGTTCCAGGCTGTGCACCAGCAGAGCATGGAGGGTGAGGCAGGAGAGCTGAGATGAGGCTGGAGAGGCTGAGCCAGTTCGTACTGGGCCTGTGTACAAGACTCAGAGCTGGGAGTTTGTGGTCGGGGATGAGGAACCATGGAAGGCTCTCAGCAGAGGTGTCTTGGTGTGGGTCGCTCCAGAAGCAGTGAGGAGGACAGATTTGAGGAGCGTGAGCGTGGAGGCCAGGAGAAGGGTAGGGGAACCGCTGTTGTCAGACGTGTAAGGAATGATAAGGACCTGGAGTAGAAATGATAACAGGGATCCAGAGGTGGAAATCCATCTAAGAAACATGGGTGATATTTACTAAATGAATGAAGGGACAGGCAGATGCAAAGGAATAGGAGCAGATGAGGTTACGGGAAGAGTCTGGAATGAGTTGGGGAAGAGGAAAGAGGACAGTTTCTTTTGGCACATATTGAGGTTCAGGTTTCCCTGGATCTCCAGGTGGCCATGCTCAGCGGGCAACAGCAGACCGGAGAGGCTGAGACATCAGTCTGAGAATCAAAACTAGCGGGCAGGGAATGGTCACCTGGGGTGTCTTCGCACAAGAGCTCAGAGAGAGAGGAGCAAGAGGCCAGGGAGGAGAAGCTGAAGGAACCAGCATTTACGGGACAGCAGAGAGAGATGAATCAAAGAGCTGGGGTACGTGGTGGGAGAGGGCAGCACCGGGCAGAGCTCAGGAGGAGGAGTCTCAGGGACACGTAAGCGGGATCCATGGAACATGCAGAGTGGACAGGGGCCGTCCAGGCTGTCCAGGCCTGGTGCTGACAGGGAGGTCCAGACAAGAATACAGCCTACTCAGCATTTAAGCAGAGCCTTGTGGTTTTGCTCAGAAAGTGGGGAGGACTGGCTCCCCAAGCAGTCCCTGCACCCCAATGAAGTCAAGAAGGGGGCAACATCTCTAAGTCTAGGCTGAAGAAGGGCTGAGGGGTGCCCTGAGCATGCCATGAGCGAGAACATCAAATAGCTTGACATGTGGTAGCTCTCCTTCCACAGAGCAGAGCCGCGAGCTGCACAGAAGGCCCAGGTGGCATGGATTTCGAATGAGTATCCTGCCTTTTCCCTCCCCCCGGTTTCTTTATCCCATTCTGTCTTCCATCTGAAGCGAGCTCTTTGGAGCATTTAAGATTGGGGAAGCCACCAACAACTGTAAGATTGATGAGGTCATGTAGAGGAAGGAAGCTACCAGGTGGAGAAGGAGCAGAAATCTTCTTACCAGGGCAAAGTGGATGAACCAGAGAACTAGAAGCCAGCACATCTGAGGCCACAGGACTCTTGGCCCAGGCCCAAGCGCAGGAATCTTGGTTTCCCACTGCACCTGAGTTTTGAAGCTGGAGCCTGACTCAGACATACCAGACCTCCATGGCCAGACAAAACAGCAGTTGACACAATGCAAGTTTTCCTGGTGAGAAAATCTTAATGCCAAAGGCCTGGCCTGGGAAGATCACAGTGCAGGCCATGTTGACACTTAAACCCCAATGGGATATGAAAAGATGAGGCTATAAAAATCTGAGGCTCCAGGACTTCAGAGCCCATCCCCATGAACAGGAGGGGGAGCAGGAAAGTGAGGTTACAGAGGAGAGGCTTGTGTTCCTCTCCCCAGCAGGGCTGGGTTATCTTCTGCGCAGAGGTGCAAATTCTCTCTCCACCATTGACCATCCTCTGCAAGCCTCAGAGTCCCTTTCCACAGAATGGGCTGATAGTAGACCTTAACTCCCAGGGCTGTGTGGATGGCAACGTCAGCTACTGCCACAGCTGTTCCTTTCATTTCCCTCTACAATGCCAGAAGCCTGGCTGAGCCCATGAGAATTTGTTAACCTCCACCTGACGACCCACAGGTTCTCCTGTCCCAGAAACAGAAGTTCCAGTGAGGGTATACTTGAAGTGCAACTGGGGCCTCAAACAGTTAACTCTAACAACTCTGGAAAATATTCACCGAGTTTTGAATAGATCATTTGATCATTATTTGAAACAAAAAATCAAGTCCACCCTACCTTTTGTTGTCATGAGTCTGAGACACAACCCTAACATTTAGATGAAATGTCTGACCCTCCAGTGTCAAACATTAAGGTGAGTGAGGCAAGTTTGGGGGGCCTTTCTGTGTACAAGCTCACAGTCTAGAGCTTTCTAATGAGGGGCTGCTGACATGGGGAGCCACAGCCTTCAGAGGGCAAGAGGCATATGGGCCATAACCCAGCAAGGGTGTGGGCTATTGGCTAAGCTGCCCCATGCTGCTCACAATATCCAGGTCACAGACGCAAATATCAAGGCAGGAGGACATGGTCAGTGTCTCCCAGCGATGGCAGGAACCAACGAGTTCTTACTTAGACTTTGTTAGCAAATTATCTCTCATCAACTCTGCTTCATCTCCTCCCACTCATAGCAGCTGGATGAGAATCCAACTCATGACCAGCAAAACTCACCGCATTGGGGGCCAGTGATGGCCAGGGCAGAAGAGTTTCTAGCCAGCAAGGAGGGAGCTCTCCCCAGGACAGGCTGGCCAGTGGACCAGCAGCTTCTCACCAGTGTTGGCTCAGCCACTCTACATCAGCAGAAACTAGAGAGGATGACTCCCTTGCGGAGCTTGAAAGGACGCTCTAAAGTCAGCCCACTCCCTCATGTTATCACAGGGTAATAAAAATAAATAGATTTGCATACAGATCATCTAGTGAAAAAAATGGGTAGAACAGGGCTCTTACAATGAACTATATTGCCCGGTGACCCTCGCTTAAAATCAGTGCTGGACCCCAACAGACCAGGCTTTGCCCAAGTATCAAGGATCCCTAAATCGGAGAGACCAAAGCTTCATCCATATTTACCTTTGACATATGAAGGGAAGATATGGACTCTAGAGCTGGTCTGCTTTTTGGCAGGGAGATCTCAAGTAAGCCACTTAATGCCGCTGAGTCTTCAATTCCTTCTCCTCATGCTGGGGGGTTAGAAACAGGACCGACCGCAGAAGGTTGTGGTGAAGCTGCGTTGACAGACATAGAGACCATCGTGCTGCGCCTGGCATGGGGTCAGCCTGCTGTGTGTTAGCCCGTTGTTTTTACAAAATAACATAGTGACTTGGAGGGAGAGGGAGGACGGTAAGACCAATCAGGCTTAAGAAAACTCTGCCCACATTCTTTGGGGCTTTCAGGGGACTCATGCTAGTCCCAGTGGTGCGAGATTCAGGAAAATCCTTGGCTCCCTGACCAGCAGCAGCAGCACCTGGGCCTGTTAGAAAGGCAAATTCTGGGGCCACCAGAGGGTTGAGCGCAGCGCTGTGAAGCTGTCCGCTGCCTCTGCAGTGCTGGTTCGATTCCCGGCCGGCCAGGGAGATACCCACATGGCACAGCAGACCTCCCTTGTCTTGCCCGCTGCTCCCCTCAGCAGTGCGTTTCATCAGTCTGCCTGTTCTGTTCCCCACTCTGTCTCTGGTGAATCCACTCGCCCTCCCACGCCTCTGGCCTACTCCCAAGCTATTGTATAAATAAAAAATAAATCTTAAAAAAAAAAAAAAGTCAAATTCTCAGACCTACTGAATACAGACGGGCTGAACACGGCAGTGTTTAAGCAAGACCTCCAGGTGATTCAGATGTTGCCGAGTTCTAGAAGCATTGCCCAGTAAACCCTTATTTAGTACTGTCCGCAGATTCTTAGAAACTGTGACTTTAAGCGAAGTGAATGTCTAGCAAACCAGGTCCTCAAATAACCCTGTTTCAGCTGATGGTGGCTGGGATTTGGTCTCATTAACGTCCCAACGAAATAACTGAGACGAGGCTGCCCGAGGACCCGCCCTCGGAGCTTGGGGAAGCACAAGGATTTAATCTAGAGAGAGAGAAATTTCATCTCCGGTCATTTCTCATTTCTCATTCCACATCAAACGTTGACAGAGAGACAGACGGGCTTTGATGAAAACAAAGGGAAAAACGTGAAGTGTCTGCAGGTAGGAGACCCAGGATCTATTTCTCTTTCTATTCACTTTCCACAGCCCCCAGCCATGGGCCTGACACTTCAGATACGCGGTGTCATCACCTCATGACACCTTGCAGCGTCTTTGGTCACAGGGGAAGGCGCAGATAGTTTGTACTTTCTTATTCTGCAGATTTAGAATCAAACATCCCATAGACTAAAAGCCATAAACGAAGTGAGAAAACCACCGTGGCAGGCATGTGTGCTGGCTTCTCTCTTGCAGCTGCTCCTCTTGGTTCTTCATTGTGAACCTTCCCTGGCCTTGGACCAACTCCAGAGTCCATATTTTCCCTTCATATGTCAATGGTAAATATGGATAAAGCTTTGGCCTATCCGATTTAGGGATCCTTGATATTTGGGTAAAGCCTGGTCTTCCCTTTTTCTTGCACTAATGCCCCCGCCCCAGCTTCCCACTCCGCGCTCAAAAGATGAACTTACTTTATCCTTGACTGAGAAAACAGGATCCCGCGGACAGGGACGCCTTCATCTTTCCACTGCCACAGCTACCCGCTGTGCTCCTCTGTGCCCTCTTGCTCTGCCTCCCCTTCTGGAACAACCCCCTGCGCCCTGGATCCGACCCACCGCGCCTGCTCCGGGACCACCTCCAGCAGCATCTGTCCCTTGCTGTCCCTTTACTGGTCCTTCCCAGCTTGCAAATCCCCCCCACCCCCCACCCCCAACCCTGTCAGAGGCTCCTCTCAGGCTGGAGACCTCCCCAGCCCCCACCCCACCTTCCTTTCCCCTCTCAGCATCTGCAGGTGCTGGTTGGCCAGGGGTGCAGGGGGAGAGCCCGAGGGGGCTCCCAGCACAGACTGGAGCCAGGAAACGCTTACAAGAGAATCACTTTAATATGCAAGGAGGATTCTGTGAAGGTCCCAGTTTTCCACCCTGAAGGCAAATACAACTGCAAAGAGGTGACTTGCATGATGGTAGCTTGCATTAGCATTTCCAGGTGGTGTCAGATTACCTGAAATTCCTGGGGGCTTCCGGGAGCTGCTCACCTGGGGTCTCCAAAAGTGCAGCAGGTCTTTCTCATTGTCTGGGATAACTTGTGAACAGCCTGTTGAGTTATAGAAAACATGTTTGCTCATTGTTAAATAAACAAAACCCACATTATGTACAGTTTCTGGCACACACTCATTGTGCCCTGAGACTCACTGTGACCGCTCTACTGTAAGAGCAAGCCACTGACCCAGGACACTGATGGAGTGAACAGCTTCCTGGGAACATGGGATTGAAAGGTGCCTCTTAGCCATCCATCTAACAGAAAGGGATCCTCCTGCATAAAAGGTGGGTGACTGTAGAACTTGCATTATCAGATTGTCAGAATTACATAGGTTAATACATAAAGTTGCTGGGCATTTATGGCAAGCCTCCTTTCTAGTATTCTTCTCTCTTCTACCTAATTCGTTGGGTGTGTCCCTACTATACCAAGATAGTGACCTCCATGCAGCCAAATGCAGTGTTGTCACCTCTGGTCTCTCTGACATGACTTCACAGCAGCATTCAGCACGGATGGCACCCTGCCACCTTCCTGCCACCTTCCTGACACTGGGCTCTCCTGACCCCCCTGGGGAGCTGGAGCTGGCTCTGCACCTGGCCCTGTGGTAGCCACCTGTCTCCTCTGCCCCCCTCAAGGGAACCCCCAGGTTCCATGCTCCAGGGAACCCAGCGTGCTAGGAGGACACTTGCTTTCATTCACTTTCTGTTTTAATGATTGGCTCTATCCTTGCAGTAAAGTGTCAGGATCCAGGAACAGAGTGTATAGGGACAAGTGTCATTTAAAGTGTTTGTCATAAAGTTTGGAGTCGGGACAAAGTCCTGCAGCGCATGAAAGCATAAATCATGTCCTGGCAAGGGCCAGCTGGGGAGGGGCTTCTTCCAGACCCCAAAAGAGCCCTGAATGTAGGTCTTCAAGCCTCGTATAAAGTTCCCAGACATCCCGGTGGGAGCCATGTAGGGTTGAGCAAGGAATTACTCCCGTCCCAAAGACAATGGTCTTTGGTTCCAGCTTCTGCCTGTCTAGGGAAACTGCTTCCATTCTCTTCCTTCTGTCTTCTATTTTTTTAAGAGAAGCCAAGTTTAGTGATTACCTCCCTAGGCAGTTAAGAGAGAAGAAGCCAGGTCGATGGGAAAATCATAGCATCATTCTAGTGCCCCGAAGTCAGAGGGTCTTTGTCCAAAGGTCTTAGTGTTGGGCAGTGGCACTTTAGCCCCAGCAGTCAACTTTTCAAGGCCCTGCTGTGGCCACTGGACCCCACTCTCTCACTGTTTTCCTTCAGAGGGTCCTCTGCCTCCTGGGAACTCACCCATATGAGCCACTTAGGACAGCGGGCAAGGGAAGTTGGGGACAGGCTCGCAGGTTGCTGCTGACCCAGCACCCAGTAACATGGCTAATTTGGGAGCAATCAGAGGGAGAGGAAGTAGGACTCCAGAATGTTCCTCACACAGAGGGATGCCCTGTCCCACCCTGGGGACAAGTGTGCTTGTCAGTTACCCCCCATGAAGCTGCTGCTATGGCATCATTCCTGCAGGCCAGGCTCTGCCTAAAAGCCCTGGCAGAAGAATTCCTCGCAGTGCCAACCTCACCCTCAACCAACAGCTAAAACTGCATGGACACAGCTTTGTAAGTGAGAGCTAGATTCCCAAGTTAGCCCACAAGTCTCTGCTCCATGCTGTAGCTGTAACTGGAGTCACAGGGATGTTTTGTGCTACTTTACCTTCCATGTAAGTGCACAGCCTTTCTGAGCCATTGGGACTCAACAAGTTCTAAAGACCTTGCTGAGAAAGCTAACCATCATTTATTGATAGTGTTGCTGTAGGCCCTGTCCAAAGCTTCAAATAACCACCTTCAATGGAGGCTTTGGAAAGTAGCCATGGGTGCTGGGAAGACTGGTAGATTTGGGGACCTCTATGGGTGGGCTAGCCCTTTATCTGGATGGGGAAGCAGAAGAGCCTTTCAAGGTCATTGGGGTAGCCAAGACATAATGTACCATGCTCCTGGCTAGAAGGTCATCTTCTCTTTGATACTACAGTCCCCTCTCACATTCTGCTTCTTCTCCTGCAGTTTTATGTATTAAAACTAGGTGTTTTAAATCAATTTTTATAGCTAAAAAAGTTTCTTACACCTTCATACCACAATGGTTGGAACTGTGTATAGTAATGTGCATTTCTGAAATTTCACTAGCAGGGAAATGCCTTAATAGGCACCCCCCCTTCCTAGAAACTCAGTCCCAAGGCATGGAGGGAGTCCTCTCTTGGCCTGCCTCCATTTTGCTGGCCCCATCATCCTGTTACCTTGTGTAACAGGGTGGTCCCCAGGAAAGGGGGAGGTTCCCTGCCCCACCCAAGGGAGGGTGGAGCTGAGCAGGAAGAGGAGAAGCTGCAGAAGAGACTGAGGAAGGAAGCAGGATGGAGCCAGGAGACCTGGAGGAGGCGCATGGAGCCTAGAGACACGTGAAGAAACTGCGCTTGTCTTTTGGTCGTGGACGGGGTGACACAGATGTGGGTGAGACCCGTGGGGAGGTGACAATGGCAGCTTTTATCTGGATGTTGATTTTGCTCTTTTCCTTCTGGGCTTGTCTGTTTTTTTCTGGCCCTTTTTTGTGGGTCCCCACTGGAAGATGCTTTAGACTTGTGGCAGGCTTTGGGGCCTTGCTCTGGGCCAATCCCATTTGGATGGACTTTTACCCACGAGGGGACGGGTCACTTTGGGTGCTTCTTTTAGAAACTAGACTCTTTGCCTTACCTGTATTGTTTCCTAGTTTTATTAAAGTTCCTTCCCATTAAAGTCTCCTATGTTTTGTGTTGATGCGGCGGATGGCAGAACCCATTTACAATAGGCAGGTTTGCGGGGTTTGGGCTGCCCCTCTTCCTCCCTGTCCTATAACACTTGGAGCACCTTATTTTCAAATAAGCAAGGAAGACAATGAGGGCAGGAAGCCAGTGGATATTGGCAGAACTCTGCTACCCCATGGTGCCCTTACTCACACATCCATTTCCATGATTTTCTAATCAGATCCATGATTACAGCTGTTTACTATAATATATGCACAGGAATCTAAAATAGTCTAGATCGCTCTGGCTTCAATACCTAGACCCTTTTCTAATTTAGAAGAAGTGTTATTTTATTTTCAATACAAGACGAAGTATTTGGGGTAGCTGGGAAAGTCGGGGTGTCTGGGCTAGTGGGAAGATGGTCTCATGAGGCAAATCACCTTGGGCCCAAGGGCTTGGTAGCTGCACGTTGCCAAGAGCCAGGGAGCCAGGCTGCCCAGGAATCTCAGTGCCAAGACCCAGATGCCAAGTCCCACTGCCTTTCTTTATAAGCCAGTAGAATTAAGAGTTCAGGGAGAGGAGCACAGGGATGAGGAAGAGGTGCTTGGATAAAACAAAGCTGTCAAGATCATGGCTAAGTGAGGGTACCAGGCCTTTTTTCTTTAAAGAGACTTGCCAAAACCTCTGTGCTAAGTCATAGAAGACCAAATCTCACAAAACTTTGGAACAAAACCCAAACTTCAAGAACAGCTAAATCTGGCTATTTTCTCATATTCCCAAGTTGACATTTTCCCACAGACAAATTGTTATAGAGCAACCCCGATATTTAACAGGTTCCTGGCTGTGGGTCCTCACCCGCGCGCTTTAAAGGGACTTATGAATACTCTACTACAGACACACACAAAAGGTTCATAAAAGGTTTATTCACAAGGGAAAAGGAAATAAGGAAAATGGACAACTCAGGGAGAAAATAGGGAAATAAAGTCTTTAATGCGTCCTACCCGATCCGACGACCTGGAAACCCAAAGTCACTCTCAGAGCTGACCGGACGCTGCGAGCTGGCTGAGAGCCCAAAAATGGAGAGCCCCCCAAAGCCCACGTGTCTGCCTTTTGTATCCACCTGGCTGCTTAACCCCACCCTCAGGTCCCAGCCACCTTCCCTTGGGTGGTGATGGGATTTGGAGTTCCCAGTGTCTTTGGTTTTGACCTGGGGTGGGGGTGGAGTCCACAAAGCCTATATGGAATTTGCTTTGGGACATCCTTTTCCCCCTAACAATTTGACAGATTAGCAAATAACTATAGTTTCACAGCAACTGACCCCACATGTTCTGTTCATTCTAATAAATACGTATCTGAATGTAAAGGCTAATTTTTCCAGCAGAAAACATGGGGCTTGCGGGAGAATCTCTTTAATACTTGTGGAGGATTCTGTGAAGTTCCCAGTTTTCCACCCTAAAGGCAAATACAATTGCAAAGAGGTGACTTGCAAGATGGTAGCTTGCATTAGCATTTCTGGGTGGTGTCAGACTGTGGTGTCAAATTACCTGAAATTCCTGGGGGCTTCTGGTGCTGCTCACTTGGGGTCTCCAAAAGTGCAGCAGGTCTCTCATCATTGTCTGGGGTAACTTGTGAACAGCCTGTTGAGTTACAGAAAACATGTTTGCTCACTTAAATGAACAAAACCCACGTCCATCTATCAGAAAGTTAGGTCAAACCTAAAGAAAACAAAGCAATGTTTTCTTTTTAAAATCTATTTCCCTTGTTTTGTGGGATTAATGCAGAAAATCACAGAAGAAAAAAATATATATCGGAATCTAAATCATCCCTAATTCAGAGATAACCACCACTCATTCATTTATCCTATTGCTTTCCTTCTGTGTAGATATTCAATAATGGTATCATACTGTACACACCATTCTAGTAATAATTTCCATTGGTTTAGTGAATATTCCTCACATAATTATCCTTCTCTGATGGATTTTCTACAATGCTCTAGTATTGTCTCTAGTAATAAACCCTAATTCGCTCACTCAGCTCCCTGCTGGGGGGCATGTAGGTGCTTGCATTTATTTGCTCGCAATTATGATGTTGATTTTAATCAACACGATAGTTAACATCCTTGGGAAGGCGTGCTGCTTTAGAATGAGTTCCTAGATGAAGAATTACTGGATCAAACCTTGCTGTGTACATCATAAACCTGATGTCTGTGGTCAAACTGTCCCCTCTGCTCACCCTAAACTTTGCACCAACCCACACTCTTTGGCACCATCTAGGCTCCACGAAGTAATCATTGCTGCTTACCCAGCAGGAACCCCTACCAATATTTTGAAAAAGAAAAGAGCAAATTTTGTACCTAACATTCTCGTTTTTCCCATTTGTGACATTCTCAAGTCCTAGCCTCCTCCTTAATTTACCATGCAACCCTACTGTCAGTAAAGTGACTGAAACACTTGTTTCTACCCAGGTGTCAATTACTAATGAGAGAAAATATGACACTACATATTTTAATCAGGAACAAAGCCAAAGGAACAGATTTCTTATTTATAGCTAAAGATGAGAGTGACTGTGGGGTGAGGAAAATGCCAGAAATGGTAAAATACAGGCCAGTTGTTCCTAAAGCCATCCTTGACCAGGTCTCCCTTGATGACATAACAGAGAAAACCAGTTAAATGTCCACACTTTCTTCTTCCTCTCTCCACCTCTATCAAGGAAAACCTCAGTGTTTTCTGCCAGGTCTTCCCTGCTCCAACTCACAATTACAAGTTCTATGGAGGAGACCCTCAGAGGAGACGAGAAGGTATAAGAGAAAGGAGAGAGGAAAGGACATTTGCAGATGAGAGAGAAGAACGCAGATTTGAAAATATGAGAGAAAAGAGACTAGAGGGTGGATTTCAGAGTTTGGAACGGGGGCGGGGCGCAAATATGAAGGATAGAAATTGAAAATGAAGAATTATTTTTTTTTTTTTTAAGAGAGGTTTTTCTGTGCCTTATCCATGCAGTGCCTTTGGGTATTTTCCTAGATATCCACTGGACTCAGTTAAACTCTTCTATTAGATTTCCATTTCTTTGACTATGACATGATCAAAAATTGGACTACAGGACATTTGGGCTTTCTATAGGTTACAACAAGGTCATGTCTTTGGAGCCAGACACTACTTCCATGCAATAGTTAAGAACTAATTTCTAAATATTTATTCATATTTAGTGGGTAATTGTATATGTTCACACAAAATCTGCCCCAAAGTGTAAATTAAGGAGACATAACCCTGAAATAAAAATATGAGCTGCCATTCAGCCGGGCTGTCTCTGGAGGCATTTCAGTTCAGCGGAAGAAGCATAAGTTCCAAAATCACATCAGCTCACTACAGCATTTATCAAATCCCTCAGATGAGTCAGGCACTATGTCTGACACTTAGGGGGATAAATATGACAGATATATTGATCCAACAGGACCAGTAGATTATAACCAAAGCCAAATTTTATTTCTATCTCCCTCTGACCTTTTAAAGTGAATTCTGTAGAAAATGATAAGATGAAGCCTGTGATGAAAACGTGGTCTCCCCTTTAGCTGGGTGATGTCCCCCCCGTCCCTGGCTGCCCCTGGATGCTCAGGCCCCTCTTCCAGGCATCCCAATTGGTGAGACTCAGGGAGGCCCCAGGATACACAGAACAAGCTCCCTTGTACCTGGATCCCCTGACTCATAGAAAAGTGGTGACCTCCAAATAAAACTCTGCTCTCTTTCCTCTTCTCATCCCTCTCCCTCCTGTACTAGACCACACTACCCAAGTACAATAAGTCCAGGGTATGCCTGCCACACTCCAACTTCCTGCTTTGTATTTGTGCATTGGGGAGGAGGGCGAAGCATGGCTCCAAAGCACAGAAAAACATTTTTTCCAAAGACATACCTTCACAGATCTCTCCTCACCCTGAGTCCTGTTTGTTATCCTTCATCTGATGGAAATGGACAAGATTTATGGGGCTGGCTGTCAAAGACCTTGCTGAACTCTGCAGGGGGTGCAGTATCTCACTTTGGTATGGTGGAACTGGCTGAAACTTTCCATGTAACACCTTATTACCCAAAAAAGAAAAATTAGGGTCCCTGTACTTGGAAAATGTAGAGGAGACTTAAGAAGGTGCAACTGTGCAAACAGATCATTTCAATACAGTGTGACCCCACGGTGAGAGCAAAATGGACAGGGTCCAATGAGGACACGGGGATAGCTGCTGTACACACTTGTCCTCAAATTATCTAGAGGGAGGCCATGTCTGAGAGAATGCAGAGTCTTGTTTCTCCGGAACTTCGGAACTTCGCACCACAGAATAAATGCTATTGATGTGTCCCCACTCGAGTGCCTGGAGGAATGACTAAATTATAGGCTCTTAGTAATAGTGTATAATTAGTTAAAGTGGATAGGAAAAGGATCCTTTTTTTAAGGGTTTGAAAGGAGGCCCAGAAATCTTAGCAGCCAACTGTAAAAATAGTAATCCTCTCCACTCTGCATGGAGGTATTGCAGACAGGGCCGGTTCTGGGGGTTGGACCCCCACACGTATCTCACCGCGCTCCATGAGCAAATGTGTAGAGCCCAGCGGGACAAGCACAAGCCCAGACAGCAGAAGTGAGAGGGAAAACATGGGGCCAGCCCGCCACACCTGCCTTCCCGCCCTCTGTGTTCTCTCTGCTACCCAGTGCTCTCTTTTCCTTTACAATAGTTTATTTCACTGTTCCAGCCCCCACTTCCAGCGTGAAGCTCGGCATTACCAAAGGGACAGAAAAATACTGCAAGAGTCTGAGCTTCTGCTCGCTCCACTAATGCTGCCAAGGCAGGAGGAGGGGAGATATGACCATTTAGGGCTTTGGCTGAAGTTGCTGCTGCTGAGCCCCAGATGTCCAGGCAGAATCACCCGCGCCACCCCATGGGTCAGCCCCTGAGGATGTTGTAAATTAGTTGTTTCACCTATTGTCCCCCCAAGCCATTGAAATACCCCCAAATTCTAATTGTTATGAATCCAGACTCCCCCACTGGGACCTGGCACACCTGGAAGTAGCAAAGACCATTGTCAAGCCACATTTCCCAAGTTGGAAAATGTGGATTCTGTGGTCACAGGCAATTTCAGAGAAAGAAACAGTGTTTTACACCGGAAATGCCATAGGCACTGCCCCGGTTCTGCCCAGCCCAATCAGACTCTGACCCGCTTGGCTGAAGCCCCAACCTCCTCCCCCGGGAGAATGTGATTGCCTGCTTCTGGGTAGGAGAATTCCCAGGATGCAAAAGAACCAGCATTCTGGTTTTCCTGCCTCTTTTCCTGCCCCATCTGTGTGGCCAAGTCCCATGGTTCCCCCTGGGCTCCGAGGTGGCCACCAGAACTGATGTGTTTAACAGAAATACCAAAAAGAGTAAGTCCTTGCTTGAGTGAGATACACCTAGAAAGAGAGAATAAATACTGTCAATATAAAACTAAGATACCTAGTTTTTTATCCAAACTTTTGTTTCTAAGATTTATTTATTTATGCACACAGAGCTGGGGTACAGGCCAGAGATGCGGGGGAGTGAAAGGATTCACCAGAGACAGAGCGGGGAGCAGAACAGGCAGACTGACTGAAATACACTGCTGAGGGGAGCAGCGGGGAGTCAGGAGAGGTCTGCTGTGTCATGTGGGTAGCTCCCTGGCAGGCTGGGGATTGAACTTATGCTGCAGAGGCTACAGATTGCTTCTTAGTGCAGTGCTTAACCCCTTGCGCCACCAGGGAGGCCCTTTATCCAAACATTTAAAATCTAAGGCAAGCTCTGAGTTGGCTGGAGTGGCTTCCAGTGTGCCCACCCAGCTCCCTTCCTCCTGGGCATCTGAGTTCATGAGAGGCAAAGCTAGTCAGTTTCTAGACTAGGGGAAACTGAGGCAACATTGCTCTAAGGACGAGTGATTCTCAGTCCCTAACAGAACCTCCCTCTAAGTGTCTCTGGAGGGGAACTTCCTCGCCCAATTCTACTACCCTCCACCACTTTGGCTTTGAAATACAACAGATTTGTATTCACCATCGCCCCGGTTCTTGACCCAGACCTTAGCCCCCATTTTGGTAGCAGGAAGGGGAACTAACGTTCTCAGTGCATTTGCCATATGCCAGGCACCATCCCACAGACAGGTGTACATCATGAGAAGGGAGACCCCTCTCTGCCCTCAAATACTCTTCCCTTAAGCTCAGAGATAATGCCCTAAGCATTCAAAAGATGGTAGTGGTGCCACCCATGTCCCCAGCAACTAGTAGGTGCTCCAATGTATAAAAATTGCTAAACCATACAACAATAAAAATATACAGAAGCTAAAATTTAAAAAAAAAAAATCTTCCTTCCAGTTTCCCTGGTTGTAAAGATCTAAATAAGCTCATTGAATCTTAACTTTGAAACTTTGGGTCAGGGTGGGAGGGACGGGCTGCCATCCCTGCTTTGCCAGGGCCATCTAGGAGCTTAGTCAGCTTAGCCCTTTGCCGCCTACACTTGGGGTTACCCTCTGCCAGCCTGATGAAGCTTTCTTTGGCCATCTCTTAAAATTCCTGGAAGCTTGGACCCTGGATGACAAAATCTCGTCTGTAACTTGTTTTTCCAACTTGTTCAATATGCCTGAAGCATAGTCTCTGTATGTCATTAAAGCTGATTCTCCCCTACAGTGAAGTAGAAAACTTACTTTTAAATTTTTATAGTGCCGTCTGGTAGATTCCGCTAAGAAAATGAAATTTGAACAGTGGGTATCATTTTCTCTCCGTATCTCATCGGTGTCTACAAGACCTGCTGGGTTTTATACATAGACTCCATATTTCCTTTTCTCTCCATCATTTTTCTGGCTTCCCTTCCTTCTTTGGACAGTCAGCTATTAATTATGCCTTTCTGGGTAAAGTCTTTTCTCTCTCCCTACTCTCATATCTTTCTTTTTCAGTTTCACTATGAAGGATCTTGCAGTTTTCAGTTACCATCCTAAAGATTCATTGAGGTTCCGGAAGGTTGGGATTTCTCATAAATACTGAAAAATAGTTTGTTGTTTTCCCCTTAAATATTGCCTCTCTCATTTTCTGCTCTCTCTTTGTGGACCTCTGCTTCGATATACATTAAAATGTCTCATATTTGGTCTTTGTATGTCTCATCTTCTCGAAAAACTTTTGTCTCTTTCTTCATCATGTATAATTCTTTAACTTACTTCTGCATAATTATTGCTTAATGAATAACGTCTTACTTCTGCTTAATTATCTTTCAGTTGCATCCAACCTGCTAGTTAACTGTGCAATGAGTTATAAATTTCAATTCTTTTTCATTTCTAAATATTCTATCTGGTCCTTTTTCAATTATTTGGGATGCTTTCTGAATCTCTTGCCCCTATTCTAGCTTTGTATTCTCTCATTCACTTACTTTCACATATTTAAAAGACTCGTTTTTTTATACTCTATATCCAATGATTTCAATATCTGGAGTCTGTATTTCCACATCTACTTCCTGTTTGTAGCAACTGCTCTTCATGGCACCGTCTAGTGTGTGCTTTGAAATTTTTATTATTATGAACTTATATTTTGGGGAATTTTATCTGCTGAAAATTTTTTTAAAGATTTATTTATTTATTTATACAAGAACTGGGGTTCTGGCCAGATGTGCGGGAGGATAAGAGGATTCACCAGAGACAGAGCGGGGAACAGAACAGGCAGACTGATGAAATACACTGCTGAGGGGAGCAGCGGGCATGGCAGGAGAGGTCTGCACGCCATGTGGGACCCTCGCCTGCTAGCCGGGATAAAGCCGGTGCTGCAGAGGCTGCGGACAGCTTCACAGCGCAGCACTCAACTGCCTGCGCCACCAGTGGAGGCCCTGCTGAAATTTTTTGAGACCTGGGTTGAGAGTACATTTCTTTAAAGAACATTTGCTCTTGCTTCCTCTAAGCATTGAAACTTTACCAACTAGAAACCCTTTAAGTTTAATCCCTGGGGGTGTCTGGGATAGCTGCTGTGTGACTTCAGGACTCAGACCAGTAGATGAAAGGTAGAGACACAAATTTTTCTCATCACCCGGAACCAAGACCAAATGAGGTGGGTCCTACCTACTGGGCTCTTACATTAGGGTCTGAGCTGATGTGAATCTCAGGTTAGAGTCCTTAGCTTGTGTGATTCCTTTTGTCCCAGGAATTCTGCATAATTCTTAAGACAGGTGCTTGCGTCCAGTATTCTCTTACCTCACGGAATTCATGTTTCCTTCATTTCCAGCCCCTGCAATCTCTTACTTTCTGGTCAGCAAAACCAAGGGTTCAAAAAGGTCCCTGTGTGTTTGGGGGTGTGGTGGTGGGGGAGCTGGATTGGTTTACTGAGCATTTTAAGCATTTTTTAAGTCAGGTCATTTTTAAGGACATTTCGTATGCACTATTGCTGGAAATTTAATTTTTCACTCCCTACAAAGTTCCGTTTTCTTTTAGGAAGGTGCCTTGATCTTGTAAGCCATTTATGGAGAGAAATAACTGAAAGGGCCCAGGCTTGACTAGTAATCAAGCACAGCTATGATGTTCATTTATTTTCTAGTTTCCCTTCTTAACCCCAGCCAACCAGGTCTTCTTCTATTTCTTACCCTCCAAGGTTATAGTTCATAGCACCAGCAAGATTTCACACAGTACAGTTTTAAAAAATAGTATTTTTCTTTAAAAAAAGGGGAAGTAGAGGCCTCTCTGGTGGCACAGCAGGTTGAGCACAGAGATGTGAAGCTGTCCACAGCCTCTGCAGCGCCAGTTCGATTCCTGGCTGGCCAGGGAGAAGCCCACATGGCAAGGCAGACCTCTCCTGTCTCTCCCGCTGCTCCCCTCAGCAGTGCTTTCAGTCTGTCTGCCTATTCTGTTCCCCACTCTGTCTCTGGTGAATCCTCTCACTCTCCTGCACATCTGGCCTGTACCCCAGCTCTTGTATAAATAAAATAAATCTTTAAAAATATATAATAAAATAAAGAAAGGAAAGTAGGAGAGGAAAATTTTTTATAAGTCAAGAGTGTGTTCATTTCCCTTCATTACATACTATGAATATTTAACTTATTCATTAATTCAACAAGTTTTAAATAGTATGTGCTACACACTCTGTGGGGTGCATCCTCTAAGGTGGGAATTTGTTCAACAAACATTTATTAAGTCCCTTCCGATAACCGGAAAAACAGCAGGAACAAAGCATAGAAGGAAGAAACAGCCTGTAGATGAAAGGTAGAGACACCTGGTAGACTTAGGTGCCCAAAGTAGCTCAGGATAGATGGAGCCTGGAGGTAGGGGGCCAGAAATAGTGGGGTGAGGTGAGGAAGAGGGGTGAGCAGGAGGGTAAGAAGGAAAGTGAGGAGAGCAAAGGGCTGTGGGACAAGGTGGGGCAGAGGCTGTAACTCTGAAAAGGAAGCGCTCCTTGGCAGCCGAGCTTCAGCCCGGGTGCCATATGGCCCCTGGAAACTTCTCCTAAACTCCAGTTGGGAAGATGCACAATTAGGCTGTTTCATTGCCGACCACACACACTGCCCTGGGGAATACCAGCTTTTCCAACAGTGGAGACACTTCATGGGAGGTTCACCCAAGGCTCGAAGTGTGTTTGTCATTTAACACAATGGGATCAGTTATGGTGCTGAAGGGATCTCCTGGAAATGTTTGCTCCATGGTGAGACTAAGGAGCAACAGGAAATACAGGTATTGTATGGGAAAAGGATTAGTAATCAACTCTGTACTGACTTTTGTCTCATTCTCCTTGGGCCACAGGAAAACGGTGTGCACAGGCTGTGATGTCCTAATGTGTGCTCCCTGGCAATCAGGGGACAGTAATAAATAGAGTAGCTTAAGGGAAGATAGAATGGCTTTGCTGCAGGCTCAAAATTGTTTAGGGGAAGGTACCTATTTAGTAATAACTTATAGTTTTCTACCTGCTAGTCCCCTTTCCTTCCTGAAGCAAAGTCTTCATACAATCCAGTATCATCACTAAGGCCACAGGTGATGAAGTCTTAGACCTGTGTCTCATCATGCTCGGATTTCCCAAGGGTGAACACTTGGATGAGTTACTCAGCACTGGACTGGTTTCCCCAACCAAACAGAGGTACTAGGTTTACAGCTCCATCTCCATAAAGTGGGAATAGGCACCAATTTTCCTACCCCCACTTACATGCAGCCACCTTGGATTACAAGTCCCAGTATGCCATGAACCACATTTCTGCATGGGGGCAGCTGGGAAGGAGCGAGTGGATACATAAAAGGAAGTGGATTAAAGAAGGGTAATAGGGGGAGGGCCTCCCTGGTGGCACAAGGGGTTAAGCACCCCACTATGAAGCAATCCGCAGCCTCTGCAGCATAAGTTCGATCCCCAGCCAGCCAGGGAGAAACCCACATGGTGCGGCAGACCTCTCCTGTCTCACCTGCTGTTCCCCTCAGCAGTGTGTTTCAGTCAGTCTGCCTGTTCTGCTCCCCACTCAGCCTCTGGTGAATCCTCTCACCCCCCACATCTCTGGCCTGTACCCCAGTTCTTGTATGCATATTTTTTTTAAAAAAGAAGGGTAATAGGGAGAGACACAAAGAGGAGAGATGTCTTCCAAGAGACACTTGGATGAGATACGTGGGCGAGAGCTATCTGCGAGGCTAATCCTGGTTCTTGCCAGAGACAATGGCAGCTGTTATCTTGACTTCATGTTGGAGTATGTGGCACAGTTTGAATTTTGAGTCTCTTTTTATGTCTCAGTTCTCTGGGACTTGCCTAAACCGTTTTGTGTGGTTCTCCACTCAAAGGTGTCTCAGACTTGTGCCAAGTTTTTAGGCCTCAGCTGTTCCACTTTGGGCTGTTTAGCTGGGAATCTGCCCACAGGGGTGGGTAATTTTGGGGAGTTTTGGGGAAACTATTACTTGAAATTCTTTTCTCTCTCTCCACTAATTTTTTTTTATTTATTTATGCATACAAGAACTAGGGTGCAGGCCAGAGGTGTGGGGGTGAGAGTATACATCAGAGTGGGGAGCAGAACAGGCAGATCCACTGAAATACACTGCTGAGGGGAGCAGAGAGGAGACAGGAGTGGTCTGCTGCGACATGTGCATCACCTCCTTGGCCGGGGATCAAACTCCCGTGCTGCAGTGGCTGGAGATAGCTTGATAGCTTGATAGTGCTGACTCTTTAACCCCTGCACCACCAGCATCCTGTGCCACCTCCACTAATTCTATTAAAAATAATTCACACTGGGCCTCCTGGTGGCCTAGGGCTTAAGTCTCAGTGCTATCACAGCTAGAGCCTGAGTTCCATCTCTGACGAGGGAGCTGACCCACAGGGCAGAGCAGACCTCTCCTGTCAGGCCTGCTGCTCCCCTCAGCAGTGGATTTCACTAGATCTGCCTGTTCTGCTCCCCACTCTGTCTCTGGTGAATCCTCTCACACTCCCACATCTCTGGCCTACACCCCAGTTCTTCTACTAAATGAATATTTAAAAAAAAAAATCCCAAACAGGAAGCCTTGCCATTCACTGTTATTAAAGCTGTTAGGGCAGAGTGGGTTTGAGGGCAGGGCTGAGTTGTGGGCAGAGCAGGATTATGGGCAGGGCCGAGTTGTGCGGGCTGGAGTCTCTCCCCCTCTTCCTTGCACACACTCCTCAGTCTCCATAGACACCTCCTCCTATTTGCCAAATTCTTCCTGACACTCCCTTCACCACCCCTCACTCTCATGCTCTGGGTCCCTGGTTCAGAGCTGACCTTGACTTTACCAGCAAAGGAAACAAGAGAGAGGCGAGGACAGGCTGAGAAATGTACTCTACAGCCTGGACACTTCAGGGAATGGGAGCAAAACTTGAGTAGACAACAATCTAAGCTTCTCAGAAACTTAAATCCTGTCCCAATCAATATCTAGAAAAGGGTTATGTAACTTTACCTTGAAGCCCGATGATCTGTTCCGCACAGTGTTTAAAAATAATTCCTTTTCTCCTTTTATGGGGAGAAAATGAGAGAAACTTTTTGGATAGGCTGAAATAAATGTGTTCAATTTCAGCATTCTTTATAAACCCAGTCACTTTATTAGTTTATGAACAAAGTAATATGCTTGATTTATCCATTTTTACTTGATTTACTAAAATAATCAGCTTGGGATATTTAATTTAAAAGTCTAGAATTTATTCAAATGGGCACCCATTTTTCTGTTTACGTTAGCTTTTGAGGTTTTCATCATTTATCAGTTGTGCAAGTGGAGGTAAGCTGATGTTGGAGAGCAATGAGGACTGAGCTCTGTCAGTATGGAGAAGGAGGCAGATACTAGAGAACACAGAAACCATTAATGTTTGAGTCAAACAAAGAGCACTTTGTGTCTTCCAGAACCAGGGCTCACCATACCAGGGAGCAGATCCAGAAAAGCCTGGTTTCAGAAATGAAGCAGGGAGGACAGGCAGGGTGGAGGGAGCCTCTCGGAGAGTGGCCTCCTGGCTTCCTGGGCTTTTTCTAGAAGTTTGACTTGAAAGAGTACAGGCTTGTCAGTTGGATTTCTGGGTTTGAGACGTGGCTCTCCTACTTCCTAGCTGCGAGGGCTCGGTCAGTGACTCCCGTTGAGCCTTAGTTCCCCTCCTGGAAGACCATGGGGAGATTAGTGCTTATCACCTTCCTGTCCTGTAAGGGATGAAGGAGACACTAGGTGTGGCCCGGTGGACCTCTGACACCATGAAAATTTGTCCTAAATAGATAGGTGTCTCTAATTTCTTTCTTGGTCATTCAGGGATAAGGTCTGTCTGATGCATTATGTTTCCACAGCACCAGTCAGCCTGTGTGTGGTTGGAAAATAGGGCAACGGTGGGGCTATAACATGGAAGCCGGGTCTATTGACAAGCAAGGTCCCCAAGGCACGGGGAATGGAAATAGCAGAGGAAATGAAAAATCAGTGGCAAGGGCTCCATGTGCTTTCATTTTTTTTCATTTAATTTTCTTTTATTTTTAAAGATTTATTTATTTATGCATACAAGAGCTGGGGTGTAGGCCAGAGATGTGGGGGGTGAGAGGATTCACCAGAGGCAGAGTGGGGAACAGAACAGGCAGACTGACCGAAATACACTGCTGAGGGGAGCAGCGGGGAGACAGGAGAGGTCTGCTGTGCCATGTGGGTTGCTCCCTGACTGGGCAGGGATGGAACTCATGCTGCAGAGGATGCCGATTGCTTCATGGTGCGGTGCTCAACCCCTTGCGCCACCAGGGAGGTCCTTCTTTTCATTTTATTTTATTTATTTTTTTTTTAAATATTTTTATTTATTTTTTTATTTTTTTTTATAGAGGCATGTTTATTTATTTATTTATTTGTTTGTTTTGTTTATACATGCACTGGGTACAGTCAGAAGCACGGGAGGGTGAGAGAATTCACCAGAGCCAGAGCGGAGAACAGAGCAGGCAGAAGGACCGAAGTACACTGCTGAGGGGAGCAGCGGGCGGCAGGAGAGGTCTGCGCACCATGTGGGACCCTCCTCCGGTGGCCGGGGAGCAGCCGGGGATCGAACCGGTGCCGCTGAGGCTGCGGGCAGCTTCGCAACCCAGCGCTCAACCGCTGCGCCACCAGGGAGGCCCCCTTCTTTTCATTTTAAGTGAACACTTGCATGCGGGGGCTTTCTCCCCAGAGAAGCACGTGCCGAGCTGTCAGCTCCAGTGTGCAGCTCCCGCTCCAGCGTCCCTCACCTGAGCCAGAGCTGTCAGTCCATTGTTGGTGCATTTCTATCACCCCGGAGTGACTTCGGTCCTCCTGAGCTGTCCGCTTTAGCTGTCTCTGTTCTCTCTCAAGGTACCAATTATTGCTTCTTCTAGGGGCCTATTGCAAAGTCACACAGGTTCTGAGTGGTCTGCGTGTCACCCCACTTTTCTCCATAAGCCCCATCACCTTCATTGGACAGTTTTGTAGAATGTGAGGTTTTTTCCCAGGGCAACCTATCATGTCCTCAGAAATATCCAATTTCTTTCAAGTGCTGCAAAAGGCAGCAGCAGCCGAAGCAAAGACAAGCGCAGGGACAGGACAAGCCTGCCCCGGGTGGGTGCACATGTCTGGGGACCCCAAGCTGCGAGGTCGGGCCTCCGGGGAGGCCGTGCATCCTGCACCCTCCAGAAGTGCCTCCTCCAGCCCTCGGTACCCGAGAGGGATGCGTGGTCCCACCTGCCCAGGCAGCAGAAATAGCATCTTTCTTTATGTTCCACCTCACAGAGAGATTATATGGCAGCATGAGCTGGCGAAATCTATTTCTGAATAAAGCCCTTCTCTTCACTTTCTTTGAAATTTATGCATGGAATGCACTTTGATGCTCCTTATTTCTCTCAGATTTGAACACTTGCTACCCCCCGAAATTCCTGTGAGAATTTGCTCCTCTCTTTATTGAAGCCCTGACTTCATTTCTGTCTTGTGTTATTACTGTGGGGGGGGGGTGTGCTCGTGTGCACGTGAATATTGTATGCTTGTGTGTGTACATTTGTGTGTCATGTGTGTGCATGTGTGTGCAAGTGTATGTGTGTGTGTGTTACCTCACCGGCTCATCAAATCCATGCACCCCAGCACAATGTCACTCCTGTAGCAAGTACTTAATAAATGTTTACTAAATGAACAATCCTCCCAAAACACCGATTTCATCATGTCTGACAAACGTGCCCTGTGAATCCCAATGCCGTGGTTAGAGGACATAGCTTTGCATTAAAATTTTCCTGTAGCATAGTTACTGGAAATTATTCTGGGGAAGTAATAACCAAAAAGCAATGTAAGAACACCTCATGTGAAATATTTTATTCATCTTTTTAAAAAATTAATAAGCAGCAGACTGGAATTATTTAATTTGGCTGTTCCTTTAGCTCCTGCGTCTCTTCCCAAGGCTCTGGAGGTTGTTATTTTCCAAGGAAACACCAGCTCAGAGAAATCCTCAAGGCGACTCCTGCTTAGAGATGGGCTTATTGACAGCTGGCAGGGTCCTGCTTCCACAGCCGGGGGGATGTGTGGGTCTGGGGCAGTGGAGGTGGGCTCAGTAGCATTGCAGGAACGCATAGGGTCCCCTGGGCCTTTCCTGTAGGTGAGAGTCAGGTGTTTGCTCAGGGTCTTGCTGTGCAGGCCCTCCTCAGAGAGGGTGGGGGTGGCGTGTGTCCAGGCTTGTAGAAGGTGTCCAAGATGGCAGGGGAGGTGTGCAGAGGCAGGCTGGAGAGAGGGCACACCCCACCCCATTGAAAGACCAGGTGGCACGTTGCAGAGAGGACTTTATCATGAGGGAAATGCGAAGTCATCAAAGTTTTAAACGGAGGACTACTGTCATCAATTTGTAATCATTCTCACCAATAGTTCCGCACCTGCCCTAAGGGGCTGTGCCCACAACAGCTTCCATCAGCACCACCCAGGACACCTCTATTCTGAGTTGGAAACATGTGTTTGTTATGTAACCACCACAGAAAAACAGGAGTGCGAACAGCTAATGCTTCTTGAAGCTTCCTAGGTGTCAGACACTGTCCTAAGTGATTTTTTTAAAAATGTGTTAACTCATCTTCACAAGAAGGAAACTGGCCACGCAGCTATTAAGTGCTGGGGTTGGGGCTTGAACCTGTCCACCTGGGTCCAGAAATCATGCTTAGATTCACAGACTTATTCTGCCTCCCAGGTCACCCCCAGGCCCATTTCCAAATAAGCTGTCTCTCCTTAGTCACCTCCCATCAAAATTCTGCAGTCATCACAGACACTGACAGAGTAAGGAACAGGTAGGAGAGGCCCAGACCCAGCTGGGGAAAAAACACAACAGCTCTGGTGAGGCATGGAGTGACCCGGACAGCAGTGCTGGAAACAGAGAGCTGGGAGGGAAACAGGTTAATCCACAGGATTCGGCAACTCAAAAAATGGGGGGGAAGCCACAGTGAGCGCCAGCACCAAGCCTGGGATGTGTTATTTTTTACGGATCAAAAAAATACTATGATGTCTTCATTATTATCAGTGGGATTATTTTCCAGGTTTATAAGTTACAGCTTTTAATTATGAACTTAGAGCAAACAGCTGCAAGTAAGAGTAAAAGGTAGTACTTGGGACATCAACTGCCTGATTGGGTCACTTCTGTGTGGAATGCAGGGAAACAAAACAAAGCCTCAGATGGAGTGAAGCCCGTAACAAACCCTAGAAATCTGACTAGAATTGAGGCTACCAGAGGGGTAGGGGTGAGGGGCGAGGAGAGTGAGGAGGGAGCGCTACTGGGCTCTGGTGGAGTGACTTGGGTGACTTTGGGTGACTTGGGCATGATCCTATACCTCAAAATCATACACGTGTTGTAAACCAATGTGACCTTCATTTTTAAAAAATGTAATACATGAGTAACCCTGTGGATTATGCCACATTCACTGTCTAGTTTGATGTTAATGGCCCTTTGGTAAAAGTTTGCTAGAGGGTCTCCCTGGTGGCGCAAGGGGTTAAGCACAGCACTGTGAAGCTATCTGCAGCCTCTGCTGCATGAGGCCGAGTTTGATCTCCGGCCAGGGAGCTACCCACATGGCGCAGCAGACCTCTCCTGATGAAGGAGCTTATTCAAGATGGCCTTCTAGGGAGCCAGCGGGACAGGCACCCCAAACAAGCAGCTCCCTGGGTGGCAGGAGTGCTGGGGTGTGGGGAGGGGTGTGAGGGAGGAGGATGGGGTCCCACCTCCGGGAGGTGCGGCTGGCTGCGGCAGGCCAGGTGAGCAGTCAAGGGTTTGGATTTCCCAGCAGGGTGTTTTCTCTGCAATCAGCAGACATTTGTTTCCTTTGACACTGTCACTGCGGAGAGACTGGGAGAAATTTATCAGGGATGCAACGCGATCACTTTGCCAGGATCCCGGGAATGTTAATGGCTAGTCGTGAGGAGGGAATAAGGGAATAAGGGGACACAATTCAGCGTGTTAACAGTTAATCCAGAGGCCGGAATGCCACTCAGTGGTTAGAGTTTAATTCCACTTGTTCCTAATTTTTAGTCTAGGGGTGTCTTCTGTCACAAAATGGAGAGGATCTGGCTACCGGTCACAAACAAGGTGACTTAAACAATAAAAATTTATTCCCTGGCAGCTTTGCAGGCCAGAAGTCTAAGATCGAGGTGTCGGCGGGTTAGGTGCGTCATAGCCGAGCACCGTTCAAGTCCCCTCTCCTCGCTTCAGGTGACCGTGACACGACGGGAGGAAATTTTGGCCGATACCCTGCTCTCACCTTCGCCAGGCACTCTCCCTGCCTGTAAGAGGAGGCTGTGTCCTGACCGCCCTCTCCTCACACGGACACCTGCCCAATGCAGTAGGGCCCGGCCTGCTCCCTGTGACCCTGCACCAGCCGATGCCCACATGAAGGCGCATTCTGGGGGACGGGGCTAAACGTCAACCTATGAATTTTGGAGGGATACACTTCACCCCATCCCACCCTTTTAGCAGCCAAAGCAGGGATTACTCCTATTCCCATTTTAAAGATGAAAAACTGAGTCTCAGAGAGATAAGTTACAAGGGGGAGTGAAAACCTGGGTCACAAAGGCGAGTCTGCTCCTGGCCTAGGAGTCAGGGCCTCTCCCCGCGAGTTTGCTTAGCTGTTCTCACACATGTGGAGCAGTAAGAACTGGGGTTTCACGCAGAGAGAGGGACCTGTCAGATGGGGCCTTCTCTTGAAGTCTGGCAGGTGCTCTACCATTAAAAGCATCATTTTGCTTATTCAGTCGTGGCCCCTGGGGCCACACCTCGGGGAACCTTACCACCCAGGGGAACTGTTTGCTTAAATTGTTTCTTGAAAGTCTGTTGTTTCTCTCCAGTGGATTCCCTGAACCAAGGGGAACTGGGTACAATAAGCCTATTCAGGCAGAAAGTAAGATGCCCATCCTTCCTTCTCTCTCTATGGCATCGTCCTCTGCCTCCCGTGCCTTTCTTTTGTCCTGCCTCTCATAACACCAGTGTGGGTGTGAGGACCGCGTGAGTGGCCAGTGATGCGGAGTGTGGCCCAGATCACCTGGGGACTCATGCATGGGGCAGGTGGTGATGGGCGAGCTTCCAGACCCGCTTTGCCAACGAACGAGCTGGCTCTGCCCCCGCCTCTGTTCCAGTCGAGTCGCTCTCACCGGCTAAGGCTGATGTCCCCACTCAGAGCAGGGTCTCCTGGACAGAACAGGGGGGCTTGCTCCGTGGGTGAGCCCCCACCCTTGAGAGGCAGTGGAGTGTAGACACAGGAGGCAGATTCTAATCCCAGTTCTGCCACTGACCAATTGTGTGAATTTAGGGGAGAAGCTTCATTTTCCTGTGTCATTTCCTGTAAAATGGAGATGAATTTGTTTACCTCTAAGTTGACCGACTGGATAAAAGCCATGACCTGTAAATGGTGCCTAGAACAGTCTGCCACACAGTTCTGGTGTTCAGCGAATAGAATATACTTCCTTGTTTGCTTATTCCCAAATGCTATTTATTAATCTTTTCATTGAGAAGCTGCAAGATGCAGGTCAAGAAGCTGACAGTGGTAATGTCTGGGGGATGGAATTGTACCAATGCTTGATTTTATTATCCTATTTTGGTTCACTTGCATTTTCTGAACTTTCTATAATAAGCAGAAAGTTCACTTTTTTGATTTACTTTTTTGATAAGAGAAAACAAATTCCTTTGGGGCCCCCAGGGTCAGTGGAGGCCGTATCAGTGGCACGAAGTGCAGCCAGGACTGTTGCCGGCCGTGGTGTTTCAAGTCCATGGAAGGAGACAGGGAGATTAAGACTAGGAGGAACAGTCAGTGATACCAGGTGCTGAGTGTGGAGCCAGTTTCGTGCACGTGGCACCTGGCATCACAGAGATGGCATCCATTGTCTCCAACATTCTGGGGAGTCTTCCCTAATCCGGAAGGAGGAAGGTCAATGAGCCACCGTCAGATAAACATCACCTTCGTCACCTGCACCTGCCTGAGTGCCCCAAGGGGACGGGGAAGGAATTGCTGGGGTTCCTTTCTAAAATGCCCTTCTCTAGGAGGGAGCTTATCTTGGAGAAAAAGCTGAGGTGGTTTCTGCCGCACCTCTCACAAATGCCAGGTGAGCACCCTGCTGGCGAGCCGCGTGTCAAACGGAATGGAGAAGTAACTTCCTCTCTCTCTCTTCTTCTCTCTCCCCCTAGCGTTATTAGCATCATCTTTATTCTGGCTGGAGCAATTGCCCTCATCATCGGGTTTGGTATTTCAGGTATGTGGGTTCTTGCTTTACCGTGATCCATTCAGCCCTCACCAATAAGCGCCCCATTATCACTCACTGTGGCAGCAAGAAAGAGCCCAGGGGGCTTAGACCCAGAAAATCTCAGAGCAGGGTGCTGAGTTCTCTGAGTTGACTGTGCTCGTGCCACATGAGCCATTGAACTCCCAGCCCCCTTGTTTATAGAACAGAGACTCACATCCCCATCACCACGAGGTTGAGAGGTTGAGTCACATGTGAGTGTTTGTCTGTGCTGGAATGTTCCTGGGGTGGCGAGTGAGGCTGCAGCTCTCTTGGGTTTGTCTTGGGTTGGTCGGGGCCTTGGGTAAGGAGACCACAGCTGCTCCATGTCGGAAACAGATGCCATCGAGGCGCAGATGGTGAGTGTCCAAGCGCAGCTCCGGTGTCAGCTGCAGGAGAAGCTTCTCTTCCCCCTTCGGTGTAGACATGTCTCCAAAGCGTCTCTCCTGGAGGTCACTTTATTATTGCTTTTTAATAGTATGACCCCATTTATTCATAATTGTATGCATATCCATACAAACACAAGCAGATGTTTTACCCTATTAGCATTGAGATGTTAATAATCATCTCTGGATAGTGGAAATTTGGATATTCCAAATATTCATTTCTTCCTGTAGTTTTATTATTTTTAAACACAATCACATTATCCTTTTAAACAGAAAGTAACAATAAATCCTCTTCATTTTTTTAATGTATATATATTTTACATCATTGTTCATTTTTAAGATCAGAGGGAGGAAGGAGCATAGGGGAATGAGGTGATGGCGCACGGGTGCCTTGGGGAAGGAAACTCTATGGGGACTTCACCTGGCGGGGGGAGGAAACCTGGATGTCACTTTAATTAAGACACTGAGTGATGCCAGCAGCTGTGTGTGCTCCGAGGCAAGTTGTTTGCTGTTTCCCTTCAACCTCCTGATTGAAGTCAACTCATTTATTTTAACTAGGTCTGCGGCCAAAGCTGTCACTTTATAGCTGCAGTTTTTATAGTTCCAGCTGCCTTTCTCTGTCACTCTCCCCCAGGGTGGGTAGCTGCCACTCCACAGTGGTCCCAAGGCCTAAACCAAGAAAATTCATTGTAGATGTGTTTGCCTAGGAAAGACATCAATCAGCATTCTGTCCCTCTTCTTTGCTGTCAAAAATATGTGTGTTTTTGTCTTGCATTTTTTTTAAATTCCCTGTCATTTTCTTTTTGATTTGTAAGAATTCTTTATTCTGGATATAATTTGGTTACATGTATTGCTAAATTTCTTCGATTCTATGTCTTGCTTCCTTACTCCTTTGATGTCTTTCCATGAGCAGATGTTTTTTTTTTTTTCTTTTATTTTATTTTATTTTTTATTTATTTTTTAAATAATAAATTTTATTTTTATATTCCCCCATACAACTGCACATGCCCCATTCTGACCCCAATCCCTCCCCTCCTGGCCCCCACCCCCCAAAAAGTGTCTCTGGTTCATAGTTTTTTGTTGATTTTGATTTTCACTTTCTTATAGTTATTCATTTTCCTGATCCCTTATTTAAGTTTTCTAGATTCCTGCTATGAGTGAGACCATCCGGTATTTTTCTTTTTCTTTTTGGCTTATTTCGCTGAGCATGATCCCTTCCAGCGCCATCCATGTTGCTGCAAATTGCATGTGTTTATCTTTTTTGAATGCTGAGTAATATTCCATGGTATATATGTACCACATCTTCTTGATCCAGTCATCTATTTTTGGGCATTTGGGTTGTTTCCAAAGCTTAGCTATTGTAAACAGTGCTGCTATAAACATAGGGGTGCAGGTGTTCTTTGGAATTGATGTTTCTGTGTCCTTTGGGTAAATACCTAGGAGTGGAATTGCTGGATCATATGGAAGCCATGAGCAGATGTTTTTAATTTTATAAACCTTTTTCTTTATACCTGGAGTTTTTGGAGTCTCTTTAAGAAATTGTTCCCTATTCCAAGGTCATGAATATTTTCTTCTAGGTTATCTTGTAGGAGCTTTATTGGTTCGCCTTTCATATTTCCATCTCTAAAGCATCTAGAATCAATTCTGTGCCTGCTGCGAGATCACTGGTGACATTAACATTTTCTGTGTTCCCTGTGATTTTCCAGTTGACCCAGAAACATTTATTGAAAACACTGTCCTTATCAGCACTTCTCGTCAGTGTCACTTTTATCATAAAATCAAGTATCCAATTGTATATGGAATCTGTTTCTGAACTCACTAGTTCAGAATCTTTTATAATCTTTCATAACTTGTTTTCTTCTTACATTATTTTTTCTATTTCCTTTCTTAATCATGGACATTTTATGGGTCATCCAGGCTCCCTCTTACTCTTGTTCTTTCTCATCATAAAACAAGTTTATAAGGTGCTATTCTTATTATAATTGCTTTGAATGGATCAGGTTTATATTTATACTTTCTCTGATTTGTTTCCTACTTAATTGTGCCTTTCATCTTCATGAATGTCTCTCCTCCTGCTTTACTTTGCTGTCATTTAATTACTCCTCTAGTATCTTCAAATAAGCACTTCACCAAAGGGTGTGTTCAGAAAGCCACTAAGTAGTTTTTAGTAGACACTACCATTGGCTTTTCCAAAGTGACTCAGCAATTTGCTTTTCACCAGCAGTGTTGGGGAGATCCAGTGCTCGGTGCCTCACCAACACTGATATTGTAGAATCCTGTTGTGAATTTTATTTTTGTTTCCTGGTGACTGTAAAGACTGAGCACATTTTCATATGAGAAATATCGCACAACAGAGCCAGATGCAAAATGGCATATGCTGGATAATTCCATGTATATAAAGCCCCAAAACAGACAAATGAATCTGATGTTTGAAGGCAAAAAAAAAAAAAAATAAAAATAAAAAGGTTATTACCTTGGAAAGAGTGAAAGGTTAGCCAGGAGGAGGGTGCATGAAGGTATAGCTCGGACTATAAAATCCTGGGTTTATGTGTGAGTGATGGTTCAGTGAGATGAAGCTGTGCTGATTTCACAAGCTTCAGTCATGGTGTGTACATTTTTATGTATGTATGCTCTATGTACACTAAAATATTCATTATGCATCGAAGCATAACACACATAAAGTGTATGCATTATAACTGCAGTTATACATTTAAATATGTATTTGTGGAAATAAAATATTGGCAAAGCAAATATTTGGGACCCACATTTAAAAATATTAATATATACATTTTGGTGCCTTCTTCACTAATGCTCTCCCATAGTGATTTTCCTTATTCTTGATCTTATATACCACCTTGAGTTAAAATCCTCATGTTTGTCCTTCATTCTAAGTCTTGGTGACTAACCCTTTTGGGGCCGAGGGCTAACTTGTGTGGTATCAGAGTCCGTGTGGAGTTCTTCTGGTAGGCAGTGATGCTGCCCAGCCCAGCAGGAACACTCACGTTGTCACAGCTTCCCGGTGACAGTCAACACTTACTATTAATACCCCTCCCTGTTGCAAAGCTATGGAAATCTCAAGCACTTAGCTGAGTACCTTGAAGCAGAGGGTTCTCCTTAAGTGCTTTTTAAATGGACAAAGAGGTGGATGCATGGAGAGCTAAATAACTAGATACAAATTAGTCCACAATATCTAGGAATGTACCACTAATCATATTAAAACCATGCCATCAAAAAAGAGGGTGTTTTTTCATTTTGTTTTGCCTTCTTTCCTTTACACGGGATAAATGCTGGTTATTTTTGGATAAAATGGGTTATTCATTAGTTTAAAACTAGTTAGATTTTTCTCAATTACATCTATAAAAAGGCCGTAACCCTTTTTATAGAAGAGCATCATATTATCACATGTTAAATCCATTCAATGCAATGTCAGATAGCCTAATACATAAGACAATGACATTAAGGCAACAATATCAAGTAGGTAATGGTAGTGATGGTGGTGATAACAGTGATGAGATGGAGTCTTTTCTATATTCCCCTCGCAGTGCTAAATAACTTTGCATGCATCATTTGATTTACCACTCACAACAAATAGGAGGCAGATATACTTCTGTGTCCTAATGAGAAAGTGTCACATGTGTGTGTGTGCCAAAGGGCCACACAGCTAGCAGGTGGGCATTGTGGTGTTTCAGACCCTGATAACTTGCTTCTAGACCCCACTTTGCTCCCTCCCACCCTGTCCTGATAACATTCAGGCAGACTGTGCCAGCCAGACAAGTGTTTTCTGCTTCGCTCTGCAGGTATTATTCCTGAGATACAGCTTTTAAAGACTTAAAGATATTTCTAAATACGGGGGGGAGGGGGGGAATGTTCTATTTCTGTATAACTTTCCTGAGGCCTATATATCACCTCCTGAGAGCCAGCCAATTCCTGACAAGTTCTAAGTGTGGATTCTATAAAGCGTATAATGCAATTGAGATGGATGGTTTTGAAGAGGTCACGGGTTGTCCACAAATCCCTGGCAGGACAGTCTCCATGGATGACCCATGGAGAGGGCAGGAGAGGCTGTGGAAGGCCCCTGGGCCAACACTCCCACACCGGGGGCCGTCTAGCAGCTCTGTGTAAAAGAGGAGCTTAGGAATCTGACAGACAGGGCCTCACCTCAGGTGTGACACTAACTGTATATCCTTTGGGATTTAACTTCACTTTCCAGAATCAGTTTCCTCACTGGCAAAATAATCGGGATTATTGTGGATTTTACATGAAGCACCTGACACGTGTGTAATAAATGGTTGCTGCTGCTATTTATATTGATAATTATATTGATCTTACGTATGGTGTCAGTGCCATTAATAACTTTCTGTTATGAATACAGTCAGAGAACTCCTAAAATGTGCACCCCATCCTGGCCACATGGGGGCAGGCCTTCTCTGAGGCTGGGGAGCCCGGCAGGAAGACAACACCCTGCCTTCTTTATTTTTTCCTATTGCATTTATTTATTTATGTATATATTTCCTTCTTGAATGCTCCATCGCCAGACACTGGATAAACCCATCAGGCATGTGCTTATGGCACTAAGAGGTGCATTGAGCAAATTTTGTGGAAAGAATTTATAGTTTTTTGAAGTGAAGTCATCTGAGGAAATAAACAGCAGTGAGCTTTTTCTTCCACTTATTTTATGCTTTCTCGTTATGTTTATTCTGTCGTGAGGAGCGTGTGTGGTTTTGTTGGGCAGGCGCTCCGCCACCTGACCCCACCTGACCCCAGCACGTGGTAGCTACGTAGGAAGGGCTCAGCGCCAGGTAGGCCCATTCTGACTCTGGCTCTTACCTGCTGGACCAGGACTTCAGGCCTTTCATCTCATGTCCTGCTTTGCCCTGATTCTTAAAGTGGACACAGCAGCCATTCCTCCCTCTCTTGGTTATCAGGCTTAACATGAATCACTACAAGCAAACCCCCTAGAGACGTGTTTGTCCCCCTGGGCTCTGACCCCTTAAATCAGAGATTTAAGGTTTATTTTAACAAGTCAGTTTCTACATTAGGCACATCACCTGCCTGGCATCGTTGAGTGCCCTTCAGAGAGCCTCTGAAGGAGCCATAGTAGTAGCCACATCCCCATTTTTGAGATGAAAAGACTTATGGAATAAAGAAGTCAGGAAAGTCGCCCGGGTCACATATCCAGCAAGGGCAGAGCTAGGACATGAGTCATGGGGGCCTCTGCTATGTGCTCCAACACCGGGGTCGGCTTGTTGCTTCCTGCGTGGCTCCTGCATCCCCATCTAGCCTCACCCAGTGGCTCCTCGAACTTCACAGGAGCAGCTGCTACCCCAGGCTCTGCTCTCTTCTCTGCAAGCCTTGTGCAGGGGCACCTCCCATGTTTAAGCTGCAGTGTCCTCTGGAGAGCTGGAGTCCAGTAGATGCTGGGTGACCATGGCTGCGGCCTCCCGGTATGCTCTCTGTGCTAGAATCTACAGGAAATGTGTTTTCCAGGTTTTACTGAGTGGCGGTGCATCAATTCTGTCAAGAATCCCTGTCTTGTGTCACGGCAGCTCACCTCCCAAGACATGCCAGCTCACAGGGAGCAGGCAGTGGGAAACGCTCTCCCTGTGAGAAAACAATGGCTGGGGGCTGGCTTGCTCCCCTTGTTATAGGACAGGGAGAGGGGCAGCCCAAACCCCGCAAACCTGCCTATTGTAAATGGGTTCTGCCATCTGCCGCATCAACACAAAACATAGGAGACTTTAATGGGAAGGAACTTTAATAAAACTAGGAAACAATACAGGTAAGGCAAAGAGTCTAGTTTCTAAATCAAGCACCCAAAGTTACCCATCCCCTCGTGGGTAAAAGTCCATCCATATGGGATCGGCCCAGAGCAAAGCCCCAAAGCCTGCCACAAGTCTAAAGCATCTTCCAGTGGGGATCCACAGCAAAGGGTCACAAACAACTGGACAAGCCCAGAAGGAAAAGAGCAAAATCAACATCAAGATAAAAGCTGCCATGGTCACCTCTCCATGGGTCTTACCCACATCTGTGTCACCCAGTCCACGACCAAAAGACAAGCGCAGCTTCTTCACGTGTCTCTAGGCTCCATGCGCCTCCTCCAGGTCTCCTGGCTCCATCCTGCTTCCTTCCTCAGTCTCTTCTTCAGCTTCTCCTCTTCCTGCTCAGCTCCACCCTTCCTTGGGTGGGGCAGGGAACCTCCCCCTTTCCTGGGGACCACCCTGTTACACCCTCGCTAACTCCTCTTTCCCCAGTCAGACCAGCATGGTGAAGGTAATGAGCCCTAAGGAGCTGGAGAAGTGGTCTTAGAAGTGGTCCGGGTTTCCAACTTATTTTTTTTTAAAGATTCATTATTTATGCATATAAGAACTGGGGTACAGGCCAGAGGTGTGGGGGGTGAGAGTCTATTTACCAGAGACAGAGTGGGGAACAGAACAGGCAGACAGACTGAGATACACTGCTGAGGGGAGCAGCAGGCAAGACAGGCGAGTCTGCTGCACCATGTGGGCAGCTCCCTGGCCGGCCAGGAGTCAAACTCATGCTGCAGAGGCTGCCGGATAGTGTCATAGTGTGGTGCTTTTAACCCCTTGTGCCACCAGGGAGGCTCCGGGTTTCCAACTTTAAAGAGGTTTGATGGAGGTCAATGAAGTCCTTCAAAATCTGTGCCTGTTCAGGTTGTCAGGATTCCATAGCAAGAGAGAGCTGCCCCTGACCCATCTCCTCAAGTCCTCTTGTCCTCCACTCGCCAACTCACACAAGAGCCCCTGGTGGCTAACAGACCTGGAGAGACATCAGGACAGACCTTTTCCTACAACTGAGCTCCATGGCCAATATCTGTTTGCAAGTTTGAATGCACATTTTTTTTTTTGTGAGGAGCAATATTTATGTGCTGCTGCTTGCAAATTAAATGTCATGTTGTCACTTTTAACCATCACTTAGTTACCTAACAAATAAATATTTGTTGTCTTCTGGGTGCAAAGCAATAGCTAGGTTCATGGTTTACACTCTCGCTGACTTTTATTTCTCCTTTTAATTGATGTGGAGGAGAGGGGGCTTAATTGACATTACACTCACTCCATCTGCCACTTCTTTAACACAGTCTTAAATGGGCGAAAGCCTGCAGAGGGCCCCCAGGGCACTCCACAGCTGCCTACTTTAAATCATCAGGTTCTCGAAGAGATATTTCAACAAATTCCCTACCTGTGGGCTCGAGGCCAACGCATTAAAATTAATTTAGTAGCACAATTACTGAACTAAGATATGTCATTACCATTTCATTCTCTCCATAAACTGTGTTAATCATGTACTTTTTTTCAGAAAAGTAATTTTTCAATTCAACTTTAATGGCACTTTATAAACTACAATCCAATTTACCCTTGCTTTAACACAGTTACATTTTCTGCATGATTTTATTGAGAATTTCTCTGTATTTTCACTGCTTTCCTTTTCCAGGATTCACATTTCCACAGAATTGAGAGGTGGTGCTCCTGCCAAACACTACTTAGTCCCACAATCATTTGTCTAAAACCATCATCTCAAACAGTGCCTTGTTTTCTACTGATTTCCATTCATTCATTTATTCATTCACTGTAGTAACATACTAATAGGCACTTCTCTTAGTTTTCTTAGGCTACTATAACAACCCAGATGCTTACATAACAGAAATTAATTTTCTCACAGTTCTGGAGGCTAGAAAGTCCCCCCCCCCTCAGTTTCAGGTGGCCCCCAGTCTAAAGCTTCCATCAGAGATCCTCTGGCTACTTAAAACAGAGGTGATGACTTGCCCTCCCCCATCTCGCTCTGAAACCCAGGAGACAGCCCTGGTGGTCTCTGAATCATCTCCAGGATCATTTTCTACCCTTTTCTGAATTCACAACTGAGTAACTCTATGGTCCAGTCCTAGAAGCTCTAAGAAGTCTGACAACCTTCCTCTCTTCACTGTTTACTTTTCACTTTTCTGTCCCCAGCTGGCAGTGTTTCTGCTGATCTGGCCCATCTATCCTGGCCTCTCCTGAGGATGCTGATTAAGTCCATAGCTTGCACCTACAATCTCCTTATTAAGTGGCTGTTCAAACATATCCTTCATGTTCTCTTCAGAACTTTTTCATTTGTTTGCAATATGGATAGGTGCGGTTTTCCAAACCCTTAAGTCATGATTCCCTTTTGCTTAACAATCCCTCCTTCAATGCATCTCTTACCTTCCCCACATTTTACTATAAAGCATTCAAGAATAACCAAATCACTCCTTCAACAACACCCTGCTCTTAGAAATCTCAATTAAATATCCATTTACAAGCTAAACATTCCACAAAACACTAGTTCAACCGTATTCTTCACTACTTTATAACAACAGTTGCCTTTCCCATTACATAGTCTTCATTTCTGCCTGACATTCCACCAGAATCACCCTTAACATCCATGTTTCTAATGTGCATCTCGAAAGTCTTCACCCTTGTAAGGGCAGGACTGGGCACAGTGCAGGTTTTCTGATCCCATGCAGACCGGGTAAAGGAGGAGTCAGAGTCCTCAGTAGTTCTGCAGGTTTTTTATTTGGGGTTCACCAGGCATATGGCAGGCAGGGGTGCTGGCTGGGGGGCTGGGAGGTTGGCAGGCCTCCCAGCCCCCAGCAAGTCTTCACTCTATCTGGACTCTCTGGCGTTCGTTCTGCTGCTTCTCGGCTTCTCTTTCGGCTTCGGCTTCTGCTTCTACTGCTGCTACTGGTGCTGGTGCTGCTGCTGCTGCTGGCTGGGGCTGCTGGCATCCCCGCCCTTAAAAGCACAGTCTTAACTCAGCTGAATCCCATCTACCTATGCCCACACCCTATTCCAGGTGCCCGCCATCAGGCATGCATTCAGGACAAGGATCCATCATCTATCCTGATGGCAGAAGGGCAGAAAAGCCTGATATTTTCTTTACCCTACAACCCTGTTCCAAAGTCTCCCACCTGCACAGGTATTTATTGCAGCAGCACCCCACTCCAAGTTGCAAAACTGTATTAATCAGCGTTCTCCAGAGAAACAAAGGAACTGACTCACATGTATCTGGAGGTTGAAAAGTCCCAACGGGACTACATCAAATTAAAGAGCTTCTGCACAGCAAAAGAGACAATAACAAAAACAAAGAGAAACCCCACCAACTGGGAGAACATTTTTGCACCCAACACTAATGATAAAGGACTGATCACAAAAATCTGCAAAGAGCTGATGAGACTCAGCAACAACAAAGAAAATAATCCAGTCAAAAAATGGGCAGAAGAGCTAAAAAGAAACTTCTCTGAAGAGGAAATGCAAATGGCCAACAGACATATGAAAAAATGTTCAACATCACTTGTCATCAGGGAAATGCAAATCAAAACTACCATGAGATACCATCTCACACCAGTGAGAATGGCACATATTAAAAAAACTAGCAACAACAAATGTTGGCGAGGGTGTGGAGAAAAAGGAACTCTTCTGCACTGTTGGTGGGAGTGCAAACTGGTCCAACCACTATGGAGAGCTGTGTGGAGATTTCTGGACCTACTAAACATAGAGCTTCCATAGGATCCAGCAATTCCACTCCTAGGTATTTACCCAAAGGACACAGAAACATCCATTCCAAAGAGCACCTGCACCCCTATGTTTATAGCAGCACTGTTTACAATAGCTAAGCTTTGGAAACAACCCAAATGCCCAAAAATAGATGACTGGGTCAAGAAGATGTGGTACATATATACCATGGAATATTACTCAGCATTCAAAAAAGATAAACACATGCCATTTGCAGCAACATGGATGGCGCTGGAAGGGATCATGCTCAGCGAAATAAGCCAAAAAGAAAAAGAAAATTACCGGATGGTCTCACTCATAGCAGGAATCTAGAAAACTTAAATAAGGGACCAGGAAAATGAATATAAGAAAGTGAAAATCAAAATCAACAGAAAACTATGAACCAGAGACACTTTTTGGGGGGTGGGGGGCGGGAGGGGAGGGATTGGGGTCAGAATGGGGCGTTTGCAATTGTATGGGGGAATATAAAAATAAAATTTATTATTAAAAAAAAAGAAAAAGAAAATTCCCAACGTCTGCAGTCAGCAAGCTAAAGACCCACCCGCGAGGGTCAATGGCTTAGTTCCAGTCTGAGTCCAAAGATCTGAGAACCAGGAGAGCCCCAGAGCCAGCAGGCCCAACACCTAAGAAGAAGCAATGCTGCCATTTGAATCTGAAGGCAGGAAAAGACTGATGTCCCAGCTCAAAGCCATCAGGGAGCAGTGGAGCAGGGCTAACCGGGGGCAGCCGAGTTGACCCAGTTGGCGGGTCCTCACCTGTACACTTACATCTACAGGTTACCACTCAAAACCAGACCCCCGGGGAGAAACAACAATGATAGGATTCATTTACACAGGGAGTGAGAAAATGGAGAGCTAGCGGGGAAAGAAAGAGAGAAATTGCTGGCGTGCTCATGGCCAGAAGCCTTCTGTCCTACCCCAGATAGTGTCCACTGAGCAGAAACGGTGTCCAAGCCAAAGCCACATGTGGCAAGCTGGCAGCTTCTCCACAGCACCACAACTCCACAGCCAATTAACTCACAAAGCCCAAGCCTGGTCCCTATTCTCCATCACTCTGGCAGACTATTAGGGGGTGGAGTCTGGAAAGCTCCACCCTCCACCATGGAGTTGGTCTTGAGCGCCACCTTCCTCTTATGCAGGGGTCCCTCTTACTCAGCTTCTTTGTTCTATGGAGGGCTCCCACTGATTGGATGATGCCACACACCTGAGGGAGTGCAATCTGCTTTGCGTGGTCTGCTGATTGAAATGTTCATCTCACCCAGAAACATCCTCACTGCAATACCGGAACAGCGATTGGTCAAATGTCCGGGCACCCTGGGCCCAGTCAAGCTGACATCTAAAATTAGCCATCACAGCTTTATAGGACTTACAAATATGTTTAAGACAGTTTCTGCCCTTGAAAAGCTTACAAATTAGTGTCTGAGATTGACTAGAGACAAGGAAGAGGAAGACAGCCGCTGTAATGAAAGTGAAGGACTGTGTTAAGGGGGAGTAAAGAAAGCATCTATTAATTTTGCCTTGGCAGATCAAAAAAGGTTTCATGCAAGGACTGCCATCTGAACAGCCTTGAGTGGAAGTGGGATTTGGATAACTGGTGATAAAGGAGAGGAGGGAACTATAAATTGTAGGTGCAAGATGAACAAGGAGTTGAAGATGCATAGTATAATTGTATAATCTCCATGACCTGGGATGTCTTAGATATCAGCCTGTCAAGTAAAAATCATTAAAAGGCAAATCAAATATTTAAAACAGTGTTCAAGAAAATGCCAAGGCAGAGGACAGGCTATGTTGCATTTATATTCAGCAGCAACACTTCATATTAATCTTTCATCATTTCCCTACCAAATCTCCTGCATCAATGGCCATGTGTGGCAGCGACTCCAAACTTTGTCTTCTTCCTCATGATGAAGTCTCCAAAATGTCCTCCCAGCCCAACATGTTTTTTTTTTAATTTTCGCTGTCTCTATTTGCCCTAGAATTTTTTCTCTCTCTAATATAAATCCACCTAGCTCTGTCTCTCATCCATTATCATCATCTGCTTTATGAAGGCCTAGGACCCACTAGCCAGCTCCATCCTTGAAGGCCAGATGCCAGGACTCTCTAAAGATAAGGATTACCCTTTGCCTTCATAATGCTTATCTCTCATATTTGAAAAATAGCAAGTATGTTTTGCTTACATCTTTTCCCATGAAAGCAGAAAATCAGTAAATCGCTGTGAAAGGATGCTGTAAATGAGGCTGCAGAGGTTGCAATGAGAGCTATTATCTATGGGACATTTACTATGTGCCGGGCAGTGTTTAGCTTTGAAGGCCACGTTGGTTAATCGAACATTACTCCCCAGCCCTTGGGAGACCTAGAAGGTTGCCAATTAGAAAAAGAACATGTTCAGATGGACTTTAAGACCAACCTGAAAGCTGAATGCATGGGAAATGGGTTGGATGGAGGCAAATTTGAGAAGCAGGAACACTTCAAGATAGAAGGCCAACTTTCATCTTAGAAGGAAGCTGAGACTCATCATACTGGGCTTTGGGGCTGCAAGGAGTGGTTTGTGCAGACTGTTTAATGGGAGGTGTTTGTTGAAAACACACTCAGAGATTGGAAGAGGAATCCTCTTTCTCAAGGTCTGTCCCTCACACTTCTTCGTGTCTATCCACTCTCCTCTTGAGCTCTAAGACCTGTCCTCTCCTTAGCTTCACATCCAAACCAGAGAAGGAGCCACTGACGAAGATTCAGCTAATGTCATCGCCCCTTTGGGCATCCCCACTCTGCAGCCTCCAGTGCAGAAGGAATAGCTGGTCAGTCCTTCACAGACTGAAGGGGCTACTGGCTGAGTAAGTGGGGAGAGGCCGTGGCCCTGCTGGCACCATAAGTAATATTTCCACAGGAGGGATGTTTGGAGAAGGGGGGCTGACTTCTATCTGAGGGAGAAATCAACTCAGTTTAATTAAGTACGATTCTTCATTATGCCATTGTTAGCACTGTCACTTTCACCAAATCACTTATCTGCTCTCTAAGCCTTGGTTTCCTCATCATTCAAGTGGAGATAAAAGTAGCAGCACTTTAGAGTTTAGCATTCTTCAGAATTACCAGCAACAGTTAGTTAACATTAGGTTTCTCTTCTGCGCCACCTCTGGTTAACCAAGAATAATACCTTAAATGATTATAATAATAATAATAATAATAATACCTTAAATAATACCTTGTGATTACAGTTTACAAATAAAGCTCACAGCCATCTGATCATGTCCTCACAAGAATCTTTCAAGGTAAGACTCATTTTTCTGAGTCCAGAGAGGTTACATGACTTTCCAAGTTCACACAGCTATCAAGTGACACGGCTAGGACTTAAATGCTCCCCTTCAAACTCCAGGTCCAGTATGTCCTCTTCTTGAGGTCTCTCAAGATTTAGGGAACTGGGGCCTCCCCGGTGGCGCAGCAGTTGAGTGCTGGGTTGCGAAGCTGCCTGCGGCCTCTGCGGCGCCGGTTCGATCCCCGGCTGCTCCCCGGCCACCGGAGGAGGGTCCCGCATGGCGTGCAGACCTCTCCTGCCGCCCGCTGCTCCCCTCGGCAGTGTACTTCGGTCCTTCTGCCTGCTCTGCTCCCGGCTCTGGCTCTGGTGAATTCTCTCACCCTCCCGCGCTTCTGACTGTACCCAGTGCATGTATAAACCAAACAAACAAACAAACCAGCAAACAAATAAATAAAGCATGCCTCTATTAAAAAAAAAAAAAGATTTAGGGAACTGGTCTTGAAAAATGAATATGTTTGACAAATCTGTTGTGTCTTCTTGCTCTTTCTTTCCTTCTTATATAAGTTATCTTCTTTTTATGCATCCCCTATTCTCCTTTATTTCCAATTTACCACAGAAGTCTCTGGCTTTTAGTAACCAAGGGGTTGACGGCAGAAGTTCTGAGGCTCCCCTTGGCATTGACCCTTGCTCCCTGAATTGCAGGAAGACACTCCATCACAGTCACTACTCTCACCTCAGCTGGGAACATCGGGGAGGATGGAATCCTGAGCTGCACTTTTGAACCTGACATCAAACTTTCTGATATAGCGATACAGTGGCTGAAGGAAGGTGTTCTGGGCCTGGTCCATGAGTTCAAAGAAGGCAAAGATGACCTGTCAGACCAGGATGAAATGTTCCGGGGCCGGACAGCAGTGTTTGCTGACCAGGTGGTAGTTGGCAATGCCTCTCTGAGGCTGAAAAACGTGCAACTCACAGATGCTGGCACCTATAAATGTCACATCATCACCTCTAAAGGCAAGGGGAATGCCAACCTTGAGTATAAAACTGGAGGTGAGTTACATTTGGAAAGCGGGAAAGAAAGTGTCACAAGGTACTTGAGACGAAAGGGAGGGCATGGACCACTGCTGACACACGCTACCTGCTCATGTATGCATGACCAATGTCAGAAAAAGGCCCCCAAATTCTGCTAGCAGCCACCTTTGTGATCTAGAACCCACACCAACACCAAAGTAGCCCAGTATAATAGCAGGTCTTAAAACCTTTCTTTCTGGATTCTAACTTCTTCTAAATTTTCAACTGTATTCCCTGAACTGTTTTGTCAAAATAAATGTAATCTTTTCTCTGGTAGCAGTTAAGAGAACCAAGTCATCCATCAGGGAGTTTTCTATGCTAAGTCAATCTAACCCAACTCTGACATAAACCCCTCCAGGGACTCATGACAGTAGAACTTATTTTAGGAGAAATTCAAAGGGAACGAACCGAAACAACTCGTCCTGTACCCTCACTAATCCTCACCTAGTGAAACCCACACGTCCTTACTGATTCAATTTAACACATTTTTTCTGAATGTACGTACAAGGACTGAGATTGATACTGGGAAGAGTAAAAATATGATTGAGAAGACAAAGATGATTGTCCTTGTTCTTGTAGAACTCATGGTCTAGAGCTTATAGAGTTGAGGTTAGGACAGGGAAAAGAAAAATATATAAATATCTATAAATAACTGGTAAAGTACATCAAAGGCTTAGACAGATCTAAGTACAGTGACCTGGGGATTCAGAGGAAGCAAGAGATCACAGCCAAATGCATGGGTGAGCCCCCATGGAGAATTTGGCATTTGAGAGGAGCAGACAACCCACTGGGGAAATACTGGGTCGCTGCAAAGGCTCAATTTGTAAGAAATAACATCTGCCCTTCATGACTTCAACCCCATAGCCTTCAGCATCCCAGAGGTGAACGTGGACTACAATGCCAGCTCTGAGAGCTTGCGCTGTGAGGCTCCCCGCTGGTTCCCCCAGCCTACAGTGGTCTGGGCATCTCAGGTGGACCAGGGAGCCAACTTCTCAGAAGTCTCCAACACCAGCTTTGAACTGAACTCTGAGAACGTGACCATGAAGGTGGTGTCAGTACTCTACAATGTCACCATCAACAACACATACTCCTGCATGATCGAGAACGACATTGCCAAAGCCACCGGAGATATCAAAGTGACAGGTGGGTTCCTCCCCACCCTGTGAGGGCTTCCTGGGGTGAGAAGAAAATATGAGTTAAGATCTGATTTCTTTAGCAGATATATTATGTACTGGGGGCAGCGAGATCTAGAGCCTCCCTGAAGCCTTGATCATAGCAGCAGTTGGAATTAACATTATTTCTCCCTTTACAGAGTCTGAGATTAAAAGGCGCGGTCACCTCCAGCTGCTGAACTCCAAGGCTCCCCAGAGTGGCCCTTCTTTCTTCGCCATCATCTGGGTGATCCTGCCTTTCTGTCCTTACCTGATGCTAAAATAATGCTCCATGGCCACACAGAAACATGCTAAGTCATTGATGTGACAGGTGAGATGGATCCAGCGTGGGGTGGGGGTCCTCTCTGTGTGCCTGTATTCTGTTGGTACGGGACTCTTGGGTCCTTTGAGAAATAGGGATGATGGAGATGCTAATCCTGCAAGTGCCAGACAAGAATTTATTAAAATTTATGCAATTCAGCATAAGACAGTGCGCTTCAGGGACAGGGGCTGCATGCACATCCCGAGAATCAGGTGGAAGCTCTGTTAAGCAGATCTAATGCAGCATAATTAAAAGGGTCTTTAATTAAAAGGGCTCTTGCTTTGCTCTTCTTTCCATGAGATCATTCCGTCTCTCACAGTCATAAGCTCTCATGCCTGTGACCTCTTCATGATGGATTACACATTCTTAGCCTGGAGGGTTGTTTGCCTAAAGGGTTTGTTAATGGTAGAAACTTTATTTCATCTGAAGTACGTACCGGGGAGGGTTTCTTCTTAGAGACAGGGACAGTCACCATCTGAGCGTGGGCAGGTGACCTCGCCTCGAATCTCCAGTAGAGAAAATGCTACTTCCTACTTTATAATGATGTGGTGGCCTCACTCTGAGTTGATGTCCAGTGTCATGGGGTTTTCTGAGACTCGTAGACCCCGCCTCCTGCCTGGCACTCGATCCTAACAAAAGCCAAACAGCCTCTGGCATGAACCTCAGAAAAAGTTAATAATTCAGGGGCTGCTGGCACCATCTCCACTGGTGGTGTGAGAGCCGCAAGCTTTGTTATTTGAGTATAGACACCATCGACAGACTTACAGGAAAACGACTCTATATAGTTCAAATATCTGTGTAAATTCTAACACATTTTCATTTACTGAATCATTCATGAAGGCAAAAATATCCTACTGACGAGAAAGAGATGCTTAGCCCTGACAAGTTACTGTGGATTTCTCTGTCACTCATGAAGCACCGTGACAGGCTCATAACCACTCACTTAAGTGACCTCCTGCTTGTCCCCTCCAAAGCCCATGTCCAGGCCTTGACGGGTGACTCAGCCGCCTGTCCTCCTGCAGAGACCTGGACTCTCTCGTCAGGACGCCGGCTCCGATTTCTGAATATTCTGCATGTGTAATTTGTATACAACGGAGCTCATCAAGTTCCAGTCAATATCACCACGTCACTCAGCTATTTTTGTTCCCCCCGTCCTTCCTGTCATTTGTCACTGAACTCTGTAGTCTATTCCCATGTTGTCACTGAGACTGTCCCTAATCCATCTCATCTCACACTCAGGTGGGCTCTTGAACCTTTTGAACTTGCTCCTTCCTCTCCCTGTTTCAGGTGATAGAAAGCAAAATGCCAGAAAATTATTCCAGAGCAACTTATGGCAGCATTTACTTTGCTCCAGGATCTAACGTGACTCTGGGCCCTAGTATCGCAAATTCAAAGTCCCCAGCTGTGGGGTCACAGCTTGCTAACCGGTCCTGCCCCCACGCCCAGCTTCCCTCAACTACCTGCTACTGCTGCCTGGCCTTGCTGCCCCTTCCTGGAAACCTCTGCTCTGTGGCAACTCAAGGCCACACCCCCTTCATCTGTTTCAAGTGCCTTCTAGCTTCTAGCACCTTCTCTTGATGACACTTTCATGTCTCACCCCTTTGGCATGCATGCATAACTGACAGCATCTTATGTTATCTGAGGCACAGATATTCCTTACATAGAATATTAAGTGTCTTCAGAGGCAGGCAAAGATCTGTAGACCTGTTTTTCCTTCTCCTGTCCTCCAAACACCTCCTACTGCACAGGGCACAGAAAGGATTCTTTGTGAGGAATCCAGCCAGGTTGCCATCATTTCCAGCCTTCACTGCTGTCATGGAAGAGGATTTCTCTGAGGAAGCTCTCCCTTGAGGGGTTCTCGCTAGTTGAAGAAGGAAAGCTTTTCTTCTTTCTGATTCCCCACAACACTGTAAATGAGATTTTAATAAACTGCAACTAGATAATCTGACCTATAATATACAGCTTATCATCTTTACCTTATATTCCCTAAGAGCAGTATTTTGCAGCCTTTTCTAAAAAATAAAAAATAAAAGCCATGATGTCCACCTAACAGCAGCTGGCCACGTGCAGTAGGCAGGTGTCATATGCTGCTACCCGTTAACCACAGCCCTGCTACCTGCTCTCGGCACTCTAAGGGATAGCCTTCAATCAAATCAACTTCTTCAAATAAATGAATGGATCACGACTTGAGACATATGTTCTAACTGATGATGATATTTTAGGTCACACATATTCCCTGGGGGGGCACTCAGACAGAAGTCGCCTTCGAATTCTATCCAGGAGCCTGCCCATCAGTCACTCTCCATTCGTGTTTGCTGCGATGATCACCTCCTCTGTTAAGGAGAGACTCATCGCTTCTCCCCAACTTGGTGCCGTGGGGCCTTGCTACAGCACCACAAAATATGGAAAAACAAATCCATTTCTGAATAGGAGATGCACCCATTCAGCATCAGGGATGCTCAGTTCTCAGCAATGTTTTATATCATCAGTTATGTTTGCCAATGGTTGTAACGGGTATCTCATTGTTGTTATTTTCAGAATCCCAGGAATCTGCAGAACTATTTCACCACAGCATATGACCTAGTTTTATATTTCTGGGGGCAAGTGAATTCATGTCTAGAAGCCTGGAGTAAACAAATAAGATCAAGATGCATCAGGAAGCCAAAAGCAACCCACAGAAGACTCCAGTATGAACAAGACGTATCTGTCTTCAAAGACATATATTAAATGCTGGACGAAAGGATTCATTTAAACTACAGAATTGTGTTGAGACTGCTAAGTAAAATGATACCCAGACAAGTATGTCCCCATATCTCAGGGACTTCCCTGACCCACCAGGAGTGTGGGGTGGGAGGGGATATCACATCTCCCTGGTCGCCGAATCCTAAGTTTTATTGCTGTTATGTTGCTTTCAGGAAGTTCCTAGAAAGTTTCTATTGCGATACATTACAAAAAAAACACATTCCAAAAAACACAAATTAAACTGTGCAGGATGCTGTAAGAAGCTGTTAATGAGCTGTCATTTCATAAGCCAGGGGTAGCTACATTTTAGTGATGGGTAAAGTGGTTCACTTTTCTTTATGAAGCTTCCAGAAGTGCCTTGGCATCTTCCCCACCTGACAAATGCTAAAGAAATGTGAGAAATTATCATAACTTTTACATAAATTTTCCTGATGTTCCATATGATCTGAGCACCTTCTTTATTTCTCAGATGACGTCCATCCTCAGATGGCGTAAGAGAGCACTAGAGGTGGCATTAGGGCCACACAGGTGGAGGGCTGCACTTTCTACCCTGCACAGACCAAGACCTCAGCTGGAGCAGTGGGACTCAGCCTGGGGGGATGCTGCACTCCCTTCCCAGGGGACATTTGGAAACATCTGGAGGCAATTTTAGTTGCCGCCACTCAGAGGTGGGGGTGCTACTGGCATCTGGTGGATAGAACCCCTGAGTCTGCTCAACACAGTGCACAGCAAAGAACCACCCATCAAATGTTAGTCAGATGAGCTGTGCTGAGGTTAAGAAAAGCTGGTTTCGAGTAGGAGGGGATCTAGAAAAGAGGGGGGCAAACAAAACTGTTTGTTGCCTAAAATGGGCATTAGCCTCTGTGCCCTTGGAGGCTGCCTCAGCCCAGGAAACCAAAATGCCACTTGGGGCAACCAGGAGCTCTTGGGATTTTCTTCTGCTGGTCGGGTTTCTGCGTTCTTGCCCTTCGTTCTACCTTTCTGCTTCTGTGAAAGAACTGCTGGGTTCGGTGTCAAGTTCTCTCACCCTAAATTTAGGACCTTGCCTCACGGTCTCCCCCGTGACCCTGTACTGTCAAATTCAGAGAAAGGCAACAAAAGCATGAACTTCCTTGAGACACACAGAGACTTCCGAAGGCAGAGGCAGGGACCCGGAGGCGAGGCCTGAGCAGGAAGCTTCGCTCAAGGAGAGCGCCCCGCTGCTCACCCCTCTTGCACGCTCCACAACTGACCCACCTCCCTGGCACGCGGCACCCACCCTAACAGTATTGTCATAGAAAACTTGATTTTAGGGCTCTAAGTATTCAAGAGAATGATTAAGTCCACATTTCCTAGCCAGCCATCTGCCTGGTTTATCAAAGAGCATGTGAGGAAAGATGGATACACAGTCATAGACCGGGCTTAGAGCCCGGCACTGAGCACCTAACAGGCCTTCCATATATGTCTGTCGAAGGAAAGGGAGTGAGGGGCACTTGTGAGCCTGGGCGGGGTAGCTGGGTCTTTTCTTTTTAAAGATTTTATTTATTTTTACATAGAAGAACTGCGGAATAGGCCAGAGGTGTGGAGGGTGAGAGGATTCACCAGAGATAGAGTGGGGTGCAGAACAGGTGGATCTACTGAAATACACTGCTGAGGGGAGCAGCGGGTGAGACAAGAGAGGTCTGCTGCGCCATGTGGGTAGTTCCCTGGCCAGGGATCAAACTCATGCTGCAGTGACTGGTGATAGCTTCATAGTGCTAAGACTTAACCCTTTGTGCCACCAGGGAGGCCTGGTTGCTGGGTCTTTTTTAAGGAAAGTCCGCTAAATTTTTACCAACCTGGTGTGTTCCTGTCTCAATAATATCTGCCTTATTTGGTAACCAGAACCATTAGAGAGATAATTCATAAAAAGCAGTTATTGCATTGCTCTAGCTGTATTAGTCTGCTAGGACCGCCATACATCACACCATAGACCAGATGGTTTATTTATTTATTTATTTTTTTTAATTTTTAATTTTTATTATTTTATTTATACAAGCACTGGGTACAGTCAGAAGCTTGGGAGGGTGAGAGAATTCACCAGAGCCAGAGCGGGGAGCAGAGCAGGCAGAAGGACCGAAGTACACTGCTGAGGGGAGCAGCGGGCGGCAGGAGAGGTCTGCGCGCCATGTGGGACCCTCCTCTGGTGGCTGGGGAGCAGCCGGGGATCGAACCGGCGCTGCAGAGGCTGCGGGCAGCTTCGCAACCCAGCGCTCAACCGCTGTGCCACCGGGGAGGCCCTAGACCAGATGGTTTAAACAGTAGAAATTTATGCTCTCACAGTTCTGGGGGCTGGAAGCCCAAGGTCAAGGTGTTGATGGGTTGGTTTCTCCTGAGACTTCTCTTCTTGACTTGCAGAGAGCCACCCGCTCACTGAGTCTCACATGACCTTTACCCTGTGCACATACTACTCAGTGTCACCCCCCCTTTTTTTTGTGGGACCCTCAGCCAGCAGCCGGGGAACGAACTGGTGCTGCAGAGGCTGCGGGCAGCCTCACAGCCCAGCGCTCAATCGCTGTGCCACCAGGGGAGGTGCCACCAGGGGAGGCCCCACCCTTCTTCTTATGGGGAAGTAAGTCATAGTGGGTTAAACCCCATCCATGTGATCCCATTTAACCTTAATTCCTATTTAATGGCCCTATCTCCAAATACAACCCCATTTTGAGTTATACTGAGATTTGGAGGCGGGGGGCACAAGCCAGCCCATGCAATAAGAGGGAACTAATAAAAGTTAGCTATTATTAAGTGCATGTGTTGGGCAAGGCAAATGAATGCGAAAGCAACCATAACAGCAGAGATAGGAACAACTTTGCTTTTTCCTCCTATTTGACCAAGAATACATGTTTAATGTTTAAACAGTTGGGTCACAACAGAAAGCCTTGTCCAAATAGCTACTGATTCAAACCAGGTCAGAGGCCCCTCGAAGACAAGAGCACAACAGCTCAGCAGGTGGATGCTGTTAAGGGGACTGAATTGGCTAATGGCCTCCCCAAACCACAGGTTACTACTTTAAATGTTACAAAAGACCAGAGAGCATGAAAAGATGAAAAATAAAACCAGTGTGGGGCCAATCTTCAAAGGAAGAGAACTGAGTGATAGGGGCAGTTGGATTCCATGTGACTAAACTAAATTGCTGAGAACTACAGCTGTCTGTGGGCTAGAGGTAAATTCAATCTTGTCTGTCCTGGGGCTCTCAGGATGGAAAATAGCTTTTTGCTTTCCTTTTCACTAAAACCCCTTTTACAGTTCTGGAAGGCTGAGAACATTTGTGTTTGTTAAAGTCATGCAGAAGAGACACACACATACTTACCCCTGGTGCTATACAGTGTAAACATCAGAGGCATTTTGCAGGAGGAGGGCGATCCTTGGGGTCTTGTTAGAGAGGTGCGCTTGGACCAGACACACCTGCACTTGACTCATCAGGGTCAAGCATCCCAGGAGCAAGTGACACTTGCTCCTATTGTAACAAAAAGTCACACTTCCTCCATGCAACGCCGCATGCACTTGTAGAAAAAGAAGGGTAAGCAATGATGACTCTGGGGGGGTCCCCCAATTGAGGAAATGGCCTGGTTAGAGAGGGAATACTCCAAAGCTCAGGAACTAGTAGGTTGTTCTCCTGCCAAGGGCTTTCCAGGCCCTCCCGATGTGCATGCTCAGCCCAGAAAAAGGAATGATCTGACTATCTACAAGCCATTGTAGGGAGGGGCAGGTGATTTCCACTGTGTGTAAATGCGGTTGGACTACTGGCCAATTGAAATGGCAGTGCAAAAGGGTAACCGACTCTGTATGGAGATCTCCCATGGGTGCGGCTCCACATTCTGGGTGAGCCAGCTCCCTGCCAGGCATGGCAAGAAGAGACCTGGAGGACTCTGCTCAAATTCACATTAAGACCCAAGTTGTGATTTTTTTTTTTTTATAGCTTCAACTACTTTATTTTTTTTAAGATTTATTTATTTATTTATATTTATACAAGCACTGGGTACAGTCAGAAGCGCGGGAGGGTGAGAGAATTCACCAGAGCCAGAGCAGGGAGCAGAGCAAGCAGAAGGACCGAAGTACACTGCAGAGGGGAGCAGCGGGCAGCAGGAGAGGTCTGCGCGCCATGTGGGACCCTCCTCTGGTGGCCGCCGGGGAGCAGCCAGGGATCAAACCGGCGCTGCAGAGGCTGCGGGCAGCTTCGCAACCCAGCGCTCAACCGCTGCGCCACCGGGGAGGCCCCCCAAGTTGTGATTTTTAAAAAGCAAAACAAATAAGGATTTGGGTGATCATTGTGTCAATATTGATTTATCATTTATAACTCCGTGGTGCAGAATGTTGATAGTGGGGAGACTGTGTGTGAGCAGATGGGATACATGAGAACTCTGTGCTTTTTGCCCAGTTTTGTTGTGATGTAAAACTGCTCTTAATTATGGGCCCTTTTCTGTGGTGTAAAGATGACCTACTCACTATGATTCCCCAAGCACAGAGCGCTTCTGAGTCCACTAAGTGATATATCCTTCAGCTGTCCTCTCTGCTGCAGCTACTCAATTGCTTCCTGGGTGTATCGTGGTCCAGAATCCTACCATTATCAGTAATGAAACAGTAAAAATGTCTCCAGCATATCTTATGGAGCAAATGTAATTACACTAAAGGACAGGAACACTTTAGCAAAGAGATCACATATATTTTAAGCAGTTATAAAAAAATGATGATGCTCAAATTTTTATCTTCAGCTTTCATCGCTGTCTGCCTCTGCAGACGTGTTCCCAACAACTGCCCGGGCCCGTCGTCTGAGTCAGGGTCTACCTCTGCTCAAAAGCCAAAACTCGAGACACGAGAGTTGGTGGCAGGAAATCAGGTTTAATCAGGAACCCGCAACCTAAGGAATAAAAATAGACACATAGATCAATGGAATAGAATTGAGAGCCCAGAAATAAACCCATACTTACATTGGCAGCTAATTTATGACATAGGAATAGAAAACACACAATGGAGAAAGAAAGTCTATTCAACAATGGTTTTGGGAAAATTGGACAGCAACATGTAAAAGAATGAGACTAGCCCCCTCTCTCACAATATGCACAAAAAATAATTCAACATGGATTAAAGATGCGAATATAAGAGCTGAAATCATAAAATACATAGAAGAAAACATAGGAGAAAAACTCCATGACATTGGCTTCATGGTGTCTTTGGAGACTCAACTCCAATGGCCAGGGAAACAAAAGCTAAAATAAACTCACGGGACTACATCAAACTAAAAAGCTTCTACATAAATGAAAAAATATCATTAAAATGAGAAGACACCCTAGTTTGGACTAACCACATTTCAAGAGCTTAAAGGCTACCTATGGCCAGAAGTTACCACACCGGATAGGGCCGGTCTAGAGCAGTGATACACACGGCACAGAAATGATAAGAAGTGTTTCTAGCACACAAGTTCAAGTCCCGAGCCGGCCCTTTAAGCCTTTTTTTCCACCCAGATTGCCGCTGCACAGCGCCCCTCACACAGATATTCAGAGACACCCTCCCTGGAGGCCCCTTTGAAGTCTGGTGCTCCCACAGTATCATTCCAAAGATTTTCTTGATGGGATTCTGTCTAAAAGAAAGTCGTGAAATGCTGAAAGATAGAAATGATTTGTCTTTCAGAGTTTCCTGAAGATACTATGAATTCTTCATTAATAATGGAAGAAAACTTTCAGGTCCTGTACACTGTGCAGAAAAAAATGAGGAATTTATTAAAACACAGTGGAGGTTTAAATGCTTCCTAGAAAGTAGGTACTTAAAAAGTAGCTGCTCATACAGACATAAATAAGTAGGCTTTGCCTCGGTTGGTGGGGATTACTCATGTTTCCTTGCAACTAGGAACATTATTTATAATTCCTTGCAACATTGCAGGGACTAATGTATAGACTTCCCTATATGACATAATATATTGCATTCTATCCCGGCTCTAAATGCTGTTATCAGGGTGCAATGCACTTTAGCTCAGGAGGGAGCTGTCATTTGTGTCAGGAAAGGCACTACATTAAATCACTGTCCGCCCTTTTCCAATCATCATATTCAGGTTTTATCACTCAGGAGAGTGAGGGAAAAGGCTTTTATTTGCTTAACATTTTCAACAGCACTTCCCTCCCCCCTAAAAAAAGGGAGGGAGAGAGAAAAACAGAAAGTAGAATGACTATAACAAAAGAATCTGCAATCCCAAAGATTCTTGTGAAGAAAACAGCATGACATAAAGCACAATGCATGAATGTTTTATTTATAGTCACAAAAACCATTATTAAATGGCTGCCTCCCATCCCAGGCCTCTTTGAAATAAAGGAGGAAATTAAAAAACAAATAGAATTGATATTTAACTGTAGATGGCATTTTTTAAATTAAAAAGTCTTCACTGAAGAATCAAAATATTTTCCTTTACACATCAACCTTTTCAAATACATAGTCTAATATAACCTTAATATAATTTAATAAAATGACATCCCTAGGATTTTATTTAATGCATTTCAGTAAAGGAAAAAAATAATAAAAATAAGACTTGGAGAAGCATATGACTGTGTAACACAACAGAGCATTATTAACTAGTGAGGCTGAGGAGTGGGTGCTTGGGCATTAGTTAATTCACTTCTCTCCACTTTCTCGGGGGTGGGGGGATAGTAAGGGGGACCCGAGTGTCAAAGCTGCCCTTTGGCTACTCCTAAGGCCTAGGTGCATGGACGTTGTCCTGTACACCTGGAGGAGTCTGCACAGGTACTGGAAGCGGGATTCTGATCATTTGTCAGGGAATTTCAGGTTCTACTGGGATTGTGTGTGTAAAAGGGTTTGGGGGTGAAGATGTACTCTTAGAATCCCTTGGGCCTTGGGAAGGCATGTGACTGGAGAAGGGTCAAGGGGGTTCTTTCAAAGCAAAGGGCTCATCACGGCAGGGACGCAGATGATTGGGTCCAAAAGCAGGACTGATTGGAAACAAGTTTTAAGGACAGATGAGTACATTAAGAAGATGTGATATATAATACATAATGGAGTACTACTCAGCTGAAAAAGAGAGGTGAAATCTTGCAATTTGCAACAAGGATGGAGCTGGAGGGCATTACACTAACTGAAACAAATCAAAAGTAGAAACACAAACCCCAATGATTTCACTCATATTTGAAATAATAATTAGATTAGCTCAGGCGACAGTGAATTTCCAGATAAAAATCAAATGCAATGCGACAAATTCTCCATTTTACCTATCTCAGTTCCAAATACACAAAATAGAACACAAGCAAAGCACCATCTCAACTTTATTAGTTGAGATTTCATTGCAGTTACTTCCACCAGATGGCACTAAAGACTCTGCATTTTAGGAATCAGACTCAAAATCAGAAGGCAAAAATAATAAAATGAATAAAAAAAAAATAACAGAAATAAACAATGACATGTGTTGTCATTGTGCTAGTTTCTTAGAAACTAACCTTGAGTCTTGGCCATTACTGGAAACATTTAGTAAACCACATTGTTTCAGACCCGGTGCCCAGCGTTGGGATGCAAAATAAAACCTCCCTGGTCCTCAGGAGCTCAGGGTGGGCGTGGAGGGCGCCAGGAGCACAGAGGGCAGAATCCGACATGCAGGCAAGTATAAAATTGAAATGCTTCTGCTGGAGACTTGACAGAGGCCATGCCGGGATACCACAGGCGTCTCAAAAAAAGACGTGGTCTTTGGAGGATTCCCAGAGAAACTGAGCTTTGATGAATGTGTAGGAGTTAATGAGGGAGAGAAGAGCGGGCAGGCTGTCCTGAGCTGAGCGAGTAGCTGGTGCAACCATGAAAAAGGCTGAAGCGCTCCGGGGTCAGGAAGTGTGCATTCCCCGCCTCGCCAATAACAAGTCTTTATTAGATGCCTGCTGTGTAGACACTAGTTGGTTGCCAAGGGCTTTTCATCTCAAAAGAGAGATGAAGAATGTGTGTGTGTGTGCACACACATGATGTGTTATTTGTGTTTACATGTACACAAACACACATGTACATAAACACACATATGCACACATAATTCACTTAAAATTACAACGTAGTACAAACGGCAAAGTGAAATGTGTAGATAAAAGAGCTATTAGAGCTCTGAAACCTTGAAATCTGAAACCTTGAAATAACAGGATGTTTGGATAAATACCAAATGGTGTCGTTTATATGTGGAACATAGAGAAACCAAACAAAGGATCAGACAGACAAACTTAAAAACTGACCCTTGAAAGCTAATCATAGATCTGAGGCACCCAGGAGGGAGGGGGAAGGGAAAAAACATCGGGGAGAACACATGGGCTGTGGTGGGGACTGTGGGTGCTTTGGTGGTGGGAAAACTATGCTACCCACAACTGAGGAGGGAAACCTATATTGAGAAAAAACGAACAAGGAGGTAAAATAATGATATATTGTTTAAAAAAAAAGAAATGACAGGGGGTTTCCAGGAGGTAGTATGAAGAAGGTGTGATGTAGGGGTAGGTTTAAATAATAAAAGTGGAAGAATTCTGCAGCCAAAATTGGCAAAGACTAAGAAGCCTGCTTGGCAATGCTGAGGGAATAACTAAAAGGCCAGTCTCGTGGACCTACTGAGGAATCCAGAGCTTTGCTATAGAGATAACAAATGACTGAAACATTTAGAATGAAAACTGACTTAGACCGTTTTATAATTAATTTGGAAAAACTGTGTAGGAGTGATCCAGAAAAGGTGATGTGTTGGGATAACTCAGAGACGATTGTAACTCGAGTTCAGAGTGATAAAGTCCTGTGTCAGCCTAAAAGTCTGCAGTCAGGTATTGGCGGCTGGGATGGAAAGATACTGGTACCTGCCTGGAGATGGAAAGAGAGGAAGGAGGCCAGGAGCACTATAAGGTTTCAAGCTGAAGGGGAAGGAGATGATATCATCAAGAGAATAAAACAGGAAAATTCAGAGAGCACAGTCCAGTGAGCGAAGCAGCAGAGACATTCAAGACACGCGGGGTGTAAGGTGAAGGGGACGCATTCGGTGTGATTTGTAATAGATGTCAGGAAAATGCAGGGTAGAAGTTAGTACCGGAAGTGCAGATCTGGGGATCATCTGCATAAGAGGAAACGTGGACATTTGGGTTGTTTCCATAGCTTAGCTATTGTAAATTGTGCTGCTATAAACACAGGGGTGCAGTTGCCCTTTTGAATTCATGATTGTGTCCTTTGGGTAAATACCTAGGAGTGGAATTGCTGGATCCTATGGAAGCTCTATCTTTAGTAGGTTGAGGAATCTCCACACAGCTCTCCATAGTGGTTGGACCAGTCTGCACTCCCACCAGCAGTGCAGGAGAGTTCCTTTTTCTCCACATACTCACCAACATTGGTTGCTGCTAGTTTTTTTAATATGTGCTACAAATAGATGACTGGATCAAGAAGATGTGGTACATATACACAATGAATATTACTCAGCCATCAAAAAAGATAAACTCATGCAATTTGCAGCAACATGGATGGCGCTGGAAGGGATCATGCTCAGCGAAATAAGCCAGAAAGAAAAAGAAAAATACCGGATGGTCTCACTCATAGCAGGAATCTAGAAAACTTAAATAAGGGACCAGGAAAATAAATAACTACAATAAAGTAAAAATCAAAATCAACAGGCAACTATAAACCAGAGGCACACTTGAGGGGGGGGAGTAGGATCAAAACAAGGGGGGTGGGAATTGTATGGGGACTATAACCAAGATGAAAATATATACATTGTGCAAAAATGAAAAATGATGTAAAAAATAAATTAAAAAAATTAAAAAAAGAGGAAACGTGGAGAGAAAAGGTGGGGAATAAAGTATAGGAAGGCGAACAGCAAAGCAGAAGAATCTAAGCTGCCCAGGAGAGTTGAGTATTTCAGAAGCCAATAAGGAAGTAAGGTTTAAGGACGGAGAGGCTCATGACAGTGGTGAATACTACAGGACTCTAGGTTAAGGAAGAGCCAGTGACATGGTCACTTTGGACCTATGAGAAAAGTTTCAATAAGAGACAGGAGTCAAAGTGAGTTTATTCAGGGGAGGAAAACAATAGGCAGTGATCATGACAGTGAGAAGAAAATGAAACTACCCTTGAGAAATGTAGTAGTGAGAGTCACAAAGGACAATAAGTGAAAAGCTGTTGGTGGAGGAGGGTCTGTTTTCTCCTTCAGTGCTTGGTTATAACTCTTGGATTAAAAAAAAGAAGAAAGAGGCTTCCCTGGTGGTCTAGGGGTTAAGTCACAGCACTACCATCCCTACCACCACAGTGGTCCACCCAACAGCCTGATTGCGCCCCAGCTGGGGAGCTACCCACATGGCACAGCAGACCTCTCCTGTTTCACCTGCTGCTCCCCTCAACAGTGGATTTCAGTAGATTTGCCCATTCTGCTCCCCACTCTCTCTCTCTAGTGAATTCTTTCATCTCTCCCCCACCCACCTCTGGTCTACACTCCAGTTCTTCTACACAAAAATAAATAAAAATCTTTATTTAAAAAAAGGAACAGGGGGCCTCCCTGGTGGCGCAGCGGTTGAGCGCTGGGTTGCGAAGCTGCCCGCAGCCTCTGCAGCGCTGGTTCAATCCCCGGCTGCTCCCCGGCCACCGGAGGAGGGTCCCACATGGCGCGCAGACCTCTCCTGCCGCCCGCTGCTCCCCTCAGCAGTGTACTTCGGTCCTTCTGCCTGCTCTGCTCCCCGCTCTGGCTCTGGTGAATTCTCTCACCTCCCGTGCTTCTGACTGTACCCAGTGCTTGTATAAATAAATAAATAAATCTTTACAAAAAAATAAAAAAAATAAAAAAAGGAATAGGGCCTCCCTGGTGGCACAAGGGGTTAAGCATCGCACTATGAAGCAATCCGCAGCCTCTGCAGCACGAGTTTGATCCCTGGCCAGGGAGCAACCCACAAGGCGCAGCAGACCTCTCCTGTCTCACCTGCTGCTCCCCTCAGCAGTGTATTTCAGTCAATCTGCCTGTTCTGTTCCCCACTCTGTCTCTGGTGGATCCTCTCACCCTCCTACCCCTGCATCTCTGGCCTGTACCCCAGCTCTTGTATGCATAAATAAATAAATCTTAAAAAAATAAAAAAAGGAAGAAAGAAATATTAAGAAAGGACTGACTGAAAAATCTAGGAGCAGCAATATTTGGGGGAGGCAGGGAACACTAGACACAGAGCAAAGATCTTGAGGGGTTAACTTTGAAACAGAAGGCAGTTGGGAGGGGTAAGAGGAGAATCATAGGTTTTTAAGTAAAAACTAAGTAAATTCTTCAGCTAGTCTTGCTTTTCTCAATTAAAGGCAGTTACCTGTTGAGTTTATAAGGGATCACATATTTACAAAGGTGGAAAGGAAACGGCATAAGTGTCTGGGATAGAATCTTAGACAAGGCATCCTAAGAGTTCAAGTCTCAGGTGTGTTACTTCGGGCTTATCACCAGGCCTCTTTGAAACTTAGTTATCTCAGAGTTGTTGAAAGATTAAATGGGATAACGAACATGGAAATGATAAAGTACTTCTTAAACAAGAGAAGCCTGGACACCTGCCATGCAAAATGTGAGTGCATGAATAAGAGATGGGGCAAAGCAGCAGGGAGGCTGGATGAGGTTCGGAGCAACAACATATAGCAAACCCAACTGCAGTTTCTGCCACTAACTGCAGCACCCAGGAACGGAGAACACAGATTCTGAGTCAAAGCAGGCGTGGAGAAGTACAAGAGTCTGAAGCGATGGAGGTAAGAATTCTTTTAAAACAGACCTTTTGTAGGCATGCTTAGTTTTGGAAATGACATGTAATTTTTTAAAAAGTGGCATTTGACTCATTGAAATGCTACATTTTGGAAGTGGCTAGGCTTTCCAACTTTTTAATGTAGTTTCCTTTTCATATTTTGCAGTCAACAAGTTTTGTTTTTCAGACTGACATTGTGTTTTGAAACTCAGGCTCCAGGCACTGCGCCTATAGGATAAAGAAGACATCAGCGACAGGGCTGCTGCTCCGGCCAGGCAGGCGGTGAACAAGGCAGCAGGAGGTGACCCGGCACACCAGCCTCGCTTAGGGGACTGGAGACGGCGGCGGGTCAGGAATCTGGATTTCTGGAATCTGGATTTTCCCCTGAGCCGAGCCAGGGCACTCGTGGTAAGGACACCTTAAAGGAGGCGGCACGTCGCAAAGTAAAGGCCGCCTCATGCGTTCATCATCCCGATGGTCTTGTGAGCCCACAAAGGGTTTGTGGCTCTTTGACATCCTGCACCACCCCATTGTGACAGCTGCGGCCCCCCAATGGGCTGATAAACTCAGCGGGGCGCACTCGCTCCTTTGCTGCTGCACCTGAGCGCAGCGTTCTGGGTGACACGGTTAACCCTTAGGTCGCCGGCACGCTCGGCCCAGAGGGGTGAGGCCACGACTTCTGCACCCCCAGAAGCAGGGGCCCAGCCCCCCTCTCCCAGGCCCCTCCACGACCGCCCCCACCCCAGGCGGCTGGGCCCAGGCCAATGCCAGGGTCCCAGCACCCGGCCCTGGGGGACCCCTAGCCCCCGGGAAAAGCCAGTTACGGGTCTGGTGATGAGCCCCCGAGCGAGCGCCGGCCCCCCGCAAGCCGAGCCCGGGCAACTCGGAAACTGAAATAAACTGGAGAGACCGAAGGGCCGCCCGTCGCCGGCGCGCGCAGTGACGCGCCGCCCGCCGGAGGCCTCCGGCCCCGGAAAACGCCGCTTCCTACAACTCCCAGCAAGCTCTGCGCCGCGCGGGGCCGACTGACGGCACCACCCGCCAATGGGAGAGCCCGGTGTGGGCTCCCGTGGCCAATCCGAGAGCGCCGGGGGCCGTCCCTGCGGCCGGGGGGCGGGTCGCCACAGCGACGACGAAAGGGGCGGCCCCGCGGAGGGTGACGCCGCCGGCCCGCGCCGCTGGCTCGCGGCCTGGTGCGCCTCCCGCCGCGCGGCCGCCCCGCCTCCGGGCCCCGACGAGCCCGCCCCTCCGGGCCATGCGGGCGGGCGAAGATGTGGGGCTCGCGGAGCGCAGAGGCTGCCCGGGCCGGCCCTCGGCAGGGCGGCGGCGCCCGGCCCCCTCGACGGTGATTGGACTCGCTGAGTGACGCGCGCCGGGGCCGGGGCGGGCGCGGCCGGCGCGGAGCCCCCTGGCGCGGCGGGCCGGGCGGAGGGAGGCGCGGGCGGCCCGGCCTCGTCACGCGGGGCGGGGGCGGCACTTGTCGCGCGTCGGGCGCGGGGCCGGGGTCGGCGGGAGGGGGTCGTCGTGGGGGCGCGGGGCTGGCCCGAGACCTGGCCGTGCCCGGGGCGGGGGGCTGGGGGGACAGGGGGGGCGTGCGCGTCTGGTATGGGAAGCCGCGGAGAGGGGACCCTCCTGAGCAGATCTGCGGGTGCTTCCCTTTCGCCCTTTGATTTGCCCGCGAGAGAGCCCCCATGGTCTCTGCTCGAGTTCTGGAAACGTCCTCTCCGGGGGGGCTTAATCACGGCTACTTCATTATAGAAGCACCCCTGGCCTTTTCTGATACTGGGCGCGAGCGCGGGGAGCATGTCCGAGAGCAGGAAGCCGCTGCTGGCCTTCATGGGCAAGCTCCCCAGTGGGACCGCACCCGGGAGCTCGGGCAAGACTCACTGCCCTTTGTGCATGGGGCTTTTCAAGGCCCCCAGGCTCTTGCCCTGCTTGCACACAGTGTGCACCAAGTGTCTGGAGCAGCTGGAGCCCTTCTCGGTAGTGGACATGCGAGGGGGAGACTCGGACACGAGCTCCGAGGGGTCCATATTCCAGGACGTCAAGCCACCCGCGCTAAAGCCGCAGATCGGCATCCTCTGTCCGGTATGTGACACTCAGGTGGACCTGCCCAAGGGTGGCGTGAAGGCTCTAACCATAGACCACCTGGCCATGAATGACGTGATGCTGGAGAGCCTGCGTGGGGAAGGCCAGGGCCTGGTGTGTGACCTGTGCAGCGACAGGGAGGTGGAGAAGAGGTGTCAGACCTGCAAAGCCAATCTCTGCCACTTCTGCTGCCAGGCTCATAGGTAAAGACGGGTTACCCCACCTGGTGTGGCTTAAGAGTGGAATACAGAGAGGTGTCAAGACAGAAAGCCCTTGGCGAGCAGATGGAAAGGAAAGCTTTTTCAAATGCCACGGAAGGTCAACGATTAATAGACGATGGGAGAGCAAATACTCAGACCAGTGGTGAAGCCCTGGAGGCTTTTATAATACCCCTGGTTATAGCAACAAAGGTTCGCATAGTCCCTTTCCATTTACAAAGCACATTCACATTTTCTTTGGATCGTCAGTCCACTTGGATAGTGGATAATTGTACTGGGTGCTGGAGAAACAGGAGAATGAATTCAGTAGTATAGCCTCTGCCCTTGATCTCATTTGATCCTTGCAACTCACAAAAGTAGGCAGTGTTCACCCCTATTTATTTGAGGAAGCTGCAGTTCAGCAATATCGTATGATTTGCGTAGGTCCCACAGCTGGTAAGTATGTAACAAAACAATTTAAAATCCAGATCTTCTGATTACATTCTGTGCTCTTTCTATTAATGGCTGCTGCCTTCTCTATGCAGAGTAGTGACTGGGGACTGGGGGGACCCCACCCCAGACTTTGCCTTGTGCAAACCTCTAGAGTTCCTCTGGAGTTGGAAAGGTAGGCTGGTTGGTGCTAACAGGGGTTCAGGTTATGTCTTTTATGGTATTTGATGGGCAGCTTGTCACATGAACAGATCTCTGCCTCGTCTCTACCCTCTTACGCCAGGTCATCAGATATAAAATGAGCAGAGTTTTAGGATTAGTTTAAAATACTTTTAAAATTCTGCCTTCCATGTCTTGTCTGACCTCACCAACAGAGCAAATGAAAAGTCTTCAGTCTTTCTATTTTTAACTTGTGATTATATGATAGTCTGTCTGCCTTGCTGCGAGCTAAACAGCTGACCCTGTTTTCTCTACAGCCACTCTTCTGGTGCCAGAACAGACACATAAGTTTCAAGTTGCTGCAGTGCTAACAGTGACTCTTGACTAGTCACTGTGGTTTCTTAGGGATCCCCCTGAATCTCTTGAGGTACACAGAAAGTAGAATTAAAAAAAGCTTTGATTCACTGACTTGACTTCAGTGAAATACTTCTAAAATGTGTATAATTCTCATTGAAGAAAATTCTAGCTTGCTGCTTTGGGTAACAGAGGCATCAGGGGCGGGAAATGCTTTGCCAGAATCTTAGAGGAACGCTGGGGAAGAGTTCCTGCTGCGGCCAGCTAACTGCTCTTCAATTGCCTGGGCTTATTACCATGCCACCCGGCACCGTTTCTCTCTCTTCAGTGCTGGCTTGCACCATGCTCTTTCCTCTAGCTTGTAAGAGTAGGCTGTGGGTCTTGTCTAAACTTACCAAATTCACTCTTTGGGGAGAGTTCCAGGGTCTAGCTGCTACACTGTAATGGAGCCATGTCCCAAGCCAGCAAGCCCTCGTCCACTGTCACGGACGCTGTTCCATGGCCTTGTCCGGAAGATGCTGTCCCCATGTACAGCCGGGGAACTGGAATCACGAGATGGGGTGGCCAGGGGGAGGTTAGAGGGAGCAACTGACCTCAGATTTGTTGGAGTTCAGAGCCCCTGCTCTTAAAACTGCCAGACTGTCTCCCAGCTCGAATTGTTCCCTAACCTCTTTCTGCCTCTGCTCTCAGGCGGCAGAAGAAAACGACTTACCACACCATGGTGGACCTGAAAGATTTAAAAGGCTACAGCCGGGTTGGGAAGCCCATCCTGTGCCCTGCACACCCCGCGGAGGAGCTGAGGTTGTTCTGTGAGCTCTGCGACCAGCCCGTGTGCCGGGACTGCGTGGTGGGTGAGCACCGGGAACACCCCTATGACTTCACCAGCAACGTCATCCACAAGCACGGGGACACGGTGCGGGAGCTCCTCAAAGACACCCAACCCCACGTGGAGGCCCTCGAGGAAGCGCTGGCACAGATCAAAGGGACAAACAGTGCCCTCCAGGAGCGAGTGGAGGCCGTGGCAGCCGACGTCCGCACCTTCTCTGAAGGCTACATCAAGGCCATTGAAGAACATCGGGACAAGCTGCTGCAGCAGCTGGAAGGCATACGGATCCAAAAGGAGAACTCGCTGCAGCTGCAGAAGGCACAGCTGGAGCAGCTGCTGGCAGACATGCGGACCGGAGTGGAGTTCACCGAGCACCTGCTGACCAGTGGCTCAGACTTGGAGATCCTCATCACCAAGGGGGTGGTGGTAGAGCGGCTCACTAAGCTGAACAAAGTTGAATACAGCACCCAGACGGGAGTGAACGATAAGATATGCTTCTCCCCCCAGGAGAAAGCAGGTCGGTGCCGAGGCTATGAAGTTTACGGAGCCATCAATACCAAAGTGGTCGACCCAGCCAAGTGTGTCCTCCAAGGAGAAGGTAGGCAGACATTGCCCTCTGGCACTGAGAGAGCAGCACACAGGGGCTTGGCCTGTGAGATCTGTGGCCCTTCTGGCTAGGGCCTTCAGCCAGCCAGGGAGAGCTCCCTGCTGGCCAGTTGGCCAAGGGGAGACTTACTAGTCCTACTAGGATAGCGACCCCTCCCTCTTCCTTCGGGTTTGTTTGGGTTGATACAGTGGATGTCCTGTGCAGGGGTGAGCCACGAACCTTTTCCAATTTGAAAAAAAAATAGTAACTGCCAAGGAACGCAAGGATTGTGCTGTTAGTCTCTAAGATGACAGAACATCTTAGGGATGGGGCCCAGAGCAGGTGGCAGCTTAAACTTCAGGACAGGGCGAATCCCACCTGCGCAGGGAGGAGCGTGGCAGGCCCAGGCTACAGATAACAAGTTCTGAAGGGGCTTTCGAGGAGCGAGGAAGATAAGATCACTTTCTTCTATCCCCTTTTTAGTTCACTATCACTGGCATTTAAAAGAATAGGGTAGGCATTTCACTTAGCAGAGGGAAAGATGATTCCTTTTGACCAGTGTTTTGGTCCTTAAGGAAGCATGTTATCCAAGCATACATTGACAGTTCAGTCCTGACGGGAAGAGTGTATCCTAGGTTCACCCTGGTCCCAGCATGGGAATTTTTTTTTAAATTTAAATGTTATTTTTGTATTCCCCATGCAATTACAACCGCCTTATTTTGACCCCAACCCCTCCTTTCCCCGCCCCCCCCCCCCATAGAGTGTCTCTGGTTCATAGTTGTTTGTTGATTTTGATATTTTCTTTCTTATACTTACTCATTTTCCTGGTCCCTTATTTAAGTTTTCTAGATTCCTGCTAGGAGTGAGACCATCTGGTATTTTTCTTTTTCTTTCTGGCTTATTTCGCTGAGCATGATCCCTTCCAGCGCCATCCATGTTGCTGCAAATTGCATGTGTTTATCTTTTTTGAATGCTGAGTAATATTCCATGGTGTATATGTACCACATCTTCTTGATCCAGTCATCTACTTTTGGGCATTTGGGTTGTTTCCAAAGCTTAGCTATTGTAAACAGTGCTGCTATAAACATAGGGGTGCAGGTGCTCTTTGGAATTAAAGTTTCTGTGTCCTTTGGGTAAATACCTAGGAGTGGAATTTCTGAATCCTATGGAAGCTCTATCTTTAGTAGGTCGAGGAATCTCCACACAGCTCTCCACAGTGGTTGGACCAGTTTGCACTCCCACCAACAGTGCAGAAGAGTTCCTTTTTCTCCACACCCTCGCCAACATTTGTTGTTGCTAGTTTTTTTAATATGTGCCATTCTCACTGGTGTGAGATGGTATCTCATGGTAGTTTGATTTGCATTTCCCTGATGACAAGTGATGTTGAACATTTTTTCATATGTCTGTTGGCCATTTGCATTTCCTCTTCAGAGAAGTTTCTTTTTAGCTCTTCTGCACATTTTTTGACAGGATTATTTTCTTTGTTGTTGTTGAGTCTCATCAGCTCTTTGCAGATTTTTGTGATCAGTCCTTTATCATTAGTGTTGGGTGCAAAAATGTTCTCCTAGTTGGTGGGGTTTCTCTTTGTTTTTGTTATTGTCTCTTTTGCTGTGCAGAAGCTCTTTAATTTGATGTAGTCCCAGCTGTTGATCTTTGCCTTCACTATCACTGCTTTGGGTGATGTGTCTGCAAAGATGTCTTTGATGTGCAAATCACGTAGTGTTTCGCCTATATTTCCTTCTATGTATTTTATGGTTTCAGGTCTTATGTCTAGTTCTTTAATCCATTTTGAGTTGGTTTTTGTGCATGGTGTTAGGTGGTAGTCAAGCTTCATTCTTTTGCATGTAGCGACCCAGTTTTCCCAGCACCATTTATTGAACAAACTTTCTTTGCTCCAATGCATAGTCTTTGCTCCTTTGTCAAAGATTAGTTGACCATAAATCTGTGGGTTTATTTCTGGATTTTCTATTCGATTCCATTGGTCTATGTGTCTGTTCTTGTTCCAATACCACCGGCATGGGAATTCTTAACCGTTTTGTGGGCCTAGATCTCTTTGAGAATCATTGCTCCCAAAGGAATAGCCACTGATTGGGGCATGCCATTTCAGGAGATTCTTAGACCCGTTATAAGCCTCTTCTTAGACCTCACTGTAGTTCATGAATGCCTGGAAAGAAACCTCTTTCATCCTACTGCTACACTAGGAGCTATAGCTACTGAATATTACCCCCCAATATTGGCACAAGCTACACTGTAGTTCTCACCTCATGAAGCATCCAGACTATACCCCCCGGCCATTCCAGCAGGATCTGCAGAGTTTTAGGGTTGCCAGTCTCTCACAAGGTCTAGAGGTTTCTTCTCTGAATGCCTATAGCCAACCCTGAGTACTTCCAAAGCTTCCTTAGGGCTGAAGTTAAGATCCAGAAGTCCATGCGATCCACGAGCACCCGCTGACTGAGAAAGCCAGGCTCACCAGAAAGGCCTCCCCAGGAGGTGTGCCCCGGAGCCAGAGTAGGCAGAGAAAGGAGCAGGAAACAGGAAAGCACCATCTTTTATGGGAAACGGGAAGCACAATCTTTTGTTCTCAAGAGAAAAAGCAAGATGGTGTCTGATCTGGGGCTGTCGCTGCTGCAAGTGGCCTTTGAGATGAGGACTGAGTGTTTGTCTTTCACAGATCTCCACAGAGCCCGGGAGAAACAGACAGCCTCTTTCACCCTGTTTTGCAAGGACGCAGCAGGAGAGAGCATGGGCAAAGGGGGCGACAACATCCAAGTCACAGTTGTCCCTAAAGATAAGAAAGACAGGTTTGTAATTCCGCAATCAGGTGTTCCGGGGAATGAGCAGTGAGGAAACCGGAAACTGGGGGCCACTCGCAGTAGTGGAGGGGTACTGCCTGGGTGCGACCTCCCTCCGATGATGCTGTCAAAAACGTGATGTTGCCAGTTGGGACAGATGTGTTTTTTTTTTACCTGGGCTTTATGCCCATATTCCGTTCTCTCAAGGTCTGACCTGCCTTTCAGATTGTCTTCCTCCCAAACTTTGAATGGACTGAAAAATATTCTGTTATACCAGATGGTGTCCTCCGAATTCAGCACCACTTTCTACTCAGTTGTGCTGGAAGCACCTGCATCTGTCTCTGGAATTCGAGGAGGGAGGACGAAGCAGGGAGGGTCCAAGAAACCCATAAACTGGCACCTGTGTTGCTTCCCTTCTGCTGCAAAATTAATTTCTGAGACAAGTGGAAGAAGCGTCCTGCTTGGGGGACCTTCGCGATGAACACTGACTTTAATGGCTGAGGATTTACCTGGCAGAATAATGGGCAGTTGCAGGGGCTGATGAGAGTGTTTTATGTTGAACGTTCATGTCCTTGCAGTCCGGTGAGAACAATGGTCCATGACAACAAGGACGGCACGTACTACGTCTCCTATACCCCCAAGGACCCCGGCGTCTACACTGTGTTGGTCTGTGTCAAAGAACAGCACGTGCAGGTGAGCGAGTCCCGGCACCTGCTTCCCTGCGCGCCTTTCCCCGGCCCCCAGGTCCTGTGGTCGTAGGATGTGGAGACATTCCCACAGGGCCACGTGCACGGAGGGAGCGAAGTCAAGAGGCCCCATTTTCCTTCTCTTCAGAAATGCCCCCAATTTTGCTGCTCTTACTTGCACCCGAGGACGCTGGGCACCCCTAGGAATGCCCCGTCCCCCTTGGGCTCCCTGGCAGTTACGCTTGCATTCTCCGTCTCCCATTGGTTTGTTGGAGTCTTCACTTGGGAAAGATGCTCGACTTCAGGGGACAGTCTGCTCGCGGACAGGCGTTCGCGTTCCAGACTCTCGCTCAGGAACTTCCCGCTCCGCGCAGCCTGCGCCTGACGTGCACTTCCAGGAGACGGTTGGCAGAGCCACGCCTCTCCTCTCAGCCAGCGGCACTTGGTTAGGGCAGGGGCTGGCGGAGGTGAGGGCGGATGGGCCGAGACCCTCGAGGGGACCCCCGAAGTCTCAGACATCTCCACTGATCACCCCTCAAGAATGGAGCGGCAGAGACGGGCTCCGTGAGGGATAGCCTGAGTGGGTGCCTGTCCCAACTGATGTCTGCGTGCTTCCCCTGGGTGAGGCTCTGGTGGGGCAGAGCCCGCCAGGAGGAAGCTTGTTAGTGCTGCGGCTTCCTCCCCGCTTGCCTGCGGGCTGGAACAGTCCCTGCCGACACAGCTGTCACCCCAGTCAGTGTGCCGCGGGTTCAGCCCCGTGGAGGAGACAGCACTCGTGCCGAGGGGTGAGCGCTGTCAGGAGCGTGCCAGGAGGGCGGCGGGCCCCTGGCTCTCCCCTCCTCTGCACCTGCCAGCTGGCCACCGTCCCCTGGTCTCTGGTCCTCCTGCCGTCCTTGTCCCTCCAAGGACAGGACCCCCGTGGGACTTGCACTGTTTAGCCCTTGTGATGCTCAGCACGTCCCTGTTGACCCACACCGTGCCGTTCTTTGCTCTTGGTCTGAACACTGCAGGGCTCGCCGTTCACCGTGACCGTGAGGAAGAAGCAGCGCCCTCACCCGGGTGTGTTTCACTGCTGCACGTTCTGCTCCAGCGGAGGCCAGAAGACCGTGCGCTGCGCCTGCGGGGGCACCATGCCAGGTGAGGAGGCCCGTCGCTCTCGAGGTCGTCACCCGTGACCCTGTCTCCAGCAGAGGGGACAGCTCCCAGCCAGTAGGGGTAGGAGAGTCAACGAAGGCGTGATTTTTAGGAGGTACAGTCTGGGCGTATAAACATACCCCGGTTCCGAAAGCTTCGTTTAAACCTTCCTTGTTCTGAAAATTAAGATGGAAGCTTCAACGTTTTGAGTTCTTATAGTTTTGATGCAGCTCGCCCACCCACAGAGCCCTGTGCTGCTGGGGGGGGCGGGAGGGGGCTGACCTCAGACTCTGCCCTCTCCAGCGCCCCGCGCAGCGGCAGGGCCGTAAGCCACCCCATTGCTTTTAAAACCTGAAGTTCTAACAAGGCCAGGGCAGGGAGCAGACGATGCCATCAGCGAGGAGGTCGGGCTCCTTTCTTGGAGATGGGGTGAGGATCCAGGTCAGGCAAGAGGTCTCCTTTATTTTAAAATACTCTGCTGTTCCTCCTCTGGTGGGCCTGAAGATGGGCTTCCGTGGCCTTTTGCATAAGCACTTCAGACCTGCCTGTCTTTATTCCCACCGCTCTATCCGTCTCTTTGGCGGCTTAGTTCTATCCAAACCACTGCGTCCCCTGCAGCTAGCAGAGTGCACTTTTCTCCCGGCTGCCACTGGCCGTCACCCCCGTCTCGGGGAATCAGACCTCGCGCTCTCCCGCCGGGTGCTTAGAGCTGTCTCACTGCCCTGAGTGCGTGTGGCACCAGGAGCTTTCGTTTCCATGGCAACTGCTGGACGTCCCCGATGGTTGGTTTTCTTTCTCCACTGTGTGCCATGCAGGTGGCTACCTTGGCTGTGGCCATGGACACAAAGGCCACCCGGGCCGCCCCCACTGGTCGTGCTGCGGCAAGTTTACCGAGAAGTCGGAATGCACGTGGGCCGGGGGGCAGGGCGCCGCGAGGAGTCTGCTCAGAACCGTGGCCCTGTGACGCATCCCGAGCCCCGGCCTGTGAAAGCCGCAGCCTGCGTGACACCGGACCACCAGAGGGCCCCAGACCTTGACAAATCCCGGAGACTGAGAGAATTAAAACAAAGTGCCTTATCGTCTACTCACCGGTTCAAGTGCGTTTTTGTGAGTCACTCACTGACTGCAGGTGCCAGTGGTTGAGCGCGAGACCCCACCACAGCTCTCGGAGCAGCGAGCCGGCAAGGTCCTTTTCATGCCAAGGAAGTGCCTTCTGCTCTGTGAGGTGTGAGGTGTGCTCTGCTCTGTGAGGTGCTCTGGCAGCTGTGCCATTGGAACTCAGAGGCCACGGGAGCAGTTGGGATCCTTGCTTTGTGATGTCTGCCTTTTTGTTCTCCCTGAGTTGCCTGTGAGGTAGATATTTCCCTCAGAGAATAAAACCTCCTAGCGTCATCTGCACGGTTAGCCCTTTAGATGGGTGTCACCTGACTGTTGATTAGAGTCTCTGTCCACCCCTCCCCACCCCCTGCCAATACCGTGTTCATCTCCTGGCCTAGGAGCCTGCAAGCTTCCTCCTCCTAGGTCAAGGGCATACAGCAGTAAGACATTACAAGAGGCGGTGTTGAAACAGGGTCCTATACACGAGCTCATGCCCGGTGATCGAGGCACCTTCGACTCCTGTCAGCCCTCTTGTGCAAAAGAACGCGTCCTCACTGCTTCTGTACAGAGACGTGAGCTGGCTCTGCTCCTGGGATGTGCCCGCTTAGCTGCTGGAGTTGGAAGGGAATTTTGGGAGAGGGACAGTGTGGTGACTCAGCCCAAGGTCTTCCATGTACGTATTTTGTGTGTTCTTCTTAGACTCCTGATTTCTTACATGGCGAAAACTCAGCATATATTAAAGATAATTCTTGAAATCTGCATTGTAAGAACCATTAAGAAGTGGGTGACTCATTCAAGTGGTGAGTGGGGTCTGGCAGAGGAATTGAAGTAATGACACGAAACAGTGACTGTCAGGGCATCATGAATACAATTTCTCCCCTAGACTCGGGGTGTTTGTGGCTATGGTGTAGCTCACATCCGAGAGATTCACTGTATTTCTATCTACTTCTGGAAAGATTGCCCTCAACCCTCCCTTTAACCAAAATCTGATCTCCCCAGAAGACACTGCGGGTCCCGTAACTCTCCCAAATTATTGGCTCTTCTCCTTATCAGCCCCTGGGCCCCAGGGCCTGGCAGATGTCCTGCTAGCTCATCCCTGCTGCGTTCACATGAGTGGTTCTCAACCAGCAGTGATTGTGCCCCCCAGGAGAAGTTTACTAATGTTTGGGAGACATTTTTCCTTCCCACAGCTGGAGGCAGGGGGCTGCCCGATCTGGGGGTGGGTCAGGAAAGCTGCTCAGGTCGGGGCAGCTTCCCCCAAGACAGAACCAGCCGCACCCCAAATCACTCCTCTCATCCCTTAAAGATGTCAGCTTCAAACTTCTTAAATCCGTGACCAGTTCTCTCACGTTCTTAGCCAGTCAGTCACCGCCCCCGCTTACCTCGACTTCGAGTACGCCACACCACGAGCCCTGCCCTTGCCGCTCGCTCCCTGCAGTCCTCTGCCGCCACCCAGGCCGCTCCCCAGGACACCACTGCTGGGATTCCACCGCCTTCCCACTCCTGCACCCCCCGCCCTTCCCTTCCTCGCTGCTCAGCGTGGAGCCCACAGGCCATCACGAGAATCAGTCTCTGGCCTGCGGTCTCCCTCTGCCCTTCCTGCCCGGCAAAGCCCTGGCTTAGATCCCAGCCTCCACTAACCCAGCTGGATGACCCGGAGAAGAACAAACGCACAAAAGAACAAATTTAAGTCTCACCTTAAATGTACGGTCAGGTCAATAATGGTCACACCCGTACCAGGAACGGCTCAGAACATGACTGAACAGTCTGACATTTCTCAAGTTCATTTGCTCGCGCACTCTCCTAGGTGTTATCTCATACTTCGCTCTTAAAACGCCAAGTTCTACCCTACTCGCCCTCTCCATTTATGACCTGGCCTCCTAGTTTCACAAAGTAAAAGAAGGAACTGGAAGACAATTTCCCTACCCTCCCACCACATCTTCAGACCTGCCCGGATGCCTATGAACGTGAACCCCCCTCCTTGTACCCTAGATCCCGGCCCAGCCCCACAGCCCGGGAGCACCGCTCCAGGGGTTCTCGCTCCACTGGGCTGCTACTTCAGGAAAGGCACGGGCTACCACAGTCCCCATCTGAGAAATAATTTCCCTTGATTCTTGCATTCATCTGCAAAGTGAACACCACCACAGACCGAGTGACTTAAACAAGGAAACTGCTTCTCAGTCCAGAGCTGGACGTCCAAGGTCAAGGTGCAGCGGGTTTGTTGGCTTCCCCTGAGGCCTCTCCTGGCCTGCAGATGGCCCCCGCCTCTGCCTTCACACTGCGCCCTCAAGCGACTCTGGCTGTGTGAACACGTCTGGCCTCTTCCTCTTTTTATGAGGCTACACAAGGGCCCACCCTCATGACCACAAAGGCCCTGACTCCAAATACAGCAGGGAGGGGATTTGGGCTTGACTAGGAGTACTGGCAGAACACAGTTCAGTCCACAACTCTTTTTTTCATCCCCTCGTCCCAACCAACCTTCCATTTTTCTGCTTCCCTTTAAAAAGAGGACAAAATAGGGCCTCCCTGGTGGCGCAAGGGTAAAGACAGTGCCATCAAGCAAATGGCAGCTACTGCAGCATGAGTTCGATCCCTGGCTGGCCAGGGAACAACCCACATGGCACAGCAGACCTCTCCTGTCTCGCCCACTGCTCCCCTCAGCAGTGTATTTCGGTCTATCTGCCTGTTCTGCTCCCCACTCTGTCTCTGGTGAGTCCTCTCACCCCCCACACCTCTGGCCTGTACCCCAGTTCTACACATCAATAAATCTTCAACAACAACAAAAAGCAACTCCCCACCACGGGGACTCCACGTCACCCTTACCAGCTTCACCAACACCTAACACATATTCAACCTGCTTACTGCATGTCCTCTCACGCTAGACTGTCAGCTCTGTGAAGGCAGGGAGCTGACATTCACTGCTCGATCATCCCGGAAAGGACCATTCTGGCGCATAGTAGGGGCTTCATCAATATTCTGTCAAGTGATTAAACATCTAACTGGTAGAATTTTTACTTTGTATTTCCTTATCTGTTTCTACAAGCCAGAGTCCCCTTCTCTCAAGGTCCATTTAACCAAATACCACTTAGGAAAAATCTTGGGCTTCTTTTCAAACCCACTGGATAAGGTATATGCACCTCAGGGACCAGCCCTACATTTTCCAATTACCTCAGACATCCAGGGACTTGCTTGCCGTGAAGCAGCTTGTTGTATTACATCACCTGCCACCCCGCCCTGGGTCTCTTGGTGAATCAGAGGTCAGAACTACGGATGAAAAGTGTTATCATTTCAGTAGTCTCAGGCGTCAGTAACTGCGTAACTTCACTGTAGATAAAATTATACTAAACCAGAAAATTTCGGCAAGACAACTAAGTTCTGGCATCTGGCAATGCCCAGGCCTTTAAGCAATATTAATGGCAACAGTTCCATTACAAATGTCAAGAAAGGGCCTTCCCGGTGGCGCAGCGGTTGAGCGCTGGGTTGCGAAGCTGCCCGCAGCCTCTGTAGCGCCGGTTTGATCCCCGGCTGCTCCCCGGCCACCGGAGGAGGGTCCCACATGGCGCGCAGACCTCTCCTGTTGCCCGCTGCTCCCCTCAGCAGTGTACTTCGGTCCTTCTGCCTGCTCTGCTCCTGTTATAGAGCAATTAGCTTTGGGACATCCTTTTCCCCCTAACACTCCCAGCTCTGGCTCTGGTGAATTCTCTCATCCTCCCGCACTTCTGACTGCCCAGTGCTTGTATAAATAAATTAATTAATTAATTAATTAAATCTTTAATAAAAAAAAAAAGTCAAGAAAGTTGGGCCTCCCCTGGTGGTGCAGGTGGTTGAGCACCGCGCTGTGAAGCTGTCTGTAGCTTCTGCAATGCTGGTTCGATCCCAGCCAGCCCGCGAGGGTCCCACATGGCGCGGCAGACCTCTCCTGCCTTGCCCGCTGCTCCCCTCAGCAGTGTATTTCGTCAGTCTGCCTGTTCTGTTCCCCGCTCTGTCTCTGGTGAATTCTCTCACCCTTCCCTTCATCTGGCCTGTACCCTGGTTCTTGTATAAAATAAATTAAAAAAAAAAGAAAAAGTTGGTGCAGGGGAGGGGCAGGGTTATCCCTTGGCCTGCGCTACAACGGAGTCTAAACCCAATTTAATTCCATGGCCCTGCCTGCTGCAAAGCCTGGCAAAGAGTGATCTAGAGTCCAAGACTCCAAGGTAAAGAAAAAAAGTCTGAGGACTTAGAGACTGTCCCCACGGTAACAGAGTGCTCCAGAAATCGCCTTAGCGTCGTGAGCACTGGAGCGGCACCAAGATGCCGCGCTGTGATGAAAGTTGTAGCGCTGGTGTAACAGGGAATAAAAAGAGCCACAGATGAGAGCCTCCGTCCTCTGGGAGGTAACGGGACAAACACCCGCTGCCTTGGATAACAAACACGCACCGCTCCCCACCAGGCCCCGGCGGCTCTAACGTCTGACACGCAGTCACTCTGCTCCAGCCCGGAGGATGCCGGCCGGGGCGTGCCCGTCTCCATTAAGAGGCGGAGGGGTGAAGTGAACGCTCGTTAACATCAGGCTGCAGGAAGAGGCATTTCATTCTCTGCTTTGTTGTTAATGCTCACATCTCGATTTCGACTCCTTCACTGCTCAGGCTTCCCCGCCAGGTCGCCTCCGGCTCTCAGGCCTCTCTCACAGCGCCCGGCGCCACTGCCACCTCGCAGCCCCGCGGGGCTCCGTGAGGAACGTCTTCTCCCCTGCTAGACTGCTAGCCGCAGAGCAGGGGCTGCTGGGGTTCTGTTCACCCTCGCTCAGTAGTGCCTGGCATATTTATTTTTGAATTAATATGTGACTAATAAAGCAATAAAAGGCCCCCCCCCCAATCCTTCCTTTCCTATATGATCTCTACCTACACTCAGGTCCAGCAAAAGATTCTGGGACTCAGTTTAGCAGACATGTGCAGCCCTGTCTCCCAGGCCCCTCCACGGGCACAGGTGGCTCTTTCATTTCCATCTCTGGCCCCCAGTGACTGGCTCCTGTGGCTTTCTGTAGCATGACTTACCTTGATTTCATTTACGAAAACATTTTGATCTAGCTTGCGTGACTAGGAATTCCAAATTCCTAATGCAATTCCCTTGGCGTCTGCAGGTATGCTCTCTAATCCTGATGCCTTTTCCTAGGGCCAGATGTTCCAGGACAAACTGTACAATATCCCACTTTGTAGACCCACGTGTCCCCAGGCAATATGGCAGACACCGAGATTTCCGACAACCGGGAAGGCCGCGCGGGGTGCAGTAGACTCTGGCTTTCCCTTCAAGCCCCGCTGGAAGCCGCACACGTGGCGGACGCCGTGGGAGGAAACAGCCCATGCACATGTACAGCCATTTAATACCGCACACATGAGTGCTAGGAATGGCGTCCTCCATGCAGGCACAAGGCCCGTCTTCACGGGCCTAAAGAAAAATCCAACTATGGAAACCTTCCGTGAAGGCAGTTCTATTGCAGAGGAAGTATCTCTGCATTTGTACACTTGGTGCTCAGGAAGGCAGCTCTTTGGTAACAGATGGTCGCCATCTGGATTTTCAGCTGTGCCTCGGCTGCTGTTTTACTCTCATACCCCCAGCCCTGGCCCTGCCGCAACGATCCTGGAACTTGTATGGTGCTTTCTAGTTTATAAAGGACTTTTTACCTTCATCCTTCACCCCTGTCCAAGTCCAGTGAGGTAGAAAGGCAGATTAAAAACAAACAAACAAAAGGCCAGCAACACTGGTGGAAGGCAGGCTGGGTGACCCTGCAGGACGCACGGGGCAGTGCCTGTCAGGTCACCACATGGCGGGGAGTTGGCATCTGGGGGTGCCTAAGGCCTGTGCTGTGCCCAGACCAGAAACTGACTCACAGTAATTAAAATAAATATGGGCTTGAGAAACATGAGGATACTCCTCAAGCCAATTTCCAAGAAATTTCCACCCCAGGACTAGAATTTACGGACGTGCGTTTGGTGTAGTCCACCGTTAGGACAGTAATTGCAACTGTCCCTGCATCTCCCTGACATCACCAGGGTCTCACTATTCCAGAAACACCTACCTGAGACGTGACTAGTGTCTTTGCTTAGAGTCAGAACAAGGCACACTAGAAACACTGTTTAAGATAAGAAGTAATCTTAGAGATTACATTTATCAAAGGCCTCTGAATAGCTGAAGATGTCAGGCTATAATCCTTGCACCTATTTTCAAACTAAAAGCAAGAATGCTTGAAGCTCATAGTTAATGCCACCTTTCTTCTAGACAGCGCCTGCAACAATGAGCTGTTCCCCTAACGTGCCTCAGCTGGCACGACCAAACCTATCCAGTCAAATGGGTGGTGCATCTTTGCTCCCAATTTCCAGTGGAGCAGAATGAGATTTCTGCTAATCCTTACTCCTAACACACGAGCCAGGATGCCCGGGACCTGCAACTAGCCAAGAATGAGGTAATCCACAAATGGCAGAGCCAAGGCCTGTCTGTTCTTGCTGGCCAGGGAGCTGCTACTTACCTGAGTCTACCTGTGCCCAGGTGAGTTATCTCATCTGAATTCTCAAGGGGTCATTTTTCATTTCCTAATTTTATCAGGGGCCTCACTGTAGCTGAGGTCTGAAAGCAAGACCCACCTTATAAACGGGGAAAGCAAAGTGTGGAGAAGTGAGTGACCTTTTCAAGGTTACACTCCCAGCAAAGGGGAGCCTGAAACTAGAGTTGAGTTCTGCACCAGAGCTCTTCCCTCCAGACAACGGTCTTTACATTGCAGTCTTTAGACCTTGCTCAATCCACAGTGTCTGGGTTTACAGAGGGTGAGGCCTTCTAGTGCTCACTCAAAAGAGGAAAATCATTCTCTCCGGGAAGAACTACAATGCTTTTGCATAGAAATTAACAGAATAAGTACTTTGGAAAAGATGGCTAGGGGGAAGAAGGAGTATTTTCCCAAAGTATAGAAGTCCCAAAAGTTTGTGTTAATCAAGGCACGAACTGCTATATAACTGCTATAATCCCCCATATCTCAGAAAATTACTTCTTTATCATGTCACCGTCCAGCGTGGGTTGAGGGGCACACGCGGGAGGACTGTTCCCACAGGCATTCAGGAACGGTGGCTTACTGGTCAACCAGAAGGGCCCATGACCGAAAAGCGAGTTAAGAATCCCTGATCTAGTGACTTTCCGGTTCTCTTCCATCGGTTCCTGTGCATCCAGCGGGCTAATGGGGAAGCAGCAGCATAAAGAACCATTAGCAGAATACTATACAGCGATCAAAAAAGATGAACTCACGCCATTCGCAGCAACATGGATGGAGCTGGAAGGATTATGCTCAGTGAAATAAGGCAGAAGGAAAAAGAAAAATATCGGATGGTCTCACTTACAAGAAGAATGTCAGGGAACCAAATAAGGGATCAGGGAAAAATAAATAAATAAAAAAGCAAAACTAGCAGGCAACTATAAAGCAGAGACATTCTGCAAGGGAGCAGGAGGCAGAGGGATCAAAAAAGAGGAGGGAAGAGCACAGAGGACAATGGTGATGGAGCACGGGTGAACTGGTGGGGGGAATTTTATGGGGGGGGCTACACCTGAGAGGAGACAGCACACACATTGTACAAAAATGAACAATGATATTAAATATATATATATATGTATAAATATTAAAATGAAAAAATAAGGAACCATAAGTTTGAGAGAAATGACTCATTATACCTTACTTGTCTCCACAGCCAATCACCTAGAACCCAGCAACACGGACCCAGGACACCAGTGAAGACGGTGCCCGGGAAGGGAACACGGTGTGGCGAGCACACAGCATTTGCTCCACTATTTTGTCAAGCCCGCATTTATTGGATCACACCAAGGATAATACAAATACCAAATGATGCCACCGACGGTAAAATGAAATGACACAACGATGCTAAATGAAGCGACGATACCAAATGCTCCAAATACTGTGTATTTGTAAAAACCACACATGTAATAAAGATGACAAAATAGGAAATTCCATGATACAAATACTACCCGTGTGGCACTATAGACAATGTACCGCTAAAGGATACAATGACCCAAAAATTAAATGAGCCACTATTACTCAATGGCACAATGACAGAAATACTAAGTGCTCCCCTCGTCCCTCTGAACCCCTGGAATGAGACAACCAAGAGCAATGCCCACAGGGGTCCACTCACTGCCCAGCCCTTAAGAGATGCTTCTAGAAGCAGCCTCACTGGCAAGAGACGAAGATGGGATGGAGCCTGTGTAAGGAAGTAGAACACTGGGCACCCCCCAGCTAAGAGGAGAAAGGCACAGGTGCCTCGGGGAGCTTTTAGTTACGCTCATATGCCTCTCCCGGGGCTGACCTCCAAAATGGCCTCGCTCTAAAGCATGTTCTTTTATTTGAAGTAATTTATTGGTTTCTAGGTCACTCATTAATACGATTATCATTCACTTGATTATCATGATCAAATTACCGTCATGATATTTGATTAGCCAGTTGGTCAACACAATAGCTGACCTCTCCATTATTCTGGGGTAAGATGTAAGGCTCAGTGGTGACATGGAGTGGGGAGGAGAGCTCAAAGACCGCGTAAGGTGGCTGTACCAAGATCCTAATAGAAATCAACAGTGGCGCTCATTGCTCTGAGCCCTACAGACAGGAGGTTAGATATCAAAAAGGACTCTGTAGTCATCCAAGGAGAGCTTGGTAACAGATTCTCCAGACCCTGACAGAACGTCTTTGGCCAAGTTTTTCTTTTTTTCTTGGAGCTCCAATATCTTCTCTTCCACCGTTCCCTTACAAACAAATCTAAAAGAATAGACAAGCAAATAATCAGAAACCCTAAGCCGGCAGATCTATTTATTCGTTAGTTTTAAATGACATTTCTTCCTTCCTTTTCTTAGGTTTGGTTAACAACCTGTATTTAGGAGATGCAAATAAATGCACGTCTGTTAAAAATGATGGGATGCAAATTGACTTTTCATTTCTTTCTGAAGCTAAGGTGAGAAAGGTCAAAATTTGTTAAAGATATCCAGAAGGCATGGTCAAAAAGCTGCATCATAAGGTCAGAGACCCAAAGGGTATCAAGTTTCTGTCAGGACAGGTGTGATAACTTCAGCGCACAATGTTCTATTTCTGTGCTAATTCACACTAAAAACAGGTTTTTCAAAATAATGAAACACCACTGTTGTCACTCAGCCACTCAACAAGTATTGATTAAGCATTCGCCACATGCCAGCTACTACGCTAGGTGTGGGGCTGGAGAGACGATGTAGTCCTGCCCTCAAAAAGAACACAAGAGACAACAATATTAAGTGATGACAATACTGCAACATGGTAAGTGCCAAAATGGAAATGAGTATGTGTGCCAACGGAGAGAGGGAATCTGTCTGGGGTATTCAGAGAAGGCTCCATGGAACAGTTAACTTTCAGTGTGTGGCTGGTAGGATGAGGAAGGGCTTGCCAGATGGCACAGGGAGATGGGCATGCCGGGCAATGTGTGCAAAGTCCAGGTCTGTTGGAGGAAGATCACATCAGCCAGTCTGGACAGAGCAAAAGTCAGGTCTCCGTCGTGTTGGAGTATAACGGTAGCTGTTCAATGGCTGATGGAGGCCAGATGATGAGTGGTTTTACACATCATGTTAAGGAGGTTAGATGTGAAAGCGGGGCATGGAAGTGGGGATGGGAAGGGAGGCTTATATGACACATTTAGAAAACAAAATTAAAAGAACCTGACATGTGCAAAGTGAGAAGGAGGGAGGAGTCTAGCTCTATGATCAGACAAACAACGAGGCTGCTCACAAAGACAGGAGTTCAGAGGGTAAGTGATACCAGACGGGAGGAAGGAAGAATTTCAGTCTGTGACATTTTAGGTCCCTGGAACATGGATTTGCACCTGCCACCTTCAGTGTTCAGCAGGTTTAGAGGCAGGAGCTCAGTGAGCTGTGTGCACGCATGGATGAGTGAGTGAATGATGGGTGTATAGGTGACACCCAGCTTGATATTTAACAGAGATGTGGATATCTGGGTCTGGAGTTTAGGGGACAGTGGAACACACGATACAGACTGTGGACTTACTGGAGTGGAAAGGATGATTATGGGAGACGCATACAGAGTGAGTTGAGAGGCAGAGACAAGAAATAAAATCACTGCGTTTGGCAAATTTTGGAACTGACACGTGCTTCTTAACGAGAGCAGCTTCAGTGGCGCAATAGGAGGAAAATCACTTTGCAAAAGTTGAGGAATGAAGGGGAGGTAAGCAAGTAGGACAGTGATTCCTGATTCTTCAGGAAACCTGGCCATGAAAAGGAAGAAAAGAAAAGCGGTTCCTGGTCAGAGAGGGTTGCAAAGAGAGGGACATAAACCACTGGTTTGTGCTCTTCGGAAATGTCAATGTCATGGAACACAGAGGCTCGGGTATTGCTCCAGATTAAATGAGACGGGTCAGACCGCTAACGCCACACTGAGCTGGGGTTCTCTCACTGTGAAGGACATCTCGGGGACAAGTGGCAAAATGGAGGCAGATCCACCGATCAGATAACAGTGTCAAAGCAAACTGGCCGGACTGTGGCCAGTGGATTGCGGTTGCATAAGAGGGTCCTTCTATTTAGGAAATGCGCACTGAAGTAGCCAGGGTTACAGGAGCATCCTGCAGCAACTCCCTCTCAAATGGCTCAGAAAAAAGTTTGCACATACAGAGAGTACACGAGAATCAGCATTTGGCATTATTCTTGCAATCAAAAATTGGGGGAATTTTTTGGTGGTATTCTTGTAAGGATTCTTGGGTTCTTTTCTGTATGTCTGACATAACGTCAAAATAAAGGTTAAAAGCAGAAGACAGAAAGGAGGGTCCTTTCATGGGCTGCTCTGACTGGAATGGCTCATCATTAACATGGGCTTGTTCTTCTGCACCAACTCCAGGATCACCCCCAGATTGCTTGTGCTCCCTTCCTGACTGGGAGCATATGAGTACCAATACTTTACATTCCTCTAAAACACTCAAAGAGCCTTGCATGAAAGCACGACTTGGGAAAGGCCTAAGGCCAGGAGATTGCCGCCTACCTGTGTATGAAGACATCTTTCTTCTGGCCCAATCGGTAAATCCGGTCACAAGCCTGATCTTCAAGTGATGGATTCCTGTTACAAGACAGGCAAAAAAGCTGAATGGCACTGACGTCCTAGGCCAGCGGTCGGGGGGCAGATCCCACTGTAAACCATCCTGCAGCCTGTTTTTATAGGACTCTCGGCTAATGATGGCCGTCACATTTTTAAAGGGTTGTCACGAAGAGTATGTGATACACCCTTGTAGCCCTGTGTAGCCTGCAAATCTGGCAATATTTACTCTCTCCCCTAAAGTAATTACACAAAAATTTAGAAAATCACCATCCTAGGTTATAATGGGATTCAGAAAGTCCCAGATTATCTTCTGCCCTCCAAAGAGAGATAGTGCTCAGATCATTCTAAGAACAGCTCTGAGCACCATCATCAGTTGAGAACTGTAAGTAACAGAGGGGAAACCGGTGCTCAAAGCCATGACTAATGAGCTGGCTGACCTTGGCCCAGTCACCTAACCCCAACCCTCTGGCTCCAGATTGCTACTGGGAAACGTGAGGGCTGGCTAGCGATCTCTAAGGCCGCTGTCAACTTCAACTCCAGCTTTCTATGTTTCTACAGGGAAACTTAATTTGTTCCTTCTTAATAGCTCTCATTCTGATCTCCCAACTACTGCCTCATCTTTTCTCTTTAAAACCCTGGGCAACATTTCTCCATCCCGAAGTGGTGTAATTGGTCTGCTTCCCTTCCGCACATGTCCAGGGGCATCCAAGCAAAACCTAAACACATCCTCCCAGAAGGCAGTAGTGGGCGGCCCCTTTGTGCCAATCTGGGCCGCCTGGAGATGTAGACAGATGACAGTTCCCAGCAGCAACATCAGATGGACTTAACTGGAAAACCAAACGTGGCCCTAGTTCTCACACTCTCCTGGCCACACCCTAGCTCATGGCTCCTGCTGCCAGGGGCGGCGTGCAGTGAATGCAGGCGCTGGTGCTGAGTGTTTCTAATCTAATTTCACAATCTCATCTCTTCACCTGTCCCTCGGAGGGCGCTTCTCCCTCTCTCCGGGGTTGAGATTTCCTTGACTGTCAATAAATGTCTGAAATAAGGTATTTTGAAGAGGTAAAACAGAGTGAGGCAGCTCTCAGCCATGAGGAAAAGCCTTTTTGCCCAGTTTCCATGGAAACAGATGTTAGATTAACAATAAAGTGAACAGACTATTTTTAAGGAGTCATTTAAAGCCTGCCTTGCTCGGGAATTAAGGCTGTCAAACAACACCCTGCTCTGATCTGTATCGACACACAAGTGTGCACAGGCATGACCGTAGCCCGCTAGCCCACTGGCCTCCCTGCTGCGCTGCGGCAACTGGAGAAAAACAACCATTACCAGTGCATGTCCATAAGAAAAAGATGGTTTCCTCCGGTCAGGTTCAGGCCAACGCCTCCAGCGGTGAGAGAGATCAGCATAACCTTCAAAAGGAGGCACACCATTAACTCTGCACGAGTAGGGCCTCAGACAGTCTCTCTGTCTGGCTCAGGTTCAAGCCCACGGTCAACACAGCTAAGCAACGTGTTCCCCGGCGTATCGCCTCCTGCTGTCACAAACGTGCTGTCGTATGAAATGGTATGATGCCCTCCCCCCGCCTCACCTTCAAGATAACTCTTCCTTTTTTGGGTGAGTTAATTTCAAAACAACCGCGTGCCTGCTAGAATGTACCAGGGTTACAAGAGCAGGGTGGGTGGTTCAGAGTCTCTCGGGCCCGTCAGTCTGGGCGAGCCCCGCCTCACTGCTACGATTCGCCTGTCACTCACCGAGTGCTTTCCACATTCTTAGCACCCAGAGGCGGAGGTGTGGATTCTCCCTCTTCCCTCCTCTTTCCTAGGGTCCTGCCGACCTTCAAGACCTGCCTCCTTTGCAAAGGTTCTCAGATCCTAACCAGCTCTGCTGACTGCCCCCCGGCCCTCATGTCAGATCCTCTGTAGAGCAGCCGCACACCTGATCAATTACAGACACCTGGAGAGATCAAGGCTGTGACTATTTTTACACTGCGCTGCTACATGCTGCTGCTCTCTGTATAACTGGGAACAATTTGCTCTTAATTATTCAGCTCTGGGGCGACCAGCGCGTACCTGAGGGGATCTGGAGGTATTAAAGGCCTCCACCAAGTCCATTCTCTGCTTGGAGTTCACAGAGCCATCGATGGTGTCGTAAGTCAGTCCGTGCCTCCTGAGGTGCCGGGCCACAACTTTGAGCATGCTGGTCCACTGGGAGACGATGACACTGCGGGAAGAGCAAACACCCGCCAGGCAGGTTAAACAAACTCACCCACAGGAGGCGCCAACGACCCCACTGTTCTCAGATTCAGCCATCGACAGTGCCTCCCTATTACCTGAGGGGTAAAGACACACACCTGGGTCCGGTGAGCTTCCGCTGTTCCTTGTCTGTAACTTACTGTGTGCTGAGTGAAGTCAGAACTACGTGGGGGCTACACTAAAACCATGAAGGTTGCCTCCTATCACCTGGGGGCGGGGGGCACATCTGAAGGAGATCTTTGGTCCCACAGCAGAGGGGTGCAGGCTACCTACCGCCCCTTGCTGGCCGGAACAAGCTGCCAGGGTTTCTCTGTCTCACCCCCACCCTCCCCTCTATGCTATGTTTCAATTAGTCTAAAATTTTTAGGTCCTGGCATCTCACACATACAAATGCAGATGCATAACCTGTATGGAAGGCTAACAGTCAGCAAAGCGAACCTCCTATGCCCCCTCACCCAGCTTAAGAACATTCCTGGCACCCTGCCCACGCACAGGCTCTCTCCTGCACCTGCTACCCCTTCCTTTTCCTTAGAAGCTTCTCTACTTTTCAGCATTTCTTCAGCTGCTCAGCTAACCCTGATCCTCTGATTTCCTTTTCAATCTGTGCCACAAATATTCTCATTCGAAGCCACAGGGTATGAGCTGTATCTCAGTGCTTTCTGCGGAGCAAGATCAAGGCCCTTGATACAGAAAAGCTCAGACTGATGACTATCAGCGAGATCAAAGGTCTCTGCTTAATTACAAGCAACATGTGGACAAGGCACGCATTTACCTCTTCTGGGACCCTGGTTCTCTTCGGATTGCCTCCAACTTTTCCAGCAGGCATAAGATCTGGGGAAAGGTTACATTAACATATGTAGGCTTAAGTCAATTCATTTTTCTCCATTTTCTCTCACTTGAATTATGGAAACAGTCGCTCACAGCACCTGGTCTGCCCCCGATTCCTCTCCGCACGCAGACCACTAGTTCTAAACTATAAATTCCTTGTTTTCCTCCCCTTTAGACTCACGAATGGTCACTCACTGAGGATGATGGGGGGTCACCGGAGGCTGTCGGCTCTGCCTGCATCTCTAGGCCCATCACCCACTGCATCCGCCTCAAACGGTGCTTGTCACAAGATTCTTCCTCCACCAAGCGACACTGTCTCACCTGTGTCCATGCCACCCCCTGCCTAGGACTCCTGTGGGTCAGCCTCACCTCATTCTTGGAGGTCCCCTACAGTAGGGTTAGGCATTGCCAGCCATGCCCCCCTCTAGCGCCCTTTCTGTCATCAGGTGTTCTTCACGCTCTATAGTGGCTGTGTAGCCATCGCCTCCTGCTTTCACCACTTAGGTACTTAGGTGCAGGAGGACAAGCCGCGCCTGTCTGTGCCCTGAGCAGCCGATGCACTGCCAGGTGAGAAAAGGTATGGGTCTAATGTCTGCAGAGTGAGAACCTGCTCCACTTTAGGACCTGCTGTAAGTGCTGCTGAAGAAAGAGGCCCATCCAGTCGAGGCACATGCTCTGAAGCTTCCAATCAAGCTCGCTGGGGTCTACCCAAACCCTCCAGTGCCCACTCACACCCACACAGGAGACTCAGTGAGACACAGGGCATGGCTCGGGAGAGCAGCCGAGCCTGTGAGTCCTTCCCGACTAGCTGTTAATACGGATGACCTTCCAACTGCATCTCAGGGCCCCAGGGTTCAGCCACAGGATGGTGAACCAGGACTCAGGTGATAAAGATGTCTTACGCCACCATCACCCCTTTAGAATGCCCAGTTAAGAGCTCACAAATCTCGCCAGAAAAAAAAAAAAGAGGCTCGGAGGCAGCCGGGACAGGCCACATTGTTACACTGGCAAACTGTGCAGCCCCTTCCAACCTGAACAAAGGCAGGAACCGGAACCCAGTCATCTGGCTGACTGATGCCTGGGCTGCAACTAAGTCTGAGGATTGAACCATTTTGAATTTGAAGAAGAAAGCAGGGACAGTAAGTGCCTGATGTCTTGGGGACTCCACGCTGAGGCACTCTCTCCCACATGGTGAAGCTGACCAGAGGCCCAGAGGGCAGGATTCACGGCCCCTGAGTGGGGCTCAAATTCCAGGCCCTTCTGTGTGTTATCTACACACAGAAGGTTTATCTACAAAATAACCACCTTCCCTGTGTGAAACAGCCCTATGTTAATGGGCTTGTGTCAAGAAGTTTTGTGCATTAATACTACCTATGAGACCAGAAACACAAATTAACAAGAATGGAAGTTTTAATCAATAGCTAACTTCGAAGATGTGAGGGTATGAAGCCTGGCCACACATGGTAGCCATCTTATGTTTCTCCCAAGTAACAGTGAGGAAGACCAAGGTAAATATTTGAAACTTTTCATTATCGTGATTCTTCCACAGCACCGCTCCATTGGCAGCAACCTCCTTTCTGGTTACTTTGTTTTTTTTAAAAAAAAGCCCTTGAGAATTGAGGTTTAGGTGAGGAAGGGCAGGTTAAGATAGCAGCAGAGCGAAAAAGAAGCCCCACCTTTAGGGGCAAGCTCGTGGGCAGGACACCAAGCCAGGCAACAGAGAGGCAAGGGGCCCTCAGAACAGAGCTCAGCCTCCCTCCCCTTGAAAAGCTCTAATGAAAAGGCAACAGAATGACTAATGAAGACAGAAGCTTCTGTAGGAAACGATCCTCGCAGATGGATGCCTTTCAACAGTCGGAGCAACTGTCGTCCAGATGTGTCAGTCTTGAAGGCCCAGGCTTTGTTGTTTCCCTTTAAAGCTTCCCAGAAACAAACTGCTGCTCACTTAGGTGCTGCTGACAGCGGGAGGGGTCCTCTGCCGCTAGTGCAGGACGGAAATCCGCCTAGATGTTGAGGCAAGCCCAAACCACTCTCAAAAAGCTTGCTATGTGGTAAGAGCTTAGTATCACTCGTGAAATAAAATCAGAGTTTAAGACCAGAAGGCAAATCTGAGCAGCTTTCACCGAGCGGTTCTCACCCTCCCATCTAGAGGCTGGACCCGCTTGGACAAAACCAGTGATCCCAGGTTGGGAAACGTGAGGCCTCAAAGTCAATCCGCCGTAACAGCGGTGACAGAAGTACCTTGGTGCTCTCTCTCGTGTCTTCAAACAGCTCCACCTGGAAATGTTTGCCATTGAGGGCGACAGTGGATGACAGCTCTGCGTCATGGAATTCGGACAAGGTCAGAGCGCTGAGCTGCTCCTCCAGGGAGAGGTCCAGGCCCTCGCTCTTCAGTTCTGATGGGTCCAGGGCCTGAGCAGGACAGGGAGGGGGCAGTGGGAGGGCAGCCGGGGCAGCAAGCCAGAGAACACACCAACACATCACACCCAACACGCCACACAGCAAGATGTCTTACGATTTGTGATCAGAGAAACCCTGATGAAAATGGAACCTTGCACGTTTTTCCACCAAATGAAAAACAAATCAAATGACGGGAATTTCCAGAGACTTGCCAGACAGATCAGTCGGGCATTCTACCTCCACTCGATGGAGCAGCACAGTTAATGAAGCTATTGAGCATCCAAGTGTATTATCCCAATTGCTCAAAAGAATGACAGATGCTCTTCACTGTGGATGTGCCTCCGTCTACCTGAAGGCAACTTTTCCAATTGTACAAACACTTGAGATTTCCTAACTACACTTAAAAGCCTTAATAATGCCTGAAGGCAGAAAATAAAAACAAAAAACAATAACCAAACTAGCCTTCCAACATGCTAAAATCCAAGTATTCAGTCTCCTTTTCAACAAAATGCAATTTCCCTTCTGAAAGCTTATTTAAAACAATACAAACAATAAAAACTGCTCTCAAGATGGTGGGGATGACCAAGCTCAATAAAGATGAACATAAAGTAAAATAAACCAACCAAAAAGCCCCTTCTTTTCTGCCCCAGGCCAAACCAAACCACTCCAAGCCCCATTTTCCTTGACCCAGCAGACCGGACCCCGTCACAGGAGGCCAAGAGGAACTTCTCCAGCAGCCCCCGGGCACCACGCTTAAGAAAAGGGCTTTTCTTACCGTCTTCAACAAAGAAAGATGGCAGCAACACTGGCGGAGCCTCAGCAGCTGAGACAGTACGTTCCTCTTGCTGACACCCTGTGAGACCGTGGCTGTGGGGCATGCAGGGCCGCTGTACCCAAACTCCTGGGCCACTTCCAAGGAGGAAAACACAGGGTTTGAATTGGAAATGTGGGAAAGAATCAGGAACTAGATGTGGCTATTTTAAACTTCTTTGATCTGAGAATCAAAGGTATAGTTATAACTCACTTCTGGACCAATGAAGCCCAATGAAAGAGTGGTTTTCTTTACAGACTTACTGGCATTTTAATAGAGCAGATTTTAAAAGTCATGCCAAAGAAGCTTAGCTCGCTAGGTCCAGTGCTAGTGGATCCGCATATTTTATTTGGGTTAAGATTCCTATTTGAGGTCAAGTCTCTGATATTAAGAATTCAAGACCTCCTTTCTGTAATTTTACTGAATCTGAACCCACATTTCCCCAGCGATGTGTGTATGAGGGTCCCACTTCTCACCTCTACTGAATGGATCATCAGAGCTTTCTTCAGACTGGTTGTCCTCACCTTCATGTCTTCTAAGATAGGACTGCACAATTGACCTGTCTCAGACAAAAAAAAAAAATGCACACAGGAGGGTTGCTAAGACCAAATGGTGGTTGAGGCCATGGTTACAATGGTCATCGCGGAACTGTGCTTGCAGGACCTGACCGCCTTACAGATGTGGTGAAATGAGGTCAGGTTCAGCAAGCACTAGGCAGAGGCAATGAAAAATACATAATTAACTAAAATACAAGTCATCTTAAAATAATTAACAAATGTATCAATACCACAGTGTTATTATTATAGGTAATATTAATTATATACTACATTGATTTAGTATATTAATATTTATGAATCTAACATCAATGTTATAGTACTCTTGATAGATATTAAAAAAAAGGTGCACCGGGGCCTCCCTGGTGGCGCAATGGCTTAAGACACAGCCCTATGAAGCTATCTGCAGCCACTGCAGCATGAGTTCAATCCCGGCCAGGGAGCTGACCCACATGGCACAGCAGACCTCTCCTGTCTCGCCTGCTGCTCCCCTCAGCAGTATACTTCGATCCACCTGTTCTGCTCTCCACTCTGTCTCTGGTGAATTCTCTTACCGCCCCCCCCCATCTCTGGCCTGCATAAATAAATGTATGCATAAATAAATAAATGAATCTTTAAAAAAAAAAAAAAACAAGTGGGTGAAAATAAACGTGGAATTCAGGATGGAAAGCTTTTGCGAAAGTACCAAGAAGCAGTGACAAGAAGAATCAGAAAGCAGTATATTTTAAGTTCCAAAGCACTTTCCCAAAAGGTGCCAGGAGGACCAGACTGACCCAGGGGACAGCGACCCTACTTAAAGATTCTATGCAAGGACATCAGTGAAGAAGAGGCTTGAAGGCCTTCCATGTACATGAGACCAAGGTGAGCTGGGGCAAGGGCAAGGGAACCCAGATGAAGGAACGCAAGTATCAGCTTATCAGTGACCCCATAAGGACGGTCTCAGGCAACCTGACCTCCACTGGCTCGCCAGAAAGAAGAGAACAACGCGTGTGGGACGGTGCCTTGCCACTGCACACACACCTTGATGTTGCAAAAAGGACACTGTAAACTTCCTTTTCAGCTACAGAAAGCTCTAAGCAGTGAAACTGGAACACACGCTGGGGCAGCACCACCTGGAAGAATAAAATGAAAGAGGAGCTGGAGTGAAGTTATGCCAGTGAACCAAATATTACAGAGCACATCCCCCAGGGTTGACACGGGAAATCCCATCAACCTTGGGGCAGAATTCCCCCCTCTTCCCTAAAAAGAGGATGCTCAGCACTGCACAGCAACCCTAGGGTCCCCTCGTAGGAAAATGGGGCGCTCAGGGGCTCCCAGATCAAAGCAGATGACTGTTAAGCCTAAGACAAGGCCGTGGTCATGGCCTCCGGGTTCCTCAGGGACACACGCGGTGAGATTACCAAGGGCTTGCCGGCTGCATCCGTCTGCTCTTTTGTTCTCCTCAGCAAAAGGCTTCTGGTTAAGACACTTAACCGCTCTCCTCCCTTCTTTGTACTGTTGTCAACCTGACTCTTCCACAGACTCAACTTATCAAATGGAGAACAACGAAGAAATCTTTGTTGGGGAAGGTTGGCGAGCCGGAAAGGAGAGGTGTGGGAGGAGGGAGCAAAGGTGCAAGGAAGACAAGAGATGAAGACGCATCAGCTTTCCTGTTTCATCTGTCATCTTATCATTTTTAAAAGCGAATTCATTGCAAGCTCTGCTAGACAGATCAAAAGGACCCCAGACAATAACAAAAACCACATCATGAAAACGTGAATTTGCCCATGAACGGTGTCTGTATCATCACAACAGAGTCTAGAAACGAGCCGGAATTTATTCCTGATGCTTCAAAGGTCAGCAAAGGAATTCCACATCCTCTTATAGCCTCGTCTGAATAAAAGCAAGTATTTTAACATTGGCCTTCTCTTCCGTTTGCTTCAAATAAATGGCACTCCTGACCCCAGGCCACATGTTTTAATGCAGAACTAGGCTAATACATTCACTTAGCTGAAGAAAAATGACTGTTGTTCCCTTTAATTCAATCTGTCCTAGTTTTCCCATACATAGGAGCTGGGTGTAATCAAAGTCTGTTATCAGCCAGTCTGTCAAGTGATTATTTTCTTATAAATATTAATTCCTTTTGCCCTTTCAAGGAGGCTGCTCCATGAGAGAACAGCACACACCAGAGCTTTATCGTGAGATGAGAAATAATCGCGGTGACTGGCAGGGTTCACATTTACACAATCCCAGAGTGACTCACTTCAGCAGTGAATACATGTCCAACAAGTTGTTCTGGATGGGGGTTCCAGTGACAGCCCAACGTGCACAGGCCCGTAGCTGACACACGGCGATGGAGGTCTGCACCTCATGATTCTTAATATTGTGAGCCTCGTCCAATATGATGCGAGCCCAGAGTATTCGAAGCAAAGGAGTCGCAGGACCCTGAAAGAAGCAGAAGTGAAATCCAACAGGATGGAAATACATGAATACTGAGGGCTCCCTCTTACCTTCAAACTGGGGACTGCGAGCTAGAGAGAGTGACATAAGAATGGAGCTTAAGAAAGCAAGAGTGGAGGGCCTCCCTGGTGGTGCAAGGGATTAAGCACCATACTATGAAGCAATCAGCAGCCTCTGCAGCACCAGATCAATCCCAGGCCAGCCAGAGCATAACCCACATGGCGTGGCAGACCTCTCCTGACTCGCCCACTGCTCCCCTTAGCAGTGTATTTCAGTCAGTCTGCCTGTTCTGTTCCCCACTCTGTCTCTGGTGAATCCTCTCATTCCCCCCCCGTATCTCTGGCCTGTACCCCAGCTCTTATATGCATAAATAAATCTTTAAAAAAAAAAAAAAAGAAAGAAAGCAAGAGTGGAAACTCCCAATTTCATCTTTCACAAGAATTCACAGTTGACTAGAAGATGGAGAATCAAGGCCTCCCTGGTGGCGCAAGGGTTAAAGTCTCAGGTGCACCGGGGCTATCAAGCTTTCGCCAGCCACTGAGGCACAAGTTCGATCCCCAGCCAGGGAGCTGACCCACATGGCACAGCAGACCTCTCCTGTCTCCCCACTGCTCCCCTCAGCAGTGGATTTCAGTGCATCTGCCTGTTCTGCTCCCCACTCTGTCTCTGGTGAATCCTCTCACCATCACCCCCCCACCTCTGGCCTACATCCAAGTTCTTGCATAAATAGAAATAAATCTTTAAAAAAAAAAAGATGGAGAATCATTCTCGAGATCTCCCCAAATAAGAAATTTGTGACTATCCCATTTGCAAAAGCTTAATTCTTGGAACAACGCTGGGAAAAGCCCATAAGAAACCCTCTACGCACAAGGGAGACTATGCTGGTTGCCTAGTGAACGTTCGGGCTTCGTCTGGTTGTTCCGGGTTATTTAGCATCTGCTGATTGTAGTATTATTATTTGCAAACTCTTAGCTGAAGTGGAGGGAATGATGGCCTAGTTCTGAAATACAAATACTAACATAATAGTCTTCATGCCAAATCTAAAAATTATCCTGGCAATGGCTTTCTACTTGCTAGATAAGACACTGCCTAATTCATGAATCATTTAATAAAATCAGTTAGATCCCCTTAAAAAAAAAAATCACAAATACACCCCAAAGACCCTGAAATAAAAATTGCAACAAGTGAGAATTTCCTACACGCATGAGCTGGTTACCAGCATGACTGCAACATGGTGACTAGTGCTAAACAAGTGAAAACTGGGCCAGCTCCCTGCCTTTATCCCTGAGGAGGTGGTCTGGAGGAAGAGGGGAACAGAGAGAAAAACTCTGCACTTCCACAGATAGAATAATTAGGACGCTCCTGACCTCACAGAAAAGGACACCTTCGCCACTAGCTCTATGATGCCAAATACTGTGGCAACTCAGGCTGACTGGCCTGTGGTTCCACCTCTACCTCCCCAGCACCCCCAGCCTCACCTTCACACTGGGCTTTGCATCCGGAGTCTCTCCCTTTTGCTTCTTTGTGTGAACCTCTAGGGCCACAAGTTTATAGGAGGTGATGACGATGTCATATGTAGAAAGGCTATGCAGACAGAACACAGAGCAAATGGTAAATGATCCTCTTATACAGACGACGACGAGCCGGGGCCAGTCCCCTCACAAAATGCCTGCAGCTGGAAGGACAGAGCCTGGACTCATCAACTCACATCCTCTGTCCTCACACCATTTGGGAGGGGTAAATTTTACTCTCTTGGCCTCCTTATCTCTTACCCACTATGGTCTACCCACTCAAGCTAGATCGCTCTTTCTCTTCCTGGCCTTCCCCAGAATGGAAAGTCTCTTGACTGGAGTCATATTAAGCTTGATATGATCTGCCCAGAAATAAGGCAGGACCAGGAATGAATGTTTAGTAATCTGATACCGACAGCACTCATGCCCAGGGAAGCAAGAAACCCTCAAAGCATCGATGTGGTCGCCTTGGTGTCCTATAATGGGTTTGTAAAAACCCATGAATCCCACTTTTGACATTCTGGTTTAAAAACAAATGCCATAAACTTGCCACACTCCTTCTGTACAAAGACTCAACACAAGGCACCGATCCTTTTCCCACGTGCCTAACACTGGCTTGAGAGGGTGTCAGTAAAGAGAGATGATGTGTCTGACTCGAGGCAGCAATGCCTGCACATTGCCCAAGCATCACAAAAACAAGCACTGAGCATGTGCCGATCGGTCAACTGGCACGTTCCGACACAGAGGCAGGCATGGCGTCTGATCTGGCCAGATCCTATCAAGCTAAATATGACGCCAGTCAGAGACGTTCCATTCTGGGGAAGGCCAGGAAGAGAAAGAGTGATCCAGAAAAAGTGAATATTGTGAGATGCAATTTAATTCTTTTTTTTTTTTTTAATAGAGGCATATTTATTTATTTATTTGTTTGTTTGTTTGTTTTGTTCATACATGCACTGGGTACAGTCAGAAACGCAGGAGGGTGAGAGCATTCACCCGAGCCAGAGCGGGGAGCAGAGCAGGCAGAAGGACCGAAGTACACTGCTGAGGGGAGCAGCGGGCGGCAGGAGAGGTCTGCGCACCATGTGGGACCCTCCTCCGGTGGCCGGGTGCAGCCGGGGATCGAACCGGCGTCACAGAGGCTGCGGGCAGCTTCGCAACCCAGCGCTCAACCACTGCGCCACCAGGGAGGCCCACAATTTAATTCTTAATAAAAATGCAGGACCACGGCAGGCCGCCCCCAGAGCTCTCTGCCAGAGAAGCCTGGGTCCTGCTAGCGCCGCCCGACACCTTTGCCAGCCGGAGCTTCTCCCAGGCGTGAGATGGACATGCGGGAAGGCCAAGAGTCACCAAGCGGTGCTTCCTCCTCCAGGACGCCCGCCTGTCCTCCAGAAGACAAGCATCCGCTCTCAGAGGCTGGCTGGAGACTGCAGAGAAGCAGAGACAACTCTGCTCTCAGCCTGAGTAGGTCAGCGAGTATTCAACCCAGACCTCGCCTCACAGCTAGGAACAAAAACCAATTCCTTTTGAGCCAAAAGACAAGGACTAAGGACTAAAACTGCCATCTCGGAAACATTTTCTTTCCTCCTTCCAGGGCAGCTCCCTTCAGTGATCTAATGCGAAACGCTTGAATCGAAAACTCTTTACGTGGCTCATATGCAGAAAAACAGCCATTAAAATGTGATCCGCCCACACTGACTCATCATTAACAATTAAGCCAAGACACTTTGTCAGAGCAGGCTGCTTTGAGACCAGTGTAAGCTCCCTGGCGCACCCTGGACCGGGCAGGGACGGAAAGATAGAAAAAGACTGGAAAAATGACTGAAATGAACAGAAGACGGGGAGAAAGACGGGAAAAGACAAGACTGCAAGGGGTACAGGGAACAGAAAGACGTGTGACATCACGCTTGCTTCTCCCCTCGGGCTTATCCCAGGGACTTGGGGCCAGGGGAAGAGGCACTTGAAAGAGAGGGATGTGGGTGAGCACCGCAGGGGGAGGCTGACCATAGCATGACCTTTATCTTCACTTTGATTTTGCTCCTTTTGCCCCAGACGTGCCCGACCCCTTCCGCCCCTTCTCTATGGGTCCCCACCAGAAGGAGCCTTAGACTTAGGGCAGGCTTTTGGGTCTCAGCTGCCCTGCTGTGGGCCAACCCTGTTGGGCTGGGCATGTACCCACAAGGGGATGGGGAACTATGAGTGTTTTGTGTGGAAAAACTTTTATCTATTCTTTCTCTTCTCTGTATTGCACACTGATTGTACTAAAGCTCCTGTCTCTCGAAGGTCTTATGTCTTGATGCAGTGGCAGAACCTATTTCACACAGGCAGGTTTGGGGGTTTTGGGGTTACCCCTTTCTTCGCCCTGTAACAGTTTCATTCACACTAAGATGGCTGCAACCCAGTCAGTCGCCAAGATGACCAAGACAAAGGAGAGGAAAGGCACGTGCTGTGTGCTCTCCAGGCCCTTTAGAAAACATGGAGTTGCTGCGTTGGCCACAGACGAGCGAATCTACAAGAAAGGTGATACTGGAGACATCGCGGGGATGGGCGCCATTCACAAAGGGATGCCCCACGTGTGTTACCATAGCGACACTGCAAGCGTCTGTAATGTTACCCAGCATGCAGTTGGCACTATTGCAAACAAACAAGGACAAGAGTCTTGCCAAGAGAATGTTCATACTGAACCTATCAACTACTCCAAAAGCTGAGACAGCTTCTCGAAATCATGAAAGAAAATGATCAGAAATAAAAAGGCAGCCAAAGAGAAAGGCACGTGGGGTCGCTGAAGCGCCAGCCTGCTCCACCCAGAGCAGCGCACCTTGTAGGAGACCTTGGCAAGGAGCCTGAGCTGCCGCTGACCAGGCAGGCTCCTCAGGCCTCCCCGGCTTCCACAGGACAGTGCCCAGCACACAGCGGGGAATGCCATTTCCTCTCCAGAGACCTTCTGAAGTACAGGTGAAGGCCGTTTGGTCTTCACAAATGTCACTTGCCCTAAAGGAAGGGTGGAGGAAACCCGTTGCCCTAAAGGAAACCTCAGTGGGGAGGTGAGCGCCCCGACCAACACGTCTGCACTTACACCTCCGCATGCAAGTCCCGGTTTTTCCCATGATAGAGGTAGACGCTCAGTCTGTTGTTCTTTACACATTTTGCCACCTCATTTTTCCAGTGATGGAGCAGGGAAGCAGGACAGATGAGTAGGGTTCCACGGGAAGTAAACTCAGAGGAGTCTTGAGGGGGGCCTGGAGGGAGAAAACCAACACCCCGGTTATACCCATTCAACAGCTTTACCTTCTTGCGCGCATTAGCTTTCTCTTGACTCCGGTAATATGTTTATATTAAATGTATAAATACATCAAACGGTGGCTCTGATGCGACAGGTAGCTTATAGAATAGGAAATGGAAGAGATGCTCTTTTACTCTGAAACCATGAATGATTTCCTTATTTCCCCCGAGTGTCAGAGGCAGACACTAGGGAGGACAGGAAAGTGAGAAGCACATGGCCTTATTCTAAAGAGAAAAAAACTATAGTGCCAGAGTGGCCAGAAATATCAATTCCTAACTCCCCCGAGTTGAGTCATTACAGGGGGGGTTATGATTACTTTTTTCTAAAAAACATAATTAAATCCATATTAAAACATAAGTGCAAAAACCCCTTTCTCAGACAAACATTACTTTGCACCAGCTGGCGATGGCGTCTGTGCTGCTGCCCCGAGGCCCCCACGTGTGTGCAGGGGATCCTGTGGCTCTGTCACAGGGACCTGGGGTCCAGCGGTCAGGCTGCTCACTGAGCCCTGATGCCAGACAGTCACAGATTTCTTCGCTGTCTAACCAAGTGAGAAATGTCCTTGTGTCCATGCAGCTTCCATGTGGTGCTGTCCATACCTACTGTGCAGGACCTTCAAAGTACTTACACAGCTAATGCATTGAAAAAAGAGATTGAAAGAAGATAGACATTTTCTAGACATTTCTGGAATTTCAGAAACTTAGAAAACAGCTTTTGCTGTGGTGGCTAACATCTGGACTGTGCACAGAGCTTCCCTGAAGAAAGAATATGCTAGTTAATTCGGCTCTACCCTGGAGACAGAGCCTCGACATAAAAAAAAAATAGTCATCACTGTGCTTAAGCCAAGTCTTAGCTTTCTCCATAAAATCTTTCTATGCAGAGGTCAAGATAAGTGTATACTAAAAAATAAAAAATTTATAATTTATAATTTAGCATATCTGATATCAGAAATAATGCCATAAGCAGCAGCCAAACACAGGTTTTCCAAAAGATGGGGTCCTTTACATGCCAGTGGGGTCCTTTCATAATTTAGGAATTTCCACTCTGACTCCAATGACTGGGGAAACAGCAGCCATACCATCTTTGGGGTGCCTCAGAGGCAAGTTTTTGTCATCTTCTTTCATTTTCTGTTGATTCTTCTGGGTCAGAATAAGTGCAATCATCGTGAGAGTTTTCCCTAAGCCCATGTCATCCGCTGGAAAATAAAAACAGACACAGCAGAGTTAATTACTTGGAGCAAAGGATCAACTCAGCTTAAGAGACATGGCTTGGCCTGACAGCTGGGAACTTGGATTTGGTGGGGGTTCCTCCCACTCCCCAAACTCGTAAGAGTGGCTCGCTGGGCCTAAACTCTGTAACCACATAGTCCATGCGAACACCTGCTTTCCTCTGTGAGTCTGGAATTTCAGCACGTACCAGGCCGCAGCTGCCTGTGTGACCAGCTACCAATACTTTAGGCACTGAAGCCCCAAGGAGCTCTCCTGGTGGGCAATATCGTACATCTGCTGCCCTTGCTGGGAGATTTTGGTTTGCCCTGCAAGTCTCACTTCATGGAAAAGGTCTCTGGAAACTTGCAACTAGTTTCCTCTGGACTGTGCCCCAAATGTTGCTTTCATTTGATGATTTTGATTTGTGCCAAATCAAAATAACTTTAGTATTTTACTGCTATAACTTATAGTCATGGGTACAATTACAGACAATTCCTAGCAAATCACTGAGTCCAGGGGTGATCCTGGGGACCCCCAACACAGCTATTTACGAGCTATGGTGCACATTGATCATGTTTTCTAGCAGTTGAGCACCTTGGAAAATTCTCAGTTGATGACTCCCCAAAGCAGAGCCTGGAAAACTGTCCCGTAGGCTGTGCAGCTCAGGCACAGCAGCTTTCCAGACCCCATGGACTTGTGCAAGACTCTGATTTAGACAAGTTCAGAGGAAGAGGCTCCCCGTGGAACCCTGTGTGTAGGAGAGGTGCAGACAGGGGTGTCTGTAGGTAGGGCCCCCTCCAATGACTGGTGGAGCAGAGCAGGCAGATGGTCCACAGGACACTCAGTATGTAACTTGGCTTCAGCCACTGCTCCTAGAAATCTGGCCTCCAGCCTGGCTTTCCACATCTCCCAGAGATTATGTAGATCACCACGGAATAAACTCCCCCTCTGCTTGATCAGTCAAAGCAGCTTCTACAAGTGAGACCTGACTGGCCATTCAGCTGTGTTCTCCTGAGCACGTTGCTCAACTTTTTTTTTTTTTTTTTTTTTTTTTTATAGAGGCATGTATTCTTTCTTTATTTGTTTGTTTGTTTGTTTTGTTTATACATGCACTGGGTACAGTCAGAAGCGCGGGAGGGTGAGAGAATTCACCAGAGCCAGAGCGGGAAGCAGAGCAGGCAGAAGGACCGAAGTACACTGCTGAGGGGAGCAGCGGGCGGCAGGAGAGGTCTGCACGCCATGTGGGATCCTCCGCCGGTGGCCGGGGAGCAGCCGGGGATCGAACCGGCGCCACAGAGGCTGCGGGCAGCTTCGCAACCCAGCGCTCAACCGCTGCGCCACCGGGGAGGCCCCGTTGCTCAACTTTCTATACTCAGTTTCCTCATCTGTAAAATGGGGGCATGACCGTCCTAGCCACACAGAGCTGTAGAGAGGACTGAGAGACACACGTGTCGACGCTGATCGTAACACCAGACTTACCCAGAATCCCTCCCGGTGGCTTCTGACTTTCCCGCCACAGTAACCAGGCCAATGCCTGCTTTTGGTGTAACAGCAAAGGCACCTGGCAGAGGTAACAACCAAAAGTTAGGTATGAATTCCTTGTGAGCACCTAGGCAGAATCCTGGCTGCCTGGATCCACAATCTACTTTCGTTGTTTTAAGTGATCCCCCCAATATTCTGGCTGTCAGGGAAGTTGCTCAGGAAGTGCTTGACCCCCACCCTCACCCAGAGCAACTGTGCATACTGGGTGGCCTGGGACAGTTGCCCAGCACCCTTACAAAAGCACCCCCTCACTCTTTCAGGGGCTGCTGCATTGGCCAAAGTCAGTTTCCACCGCTGGTGACCAAGACCTCGGACTGGTCACCCTGGTTTTTCCTCAGTATCTCTTAAAATTGACTCTCCGCTCTGCAGTCCACAGCCCAGCCTGCAATGCTCGTCATAAATGGCAACAGCCCTTAGCTAGAGTTCCCCTCTAGTCTTTTTCTAACTCCAGTTTGTGTTCTCTTCTGTGTTAAAAAATAATCTGGGCCTCCCTGGTGGTGCAGGCAGTTGAGTGCCATGCTGTGAAGCTGTCTGCAGTCTCCGCAGTGAGGGTTCCACCCTGGCCGGCCGGCGAGAATCCCACATGGCGCAGCAGACCTCTCCTGTCTTGCCCGCTGCTCCCTTCGGCAGTATATTTCAGTGGATCCACCTGTTCTGCTCCCCATTCTGTCTCTGGTGAATCCTCTCACCCTCCCGCGCATCTGGCCTGTACCCCGGTTCTTGTATAAATAAATAAATCTTAAAAAAAAAAATTCTTAAAAACCCTGCTCAGAATCCTACAGGATTCCGTAATCCCTCCAGAGCTAGACTCATCTAAGATCCTTCGCCAACGCCAGGCCCCACATCAGGCGTCCTCCTGCTCAGTACCGTCACCTGCTGCTCCCAGCTCAAGCACAGACGTCACCATCATCACTTACTCAGACCAGTCTCCCTGGAGCTGGGGAGTTTGGTTTCTATCCTCTCCACTCTCTTTGGGCCTCTAGTTTCTTGAAGACACAAAGACAGGCAGCAGGTAACAACTGCCCTAGGGCGGGGTTAATTTCTTCTGCATCCCTCGTACTTTGTACCTGGTCTCTAGAGCACGTTACTGTCTAGCTTTGTCTTAGGTGCTTTTTAACTGTATCACATACATGTACACACATATTCGAGCCAGGCCCCTCACTAAGGCAGCAATTCTTCACGCCCTGTGACACCAACAAATGGACACTTTACTGCCCCCGACACATGCGACATTAAGGCTTTGAGAAAGAAAAGGGGCATTTTTATTTCCTCAGTACTCAACAGGAGGAAAAACACGGATGGGCGGCCCCTAAAGCGCAATCAGATTGTCACTCTAGACAGCCTCCCCGCAGCTTCCCTCTCGGGAGGCGCCGGCCTGCGGGGGAGGACACCCAGGCTCACCTTCAACCCAGCGGGGTCCTCTGCCTCAGCTGTCTCATCGGGACACGACTCAAGTGACTGATGAAGGGCGTACATGGCTTCCTTTGTGATCTGCCACTCCCAGTTGGGGCCATGGTGGTTCGTGGGGCCTGCGCGCAAACAGGGGTTATCTCAAGGTATCTCGGGTACGGTCCCCGCAAAGGCCACCAAAGGCAGTTTGGCAGACAGTGGGCCTGTCTGATACTCATCAGTATGGCCAGGCCCTTGGGTTTTACCTGCAAGGTGCTGACTGAATCTGTTATGACCCAGAGGCTGGAGATCCTGATGCTGCAGGGGTGCGGTGGGCACCAAGTGCGGAGGCTCAGGCGTTGTTTTGGTGATGTTCTTCTGTGGTGGTGCTTGCGTGAGACTCTTCTCGTTAACATCTGCTTAAAAGCAAGAGGTGAGAGTTCAGAAAAGTGTAGAAATTATTTGTGGGAGGTGAGGTCAAAGAAGGTGGGATCAACACCATTCTGACGTGCTGGGGAAGGCTTCCTGGACAGCGCAGCATCTAAACAGTCGCTTAAACAATGGGAGAGGGGAGGCCACAGGAAGTAGGAGGAAGTTTTTATAAAACCACAGGTATAATGGAAAAGAAAGCTCTGAAGCAGACGATAAAAAGGAAAGGTGAGTGAATCAACAGATTCCTTCTCAAAATGGTTTCTCAAAAGTCCCTTTGGAAAGTTCTCGCAAGCCCTGCAATCTGTCACCATCTTACCTGGCTCTGGGCACAGGGAGAGAGCATTAAGTCTCTCCTCCAATTCCTGGATTTGCGTGTGCAACTTCTGACCCTTGTCTGGAAGAGCCTGGATGTTCACCGAAGCCAGTATGCTCTGCAAAAGAGATCCCAGGAGGTGGGTCTCCCCTCTTGTTAGAAGGACGGCTTCAGATTATAGTAGCCAAAGTGCTAACATTCTGAAAGTATGCTCTTCTAACTGTGTGTGTGAAAACCAGGACTTTGGTTTTTGAAATCCAGCTGACTTATCAATCCTGAAAATATAAACATAGGAAAAGGCAGAAACTAAACATCCCTCTATGAAACCTTCCCACAGAGACACGTAACCCATGGACGCCCAGCTCTGCAAGAGCAAGCCTCGCCCTCACCTTAAGCATGAAGCTCCAGCCCACACTTACCTTCTTCTGCCTCAGCTGCGTAGTGAGGTGCACACGCTGGGCTGCTGGGTCCGAAAGTTCTACCTCCTTGGAAACACCTGAGGCCGGAGATGGTTTTCTTTGAGCGTTTCGACCAGGAAGTTGAAGGTTCTCCTGTGAGTCTGGGGTCGAGCCAGAGAGTAAGGGGCTCGCTGGCTTAGCAGACACAGAACTCACAGCATCTTCCTCACTGTCGCTGCTGCTTGTGTCGGCCTCTTGCCTTTTTCCCAGGGCCAGGCCCGCGGTGGCCACGGGTCCTCTCAGAGAAGGCACAGTGTGAGGCTCGGCCTGCGGCTGGACACGGCCCTGGAGGAGCGGCCTCTGCTGGACGCTCTGCGCCCCGGAGCCATCTGGTGCCTTTGCTTCACTAGCCTCCACGCTCTTGGGGTGCTCCTTGCTGGGAGGTCCCCCTTTCTGGGGCTTGCCTATCGGGTTCTGACTGTGAATAAATTCAGACAAAGGCCTGGTTCCTTTTTCTCTCCGAGGTTCTGCTTCTTTCTGGACATAACGGCTCTCACCATCTGATCCCTCCTGAGGAGATGCGGGAGGCTTCTCCAGCTTCCTATGCGTGGATGAAATCTCCAAAACGCTGCCTTCAGTCTCCTTTGCTCCACACAGAGACCCTGCTGGCCCCCCTTGCTGCTTCTCTCCTGGTGCAGACTGCTTTTTCTTTACCACCAGGCCAGGAGAGACACCTTGCTCCACCCAAGAGTTAGACTCAGCCTTCTGTGTCTTCTTCTGATCCAAGGGTTGAGGTCGATCTGCCTTTTCCCGTTGCTTCGTGTCAGCCACCTTTTCCTTTTCTTCACCTTTGAGGAACTGTTTCCATACTGGAGGGTCTTGATTCTTGTCAAGTACCTTGAATGGGTTTCTCTGCTGGCCAGCAGAGTAATGAAGCAGCTTAGACGAATGCTGAGACTTGTTGGTTACAGAATGTTCTTTGACATCAGGATCCTAAAAAGACAAAGCAGATAATATAAAGAACAAACACAACCTTCATATCTGAAAGCCTTTGTTCAGAGGAAATGGAAACACAGCGAAAGCAGACCAGTATTTCCGATCACTCCTGGGATCTGTGGGCCTCTAGAAAAGACGATGCACCAAACACAGAAAAAATTGGTTTCTCAAAGCTCGGTTCCTTCTCTGTACACAATCATGGCTTTTCCAGGCCTCAAGGAAAAGTGTCACCAAATCAAATTGCTTTTATAATAGCACCAGCCACAATGGACACTTTCCATGAGAAACCATTCTCTCAGGTTGAGCTTCTCCCCAAACCTAAATGAAGCTCCAGGCTTGATTTGGGCTTCGGGAAGTTTTCACTGGAGGAACCCAGGATTGTTCAACGGATGGCTCCACTGACAAAGCCTTGTTATTTTTCCAGCTCCAGTCCTCACATACAGGTCTTTCCTAGTTCTAACATTCTTGATTATGATTTATACTCAGTTTATACTAAAATTAAATAGATCAGTCTATAAAAAGATGCTGAAGTTGGCCATGAAAATCTAAATTTTTCCCCACGTAGGAGACTACTAGCTATGTTTTCAACCTCAAAAAATAGTGAGGTGAAATTAATAATTAAATATTTTTAATCTTGCTTATAACTCAATGATGCGACATCCCCACAAGGTCTACCTTGCTTAAAGAAGAGAACCGTCTGGCAGAGACAGTCTGATGAATACCGGCCACTTTACATGGGACTTCATGGTTTTTTCAGGTGGTGCTACAGATTAAACAGTGTAACACGCAGGTTTGAAAAGAGACGAAGAAATCCTACCTGCCACGGGATATTTCCACACCACCGCTTGCCCTCTGCCTTACTTTTACTGCACCGGAAGAACAATCTGATGAAGCAGAAAACACAAATAACCGAAGCTGTGAAAATGCACTAAATCAAGAGATGTATTTATTTTTAACAAAAAAAAAAACCAAACATGTTACTGCTATTTGATTCTGCTTATGAAAGGTTACTCGAAACCAATTATTCTTAAACAGGCATTTTAACATTCTTTACTACATAGTACAGTTGTGGGGTGAGACATTAAAGAACAGGCGTCACAGTAATATGACTGGCACAGGTTTATTCCTTTTACTCTACAAAGAGTGTCTACAATGGAGATGTCCATCAGCAACGGCTGCTAAAGTCAGAGAGAGCGACTGGACCTTCTGTGTCCCCGATGGGAAGACATGTCACTGCCTTATAAAGTGAAATACAACAAGCACAAACACAAAACCCAGTCGAACCAAAACAAGTGAAAACCTAACTGAATCTGGTCACACCCCTAGATGCAATGACCAACTTACGGGAAACACCTAGAACTAGATCATGGGGGTGAAATGAAGCAAAATCCTTAGAGTGGGAAATGCTATATGACAAATATCCTAATTCCTTCAACAAATAAATTATAAGGGAGAAGAAAAGATGGAGGGCAAACTTCAGAGACTTAAAAGACACTGTCAAGTCAGTGGATTTCGTGGACCTTCTTTGGCTTGATTTAAACACAAACTACTTGAAAACAAATTATGACATCTCAGAAGTAACTGGAAACTTATACTCCAACCGGTTATTAAAAAAAAAAAATCCTTATCTTTTAGAACTACAGACTGAAGTACTGACAGAAGAAATAATGTTATCTGGGATCCATGTCAAAATATGGCAGAGGTTGTGGGGTGGAGTGGGTAGAGCATGTGTGGAACAAGATTAGCTATCGGTGGGCGATTATTGAAGCTCATGTGCTGCATGATTCTGTCTCCTTTTGCCTGCATTTGTGATCTCCCACTAACGACAAAAACTGCAAAGTTACACCTCTGTGCTGGAGAGTCCCTGACATGCAAAGCCAGGCCCCACCCCAGAGGTGGCGTCGCTGTCCCATTCCACAACCAAGCCATGCGCTCTCCAACACACCAGACTTGGCATGTGAACCTCCTTCCACCCCAAAAATATCCTCTTGAGCCCCACTTGCCCACCAAGTCCCCCATCACTAGCAGTCAGAATCCTAAGGGTCCCTACAGTCCTACTTCCGAGGCAAGATTTCCCACATTCCCTTCCCTGTCCCTCCACTGTTTCTGGACTTCTGTTGTGTTTATTTACATCACACTTGTATCTGCCCGTCTGCCACTATATTTTCAGCAGCTGGAAGGTGATAATCAGGTATGCTCTCTTAATTCACAACTGTGCCTCACCTTTTGCACAGAATCTTCAAATACTGCTGAGTGAAAGAGAACCCATTAACTTTTCTCCTCACCTAAAATGACTCCCTTAAAAATTTTAATCCATTAAATAAGAGCTGTCAAAATACATACTTTATGTAGTAGTAGGTAATGTGTGCAATTGAAAGTCAGAGTTGGCAATGGAAAGCACCCCTTCACCGCACCCCTTCTGTCCAGCTCGCACTCCTTCCAACAAGTAACCATTCTTATTTTTTATTTACCTGTTTTTTATTTACTTTCACAGAGATTTTAATGCATATTCCAATCAATATGAACATATATTCCTCATTTTTTACTCTTCCACACATACGGGGAGGTTAGCATACATACCACTAGTTTTTTTACTTAACAGTGTATCTTGGAGATTTTTTCTATAAGAGTATGTACATAATGGAGGTTTCCCCAAATACTATAAATAAATCTACCATATGATCCAGCAATTCCACTCATAGGTGTCCACCCACAGACACAAAAACACTAATTTGAAGGGAAACCTGCACTCCTGTGTTCACTGCAGCACTGTTTACAATAACCAAGCTGTGGAAACAACCTAAGTGCCCTGGGAAAACATAAAGCTGGATTTCCACCTCATTTTTTTACACTAAAATTCAAGATGGAACAAATACATAAATGTAAATTAAGTAAAATTGTAAAGTGTTGAAGGAAAAAAATAAGAGATTAATGGTTTTGGAATCCTAAGATAAAGCAGGCTTTTCTACGCAGGACATCAAATCCTGCAGCTGAGAGATAAAGGACTTAGTAATTTGACTACAAAGAAAAGCTTTCTACTTCCATATGGTAAAAGAACCATAAGCTAAATGGTTAAGACAAAAGGCAAGCTAGGAGAATTGCTACACGTTAAGAAATAGGTGGTGGGGTTGAGGGCTTATAGCACCAGCCTAGAGAATCATCGCTGGGCTAGATAACCAGCCTGCCAGTCTGACCCAATACCCAACCACCCAAGGGGTTTGCTAGAATTGGGAAGATTTCAGTGTGATTAAAAATAAAATATTTTGACTAGCCCACTACAAGCAGTTCTTTAAAGAACTAAAACTTGTTTTAACCCATTTATAGATAACAAAATCTCCATCTAGTTTGACTCCATTAACTTGAGAACCAAAGCTGAAAAAGAAGAGAGAACATGAACTCAGAAGCTCCCTGTCAAGCACTGACGTATATAAGGGGAGGTGTGCTGAATCCTCTATGTCAAAGCAAGCCGCTTCCCTGTGGTTCTGAATGATTCTCAGCTTCTCCATCACCTGCAGAGAGCTCTGGCTCAAGGGTCAGTCAAATGCACCCATGTCAATCACCCAAATGACAGGTGAGTGGTGCCATCTGGTGTTGAAGGCAGAGAACTGCCTGCAAATGCAGCTACAATCCTGAACTTGAAAATGGACATCAGAGCCTCACCTTGGTTTACACCTACTCTCCATTACCCTGCTGCACCTGTCTTCTAGCTCGGTTACTCTAATCCAACAAATTAATGGTTAATTTTATGATGTAAAGTAATTCAACTAAAACATTTTTAAAGCTTCAGTAAGAAGACTTCTAAAGTGGGTGACTTGACAAAGTAAAATCTTACAAACACCAGCAAACATAGTAAAGTGAAGATTCTGAGATTAAATGGAAGGGGTAGAGGAAAGAGATGTGTATTATGCCACAGTCACTGTCTAGTTGGATGTTAAACGGCCCTTTCGTAAACGTTTGTTGGAGGGCTTCCCTGGTGGTGCAAGGGGTTAAGCACAGCACTTTGAAGCTAGCCATAGCCACTGTAACACGAGTTTGATTCCTGGCCAGGGAGCTAACCCACATGGCGCAGCAGACCTCTCCTGTCTCACCCGCTGCTCCCCTCAGCAGTGTGTTTCAGTAGATCCACTTGTTCTGCTCCCCACTCTGTCTCTGATGAATCCTCTCACCCTGGCACCTCTGGCTTTTACTCCAGTTCTTATATGCATAAATAAACAAATCTTGAAAAAAAAATCAACTAACTTTTGAATTGCATGGAATATTATATAAAGACCATCATACCTGGCACCTGCTTTGCTGGCCAGCCTTCTCCTCCGAGTCTCCACTCAAACATATTCTAAAGTATTTCCAAGCCCAACACCTACAATTCCATTGTGTCAAACCTTTGTATCCTAATGTAGGGTATTAATCTGCATTGATTACATCTGTGATAAATACAACCCCTTTCTTATTCTAAGCAAATACCAACTTATCTCTCCATACTAATGACAAATATCATCAGCCATCTATATGGACCTCCTCAACCTGCCTCTGAGTCCCCATAAAAGTAAAAGGAAACTAACATGTACTGAGTATGTAACATGTTAGACATCTTTACGTGTTACCTTGTTCCATTACTGGAATAAGAAAATTGACAAGTTAGTACAAATTAATTACTGTTGGTGGGCTTATGTTATTGGCTCCTTGAGAACTTGAGAGGGATGAAGTTGTGGTTTATCCTGAAATTAACCACAGGTCAAGCTTCTGAGATAAACTAGTTGCTCACCAGTTATGGAGTAACAGACCAGCAGACAGTACAGCCCAGAAGATACTCAATCCACACAGAAATACTGTTTGATTTTAATTATGGTTTTAAAGAACACACAATTCTGGGAAAATATTCCTGTCTGAAACCTTTCTGGGGCAAAAAATAACAACACAAAGTGTTCCTTTTGGATACTTACCTTTGTTCTTTCTCGCCCTGCAGTGCAAGCAGACCCTGAAGTTCTACCACAGAGTTCTCATGCAGTAAACAATGAGAAACAGGAATGCTAGAGGAAAAAAAAACACCAAACATTTGTTTGAGGAGGCAGACATCAAAATGCTATAAAATCCAAACTTTAGGCTTTAACTGTGAGTTTGGCATCCCCTCCGCTGGCTGTGTAAATCCCACAAATTTTTATGCCTATGTGTATTCCTCCAGGGAAAGAGTCCAGTTCCATCTTTCCCACTCCCAAATTAAGACAATAAATTTATCTTTTTCCTGATGACTCAAAGTTTAAAACTATACTGTGCTACATGAACTCTATATTGTCATAGCCCCAGGGAAGACAGAAGTATCTAAGGCTGTCTGTGAATTTTCCCCAGGTTCCTCCATTATCATTTTCCTTCAATAACCTGTGAGCTGTCGGTGTCATTTACACAGCTACTTTATGGCGGGTACGTTTTGAACCCTTCCAACTTCTCATTATTAAAGTATTTACATATAATATTTCAGAATAAATAGGATTGAATGAAGCTCTAGTGTTCTACTAGAAACTATGGCACCTTTTTCTTTCTTTTTGCTTATATTATTGCTTTCTATTTGCTTATATTTGATCAGACATTGTCCATATTAGTTTATCAAGTAACTATCTTAAAGCAAACAATTACTGTACTCATTTGTATAGCAATACATTTGTATAAACAGCACTCTATAAAAGGGCATGTTTCCTTAATGTAAAACCAAGTCTTATGCTGCCATTAATTTCTACAAATCTGAAAGTGCTTTCATGTTTAATGAAACTTGAGCTAGATACTGAGCCCAAGAAGCTCAGTATAGAAATCAGAAATTGTTGGCAGCCTGCTGCCCTAAAGGGAGTACCTGTTCACTCTGCATACGGAGTTCCCCCAGAGGTTAGAAGTTCAGCAAACAGAACTTCTTCCCAGAATTGACTCCTGTTCTCTAAGGACGAAATGACTTGTTCACAGGTTCCCTACTAACTAAAAAAACTTGTTCCAGCAGTAACTTACTAATTTGTAGCATAAACACAATTGCACATTTTTTCTTGTTCCTTGTTCATATCTTTAATAAAATCTTGGGCTGGGAGAGTGAAAGGCAGAGCTGCTCTCGATGGCATTCTCCCCACGCTGTTGCAAATTCATTTAGACTCTGAGTCTTTCTTAATAGCTGAGAACTTCCCATTGGTTGACCACAGCAAGAAATTAATAGTAAATCCCGACATGAAATGTTGATAGCTCGAGTTTTTTCATTGGTCCCTTCCACCTTAAGGTTGACACTGCTTACTCAAAGTCATTTTGGATTTAATTAAACTGGATCCCACTAATTTCCTTAAAAAAAAAAAGTTCTCAGTGGGCTAAGAAAGTATTTGTTTTAAAACTTTATTTCCTAAATCTGAAAAATCTTTCACTTAATTAAAGCACAATATAATCATGAAAAGGAAACATGAAAAGCTAATATCTGTGTTGAAAAAAACCCATTATTTTCTAGTATTAATCCAGTATGTGTCTAACATAATATGGAAGAAAAGAACTTTTCTGCACCAAGTTCAGTAGAGACCAGGAAGAGTGGTCAATGATGTGATAGTTATAAAATTCACTTAAGAGACTGTGGACACCAGGGGAAACAGTACCACTTTTTGAGAAGTAGTATTAACTTTTCTCACTCTAAAGAAGATGATAATTTCTGGGTCTTAGCTTTCAATGTTGAGAAATCAGCAAGCGGAATCACATCCATTACTTGCAGCACTGATCCCAAAGGGACTTGTTTCTTTGGGTTCTCAATCTCACCATTTAAAACGTTATTTTTCGGAGGGGCTGGTAATCTACCAGAGTGTCTGAACCCCCAACAATTTGGGGGTTAAGCCTAAAACTAGTGCAAAACAGGGACCGATTACTCCCCAAGGCCTGTAAGCCCTCACTTCCTAAAGGGCGGGGTGACATGTCAGCAGAAGGGAGTGTGGTCCGGGACGGACTGGGGACCTCAAACCCCACGTGGGAAAGGCCCAGGGGGTTCAGAAGCAGCTGCTCCTCCACTTTCAGGGGAAGGGACCAGCGGCCCAGAACGGGAGGGTGGCCGGACAGGGGAGTGACCACCCTGGGCTCCACAGGCAACAGGAGATCAGAGTCGCCCCAACACTGTTCCGGGAGGACCAGCCACCTTGAGGACGCTGGCCCCGCGGGCAGGGGACCCCGCCCCCCAGTCCCCCCCCACCCCGAGGCTGCCCCGGGGGGCCGCGCCCCGCGAGACCTACTCGGCGGCCCTCACGAAGTCGCACGCGTCCGCCCGGCAGATATAGAAGCTCTTTCCTTTATTCGGGCCACTGCGGACGCCCGTCTTCAGAAAGCACAAGGTCCCTGAGGAGAAAAGGGCGACAAGATCACGCCACGCGCCATGAGCGCTCCCCCGGGGACCCCCGGGACCCCAGGCGGCGGCCCTCACCGTGCTGCGGGCAGCTGACAGCCTCCATCACGCTCCCGCGCCCTGCTCCGCCAGGCCCCGCCCCTGCTTCCGCGTTTGACTCCGCCCCCTCGCAGAGAAACCAATCATCATCCAGCTTCCGAAGTCGTAAGCCCCGCGCCCGAAATGCACCGCCTGGCTGGTCCTCTCAGCCAATGGCACAGGGAGCGCGCCCACCTCCAACCAATCAGAGCCACCCTCAGTTTGCCGCGCGCCAAAATCAAATGGACAGCGCGAGAGAGGGCGTGGGGACCTGGCCGGACTTCCGGCGGGCGGGGCGGGGCTGAGGCGGGAAAGAGGGGTTTGGAGGCGGGACTTCCGGGGCGGGAGGCCCTTGGGTTGCGGGTCGGAAGAGCAGTGCGCGGGACGGAGGCCTCGGGCTCGGGGGGTCACCGGCAGGGCCCCGGGAGTCGTGCGCGACAGCCGAGGGCGGGAGCTCGGCCGAGGACGCCCCCCGGGGCTTCTAGGTCCTCTCTCCGCCGGGCGCCGGGCTCCGCCTCCGGGCTCGGACTCCAGGGGCTGCAGCCCTGGGGTCCAGGCTGCACCCCCCCCCCCCCCGCTCTAGGCTCCACCCCTGTGCTCTGGGCCCCACCCCTTGGCTCTGGGCTCCACCCCTGGCTCTAAGCTCCACCCCTGTGCTCTAGGCCCCACCCCTGGCTCTAGGCCCCACCCTTGTGCTCTAGGCCCCACCCCTGGCTCTAAGCTCCACCTCTGTGCTCTAGGCCCCACCCCTTGGCTCTAGGCTCCACCCCTGAGCTCTGGGCTCCACCCCTGTGCTCTAGGCTCCATCCCTGGCTCTAGGCTCCATTCCTGGGGTCTGGGCTCCACCCCTGGGCTCTAGGCTCCATCCCTGGCTCTAGGCCCCACCCCTGGCTCTAAGCTCCACTCCTGTGCTCTAGGCCCCACCCCTGGCTCTAGGCTCCACCCCTGTGCTCTAGGCCCCATTCCTGGCTCTAGGCTCCACCCCTTTGCTCTGGGGTCTGGGCCCCACCCCTGTGCTCTAGGCTCCACCCCTGGCTCTGGGCTCCACCCCTGGGCTCCAGGATCCACCCCTGGGCTCTAGGCTCCACCCCTGGGCTCTAGGTCCCACCCCTGGGCTCTAGGTCCCACCCCTGGGCTCTAGGCTTGGGCTCCGGGTCTGGGCGTTGGCTCTGAGCTGGGGAGGGCGTCAGGAGCGCTAGCCCATAGACTCCCCAGCACTAGGAAACCTGCAATTAGCGTGGCCTGTAGACTTCACTGCTTGGCTCTCAACCTGTTGAGATGGGCAGCATTTTTTTTTAAACATTTATTTATGCATACAAGAGCTGGGGTACAGGCCAGAGATGAGGGGGGGTGTGTGTGTGTGAGAGGATTCACCAGAGACAGAGCGGGGAACAGAACAGGCAGACACTGAAACACACTGCTGAGGGGAGCAGCCAGGAGTCAGCAGAGATCTGTTGCACCATGTGGGTTGCTCCCTGGCTGACAGGGGACCGAACTCATGCTGCAGAGGCTGTGGATTGCTTCACTGTGCGGTGCTTAACCCCTTGCGCCACCAGGGAGGCCCCTCATTCTTGTGTACTTTGTAGAAGAAAATACAGAGGAAAGGCATAGAAAGATTTACACTTACAGGTTATTGGAGAGGGGCCATATGAAGAACGTAGGAAATGCTCTACACCAATCTCTACACCAATGGTCTCTAATCATTAACATTTGCCAGATTCATTCATTCATCTTCTGTCTCTGTGTTGTTTTTATTTATTTATGCATACAAGAACTGAGGTATAGGCCAGAGGTGCAGAGGGTGAGAGGATTCACTAGAAACAAGAGTGGGAAACAGAACAGGCAGATCAACTGAAATACACTGCTGAGGGGAGCAGCAGGCAAGACAGGAGAGGTCTGCTGTGCCATGTGGGTAGCTCCCTGGCCAGGGATCGAACTCATGCTGCAGAGGCTGTGGATAGCTTCATAGTGTGGTTCTTAACCCATTGCGCCACCAGGGAGACCCATAGATGGGCAGCATTTTATGACGACCCCGAGACTCAGAAGTTTGAGTCACTCAAGGTCGCGAGTAAGTGGGCGACCAGTGGACAGGCACCCAAGGCACCTCTCAGCCACCCCTTTGTGCACAGAAAGTTCTCCGGGCACTCAGTGTGGTGTCCCGAGCTGTGCATGTGGTATCTAAATTGTCCCTCAATAAAGCTATTGACAGGACCTCCCTGGTGGCACAAGGGGTTAAGCACAGCACTGTGAAACTATCTGCAGCCTCTGCAGCGCCGGTTCGATCCTGGCCGGCTGGCGAGCGTCCCACATGGTGCAGCAGACCTCTCCTGACTCTCCCACTGCTCCCCTCAGCAATGTATTTCAGTCGATCTCTCTACTCTGTACCCCACTCTGTCTCTGGTGGATCCTCTCACCCCCCACACCTCTGACCTGTACCCCAGTTCTTGTATGCATAAATAAATAAACCTTAAAAAATAAATAAGCAAAGCTATTGACAACCAACAACAATAGCAAACCCACAATGCATAACATTGTACAAAACAGCAAATGTATCAGATAGTTTGACACCCTAAGGAAATTAATGGTGAAGGAGTAAATAATAGAAATTCTGTAGTTTTTTGACACATGACATTAATCCTTAAGCACACTGGTTCTCTAACTTGTAGGCTAAAATCTGGAGTGGTACAAACACTAATTTTAATTCTAGGGGAAATGAAAGAATTATATCTTCTCCGGTCAATATGGTGTTGGCTGACCTGTGTTGACATGCTAGACAGCTCTAAGATAAAGTACTGAGGATAAGTTGCCTGAAGTTATATTCTTCTGGATTGTTGCTCATTGCTTGGGGATGGGGTAGGGAGAAGTTACTAATTTTAAATGGTAAAGAAAGGATTTTGCCCACTTGTTTTGAGTTGTAGTCTGAGACAAGTGCTTTTACAAGCATTTTCACATTTAATTCTCACGATTACCTTGGCAGTGGGTATTCTCTCTTTATTTATTTATACAAGCACTGGGTACAATCAGAAGCGCGAGAGGGTGAGAGAATTCATCAGAGCCAGAGCAGGGAACAGAACAGGCAGAATGACGAAGTACACTGCTGAGGGGAGCAGCGGGCGGCAGGAGAGGTCTGCGCGCCATGTGGGACCCTCACCCGCTGGCCGGGGATTGAACCGGCACTGCAGAAGCTGCTGGCAGCTTCGCAACCCAGTGCTCAACCGCTGCGCCACTGGGGAGGCCCAGCAGTGGGTATTCTTTTATCCCTATTTTAAAAAGTGTGATACCAAAGTTTTGATTAGCTACCAAGCTTGTCCCAAAACTACATCTCAAACCCTATCTTACAGATCTTCTCCTTGAGCTCTGGAACGGGTAGGTGTCCATACATTAATGATGTCCTGGCTCAAAGTCACAAAACTGACACCAGCACATCAGGAATGGAAATTTATTTTAAAGACTCCCAATTCAATTCTTGACCCTACGGTCTTTTTATGAAGCATAAATGATGCAGTGATTCATTCACATATGTAACCTACACACAGCCAAACATTCATATATTTGTGGTATATAGACGTGCCCCAACAAATCCAGGATTAAAAAAAATAAATACATGGAATCAAGTACTGCCATTTTATAAACGATCACTAGGTAGCAGCATGTTAACATAGAAACCAAACAGAAGGTCCCGCCTCTCCTGCGGCTTCCTTTTGTTTGTTTGTTTAACTGGAATGATAATGCCATTGCCTTTGATTGCGTGCTTGCAAATATATGATCATTTTAAACTTGCCCTATGGCATAGGCATAGAATGATTCGATAGTAAGGACAAATCTGGTTATAATTTGAAAAACCAAGAGACTTTACAAATTCTTTTGTTGCACCAATATTTTGTAGCATTAGGTTTCATATTTCACTGACCTTAAAATACTAGTCCTAAAATGGTTCAAAGCACAGCTTCCTCGTCTCCTTTTTTAGGTTAGTGTACAATTCAGTGTTTCCTGGTAAAATTTATAAAATCGTGCGGCCATCACCACAATCCTGTTTTAGAACATTTCAATCACCCCCAAAACTTCCGTCCAACTGCCGGGGACCAGCCTCTGGCAAAATGTCGTGTCAGGGGTTCCTGAAAGGATGAGACGGCGTCGGCGAAAACGAAAGGGCTGAGGGGAAGGGGACGAGGTAGAATGAGGAGACACTGACACTTGGTGAGGTGCTAGTATCTTCTGCCGAGAGACTCAGCAGGTCTTTATTTATTCATTTTTAGTAAGCAGAGGAAAAAAAAATACATTATCATGTATAAAGCAGAAACAATTAGTGTATTTTATTCCCATGGACTACTGGCTCCTACGGGTCCCAGCTAGACGGTAGCCTTCAAGGTTAATAGATAAAAAATCAGACCTAACACTAAAACTTATTTTTTTAGCTAGACAATTATCTAAGACAGTGGAGAGCCGCCAGTGCATCCCTATCAGCTAAAGCCTCAGCATCAAAAGACTATTTTATTCACATGGCCTTCAGCCGGAGACCAGCTGCTGCTCAGCTATCAGAACTTTTTTTACCTACAAACTTCTTAATACAGTCAACTTCATTTAAAAACTTTCCTAAGAAACTTCTAAATAAAAGGAACTTCTAAAAAAGCAAAAGAAGGACTTACTATAATAGTTGTGCTGGTTTGCTTGTCAGATATGTACAATAAATCACCTTCCATTGTCAAGTGGGCCAAATTGTTTAAAAACTAATATTTAAACAGGTAATTTTCCATGCCAATTGCTTGCAGTCTACTGATACATATAATTTATTGTCTAATGTAGTTTTCTGATAAATTTTTTTCTTTTTATGACCAAGAACAAAAAATGAAGGAATGTTAGATCTTCAGCCCCACAGTGTGAGGCACAAGGAATCTTCAGCCCCACGGTGTGAGGCTCTTTAGCTTCGGCCCCACGGTGTGAGGCCCTTTACCTTTGCTGTTTGCCAGTGTCTTATCTGGCTGGGGCATCAAGGCCTCCTAGGTAATCTATCCCTGACTATCCTCCCAGTACCGAGGCAACCATGATCTGCTTTCTGTCTTTCTAAATTTGCCTTTGGAGACACTTCATATAAATGAAGTCCCACAATATATAGTCTGCTGCCTTGTCTCCTTTCACCTAGACTTTGCAGGTTCCTCCAGCATTACACCAGGAATTCACTCCTTTTTACTGCTAAATAGGATTCCATTGTGTTCATGCAACGGTTGACAGATATTGGATTGTTTTCCCATTGGGGTTATTAGGAATAAAGTCTCTTTTAGGAATATAAGTCTCTTTGTGGATATTTGTTTCCATTCCTCTTAGGTAGATGCCGATGGATGGAATTGCTGATGGTGTTGATTGAATTATGCTTAACTTTTGAAGAAAATGCAAAATTGTTTTCTAAAGCAACTGTACTATTTCACATTCCCACAGCAATGTATGAAGGGTCTCAGGTCCCCACAGCCTTACCAACACTTGCTGTTTTCTGCCTTTTTAAAAAATTATTATTATAGTCCTCCCTGTAATTGTGAAGTGTATCTCATTTTGGTTTTAATTTGTATTTCATAATGACTACTGATGTCAGCAACGTTTCAAGTACTTATTAGCCTTCATCTTTGTCCACTTAAATGATCTTGAAAGGCTTTTTCCTTTAAAGGTTTATATGGAACTTAAACTAAAACTTAAATAAAAATTGTTATTAATCCAAGGAGATCAAAGAAATAGTAACAGTTTGTATACTTTTAAGTAATAAAAATGCATCTATACTATGATTATAGTCATGTGAAAAATATTTTAACCACAACAAACTACTAGCTTTTAAGACTCTGTGGTTCCATTTCTATACCTCTGAGAGGTTGGGTTGGGAGACAGAGGCAGGTTTTATTTTCCACAACTCGCATGTGTTACTCTTACGATTTAAAGAATCCAATAAAGACACTAAAAGCAGATAGGTAGAAAAACATTCCAGGAAAAAAATGCACCAAATAACACTAATGCTTTTTAAGACGGTAGGATTATTGGGGCTTTTTCTTTCTCGCATTTTCTATGCAGGACGCCACCTTCTTGCACTGTTTGCCATGAGGCTGTTCTGGGCCCGCGTCTCCACATCCACGGCAGCACCTCTTAAATCACCTCACTCTCAGGTCAGCCAGTAAAGCCTGACCTTCCTGTAATTAATCCTTTCTTGTATTTCTTTATTCCTCCCACATTTTTGGTGTCTAATTCTAAAATTTATAGCCAGATCTTTTCCCTCTTCCCCTCAATCTGCTTGATTCTAACCTAATCCTCAACCGTAATTCCACATCACAGAAATGAAGAACACGTGCCCCGTGTTTTCAGAGACCCTTGCCTCTTTACAAATCACAGGCAATCTTGGGTTTCCAGCCCTCCTGTGGCTATGCATTTGCTCTCTGGGAGCCACCCCCAGGTGCATTTCTTCTGGAAGGTGCATTATGGCACTAGGGTGGATTCCAGGTTCTCAAAGTGAGAACAAATACTCTGCCCAGGGCACCAAAGATTTGCTCTGCTGTTTGGAACCTCCCTAAATACCAGGGTCTTAGGAGCTGAGGAAATGGTTGGCTAGTTCCCAACATCTCCTTTCTGAGTTAACCTAGACGCTGGATCCGCTCTGTTTTCTGGGTATAGCAGAGCCTCAACTAACATTTCAGTGCTGTCATGAACTTGGGAAAAAAGAATCTCCACCAGTGCTGAATGAAATGACATGATTCGAAGACCTGTTTCCTTTTACATCATTTTGCTTAAAGCCAAACTTTCTAAGAACCCATGGATGAGGTAAAGGGGGACTTCAGAACTCCTGGTCTTACAGAACTCACCCACCCTTTCAAACATGAGTCAGATTCTGTCGCTCCTCTTGTAAAACTCTTCAATGACTTTCTATTGAACTTAGAAAAAAAGTTTTTAAATCCTCATCTTGGTTCAGATGGGGCCTCACCTGACCTGGATCTGCCTACTTCTCCCTCTCACCTGCCACCCTATGTTCACCTCTCCCCGCCCCACCTGCTCGCCATTCCTAACCGTGCCCAGCTTTGTCTTACCTGAAGATTTTTGTCCAGGCTGTACTGTCTGCCTGGGATGTTTTTCCGTGTTCTTTTAAAGTCTAGGCTCTTATCCTTTGGGCCTCAGAATCAACCGCCGGGAGACTTTCCTTGATCACTTTACCTGCAGAGACCCTTTCTCGTGCCTCTTTCTTGGCATCCTGGGTGCTTTATATGTAACATTTAATCTGGAGCAAGTTGTCTGCTCACTGGTTGATGGAATAGACTCCCCTGGATAATACATCCAGTAGGGACTTCCTTCTGCTTTGCTCACTGCTCATGATATACATGGCACATAGAATTCCATGCATATCTGTTAACTGAAATAAATTAAAACACAGAGTGGAAGGTACACGAATGTCATCTGGTGGTTCCCCCCCACCCCCCGCCCCAATCCCATCTACCTCATCCCTAATTGATTCAGCATGGAAACATCTGGTCACAGTGTATTGTCTATTTGGGCCTCTCAAAATGTCAATTAATTCTAATGTATATTGACTAGAAGTCTGTCTTCCTATCTGAAACTTGTACTTGTCTTGTGGAGTGACACATAAAATACCTAATTTTTTTCAGTGTCACTTTCACATGTTTGAATATGATTATTTCATCCTCTCCACATACCACATGTAACCTCATTTCTCAGCAAAACTGCTCCAAGCCTTTCAGTTATGTCTGTTCCCTTCAGAAGCCCTTACCAGTACTTTTGAATGAACGTTTGCTTAATTTGAGGCATCTTGAATAGAATTCAATATGAGCAATACTGTTGGATAATTGCCTCCTTTATTTTGGATATGACCGCTTTATAAATGCAATATAAACCCCCCCAAAATTCTTTCTCTTCTTTAACAAATATGTCATGCTAGTCATTTATATTGAGTGTGCAATCAACCAAGACTGATGCTTTCATTTTTCACGCATGAACTCAAGTTTCCCTTACCTGGTGCATCTAATTGCTTGGATTTTATATTTCTTCTTGTTAGTTGTGATTCCTCATCCTGACCTGTCTAGGCCTCTGTGAGTCTTGTTCCTGTTTTATCCTGATATGAGTTATCAGGGCTATATCCTGACTCTGTACCAACTTAAAACTTGGCAAAGCTTCATTTTTGACTTCGTCCAGGTTGCCAGCAAACAAGGCTAAGCATCTTAGCCTGGCCCGGATTGCTGGCCCTGTCACCACACCCCGGGGACAGTCATTCCATCATGCTTGGAGCCACATAAATGTCATGTTGCTCCTTCCGGCTCAGAGGCCTCCCTACAGCCCATGCATGCTCTAACTATAGCTGTCCTTTGATTTACCAGAAGGCAAAGCATAGCAGAAAAGGAAGTGGAGCTAATCTGGGTGGCTTTTGGTGATCAGCACAGGAAGTAGCCCAGAAGCTGAAGGGGATGTGGTTCTCCAGGACACACTTGCCTGGCACTTGGCTAGTGATGACGCAGTCACACCATCCCCTGCCACAAGCACCTGTCACTTCTTGCTTCTGCTGTTTGACACCTCTTTTCTCTCCTCCGTGGCCCTTTCTCGAAGTTGACTTGCACTTGGGTGAAGACTAGGGCATTCTAAGCGAGGGTTTCCGTGTGGCCCAACAGTGAGAAGGGAAGCGCTTGTAACTCCTTTGATGAAGATCTGAGGCTGCCTTTCTGTTTGGGCCAGGGCACCTCCTTCAAAGGATCTTGCAATCCCTTGCTCTTCAGCTCCTCCTGTGTGCTTTCTCACCCCCTTCCCAGGACTGAACTCCCACCTCACTCTGAGCAGAAGCAGACAGACCTGCCCTCATGCACACAGACAGCACTTACTCTTCTCTTGGACCAGAGGACACAGGGCCTGCTCCCCACCGAGGAGCCTGCTGCCCCTGGTGCAGGAGAAAGGCCTGGCGGAGGCAGGAATGTGGGGTTCTTCTTTCCATGGTTGCTCTCTCGCTCTTTTGTGAGAAGTGTGTCTTCTGTTTCTTCTCTCGTATCACTCCTTTTGCTCTTACTTTCCTCACTACCCTTTCCTCAGGCCCTCAACACTGCTCCTTCACTCCAGCGGAGACAAACCCAGCATTAATGATGATCTGTGGAGGAGGAGACGCCCTGGTTCTTGGTATTCCCGCCAGAGCTCGACATGCGTGTTTAAGCCACCCCTTTCATCTTTAGGCTTTATTCATGGTGGCCGTTCCTGCTCCTTCCGTAATTACCTGTTTCTGATGGAAGAACTGGACCGTGGCTAAGCAGTAGGTGGGGAAGCTGCTCGGCTCAGTTGAATGGTTTTGCTTTTAAGTTGCACACCCTACCCAATGTGTGCACGTGCATCACAAAATACCAAACAGGCACTCAAATCACTTACTCCACCTGAACCACATGAATGGGCATGAAGGGAATTGGTACAGGGCAAAGCACAGTTCGAATTGGTTAATCATGCTGTCAGTTCTGCGGCAGACTGAATTATGGTCCCCCAAACTCGTATGCTGAAGTCTACCCTCTTCCCCCTGCCGTGTGATGGTATCTAGAAATGGGATCTTGGAGGGTGATGAGGGTGACATGAGGTCATGAGGGTGGGGCCCTCATGATGGTGTTAGTGCCCTTCTAAGAAGAGACAGCAGAGAACTCTCTCTGTTTCTTTGTTGTATGAGGACACAGCAAGCAGCTGATAGTCTACAGATTGGGAAAAGAACCCTCCCCTTGCCAGTCAGCAGGTACCATGACCTGGGACTTCCCAGCCTCCAAAACAATGAGAAAATAAATTTCTGCTCTTGAAGTTACCTGGTCTACAGCATTCTGTTATGGCAGTCAAGCAGACTAATACAAATGCCCAAGCTAATTATTTGCTACCTGCCATAATATTTGCTTTTCAAATGTGCCATTGGCACTCACATCTACATGCAAATTGAATTGGTTCATTAATACAAGTAGAAAGTAGTAGGATAAGAGTCCTTGGCAACTCCATTTCCCATTTATTCCCATATATTTATATATCTTCACTTGGAACTCCTGGATGATACAATCCTGACTTCTCATTTAATGCAGAGCACTCAGACAATTTTATCCAAACATTTCTTCCACATTGCCTTGATAACCTGACTCCTCCTGAAACTTGACATGTAGCTTTCTCTAAATTAGCCTCTTGGCCTGAGGACCCAGGCAATGATTCCATTTTGAGGAAAAAACCCATGCCTGCTTCTCATTCCCAGATCCTGTTCTCTCCACTATGGCGTTAAGAATCAGGAATAAAAGTCGAAAGATTTATGTGACCTGAAGAGAAACCAGAGTGTAGGCAAGCTATGGAAACAACCCAAGTGCCCCCAAATAGATAACTGGATCACGAAGATGTGATGCATATACACCATGGAATATTACTCAGCAATCAAAAAAGATAAACACATGCAATTTTCAGCAACATGGATGGAGCTGGAAGGGATCAAGCTCAGTGGAATAAGCCAAAAAGAAAAAGAAAAATACCAGATGGTCTCACTCATAGCAGGAATTTAGAAAACCTAAAGAAGGTAGCAGGGTAAAAACTTAGTTATAATAAAGTAAAAATCAAAACCAACAAGCAACTATAAACCAGAGACACACTATGGGGCAGCGGGGAGAGAGTAGGATCAAAACAAGGGGGGTGGGAATTGTATGGGGACTATAACCAACATGAAAATGCATACATTGTGCAAAAATGAAAAATGATGTAAAAATATATAAAATTAAAAAATTAAAAAAAAAGAAATAGTAAAATGCAGGCATCTGGTTTTCTTTTCAGGAGGAGAAAGGATGAATCTGGTCTGTGCATCATGATGATGGAGACCCACATATATGATTTCTGTCTCCTCCACACGTATATTTCATTTAATCCTTACAACAAACCCCATGAATAATGGATATAATCCTCATTTGCGATTGAGGAAAGTTAGGCAAAGAGAGATTAACTGCCAGAGATCACACACTCAGTGAGCGACATTGTCAGGATTTGAATCTAGGCAGTTTAAATCCAGACTCACATCCTGATAATCAAGATGGAGCCACTGGGCACATCATGTAAAGGGAGCAAGAAATCCAAGTGGAGGAGCCTACGAGATAGTAGCTGGCTGCCTCAGTTCTATCGTGCTGAATTCAGTTCACTTCTTATAGGGACTCAGAGTTGACTATTTCTTTTGTGTAAAAGGATAACTAACTGTCTTAGTTGCCATTTAGCCTACTGTGGCCAGGTGGGAAATCTGGCTTACTGCAATTGAATATTACACTGAAAACTTTCCCTCAATCAAGACAGTTTCAAGGGAAGTATTTCTGCATGTAACACAGGAGCCCCTTACGCAGGAGCTGATGCTGAGCAGAGCCAGTAGCCCTGACTTAGCACTGAAGCCAAGCCCAGACTCTTCAGACTCCTGAAACACTGCTTTGCATATTGCTTCGATACTGATACTTTTTACGACACAACAGCCCCATTTGTCAGCATGGGGCCTAGAAGGTATTTGGCCTACACTTAAGAAATAAAGGTCATGCTGACATCACCACTTTTTCATTGGGCCGGTCATGTCTTGGGTATTGAAAACAGAAGAATCCTCAAATATTTTCTGCTGCCAGCAAGGTGGGACGAATAGCTGCTGTCAGACAGACTATTAAACAGTACAAAGATGTCCTGAAGACAAACCGCTTGCAGCATCTGTTTGCAGTCATGAGAGACCATAACAAGAACATGCTCTCCTGTGTCTATTTGAATAGCATCATAAGGCAACAGAGTAGCCCTTCAATCAGCAAGCCTTGGCTGGATGGTGATCTGTGGGAACCGGGGCAAAGAAAGCAAAGGGGTTCAGTCCAAACTCACCTCCCCTTTTTAGAGCAAACTGCTGTTAGGGGCCGTGTGACACAGCAAACACCTACCGTCATTTTCTCTCCCACGGTCCTCACCTTGTGCATACAGATCTTTGCTCACAGTGGTAGAATTTGACAACTAGAAGAAGTATACTATGATAGAAAGATTGTGACTTCTGGCTCTTTGTTAGATATGTTTTGTGAATATTCCCCCCACTGTCCATGACTTGTATAATTACTTTCTTAATAATGTCTTTGATGAGCAGAAATTTTTAATGATGTCCAATTTATTCATTTTTTTCTTTTCTACAGTAAAATGTGAGGTAGATGCCAAGATTCATCTTTTTTCCATGTGATTTTCTATTTGCTTCAGCACCCTTTATTAGAGAGAACATTATTTCCCCAGTGCAGTAGCAGCAGCAATGAAAATTAGGCAAATGTATATAAATGTGCAGATGTATTTCTGGACTCTTATGCTCCGCTGGTTCTCTGTTTATTCTTGCACCTGTCTGCATTGTTTTAATTATTATAGCTTTATAGAATGTCCTGGAACTTGAGAGTGCTATTAATCCAATATTTTCTTCTTAAATATTGATTTGTCTATTCTGGATAATTTGTATTTTCATTTATTTTATTTATTTATGCATACAAGAGCTGGGGTGGAGGCCAGAGATATGGGAGGTGAGAGGATTCAGCAGTGACAGAGTGGGAACAGAACAGGCAGACTGACTGAAATGCACTGCTGAGAGGAGCAGGGGATGAGACAGGAGAGGTCTGCTATGCCATGTGGGTCAGCTCCCTGGCCGGGGATCGAACTCATGCTGCAGTGGCTGCTGATAGCTTCACAGTGCTGAGACTTAACCCCTTGTGCTACCGGGGAGGCCCTGTACTTTCATTTATTAGAATGAGTTTGTTAATTTCTAGTATTATCTGGGATTTGGATTAGGATTTCATTAAATCAGAGTTTTTCAACCTCAAGGCTATTGAGGTTTTGGGCCAGATAATTCTGTATTATGGGGGTGGGGGATATCACGCACATGGTAGGATGTGTATCAGCATCCTAGCCTCTCCCCACTGATGCCAGCAGCAACTCCTTACTTCAGGTTACAAATCAAAGAATGTCTCCATGAAATGCCAAATTCTCCTGGGGAGCTAAATTGCCACTCTCTCTCTATTCTTTTGATCACCACCATATCAGCTCTATAGATCAATTTAGAAAAACTTGTTATTTTAATAGTACTGAGATTTTTAATCCATAAAAATGAAATCTCTTTCCATTTAGATAGTTCATTGTTAATTTATCTCAGCAATGTCTCATAATTTTCAGTGTAGAATTCTTGCACATTTTTTGCTAAATTTATTCCATGGCAGGGCTTCCCCTGGTGGTGCAGGTGGTTGAGCACAGCGCTGTGAAGCTGTCCACAGCCTCTGCAGCGCCAGTTTGATCCTGGCCAGCCAGTGAGGGTCCTGCATGGCGCGGCAGACCTCTCCTGTCTTGCCCACTGCTCCCCTCAGCAGTGAATTTTGTCAGTCTGCCTGTTCTGTTCCCCGCTTTGTCTCTGGTGAATCCTCTTACCCTCCCGTGCATCTGGCCTGTACCCCAGTTCTTGTATAAATAAATAAATAAATCTTAAAAAAATTATTCCAAGGCATTTGATTTTTCATGCTATTATAAACAGTAATTTTCAAATTAGTTTTTTTTGTTATTTGAATATATAAAGAGTTCATTTTTGTACTGATCTTGTTCTAGAAATCTTGTTTATAAATACTTTTGAATTTTCTACAAATATAGTCATATCATCTTCAAGTAAAGGCCATTTAACTTCTGTTCCAATCTTTTTACCTTCATTTCTTTTTTGTGTCTTATTGCATATGCTGGAACCTTTTCTATAATGGTCAGTAGATGTAGAGATGATTGTCATTTTCATCTTAGTTCTAACTTCAGGGGAGAAATATTCACTATTTCACCAATGCGTACTATATTCTTTATCAAATTTGGAAAGTTTCCCTCTATTGCTAGTTAACTGAGAAATATTATCATGAGTAAGTGTTAAATATTTAAAAAATGCTTTTCTGTATTTATTGTGTTGATCAAGTATTTTTCTTCTTTCTTCTCTTAGTGAATTACATAGATTGAATTACAAATGTTAAGCCAACCCTGCACTCCTGTAAAAAATCATGGTCAATAATAAATTGTGGTTAAGTCATGACTGATTGTGAATCAATATTATTATAGAAATCTTTTGAGAACATGTGCAGAGTGCTCATACGGTGCATGAAAACTCACATTCATCTAATTTATGTTAGAGGTGCTGCTGCAGTGGGGAAGGATGGTCTTTTTAATAAATGGTGCTGAAGCAATTGGACAATTGCATAGAGACAAAAATGAATTGGAACCTTTGCCACACATGTTAAACAAAAATTAAAATTTTCAATGGCAAAATCCGGAGATTCTGAAAGAAAACTTAGGCAAAGTCATTCCTTACCTTGAGTTAGATGCAAAACCTGGAGATGCTATTTTGATGGAAAAGTTTTAACATTGGTTGGTGGTTTTAGAATGTAATACAAGATTACAAAGAATAGAACTCTACACCCAACATGTTTAAATTACTTTGAACAATAGCTTATATACTGAATTTGAGTGCCTTTAAATAGATAACACAAGTTCCAATTGCTCCAATTTTCATCACTCCCTAAGGGCTTTCCCAGAATAGTTTATTTTTTTTTTTAAATTTACCTGCCTGGACCCTAAGACATCTAGACTTATGACTCCTGGTCTGTGGTATTAATGTATCCAAAGAACTATTACATACATGTTCTTGTTAGGGATATACAGCATATATATACAGCATATACATATGCATGTTATCAAAGAATATTTATTGTTATTATCCTGGTGTGTCTCTGTTCTACTGTCCTGGGACTATCAATTATTATTATAGTATGTATTATATATAGTTATTTTACTATGTTTTTATATATATTTAAGTTTATATATTATAAATATTACAGGAACCAAGAAGGGGAGAGGTTTCTCTGAGATTTGGACTTGCATCATCACTCTCCACCTGAGCACAATCCAGAAAATGCTAATTGAGGATCAAACAGCATTGGGGACCTCCCTGGTGGCACAGAGATTAAATCTTGGTGCTATCAAACTATCACCAGCCACCGTGGCATGAGTTCAATCCCCTGCCAGGGAGTTGACCCATATGGAGCAGCAGACCTCTCCTGTCTCATCCGCTGCTCTCCTCAGCAGTGTATTTCAGTATGATCTGTCTGTTCTGCTCCCCACTATCAATCCCCCCACACCTCAGTTCTTATAAGTATACATAAATAAAAATAAAGAGAAGAAAAAAGATCAAACAGCATTGTTGCCCCTAGTAAGCAGCTTAAGTGGACACCCTCAGCAATAGGCAAGCATTAAAAACAATTCAATGGGGGATGGGTGGAATCCTAAAAAGAAAAACTTTTCCAAAATGGAAGGTACAAAGCCAGGAACACAACTAGAATGAGTGAGTAATTTGATGTGGGCACCAGAAATGGACAAGGGTAAGATGAGTCCACCCAATGATTCTATTATTGAACAGACACTTTAAAACTGAAGCACCCTCTCTATTGTAACCCTGAAGACATAATAAGTTTGGGTTTTCATGAACTGATTATTTACAACACATGAACTTATTAATAACTGTTCTTATCCAATGTGGTCTTCTATCTCAGCAAATGGCTTAATGTGATAATTATGCTTCCAGTCAAAACAGCTCTTCTTGGCAGTCAGAGCTGCTTTAGCAGGAATCTTGGATTCAGAGACAACATGGTAGAAACTTCAAATTTCCAATAAGCAAATTAAACAGAGAAGCAAGTAACAAAAAAGAGAAAGTAAACAGAAAGCCAGTTGAGATAGTAAACTGATATGAATAGCTCTTATACTACACTTACTGAATTTGTATTTAAGAAGTATATACTAGCTACCTCTATGCATTTGATAGGTTACTTGAAACTTTCTGATAATTTTATTATTCCTAAAAACTGTCCCAAAATTGGTATCATCTCTTACCCAAATCAGACAAGTAGAGAAGGGTTTCTTGAGGTTGGCTGCCCTGCTTTGCCTTGGTAAATAAGCAAGTGCTCACCCAAACCCCATCCATTCTCTATGCTGCTACTTTTTAATTCTCCTAAAACACAGCAGCTGCGCCTTCATTCAACAGCTCACCATTGTCTGCCTAATAAGGTCCAAATTCTTATGCATGCTCCAGATCTATTCCCCAGTCCCTCCTCATTCCAGAATTTCACTTTAACTACCTTTCCCTATTATCTCCCATTGCTCCCCTCCATAAATCTGATATTTAAGTCAAATCAAGCTCTTTTATACTATTCATGGGATTACCTCTGCCCCCAGACTACTACTCACCCCAAATGAGCCTGTCAAATATTTCCTGACTCTTCAAGCCCAGTTCAAATATGTCCTTTGTGAGGTTGTCTCAATTTCCAAAGTACTTTACTACATGAGGGGTGGACATTATAACCAGGATAGCAGACATCCCAGATAAGCCTACAGGGAATGCAAACTCCTCCGGACCTTCCTGATGAGGGAGGACTCTCCCAGAAGCACAATTTGCATGACCCACCTGCAGGAAGGAAAAGAGGTCTGTGATGAAGAGGCTAACTCAGTGGTTCCTGGGAGTCGAGGGTGGGAAACAGGAAGCGGAGCATGAAGTCTGTCTCCCAGGCTCATCCCAGACTGACTGGGGTCTAGACCCTGAGGAGAAAGGAGATTATATGTATATAATACATATAACCATTACATATCATCAATATATATAATCATATATATATATATATATATATATATATATATAGACATAGGACTGTTTTCACAAATGAACCTATAAGACAGGGGAAGAAGTGAAACAAAAAAAAGACATGGGGTACAAGCAATCTTTGATTCGTTTGCAATCCAGAGTGTAAAGCAAGAGCAGAATGAGAATCAGGAACTTTTTCTTGCTTATTTACCACTGAACACCACCCAGCTTGGCATCTCATGCTCCCCAGCATCCCAGCTGCAGTGGGACCCCCTAGAACTGAGTGAAGCAGCTGGAAACCACTTGGGAATAGAACCATTTGTGAGCTCATATGAATTCCCAGAATCCTGGTTAATCCCCAGAAATCTGTGATGAACACTTTATAGATGGCAAGACCATATAAGTATCTGATTTGGTCACCGTAACAATCATGTGAGGTGGATATTATTATTGCCAGATTTCCCCCATAGCAATGGATTTGAGCACAGTGTTTATTGTGGAAAGACTCCAGACTTGCTGTCAGCGAACCAAGTTTGAGCTCTTACTCTTCTACATAGGACTGGATGATCCTGGATAAATCCCAGTCTCTCTATGCTTTAATTTCTTGCGTGCAGGACAGGAATAACAATCCCTTCTGCATGAGGATGCCATGAAACTCTGAGATGATGAACAACTCCTATGCAATTTAAGAAATTTTTATGGCACATGAATTTCTACCAGTGCATTCACCATTGGCCATAAATCAGTTGTTGCTGCGTGTGTCTCAATAGACGAGAAATAAAGAGCTTTACTTGTGTTTATACATCTGTGTCATCTCATCCTGCAAAGCAGGGACTCAGGGCGTTTCTCACCTCTAGTGGGAGTGTGACTGAGAGGATCCAAACTCCAGAATTGCTTGGACTAGACACCACTCCTGTGATCCTAAGAGTATTTATTAATCAGATATATAAATACAGTTTTAAAGGGTCAAATGAAATTTCCCAGGAACACCATACATGATGTGGCAGATAGAACATTAACCACTAAAAGAGAGCAGGAAATGGCAGCTTTTTTCTATAAAGGGTTAGGTAGCAAACATTCTAGACTTTGCCTGTCAAGTTGCCCTTGTGGCTATGACTCAACATTGCCATTTCATTGTGACATCAGCCACAGATAATATGTAGACAGATGCAAGTGGCTCCATTCCAACAAATTGTACTTTAAAAGACAGGTGGCTGACTGCATTTGGCCGATGGACAGCAGTTGGCCAGCTCTTGAGATAGAGGTTTGTGCTGTTACCAAGGAGGATTTACAAACAAGAAGTTGAAAGCAAAGGCAGCTCATGACATCAAGTTGAAAGCAATGAGTGAAAGCAAACTTTTAAAAAACAAAATGAACAAGGACGTAATTGGAGAAAAGGGCTCATATAAAAAGTTTGCTGAATTGGATGAAAATACATTTTACTCTAGAAGTTCCAAAAGGAACACAAGATGGCTTGAGTGTCCAGGGGTCCGGAACTCACTGTGGGCCAGAGTCTGGTGAGGATGCCTAGAAAGTCCACTGGGCTCTAGGTCCTGCTGATGGAAGCTGAAGATCCAGGACAAACTGTCCCTAGTGCGGGACTGTGCCCGGTTGGGCCTGGCCCACACCGGACCCCCATCTCCACGGGGAGGAATAGTTCTGTGCTTGGCTCTGATGGAAGTGGCTGGGCACTCGACGGCCTGCTGCGTGAGATTTCTGTGCGGGTACTTGAGCCACGAGCTCAAAGTTGGTGTGGGGTTGGGGTTGGGAGCACCCCAGGCAGGGGCAGCCCCAGAATCTACTAAATTACACTTCAAGGAAACCTCCCACACTGAATATTAATATTAAATAAAAAACCATGTCTTATTTATTTATTTGGAAATGGCTGAAAAGAAAACAGGCATTCCTTCCAGAATCTTCCAAACACAGGCTTCTATAATGATGGAGGGGATCATGTTTTCTAAGCAGTCTTGACTTTCATTTACTAAAAAATATGCTCCTTTAGCTGAGCGAGAAGCAAATGGGTTGACATGTTAAAGGCAACACTTGGAGTACTTCAAGTTAGGCCATAAAGGGAGAGGATTTAAGGAGGCAACAGGTCTACAGTGGGAGATCCGAGCCACCAATGATCCTCTTGCAGGGGAGCTAATTATGTTTGGAGAGGACTGTGCGTCTGATAAAATAATTAAAAATAAATTGCTCTCCTTGGAAATGCAAATTACTCACTGTTAAAGCAACACTGTCGGCCACGTAGTATAGATGCGTTTCCGCGAGTCTGTTAGGTGGCGCTGATTGATTTCCATTTCTGGCTATGGCAGGCTCTGAACAGCTTTTGAAACAAACATGAGGGACCTCATGCCCAGTGGGGGCAGCTGTTATCTCCTGAGGAACAAGTGATGGATGCTTGAAGTGCTGACACCCCCAGCCCCAGCCCCTTGGCTTTAGTCCTGGCTGAGAATAGGGGGTCCTGTGGAACCACATGTGGCCTCTACTCCCCCTGAACTCCTAGCCCCTGCTTCTCAGATAATCACGCAGCACCCTCTCCGACACCCAGTGTTTGTCAGGTTCAGGGGAATAAGGCACCGGCTGAGAAGCAGGAGCCACATGGAGCTCTGGGGTGGAAAGAAAGGCAGACACATGGCCCGGGGGTGCTGGCAAGAACACTGTAGCCTGAAATTAAAAGAAAAAGGTTTTCTTTAGCAATGACTTAAAGAGAAGAGAGAGGAAGAGAGAGAGAAAGAGAGAGCGGCAGGCTATAAAATGTTTTTGCATTTTTCAACCAGTGTTGACCAAGCACCTACTCTGCAGAGCTTGCTCTGGAGTGGCCTTTCTGATGGGGCACAGGAAGAAGACAGGCTTTCGGGAAGGCAGTTTCACTCAGAGGTGACATCGGTGAAGGGCATATGCCCAAGTCCCTCTGCCTGGCTGACATCAGGCCCACCAGGAGCCTCTCATCTGCGGACAAAGGCCACCTCGCACCAGAGTGCCCGCGCCCCAGCAAGGCAGCAGAGGAGGCAGGCGGGGGACACCTCCTGCTGGACTTGCCTTAGAATCTCAGTTACTCCCCAAGAGGCTGTGTGAGGGAGGGGCTTCTCTCCTTGCAATCGAGAACCTCAGCCTCTGGAGGGGTGTGGCAAGCGGGGTAATGATGCCTCCTAGCTCCTGGGGCGTGCAAGGCACAGAGGAGGTTCACACACAAAGAAACTCTTAACAGGATTGGCATCATGTAGGGGCTCAGTATATGCTCCCTCTGGCTGTTCCGTAAATGTCCCCTCTGGTTCCCAGGGAGCTTGACCTCAGGCACAGAGAAGGAGCGACCTAGGTCAGTCCAAGTCCAAAGTCCAGACTCTTGTCCTCGGGCTGCAGGCACCCCCAGGGACTCAGTCCTCTAAGTCCTCTTCCCCCATGCTCGGGGCCTTGTCTGCCGTCGCCTTCATGTCCACCCACAGAGCCTTCTCCTTCCGGGCATTGATGTTCAGTGTTGACAGCTTTCTGGCCATCCGGTACAAGGAGAGGAGGGAAATGAGCAGAAGGATGAATATAATGAAGGGGAAGATGAGCAGGAAGTAGAGCAAAGGTTCCGAGGAGCAGATCCTGGAAGGAATCGTGGATTCTGCAACGAAAAAGAAAAATAGAGCCATCGGCCCCAGGCTATTTGCATCGCTCCATGACAAACTCTCCTGCGATGTGATTGTTCCAGGCAAATGTATGTGAAAATAACAGGGCCAAATAGTTGTTGGCTCCTGGTAGCCTATGTCAGGAGCAAAGGAAAACTCCAGAACTGTGCTCCTGCCACTCACGCCCCCTCCCGGCCCACCTCCCCCCCCCCCCCCCCCCCCCGCCGTTTCCAACCACCGGAGGATCCAGTGACCTACTTAAAACTAACAGCCAGAAAGAAAAACAAAACACAAAAAGAAAGCCTCTCCTTTAATCTTCTTTCCTCAGAAAAGATATCTATAATTCAACCCTCGTTCTCAACTCTGTTGCTGGGCCTGAATTTTTAACAGAGTAATTCCCACCGCTGCTTCTTAAACACGGGTGTGCGGGCGCACACAGACGCGGGGCCCCACAGAAGACGCCTTGAGCACTGTGCTCACGTGCCCCCCAGGCCTCATCACACGAGCACCTGCAGCCAGGAGCACCTTCCCGTCCTCCCGCTCCTCGGCTGCGCTGCTGTCCTCCAGCTGCAGGCTCTGCTCCCCTGAGGCTCCGGGTCCTTGTGGCCTGGCCCAGAGGGAGTCGCTGACTCCCCAAGGCCCTCCTGCCTTGCGCTTCTAATTTCTCCTCATGCGGCTCTGGACACTTCCCTTTTCCTTTTAAGCATTTGCTTTTTTTCATCACAGTTACTGGAATCTGTCTGCAGGTGTCCTGAGGTTTCCCTTTCCCACAGTGCCTAGCACGGGGGCTGGGAGACTCTTGCTGATCTGAGTGAAACTGGATCAACCACAACTGCATGGGCAGGAGAAGCTCATCAAGGCAGGAGACTCTTATCAAAGCAGGAGATTCTCCACCAAGGCAGGAGATTCTCCACCAGACAGGAGATTCTCCACCATGGCAGGAGATTCTCCATCAAGGCAGGAGATTCTCCACCAAGGCAGGAGATTCTCCATCAAGCAGAAGATTCTCATCAAGGCATCTCCACCAAGGCAGGAGAGTCTCCATCAAGACAGGCTGACGGTACGTCCGCCCCTGCAGCCGCAGTCCATGGGGAAGCACATGGAGTGGGAAGCACGCACAAGCAGCCCGACGTGGGCCTGGCCCCACAGCCCGGGAAGCTGAGACCGCAGACTGCAAACAGCACAGGAGCCAGGAGGGATTCTCCACGCCCCGGGTCAGAGGAGCAGGTTACAGACGCAGGCTGTGACAGACACCTGCCGAAAGAGACGCCCAGAGGGAGCCTTCCAGTGACATTTCTCTATGTCAGGATATGGGAGGGTTATTCTGAAAAAGCTGATGCTAATAGTAGCTGTACTGTTATTGGAAAATTTAGCGATAGAAGCAATTTCTTCTTCAAAGGTTAAGCTAGAGGATTCATGGGATTATAGACTCTTAGAGATGAAACAGGTTGAGAGGTCACGTCTTGCTAACCGCGTACCGCTAGAACTCCCTTTTCCACATCGTGGATGATTTCTGCACCTTGAAGTACGTCTCTTTGATAGAGCCAAGGAGGAATCTCCACATTTTTCACCTCCTCCATTATGAGTTCCTGGAGGACGAGGCCTGTGTCTTATGAAGCTTTTTATTTTGTGCAGCACCTTGTCTGCGGGCTCAGCAAAGGAGGATGGAGAAATTGCGGGTGCAAATCCTGCACACAGAGCATGGAGGGGGGCAGGGGTGCTGCTGTCACGTGACATGGAGTAAAGCGCGTCTCTGAACATCAGCTCGGCAGCTCTGAACGGGGCCAGCCAGCAGCTGCTGGTCACCTGGATTTTCTCTGGCTTCACTTACAGTCACCAGCTGAAATTTGGTGTGTGTTTTGGAAAGGGTGGGCCATGACAAAGCTCGATTTTAATTCTCTTCACTGTTGTCCACATCCCACCCACCCCTCTGTAGCGTGACCACAGAGAGCGTGTGGCCGGGGAGGAGGAACAGGACCCCAGTGCTGCAGGAGAACAGAGCCCCAGCCCCTTGCCTGGCCGCTGCTGGGAGGAGTGGCTGAGCGCCTACAGCTCAGAGAGCCGAGTTCGAATCCTGCCTCTTCACCTTGCCATTACTGCCACGGGCAAGGGAGTTATCTTCTCTAATCATTAGTGTCCTCAGTCATCTGGGGATGGCTATTTCTCAGGTTGTGGTGAGCCAGTGCACAGTAGAGCATGGCGCCTACGAGACTGTTGGCTCAGCAAAGAATTCATTTTAGCTAGAATGTTCCTGAGAAAGACAACTCTCTCTCCCTCTTGCTCTCGCGCTCTCTCTCTGACCCCTCTGTCCCCAGAACTGGGTGACATTCAACCAAGAGTCAAGTGGTTGCTGAGGAAACTCTGGTTTCCTTTCCCAGAGATGAGAAAGAGAGAATTAGAGACACTGGCACCGTGTATCACCCTTGCTGGAATGGGGTTACGTGATGCGGGAGATGGGACTAGCACAGAACATAGAAGATGGAAAGAAACATGGCATTTGACTTTTCTGCCACAGAGACCAAGTCTCAGCATGAAGGGATAGCCCGGGAGTGGGGGGGGGGGGTGTTGACGATCTTGATGGGCGGAGGCTACCGGTTCCGAGCTTGCTGCCGCCCAGGACAGCACAGCGTGCTCTTGGCAGAGCTGACTTGCCAACAGCTCGTGACTGTCCGCAACGGTGCTCCCACCCCTGCTCTCCAGGGAGGACAGGCTTGTTCTGGATCCCACCATGCCCAGTTCCTGCCATCTGCCTCTCGCCCAGCTCTGAATCAGAATTAGTGACATTCTAAACTATTAAGCTTTGGCGTTTCGAATCCGTCCGAGTAGGAGCCCACTGCTGAAAGGACAGGGCCTGCCAAGACAGAGCGGAAGATGTATGGAGCTGCTTCATCACACGGCATTTAGGATCCAATTCTACCCACAGCCAAACACGTCACCAGGGCTCGCCTTTTGGACAGAACCTCAGAAAAGTTGACTTCAGAAGAAAAGAGATACCGGATAACCAGAGGACTAGCAACTCCTCCCTGACCTCAACCCATATGTCAGTGACCGACCGTGCCACGTGCAGCCACGTGGGAGAGGCTCATGCCAAGAAAAGAGGGTACAGGAACACAGGCAGGTGAGCCCAGAATAGGGGCTCCCTGACAGCAACCTGCCTCAACCCGATTGCCTTTTTGGCTCCTGCTTTCATTAAGCATTTGTGAGTAGAATGTGCTTGTTGGAGGCACTCATAGGAAGTATAGATAGTCTCTCCAGAAACTTCTCTGTGCTGGGGGTACAAATATCTTTTGTAGATCCACCTTCTAAATGGATCTTTAACCCCCCCAAAAAAACTAGCATATACTAATAAATACGACACTACTACAAATGCCACTATCCCCAGAAAGCCAAAGAGCCTGGCTTATTAACTAATCACAGAGAAGGTGCATCCTGCCTCGAGTTGCTCACAAGCAAAGACGTGGGATGGAGAAGAAAATGCAAGGTCCACCCCCTACCCCCCACCTAGGGAAATGCCTCTTAACTCTTCTGTCTCTTCGAAAGCCAGGTCCTCCACTCACCCAACCTAAAACAGTCAATGGAGAGGCTGGAAAACCATTTGAGAAGCGAGGCCTGGATTTGGACTTTCTGGCTACAGAGAGCTGGTCTCACCAGGAGCGCAATTAGCTGTGATCCAGCAAGTATTTGAGCATCCTCTGTGACGCTCTGTGCCAGGCAGGGTGTCAGTGCCGGGAAGGAGACACTCAGAATTTGCCTACTCACCGACAGGCAGGCAGGGAGGATGGATGTAGGGTAGGTGTGACGATTAAGGGACTAAGGTGAGCCACTGAGGAAGTGTCAGTTAAGTTGGGAGGTGAAGGATCAGTGAGTGCTGATCAGGGAAAGATGCACGCAGGTGCGTTCCAGCCTGGAGGTGGTGGATGCTCATGTAAGAGGTTGTACTGTCAGTCATGTCTCCTTTCTTCTATTCATCATCTGCTTCCTCTCCACTCTTTCCCCTGTAGAATTTAAATGTGCTCAAGTCCCTACCAACTTCAGACAAAACAGAAGAAAGCAAAACTTCAGTGACACCTCGAGCCACGTGTGATTGTGCTTTCTTTCTCTTTCCATCAAACTGTTGAGAAGAGAGTCGTTATTTGATGAGTCCATTTTCTCACTGCAGTCTGCTTTCTCTCATTACTTTTCTGTAATTGCTCTGTCTTGTTAAATCCAAGAGACACACGGTCCTGTTCTTACCTTAATTGACCTTTTGCAGGAGTTCAGTTCACTGGGTCTTCCTCCCTCCTGGGCTCCTAACTCCCGCCCCCTCCATGATTCTTCTGATACCCCAACCCTGGCTCTCCTCCCTCTTCCTTCCATGGCTTCCATTGCCCTTCATATGCTCCTCTTCTGCACCCCGATAAGGAAGCAGGGCATGTCTCAGGGGTCTGACTTTGGGCATCACTAGTGGCTAAAAGTTGATGACTTCTAATTGACGACTCCGGCAACTGTCTCACTTGGAACTTCCAGTGTCTAGTCAATAAGTCTCCCTGGACAACTCACACGTACTCCCAAGTCAGTTCCAACCTGACTTTTGTAAAATTGAACTGATCTTCCCCTTCAGGCCCTCCTCCTGTATTGCCTCAGTGGGTGATGTCCTCACTGCTTGCCTGTACCAGAAACCTGATATTGTTCTTGAATCTTCCCGTCTGCTCTTTCACCCTCCACGTATGTCTAATTATTCTCTGAGTCCTTCACATCACAGCACCCAATACTGACTGCTGTCTGTAAGACCTCATGGGCACTGCCTGATTCAGGCCTTCATCGTGTCTTACCTGGGCTCCCACAATCATTTTCAAATTACCCTCCCTGCTCCGTGTCCCATCCAATCCATCTAGCTTTGCTCCGAGGCCCCACTTTTAAAATGTAAATCTGGGGCCTCCCCGGTGGCGCAGCGGTTGAGCGCTGGGTTGCGAAGCTGCCCGCGGCCTCTGCGGCGCCGGTTCGATCCCCGGCTGCTTCCCGGCCACCGGAGGAGGGTCCCGCACGGCGCGCAGACCTCTCCTGCCGCCCGCTGCTCCCCTCAGCAGCGTACTTCGGTCCTTCTGCCTGTTCTGCTCCCCGCTCTGGTGAATTCTCTCACCCTCCCGCGCTTCTGACTGTACCCAGTGCATGTATAAACAAAAAACAAGCAAACAAAGAAAGAAAGAAAGAAAACATGCCTCTATAAAAAAAAAAAAAAAAAAAAATAAATAAAATGTAAATCTGATGCTGTCTCTTCCTGTGGAGCTAGTTACTTTCATGATAAAGTTTGCCTTCCTCAGCTTCAGACCTGTGGGGTGTGTGTTGTGTGTGTGGTGTATGTGTGTGGTATGTGTGTGGTGTGTGGTGTGCTCTGTGTGTGGTGTGCTGTGTGTGTGTGGTGTGATGTGTGCGTGGTATGTGTGTGTGGTGTATGTGTTGTGTGTGTTGTGTGCATATGTGTGTCTGTGGCATGTTTGCAGGCACAGTGGGAAAGGACTTAGCCCCTCCTTAGATATGTTTCTTCCTTCTCATAGACCCCACATGCTGGGGAACCTTGCAGACCTTCTCCCCAGTCTGCCTCTGCTCCCCTTGTGGCACCCTGGAGCTACTCTTGACAAGCCCTATCTTGTAGCTCTGCCCTTCCACCCAACTCAGCTCTGGGCGAATAGACTCTGTCACATACACTTTCGTGTCCTTGGAACCTCACATAGGTGTTTACTGCACAAATTAAAATATTTTGTTACATGGGTGGATATGCACGTGTGTGGTATGTGGTGTGTGTATGGTATGTGTGGGGTATATGTGTATGGTATATGTGTGTGGTGTGTGTGATATATGAGTGTGGTGTGGGGTATGTTGTATGTGTGGTGTATGTGTGTGGTGTATGTGTGGTGTGTAGTGTATGTGTATGGTGTGCTGTGTGGTGTATGTGTGTGGTGTGCTGTGTGTGTAGTGTGGTGTGTGTGATGTGTAGTATGTGTGTGGCATGTGTGTGGCATGTATGTGTCTGTGGCATGTTTGCAGGCACAGGGAGAAAGGACTTAGCATTTCCTGAGCACTCCCAACACACCAGGGACCATGCTCACTGCTTCACGTGCCTTTGTACTGATTGTCGTTTTGTGAGGAGGCTGAAGTCACAGGGTAAAGTCTCCGGGCGGGACTTCAGCTGGCAGGGGACTGGCAGAGCTGGTGATTTAGGCCTAGGACTGTAGCTCCCAAACCCTGAACATTCTCCTCAGCCTGCACCACCTCCCCAGCTAGCAGAAGGGTCAGTCAGGTAGACGGAGCCACATGCTGGATTATGAGAATTGACGTGGGAACTCCCTGTACCAAGAATGAAAGCCCTCAGTTTGCCACGCCCAGGCATCCAGGCTTCTTCGATTGTCAAAGACACAAAGACAACTCATTTTTTTTAACATTTTCTTTCCAGATTTCTTTTTTAAATGCATACACCTGTTTTACAAGCATTCCACAAAGACTAGTAACATATTTACCTGTGAAGATTCCCATTGTCCTAGAGAAGGTGAGTTTCTAAGGTCACAGAATTTTACAGTAATTTTCTATTTATCCTACTGAGGGAAAAAAACAAACAAACAATGAACCCTGCTGATTGGACCAAACCATGGATTCCAGTGTAACCACGAATCCCAGGGCACAGAGTGTGCTCAGGGGCGCGGGGCGTGCTCAGGGGCGCAGGGCTGCTCCCATAGCTGCTGGAATGGAAGAAAAGCTGATAGGAAGAGACAGTCTGTGAGGAGACGTGGGAGGAAAGTTCTGCTGAAGAATGGATGAGGGAGGAGGAGAGAGGAGGCGGGAGAAGGAGGCACCAAAGCTGGCGGTGTTTTAGGAATGTCAACTTCTGGTAACATTCCATCCAGCATCCCGGATGTGGGCACCAACATACCTCTGCCTCTCCATTGACTCCTGCCCACTGTCAGCTTCACTTAGATCTCTCTAGCCTTCTCCTTAAATCCCACCAGAAAGCAGCTACCCCAGCATCAGCCAGCTCAGGGATCCCCAGGGAAGCACTGGTCTGGCTGGAGAAATTCTTGCTTTCATGTATAAAATCTTGATAAGCGCCTGGGATGGGGCTGGCACTGTCCTAGGCTGGAAGGACAGTCCAGCAGCCCTCGCCCCATTACACATCCCCAGTGACACCCACACTCGCCGCATAGGGCCCCCCCACATGGAGAAGGGCTGCTTCTGGCCTTGGTCCTCCTGGCTGGGGCGCATCAGCACATCCTATGCACGCGCTTCCTGGCTGGTGGCTTTTGGGGGCAATGAGGAGCGGTACCCCAAATGACTGCCAAGGTCAGCCCTGGGAGCTTATTCAGAGCACAGAGATAAGAAGCCCGGCTCGTATTTACCATGAAAGGTTTTTGTTTCATTGTGTTATGACCTCAGGAAGCATTTAGAGGTAGCTGATTTGGGTTCATCTGAATCAAAATGTAAAGCTGCCATGTAGCTGCTTGAAGGGGTGCCCCTTGGCTCTTTGAAGGGGTACAGGTTTGACTCTGTTATTTGCGAGTGGAAGGCAGGCACAGGTCAGATGCTCCTGACATTTCAACGTCTATGCTAAAACAAGACCCTGTCATGTTCTATGTTGCTATGGCAGATGTTACTAGGAGGGAGACTGGCAGCCACTGTCTTCTGGGAGCCTGCAAGTTGTCTTCAGCCTGAGAAGGGGCAGATCAGAGCTGGCAGGGAAAGCAGAGGGAGGATACAAGGTTCTCTTGACCTGAGCCCATGAAGCTGGAGCCCGCCATACCTGAAGGCAGCACGGTGAGGGCCATGCGCAGCGACTCATCCGACGCTTGGCTGACCCACTTGCTGGGGTCTCCATGCAGCCGCCACTCTGTCACACGGCACCAGTACCAGCCGGCGTCTGCCGCCTCCACCCGGTGCAGCGTCAGCACGAAGTCGCGGGCAGAGGCGCGGTAGCAGTGCAGGCGGCTCCGCAGCTCGTTCCCGCTGTACTCCAGCAGGCCATCATGCTGCAGGTGCGCCAGCGTTTTACTTCCAGAAGGGTCTGGGCCCCAGAACCACATCACAGAGAACAGGGAGGCTGAGCTGCCAGAACTCTCCAGGCTGCAGCGCAGGGTCACCTCACTGTGCTCGGTGACATTCTCCATCCAGTGCTCCTTGGAAACACGTACATTATTTCCTAAAAACCAACAGGGCGTGAGTAAGAGACGAGGCTGGACTTTCAGATTGGAAACCTGGCAGCAGCTCCCCTGCCCACCTCTGACTATGCAGGTATTTCTCGTCACCCACCTTCTCCCTTTGCAAAGCAGCAGCAGCCGCTCTGCTCCCATGGCTGCCCGCCTGGGACTCTGCAGGTGTCTCTTCTAACCTGTGCCTTTCAGGGGCAGCTCTTTCTACCCCCTTGTGTCAGCGCCCTTTCCTCTCCTTCTCTGTTTTAGATTGAAAGCCCTCCTGCAAAAAATCTAGCTCTTCTTGAGAATATTCTTTAGACATTAGCTCCTTTACCCATATTACTCTTGTTAGACCCCTGTGCATCTTCCATATTTGCTAGCACATTCTCTGCTATGAATCACCCCAAGTACATCCCTTCTCCAGCCTGCTTCTGACTATAGGACCCTGCACTGAAAACCACCAGCCACCGCAGGCCCTCTGCCTGAGGTTTTCACTTCTCTCTGGTCAACTTCCCCCGGAGGGACCCTTGGGAACTTCTAGCTCTCCCCTGAAGGTGTAGATCCCACTGCTACTCTCCCTTCAGCAGATTACCCTCTTTTTGTTCACTCCATTCAGGTGGCGTCACAGAGAAAGAGGAGACTATGAGAGACTCAATGTTTTTATACAAGTGTTAGCATCCCACCCAAAGGGACTATTTAAACGCATGGATTAGACCAGGTTTTAAACGGATTTCAACTTGATCTTTTTAAAAATATTCCCTGCTAACCAGCAGGTGAGGACATGGAACCAAGACCAGAGCAGAAACTAAGAAAACACAGAGTGTAAGTGTTGAGCGCTACTACAACACATTTATTCACCTGTATTTAAAAGAGCAACTTTGTCTGATTCTGGACTCTTTGTACCACCTTTACTCTCCTGTCCCCTCATGGAGAAGCATAATAATATCAGTTTGCAGGAAGGGCCCATTTCTTATCTCCAAAGACCCGTCAGTCTTTTTCGCCCTTTCTGTGGTTTTGTCATTAAAGTCCATTTTCTTCTTGAAATCCTCTCCTTTTTTGAGTTTAGAGAAATTTCCCTCTTGCAGTTCTGATCAGTCCTTCTAGAACTTCCCCTGAGGCTTCTTCCTTAACTCACCCCCAAGCTAGGGTGTTCAACCATGTACTCCCACCCCCCGCCCACCAACTATCCACACTCAGCCCCTGATGTTTTGTCTGTCATCCTCATTATTTATTTGGAAAGAATTTGAGTTAAATTGGGAACATTCTCAAGTGCAGAGATGTTCTGGAATTGAAAGATTCTAGGCATCTCTTGATACACTGGAAGATTAGACAACACATTTCTTGGCTTGCACGGCTGGGAGAGAAAGATGCCAGTCCCACAGATGGGGAAGGCGGGAGCACAAGGCTTGTGGGACAGCAGAGATGAGGAATGAGTCGGGACATGCTGAGTCTGAGGGTCTCCTGGGTGTCCAAGCAGAAATGACAACAGGCAGAAATGGTAGAACAGCTTGGAGCTTAGCATTCTTATCTTGAAGGTGGCAGCTGAAAGCAAGGCAGTGTTTAACAAGTCCTGAAGGGCACCCAGAACACCAGGAAAAGGGGGCTAGGATCTACCCTTAGGAGCACCCACCGTTAGCAGGGCGAGGAACTCAGAGACAGGCCACCAGCACCAAGCTGCTATTCAGTCTCTGCTGCCCCCAGCAAACTGTGAGCTCCTTCAGGCAAGAGCTGCGACTTAAACCTTTGTTTTTCTAATTGCCCAACCCATAGTAATGATCATTATAATCTTTTTTGATGTTCCATTGAAAATAGGATTTTAAGCGCCAAACTCGATTTAGTTCTTCGCATTGGGCGTTTGGGTCTTAGCCAGTTCCCAGACCTTCACTGTGACATTCATTTAATTTTAATCAACACTGGCGGTGACCGAAGGAATGCTAAGGGATCTAATCAACCCTGCCCACATTCAGCACGCAGCTCGCTCAGACCAAAGCAAATGGATGGGACTTCTATTGCCTTTTTACAGATCTCCTGAGGAAGAGAGATTCCCTCAGCAAGCCATTCCAACAGTTAACTACTCTTATTTGCCTTATGTTTAGGCAGTCAAATGTTGGAAAGCAATTTCTCCACACATCCCTATAGAGTTGTACAGTTTCTGTTCACAGTGGGAGAAATATGCTTCGTATTACTCTTTCCCTGCCAAATTACAGCAGAGTCCCGCCGGAATGACACAGCGTGTTATTACAGAGGCGGGGAGATGGTGCCCTGCACAGGCCAGGCGGCCGGGCTGGTGAGCAAGCCAGTCTGAGGGATCTTGTTCCCACCGAGCTCTGCAAAACCTCCATTGCTTCACCTGAAGTGACCCCGCCTCTTCTGGGGAGCCTTCAGGCCCTGCAGCCATGGAGTAGGTGGACACCATCCCCGGGACTCTAGCTCACATCTGTACCTTCCCATAATCACTCTGTGGAACGGCTGCCCAAGAGCATATGGAAATCCCACAGAAAGACTAGTGAGAACACATTCACGGGGTTTACCTGTGGGCCTGAGTCTCAATTCTGTTAGGCCTGACATTTTTTCTCCAAGCTTATGCCAAGTGCCATCTGTAGATAAGAGCCACTCCCCCACGGCACAGCGGTATTTGCCCTGGTCGCCATCTTCCACGCTCAGAATGTGTAGCTGAAACAGGTCTTGGGAAACTTTCTTGGTGTGGAATTTTTGTTTTCTCCGCGGATTGTGAAATTCATCCTCATCTTTGACAACATTGGTCTGGTCCATTTCCAGGAGCCTCAGCCAGGTTGCATTAGTGGAAACAGGAGAAAAATACCAAGTAATGGCTAAATGAAGGTTTCCAGTGGACTGGGACAAGATGCCGCATTCTATGACGGTGTTGGAGTTGATGAAGAGCTCTTGAACTTGACTGCTTGAGTTTACTTTGAGTTTGCTCTCTAAATGAAAAGAACAGAAAGTTACTTCTCTTTCTTTGCTAGACAATGGAATTTTACGGTGGAGAGGTCATTAGGTCAAGGAGGCCAATGCCGCCCACACCCCCAGATGTCAACGCCCTCCCCGGCAGTGCCCGTCACTCATTCAGCCTTGGAACTGCTCACTCTCTGACTAAGTAGCCTGTTCCACCTCGGGCGGCTCTGCCACCGGAGAATTCTCTGTGGTATTAAGTCAGATATCATCTCTCCGTGGCTTCCTTCCACCACTCCAGTTCTATTCTTGCCTGGAGGTGGGGGTGGGCGGGGGAGAGCAAGTTGAGAACCATGTTATAGGAACCCCCACTCTCCTCCACATGATGGTGCTTCAGGGTTTAAGCACAGACATCTTTTCTGTTAGCATTTCATAAATCAGTGGTAGAAAATGTGCCCTAATTATGTTTTGTTTGTGTGTTCACTATCAGAGTGAGCCCTGGGGCTGGTCTTAGGGTTGTCTGCTGTGCGCCTGGGGCCCTATGGCTGCTGGGTGGTGGGGACTTTGGGAAGAAGCGGGAGACAGGGAGCAACAGCAGGGAACTATTTCAATGACTGAGCAGCCGCCATAGAGCATCCTCCTGTCATGTCAGCCTGGATGTCACTTATATGTGATGCTTGTGTAGTATAGGCATAGGAAGAGGTATTTTAGGCTTTCACTCTATAACTCACCCCAAACAGGAGGAATATTTAAAAGAAATAAAAGGCAGGGGTTAATTTCAAGCTTACCTGGCAATGTGACGGCTATTTTCAAGGGGTGGGAGGTGGCAGAGGCCCTCTCTGGGCCCTTTGTGTGCAGGGAATTTTTGTCATAAACTTGGACCTTGCACTGATACAGTCCTGCCTCTTTCTCGGTGGCATAATGGATCAGGAGTTGAGAACGAAATGGAGACTGTGAAACCTTTGTCTTCCTTTGGAACTGGGGTAGGGAATCGCCCCATTCAATAATGCCATCGTGGGTAATTCGAAGAAACTGGTGAGAGACTTGAGCTCCAGTTGGCCGGAACTCCCAGATCACGGTTAGTAGTACCTGGAGGTCAGAGTAGTCGGCTTTCACCAAGCAGGACAGGTCAAAGGTATTGGCTAGCTGCACTTGCGGTTGACGGCTAATCAGGTTAACTTGCAAACTTGAGCCTGCAGGCAGAAATGCAAAACAGAACTTTTGATATGTTTACCAAATCAAAGGACAGTACTTGTAAATTTCCCCAGTCACCCCCCTCTTCACACTGAGCTATGGCTCCATCCATTGAGGGTAGCTTATATTTGGGGGTAAAGTTGATTCACAGTAGTCTATTGAATCTGACCTCAATTTTCCAAAGCTGACCCTCTTCTAAGACTGCTCTCAGCAGCGACAATAACCGATGTTTCTCAGTCAGCTGTTTAGACAGCTGCGATTGAGTGGGTGGGGCGCTCCCCAGCCCCAGTGAGGCCTCCTTCCATACCCCACTCTGAGCTCACCATGGCTCTTCTGTACACACTAGACAAGGCTTGCAGTTCCGGGCTGCAGCTGTCAAAGCCCAAGTACAAGGCCCAGCTACACTCAGCCTCTCTCTTCTGTAAGTCGACTCTGACTCATAGGACTTTGATTTTAACCTTGAACAACTTACATCTCTGAAGCTTTATAAAGATGAGTAAACTTTACAGATTAACTGACAGACTTGAAAGCCAGAGACTACGTGCCCTGTGTCCTGGCTATTCAGGAGGACACACGATGAAATCCCACTCTATTCCATAGCAAAGGAAGGTGCAAGTGCAGGAAAGGGGCTTTGATACTTACCCAGAGAGATGACAGTGACTGACATCATCCCAGACCAGCCCAGATCTTGGGCCTGTGTCCGGGTTCTCTCAGACACCCTGCACTCGTACAGGCCACCATCTGAGACAGTGGTGGAGCTGATGTCCAGCTGGAAGGTGGCCCAGTCCCTTTTCTCCAGCCTCGTGTTAGCACGGTTGTTGGGTCCCAGCTTCACGGTCCCGTCCTGTCCCATGTGGGCCACTAAGTCTGAATGTGCCTGGCCCTGCGGGGCATGCAGCCAGCTCACAGACAGGACACTCTCAGGTCCCTCCACCTGGCAGAGAAGGGCAAGTGGCTCTCCTTCCCACACTGCTTGCCGCTTGTTCTTAGTAGACACCACCACACTTCTAGCTGCAGATTGTAGAAGAGAGTATTTCCAGTAAATAAGACCTTTTCTAAAATACCGTGAAAGCTCATAATTAGGACTTGACTAGTGTTTGACAAATCAGATCTGGCTGTTTACTCCTGCACCATCCCCCGAAAAATGATTTGCTGAACACTTAAATAGTGAAAATAAGACAGCAGAAAGAATAGCAGGAGAACCTATTTACACTTAATTTATAATTTATCCTTATTTTTAGCAATTTGTTAAATTGGCCCTTTCTTAAGAACATCTATTTGGGAAAACATCTGGTAATATTTTGCTAGATTAATTAGGTGGGTGTATGAGCCTGGAAGCAATGAAGCTATATTTATTTAAATTTTTAGTTTTCTGCAATTCAGACTTTCACAGTTCAAAATGACCTTCTTCTCTCTACTTATTTTCCCCTAATTAGTATGCATTTTGAACCAGGAAGGAGCATTGTTAATTAGATCTCTTTATGGTACAACAGTACTATTAAAAATAATTACTCGGGAGGAAATACATTGGTATATACACATATATGGATACATATAAATAAATACGTATAAATATATATAAATATAAATATATATATGTATGTTGTTGGTTGAAGGAAGAGCCTTTTTATGTCTGAACTACAATGTAAAACTATAAATGTAAGTCTGGCTCCCAGATGGGAAATTCAAGATGTATAGCAATGCAGACATTCATTCAACAAACATCCCCTGTGTGAGGACTTTGCAGGTAATGCTTTGCAGGAAATGCAAAGATATCTCAGGAGTATGTATATTCTGCACAACCCAGCATCATACTTAAAGTCAAGGGCCCTGGAAGCAGAATTAACTAGGGGACACAGATGACCTCTCTGAGCTTCAATTTTCTTTCTTGTAAATATGAGGATAATGACAGCATCCCCATTAAAGCATTGTTGAAAGGATAAAATACAAAAGGTTTAACATGGCTGGTAAGGGTAAGTGTCCAGCAAAGGGGAGCTATTGACAGGCACTTAGTGAAAGCAGAGGGAAGGCAGAGCCAAAAGAGAAAAACAAAACAGAACAGGAAATCCAAATAGGATCTAAATGAGCTTGCAAATTGTTCTTCCCTGCTGAGGAAGGAGCTTAGTCTTCTACTGTTCTATTTGTACAGGTATGTAAGGTACAAAGGTATAATGAACGTTAATGTCCACAAATAGATAAAAAGATACACACACACACACATACAGGACTGCTTCCAAATTTGGGGCAGTTGAGGCATGATTATACATATGTTTTTTACATTCAAAATAAGCTCATAACTGAAGTTCAGAAATCAGAGGGGAAATTATTACTCATAATCTCACTACTCCAATATAACCATTATGATTAGTTTCCATAAACATCAGCTTCTTTCCCCCCGAGTTCATTTGTGGTGGTTACTGCCTTTTTTTTTTCCTTTTTGTAAATTTACTTTTTACATCATTGTGGTTATTTCCTCTTGATAAGAAATGATAAACTTGGGCCTCCCTGGTGGCGCAGTGGGTTGAGCGCAGTGCTGTGAAGCTGTCCACAGCCTCTTCAGTGCGGGTTTGTTCCCTGCTGGCCGGCAAGAATCCCACATGGCGAGCAGACCTCTCCTGTCTTGCCCGCTGCTCCCCTCAGCAGTGTATTTTGTCAGTCTGCCTGTTCTGTTCCCCACTCTGTCTCTGGTGAATCCTCTCACCCTCCCGCGCATCTGGCCTGTAGCCCAGCTCTTGTATAAATAAATAAATAAGAAATGATAAACTTACTAAGCGTGTGGAAGTTACGCCTTCACAGTGACAGTGAGTACCTCTCCTGTTTAAAATAGCCATGGAATGATAGGCCCCTGTTCATCCTTCAAGCATTGGTTTCAAAACCAAAGACCCAGCAGGATCCTTAAATTTACTAAAAGTGTTTTATGTTTCTACATCTTAGGCCCAGCGGGGTCTCCAGCCCACATGAAGAACTACTTTTAATTGTGGAAGCCCACCCGATTGATAGGTTCATGAACTGCATGCCAGAAAGCACACTTTTAGGTCTTTTTAGTACAGGTGCCCACATATGGACTTAAGCAAGGATGCGGATAGATGCCAGGGAGATTGAGATGCGTGGAGCAGAGATTTAGCTCTATGTAAATATGTAAACCCGCCTACATAGTTTTTCCTGAATCCTAGAAAGTTAGAGCAAATGTTTAGTGTGAAAACTAACACAACACACTTCCTGGCTTGCCACATAGGCCAAAGCTTGATCATCTTCATTCTTAGCAAATGCGGCAGTGGAGAAGAACAAGAAAGTGAAATGTATCACCCTTTGGGGAGGCCTCAGATGAACAAGTGCAACCGAATAGCTGTAGTTTTTGTTTATTTTGTGTTTGCTTTTGGGAAATTAATCTTTCTGTGTTTTGAATTTAACACCTAGCCCAGAGAATCCTGATATTAGTTGCAGATTTGTTTGTTTTCTCTGCACACAAAAGCAGGGATTATTCAAACATGCTTGCAGGAACCCACCGGCTTGCATAAACCAAGCAAGAGCTGGAAGGCCTTCCTCCTTTGACACCTACGAAACCTCAGGCTGGTTTGCGCAGACATCTCACCACACCGTAGCAGGCTGCAGGAAATGGGGTGCCCACTGTCATTTACCTTGTCATTTCTTCCTCTGACTCATACTTTGATGAAGAACTAAGAATGAGTTTCATTCCGATAGCAGGTTAAGACGATAGAGGATTGACAAAAAGCAATTGAAAGATGTTAGAGGTGTGGGAGTACTCATGTGGGTGTTTATTCCCCAGAAAAGGGGCAAAGTGTAGCTCCTGCCTCTTAATGTGTTCACATCATACACACAACAAAGGAAGGCATTCTCTGCTTGAAGAAAAACCCAATGTATAGAAATTAGGACTGGGCCTCCCTGGTGCCTAGGGATTAAGTCTCAGCACTATCACTTCTATGGTCTGAGTCCCATCCCCGGCCAGGGAGCTGACCCGCATATGGCGCAGCAGATCTCTCCTGTCTTGCCTGCTGCTCCCCTCAGCAGTGTATTTCAGTAGAGCTGCTGGTTTGCTCCCCATTCTGTCTCGGGTGAATCCTCTTACCTCCTGTACCTCTGGTCTATACCCCAGTTCTTCTATGCCAAAAAAAAAAAGAAATCTTAAAAAAAAATTAAGACCAACAACAAATAGATACTCTAAGACAGTAATACATTTGTTGAGATCAATCTAATTTTATGTCATTATTTGACAGTTGAGGAAGCTGAGATTTAGAGAAGTAAAGTGCTGTGTTCATTGTCACAATCCCTTCAATGGCTCAAGAAAGATTCAGGTGTTCAGTTAGTTCTGGGTTTGCTTCTCTTCACCTCCAGGGTGCTGATTGACACCCAACTCTTCTGTAGGCCTCCACTGTCCAAGAAGGCACCTGTGCTAACAAAGAAGGGCATCCTACAGCCACCCAATTGCTTCTGGTCTCCATGTCACATACCTGTTGGTTTCCTCAGGTGCACTCGATGGTCCTGTGACTTCTTTTGCTGGAGCACTTGCCAGGAACCCACCTGAGCTCTCTCCATCTCTGACACTTCACATCTGTAGGTACCTTCATCCTCCGGACCCGCACAGAAGATGTTGAGTGAGAAATTCATGGGGCCTAACTTTGAAACCTGTAGTAGTCCTTGGCTTGCTCTCTTGTTGTAGTCTTTGTTCAAGCGCTGAACTCCACTGGCATCGATGCGGGCAATTTCATCACTATTGAAGAACCAAATGCCCTGAAGCTGTGGGTTCCAGCCACTGCCCTCTACCAGGCAAACCAGTTCTAAGGATTTGCCTTCAGTAAAGGTGCTCTCGGCCTTAATGCGCACTTGAAAATCTCTCTCTAGGAAACAAAAGCAAGGCAGGTGTTTAGAGAGTCACTGCATCTGTCCTTTCAATATTAGAGACAGATGCTACCTCTGGCAAGGACAGCATAGGGACTGAATTCATGTGGAAATTCAGTTCTGAGAAAGTGGGTAAGCCAGGGGCCTCCCTGGTTGTGCAGGGGTTAAAGACAGCGCTATTAAGCAACCGCCAGCCACTACAGCATGTGTTCGATCCCACGCCAGGGAGCAACCCACATGGTGCAGCAGACCTCTCCTGCCTCGCCCGCTGCTCGCCTCAGCAGTGTGTTTCAGTAGATCCGCCTGTTCTGTTCCCGACTCCTCTCTGGTGAATCCTCTCACCCCCCACACCTCTGGCCTGTACCCCAGTTCTTGTATGTATAAATGAATAAATCTTTTGAAAAAAAGAAGTGGGTAAGCCAAAGAAGTGCCCAGAATCAAAAATGCCCTTGACTGTTCTTTGTATCATCCAAAAAAGACTGTGTATCAACGCATAGCTTTCTGAGTGCAATCCTGCTAACTGTGCATAGATATACAAAGTATACAGTGTATCTCTTTTTAAAATAAAAATATTTTATACTCTTGAATTGTGGTAAATAGTAGGGAGACTCCCTAAAAAATCAGAAGTAGAACTACCACCATATGTTCCAGCAATTCCACTGGGTATGTTCCCAATGGAAATGCATCAGTATCTTGACGAATATATCCTGAGTTCACTGTAGCATTATTTATAATAGTTAAGATATGAAAATAACCTAAGTGTCCCATGATTGATGAACAGATAAAAAATCTCTCTCTCTCTCTCTCTCTCTCTCTTACACACACACACACACACACACACACACACACGCACATATGCACGCTGAGGAATATTATTCAGCAATGAAAAGGAAGGAAATCCTTCCATTTTCAATAATATGAATGAACTTGCAGGACATTATGCTAAGTGAAATAAACCAGACATAGAAAGACAAGTACTGGAGGATTTCACTCACTTGTGGAATCTAAAAATGTTGAGCTCATAGAAACATGAGTAGAATGCTTGTTACTAGGGACTGGGGGGAAATGATATTGATCAAAGTGTTCTACATTTCAATTATGCAGGAGTAAGTTCTAGAAATGAAATATAAAGCACAGTTATAGCATTGTTAATACTACTTGAAATTTGCTGAGGTAGATTGTAAGTGTTCTCAACATACACACACACACACACACACACGCACACACATGCACACACACATAGTAACCAAGCAAGGTGATGGGTATGCTGATTGTCTTGATTGTAGTAATCATATAATATGTACAGCATAAAATATGCCATACACTTAAATATACACAATTTTTTTGTAAAAAAAATAAAAAGTCTGCTTCACATGCCCCCCCCCAAAAAAATTTAAAGACAAAATAATAAAGCACAGGTTAAAAAAAGCACAGGTCATGTGTTCCCTCCCTCAGGACTCAGTGAAATTTGGTCACGATGCCAGCAGGACAGTTATGGTGGAAGAGAATGTCGCTCTCCTTCATGATCACTGGTTATGTATGATTTTAGTGACATCTTCCTATTGGACCAAAGCCTTTGTAGAAAGACCGAGAATCACAGCTGAGCCTTTCCGTTTGCTTTGATGAGCATTCCAGGGCCTCATGAAGAATGACACCATTCCAAATCAGGAAAGGGCTCAGGTGGAAGGAAATGCCAGCACCGACAAAGACAAAACCTCACAATGGAAACTGGAGCTGCTCTGGGGCCTGGGTGCCTGTGCTGCGTGGACCTCAGAGAGGTACACCTGTCTTCACATGCACCCCCGTCCCCCACCTCCCCCGCCAGCTGGGCCAGTCCAGCAAGTCTAAGGGCTGGTGGTTGCATTAAAAATGGGGCGTCAATTCCTTGCTTCAGAGGGTTAGGACTAAATTAGGTAGCACAGATAAGGTGTTTACACAGAGCTTGGCAAGAATGGTCATGAAACTATGTGCGCACATAGCTTGTGTAATCTGGCCAACCATCAACACATCTTATTCTTGGAGTCAACTGAATGTTCTTCTCAGTGATACTCCCACATTGCAAAACCCAAATTTTTCAAATTTCCTAAGCCATTTTTTGCAGCCAATGAAATATCAGGAAAAAAAGATATCCCATTTAATGTTATCTCAATAAAAAAAGAAATTAGAAAAAAGTTTACTTACAATCTAAATAAAATCTAGAACTAAAAATAAAATACATCAAAAAATAATAAATGTAATCTACGTAAAAAAAAAAGAGAAAGAAATTACAGATATTCTGAGTCACTGAGCGTGAGAATACATAAGAGCCATAAGAGCACTAAATCCTATCAGCTTATTTTCCAAAATGACCGAGGTGGTTATGTTTGTACCAGAGGACGAGACTATCAAAATCCCACAACCGGGGCCTCCCCTGGTGGTGCAGGCAGTTGAGCGCCATGCAGTGAAGCTGTCTGCAGCCTCTGTAGTGCGGGTTTGATCCCAGTCTGCTGGCGAGATACCCACATGGCATGGCAGACCTTTCCTCTCTCACCCGCTGCTCCCCTCAGCAGTGTACTTCAGTCAATCTGTCTGTTCTGCTCCCCACTCTGTCTCTTGCGAATCCTCTCACCCCCCGCATCTCTGGCCTGTATCCCGGTTCTTGTATGCATGAATAAATAAATCTTAAAAAAAAAAAAAAAACCCACAACCTTGCCAACTTCCTGTTCTCTAACTTTCCTTTTTTTTTTTTTTTTTTTTACATTCTTATGGATTTTAACTTTCTCATCAGGATGAAATTTAACATTTTTCATACCATTCATATTTTCAAAAATTTATTGTCTTAGCAGGCTTCCTTTTCTGCGAATTGCATGTTCATATCCTTTGTTTATATTTCTATTGATTTTTTTTTTTGCCTTGGGAATACAGTCATTAATAAAATTTCCATGTTTTAAAAGAGATACCTCTTAATGCCTGCCACCAGCGAATGAGGGAATTTGCAGAGACGAGAATTACCTGTGGGCTGGATTCCCAGGGTCACTTGATTTGTCTGCATTCTCGTGATGGGAGTCCAGTTCTTATCCGGGTCCTGAATCCATTCACTTGCCTCACAGAACAGCTGGCCCTGATCGGAGGGCAGGAGCCTCTCTATGGACAACCTAAAGGTGGTTTCCCCAAGTTTGTCAAGCCCCACATGGCCAGCTGCAAACCTGTTTGCATACAAAGGCCCGGGCTCCAATGTGAACTCTCTGGAGAGAGAAATAATCTTGGTGGCTTGGCTTTGTTCTTCGTCCTGCACCAGGTACCAGGTGACAGAGAGGTGAGTATGCTGAGTTGTGGCTTTGGATGCCTCGCAGGTGAGTTCTAATGGTTCACCTTCCTTTTTACTGAGAGTCTGGGGTCCCATGGTAGCAGAGAGGGTATCTGGAATCACTGGAAGCAAAGGAAAGATGTATTTGAGTAGTCATGGACCTGTCAGGCCAGTCTCCTAAGGGCAGATGGTGCCAGCCCCTTGATCTGTAAAGCGTGTCCTTTGAGATGGTTTTCCACTAGCTGTCACCTTTCCTACCCATTTGCTTGCCCTATTGCCAAGGGTAACATCGTCAAATGCATACAAACATACATACAGTCTATGGAGCTTGGAAAGCTCATGGATATATCAGTTATATCAGGATATATCCACCCTGATGTTGCTTTTTGTAGTATAGGCTGAAACCAATTTAGCTTCTCAGCTACAGAGTATTTAAAGGGGAAAAGTCCCTGGGGCTTAGGGGACCTACATTCTGATACTAAATCTGTCCCTACTTGATTCAGTGACCTGGAACATCTCACTTCATTTCCCTGGAACTTCACCTGCTCCTTTATAAAACATAGTTCTATAATAATCTGCTATAATCCATCATTAGGAGCCAAAACTCTTACCAAAGTTCTAATACCCATTATCCTACACTATCACTCTGTCTTACGCTTAGATCCCACTCTCCTACATTTAGATTTAATCACTGGTTGTCTACTGAGCATCTACTTAGTGCTAGCCATTGTGTTAGAGGCTGAGATAAATGTTGTACTCTCATGGATGAGAGAGCCATCTAAGCAGCCAATTGCCGCATATACTGGGTGAATGCTCGTAATAATGGTGTGAATAGAGCATTGAGAAAGAACAAAGATGGGAATGCTGCCCAGACCATCAGCACAGGTCTCACCCAAGAGGTGCTTTTTAAACGGGGTCTTGAAGTATATGTAGGAGCTTGCTAGGCTGAATAAAGGGGGATGGATATCCTAGGAAATGGGACAAAATTATAGTTGCTATGACTATGACCCTCTCCCCACAGGTAAACAGGCTAAAGAATCATAGTTTGAGAACAATCATGTCCAAGTTTTGTGATTATCGTTTATTGTATATACATCACCAGTTCTCTTAAGTAAATTTTCTGCCTCCAAGGAGGGACGTTGCATGGGGAGAGGCCTCAAAGCTTTGCCTAATGCTGTTGCTATAATCAGCTGATGGATAGCAGTGGATCCGGCCTGGAAAGACCACACACTACCTAAATCTTCATGGCAAAGTTGGTTGGAAACATGAACTGAGAATTTTAGAGAATATGAGATACTGTGTTTGTGACAAATCTCCAAAATATCCAGAAGCATATTTGGGCTTTTTTGCCAAAGCAACCAGAACAGTATAAAGCCAAGTGGCATGGCCAGGAACCCGGGTGGCGGGGATGCAGGCCTCAGTGGTGGGGAGGTGCTGGCTGGCAGAGGAGGGCAGACTGCTTACCGATCAGAGTGGTCTTCGCATGATAATTCCCGAAGAACTTGCCATCAGTGTTCGGTGTGTGACACTCATACTCGCCAGAATCCGTCAACAGCGGCCTTGAGATATGTAACAAGACTGAGTTGCCCAGAAGCCTCTCCACGTAGATTTCCTTATTTCGAACCCTTTGCCCATACTTTGCATAAGTGAAGGTTTCATCCGAGGTGCTAATGATCTGAATTTCCTGGTGGGGGGATTCGGGCAGGTAAACAGACCACTGGAATTGCTGCTCTGAAGGTCCCTTGTAGCCTGTTACCTGGCAGCCAATGCTGATGGGGTAACCTTCAGCTCGATACAGCGGTCCTTTCTGAACTGTTACTTGTCTCTGGCCAATGCTGAGCTTAGCTTGCAAGTAGGAGAAAGACAGGGGAATAAAAATAGATTAGTGCTCCAGTGCCCAATGTACCACAGGATGTAGCTCCCTGTATTCCAATTCTGGTAAATGAGATCGTAGGTTATTAGCTATAATCAACTCAAATACTCAACACCTTCTTCAGGCTGAGTAGTGAAATGACTTGATGAGTTAATTGTTCTTTTATAACTTTAACTTCCATAGTAATCTCTAGACTCTTAAAAAAAAGTGTTGCTTCATCAGTGTAACACAGCCACTTCCATAAGACATTTCAATGTATTTATTTTAAAGTAAATCCAATGTATGGTAATTTACCTTTTGCATTATTTTCTAGGAAGATCCAGCATCTACATCCTCAAGCCTCAGCTGCCTGGGTAGCTGCAACCTGAGTGTTGCAGAGCAAAGTCTGAGCCACCGCCCCCAGTGCCACTCATTCTTTCTGGTGGGTTGGAACTATCTGTAGCAGCTGGCCAGGTCTCAAGCAAGACCAGCTAAAATTAACATTTGAAGAGGCGGCAGCATTTCCGTTTTTTATCACGAAAGGTTTTTTTTGTTTGTTTGTTTTGTGATTTTTTTTTAAAAGATTTATTTATTTATGCATACAAGAACTGAGGCACAGGCCAGAGGTGTGGGGTTGAAAGGATTCACCAGAGACAGAGTGGGGAGCAGAACAGGCAGAAGACACTGAAAGACACTGCTGAGGGGAGCAGCGGGCGAGACAGGAGAGGTCTGCTGCGCCATGTGGGTAGCTCCCTGGCCAGGGCTCAAACTCGTGTTGCAGTGGCTGTGGACAGCTTCATGGTGCCGTGTCTTACTCCCTTGCACCACAAAACAGGGCAGTCACTGCTTTGTGATTTTTTACAGAGCCCCCTCATCTTTATAGGAAAGCTTCATAAAAAAGACCTTCAAGTCCAGTAGGATCTGGGATGAGAATTTATTTAGTTCTTCACTTACTGAGTTTTCAGTGAGACCACTAGGGCATGTTTCCCATTGGACAAATCTCAAATATTGCGTTTAAAGGAGAAAACATTATTCAATGATAATGACTCTCACACATTTTCAAAATCAAGCATTTGCAGAAGCAAAATGTATGTGGGCAGCTCTCCTGCCCACCTGTGACTATGCAGCTGCCTCTCGTTTCTCCTTTTTCTACATTTTTAAAATGTAAAAAGAAAAAAAGAGTATGTGCTTACGTATCATTTTAATAAAGGCGAGTTTATTTTGTCACGGAAGGAACAAAGGGCAAATGGCAAATATGCCTCCAAGGTGAGCTGGGTCATTCAGTGGGACCAGGGGCCGGTGAAGGGGGCAACCATGGAATGGACACAATGGGGGTGTACAGGAGATGTGGGGGAGCAGGACACCTGCTACATTTTGTGAATCCACAGGACAAAGAGTAAAGGAAATTAAAATAATTCTGATGGGAGGGAACTACAGAAAATGAGCAGAAAAAATAAGTGTAACCTAAAAATATGAATAAATTAAAATTTTGAGTATCTGTGTATACTCGATGCAAAACTGGAAAATAAACTTTCAACCAATCTACCAACACACACACACACTCCAGTGCTGATTTAAAATACACTAATTTATTCATAAATCCCAGTTTATGTGACATATTTATATTATGTTCTCTTTGTAATAGATACCTAGAGGTTAGAACATCTGAGAAAACTTTAAATTATTACTTGAAAAAAATTATACTACAGAGACAATTTAAAGCATTTTCAGCAATGCCAGCCAGTCTTAGACACACATCTCAGAGGAGTGTCTGTTTCTCTAGGTTAGAGAAAGAATATCCACAGCCTCACTGTTCACCCACATCCCACCTTACAACCTTCATCAGTAGGATAGATAAACTGAGATTCATTCATAAAATGGAAAATTCTACAGAAATGAAAGTGGATGAATTGCAACTGGTTGCAATAATGTAGATGATGGTGTTTAAGGAAAGATGCAAAACCACTTTGGAATCTCTTTTATCATCTACAGAATGATTCTATTCAAGGATAAAAACATCGAATCACACTGTATTGTTTAGCGGTAAAGCCATTAAAAAAAGAAAAGCAGAAAAGTGGCAGTAATGAAAGTGATTGTGTGTGTAGATTGTGATCTGGATGCGCACTTGCAGGGTGGGTGGTGGGTGGGTGCTTTTAGGAGCTTAACAAGATTCAGTCTTGACTTGGGTAGTGATTACATGATTTTTACTTTGTACCTGCGTGTTAAGTAATTTCTATGTGTTACATTTTGCAGTAATTTTTTTAAAAAAATAGGGTGTCTGAGGTATAAGAACCTGTTCCACAATATTATTTTTGTGGCTAGGCAACACTTCTTGAACATTTTCTATGAATTTTCAGAGACATGGCTTCACATTGGAAACATATTATTTTGAAAACTGACACTTCTTTTTCTACTGCTTTATTTGTCAATTCAGTAAATATTTATTTGACCACTTACAGTATATTTCTGATGCTTCAGGGGTATAAAGATATACTTTCAGTATATTTCTGATGCTTCAGATATAAAGATGAGTTGGAATAGTCTCTAACTTCTAGATGTTGCAATTTAGTCAAGTAGGATAGTAGTCATCTCTCTATGAGAAAAGTGCTTCGAGGAATTTGTAGGAAGGAGAGATTACATTTTGGGAGAAGGGAGATAAGTAAGGCTGGTGGGAAAGATCATATTAAAAATGGACTTTGGAGAATTGGAAAGATTATGACAACTGACGTGGGGAAACAAGACCTTTCAGGTAAAGGAAACTTCATAAAACAATTGTGTAAATGGGGATCAAAAGGCTTGGGAAACAGGAGAAGTCAGCTGGATTGGGGGAGGGTTCATGAAGATTAGAAGAAGGAGACAAGACTGGGTAGAAATTTTGATCCGGAACACAAAGGACCTGACTATCATGTTTGGAAGTTTGGACTTGATAATCAGACAACGGGAACCCACTGAAAATATTTGAAAGATCGCATGAAAATTATCTTGACAGCTGTGTGTCAGATGATGGAAGCTAGAAATTGACATTCAGTGATTACCAAGTCCAGGGTAGCATGATGAAGACTACAGGAGAGGGAAAGAGGGATGATAATTTAAGAGTCGCCGTAGAGATAAAATCTGTGAAGTGCTTCAGTGCTGGCTGCTTGCAGTGAGGACGAGTGGACGGGGCGAATGGAAGGCGGGAAGATCAAAGAGGGTGATAGGAGATTTATTGCAACTGGGTGGCCGAAATAAGGCTACCAGGAAGATTAACAGTTGCAAGTTAAGGGGTGAGGGGAAAGATAATGAACGGCATATAGATTGGGAATACTAAATTTGAGCATCATGGAATAAATTAGAAGGATCTCCAGCAAATATTTGGAAATCATAAAATATGTGTAATCTCATCCTTTTTGGAACTCTAATATTCCTGCATTTAGCAATGTCAGATCTTGTAAATGTTGAGTGAGACTTGAATGTCGCATCCCAAAGTCTAGTCCCATTGTTCTCACTGCCTCCTATGAATGCCTGTCTGAACTAGGGAGTAGGGGGACAAACAAAACCCACAGAAGGAAGAGTCAGGGCCTCCCTGGTGGCACAAGTGGTTAAGTTTCAGCACTATGAAGCTATCTGCAGCCACTGCAGCACAAGTTCAAACCCTGGCCAGGGAGCTACCCACATGGCGCAGCAGACCTCTCCTGTCTCGCCTGCTGCTCCCCTCAGCAGGGTATTTCAGTAGATCCTCCTGTTCTGCTCCCCACTCTGTCTCTGGTGAATCCCCTCACCCCTCCCATCTCTAGCCTGCACCCCAGCTCTTGTATGCATAAATAAACAAATCTTTAAAAAGAAAATAAAAGAAGGAAGAGTCATCGAGGTGGGAGGGCAGGCAGGACACATCAGCTTAGCAACCAAAGGAGGCAAAATGTTTCCAGAGGAGAGGACTCCCCAGCACTGCCAAATGCTGCCGAGAGGCAGACTCTACAGGAAAGCCCTTTCAGTCTGAAAGAGGAGGTCAGTGGAGGCCTCTGTGAAAGAGATTTCAGTGGAGCGGAAGCCGCAGATCTCAAGGGCAAGAAGTGACTGCTGAAAGTATAAACTTCGAGAAGTTTCCTGAGAAAGAAGAGAAAATAAAATGACAGCTAGAAAGCACACATGTGTGGGGAGTAGCAAGCAGGGTCGGGAGGGCCTGGGTGTTGGTGCCTGTTTATGGCAGAAGAACACCAGAGGGTAGAAATGGATGAAGCAAGAGAGGATGACGTGTGGAGTGAGGTCGCAGCAGAGGCATGAAGGCAAGAACAGGACCACGGGGCAGCTTTCTCAGAAAAGTAAAAAAAAATAGTATTTGGAGCTTCTGTAGGGTCGAGGTCAGTTCCAGGGCTCTGAGGGTCACACTCAAGCCTTGTTTTCAATGCAGCCGCTGTGGGTATGTTAGGACAGCTGAGGAGCTGAAGACCCCTATGGTCTTCTCTCTTGATGGAAGGAGGGGTCAGCTCCTCTGCATAGCAGTGCAGGTTCTTGTGGACAGCTGGGCCCAGAGTCCACCCTTGACATATTGCAAGGGACTCACACCTTTGACACACGAAGAATTCCCCGATGGGGCCGGCTTTAAATAAGCTCTCCAGGATTGCCACCTATCACTATTATCCCACCATTTGGTACACGAAAACAGCAGTTTCAAATGATGGCACCTGTACGAACCCTACCTGGGGGCATCAAATACAACAAGCAACTTCTCTTTCTTTCCACCTACCAGACCCCTACATGCTTGGAGGCCAAGAGAACTTCCACCCAAAATTCAGTGGAATCTTTTTTTTTTTCCCATGAAAACAGTCTCAGGAAGATCACGACCCTCCCCAGGATCCTCTCAGGTGAATGGCTTATTTGTAGGACAGCTCATCGGGGTGAGGGGTGAAAGGTCAAGCAGGCAAAGCTAAGGAACTGTTTAACCCACATGTTTACACCTGACCTTTAACCTCTTCCAGCACCACATCCTAACAGGATGAATCAGGTTTTACATTTATTTTTTAAAAAGTAATTAGGACAAAGACTACAAACAAAGGAATGGATCAATTGCTCATTGTTTCATTAATTTCTTTCTCCCCCTGCCCCCCACTCTATTTGCAATGGCCAATACCAGGCTTCCAAAGCTTTTTCAAGTTGCTTCCTGATTTGGGTGCCCTTCACATAAAAACCGTGGTTCTATTCAAAAGGAGTACTATGGATGAGCCAGAATTTAGAATTAATAGACAGCTTAGTTTAGTAACTATTGGAATGGGTTAGAGAGAAGCATCTAACTTCCCTTTTTTGGGCCTTGGTTACTGCTAGTTACTACTTTCTTTCCCCCCTGGGCCTTCCAGCCTGCTCATGGAAAAAGAAAAAAAAAGAACAAGAGAGAGAATTGGTAATCACCTGACTCATTGCACAATGCAAGCCCAGTTTCCCCTATACACAAGCCAAATACAGTTCAAACACCGCTCAGACACTTGAGAATCACACTCAGAAAACTAAACAGGGTCAACGGAACAGGCCAGCCACGGGGCCCCACACGGCTCCCCCGCCTGCCTACTCATCGGCGCCGACAGAGCCCATGTGGCAGCCAAGCCCTCCCTGCAGTAGCCTAGCGCCTTCCATGCTGACCACCTCTTACCCATGGGGCTCCAGAGCTGCTCCTTACCTCACACTAGTCCATGTCCCTTGAGACAGGAGCCCGGATCAACTCAACTCAATTTTATCCTGCTCTGTGTGAACACTGCACCCTTTTCATGCATGAACCACAGCCCTGGTCACAGTGATTGCGAGTTCACTTAGTTACCCCTGTCGTCACAGGCCCTGCACCAGCTCAGTCTCTTCTCTCCAAAGCAGCGGTTCTTAACCTGGACCCGCAGAGAGGATTAAAGATTCCATGAACTTGGGAGCAAGAACAAAACTTCATTTTTATTCTCACTGATCTTCAAGGGAATTTAGCATTTCCTTCAGTTATGAAGGTAGCCAACAAACCACAGCCGTTTCCTTATCACATTACACTTGGAGGTATCTTGAAATATTGTTCCTACTCATCACTTCTTTGAAGTCTGGTGGTTAATTGTCCACCTCTCAATTTTGCTATAGAATATGTAAATAAAGCAGCAATTTATTCATTTAAAAAGTTTTGATAACTGCATTTCAAAATGATTGCGCTCCCCTAGAATTCCAGGCCTCTTATTTTATGCATTGAAAAAATTATTCTGAGATGGAAGCCATAGTATAAAAAAGTACCTGCTACCTGCTCTGGAACTCTGGAACCAGTTAGTTCATTTACTGCCGGTTCATCTGTTCTCTCATCTTCCTTCATCTTTCCACTTGGTTCTAGCATGTTTAAATGTCCCTGGCCCTGCTAAGTTCCCCCATAGGCTCCTCAGTAGAGCTAAGTGAACCTTCCTGCCCCCTTCTCCCTTCTCAGTAATCAGCCACCACTTCAGCTCACAGGTGAAGTCCAGAATCTTCTCTGAGCTTAGCTAAAACTACTAAGTGCTTGCATAAATTTTCCTTGCATAGAGCCACACCCAAAGCATCCCTGACTCACCAAGCTCTAATATCACACAAACCTGAGTTGGGGAAGCTGAATTTCTTTCTCCAGGAATGGGCGAGCCCAAGATGATAAGGACAGGGCCAGCAACATGGGCAGGTCTGGCACACAGACAAATGTGAAAGCCAGCGAGAGCAGCAGAGCACCTCCTGGGGCCAAGGGTGTCTTGCTAAGCCAGAGCCGTCATCAAGAAGTAATTATCATCACCCTCCGCGATGTGTGGCCTGGTCTTGCTGTAAAACCCATCACCCAGCAGCTTGGGGTGACTAGCCCCGCGCCAAGAGGAACATGCAGAATGAGACACTTACTCAGAAAAAGGAAAAAAGATGCCACTCGTGGGATGAGTGCCATGTGGGCCAGAACGGACCTCTCCTGCTGGTGTCGCTGACTCTCGGCAGGCGCTGAGTAATGAACGCGGTGCCTTCGCTAGGAAGGTTAAGAGGAAGCAAACGTGTGGTTTGCAGCCCACTGAAAAACAGAGGTGGCTTGCAAAAAGCAAAACCGGTTGCATTATGTACTTATTTGCTAATCACTCACATTTGGGTGTAAAAGATCTACCTTCATGGGTCAATATATGCAAAGAGAACTAAGAAAAGCTGAGTTAAGTGTGCATCAATGGGTCATCATGAGGGGATTTTTAAGTAACCTGAATTTAAAAATCAGTGCAAAATGTTCTCTTCACCCTTGCCTCTCCTTCCGTCTTGCGAGAGAACAGACCGAACAAGGAGGGAGCGGACCCCCGGGGATGCGGGGCTGGGGGCACATGAGGTGGTGAGGATGGCTTCGGGAGTCAGCTGCCCGGGCTGGCATGCGGATTCTATTTTTAACAGATTCAATAGATCTGTGTGATCATAGGAAAGTTAATTAACCTATTGTAACCCCTATCTGTAAAATGGAGATACTAATAGCTTGCCCCGCCTGACATTGCCATGGGAGTTGAATGAACTCATTCACTTAAGCACTTAGGACAACGTCTGATACATGGTAGGATTCAATGACTATCAGCTGCTGTCATCACCGTCAATGAAGTGGATGTTCCTTGGCCCAGTGGGGGCCTGGACACCCAGGATGGCAGGGCGTGCCTACATGTGACAGCTGACATGAAACCCAGCTCACCTGAATGCTACTGTAGCTGCAGGACCACACAGGGGATGGGGACCGAGGACATCAGCGCCCTAGCTCAAGCCCAGATCTAGGTAGGACGGTAGCACCCCGTGAGCCTCAGGCTACAGTGACAGCAGACCCAGGTGCCCTTGTCAGGCCCCCTGCGGCAGGACTGCTCGGGGCGCGTGGCAGGCTCAGCATGCATGCGATGCCAAAGCCAAGTCTTCGTTCTCAGAAAACATCACTTGTTCAGATCATCACGGTGCAATACCGTGCACAGCAATTGATGTGGCCCCAAGAGGCCTTGGGGGAAGTTGGCGGAGGGGGGTGGGGGCAGGGAGGTCAGATGAGACTGGGAGGAAGAGCACCAGGTAGCTGGGGAGGAGGAGTCTGGCGTGTGCAATGGTGCGTCAGCCACCTTCTCCAGTCAGAGCAAGGGAAGTGGAGAAGGTTGCTGTAAATAAAGGCGGCCTGGGGGTGGATCCTAGTGGCCATCCGACACCCCAGACCCAAAGGCTGGTCTTTGACTCCATGGGAAAGAGGAGCAGGGGAGGGGTGTTTTGTTTTTTAAGCAGGAGGATGGGCTTTTTATTTATTTATTTATTTATTTATTTATTTTTAGATTTATTTTTATTTATTTATACAAACACTGGGTACAGTCAGAAGTGCGGGAGGGTGAGAGAATTCACCAGAGCCAGAGCGGGGAGCAGAGCAGGCAGAAGGACCGAAGGACACTGCTGAGGGGAGCAGCGGGCGGCAGGAGAGGTCTGCGCGCCATGTGGGACCCTCCTCCGGTGGCCGGGGAGCAGCCGGGGATCGAACCGGCGCTGCAGAGGCTGCGGGCAGCTTTGCAACCCAGCGCTCAACCGCTGCGCCATCGGGGAGGCCCAGGATGGGCTTTTTAGATTGGATTTTCTTTTTAAAGAAATTCCATGTGTGGATGGCTAACCGCTTGCAAGTTGAGGGAGAGAGACAAGGGTAGAAGCAGGAAGGCCAGTGACAAGACTTTGGCAGTTTTCTGTATGAGCAACAAGGAGGGCCTGCTTTAGGGCGTTAACTCAGACAAGGAAAGACAGAGGAAGGGGTCACCGAGGACTCAGAGAGCCCCCATCTGGGAAGCACCTACCAGGTGTTAGGGATGCAGTTGGGCTACAAGCGTCGCCTCTGACCTTAGGACATTCTGTTTGCGATGGTGAAGAGGTGGCGGCGAGTAGGACAGACGAGCCGACACACGAGGTAAATTAGGGGAGCTCTCCTGGAGAAATGCAAGTAAAGAGACACTTGGAGGAGGGGGGCAGAAGGTCTAATTTGAGAATGGGAAATCAGTCGATTCTTTAGGAACAAGGAGGCATTTTAAATAATACTAATTTCTTAACCGGAATGAAAGTAGTACAGGGTAACATTTGACAAACTCAGGTCTGGAGCCTCTAACTCTGACCCTTTTAATCATTTTATTTTTATTTATTTATATATTTTTCTTTCTTTGTTTTATTGATTATCAATGACATCTAATCACTCGCCCCCAATGTCAGTCAACCTCCAAAGATTAATGAGTGAAAGGCCCTGCACTTCCCTTTTCAAGGAACTGGGCAAGACTGGGAGGGGATAAAAAGGCCACAGGCCCGCCCCCACCAGGAATTTGGGTTCTAGTTTAATAAACAACTATAGATAAGAAGCAGGAGCCCCGTTAGGCAGCACATGTTAGGGATCCGATTTATGGCTCAGGCAAGAAATAACCTACGAGTTAATAGACTGGAGCGGCCACCGTGGGCATAGGGCAGCCATCAGTCATTCCGAAAAGACCGGTTTTAAATATGTCCTTGCAGATCTGGAATGATTCCAACAAGCAGAGAAGAGAGCGAAGGACACTCCGAGCAGGGAGGGATGACAGGTACGAAGGGACAGAGACAAGGATGTGCAGGCTGCATTTAGGGGGCAATTAAGGGGCGGTTTGCCTAGAACGGACATTTCAAAACCACCTCTCCAGAAGGATGACTCTGACACCTGTGAGACTTCAAACACAGGTCCTTGCTCACCATTTCAATTGGAGAAGTCACATGTCACCCCCAGGTGCCAACATTTTAGGCCAATGCACTGTATCCATTAGTTATGAGTGTGTAGCCAGCAACCACAAAACGTGGCAGCTTTTAGCATTTGTTTTTGTTTCTATGTCTATGACCCATTAGGTGAGTCTGGTGAAATGGGTGGGTTTGCTGGCTCAGCTGGGGTCAGCTGGGCTAGGAGGGCCTTGCTTTGAATGCCTCTGCTGTCCTCCATGTGTCTCTCCCATCCCCTAGCAGGCTAACCCCCACACGTTGCCATGGTGACATCAGGGCTTCCAAAGAACCCATCGAAACACACAGCACTTTTTAAAGCTTCTATTTGCATCATGACTGCCAACATCCCAAAGGCCCAAGCAAATCCATGGCCAACTCCTAATGCGAGAGACGGGTTAACAGACCCCCACCTCTTTGGGGAGGGCAATTGCAAAGTGTGTGGCAAAAAGAGCAGTCAGGACACTGATGCCATCAATTTGTCATGTGCAGTGAAAACAGAATTATTTAGAATTAAGCACTGACTGCAGAGAAAAAACGATCACTGCTGGCAGGACGAGTCCCCTGTATTTATGAAATACACACAACCAAATAATTGCTGTGCAACTTCTCATTCCCAGCTGTTGCCAATTTTTTTTTTTTTTTTGCTTTTTCCATTTTAGTGGCTCCTTTTCTGCCAGAATTTAGCATTGACAGGTTGATGTCACTTCTTTTCTGGAGGGAAAAAAGCTTTTTGTTGTCAAGGGAAAAAAAAAAAGATGAAAAAAATGGAGCCAGGGAGAAAGAATTATCCTACTACCTTGGGAATCGCTGCCTTGCAGTTGTGTTGGTTGAAAGGAATGTGGAAGAGTAGTTCCTGATTCTGGTGCAGAGTGCCAGTGCTGGACAAAGCACACAGGAATATACTAAAGAGACAGTTCTGTTCCAGTTCTTGGAAGATTAATGAAAACAAATATTTTTTTTTTGAGGTTTGACATGCTCAAATATCAATTCCACAGAATCCTGGAAATGACAGCTGTTGTGGTCTCTTCTCCTAAGCATTCAGGCCAAGAAATATTTAAACAGGGACCTTCTATTTAACAGGCGGTGTGGGGCATTTCCATATATGCATCTGTATGGAATCACGTCAGTATGAGATCGCTATTACCAACCCCACTTTTACAGATGAGAAAGAGCAGAGGTTCAGAGAAATCAACCGACCCATCCAAGACTGAATTGTCTGATCAGGATGTGGCAGCCCACCTAGGCTGTCCGTTGCGGGTCCAGTGGACTCTTTCGGACACATTCTGGCTCACTGCTTCTGATTGTCAGAAGGTAGATTGTGTGAGCTAATGAGTGACTGGGGGCCGGACAAGAAAGACCCCCAGGGGTCAGCAGAAAATTGATTCTCGTGCCCCTTCCCCTCCCTACTTGAGTTCTTACAATTTTAGTCAAATTGAGGGTCACTCCACAGGTGTGGGCCTCGTCCAGGTGTAGGAAGCCCTGCAGCTGAGCCTCACGCCTATGTGTGTGGACCCCCAGGTCCTGAGTGAACCCTATGCCTGGCCCAGTTGGAGGGTGATGCCCAGGTGTCAGTTCCCAACTCCTTTGGCTCTAACTTCCCACTGGCCCACCTCTCCAGGGCCGACAATGAGCTGACCAAGGCTGAAGATCTCTTCCAAGTGGGTGATGACTCCCTCCACTTGTGGGAAAACCCTGACCTAGATATTCACGGGCAGAGCAAAGGCCAGGGCCTGGGGTGGGCTGGGTCAGGCGGGAGATGGGGAAGAGGAGATGGTAGCAGAAGGGGCCACAGTTGCGACTCCATCTATTTCCAAATCCTCCTTTGGGAAAGGTTAGTCCTTAAATTTCCTATCAGGGATTAAATGACAATAAGCTCTGATGATGGACAAAGAAAGGAAAAGGGCTGACTAGATCCCAAAAAGAGGGAGCATGGCCAGGAGGGGGCAGGATGCTCTCGACTGGGCTTTGGTCCTACCACCCACTTAGATCGGGGTACAGGCACTGCTCACGCGGTCCACTGAGCTCGGGGGGCTCCTTCCCCGAGCTGGTCACCTTTTTACGCTCCTTTCAAACCACTTCAACTTCCTCTTCTCTTCAGACTTCTTGTTTCCCTGTGTTCTGTATTCTGTGATGCTGTAACTATATTCTGTGATAGCTGTAATTGGCTACCCGTCAGCCCACTGCTGTCTGACTGAGCTTCTCCTGAATGTCCAGGTCACAACAGTGGACACTACCCAGTTCCCCCCCGACTTGGTCTTTCTGAGGCACCAGGTATGACCGGCCATTGACAAACTAGCTTGGAATTCTTTCCTTTCTTCTCTGACGCCACTCTTTGCCCGCAATTCCCTCAGCCCTTGGGAAGTTTCTTCTCCCAAGATCCTTTTCTCTACCCAGCCTCCCCCACCCTAGTCCTATTGTGGTCTTCACCACAAGCAAGACTGGACACTCTCATCCCCTGTCTGGTTACTGACAATCACTAATGTAGCTCCAACCCCAACTTCCCCCAAAGCTCCAGACCATCTAGTTGGAGTTGAAAATTTCCACTTGAAGATCCCACAAGAAGCACAAACTTGAGTTGAAGCTGAAATAATTGCTTTCTCTTTCACTGCTATTGCCCATTGTGGTTGAAAGGCCCAATAGCCACCCAGACACACCATATTCCATATCCCCTTCCAAAGTCCTGTCAGTTTTCCTGGAATCTTTCATGAGTTCCTTCTATCTGCTGCCATCTCCCCCAGCCGTGCCCCCACAACCCCTACTGCCTGAGCCATCTAAAATACAAATATATCTCCAGATGAACATTTCTCAGTGACTCCCCAAATATTTCTGGAGATTCAAGGCCAAACTCCACTTGACCTTTCTGGCCCTTGGGATCATTGTCACCCCTCAGACACAAAACTGCTTGTCTTTTTCTCCACACATTCCTTCTTCCTTTGCAAATGCGATCTATCCTTCTGCCAGAAGCTGCCTCACCCCTACCTGGTAAATGTCTATTCATTTATAAATGTGTAAGGCCAGGTTTGTACCTTCTGTGTGAAACTTCTTACATCTCAGAGTTTACCTCTGTGCTATGTCAGTGAAGCCCTATAATTTAATTTATTACCTGGTAATAAACTGAATTCTTGATGTAGCTCCTCCTACAACACCACAAATTTCACAAAGCAGGGTCCAGTTCTTACCCATCTTTCTATTTATTTAACAAACATTTACTGAATGCCTGAAATATTCAGGCATATGGCTGGTGTTTAGATTTAGGACATGTATAGACTTTGGAGAGAGAAAAATCTGGTTCAAATGGTGAGGAAATTAACTTCATTTCTTTAAGTCCCAAATTTCTCATCTGTAAGAATGGGGACAAAGAACAGTGGAAACTTGATTATAGGACACAATTTCAGCTATTAGCTAATCAGTTAACAGTGTCAGGTAAATTTGAGAATCATGAAAGTACACCTATGTGTCTTAGAGAGTTTACTTTTGACGACCACGCATACATATGATGATTCATCAACCTCCTGACACAGACCCAGTTCTTCCTCACTGCGTTTGGATCTAGTGCCTGGAGTTTGTATCATTTTCTTGCGTAAACCAAAATGACAATGTCTTTTCTACAACTTCCCAGTTTGATTTCTTTAAAATGGAGTAGGAGTCTCCCTGGTGGTGCAGGAATTCAAAACACAGCGCTATGAAGCTATCGGCAGCCACTGTGACATGAGTTCGATCCCCGGCCAGGGAGCTGACTCACAAGGCGCAGCAGACCTCTCCTGTCTCACTTGCTGCTCCCCTTAGCAGTGTATTTCAGTATATCCACCTGTTCTGTTCACCACTCTATCTCTGGTGAATCCTCTCACCCCCCCATACCTCTGGCCTGTACCTCAGTTACTGTACGCGTAAATAAATAAATCTTTAAAATGGAGTAAAAAATTTTAAAACATTTGTGAAGCCAACAGAGGATAACCTCTATCCACATTTTTGTGATTTAACCTTTTTAATCTTTTACAACTGCTTTGCCCAGACCAAAATTGGTAATTTTTTTTTTTAAATAGCAATTTGCCTCTGTTGACTTTTTCCAGAGAATCCATCTCACTTTTATCTTTCTTTAGCATTCATAGTTCATTGCTTTACATTCTATTCCATGACCTTATGTAATCATGGTGGCCAGGACTGATAGCACCAATAGGTAGGAGATTACATACTTGGGTGATCACTTGCCCAGATGGAGCTGGGGCATCCTGGTGCACCTGAGCAGTCTATAAGTCTCAAGTGGCAAGTGTCAAAATCTTGTCATTTTATTTTCTGGTTTCTGATAAGTTGACATCTAGGGTCTTGCAGATCCTGGAGATGATGCCCCTTTAAGGGCTGGCTGGTTTCTACAAACAGGACATGTGACAAGCCCACCGATCCTCACCCACCCTGAGCCCACCAGCTCCTCCATCGGACTCACGCACTCAGGATCCCCATCCCATGCTCTAATCAGCCCAGGATGACCTGTTAGATCACTGGGGACAACTTCTATGTCCAAAAGCCTGTTGAAATTATCCAAACCAGTCAATCCGAATGTGTTTGCCCTGACCTGCTCAGTGCTTCTTGTGAAAACCAGAATAAAGTTTGTTGCCCATGTTTCTACTGCATTCCCTCTGCCTCCTGATGGACACAGGGACTCTCCTGCATGGCCCCTTCCCAGGGTGTGGGTGCCCCCCACCCCAGGGATCTGTGTAACAGTCATCTTCTGACCAGCTGGCCAGCCACAGCTAAATAATCAAAATTTCCGTTTTAAAGGTGCGCCAACCACATGGTCTGTGTGTCAAGGAAACGGGTAGTTATTATTTGGAAGATCTAGTTAAAGGGAATATGGGAAGGGAGCTTCTGCTGTCATCACCTCGGGGTGACCTGAGGCAATTGTCCTATGCATTGTAAGAGTCCAGCGTGAGCTGTGGTCACAGTCAGGCATGGGGCCACACAGTGAGTGGCCTCCACTTCGTGCACTTTCAGAGCCTGTCGGGGGAGCCCAACCAAGCCTGGAGGGGCAGAAAAGGCTCCCTGGGACCTGAGGGAGAAGTAAGAGTTAGCAGGTAGAAAGAAGTTTCTAGGCAAGCAAACATGTGCAAGTTAGTGGCAGGTTCTCTGCATAGCACAATGCCTGGGCACACAGCAAGAGTGCCAGCCAGTTTCTGTTATGTTTTTCATTTAAACTGAGGCATGACCAGGTTCCATGATAGGCAGAGGGTTGCTAAAGGTCAGCTTTGATGGGGTCAGCATTTGGGTGCGTGCAGAACCCTCCTGGTTCATTGGGAAGCTGCAAGGACGGGCCAGCTCCCAAGGAAGAGCAGCAACTGTGCATCTATAAACAGCAGGCATTTTTGGTGCCCTCTGTGGCCCCAATCTTGGGACCCAGCCCCAGGCCCTGAAGATCCACAGCTGTAAGGGGTCCCTGCCCAGGACTCAGGAGAGCCAGCCAAGGACACAGGTGCTGCAGGGGCCAGCAGGGAGCTGGGGGGCCCTCACCAGCGGTCCGGGAAAGAAGGGTGGCTCCTACTATGGGGGCTGGTCCTTGAGTTTGGCTCGCACTGGGTCATGAGTCAGAAAGGCCATTCTGTTCCAGTCGCAACATGGTCACAGGACTTTGGTGTGTGTTTCCTCATCCGCAGAGAGGAACCACCCTGGACTTCTCTGTTTCCTGACAGGAGACCTAGAAGGTCATGAGAATTCACCAAAAGACCAGAGGACCTTCCATCAGCAACAGGATCCTCGCCCTTACCCTGTAGCTTGGTGGGAATCTCAATATCGATGCTGATAAATCCGTCTCATTTATCTTTAATGAAAATCTATAACACTTTCCTAGAAGTCAGAGATCAGAAGGTGCTTTCATCGCAAGTGGAATCCAGCCACCAGCTCTCGTGCAGTCAAGACAGAAGGAGAACAGAGGCCAACACCAAGTTCCTCACACAACTTCAATTTAAATTAAACTTCCTTTAATGAAATAAAAAACAAATGGTGCATTGCATAATACTTGTGGTCACAGTATAAAACAATACAATTAGTTCATATAACATTGGATATGGACAAAAATACACAAGACCCTTTCTTTGTCTACGTAAAATTCGGCAGATCCTTATGCGCCACGCTAAAAAAGAAACAAAGTCAACTTTTTTCTCCTAATGATCTGCACACAATACTTCTCACTGAGAATTTGGTCGAACAGTGGAGGAGAACTTACCCAAATCCCAGTTCCCTTCTTCCTCTGTTGTCATCAGTGAAGCTAAATTAAAAAAGTTTTCTGAAAGTAGCAAGTTGTGTAGTATTGCTTATTATTCCTGCCAAAAAGGCTCAGTCTTTGGCTCACAGATGTCAGTGACAAAATCAAGGCTGCAGGCAGTTGTAAAGCAAGAAGCAAGAGCCACTGGGGAAAAGAGAGGAGGGTCTGGAGGGGCCTCCTTTACTGGGGTCACAGGGAAAGTCATGGGGTGGTGGGAGGGGTGGGCATACAAATAAATAAATTTCCAAGTTAGGATTGAAATCCAGTTGGTGAGTCAGAGTTCCACCGTCCCATGAAAAAATCTGAAAAGTTGTCCAAAAGTCAAGAGTTTGCATTTTTTTTATTAGAAAAAAAAAGTGAAAAGTGTATGTAAACATTGTAAAGTAAACAATTGAATTTCGAGGCTTCTATCTGAACGAAGCTGAGGCTCTTTTCTGGGGATGCTTTTATGATTAGAAATAAAACCCAAATTTTTTTTATAAAGTTTCTTTTAGTTCAGAAGTGCAATTTCATCTGAGAATCGTAGCTGGTCTTTCTCTCATTCACACCAGTGATCCTGGCAGGAACCTCTTCCAAAGAGCACTTTGTGGGAGCCCTATTTGGTACAACAAAAGTGTCTCACACTTTCCAAAGACACACGGGCCAGGCAGGTGTACGTCATGGAGGGAGGTTGTAGGTCCACTGCCCTGGGATGTCCGCCCCCTTCCTACAGCCGTGGGCGGACTTGCCGTGCGGCCAGCTCCACAGACAGAGGATAGGGTTGGGGTCAAAGCCACAACTCCAGCCTTGACCTGCAACAGCAGCCTGCAGGACAAGGTGGTGTGTGAGCACGCAGCACTGGCCACCACTGAGCATGTGGTGTGACCCATCGTGGTTTTACACACCCCTGGGCCTCAGGGTCATGTCCGAAGCTAACTCTCCTATCCTCCAACTAAGAAAGGGCCGAGGACAGCCTCCATCTTTTCGGGGTGTGAAACTGCAAGTGTTCAAGGGCACTGGCTGTTACTAACACAGCACATTTTCCCATGTTTGGAAAAGGGTTCCTTTTTGTACAGTCTCTTTCATTCCTGTTTGTACCAGCAGCCATGACCCACCTGCTCTGAAACAGCACAGGAAATCACCTGCAGAAAACACCCAAATCCAGTGCTCTCAAGGTGGTGACCGGCTGCCTGCCCCCCACCCACACTGGGGGGCTGGGACATGGGAGCCAGCGCCAGCAGCCTAGAATCTGTCTTCTCTCCAGGAGACAGAAACCACAGGGGAGAGTCACAGCGATGAGCCCCCGGGCTGAGGCGTGCAGAGCTGAACGGGACAGGGAGGGAGGGGGCGGCGAGCAGGCCGGACGTGGCTCTGCTCGTGACAAAGAGCTGCACGTGGATGGCCATCGCTTTGTATTACTTTATTGCTCAAAACAAGTGAATCTGAATCTTTTCTCCTTTCTGGAAGACTGAGCAGTGTCAGATCCTTCAGGGCCGGGATAGAAGCACCGGGGATGCGGGGGCTGGGGGGGTTGTCACGAGACAGGAGTGAGCCTTGGAAGCCCTGGGAAGCCGCCCAAAGGCCGGTGCTCAGCCCTGGGGGAGGCTCCAGGGAGGGTGAAGAGTTCTTTGGGTCTCTGTCCTGGTCCCGGTGGGAGCCATTGAGCAGACAGCCTGCTCCCTGATCTACTTTGTAGGCTGTTCACGTGGCTATAAATTGCTGGGTTTCCTTCATGTTCCTAACAGGAAAGCGAACGCACCACAAAGTACACCCTCTCTCACCAGCCCCCTGGAGGGGATCTTAAAAAGACTTGAAGGACTGAAAAGGTCATGGAAAATGCATGGTTCTTCTAGGCAATTTCTGATTCTGTGAAGTCAGTCTTGCAAGCAGCAATCTGCCTTCACGTTAAGGAACCCAAGAAGCCCATGAGGGACGTGGGGTATCTGTGGGCCCCTTGGTGGCCCTGTGGTAGCCAAGGCCTTTTCTCCTGCAAAGGGCAGGCAGGAGGGATGGAGGCAGCCTCGTTCACCTGACACACGGGGCACCACTGACCGGTTCGGCACGGGCTGGGGACGGGGACGCACGGGACCCCCGAGGCAGCCGGGCACACAAGCCCTGGACTGAGCTTCATCCCTTTCCTGTCCCCAACCTCCTCTTCCTGCAGGCCACTGGCCGCCCTGGACAGAGGTGGCTGTGTATTTTTCTTCATATTCATTCTTAAGGCTAAGGTGGCAAGATAAGGTGCTCGGTGGAGAGCAAGTTCTAGATTCCAGGGCTGCCATTTCAGCACTCTCACATAAAGCAAGTACGAAAGAAATGGAAGGGGGCAGAGAAGCAAAAAAAAGAAAAGCATTTGGGCTCAAGAAGAAGTTACATACTGCAAGTTTAGATCTCAAATGTCGTCTAAACCCCTGAAAATAGGGGGTAGGGTAGGGCCGTGGAAGCCACAGTCAGCTCTCATCCAGGCCTGGGTCATCTCACGCCGGGGCGGAGGCCACGCCAGCCGCTGCCCTCCATGAGCCTCCCGCTCGGAAGCCGGCTCTGGGGCGGCTGGTCCATCCTCACCCTAGACCAAGAACTCCGAATGCCATCGCCCCCTCCTCACTGCAACCCCTCGAAACGAAAGATAGAAACACACACACGCCAGAGGATCTATAAACCAGTAGGAGAAAAAAATTAGACAAAGGTTAACCATTAAAAAGCCGCAGTTGGGAGAACACACACTCGATTGTTCGATCAGAAAGTGCCGTGGGGAGAAGAGCCGTGTGCCAGGCAGCGCCCCCGCGCTCAGAACTTGACATGCAGAGGGGGGCGCGGCCACGTCCCACCTGAGATTAGAGAGGACGGGGTCAGGCGCAACACACGTTGCGTTCAAGGTCACTGTCCTCTCCTCGCCCACGCTGCTCCCGGACCGGCCCTCCATCGCGATCCCAGCTCTGGGTCCGGCTAGTCCATCTCCATGGACATGAGGCGGCGGCGCTCACGCCGAGTCTCCTGGACTTCCTTCTTGCAGCACCAGTGGGAGCTGCAGTACCCGATGAGGCAGGACAGGAGCCCGATGATGGTAGACAGGCCCACGCCGATCAGCAGGGGGTACTTGAAAGCGTTCAGCACTGGGAGGCAGAGGTCAAAGGGAAGCTGGTTAGTGATAAAGAGAAGACCACAATCCCCATCCCCTTGGACTTGTATGTAGCACCTAGCACTGTCTCGGATGCAGCACCTAGCACCGCCTCATACATAGCACCTAGCACCATCTAGGATGCAGCACCTAGCACCGCCTCATACATAGCACCTAGCACCGCCTCGTACGTAGCACCTAGCACGTCTAGGATGCAGCACCTAGCACAGTGTGCTGAAAACATAATAGCAGCTCTGTCATATCTGTCCAAAAATGAGCAAATGTCTCCGCACCCAGCTCTGTGGTGGTGGCGGGGAACAGAAAAAAGCTCTCATTCCATGTCCTTGAATGTCAACTTGCTTTTTAGGGTTTTGGCAGGAGATTGATTTTTAAAAGTCAGTATAAGGGCACCACACATTCAGTGGCAGATGCAGCCTTAAAAAAAAAAAAAAAAAAAAACCAAAACTGTGCATAAATCAATTCTATGCATCAAATAGCTGAAGTGTACTGGGGAGCTATTTTAAGCAACACTATAGTAAATTATCTAGCAAAGTGAATAATCACTCCCTTAACTTGTTTGTTAAATCTGGGTGTTCATATGGAATCACTTCACGCAAGGAATTTCTAAGATGCAAATATGGTCTAGGTGACTAAGTTTCAGGAATGCACAAACGTGTCCCTACCCCACAAGCCAAAGCCCACGTTGCTTCCCCACAAGCACCGACACCCTGGGGTGAACGCTGGTCCAGTGGTGGGTGCCGGACACGTCCCAGGCTTTAATTTCCTAACACGCACGAGAGTATTGCCCCATCTTCCCAGGGAGGAAGTAAAGGATCAGAACAACTAAGTCAAGTAAGGAAGTTGGGGTGTCAATTCCAGTCTCCCCCAAGCTGACATATCACTAGGGAAACACCCTCAAAGGCTCTGACTAACCTCAGAGGCACCTGGACTTCCCTTCTCTCCATGCAGTTTTTTGATTAATGTTTACACTGAAGCTTTTTGTGGAGAAGACACGTTTCTCCTCAACTAGGAGGAACATCCCCGTTCCTGGGGTGCTCAGGGAACAAAGGGGTGGGAGGGGGCCCTCTGACCACCGAGTTAGGCTGACCCTGGTGGTCAGCATGGGCTAGCAAGGCCAGGAGCTCCCTCTCCATGTCAGAGTTCTGTGTAGAACCCCTCTGTGCTAGGCTCATGGGGAGCCCCCTGCCTTTTCTAAGAAGCAAAGCCAACAGGAAGACAAGATCAGCAGGACCCCTCCTGCCCCCCCACCCCAGCCTGTCAGGGACCAGACCCCATGCAATGTCCTCTCGGCCTCGGCTGGGCACAACCACGCCAGGGCACACAGAGTGGGCTGGTCCAGAATTTCCAGAGAGGTAAATCATTGCAAATCCTGCCATGAGCCTTAAAGGATCCTTTCCTGATGGAGCCTCCAGCACGTGACACCAGAGCTGGGCACACAGCGAGGGTGGCCGATGCCCTTCCCGGCACAGGCCTGCCAGGGCAGAGAGCAAGCAGGGTTTGCCGTGGCGCGTTCCAAATGAGGGCACCGAGGGAGAGGCTCCCCAGACACCGGGAGAAATGCTTACCATCCATCTTCACAGTAATAAAGATGGGCCTGGAGTGGATCTCGGCCTCCTTCTGCCAGGAACCTGTTGGGGACTTCACCCACGGAGTCACGGAACAGTAGTAGTTGCCAAAGTCCTGGTCCTCGGAGCTGTGCACACGCAGCAGGAACTCGAGGACGCTCACGCGCTCCAGGCTAAGGTCGCTCTTCCAGTCCCTCTGGGCGGTGCTCACGATGCCCTTCTGATCCAGGGAAGACAGGAGCACAGGCGCCTTGTCCAGGCCGAAGGAGTGCACCGCAAACCAGGACACGTCAAAGGCCATGTCGTCTGCGGGCGAGCAACCAGAAGCCGGGTCAGCGCACACAAGACAGGCACACGCGGCCGGAATGCATGGAACTTCACTCCGACCGCACGGCACAGGTACCCTGGGTCCCATGGGCTCCCCACAACCACCCTACAAGAGGTGCCATCACACCCCCCTCTTTACAGCAGCACGAAACACCTTGTTCGAGGTCACATGGCCAGGAGGGAGCAGAGTGTGGTGGCTTAACACTGGGAGTCCAAGGGCAGAGAGGATTCTGGGGCTGGATTCTTAACCATGCCGCACCCCCAGCTATAGCACACAGGCAGATGTGTCAGAGCCAAAACATCTCCCCCAGGACACAGGACTTGACACTGGTGCGTTGGGGACACAGCACCTTCTGTCTCCCAAAGAAAGCAGGTCCTTGGTCATCTCAGTAGACAGACCTGGGAAGCCAAACAGCGAAATGCACACAACTGGGAGTCATAAACATATTGTTTGCGGCTGTTATTTCTGCCCCCTGCAGAAAGGTTTCCGTTCAGAACAAGAGGGAAAAAACGTCAAGCTGAGAAAACTGGATGCAGTTAACAGTCCCAGAGAGTGAGGCGGCTGCCTCGAGAGGGACTCTGCAAAACCCAGGTCCAATAAACGAATAAGGGCACAAAAGAAGAAGACACAGGGGTGGGGTCCCCAGAATGTGGACACAGGGTGCACATCACTGGCGCTGCCCACTGACACCGGCTGTGTCTGGTCTGAGACCCTGCCGGCAGGCCAGAGAGCACATGGGGTCACCCGCAGGGCGTCACCTTGAAGTCGCCTGGCGAGGCCTTCTAGATGTAACACTTGCTCATTCAATAAAAAGATACTGAACCTCAGAAAGCACTGGATAAGGTAAATGCATTCAGATGCTTCCTATCAAAGAAAGATGCACGCAAAACTAAAGCAAGGATTTCTGTAAAATGATCCAATTGGTAATTCCTTTTCAACTCACTCTAAAATTACCAGTGGCCACAGGCGAATCTCACCCTGCCCCACGTGATGACAGGACTCTAATCTGACGCTCAAAATATCTTCTTTCCTCCCCAATGACCCACTGAGGCACTTGAGCGTAAAATCTGCTTGTTCCCAGCATGCAGGTCAACTCTCACCAAGTACACCAGCCCCCTGGGGGCAGAGGGAGTGCCGCTGGCATCCTCGCTCCCTCACTGTGGTGCTGTTGCCTGCAGGTGCCGGGTAGTAAACTGAGGACAAAGTCACAAGTGTCCCAGTTACCTGTGCCCAGATGCAAACCTATCCCGCCAAGCCATACAGGGTGGTGGCCAGGCTGCCCGGGCTAGAGCCCTGAAGCCAGCACTTGCTAATCGCATGACTTAAGTTTATGGGTGGGGATGTCATTACTAGGCAGGGTCCTAAAAACAATCGAGGAGATGACTATGGCTATGTTTTTGGAGAGTCAGAAGTTACACTCGGATCTCTATGTGGGGGTACTGCCGGTAGCCGGCTTTTATTGAGCATATACTATATTCCAGGTGCTGTTCTCGGCACTTTGTAAGATAACTAATTCCACCATGGGTGCCATTGTCACGCTGTTGTCATTTCAAAACTGTTTTTAGGACCCTGCCTGGATGCCAAAATCCTGGGCGCTCAGCAACTCTATCTGCAGATTCCTCAGCCAACATCAGAGTTGGTTGAATCTGTGAACACAGAGTCTGTGGATAGGGAAACATCTGCATATAAATGGACCAGCACAGTTCAAACCCAGGTCGCTCAAGGGCCGAGGTAGATGTGGCTAACGGGATGGGAGTCAATGCCTGTAGTATACACACCGGTGTCCCACACAGACCGGTCGCTGTGCAGTTGCTGGCTGCAGAGACCCCCACCTGCACCTTCCCCAGGAGACTGGTCTCAGCTGCAAGCAGCCACCTCCTGGAGATGCATTCGGATGTTAAGAAACAGCTGGAGATTGACTAGTTGGGGGGATGTAAGGGCCCAGACCTTTACCTTCAGGCAGCCACACTCTGGGGTACCATTGAGCTGCAGAGCTCCCTGAGGGGAGTTACGACTTGAATTTAATTCACATCTCTGCCTGCCTTCTTTCCCTACTCCACCTCGAGTCCTCGCTCCCTCAGTTTTCTCCCGAGAGCACATCCTCAACTAATCACGTGCATGCTCGCCTCAGGCTCGGCTGCAGAGAACCCGACTTCTGCCTCTCCAGGGCCGTGATCAGGCCCAGCCCTCTGCGCCCTGGGCCCAGCACCTCCTCCACCTCGCCAACATGGCCCCTTCCAGAACAGAACCCCTCCACTGCCCCTAGCCTGCATAAGGAAAAACTAAATTATAACTTGTGTTTAATTATTCAGAATCTTCCACCCACACAGTCCAAGAGTGCAAAGTTCTGGAAAATTGTGATCTGCAGGATAACAGCTGCCTAGAGCTTCAGCAGTTACCCTGGAGGAAAGGACCTGTAGGTGAAGGGCACAACTGGTGATCCATTAACTCTCTGTCAGAGCATTGCAACGCTTTACTCTGATGGATCATAAATGAGGGTAAAACTGGTATCAGTGATTTCATACATTTGCAAGCCTTTCCCTCCCTTTCCCTGGGAGTCTCTTCTACTTTTACCTTCACGTCACTCCTGAAGCCTGCCCTGGGCTCCCTGTTTTCCTGCACCTCAGGAACAGCAGCGGCAGCTCGCCTGAATCCTCCCCTACCCCCAGAGAACAGAGCTAACCACGCCACTGGTTCGGTTCAGCTTCTTCAATCTCCTTTCCTCTGTCAACAGACTCTTCTCCTTTTCCCACCTAAGCTCAAGTATGTTCAGGTTCTGAGGAGCCCAATTCCTGGCTGGAGCCACTAGTCCACAGGTCACTACACCAGCCCGCAGGCCAGCTCCGGCCACCAGCTTCCCGGCAACTCCGCGGAGCCCCTTAGACAGCTGCTGCAGTGACCACAGAGCGAAACATCATCCCACCTGATCCTTGATGCAAAATGTTTGCTGGACTTGAGCTAGGGTCCCCTGATGCACCCCCTGGAGGGCCTGCAGAAGCCAGCCCCAGGCAGGCTGCCCGGGCCTCGGCTCCTCCACTCCGCCAGACACAGGCCCAGCTCAGGGCCTCACGCTAGCTTCGCTGCAGCTGCCCTGCCGTGGCTTATCATCTGCCCTTTAATTGCCGCCCCCAGTGTCCACCCCAGGTCCCAGAGTCACAGAATTCTGTGAATCCTGTACAATTCCGCTTTTTTAAAACGTACAAATGTGTGAGATTCTGGCTCCATTTGTGACAGGGGTGGGGGTGCGGAGCAGGACAGAGACACAAGGTCAAGCGCAGAGAGAAGACGCCACAGACAGCGCGTCCAGCTCCCCAAGGGCCCCTGGGGGAAGGAGGAGGTGGGCACAATGCGGCTCAGCAACAGAGGCCCCTGGGCGCCCTGAATGTTCCTCCAAACCCTGAGGGCCTAAGAGCACCACAGGTAGAACAGGTCACCGAGGGGCCCAGCAGAGGATGCTCAAGGCTGATGCCCCACGACTTCAGGTGTCTCGCGGGGGCCGCTTATATTTTCGGCACAGAAAGATTTACAAAGGTTTCCTAGCAACTTAACATACGCCAAGCACCTGGCCGCTTGCATCTCACTCGGTCTGCTCCATCCTGCACAGAGCGGCTAACTGTTCTCTGCCAGCACGTTACGTGGCGTTTCTTCTGTCTTCTTAACTAGGTTGCAGACTGTGAGGGCAGATTTGTGCACTCTGCTCCCTCCTCTAGTTCCAGCATCTACAGCAGCATCTGCACATAGGAGGAGCTCAATGAAGTGCCGATGAACCCATGAATGAAAGGCAGAAGGAGGGAGGCTCAGCCAGTGCATTTCAAAACAGCTTGAATCACTCCCAGAAGGGTCCCCCAGCTCACCTCGACAACTCAGACTCCAAAGTCTGGCTGTGTTTCCACATCACCTACAGGCAGCTGCACCCATGCCACAAGTGTTTATTAAACACCTACTAAGTGCAAATCACTACACCGGGCAGGTGGGGGACAGGCAGGCACCCGGACCCCTGATCTCCACTCGTGTCAAGCTCGTGTCAAGCAGTGGGGGAGAAACACTCCCAGAAGCAACGTGGGGAAGGAGGAAGGATGGAGAGAGGTACCTGGGTCCAGCGCTGCTCCTTCGACAGAGATGATGCAGAACAACTTGATGAGCTCCCCCCGCACGACGGACGGCGTGTCTGAGTGCACGGAGGCATTGAACACGGGGCCTGGAAAACAGCGAGTGTCCGTGAGTCTCCTTTTCACTTTTGTTTAGATTCTGTTCTTGGTTCCTTTTTTTTTTTAAGATTTATTTACGCATAATAGAACTGGGGTGTAGGCCAGAAGTGTGGGGGGTTAAGGGGATTCACCAGAGACAGAGTGGGGAGCAGAACAAGCAGATCTACTAAAATACACTGTTGAGGGGAGCAGTGGGGAGACAGGCGAGGTCTGCTGCACCATATGGGTCAGCTCCCTGGCCAGGGATCGAACTCAGGCCATTGCAACTCAGGCCGTCATGGTGATAGTGCTGTGACTTAACCCCTAGGCCACCAGGGAGGCCCTCTTGGTCCCTTTCTAACGGGCGTCTACATGTGGCCGCCTTTCCTTGGAACTGAGCTAAAAACCGACCGAAAAGGTGTTCTAAGCTGCTTCTCTTCTACTCAAGACATGTGCATTGGGCACATCTGAATGGGCTTCATCTGAAGATTACAACCAAGAAAACATTCCTAAAGAGTTAATTTTGCTTCTGGCTTTTTCTAGACCTCTTCTCTGATGGCAACTAACAGTCTCATGTGAAGGCCAGCCCCGGCTCCCTCCCTGGTGCAGTCTGGGTTGTCTTGCTTCCCCTGGTTCCCTTCTGGCCTGGGGAGGGTGGAGGAGGGAGGGCTCAGGACAGAAGAGGCCGCTTCAGTCCTGGTGCAGTGAGAGGCCCCTTCATGCTGGGTGCTGAGCACAAGACCCTGCTTTTTTAAGAGGTAGAAAGCCAATGAGGAGACAGAAGTGTTGACAAGGTGACATCTCGATTGGGGATGGTGGGCGAACTGAAGATGGCATGGAGCTTATCTGCCGGGCGGACCTGAGGGGTCAATATTCTTTTCAAGAACTACCCAGATCTTCCTGAGAACATTCCAGTTTATCATCATGAAAGACCCTTCTTTCTTCCAAAGGCCAGAAGATGCTTCTACCTATCTCCTGGTTAGGTAGTGCCTCTCAGCACCATCTCCTTACTGCAAGGCACGGAGGCTCCAAGTATTTGAGCTATAAGGTACTGAATATACTTCCAGGCAACACAATAAGAGAATTTAATGGTAGGATTTAGTAATGTTTGCCATCGTGGGTTGGATGCAGCGGGCTATAGACATAGTTATTACTGTGTTCTTTGATTAGCAGGCGAGTAAGTGGCTTACTTGGGTTTGCTTGTTTGTTTGTTTCTACTAAGTTACTATAAATTAAATTTAATTATATATATATATATATTTTACATTGTTCTTCCTTTTTGTACAATGCATGCTTTCTGCTCTCCGATGTAATCCCCACAAAATTCCCACCACCAATTTACCCGCACACCAGCACCATAGTCCCTTGTGTGAGAACAATTCCCTCCCCTGTTTTGATTCCCCTCCCTCCTTCTCCCCTGCAGTGTCTCTGATTAATAGTTGCCTGTTAATTTTGGTTTTTAATTAATGTAACTTTTTTTCCTGGTCCCTTATTTGGTCCCCCTGCATTCCTTCTATAAGCGGAACCATCTGATATTTTCCTTTTTTTTTTTTTTTTTTAAGTAAGCCTTGTCTGGAAGCACCAGGGGCACCCACCTGCCCCTTAGCATGCAGAGGGGCTGGGAACTGCTTTCCTTTTTTTAAACCCCTTTTGGACTCACTTTTAAGTGAAAGCATCGCATAGCTTTAAGCATCACATCACATAGCTTTAAGTCAACCTAATCCTAAGAGCCCGATATTTATCTCATCCCAATTCCTAGTATCTAGGAACAGGTAAAGCTGAAGAAGTTTCCAGAATATTAATCCTATGGGATTTTCCTTGTTCCTAGGAAACAAAGATAGGTGGTTTCGAACAATGATTCTGAAACTCATCAGGCCCTAAGAATACAGGTGGGACTACCTTTTAAATCAGATTATCAAAAAGGAACAAGAACTGTTCTAACATCTAAAAGAAATTACCATAGAAAGAGTTTACTAAAAGGTCACACAAACTAAAGGGATGAAGATAGAAAAATCTGTATTTTCATTTTAACAGAGCAGTAGGTGAATTCATCAGACAGCTTTCCTACCACCAAGTGCCCAAGTTATCTGTGTTTTGTAGGGAGACAGGTGAAGGGCACTGTGAGAAAGAGCTGCCAGGGTGAGGACACAGCCCTCAAAGGGTCCTCTGAGAAGTCCAACTAGCCAGATCACAGCAGCAGGAGGCCTGACTCCAGGGCACCACGAACCTCACAGAAAGCTGGCCCCAAGAAAGGGGAAACTGAGGCAGGCTTAGTGGAACAGACAACTTGATCTACTTCTGGGCGTGATGTCCTCCAAGCAACTCAACTTTCAACCGTGATTCCCTGAGTACCTTAGCCTTGGACTTGCTCTGCTTAGAGCAATGAGGTAGCAAAGCCAGCTGCTCCGAGCTGGCTTAGTAGTAACCGACCGGGACTTTGCCCGTCTACCTGTGAGTACAGGTCAGTAAACCAGGATGAGTGAGGTGTGTAACTTTTTCTCTGACTAGAAATTTCACGGTACTAGAGCTCCGAGAGAGTTATATTAAAGGGCTCAGATTCCTTTCTAAGAGAACTCAGAACGATCTAACAAAGAAATCCTCATCATAGGTTTGAGTTTCTATTAATCTGAAACAACAAAGCTAGACTTACTTCATTTGGACAGAGTTCACTTTTTTCCCTTTATATTCCCAAAGAAAACCCCAAATGCCTTCTAGGTCACAAGTTACAGTTCTCACTTCCCTGACTGGTCCCGGCTGTGGGAACAACAGGGCATTTGTGCTGCGGCTCACCATGCAGATAAGGTCCGGGGAAAAGGCCTTCATTGTGAGCTATTCACAGCAGTGGATTTCCTTCTAATGAAATCAACAACTCACTGTTAATGTGGGTCATTATCCCAGGCTTAGAAATATTTTTATTATGGTCAATTTCTGTAGTAATGCTGTTTTTGTGAGGAGATTTGTCTGGCCAACTTCACAGATGACAGGCGAAGGCATGGGGAATTTAAGTGAACCACCAGAGTCAGTCACAGACCCCCAATTCTTTCTCGAGAGGAGTTAGAGCTTTTACATACAATTTAGTCCACTTAGCTTTTAAATACAAACATTGATGCAAGACAACAGACTTTGAACTCCAACCCCTGAAAAAGCTCTTATCCGCCGTAATGTTTTTTTGAAAGTCAAAATGGCATCCTCTCTGCTGGTGCACCAAGGGGGTGGGCACTGACCCAGCCTAGTACTCATTAAAGTCAGTGTTTACCTGGGATTTGTGATAACGTGGAAAATGCTGATCTTAAAATATTCAAAGGAGGTGCAGGAGGGGACACCATATAATTGCACATATAGTCTCATCTCAAGGTCATGAAGAAAACACTCAAGGGAGAAACTGTAGGGGAATGAGCAACACAAATGAGCTGTCTTTGGCTGGTAGGGTTATATGGGTGATTGGTTTTTCCTTCTTTCTGCTTTATTTTATTTTCAAACTTTCTTTCTCTTAAGGAAAAAAACTTTAACATCATCACATTTAAATGTCTTTGCTCCTGACACTGAGTCAGAAAAGGTCACGACTCAGTAGGGTGAGGGGAAAACACTATCCCTATACAATTGGACGGTGTCCCGGAACCCGGGGCCAGGGAGATAGACACGAGGAAGGTCCTCTCTGTTGCACAGGCCTCAGAGTGCTCAGTGGGTTGGTAAGAGTGAAGACTCTTGAGCACCAAGCCAATATTTGCTGGGAGCTATTCAGAGTTAGGGGGCTGTATTGGGTGCTGAATTTGTCGGCAGCATCTCTTAATGAGACCGAGAACTGGCCATGACAACTCCATGGATTAAATTACATAAAAACCTTAGGCATCCATTCAATCTGGAAGCTACAGTGATTTTATCTGTTTGGCTGAGATTTAAAGAATTGAGAGGTTTGATGCCCATTCCTCACACAGAAATACATACAAAAGATTTTCTCTCCCCTCTTCCTCGTAACAGTAACAAGTGACAAATGTAAAACAAGACATAAAGAAATAAAGCTATAAAGGAGAAATAAACTCTTACAGACAGCGAGACAGGTATACAAATATAGGACAAAAAAACCCCATAATCTTCTGATCTCAGCAGGCACAGAAAAAAACATTTGGAAACACCCAACGCCTCCTCAAGGTAAAAGTATTCAAAAAAGTAGGAATGAAAGGAAACTTCTCCAAAAATGGTATCAGTGAAAACCCCCTGCTGCCATGATACTTAGTGGTAAAAGATTGAAGACTTTCCCACTAAGATCAGGAACAAGACAAAGGTATTCACTTGTGCCTCACTGCTCCTCGGCTCTGTGTTGAAGGTTGTAGCGAAGGTGACAAGATAAGAAAAAGAAATAGAAGGTATTCATCCAGCAAGGAGAAAATAAAACTATCTCAGCCAGGTTACAGGACACAAGATCAATATAGAAATGAGCTGTGTTTGTATACACTTGCCATGAACAAATCAGAAAGGAAATTAAGAAAGCAATTCTTTTTACAACAGTTCCCAAAAGAATAAAATATAAGACTTAACTGAAGGGTGCATAGTCACGATTTATATGCTGACAACTATAAAACACCATTGCCAGAAATTAAAGACCTAAATAAATGGAAATATTCCTCATAGTCACAGCTTGCAAGGTAAGTGCCAGCTATATTCCCAAATTGAACTATAGATCCAACATATTCCCTATCAAAGACCCAGCTGTCTTTTTTTTTTTTTTTTGCAGAAAGTAATGGGCTGATCTTAAAAAAATTGGTATGGAAAAGCATGGGGCCCAGAGTAGCCAAAACGATCTTGAAAAAAGAACAAAGGTATAAGAAGCAAACTCCTTGATTTCAAAACCTACTGCAAGCTATAGTGACCAAACAATATGGTACTGGTATAGAAAGAGACAGACATCTAGGTGAATCGGACAGAACTGGGAGACCACATGTCAACCCTGACAATTTTGGGTAAGTGACTTTGTAAATGTGCAAGACAAGTCAGTGGGGAAGAAGTACTTTTCAACAAATGGCACTAAGGGGGTACCATTGTATTCACATGCAAAAGGAAAAAATCATATTATTTCCTTATCTCACACACAAAAATTAACTCAAAATGGAGCATATAACAAAACCTAAGAGTTCAAACTATAAGACTCTTAGAAGACAGAAGCATAACGCGCCACAAACTTGGATTAGGCAATGGAGTTTTGTAGATGTAACACCAGAAGAATAAGCAACAAAAAGTAAAAAAAAAAAAAAAAAAAAAAGGATGATCAAAATTAAAAACTTGGGTGTTTCCAGGTTCTCACCATTAAAAAAGTGAAAAGCCTCCCCAGAGTGGGAGAATATATTTTCAAATCCCATATCTGTTAAGGGACTTGTTTCCAGACTCTATGAACAACAATAGAACAAAAAAAAGAGAAATTTGAAAATGGGAAAATGATCTGAAAAGACATTTCTCCAAAGATGTGCATATTGCCAGCAACCATATGAAAAGATACTCAAAATAATTACCATTAGGGAAATGCAAGTTTAAAAATCCATAATAAAACATTACTTCAATCCACTAGGCTGGGGAAATGGTGATATACCCAGGCCAGTGAGGATGTGGAGAAATTAGAATCCTAATACCCTGCTAGTGCAGCTGCTTTGGCAAACATTTTGGCAGTTCCTTGAAGAGTTAATCAGAGTGGGGGCCTCCCCTGGTGGTGCATTGGTGGAGTGCTGGGCTGAGAAGCTGCCCGCAGCCTCTGCAGCACCGGTTCTATCCCTGGCCACCGGCGAGGGTCCCACATGGCGCGCAGACCTCTCCTGCCACGCCCACTGCTCCCCACAGCAGTGTATTTTGTCAGTCTGCCTGTTCTGTTCCCCGCTCTGTTTCTGGTGAATCCTCTCACCCTCCCATGCTCCTCACTGTACCCAGTGCTTGTGAAAAAAAAAAAAAAAAGAGTTAATCAGAGTGACCACACATACCCAATATTGTATTGCTCCTATGAGAAATAAAAGTTTTATGCGCACAAAAACTTGTAAACTAATGTTAATATCAGCATGAGTCCTAATAGGCAAATGATGAATACATCACTGGGCAAACAGATAAGAGTGCAGAATGGAAAATTATTCAGGCATAAAAAAACATGAGGTCCTGTGGCACAAGGGGTTGGAAAGTAATCTATGAAGCTGTCCGCAGCCACTGCAGCACGAGTTCCATTCCTGGCCAGGGAGCTACCCACATGGCACAGCAGACCTCTCCTGCCCCACCCGCTGCTCCCCTTGGCAGTGTATTTCAGTCAGTCTGCCTGTTCTGTTTCCCACTCTGTCTCTGGTGAATCCTTTCACACCCCACACCTCTGGCCTGTACCCCAGTTCTTAATGCATAAATAAATAAATAAACCTTAAAAAAAACGAGGTCCTGCCAGGAACCGTCCATGGATGTTTCAGTCCATGGTGGACAGCAGTAGGCACCTACAGGATAGGTGTGCATACAGGTGTGTAGTCAGCTACACCATCCAGGTGTGTGTAAATACACTCTCTGACATTAGCATAAGTGTGCAATCACCTGTTGCATTTTTCAGAGCATGGCCCTAAAGTTAAGGGGTGACTGCACTCACACCTGCCCTAGCACAGATGAACCTTGAAAGCACCATGCTAAGTGAAAGAAGCCAAGTACAGAAGTCCGCTCGTATGAAGCGGACCCAATTCATATGAAGCATGTGGAAGAGGCAAATCTCTAGGGAGAGGAAGAGGTCAGCAGTTGTCAGGGGCTGGGAGCAGGAGGATGGGGGACTCTGCATGGATACGGAGTTTCTTTCCTGAGTGGTTAAAAAGTCTGGAATTAGATAACGGTTTTGGTCGCGCAATTGTGAATAGATTAAAAATCACTGAATTGTTCACTTCAAATGGTGAATTTTATGGTGAGTTAATTGTATCTCAATAAAGCTATTATTAAAAAAACAAGCAGACAGACAATAAAAGAAGCCAGTGTTTCTTGGCTCTTTCTAAATCTAAGGGTTTTGGGCCTCCCCGGTGGCGCAGCGGTTGAGCGCTGGGTTGCGAAGCTGCCCGCGGCCTCTGAGGCACCGGTTCGATCCCCGGCTGCTCCCCGGCCACCAGAGGAGGGTCCCACATGGCGTGCAGACCTCTCCTGCCACCCGCTGCTCCCCTCAGCAGTGTACTTCGGTCCTTCTGCCTGTTCTGCTCCCCGCTCTGGCTCTGGTGAATTCTCTCACCCTCCCGCGCTTCTGACTGTACCCAGTGCATGTATAAACAAAACAAACAAATAAATAAATAAATAAAAACATGCCTCTATAAAAAAAAAATAAAAAAAAATAAATCTAAGGGTTTAAGTCTATATTTATTCTTCATTATGCTAATGCTCAGAGTAAACGTGCCTGAAAATTATTTGTAAACAAAATAATATTAATAGAAACATTCAAGGATCTAGTTTACTTTTAGGATATATAGTATTCATTTAATTCAACAAATATCTTGCATGCACTATATTGATTCAATTCAGCCTTAAGTTTTATAGGTCCACATGGATTTACACATTCAGAAATTTCTGATTGGAATGCAGGAGAGACCGAGTGACAATCTTCACTTCACATTACTATTCTAAATAAAGTTGAGGATCAAAAATTTCTCAGTCATCAACCTGCTGAAACACACACACGTGTCAGAGGAAGTTAACGAATTCCACAGAGGAAGAATATTTCTACTTGAGAATAGGTAGTACCTGTAGCATGAAAAAAGCCAACCTTCCTACCTTACGGTATAAAAACATTTTACTTACTAACAATAAAATCAATTCAGGATAGACACAAAAATGCCCTTGTTTCAATTAACCTTCCCAACCTTAACAAATAGGGAGAACAGACATATTCATCCACGGCACAGCAGCTCTGGCGACCCAGCTAATTGACAAGGAATTTTCTTCCCAATTCAAAAGCCAGGCGAAGCAGGAGGCTGGGATACACATCCCCTGGATGGAAATAGCACTCTTAGAAGCTGGGGCCAGACAGAGCCCATTATCTTCAGCCCTTGGGAACCCCTAAGGTGAAGGCCATCACCTAGATAAAACTGGGGTCTTCACTGAATCCCTCAAACATAGCAAGTCATTTAAAACTCCCGGCTCAGTGCCTTCCTCTATTTATACCCTACCATGTTTCCTAAAAGATCTGAAACAGCTGAGTTTTGATTTATCTATTTTAAAAAGAGTGAAAATGAGGGTAATTATGTTCACACACAAGTTCATTGCAACGTTGTTCATAATAGCCAAGAACTACAAACACCCAAATGTCTATTAGCTGATAAACGGATAAACAAAACATGGTGTATTCATGCAATGGAATATTATTCAGTCCTAAAAAGGAAGTTTTGACACATGCTAGACACACGACCCTCAGAAACACTATGTTAAAGTTAGTGAAGCCAGGCATGAAGGTCACATGTTATATTCCATTTATTTGACATTTCCAGAATAGGAATTCATAGAGACAGAAAGTACAGCAGTGACGGCTTGCAGGACAGGGGGATGGTGAAGGGGTCAGTTAAGTTAGGGCACAGCTTTCTACTAGGTGTGATGAAAATGTCCTACAATTGATTATGGTGATAGGTGCACAATTCTGAATACAGTGCAAGTCACAGAATATATACTTTCATGGGCAAATTGTACGGCATGAGAATTACATCTGCATTAAGCTGTTAAAAAAAAAGAAGCAGCAGAATGACTGAATTACACTGCTGAGGGGAGCAGCAGGAGAGTCAGGAGAGGTCTACTGCACCATGTGGGTAGCTCCCTGGCCGGGGATCGAACTTGTGCTGCAGTAGCTGCCAACAGCTTCATAGGTTGCATCTTAACCCCTTGCTCTCATCCCTACACCTCTAGCCTGTACCCCAGTTCTTGTATGCACAAATAAATAAATCTTTTTTTAAAAAAAGAGTTTGGATCAAAACCCTAGGGTCTCTTTTAGCTTAGTCTGTGATTTAGTCGCATTCTCTGCTCACCTGAGGTTTGGAAGTCAATCTCGATAGGATTGGAGAGGCTGGTCGCTGCTTCGCGCCACAGGCTGCCCCGGACAGGGGACCAGGCTGTCACCACGCAGCGGTACAGTCCCGCATCTGAGACCTGAGTCTGGTACATTCGATAGCGAAATTCATCTTCCTGCACTTTCTCTAACACCACGCCATCCACACGTGACGCATCTGTCCAGTTCTCCAGCTTGACCACAGAATCCTGGTCCAGGGAGATGATGTACTTGGTTTCATTGGGACTGGAGAGATCCCCAACAGGCTTCTCGGCCGTGATGAGAACAGAGTAGCGTGGAGACTTAATATTCTTGGAAGACACTTTGCAAGTCATCTCAAATGTATTTCCTGCAGCAAAGAATGGTTTTGGCTGCCTGGCCTTCACCACAAGCACGGAATCTGGAATGAGCACCAGAAAGAGGTGATTTGCAACAGCAGTAGTCGAAATGCAGGTGCATTGGAAAGCCCGATGTCAGGACAGAGGAATCTATTTGCAAACTGACACGCACTAGTACTTAGGGAATTCTGGAAACTCTAAAAGAAAAACCAGCTATATCTCTAATCTGGCTGAAATCCACCCCCCTGAATAAAGCAGAGTCATTTAAGGAGCTGTAGTGGGTGTGAGGGAAGAGGTGGCCCACGGGGAGAATTTGGTTTAAAGGGTTTTCAAGTCCTTGAGAATTTTCACCTACATTGAGAACTTGGGAGGCCACCAGTGCCCACGAGGATGTGGGGGTCTTACTTTTAGGGACACAGAATACAAGGTGAAACACAGCACCCAGTCAGTCCCCAAGCGGTGCCACCTGCCCCCACCCTGCCTTCAGGTCCCGCAGAGGCAGGGAAAGGCCTGAGAGTGGGGGACCTGCTCTCTATTTCACCATGATGCCACCTTAGCCTGGATTATTACAAAAGCAGCTGGAGTGCACATGCTTGAGCACCTGGTCATGCCCACTCAGAAGCTGCCTGGATATGCTGAGCAAGTGTCCGTGGCTGCATTAACTTTAGGCTTCGGAGCCTTACTCCCAGCTTCTCCATTGAAAACAATACCCCCCATATACAATAGTCCCCCCACCCTTTATCTTCAGGGTATGTTCCAAGACCCCAGGGGATACCTGAACCATGAACACCAGACTCCACACAATCTCGTGCATGACTTAGCAAAAAAACAACATCCCGTCAGGGGCTGAGCACATACACGGCGGGGGTCAGCCTAGGTGTGCTGAGTTATCCCACCAAGGGATGTCACTCGCATCCTGTGGCGTCTGCACAATGACAGAATCACCAAATGATGCACTACTCCTATTTCTCCATTATTAAGCGATTCATGACCATATATAGCTTGTTCCATACATGCACACCTGTGATACACACACACACGTGATACACACATACACACCCATGGTACACACACACCTATGAACACATACACCCCAGATACACATATACACACTTATGATACATACACACCCATGATACACACATATGTGATACATACATACCTGCCCATGATACACACACACACACCTATGAATACATACACACCTGATACACACATACACACCCGTGAGACACACCCCCCCCCATGATAGGGCTTGATTTATAAATTACAGTAAGAGGTTAACCACAGCAACATAAAGTAGAATAATCACAACCACCCACTACAGTGAACATCACGAGTCTGTGCTCTTTCTCAGAATACCCTCTTGTGCCCCATATTTTCAGGCCACGGCTGTCCTGGGTAACGAAACCCATCGGTATGGGGGAACCAGGGCACATAAAGATTCCGAGTCAAGCACCGGGAAGGTGCTCGAAAATTTGTTGAAGGGATGAACACATGCATTAAATCATCCTTTTTAATCCTCTAATAAGATAAATCTATAATTTGTTCAGTTATAAAATGAAACTTTTACATTGGACTCTTTGGATCAGCAGCTCCACGGCGCCCACCAGCAGCACAGGGACGTCATGTTTCAGTCCCCAGAGCCCAGGCTCCTGCGGTCCCAGAGTCACCTGCCTTCCTTCCTGACTCTCCACTGAATTTCATAATCTACTCATTCATCCCGGAGGCACTTATTGAGAGTGTCCCAGACTCCAGGCACTGGGGATACCACAGCAAACAAAACACACAGACATCCCCCCCTCTAATCTAGTGGAGAAAGACCAACAAAATTAATGAATAAAATGCACGACGAGGTGAGATGGTGATAAATGTTTAAGAGAATCAAGGCAGGGGAAGAAGAGGAAAAGCGAGAGGTGGAGGGTCAGGACGTGGCCAGGGTTGGCCCCCGGGAAAGGGAGCAAGCCCCTGTGTCCACCCGGGGACAGCATTCCAGGCTGTCCTATTGAGGAAGCGTGGGGAAGGCAGAGGCAGAGCAGGTGCCGTGATGTCAGCTGCAGGTCAGGTCACAGCTACTCAGGACCAGTTGGCACAGGGTGTCCCTGGTCAAGGAGAGAACTTTGGGTTTTGCTTTGAGAGCAGGAGACTTTGAAAGTTCAGAGCGGAGAAGTTTCATGATCAGACTCATATTTTAACAGGAAGGCTCCAGCTGCCTGGCGCAAGGGCAGAAGCAGGGAGACCAGTCAGGTCAGGCGGCTGGGGACACATTATGGGCAAGAGGTGGCGGGCAAGAGGTGGCGGGGGCCTGGGGACAGTGGAGTGTGGGCAGTGGCGAGACTCTAAGATCAAGCTCGAAGAGTGGGGAATTAAGGATGAAGGTTTGGTCTGCATAACGGGGACCACAGTGCTAGAGAAGGCCAAGGAGGACCAGAGGACAGCTGGAGACGTCCACTGGACGAGTGGACATGTCAGGAGGGCAAAACAATACTGAGTCTGGAGTCCAGGAAAGACATCAAGGCTAGAAACAAAATGTGGGAGTGACGGTGTCGAGGTGGTCTTTAAATCCACACAATTAGCAGAGGCCATCAAGGCAGTGAAGAGACGCACAGGCCCAGGACTGTGTCCCGAGGCGGTCTAATGTTTGAGGGCCAGAGAGACGATGAGGGGCCAGCAGGGCAGGCTGAGAAGGAAGGCCTACGAGGCTGAGGAAAGCCCACAGGGGCTGGAACCCCAGAGTCAAGGAAAAGTCACAGTAATTCCAGGCGGAGGGAACAGTTACCTCGTCACATCCTGCTTCGGAAAGGTAAGACCAATCGGGCTGGTGATCTGAACAGCAGTGGGGGCAAGAGCCTGAGGACAGTGGGTACCACGGAGAACGGGAGGCGACTGGGGACAGCTTGGCCATGCAAGGAAAGTCAGCGTGACGGTGGCCAAGGGTGTGAGAACAGAACGATGAAGGGAAGGCAAGATCGAGACTTAGCTGTAAAACAACAAAACTAAGAGGCTTAGTGCATGTTCAGCGCCCAGTGGAAAAGGCTGGGAAGAGAGAAATACTGAGCTGTAGAGAGTGGGGCTGTGTGCCCGCGGGCCTGGGCAGTGAAGGGGGCAGGTCCCTGCGAGGACAGGAGGCCGAATGACAAGGACTGGTCACTGAGCCAGAGAATGTGGGTGAAATTCTCTGTTTCTGGTGTTTTAGGGAAACAGAAAGCAGGACCAACAGCTGGGAGTAGGGGGGGCGGGGGGTGGTGGTGGTGAAGAGATAAGGTGCTTGCAATAATCATCTTGGAGAGTAAGGAAGTAAACAGATTAAGGAAACGCAGTGAGTCCCGGCAGAGTCCACTTAACATGAGTGATCAGATTTAAAGCGACGAGAGCCGACACGCTGGGATTATTTCTCCACTACATCAGCTCTGCAGAGGCGACAGGGAGGCGGCAGAGCCCTGGCTTGGAACTGGGGTGTGGTTTAGCCAGAACAGAGGGCAAAAGGAAAGTGAGGGAGCTAAGGGTGTATGCCAGGGCGGGACTGTGATGGACTGGGAATCAGCACGGGTGGCTGCGTAATTCATCAGGCCTCCCATTCCGGACACTTTAGGAACGAGAGGGTGAGATCAGTAATGACACAGGACAGGTGTGGGTGACAGTGGTCACGCTCTGATGTGAGAAGTGGAGACACAATGAGTGAAGGACACTGCAGGCTGCAGGCTGCTGCCAGTTGGGGGTGGGAGAGGCTGAAGGGCTCCTGGGGAGAAAGAGACAGCATCGTGCAGGCGTGAGCTTGGTGGGGAAAACCAAAACTAGAGGCCGGACTGAGCAGCCAGCAGGGCAGGGCCTGAGAGTGATGGAAATGACAGCACCCAAGTTCCCAGCCTTGGCGGACGTGACAACCATCTGCGAGCATTAAGTCCCCAGTGACTAGACTGCACCTGCCCTATCAGGCCAGACATGCCGGTGGGACTGGAGTGTCAGGACAGGTGAGAGCGCCCAGGTGAGAGCAGGGCAGGTGAGCTGTGGCCCAGTGTTCCCTGCCGACAGGGAAGTCAGAGTCAGGGGCAGTCCTGGGAGAGGGCTGTGACCCAAAGCTAATGTCCTTGAAGAACGAAGAGGGCCTGGGCCTCGCTGGGGGTGGCCAGGGGTGGAGGTGGGAAGACCTGATGACAAGAGAGTCCAAGCTGGCTGCTCCTAAGGGAGGGAGAAGGATCCAGAAGCTGCAGTGTGGGCACCAGCCCCACCAGGCCCAGGTGCACAGGACAGGGATCACCAGCCCCCTCAGGAGGGCGCCAAGGGAATGGGGTCTTCCTAATGCGAGAAAGAGAAAGGAATGTCCAGGCCAGGATATCTGGCTGGGTCTCGGGGCCCCTGTTTGGGACTTGGAGATGCAGCAGGGGACAATGAGTCAATAGCAGCTGCAGAGGCCGCAGGTCCAGGAGGCTGGGGCTTCCTGTGGCGACAAACAGGACAGGGACTGAGCCTCAAATCGGATGTCCTGGACAGAAAGTGCCCTGAGCACTCGGGAGCAGAAGAAAAGTGTTCTTGTTGCCTCTCCCTAGAAGCAATCTCTTTGAATGGATGACTATTCTGGGGGGACAGGCACAAAGGCCTCTGGCTGCCCACTTAATCTGGGGCACCTCACATGTCCTGCCTCCCGTGGGAACTCAGGGACAGGAACACACAGGCAAGGTGGGGCCCACAGCCACCTGCAGAGCATGTGTCAAGGCCTCACCCCACACGGCTTCGAGGCGCCCGTTCTCCCGACCAAGCGGCAGCTCTTGCCTAGACGTATCCTTCTCAGCACCGTCAACGTCAAGGGCTCACGCCCGAGACAAGAGCAACAGTCATTCGAGCAAACATTTCTTGGATTCCCAGCAGAAATGGGAACGCGTGGGGTGACCCCGCCGCGGAAAATGCACGCGGGACGACGGAAGCCACAAATCCAATGAACCAAAACCAGCATCTACCTTCTGACGCCCAAAATATGTTGACGGGTTTGGAGATGACGTCCTTGCTCTTGACCCAGCTGTTGTTACGCTGCTTGGTCCAAGCAGACACAACACAGTAATAATTGCCTCTGTCCTCCTCCGTAGTCCTTTGGATCCGGAAACTGAACGTGTTCATCTGCTCCTTCGAGAAAATGAAGTCACCCTCCTGGGCCCGCTGCTTGCTCCTCTCCCCGTACTTCAGCGTCCAGTCCCCGTTCATGACCGCCAGCAGCTCGCTGGCCACCACGTCGTCGCTGCGCCGGCTCACCCGGTAGTACCAGGACACCGTGAAGCGGACGCTGGCCTCGGTGCCCCTCGGGTCCACCAGCCGGCACTCCAGCTCGGTGAGGTCGTCGGAAAACTCAGGCACCTTCGAAGCGTTCAGATATACCTGGTATTCTGGTTCTGCACAAAAGGGAGAGGGTGAGATTATTTAAAAAAAAAAAAAAAAAAAAGAATCAGACAGCAATGTCCCAAGTAGTTCTCGTCCTGACAACTACGTGCCTTTCCTGCCAACCCCACGGATGGAAATGAAAGTTTTTGCATTGCCCGTGAAGGATCTGGCAAGAGTATGTTATTGCAAAACTTGTAAAACATGCCCTCCCTGGGTCCCCAAGAACCCTCCCAAGGCCAGAAGCCAGATGCCTCTGATCAGTCCTGATCTCCCCATAGGGCTGGGGTTTGCTGTTGGTCTCCCCCACGATCTCTTAGAAGCTCAGTGCCCATGCACTATCAAGACTTTCTCTGGAATGCCAAGAGCCCACAGACTTCCAGAGCCCCCACTGGAGCAGCACTGGAAAACCCCCTCCCAGAGAACATTCCAGCACTCCAGGCCAATCAACCCATCACGGCTTGGGTTCCTGCCATCCTTGGCCGAGCCCCAAATGCAAGGCCCTCAGGTCATGTTCCCCCCACACACTCTTATCCTCACGTTACTGCTCCTTTAACTTTTTCCACTGAATCTGGGTTCGGCGGTCATAAACACCCCTGCCCCATCCTCACATGGCAGAGACGACACCCCCTTCTCCCACGCACGCAACTCTGCTGGGGAGATCTACTAGCCATACCACCAGCTTTTGTGAACTTGGCTCTTGGAAGCCTGTTCACTCACGATCGCCCACTTCCCCACCTGGCAAACTCTCATGGGGCAGGAGGAAAGCCAGGCCTCTCCTGGCATCCCCTGGCCATGCTCCCTACCACTGTCAGAATCCTGCTATTTTTCACTTGTGTAAAAACTCCCCCATCCTCTGAGGGCCTCTGCATTGACTTCATACCCATTTCAAAAAGCCCACATTTCTGTCTTCAGGGGTCCAGAGGCTTCTGAATGCACACCTGCCAAGGACTGGAAGCCCTGTGTTGCCTCCTTTCTCCACCCCTGCTCCCTCCGCATCACCCCTAGAGATAAGAAGGGGTCCAGTACCAGGCTCTCCCCACTGTGGTGGTCTGTCCACAATGATCCCCTTCTGATTGCCCTGCCAACTCCCACTCACTCTTCAGTGCCCCCTCCTCTGAGCCCCTTCCTGAGTCCCCAGAGAGTGACCCCCTCTCTGCGCTCCCTGAGTCCTGCATGCACTGTTACATGGCAGTGACCCACTCTTGTGCACACATCCCCTTCTCATTTGAAGATCTCATCCCCAAGCTCCAAACACACAGCCTCGCATGCAGCAGGCACTCAATAAATGTTGTCTGCCTCAGAGAAAAGGCTTTCAGAAAAAGCTACATTTTTCTTTTAACACTTTGCCTGCTAGGAGAAAAATAATTCCATCTCAGCAGAGCTTTCCATGCGCCAATCCTATCTTTATTCACACCCCCTCGGATCAAAGAGCTTCGTTTTACTTAGTGTTGCTTTTATTTATGACTCATGCAGATTATAAACTGCTGAGGTCAAGGAACTGTTCTGTTGTGATTTACACTCCTAATGAAAAGTCCAACATCATGACTTCTCCAGGAATGATTCAGGGGGCTAGGAAATGGAAAATCCTCATTCCCTCAAATGCCATTCTCAAAAATCAAGCATTTCATTGCAATGAGATCGGACCCTGCACAGGATCAAGTTAAGCCAGCGCTGTCCGCCCTGCCTGCCCGTGGGGGGCACGCCCCGCCGTGACGTGCAGGCCGCAGAGAAATGCCACAGGCTGCCGGAGTGTCAGTCCTGGCAAGGACGTAAGAAGCCACCCTGCCTCCATTTCACTGGTGAATGTGCTGAAGCCACGCAGCCGAGGGCTTCCTGCTGCCGGGCACAGCACTAACACACTGAGTAAGGAAGCAAAGTCCCCGAAACGTACGTCTACCAGGAGCTGCAGAAGACGTGGGCCCCAAACTAACCCACGTGCGAAGTGTCAGACCCTGTTCTCCTGCTGGGCTGGGGCAGAGCAGCTGGGGGCAGACAAGGCCGACCAAGTCCATGCGGCGTGAACCAGTTCTGCGCACAGGGCCCCACTCATGCCAGCCTGTCAGGACCCCCGGGATGTGTGGCCTCGTGAGACCTCCAGCAGCGGGGGCGGCCCTGCCCCTTGTCTAGGCCTGATTCCACTCCATGCAGTTAGATGGACTAACCGCACAAAGCCCCCGGGAGCCAGCCAGACGGGTGGACAGCAGGGCCAGAAGTCAGAGCATGGCCCCACTGGGTGTGGGTTTGTGGTCGGTGTGGCCTTGGGCTGCCCAGTGGGCCTCTCTGATGACTCCCTTATAAAATAGGATATAGTCACAGTAAGTGGTGCGCTGCCAAGGACGAAGAGTTAAAATATACAGGAGTGCCTGGTGTGTGTGTGTGTGTGTGAGTGTGTGTGTGAGTGTGAGCGTACACACAAGTATACACATAAACACATACAGATTTCTAAGTTGTTTTTCAAGATTCTTCACATCAGTGGAGACAGACAGACAGACACGCACACACAGGAGAACCCGACTCTAAGCCAGCACAGCCAGCGCCTCCTCCCGGCTTCCCAGTCGCGGCCCCGTCTGCTCTCTGCCCCCGCCCACTCACCCACTTGGTCGCCCCACCTCCACATCCCCACTCTGAGGGTACCTAGCGCTCACACCTCCTACCTCCTTCGTGAGTCTCCCATTTCTCGCCACCGAGGCCCGACACACAGTAGGTGCGCCACAAGTGTTTGTGAACAGAAGCGAAAAGCTCTTGATTACCCCCTTCACCCTGGCCCTCTTTGCCTCCACTCAAGACAAAGGGAGCCTCCATGCCGCCTCCAGGCTGCCCCAGCTGCTCCACAGACCTCCCACGGCTTCTCTGGCCCACAGAGTGAAGAACACACTCCCAGCTGGGCCCGCAGGCCCCACAGCGGAGGCTCAGCCTCGAGCAGCCCTACCACCCACCACGACACCCCCAAAGCCCCAGTTCCCTGCTCACCTTCTCTGCTTCCAGGCTTTCTGCACCCCCTCCTGACATCCCCCGGCCTCACACCTGGACATCTGCTCAGGAAGGTGTCGCGTGAAAGACTGAGCAGACCCCCATCCCTCTCCATACCCTACCCCAAATGGATCAGATTAAATGCTTATATCAAATGCAGAGAAAAGTGCGGAGCCATTTCAGCACGAGCATAGCTGCAGGATTTCCAGCGTAGCCGCAGCGCCCCATCTCTGCACTGGCTGGCCTCCTGCTCACTATTAAAACGCAATCTTGGGCCCCCAAGGAGGGCCTCAATGTAAACACAAACAAAACAAGTGGATTCTGGTCTTACAAGCTGTCGGCTGCAGTGACTTACAGGCTGTTCAAAGGCCACGCGAAATACCCACCAGCCTGGCAGGCAGCAGTATGGTGGGTTCTTAGTGCGCGTTTGCTTTGGCGCAAGTGTAGACATCTTCCCTTAAAGCTATTTTATGATTGTAGAGACGTTCAGGGAGGCCGGGCCCTCCCTCGAGGGCCATCTGCTCGCAGCCCTTTGGTGAGAGCTCTCCTGCTTCCCAGACAATTTGCACTCACCTGGGACATGGCACTTCTGCTTCTTATTCCAGTGACGTTCACAGGGACCCTACCACCTGCTGGGCTCCCTGCTCTGTCAGGATTTTATTTGAACACTGCTTTGAACTCTGGTTATTTGAATGTATGAATTATGAACCTTCTATAGGACTCTTCCCAGGGTCAGAACTACCTCCTCATGCATTTGTCTGTGCTCGCATGCAGTGCCTTGTGCATAAACTGCATTAACATACTTGCTGAATTGGACTAAATTTAATATTTTGCATAAAAATGCTCATTTTTGGAATAAGCGTTCCACTACTGATTACCGCTATGTTCTGCTGGCTCTCATCAAGAAATCAGCTAAGAATGCAATGGCGTTGTTTAAAAGATGCTTATCAGTTGAATGCATATGAAAGTATTTAATAGCAAAATGACATGATGTCTAGGATGTGCTTTAATTTTTTCCAGGAGAGGGAGGGAGAGAGGCAGAGAGAGGGAGCAAGGAGAGAGGGGGAGAGAAAGTGTGTGTGTGTGTGTGTGTGTGTGTGTGTGTGTGTGTGTCTGGGGAGGAGAAAGCTGCTATCGGATTAGGAAAATACTGATGACTGTTGAAGCTGGTGGCTCTTTCTATTTCTGTGTAAATTTCTATTCCCAAAATTAAAAACAAACAGCCCACCCACACCATAAGCACCTTCACTGAATGCTGAAGCCAGTCGGTCCGAGCATGCAGCTGCCCGGGTTCTGAGCAGCAAGGATCTCTCCCTAATCTGGCTCCCGGGACGCGTCCTCCCAGGGACCCATCTCCTGCCTAAAGCTACAGCCTGCAACAGTGACCTGCCACCAAGGAAAGACTGCTATTTGAATACGGGTTATTTAACGCCTTTCTTACAACTTTCAAAATAATGAAAAGCTTCCAGAATCAATGGTTAACTTGTAAAAACAGATATTTTGTGCCTACTGAGTGCAGGGACCTGAACTGGAAGTTTTCCTAGATTAGTTCCTTTTATTCTCACAGCACTTCTATAAGCAAGGTATCATTACCCCCCATTTTACAGGGATAACAACTGGCATTTATCAAGGGCTTTCTAGAAGCCAGATACTGTGCTATATACACTTCCCTTGCGTTGTTGCTTAATCTTTGTAACCTTATGCGATAAGGTGCTATTCTCATCCACGATTCCTAAATAAAAACAGAGCCCAGAGGAGCTCAGTTCAAAGACGAAGGGCTTGCACAGACTGTGTGAGCGGGATGATAGGCGAGGCTTTAACTCTCTGACCTGGCTTCCACCGGCAGCAAAGAGCACCATCTTGTTCCACACCCAGCTATTAAAGCTTTCTCAGAGTCTTTCACGTCCCAGGGCGAGGATAAGAGTGAGGTGCTAATACTGAACTGTGTACCAGAGGGCCAAGTTCTAACCCCCCTCTACGCTTAGTTACTCGGTACAGAGCTAATTAAAAGAACAGGCTGCACACATAAGTTATGGAAGCAGGAGAGGGAGCGCTGCCTCTGCTGATGGAGGTTGTGCTTTCTTGAATTGGGCAAATACTTTGGAGGCAGCTGAGCGAGTGGACCGATTGTCAGAGTTTCACAATCCAGATTTGTGTAATGATATTCTCTAACATTTAAATAGAGAAGGAGCTGTTGTTTGGGATACGCTTTGCCCCACCTTAGCAGAACTGTTGTTATGAGGTCGTAAACAGCAGTGGCCATTGAGAGCAGGGAAGATGACATCACTTGAATGGAACACTCACATGTCTTTTCCTCTTCAATCGCTCTCACTCCTCCCACCAGAGAAGGGTGAATTCCCAGAATGGGAGGCCAGGACAGGGAAGGCACAGAAGGTACAGGCCAGCACCTTCTCCTGGGGAGCAGCTGTTATCAGGACGCACACACTCCTGTGTCTTACTCAGGTAAGAACTGGGTGGGGACATCGAATTTTAATGCTGCACACCTGAAACTTCTGTTATAAACCAAGGTGACTGCAACAAAAATTTAAAATAGAACTAAATGGGGAAGAGGCTGTTCTATATTGATACCCCTCCCACACACCCATAATTCATTATCATCATCACTGCTGTGACAGTGTATTGGTCCCTGAAGGCATCCAAAACTTTGCTGAACCCTTTATGTACATTAATCCACGGAACCAAGAAAGTCAAAGCTCAGAAACCTTAAGCAACACACCTGAGATAACATACCTAGAAGGTGGGGGGCAAAGAGGGGCCGGACACAATGCCCACCCAAGGGCTCTCCCGCCTTCACACAATCCTGGACAGACAGTGATAACAGCTGCCCATAAAATCCTGCAGATCTAAATCTTAACTTCTATAGATGGCACAGAACTCTGAAGTCTCCACCAAGTACTTAGCAGATTAACAGCTCCTTTTAAAGAAAAATAATTACCTTCTTAGCTGGCACTCTGCTAGAAGAGAGGACAGGGGATGGGTCTCTGGTGGAGAGGAATGCAAATCAGGCTCAGAAGCCTGAAGGAGAACTCAGCTCTGCCTCCTCTTGCTCCTCACCCGAAGCCGTGGAACCCTCTCCAATTAACACCACACAAGTCTGGGACTTTGAGCAGAGAACTCAACCATGAACTGATTAGTATCCAGCTCTTGCCAAAGGCTCATTTAAGACATCTGATAGCAGGGAAAGATGGCTTAATATGCAGATTAGCTAGCCATGCCTCCAGATTCTCCCTCGTTTCAACCATATACTAAATTGGATCAACACAAAGCAACATTTGTCCCCCATAGTCACACAGCTTCTTATAGAAACTCCTTCACACACTGAAGATTTATGCTCTCAGCTTTTATAGAGAGTGGATGTAAGAAAGATCCATTTAAACAATCACGTAGAGCCTTTTGTAAAAGAACAGTTGAAAGCACTGTCCATTATGCATCCGGGTCCCTTAAATAAAAAGCACATGATATATTCAGGGCCAAGACAAAGTTTGTGTCTTTGAAAGAATTTGTTTTCCTTCAGAAGAGAAGAACTGTATAATCACATCTTTTGGCCTCCGCGCTTCAAAACTCCAGGGGCAAATTCAGTGCTCAAAGGCAGTAACTAATTCATCCCAACCACCTTGCAATATCTATTCTTTGATTTTTCATTTTTACCCTTTTTGATCTTAATTTTATTTTTGTCTGCTGCTTTAAAATGTGCTTCCTTTTCGAAGCCAACTTAATCTTTTTTTCCCCTTTAAAAATAGGACATAAATTCCAAACAAAAGAGACTTTTTCTTACACTCTGAAAAATCATCATGGCCCTCCCAGCTGGTACACGTGTTCTTGGACTTGCCAAGAACAAGTCCACATAGAATTTACATCATTGCCCTGGTCTCTGGGTAACACAATGGAACACAGGAAGACCCCAATTCAACATCAACCCCTTGGCTCTACAGTGCACCAATTCCAAACAAATAAAGACAAGGACTGCCCAGCCTTGCAGACTGGATGCCCGAGAGCTTCAGGAGAGAAGCTGATTCCAAAGGCAAAACCGTTTGCTTGTCAGCTCACAACCCTTGAGACAGACCTGACCCTGGGCCAGCATTCACTTTCAGTCATCCTAAACATTTTTTTTAATCAAAGAAACAAGTATTAATCACTGTGATAGTCTATTTTCCAAAGATGATGACAGTAACATTCCCTGCCCACAGGCCCATTTGCAGTGTGACCTTGCTTCTCTCCCGCTAAGAACCGGGTCTCCTTCTCGAACCCTCCAACTCGGGTGGACCAGGTGATGGCGTCCACGGTTAGAACACAACAGAGGTGACCCTGTGCCAGGTGCAGGGGCCGCTGCTCACTGGCTGGGCACCTCCACTTCCTACCTCTTGGAAGCCAGCCACCTTGGAGTGGTGTGGCTGCCTTGAGGAGACGGTGCAGTGAAGGCCCAAACCCCACAAAGAGGGCCTGGAGCATAAGCCCCCACGGGGGACAGAGAGAGGTCCGGGTGCAGGGGACACATGCATGAGAAAGCTTCCCAGGAGGGGATCCCAGCCTGAGCATTCCCAGTAATCACATGTCCTCAGAGATGAATCCCAGCAGCTCCTCCCTCATTCTTAACCCTCAAAACCATAATAAAAATTCCAAAACAGCAGTGGTTCTCAGATAGGGCTAGAAGGTAGAACCTGATTCCCAGGGTTGTTGAGGGGTTGCCTATTTAGCGCATGTGCTTAGCACACAGTAAGTATTCAATAAATGCTAATTATTACTTTTAATGTGTCAAGTGGCAAAGCTGAGAGTTCAGTGTGGCACCTGCAGAGGAAACCAGTTTTCTCAAGAACTCTTGTTCTTGACAGCATTCCACGCAGCGCACCCTGAGCCGGCCAGTCTAAGGAGCTCGCTGGGAAGTCACCTGTCTTCCTGTCTCTCCTGGCTGCCTGCCAATTACCTGCAACAGCCCCCATGGCACGTGACACGGTATCCACGTGTGCACGGCCCATAGAGAAACACGCCTACCACGTTCTACGAAATCACGTGGGCCCCCGGGTTTCTGGGAGGAGCTGGAGAAAGGTCTCCGCTGTACTCATGCCGGCTGGCCTCAGGACAAGTGTCCAAGCAGCTGCAATGGCATGAGTCATCAGCACGGGGCAGGACAGGGAGATTTACGAGGAAGCGAGAGAAGGATGCAGCTGGTTAATGTACCACTCACAGCCTGTGTGCAAATATCCTTGAAGAGTCTACGAGCTGAAGATTATCATTATTATTATTTTTGCAATTCTCATTTTCCCGTACATGTATTGTGACACTAGCCATGCTGTGGTGCACAGCGTTTATTGAGCACCACTGCATACAAAGCGCTGTTCCGGGTGTCACTGGCCTCTGTTGAGCAAAGCACATGGGACTTGGTGACCGGTGCCAACCCTCCGCAGGGAACAAAGGACGGGGTCCCTGGGCTCATAACTGAACTTCTGCCTGCAATTCATCTCTTCTTCTTCCCATTCTCTGGAGAACACAGCCCCCACCAATCCCTTCCAGCTAAAAGTGCTCATTTCCCCCCAGAGCTCCCCTCCTGCCTCCTGCCAGTGCCTGCATCTCCCCCTGGGCACGCAGGGATCGATGCGGGAGCACTTCAAAGGGGCACTCAAACTGGAGTGCAGACAGCACTTTCTTAAAAAAAATTCACTTGCTCTGTGATTCCCCGCTGGAGGGGGGAGGGGAAGGCTTGACAGCGCCACACAGTGTTCCAAGGATCAGAGTGGAGAGACAAATGCAGCTCCAGAGATGAAAAATCTTCTTTTGGTGCTGACAACATCTGTTTTATTTTGAAGGTTGCTAAGGAGAGTTCTAGCTGGGCCAACATTGTTCCAGTTCAGCACTTCACAGCGAGTCCCTCGCACAGGCTCAAGAGCAGGAATAAAAGCTTGCCAGATCATCCCTGCTCCTGCTACTTTTCAGATATCAAAGAGTCACTTTGCTCCCAGGGATGACGGACACGCTGCCTTATCGCACTCTGAGTCGGATGCACCTTCTGCCTCTGCTTCCTTGCTGGTGACCTTCTCCCTGCCCCCACCCCGACTTGCCAACTCCCATTCTTTGCCAAAGAAAGGCTTGTTAAGAGCAAAGAGAGACTGTGTCACCATCCCAAGACAAGACTGCCATGCGGAGACAAATGAGAGCTAAGTATGAGTCGGGTGTCACCACGGCAGGGGCATCAGACCAAGGAGGAAATAATGGCCTGGCCTCTGTAGAGGTAATTACCCTCCTAATAATCAAAACTATCGCCAAATGTCCCCATCGAGGGTCAGGAAAGCTGTGGGACAGGAGATGACCAGGCTCAAAATGGGAGAGTCTGCCGGGAGGCCCGCCCTTCTTTATAATAATGGAGGAGGGGACACACTCCCCACCCCGTCCTGCCTAAGTGTACTTGTATCTAATTATAAGACAGTAGCTAGAATTAGGAGCAGCCAGCCCTGGAGGGCAAGTGTGTAGGAAACTAAGATATAGCAGAGCAAAGAATGGTAAAGACAAAGCCGTGACGGTGGTCTTCCCGGACATATAAAACAGGGGGCGAGGTGGGCAGAGGTCAGAGCCACTGTCCAGGTGGAGGGAGGGAGCTGGCCTGAGAGCCTGGGCAGCCAGAGGCACTGGACAGGCCCCTGCAAATGAAATTATTCTCGGATCCCAGTGCAATCGGCAAATAAAAGTGTGCTCCGTTAATTGAGAGATTCTCGTCCTGCACCGGGCTTTGGAGAAGCTGTGGCTGGGTCAGAGTACCCAGGGGTCTGGGGCAGGAAAGGAGGACAGCGTCTCCCTCCAACTAAGATCCATTTCAAAGGGTCCCTGACCTCGCCAATCTCGACAACCAAAGGAAATTATATCCTCTCAAATGAGGGTATCAAGACAACTGAAGCCACATTATCTAAACATTTCCCTTGCCTGCCAGATTCTATTGCAGCCAGTCTTGCTCCCCCCCCCAACCCCCCAGCTTGGGATCAATCCAGGCTAAAGTACACTTGCCCTCCTAGAAAGAAACCCAAGATAACGCAAAGCACAGAGCACAGACTCCCCCCTACCGAAGGCCCCCAGGAGGGAGGAAGCCAGAGAGGCTTCCCCCAAGCCACTCACCTAGCCAGGTCACATCCACCCCTGCCGGGGCAGACATGGCCTCTGCCACCTTGTGCCAGCTCCTGTTGTGCCCCGGGGCCCAGAGTGCCACGTGGCAGAAATAGTAGCCAGAGTTTTCTTTGCTAACATCTCGCACCAGTAAATGGTAGGAGCGCGCGTCCGTGTGACTCAAAGCCACGTGAGGAGAGCTGTGCACCAGGGAGTCTCGGTCGAGCCGCGCCAGCATGTGGGGCCCTGGCAGGGTGCTGTCGGGCGTCCTTCTGAAGTACCAGGTCACCTCGGGCCGGACCTCATCCGCACGGTCTGTTGTGATGTTGCAGGTCAGGTCTAGCTCCTTCCCTTCCGCCACAGACACGTTCCTGGGCACGGTTGCCTGCAGAGCTTGAAAATTAAAAGCAAATACATGCACATAATCTGGATTACATTTGCCCCTTTGTCCCTCCTCTCCCTCCAGGGCCTTTCCTTTCATGTTCCTATTGACTGTAAGTGCTTGAAAATTTTATTGACTAAATGAATAAAACACACCACATTTCTCTTTAGTTCAAGAAAACACAGCAGTGAACACTGACATACACATACGAGGGACCGTTCTAAGTGCTTGTTTAACTACTAACCTGCAAAACAAACTTATCGGGCCTCCCTAGTGGCCTTGGGGTTAAGTCTCAGTGCTGTTATCTCAATGCTATGGCCTGAGTTCGATCCCCGACCAGGGATCTCTGGCACAGCAGACCTCTCCTGTGTCGCCCGCTGCTCCCCTCGGCAGTGGATTTCAGTGGATCTGCCTGTTCTTCTCCCCACTCTGTCTCCGGTGAATCCTCGCACCCCCTATCCTGCACCTCTGGCCTGCACCCCAGTTCTTCTATGCAAAAAATAAATAAAACAACAACAACAGACTATTAACTACTCAGAAAGAATAGCACTGTTGGTGGGAGTGCAAATTGGTCCAACCACGATGGAAAGCTGTGTGGAGATTCCTCAACCTGCTAAAGATAGAGCTTCCATATGATCCAGCAATTCCACTCCTAGGTATTTACCCAAAGGACACAGAAACATCCATTCCAAAGAGCACCTGCACCCCTATGTTTATAGCAGCACTGTTTACAATAGCTAAGCTTTGGAAACAGCCCAAATGCCCAAAAATAGATGACTGGATCAAGAAGATGTGGTCCATATACACCATGGAATATTACTCAGCATTCAAAAAAGATAAACACATGCAATTTGCAGCAACATGGATGGAGCTGGAAGGGATCATGCTCAGCGAAATAAGCCAGAAAGAAAAAGAAAAATACTGGATGGTCTCACTCATAGCAGGAATCTAGAAAACTTAAATAAGGGACCAGGAAAAAGAATAACTACAGGAAAGGGAAAATCAACAAACAACTATGAACCAGAGACACTCTATGGGGGGTGGGGGGTGGGGACAGGAGGGATTGGGGTCAAAGTAAGGGGTTTGCAATTGTATGTAGAATATAAAAATAAAATTAAAATTAAAAAAAAAATTCCAAAAATAACCTATCATGAGGTACTAATAGCTCCATTTTATTGACAAGGAAACTGAACACAGAGAAGTTAAGTAACTTGCCCAAGAACACACAGCTAATATGTGGCAGGGCTGGGATTCCCATCCAGGCAGTCTGCCTGTAGGAACGCTGCTGCTTATAACTGTTACACCCTCCCCTGGCAAGAAGTCAGCTGCACATCACAGAAGGAAATTACACTTTTCCCCAAGTGCATGCTCTTGGGTGATTTTACTGAGACAGGTTAACTCAATTCTGACTGGTACCAACCGTCAGTTAGGGACCGAGCGGAGGAGGGGTGGGTGAAGTCATCTTGTGGATAAAAGAGGGTCCTAAGCAGAAGGACCAGAAAAGTAAAACCAGACAGTGTAGCTCCCAGCCAGGTCTTCAAGACCATGTCCTCGGATTATCACCGGCCCCGCTAGACAGACCTGCCTTGAAGTCAAGCAGAAGGCCTCTATTCTAAAGCAAGACGTGAGAATTTCGGGGTTACCCATGCCACTGCCCTGTCTTGTTAGTGGAAAGATGAGAAGTAGCTTAGCTTAGACAAAGCACTCGGGTATCTGGTGTCTCCGTCCCGGGGGTTCGGGCATTCTCCTGTCAAAGCTTTTTACATGGAAACATTTTATTTTATTCAGAGGAATTTTAAAAAGAAATTGAACATCTGTAATCAAAGTAGAAAAACATTTAGCTCATGGGAACACTCGGGAACCAGTGCTTGGATGATAAATGGCGAACGCCTCCCAGGGGTTCACATGGAGACACGAGGCGTCTCTAGCGAGTCGCTCAGAACAGGCCTGAGCCCAAAGCCCAGGCCTCTGCAGCTAATTATTTTCACATGAATATTTCCAGGTCTGACAACATTTCAAACAAGTGATTAGGCTGAGTTCAAGATCCACCTTGAAGACGACAGGATATGAGGTAGGCCTGGTATTAGAAAAAGGAATTTAAAAGTCTAATTTCTCACCTTTACTTCCCTCCCCAAATTCTTTCTCCTCCTTCATCCCTTTAGAGAGATTTTCATTTTCATTCATGGCCACTTAGAAATAACAGTTAATTTGAGGACATCTTTGGGGAGGAGTCAGTGCGGACACTGCTGGCTGAGCCTGAGCTGTGGTTTCCCTGTAGGATGCTCGTGGTTGGGAGGCCTGGATGCCATTCCAGCCCCTTGGTACTGGCCACCAAAAATAAAGAAAGCTCGGGAGGGAGTCAGGTGCGTGCAGAGGCAGGCAATATGTGGTTATGGAAAACCGATTCTCAGACTTGGAAATATTGGTGGAAATGTCTCTTCCACTGTCTCGGTTGCTTTGTAATGGGTTTCACTTCTGGGAAGCAGGATGGAGCAGGCTGAAGGGGGGAGAAAGCGAAGAACCAGTTCTAAGGGGTCCCTAAGCAACAAGGGGCCTCAGCTGTAGCCAGAGGTGGTGCAGGCCTTGTCCTGCTGGACATAACGGAATCCATAGCATAGGTACCAAACCTGCACCAAACAGTCCAGTCCTCACACAGGGAGTGCGGCCACACAGGGGTCACAGCTCCCGGTCAGTCACGATGCCGTCTACCGTAACGCACTAGGACGGGGTGGGAGTCGGGGGGAGAACATGCTTATTTTTACTAACCCCTACCCAAAATAGAAAATCTCCTTCTTATAATGAAACCAAACAGCACAGCAGTAGCATCTGCCCCTGGGATGAAGACCCCAACGGAAATGACAGTTCATGTCTAATGATAGCTATTTCCGTATGGTTGTAGATATCCTGAAATACGGTTTTCATTCACTGCCACTTAGAAATTACAGTAGTTAGGCCTGCCATTACCTTATTATTGAATGTGTTAATAAGGCAAAATATTAGGGAATAAATTTGTTTTAAAAATAGCTTGACAACAGTTTCATTCCTTTGTCATTCTGCGTATGAATGTTATGAATTGAAACATGGGAATTCTGAGAAAGGGTCTGCGGTGGTCAACAAAATCCACAGCACAAAAACATGATGAGTCCCCTGGGCCCAGGTGGGAGTCAGATGCCAACAGGTTCAGAGTGTGCAGGTCTCACAACTGTACCTGATGGGTTTTGTGACTTATTTGAATAAAAAACACCTGTGAAGAGGCAGGTCATCCCTGCATAAAAGGTTAACATGCTGCAAATCCAAAACTCTTAATCCTTCTGCCCCATGAAAATGGTTGTTTGATGCAAACTCATCGCTGGAGGTTTCTCGGGACAGAGGCCAGGTAGATCACTTCGAAAAGGAAGGTGACTCGAGTCCACGTGGAAAGCAGCCAGGGCGTCATGGTAACTGTGGCAGGCAGCCCCTCTCCACAGCAGGAACACCCCCACCTCACTGAGGGGCTCCATGGCCAAGAAGCCCAAGTCCTGCTGTTCACCTTCTCCAGAGCTGGTTCCTCATGGCAGGGGAACTGTAGGGTCAAGTGCCCGCACAGCACAGATGACACAGGACAGTTCCTTCCATGTGCACGGTTTCCTGCTTCCCTTCCCAACTGACCAACAGAGCGGCCACACGTATTTACCCTCAGAAAGTGAGTCCAGGCCAGGTGTTCCCAGTTTACAAAACAGACAGCAGCAACGGGGCAAACAAAGTACTTTGTGATCCAAAGATATCTGACTCCCAGAAAAACAAGCGCGTATGCCCTGCTGTGCAGTGACATCACCCTGAGATCGTCACTTTGTGCTTGGTTCCTGCCGAAGCCAGAGGAGCACAGGGCTGGGGAGCCATCACAGGCACCCCTGAGCCCAAAGCCCCGCACAGACGGGGAGCCAGCAGGGTCTCCATCGATGCTTGCTGGACAGAGTCAATAATGGCTGGTTGTTCTTGCATATTTTTCTTTTATTTTTATGGATTTTCTAAAATGCATTTTGTATTTTAATTCTGTAGTAGGAGGGCAAGGATGCTTATTGTTTAAAAAGGCTGGTTCAAAGGTGACAGGACAAAGGCCTCCTGCACAGAGGCCCCAGGGCAGGCGGGCTGCCCGGGGTGCAGCATGTGACACACAGGAAATAAGAAGAGGCCCAGCCAGAGAAGGCCCCGTCTGGCAGGTGCATCTGAGGGGCCCTGAGGCACGCCCAGAGCATCCCAGTGAGGGGAGAGGTCTTGGGGTGAGCCAGACCCACCCCTCCAACAGCTGTGGGGAAAAGCAGATGGATTCAAGGAACACCAGACAAGATAAAGCAAAGGGAGCAGGAGGATGGGGCAGCTGCACCCGCAAAGCCCCCTGGACCCCAGGTGGGACCTCATTCTGGCAGGAGGACTTCATCTTCTGGAGGAAAAAAAAAACCTATCCTGCAGGGGTAGGTAACAGCAGCTTCCATGGTTGTGCGTTCAGGTGACAAGCAGCTGCAGGGTGAACTTCCAAGCCCGCACCACAAAACAAACACGCCCCCAACCAAACCACCAAGACCGCCTGCGCCCCAGCCCCACACCCAGGCGGGCCCTCCCAGGGAAACAGAGGGAACATCCAGCTCACCTGTTGGCTGGATCACCACGCTGCCCACCTCCACGGCCTTCTCTTGGATCTCCTGCCAGCTGCCCTGCTCCGCGATCCACTCGCTGACGACGCACCGGTAGGAGCCCTGGTCGGCGGACAGCGCGCGGGACACGGCGAGGCGGTAGCCGTCGCTGCCCACCGTGTCCAGGCGCAGGTCGCCCGCGTGGTAGCGCTGCTCGTAGCCGGGGCCGGGCCGGAACCTGCCCTCGTGCGTCAGGGCCAGCACGCTCCGCCGGTCCGGGCCGCGCCGCTGCTCCCACAGCAGCGCCAGGTGCGTGTGCAGGGGGGACGCGGTGGACGCCGAGCAGCGCAGCTCGAAGGGCTCGCCCTCGCGCAGGCTCAGGCCTCGGGGCGACTGCGGGGGCGCGCCCAGGCGCAGGGCATCGGCCAGCACTGGAGGGGGGAACACCGAGTCAGCAGACAGACAGCAGCCCACGCACCCCATCAGCAAGCAGGCTCCTGCCTCCTGCAGGGCCTTCCTGTCCAGTCCAGGGTCTCCCTGGTTGTGCAAGGGTTAAGCACAGCACTGTGAGGCTATCTGCAGCCTCTGCAACACGTGTTCAATCCCCCCCACACACACACACACAGGGAGCTACCCACATGGTGCGGCAGACCTCTCCTGTCTTGCACGCTGCTCCCTTCAGCAGTGTATTCGGCAGATCTGCCTCTTCTGTTCCCCACTCTGTCTCTGGTGAATCCTCTTAGCCCCCCAATCCCTGGCCGACCCCCCACATCTCCGGCCAACACCCCAGCTCTTGTATACACAAATAAATCTTTAAAAAAAAAATAATAATGCCCAGGTGGACACGTTTTCCCACTTAAGAGGCCTTGATAAGACCCTCTGCTAGAAATGGGTGGTTGAACACTCCCCTTGCAGCGTGGTGCCTGGGGATGCCTTTAAGCAACTGACTTCACCCCTTTGGCCTCAGTTTCTCATCTGTAAAGAGATGGCAGCCGGCCCTGCTCAGGGAGGGGGGCTGAGGATTCAAGGTGCTCTTAATAAGGGAACGTGCCCGCGCCAGTGCAGGCTCTTAGCAATCACAATCATCACCAGCTGCCGCTGTCACACGCGCCTTCATTAGGACACAGAGCTGGAAGGATCTGGGAGAGTTAAAGCAGCTTGGTCCACAAAGAGCAAAAGCGTGACATGAGATGCCTGCGCCCTGAGGCCGGGCAGAGGTCCGGGAGAGGCCCGGAGAGCAGAGGGCCTCTGGGGGCAGGACCTGGTCAAGCAAGTCCACTGCCTCGGCCAGCTCTTCTGTGAGGGTCACCTGGAAGAAAGCTGGGCTCCCACTATCGAGGAGGGGGCTGAGGAAGTGGCGTGATTGCTGTTCAGGAAGGGAAGCAGTAAGCAGAGAGGAGGCCTTCCCAAGAGGCAGGGGCCAGCTCACAGACTCGATGAGAAATGGGACAAAGGCCCTCAAGCACTGCCCGTCCTCTCTGGAAGTTCCCACAAGCCCACTCTCAGAAGCTAATTCAGTGTCCTCGAGAAGGGCCTACTCCAGATGACAGAAGAAACTACAGCATCTTCAGTAGGTTACTCCCAAGGCCCAGCTCCACTGCAGAATGGACGTAACGGCCTTCTGGCATGTTCATCAGCCTATGGGTCCACCACATGACTCGGTTCTCAAGGCTGGTTCTCTCAGGTCACGAATGAACAGTTTCAAGACCCAAGAAGCTGAGGGTCAGAGAGACCCTGGGGCAGGCCTGGCAGCCGCCAGAGGCTCCCCCTGGGCAGTCAGCCATCTCCTTCATGGCCACTCCGCTGTTTTCCTGACCCTACAAGAGCCTCGCCCTGCTCCTGCCTTCCCAAGATAGGAGAAGAAACAGAAAGACACCGGGGCCTAGGGGGACGAACTCTATTCTCCCTCCTCCAGGGAAGACCAGGGTGCACCTGATGCTGGCAGGTGGAACATGTGTGTGATGACTGTCCAGGTAGCACATTATTTAACTCCAATTTAACTCCAATTATTTAACTCCATTATTTAACTCACATTATTTAACTCCAATGCAAGAACATCTTATAGGACCTCCTGCTAAAACATGTTTGGATTGTTCTGTAAGAGTAAGACAGAGGTCATGGAAAAGGTAGTTTGATGTTTTGTCACCTCCATAACAGGCATGGCTGTTTTATCCCCTTGTGAGTTGAAAGGGGGAGCAGTGCCTGAAATATGGAGGGCCTGCAAACCCTTCCAGGGGAAACAAATGCCTGGATCAAGCTGTCTTTTTCTATCACATATCTTCTATTTTCCTGATGGTTTAAATACATTCCTGCTCTGACATAAATTCTTTTTGAAATAAGGCAGGGGACAAATAAATGCATAATTAAGTAATAATAATAAAACAACAACAATAATATTTCTATTTTGCTAGCTCCAAATTAAAATTGTTTGTTCTTGCTCATCTACCAATTAGTTGTGTGGTTTTAGGCGAGTAATTAACCTATGCTCTTTCATTTCTTCATGTTTAAATTAGGGAAATATCCTGCACCACCTTCTTTACTGGATTCCGAGAATCAGATGTGTAAATAACTATAAAGGGACTTGGGAAATAGAAAATGAAACCAAACCCAAAATATTCCAAATATTCATGGTGTGATTACTTCAACAGCCAGGACAGTGAGCCAGCAGCGAACACATCACTGTTCCTCTACCTATAGGTTCTGGAACAGGCCTTGATGTCATGATGGCCACAGAGAGACGTGAGCTCTGATGGCTCTGACATTCCCATAAACCGTCACTCACCTTCACCGAAGGCTTACCATGCCCTGCTCTCGGAGGCTTTACACGAGCTGACCCACCGTGCCTGCACAACCTCTAAGGAGGAGGTAGAACCGGCAGCTGGACTCACTGAATGCAGGCAGCCCTCTACATGCTGCCTCCAACTCCCCAGTAACGGCTGGTGGGGAATCCTGGCGGAGGGAGGTGAAAGGGCCTCGGAGGCCCCAGCCCATCCTTTGATTTGACTCAGGAAACAGGAGCCATGAGACAGAGGACGGAGCAGAGCCAGGCGGGGTTAAGTGTCTGGACAAAGTCACCCCCGAGCTGAGTGGCGGTGAGAAGTCTGACCCCTGCGTGACCCCCGAGAGGGCGTCCCTACCTTTAACCTGCACCGTGTCCTCGTAGTTGCCCTGCACGGTGGCGTCGGTGCTGGGGGTTGAACACTTGTAGTGTCCCTGGTCAGAGGGCTGCACGTTCTTGATGAGGAGCTCCACGGCGTCGTTGGCCGTCCTCCGCAGGAGGATCTCGCCCCGGTGCAGGCGCTCCCGGTACTGCTGCGCCGGGAAGCCCACCTCCCAGGTGCTGGCCAGCTCCACGTAGCTGCTCCCCGAGGGCGAGAAGCTCCAGTCGAAGTTCTGCTCACTGGGGCCGTCATAGTCGCTGACGTTGCAGGGGATGACCAGCTCAGTGCCCACCACGCGGACCAGGCTCCCCCGGGGGACTCTCACCACGCGCCCTCGAGAAAGAGCTGCAACAACAGAGATGGAGGCCTTCATCACCTGGGTCTTCTGGGGGGCCTGAGGGTGCTCCCGTGCATGTGCACGGGGTGTGGCCTTCAGACCAGGGGGCAGTGGCCGCCTGTGTCTGGCGGAAGGGAGTTCAGCCCATGCCTAGAACCAGGAGCACACCCTGAAATAAGCACCCCTCTCAGACAATACATTTCCAGGATGGACAGGAGGGAAGTCAAGTCTAGAAAGGAGGCTAACCATAACCCTGAATAGCTCCTTCCCTCCTGCTGCTATTTAACATGCCATTATCACTCGATGTGATGGAGAAATATTTGAGGTTTTGTGTGAAAGAGAAGGACACAGCTAATCAAGTATTTACACTTCTGCCCACCCTTTATCAACCCTCATCCCTAGAGACCGTTCCCGGGGGGCCCCCCCAAGACTGGGTTTACAATGATGGATGCCAACTTTTAAATCCTAGAGCAACCTGCTGATAAAATGATTTAACTCCAGTAATCTGACATTGCCTATAAATTAATTTAAAAATATGATGACTCTACCAAGTATTAATTTTCTATTTTCTGGCTCATTTCCTTCTCTCTACTCTTCACTCCGATCTAAATTCAGGATGAGGAGAGGGAAGCACAGGAGGAGAGAGGCCTCTGGCTGGTTGCTGGGAGTCACGAGGAATGCAGCGGCTCGTTGGGATGAGCCGATGGACAAAGCCGAGAACTCACTGGCATTTTCTGCCCCATGAGCACATGCCTCACAGACCTCTGGGCCTGAGGGGTCATCACCTGTGTCTGCAACACAGGTGAGGTGTGAGGTGACAGACACCATCCCAGAGGCAATTATTTGCCTCAGGAAAAAGAGGGCAACTCTTTTTCCCATCCCAGCGACTCCTTAACAAGCTTTAGGAGGTCTTCATGGCAGTGACCTTTGTGACTTTGCAGCATGTTCACTTCCTGTGTGGATGATTTCAGGGCGACCCGTCTGAGCCCAGCTCCTTTCTGATGTCCTATCAACAGGTGTAGCACGAAGGATGCAGGAGAAGGCGTGGGTCTAAACTCAAGAAGACATTCAAATCTGGGCGCCCACCCTCTCTTACCTCTGGTTTCCTCAACTATGAAGTGGGTCAAGGATCCACTGAGAGCCTGAGGTGGAATGCCCAGCTGAGTCCGCGTGCAACAAGCACCACAGGAGACAGGAGCTTCTACCACTAACGTTTAATTTTGTGTCTTTGTCATTTGCTACAGGTTGAAGTATGTCTCCCTTCCCCTCAAAATCTACCCCAAAAGGGGCCTTGTCTGGGGTCAGCATCACTGCAGATGTCATTAAACTAGAGTAAGTTCTGTAACTAGTGAGCGTCCCTAATCTAGGGACTGGTGCTCCATGACCTCTCACCTGGCACTTCCAGAAAAGTCATCAGAGTATCTGTGGGTGCAGCCCAACACCCCTCAGATGGGGCTGACCTCACACACCTGGTCCCAGAGAGAGACTCTGGGATGGAACCCAGTCATCACAATCCTCCTGGCTCGTTTTTGTGTTAGCATCTCAGGAAGACACTGACTCTGGTGGAGGCACTTAGCACAAAGATGATTTGCTGGAAGGTGCCCTCCTGACTTGGCGAGGAAACCATCGAGTAGAAGAGACCCGCGTGCCCACGCTGGGCCACAGGGCGGGGAGAAGGCAGCCAGGTGGCCTGATGCCATCACCTGGGCCACCGGATCAGCCACACTTTCTATATCATTCCACACTCACCTGGACCCCCACATCCCCACACACACTTTCCCCTGAACACTTTAGTTTCTTGCAATTCTACTCATCCCACTCAAGTTCCTTCAGCTAATTTCTGTCACTGGCCTCTCAGGGCACTGAATAACACAAACCGCCTACCAGGGAAGCAGTGAGCTCTTTTTTACATTTAATTTTAGAGATGGGCAGACAATTCTGTGTCCACCAAAGAGACCTTTCAGAGGGAGGGTCCTGGTGGAGACCCTTAGGAGGGAACACAGTCTCGTGCTGAGCCCTCTTGTGCCTGAGTGTCCTCACCTACAAAAAGGACACGAGTCACCAAGCCCCTCTCTGACTTACGGGGCCGTGTAAGGTTAACAGAGCCAGGAGGCAACCAAGGCCCTCATGTGGGAGGGGTCTGCTGCCCCCTGCTTTGCAGGCTGCCTCTAGAATAAACTGGTCACAATCTCTCACTTTGCTCCATTGGCAAAATTCACAAAGGAATTTCCTTGTGGAGAAGTGGACAGCATTAGCAACGTGTCCAGCAGGCCCAGGCATAAAACTACCTTCCCTGCGAGGTCTCTCGTCATTTGTAGTGGCCGGAGGATGGGAAGCTGATCCAGCACCTCTCTCGGCTCTCCAGTCCTTCCATGTGGTTGCCAAGATCGTCTTTATAACACACACACCGTATGTCACTTCAGCGGTCAAAAGTCTTCAGTAGATCCTCATCACCTACATGTCACGATTTACCTCCACACCCCCCACGCTGTCCCTCTGCTTCAGGCCACCATCCTGCTCCCTGCATTACTACAATGGTCTCCCGACTGGCCCCTAGCTTCTGTTCTCGCCCTCTGCTCTCAACACAGCAGGCAAAGTGATCTTTTTAAATCTTCCACTGTATTAGTCATCCCTCTGCTCAGAACTTTGTGCGTACTTCCCATCCTACTCAGAAAACCCAACATGCTCTCAGAGGCCAGCAAGACTGTACAGATCTGGTCCTCTTGTTTCTCCAACCATATTCCTTGATGCCCCCCCTCACCCCTTGCTCCCTCTACTACATTTCATGCTTTCCTGAAAATATCAGCTGGCCTTCAACCTCAGGGCCTTTGCACAGCTCCTCAGTCTGCAGCACTCTGTCATTCTCTGCCAGCTTCAGATCTTCGTCCCAATGCCACCTTAGTGAGGCCTTTCCAGACCACCTTAAAATTGCAGCCCACCCCCAGGCTTGCACCTGCTAAATTTCCTTATCACTAATACCTAATATATTTCATGTGCACGTCTATGTTTTTACTATTTATTGTCTGTCTCTTTCCACTGGAATATTCTATAAGAGCAGTGATGGTTTTTTTCCTCACTGCTGAACACCAGGGCCTAAAACAGGGTCTGGTATACAGTAGTTGTTCAATATATTTGGCTAAATGAGTGAATGAATAGAAGACATACAAAAGACTTCATGATCTGGCTCGCAGTTACCATTCCAGCTTTGTCGCCTGCCATTGTCCCCCCATAATGTCATACTCCACCAGGCAAATGACTCTTCATTTTCTGGAAATTCCAAAGCCTCCAAAGCCTCTGTCTCTGTGCACCTGTCACCTGGAAAGCCCTCCCAGCAACCTCCTCATCCTTTTGCAAGCAACAGTCCCAGCACCACCTCCTCTGTGAAGCCTTCCCTAGCTTGGGCATCACTGCTTCCACGATCCAACCCATCCTGCAAAGAACCTTCCATGGCAGCTATGCTATAGTGCCTCTGGGGAAAGTAAAGTAGATAAGAACAGATGCTTGACAGATCAAATTCTAATCTAAAAAGTTATAGACCCAAGCAGTGTCTTGCATGCAGAGTTGGATGGTCCCTCTTCCATGCAAAACAAAATTTTAAATTTTGGGAACAGAATTTTAACTTGCTTACCAGCAATCTGGTATTTAGCACAGATTTCCTCTAATATTATGATATAACAATATTATTTTTAAATAAATAGAATATAAAAAAGTAAAGCATATGGCTCTTTTCAAATCAAAAAAAGATTATTTACATACCCACACATTGCCAATTTTTGTCAAAACCTCTTGTAACAGTTGATAACTGAGGGGAAAAGAACAAGATTTTCCTCTGGTTTTCCAAATTGTACCAGCATTCAAAACACTTGGTACCTAAACTGTGTTGGTTTTGTCTCCATTTAAAGTGGTTTCATTTGCTTTCATGGGCAATACAAGACGTCTTCATTTGAAAAGTATTTCTTTATCAACCTTAAAAGCACTATTGAGGACACCATTGCGTAGTTCAATGACACAAGAATCCATCTGATAAAATTCCCTGAACATTCACTCAGTACAAGGAGGGCCTCCCTGGTGGCACAGGGGTTAAAGTCTCAGTGATATCAAGCTATTGTGAGCTACTGGGCATGAGTTCAATCCCCAGCTAGGGAGCTGACCCACCTGGTGCAGCAGACCTCTCCTGTCTCGCCTGCTGCTCCCCTCAGCCGTGTATTTCAGTAGATCCACCTATTCTGCTCCCCACTCTCTCTCTGGTGAATCCTCTCACCTCCATACCTCTAGCCTATACCCCAGTTCTTGTATGCATAAGTCAGTTATCACAGTCTGGGAGTATCTCTGATACATAAGACAAAATAAGGGCACTTTACGGCCACATTGGTGAGGTGGGGCCAGACTTCTATGCCAAACCATTCCCAACCCCTATTACTAAGTGGCCCCGCACCCCACTGTCGATGCCCTGATCAGATCAGCTCCTCTTAGCCAAGCCCCAGAGCCCTTCCTGCCTCCTAACTCCCTGTGCCGACCAGCCAACAGCCCTAATACAGTCACTACTGCTCTGCTAACTTCATCTCTCCTTTCTGCATCTCAAACTTCCTGTTTCCCCAACACATAAAAAAAGGCAGTGTCCTTTTATGTTTTATGCCTTAGCTTCATGGAAGTCCAGTATTAAATCTGATGGTCAACTAGGGAAGCCATCCATGATTTAAAGGCCTAATGATTATCTCCTTCCTCCATCTTCATATCTTGCTCTGCCTTCCCCACTGCCCCGTGCTTTTGATTTATTTTACCCTTGTTTTAAGATTTTTACCCCATGAATGTGTATTTCAGTGTAAACTGCCTCCATAGTTTTTGGGGGGGGGGGGTGGAGACCTATTTCAAACAACCAATAACTGAGATTTCCACTTAACAGTTTTCAGCTATAAACAGTTGTATCAGATCAGCACCACCTTCCCCATTATTACAAAAGATGGATAAAATAGAAGGTACAGCTAACTGAATGCCCTGGTGAGCAATCAAGGTATCCATGATCAAAGGGCCAAGATCAGAGACAAAGCACAGGGATCCACTGTCTCTTCTCTTAAGATATTTGCCTATTTTTAAGTGGTGTAGGCCAAAGTCCAAGCAGAAGTGAGTAGCTCAGAACTTCCAGCATGTCAGAGGCCAAGAATACAAGAATTGAAGTCCAGCGCCTCTAAGAAAGTCATAGATTGAGGAGCCAAGATGCTAGGAAAGAAAGACAACAGCAGAGAAACAACCCATCAAGCACCACGACTTTCCCCCTCAAGGCAGCTGCCCAGAGCAAAGCTGCTTAGAGGCCAGTGGTGGGAGCTAAGCGGCTGAGAGCTAAGCAAGAAGTAAATACTAAGAGGCTAAAAGGTTAATCTCTCTCCTCTCTATTGCACACTAATTCTGTTAAAGTTCTTTTCTCTTGAAGGTCTTATGCACTAGAGTTTGTTTTGTCTTCATGTGGCAGATGGCAGAACCCATTTATAGCAGGCAGAGTTGGGGGTCCTGGGTAGCCCCTCAGTTTGCCAGGTAACATACCACCTTCTGTTGATTTCATCTTTTTGCTCTGAGTAGGAAGAAGAAACAGCTTGAAATTCCCTATAAAATATTGTATATCCTAGAAGGGTAACAGCTATCAGATAGGCAGCACAGTAACAAATGAGTCACTAAGAAATACTGTATCTTCTCAGTGTGATTAGATAGATGGGGGAAACAAAATAATAGGACTGTGAAAAGTAACTTCTAGTTTATTTGTTTTTTTTCTGACACACTGCTTTCATTGCTGTAAATGATACTAAGGGTAACATCTCACCATTCATATTTAAAAAAGGTGGAGGGAAAAAAAATAAAAAATAAAATAAAAAAGGTGGAGGGAAATGTATCCCAAAATCATATAGACAAGACTTTAGGAAGCCCGGCTGCTCTTTTCAGCAGTAGAGGTAATTAACAACCAAGAGGTAACAGTTTCCAGATCACCATCTCCCTGTCTTTGATGTACTCAAGAAAATAATTAAGTGCCTTCAACTTTCTTCTACCTTGTAGAATGGATGGATGGCCTAGCAGGAAAAGTCAGACAAGTTCTCAAAGGTAAACTATTGCTGCAATGTTTCTTTCAGTAAGTGCTACTGGCAACCACCAGGAATCACTGAAAGAGTCAAGCTAATGAAGACTAAACTGTATTTACCTACCCTTTTCCTCCCCCTTGAGATATCCATGGGAAATAGATTTTATTTCACCGGTTTATCAGCAACATTATTCTAAATCAAGACCTGCAGAGTACGGTATATCTGCATAGGACTTTTGCAATTGTGTCTATTATTGCTCAAATGTTATCATCTCCCCGAGCTGCCTAGAAGCAATCTGCTTGCCAACCTGAGCCATTTGTAAGATAAGTATTGGCAGTTATTGATTCCAGCAATACAGGTAGAGCTGACCCACAGAAACTAAAGCGCTGATGCTATTTCAGTTTGCAAAAGGGCACCTCACCCTTCCTCCCATATCCTTACAAGACCTTTAGAGACTGGGGGTCTCTGCCTCTCCCCACGACCTTCCCGGTTCACATGTGAGCTGCAAATGAACATGCAGAAGGTCGAATCTGTAAATTCTCATTGTGCCTTTATTGGAGCACTTGACTCACACATGAAAAACCTTTGTCTCTTCATGTCTGCCGCTGAGTGATCTGGCAGGAAGGGATGGTGCCAGCTTTAGTGCAGACAGTCCCTAAGTGATGAAAATGCAGCAATGCACACATTAAACAAGTTACAGCCATCGGAGACTGTATAATGAAGTCACATATGGCAGCACTTCAAGATCCCAGCCAGACACAAACAAGGTTCTACTAGAGCAGGCCTTATAATCATTAAGAAAAGAAGGGGTTCAGCTAAGACCTCCCTGAGATGCACTAGACAAAAGATACTATTACTCGTTCAACAAGCAACACCTGAGCAAGAAGCCCCTGTGCTAGATGATATTCAAAAGAGAAAGGAAATCAGTCCCTGGATCTCGAAGGGACGCGTGGCACGTTAAGAGGCATGAGGTGTGTATGAAAATTGTAACATAAGAAAGGACATAAGTAACCAAAGAGAGGTATTAACAAATGCCCAGGGGTTCAAAAGTGAGGGTGTGCCTACCCAAGGGATTAGTGAAAAGCTTTCTGCAGTGTCAACATCTGAGCTGGGCCTCTGAACAATGGTGGGGGTGGGGCAGACCGGGGGCACTGAGAAGCAAGGTGAGCGCAGTTCAAGGGAGGGGCTAGGCACAGCCCAGGTGTGCTGAAGAGCAGGTAGAGCAGTGTACGAAGAGCAGGCTGAGCAGACACCTGGGAGCCAGTCCAGCGCCTTCTACAAGGTGACCGGGGAGAAACGGGGGAGAAACACTAAGAATTAAAATAAGAGCAAAGATGACAGGGGAGAAACACTAAGAGCAATGCTGGACCAGAAAGAGAGGCACTCTGAGACTCCTGCTAGAAGGATCCACGGATAGGCCTGTGGGGTGAGAGGCATCACAGCCGAGACCGTGAGCTTTAGACAAGTTCAAAGGTTCAGCAGGTGGTGGGAAAGGAAACTCCCACAAGATTCCTGAGCCCAAAATGAATGTGGTGCCACATGCAGAGGGTGGGGTAGGGGGGTGAAGAGAGGCCCACCCAGGGTGAGATGTGGGAGTCCACAGGGCAGCCTAGGGGTAGGAGAAGCAGGGGAGGGGAAAGCAAAGTCATAACAAACTCTTTTATTTAAGACACCAGCAGATGTAAGAGGGAGAAGCGGGGAGAGAGAGAGGGGTCAGGAAAAAGTCCAGAAAAGAGTCCTATCCCAGCAGCCCAAATGCTTGAAATGCAAGAATGCAAAGACGGAAGGGTTGGGGTACAGCCTTTCCTAGGGACAGACTCCTCTGCTTGTGCCTGGCAGGCAGCAAGCTCCTGGGTGGGACCCACATCTGCAGCCTGTGGAATAGCTAGAGCAGACTCCTGATGTTGGTTTCGGTTTAGGGTGGAAAAGCACAACTTCAAACCCTCAGAAAAGTCCAGGTGGGCTGAACCCACGACCCCAGCCTCCCAGGGAGACAGAGGGGCGCTGCTGTGGGGCTTGCAGGGGGGCAGACAGGAGGAGCGGATGATCAAAGGTGCAAGCAGAGAGAGGCCGAAGCAGCAAGGGGAGACACAGGACACGCAGCAGCTCGCTCTGGAGCAGCAGCCGCCCTCTCGGCACCTCTAGGCGCGGAGGCCACATGGCCGGGGGTCCCTGCTGGCGGGGAGCTCGTGTTCCCGGCAGGAGAGACTGAGGGTGGGTGCATGGAGAGGAGGTGTCCGATGTGATGGCCCCGGGCGGCCGAGCTGCTCTCAGCCCAGGGTCAGGCGAGGGCCCTCTGAGAAGGGTGCGTCTGAGGTCAGCCCAGAGGCAGGAGGCGGCGGCGCAGAAGCTCTGGGACCAGCTGCTGGGGCAGAGAGCAGCAAACGCGAGAACGCCGAGGTGGAGCAGGCTCCTCTGTGCAAAGGATGGAAAAGAGATCAGCGCGCCCGGACTGTGATGGATGAGGGGGCGGGGGCGTCGGTTCTGGGTGAAATGGGAGCCCATAAACTGGGCGGGGGGGGGGGGGGGAGGTTGAGCCAGGCTTTTTGTGTGAAACATGGATTGTGGCCAATTTGGAAGCCAGGACCTCAGAATGAAGAGGTAGTTGCAGCAGATCAAGTGAAAGGGGATGGACACCCCCCTGGGGGACGTGGGGCTGCCTCGGGAGCAGGCGGATGGGGGGCAGGTCTTGAACATGGAATGAAATGGAGAGCGAGGGAGGAGGGAGGGATCGGGCTGTGACGTGGCCATCCGGGCGCAGGGTAGAGACATTTCCGGAGATGAGGGGGAACCTGAGGGGCCCAAACGCGTGTCTAGCTGAGCGAGCTTTCTCCTCTACTCCCTGTAAGGTAAGACGCTGCCAGGCGTGCGGGTGGGGTGCAGGCAGCCAGCACCGGAGAGTCAAGGCTGGAGCCTAGAGGAGGCCCAAGCCGAGAGTCTCACTGGCGAGTCATCAGCACAGACACTCAGGCCCGGGGCACGTGGGGAAGGGAGCGCGCGGACAGGGGCAAAGAATCTCAACAGAGGCAAAGAGCCCTTTTTTCAGAGGTTAAGCACTGGGGGCTGGGGGGCTGCTGGAGATTCTCCCCAGCAAGCTGGGAGCCTCCGGCCCTGAGACAGGGAGGGCTTGGTGGAGATGACTGAAATACAAGCTGAGGCCTGGCAAAGACACAGGACAGAAGGTCCTAGGACGGAACATGCTCACTGGGAAAACCCGACCTGGTGGGAGCCCATGAGGTCCTCACCTCATGGCTTGGTGGGCTGGAAAATAAAAGTCTCAGGATGGGGACCCACCACAGTGAGGATGAGCAGCAGGCACGAGGAAATCAGAAGGGCGTAAAGGGGAGAGGTCGTGGTCACAGAGGGAAATACCTGAATTGACCTCAAAACAGTGACAGAGGGTCTCCTGGTGGCGCAGGGGTTAAGACGCAACCTATGAAGTAATCCGCAGCCTCTGCAGCACGAGTTCGATTCCCGGCCAGCCAGGGAGAAACCCACAGGGCACAGCAGACCTCTCCTGTCTCGCCCACTGCTCCCCTCAGCAGTGTATTTCAGTCAGTCTGCCTGTTCTGCTCCCTACTCTGTCTCTGGTGAATCCTCTCACCCCCCACATCTCTGGCCTATACCCCAATTGTTGTATATAAATAAATAAATCTTTAAAAAAAAACAAAAAAAAAACCAGTTCTGAGTGATGACCAGGCCCAGGTATGGCCCTTAAATCTCATAAAGCTGTTATTTTCCAGGGGTTCAGATGACCATCGACAGTACTCCCCAAGTCCTGCAGGCCCGGCTGGTGGCAGAAACTCCAGGAAAGTGGGGTGTGTCTACAGAGCAGGGTGTGAACAGGAGAGGTGCAGCATCTAAGCTCATTCTCAACACAAACATGACAGTTTCTCACTCCAGTCTGTACTCATGCATTTCTGGAAACCTTCTGGAAGCCTTCCCGGAGGAGTGAGGAGGAATAAGAATCGATGCTCCCTGATCAAACACGAACATGGTGACAGAAAGGAGACTGTACTCCACAGGAAATGACAGGCCCTTTGGGGACAGTGCGACTTGACTTAGCTTTTGCTGCGGAGATAATCATCACCTCCGGCACTACAGACAGGAGTGCAAGGAAGGCGGGGGCCGTGCAGCCCACCAGCAGCCGGGGACACACTGCAAGGCACCACCAGACCCGGACCAATGCCCAGCAGAAGCGCCCACCGTGAGGTACGGGGAGACACAGCCACACCACTGCTGCCAGTTCTGCAGGCTTTGGGACTCTGGGGGCCAGGGCCAGGCCCAAACTTTAATTCTACATTATTAAGTTGTGGGGATTTGTACTGTGTCCACCTGATGATAGTACAGAATCCTCTTCCCTGGGCTGTTCCAGGGATTAGAGAAGTAGGAGTGGCGGGGATTTGGGTGGTGAAGGGAAGCAGCGGTCACTAAGCCTGGGGGTCATGACGACAGTGAGCGCAGAAGCACAGGTGTCAGCGGACCCAGTTCACACTCACTCTTCTGCCCCCGGTTTCTTCCGGGCTGCAGGCCTTCCTGGCCAGAGACCACTAGACACTTGGCTGCAAACTCAGAGGTGGCAGCTAAGAAAAGACATGAATCTCCACAGGCACCACGTCTGCCGCCCCCCTCCAGTACCACGCAGTCTGGCACCCAGAGTCCAAATCATCACCCCTGGCGGGTGGTTCTCCCAACGCTCCAAGTGCCCTTCTCAGGCCTTCACTTGCCAGCTCCTCCCACAACTGTGTAAAGTCTAATTCTTCTAATAAATGTCCGGCTCCATAATATTTATAGTGGCGCTGCTTCCTGTGGAAGCCTCTCTGAGACACGTCACCAAACCCCGAGCGATGGCTTTGCCCACAAGGACCCAGTAATTGACCGAAAGTGCCTCACATTTATAGCACCGCTGCATGGTTTGCAAACCCCGCTCACGTGACCTTGAGAGGATTCACTAAGGAAACTGGGGTTCCAAGAAGTGAGGCGAACCCGACGAAAATAACAAAATGCAACCCCCGCTCCAAGGCGGTGTGCACTGATCAGTAACCAAAATAACTCAGTAAACCAGAAATGAGGCAAACAATTCTCTGTCCAAGGGCCAGAGATAGAAACGGTTGAAGCAAAAATCTATGCACAAGGATTATTTTAGAGCGCTCTATAAATTTAACAGCTGCTCGAGCACCAAGCGGTGCCCAGTATCTCTCGCTGCTCAGCCATCTTCAACCCTCTCCATGTTCAAACTGGCCGACGTAGCCTGCCAAGTTCTGCATGAACACCTGGCCCTCCTTTTAGCCTCCAGTGTAACGAGATGGGGATTTATATTCGGTTTAAACTCTGTGGGCACAGTGGCACCTGAGATAATTGCCGACTCCTCACCCCGGGGCGGCTCTCTCCTGTCTCTCTCTGTTGTCCTTTTTCTCATGCCCATTTTCTGTTCTTCCCTTGCCTTGTTCACTCCCTGCCCAAATAGGGCTTATGCAAGCAAGCCCTCAACACCGAAGACCCAGGCCCAGCCTCCAGAGCTGCCACGCTGAGTACAGTGTGGTAGTTTGGCCTGCAAGGAATTGACAGATTCTAGATTCATGGGCCCTTTAAGAAAAATGCTTTATGCTCCATCAGTGTGATGCTTCATTGCTCCACTGGGAGATCGTCACTGCACACCTACTGTGTGCAAAACACGTCATCAGCCAAGCTGAGGAGCCAATACCTTGCCTGAGTCAGAGTGCAGGAGGCTGAGACACTGTGACCTTCGTAGAAATGCTAAGAGATGAGCTCTCCCCATTATGAGCATCTTTCAAGATGTCAAGTAAACACAGGACACCAGGGACGTGGAACATTCTAGGGAAGGCAGAACCAGAAAAACAGACAAATTCATCTATAGCATCAGGCTCACTAACCCCTCCAGGTGACATTCATGGCTCTTCCCAATTATGCCTTTGCCTCCAGCCCCAACCCCTGCCCTCCAAAGACCCTTCACCTTAGCGTCCCTCTCCAGCAGCCACACACGCGCAAACCTTTCTTCATTAAGGCCAGTGCACACTTATAAACAGGTACACTTTTTACCCATACTTATCCTTCTGCTGGAAGCAACCCACCCCTTCTCTGCCAGACAAAAACCAACTGGTCATCAGGATTCAATGAGCTCAGACAAGCCTACCTGGGCGAGGTCTTTTCTGATCCTCCCCCCGATCAGTCCAGCCCCTCCTAGGCAGTTTAGGATGTCTCTGCTGAGGGGCCAACTGGCTTGACCACCGTATGTACCCCAAGTTTATTTGGCTGTCTGCTGCCGTCACTGGGCTGTGAGCCCTTGATGGGCAGCTCCCAGCTCCCCCCACCCAGCCTAGCAACACACCTGGTGAGTAATGACCCCATCTCCTCCCCGCACCCCCCTCCAAGGGTGTCTGCAGGCTGGGACTCTACAGCTGGAATTGATCTTCAGGTCATCACCGAGGTGTTACTTCATCTCCTGGATCTCAGAAGTGGTTGCTCACCAGTGAATTCTCATCTGCGTGCTTTACTAAGCCATCATGGAGCATGCTACGCACGTGCCTGGAGACCCCTTCATGCACAGCCGCAGTGGAGGGGGCCGTTCTCAGCACCCAGGAAGTGACACGGCCTATTCCAAAGCCTGACTTTTGCCACATCAGTTCAGTCATCATTCTTCTTTGGGGCAGGACAAACCCATTCCGTGGAAGGTTTGAATCCTTACAAAAGCCCCAGGGTCCCCACGTGGTCTCTCCACCCTAAACCTAAAACATGCACGTGTGGGGAGACGAGGCACAGCCAGGGGTCCAGGCAGGGACAGAGGATTGTGTCTGGAGTCTTCCCTTCCCCGCAAGAGCATTTTTGCCCAGAATGCTTTCCCCTTTCCTCTAGACTTTCTGCATTTCTTTGTCTCTGAATCCCGGGCCACCCTCTTCCTGTGCGTGGTCACACCTCCACGTGCAGACTGGCAGCTGTGAGCATCAAGCTGCGCCTACGTCCTTGTGTGCCCAGAACTAGAGGAACGCCTGGCATGAGGCAGAGCTAACTGGTGGTTGCGAAGCGGGCAGGCAGGGAGACGGGGCACGTGTTCTCGGGCGAGGCCAGAGCGGGGCCCTTGCTAGGACGGCGACGCCAAGGAGACACTCTGTGGTTTGGACTCACAAAGCCTCGGGCGCTCGGAGCACGCACTGGAGCTGAGGACGTCCGCGTCTCCACGCTGTGGGCCACCAAGACGAAGAGCAGGAAGGCGCGGATGCCAGCTTGGGATGGGAGCGGGTGTGTCAACCTCACAAAGGGAGGAAGGGGTGGAGGGAGCGGGGACACAATAGTGAGAACCCATGATTCAATGGCCGTCCACACCCGCTGCCAGAAGAAAGACAGAGAAAATCACAAGAGGAAGAAGAAAGGAGACGTTCTGCCCCTTCTCTTGCATGTGCAGGCTCCACTTTCTTCTACCCCCTAGCCCCACATGCTCCTCTTTTAGAAATAAAACCCACCGTGCAGTTCTTTCAGAAACTGTGGTAGTGGCCAAAACACACAGGAGGGCCACCTACAAAAGGTGGTAAGGGGCCTCCCTGGTGATGCGAGAGGTTAAGCACCGCACTATGAAGCAAGCCGCAGCCTCTGCAGCATGAGTTCCATCCCCAGCCGGCCGGGGGAAACCCACATGGCACAGCAGACCTCTCCTGCCGCCCGCTGCTCCCCTCAGCAGTGCATTTCAGTCAGTCTGCCTGTTCTGCTCCCTGCTCTATCTCTGATGAATCATCTCACCCCCCCACCACCCGTGCCTCTGGCCTGTACCCCAGCTCTTGTATGCATAAATAAATAAATCTTTAAAAAATAAATACATAAAAATTCAAAAGGTGGTAGGGACACAGAGGCCAATCTGGCCCCCTTGATGACTTCAGATCCACAGCACAGATTTATAAGGGTATTTTACATACACACTGCACACATCATACGTGCTGTGTATTACATATGTATGTATTTATGAGATCTACATGAGGTGTCTTCTAAATGCATAAGATAATGATTCAAAGACCTGACTCTTTACACACTGATTTAAACAAAAACAGGCCTGGCCCCGCCTTCATGGAGCTTCTAGTCCGGACTGGGGCAGAGAGACTCTCGCCCTAATACAGATGATTATAAATCGATGGCTGACTCCAGAGTAACACAGCTGGACGAGAGCCCAGGACACAGGCTCTGCCGCAGTCCGCCTGGCCGGGTCAGAACATGTCCTCCTCTCTCCAGGGAAGGGAGACTTGACTTGCGCTCCAAGGCATCAAACCAAGGCAAAAACTCCAGAACAGTAAGCACACACATGCGGGGCATGGTACCAGGCCATATAGATGTTTCTTGAAGCGTGGAGGGAGGGGCAATCTTCAAGGAGCCATCAAAACTTCAGCATGGGCCTCCCTGGCCGTGCAAGGGCTTAAGCACAGCACTGTGAAGCTATCTGCAGCCACTGCAACACTAGTTCAATCCCCAGCCAGGGAGCTACCCACATGGCACAGCGGACCTCTCCTGTCTCCCTGCTGCTCCCCTCAGCAGTGTCTTTCAGTAGATCCCCCCGTTCTGCTCCCCACTCTGTCTCTGGTGAATCCTCTCATCCTTCCACACCTCTGGCCTGCACCCCAGCTCTTGCATGCATAAATAAATAAATCTTTAAAAAAAAACACAAAACTTTGGCATGTGCTGTTTTCCTACTTCTTTGTTTTGAGGCCCAAATACCTTCAATGAACTCACTGGACCAAACAGAACACAGAGCTTCCATTATTGTAGCTTTTTTCTGAGGCTCAAACTCACACCCAGCTGGATGAGAACTCCCAACAGGCCTACAGGTGATCCCAGAGGGGACCCCACAGTCCTGGGGTAACAGAGGTAGCTTCCCTAGTTATGCCCAAGTCAGGCACGACACTAAGGTTTCTGGGACTCATACTGAAGTTTCCGATGAAACTTGTTTGTGGGATAAATTGCTATTAAAATGGAACTCTGATGAATAGGCCTTGTGATTGCACAAACCTCGTTTCCATAGAAAACCACCTAAAATGCACCATCCTTCCTCTAAGACATATCTGAGTCCCTTATCAGGTGATAGTCCTTTGAAGAAATGTTCTGATAAACTACCTAAGGGGAACATCAGTAATTGTTTTGTGAGCCATTTTCCTTGTAAGAAGCAACTCAAAATAGGATTATGGCCTGACATATCACCTTAATTTAGCAGGCCGGCTTCCTGCAAGCCCCAGCAGACCTCACCAGCCTCCAGCATGTGGGCTCTTAGCTGCTCTGTGGGCACTGAAGATGCTGCCAACACCTTCCAGGGTGACTTTGCTCACATTCCTCCACTCTGCCAGCCTCCCCTCCCCACAGTTCGCAAGCCACATCCCCAAAGGTCTCGCTGACTGTTCCAGGGTGTCAGCTAATCCCCGCAGGAGACATTCACCTGCACACTGATGTCCGCCCACCTTTGTAAAAGCACTCAGATCATTTTCATACCTGAAATGCTTTTCCTGCTCCTGGCTCAGACCACTTTCCAGTTCCACCTGCCATGCAGAGTCTGCTCACACTCACAGCTCCTGGTTTCAGTTTTAACCCCATAACTCCACAGCACCCCCCCGCCCCCCACACATACAGCTTCCTAGTAACACATCCACTCAGGTGTTTTAAAAGCACCTAAGATCCCTTCTGCTGTTCAATTACAACTGGCTCAGTTTCCATTTCAGAAGCCACTTCGCAATTCCTTTGTACTATTCCACAGTGTCAGAAACCTGGTAAATTTTCCCTAATTGCTGCTGAAGTGCTAAACAACAAGGAAAGGGAGGGGTGTCTTGTAGTGCAGAGGAGAGTAAGACTTGGACACAAGAGGTGTCCTCGCAACCAGGTACAGCCTGAACAACGAGACCAGGAGCCAGGCTCAGAGCTAAGCATTGGGGTCTGAACTTGAAGTTTACTGTATGGATTTCTCCATCAAAATGATGGACTATAATGTCTTCTAATAAATGAGAAAACATTTGGATGTGCCAGCGTTCAGAAAATGGAGAAATGAATAGCCGTGCCAAAAGTGGTTTGGTTTGGTTGTGTTAAGTCCTCTCTGCAATATGAAAGCAAAGCAGCAGCAAACTGGACAGACCCCACAGCAGCTAATCCTCTGTTCTCAGGCCCCCCGAGAGGGCAGAGCATTTACAAAGCGCTCCCCAGCCCTTCACCTCCAGAACAGCACAGGACAGCAAGCCATTCGAATACAGACGAGACTTCCCTGCTAGAGGGTTCTTCATAAGCCTCAAACACTTTTGTCTCCAAGACAAGCAGAGAAAACTGTGAGGTCAGCAGCAGCCAGCAGGCAGCAAGGATGTTGGTCGGAGAGGCCCCGGCCCCCCAACAATGTGGAGGTTTTGCAGGTTGTGTCCTTTCAGTGGGCACCACATTGATCATCACTGTGAACTTTTCCCTCTTTTAGACTAGGAAGATGAAAACAAAGAGCCACCCCAAACTAGATCCCATGTCTCCGCCAAGGCTCATAGTCAGAGATGTCTGAATTTCAACCCTCCTACCCCTTAGGATGGTGGGAGAGCCTTAGTGCCTACACCTTGGAAACGGGTAAAGATGTCTGTGTCCTCCTCACTGCGGCCTGCGGGGTAGTAGCAGAAGGAAAGTCTGGGCATCAGCACCGACTACCCAGCTCTTCCCTGGACCACTGAAGGCAGAAGAAAACACCAGTCCTGGGGCCAGGACTTGGTCACTTAGTCCCAACTCACTCCTGGCTGATTCCTTAACAAAATTTGTGAAAACAAAATCAGTCATAACAAAGAGGCAGCCACCTAGAAACACCTTCTTGGTTTTACTGTTTTGTGACTGTTTTCCAAAGTCCACCTAAAAACACAGCCTGGAGACAGGACACTGCTGTTACCTAGTGGACCTCAGGAAAAGACACCCAGTGCCACAGCACAGGACAGGGGCTAGAAGGAAGAAGTAGTTGTTGAAACAGTGCGAGAACAGCAAACAATTTTCTGAGCTCTCCAAGGCACCATTGGCCATCCTGGAGAGGGGCCAGGCAGGTGGGAGATAAGATCTCAGGCTGCAGATGGGAGGTGTGCAGGGAAGATGGGCATGGAGCCAGGGCAGCCGGGCCAACCAAGTGCCATATGGCCAACAGCAGGGGTCAGCGTGGACTCAAAGAATCCTGGAGATAAAGGGGGGCCTTCGGGATCAGCTTGTGCCTTCCCCTACTCACAGACTCGCTAAGTGCTATTCAGCAACTTGTCCAAGGTCGCAAAGCTAGGATCAAGGGCCAGAATCAAAGCCACCCACATTCAAAGACAAGGAAACAAATGTTACCATATTTGGTTAATTGTACTTATTCCTTTCTATGTTTTTCAAACATGTTTGCCTCTGAACATCTGGACTGAAGGAGGCAGAGCCCAAACCCTGCAGCTAGCTCTGCATTTACTGTGTGACCTTGAGCAAGTCATTACACCCCTCTGTGACTCAGTTTCTTCATCTATGGCAGGAGGGTAATGGCAGCAGCTGCCTCATCAGGTCATGAGTCTATCAAGTGAGTTACTGCATGGGCAGGGCAGTGCCCAGCACAGTAAGTGCTATTAAAAAAACAGAAGGGCCTCCCTGGTGGCTCAAGGGGTTAAGTCAAAACACTGTGAAGGTATCTGCAGCCACTGCAGCACAAGTTCGAGCCCCAGCCAGGGAGCTGATCCTCATGGCTCAGCAGACCTCTCCTGTCTCCCCGCTGCCCCCCTCAGCAGTGTATTTCAGTAGATCTGCCTGTTCTGTTCCCCACTCTATTCTGGTGAATCTTCTCACCCCCACACCTCCAGCCTGTACCCCAGTTCTTGTATGCATACATAAATAAATCTTTGTTTTTTAAAAAAAGAGCAGGAGGGATTTCTTTGGGAGGATATAATTCTCACATTGGCTTCTCTCCAGCACCGCTGCTCCCTAAACCCTAACCCATCCCAGTCACAGGTACCACCTGTCCCCTACACCATCTGGGGCTAATGCTTCTACAGTCACATCATCATCCCCTATTTCATTCAGGTTCAACCCAGTCAGAAACTAGGCAGGAAGTGGATGAAATGACATGAGAGGCGAAAACTCTGGACAAGTGTTTATTAATTACTGCTTGCCCTGCCTAATCCCCTCCGGATTTCCACTTACCAGACCCTGGACTCAAAAGTTAGTGCTCTTGATCCTCACCTCCTGCCTGCCTGGCTCACCCACTCCCTGTGTCTCTGAATCTGCTTCTCCACTCTCATCACAGCCTCTGTCCCTCAAACCTTCTGCAATTCACCAGCCTTCCAGCCTCGCTCACCCACCTGTCTGGCCTGCACTGTTGGCATCTTCTCTGTGATGCGAACACAGCTCCCGGAAGAGTCCTTCACCCCTCCACCCTCATCCACGGAGCGCCACACCATGTCCTCCCTTCCTCCCAGGCTGCTGAACTGGATAAAATCATGAGATCAGGCCAGTCGCCTCCACTAGTGGAAACACACCTGGAAGAGTTTATGTAGAATGCAAATTACTGAAATCTTCTGCGCTGATGAAGATGGGGGAAGCAGGGTTATACTGTGGCTGTAAGGTCCCCGTGCTGGAGAGTCTATGTGACAGCAGCTCTCAGAGATGGAGGCTGATCCCACCAACCAACAGCAGGTGCTTCCAGAGGACATGGGAAATGTGTGCAGACAGAGAGAGGGAACATGATAACCTCTCACTGGCGTGTCCGGGACGGCTGACAGTGCTGCAGATACCCTGCTCCCCACACCACACTGCCCCTCCACGTTCCCCTGCCCCCAGCTACCTTCTCTCCCTCCTTCCAGGAGAAGGCTTCACACCCATCTCCAGGGCCAGAGCGCTATCCGCCCCACTGTCCCACCTTGTCTGGGGTCGCTGGCCAGCGATCAACCCTGCCTACTTCTTTCCGGGAGTCTCCCAGATGGCCAAGTTGGAGTCCCCTGGCCAAGTTGAGTCAGCTGGGCCCCACCTCCTCCCTTCACCTGCTCTTCCACTCTGGACCACTTAAACAGGTGGGTTATAGTCTCTGCCTCCCTCCTTAATGCCTGCAATTCCCCCTCCTCTTTCCCTACTCATGGATGCAACCTCAGTTTCCAAACCTAAGGCTTCTCTTTGTATTCACCTCTCCGACTTTCGGGGAGCATCCGGCCAGTCCCATTTTAACAAGTCTATTCACCTGCATCTCTGCTTGGTTTCCAACAAGTCCCCCCATCCTACCCCCATTCTTGTGTCATGCCCTTGATACTGCTAGAGCTCTCCCTCCTGCTGCTGCCTCCTCGCTGCATGCATTTCCTAAAGAGCTGGGTTTCCCCAGGTCAAATCACAGCACATGCAGTTTGAACATTTATGTGGCTCACAGGGGATCCTAGATTGCAGGGGGCTCCCACTGCAAGCTCTGGGGACTGAGGGCATCAATGCGACACACCTGAAACCCAGGTGAGTCCCTTGCCAGGGCCATGAGCTGGGAAGTTCTGGTCCAGTCCAGCTCTAAATAAGAACCAGGAGGAGCCATGAGCAGGACATTGTGTCATTTTTAAGGTCTTGGAAGTGACCCATCTGTGTGCAGACTGCTCTATTTCATTAGGAATTCAAGGTGGACCCTCTCCGAACCTGTGAGCACGATTCTGTAGCTCAGGAGTCTCAACCAAATTCATCCTAGACAGAGCAACACAGCCAAGCAGCGTTTCTCCATCCCCCTGAAATATCCTGAGTGATGTAAATGCTTTCAGGTTCCAGCTGCTTATAAAGGTGCGAAGCAGGATGCAATTAAGGTCCCCGAACATCATACTTAAACTTGAATCATGCTGCTTAGCGACTCCGTAATCTAGCACAAACACTTCGGGCATATTGTGGAGAAATCAGCATTCGAAGAACACAAACGTGTACACGGGGCCATTATCGCTCCTCTCCTGGAAATCACACCGCCGGATCGCCACGGGGTAACTCGCGGGTCTAATTCTGATGCTTCGCAAAGAATACAGTTGGCGCGGGGAAAAATATTCCAGGATCTCAAAAGCCACCGACCGTGCCAACTGCAGCACTTCGCCTTTTCCACAAGATAAATTACTTAGAATTTTTTGCCAGTCCAAGTTATTTTCCACAAAGCAGAGAGTCGCATGGCCTTTAAGACACCAGGACAATGAATGAATCCAACGGGATGGACCCCCAGGACAGCTTCCCCCAACTTCATGTGATCAGGTGAGACCCGGCCCGGCACTGCAGATAAGCACACACCTGACAAGCACACACCTGATTTACCTGCCAGGCCCAGCTCCCAGAGGAAAATGCACATTCAATCTAAGGGGTCAAAATCGAGCTCCGCAGCTCCACACAGAAACAAAACAGCCATATAAATGCCGACTAGCCCGGCTGCCTTGTAAGGACGATCACTGACAACTCCAGTTCCTATTCAGCAGGCTAATAAGAATAATTATAGCCAGGGCAGGCATTAATCAGCTTGGCAGATACAGGAATTCTGTTAACAAGGCTAAAATGAGTGCCAAGGAATCTCTGAAGGCCAGGGCACTTCAAAGCCCGTTAAGCTGGATGGATTCGCAGGCTTCCTCCTGCAGCCCGCCCCCGCCCGCCCTGTTTTCTGGAAGAAGCCAGTTTCCCAGGTCGCTTCCCCAGAGCAGCCCAGGTGACCTGCCAGGACTTGGGCCTGAGCTGCACCAGGCCCTCCTACTTTTAACCACGTTGGAGCTTTCAAACTGGGATCATCCTTTTCAGAACATGCTCTCAAGCAGGGCCCGGCGAGGCTGGCTTCTGTGGCCCACTTCTCAGCAGTGCCAGGATGAGCCTGCGCCCCATGCCCCTGTGATGTGGGGCACAGTCTCCCCAATTGTAGTATGGAACAACGGTGCCTCTCTCAAAGTGCCCTTGTGAGTATTAAGTAAGAGAACACACAGAAGCACCCAATGCCTGGTGTGCACACTATGAATAGCTACTATCACTCTGTGCCTGTTTAGGTGCAAGGGGCTGCGAGTGGCTATAAAAGAAGAAAATATTCCGCACACGGATACGCGTACATTACACGAGTGGCTGTGCTCCGGCAGTGGTGGGGGGTGTCGAGGGCACGTGCTTCTTTTTACCTTGTAGTCTCTGACTGGCACAGAGACTGCCAGCTCGGTCTTCCTTGCCCCCATGAAGTGGGCACATGGCTGCCAGGACACCCTCCACTCCCAGCATCCCTTGCAGCTAGCAGATGACTTTCCAGCCAATGGTGCTTGTGCAGAGATGCCTCGAGCTGCTTCCAAGCTCGGCTGAGAAGCAACCTTGCATCCTCCACCCTCTCTCTCCTCTTATAGGACCAGAAAGATGAAGATGCCAACAAAGTGATCTGAGAAACTGTGTGTTGAGGACAGCGAGGAGACGGCAGCCTGGGGGCCAGAGCAGCTGTGTGGAGAGACCCCACCCAAACTTTTCATCCTCTCGGGACTATTAGGAAAGACACTTCCACTGTTCAAACTGCTTTGCTTCGGGCTATTTGTAGTGTCGTTTCACCTTTCCTTCCGATTAATACATTGTAAGATACAGATTGAAATGCTTTTGTTGCTTTAGAACTCTTCCTATTTTTTTTCTAAAAAGACTGAAATTAAGAGAATATCACCATCACCATGGTCCTCTACCTTCCAGTCTCTAATGCATGATTCACACCCATGGGGCTCACCTTCTCAAGCACACGGCTGTGCTGTGTTAATCCTCCCTCTGAATTTCTGATGACTACCCGCTATCCAGAGATAAAAGGTATAAACATATATTTCCTCAATATTTATCACATACCTACTCTTGCCAGGCACTCTCTTAGTAATAGGAACATGTTTGCAGGTAAGGCCAACACGGTCCCATAATCAGGGGTAGGATTTAGACCAGGAACAGACAGTAAGATACAATGAGATTTAAAAAAAAAAAAAAAGATACAATGAGATAAATACTGGTGGTGATGGAGAAGCACAGGCTGCCTAGTGGCAACCCACAGACCAACAAACCTACAGTCCAGACCCCTCAGCACAATGGGAAAAACCTTCAGGACCACCCCAGGCCTACCTTTCTAGCTTGCTCTCCGGTTAGATCCTCCTCCTCCCACCTCCAGTCACACGGCACTCACACGCCATTTCTGAATGAGCCATGTCCTTTCAACTCATCCACACTTGCTGCCTTCCCCAGAGCCTGAAACGCTTTCCATTCTTTCTCTCAATATTATAATTATCCTCAAGGCTCAGCTCAAATGTCACATCTTCAGCAAAATCAACCCCAATCCCAAGTCAAAATGAATCATTCTCTTTTTGCTTCCTAACAACACTTGGTTTCTATGTCAGGTATTTCATTCTGTCGCGTGGTTAGTTGTTTTATCATCTGTCCATCCACCCCCACCAACCACTCAGTGAAGCACCGATCTGGGAGACTTCGTGGACTCTCATGGGAATTTAAGGAATAATGTTTTGAGCGGACAAGACTGGTCAGACGTAGGCAGAAGTGAACACTGAGTATGAAGCTGAGTGGGTTCTGACGCGATGGTGACAGGTTGACATAGCTAGGAAAGCTTCATGGACAAAGTGAGTTTTGGGGGGAAAGGAAATACACAGGCAAGGGGAGAGAAACAGGAGGGGCATCCCAAGGCGATGGAAAATGGGAAGTCAAAGGTTGATATAGTTTCTAAGTAAAGGACAGAAACAAGGTCCTGGGAATGGAGTGTCTGAATCAGAGACATCCAGAGTAGAGAGCACTTAAGGGCCAGACTATTTCTGGAAGAAAATCACAAAGAACCAACAAAGGTGGAACTCCCAAGAATGATCCTTTAGGAAAAGGATGAACTAAGAAGCAAGGCTGGGAGAAAAGGCCAGCCAGGAAGATGTCAGAGGTTACTTGCATGGGGAATGATCCAAGGTAGAAGTCATACAACCAGGAAGGGCAGGAAGAAGGTCGAGTGTGTGTGTGTTGGGTGGGGCGGGGAGCCACCAAATGGAGGGTCAGTGCAAATGTGGAGGTCAAGACAGCAGTGGCAGCGAGATGATGCCAGACTGCAACACAAGAGGAAAGATCACCTTGCCGATCAGCATCTTAAGTTTCAGGAATCAGTACAGTAGAGGGAAGCCACTCCAGATTCTGCGGGCGCGAGCAACCAGGTCAACACCAAGTTCATGGAACTGTTAGGGGAAAAGGTCTTGGCTATTGACACAAGAGAAATTCCAGTGGAGTGGACATGAGCTGCCCAGCCCAGGTAGGACACGCTGATAGAGTGTATCAAGAGGCCCAAGCTTTACCGGCTTCTATTTTGCTTTTGCAGGTCTCTCTTTGCCCCCTCCATTTCTTCCTAACCATAATTACTCAAGGTAATTCTTTTCAAACTTCTGCCTCACTCCCCCACCCCCTTACAAGCAAGCAGGGTTGTGAAGTGCACAACTCTAGGGGGAGCCGTTGACACTGACTACAAAGTGAACAGCAGCTCCTAGAGTTACACAGCGCACAGTCTGTGCAGCCAGAGGCCCTGGCCCTAACTGACCCAGACACGTTAGCCAGTTCACCGGTGGGAACTCCCACGGGCAGTGTGCAAGGACAGAGCCGTGGCAAGGGTCCCTGGGTGGAGGGAAAGAACAAAAGCAGCAGATCAGAGGCCTAGGAGAGATGCTCAGAGAAAGGCAGGAAGCCTCCTGCACATGGTTTCAGCTAAAAGCCATGTGAGTAGGGGAAGCTCTCTTAGGAAGTGAGTTCCAGAAAGCCCCTCAGAGGTGAAGGAAGAAAACACAGAGGCAGCCGGAGGGCTGGGGGATGAGCAGCAGCCGTCCAGGGGGCCGGGACAGTTGAGCCCTGGTGCCAGCAGGTCACGGAGGTGGTGACAGGCTCCCTCTGGGACCCTCTGCCTGTAAGTGCAGGGCAGTCATTTACCCCGTGTGCAGCTGCGGCCTGTCTGGGACAGACACCACATCCACCCGCACTGCGAGAGCTCAGAAGGCCTTTCCCTAGGGGCTTGGACGGGAACCCACAGTCAGGCTGCAGGATTTATTCTGTCCTGGTTGACACTAACCAAAGAAATCCAAGAAGATGAAAGATTTAAAGGTTTGCCCCGGGGGGCCTCGGTGGGCACTTAATAAACAGAGGTATCTCCATGGCTGGTAACCACGTTAAGATAACCCCGAAGATGGTGTCTGCGTGCCTGGGGTGCATGGAAAATGGAGAGGAAATAAACCACCCAGGATCCAACGACTCCTTGGGGTGGAGGAGGGCCCTGGGGCCAAACTGTCAACAGGCGCCAAGGGTTTCAGCAGGGCAAAGGGCAGGGGCCAGGCAGGGAGGAAAGTAACAGGTAGGAAAAGTTGAAGCAGCCAAGGCTCCAGGTCTTTGTGTATAAACACGCAGGGCGGGCGCTTGCAGACGGTCTCCAGCAAGGAGAAAGGGGCAGATGCCGTGGCCACGATCGCCACGGAGAAGGGCTGGCACACGGGTCCTGACCGCTGCGCTCCGGGCCGCCAGGTGACCTTCGTGGAAGGAAGTTGGTGGGTTTCCTCGCCTCCCTGGAAAGGCAACTCGGCGTGGGCCCGGCTTGGAGCGCCCCGGCCCGCGGCTGCCATGGCGGGGCGCATCCAGGCGCGCGTTCCGCCCCCGGCTGGGGCCGCCGGCCGGGACCGCGGGCACCTTCCGGGCCGCGAGTTCAAGGTGAGCCGGGTTCGCGACGGCCAACAGGTAGGGCGGGCTGGGGCGAGCCGCCCGGGGCCACTCCCCCCGCACATGTGGGGGGCGAGGCTCGGCCTGGAGGAGGAGCGGCCCCCGGACCCCGCGCGCGCCCGGGCCGGGTCCGCGCCCGCCGCCGGGCGACCCCGCGGCCGTGCCCAGCCGTGCCCCGCCGTGCCCAGCCGCCCGGGCCGGGTGTCCCCGCGGCACCCTCGGCGCCCCAGGCCGCGCGCCGCAGCCGCGCCCCGCGATCTCCCGGGGGCGCCGGCCCCCCGCGCCCGGCCGGCCCCGCGCGCACTCACCCAGCGATAGCAGCGCCAGCAGCAGCGGCCTCGGCGCCAGGCGCCCCATGCTCGCCGGGCGGGAGCGCCTCCCGCTCCTCCTCCTCCAGCTCCGGCTGCTCCAGAGTCGGCGCTCCCCCGCCTGGGCCGCGCGCCCGCCCCGCTCTCCGCGCGAGCCGAGAGGTCCCCGCGCCCGGGCGTGCGTGCGCCCCTCGCCAGCCGGCGCCCGCCGCCGCCCCCGCGCGCCCCGCCGCCGCCAGCCAGGCCCCGGGAGCCGGGCGCGGAGCCGCCCCGCCGAGCCGAGCGCGCAGCCCGGCCGCCTCCCGAAAGCAAAAGGGAAGAGCCGCAGCGCCCGCCCGCCCGCCCGCGCCTCCCATCCGGCGCTCTGCCAGCAACAAACACAAACTTTCCCAAGCCCCTCCCCGCTCCAGGTAACGGAGGACGCGCCGGGGCCACCCGCTTAAAGGGGAGGCGGCGGCCGAGCCCCCCCTGCGCCCCCGCGGGCCCCCACCCCGTGGCAAACTTTCCGCCGACCTTTAAAAGTTGGGCTTGGCAAGGCGGGTCTGGAGAGCCCCCCCGGGTGCAGCCGCGTCCCCGGACACCCCGCCGGCCCCCGCGCGGCTTCGCCCACGTGTGTCCGCTGGGCCCTGGTCCATCCACTCGTGCCCACCTGGGGACCCCGCCTGCCCGCCGCCGGGCCTTGCTGGACACCAGGCGGACAGGGCTGGAGGAAAGGAAGGGGCTTTAAAGGCCGGAGTCCAAGCTCCGGGTGGAGCAGAGGCCTGGAGTGTTTAGGTGACTTGCTCGAGAATGCGTGGCGAGGTGGCAGGATCCGAACCTGGTGTCCAGGTTCTGCTCACCCTGGGCCGGCCCGGCCTTCCCTGGCCGGCTCCGACCCTCCCAGGGCTGGCGGTGGCACCGATTCGAGCGCCCGTGGGGAGAGGGTATTTATAGCTACAGCCCTTCCTATGGAATGTGCTCTTAAGACTTATATTTCTTGCTTTAAGTGGACACAACTGGTTGCTAATAAAGACTCCCTTTCCCCACAGTTGGTTTTTTGTGTTTTTGAGTGGAATACAAAAGACCCTTATGGGGGCGGGGGCTGTGTTCATTGTATAAAACTTCACAAGGATGATTCAAACGTACAGGCACCGGCTGGAGGCTCCCCCCACCCCATCACTAGGGCCTGTCATTGATATGTGCAAAATAAATCACGGGTGTTAATGGGGAGACTGCACAAGTCGGGGAGCGGGTGTGCAGGAACACGGCCTTAGTTCTGTTGCATCTTTTGTTATTTCCACTAACAAAAGTGGGAGCAGCCAGGTTGGAATCTTTCTGGAAGAGACTTAAAAACTTGTCAGTGGTGGTGCAATCACGTGAATGTAGTTAATGCCACGGAATTGTACACATCAGAATGGTGTGATGATAGTGTAAGATTATGGGAAACTATTTTTTAATTCAACGTCGCCACCAAGCATTTCTCCGTGCTGTTCATCTACCCTGGAATTCGTTTCTGCTTCTCATTCCACCTCTTCCCTAGAATTTCTCCGGGAATTTTTTCTATTTAATTCCATTAACCTTGAATGCAAGTTGGATGTTAGGCCTTGGAAGATGCTGGGACTAGAGAAGAGTAAGATCTGATTTCTCCCGATTGCACCTCAGATTGCAGCACATCCAGATTTTTCTCTTTCTTTACCCTCAGCACCTAACGCCTGACCCATACATTTTGGCACTGGACTGACTGTTTGTGTCCCATCACCTCCAATTCACATGTTGAAACCTTACCTCCCAATGGTACCTGGAGGTGGGACTTTGGGGAGTGATAATTAGATCCTGAGGATGGGACCCTCCCCGAATGGAATTAGTATCTGTAAGGGCAGGAACGGGCACAGTGCAGGTTTTCTGATCCCATGCAGACCGGGTAAAGGAGGAGTCAGAGTCCTCAGTAGTTTGCAGGTTTTTTATTTGGGGTTCACCAGGCATATGGCAGGCAGGGGTGCTGGCTGGGGGGCTGGCTGGGGGGCCTACCAGCCTCCCAGCCCCCAGCAAGTCTTCACTCTATCTGGGCTCTCTAGCATTCGTTCTGCTGCTTCTCGGCCTCTCTTTCGGCCTCTGCTTCGGCTTCTACTGCTGCTTCTGCTGCTGCTGCTGCTGGCGTCCCCCCATGACGCCGCCCTTAAAAAGCACAGTCTTAGCTCAGCTGAATCCCATCTACCTATGCCCACACCCTATTCCAGGTGCCCGCCATCAGGCATGCATTCAGGACAAGGATCCATCATCTATCCTGATGGCGGAAGGGCAGAAAAGCCTGACATTTTCCTTACCCTACAGTGTCCTTGTAAGAAGAGACAGCAGGTAGCTCTCTCTGCCCAATGAGGATCCAACAAGAAAGCAGCTGTCTACAAACCTGAAAGAGAACTCCCGCCAGGGGTGGGCAGGGACTGAGAAGGCCAGCACCTTGGTCCTGGATTTTCCCCGCCTCCAAACTCTCTGAAATAAATGGTTAATCTACGGTGTTCATCGCAGAGCCAACTGAGATAGCACAGCGGACGTGTCGCTCCATCTCGAGTAATAAAAGGCCCAGAGATTCTGTCCCCTTCTCATTTTGTGTTCTCCAGTCACTGCAAGTCCATGTTTCCTAAAAGTCCTTTAACAAGTAAGTACAAGTCCAAAGGTGTGTCTGGCACACAGTAGGTCTTCAATAAACATTCACAGAATGAATGAAGGCCAGGAAGTGGGGCCAGACCCGGCAAGTCCAGTGATAGGTGAGGCAGGTCCTGCCTTTGAGGCACTTCCAACCTGGGCGTCATGGCTGAGCAGGGTAGGGCCAGGGACAAGGTGCAGTGTGGACACAGGGAGTGCTCAGGCTTGGGTGAGGTTATCAGAAAAAAGCCAGAGGGGGTGACTGCGGAAAGAATCTTGGAGGATCGGCAGGTCTTTAGTCGTGAGGTAGGCCGCACTTACAGTGAATGTTGTGTATTTGACAGATTCTTCTCCCTGCCCTCCCTGCCCCAGGTGTTATTAAATTAATAGTACATGTTATAATCATGGAAAGAACAGTGGTTAGTAATAGAAATGGAAAAAATAAATGAGACAGGCCAGGCAGCGCATGTGGAATAGGGCAAAAGTGGGCAGCCTGTTGGGGGGGTCCGGTGACTCTGTCGTGAAAGTCGGGCGTTTTTGTAGCGGAAAATGAGGGTCAGTTAATAAGTCCAGGTGGTCATCACCTCCACCCCTCATGTTCATCACCTCCACAGCCGCTGGCCCCTGACTACCAAAGGATAAAATACATTTCTAACTAAAGAAACAGCACCTGCAGCCGACAGCACAATCTGTCCATTCAGGACTTTGGACTCTGATGATGCTTTTATTCAGAAAGCTATTTATTTGTCAGAGTGACTAACCCGTCCAGGTATGGCTTTGCCCCAATCCATTGTTCTCACATGGGTTAGTCTACCTGCTGGCCTGGGGCAGGAAGACTCACTCTCAGCGGCTCTGCCCCACACCCTGCGTGCTTTCCTTCCCCAGATCACAGTCCCTCTGACTCTGGTCACAGTGGCCAGTCATTTTGTCTGGCTCTAGGCACCACCCCAGAAAACACCAGGAGGGTCCTCACTTTCTTCCCAGACACTGCTGAGATCACCAAATCATCTTATTATTTAAAGTTAAGAATGGAAATGTTAAAAGGTTCCCATAAGTGAATTTTCTGAGTGTTTTAAGAGCCACCCAGACTTGGTGTATTGACCCTGTCACCTCCACCAACACACACACACACACACACACAGAGAAGACTCCAGATGACCCCACACTACTTCAGCAGTGTGGCGGGGAAAGGCTGTGTGATTCATGACAACATTTCAACTCTATTAATCATGTTCATTAAAATAGTCTCTGTTAGACTTCCAGGTGCGGAGTCCCCTATTGAAGTTAAACAAGGGATTACTAATGAAAAAGAAATTGAAGACTTAATCATAGAACTAGAAAATGAAATTAAGAGTTGAAAAGAGAGGGGTGGGGAGAAGAAGACTCATTTCCTGATAAGTGAGAGCCATTTAGTCCTCGAGGGTGGGGAGGCTCTGGAATGCTCATCTGACAGGTTTCACTAACAGTGAGAGGCCTGGTCTGCTGGGAACGGGCTAAGCTTGGTGCCTGGGAGTTGGGGGGTAGTGGAGAAAGTGCTCTGAACTTCCACCCCTACCAGGTAGGAAGTATCTCCTGAGCACCCTCTCTGGAGGACCCACACCAGCAGGGACCCTGGGGTGGAAGAGTGTGACCAGAAATTAGGAAGACGGAGTGAGACAGGTGTTGCGTAGGACCAGCCCCAGCCCTCTGTGAAAGTGAGGCATTATTATTGCTAAAGTATGTGGTCCTTGCCATTGGGGAGCTGCTGGTCTAGTTTAAGATACTGAAAGTGCTGGGATCTGTAAAGGAAGAGAAGAAATTGATGCCAGAACAGCAGAGGAAAATGAAAAGGGAGGTAAGTAGATAAGAGGCGCACAAGCCATTGTGCGGAGTTTTCTGCAAATCTGCTGTCGTCTGGGCTGGAAACAACTCCTACACGGAGTGAAGACAGCAGAGTGATTATGCGACGGAAGAGGTGTCACATCTGGGATGTTAGAAATACCACAGTGCTAGTGGCACCCAGAGGTACTATCACAGAGAGGAATCTCCATAAAGGGGGCGGTCCCCTGCCTCACAGAGTGGAGAGGAAGCTGAGCAGGGAGGGAAGCTGGAGGAGACTGGAGAGCTGATTCCCTTGCAGAGAAATGTGAAGGAGGTGAGCTTGCTTCTCAGCTGTGGACTTGCACCAGGAACTTGGGGGACATGGGAGGAGACACATGGAAGAGATGGGGTGACAGGCCCGTGGGGAGGCTGACCATGGCAGCCTGTATCTTGACTTGTACTTGAATTTGGCTCCTTTTGTCCCAGACTTGCCTGCAACCTTCTGCCCCTTCCTTCCCTATGGGTGCCCACCAGAAGGTGCCTTAGACTTGGGGCAAGTTTTCAGGCCTCAGTGGCTCCACTTTGGACCAACCCTGTTTGGCTGGGCGTTCACCCATGAGGGGATGGGTGACTTTGGGTGTTTTATTGCAAAACTGTTATCTTTTCTTCCCTCTTTATGCATTAACCCTATTAAAGTTCTTTCACATGGAGAGTATGTTTGGTCTTTATGTGATGGATGGCAGAACCCCCTTTAGAGCCTGTAGGTTTGGAGATCCTGGGACACCCCTCAGTCTGCACACTAACAGCACCCGCCTGGTGCAACCTTGTGCCCTGCATTGAACTGGTAAGGGGGGAACTTTAACCCCCTCACGGGAAGGCACTTTACCCTAAGCTTCACACGCAGGTCAGGAGGGAGTGAAGAATAGGGTGTTCTCCTTCCTAGTCCTTACTATCTCCCCACCAGCTTCTCTCATCCCTCTTAAGCTCTCTGGGTTCAACTGGCATATTAGCTGAAGTTCAAAACAGTACAATTTAAAACACATTTGCAAACTTAAATGCCTCCCGAGAAGGTTTCCAAGCTAAAATATAGGATGCCCAGTTAAATTCAAATATCTGATAAACAAGGAATTATTTTTGAGTTATAAGTTTGTCCCAAATATCATATGGAGCCTACTTATACTCACACGTGTTTCTGTTATTCCAAAATTCAAATTCAACCGGGCATTCTATATTTATGTTGGCTAAATGGGGCAACACTTACCCAGAAAGGAGTTACCTTATATGGAAATAGGTTCTTCTGGAAGACTTGGAGAAGACAACAGGGCAGTCAGTACTTCTCTCCAGATTATTTGGAAGTTTTGCATTTCAAAGGAGGACTAGGCTTGCTTCAGGATGTTATATTGAGTTACTAGGTAAAAACTGCCAAGAGACAGAATTGGCCTAGTTTGTCATAAACATAGCTCACTCACTGATGAGAGAAGCTGCATTGTCTGATGGTGTTTTCTCCTCTGAAAAGCACTCAATCAAGAGGTTAAATGCTTACCTGTGGTTGTGCTTTTCCTTATGACCGGAGAGAGGAATTGCTGCCTTCAGTGGCGATCGAGGCAGGCTGACCTCCAAGGAAGGCCTCAGCCTTAAGATGGGGTGACGTATCTAAATCCTCCCAGCTCTGTTTCCTCATGCCTCTTCCAAAGTGAAATCTTTGTCTGTGCTGCTTTGCCCATTTCTCGAACCTCCACCCCTTTGGGGTCAGATGGCACAGTGGCCCTGTGACAGAACAGTAAGTTCATGCAGGTGCCACAGTTTTATTGTGGAAACTAGGTTTGCTCCCCCTGCCACCTGCCTGCTCTCACCTGGACAGGTCTCAGGTGAATCATTCTAAAATCAAGTCCTCTCCCCACCTACCCTACTCTGTAGCTCATACTGTCCCTTACCAAGTGACTTAGCAGGGGTACATTTTGCAACTTTGTCTTGGAAGGTGCCAGAGAGTGGCATTTTGCCAGCTAGCCACTTCATGGATGCTTGTCTGAGTGATCTCTCCCCCTACAGTAGAAGCAGGTTTGTAGTAATTGTTTGTCCAGCCTAAATATGTTGCATCCATGCTTTGTGACATGTACCTGGGGGGTCTTGCTTGCCCATTTGCCCCTGAATTAAAAAGAACAGACTTTGTGTCACAACAGAGCACCCTGTTGATGAAAAACCCAGGGGGCCACTTCTGAGCCTCAGTGGGTATCCTGGTATGGCCCCAGAATCTCCCCAAGAGGATATCTTGGGGGCCAAGCAGGCTGATGGATGAGTAGAGCAGATACTTCTGCACATAACCAGTGCCTGAACAGCTACCACCCATTGGAAGATTGCTAACTTATTGCCTCTCAATATTCGCAAAAGCTCAACTGTGAGAAACAATATTTATGGGAGATGATCTGAAGTAAATGCAGTCTTACTTTCTTCTAGACACCCTAAGATCTACTCTTGAATCATGAATTATAAAGGCCAACAGTGAGCTTGATACCTGGCGATATAACATCAGCACCCCCATAAAATTGCTTTTACTGAACTGCATTTTGTCATGAAGCCATCAACGTATATATCCTAAGAACCGGCCTGATGCAGGCGGCAGCTTCTAGAAGGGCAGGTTTACAGATGCTCTTCATTATGTTAGGCAGCAGCCGCTCTATTTAGGGTCCACAGAGAAAAGGTACGCTCATCTCAACACTACAAATGTTTGTGCCTTTCCTTACGACCGGTTTCTTTCTGCCTTAAGGACTCTGTAAATATAACTGCCGGTGTTTCCTTTTTCATGGTGGTGGTGAGACAACTTATGGTCAAATCTGTGTTTCCCCACTAGCAAATGAATAGGATCTAAAGCATGAATTTTGAATAATCTCACTTCCAGTTCCTCCTTCCCTCATCATCTATATTTTCCCTTTCTTTTCCTCATTTTCATTTCCTTTATTCTGTCCATGAGGTTACACAATGTAGGAACTGCTTTCTTATCCATCCTACTGTAAAATTCTATTCCACACCTCCTGCCCTTCAAGAGTCATTTTAAATTCTAACTCCTCATTTGCAGATTAAATACAATGAGGTAATAATCACAATGAACTCTGCTTCCTGAGAAAGGCTGGAATGTAATTAGCTGTGTCAACTGCCCTTGAACTCCAGGCCTGCGTGATGAGAGGGCACGGTGGCCCCCAAGAGTCCCAGGGGCTCCTGAGAAAGGACATGTTTCCAGGAGCAGAGGCAGCTGCCTCTCTGCCCCAACCTGAGGCAAGTCTACTGGCCCCCCATCTGCCCTGGGAGAGCAAATATTGGAGTTACTTTGCTTTCTCTAAGCACACAGTGGCTGGAGGGTTGGCTGGTCTGAGAGTCCCAGGCAGATGGATGGTCATTTGCCCCAAATGCTTTGCAGTCAACAGCTCAGATGTTATGGTCCCGCCAGCACTGAGCTGCCATTTCTCACTTTTGCGCAGTGGCTGCCTCCCCACCCCCTTCTGCCACGATGCCCTTCACAGGCTTCACACGGCCACGCTCGAAAGCAAAACCTGAGACACCAACTTGGGGTGAGAGGTTTACTGGGGAAGAGCTCTCCTGGCCAGCCTCTGTTGGTTCTTGTCTGAACCCGAGTCCTGATGCAAGTGGGCATGGGCAGCATGTGCTGAACTGTCCCCTGCTCCGGTGTGGACCCCAAGGGGGAGGGCTGAGGGATGTGACGCGGAGCCTCTGCCGAAAATCCCCACGCCCCGTGTGCGTCTCCAGCTCTGCATTTAACGTAGTGCCTAATGGCCACACACTGTCTGTATGTCCATGTCTGACTCCTCCACCGAATGAGGAGAGAGGTTGCGTTCCACTCAGCTCTGTACACCAGCCCCCAGCTAGAATGAACTCGACACATAGTAGGTCTGCTCAATAGATGACCCAGCTCCAAATGGTGAGCTCTTATTTTTTTTATATTTCGGGGAGCTATGTAATTTTTTATTTGGAGAAAAAAATAGTCCAAAACCACTTATCTAGTCCAACCTCCACCCCCACAATCTATAGAGGAGGCATCTGAGGCCCAGAGAGCCGAAGCAACTTGTCCATGATTACACAGTATATTAAAGTGATTATGGAATATTACAATGATCCCACCAAGTATGCCAAATGCAGACAAGAGAGCCGACTGGAGTTACGATGTGAATTATTAGCACTTCGAACGGAGGGTATGACCACCTCTGTGCTGGATTTCTAGCAGGAAATTGCTTAAAATAAATTAACTTGGAAAGTTCCTGAGCTGTGATTAAAGAGGTGAATGGCTTGAATAAAGCTCTCTCTTTTACAAGAAATGCACTCTCTGTAAACATGTTTTCAGGTAATGTACCAAGGACTTGGAATCAGAACGAACTCATTGCGTGCTCTCTTGCTCCAACCTGTTCATCTGACATAGGCAGCTATTGGAGGGCGGTGTTATTGTTTTTAATAAAAAATGAGGTACTATTACCTTCATAAATTGGAACAGCCTCCCGCCAGCATCCCCTGTCCAGTGCTTCCTTTCCACTGCATCTCCGGCAGCAGTCTTGGTTGGGTAACATATATAATAAGCAGAATGCCAGGCATGCTCAAGGATTATGATGAAAAGTAAGAAAAATAAAAATTTACCACTTCTTACTGCATGCCTATGTATAGAAGAAACAAACAGTGAAATATTTATTTGGGGGGAGGGTGACATGCGAGTCATGGGAACTAGCCATTCCTGCCAAATGAGAGAGGTGAGATTTATTTGATCACACATACTTGCACTAAACTTCTCTTATTTGCCCAGACATGGGTCAATATTACTCTAGTAAAGAGGGTCTGGGGTAGCATTTTCACGATCCGGGATACCATGACAGAAAGAACTTCCTTGTGTGAAGCTCAATTGCTAGACAGTCATGTAACCACCACTGAGACCATGATAAAGAATATTTTAATCTCCCCCCAAAAGTTCCCCAAATCCCTTGGTAGTAAATCCCCTCCCTCCACACCTAGTTCCCGGCAAACACTCATCTACTTTCTATCCTATAGAAAAACTGTAGTTTTGTCTTTTCAAAAACTATAGTTATGTCTTTGCTAAAATTCCATATAAATTGAATCATATAGAAAGTCTGTAGGTCTGACTTCTTCACAAGGCATAATGCTTTCCCTAAGCAGCATTTATACCGAGCAGTCTTCTGTTATGCAGCTAGAACTCACCAGTTGATCCATATTCCACTTGTGATGGGTGCTACTACCTTAAAAAATTGGAACAGACATGTGATGAATGAAGGTACAGCAAACATTTGCAATCATCCTGGTGTGCACAAGTTTACATTTCTCTTGGGGAAATCCCTGGAAGTGGTATATTGAGTTATGCATTAGGTTTATGCTTAAATTTATAAGACACTGTCAAATGTTTTCTAAAGTAACTTTTTAGAATATAATTTGGCATTTCTACTGGAAGCATATGAGTTTCAGTTCCTCCACACTCTCATCAACACTGGGATTGTCAGACATTTTTCTATGAAGCTATTCTAATGAGTCTATTGCAGAATCTCATTATGGTTTTCATTTGCTTTCACTAGTGACTCATTATATGGGGTATCTTTTTAATCTGATTTTTTTCCACTTATTAATCTTCTTTGGCAAAATGCAAAATGTCTAAATATTTTGCCCATTTTTAATTGTTCATCTCCTTGAGTTTTTTTTTATTTGTTTGTTTTTTATGGTGACAAGACTCTATCTATAATTAGCCAGCTGGACTCAGTTAAAGAACCCCAATTTTGTTGTAAGAGCCATAGTCAGGAGCCAACGGAACATGTGCCTCCTTTGGTCCATCAGGTCTATTCAGGGTGCTGACCTTGGCAACCTCCATGTCACAACACTTCATCACAGCCTGTGTGAGCTGGTGCTTGTCAGACTTGACATCCACCATGAACATAAATGTGTTGTTGTCTTCTGTGTTCCTCGTGGCTGAGTCAGTGGTCAGGGGAACTTGGTGATGGGTAGTGGTCAAACTTGTTCCTCCTCTTCTGAGGATGATTGCATGACCTTCAGAGCCTTTTAGTAGAGTACGCGTAGTTGGGTTTTGCCTTCTTATCCACTCTGATGATCTCTGCCTTATTATTGAGATGCTTGAAACATTTACACTTAATGCAATTTCAAATTGGTTGAGTTTAATTCTACTTGTTTTCTAGTTCTCATTTTTTTCTTTTCCTACCTTTATTTGAATTGACTTTTATTTTGTTTTCTTAATGTAATTTTCTCTCTTCTTTTAGCTTTTAGTTATACTTCTTTCCTAACATTTTTATAGTGCTTTCCGTTTACAATATGTGTTTTAACTTGTCATTGTCTAGTCTTGTACAAGAATCTTACAAAACTCCCATTTCCCCAGTCTCTTCTTTGCATTATTGTTTTCATTAACTTTCTTGTACATATGTTATCAATCTTAGGCTACATTATTGCTATTTTTGCTTTAGACAGTCAAGTTCATTTTATAGATATTTTAAAATAAGAAAAAATGTTTCATATTAATCCATATGCTTACATTTTAAGAACTCTTCATTTCTTTGTGTTTCCCAATTTTTCTCTGTGGTTCCCAATTTTCATCTGGTATTGTTTTCCTTCCACTTGAAAAACATTGCTTGTAGTGTACATCTGCTGGTAATAACGCTCTCAGCTTTTGTTTGCCCAAAAATGTTTTTATTTTTGAAGGATACTATTTTCCCTGGATATAAAATCTAGGCTGTAAGATTTCTTTTTCTTTCGGCACTTTGAAGATATCATTTCATCGTCTACTAGCTTGCAGTGTTTTTGACAAGAAGTCAGCTGTCACTCTTTCTTTTGTTCACCTGTGTGTTCCATCCATGTCTCTTTCTCTAGCAACTTTTAAAATTTCCTCTTGATGGTTGATTCTCAGCAATTTTATTATGATGTGTTTTGCTGTGATTTTCTTTGTGCATATCCTGTCTGGAGTTTACTTAAATGTTAAGATTTGTGGTTTATAGTTTTCATTGAATTTCAAAAAATGTTGGCCACTGTTTCTTAAATGTATTTTCTGCCCCACCCCCTAGCTCATTTCTCTTTAACTCCAGTTAAGTATGTTTTAGGTACTGGATATTATCCCATCATTCACTGTGGCTCTGCCCATTATTTGGAAAACGTTTTACTGTGAATGCTTCAAGCTTTTATTGCCATGTCTTCAAGTTCAATGATCTTTTCTTTTGCAGTGTTGGTTATGCTGGTAAGCCCACCCAGTGAATTTTTCATTTCAGGCACTGAAATTCTACTCTAGAAGTTCTATTTCATCATATTTTGGTAGTTTCCATTTTAGTGTTCCTTATATTCATTTTTATGTTGAATTCTTAGACATATTTTTAATGACTGTTCAAATTTCTCCATGATGTCACATATAAGACTGTTTCTACCGGCTGATGTCTCTTCTGGTTAGGAGCAGCATTTCTCTGCTTCTTTACATGTTTGGTAGCTATTGGATGTTAGGCACTGTGAATCTTATATTGTTAAAAATCTAAGTTTCTTTGTCTTCTGTGAAAGCATGATAGACTTATGGACAGGAGTTAAGTTGCCTGTTGGTCAGGTTGATTCTTCTTTTCTAACTGCTTAATTTTTTTATCATTACAAGCATATGGTATGCTTACTATACAAAAGATAGAGATCTGGAAAGTATAAAAATGAAAATAAAACAACCCAGAATGTAATTAACCACATTTTATCTTTATATTTTGAAATAATTCTAGATTTATAGAAGACTTGCAAAGGCAACATGAAGTTCCTGTGTATTTTTTCACCAGATTCTCTTGATAGTAACATCTTCTATCATCCTAGTATTTAGCTAGAGTTACCAGATCTAGTAAATAAAAGCACAGAACACCCAGTTAATCTTGAACCTCAGAGAAACCACGGACTTTTTTTTTAGTGTAAGTATATCCTAAATATTGCAGGAGATGTAAAAAAAATGCCCAACTTGAGGATTTGTTTAACCTTTGTTAAGGCAGGTAGCTTTCACTGTAGGGCTAGTTTTGCCTTGTTACGAAGACTTGACACTTTTGGAGTTTCAACTGAATGCCCAGGTATCCAAAGAAGACTTCACTCTAGCTGGAAAACCAAACGCTGTCATTCTTATGTGAACTCTGGACTCACATAGCTTCAAAAGTTGATGTAGGGGCCTCCCCGGTGGTGCAACGGTTGAGCACTGGGTTGCAAAGCTGCCCGCAGCCTCTGCAGCGCCGGTTCAATCCCCGGCCGCCGGGTGAGGGTCCCACATGGCGCGCAGACCTCTCCTGCTGCCCGCTGCTCCCCTCAGCAGTGTACTTCATCAGTCTGCCTGCTCTGCTCTCCTCTGACTCTGGTGAATTCTCTTACCCTCCCATGCTTCTGACTGTACCCAGTGCTTGTATAAATAAATAAATATTTAAAAAAAAAGAAAAGGAAAGAAACCTTATTAAAAAAAAAAGTTGATGTATTGCCCAGGCTTGTGAGGTTTTGCTCTGAGTTTATGCAGCTTAGCATTCAACCGAACACTCAGATGTTCTCTAAGCTCATGGCTAAGGGTTTTTCCTCTGCATAGCTTTCATCTCTCTTTGCTCCTTATTCCAACCCCACATCTCCAAACTTTGATCTCTGTCTCAAACTCAAAAAGGTTTCCCTCCTGCTCTGTTATCCAAAAATGTCTCTGGGAAGAAAGCCAGCCAATTGTAGCAATGGTAGGTCTCACCTAACATTTTTCCTTCTCTAAGGAATCCCCCTGCACTGTCTATGTACAGTGGTGAAAAATAGCTTTTTTTCCCATATATTAGTCCAGTTTTGTACTTGTTTATGGCATGAAGGCAATTCCAATATCAGCTACAGTTTTATGGTTAGAAATGAGTGTCTTTAATCTTAAAAACAAACAAAAAATTCATAAAGTACCCACATACACACCTCTTCCTCCTTTGATGTTGTTGTATTGTTTGTGTTAATGGTTGTGCTACACCAAGTTATGGACGTGAAGAGAGTTGACCTGCAGATGAAGTCAACCTGAAAAGGAGCAAACAAAGATGGAGGTTGCCTGGGTCCTTGGTGACACAGTCATGCCACTGAACTGAACACCCCAGAGCCCCACCCTGGAGAATTATTGTTGTGTGAAAAGAAAGATTTTTTTTCTGAATTTTAAACCAGTTGGGTTCAGTTTGTCCAATTTGATCTCGAGAAGCCACATATATACAAATTAGTTTACTGATGAAATAATAAATGCTCAGTAATTGTCAGTAATTATTAAAATACAGTGATAGAGCACTACACGCTACTTAAGTGTGTAAGAGTTTCATACACACCCTCTCACTTCACAGCATAGCAAACCTCATTGGTCATTGGTATTAAGCCCATTTCACAGATGTTGAAATTGAGGCTGAGATAACAGCACATTTTTCAAGTTTACTGGGCAGAATCCACAGCAGAATCCAGTCCCAGTGTAAACTTCAAGTTTACACTGCGATTTAGTATTCCTCATACTAGTTTTCAAGCTCCTGAATTTAAACTATAATTCTTTCATTGAAAAAGGAGAAGTCAATGAAAAGTACCCTTCAATATGGGGATTCAGGACACTAGAAAGTCCTATGAGTCCTGCACCCTAATTTCCCTTGCCTGCCCATTTCTGAAGAAAACACTGTCCTTTCTCCTAAGCCACAACACAGCCTAACCATAGAGCATACCTGGGCAGAAAACCGGAGCAAGCCAGCACCTGGGCACAAGAATTAGGGCCTCAGAAGCAAGACATCCAGATGTACAGCAAGAAGGGACTGGGCAGCTATGGAGCATCCTCGGGGCCACCCAAGCTGATGGATGTTTTCAAGTGGGAGCCAAGGACACAGGAGACGGGACATGAAAGCCTCCGGGGAAGCCCCAAGGCTAGTGTCATGGCCCTGGTGTGAACCAGGCCCCAGTGGGCTAGCTGGAGGTGCTGGAAAGGATCACAATTCCTAAATCTTACCGTGTCTACCAGGAATGCCAAAGCCACCATTTTAAGACTTGAGAGACATGAAGCAGCAGAATGTGTTGTGGCGGTGGGCAGACGGTGTAAGTCCTTTAGGAACCTTCCCCCAGGCACTTAGTGTCAGTGAAGTCACCAGGGCCTGTGATGGGTGGGGAGGGGGAGAGAGTTGGGGGGGGAGGCTGCAGGGCGATGGGCCCACAGAGGCTCCAGGTAGCTGCTCTTGCCCCTCCTCAGCAATGACCCCCCCCCACAGACATGCAGCTGCAAAGGCACGTTTCTGCTCCTAACTACGTGCTTCCCATCAAAGCCAGGCAATAAACTGCAGTGAGTCATCAAGTCAGCGCAAACACACCGCCAACCAAAAGGAGGGCACCTGGGTGTGTGTGTGTGTGTGTGTGCGCGTGTGTGTGTGTTGGAGGGGTCAGTGAGCCAAGAGACAGAAAAGAAAGGAGACTCACCCTCTCCCCACCAGTCCCAGAAACCTGAAGATGCTATAATTTGGGCAGAACCGACTTCTGAAGTGGGAGGAGATAAGAGAAAGCGAGGCGTGACTGATTGAGTAAAAGGAGCAGTAAAAATTGCATTATCTGTGGACGAGAACATGGAAAAATGAAAACAGTGAATTCACTGGGGGCAGGAGGGTGGATTGTGGATGATTTTTAAAGAAGACTGTTGTTTTGATAAATAGCTTTTTAAAAATGACATCCTGTGTTTGAGAGTCAGAATTCCGTCTAGATAGTCCCAAGTCCCTGGTCCTGGAATCTAACTCCCTGCCCCAGGCACTGGTGGTGCTTTAAATTGGTCCTAAGAACAAAGAAGGGAGCCTTTGCCACATTTTAATGGCCTCCAGCTGCCGGACCGGCCCCTCCCTGCACCAGCCTCACCATCCACCCCCCCAGCACTCTGAGCTCCTGAGGGTTGGCTGTCTCCAAGAGCTTAGTTGGCTCCCTGGGAACTGCTAGTGCCGGTGCCACCTTTTGCAGAAACCATTCTGCTTTTGGCACCAGGACCCCTGCTGGCTTTGCCGTCCCCAGGCCTGAAAGCCAAGCCACACCTGCTTGGGGACTGTTGCTCTTGCCTGTGGTTGTAGGGAGGCCAGAGAGACTCTGCTGGAAGGCCAGGCTGCTTGCTCAAGGAATGAGAGGGCCTGGCAGTCCCTCTATCAAGTGGCCCATCAAGCTTGGATAGAAAGATGTGGCACGGAACCAGCCTTTCAGCTCAGCCTCACAGCATCTGGTGGGAGGGTCAGCAAGGGCACCCCATTTCAGAAATCACCAGATTCAAAGACCACTCCCCTGTCTCCCAGCCAGGAGAACCTAGATGCTGAAATGGCTTACCTGCTGGACTGCTTCGTGAAGATTTTAACATTTTCAATGAAATGAAATGGTGTTCCTCAAAAAATTAAACAGAATTGCCATAGAAGCCAGCGAGCTCACTCTGGGCAGACACCCAAAAGCATTGAAAGCAGGGACGTGTGCCGATATTTGTACACCCACGTTCACAGCGGTGTTGTTCACAATAGGCAGGAGGTGGACACAGCCCAAGTGTCCCCGAGTGAGTAGAGGGATAAACAGAATGTGGTGTCCACACGGCCTTGAAAAGGAAGGAGATTTTGAGCCACGCTTACACATGGGCAAAGCCTGAAGACATTATACCAAGTGGAATATATGAAATTGGTGACCTGGAGTCATCAAATTCTTAGGGAGAGGGGGAGAGGGTGGGTTTAGAAAAGGGGAGAGGGTGGGTTTGGGAGGCTGGGTCAGTTCTAAGATGATGGGGGTGCAGTCTGCAAGACTGAAGTGGCCGCTTAGACATGGTGTAGGGTAAAAAAAAATATCAGGCTTTTCTGCCCTTCCGCCATCAGGATAGATGATGGATCCTTGTCCTGAATGCATGCCTGATGGCGGGCACCTGGAATAGGGTGTGGGCATAGGTAGATGGGATTCAGCTGAGCTGAGACTGCTTTTAAGGGTGGCGTCACGGGGGGACGCCAGCAGCAGAAGCAGCAGCAGTAGCAGCAGTAGAAGCTGAAGCAGAAGCCGAAGAGAAGCCGAGATCACCAGAGAGCCCAGATAGAGTGAAGACTTGCTGGGGGCTGGGAGGCCTGCTAGCCTCCCAGCCCCCCAGCCAGCACCCCTGCCTGCCATATGCCTGGCAGCCTCCCAGCCCCCCAGCCAGCACCCCTGCCTGCCATATGCCTGGTGAACCCCAAATAAAAAACCTGCAAAACTACTGAGGACTCTGACTCCTCCTTTACCCGGTCTGCATGGGATCAGAAAACCTGCACAGTGTCCAGGTCCTGCCCTTACAAATGGCGTAGTCGGCAGGATCCATGCAGACGGGTATTGGAGCCCTCTGAAGACCTGGAGGGACTAAGGAGAACAGACTGTTTGCCCGTGATGACGCTGGAGGCACCATGGCGGCACAGAAGGTGGACAACATCCACGAGCTACAGGATGAGACCTGGCATGGAGGAGATGCAGGAGAGAACCAGCCAACGACACCGGAAAGGACTAGCCAATGACCCCTGAGGCAGCAGGCCGTTGCTGATGCAGGGAGAGGCCAATGGACTTGAACTGATGGACTCATGGACTGACATTCTCGCCAGAAGGCGGAGGACCTTGCAGGTTGATATGTTTTGGGACCCTGGGGGTGGAACAGTTTTGTTTGTAAACCCCAGGAGATGGGAATCTAGGGGTGGCCAGTGGGCCTAGATGGCCAAATGCAGCCTGTGCATGCCCAGCAGCCAGTTGGAGGAGAAAAGCCAACTAAGTAGGCAAAAAGCTGGTACTGATGCTAAGTTGAGAAGCCCTAAGCGGCTGTTAAGCAGCCTGGGTATGCTGAAGCCCTGTGAGTCTCGTAAAATCACCTGTGGGTGATGCCCTGCTCAATCTTGAGTGAGGGTGAGGAGCTGAGGAACCTGTCCTTGGGGGACGGGTGGGGAACGTGGCTTGGGGTGGAGCCCAAGCCACATGTAGAGTTTGGATCCCCAACCCATGTGCTTGTGCAGTGGGTTGGCTTGAGTGCAGGGGTCTGCGAGTCGCATTGGTGGCCGTGAAGACCGAGTGTTGGAGCGACTGCAGACAGAAACCCTGAGGGTTGGTGATTACCCCCAACAGAATAAAATTGCCAATCCCAGAGCTAGTGCATCCTGGGGGTGGATGCTGTGTGTGCCTTGTAGCCTAGACTACAGCCAGAGAAGGCCAGGAAGCCTGACAGCTCCTGGTATGTTATAGCAGATGCTGTGTGTAATTTCCCCTCCCTCGTATGAGCAGTGCCTTCGGCAGCAGATTTGGTGGCTTATCTGCTGGTACCAATAATTGTCTTTTGCACTAGGTTGGTGCCCTGCCTGGACTTATTTGTGTTCTGTTGTATTTTGTTATATTTGATGTATTTGCTTTTGTGGGCCATGGCTGCATTGTTTGTTTGCTTAGAAAATTGTATATATATGTATAGACTGTATGGCAGAAAACCCTGAGGGGGTGGACTGTAGGGTAAAAAAAAATATCAGGCTTTTCTGCCCTTCCGCCATCAGGATAGATGATGGATCCTTGTCCTGAATGCATGCCTGATGGCGGGCACCTGGAATAGGGTGTGGGCATAGGTAGATGGGATTCAGCTGAGCTGAGACTGCTTTTAAGGGTGGCGTCACGGGGGGACGCCAGCAGCAGAAGCAGCAGCAGTAGCAGCAGTAGAAGCTGAAGCAGAAGCCGAAGAGAAGCCGAGATCACCAGAGAGCCCAGATAGAGTGAAGACTTGCTGGGGGCTGGGAGGCCTGCTAGCCTCCCAGCCCCCCAGCCAGCACCCCTGCCTGCCATATGCCTGGCAGCCTCCCAGCCCCCCAGCCAGCACCCCTGCCTGCCATATGCCTGGTGAACCCCAAATAAAAAACCTGCAAAACTACTGAGGACTCTGACTCCTCCTTTACCCGGTCTGCATGGGATCAGAAAACCTGCACAGTGTCCAGGTCCTGCCCTTACACATGGCTAAGGGAGTCTATTTATGTGATGTGTATTTTATCACAATAAGTAAATCAAACAAGATGTAATACGTAATTGGGTGATTTATGCAGACCTTCTATTCCAGAGCTGCACTAGACAGAATACAGAAGTGAGTAAAAAAATATTACTTTACCCAGGAAGGACACCATCCAAGCTAAATATAATCTTGCCAAACTAGTCTCATTTCCTTCCTAGAATCTGTCAGGAGATCCATAGATAGAAATCCATGCGTTCCTGCTGAACCTTTTCTTAAGTCTCGATCCCCTCTACCTATTTCATTTCTCTATACTTTTATTAACATAGCACTGTAATGTCATCGCTGCGCTGTATAGTTCTCTCTTCCAGACTCTAGAGTCACCCCATCCCCACACTTTAAGACTGTGAATGCTGTGCTCCAGCATCAGTGGGAGAATGTGGGGTAAAAGCCTCACTACTCAAAGTGTGGTCCGAGGACCAGCATCACCTGGGGTAATGCAGACTCACAGACCCCAGCCCAGAACAATTTAATCATAATCTGCATTTTAGTATGATCCCAAAGTAATCTCTCTGCACTTTCCCACTGGAGAAACCCTGGGCTAGGGGCTCGTACAGGGGATGATAAGCACATGCTTGGATGTGTGTGTCACACACGCTTTCCACAGGGTCCAAACACCCCAAAGGAGACCCTAATTGGTAGCCTCTGATACATCCCCTCTGCTCATTCAATCTGGCTGTGGCATCCCCCACAACGTTCCTCCCAAATGGTGGAGATTAGGTAAGCAGCAGAGGAAGACGAGCTGTAACAGGGGACTCCAATCTGAGTGGGGCTCAACTCGCTGAGAGAGTTACCTCTTCCTCAGACCCAGTCTCATTACCACAGCAGGGCTGTCATGGAGAAACCCTTGCATAGCAGAGATCTCTAAATTCCAGCTGTCTACTTCTTTTTAGGGAAGAACTTGATTTTGTCCAATGATTTTGTCCAATGATTTTGTCCAAAGATTTTGAAGGTACTCAGTGAACAAGCATTTGCTAAGCTTCCACTTTCATGCTTTCATTTCACAGACGAGCAAACCAAAGCCAAGTGAACTTGGAGGAGTCTGAGTTGATTTGCATGCCGGGATCAGAGCTAGACCAAAATCATGAGCACCCAGCAGGCTATGAGCTGATCCCCCTTCCAAATGAATATTTTTGAAATATTTGTTCGATCCTTATTTGGTGATTCCAGGAATAAATGGATCTTCTATTAATAAGACTTGCACATAAAAGCAGATTCTCTTGTTAATTTACACCCACTGGCCAAAACAGAGTCTGGGGACCCAAAAAACTTGGCAAAATATTTTCCTCTTTTCTGATGTTCTTGTTCACACTTCAGTTTTCTTTTATAATTCTCTAAACAAGACAACTTCATGATAGGAATATGAAAGAGTTCAGCATTTAAATCATAAGAACTAAATTACTTGGCTTCAGTAAATAGCACTCTTGCCCTTCGGGTTCAGAATTCATCCAGTTGTGACTTCTGGCTTCAGGTAGGGCGGCATCAAGCACATGTACGTGGCATACCTGAGTGTAATCCACAGAGACAAGTCAATCTGGCAGAGCTTTTTTAAATTTACCACTCAGGGATGCTGTGTGTTTTGGGGAGAGAAGCCAATATGCACATGACCCAGGGAGCATCCTGAATTCACTGGCAACGTTTCCAGCTAAAAATAGTGGTGATCTGATGCTTGGGCCATTATGTGATTGAACCTTCTTAATCCAGCTCTGAATGAGATTCAGGTGCATCTAGACATAGCTGGAGGCTTAAAGGGAGAGGTGAGCAGGAGGCATTTTGTGGAAGAAGAAACTTACTGGAAAAGGAGTCATTCCAAAGTGCCAGACCCACCAACTGGTGTTAGTACCTCCTATTTTCTAGTGGAGGCGCAACTTACCCCAGGGCAACAGTAGGGGCTGTCGGGGTGTTTCCTGGCTTCCTTCCCCGTGGAATGGGGGCTTGACCTAGCGTGGCCATGCTGGCCCCAGAGTGGCCGTCCTGGCCCCAGCGTAGCTCCAGTATCCTCACCCAGACAGCAGCAGCAGGGCACCAGGGAAGCAAGGGGACCAGAAAAGAAGATGTCACCAGTTTGGTCCTCCTGGGGTCCCCCAAATAAGCAGGAGAGACTTTAAGGTTTATTGCTGGTGAGCCAGCAGTAGCACGATTCAGGTGATTCTGTTAATCTTCTAAAGCTCGTTTGTTCTGAAGGAATAAACAGCAACTTGGAGTCAGGACCTCTGCTTTCCCTGCTTGGCTGAGGGCTGGCGAGCCCGGTGAGCTTGTTTACACAACAGGGCAATCAAAATTACCTGAGCCCTGCACGAGAGTGCACGTGAGATAAAGTGCTTGAACATGGTGTGTTATCTGTAAATGTAAGGAAGGCGTTGCTGTTGACCAGAAGAAATGTCAACTCTCAAGGCGCGTGGAAGAGAGAGGCCTCAGGAACCCGACGTAAGGGATTCACCATTTGCGCGGAGAGAACTGAGAACGGATTTGAGGCGCCCCCGAAGCTGCTGGGACAGCCTCCTGGGGTGGGCGCCCCCTCACCGAGCCGCATGCAGCTCTGGTGCCCCGGACCTCGTGTCTCTTCACACTGTTCCAAAACCTGATGGCGCGTTGGCATCACCTGCCCGAGGCCTCCCTGGGCAGACGCGCCAGCAGTGGCTCCTCTGGGGAGCCAACCAGCCCTGGTGTGAGGACACACATCTGCCATGTCACCCTGGGAAGCGGCAGGAAAAAATTAAGCCAGGAGCTCCCAGAACAGCATGCGACGTCCTGCCCAGCGGGGCGAGGAGACTGAGCCCCAAGAGCCCTGCGGGTCACGGCCATGGCGCGGTGTTGGGCCTCTGGCACGCCAGGCCCACAGAGGTGCAGGCCAGGGCACGCCAGGCTCCGAGGTGGAGCTCAGGCTGCGGAATCCCTTCCGTGGGAAAGAAAAGCGACCTCGGTTACTTTAGCAACCGCGGCAGGTTCCTCCCCGGTGGATCCCATCACAAGGGAAATTTGGGGCGTTTTCCCAGCTAAGCAGAGTGGCCCTTCCCTGGAAAGGAACAGCACAGAGCGCTATGCTAAGCACATTTGGACAAAAAGTATTGCAGATATTTCCTTGCTCCACCCAGAAAGTCTGTGCAGTGAGGCCAGAGAGCTCGGGCTTGGCAGGGCAGCTGAGGCTTCTGGAAAGGCGCTTAGCAGGACACCTGGCCAGGGCCCTGGCGCAGGAGAGGGGCTTGCGCCCCTTCTCCTGGCCAAGGGCAGCCGCTTTGTGGGCCACTCCCTAGGGGCCAAACAGTTCCGTTTCCAGTCACACAATCTTCAGGCAGTCATCAAGGCCCCTTTCAGCATAAGTCTGTCATCAAATATTCATCGCGCGGCTCAGCACCAAGGGCCCTATGCCTGGCATCGGGGCTCACGTGGCCTGTTCTTCCCATCCCCCATGCTCCCAGGAGCCTCTCTGCTGGAGAAGCCAATGACAAAGCTAGAGAGCAGGGTTGTTAATGTAACATCTTCTGTTAAAGCATTGCAGGCAAATTATCTTTCCAGATAACTGGAGCTTCCTCCATTAAGTGCCAAGATTTTATTTGAACCTGTTTTGGTGGAAATCGTTTCAAAATGTGTTATACAGCTCTGTTTTGGGTTTTTTTTTGTTTGTTTGTTTTTTTTTTAAAGTAATGGTGCTGAACATTAGGCAGCCATTTTTAATGTCTTAGAGTGACTACCCCTTAGCTGCATTTTGTTCAATAAGTGTTTAAGTAAGTATTACTGGGTAGATATTTTTAACCATTGAGAATGCAACGGTCAAGCGGACAGAAATCGTGTCCCTCTGGAGCTTCCCAGTGCCTGGGGAGGCAGAAATCAGCATGAGTTGGTGTCCGGTGAGCTGCTGTATGGAGAGGAAGTAAACTGGGGCACACTGTCTAGTCTTGGGGTCCAAAGGGGCTTCCAAAGTGGAGCCCTGGAGGCTGAGAACTGAAAACCAACAGAAGCTAGATTAAAGAGCAATGAAGAGTTGAAGGGAATCTTTCAGAAAGCGAGAAATGCCAAGCAAATGCAGAGTGTGAGGGGAAATGCAAAGAAGAACACAGGCAGCACATGGGTGTGGGCATGTGGCTGGGGGGCATAGGGCGGCTGGCAAAGGGAAGGCCTGAGGCTGGAGACATTGACAGAACCAGGACATGAAGAACCTTCTGGTCCTTTGGATTTGAATGGAATCTTCATCCTGTTTTCAGTCTGTGTACAGGATAATTTGATTAATCAATTGCCAGATACTCATTGGTCACTTACTAAATGTGGTAACAGGAAGAACCACTAACCACCACGCCAGGCACCGCTGTACGCACTTGCCTGGAATGCCCTATTTACCCCTCGTGAAGCCAACGTTAATATTATACCCATTTTAGAGAAGAGGAAAGTGAGTATCCATGAGTCCTTGCAGCCTGCTCACACGGCACAGCTCCTCTGGCGTAGATGTCTCAGATCATGAAGACAGACGTATCTGGAGACATCTCTGCAGAAGTACTTGGCATTTTTATGATCTCAGAGATACATCCCACCCCTTCTGACACATCCCGTTGGAGGGGACTTCAACCTCGATACTGGTTGGGAGGAGTGTCAATGTCATGTGGTCAGCAGAGCTCGGAGGATGGCAGATATTATGGCTGCCATGCTTGGAGAAGGCAATCTGTCTGGGGGTGCATTGGGGGAAGGTGGTAAATTGAAGGCTTGAGTCACTGCTCCGCTGGGCACCATCGTGCACAAACCCAGAATGTATGCAGCACCCTCGGCACCCACTGTTTTGCTTTGGGAGGTTTCTGACTCTGAACTCCAGAGGGAAGGAGTATTTTCTGCATCCCCACATTCTGCCTCTTGACCTTGCATTGCCAAGTTCTCATCACCAGGCTGGCTTGGCGGGGAGCACACCTAGTAATGGCCCCAGTGGTGCCCATGCTCTCCGGTCCACCCAGCAATGGGAGCAGCAGCTAGTGGGGGCAGGGGTGGCTGCGTTTGTCCCTGAGAGTTGATTATACCCGGGCAGACAGTAGTATCTGTGTTTTACTGAGAACTGTGAACAGTTGGGAAGGGATATCCTAGAAAGGACCGGGGTTTTTGCTAGTCACGTGGTTGAAGGGTCACTGTAGCCCAGTCAACGAGACCTCATTTGCTCATAGCCAAGACACAGAAGCAAGAAAGTATTAAAAATAAATTTAAAAAGCAACCCAGGCGTCTCTGGTTGAGCAGATCCATTTTATCACAGTGAGTGGTGTGAGGCGTGAAATAGTGGGAGCGGAGGTCAAATAGGTGACTTGCAAAGACTTTGAATATCGGGCTAAGGGGCTTCATCTTCTTACTTAGACAGTCCCTTCCAAATGGTTTTGATCATGTAAGCCATTAGTACATTTTTTTGAGCATTCCTTGTTGAAATGAATACTTCTCACCGCTGCATTAATAGATGGCATACATTATAACTCCTATCCACGAATGGAAATGGAGGCCGAGGCCAAAGGAGCAAAGACAATTCTAATATTTTTTTTGCACCTCCCTAGATCAGTGCGCACGCATCCCACGCTGGAGGCCACCAGCTCAGACAACGGGAAGTTGTTCGAGTGCTCTTGGGGGAGTCAAGGACAAGGTCACGAACAAAAAGTGGAAGTTGGTGGAGATTCACAGAAGAGGGCCTTGTTATCTCTAGACTGGGCCCGCCCAGCTCTCTCTGCGGTTTTGTTACCAAGAGAATCTATTATTCAAGCGTGAATTCACCTGGTTCCTCCTCGATTTTTCATGTCTCTCTGCTTTCCCAGCTGTTCGGGGTTGGAATACTTGGTGCGTTGCTCCATACGCTGAACAAATTACACTGAGATCTGTAGCCCTGCACCCCTTCCAATAAAGGAAAATCACGTCTCCTTCTGTCAAAGCTTTTTCTTGATCCTGTCTGAAGAAATATCCGGTCTGTCTTCCTCTGTTACCATGCACTACAGTTTCAACAGCCGTATCTTGATACCCCTTTCTCTGGCAGCTGGCGTTGGAACTTGTGAGTCACCTGGGGGGTCAATACCACTCTCCATGGAGAGGAATGTCTTGATAATATTGTGTGATATATATTCAGCAATGCGAATAAGAGCAGCTGCTGAATACTAATTCTCTGCAGGCTTAAAAACACAAGTGCCAGGGCCTCCCTGGTGGCACAAGGGGTAAAGTGTCAGCACTATGAAGTGATCTGCAGCCACTGCAGCACAAGTTCGATCCCCGGCCAGGGAGCTACCCACATGGCGCAACAGACCTCTCCTGACTCACCCACTGCTCCCCTCAGCAGTGTATTTCAGTAGATCCACCTGTTGTGCTTCCCACTCTGTCTCTGGTGACTCCTCTCACCCCCCCCCCCCCCAGGCACCTCTGGCCTGTACCTGTGGTTTCCAAGATCTGTCCTTCTTGTTTGCCAATAAGTCCAGGCTGGCATTTTCAAACTGGCCACCGGATGTGATGGGAAGTCCCTCCCTTTTTTACCCCCTTTTTTTTAACCTGCCAATGTTGGTAACACAGCTTTAACTAGTTATTCAGAGCTATGTGGAGGGGCATTGAGGAAGGTGCTGTTGATCAAGCCAGAGTCTTGCTGTGACTTTAGCAGCAGGTAGAGAGTAAGGTGGCACAGCGAGTACTCAAATCACAAAGCTAAAGGAAGGGTCAGTCTTGGGGTCATTCAAGCGCAGGGACAGTCCCTGAAAATGACGTCTCCTTCAATTTTGCCTTGCTGTAGGCCTCTCCTCTCTAGCCTGACACAATGCTCATGGCTGAGCACTTAAAATATGCAGAGATGGATCATTTTCACGAGTGTTCAAGCTGAATCCCATCTGGTCTACACATACATTAGATTCTAAAATTTTCCAGCTAGTCCAGAGGGACTAAGCCCAGATGCCGTCAGGAATGCAGTTGATGGTGATTCAGAGTTTTAAGTCTCCATCCAAACCTAGGAAAATAAAATAGTGGAGGTTAAACAAGGAGAAAGACTTCACAACTCTTGCATATTCACGTATGTCATGGTGACCCCTGACAGTGGGCAGTGGCAGCGCCTCTGGTCATGCTGCCCGTTTGAATCCTATGCCTGTGTGCCGTTCGTTGAAGGAGCCCTGGCCTTTTGCTCTCTGACCAGCAGACCATCTGTTACCAAGGTAAAAGTGTCGCTTGTTCAAGTCTGAGGCGCCACCTGCTCGACTTGACGCTGTCACATGCACCATATCTAGCAAGCTGGGAGCAGTATTTTGAGTGTGACTCCATTTGCTCTTTCATTCCTTCTGACTCCTTCAGGAAAGCATAGCACCTAATGAAATCCTTTCAGCTCACACGCTTAACTTTTACGTAAGCCTGGTGTGCAGGCCAAAGGTTATCAAAATAGCCCCAGCTGCACAGGTTAAACTGCTTTCCTTCTCAGGACACAGTCAAAGCCTGCAATAAAGCGGGAAACTAGGAGCAAAGGATTTTTGTCTCGCTTTCAACATGGTAACAAGCTGGAAACAATCCAGGTTCAAAATGGGGGACTGGCTAAGTCAACGATGATACATCAACTCGAAGAAATGCTGTGTTGCAATGAAAAGAGGAAAATAAGCTAATGAAAATATCCTTGTAATTTAATATTCTATTTTTCAAAAAAAAAAAAAACAGAATGCAGAATTGCACGCTCACGACATGAAATAAGTGCATGAACTGAACAAACAGGTGCATGTGACCTGGGTTACACAGTGCTGAGCCCAGCACTGCCTTCTTTTTTTTCTCAGTTAGATCTGCTTTTAATGATGTCATTTATATAACGACATTGGTGTTCAAAAAAACCCTCAGCACTCTGAAATCAATAGACATGATTGAATAGGACTGGGGATTTGTGCTTTTGCCTCCCAATGCCACTCCCACTGCCAGGCTGAGCTTGGGCTCTGGCTTCTAAGCAGCTGGGCTGAGACCCCGACTTGGTCACTTTCTAGCAACATGACCTTGAGCATATCTTATCGCGCCAGCCAAGTGGAGGTAAGAATGGCATCTATTTCACAGGTGATTATAAATCTAAGTGAGCTCTTTAGTACATGTCTAGTGCTCAGAAAAACTGGCCAGAGGGAGCACTCAGTAAATATCAGTTCTCATGATTACGTGGGGCATGTGACATATGACATGAGCCACATCAGTCTGGGCAAAATGACTTCACCATCGTCCATACTTGTGGGTCTCCCCTGATCTTTTCCAGGGAGTTTTAGGGGAATCTGGCATGAAAAGTTGACATAAGTGGAGCCATTTTTTAAATAGAGCTGGGCAGCCATTACAGAGAAGCTGCCTTTTTTCTCTTGTTTGGACCGGACCAAAGGACTTTGGCCTGGCCACAGCAACGGCTTCGAGAAATCATCAGGCGTACGATTGCTTGAGCAGCCATCCGGGCCACGAGGACTGATGATTATGGACTTTTTGCCAGAGGACAGCATCAGTAATCAACTATATCAAGCCAAGAATACTCAAGCTTGTTAACACTGACTCTTCTTGAACCACTTACCTCATCTCTTTTCTTCCCTCTCTGTAAAAAAAATCCCTGACTTTGTTTCGCCTTATGACACTATCTGGGCTTTCTACCTGAATCTGCATCCCCAAATTATAATTCTTTGATTCCAATAAACATTCCAGTTGGCTTCTGAATCTTGGGGTTGACTCTAGCAAGTGTGGGGTCCTTGCTGATGAGTTGCAGCCCCCCATCCCAACACACACACACACACACACACACGCTGGAGCCCGTTGCCCAGCTGGAGAGGTGGCTATTGCTTTCGAGGACAGGGCTGCGCCTGCTGCTGGGGTGGGGGCTGCCAGGCGAGGAGGGGCTACTGCAGAGGTCACAACCGGCACCATCCCTGTGGGTGCCAGGGGCACACGCCTGCCACTCTGCTCTGCCACCCTATTCTGGGAAAGCATGGCCTTCCCTTTTTGTATGCGTGCAGCCCATTCACGCTTGGTCCCAACAGGTCAGGGACAAGTCAGAGGGTCAGCCATGGGGCTGCTCTTCACACTGTCCCTCCTCCTCACCGCTGTGTCAGTGCTCGGCCTGAGGGCCATGGCAGATTCGCCCCTCACACCTCGGTGTCCCCACTGGCCTTCCTGCCACCTGCCTTCCGCTTGCCAGTGAGGCAAGCCCAGATCTGACTCTGTCTTCATGTGAGGACAATTCTGCCCCAGCTGGGATCCCAAGTGACACACAGCCAGACTGACACCCAACCTGGAGACAAACTCTGGAAGCAGGAAGAAGAACAGATGCCCAGACAGCCACGGGAAAGAAAGGGGGAGAGAGGGGGTGCCCCTGGCTGCTGCTGACTGGACACAAGGCGAGGGGTTGGGGGGGAGGCAGGAGGCAGGCAGCTGTGGAAAGGAAGAAGGGCCATCCCCAGCAGATGCTTAAAAAAAAAAAAAAACCCTGAAGCGCTTGCACAAATTAGCTCCAAGCTCCCCAGAGAGTGTTCCTCAACCCCTACCCTTCCGTCTCCCCCTATTCTTTGACTTCTAATCTCTCCAAAAAAGGGTGTTCGCACTGTAATTGTTTCACACACCTCATTCTAGAAACAGCCTATTGTCTCAAGGAATGCTGGCTTTCCCCTTTAATAAAGGGGGAGGGTGTCTGAGGAAAAGGGAATGTTGTGTAAGGGAAGAAGTAATAACGTCGTGCGTGGCAGCTTTATCACTCCCCTGCAGCTCCTCAGCGTGGGAGCTCCAGCGCTTTTTAAAAATGAGAACAGACTTTCCAGCTGCTGCTCCAGGGTGGAAGGGCCGGTCTCCAGTCCTCTGTCCTCCGTGCAATGATGCTCCTTCAGCCGCCTGCCCCTGCCCCCACCAACTTTGGACTTCTCCCAGCCTCTAGAACCATCGCTAAAATTCATTTCACTCTTTAATTAGATTTCATGGAGTAAGGGATTGGGAGGGTGCTGGGAAAGGCGTTGTTCATCTGACCTCTTTCTGTGGAGAGGGGTAATGCTGTTGATCGGGGAGGTGGGACAATGGTTGCCATGGAGACATATTCCCAGACATACAGACACACACTCATTTTAATGTCTCTTTTTTTTTTTTTTTTTCCAGCAGGGGAAGGATCCGGTGCCCTATTTTTAGTGTCAGATTTCAGCAAAACAATTCGCTTTCATTTCATCACACACATACTGCTGGGTTTTAAAGTAGGTCACATTTTGTAGCCGTATCAACAGCTCAGATCTGTCTTGCTTGAGTAGTGCAAGGTTCCACGGAAGATTTTACTGATTGAGAGGAAGATCTCAGATGCCTGGGTGCAGCTTTCTTTCATCTCCCTTTGACAGGCATTAGAATAGGCAGGATGAATAGCCGCAGGTAAATTTACATTTTAAAGACTACTGCAAAATGTCTAGGCAGGGGTAATAGTAAGGGGAGGTATGGAAATTAAAAATGACAAACTGGTCTGTTTTTCTGTTATTAGATTATCCCTGATTATTATAAATATAGTCCTGGAGTGCCAATTCTGCACAGTCCATTGAGGAAGAAATTAGTCTTGACTGGTAGCTGTCCAATAAAATTTTTGATCTTTGTTCTAGTTCAACTGGGTAGATCAGAATATGCTAATCCAGAGTTTGGGATTTCATTTCTGCCCAGTGGCAAGCTGCAATTTTTAAGTGTTTCTGTCTGCATTTCTTGCCTTGTGCTCTTTGCCAGATCTCACAGCCCTCTGTGACTAGAATACCCTATTCACTGCGAGGAGCACTCGGTGTCCCCCACAGACTAGCCAGAGGCGAAACTGTGAATTGGTCCAGCTTGCTCAGTAGCCCCAGAACCAGCCGCCTCCCTGCACCCTCCCACTGCCTCCTGTTCCCTGGGGCTTGGCTCTTTCCAGGGTGGCACAAACCTAGACTAATTTAGGAACAGCTGCCCTTCTTTCCCTTGGAAGTCCCTATATAGTAAGTGGACCTTTTTGTTTCTAATGGGAGAGTTCTTTTCACACTGGTAGAGACTTCTGGCTTCCCTTTCATAACGGCGTGGGGAACTACCTGTGTGTAGAATCAAAGGATACCCCGCAGTCCACAGCCGTAAAAATAATAGCCTAATAGAAAAGGGAAGGCTGAAATGAAATCATCAAACTATAACATCGTCAGTGTCATCCCGAGTAGTGGAAGTTCAGTCGATTTTTTTCTCCTTTCTAAGCTTTTGCATTTCCAAACTTAATTGAGCAGCATTGCTATGTTAATCAGAAAGAACATAAAGTTTAAAAAGTGAAGACAAAGTGAATGACTAATAAGCTAGTTGCTATGCTAGATTCTAATTGTCCTTTTGTGTCTAATCATCAAGCATAGTGTGTGATAGCTCTTAGGAGTCCCATTTAATTGATGAGGAAACTGACCAGGAGGGTTTGTCCTTAGTGCCAGCTAGCGAAGGGCAGAATGAGGAACCATACCTAGGTCTGCCCAACCAAAACCCAAGTTCTAACATCCTCAAGTAAGTATAGCCACCATTTATTAAACACATACTAAATGCCAACATTCATATATAACATTACGTATGTTATGTATATACTAGATGCCAAACATTATATGAAATAATACTTCTGGAACAGTGCAAAAGACTCTTAAAAGAGTGCTCAACAGGACTCAGTGTTCAAAAAGAACGAAGGGGCAGCACCTGAGGTAGAGCTCACATCACTCACCCCCAGGCACAATTGCAAGACCGCTCAGGCTCCGGGCCCAGATAATGTGCACAGTGCCCAGAACTCCCAAACAAAGGCCGTGCGTGGAATGTGAGATGACGCAACAGCAGTCTGAAGTCTGGGCCGGAGGCTGAACCAGACGACGACAGACCCAACAGCACCAGGAGGTCGTGCCAGAGACCCAGAGGCTGGGTCAGCTCTTTGAGATGCTGGGCCGAGCCCCACGGTGCTCTTTTCAGGCCGTGTCAGAGGCAGGTGCAGTGGCTAAGTTTCTGCAAAGTTCTGCAGAGATCTGGGGGTTTAGTAGCCTCCAAAGGTCTACGAAGGTCTACAAGGTCTACAAAGGTCTGCAGAGGTCTGGAGAATCTCATGGTCATGGACTGCTCCATGTGTCTCTCTCTTCAGAGGCTGGGAACAGACTCCTTCTTCGAAGGTGGGCTGATGAATGCTTCTTCTTCAAAGGTGGGCTGAGAATGAATACTTCTCTCTTCAAAGGCTGACTGGAGACTCCCTTGAGCAGACTCTTGTTCTGCCTTACATCCCCTTCAGGGCCCCCCCACCCTACAAGCCTGATTGGATGGTTTTCAACCCTAAGCTTCTGGTTGGACCACTTAGTACTAATCAGCTTGTTTTCCATTTTTCAATCCAAATAATTGACTAGTGGAGTGGGCTTGAACCTGATTGGCCCATTTAGCTCACACATGATTGATTCATTTTTAATCCCAGAGACAGATACCAAAGGGGAAAAGCCCAGACCAGCCTATACTCAGGTCTGGCAAGACTCAGCTCCCAGATGCTGCTGGGATAGGGTTACACATCTACACAACAAGTAGGTAGGTTTTTAAATCTGCATTTTACAAGTAGGATAATGTAAGTTCAAAAAAGTTATTTGCCCAAAATCTCATGGGTAATAAAAAATGGGAGTGTGGGGTTTTCAAATGCAGGTTGTACAAAGAGCCCAGTGGCTCCCAGACTAGGAGTTTGAGGGAAGCCAATCTCGCAATTAGAAAGTGGACATTCTCTCATACAGAAGTCCTGCTGCCGCACACACAGCACTCTGCTGGTTGAAAACTCTTGAGTTTTGATTACCTAGTAAAATTACCTTCCTTCGTGCAGATGGAGGTGGACCCACTGGCAATGCTTCACTTGTGTGGCTGCTGTGTTAGGAAGACCCAGGCTCAGGATGGGTGGGATTTGGAATCTCTGCACACGTCTTCTGGACTGTTGCATGAAAGGAAAATACATGTCGTTTGGATTAACCTGATGAAATTATTCGGCCTGCTTTTGGTAGCGATTTTGCCTATCTTAGCTAAAGCCTAAAATTGATACGAGGATTTGGGGGGATGGTTATCATCATTACAGAATTCTAAAAATCCTTGAGCAGTAGCAAGAGCAAGAAACTTAAGCTAAATCTACCATATTTTTAAGATGTGAAGAAAATGGTAAGGAATATGGTCTCTGCCTTTTGTCTGCCTTCTAAAGTGACTAGTGGTCTAATGGTTTGGGAACTTGAAAGTAAAAAGGAACATTCTGAATCACCTCCCCAAGCCCCTAAAAAAATGATATATCATAGGCAGAAGCTCTAATGTTGCCATAAGTTCCACTCAGGTAAGAGCCATTAAAATTTCTCCGTGAGACATTGGGTGCTATCTTAATTGCTAATACCAAGTTAGAGATGTTTCCTTCCAAAATTTAGTGTTTTCAATGCCCAAAAATAGATGACTGGATCAAGAAGACGTGGTACATATACACAATGGAGTATTACAGCAATCAAAAAAGATAAACTCATACCATTTGCAGCAACATGGATGGAGCTGGAAGGGATCATGCTCAGTGAAATAAGCCAGAAAGAAAAAGAAAAATAGCGGATGGTTTCACTTATAGGAGGAATGTAGAGGATTCAAAAAAGGGATCAGGGAGAAAAAAGTAATTATAATAAAGTAAAAATAAAAATCAAGAGGCAACCAGAAACCGGAGACATTCTGCAGCGGGGGAGAAAGGAGTAGGATCAAAACAGGGCAGGGAGGAGCACAAGGGACTATGGTGATGATGCACAGGTGAATGGGTGGTGGGAATTCCCGGGGACTATAACTGAGATGAAAATGCATATATTGCATAAAAGTGAAAAAATGATGTAAAAAATACATAAAATAAAATAATTTTAAAAAACAACAAAATATAGTGTTTCCTATGATAGCTTCAACTAACTGCCCTCAATTGCAGGGGTGAGGGAGTCGGGAGGAGCATTGGACAGAGGACAAAGTTCTATAAGTAAAAGCCCTAAATCTTCAAGCTTAAAAACTAATTTTAGACAAGATCTTTGGCTGTTGTTATTCATGAATGGAACTGAGAGAAGGCAAATGGATGCCCAAGGAATTTCATTGCCAAAGAAACCATAAGTCTGCCCTGCAGAAGCCTGTGACTATTCAATGTCTAAAGCGACCCATATGTCTCCAAATCTGCATCAGCAGGAAACAGCCAATGGACACTGCGCAACCCCCAAAGGGCATACTTGCTCCTTCCTGCCTTCACCACAGCCGTGGGGGTTAATGGACACAGAGGCACTGCCCAGAGGCCATCGGCTGACCGCTTCTGTGTGAGAAAACAGTCTCCTCCATTCTGACTCAGCAGGATTTGCTAATTGCTATAGACTGACTTCTGGGGGTTTCACATTTTCTGAATGGTAGATTTAATTGTGGCTTTCCTAATCTTAAGCCATAACTGTATACGTTATGCCGCAGGGAGCAGATAGCAAGACTTTTCATTTGTGGTTTGCAAGACTGTGTAACATCACATCTAGACTCAAACACTTCAACAAGAGATCTTGATTGAGCGCTGGGGGCAGTCCAGCTTGAAAAGAAAGGTTTTGGTGTTCTTTTTCTTTGGGAGGCAGCTCGTCTTATGTGTGGGAAAATGGGTACATATATTTTTGGGAAGTCAAAGGAGTAAACTGTGGCACAGACTTCATAATTACCCTCAAGACATTTGTTTTCCTGGGCCTCCCAGGTGGCGCAGCGGTTGAGCGCTGGGTTGCGAAGCTGCCCGCGGCTGCAGCGCCGGTTCGATCCCCGGCTGCTCCCCGGCCACCAGAGGAGGGTCCCACATGGCGCGCAGATCTCTCCTGCCACCCGCTGCTCCCCTCAGCAGTGTACTTCAGTCCTTCTGCCTGCTCTGCTCCCCGCTCTGACTCTGGTGAATTCTCTCACCCTCCTGCGCTTCTGACTGTACCCAGTGCATGTATAAACAAAACAAACAAACAAAATAAATAAATAAATAAAGACATGCCTCTATTAAAAAAAAAAAAAAAGGTTAGAAAAAAAAAAAAAAGACATTTGTTTTCCTCTATCCCACAGTATGGGAAACCTTATCATCTCACCAGTCTTTTCAACTCCCACCCAACCAGGTAAGGTCAGATGATTCAGGTCTCATAAATTAGATGTAAGTAGCAATTTAGCAACTTTTAGCCAGTGTTATTAAAGGACACAGGGATTTCCTTTTCTTTGTCTTTTTCTTCTTTCTCCTCCCTGGAATGAGGATGTGAGGGCTGGAGCTAAAGCAGCTATTTTGGGCCATGACATGTTTTAGGAACTAGAGAATATATAAGGCAGAAAATGAAGGAAAAGGAATCTGAGCCCATGATGCTCTGGAACCCTTTACAATTTGTTAACCACTTATCCAGGTTTATATAATATGTTATTTAAGTTACTGGATTTTTTTGGAGGAGGAGAAGGGGTTGTTTGGTAGGTGACAAAGGTAAGGAGAATTTAACATCCCGTTGCCAAACCTAATCCTAATATATGAGACATTTCTTTCTTGAGTTAACCCAATTTTCCTAAAATGAGCTTATTTTAGAGGTCAAAGACCACAAATTGTTCAGAGTGGCCATGAATTGAAGTAAACATGATGTCACTTTGTCCTATGAAACCTAAGTTAGAGGACTCTCTGGAAATTCACTTTCTCTAGTGAATTGACACCATGACCAATATCTCCAGAAAACTTTAGTAGCTTCTGTATGGAGACGCGAGAGCTTTTGGAACCCAAATTCATTAACTTGCCTGGGTTATAGCCAGGGAAATGGTTTGCAAGTCCCCTTATTAGACAGCTGTCTGCCAGGTTGGTTTAGGAAAAATTGCCCACTGGCACAGGATATCTGTGGCTCTGGAAAATGACTAAAGCATTCCAAACTGTTTTATAAGTAAATCCATTCTTAATATACCAACAACTGTTTAAATTTTGTTCCATCTGGTTTAGGATAAATCTATTTTTTACTTTTTAACTCTGTATCTCTCCACTGACTTCAGTTTTTAGGTGGACGTTTTTGTATTCTCTTTCTTCCAAATTAATTAATTTGATGCCACTGAAACCTGCCTCTGATTCCACATCATTACTTAATCACCTGGGCCTAACACTGATTCTATGATTTTGCTATTGGTTACCTAAATATTACTACTTCCCTTCCGTTTCCTGTCTCATACAATGATAGTGCTTGTTTATAAACGGCTTTGAAATTACCAAGAGGAAAGAGCTACATCAAGATAAAGTGGCGTGTTGTTCTTCCCTTGGAAATATGCCCTGGCTCAAATTTGAACGTGGGGTATAAGCTGTAAAAGATTCTGCCAAGAGTACTCCAGTTCCGATATGCGGTGTTAGATGAATTTCTGCTTCCAAGCCAGGTCAACATGAAGGAGATGGGAGAGGCGCATGAGGCAGGAAAAGGATGGGTTTTATTCCAGAGCCAGCATATGATCCTCAGACGCAGAAATGGAAATTGAGTTCCCTTTCTTGCTATAGCCTCCCTTCCTTCTGATCTCTTTCCCTTCCTGATATTTTTCTTTCTCAATTTTCCAAGTCCTTCCCTTCTACCACCTCCCATCCCTTCCTGCCTGCCTTCCACCCACAACTCTTTATTGAATCTTGTGGTAGCTAATCCTCAAAGACGTCTCCCCCAACGAACTTGGATCATCCATGTGCAGGCAACTCCAGACCACAGACCCAACTAAACTCCCAGCCAGCAGTGACTTCAATCCCAGCTGCCATTTGACTGCAAATGAAAGATTCCCAACGAAGAACCATCCAGCTGAGCCCAGTCAACCCAGGAGGCTGTGAGATTGTAATGGGCTGTTGTGTGAAGTCATTGAGGATTGTTTATGATGTAACAACAGAGAATTGAAATGAGCATTTACAGGAGCTAGGCTCTAGAATCTGGACAGTGAACAAAAATAATTTAAAAAATGTGCCCTCGTGACCCCATGTGCCTGGAGGAGAGCCAATAAAAAAGAGAAATTACAGACAGCAATAGAAGCCAAGGGAAGAAAATGAAGTAGAAGAGGGAAGTGCGAAGTATGAGGGATAGAGAAGTCCTGGCTGGGGTAGCCAGAAGGTTCTCCAAGAAGCTAATTTTTGAGTGAAGGACTAAGAGCAGTGGGGAGTTAGTCAAGTGGGTACCTTGTAAAAGTGGCCAGGGGAGCAGAGCCCTGGCACTGGACTGAGCTGGGGCAGAGCAAGAGGATATGAGGTTAAAGAAGATGGAGATGCAGCTCAGCAGGGTCTTGCCAGTCAGGGGAAGGACTTTGGTCTTCATTCTGGACAAGAGGGGAGCTCCAGAAAGACTTTGAGCTGAGGAGTGAGGTCATTTGGTTTATGATTGAACAGGATCACTCTGGTTGCCGTGTTCAAAACAGAGAAGAGGGAGGCAGAAACAGAGTAGTCAGGAGCTTCTGTGACCCTGCAGGAGAGAGGTGATGGTGACAGGGATCTGGGGGTACAGATCCAGATGGTGAATGGTGAGGAAGAGGATGAATTCTCTCCTTTTTTTTTTTTTTTTTTTTTGGAAAGTAGGTGATGATGGACTGAATTTGGGATGGGAGAGAAAGAGAAAAATCAAAGATGATACCAAGTGACACCAAGATTTAAGACGTTGGTAAATGAAGATACTTTTAATCAAAATGGAGAATGCTGTCAATGGAGCAGTGTGCAGGGAATATACGGCACTTCTTCCTAATGCCCTAATTTTTCCTTCCCTCCTGCCCTCTCTCTCTCTTCCTCTTTCCTCCCTTCCTATTAAGTAGAAGTCTCCCTACTCAGTCTGAGTTGCCAATAACGTGCCCAGTTTGGTTCTTAAGGGTCATCATTCAGAATCCCATATAGAGGTAATAGCAGGGGCCTCCCCTGGTGGCACAGGCGGTTGAACACTGTGCTGTGAAGCTGTCCGCAGCCTCTTCAGTGCTAGTTCCATCCCAGCCGGCCGGGGAGGGTCCCACATGGCGCGGCAGACCTCTCCTGTCTCACCCGCTGCTCCCCTCAGCAGTTTATTTCGTCAGTCTGCCTGTTCTGTTTCCCACTTTGTCTCTGGTGAATCCTCTCACCCTCCCTCGCATCTGGACTATACCCCAGTTCTTGTATAAATAAATAAATAAATCTATTAAAAAAATAATAAAGGTAATAGGAGGACATCTAAAGGGAGAAATCAGCTTCCCCCTTCCAAATCTGTAGCCACTATCTCATGTTCAAGGATCCCAGAGTATAATCAAGTATCCAGTTCAGCCAGGGCCACTCATTATGCTTACTGGACAGAGAGATGTTGGCCGGTGAGTTGGCCAATATGGGTCATGTTTGAAAGATGGCGGTTGTGCAAAGTCCCCTACTGCTGAACAGCCACCAGTGCTGGGCTTCGCAGCAGCACCTCCCATCCCCCTCAGCACGCTATGCTCAAAAATGGACACTCACAACCAAATGAGCAGAAGAAAGGATGGCATTTCTCTTCCTGTTCCTTCTTCCAAGGTGGCATTTCATGAACACTTGACAGTAGAAAATCAGGCTAGGGAGCAATGCTACCACAAGGTGACTTAGACTGTTGCAGGGAGGAAAGTTGAATCAGAAACTCCATAGTGGTCGAGACTTTTTGGCAGAACCTAAGAATTTCAGGAGGTTGCAGCAGTTCCAGAATCACTCAAGCCTGGAGAGTTAGAGATAATGCCTGTGTCTCGGGTTCCAGAGCTTCAGGGTGACTCTTGGTGTTTCAGCCATGAGATCCTCACACCCTCAGCTGCCTTATCCAGTAAGAATTGAATTAACAAGGCTTAGGGGTTACGGTTGATTGGGTGTGCAGCTGAATGTTTAAAAACTGGATTCCTGGGGACTGGTGGGGGGGATAGGAGAGATACTCAGATGAATGGTTTGTCAATTCCCATGGTGTAAATACGCTCACCTATGGCTGATTCCAAGCTACCAATATGACATCACAGAATGCTGAGTTGGGGATGCACAATGCCTCACTGTTAAATATAAAATTTCCATCTTACAGCTACAATAAATGTAAATAACCCCAAGAGGAGAGATAATAATAAAATGTAGCAAAATAATGAGTAAGTGATATTTGAACATTCATTACCATTGTTTTTCATATCATTGTTTAATTGAAAGTTTACATAATTTAATATTTAATAAAAGTTGTATTTAATAACCACTTGCAACATTCTTATGAAGTTAACAGTTTTTGCAAGCACTTGTGTGCCAGTTTTAGGACACCATTGGTTTACAGCAATTATCAATCAAGTCTTTTGCACATGCACACACACGCGCACACACACATACACACACACGCCCCTACTCTGTGTCAAGCTGGTCATGTAGTAGACTCAGCACTGATGCCAGCATTTGCCCCCTGCTGATTCCTTCCACTTAAGGAGGATGCTGGCGCTGGTGAAGCTAGCTAGCAAGGTCCAGGAGCACCAGTTGATCTGTAGTCTATTGGGAACTTTACGGCCTCCCCCAGGAGTCACGCCACCCTGGGGTAAACTCCTAACCTGAACCTCAGAGAGCAAGGATTTGCACTTTAATACTTTCTTCCCTGGGGGCACCGGGTTCTCTGGAAAACAGGACCTCCAATTCCAGGGCCTTCAGATCTGCACAGGAAGGATGAGAGAAGGTTTTACAGTAACGGGAGTGAAGCAGGGGAACAAAAAACCCTGCTGCGACTTCTCTCAGGACAAAGGCCCACTTGTCCCACCTTCATGTGACTAAGAATGGCTGTGAGTGACTCGTCTCTGAGCAAGGACTCTGCTTTTCGATGATTTATCCTTTTACAGAACAATGGGCCCAACACAATTACATTTATGTAAGCAAGCACAAGAAGCCTCTTAAGAGGTTCTTCTAGAACAGGGAAGACGCCCTTCCATGTGATTTCTGTCCTTGACTACAGTGAAGCAACTCCCAACGCAGAAAAGAAAAACACTGGCTTAATCTATGGTGCATCCCTCTGGGGAAGCCCCTGGGCCTCCCTCCTCATCTCCTCCCCCACCCTTCCTTCCTTCTCTAAACATTTATAGAGTGCCTTTCTTAAAGCCTGCTAACAGCGCTAGAGATGCCAAGATGAGAAAGCAGAGAAGCCACTCTTGTTCCCCTTCCATTCTGTATCTGCGAATCTGCCAAAGTGTTCTTTTAAAATGGATGTCATGCTTGGAGAGCTTCTGAGCTGTGAACACTTGGAAATGCAGGGGTAGCGTTGTGTCTGCAGAGGGCGGGTGCCTGAGCCCCTTCCCTGCACCTTGCCCTATGCTTGTCTGCCATCTGGCTGCTCCTGAAGTGTAGTCTTTCCTAATAAATCTGTCATTTAGTTTCTAAAATGCAAATCAAAAGGTAACCCCACTCTTACTTCTCATTTCATTCTCTTCCCTTTTCTTCCAGTCTATGAAAAATATTTATTATAGATAGATAGATAGATAGATAGATAGATAGATAGATAGATAGATAGATAGATAATTGATGGAGTGGGGAAAAATATCAGGGTGAGGCTGGAGGCACGGGTAGAGAACAGGCAAAGTAGATTTATTGAAATACACTGCTAAGAGAAGCAGTGGGTGAGGTGGGAGAAGTTTGCACACTTAGCAGGATTTGGGGCTCCCTTTTGTAAGCTGTTTTGGTGGGCTTTTCATGACTGGGGACTCGGTCTCTGTTGGTTGCTCTCTGCTGGGATATCAGGTGTAGGTGGGTCTTCATACGGGAGGGTCCTCCTGGTTCTGTGTCCAGATTCTTGCTAGCCCACTATTGGTCATGTGGATGGAGGGCCAGGTTCCCATGGCAACTCTATCCATTCCCCTTCCTTATTTATGCTGTGTCTCCCAGCATTGTTCAGCTGAACAAAGTGCAGAGACTAAGTTTTTACTTTATTAAATGATACCTCCACGATTGATAATCAATAGATAAAAGAGAAATGAAAGGAGGTGTAAATGTCAATGTATCACACATGTTTTCTAGGTCTGTTGAATGAAAGAACTAGGAGGATGACACCCCAAATCCCAAGGAATATGCTTAATACTCAGATCTTGGTTTCCAATACCCTTCTCCACTCTAGTCCAAGGAATCTTGGTTTCCTTGAACAAATGTCTGACTCCAGGGCTGGGGCAGGAAAAGAATGAGATGGGTTTGGGACATCTTCCTGTACTAGAATGTAAGAAATTTCCCCTTGAGCAATGAGGACTTGTCAAAAAGACACAGAAACTATCCTGAATGCGTTCCTATTAACCAAATCTGGGCTCAAATAAATATTTATTTGAGAATCAAATAAATAGTGACTCACTGAGCAAAGTAGGCACTTATGAGTCTACCCCAATATAGTCATAGGAATAAACAAATACATGTGAGGAAATCATTTCTTATAGTAGAAAGTCAACTATTGAATGTAGAAAAAATAGTGGCACTAGAAAGCCACCATTTGGCATTCACTGGCATAAGAATTCAGGGAGGAAATATTAATGGGTGATGTTGGATGTGGGTAACATTGGAGCAAGGACAGGAACCAAGGCACACTCTCCATCTTCTGGGCACCCCAGATGTATGGGTACAGAGTCTAGGCGAGAGGCCCTCAGCATGTATCTGCACTTGTAACAGGGTGGTCCCCAGGAAAGGGGGAGGTTCCCTGCCCCACCCAAGGGAGGGTGGAGCTGAGCAGGAAGAAGAGAAGCTGAAGAAGAGACTGAGGAAGGAGCAGGATGGAGCCAGAAGGAGACCTGGAGGAGGCGCATGGACCCTAGAGACACGTAAAAAAAACTGTGCTTGTCTTTTGGTCGTGGACTGGGTAACACAGATGTGGGTGAGACCCGTGGGGAGGTGACAATGGCAGCTTTTATCTTGATGTTGATTTTGCTCTTTTCCTTCCAGGCTTGTCTGGTTGTTTGTGACCCTTTTCTGTGGGTCCCCACTGGAAGATGCTTTAGACTTGTGGCAGGCTTTGGGGCCTTGTTCTGGGCCGATCCCATATGGATGGAGTTTTACCCACGAGGGGACGGGTAACTTTGGGTGCTTCATTTAGAAACTAGACTCTTTGCCTTACCTGTATTGTTTCCTAGTTTTATTAAAGTTCCTTCCCATTAAAGTCTCATGTGTTTTGTGTTGATGCGGCGGATGGCAGAACCCATTTAGAATAGGCAGGTTTGCGGGGTTTGGGCTGCCCCTCTCCCTGTCCTATAACACACTGACTTGGTTGGCTTGGTGCCAACCTCTGTCTCTCTCCTGTGTTATCCCCTTTTCACTCATGATTTTTCTAATTAATGAGTTTGAACAAAATGTTACGGCAAGATTTTATGGAATTGAGTGCTGTATAGTAATATCTTCTAATAGAGCAAGGGTAAAATATCAGCTAACATTTATTCAGTGCTTACCAGTGCCCTGGGCTTTACATGCATTCTCTCATTTAATCCTTACAAGTCTTCTAGGAAGTGTTATGCATAGCCACACTCTACACCTGAAAACACTTGGGCCACAGACATGAAATCATAACTTTAAAAAAGAAGCTGGCTTATAAACGCTGATCATGAGACTCAAGAAGTGGGGCGGAGCGGAGTGACTCAGTCGGGCCCACAAAGATCAAGTCCATGCAACGGAGACTGGCATTAATCTGCTGATGGAGCACATACTCACCCTATTCATACACCGAGTGCCTATGACGGTGGCCTTAACTGCAGGCTGGTTGGAAGCAGAAGAGAATGGTGAGTGGGCCAGTGGGAGAAGGCAGCCCAGGTACAGGTCATATGGGGTGTGTTAGTCTGTGGAGAGTCTAAATAATAATGATAAAATCAACTGAAAGCCATCTGGTTTGTATTATTGCCATGCACCATGGCAATTCTAAACAATGTCAGTGACCAAATGCTCCTCTCGGCCAAGGGCTGACTCTTCCACCCTCCACCGTCTTGGGTGCCACAGGCTGGCTGAGGTCCATGAACTGGACCGTGAGCTTCCTCTAGTTGTGAATTCCCTGAATCTGCAGTGCCTCATGGAACAGCTGCTCGATAAAATTCAACCAAAAAAAAAAAAAAAAACCCACACACAAACATGAACACAAGTGTGGCCCCTTGCAACTGGGCTGGTGCGCCCCCGGAGATTTGTCTGGGTGTCACCCACCACCAAGGAAACACAGGCCGACCCCATGAAAACATGGAGGGAAACTGAGGCCATCGTTCCAGATGCGTAGGCGCCATCCGAGCTTTGTGCGAACAACAGCTGCCTTCATTCTTCACTCTGCCTTGGCAGCTAGTGATTTTATTTATATATTTTATTTCCTTTTTCTGGAAAGCCGTCAACAATCACCTCGTAATTCAGAATATTCAAGGATCCATGAATTCTAGCTGGGTTGAGGATCGTAAGGGAAGCTAAGTGCTTAGAAAAGACTCCTATTGCACAGACACCCGCCACACTCTCAAATTACCCAAACCAGTTCATAATTGGGACCAGCTGGCAGGAGGAGCGAAGTGGCCCCTGCACCCAGCCAGGCATCATGTTACAAATTGCATCCCTAGAAAGTGTTCTCTAGCTCCATTAAGGGTTAAGATGTGGGAGGTCAAAGGAATAGAGCTTTGACACTGGCATTTAAATGGGTTAAATAGAATCTGAAGACACATGAAGAATCTGTTCACATGAGCAACTGCGGCTCCTTGTTTGTCCAGGACAAAGGAAGTAGGAAACCACTGAGCTGACCGTACAGCCTATAACTTCAGTGGAATTTCACTTTCTAGTCTCTTTCTGGAACTGGCATAACTGACTTGTATACTGCCCAACTGCTTTCCTTCTCCCAAAGTTATTCCCACTCAGCCTGGAAGTACAGAGCTCCCCATCCGTGCACCAGAAATAGGGTGGGTTTAAAATGAGGGGTGACTGGGACACCTGGTGTCTGCTAGCCTCCAGCATTTCTTGAGGTCCCCTTTTTCCTCATGCTGGAAAGCCTACTCCGAACTGGCTCTGCGCTGCCACGTCCTTTGCTGTGAGCCAGAACCACAGCTCAGGAGGCCACTCTGCCAGCCTTGGCATTGGGCTTGCCCGCCTGCACCAGGAAGCTGAGGGAGTGGGCAGCCCTCGCAGAGAGCGTGCGCCTACCCAGCGTGCCAGCTGTTCGTCACTGTGGCTGTGAGGCTGGTGACCTGGTTCCACATGAGACGCTTTCAGGGCATGACCTCCACGGTCTTCCCGAGTGCCCGTCTCCTTTGGTGCCTGTCGGCCAAGCCAGAGTCTCCAGGCTTCCTGTCGATTCTGTGAACTACTTGATGGCTTTCCAATATTTTTTTTTTCTGCTTAACAGAGTCAATTTCTGGTGTCAGAAACCAAGACCCCTGACTGCTACAGCATCTGTCCCTCCAAGAAACAGGGGACTGACTCCAGTGCTGAAAAGGGAGTAGGGAAGATGAAGGAAAACAGGAGAAGCAGAATAAAGACGGGGGATTAGAGAGCAGACTAATGCTTGTAATAGGAGCCTTGAAGGAAACTGCCAAAATGGGCTCCCCGAGGCATTTCTACATTTCTATTTCTGGCAGACAATGTGGTTTAAATGGTTTTATGTGACTGTTTCAGGAACAACAGTTTCTTGATTTGGATTTGCTCCTGCAATAAAAGAAGGTGTTAGCTCTTACTTCATGCATTTCTCCGCAGGGCTGCTGCTCGGAAGCCCACAGATGCAGGGGCATACATATGCATACTGCCGTGTGATAAATCCATGCATGAGCAAGTGGGTCTTGTCTAGTTAGGTAGGTGGCGAAATTTTATGTAACAAGCCTCCTTAATATTTCAAAGGGAAAACATTACTTACTTTGCCATATTAACACATCATTTGTCTCATTGGGGAGACAGAATGAAGAATATTTAGCAATTAATAGAAATCATAGGAAAAATTATGATTAAGTGCCATCTGCTGGCTCCTGTGAGTTTTATTTTCATGCAGCCTGTCCACATAATTATCAAATGTCTCTGTCAGTGAGGGTGACCTGCTCTTTCCATACCTGGCCTATGAGTGCTGTATTCTGTGAACATGTGTGTGTGCACACGCACACGTGTGTGTGTGTGTGTGTGTGTGTGCGTGGGTGTGTATGAGAAAGAGTGAGCCAGAGTGAGAGAAACAAAGAATGAAACTAATTTGGGAGAACAAATTCAGCTTATAGAAATTCATCATCCTTTACATTCTGATTTGAGAGAGCAGGCTAGGGTTTATTTTAAAATTCTGTTTTCGTAGCAGATTGCAAAAGCTCTGTGTGCTTAGCATGTGTATAGAGGGGAAAGGCAGGGGGGTGGTTCTTTGAAAGTGACTTCCCTCTTGTGGTTCAGTCCTCTCCTCAGAGAATGTCTATGGTTTGCATCTCAAAAGCTTTGTCTAGCTCATGGCAAGGGAGGAATTTCCACGTCTCATTTTTACGACATTACAACAAGCAAGCGTCTAATAGCTCGGAAGTTAGTGGAAAGGAAAGCTGGTTCCACATGAGCGTATTTGACCCCTTCCCCTGTGTGTGCAGCTCTGCAGCCTGGGCTAGAAGCGCAGCAGGAAATCAGTCTTGCTGTTAGTAAATTGCCATGACTTGTGTTTACATGGCCGGTCACCAGGCAGTCTGCTCTGCTCCCCAAGAAGGTCCTTGAGCCAATTATTTATCTGGAAAACTGAGAGCCATTCCAGATCCTTTTTTTTTTTTTGCCTATGATTACTGAGACTGATTATCAGTAGTTCCCAGTAGAAATTGTTACCCATTCACGAGTGTCTACTAGGTACTAGAATCTGGGATAGACTATTTAGAAAAAGGTAAGTAGACAAAGCTACTTGAAATTAGAATTTCAACATGACACGATGTCAAGTGAGTCTTAAGGTTATATTTGATCACACATATTGATAACATAATATAACAATAAAATGAGTAAAATGGACCTACCATGTGATTCACGTTTAGATTCAATATCAGAACCAGGGAGTCAGTACTGGTGCATTGCAGTGGGTCCGGGTGTGTGCGCTCATTCCACTGTTCACACTCTTGTGAATACCTGTTATTCTCCCACGCTACAGAATAGTAAATGGAGACTCAGGATGACAAAGCAGTTTCTCAATCATGCACTGCTGGTAGGCAGGAGTGGGTGTGGCAGACTTTATGAGGGCGCAGCAATTTCCAGCACCTCCACTTCTTTCCTCCCTGGGTGCGAGACTGACTCCTCCCAGCACGTCACGGGCAGGCGGTGCAGCTGGCTATATCCATGGACCTGTGAGTCGCTTCTGGGTTGATGCAACTTCACATTCCTGAGAGGTTGTCCAGGCTGCCTGCCCCGGCCATGGCAGACAGTGCACTACCCACTTCTGGGTACTCATGTTTCTGTTCCTACCAGAGGCTTCTCCTGGAAGTGAGCAGGTGGAACTGCCAGGGCGTGACTGCCTCCAGGAGAGGCCTTGAGTGTCGACCCACAGCATCTGCTGGATAAACACCACCTCCTCTGAGCTCAGCGTGGGCCCCTCTGGGGCATGTTCTATTTTGTCTCATAGAGTCTGCCCACATCATCCTGTTCACTAAAACACTCTACTTTGACTTTCCTTTCCCATCACGCTTTCACAGTCCCAAGTGAGCAACTGGCCTTCACACCGCAGTCCCATGGGCAGCCTCTGGGAGAAGCCAAGCCCAGCAACCTTGGCTTGTGCTCCTTGTGTGCTCCGGGCGTGCAGCTGCTCTGGCAAGGACCCTCTGCACGTGGGCTCTGTCCCGCAGCGTTCATGTCTCCGTCCATGGAAAGTCTTCAGTTGTGAGTCTCTGCAGGGGTTGCCTCAGCTTCAGAGAGCTACCTGGCCCCTGGTCTACCACTGACTGACGCAGAGATATGAGGATCCGAATCCGAATATCTTTTTTTTTTCATAGAGGCATGTTTTATTTGTTTGTTTGTTTGTTTGTTTGTTTGTTTGTTTATACATGCACTGGGTACAGTCAGAAGCGTGAGAGGGTGAGAGAACTCACCAGAGCCAGAGTGGGGAGCAGAGCAGGCAGAAGGACCGAAGTACACTGCTGAGGGGAGCAGCGGGCGGCAGGAGAGGTCTGTGTGCCATGTGGGACCCTCCTCCGGTGGCCGGGGAACAGCCAGGGATTGAACCGGTGCCGCAGAAGCTGCGGGCAGCTTCGCAACCCAGCACTCAACCGCTGCGCCACCGTGGAGGCCCAAGATCCGAATATCTTGGCCTAATTTGGGACAACGCTGGACAAGTGGGTCAAGCTCCGGAGAAACTGGCCTGGCCAGTAGCTCAGCACCTCCCTCTGCACTCTCCATTTTCTTCTGCTCTTCTTCACCCCAAGGGCACCCCCCTTGCCTAGCTCCCGCCTGCCCCTCTCCATCGGGATGGGCCTCGGAGTAGAGCAGGAGTCCATCGCCATGCAGATGTGCACTGGGGGAAGGTAATACTGACCCTACTGTGTGGCCCACTGCTGGCTGGCGGCACTAACATCTGCCTGCATCTTGATTGCATTTGACTTTTACATGCTCCATCTTCTGACCTTATTGTCCCAGCAACTGAGGGGGCTGACTTTACAGCTCGAAGCGCAAGGAAGGTTCAGAGAGTGTCCAGAATGGGTGGGAAGACTGTGGACATGTTGAACGTGTTGAACATACTTGAGCTTTGTTGGAGAGAGAGATGCTAAAGCTGGGCCCTGTGGGTCTTCTCCCCAGACCCATTGATTTCCAACAATACTTTCAAAATGAGCATGTATTTGGTAGACTGGAGTTTTGGTAAGTGCTGGTCAAGGGGCTGAGTTTCGTGGCAAACACAAAAGAGTCATGTATGCAGATAAAGTGTCCTGCCAACCTCTGGATCATGCAGGTGCGTGTGTAAACTTTCCTAGAAGTCAATATAAAAATCTGTTATCAGAGTGATCCCTGGGAAGAAAGACTGGGGATGTTGAGGGGAGGTGGACTTTAGTTCTCAATTAACATCCTTTCAAGCCATTGGCATTTTCACTTTAGAAACTAAAAAAAAAAAAAATCTATCACTCAGATCATATTGATGAGAAAATACATTATTGAGCAAATGAATATAATAAAGATTCCGGCAGAAATCCCAGCCCAGGTGCAATGAACACTCCAACGCAGGCATCATCAACAAGTTTGCTTACTTATGGCACTTTTCCTTTCAAGATTCATGGCCAGGGCCTCAGCACTCTTATCTACAAGGTCGGGCAGCCGCCAAGGCCAAGTGGTCTCTCTCTCTGAGGCCATCCCCGAATGCCTGCATCTTTCTCCACTTGCCTTTCCCTCCTTGTCTGGGGACTTTGCCGCAAATGGTGGTGCCTGCTGGAAAACGATGCTATCCATGTAACAGATATGGACACAGTTGTGTGTAAAAGGAACCCTTGGTCTTTAAAAGGGTGCTCAGACCTTATGGGGCTCCCCAGGTCTGGGACCTCATGCATGAGTAATAAAGCTTCTCCTGACCTCACCATTCCTGAGGTACTGCTTGTTCTTCCTCTGCCTGGGTGAAAGGCTGGAATTTATCTCTACAACAACATAACTGGAGAATAATGATGATCCTAATGAGCTACAGGTAGAGTCTCACCTTTGCCTCTGATTGGAAAATTGGATGACTGTGAAAATGATCATAATTGTCCCAGAGATGAACAAGTGAAGAGGTCGCACTTGCAAAGGCTCAGATATGACATATTCCTGGAGGTACAGAATTCACGCATTATAGGAAAAGCACTAGCTGCTGTACTTTCAAATATCTACATGGTGACAGCAGGTGATCAACGGATGGTTATTGGCTTCAATAATATTAAAATAAATATTAAAATAAAATAATTAATAATTATTGGCTTCAATAATATTTAAAATATTTAAAACGATGTCCAGAGTTAAGGTATGCATGGACAGTCACTGGGGATTAAATTTTAAGGGACTCATAAGGTGAATTGTGACCTGCTCCCCCAACTCTGTGACAGCACCCCACGCATCCTCTCCTAACCTACGTCCTGAGCAACCCACTAAGTCTAAGCAAGACACAGGAGTTCCGAGGACTCACCCCCACACTATTTTCAGAGTCGCACTTTTAAAGCAGTTCTGATATGGTCCCATTTCAGCCTTCCAGGAGTGAGGAGGGCTCTTTCCCAAGCTCCAGAAGTTCTTGCTGAAACCCTAGCACTGACTTTCCATTTGAATGCAGAGTAATTGTGGCGCTGCTCCCTGAGGCCGACTGGAAGCAGTACTGGAAATGATCATGGCTGGTCTGGCGGGAGAAGTCCTGTGCAGATGTTGCAAGTGATGCAAACTTTCCAGGCTGCAGGAGCTGCGCGCAGAGCTGGCCAGGGCCAGAAGAGGCGCTTCCGACAGCCCAGGCTACTCCCTGCTGCGCCCTCCCCGAGACCTCCCCGCCTGCTGCTGGGGCTGCTGGAGCCTCACACTTGGTTTCCTTTCACTCCGCTGAGGCTGCTCCTGGCCAGGGCAGCTCAGGGAAGCCGTCAGATTTTATATTTAACTGTATTTCCCAACATTTTATTGTAACAGCTTTCAAACATTCAGAAAAGTGTGTGCGCTGGGTGTGGGGTCGGTGGGGGAGTGGTGTGAATAGCCTTATGGCTCAGCCCCGGGGTTCACTCATGTGGTGCATACAGAAACAAAACAAGCAAATGACCTAAATAAAACAAAAACAAATGTTTAGGCTGTAAGACAACTTATGGCTACCAGAGGCAGCTTCAGGTTAAAAGGGTCAAAGGTGAAGGTGGGGCTCGACTTTGCGTGTGAACTCAGTGTAGAATAGACATTCATCTTTAATGATGGACACCTGAAACTTGCATGCTGTTATGACACAGTATTACTTCAGTTAAAAAAAAAAAATATATATATATATAGGGGCATCCCTGGTGGCACAAGGGGTTAAGATGCAGCAGTATGAAGCTATCTGCAGCCACTGCAGCATGATTCAATCCCCAGGCAGGGAGCTGACCCACATGGCACAGCAGACCTCTCCTGTGTCCTGGCTGCTCCCCTCAGCAGTGTATTTCAGCAGATCCACCTGTTCTGTTCCCCACTCTGTCTCTGGTGAATCCTCTCACCCCCCATACCTTTGGCCTGTACCCCAGTTCTTGTATGCATAAATAAATAAATATTTTTAAAAATATATATATATACATATACACACATGTATGTAATATATAAAAATAATAAACTAAATTGGTTTCCAACCCTGTTTTGCCCTGTGTTTTAGGGTCCCATTGCTGCCAGGCGCCCACATACTGGTCCTGCCATGTCTACGGACGCCTCCTTATTTTCAGTGCCTATGGCAACTACAGACTTAAATGCCCACTTAAGATATAACTAACTATATTCAAAAAGATGCTAACATCTAGTACCTCCTTTGAACCAGGCCCTGAGCAAAGCACAACGTACTTTCACACTTATAATCATTTAATTTTTAACACGAGATAATACTCTTGTTCCTTACATAATGGCTGAGAAAATCAAGAGACAGGAAAAACGCCTTCCTAACTTATGGGTGGCTAAAACTATCACTATGAAAGAAATGATCGCAAATGAAATAGCTTATATATTTAAAGCAACATCGATATGATGTTTAAGTACACGTTTTAGTATTTAAAAATAACCCTGGCAGAACTAAGTGAATGCCTCTCGGGGCAAGGTGTTTTGAAGTGGTTGTTTGGATGCCGCCACAGAGATGTGGCTGTTAGATGTCTCCCCAGCCCCCAAAGAGGTTTTGTTTTTGTTTTTTGTTTCTGCTGTTGTTGTTATTTAATGTCGGCCATTTTATCTCTGCTACTTCATTTTTTTTTTTTCCCTCCTGGGGAAATCAAAAGTGTCTCATTTGTTTTCCAATGCTGGTTGATGGAAATTCATGGGTGCGGAGGACTTGGTGTAAATAATCTAACAGAGAATTCTGGACAACAGTAGAAAACACCATGCAGTTTCCTACTCATTTCACTAGTCTAAAAACAAGCCATAAAACTTTCAGTTACAAACAGCTGCTCTGGGTCTCCCTGCTCCCCAAGCTACGTAACAGCGCAGCACAGCAGTGGCAAAGCAAGCAGTCACGTGAGCCACAAGGAAGAAACCGCTTACGTTATTAGCTAATATCGGTGTCAGAGATGGGTGTTGGAACATGAAGAGAGGTAGAGAAAGGGACTATGGGGGGTTCTTGGCTTTGCTCAACTTTGCGTTGTTCAAAACCAGCCCAGCAGGCCAAGACCGGGCAGAGAGTCCTATCACAAAGCCGTCTATGACCATCTGGATTCACAAGGCACTTTACCATTTACACGGCACTTTTCCAGAAATTATCAGACTTGAATTTCCCAACAACAAAGAACACACGTTAGGTGTTATTGTTCCCCTTTTCTAGGGTGGAGAAATGAAGTGACTTCACCAGGATCACCAGGCTTTCCTTCTGTCTCACCAGGTGGAGTGTAGGATTTAGGATGAATTAGTTGAGCCTGAATTGCATTTCTGCTTCCTGCTAGCTCCGGGCCTCTGAGCCAGTGCCCAGGCACTCTGAGATTGTTCCTTATGAAATGAAGATAATAAAACCAATCTTGTAGGCCTGAGGTTAGGATTACGTTAAATTATGTATGAAAAGTGCTCTGTAAAATGCAATATAAGATATGAATTTGGTTATTATTAATATGCAGATAATGTGCCACTTGGGGTAGCATATATTTTATTTCATTAAACTTTTTATGATGACATGTTCAAACACATATTAAAGTGTGCTTGAATATAATGAATATATTTATAACGAACCTCCATGTACCCATCACCCAGCTTCCCCATTAATGAGATCAATTGCACTTGTATCTGTATTTCCACTATGCCACCCTTTGCTAGAATATTTTTTAAAACAATCCCGAGATTTTATATCATTTGATCCCAAAGTATGTAAATACATCTCTCCAAAAGATAAGAACTCTTTCAAAAATATACACAGATTACATGATCCTATCTAAAATTCCTTAACACCATCTAGTATTGAGTCAGCATAAAGACCTGATGCTCTCATAAATATTTATTTTATCTGAATTAGGACCCAAACAAGGTACACAGAGTTTTTGGTGCTATTCGTCAAGTTTTGAAAAATCTGTGGGCTTCGTCCCTCTCCCTTCCACGTCCCAACTGTTTTTTTACTTGCTATTTATTTGTCGAAAAAATTCCTTATTTGTCCTACAAAATCTCACAGATTTTGGATGTAGCTATTGTATTCTCTTGGTTTCTTTAGCATTTTCTTTTATCCCAAGTTTTTTTTTTTTTTTTTAAATAAGCTAGTGATTATATCAGACTCTCGGGTCAGTTTGAGAATGAACTTGGTGGAAACATAGTCACTGGGTGCTCTATTTCCTATCCGGTCACATCAGGCGCCCTTATATTTCATTGTTTCTTATTCCCCTGTGCTGGGAGGCACCAGGAAATGTTTGCAGGGCCCCACTCCAATGTCATGGCAGAGAGCCAGGAAGAGTGCCCTGGGAGCTGAGAGACAGCATACCTCGCACTGGCATGTCATGAAGTACAGCTCATGTGGGGGCAGCGGGATAAATGCTTTGTCCTGTCCCTTTATCTCCTAGTTTTCTCAAAATCTCTAAAGATCCCACAATGATTTCCATCATTGTCATTTTTGTTTTGAAATCGTTGGGCAACTCATGAATTATAACATATCTGAAGAGCTCAATCCACTGCAGTTATTATTTTCTTTTTGATTGGCAGCATATATTTTAAACCCATCCAACGCATGAAGAATGCATGTTTTCTCTCCTTTAATATTTATGGGAAATAAAATGGAAAACTATCTCAAGGTTTTTGAACACAAAAGCCTTCACAGCAGAGTTAGTTATGGTATAGTGAAATCAGAGCTGGGGGTTTCTTTTCTGTTGGCTCAAAAACAACCCTAAAGCATGTGAGAGATCAAGGCACAGAGCAGGAGAAGGAACCCAATCAGGGATAGAGGGTGAGCAGGTATTGAAGGTGGGGATTTTTGCTAAACTAACTCAGCAGGAGTCTTGCTAAAACTGGACAGTGCAGACAAACAGGGCAGACCAAAAGTCAGGAGCTGGTAGAGAAGTTCCAGGAAGCTGACTGGACTTTGGTCAAGGCGAGTGTCCTTATCCAGGAGAAGGTGTGTAGGAGTGCTCAGAAATCTGGATGTCATGGTGAGCGTGGCCTGGCGTTCCTGACATGTGACCCTGGTCCTGGCAGGTGGGGCCGGTTGTGTTGCTCTCAGCATTCCCTGCTACCTGGGTTTCTTCCACCCAACACCGTGCACCCGTCTATTTGAGGTCACGCTGGAGGAGGATGTCCTGCTTGAGTTTCAGCGAAGTGGGGTCATAAGGCAGGCACTGGGACCAGAAGACTATTCCCGATAATAATGGCCTGAAATTCACTTACCACTTCTCATCTTCCCTCACAGGGCATTTTCCGAGGTACTGCAGACTTCCCCCCAAGTCTTCTTCAAACACCCTGTGCCCCTGACCCTAAAGGCTCCAGCTGGATGGTGTAACAACCCCACAGTGCCTACTTCAAAGCCTTGCCTTTGGAACAAGTCCTCTTTGTCTCTAAAGTGTCTGTAAGTGTAATTGTTGCCCAGAAACCACTTAACCCAGTTGCACTCCTGTTTGCACACAGCAGACTCATAACTTGAGACGCAAACCACAATGTTTCATTTTTCTCTCCCATAACCTCTGACATTTGTACATTGAGATGAGAAGCTGCCATTTGCCATGGGGGGTGGGTGGGGGAGATGGTAGGAGAGGAATAGACCATGATTCCTGATTCTGGGATCCAGACACCATCTCTAGAGGGACTTGGGGTACAAACAGGAGAATAGGTTTCTGTCCAGAGAGCCCTCTCCACCTCAGACAAACCCGTTCAGCCCTGGTGGGAAAAGACAGGAAGAAATTGCTGGAAGCTCCAAAGATCGTGCAGGAGCTATAAGGTCTGCTTTCAGGTTGATCCCCACCAGAAGGCATTAGAAGGGCAGGATCTAAAATAGAATAATCTTGGCACACAGGGAGCTTCCTCTTGAGTGCTGGGAGCTGCCAAGGTGTGGGTGTCACGCTGACGGAGGGGGAGAAGCATGGCATCCCAGAGGCCACTGAGGTGTAGGGGAGGGGACCAGCAGATTTGTTTGAGCTGAGTGAAAAGGTTATTATGCCTGTCAGGAAAGCCTCGGAGAAGGGATGTTGGTCCAGGGGGCGGAGGGCGAACACCCTCTTGGGCATCAGAAGGGAGTGTGGCTGCCCCTCCGTTGGTCATTGCCAAGGGAGAGAGGTGGAAACTGACTCAGTGGGGGCAGGCTATTGAGGCCTATGCAGGGAGAGCCATGCATTGGCTGAGATGAGCGGAGGCCCCAAGCCACAGACAATGCATAGCACAGAGACATCCAGAACTGAGAGGTCACAGCCCATCGTGGGGTTCCTGATGTGCAGGGCAGGCAGTTGGCTGGGGAGGCAGGAAACTGAAGAAGGGCATTTTAACCCTGAATGTGAAATGGTTAGCAAGGTGAAAAAGTGCTGCATTTCCTGCCGATGTCCTACTGTTGTACCATTAAATACACCCACCTAAGGGTCATCTGATGGTCAAGGGCGGTGGCCTCCAAGTGCTGGAGGTCTTGAGACCTTTCAGGGACTCATGCAGTCAAAAGATTTTCACACTAAAAAGTTACTCGCCACTCATAGGGAATCTCCACTTTGGATTGGAAGAGACAAGACATTGTTGGGCATAACCTTAGACTGTATTTCCCAGCACCCTGTGGTGATGTGGGTCCTGTCATCCAGTTCTACTCCACAGATTATAGGCAGAAGTGATGCCCTCAACTCCCACACCTGCCCTAACATCCTCCCATTGGGTGATGACCATGTTCTTTTCCCCTCAAGTTGGGACTGGATGGGCTTCCCTGCCCCTACCCCATCTGCAGGGCAGTCTCTTTTTTTTTTAATTTTTATTTATTTGTGCATACAGGCCAGAGGTGTGGGGGGATGGAGAGAGGATTCCCCAGAGACAGAGTGGGGAACAGAACAGGCAGACTGACTGAAATATACTGCTGAGAGGAGTAGCGGGCGAGACACGAGAGGTCTGCTGCGCCATGAGGGTATCTCCCTGGCTGGGGATCAAACTCATGGTGCAGTGGCTGGTGATAGCTTGATAGTGCTGAGACTTAACCCCTTGTGCCACCAGGGAGGCCCTGCAGGGTAATCTTGAGAACAACCTGTGGACAGTTCCAGAGAAGGAAGTGGATCCCAAACGTCTACTTAGGAGAGAGCAACCCATACAGGAGCCCCACAGTGGAGATAAATAAACAAGAAATAAACTTTGTGTGTGTTGAAGCACTGAACTTATTACAGAGGCATCTCTGTGAAGAGAAAAGGAGGATTGTAGAGCCTTGAATGGACACCATTTACTCTACCCCCACTTACAGGCAGCCACCTTGGATTACAAGTCCCAGTATACCATGAACTGGACTTCTTGAGCAGGAGGTGGGGTGGAGAGGAGCAGCCAGGTGAAGCTCTATGACACAGAAGGCAGGTGAAGACAGGTGGGCTCTGGGGGTCTTGCTTCTCTGGCCTTGATTTGTACTTAAACACTTGGGGGACTTGGAAGGAGATATGTGGAGGAGAGACACGCAGAGACACTTGAAAGAGAAACATGGTTACGAGACACATGGACGGCTATCCTTAGCAGAGACTATGGCAGCCATTATCTTGATTTATACTTTAATTTTGCTCCTTTTGTCCAGACTTGCCTTACCCCTTTCTTGCTGTTCCCTGCCAGAGGTGCTGTAGGCTTGTGGCAAGCTCTTGGGCCTCAGCAACCCTACTTCAGGCTCCTGTTTGGCTGAGAGATTTGCCCACCAGGAAATTGGTCATTTGAAGGTTTTATTGGGAAAGCTTAATATTCTTTCTCCTCTCTCTCTCTGCACACTAATTCTATCAAATATCTTTCACACTAAGAATCTGCTTTCTTTGCCTTTGTGAGTGTGGATGGCTGGATCCCTTTCAGAGCTTGCATCCCTTAACAGTCTGGGGTCCTGAGTGCCCCTCAGTCACATGCTAATAAGCTTCAGGGTTTATCTGTTGCTAATATAAGGAACTCCACACTATGAAGACTGAGTCCACTTATCTAGAGTTCACTGCTGTTGTCAGATTCGATACATGGCCAATGTAATCTGACAAATCCCTCATTTGCTTGGCAGCCCTTCAGGTTTTGACATCAGCCATTACTGTGCTGCGTGACAGCTAGGCATCAATAATAAACATTGCACAAAAATGGCTGTAGCAGCTTTTGCTCTTTAGAAGACAAACTAATTTCCTACTCCTGTTCTCCTCCAGTACCTATACTTGGTATCAGTCAACCCTTGCTCCTGATACCGTGCACATCCCCATCCTTAAAACCAGGCCACTCGTAGAAGTATGCCATCTAGAATGTGAGAGCTGAGACCCCAGTGCAGGCTAAACTGTTCACACTGTAATCATGAAGGGCAGCAGAACAAGTCCCCCCAAAATACTGGCACAGGGTTATTTTGAATTGAAGGCACTTGTGAAGAAGCAGATTCAATAAAGTTCTCTGCCTTCCATTTGCCTAGAAGCCAGGCAGAAATTTGTAAATATGTCCTCCCTCTCCATCTCTACCAAGAAAGATGGATGTTAACTACTGGAGGGGACTTTAGACTCTTATCGGCACCAGAGGAATCTACAGTACAAACTTGGCCAAAACTAGCCCTTATCTACTCTTAGCTTCTCCATATATTTGCCTTTCCACACTTTCCTGGGAACTCCAAGTCTTTTATCTTGTCATTTCACTAAAAATGTATGTTCTTTTGTGAAGATGCTATATCTGTCCAAGTTCTCACCACCCCTTTGACTCTGCACTGAGCACTTGCAGGGCCACGGAGGCCCAAAAGCCTGCCACAAGTCTAAGGCACCTTCTGATGGGTGGACACATAGGAAAGGGGTAGTAGGGGCAGAAGGCAACTCTGGAAAGAAAGAAGGAAAATCAAGATACAAGTCAAGACAAAGGCTGCCATTGTCAGCCTCCCCAAGGGCCTCTCACCCCATCTCTTCCATGTTCTCCTTCCATGTCCCCCAAGTTCCTGGTGCAAGTGTTAAACAACTTTGATTTTTCTTCTCTTATTAATCTCTCTTTTGTCAATCAGATTTGCCAGGCCCTAGGCAATGAATCTAAGATGGGTAGAGGGTCACCATTTTCCCTTCTGTTACAACCAGAATTTTCTTTCAGGTCTGTATTTTTGGGGAGAGACAATGTAGAGTCCTTCAACCAGAATAGAAAGGTGGTTAGTACTTCTCTGTGGGAGGTGTCCAAGGGACTGAGAGAAAGAGAAAACCCAGGAGGGATGTGGTTCTTGTCTTAATTTATTTGAAGGGTGTTATGATGAAGAGGAATTAGATTTACACTTTGACCCCAAATGGTAGAAATGGAACCAACTGCTTGAACTGTTCTCAGTAAGAATTATTTCAAGAAAGGAAGAACTTTTTAACAGGGCAAGAGTATTTCAAAAAGGAGGTGACTCTTAAGAGAAGAAGGAAATTACTGCTGATTTAAAGGAAGAAAGAGAGGGAGAGGAGAAGAAGAAAGGGAAAAACAGAAGCTTCCAAACAACATATTGTGGATTCATTGGAAGGCTGGGTTAACTTTGAGGTAGATGGCATCATTGTTTGGGGAAAGAAAAAGGAGGACACTCGAAAGAAGTTTGGTAATTCAAAGACAGAATATTGAAACTTTTTTAGAATTACAAGTTTATGAGCCTGGTCCTCAGGCACATGGGGTACAGTTATCCCACATGGCATAAGAATGCAGAATATTTTACTTTGTAGAGAAAATTGCATCTCTAACTAATTGCGTCCCTTGGAGAACAATGTTTCCTAAATGTGGTTTGGACAACACGTACTGTTCATGTACTCCGACTTGTCCCTTTGGACAAGGGACAAGTCCAGAATGCACACTCTGGACTCATTAGTTCCTGAGGGGAGCCTCAGGCGATGATGGGAGGGCCAGGTTGCAACTGTCATCTAAACAGGGGAGGTTCCGGGCCTCCCCTGGTGGCGCAGCGGTTGAGCGCTGGGCTGCGGAGCTGCCCACAGCCTCTGCAGCACCGGTTCAATCCCCGGCCGCTGGCGAGGGTCCCACATGGCGTGCAGACCTCTCCTGCCGCCCGCTGCTCCCCTCAGCAGTGTACTTCGGTCCTTCTGCCTGCTCTGCTCCCCGCTCTGGCTCTGGTGAATTCTCTCACCCTCCCGCGCTTCTGACTGTACCCAGTGCTTGTATAAATAAATAAATAAATCTTAAAAAAAATTTTTTTTAAAAAAATAAATAAACGGGAGTTTCCATGTCCCTGCCCACCTCATGAAGGGTAGCACTGAGCAGAGAGGGGAAGCTAAAAAGGACCAGAGATTAAAAGAGAAGAACTGGAGGAGGCAAGTGGAGCAGAGACATGTGAAGAAGCTGCGCTTGCTTCTTGGCCCTGGGCTTGCACCAGGAACTTGGGGGACATGGAAGGAGACACATGGAAGAGATGGGGTGAGAGGCCCGTGGGGAGGCTGACAATGGCAGCCTTTATCTTGACTTGTATTTTGATTTTGCTTCTTTTTTTCCAGAGTTGCCTTCTTCCCCTACAACCTTCCTATGTGTCCACCCATCAGAAGGTGCCTTAGACTTGTGGCAGGCTTTTGGGCCTCCGTGGCCCCGCTTTGGGCCAATCCTGTTTGGCGCGTATTTACCTACAAGGGGATGGGAAACTTTGAGTGTTTCATTGGGAAACTATTATCCTTCCTTCTCTCTCTATGCTATGCACATTAATTTTATTCAAGTTTTTTCAATTGAAGGCCCTATGCACTAAGAGTATGCTTTGTCTTTATGGGGTGGGTGGCAAAACCCATTTAGAGCATGCAAGTTTGAGGGTCTTGGGCTTCCCCTCAGTCTGTCTACTAACAAGGCCAGCCTGCCTTGCCTTCACCCTGAACTGCAGGACAGCTGACCATCTCTCACTTGCCAAAAAAGAGTGAACTAGACTTAAGGAAAGAGCTGGCATGGAGTTGTTAGTATTTGATGGATTCATTTGGCTACTCTAAGGCAATGCTCCTCAGAGCCTCCTCCAAGGATAGATATATTCAGTTTAAAGAATAATTACAAAAACGAACAACCTGTAATCAATTGCTTGCCAGAATAGAACATTGATTTCAAGATCAAGCACCTTGTGAGTCTTCCAGGCTCAGCTCCTCCCTTCCCCAGAGACAAACCACCTTGATATTCTACGGTTATCCCGCCATTGCTTGTCTTTGTTGTTTTGATATCCATTTAGCCTTAAAGACCATTTTCTTAATTTAACCTGTTTTTGAACTTTAATTAAATTGAATTGTATGCTACGTAGCCTTCTTTGAACGACGATTTTTACTCATGAGTCATCCATGTTGATATCTGTTGCTCTGTTTCACTCCGCTGTGGTCCTGATTTACACTCCAGATACCACAATTTAGTTGTACAAATTACAGCTGATGCGCATCTGGGCTATTTCTAAATTCCATGTTAAGACAACATTGATATAAAATTTCTTGTACATCTTTATTGATGCACATGTGCAGGGATTTTTCTAGGGGTGTGCTTCCCAAAATGTAGTCCCAGCCTCAGATTTGAGAACTTATTGCAAGTTTGAATCTCACTCCCCCTTCAGACCTACTGTGAATCAGAAACACTGGAAGAGGGGGGTCCAGAAATCTGTTTTAACATTTCCCCCCAACACCCTGTCTCCACTGCTATGACAGAGTAAAACCTGGGAATCATGCTCTGGGCTATGTGTCTTAGAATGAAATTGCTGGACTCATTCAAGTTTGTTAGATCAAGTTCATCTGTCTTCCTAAGTAATAGTGCTAATTTACACACTCCCAGTACTCTGTGAAAGCTCTTGTTTTCAACACCCTTGCCCACACTTAGTTCTGTCAGTCTTTTTAGCTTGGCAGCTCTGGTGGGTAGGACGTGGTATCCTGGGGTGGTTTGAAATTGTATTTCCACTTTACAATAATGAAATTGAGCAATAAATAAGACAGGGTCCCAAGAGGGAAACTATGGTGTCCACCACATCCTTAATCTAGGGTGGTGTGTGAGCGTGAAGGGTAGTTTAATGCAGAGGGGCACTGGTGTAGGGAAAGTCTAGAGACCACGTGGATACTCAAGGCTACAGTGATTCTGTCACTACCCTTAGACCAAAAAGATAGAGGTAGAGTTCTTACCCAGGTCACCTTCTAAGAAGCACTCACCTGCCCTAGTCTGAGACAAGAGTTCTGGGGGGAAACTCTGGGTAAACACCCTGACCTCACCTCTTCCCTTATTTGGACTCTGTGAGGCTCCTGAATCCATGGCCATCCACAGTTGGCCAAAATAGTTATGCCGATTATCTCTGGGCTTGTTTACACAGAGACAACGAAACTTGACCATTGTCAACTCAGAAGGAAAAAGAAAAATATCAGATGGTTTCACTTATAGGAGAAATACAAGGGAACCAAGTAAGACATCAGGGGGAAAAATAACAATACAAAACACAACACAACAAAACAAAAACAAACAGACAATTATAAACCTGAGACATCCTGCAGGGAAGGAGGTGTGAGAGGGATCGGAGGGAGGGAGGAGCACAGGGGACTGAGGTGATGGTGCACGGGTGCATTGGTGAAGGAAATTCTATGGGACTACACCTGGTGGGGGAGAGCAAATATTGTTTAAAAATGAACAATGATGTAAAATATAAATAAATAAATAAATAAAATAAAATTTCCATGTTCCAATACTGTGGCTTGAATACATAAAAGCAAAAGATCTTTGTATGGGGCCTCCCCTGGTGGTGCAGAGGTTGAGCACTGGGCTGCGAAGCTGCCCACAGCCTCTGCAGCACCGGTTGGATCCCCAGCTGCCGGCAAGGGTCCCACATGGCATGCAGACCTCTCCTGCCACCCGCTGCTCCCCTCAGCAGTGTATTTCATCAGTCTGCCTGTTCTGCTCCCCACTCTGGCTCTGGTGAATTCTCTCACCCTCCCGCGCTTCTGACTGTACCCAGTGCTTGTATAAATAAATAAATAAATAAATAAATAAATAAATAAATAAATAAATCTTCAAAAAAAAAAAAAAAGATCTTTGTATGTTGACTTTTATTAGCAACCTTGCTCGCCTTCCCTAAAAATTAAAATTCCCTAAATTTGAAATAATTTAATCTGAAATTCTTTTGGCTTCTCTCTGCATACCATCATTTCACCTATGAATGACTGTTTTACTTTTTCCAGTACTTTCAATTTTGTTTTTTCAAGTCTCTATTTTACTGACAGGACCGCACAAAGGAAGTGGTGATAGCAAACATTCTTGTTTTATTCTAGATACGCTTCATATCTAGACTATGTCTAACATACTTTTCAGAAAAGGAGTTGTGTCTTACTCCTTGCTTGCAGAGAGCTTTTAGAAAATTATAAGCATATGTTGAATTTAATCATATGAGATAATCATAGGGCTTTTCCTTTTTTCTCTGTTAATTATATTTATTAATTTTTGAATACCAAACCAATTTGTATTCCTGAATAAACCCAACAAGGGCTTGATATGGTATCATTTTATACATTGCTGGATTTGGTTTGCTAAGCTTTTGCTTGGGAGTTTTTACATCTGTTTCCATAAGTTAGTACAGCCTAAAAATTTCCTTTCTTGTTATGAACTAATCAAACAACCTTGCAATCAAGGTTACGCTGGCCTCTCAAAATGCGGTGGTGGGTATTCCTTCATTTTCTGTTTCCTGAAAGAGTTTGTAGAATATTGACATTTTTCCCCGTTAAGTGGTTGGTAGAATTTGCTGGTGAAGTCATGTGGACCTGGAGTTTTCTCTGAGGAAGGTTTTCACCTATGGACTCAACTCTGCAAATAGTTTGTGATTGTTGGGAGTGTTATTTTGGGTATATCATGATTTTCTAAGAACTTGTATATTTCATCAAAATTTTAAAACTTTCTGACCTAAACTTATTTGTAATATCTTCTTATGATCTTTCTAAAGTTGGCATGGGAAAGATAATTCCCATGGGAATCCAGAAAAAGGAGGAAAGTGAGGTCAGGGTATCTATCCCCAGTTTCCTTCCTGTGGCGATGTCACCTTTTCATCCCTGGCATTGCTTATTTTTCTTTTCATTTTTGAAAAGAAAAAAAAGAAAAAATGTTCAGTTTTGCCAGTGGCTTAACAATTTTATTAATCTTTTCAAAGAATTAACCTTTGGTTATACTTATCTCTATTGTGTTTATCTCGTGTATAATACATCTCCACTTTCATCTTTCTGATTGATTCTGTTTGCTTTGCTTTTTGGGGATTCAAAATTTTGCTGATCTTTTTCTACTTTCTTGGGATGAAAGATAGTCTTTATTCTTTCTCATAGGCCCCCTATAAATTTTGATGTGTAGTATTTTTATTATTACCTAGTTCTAAACAGTTCACATTTTTTTCATTGTGATTTCATCTTTGAAATCACAGGTTATTTAGGAGCAAGTTACTTAATTTTCAAGCATTTGGGAATTTTTTCTAGCTAATTTTTGTTATTGACTTTTAGCTGAATTTTATGTGACTAGAGAAAACTTTTCACAAGATTTCAGTTCACTGAAGCTTGTTGAGAATTGTCTTATGGCCAAACATATGGTCAATTTTTCTACATATTTCATGTGCAATTAAAAAGAATGTGTATTCTGCAGCTGTTGGGTGTAATGCTGTATATATGTTAATTAGGCCAGTTTTGCTGATACTGTTTTTTCATATATTCTAAGCCTTTCTATTTTTTTTTTAAATCTGCTTTTTCTGTCAATTCTGAGACAGGATACATTAAAACCTCCAACTATCATTGTGGCTCGGTCTATGCCTCCCTTTATAATTTATTAGTTTTAATTTTTACATTTTGGGGCTACTTTATAACCTCAAGCAAAGTTAAAATTTTACATCTTGCTGGTGCATTGAGTCTTATCATTATAACAAGTACTTCTTTATGGCTAGTAATGTTTTTTGCTAACATCTTCTTTATGTGATTTTCATCTAGTAACATGAGCTTTCTTTTGGTTAATTTTTACAGGTCATATTTTTCCATTTTTTTTTTCCTTTTAAAACTTTCTGTTTAGGCAGTCTATCCAAAATACTTCATTAAACCAGACAATCATTATTAATTGGAACATTTAATTTTATGTGATATATTCTGGTATATTTGTCTTACTACCTCTATGCACTTTAAGATTTATTACCAAATAGGGCCTCCCTGGTGGCGCAAGGGGTTAAGCACCTCACTATGAAGCAATCCTCAGCCTCTGCAGCACGAGTTCGATCCCTGGCCAGTCAGGGAGCAACCCACATGGCACAGCAGATCTCTCCTGTCTCGCCCACTGCTCCCCTCGGCAGTGTTTTCAGTCAGTCTGCCTGTTCTGTTCCCCGCTCTGTCTCTGGTGAATCCTCTCACCCCCCCCCCATCTCTGGCCTGTACCCCAGTATGCATAAATAAATCTTTAAAAAAAATTATTGCCAAATAGCTTATATATTTGCATATCCTTTAAATGACATCACTTACTAGATCATCGACTAAGTCACAGCTTTCCCACTCTAAATAACAGCATTCCCACTCCTGAGTAATTTTGCAGGGAAACTCATGCAAGGTCAATGAGGTGCATCATGAGAATGCATATCAAACTGTCCTGGCACAAATTTGGAAGCAACTGTGGAAACAAAACTGCTTTTTTGTCCTTGTGCAATTAAGAGTAGGCACCAAACCCCACTCTCTCAGGACCTTTTGCACACTGAGAAAACTATCAGTAACTTTAAGTATAGTAAATGGTAGGTTTATCTTTCTAGTTTTGTTCCCCCAGATAAATGAAAGCCTTAAGCACACCCCAGCCTAACAAAAGGAAACAGTTCTATCCCTGACCTTGGCAATGCTGACACCCAAAGACTGTCATCACCTTCATAGATAAGAAAAATCATGCAGAAAGAGCAAAAGGTCTTTTCCCATCATAAGCAGATAAATGAAAGCTTAGTAACATTGGCTGACTTTGTACCTTTCTCTTTAAATATCTGCTGTGGTTTTTACTTGAAAAACTAATTCTTCTAGAATCTAACTCCTTGACACTTCTTCGCATGTAAAACCTGTTTTTATTTTCTAAATATTCTTGTCTCTGAGCCTTCTCATACAACCTAGTTTTCTGTTACTTAGATAAGCAAGTAAAGTGTGGGGGATATAAATGATAAAACACTGCCAGACACCCTGGAAGGCGGATATATACACAGCGATACACAGTTATTTTTAAAAATGATGTGGAGGAAAAGAAAAAAGGAGAAGAAAGAAAAAGCTTATACAAATAGGCTTTTCAATGTTCCAGTTGACATCATCCTCACAGAAATTCTAGATATAATCTTTTTGTTAAATGTTTTTTTTTTTTAATTTTTTTTGCAAGAGCTGGAGTACAGGCCAGAGGCGTACTCTGGGAGGGTGAGAGGATTCACCAGAGACAGAGCGGGGAGCAGAATAGGCAGACGACTGAAAACACTCATGAGGGGAGCAGCAGGCAGGACAGGAGAGGTCTGCCGCACCATGTGGGTATCTCCCTGGCTACCCGGGAATGGAACCCGCACTGCAGAGGCTGTGGACAGCTTCACAGCGCTGCACTCAACCCGCTGCACCACTGGGGAGGCCCAATTTTAGATATAATCTTCACAGGGACAGGGATAGTGTGCCTGGTACAGTGCCTGGCAGAGAGACATTCTCAGTGACTCTCTGTGAATGCTTGCCGCATGGGTCCTCATGTCACTGGCATGGGGCGGGGGGCGGGCGGTGCTGGGAGCACCAAGGGTGATATGACTGTGTGGCCGCCATCGAGGAAGTGGCAGAGCAGGGATCCCGGTGCTCCTACCCATGTGCTCGCTGTCTCTGGGTGAGAAGCAGGTGGCTCTCTGCTGCTGCATGCACTAGATACACACAAGCACAAGACAAGACCATCGTCTTTCCAAAGCACAGTCAAGGACTGAGGCACACACTGGATTTGAGTGTGTGTACATGTGAAGAGGAAAAGCGGTGTCGTGGTCAGGACTGAGTGGAAATAAAAGGAGATACAAGAGGCCCCTGCGCATGCCAAGGGCCTTAGTCCTGAGCTGAACCATGAGGATGACTCAACTCCTTACACATGTGGCTTCAAAACAATGACTCTCTTGCAGCAATGATAGCAGCAAGTGTCAATAATGATGATAAATGATGAAAACTTCCCAAAAAATTTGTTGTGAAATGGGACAAAGATGGGGGCAATAGCTGGACTTGGAAAGGAAAACTTATTGCTATTTTCCCGATTCCCTCATCCCTACACACCCACCAATCTGTCTTCATTCTCTACAGATTCTCTAGTTTGGACTTTTTATATACATGCAGCAAAAGGATAGGAGACCATTTGTGCCTGCCTTCTCTTGCTTAGCAGGGTTTCAGAGTTCATCCATGTGGGCTATGTCCAGTACTTTCTTTTGCTCCCCCAAAATATTAAATATATGGATAGCCATAGTTTTTTTTTTTTCCACAATTTGGGGGAAAATTTGGGGGTTTTTTGGATACTTTGAGTTTTTTATATTTTATTTTATATTTTTTACATCATTTTTCATTTTTGCACAATGTATGCATTTTCATCTTTATCGTCCCCGTAAAATTCCCACCACCCTTGTTTTGATCCTACTCCCTCCCCCACCACTGTAGTGTGTCTCTGGTTTATGGTTGCTTGTTGAGTTTGATTTTTACTTTATTATAATTAGTCTTTTTCCTTGTCCCTTATTGCCATATTTTATTGAGCACTCAGTGGACAATTGGGTTTTTTCTCCTTTGTGTGTTTTATGAATGACGCTGCTCTCTAATACATGTGTGCAATCCCTTTGTGTACCCGTTGTGCGAATACTGCTTTCATTTCCTTTGTATCTATGCCTAGGGGTGGAACTTCTGGATCATATGTTAGCTCTGTGTTTAAGTTTTCAGGAACTGACAGGCTGTTATCCCACGCGGCTACGCCATTTTATTTTCCTACCAGCAGAGTGGGAGGCTCTGATTTCTGCACATCCTCACCCTCACTTGTTGTCTGCCCTTTTGAATGCAGCTTCCCTTGGTGTGAAGTGTTATATCACTGTGGTTTTGATCAGCATTTCCCTGATGGCTAATGATAGCATCTTATCACATGTCTGTATCTTTTCAAAGGTGAGTGAAAGGAAGAGCCTGTCTGTAAATTTGCAAATAACTTGCAGTGACTCAGGAGATATTGGGGATCTCTGCAGGGGCAAAGCCCTTGAAGAGGAGAGGGGGCGTGAGCTCTAGCCCTCAAGTCAAACAATGGACTTTGGAGGAAAGACACTTTACCCCACTGACCTGCCCTGCAGAAGAGGAGCTTGGTGGGCATCCAGGTGGGACTCAATATTGGAGGATGATTGGATGAGAGTGTTTTTTATGAGATGGGTCCACCAGCTGAGGTGGGTGCAAAAACAGAAAGTATGGAAAGTTTGAGGCAAGAACAGGAAAATACAAGCTAGTTACCCCAGGCGGTGGAAAGAGTAGGCGTGCTGAGTGGCTTTGATCTACTCAGGTTTTGAATCTAAAGTGCGTGGGTCAAGGGGATCGACCTTTGGTGATGGGAGTTGAGAGGCGGTTACAGCTGTCGAGGTGTGAAGTTGTGCACCTGAAACATGCAGTGTTGTAAACCAATATTACCTCAACTCAAAACCCCACAAAAACAAAGCCAAAAAAAAAAAAAGTGCACAGGTCAGCTTGTGAGTTTTTCTCTAGAAACATTTAGCAGCTTCTGCACAGATGGAGAGAAACAGTCACAAAGGTTTGCTCAGAGAGAGGGTTTTGTCAGAGAAAGCACCAGGCTTGTGAGGGAGAGTTTATAGGCCATGCCCTGGGGTCTAAGCTGGATGAGGCGGGAATTGTGATACTGAGATTTTATAAGAAATAAATCTTTGGCCATTCAGATGACCAAAATATACTTCTCGTCTACATTTGGTCTCCATCCACAGTTCCCCAAAGCCCTTGGAATCTCCTAAGTGTTGACAATGATGGTGGCGTCATTTGGTATATGAATGAGGTGTCTTTTGCAAGTACCTGAAGATGGGGTGGGCGCTGGTTGCCAGGACAACCAATGACTGATTAGAAGGATCGAACTTCTGGGGAGGGGACAAGGGCCCTGGAAGGTTGACTTCCATTGCTATTGGCCAATGACTTAAGCCGTCATGCCTCGGTAAGCAAGTCTGCATAAAAACCCAAAAGGTGAGGGGCTTCAGAGAGAAGGGACTGCCAGGAGAGGGCGCTGCTGCTCCCGGCCCCACAACTGCCCTATGCATCTTTCCAACTGGCTGTTCCTCAGTTACATCCTTTGTTAAAAATCAGTGATCTGGCGAGTAAACAAGTTTCCTGATTTCCATGAGTGGAGCCTGTGAAAGTGACATCACTGGAAGCATATGTCGGACCAGAGAACGCCGTGCAAACAAACCAACCATCTTACTGTCCCCTTTCAACTGGCCAGCCAGCCACTATTCCAAGAAGCCAACAAGAATGAGGATATCCTGGCTAAAGGGAAACTTCACCTGCTTTCACATTGTGAGGCCTCCACCTCCACATCTGACCATTGTTACCTTATCTCTCCCTTCGCCTGACTATTACCCCATCCGGCTCTCTGCCTGGAGCACATCCTGAATATGAGCTCTGAGTGGCACTTTTCTGTTATTCCCAAATAAATGCCTTCTGGCTGATGGCTGACCTTGCTATTCTGAAATTGAAGGTCAACAAACCTAAGGAGAGGCCTTGAGGGTTCCCCTGAGGTGGGGTCTCCCGGGGGAGAGTGGTGGGACAGAGCTGATGTCTGGCTTGGGATCAGCACCTGAGCCTTGGGCGGTCTCAGGAGACTGAGTTCCTCTCCTGTGGACTCTGATGCTCTCTGGGTGACTGTTCATACTGGAACTAAACTAAGTTGAACTCTTGGTGTTGTAGCAGTGGGCACAGGGCAGGTTCTCTATCGATTGGGGTAGACAGGAAAAGAGGAGTCCTGGAGCCTCCATGGCTTCAATGCTCTCTCTCTGCCATTCATTGTGGGGCAAGCCCACAGCCTGGCAAGGCAGGGAGGCGGGGCAGGAGGGTGGGGTGGGAAGCTGGCAGGCCTCCATCCTCCCGCCAACCGGTGAACCTTTATTCTTTTCTTTCTCTTTGGGCTCTTGCTGGAGTTTTCTGGGGGTCTATTCCTCTCATAGCCTCTGCTCATGCTCTCGTAGCCCCACTGCCACAGCTGTTTAACTGGCTGAGTGACGCCACCCTTATATCCCTGGCCTCCACACGCCCACACCCTACTCCAGGGGTCCACACTCAGGCAGGCGTGCCCCGCGCCCATGCTCCCAAGTGCCTCCTGCTTTCAAGGCCGCAGGTGAGAGCCACAGAGGCCAGCAGTGTGATACGACCAAGTCCACTCATCCTGCTGGGCACCCCCACTGGTGCAGGCAGCCTCCATGCACACCCACCTTGTAGCTGGGCTCAGGAGCTGTTTGCAGAAGGGGAGACAAGAGGGGCTGCTGCAGAAGAGACCCAAGGTGTCCAGTGTCGTCACAGAATTGCAGCCAAGGGGGGCTGGAGCGGGTGGGCTGGGAGGACAGAAAGTTAGGTGGGATCTTTTTGTAAAAAGAATTGCTTTTTAGAGTAGTCTTAATTCCATAGCAAAATTGGGAAAAGACAGAGATTTCCCATATACCCACTGCCCCCCACAGGCACTGTCTCCCCCATTCTCAACACCCTCCACCAGATGATCCACTTTGCAGAGGATGAACCTAAATTGATGCGTCATTAACAACCATCATGACTCAGAGCCACAGTCCACATTGGGGTTCACTCTGGGTGGTGTGTGTTCCACTGGGGGCCAAGTTCCCTGGAGTCAAAGGGAGGCGCATAGGTTCTAGCGCTCATTTTTAAGTAGAAATATGACATTTTTATTTAAACCAATGCTGACGAAGCACTTACATTTTCTTTGCCGTCAAATACAATTAGTGCATCCACTACCACCTACCCACACACCTCCCCCCAACCCCCACTCTTATTTTGTGGCCTTTTATCCACACAAGATTCCTCTTGAAGTTCATTGCATACCATTTCCCCCACAGACAAAAAGTGGGGTCCCTGAAGGCCGCCTACCCTTCCCGCTGGCCCATCTCTGCTAAGGCTTTGGACGCCTGCTCCAGGACCCTCTTCCTCAGTGTGGATGGACCCAGGTCGCAGGCTCAGCTCTACAGACCCACGGACCCTCTGAGAGCAGAGGCAGGTGGGTGCTCTGCAGTGCAGGGCAGGCCCAGGGCCAGGCGCGTCTGCCCTTCCTTGTAAACTCACTGGGAACAAAGTTTATGGCCTTGGCTTGGTTCCAACCTTCTGAGGTCTCAGGCTATAAATTCTCCCCAAGCCATGAGCCTGCTGGCCAGGCCCAGGCTGCCCTCGGAGGAGGGTGAAGGGAGGAGACTCCTTTGTGTCTGTCAGAATCAAATGAAGGGGAACAGCTTGAGTGGCCAGCGCAGGGATGAAGCCAGGCAGGCCTGCGCGGTTTGCCGTCAGCCCCCTGGGGACGCAGGAGAGTCCCAATATCGGGGCCTTGGGAGCAGCCAGGTTCGGTCTCAGGCTCTGCTGGCCCAGGCACCTCATGCTTCCCCTCCCACTCTTAGCTGAGCCTCTCAGCAGCTGGGCTGCTCGGTGGTTTTCCTGTCCGCTGGGTCAGCTCATTCCGTCCACCCCGCAGTCCTGTGGCTACCACACCCCCGCTGTCCCCACCAAGCAGGGCGCGAGGGGCTGAGATGGCTGGAGCCAGGGGCTGCTGAAAGTAGCTGCAAGTGGAGAGGAGAGAAGGGAAGCATTGCAAATGCAGTGGCAGGGATGCAGGCGAGGCCTGAGAGGAGGCTGCATAAATCTGCATGGCTAACGAAGTCGGCAGACAGGCGAGCCCAGGGACGCCGGCGGGTGGGGACAATGGGGAGTTGTGAACTTGCGGGCAGAAAGGCTCAGCCAGGGAAATACTCACTGTCACTTTGGAGTAAGAGGACTTGAGAAGGGAGGGGGTGGGCAGATGTGGTTTTCTAACCCGGGAGGGGAACAATGAGGTAATTGTGGGCCAATCGGCGTGAAGGAGGGATTTGAACCGAGGAAAGGAAATATAAAAGACCCCTGGGGAACGGAGAGTGCCACATTCTTGAGCCCTGCTGGAGACTCTGCACGGGCCGAGGGGAGCTGGAAGGCCGCTGGGAGGCCTGTGCCCCTTGGTGTTCCGAGCTGTGCTCCGATTTCCCTTTGTGTGGTTTTCAGTGGGCTTAGGAGAGTGTCCCCAGGGGATAGCCTCAGCCTGCCCTGGAAGTGGCCTCTGTCCCCGTAGGCGCTGGTCCCAGAGGGCCCCACCCTTGGCAGGTGGCTCCCCTCCCCCGAAAGCAGCTTCCATTTCACAAACCGACTCAGGAGGATGGCTCCATCCTCAGGAATGCCATTTTTCCCATCCTCCACAGGTGTCATCCACCCGTCAAAGTCCAGCACTGGCATCTGTAGGACTTAGGCAAAGCCAAGCTAAGGACCGTGACTGGGGCCTTTCCAAAAGCAGGGAGCAGTCACCTCACATCGCAGCCATTCTAATTCAGGACAGCTCAAATTTTCTTTCCCATCAAGAAAAAATTATCTATTTCCCTCTAACTGCCACTGACTTTACTACCTAGCGTTATGCAGAATAAATACAGTATCTTTCCAATATGAGAGGCCTGTGAACAATTTTAGGACCGTTCATGTTTCCCCATAAGGTTCTGGCTTTGCAAATGCCCCACTTCCTTCACCCACGTGCATCCGGGATCATCTCCTCAGCTCCTGCCTTCCCCGTTGCTCTCTCCCGAATACACATCCTTTTTTCAATTAGCTGTTTGGGTGTTTGTTCATTCCCCTCCACAATTTATACCAAAGGGACCCAAAGGAACTTGCAAAGCATTAATAAAGTGAGGGGATTATAAAAGCAATGGGGGAAATGTTAGCAAAGGGGAAATTCTGAGCCCAGGTAAAGGGAGTGACAGGCCAGGTGGTTCTCTGAACTTGACTAGACAATAGGACCTAAATTTTCTTTTTGAACTAACTGGCAATGAGGGAAAAAAGCAGACCACAGGCAGTTTTATGCTTCAAAGACCGTAATAGCGAACAGGAAACACAGTGATTCCTGCATCTGGGTAAGAACAGAAAATTTTCTGAGTCTCCTGCAAGAAGAATGGACCCAACAGTTTTCTAACCATATAGTCAGTAACACGCTTACTGAAGCTATTTCTTTTTTTTTTCCCATTTTTAAAAAAGATTTATTTATACAGGAACTGGGGTACAGGCCAGATTCACGGGAGGGTGAGAGGATTGCCAGAGGCAGAGCGGGGAACAGAACAGGCAGACTGACGAAACACACTGCTGAAGGGAGCAGCAGGAGAGACAGGAGAGGTCTGCTGAGCCATGTGGGATTCTCACCGGCCAGTGGGGATCGAACCCGCGCTGCAGAGGCTGCGGATAGCTTCACAGCGCGGTGCTCAACCATCTGCCCCACCAGGGAGGCCCTGAAGCTATATCTTATAAAGTCATCTCTCATCTCTCAACTTGGTCTAGGCCTTAATTCTCAAGCACAATTTCAATAAGAGCTTACACTCCTGATTGTTAACGCGCCTCTTAAAAGATGGCAATAAAATATTTCAAAATAAGCTGGCCAGAAAAAATTACAATGAGTGTTTTCCGCCTGTGTTGGGACACCGTAGTTCTAGTCATGCAGCCTGCAACTGCATTAGCTGTGGGGGCAGCAGCCTGGCTATTGACTCTTGGACAGCAGTGGACTCAAACCCACCGCGACAGTGACAGGCTCTGAACAGAAGCCAAGTTGTCTTCATTTCTTACTTGCACCATTGATTTTTTGAACTTAAGTGCAGGACTAAATTGTTTATCACTATAAAATTCATCTTGTTAGAGTCGCTTCCATTTGTCCTGTCCTATGGATAGTCTTTGATTTGGATGACATCAACCAATATATCGTCTTTCATCAACAATAACAGGGTTTAGATTGTAAGATCCACTATTTAAAAAAAGGTCGCCATGAAGAAATACTGCCAACGAGGTTCTGACATGCAGTTAAGGGTATGATGCATCTGATTTTAGACCTGTTAAAATGTACATCTTAGAATTAGTGAAACAAGGTATTAATAAGCTCTGGCTGTCATTTACAACTTGATGATTGTCTCCTCCATGGCACCATTTATGAGATGTTCATGAAATGCAGGCTGAGGAGAAAGCTGAACCAGATAGGGCAAAGGAGAAAAGTCCCAGAAGGTCCTACAGGGAAGCCCCCTCCATTTTAGAGTTCATTTATTTGTCTACCCACCTACTCATCAAATGTACATTCATTCCATCAGTGAAGGCCCTGAGGACCTGGGTTTCAGAGATGAAGGAAACCTAGTCACTTCAATCCCTACTTGAATTTCCCAGGTGACCTGTGAAGGCATTTCTCTAGGTTCGGTTGTTCAGGCGCCCCAAACCCCGACTGACCTTGAGGAACTTGAGACTCCACATCAGAGCGTGAGGCTCAGTAAGGAAGGGCAGCTGGAGGAGACCAAACGGAGCAGGAAAGGGGCGACGATCTGGCACCAGGGCCAGGCATCAGGGGTCAGCAGGTAAATAAAGTCACAGGGCCTGAAGGGTGGGGGTGAGGCTCAGGGTCCCCTAGGGGCTGGTAGATGGGCAGGTGACCTCTAGAGGCTTGAATGTGTAGCACCTGCTGGGGGCAGGTAGTGTCGCCAACACTGAAATGCAAGAATAAGTAACAGCAGCCAACCACGGATTGCAGGTCCCATTCTAAGCACGCCCTTGGGGGAAGAGGGGTCATTGCCATCCCCCAGGGAAGTAACTTCAGTGCCTTGCCTAGATCCAGGCTGCAGCTAATAAGCACAGCCAGGATTCAAATTGCTGTGGGGCCTCCACTCACAGCAGTGGTTTTGAAGACCTTAAAATGACCTTTCCCTGCACCAAAATTTCCAATTTCAACCTAGGTCTTTCTTCTCAAGGTTAATGAGGTGAGCTGATAGCCTGACCCATATAAAAGCCTAATCCATGACTGCATTTTGCAGCAGATGTAAATCAGCAGAGAGATCATGTCCCTAGTTCTTTCTGTTTATGGTATAATCTTAGTCAGTTGGGGTGGCTCTAACCCAATACCTTAGACTGGGCAACTTACAATCAGCAGAAATTTCTCTCCTACAGTCCTGGAGACTGAAAGTCCAAGATTAGGTTGCCAGTGTGGTAGGTTCTGGCAAGAACCCCCTCCTGGGTTGCAAACAGCTGCCTTTTCATTGGATTCTCACATGGTGGAAAGAGGGTTTGCTAGTCCTGTAATTTCTTGTACGGCCACTAACCCTATTCCTAAGGGATCCACCCTCACGACTTAATTATCACCCCGCCTCCTAATACCATCACATAGGGGATTAGATTTCAGCATGTGAATTTAGGGGGACATAAATACTTACTCCATATCTCAATTAACGAAGGAGTTGGCAACAGGAGACGTGATTGGGCCTCAGGAATCTGAAAGGGGGAAGGCCAGGGTCTCCCTGGAGAGCAGGACCTGTGTCTGGGTCATGTCCAAGTGTTTTGCTTTCTTTTCTGATTTGGATTTTATGCTAGTGCTGGGCCTGTCACACCGGGGGCATCAGAACAGTCACCTAAGAGACACGGGGCCATCGAGGTTGACTGATCCCTGCCTTTGCCCCAGGAGTTCTGATATTTGGAAATCATAACCCCTTGACAAAAAATAAAATAACAATTTAAAAAAGCAACATGCGAGGCACAAAGTGATCATATGTAATGGGACACGAGTGGTTAGTAAGGGCTGGCACTTGGACACCATTGGAAAAGGTGGTTAAATGCCACCCTTTCCTAACACATCCATGGACTCCTGGGTCCAGATCTGCCTCTGCACTGATGGACTGATTGGTGTATGGGTTTTTTTACGCATGGGAGAGTCATCTCTTGGGAGAAGAGGATTAGGACCTTGCCTGTGCCCCCTCCCCACCCCACTGACAAGTTTAAAACTATGACCTGTGTTAACGGACTTGGGGGGCTCTGATTGAGAGTAAAGACATGAACTCTGACCTGGGTGCAGAACTTCAGGGAGGAGGGGGTGGGCACCTACCTACTCTAGTCTCACCAAGTATACCCTGAAGAAAAGTATACCACTACCCAATACGTGCACACTGGGAACAAAATTATATCCCGGTTGTATAGTTCTGAGGGTTCTAAGTTTGAAGCGTGGTTCTATGTCTTTTGGCAAATCACTCATCTCTGTTGAAGTCTCATTCACAAATGGGAATTATAATAATAATGCACCTAACTCCTAATTGTTATGAGGAATAAATAGAAAATCACTCACGCCAAGTCCTGAGTGCTGTATGGGGTGCATGATAAGTACTCAATACATGTCATTGTGACCACTAAGCAGCCACTTATCATGAAAGAGCTAACTGGGACTTGGGCAGTTTCATTGTGGGACAAGCCTCATTGATTTGAACGTGAGATCTTCATCATATATTGATGACATCTCTACCTGGGAACCTTAGCCAATTCCTACACAGGATGTTGGGGAAGTAAAATGATCTTGGGAGAGGAACAGGGACATGCCCAGCTGAAGGCCCTCTTGGCAGCTTGCAGGGTTTGTATGTCACCCTAGGGACTGCTTCCAGGGTGGAAAGGTGACATGGAGACCTGTGAAACCAGCAGGTAGGGCCCTCAGGAGGGGGAGATGGAAGGAACAGCCACAGGGTGCAGATCCTGTAGTGTGGGGTGTCTGCAAGTTCCTGCTCTCCCGGCAGGGGGCAGCAACTACTGCTGATAGGCATTTTATTTTTTTATTTATATATTTTTTAATTATTTTATTATTATTTTTTTGCCGATAGGCATTTTAATAACAGATTTCACAGTAGTACTTAGGGAAAGGAAGCCTGGAAAACAGTGAACTTCTATTAATATGAAATGTCCTGACTCAGAGTGATAATTTTGTATATAAGTGCATGTGACTTTATTTTACAGCCCTAGGATGGTGGGGCCAGAGCAGCTGAGCAATGAAACATGGAGTATCAATAAATGTTAATACAGTAAAGGATTTAAGTAGACAAATCACAATGGAATGATGCAAATTGCAAAATTAATTTATAAAAATATTTCTGCCTTACCACAAAGAAATGTAAATTTAAACAAGATCGCATTTTATATCTGTTAAACTATCCAAAAAGTTAATTATAAATTCTGAGTAGCTTTGAAGAATTTTAATGATTTGTCCATTTATCATCTCCTTTAGGCATAATAGTCCTAAAATAGTCCTAAATATTAATCCTATTTTATAAATATAGAAACTGAATTTCCATGAGATTGAGTGCTAAAAAGAAGTCAATTTAAATATATTGTTGATGTCCTCTCCTGCATGCTACTAAGATGACAACTCTTTTGCAGGGGCCATCCCGTGCACTGGAGGATGTTTGTCGCATCTCAGAGTTCAGCCCACTACATGCCAGCAGCAACCAACCCCCACCCACCACGATCAATCCTAATTACGACAACCAACAGTGTCTGCGGATATTGCCAAATGTTCCCTAGGGAGCAAATTCGTCCCCAGTTGACAACCGCTGGGCCAGGACTCTCTGAGGGCAAAGAATCGGAACAACATTCCCGAGGAGCGACTGATGCAGCGGGTGGCCAGAAGCCAGAGCTTAGGGTGCCCACAAAGCCACCGTAGGATGGAGAACAGATGGACACTCACTGGCCCCACCTCACCTCCATGCCAAAGATTACAGAAAGGAGCTGGAGAATTAAAAACCCGAGGATTAATTAGAAATATAGTTAGAGGGCCTCCCTGGTGGCGCAGTAGTTGAGCGCCGGGCTGCGAAGCTGCCCGCAGCCTCTGTAGCGCCGGTTCAATCCCCAGCCACTGGGTGAGGGTCCCACAGGCACGCAGACCTCTCCTGCAGCCTGCTGCTCCCCTGAGCAGTGTATTTCGTCAGTCTGACTGTTCTGCTCCCCGCTCTGGCTCTGGTGAATTCTCTCACCCTCCTGCACTTCTGACTGGACCCAGTGTTTGTATAAATAAATAAATAAATCTTAAAAAAAAAAAATATAGTTAGAAGACAATTTGATTCCTGATGCGTCTTGAAGAACTTGGGCAGGGAGGTCTTCGGGAAATGGGGAACTCCACGGGGTACCTGATATAATGGTGCCTTTAAAGTGATGGAACGGTGGCAAAAGAAGATGATGTAAGAATTGGCACTTAGAGAGGCAGACCCAGGGGGTGGGAGCAAAGGGGATGGTCTCAGTGGACTGTTGGGGAGGGTTATTTGTTCTTTGGACTTGGGTGTACTGTGATAGCAGACACTGGGGAGGTGTGGACCTGTATCCCTAAAACATGTGCAGTAAACCAACATTATATCAGTTTTTTTTCAAAAGCATAAAAACCTAGAAAGAAGGAAAACCTCATAAATTTCAAATAGGAAGGGGAATATTTAATTGTAAAGGAGAATATTAATGAGCATATAAGCTTTTAAAAAAGAAACAATAAAGAATATCTCTAAACTGAAAAAAAAAAAATCAAAAAGAAATGGCAGCCCAAACAAAAGGGACAGAAAAGTTAGTGCAATATTAATACACAATGTAGGTCTGGGTTTAATAGCTCTTACATACTTACAATAATCCATTGTATTAATTTTAGCAATGTAAGAGGATATGGTGTTAAGGCCAGGGTCGGGTGGGGCACTGGGCAGGCAGAGGGAGCAATCTCCAGTGAATGACCCCCCCCAGATTCCATCCCCTGGCATCCGGAACGGACTCTTCCCGCATCTCTGCATGCCAAGCACTACAGCCCCTGGTATGCTTTGAATCTGACATCCGGAATGGGGAGGGGTGCTGCTGGGAAATAGGGGAAGGCCTCAGCAGCCATGTTGGACTTCAGACACTGAGCACATGTGGTTCTGCTCTGTCTTTTCCAGCTTAAGCATTTTTTCAGGTGGCAGTGATCGCAGGAGGCTTTCCTGAGCTACCTGGCAGCCACGTCTTGAGTTCCTGGCAGTTTCAGTCTAGGAGTTGCATTTTAAGCTTTGTTTTTCTCCTTCTCTCCTGCCAGCAGTATGACCTCTTGCTTGTGTGTCCTGCTGGGAAGAGCCTGGAGTGGTTCTCCGGGTGGCTCTGGTCTTCGGCCTTGGCTACTCTCTTCTGGTTGAGTTTAGGGTTTTATCATGAGTCCCTTTGAAATTGTTCCCCTTACTCCTCTCTCTTTGTATTCGAACCCTTACCCATTAGAAATCTTTGAGCTCTTAGAGCTGATCAATTTGCTTTTATTTGCACAGCTCTGAACCCTGAGAATGGGCAACACGGGTTTTCCTCTTACCAGTTTGGGGTCCCTGAGCACCCGTGGTTTTGTTGAGTATCAACAGCAATTTTTACTAAATATATTAATAAGAAAAACAATAAGATATTGCTGTATTGCTCAATTAATTATTGAGTTATTATTGATTAAACTAAACACAGTATCTCTGATTATTGGGAGGATGTGGAAATGAAATTAGCAATGGGGGAGTTGGCATAAGTGAGTTGAATCCTGATGTATTCTAGCAGTAAGTGAATAGGTAATGTTTACAATTTCAAAATTATAGATAAACGCATTATTTGCAGTAAGCACATAAAATGATAGCTAGAAATATTGAGAGAGGGTTGTGCGTGGGCTGTAGCAGGAGGGTAGGATAGAGTGGGCCAGGAGACGAGTGATTTTTTAGTATGTCTTTTGATAATATATTTTTAAGCAACTTATTTTCATTAATAAATATTTATAATCTCCAGCTCTGTTGAGAGTAGTGAGAAGAATACTCTCATTCCTTTGCTGGGAGAGTGTGGTTTGAGACTTCTCTGGAAAATAGTGTCACAGCTCTCAGAGCCTTGAATTTCAGTGACCTCTAGGAATGTATTCTTAGGAAGAGACTAGAAACATGGTGCCTAATTCATATACAAAGATTCATATCATGTTGTTTTTAATAAAAAATTAGAAACAATGTAAGTCTCCAGCAATTGGGGAGTCGATAAATGAAAGTATAGTTGTACAATTTAATGATATACAACCTTTAAAAGTGCTTATGAAGAACTTTAATTATGTGGAGATATGCTTACAAAATGTTAGGTGAAAAACACGCAAGATGCACAACCAGCTGAAAGACATTATCTCAACCATGTAAAATACATAAATGCAGAAAAAAGGCTAAATGAAAATATATGAACATATCAATGCTGGCTATCTCTGGGATTATGCTGAATTTTATTCTCAATTTTCTAAATTTTCTTCATTTAGCATATATTACTTTCATAAGCAGAAAGTACATTAATGTTATTATTGTATTAGAAAAGGAAATCATCTTGAGGAAAACTATGTTTCTTCAGAATAAAACCTGCCACTGTGCAATTTAGGCCTGGAGTGTAAAAGGTGGAGGTGGCTCAGTACCTGCAGGCCTTCCTGGAACTGCTGAAGATTGATTTCCAATTTACAGTCAGCTACACGTTAGCGGAACAAAAGACTAATGCAGAGTTTCACTTCGCATATTTGGTTTAGTTCATCAAGGCCTTGGAACATGCATTCATTTTTATCCACAGTCTAATGGAGTGGATTAGACTGTCATTTTCATGGGTCTGACTGTGGGGCTGGCCCACAGGAATCCAGGAATTCTCACCCGCTTTGATTTCAACTGAAAAACAACACAAGAAAGCCAGCACTTTTCATTCATGGCTATTTAGGTTAACGGGCCAGGCTTAATTAGGAATGGACAGGAAAGCAAGAAAACAAATAAATGGTACTTATTTGAGAGTCATTTCTAACAGCTCTAGTATGTTGTAGTTTTTTCACCAAAATACCACATGAAAAAATTCCATCACTCCTTAATAACACTAAATGGAATAGTGGTTCTCAAACTCTGGAATTGTCAATCATCCAAGAAATATATTTAAAATACAGTCTAGTTGGCTCAACCTCCAAAGAGTCTAATGCATAAAATCTAGGATAGATTCACATGTAGATTTCCAATAAATACCATAAGTTGTTTTTGCTGCTTGTGTTTCTGGGACCAGTCTTTGACAATCATAGAGTAAGTTTTGAAGAAGTACATACCCAAGTACCTACAAAATTATATATTCCTGAATATAAATTTAATACATTTCAAACAAAAATGATGTATTAATCGTTGTTTAGTCTAACTACTTTTACCTAAGTTATGAATAAGTACTTAAACATTCAGTAAAATATTAGTGAGTTAAACATGGGGAATCAAAGATACAGTTATCTTCATCCCACATGAAATTCCAAAAGATAAAAAAGGCAGGAAATAGATTTTTGTGAAAGGCATAAATCCATAAGAACAATGAAAAAGAGGAGAACAGATGACAGAAGAGAGATATCAGCAAGATCTTGGGAATCAGAAAGTGGTAAATGATGATGCTGTTCAAGGAAGAAGAAACACCAGCGAACAATGAACAGGGGAAGAAACTATGAGAAGCCAGTTGGCGCAAGTGAGCCTCCTGGAGGTTCAGAGGTCAGACCAGAAACCACTGAAGGCAGGGATGATGGGTGGGGCTGAAGAGGTGCGTGGATTCACAGTCTATGTGAGTACCAGTCAGATCTCTGGTCCTTCTACCGCACCATGAGGCCAAAGATTGATGCTCTAGAAACTGAAAAAACTCAGAGATACCAGACCAGTGAAGGCTGGATGAGCCAGTTATCAATTTGTTGCCTCTCACTTCCAAATCCACCCTTCTTTGCCCTAATTTGTGATACTGGAGCTGGGCCCTGTGAACATTTTTTTCTCAACCATCTTGATATTAGGCTTTCTCAATGGAAGGTTCTAGAATGACACTATAATGCCCCTGGTTGGGGAAAGTAGGGATGGCCAGACTTAGCCACCACCCCTTAATAGTTCTACTCCTCAGCAAGGCAACTACTATCCCCTTACAGAGACAGTGCATTTTAACCAAAAATCGTGCTACAATAAAGCCATAATACATGAATGGAGTTAGATAAAATTTGTGTGGGTATCTTGTAGTGGGGAAGGATGGTTGTAAGATAGTTAAATACTTGTTTTCCATACAAGGAAAGCAATAGATAATTCCCAAACTTGAAAAAATCAAGAAATATTAAGTATAGTATCTATCAATATGAATATAATACCAGAGGAAATGTCTGAAGGACATTATGTCCTATAGGAAGTGCTTTCCTATAGGAAGTACAATTAAGGATATAGAGAAGTCAGCAAGAGTTTGTTTTTCTTTATTGTAAACCTCCTAGTACTTGTTGAGTTGTGATACTCTGTATAAGTATCATGTGAATCAATAACTAACTATGGAAATAGAGGATTTAAAGTGACTTGAAATCCATCACTATTATTTTTGCTCTTTTTGCGATATGTCTGCCAGATCACCCCCAGGTTCAGGTGGTCCACCAGATTACCCCCAATCTGAGTGATTTGCAAGGAGTTTCCATAGATTCAGCAACATGTGCTCGTGGCTTTGCTTGATTGCAGCAAAGGATGCCAAGTAAAATCAGCAGAGGGAAAAGAAGATGGGGCAAAGTCCAGAGGCAACCGGGCACAAGCTTCCAAGGGCTCTTTCCCGGTGGAATTACATAAAACACGTTTAATTCTTCCAGCAATAAGGTGGACAGATGTGAAATGCTCCCTTTTAGGAAGCTCATTAGTGACTCAGTGTTCAACATTTTTATTGGGGGCTGGTCACAAGACACCCTCCACCTTGCACGTTGCAAAACTCCAGACTCCCGCAAGGAAAGTGGGTAGACAGCACCAGTCACACCGATTACACAAGCAGTTTTCCTTACTAGTAAGAAAAACTTTGTATCAGTCAAGGAGCAGGTTTACCAGGCCCCTCCCAGATGCCAGGCAACCATCAACCTTGCAGAGCAGGTCTTTCCAAGGCTGGTCTCAGCCCCCTTTGCACACATGTTAAACGTCGTCACAAATACTTTTTCATATGTAAGAAAAGCGCTGAGTAATCTGGAAAGACCCCTGCCTGGACTTGCAGTTTAAATCTCACACGGGACCCTGACATGGTTGTGATACCGGGAGAGAACGGAGACTATTTGAAGTTTACTTCTCCCAGATTGTTAATGGAGAGTTCAGGCCATGACACAGCAGAAACCATGCTCAGGAAGTGCTTAAATGTTGTATTTTTTGCCTACTGAATTTTCTCCCTTTCAGACTTCAGTCTTATCTTGCATTGAAATACAGGTGTTCTACTCCAGGGCTTTTTAAACACTCTTTTCACACAATTTGTCTTAGCTGTGTAAAAATTCCTGCTACTCTTAGCGTGTGCATATATGCAGGGGCCATGCTCTTCCCAGCTCTGGGTAAAACCCTTTGATGAGACCCTCACCACAAGAAACCACATCACTGTAAGCAGCTTTGAGGGGGCTCCCCAAAAGCGCTCCTAGCACCATCCCCCTTGTGTCTTTGGTTTGCTTTTACTCACAGTGACTCCTTCCCAAGCAGAAAGTTAAAGAATAAGCCCCCCGAGTTTCACCTTTCCTTACCACGCCACTTTATGGCCCTTAAGGAATGGTTCTGTCTGAAAGTCAGCAGCCCATTGACACACTGACACAACGCCACTGCCATTCACAAGGCCATACACACCCCACATCACCCCTCCTCGGCTGCTTCTGCCCATCCCCTCTGAGGTCACAACACAAATCCTTGGCTCCGTGGCACACTGCCCACTGTCCACCTCACCCCAAGAGCTGTTTTCTACATCATAGGATTGTTCTGATTACAAGATATAATGAATATGAAAATGTCCTAGAAAATATAAAATGTCACATGAATCATAAATGTCATGTTACGCGGTTTTAGAATTTTGCAGATCTATTAAATGACATTATTTATACATAAAGTGGCCCAATGAAGACGTACTCAGGGGCCCAGAACCCAGAGGACTTCATAACTGAAGTTTATTCCACTGCTTTAAAAATACTTTTACTAGCAATAAATCCTTTTTCCAAATTTAAATTCTTGATCAGAATTCCTAGTATTTTTACTGGTTTAAGTTTTTGACTTAAATTTGTTGCCATTTATTTGTTAATTAAACCAGTGAAGAGTAAAGCTGTTTTGATGGATACAGTAACTTTAAATCAGAAGATTGGATGATAGTTTGAATCTCACTTAGCTGCTTGGTGTCTGGGTTTTGCTTTAGAGACATGAGCTCAAGAACATCCTAATTACAAAGAATAGGAAATCACAAAATATAAATTAAAAAAAAGGCTCGTTTTAAATCTAACAATCTTTAAATCTAACAATGCTCTCTATTCTATTCAAGCAATGAAAAGGGAATAGAGCGTCTTGTGACACCAATTTGAATCATTAATAAGACCTAGTAACTGCTGTCATTCTTTAATTGGTTATTCTTCTATATGGAAAGCACGAATAAATGAACTCAGATAATACAAGTATCTATTATTTGGAAGAAAATACATTTCAACTGTATTTTGTTGAGTTGTGATACTCTGTATAAGTATCATGTGAATCATTTGATATTGGAATGTTTTAATCTATGACCTTTTACAAAGTTTCATATAGCCTAGCTCTAGTCTCTGACAGAGGTGCATTCAGTTTCAAAATGGTAAAACTAAGTTGTTTTTCAAAATGATTCCACCCTTGTTTTGATTTCGTCTGACGCCCTCTGCAGCTCTAAGTCCAGTGACATGCCTTGCACATCACCACAATGTTTTTTATTGAAACTATTAAAATATTAGTAAGACACAAGTTGATGCCCTCATGTATAAGGCAGATATTTAACTAATGAGGTCTCTATCAGCTCCCCCAACAGTAACAGTTTGTTTGTACAAACCTCATGTCTCATGCTTCGCTATGAGAAAATAGAATTTGGTGCTTACAATTCGTAGCATTACCAGCAATGCTGAAAAATCTCAGTTTAAAGGATTTATCTTAATTAGGTCAGATGGTTTGTGTTTATCACCCAGCACTGTTTGGAAAGATTCTTGCATCTTCTTAGAAGTTCCTGGGTGGCCCTGAGGTCTCTAGGGATTCATCGAACACATTTCAGCATTTATATGTGTTATGACTTCTGCAGCTTTCCTCTTACTTTGGGGTTCTCAGTACACATGGCACTGCCGTTTCGCCAGTTTATTCAAAAGAGTAACAAAGCTGATCTCAATAATAAGAAGTGTCCTCTGTTAGGCAATAAATCTTTCTTGTTTGTACCTGCACCATCACATCCCATAAGAAAAAGCAAGTGAGAGCCATGGTGTGAGACCATGCCACAGCTTAAATACCCTACACCAGGATGCTTTCAAGAGCCTGGGACCTTTAATAATGGAGACATTGTCGCTTTTGCAAACAGTGCTCAGTGGAGAAACTGCTGAGTGTTCTCGGAAACCTGGGGTCTGCTTCCTCCAAGAAGTCAGAGACAGGATGCAGTGGACTTTCAATGAGTCATTAATTTGACATTCATTGGCCCTTTTGTTGACAGAATTTAGGAAAAAAAAGTGGGTTTATGTTCATGGCTGCCTTTAGGACTAATTCTAGGGATGGCATAAAATGCAGGGCAGCTGCCTAGAAGTGCTGGGTGGCATAATGCTGTGCCCCTATGTACCAGTGGAAAGAGGGGGAAGGTGCCATCAACTGAAAATCCAATAGACTCTCAGGAGATTTGAATTGACCCTCAGTCCTGGTGTCTGGAAATCCATCATTCTACAACGACACAGGGACTTGAGCTGAATGAATAATTAGTATGGTTTAGGGAATTCAATTCAACTAGTATTTATTGAGTGCACTGTGAACACACAGTGTTCAGGGCCAGGTGCTGGAAAAGACAGGAAACAAAGATGGGAGAAAATATGCCACAATGTATGAAATGGTTCTAATCCCCAGGAGTTTAACGCACTTAGGAAATAATGAGAAAACCCTAGGGACAGTGTCTGATATTTCAAACCATCTTCTGAATATAGATGAGTATCAAAATCAGACCTATTGCCCCAGAATGAGGCATGGGTTTGGTGAGGACTGATGGATGGGGGGCTGTGAGATGAACTAGCACAGGGAGAAATGATGTCTGTTAGGCTGAGACAGTGGAACAGATGGTGTTGAGGGTATTGACTGATATTAAAAACAAACTCTTATTCTGACACTGTAGATTTTGTTCTAAAACAGTCTATTTGTACTAAGTCAATTTCAACTCTACTATCAAAATCTTCTCTAAGAAAAATCAAATATGGGACTGCTCAAGAGGATAGTTTGGGAAATGATGGAATTATCAAAGAAAATAAAGTCATCCTTAAGCTGAATAGTTAAGTATATAGAACAGGGATATGAGGGACAATAAGAAGAATGGTGGATACAGTGTTCGATTTTTAATTTTCAGTCAACCGAAATTTGAATCTAGCTTTAGTTGGTGGATTGGTAGTTTCACTACAATGTATCTAAGTGCAGATTACTTTTTACTGATCATGCCAAGCTTTTATTATGCTTCCTTGATCTAGGGATTCAGGTTTCCATCAATTCTGAAAAAATGTAATAACTTTTCAAATAATCTCTATTCTATGACAGGAGGAGATTCTTTGAAAGTAACATTCCTGACCTATCTCTGTCTACTGGCTCTCTTCTCCCTTGGGTGGGAAAATGACTTATCCAGTGAATGAAGTTGCACCAACCACCTGAGCATGTTCCGTGAAGCCTACTGTATTCTTCCTCTTTGGGGGAAGGGAGTACCATTCTTCTCTCCTCCTCTATGATAAAGCTTTTCTGGACAGTTATTGTGAAGGATGCAGGATGGGGACAAGGTTTTGATTGTCCAGCACTGTCTATGAGGGCTGGGTAAATTTACTTAATTCTGAGAAGCAGTATTAGGAAGTTATTATTAATGCATATTTATTCTACAGTTCCATAAATTATAAATCTGCTATGTTAATCTTAATCTGCCTGAATCCAAAGTATATTTTCCAACTGATTATAAACCCAATAGATAATAGTCTTATTTACTGACCTTTGCCCTAATCCCCAATACTGATGATTTATATTATTCTTAGTTTAGAATTTCAGTTAATCTTAATTTAGACCTCAATCTATTTCCTTTGTCCCTTACCTTCTCTTTTACATTTCCCATATTCCTGTCCTACTCTCTTTTTGCATTCTGGGTAGTGTCTTTCAGTTCTGTAATTCTCTCTTCAGCTATGTATAATCTATTGTATAGCTTATTCTTTTTGGATGATGCCTTTTTTAAATTGTTACAATTATTTTTCTCCCTTTCCTTTTGCATTTTAAACTGGACCATAATTTTAGTATCTGAAGCCCTAGGTTATTATTTTTATGATCCTGGCTTGTAGTGACTGGTCTCCCTGTGTCTTTAGCTGAACTTTATTTGTGGGTGAGACCAAAGACATCCGGCTTAAGGCTATGTCTGTACAAGCAACTAGTATTCACTTTTCACCTGTCATCATGTACACTACAAACTTCAGGCACTTCACTAAGTTTCTCAGCCTGTGTCTCCTTGGGCTACACAGATAGTACAGTATCAAGTCTCAAACTCCAAGTTTTAGAAGAGATTCTTTCCCTAGCAGATTTCAGCAGAGGCTATAAAAACTTCCTCAATGACTCCCTTTGTCTTTAAGCAGTTTTTCTGTAGACACCTTTTCAATGAAGCTTTTTGACTGTGTCAACTTCCTGTGGGGGGTTCTCAAAATTTTAAGTGTAGTCCTTATACAACCATTAAACCCAACAATCTGGGCTACAGAAATTGGCAAATCTCCAAACATCAGTTGCAGTGCAAATCAAATCATTGCTTGGTTTCCCAGCTTCAGGTTCATTTTGGTAGATATTTTACTAGTTTCTTTTTAAATCAAGATCAGTGATACCTTTCAGAGATTTGATACATTTCACCCAGAATTTGTATTTGTCTCATGGGGACATATTTTCTCATGCTATCTCATTGACAATATTGCCTGCAATCTCCAAAATGTGAAACAAATCCAATAGAGAATTTTACGTCAATAACATTGATTGACATGTCACCCTGGCACATGATACCGCAACTATGTGTTGTGGGTGTCTGTCAAGATTGGTGGCCACCTCCTACCACCTCATATTGTTTGAACAGCTTCCCATGTTTGGGGAACTTTCCACACGATGGACTTGCGCCTCCCCAGGTGGAAGCCAGAACTCATTTCCCTAGCTACCCTGTAAGTTTACGGAACGGGCATGCTGGCAGCCTGATGCCCAGGGTAAGACTTGGATTTGAATAAGAGCAGCGTGAAGAGCACGATCACAGGCGGTGTGTTTTGCCCAGAAGAATAACATAGTGCCTGCTTTCCTGGGGAGCAATGCTTGGCATCACCTGTGGGCACTACCATGCCACCCTATTTGGACTTTGTGATATAGTCCTACTCCCAGTTATCCATGTGGTGGTGTTGCTTCCACCCCCCTAGCCTCTTAGAATCGGTGTGATATCTGATAGCTTCTAATAAATCCCCTTTCTGTTTAAACTAGCTAAGCAGGTGATAGTGCTTTCAATTAAGAACCCTGACTGATAGCCTGTGGACATAGCAATGCACAGAGGATTAATTATGAAGACTAATTCTGCAAGGTACATGCAGAAATCAATATCATCACATCTAGTCCCGCCTCATTGAGTTCTGTGTGCTCATAAAGAGAAGGCTTACTTACAAACTCAGATTGCCAGGATAATTTGATATTATATTTAGAAGAGAAAAATAACTCCGAATTTTAAAATATAACTTATCCACAATGTTGGTTCATTAGCTTTTTAAAATATGCAGAATTGCAGAATTCTAGTGTCTGGTTCAAACATTGGCATATATGTGATATACGTGTGTTTCAAATTTGGTTTGATCTGTGGCTTAGTTAAAAACAAGAAATGATATTTGGTTCCAGTTGGGATTTTATCTAAGTTCCTGCCAAGGTTATTATCACAAAAATGCAAAGAGGTCAGCACCATGGAGATAAATAATCACAGTGATTTTCCACATGATGTCCCACGACACCCTGATAAATAAAGACTACACAGCTCATTTCCATTCCCATTTCACCTCTGCTCTCTCTGCCCAGAATTTCCTCCCTTCTGTCTCCACAGACCTACATCACAGTTGTCCTTTAAAGCTCCTTCTTAACACTGCTTTCCCCTTCAAGCATTTCTCATACCACAGCAGAATGAATGAACAAGCCCCTCCTCTAGACGCACCCAGCATTTTTTTGCGTTCTCCTGACCTAATATTGGTGCCCATGTGTGTCCAAGAAGGCACCAACCTCTTCTTTGGAGGGTGGAGAGATCACAGATCACAGATCAAACACCAGATTTATCTCTTAGTTATTGGTCAGTTGGCTCCAGGAGTGGATAGTCAACTTCTCTTGCCACCCTACTGGCAAAGAAGGGTAAAATGTGTGGTGGGAATAGAAACATGACCTCATCCCAGTCTCAGCTGGTCCAACCCATAGTAGAATCATGTAGAATATAAAACCAGCTCTTAATTTCTGCTGAAGACTTAGAATCCAAGGCATTCATGGCCCCCCCGGCGATTATTTACTTTGTCTTCTAATGTGTTTCTACATCAGGACATGGACAGAGTTTCCCTGGTACATTTTTGGGTATCTACCATAGAGCGGTGCTATTGAAGGGCAAGTGGCCAGGCAAGCCGCCGCCCCCTGAGGCCCCCAGAGAATCTTTGTGCTTTCTCTGCACTCTGTCTGGCATTCTCTTGTGGTCTTACCTCTTCTGTAGTCTCTCGTGCTCTCGTAGCTATCGTCTGGAAGCCGTTCTCCGTCTCTGAGTGACGCCAACCCTTAAATCCCCGACCTCTAGGCTCAGGTGTGCACACTTATGCATGCCCACACCCATGCTCCATGTGTCCACAGTCAAGCACGCATGCCCCGTGCCCACCCTCTCAAGCACCTCCTGAATTAACTGTAGGTGGTAGCCACAGAGCCTAGCGGCACAAAAAGCCTGAACAATTCACTTTCCCTAGAGATGCCCATGATGGCAGGGTCCAGCCGCCCCCCTTGCTCCCCCTCCAAACTTCTGGATGCCTTGTCAGTTACTGCCTCTTCTCCCTACTTGTGCTTTGGGATGGAGCAAAGGGGAACTCTGGATGCGAAGTGGGAGCAGGGACGAGAAACCCGCACAGGAGGCTAACGGCCAGGTGGAATATTTAATGTTAATAAAAGATCTCTGGAAGGCATATGTTAACCTCCTGATAAGCTCCATGAGCTTCCGAATCTTATCTCATGAAAATATTCCTTTCAAGACTTGGATTTCAAAACCACCCAACAAGGGCCTCCCTGGTGGTACAAGGGGTTAAACAACTCACTATGAAGCAATCTGCAGCCTCTGCAGCACCAGTTCAATCCCCCTGGCCAGGGAGCACCCACATGGTGCAGCAGACTCTCCCGACTCACCCACTGCTCCCCTCAGCAGGGTATTTCAGTCAGTCTGCCTGTTCTGCTCCCTACTCTGCCTCTGGTGAATCCTCTCACCCCCACATTTCTGGCCTGTACCCCAGCTCTTGTATGCTTAAATAAATAAATCTTTAAAAAATAATTAAAAAAAAAATCCAACAAGCAAATCCTCCATTATTATAGCCTTGGGAGCTTTCTCTGGAAGGGAAGGAATATGGTAAGGAAAAGGGAAAAAAAAAATCCTTCCATAGATCACCCCCTTGACAGGAAATTAAGCATTTTGAGAGAATGAGCTGTTTCTTATACATTTCCTTGTACAAAGTAGATCAATGCATATTTGTTTACTGGATAAATGGATATGTAACGAATCAGGCAGAGAAATTTTCATGTTTTGATTTGATGGCACATCTTATGTCTTTGGTTGACTAAGTCTTTGTTTTTTTCTTTTTAGGACAGGAAAGTTCTAGCATGACTTAACTCACTCAGACCTTTCCACCCACCTAAGACACTCTCTATTGTTTACAAGTTATGAAATACCCACAGCTTCATTTGCCCGCTGTGGCCCCGCTGGGCTAGCCCTGCAGAAGTGTGAAATGAGGATGTCTGTTCTGGGCTCGCTTGCTCACTTTAGGGCCCCAGCCCCCAAGAATCCCCTGTCCCTTCTACCCTAGTCAGCGCTTTCCTCCACTCAACTTTCTTGCAAAACAGGAAAGGGTATGAGAACATGTATATTTTGACTGAAATTGCTTTAAGTAAGAAAATAGATGATTCAAAAAACTGTCAGTGCTGTGTTCGAGAGGTCACATAAGATGGCCCAGATCAAAGGGGATTCCAGAGCGACAGGGCTTCATCGGAGAGTCTGGCATCTCAGGTGCACACAGAAGGTTCAACTGGAACTGCTGCAACAGTTGACCACTTCTCTCCAGCCTCTAGGGAGATGCCACAGGAGCAGGCCAGCAGGCTTTCTGGACCAGAGAGCAATGATGCAGGCATAGTGGAGGCCAACAACTGCCTCAGGGACTCGGAGTTGGGCTTGGAGTCAAACAATTACTCCTGGGGGCCCCCAGGGAAACCCCGTTACACATTCTTGCCATGGTTTGTTCCTAAGGCTGATGAGATTTCCCTTGCAGAGAAACCTTAACTGCATGGGGAGTTTTCTAAGCCAGGTATAATATTTCTTATCCATCTGACCCCAGAGCCTAATACAGTGCCTGGCCATCTTAGCGCTCACTGTGTTAATGAAGACTGAATCACTGCATTGACACAGAGAGGAATGAACGCCTAATGAGCAGCACATCTTACCCCTGCCTGTGAGGTGTCTGTGCACAGCAGGCTGATGACAGACCTGCTCCCTAAATAGCGAGTATTTCTGTTGCACTCACTCCCCCAGCCTTCTCAGGGAAATATGTTTCTGTGGTGTAACCAACAGCCACACTCTAGCCCCTTTGTCAGCTCTTGGAGGGCAGATGCTAACGTGGTGAATATCTAGGTCACAGACACCTTGCCTTTTCCTGTCAAGGTTTGCCTCCCCTGTTGGACACATTGATGTGGGATCTTTTCAGTCAAATGTTGGTCTTAGTTCAGGCAATTGTGGTGTCATGAGGCTATTGCTCATGTTAACATTCATACGGCAGTTCTGCCCCAACAGCGTCCTAGAAAGTCAATTTCTGTGGCCTGCCCTCGAGCAGGAGTGCAGCAAGGCAGCGGGAGGTGTGCAAGGAAACCACCTCTGGAGCCTGCCTGCCATCCCAAAAGGCCTCTGCAGGCTGATGTTCAGTGTGCTGAGTATGAGGGTGGAGAAGATGAAAATAGTCATGCCGTTGTCTTTGCTTTCTGGGGGCTGCTTCTCATCTGCTCAAGCTCTCTCCACGTGGGGGCCTCCGAGCCTAAGGAGGGAACCAGCCACAGGTGTGCTGTGGTTGCCACCTGTTCGCTTCTCTTGCAGACACACCCCAACCAGTGCCCCCCGCCCCATGTAAGATCATGAAATACTCCACCTTGAGTGTGTGGTTCTGAGGCAGACCTCTGCTCGCGAACCAGTACTGCCGATGCAAATGTATTTGATGAAAAGGGAAATTGTTTAAAAATATTGGCGTGCCTGCTGTGTTTCAGGCACATACTCAGTACTGGTGATTTGGAAGCCAAGAAGGCAGGACACCCCACCTGGGCTGGGAGGCAGGCATTGAGTGAGGAGGCTCTAAAGTAAGAGGAGGTGAAGAGGGACAACCTTCACAGGGTGTTGTGAGGAATTCGGAAGGGAAACCCAGTGCTCTAGGCCAAGCCAGATGTTGGAGTCTTGGGGGGGAAAGTATTATATTTAATATGAGACATGAGCGAGAAAAGAAGTCAAGCAAATCAGGCATAGGAATGGCAAGGCCCAGAAGTGAGACTAGCAGAATGCAGATCTGAGTAAAGCTGATGGCGCCTTGAACTTAGAGGTGGGGGTGGGCACAGGAAGATGCTTGAGGGGCAGGCCAAGGCCAGGGCGGGAAGTGTTTCCAACAATAGCATGTGGAGCTAGGGGAAAGGGGAAGAAGATGAATCTTAAGTAGCACTGGTTTGCTCTAACTTTGAAGTTTAGGATTAATCATACTGTAATTACAAGAGCAGAGTGTATATTGCTTTAATGTTACAGAAATTCCTGAGCCCCAAACTCTTCAGTCCTAGAAGCCAAATACCAGCTTTCCACCACACAGATACCTGTAACATTCTCTGCCAGGAAATGAAATCACCGTAGGAGAACAAGCTAAGTGCTATTTTTATTTTTTTAAAGATTTATTTATTTATGCATACAAGAGCTGGGGTGCAGGCCAGAGGTGCAGGGGGTGAGAGGATTCACTAGAGACAGACTGGGGAGCAGAACAGGAGGATCTACTGAAATACACTGCAGAGGGGAGCAGCGGGGAGACAGGAGAGGTCTGCTGTGCCATGTGGGTCAGATCCCTGGCCGGGGATCAAACTCATGCTGCAGTGGCTGTGGATAGCTTCATAGTGCTGAGACTTACGCCTTTGCACCACCTGGGAGCCCCTCAGTGCTATTTTTAGTGACATTTCTGCCCCTGCTTCTGCAGTGTTTCCCCAACTCTGAGTCTACACTACGTGCATGCCGGGTCTTCACTGGCCTAACTGTTGGAGTTTCTTTAGACTCCAATCAGAATGGTCTGCAAAAATGTCTCATTGTTCTGGAAGAAGAGTCAATAGACTTCCCAGTTAATTTTTCTTCTGGATTTTTTTTTTTTTGCTTTTTTTGTGAAATTGATATAGATTCAGAGGAAGTTGCAAACATTCCTAGAGTCTAATAAACCTCCACCCTGCTTCCTCCACTGGAGACCGCTTACAGAATGCAGTACAATCTCAAAACCAGGGAATGGATATTGGTACAAGACTCTTAACAAAATCGCAGAATTTGTTAGATTTTCACACAGACTCTGCAGATTGCCCGATGCAATCTGGTCCCAGATTTACACAAGCACACAACAGAAATACTGAACTGTTTCATCACCATAAGGAACTCTCATTTCCTCCTTCATAATTGCTTTCCCCTGGCAAACACTAATCCATTAGCGGAACAGCGTTTAAGATGACTCCTGGTTGCTGAGTCCTTATTCAATTTGCTGTTTCTAATTGCTGCCTTAAAATTCTACCTTAAATACCATATTTTACTTATTTGCTTTTCGGGTCAACACCTTGGTTACCTAAAATTCCTTGTGAGAATAGGCACCATGGGCCTGTGCAGGTATTGCTCAAAGATGTCTGTACTCAGGGTGAATTTGCAGGGTCAAAGCTGTATGGTTTGACTCAGCACAGTCAGATGGCCCAAGAACAGATCCCAAGTGCATGGCCATAGGGGAGGATGGACAATATATTCAGATTGGCGAGCGTTTGTCCAAGTTTCAGCTTTGAAAGGGACCTTAGGGCTTCTGGTGGAGCTGGGGTTAAAGTCTCAGCTATCAAGCTATCGCCAGCCACTGCAGCATGAGTTCGATCCCCAGCCAGGGAGCTGACCCACATGGTGTGCAGCAGACCTCTCCTGACTCACCCGCTGCTCCCTTCTGCAGTGTATTTCAGTAGATCCTCCTGTTTTGCTCCCCACTCTATCTCTGGTGAATCCTCTCACCTGAACTCCCCCCAGCACCTCTGGCTTACACCCCAGTTCTTGTATGCAGAAATAAAGATAAATCTTTAAAATAAAGAAAGGGACCAATAAGCATTCACAGCCAAATAATCTATCATTCCAAGTCTTTTAGTCAAATGCTTTCTTGTTTGTTTCATATAACACTCTAATCACAATTTTTCTCATTGTGCCTATTAATGTTGCAATCTTATTGGTAATTATTTTTCTATTGATGTTTCCTTGTATTTCTTGGATAAATGCTACTTGATTATAATGGATTTTTAAAAAACAGGATGTTAGATTTGTATGTTACTATTTCATCAAGAATGTTTTCACCTGGGCCTCCCCGGTGGCACAAGGGGTTAAGACACAAACTGAGAAGCTGTCAGCAGCATCTGCAGCATTAGTTTGATCTCCCGCCAGCCAGGGAGCAACCCACATGGCGCAGCAGACCTCTCCTGACTCACCCGCTGCTCCCCTCAGCAGTGGATTTCAGTCAGTCTGCCTGTTCTGTTCCCCACTCTGTCTCTGGTGAATCCTCTCACCACCCCCACACCTCTGGCCTGTACTCCAGCTCTTGTATGCATAAATAAATAAAATTTTTAAAAAAGAATGTTTTCATCTACATTCGTAAGTGAAATGGACTCACACTTTACTCTCCCTTTTCTTTTTTTTTTAAGATTTATTTATTTATTTATACAAGCACTGGGTACAGTCAGAAGCACGGGAGGGTGAGAGAATTCACCAGAACCAGGGCGGGGAGCAGAGCAGGCAGAAGGACCAAAGGACACTGCTGAGGGGAGCAGCGGGCAGCAGGAGAGGTCTGCGCGCCATGTGGGACCCTCCTCCGGTGGCCGGGGAGCAGCCGGGGATCGAACCAGCGCTGCAGAGGCTGCGGGCAGCTTCGCAACCCAGCGCTCAACCGCTGCACCACCGGGGAGGCCCATTCTCCCTTTTCTATTATTCTTATTTGGTTTCGGAACCAGCATTTATATTGCTTGTAAATTGAGTAAGGCAGTTTGCATGATCTCCACTTTTTGAAACTGCTTGTATAAGACAAATTAACTGTTCCATGGACATTTCATAGAAGTTATCTATAAAAATTGTCCTGGAGATTTCATGTAATTATCCCTGATAATCATGTCAGCTTCCTGCCTTCACTTCCCCTTCCTGATTCACTTTGCAGTCACCCACCTTCCAGAGTCCCATCACACGCACACTCCCACTGTGGACCCCCATCCCAAATTCCCCTAAACTCGCCCCACTGAACCCAGTACATTAGCTCAGGCAGATATTCCAAGGAATATGGCCAAGCCAGTTCAACAGCCACCTGGCTAGCGTGGCAATTTCTTCAATGTCTGATAACGTATTCCAGTTTTGTAAACTTGTGCCAAATGTGCCTTTTGTATTCCTAAAGGACCATATTAAATTTCTTTCATCTAAAAAAAGTATTAGCATATAGTTAATTGCTCTTAATACTCATTAATTTTTAAATCTCTGCTTTATTTGTAGTTATTTCTTTTTTGCATTCCATATATTTTTCTTATTTGTATCATCCAACTCTCTATTTTTCCTTTAGTAATCTTGCCAAGGTCAGGATTAAAAATCTTCTCTAGTTTTGTTGTTGTTATGCTCTAGTTTGCTGATTTCTATTCCACCTTTATTATTGTTTTCTTTCTGTTCTTTGCTGGCTTTTTCTCATCTTCCTGAGTGTTATCCTTTGTTTTCAGCTTGTCTTGTATGTTGATAAATTTATTTTAAAATCATATATTTGTGTCTAAATACCACTGTATTTTTTTTTAAGATTTACTTATTTATACAAGAACTGGGGTACAGGGCAGAGGTGCAGGAGGGTGAGAGAATTCACCAGTGAGAGCGGGGAGCAGAAAAAGTAGACAGACGCCACGCCATGTGGGTTTCTCCCTGGCCGGCCAGGAATCGAACCCGCACTGCAGAGGTTTGGTCTCCAAATTTTGACATGTAGTGCCTTCACTATAATGTGGTTTTATTTAGTAGCTTTCTTTGTGATTTTATTGTTATCCCAACCATTAAATAATAATATTTCTATTTTCCTAGAAATAATGTATTTCCCTCTCTTGTCTCCAAATAGTATATTTCTTTAAAAAATTATGTCCGTTAGCAATCTGACATAGTTTCTATCCGCTGCCTTTAAAAAAATGGTTTCAAATTTCAATTCATTATAATCGAAAGTTATCTTAATAACATTCATTCTTTAGACCTTCTGATAAATTCCTTTGTGATCTAGTATGTGATTCATTTTTTAACATGTTTTGTGTGTACTCAAAAAGAAAACATATTCATGGAAGTAGATAAATCGAACTTATTAATTGAAATACTCGGCCCTTCTTTATCACTGCTGTCTCCTCTGGTCAATCTTTTCATCTCTGAAGGCTCTGTTTTCTCACCTATGATTTTTTTTACATTGAAACTTCCTACTAAAACTATTGATTTATCTATTTCTCATCAAGTTCTGCCAATTGTTGTTTGTTGGTTTTTTTGGTGCTGTTTTTGGGTGCATATGTATTTGCTCTATTCTTTCTATAGGTATACTATTTCTTTGTTCACCGAATTTTCACTTGTCAGATATTCAGATGGCTGTCTTAGCCCTCTTTGGGTCTTATTTGCTTCATATCTTTTTCTTATCAACCTTTCTGTATCATTTTGTTGTAAAAGTGTCCTCTGTAAACAACATATTGTAGGATTTTTTTAAATGTCCGCTTTGAGATCCTCTGTGTTTTGACTAGTGACAAACATAACACTTATTATAATCATGATATATTGTGATTTATTTCGATCATCTTATTTCATATTTTCATGACTGATGTCTCTTTTTTCCTGTTTAAGACTTCTTACTCTTCACTGAGTAAATATAATTTTCTTCTGCTGGTGTAAAGGGACATTTAATTTTGGTCTTACTGTAGTTTTTCTTAAGACATTATGTTATTTATCCATCCTGATTTATTAAACTTGTCAGTACCTATTTCCTCCCTTTGGCAAGACAAGTAGGTTAACATGTGCTCACCTCTTCGAACTCTGCATTCTGTTTCTTGCCTCCAATTCCATACTAACAATGACAACAACCACAGCTCACACACACACAAACTACATCGATGTCGCTTAGATCAAATTTTAGTATTGGATTTTTCTGAACATAGCTTTTTATTTAATCTTAGTTTTTCACAATACTCAGTTTTAACACTCAACTTATTTAATTACTCCAACTTCACTGAATTTACAGCATCTGTTGGATTTATTTTCATTTTATTTTAATATTTCTTCCAGCAGTTTTTCAAAATAAGTTTTCCGTATGACATTTTCTAAGGTTTTTGTATGTCAGCAAATATATTTGTTGTAACTAGAATATTTTGTATTATAGCCTCCCATTTCGATGTTAATATTGCTGTGCATAAAATTCTATGCAAGCTCTTTAAAAATGTTGCTTTTTTCGTCTTCATGCACCCAGCAAAATGCTAAGAAGTATGATATAAACCTGATGCTTATTTTTTGTATGGGAACTGTTTTTTCTTTCTGGAAACATTCTGGAATATTCTCTTAGTCTTCAGCGATTCAAATTCATAGTAATTTGTCTCTTTTGTGGGGGTTTCTCTCTCTTCCATTTGGCTCTACACCACAGACTCAATTTTCTTTTCTATGCTTTTCCCCTTTCTGTGAGATAATTCTTGTTTGGACGTTGGTCTTTTTCCCTCCTCCTTCTTTGAGCATTTCTTATATTAAAAAAAAAAATCTATTTATATTTTCTCCTACCTTCTGGATACATCTTCTTTATTCTTTAGCTGTGGCTATCCTGCTGCTTATCCCAGTTAGTATTTCTTTTGTTCTACTTATATTGTTCACATTTGATATTTCCACTTGGTTGTTCTTGTATCATATTACTGATATCCTCCCTGCTCAATTTTCTCACAAGCCAATTCCTTTAAAATTAACTCTTGGCAATCTACAGAAATATGGAAGAGAAAAAAGTGTGACTATAAACAGGAAACAAAACTGAGAACTCTTTGAAAGGCCTGAAGGCTCTTGTAAGCCCGAGTATGAGCAGGGAGATTCTCTGGCCCAGAGAATGCTACATCAGGAGAGAGCTTGCAAACTACCCTGTTCTCCCTCCCCCTGTGTGGAGCTGTTTTCTGCCTCATCACCACAGTAATTGTTAGCAGCAGCCCAGTCCCCCTGGGGGGGCGATAGAGAGGCGTGAGGCAGCTAATCTCAAAGAAGTATAAAAGGAAATAAGAAAAGTACATGTGGTCAATTCTCACAATTCACAGCAGTTGTGTTCTATAAAACAGTTTCATTAAGCATGTTCTGCAAAGTCACCACAAACACTGAATTAGCAAATAATGACCTAATTTTTCCCAGGGAAAATATAAGGTCAGGCTCTTGTAAGCCTTGATCACATTTTCATCAACTGATCAAAACATGGATTTAAAGTAATCTTATTTAAGATACATTGCTGGTGGATGAACCCCAAGAACACGCCAGTGGCACTAGAGCCCGTACCTGGGTGGAGCTTACCTAGCACATGCAGTCTCTCCATAAGGCCGTCATGGTTCCTTGTCCTTAGGAAGACTAGACAACGCTTGCATTGCTGCTGTGTTTGTATCCATCAAAATCCAAAGTCATAGTGCATTGCCCAATATAACTGTATTTGGTGATAGAGCCTTTAAGGAGGCACTTAAGGTTTACTGAGGCTGTAAGAGTGGGGCCCTGATCCTATAGCACCTGGTCCTTGTGAGTGGAAGAGGAGTCACCGTGAGGGCATACGCAGGGAAAAGTACTTGCTAGGATGCGGGGAGAAGACAGCCACCTGTAAGGCAGGTAGAGACCTCAGGAATCAAACTGCTGGGGCCTTGCTTTCAGGTTTTTAGCCTCCAGAACCATGGAAAAGTAAATGTCTATTGTTTAAGACACCCAGTCTATGAAATCTTGTTAGGACAACCCAAGATGACTAATACCAACATTGAACTCGGGGCCCATTTAAATTACAAAATCACCCACCAAAAAACACAGATGAAGAATCAAATAGAGCAAGTAGGGGCCAGTTTCACTACCTCAGCTTGCTTCTGAGAACACTGTGGCAGCCATAGTGCTTTCGTTTTGCCTTGTAACCGCTTTCTCTTGACATCACTCAGCTGTAGGATGTGGTGTCCTGGAGTTGACGTCTGGAATCCTGCCTACTTCTGAGTCTCCAATCATGTTTCTGTTCTGGTTGGGGCCAATTTCCCCAGCCCGAGCTCCTTCTGGGTTCCAGTTCAAATATTCTGTTTGCTGCCTTGATTTTTTTTTTAATCTACCTTAATTTTTATCTCATTTTACTTTGTAGATTTAATATTCACTTGCATCAAGGTTTAATATACATATAGCTTAGAGTCAAATAGTTGTGCAAAGATTGGTAACTGGGGCCTCCCTGTATAATACTGGGGCCTCCCTGTTGGTGCAAGGGGTTAAGTAAGACACAACCTATGAAGTGATTCGCAGCCACCACAGCACGAGTTCGATCCCCAGCCAGGGAGCTACCCACCTGGTGCAGCAGACCTCTCCTGACTCACCTGCTGCTCCTCTCAGCAGTGTATTTCAGTCAATCTGCCTGTTCTGTTCCCCACTCTGTCTCTGGTGAATCCTCTCACCCCCTGCACCTCTGGCCTGTACCCCAGCTCTTGCATGCATAAATAAATGCTTTAAAAAAAAGAATAATAATACTAATAGTAGCTTCCTAAGCCCTCTTCCCCACATTTCCCATATTTCAGAGAGAAACCTCAAAAATTTAAAGTCATTATTTTGGTATTTATATCCTTGTCTCTAAATGATATAATTATATCATTGATTCTTGATCTTTTTTTTCCATTTTAGATATTATGCGTAGATTCCTCATCCCTAATCCTTCCAATAAATCAATGTGCAAACTGGTTGGGGTAGAAGCTCAGTTCTGGCAGTCAATAGAAAACTTTTATTTAATCCGTCTATTTTTCATATTGCCTCCTTGTCCCAACCCAAATATTCTCAACTTCACCATTTCTAGAGAATTAACCTGCAGGCCTTTGCTGTGCAGTAACTGATCTGCGTGGTGTGAGGGATGGGATCTGGGATCTGACAACATCTTAGATCTTTAATAAGTCTACTTTAGCCTCATCATCATTCCTACTTCTGGAGACACTGGTGCTGTGAAATCCTGTTTCTTTTGAGAATTTATTGAATTGAATCAGTTTGTGCCATAGTGTCCCCCATTGTTGCCTTCAAATTGATTTAGCTTTTGAAGCCTGCTCAGCCAGTGATCAACATTTCACCTGCTTTTTCTAGCCCCTAAAATTTTGCTTCTGTTACTTTTTTCTGTTCTCTTTGTCCTTGTGATGTATGTCTTTTTTTTAATTATTATTTTAGATATTTTACATCATTTTTCATTTTTGTACAATGTATGCATTTTCATCTTGGTTATAGTTAACACTATTTTTGTTGGGCTTCAGAAGTGAGTAAAACTGATGCACAAGCTGACCTGCTGCTCTTAATTAGAAATGCCCCTGCCTTGGGGCTGTGCCTGCACCACCCCCCCACCCATGACAGCTCCCTGGGGTCCACGATGCCCAGTCCATGTGGCTCTGCCCCACCAGCTCCTTTTGGACTCATAAGACTGGTTCGCGGCTCTCTTGAATTCATAAAATTTGATTTTCATCCCCAAACAGTCATTATAAGCACCTCCCCTGTGAGAACACAGTGGGTAGAACTGTGGGCAGGTAGGTTCTCAGAAAGACCAGAATTCTTCCCCTCATACTCCCCACCCTGTCTCTGTGCAGCTGTGACTAAACTTCCAGACCGTCTTGTGTGGTAACATTCAGATGTGTCTCAGGGTGGCCCTGCTGGGGGCCTCAGAAGTGACATCAGGCTGCTGACTCATGCCAGGCTCTGTGGGGTGGCCTGGCAGGTCAATACTTGAGCTTTTCTACATCTGGTATAGGATCTCAGCCATCTGCCCTGACCTTAGGACACTCACTCAGGTGAGGCCAACTCTCAGCACACTAGGTCACCTCCCTGCATGCTTATGTATTCCCTTATCATGGGGGTGTCTCCTCCCAACAACCAAACCATTGATATCACTCTCCAGCGTGTTCCATCTCCAGTACCAAGTCAGGAAGGAAGCTCAGTGTTCAGATGCCTTCATGCACCAGGATGCACTGGTCACACGTACAAACACGGCTTCCCGCTAATCCTCACGTGGACCCTGGGAGGAGTCGTCCCCACCAATGGCTCAAGAGGCTGAATACAAAGCGGGGGAATGAGCTCCAGGACCTCCTGGGCCCTCTACCTGAGGCTTCTGCCTCGAACTCAAGACGAGACAGAGAACATGAGAGGGGCTCGTGAGTTCACATCGCAGGGAGTTCAGGGATCAGAAAGAGTCTGTGGACAGGTGGGACGGAGGGGAGCATCTGGATGAGGTTGCAGCCCACAGCACAAATGAGCCCCGGGGAGCCCAGGATAGAGCGAGTCGAGGGACACAGAGATGAAATCGTCAGTGCACAGCCGAGGCCCCTTGGAGCCCAGCAGACCCTGCTGCTGAGACTACTCTCTAGGGAAGCTACCAGAAAGACTGGGATTTTCTGTCTTCATGTGACACATTGCAATGTGCCAGTCCTTCAAGTCGCTGAATATTTTTTCCAATGTGGTTGACCTCCCTGTACTGGAAAGTCCCTGTGAAGACGCTAACTCAGCAATCACTGCCTTCCTTTCTACGCTGTGGTCTCTCTAAATTCCTCCAGCTTGAACAGACACTGATGACCAATAAATCAAGGACAGTGGACCTGTGGCTCCCCCACTTGAAACCCATTAGAATTACCTTAGAGGTTGTTTTAAAAAAGGGAGACTTGGGGGGCCTCCCCGGTGGCGCAGTGGTTGAGCGCTGGGTTGCGAAGCTGCCCGCAGTCTCTGCGGCACCAGTTCGATCCCCGGCTGCTCCCTGGCCCCAGAGGAGGGTCCCACATGGCGCGCAGACCTCTCCTGCCGCCCGCTGCTCCCCTCAGCAGTGCACTTCGGTCCTTCTGCCTGCTCTGCTCCCCGCTCTGGCTCTGGTGAATTCTCTCGCCCTCCCGCACTTCTGACTGTACCCAGTGCTTGTATAAACAAAACAAACAAACAAACAAACAAATAAATAAAACATGCCTCTATTAAAAAAAAAAAGGGAGACTTGGGGCCTCAACCTCATCGACCAAATCATTGCTTTTTTTTTTCTTCTATGAGCCCCATAGAGAAACTTCTTCTTCTTCTTCTTCTTCTTCTTCTTCTTCTTCTTCTTCTTCTTCTTCTTCTTCTTCTTCTTCTTCTTCTTCTTCTTCTTCTTCTTCTTCTTCTTCTTCTTCTTCTTCTTCTTCTTCTTCTTCTTCTTCTTCTTCTTCTTCTTCTTCTTCTTCTTCTTCTTCTTTTTTATTGTACTGTTTTTTTTTAAATTTTCTTAAAGATTTATTTATTTATGCATACAAGAGCTGGGGTATAGGCCAGAGGTGCGGGGGGTGAGAGGATTCACCAGAGACAGAGTGGGGAGCAGAACAGGAAGATCTACTGAAATGCACTGCAGAGGGGAACAGTGGGGAGACAGGAGCGGTCTGCTGTGCCATGTGGGTAGCTTCCTGGCCGGGGATCAAACCCATGCTGCAGAGGCTGCAAATAGCTTCATAGTGCTGAGATTTAACCCCTTGAGCCACCAGGGAGGCCCCCACTCAGGGAATCCTCTGCAGCTGGCCTGCGTTCCTCAGGAGGCCTGTACCCTGGGACAGGGCTGGGGGTAGGCCACACAGAGCCAGCCAGCTAGGTGCTGGCACTGCAAATCTTGAGCAAGGCCCATGATGTCTGCCTCATGGCGGAGACTCTAGCAGTGAGGGGACGTGTCTCATGTGAGTAGATGCTGTGGATGTTCACTTCTGCTCCCTCCATCCTGGCTGTGCTCACCCATTGGCCCAACTGACTGGTGACATTTTCAACCAAGCACTCCAGGCCACACCAAGACAACTGGTCATTGTCCTCAAGAAGCTTATTCACTTTGCATTTCAACAGTCCCAAGACGCACATATTTTTTCACATGCTAACATCTCAGCAATGAAGATGTAAAAGTTCATTGTGTCTTAGCATTTGTTTTCATGCAGTAGAGAGTGTTTTTCCTTAACAGTGCCACTTAAAAGCAATGGAACACAGTAGCTGAAAAGGCAACAATATACTTGTGGGAACAGGGAACTGACATGGACCTTGCTCATGCTGTCCCTCTACATGAGTAATTCTGCCCCTCAACTTCACCATCTATTATTCTATTACAACTCGTTGCAGTTAACACTTCCTCCTGGAAGCCTTCTGTGTCAGCTCAGTCCCCCCATGCAGTCTGGATTCAAAGCCTTTCCTCTTGACTCTTGGGCTTGCCTCTGACCCATACTGTCCTGTCGTTTGTCTACCCTCTCTCCCAACTTGATTGTAAGCCCCTTGAAAGCGATTGTACACCTTTATGTTCCTGGTACCTAGCCTGCTCCATAGTGGAAATTCAGTAAATATTTGTCGAATGAATGAATGATGGTAAATTGAATCACTCCAGGCATTATATGTTCTGTGCCATGTGCAATACCACAGAATTTCAGAAGAAATGCAGAGCACAGGCCTGGAAGGGCCAGGGAAGGCTTCATCAAGACAAGAGCTATTCTGGCTGGAGAAATGATGGGCTCAGTCAGAACTGCCATGAGGAATAAGAAAGAGCCAGTGCTAAGACCTCCTGGAAGGTAGGTCTTGCAATGAGTGTTGCTTGGTTGGATTTTGTGTTTGGATTTCAGGAGACCATGAGTCTCATTCATCACTATCCTTAATAAATAACTCTGGGTGCTAAACAATAGACCCTCAGGTTCAGAGGAAAAAGCAATTCAAGCCTTAGCACATTCTCACAGGAAGCTCTAAATGCACATAGATTTTGTGGTTTAGACCTCAGAGCTTCCTGCTGAAGCTTGACAAGGGTTAGCAAGTCTAAGAAGCTCGGAGAAGGCGGGCGGATGGACCACAAACATGGCACCCACATTTCAAAGCAGGTGTGTACTCACAATCTATTGTCTTATAACCTTAACTGAAAACTGTTTTTTCCCCCACTCCCCCTGAAGTACAATGAGCATGGCGGCTAAGCAGGCAGGGATTCTGACCTTTTCGCAGTGGTCTGTTAACACACTGAGGAGTTGAATCAACTGAGCTGTATCTTCTCCTGCCCTTGTGTACTGTCTGACAGGTGCCTGGCACCTCCACTATTAATGGACCCCCCTCTTCTCAAGGATGACACCACAGATCTTTGTGACCGTGTCTGCAGTCACAGAAGCAAGAACCTGATGATTATGTTTTTGGTGACTTTCACTGATGTTTTTCATAGAAATGTCACTCATCATAGAAACTGGCAAATAAGAAATGGGGCCAAGTTTGCAGCTGAGACCTGGGGAGCAGATTCTGGTGTCTTGGTGGGGATTAAGATGGCTTGGGTGAATTGGGGTCACCAAATTTGCTGCTGCTGTAACCCTAAGAAGCCTGTTTCTCGTTCCGCTAAGCTCCTTTCTACAATGAGTAGACAACAGGGTGAAGTTAAAGCCTTTATTCACTTCTGTTCACCAGAGGGTGGGCCAGTGTCCACCAGACATATAAGAAACCCAAGAGTGGTGGGCTATGCCCACCAGGTGGGCTGTGCCAAGAGACACGGGAATAGAGACTACCAGATGCTCACATCTGGGCTTGACCTCAGTGAGAAGCAAGGATCTCACCAGGACTTGCGCTCCATCACCCTCGTCCAAGGAATGAACTTGCACTGCTGTCCCTTTTTGGTGCAAGGGAGGTTTACGAAGAGACGCTCCAGATGTTAGATCACGTGGCTGAGTTAGCTGTGCAAATGTGGCTGGCTGTGGCCCGTGAGCTGGGGAGGTAATGTACTCGCAGAGCACGCTACCTGACAGAGGTGCAGGTGTGCACACCTGGGGTGGAGGCATCCCACAGAGCCTGCTGTGGGAACGCAGTTTCCATCACTTTCAATTAGAGGGAAGGGACAGCCTCGTCAGGAGCAGATTTAGAAGTTGTCTGCAGCTCCGTGGGGAGGTTTCGGGCAAACCCGAGGTCTGGGCAGGGGAGGGCCTTTCTGCTGGGGACCTTGAGCACCCGGGTGAGGCAGGGGCCTCTTCTGCTGCTGGTGCTGGCCTCGGGGGCCAGGAGGTGGGGGGCGGAGACCCGCCGCCTGGGAACGACGAGCCGGCGGAGGAGGTTGCAGCAAAGCAGGATTTGGAGATGCTGAGCCTGGAATCTGGTGGGGCATCGGGCCCCCATCCTTGGCAGTTACTCTGGGCTCTCTTCTCTCCTCCTCTTCTACAAAAATAGAACCTTTGAAGAGTTCAACTTGGTAAGATAAGATCAATGCAACTATTTATTGGGGTACCTCCCACCTGCCAGGCTAGCTGCTGGGGGTGAGAAAGAGGAAGCAGAGGCCACCTCGATTCTCTGAAGGTTTCAGGCCTTATGGGGGAGACAGAAATGATCACCAGAGCAAAGGACAGCCTGGGCTTCAGAGAACTCAGGCAGCCAGAGGACCCTGAGCCTGGGCTGCCCCCCCACACCATGGGTGCCCACCCCTGGGCCGCCCCCCCACACCATAAGGCCCACCCTTGCTTTCCTAGCAACCAAGCCCTGGCAGTGAACATGGTGTAATGGGCTCTGGGTAGCCACAGAAGCCTGAGTAACTTCTCCCCCAAGACAGCTTTCTCTGTTAGATCCTCCTCACACCCTATTCTGCTGAAATCCTCCTGTCACCCCCGGGATTGTGTGGCTGTAGTGTGAAGACAGGTGCTCGATACACAGTGGAGTCGGTTTTTAACATTGCTGTTTGAAGATCACACAGGAAATCTATGAGATGCTCAGCTGCTATAGACTGGAGGCCCTGCGGGGCCCTTGGCCTCCTTGGGCTATGGTTCGAAACAGCAGTCCCTGAGCCCAAGGCCGCCTGCACCTGCCCTGAGGAGCTGGGCGCGGGCGGGTCCTGGTAACTGAGCGACCCCTCTGTGCACCTGAAGGAGCAGAGTTCGGCTTCTCTGCCCCTCAGCCTGTGACTGTTCAAAGTCTGACTACTAGAAATCCAGGCCTCAGGCAGCCATGAGTGTGCAGACTCCAAGTCAGACGACAGGGCTTTGGCAAGTGAGAGGCGGCGCTCAAAAGCACACAAGGAGCAGAGCACAGAGAGGGAACACCCTCTGCCCCATCTCTGGGGGGCGCCCTAAGGTCATGCCCAGGAGGACCCTGGAGGACTTTGACCTGGCTCGATTCCCAGCCAGGGGACAGTGGGAGTCCCGTGTGCTCCCCCGTGTAGCAAGCCGGGGCAGGCCGCCTGTTTGCAGGACTGTTACGCCATGTTTTGTTCACTTGCTCTGCAAACATTTCTTCTCCATCCTCTAGGGGAAGGTGCCATGGCCGAGGCTCAGACACATCAGGAGCCTAACATCGAGTGAGTGAGACAAACCAGGACTGCAAATCACAGTGTCAGTCCTGCTAAGAGTCCCAGTACCCCCAGAACGGCGCAGGCCCCGTGAGCTCTAGGAGGAGGAGTAGGATGTGGCCAGGGGCTGAGGCCTGCCCGGACGTGGGGGCCTTGGCGTGTGGTGCAGCCTCCGGTCAGAGCAGGCGCCGCCCCTGCACGCTTACGCCCACAGCCTCAGCCACTGCAGAACACGCCCCCCAGGCCCGGTGTCAGCCCCTTGTCTGTCTCCAAGGCCAGGACACAAAGTGGAAGCAGAGCCCAGGCCTCGGGGTGTGCAAGGCCAGGAGTGACCCGAGGGTGCGGCTCTCCTTCAACTTAGCACCCTGCCTCCTGCTTATCTCACCCTCGTCCTCACTCAGCCTGTGACCACAGGCCTTGGCGCCAAGTGGACTTAAATTTCCTCATGTCTAAGGCTCCTAGGATGACGCAAATGGTTGCGCAAGGGAATGAGTGAATATGAAGCAGAGAGATTCGAATCTGGTTCAAGCAACCGCTTTGTCAAGGTGAACTAGTCATGTGGGTCATTCCAGCAGGGTGTAAGCAGGGGTGCTAGTGCTGGGGCCTTTGGCCATTGGGTGACAGAGAAAGGGCTTTGGCAGAGGGAGGGGGACCGAGAACAGGCTGCTCAGGCATGGGGTGAGGAAGCCACATCTGCCTACAGGACTCGGCAAGCAGTTCTGTTGAGTGGGGCGGCGTGTGGGCGAGGCAGAAGTGAAAGCAGGGGCTGTGTGGGGTGCAGGGCCGCGTGGCCTGAGGAAGACCCCAGGAAAAAGTACAGTGTAAAGGAAACGAATCTGAAGGTGGCCCAGGCCGCCACTGCCGCGGTGGTTCAGCCCAAGTCCCTGTTTGGGTGCCGGGGACGGCTGGCACAGATGTGGGCTCGCTCTCGGGAGAGATGCAGAGTGAGGGGAGCCAGTCCTGCTGAGAATGTGACACTGGACAGACCCCAAGGAGCCTGCCTGCCTGGCTCCCTGTCCTCTGATGGCTGGACAGCCTTGCTGGACCCCCGTCCCAGTGGCCGTGGAGCGAGTAGTGGGTCAGTCTCTGCACACACTCCTGGGACAGCCTGCATGCCCCAGGCGACGAGCAGAACCTTTGCACTTTGGATGGGTCCTCATCAGGCCTGATTGAAGGAAGAAACACTCCCAGCCCTCACACAGCCCCCCTGAACAGCAAGCTGGGAAGGTGGTTTCAACTCAGGGGTCTAAACAAGTGTGTTGCTGTGAGTCCCTGCACCCTGAACCTTCACCTGTGCTCCTGTTTGCTTGGCCCCGGCACACCTTGGCCACCTTCTCTGGAGGCACCTTAGAAACGGGGTTTGGGCGCCTCTTCCTACCCATGTAGGGGTGCACGGCTCATTCAGAATATGTCTACACAGCCTGACCTTCGTCATCACAGGTGGTGGGTTCCAACGAGGCAACCTGGATTCAGCTTCTCAAGCCCCCACAGCATCACCACTAAAAATTTGTTTTTCAAAAAGCATGCTAACCACAAAATGGAACAAACTGTAACCACCGGTTACACCCCAGCATTCGGAAACTACCAGGCTCCACGATTCTCTTTCCAGACCAAGTCTCCTCCGTCCCAAGTTGTTTCAGTGGGAACTTTGTCCCCGGCTGCCGTGGAACTAGGAGGGTCTGGGGGGTGGGGGGGTGGGGTGTCTTACCATCTCTCCTACTGTTTCGTTTTCTCCTCTTGCTGATGTAGATTATGACCAACACCACAAAGACCAGCAAGAGGATGCCTCCCCCGCAGATGCCGATGATGAGATAAATGTCCACACGTTTCACTGTAAGAAAAGCAGAAATGAGCTGGAAAGGGTCCTGGCCCAGCGCCTGCGAGTTTGCTCTGGTGGGGTTCCTGCCTCCTGCGTTGAGCTCTAAGGAGCTAAAGGAAACTTTCAGCCTCATAAAGGCCAGGCTCGTGGGAGGTGATGAATTGTGTCAGGCCCTGCGAGGGCACCTGCTGCTTCATGGGCCAAGGCCCTGCCCCCGGCCTCCACCGAGGAGAACATCACAGAAGCCTACATCTGAGAAGTTTAGATACAATCTAGTGCAGAGAAGGGGGTTGAGTTGCCCAAGGCCCCAGTGTCTGTTCCAGAGTATTTCCCTCTATCAGCCTCTGTCTCCCTGTTTCTGCACTGTCTGTCCAGTTCCCTCCAATCAGGACTTTTCTTTCTTACCCTTTTAGATTCCAAAGACTCAGGAAAAACATTTCACTTGTCCAGTCCAGACCCCTGCCCTCAGAGTCGTGCCCCCTCCAGGGTTTTCTGCAACGTGTGATACCAGCTCAGACACGTGCGTGAGCCTCAGAGGAGAACTTGACCTTCAGCAGCCAGCCCCCCAGTCACTGTCACACAATGAGACAACAATGACTCAGCATTAAGGGAGATGGATTCTAGTCTTGGCTTTTCTGTGCAGCAGCTGTGTGACCTTTAGCAAGTTACTCCACCTCTCTGAGCCTGTTCGTTTCTTTGCAAGAGATAATGGAACACACACCACAGGGTGGCAGTTGGAAGTCGAGCCATTGATGGAGGTGAAGGTGCTTTGTCAAATGTAAAATGACACTCAAAGGCGAGGTCTTGGTCTTCAAGAGCTCTCTGCACTGGTGTTTCTGGGTGCTATTTCCTGGCAAATGTGCGTCTATCTGCCCTTTATGAGTTAACAGCAAGTGGGGCAAGGGTCAGGGAGCTTGGCCTTCTGGAAGCTGAGCCGAGCCCAGCATGGCGTCACCAGGTCACCCTTCTCCAGCCAAACACTCCTTTCTGGTTGAATGTGGGCTGGACATATTGAGTTGCTGCTAATGAGTAGGATATAGCGGGGGTGATGGGATGGCACCTCTGAGATTAAGTCACAAACAGACATGGCTTTTGTCTTGGACACTCGTGTTTGCTCTCCCTGGGCTGTCTCCAAGGGGGGCTAGCTGCCATCTTGTGAGGGAGCCCAATGTCCCCTGGGTGGGCTTGGCTGTGCATCTCCCCCATGGAGCCTGGATGTGGTCACCAAGGGTGCAGCCCCTGCCAGCGTCCTTCCTGCAGCTTCATGAAAGATACGGAGCCAGAACCACTAAGTCACCCTCAGAGTTGCAGTTCACAGAAACTCTGAAACAGCAAGTCCTTGTGGTTTTAAATCACCTCAATGTGAGGTAATTTGTCCTGATAACTAATTCAAGTGCTATAAAATCCTCACTTATAGGCCTCCCTGGTGGCGCAAGGGGTTGAGATGCAGCACTATGAAGCTGTCCGCAGCCACTGCAGCATGAGTTTGATCCCCAGCTAGGGAGCTGACCCACGTGGTGTGCAGCAGACCTCTCCTGTCTTGCCTGCTGCTCCCCTCAGCAGTGTATTTCAGTAGATCCACCTGTTCTGCTCCCCACTCTGTCTCTGGTGAATCCTCTCACCTACCACATCTCTGGCCTGCACCACAGCTCTTGTATGCATAAATAAATCTTTAAAAAAATAAAATAAAATAAAACCCTCATTTATGACCACATCAGCCCAGGGATGCTTCCTGGGGTCACTGGCCAGCCACTAGTCTCTGTACAAACTCAAGGTCTCTAGGCAAACAGCAACTTTTTGTGCTTAGTTAGCCTTCAGCGGGGCTGGAAATAAAATCAGAGTATCAGACACATAGACTCTCAGGATTAGGAGGCTGAAGTCCAGAAAGAGGAAGGAACCTTGTCAAGGTCAAACTGCTAAGTCTGGACAAACTCGAAGCCCAGGCCCCTGGCTTCCAGCCCAGAGCTTAAGCACAACACTTGGCTGCCTCTTGAAAATTGCACCCGGGGCCGTGACAAGCTGGAACAGCAGGGAAGAGCTTACACTTTGGAGTCTCAGGACTGTCTGGTGCTGGATCGATGCTTCCTGTCCACTTCGAAGCAAGGGAACGGCCCCCATTATGGCCGGGGCCCCTCCCCCGGACCCCGAGATCTTCCTCACCCCAGGCCCTGCACTGCCAAGCTTTCTATGACCGTTTCTGTCTTTGCCTTTGATAGGAGAGGCTGGCCACCCTCCTCCAGAAAGCCGTCTGTTTTGCCTCCCTTCTCCACCATGAGCACAGCCATGGTCACTGGCTCACCGAGGACCTCGGCCAAGTCAGTTTGTCTCCCTGGGAAATGGGTGTTTGTCTGAGATAACCTTGACAGCAACTTCCACTTCTTCAGTCTGGCAAGTCTTTCTCCCAGAGATCATTTTTTTAATTGCCTGAGTTTATGCTGTGCTCACGGGAAGACCCCCAAGGTGAGTGAGCACAGATGCCCCCTCCCTGTGCTCCAGGCTTCCCTTGCAGGAGTCCGGGAGGAGCAGATGGGTTTCCGCTCTCATCCTGGGCAAGACAGCCTTCCAGCCCGGCCCCCGCACTCTGGTGTGGGCCTGGCAAGCTGTGCCCGTGAGGTGAACTTGGGATGTTTCTCCCCAGTGGGGCCACGCACCTGGGCAATCGCCTGTAACAATTTCCATTATACTGTCCTCTGAGCTGGCATTGTTGCTCGCTGTGCAGTTGAAGATGGTGGTCTCCTGGCTATGGTTCTTCCATTCGTACCCAATGCTCATGGTCCCTGTAGTACCATTTTTGACGTAGATTTCGTTCTTTTTCAGTGTTAACGCCGCGTGAGTTCCATTCACTAGATTACAGATCAGAGTTCTGTTCTCACAATGCCAGGTGATGTCAGGTTTTGAGACCGCCTCTGAAAAGAAAATGAAGATGTAATTCATAATTTCTGATTTAACAGACATACCTGTTTAAAGAGGGGGAATGAGCCTCCCTGGTGGCTCAAGGGGTTAAGTCTCAGCACTATGAACCTATCACCAATCACTGCAACTTGTTCAATCCCCAGCCAGGGAGATACCCACATGGCGCAGCAGACCTCTCCTGTCTCCCCGCTGCTCCCCTCAGCAGTGTATTTCAGTAGATCTGCCTGTTCTGTTCCCTGCTCTGTCTCTGGTGAATCTTCTCACCCCTCCCTTCCTCTACACCTCTGCCCTGTACCCCAGCTCTTGTATGCATAAATAAATAAATCTTTAAAAAAAAATAAAGAGGGGGAATTCGATGGCTGGGACCAGGGCCCCATTTCAAAGACCCCTAGTTATTTTCAAAAATCATTTTAATTTTATTTATATAGCACATTCAGAACAAATCTACTTCTAATAAAGTTCACAGATATATCAGTAAAAAAGTATATGAAATGTTTATGGGATTTTTTATACCTTAAAATGTTTTCATATATATGACGTCACTTAATCTTAACAGAAAGGCTGATGTTTTTCTTCCTGTTTTGTAGATGAAATGCCCAAGCCTCTGAGAGGTAAAACAGATAGTCTAGGGGTCCCCACTAATAAATGGCAGATCAGAAGAGGAGCCCCTTTCTGGAGTCCAAGTTCAGCAGCATGCAGACACGAGACGGTTACCATACCTGACGTGTCCCAGCCTCGGGACTTGAGGGGCATTGCTTCAAGAGCAGCTAGGAGTCTTACCTTGGAGGCATCATTACCTGTGTGACCTGGGCGCTTGGTCACAAGAGAATGCCCACCTTCCCCACCCATGGCCGGGTCCTGGAAAAGGGGAACAGGTGGGCTGCTTAAGCTCCAGAGGAGGGAGCACCAGCCTCTTCCTCTCTCAAAGCCACTGTGCTCAGTGGACCTCACTTGACAGAGGATGATAAAACACATGCCCAACCTGAGTGCCCATCAAAGATGATTGGAGAAAGATGTGCGATACACACACAAACACACACACACACTCACACATATACAGTGTGGGAATACTACTCAGCCCTGAAAAAGGTGAGATTCTGTTATTTTCAATAGCATGGATGGACCTAGAAGGTATTATGTTTAATGAAATAAGTCAGAGGGAGAAAAACAAATGCCATAAGATTTCACTCATGTATGGCATATAAAGAGATAAACAAATGAATTAAATAAAACATTTAGATTATGAGACCAAAGGAAAGGGAGAAGAGGTAAATAAGGTAAAAAGGGGACAATTGCATGGTGAAGGATAGAATTGGACTTTCCGTGGTGAATATAACGTAATATATACAGATATTGCTTTATGATGAGGGCTGGAATTTATTTAATGTTATATGTAATGTTACATCATAAAATATTACCAAAAAAATTTCCATTTTAGAAAAAAGAAAAAGAAAAACTTGCCCTTTCTGGCCACAGGGACGCCCTGGCCTAACACGCCCTGGGCAAGTGTTAGGTACTAATAATATAGGTGACATTTGCACTCATGACCATGAACTCCTCCCCCTTCCTGATATGATTATAGTCAAAGGCTGTGTCATAAGAGAAAAGGGCCTGCCCTTGGCAGCAGAAAGGCCGGGTCCAAACCCTAGCACTTCCACTTCCTAGCTGTACAACCTCCTGTTTCTTCTTTCTTTTACTCAAGTGGACAGAACATGCTGGAACACCAGAGTTCCTTGTGATCAGATGCAGCAGGAAGGACAGACATCACCTGAGCCAAGCAGGGTCAGTGAGGGTCACTGTCGAGGGGTCGGACCCAGGCATTTACCCATCTTTTCAAAATAGAAACACCTTCTTTTCTAACGCTGAATGTCCCATCATAAAATACACACAAGGGCCTTAAGATTAAAAATATCTTGCAGTTTCACTCCCCAGAAAGAAAAATTATTGGTGCTTTACAGTATATCAATACCAGGTGTTCTCTTTAAAATATTTTAGAACGTACAACCGGATTGTATGATTTTGGAGCTGGTCTTTTTTCGTTCCTGATCTGTTATAAAATGCTTTCTTTTATGAATCAATCAATACACACTTCCATCAGCTCTTTAAGTAAGTATTCTTCCCCGAAATAATAAATTAGACTCTGTTGGGGACTTTTCGCTCCTCTCCTGGATTTAGTTGTTTCACTCACAGTGTGGGCAGCCCCTGTCCTCACGCCTGTCCCCTCCACGAGCCCTCCCTAGGAGCAGCTGGACGGCGGGGGCGCCTCCCGAAGGCGAAAGCTCTTTGCTTCTGGTTGCTGGGATTAACTCCTCTGCTGACACCTGCTTTTAAGGGGTCTTCCACTGCCTTCTCAGCCAGAGGCAACAGCTCCCTTACTTAGGAGATGTGGGAAAAGGACTTGGCTCGGTTTTCTTGCTGAAGCCCGGTCCCCACACCTATCCCCAAGACATATTAACCGTGACATTCACCCTCCGAGCGGATGGAGCATTTGCCCAAGGCCAAGTGGGTAGCAATGGTGACCAGAACACAGATGGAGTTAAAATGCTGTATGACATTCACACACGCTCACACACACACTCACACATATGCTCACACACACACACCCCAAGTGTGGTGACTGTTATGCCACAGAGACATCGCTGCCTCTTGGCCAAAGAGTGTGAGCTGTATTTTGGGGACAGTGCTCTAAAATTAACGATTAGTGTCGATGGCACAACTCCATGAATGACTAAAAGCCACTGAATTGTACACTTTAAATGGGTGGATTTTATGGCAGGTGAATTATAATTCAAGAATGATATTTGGGGAAAAAATGGGGCCTCTTTGCTAAAACAAAACAAACAAACAAAAAAAAACCCACCATGGCTTTGGATCCTGACTTCACTCATGCAGAGGGAACACTTTGGGAAATTGTTTCGATTCCTGATAGATAATGAGGGATAGATTCCTGATAGATAATGAGGGATAGATTCCTGATAGATAATGAGGGATAGATTCCTGATAGATAAAAGAGCCACTGACTCTCTGGATTGCCAGGAATCTTACATGAGATCGCGTGAGCCAAGTGCCTGGCAGCTAGTTGCTGGCCATTGTCATCACTGTAACTCCAAAGGAGATGCAACCTGGGGCCATGTTGCACCCAGGACCCTGGTGACCCCACAGGCAAGACTGGGGAGGTCTGGGGTTCCCGGGCCCCCATCAGAACAGACCCCGCAGGCTCCATCCTCAGTCCCGCCCCATTCTGGAAGGTGCTCCCCATTCAGGGCCTCAGGATGAGGGTGTCACCATTCAGGGCCTCAGGAGGAGGGTGTCACTAGCAGGGAGCTGACACCTGGGGTGTTGGGGCAGGCTGCTGCCAGCCAACTGCTGAAGAGAGGTAGGGGGGCAACCCGGATCTGCAGGGAAGGTGACATTTCCTGTGTGAGCGCGGAAGCGTGTGTTTGCTTGCTGAGTCTCTGGCCCAGGCCCAGGCTGGGCTGCTGTGTTCCTCGCCAGGCCCAGTGACCTTCCCCTTCTCACTTCTGAGCACCCCAGGCTAGAGTCCTGTCAATTCAATCCCACTTTCTCTTCCCTCCTGGGGCACGCAGCCATCTTCCCTGCTCTTCACACGGGGCCCTTGGTGAACTCACCCTTCCCAGTTACAGGGGCTGTCGGCCATTAACTCCGGCTGCTCGGTGCAGTCACCCGGGGAGCCCTCACCCCTGCTGATCCCCGGGCCACGCTAAGATATTTGGATTCTGTTGGCCCCGGAAGAGACTTAGGCACCACTAAGTTTTAATAGCATCTCAGTTGATTCAACCAGGGCTAAGAATCACAACACAGCCTCCCCACCTGACTTGACTAGAGCAGGCTCCTGACCAGTTTTTTCGCCCCCATCTTCAATGTCCACCCCTGTCCTCCAGGACCTTGTGTGACACCAGACAAAGCCACACCTTGTATGTTTTCTACCCATATCTGCAAAAATTCTCTCCTACCTTCCATTACTCTGATGTGGAGAAACAAGGACTGTTCAACCTAAATTCATTATTCCCAGCACTTTCTGCCATTTTACTAATGACTCCTTCCAGCACCCTGGCTAGAAATTGTCTCCTTAGATAGGAGACCCCTTGTTCTCCAGCCAGTCTTCCCCCCCTGCCCCGTACCTAACTCACCCCCTCATCATTCCCCCTTGAATGAGCACCTCCTTTTTCCTCTGTCCTTCCCCTGACTAAAGCCACCTTAATCCAGCCTCCACCCCATACCCCTTTAGCCAGTGAAGAGAGAGTTTGGGGCAGACAGGCTTGAGGGGCTACCAAGGGTGTGTTTCTACGTGGGTGATTCAATCCCTCCCTTGGGATCACAGGAATTGCCAGTGAGCCAGGAGGGAAGCATTCACTGTGCTTGGGGGCTCCCCCAGGGCTGAAATCAGGGCCAGGAGCATTCCATAAATATTATTCCTCAGCTTGCTAAATGGCACCCCTGTTGAGATGGAGAAACTTAGGGAAAAAAGACTTACCTAAAACCTTCAACTCATAGCTTTTGCGATTCAGCTCTTCTCCCTTTGCATTAAATAGTTCAACTGAGTATTGACCACTATGGCTTCTCGCCAAACGTTTAATTTCCAGAGTTCCATCTTCAAACACTTTGTATGGTCCCTCTGTCTGGGGCTGCTTGATGCTTTTTTTGAATTGAGCAATCTTTATGTCATCTTTCTTCCAGAGAAAGTGGTCTACAGTGTCACTGTTTGGAAATTTAATTTCCAGGTGGAAGACACGATCCAGGGCACCCCACTTGACGTCGACGTCAGTCCCTGCACCTGCACCTGAAAAAGCAAGACAGTCACTGAGGTCTCGAGAGGCCCTGCCAAGGAAGGCTGTGACCATCTTGGCCCTCCCGCTCACTTCGGGTCTCCCAAGAAGTGTCCAAAGTTGACCGTGAGATCTTCACACCGACTTACCTTTGAGGGAGAAGCAGCAAATCAGAAGGAAGCTGGCTAAGATTTTGTAAGCAAGACTCATCTTTGGGGTTCGTTTCCTTGTGATTCTGAGCTCTTCTGGCAAAAGGAACTGAACTGAGACGGATAGGATCCACCCCCGGAGAGCTGAACCACGTGTCTCTCTTTTTTTTACAGTTACACACAGGCATACATGCACACACACACAGGCACACACACAGGCACACACACGCACAGGCACACACACGCACAGGCACACACACAGGCACACACACACATTGGCACACTCAAACCAAGCCTGCTGATGGGCTCTTTTCTGTGCAGGTATGTTTAAAAGTGTGTTTTCTTATCACATTTTACTATCATAACGGGTGGGTCTTAACCCCATTGAAGAAAAGAGGAACTGAGCGGCTAAATAAAGTCACTCAGGACCACCCTTGAGTGAATGAGGAACCAAATGCAACACACAGCCCATCTTCTCCCCACCCTGCAGGCTGCATCTCACAAGATCACCTAGAAATGCAGGTAAATGTTCCCTCGTGGGTAACAACATGCAAATATTTATCCTGTAGCTGCAAATATTGGAAAATGCCTTCCTGTGAAGTCATTATGCTCGTTCCCAAAAGGTGTTTTTAATGTTCTAAAATTGTTTTTGTTGTAAAAAAAGACAAATATAAATTGAGCCTCAGCTGTAAATGCTTGAAATCCCCAGATCTTATGTAACTTCCATCCTTCATCAGTCTATTGAAATTCAGAGTCAGGTGAATAGAAACTTGTTCCAAAACAAATAAACATGTGTGGAGGCAACGAAATCGTAGTAAACAACTAGAACAAATGATTCTAAAACGTTTAATATGGCGAATGCAAGAGATGGCTACGCAGAGGAACAGATAAGGAGAGACAGAGGCTTGAGGGAGGCAAGGAGAGAGAAACATGTGTACAGGATGAAAAACAGAACTATGTAGCCAGGCACACAAGACATCCCGTCTCAGGGAAGACACCAGTGGCAGACTCCCAAAGCAGAGTTCCAGTTTCATGGTTCTTTAGGATAGGCTGAGTAAAAATCTCTGAAATTGTGCTTATTTTCTGTTTCACCTTTAGTTCAAGAATGGATCTTTCTGCAAGTTTCCCAGATAATGAAGTTAAGTCAACGTGGTGGCTCTGAACTTCTGGGTTAAAAGAAGACTGAAGAGTGTATTTACCTCAGGATTGTGGGACAAATCCCTAATTCACACCATCTATAAAAACTAACCAGAGTTGGACTAAATTCTTCCCTGTTAACAAAACTATAATAATGTTAGAACCTAAATATAGGGGGATATTTTCATGTGTTGAGTAAGAAAGGCCTATAGACTAGATGTCCGATCCAAAGTCATTTTTTAAAAAGACGGGCTGATGAGCTAAATGAAAATGTAGTGTTTATGAATCAGCAAAGAAATGATGGACAAAATGAAAAGACATGACTGAAAATTGTTGTGATATTAGTGAAAATGTATTCAAATCCAAGCTATGCAAAGCATTTCTATCAATCAATGAGAAAAACTCAGTGTCTGAAATGGGCGAAGGCTATAAATGAGCAGTTGATGGAAGAAAGACTTGGTTGGAATACTAATATACAGACGAGAAGACATCTAATGTCACCAAAAATACAGCCATCTTCTGCCGCTCATGATGGGCTCATCATGATAAACCCGTGCTGAGCCCAAGACCTCCGAAGTGGAAGTGTGCTTAATAACCTGCCAGGAGCACAACTGAGCCCAGCCCACACAATCCACAAAGACTCGGTGGTCACCCCAGTGTGGGCTGGAGCTGATTTTCATAGCTGCTGCTCAAGCATCACCAGAGACTCAACCTCCAACCCAGGAAAAAGTCAAAATTCAAAATTCCATGTACTGTTGCATCGCCGTGTAAGGCTCACCCCGTGTGAGTCAAAACATCATTAGTCAAACACTTATCAGCTGGGAGCTGTCTGTGTCTCTGTCACAGCCGTAAGAGGCCACTTTTCACCATCTGGCTGGCAAAATCAGAAAAGACAATGTTATATGATGGACAAGAAGCTGGGGGAAATTGGCAACTCCATGCAGTATTGGAGAGAACGTTAATCCATGTGTCCTGGAAGGCAGAATTTGGCAATTTCCATCAAACTTTAAAATATATTTTTGGGGGGGACTGGTAATTTTAATTTGAGGAATCTATTCGACATCAATATTTGCAACGAGAGCTCTCCTCCTCAGGCTGCCCGCCCACGACTGCAGGCGCCACTCCTAACAAACTGTCCCTTTGCGGGCCGCTCTTTCTGCCCGTTTGTGTCTGTCTGGGCCAGTACTCTTGACTTCCTTTCCCTCTTTAAAATATACCTGCCCTTTAGGATATAAAAAAAAAAAAAAAACTTACATAAATGTGCAAAAAATCTGTTCAAGAATATTTGTTGTAGAAGTTTTTGTAATAAAAAATGCAAACAACTAAAATAACAGTATATTATATTATGAAATATTATATAACAATTAAAATAGAATAAAGTGGACCTAAGAGTGAGGACCTATTGTCTTAGACTATACAGTTACCAGTGGATGAGGAGAAAGGTCTGGAAGAATCCATGCTGAGCTGTTGCCAGGACACCCTTTCAGGACTTAGATTTCCAGGAAACTAAAAGGCAACTTTCACTTTTACATGATCAGCTCTGGGACATTAGAAATCCTGGGAATGGACACATTTTTGTAATGAAAAGCTTGAAAAGAATAAAGAACACTTAAGACATATTTTTTCAAAAGTAGGTGCAAGTCCCTGAGTGACCACCGGCTTCTTGCTTCCTCACAGGAGAGCAGACGCCTCTCTGGCCAGCTGCCCAAGGCCAGCCGCCCAAGGTCATGTCCAGAGGTTGTGGTGATGCCACCACAGACCTGTCTCAGCTTTTAAAGGAGGTCCCCCTCCCTTCCACAGCCTTGGTGGCTTTTCCTAAGTTCCCAGGGAGCAAGAAAGAACAATTTTCTGCTTTTTTATTTTTGGAGACATTAATTCCGCTCCTATAAAGTCTCATTCAATTCTGAGTGAGGAGCATGGTTTCAAGGGCAGGAACACAAAAAAGAAAGGAATGGATGGATGGATGTAAATTTTTAAACTTCGGTAAGTAAAAAGCCACAAAAACATTAAAAGGCAAAGCACTAAAGGGGGCAAGTTATTAGCAAGATGTATGATGAAGATTTGTATCCTTGAAGTCATATTTATCTCGTAAATGGAGGAAGAAAAGACAAACACGTTGCTACTAAAATGGTTCAAGGTCATAAAAAGGACAATTCACAAAGGAAGAAACACAATTGAACCATAAGCCTGGGAAAACAGAGCTGATTTAGAAATAACAGATAAAGAAATGTAAATTTTAACATAAGGCTCTGGTCATCTTTCATTTTAAAAATGAAAATTCTCATTGTTGATGAGGCTAAGGCTGATGTTCCACCAGCAGAAATTCAAAGAAGGGTGGAGTTTCTGGTGGACAACTTGCCGCTGTGATTCAGAAGAAAATCAAAGATATTCTGTGTGGATCTATCCAGTCCGCAGCCAGTGTTGCAGCAAAGGAGACAGTGCAGGATTTATACCAAGACCAGGTGTAAGATTCCACACTGCAGGAGTCTTTATAAGTCAGAATTAGAAATAATTTAAGTATCCAAGATGAGGAAATGGATTAAGCAAATCACGACATGAATAAACTGAAAATGGGGGGAAGATCATGTAAATAACATGACCACATTTTTTTGCTTCTTAGTAAGCGAGAGGGGCGTGCTTGGGGCGGGTGGTGGTCCCTCCGGGCCTGGATAAGGGCTCTTATTCCATCGCCTGCGGTGGTTGTTGCTGTTCTGGAATCTCTCAACTGGACTTGTATTGCTGCTCAATTGATTTCTTTTTAATTCTAAGTGGGCCTCCCGCTTAGACAGAAGCAGGGGTTCCGAGGGCGGTTCTGTCCCTGCTTCTTACGTGTGGTTTGGGGAAAATCCGGATGACTCAGTTTCTCCCCCACCGCATACCATCCTCCCTGCACCCTAAGGGTTGTCTCTCGATCTATCTTTAGTTGCTGACTCTTTCTGTCCAAACTGACGCTCCTGGGGCACCAGGAGAAACGGAAGGAAGAGTCAGCGCAGGAAGGAGAAGGTGTTGTTAGGGCTCTGGCTTTGGGGCCAACTCCCTGATGAGGAAATTCCCGACGTCCTGTGCCCACCTCCTCTCTGCAACAAGGTGAGGAGCCCCGAGAATCAGGCTGTGTTAACAGTGTGGCGCCCCGGCCCGGAGCCGGGGAATCAGAGCCAGGCCCTCAGCCAGGACGGCTGGACAGTGAGGCCGGGGCTGGGCAGGGAGTGGCCATGGGCCGGGGTAGAAGCCCACGCAGCCCCGCAGCAGACAGCAAGCCCCGCGCGGTGTCTGCACAGCTCAACAGAGAAGTGGACAAGCAATTGGTGGTTTCCACACAACTGAGCGTCTCGAACTGTTGGATTGGAGAACAGAAGCAATCCAGGGCGTCTCCCCTGCTCCCCCCAGCTCAGGTGAGGGTCCTGAGCAAGGGAGGTTCTGGGGTGCTCCTCCCACCCTGGGCAAAGCCAGCTGTCGAAAATAAAGCCCAGGCCCGGGGTGCCGCTCCCATCTTGGTGACACTTTCCCAGTGAGCCTGCAGGGTCCGCCCGGGCTGCAGCCCCTGCCCCATCTAAACTCAGGAGCTCCTCAAGCCACCTGGCCGCGCCCTCTGCCTCCACACTGGCACTGCCGCTTGTGCCCTCCTGGCACCCGCCCACGGCCCAGGTGAGAAACATGGCAAGGACCCGAGTGGCAGGTCAGACCGTCGGCTGAGCACGCCGGGCTGCGGGACGCCAGAGGCCCCTGTCTGCCAGGGCCGGCTGTGTCCACACGGGCGACTCTCAGCGGCCACAGGGGAATCAGCATCGGAGTCCACAGCCACCTTCACGGCCGGGCACAGGCCCAGCGACGGGGATTTCCGGTTGTGAGTCACACCCACACGTGGAAGGACAGGATCCCGCCGTCTGTCCCTATTGCGCAATCCCGTCACCTTTTCCCTTTTTTTAAGATTTTTTTTTTTTTTTTAGACTTTTTAATTGTCTTACATCACTGTTTGTTTTTGGACAACACTGGATCTCTCCCCTCAGGTGTGATCTCCACAAACCTCCCACCACCACGTCACCCAATATCGTCATGCAGAGGGATGTGAGCCTCGCAGACCCGGCCCCAATGCACACGCGTGCCCATCACAACATGGGCCTCAGTTTCCCCATTTGTGACAAGCACAGACACTTCCTTCTCAAGTGCGTTGTGAGACACAATGAGATGAGGTGCGTCCAGGGCCTCGGGCAGCCCCTCGCCCCCAAGTCAGCTCTCTGTCCCATCTGCCACCAGACAGGAGGGCCTAGGAGCATAAACAGGACAAGCTGGAGAGGCCCCACCTTCAGAAATAAGTCAGGGAAGCTTGAGTCTCGGGGCTTCTAATACTTTCCAGCAAAAGTCAGTTAATTTCAATCGACAGGAGCTAGGAAACTGTAAGTTTTGCTCTGCCTTTTATTTTCATAGCCTTCCTCCTCCTGTGCATTTCCCAGGGCTGCTCGGCTATCAGCCCAACAGGACTGTGAGTTTGGGACCCAAGAAACACTGATGTGGGGGGCACGGGAAAACTGGAGGCTTCTCAGTTCTCATCTTGGGCACACAAGTCCAGGGCACCAAGGCGGTAGTGCTGCGGCCGCCGGGTAGAGGAACCAGACCCAGGTCCTGGGCCAGGAGCACTGGACAGCGAGGCCATGGGCAGGGAGGGACTTCTCAGGGGCTGGACGTCCACGCACAGGAGCCGGTGCTCACGGTTGCCTCAACAGCTGAACAGAGACATGATCGAGGGCAGCAGGAAGGAATTCAGCTGGAAGGTCACTTCTAATCTGGCCCATCTGCGGGCTGTGTGAGCCCCAAGACCTGCTTCGAGGCCGCTCGCTCATATCTAAGATGGGGGGGCAATCCTTCTGCTGGCTCAACTTCATTTAAAGGCGGTCGTGAGGCCTGGAGGAGGTCACGGGTGAAATATCTACGCTCTACTCCAGAAAGTTCAGGCCCAAAATGGAGGGAGTGTCCAGAAAGTCCTCCAGGGTCTGGTTCAGTCACAGCCAGACCCCACGTGAGAGGAGAAGGCAATCTCTTGAGGGTGGGGAGAGCTGGGTGGGACAGACAAGATATCTCCAGGCACCTGCCGCAGCCTATGGGGCTCACTTCATTTCTGCAGGCTCCAAGCAGAGGCCTTGCCTGCTGCTGCCACCCTCTGGCCATAATCTGAACTGCACCCTTGCTAATTGTGCTCTTGGCCTCACCTGATAGAAATTGTCGGTATTTACATAGTGTTTTCCAGTTTGCATTTCCCCTCCTCAAAAATTATATCCTTTCAGGGTCTCCCTGGTGGCGCAGGCAGTTGAGCGCAGCCCTGTGAAGCTGGCCACAGCCTCTGCAGTGCCGGTTCGATCCCCGCAGGCCTCGGAGCAACCCACATGGCTCAATAGACCTCTCCTGTCTCGCCCGCTGCTCCCCTCAGCAGTGTATTTCTTCAGTCGGCCTGTTCTGTCCCCCGCCTGTTCTGTCTCTGGTGAATCCTCTCACCCTCCTGCGCATCTGGCCTGTACCCCAGCTCTTGTATAAATTTAAAAAAAAATTATATCCTTTCATCTACACGCTATCTCTGCAGCATAAGCATGGTTGTAGGTGAAGAAACCAAAGCCTGGAGAAGTTAAATCAATTTCTGTGGCGAGTTAGCCAGCACCTAGCCCGGATTCCCCGACCACACGCCCTGGGCTGTGTCAGTCCCATCATGGCCATGGTGATTGTCAGAATCTGAGCCTGGAGTTCTCCTACCCTCCTTCCCTGCCTGTCCCCTCCCCAAACTCCTGGCACCCTCTTTTTGTCTGCGGCTGCCCAGGGGCAAGGGGTGGTGGGCACAGAGATGATCAATGTGCAGGCGCCCCATCTACCGGGGGAGTCAGGCTAAGGAGGGAGGTCAAGAGGCACCTGGGGCACACAATTCCCTTGAGAAGCAACCCTCAGATTTGGGTGGAATCGATGGGACAGCAAAGGGGCTCCAGCTCACAAACCTAGGGCCAGAGCTGGCCCTTCAGGGACTAACTCGTGGAGACACATTCATAGTGAGGGCATAGGGAAGGTGAGTGAATTAATCAGGTTTTTACGCCACTGGCCTCTGTGGCCATCACCTGCGGCCTTGATGGTGCTGATGCAGAGGCGCTGGGGTGCGGGATACACGTGCAGATGGTGGCCACCTGGAGCGTGGTGTGAGCATGCATAAGTGTGCACACCTGAGCCTGGATGCTGGGGAGCTACGCAAGGAGGGCGTCACTCAGGTGGAGGCTATGAGAACGAGCAGGGCGACTGCAGGAGAGGTGAGGCCACGAGAGAACGCCAGGGAGAGCCCAGAGAAGGAGTCAATATTCCATGGGGGGCTGGGAGGCTCACTGCCTGCCTCCAGCCCCCTGCGCAGCCCACGCCTGCCTCCTTGCGTGCCATCCCCCTGCCTGGCTGCCTGTGCTGGTTCCCTGAGAAAGCACTAAAGCCTGAAACTCCACCGAGGGCTCCAGGACCCTCCTTATCCATCTGCCTGGGTAATAGTGAGCCTGCCCTGTGCCCACTGGCGCTACCCAAGGAAAGCCATTGCGGCAGAGGGCCCGGTGGGGTCAGAGCACAGATGCAGGAAGCCTGAGCCCCAGGGCAAGTGTGCTCTGGTTTGGCAGAGGAGAAGCTGGACAGGGGCTGGGGCGAGGGTGAGATCCAGGTCAGTCAGACTGTCTGAAGACGGCCCACAACCGTCTCCCGCGTCTCCCAGATGCCCATTGCCAGGCACGTATGCATGCGCTTCTCGAAATAATAGCGAAGCCAAGTCTTCGTGACCTAGAGTCATTTCTTTATTCGCTGGGTTGTTCTTGACCATCCACTTTTCTTGGCCAAGCCTCCTCTAGGCCCTGGGCCTAGACGCTGCCCACAACGAACTCGCCTGCTCCTGGGGACGCAGATAATAAACAAGATCAATAAGTCCATGGAAGTTAGTGAGAAGTCAGGATAAAAATGAGGCAGGAAGGGGGCGTGTCTGCTGGGGTCGGGAGCGTGGCCAAAGGCCCTTCTGAGGAAGGAGCGGAAGGGCCAGGGAGCCGGCGGGCAGAGGGAAGCATCCCAACAGCCTGTGCTCGGAGCAGAAGCAGCTCAGGCCAACTGCCGTGGAGCCTGGTTCTCCCGCAGAGTTCCAGCAGTGGGAGGAGGGATGTGCAGGCTTGACTGCACTGACTGTGCAGGCTTGACTGAGGTGTGGGAGGTGAGGCCGGCGGCCTGGGAGGCTCCTGCACTGGGCATACACAACTAACCACACAAATGTGGTGGCGTGAAACCGCCACCATGTCATTATGCTCCTAGAATCTCTGGGCTCAGCTCTTCCTGTCCAGACATGTCAGTCGCGTCCTCCCCCCTGAGGATCCAGTGGCTGAAGTGGACGCCATGGGAAGGGGCCTGCAGGAGGCACATCCACCACCGGATTTGTCTGGAAGGTGAGATGCTGCCCTGGGCAGCCTGGGCTGTCCTCTGCTGGGCCCCATGTGGCCGCTCCTCACGCTGTGGGGCGCCTTCTGAGAGAGGGTCCAGGGAGGGCCACCAGAGAGCCAGGGCCCCAAGAAAAGAGGTGCAGCAGTCCCACTGCTGTGACTAAGCCCCGGGAGACCCACAGCATTGATGCCTGAGGTCCTGACTAGGGAGGGAGCTGGACCTTACCTCGGTGCCAACTGGATCAAAGAATTGACAGCCTTTTAAAACAACACCACTGTGTGCCTGGGGCGGGCCAGAGGGCCTTACCCAAGTGTAGGGTAAATAAAAAGTATCAGGCTTTTCTGCCCTCCCGCCATTAGGATTGATGATGGAGCCTGCGGTCCTGAATGCATGCCTGATGGCGGGCACCTGGAGTGGGGTGCGAGCATGCGTAAGTGGGTACACCTGGGCTGAGAGACTGGGCTTATAAGGGCGGCCTCATGGCGACGCCAGAAGAGCAGAGAGCGGAGAAGCAGAGAGAATGTGAGAGAAGGCTGGAGAGCACAGACAGAGTGAAGACTTGCTGGGGGCTGGGAGGCCTGCCAGCCTCCCAGCCCCCCAGTACCCCTGCCTGCTGTGTACCTGGTAAAGCCTAATAAAAGCCTGCAAAAGCCACCAAGAGCTCCAGGACTTCTCACCCCATCTGCTTGGATCGTAGAGATCCCTCTCCACGTCCTCCTGCCATTACACCAAGCTGCTGTGATGCTGAGCACTGAAGAGGCCCTACTTCGAGGCACTGGGCCTCACAGTAGAGCTCGCCCCAGGTGAGTGCAGGGACACATTCGTCACGGCCTCCCAGACGTGAAACTGTCAGAGGTGGATGGATAAAGAAAAGTTGGTGTTTGCATGCATTGGAACAATGCTCTGTCTCAGAGGAGGCCCGCCTGCTGTTTTCAACAACAGGTGAATGTGGTGGACATTGTGCTGGATCACAGCAGGAGGAGTTTGGCATCATCCGCTCCCAGGGACATCAGCTGGTCAGGCTCACGGGAGCAGATATGTGGTATGTCATCAGGGGCTGGGGCAGGGGAGATGGAGGCTGCCGATGGGCATGAAGTTTCAGTTATGCCAGATGAATAAGTTCTGGGACCTGCTGGAAAGCAATGCCTCCAGTGACCCCCTGGGAGGTGTTCTTTCGCCCCCAGATTTATCAACATATAACAGGCATATGTCATACGTATTATGACATATAATATTTTTTAAAGATTTATTTTTATTTATGCATATAAGAACTGGGGTGTAGACCAGAGGCACGGGGGGTGAGAGGGTTCACCAGAGACAGAGTGGGGAGCAGAACAGGTGGATCTACTGAAATACACTGCTGAGGGGAGCAGCAGGGTGACAGGGGAGGTCTGCTGCGCCATGTGGGTAGCTCCTTGGTCAAGGATTGGACTCATGCCACAATGGCTGGCAATAACTTGATTTCACACATATGTGAGATCACACAGTGACTACATTTTTCTCTCTGATTTATTTCACTCTCTGGTTTGATTTCACTTGAGGCCCATCCATGTTCTTCCTCTCTGTGCTTAAATGACATTCCATTGTTTACAGATGCCAAATTTTCTTTATCCAGCGTCCACTGCTGGGCACACAGGTATTTCTCTGGCTCAGCCATTGTGGATGACGCTGTGATAAACACAAGTGTGCAGGATGGCTGTGATGGTGACCTCTTTTCCTTTGAGTGCTGACCCAGAGGTGGGATTGCAGGACCCTGTGGTGGTTCTGTTTATAACTTTCGAGCACCTCCCTACTATTTTCAGTAATGACCAGATCATCATGTTTTTTTTATTAAATTTTTTTTAATAGAGGCATGTTTTATTTATTTATTTGTTTGTTTGGTTTATACATGCACTGGGTACAGTCAGAAGCGCGGGAGGGTGAGAGAATTCACCAGAGCCAGAGCGGGGAGCAGAGCAGGCAGAAGGACCGAAGTACACTGCTGAGGGGAGCAGCGGGCGGCAGGAGAGGTCTGCGCGCCATGTGGGACCCTCCTCTGGTGGCCAGGGAGCAGCCGGGGATCAAACCGGCGCCGCAGAGGCCGTGGGCAGCTTCGCAACCCAGCGCTCAACCGCTGCGCCACCAGGGAGGCCCCAGATCATCATGTTAAGTGTTCATATGACATAACAAACAAAGGGATACAGAAAACTCCAGAAGGTGTTGTTTGGTGGCCACAGTGTCGGGGCCTTTTGTCCAAACTCATGTCCAAACTCATCAAATTGCCTACATTAAAGAGGTGCTGTTCTTCGTACAAGGATGCTACATCTGAAAAAGCTGTTTTGAAAACAACACAAAAGAACTCTCCAGAAGTTTCCTGGAAAGGGGGCTGCATCCAAAGCCTCCTTTCCTGGTGACCTGTGTCTTGTAAACATATAACTAACCCCCCTCGTGCTCCACGGGAGATGGGGTGGTCGGTGCCAAACCAGTGCCAAGTACGTATTAATAAACCGTGAACCGAGCTGGCAGCTTTGCAGTTTTCTGTAGCCTTTTGCAGCCTGGAAAACATTTTCCGATTAGAAGTCCCTGCTGTTTTATCTATTACACGTGAAACTGAATACGTCTCCGCATGCCCACTGGGGGCTGGTAACATCAGAGTGTGCAGCGAGGGGGAAGGAATTAAAAAGGGAGCTAATGTGGTCCATGGGGAATGGCTGGGAAGGAAAACCCACTCCAGAAGAGCGGGGTACAGAAGGGAGGGCTCTTTGTCAAGCGTTATCACCACCTCTCAGCGCAGGGGTCTCGTCTGCTCCGTCTGTTGTCGGCACCCCAACATGGGAGAGGCAGCTGCAAAGAATGTCAACCATGAGCTGACTTGTGGGGGGAGATTTTCTCTCACCAGGCAGATTTGATTTCCTCTGAGTCATATGCTTGCTTTTCTCTTTCCCAAAGAGCCCACAATCTCATGCGGGGAAAATTCAGAGTTTTATTGGCTTTCAGAGAAGAGGGAATTGGAAATGTTAGATAAATAGAGACCACATGGGCCAGCATTTCATAACAGCCCCAGAGCTGTGGATGAATGCCGGCCTAGGAAGCAGCAGGTTCGCAAACAGAAATGAGTAACTGAGAAAAACCCGATGGGAAAATTGCTGTGGGCTGGGAAGCAGGAAATGTGACCTCTCATCCCCCCCTCTCTTGCATAACTGCCAGACCTGCATTGTTCTTGTGCTATCATGGACGTGGGGGTAGGGCAAGATTTGTCCTGCTTATCTGGCAAATCCAATGTGAGTCTAAAGGTCACTGTATATGGCAGTGGCTGGGGACTCGGAAGGGACAGTCATGAGTCAGACATTGTTACTATGTGAGACTGATCGACTATCTGACTAAAGCTGATGGAGTCAATTTCTCCATTTTTAAAGCAAATATTAATTGGACATTGTACTATATACATCAACAGGTGGCGTGAAGCCCATCAAAGACGGCTTACTCAAAATAGGGAAGTGATTAGCTAATTCATTCATTCATCCTTTCATTCACTCATTCATTCTTTCTGTCTGTAAGTCGAAACCCTTCATTGCATACCTGTCATGTGCTTGTTGTTATTCCAAGACCTGGCTATATAGTAGCAAACAAAATAGCATCAGTTTCTCATAGGAGATATATACCTATACATGCTAATGGGGAGATGCAGATAATACACAATAGCCCCGTAAATGTATGATTTCTCAGGGAGTGGTGTGTGCTATTAAGAAAAATAAAGCAGGGGCCGCCCCTGGTGGTGCAGGCAGTTGAGCGCAGTGCTGTGAAGCTGTCGGCAGCCTCTGCAACGCATGTTTGATCCCGGCCGGCCGGCCGGCGAGAATCCCACATGGCACTGCAGACCTCTCCTGTCACACCCGCTGCTCCCCTCAGCAGTGTATTTCAGTCAGTCTGCCTGTTCTGCTCCCCGCTCTGTCTCTGGTGAATCCTCTCACCCTCCCATGCATCTGGCCTGTACCCTGGATCTTGTATGCATAAATAAATAAATCTAAAATAAATAAGGCAAGGGGAGGGGAGGCAGAGTGACAGGTAGGTGTGATCAGGGAAGGCTTAACTGCACAGGTAAGGGGGAACAGGTGCTCCAGGAAAGAGGGCACAAGCCATGCAGCTACCTGGTGGAAGAGCCTTCCTGGGAGAGGGAACAGCAGCTGCACGGGTCTGAGCTGGGAATTAAAAGCCAGTGAGAGGATCAGAGGGGAACAGGCAGGTCCGGGAGGGACTACAGGTGGCAGCAAGGATTTGGAGTTGAGTGGAGAGCCTCCAGAAGGTTCTGAACAGCAAAGCTGCATTCTTACTCATGCTCTTATAAGGATCCTTTGGAGACTGGAGAATGGCATGGAAGGGCAAGAGTAAAGGCAGGAGACCAGTATGAAAGGAACGGCAGTGGTCTCGCCTGGAGGACTAGGAAGATCACTGCAACATTCCAAGGGCCTGGATTGTGGCTCTGTCTGCAAGGCCGTGCAGGCGGAACTTCGTGATGGAAAGAATGTGAGGTGTGGTTATATGACAAAGGTGTAAGTGTGGGTCAGAAAGGGACAGTCGTGAGTCAGACATGGGTCACAGCTGGGTCCATGAACTCAAATAAAGTCAGATCTCTCTCTGCACCTCTCTCTGTCTTCCTCTGTCTCGGCTCTGCTTTCTTCTGTATTGGCTGCATCACCAGGTGGGCTCTTCCATGTGGCCTCAAAGGTGGGCACCATCACCCATGACCTACTTTGGGAAATTCTTTCAGAAGAGTGTTAACTGGAAGTAAGGTGTCAACAATAGTTAGACCAAAGTTTATTGGTAGTTACAGTGAGGATTTGAACCCATGAAGCAGCCCAACAGATTTCGCTCTGTGAGAGCTGTTCCAATAAACACAAGTTTGAGTTAGGTTTGTATCAGTAGGAACAGTGAGTCATTGACATGAAGAATGTAATTATTCTTGGCAGGAGGGGCGTCTAGTTCTAAATTGTCCTGACTTAAAGATAGGCTGATGCTAGAGGAAGGCAAGGCAGAATTAAATCCCGTCCTTTTTAAATATGCCCTGCAGAGAAGCAAAGTCTGGGTCTCTATTGTTAAAATTTTTTATTTGGCTCTTTGGTCATCAGTAGGTGTGAAAAGACCAATTTTTCCCTCCAGGCAGCAGATTCCTGCATAAGCTACAGAGTAGAGCCTGTTCAAGAAAGTCAACAAAGATGGCTTTTCTCTCTTCCCTACAAGACAGGAGAGGACAGAGTGCAAGAAAATTTTATGACATGTTCACAAGAGCAAGGAAGACTTTCATCTCAAAGGTCTTCATCAATGTCCGCTCCAGCCTAATCAGCTTGAATGGGGTCACACACTCACCCCTGAACTGAGGACCACAGCCAGGAACAGAATCATGTTGACTGGGTGAAACCTGAGTCTTGTGCTCCATTCCTAGAATGATGGTTCCCTCAGCTTCCCTCCAGCCCTAGGGAGATGTAGATAACAGAAATCCAAGAGTGGTTATTGAGAGAGGAGGCTGGGAACGGGTTGGCAACTGCAATCCAAAAAAGTCTAACAAGGGCGTCGTGTGACGGGAAAGGGGTGTGCATCGAAGGCACAAAGGGGTGAACTATAGCCTGCAGAGGCTGGGAGAGAAGGGAGGCCAGAGATAGTTCTAGAATAATGTAGGCATCGGCGTTACTAGAAACAGGAACCATGGGAGCCAACGTATGTTTAGGTTGCAAAGAAGTGTGATGACAATGAGTTAGGTTTGGGACAAGAGAGAGAGAGCGGCCACAAGCCACAGCAGAGGAAATAGATGTTAAAGGAGAAGAATAAGCCAAATGCACAGGGAGCCAGTGGTCGGCCCCTTTCACATGGGGGTTGCCCTGTAACACCCACAATGGTGGTGTCTGCAGCTCAGAATGGAGGAACAGACAACAGTCAGAGAGACACTGAGATCTGCTCTCAACAGCCCAGGAGGGGAGCGTCACTGACACTGGTAATGAGCACTTAATTACCCGTGACCACTGACCCCAGAAGGTATAGGCATCTATTTAGTTGTTAGCTTCAGCACAGGAGTAGCCCGTCTGACAGCCTCCCTCTGCTCTTGCCCCAGGCACAGCCTTCTGTTCTAGCAGTGAAACAGCCCCGGGAAGAAACACCTGCAGTGGAGAGCGGGAGAAGCAAAGGGGGGGGGGGGGCACTCATAATTGAAGGCCAGTGCAGCCCTTCTTCAGCAGGAGAAGCGAACGGCTCTCAGTGTCAGTTCCCCGAAGACTGGAGAGAGAGCTGCAGAGGAAGAAATGCACTCCTGCCTTAGAGAAGAAAGGGAGAGATTTAAACAAGAATATGCTGCATCCGTTAAAGCTTCCTGGGAACAGAGAAGAATGGCAAAAAAATCAGAATTAGATCCCAGCAGCCAAAGCAATTAGGGAGAATAAGATGTGCTTTTACAAATATCAGGGGGAAGGAGATTATGGAGAGGAAATAAGACTTAATAAATGCAGAGGACCATGAAATTAATGATGACCACAAATGACTGAAATACCCAATTCATTCTTTGTTAGCCTTTAACTAGGAAAACAAAGAAAAGAAATTGAGCAATTAAAAGTAAGGACAACTTGAGAAAAGAGGGAAGGAGATGCCGGCAGAGAGGAGGTGTCTTCCTGTTATAGAGCAGCCCCGATATTGAACGGGTTCCTGGCTGTGGGTCCTCACCCGCGCGCTTTAAAGAGACTTATGAATACTCTACTACAGACACACACAAAAGGGTTAATAAAAGGTTTATTTACAAGAGAAAAAGAAAATAAGGAAAAGGTACAACTCAGGGAGAAAATAGGGAAATAAAGTCTTTAATGCGTCCTACCCGATCCGACGACCTGGAAACCCAAAGTCACTCTGCGAGCTGGCGGAGAGCCAAAATGGGGGAACCCCTCCAAAGCCCACGTGTCTGCCTTTTATATCCACCTGGCTGCTTCACCCCACCCTCAGGTCCCAGCCACCTTCCCTTTGGTGGTGATGGGATTTGGAGTTCCCAGTGTCTTTGGCTTTGGCCTGGGGTGGGGGTGGAGTCCACAAAGCCTGTATGGAATTAGCTTTGGGACATCCTTTTCCCCCTAACAATTCCCCCCTTTCACTTTTTGCCACCATTTCCATGGTGATGAAGATCGAATATATGGAGGTTGGGATGTAATCTCAGATGAACATTTTGTCAGGTTCCAGTGTGAAAGAAAACCAGTCTCTCCAGGTATTTGTCCATTGTGGAAAGCAAAAGTCCTCCACTCCAGGAAAAATAGTTCATCAGTTTAAGCCAAAAAAAAATCTGGAGGCATTAGCCAAAACAAGACAGCAGATATGTAAAAATTACAGGAAAAAAAAAATGGTTCAACTGATGTAAAAACATAAATTTTCTCAACCTTGATCCCAAACTTTTAACAGCAAAGCAAAAGTTTGCAAACTAAATCTTTTAAACCATTTTTCCTATTTTTGCATAAAATCACAGGGCAGAAATAACTAACAGCAATTTTTAGCTGGCTTTGTTGAAATATTCCATACAGGATCAGAGCGAACCGGTGGCATCCGGTCGATGTAGGCTTCAGGTATAAAGTTGGTCTCATCAGACTCCACCTGGGCTTTCCTCTTCTCGAGGGTACCAGGGCATTTTTGTTGGCCGGGTAGTCCAGTCCTGCCAATGGAGGCAAGCTTCCTCACCTTCTTTGGAGATCTCTGGAACCCTACAAACAAGGCAAACAGGTTCTCCTCTTCTTGGTTCAGCTCTTTTTCAACTTTTTGGAAGAACTCCACACAAAGCCACACAATCAAACTCACGTCCAATTTTTGTTAAAACAGACCAAATCCCTATGGAAGTTATGCAAAAACAGACTCTAAGATAAGTAGCAGAAATTACTACCACTATTTGTATGCCATGTTGGTATCAAGGGGAGAGAAAATGTGACAAGTTAGCTTTGCTGGAAAAAAAAATTGCAACCTTGCTGCAGATCCTGGTTACTCAAAACAAAACAAAACAAAACAAAACAAAACAAAAACTTTGTGGATTCAGGACAGAATGCATAAAAAATTACCAGTATTATGTCAAAGAAACCTTAGTAAATGTCAGGTGTATTTCCAGGTCTATTCAGTCCTTTGTAGGAAAGTTTTTTTTCTCAAACAGTTCCATCAATAGGAATCTGTTGAGACCTTTTCTCCCTATATTTCCAGAAACAATTTCTGTAGATGTGAAACAATTGAATTATACAATATTACAAGGTGACAATCACCATTGACAATTTACATACATACCAGATACTGAGAGGTTTTTTCATACACATTTTAGAAAACTACTGTTAACATTTTGTACATACCAAAGTTTTACCATTTTCCCAAGTGACAATGCTTCCCTTCCAGTTTTACTTCATTAGGTAAAAGCCAAATAGAACAAATTCATGTAATGCCTTCCCAGGAGGAAAGGGAGAAACTTCGTGGAGTGTCTCAGGAGCTCTACTGAGGTTCCACAAAATTTCCTTGCATCAGTCAAATGACAGGCTACCAAATTTGTACTTGAATTTAGATTTCTGGGAAGCTTTGCCATAAATATCAGAAAATTAACAGAAACAACAATATTCAATCTCTATGAAGGCACCGGCTTAGTTCAGTAGCACAATGTTGACAATCAAACCATAACTTTTTGTTTTTCTCATAACTGGAGACTTTTTTTTTTTTTCCAACATCTATGGGCACCATGTATACCAATTTGTTGATCACTGGAGGTCAAGACGGTTAGACACAAGGACATACAGACAGACAACATATAGACACAAAGAGCTCTCCCTGTCCTATAACATTCCCTGTGGTCCTTGACTCTGCAGGACCTGGGACCAGCACCCCAGGGGCTCCCGGAACAGCTCCTCTGCCCCAATCGTGGGGCTGCAGAAACTGGGGTGCTCAGATTCCCAAGGGCTGTGAATTGACAGGACCGAGGAAGAAAAGAGTGTGGTGAGGAGAATGCGAGGGAGAGAGACAGGCCAGGAGCTTCTAAGTCCTGGGAGTTTGGAACCATATTGATGGCCCCGAAGGCACCTGAGGAAGTTGAGCTGGGGTGGGCATCGCCTCCTCTCCTCTCCCTCCCACCTCCCCTTTATCCTGCCTTCCTCTCGGGGCACTTTCTGTTCAGCATCTATTGGCTTATTCCCTACAAAGACCCGAAGTACATGACTGCCCTGTTCTTGAGAAGCGGGAGGAAGAACAGTGTGGGCAGTGCGTGCCGAGCAACAGCAAACTTGCCCCTTTTGCTTACGTAAGGAGATCAGTTGATTTCTTTAACTTGCAATCCAAAGTCCTGATGAATGCAGCAAGAGAAAGATGGAAAGCATGGGGGCTGAGAAGATAAGGGCCCTGCTCTTACAGAGCTCCCAACCTGGCAAGGAAGTCACCATAGAAACAAAGCTCTGGGAGGTGGGGTGGTGCACGCAGCAGAGGTGACTTGTGGACTCTTCGTCCCGATGGCTCATGGGAGAGGGATGCAGCTCAGCTTGGGCAGGTCAGCAATGGCTTCTGAAAGTCTCCTGGGCCTGCTTCTGCTGAAAAACAAAGGTTTTGACAGTGGCAAAGGAGTGCTTTTCAGACAGCAGGAACACATGTGCAAAGGCCAAGGAGAGAGGCGTCTAGTGTATTTCCTGTCTAAATTTTCTGATGTCTCCACCCTCCGGCTGCTTAATATGCTCTTGTAACTCAAAAATCCCTGCTAGAGAGCATGTTTTAGGCCTAGGTTAAACTGTTGGTGAAAATCAAGGGGAAAAGATGCCCTCGCCACCCTTGGTTGCATTACAAGAAGACTAGAAAGCAAGAATGCTCTTAGGCCACAAGAAGCACAGCACACCAGGCAGAGCGCCTGTCCTCCCAGAGCTAGAGTCGAGGAGAGGATCACATCATCACAAGAGTGAAGGTCCAGCTGCAAATGGGAAGAAGATGCGACCATGGACCCTAGAATGCCTGATTAGAGCAGGAAGGACGGGAGTGGGCTCCATGAGGAAGCGCCATTGACCTGGAATCAGGAGGATGGGCAGGCCTTTGCTAGGTCAAAGGGGTGGGAGGAGCATCCCCAAGGCTGAGAGAAGACAAGAGCAAAGAGCCTGTGGTGGGTGGACAGGAGGCGGCTGTCATGGAACTGGGGGAGAAAGCTCTGGGTGAGGACTGGACTGCGAGTTAGGCAGAAGAACACACAGATGCCGTAACAGGTAGGGCTGGCACCAAGATTCATTATCCCAGAAGCCCTGAGAAGCCCTCAAGACATGTAAGGAGTGGGGTGAAGGATGGCTCCAAGCTAGCTGTACAGGGTAATCTGGACTGCGCTACATGGCAGGGATGCAGGTGGAGATGGCAGGTGAGTCTGGGGTGGCACAGCGAGGACACATGGGAAGTGAGCAAGGTGTGGTGAGGACTGAGGACAGTGGTGTGGGTGTAGCAAGGAGGTACCCCATGTCTGGGTGGGAACAGGTGCCATGAAACAAATGGGGAACCCTAGAAGGGGTAGATGGCCTCAGTGCCCCTTACTCCTGCAGGTGGCACTGCCCAAGGACCATGCAGAGGCACCGCCCTGGCTCACCCTCACCATCATCCTCTCTGGCCTCAGGCCATCGCTTTCAGGACAACATCCCCACTGGCTTTGCAGCCGAGGAGGTTGGAACCACTGCCTGGCAATCAGACCTCTGTGTTTTAACTGCTGTTGTCATTCTATCTTGTCTTCCATGACTTTTTTTTGACTTTTTTTTTTTTTCCTTCAGTGGGAAGAGAACTGGCTAATGATGAAGACAAAAGAACTAAAAGGAGTTATTGATTGGGCGACACATATTGAAGAGTTAGTTACATGATCAATCAATCACACGGTGTTGGAATTGAAAGGAATCTTAGTTTAAAAAAGAAACAAAACCTTTTCCAGAGCAACTTTGAAAGCTGTTAAAACACCCCCTGCTTCAGTGTCTCTGATCCAGGGAGCAAACTGCAAAAGCAGCCCGTGCCATTGTGAGGGGCTCCGACGGCGGGGACAGGGTCTTCTCTATTGCGTTGGGATTTATCTCCCAGCCACCGCCACCATTTGTCTTGGTTCCATTCTCTTCAGGCAGAGCAGGTCAATGTCCCTTTTAAAATGTGGTGCCCAGGAAGCAACAGAAGAGTCCAAATGGGGTTCTATTTAGTTGAAGCCCTGTAGGGAATTTGGGGGCGGGGGGTGGCGGGATGGAAAGCCACAGAGTTAACCAGCTTTAAAAAACGACAGTCATAGAAAGCACCCGCAAGTGGAACCTTCGAATCACCAGCTGAAGGAAGCCTTTGAACATACCCAGCTGGTTCCTTTCCCTGAAGAGGAAAATCACACCTAAAGCCATCCACGCCGGAGAAGCTGACCTATTTTTTAAGATCTCTAAAAGCAAGCGTTCTGCGGATGTTTATGACAGAGATTTCTTACCAATCCATCACTTTAAAATATTTTCAAATCAGTGTTTTCTACGAGGCTAATTTGTTTTTACATTTCCCTCTCTCTTGCTATTATCTCTCTTACCACATAAATTGTCTTTCTAATGAAGCTGCTTATTGTATCATATTCCGGGAATGCGGGTTCTCGTGCTCTGTCGTGTTTCGGTTCCTACTGCATTAATTAACCACACTTCCTCTATTATTTTCCTCTTTTTTGTATGGGATCTGTGCTATTTATCCTGATATTGTTGCATAATGCTTTGTGCGATGGATGTGTTCTCCAAATTGTGTGCAAATCTAATCTCCGTAAATTGAGTCTCTTCAATTAGAAGTGCCTTCCAAATGCATTTCGAGTGTTCATTATTTAAGGCACTCTGTGGGAGGCAGCCGGGGAGCAAGGAAGCCAGGGGCCTCTGGAGCCTGACAAGGGCACCACCAGATCTGGGTGTAACCCTGACTGCTTACTTAATCATTATGAGCCTGATTTCTAATCTGTGAAATGGGGATACTAATGCGCCCCTTAAAATGTTATAGAAAATAAGTAACGAAGCAAAATTCCTACCACCTAGGAAATAGAGGTGTCTCCCAGTCTTTAAAGTGAAGAATCTTTCCAAAGATCTATTTTACAAGTTTGGATGTTTCTGATCCCCATTCTTAAAGCACACACGATTCATACCCCGGAAACTTTCTGCTAAATCTCTTCTTGGTCCCCTGCCTCTAAAAACCTACCTGTTCTGGGCCTCCCCGGTGGCGCAGCGGTTGAGCGCTGGGTTGCGAAGCTGCCCGCAGCCTCTGCAGCGCCGGTTCGATCCCCGGCTGCTCCCCGGCCAACGGAGGAGGGTCCCACATGGCGCACAGACCTCTCCTGCCGCCCGCTGCTCCCCTCAGCAGTGTACTTCGGTCCTTCTGCCTGCTCTGCTCCCTGCTCTGGCTCTGGTGGATTCTCTCACCCTCCCGCGCTTCTGACTACCCAGTGCTTATATAAATTAATTAATTAATTAAAAAAAAAAACCCTACCTGTTCTGGATGCACATCATCTGGTCCATGACAGAGGTGAACCAAGTTAACTTGTTATGATAACTGAATGATTAAGAGGTTAATCTGCAATTACTGACTGTCCTGCCAACTGCCTGCTTCCTACCCACCATGCTTGAGTTCTTAACGCATCAGTCATACTCCTGCTGTTCTCATTTTCATGTCTCGTGGGTATCTTTACCTGCCCTTTCTCATGTTGTTTGTGTCTTCTTGGCTTCCCCAAAGCACAGTGCATGAATGAATGATTAGCAACCCTCCCTGGGAAGTTCTTCCTATAGGCCAACCTGGGGCAAGTCACTTCAAATCTCTGGAATTCCATTTGTCACCTGTAAAATGGAGACTATAATCAGATCAGTGGTTTCTAGGCTGGCGCGGCTAATCCTTAGGGGTCCACAGTAGGAAAATGGAGAAAGTATGCTGAATGTTTTTAAAAGATCAAAAGAAAGTGTGACTTTCCCCAGCTGCCACTGCTCCGATGAACGCCAGCACAGCCTCCTGCTCTGCCGGGGAGATGTCGGTCCCGTGTAGGATCACAGGCAGGATCTTGTTGCTCGACATGTACATCAGTCAGGATTCTTGGTTGCAAAGAATAGAAACTAAGTCTAATGGACTGAAGCAAAAAGCATTGACGAGATTTCAGCTGACTCCTGAAGCAGATTAGGAGGACCCTGCTCCGGAATGGGCAGTGACTGACCTGCTTCGCAACACAGAAGCAGCCTGGTCAGAGGGCCGCTGGACAACACACCCACTGGAACTACTTCTGCAGGACACAGCTAGCTATAGCTCAGCAAAAGGATCCCAAACTATGGCTGCCACTTTGTGCCATTCACTGTACATGCAAATCTCAATGCACTGCAATTGAGAGTGTGACTGATGTGTTAAGAACTCAAGTGTGGTGGTTAGGAAGCAGGCAGTTGGCAGGACAGTCAGTAATTGCAGACTGTTGAGACCAGTTGAGACCATCCTGTTAGCTGATTTTAAGCTTTCTGGTCTTATGTCCAGCTGGGCAGGCCAGTGACACTTGGTGGACACTTGCAAGTATCAGGTCTCCAGAGTCACTTTAGGAAAATTCCCCAAATACAGAAAGAAGGTCAGTTGCTGAAGTCCCCCCAATGACAAATGTCCACAGTGCTTCTCATGGTAGGTAGACAATGAGAGAGAACTTGGTAAATCAGAGGAGAAATTATTTGGAAACATAGAATCTGTGAAAGAAAAATGTAATAGCAGACTTGATGATGAAAAAAATATAATGACTGACGAGCATGGGTGATTTCTAAGTCACTCCCAGGCTTAGAGGCCCCCTGGAGGAGTGAGAAGCCGACTGACCTTAGTTTCTCCAGCTCTTTCTTCTATTAAATACTTCCACATAAAAACTGGACCTATAGAATTAATCACTGCTTGGTTTTGCTACATATAAGAGGAAATACCAGGAATAATTGCAAAATATGGAGTTTTTTTGGGTTTTTTTGTTTTTATATATAGGAAATCTGGAGATGGGCAGTCACAGGCTGGCTGTGGTTTCCTAGTGTTCATGAACCCAGGCCTGTTTCAGTTATGCTCTGCCATCCTTATCCTCAAGGACCATCTCCAAAGCTGCTGGAGCTCCAGCCATCATGCCTGCATCCCAGGTAGGAAGCAGGAGGAATAATTGTGAAGGGACCAAAGGTTAAAGGGCACATGCAGACTGTCTCACTGACCCCTCTTGGAGTTTCTTAAAGTCTTTGTTAACAGTGTCTGCTTCCATCGTGTTGACCACTCGGGATGCAGGACATTCTGAAAAATGTGGTCTTCTAGTTGGGATGTTGCCACCCAAATCGTGAGTGGGCAACCAGAGATCCTTGCCTCTTCCAGAGAAGTCTTGAAGATGATCAGGGGTAGTCGGAGTGGTGGGTCAGTGGCATTGCATTTCTCCCTGCTGCCCAGCTCCATCCCCCTGCCCAGCCGATGTTATGTACTGTCACTCAGACCCCGTAATTCTCAGTGGGAGAGACCAGCACAGATGCCTCATGCTTTTGGAAATGTTTGAAAAGTGGTTATGGGTCCTTCGAGGAGCTTCCTGGCAAGCCACAAAATCGGAACATTTGTTGAGTGTTTACCTCCTGCCAGGCCCTATGTAAAGCACTGTGTCTTCCCTCTCTCATCTGCCCCTCACAACAACTCCATGAGGTAGGCATGACTGTACAGCCAAGCACAGGAAGCCAAGGCCTAGACCCCTGCCTGTCACAGTGAGTAGTGAGAAGCCAGGGTTGAGAATGGGGCGCAAGTTCTCACGCAGCACACTGTAGGCATGTTGTCCCACAAGGAGCTATGTGCACTGAGATTTAAATTAATTAAATAGAATTAAATGAAAAGTCTAGTTCAGCTTCTCAGTCTCACTAGTCGCATGGCCAGCGCTCAGCAGCCACACATGGCCAGCGCTGCCACATAGGAAGGTGAAGAGATAACACATTTCTGACATCACAAAAGCTCTGTGAGACAACGCCATGCCCAAGGAATGGATCCTGCTGGCTTCTGTTCCCATTGGAAATGAGGTAAGGAGATAGTTTCTTCCTCCTTCCAGTTCCCCGTCCTGTTTTCCATTGCCCCGTCTTGTTGCACAGTCCAGCCAAGTGGGGAGAGAGAAGAAACGCTGACAAAAAAGGAAATACCCCGGAATGTTGAAAAAGCGGAAGCTGGCACTATTTCTGCTGCTCCAGTATTTCACTTGGGGGCCGGGAGCCAAGGTGGGGGCAGAGCGGTGGGTGCTGGGCACGTGCCCTGGAGTTTGCCGTCAGCTCGGACGCTATGTCAGCATGAACTCCTGCAGGCTCAGCTGCAGCCCCTTCGCTTTTCATTCCTTTCTGGAGCTTCTCGACTCCCTTTTCCCCATCTTGGCACTTGCCAAATGTGTTTCAGTTCGAACCTGCTCTTTTAAAAGGTTGCAAAGCTCGCAGCTGCTGCAAAGTCAGATTTTTAAGAACACATTTGCATCTTTTCTCAGTCGCTGCCTTAATTACACATAATAAAGGTATTTAGTTATAGAAGAAGAGTTGATGAGCCTGAACTGTAATACAAAGGTCTTGCCAAAAGCCATTTCCTTTGTCAAGAGAGGACTTGCTCTAAGACAGCAGGAAGCTGTGATTCATTCTCTTGCCACGGTGTTGCCACAAGAGACTCGGCTCCCAGCAGTGGGTGTCCTGCAGCCTAAAGGGTGGCAGTGTCTGTGGCTGCCACCAGCGCCTCAACTGTAAATATGTGGCGAGAGAGGCCAGCACCGACCGCGGTGGGTTTAACGGAGTCAGCAAACTTCCTTTGTGGGATGTCTGCCAGTTTTTGTAAATAAAATTTTATTGGCACACCACCGGGCTCATCCTTTACGTATTGCAAATGGCAGCTTTGGTGCTGCAATAGTAGAGTTGAGTAGTTACAACAGGCACCTCATGGGCTTAGAGCCCACAGTGCTTTCTGACCCCTGGCCAGCCCCTGACTTAGGCAGAGGTGGACTAGAGCAGAGGGCACGGCCACTCCTGTTTGGGCATCTCGCCAGGAGGAATCACGCCCTCCCTGCTCTCCAGCTGCTCCAGGACACCATCACCTCACCCTGTGAGACTGTTCCAGCCTCCCGCCTGCCTCCCTGTGACTCCTGCCACCCCTCTCCCTGCCGTCTGTTCTCCAACGGCAGCCAGAGTGCCCTCGGAAACACGAGCCAGTTCATGTCACTGCCTTGCTCCACACCCCCTGAGAACTGCCTCCTCATAAGTGTGAAGGTCTCTAAGTGACAGCGAGACCCTACTCATGTGCCTGCCCCACAGGCCACCTCTCTGACCTGCTTGCTCCTCCCGCTCCTGCTGGCCCAGCCTCACTGCCAACTGCCAGACGCTGTCCCCATTCACAGGCAGAGGAGACAAGCTGGTGTCCAAAAAGGCCCACCCACAGAGTGGACTTGTTGCTGGCAGCCAGCTGCCCAGCCAGGCCCCTGGCATTCAGCTGTGGCCTCGCAGCTGCTTCCCCCCAAAAGGAGCACAACAGGAAGGGGTCTTGTCACTTCCCAGTGCACGGTACCGGGCTTAAGGACCGTCTGTGCCTTCTGCTTCCCACATGTCCACTTAGCAAATGGGCATGGCTTGGGGGTCCTTGGAAAAGGGAGAGCCCCAAGATAGAAGGCATTTGAGTCTCTGGACCCAGATGAAGGACAGTGCCTACCAACCAGCTCATAACACGGAAGCAAGAAACTTTTGTTGTACCATATTTTTCTCGTGAAGTTTTGGGATTTGTGTTTGGGAGACAGTGTTATCCTAACTAATGCCGGGCCTTTGCACTTGCTGTTCCTTCTGCCTGGAATGCTCTTCCTCAAATAGCCACACAAGTTTTCACCTTCATCAGGTCGCTGTTCAGATGCCACCTTACCTGAAAGACTTTCCTGGATGACCCTAAATAACTGAGCGAATCACCTTGACCATCATGCTGTCAGCTCTGTATGCTAGCTTCTTTTTCTTCCTAACACATGTCATCACCTGACAGGAGCCTTATTTACTAGCTAGTTGTCCAGTGCCTGACCTCTTGACTGTCTTTCTCACTGCATTAGAGGGTAAGTCCCCATTACTTATCACAGAGCCTGTCGTGGTGTAGAGGCGCAATGGAGGCTGGCTGGCTGGCTGATGGATGGATGCATGGATGGATGGGTGGGTGGATGAGGGATGGGTGGAAGGACAAATGAATGAACAGGCCAGCAATGTTGAGGACTGTCCTGAGTATACACACAGGACTAATGGGATATATTGGTTTGTTAGAAAATTCATGACATACTTTTGCATAGAAAACAGAAAAAACACATCATGACTTTTCTGACAACCCAATATAACAAGCTTTGGAGCAGATGGTGGGGTGGGGAGATGAAAACATGGCACAGGTAGGATGATTCTGTTGGCAGTTTTGAGCCTTTAGTGAAGTATTTGATGCCAGCGGCAACACCTGCACCAGACGTGTGGCCCCTGGTGCAGCTCTGGTGCACCCTGAGATCTGCTTCAGCATAGGGAGCCCGGGGCACAGGGAAGCTCAGAGCATGGGCTTGGAAACTAGCCTGAGGGGGCAGGGAGAGCTGGCCAAAAGAGGCAGCACCTAGGAGGATTGGCTGGAGAAGCCAGAAGACATGTTCCTGGCACAGGAGGAACCAGGAGACATGCCTCGGCCTGGTGGGTTTGCAGAACTGGGAGAGTTTTGATTCAGTGTGAACATGGGCAGGCCAGAGCGGGGCTGGAGCCAGGGGGCAGAGAGGCCTCTAGGGCCCAGGTCATGAATAGACTTGCTTGTTGTGCTCAGAAGCTTGAACCGTAGCCTGAAAGCGATGGGAACCAAGCAGGAGGGGTCCAAGCAGGATAGTGGCACACCAGGTGCATTTTACGAGGCTCTTTCTGGCAGTCGCCCCTGGACAAGGTTGGCACGGGTGTGAGCTTCGAGGCCAGCTGGAGCAAATCCAGCTGGAGCTGTGGGGGTACCCAGCGTCCCGGCCCTCACAGCTGGAGGACAGCACGAATGGGGTGGCTGAGCCCAGCTGGCAGGAGCCTGGGGCGCTGCATCCACCTGCCCTCCCTGGGCCAGGTGAGGGATGGCCACACTTTTGGGTCTGATTTCTTAAAACTGTGGCTTCAGGAGGCAGTGACCTCAAGCAGAGGAATCTCTGCACCCTCCGTGATGTCTGTGTGGTGACTTCTCTGTGAATCCAGCAGGGACCCACAAACAAGTGTCCGTGCACATGCCCAAGGCCTGGGACAGCTGCAGGGAGACTCCTGGGAGGCCCAGTTGCTCAGATCTGGCATGTCGTGGCCTATGTGTTTAGCATCTTGACACCAAGGAGTGGCCAGTGGCCTGTTAGGATGTATAGACCATGCAGCCGCCTTTCAGAAGAGTGGGACTGGCATCCCCCACTTGGGAGGGATAACAGAAGGAGTGGCTGTGAGCAGGCAAATGTCACTAGTAGAGCTGTCGTGACTCTTGGTTTGCTCCTACGCACCCAGTGGTTCCATGGGGGCAGTGTCCGTGCAGCAGCAGAACTCTTGATGCTTTCGCTCCAAGCTCACCCACCCATGGGGCACCTGCTGAGAGTGGGGGTCCCAAGAGCTGTGCAGATAATACCTGGTAATGTGCAGAGGGTGAATCAAGGAGCTCCTGACTTCCAGCCATGCAGCAGGAAAGCTTGCAAGAGGGTCACAACAGTCCTCGCTTCTCCCCTGGTGTATGCCTCCCTCCAGCACCAGAGATTAGAAGAGTTTAGGCACAGGGTGTGCAAGTGAGGTGCAAGCAGCAAGCACCACATGAAGATATGACAAGTGCCAGAAACCCAGTGTCTGCCGTGATGGCCAATTGCAGGTTCTCTGAGGGTCTCTACACAGGTGGCAGGGGGTGTGAGTGGTAAACTTAGCAGGATCAGCAGACATTAAAGATGAGTATAGCCTGCGGCCAAGGGGGAGGCCGCTTCATCTCCAGTCATTTGTTGCCACAAAATCTCGGGGGCCAATGTCATCATATCTTCTGACTCTTTAAGCAAAGTGGAAGATCCAGATTCTTAGGAGATATCTCCTGCCTCCACTATTTCTAGATTAGGCTGTAGTAACAACAACCCCCGAAGGTCAGTGCTGTACCACGGCAGAGGCTCATTGCTGTTCCTGTTACATCCCAGCAGCTTTCTCCTCTGTCCAGGATCCAGTCTGAAGAGCGGATCCCTCCTGGATGTGCCCCCTGGTGGCAGAAGGAAAAGAGGGTTTGTACCCACCCATGGGTGTCTTGCTCTCAAGAGGCACAGCCACTGCTGCTCACCCCACACCAGCCAAAGCCAGTGCCCAGGTCATACTCCCGCCTCCCACAGAGACACATCAACACCCACGCGGTCAGTGGCTGCCGGGCAGAGGAAAATTGGGACAAGAATATGATCTGCCACACTCTCTTTTTAAATGTTGGCAACTAAATCAAAAGTGTCTTAAATGCTAGACGGAATCAAACAAAACACAGAGAACCTCAGCCGCCAATTTACAGCCTCTAATTTAAGGGGTCAGAGGTGGAGAGCACAGTCTTGCTCACTTTCCGAAAGACAGACACTGTCTCAGCAGCCTCTGAACTTAAGAGTCTTCTCAAAAAGAGAAAAATGGTGACTGTGCCTTAACATTATGGGTGAATCTATACTGGCTCCTTGTAATCACTCCCTCCTTTTATAGGTGCTCGTAAATTCCCTTTTAAACAATCCATTCATAAATATCACCCAGCATCTAGGTCACTTACCACCCTCTGGTTTACAGAATTCCCCATCTTGCCTTTTTGCATTGAGGGCATTTGGCTGTGCGGGTCTGACAGTCTTGCTAGTTTTGCGCTCAGCACTCAGAGGGGAGACGGAACTTGAGGCCTCTTAGCACCCAAGGATCAAGGGGTCCAGGCTGAGACTTGACAGCACTCCCAGGGTAAGAAGCTCCTTTACATGCCCTTAGGGTCTTTGTGATAGGCGTGTGGCGGGTGAAGCTGGCATCTACCATTTTTTGGGCAAACAATAGGGTAGAATCTTCCATTCAAACGTGCATTGATCTTTGTCCAAAAAGAAAGTGCGGGGTTGAGGCGTCTGGACTGTCCACCTTGGGCAGCTCTTCATGGGTCCTCGTGTCATGTGCATGTGGAGCAAGTCCCAGAGTGTGGGCTCTGGATGATGACTTTGGGTTTGGATGAGAAATGTTTGCTTTGGTGGAGTGTTTTCGTGTAATATATAATTATGTCCAAGCTAAGGCTCTTCGGTCTTGCCTGCAGGGAAGGGGTGGAGGATATTTCTTAACTCTTTACAAACGTGGGCGGTGACAGTGCTTGCATATGCTTGTAGAGTTGAGGGTGCTCGTTCCCTAAGCAGTTGTCTGCAGGAGCCGAGGGCCCAGGGACTGTGAGGGACACTGAGGCAGAGTGCTCCCCTCTCCCTCGAAGAGCGACGTAAAAGAGGAGGGTGTTGGAGACGCATCCCTGGCAGAGACAGCTTCCGCCCTCACATGGTGCCTTTGCAGACGAGGCCCCGAGCCTCTCTGGGGGTTGTTTCTGTTGGAGCCTGAGCTGCTGTGGTCACCACAGACTAGATCACAGGCCTGAGGGAGGGATGGGTTTCAGTGGGGGGGCCGGGGGCAGATGGATGTCCCAGGGATAATCACCAGAGAAGAGGAGGAGCTGGGGCGGGAAGCGAGCATGGGGAGGCAGGAGCGAGAACTCCTTGCCAGCCTTAGGTGGGGTGGGATCAGGGTTAAGCAGAGCAGATTTGACTCCAGGACGCTTAAACAACGTGGGCGACTGCTGCCTGTGCAGAATGGGTGCCCTGCGGGGAGACAGTGTGCCTTACATGTGGTACAGAGGCTCCCGATGCCGAGCTCAAGCAAGCCACACGCAGGGCAAGGCCTTGTGCCCGCTGGGGTGGGGTGAGAGGAAAGCATGAGTTCTCTCAGACAAAGGCGCCACCAACTGAGCAAACCCCTGCCCACCAAGTGGGGTGTCCCTCCTCTAGTCTATCTGCCCAGCGGCAGGGCAGGGAGAGGGGAAGTGTTTTTGCTGTTTTGTCATCCCAGGGAAGTGTATTTCCCACAAAGACATCTCCGACGAGCAAAGCCAAGGTAGGGGAAGGGGGCTTTGTGCAAACGCAGTGCTAAATCTGGGCCTGTGAACCCCCAAACTAGCAAGATCTTTTAACTGTTCATTGTTCTCCACCTTTCATTTATTTGTCATTTATTTTGGGATGTTTATCAAGACTCCATAAGGGCTTCATGTTGCCTGGGCCCTGCTCCTGCCAGGACCTACTCTAAATGCTGGGACAGAGCTGGAGGTGGGGCGGGGCAGGTGGGGAGAGAAAACTCCCAGGTCTGTGGAGCTTGTGTCCTAGAGGGAGAATTGACTGTGTTCTGGGGGGCTTAGAAGAGGCTGTGTCCTGCGCTTTGCATGGAGAGGCGGAGGGGAGCCCAGCACCCCTCACCCCGAGCTTGCTGGAGGCAGCAGCACAGAACAGCTGGCTGGGACTGCAGAGGCCCAACCCGTAGTAGCAGCAGCAGCGGGTGGGTATTCAGGGAGGTGGATGAACATTTGGAGCTGGCACCCCGGGCACCTCAGAAATTGCTGAGGATCACTTGGAGGGGGCTAAATCCTGCTGGGGCATTCCGATGTTTCATGGGGGGCAGGAGGGCTGAAATGGGCTCACAGCAATTACAGGTGATTTTGTCCCCTCTACCTGACATTCATTCTGCCTTTTCCAGCCCGAAGATCAGTCTTCTTGACCGAGAATCTGGAAATAAAGTACAATTTATTTAGTTCTGCTTCCTTGTTCTCATCTGTTAGCAAAATATAATTAGTCCCGATTAGCGCCAATTAGCCTCCCTTTCCTCTTGAGCTGTCTGCTCATTGAGTCTCTGCTCACGGAGACCGACCTAACCTTCTCTGGATGTCTCTGAAACCCGCTTATTGGTGGGTCAGGACCCTCACAGCCCGGCCAAGGAAGTCACCCGTCTTGTGTCTCCAACACCTCCCGGGTCCCTGTCACTCGCACTTCTGCAGAGCACGAACCAGAGTTAGGTTCAGGGGAGCTGTCCTTCCCATTTCTCTCTCTAAATTATGAAAGATAAAACTGTCAGCCGACGAGGAGAATTTATCAGACACCCTGTGTCTAGCGGAATGAGACTCCTAGCTGTCCCCATTCCATCTTGCTGCCAGTCTTGTCAGGTGTGCCAGGAAGGCCGCTCCCACCTCGGAGCCCTGAGGGCACAGGCCCCACAGGTGGACAAGCAGAGAAAAGTGAGGGCTCAGCAGGCAGAGAGCCATCTGCTGGAATTCCATGGGAGGCTTTTTTTCTCTGCGGCGGCGCTGCCTGGCCCAGCCTGCCCCCACCCCTCCAATGCTCCACTGCTGGTTTCCAGCAGCCTCTCCTGGCTTCCTCCTCACCTGCATCTGGCTTGCACAGCTCTCTGGACTTAATCGCTTCCTGTCACCTAGTTCTGCCCTTAGGTTGACCTTGAGCCCATAGGGTAACTGACTGCTCTTGAGTAGATCCATTTTGCACCTAGTAGAGCTCTTGCTCCCGGGCTGCTGGTGCCCCTGCTCCCCCGCGTGAGCCATGGCGCTCTCCAGAATATGTCATCCATTTCTTACAGCTGGCACCACAACCTGGCGCTCATGCCACAGCCTCAGCAACCTGTCTCTCCTGATTCTCTCAACTCCTCTCTCCACCCTCATGGTTGGTGGATTCCACTTGGGTGCTGGACTCTTCTCTCCCTGCTTGTTCTGCCTTTGGGAGGAACAACACATCTATTGCTGCTGTCCCCGCACACTCTCTGAGGCCAGTGGAACCAGGACAGGCATATCTGTCTCCCTGAGCAAAAGTCCCAGGCTCACTTTTTTCAGTGTCTTATACTCTGCACCCTGAGGTGTTGACATCCAAGACTGCAAATTGGAGTTCTTTTGTTCCTGGGAATAACCAGACATTTCTCCATTCTTCTTGTTGTTTCCATGTCTTTTATTTTATCAAGCTCTATAATTTTGCTGCCTTCACTGTGCTTTCTTTAGGACATTTTTGTTATTGTTTTTTTAAAGATTGTGAGAAAGATTCAGCTCCAACAAGATCAGTGATAGAATTTGTGGAACTCATGCAAACTGGAGGGGCAAGAATAGTCTAGGCATTAGTGATGAGTGGAACTGGACACTCCTTGCCCCTTTCCTGCTTGTTGCCAGGCAGCCTCGGCTCTTCACATAGATGCCAGCAGCAATAAGTTCCTATGTTCTCAGCTTTACTCTTGCAACAGGGGAGAGAGAGCCTTGCTCCTCTGTTCAAAAACATTTGGGTCATCCTTGAGAACAAGGGCAAATTAGGAAGTCTGAAATAAAATGATGACTAGATTCCAGAAAAAAAAAAAAGGTTATTGTCAGATAAACGATAAATGTCCACTACAGACCAATGTGAAATACATTATGGATGAGACCATCCCACAACTATTTCCTTGTAAATCTTCTTCCCAAAGTCAAGTTGAGTCTTTTGTACACAAGTCATATTACTTTGACGTATGAATGAGGGTTTTCTAGAGAAACAAAACCCATAAACCAATAGAATAGCAACTGGATGTGCACATGAAATATATTTACTACGTATGTTCATATATTTATTATAAGGAATTGACTCACACAATGATGAAGGCTGAGAAGTCTCACATACTACCATCTATGAATTGATATGTATAGTCTGAGTCTGAGTCTAAAGTCCTGAAAACCAGGAGAACTGAGCCTGCGTGCAGGAGGGGATCAATGTCTGGCCTGAGGCAGTCAAGGGGAGAGAGAGAAAAAGGATGAGAGAACTCCTGTTTCCTTTGCCTTTCTGTTTCACTCAGACCCTTGATGGATTAGATGATGCCCACTTGCATTGGGAAGGGCAATTTGCTCTACTGAATCCACAGATTCAAATGCTAATCTCTCCCAGAAACATCTTCAGAAACACCCAGAAATAATGTTTAACTAATTTGGATACTCTGTCTGCCAGTGAATTGACATATTAATTGTCACACTTGGCAATTTGGTTATGGAGATTTTTACCCCAGCACCAAAGGCCATTTGTGGGCAAAACATGGTGGGAGAGCATATTCTGGAAATAATGGTGATGGGTGGGGAAAGGAGAGAGGAAAAGAGATGATGTCATAGATTTTATACCTAGCTCAGCTAACCTAGACCAAGTATTCAGCAACATATTTTCACTGGCATAGACCAATTCAAGCACATCTTTGCATTTCATTATAGCAATGAGTGGCACTGGACAGAAAGAGAGGTGTTTAGTGCTAGAACAATGGTTTCCAAAGTTTTACATACAGCAGAACTCCCATTATCACAAAGAAAATAGCACACAGAACCCTGATATGTAATACAGAAGAAGCAGAAATGCAGTGTTGAAGCTTTCCTTGTACAACCATCCCCAGGGACTCTGGGTTCCGCGGTGCTTGATGAAAGCAGCCATTACATAAAGGGCAAGTTACAGTCTCTGCAATTCCCTTGGAATTCCCCAGTGTTGACAGTGTGACTTGTATTTGTGTGTGTTATTTAGGTTTTATCTCCACCCAAGAGATGGTTACTTTTCTCATTGGGAATGCACACCTCAGGGATGGTTAGCTAATATTTACCACCCCCTGAAATAAAAGCCATACTAAAAGGCAAGAATTCTAATTTCTTCAGCTATTCTCTTCTCCAGTAATCATCAGAGGCTTGTGAGTTAGAATAATGGGTGTTAGGTAGGCTCTTGTTGGTGATATGAATGATGCTCAAAAGAGGATGAGATAAAATATTAGAGTGATGCTCCCCCACCCTTGTAGGAATAGGATATAAAAATTCAGCAAATGCTTCTCTTTTACCTGGATTCCCTTCCTCAGCATTATTGGGAATAGGTGCTGACTCAGAGGATTTTCGTTCCCCTGACTCCAACTGTATAGTTGGTAGAATTCTGCTTTCACAGTGTTACTGTTTACTTAATATAAGCTTTCTTTGAAATGCCTTGTCATAGCACCTAAAAGAACATAGACCTGGGTTTGCATTGAGGTTACAGAACAGGTTTGGGGATTTTTCATCTGCCTGCTTGATCATACATGTTTATTATAGGAATCAGAATTTAGGGAGAATTTAATGTGAGACTTGCCTTTGTTGTAAACCAATATCTTAACCATTTAAGTTTGGGTCCAACTTTTGTGAGTTCTGACACTTATACATTTTGAGGGCCTTCATTTAAAACAAAGTTAGAAATACAAATACAAAACTATATAAAAAGTGAATATATAGAGTAAGAAAAGAAATTATAAAAAAATTAAAATTTAAAGTTAGTATCATAAAAATCCAGAAAACAACATAATATTTTAATTAATCCCTTATGATGCCACTCTATAAAATATATTCCTACATTTTGGGGGGTATATTCTCTTTAATGGCCTCTTCATGTGACAACTGTTTTGTAATATTTTCTACAGCAAGAATAATTCAGCCTTTCCTCTCACTTGATCAAAAATTTTTTGTGTTATTAATTTTTAAAATTCATAAAATATGCAACATCAATGGATGTTCACTGAAGTTCTTTCACAGGGCTGGTGCCCTATAAATAGAGAAATACTGATAACTTAAATTTCTTGTCATCTCTTCAATTAAAAAAAAAGGCATGGAGTTTTACAATTGCATACACTAGATCTACAGTTCATTCCTGACAGAATTTCCTTTACTAAGAATTGATGAGAAACTGAATCTCCTAATTATAATTCTGCATGTTTTGATAGGAAGAATTTTCCATAAACTTATCTCTGGTTTTGCATATAAAACCTTGTTTCTCTTCCCCTCCCCATATACATCCAGTGGTAGATATATTTGAGACAGAGACAGATTCAGAATCTGCCGTGAAACAGATTCATATCACAATAGGCCCTCATGTCCTGCATTTTCCCGTGATGTCACATTTTCCCATGATGAGTGCTAAGTGTATTCCTTTGCAGGAAATACAAGAATGAGTTAACTATTTCAGACATGGAAATCTCTGAGAACCACATAAATAATCCCTTGAAACAAAAATTAAATGTATTATCAACTCAACTTTGGCTGGCTCCCAAAATACTCTTGCTACTCAACACAACCAGACTAAAAGGAAGATCGGCTGAAAGGAGGGAAGAGGTTGAGAGAGACTTAGCTGGTTGCGACTCAAATTATCTGTTCTTTGAAAAATATATAAAACCATCTACCATGTAAATCTACCATGTAAATAGATTGCTAGGGAAATTTTCAGAGCCTTGGAAGATGCTCATTGAATAAAAGCTTTCATATTTAGTACCATTTGTTCATGGTACCTTGCCTCTGTGCCAACTGTTGAGGTCACCAGTATTTACCTAGTTGGGAGCAGCCAAGTGGTTTAGATTGGTTTGCTCAAAGGGGATAAATGGAAGGTGAAAGCTGCTGATTATAAGTATTAGTATAACAGTACCATATAAAATAATTGCCAAAAAAGTTTACCAAACGAGTTAGTCATAAATGCAACTTAATTTCAGAGACTACTTTTAAATTGCAATAAACTGTGGGTAAACAAAGAAGGGTAGATGAAGCATAACTGGACAGGGTGGCTTTGAGGCAGCTTTTATAAAAGTTGAGACTTGAAAAAGAAAGGGGAAGGTATATTCCAGGATGCCAACGTCCAAATACACTGACGAACATCAAAATGTAGACAGGGAAGAGTTAAAATTGGCTGGAACAGAGTATTCATAATAGAGGACATAAAAATTAAATTTTAATGTGACCTCTTTTGATCATAAAGGAACAACTGGTATAAAACTAGTCCACCAAGTATTAACAACTAGGAAATTACACTAATTATATGAAATAGTTCTTTTTAGATATTGAAAAACAGGGATTCCTGAGAGGAGAGAGGTGGGTACACTTACAGCTCTGGCCTTTTGCTTTAACACATTTTCTGGTTGGGGTAGAGTGGCAGAAATCTGCAGAGATCCCTGTGACTCTTTGAACCAATAATCAGATGTACAGGTTTAGGATGACGCTCTACAGACCCAGGCAAATAATGTCTATTAAGGAAATATAAAATGTGAGGATCTATAAGCTGAACAACCACCAGAGCTCACACAGGATTGGGAGATATTTTAGTTCAGATCAACCAGAATGGACTTTGATAAATACCTGGAACATTCAGGTAAAACCCCAGAAAGAGTACACCTTATGAGGAGGGTTAAATTAGCTCTGTAGCAAAGGCTACTCTAAACCCAACTTTAAAAAGTCTCAAAGGAATCAAATTGATCTGATATTAAATTAATTTCTTGTCAGAACATAACTCAATACTCTTAAAAGGAACAAAAGAAAACATAACATTCACAACAGCCAACGTCCAATCAAAACTATCGAACATGCCCAAATGAGGAGCTGTGACCCACAAGGAAAGGGGAATCAGTCGATAGAAGTATCTCTAGGGATTTTAAAACAACCTTTATAAAATATATTCAAGGAATTAAGGAAAAACATGAACATAATGAAAAGATAAATGGAAATGATAAAAGGAAACAAGTAAACCTTCCAGAACTAAAAAAAAATAAAACCAATATCTGAGATGAAAAACATGCTAGGTAGGTTTAATAATACATTTCAGAAGAAAAGATTAGTAAATGTGGAGATAGTGAAAGAGAAAAAATACAAATTAAAGCCCATAGAAGGAAAAGACTGAAAAAATAAATGAAAAAGCCTCAGTAATATAAGACAGAATTCCTAGGTGCATTAAATAATGAATTCTATCAAACATTAAAGGAACAAATAATATTAATCATAAACAAATCTTTCAGAAAAATAGAGGGGAAGAAACACTTTCCAACTCATTTCATGAGGTCACCATTAGTCTGATATCAAAACCAAAGACATTAAATGATAATTGCAGACCAACACCCCTTATGAACACAGATAAAAGATCCTTAACAAAACATTAGTGAATAAAGTCCTGATATATCATTTAAATGATAATACATCATGGCTGAATGGGTTAAATTAACATTTGAAAATCAATCAGTGTAACTCAACAGAACAAAGGAAAAAACAGTATCATTTGACTCAGTAGAGAAAAGTCAAGTAATGAAATTCAATGTTAAGTTTTAAATTTAAAAAAACACCTCAGCAAACAGGAATAAAAGAAAAGAATTTCAATCTAATCAAGAAATCTCTGGAAAAGCACTATAGTTTAATACCGAAAGACCCAATACTTTCCCACTAAGACAAGAATGTTTATTCTCTTCCCTTCTACTCAACATTGTATTGGTGTCCCAGCCAGTGAAATAAGACATGAAAAGTAAATAATAAATAAGACATGAAAAAAAGCCTCACAGATTAGAAAAACAGAAGTTAAACACTTTTATGCACAGAGGACATTATTGTGTGCCTAGAAAATGCTAACAATCCTAAAAAAAAAAATCAACTATACTGATAAGTGAATTTAGTAAGGGTGCAGAATACCAGATCAATATACAAAATAAATTGTATTTCTGTTTACTAGCAATTAACAAGTGGCAAATAAAATTTTAAATGCTGTTTACAGTATATGCCAAAAATAGAAAATAGTTAAGAATGAATGTAAGCAAACATGTGCAGGATTTATATAATAAAAATTCTAAAAAACTGTTATAAGAAACTGTTAAAAGATCTAAAGAAATGGAGATATATAGCATATTTGTGAATTGAAAATCTCAATATTGTTAAGCTGTCAATTCTCCAAAAATTAATCTAAAGATTCAATGGAATTCCAATCCCAGCAGGTTTTTGTTTTGTTTTGTTAGCAATTGTCATGCTGAACTTAAATCTATATAAAAACACTAACCATTTTGAAATAGAAATTCAAAATTGAGAGGTTAAACTATCTGCTTTTGAAACTTACTTTAAAGCTAGAGTAATCAAGATGAATTGTCTGACTGCTTTTTCTCTACAATGGTGGAGCTGAGTAGTTGTGACAAGGACCATATGGTCCACAAAGCCTAAAATATTTACTATCAGTCTTTCACAAGACTGATAGTCTTGTGAAGTTTTCCAATCCCGGTGATAAATGACACTTCTGTATAAGACATACCACTATCTACCACTCCTGGCCCACTAGGAATTAATTACTCTACCACTTTCTCTGCTCCTCATTCAAGCATATTAGAATGCATCAAAGTGAGTATAATTTTTGAAACAATCTTTAATTCCTTCTAATTCATTTTAAAATATAAATTGTTCATCGGTTATGGTACATTATAATTAAGAGTACATTGTTTGAAATGTCCTTGACAACTGTTTACAAAACCACAGTTGAAAACCGTGCTATTAAAAAAAGAAAAGAAAACCGTGCCTAGTGGGATAAAAATAATGACACATCAAATTTATATAAGATATAAGTTTGCAAATTAGGCATAGTATTAATAAACTCACTTTACAAATTTATAAGTGAGGACTCTCACTGGCAAATGCATCTATTAGAGCCTGCTATAAAGGTGATGAGGACATAATTAGGAAAAGCAAACTAATGGGCCAGGCAGATACCAGGCACAAACCTGTGATATATCGAATGCAGACAATGAAGAGAGAGAATATTAAAAAAAATAATTCTGACAGTTTATGTGAGTCTGAGTTTTTAGATGTAGTTGCTTTTGACCTGATGGGAAAATTAGGAAGAAATATTTATTTAGACACTGAGAGCAGAAAGGTTATGAACTCAATTTGCAAGTGCTTAGAGTAATGCATTTCAAATTAATAAACTTACCTGGGCATCTTGTTCGAATGTACATTGATTCAGTAGTTTTGGGACAAGCCCCAAGTTCTTGTAGTTCCAGTAAGTTCCCAGGTGATTTTGACAGGGCTGATTCAGGACTACATTCTAAGTAGTAAGGCATTAAAAGTGACTAATGAATATTCAAGTACAGATTTTTTCTGGAAGATAAAGGAGCGTCCTGCTTTTTATGCATTTAGAAGGAAGGAGTCTATTGGTCTTCACTAAAGGCAAGAGAGCAAAAGGCCTGCAATCTAGAGGAACCGCCATGCAGAGAAGAGGAAGCTCTAGGGCAATCAAGGAGCGAGGTTAAGAGCTTTCAGGGTTAAAAAAAAAAAAAAAGGGTGAACCAGGGGAATGTAAGGAATTCTATGAAATACTAAGTTTCAAGGTAGAGGTCAGTGGAATTACAACCTGGGAAACATCCATCTCACCATTTTTGCTGCTCCCTTCTCAATGCTTATTTTCTTTACTTTTTAATTTTTTCCTTATCTTTTATTTCTGTAGTTTTTCTCCAGTCTTCTCTTGACTATAGTAGATGGTTATTGGATAGTCAAAGCTCCTCCACCTCTTTTTCTCAAAAGGCCTCCACTGATCAGTATGATGATGCCTTATTTTATATGATGCTATGCCCCGTCCCTACAGCTGGTTGGTCCAGGCATGGACACCTGATCCTAGCTGGGCCAATCACAGCTCTTCCCTGGGATTATTGAAAATAGTACTTGATTATGACAGAAGTGGTTAGGCATCGTCTCTATAGAGGTAAAAGGTGCTAGATACAAAATCTGCTAGTTGTTGCCAGCAGAGTTAGAAACCAGCACAGAGAAAAACTGAAGGCAGGTGGTAGAAGAGGGCCCTGGTAGAGTTCCAGTCTGTTCAGCTATTCCCAAGTCCAACTGCATCCTGTCCTTCCCCATGATCTGATTATTCAGTGCTCCCTTCCGTGACCCAGAAAATTCCCCTATTGCCTAAGTGAGTTTGAGTCACTTGCAGCAGAATCCTGAGTAATATCCCAACCCATTTTCTCCTACACACCCCACTTCCCTTACTCTCCCCTCCACCCCCCACCCTCTTGGCTGTAGACATCTCAGGTTCTTCTAGAGGACACTGGGCCAGAAACAGCCTCTAGGACCATCACCCCGTGCAGTGCTGGGTGGGTGTCAGTGTGTCACTGCACACCAGTGTCCCAAATCCCTGTGTCATGACAACAGCTGAAAAAAACCCACAAAAGTCGACTCTTCAGCACATTAGGGCCTCCCCGGCAGATTGCTAAGACCCTGGGGGCAGAGCTTAATGTGCACAACTATTTGCAATGCACAATTTTCTTTTTACCCATTTAGGCTTAATTAAATTCATTTTTGGAATCCTCAAAGTTAGTGCTTGTTGACTTCTCCCCTTTACTTCATATTCCAGGTACATTTGCCCCAAACTGAAAGTCACTTCCACCTCTAGTTCCCTGAAGTCTCTGGTCCCTGGAGATCTCTCCAAGGTGAGGTAACCCTTTAACTGCTGGGAAGTTAGAAAAACAAAGAACAAAAATGAAAACCTGCGGTTCTGCAAAAAAGCTCCTGTTGTGAGAATGTCTCCCTCTCTCCCCCACTTCTAACACACGCACACACACACACACGTGCGTGCATGTGTGCTTGCACTCACATACACACACATACACACACACACACAGGCCTGAGAACAAGAAGCCTACCTCCCACCACCCCTTCTGCAGACAGAAATGCTGGCATTCGTAAGCTGTCACTCTGAGGAAGACAGCAGCTGTGTTATTCTATGATTTATAGAACAGATTTGCATTTCCTTGCCTTTGAAGCTTGCCTATAATCTGCCACATAAATATTTGAAAGACAGGATGGTGGAAACAGACCTAAGCAGCTTAATCGAACACTTGGCAGGTAGAGGACTTGGACCCGTGTTCATTTCAAACATCCCCATTGCCCCGGGGCCTCTTGGTGTGTGTGTACCAAATTGAAATGCAATGTTTAAACCCAATCCTACAGTCAAAATCCCACTTGAAGGGAAAGCCAGTAGAATGCCCTTCGGAAGACGGGTTTCGTTTCATGTCTGGTCTCCTGGGCCAAAAACCTGACTGGCTTCCTTAAACTCTACTTCAGGAAGTGGGGAGCAGGGAGTAGAAGTGTCTCAGCCACTCCAAAAATCCCACCTGTGCAAATGGGGTGATCTGAGCTGTGCCCTGCCCCCACCGCACGCCCCGAGGCCATGGAGAGGCAACTTCACCAGGGAATAAGAACACTTCTCTCCCTGAGACTAATCAGAGCTTGGCTGGCTAATCCAGAGAACCACAAGGCCCTGGTGGGGAAGCAGGAAAGCTTCAGGTATTCCATGCACCCAATCCCCCATAATGCATTTCCCAAAATGGGGTACAAGGAGCACTTTCTGAAGTTGTTATAAGTTCCCGTTAAGAGACCATAGTCACAGTGCCCTTTATTTTATTGTAAACACTATATCCTGGCATAAAAACATCAATCCAAGTTTGTTTAACTTCATCAGTTGAGCAGAAAAGGTGCACTTTTACCTTCACAATAGTTCCATTAATGTGCTATAGAATAAGTAGAAAATAGGAAATTGTGCCCATATCTGATTCAAAATACCTGTAGATTTCCCTGGACATGCTATGAGGAGCAGAAAGGTGGTCTTTATTCTCGAGACAAACCAGGAAGGCCACTTGGGACCTAGGTTGCAGGGAGAGGACTCCAGGGCAGGGGCAGCAGGAAGAGTGGCCCCCACCTCAAAGGATCCCAAGTAAATCCCTGGAGGGAAGAAAGCAGAAATGCAGTGAACACAGGCCCAGCTGACAGCCAGGAAGCAGGGTCAGCCCTGTCCTGTGTGAGGCTTGTGGTCCAGGCCTGTGGAGACCTCATCTGCAAAGTGAGAGGTTGCTCTTAAAAGACCCCTCTCCCTTTTGTGCTAATCCTCCACAGCAGGCCAGGTCTAGCATCAAGATTTAGACACATCTGAGGGTGGAGTGACCTGATCGCCTGCCTCTTCTAAGATGCCCATCTGAATTTCCAGAGCTCCAGAGAAAATGCCCCACAACTGGCATTGCCTGCATAACTTGGACCAGGGCTAGGAGGAGGTGGGGTTGATGACGAAGTCAAATGTGGAGCCCCTAAGGGAAGGCCTAATGGAGAAAGGAGCCTGGTTCTCCAGGGTCACATTTCCAAGTCAGGAGGATGAAGTAGGGTGGGGCAGGGGTGGTGGTCTCTACTGCCATCGGCCACCTGGAGGCCAGCACACAGCTGGGGTGTCTCACCGAGCCAAGCACCCTGCTCTAGGCTCTGTAGTATTGTCACTCTGGGGCCAGGGGCTGTTCTCCTGCCACTCCCACAGTCTAGTCCCAGGAAGGCCAACAGTTTGCAGCCGTGGGTGGGACAACCCCCAGGGACTTCCATAGAAGTTGTGGGTATGAGAAGCACCAAGCAGGTGGGTGTCCTGGGGCACTGAGCCAAGGACAGGCAACTGATGTTACTGTGACCTCATTTGGATACTCCATGTGCCTACACTACTAGTTTCACAAAAACTTCAAAGGAAAACACAATTTAAAAATGGATCTGATGATCACATTCTGGGGGAGTGGCTGGAAGAGAGGAAAAGAAATGACTGGTGTCCAGTGAAGCCTGCTGACCCTGGAAGGAGGGAAGAGGACCTCAGCCTCTCTGGCCCGCCCACACTGTCATGGGCACGACTGGCTTGAACATGGCAGGAGCAGGTGAAAATCTAAGGGAGGTGCTCACTGTGGGGAGGGGAGTGATGGAAGGGGCGTGGCCAGTCCCTAAATGGAATGAGATTTGGGGACCCAGCCCACATATCAATCCTCATGCCCACCTAGAACTAGACGCCAAAGAAGTGAGAGAGATTAACTCAACTAACAACCCAGAATACTTTCCTGCCTGGTTGGAGCTTGGCATCGGCACTGCCCTGCAGTCGGGGCATCTGGGCCAGCTCTGCCACAAGCAGAGGGCTACAAGGCATGTCAGACCATGGGACACACATAAGACACACACAGGATGTATCCCACGGTTACCTTGCACCTGTCTCTATGCCTTAGGGGAAACTCTGCAGCACTGATTAGCAGACTGACCCCATTCATGGGTTTTTCATCAGGAACAGGGAGGCTTTTCCACTTTCTCAGGGCTTTGTCCTATTGTCCTGTGGCCTTGGCAGCTGTGTCTCTAGCCCGGGTGGGGCTGCAAGCCCGGACAGGAGAGGTTCCAGGAAGGTAGAGTTCTTGCTGGTGATCTGTTTTCAGCCTGGGGCAGAGCTGGGCTGTGAGCCAGGAACAACTTCTGGTCAGTCATTAGGCACAGACTTTGCTCCAGTCATAAAGTCACTGTGTTCCAACCGCAGGGCCTTTGCACTTGCTGCTCCCTCTACCTGGGCTGTCCTTCCTCTGGATCTTCACCTGACTCCCTGTTCCCTACTCCATTAAATGTCACCTTCTCAGAGAGACCTTCCCTCATCACCCAGCCTCGTGTAATACTTATTTACTCTCTGCTATATTACTCTGTTTCCTTTTCAATACTTAGCCACAATCTATAATTATCTTTTTCACTGACTTACATGTTCACTGCCACTTTCCCCTGGGGATGTTAGCTCCTTAGGGGAGGAGTCTATTGTTTCTTGCTCACCACTGTTCATAGCTCCCAGTACTATGTCTTGTGCGTGGTAGCTTTTAATAAATATCTGATGCATGAATAAATAATGATTGAATACCACTGCTGCAAGTTCAGGGGTGGCTTATCCATGATACCCTCACCCACATGCTTCTCCCTTCCTAAGAGAATGCCAGCTTGCTGACCTCTCCTACCCGTAACCATGTATTTCACTGAGCCAGTCATGGTAGAGCTTTCCCCTGTGCTGCTCACTGGTCAGAAAGGACATGTGATGTATTTTGGAAAGAAGCATGAGTAGAGTCTACTGAGTGAAGGGTAGGGAGTTCTAAGAGAGGCGTCTCCTCTGATGTGGCTGAGAAGCTTAGCGTAACTGAAGAAAGCAGTTCCTCTCTGACGTCATGGAAGAACATGATTTCTTATTTGGGGATATGATAAAGGTTCTTGTAAGTTGCTCCTTTGTTACTTGCAGCCAAAGGCATTGGCTCTGTAGGGACCATGGCACACAGATCCTCAGTGCTGGGGATGCCACTGGCCTGTAGACTCAGCTTTTGCTTGCGTTGCCTACATACTGTGCCAGGTTGTCGCTGGATTCTCCTTCCCCAACCTGTATCTTAAACTTTTTGTTAAAAAAATTAAACTAAGCACAGTCAAATACTAAGCACTCTTTGTTCTGCTTTTTCCCTCACCCCCACACCCTGTGACTTTTTTCTCCAATTGCATTCCTGAGAAACTTGAGAGCCAGCCGAGCTGTGTTATGTCTCCAACAACATTTCCTCTGTGGCCCTGTGGTTAATGACACAGGGCAGGCATGTACCTGGCTGTTGACCCCAAAGGAGCTCTCTCTGCTGAAGAAGATAAACACTAACTAGTGAAGCCCACACTGCCCGAGCTTTCTCAGACCTGGGAACTCCAGGTCTCTCACTCCCTCCACTGTAGACCTCCCTGTCTTGCCCCCTGGACAATCACAGTACCCCCACCATTCAGAAAGCCAAGTGCTGCTGGGATTTTAGCCACGCTGACTCCCTGGGTGGCCACCTCATAATAAACTCCTTTGTGAAAATACATTCTAGTGGTTCAGAGCTTGGTTTTCAGGGTGGCCAGTGAAACACCCCATTTGGTCGATTACCAGGTGAATATGAATTAATCAAATAAAATATTTCCTTCCTTACTTGAGTCATACACTCAGCCAACTTCACTGAAAGGTGCCAGATAAGTAATGTGCTAGAGCCGTTGGCCAGACCAGGCCGTCCTGGAAGAGTTCGGCACCCCACAGGAGGGAGACTTATAAACAGAGGCAGCCCCAGAGCAAAGGCTGAGTGCAGTGCCACAGTGGAGCTGGGGTCAGCAGGGACACGTGCCTAAAAGCGGGGGTGGGGGGGTTGCTGGGAGGGTGACGGAGTAGGTGTCACCAAAAAGTTTATGTCTAAGCTGAGACTTGAAGAAAAAACAGGAATTGCTTGGGCGAGCCAGTCGAGAGCCTCTCAAGCAGAGGCATCAAAAGCATCCTTATTCCAAAGACATGAAAGAGTAAACAGGTCCACTCTTTTTTTTTTTTAAATAGAGGCATGTTTTATTTATTTTTTTGTTTGTTTGTTTGTTTTTGTTTATACATGCACTGGGCACAGTCAGAAGCGCGGGAGGGTGAGAGAATTCACCAGAGCCAGAGCGGGGAGCAGAGCAGGCAGAAGGACCGAAGTACACTGCTGAGGGGAGCAGCGGGCGGCAGGAGAGGTCTGCGCGCCATGTGGGACCCTCCTCCGGTGGCCGGGGAGCAGCCGGGGATTGAACCAGCGCCTCAGAGTCCATGGGCAGCTTCGCAACCCAGCGCTCAACCGCTGCGCCACCGGGGAGGCCCAGGTCCACTCTTTAAGCCAGGCACTGTGCTGAGTGATTGCACATGAGCCTCTAACCCTGGGGATGTGCGTGCAAGGTAAATAGCGTCAGCCCATGTTCAGTATGGAAACTGAGCCTCCAACTAGTTGCGACTTGCTCAAGGTCATTCAGCCAGGATGTGGCAGAGGCAGGTTTTGAACTAAGACCCACTCAACCCAGAACCCATATTCCTTCTCCTACCCCCACAATCCTCCCACAGAAGCAGGTGCATTGGGGAAGCACACACTCGTGGCACGACCCAGTGACCTACATGTGCAAGGGTACATGTGGGAGGGGAAAAAGTGGGTGAGCAGAGAGGAGGGTGTGCCCGGAGCTGGTGGTGGCAAGGGGGGTGGCAGAGATGGAGCCAGTGGGCAGGAGAAAGAGAATGTTGCTTACCAGAAAACACTGTCTCTCTTCCACATTGTTGCTTTTATTCAATTTTTTTAGGAGTTTCAATGATATTTATTTAATAAATCATTCTCTTTTTTTATTCTTTTACATTGTTGTTTATTTTTGGACAGTATTTGATTTCTCCCTCAGGTGTAGTCCCCACAAATCTCCCGTCACCCCATCACCTGTCAACCATCATTATAGTCCCTTGTGATGATCTCTCCCCTGTTTTTATTTTTAAATCGAATGCGTAGACTCAGGCTTTTGAGTCTGGTCACCTTTTCAATTTAAATCACCCATACAGCCAAATATTACTCTCAAAATTTACCAGCCTCCAAACCCTTGTTAGCCAGCCTGCTACAAATACTATATACAGATGGCAAAATAAATACAACCCGTGGTAGTGACGACTAACCTCCCTGATATGGTACGGCCCTGAGCCCACAGGGACTCAGCTTGGAGGAGATGCCTTAAATAATAAACAGGAAGATGAAAAAGTGGGTCTCGGGCACTGCCTGGCGCTGCAGGTGGGCAGCCGAATCCTGCAGACACCCTCGGTCATGAGCTTTCTTTTTCGTGAAACAAGGGGTATGGCAGACACCCCTCATCATAATAAAGTAACGGGCACCAGCTAATTTCCCGAGGCTTCCATCTCAGCAGGGGAGGATATAATATTGCAAGCCAGCAGAAGCCAACCAAGTGGTGATACAGTAGTTCTGTTTTACATTACATTAAATGTTACTATTTCTGAAGGGAATATCTGTGGAGCACTGGTGTAACCCATAGCAACCAGCTAATAAATTGTAACTTACACTGCCTCAGCTTATTGTAGGGGTGGAGAACAGCAGGGGAAAAAAAGATTAAAAAAAAAAAGGCAAATGCTGGCAAAAAAAAAAACCGCCACAACTCCCCACCCCCCCGCCCCTCGGCCTCCCCTGTCTACACACAGCCACACAAATCAGGCTGCGTCAGCAGCACCCCCGGCAAAATTACTTAAGGAGAAGTGTGACAATTAGCAGGCAAGGCTTTGGAATTCGTGACCTCTGCGTTGATTTGCATGATGCCGCTTATAAAGCCCAGAAGATGCATTTGAAATGTTTCTGACTCCAGACCCTGCCCTCCACAAGGTGACCCCTGCATCATTCCACAGCCTCTGTTTGCATGACAGTCCTCGGCGCCAACCTACACACAGAACTGAGCCACTTAGCTCACCTTTGTCCGTCTGCAAATAGCTGGAGCCTAATTGCCCCCCTGCTTCACATCCACAGCATCTGGGGAGACTTGCTCTGTGCTATGCTGAGCCTCTTCTTTGGCCCTAACAGCCTAGACTCCTCCTAGCCATTAACTCCTGTTTCCTGAGTCATTTAGTCTTCCACACACTCAATCAGTCCCTCGACACCTGGACATTGGGTCCACACATACAGGGGATTATTCATGGGGCTCGTTGTGGCCTTTAGGCAGTGTGTTGGTGTGTTTGGGCTGATGGACTGTGTGCACGCACTATCTGTCCACGAGAACAGCACTACCTTAATGAAAATGCCCGTCACTGCGTCATCCGGGAGGCAGTGGCCTATGCTCACACCAGCTGAATAAGTGTCGCTGGGCATCTTCCATCCATCCAGCCATCCTGGCTCTGGGTGTTCGAGGGAGGAGGCAAGCCAGACAAGAGCTGTCCTGCCTCTTCCCCCAGGCGTTGAAGGGGAGGGTACAGAGGGTATCGCAGGGCAGTCAGGATCAAGAACAGGTGCAGACATTAACTAGCTGAGTTTCATTTGGCAAAATCATTTTGCTTTGGGGACTTAATTTCTTCATCTGCAATGAGGATTCTGAGCATCACACAAGATGCACTTAGCTGCAGTGATTAAAAAACCCACCTCACTATGCTTTAAAAAGGTGGGAATATATGTTCTCACGTGACAGTGGGTAGGAGAGGCTGGAGCCCCTCCTTCTGTTTCGCGTTGGTTCTCTCCTGGGTTGCTCCTTCCATGCACACATTCTGCACTGCAGGACTTATGACGTGGCATTGCAGTTTGTGTGCCTGTCTCCCCACATAGACCTGACCCCCTCACTCATGCCAAAAGCTTCCCCCCACTACTCCCTTCAGTGCCTGGCGTGTGGTCAGGATGAACGTGTGGGTGGATGAATGAGTGAATGACTCTGAACGGTCTTACTTCTCAGAGAATGAAAAGGAAATCTGGGGAAAATAAAAAGCAGCAATATGTGTGAAAATGTTCTGCAAATTGTAAGATGCTACAAAAACATTAGGAAGCATTATGTTTATTAATTACCACAACCATGGAGCAGCGTGCCTCCTCCTGAGTGCCGGCTCTGAATCATACACCACCAGCCACAGGGTTTGTGATGAGACAATGGGAGAAAGGGAAGATTTTTGCAAGAAAAGTAGATAAGTTTTGATCCTAGAAAAACAAGTTAATACCCAAGGTGTAATTATTAATTGCAAAGGTCAAAAGGCATCTTTACAATGGAGAGATCTGGTGGATATGCTCTTAACCAAATAATTAACAAACAATGCAGGTAGCAGACCTCCTGTGAGCACCTCTCTGGCCTTCTTGCCTCCAGCACTCAGCTGGAGGAAACAATCAGCAAAACTCAGATTGCCGAGAGACATTGGACAGGGTCACCAGCTGACTCCTTAACAATGTCAGTGTGTCATGAAGGCAGAGAAAGCAAAAGGCAGGGAACTTTTCTAGATGAATGGCAACTAAAAAGACAGAACAGCCAAATAAGGATGAGTGAGCTCGATTGGACCCTGGATTTTACATATATAAATATAACTATACATTATGTATTTAATGGCATATTAAATGTACAGAAATTGTATATAGATATTATATATTACATATAAAATATATATTTAATAAAATATTTTTTCAGATAACTGAACCATAGATCAGATAATACTATTGCATCAGTGTTCCATTTCTTCAGTGTAATAATGATATTTTAGGAGCGTGTCTATTGTTAGTAGTTACATAGTGAAGTGTCATCACGTCTGTAGTTTTCTTTGAAATGGTTTAGAAAAAGCACACACACATGCACTCCTGTAGACACACACATGCACTCTCCTGTATACACACACATGCACTCTCCTGTAAACACACACATGCACTCCTGTAGACACACACATGCACTCTCCTGTATACACACACATGCACTCCTGTAAACACACACATGCACTCCTGTAGACACACACATGCACTCCTGTAGACACACATGCACTCCTGTGTACACACACATACACTCCTGTGTATACACATAATACTCAGACTATATCTACACAGAGAGAAAAAGCAAATGTGGCAAAATGCTAGCTAATGAATCTGCAGGAGGGGGACATAAATATTCATTGCAATATTCTTTCAAGTTTTCTGTAGCTTTGAATTTTTTCACTATCAAATATTGTGGAGAAAGACAGCAGAGAGCATGGAAATTCTATTTACTCATCAAGGCACTACTCCAGTTAGACATTTTATTTGTCCATTTTGGCTCTCTCAATTTTTACTACTATGCACTTGTCACTGGCCTTCTTTTACCTACGCGAAGTTAAGAAAATGTATCAGAGCACACAGTAAGGATTCATCATTCTTTCTAAAACATTAACTGGGCTCCTGCTATGTATTCCTGCGCTCGCGCTCTCTCTCTCTCTCTCTCTCTCTCTCTCTCTCTCTCTCTCTTTCCCCACCCCCTCCATTTTCCTCCCCTCTCAGTGATCTCAGAGTCCTTGCCCTCCAGGTGACCTTGGACCCTGCCCTCCCGCCCTGCCTATCCTAGATAAGACTTCCTTTGCACACAAACGAGGACAAAGTACCAGCCACTGTCCCCAGCAACTACCTCCCATAAACACACCCCTAAGACTTGATCCAAGAGGAGGCCAATGGAGATTGAGCTTCACTTTAACACACAACAGAGGTGGGTTGGGCAGCCTGTTGGTGGAGGAGGGGTTTGAATTGTGAAAACCTTGGTCTGGCCACTAAAATGTAGATCAGGCCAGACCTGGGCTGCTAGACCATCTGGCAGACTTTCCAGAAGGGGCAGGCCCCTGCTGCTTCCTGTCCCTGAAGCCGGAAGAGGCCAGCCGGTCCTACTGGCCATTGGCAAGTGCCCTTCACCTTCTGGAGTATCTCGTCCTGGTCGTGCACACCGCATCTTGTGATTTCATTCTTCGGTTTCCCTCTTGTGCAAGCCTTGCTCCCCAGATGGGAACAGACTCTTCCACAGACAGAACCAGAGAGAGGATAGCCATGACAGGGAGCCTCTGGGACCCCACAGTTCTGTGGCTGCCCAATTTGAATAGAGTCAGGCTGACTTACCCACTAGGCATAGTGGGCAGAGCCCCTGAGGGGCCCACAGGCATGTTTCAATTTCTTTGAACATCAAAAGGAAAAGTAATGAGCTCTTATGGTCAAATATTGTATTCTTGATACCCACACAAAGTATAATTTGTCATAGTTTTTAGAAAGGAGGCCCTGTACTCCCCCAGCCCCCAATAGACCCCCCAGGACCTCTGCCCATGTTCCCTTCCCTCTGCTTGTGGCCCCTGCCCCAACTTCTCCCTGCATCTCCAAGTCCTACTATTATAGGACAGGGAGAGGGGCAGCCCAAACCCCGCAAACCTGCCTATTCTAAATGGGTTCTGCCATCCGCCGCATCAACACAAAACATAGGAGACTTTAGTGGGAAGGAACTTTAATAAAACTAGGAAACAATACAGGTAGGGCAAAGAATCTAGTTTCTAAATGAAGCACCCAAAGTTACCCATCCCCTCGTGGGTAAAAGTCCATCCATATGGGATCGGCCCAGAGCAAGGCCCCAAAGCCTGCCACAAGACTAAAGCATCTTCCAGTGGGGACCCACAGCAAAGGGTCAGAAATAACCAGACAAGCCCAGAAGGAAAAGAGCAAAATCAACATCAAGATAAAAGCTGCCATTGTCACCTCCCCACGGGTCTCACCCACATCTGTGTCACCCAGTCCACGACCAAAAGACAAGCACAGTTTCTTCACATGTCTCTAGGCTCCATGCGCCTCCTCCAGGTCTCCTGGCTCCATCCTGCTTCCTTCCTCAGTCTCTTCTGCAGCTTCCCCTCTTCCTGCTCAGCTCCACCCTCCCTTGGGTGGGGCAGGGAACCTCCCCCTTTCCTGGGGACCACCCTGTTACAATCCCCCCTTTTAATTTTTATTCCACCATATCTATGGTGGCACAGATCTCATGGTGTAATCTTAGGAGACAGTCTTTTTTTAGGGTTACAATGTGTGTAAGAGAAGCAACAATTAGTCAGCAGCATTGTCCATGAATGTCCAGTATGACAGTTTTCCATTACTTGAAAATAGTCCATTATCCAAGCCAAAAGAAAAAAAAAATCTGGAGCATTGGCCAAAATAAGATAGCAAATATATCAAAATCACAGGGAAAAAAAGTAAAATGGTTCAACTTATGCAAAAACGAATTCTCTCAACCTTGATCCCAAACTTTAACAGCATAGCAAAAGTTTGCAAATTAAATTTACTTTTAAACCATTTTTTTTCTATTTTTGCATAAAATCACAGGGCAGAAATAACTAACAGCAATTTTTAGCTGGCTTTGTTGAAATACTCCATATAGGATCAGAGCGAACCATTGGCATCCGGTTGATGTAGGCTTCAGGTACAAAGTTGGTCTCATCAGACTCCACCTGGGCTTTCCTCTTCTCGAGGGTACCAGGGCATTTTCGTTGGCCGGGTTGTCCAGTCCTGCCAATGGAGGCAAGCTTCCTCACCTTCTTTGGAGGTCTCTGGAACCCTACAGACAAAGCAAACAGGTTCTCCTCTTCTTGGTTCAACTCTTCTTCAATTTTTTGGAAGAACTCCACACAAAGCCACACAATCATACTCACGTCCAATTTTTTTGTTAAAACAGACAAAATCCCTATGGAAGTTATGCAAAAACAGACTCTAAGATAAGTAGCAAAAATTACTACCACTATTTGTATGCTGTGTTGGTATCAAGGGGAGAGAAAATGTGACAAGTTAGCTTTGCTGGAAAAAAAATTGCAACCTTTCTGCAGATCCTGGTTACTCAAAACAAAACAAAACAAAACAAAACAAAAACTTTGTGGATTCAGGACAGAATGCATAAAAAAATTTCCAGTATTATGTCAAAGAAACCTTAGTAAATGTCAGGTGTATTTCCAGGTCTATTCAGTCCTTTGTAGGAAAGTTTTTTTACTCTCAACAGTTCCATCAATAGGAATCTGTTGAGACCTTTTCTCCCTATATTTCCAGAAACAATTTCTGTAGATGTGAAACAATTGAATTATACAATATTACAAGGTGACAAGCACCATTGACAATTTACATACATACCAGATACTGAGAGGTTTTTTCATACACATTTTAGAAAACTACTGTTAACATTTTGTACATACCAAAGTTTTACCATTTTCCCAAGTGACAATGCTTCCCTTCCAGTTTTACTTCATTAGGTAAAAGCCAAATAGAACAAATTCATGTAATGCCTTCCCAGGAGGAAAAGGAGAAACTTCATGGAGTGTCTCAGGAGCTCTACTGAGGTTCCACAAAATTTCCTTGCATCAGTCAAATGACAGGCTACCAAATTTGTACTTGAATTTAGATTTCTGGGAAGCTTTGCCATAAATATCAGAAAATTAACAGAAACAACAATATTCAATCTCTATGAAGGCACCGGCTTAGTTCAGTAGCACAATGTTGACAATCAAACCATAACTTTTTGTTTTTCTCATAATTGGAGACTTTTTTTTTTTTTCCAACATCTATGGGCACCGTGTATACCAATTTGTTGATCACTGGAGGTCAAGACGGTTAGACACAAGGACATACAGACAGACAACATATAGACACAAAGAGCTCTTTAGTTACCATTCATCACGCGTAGGATATCCCATCCCATACAACTGCAGTTTGTCTGATAGGCCAAAGTAACAATAAAAAAAAAAAAAAAAAGCAGAAAAAAAACTTCAAAGTAAAAAAAAACAAAAGTTGATAGGAAATAACAAAATCAAGATTAAAAACCTTTCTATGCAAAAAAAAAAAAAAAATACTGTCAGCATATGCATGATCCTAGATGTTATTTCACATCTCCTAAACTTTGAAAGGAAGAGATTGGTTAGAGCATTTTAGTTTTTTTCTCAGGGTTTCTTCAGAAAAAAAAAAAAAAAAAAAAAACGAGTTCTTGGGTATCCTGCAACAATAGCTGGAAAAGAAGTCAGTAACATTCAAGTTTCTTTCTGTTTCTTAAATAAATATCTCAAGTCTTCAATGGGTTCACAAGACCAATGGGACTTCGTCTCTGGGTCAGTTCCTTCTGGCGCTTTCTTAACACGCTTGTCTTGTGGTCGTGGACGGGGTGACACAGATGTGGGTGAGACCCATGGGGAGGTGACAATGGCAGCTTTTATCTTGATGTTGATTTTGCTCTTTTCCTTCCGGGCTTGTCTGGTTATTTCTGACCCTTTGCTGTGGGTCCCCACTGGAAGATGCTTTAGACTTGTGGCAGGCTTTGGGGCCTTGCTCTGGGCCGATCCCATATGGATGGACTTTTACCCACGTAGGGATGGGTCACTTTGGGTGCTTCATTTAGAAACTAGACTCTTTGCCTTACCTGTATTGTTTCCTAGTTTTATTAAAGTTCCTTCCCACTAAAGTCTCCTATGTTTTGTGTTGATGCGGCGGATGGCAGAACCCATTTAGAATAGGCAGATTTGCGGGGTTTGGGCTGCCCCTCTCCCTGTCCTATAACACTACTCTTGTGAATCTGCAGCAAAATGAGATAAATAAGGACAATGTGATGATTTCTTCCCCAAGCTAGACTGATACCAACTAAAGACAGTTCTCTTTTCTGAAATTACGTGCTTCTTATTTCTTTTTCCTTCATTTTTTCTTTCATCTTGTCACATTGCTTCTGCTTATAAGATGATGCACGTGGTCTATACTTGGAAGGACCATTGTTTCATGAAACAGAAATGTTGGTGACCCTCTATGGATCCTACCCCTACCCCCAGTTCCGGGGAGAATTTCCCAGGACTAGAAACCTCCTCATTCTGACAAGCACTGACTCAACCAACTTCCTTTTATTTCCTAGATTTGCGTGAGGCTGAGGTGGCTCCACCCCTCTGAGCCTCGCTGGCCCCAGGCTCTGGACTCCCAGGTCCCTTACTACTCCCCCAGCGCCCTCAATTCCTCTTGTCCTGCCTCCCCTGCTAGCTGACTTCTAGAAGCCGGGATTGTGTATCACTTCTCTGTATCTCCTGTGCTTGGCACGGTGCCTGGCTCACCGTTAACTGCTCAATCAATCTTTGTAGAGTGAATGAAGAAATATACTAATTCCCAGAAAAAATTAAGTTAATGGATAGAATTTCTCCAGCTTTTAGCTTTTTCCTCTCTACATTTTTATTAAATCTTTGGCACCTGCTATTGCCTGTCCACTGGCCAGTGCTAGCAGATGACAGAAAGAATCAGCAAGTAGCAAATGAATATTAATGGACCCAGGCATCGCAGCCGATGCTTAGTCTGACAGCTTGTTTTTCCTATGGGCAGGTGTTTGGGCTTATGGTTGTGGTTTTATATTGTGTGTTAGTGTCTGTAAATTTAATTAAATTGAACATTTCTAAGCAATTTAAGCACAGTGGCTAAATATATAATTTTGCGCTTAATCATAGGCTATATTTGGGACTTAAATATATTAATATTTCATGGTGCTCTGCAGAGGGTACTGTGGCTGCTGGGAGCTCTCCTGGGTGAATGTTAGAGAATAGAGAATCTTGTCCTGGTGCAAATGTGGGCAGCACAGGCAGGTTTTAAATGGAGTGGAGGCTCTCATAGGTTAGAAAGAGTCTAAGGAAAGGGGTGATCTGCCCTCAGGCATGTCCCATCGCCGGAACCCATACTTGTTTGTTCTTGCCTAGGTCCTAGGTATGTCTAGACCTAGATGGAGGTGGAATGAATGAATGTATATGAAGGTGTAGCAAATAACTAAACAGTTAATGTCGGGTAAAAAAGCACATTCTGCAGTCCCTCTGCTGAAGATGAACCTTCCCACACTCAGCTCCAATTGTGTCCCTATTGGGAAGTGCTCCAGGGACCACAACTTCAACCTTAGCAAACCCTAATTCCTTGGCCTGGCATCTCAGACCTCTCAAACCCTGATCAATGTAACTTTCAGCGTAATTTTCACTCCTCTATTCATGCTCCAAACAGCTGAGCTGAGCTTCCCTGCAGCATTCCAGCCAACCCTCTACCTTTCTTACCTCTACCTTGGTCATTACAGGACTCTGTTTTCTAGACCTGGGCAGTTAGTCCGTCACTCCACTTCCATCTCCAAAGTCCTACCTATTTTTTTTTCTTTTTAAAGATTTATTTATGTATTTGTTTGTTTGTTTATTTATTTATTTATACAAGCACTGGGTATAGTCAGAAGCGCGGGAGGGTGAGAGAATTCACCAGAGCCAGAGCGGGGAGCAGAGCAGGCAGAAGGACCGAAGCACACTGCTGAGGGGAGCAGCGGGCGGCAGGAGAGGTCTGCGCGCCATGTGGACCCTCGCCCGGCGGCTGGGGATCGAACTGGCGCTGCAGAGGCTGCAGGCGCTTCATAACCCAGCGCTCAACCACTGCGCCACCGGGGAGGCCCAACCCTACCTATTTTTTAAGGTCCAGCTAGTATTCGACTTCGCTAATGGAGACTAGCCCAGCTTCCCCCAGTGGATGTTATCACTGTCTTCTTTAACTTCCACTGTCTCTTTCAGAGCACTTAATATATTCTGCTTTCTGGAATAGGAATGTCTGTCTTTTACTATCCCCAGTCCACAATTTAGACACACGTAGATTTGTTATAAGATATTCCTAGTAAGAGAGTTTTATTCATCTGTGTGTGATCCCATGCTTGGCACATCGTTCTCACTTTACCTGCATCTCACAGAATTGAATATATGTCTTCAGTGAGGTCCATCTGAATTCTGCATCTATTTTGTTGATGTTTTGTGCAACAGAATTCTTCCAATTGCAAAGCATAGCTGGACCAACACAAAAGATAACATAAGAAGACATACAGTATCTCACATAGTAGGAAGTCTGGAGGTGGGAGTTGACTTCAGTGATTTGATGATATATTTAAAGACCCACAGACCCTGTCAGAGGGTTGCTGCTGAAGCCCAGGTTCTACACACTGATATGATGATAGGGAGCAGAGAAAAGAAACCACTCCTCCTGTGATTCTCTTTATCACAGGCCCAGGACACTTTAGTTTTCCTCCGTATGACTCTCCAGCAAGACAGCCTGGGTCTGTCACATGGCAGCATTGGAAGAAGACAATTCCCAATACAAGTGTCAACGGGGCTATTCAGGTAACAATCATGCACGATGCCCAAAACAGAATTCATAGTGTCTTCTGCCCCAAGCCCCACCTGCTTCACCAGTGGTTTTCCCCATTAAATCTGTCATTAAATTCTGTCAGCTCTTCTTAAAAAACATACCCCAATCCAAGCACATCTCGCCACCTCTTCTCCAATCACCCAGCACAGCCACCACCACCTCTCCCCTGGGGATGCGTTGGCCTTTGCGTGTCTCCCTACTACCACTCATGACCCCCACAGCCTAGTTTCAACACACCAGCCTAAACAATCCTGTTAAAACATTAATACAATTATATCGCTCCTCTCCTCAAAACTCTCCCAAGTTTTTACAATGACCAGCAAGTTCCTACATGAACACACTCCCTGCTTCCAGGAATCCCTCGCGCACACCATTACCTCTCTGACCTCATTTCCCAAGATTCTCCCTGCCTTACCAAGCTCCAGCCACACCAGCCTCCCCGCTGTGTCTCGAGGGACTAGGTGGGCTCTGAGCTCAGGCCTCTGCACGGAAATTCCCTCTGCCCAGCACATGCTTCCCTCAGGCACCTGCGTGCTGGGTTCCTACTTCCTCCAGGTCTTTTTTGTCAAATGTCACTTTCTTGGGGAGTTTTGCCTGCTCTATTTAAAATGACAATCCTTCCTCTCCCATGCCCTTTGGTCCCCTTCCTGTTTTTATTTTTGTCATGCACTTTTGGTCATCTGACTTACTCTATATTTTACTGACTAGTTTATTATCTTTCTCCCCCACCTAGAATGTTAATGTCTCAAGAGCAGGATTTTCTTTGTTTTGTTCACTCAGTACCCAAAGCACAGTCTGGCATTTAGTCAGCGCTGAACCCTATTTGTTAAATGAGCACTTACTATGGGCCACACATTTCACTCAGTATTTTCCCTCTGTATTCCACATGCTAACACTATAAAAAAGGTAGTGCCATATGTCTTCATATATAAAGCAGCACAGAGCCTACCTGGTGGCCTAGGAGTTAAGTTTCAGCACAATTTTTAGGGGGAAAGGATGTCCTGAGTTAGTCCCATACAGGCTTTGTGGACTCCACCCCCACTCAAGACTAAAGCCATCAGGACATTGGGAAAGACAAATCCCATCACCACCAAAGGGAGGGTGGCTGGGACCTGAGGGTGGAGTGAAGCAGCCAGGTTGGGTATAAAAACCAAACACGTGGGCCTTGGGGGGTTCGCGATCGCTCGCCTTCTGGCTTCACCGCTCCTGGCCGGCGGCCAGCTCTCAGAGTGCCATTTTGGGATTCCTGATCGGCGGATCAGGTAGGACTCATTTAAAACTTTGTCTCCCACTTTTCTCCCTGAGCTGTACATTTCCTCATTTCCCCTTCCCTTGTGAATAAACCTTTTATGAACCTTTCGCGAGTGCCTGCAGTAGAGCATTGATAAGTCCTTTTAAGCGCGCGGGTGAGGACCCACAGTCAGGCACCCTGTTTTGTATCGGGGTTACTCTACAACACTATCACTGTTGTGGCCTAAGTTCGATCCAGGGAGGTGACCCACACGGCAGAGCAGACCTCTCCTATCTCTCCCGCTGCTCCCCTCAGCAGTGTATTTCTGTCGATCTGCCTGTTCTGCCCCCAACTCTGTCTCTGGTGAATCCTCTCACCCCCTGCACCTCTGGCCTACACCCCAGTTCTTCTATGTATAAATAAATAAATCTTTAAAAAATGACAAAAATTATAAAGCAACACATTATTTCCATTTTATAGATGAGGAAATTGAGGCTGACTGGTTAAGGGAATAATCCGAGTTTATACCGCCAGTGAAAGAGGAAGTATAGGATTTGAACGCTTAACTAGCAAGCAAAACTGTTGTTAGGGGGAAAAGGCTATCCTAAAGCTAATTCCATACAGGCTTTGTGGACTCCACCCCCACCCCAAGCCAAAGCCAAAGACACTGGGAACTCCAAATCCCATCACCACCCAAGGGAAGGTGGCTGGGACCTGAGGGTGGGGTGAAGCAGCCAGGTTGGTATAAAGCCAGACACGTGGGCTTTGGGGGGGGGGGTCCCCCATTTTGGCTCTCCACCAGCTCGCAGGGTCCAGCCAGCTCAGAGGGTGCCTTTGGGTTTCCAGGTCGGCGGATCGGGTAGGACGCATTAAAGACTTTATTTCCCTATTTTCTCCCTGAGTTGTCCATTTTCCTTATTTCCTTTTCCCTTGTAAATAAACCTTTTATGAACCTTTTGTGTGTGTCTGTAGTGGAGTATTCATAAGTCCCTTGTAAGCGCGCGGGTGAGGACCCACAGCCAGGAACCCGTTCAATATCGGGGCTGCTCTATAACACTGTCACCTGCCTTCCTTGAACCCTCAGAAGCGGGGCCGTGGCCCTCAATTTGATATCTTTGTGTGTGACTTCCCGGCCTTGCTGGAGTCCCGCTGATGATCCAAATTGGAAAGCAAGAGGGGAGGGAAGAAGAAAGCCACCCCTTCATCTACACCCAGAAAGCACCCATGCTCTGCCCCCCCTTGCTCCCCAGCTCATGGTGCTCCTTTCAAATCCTCCTATTAGGTCCACTCCCTTCTCCCCACCTGGTAAAGACTGGATTCCTGGGCTGAAAACAAGCCTCTCAATAAGCAGCAGTTGCTGAACTTTTGGAACAAATCTAACCCCACCCCATCTCCCTCCCAGGCCTTTGTTCATGCTCCACCCCCCAGCCCGCCTCAGGCAAGAGGAGGCTCCACTTAGATCTGGGGTGGGGCTGGGAAAGGGTGGTGAACCCCCACCACTAACCGGCCCAAATGGCCTTGTGGTGGGTGAGCATGAAAGGGAGGCACAGGCTGGCTGGCATCTGGCTGCCCTGAGCAGGCCGGGGAGTCTCTGTGAACTCCAGGGCTTGCCGTGCTGAACCAGGGGCTCCTGGGGGCTGTGACTGATGGACACGGCTGCTGAGTTTTGGTTAAGTTGTTGTCTTTAGAACATTCGAGAACCAAGACAAATAGCTGTGGTTGATAGCGTCTGGGGGGAAATAGCAACTGCTGTGTTTGGGCTATCACATGATAGCTCAGAAAGAAAGGGGGCTTTGTTCTGCGATGGGTTTCTCTAGTCAATTAAATGTTTAATATCTGCCATGAAGTCCCTGCCGCTCAAATAGGGAGGCTGCAGATATATTTCACAGACACGTGTGGTTACTTAATGTAAGGTTCTCACTTGCTCCTGTCTTTCTTCTCTCACTCTCTCTGTTGAGACGAAAGGGTAGAGGAGGCAGGGATGCTCTCTCTCTCTCTCTCTTTTTCTTTCCTTTCATTCCCCCTTCCTGTGATACTCCCTTTATTCTGTGCCCTTCCAGTGCTTCCTTGTTTCATCCTCTCTTCTCCTAGTTCTTTCCTTTCTGCCTCCCCCACCCCGTCCCTCCTCCATAAACAGGACGTTGTAAGAGAGGCAACCAAGGGAGAGATGAGGGGTCATAGAAATGCTGTAGAAAGGGATTATGAAAGAAGTGTGTTAACATCCATAATTGTGTAACTGGTGCTGTGAGCTTAGGAAACCTGGGTGTGCTCCCAAATACCGTCAGCGGAAGCCTTGGTGCAGATGCTGTCCCGGATGAGATCCCAAGGGCCATGAAGTCTGGGCTGAGCGGGGGAGAGGACTTGGGGATCCCAGGGAGACGGCGGTGGTGGTAAAGGGAGATGTCTGTTGCCAAAAGCCTTTGTGGAAAGAACTTAAGAGAATGGAGAGGATGAAGGCTCCGGCAGAAACAAGAAAATCGACTTCCTCCTGGTTTGTATGGCCCACCCAAGGCCTCTCAGAGGTGCAGATGCCATGGACAGCTGCCTGGAGGAGAACTCAAACTTGCCACAATCTCCACTTCCTGGAGCTTGGGGGCTGGGGGTCCACTTGACCACTCCTTCCATTGAGGGATCAGTCCAGGGGATCCACTTGACCACTCCTTCATTCCCTGGAGCTCTGGTTAAGGGGCTGCTAGGTGCCAGGCACAGTGCAGGGGGCTGAAAACACAGTCCTAGCGGGCGTCTCTGACCTCCAGAAACTCACTAAGACAGACATGGAAACAAAGAACCTAAATCAGTGGCGACGCAGGGGTGTTAGGCAGCACAGCGCTCCCACAGGCAAGCGCAAGGCCAGGAGGAGGAGAGTGGGGGAGTCGTGGGGGTGCTTCAAAGACATGCTCTGCTTCAGTTGTTCCTACGAGGCAGGAGGGGGGGGGGAGGACGGGGGGGGGGGAGCGCAGGGGGGTGGCTGCCATGTGGATGGGACAGAGAAAGGCATGCCCAGCAGGGTAGCAGCACCCATAAATACACATCCAGGAAACCATAGGTAGCTGGGTGAGACCAATAATAATAGGAAGAATCAAGAGCAGAGAACGTTTAGAGGGAGGTCAAGCGGAGCTGGGGGTTGCTTATGACCCATGCTAAGGAGCTTGGATCTACTGTATGTAATTGTCAGCCCCTTAGAGGGCACACCTGCACTTCAGAAAGATGTGTGCTGTAGAAGGATGGATGGGCTGGGGCCGTGTCTTCAGCTCCCTGCATTGTGCCTGGCACCTACCAGGCTCTGAACCAGAGTGAGACTGTCATCCAGGAGACCAGGGGGATCCAAGACAATAATCTAGAAAGAGGTGATGAGACTTGAGCGAGGGCAGAAGCCAGGAAAACAGAAAGGAACGAACAGCTTTGAAAGCTGCGGAGGTAGACTTGGCACTCTCCAGCCACCAATTGGAGGTAGAAAGTGGAAGCTGAAATTAATCTGAAGGGTCTGGCCTCTGAGATCAAGCAAAAGTGCAATGATTAACAGACAGGAAATTGAAGAGGAAAATCATTTTAGAAGGAAAAATAACGTCCTTAGAATTCTCTCGAAGGCCTGGTGATATCTGGGTAGAATATTTCAGAAGGGAGTCGGCTTTATAGGCATAAAGCTCAGAATAAAAGGACTAGACTAAAAAAAGCCAATTAAGGGGTTGTGGACTTAGAAATAGAAACCACGTAGGAGCTGAGGGAGAAGGGGGTCACACAGAAAGGAGTGGGGGTGGGGAGCTATTCTGATCTGTTTCTCACACCCCACACGCCCAATCCTCCAGGAAGCGCTGCCAGCAATCCCTTCAAAGTAGATCCCGAACTCACTTCTCACCACAGCAGTTCCTGCCGCCCTATACAAAGCCTCCATCATCCTGCATCTGGACGGTGGAACAGACTTGCCTCTACTTTTGCTTTGCTATGATGTTTAGCCATGTGACAGCCTGTTGGCCTTTTTTTTTTTTTAATGTTTTTTAAATTCTATTATTTTTTATTGAGGTAACGTTTGGTTTTAACATTATGATTTAGTGGTACATGTTCACACCTCTTCAGATGTGTGGGACCACATCACATACCCATCACCGAGGCCTCCAGAATCCTGCACCCCAGCCCACTGGGTTTCTTTCCCCCTTCCCTAACCCAGCCTGCACCCTGTCTCTGGCAGCCTTAGTCTAGACTCAGATGTCTAGGGTTTGTTTTGGTTTAGTTTTGCCTGTTCCTTTGCTGTTTCTCTGTATTCCACATATAAGTGAAATCATCTGGTATTTATCTTTCTCCTGATTTATTTCACTTAGCAGAATCCCCTCCAGTTCCGTATGTGTTGTCCCAAATGACAAGACTTTGTCTTCCAATTGGTCTTTACAAATGCTCTCACCTGCCCAATGGCTTTCCTAGACACACAGAACAAACCTGAATCCCCCAGAAGACCCACATGATCCGACCTCTGCCTTCCTTTCTGAACATACCTTCTGCCTCTGGCTTTCTTGCTCACTCTGCCCTCATCACTCAGACTTTTTATCTCTCATACATCTCAAGGTTACACCTGCCTCAGGGCCTTTGCACTTGCTTACCTCTCAGTCTGCATGGGCCTCCCCACCCACCCCAGCTCTTTCTGCAGTTTCAAGTTCTTTGTCAGAATTATCAAGTTTGGACTTTATTTCTTTAAAGAAAGTGAGCAGAGTTGCTGTCTTGGCTGTCTCAGATCCTTCCAATATCTCAGTGTTCTATGAGCCTGTCCCAGTTTTCTGTTGCCTCTGCTAGTTCTCACACATATCATCATATTTCACAGTTATATTTGACTGGATGCTGGAAATTTCACGTTGGAATAATCTGAGGTCGAGGGTGATAGAATCCTCCTTATAAACGGTTTTCATTTGTTTCTGGAAGGCTCCAGGAGCTGCTCCCAGTCTGGAACCACTTTAATCCTAGTTCTCAGCTCAAGGCCTCCCATGCCACGCTGGTGATGAAGCCAGGTTGCAAGTCTGAGGAAGAACTGATTCTGTTTCACAGGTGCCCTGGGATTTAGCTCTTGGAGGATGCCACTTTAAAGTTCAGAGCCCCCCACTGTCTTCCTGGGCTTTGAGGCTTCCTTCCCTTTCCTTTGGAGACCACCAGAAGCTCAGCTCAATTTTGTAGCATTTATTTCACGTCCATAGCACAGAACAACAGAGTGTGAGTTATTATTCTCCTCTCCTAGCGTTTGCCTGGCATTGCTCACCACTTTCATAACTCCCTTTTCAACATTATTTAAATGGTGCCCAGGTATCTTAGTTGACCTCAGTGGCAACATTGGTCCCAAATTCCTGGTCCAATATTACCAAAGCGCAGCAATTGGTAATATCTTTCATGACTCAATTTGTCTCTCAGATCTCTGTGCAAATATCATTTCTTCAGAGAAGCTGTTCATGAACACCCCACTGAAAATAGCCATCCCCCGACCCCCACATGCTCTGCTTTCTGTGCTTCCTGGTACTTATCTACCTCCGGCGTGTGGTTGCATATTTATTTATGAGGTTGTATGTCTCCCCAACTAGAATTTATTTACTCATTTGCTCAACAAATATTTCTTTCTTTCTTTTTTTGTGGGACCCTCCTGGCGGGCAGGGATCGAACCCGCGCTTCAGAGGCTGTGGGCAGCTTCGCAGCCCAGCGCTCAACCGCTGCGCCATCAGGGGAGGCCCTCAACAAATATTTCTTGAGCTCACCCCAAGTGTCAGGCATTATTCTAGGCATTGGGCACATACCGGAGAATCAGACAGACTAGGTCCTGTCCTCGGGGAGCTTATATTCTCCTGGGGAAAAATAAAACAGAAAAACAAGCACAGAACGTAAACTTTTGCGGACAGGAAGCTGGACAGCTTTCTTCAGTGCCTTAGGGAGTAGACCATGTTTTGTGTCCACTGAGTATTTGTTAATTTGTTTTTTTAAAAAAGGATAGGATTTTGTTGCAATGTTCCTTTTCAGTATTGTTTAATCCCTGATGTTTTGAAGATATTGTTGGCTCATGGCTTTTCTCCCCCTTCAATGTGTAGCATTTTAAGGGTTAAAAGCATTGTGGTTCAGCCTGGACATATAATCACATTTATTATATTACCCTTCTGGAAAAATATGTTCTGTGTTCTGGATTTTGAACTTCCAAGTGAACTTTTGAAAACTGTCAGCCAAGTTCATATATATTTGGGTGAGATTTGCCAATGTCTTTACACATTTTTTTTCGATAGGGGAGGCAACATGCCAACCAGATCAGGCTAGACAGCTCTGGTGATCAGTGGGTGACAGATGTCTCAGAGACAGTGCCCTTACATCCAGAAGGTTCCGTTCTGCTGTAAGCTTATGGTTGTTTAGATTCTTGGAATCTCAGATCTATGGTGACATACATTCTGCTATGCAAGGACAGACGCTCTGGGATCAAACTCACATTTTTTTCTCACCAGAAGGCCAAGCCAAAATTTTAAGAGCCCTCCACCTGGACCACAGCATGGTTGAAGTGGCAGGCAGCCCTGGCAGACAGCCAAGTTGCCCTGGGACATTGAGAGAGGCTGAGAGAGAGATTGGGGGTCAGCCAAACTAACTCAGAGAATCTCTCCAATGTGACACGTGTCATGGCGTTCAGCCTGAGCTCACACTCCTTCCTGCTTAGAGGCTCTGGGTTAGTTCAATTCTTTCACAAAGGGAGGGAGCCTGTGGAGGCAAGAGCACAGGCTGTGCGCCAGAGCTGGTGTAAGAAAAAGTGGATCTAAGTGTGGTGGATTTTTAAAAAATCAGGGTTTGATGAGATTTTGGAAAAGAGGAATGGAGCACACTGAAAAACTCGAGGCGTAGGTTGGGAGCAATGGTGAATCTGCTGACCATGGTCAGGGCTAAGATCAGAATGGAATATTGGTGGTAAAAGATGAGCTCTTCTAATTCTTTTGATCTGGATTACCAGCAATGGGGATTCACAATCAAAATCAGAAATGGACTTGGACAGAGGAGGTGGGATCATGAATTTCTGAAAACCCAACATAAAACATTGAACTGGAAGAATCCTTCGAGGTTTCATACTGACATTCAGAAATGGAATCTTCTGGATAGGACATGGAAATCTATATTTTTAATGCTTCTGGAATAATTTATGCACAGCCAGTTTGGGACTTTCAGGCTGATCTAACCAACCTCATTTTACATAAGGAACGTGGGTCTAAAGAGGCCAAAGACAGCACAAGCTGCAGAGCCTGGTACATAACTGGAGTACTGAGTACTAAGTACCAGGAATTCAGCTAAATTCTTTGCATAAATCAGCTAATTTAATCCTTACACCCACCCAGCAAGGGCAGGTCATTTGCAAAGGTAGAACCTAGCAAGTCAGGGAGGGATGAAGTAACTTGACTGGAGTTAAGCATCAATACACGCACGACTGGAGCACAGACCCGAGCGTTCTTCTCCAGATTCCCTGTTCTCAGTCAGCCCAGAAAATAAGCAAGCACAGATCCGGGGTTTTGTGGAGGAAGAAGAACAACTGAACAGAATTTTATTTCCCCCTCTGGGATAAACCAGCCCTGAGTGCCTTGGGGCAAATCCAGACCCTTCTCTAACGCTAGATGGCGTCCCTCAGGCTCTGAGCCCCCACCTGTGGGGAAGCCTTGGGGGACTACCCCCCCCCATCTTTGAATATAATAGTCAACTCTATTTTTTTTTTTTTTCTTTTTTAAGACAGATGGTATCCTGTGTAAGCTATTCCTACTCCTCAGCTCTGGGGATCCTCGCTTGCAAAGAAGGGTAATCACCAAGAAGAAAGCTGCTGTCTGGAGAATAGTTTAGTGGCGCTTTTCGCTCTGACTAGGCTGTTTGGCTAGATGGGGAGGCTTTGCTCATTCCACTTGGCGTTTTAAAGCACATTAAGAGTAATTAACATCAGGGCTGTGAGCACAGAGTGTCAGGGTATCTTTAGGCAAAACGACTTGCCCTCAACTTTCTTTCAGTTGACAAAGAACTTGGCTAAAAAGTAACATTATGCCAGTTGGGGTTTTATAAGGAGCCTTCTGATGACCAGTACTACAAGCCTGGAGACTGAACTCCTAGCACCACTTAAATCTCCACAAACAAATTTTGCATTGTTCCCCAACAGTGCTTATTTTTAAACACTCGTGTCCAATGAATAAAATTAGGAGGAATTCAATAAAATCTCGATTTCCTGCTTTGACGCAAAGTCGAAAAATCAGGCAACACTGGCCCTTTGTTCCCAACTGCAAGCCTTTGCTGAAGCTATGATTCAGCCCGGCTTCTGTTGGCTTCTGAGTTCAGCTCCCTGGGGGAGAAGATTAAGGAGTCTTCCCAAATGTCCCAAATATCCACCTGATTCCAGGCCAATCCACATTCCAGTGCAAGATGTTTGCAGCAAGCTGCTAATAATCAACCCGGCACCAGACACACATGCTGAGCGGGCCTTGCGCGCCCTCCGCTCCTGTGACCTCTTCCTTCTGTCCTTCCCCTGCCTGCTGGTCATCTCTGAGAAGCCCACCCTGCCCTGTGCTGCACAACTGCAGTAATCCTGTCTGTGTCTGGAGGGCAGGGGTGGCTTTTTAACTGCTTCGCTCCCCATTCAACCCCCGACCTGTCCAGTGGTTAACATAGCTTTTTGCAAGTCCATTGGGTGCTAGCTACACTCAGTGCTGGGAAGCCATTTCTGGAGTGGTGATGAAGTCAGGGGTTGACAGATCATGCAGAAGGAGACTAGGGGGTCTGAGTGGTGGGGGTGGGGGTGTGAGGAGGAAAGAACTGGGAAGGGATAGTTGAGCAGAGGCTTCAAGGATGGAGGCAGAGGCCTGGCAGAGGCCTGGCGACTGAGCCTTTGGGAAGTATGGTCATGGGTTGGGCACCCATACCTTTGCATCAAAGCAGGAAATCGAAATTTTTATTGAGTTCCTCCTAGTTTTATTCATTGGACGCAAGTGTTTAAAAATAAAATAGTGGGGTTGAAGAGCTCCAAAGGAGGTTGAGTTGGATCTCCAGGAAGATTCCTTGACTCCTCTTTCTCTCCCCCTCCATATCTAATTCTCTAGAAAATCTCAAGGAATCTGCTTTCAAAAAGCTCCATAATCCACCCATTTCTCATGACCTCTGTCTCTAGTGCCCATCTGCCCAACTACAGGAGCCTCCTGCTAGTGTCTCTCCTCCATTCCTACCTTCTCACACTCCATTCTCCCCTGCAGCCACAACACTCACACTGCCCCCTGACCTGAGAGGTCTTTCTGGATTTGGCCTCTGAACCCTCTCTGCTCACATTCCTCCTTCCCTTTCTGCTTCATGCCTTTCCTGCTACACTAACATGCTTTTCATTTTGCAGAGCACATTAAGGGCGTTGTTCTTGCTGTTCCCTAAGCTTGGAATGCTTTTCCTGCAGAGATCCCCAGAGCTCCCACTCTCCTATTCAGTACTCTGCTCCATTGTGCTCTCTTTGAGAAGCTTTCCCTAATGCCCGCCCCACCCAAAACAGGAACTTTTTGCAGAGACTACTTGGGATATACTGGTTACTCCATATAAATGGGGTCTGGCAGATAAGGAGAAGTTGAGAGATGCCAGAGTCAGTGTTACCTTAGGGGGAAAGAGATAATATTTAATACACCAAAAGGATATTTTCAATACAAGACATAGCATAGGTGATAAATATTCAATTCAACTCGATTGAAGTATTTATAGTGCAATTACGCTATGCACCTCACCGTGCCAAGGGTTGTTTGGGATAAATGATAATTAAGGGGCAGGTCTTACCTACAAGGAATTTATAGCCTAGGAAGAACAATGAGGTTAAGCACGACCCCTTTGCTACTTCAGGGTCCCCACAGCATGTTCTTAGTTCCCCTGAACGTGTGTGTATGTGTTTGTGTGTGTGTGTTTTGTTTTGTTTCTGGTATAAGTGAGTCACCAGTATAGTCCTTCACTAAATTCCTTTAATGCTATGCTGTCCAAACAGCTGAAAACATCTCTCCTCTCTGAGTTCAGGACTCCACCCCACCTCCCACCCAAATGCTTTCTGGACCTCTGCCCTTCCATGCCTCTTGGGCCTCCAAGACAGCTGACCTTAGCTTGTATTCTCACCACAGTTGTTGAGGATGAACTGGTTTTTCTGCCCTCTCTCTCACCCTCAACCTGGCATTCAGTAGCGCCCACCCTGATCCCTTGTGGTCCTGGTCCTATGTCTCTCGTCTGGATTTCCAGCGACATAGCGTCCATAGTTTCCTCTAGCGATCCCCTCCGGCTTTACGCCTAGGCTGAGCTGCCCTTCTAGATGCTCATTTCTTTTTTTGAAGATTTATTTATTTATGCATACAAGAACTGGGGTGTAGGCCAGAGGTGTGGGGGTGGTGGTGACAGGATTCACCAGAGACAGAGTGGGGAACAGAACAGGCAGATCTGAGGGGAGCAGCAGGTGAGACACAAGAGGTCCACTGCACCATGTGGGTCAGCTCCCTGGCCGGGGATCGAACTCACTCTGCAGTGGCTGCGGACAGTTCCATAGTGCTGCCACTTAACCCCTTGTGCCACCAGGGAGGCCCTAACAACCCCTGTTTCATCCCCATCTCTGCAAGCCCCAGGAGGGCCGGACCGTCCTGTTCTGCCTCAATCACCTAGTGATGGAGCTTTCCCAGCCGCTGTGTGTGTCCCATCAACGCTCAGTGAATGAAAACGCTCTTGCTTGGCTAGAGCTGTTCCTCATAAAATCCTAACAGCTTGCGTTAGTGCGTGCACCATTCTGAGTGCTTTACAAGTGTGTCTCGGCCTCTCCCACAACCTATTAAGCGGGGGCTGGTTCCGCAGGTAACAGCGTGGAAACCAAGGCCCCGGCACCCCGCGAAGGTGCGCCCTGGGGAAGCGCAGGAAGCTGGACTCGAACCGGGGCTGTCAGCGGCGTCCAACCCGGTCTCAACTTCTAGGAAATCTGCCCAGGACTGAAGCGCAGCCCGGGCGCCACTGCCAGCGCGGCTCGAGCCGGCGGCCCAGCGCTTTGTTTTTGTTTCCCGGCGAGAGGACGCGCTCGCGCAGCCCTGCTCCCGGCTGGGCCCGGCCGGCGGCCGCGGGGGGCCCGGGCTCTCGGGGGGGACAGTCCGCGGAGCCGCTCGTTAACTTTCAGGCCCCGGGCCCGCCCGCGGCAGCCCCAGGCCCGGGGGGCGCGGGCCCCGCGCGCACGCGGAGCGGCCGGGCCGGGACGCCCGCGCGGGGGGCGGCGGGCGGGGCGCGCGGGGGCGGCGCCTCGCGCGGGGGCCCCCCCCTCTCCCGCGGGGGGCCGGGGCCGGGGCCGGCCGGAGGGCGGGGCGGCGGGCGGGGCCGAGCGGGCGGCGCGGGAGGCGGCGGCGCGTCCCCAGAGGCGTGCGGAGCGCCGGGACCTGCGGAGCGCCCGGGCGCGGGCGGCGGGCGAGGCCGGGCGAGGTCTGGAGCGCGCGGCGGGGCGGGGGCCGCGGGCCCGGGGCGGGGGGCGGCGGGCCCGGGGCGGGGGGCGGCGGCTCCGCTCGGGGGTCGGGCCCGAGACCCCTCCCCTGGCCGTGCGGGCGCGCGGCGGGCGCGCCCCGGCTGCGGAGCTCCGGCCGCCTTTTCTCTCGGTCTCTTTTCTTCCCGATCGGCGAAAATAAACCCCCGGGAAGGTAAAACAATAGCGGGGCCACCTGGGACGCGGCGTGCGCGCTGCGCCCACGTTTGGGGCGGGGGCCGGGGTGGAACCCGGGGCGGCGGCCCCACCTCGTCGCCCCTCGGGTGGGGCTGCCGCGCGCGGGGCTCGGGGGGCGGCGGGGGCCGTCCCAGGAGTGCAGCACCGGGGCAAAGTATCGGGGGGACCCCCGGGCTCCCCGCTGCCGCCCTGCGCTGGGCAGGGAAACTGAGGCGGAGGCCAAAGTGGCGACTCGCCCAAGCCCAAGGTCAGGATGCCCAGGGGGGTGCCCGGGGCGGCGGCCCGAGCGCGCCCGTGACCCACCCGCTTGTGTTTGTTTTAGGGACCCGCTGGCTTTGTGGGACCCCTCCGGGGCTGCGGACGCCAACTTGCTTCGCGTGTCCTGGGCGGGACCGGGCAGGTGGCCGCGCCGTGACCTGCCGTCATGGATGGAGAAGGACTTTGGGGGCGCGAAACCCCAGCCGTGGGCGCCGGCCCGGGCCGCTGCGCTGGGGAAGGTGGTGCCAGCACCGGCCCCGCGCCCTTGGGGGACTCCGAATGAGCGAGATCACAGACACCTTCACGGCGCAGCCAAGGACATTTCTGTATAATCAGTGGATGAAAGGATTTTCTCAGACTCGCTTTTTCCCTTTTCCTGAAGGATTAATCCACCGCCGTCTGCAATTCTAGTGGACACCGCCAGACACACGATGGGGTCGAAGCCTCGAGCGCCTTCGGAATTGTTCTGGACCCTTCCTTTAGCATAGGGGGGTGTAACACCTGCGCCCCCCACTCGGGCCATCCCTCCCCCGCCCCCTGCTAATCTCTCTTTAACCTATTCTCGTTTTCTGAGTTAAATCTGTTTCCAAACTGTCCTCGGGAGCTATAAGTGGATTTCCAGAAATGAGCCATTAAGCGCTGGGAGAAGAGGAACCGGTGTTGTGTCTCCTGTCACTGCCGACATGAAGTGCTTTCTCTGGGTGCTGAGCTGTCTGGCCTTGCTGGGTAAGTGACCCCGCTTATGGGGTGCCATCGATGTGGAAGTTTAACCTGCTTTGGGTTCCTGTAATTCCTTGTGGTTCTTTGGCATCAACGTTCAGCTTTGGGGGGGGGACAGCAGGAGGCAGCTGGGGTGTCACAGATTAGAACGGAGGGTTAAGGGGCCTGATGTCCATTCAGGAGGAGCTTGGGAATAGATGTGTCCCCAAAGTGTCTGCCCTGGGCCCTGGGCGAGGTCCCCCTTCTGCAGGACCAATGCCTCGGAACTCCGTGTGGATTCGGAACTCCTGCCTCTCCGGGTATGAACATGCTACTTTCTTCACTTCTTTGTTGGGCCAGCGCAGGGACGGTGTTCTTCCTAGTCTCTTGGAAAGTTGGGGTGGTGATAATCAGGAGCTTTTTCTTGAAGGGGAAGTGGAAGAGAGATTGAAGGGATGCTTTACCCCACTGAAATGGTCTGCAGCTAAGCATGGTTGAGGGTACAGTCATCTGTCCTGCATCAAGGAAGACCAGGTCATGGTTCTGGAAGGACGAGAGACTGGCGGAGTAGAAGCTGGTGGAGAGTGTGTCAGGCTGGCTTGTTGAGTCCCCATAGGAGGTGAGAATGCTTAGGGTGGGAGGATGAAACTGGCCTCAAGAGGAGAGCCCTGGACACCTCTCTCAAGGGCCCCTACCCCATTGAAGACGCCCCCTTTGTCCAGTTTGTGTCCATTCCCAAGTTGGACACCTTTCCTGCTGGGGAGCAGTGCCTTGAGTGTGGTGTCTTAGAACATGTCTCAGATCTAAGGGAAGCTCCCTGGCTAGCATCCTGTGTCTCCCCTTTGCCTCACACCTCCCCTGTGAGCACCCCGCCTCCTGCCCTCTGAACCTGAGTCTTCTCATTCGGACTTGCTAGGATCTGCTGTGTGTTTGCATCTCTAAATCGAGGTGTCTTGCTCTCGTGGGGCTTATTTGTGACCAGATTGCTTTCATGCATTGTCTGCACCCTTGCGGGAGTGCACAGGTGGGTGGAAAGAGAGCCGGCTTTGGTGCTCAAGAACATGACTTCCAGTCTCAGTGAAGTGGGGCGACACCTCCAAGGGTTGTCATGACCGCTGAAGGCTACCAGGTATCTGAGTGTCCCATCTGCTTGGGGAAAATGTCTGGAACATGCATTAAATGTGTTCAACCGGGGGTTTCAAACGTGGGTGCTTATTGGACTCTCTAGGGGAGCTTTAAAAAACTCTGATGTCCAGCCAACAACCTTAGTCCCATGTAAACCAGACTCTGGGACTGGGATCTCCACCTGTCTTTTAGCTTCTGGGGTCATTTCATCGTAGAGAGTTAGAGAACTGGTGTGTGAGTTTATTAGTGCCAGCCCCCAGCCCCCAACACGCTACCCCCAAATCCCACCTTCCCCGCGCCCCCAACAGAATCTGGTAGCAAGTTTAGACAGTCTTCCTCCCGAGGTGGGTTAGGATACAGTGTGCCCATGTCTGCTGGCAGAGTCCAGGAGGCCCACAGCGCTCCATTCTCCCCATTGCCAGTCCTCAATATTGGTATTTGTTACACTGTGTCATCCAACTAGTGCCTGGGTTTAAATCAGTAATTAGTGATTCATATGGATTCTAGAGGACGCAGACAAGGGCGGATGGTGTGGTGAAAGCAGGAAAAAGGGCTGAGTGCAAGGGTGGGGCAAGAGAAGGAGCCACGGATGGGAAAGCAAGGAAATGTGACATTTGTGCCTTTTGTTTCTTCTGGCTGCTCAAGAAACCTCAGGTTGCCTGCTGGTCCCCTGCTGGGCCAGTCTGTGGTGTGGAGCTTGAGCGCTGGCCCCCGATGCCACCTCCCTCCACCCCCAGCCTCAGGTACAAGCAGATGCCTTGGAGAAAAATGAGTGGCAAGGCGGCGTTAAAGGGGAATGGTGGCAGGAGACCAGAAGTGGGAGAGAGGGGAGCTTTGGAACTGCACATCATGCATATTCATTTCCCTGGCTTTTTGAGCCCTACGAGTGAACCCCCATCTTTTTCTGTCATTGGATGGCTCTCGGCATGGTGGGGAGGGGACCTTGTCACTACTTTCTTAACCTTGGAGAAGCAGAAGGTGTTTGGGGAGGGAGCACAACCCACGTTGTGTCTTGTTTCCTGCTTGCAGCCTGGCGTGTGCTGATTCATGTGTCAGCATTCTTGCCGTGTAACGCAAATGAACGTGCAGAGTGAATTTAAAGCAGCAAAGGTTTTATGCCCATGTGGGTCACACACCTGGAATAAAATTTTGTTTGTAAAACAGCAGAATGAGGCTGAGTGCTCTGCAAAGGGAGACAGATACAGGTGCTGCCAGCCTCCAAAATGATGGTTGGGTTAGAGATCCTGTGAGGGGGTGTGAGGGGCGCTGGGTAAATCTTCCAGGCGCTGGCAACTCCCTGGATCTCACTAGGCCTGAGCTGCCTTCCTTCAGCCATGTCTGGGGTTTAGATCCGGTTCCTCCTTTTCTGCTGGTCTGGATACATTCCTGCCCGTGTCTTTGTCCGACAGAAGCCACACGGCTCCGTACCTGGCCCCTTGACCATTGTGGTTGGGCACCCCACCCAGCTTAGGAGGCATTGGCTGCCAAGGTTGATCTTGTTCCAATCCAAAGCCATCTTAAGTCTGGGTCTGCCTGTGACCTGCAGGGCAGTCCAGTCTCCACTACCATGAATGGGTGGAGCCAGGGGGCAGATTTGAGGGAGCGAGTAAGGCTGGTGTGAATGTGATATGAGTGTGAAAAAGAGGGAGTGAGAAGTTGGGGTTGGTTGTGGCTGTGCCTGGGAGCAGCTGGAGTGACTGACAGTGACATGGAAAAATGACAACACTGTGGGGGAGACGGAATAGCATTTGTGTCTGCGAGAGCAGGAAGCGAATAATCAGGAAAGATGAATAGAAGCTTTAGGCACATAAAACACATTTCGGTTTTGCGTACCCCTGTGCAGTTATGCCTCCCAGGCCAGTGCTGGTGTTGCAAACAAGATGAAGTGGCTTTAAAAGTATTGGCCATGAGAAATGTGGGTGATCGAGAGATCTCTGCACAGAAGCTAGCTTCTCCCTGGGAGAGAACTTTGTTTGTAGAGTTTGGAAGGCCTTTGACTTGCATGGGATGGGGCTGACAGCCCAGTTGGAAAAGGCTTCTTAGGGGAGAGGCCAGAGGGGCTTCCAAAAGAGATTGAAAGGAACTTTGATGGTCTGGTGGGAGAGAGCTCAGAGCAGGACTGGGGTGATCAAAGGCAGAAGAGAGGAAAGAGACGCGAGATGATTTGGGGCCGTTGGGAGAAGGATTTTCAAGGAGAGGATGTCCAGATGAACAGACACTACTGTCCTAACTACTGCCCCCGAGCTCTGCCCTTCTCTTTCTGGGGGTCCTGTTGGCCAGCATGCTGGAGAGGGGAATTCTTGCCGGGAGGACTAGACTGGCTAGGATGCCTTCAACTGTGTGAGCCCCTGAGCCTCCTCTGGGGATCCAGGACTGCGTGAGGCTGTCCCAGGCGCCAACATTTTTCACTGCAGCAAGAGAAGACTGGCCGAAGGGAACACACCTCTCCAAATTCCAGCCTTTGTTCTGCAGCAAGTCCTAGCTCATCAAGTCCTCACAACAGTCCTGCAGTGGATACCTTGGGTTGTCACCCTTTGGTAGACAGGGAGGTGGAGGCAGAGGGAGATGAGGATCTTGGGGTGGATCACTGTGCCAGTCGGAGCTGGTGCTTCCCAGTGGCAGCATCCTGGGCGCTTGTGACCTCTGTCCCCCATGGGCAGTGCTGACCCCAGTGGCCAGGTCTCCAAAGGGCGGGCCCTCTTCATTCAGTAGCAGCTCTGTCCCACTCATTACTGTAGCCCAGAGCTGAGCCTTGTACTGACACATGGGAAATAGAGGAGCGCTTAATTTCTTGATGAATGAATGGTTTCATTAGGCAGGTGTTGTTTCTATATTGGCTGCCGCGAACAAGGTGAGTTTCAGGGAGTTTTGCTCAAAGGAAAAGAACTAGATGTCGGCAGAGTCTGGTTGAGTCTAAGCTCGTCCTTCCTATCCCAGACAGGAGGACTTAGCCTTTTCGGTGTTCTTTGGCAGTCTGCTGAAACCCTTCCGAAATAACATTTTAAAATGCATGAATAAAAAACATAGGGTAACAAAGGAAATCAATTATGTTGAACTCACAGTCATCCAAATAGTAAAGAACAAATTTATGATATAATAATATGCTTCTATAGTAACGTATTAAATGATAAGAGCGAACAATAAGTCTAACAATTATTGTAATTTCAGCCTAGTCAGAGGGCAAACGATATTTTGAGTTATCTGCACGAGCTGGGAAGGGGTCGGGACGTACGTGTGACTTGTGTCGTGAGCCCTGGCGCTCGGAGACAGTAAGGTGAGACTTGCTGGCGTTCGGTTTGGAATGGTTAACAGTCACACGGAGGACAGTGACGATAAAGATGTCATTTTTTTCTCATTCAAGCTCCGATCCCCGCTGCATGCTGTCGGTGGACCCCTGTGAAGTTCAAAGTGAAGGTGGTCGTTGGGAAGATACTGGGGGAGAAGGTCAGGGTCGGGTGGAAAGATTCTGTTCCCCTAGAATCCTGATAATGCAGGGGAAGAGGCTCTCCAGGGCTTGGAGAAATGACTTTGTGGTTGTAAGGACTGGTGAGCCCACCAAGGTGCTGGGCACATCTGGGACCTCGGCATGGGCTGGGTCGCCGGAGCCCCGGGCACACCTCCACTGAGCAGGCCCAGGGCCCGGTGGAGCGGCTGCGTGGGTGGGTGGTCGCCTCTGGCTCCTGCTCTTGGGCCCCACATGCATCCTGAGTTGGCTCCTTGATGAATATTTTTGTGTTCCTTTGGGAGTGGCCCACTTCTTTCTTTACTGCTTCAGAGCGAGCACAGCTATTCCTTGTGAAGGGTTAGTTTTTAATTTAAGGAAATTTAGGACACCTGTGTGTGAATGTCCCCTGATTTTCAAATAAGTGAGTGGTTGCATCAAAATCAAGCTTATATTTGTAGAAAATCACATGTTGCCAAATTCCCTCATCAAGAACCCTTTATTAAGTGACTAATTGTGGGCCAGGGTGGCAGGCACTTAACAAAGACCATGGCACTGGACCTCCCTTCGCTGGAATCCTTAATTAAGTCGGATTTTGTTTTTATTTTTGAACTCCGCTTTCAGAATGGTGAAAATCACACGATGTGGTAGCAAGTATTTATTCTAGAAATTAGCTTCCAGGCCACCATCAGCCCAGTGTCTGCATCTCCTGCATCTGTAATTACAGTAGCAGAAAAGAATGAGTATTGGGGGGGCCTGTATGATCCTAAATCAAAGACTAAATTACATTAATTCTACACAGGTTGGAATGTGGTCAGATATATTTTTAAAAGCTTTATAATAATGAGAGCTGAAGCAAAGTTTCTGTCTAAACTTCTATTAACCCTCTAGTGAAATTCCCCCAAGGACCCTATCCCCATCATCCAGGTGAACCAGGCTTGGCTGAACCCACCCTGTCCCAGCTTGCTAGGAGGTGACAACCTAAGGTTAGAGGGAAACAGAGGGAAAATCACTTTGCAAATGGACAGAAGCCACTGGCCTCTGTGCGGACAGTGTCTGTTGGGGAAGGAAGACAGGCAAGTTCCCGTGTTCAGCTTTGCAGGAGGCATGAAGGGGTGCACCTGGAGTAGCTCTCAGCGGTCAGGTAACCTGGAAAGGCTTTTGTAAGAGCTGGAGTGTCAGGCATTTTGTAAATAATAGGATAGGTATTCTGGCACGGGTGTGGGGGCATGTGGGGCGGGGTGGGGGGGCCGCTTTGAGAAGACTTCTCAGGGGACGTGGAAGTCTGTGTGCAGGTGGGCTGCGGCCCCTCAAGGTGCGATTGGTGAGAATTGGAGCAGTAGGTTGACATGAGGGCTGTTTTTGGGCCAGAGACAGATGGAAAATGCCAGAGCGCTGTGTGTATCCTGAGGCCCTCTGGGAGAAGTGGCCAGAGAAGTCAGGAGGCATTCCTGGGTGCTGGGTGGGGTCATCCAGAGTGGGAGTGAAGAGCGGCCTGTTCTGTACCAAAGGAAGAACTTTGTGTATCCACCCAAATGTCATTAAAGCTAAGGCCTCCTGACAAAACTGTGAACTCAGAGAAATGAGTGTCTAGACATCTAGTGGTGCCTCTTCCCATCAACAGTTCCTTTTATTAAGGGCTTCCTTTTATTAAGCCTTCCTTTATTAAGAGTCTCATTAAGAGACTGAGCCAGCTGGGCAGCTGCAGGACTTCCCTTTATTAAAATAGGAGAGAGATCTGATGTCAGTTGCATGTTCTTTTCAATTATGGCTAGATCTCCGATTATGATCTCATACGAGAGTGATGTTCAGGGTTGCCTTAAGTTGGTGTTCATTTCATGTATTTGGTTCTGTTTTTGCTGATATCACCCATTTTCCCATCCCCTGGAGTGCAGTCTGCTCCTCTGTCCATGGGGACTTCCGTGACCATGTCTGCCCTCAGCAAGGCACTGGATCTCTCCTGGGGCAGGTTGGTAACCGTGCCACATCCTGGGGTGGGCAGCCGACCTCCTTCTTCGGGACCCTTTTATTAAACTCCTCTTCCCCCAGGAACCCTGTAAATTTGAAGTCTTATGTCTCCTGGACAGACAACATATATTCTGTAGCAATTAATCTGTTTTCCTATTTGACAGCCCCTGTGATTGCTCACACTTGAGCAGGCGCAGTCCAGCTCTAATGCAAAGTGCGCCTGGTGTTCCAGGTTGCCCAGAGCATACACAGCCTGACGCTGCTGCCCTGCTGTGTCTGCAGGCTGGAGGGGAGGGTCTCCTGTTAGGTGTTTTTTAAATGTCTAAGGTGGTTCACTTCTGATCTCAGATATTGCCTTGAGAGCCTGAGGGGGCTTGGGCCACCTGAGTGGGGTCTGCTCATTGGTTGTGTTGGTGCTGCTGGTGGTTGACTTTTCTCAGAAGGGCTTTCAGAAGGAGGCACAGCAGGAGACCTGGGCTGGGAGTCTCCATGGCTGCAGGTCAAACCACACCTCCCATGGTGGTGCAAGGGGTTAAGTGTCAGCACTACGAAGCTATTGCAGTACGAGTTCGATCGACGGCCTGGGAGCTAACCCACATGGCGCAGCAGACCTCTCCTGTCTCGCCTGCTGCTCTCCTCAGCAGTGTATTTCAGTAGATACACCTGTTCTGCTCCCTACTCTATCTCTGGTGAATCCTCTCACACACACCCCCGCCACCTCTGGCCTACACCCCAGCTCTTATATGCATATCCCCCCTTTTAAGGTTTCCAGAGAATGAACTTTCATAACCTCTTAAGCACAATATTCCTATCAGGAAATCTTCATTTTTACTGAAGATTTGATTTGAATTAAGTCAAATAATTAAAAACAGCCAATCAAGTACTTTGGGGTAATTAGAAACAGCCAATCAATTGCTTTGGGGTAAAGTGTTATATAAAAATAAGGTGATGAGAGGTTGCTTTCCATTCTGGAAGTTGATGAATAGCTGTTTGTTTTGCCTTTTTGAATTTTTATTTTTTGATTGAGGCAATGTGAATAAAGTTATGTAGTGAAAAAAATCCAAACAGTACAAACACAAAGTAAAATATGGCAGTTCCTTTCCTGGCCCCACTCCCCTTATAGAGTCTAATATACATTCTTTACACTTTGACATATATTCTTTCAGGCTGGAGTCTATAATTTCTATGCATACACCCACAAATATAGATTTCCCCCCCTCAACATAAATGGGTTCATACAGAACATATTGTTCACCAACTTGATTTTAAAGGGGTGATTTACTTCGCTATTTTTCAGTCTTAATTTTATGGCCATATCAGAACTGATTTGGTTATTTTATAGCTAGTTGAAGCTGTACTTTGTGAAATCATCAGGGAGTAGTAAGCCTCATTCAATAACGATATAATGGAATAATTTTCTCTTGCTATATCAGGAGTAAGCGTCATAATAAAAAATACTACCCCTAAATTTTAATGTATTTAATGAAAATAATTGACTTGTTTGCTTTCCCCAGACACATAAATCTAACTAATGAATGACACATTTTATTGATTATTTTAGATATAATTTTGAAATTATGCTAAATTAAAATGAAGCCTTTTTAAAACTTAAGAGGACAACCAAAACACTAGGTTTTATGTCTGATGCAGTTGAGTCTTCTGGTTTGTTCATGGAGTGGAGGAAAATGAGTTTTCCTGCGTTTTCAACTCCCAAAGGATTCTAACATTTCGAATAAACTAGACTAGAGTAACCCCTCAGGTTGCTGGCTACCGACATCTGAGACCTTCATCCAGAGGAAGAGGACCTTTCCTTCCCGTCCTGCAGAAGCAGCAATTGCTGTCAAAAGATTATCATCTCAAAGTGTTGGGTTAGTTCTCGGTTCACGGGTATGACTTTCTTAAAAACCTCTGGAGCAAAAGCAGATTTCTTGGATGGTTCACCTTTAGACCTGATTTTTAAAAATAGTTGCTATTTTGGAGGGATGGTTATTGGATTCACATATCACAGTGAGCCCCTGTTAAGCATCAAGGTTTGACCTGTTGCCACCCATCCGAGACCACCGGAGACAGCCCTGTTTTGATAAGCTCTGCTGTTAATACTTCCCTGTGAAAACTTTTCATCCATTTATTCAACAAACAGCTGAGCGCCAGCTACAAATGCTCATTGTTCTGTTATCTCAAATACCAAGAACTGAAAGTTAAAATCCTGGCCAACCTTTTCTCACCTGATATGTATTTTTAATCTTTAAGAAATAGAAAGATTAATTAAAAACACCCTCTCCTCTATCCCTAAGGTGTTTTTTCTTGCTGTTACTTAATATCACTTCCCCTTGCTTTGGCCTCAACTCTCCTTTAACAGTTGGAAATCACAGACTTGTGGGGGCAACCCTGAGGTAGGCTCTTTAGGAGTAAGATGGTGTATACCAATGATGGGGGGAGCCCAGGGGTGGGGAGGCAGTAAGGGCAAAGTCTTTCTTTTGAAAAGATGCAAACAACCTGAGTTCTGGATTTATAGACTGTCCTTGTTCATTGCCCAAGATCTGGTCTGTGTATGGGAATTAGGGATTTTATACTTCTGAATTTTTAGGAAGGCAGAATAAAAGACAAATGGGAAGATCATCTACTTCCCATCAGACAGGAGACAGCATCCTGACCAGGCTTTCTCCTGAGGACCCCTGTGTGGTAAGGTTGGTGAGGTTGTAAGGTTGATTGCCTCCCCTACCTTGTACTCAACCTCCCTAATTCCCTAGCCTGATCCTCTGAGGGTGCCACAGAGGGGACGCTGTGGAGACAGCCCAGGGCTCTCATCCTGTTGCACCCTTTTTCCAGAAGCTGCTGTGTCAGCTGTAGAGTGCGAGGTCTGCTTGCCGGTGCCCTCCCTCAACCTGGTCTTCACCCTAAGAAGCCACCATCTGCACTTATCTCACCTGTCACTGGTGCTTCTCCCTGCGCCACCATCCCCTAGTCTTAGGTTGAAGGCAAATCAGGATCGTAAAGGTGCTGGGTGGGATCGGCCCTGAAGCAGCCATTGCCCCTAGAGCCTGGGGCAGGACCAACCTTCCTACGGCCACAACCACCCCCCCCCAAAGCAGTACTTCAGACTGGCTTCTCATTGGTTTTGTTCAGCAGTGGTTTTGTGTTGCTTTGGAGATGGTTGGTCTGTTGGGAATTCTGCTTCCCAGATGGACACGTCTGTTAGTTTATTGGAGGAGTGATTGTGCAGATGGATTCGTTCTAGGCTCACCCCAAAACTAGACCACCCTTCGTGACACTGTTTAGAGATGATTTGCTGAACAGTTTCTTAATGTCTTCTGATGTTTCAGTACAAAAGAGAGCTTGCTGAACAGTTCTGCAATCTGTCTTCTGGCATTTCATCACAAAAAAGCAAGATTACATTTCGAGCACCCTGCCCAGCTCTTTCTCCTCCCCTCTGTCAGAAGGGGTGACGGCCTCTAGCTGCTGTTCCCACACCTCTCCAGCTGGGAGAAGTGGCATCCCCAAGTCCTTTGTCACACTTGGGTCATGAATCCAGCTCTTCTGAATAGCTCCTCGTGAGCAGTGGACTCCAGGCCAATGAATGTGCCTCTTGGTGTGGACCATCTCTGTTTTTATTAAAATTTTGTGCAATATAAACATTTGCTTTCCCACTCTTACCTCCACCCCAGAAGAGCTGTAATTTTCCATATTAGGAACCTCGGGAGAGCCAAGTCTCATTTGAGGATAAGGCCAGATGCAATCTCTGCTTTGGGGGGAAGAAAGTAAATATGAGAGCCTTGAGGGCTGCGGTATTTATGGCGAATCTATGATTACTGTATGTGCCTCCTTGTCATAATTTATTCAGCAGCTCCTGATGTCCTGAAGCTGGTGCTGTGCCCATCAGTAATCTGACTCTTGTTTGCTTCTGCATATTTTCTCTTTTGCAAATGTGAAGGCATCCAGCTGTCATCAAGTAGGCCTTTACTCTGTCATCTGTAAGGGAATGACTGAAGTCATGTGGAGGATTTTAAGAAACTAATCTCTTAAGACATTCGGAGCATAATCTCCCCTGATCATCCAGCCTGCATCCCAGAGACTTGCAAGATTCTGCAAAGGAGGCAAGACAGGGACTTTGCATCCTTTGGAGAGGCTGGGTGGCCTCCTTACTGGGGGCAGGTTTTGTTTGCTTTTGGCACGGGGACAGGGCCTGCTGACCATACCCATCTCAAGACAGCTCATGATGCTCGTTGAATGTGCCCAGTGTGTTGCTAAGTCTCTGTGCTGGTGTGGAGGACAATGGCAGCCGGATGCACATGAAGGCTGTCCGGCCTCAGCGATGCCTGTGTGTGTGTTCAGGGCTGCCTCACAGGGAGAGGCTGCAAAATAGGCCTGCTGGTCAGCAGTCCCCACATAGTTAAATTCTACCAGGCCAAACCAAAGGGCAGGGCTGCAGGGTCTAAAATGTTCAGGTGCTTTGCTTGTAATGAAAGTGACTTCACAGATGTGGCATTATGAATTTGGATTACAGTGGTTCTTCAAATTGTTATTTTAAAATTTTTATCTCCATCAACTTTCTGATGTTAGCTCAGGTTCTTACAACTAGAAATACCCTATAAAAGAATTTGGTGAATGTTATGCCAAAGGCAGCCCTTGATACTTTCTCCTAATATGATAGTAAAAATCCCTAACATCATAGACTAATGAGGAGCAGTTTGAATCAGTAAAATGTCTAGATTACCAAATATTTTTCAAGAACTTTCGTGTTACTACTTTTAAGTAAATACTGTAACTCAAATGAGGCTAATAGAACGTCTAATAAGGATCCTTGGGGGATCCTGCTTTAGGAAAGAAATAAGAATGATTTGCAATTAGCGTGCCCATTTTTATGTAAATGGAATTTGTGAAATACTAGATTGTGCTTGAAAACAGTTTGTTCTCTTAAGTATTTTGAATAGTCCCTCTGAAACCCTATATATGTATACGGCTGGTAGTTTATGCATGGTATAAAGGCCTGTTTGGTGAAGACCTCATTCAGTCTTATCAGCAGTACTAGGATCCCGTTAGTGAAGGCCCTGATCGAACTCCCAAGATCCTAAGATCGCTGCAGGTTCGCCCACACTACCCGAGCTGGTCTGTGTACCGCGAATTAGTAAACTTAGCAAGTTTGCTAATGTGTTCTGCTACTTTCCAATGTATTCTGCTACTTGCTCACATCAGACACAGCCCTCATGCTTGCCTGCTCCTAGGCCGGCTTAGAAGTCAATAGTAAACAAGTAAATACACATAATTAATTGCAGTGGTGAAGCTAGACTGTACACTCCTTCTTAATTAATGACTCATGCACTGGACTGGGAGCCCGTCAGGACGGGGATTATGCCTGTGCTGTTGGTCATGGTTGCCTGAGCCCCTCCTTGGCCTGTTGCCGCCGTCCAGTATGTATTAGGTCTGGCGCTGCCATGTGTGTGGGTCAGCAGTTTCTCAGTCTACACTGATTGTGGATTGTCGCGATCAATGTGCCCTTATGGGGGCTGCGCTGAATGCATTTTCCTCCAGCCAAGGAAAGACTGGGTACATTTTTGGAGAAGGAACCCCCACGTGGACCATGGACGTGTGCTGCTGACACGGGGCACAAGTGGGACGTCAGAACCTTGTGTTCAGTCGGTATTCAGTGCAGTTTTTGGTGCATTTCCGAGCCTCAGGTGGAGGCATGGATATTTGGGGGTCCAGAGAGTTGTCAGTAAATGCAGAGACTGGGAGAGTGTGCTGGAAAGCAGGGGTAGGAGGCAAAGATAGGAGCAGGGGCCCTGCGGAGGGAAGAGGGAGGCAGAGGTGTCAGCCTGGTGGAGGAGCTGTCTGGTCTGGCGTGGAGGGAGCACGTGCTTCTCCAGCCCCATCCTCTGGCTTCCCGGCCTCTGGCGTCCCTTATTCATGTTCAGTGGTTCCGTGTGCCCGTGTTGCTTGGCAGGCACCGACGGTCCTCATTGTGAGCCCAGGACTCTGCGGCAGGTAGTGTGCTGGATGTAGACCCTGGGCCCTTCAAGCCAAGGGGTGACATGAGGAGAAGGCCCAGCTGGGCCCTGCTAGGAGTAGCCCAGCCCTCTGGCCTGGGGCCCGCTCCATCTCTGTGGAACTGGGAGTCAGGCCCAGCCCAGGGCTTGGACCAGAGCTCCCCCAGCCTCCTCTGCTAAGTACTTTTTTGCATCTGTTTGGATTTCGTGGCCCTCTTGCCAGTTTTAATGCACAAATGTTCAATTGTAACACTCCTTTATAATGCTCACTATTTTCTCACACCCACAGGATAATTTCTAGTTCAGTTCAATTGCACAGCCATTTGTTGAGCGTCCTTTTGTGCCAGCACAGGATGGGGGTGGTGGGTGAGGGAAAACACAGTATCTGACACTGGTCCCTATGGGGGACCATTCTTTTCATTCAATGGACAGCAGCCATCCTTTTCTCCAGTTGCTGGCAGAGCCCTGATGGGGTTTGAATGCCATGCCGGCCTCCCCACTGGTCAAGGAGTGGAGGCCTCACTTCTAGCTCCAGGATAAAGCTGTTGATCTCAGGCATGGAGGCCATAGCTCAGACTTTGGTGCGAGATAGTTTTGGCCAATGAGATATGAGGTCTGCTAGGGGTAGAGGGAGTCTCCCAGAAAAAGGGACATCTCCCTCTCTAGATTCTTGAAAATGAGGCATCCATTTTGTCACCATGAGAACAGTGAGTTTGTTGAAGTTGCCAAAGGGGTAAAGATGGGAGGAACCAGAGGCTTGGATGACAAAGCGTCTGAAGACTGAGCAGCTGACACCTCCATATTTTCTGTCCTTACTGTTTGGGCCTGTTGGGTTGGTGATTTCTGCTGCTGCTTATAATTGGAGGCAAATTATGTAGGACACTCCCTCCAAGGAACAGGAAACAGGACTTATTCTTATAGAACTGTACAATTCATGTTATCTTCACAAGGCACTCTGCTCTGCGCCAGCGCTTCAACTGTGGTGAGCCGGAAGAGAGATAAGTACCTAAGTGTGGAAGATTCCAGATTTGGGATGGATCCTGAGGCAGGATTAGGATTTGTGTAGGAGGAGCAAAGGGCTTTCCCAGGAGCGGGTGGCAGGAGCAGACCTGTGGAGACAGGAATGGACACAGCTTCTCAGAGAACTGAGATTATGTCCCGGCCGACTCCACAGCAGAGTCGGGGGCAGTACAAATTGCAGGCTTGGTTTATGCAGTGGGAAGTGCTGTGCACCCCAGAGATGGGGAGAAACCAGGCGGGAGCGTGGACCCTGGGAGGGAGGATAAGGCAGCCGTGTGCCAGATCCATGAAGAGGAAGGACGCAAAAGCTGGGTGACCAATTTAAGCTCCTCGAATATTTCTGTTGTAGGTGGTGAGATTTGAGTTGAAAACTGTGGTTATGGGGGAAGATATCAAAGGAAAGTTGTAAAGGAATGAAAAGGGTTGATTGAAAGCTGAGGCAGGGGAGTTTGAATGTGATAACTTGGGAAATGACCTAAAATGGAAATTTGGAGGAAGGCATGGATTTTAGTAAGATGCTGTCTGGTTTTGACTGTTGGAGTTTTGAGGTTACGAGGGGAGAGCTAAATAATGGGACCTCAGATCTTCTGAAAATACTAGCTAGACCTCGGGAATGAGAGGTCAGGACTTAAGAAGATGTGGCAGGGACAACAGCTCACCGGATGTGCCCACATTCCTCCAGATTTCCCAGCCTCTCTGTGGCTTTGTTTGGGGCCTGATGACTCATGTTAGCCAATAATATGGCAGAGAAAGTGACAGCTGTCGTCTCCTGGCCAGATGACCAGGTATTTCTCCTCTTCTTCCCTGGCCAAGCAACCCAGGGCCCAGGGGGTGTGGCCACCAGGGGAGGCACGCCCTGCCAACCTCAGACCTGGATCAATCCACTTTCCACTAGAAAATCCTGTAGAATCCAGGTCTGAAGCTGTCACATGCACACTGTAGTTTGTGGGGGATCCTGCAGGTCCCACTTCACCACCCACTTCTGACTTGATGTGCTCGGAGGGTTTCAGTGAATGGCCTGGGGCTTGCCAGTTAACTTTCATTCCACTGCTGGAGCTCAGTGTGTTTCGGGGATGGGGGATTTACTCCCCCTTCAGCTTTCTGGGAGGGCTGCTCTCTGCATGGGTCACCAGAATGCCAGGTGGCTTGCAGAAAGGAATGTTTTGGTGTCTGGTGGCCAAAGGTGACCAGCTTGAGCATCTTAATGAGCCTCTGAAAATGGAGCTTCAGAAAAACGTTCCAGACCTCCGGACGAGGCAAAGAATGCAGTGCAAAGTCCATCTTTTTAATCTTTCAACACTCAAAGATTCAAAACGTGCCTTTTCCTAAAGGCTCCAGAGTGGGGACTTGGCCCTGGGTGCACTGCTCTTTGCTAAGTGCCCTGCTCATCTTGTCTGCAGCCGAGTTATTTTCCTAAGGGCAGAGGCCCCAGTGCAGTGCTGGGAGGCTTTTGGCGTCTGGTTTTCGTCAGGCAGCGATTCAAGTGCAGATGCGGGATCTGATCTTGCTTTAAACAAAGCCGAGCTGGACGCAGGGGCAGAGTCGGAGGCACCTCTCCTGCTCCAGGGGTGACCTCTGCTGTGTCCTGTTTCTCCTCTAACTGAAAGCTTGACTCCACAAACCCCCAAAAGAAAAGCCTTCAGACCTGGGACAGCTGGCGTTGGCCACTCAGGGACTTTATGTATTTGAAAATTTAAAGACAGGGAGAGGCCATTTCTCTGTCTAACGGAGAGCTGGTGTTTTATTTCTCCTCCACGTACAGCAAAATTGGGGCATCATAAATACTTGCTGAGGCCGCTCTGTGCACAGGAGCGATTAGTTTGCCCACCACCCTCTGATGGTCCTGCCTGGCCCATGTCCCTTCCCAAGGGGGGGGGCAGCCAGAGCCATCTGTCAGCTGGCCTTCCCTTTGTCCATCTGTCCTCCCAGTCATGCATCCATCTGTCCCCCAACCAACACTCAATAGGCATTTGTTATTGAGCCAGGATGTGATTTTGGCCAAGTCACTTAACTGTGCTAAGCGCCCATTTCCTCATCTGTAAAACAAGAGCAGCTTCTCGTTAGGGTGTCGCAGGCATTCAGCAGGGCCATCTGAAAAGCTCACTTAGCTCGGCGCCTGCCGCAGTAAATGCTCAGTAATTGTGGCCTTGCTGCCCCGTGATCAGCTGACCGGCTGCTGTTTGTGTGGCCTTGGAGATAAGATTCAGGCCACGGGACACACAGAGCTGCTGGGCCATAAAGGCACAACCTTTGGACCACATGGTCACCTCCCTCCTGCTCGTCTCCTGTTCATTCTTGGGGAGGCCTTGGTAGCCGGGCTCCATGGACACTGGACACTGGCCGTTGCCCGCCTTGGCCTCATCTGACATTAAGTGGGGCGCAGCTCGGAGGGGAGTCCTCATCCCGCTGTTTGGACATCGCTGCCTCAGCCTCACCTGCCTTCAGCTTCATCCCTTTTGCCAATGGCCACACCTCTGCCTCTACGAGTCCACCGGCATCCAGCGTTTCTCCTACCCAGTCAAGCTCCTGTTATTCTCTCGTCTGTAGTTTAGGGTCCCCTCCTCCTGCTTCCAGGGAGGCGTGTTGACATGGCCTCATGGACGGGCCTGGGTTTCCTGCGAAGAGCCTGCCTCGGTCGCTGGAGTGTCAGGGCCTGGGGGGTCCCTGAGGAGCGCGTCCTGCAGGGTGGGTAGTACATCGCAGATGGCCAGCGGGGAGGCTTGGGGCCACGGTGCTCCCTGAGCTAGTGTCACCCGGAACGCAGGCATCTACCAGTGAGCAGGCTTTCCTGTGGTGGCTGCGCCCATGACCAGGGGGCCCAGGGCTGGTGCCCCGACTTTACTCTCTCCCTTGCCTGTGTCTCCCCACTGACAACGCGCTTGCTGCGGCCTCTGGCAGCCCGACTTTCCTGTGAAAACTGCTCCGCAGCCACTTGCTGCCTCATTGCAACTCAGTTCAATGAATCGAAGAAATTTTCGTCTTTGCTACTTGTGAGCCAAAAAGGAACCCTGTCTTGGCTGGTAAGTGCATTGTGCTGAGGGGAACTTTTCAAGTAAAATTAGACACGAGGAAGAACTGGCACAGCGCACTCCCAAGCCTTTTAAAGTTCCTAGAAATCTTTGAATCCGCCCTCATTTTGATCCCCCCTCACCCCCCGAAGTCTCTAGCTTCCTCCTGGAGATAATGATGGCAGCCACCAGCAGCTCTGGCAGTGGAAGGCGGTGCCCTGGCGCCTGCGGGGAGGGACAGGGCTGCAGAGCCGGGGCTCACACGCGGGAGCAGACCCCAGTGTGTCACACAAAGGAGGCTTTGTCCTGCTGCAGCCCTCTGAGAGTTTGAGCTGGCGGCCGTGCGGGACATGATGCAGTGATGGCAAGGCTCCTCCGTGAGCCCGGACGGAGCTGGAGGGAATGAGAGGGCCCGAGGCCCCAGGCAGGCTGGCCGTGAGCAAACGGTCAAGTCAGCAGCAAGCCGGCCCTCTGCCCTCGGCACCCCCTCTCTCGTGCTGTCCGGGTCTCCTCTCCACTGCCTCCCCGCCACACCCCACCCGCTCCAGCCGCAGCCACATCTGTGGGCCGCTCCCCTCACTCTAGCAGCCAGGTCTGTGGGCTTCCCTGCTCACCCAGGCTGCCCTCGGGCTCACCCAGGCTGCCCAAAGACCTCGCTCAGCCTTTGTCCCTCCTCCCCAGCATCATGGCACTTTGCTGGGCCCCCGGCCGGTCCCTGACCCAGCCAGGTGGAAGCTCGTGGCTCAGTGGAGTTATGAGGTGGGGGAGCAGAGACTGAGATTTACTGCACCCCCACATCATTCATCCTCTGTGCATCCAACTCAGATCTCTGCCTTCATCCTTTGTTTCCGGCCAGGGGACTCTGGAGCCGCTGGAGAGGTGGTGGGTGAGGCAGGGCCTGGCTACGTGATGGCTCCAAGTCCCAGCCCACACAGGTCACGCCCTTTGGCTCTAGTTCAGGAAAAGGAACCCACTGCTGTTTTAATGGCTTTATTGTGGTAGAAATTACAACAGAATTCACCAGTTGTCAGCATGTCATTCTTCGCATGTTGACAGCTGTCGACAGTCATGTAAACCATCATCACAATCAAATATTGATTTGATGCCCCAGGAGACTCCCTCCCATCACCTCCAGGCCAGGCAGCCACAGGTCTGATGGCCACAGCTACATTTCAGCCTCCCCAGAAAGGGGAGAATGAATCTCAAGAGCTTCTCAGAGCTTCTCTCAGGTGGTGTAATGCTTTTGAGATCCACCCATGTGGCTGCATCTAGTTCATTCTTTTTTGTTGCTGAGTAGTATTCCAAATATGTGGATGTATCAGAGTTCATTTATCCACCTCCAGCTCATGGACATGCCTGGGTGCTTTCCATTTGGGCTGTGGTGAAGAAAGCTGCGGCGGTGTGTGGAAGTCTTTGTGTTGACTTAGGCTTATAACTTCTCTTGGGTAAATACCAGGATGGCGAGTGTGTGTTTACCTTTGTGAGAGTTTGCTGGATTGTTTTCCACAGTGACCACCCCAGGCCCCGCCTGGCACAAGCGTCACATGGGGCAGAGGGCCTCGTATATTTGACTTCTAGCGGCAGGCCCTTCCGCCCACACCTTAAGTGTCACGAGTGCTAAAGTGTTCCTGACCGAAAGAAAATTCCATTAACGTGTCCAGAGCCTGCCCTGTCCAGGGGTTCTGGAGAAGTTTCAGCCTTGGAGTAAGTTCATGCTGGAGAGGTTTCCTCTGAGCTCTGTGGTCACTCTGGGCAGCCCCCACCCCCCACACAAGCCACCTCCTTTGCTGGCCTTCCTCTCTGCCATCATTTTGGTTTATAATTAAGTTGCACCCGTGGAATTCCTGCTTCTGGAACTGGGACCCCTGCAGCCTGTAGCACCCGGAACGCACCACACTGGGCGCCCCCGTGGTGCAGGGCGGGAAGTTTCAGCCCACCTCTCCGGGTGTTGGCACTGACCCCTGGGAGCCGTGGATACGCCTGCATCCTCCAGCCAGCAGGTCTTGCTGATCGCAGGCCTGCAGGGTGACCCCGCTGTGTGGACATCCAGGTCCGGACCTGCTGTCCAGGGCTCCGTCACAGCGCCCAGGGCTGCAGCTTCTGCGCTGTTTCCTGTTAGGTCCCTAGGTCTTGACAACGCTGTGCGATTGCAGCCTGCCCTGGTGTGGCCTCCCAGGAGCCAGAGAGGGCTTGAGGAGAGGAAAGGGGTTTGCCTTTGTACCTGTGGCAATATTTTCTGGGGATGGTGGTGACAGGGTGTTCTCGGGAGGGGTCTTGGTGAGGGAGCCAGAGCTACCCTATCCCTTACTCCTAGAACTTACTCACCCTGGGTGGATCCCCCACCTGTCTGGGCTGCAGCTTCCACTGCAGAGCAGGAACCAGGACCCCCGTTGCACAGGGATTGGAGGCCAGCTGCACTGTACCCCAGAAAGCCTCCCTCCAGAACATGACAGCTCCTGTGCACCTGGGGCTGTGGGGTCCGTGTCCCCTCCCCGGGTGCCGTGTACAGGAAGCCGTCTCTTCCTCTCCTGGCCTGTGGTCTCTGTGTCTGCATCCGCAGGACCACGTGGAGGGTGTCATTGGTGGAGGCTGCCCCCCCATGACTGTTGGCTGAATACTGGCCTGGAAACTTCCTGCTCATTCCCTCAGGCTGACAGTAGTTTAAGCACAAAGGAGGACAGAGCAGCCAAGAGTCAAGGACACACAGGACAGTCAGGGGAGTGAGTCAGCCCCCCGACATTAGGGGATAAGCATCTATCCACATGGGATTTCTTGGTGACCCAGGGGTCTGAGTAGAAAGTGGCTGGAGGCTCTTCTGGAAGGATCTTTAGAAGAGGTAAGGGAAGAGAGTAGAAATCTGGAGACCTGGGTTCTTGGGGCCTGTTTGTCAGGGTGACCTTGGACAGGTTGACCTCACCTTCCTTTTCTGAAAATGAGGGCACAGGACAGGGGATGGTGGGAGGGTCAGCTCCAGAGCCCAGTTAGCAATCGGGGTGCATGTGGTGAGTGAGGCTCTGAGGGGAGCCAGCCTGCACTCGCCTCTCCCTGCTCACACTTGCTCTGTGGGCCCAGCCATGGTAGCAGACATTTTGCAGCCTCTTTTGTTTCTGGACAGAGAATCCCTGTGGTTGATGCATGCTGTTTGGGGGCCTAAGGTGGAGGCTGGTGTCGAGGCAAGTGTGACCCATGGGCCTCTGAAAGGTGATTTCAGGCAGCATTGTGCAGAGGAGACTGGAATGACTTTGCTAAGCAGTTTTTGCCATGGCCTCGCTGGCAGAGGCCCAGGTGCCCCCCTGCTGCCACCGGGGCTCCAAGGTCCACCGTGGAGCAGTGATTGATGGCGCCACCCCTGCAGGTCAGTGTGCTGCCCCCAGGCCCTTTGTTGACTGCTCAGAGTTTCCAGTTCTGAGCCATAGGCTCTGATTTTTGTTGGTATTTTTTCTTTCCCACGTTTTCTTGTCTAATTGAACAGGTTTGCTTCTTCCTACCAGTTGTAACAGGAGGTTCTAGCTCTCTCCCAGGTCACATTTTGCTCTGTTCTGACTCCCACTCTGCTTGCTTCCTCGAGGTTCATTTCCTGGAATCCTTATTCAGGCCCTCCCTTCTCTGGCTGCTCAGAGGCCCCCGGGACTCTGTTACTCACCATGGCTACAGTTTCCCTCAAGCATGCATCGCAAACGAAGGCATCCCAAACTTAAAAAAAAGCCTAGGGATCCATTTTTTTCCTCTAAAACGCTTTTTTGGTAATAGGTAATTCTTGCACGGATTAAAAAACAAATCTGGGAGTATGGAAACAAATGGAATCGTACGTATTGCAAAGTAAAATTTTATGGAGCAAGAACTTATATGATTCTTGATGGTGATTGTTGCATCAATTATATGTTGTAAGTCTGATAACAGTTTTTAGATGCAGCGATGTTACGAAAGGTCATCAGAAACACTAATTTGATAATGTTCCTTTAACTCTTCTGGCTTAAGTTGTGACATATCCCGAAAGCCCTTGTCCCTACCTCTTCCCCTGCGGCTCTGCCCGCTCCTGAAGGGGCTCACCCCTGTCACCACTGCTTGTCCCCTTTGGGCAGTCTTTGCTCCAGATGCTTCGACTGCTTTCCTCATTTTGATTTTTTTTATTATGAAAAAAATTCAAATATCAAGACAGAGAGAATAGCATCAAAATGAGCTCCCATGTACCCATCAGCCAGTTCCAGCAATTACCAGCTCATGGCCCGTCTCCATTTATCTGTCCTCTCCCTCCCTCCCTGTCCTTCCTGTGCTATTGAACACCCAGAGAACACTTATTATCTGCCCACATGTTGTTGAAAGCTTTGGTGTACTAAGCTGCATCTATTTGTAATGTAGTCCCCTGTTTAAAATTAATTTTCGGAATAACAAGGAGGTAACAGATCAGATTTGTAAAAATTTTACCAACGGCAGAAACAGGAGGAGGCTGAAGCAGTGATTCTGGGAATATACATTGGTGCCCCGATGTTGCCAGTCCGTTTGGGCAATGCCTGCTATGACTGAAGATGAACTTTCACCAGAATATACTGTGCTGCAATGTTGGAAACCACTCACAAGTTCATCAGCAAGAAATGAATACATAGTGGTGTAATAGTGAATATTCATACAATGGAGTATAATATAATATTCGGCAGTAGAAAAGGATGCACTATAGTGACATACCAACAATCATTATCCTTTAAAATGGTTTGTCAAATGAAAGATGCAGAGGAGTGCAGTGATTCCACCTTAAACATTTTCAAAACATGCAAAAACTTTATTGCTTTTGGATACCTACATGTATAGAAACAGTATAAAAATGCATGAGTATGATAAATACCAAGTTCAGGATGTTTTTTCTGGGAGGCTAGGGGCTGATGGGATTAGGAAGGGGGTGTTGTCTTTCTTGAAAAAAATAAATCTGAAGCAAATACGGCAGAATATTAGGATGACAGTCCTGGATGTGCATAGGAATTTGTCTTCTTTTTTTCTGTATGTTTTAAATATTTTTTCATTGCAAATTAATGCATGAGATGGGTAATTATCCTTCATCTTCTGGTGACCTTGAGTTGGTCACAGTTTTCGTGTAAAAAGTGTCTGCTGAAGCTAAGAAGCTTCTCCTAGCCTGAGAAAATATATATTTTCCTTATCTTAGGACAGGGGATCACAGATCTTCCTACAATTAATGAAGTCCTAGACTTCAGGTGTTTTTCAGACACTTATATTGATAGAAAATGCCAAGCAGTGACGCCCGAGTGATTTGACTTAACAAGCTTGCAGAAGCGCTTGCCACACTTTGTTTTCTTCCACTTTTGGGGAAGGGAAGAACCCAGGCAGGGATCCTTCTTACACATGTCTGTAGACCTGGCTGAGAGGCAGCTTCCCTCCTTTTACCTGTGCTTGGTTGACACCTGTCTCTATCCTTGCCGTCAACGCTGGGGTCAGGCAGACCTCAGAGAAGATAGTAGTTAGGCAGAGAGGGGTGGTTCATTAAATGTGCTGCCCCAGTGGGAGATCTATGGGGGCTACACTTTAGGGGAGAAACCAATTACTGTACAAAAATGAACAAGTATGTAAGCAAATAAATTTAAAAAATAATAATAAAATAAATGCGTCTCCCCAGGATTAGTGACTTACCTTTATCAAGACACTAACCCGTTGAGACCTGGTCCCTGTCTGCCCATCTGCACCTCTGCTCACTGCCCCTTCTATCCACTCTTCCCTTCTAGCCAGAGCTCGCGGGCCCTCCCTGTAAGCTTACCCTCCAGCCCTGGCTCTCAGCTTTGCATGTCTGTCATGTGCCTTCCATATCTCCCCAAGCCTGGGAGTCACCTGCCTGCTGACTCCTGCTTAACTTCCCAAGACTCAGATGGAGGGGAGCTCCGTCTGACGCCCTCTTCTACTCCCCCCTCTGAACCTCCCCATACCACCTATCCTTAGTTCCTCCTCTGGGTGCTCACTTCCTTGCTGGTCTCCCCAGCTGTGACTTCTCTCTGGGCAGTGATGCAGGTAGAATGTTCATAGTACCAGCTTCAGGTGTAGCCCTGGGCAGATGACTTAGGGACCTGTTGGTGCTCTGATCTAGGCAGGACAGGAGCAGGGCAGCATGTGCCCAAGCCTTGACCGCAGGGCTCTCTGGCTGGATTTGGGTATGTACGGCCTGTCTGCATTTTTCTGGAGAATTTCAAGGAAGATCAAGTAGTCCTACTTCGGATCACTTAAAGCCACCTACACAACTGTAAAGCAAGAAGCGGCAACAAGCTGGTTGTTGGTAAGGACCATGCAGAAGGAGATGGACTGAGGGTCCGGCCTCTGGGCAGATGGACTGGGGAGAAGTGCAAGGCTCCAAATCCAGCTGTGCAGCAGGAGGGGGTGGCTGTGGGGAGCTGCCAGGCGTCAGCCATGTGGTGCGGTCGCACAACACCACTGTCTGCACCAGAGGAAGTGTGCCATCTTGGGCCAGGTGGTGGCGGTCCCCTGCTTGTGCTGGCCGGACCACACATGTGCAGACGACACACTCTGAGGTGCAGAGGCAACTGGAGGCTGTTTGTAAGAACCCAAGAAGGAGCTGGATTCATGTCATATATGCAGACAAAGAAGCTGCCTGGCTCCACAGCCTGGAGGCGAGAAGCTTCAGCACTTCTAGATGGCAAACTCCCTGGGGTGGAGATCGGTCCCTGCATCTCGGTGTGCCTCCAGCATCTACTTCAGTGTGCAGTGCCTGGAGCAGGCTTAGGTGCTGCCCGCTGAGTTGATGAGTAAGAGGCTGGGCTGGTCTGTGTCCAGGGCCTCTGAGTCCAATTTCAGTTCAAAGTGAAGAACTTGGGCACAGAGCTTCCTGGCTGGGTTGCCTGCCATGGGCCGTGCCGCTGTGGGGAGCTGTCACAGGTACAGGGCATTACATTGGGGTTCAAACAACGGGCCCCAAGAATCATTCTTTATGCGAGTTGGAACTTTTTGGTAGAGCAGAGTAAGGGGGAATGTAAAATCTGTGATCACTGAGGGTAGCCAAGGAACACGGAGATTTATAAATGAGTCTGTTGGCAAATTTACTTACAAGCCTGCCCCACCCCCAACGATGCTTTTTATAATTTCTACATAAAATGGCCTAATTTGAAATAGCATCGAATGGAATTTAAGTTAATAGTGTGAATTGCCGTCCCATCTGCTCAGCTTTATGGCCCAGTAGATCTGCGGAGCCATTTGTCACAGTTTGTTTGAAAGCCAGGAAGAAAAATACTCCTGGATACTGTCCAGACCTTCTCGTGGGGATGCTGTCTTCGGGATGTGGAAGGGGTGGGTGGTGAGAAATTGGGGCTGGGCAGAAGGAGGGCCATGTGCTGGGAGCGAGAGGCAGGGGCTCCTGTTCCCCTCACTGGATGGCCAGGCACCTGGGGTGGGTCCTGCAGCCCCTCAGGCCTCAATGCCTGGTGTACAGGGGCCTAGTGGCCCCCAACTCTGACTCGTCAGGGGCTGGGCCAGGAAACCTTTTTGTTCTTTCATTCATTGAGCTAATATTCTCAGGTTCCTGTTATGTGCCGGGCACTGTTCCAGAAGCTGAGATCCTCCAACGCCAGTGCATTTTCTAGTTTTAAGACCAAGGGCTCTGAGAAGTCCATTGTTCATTTCACCCATGTGACTGGAGAGCAGAATACCTTCCAGGCATAGGGAACATGTACATGACAACTGTCCTGAGCTTGGGAAAAGTTGCGAGGCCTAGAAGGAGAACTAGGCTAACGCATAAGTGCATGGAATCAGGTGCAGAGACTAGGCTGGCTGAGCATGTGCTCAGGTGGTTGTAGGAGCACCTTTGAGCTCAGGAGCTGGGCCTTCATCAGGGAAGGTGGTGTTGGAGCAGGGCTCACCACAGGCCGGTGGGGGGGGGGGGGCTCCTTTGTTTGAGGAAAGGTTAACCGGCCCTTCTGAGTGGGGTGGGGGTGGTGGCAGGCCCCTGTGGGGAGGGGAGGTATTTTCTGGAGTGGAGCTGCTCTGGAAAATGGAGGGTGCCAGAAGAATCGGTTCATCCCACACCCATTCACAGGACGCCTGTCTGGAGAGCAGAGGCGCACGCACAGATGAGTTAAGATAAGGCTCTGACTTCAGGTGCCCTGTGCCTGGCCAGGCAGGAGAGCAGAGATATATCACAGTGCAGCGGACCCGCAACTCAAGGAGAGTAACTGCCTGAGCGTGCGGGGAAGGTTTCCCAGCAGTGATGACAAATGAGCGGGGCCTTAGAGTGTGACCGCAGGTGGCTGGGTGTGGGGTGGAGAAGAGGTCACTCCCCGGAGGCGCTCGGGATGCTTGATGAGTTTGCCTTCGCGTTGTCAGCGAGGCCGGGACCCCACAACCCGGTGGTGCTCATTTGATTCTTGGGATGATGAGGCCATACTTCAGTGCCCAGAGGAAGTGGCCATTCCAGTGTCTGAGAAGGAGAATTCTTTGTTCTTAAGCTGCCTGGAGTCTTTGGAACATCGTGGGTGTAAAACAGAAAATAGTCCTTTCTGCTCTGTGTGCGGGGAGCTGCAGATGATGCAGGCCCAGGTACAAGGCCTGGAGAATGCAACAGGGAGGGGGGGCTGAGAGTCGGTGTTGTTATGAGTAAGCGGACTGTCTGAGAGTAAAGCTTACAAAGCGGAGCACAGACTACTCGCTGCCAGGGGGGAGGAGGTGGCCGCCAGACAGCAGTGGGAGAGTTTGGGAGGAATAGGCAGCATGAGTAGACGCAAAGAAGGTGTTGAAACAAGCATCCAGAACTGGCGACTCAAGGGCTTTGTCAGGTTGAATGCCTTAAAAGCAGAAAAAAATATAGGACAAAGGAGTAAGTTTCAGGTGGGCCCGGATTCTGCTCTCTGGAGACCGATTGTCAGCTCTCTGCGCCGTGGAACCTGTGCTGTCCTCCCAAGTCTAAGATACTTTGAAGGTCATTTATTCCCTTTCAGAATCCTGCAGGTCAGGCATTTAGGGGGGGCTTGGATAATGGTCCCGGTTCTGTGTCCTCATGCATTTTGCAGCCAGGGAGGGGCTGGGGCTGGGACTCTAGGATCTGGAACAGGGGCCAGGGGTGGAAGAGCCTCATTCTCTTCACGTGGCCCCTCCTATCCGCTCACTTGGCTTCCTCCTAGTGGGGGGGGCTCACACCAGTCAGATTGCTTGCGTGTCGTGTCTACTCAGGCCACCAGGTGGGTGTCCAGGTAGAAAACCCTGGCTTTGGAGTCACAGATGTCACCTGCCCTGTAGTCTCAGCTCCACACTCACCCTCCAGGGGACGGAGGGCAGGCCCCACCTCTCCTTAGAGGGGCCGTGTGGAGAGCAGAGCACGTGGGGTGGGGGATGGCATTGCAGGTGCTTGGGGAACCACATTGGCTCAGGTGGGGAAGGGCATGAACAGAGGAAATGCTTGGTGACGTGATTACGGGCAGAGTTGAGTGGGCCCTCCTGGGGCTCAGGGGCGCCACCTAAGTGACTGGCCAAGAGGCGGGAGAGAAGCAGCAGACTAAGGAGAGGTGGGCAGAGGAAACCCCCCCGCAGGTGTTCTGGCATGAAGCCAGGCCTGTGGCCAGCACCATGTGCTTTTGTATTTTAGTTGGTTTCTCTACTAGCTTAACCCGCCCCCCCTTTTCACATTAGATTACTAATGTAATTACTAGATGACACTTTATTAGAAGAAATTTCATGGCATGCATTTTTATTCATTTGTTTTGGAACAGGTAACACATACGTGTGTGCAGATAAAAAGAACACTAAAGGCCGTGGGCAGTGGAAATTAAGTCTGCTTCTCATGCGTCCCCCAGGGAACCCCACATGAATGGTGTTTCCCATATATTCTTTGGAAAATATTCTATTCTTGCATTGCCCCTGAATGCTGACTGTGGGCTCCTGCTCTCTGGCCTCTGAATTCAGCCTCCAGGCCCCGGGGGCCCCGCCCTAGGCAGTACCTGTCCTGCTGACCTGTCCACTCATCTGACCTGTCCAGGGCTGGAGCCCTAGATACTGCTTCAGCTTCTCTGAACCTGGAATTGGAAATGTTGTTCCTGAGTTGTCAGCTCCTTCCATGCTGTTTGTCGTTTCTGCGCTGTCTGGTTTTTAAGTGTTCTTTCGGTCCCAAAGTCATGAGTCTGATGGTTTTTGCTCGGTCATTTACACCTACATTTTCCTGTTGAGTTTACCTAGATGTAGTTAGTGGAGTCCACAGGCTTCAGGCCTTGGTATCAGCATCCCGCCGTGTCGGAGGTGGGTGGAGAACTTAAGGTTTGTATTCTCCCTTTTATGTCTTAATTGGTTCGATTTTAAAATTCTTAAATTTATTGCATGTCGGGAAGCCAGGCCTCGAGAGCAGACTAGAAATTGTCTCAGGTCTCCCCCACTCTGTCAGGGTCCCCACAAACCCCCTCCAACTCTCCTGTGGCCCCTATGGAGGATAACCTATGTCGACCCCCAATTCCTCTGAGCAGGTGGGAAGTACCTGACCCGCTGGCATGCCTGACCCCAGATGTTGCGCGTGGTTGGCGTGAGGGGACGCTGGCGCCGTGCCCAGACCTGGCGCCAACTCCTTGCTGGCCTTCAGGGGACAGATTGCAGCTGGACTCTGCACCGCACCCAGAGGCAGCTATGGAAAGCAGAGGCTGTCTCTGCAGTGCGCAGCATCGATCTGTAGCGTTTGAAGCTATTTTTTCTCTCCGAGTGTCCACAAAATTCATTACTTTACAATGAGCCTGTCAGGAATAGCTGCAGTGAGAAACTCAGCGGTCGGGCCCCAGGGCCTCATACTTCTAGAGTTTTGCCTTAGCAAGTAAATCAGATGCTCTGTAAACACACTAATGTTGCCACCCCCATCCAGGGGGAATTAGAACTTTTCCAAAGCTCCTTTATATCTGTGGCTTTACCTGTTCCTGACTGCAGCCCTTTATTTGGCTGGAGTTGGCTGCTGGCTCTAGAAAAGATGGAAAGAGCGGCTCCTTTGCCCCTTGCAAAGTCCCCCCGTGCACTGGGGCCTGCACTGTTGACTGTACAGCTTCAGGGACTTCATCCTGGCGGCAGGGGAAGCTGAGTTAATGAATGCAGGAACACAGTCTCCCCTCCACCCCCAGGTGCATTTCCTTTAAAGTCCTTCCTGAGTTTGGGGAGGCAGAACCTTGTGGCCAGAGAAGGGTGGCTGTGCAGGGTGGCAAGCGAACCCTCCAGCCTCCTCCTGCCCATTTGTTGCCTTCCAAGTTTGCTTTGTTTTCCGCCTCCGAGGTCCCCTCATTGAGCATGTAGTGTGGTTAGTTACTCCACAGTTGTCTTGAGAGTGCCTTCCGAGATGCCGTTTAAATCTTGGAGAACATGTCACCGTTCTCCGAAACTCTGCTGCTGCTGAGAGATGCTCCCCCCACCCCCACGCCCCCAGATCCTATCCACCGCAGCCAGCCTTACACAAAGCAGCTGATCACTCAGGCCCTCTGCCCTGCAGGGTGGAGGTTTGGGGGGTGGTCAGCATTTCCAGTTTTGACAACCACCCGAGTCTTAATCGCGCAGCTCTCAGCTCTCGCAGACCTTCACAGCCGAATCATCAGGCCCTCGTTAACTGGGGTCGTTTTCTATTTGACCACCTTGGTTGTCTTGCCTCTCTCTCCTCAATGAGCTCTCCAGGCTCCCAGGCCTGCATTGATTGAGCTGCATTAAGTCTGGAGTCCTTGACTGCTTTCCAGGCCGGGCTCTGCCCTCCTCCTCCTCCTCTGTCTCCGTCTCTGTGGTGACGAGGCTATTTGAAAGCTGTAGGGCCTGTGGTGGGCAGGGGCTCCAAGGGCCACTGCATGCCAGGTATCTGGAGCGCCCCTGAGTAGGCCGTCCTCTGGCATCTTCTTTGAGTTGATGGACCCCTTGGGATGGCCTGTGAAGGCCCCCCTCTCTGAGTGCTCGCCCTCTGTCAGTGTGACTGCTCTCTGCTCATTCAGCCCTGCGCAGGGCAGGCTGGGGAGAGGACATGTAGCTGCTGGGCAGGGTAGTCTAGAAAAGTACTTCAGCCCAGGAAATAGATTCTCAGTCTGATGGTGACCTTGTCCACTTCCCCCCACACCTGCCCCCGCTCTGTCCCCATTCTGCACCCCCACCCTGGGGGTGTTCTGGACAGCTCCCTAGACCCCACACTCTGTACTTACTGCCTTAGTCTCTGTGTCAGCCCACCCCCTCCAAACCCACCCCTGCAATCTGCTGCAGTTGGGGCCTCAGCAGCTCCCCCAGGGTTACTGTCACCATGGTTACCTTTTTGCCAGGACCTCTCCCCGTCACTTCTGCCAGAGCACTGTCCTGGACACCACACAGAACATGCCCTGCTCAGACCCCGCAGTGGTGGTCATCCTAGTGGACCGAAGCCTCCTTAGCTTGGCACCTAAAGCCTCTCTGTGCTCTGCCTTCCTTCATGGCACCCTGTGCCTTGCACCTGCCAGTGGGCTCTCCTGTGGCTCTGCGTAGCCTCCTTCTGCCCCTGCTGAGGTCCTGTGTCCTGTCTCCTGCCCTCACTGAGCAGCGATACCCACCCATCTGATTAAAGCCTGGCACAAAGAAGCTCTCCTCTCGGGAGCCGGCTCTAATCCCCATGATGAGAAGGGCTCCCTTGTCCTGTGTCCTCCGTGCGTCCTTCATGGCACGGGCCCTTCACACAGCCTCTGTTTACATACTGTCCCCCTCTCTGCTCTGGGTGTCTTGGGTCTTGTAGCTTATCAGCCTGGCACAGTGCCTGGCAAAGAAGAGGCACCAGGCATATTTGTGAACGGAAAGGGAGTTTGGAGTCAGGCTTGGAGGCTGCGGTGCCAGCTCTGGCTCTGTCGTGACACTCTCTGAGCCTGTTTGCCCATTTTGTCTGACAAATGGGCACAGTATATTCTTCTTACAAACTCATCAAGTATAAATGCAAAGATACTTGCTAAAATGCTGGTAGAGTGTCTCCTCCTGGGCCAAGCCTGCATGTTAATGCCGCGACTTATGCTTTGCAGACTCCTCCGACCCTCTGTCCTTCAGGTGTCTTCTTGCTACCTGGGAGGATGATCCCATCGGGGCCCAGGGATCTGTTAATGCCTCGCAGAGCCCTCTGGTTGGAAGAGGCGAGAGACAGATGCATCAGAGGGCTTGGAAGGGATCAACGTGGAATTGAAAGTTTAATAACTCAGAAAATAAGGAGTTTTAGGAAAGCGACTAAACAGCTTTAAAAAAAGGAGATGAGGTCAAACCTGTTCAACCAGGTCCTTGAGCAGAGCTTAGCTCAAATAGAGGGCAGCTGATTAACCTCAGACACTTCATACCTGCAGGTCACCTGGCTGGGCCCAGCCGATTTTGCCATCATGTTCTCTCTCGGCCCTTTCTGTGTCTCACACCAGCTCCCTCCACCTTCCCAGGCCCCTTGACCACCCCTCCTGCCCTTATACAGCCTCTGAGTCATCACCTAGGCCCCAGAGCTTGGACCTTCCAAGGCTTGGCTCTGCCGTGATCCATGCTGTGAACACTCACCTGTGGCTTGTCATACATCCCCCTCCTGCCCCCGCAGCCGCCACCCCTCACACACTTGTGCTAGTTGATAGGGGCTCAACTTCTTGTGATTATCCTACAAGCATCCAGGAGAATGACCCCCTCGTGTGTGGAGACGGTTGGGTGGAGGACGATGGTCACCTCTGATACCTCTGCTGTCCCACTCAGCTGACCCCAGCTCCCAGAGCCGCCTGCCTTTTTCATAGCAAGCTGTCTGGGAAGCTCTGGAACGGGACATGAGCGTTCAGGGCTTTTCCTGGCCTCGGAGAAGTGGATACTTGGGGCCAGTTCCTGCGGCTCATTGTCTTGTCAGTCATTCATCAGTGACGTTTATGGGAGGAGCTAATAAGCCCTGAGATTGGGCCCCACTCAGGTGTGTGCAGGTAGAAGCAGGGTTGCTCATCACCTAGTGAGTCCACCCTTGGGGGAGTTGTGACCTGGCACCCTCAGGACGAGGAGGTTCAGCCAGGGGGGGTTGGGGCGGAGTTGGGAGGGGAGGGGTTGTGCTTTGCACGAGGAGTGTCACAGGGGAGCTGGAGGGGCCGTGCCTGGAGTAGAAACTGCCATGAGGCCCCTCTGTAGGCCACCCACTCAGTACCTACCCCTCCTTAGGCAGCCCCCCACTTTCTAGTGACTTCTCAGAACTTTCTGGAGCTCGGACCATGCCTTCACATCTGCATCTTCTTTCTGGAGTGTTGGGGTTCCTATGCGTTTCTGGGTTTGGGGGTTCATTGGTCCTGCACTGTGACCAAGAAAGAATTCAGAGCCACATTTTACCAGAAGCAAAAACAAAGTTTCCTTAAAGACACATTGGAAGCACACCTGGGAGGGTCCTGGTGGCAGAGTCTAGGGAAGGATACTGTGTGGATAGGAGCGGACTCCCGGTGAAATGGGGTGCAGGAGGCTGCTCATTCTGCCCCATCCAGGGTGCACTGCACAGGAGCTCCCAGGGTGTGGGTTTACAGTTCGGGCAGCAGTTTCAAAGTCTCCCGCACCCCCCCCCCCCCACCGCCGTGCTTCCTGACTATAGCCCAGCAGCACGGGGCTGCGGTTTGCCTTCCCCGCTCTGCTGTTGCTTCCTCTCCTGGGGCTTTATCAGCCTGCCTGTAGTTTGGGCTGGGGCACTGCCTTTGTTCCCCACCCCCCAGGTGTTCTTGGCTCTCCCCAGGCTTTATGGGCTCTGGCAGGCGTTTCCTGGGCTCCTCTGTATAGTTGGACATTCATTTTCTTCAGCCATCGCCCTCCTGCTCTGCCTGGCAGCCTGCCTGCCGGTTCCCCTGCACAGCCTCTCCTGTTGTCTGCATCCCCCTGCTGCCCAGGCGGACCGGCCTCTGGCGCTGCCCCGAGATGCCTTTCTGGCCCTTCGCAGGAAGGACCTGGCTTGCTGGTTCCTCCTGGGGCCGTGAGAGCATTGAGGGGGACCCAGATGGAAATCCACCAGCTCCCAGGAGGAAGATCAGTGTGACAGGAGCTGAGAACGACTCACTTTGCTCCTCATGTGGGGAGGCTGGCAGTGGTTGGTAAAGAAACAGTGTTGAAAACCAGCAGACACTTCAAGCAGATGGAGAATCTGGAGAATGTAGGGCGTCGTAGGTCCAGAAATGCAGCCTAAAACAGGAGCAGCAGCAGCGGTGCTTGGGAGAAGGAACAGGCATCTCTGGCTTGAGTGATGGTCCTTTTACTGGAACTCACTCTGAGCTTCTGGCTCTGAGGCCACTAGACCTGTCGGGGTGCTGTGTCATGAGCTGCCCTCTTGTATTAAAAAAAAAAAAAGAAGCCAGCCCGACACTCAGCCCATTTCTGTTATCTTTGAAACCGGATGGAAGGAAACAGTGGTCAGTAGATCTAGGGTAATTACAGAGAGAGCATTTGCAGGCAAGTAATCTGATTCCTTTTTTTTTTCCTTTCCCCCACCAGAAAATAGAAGGTGAGCGCTGGGACTTATAGTCAATGATAATGGATTTGCTGCCTTGAATCCTGGTGGAGTTGGGGAAAGCTGTGTTGCAGCAGTCGTGGGCATGGCTGGGCTAGGGCAGACTGCAGGGCTGTCTTTCCCTTCTCAGGCTGGGGCAGGGGGAATGCCAGGGAGGAACATGAGAGGGTGAGCAGGATTCTGGTTGGGCAGGTTATTATCCCTGCCTTTTCTGGCAATGAGTAGAGGGTGGTCCAGAGAGCTAAGTGACAGGACAGGAAGGCAGAGACAGAAGAGCAGGAAGGTCCTAGTGCCAGCCATGGAATGAAAGAGCCATGTACATCCCAAGAGTGCCAGGTCTTCCCTGTGGTTTAAATGGTCAAGGAGAGAGAAGTTAAAGAGTTGTATAAGTTCAAATGAGGAAAGGGTAAGAGGTAGGAGGCATGTTAACAGAGAAGGGTTTGTCCGTTATAGCAAAAAATGTTTGAAATAATCCAATATCCATATATAAAAATGGTATATAACTCTATGATTGAATACTATACAGCTGTATAAAAGGAAAGAACTAGAATTCAATCTCAAAAATACGGAAGACAAAAACCAAGGAACATCTCTGTATGGAATAATGTTTATGTAAAACGATGCCTAATAGTACTCTATATTTTCTTTTCTTTTTTTTTTTTTAAAGATTTATTTATTTATTTATACAAGCACTGGGTACAGTCATAAGCACGGGAGGGTGAGAGAATTCACCAGAGCCAGAGCAGGGAGCAGAGCAGGCAGAAGGACTGAAGTACACTGCTGAGGGGAGCAGCGGGCGGCAGGAGAGGTCTGCGCGCCATGCGGGACCCTCCTTGGGTGGCCAGGGAGCAGTCGGGGATCGAACCGGCACCGCACAGGCTGTGGGCAGCTTCGCAACCCAGCGCTCAACCATTGCGCCACCAGGGAGGCCCTACTCTATATTTTCAATGGTTACACATATCTGTTCATGAAAGTATTTTTAAATTTATTTTGCTGTGATTCTTTTTACTTTTATTTTTTTTAATGGAGGTAACATTGGCTTACAACACTATATGATTTAGGGAAATAGGTTCTCACCTCTTGAGATGTATGCCACCACACCACACCCACCATCACAGCACCCATAGTCCTATACCCTAAACCACTGAGCCCCCCACTTTGTCCCCACCCTTTCCTTCCGTTCCCTTCTCGTAACCTCAATTCTTCAGTCATATTTCTTGGGTTTGTTTTGGGATAGTTTTGTCAGTTCCTTTGTTTTGTTTCTCTATATTCCACAGGTGAGTAAAATCATCTGGTATTTGTCTTTCTTCTTCTGAAATGGCAAGAGTTCACCTTTTTTGGTTGAGTAATATTTCCTCCCGTATATCCCACATCTTCTCAGTCGACTCATCTCTCTGGGGCATGTAGGTTCTCTGCAGAGCTTGACTATTATAAGTTATGCTGGAGTGAACATATATTTTTTTGAATTTGTGATTTTATATTCTTTTTTTTTAAAGATTTATTTATGCATACAAGAGCTGGTGTACAGGCCAGAGATGCGGGGGGGTGAGAGGATTCACCAGAGACAGAGTGGGGAACAGAACAGGCAGACTGACTGAAATACACTGCTAAGGGGAGCAGCGGGCGAGACAGGAGAGGTCTGCTGCACCATGTGGGTTTCTCCCTGGCTGGCCGGGGATTGAACTTGTGCTGCAGAGGCTGCAGATCGCCTCATAGGTTGCGTCTTAACCCCTGGCGCCACCAGGGAGGCCCTGATTTTGTATTCTTAAGGTAGATGCTTAGGAGTGGAACTGCTGGGTCAAATGGTAAATCTGTTTTTAATATTTTGAAGACCCTCCATAGGATTTTCCAGAGGGGCTGGATCAGTCTGCATTCCCACCAACAGTGGAGGGTTTTCTCCACATCCTCACCATCATTTATTGTTTCATTTTTTTCCTAATAGGACCCATCCTCACAGGTATGAGGTGGTATCTTGTGGTTTTGGTTTGCATTTCCCTGATGATAAGTGATGTTGAACATTTTTTTCAAGTGCCCATTAGCCATCTGCATGTCTTCTTTGGAGAAATGTCTGTTTAGCTCTTCTGCCCATGTTTTGATTGGGTTCTTTGTTTTCTTTTTGTTGAGTTATACGAGCTCTTTAAGGATATTACGCCCTTGTCCCAGGGATGATACACAGATAATTTTCTTCCATTCACTAGGGCACCTTTTTATTTTAATAATAGTTTGTTTCACTGTTAAGAGGCTTTTAAAGCATCATGTAGTCCCATTCAATTATTTTTGCTTTTGATTTCCTTACCTGTGGAGTTCCATCCCTGAAGACAAAAAGTCTCTTTCTGAAGTCTAGGCCGATGTATCCCTGAGTCATAGTAGTGCCAATCCCGAGACGTAAGGGGAGGCAAGGCTGGGACTGCTCGTCAGAAGAGATGGAAGACTTGTAATATTTTAATTAAAAAAAATCGTTAAGTATATGTTTTAATTTCAGTAAATATTAGGGTGTTTAAAGTATTCTTGAAGGCATAGTTTCACAGCACTCTGCGGTGGCAGCCTCAACGTTCAGTAATGAGTGAATCAGCCCCTGGCGTAGCTGGCAGGACCCTGAGGCAGCCGTGACTCAGCGGTGCAGAAGCCCAGAGATCAAAGCCGTGTGGGATGACAGTTCTGTCGCTGGAGTCACACCTTCTTGGAAGTGGCATCAATAATTCAACATTTATTAATCATTGTCTCTAGACCAGCTCTATTTTAGACCACTGGGGACTTGAACCAAAAAAAAAAAAAAGAGGCGGGGAGAGAGTGAATGAATGATACTTTTGTCCTTGAACCGAAAACCCTTGACACACCAGATTGTTAATTGGGTCTCGCTGCTTCTGCTCTTGCCCTGTGCTCCGTCCACCCCTACCAGGCCCGCCCGAGTGTGACACCAACCACAGGGCCCCTCGATCCCCTTTGCCACCTCTGCCAGCCTCTTTCTCAGGGTCCCCCTTCCCCAGCTGCTGCATGACTTTGTTAGGGAGCCTTCCAGACTCTCCCGCCTGCGCTGCTGCACCCCGCAATCTCGAGACCAGGACCTCAGCGAGCGTCTTGCTTGTCCTGGGCATGTCCCTGCGCCTGCCTTCTCATGAGGCCTGGAGTTCCCCTGGAGTCCTGCAGACCCAGGTCAGACGGTGCTGCCTCCATGAGGCCTCTTACTGCCTGTCTCTGTCTGAAAGGTCTTCCCCTTTGCACCTCCTGCAGGCACCTCCTTTCATGTAGTGACACTTAGGGATGTGTGTGTCCTTTGGGGATATAAATTCAGGGTGAAACTTGCTCATCTCTGCCCTGGTTCCTGCCATGTGACAAGTGAAAATGTTATAGGACAAGGAGAGGGGCAGCCCAAGCCCCGCAAACCTGCCTATTTTAAATGGGTTCTGCCATCCGCCGCATCAACACAAAACATATGAGACTTTAATGGGAAGGAACTTTAATAAAACTAGGAAACAATACAGGAAAGGCAAAGAATCTAGTTTCTAAATGAAGCACCCAAAGTGACCCGTCCCCTCGTGGGTAAAAGTCCATCCATATGGGATTGGCCCAGAACAAGGCCCCAAGGCCTGCCACAAGTCTAAAGCATCTTCCAGTGGGGACCCCCAGAAAAGGGTCACAAACAACCAGACAAGCCCGGAAGGAAAAGAGCAAAATCAACATCAAGATAAAAGCTGCCATTGTCACCTCCCCACGGGTCTCACCCACATCTGTGTCACCCAGTCCACGACCAAAAGACAAGCGCAGTTTCTTCACGTGTCTCTAGGCTCCATGCACCTCCTCCAGGTCTCCTGGCTCCATCCTGCTTCCTTCCTCAGTCTCTTCTGCAGCTTCTCCTCTTTCTGCTCAGCTCCACCCTTCCTTGGGAGGGGCAGGGAACCTCCCCCTTTCCTGGGGACCACCCTGTTACAAAAATGGTGGTGATAGTGACTTTGGAAGGTACGAGTGGTGCCTGTGACGTGCCCATTGTCTCTGCTGGGCATCACGTTAGGCTGTTTCTCGCCCCGGGTCTGGAAGGGACCTTCGCGCACATCCCGTCTCCCTTGCCAAGCTGCAGAGTGAAGCCTGACCCTCGACCGCCTTCCCGGGAGCCCCCACCCAGGAGCGTTCAGGGGCCTGGTCTGCCTTCTCCGGGCACCCACGGGGCGTCGTACACTTGGGGCTGTGAAGGTCCCCCTGTTGCCTTTAGGGCCCAGAGGGCAAGAAAACCCAGCAGGTGGGTCATCATTGCTTAGCACCGATTTCCACCAAGCACGCTCAGCTGTGCCCCAGCTAAGGCCACTGCCTGTGGCAGCCGCTGCCATGAGATAGTGACTTCACCTCCAAGACATTCCTTGTCTGGTGAATGCGGCCATAAGGGAAGTGACCTCATTTGGTCCTTTTGAGGATTAAATGAGAAGATGGACATCGAGCAGGAGGACAGCGCGTGACGCATTCGAGTGCTGCTCTTTATCACTAATCTTCACTTTCGCACACCGTGTACACACTTCTTTGAAAAAATGGGAAAACAGAGACAAGGCGAGCGGGGGCGATTATCCGTCCTCTCCCCACTCAGTTCGGCCCAGGAGCATTGCTGTTTTCCGTGATCATTTTTCTAGGCACAGGATCTTTTTTAAACATGATTTTACTGCATAGGCAGCTTTGTGTTTTACCCTCAAATTGAATATCAATGTTCTTTTTAGTACACTGCACTTGTACTGAACACATGATTTTCCTGTTTTTAGATTGATTCGTGGGTAGACATGAGATGAAATTTTAACACCATCCTAGTATTTATGTGATCTCCACGTTACCAGTCAGATTCTCATAAGGTCCATTGCAGAGGTGGAGAAATGGACTCGCACCAAGTCGCCTGCACAGTTTGGAATGGCTCGGTGCTCCGTGAGCCTCGATGCCCATGGCGGCCGCGGCTGGAGCGGTGGCTGTGGCTCGTGGCACTGACGTGCTCAGGCGTGCACCATGCACACGTATGTGCATGCAGCGCCTGGAGATGTACTTCCCTAAGCCCAGGTGTGTTCCAAGAAAGGCAGGAGAAATGGCTTTCATGGGTGCAGTGTCGCCACCCTTCTCACTAATTCCTGAGTCATCTCACCCCGGAGGGTTCATCCAGGCTGCAGCACGAAGGGAAAAGCGGGAGCATCCCTAGATAGGCGATGTCTTGACAAACTAGTTCAGTGACATCATGTGTTTATATGATTGGGAGCTGTCGAAACAAAATCCAAAAAGTCTACTTATTATTCAAAGCAGTGATTCTTCATGTTTTGTATCCTGGTCTTAAATCCCTCTGAGAAGCTTGTGCAATGTATGTGTCCTTCTCTGGAAGAACATGAGTGTGTGCATGAAACATAGTTTTTCAGTCCATTTCAGGACCCACAGGTTTCTATATTAGTCATCTATTGCTACAAAATAAATTACCGCAAAACTTAAAAAAAAAAACCCAGTAAATTGTCCTCCATTTTATTATGAACCTAAAACTGCTCTAAAAATATAAAGACTTAAAAAGAAATCTTGATTGGAAAAGCTGTGCTCTGCTAACGCAGTCATTATTGGAATTGTCAATAAAATTCTTAGAGCATAAAAAGAAAACCAAAAAGCAAACCAAAACCAAATGCAGACATATATTATCGCTCACAGTTTCTGTGGATGAGAAATTCATGAGCATCTTAATGGGGTGGCTCTGCCTATGGGGCTTAAGGGGAACCAGTTGGGATGGGATGGCGTGGCTGGGCAGGAGGGCTGTGCCAGGGAGGCTCGGCGACACCGGGCTGTTGGCAGAGGCCTGGTGTAGACCAGGCTGCTTCGGCCTGGTGAATGGCATGGGGTCTTCCAAAGGGCATGCGATCCCAGGGATCAGGGTGGGAACCCCGATGCCTTTTTATAACCCAGCCTTGGAAGTTACACGCCATGGTTTCTGCATTTCCTGTTGGTCACACAGGTCAGCCTTGTGCAGGCAAGGGCTGGGGGGTTGTGTCCACGTTCTCACCAGGCACACCACCCCAACACATCGGCCAGGAACCTCTCCTAAACCTGTCATTTAGAGTGTGAGTCCAGGGTCGGGGTATTGCATGACATGGACACAATTGATCATATCGTTGGCCAGTGCCTGTAGCCCCTCATTCTTCCTGGGGTTCAGGGGTTGGGGCTGAAATGTCCAGTCCTCTAAGCGAGACCAGCCCCTTGCATGAAACTATCTGAGGATCCACCTTGAGTGGCCTCAGGAGCATAAACTCTGGGATGGTCAAAAGGGGCTCCTTCTGAATAAATAAGACGTTCTTTACACTCAGATTTGGAGCTCTTTATCAGAGATCACAGGCAAAGATCAAATACGTATGTTTTACTATGTGATAGCAGTCAGTGGAGAAGACATTTTATACAGAAGTCATGCATTCTTTTTACTTTTTCGTCAAACCCCCCCCCCCCATTATAAAATTAGTACGTGCAGTTTATGGAGACAGGGGAGGGGGTAAAATATAAAGAAGAAATAAAAATCACTTGCTATCCTATCACCCAGCATTTTCTTTTTAGTCCTTTTTTTCTTCTTTCTTTTTTTTAAGGACTTTATTTTCCTGAGAGCAGTTTTAGGTTTACAACAGAATTGAGAGGAGGATTCAGAGATTTCCCACATACTCCCAGCCCCCCAAATGTGTGTAGCCTCCCCCATTACCAACCTCACTAACCAGAGTGGTTTATTTTTAAACCAGTGACTCCACCAGTGACTCTCCATCTTAATTATCCATAGTCCCTACTTTAACATAGGAGTCACCCTTGGTGTTGTGCATTTCAAGGGCTTGGACAAATGTATAATGACATATTTCCATTCTTTTAATATAGTGTTTTCACTGCCCTAAAAATCCTCTGTGCTCTGCCTGTTTAGCTCCCCACCCTCCCATATCCACTGGGCTTTTGTTGTCAACATAGTTTTGCCTTTTCTAGAACATCATGCAGTTGGAATCTGTGTGTACCTTCTTCAGATTGGCTTCTTCCGCTTAGTAAATATTTATGTATTTAAAGTTCCCCCATGTTTTCTCATGACTGAGGAGCACACATTTCTTTCTATGTGTAATAATGTTCTGCTGTCTGGATGTACCAGTTTGTTCATTCACTACTGATTATCATCTTGATCCTTTCCAAGACTGACAGTTGTAAATAAAACTACTCTAAATATCCATGTGCAAATCTTTATGTAGACAGAAATTTTCAGCTCCCTTGGGTAAATACCAAGGCATGGAATTGCTGGATTGTATGGTCACAGTTGTTTAGATTAATTAGAAAAGTGACTCTACCATTTTGTATTTCCTCTAATAATAAACAGGAGTTCCTCTTGCACCCCGTCCTCTTCAGCATTTGGTGGTGTCCATGTTCTGGATGTTGGCCCTTCTAATAGGTGTGTTAGGTCATTGCTTGAATTTGCATTTCCCAGCTAACATGTAATATGGAGCTTACTTTGCCATGTGTGTCTCCTTTGTGAGGTTTCTGTTAAGATCTTTGGCCTTGGCCCCCTTTTAAATCAGATTTTTTTTTCTTACTGTTGAGATTTAAGAGTTCATTGTGTGATTTGCGGAACACAAATCAGATGTGGCCTTGCAAATATTTTCTCATCACTACTGTGACTTGTCTTATTCTCTCTCTCTCTCTTTTTTTTAAAGATTTATTTATTTATTTATTTGTTTGTTTATTTATTTATTTATACAAGCACTGGGTACTGTCAGAAGTGCAGGAGGGTGAGGGAATTCGCCAGAGCCAGAAGGGAGAGCAGAACAGGCAGACTGATGAAGTACACTGCTGAGGGGAGCAGCGGGCACTGCAGGAGAGGTCTGCGTGCCATGTGGGACCCTTGCCAGTGGCCGGGGATCGAACCGGCGCTGCAGAGGATGCGGGCAGCTTCACAGCCCAGCACTCAACCGCTGCACCACCGGGGATGCCCATTGTCTTATTCTCTTAACACTGCCCTTCACAGAGCAGAACTTTTTAATTGTAATCAAGTCCAGTCTATCAATTTTTTCTTTTATGATTTATCCCTTCGGCGTTGTATGTCACAAGGTCTCACCATACTCAGAGTCATTGCGGTCTCCTCCTGCTGTCGTCTAGGGGCTTGTAGTTCTGTGTTTAGTTTGCACTCCCTCAAGCCAGTGATCCATTTTGAGTCAGTTTTGGGTGGCCTGTGAGGGTTGTATCGAGATTGATGGATTGGTTTTGCATGTGTATGTCCAGTTATTTGAGCACACTTATGTCCAAAGGGATAGTCTTTGATCCATTATATTGCCTTTGACCCTTTATTGAAGAACAGTGGACAGTATTTATGGGGTTTATTTCTGAGCGCTCCATTCTGTATCAATGATCTATTTGTCCATGTTTTGGCCGCCGTTGTGATTACTGTGACTTTAGTGAGTTTTGAAGTCAGGAAAGCTTCAGGCCTCTGTGATAATGTAGGGGCTTTATGGGTCTTCTGCCCCCCTATATAAGCTTTAGGATTGGATTTTCAATATGCATAAAATAACTTCCCAGAATTTTGATTGGGATTGCCTTGAATCTGCAGATCAAATTGAGAACTTAGATCCTGCCAATATTAAGACTTATGTCTTCCTATCCCATGAATGCATCATCTCTCCATTTATTTCTTCTCTGATTTTGTGTACCAGAGTTTTGTAGTTTTTCTTATGTAGATTTTGTCTATTTAATTAGATTTGTACCTATTTCACTTTTGTGGGTGCTAATGTCAGTGGTATTATGTTTTTAATTTCAAGTTTCATTTTCTTTTACTACTGGTATGTTAGAAAGTAATTGACTTTTGTGTATTAATCTTGTACCCAACAATCTTACTTTAAATTCCTTATTAGTTCCAGGAGGTTTTTGGTCTGTTCTTTCAGATTTTTTGCACAGAGAATAATGTATCATAAATCTGTAATCGAAGACAGTTTTATTTTTTCCTTCCCAAGATTTCTTTTTCTTGCTCATTGCATTAGCAAGAATTTCTAGTATGATGTCAAAGAGAAGCAATGAGGGGGGACATCCTTGCTTTGTACCTAATCTTAGTGGGAAACAATTGAGTTTCTCACCATTAAATATGATGTTAGCTACAAGGTTTCTCTGGTGAATCTTTATCAAGTTGAGAAATGTTCCTTTCTAAGTTTACTGAAATTTTGTTTGTATCATGAATGGGTGTTGGGTTTTGTCAGATGCTTTTTCTGTATCTATTGATATGATAATGTGGTTTTTCTTTTTTAATCTGTGCTGGATTATATTGATTCTTTTTTTTTTAATATGGAACCAGCCTTACATATGTGCCTGGGTCAAATCTACTTGATTATGATATATACATTTTGCATTTGATTTGTTAATATTTTATTGAGGATTTTTGCATCTGTGTTCATGAGAAATACTAGTTTGTAGTTTTTTTGTAATATCTTTGTATTGTTTTGCTATTAGGGCATATTGCCTTCATGTAATGAGTTAGAAGTAAGTATTTCCTCTGCCTTATTCTCTGAAAGAGACTATAGAGAATTGGTATAATTTCTTCTCTAACTTTTTGATAGAATTCACCAGAGACCCACAATCTTAACCTGGTCCTTTCTTTTTTGGGCAACTCTCATTTATCAGGTATTTTTGCAAATATTAATATTGATTGTATTTATTAAATATGTATAGACATTCTTTTAATTAGTGTTAGCATGATGTATATTTTTTCATCTGCTTACTTTAAACTGGGTTTCCTGTAGACAAGCTATAGTTGGGTTACGTTTTTTGATCCATTCTGACAATCTATTCTTTAATTGATGCCTCGAGACCATTGTCTCAGTCTTGAGTCTTGGCACAGTCACTACCGATACAGTCAGCTTACTATCTACCCTACTCAGAGGGGTGTTTGTTTGTCACCCTCTGTGTTCCTCCTCTTGCTTTCAATTCCTGCCTTATGTGTCTAGGACTTTTATCTATAGGACTTTGACCTTTCCCTTTGCAATCACAGAAGTGATATTTGCTTATTGCAGAGTAATTCAAAGAGTACAGGAATGTCTAGAATTAAAAAAAGTTATTTCGCAATAAAGCGATCACAGCCCTGGAAGAATCTGCTGTTGTGGGTTGTGAGGGAAGATGACCGGCCAGAGGGGTCAGGGGAAGCCTTGCTCAGGGTGCGCCTGGGTCACTATGTCTGGGAGAAAGAGCTGCACAGCCTGGCAGTGCCACCAGGAGGAAGTGGGGAGAGCGGGTGTGGAGGGAAACACAGCTTTTTGAGAAGAAAAAGTTAATTTCTATTTCTGTGTTAAGATCCACTTCTTCAAAGCAGCATCATTTGCAGAGGCCAAAGGTCCTTTGTGGGCGGGAAGGGAATTAAGGAGATATTTAATAAACAGGTGCAGCTGAATGTGTGCGGTTAAAGTACAATCCAGTATTTATTTATTTGTTCAGGCTGTTTATAACCTGCTTCCTGCCTGGACAAGTTGTTTTAACCCTGATGCCCTAGCTCATGTGGGCCACTTAACACTGTTTACCATTCAGGAGAAATGTGTGCCTGATCTGATGATCAAGTGCCTTTGTGAGGTCTGCAAATAGAAAGCAGTCTGGGTAAGCTCATTATTGCATCACAATAGCCACTATCTGATGGGCCTCAGCTGCCTTCTTCTGCCCATTCACTGGAGAAGAATGAAATGTTCTTGACCCAAATCCACAGAGCCTTTGCAGAAGAGAGGGACATAGAGCCACTAGTGCCTTAAACTAGGATGTGTTCTTGAATGTGTGCATCCGCTGGTTGCTACTTCACAGGTAGAGGCACCTTACACAGTTGGAATCCCAGCACTGCCAAGTGTTAAAGCGCCCCAGGTGGTTCCAGGGGTCCCCGGTTGTGAAGTCAGTCCTGCCCTAAAGAGCTGGCTGGCCCTGCCTGCCCGCAGCCTTCTTTGCAGAGGGTGGGGAGTAGTTGTGAGTGTTTCTCATGGAGCCCTGATTGCAGGGAGGTCTAAGTGTCAGAGTGTAGTTAAGTTGTTTTTGAAGTGCTCTGCCTTCTAGTACTACAAACATTCGATTCAGATATCACTATGCCTATTATTTTAAGTTGTCATAAAAAGAGTATATACCAAATTCTTACACACTGAAAATAACGAGTGAGCTGTCTTCTTCGTGACTTTTAACACAGTAAAGAATGCTATCAGCCAGAAAGTATCTGTTCATACACCACTTTGATCTTTTGATTTACCTTGTCCCTTCCTTATTTTTGCAGTCCCCCTGCATCTGCTGAAGCCAAAATGGGATTCCAGGGTAGAATTTGAGCGAAAAGGTTCGGCACAAATAAATTTATCAGCCATAGGTTTTTCCTTATAGGTTCTGTTTTAAAGTCTGTCATTTTGCTGATTAGATCAGCTTTGCTGTGGCCCAGAGCCTACCCCTCTGGGCTGGGCTTAGAGCTGCAGCCATTAGTATTTGAGCCATTCCGGCTGCTCCCCAGCTGGATCCACTTCAGATAGGCCTACATGGGGCAGCTGTGATTCCTCTTTGGAGGAGGAAAGAGGGAGCTTTCATAGGAGTAGGATGGGCTGCAGCTGTGGGTGGAGGTGAGCGGCCCAGAGATGGTGTCACTGTCCAGAGGCCATTGGAGTATCCTTGAGTGATCCCGGCAAGACCCTGTCCTTTGTGGATGCAGAGCCAGCCAGCAGCTGTCCTTATTAGGGACTGATTGTGAGCTCGGCCCTATGCTGGGGGCTTTATCGACGTTACTTCTTCAGCATGCGAAGCATGCTTTATCTTTAGAATAGTTAGAAATATCTTTAGAATAGTTGGCCCTATCTTTAGAATAGTTAGAAACTGAGGCTCAGTAACTTACCCAGGGCCACACAACTCATCAGTGACACAGCCAGCTCTGGCACTCATGCTAGTCCACTCCAGAACCTTCTTAGAAATCATTTTCTAGATGAAGAGCTCAAGGTCCAGAAAGGAAAAACAGTTTGTTCAAGAGAGCACAACCAGTTCCAGTTCCTGAGAAAGCACAACTCGGGGTCACCTTCTCTCCCTTCCACTGCATGCCACCTGCGCAGGGGGGAGGCCAGAGGGACTGCCCTCCACCCTCTCAGCACAGTCAGCGGTGTGCTTGCTGGAAATGAGAGGTCACCATATTTCCCCACTGAGTCTGCAAGGCAAGATTATTGTAGGGGCAGGACTGGACACTGAGCAGGTTTTCTGATCCAGCAGACCGGGTAAAGGAGGAGTCAGAGTCCTCAGTGGCTTTTGCAGGTCTTTTATTTAGATTTTATTTTATTTAGGCACATGGCAGGCAGGGGTGCTGGGGGGCGGGGAGGCTGGCAGTCCTCCCAGCCCCCGGAAAATCCTCACTCTATCTGGGCTCTCTCTGCTTCTCTTCTCTCAGCTTCTGCTGGCATCCCCATGACACCGCCCTTAGCCGCCCTTATAAACTCAGTCTCTCAGCCCAGGTGCACCCACTCCAGGTACCTGCCATCAGGCATGCATTCAGGACCACAGGGTTCCCTCATCTGTCCTAATGGCGGGAGGGCAGAAAAGCCTGATACTTTTTCCTTACCCTACAATTATGCTACAGACACCATGGAGCAGGTGGCCGGAGGGGCCCCTGGAGAAGCAGGTCCAGCCAGAGGGCAGGGGCCGGTGGCTGACTCAGAGGTGGCCTCGGGGGCCTGACCCCTGCACCGGCAGTCCCCACTGTCCGAGTGTGGGCATCCGGGCACAGGGTCCTCTTCAGCCCTTCACATTCATATTTATGTGTACTCAGCTTAAGCCAGCAGCAGCCTGCAGCAGCTCTCTCTCCTTTTATGGAGAGAAGAAGTAAGGAACGCTCCTCCTCGTGGTGTCCCGGGAGTAGCTGTATGAAAATAGAGGGTGCAGCCCCCAAGAAAGGGCCCAGGACTCCCCCTTGCCAGCCCTCTAGTCACGAAAGGAGCATTTAATTTCAACCATCTTGCAGGATGGTTGCTTTATCTGTTTTCATCTGAATTTGTGCCAAGGATTCAACTTTTCCTGCTCATTTTATTAAAAACTTTATAAACAGCATTAATAAATAGATAGAAAACTGCCGCATAAATGACAAACAGGGACTAAATGAAATTCTCAGGGGTCACTGTTGAATCAGTCACAGAACCTCATCCTTGCATGGTTCAAATTCCCATCTATGCAAATTCAGGACAGCACTTTTCCAGAGAGTGTTTTAATTAATATTTATAAATCACAGAGCCCCTCAGAAAGGGCCAGGAAACTATTTCTATTAGTGTCTTTCTTGTCTCCCTGATAACACACCCTCTGCAGCTTGCTGTCTGCCTTGCATGTGGTCTGCGGAGTACATGACCTGTGTGTCCCCCTACAGGTGCGGTGTCAGCGCAGCGCCAGGTCGCCGTCCAGGAGGGGCCCCTGTACCGCACGGAGGGCTCCCACATCACCATCTGGTGCAACGTGAGCGGCTACCAGGGCCCGGCCGAGCAGAACTTCCAGTGGTCCATCTACCTGCCCTCCTCCCCGGAGCGGGAGGTGCAGATCGTGAGCACCATGGACTCCTCCTTCCCTTACGCCATCTACACCCAGCGCGTGCGTGGGGGGAAGATCTATGTGGAGAGAGTACAGGGCAACTCGGCCTTGCTGCACATCACTGACCTGCAGGCCCGGGACGCCGGCGAATACGAGTGCCACACCCCCAACACCGATGAGCGGTACTTTGGGAGTTACAGCGCCAAGATGAACCTAGTGGGTAAGGAGATGCTGCGCTCACCTGGCCGCGTCCTGCTGGGCGTCGTGTTCCTGAGGCCGCCGTGACAGGTGGCCACAGACCCGGTGTCTTGCAGGTGTTCATTGCCTGTGGTTCTGGAGGCTGGAGATCCAAGCCTAGGGCGGGGTTGGCTCTGGTGAGGGCCCATCCATGCTGTGGGCTGCCGACGGCTCCTGTGTCCTCATGTGATAGAAAGTGGACAGAAGGGCTTTCTGGGGTCCCTTTTATAAGGACACAAATCACATTTATGAAAGCTCCACCCCAGGGTCTAATCACCTCCCAAGGGTCCCACCTCCAAATGCAACTTTGACTCAAAAAAAGACTACCTCGTCAAATATGCTAGAGGTCAACAGGGGCGTAAGTGAGCCAGGTTTGCAAAGTGAAGGTTGAGGCTTCAGAGCTAATGCAGGTGTTAAGAATTTCAAAAAAGTTTAAGGAGCCCCCGTGGGTGGTTGACGGGCATATGAAAATAATACAAGGCACCCTCTCCTGATCTGAAGAAAGGACAGGCTACAGGCAGGTGAGGCGTCTGACAGCAGCGGCAGGAGAGGCCTGGGGAGTTGAGGACTCAGTGGGCCTCTGTAGGGAGCCGTGCCTCCCAAGAGCTGTTGCATGGGAAGCCGGCCCAGCTGCAGGTCCTCACTGAGACCCGGACCGGGGGCCGGGGGGTTCCTGGGTCCTTGGCCTGTGAGGAGGAAGCCTGCAGGCACCGTCTCCCGGCCCAGGCGCTCCTGGAAGGGCGGGGAAGCTGCAGGAGAGGAGAGGTTTCAGTGTGGACACGCTGGGCCATCACGTTTGCTGGTGTGAAGGGTCAAAAGCATCGCGGCTGTTCTGTTTTTCCAACCCGAGTCTTAATTTCCTGTTTCTGTCGCCACAACTGAGAGGAGCAGAAGAGCAGAACAGCCTCGGTGCTTTCGGCCCTTCACACGGCGAACACTATGGCCCAGCGTGGCCTCGCCCCAGCTCCAACTCCTTTTTCTTTTTATGACAAGTCTGCAACCCAACCTGAGCCCTTCAGACCCCTCCTCAGGCACGTGCAGTGAGGACACACGCGCCCTGTCCTTCAGAGTGGCCGGTGGTGTTCTGTCTCCACCGTCAGCTCCTGACCGAGGACCCCGGGGACATCTCTCCGTTGGCCTGAATCATCCTCATCCCGTGACTTCCAGCGTGGACCCTGGGACACTTGACTTATAGGAAAATTCAGCCTGTTTAAAAATCGAGAATGATGTTTTTCTCTACCCAAATCTTTTTTTCTCCAAAATAGCCTCCCTAGAGCAGCGCATTGCCGACGTGCACTGGGGAGGTAGGAGCCGTGGCTGGAAGCAGGGAGGAGAGTGGGTTGTGTAGAAACTAAAACTCAGAGTTCCAGGAACTACTTTTTGTTTGAAGATCAGTCAGAAGTGAAGTTCAAGTCTCTTGAAGCAAAACCCAAACAGACAAGATCTTATTTGACCAGAAACTCAATTCCTACTTACCTGGTGTTTTCAGGAAGTTTATTTATTGTGTAAAATGAAATCTACCCCCTTTGATCTGAGTGTTACTTAAATACCAAACCAGTAAGTGTGGGTGCCAGAGCCAAACAAACGCCTTCTGTTTCTGTGCCATTTGGGGAACCTGTGGCTTCAGGGCGACCGTGGGGGGCTCCCCGGGGTGGGAGCTCCAGGGAGGTGCTGTGACCGTGTTGTGTGATGCTCAGATGCTTCTGTGTTGCAGTGATCCCCGACTCCCTGCAGACCACCGCCGTGCCCCAGACTCTGCACAAAGTGGAGCAGGACCCGCTGGCGCTCACCTGCGAGGTGGCCGTGGACACTGCCCAGCACAGCCACCTGTCTGTGGCCTGGCTCCGGCAGAAGGGCAGCGAGAAGCCGGTGGAGGTCATCTCCCTGAGCCGGGACTTCGTGCTCCACTCCAGCAGCGAATACGCGCAGCGGCAGAGCCTGGGGGAGGTGCGGCTGGATAAGCTGGGCGCCACCACCTTCCGCCTCACCATCTTCCACCTGCAGCCCTCCGACCAGGGCGAGTTCTACTGCGAGGCTGCCGAGTGGATCCAGGACCCGGACGGCTCGTGGTATGCCATGACCCAGAAGCGTTCCGAGGGCACCGTGGTCAGCGTCCAGCCCACTGGTCAGTCTCTCTTGTCCCCATTCTCCCCTGGTGGGGCGGGACACTGGGGGCGTGGGCAGACCCCGCTGGCGACCACTGAATCCAACAGGGCCTTGAAGGAGCTTTCATTCCAAATTTCCTGTTAGAACGTCGGTGAGAAGTGCTGCTGCCTGTCAGGGCTGCTGTCTGTGTGGGCCTGCCCCTGAGGTGTGGGCTTCTCCGGGTTCTCTGGCTTCCCTGGTGTCCTCCCACAGCCCTCAGTGGGGTGTGCATATAGTAGGTTCATGGGTGGACTCAGTTATCCCAGTGGGAGTGTGGGGCGCGCTGGGACAGAACTGCTTCTTGTCCAGGGCTGGGTCCTGCCCCTGCCTCCCTGAAGTGGAATAAGCAAGTCAGGGGATGAATGAATGAATGAATGAATGAATGAACACACATATTGTTTCATATTAGAAGGGTTTGGGGTGTGTATTTAGAAGGTTGGTAATGTTTTTTGTGCCCAGAAATAGGCCTTAGGACCTTAGTGTGTATCAGCTGTGGTCAGGAGGGGATGCTGGGCAGTCTGCTCCCCCTGGGCAGCTCTGGCTGTCTGGTCTGTTTTGTTTGTCCATTTTGGTGGAGCGTCCCTCCGGCAAGCAGACTCTTCCAGAGACTCAGTAGGCGAACCACTCAGCATGTCCTCAGTCTCGGAGCTCGGTGAGAGGCCGAGCTTGGGAAGGCCCAGGAAAAACCCATGGAGTAAAGCTGGGAAAGGAGCAGGAGAAAGCAGCAGAACGAGGGGATCAGAAGTGTGGGGGCTGGTGATAGAGACACAGAGTGGTCAGGCGGGGAACGTGTGGGACTCGGGGGAAACCCACTTGAGAGAGCCTTGGGTTGTGGGGGGGGCCGTGGGTGACATTTGCTAGGTCAGTGAGGTGTGGGAGAAGGGCCAGAAGCCACTTTTCAGTGAGCTTTGGAGGGGGGTTTGGGAAAAGCATAAATCAGTTCCTACAGGTTTAATTGACTGGGCATAACCAAGGGCATATTGCTTTGCAATTTGATGGTTCGCTGTAAATCTTGTGTCTTCAGCCTGGGAAGTGAAGGCCTGCCTACGCCGTGATGGTTAAGGGGAAGGAGGGGGTCCATGAAACAAGAAATAAGAATCTTTGACTGCCAAAAGGAGAAAGCCACAGTTGCCACCTGCTTACCCCTGAGGGGATGAGAGGTCTGAGGTCCAGGCCCCTGCCTGTGCATCCTCGGAGCCGTCTACGTGGAGGGAGAGCTTTGTTATCATCTCTGTTGAGTCATTCATTACTGTGGTTAGGTGACTCGAGCCCCTATCCTGCACATGACGCGGGCACTGTCCCCCGTGGGCCTGCTCACCTGGGCAGAGGAAAGCCTGTTTGTTTCAAGCCCTGTCTCTTAGGATGGTCTTTTGGGAGGAGACTGAGGCAGTGGCTGTCACGTTGGTGGTGTTAGTGTAGCTTTGTTGGGATGTGGGGCAGTAGAGGAAGGAGCTAATCCTGTGGAGAAAAACGGGCATTTGGTCACGACTCTGGCCCTGTGGGAGAGGAGGAGCAGAGAGCTTGACGGACAGGCGGGCTCGAAGCCGAGCTTGGATGACACACACCCGTGAGTGCTGTTTTCTCAGGGAAGCAGGAATCTCAGGCTCGCAGAGTGCTTGGGTCAGGGGATGGGGCGGGACAGGAGCCTCACGGATAGTGGGGAAGGTATGGAAATGCCAGCGCAGGGAGGCACTGGGTGGGGGTACAGCTGACGAATCTCCCAGGAATTCAGAAGAGGGGCCTTTTCTCTGGTCTTCTTAGAGGAGCTGGAACCAGGAGGAGGAGGGACTTGGGCAGCAGTTCCATGGACAGGTTCGGTGGCCCTGTTTTCTGGGGCAGAGAGTTTCCTGCAGTCCTTAACTTTGTCTTCTACTGTGCGTCTGTGAGAGATCAGATCCGTGGACCTTACAGGCAGCACATGCTGTTCCCTGGGCCCATATGGGGCCAGGCGCCCTCGCTGGCCACGAGCCCCTCTGATCCCCTTGGATCACCCCTTCATGCCCGTTTGACCACCCTGTTCTTCGGGCTTTCAGCGGGATTAGACACCTTCACATTCCAGCTTTCTAGAGATTTGAGCTGACAGGTGGCAGACCAGAGAGAAGACCCTCGTCCCACGTAATGCTCTTAGGCATTGTCTTCCCTGTGGCTTGTATCCCAGCCATGGCATGGAGGTGGATACATACTTCAGTTTAGTTTTGGGGCATTTACTAGGGTCGGGGTCAGCACCTAGGCCAGTCTGAAAGTTTGTCTCCCACAGCTCAGTGGGGTAAGTCCTGCATTATCTGCTGAAAAAATCTGGGATCCTGTTGCTCGGATGGAGTTCTGGGTGCATGTATGTCAAGGCTAACCCTGGACATCTCGGTCACTTATATAAATAAGTTCTGTTCTGACCCCGGGGTTGTGACCTGGGGCATGATAGAGCCCTGTGTGTAGGACTGGGATACAGATGGGGATGCCTTAGACTGTCTGGGGGTAGTGACCTCGAGTCTCTCCGAGAGTCAACAGTTCCCCTTGGGCCTCAGATGCCTGCATCTTCAGGCAGGTAATGAGCATCGTCAAGAAGGGCACAGGTGGGGGAGGGAATTCGCTGGATGCAGTTGGGATAACTGACGCCTTCAATGCCAAGAATGATCCATGGCGCCGTCTGTCTTCTCAGACAAAGAGTTCGCCGTCCGGCTGGAAACGGAGAAGCGGCTGTACACGGTGGGGGAGCCGGCGGAGTTCAGGTGCATCCTGGAGGCTCAGAACATCCCCGACCGCTACTTTGCTGTCTCCTGGGCCTTCAACAGCTCGCTCATTGCCAGCATGGGGCCCAACGCCGTGCCCGTCCTCAACAGCGAGTTCACCCACCGGGAGGCCCGGGGCCAGCTCAAAGTGGCCAAAGAGGGCGACGGCGTCTTCGTGCTGAAGATCTACCACCTCCGCCAGGAAGACAGTGGGAAGTACAATTGCCGGGTGACCGAGAGGGAGAAGACCGTCACTGGGGAGTTCCTCGACAAGGAGAGCAAGCGCCCCAAGAACATCCCCATCATTGTCCTCCCCATCAGTAAGTGAAACACCTGCCACTCTACTTCCCCCGCCCCACCCCAGGCCTGGTTCAGTAGCCAGCGTCAGCCAGGAGAGGTGAGGCAAGAGGAGAGGAGCTACGGTGGAAGGGCGTGGGGGCAGGACAGTGGAACTTGGGGTTCACCAGAGCTGGCTCATGCTCCTCTGCTGCTTGCCTGCCCACACCGAGCAACCCCGCAGACACAGCGTCAGGGTGCGGAGAGGCATGTGTAGCTGCATGCAGGGCCCCTCGGCTTGGCAGGAAACCAGGAATCCCTGACATTGTTGACCTCTGGGTGGAAATCAGGAGGAGGGGTCGATGCTGACCTTGAAAGCTCCCTTCAGAGAGTTGGTCTTTCACGGAGCAATTTTATATCATAAAGTACATTATTAAGGAGGAGTCATTAGGGGTAGAGAAACTGGCATTTCCCTGATTGTCTCTACCCTGCTGCAATTGGGTTTTCCAAAGTCAGAGGGTGGGTCGCCTTCCTGGAGCACAGGCTCAAAGCTGAGCTGATTTCCGAGGCTGCTTAGAGGGACTCCTGGCCTCTGAGCTGGCATGGTCTGGGCAGCGGACGGTCAGCTGGGGGGCCCCAGGGACCCTGCTTGTTCATGCTGTATTTAATCCTCCTTCGCCCAGGATGTTCATTAATAGCTTGTTTCTCTCCTAGCTCTGTTTGTAGTGGAAAAGACAACTAAAGCTGACAATGCCCTGATTTTATAAGCAAGATGGTTTTAAACTAACCTTTAACCTTTCTCAACTGCTCCAGCTATTCTTTCTCTTAGCCTTGTAATCATTCCCTTTATATTTGTGTTTACTCTTGTTCATTTTTTAATCCAGTCCTCTCCGAGCGTGAAGAAAAACAGTCCAGGGGTCTTGCCATTCTCTTTTCTCATCAACAAGAAACTCTCAGGGCTTAATTATTATTATTTTATAAATTACTCACACACACCTAATTATCCTGAAATTCTTTTGTTTCTTAGACTTTCCCCCTGCAATGCCTAGCATGGTGCTTTGCATAGGGTAGGTGCTTGCTGCATATTTGTAGAATTGATATTGTTGGAAGGAATGCCCGCTGTCTTAACTGTCTTCCTCTCGGTCTGTGCTTGCCTTAACCACGGACTCTTTACTTTTAAGTCTGCAACTAATCCCTCGTTGTTTTGTAAGGATCCAGTCAAGGGCAGCCACACTGTTTACCTCCTGTATTATTTTGTACTAAGAGATTTCCCCCGACCCCTTCCACGAACTTGTTTGATGATCTGTGGCCTGCTATATTGCTTTTCCAGCAGATAACTGGGTAGTTAAAGTCCCCCAGCACCACCAGATCCTGCCCCAAGGCCACTTGGGTAAGTCTACCAAGAACAATGATCACATCGGTAATGGTGATTATACCTTGGATTTTAATGGCGCTTTTCCTCCCAAGAGTCCAAAGTGCTTCTGCATAGATCATCTACCTCTCTGCTCCACCCCGCGCATTCCGTAGAGGACAATATCATATCCGTCCTGTGAATGGAGACGCCAGAGCACCACACAGGCGGGACAGAGCCAGAGCCTTTGTCCCTTAGCGGTTGAGCTTGCATCGCATTCGAGACGTTTGCTTCTAGCTCCAATGCACTGCTCCGCGCTTAGCCTGTGCTACGTCATCAACCTCCTGATTGGGAATTTCATTTGTGACCATGTCCTCAGCTAGATTCTCATCAGTTCTGTCCCAGTTTTCACTTAATCCAGAGAGTTCTAATTTGTTGGCTGCCTTTTCTCAGGCCTGGGAGCACTTGTAAAAGTCTGAATGGGCGCTGCAGCCAGGTCTTTGCCCGGGCTGCCAGATCGGCTTTTCTTCTCCTAGTTCCATGTTCTCACTGAGCGTTTTTTCCAGACTTGCTTGAGCAACAGGGCGCCCAACAACAGCTTCCCAGTAAGCAAGCCTAGCGGATGCAGGGTCCTTTGGGATGACAGTGAGGTTGGGAGTGACGTTGTGCAGGTCATCCTCCTGCAAGGGCCAGACACAGCCTATCCCCCTTGATGCTGCAGTTGCCGCTTGAGGCCCTCCCTCTGGGTTGATAGTACTGGGAGGAGTCTGTAAAGAGGAGTGTTGTTACTACTGACGATGATGGAAAAAGTCCTGACCTCACCCAACACTCCCAGCATCACATGGCTGCAAGGAGTATCTCCATTTTGCATGTGAGAAATGGAAGCCTAGGTAGGGTAAGTAGCAGCACCCAAATTTAGAGGCAGGAAGGAGCAGACCTGGACCCTCTCAGGCTGCCTGTCTTCAAATACATGCATGTAGCTGGCAGAGCTCTTGAGGGTGGCTCATCGTAACCATGAATTACCTTGCAGTGGTCCTGGGGAACTGGCCCTCCTGGCAACATTCCTGTGCCCCTCCTCGTCTGGGCCACTTTGTCACATGAATAGGTGACAGGTGTCCTTACTGTAACAGGAGCTACGTGCTGGGGTTAGTGCTCATCTTGGCCTGTTTCTGCCTCTGGGAGAAATACAGGGGAGAAAAGACTGCTTCAAGTGCATGACCATCGTCTGTGTTTCCCTCCATCATTGGGTGTGCCTCTTAATCTGGGGTTTAATCAATTGGTTTAAATTTGTTGCTTGTGTGTCCTGGGGGCGGTGCCCAGAAAATTGAAGCTAAATTTGTTGTGGCATTTTGTGTTCCTTGCTACTTTACGGGCTTTGCGAATGCACACAGATAATTATACAAAATCATATATAATCATCATTAAGATAGATTAGAATCATCCATGATGTTTATAAAGACAAAGGCTTATTGAGAATAGTAAAACGCACGTGCTTGGGAAGCCCAGTTTTTGAAAGCCTACTGTGTATTTACTTGATTTATATACATTGTCCTGTTTACTTTTTGATCTTTAAGAAAAGTATGTCCTGTAAATAACACTCTCCAGGTCTTGCCGAAGACTGCTTGGAGAGTTTGAGGAATTCAATGGAGTCCGTTCATGGAGCTCAGGGAGTTAAAAAGCCTAGACTGAGTCAGAGAGGGGACTGGAGTCCTCACCCCAAGTTCTGATGGGCAGTGTTTCCCGGGGAAGCCCAGGGGAGCCCAGGGCTGGGGGTAGACAGGAGGTGAACAGCCTCCGGCTGTCGTTTATTCACTCTGTTAACAGCCGCTCCACACACGCTGTGACACCGGTTCCTCTGTGTCCCATTATTGTCCATAGTCAGACACTTCATCTTCCAGATACTTCTAGTCATTTTTTCCTACCTCCTGATAGTGCCTGGAAGGACTCAGCTGGCACATGACCACGTTCAGCTTTTACTTGACCACTGTAGCACTGAATTGTGGCAAGACTGAGGCGACAGAATTTTCGACATACTCAACCCGCCAAAAATCTTTGAATCCCAGCTGAACAGGTTGCTCCATAAAATGAATAGGTGACAGGTGTCCTAAGTATAATGCCACTGGGCTGTAGTTCTCAGGTTCTGATTCAGTGTCAGGTCTTAGACACTCACTACCCCAGCCCCCTGCACATGGTTATCAGAGCCCCCCCCCATACCACTAGGTTGTCAGAGCTGAAATCATGGGGAGCAGCTCCTGAACCAGCCAGGGCTTACAGCAGCAAGTGACCCTCTGGGGTGCACTGCTCCTGAACAGAGTGACATGTGCGCCCGCCTCCTCTTACACCTGCGGGGAGGCCCAGGGAGGTTCAGATGCCCAGCATGGCACTCTCTCCCTCTCCCCAGAGAGCAGCATCTCCGTGGAGGTGGCCAGCAATGCCAGCGTCGTCCTTGAGGGCGAGAACCTGCACTTCTCCTGCAGCATCCGCACAGCGGGCCGGCCCCAGGGCCGCTTCTCTGTCATCTGGCAGCTGGTGGACAGGCAGAATCGCCGCAGCAACATCATGTGGCTGGACCGGGACGGCACAGTGCAGCCGGGGGCGTCCTACTGGGAGCGCAGCAGCTTCGGGGGCGTACAGATGGAGCAGGTGCAGCCCAACTCCTTCAGCCTGGGCATCTTCAACAGCAGGAAGGAGGATGAGGGCCAGTACGAGTGCCACGTGACCGAGTGGGTACGTGCCGTGGATGGCGAGTGGCAGATTGTTGGGGAGCGCCGGGCCAGCACCCCAATCTCCATCACGGCTCTCGGTAAGTAAGCATCTGGCGCCTTCTGGTGGGACCTTTATGTTGAGAACTTCACCGTGACTTTTTTTTTTTTAAAAGATTTATTTTTTTGGGCCTCCCCAGTGGCGCAGCGGTTGAGCGCTGGGTTGCGAAGCTGCCCGCGGCCTCTGCGGCGCCGGTTCGATCCCCGGCTGCTCCCCGGCCACCAGAGGAGGGTCCCACATGGCGTGCAGACCTCTCCTGCCGCCCGCTGCTCCCCTCAGCAGTGTACTTCGGTCCTTCTGCCTGCTCTGCTCCCCGCTCTGGCTCTGGTGAATTCTCTCACCCTCCCGCGCTTCTGACTGTACCCAGTGCATGTATAAACAAAACAAACAAACCAGCAAACAAATAAATAAAGCATGCCTCTATAAAAAAAAAAAAAAAAGATTTATTTTTTATTTATACAAGAACTGGGGTACAGACCAGAGGCGTGGGAGGGTGAGAGAATTCACCAGAGACAGAGTGGAGAGCAGAACAGGCAGGTGGACCAAAGACTTTGCTGAGGGGAGCAGCGGGCGAGACAAGAGAGGTCTGCTGCGCCATGTGGGTATCTCCCTGGCTGGCCAGGAATCGAACCCACACTGCAGAGGCTGCGGACAGCTTCACAGTGCTGAGCTCAACCCATTGTGCCACCCGGGAGGCCCTCACCGTAACTTCTGTGGGTCAGTGTGCTGGCAGGACAGAATTGGCACTTTTCAAAGGGTTTGTTTGAAGGACCCCTTTACAGCAGTGTGGACAGGGTTGAGGGCACTGACATGCATGATGAGGCCCCTGGGGACTGGCAACAGCTGGGACCTGTTAGCACCCCTGGGCCAGAGTGGGAACAGAGTTATTGTATCCTGGCCAGGGGAGCAAGACCAGCAGGAGAGGTGGTCCAGGTGGAGAACACAGTTCCTCCCAAAGCTCACCTGGAAGAGCAGGAGCAAAAGCTCTCTCCTGCCCAGGGACTCAGCCCCCCAAAATGTTCTGTTGAGCATTAATTGTGCTCCTGGCTGAGTGAAAGTACTTACGCTTGATTGTCCATGTGAATCCTTACCTGGCCAAGAGGTAGCACTTCCATTTACAGCAACACTGAGCGGTTAACAGATTCGCCCAGGGCTCCAGCTTTTAAATGACCAACCTGCACTCTGAACCCAGGAAAGCAGCAGTCGGTCTTAATTTTATTTCAAAGTCTGTGTTTTTATCTACTCCTCTATAAGGCCATTTCCTTATTAGCATGAAATTAAATGATACCTTGAGATTTGCTAAGAACAGAGAATATTAGATTGGCTTCTCACGAGGTAGTTAAAGAGGCTTTTATCAACTTTTAGCTCCCTAATATAATCCGTATATTGGATTTTAAAAGGCCAGTCTGCTACTTGGCTAGGCTGGTAGCTTGTCATGTCAGGTCTCCCTGTTGATAGGAGACCACAGTGGAGTCGTCCTCGGCTTCCTCCCAGGTGCTGCAGCCTGTGGGGTGCTCTTGGATACCCCCCAGTAGAGACGGCTGCCTGTCCAGTGGTTGTGCCCGTAAGTCCTCTATCGCCCCCTAGTCCCCAAGATGGGAATTACACTTCTAGAAGTTTAGCCCCAAAGTTTGACCAACCTGCTTTCTGCAGTGACCATTTAGCTGAGTCTCCTGTCTCTAGAAGCTTTGTCCAGTTTCATGACGACCCTGACCCCTGCACCCACACTCTGCAGTGGTGTAGACCTGTGGAGGGGGTGCCGTGAGAGAAGTTCTGGGCAGATGGCGCTTGTCTTTCCTCACCCTGCGAGGTCAGGAACGTGGAGGAGTGCTTGGAATTGGTGGGGACTGTTTCTCTGGAAGCACTTTTAATGCTTCAGGTTAGCCTCTGAATTTTTTCATGCTCGCCATATGTCTGTGGTTACCTCAATCAGGGGTTACCAAGGTGCTCTGACCAGGACCCTGGCTCCTGGCTCTGCTCTGCTCACGTGTTCTCCACCCTTGGGGTGCCTCTGGCTAAAGCCACAATCAGGGAAGCCCAAGGGGGTGGAAGAGCAAGAAGGTGCCTGGGGAAAGACTGCCTTTCAGTCTTACACAGCATGCACACACCGCTTTTCTGCCCTGGATTTCATGAGATAAGTGGGGGGTAACCCTGTGTGGCCTGGGACGGGGGGCACTTCTCTATGTCTACCTCTTTTCTGGCACCAACGCATCAGTGGGCCAGAAAGGGGAGACGTCCAGTGGGAGAATGTGTCCACCTGGCCATGGGGAAGGGAACTGGCTTTGGGATTGTTCCTCCTGTGTCAGCGTGGGGTGCCGAGACCCCAGGGAAGGGCCCAGCCTCCCCGTCTCCCTGCAGAGAGGGGACCCGTGAACGCTCTGACCTGCACGAGCGCACCATTGGGCAGGGCCTGCAGCGCCGCTCCAGCACAGTGGTGGCCTCGTTCTGAGGGGCCTGTGAACGGTGGGTTCGTGCCTCAACAGGTGAAGCAGACAGTCTGGGCTGGGCATCAAGAGACAGAGCTGCGAGTGTCGCAGAGGTGCCCCGCGCAGCCTCACCCTGCTCTATGGCTTGAGCCTCTCCGCTCTCTCTCTCTCCAGAAACAGGCTTTGCGGTCACGGCCATCTCCCGGACGCCGGGGGTGACCTACAGTGACTCCTTCGACCTGCAGTGCATCCTCAAGCCTCACTACCCATCCCGGGTCCCCATGTCGGTGACATGGCGCTTCCAGCCGGTGGGCACCATCGAGTTCCACGACCTGGTGACCTTCACCCGGGACGGAGGCGTCCAGTGGGGGGACAGGTCCTCCAGCTTCCGAACCCGGACGGCCATCGAGAAGGCGGAGTCCAGCAACAACGTCCGCCTGAGCATCAGCCGAGCCAGTGACACGGAGGCCGGCAAGTACCAGTGCCTGGCGGAGCTGTGGCGCAGGAACTACAACAACACCTGGACGCGGCTGGCCGAGCGCACCTCCAACCTGCTGGAGATCAGGGTGCTGCAGCCAGGTGAGGGCCGGGCCGGGTGCTGCAGCCAGGTGAGGGCTGGGCCAGGGTGCTGCAGCCAGGTGAGGGCCAGGCCGGGGTGCTACAGCCAGGTGAGGGCCAGGCCATGGTGGGGTGCTGCAGCTAGGTAAGGACCAGGCCGGGGTGCTGCAGCCAGGTGAGGGCTGGGCTGGGTGCTGCAGCCAGGTAAAGGCTGGCCAGGGTGAGGTGCTACAGCCAGGTAAGGGCCAGGCCAGGGTGGGGTGCTGCAGCCGGGTGAGGGCTAGGCTGGGTGCTGCAGCCAGATGAGGGCTGGGGTAGGGTTAGTGGTTTGAGAAATTTCAACTCTCTGGGAAGTTGCAAGGATCCTGTTCCCCTTTGTTAATGGCCGGTTAATGTCTCACTGAGATGCTTACATCTGACTGCTCTTGTCTCTCTCTGGGCACCTGCTTACTTGGTTTTTAACCATCGGAGCTCACGTGGCCGGCAGGACACTTCCTGCTAAGATGTCAGCGTGTGTCACTAAGAACTGGGGGTGCCTCCTCCCAGCCGCAGGTCTATCATCCTCCCCTGGAACTGAGCGTGATTAGAAGGCATTGCCGGCATTTTCCCAGGCGTCCCAGTAATGCGCCTGTAGTTTGCTTCCCTCCGAAGCAGATCCAAGCAGGGATTACACTTGGTTTTTAGTTGTCACATCACATCTCTTTAGACTCCTTTAATCTAGAACAATTCTCCAGCCTGTGTGTGTGAGAGAGAGAGAGAGAGAGAGACACTAACAGTTGTGAAGTGTTCAGGCCAACTCTAGCTTCTTAACCTCATTTCCGCTCTTTCTTGCAACAGTGATATGAATGAGTGATGTGAACCATTGTCTCCCCCCACCCCCCTATACAGACAAGGGACCTGGGAAGGGGCCGGGAAGACAGCGGGCACTTGCTGACCATCTGCTCTGCTGTCTGATTAGACTTCCACAGCCCGGGAAGGTGAGGTGCCCGGCCCAGGGTCGTGGGGCTGTAAGTGGTGGCGTTAGGATTTGAGCCCTCGCTGTTTCCCTGACCCTGACCCTGTCCATGTGCCCTGAATTTGGGGTTCCTTCTCTTGCAGACTGCATCTCCTGCAGACAGGGTAAGGATGCTCTGACCTGGGGATCCTTCATCAGGGCTTTTTCTTTTGCCAAATACTCTCCTTTCCCCCTCACACAGGGAGTGGCTAAGCGCATGCCTGTTATAGACTGCCCGGTGTCTGTCCCTGTCTCCTGTCACAGTGGAGGCTGGTGGAGAGAGGGCAGGCCGGGACCCTGACCAGGAGGGCACAGGCACCCAGGCAGCTGGTGGTGGGATTGGACAGCAGGCGCCTTTGCAACATCTATTTTATTCTGACCCACCCACTTTGCAAAGCTGGTTTGTACACCGTGCAGAAGGGATTTCTCTGCCTGCCCTCAGCTGTGGTCAGCGCCCACCCCCATCTGCTGAACCACTGAGATGGTCTCTGTGTTGTTTTCAGCAGTGAAGTAATGTTGATGCCTGGGTTTTTCCTTCACGTCTTCCAGCCGTCAGAGTCTGGAATGAGCAGGCTGTCTGGATGATGGCACGTTTCCTTGGCCAGTTAGTGTAAACTTGGGTGACAAGATGCTCGAGTTGTGCTTAAGTGGGTTTTCAGGTTAATGGAGGGTTAAGCCTTTTGTGTGAGCCCTTGTTGTGCCTGAGGAGGAGCTGCCACCTCTTGCTGACTCCGCTGGCCCTCGTTGGTGGTGCTGCAGCCGGTGGTGCTGCAGCCATGGAAGGCAGAGAATTGGGGCCTTGCCTGACTTGGTCTTTTTGAATGAATCCCCCATATTTGCTTGTTTCTAAAACCATGCAGAATCTAAGACTGGCGGCAGTGCGTAAGGGAAGAGTCAGGAATGAGATCATTGCAGGTTCTAGTTATCTGGATTCTGATTAACATGAAATGATACTAAGGGGAAAAGCAGACAGCATTTATTTAGCACCCATTGGATGCCGGGCTTTGTGCTCACATTTTCTTTCTTTTTTTTTTTTTTAATTAATTTATTTATTTATTCAAGCACTGTGTACAGTCAGAAGCATGGGAGGGTGAGAGAATTCACCAGAGCCAGAGCGGGGAGCAGAGCAGGCAGAAGGACCGAAGTACACTGCTGAGGGGAGCAGCGGGCGGCAGGAGAGGTCTGCGCGCCACGTGGGACCCTCGCCCGGTGGCCGGGGAGCGGGGATCGAACCGGTGCCTCAGAGGCCGCGGGTAGCTTCACAACCCAGCGCTCAACCGCTGCGCCACCGGGGAGGCCCTCACATTTTCTTTTAAAATTCACCAAACAATGCACATTGGCCTTTGTCTTCCCCTTTTGGTTTCCCCAGGAGGAAGCCAGGGCTCGGTATTAGGAGACTCGACGGCTCACCCCAGCTGGGTGAGTGGCAGGCTGAGACTGGAAGGGCTTCCAGACAGCTCCGTTTGCCCTGGTGCCATTTCATTGCCCCTTGGGTAGAAAAGTAGCTCGAGTTCGGGGCCCCAGCACCTGCTCCGAGGCTGTGTCCCATCTCCTGTGGGTCTGGCTGCCTTGGTTGGTTGTGTTTGTGCTGGAAATGGAGAACCGCAGGGAGACTGGGGGGTGGAGGCCAGGCTGATGCCAGAGGGAGGCCTCTGCTCAGAAGGGCCCAGTAATGCGCCCCATTGCCCTCTGGAGGCTGCTGAGAGCAAAGGCAGGTGCCGGCGGCCGCAGGGCTCTGGGGAGCGGCCGAGCTTGAGCGCACACCCTGTAAGTGCTGCCTCTCCCTTATTAAATATTTATGCATTTAGCACTTAATATTTTCCAAAGAGCTGCATGTTTGCTTTCACTCCTTTCCCTTGCACTCTGCTTGGTATCAGTGCTTGTATTTGGGGGAAGTTGAAGAGGAAAAACACCGGAGGGCTGGCTGTGTGCTGGTCTCCTCCTCGGCCTCCCTGCAGCCCTGGGGGCAGTGCTGTGTGTCCATCCGATGAGTGAGGGGCTGAGGCCAGAGGAGCCTCACTTGTGGATGGCCAGTAAGCAGTGAGTGGGGAGCTGGGGTTTGAACCCAGATGTGCCTTAGTAAAAAGCAATTAGGGTGGACGGAAAGGACACTTTGACCTTTTAAAAGGCGGTATAATCTGAAATCATTCTCCCTGCTTCCATCAATGGGTCATTCCAGATGTGGTCTGTCTCCGGGTGGCTGAGGTGGAGGCATCTGGCACAGGCCGGGTAACAAGAGCAGCTGGTATTGATGGGTATTTCCTGTGCCCCATCGCCAGCCTGCACACTTCATGTCATGGTTACTTAGTTCTTAATCCCTGCAGTGGAGAAGGATGGTGCTTCACCCCTTTTGTAAGTGGTACCCCGACACAGAGGTCAAATAAATCATCCAGTGAGCCATGATGAGTGGCAGAGCCAAGAGTCAAATTCAGACAGGAAGTCTGGCCCCGGAGTCCAGACTCTTAATTTTTTAATATCATGGTCTCTTGCAGACATTTAGTTTTCTTCTCCAGGACCCTCTCCAGTACCATGTGTTTTTATTTACTCTCTCCTCTCTCTGGCTTACCGACCTGATTTCCTGATTTCCTGATGCCCTTTCATAGGAACTAAATTTGTTTCCTACAGGTAGATGCCCACAAGCTTCCCCAAGACCTTGCTGGCTAGTGGTTGATCCTCTTCTAACTTCCCTGCTTCCTCAAACTTCTGCCACCAGGTGGCTCTCAGACTTGGGGATCAGAACTGGTGCTGCCTTCTCTTCTCGTCTTTCCATGCCTGATCCCACAAAGCAGGGATCTCCTACCCTGTGTTCTCCGTGAGGAAGCACCAGTTCTCCCAGCCCCACCACTTTCTTTTTTTAAAGAATGTTCTGTCAAATATTCTAACAGAATGAAATAGAAACTGTGGGCTCTTGCCTCACTCACGCTGGCCCATTATCAGGAACCCTCCAGGCCGGTGCCCTCTGTGCCCAGGATGCTCTGTGTGGTCTGCCCACAGGCCTGTGCCTGGCAGAGCCACCTGCGGACCTGACTGCTCGGTAATTCAATTCATGAAAGGGCATCATTGTGGGTCTGTTATTGGCCTATCCGTGCCCTCTTTCCTGTCCCGTGTGCACATCCCCAAGGAGATCCCGCCGAGTGCCCTACCTCCCCTTTCTTGTGGATTCCGTCTGGCCTGACTCCCACTGATAGTGCAGAGTGACCCCCAAGGGGCATTAAGGCAACAACAAGATCATCCAGCATATTCGATTTTGGTTTTTAATCAATTCTTTCCTCTTTTAATTTCGGAGCATCACTTTGCTTCCTTCTGATTTTCTTTAGCAGCAAAACACCCTCCAATTATATATCCCTAAATACAGAAGCAATAGGGGAAGTGTCAGCATTCATTTTCCAAATGTTTACGACCGTATCTCGGTCTGGCTATTAAATATTGCACATTAAAATTGACAAAGCAATAAACAAGCTTCTAGGAGGACAGCCTCCGGTGTAGAAAGCCCACTTGTCAGTGGTGTATTCTGCTGGGATTTTACTGATGGGTAGTCAGGATGAATATTTAATACCCTGTGGATGCTGCCAAATCCGTTTTCTCCAATTTCTTATTGCTGACCTGGCAGATTGGGAGAGCCAGGGGCTTTATCTTTGTCTCCATGAATCCAGGGCTTGGGAACACTGGGCCTCCTTGTCATAGTCTAGTTGGTGACAGGCTGCCCTGTCCCTCAGAGGGATTGCCCCTGCTCTCTCATGGGAGACCCTGAGCTGCTCCTCTTTCACACAAACTGACATTCCTGCACATGGTTCAGCTCCTCTGTGCACGGGCTTCTGCCTGCTGGGCGCTCAGAGATACGGTGAGCATGAGAACGAGAACCCTGCAGGAGTCCCTAGCCCTCCCCTTAGCCTCAGGTCTTGTTGTCATGGTGACACCTGGTATACCTGTTTGGAGTCACAACTGGGGTCTGTTCTCTCTGCAGACAGGTGAGGCTGACAGGTCGTGTCTGGGTGACTTCTGATGAGCCATTCCCACCTCTTGACCATTTGCTACTTTCTCCTTGCTCCCACCTCCCGAGGTCCCTTCTGTAAGCACGTCTGAGTACCTACTGTGTGCTGGTTTCCACGCAGGGAGCTCTGGCTACAGAGACGAGGGGTCACAGTCCTTCCATGAGGGCTATATGGAGGAGGTGGCAGGCCTGGGAAGAGAGGGGCCAGGGAAGAGTTGTGGGGTGGTGGAGCTGGCCCAGGGCCTGGGCTGCAAGGAAGAGGAAATCCCTTTGTGTGGAGGTAAAGGGGGAGGGAGCAGAAGGCATTTCCCTGATAACAGAGTGGATGGAGGAGCTCACCAAGGAGGGAACCAGGGGGTCAAGAGGGTCTGACCCTGTGCTCAGAGTGAGGGGGTGGGAAGCAGCCATAGTGGCTCAAGTTGAAAACAGACCAGACAGCCTGGGCCTGAGTCCTGGCTTTGCTGCTCACCACAGTGTGACCCTGGGCAAGTGTCTTTATAAAATTGGGAATAAGGGATTTTATTTCACAGGGCTGGTGGGCACCAAGTAGTTAGTATTTGTAAAGTGCTTATAGTAGTGCTCCATGCATTAAAAAGACTATATACGCTTGCTAAATAAGAATATTCTGAACTGAGCAATATTCTAAACCTAGCTCAGTCAGGTCACGTCCTCTTTTTTTATAAAAATTACGTAATAGCCCCTTTACTACTCAACTAAAATTCATTAATAGACAGTATATCACACCTGCTCATATACTCTTTAAAAATTGTTGCAGTGCTGGGAGGAATTCTTTTTAAGTAGTCCGTAATAAATAATGTTCTTTGTTGGTACTTAGGGACGGCTGCACCAGGAGGCCCTGTGTGGCCAGTGCAGCAGGCCAGCGGGGCCCCCTGGCTAGGTCTGCTGTGCTGAAATCCTGAGCATCTCTTGCTGCAATTCTGAATAAAACAAAGGAACACACCTCCCCCGCCCCCGACTTGTCTAGCATGTTAAAACTATGCCAAATTTTCTTTTTTGTTTTGATAGTAAAATGCAAGTAGGCCAGAGGTGGCGTTCTCTCCCATGTGAGTGCCGCTGGAAAACGTGCAGCAGGGCGAGCCTTAGTGCATGCAAGCATCCCAGGTGTGGGTTTCTGTCTACTTCTGACTTTAGTCCATTGAGTCCTCTCACCCCAAATCAGTCGTCCACTGGACACCTGCACTGTGTGCTCCCTGTGGCGGCGGCTGCCCTGCTGAGAGTGCGGCTGTTGCAGCCTGGCAGGCGGGTGCTAAGCTGGGAGCAGCGGCTCCTGTTTGCGACTTAGGAAGCTCTGCCTGGTAGAGCTGGGACTGAGTGCAATCCCGAGAATGATAATTAGGGGCCCAAACTAGGCGTGACCAGGGGGAGAGAGGAGCAGGGGTAACAGGAATGCTAAGGAAGGGGATGCTGGATTGTGATGGCTGCGTGACTAGCACCTTCTCCCCAGGAATGGGTGGGAGACACACACACACACACATGCAGCACTCACACACTTACACTTGTTCACACATAGAACAAACCCACTCATACATGCACCAACACACACGCAGAAACATACACGCACTAACACACCCGGTCATACAGGGGTACACACTCAGGCACTCACACTCTCACATAGACATAGCCACATACACACTTCCCAAGAATGGGTGAGACACACACGCACACACACTCTTCACCGACAGCTCCCCTGTCATGCCCTGAGTCTCAGTTGCCCTCAGTTGGGAGACTCCACTGCCAGCTACTGGCCCCTCTATCCCAGTGTCACCAGTACTGTCACGTGTCAGCTGGAGCTGCACTTCCGGGGCCTCTCTCAAAGGGGGCTGCTTGCAGGGGTATGCCTGGGGCTGCTCACAGGGGAAGTTGTGGGGTGAGTCACAGTGGAGTGCTCAGGAGCAGGGGATGCTTGTAGGGAGGTGCCCACAGGTGGGGTTCTCGAAGGTGGTATTTACAGGTGGAGCACTCACAGGGAGCACTCAGAGGAGGGAGTGCTCCAGGTAGGCCTCAGAGCCTCTGACCCTTCCTGTATCTCGTTGGATTCTTTCTTCCTTGTGCTAAGGAATTAACCGAGTGCCCATCCTCAGTGGTTTATATTTTCACTTCTGCATTTGCTGCCTCTCTAACCATATTCACTTACACAGCCATGCACAAGTTTCCCAGGCTTTAGGGTGCACCTCAATCACCTGGGGATCTTGTTCAAAGGCAAATTCTGACTCAGTGGTCTGTGGGTGCAGGGAAGCTGAGAGTGCATTTCTAACAACCCCACGTGTGACACTGGAAGTGCTGGACCATGGACAGGACTTAGTAGCAAGTTTACCATTCAAGTTTGATGGCTTTCAACCTAATATTAGGCCCCTAATAGGGGATGGAACCCAGAAACCAAAAAGAAGTGAAATAGCTAAGATGTATCATTGTATGCTTGTTACAGAGTGTGAGCTGAACTTTGCACAGACTGTTGCCTGTAGTCTATTAGGCTCCATCCTGTGGTCTCATCTTACAGATGAAAGCCCTTCTGGTTCTTAAGGGGCTGGCCCCCCTACTTCTATGGAGGGAGGGATGCAGGCTGCACCCGCCCGGGGCAGGACTTGGGAGCTCTTCCTAATGAGTTGAGGAGGCTGAAAACTCTCCTGGGCTTTGGGGAAGGTCCTCCCAGCCCTGAGATGTGGAAGGAAATGCAGAGAGTAGAATCGAGCTGACCCCTCGCCCACCTGTCAGACACGCACATTTCAAAAATGCCTCTTTTTCAACACTTCACAATATTTTGACATGGGAAGGGGGGGAAATGGAAATGCTTTGAAACATTTCTCTTGCATTCTTGTTCTCAGACCACGTGACTGAATTAAAGTTTAGTCATAGGATTCCAATTTAACATATGCAGTTACTATAGCAATTGAGGTTTCCTTAGTAACAGTTGCAAAAATAATCTGGCCCCAATTAATAATACATTTTAAAGCTCTTTCTACTCTACCCTGAACAACCCCCTTTTTTTTTTTTTTTTTTTTTGGACAAGAACCAGATAATTCAGGTGGTGTCATTTGCTCTGATAGAGCTACATTTGCATGTGGTGAATTGGCTTGGAAAGGAATGAAAAGGGAGTTGGCGGTTTCATTGTAGGAACCCGATCTGAAAGTTGACTGGCGAGCTAATGGGAGTCTAGTTTCCAGAGCTGGGGAGCTTACGGGCAGGCCCCGCCCCTGGATTCCAAGGCATCCTGGGCAACTTGGTACCTTTCAAGAAGGCAGGAGACCAGGCTTGTTCACAGAATAGGTGAACCCCGAACTGTGCTTGAGGGGCCCTCACAGCCTGATGGGCTCGGGCTGGTGAACTCAGCCTGCTCTGGGGAGGACGCAGCCTCATTTCCCCGGGGGCCGTGTCCCCAGAAGGGCTGTTGCGGTGATGGCCTTGGGTGTGGGATCCTGCCACACCTTAGCGGGCTGAGTCCTCTCAGCTGCTTAGACCATGTGTGTGTGTGTGTGTGTGTGTGTGTGTCAGGGCACACACGTGACAGCCTAGGAGAAGGCTCCGCTGCTTGGCACCTGGGCCTCACGCCTTGGTGCTGTCCCGCCAGGCTCTGAATGAGCCAGCCCAGCTGGTGAGGAGCCCGGCACCGGCACCAGGGGCTCGGTCCTGTGTCTGGGTCACAGCTGGACGGCAGGGGTGCTGGGCGCTGGCTGGCAGCATCCCCCCACCCCGGGCTGGCCTCACCTGCGTTTCATTCTCAGCTGGTGAGTCACGTGGGCCCTGCGAGCTCTGCATAAAGAAAAGAGGTGGAGGTAAAATAATGCTTTTCTATTAGCTCCCTAAGAGGAACTTGGAATTGTGTCTTTTTCCTTTTTTCCTTTCTCAGTAGGGGAGGTGGTGGTAGGGGGAGCAGGGCCAAGTGCGGTAATGAAGGAGCGGTGAGCTCTCAGATTACCTTGGGGAGACAGAGTTCATTAAACCTTGGCTTCCTGCCGCCTGAAGGTGAGCCCGGTTATTAATTAGCAGGTGGGGTGGCACTCCGGCGGCTCCCCTTTGCTCTGGTTTTAGAGCGGGGGGCTGGGGAGACTGCACTTGGCTCTTTTCTGCCGGGGTTTGCCCGTCATTTTCTTCTCGGCCTTCTCCCTCTCTTCCCCCGGGAAGATCCACCCAGCATCCTCTAGCTACTGCTGCTGCATTTTTCCAGCACACCCTCTTCCACGCACCCACTTCCATGTCTCAGCAAACCTGGCGTGCGCGCTTTCCGAAGCCCAGGCACCACGCTAGGCTCTGGGGGTGCAGTGTGAAAACATCCGCGGGCAGACTCGAACTCTTCAAAGCAACATACTTAGTGTCCTGAGGGCCACAGCGTGGACATTTGCTGAATATTTGCAGATTGAATCGAAGAAGCTCTTGGGGGTCTCGTGGACTAGAGCAGAAAGGAGACAGAGATTAAGAGGGTGCTGGTGACCACACAGGTGCACTGGGAGGGGTGAAATGAGGGAGAGGGATCTACAGGGAGAGCAGAAAGAAGGCTCCGAGGCAGACATACCTGGAGGAGGCAGCTGGGCAGAGGTTAGCTGGGCAGAGGTTAGCTGGGCAGAGGCCAGCACTCAGGGAGCAGCCACCTCGGGGAAGCCGGGGTGGGGACTGGGGGTTTGGGAGGGGGGCCATGGGGATGAGGAAGGACAGTTGGGTAAAGCCAGAACCCAAAGGAACTTTGTATTGTGAAACAGATCCTTTTTCCTATATGAGCTGTAAGCAGTCGGGAGCCATTGAACTGTTTCAGGCAGGGAAGTGGTGGAGGCTGTGATTTCACGGCACCCCCAGAGGTGTCACGATGGCAGGAGAGCCGGCAGGAGATGAGAGACGAGCAGCCCGAGCCGGGGGTGAGCAGCCAGGCAGGGAGTGTGGGGTGAACACGGCTCCACTGTGCTCTCCTCTGGGCTAGCTTCACGGGAGCTCGTGAGTGTTCAGTGCTCTGGAGACCGTGCAGGGCGCAACCCGCGAGGCGTGGCCGGGTCACGGTGCGGGGTCTTGCTGAGCCACTCCCGTTCCTTTGCAGTGACAAAGCTGCAGGTGAGCAAATCCAAGAGGACCCTCACCCTGGTGGAGAACAGGCCCATCCAGCTGAACTGCTCGGTCAAGTCCCAGACCAGCCAGAACTCCCACTTCGCCGTGCTCTGGTACGTGCACAAGCCCTCGGACGCCGACGGCAAGCTCATCCTCAAAACCACCCACAACTCCGCCTTCGAGTACGGCACCTACGCCGAGGAGGAGGGCCTGCGAGCCCGGCTGCAGTTCGAGAGGCACGTGTCGGGGGGCCTGTTCAGCCTCACGGTGCAGAGAGCCGAGGTCAGCGACAGCGGCAGCTACTACTGCCACGTGGAGGAGTGGCTGCTGAGTCCCAACTACGCCTGGTACAAGCTGGCCGAGGAGGTTTCGGGGCGCACAGAAGTCACAGTGAAACAGCCAGGTGAGGGCAGCTCAGGCCAAATGCAGCGGGATGTCCCTTCCTTTCTGGCTGACTGCACTTCTGCAGCTGCCTCGTGCAGGCCCTCGTCAGCCCCGCAGTGACATCCCGTGCTGGCCCTGCTGGCCGAGCAGGAGGTGCCTCTGGTCGGAATGGGCTGCTGGCATTTCCCTGTCCTGCCTGCAGGCCGGTCCCTGGGGCTCTTGAAAACGGAAGGCGTCTGCAGCCTGGAAGTGTCTTCAGGTTTCTGTTCTTCCTCTGCTTACAGATTTGACATTGTCTCTCCTGAGAAAGTGTGACTTCCACTTCCTCTACCTCACTTCCTCTCGGCCACCTCCTGCCTTTCCCTTTTCTTGTTTGTGCTGAAACTAAGATTCTTGGTGGATCCTAAGTTTATCGCGGGAGATTCCCCTTCTGAGATACGAGAGTTCACCAAGCTACCTGGGCCTGCGTGGGGCTGTGAGGGTCCTGACCAGGGCACGCTCAGTGAACTCTCATTTTGTAGGGACTATCAACACTGCAAAGCACAGAACTCAGAGGACACGGGTGAAAATAGCACATTTCCCTTTCTCAGTTAAGGTTTTGATTTGAATGTTTTCGTTTTTTATTTTTTCTTACTACATTTAATTTGTTCCCCCCCTCTTTTTTCCCCCTATGTTAAGAGTTTCTGGAAAATACAAAAAAAAAAAAAGGACAAAGAAGAAAATGATAATTTTTCAACCCACAGACACCTTGAGTGAGAGACTGATTATTTAAAATAACTTTCCTGCTAAATTATTTTCACCCTTTAATTGCAAAAGTAATTGTGTGTTATAAAACAGCCTGACAGTATTTAAAATAAAAGGTGAAGGTGCAGGAGCTCCCCCAGATGTCACTCAGGAGATGGTGATCCTGGGTGCGTCTGTGCATTTGGGGTTTTGGGGGTTCTCCTCTGGTCCAGACGGACGCACCAGGGGCTTCTGTGAAATCACGAGTGATGTCAGCCGGGCGCTGCCAGTGACTTCCCCTGGAGGAGGATGTGCCTGAGTTTTCAAACCCCCAGTTGCATCAGTGTCTGTCTTGGCTGATGTCAGGTCAGCTCAGGTCCCACCTACTTGGTATCTTTGGAAGGAAAGTGAGAACTGCACTATTAGGGCCAGCTCTTGAGCATATTGAAGTGGATTTCCTTGGCAGTTCCTTTGTGCTAACAATCCAGCAGATTCTATTTATCACGTAGTCAGCATCAAAATCTGCTCTTGCTCTGGAGGGGTCTCCCGGTGCCCTTCCTCTGTCCCCCAGCAGCTGTGAGCTTCATAGTCAGCTGCTGTTTGGAGGTACAGTCACCACAGCCCACCCTGTCCCCTCCTGAGCACCTGAACTGATAAGGGTCATCCACAGGGGGACACGGTTACTGTCGCCCAGAGCTGTAACATGGCAACTCCCATCGTGCTGCTGTTCAGGGTGGGAGTCTGTTTCTGCCAGTTGTGCACTCACCTGTTTGGAAAGGTACGCGCGGTCTCTGTTCTCCGCCTGCTGACCCTCTCCCCTCGCCTTGCAGACAGCCGCCTGAAGCTCAGCCAGGCCCAGGGGAACCTGTCCGTCCTGGAGACCCAGCAGGTGCAGCTGGAGTGTGTGGTGCTGAACCGCACCAGTGCGGCCTCCCAGCTGCTGGTGGAGTGGTTCGTGTGGAAGCCCAACCACCCGGAGCGGGAGACACTGGCCCGCCTGAGCCGGGACGCCACCTTCCACTACGGGGAGCAGGCGGCCAAGAACAACCTGAAGGGGCGGCTCCACCTGGAGAGCCCCTCTGTGGGGGTGTTCCGGCTCTTCATCCAGAACGTGGCCGTGCAGGACAGCGGCACCTACAGCTGCCGCGTGGAGGAGTGGCTGCCCAGCCCCAGCGGCGTGTGGTACAAGCGGGCCGAGGACACTGCGGGGCAAATGGCCGTGGCGGTCACGCGACCAGGTGAGGCTGGGCGTCCAGCCCCCGCGACAGTGGTGTTTCCTGCACTGCCTCAACTGTGTGGGTTCATTGTTTGCACTGAAATATATGGGCATTTGCATTTTGCGTTTGCATTCAGTCATCTAAAAAATTGTCCCCCTAGTGAATAGAAAACCGTGTGTCTGGCTTTGTCCTGGAGTGATGCTGTTTCTTAACTAGAACACAATTTGACAATCATTCCCAGAGCACAAGCTATTTGCTTTTTAAAGAATATATTCAGATTCAGACAGGTGGTCGTTGTGCAGAAATCACGAAACAATAGCTGTGTGGTTAAACAAATTTAAGCTTGTGGATTTTTCAGTGGAAAAGAATTGATTCACTTTTTTTTTTTAAACATTTATTTATTTACGCATACAAGAGCTGGGATGTGGGCCACAGGTGCGGGGGAGGGGTGAGAAAATTCACCAGAGACAGAGTGGGGAGCAGAACAGGCAGATCCACTGAAATACACTGCTGAGGGGAGCAGCTGGGAGACAGGAGAGGTCTGCTGCGCCATGTGGGTAGCTCCCTGGCTAGGGATCAAACTCATGTCATAGTGGCTGCCCATAGCATCATAGTGCTGAGACATAACCCCTTGCACTACCAGGGAGGCCCTGAGTCATATGTTTTAAATAGAAAAAGAAGAATTATCTGCAACTTTGCTCTCACTTCCTAATAATTCCCTTGGTACTGATGACGGCTCTGCATGACCTGGTGCTTTTCTTGTCTTCCTGATTGTTTCTCAAGTGCCTAAATGCATGCAATTAGTGGTGTAATTGTTGCTACACATTTAGACACATATTAAAGCTGAGAGGTGCAGGTCCTCAGTGCACGAAGTCCCCACTCATCCGTGGGTCCCCCAAGGTCCCAGAGCAGAAGTGGGCTCCAGTGCCTGCTGCCACCTGTAGCCTGTCCTAGAGCTCTGTGTGCCAGCGGTGCACCCTAGACTCCAGATGGGATGAAGGTGTTGCAGAGGGACTGGGTAGAACCCCACAGAAGAGGTGGGAGCCCCAGCCTTTGTTCACCTGTGAGCGACACTCAGCCAGTTCATTGGAAGCCCAGGACGGCCCTCGGGAAATGCGCCTATTGGTCTCCGTCCAAGCAGAGTCCGAGTCCGTGTCTCTTCTCCTGCTGATGTTCCCTTGGCGGCTCTCGTGAGCGTTTCATCAGCGAAGCCAAAGGACGACTTTCAGTAGCCAGGATTGAATTATTTGTTTAGAACCTACCCCAGCGAGCCAAAACAGAAAAAAAGCAGTAGCCAGCAAAATAAAGGAAGACACAACAGCTGGTCTGGTGGTCTGGTGCCGCCGCGCCTGCCCGGGCGCCCCTGGTGCTCGGTGCCCACCCCAGCCGGAGGGCCTTGTCCCTGTCACCCTCCCTGGGGGCATCTGCACTCTGGGTGAGGGGCCCCTCCAGGTCTGTTGTCTATTGTTTGGCTTCCTTCCTGGTGGAATATTTACCTCCTGGCACTCACCCAGGGCGGGCAGCAGAGCCAGCACACAATTTAAGTCAGAAGCAGCTGTAGGGGTGACGTGGTTTCCTGAGGCTGCCATCACAGTCAGCACCAGCACGGCTGTGTCAGCAATAGAAACATGTTCTCCACAGATCCGGGACCGGAGGTCTGAGGTCAAGGTGTTGTCAGGGCCGCGTGCCTCCTGAAGGTTCTGGAGGAGAATCCTTCCTTGGCTCACCAGCTGCTGTGGACCCCAGTGCTCCCTGGCTACTTTGCCTTGGATCTGGACCCCTCAGCGTCTCTACCCCTCCATCTCTGCACCCCTTTAGTCTCTGCATCCCTCCAATTTCTGCACCCATCTAGTCTCTGCACCCCTCCATCTCTGCATACCCCTAGTCTCTGCAACCCTCTAATCTCTGTGCCCCTCCATCTCTGTACCACTCCAGTCTCTGCACCCCTCTAGTCTCTGCACCCCTCTAGCCTCTATACCCCTCCATCTCTGCACCCCTCTGCCCTCACTGGCCCTTCTCTGTGTCCTGCATGTCGTCTGCTCTCTTTACAAGGACACCAGTCATCACCCTCACCCTGCCCCATATGGTCACATGGTCATATTTCCAATCCAGGTGAACTTCTGAGCTTCCAGGGGGTAGGGGGAGGAAATGTTCTTCAACCCCTACAAGGTGATGGTGTAGCTCCCTCCTGATTCCCATAAGCAGCACGTCACCAGCTTCTTGGAAGCTTTTCCACCGATACTCCATGCAAATACTAACAGGCTCATAGTGCTGTGCGCTGTAATTCTTTTCTCTCCTCCTGCTTCTCTGCTTCTAGCACCAGCCCTTTGCTCTTGGCTGCTGCCTCGTGTTCTGTTGCGTGGATGTTGCTGTGATGTCTTTAGTGACAGACACTTAGGTTCTGAGCAGAGAAATGAAAATAATTTCTCCTCCCGTCTCTGTCCTTCATCCCAGATGCGGCCCTGCAGGTGGACACGGTGGTCCCCAACGCCACAGTGTCTGAGAAGGCCGCCTTCCAGCTGGACTGCAGCATCGTGTCTCGCTCAAGCCAGGACTCCCGCTTCTCTGTGGCCTGGTTTTCCCTGAGGACTAAAGTCAGTGGGAAAAAGGGCAGCCCTGGCCTGGCAGAAATGGAGGAGCAGGAGGTGATGGAGGAGGAGGAGCAGGAGGAGGGGGAGGACCCCACGGAGCGGACTGCGCTACTGAGCGTGGGCCCTGACGCCATCTTCAGCCCAGAGGGAGGCCCCTGGGAGGACAGACTCCGCTTCCAGAGGCTCTCACCACTGCTCTACCGGCTCACGGTGCTGCAGGCCAGCCCGCAGGACACGGGCAACTACTCCTGCCGCGTGGAGGAGTGGCTGCCCAGCCCTCAGGGAGATTGGTACCGGCTGACGGAGGAGGAGTCGGCCCCTATCAGCATCCGCGTCCTGGACACCAGTGAGTTTCCCCAGTTGGCAGGGGAGGGTCGCACTGGTGACAGCTGTGTCTCAGGGACAGGGCAGGGGGCGTTTGCAGGTTAATAAGCACTTTCCTCCCCTGTCCCAGGCATTTAGGACTTGACACACCGTTCATGTCACTGACCCTGATGGCCCAGGCCAACTCAGGAGTGTGAACGGCAGTGATAACACAGTCATCGTCCATCTGTGCAATAATCCTGATGCCACACCGAGTCTGTGGTAGTGTTTCCTCTGTTGTTCACCAGCCTGTGGTAGAGTTCATCACACAAATACCTGGTCAGGGGTTACTGTGTTACGCTTTAGAATATTCACTCTGATCTCCTTTAGCCAATTAACAAGTGCTTCAGACTCATAAGGAGAGAAAATGAAGCCCCAAACGCCTCCCTGTCACTCTTTCTGTTTTCCTGGGTCATTTTTATTTAGAGGGTGACATGGATGTAGGTGGATTTTCATGGTCACCTGGGAGGACCAGCCTAGAAGGGCAGACCCCTCACAGGGGTCAGAGAACAGTTGAGCTTACCATTGATGTTACAGAATATTCCAGAACTCTGAGTTTGGAGAGTAAAGAAGGATTCTATAAACAACACGGAGGAAATTCTTGCTAACCTTGAATTTTCTGTTCTAACAAGTCACTCTTGATTGGCTTCTCTCAAAATGTGGCTCTCTCAGACTGAAAATGGTGTCAGTTATTAGCACAATTAGCCTATAACACAGAAGTGAAAATGTCACTCGAAATTTCTACTTGTTTTCAGTGAAAACTTTTTACCAGATAAATTTGATTTGAAACTTTGGGTTTCATTTGCTATTTCTTTTCTTTGATCACCTTGTTTCCGTTGCTTCAGATTGACTCCTATGACGCTGAGATTTTACAGGTCAAAGTAGTTGACTGTCAACAATTTCACATGCTTTAGAGATCTAATAGATGTAAATGTGTGTTGAATGTTCTTGAGCATGCCGATAAGCAGCAGCTGTGCACGCGAAAGGAAGGCAGGAAAAGACCTGTATTGTGCTCAGACCCCCCAACACACTCCTGAAAAAGTTCCAGTCCAAAAGCACAGGGAGCGTGTGGAGGCCACGTCTTCTCTGCCCACTGTGGCAACCCCTGTGTATGGCGTTTCAAGGACCAGAGACTATCCAGCAGCCTCAGAGACCAGGCTCCTGCTGAGTTCTTCTAAGTGCAAGGGCCGACCTGGATGAGGGCGGGGGGCCTGGCTTCATTGCCCTCCACGAATCAGGGAGCACGCTGTGTTTTCTGAAGCCACAGACACCCCGTGGGCATCTGTGGGCCCAGGGTGATATTTTACTTGATCGTGTTAATTAAAGAAGCATTATTTCTGGGAAAACTACACTCAGGAGCTAGAACATTCATATTGCCAAAGAAGGACTCTGGAGCAGAACTGAGTGCAAAGGGAAAGTGTAAAATATAACTGTGCGGGAGAATGAGAGCAAACTGGGGTCATTTTTTTAAAAGATGTATTTATTTATGCATGCAAGAACTGGGGTACAGGACAGAGGTGTGGGGAGGGTGAGGGGATTCACCAGAGACAGAGTGGGGAACAGAACAGGCAGACTGATTGAAATGCACTGCTGAGGGGAGCAGCGGGCGAGACAGGAGAGGTCTGCTGTGCCATGTGGGAATCTCCCTGGCCGTCCAGGAATCGAACTTGTGCTTCAGAGGCTGCGGCCAGCTTCATAGTGCTGTGCTTAACTCCTTGCGCCACCAGGGAGGCCTTGGGGTCAGCTTCTTCTGTCCTCATTGGAGTTGAGCTCATGAACCGCCTGGTGACACATGTCTTTCCAAGCTTTCCAAGCTCCCACATGGGTTTGGGAAGTCAAGGATATTAGGGGACAGAAAGGCAGGGTTGGGGGCGTCCGCCAAAGCTTCCCTTGGGCTGGGCGAGGTCGCGGGAAGAGAAGTACAGGTTCTCAGCCTCTTGTCTTGTCTCTCTCCGACCCCTTCCAGGCTCCACCCTGCAGTCCATCATCTGCTCCAACGACGCGCTCTTCTACTTTGTCTTCTTCTACCCCTTCCCCATCTTTGGCATCCTCATCATCACCATCCTGCTGGTGCGCTTCAAGAGCCGGAACTCCAGCAAGAACTCTGAAGGGAAGAACGGGGTGCCCCTGTTGTGGATCAAGGAGCCACACCTCAACTACTCCCCAACTTGCCTGGAGCCCCCGGTGCTCAGCATCCACCCAGGAGCCATAGACTAAGGGGCCTCCATGGATGTTGACCTCGGAGGAGCCAAGAGCCTCCTTTGCCGCCTCTGCTCCGTGACTGGACGGTGGCTGCGCCCGCGCTGCGGTGCCCAGAGATGTCAGACTGGACAGCGGGCGGAGGCGCCGCAGCCATGGAGCCAGGCTGCCTCGGGGCGGTCGTCGGCAGGGGGCTGCTTCCAGGGAGATGGTGTCATCTGCAGAGTTAGGGTTTTGGCTTTGGTCTTGGTACTGTCGTGAGTAGCTGCAGGTGCCACATCTGCTCGCTGGTTTCTCTGGCGTCCTCACAGGAGGCTGCGGGTTCTTATTCTTTGTAATGGACTTTCTACATCCCTTTGGTTAGCCCTTTTTGGATTCCGTGACGTTGTGGAAGATCTTCTCTCACACCTGCTGGCAAGAGGAAGGACTGTGTAACACGAAGGATCTCTTCCAAGACGTTTTGTTTTGACACTTGAAGATGCCACCCGTGGATCAAAATACATGCAAACATTTTTTACTTTCTTAGCAAGACTTGGAAACTACGTGTCGCGTGAGCCCGATTTGTATCTTCTCTCCTCCCTCAGCTGGAGCTGTTGGAGCCACTTCTTAGTCAACGTGAAGAACTGCGTTTTGCTTCAAAAAGCTGTGAGAGAGAGAAATCCTGCCTGCTCTCCCCCAGGAGAAGATGGGCACAGCCAGCCGATCTGTCAGGGGGCCCCAAAAAGGTGTCATCTCAACTTTGCCAAAAAAGAGAAAACTTTCTTGGAGGAAAAGTCCAAAACGACCAACAGCTCACACTCTCCAAGTGGAGGCAGGCAGAGGCCAATTTTAGCAGCGATGACTTTCAGAAGAACCAAAGCTTGTTCTGTGCTGCCAGCGCGGCCTCCGCGGCTCTGAGCCCACTGGCTTCTACTTTAAGGTGCTTTGGCCAATTCTGAAGGTTAAGGGTCCACTGAGCTGCAAGGGGGACCCTCCTGAGCTGACCACAGGGGGCCCCCATAGCTACCCCCAGGCAGATGGTCCTGGCTGCCCTAAGGAGGGCCCCAACTTGCCAACAGCTGCGTTTCTCAGAGGGGCACCAGGGGTGGGGTCTGCAGAGCCTGGTGGTGCAGGGTGGGGAGGAATAACGGCACCTCCCGGGAGGTATGAGAAGTGGGGTTGCTCTTCTTCCTTCCAAGCTTATCTCCATAAAGATGCTGACGTCTCTGTTTTCATCTCCACCCCCTGCCCCCAATCTCACTGCCACGGAACATCAGCCCGGACATCCCAGGCAGCCTCTAGTCCGTCCAGCTTCCCTCCTCTCGGGAAGGCGAGCACATGTGTTGTCTGCATCTCACGCCCTTCCCTTTCTCACTGCTCGGGGCTTGAGGTGCTTCTTCATTGTTAGGATTTTTTTTTTTAATTTTAATTCCATTTGCAGCCCAGCAAGGGTCAGTATCACCCTCTTATTTTACAGTAGATGGTGCTCCCTCGAGCATTGTCTATTGTCCTCCACAGAGATATGTTTCTGTCCTGGAGTTCCATGTTTTGTGGCGAATAGCGCCATCTCCCTTCCTCTGTGAACTTGCATCTTCAATCCCCAGGGAGATGCCAACATGGAAAGAGCCACCAGGGATGCTGAAACTTAATGGATGGAGAGATGGCTGCAAAACCTCGTTCTGAGACTGAACAGACTTGGGGAGGCTGTGGGATTGCCCGGGCGGAGGGGATGCTACTGGCCCTTATCGGGGTCTGCAGGTGGAGGGTGCACAGCAGCTACTAAGCCCGTTTCTGGCAGGTGGTGTAACCCTGCTGCTTTTCCATCCAGGTGACCCAGGGTGCTCTTTGGAGACACCCTCCACCCACCGCTGCCCCCATGCTCATCCCTATTTATTACGCTGCATCGACACTTCTGAGGTGCAGAATCGTCTCAGTGGCGAGGAAGGAAGGCATGCTCGCCCCATTTGGCGGTGGAAATTGCCTACCCCTAACTTAGAAACTGAGTCAGGGAAGGGCGATGTCTGACTGTTTTCTGACTGGAAAGATGCAGAGGGCTGCCTGGGACGGGTGTGCAACTAAGATTTGGGTCTGAATGGGTTCACAGCTGTAGAATAGCAGGTGCTGCAGGTAATTCAATATGTGAAGCAGTTGCAGGAAATTTGAAAGACAAAAAGAAACCGGAGCCAGTATTTTAATAATTGTTTTTTTTTCCTCTGTATTTTCTATTGACCTGGGGGAGACCTTCCAAAGGTGAGCCTCTCCAAGCTTTCTATGAAAATCCCCAGGACCTGCTTGCTCTCCCATGTCTTTGGAACTGTGGTGTCCGAAGACAGAATATGGCGCCCTCCAGTGGCCGCGGGTCCTCATTGCACGTTGCCCTCCGGTGCTTCTGTGGTCTGGACCAAGAGGAAATCTGCAGCCACTCGCTTGACTTGGGCACATCTCAGAGGCTGCATTGATGAAAAACCACAGTGTGCGAGGCCCTTTCCAGGACACGGAGAGGACCGCACCCTCTCTCCCCTGGGGGTTTCTGTAGCAGATTTTCCTATTCTTTTCAAACAATGGTTTCTCTGCGTTGATGGTTGAAGGGAAAAAATGTGGGGTCAGAAAGCTCCCCGTGCATGATGTAGAGAGCTGTTGGTTTGTTTTTGTTGCTTTTTTTTAAGGAACACTCTTTGTAAGATGTTGCACTAAAATGTTTTATATACATTTCAGAGACCTGTAGTAAATTATGTTGAAAATATGGCTGTTTGCATTCCCTGGCGTCCACTGTCCTTCCTCCCCCAGCCTGAGTGGTGCCTTCATACACATGACACAACACACTCCTTCCTGGACACCACAGCCAGCTGCTGAAGGGCGTCATAAAGAGTCAGGCCTGCGCTGATGAGCAGGTGCAGAGGGAAGCGCTTACCAGCTCTAACTTCCTTTTTTTCTGGAGGGTGGAGTGTGGGCTAGGCGGGAAGGAAGGGAGAGAGAAGCTGGTGGAGAAGGGGCGCAGGATCATGTCAACAGCAACCTTCTTGGCCACCAAGGGCCTCTGCAGCAAGACCACAGCATGATCTGCAGTGGGTGGCCTTGCCCTGGCCCTGAAGGCTCAGCAAGCACTTTCAGGAAGGAGGAAAGAGCAAGGCCTGGCGCCTGTTGTGTGCACAGCAGCCCAGACCCTGGTCCCCGCACAGCTCAAATCTGGGGTGTTTAGGAGTTCATCCCATCTGCAAGTTGAGAAGAATGACAGGATGATTAAAGCACAGCAGTGATATGTGATCGGTCAGGGCCCATCTGTAATCCTTTGAAATCCGCAGGCCACTACCAAAGAGGCACTAGATACAAAGTGAGAGGCTCAGGAAAGTGCTTCTTTTTTCTACTTTTTAAAACCTCAGCCTTCCGGGACACAAGATGTGGCCTCTGCACCCCACCCCACTTGCGTCCTGCTTATCAACTTCCGGCAGCTCCTGGCTTGGCCAAGAGTTGAGATGCACTGTCTCTCCCTTGGGTGCCCAGCATGGTTCCATGTCAGTTTTATGCATTATTTTTGCATGTTTTTCCTCAAACATGCTCTCTGCCAGGAATCATATTTAAAAGGGAACTAGGGACTAGAGTATGATGAAATAAGCTTGTGCCTCTACATCCCCAGTGCAGATCTGCCCGGTGTTTACATAGACACATGAACGTCCCCTCCCACGCTGGGCAAGAGTAGAGGCAGTGCTTTGTCTACTACGTGCTGGGCCCTGAGTCTTCTGGGCTTTGGCAAGACCCAGAACCAGAGGGATGTGCTAGGAAGAGCAGCAGCCTCGCGCCAGGAGAGCAGCTGAAAAAGCCGCCTCTCTTACCTAGCGGTGACATCTGCAAGGACAAGCAGATGAAACCTGGTCTTTCAACGCCAGTTGCAGAATGAAAAATATGTGAGCCCTTTAGGTGGCAAGTGCTCAGAGCATGAACAGTCCGGGCCCTGGGCCACTGTGATGCATGGAGTCCGCCAGGCCAGGCACATCGGGGCTCTTATAAATGCATTTCTCATACTGAAGGAGCTGGCACTGCTGCTTGGTCAGAGGCGCATCCACCAAGGAAGACTAATAAGTCTTTCCTCATGTGATGTCTGGACACGATGACCTTGGGGGTACTTCCACCCCAGGGAAGTGGGCTTTCCCCACTCAGCCCTGCTTTTAGGGGGCTGACCCTTCCTCTAGTCCCAAAGGTGTGTCCTCCCAGGTGAAAGGTAAGTGTGATGCCTTGAACTTGGCTTGGGTTGGCCTCTCAGCTCTGCCACTCCCTGTGCATGTCCTCGGGCAGGCACGTGCCCTGAGCCTCAGTTTCCTCCTCTGTAGACACAGGACAGTGGTCACATCCCGCTAGTCCAGGCCGCGCACTTAACGCAGGGCACGGAATGGGCTCCAGTTTGATGTTCCATCACTTGTCAGACCCCAGGTTGCCCGAGGTCCTGCCAGCCCTGGGCAGTGGAGGACCCCGATTTCCTCACATCTTGGGGTAAACACTGCACTTGTCATATGCCCCCAATATCTACAGATGGTAGGGGGTGTCTTAAGGTCTCCTGCTTCCAGGTACAGGACTTTGGCTTCAAATGTTCACCCATGAGAGATGCCTTGTAAGATTTTAGGTTCATTGAAGAAATAGTTCGTCATTTCTGGAAGTACAGGCCACGTGACTGGGATGCTGGGGCCCAGGGTGGGGTGCTGGGAGGAGACCCACAGTCAATGCCATTTCCACCTGCTCCACAGCTGCACCTGGTGGCATGTGGGGGGGCGGGGAGTCCTGGTCTGGGCAAGAGTCTCCACCTGCCTCAGCTGGGCTGGGACAGCTCTGGGCTTCTTGAAGGAAAAGGGCCCCTTCCTGGGGTGGAGTCCTTGGGTCTGGGCCCCTGGGGCTGCAGGGGGAGGTGTGGGTGGGAAGCCAGTGGGGAACACTGACCAATAAGATGGGGCTTTCCAGAGGGCAGTGGCTGCTCTGCAGAGAGAAATTCGGGGAGCCTCTGAGGGGGTGAACTCCTCAGCCTGAGGGAAAAGCCACAGTGGAAAACGAAGAGGAGCCAGAGAGAGTGAGGAGGAGACACCGCGGCTGGAACCCAGTTCTGGGCACAAGGGGCGGCTGGGATCCGGATTAAGGAAAAGCGGGTGGGGTCAACAGGGGTCCAGAGGCCCTCGCTGCTGCTCTTCCGGCTCACGGTGCTGCAGGCCAGCCCGCAGGACACGGGCAACTACTCCTGCCGCGTGGAGGAGCGGCTGCCCAGCCCTCAGGGAGGTTGGTACCCGCTAACGGAGGAGGAGTCGGCCCCTGTCAGCATCCACGTCCTGGACACTGGTGAGTTTCCCATTTGGCAGGGGAGGGTCGCGCCTGGTGACAGCTGTGTCTCAGGGACAGGTCAGGGCGCGTTTGCAGGTTAATAAGCGCTTTCCTCGCCTGTCCCGGGCACTGAGGACTTGACACACCGTTCATGTCACTGACCCTGATGGCCCAGGCCAACTCAGGAGTGTGAGCGGCAGTGATAACAGTCATCGTCAATCTGTGCAATAATCCTGATGCCACACCGAGTCTGTTGTAGTGTTTCCTCTGTTCACCAGCCTATGGGAGAGTTCATAGTACAAACAGATGGTCAGGGGTTACTGTGTTACACTTTAGAATATTCAATCTAATCCTTTATTTAGCCAATGAGCAACCGCTTTGGACTCACAAGAAGAGAGAAAATGAAGCCCGAACGCTTCACTGTCACTCTTTCTGTTTTCCCTGGGTCATTTTTATTTTGGGGGTTTTCTTGGAGGTTTAGGTGGATGTTCATGGTCACCTGGAAGGACCAGCCTAGAAGGGCAGACCCCTCACAGGGGTCTGGGAAGAGTTTAGCTTGCCATCGGTGTTTCTACAGAATGTTCCAGAACTCTGAGTTTGGAGAGTAAAGAAGGATTCTATAAACAACACGGAGGAAATTCTTGCTAACCTTGAATTTTCTGTTCTAACGAGGCACTCTTGATTGGCTTCTCTCAAAATGTGGACTCCCTCAGACTGAAAATGGTGTCAGTTATTAGCACAATTAGCCTATAATGCAAAAGTAAAAATGTCACTCGAAATTTCTACTTGTTTTCAGTCAAAATATTTTACCAGATAATTTTGATTTGAGATTTTGAATTTCATTTGCTTTTCCATTTCTTTCATCACCTCGTTTCCGTCGCTTCAGATTGACTCCTATGACGCTGAGATTTTACAGGTCAAAGTAGTTGACTGTCAACAATTTCACATGCTTTAGAGATCTAATAGGTATAAGTGTATGTTGAATGTTCTTGAGCATACTGATAAGCAGCAGCTGTGCACTAGAAAGGAAGGCAGGAAAAGACCTGTATTGTGCTCAGACCCCCAACACACTGCTGAAAAAGCTCCAGTCCAAAAGCCCAGGGAGCGTGTGGAGGCCACACATTCTCTGTCCACTGTCCTGACCCCTGTGTATGGCGTTTCAAGGAACAGAGACTATCCAGCAGCCTCAGAGACCAGGCTCCTGCTGAGTTCTTCCGAGTGCAAGGGCCAACCTGGACGAGTTCGGGGGGCCTGCTTCATTGCCCTCCACGTCTGGGGAAGCACAACATGTTCTCTGCAGCCACAGATACCTGTGGGCATCTGTGGGCCCCTGGTGGTATTTTAGTTGATCTTGTTAATTAAAGAAGCATTATTTCTGGGAAAACTGTTCTCAGGAGCTGTCAGGGAGAGAACATTTATATTGCCAAAGAAGGACTCTGGAGCAGAACTATGTGCAAAGGGAAAGTGTAAAATATAACCGCGCGGGAGAGTGAGAGCAAACTGGGGTCAGCTTCTTGCTGTCCTCATTGGATTTGAGCTCATGAATTGCCTGGTGTCACGTGGCTTTCCACGCAGGGACTCTGGCTTCCACAGGGATTTGGGAGCATTGCTTTATTTGAACTGAGCTGGAAGAGGTGCTGATGTACGAAACAGAAGCCAAGGGTAGCAGGGGAAAGAAAGGCAGGGTTGGGGGAGTCCGCCAGAGCTTCCCTTGGGCTGGGCGAGGTCCTCGGGAACAGAAGGGCAGGTTCTCAGCCTCTTGTCTTATCTCCCTCTGGCCCCTTCCAGGCTCCACCCTGCAGTCCAGCATCTGCTCCAACAACACGCTCTTCTACTTCGTCTTCTTCTACCCCTTCCCCATTTTCGGCATCCTCATCATCACCATCTTGCTGGTGCGCTTCAAGAGTGGGAACTCCAGGACCTTCCCGGGGGTGCAGCTGGTTTAGCAAAGCGCTGTGGAGCTGTCCGCATCCACTGCAGTGCAGGTTCAATTCCCAGCCAGCCAGGGAGATTCCCACATGGTGCAGCAGACCTCTCCTGTCTCGCCCTCTGCTCCCCTCAGCAGTGTTTTAGGTCAGTCTGCCTGTTCTGCTCCTGGCTCTTTCTCTGCTGAATCCTCTCACCCTCCCGCGCCTCTGGCCTGTGCCCCAGCTCTTGTAAATAAAAATAAATCTTTTTTTAAAAAAGAAAAAGAGCCTGAACTCCGAAGGGAAGATGGGGCACCCCTGTTTTGGATCAAAGAGCCACACCTCACCTATTCCCTGACGTGCCTGGAGTCAGTGTCACCCTCCGTGGAGATGTTTATGCCCTGGAGGTCCCATGTTTTGTGGCGAAGAGTACATCTCCCTTCCTCTGTGAGCTTACATCTTGAATCCTGGGAGATGCCAATTGGTAATAAGCCACCAGGGATTCTGGAACTTGATGGATGGAGAGATCACTGCAAAACCTCGTTCTGACACTGAACAGACAGGGAGAGGTTGTGGGATTCCTGAGGCCAAGTGGGTGCTACTGGCCCTTATTGGGGTCTGCAGGAGGCTGGGTGCACAACAGATGCTCAGCCCGTTTCACCCTGCTGCTTCTCCTCCCAGGTAGCTCAGGGTGCTTTTTAGAGACACTTTCATCCCACTGTTGCCTCCTTGCTCATCCGCATTTATTATGCATCGACACTTTGAAGGTGCAGAATCCACTCAGTGGTGAGGAAGGAAGGCATGCTTCACCCCTTTGGGAGGTGGAAATTGCCTCCTCCTAACTTTGAAACTGAGTCAGTGAGGAACAATGACTGACTGTTCCTCTGATTGGAAAGATGATGGTCTGGAACCGAGAGCAAATCTGCCGCCACTCTCTTGACTTGATCTACATCTTCCATGTCGCATTTACCACACTGTGCTAGGCCCATTGCAGGACACGGAGATGACCACACCCTCTCTCACCTGGGTGTTTCTGTAGCAAATTTATATGTTCTTTTCAAACAATGGTGTCTCTGTGTTCATTGTTGAAGGGAAACAATGATGGAGTAAGAAAGCTATCCATGCAGGATGTAGAGAGCTCTTGATTTTTTTCTGTTTCCTATTTTTAAGGAACATTCTTTGTAAGATGTTGCACTAAAATGTTCTTTGAGTCCTGTCATAATTTATGTTGAAAATATGGCTGTTTAGCAAAAGAGACAATAACCAAAACAAAGAGACACCCCACTGATTGGGAAAAAGTTTTTGCTCTCCATACAACTGATAAGGGACTGATCACAAGACATACAAACAACTCACACGACTCAACAAAAACAAAGTAAAGAACCCAGCCAAGAAATAGGCAGCAGAACTTAAATGACATTTCTCCAAAGAGGAAATGTAAATGGCCAACAGCTGTATGAAAAAATGTTCAACGTCCCTTATAATCAGGGAAATGCAAGTCAAAACCACATTGAGATAGATAGCACCTTACACTAGTGAGAATGGCACATAGTAAGAAAATTAGCAACAACAAATGTTGGTGAGGATGTGGTGGAAAAGGAACTCACCTGCACTGCTGGTGGGAGTGCAAACTGGTCCAGCCACCACGGAAAGCTGTGTGGAGGTTCCTCAGTCTACTGAAAATTGAGCTACCATGTGACTTGGCAATTCCACTCCTAGGGATTTACCCAAAGGACACTAAAACATTGATTCAAAAGACCACCTGTACCCCTATGCTTATTGCAGCACTATTTACAATAGGTAAAACCTGGAAACAACCCAAATACCCAAAATAGATGCCTGGATCAAGAAGACGTTGTACATATACACAATGGAATATTATTCAGCAATCAAAAAGATAAGCTCATGCCATTCACAGCAATGTGGATGGAGCTAGAAGGAATTATGCTCAGTGAAATAAGCCAGAAGGAAAAAGAAAAATATTGTGGGGCCTCCCCTGGTAGCGCAGCTATTGAGCGCTGGGCTGTGAAGCTGCCTGCAGCCTCTGCAGTGCTGGTTTGATCCCAGGCTGCCAGGCAAGGGTCCCACATGGCGCGCAGACCTCTCCTGCTGTGCCCACTGCTCCCATCAGCAATGTGTTTCGTCAGTCTTCCTGTTCTGTTCCCTGCTCTGGCTCTGGTGGATTCTCTCACCCTCACGCGCCTCTGACTGTACCCAGTGCTTATATAAATAATTAAATAAATCTTAAAAAAAAAGAAGAAGAAAAATATTGGATGATTTCACATATAGCAGGCACCCTGGTGGCATGAGTGTGTGTGTGGGGGGTCGGTGAATCCTGGTCTGGGCAAGAGTCTCCACCTGCCTCAGCTGGGCTGGGACAGCTCTGGGCTTCTCTGAAGGAAAAGGGCCCTTCCTGGAGTGGAGTCATTTGGTCTGAGACCCCTGGGGGGCAGGGGGGGCCATGTGGGGGGCAAGCCAATGGGGAACACTGACCAATAAGATGGGGCGTTCCAGAGGGCAGTGGCTGCTCTGCAGAGAGAAATTCGGGGAGCCACTGAGGGGGGTGAACTCCTCAGCCTGAGGGAAAAGCCACAGTTGAAACAGAAGAGGAGCCAGAGAGAGTGAGGAGGAGACATGCTGCTGGAAATTCCAGTGCTGGACACAGGGCGGCTGGGACAGAGTTTAAGGAAAAGCGGGTGGGGTGCAACAGGCACCCCCACACACCTCCCTCAGCGTTTGTCCGAAATGTCCGGGTTTCCTGTTGATCTGGCGGCTGAGTCACTTGGAGAGCCTCCCGGGAATTGGTAATTTCCTGAACTTGGCCTGAAGGCTTCCCACCCTCCTGCAGCTCACCACGTTCAAGCACCAGGCAGCCGCGGTCAGTTGGCAGTTGGCACCGGGACAAACAGATGTGGACTTCGGGAGTAAATTGCGGGCAGGGGGCGGCCGGTGGGCGCGGCGCGGGAGGCGGAGCTGCCATGCTGGGGTCCAGCGCCAGTGGAGGCAGCAGTCGGGCCCGCGGCGGCCTCAGCACGGGCACCCGGGCGCGCGGCTCCCGCGGACGGTGCGCCCGAAGCGCGCGGGGCCGGCGGGGCGGCTGCACCCACAGAAGCGCCCAGACGGATCCTGGCCGGCCGCGTGATGACCCCGCTCATGGCCGCGGGCGTCCTCTGCCTGCTGCCCCTGCCCGGTGAGTGCCCCCCCCCCCGCCGCCCGCCGCGGGTCTGGGGTGCCGCGCCCGGGGCGAAGGTCGGGTGGGCGGCGGGGCCCGAGGGGCGGCGGGGTCGGCGCTGAGGAGGGGCGCGGGGTGGGGGGGCCTCGCGCGGGCCACTTGTCCCGAGAAAGGTGTCACTGCACCCCAACCTTGGGGCCGGGAGGAAACTTCGCCCTGGGGCGCCTGCGTCTGGCTGGGGAGGAAGTGGGGGGCTCCAGCGCTCTCCGCGGGGCTCATCTCTCCCTCGGGGCCTCCGAAGCTCCAGGGCGGGATCCAGGCTCCCGCCCCGCGCAGCCTGCCCAGGAAGGTTGTGGCTTTTCTCTGAAATTCAGTTACTTCTCGACCTTCCGAGCCGCCCTGGCCTTGAACTTGGGCGCACAGAACCGCTCTGCGCCGCCCCCGGGCTCCCCCACCAGGGCCTGGGGAGTGGATCCCGGCCGGGGTGGGGGCGCCCCGTCACCTCTGCGGGTGCTGGGCTTGCTGTTCTTTTGTCCAACTGTTCCAGGGCACCTCGGATATAATACGGGGTGCCTGGCTGTGGGTCTCACCCACGCGCCTAAAAGGGACTTCATACCCCGCTGCAGGGGGCAGAGGCAGGAGGCAGAGACTGGAGGAAGTTCCGCCCTCAGGTCCCAGCACCTTCCCTTTCCTGGTGATGGTGTTCGTTTTTTCCCAGTGTCCTGATGGCTTTGGTCTGGAGTGGGGGTGGCGTCCACACAGTCTGCATGGATTTAGCTCAGGACATCCTTTCCCCCTAACAATTCCTCAGGGGAACCTCTTCCATCCCCGCTTGCATCTAGGACTTTGCTTTTTTTTTTTTTTTTTATAAAAGAGGAATTAAAACTTTATTAGTAAATAACAAAACTAGAATGAATTTGTGAAATAATAAATACTTTATTCACTGAGCAACTGTTATGTGCTAGGTAAATTGCTAAGTGCTTTTCACTTTTCATTTCATTCACACAATAAATCACTAATGTGGGGGGTTATTATTCTCATTTTATAGGTGAGGAAACTGAGATTGCTTTTTACTTTTTGGCTGCCATTTCTGAAGGATTCTAACCAGTTGTTTTGCAGAATATGCCTTGATTTGGACTGTGGGGGGCGGCCTCTGTGCCCCAGCGGGCCAGCTTAAGTGAGAAGCAGGCCCTGGCAGGGGAGCAGGCAGGAGAGGAGTTTAAGCCAGTGACTTAGGCAGTGGCAGCGCCCTGTTCCCCTCCCTTTGGTCTTAAAGGAATGAAGTGCTGTCTAGAACCGCCTGGTTCCCTTTCTAGCTTCAGCAAATCAGCAGGACAGCCCCAGGACATGGGTATCTTTGCCTTGGTTTGGACCTCCTTACCCTCCCCAACACCTCCAGTCTGGGGGCAAGTCACTGTCAACCCCTGGGGGGTAGTGCTGGCCCCCTAACTCATTCTTCCTTTGGGTGGTGCGTGGGGGCGGGGCCTGCTGTGAGCCCCCGGTACCATCTGCCAGATCAACCTTCCACTCCAGTCTTAGCCTTTTCTGAGTCACTGCCCTTTGCGATCTCCCAGGTGTAGGACCTGGGGGAGGGTTTGGGGAAGGCTCAGAGTTTCCACAGTGTCAGGTACCAGTGTAGGAAGAGGGATTAAAAGAAGCTCCAAAGCTCCCTGGGCCTGCAGAGGAGGAGAGCCTTGTCTTTTGTGAAATCAGGCCTCCTCTGTGAAGCAAAGCCTTCCAGGGAGGGCGGGTGGTGGACCCTGGCTTCCTAGGAGGGAGGTGCTGGAGCTGCAGTGATGTGGGAAGACATCCCAGGAGGAGGAAGCCAGGCAAGGAAGCCAGGGAGCAAGAGTTTACAGGTGAACTTGGGCAATGAATGGTCCCTCCTCCGTGTCCCCCAGGGACACTGGACACACACTCCAGGTGTGCCGAGGGCAGTTTCTGAGGGCAGTTTCTGGGAGAGAAAGGATAATAGTGTCCGTAAGAATTCATACAATTACTGTGAATATCTGTTGCTCAACAAATACTGAGTGTCAGCTGTGTGGGGGGCACTGTACAAGGCCTGAGCACACAGCAGGGGACAACCACTCCCTGCTCAGGTGCTGGGGGAGGGGGAGACAGTGAAAAAGAGCAAATAGAGAAATGTGGGGTGATGGCACAGCACACAGTTACTAATACAGAGATTAGCAAAGCAGAGAGGAGGGGGAGCCGTTAATATTTCCTTTTAAATTTTCACAACTTTGGAACACGCAAAAGCTTTAGAACAGTAAAAATAGTACAATGGACACGACACACCTTTCTCCTCAATTTCACCTCATTTGGTTGACTTCTCCTTTATAGATAGGAGCACACACACACACACACCCATTTTCGTGAGTGTGATAGATAAGTTTCAGTCAGACGTTGGCTCTCAAAGAGAATTTTATTCCTATATTGGGCACAAACACACTTAAGTTCATATAGGCAAGCCAACCCCAAGTTCCCAAAGTACCTTTAACTGAAGACAGTGGCCGCGACGTGTCTTAGCCGGGCCTTCCACCTAAGTGGAAGTCCTTAGGCTGTGGAAGTCTCTAGACTCCAGGGTCTGCAGTGCTGATGGTCAGGCAGGATGTTGAGCTGATAGGCCACTTGTGCCTCTGTGGGGAGCAGGCCTCCAGGGAGCAGGTTGGGAAGTGCAGGTCGGTTCCCAGTGTCTCCAACCCGGGGAGCTAGCTTGGAGCTAGGAGTTAGTAGTGCTTTAGGCTGGAGAGCAAGTCTGAGTCCAAAGGGAGGCAGCAAGCTGGGCTCCGGAAAAGTAGCCTCCAGAAAGTCCTTTGCTCCAAGCCAGTTTTTAGGACTGCTCTGAGTCTGCTTCAGGTAGCTGCTCCTTTCATACCTTGTTATCAGGTTTAGGCTCAGGCACCATCTGCTTTACCAGTTTTTAGTACTCAGTATGTGGCCTCAGCTACTTTCACTCACATGCTCTCATGCACATTAATATTTTCAGTTTACCTTGTAAATTTTATATGTTCGTTACACCCATGCACTTAAATGGATTATTTTTTGCAAAACCTTTTGAGAGATGCAAATCTCAGGACAACCTGCCCCTAAATGAGTCGGCTTGTCTTCTAAGACACTGCATCTCAGTGAGCCCCAGAGCCTGCTCAGCAAGCACAGCCTTGTCCTGGGCTGCTTTCTGGCAGAGTCACATCTGGGTCAGCACTTCATCTGGTGGTGGAACCTCTTTCGGCCCCTTGCATCTACGAGTTTGCTTTTTACCTTATGGCTGTTGTTCTCGAGGGTTCCGACCCGTTGTTTTACAGAATATGCCTTGATTTGGGCTGTCTACCTTTTGGTGGTGATTGGGTTCTGGTTAAAACGTTGTCGGGCAGGATTCTCTTTGTAGCTGTGTCCTGGTCTGCTCCGCGCAGCTCATCAGGAAGCAAACTCAGTCCATTGGTCCCACTGAGGAGGTATAAATTTCTGTGGCTTGGTGAATGTGAGGGCCCACAGACTTCTCACTCTCACTTTGCAAATAAGTAATTGACTAAGTGACACGTTGAGATGTTAGGAGTTGGCGCCTCAACTCCGTCCGGGGTTCCCAAAGACTACACGGAGCCAGAGATGCAAAAGCAAAAAGGCTTTATTGCCAGCTTGAGCTAGGGCCCGACTCTGCCTGGTGTACTGACACAGCAGTCTCATCAGGTTGAGAGAAGGACCCCTTTAAGGGTGACAAGCTGTTTTTTTTATACTCTGTTGACAACAGAAAAAGGGGACCTTTCACAACAGGGACCAAGTTCAATCTGATTGTATACCTTTCTTTGGCAACCTTTAAGTTTTGTTTATCCTTGCCTTGTGGAAGTTGTGGTTTTACCCTGAAACGAAACTTGGGCTCAGCTGTGCTCTTCAAAATGGTCGTCTTCCTTAAAATGGCTGCTGTCTTGCTATGTTTAGTCCTTCAATATCTTACAGAGATTGTGTGCGTATGTGTCCCTTGACCATCTTTCCTCTCATCTTTTAGCATCCAGTGGTGATTTCAGCCCCAAATCCATTATCACTAAAACATTTGTAGATGGCAACAATTTTTTAGCCCTGTTTTTTTAATTAAAAAAGTATTGATATTCTTTAGCAATGAAAAGCTCTTTGTTATTTCTTTTAAAATTTCTTTTATTTATTTATGCATACAAGAACTGGGGTACAGGACAGAGGTGCAGGGGGTGGAGAGGATTCACCAGACACAGAGCGGGGAGCAGAACCGGCAGATCCACTGAAATACACTGCTGAGGGGAGCAGCAGGTAAGACAGGAGAGGTCTGCTGTGCCATGTGTGTGTCAGCATCCTGGCCTGGGATCGAACTCAGGCCACATGGCTGCCAATAACTTCATAGCACTGAGACTTAACCCCTTGTGCCACCGGGGAGGTCCTGGATCCTGTCCTTTCTATGGTCATCACGGTTACAAAGAGACTCCAGTAGGCAGGTAATGGGCTTTCAATAACTCTGTTTTCATTTTTCTTCATATCTTGTCATATCACTTGTCAAATGGGAGTCATTTTATTTGTAACTTTCGCGATTTCTTTAAGCTCAAAATAACTTGGGATTTTTTCGCAGCCGGGTCCCTTTTCTCCACCCCTGCTGCTCTCCACCCACAACTCCATCTCTGCCTTCACGCTTGCCATGCTGGCCAGCCCAGAAACCTCTCCTCCCTGTCATTGTGTGTTCATTCAAAGACAGTTGGCGCCTCCACTCTCTCCTGGGCCCCTCCCCCAGGGCTGCTCCCCGGCTGCCCTGCACACCCTTGTTCTGCACGGGGGAGGGTGGCCAGGCCCGCTGCGCAGCAGAGGATGGTGCTGGGCTTCTGAGGCTGCCTCCTTCATGAAGGCAGATGGTTCTAAAATCCTTGCAAAAGAGACAAATGGCGGAGATTTGCTTCTCATTTGAAATTGACAAACACGATTTCAACACAATTGACTACAACAGGCCTAGTTAATGTTCTTGAATGTTCCTGTACTTTTTAAATTAGTCCGGTTGCCAGTGGGCAAAACGTATATCAAGTTTTAATTTATCGTTAATGTCATTGCCTTAAGGATTGATCTTCTCGCAATAAGACAGTCGAGTCTGGAGCTTATGCCCACTTTGGGGTGTCAGGAATGTAGGGGTAGTAATAAAAGTGTAACAACCGGATTGATGGGGTGGAGACAGGGGGCTCTAATTTGAGGTGTGAGTCAGCGTTTGTGGCTGTGAATATTCCCACCACGGTGAATTTCAAGCTACAAGACTTTGCTGAGTGGGGTGAGGACAAATTAATCCCCTGAGAGGTGACTGATCCAGGCCCAACTCTCCGCTGTCCCTGGGCCTTGAGCACTTAGTCCTCCCCTGGCTTCGGTCATTGTTTCTGGTCTCAGCTGGTGGCAGCTCTCAGACCTCCAAGAGAAAGCCTGGCTCGTCCCTCCCCTCAGCCCCCAGCCCAGCCACTGAATCCTTTGCTTTCTCTCTCCAGTGTCTCTTGAGTGTGTCCGCTTGTCTGTCCCTCCTGCAGACACCCTCGTCCCGCCTGTGCAGTCCCGTCCACCACTCTCCCTGCCCCAGCACTGACCTCTTCTGCTTTCTCTGGCTCCACACTTGCTCGTCTCAACCACTGTCCTCTGGGCAAACAGGCAGCAGACACTGAAATTAGTGATGCCAGTCTTGTGGAAAACCGTCCTTGGTTTTCCTTGGCCATTAGGATAAGTTCCAACCAAACATGTCTTACCAGACGCCCTTCAGTCCCCAGCTCACAGATGTCCCAATCGGACCCCTGTCTGTTATCCTCCCCAGCCACCCACTTGCTCCTTCATTCTGGCCATTTTTTAAAAAAGATTTATTTACTCATACAAGAACTGGGTTACAGACCAGATGTGGGGGAGTAAGAGGCTCACTAGAGACAGAGTGGGGAGCAGAACAGGTGGACTGAGCAAAACACACTCCTGAGGGGAGCAGTGGGGGTCAGGAGAGGTCCACTGCGCCATGTGGGTAGCTCCCTGGCCCGGATGGAACCCATAGTGCAGAGCCTGCAGATAGCTTCATAGTGCTGAGGCTTAAACCCTTGAGACACCAGGGAGGCCCCCATTCTGGCCATTTTGAAAAGCTTTTGTTTCCTCATTCCCAAGGTAGTCGGGGACTGCCTTGGGAGTTGCTTCCTGAGCTGGCTAACTCTTCCCTCCTGTAGTAATTTGTAGTCCTGGATCTGTTAGGGGAAAAGACTGTCCTAAAGCTAATTCCATACAGACTTTGTGGACTCCACCCCCACCCCAGGCCAAAGCCAAAGACACTGGGAACTCCAAATCCCATCACCACCCAAGGGAAGGTGGCTGGGACCTGAGGGTGGGGTTAAGCAGCCAGGTTGGTATAAAGCCAGACAGGTGGGCTTTGGGGGATCCCCATTTTGGCTCCCCACCAGCTAGCAGCGTTCGGCCAGCTCTGAAAGTGCTTTTGGGTTTCCAGGTCGGCGGATCAGAAGGTCGCATTAAAGACTTTATTTCCCTATTTTCTCCCTGAGTTGTACATTTTCCTTAATTCCCTTTCCCTTGTAAATAAACCTTTTATGAACCTTTCGTGTGTGCCTGCAGTGGAGTATTCATAAGTCCCTTGTAAGCACGCGGGTGAGGACCCACAGCCAGGAACCCGCTCAATATCGGGGCTGCCCTATAACAGTTCCATCAGACTGACTTCTGGAAAGGCCCTTGGCCTGGAGGCCCCTGCGCCTGCTCTGTGTCTTCTCCCTCACCGGGGGTGTCCATGGGCCGGCACGGTGCCTGGCATCTTGCTGCCTCATTCTCAGTGTCCTCTCCAGCACCTGACATAGCCGGGGCTCCATAAGCTGGACTGCTCCAGCGTGAATTTCTGTGGCCTGAGTTCCCTAGTAAGGAGTCAGCTTCTAGGTGGTCACGTGTGTCCTGTTTGCTGCCGAAAGTTTATCACTTTAGCACAGCACAAAATAACTAATGCATATTTTAACTTGTTTCTCCCTGAAAGAGCATCTTGAAAGATGCTTTTCTGTTTTCACTAAAATCATCTGCTGCTTCCCAACCAATTTTTCCCCCTCCTAGATCTCATCATCTGTGATTCCCAGCTCTGTGGTTATATATGGAGGCATGAATCAGAATGTAACTTTCATCTCTTTCCGCCATTTTTCCGTGCCGCCATAATGGTGCGCATGAATGTCCTGGCTGATGCCCTCAAGAGCATCAACAATGCCGAAAAGAGAGGCAAATGCCAGGTTCTTATTAGACCGTGCTCCAAAGTTATCGTCCGGTTTCTAACTGTGATGATGAAGCATGGTTACATTGGCGAATTTGAAATCATTGATGATCACAATCATCAATTGGGAAAATTGTTGTGAACCTCACAGGCAGGTTAAACAAGTGTGGAGTGATCAGCCCCAAATTTGATGTGCAACTCAAAGATCTAGAAAAATGGCAGAATAATCTGCTTCCATCTCGTCAGTTTGTTTTCATTGTACTGACAACCTCAGCTGGCATCATGGACCATGAAGAAGCAAGACGAAAACACACAGGAGGGAAAATCCTGGGATTCTTTTTCTAGGGGTGTAAAACACATGTGGAAATAAAATGCCTCAATGGAAAAAAAAAAAAAAAGAATGTAACTTTCATAATAGTAAGACCTGTAGCCTTTTTATAGATATCCTGTGCAAAAATGGAAAGAATAAAGTCATCTGTTGCATCGGGTAACCCCACGCTGATAAACGGGAGTCGGCTAGTAGGCTACGTAATGCAGGATTCTGCTGAAGAGCAAGATCCTGGCCTTTTAATTGATAGAAGAATTATACAGCCACAGTTGTGAGGCAGGAGGACAAAGAGAAAAGGGAGGGGTAAGACTGGATAATGTGCTTTGTCATCTGCAGGATCAGGGCTGTGAGTCTGCCCTCCAGGCACTTCCCATCTGCTTGATGACTCCGTATTGTAATGAGATCAAGCCCTAGATCCCCAGCCAGGCTTTCAATCTTATCAACAAGGCTTTCCACTCATCACCTTCTGGGGTCCCTGTTATACATCAATCCTCAGTCCCCCAGGCGTTCCTGATCATACCTCATGATTATAAGTGGGGAGTATGTTTTATGCATCGTTCATCAGCAACACACCCTCCTTCCTGGTCATACCTGGTGATGCAGACTCTTCCCAGCTTTGTGTTCTTGATTCCTTTGACAGGCACCTTGCAGGGTTGGGCTCCTGTACTTAAATGACTAGACTATTCTGACCTTGCTTAGGATTTAGAACTGTAGGTAACAAAATGGTGGCGATTGGCAGACCCACAGTCATTGAATGGGAGGAGAACTTTTACTTGGAATCCAGATCTTTCCCGCCCTTTTTAAGGAGGACTTATTTAAAGACCATGTTGGGTGACCTCACCATCGTCAATTTCACATCTTCAGATGAAGATGAGTAGGAAGTCGAAAACAACAGTATTAGGGATCGCACCAAGTTCACTCCTTTTTTTTTTCTTTTTTACATCATTGTTCATTTTTAAACAATATTTGCTTCCTCCCAGCCCCTTGGTGTAGTCCCTGTAGAGTTTCCTTCCCCAAGGCACCCGTGCATCATCACCTCAGTGCCCTGTGCTCCTCGCTCCCTCCCTCTGATCCCTCTCCCTCCTCCTCCCCTGCAGGATGTCTCAGGTTTATAATTGTCTGTTTTCGCTTTGTTGTGTTTTGTACTGTTACTGTTTTTTTACACTGATGTCTTATTGGGTTCCCCTATATTCCTGCTATAAGTGAAACCATCCAATATTTTTCTTTTTCCTTCTGGCTTATTTCACTGAGCATAATTCCTTCTAGCTCCATCCACGTTGCTGTGAATGGCATGAGTTTATCTCTTTAGATTACTGAATAATATTCCATTGTGCATATATATGCCACCTCTTCTTGATCCAGGCATCTATCTTTGGGCATGTGGGTTGTTTCCAGGTTTTTCTTACTGTAAATAGTGCTGCAATAAACATAGGGGTACAGGTGTTCTTTTGAATCAGTGTTTTTGTGTCCTTTGGGTAGATCCCTAGTAGTGGAATTGCCAGGTCATATGGTAGCTCCATTTTTAGTAGACTGAGGAACCTCCAGACAGCTTTCCATAGTGGTTGGACCAGATTGCACTCCCACCAGCAATGTAGGAGAGTTCCTTTTTCACTGCATCCTCGCCAACATTTGTTGTTGCTAGGTTTTTGTTTTTTGGGTTTTTTTTTTGGATATGTGCTATTCTTACTGGTGTAAGGTGGTATCTCAATGTGGTTTTGATTTGCATTTCCCTGATGATAAGGAATGTGGAACTTTTTTTATATGCCTGTTGGCCATTTGCATTTCCTTTTTGGAGAAAATTCTTTTAAGTTTTTCTGTCCATTTCTTGACTGGATTGTTTACTTTGTTTCTGTTGAGCCCTGTGAGTTCTTTGTATATCTTTGTGATCAGTCCCTTATCTGTTGTATGGAGTGCAAATTTTTTTTTCCCAATCAGTGGGGTGTCTCTTTGTTTTGGTTAATGTCTCTGGCTGTACAGAAGCTTTTCAGTTTGATGTAGTCCCAGGTGTTTATCTTTTCCTTGACTTTCTTTGCTTTGCGTGATGAGTCTTCAAAGCTTTTACTGATATGTATGTCTTGTAGTGTTTTACCTATATTTTCTTCTATATATTTTATGGTTTCAGGTCTCATGTCCAGTTCTTTTATCCATTTTGAGGTGATTTTTGTACATGGTGAGAGATAGTGCTTAGTTTCATTTTTTTGCATGTGGTGGTCCAGTTTTCCAGCACCATTTATTGAACAAACTGTTCATGTCCCATTGCATATTCTTTGCTCCTTTGTCAAAGACCAGTTGTCCATATAGCTGTGGTGTTATTTCTGGGCTCTCTATTCGGTTCCATTGGTCTATATGTCTGTTTTTGTTCCAATACCAAACTGTTTTAATTACTATGACTTTGTAATATAACTTGAAGTTTGGAAATGTGATGCTTCCCTTCTCCTTTGTTTTCATCAGTAGGGCTTTGGCTATTTGCAGTTTTTTATGGTTCCATATGAATTTCATTAGTATTCTATTTCTTTGAAGAATGTCATGGAGTTTTTTCTTGGGATAGTGTTGAATCTGTAAATTGCTTTTGGTAGGATGGCCATTAGAATAATGTTAATTCTTTCAATCCATGAGCAGGGAATGTCTTTCCATTTCTTTGCGTCTTCTATTTCTTTTAACAGTGTTTTATCATTTTCTTTCTATAGGTCCTTCACCTCTTTTGTTAGGCTTATTCCTGAGTATTTGATTTTTTGTTTCAATTATAAAAGGGATGGTTTTCTTGATTTGTTCTTCAGATTGATTGTTTGTGAAGGCTACTGATTTTTGCATATTGACTTCGTATCCTGCTACTTCACTAAACTGGTTGATTATTTTGAGTAGTTTTTCTGTGAATTTTTTAGGGTTCTCTATGTATATTATCATATCTTCTGCAAACAGTGATAGTTTTACTTCATCTTTCCCTATTTGGATTCCTTGTATGTCTTTCTCCTGTCTTATTGCTCTGGCTAGGACCTCCAATATTATATTGAAGAGCGGTGGTGAGAGAGGACATCCTTGTCTTGTTCCTGATCCTAAAGGAAAGGCCTTCATCTTTTCTCCATTGGTAGTAGGTTTGTCATATATGGCTTTTATCGTGTTAAAGCATGTTTCTTTTATCCCGAAATTTCAAGGGCCTTCATCATAAATAGATGTTGTACCTTGTAGAATGCTTTCTCAGCGTCTATTGATATTGTTATGTGGCAAGGATGTCCTGAGCAAACTCCACACAGGTTTTGGGGATTCCACCCCACTCCAGACCAAAGCCATCAAGACACTGGGAACGACAAATCCCATCATCAACAAAGGAAGGGCTGCTGGGACCTGAGGGTGGAGTTAAGCAACCAGGTTTGGTATAAAACCAGACATGTTGGCCTTGCATCCCTCTCTTGGCCTCTCGGCTCTTGGCTTTTCACCAGCTTGTGGCGTCCCATTGGTATTCCAGGTCAGTGGAACTGGTAAGATACATTCACAAATTTATCACCCTCTATTTCTCCCTGAGTTATTCATTTCTTCATTTTCCCCTTCTTTTGTAAACAAACCCTTTATTAACCTGTTGGGTTTGCCCGCAGTTGAGTATTAATAAGTCCCTTTTAAGCACGTAGGTTAGGACCTACAGTCAGGCAACCCACTTCATATTGCAGTTGCCCTGTAACAATATGATCATAATGGTTTTTTTTTTTTTAGAGGCATGTTTTTATTTATTTGTTTGTTTGTTTTTGTTTATACATGCACTGGGTACAGTCAGATGCGTGGGAGGGTGAGAGAATTCACCAGATCCAGAGCGGGGATCAGAGTGCAACAGGGTGGTCCCCAGGAAAGGGGGAGGTTCCCTGCCCCACCCAAGGGAGGGTGGAGCTGAGCAGGAAGAGGAGAAGCTGCAGAAGAGACTGAGGAAGGAAGCAGGATGGAGCCAGGAGACCTGGAGGAGACGCATGGAGCCTAGAGACACGTAAAGAAACTGCGCTTGTCTTTTGGTCGTGGACTGGGTGACACAGATGTGGATGAGACCCGTGGAGAGGTGACCATGGCAGCTTTTATCTTGATGTTGATTTTGCTCTTTTCCTTCCGGGCTTGTTTGGTTGTTTGTGATCCTTTTCTGTGGGTCCCCACTGGAAGATGCTTTAGACTTGTGGCAGGCCTTGGGGCCTTGCTCTGGGCCAATCCCATATGGATGGACTTTTACCCACGAGGGGACGGGTAACTTTGGGTGCTTCATTTAGAAACTAGACTCTTGGCCTTACCTGTATTGTTTCCTAGTTTTATTAAAGTTCCTTCCCATTAAAGTCTCATATGTTTTGTGTTGATGCGGCGGATGGCAGAACCCATTTAGAATAGGCAGGTTTGCGGGATTTGGGCTGTCCCTCTCCCTGTCCTATAACAAGAGCAGGCAGAAGGACCGAAGTACACTGCTGAGGGGAGCAGCGGGCGGCAGGAGAGGTCTGCGCGCCATGTGGGACCCTCCTCCGGTGGCCGGGGAGCAGCCGGGGATCAAACCGGCGTCACAGAAGCTGTGGGCAGCTTCGCAGCCCAGCGCTCAACCACTGCGCCACCGGGGAGGCCCGATCATAATGGTTTTTTATTTTTCTTTTTGTTGATGTGTTGGATTACACTGATCAATTTTCATATGTTGAACCATCCTTGTGCCCGGGATGAATCCCACTTGATGGTGGTGTATTAGACCTTTGATGCATTGTTGGATTCGTTGGTGAGGATTTTTGCATCAGTGTTCATTAGGGAAATTGACCTGTAAATTTAGTTTTTTGTTCTGTCTTTGTTTGGTATTAGTGTAATGTTGGCTTTGTAGAATGTATTTGGTAGTATTCTTTTTCAATTTTTGAAAGAGTTTGTGTCGCATAGGCACTAATTCATTGCTGAACATGTGGTAGAATTCATTTGTGAAGCCGTCTGGGCGTGGGAAGTGTTGTGATTACTGCTTCAATTTTGCTGCTTGTACGTGGTTTGTTTAGGTGTTCTCTTTCTTTATCTAACTTTGGATGATTATATCGTTCTAGGAATTTGTCCATCTCTTCTAGATTGTTGAATTTGTTCGCATATAAGTCTTCATAGTAATATATGATTACTCTTTAGAGTTCTACTGCATCTGTAGTGATTTCTCCTCTTTCATTTATAAACGTATTTATGTATATTTTCTCCCGTTTTTTTCTTAGTGAGCCAGGCTAGAGGTTTGTCCATTTTATTTATTTTTTCAAAAAACCAACTTTTTAGTTTCATTGATCGTTTGGATTGTTTTTTAATTTCTATTTTGCTTATTTCTGCTTTGCTTTTTATTATTTCTTTTCTTGTACTGGTTTTAGGTTTTTTTTTGTTGTTGTTCTTTTTCTAGTTCTTTGAGATGTGAGATTAGGTTGTTTCTTTAAGTTAGTTCTTGTTTCTTGATGTGAGCCTGTATTGCTATATATTTTCCTCTTATTACTGCTTTTGCTGCATCCCATACATTCTGAAAAGTGGTGTCCTCCTTGTTGTTCAACTCAAAGTATTTTTTTTTAAGATTTATTTATTTATGCATACGAGAGCTAGGGTACAGACCAGAGATTGGGGGGATGAGAGGATCCACCAGAGACAGAGTGGGGAACAGAACAGGCAGACTGACTGAAATTCACTGCTGAGGGGAGCAGCGGGCAAGACAGGAGAGGTCTGCTGTGCCATGGGTTTCTCTCTGGCCAGCAAATGAACTCGTGCTGCAGAGGCTGCAGATTGCTTCACAGTGTGGTGCTTAACCCCTTGCACCACCAGGGAGGCCCTCAAATTATTTTTAATTTCTTCTTTGATCTCCTCATTGGTCCAGTGGTCTTCCAGTAGTGTGGATTTCAATCTCCATGAAGTGATTTATTTCTAGTTTGTGCCTTTATGATCAGAGAAGATAGTGGGAACAATTTTGATCTTCATGTATCTGTTGATGTTTGTCTTGTGGCCCAGTGTGTGATCGTTTCTGGAGAATGATCCATGCACGCTTGAGAAAAATGTGTACTTGGATTTTTTGGGGTGCAGTGTCCTAAAGATGTCTGTTAAGTCCATGAGTTCTATGTCTTTATTTAGGGCTCTAGTGGCTTTGTTTATTTTTTGTCTCATTGATCTGTCCATTGGTGAGAGTGGGATGTTGAAGTCTCCCACTGTACACGTATTTTCTTTAATGTCTGTTTTCAGAACTGATAATTGTCTGATATATTTTGATGTGCCCTCATTTGGTTAGTATATGTTGGTGATTATATCTTCCTGATGTATTGTCCCCTCGATCATAATGTAGTGTCCATCTATGTTTCTCTTTACCTTTTGAAATTTGAAGTCCATTTCATCAGATATAAGTATGGCTGTTCCTGCCTTCTTTTTGGCCCATTTGCTTGTAGGATTATTTTTCAATCTTTTACTTTCAGTCTATTTTCATCTTTTGTGGTTAAATGTGTTTCCTGGAGAGAGCAGGCTAGATTTTGTTTTTGTTTTTTTAATCCAGCCTGCTACACTGTGTCTTTTTATTGATGAGTTTAATCCATTTACATTTAGAATTATTATTTATATGATGGCATCTGTATTTGTCATTTTGTTTGTCTTTTTTGTGATTTTATTCCTTGCTTTATTCTGTTCTTTTTATTCATTCCTCTCTTGGTTTTGGCTTTAGGACTTCTTGTAGAATTTTTTGGAGTGCGGGTTTAGTTGTAATGAATTTCTGGAGTTTCTGTTTGTCTGAGAAGGTCCATTGTTGTGTTGGGCAACACCACACTGATAAATAAACTGGAGACATGGAGCAGGCTACATAATGCAGGACACTGCTGAGAAGCAAGATCCTGGCCTTTTTATTGATGCACAGCATTGGTTGTAAGGGGAAGGAGCAAAAGGAAAGGGGAAGGTGATTTGGAGGAAGAAGATTAAAGGAAGGGGAATAACATAAAAGATCGTTTCTGGAGAATGATCCATAAACGCTTGAGAAAAATGTGTACTTGGATTTTTTGGGGTGCAGTGTCCTAAAGATGTCTGTTAAGTCCATGAGTTCTATGTCTTTATTTAGGGCTCTAGTGACTTTGTTTATTTTTTGTCTCATTGATCTGTCCGTTGGTGAGAGTGGGGTGTTGAAGTCTCCCACTCTATACGTATTTTCTTTAATGTCTGTTTTCGGAACTGATAATTGTCTGATATATTTTGGTGCGCCTTCATCTGGTTAGTATATGTTGGTGATTATAACTTCCTGATGTATTGTCCCCTCGATCATAATGTAGTGTCCATCTATGTTTCTCTTTACCTTTTGAAATTTGAAGTCTATTTCATCAGATATAAGTATGGCTGTTCCTGCCTTCTTTTTTTGGTCCATTTGCTTGTAGGATTATTTTCCAATCTTTTACTTTCAGTCTATTTTTATTTTTTGTGGTTAAATGTGTTTTCTGGAGAGAGCAGAAGGCTAGATTTTGTTTTTTAATCCAGCCTGCTACTCTGTGTCTTTTTATTGATGAGTTTAATCCATTTACATTTAGAGTTATTGTTGATATGATGGCATCCGTGTTTGTCATTTTGTTTGTCTTTTTTGTGATTTTATTCCTTGCTTTATTCTGTTCTTTTTATTCATTCCCCTCTTGGTTTTGGCTTTAGGACTTCTTGTAGAAATTTTTGGAGTGGGGTTTTAGTTGTAATGAATTTCTGGAGTTTCTATTTGTCTGAGAAGGTCCATTGTTGCACTGGGCATCACCACACTGATAAATAAACTGGAGTTGTGGAGCAGGCTACATAATGCAGGACACTGCTGAGAAGCAAGATCCTGGCTTTTTCATTGATACACAGCATTGGTTGTAAGGGGGAGGAGCAAAAGGAAAGGGGAAGGTGATTTGAAGGAGGAAGATTAAAGAAAGGGGAATAACATAGAAGATCAGGGATTATGAGTCAGCCCTCCAGGCACTTCTCATCTGCTTGATAGCTCAGTATTGTCATTGAGATCAAGCCCTAGTTGCCCAGCCAGGGTTTTAATCTTATCAACAAGGTGATCCACTGATCACCTTCTGGGGTCCTTTGTTAAACATCAGTCCTTGCCACCACATTGCTGGTCATACCTGCTGATGCATAGCCTTCCCAGCATGATCCAGCTTTGTGCTCTTGTTAGATTTGAAGGGCACCTTGCAGGGTTAAGCTCCTGTACCTAACTGACCCAGGCCATTTTGACCTTGCTTAGGACTTAGAACTATAGGTGACAAAATTGTGGCCAAACAGGCCACTTAGGAGTAGCAGAACCACAGTCCATATTTTTCCTTCATAGAGGAAAGAGAGCTTTGCACGGTAAAGTATTCTTGGTTGGCATTTGTTGTCTTGAAGTTTGTTGAATATGTTACTCCATTCTCTTCTTGCCCGTAGTGCTCCTTCTGAGAAGTCTGAAGTGAACCTGATTGGTTTTCCCTCATAAGTTGTCTGTTTCTTCCCCCTTGGTGGTTTCATTATTTTTCCCTTGTCTTGGACTCTTGCAAACTTTCCTATTATGTGTCTTGCTGTAGTTTTCTTTTCATTATGGTAACTGGGAATTCTTCTTGTTTCTTGTCCACATTTCTCTCCTTTTAATGCTTGGGAAGTTTTCTTCAATTATCTCCTTGAATAATTTCTCAGTTCCTTTGTCTCTCTTCTCATCTTCTGGAATGCCTATAACTCTTCCATTTCCTCTCTTCATGGAGCCTGATGATTGTTGAAGATTGTCCTCATTCTTCTTCCTTTAAGCTTCTCTCTGCTTTTCTCTCGTGGGTCTTTTTATTTCTGTATCTTCGAGAGTACTGATCCGTTCTTCCATTTCATCGATTCTTTTTTCATTGCTTTCCCCAGAGTTCTTTATCTCCTTGTAATCTTTTATTCTCCTGCATTTCTTTCATTTGCTTTCTTAATGTCTCACTTTCATTCTGATTGTCTTATATCATTCTTTTCCTTTTCACCTTTTTAATGCTTTCTCATCATGATGATTACTAATTCTCTATCTGACATGCCAAGAAATTGTTACATGTTATTTCTGAGCTCAGGTGATTGTTTCTTTTTATGGTGTATCCTTCCCCTGTGGGCTTCCTTGGTTATTTGTGTTTTTCCTTCTCTCTGCTGTTTCCTTTCTAATTAGTTCTGTTGTAGAGCAACCCCGATACAAAACGGGGTGCCTGACTGTGGGTCCTCACCCGTGCGCTTAAAAGGACTTATCAATGCTCTACTGCAGGCACACGCGAAAGGTTAATAAAAGGTTTATTTACAAGGGAAGGGGAAATGAGGAAATGTACAGCTCTGGGAGAAAAGTGGGAGACAAAGTTTTAAATGAGTCCTACCCGATCCGCCAACCAGGAATCCCAAAATGGCACTCTCAGAGTTGGCCGACAGCCAGGAGCCGTGAAGCCAGGAGGGGAGAGCGATCGCGAGCCAGAGAGCGCCCAAGGCCCACGTGTTTGGTTTTTATATCCAATTTGGCTGCCCAACTCCACCCTCAGGTCCCAGCCACCCTCCCTTGGTGGTGATGGGATTTGTCTTTCTCAATGTCTTGATGGCTTTAGTCTGGAGTGGGGGTGGGGTCCACAAAGCCTGTATGGGATTAACTCAGGACATCATTTCCCCCTAACAATTCTAGATGTTGGGACGTTGTGCCACTGGTGTTGATGGGCGTCTCTTTGGATATTGGAAAGGGGTGTTGGAAATGGCTGGCCTTTGGCTATTTGCAGGTCTCTCCATGGAGTCCTTATCTTCCCCGAATGGTGCTGAGTTTGTGATTACCTGGTGCCATTCGCTGGCCTCTGTTGCATTTCCCACAGGGTTGTCCAGAGGTCCTGTTCATGGATGTGGTGTCTGCAGTAGTTCCTCTCCACTCACTGTCCTTCTTGATCTCTAATTTTTTCTTGTTTTTTTTTTTTTAACCAAGTTTATTCTTAAAATGATTGGTAAGTATTGAAAAATGTGGTTGCTTAAAATGATGAATTCTCAACTAGTTGAAGAGACTGTTACAAATGAATGGGCCACAAGGCAAGAAAAGGTTGTCATATGGGTCAGGCCTGTGCCCTCTTTCTGGCCTGCAAGAGCCACTCAAGCCCCTTGTAACTTTCTGGGTGAGAAAATGAAGTGACTGAGGAGGGAGGAACTGCACCGGGGGGAGGAGGGCAGAGGTGACTGCAGCAGTGTCAGTTGTCTTGTTAGGAATGTTCTGGAAAGAGGGAGTAGCAGCAGGGAACTCAGAGCTGAGCTCCATGGACAGATGGTGCTGTAGAGTTCCTGCTGGCCCCGGCAGCCTGCAGCAGGTGGGTTCTTGCCCTCTTGGGTCACTTTACACTGGACCTGGAGTCAGGACACAGCTCCCCCAAGCCCCCTGCCCCCAGCTGAAGCCTGGGGTCCTCCTTCCTGTGCCCATGTAGGTCCTTCCTGTTCAGCCGTCAGGTTGTGGCCCTACCAGATCACCTGGCTCTTCTGCACCCTTTCTGCCAGTCACACGCCACCATTCTTGGTGTTTTAATAGTATTGAAACAAAAGTCCTTTCCAATATTCTGGTTCCTCAGTCCTTGTTTCCCCATCCCGCAGTGGTCTTGTCCCCCAATCTACCTAGCCTCTCCCCGTGGACAGAACCTAGAACTTCAACAGTAATTCTGATTCCCCACTTGAGGATCAGGGATGCCACTCCTCTGTGGGATGCCCGCTTCTTCTACTGGGCCGACTCCAATGTTCCTGCCTCCCCTGGAGTCCTCTCACCACCTTGAGCCCCCCCAGTGGGGTGCTCCCTCCTGGGCTAAGGCTCGTGCCCATGTGCAGCTTATCTGCCCTGTTCTCGATCACTTAGACACACCTGATTCCATCTCCACCAAGTTGAGTCTGGTGCTCACCTGTTCTGTGTTCACACACCTGTTGCAAAACACACACCCCCTCTGCGGTCCACACTTTAAATTCCAGGTCACACGTTAAATTTAATCTGTCCTAGCATCCTCGCTCTCCAGAGTCTTTATCTCCTCAGAGCCTGAGCCCCTGGTCTCCATCTCCTTTGGCAGCTGCAGCTAAGCTGCCCACGCAGTGGTGAAGAAGCGCCCTGAGGGGAGCCCCACACAGGCCTCCCCCTTGTGGGGCATGCCTGGGGGACTGTTTTCCCCCTTCCCCTCTGTCGCCCCCATTCTGAACTGCTCACTCCTCACCTGGGCCCAGACCCTCCACGCCCCTGTCCTCGCCACTGCTGTGCCAGGGACATGACGCAGGTCAGTCTGTCCAGCTCTGCTTGTGATTCCCGTAAGCGGGGCTTCTCCACCAGAACACAAGCAGGGGTTTGAGGGCCTCTCACGGCACCCCTTCTTCCGCTACCCCCCACTTTCAGTCTTCATGCACGGAGCATCTTCGTGACACATCTGCTCTGCTCCTTGAGCTCCTGCTCTCCCGTGGTCTGTTACCTACTCCACAAGGTCACACCCCCGCTGCAGTGCCAGTTCCCTGGGTGCTCCTGTCAGGTCTTCAGTGACAGGCCTTTGGGTTGCTCTGAGCACAGAAATGAAAACAGTGTCTCCCCCCGTCTCTGTCCCTCGTCCCAGATGCAGCCCTGCAGGTGGACATAAAAGTCCCCAACGCCACGGTGCTCAAGAAGGCCGCCTTCCAGCTGGGCTGCAGCATCCCGTCTCGCTTGAGCCAAGGACACCTGCTTCGCTGTCACCTGGTTTTCCCTGAGGATGAAAGTCGGCGGGGAAAAGGGCAACCCTGACCTGGCAGGACAGGAGGAGCAGAACCCCACCGAGTGGACAGCGTTGCTGAGGGTGGGCCCTGACGGGGTCTTCGGCCCAGAGGGAGGCCCTGGGAGGGCAGACTCCGCTTCCAGAGGCCCTCGCCGCTGCTCTTCCGGCTCACGGTGCTGCAGGCCAGCCCGCAGGACACGGGCAACTACTCCTGCCGCGTGGAGGAGCGGCTGCCCAGCCCTCAGGGAGATTGGTACCTGCTAGCGAAGGAGGAGTCGGCTCCCATCAGCATCCGCGTCCTGGACACCAGTGAGTTTCCCCAGTTGGCAGGGGAGGGTCGCGCCTGGTGACAGGTGTGTCTCAGGGACAGGGCAGGGCGCGTTGGCAGGTTAATAGGCACTTTCCTCGCCTGTCCCGGGCACTGAGGACTTGACACACCGTTCATGTCACTGACCCTGATGGCCCAGGCCCACTCAGGAGTGTGAACGGCAGTGATAACACAGTCATCGTCAATCTGTGCAATAATCCTGATGCCACACCGAGTCTGTGGTAGTGTTTCCTCTATGTTCACCAGCCTGTGGTAGAGGTCATCACACAAATACCTGGTCAGGGGTTACTGGTTACACTTTGGAATATTCAGTCTAATCTCTCTTTAGCCAATTAACAAGTGCTTCAGACTCATAAGGAGAGAAAATGAAGCCCCAACGCCTCCCTGTCACTCTTTTTGTTTTCCTGGGTCATTTTTATTTTGGAGGGTGACATGGATGTAGGTAGATTTTCATCGTCACCTGGGAGGACCAGCCTAGAAGGGCAGACCCCTCACAGGGGTCTGAGAACAGTTGAGCTTGCCATCGATGTTGTTACAGAATGTTCCAGAACTCCTGCTGAGTTCTTCCAAGTCCAAGGGCCAACCTGGAGGTGGGGGTGGGGGGCTTAGCTTCATTGCCCTTCACGTTCAGGGTGAACTCGTGGGCATCTGGGGACCCACAGTGATATTTTAGTTGATCGTGTTAATTAAAGAAGAATTATTTCTTGGAAAACTACTCTCAGGAGCTGTCAAGGAGGGAACATTTATATTGCCAAAGAAGGACTTCTGGAGCAGAACTGAGCGCAAAGGGAAAGTGTAAAATATAACTGTGCAGGAGAATGAGAGCAAACGGGGTCATTTTTTTTATGGATTTATTTATTTATACATCCATGAACTGGGGTATAGGCCAGAAGTAAGGGGAGGGTGAGGGGATTCACCAGAGACAGCAGGGAACAGAACAGGCAGACTGACTGAAATACACTGCTGAGGGGAGCAGCAGGTGAGACAGGAGAGGTCTGCTGTGCCATGTGGGAATCTCCCTGGCCCACCAGGAATCGAACTTGTGCTTCAGAGGCTGCAGCCAGCTTCATAGTGCTGTGCTTAACCCCTTGCGCCACCAGGGAGGCCTTGGGGTCAGCTTCTTCTATACTCCTTGGAGTTGAGCTCATGAACCGCCCAGTGACACGTGGCTTTCCAAGCTCCCACACGGGTTTGGGAAGTGAAGGGTAGCAGGGGACAGAAAGGCCGGGTTGGGGGTCACCAAAGCTTCCCTTGGGCTGGGCGAGAAGTGCAGGTTCTCAGCCTCTTGTCTTGTCTCCCTCTGGCCCCTTCCAGGCTCCACCCTGCAGTCCAGCATCTGGTCCAACAAGCTCTTCTACTTTTTCTTCTTGTGTCCCTTACCCATCTTCGGCATCCTCATCACCATCGTGCTGGTGCGCTTCAAGAGGTGGAAACCCCATAAGATCTCTGAAGGGCAGAATGGGGTGCCCTTGATAGAGGTCCAACATCCTCACTCAACTACTCCCCAACGTGCCTGGAGCCCCCGGTGCTCAGCATCCACCCAGGAGTCATAGACTAAGGGGCCTCCCTGGATGTCGACCTCGGAGGAGCCGAGAGCCTCTTTGCCGCCTCTGCTCCGTGACTGGCCAGCCGGCCTCGCCCGCGCTGCGGTGCCCAGAGATGTCAGACTGGACAGTGGGTGGGGGCGCCGTGCCACAGAGCCAGACTGCCTTCTAACGTAGAAACTGTCAGGGAGGGCGATGTCTGACTGTTTTCTGATTGGAAAGATGCAGAGGGCTGCCTGGGACTGGATGCAACTAAGATTTGGGTCTGAATGGGTTCACAGCTGTAGAATAGCAGGTGCTGCAGGTAATTCAATATGTGAAGCAGTTGCAGGAAATGTGAAAGACAAGAAGAAACCGGAGCCAGTATTTTAATAATTGTTTTTTTTCTCTGTATTTTCTATTGACCTGGGGGAGACCTTCCAAAGGTGAGCCTCTCCAAGCTTTCCATGAAAATCCCCAGGACCTGCTTGCTTTGCCCAAGTCTTTGGAATGTGGTGTCTGAGGACAGGATATGGCGCCCTCCAGTGGCCGCGGGGCCTCATTGCACGTTGCCCACCGGAGCGTGGATGGTCTGGACCAAAAGGAAATCTGCAGCCACTGACTTGACTTGGGCACATCTCAGAGGCTGCATTGATGAAAAACCACACTGTGCGAGGCCCGTTCCAGGACGCGGAGAGGACCGCACCCTCTCTCCCCTGGGGGGTTCTGTAGCAGATTTTCCTATTCTTTTCAAACTATGGTTTCTCTGCATTGATTGTAGAAGGAAAAAAAAGGTGGGGTAAAAAGGCTACCCATGCATGATGTAGAGAGCTGTTGGTTTGTTTTTGTTTGCTTTTTTTTTTTAAGGAACACTCTTTGTAAGATATTGCACTAAAATGTTTTATATACATTTCAGAGACCTGTAGTAATTTATGTTGAAAATATGGCTGTTTGTAATAACTGGAGTCTGCTGTTCTGTTACAGAGCAACCCCGATAAAAACAGGTTCCGTGACTTTGGGTCCTCACCCGCACACTTAAAGGGACTTATTCATGCTAAACTGCAGACACACGCACAAGGTTAATCACAGGTTTCTTTACCAGGGAAGGGGAAATGAATAATTCAGGGAGAAAAGGAGGGAGATAAGTTCGTAATCACATCCTACCCATTCCGCTGACCTGAAATCCCAATGACCCACCGAGCTGGCGACAAACCACGTGCCATCAGGCCAACAGAGTGACCCCCCAGTCCCCAGCCCCCCGGCCAGATGGCTGGTTAAATACTCAGAGAACATTGCTGCTTAACTCCACCCTCAGGTCCACGCAGTCCTCCGTTTGGTGATCATGGGATTTGTAGTTCCCAGTGTCTTGATGGCGTGGGGGTGGAGTCCACTGCAGCGAGACCACAGCATGTTCTGCTAAGTGGGTGGCCTTGCCCTGGCCCCGAAGGCTCAGCAAGCACTTGCAGGATGGAGGAAAGAGCAAGGCCTGGCACCTGTGCCCAGCATCCCAGATGCTGGTCCCCACACAGCTCAAATCTGGGGTGCTTTGGGTTCATCCCATCTGCAAAGTTGAGAAGATTGGCAATGATTAAAGCACAGCAATTTTGTGTGATCAGTCTGAGCCCATCTGTAATTCTTTGACATCCACGGGAGAATACACAAGAGGCACTAGACACAGAGTGAGAGGCACAGGGAAGTCATCCTTTTTCTTCTTTTTTTTTTTTTTTAAGATTTATTTATTTATTTAAACAAGCACTGGGTACAGTCAGAAGCGTGGGAGGGTGAGAGAACTTACCAGAGCCAGAGCTGAGAGCAGAACAGGCAGAGTGACGAAGCACACTGCTGAGGGGAGCAGCGGACGGCAGGAGAGGTCTGCGTGCCATGTGGGACACTCGCCCCAGGGCCAGGATCGAACAGGCACTGCAGGGTGCTATGGGCAGCTTTGCAACCCAGCACTCAACTTCTGCGCCACCGGGGAGGCCCCTTTTTTTTCTTTTTAAAACCTCCAACTTCTTGAGACTGCAAGGTGTGCTGGCCTCTGCTGGCTGCTTATCAATTTCTGGCAGCTGCTGGCTTGGCCAAGAGTTGAGGTGGCTCAGTCTCTCCCTTGGGTACCCAGCATGGTCTGTGTCAGTTTTATGTATTATTTTTACCTGTTTTTCCTGAAATGCGCTCTCTGCCAGGAATCATTTTTAAAAGGGAACTAGGGAACTAGAGTTTGATGAAATAAGCTTGTGCCTCTACATCCCCAGTGCAGAGCTGCCCAGTGTTTACACAGACGCGTGAGCGTCCCCTCCCACGCTGGGCAAGAGTAGAGGCAGTGCTTTGTCCACTACGTGCTGGGCCCTGAGTCTTCTGGACTTTGGCAAGACCCAGAACCAGAGGGCTGTGCTAGGAAGAGCAGCAGCCTCGCGCCAGAGGAGCAGCTGAAAAAGCCGCCTCTCTTATCTAGCGGTGACATCTGCAAGGACAAGCAGATGAAACCTGGTCTTTCAACGCCACTTGCACAATGAAAAATACCGTGAGCCCTTTAGGTGGCAGGTGCTCAGAGCATGAACAGTCCAGGCCCTGCGCCACTGTGATGCTTGGAGTCTGCCAGGCCAGGCACATCGGGGCTCTTATAAATGTGTTTCTCTCGCTAAAGGAGCTGGCACTGCTGCTTGGTCAGAGGCGCGTCCACCAAGGAAGACTAATGAGTCTTTCCTCATCCAATGTCCGGACACGATGACCTTGGGGTTACTTCCACCCCAGGAAAGTGGGCATTGCTCCCCTCAGCCCTGCTTTTAGGGGGCTGACCCTTGCTGCTAGTCCCAAAGTTGTGTTCTCCCAGGTGAAAGATGAGTGTGATGCCTTGAACTTGGCTTGGGTTGGACTCGGCCACTCCCTGTGCGTGTCCTCGGGCAGGCACATGCCCTGAGCCTCAGTTTCCTCCTCTGTAGACACAGGACAGTGGTCACATCCCGCTAGTCCAGGCCGCGCACTTAACGCAGGGCACGGAATGGGCTCCACTTTGATGTTCCATCACTTGTCAGACCCCAGCCTCCCTTCTCAGGTTGCCCGAGGTCCTGCCAGCCCCGGGCAGTGGAGGACCCCAATTTCCTCACATCTTGAGGTAACCACTGCACTTGTCGTGTGCCCCCAATATCTACAGATGGCAGGGGGTGTCTGAAGGTCACCTGCTTCCTGGTATAGGACTTTGGCTTCTGAAATCTCACCCATGAGAGATGCCTTGTAAGATTTTAGGTTCATTGAAGAAATATTCGTGATTTCTGAAAGTACAGGCCACGTGACTCGGATGGCTGGGGCCCAGGTGGGGTGCTGGGGAGGAGAGACCCAGTCAATGGCATTTCCACCTGCTCCACAGCTGCACCTGGTGGCATGTGGGAGGGGCGGGGAGTCCTGGTCTGGGCAAGAGTCTCCACCTGCCTCAGCTGGGCTGGGACAGCTCTGGGCTTCTCTGAAGGAAAAGGGCCCCTTCCTGGGGTGGAGTCCTTGGGTCTGGGCCCCCTGGGGCTGCAGGGGGACAAGCCAGTGGAGAACACTTACCAATAAGATGGGGCGTTCCAGAGGGCCGTGGCTGCTCTGCAGAGAGAAATTCGGGGAGCCACTAAGGGGGTGAACTCCTCAGCCTGAGGGAAAAGCCACAGTTGAAACAGAAGAGGAGCCAGAGAGAGTGAGGAGGAGACACCGCGGCTGGAATCCAGTTCTGGGCACAAGGGGCGGCTGGGATGGAGTTTTAGGAAAAGCGGGTGGGGTGCAACAGGCACCCCCACACCCCAGCGGTTGTCTCAACAGTGTGGTTTCCTGTTGTTCTGACAGGGGAGGAGAGAGCCTGGGCGTGCCTGGCTGCTACAAGGCACAGAGGAGAGCGCGGGGCCTCCCTTCCTGGAGCCGCCCAGTGCTTGGAGGTTTGAAGTCAGGGCAGCTGCCAGGGGAGCGGGGAGAGACTTTTGGGGACTGACACCTCCAATTCCCGCCTCCCCCCGCTCCCGCCGCCGCAGCTCTGACCCCAGCATAATCCAAACACTAAGGAAACCTGCTGCGGGGGCCATAGACTAGCCCTGGGCGGGCGGTGGGCGTGGCACCCCCAGGAGAGGCGGGGGGGGGGTGGGGGGGGCCGCGGGTGGGCGGGGTGGCAGCGGGGAGGGACGTGCGCACTCGGGAGGGGGGCAGCGAATGGGGACACGGGTTCTGCTCTGCGCGGCAGGTTTAAAGCGCGCCCCGGGGGCTCAGGGGCGCGGCTGGGTGGAGCTGGCCGCAGATGCCGCGGTACGGTTGTGATCCCCGCCAGGAGCGCCCCAAGTGGGGCAGAGACATCACGTGACTCGACCGCCGCAACCGTCAGTTTTCTGATCTGAACGGTTCCCCTTTTCCTGTAGTTTAGTAAATCTTAAAAAAAAAAAAAAAAAAAAAAACGTTAAAAAACGGCCCAGAGCCGCGCCGCGCAGCCAGGTGAGGCAGGTGGGGCAGACTCAGGCGCCCCCCAGCCTGGGCGCGTCATGGCCGGCCTCGGGCGCTGGGGGGGCTGCGGCTTGTTCCTCCTGCTCGGTGAGTGACCCCTCGGGCAGAGGCCGCTGTGAGGTCGGTGCTGAGAGGGTGGGGGGAGGACTCCCCGAGCCGCTGTCCCGGGAAAGGGGTCACCTCACCCCTCCCTTGGGGCGCGGGGGGGGGGAACTTCACCCCGGGGCGTCTGCATCTGGCTGGGAAGAAGTGGGGGCTCCAGCGCTCTCCGCGGGGCTCATCTCTCTCTCGGGGGCCTCTGAGCCCCAAGGGCAGATCCAGGCTCCCGCCCCGCGCAGCGATCCCAGGAAGGTTGTGGCTTTTCTCTGAAATTCAGTTATTTCTCGGCCTTCGGAGCTGCCCTGGCCTTAAACTTGAGGGGACAGAACCGCGCTGGGCCGCCCTTGGCTCCCCCACCCGCGCCCTGGGTGTGGATCCCTGCTGGGGTACCGCCCTGCCCCCCAACTCCCCACCTCTGCCACTTCAGGGCTTACTTGCAAGTGGGGGTGGCCCCCCCCCAGCACACCAGCCCCAGGGGGCCAGCGTGGGTGGGAAGCCGACCCTGGCAGGGGGAGGGCAGGCAGAGGGTTTGAGCAGGGGACCTAACCAGTGCTTCGGGTTCCTAAGTAGGCTAAGTAGGGAGTGATGGCGCCTTCCCCCTGCCTTTGGTCTTTTTTTTTTTTTAATTAATTAATTAATTAATTCATTCATTCGTTCATTTATTTATTTATTAATACAAGCATGGGGTACAGTCAGAAACCCGGGAGGGTGAGAGAATTCACCAGAGCCAGAAGAGGGAGCAGAACATGCAGGCTGATGAAGTACACTGCTGAGGGGAGCAGCGGGCGGCAGGAGAGGTCTGCACACCATGTGGGTAGCCGGGGAGCAGCCAGGGATCAAACTGGTGCCACAGAGGCCTCAGGCAGCTTTCGCAACCCAGCATTCAACTGCTATGCCACCGGGGAGGCCCTCTCTTTGGTCTTAAAGTAAGGAACAAGTGAGTGTCTAGAACCGCCTGGTTCCCTTTCTAGCTTAGGAAATCAGCAGCACAGCCCCAGGACATGGGTATCTTTGCCTTGGTTTGGACCTCCTCACCCTCCCAGACACCTCCATTCTGGGGAAAAGTCACTGTCAACCCCTGGAGGGTAGTGCTGGCCCCCTAACTAATTCTTCCTTGCCCGGGGGTGGGGGGGGCTATTCCTCTGGGAGCCCTTTGTATAATCTCAGATCAACCTTCCACTCCAGTCTTCAGCCTTTCCTGAGTGACTCCTCTGCACATTCTCCCAGGTGCACGACCTGGGGGAGAGTTGGAGGAAGACTCAAAGGTACTGCAGTGTCAGGTAGAGAATTACAGGAAGAGGGATTAAAAGAAGCACCAGGGCCTCCCTGGTGGCTCAAGGGTTATGAAGCTATCACCAGCCACTGCAGCACAAGTTTGATCCCTGGCCAGGGAGCTGACCCCCAGGGCACAACAGACCTCTCCTGCCCAGCCCACTGTTGCTCCCCTCAGCAGTGTGTTTCAGGACATCTCCCTGTTCTGCTCCCCGCTATCTCTGGTGAATCCTCTCACCCACCTCATCTCTGGCCTGCACTCCAGCTCTTGTATGCATAAATAAATTAATCAAAAAAAAGAAGCTCCGAAGCTTCCAGGGACAGTCTTTTGTAAAATCAGGCAACCTCTGTGAAGCAAAGCCTTCCAGGGAGGGAGGTTGGTGGAACCTGGCTTCCTAGGAGGGAGGTGCTGGAGCTGCAGTGGTGTGGGAAGAGATCCCAGGAGGAGGAAACCAGGCAAGGAAGCCAGGGAGCAAGAGTTTACAGGTGAACTTGGGCAATAAATGGTCCCTCCTCCGTGTCCCCCAGGGACACTGGACACACACTCCAGGTGTGCCGAGGGCAGTTTCTGAGGGCGCCCTTTCTGGGAGAGAAAGGATAATAGAGTCCGTAAGAATTCACAGAATTACTGTGAACATCAGTTGCTCAACAAATACTGAGCATCAGCTGTGTGGGGGGCACTGTACAAGGCCTGAGCACACAGCAGGGGACAACACTCCCTGCTCAGGGGCTGGGGGAGGGGGAGACAGTGAAAAAAAAAAGCAAATAGAGAAATGTGGGGTGATGGCACAGCACACAGTTACTAATACAGAAATTAGGAAAGCAGAGAGGAGGGGGAGCCGTTCATATTTCTTTTTAAATTTTCACAACTTTGGAACACGCAAAAGCGTTAGAACAGTAAAAATAGTACAATGGGCACTACACACCTTTCTCCTCAATTTCACCATATTGGTTTACTTCTCCCTTTATAGATACGAGCACATACACAAACGCATGTGCTTAAATGGGTTATTTTTCGCAAAACCTTTTGAGAGATGCAAACCTCAGGACGACCTGCCGCTGAATGATCCGGCTTGTCTTCTAAGACACTGCATCTCAGTGAGCCCCAGAGCCTGCTCAGCAAACACAGCCTTGTCCTGGGCTGCTTTCTGGCTGAGTCAGATCTGGGTCAGCACTTCATCTGGTGGTGGAACCTCTTTCGGCCCCTTGCATCTACGAGTTTGCTTTTTACTTTATGGCTGCTGTTCTCGAGGGTTCCGACCCGTTAGTTTACAGAATATGCCTTGATTTGGGCTGTCTACCTTTTGGTGGTGATTGGGTTCTAGTGAAAACGTTGTTGTCGGGCAGGATTCTCTTTGTAGGTGGGTCCTGGTCAGCTCCACTCATCTCATCAGGAAGCAAACTCTGTCCATTGGTCCCACTGTGGAGGTGTGAATGTCTATGGCTTGGTCAACGTGATGGCCAACAGATTTCTCAATTTACAGGCACCTTTACCGCATTGCAAATAAGTAATTGACTAAGATTGTGGGGATCTCTTGTACCCTGACTATCTTTCCTCTAATCTTGTAGCATCCAGTGAGGATTTCAGCCCTAAGCCCATTATCACTAAAGAGTTTGTAGATGGCAACAATTTTCTAGCTCTGTTTTTAAATATATTGATATTCCTTAGCAATGAAAAGTTTTTGCAATTTTTTCTAAAGATTTATTTATTTATGTCTGCAAGAGCTGGGGTGTAGGCCAGAGGTGGGGGCAGGGATGAGAGGATTCACCAGAGACAGAGCAGGGAGCACAACAGGTAGATCTACTGAAATGCTCTGCTGAGGGGAGTAGCGGGGAGACAAGGAGGTCTGCTGGGCCATGTGGGTAGCTCCCTGGCCTGGGATAGAACTCATGCCACAGTGGCCGCCAATAGCTTCATGGTGTTGAGGCGCTTCCCCTTGAGCCACCAGAGAGACTCCCATTCTAGCCATTTAGATAGACTTTTGTTTCCTCAGTCCCAGGCTATTATTTTATCAGGGACTGCCTTGGGAGGTGCTTCCTCCCTCTGTGTGACTGTCTCTTCTTTCCCTACCATTGCTGGCCAGGCTAACTCCTCTCTCCTTCAGTGATTTGTCATCCTGGATCAGTTTCAGCCTGACTTCCCTGAAAGGCCCTTGGGTTGGAGCCTCCCAGACCTACTCTGAGTCCTCTCCCTCAGCTGGGGTGCCCAGGGTTCAGGACGATGCTTGGCTGCTTGCTGCCTCATTCCCAGTGTCGTCCCCAGCCCCTGACATATCCAGGGCTCCATAAGCTGGATCATTCCTTAGATTTCCGGGCCCGAGTTCCCTAGTAAAGAGTCAACTACGTGGTCACGTGTGTCCTGCTTGCGGCTGGCAGTTTTCACCTTGGCACAGCACATGATAACGGATGCGTAATGTAACTTGTTTCTCCCTGAAAGGGCATCTTGGAAGATGCTTTTCTGTTTTCACTAAAATCATGTGCTGCTTCCCAACCAATTTTTCCCCCTCCTAGATCTCATTGTCTGCGATGCCCAGCCCCAAAATGTGGTTCTATCTGGAGGCATGAATCAGAATGTGACTCAAAATAGGAGAACCTGTAGCCTCTAAAGATATCCTGTGGAAAAAGAAAATAATAAAGTCATCGAGTGGGAGGAGAAACTTTACCAGAGCACTTTATAAACAGGGCTCATTTAGACACCCAGACCGGGGACCTCACCATCTTCAATGTCACGTCGTCAGACGAGGATGAGTATGAAGTGGAATACGGCGGTGCTAAGGGCAGCACCAAGTTTACTCTTAAAGTGATTTGAATAATGTGATTTGCTTAAAATGATGCTTTCCCAACTATTCCAAGAGACTGTTACAAAAAATGGGTCACGAGGCGAGAACTGGCCGTCCTATCGGTCAGGCTTGTGTCCTCTTTCTGGCCCGCGGGAGCCACTCTAGTACCTTGTCACCTCTGGGTGAGCAAAGGAAGTGACCAAGGGGGGAAGGAACTGCCCAGGGGGCAGAGCGAGTGCAGCAGTGTCACTTGTCTTGCTAGGAATGTTCTGGAAAGAGCTGGAGTAGCAGCAGGGAACTCAGAGCTGAGCTCCCTGGACAGGAGGGGCTGTGGAGTCCCTGCTGGCCCCTACTCCGCCATCAGGCTGCACTGCCACTAGATCGCCTGGGCTGGGCTTCACCCTTCCCGTCAGGCACGCGGCCATCACTTAATAGTATTGAGACAAAAGTCCTTTCTAGTTTCCTGGTTCCTCAGTCCTTGCTCCCCCATCCCGCAGTGGTCTTGTCCCTCCATCTACCTGGCCTTTCCCCGCGGACAGAAACTCGAACTTCACCAGTAATTCTGATTCCCCATTGTCTGAGGGTCAGGGGGCCCACTCCTCTGTGGGACACTGGCCTCTTCCACTGGGCCAATTCTGAAGTTCCTGCCTCACCTGGAGTCCTCACAACCACTTTCGTCCCCGCCAGTGGGGTGCTCCCTCCTGGGCTCAGGCTGGGGCACAGGCACAGCTTACCTGCCGGGTTCTCCATCGATTAGACGCACCTGACTCCATCTCCACCTGCTTGAGTCCGGCGCTCACCTGTTCTGTGCTCACCACCCATGGCCGCCGCAAAGCACGTCACCTCCGGGGTCCCCACACTTTAAATTCCAGGTCACCCACTTAATCTAATCAGGCCTAACATCCTCGCTCTCCCAGAGTCTTTATCTCCTCAGACCCTGAGCCCCTGGTCTCCACCTCCTTGGGCAGCTGCAGCTTTGCTGCCTGTGCGGGGCTAAAGACGTGCCCTGAGGACAGCCCCGCACACGCCTCCCCACGTGCAGTGAGACTGGGGGACTGTTCTCCCCACCCCTTCAGCCTTTCCCTTCTGACCTGCTCACTCCTCCCCTGGGCCCAACCCTCCCCGCCACTGTCCTCGCCTCCGCTGTGCCAGGGACGTGACGCAGGTCAGTCTGTCCAGCTCTGCTTGTGATTCCCCGGGAGCGGGGCTGCTCCCCCAGAACACATGCAGGGGGGGTTGAGGGCCTCACACGGCCCCCCTTCCTCAGCTACTCGCCACATTCAGTCTTCGTGCACAGAGCATCTTTGTGGCGTGTCTGCTCTTCTCCTTGAGCTCCTGCTCTCCCGTGGGCTGTTACCCCTCCACACGGGCACCCCACCCACCCCCGCCCCGCTGCAGTGCCAGTTCCCTGGTCTCCTGTCATGTCTTCAGTGATGGACACACCTCCCGTCTCTGTCCCTAGTCCCAGGTGTGGCCCTGCAAGTGATCCTGGTGGTCCCCAACGCCACGGTGCCCGAGAAGGCCGCCTTCCAGCTGGACTGCAGCATCGCATCTCGCTCGAGCCAGGACTCCCGCTTCGCTGTGGCCTGGTTTTCCCTGAGGACGAATGTCAGTGGGAAAAAGGGCAGCCCTGGCCTGGCAGGACAGGAGGAGCAGGAGGAGGAGCAGGAGGAGGAGCAGGAAGAGGAGCAGGGGGAGGACCCCACAGAGAGGACTGTGCTGCTGCGCGTGGGCCCTGATGGGGTCTTCGGCCCAGAGGGAGGGCCCTGGGTGGGCAGACTCCGCTTCCAGAGGCCCTCGCCGCTGCTCTTCCGGCTCACGGTGCTGCAGGCCAGCCCGCAGGACACGGGCCACTACGCCTGCCGCGTGGAGGAGTGGCTGCCCAGCCCTCAGGGAGATTGGTACCTGCTGGCAGAGGAGGAGTCGGCTCCCATCAGCATCCGCGTCCTGGACACCAGTGAGTTTCCCCAGTTGGCAGGGGAGGGTCGCGCCTGGTGACAGCTGTGTCTCAGGGACAGGGCAGGGCTGTTTGCAGGTTAATAAGCACTTTCCTCGCCTGTCCCGGGCACTGAGGACTTGACACATCGTTCATGTCACTGACCCTGATGGCCCAGGCCCACTCAGGAGTGTGAACGGCCGTGATAACACAGTCATCGTCATTCTGTGCAATAATCCTGATGCCACACCGAGTCTGTTGTAGTATTTCCTCTATGTTCACCAGCCTGTGGTAGAGGTCATCACACAAATATCTGGTCAGGGGTTACTGGTTACACTTTGGAATATTCAGTCTAATCTCTCTTTAGCCAATTAACACATGCTTCAGACTCATAAGGAGAGAAAATGAAGCCCCAACGCCTCCCTGTCACTCTTTCTGTTTTCCTGGGTCATTTTTATTTTGGAGGGTGACATGGATGTAGGTAGATTTTCATCATCACCTGGGAGGACCAGCCTAGAAGGGCAGACCCCTCACAGGGGTCTGAGAACAGTTGAGCTTGCCATTGATGTTGTTACAGAATGTTCCAGAACTCCTGCTGAGTTCTTCCAAGTCCAAGGGCCAACCTGGAGGTGGGGGGAGGGGGCCCTAGCTTCATTGCCCTTCACGTCCAGGGTGAACTCGTGGTGTTCTCTGCAGCCACAGACACCCCGTGGGCACCTGGGGACCCACAGTGATATTTTAGTTGATCGTGTTAATTAAAGAAGAATTATTTCTTGGAAAACTACTCTCAGGAGCTGTCAAGGAGGGAACATTTATATTGCCAAAGAAGGACTTCTGGAGCAGAACTGAGCGCAAAGGGAAAGTGTAAAATATAACTGTGCAGGAGAATGAGAGCAAACGGGGTCATTTTTTTTATGGATTTACTTATTTATACATCCATGAACTGGGGTATAGGCCAGAAGTAAGGGGAGGGTGAGGGGATTCACCAGAGGCAGCGGGGAACAGAACAGGCAGACTGACTGAAATACACTGCTGAGGGGAGCAGCAGGTGAGACAGGAGAGGTCTGCTGTGCCATGTGGGAATCTCCCTGGCCCACCAGGAATCGAACTTGTGCTTCAGAGGCTGCAGCCAGCTTCATAGTGCTGTGCTTAACCCCTTGCGCCACCAGGGAGGCCTTGGGGTCAGCTTCTTCTATACTCCTTGGAGTTGAGCTCATGAACCGCCCAGTGACACATGGCTTTCCAAGCTCCCACACGGGTTTGGGAAGTGAAGGGTAGCAGGGGACTGAAAGGCCGGGTTGGGAGACACCAAAGCTTCCCTTGGGCTGGGCCAGAAGTGCAGGTTCTCAGCCTCTTGTCTTGTCTCCCTCTGGCCCCTTCCAGGCTCCATCCTGCAGTCCAGCATCTGGTCCAACAAGCTCTTCTACTTTTTCTTCTTGTGCCCCTTACCCATCTTCGGCATCCTCATCACCATCGTGCTGGTGCGCTTCAAGAGGTCGAAACCCCATAAGATCTCCGAAGGGCAGAATGGGGTGCCCTTGATAGAGGTCCAACATCCTCTCTCAACTACTCCCCAACGTGCCTGGAGCCCCCGGTGCTCAGAATCCACCCAGGAGCCATAGACTAAGGGGCCTCCCTGGATGTCGACCTCGGAGGAGCCAAGAGCCTCTTTGCCGCCTCTGCTCCGTGACTGGCCAGCCGGCCTCGCCCGCGCTGCGGTGCCCAGAGATGTCAGACTGGACAGCGGGCGGGGGCGCCGTGCCACAGAACCAGACTGCCTTCTAACGTAGAAACTGTCAGGGAGGGACGATGTCTGACTGTTTTCTGATTGGAAAGATGCAGAGGGCTGCCTGGTATGGGGTGCAACTAAGATTTGGGTTTGAATGGGTTCACAGCTGTAGAAGAGCAGGTGCTGCAGGTAATTCAATATGTGAAGCAGTTGCAGGAAATGTGAAAGAAAAAAAGAAACCGGAGCCAGTATTTTAATAATTGTTTTTTTTTCCTCTGTATTTTCTTTGACCTGGGGGAGACCTTCCAAAGGTGAGCCTCTCCAAGCTTTCCATGAAAATCCCCAGGACCTGCTTGCTTTGCCCAAGTCTTTGGAACTGGGGTGTCCGCGGACAGGATATGGCGCCCTCCAGTGGCCTCGGGGCCTCATTGCACGTTGCCCGCAGGCGCTTCCGTGGTCTGGACCAAGAGGAAATCTGCAGCCACTCGCTTGACTTGGGCACATCTCTGAGGCTGCATGGATGAAACACCACACTGTGCGAGGCCCGTTCCAGGACCCGGAGAGGACCGCACCCTCTCTCCCCTGGGGGTTTCTGTAGCAGATTTTCCTATTCTTTTCAAACAATGGTTTCTCTGCGTTGATAGTTGAAGGAAAAAAAAGGTGGGGTCAGAAAGCTCCCCGTGCATGATGTAGAGAGCTGTTGGTTTGCTTTTATTTGCTTTTTTTTTTTTTTTAAGGAACACTCTTTGTAAGATGTTGCACTAAAATGTTTTATATACATTTCAGAGACGTGTAGTAAATTATGTTGAAAATATGGCTGTTTGCATTACCTGGCGTCCGCTGTCCTGTTACAGAGCAACCCCGATAAAAACAGGTTACGTGACTGTGGGTCCTCACCCGCACGCTTAAATGGACTTACTCATGCTAAACTGCAGACACACGCACAAGGTTAATCACAGGTTTATTTACCAGGGAAGGGGAAACGAATAACTCCGGGAGAAAAGGAGGGAGATAAGTTCGTAATTGCATCCTACCCATTCCGCTGACCTGAAATCCCAATGCCCCACCGAGCTGGCGAAAAACCACGTGCCATCAGGCCAACAGAGTGACCCCCCAGTTCCCCAGCCCTCCGGCCAGATGGCTGGTTCAATACTCAGAGAACATCGCTGCTTAACTCCACCCTCAGGTCCACGCAGCCCTCCGTTTGGTAATCATGGGATTTGTAGTTCCCAGTGTCTTGATGGCGTGGGGGTGGAGTCCACTGCAGCGAGACCACAGCATGCTCTGCTAAGTGGGTGGCCTTGCCCTGGCCCCGAAGGCTCAGCAAGCACTTGCAGGATGGAGGAAAGAGCAAGGCCTGGCACCTGTTCTGTGAACAGCCTCCCAGACCCTGGTCCCCACACAGCTCAAATCTGGGGTGTTTCAGAGTTCATCCCATCTGCAAGTCGAGAAGATTGACAATGATTAAAGTCCAGCAGTTTTGTGTGATCAGTCTGAGCCCATCTGTAATACTTTGAAATCCACGGGAGAATACACAAGAGGCACTAGATACAGAGTGAGAGGCTCAGGGAGTCATCCTTTTTCTTCTTATTATTTTTTTAAGATTTATTTATTTATTTAAACAAGCACTGGGTACAGTCAGAAGCGCGGGAGGGTGAGAGAATTCACCAGAGCCAGAGCTGAGAGCAGAACAGGCAGAGTGACGAAGCACACTGCTGAGGGGAGCAGCGGACAGCAGGAGAGGTCTGTGCGCCATGTGGACCCTCGCCCGATGGCCGGGATCGAACAGGAGCTGCAGAGGCTGTTGGCAGCTTCCCAACCCAGCACTCAACTGCTGCACCACCGGGGAGGCCCCTTTTTTTTTCTTCTTAAAACCTAAAACTTCCTGAGACTGTAAGATGTGCTGGCCTCTGCCGCCTGCTTATCAACTTCCGGCAGCTGCTGGCCTGGCCAAGAGTTGCGGTCCTTCTGTCTCTCCCTTGGGTCCCCAGCATGGTCTGCGTCAGTTTTATGCATTATTTTTGCCTGTTTTTCCTCAAACGCTCTCTGCCAGGAATCATTTTTAAAAGGGAACTAGAGTTTGATGAAATCAGCTTGTGCCTCTAGAGCCCCAGGTTAGATCTGCCCAGTGTTTACATGGACACATGAATGTCCCCTCCCACACTGGGCAAGAGTACAGTCCACTATGTGCTGGGCCCTGAGTCTTCTGGGCTTTGGCAAGACCCAGAACCAGAGGGATGTGCTAGGAAGAGCAGCAGCCTCGCACCAGAGGAGCAGCTGAAAAGCCGCCTCTCTTATCTAGTGAAATCTGCAAGGACAAGCAGATGACACCTGGTCTTTCAACACCAGTTGCAGAATGAAAAATACCGTGAGCCCTTTAGGTGGCAGGTGCTCAGAGCATGAACAGTCCAGGCCCTGGGCCACTGTGATGCTTGGAGTCTGCCAGGCCAGGCACATCGGGGCTCTTATAAATGTGTTTCTCTCGCTAAAGGAGCTGGCACTGCTGCTTGGTCAGATGTGCGTCCACCACGGTAGACTAATGAGTCTTTCCTCATCCAATGTCCGGAGATGATGACCTAGGGGGTACTTCCACCCCAGGAAAGTGGGCATTGCTCCCCTCAGCCCTGCTTTTAGGGGGCTCACCCTTGCTGCTAGTCCCAAATTTGGGTTCCCCCAGATGAAAGATGAGTGTGATGCCTTGAACTTGGCTTGGGTTGGACTCGGCCACTCCCTGTGCGTGTCCTCGAGCAGGCACATGCCCTGAGCCTCAGTTTCCTCCTCTGTAGACACAGGACAGTGGTCACATCCCGCTAGTCCAGGCCGCGCACTTAACGCAGGGCACGGAATGGGCTCCAGTTGATGTTCCATCACTTGTCAGACCCCAGCCTCCCTTCTCAGGTGGCCCGAGGTCCTGCCAGCCCCGGGCAGCGGAGGACCCCGATTTCCTCACATCTTGGGGTAAATAGTGCACTTGTCATGTGCCCCAATATCTACAGATGGTAGGGGGTGTCTTCAAGTCACCTGCTTCCTGATATAGGACTTTGGCTTCTGAAATTTCGCCCATGAGAGATGCCTTGTAAGATTTTAGGTTCATTGAAGAAATATTCGTGATTTCTGAAAGTACAGGCCACGTGACTGGGATGCTGGGGCCCAGGTGGGGGTGCTGGGAGGAGACCCACAGTCAATGGATTTCCACCTGCTCCACAGCTGCACCTGGTGGCATGTGGGGGGGGCGGGAGTCCTGGTCTGGGCAAGAGTCTCCACCTGCCTCAGCTGGGCTGGGACAGCTCTGGGCTTCTCTGAGGGAAAAGGGCCCCTTCCTGGGGTGGAGTTCTTTGCTCTGGGCCCCTGGGGCTGCAGGGGGGAAATGTGGGGGGCAAGCCAGTGGGGAACACTCACCAATAAGAGGGGCATTCCAGGGGCCAGTGGCTGCTCTGCAGAGAGAAATTCGGGGAGGCCACTGAGGGGGTGAACTCCTCAGCCTGAGGGAAAAGCCACAGCTAAAACAGAAGAGGAGCCAGAGAGAGTGAGGAGGAGACACAGAGGCTGGAATGCGGTTCTGGGCAAGCGGGGCGGCTGGGATCTGGATTAAGGAAAAGCGGGTGGGGTGCAACAGGCACCCCCACACCCCAGCGGTGTCTGAACAGTCCGGGTTCCCCTTGTTCTGACAGGGGAGGAGAGAGCCTGGGCGGGTCTGGCTGCCACAAGGCACAGATGGAAGCGCGGGGCCTCCCGTCCTGGAGCCGCCCTGTGCTCTGGGGGTTTTCAGTCGCCGCAGCTGCCAGGGGAGCAGGGCGTGGCTTTTGGGGACTGACACCCCCCGACCCCGACCCCCGCTCCCGCCGCCGCAGCTCTGACCCCAGCATAATCCAATCACTGAGGAAACCCGCTGGGGGGGGGGGCGGTGGAACAGCCCCGGGCGGGCGGGCAATGCGGTGCGCACCCCCAGAGCCTCCGGGGAGCAGCGGGGGCGGGGCGCCGCGGGAGGGAGGTTTGCAAGTGGCAGGTGGGGGGGGCAGCGAATGGAGACTGGGTTTCGCTTTGTGGGCGGGTTGAAAGTGCTCCCCATTGGTTCAACATCACTGTAATCAGGGAAATGCAAATCAAAACTACCATGAGATACCATCTGCCACCAGTGAGAATGGCACATATTTAAAAAACTAGCAACAACAAATGTTGGCGAGGGTGTGGAGAAAAAGGAACTCTCCTGCACTGTTGGTGGGAGTGCAAACTGGTCCAACCACTATGGAGAGCTGTGTGGAGATTTCTTGACCTACTAAACATAGAGCTTCCATAGGATCCAGCAATTCCACTCCTAGGCATTTACCCAAAGGACACAGAAACATCAGTTCCAAAGAGCACCTGCACCCCTATGTTTATAGCAGCACTGTTGACAATAGCTAAGCTTTGGAAACAGCCCAAATGCCCAAAAATAGATGACTGGATCAAGAAGATGTGGTCCATATACACCATGGAATATTACTCAGCATTCAAAAAAGATAAACACATGCCAGTTGCAGCAACATGGATGGCGCTGGAAGGGATCATGCTCAGCGAAATAAGCCAGAAAGAAAAAGACAAATACCGGATGGTCTCACTCATAGCAGGAATCTAGAAAACTTAAATAAGGGACCAGGAAAAAGAATAACTATAAGAAAGTAAAAATCAAAATCAACAAACAACTATGAACCAGAGACACGCTATGGGGGGGTGGGGGCAGGGAAAGGAGGGATTGGGGTCAAAATAAGGGGGTTGCAATTGTATGGGGAATATAAAAAAATTTATTTTAAAAAATTAAAAGTCCAATAAAAAATAAATAAAATCATTTATTTTAAATAGATAGATAGATAGATAAATAAATAAATAAATAAATAAATAAAACGTCCCAAAATCACGCCAGAGTCGCTCCTCGAGGCCATGTAAGAACGTGGAGCACCCACAGGCCCACCCCAGCCTGGGCCCGTCATGGCCGGCCTCAGCAGAGGCTGCTGTGAGGTGGGTGCTGAGAGGATGGGGTGAGGACTTCCCAAGCCAGCTGTCCTGGAGAAAGGTGTCACCTTGCCTCCTCCCTTGGAGCATGGGAGGAAACTTTGCCCTGTGGCATCTGCATCTGGGAAGAAGTGGGGGCTTCAGCACTCTCCACAGCGCTCATCTCTCTCTTGGGGGCCTCTGATCCCCACGGACAGATCCAGGCTCCAGCCCTGCGCAGCCTGCCCGGGAAGGTTGTGGCTTTTCTCTGAAATTCAGTTATTTCTCGGCCTTCCGAGGTACCCTGGCCTTAAATTTGATGGGACAGAACCCCGCTGGGCCGCCCTCAGGCTCCCCCATCCAAGCCCTGGGTGTGGATCCCTGCTGGGGTGCAGCCCTGCCCCCTACCAACTTCCCCCCTCTGCCAGTGCTGCCTTACTTGCAAGTGGGGGTGGCTCTGCACACCAGTCCCAGCGGGCCCAGCATGGGGTGGGAAGCCTACCCTGGCAGGGAGGAGGGCAGACAGAAGGGTTTGAGCAGGGGACCTGGTCAGTGCTTGGGGGTTCCAAAGTAGGCAGTGATGGCCCCTTCCCCTCCCTTTGGTCTTTTTTGTTTTTTTAAGATTGATTTATATATTTATACAAGCACTGGGTACAGTCAGAAGCTCGGGAGGGTGAGAGAATTCACCAGAGCCAGAGCGGGGAGCAGAGCAGGCAGAAGGACCGAAGTAAACTGCTGAGGGGAGCAGCGGGCAGCAGGAGAGGTCTGCGCGCCATGTGGGACCCTCGCCAGCAGCAGGCTGGGCAGGGATCAAACCAGCGCTGCAGAGGCTGTGGGCAGCTTCACAGCCCAGCGCTCAACCACTGCGCCACCAGGGGAGGCCCACTTTGCTTTTTTTTAAGGAACACTCTTTGTAAGATGTTGCACTAAAATGTTTTATGCACATTTCAGACACCTGTAGTAAATTATGTTGAAAATATGGCTGTTTGCATTACCTGGGTCCGCTGTCCTTCCTCCCCCAGCCTGAGTGGTGCCTTCGTACACATGACACAACACACTCCTTCCTGGACACCACAGCCAGCTGCTGAAGGGCGTCATAAAGAGTCAGGCCTGCGCTGATGAGCAGGTGCAGAGGGAAGCGCTTACCAGCTCTAACTTCCTTTTTTTCTGGGAGGTGGGTGTGGGCAAGGCAGGAAGGAGGGGGGAGAGAAGCTGGTGGAGAAGGGGCTCAGGATCATGTCAACGGCAACCTTCTTGGCCACCAAGGGCCTCTGCAGCAAGACCACAGCATGTTCTGCAAGGTGGGTGGCCTAGCCCTGGCCCTGAAGGCTCAGCAAGCACTTTCAGGATGGAGGAAAGAGCAAGACCTGGCGCCTGTTCCGTGCACAGCAGTCCATACCCTGGTCCCCGCACAGCTGAAATCTGGGGTGTTTCGGAGTTCATCCCATCTGCAAGTTGAGAAGAATGACAGGATGATTAAAGCACAGCAGTGATGCGTGATCGGTCAGGGCCCACCTGTTATTTTTTGAAATCCACAGGCCACTACACAAGAGGCTCTAGATACAGAGTGAGAGGCTCAGGGAAGTGCTTCCTTTTTCTTCTCTTTAAAACCTCAGCCTTGCCGGGACACAAGATGTGTGGCCTCTGTACCCACCCCACTTGCCGCCTGCTTATCAACTTCCGGCAGCTGCTGGCTTGGCCAAGAGTTGAGGTGGCACTGTCTCTCCCTTGGGTCCCCAGCATGGTCCGTGTCAGTTTTATGCATTATTTTTACCTGTTTTTCCTCAAATGCGCTCTCTGCCAGGAATCATTTTTAAAAGGCAACTAGGGAACTAGAGTTTGATGAAATAAACTTGAGCCTCTACATCCCAGTGCAGAGCTGCCCAGTGTTTACATAGACACATGAACGTCCCCTCCCACGCTGGGCAAGAGTAGAGGCAGTGCTTTGTCCACTACGTGTTGGGCCCCGAGTTTTCTGGACTTTGGCAAGACCCAGAACCAGAGGGATGTGCTAGGAAGAGCAGCAGCCTCGCGCCAGGAGAGCAGCTGAAAAAGCCGCCTCTCTACCTAGTCGTGAAATCTGCAAGGACAAGCAGATGAAACTTGGTCTTTCAACACCAGTTGCAGAATGAAAAATACCGTGAGCCCTTTAGGTGGCAGGTGCTCAGAGCATAAACAGTCCAAGCCTGCGCCACTGAGATGCTTGGAGTCTGCCAGGCCAGGCACATCAGGGCTCTTATAAATGTGTTTCTCTCGCTAAAGGAGCTGGCACTGCTGCTTGGTCAGATGTGCATCCACCAAGGAAGACTAATGAGTCTTTTCTCAGCCAATGTCCGGACACGATGACCTGGGGGTATTTCCACCCCAGGAAAGTGGGCATTGCTCCCCTCAGCCCTGCTTTTAGGGGGCTGACCCTTGCTGCTAGTCCCAAAGGTGTGTCCTCCCAGGTGAAAGGTAAGTGTGATGCCTTGGGCTCGACTTGAGTTGGCCTCTCAGCTCTGCCGCTCCCTGTGCGTGTCCTTGAGCAGGCACGTGCCCTGAGCCTCAGTTTCCTCCTCTGTAGACACAGGACAGTGGTCACATCCTGCTAATCCAGGCCGCGCACTTAACGCAGGGCACGGAATGGGCTCCAGTTTGATGTCCCATCACTTGTCAGACCCCAGCCTCCCTTCTCAGGTTGCCCGAGGTCCTGCCAGCCCCGGGCAGCGGAGGACCCCGATTTCCTCACATCTTGGGGTAAACACTGCACTTGTCATGTGCCCCCAATATCTACAGATGGTAGGGGGTGCCAGGGGGTGTCTAAAGTTCACCTGCTTCCAGGTACAGGACTTTGTCTTCTGAAATTTCGCCCATGAGAGATGCCTTGTAAATTATGTAAGATTTTAGGTTCATTGAAGAAATAGTTCGTGATTTCTGAAAGTACAGGCCACGTGACTGGGATGCTGGGGCCCAGGGGGGTTGCTGGGGAGGAGACCCACAGCAAATGGATTTCCACCTGCTCCACAGCTGCACCTGGTGGCATGTGGAGGGGCGGGGAGTCCTGGTCTGGGCAAGAGTCTCCACCTGCCTCAGCTGGGCTGGGACAGCTCTGGGCTTCTCTGAAGGAAAAGGGCCCCTTCCTGGGGTGGAGTCCTTGGGTCTGGGCCCCCTGGGGCTGCAGGGGGACAAGCCAGTGGGGAACACTGACCAATAAGATGGGGAGCTCCAGAGGGCAGTGGCTGCTCTGCAGAGAGAAATTCGGGGAGCCACTGAGGGGGTGAACTCCTCAGCCTGAGGGAAAAGCCACAGTTGAAACCGAAGAGGAGCCAGAGAGAGTGAGAAGGAGACACCGCGGCTGGAATCCAGTTCTGGGCACCAGGGGCGGCTGGGATTGGGATTAAGGAAAAGTGGGTGGGGTGCAACAGGCACCCCCACACCCCAGCGGTGTCTGAACAGTCGGGGCTCCTCTTGTTCTGTCAGGGGAGGAGAGAGCCTGGGCGGGTCTGGCTGCCACAAGGCCCAGGTGAAAGAGCGGGGCCGCCCTGTCTCTGGGGGTTTTCAGTCTCTGCAACCCCAGGGGAGAGGGCGCGGCTTTTGGGGACTGACACCCCCGCTCCCGCCTCCGCAGCTCCGACGCCAGCATAATCCAGTCACTGAGGAAATGTGCTGGTGTTGGGGAAGGGTAAGGCGGAACAGCCCCGGGGCGGCGATGGACTTGCTCACCCCCAGAGCTGCCCTGAGGGCCTCAGGCCGTGGGGTGGTGGGGTGCACATGCGCGGGAGAGTCGGGGTGGGGCGGCAGCGGATGGAGAAGGGGTTCCGCTCCGCGTGGCGGGTTGGAAGTGTGCCCTGGAGACTCACGGGGCGAGGGCAGCGCAGTGGGTCTGGCCGCAGTCGCCGCAATACGATTTCGGTCCCCGTCCAGGGAGATACCCACGTGGGGCAGAGACCTCTCCTGACTGGCCCACTGCTCCCCTGAGTCTCTGATCTGGCCGGGGCCCTTTTCCTGTACATGTAATTTAGTAAATTTTTAAAAATAAATAAATAAACAAACAAACAAATGAATAAATCGCGCAAGTATCGCGCCGGGCGTCATTTATGCCTGTGGGGCAGACACAGGCGACCCCGTCCTGGACCGCGTCATGGCGGCCTCGGGCGCGCGGGGGGGGGGGGGGGGGGGGGGCGGCTGCTTGTTCCTCCTGCTCAGTGAGTGACCCCTCGGGCAGAGGCCGCAGTGAGGTCGGTGCTGAGAGGGTGGGGGGAGGACTCCCGAGCCACTTTTCCCAGAGAAAGGAGTCACCTCACCCCTCCTTTGGCGTGGGAGGAAACTTCCCCGCGGGGCGTCTGCATCTGGCTGGGAAGAAGTGGGGGCCTCCAGCGCTCTCCGCGGGGCTCATCTCTCTCTCGGGGGCCTCTGAGCCCCACTGGCAGATCCAGAAATTCAGTTACTTCTCGGCCTTCCGAGGTGCCCTGGCCTTAGACTTGAGGGGACAGAACCGCGCTGGGCCGCCCTCAGGCTCCCCCACTTGCGCTTTGGGTGTGGATCCCTGCTGGGGTGCCGCCCTGACCTCCGCCCCCCCAACTCCCTTCCTCTGCGAGTGCTGGGCTTGAATGCAAGTGGGGGTGGCCTCTGTACCCCAGCAGGGGAGCTTGGGGTGGGAAGTAGACCCTGGCAGGGGGGAGGGCAGAGAGAAGGGCTTGAGCAGGTGACCTAGTCAGCACTTCAGGGTTCCTACCTAGGGAGTGATGGCGCCTCCCCCCTCCCTTTGGTCTTAAAGGAATGAACTAAAGGAATGGTCTTAAAGGTGAGTGTCTAGAACTGCCTGGTTCCCTTTCTAGCTTCAGGAAATCAGCAGGGCAGCCCCAGGACATGGGTATCTTTGCCTTGGTTCTGACCTCCTCACCCTCCCCAACACCTCCAGTCTGGGGGCAAGTCACAGTCAACCCCTGGGGGGTAGTGCTGGCCCCCTAACTCATTCTTCCTTGCCTGGGGGAGCTGTTCCTCTGTGAGCCCTTTGTACAATCTCAGATCAACCTTCCACTCCAGTCTTCAGCCTTTCCTGAGTGACTCCTCTGCACATTCTCCCAGGTGCACGCCCTGGGGACAGTTGGAGGAAGACTCAAAGGTACTGCAGTGTCAGGTAGAGAAGTACAGGAAGAGGGATTCAAAGAAGCACTAGGGCCTCCCTGGGGTTATGAAGCTCACCAGCCACTGTAGCATAGGTTTGATCCCTGGTCAGGGGGCTGACCCACAGGGCACAGCAGACCTCTCCTGCCCAGCCTGCTGCTCCCCTCAGCAATGTGTTTCAGGACATCTGCCTGTTCTACTCTCCACTGTCTCTGGTGAATCCTCTCACTCACCTCATCTCTGGCCTGCACTCCAGTTATTGTATGCATAAATAAATAAATTTAAAAAAAAAGAAGAAGAAGCTCCAAAACTTCCTGGGCCAGTCTTTTATGAAAATAGGCATCCTCTGTGAAGCAAAGCCTTCCAGGGAGGGAGGGTGGTGGAACCTGGCTTCCTAGGAGGGAGGTGCTGGAGCTGCAGTGATGTAGGAAGAGATCCCAGGAGGAGGCAACCGGGTTAGGAAGCCAGGGAGCAAGAGTTTACAGATGAACTTGGGCAATAAATGGTCCCTCCTCCATGTCCCCCAGGGACAGTGGACACACTCCAGGTGTGCCGAGGGCCGTTTCTGAGAGCTCCCTTTCTGGGAGAGAAAGGATAATAGTGTCCGTAAGAATTCATACAATTATTGTGAACATCATTTGCTCAACAAACACTGAGTGTCAGCTGTGTGGGGGGCACTGTACAAGGCCTGAGCACACAGCAGGGGACAACCACTCCCTGCTCAGGGGCTGGGGGAGGGGGAGACAGTGAAAAAGAGCAAATAGAGGAATGTGGGGTGATGGCACAGCCCACAGTTACTAATACAGAGATTAGGAAAGCAGAGAGGAGGGGGAGCCGTTCATATTTCTTTTTAAATTTTCAAAACTTTGGAACACACAAAAGCTTTAGAACAGTAAAAATAGTACAATGGACACTACACACCTTTCTCATCAATATCGCCACATTGGTTGACTTCTCTGTAGATACGAGCCCGCACTCAGACGCATGTGCTTAAATAGTTTATTTTTTTTTTAATTTTATTTTTATATTCCCCATACAATTGCAACCCCCTTATTTTGGCCCCAATCCCTCCTTTCCCCGCCCCCCACCCCTCCATAGAGTCTCTGGTTCATAGTTATTTGTTGTTTGCTGCCTGGGCGGGGCTAAATTCAGCCCTGAGGGGAGCCCTGCACATGCCTCCCTGCCTGCAGCTAGACTAGGGAACTGTTTTTGCCCCTTCCCCTCAGGCGCCCCCCTTCAGAACAGCTGACTCCAACCCTGGGCCTGACCCTCCCCGCCCCTGTCCTTGCCTTGCCTCTGCTGTGCCAGGGATGTGACACGGGTCAGTCTGTCCAGCTCTGCTTGTGATTCCCCGGGAGCGGGGCTCCTCCCCCATAATACAAGCAGGGGTGACTGAGGGCCTCTCACAGCCCCCATTCCTCAGCTACCCCCCACTTTCAGTCTTCATGCACAGAGCATCTTTGTGGCGCGTCTGCTCTGATCCTTGAGCTGCTTCTCTCCTGTGGGCTGTTACCCCTCCACACGGGCCACCCCCCCCCCCCCCCCCCGCTGTGGCGCCCGTTCCCTGGGTGCTCCTGTCATGTCTTCAGTGATGGACACGCCTCCCGTCTCTGTCCCTAGTCCCAGGTGTGGCCCTGCAAGTGATCCTGGTGGTCCCCAATGCCACGGTGCCCGAGAAGGCCGCCTTCCAGCTGGACTGCAGCATCGCGTCTCATTCGAGCCAGGACTCCTGCTTCGCTGTGGCCTGGTTTTCCCTGAGGACGAAAGTTGGCGGAGAAAAGGGCAGCCCTGGCCTGGCAGGACAGGAGCAGCAGGAGGAGGAAGAGGAGCAAGAGGAGGAGCAGGAGGAGGAGCAGGGGAAGGACCCCACCGAGCGGACTGCTCTGCTGCTCGTGGGCCCTGACGGGGTCTTCGGCCCAGAGGGAGGCCCCTGGGAGGGCAGACTCCGCTTCCAGAGGCCCTCGCTGCTGCTCTTCCAGCTCACGGTGCTGCAGGCCAGCCGCAGGACACGGGCTACTACTCCTGCCGCATGGAGGAGCGGCTGCCCAGCCCTCAGGGAGGTTGGTACCTGCTGGCGAAGGAGGAGTCGGCCCCCATCAGCATCCGTGTCCTGGACACCAGTGAGTTTCCCCAGCTGGCAGGGGAGGGTCGCGCCTGGTGACAGCTGTGTCTCAGGGACAGGTCAGGGCGTGTTTGCAGGTTAATAAGCACTTTCCTCGCCTGTCCCGGGAATTTAGGACTTGACACACCGTTCATGTCACTGATCCTGATGGCCCAGGCCAACTCAGGAGTGTGAACGGCAGTGATAACACAGTCATCGTCAATCTGTGCAATAATCCTGATGCCACACCGAGTCTGTTGTAGTGTTTCCTCTGTGTTCACCAGCCTGTGGTAGAGGTCATCACGCAAATACATGGTCAGGGGTTACTGTGTTACACTTCAGAATATTCAGTCTAATCTCTCTTTAGCCAATTAGCAATTAGCATGAGGAGAGAAAATGAAGCCCAAATGCCTCACTATCACTCTTTCTGTTTTCCTGGGTCACTTGTATTTTGGAGGGTGACAAGGATCTAGTGCGTTTTCATGGTCACCTGGGAGGACCAGCCTAGTAGAGCAGTGATGTCACGGGTCTGGGAACAGTTGAGCTTGTCATTGGTGTTGCTACAGAATGTTCTAGAACTCTAAGTTTAGATTCTATAAACAACAAGGAGGAAATTCTTGCTAACCTTGAATTTTCTGTTCTAACGAGGCACTCTTGGTTGGCTTCTCTCAAAATGTGGACTCTCTGAGACTGAAAATGGTGTCAGTTATTAGCACAATTCGCCTATAAGGCAGAAGTAAAAATGTCACAGAAATTTCTACTTGTTTTCAGTCAAAATATTTTACCAGATAATTTTGATTTGAAATTTTGAATTTCATTTGCTATTTCTTTCCTTTCATCACCTCATTTACATTGCTTCAGATTGACTCCTATGATGCTGAGATTTTACAGGTCAAAGTAGTTGACTGTAAACAATTTCACATGCTTTAGAGATCTAATAGCAGTAAGTGTGTGTTGAATGTTCTTGAGCATACTGATAAGCAGCAGCTGTGCACTAGAAAGAAAGGCAGGAAAAGACCTGTATTATGCTGAGTCCTCCCAACACACTCCCAAATAAGCTCCAGTCCAAAAGCCCAGGGAGCGTGTGGAGACCGCGTATTCTCTGCCCACTGTGGCGACCCCTGTGTATGGTGTTTCAAGGAACAGAGACTATCCAGCAGCCTCCAGAGACCAGGCTCCTGCTGAGTTCTTCCAAGTGCAAGGGCGGACCTGGACGAGGTGGGGGGGCCTGGCTTCATTGTCCTCCACATCCAGGGTGAGCAGGCTGTGTTCTCTGTAGCCACAGACACCCCGCGGGCAATTGTGGGTCCACAGTGATATTTTAGTTGATCATGTTAATTAAAGAAACATTATTTCTGGGAAAACTACTCTCAGGAGCTGTCAGGGAGGGAACATTTATACTGCCAAAGAAGGACTTCTGGAGCAGAATTGAGTGCAAAGGGAAAGTGTAAACTACAACCGTGCGGGAGAATGAGAGCAAACTAGGGTCAGCTTCTTGCCTTCCTCATAGAGTTGAGCTCATGAACCATCAGTGTCACGTGGCTTTCCAAGCAGGGGCTCCAGTTCGCACATGGGCTTGGAAGCATTGCTTTATTTGCACTGAGCTGGAAGAGGTGCTGTTATGCAAAAAGGATGCCAAGGGTAGCAGGGGACAGAAAGGCAGGGTAGGGGGAGTCCACCATGTAGCTTCCCTTGGGCTGGACAAGGTCCTTGGGAACAAAGTGCAGGTTCTCAGTCTCTTGTCTTTTCTCCCTCTGGCCCCTTCCAGGCTCCACCCTGCAGTCCAACATCTGCTCCAACAAGGCGCTCTTCTACTTCGTCTTCTTCTACCCCTTCCCCATCTTCGGCATCCTCATCATCACAATCCTGCTGATGCTCTTCAAGAGCTGGAACTCCAAAGCCTACAGGTGGTGGCTGGTTGAGCAAAGTGCTGTGGAGCTGTCCGCAGCCTCTGCAAAGCCGGATTGATTCCCAGCCGGCCAGGGAGATTCCTGCATGGCAGAGCAGACCTCTCCTGTTTCACCTGCTGCTCCCCTAGGCAGTGTATTTCAGTCAGTCTGCCTGTACTGTTCCTGGCTCTGTCTCTGGTGAATCCTCTTACCCTCCCGTGCCTCTGGCCTGTACCCCAGTTCTTGTTTAAATGAAAATAAATATTTTTTTAAAAAAGAAAAAGAACCTGAACTCCGAAGGGAAGATGGGACGCCCCTGTTTTGGATCAAAGAGCCACACATCACCTACTCCCTGACGTGCCTGGAGCCAGTGTCACCCTCCATGGAGATGTTTATGCCCTGGAGTTGCCATGTTTTGTGGCGAAGAGTGCATCTCCCTTCCTCTGTGAACTTGCATCTTGAATCCCGGGAGATGCCAATTTGCAATAAGCCACCAGGGATTCTGGGACTTAATGGTTGGAGAGATGGCTGCAAAACCTTGTTCTGACACTGAACAGACTGGGAGAGGCTGTGGGATTCCCAAGGCCAAGTGGGAGCTGCTGGCCCTTATCCGGCTCTGCAGATAGCTGAGTACACAGCAGCTGCTCAGCCTGTTTCCAGCAGGTGGTGTAACCCTGCTTTTCCTCCCAGGTAGCCCAGGGTGCTCTTTAGAGACACCCTCATCCCACTACTGCCACCATGCTCATCCCTATTAATTAGGCTGTTGCATGGACACTTTTGAGGTGCAGAATCGATTTAGTGGTGAGGAGGGAAAGCATGCTTTGCCCCATTTGGCGGTGGAAATTGCCTACCCCTAACTTAGAAACTGAGTCAGTGAGGGACAGTGTCTGACTGTTTTCTTTCTTTTTTTTTTTTCCTAAGATTTTTTCCTTCCATTTATTTATTTATTTATACAAGCACTGGGTACAGTCAGAAGCGCGGGAGGGTGAGAGAATTCACCAGAGCCAGAGCGGGGAGCAGAGCAGGCAGAAGGACCGAAGTACACTGCTGAGGCGAGCAGCGGGCAGCAGGAGAGGTCTGCGCGCCATGTGGGACCCTCCTCGGTGGCCGGGGAGCAGCCGGGGATCGAACCGGCGTCGCAGAGGTTGCGGGCAGCTTCGCAACCCAGCGCTCAACCGCTGCGCCATCGGGGAGGCCCTGTCTGTTTTCTGATTGGAAAGATGCAGAGGGCTGCCTGGGACGGGATGCAACTAAGATTTGGGTTTGAATGGGTTCACAGCTGTAGAATTGCAGGTGCTGCAGGTAATTCAATATGTGAAGCAGTTGCAGGAAATTTGAAAGACAAGAAGAAACCGGAGCCAGTATTTTAATAATTGTTTTTTCCCTCTGTATTTTCTACTGACCTGGGGGAGACCTTCCAAAGGTGAGCCTCTCCAAGCTTTCCATGAAAATCCCCAGGACCTGCTTGCTCTCCCATGTCTTGGGAACTGTGGTGTCCGAGGACAGGATATGGCGCCCTCCAGTGGCCGCGGGTCCTCATTGCACGTTGCCCGACGGAGCTTCCGTGGTCTGGACCAAGAGGAAATCTGCAGCCACTGGCTTGACTTGCTGCCCATCTCTGAGGCTGCATTGATGAAAAACCACACTGTGCGAGGTCCGTTCCAGCACAGGGAGATGACCGCACCCTCTCTCCCCTGGGGGTTTCTGTATCAGATTTTCATATTTTCAAACAATGGTTTCTCTGCGTTGATGGTTGAAGGAAAAAGAAGGTGGGGTCAGAAAGTACCCGTGCATGATGTAGAGAGCTGTTGGTTTGCTTTTGTTTGCTTTTTTTTTTAAGGAACACTCTTTGTAAGATGTTGCACTAAAATGTTTTGTATACATTTCAGAGACCTGTAGTAAATTATGTTGAAAATATGGCTGTTTGCATTCCCTGGCGTCCACTGTCCTTCCTCCCTGTAAGGGCCGGACTGGCCACAGTGCAGGTTTTCTGATCCCATGCAGACCGGGTAAAGGAGGAGTCAGAGTCCTCAATGGTTTTTTTGCAGGTCTTTTATTGGGGTTCACCAGGCATATGGCAGGCAGGGGTGCTGGGGGGCCGGGAGGCTGGCAGGCCTCCCAGCCCCCAGCAAGTCCTCACTCTATCTGGGCTCTCTAGTGTTCGTTCTGCTGCTTCTCAGCTTCTCTTTCGGCTTCGGCTTTGGCTTCGGCTGCTGCTGCTGCTGCTGCTGCTGCTGCTGCTGCTGCTGCTGCTGCTGCTGGCGTCCCTGTGACGCCGCCCTTAAAAGCACAGTCTTAGCTCAGCTGAATCCCATCTACCTATGCCCACACCCTATTCCAGGTGCCCGCCATCAGGCATGCATTCAGGACAAGGATCCATCATCTATCCTGATGGCGAAAGGGCAGAAAAGCCTGACATTTTCTTTACCCTACAGTCCACCCCCTCAGGGTTTTCTGCCATACAGTCTATACATATATATACAATTTTCTAAGCAAACAAACAATGCAGCCATGGCCCACAAAAACAGATACATCAAATATAACAAAACACAATATAACAAAATACAACAGAACACAAATAAGTCCAGGCTGGGCACCAACCTAGTGCAAAAGACAATTATTGGTACCAGCAGATGAGCCACCAAATCTGCTGCCGAAGGCACTGCTCATACGAGGGAGGGGAATCACTCACGGCATCTACTGTATCACACCAGGAGCCGTCAGGCTTCCTGGCCTTCTCTGGCTGTAGTCTCGGCTACAAGGCACACACAGCATCCACCCCCAGGATGCGCTAGCTCTGGGATTGGCAATTTTATTCTGTTGGGGGTAATCGCCAACCCTCAGGGTTTCTGTCTGCAGTCGCTCCAACACTCGGCCTTCACGGCCACCAATGTGACTCGCAGACCCCTGCACTCAAGCCAACCCACTGCACAAGCACATGGGTCGGGATCCAAACTCTGCATTCGGCTTGGGCTCCACCCCAAGCCACGTTCCCCACCCGTCCCCCAAGGACAGGTTCCTCAGCTCCTCACCCTCACTCAAGAATGAGCAGGGCATCACCCACAGGTGATTTTACGAGACTCACAGTTCTTCAGCATACTCAGGCTGCTTAACAGCCACTCAGGGCTTCTCAACTTAGCATCGGTGCCAGCTTTTGCTTTCTTAGTTGGCTTTTCTCCTCCACCTGGCTGCTGGGCATGCACAGGCTGCTTTTGGCCTTCAAGGCCCACTGGCCACCCCCAGATTCTCAAAAAAAAACATAACCTGCCAAGGTCCTCCGCCTTCTGGCGGGATTGTCAGTCCAAGTTTATCAGTCCATGTCCATTGGCCTCTCCCTGCTTCAGCAACGGCCTGCTGCCTCAGGGATCATTGGCTGGTCCTTTCCGGTGTCGTTGCCTGGTCCTTTCCGGTGTCGTTGGCTGGTCCTCTTGGGCGTCTCCTCCATGCGAGGTCTCGTCCCACAGCTCCGGACCGAATCCACCTTCTGTGTCGCCATGGCGCCTCCAGCGTCATCACAAGCAAACACAGTCTGTTCTCCTTAGTCCCTCCAGGTCTTCGGAGGGCTCCAATACCCGTCTACATGGATCTTGCCGACTTATGCCAATTGTAAGGGCAGGACATGGGCACAGTGCAGGTTTTCTGATCCCATGCAGACCGGGTAAAGGAGGAGTCAGAGTCCTCAATGGTTTTTTTGCAGGTCTTTTATTGGGGTTCACCAGGCATATGGCAGGCAGGGGTGCTGGGGGGCCGGGAGGCTGGCAGGCCTCCCAGCCCCCAGCAAGTCCTCACTCTATCTGGGCTCTCTAGTGTTCGTTCTGCTGCTTCTCGGCTTCTCTTTCGGCTTCGGCTTTGGCTTCGGCTGCTGCTGCTGCTGCTGCTGCTGCTGCTGCTGCTGCTGCTGCTGCTGCTGCTGCTGCTGCTGCTGGCGTCCCTGTGACGCCGCCCTTAAAAGCACAGTTTTAGCTCAGCTGAATCCCATCTACCTATGCCCACACCCTATTCCAGGTGCCCGCCATCAGGCATGCATTCAGGACAAGGATCCATCATCTATCCTGATGGCGAAAGGGCAGAAAAGCCTGACATTTTCTTTACCCTACACTCCCCCAGCCTGAGTGGTGCCTTCGTACACATGACACAACACACTCCTTCCTCGACACCACAGCCAGCTGCTGAAGGGGTCATAAAGAGTCAGGCCTGCCTTGATGAGCAGGTGCAGAGGGAAGCGCTTACCAACTCTAACTTCCTTTTTTTCTGGGGGGTTGGGTGTGGGCTAGGCAGGAAGGAGGGGGGAGAGAAGCTGGTGGAGAAGGGGCGCAGGATCATGTCAACGGCAAACTTCTTGGCCACCAAGGGCCTCTGCAGCAAGACCACAGCATGTTCTGCTAAGTGGGTGACTTGCCCTGGCCCCGAAGGCTCAGCAAGCACTTGCAGGATGGAGGAAAGAGCAGGGCCTGGCGCCTGTTCCACGCACAGCAGCCCAGACCCTGGTCCCCGCACAGCTCAAATCTGGGGTGTTTTGGAGTTCATCCCATCTGCAAGTTGAGAAGAATGACAGGATGATTAAAGCACAGCAGTGATGGGTGATCGGTCAGGGCCCACCTGTTATTCTTTGATCCACAGGCCACTACACAAGAGGCTCTAGATACAGAGTGAGAGGCTCAGGGAAGTGCTTCCTTTTCCTTCTCTTTAAAACCTCAGCCTTCCTGGGATACAAGATGTGTGGCCTCTGCACCCCACCCCACTTGCCGCCTGCTTATCAACTTTCGGCTTGGCCAAAGAGTTGAGGTGGCACTGTCTCTCCCTTGGGTCCCCAGCATGGTCTATGTCAGTTTTATGTATTATTTTTACCTGCTTTTCCCAAACGCGCTCTCTGCCAGGAATCATTTTTAAAAGGGAACTAGGGAACTAGAGTTTGATGAAATAAGCTTGTGCCTCTACATCCCCAGGGCAGATCTGCCCAATGTTTACATAGACACATGAACGTCCCCTCCCACGCTGGGCAAGAGTACAGGCAGTGCCTTGTCCACTAGTTCTAGGCCCTGAGTCTTCTGGGCTTTCCAAGAACCAGAACCAGAGGGATGTGCTAGGAAGAGCAGCAGCCTCGCGCCAGGAGAGCAGCTGAAAAAGCCGCCTCTCTTATATAGCGGTGACATCTGCAAGGACAAGCAGATGACACCTGGTCTTTCAACACCAGTTGCAGAATGAAAAATACCGTGAGCCCTTTAGGTGGCAAGTGCTCAGAGCATGAACAGTCCGGGCCCTGCGCCACTGTGATGCTTGGAGTCTGCCAGGCCAGGCACATTGGGGCTCTTATAAATGTGTTTCTCTCGCTAAAGGAGCTGGCACTGCTGCTTGGTCAGATGTGCGTCCACCAAGGAAGACTAATGAGTCTTTCCTTATCCAATGTCCAGAGACGATGACCTTGGGGGTATTTCCACCCCAGGAAAGTGGGCTCTGCCCCCCTCAGCCCTGCTTTTAGGGGGATGACCCTTGCTGCTGGTCCCAAAGTTGTGTCCTCCCAGGTGAAAGGTAAGTGTGATGCCTTGAACTTGGCTTGAGTTGGCCTCTCAGCTCTGCCACTCCCTGTGCGTGTCCTCGGGCAGGCACGTGCCCTGAGCCTCAGTTTCCTCCTCTGTAGACACAGGACAGTGGTCACATCCGCTAATCCAGGCCGCGCACTTAACGCAGGGCACAGAATGGGCTCCAGTTTGATGTTCCATCACTTGTCAGACCCCAGCCTCCCTTCTCAGGTTGCCCGAGGTCCTGCCAGCCCCGGGCAGCGGAGGATCCCGATTTCCTGACATCTTGGGGTAAACACTGCACTTGTCATGTGCCCCCAATATCTACAGATGGTAGGGGGTGTCTTAAGGTCACCAGCTTCCTGGTATAGGACTTAGGCTTCTGAATTTTCGTCCATGAGTGATGCCTTGTAAGATATTATGGTTCATTGAAGAAATAGTTAATGTTTTCTGAAAGTACAGACTATGTGACAGGGATGCTGGGGCCCAGGTGGGGGTGCTGGGGAGGAGACCCACAGGAAATGGATTTCCACCTGCTCCACAGCTGCACCTGGTGGCATGTGGGGGGGCGGGGAGTCCTGGTCTGGGCAAGAGTCTCCACCTGCCTCAGCTGGGCTGGGACAGCTCTGGGCTTCTCTGAAGGAAAAGGGCCCCTTTCCTGGGGTGGAGTTCTTGGGTCTGGGCCCCCAGGGGCTGCAGGGGTGGTCAACCCAGTGCAGAACACTGACCAATAAGAGGGGCGTTCCAGAGGGCAGTGGCTGCTCTGCAGAGAGAAATTCAGGGAGGCCACTGAGGGGGTGAACTCCTCAGCCTGAGGGAAAAGCCACAGTTGAAACAGAAGAGGAGCCAGAGAGAGTGAGGAGGAGACATGGGGGCTGAAGTTGAGTTTTAGGAAAAGCGGGTGGGGTGCAACAGGCACCCCCACACCCCAGCGGCGTCTGAACAGTCCGGGTTCCCCGTGTTCTGGCATCAGAGGAGAGAGCCTGGGCCGGTCTGGCTGCCACAAGGCACAGATGGAAGCGCGGGGCCTCCAGTGCTCTGGGGGTTTTCAGTCTCCGCAGCTGCCTGGGGAGCGGGGCATAGCTTTTGGGGACTGACACCCCCTCCTCCCACCTCCCCCTGCTCCCCCCGCCGCAGCTCTGACCCCAGCATAATCCAATCACTGAGGAAACCTGCTGGGGGCGGCGGAACTGCCCGGGGCAGGCGCTGGGGTGCGCACCCCCAGAGGGGCCGGGAGCCGGGGGCGGGCGGGGCGCCGCGGGAGGGTGTGAGCAGGTGGAGAGTGGCCCTGGGCGGGGGCGGGGGCGGTTGAGAAACGGTGTCTGCTTTGCAAGGCAAATTTGAAGTCCGCCCTGGTGGCTCCAGAGGTTGGGGCACAGCACCGTGAAGCTGTCGGCGGCCGGTCAGGTCTGTGAATTCTCTTCCCCGCCCCCTCACCTTCACCAGGTGCTCCAGCTACTCTTTGCATCAGTAATTTCACATTCGAAACGCAAAACGAAACCGCCCAGAGTCCGCCCAGGAGGGTCTCCCGCCGGCGGACCCCAGCCTGGGCCCGTCATGGCCGGCCTCAGGTGCGCAGGGAGCGGCTGCTTGTTCCTCCTGCTCGGTGAGTGACCCCTCGGGCAGAGGCCGCTGTGAGGTCGGTGCTGACCAGGGGGAGCAGGTGGGGTGAGGACTCCCCGAGCCGCTGTCCCAGAGAAAGGTGTCACTGCACCCCATCCTTGAGGCGCGGGAGGAAACTTCGCCCTGGGGCGTCTGCATCTGGCTGGGGAGGAAGTGGGGGGCTCCAGCGCTCTCCGTGGGGCTCATCTCTCTCTGGACCTCTGAGCCCCGCGGGCAGATCCAGGCTCCCGCCCCTCTGCAGCCTGCCCGGGAAGGTTGTGGCTTTTCTCTGAAACTCAGTTACTTCTCGGCCTTCGGAGCTGCCCTGGCCTTAGACTTGAGGGGACAGAACAGCGCTGGGCTGCACCCACCAGCGCCCTGGCTGTGGATCCCTGCTGGGGTGCCCATCAGCTTCCCCCCACTGCCAGTGCTGGTCTTGCCTACAAGTGGGGGTGGCTTCTGCTCCCCAACGGGCCAGCTTGGGGTGGGAAGCTGACCCTGGCAGGGGGAGGGCAGAGAGAAGGGTTTGAGCAGGGGACCTAGTCAGGGCTTCCAGGTTCCTAAGTGGGCAGTGATGGCGCCTTCCCCTCCCTTTGGTCTTAAAGGAATGAACCAGTGAGTGTCTAGAACCGCCTGGTTCCCTTTCCAGCTTCAGGAAATCAGCAGGGCAGCCCCAGGACATGGGTATCTTTGCCTTGGTTCTGACCTCCTCACCCTCCCCAACACCTCCAGTCTGGGGGCAAGTCACAGTCAACCCCTGGAGGGTAGTGCTGGCTCCCTAACTCATTAATCCTTGCCTGGCAGGCTGTTCCTCTGGGAGCCCTTGGTACAATCTCTCAGATCCACCTTCCACTCCAGTCTTCAGCCTTTCCTGAGTGACTCCTCTGCACATTCTCCCAGGTGCACGCCCTGGGGAGAGTTGGAGGAAGACTCAAAGGTACTGCAGTGTCAGGTAGAGAAGTACAGGAAGAGGGATTCAAAGAAGCACCAGGGCCTCCCTGGTGGCTCAAGGGGTTATGAAGCTCACCAGCCACTGAGGCACAAGTTTGATCCCTGGCCAGGGCGCTGACCCACAGGGCACAGCAGAGCTCTCCTGCCCAGCCTGCTGCTCCCCTCAGCAGTGTGTTTCAGGACATCTGCCTGTTCTGCTTCCCACTGTCTCTGGTGAATCCTCTCACCCACCTCATCACTGGCCTGCACTCCAGCTCTTGTATGCATAAATAAATAAATCTTTAAAAAAAAAAAAAAGACACTCCAAAGCTACCTGGGCCTGTCTTTTATGAAAATAGGTATCCTCTGTGAAGCAAAGCCTTCCAGGGAGGGAGGGTGGTGGAACCTGGCTTCCTAGGAGGGAGGTGCTGGAGCTGCAGTGATGTGGGAAGAGATCCCAGGAGGAGGAAGCCAGGCAAGGAAGCCAGGGAGCAAGAGTTTACAGGTGAACTTGGGCAATGAATGGTCCCTCCTCCGTGTCCCCCAGGGACACTGGACACACACTCCAGGTGTGCCGAGGGCAGTTTCTGAGGGCTCCCTTTCTGGGAGAGAAAGGATAATAGTGTCCGTAAGAATTCATACAATTACTGTGAACATCAGTTGCTCAACAAATACTGAGCATCAGCTGTGTGGGGGGCACTGTACAAGGCCTGAGCACACAGCAGGGGACAACACTCCCTGCTCAGGGGCTGGGGGAGGGGGAGACAGTGAAAAAGAGCAAATAGAGGAATGTGGGGTGAGGGCACAGCACACAGTTACTAATACAGAGATTAGGAAAGCAGAGAGGAGGGGGAGCCGTTCATATTTCTTTTTAAATTTTCACAACTTTGGAACACTCAAAAACGTTAGAACAGTAAAAATAGTACAATGTTCACTACACACCTTTCTCGTCAGTTTCACCACATTGGTTGACTGCTCCTTTATAGATACAAGCCCATGCACACACACCCATGCACTTAAATATTTCTTGCAAAACCTTTTGAGAGATGCAAATCTCATGACGACCTGCCCCTGAATGATCAGGCTTGTCTTCTAAGACACTGCATCTCAGTGAGCCCCAGAGCCTGCTCAGCAAGCACAGCCTTGTCCTGGGCTGCTTTCTGGCTGAGTCAGATCTGGGTCAGCACTTCATCTGGTGGTGGAACCTCTTTCGGCCCCTTGCATCTACGAGTTTGCTTTTTACTTCATGGCTGCTGTTCTCGAGGGTTCCGACCCGTTGTTTTACAGAATATGCCTTGATTTGGACTGTCCATCTTTCGGTGGTGATTGGGTTCTGGTGAAAATATTTTCAGGCAGGATTCTTTTTGTAGGTGTGTCCTGGTCTGCTCCACTTATCTCATCAGGAAGCAAACTCTGTCCATTGGTCCCACTGTGGAGGTGTGAATGTCTATGGCTTGGTCAACGTGATGGCCAACAGATTTCTCACTTTACAGGCACCTTTTCTGCTTTGCAAATAAATGATTGACTAAGATTGTGGGGATCTCTTGTTCCCTGACAATCTTTCCTCTAATCTTTTAGCATTTGGTGAGGATTTCAACCCTAAGCCCATTATCACTAAAACTTTTGTAGATGGCAACAATTTTCTAGCTCTGTTTTTAAAAATATTGATATTCCTTAGCAATGAAAAGTTTTCCCAATTTTTTCTAAAGATTTATTTATTTGTGTCTGCAAGAGATGGGGTGTAGGCCAGAGATGGGGGCGGGAATGAGAGGTTTCACCAGAGACAGAGCAGGGAGCAGAACAGGTAGATCTGCTGAAATGCTCTGCTGAGGGGAGCAGCGGGGAGACAGGGAGGTCTGCTGGGCCATGTGGGTAGCTCCCTGGCCTGGGATAGAACTCATGCCACAGTGGCTGCCAATAGCTTCATAGTGTTGAGGCGCTTCCCCTTGAGCCACAGGGAGACTCCCATTCTAGCCATTTGGATAGACTTTTGTTTCCTCAGTCCCAGGCTGTTTATTTTATCAGGGGCTGCCTTGGGAGGTGCTTCCTCCCTCTGTGTGACTGTCTCCTCTCCCCCTACCAGGGCTGGCCAGGCTAACTCCTCTCTCCTTCAGTGATTTGTCATCCGGGATCAGTTTCAGCCTGACTTCCCTGAAAGGCTCTTGGGTTGGAGGCTCCCAGGCCTGCTCTGAGTACTGTCCCTCAGCTGGGGTGCCCGGGGCTCAGGACGGTGCCTGGCTTCTTGCTGCCTCATTCCCAGTGTCGTCCCCAGCCCCTGACATATCCAGGGCTCCATAAGCTGGATCATTCCTTAGATTTCCGGGCCCGAGTTCCCTAGTAAAGAGTCAACTACGTGGTCACGGGTGTCCTGCTTGCGGCTGGCAGTTTTCACTTTAGCACAGCACAAGGTAACGGATGCGTAATGTAACTTGTTTCTCCCTGAAAGGGCATCTTGGAAGATATTTTTCTGTTTTCACTAAAATCATGTGCTGCTTCCCAACCAATATTTCCCCCTCCTAGATCTCATTGTCTGTGATGCCCAGCCCAAAAATGTGGTTCTATCTGGAGGCATGAATCAGAATGTAACTTTCAAAATAGGAGAACCTGTAGCCTTTAAAGATATCCTGTGGAAAAAAAGGCAAGAATAAAGTCATTGAATGGGAGGAGAACCTTTACCCGGAGCCCAGATCTTTCCCACCCTTTATAAACAGGGCTCATTAAACACCAAGTCTGGGGGCCTCACCATCTTCAGTGTAATGTTGCAGACTACGATGAGTACAAAGTGGAATACGGCAGAACTAAGGGCAGCACCAAGTTTACTCTTAAAGTGATTTGAATAATGTGATTTGCTTAAAATGACACATTCCCAACTATCCCAAGAGACTGTTACAAAAAATGGGTCATGAGGCGAGAACTGGCCGTCACATGGGTCAGGCGTGTGTCCTCTTTCTGGCCTGCAGGAGTCGCCTTCTGGGTGAGCAAAGGAAGTGACCAAGGGGGGAGGAACTGCACCCGGGGCAGAGTGACTGCAGCAGTGTCACTTGTCTTGCTCGGAATGTTCTGGAAAGAGAGGGAGTAGCAGCAGGGAACTCAGAGCTGAGCTCCCTGGACAGGAGGTGCTGTGGGGTCCCTGCTGGGCCCTGTTCCGCAGTCAGGCTGCTCTGCCGCTAGATCGCCTGGCGCTGGGCTTCACACTTCCCGACAGGCACGCGGCCATCAGTTAATAGTATTGAGACAAAAGTCCTTTCCAGTATCCTGGTTCCTCAGTCCTTGCTCCCCCATGCCGCAGTGGTCTTGTCCCCCCATCTACCTGACCTCTCCCCATGGACAGAACCTCGAACTTCACCAGTAATTCTGATTCCCCTTTGTCTGAGGGTCAGGGGGCCCACTCCTCTGTGGGACACTGGCCTCTTCCACTGGGCCAACTCTGAAGTTCCTGCCTCACCTGGAATCCTCACAACCACTTGTGCCCCCCAGTGGGGTGCTCCCTCCTGGGCTCAGGCTGGTGCACAGGCACAGCTTACTTGCCTGGTTCTCCATTGCTTAGACGCACCTGACTCCATCTCCAGCTGGCTGAGTCCAGCGCTCCCCTGTTCTGTGCTCACCACCCGTGGCCGCCACAAAACACGTGACCCCCGGGGTCCCCACACTTTAAATTCCGGGTCACAGACTTAATCTAATCAGGCCTAGCGTCCTTGCTCTCCCAGAGTCTTTATCTCCTCAGACCCTGAGCCCCTGGTCTCCACCTCCTTCGGCAGCTGCAGCTTTGCTGCCTGGGTGGGGCTAAAGACAGCCCTGAGGATAGCCCCTCACAAGCCTCCCCTTGTGCAGGGAGACTGGGGGACTGTTTCCCCCCCACCCAACCTCCCCCTTCTGACCTGCTCACTCCTCCCCTGGGCCTGACCCTCCCTGCCCCTGTCCTTGCCTCCGCTGTGCCAGGGACGTGACGCGGGTCAGTCTGTCCAGCTCTGCTTGTGATTTCCCCGGGAGCGGGGCTCCTCCCCCAGAATACAAGCAGGGGGGGTTGAGGGCCTCTCACGGCCCCCCTTCCTCAGCTACCCCCCACATTCAGTCTTCGTGCACAGAGCATCTTCGTGGCGCGTCTGCTCTGCTCCTTGAGCTCCTGCTCTCTCGTGGGCTGTTTCCCCTCCACACGGGCACCCCCCGCTGTGGTGCCCATTCCCTGGGTGCTCCTGTCATGTCTTCAGTGATGGACACACCTCCCGTCTCTGTCCCTAGTCCCAGGTGTGGCCCTGCAAGTGATCCTGGTGGTCCCCAACGCCACGGTGCCCGAGAAGGCCGCCTTCCAGCTGGACTGCAGCATCGGGTCTCGCTCGAGCCAGGACTCCCGCTTCGCTGTGGCCTGGTTTTCCCTGAGGACGAAAGTCAGCGGAGAAAAGGGCAGCCCTGGCCTGGCAGGACAGGAGCAGCAGGAGGAGGAAGAGGAGCAAGAGGAGGAGCAGGAGGAGGACCCCACAGAGAGGACTGTGCTGCTGCGCGTGGGCCCTGATGGGGTCTTCGGCCCAGAGGGAGGCCCCTGGGAGGACAGACTCCGCTTCCAGAGGCCCTCGCTGCTGCTCTTCCGGCTCACGGTGCTGCAGGCCAGCCCGCAGGACACGGGAAACTACTCCTGCCGCGTGGAGGAGCGGCTGCCCAGCCCGCAGGGAGATTGGTACCTGCTGGCGAAGGAGGAGTCGGCCTCCATCAGCATCCGCGTCCTGGACACCTGTGAGTTTCCCCAGTTGGCAGGGGAGGGTCGCGCCTGGTGACAGCTGTGTCTCAGGGACAGGTCAGGGCACGTTTGCAGGTTAATAAGCACTTTCCTCACCTGTCCCGGGCACGAGGACTTGACACACCGTTCATGTCACTGACCCTGATGGCCCAGGCCAACTCAGGCGTGTGAGCGGCAGTGATAACAGTCATCGTCAATCTGTGCAATAATCCTGATGCCACACCGAGTCTGTTGTAGTGTTTCCTCTGTTGTTCACCAGCCTATGGTAGAGTTCATCACACAAATACCTGGTCAGGGGTTACTGTGTTATACTTTGGAATATTCAGTCTAATCTCTCTTTAGCCAATTAACACGTGCTTCAGACTCATAAGGAGAGAAAATGAAGCCCCAACGCCTCCCTGTCACTCTTTCTGTTTTCCTGGGTCATTTTTATTTTAGAGAGTGACATGGATGTAGGTGGATTTTCATGGTCACCTGGGAAGGACCAACCTAGAAGGGCAGACCCCTCACAGGGGTCTGAGAACAGTTGAGCTTGCCATCGCGTTGTTACAGAATGTTCCAGAACTCTGAGTTTGGAGTGTAAAGAAGGATTCTATAAACAACAAGGAGGAAATTCTTGCTGACATTGAATTATCTGTTCTAACCAGGCACTCTTGATTGATTCTGTCAAAATGTGGACTTTCTCAGACTGAAAATAGTGTCAGTTATTAGCACAATTAGCCTATAATGTAGAAGTAAAAATGTCACTACAAATTTCTATTTGTTTTCACTCAAAATATTTTACCAGGTAAATTTGATTTGAAATTTTGCATTTCATTTGCTTTTTCTTTTCTTTGATCACCTCCTTTACATTGCTTCAGATTGACGCCTATGACGCTGAGATTTTACAGGTCAAAGTAGTTGACTGTCAACAGTTTCACATGCTTTAGAGATCTAATAGGTGTAAGTGTGTGTTGAATGTTCTTGAGCATACTGATAAGCAGCAGCTGTGCACTAGAAAGGAAAGCAGGGAAAGACCTGTATTGTGCTCAGAGCCCCCAACACACAAACCCAGAGAGCATGTGGAGGCCACATATTCTCTGCCCACTGAGGCGACCCCTGTGTATGGCATTTCAAGGAACAGAGACTATCCAGCAGCCTCAGAGACCAGGCTCCTGCTGAGTTCTTTCAAGTGCAAGGGCCGACATGGACGAGATTGTGGGGGCCTGGCTTCATTGCCCTCCACGTCCAGGGTGAGAACATCATGTTCTCTGCAGCCACAGACACTCTGTGGGCATCTGTGGGCCCACGGTGATATTTTAGTTGATCGTGTTAATTAAAGAAGCATTATTTCTGGAAAACTACTCTCAGGAGCTGTCAGGGAGGGAACATTTATATTGCCAAAGAAGAACTTCTGGAGCAGAACTGAGTGCGAGGGAAAGTGCAAAATACAACCGTGCTGGACAGTGAGAGCAAACTGGGGTCATTTTTTTAAGATTTATTTATTTATGCATGCACGAACTGGGGTACAGGCCAGAGCTGCGGAGGGTAAGAGGATTCACTAGAGACAGAGTGGGGAACAGAACAGGCAGACTGATTGAAATGCACTGCTGAGGGGAGCAGCGGGCGAGACAGGAGAGATCTGCTGTGCCATGTGGGAATGTCCCTGGCAATCCAGGAATCGAACTTGTGCTTCAGAGGCTGCGGCCAGCTTCATAGTGCTGTGCTGAACCCCTTGCATCACCAGGGAGGCCTTGGGGTCATCTTCTTCTGTCCTCGTTGGAGATGAGCTCATGAACCGGTTGCCCAGTGACGCGTGGCTTCCCAAGCTTTCCAAGCTCCCACACGGGTTTGGGAAGTCAAGGGTAGCAGGGGACAGAATGGCAGGGTTGGGGGAGTCCGTCAATGCTTCCCTTGGGCTGGGCGAGGTCTCCGGAAGAGAAGTGCAGGTTCTCAGCCTCTTGTCTCCCTCAGGCCCCTTCCAGGCTCCACCCTGCAGTCCAGCATTGGCTCCAAAGACGCGCTCTTCTACTTTGTCTTTTTCTTCCCAATCTTCGGCGTCCTCATCATCACCATCCTGCTGGTGCGCTTCAAGAGGTGGAAATCCCCTGAGATCTCCGAAGGGCAGAATGGGGTGCCCTTGATAGAGTTCCAAGATCCACACTCAACTACTCCCCGACATGCCTGGAGCCCCGGGTGCTCAGCATCCACCCAGGAGCCAGAGACTAAGGGACCTCCGTGGATGTCGACCTCGGAGGAGCCAAGAGCCTCCTTTGCCGCCTCTGCTCCGTGACTGGCCGGCGGCCGCGCCCGCGCTGCGGTGCCCAGAGCATGTAGACTGGACAGCGGGCGGAGGCGGCGCGGCCACAGAGCCAGGCTGCCTCGGGGCAGTTGTTGGCGGGGGGCTGCTTCCAGGGAGATGGTGTCATCTGCAGAGTTGGGGTTTTGGCTTTGGTCTTGGTACTGTCGTGAGTAGCTCCAGGTGCCACATCTGCTCGCTGGTTTCTCTGGCGTCCTCACAGGAGGCTGCGGGTTCTTATTCTTTGTAATGGACTTTCTACATCCCTTTGGTTGACCCTTTTTGGATTCTGCCATGTTGTGGAAGATCTTCTCTCACACCTGCTGGCAAGAGGAAGGATGAACTGTGTAACGCAAAGGATCTCTTCCCAGACTTTTGTTTCTACACTTGAAGATGCCACCCGGGGATCAAAATACATGCAATCGTTTTTTACTTTCTTAGCAAGACTTGGAAACTATGTGTCGCGTGGGCCCGATTTGTATCTTCTCTCCTCCCTTAGCTGGAGCTGTAGGAACCACTTCTTAGTCAACGTGAAGAACTGCGTTTTGCTTCAAGAGCTGTGAGAGAGAGAAATCCTGCCTGCTCTCCCCCAGGAGAAGATGGAGACAGCCAGCCGATCTGTCAGGGGGCCCCAAAAAGGTGTCATCTCAACTTTGCCAAAAAAGAGAAAACTTTCTTGGAGGAAAAGTCCAAAACGACCCACAACTCACACTCCCCAAGTGGAGGCAGGCGAAGGCCACTTTTAGCAGCCACGACTTTCAGAAGCACCAAAGCCGGTGACGGGATGAGGGAAGTTGGTGGCTGCCTTGTTCTCTGCTGCCAGCGCGGCCTCCGCGGCTCTGAGCCCACTGGCTTCTACTTTAAGGTGCTTTGGCCAACTCTGAAGGTTAAGGGGCCACTGGGCTGTAAGGGGGACCCTCCTGAGCGGACCACAGGGGCCCCCACAGCCACCCCCCAGGCAGACGGTCCTGGCTGCCCTAAGGAGGACCCCAGACTCGCCGACAGCTGCGGTGGGGTCTGCAGAGCCTGGTGGTGCAGGGTGGGGAGGAATAATGGCACCTCCCGGGAGGTATGAGAAGGGGGTTGCTCTTCTTCCTTCCAAGCTTATCCCCATAAAGATGCTGACATCTGTTTTCATCTCCCCCCTACCCCCCAATCTCACTGCCACGGAACATCAGCCCGGACATCCCAGGCGACCTCTAGTCCGTCCGGCTTCCCTCCTCTCGGGAAGGTGAGCACCTGTGTTGTCTGCATCTCACACCCTTCCCTTTCTCACTGCTCAGGGCTTGAGGTGATTGTTCATTGTTAGGATTTTTTTTTTTTTAATTCCATTTGCAGCTCATCAAGCATCAGTGTCACCCTCTTGTTTTACACTAGATGGTGCTCCCTTGAGCATCGTCGAATGTCCTCCACAGAGATATGTTTTTGTCCTGGAGTTCCGATGTTTTATGGCGAAGATTGCCGTCTCCCTTCCTCTTGAACTTGCGTCTTGAATCCCCAGGATGATGCCAACTTGGAAAGAGACACCAGGGATGCTGAAACTTAATGGATGGAGAGATGGCTGCAAAACCTCGTTCTGAGACTGAACAGACTGGGGGAGGCTGTGGGATTGCCCGGGCCGAGTGGGTGCTGCTGGACCTTATCTGGGTCTGCAGGTGGAGGGTGCACAGCAGCTACTGAGCCCGTTTCTGGCAGGTGGTGTAACCCTGCTGCTTTTCCTCCCGGGTAGCCCAGGGTGCTTTTTAGAGACACCCTCATCCCACAGCTGCCCCCATGCTCATCGCTATTTACTCTGCTGCATCGACACTTCTGAGGTGCAGAATCCACTCAGTGGTGAGAAGGAAGGCATGCTCGCCCCATTTGGTGGTGGAAATTGCCTACCCCTAACTTAGAAACTGAGTCAGGGAGGGTGATGTCTGACTGTTTTCTGATTGGAAAGATGAGGAGGGCTGCCTGGGACGGGTGTGCAACTAAGATTTGGGTTTGAATGGGTTCACAGCTGTAGAACAGCAGGTGCAGCAGGTAATTCAATATGTGAAGCAGTTGTAGGAAATTTGAGACAAGAAGAAACCGGAGCCAGTATTTTAATAAGTTTTTTTCCCTCTGTATTGTCTATTGACCTGGGGGTGACCTTCCAAAGGTGAGCCTCTCCAAGCTTTCCATGAAAATCCCCAGGACCTGCTTGCTTTGCCCATGTCTTGGGAACTGTGGTGTCCGAGGACAGGATATGGCGCCCTCCAGTGGCCGCGGGGCCTCATTGCACGTTGCCCGCGGGAGCTTCCGTGGTCTGGACCAAGAGGAAATCTGCAGCCACTGGCTTGACTTGGGCACATCTCAGAGGCTGCATGGATGAAAAGCCACAGTGTGCGAGGCCCGTTCCAGGACACGAGAGGACCGCACCCTCTCTCCCCTGGGGGTTTCTGCAGCAGATTTTCATATTTTCAAACAATGGTTTCTCTGCGTTGATGGTTGAAGGAAAAAAAGGTGGGGTCAGAAAGCTCCCCGTGCATGATGTAGAGAGCTGTTGGTTTGTCTTTGTTTGCTCTTTTTTTTTAAGGAACACTCTTTGTAAGATGTTGCATTAAAATGATTTATATGCATTTCAGAGACCTGTAGGAAATTATGTTGAAAATATGGCTGTTTGCATTCCCTGGCGTCCGCTGTCCTGTTACAGAGCAACCCCGATAAAAACAGGTTCCGTGACTGTGGGTCCTCACCCGCACGCTTAAAGGGACTTATTCATGCTAAACTGCAGACACACGCACAAGGTTAATCACAGGTTTATTTACCAGGGAAGGGGAAATGAATAACTCAGGGAGAAAAGGAGGGAGATAAGCTCGTAATTGCATCCTACCCATTCCGCTGTCCTGAATTCCCAATGACCCACCGAGCTGGCGATAAACCACGTGCCATTAGGCCAACAGAGTGACCCCCCAGCTCCCCTGCCCCCCGTCTAGATGGCTGGTTAAATACTCAGAGAACATCGCTGCTTAACTCCACCCTCAGGTCCACGCAGCCCTCCGTTTGGTGATCATGGGATTTGTAGTTCCCAGAGTCTTGATGGCGTGGGGGTGGAGTCCACTGCAGCGAGACCACAGCATTTTCTGCTAAGTGGGTGGCCTTGCCCTGGCCCCGAAGGCTCAGCAAGCACTTGCAGGATGGAGGAAAGAGCAAGGCCTGGCACCTGTGCCCAGCATCCCAGACCCTGGTCCCCACACAGCTCAAATCTGGGGTGCTTTGGGTTCATCCCATCTGCAAAGTTGAGAAGATTGGGAATGATTAAAGCCCAGCAGTTTTGTGTGATCAGTCTGAGCCCATCTGTAATTCTTTGACATCCACGGGAGAATACACAAGAGGCACTAGATACAGAGTGAGAGGCACAGGGAAGTCATCCTTTTTCTTCTTCTTTTTTTTTTTAAGATTTATTTATTTATTTAAACAAGCACTGGGTACAGTCAGAAGCGTGGGAGGGTGAGAGAACTTACCAGAGCCAGAGCTGAGAGCAGAACAGGCAGAGTGACGAAGCACACTGCTGAGGGGAGCAGCGGACGGCAGGAGAGGTCTGCGTGCCATGTGGGACACTCGCCCCAGGGCCAGGATCGAACAGGCACTGCAGGGTGCTATGGGCAGCTTTGCAACCCAGCACTCAACTTCTGCGCCACCGGGGAGGCCCCTTTTTTTTCTTTTTAAAACCTCCAACTTCTTGAGACTGCAAGATGTGCTGGCCTCTGCCACCTGCTTATCAACTTCTGGCAGCTGCTGGCTTGGCCAAGAGTTGAGGTGGCTCAGTCTCTCCCTTGGGTACCCAGCATGGTCTGTGTCAGTTTTATGTATTATTTTTACCTGTTTTTCCTGAAATGTGCTCTCTGCCAGGAATCATTTTTAAAAGGGAACTAGGGAACTAGAGTTTGATGAAATAAGCTTGTGCCTCTACATTCCCAGTGCAGATCTGCCCGGTGTTTACACAGACGCGTGAGCGTCCCCTCCCACGCTGGGCAAGAGTAGAGGCGGTGCTTTGTCCACTACGTGCTGGGCCCTGAGTCTTCTGGACTTTGGCAAGACCCAGAACCAGAGGGCTGTGCTAGGAAGACCAGCAGCCTCGCGCCAGAGGAGCAGCTGAAAAAGCCACCTCTCTTATCTAGCGGTAACATCTGCAAGGACAAGCAGATGAAACCTGGTCTTTCAACGCCAGTTGCAGAATGAAAAATACCGTGAGCCCTTTAGGTGGCAAGTGCTCAGAGCATGAACAGTCCAGGCCCTGCGCCACTGTGATGCGTGGAGTCTGCCAGGCCAGGCACATCGGGGCTCTTATAAATGTGTTTCTCTCGCTAAAGGAGTTGGCACTGCTGCTTGGTCAGAGGCGCGTCCACCAAGGAAGACTAATGAGTCTTTCCTCATTCAATGTCCAGAGACGATGACCTTGGGGGTACTTCCACCCCAGGAAAGTGGGCATTGCTCCCCTCAGCCCTGCTTTTAGGGGGCTGACCCTTGCTGCTAGTCCCAAAGTTGTGTTCTCCCAGGTGAATGATGAGTGTGATGCCTTGAACTTGGCTTGGGTTGGACTCGGCCACTCCCTGTGCGTGTCCTCGGGCAGGCACGTGCCCTGAGCCTCAGTTTCCTCCTCTGTAGACACAGGACAGTGGTCACATCCCGCTAATCCAGGCCGCGCACTTAACGCAGGGCACGGAATGGGCTCCACTTTGATGTTCCATCACTTGTCAGACCCCAGCCTCCCTTCTCAGGTTGCCCGAGGTCCTGCCAGCCCCGGGCAGTGGAGGACCCCAATTTCCTCACATCTTGAGGTAACCACTGCACTTGTCGTGTGCCCCCAATATCTACAGATGGTAGGGGGTGTCTTAAGATCACCTGCTTCCTGATATAGGACTTTGGCTTCTGAAATCTCACCCATGAGAGATGCCTTGTAAGATTTTAGGTTCATTGAAGAAATATTCGTGATTTCTGAAAGTACAGGCCACGTGACTCGGATGGCTAGGGCCCAGGTGGGGTGCTGGGGAGGAGAGACCCAGTCAATGGCATTTCCACCTGCTCCACAGCTGCACCTGGTGGCATGTGGGAGGGGCGGGGAGTCCTGGTCTGGGCAAGAGTCTCCACCTGCCTCAGCTGGGCTGGGCCAGCTCTGGGCTTCTCTGAAGGAAAAGGGCCCCTTCCTGGGGTGGAGTCCTTGGGTCTGGGTCCCCTGGGGCTGCAGGGGGACAAGCCAGTGGAGAACACTTACCAATAAGATGGGGCGTTCCAGAGGGCCGTGGCTGCTCTGCAGAGAGAAATTCGGGGAGCCACTGAGGGGGTGAACTCCTCAGCCTGAGGGAAAAGCCACAGTTGAAACCGAAGAGGAGCCAGAGAGACAGAGGAGGAGACACAGAGGCTGGAATCCAGTTCTGGGCACGAGGGGCGGCTGGGATCCGGATTAAGGAAAAGCGGGTGGGGTGCAACAGGCACCCCCACACCCCAGTGGTTGTCTCAACAGTGTGGTTTCCTGTTGTTCTGACAGGGGAGGAGAGAGCCTGGGCGTGCCTGGCTGCTACAAGGCACAGAGGAGAGCGAGGGGCCTCCCATCCTGGAGCCGCCCAGTGCTTGGAGGTTTGAAGTCAGGGCAGCTGCCAGGGGAGCGGGGAGAGACTTTTGGGGACTGACACCTCCAATTTCCGCCTCCCCTCGCTCCCGCCACCGCAGCTCTGACCCCAGCATAATCCAAACACTAAGGAAACCTGCTGCGGGGGCCATAGAATAGCCCTGGGCGGGCGGTGGGCGTGCGCACCCCCAGGAGAGGCGGGGGGGGGGGGGCCCGCGGGTGGGCGGGGTGGCAGCCGGGAGGGACGTGCCCTCGCGGTGGGTGGCGAATGGGGACAGGGGTTCTGCTGTGCGCGGCAGCTTTAAAGCGCGCCCCGGGGGCTCAGGGGCGCGGCTGGGTGGAGCTGGCCGCAGATGCCGCGGTACGGTTGTGATCCCCGCCAGGAGCGCCCCAAGTGGGGCAGAGACATCACGTGACTCGCCCGCCGCAACCCTCAGCCTTTGATTTGGCCAGTGCCCCTTTTCCTGTAGTTTAGTAAATCTTAAAAACAACAACAACAACAACAAAAAAAAACCGTTTAAAAACGGCCCAGAGCCGCGCCGCGCAGCCAGGTGAGGCAGGTGGGGCAGACTCAGGCGCCCCCCAGCCTGGGCCCGTCATGGCTGGCCTCGGGCGCTGGGGGGGCTGCGGCTTGTTCCTCCTGCTCGGTGAGTGACCCCTCGGGCAGAGGCCGCTGTGAGGTCGGTGCTGAGAGGGTGGGGGGAGGACTCCCCGAGCCGCTGTCCCTGGCCTGGGATAGAACTCATGCCACAGTGGCTGCCAATAGCTTCATGGTGTTGAGGCTCTTCCCCTTGAGCCACAGGGAGACTCCCATTCTAGCCATTTGGATAGACTTTTGTTTCCTCAGTCCCAGGCTGTTCATTTTATCAGGAACTGCCTTGGGAGGTGCTTCCTCCCTCTGTGTGACTATCTCTTCTTTCCCTACCATTGCTGGCCGGGCTAACTCCTCTCTCCTTCAGTGATTTGTCGTCCTGGATCAGTTTCAGACTGACTTCCCTGAAAGGCCCTTGGGTTGGAGGCTCCCAGGCCTGCTCTGAGTCCTCTCCCTTAGCTGGGGTGCCCGGGGTTCAGGACGATGCTTGGCTTCTTGCTGCCTCATTCCCAGTGTCGTCCCCAGCCCCTGACATAGCCAGGGCTCCATAAGCTGGATCATTCCTTAGATTTCTGGGCCTGAGTTCCCTAGTAAAGACTCAACTACACGGTCACGTGTGTCCTGCTTGCGGCTGGCAGTTTTCACTTTAGCACAGCACAAGATAACAGATGCCTAATGTAACTTGTTTCTCCCTGAAAGGGCATCTTGGAAGATGCTTTTCTGTTTTCACTAAAATCATGTGCTGCTTCCCAACCAATTTTTCCCCCTCCTAGATCTCATTGTGATGCCCAGCCCCAAAATGTGGCTATATCTGGAGGCATGAATCAGAATGTAACTTTCAAAATAGGAGAAACTGTAGCTTGTAAAGATATCCTGTGGAAAAAGAAAATAATAAAGTCATCGAGTGGGAGGAGAACCTTTACCAGAGCCCTTTATCAACAGGGCTCATTTAGACACCCAGACCGGGGACCTCACCATCTTCAATGTCACGTCATCAGACGAGGATGAGTATGAAGTGGAATTTGACGGTGTTAAGGGCAGCACCAAGTTTACTCTTAAAGTGATTTGAATAATGTGATTTGCTTAAAATGACGCATTCCCAACTATTTGAAGAGACTGTTACAAAAAATGGGTCATGAGGCGAGAACTGGCCGTCCTGTGGGTCAGGCGTGTGTCCTCTTTCTGGCCTGCGGGAGCCACTCCAGTCCCTTGTCACCTTCTGGGTGAGCAAAGGAAGTGACCCAGGGGGGAGAAACTGCCCCGGGGGCAGAGCGACTGCAGAAGTGTCACTTGTCTTGCTAGGAATGTTCTGGAAAGAGAGGGAGTAGCAGCAGGGAACTCAGAGCTGAGCTCCCTGGACAGGAGGGGCTGTGGAGTCCCTGCTGGCCCCTGTTCCGCCATCAGGCTGCCACTAGATCGCCTGGCGCTGGGCTTCACCCTTCCCGTCAGGCACGCGGCCATCATTTAATAGTATTGAGACAAAAGTCCTTTCTAGTTTCCTGGTTCCTCAGTCCTTGCTCCCCCATCCCGCAGTGGTCTTGTCCCCCAATCTACCTGGCCTCTCCCCGCGGACAGAACCTCGAACTTCACCAGTAATTCTGATTCCCCATTGTCTGAGGGTCAGGGGGCCCACTCCTCTGTGGGACACTGGCCTCTTCCACTGGGCCAACTGTGAAGTTCCTGCCTCACCTGGAATCCTCACAACCACTTGCGCCCCCCCAGTGGGGTGCTCCTTCCTGGGCTCAGGCTGGTGCACAGGCACAGCTTACCTGCATGGTTCTCCATCGCTTAGACGCACCTGACTCCATCTCCACCTGGCTGAGTCCGGCGCTCACCTGTTCTGTGTTCACCACCCGTGGCTGCCGCAAAGCACGTCACCCCGGGGTCCCCACACTTTAAATTCCAGGTCACCCACTTAATCTAATCAGGTCTAGCATCCTCGCTCTCCCAGAGTCTTTATCTCCTCAGACCCTGAGCCCCTGGTCTCCACCTCCTTGGGCAGCTGCAGCTTTGCTGCCTGTGCGGGGCTAAAGACGTGCCCTGAGGACAGCCCCGCACACGCCTCCCCATGTGCAGTGAGACTGGGGGACTGTTCTCCCCACCCCTTCAGCCTCTCCCTTCTGACCTGCTCACTCCTCCCCTGGGCCCGACCCTCCCCGCCACTGTCCTCGCCTCCGCTGTGCCAGGGACATGACGCAGGTCAGTCTGTCCAGCTCAGCTTGTGATTCCCCGGGAGCGGGGCTCCTCCCCCAGAACACATGCAGGGGGGGTTGAGGGCCTCTCACGGCCCCCCTTCCTCAGCTACTCGCCACATTCAGTCTTCGTGCACAGAGCATCTTTGTGACGCGTCTGCTCTGCTCCTTGAGCTCCTGCTCTCCCGTGGGCTGTTACCCCTCCACACGGGCACCCCCCCCACCCCCGCCCCGCTGCAGTGCCAGTTCCCTGGTCTCCTGTCATGTCTTCAGTGATGGACACACCTCCCGTCTCTGTCCCTAGTCCCAGGTGTTTTCCTGCAAGTGATCCTGGTGGTCCCCAACGCCATGGTGCCCGAGAAGGCCGCCTTCCAGCTGGACTGCAGCATCGCGTCTCGCTCGAGCCAGGACTCCCGCTTCGCTGTGGCCTGGTTTTCCCTGAGGACGAATGTCAGTGGGAAAAACGGCAGCCCTGGCCTAGCAGGACAGGAGGAGCAGGAGGTGATGGAGGAGGAGGAGCAGGGGGAGGACCCCACCGAGCGGACAGCGCTGCTGAGCTTGGGCCCTGATGGGGTCTTCGGCCCAGAGGGAGGCCCCTGGGCGGGCAGACTCCGCTTCCAGAGGCCCTCGCCGCTGCTCTTCCGGCTAACGGTGCTGGAGGCCAGCCCGCAGGACACGGGCAACTACTCCTGCCGCGTGGAGGAGCGGCTGCCCAGCCCTCAGGGAGATTGGTACCTGCTGGCAGAGGAGGAGTCGGCTCCCATCAGCATCCACGTCCTGGACACCAGTGAGTTTCCCCAGCTGGCAGGGGAGGGTCGCGCCTGGTGACAGCTGTGTCTCAGGGACAGGTCAGGGCGTGTTTGCAGGTTAACAAGCACTTTCCTCGCCTGTCCCGGGCACTGAGGACTTGACACACCGTTCATGTCACTGACCCTGATGGCCCAGGCCAACTCAGTGGTGTGAACGTCAGTGATAACACAGTCATCGTCAATCTGTGCAATAATCCTGATGCCACACCGAGTCTGTTGTAGTGTTTCCTCTATTGTTCACCAGCCTATGGTAGAGTTCATCACACAAATACCTGGTCAGGGGTTACTGTGTTACACTTTAGAATATTCACTCTGATCTCCTTTAGCCAATTAACACGAGCTTCAGACTCAGTGGAGAGAAAATGAAGCCCCACGCCTCCCTGTCACTCTTTCTGTTTTCCTGGGTCATTTTTATTTAGAGGGTGACATGGATGTAGGTGGATTTTCATGGTCACCTGGGAAGGACCAGACTAGAAGGGCAGACCCCTCTCAGGGCTTTGAGAACAGTTGAGCTTGCCATCGATGTTGTTACAGAATGTTCCAAACATCTGAGTTTGGAGAGTAAAGAAGGATTCTGTAAACAACACGGAGGAAATTCGTGCTGACATTAAATTATCTGTTCTAAATAGGCACTCTTGGTGGTTTCTGTCAAAATGTGGCTCTCTCAGACTGAAAATCGTGTCAATTAGCACAATTAGCCTATAATGTAGAAGTAAAAATGTCACTCGAAATTTCTACTTGTTTTCACTGAAAATATTTTACCAGATAAATTTGATTTGAAATTTTGTGTTTCATTTGCTATTTCTTTTCTTTGATCACCTCCTTTACATTGCTTCAGATTGACTCCTATGACGTTGAGAGTTCACAGGTCAAAGTAGTTGACTGTCAACAATTTCACATGCTTTAGAGATCTAATAGGTGTAAGTGTGTGTTGAATGTTCTTGAGCATACTGATAAGCAGCAGCTGTGCACTCGAAAGGAAGGCAGGAAAAGACCTGTATTGTGCTCAGACCCCCCAACACACTGCTGAAAAAGTTCCAGTCCAAAAGCCCAGGGAGCGTGTGGAGGCCACATATTCTCTGCCCACTGTGGCGACCCCTGTGTATGGCGTTTCAAGGACCAGAGACTATCCAGCAGCCTCAGAGACCAGGCTCCTGCTGAGTTCTTCCAAGTGCAAGGGCCGACCTGGACGAGGTTGGGGGGCCTGGCTTCATTGCCCTCCACGTCTAGGCGAGCACGTCATGTTCTCTGCAGCCCAGACACTCAGTGGGCATCTGTGGGTCCAGGGTGATATTTTAGTTGATCGTGTTAATTAAAGAAGCATTATTTCCGCGAAAACTACACTCAGCAGCTGTCAGGGAGGGAACATATATATTGCCAAAGAAGGACTTCTGGACCAGAACTGAGTGCGAAGGGAAAGTGTAAAATACAACCGTGCGAGAGAGTGAGAGCAAACTGGGGTCATTTTTTTTAAAGATTTATTTATTTATGCATGCAAGAACTGGGGTACAGGTCAGAGGTGTGGAGAGGGTGAGAGGATTCACCAGAGACAGAGTGGGGAACAGAACAGGCAGACTGACTGAAATACACTGCTGAGGGGAGCAGCGGGCAAGACAGGAAAGGTCTGCTGTGCCATGTGGGAATGTCCCTGGCAAGCAGGAATCGAACTTCTGCTTCAGAGGCTGTAGCCAGCTTCATAGTGCTGTGCTTAACCCCTTGCGCCACCAGGGAGGCCTTGGGGTCAGCTCCTTCTGTCCTCGTTGGACATGAACCGCCCAGTGACACGTGGCTTTCCAAGCTCCCACACGGGTTTGGGAAGTCAAGGGTATTAGGGGACAGAATGGCAGGGTTGGGGGGTCCGCCAAAGCTTCCCCTGGGCTGGGCGAGGTCCTCAGGAAGAGAAGTGCAGGTTCTCAGGCCCTTGTTTTGTCTCCCTCCGGCCCCTTCCAGGCTCCACCCTGCAGTCCAGCATCTGCTCCAACGACGGGCTCTTCCACTTCGTCTGCTTCTACCCCTTCCCCATCTTCGGCATCCTCATCATCACCATCCTGCTGGTGCGCTTCAAGAGGTGGAAACCCCCTGAGATCTCCGAAGGGCCGAATGGGGTGCCCTTGATAGAGTTCCAACATCGGCACTCAACTACTCCCCAACTTGCCTGGAGCCCCCGGTGCTCAGCATCCACCCAGGAGCCATAGACTAAGGGGCCTCCGTGGATGTCGACCTCGGAGGAGCCGAGAGCCTCCTTTGCCGCCACTGCTCCGTGACTGGCCAGCTGGCCGCGCCCGCGCTGCGGTGCCCAGAGATGTCAGACTGGACAGCGGGCGGAGGCGCCGCGGCCACAGAGCCAGGCTGCCTTGGGGCGGTCGTCGGCAGGAGGCTGCTTCCAGGGAGATGGTGTCATCTGCAGAGTTGGGGTTTTGGCTTTAGTCTTGGTAGTGTCGTGAGTAGCTCCAGGTGCCACATCTGCTCGCTGGTTTCTCTGGCGTCCTCACAGGAGGCTGCGGGTTCTTATTCTTTGTAATGGACTTTCTACATCCCTGTGGGTGACCCTCTTTGGATTCCTGAACATTGTGGCAGATCTTCTCTCACACCTGATAGCAAGAAGAAAGACGAACTTGATAACGCAAAGGATCTCTTCCCAGACTTTCGTTTCTACACTTGAAGATGCCACCCGTGGATCAAAATACATGCAAACATTTTTTACTTTCTCAGCAAGCCTTGGAAATGATGTGTCGCGTGAGCCTGATTTGTATCTTCTCTCCTCCCTCAGCTGGAGCTGTTGGAGCCACTTCTTAGTCAACATGAAAGAACTGCATTTTGCTTCGAAGAGCTGTGAGAGAGAGAAATCCTGCCTGCTCTCCCCCAGGAGAAGATGGGCACAGCCATCCGATCTGTCAGGGGGGCCCCAAAAAGGTGTCATCTCAACTTTGCCAAAAAAGAGAAAACTTTCTTGGAGGAAAATTCCAAAACGACCCACAACTCACACTCCCCAAGTGGAGGCAGGCGGAGGCCGCTTTTAGCAGCCACAACTTTCAGAAGCACCAAAGCCGGTGATGGGATGAGGGAAGTTGGTGGCTGCCTTGTTCTGTGCTTCCAGTGCAGCCTCCGCGGCTCTGAGCCCACTGGCTTCTACTTTAAGGTGCTTTGGCCAACTCTGAAGGTTAAGGGGCCACTGGGCTGCAAGGGGGACCCTCCTGAGCTGACCACAGGGGCCCCCCGCAGCCACCCCCCAGGCAGACGGTCCTGGCTGCCCTAAGGAGGGCCCCAGACTCGCCGACAGCTCCGTTTCTCAGAGGGGCACCCAGGGGTGGGGTCTGCAGAGCCTGGTGGTGCAGGGTGGGGAGGAATAACGGCACCTCCCGGGAGGTATGAGAAGGAGTTGCTCTTCTTCCTTCCAAGCTTATCCCCATAAAGATGCTGATGTCTGTTTTCATCTCCCCCCCACCCCAATCTCACTGCCACGGAACATCAGCCCGGACATCCCAGGCAGCCTCTAGTCCGTCCGGCTTCCCTCCTCTCGGGAAGGGGAGCACATGTGTTGTCTGCATCTCACGCCCTTCCCTTTCTCACTGCTCAGGGATTGAGGTGATTGTTCATTGTTAGGATTTTTTTTTTAAATTTTAATTCCATTTGCAGCCCAGCAAGGTCAGAGTCACCCTCTTATTTTACACTAGATGGTGCTCCCTTGAGCATCGTCGATTGTCCTCCACAGAGATATGTTTCTGTCCTGGAGTTCCATGTTTTGTGGCGAAGAGCGCCATCTCCCTTCCTCTGTGAACTTGCATCTTCAATCCCCAGGGTGATGCCAACTTGGAAAGAGCCACCAGGGATGCTGAAACTTGATGGATGGAGAGATGGCTGCAAAACCTCGTTCTGAGACTGAACAGACTGGGGGAGGCTGTGGGGTTGCCCAGGCGGAGGGGATGCTGCTGGTCCTTATCGGGGTCTGCAGGTGGAGGGTGCACAGCAGCTACTGAGCCCGTTTCTGGCAGGTGGTGTAACCCTGCTGCTTTTCCTCCCAGGTAGCCCAGGGTGCTCTTTAGAGACACCCTCCACCCACCGCTGCCCCCATGCTCATCCCTATTTATTACGCTTCATCGACACTTCTGAGGTGCAGAATCAACTCAGTGGCGAGGAAGGAAGGCATGCTTCACCCCATTTGGTGGTGGAAATTGCCTACCCCTAACTTAGAAACTGAGTCAGGGAGGGCGATGTCTGACTGTTTTCTGATTGGAAAGATGCAGAGGGCTGCCTGAGACGGGTGTGCAACTAAGATTTGGGTTTGAATGGGTTCACAGCTGTAGAATAGCAGGTGCTGCAGGTAATGCAATATGTGAAGCAGTTGTAGAAAATTTGAGACAAGAAGAAACCGGAGCCAGTATTTTAATAATTTTTTCCCTCTGTATTTCTATTGACCTGGGGGAGGCCTTCCAAAGGTGAGCCTCTCCAAGCTTTCTATGAGAATCCCCAGGACCTGCTTGCTGTGCCCATGTCTTGGGAACTGTGGTGTCCGAGGACAGGATGTGGCGCCCTCCAGTGGCCGCGGGGCCTCATTGCACGTTGCCCGCGGGAGCTTCCGTGGTCTGGACCAAGAGGAAATCTGCAGCCACTCGCTTGACTTGGGCACATCTCTGAGGCTGCATTGATGAAACACCACACTGTGCGAGGCCGGTTCCAGGACGCGGAGAGGACCGCACCCTCTCTCCCCTGGGGGTTTCTGTAGCAGATTTTCCTATTCTTTTCAAACAATGGTTTCTCTGCGTTGATGGTTGAAGGAAAAAGAAGGTGGGGTCAGAAAGCTCCCCGTGCATGATGTAGAGAGCTGTTGGTTTGCTTTTGTTTGCTCTTTTTTTAAGGAACACTCTTTGTAAGATGTTGCACTAAAATGTTTCATATACATTTCAGAGATCTGTAGTAAATTATGTTGAAAATATGGCTGTTTGTATTAACTGGATTCCGCTGTCCTGTTACAGAGCAACCCCGATAAAAACAGGTTCCGTGACTGTGGGTCCTCACCCGCTCGCTTAAAGGGACTTATTCATGCTAAACTGCAGACACACGCACAAGGTTAATCACAGGTTTCTTTACCAGGGAAGGGGAAATGAATAACTCAGGGAGAAAAGGAGGGAGATAAGCTCGTAATTGCATCCTACCCATTCCACTGACCTGAAATCCCAATGACCCACCGAGCTGGCGATAAACCACGTGCCATCAGGCCAACAGAGTCACTCCCCCAGCCCCCCAACCCCCGGCCAGATGGCTGGTTAAATACTCAGAGAACATTGCTGCTTAACTCCACCCTCAGGTCCACGCAGCCCTCCGTTTGGTGATCATGGGATTTGTAGTTCCCAGTGTCTTGATGGCATGGGGGTGGAGTCCACTGCAGCGAGACCACAGCATGTTCTGCTAATTGGGTGGCCTTGCCCTGGCCCCGAAGGCTCAACAAGCACTTGCAGGATGGAGGAAAGAGCAAGGCCTGGCACCTGTGCCCAGTATCCCAGACCCTGGTCCCCACACAGCTCAAATCTGGGGTGTTTTGGAGTTCATCCCAACTGCAAGTTGAGAAGAATGACAATGATTAAAGCACAGCAGTTTTGTGTGATCAGTCTGAGCCCATCTGTAATTCTTTGAAACCCACAAGAGGCACTAGATACAGAGTGAGAGGCTCAGGGAAGTCATCCTTTTTCTTCTTCTTTTTTTTTTTAAGATTTATTTATTTATTTATACAAGCACTGGGTACAGTCAGAAGCGCGGGAGGGTGAGAGAACTTACCAGAGCCAGAGCGGGGAGCAGAGCAGGCAGAAGGACCAAAGTACACTGCTGAGGGGAGCAGCGGGTGGCAGGAGAGGTCTGCGAGCCATGTGGGACCCTCGCCCCAGGGTCGGGATCGAGCAGGCTCTGTAGAGGCTGTGGGCAGCTTCGCAACCAAGCGCTCAACTGCTGCGCCACCGGGGAGGCCCCTTTTTTTCTTTTTAAAACCTCAAAATTCCTGAGACTGCAAGATGTGCTGGCGTCTGCCGCCTGCTTATCAACTTCTGGCAGCTGCTGGCTTGGCCAAGAGTTGAGGTGCACTGTCTCTCCCTTGGGTCCCCAGCATGGTCTGTGTCAGTTTTATGTATTATTTTTACCTGTTTTTCCTGAAATGCGCTCTCTGCCAGGAATCATTTTTAAAAGGGAACTAGGGAACTAGAGTTTGATGAAATAAGCTTGTGCCTCTACATCCCCAGTGCAGATCTGCCCAGTGTTTACACAGACGCGTGAACGTCCCCTCCCACGCTGGGCAAGAGTCGAGGCAGTGCTTTGTACACTATGTGCTGGGCCCTGAGTCTTCTGGGTTTTGGCAGGACCCAGAACCAGAGGGATGTGCTAGGAAGACCAGCAGCCTCGCGCCAGAGGAGCAGCTGAAAAAGCCGCCTCTCTTACCTAGCGGTGAAATCTGCAAGGACAAGCAGATGAAACCTGGTCTTTCAACACCAGTTGCAGAATGAAAAATACCGTGAGCCCTTTAGGTGTCAGGTGCTCAGAGCATGAACAGTCCAGGCCCTGGGCCACTGTGATGCTTGGAGTCTCCCAGGCCAGGCACATTGGGGCTCTTATAAATGTGTTTCTCTCGCTAAAGGAGCTGGCACTGCTGCTTGGTCAGAGGCGCGTCCACCAAGGAAGACTAATGAGTCTTTCCTCATCCAATGTCCAGACACGATGACCTTGGGGGTACTTCCACCCCAGGAAAGTGGGCATTGCTCCCCTCATCCCTGCTTTTAGGGGGCTGACTCTTGCTGCTAGTCCCAAAGGTGTGTCCTCCCAGGTGAAAGATGAGTGTGATGCCTTGAACTTGGCTTGGGTTGGACTCGGCCACTCCCTGTGCGTGTCCTCGGGCAGGCACGTGCCCTGAGCCTCAGTTTCCTCCTCTGTAGACACAGGACAGTGGTCACATCCCGCTAGTACAGGCCGCGCACTTAATGCAGGGCACGGAATGGGCTCCAGTTTGATGTCCCATCACGTGTCAGAACCCAGCCTCCCTTCTCATGTTGTCCGAGGTCCTGACAGCCCTGGGCCGCGGAGGACCCCGATTTCCTCACATCTTGGGGTAAACTCTGCACTTGTCATGTGCCCCCAATATCTACAGATGGTAGGGGGTGTCTTAAGGTCACCAGCTTCCTGGTATAGGACTTTGGCTTCTGAAATTTCGCCCATGAGAGATGCCTTGTGAGATTTTAGGTTCATTGAAGAAATAGTTGGTGATTTCTGAAAGTACAGGCCACGTGACTGGGATGCTGGGGCCCAGGGGGGTTGCTGGGGAGGAGACCCACAGTCAATGGATTTCCACCTGCTCCACAGCTGCACCTGGTGGCATGTGGGGGGGGGGGGAGTCCTGGTCTGGGCAAGATTCTCCACCTGCCTCAGCTGGGCTGGGACAGCTCTGGGCTTCTCTGAAGGAAAAGGGCCCCTTCCTGGGGTGGAGTCCTTGGGTCTGGGCCCCCTGGGGCTGTAGGGGGAGCAAGCCAGTGGGGAACACTGACCAATAAGATGGGGAGCTCCAGAGGGCAGTGGCTGCTCTGCAGAGAGAAATTCGGGGAGCCACTGAGGGGGTGAACTCCTCAGCCTGAGGGAAAAGCCACAGCTGAAACAGAAGAGGAGCCAGAGAGAGTGAGGAGGAGACACTGAGGCTGGAAATTCCAGCACTGACACAAGGGGCGGCTGGGACAGAGTTTAAGCAAAAGCGGGTGGGGTGCAACAGGCACCCCCACACACATCCCAGCGGTGTCTGAACAGTCCGGGCTCCTCTTGTTCTGACAGGGGAGGAGAGAGACTGGGCGGGTCTGGCTGCCACAAGGCACAGATGGAAGCCAGGGGCCTCCTGTCCCCGGAGCCGCCCTGTGCTCTGGGGGTTTGAAGTCTTTCCAGCGCCAGGGGAGCGGGGCGTGGCTTTTGGGGACTCACACCCCACCCCCCCACCCCCGCTTCCCCCTCCCCCCCACCGGCCCTTGCGCTCCTGCCGCCACAGCTCCGACCCCAGCATAATCCCATCACTGAGGAAAGCTGCTCGGGGCGGCGGAACAGCCCGGGGCGGGCGGTGGGGTGCGCACCCCTAGAGCCGGCCGGGTGACCGCGGGCTGGCGGGCGGCCGCGGGAGGGGCGTGCGCACGCGGCGGCGGGTCAGCCAATGGAGACGGGGTTCCGCTTTCCGCGGCCGATTTAAAGCGCGGCCCACTGGCTGAAGGCTTTAGTGCTCTGCGCGTGGAGCTGGCCAAGTCGCCGCCCTGTGAGCTCGATCCCCGGCCAGGGGCTACCACTTGGGCAGAGACCTCATCTGACTCGCCCACTGCCCTGGCCGGAGTAGGTTTTTTAGAAAACCGCCCAGAATCGCGCCAGAGCCGCGCCGCGCGGCCACGTGAGGCAGGAGGGGCACCCACAGGCGCACCCCAGCCTGGGCCCGTCATGGCAGGCCTCGGGCTCGCGGGGGACTGCTGCTTGTTCCTCCTGCTCGGTGAGTGACCCCTCGGCCTGCCTGGGCCTGGCAGCGTCCAGAGGCTGCTGTGAGGTCAGTGCTGAGAGGGTGGGGTGAGGACTCCCGAGCCAGGTAACTTTGCCCTGGGGCGTCTGCATCTGGCTGGGAAGAAGTGGGGGGCTCCAGCGCTCTCCGCGGGGCTCATCTCTCTCTCTTAGGGCCTCTGAGCCCCACGGGCAGATCCAGGCTCCCGCCCCGCGCAGCCTGCCCGGGAAGGTTGTGGCTTTTCTCTGAAATTCAGTTACTTCTCGGCCTCCCGAGCTGCCCTGGCCTTAGACTTGGGCGCACAGAACCGCGCTGGGCCGCCCTCGTGCTCCCCCACCCGTGCCTTGGGTGTGGATCCCTGCTGGGGTGCCGTCCTACCCCCCCCCCCCAGGTCCCCCTATCTAGCAGTGCTGGTCTTGCTTGCAAGTAGGGGTGGCTTCTGCTCCCCAAAGGGCCAGCATGGGGTGGGAAGCCAACCCTTGCAGGGGGGAGGGTGGAGAGAAGGGTTTGAGCAGGGGACCTAGTCTGCACTTTGGGGTTCCTAAGTGGCAGTGATGCCGCTTCCCGCTCCTTTTGGTCTTAAAGGAAGGAACCAGTGAGTGCCTAGAACCGCCTGGTTCCCTTTCTAGCTTCAAAGATCAGCAGGACAGACCCAGGACATGGGTATCTTTGCCTTGGTTCTGACCTCCTCACCCTCCCCAACACCTCCAGTCTGGGGGCAAGTCACAGTCAACCCCTGGGGGGTAGTGCTGGCCCCCTAACTCATTCTTCCTTGTCTGGGGGTGGGGGAGCTGTTTCCCTGGGAGCCCTTTGTACAATCTGTCAGATCAACCTTCCACTCCAGTCTTCAGCCTTTCCTGAGTGACTCCTCTGCACATTCTCCCTGGTGCACGACCTGGGGAGAGTTGGAGGAAGACTCAAAGGTACCTCAGTGTCAGGTAGAGAAGTACAGGAAGAGGGATTCAAAGAAGCACCAGGGCCTCTCTGGTTCAAGGGGTTATGAAGCTCACCAGCCACTGCAGCCCAAGTTTGATCCCTGGCCAGGGCGCTGACCCACAGGGCACAAAGACCTCTCCTGACTCGCCCGCTGTTCTCCTCAGCAGTGTATTTCAGTCAGTCTGCCTGTTCTGTTCCCCACTGTCTCTGGTGAATCCTCTCACCCACCTTATCTCTGCCCTACATGCCAGCTCTTGTATGCATAAATAAATAAATCTTAATAAAAAAAAAAAAAAGATGAAGAAGCACCAAAGCTTCCTGGGCCTGCAGAGGAGGAGAGCCTTGTCTTTTGTGAAATCAGGCATCCTCTGTGAGGCAAAGCCTCGCAGGGAGAGAGGGTGGTGGACCCTGGCTTCCTAGGAGGGAGGTGCTGGAGCTGCAGTGATGTGGGAAGAGATCCCAGGAGGAGGAAGCCAGGCAAGGAAGCCAGGGAGCAAGAGTTTACAGGTGAACTTGGGCAATAAATGGCCCCTCCTCCGTAAGCCCCAGGGACACTGGACACACACTCCAGGTGTGCGGAGGGCAGTTTCTGAGGGCTCTCTTTCTGGAAGAGAAAGGATAATAGAGTCTAAGAATTCATAGAATTATTGTGAACATCAGTTGCTCAACAAATACTGAGTGTCAGTTGTGTGGGAGGCACCATACAAGGCCTGAGCACACACCAGGGGACAACACTCCCTGCTCAGGGGCTGGGGGAGGGGGAGACAGTGAAAAAGAGCAAATAGAGAAATGTGGGGTGATGGCACAGCACACAGTTACTAATACAGAGATTAGGAAAGCAGAGAGGAGGGGGAGCCGTTAATATTTCTTTTTAAATTTTCAAAATTTTGGAACACTCAAAAGCTTTAGAACAGTAAAAATAGTACAATGGGCACTACACACCTTTCTCATCAGTTTCACCACATTGGCTGACTTCTTTATAGATGTGAGCCCACACTCAGAAGCATGCACTTAAATGGATTATTTTTTGCAAAACCTTTTGAGAGATGCAAATCTCAGGACGACCTGCCCCTGAATGATCAGGCTTGTCTTCTAAGACCCTGCATCTCAGTGAGCCCCAGAGCCTGGTCAGAAACACAGCCTCGTCCTGGGCTGCTTTCTGGCTGAGTCAGATCTGGGTCAGCACTTCCTCTAGTGGTAAAACCTCTTTCGGCCCCTTGCGTCTGGGAGTTTGCTTTTTACTTTATGGCTGCTGTTCTCAAGGGTCCTGACCAGTTGTTCTACAGAATATGCCTTGATTTGGACTGTCTACCTTTTGGTGGTGATTGGGTTCTGGTTAAAACATTGTCGGGCAGGATTCTTTTGGTAGATCTGCTCCACTTATCTCACAGGAAGCAAACTCTGTGCTTTGGTCCCACTGTGGAGATATGAATTTCTATGGCTTAGTCAACCTGAGGGCCAAAAGATTTCTCACTTTACAGGCACCTTTTCCACTTTGTAAATAAGTAATTGCCTAAGTGACACTTTAAGATTGTGTGGATATCTGTTCCCTGACTATCTTTCCTCTAATCTGTTAGCATCCAGTGGTGATATCAGCTCTAAGTCCATTATCACTAAAATATTTGTAGATCGCAACAATTTTCTAGCCCTGTTTTTAAATATATTGATATTCTTTAGTAATGAAAAGCTTTTTACAGTTTTTTTCTAAAGATTTATTTATTTATGTATACAAGAGGTGGGTTGTAGGCCAGACATGGGGGCGGGGTGGGGGGGGGCGGTGGGCGGATTCACCAGAGACAGAGCAGGGAGCAGAACAGGCGGATCTACTGAAATACACTGCTGAGGGGAACAGTGAGCGAGACAAGAAAGATCTACTATGCCATGTGGGTAGCTCCCTGGCCTGGCATCGAACTCATGCCACGGTGGCTGCCAGTGGCTTCACAGTGCTGAGGCCCTTCCCCTGAGCCACCAGGGAGGCCCCCATTCTAGCCATTTGGATAGGCTTTTTGTTTCCTCAGTCCCAAGCTGTTTGTTTACACAGGGACTGCCTTGGGAGGTGCTTCCTCCCTCTGTGTGACTGTCTCCTCTCCCTGCTGCCAGGGCTGGGCTGGCTAACTCCCTCTTTCAGTGATTTGTCATCCTGGATCAGCCTGACTTCCCTCGAAGGCCCTTGGGTTGGAGGCTCCCACGCCTGCTCTGAGTCCTCTCTATCACTTCTGGTGCCGGGGTACTGGGACGGTGCCTGGCTTCTCGTTGCCTCGTTCCCAGTGTCGTCCACAGCCCCTGACATAGCCAGGGCTCCATAAGCTGGATCGTTCCTTAGATTTCCGGGCCCGAGTTCCCTAGTAGAGTCAACTCTACGTGGTCACATGTGTCCTGCCTGCTGCTGGCAGTTTTCACTTTAGCACAGCACAGAACAACTGATGTGTATTTTAACTTGTTTCTCCCTGAAAGGGCTTCTTGGAAGATGATTTTCTGTTTTCACTAAAATCATGTGCTGCTTCCCAACCAATTTTTCCCCCTCCTAGATCTCATCATGTGTGATGCCCAGCCTCAAAATGTGGTTCTATACGGAGGCATGAATCAGAATGTAACTTTCAAATTAGGAGAACCTGTAGCCTCTAAAGATATCCTGTGGAAAAAAGGCAAGAATAAAGTCATCGAATGGGAGGAGAAACTTTACCTGGAGCCCAGATCTTTCCCACCCTTTATAAACAGGGTTCATTTAGACACCCAGACCGGGGACCTCACCATCTTCAATGTCACATCATCAGACGAGGATGAGTATGAAGTGGAATACGGCGGTGCTAAGGGCAGCACCAAGTTTACTCTAAAAGTGGTTGGTAAGTGTTGCATTATGGGGTTGTGCTTAAAATGATGAATTCCCAGCTGCTTGAAGAGACTGTTACAAATGAATGGCCCCGAGGCGAGAACTGGCCGTCCTATGGGTCAGGCGTGTGTCCTCTTTCTGGCCTGCGGGAGCCACTCCAGTCCCTTGTCACCCCTGGGGGCAGAGCGACTGCAGCAGTGTCACTTGTCTTGCTAGGAATGTTCTGGAAAGAGAGGGAGTAGCAGCAGGGAACTCAGAGCTGAGCTCCCTGGACAGGAGGGGCTGTGGAGTCCCTGCTGGCCCCTGTTCCGCCATCAGGCTGCACTGCTGCTAGATCGCCTGGCGCTGGGCTTCACCCTTCCCGTCAGGCACGCGGCCATCATTTAGTATTATTGACACAAAATTCCTTTCCAGTATCCTGGTTCCTCAGTCCTTGCTCCCCCATCCCGCAGTGGTCTTGTCCCCCAATCTACCTGGCCTCTCCCTGCGGACAGAACCTAGAACTCCATCTCCAGTAATTCGATTCCCTATTGTCTGTTGGTCAGGGTTCCCACCTTCTCCTTCAGATGCCCCCCTCTTCTGCTGGGCTGACTCCAAAGTTCCTGCCTCCCCCAGAATCCTCCCACCCCCTTGAGCAGCCCACTGGGTGCTCCCTCCTGGGCTCAGGCACAGCTTACCTGCCGGGTTCTCTATCACTTAGACGCACCTGACTCCATCTCCACCTGGCTGAGTCCGGCGCTCACCTGTTCTGTGCTCACCACCTGTGGCCGCCGCAAAACATGTGACCCCCGGGGTCCCCACACTTTAAATTCTGGGTCACCCACTAAATCTAATCAGGCCTACCATCCTCGCTCTCCCAGAGTCTTTATCTCCTCAGACCTTGAGCCCCTGGTCTCCACCTCCTTCTGTAGCTGAAGCTTTGCTGCCCAAGGTGGTGAAGACGCGCCCTGAGGGGAGCCCCGCACACACCTCCCCCTTGTGTGGGAAGCCTGGGGGACTGTTTATCCCCCTTCTTCTCCTGCGCCCCCATTCTGAACTGCTCACTCCTCCCCTGGGCCCGACCCTCCCCGCCCCTGTCCTCGCCTCCACTGTGCCGGGGACGTGACGCGGGTCAGTCTGTCCAGCTCTCCCTGTGATTCCCCCCGGGAGCGGGGCTCCTCCCCCAGAATACAGGCAGGGGGCTTGAGGGCCACTCACGGCCCCCCTTCCTCAGCCATCACCCACTTTCAGTCTTCGTGCTCAGAGCATCCTCGTGACGTGTCTGCTCTGCTCCTTGAGCTCCTGCTCTCCCGTGGGCTGTTACCCCTCCACACGGGCACCCCCTGCTGAGGTGCCCATTCCCTGGTGCTCCTGTCAGGTCTTCAGTGACGGGCACTTGGGTTGCTCTGAGCAGAGAAATGAAAAGTGTCTCCCCCCGTCTCTGTCCCTCGTCCCAGATGCAGCCCTGCGGGTGGACATAGAAGTCCCCAAGGCCACAGTACCCGAGAAGGCCGCCTTCCAGCTGGGCTGCAGCATCGCATCTCACTCGGGCCAGGACTCCCGCTTCGCTGTGACCTGGATTTCCCGGAAGACAAAAGTCAGTGGGGAAAAAGGCAGCCCTGGCCTGGCAGGACAAGGGAAGCAGGGGGAGGACCCCACGGAGCGGATGTCGCTGCTGCGCGTGGGCCCTGACGGGGTCTTCGGCCCAGAGGGAGGCCCCTGGGAGGGCAGACTCCGCTTCCAGAGGCCCTCGCCGCTGCTCTTCCGGCTCACGGTGCTGCAGGCCAGCCCGCAGGACACGGGCAACTACTCCTGCCGCGTGGAGGAGTGGGTGTCCAGCCCTCAGGGAGATTGGTACCTGCTGGCGGAGGAGGAGTCGGCCCCCATCAGCATCCGCGTCCTACACACGGGTGAGTTTCCCAGTTGGCAGGGGAGGGTCGCGCCTGGTGACAGCTGTGTCTCAGGGACAGGTCAGGGCGCATTTGCAGGTTAATAAGCACTTTTCTCATCTGTCCCGGGCATTTAGGACTTGACACCCCGTTCATGTCACTGACCCTGATGGCCGAGGCCAACTCAGGAGTGTGAGCGGCAGTGATAACACAGTCATCGTCAATCTGTGCAATAACCCTGATGCCACACCGAGTCTGTTGTAGTGTTTCCTCTGTTGTTCACCAGCCTGTGGTAGAGTTCATCACACAAATACCTGGTCAGGGGTGACTGTGTTACACTTTAGAATATTCACTCTGATCTCCTTTAGCCAATTAGCAAGTGCTTCAGACTCATAAGAAGAGAGAAAATGAAGCCGGGATGCTTCACTGTCACTCTTTATGTTTTCCCTGGGTCATTTTCTTTTGGGGGTTTTCTAGGAGGTTTGGGTGGATTTTCATGGTCACCTGGGAGGACCAGACTATAAGGGCAGTGATGTCACGGGTCTGGGAACAGTTGAGCTTGCCATCGCTGTTGCTACAGAATGTTCCAGAACTCTAAGTTTGGAGTGTACTGAAGGACTCCATAAAAAACACGGAGGAAATTCTTGCTGACCTTGAATCATCTGTTCTAACGAGGCACTCTTGATTGGCTTCTCTCAAAATGTGGACTCTCTCAGACTGAAAATGGTGTCAGTTATTAGCACAATTAGCCTATAATGTAGAAGTAAAAATGTCACTAGAAGTTTCTACTTATTTTCAGTCAAAATATTTTACCAGATAATTTTGATTTGAGATTTTGAATTTCATTTGCTTTTTCTTTTCTTTGATCACCTCTTTTACATTGCTTCAGTTGACGCCTATGACGCTGAGAGTTCACAGGTCAAAGTAGTTGACTGTCAACAATTTCACATGCTTTAGAGATCTAATAGGTATAAGTGTGTGTTGAATGTTCTTGAGCATACTGATAAGCAGAGCTGTGCACTGGAAAGGAAAGCAGGAAAAGACCTGTATTGTGCTCAGATGCCCCAACACACTCCCAAATAAGCTCCAGTCCAAAAACACAGGGAGCGTGTGGAAGCCACGTATTTTCTGCCCACTGTGGCGACCCCTGTGTATGGTGTTTCAAGGAACAGAGACTCTCCAGCAGCCTCAGAGACCAGGCTCCTGCCGAGTTCTTCCAAGTGCAAGGGCCGACCTCGACAAGGGCGGGGGGCCTGGCTTCATTGCCCTCCACATCCAGGGCGAGCACGTTATGTCCTCTGCAGCCACAGACACCCCAAGGACATCTGTGGGCCCAGGGTGATATTTTAGTTGATGGTGTTAATTAAAGAAGCATTATTTCTGGGAAAACTGGTCTCAGGAACTGTCAGGGAGAGAACATTTATATTGCCAAGGAAGGACTTCTGGAGCAGAAGTGAGTGCAAAGGGAAAGTGTAAAATCCAATCGTGCGGGAGAGTGAGAGCAAACTGGGGTCAGCTCCTTGCTGTCCTCATTGGATTAAGCTCATGAACTGCCTGGTGTCGTGGCTTTCCAAGCAGGGACTCCGGCTCCCACAGGGGCTTGGGAGCATTGCTTTACTTGAACTGAGCTGGAAGAGGTGATGTTGTGTAAACAGAAGCCAAGGGTAGCAAGGGACAGAAAGGCAGGGTTGGGGGAGTTCGCCAGAGCTTCCCTTGGGCTGGGCAAGGTCTTCGGGAACAGAAGTGCAGGTTCTCAGCCTCTTGCCTTGTCTCCCTCTGGCCCCTTCCAGGCTCCACCCTGCAGTCCAGGGTCTGTTCCAACGACGCGCTCTTCTACTTCTTCTTCTTCTGCCCCCTCTCCATCTTCAGCATCCTCATCATCAGGATCCTGCTGATGTGCTTCAAGAGCCAGAACTTCCAGGGCCTCCGCGGGGGGGGGGGCAGCTGGTTGAGCAAAGCACTGTGGAGCTGCCTGCATCCTCTGCAGTGTGGGTTCAATTCCTAGCCAGCCGGGGAGATTCCCAAATGGCGCAGCAGACCTCTCCTGTGTCGGCCGCTGCTCCCCTCAGCAGTGTTTTAGGTCACTCTGCCCGTTCTGCTCCAGGCTCTGTCTCTGCTGAATCGTACGAGGCCCATTGCAGGACATGGAGATGACCGCACCCTCTTTGACCAGGGTGTTTCTGTAGCAAATTTTCATGTTCTTTTCAAAGAATGTTCTTTTCATGTTCTTTTCAACAGAATTCTCTGTGTTGATTGTTGAAGGGGAAAAAAGGTGGGGTAAGAAAGCTGTCCATGCAGGATGCAGAGAGCTGTTGATTTGTTTTTGTTTCCTTTTTTTAAGGAACACTCTTTGTAAGATGTTGCACTAAAATGTTCTTTGAGTCCTGTCATAATTTATGTTGAAAATATGGCTGTTTGGCTAAAGAGACAATAACCAAAACAAAGAGACACCCCACTGATTGGGAAAAAATTTTTGCACTCCAGTCAACTGATAAGGGACTGAACTCACAGGACTCATCAAAAACAAAGTAAAGAATCCAGTCAAGAAATAGGCAGGAGAACTTAAAAGATATTTCTCCAAAGAGGAAATGCAAATGGCCAACAGGCATATGAAAAAATGTTCAACATCCCTTATAATCAAGGAAATGCAAGTCAAAACCACATTGAGATACCACCTTACACCAGTGAGAATGGCACGTATTAAGAAAACAAGGAAAAACAAAGGTTGGCGAGGATGTGGTGAAAAAGGAACTCTCTTACATTGCTGGTGGGAGTGCAAACTGGTCCAACTGCTATGGAAAGCTGTCTGGAGGTTCCTCAGTCTACTAAAAATTGGACTACCATATGACCCAGCAATTCCACTCCTAGGGATCTACCCAAAGGACACAAAAACATTGATTCGAAAGACCACCTGTACACCTATGTTTATTACAGCACTATTTACAATAGGTAAAACCTGGAAACTACCCAAATGCCCAAAAATAGATGCCTGGATCAAGAAGATGTGGTACATATACACAGTGGAATATTATTCAGCAATCAAAAAAGATAAACTCATGCCATTCGCAGTAATATGGATGGAGTTAGAAGGAGTTATGCCCAGTGAAATAAACCAGAAGGAAAAAGAAAATATTGATTTTACTTATAGCAGGCAGAGGAGGACCCTGATTTCCTCACCTCTTGGGGTAAACACTGCACTTGTAATGTGCTCTCAATATCTACAGATGGTAGAGGGTGTCTGAAGGTCATGTGCTTCCAGGTACAGGACTTTGGCTTCTGAAATTTCGCCATGAGAGATGTCTATTAAGATTTTAGGTTCATTGAAGAAATAGTTCGTGATTTCTGAAAGTACAGGCCACATGACTTGGATGCTGGGGCCCAGGTGGGGGTGCTGGGGAGGAGAGACCCAGTCAATGGCATTTCCACCTGCTCCACAGCTGCATCTGGTGGCATGTGGGGGGCGCAGGGAGTCCTGGTCTGGGCAAGAGTCTCCACCTGCCTCAGCTGGGCTGGGACAGCTCTGGGCTTCTCTGAAGGAAAAGGGCCCCTTCCTGGGGTGGAGTCCTTTGGTCTGGGCCTCCTGGGGCTGCGGGGGTGGGGGGGGCATTAAGCTGTTAGGGGGAAAAGGCTGTCCTAAAGCTAATTCCATACAGGCTTTGTGGACTCCACCCCCACCCCAGGCCAAAGCCAAAGCCACTGGGAACTCCAAATCCATCACCACCCAAGGGAAGGTGGCTGGGACCTGAGGGTGGGGTTAAGCAGCCAGGTTGATATAAAGCCATTCACGTGGGCTTTGGAAGGGTCCCCCATTTTGGCTCCCCGCCAGCTCGCAGCTTCCGGCCAGCTCGGAGAGCGCCTTTGGGTTTCCAGCGCCTTTGGGTTTCCAGGTCGGCGGATCGGGTAGGACGCATTAAAGACTTGATTTCCCTATCTTCTCCCTGAGTTGTCCATTTTCCGTATTTCCTTTTCCCTTGTCAATAAACCTTTTATTAACCTTTCGTGTGTGCCTGCAGTGGAGTATTCATAAGTCTCTTGTAAGCGCGCGGGTGAGGACCCACAGCCAGGCACCCCGTTCAATATCGGGGGCTGCCCTATAACAAAGCCAGTAGGGAACACTGACCAATAGGATGGGGAGTTCCAGAGGGCCGTGGCTGCTCTGCAGAGAGAAATTTGGGGAGGCCACTGAGGGGGTGAACTCCTCAGCCTGAGGGAAAAGCCACAGTTGAAACAGAAGAGGAGCCAGAGAGAGTGAGGAGGAGACACTGGGGCTGGAATCCAGTTCTGGGCACAGGGGGCGGCTGGGACAGAGTTTAAGGAAAAGCAGGTGGGGCACAACAGGCACCCCCACACCTCAGCGGTGTCTGAGCAGTCCGGGCTCCTCTTGTTCTGACAGGGGAGGAGAGAGCCTGGGCGGGTCTGGCTGTGGAAAGCACAAAGGAAAGCGCGGGGCCTCCCGTCCCGGAGTCGCCCTGTGCTCTGGGGCTTTTCAGTCTCCGCAGCCGCCAGCGGAGCAGGGCGAGGCTTTTGGGGACTGACACCCCCGCCGACCCCGCCCCCCCCCGCGCCCGCCGACGCAGCTCTGACCCCAGCATAATCCCATCACTGAGGAAACCTGCTGGGGGCGGCGGAACCGCCCTGGCAAGCGATGGGGTGCGCACCCCCAGAGCCGCCGAGAGCCGCGGGCGGGCGGGGCGCCGCGCGAGGGTGTGAGCAGGTGGAGAGTGGCCCTGGGCGGGGGCGGGGATGCTGAGAAAGGACGGCAGCTTCGCAAGGCAAATTTGAAGCCCACCCGGGTGGCTCAGGGGTTGGGGCGCAGCATGTGAAGCTGTGGCAGCCAGTCAGGGCGGTGAATTCTCTTCCCCGCCCCCTCACCTCCACCCGGCACCCCAGTTACTCTTTGCATCAGTAATTTCACTTTTGAAACACAAAATGAAACCACCGGGAGTCTGCCCAGGAGGGGCACCCACAGGCGCATCCCGGCCTGGGCCCGTCATGGCCGGCCTCGGGTGCGCAGGGAGCGGCTGCTTGTTCCTCCTGCTCGGTGAGTGACCCCTCCGGCAGAGGCCGCTGTGAGGTCGGTGCTGACCAGGGGGAGCAGGTGGGGTGAGGACTGGCGCGGGCCACTCACTCGTCCTGTTAGGGGGAAGTGATGTCCTGAGCTAATCCCATACAGGCTTTGTGGACTCCACCCCCACTCCAGACTAAAGCCATCAAGACATTGAGAAAGACAAATCCCATCACCACCAAGGGAGGGTGGCTGGGACCTGAGGGTGGAGTTGGGCAGCCAGGTTGGATATAAAAACCAGACACATGGGCCTTGGGGTCTCTCGCTCTGTTGCTTGCCTCCTGGCTTCAAGGCTCCTGGCTGGCGGCCAGCTCTCAGCGCCATTTGGGATTCCAGGTGGGCGGATCGGGTAGACTCATTTAAAACTTTGTCTCCCACTTTTCTCCCTGAGCTGTACATTTCCTCATTTCCCCTTCCCTTGTGAATAAACCTTTTATGAACCTTTCACGTGTGCCTGCAGTAGAGCATTGATAAGTCCTTTTAAGCGCGCGGGCGAGGACCTACAGTCAGGCACCCCGTTTTGTATCGGGGTTGCTCTACAACAGTTTGGCGCCCAGCGTGGTTTCCAAGCTACACCCGCGGTTGACCAGCCCAAAGTAACATTCCTTGTGTTGGTCACCATAAGCGCACTAGTTCTGCAGGACTCGCAATATATTTGTCTCAAGTCCTGAAGTCTGTTTTTTTCCCTGTGCGTACAGCCCTTGTGGGTGCATTTTCACTCAAATATGGCCTCAACCATGAGCCTATACAGTTTCATCCCTAGCCTGAGTTCTTTCAGTTTCCTTCCGGCCTTGAATTTGAGTAGCCTTCTTCCATTAAATATCACCACCAGTTTCATTAATCTAAATAATTTGATGAAGCCTGGTGTATGGCACGTGATTTTACTATTGTATACATACATGGGTGGTTTACAAGCCATCCCTTTACAGTCTGTGCTTCTGGGTGGTTTTTTGGTAATATGTGTAAGCGCCATTTGCTACATTCTTGTTTCTGTGAGAGGCAGATGTTCTACTTCACATACTGAGAATGTGCAACTGTAACAGGGTGGTCCCAGGAAAGGGGGAGGTTCCCTGGCCCTCCCAAGGGAGGGTGGAGCTGAGCAGGAAGAGGAGAAGCTGCAGAAGAGACTGAGGAAGGAAGCAGGATGGAGCCAGGAGACCTGGAGGAGGCGCATGGAGCCTAGAGACACGTGAAGAAACTGCGCTTGTTTTTTGGTCGTGGACTGGGTGACACAGATGTGGGTGAGACCCATGGGGAGGTGACCATGGCAGTTTTTATCTTGATGTTGATTTTGCTCTTTTCCTTCCGGGCTTGTCTGGTTATTTCTGACCCTTTGCTGTGGGTCCCCACTGGAAGATGCTTTAGACTTGTGGCAGGCTTTGGGGCTTTGCTCTGGGCCAATCCCATTTGGATGGACTTTTACCCACGAGGGGACGGGTAACTTTGGGTGCTTCATTTAGAAACTAGACTCTTTGCCTTACCTGTATTGTTTCCTAGTTTTATTAAAGATCCTTCCCATTAAAGTCTCCTATGTTTTGTGTTGATGCGGCGGATGGCAGAACCCATTTAGAATAGGCAGGTTTGCGGGGTTTGGGCTGCCCCTCTCCCTGTCCTATAACACAACAACACATTCAGGCTCTTAACATAGCCATGCAACAACAAATCCAGGCTTTTAACATGGCCATACAACAACAAAATCAGGCCTTTGATTTAACTATTAAGTGCATGAAGGATGAGAACCATAACATCTTTGAGTCAGTTTATAAAAGCATACAAGATCAAGCTTTTAAAAATATGCAGGACCGGATAGAGGTCGCCCTCCATAAATTGGATATGGCGGAGGCTCGGCTTATGGCACAGAGAAAGGATAAACCTTCCCCTTTCCATGAGGACTGCCATCGGGCAGAGTTAGAAGAGGAGGAGCATCATATTGTAAATACTTTAAATACACCAGGACAAAATCCTCTTCCACGTGACAAGGCCCCTCCCGTGCAGACCCCTGAGGCTGCACAGCCTCCACTGCCCTCTGGGGAGGACACTAAAATGGCGTCTCCTCCCCACACTAGACTCGGCACCCATTTTGGCAGGAAGGATCACCCTGAGGCAGGACAGTTTCCCCTTCGCCAGATGCCAATGGGTGGCTTAAATGAACATGGGAGACCTGCTGGGTACTTTTGGTCGCACCATCCGTTCAGTACTGCCGACCTCCTAAATTGGAGGAGCTCTGTTCCCTCGTACCGGCAGGCTCCTAAGAGGATGGCGAACTTGTTTGCCTCTATCTTCGTCTCCCACCGCCCTAACTGGGCAGATATACAGTCCATGCTCCATACTTTATTAACGCTGGATGAGCAGAGGATGGTATTCAGGAAAGCCAGGGAGGAGGATGACCGTCTCCACCAACAGGATAGGCAGTCCCCAGAGCCAGAGGTTGTTGTCCCAGAGCAAGATCCTGGATGGGACCCTAACAATGGAGAAACGGCGATGTTGGATCTGTATAAAAAATGTTTATTGGTAGGACTGAAGCAGGGGATCCCCAAACAAAAAAACTTTAACAAAATATTGCAACTTGAGCAAGGAGCTAATGAGGATCCGTCAGAGTTCCTTGAGAGGATTATTCAAACTTACACTAACCACACAGATATAAACCCAGATGCCCCAGAAAATGCTCTTCTGATCACTATGGCTTTCATTACCCATAGTGCCCCAGACATAAAGAAAAAGTTAGCTAAGGTGGACGGCGTCACTGAGATGAGTCCGTCCCAGGTAGTGGACCTGGCATTCAGGGTTTATAATAATAGAGAGGACAGGAGACCGAAACCTGCGACTGTTTTCTTACAAAGAGAACACAGAACAGGGTTTCAGGGAAACAATAATGGACAGAGACGCGAACCCCTAGGAAGAAATCAGTGTGCTTTCTGTAGGGAAGAGGGACATTGGAAGTACAGTTGTCCCAGGTTACAGGGAAGCGGCAGACTCAATAATTATAGAAGGCAGGATAGAAGACAGAACCCCAAGATATGATGATTCACGTAGGGGTTATAGGAGGGAATATAGAAGGAGCACACAGAACCAGGAACCAAGGAGAGAGGAAAGAAGACAAATGTTAGCACAGAGTGGAGGCTCAGATGATGACAGGAATACAGACAGAGAAGGAATCGAGAGCCCAGTACAGAGGGAAGGAGACAAATGACAGCACAGGGTAGAGCCTCAGGTGAAGATAGGAGGGAATATAGACAGAGTGGAAGGAATCTAGAGCCAAGTGCAGAGGAGAGGAGGCAAATGACAGTTCGTGGAGAAGGTTCAGATGCAGAATGGAGGTGCCCAAGGGCTCCACTAGATCTAAAGAAAGCCCCAGGAGGAACTGACCCAGAGACGAAGTCCCATTGGTCTTGTGCACCCATGGAGGACTTGAGATACTTGTTTAAGAAACAGACAAAAACTTGAATATTACTGACTTCTTTTCTAGTTATTGTTGCAGGATACCCAAGGACTCACTTTTTTTCTGAAGAAACCCTGAGAAAACTAACATGCTCTAACCAATCTTCTTCCTTTCAAAGTTTAGGAGACGTGAAATAACATCTAGGATCATGCATATGCTGCCACTATTTTTTTACACAGAAAGGTGTTCAATCTTGATTTTGGTATTTCTTTTTAACTTTGAGATTTTTTTCTCTGCTTTTTTTTTTTTGTTTGTTTCTTTGGCCAATGAGTGAAACTGCAGTTGTATGGGATATCCCACGCGTGATAAATGGTACCTAAAGAGCTCTTTGTGTCTATGTGTTGTATGTCTGTATGTCCTTTCCTTGTGTCCTTGTCTTGACCTCCAGTGATTGACAAATTGGTATACATGGTGCCCATAGACGTTGGAAAAAAAAAAGAGTCTCTAGTTATGAGGAAACATAAAGGTTATGGTTTCATTGTCAACATTGTGCTACTGAACTAAGCCGGTGCCTTCATAGAGATTGAACATTGTTGTTTCTGTTAATTTTCTGGTATTTATGGCAAAGCTTCCCAGAAATCTAAATTCAAGTACAAATTTGGTAGCCTGTCATTTGGCCGATGCAAGGAAATTTTGTGGAACCTCAGCAGAGCTCCTGAGACACTCCACAAAGTTTCTCCCTTTCCTCCTGGGAAAGGCATTAGATGAATTTGTTCTATTTGGCTCACCTAGTAGAGTAAAACTAGAAGGGAAGCATTGTCACTTGGGAAAACGGGTAATAACACCTTGACCTTATATGGATGTAAATGGTCAATGAATGATTGTCACCTTGTAATATTGTATACTTCAATTGTTTCATATCTACAGGAATTGTTTCTGGAAATATAGGGAAAAAAGGTCTCAACAGATTCCTATTGATGGAACTGTTGAGAGTAAAACTTTTCTACTAAGGACTGAATAGACTTGGAAATACACCTCATATTTACTAAGTTTTCCTTGACATAATAATACTGATGATTTTTTTGCATTTTGTTCTAAATCCACAAAGTTTTCTTGTTTTGGTGACCAGGATCTGCAGCAAGGTTGTAATTTGTTTTCCAACAAAGCTAACTTGTGTTTGCATTTTCTCTCCCCTTGATACCAACACAGCATAAAAATAGTGGTAGTAATCTTTTACTACTTATCTCAGAGTCTGTTTTTGCATAACTTCCATAGGGATTTTGTTTAAACTGAAAAAAATTGGACATAAGTTTCATTGTGTGGCTTTGTGTGGAGTTCTTCCAGAAAGTTGAAACAGAGCTGAACCAAGAAGAGGAGAACCTGTTTGCTTTGTTCGTAGGGTTCCAGAGACCTCCAAAGAAGGTGAGGAAGCTGCCTCCATTGGCAGGACTGGACAACCCGGCCAACGAAAAGTCCCTGGTACCCTCGAGAAGAGGAAAGCCCAGGTGGAGTCTGATGAGACCAACTTGTTCCAGAAGCCTACACGGACCGGATGTCAACAGTTCGCTCTGAATCCTATATGGAGTATTCCAACGAAGCCAGCTAAAAATTGCTGCTTAGTTATTCTGCCCTGTGATTTTGTGCAAAAATAGGCAATATGGTTTAAAAAGCAGATTTAGTTTGCAAACTTTTGCTATGCTGTTAAAAAAATTTGGGATCAAGGTTGAGAGAATTTGTTTTTACATAAGTTGAACCATTTTAAGATTTTTTAGTTGAACCATTTTAAGATTTTTTTTTTCCTGTGATTTTTGACATATCTGCTGTCTTGTTCTGGCTAATGCCTCCAGATGTTTTCTTTCAGCTGGGACTGATGAACTGTTTTTCCAGGAATGGAGGACTTTTGCTTTCCACAATGGACACTACCTGGAGGGATTCGTTTTCTTTCAGACTGGAACCCTGGAAAATTTTCATCTGAGACTGTATCCCAGCATCCATATGTTTGATCTTCATCACCATGGAAATGGTGGCAAAAAAGTGAAAGGGGGGAATTGTTAGGGGGAAATGATGTCCTGAGTTAATCCCATACAGGCTTTGTGGACCCCACCCCCACTCCAGACTAAAGCCATCAAGACATTGGGAAAGACAATTCCCATCACCACCAAAGGGAGGGTGGCTGGAACCTGAGGGTGGAGTTGGGCAGCCAGGTTGGATATAAAAACCAAACACGTGGGCCTTGGGTCTCTCTCTGGCTCGCGATCGCTCGCCTCCTGGCTTCACCGCTCCTGGCTGGCGGCCAGCTCTCAGAGCGCCATTTTGGGATTCCTGATCGGCGGATCGGGTAGGACTCATTTAAAACTTTGTCTCCCACTTTTCTCCCTGAGCTGTACATTTCCTCATTTGCCCTTCCCTTGTGAATAAACCTTTTATGAACCTTTCACATGTGCCTGCAGTAGAGCATTGATAAGTCCTTTTAAGCGCGCGGGTGAGGACCCACAGTCAGGCACCCCGTTTTGTATCGGGGTTGCTCTACAACAATTGCAGCACTATTTACAATAGGTAAAACCTGGAAACAACCCAAATGCCCCAAAATAGATGACTGTATCAAGAAGATGTGGCATATATACACCAGGGAATATTGCTCAGCAATCAAAAAAGATAAACTCATGCCATTCACAGCAACGTGGATGGAGCTAGAAGGAATTGTGAAAGATTCCTTTATGTTTATTCCAGAAAGATAAAAGAAAAATATTGGATGATTTCACTTACAGCAGGCAGAGGAGGATGATTTCCTCACATCTTGGGGTAAACACTGTACCTGTCATGTGCCCCCAATATCTACAGATGATAGAGGGTGTCTTAAGGTCACCAGCTTCCAGGTACAAGACTTTGGCTTCTGAAATTCATCCACGAGAGATGCCTTTTAAGATATTATGGGTCAGGCCTCCCCGGTGGTGCAGTGGTTGAGCGCTGGGTTGAGAAGCTGCCCGCGGCCTCTGCGGCACCGGTTCGATCCCTGGCTGCTCCCTGGCCACCGCAGGAGGGTCCCACATGGCACGCAGACCCTCCTCCCTCTCCTGCTGCCGAAGTACAGCAGTGTACTTCGGTCCTTCTGCTTGCTCTGCTCCCCGCTCTGGCTCTGGTGAATTCTCTCACCCTTCCATGCTTCTGACTGTACCCAGTGCTTGTATAAACAAAACAAGCAAACAAACAAATAAAAAAAAATGCCTCTATTTAAAAAAAAAAAAAAGATTATGGGTCATTGAAGAAATAGTTCTTGATTTCTGAAAGTACAGGCCACGTGATTGGGATGCTGGGGCCCAGGTGGGGGTGCTGGGGAGGAGAGCCACAGGAAATGGCATTTCCACCTGCTCCACAGCTGCACCTGGTGGCATGTGGGGGGGCGGGGAGTCCTGGTCTGGGCAAGAGTCTCCACCTGCCTCAGCTGGGCTGGGACAGCTCTGGGCTTCTCTGAAGGAAAAGGGCCCCTTCCTGGGGTGGAGTCCTTGGCTCTGGGCCCCCTGGGGCTGCAGGAGGGACTGTGGGGGGCAAACCAGTGGGGAGCACTGACCAACAAGATGGGGCATTCCAGAGGGCAGAGGCTGCTCTGCAGAGAGAAATTCGGGGAGGCCTCTGATGGGGTGAACTCCTCAGCTGAGGAAAAAGCCAGAAGAGGAGCAAGGGAAAGTGAGGAGACATGGCTGCTGGAATCCAGTTCTGGGCACAAGGGGCGGCTGGGACAGAGTTTAAGGAAAAGCGGGTGGGGTGCAACAGGCACCCCACACACATCCCAGGTGTTGTCTGATAAGTCCGGGTTTCCTCTTCCATCCGAGGAAGGACCGTCTGAGCGCGGCTGCTGCAGGATCGCGGCTGCTGGGTCACCTGGAGCAACAAGCTCCGCGGTTGCTGGAAAGCGCAGCTGGAGGCGCACAGCACCTTTCCTCTGCAGTTTTCCTGCGAACTCAGTCGCCTCCGAGTGCGGCGTGGTTTCGGGGACTGACAGCTCCCCCGACCACCCCCGCCCCTCACCGTCCCCCGCAGCTCCAGGCCCCCAGCGCATCCCAGACAGTGAGGAAAGGTGCTGGGTGGCGCCGCAAGCCCTAGGGAGGGCGGGAATCCGGCGCGCAGCTGGCAAGAGCGGCCGGGGAGCCGCGTGGGGGGCGGGCTGAGCCCGTGGGGAGGGAATGGCCGGGGCTGGGAGAGGCTGTGCCGGCGGGGCCGGGCTGGCCCTGTGTGCGCAGCTTTAAAGGAAGTGACCCCGGAGCGCGGGGCGGGCCGACGTGAGGCCGCGGGGGCTGCGCACCCTCGGAAGTGCCCAGGACGCACCCTCGGAAGCGCCCAGTCCGATCTGGCCGCGTGATGACTCCCCTCGGGGCCGCGGGGGTCTTCTGCGTGTTGTCCTTGCTCGGTGAGTGGCGCCCCCCTGTGTCCACCGCTGGGGGTGCCGGGCGGGGCCCGAGGGGCGGTGGGGTTGGCGCTGAGGCGGGGCGCGGGGTGGGGGGGGACTCGCGCGGGCCGGCTGTCGGGAGAAAGATGTCACTGCACCCCTCCCTTGGGGCGCAGGGTGGGGAACTTCGCCCTGGGGCGCCTGGATCTGGCTGGGGAGGAAGTGGGGGCTCCAGTGCTCTCCGCGGGGCTCATCTCTCTCTCGGGGCCTCTGAAGCCCCAGGCGGGATCCAGGCTCGCGCTCCCGCAGCCTGCCCGGGAAGGTTGTGGCTTTTCTCTGAAATTCAGTTACTTCTCGGCCTCCCGAGCTGCCCTGGCCTTAGACTTGGGCGCACAGAACCGCGCTGGGCCGCCCTCCGGCTCGCCCCACCAAGGCCTTGGGGGTGGATCCCCGCCGGGGTGGGGGCGCCCCGTTTCCTCTGCGGGTGCAGGGCTTGCTCGCAGTGGGGGGTGGGTGGCCTGTGCGCCCAGGCGGGCCAACTTGGGGTGGGAAGCCGGCGCCGGCAGGGGGGAGGGTAGAGAGAAGGGTTTGACAGGGGACCCAGTCAGCGCTTCGGGGTTCCTAAGCAGGCAGTGAGGGCGCGTTTCCCCGCCCTTTGGTCTTAAAGGAACCAGTGAGTGTCTAGAACCACCTGGTTCCCTTTCTAGCTTCAGGAAATCAGGAGGACAGCCCCAGGACATGGGTATCTTTGCCTTGGTTTTTACTTCCTTACCCACCCGAATGCCTCCAGTCTGGGGGCAAGTCACAGTCAACCCCCTGGAGAGTAGCCCCCCTAACTCATTCTTCCTTTGGGGAGAGGGGTGTGGGCCAGGTTCCTCTGTTATCCTTTGTACAATCTGTCAGATCACAGTTCCACTCCAGTCTTCAGCCTTTTCTGAGTCACTGCCCTTTACATTCTCCTGTTATAGGACAGGGAGAGGGGCAGCCCAAAACCCCGCAAACCTGCCTGTTCTAAATGGGTTCTGCCATCTGCCGCATCAACACAAAACATAGGAGACTTTAATGGGAAGGAATTTTAATAAAACTAGGAAACAATACAGGGAAGGCAAAGAGTCTAGTTTCTAAATGAAGCACCCAAAGTTACCCGTCCCCTCGTGGGTAAAAGTCCACCCAAGCGGGATTGGCCCAGAGCAAGGCCCCAAAGCCTGCCCCAAGTCTAAAGCACCTTCCAGTGGGGACCCACAGAAAAGGGTCAGAAACAACCAGACAAGCCCGGAAGGAAAAGAGCAAAATCAACATCAAGATAAAAGCTGCCATTGTCACCGCCCCATGGGTCTCACCCACATCTGTGTCACCCAGTCCACGACCAAAAGACAAGCGCAGTTTCTTCACCTGTCTCTAGGCTCCATGAGCCTCCTCCAGGTCTCCTGGCTCCATCCTGCTTCCTTCCTCAGTGTCTTCTGCAGTTTCTCCTCTTCCTGCTCAGCTCCACCCTCCCTTGGGTGGGGCAGGGAACCTCCCCCTTTCCTGGGGACCACCCTGTTACACTCCCAGGTGTACCACCTGGGGGAGGGTTTGGGGTTGGCTCAAAGGTTCCACAGTGTCAGATACAAGTTTAGGAGGGGGGATTAAAAGAAGCTCCAAAGCCCTGGGCCTGCAGAGGAGGCGAGCCTTCTCTTTTGTGAAATCAGGCATCCTCTGTGAAGCAAAGCCTTCCAGGGAGGGAGGGTGGTGGAACCTGGCTTCCTAGGAGGGAGGTGCTGGAGCTGCAGTGATGTGGAAGAGATCCCAGGAGGAGGAAACCAGGCAAGGAAGCCAGGGAGCAAGAGTTTACAGGTGAACTTGGGCAATAAATGGTCCTGCCTCCATGTCCCCCAGGGACACTGGAGTGTCCCTCAGGGACACTCCAGGTGTGCTGAGGGCAGTTTCTGTGGGCTCCCTTTCTGGGAGAGAAAGGATAATAGTGTCCGTAAGAATTCATACAATTATTGTGGACATCAGTTGCTCAACAAATACTGAGTGTCAGCTGTGTGGGGGTGTTGCAGAAATAAATTCTAGCTTCTTACCCAGGCAAGGGAAGAACAAGCAGTACTTCAGGAATGGTGAGGTTATTTATTACTCATGCATGAGGTCCCAGACCTGGGTAGCCCCATAAGGTCTGAGCACCCCTCTAGAGACAAAGAGTTTCTTTTATACATAATCATTTTCATTGATAACATTGGTTAGTTAGCATACAATTTCTTGACAAAGGAAAAGGGGAAGGATGCAGATCTTTGAGAATGGCCCAGGAGAACAACCAGCCTAGCAGGCTGGCAGGCCTTGTTTAGATCTGCTTATTAAGGAAGCAAACTTGTCTCCTACTTACATTTCCATGTCTATGGCTCTTTAACAGGGAAGGATTTCCTTTTCTTAGCAGTTCCCTTTTCCTTAACATTTCCCCTTCAGGGGGGCACTGTACCAGGCCCTTCCCCCCCAACCACCAGCACACAGCAGGGGACAACCACTCCCTGCTCAGGTGCTGGGGGAGGGGGAGACAGTGAAAAAGAGCAAATAGAGAAATGTGGGGTGATGGCACAGCACACAGTCACTAATACAGAGATTAGGAGAGCAGAGAGGAGGGGGAGCCGTTCATATTTCTTTTTAAATTTTCAAAACTTTGGAACACTCAAAAGCTTTAGAACAGTAAAAATAGTACAATGGATACTACACACCTTTCTCATCGATTTTACCTCATTTGGTTGACTTCTCCTTTGTAGATACAAGCCCACACTCACACCCCAATGCACTAAATAGGTTATTTTTTGCAAGACCTTTTGAGAAATGCAAATCTCATTGTTATAGGGCAGCCCCAATATTGAACTGGACTGCATCCCAACATCCATATATTCGATCTTCATCACTATGGAAATGGTGACAAAAAGTGAAAGGGGGAAATTGTTAGGGGGGAAAAGGCTGTCCCAAAGCTAATTCCATATAGGCTTTGTGGACTCCACCCCCACCCCAGGCCAAAGCCAAAGACACTGGGGGAACTCCAAATCCCATCACCACCAGAGGGAAGGTGGCTGGGACCTGAGGGTGGGGTTAAGCAGCCAGGTTGGTATAAAGCCAGACATGTGGGCTTTGGAGGGGCCCCCCATTTTGACTCTCTGCCAGCTCGCAGCGTCTGGCCAGCTCGGAGAGTGACTTTGGGTTTCCAGGTCGTCGGATCGGGTAGGACGCATTAAAGACTTTATTTCCCTATTTTCTCCCTGAGTTGTACATTTTCCTTATTTCCTTTTCCCTTGTCAATAAACCTTTAATTAACCTTTTGTGTGTGCCTGTAGTGGAGTATTAATAAGTCCTTTTTAAGCACGCGGGTGAGGACCCACAGCCAGGCAACCCATTCAATATCAGGGCTGCCCTGTAACAGCTGGAGTCCAACGTGGTTTCCAAGCTTCTCCCGTGGTTGACCAGCCATGACGACCTGTCCCTGATTGAGTTGGCTTGTCTTCTAAGGCACTGCATCCTCAGTGAGCCCCAGAGCCTGGTCAACAAACACAGCCTTGTCCTGGGCTGCGTTCTGGCTGAGTCAGATCGGGGTCAGCACTTCATCTGGTGGTGGAAGTCCCTTGTAAGTGCGTGGGTGAGGACCCACAGCCAGGCAACCCGTTCAATATCGGGGCTGCCCTATAACAGAACCTCTTTTGTCCCCTTTCATGGAGGAGTTTGCTTTTTACTTTATGGCTGCCATTTTTGAAGGCTTCAGACCAGTTTGAAAGGTCCATGCAGGAGGCGGGAATGCAAAAGCCTACCTGGAAGCCCACCTGGGGGCAGGAATGTGGATACCTGCCTGGAGGATTCAGACAATGAGCCTTCCCCCTCCCCCTAGGAGTCTCTTCTCAGACAAAGAAACTCTACCTGCCCCAGGAACCTTTTAGAGCCCTACAAACTTTTCCTGCCATAGGAGCCCAATTTCCCACCTGACCTCTCCTCACTCTATAAAACCCTGACTCCCCCTGACAAGGTGCGCGGCTTCACTGACCCCCACCTTGGGTGCGTGAGGTCCGCCCGGGGTGCAATAAACTTTCCCTTCCTTGAGAAATGTAGCCTGGCTCTCCTTTTCTTTACCGCGCTGGACCTTTTGATACCGGAATTGTCGGGCCTAGTCTCCCAGCCAGGAACAGATCCCAGGCTGCAGGGCCGCGCTGAGCCCCAGCCACTAGACCCCCTCGGGTTGGTGTCTCACGAAACCGCAGCAGGAACTTCGCAGACTCTCAGGCAAGCAAGCGAGAAGAGGCAGGTTTGTTTTGAGAAAGAAAAAGTTTATTGAGGAGATAAAGAGCAGAAATAAAGTGGGACTCCCAGGCCAGGAAACCAGGCCTGGGAGAGACAAGGAAGCCAAAGTGGAGTTGTGTCTCAGGGAATATAGACCTTTTTTTCCCTGATTATTCTAAAGCTCCACCAGTCTCTTTGTGATTGGTTAGTTCTCGGCTGTCTCACTTAATTTGCTATGGAGTGGGGGATCTTCACATTCCTTATCTGACAGCTTTCTCTTTCCCCATTTGTTGCATCTTTAAATTTATGGCCCAGTCCTCTGGATGGACATCCCTGCATTGAAGTTAAACAGCTGCCCTTCTAAGTTGTCCATAAATTAAACCACTCTCCATTTCTCCAATCTCTGCCTCCCTTTACCACCTGAAGGAAACCAGGACCAGCGTTAACAATGTTGCCCTTGGTCCTGAGATGTTTGCTTTTACCAGTGGAATTGGTTACATTCCCTTGGTTGTCCCTATCTCTGAAGCCTCCCTCAATTCTTCAGAGGTTCCCTCCTGCACTGTCCCTAAAACTGCCTAATTCCTAGCTTGCCCTGTGTCTCACTTTCACAGTTGTTTTACAGAATATGCCTTGATTTGGACTGTCTACGTTTTGGTGGTGATTGGGTTCTGGTGAAAAAGTTGTCGGGCAGGATTCTCTTTGTAGGTGTGTCCTGGTCTGCTCCGCACAGGTCATCAGGCAGCAAACTCGCTCCATTGGTCCCACTGTGGAGGTGTGAGCTTCTATGACTTGGTGAATGTGAGGGCCCACAGATTTCTCACTTTAGAGGCACCTTTTCCGCTTTGTAAATAAGTAATTGACTAAGTGACACTTTTGTTATAGGGCAGCCCCGATATTGAACGGGTTGCTGGCTGTGGGTCCTCACCCGTGCGCTTAAAAGGGACTTATGAATACTCCACTACAGGCACACACAAAAGGTGAATAAAAGGTTTATTTACAAGGGAAAAGGAAAGAAGGAAAATGTACAACTCAGGGAGAAAATAGGGAAATAAAGTCTTTAATGCGTCCTACCCGATCCGACGACCTGGAAACCCAAAGGCGCTCTCTGAGCTGGCTGGATGCTGCGAGCTGGCAGAGAGCCAAAATGGGGGACCCCCCCCCACCCCCCAAAGCCCACGTGTCTGGTTTTATACCAACCTGGCTGCTTAACCCCACCCTCAGGTCCCAGCCACTTTCCCTTGGGTGGTGATGGGATTTGGAGTTCCCAGTGTCTTTGGCTTAGGCCTGGGGTGGGGGTGGAGTCCACAAAGCCTGTATGGAATTAGCTTTAGCCTTTTCCCCCTAACACTTTGAGGCTGTGTGTGTATCTGTCCCTTGACCATCTTTCCTCTCATCTTTTAGCATCCGCTGGTGATTTCAGCCCCAAGTCCATTATCACTAAAACATTTGTAGATGGCAACAATTTTTCAGCCCTTTTTTTGTTTGTTTTTAAGATTTATTTATTTATTTATACAAGCACTGGGTACAGTCAGAAGCACAGGAGGGTGAGAGAATTCATCAGAGCCAGAGCGGGGAGCAGAACAGACTGACAAAATACATTGCTGAGGGGAGCAGCGGGAGGCAGGAGAGGTTTGTTGTGCCACATGAGACCCTTCCTGGTGGCCGGGCATTGAACCAGTGTTGCAGAGTCTGCGGGCTGCTTTGCTGTCCAGTGCTCAATCACTGTGCCACCTGGGGAGGCCCTTAGCCCTTTTTTTATTTTTTATTTAAAAAGTTTGCTATTCTTTAGCAATGAAAAGCTCTTTGTTATTTCTTTTAAGATTTATTTTATTTATTTATGCATGTAAGAACTGGGGTACAGGACAGAGGTGCAGTGGGTGAGAGGATTCACCAGAGACAGAGTGGGGAGCAGAACCGGCAGATCCACTGAAATACACAGCTGAGGGGAGTAGCAGGCGAGACAGGAGAGGTCTGCTGTGCCATGTGGGTCAGCTCCCTGGCCTGGAATCAAACTCAGGGCACATGGCTGCCAATAACTTCATAGCACTGAGACTTAACCCCTTGTGCCACCAGGGAGGTCCTGGATCCTCCCCTCTCTATGGTCATCACAGTTACAAAGGGACTCTAGTAGGCAAACACTCCCCTGGCAGGTAATGGGCTTTCAATAACTCTGTGTTTTCATTTTTCTTCACGTCTTGTCATTTCACTTGTCAAATGGGAGTCATTTTATTTGTAACTTTTGTGGTTTCTTTAAGCTCAAAATAACTTGGGAATTTTTTCATAGCTGGGTCCCTTTTCTCCAACCCTGCTGCTCTCCACCCACAACTCCATCTCTGCCTTCACGCTTGCCCTGCTGGCCAGCCCAGAAACCTCTCCTCCCTGTCATTGTGTGTTCATTCAAAGACAATTGGTTCCTCCACTCGTGTGTTGGGCCCCTCGTCCAGGGCTGCTCCCCGGCTGCCCCACACACCGTTGTCCTGTGTGGGGAGGAGGGCCAGGCCTGCTGAGCAGAAAGGATGGTGCTGGGCTTCTGACACTGCCTCTCTTCATGAAGGCAGATGGTTCTAAAACCCTTGCAAAAGAGAGAAATGGAGGAGATTTGCTTCTCATTTAAAATTGCTGAACATGGGCCTCCCCGGTGGCGCAACGGTTGAGCGCTGGGTTGCGAAGCTGCCTGCAGCATCTGCAGCGCCGGTTCGAGCCCCGGCTGCTCCCCGGCCACCAGAGGAGGGTCCCACATGGCACGCAGACCTCTCCTGCCGCCCGCTGCTCCCCTCAGCAGTGTACTTTGTCCTTCTGCCTGCTCTGCTCCCCGCTCTGGCCCTGGTGAATTCTCTCACCCTCCCACGCTTCTGACTGTACCCAGTGCTTGTATAAATAAATAAATAAATAAACAAACAAATAAATCTTTAAAGGAAAAAAAAATAAAAATAAATAAAATTGCTGAACACAATTTAAACGCAATTGACTACAATAGGCCTAGTTAATGTTCTTGAATGTTCCTGTACTTTTCAGATTAGTCCGGTTGCCAGTGAGCAAAATGTGCATCAAGTTTTAATTTATCTTAATGTCATTGCCTTAAGGATTGATCTTCTTGCAATAAGAGAGTTGAGTCTGGTGCTTATACCCACTTTGGGGTGTCAGGAATGTGTAGGGGTGGTAATAAAAGTGTAACACAGGCCCATCAATTGATGGGGTGGAGACAGGGGCCTCTAATTTGAGGTGTGAGTCAGCGTTTGTGGCTGTGAATATTCCCACCATGGTGAATTTCAAGCTACAAGATTGTGCTGAGTGGGGTGAGTGTTGTGCCCAAGATCAGCAGACTCAGCGAGCATAGCCTCCAAGAATCCAAAGACAGCAGATGCAAATACAAAAGGGAGTTTATTACAGACTCGAGTCCGGGCTCACGGCACCTACCAACTTAGTGGCAGATAGCGAGAGCCCCGAAGAAATGGAACAGGGATCTTACATAGGGTTACAAGCAGATCTCTAAAAATTAAATCATGTTGGCAACCATTCATTGGTTACACAGGTGCATTTCCTAACAATGGTGGGTGCACAGTTTCAGTTTTTGAGCTGATTGGTCACATTGAGATGCAGCTTTATTTTATGGCTAGTTTGACCTCATTAGTGGCCCGGATTGCTCTGCTCCGCTGTGGCTAGTGGACTAAGACCAGAGTGGGGTGGGGGTCGAACTCTGGAATGCAGTCTTTCCCAGGACAGCAAAACCTGAAATTCTAAAATGGCAGTTACACAAAGCAATGGCTAAGAATACCTATGCTTGGTTCCACAGTGAGGACAAAGTAATAGTGGGCCCCTGAGAGGTGACTGATCCAGGCCCAACTCTCCGCTGTCCCTGTCCCTGGGCCTTGAGCACTTAGTCCTCCTCTGGCTTCAGTCATTGTTTCTGGTATCCACTGGTGGCAGCTCTCAGTCCTCCAAGAGAAAGCCTGGCTCGTCCCTCCCCTCAGCCCCCAGCCCAGCCACTGAATCCTTTGCTTTCTCTCTCCAGTGTCTCTTGAGTCTGTCCGCTTGTCTGTCCCTCCTGCAGACACCCTCATCCCGCCTGTGCAGTCCCGTCCACCACTCTCCCTGCCCCAGCACTGACCTCTTCTGCTTTCTCTGGCTCCACACTCGCTCGTCTCAACCACTGTCCTCTGGGCAAACAGGCAGCAGACACTGAAATTAGTCATGCCAGTCTTGTGGAAAATCGTCCATGGTTTTCCTTGGCCATTAGGATAAGTTCCAGCCCCGTCTGTATCTCACCAGATGCTCCCCAGCCCCCAGCAGCTCCATGTGGGTAGCTCCCTGGCTGGGATGGAACTCATGATACAACGGCTGCAGATAGCTTCATAGTGCTGAGGCTTAACCCCTTGAGCCACCAGGGAGGCCATTTTTTTTTTTTTTAGATGCATGTTTTATTTATTTATTTATTTGTTTGTTTGTTTATACATGCACTGGGCACAGTCAGAAGCGCGGGAGGGTGAGAGAATTCACCAGAGCCAGAGCGGGGAGCAGAGCAGGCAGAAGGACCGAAGTACACTGCTGAGGGGAGCAGCGGGCAGCAGGAGAGGTCTGCGCGCCATGCGGGACCCTCCTCAGGTGCCGGGGAGCGGCCGGGGAGCAGCCGGGGAAACCCAGAGCTAAGCCACTGCGCCACCGGGGAGGCCCAAGGGAGGCCATTTTAAAAGGCTTTTGTTTCCTCAGTCCTAAGCTGTTTGTTTACTGGGAGATGGCCTTGGGAGTTGCTTCCTCCCTCAGTATGACTATCTCCTCAACCCTCTACCAGGGCTGGGCTGGCTAACTCCTCCCACCTTAAGTGATTTGTAGTCCTGGATCCATCAACCTGACTTCCAGGAAGGCCCTTGGCCTGGAGGCCCCCACTCACCTGCTCTGTATCCTCTCCAGCACTTGGGGTGCCTGGGGACCAGGACGGTGCCTGGCATCTTGCTGCCTCATTCGCAGTGTCTTCCACAGCCCCTGTCATAGCCGGGATCCATAAGCTGGATTGTTCCAGTGTGGATTTCCGTGGCCCGAGTTCCCTAGTAAAGAGTCAACTTCTTGCGTGTGTCCTGCTTGCTGCCGGCAGTTTAGCACAAAATAACTGATGCGTAATTTTACTTGTTTCTCCCTGAAAGGGCATCTTGGAAAATGCTTTTCTGTTTTCACTAAAATCATGTGCTGCTGCCTAACCAATTTTTTCCCCTCTTAGATCTCATCGTATGTGATGCCCAGCCCCAAAATATGGTTACATATGGAGGCATGAATCAGAATGTAACTTTCATAATAGTAGGACCTGTAGCCTTTATCGATATCCTGTGCAAAAAAAAGGAAAGGATGAAGTCATCTGTTGCATTGGGTAACCCCGCACTGATAAACGGGAGTCGGTTAGCAGGCTACATAATGCAGGATGCTGCTGAGGAGCAAAATCCTGGCCTTTTAATTGATAGAAGAATTATACAGCCACAGATGTGAGCCAGGAGGACAAAGAGAAAAGGGAGGGGTAAGACTGGATAATGTGCTTTGTCATCTGCAGGATCAGGGCTGTGAGTCTGCCCTCCAGGCACTTCCCATCTGCTTGATGACTCCGTATTGTAATTGAGATCAAGCCCTAGGTCCCCAGACAGGGTTTCAATCTTATCAACAAGGCTTTCCACTCATCACCTTCTAGGGTCCCTTTATACATTGGTCCTCGGCACCCCAGGCGTTCCCAATCTTACCTCATGATTGTAATTCGGGAATATGTTTTATGCCTCAATCATCAGCCCCCGTCCCTCCCCCCCACCCGGCTTTCACAGTCATACCTGGTGATGCAAACCCTTCCCAGAGTGATCTAGCTTTGTGCTCTTGATTGCTTTGAAAGACACCTTGCAGGGTTGGGCTTCTGTACCTAACTGACCAGGCCATTCTGACCTTGCTTAGGATTTAGAACTGTAGGTAACAAAATGGTGGCCGAACAGGTTGCTTAGGATTAGCAGACACACAGTCATCGAATGGGAGAACTTTTACTTGGAGCCCAGATCTTTCCCGCTCTTTATAAGTAGGACTTATTTAAACACCTCCTTGGGTGACTTCACCATCTTCAATTTCACATCTTCAGACAAAGATGAGTACGAAGTCAAATATGACAGTATTAGGGCTAACACAAAGTTTACTCTTTTTAAAAAAAAATTATTTTTTACATCATTGTTCATTTTTAAAAAATATTTGCTTCCCCCACCCCCTCAGTGTAGTCCCCATAGAGTTTCCTTCCCCAGTGTACCCGTGCACCATCACCTCAGTCCCCTGTGCTCCTCCCTCCCTCCCTCTGATCCCTCTTCCTCCTCTTCCCCTGCAGGATGTCTCTGATTTAAAATTGTCTGTTTTTCTTGGTTGTGTTTTGTACTGTTATTATCTTTTACACTGATATTCCCCTATATTCCTGCTATAAGTGAAACCATCCGATATTTTTCTTTTTCCTTCTGGCTTATTTCACTGAGCATCATTCCTTCTAGCTCCATCCGTGTTGCTGTGAATGGCATGAGTTTATCTTTTTTGATTGCTGAATAATATACCATTGTGTATATGTGCCACCTCTTCTTGATCCAGGCATCTATTTTTGGGCATTTGGGTTGTTTCCAGGTTTTACCTATTGTAAATAGTGCTGCAATAAACATAGGGGTGCAGGTGGTCTTTTGAGTCAATGTTTTTGTGTCCTTTGGGTAGATCCCTAGGAGTGGAATTGCAGGGCCGTATGGTAGCTCCATTTGTAGTAGACTGAGGAACCTCCAGACAGTTTCCATAGTGGTTGTGTCCAGTTTGCACTCCCACCAGCAAGGTAGGAGTGCATCCTAACAAGGTAGGAGTGCATCACCACATCCTCGCCAACATTTGTGGTTGCTTGTTTTTTTGATATGTGCCATTCTCACTGGTGTAAGGTGGTATCTGTCTCAATGTGGTTTTGACTTGCATTTCCCTGATGATAAAGGGATGTTGAACATTTTTTCATATGCCTGTTGGCCATTTGTATTTCCTCTTTGGAGAAATGTCTTTTAAGTTCTTCTGCCCATTTCTTGACTGGATTCTTTACTTTGTTTTTGTTGAGTTGTGTGAGTTCTTTGTATATCTTTGGATCCATCCCTTATCAGTTTTATGGAGTGCAAAGATTTTTTCCCAATCAGTGGGGTGTCTTTTTGTTTTGGTTGATGTCTCTTTTACTGTACAGAAGATTTTCAGTTTGATGTAGTCCCAGGGTTTATCTATTCCTTGACTTTCTTTGCTTTGGGTGATGAGTCTTTAAAAAATGTTACTGATATGTATGTCTTGTAGTGTTTTACATGTATTTATATTTGGCTTCAGGTCTTATGTCCAGTTCTTTTATTTATTTGGAGTTGATTTTTGTATATGGTGAGAGGAAGTGGTTAGTTTCATTTTTTTTGCACGTGGTGGTCCAGTTTTTCCAGCACCATTTATTGAACAAACTGTCCATGTTCCATTGCAAATTCTTTGCTCTTTTGTCAAAGACTAATTGTCCATATAGCTGTGGCTTTATTTCTGAGCTCTCTGTTCAGTTCCATTGTTCTGTGTGTCTGTTTTTGTTCTAATACCAAACTGTTTTAATTATTTTTTTAAAGATTTATTTATTTATTTGAAGTGTGGGAGGGTAAGAGAATTCACCAGAGCCAGAGCGGGGAGCAGAACAGGCAGACTGATGAAGTACACTGCTGAGGGGAGCAGCGGGCAGCAGGAGAGGTCTGCGCGCCATGTGGGACCCTCGCTGGCAAAACCGGTGCTGCAGAGGCTGCAGGCATTTCACAGCCCAGTGCTCAACTGCTGCGCCACCAGGGAGGCCCCCAAACTTTTTTAATTATTATGGCTTTGTAGTATAGCTTGAAGTTTGGAAATGTGATGCCTCCACTCTCTTTTGTTTTCGTCAGTAGAGCTTTGGCTATTCGCAGTTTTTTTGTGGCTCCATATGAATTTCATTAGTATTTGTTCTATTTCTTTGAAGAATGTCGTGGAGATTTTTATTGGGATATCATTGAATCTGTAACTTGCTTTTGGTAAGATGGCCATTTTAATAATGTAATTCTTCCAATCAATGAGCATGGGATGTCTTTCCATTTCTTTGTGTCTAGTGTCTACTTCTATTTCTTTTAACAGTGTTTTAAAGTTTTCTTTGTATAGGCCCTTTACTTCTTTTGTTAGATTTATTCCCAAGTATTTGATATTTTATGTTTCAATTTTTTTAAAGATTTATTTATTTATGCATACAAGAGCTGGGGTACAAGCCAGAGATAGGCGGCGGGGTGGGGGGGGCGGTGAGAGGATCCACGAGAGACAGAGTGGGGAACAGAACAGGCAGAGTGACTGAAATACACTGCTTAGGGGAGCAGTGGGTGAGACAGGAGAGGTCTGCTGTGCCATGTGGGTTTCTCCCTGGCCAGCCGGGGATTGAACTCGTGCTGCAGAGGCTGTGGATTGCTTCATAGTGCAGGGCTTAACCCCTTGTGCCACCAGGGAGGCCTATGTTTCAATTTTAAATGGGATGGTTTTCTTGATTTCTTCTTCAGATTGATTGTGAAGGCTACTGATTTTTGCATGTTGATTTTGTATCCTGCTACTTTACTAAACTGGTTGATTATTTTGAGTAGTTTTTCTGTGGATTTTTTAGGGTTCTCTATGTATATTATCATATCGTCAGCAAATAGTGATAGTTTTACTTCTTCTTCCCCTATCTGGATTGCTTGTATGTCTTTCTCTTGTCTTATTGCCCTGGCTAGGACCTCCAGTATTATATTGAAGAGCAGCGGTGAGAGAGGACATCTTTGTCTTGTTCCTGATCTTAAAGTAAAGGCCTTCACCTTTTTGCCATTGAGAATAATATTGGCAGTAGGTTTGTCATATATGGCTTTTATCATGTTAAGGTATGTTCCTTCTATCCTGAGTATTTCAAGGGCCTTCATCATAAATGGATGTTGGACGTTGTAGAATGCTTTCTCAGCAACTATTGATATTGTTAGGGGAAAAAGATGTCCTGAGCAAACTCCATACAGGTTTTGGGGACTCCACCCCACTCCAGACCAAAGCCATCAAGACACTGGGAATGACAAATCCCATCATCACCAAAGGGAGGGTTGCTGGGAACTGAGGGTGGAGTTAAGCAGCCAGGTTTGGTATAAAATCAGACATGTGGGCCTTGGGTCTCTCTCTTGGCCTCACAGCTCTTGGCTTTTCACCAGCTCACAGCGTGCAATTGGGATTCCAGGTCAGTGGAACTGTAGGATGCATTCACAAATTTATCTCCCTCTTTTTCTCCCTGAGTTATTCATTTCTTCATTTCCCCTTCTTTTGTAAATAAACCCTTTATTAACCTTTTGGATGTGCCTGCAGTTGAGTAATTTTTTTTTTAGTTTGCCAGTATTTATTGCAAAAATTCATTCTACACCTCACTGGAGAGAAGAGAAAGAAACAGAAAGATTTTGTAGGAAAGAAAACAGATTAAAGCCCAATGAAAGGAAATACACTTGCATATTTTTAAAGAAAACTTGATGAAAATAATATTTTATACATTTTAGACACTGGAGGCACAAAGGTTGGGAAAGGCATAATTGTGATCTACAGGCATTCTGGTAATGTTGGTCATTCTTGAAGAAGCAGTAGAGTTGTCCCATGTTTTGTAGGTGTTTGAGTGTTATTCAGTCTCATTTATGGGGTCATATTTCTATTACTAATACCAACTGGCATTTGACCTTTCACACTTTATGCCCTTGACAGTGATTGTCAATTGTATCTTCAATGCACAGTATGACCTTTGTGTTTTATTTATTTATTTTTATTTTTTTCATTTTATTTTATATAATTCTTACATAATTTCTCATTTTTGCACAATGTATGCATTTTTATTTTGGTTATATTCCCCATGCAATTGCATCCCCCCCTTATTTTGACCCTGATCCTTTCCCCGCCTGGCTCACCCCCATAGTGTGTCTTTGGTTTATAGTTGCTTGTTGATTTTGGTTTTGATTTTCACTTTGTATTAATTAGTTTTTTTCCTGGTCCCTTATTTAGGTTTTCTAAATTCCTGTGATCAGTGAGACCATCCAGTATTTTTCTTTTTCTTTCTGACTTATTTTGCTGAGCATGATCCCTTCTAGCTCCATCCACCTTGCTGCAAACTGCATGTGTTTATCTTTTTGATTGCTGAGTAATATTCCATTGTGTATATGTACCACATCTTCTTGATCCAGTCATCTATTTTTGGGTATTTGAGTTGTTTCCATAGCTTAGCTATTGTGAATATTGCTGCATAGGGGTGCAGGTGCCCTTTGGAATTAATGTTTCTGTGTCATTTGGGTAAATACCTAGGAGTGGAATTGCTGGATAATATGGAAGCTCTATGTTTAGTAGGTCAAGAAATCTCCACACAGCTTTCCATAGTGGTTGGACCAGTTTGCACTCCCACCAGCAGTGCAGGAGAGTTCCTTTTTCTCCACAACCTTGCCAACATTTGTTGTTAGTTTTTTTAATATGTGCCTTCTCACTGGTATAAGGTGGTATCTCATTGTAGTTTTGATTTGCATTTCCCTGATTATAAGTGATGTTGAACATTTTTTCATATGCCTGTTGGCCATTTGCATTTCCTCTTTGGAGAAGTTTCTTTTTAGCTCTTCTGCCAATTTTTGATTGGATTATTTTCTTTGTTTTTGTTGAGTCTCATCAGCTCTTTGTAGATTTTTGTGATCAGTCCTTTATCATTAGTGTTGTGTGCAAAAATCTTCTCCCAGTCTTTAGGGTTTCTCTTTGTTTTGGTTATTGTCTCTTTTGCTGTGCAGAAGCTTTTTAATTTGATGTAGTCCCAGCTGTTGATCTTTGCCTTCACTATCACCGCTTTGGGTGATGTGTCTGTAAAGATGTCTTTGATGTGAATATCACATAGTGTTTCGCCTATATTTCCTTCTATGTATTTTATGGTTTCAGGTCTTATGTCTATTTCTTTAATCCATTTTGAGTTGGTTTTTGTGCATGGTGTGAGGTAGTGGTCAAGCTTCATTCTTTTGCACATAGTGACCCAGTTTTCCCAGCACCATTTATTGAACAAACTTTCTTTGCTCCAGTGCATATTCATTTCTCCTTTGTCAAAGATTAGTTGACCATAAATCTGTGGGTTTATTTCTGGATATTCTATTTGGCTCCATTGGTCCATGTGTCTGTTCTTGTTCCAATATCATACAGTTTTGATGATTATGGCATTGTAGTATAGTTTGAAGTCTGGGAGTGTGATGCCTCCATTCCCTTCTTTTTATTTTTCAGGAGAGCTTTGGCTATTCAGGGTTTTTGGTGATTCCATATGAATTTCTTTTTTTTTTAAAGAATTTTTATGTATTTATACAAGAACTGGGATACAGTCAGAGGTGCAGGAGGGTGAGAGAATTCCCCAGAGACAGAGTGGAGAGTAGAAAAGGCAGATGGACCAAAGATACTGCTGAGGGTTGCAGCAGGCGAGACAGAAGAGGTCTGCCACGCTATGTGGGTTTCTCCCTGGGCAGCCAGGAATCGAACCTGCATGCTGAGGCTGTGGACAGCTTCACAGCATGGCGCTCAACCAGCTGCACCACCAGGGAGGCCCCTTCATTTGAATTTCATTGGTAATTGTTCTATTTCTTTGAAGAATGTCATTGAAGTTTTTATTGGAATAGCATTGAATCTGTAAATTGCCTTTGGTAGGATGGCCATTTTGATAGTTAATTCTTCCAGTCCATGAGCAGGGACATATGTCTTTCCATTTCTTTGTGTCTTCTTCTATTTCTTTTAACAGTGTTTTATAGGTTTTTTTTTTTTTTTTTGTATAGGTCCTTTACCTCTTTTGTTAGGTTTATTCCCAAGTATTTGATTTTTTTTTGTTTCAATAATAAAAGGGATGTTTTTTTTGATTTCTTCTTCTTCAGATTTATTTGTGTATGATGATTTGAAGGCTACTGATTTTTGCGTGTTGATTTTGTATCTTGCCACTTTACTAAACTGATTGATTAGTTGAATTAGTTTTTCTGTGGAGTTTTTGGGGTTCTCTATGTACATTATCATATCATCTGTGAATAGTGATAGTTTAACTTCTTCCTTCCCTATTTGGATTCCTTGTATGTCTTTCTCTTTTCTTATTGCTCTGACCAGGACTTCCAGTATTATATTGAAAAGCAGTGGTGAGAGTGGACATCCTTGTCTTATTCCAGATCTTAATGAAATGCTTTCAGCTTTTCGCCATTGAGAATGACACTGGCTATGGGCTTGTCATATATGGCCTTTATGATGTTGAGGTATGCTCCTTGTATTCCGAGAATTTCAAGGGCCTTTATCATAAATGGGTGTTGTACTTTGTCGAAAGCTTTCTCAGCATCTATTGATATTATCGTATGTTTTTTTTTAAACATTGGTTTTATTTATTTATTTATTTTAAAGATAGATTTATTTATTTATTTATACAAGCACTGGGTACAGTCAGAAGTGCGGGAGGGTGAGAGAACTCACCAGAGCCAGAGCGGGAAGCAGAACAGGCAGAGTGACAAAATACACTGCTGAGGGGACAGCGGGTGGCAGGAGAGGTCTGTGTGCCATGTGGGACCCTCCTCCGGTGGCCGGAGAGCAGCCGGGGATCGAACCGGTGCTGCAGAGGTTGCAGGCAGCTTCGCAACCCAGCACTCAACCGCTGCGCCACCGGGGAGGCCCTATCACATGGTTTTTATATTTCTTTTTGTTGATGTGTTGGATAACATTGATTGATTTTAGGATGTTGAACCATCCTTGTGTCCCTGGAATAAATCCTACTTGGGCATGGTGAATTATCTTATGGATACATTGTTGGATTCTGACAGCTAAAATTTTATTGAGGATTTTTACATCCATGTTCACTAGAGAGATTGGCCTGTGGTTTTCTTTTTTTTTGTGTTGTCCTTGTTCAGTTTTGGTATTAGTGTAATGTTGGCTTCATAGAATGTGTTTGGTATTATTCCTTCCTTCTCAATTTTTTGAAAGAGTTTGGATAGGCACTAATTTGTTTCTGAATGTTTGGTAGAATTCATTTGTAAATCCATCAGATCCTAGGCTTTTGGGGAGGTTTGTGATTACCATTTCAATTTTGCTGCTTGTAATTGGTCTGTTTAGGTGTTCTATTTCTTCTTTATCTAGCTTTGAGTGATTGTAGAGTTGTAGGAATTTGCCTATCTCTTCTAGATTGTTCAACTTGTTTGCATATAACTGTTCGTAGTAGTTTCTGATTATTCTTTTGATTTCTGCTGTGTCTGTTGTGATTTCTCCTCTGTCATTTGTGATCAATGATTTATTTGTGCTTTCTCCTGTTTTTCCTTTGTGAGCCTGGCTAGGGGTTTGTCTATTTTATTTATTTTTTCAAAGAACCAACTTTTTGATTTCATTGATCTTTTGGATTTTTTTTTTTTAGTTTTGATTTCATTTATTTCTGCTTTAATTTTTATTATTTCTTTTTTTCTGCTGGTTTTGGGGTTTTTTTGTTGTTCTTTTTCTAGTTCTTTGAGCTTTGAGATTAGGTTGTTTCTTTGAGTTCTTTCTTGTTTCTTGATGTGAGCCTCTATTGCTATATATTTTCCTCTTATTACTGATTTTGTTGTGTTCCGTACATTTAGGAAATTGGTGTCTTCCTTGTTATTCAACTCAAAGTATTTTTTAATTTCTTCTTTGATCTCCTCATTGGTCCAGTGGTTTTCCAGTAGTATGGATTTCAATCTCCATGAAGTGGGCAGGTTCCTTTTCTTTTTTCATGATTTATTTCTAGTTTGATGCCTTTGCGATCAGAGAAGATAGTTGGAATGATTTTGATCTTCATGTATCTGTTGATGTTTGTCTTGTGGCCCAGTATGTGATCGTTTCTGGAGAATGATCCATGCACGCTTGAGAAAAATGTGTACTCGGATTTTTCTGGGTTCAGTGTCCTAAAGATGTCTGTTAAGTCCATGAGTTCTTTGTCTTTATTTAGGGCTCTAGTGTCTTTGTTTATTTTTTGTCTTGTTGATCTGTCCATTGGTGAGAGTGGGGTGTTGAAGTCTCCCACTGTATATGTATTTTCTTTAATGTCTGTTTTCAGAACTGATAATAATTGTGTAATATATTTTTGTGCTCCTTCATTTGGCTAGTATATGCTGATGATTATATCTTCCTGATGTATTGTCCTCTCGATCATAATGTGGTGTCATCTATGTCTCTTAACCTTTTCAAATTTGAAGTCTGTTTCATCAGATATAAGTATAGCTGTTCCTGCCTTCTCTTTTGGTCCATTTGCTTGTAGGATTGTTTTCCAATCTTTTACTTTCAGTCTATTTATCTTTTGTGGTTAAATGTGTTTCCTGGAGAGAGTAGAAGTTTAGGTTTTGTTTTTTAATCCAGCCTGCTTCTCTGTGTCTTTTTTTTTTTTACTCTGTGTCTTTTTATTGATGAGTTTAAGCCATTTACATTTAGTGGTCTTTTTTCCTTTTATAGATTTATTTATACAAGAACCAGGGTACAGGCCAGATACGCAGGAGGGTGAGAGGATTCACCAGAGATAGAGCAAGGATCAGAACAGGCAGACTGACGAAACACACTGCTGAAGGAAGCAGCGGGCAAGACAGGAGTGGTCTACAGCAACATGAGGGACCCTTGCTGGTGCGCCGGATTGAACCGGCACTGCAGAGGCTATAGACAGCTTCACAGCACTGTGCTCAACCACCTGTGCCACCAGGGAGGCCCTACATTTAGAGTTATCATTGATATGATGGAATCTGTATTTGCCATTTTGTTTGTCTTTTTTGTGATTTTATTCCTTGCTTTATTCTGTTCTTTTTATTCATTCCTCTGTTGGTTTTGGCTTTAGGACTTCTTGTAGAATTTTTTGGAGTGGGAGTTTTGTTGTAATGAATTTCTGGAGTTTCTCTTTGTCTGAGAAGGTCCATCGTTGCATTGGGCAACACCACACTGATAAAGAAATAGAAGTCATGGACCAGGCTACATAATGCAGTATGCTGCTGAAGAGCAAGATCCTGGCCTTTTTATTGATACACAGCATTGGTTGTAAGGGGGAGGAGCAAAAGGAAAAGGGAAGGAGATTAAGGAGGAAGGAGATTAAAGAAAGGGGATGGATGTAGAAGATCAGAGTTTGTGAATCTGCCCTCCAGGTACTTCTTATCTGCTTGATGACTCGGTATTGTCATTGAGATTAAGCCCTAGTTCCCCAGCCATGGTTTTAATCTTATCAACAAGGTGGGTCCTTTGTTATACATCAGTCCTTGCCACCATTTCCTGGTCATACCTCCTGATGCATAGCCTTCCCACCATGATCCAGCTTTGTGCTCTTGTTTGCTTTGAAGGGCACCTTGCAGGGTTGGGCTCCTGTACCTAACTGACCCAGGCCATTTTGACCTTGCTTAGGATTTAGAACTATAGGTGACAAAATTGTGGCCAAACAGGCCGCTTAGGAGTAGCAGAACCACAGTCCATATTTTTTCTTCATAGAGGAAGGAGAACTTTACAGGGTAAAGTATTCTTGGTTGGCATTTGTTGTCTTGAAATTTGTTGAATATGTTACTCCATTCTCTTCTTGCCCATAGTGCTTCCTTGGAGAAGTCTGAAGTTAACCTGATTGGTTTTCCCTTATAAGTTATCTGTTTCTCCCCCCTTGCCAGTTTCATTATTTTTCCCTTGTCTTGGACTCTTGCGAGCCTTCCTATTATGTGTCGTGCTGTAGCTTTCTTTTCATTATGGGAAATGGGAATTCTTCTTGTTTCTTGTTGTCCACATTCATTTCCTTTTTCATGCTTGGGAAGTTTTCTTCAATTATCTCCTTGAATAATTTCTCAGTTCCTTTGTCTCTCTTCTCTTCTGGAATGCCTGTAACTCTTACCTTTCCTCTCTTCATGGAGAGGAAATGTTGAAGATTGTCCTCCTTCTTCTTCCTTTAAACTTCTTTCTGCTTTTCTCTCTTGGTTCTTTTTATATCTGTATCTTCGAGAGCACTGATCCGTTCTTCCATTTCATCGATTCTTTTTTCATTGCTTTCCCCAGAGTTCTTTATCTCCTCCTGTAATCATTTAATCTCCTGCGTTTCTTTTACTTGCTTTCTTAAGGTCTCAATTTCATTCTTCAGTTCATTGATTATTTGTCTCATATCATTCTTTTCCTTTTTGCTTTTTTTTTATGCTTTTTAATCATGATGATTACTAATTCTCTGACAGGCAGAGAAGTTGTTCCATGTCATTGTTGAGCTCAGGTGACTTTTTCTTTTATGGTGTATCCTTCCCCTGTGGGCTTCCTTGGTTATTTGTGTTTTTTCCTTCTCTCCTAATTAGTTCTACATGTCGGGACGTTGTTCCACTGGTAATGGCTGGCATCTCTTTGGACTGTTCCTTTAGGGGTTTGGAAATGGCTGGCATTTGGCTATTTGCAGGTCTCTCCATGGAGTCCTTATCTTCCCCTAATGGTGCTGAGTTGCTATTACCTGGTGCCGTTCACTCACCTCCGTGGCAATTCCCGCAGGATTGTCCAGAGTTCCTGTTCATGGATGTGGTGCCTGCAGTAGTTCCTCTCCAATCATTGTCCCTCTTGATCCCTAATTTTTTCTTTTTTTTTTGTTTTTCTACCAAGTTTACTCTTAAAGTGATTGGTAAGTATTGAATAATGGGATGGCTTAAAATGATGAATTCCCAGCTGTTTGAAGAGACTGTTACAAATGAATGGCCACGAGGCGAGAACTGGCTGTCTTATAGGTCAGGCATGTGCCCTCTTCCTGGCATGCAGGAGCCACTCAAGCCCCTTGCCACCTTTTGGGTGAGAAAAGGAAGTGACGGAGTGGGGAGGAACTGCACCAGGGGCAGAGCGACTGCAGCAGTGTCACTTGTCTTGCTTGGAATGTTCTGGAAAAAGGGAGTAGCAGCAGGGAACTCAGAGCTGAGCTCCATGGACAGGTGGTGCTGTAGAGTTTCTGCTGGCCCCGGCAGCCCGCAGGAGGTGGGTTCTTGTCCTCCTGGGTCACTTTGCACTGGACCTGGAGCCAGGACACAGCCTCCCTCCTACCCCCAGCTGAAGCCTGGGGTCCTTCTTCTTGTACCCACGTAGGTCCTTACTGTTTAGCCATCAGGGTGCAGCCCTCCCAGATTGCCTGGCTCTTCTTCACCTTTTCTGGCAGTCACATGCCACTGTTCTTGGTGTTTTAATAGTATTGAAACCAAAGTCCTTTCTAGTTTCCTGGTTCCTCAGTCCTTGCTCCCCCATCCCACAGTAGCCTTGTCCCCCAATCTAGCTGGCCTCTCCCCGCAGACAGAACCTAGAACTTCACCACTAATTCCGATTCCCCACTTGAGGGACAGGGGTCCCACTCCTCTGTGGGATGCCCCCTTGCTCTGCTGGGCCAACTCCGAAATTTCTGCCCTGCCTGGAGTACTCCCAGCCCCTTGTGCCTCCCAGTGGTGTGCTCCCTCCTGGGCTCAGTCTTCTGCAAACGTGCAGCTTACCTGCCCTTTCTAGATCGCTTAGATGCACCTGACTCCATTTCCACCTGGTTGAGTCCTGCGCTTACCTGTTCTGTGCTCACACACCTGTGGCCGCTACAAAACACATCATCCCCTGGAAGCCCCACACTTTAAATTCTGGGTCACCCACTAAATCTTCTGGCCTAGCGTCCTCGCTCTCCCAGAGTCTTTATCCCCTCAGACCCTGAGCCCCTGGTCTCCACCTCCTTCTGCAGCTGCAGCTTTGCTGCCTGCGTGGTGGTAAAGATGTTCCCTGAGGGGAGCCGTGCACACACCTCCCCCTTGTGCAGGGAGCCTGGGGGACCTTTTTCCCCCTTCCCCTCCAGCGCCCCCATTCTGAACTGCTCACTCCTCACCTGGGCCCGACCCTCCCTGCCCCTGTCCTCGCCTCCGTTGTGCCAGGGACGTGAGGCAGGTCAGTCTGTCCAGCACTGTTTGTGATTCCCCGGGAGCGGGGCTCCGTCCTCCAGAATACAAGCAGGGGGGTTTGACGGCCCTCTCACGGCCCCCCTTCCTCAGCAACCCTCCACTTTCCGTCTTCATGCACAGAGCATATTCGTGACGTGTCTGCTCTGCTCCTTGAGTTCCTGCTCTCCCGTAAGCTGTTACCCCTCCAAATGGGCACCCCCTGCTGCGGTGCCAGTTCCCTGGGTGCTCCTGTCAGGTCTTCAGTGACGGGCACTTGGGTTGCTCCGAGTAGAGAAATGAAAAATCTCTCCTCCCTTCTCTGTCCCTAGTCCCAGATGTGGCCCTGCAAGTGATCATGAAGGTCCCCAACACCACCGTGTCTGAGAAGGCCGCCTTCCAGCTGGACTGCAGCATCCTGTCTCGCTCCAGCCACAACTCCCGCTTCGCTGTGACCTGGTTTTCCCTGAGGACAAAAGACAGCGGGGAAAAGGGTAGCCCTGGCCTGGGAGGACAGGAGGAGCAGGGGGAGGACCCCACCGAGCGGAGGGCACTGCTGAGCATAGATGCTGACGGGGTCTTCAGCCCAGAAGGAGGCCCCTGGGAAGGCAGACTCCACTTCCAGAGGCCCTCGCTGCTGCTCTTCCGGCTCACGGTGCTGCAGGCCAGCCTGCAGGACATGGGCAACTACTCCTGCCACATGGAGGAGTGGGTGCCCAGCCCTCAGGGAGATTGGTACCGCCCAAGGGAAGAGGAGTCGGCCCCCATCAGCATCCGCGTCCTGGACACCGGTGAGTTTCCCCAGTTGGCAGGGGAGGGTCGCGCCTGGTGACAGCTGTGTCTCAGGGACAGGTCAGGGCGGTTTGCAGGTTAATAAGCACTTTCCTCACCTGTCCCGGGCACTTAGGACTTGACACACCGTTCATGTCACTGACCCTGATGGCCCAGGCCAACTCAGGAGTGTGAACGGCAGTGATAACACAGTCATCGTCAATCTGTGCAATAATCCTGATGCCACACCGAGTCTGTTGTAGTGTTTCCTCTGTTGTTCACCAGCCTATGGTAGAGTTCATCACACAAACACATGGTCAGGGGTTACTGTGTTACACTTTAGAATATTCAGTCTAATCTCTCTTTAGCCAATTAACACGTGCTTCAGATTCATAAGGAGAGAAAATGAAGCCCCAGGGCCTCCCTGGTGGCGCAGCGGTTGAGCACTGGGTTGCGAAGCTGCCCGCGGTCTCTGGGGCGCTGGTTCGATCCCCGGCTGCTCCCCGGCCACCAGAGGAGGGTCCCACATGGCGCGCAGACCTCTCCTGCCGCCCGCTGCTCCCCTCAGCAGTGTACTTCGGTCCTTCTGCCTGCTCTGCTCCCCGCTCTGGCTCTGGTGAATTCTCTCACCCTCCCGCGCTTCTGACTGTGCCCAGTGCATGTACAAACAAAACAAACAAACAAATAAATAAAAATCATAAATAAAAATACATGCCTCTTAAAAAAATAATAAAAGAAATAAAAGAAAAAAAGAAAATGAAGCCCCAGCGCCTCACTGTCACTCTTTCTGTTTTCCTGGGTCATCTTTATTTTGGAGTGTGACATGGACCTAGGTGGATTTTTAGGGTAGCCTGGGAGGATCAGCCTAGAAGGGCAGTGGGGTCACTTGGGTCTGGGAACAGTTGAGCTTGCCATCCGTGTTGCTACAGAATGTCCCAGAACAATGAGTTTGGAGAGTGCCAAAGGACTCTATTTAAAAAAAACTGAGGAAATTCTTGCTGACCTTGAATCATCTGTTCTAACAAGGCACTCATATGGGTGGCTTCTGTCAAAATGTGGACACTCTCAGACTGAAAATGGTGTCAGTTATTAGCACAATTAGCCTATAGTGCAGAAGTAAAAATGTCACTAGAAATTTCTACTTGTTTTCAGTCAAAATATTTACCAGATAATTTTGCTTTGAGATTTTAAATTTTATTTCCTTTTTCTTTTATTTCATCACCTCGTTCACATTGCTTCAAATTGACTCCTAGGATGTTGAGAGTTCCACAGGTCAAAGTAGTTGACTGTCAACAATTTCACATGCATTAGAGATCTAATAGGTGTAAGTGTATGTTGAATGTTCTTGAGCATACTGATAAGCAGCAGCTGTGCACTAGAAAGGAAGGCAGGAAAAGACCTGTATTATGCTCAGAGCCCCCAACACACTCCCGAATAAGCTCCAGTCCAAAAGCCCAGGGAGCGTGTAGAGGCCACGTATTATAGCCCACTGTGGCGACCCCTGTGTATGGCGTTTCAAGAAACAGAGACTATCCAGAAGCCTCAGGGTCCAGGCTACTGCTTATTTCTTCCAAGTCCAAAGGCCGACCTGGACGAGGGCAGGGAGCCTGGCTTCATTGCCCTCCACTTCCAGGGCAAGCATGCTGGTTCTCATGCTGTATCCTTTGCAGCCCAAACATCCAGTGGGCATCTGTGGGCCCACAGTGATATTTGAGTTGATCGTGTTAATTAAAGAAGCATTATTTCTGGGAAAACTACTCTCAGGAGCTGTCAGGGAGGGAACATTCATATTGCCAAAGAAGGACTCTGGAGCAGAACTGAGTGCAAAGGGAAAGTATAAGACACAACCATGCAGGAGAGTGAGAGAAACTGGGCTCAGCTTCTTCTGTCCTCCTTGGAATTGAGCTCATGAACCGCCAGGTGTCACGTGGCTTTCCAAGCAGTGATGCTCACACATGGGCTTGGGAGCTTTGCTTTATTTGAACTGAGCTGGAAGAGGTGCTGTTGTGCAAAAAGATGCCCAGGGTAGCAGGGGACAGAAAGGCAGGGTTGGGGGAGTCCGCCAAAGCTTCCCTTGGGCTGGGCGAGGTCTTCGGGAACAGAAGTGCAGGTTCTCAGCCTCTTGTCTGGTCTCCCTCCGGCCCCTTCCAGGCTCCACCCTGCAGTCCAGGATCTGCTCCAACAAGGTACTCTTCGACTTCGTCTTCTACTACCCCCTCCCCATCTTAGGCATCATCGTCATCAGGTTCGTGAAGCGGTGCTGCGATTGCTGAAATCCCATAAGAACTCCGAAGGGCATTATGGGGTGCCCCTGTTATGGATCAAAGAGCCAAACCTGAACTACTCCCCGACTTGCCAGGAGCCCCCGGTGCTCAGCATCCACCCAGGAGCCATAGACTAAGGGGCCTCCGTGGATGTCGACCTCGGAGGAGCCGAGAGCCTCCTTTGCCGCCTCTGCTCCGTGACTGGCCGGCAGCCGCGCCCGCGCTGCGGTGCCCAGAGTTGTCAGACGGGACAGCGGGCGGAGGCGCTGCGGCCACAGAGCCAGACTGCCTCCTAAGTTAGAAACTGAGTCAGGGAGGGCGATGTCTGACTGTTTTCTGACTGGAAAGATGCAGAGGGCTGCCTGGGACGGGTGTGCAACTAAGATTTGGGTCTGAATGGGTTCACAGCTGTAGAATAGCAGGTGCTGCAGGTAATGCAATATGTGAAGCAGTTGCAGGAAATGTGAAAAAAAAAAGAAGAATCCGGAGCCAGTATTTCAATTTTTTTTTCCCTCTGTATTTTCTACTGACCTGGGGGAGGCCTTCCAAAGGTGAGCCTCTCCAAGCTTTCTAAGAAAATCCCCAGGACCTGCTTGCTCTCCCATGTCTTGGGAACTGTGGTGTCCGAGGACAGGATATGGCGCCCTCCAGTGGCCGCGGGGCCTCATTGCACGTTGCCCGCCGGCGCTTCCATGGTCTGGACCAAGAGGAAATCTGCAGCCACTGGCTTGACTTGGGCACATCTCTGAGGCTGCATTGATGAAACACCACACTGTGCGAGGCCCGTTCCAGGACGCGGAGAGGACCGCACCCTCTCTCCCCTGGGGGTTTCTGTAGCAGATTTTCCTATTCTTTTCAAACAATGGTTTCTCTGCATTGATGGTTGAAGGAAAAAGAAGGTGGGGTCAGAAAGCTCCCCGTGCATGATGTAGAGAGCTGTTGGTTTGCTTTTGTTTGCTTTTTTTTAAGGAAAACTCTTTGTAAGATGTTGCACTAAAATGTTTTATATACATTTCAGAGACCTGTAGTAAATTATGTTGAAAATATGGCTGTTTGCATTCCCTGGCGTCCACTGTCCTTCCTCCCCCAGCCTGAGTGGTGCCTTCATACACATGGCGCAACACACTCCTTCCTCTACACCACAGCCAGCTCTGAAGGGGTCATAAAGAGTCAGGCCTGCACTTATGTGGGTGCAGAGGGAAGTGCTTACCAGCTCTAACTTCCTTTTTTTCCTGGGTGTGCGGTGTGGGCTAGACGGGAAGGAGTGGGGAGAGAAGCTGGTGGAGAAGGGGTGCAGGATCATGTCAACGGCAACCTTCTTGGCCACCAAGGGCCTCTGCAGCAAGACCACAGCATGATCTGCAGTGGGTGGCCTTGCCCTGGCCCCGAAGGCTCAGCAAGCACTTTCAGGATGGAGGAAAGAGCAAGGCCTGGCGCCTGTTCCGTGCACAGCAGCCCAGACCCTGGTCCCCGCAGAGCTCAAATCTGGGGTGTTTTGGAGTTCATCCCATCTGCAAGTTGAGAAGATTGACAGGATTATTAAAGCACAGCAGTTTTGTGAGATCAGTCTGAGCCCATCTGTTATTCTTTGAAATCCACAGGCCACTACACAAGAGGCACTAGATACAGAGTGAGAGAGTCTCAGGGAAGTGCTTCCTTTTTCTTCTCTTTAAAACCTCAGCCTTCCTGGGATACAAGATGTGTGGCCTCTGCACCCCACCCACTTGCTGCCTGCTTATCAACTTCCTGCAGCTCCAGGCTTTGCCTAGAGTTGAGATGCACTGTCTCTCCCTTGGGTGCCCAGCATGGTTCCGTGTCAGTTTTATGTATTATTTTTACCTGTTTTTCCTCAAACGCGCTCTCTGCCAGGAATCATTTTTAAAAGGGAACTAGGGAACTAGAGTTTGATGAAATAAGCTTGTGCCTCTACATCCCCAGTGCAGATCTGCCCGGTGTTTACATAGACACATGAACGTCCCCTCCCACGCTGGGCAAGAGTAGAAGCAGTGCTTTGTCTGCTACGTGCTGGGCCCTGAGTCTTCTGGGCTTTGGCAAGACCCAGAACCAGAGGGATGTGCTAGGAAGAACAGCAGCCTCGTGCCAGGAGAGCAGCTGAAAAAGCCGCCTCTCTTACCTAGAGGTGACATCTGCAAGGACAAGCAGATGAAACCTGGTCTTTCAACACCACTTGCAGAATGAAAAATATGTGAGCCCTTTAGGTGGCAAGTGCTCAGAGCATGAACAGTCCAGGCCCTGCGCCACTGTGATGCGTGGAGTCTGCCAGGCCAGGCACATTAGGGCTCTTATAAATGCGTTTCTCATACTGAAGGAGCTGGCACTGCTGCTTGGTCAGAGGTGCGTCCACCAAGGAAGATTAATGATTCTTTCCTCAGCCAATGTCTGGAGACGATGACCTTGGGGGTACTTCCACCCCAGGAAAGTGGGCATTGCCACCCGCAGCCCTGCTTTTAGGGGGCTGACCCTTGCCGCTAGTCCCAAAGGTGTGTCCTCCCAGGTGAAAGGGAAGTGTGATGCCTTGACCTTGGCTTGGGTTGGCCTCTCAGCTCTGCCACTCCCTGTGCGTGTCCTCGGGCAGGTACGTGCCCTGAGCCTCAGTTTCCTCCTCTGTAGACACAGGACAGTGGTCACATCCGCTAATCCAGGCCGCGCACTTAACGCAGGGCACAGAATGGGCTCCTGTTTGATGTCCCATCACTTGTCAGACCCCAGCCTCCCTTCTCAGGTTGCCCGAGGTCCTGCCAGCCCCGGGCAGCGGAGGACCCCAATTTCCTCACATCTTGGGGTAAACACTGCACTTGTCATGTGCCCCCAATATCTACAGATGGTAGGGGGTGTCTGAAGGTCACCAGCTTCCAGGTACAGGACTTTGGCTTCAACAGTTCACCCATGAGAGATGCCTTGTAAGATTTTAGGTTCATTGAAGAAATATTCGTGATTTCTGAAAGTACAGGCCACGTGACTGGGATGCTGGGGCCCAGGTGGTGGTGCTGGGGAGGAGAGCCACAGTCAATGTATTTCCACCTGCTTCCCAGCTGCACCTGGTGGCATGTGGGGGGGGGGGCGGGGAGTCCTGGTCTGGGCAAGAGTCTCCACCTGCCTCAGCTGGGCTGGGACAGCTCTGGGCTTCTCTGAAGGAAAAGGGCCCCCTCCTGGGGTGGAGTCCTTGGGTCTGTGCCCCCTGGGGGTGCAGGGGGGAGGTGTGGGGGGCAAGCCAGTGGGGAACACTGACCAATGAGAAGGGGCGTTCCAGGGGGCAGTGGCTGCTCTGCAGAGAGAAATTCAGGAAGCCACTGAGGGGGTGAACTCCTGAGCCTGAGGGAAAAGCCACAGCTGAAACAGAAGAGGAGCCACAGAGAGTGAGGAGGAGACACTGAGGCTGGAATCCAGTTCTGGGCACAAGGGGCGGCTGGGATCTGGATTAAGGAAAAGCGGGTGGGGTGCAACAGGCACCCCCACACCCCAGCTGTGTCTGAACAGTCTGGGTTCCCCTTGTTCTGACAGAGGAGGAGAGAGCCTGGGCGGGTCTGGCTGCCACAGGCACAGATGGAAGCGCGGGGCCTCAATTCCCAGAGCTGCCCTGTGATCTGGGGGTTTTCAGTCTCTGCAGCCCCCAGGGGAGCGGGGCTAGGCTTTTGGGGACTGACACCCCCGTCCCCGACTCCCGATCCCCCCGACGCAGCTCCGACCCCAGCATAATCCACTCACTGAGGAAACCTGCTCGGGGGCAGAGGAACAGCCAGGGTAGGGCCATGGGGTGCGCACCCCCAGAGCTGCCGGAAGCCTTGGGGGAGGGGGAGCCGCGGGAGGGTGTGAGCAGGTGGAGAGTGGCCCTGGGCAGGGGCGGGGCTGTTGACAAAGGGTGTCAGCTTTGCAAGGCAAATTTGAAGCCCACCAGGGTGGCACCAGGGGTTGGGGCGCAGCATGTGAAGCTGTCAGCAGCCAGTCAGGGCGGTGAATTCTCTTCCCCGCCTCCTCACCTCCACCCCGTACCCCAGTTACTCTTTGCATCAGTTATTTCACCTTTGAAAAACAAAACGAAACCGCCCAGAGTCTGCCCAGGAGGGGCACCCACAGTTGCACCCGGCCTGGGCCTGTCATGGCCGGCCTCGGGCGCTGGGGGGGCTGCGGCTTGTTCCTCCTGCTCGGTGAGTGACCCCTCGGGCAGAGGCCGCTGTGAGGTCGGTGCTGAGAGGGTGGGGGGAGGACTCCCCGAGCCGCTGTCCCGGGGAAAGGGGTCACCTCGCCCCTCCCTTGGGGCGAGGGAGAAAACTTCCTCCCTGGGGCATCTGCATCTGGCTGGGGAGGAAGTGGGGGCTCCAGGGCTCTCCGCGGGGCTCATCTCTCTCGGGGCCTCTGAGCCCCACGGGCAGATCCAGGCTCCCGCCCCTTGCAGCCTGCCCGGGAAGGTTGTGGCTTTTCTCTGAAATTCAGTTACTTCTCGGCCTTCCCAGCTGCCCTGGCCTTAGACTTGAGGGGACAGAACGGTGCTGGGCCTGCTCCTTGGGTGTGGATCCCTGCTGGGGTGCGGATCAGCTTCCCCCCACTGCCAGTGCTGGTCTTGCTTGCAAGTGGGGGTGGCTTCTGCTCCCAACTGGCCAGCTTGGGGTGGGAAGCCAACCCTGGCAGGGGGAGGGCTGAGAGAAGGGTTTGAGCAGGGGACCTAGTCTGCACTTCGGGGTTCCTAAGCAGGCAGTGAGGGCGCCTTCCCCTCCCTTTGGTCTTTTTTTTTTTTTTAAAAGATTGATTTATTTATTTATACAAGCACTGGGTACAGTCAGAAGCGCAGGAGGGTGAGAGAATTCACCAGAGCCAGAGCCGGGAACAGAACAGGCAGATGGACGAAGTACACTGCTGAGGGGAGCAGCGGGCGGCAGGAGAGGTCTGCAGGCCCTGTGGGATCCTCCTCAGGTGGCCTGGGATCCAACTGGCACTGCAGAGGCTGCAGGCAGCTTAGCAACCCAGCGCTCAACCACTGCGCCACGGGGGAGGCCCTCCCTTTGGTCTTAAAGGAAGGAACCTGTGAGTGTCTAGAACCGCCTGGTTCCCTTTCTAGCTTCAGGAAATCAGCAGCACATCCCCAGGACATGGGTATCTTTGCCTTGGTTCTGACCTCCTCACCCTCCCCAACACCTCCAGTCTGGGGGGCAAGTCACTGTCAACCCCTGGAGGGTAGTGCTGGCCCCTAACTCATTCTTCCTTGACTGGGGGTGGGGGCAAGGATGTTCCTCTGGGAGCCCTTGGTACAATCTGTCAGATCCACCTTCCACTCTAGTCTTCAGCCTTTCCTGAGTGACTCCTCTGCACATTCTCCCAGGTGCACGCCCTGGGGAGAGTTGGAGGAAGACTCAAAGGTACTGCAGTGTCAGGTAGAGAAGTACAGGAAGAGGGATTCAAAGAAGCACCAGGGCCTCCCTGGTGGCTCAAGGGGTTATGAAGCTCACCAGCCACTGCAGCCCAAGTTTGATCCCTGGCCAGGGCGCTGACCTACAGGGCGCAGCAGACCTCTCCTGCCCAGCCTGCTGCTCCCCTCAGCAGTGTGTTTCAGGACATCTGCCTGTTCTGCGCCCCACTGTCTCTGGTGAATCCTCTCACCCACCTCATCTCTGGCCTGCACTCCAGCTCTTGTATGCATAAATAAATAAATCTTTAAAAAAAAAAAAAAAGGAAGAAGAAGCTCCAAATCTTCCAGGGCCAGTCTTTTATGAAAATAGGTATCCTCTGTGAAGCAAAGCCTTCTGGACAGGGAGGGTGGTGGACCCTGGCTTCCTAGGAGGGAGGTGCTGGAGCTGCAGTGATGTGGGAAGAGATCCCAGGAGGAGGAAGCCAGGCAAGGAAGCCAGGGAGCAATAGTTTACAGGTGAACTTGGGCAATAAATGGTCCCTCCTCCGTGTCCCCCAGGGACACTGGACACACACTCCAGGTGTGCCGAGGGCAGTTTCTGAGGGCAGTTTCTGGGAGAGAAAGGATAATAGTGGGTAAGAATTCACAGAATTATTGTGGACATCAGTTGCTCAATAAATACTGAGCATCAGCTGTGTGGGGGGCACTGTACAAGGCCTGAGCACAGAACAGGGGACAACACTCCCTGCTCAGGTGCTGGGGGAGGGAAAGACAGTGAAAAAGAGCAAATAGAGGAATGTGGGGTGATGGCACAGCACACAGTTACTAATACAGAGATTGGGAAAGCAGAGAGGAGGGGGAGCCGTTAGTATTTCCTTTTAACTTTTCAAAACTTTGGAACACGCAAAAGCGTTAGAATAGTAAAAATAGTACAATGGACACCACACACGTTTCTTTTCAACTTCACCACAGTGGTTGACTTCTCCCGTTATAGATACGAGCCCGCACACAGAGACGCATGAGCTTAAATGGGTTATTTTTGCAAAACCTTTTGAGAAATGCAAACCTCATGACGACCTGCCCCTGAATGATCCGGCTTGTCTTCTAAGACACTGCATCTCAGTGAGCCCCAGAGCCTGGTCAGCAAACACAGCCTTGTCCTGGGCTGCTTTCTGGCAGAGTCAGATCTGGGTCAGCACTTCATCTGGTGGTGGAACCTCTTTCGGCCCCTTGCATCTACGAGTTTGCTTTTTACTTTATGGCTGCTGTTCTCGAGGGTCCGACCAGTTAGTTTATAGAATATGCCTTGATTTGGACTGTCTACCTTTTGGTGGTGATTGGGTTCTGGTTAAAACGTGGTTGTGGGGCAGGATTCTCTTTGTAGGTGTGTCTTGGTCTGTTCCACTTACCTCATCAGAAAGCAAACCCTGTCCATTGGTCCCACTGTGGAGGTGTGAATGTCTATGGCTTGGTCAACGTGAGGGCCAACAGATTTCTCACTTTACAGGCACCTTTACCACACTGCAAATAAGTAATTACTAAGATTGTGGGGATCTCTAATTCCCTGACAATCCTTCCTCTAATCTTTTAGCATCGGGTGATGATTTCAGCCCTAAGCCCATTATCACTAAAATGTTATTAGATGGCAACAATTTTCTAGCTCTGTTTTTAAATATATTGATATTCCTTAGCAATGAAAAGTTTTTGCAATTTTTTCTGAAGATTTATTTATTTATGTCTGCAAGAGCTGTGGTGTAGGCCAGAGGTGGGGGCGGGGATGAGAGGATTCAGCAGAGACAGAGCAGGGAGCAGAACAGCTAGATCTACTGAAATGCTCTGCTGAGGGGAGCAGCGGGGAGACAGGAGAGGTCTGCTGGGCCATGTGGGTAGCTCCCTGGCCAGGGATTGACCTGGTGCTGCAGTGGCTGCCCATAGCTTCATGGTGTTGAGGCTCTTCCCCTTGAGCCACCAGGGAGACTCCCATTCTAGCCCTTTGGATAGGCTTTTGTTTTCTCAGTCCCAGGCTGTTTATTTTATCAGGGACTGCCTGGGGAGGTGCTTCCTCCCTCTGTGTGACTGTCTCTTCCTCCCCTACCATTGCTGGCCAGGCTAACTGCTCTCTCCTTCAGTGATTTGTCATCCTGGATCACTTTCAGCCTGATTTCTCTGAAAGCCCTTGGGTTGGAGGCTCCCAGGCCTGCTCTGAGTCCTCTCCCTCACCTGGGGTGCCCGGGGCTCAGGAAGATGCCTGGCTTCTTGCTGCCTCATTCCCAGTGTCGTCCCCAGCCCCTGACATATCCAGGGCTCCATAAGCTGGATCATTCCTTAGATTTCCGGGCCTGAGTTCCCTAGTAAAGAGTCAACTACATGGTCACAGGTGTCCTGCTTGCTGCTGGCAGATTTCACTTTAGCACAGCACAAGATAACGATGCGTAATTTAACTTGTTTCTCCCTGAAAGGGCTTCTTGGAAGATGATTTTCTGTTTTCACTAAAATCATGTGCTGCTTCCCAACCAATTTTTCCCCCTCCTAGATCTCATCATGTGTGATGCCCAGCCGAAAAATGTGGTTCTATCTGGAGGCATGAATCAGAATGTAACTTTCAAAATAGGAGAACCTGTAGCCTCTAAAGATATCCTGTGGAAAAAAGGCAAGAATAAAGTCATCGAATGGGAGGAGAACTTTTACCCGGAGCCCAGATCTTTCCCGCCCTTTGTAAACAGGGCTCATTTAGACACCCGGACCGGGGACCTCACCATCTTCAATGTAACGTTGCAGACTAAGATGAGTACAAAGTGGAATACGGCAGTACTAAGGGCAGCACCAAATTTACTCTTTAAGTGATTTGAATAATGTGATTTGCTTAAAATGACACATTCCCAACTATTCGAAGAGACTGTTAGAAAAAATGGGTCATGAGGCGAGAACTGGCCGTCCTATGGGTCAGGCGTGTGTCCTCTTTCTGGCCTGCGGGAGCCACTCCAGTCCCTTGTCACCTTCTGGGTGAGCAAAGGAAGTGACCGAGGGGGGAGGAACTGCACAGGGGGCAGAGCGACTGCAGCAGTGTCACTTGTCTTGCTAGGAATGTTCTGGAAAGAGCTGGAGTAGCAGCAGGGAACTCAGAGCTGAGCTCCCTGGACAGGAGGGGCTGTGGAGTCCCTGCTGGCCCCTACTCCGCCATCAGGCTGCACTGCCACTAGATCGCCTGGCGCTGGGCTTCACCCTTCCCGTCAGGCACGCGGCCATCACTTAATAGTATTGAGACAAAAGTCCTTTCTAGTTTCCTGGTTCCTTAGTCCTTGCTCCCCCATGCCGCAGTGGTCTCGTCCCCCAATCTACCTGGTCTCTCCCGGCGGATAGAACCTCAAACTTCACCAGTAATTGTTTCCCCATTGTCTGAGGGTCAGGGGGCCCACTCCTCTGTGGGACACCGGGTCTTCCACTGGGCCAACTCTGAAGTTCCTGCCTTACCCGGAGTCCTCACAACCACATGAGCCCCCCCCAGTGGGGTGCTCCCTCCTGGGCTCAGGCTGGTGCACAGGCACAGCTTACCTGCCGGGTTCTCCATCACTTAGACGCACCTGACTCCACCTCCACCTGGCTGAGTCAACGCCCACCTGTTCTGTGCTCACCACCCGTGGCCTCCGCAAAGCAGGTCACCCCCGGGGTCCCCACACTTTAAATTCCAGGTCACCCACTTAATCTGTCTGGCCTAGCATCCTCGCTCTCCCAGAGTCTTTATCTCCTCAGACCCTGAGCCCCTGGTCTCCACCTCCTTCGGCAGCTGCACCTTTGCTGCCAGGCTGGGCTAAAGACGTGCCCTGAGGACAGCCCTGCACAAGCCTTCCCTTGTGCAGCCAGCCTGGGGGACTGTTTCCCCCCCTCCAGCCTCCCCCTTCTGACCTGCTCACTCCTCCCCTGGGCCCGCCCCTCCCTGCCCCTGTCCTCGCCTCCACTGTGCCAGGGACATGATGGGGGTCAGTCTGTCCAGCTCTGCTTGTGATTTCCCCGGGAGTGGGGCTCCTCCCCCAGAACACAAGCAGGGGGATTCAGGGCCTCTCACGGCCCCCCTTCCTCAGCTATCCCCCACTTTCAGTCTTCGTGCACAGAGCATCCTCGTGGCGCGTCTGCTCTGCTCCTTGAGCTCCTGCTCTCCCGTGGGCTGTTACCCCTCCACACGGGCAGCCCCCGCCCCCTGTTGCAGTGCCAGTTCCCGGGTGCTCCTGTCATGGCTTCAGTGATGGACACACCTCCTGTCTCTGTCCCTAGTCCCAGGTGTGGCCCTGCAAGTGATCCTGGTGGTCCCCAACGCCACGGTGCCCGAGAAGGCCGCCTTCCAGCTGGACTGCAGCATCGCGTCTCGCTCGAGCCAAGACTCCCGCTTCGCTGTGGCCTGGTTTTCCTTGAGTACAAATGCCAGTGGGAAAAAGGGCAGCCCTGGCCTGGCAGAAATGGAGGAGCAGGAGGAGCAGGAGGAAGAGCAGGGGGAGGACCCCACGAAGAGGACGGCGCTGCTGAGCATAAGCCCTGTCGGGGTCTTTGGCCCAGAGGGAGGCCCCTGGGAGGACAGACTCCGCTTCCAGAGGCCCTCGCCGCTGCTCTTCCAGCTCACGGTGCTGCAGGCCAGCCCGCAGGACACGGGCAACTACTCCTGCCGCGTGGAGGAGCGGTTGTCCAGCCCTGAGGGAGGTTGGTACCTGCTGGCCAAGGAGGAGTCGGCCCCTGTCAGCATCCGCGTCCTGGACACCAGTGAGTTTCCCCAGTTGTCAGGGGAGGGTCGCGCCTGGTGACAGCTGTGTCTCAGGGACAGGTCAGGGCGGTTTGCAGGTTAATAAGCACTTTCCTCGCCTGTCCCGGGCACTGAGGACTTGACACACCGTTCATGTCACTGACCCTGATGGCCCAGGCCAACTCAGGAGTGTGAACGGCAGTGATAACACAGTCATCGTCAATCTGTGCAATAATCCTGATGCCACACCGAGTCTGTTGTAGTGTTTCCTCTGTTGTTCCCCAGCCTATGGTAGAGTTCATCACACAAATACCTGGTCAGGGTTTACTGTGTTTCTCTTTAGAATATTCAGTCTGATCTCCTTTAGCCAATTAACAAGTGGTTCAGAATCATAAGGAGAGAAAATGAAGCCCCACTCCTCCCTGTCACTCTTTCTGTTTTCCTGGGTCATTTTTATTTTGGAGGGTGACATGGATGTAGGTGGATTTTCATGGTCACCTGGAAGGACCAGCCTAGAAGGGCAGACCCCTCACAGGGGTCAGAGAACAGTTGAGCTTGCCATCGGTGTTGCTACAGAATGTTCCAGAACTCTAAGTTTGGATTCTATAAAAGACACGGAGGAAATTCTTACTGACCTTGAATCATCTGTTCTAATGAGGCACTCTTGATTGGCTTCTCTCAAAATGTGGACTCTCTCAGACTGAAAATGGTGTCAGTTATTAGCACAATTAGCCTATAATGCAGAAGTAAAAATGTCACTAGAAATTTCTACTTGTTTTCAGTCAAAATATTTTACCAGATAATTTTGATTTGAGATTTTGAATTTCATTTGCTTTTCTTTTCTTTGATCACTTCATTTACATTGCTTCAGATTGACTCCTATGACGGTGAGAGTTCACAGGTCAAAGTAGTTGACTGTCAACAATTTCACATGCTTTAGAGATCTAATAGGTGTAAGTGTGTGTTGAATGTTCTTGAGCATACTGATAAGCAGCAGCTGTGCACTAGAAAGGAAGGCAGGAAAAGACCTGTATTGTGCTCAGACCCCAACACACTCCCGTAAAATTTCTAGTCCAAAAGCGCAGGGAACGTGTGGAGGCCACATATTCTCTACCCACTGAGGCGACCCCTGTGTATGGCGTTTCAAGGAACAGAGACTATCCAGCAGCCTCAGAGACCAGGCTCCTGCTGAGTTCTTCCAAGTGCAAGGGCCAACCTGGACGAGGTTGGGGGGCCTGGCTTCATTGCCCTCCACGTCTAGGGCGAGTACATCATGTTCTCTGCAGCCACAGACACTCTGTGGGTATCTGTGATTCCAGGGTGATATTTTAGTTGATCGTGTTAATTAAAGAAGCATTATTTCCGGGAAAACTACTCTCAGGAGCTGTCAGGGAGGGAACATTTATATTGCCAAAGAAGGACTCTGGAGCAGAACTGAGTGCAAAGGGAAAGTGTAAAATACAACCGTGCGGGGAAGTGAGAGTTAACTGGGGTCATTTTTTTTAAGATTTATTTATTTATGACTGCAAGAACTGGGGTACAGGCCAGAGGTGTGAGGAGGGTGAGGGGATTCACCAGAGACAGAGTAGGGAACAGAGCAGGCCGACTGACTGAAATCCACTGCTGAGGGGAGCAGCGGGCGAGACAGGAGAGATCTGCTGCGCCATGTGGGAATGTCCCTGGCAAACCAGGAATCGAACTTGTGCTTCAGAGGCTGCGGCCAGCTTCATAGTGCTGTGCTTAATCCCTTGTGTCAGCAGGGAGGCCTTGGGGTCAGCTTCTTCTGTCCTCGTTGGAGTTGAGCTCATGAACCGCCCAGTGACGCGTGGCTTTCCAAGCTCCCACACGGGTTTGGGAAGTCAAGGGTATTAGGGGACAGAATGGCAGGGTTGGGGGGTCCGCCAAAGCTTCCCCTGGGATGGGCGAGGTCCTCGGGAAGAGAAGTGCAGGTTCTCAGGCCCTTGTCTTGTCTCCCTCCGGCCCCTTCCAGGCTCCACCCTGCAGTCCAGCATCTGCTCCAACGACGCGCTCTTCTACTTTGTCTTCTTCTACCCCTTCCCCATCTTCGGCATCCTCATCATCACCATCCTGCTGGTGCGCTTCAAGAGGTGGAAACCCCCGAGATCTCCGAAGGGCAGAATGGGGTGCCTTTGATAGAGTTCCAAGATCCGCACTCAACTGCTCCCCAATGTGCCTGGAGCCCCCGGTGCTCAGCATCCACCCAGGAGCCGTAGACTAAGGGGCCTCCGTGGATGTCGACCTCGGAGGAGCCAAGAACCTCTTTCCCGCCTCTGCTCCGTGACTGGCCGGCCGGCCGCGCCCGCGCTGCGGTGCCCAGAGATGTCAGACTGGACAGTGGGCGGAGGCTATCTTTCCTCTAATCTGTTAGCATCCAGTGGGGATTTCAGTCCTAAGTCCATTATCACTAAAATATCTGTATATAGCAACAATTTTCTAGGCATGTTTTCAAATATATTGATATTCTTTAGCAATGAAAAGCTTTTTCCAAAGATTTATTTATTTATGTATACAAGAGCTGGGTTGTCAGCCAGAGGTGGGGGTGGGGGGTGAGAGGATTCACCAGAGACAGAGCAGGGAGCAGAACAGGCGGATCTACTGAAATACACTGCTGAGGGGAACAGTGAGCGAGACAAGAAAGATCTACTATGCCATGTGGGTAGCTCCCTGGCCTGGCATCGAACTCATGCCACGGTGGCTGCCAGTGGCTTCACAGTGCTGAGGCCCTTCCCCTGAGCCACCAGGGAGACCCCCACTCTAGCCCTTTGGATATGCTTTTGTTTCCTCAGTCCCAGGCTGTTTGTTTACTCAGGGACTGCCTTGGGAGGTGCTTCCTCCCTCTGTGTCCCCCCTCCCTCTGTCTCCTCTCCCTGCTTCCAGGGCTGGGCTGGCTAACTCCCTCCTTCAGTGATTTGTCATCCTGGATTAGCCTGACTTCCCTGGAAGGCCCTTGGGTTGGAGGCTCCCATGGCTGCTCTGAGTCCTCTCCAACACATAGGGTGCGGGGGACCAGGACGGCGCCTGGCTTCTTGCTGCCTCATTCCCAGTGTCGTCCACAGTCCCTGACATATCCAGGGCTCCAGAAGCTGGATTGTTCCTTAGATTTCCGGGCCTGAGTTCCCTAGTAAAGAGTCACCTACATGGTCACGGGTGTCCTGCCTGCTGCTGGCAGTTTTCACTTCAGCACAGCACAAGATAACGGATGTGTGTTTTAACTTGTTTCTCCCTGAAAGGGCTTCTTGGAAGATGCTTTTCAGTTTTCACTAAAATCATGTGCTGCTTCCCAACCAATTTTCCCCCCTCCCAGATCTCATCGTGTGTGATGCCCAGCCCAAAAATGTGGTTATATCTAGAGGCATGAATCAGAATGTAACTTTCAAAATAGTAAGACCTGTAGCGTTTAAAGATATTCTGTGGGAAAAAAAAGGCAAGAATAAAGTCATCGAATGGGAGAACCTTTACCCAGAGCCCAGATCTTTCCCGCCCTTTATAAACAGGGCTCATTTAGACACCCACACCGGGGACCTCACCATCTTCAATGTCACGTCACAGACGAGGATGAGTATGAAGTGGAATACGGCGGTGCTAAGAGCAGCACCAAGTTTACACTAAAAGTGACTGGTAAGTGTTGAATAATGGGGTTGCTTGAAACAATGAATTCCCAGCTGCTTGAAGAGACTGTTACAAATGAATGGCCACGAGGCAAGAACTGGCCGTCCTATGGGTCAGGCATGTGTCCACTTTCTGGCCTGCGGGAGCCACTCCAGTCCCTTGTCACCTTCTGGGTGAGCAAAGGAAGTGACCAAGGGGGGAGGAACAGCACCGGGTGGGGGGAGCGGAGGGGCTACAGCAGTGTCATTTGTCTTGCTCTGAATGTTCTGGAAAGAGCGGGAGTAGCAGCAGGGAACTCAGAGCTGAGCTCCCTGGACAGGAGGTGCTGTGGAGTCCCTGCTGGCCCCTGTTCCGCCGTCAGGCTGCTCTGCCGCTAGATCGCCTGGCCCTGGGCTTCACCCTTCCTGTCAGGTACGCGGCATCATTTAATAGTATTGAGACAAAAGTCCTTTCTAGTTTCCTGGTTCCTCAGTCCTTGCTCCCCCATCCCGTAGTGGTCTTGTCCCCCAATCTACCTGGCCTCTCCCCGCGGACAGAACCTCGAACCTCACCAGTAATTCTGACTCCCCTTTGTCTGAGGGTCAGGGGGCCCACTCCTCTGTGAGATGCCCCCCTGTTCTGCTGGGGCAACTCAGACTTCCTGCCTCCCCCGGAGTCCTCCCACCTCCTTTTGCCCCCCAGTGGGGTGCTCCCTCCTGGGCTCAGGCTGGGGCACAGGCACAGCTTCCCTGCCGGGTTCTCCATCGCTTAGACGCACCTGACTCCATCTCCACCTGGCTGAGTCCGGAGCTCCCCTGTTCTGTGCTCACCACCCGTGGCCGCCACAAAACACGTCACCCCCTGGGGTCCCCACACTTTAAATTCCGGGTCACCCACTAAATCTAATCTGTCCTAGGGTCCTCGCTCTTCCAGAGTCTTTCTCTCCTCAGACCCTGAGTTCCTTGTCTCCACCTCCTTCTGTAGCTTCAGCTTTGCTGCCTGCGCGGTGGTAAAGATGCACCGTGAGGGGAGCCCCAACTCGCCACCCCCTTGTGCGGTGAGCCTGGGGGACTGTTTTCCCCCCTTTCCATCTGTCGCCCCCCTTCTGAACTGCTCACTCCTCCCCTGGGCCTGACCCTCCCTGCCCCTGTCCTCGCCTCCGCTGTGCGGGGGAAGTGACGCGGGTCAGTCTGTCCAGCTCTGCTTGTTATTCCCGGGGAGGGGGGCTCCTCCCCCAGAATACAAGCAGGGGGGACTGGGGGCCTCTCACGGTCCCCCTTCCTCAGCTACCCCCCACTTTCAGTCTTAGTGCTCAGAGCATCTTCTTGACTCATCTGCTCTGCTCCTTGAGCTCCTGCTCTCCCTTGGGCTGTTACCCCTCCACACGGGCATCCCCCGCTGTGGCGCCAGTTCCCTGGTGCTCCTGTCAGGTCTTCAGTGACGGGCACTTGGGTATCTCTGAGCATAGAAATAAAAACAGTGTCTCCCCTGATCTCTGTCCCCATCCCAGGTGCGGCCCTGCAAGTGGACATGGTGGTCCCCAAGAAGGCCGCCTTCCAGCTGGGCTGCAGCATCGTGCCTCGCTTGAGCCAGGACTCCCGCTTCGCAGTGGCCTGATTTTCCCTGAGGATGAAAGTTGGCAGGAAAAAGGGCAGCCCTGGCCTGGCAGGACAGGAGGAGCAGGACCCCACCTAGCAGACTGCACTGCTGAGCGTGGGCCCTGACGGGGTCTTCAGCCCAGAGGGAGGCCCCTGGGAGGGCAGACTCCGCTTCCAGAGGCCCTCGCCGCTGCTCTTCCAGCTCACGGTGCTGCAGGCCAGCCCGCAGGACACGGGCCACTACTCCTGCCACGTGGAGGAGCAGCTGCCCAGCCCTCAGGGAGATTGGTACCTGCTGGCCAAGGAGGAGTCAGCCCCCATGGGCATCCATGTCCTGGACACCGGTGAGTTTCCCCAGCTGGCAGGGGAGGGTTGCGCCTGGTGACAGTGCAGGGACAGGTCAGGGCACATTTGCAGGTTAATAAGCACTTTCCTCGCCTGTCCCAGGCATTTAGGACTTGACACACCCTTCATGTCACTGACCCTGATGGCCCAGGCCAAATCAGGAGTGTGAACGGCAGTGATAACACAGTCATCGTCAATCTGTGCAATAATCCTGATGCCACACCGAGTCTGTTGTAGTGTTTCCTCTATTGTTCACCACCCTATTGTAGAGGTCATAGTACAAATCATGGTCAGGGGTTACTGTGTTATTCTTTAGAATATTCTGTCTAATCTCCTTTAGCCAATTAGCAAGTGCTTCAGACTCATAAGAAGAAGAGAGAAAATGAAGCCCAAATGCTGCACTGTCACTCTTTCTTTTTCCCTGGGTCATTTTTATTTTGGGGGTTTTCTTGGAGGTTTAGGTGGATGTTCATGGTCACCTGGGAGGACCAGCCTAGAAGAGCAGTGATGTCACAGGTCTGGGAACAGCTGAGCTTTCCATAGGTGTTGCTACAGAATGTTCCAGAACTCTGAGTTTGGAGAGTAAAGAAGAATTCTATAAACAATACGGAGGAAATTCTTGCTAACCTTGAATCATCTGTTCTAACGAGTCACTCTTGGTTGGCTTCTCTCAAAATGTGGACTCTCTCCGACTGAAAATGGTGTCAGTTATTAGCGCAATTAGCCTATAATGTAGAAGTTAAAATGTCACTAGAAATTTCTACTTGTTTTCAGTCAAAATATTTTACCAGATAATTTTGATTTCAGATTTTGAATTTCATTTGCTTTTTCATTTCTTTGATCACCTCGTTTACATGCTTCAGATTGACGCCTGTGATGCTGAGATTTTACAGGTCAAAGTAGTTGACTGTCAACAATTTCACATGCTTTAGAGATCTAATAGGTGTAAGTGTGTGTTGAATGTTCTTGAGCATGATGATAAGCAGCAGCTGTGCACTCGAAAGGAAGGCAGGAAAAGACCTGTATTGTGCTCAGACTCCCCAACACACTGCTGAAAAAGCTCCAGTCCAAAAGCCCAGGGAGCGTGTGGAGGCCACAGATTCTCTGTCCACTGTGGCGACCCCTGTGTATGGTGTTTCAAGGAACAGAGACTATCCAGCAGCCTCAGAGACCAGGCTCCTGCTGTGTTCTACCAAGTCCAAGGGCCAACCTGAATAGGACAGGGAGCCTGGCTTCATTGCCCTCCACGTCTGGGGAAGCTCATCGTGTTCTCTGCAGCCACTGACACCTGTGGGCATCTGTGGATCCCCGATGATATTTTTGTTGATCGTGTTAATTAAAGAAGCATTATTTCTGGGAAAAATGTTCTCAGGAGTTGTCAGGGAGGGAACATTTATACTGCCAAAGAAGGACTCTGGAGCAGAACTGAGTGCAAAGGGAAAGTGTAAAATACAACCGTGTAGGAGAGTGAGAGCAAACTGGGGTCAGCTTCTTGCTGTCCTCATTGGAATGAGCTCATGAACTGCCTGGTGTCACGTGGCTTTCCAAGCAGGGACTCCCACTCCCACAGGGGCTTGGGAGGGTTGCTTTATTTGAACTGAGCTGGAAGAGGTGCTGTTGTGAAAAATAGAAGCCAAGGGTAGCAGGGGAAAGAAAGGCAGGGTTGGGGGGTCCGCCAGAGCTTCCCTTGGGCTGGGTGAGGTCTTTGGGACAGAGTGCAGGTTCTCAGCCTCTTATCTCCCTCTGGACACCTTCCAGGCTCCACCCTGCAGTCCAGCATCTGCTCCAACCACGCGCTCTTCTACTTCGTCTTCTTCTACCCCTTCTCCATTGTTGGCATCCTCATCATCACCATCCTGCGATGCGCTTCAAGAGGGGGATCTCCAGGGCCTTCCCTGGGGTGCAGCTGGTTGAGCAAAGCACTGTGGAGCTGTCCACATCCTCTGCAGTGCAGGTTTAATTCCCAGCCAGCCAGGGAGATTCCTGCATGGTGCAGCAGACCTCTCCTGTCTCGCCCACTGCTTCCCTCAGCAGTGTTTTAGGTCAGTCTGCCTGTTCTGCTCCTGGCTCTGTCTCTGCTGAATCCTCTCACCTTCCCGCACCTCTGGCCTATACCCCAGTTCTTGTATGAATAAAAAGAAAACTTTTTTTAAAAAAAGAAAAATTGTCTGAACTCCAAAGGGAAGATGAGGTGCCCCTGTTTTGGATCAAAGAGCCACACCGCAACTCCTCCCTGACGTGCCTGGAGCCAGCGTCACCCTCCATGGAGATGTTTATGCCCTGGAGTTCCCATGTTTGTGGCGAAGAGTGCATCTCCCTTCCTCTGTGAACTTGCATCTTGAATCGCGGGAGATGCCAATTGGTAATAAGCCACCAGGGATTCTGGAACTTGATGGATGGAGAGATGGCTGCAAAACCTCGTTTTGACACTGAACAGACTGGGAGAGGCTGTGGGATTCCCGAGGCCAAGTGGGTGCTACTGGCCCTTATTGGGATCTGCAGGTGGCTGGGTGCACAGCAGCTGCTCAGCTCGTTTCGGGCAGGTGTAACCCTGCTGCTTTTCCTCCCAGATAGCCCAGGGTGTTCTTTAGAGACACTTTCAACCCACTGTTGTCTCCATGTTCATCCCCATTTATTATGCATCGACACTTTGAAGGTGCAGATCGACTCAGTGGTGAGGAAGAAAGGCATGCTTCGCCCCTTTTGGGGGTGGAAATTGCCTCCTCCTAACTTTGAAACTGAGTCAGTGAGGAACAATGACTGACTGTTCCTCTGATTGGAAAGATGATGGTCTGGAACCGAGAGCAAATCTGCTACCAATCTCTTGATTTGATCTACATCTTCCATGTTGCATTTACCACACTGTGCTAGGCCCTTTGCAGGACACGGAGATGACCGCACCCTCTCTCACCTGGGTGTTTCTTTAGCAAATTTACATGTTCTTTTCAAACAATAGTTTCTCTGCTTTCATTGTTGAAGGGAAACAATGATGGAGTAAGAAAGCTATCCATGCAGATGTAGAGCGCTCTTGATTTGTTGTTGTTTCCTATTTTTAAGGAACATTCTTTGTAAGATGTTGCACTAAAATGTTCTTTGAGTCCTGTCATAATTTATGTTGAAAATATGGCTGTTTGGCTAAAGAGACAATAACCAAAACAAAGAGACACCCCACTGATTGGGAAAAAGTTTTTGCTCTCCATACAACTGATAAGGGAATGATCATGGATATACAAAGAACTGACAGGACTCAACAAAAACAAAGTAAACAATCCAGTCAAGAAATGGGCAGAAGAATTTAAAAGAAATTTCTCCAAAAAGGAAATGCAAATGGCCAACAGCCATAAGAAAAAATGTTCAACATCCCTTATAATCAAGGAAATGCAAGTCAAAACTACATTGAGACAGATACCACCTTACACCAGTGAGAATGGCATATATTAAGAAAATTAGCAACAACAAATATTGGCGAGGATGTGGTGAAAAAGGAACTCTCCTGCACTGCTGGTGGGAGTGCAAACTGGTCCAACCGCTATGGAGAGCTGTGTGGAGGTTCCTCAGTCTACTAAAAATGGAGCTACCATGTGACCTGGCAATTCCACTCCTAGGGATTTACCCAAAGGACACTAAAACATTGATTCAAAAGACACCTGTTCCCCTATGCTTATTGAAGCACTATTTACAACAGGTAAAACCTAGAAACAACCCAAATACCCCAAATAGATGCCTGGATCAAGAAGATGTTGTACATATACACAATGGAATATTATTCAGCAATCAAAAAGATAAGCTCATGCCATTCATAGCAATGTGGATGGAGTTAGAAGGAATTATGCTCAGTGAAATAAGCCAGAAGGAAAAAGAAAAATATCAGGGGGCCTCCCCTGGTGGCACAGCTATTGAGCACTGGGCTGTGAAGCTGCTCGCAGCCTCTGCAGTGCTGATTTGATCCCCAGCCGCAAGGCGAGGGTCCCACAAGGCGCAGACCTCTCCTGCCACGCCCGCTGCTCCCATGTATAAATAAATCAATCTTTTTTTTAAAAAAAGGAAAATATTGGATGATTTCACTTACAGCACCAGAGGAGGACCCTGATTTCCTCACATCTTGGGGTAAACATGGCACTTGTCATGTGCCCCCAATATCTACAGATGGTAGGGGGTGTCTTAAGGTCACATGCTTCCAGTACAGGACTTTGGCTTCTGAAATTTTGCCCATGAGAGATGCGTATCAATATTTTATGGTTCATTGAAGAAATAATTCGTGATTTCTGAAAGTACAGGCCATGTGATTGGGATGGCTGGGGCCCAGGCGTGCTGGGGAGGAGACCCACAGTCAATGGCATTTCCACCTGCTTCACAGCTGCACCTGGTGGCATGTAGGAGAATCCTATCCTTGGCAAGAGTCTCCACCTGCCTCAGCTGAGCTGGGACAGCTCTGGGACTTCTCTGAAGGAAAAGGGCCTCTTTCTGGAGTGGAGCCCTTTCTTCTGGGTGTAGGGTAAGGAAAAATGTCAGGCTTTTCTGCCCTCCCGCCATCAGGATAGATGATGGATCCTTGCGGTCCTGAATGCACGCCTGAGGGTGGGCACCTGGAGTAGGGTGTGGGCATAGATAGATGGGATTCACCAGGGCTAAGACTGGGCTTTTAAGTGCGGCATCACAGGGACGCCAGCAGCAGCAGCAGCAGCAGCCGAGAACGAAAGAGAAGCTGAGAGAAGGCTGGGGAGCCCAGAGTGAAGACCTGTTGGGGGCTGGGAGGCCTGCCAGCCTCCTAGCCCCCCAGCACCCCTGCCTGCCATATGCCTGGTGAACCCCAATAAAAGACCTGCAAAGCCACTGAGGACTCTGATTCCTCCTTTACCAGGTCTGCATGGGATCAGAAAACCTGCACTGTGCCCATTCCTGGCCATACAGAGGGCCTCCCCTGGTGGTCCAGCGGTTGAGCGCTGGGCTGTGAAGCTGCCTGCAGTCTCTGTGGCACCGGTTTGATCCCAGGCCCCAGCGAGGGTCCCACATGGCGCCCAGACCTCTCCTGCCCGCCTGCAGCTCCCCTCAGCAGTGCATTTCGTCAATCTGCCTGTTCTGCTCCCCGCTCTGGCTCTGGCTCTGGCTCTGGTGAGTTCTTTTGCTCTCCTGCGCTTCTGACTGTGCCAGTGCTTGTACAAATAGATGGATAAATCTTAAAAAAAGAAAAAAAAAAAAAGAGTGAGGAGACACCACTGCTGGAATCCAGTTCTGGGGCACAAGGGGCGGCTGGGACAGAGTTTAAGGAAAAGCGGGTGGGGTGCAACAGGCGCCCCACACACCCCAGCGGTGTCTGAAATGTCCGGGTTCCCCTCGTTCTGGCATCCGGGGAAGGGGTGTCTGGCGGGGCTGCTGCGGGATCCCGGGGCTGGGTCACCGGGAGCAACAAGCGCCAGCTCCGCGCTCGCCAGAACGCGCAGAGCCTCCCAGGGCTTGGTACCTGTGCTGGGAAGTCGGGGTGCAGCCGAGTGGGGCGTGGCCTGACAGCCCCCAGGCCCTCCCCGCAGCTCCTTCCCTCAGCACCTTCCAGGTGGCGGGAATCCTGGTCAGCGGCCGCTGAGCTGCTCCGGGACCCACAGGAAATGCGCGCGCCTGGCAAAGAGCCCGGCGGGGGCGCCTCTGGGCGAGGCCACAGCAGGTGGAGCTGCGGTGCTGGGGACGGAGCCAGTTAGAAGTGGGGGCGCGGGGACGGGCGGGGAAATGCACCCTTAGCGCAGCTTCCATTGGCCGCGACTCGTCTCCGGGCGGGGCTGGCGGGATGCGCCCATATAAGGCCGCGGGGGGCGGCACCACAGAAGCGCCCGGACGGATCCTGGCCGCTGTGATGACCCCCCTGAGCCCCGCGGGGGTCCTCTGCCTGCTGCCCCTGCTCGGTGAGTGCCCCCCGCCACCCCGCCGCGGGTCTGGGGTGCCGCGCCCGGGGCGAAGGTCGGGTGGGCGGCGGGGCCCGAGGGGCGGTGGGGTCGGCGCTGAGGAGGGGCGCGGGGTGGGGGGGCCTCGCGCGGGCCGCTTGTCCCGGAGGAAGGTGTCACCGCACCCCTCCGAGGGGCTGGCGGGGGGGGGGGGGGGACTTCGCCCCGGGGCGTCTGGATCTGGCTGGGAAGAAGTGGGGGCTCAGCGCGCTCCCCCGCGGGGCTCATCTCTCTCTCGGGGCCTCTGAAGACCCAGGGCGGGATCCAGGCTCCCGCCCCGCGCAGCCTGCCCGGGAAGGTTGTGGCTTTTCTCTGAAATTCCCTTACTTCTTGGCCTTCCGAGCCGCCCTGGCCTTAAACTTGGGCGCACAGGACCGCGCTTCGCCGCCCTCAGGCTCGCCCCACCCACGTCTTGGGTTTGGATCCCTCCCTGGGCCAAGGATGAGGGAGGGACTGGGCAGATGGACTGATGTGAGGCAGAGGCAGGAAGGGGCAGGGGGTCTGAAATGAGGCAGAGGCAGGGACTGGGCAGCTGCACTAATGTGAGGCAGAGGCAGGCACAGGGCAGAGGGACTGAAGTGAGGCTCTGGCAGAAAGTGGCAGAGGGACTGAAATGAGGCTGAGGTAGGGACAGTCCAGAGAACTGAAGTGAGGCAGAGGCAGGGACAGGGCAGAGGGACTTAAGAGAGTCAGAGGCTGGGACAGGTCAGCCTGCATTGCTGGATTCGTTGGTGAGGATTTTTACATCAGTATTCAGTAACAAGATTGGCCTGTAATTTTCATTTTTTGTGCTGTCTTTGTTTGGTATTAGTGTAATGTTGGCTTTGTAGAATGTATTTGGTAGTATTTGGTAGTATTCTTTTTCAATTTTTTGAAAGAGTTTGTGTCGCATAGGCACTAATTCATTGCTGAACGTGTGCTAGAATTCATTTGTGAAGCCGTCTGGGCGTGGGAAGTGTTTTGATTACTGCTTCAATTTTGCTGCTTGTAAGTGGTTTGTTTAAGGTGTTCTGTTTCTTTATCTAACTTTGGATGATGATATCGTTCTTGAAATTTGTACATTTCTTCTAGATTGTTGAATTTGTTTGCATCTAAGTCTTCACATTAATCTCTGATTATTCTTTTGATTTCTACTGCATCTGTTGTGATTTCTTCTTTTTCATTTATAATCCTGTTTATGTGTATTTTCTCCCGTTTTTTTCTTTGTGAGCCTGGCTAGAGGTTTGTCCATTTTGTTTATTTTTTCAAAAAACCAACTTTTTAGATTCATTGATCATTTGGATTGTTTTTTAATTTCTATTTTGCTTATTTCTGCTTTGCTTTTTATTATTTCCTTTCTTCTACTGGTTTTAGGGGTTTTTTGTTGTTCTTTTTCTAGTTCTTTGAGATGTGAGATTAGGTTGTTTGTTTCAGTTAGTTGTTTCTTGATGTGAGCCTGTATTGCTATATATTTTCCTCTTATTACTGCTTTTGCTGTATCCCATATATTCTGAAAAGTGGTGTCCTCCTTGTCGTTTAACTCAAAGTATTTTTTTTAAAGATTTATTTATTTATGCATACAAGAGCTAGGGTACAGACCAGAGATGCGAGGGGATGAGAGGATCCACCAGAGACAGAGTGGGGAACAGAACAGGCAGACTGACTGAAATTCACTGCTGAGGGGAGTAGTAGGCGGCAGGAGAGGTCTGTGAGCCATGTGGGACCCTCCTCCAGTGGCTGGGGAGCAGCCAGTGATGGAACCGGTGCTGCAAAGGCTGCGGGCAGCCTCTCAACCCAGTGCTCAACCACTGTGCCACCAGGGAGGCCCCACTGTTTTAATCTTATCAACAAGGTAATCCACTGATCACCTTCTGGGGTCCTTTGTTATACATCAGTCCTTGCCACCATGTTCCTGGTCATACCTCCTGATGCACAGCCTTCCCAGCATGATCCAGCTTTGTGCTCTTGTTTGCTTTGAAGGGCACCTTGCAGGGTTGGGCTCCTGTACCTAACTGACCCAGGCCATTTCGACCTTGCTTAAGATTTAGAACTATAGGTGACAAAATTGTGGCCAAACAGGCCACTTAGGAGTAGCAGAACCACAGTCCATATTTTTCCTTCATAGAGGAAAGAGAGCTTTGCACGGTAAAGTATTCTTGGTTGGCATTTGTTGTCTTGAAGTTTGTTGAATAGGTTACTCCATTCTCTTCTTGCCCGTAGTGCTTCTTCTGAGAAGTCTGAAGTGAACCTGATTGGTTTTCCCTCATAAGTTATCTGTTTCTTCCCCCTTGGCGGTTTCATTATTTTTCCCTGGTGTTGGACTCTTGCAAACTTTTCTATTATGTGTCTTGCTGTAGTTTTCTTTTCATTATGGGAATTGGGAATTCTTCTTGTTTCTTGTCCACATTTCTATCCTTTTTCATGCTTGGGAAGTTTTCTTCAGTTATCTCCTTGAATTATTTCTCAGTTCCTTTGTCTCTCTTCCCATCTTCTGGAATGCCTATAACTCTTACCTTTCCTCTCTTCATGGAGCCTGATAATTGTTGAAGATTGTCCTCCTTCTTCTTCCTTTAAGCTTCTCTCTGCTTTTCTCTCGTGGGTCTTTTTATTTCTGTATCTTCGAGAGTACTGATCCATTCTTCCATTTCATCGATTCTTTTTTCATTGCTTTCCCCAGAGTTCTTTATCTCCTTGTAATCTTTTAATCTGCATTTCTTTTATTTGCTTTCTTAATGTCTCACTTTCCTTCTTCAGTTCGTTAATTGTCTCATATCATTCTTTTCCTTTTCACCTTTGTAATGCTTTTTAATCATGATGATTACTAATTCTCTATCTGACAGGCAGAGAAATTGTTCCGTGTCATTGCTGAGCTCAGGTGATTGTTTCTTTTTATGGTGTATCCTTCCCCTGTGGGCTTCCTTGGTTATTTGTGTTTTTCCTTCTCTCTGCTGTTTGCTTTCTAATTCGTTCTAGATGTTGGGACGTTGTGCCTCTGGTGTTGATGGGCATCTCTTTGGATGTTGGAAAGGGGTGTTGGAAACGGCTGGCCTTTGGCTATTTGCAGGTCTCTCCATGGGGTCCTTATCTTCCCTGAATGGTGCTGAGTTTGCGATTACCTGGTGCCATTCGCTGCCTCTGTTGCAATTCCCACAGGGTTATCCAGAGGTCCTGTTCATGGATGTGGTGTCTGCAGTAGTTCCTCTCCACTCACTGTCCTTCTTGATCTCTAATTTTTTCTTGTTTTTTTTTTTTTTTTACCAAGTTTATTCTTAAAATGATTGGTAAGTATTGAAAAATGTGGCTGCTTAAAATGATGAATTCTCAACTAGTTGAAGAGACTGTTACAAATGAATGGGCCACAAGGCAAGAAAAGGTTGTCATATGGGTCAGGCCTGTGCCCTCTTTCTGGCCCGCAAGAGCCACTCCAGTCCCTTGTCACCTTCTGGGTGAGAAAAGGAAGTGACTGAGGAAGGAGGGAGGAACTGCACCCGGGGGCAGAGGTAACTGCAGCAGTATCAGTTGTCTTGTTAGGAATGTTCTGGAAAGAGGGAGTAGCAGCAGGGAACTCAGAGCTGAGCTCCATGGACTGATGGTGCTGTAGAGTTCCTTCTGGCCCCAGCAGCCTGCAGGAGGTGGGTTTTTGCCTTCTTGGGTAACTTTACACCAGACCTGGAGTCAGGACACAGCTCCCCCAACTCCCCTGCCCCCAGCTGAAGCCTGGGGTCCTCCTTCCTGTGCCCATGTAGGTCCTTTCTGTTCAGCCGTCAGGCTGTGGCCCTACCAGATCACCTGGCTCTTCTGACCCTTTCTGCCAGTCACACGCCACCATTCTTGGTGTTTTAATAGTATTGAAACAAAAGTCCTTTCCAGTCTCCTGGTTCCTCAGTCCTTGCTCCCCCATCCCGCAGTGGTCCTGTCCCCCAATCTACCTGGCCTCTCCCCGCGGACAGAACCTAGAACTTCACCAGGAATTCTGATTCCCCACTTGAGGATCAGGGATGCCACTATCTGTGGGATGCCCACCTCTTCTACTGGGCCGACTCCAACGTTCCTGCCTCCCCCGGAGTCCTCTCACCACCTTGAGCCCCCCCAGTGGGGTGCTCCCTCCTGGGCTAAGGCTCGTGCCCACATGCAGCTTATCTGCCCTGTTCTTGATCACTTAGACACACCTGATTCCATCTCCACCCGGTTGAGTCTGGTGCTCACCTGTTCTGTGTTCACACACCTGTTGCAAAACACATCACCCCCCCTGGGGTCCCCACAATTTAAATTCCAGGTCACCCATTAAATTTAATCTGTCCTAGCATCCTCGCTCTCCCAGAGTCTTTATCTCCTCAGAGCCTGAGCCCCTGGTCTCCAACTCCTTTGGCAGCTGCAGCTATGCTGCCCACGCGGTGGTGAAGAAGCGCCCTGAGGGGAGCCCCACACAGGCCTCCCCCTTGTGGGGCAAGCCTGGGGGGCTGTTTTCCCCCCTTCCCCTCCGGTGCCCCCATTCTGAATTGCTCACCCCTCCCCTGTGTCTGACCCTCCCCACCCCTGTCCTCGCCTCCGCTGTGCCAGGGACGTGACGCGGGTCAGTCTGTCCAGCTCTGCTTGTGATTCCCTGGGAACGGTGCTCCTCCCCCAGAATACAAGCAGGGGGGACTGAGGGCCTCTCACGGGCCCCCTTCTTCAGCCATCACCCACTTTCAGTCTTCGTGCTCAGAGCATCCTCGTGACGCGTCTGCTCTGCTCCTTGAGCTGCTTCTCTCCCGTGGGCTGTTACCCCTCCACATGGGCACCCCCCGCCCAGCGGTGCCAGTTCCCTGGGTGCTCCTGTCATGTCTTCAGTGACGGGCACTTGGGGTGCTCCGAGCACAGAAATGAAAACAGTGTCTCGTCCTGTCTCTGTCCCTAGTCCCAGATGCGGCCCGGCAAGTGATCCTGGTGGTCCCCAACGCCACGGTGCCCGAGAAGGCCGCCTTCCAGCTGGGCTGCAGCATCGCATCTTGCTTGAGCCAGGACTCCCGCTTCGCTGTGGCCTGGTTTTCCCTGAGGATGAACGTCTTCAGGGAAAAGGGCAGCCCTGGCCTGGCAGAAATGGAGGAGCAGGACCCCAACGAGCGGAGGGCATTGCTGAGCGTGGGCCCCGACGGGGTCTTCGGCGCAGAGGGAGGCCCCTGGGAGGGCAGACTCCGCTTCCAGAGGCCCTCGCCGCTGCTCTACCGGCTCACGGTGCTGCAGGCCAGCCCGCAGGACACGGGCCACTACTCCTGCCGCGTGGAGGAGTGGCTGCCCAGCCCTCAGGGAGGTTGGTACCGACTGACAGAGGAGGAGTCGGCCCCCATCAGCATCTGTGTCCTGGACACTGGTGAGTTTCCCCAGTTGGCAGGGGAGGGTTGCACCTGGTGACAGCTGTGTCTCAGGGACAGGTCAGGGCGCGTTTGCAAGTACAAATGTTGGTGAGGATGTGGAGAAAAAGGCTCTCTCCTACATTGCTCCTGGGAGTGCAAACTGGTTCAACCACTATGGAAAGCTGTGTGGAGGTTCCTCAGTCAACTAAAAATAGAGCTACCATATGACCTGGCAATTCCACTCCTAGGGATCTACCTACAGGGCACTAAAACATTGATTCAAAAGACCACCTGCACCCCTATGCTTATTGCAGCACTATTTACAATAGGTAAAACCTGGAAACAACCCCAAAGCCCCCAAATAGATGCCTGGATCAAGTAGATGTGGTGCATATACACAATGGAATATTATTCAGCAATCAAAAAAGTTAAACTCATGCCATTCGCAGCAATATGGATGGAGCTAGAAGGAGTTATGCCCAGTGAAATAAACCAGAAAGAAAAAAGAAAAATATGGATGATTTCACTTATAGCAGGCAGCGGAGGACCCTGATTTCCTCACATCTTGGGGTAAACACTGCACCTGTTTCATGTGCCCCCAATATCCACAGATGGTAGGGGGTGTCTTCAGGTCACCTGCTTCCAGGTACAGGACTTTGGCTTCTGAAATTTCACCCAAGAGAGATGCCATTTAAGATTTTGGTTCAGGGCCTCCCCTGGTGGCGCAGCGGTTGAGCGCTGCGTTGCGAGGCTGTCCGCAGCCTCTGCAGTGCCAGTTCAATCCCAGCCACTGGCGAGGGTCCCACAAAAAAAAAAAAAAAAAAAAAAAAGATTTTAGGTTCATTGAAGAAATAATTCGTGATTTCTGAAAGTACAGGCCACGTGACAGGGATGCTGGGGCCCAGGTGGGGTGCTGGGGAGGAGACCCACAGCAAATGGATTTCCACCTGTTTCCCAGCTGCACCTGGTGGCATGTGGGTGGGGCGGGGAGTCCTGGTCTGGGCAAGAGTCTCCACCTGCCTCAGCTGGGCTGGGACAGCTCTGGGCTTCTCTGAAGGAAAAGGGCCCCTTCCTGGGGTGGAGTCCTTGGGTCTGGGCCCCTTGGGGCTGCAGGGTGGGGGTGCAAGCCAGTGGGGAACACTGACCAGTAAGATGGGACGTTCCAGAGGGCAGTGGCTGCTCTGCAGAGAGAAATTCGGGGAGGCCACTGAGGGGGTGAACTCCTCAGCCTGAGGGAAAAGCCACAGTTGAAACCGAAGAGGAGCCAGAGAGAGTGAGGAGGAGACACCGCGGCTGGAATCCAGTTCTGGGCACAAGGGGCGGCTGGGACAGAGTTTAAGGAAAAGCGCGTGGGGTGCAACAGGCACCCCCACACCCCAGCGGTTGTCTGAAATGTCCGGGTTCCTCTTGTTCTGGCATCCGAGGAAGGGGTGTCTGGCGTGGCTGCTGCGGGTCCCGGGGCTGGGTCACCTGGAGCAACAAGCGCCAGCTCCGCGCTCGCCAGAACGCGCAGAGGGACGAGCTCCTGTCCTGGGCCGTGTTCCTGAGACTCCGTCCCCGCCGAGTGGGGCGCGGCTTTCGGGCACTGACCGCTCCCCCGTACCGCCCCCACCCCGTACCCCCAGCCCGCAGCTGCAGACCCCCGCGCATCCCACCCAGGTAGCGAGCACAGGTGACGGCGGCAGCCGAAAGCCCCGGGGCGGGGCGGGAATGGGGCGCGCCCAGGGCTGGGGCGGCCGGGCAGCCACGTAGGGGGCGGGCTGGGGAAGTGCGGGGCGGGGAGAGGTTGTGCCGGCGGGGCGCGCGCGCTCGTCGGAGGAAGTGGGGCCGGGAGCGCGCGCGGGCGGCGGACGGGCGGACGGGCGGACGGGCGGACGGGCGGACGGGCGGACGGGGCGGCTGCTCGGCCTCGGAAGCGCCCCGGCGTGCCCCGGCCGCGTGATGACTCCCCCGAGCCCCGCGGGGGTCCTCTGCCTGCTGCCCCTGCTCGGTGAGTGCCCCCCGCCGCCCGCCGCGGGTCTGGGGTGCCGCGCCCGGGGCGAAGGTCGGGTGGGCGGCGGGGCCCGAGGGGCGGCGGGGTCGGCGCTGAGGAGGGGCGCGGGGTGGGGGGGCCTCGCGCGGGCCACTTGTCCCGGAGAGTGGGGGGACTTTGGGCGCGGGAGGAAACTTCGCCTTGGGGCGTCTCGATCTGGCTGGGAAGAAGTGGGGGCCCAGCGCGCTCCCCCGCGGGGCTCATCTCTCTCTCGGGGCCTCCAAAGCCCCAGGGCGGGATCCAGGCTCCCGCCCCGCGCAGCGATCCCCGGAAAGTTGTGGCTTTTCTCTGAGATTCGGTTACTTCTCTGCCTTCCGAGCCGCCCTGGCCATACACTTGGGCGCACAGAACCGCGCTGGTCCGCCCTCGGGCTCCCCCACCAGGGCACCTGTTCCAGGGCTCCTCGGATATAAAACGGGGTGCCTGACTGGGTCTCACCCTTGCGCCTGAAAGGGACTTAATTCCCCGCTGCAGGGAGCAGAGGCAGGAGCAGAGACTGGAGGGAGGAGGCTCCGCGCTCAGGTCCCAGCACCTTCCCTTTCCTGGTGACTGGATTTGTCTTTCCCAATGTCCTGATGGCTTTGGCCTGGAGTGGGGGTGGCGTCCACAAAGCCTGCACGGAATGAGCTCAGGACATGCTTTCCCCCAACAATTCCTCAAGGGAACCTCTTCCGTCCCCTTGCGTCTAGGAGTTTGCTTTTTACTTCATGGCTGCCATTTCTGAAGGATTGTAACCAGTTGTTTCGCAGAATATGCCTTGATTTGGACTGTTGGGGGTGGCCCCTGCGCCCCAGCGGGCCAGCTTAAGTGAGAAGCAGGCCCTGGCAGGGGAGCAGGCAGGAGAGAAGAGTTTGAGCCGGCGACTTAGGCAGTGGCAGCGCCCCGTTCCCCTCCCTTTGGTCTTAAAGGAATGAACCTGTGTCTAGAGCCGCCTGGTTCCCTTTCTAGCTTCAGGAAATCAGCAGCACAGCCCCGGACATGGGTGTCTTTGCCTTGGTTTGGACCTCCTCACCCTCCCCAACACCTCCAGTCTGGGGGCAAGTCACTGTCAACCCCTGGAGAGCAGCCCCCCTAACTCATTCTTCCTTTGGGTGGTGCGTGGGGGCGAGGCCTGCTGGGAGCCCTTGGGACCATCTGCAGATCCACATTCCACTCCAGTCTTCAGCCTTTTCTGAGTCACTGCCCTTTGCGTTCTCCCAGGTGTAGGGCCTGGGGGAGGGTTTGGGGAAGGCTCAAAGTTTCCTCAGTGTCAGGTACAAGTTTAGGAAGGGGGATTAAAAGAAGCACCAAAGCCCTGGGCCTGCAGAGGAGGAGAGCCTTGTCTTTTGTGAACTCTGGCGTCCTCTGTGAGGCAAAGCCTTCCAGGGAGGGAGGGTGGTGGAACCTGGCTTCCTAGGAGGGAGGTGCTGGAGCTGCAGTGATGTGGGAAGAGATCCCAGGAGGAGGAAGCCAGGCAAGGAAGCCAGGGAGCAAGAGTTAACAGGTGAACTTGGGCAATGAATGGTCCCTCCTCCGTGTCCCCCAGGGACACTGGACACACACTCCAGGTGTGCCGAGGGCAGTTTCTGAGGGCTCCCTTTCTGGGAGAGAAAGAATAATAGTGTCGGTAAGAATTCATACAATTACTGTGAACATCAGTTGCTCAACAAATACTGAGCATCAGCTGTGTGGGGGGCACTGTACAAGGCCTGAGCACACAGCAGGGGACAACCACTCCCTGCTCAGGGGCTGGGGGAGGGGAAGACAGTGAAAAAGAGCAAATAGAGAAATGTGGGGTGACAGCATAGCACACAGTTCCTAATACAGAGATTATGAAAGCAGAGAGAAGGGGGAGCCCTTAATATTTCCTTTTAAATTTTCAAAACTTTGGAATACACAAAAGCTTTAGAACAGTAAAAATCGTACAATGGACACGACACACCTTTCTCCTCAATTTCACCTCATTTAGTTGACTTCTCCTTTATAGATAGGAGGGCACACACACACACCCATTTTCGTGAGTGTGGTAGATAAGTTTCAGTCAGACGTTGGCTCTCAAAGAGAATTTTATTCCTACATTGGGCACAAACACACTTAAGTTCATATAGGCAAGCCAACCCCAAGTTCCCAAAGTACCTTTAACTGAAGACAGTGGCCGCGACGTGTCTTAGCCGGGCCTTCCACCTAAGTAGAAGTCCTTAGGCTGTGGAAGTCTCTAGGCTCCAGGGTCTGAGGTGCTGATGGTCAGGCAGGATGTTGAGCTGATAGGCCACTTGTGCCTCTGTGGGGAGCAGGCCTCCAGGGAGCAGGCTGGGAAGTGCAGGTCGGTTCCCAGTGTGCCCAACCAGGGAGCCAGCTTGGAGCTAGGAGTTAGTAGTGCTTTAGGCTGGAGAGCAAGTCTGAGTCCAAAGGGAGGCAGCAAGCTGGGCTCCGGAAAGTAACCTCCAGCAAGTCCTTTGCTCTACGCCAGTTTTTAGGACTGCTCTGAGTCTGCTTCAGGTAGCGGCTCCTTTCATACCTTGTTATCAGGTTTAGGCTCAGGCACCATCTGCTTTACTAGTTTTTAGCACTCAGTATGTGGCCTCAGCTCCTTTCACTCACATGCTCTCATGCACATTAATATTTTCAGTTTACCTTGTAAATTTTATATGTTCATTACACCCATGCACTTAAATGGATTATTCTTTGCAAAAGCTTTTGAGAGATGCAAACCTCAGGACGACCTGCCCCTGAATGATCCGGCTTGTCTTCTAAGACACTGCATCTCAGTGAGCCCCAGAGCCTGGTCAGCAAACACAGCCTTGTCCTGGGCTGCTTTCTGGCAGAGTCAGATCTGGGTCAGCACTTCATCTGGTGGTGGAACTGTAAAAGGGGGGTTCCCAGGAAAGGGGGAGGTTCCAGGTTCCCTGCCCCACCCAAGAGAGGGTGGAGCTGAGCAGGGAGAGGAGAAGCTGTAGAAGAGACTGAGGAAGGAAGTAGGATGGAGCCAGGAGACCTGGAGGAGGCGCATGGAGCCTAGAGACACGTGACGAAACTGCGCTTGTCTTTTGGTCGTGGACAGGGTGACACAGATGTGGGTGAGACCCATGGGGAGGTGACAATGGCAGCTTTTATCTGGATGTTGATTTTGCTCTTTTCCTTCCAGGCTTGTCTGGTTGTTTCTGACCCTTTTCTGTGGGTCCCCACTGGAAGGTGCTTTAGACTGTGGCAGGCTTTGGGGCCTTGCTCTGGGCCAATCCCATTTGGATGGCGTTTTACCCACAAGGGGACGGGTCACTTTGGGTGCTTGATTTAGAAACTAGACTCTTTGCCTTTCCTGTGTTGTTTCCTAGTTGTGTTAAAGTTCCTTTCCATTAAAGTCTCATAGGTTTTGTGTTGATGCGGCGGATGGCAGAACGCTACATAGAATAGGCAGGTTTGCGGGGTTTGGGCTGCCCCTCTCCCTGTCCTATAACAGAACCTCTTTCGGCCCCTTGCATCTACGAGTTTGCTTTTTACTTCCTGGCTGTTGTTCTCGAGGGTTCTGACTAGTTAGTTTATAGAATATGCCTTGATTTGGACTGTCTACCTTTTGGTGGTGATTGGGTTCTGGTGAAAACGTTGTTGTCGGGCAGGATTCTCTTTGTAGGTGTGTCCTGGTCAGCTCCACTTATCTCATCAGGAAGCAAACTCTGTCCATTGGTCCCACTGTGGAGGTGTGAATTTCTATGGGTTGGTCAACGTGATGGCCAACAGATTTCTCACTTTACAGGCACCTTTACCACATTGCAAATAAGTAATTGACTAAGATTGTGAGGATCTTTGTTCCCTGACAATCTTTCCTCTAATCTTTTAGCATCCAGTGATGATTTCAGCCCTAAGCCCATTATCACTGAAACGTTATTAGATGGCAACAATTTTCTAGCTCTGTTTTTAAATGTATTGATATTCCTTAGCAATGAAAAGTTTTTGCAATTTTTTCTAAAGATTTATTTATTTATGTCTGCAAGAGCTGGGTTGTAGGCCAGAGGTGAGGGCAGGGATGAGAGGATTCACCAGAGACAGAGCCGGAGCAGAACAGGTAGATCTACTGAAATGCTCTGCTGAGGGGAGCAGCGGGGAGACAGGAGAGGTCTGCTGGGCCATGTGGGTAGCTCCCTGGCCTGGGATAGAACTCATGCCACAGTGGCTGCCAATAGCTTCATGGTGTTGAGGCTCTTCCCCTTGAGCCACCAGGGAGACTCCCATTCTAGCCATTTGGATAGACTTTTGTTTCCTCAGTCCCAGGCTGTTTATTTTATCAGGGACTGCCTTGGGAGGTGCTTCCTCCCTCTGTGTGACTGTCTCTTCTTCCCCCACCATTGCTGGCCAGGCTAACTCCTCTCTCCTTCAGTGATTTGTCATCCTGGATCAGTTTCAGCCTGACTTCCCTAAAAGGCCCTTGAGTTGGAGGTGCCGACGCCTGCTCTGAGTCCTCTCCCTCACCTGGGGTGCCCGGGGCTCAGGACGATGCCTGGCCTCTTGATGCCTCATTCCCAGTGTCGTCCCCAGCCCCTGACATAGCCAGGGCTCCATAAGCTGGATCATTCCTTAGATTTCCGGGCCCGAGTTCCCTAGTAAAGAGTCAACTACATGGTCACGTGTGTCCTGCTTGCTGGCAGTTTGCACTTTAGCACAGCACAAGATAACGGATGCGTAATGTAACTTGTTTCTCCCTGAAAGTGCATGCTTTATTTATTTGTTTGCTGGTTTGTTTGTTTGTTTTGTTTATACATGCACTGGGTACAGTCAGAAGCGCGGGAGGGTGAGAGAATTCACCAGAGCCAGAGCGGGGAGAAGAGCAGGCAGAAGGACCGAAGTACACTGCTGAGGGGAGCAGCGGGCAGCAGGAGAGGTCTGCACGCCATGTGGGACCCTCCTGTGGTGGCCGGGGAGCAGCCGGGGATCGAACCGGCGCCGCAGAGGCCGCGCGCAGTTTCGCAACCCAGCGCTCAACCGCTGCGCCACCGGGGAGGCCCTATTGTTTTTTTTTAAAGATTTATTTATTTATGCATGTAAGAACTGGGGTACAGGCCAGAGGTATAGGAGGTGAGAGGATTCACCAGACACAGAGCAGGGAACAGAACAGCCAGACTGACTGAAATACACTGCTGAGGGGAGCAGTGGGAGAGTCAGGAGAGGTCTGCTGTGCCTGGTGGGTACTCCCTGGCTGGGGATCGAACTCATGCTGCAGTGGCTGTGGATCACTTCATAGGTTGCGTCCCAACCCCTTTCGCCACCAGGGAGTCCCTAGAACTGCTTTAAAAAAAAAAAGTATTGATATTCTTTAGCAATGAAAAGATTTTTTTTTTAAGATTTATTTTATTTATATATGCATACAAGAGCTGGGGCATAGGTTAGAGGTGTGGGGGGTGAGAGGATTCATCAGAGACAGAGCGAGGAGCAGAACAGGCAGATCCCCTGAAATACACTGCTGAGGGGAGCAGCGGGTAAGACAGGAGAGGTCTGCTGCGCCATGTGGGTCAGCTCCTCAAACTCGTGCTGCAGTGGCTGCGGATTGCTTCATAGTGCTGAGACTTAATCCCTTGCGCCACCAGGGAGACCCACTTTTTGTGATTTTTAGTAAGAGTGGACTCATGGGTGTTTGAAGATGGCGCTCTTGTCATTCTCTGTTCTGATGCGCAGTGATAACAGATTTGGGATCCTCTTCAGACTCCAGTGAGTGTCCGCTTGCCCTGTTTCCATCAGATCCCGAGCACTTCTTACGAACAATGCTTCACACCCATTTTGTCCCCTTCCTGCTTCTTGGAACCATTAGACGTCTGTCTCCTGTGGCTGTTAGCGGGGGTGTAGAATCAAGGCTACCATTTTCAGAACTAGGAAACAGAGCATTCACGGAGGAAACAAAGCATTCTCAGAGCTCGCTCTGAGATGGCTGGGCCTCAACCATTTGGTTCTTCTTCCTCTTCCTCCATTTGATATTTGGGTCTCCGTTGGCCCCATTCTCAGTAGCGTCACCACAATTTCCTACTCTACATTAGCACGAGATGGTTTCACAACTGTCACACTCGTACCGCTGCCCCACACAGGCTTACTCAACACAGTTCAAGGTTTCTTTGGACTCTTTATTTTTCCTCATTTGCCAGTGAATGAAGATTTACAGTACCTTAAAATTTTAAAGTGACTTGAATTCCCTTTTTCCCTATTTGTGTGGTTATGGTGTGATTTGATAGAGAATTACATCACTTTGTTTCTGTTTCTATTCAGTTGACCTCGCCTCCTCAGCCTTACGGTGCCATGTGCTCCTCGCCCACTGACAAGGAACCCAGTGAGTGAGGGGCCTCTTGTCTGGGTCATAGAAATCCGTTCCTGCACCCCCACAGAAACCCTTAGTTCTCCTTTGTGACCTTGATCTGTTGTCCCCACCGAATATCCATCTGAGGGGACCAAATTATTTGATAGGCTTGTTCTCAGGAAATGAACCCTTGTTGGGTCCTGTCGACCTTTGCTTCCTTTTCATAATGTTCCCCAAAATGTCTGTGAAGATCAGTGTCTGAATTTCCATCAGACTGGTGTGTCGTTTTCTTGCATGTTGTCTGGTTTATCAGTTAAATACTATGGGAAAAATGAAGTTTAACATGCACATTCAGAAAATAATAAATCAGATTAATGAATAATGAGATTATGCCATAAATTCGTTACAGTAGAGTTTCTCAATTATGAACTGGAAAACAAGAGGGATTGTAAAGAAATTTAATTTTTTCGAAAGACTTATTTATGCACAGAAGAACTGGAGTACAGGCCAAAGGTGGGGGGAGGGGTGGTTTGAGAGGATCCACCAGAGACAGAGTGGGGAACAGAACAGGCAGATTGACTGAAATTCACTGCTGAGGGGAGCAGCGGGCGAGACAGGAGAGGTCTGCTGCGCCATGTGGCTCAGCTCCCTGATCGAACTCAGGCCATAGTGGTGACAGCAAACTCAGGCTATAGTGGCAACAGCCCTGATACTAACCCCTTGGCCACCAGGGAGGCCCTGTAAAGAAATTTTGAATGAAATGGTCCATAGTGAATTGAAATACCTGAACCAGACTTTGGAGAATAGATTTTAAGAGACCCACAGAATCCTAAATATTCTAGCAAAACTGGCTCCAAAGCATCCCATGGGTCTCAGGTATATGCTGTCAAGACAAGACCAGCCTGAGGCAAATGTAGTTCTGAGCATGAAGGGATGTGGGAATCTTGGAAGCACAATCTAGAACATAATATGAAAGAGGAGAATTCATTTTAATATCTTATTTTATTTAATCGTTTCCTTTGCCGTGTGGTCGATATAAAAATACTGTGGGATTTTCGATTCCCTTTTTCATACGAAAGTTTCAGAGTCTGGTGTGTGATCTGCTCTCCCCACACATCTCGGTTGGGACTACCCTCCCTGGGCACTCATGGGTGTGGTTGGCTGGTGGCTACTGAATGGGGCTGTACAGACAGAGGGAGACACTTGGAAAGGAGAAGGACATTAAACACGGGAACAAGGGGTGAGAAGGTGGCCTTTTCAGCATCACGGGAGACAGGAAACCTCTAAAGGAGCTTGATTTAGAGACTCAACACCTTAATTCTGGATAAGCTCCAGCTGGAGTCTAGGAGCATCTTGACAATGGAAAGCTTCTGGGGGGTTCTGACTCCAGCTGGGAGTCAGGTGGCTGCAGCTTCAGTTTGAAATAGAAGGAGACGGGGAGGTGGCGATGGTGTAGCCCCAGTAAGTTTCTGTCTTGAGCAACTGTAGAAATGGACATCCCTGGCTGGGACGGGGGAATGATGGAGCCACCAGGGAAGTCGGCGGAGACATCTTACCCCCTGGTGGCGTAGACTCTGGGGCCGGCTGCCCGTGTCGGACACCAGCTCTGTCCCCAACCAGCAGTGACCCCGGTGGGCCTCAGAACCCGCTGAGCCCCAGTCTCCTCATCTGTAACCTGTGGTTCTTACTCTTTGGGATGCTCTTCCTCTTATTTTCAAGCCCAACTTTCTTTCTTTCCAGGACCCGCTCACATGAGCACCCCTCCTTGAGTACTCACCCCCCATATTCTGCTTCATTTTTCTCACAGTTAACCGTTAACCGCTGTTCCTCCCTTCACTGTAACACAAACTCCCAAGAGGAGCCAGATTTGTCTGTTCTGTCCATCGCTCAGTCCCTACTGCTTGTTACAGTGCCTGAGCCATAGGACAGACTCAATAAATATTTGTGACAATAAGTGAATAGTAGAATCAACCTCACCGAGTTGAGGATTAAATGAGGCTGTCTCTCTACTCATCTGTCTGTCATTTCATTTCTGTCATTTTATTTTTATCTGTCATTTTATTTATCTACCTCTGGAAGTTCTCTTGGGACTTGGGACAAGTCCCTGGCATGTAGTAAGTGCTCAGTCACGCCTGTGCTCCTGCCACTGTTGTTAGAGACTGTTGGGGCTCAGCGGGCTCAGGCTCATATGGGTGGGATTTATTAAGAGCTGGGTTCCGGAAATAAACTGCCCTGAACTTCCTGGCATAGAAGACTATGTTTTGTTCTTTACTATCTGCAAACCCAGTGAGCATATTTCTTACCCGTAAACCTGGGTTATGGGGTCTGACTAACTACGTATCAAATAGGACAGAGTTTGTGGTCTCAGCATGGCCTAGACATTTTAAGAGAGCACTGCCGGGTCCTCTGTAAAAATGCACTTAGATGAAACTCTCTTCCCCAGATGCCAGCACCCCCGGGAGCATCATTGAAAGAACTGAGATGCAGGGAGAGGCAAGGTTGTGGTCTCAAGTGCACTGCCAGGGGAGAAGCCCACCTGCTCATGGGTTTTGGGTACAAAAATGCCACAGGGCCTGGCTGTGTCCAGGCTTCAAGTGAATCACCATTAGGGTTCAGTTGTACGGGGAAATCCCAAGAACTATGTCAGTTATGAACTGAAACTTTTAGGGGATTTTTTCCCTTTATTCATATCTTGAATTTTTACTTCAGCTGCTAACTCTGCCGGCCATGTGCCATTTTAATACTCTTAAGAGAGAGAAAGAAAGAAGTATTGCTGGAGACCCGCTCCAGCAGAATGTCGTGTCAGGAGTCCCCGAAAGGAGAGGACGGTGTCGGCGAAAACTTGGGGGGCTTAGGGGAAGTGGGGTGAGGCAGACACAGACACTCTGTCTGGTGCAAGTGTCTCCTACTGAGGGTCTCAGCAGGTCTTTATACCTTAAGGCGAGCGGTGAGATGGCACCAGCATAAGCATCAAAGCAGAACAGAGACAATCATTACCTACTTTCTCATGAACATGCAGAGACCCTCTTAGTCTCATACTACAAATGCACTTCTTTAATCTGATTAAGAAAAACAACAGGGATAATTATTCTCCTTGGTACAACTCATTTTCTAGCATGATCAAATGTCTAAGACAGTACAATGTTCAGTAGGGGAAGCAGGGGCCATTGCAAAAGGCATGGGCGGCCTGGACGGCCAGCAGACCCTCCTCGGGGCAGGCCACTGTGGGTGGGGAGGGAAGGGCTGTGTTTTGACTTCATCTGAGGGGTTCCAGGCCGATGCACTCTGCTACAGCTAAACTCTGCCACCGCTCCTTGCTGAGACAGGGGCTTTCCATCAGCTTCCAGAGCAGTTGGAGGTCTCGAAGCTCAGGGCAGGAGCAGCTAGCAAGGGTCAGGAAGCCCTGGCTTTTTACACTGCCCTTAATTGTGTGTAAATCCACTAAATTAATTCACTTCACAAATTGCTTTCTGAGTGGCCTTCATGTGCTGGAATGTGGGGTACAGCGCAGAACCAGAAGGGACTGGTGTTTGTCTGGAGGGATAGCTGTGCCAGGGATGTGACAGGGGTCAGTCTGTCCAGTTCTCCTTCTGATTTCCCCGTGAGCGGGGCTCTTTCCCCCAGAATACAAGAGTGGGGGCCGGGGGTTGAGGACCTCTCCTGGCCCCCCCTTCCTCAGCTACCCTCTGCTTTTAGTCTTAGTACCCAGAGCATCTTCTTGACATGTCTGCTCTGCTCCTTGAGCTCTTTCTCTCCCGTGGACTATTACCCCCTCCACACGGGCACCCCCCCGCTGTGGTGCCAGTTCCCTGGGTGCTCCGGTCATGGCTTCAGTGTCGGGCACTTGAGTTGCTCTGAGTACAGAAATGAAAACAGTGTCTCCTCCTGTCTCTGTCCTCCATCCCAGGTGCGGCCCTGCGGGTGGATATAGAGGTCCCCAACGCCACAGTATCCGAGAAGGCCGCCTTCCAGCTGGGCTGCAGCATCGCGTCTCACTCGAGCCAGGACTCCTGCTTCACTGTGGCCTGGTTTTCCCTGAGGATGAAAGTCGTCGGGGACAAGGGCAGCCCTGGCAGAACAGGAGGAGCAGGACTCCACCAAGTGGAGGGCATTGCTGAGCGTGGGGCCTGACGGGGTCTTCGGCCCAGAGGGAGGCCCCTGGGAGGGCAGACTCCGCTTCCAGAGGCCCTCGCCGCTGCTCTTCCAGCTCACGGTGCTGCAGGCCAGCCCGCAGGACACGGGCAACTACTCCTGCCGCGTGGAGGAGCGGCTGCCCGGCCCTCAGGGAGGTTGGTACAGGCTGGTGAAGGAGGAGTCGGCCCCCATCAGCATCCGCGTCCTGGACACTGGTGAGTTTCCCCAGTTGGCAGGGGAGGGTCGCGCCTGGTGACAACTGTGTCTCAGGACAGGTCAGGGCGCGTTTGCAGGTTAATAAGCACTTTCCTCGCCTGTCCCGGGCACTGAGGACTTGACACACCGTTCATGTCACTGACCCTGATGGCCCAGGCCAACTCAGGCGTGTGAACGGCAGTGATAACACAGTCATCGTCAATCTGTGCAATAATCCTGATGCCACACCGAGTCTGTTGTAGTGTTTCCTCTGTTGTTCACCAGCCTATGGTAGAGTTCATCACACAAATACATGGTTAGGGGTTACTGTGTTACACTTTAGAATATTCACTCTGATCTCCTTTAGCCAATTAGCAAGTGCTTCAGACTCATAAGGAGAGAAAATGAAGCCCGAACAGTTCACTGTCACTCTTTCAGTATTCCCTGGGTCATATTTATTTTGGGGGTGGCTTGGAGATCCAGGTGGATTTTCATAGTCACGTGGGAGGACAAACCTAGAAGGTCAGTAATGTCACAGGGGGTCTGGGAACAGGTGAACTTGCCATCAGTTTTGCTACAGAATATTCCAGAACTCTGATTTTCGAGAGCACTGAAGGACTCAATAAACAAAGCGGAGCAAAGACTGCTGACCTTGAATCATCTGTTCTAACGAGGCACTCTTATGGTTGTCCTCTCTCAATATGTGGACTCTCTGAGACTGAAAATGGTGTCAGTTACTAGCACAATTGGCCTATAATGCAGAAGTAAAATGTACTAGAAATTTCTACTTGTTTTCAGTCAAAATATTTGAAATTTTGAGTTCACTTGCTATTTCTTTTCTTTGATCACCTCGTTTACACGCTTCAGATTGAATCCTATGACGCTGAGAGTTCACAGGTCAAAGTAGTTGACTTTCAACAATTTCACATGCTTTAGGGATCTAATAGGTGTAAGTGTATGTTAAATGTTCTTGATCACGCTGAGCCACAGGAAATGGATTTCCACCTGCTTCACAGCTGCACCTGGTGGCATGTGGGAGGGGCTGGGAGTCCTGGTCTGGGCAAGAGTCTCCACCTGCCTCACCTGGGCTGGGACAGCTCTGGGCTTCTCTGAAGGAAAAGGGCCCCTTCCTGGGGTGGAGTCCTTGGGTCTGGGCCCCCTGGGGCTGCAGTGGGGGGCAAGCCAGTGGGGAACGCTGACCAATAAGATGTCCGTCCCCCCACTCCCGCAGCTCCAAACCCCCAGTGCATCCCAGGTAGTGAGGAAACATGCTGGGGCGGCAGCTGGACAGCCCCAGGGCGGGGCAGGAATCAGGAACGCTGACAGGGATGAGCGGCCAGGGAGCCACGTGGGGGCGGGCTGAGCCCCTGTGCATGGAGCTTGATTTATTTAAGATTTATTTGTTTGTTTGTTTGTTTATACAAGCACTGGGCTCAGTCAGAAGCGCGGGAGGGTGAGAGAATTCACCAGAGCCAGAGCGGGGAGCAGAGCAGGCAGAAGGACCGAAGTACACTGCTGAGGGGAGCAGCGGGCGGCAGGAGGGGTCCGCGCGCCATGTGGGACCCTCACCCAGTGGCGGGGGATCCCACCGGAGCTGCAGCTTCCAGCCCAGCGCTCCACCGCTGCGCCACTGGGGGCGCCTGTGCCCGCAGCTTTAAAGGACTGAGCCGGAAGCGCGGGCGGGCGGGCCACGTGGAGGGGGGGCGGGACACCTGCGAGGGGACGGGCGGGGCTTCTGTGCACGCTGCGGAGCTCCAAGCGGATCCCGGCAGCATGATGACCCCCCTGAGCCCCGCGGGGGTCCTCTGCCTGCTGCCCCTGCTCAGTGAGTGCCCCACCCCCACCACGCCGCCCGCCGCGGGTCTGGGGTGCCGCGCCCGGGGCGAAGGTCGGGTGGGCGGCGGGGCCCGAGGGGCGGTGGGGTCGGCGCTGAGGAGGGGCGCGGGGTGGGGGGACTCGCGCGGGCCACTTGTCCCGAGAAAGGTGTCACCGCACCCCTCCCAGGGGCGCGGGGGGAAACTTCTCCCGGGGCGTCTGCATCTGGCTGGGGAGGAAGTGGGGGCTCCAGCGCTTTTGTCCAGGAGCTCATCTGTCTCTCGGGCCCCCAAAGCCCCAGGGCGGGATCCAGGCTCCCGCCCCGCGCTGCGATCCCTGGAAGGTTGTGGCTTTTCTCTGAGATTCAGTTACTTCTCGGCCTTCCCAGCCACCCTGGCCTTGAACTTGGTCGCATAGATACGCGCTGGGCCGCTTGGGCTCCCCAAGCCGTGGGCGTGGATCCCCGCCGGGGTTGGGGCACCCTGTCTCCTCTGCGGGTGCTGGGCTGGCTCGCACTTGGGCGGGTGGCCTCTGCGCCCCTGTTACCGAACGCGGCTGCAGTTTCCCTCGGCCAATAAAAGGAAAGTGAGTTTGAGGACAAGGAACGCGGTTTGATTCGCCCACAGACGAGGAGGGCGGCGGACTCGTGTCTGAAAGCCCCGTCCTGCTCGCTGGCCGCGGGCAGGGGCGTCCACACCCGGGGAGGGGGCAGGGGTCGCCCAGGGGCGGGGAGGGTCCCCGCGGAGACGAGCAGCACCGGCTCAGCGCGGGTGGCCCCGGCTGGTTTCATCACCGGGAGGGGAAGCTCAGCAGAGACGGGCAGGAGCCTTCAGAGGCCCAGGGGGGCCGACTCTTCATCTTCAGGGAAGATGGCCCAGAGGCAGGTGACCGCCGTTGGGGGGGGGGGGTCTGTTTGTCTCCTCAAGGGGAGGGGAAGGGGCAGCACATGGGAAAGACCAGCTGTTAATCCTGTTAATGCCAGATAAGGGGGAACTGCAAGACGTGGGGAAAAGACCAACTAGTTAACTGTGTCACCAGCTGGCCGGCATGGGGTGGGAAGCCGACCCTGGCAGGGGGAGGACAGAGAGAAGGGTTTGAGCAGGGGACCTAGTCAGTGCTTGGGGTTCCTAAGTAGTGATGGTGCCTTCACCTCCCTTTGGTCTTCAAGGAAGGAACTAGTGAGTGTCTCCAACCCCCTGGTTCCCTTTCTAGCTTCAGGAAATCAGCAGGACAGCCCCAGGACATGGGTATCTTTGCCTTGGTTGTGACCTCCTCACCCTCCCCAACACCTCCAGTCTGGGGGCAAGTCACTGTCAACCCCTGGAGGGTAGTGCTGGCCCCTAACTAATTCTTCCTTGCCTGGGGGGGCTGTTCCTCTGGGAACCCTTTGTACAATCTGTCAGATCCACATTCCACTCCAGTCTTCAGCCTTTCCTGAGTGACTCCTCTGCACATTCTCCCAGGTGCACGCCCTGGGGAGAGTTGGAGGAAGACTCAAAGGTACTGCAGTGTCAGGTAGAGAAGTACAGGAAGAGGGATTCAAAGAAGCACCAGGGCCTCCCTGGTGGCTCAAGGGGTTATGAAGCTCACCAGCCACTGCAGCACAAGTTTGATCCCTGGCCAGGGCGCTGACCCCCAGGGCACAGCAGACCTCTCCTGCCCAGCCCGCTGCTCCCCTCAGCAGTGTGTTCCAGTACATCTGCCTGTTCTGCTTCCCACTGTCCCTGGTGAATCCTCTCAAACACCTCATCTCTGGCCTGCACTCCAGCTCTTATATGCATATATAAGTAAATCTTTAAAAAAAAAAAAAAAAAGAGAAACCTCCAAAGCTTCCTGGGCCAGTCTTTTCTGAAATCAGGCAACCTCTGTGAAGCAAAGCCTTCCAGGGAGGGAGGGTGGTGGAACCTGGCTTCCTAGGAGGGAGGTGCTGGAGCTGCAGTGATGTGGGAAGAGATCCCAGGAGGAGGAAGCCAGGCAAGGAAGCCAGGGAGCAAGAGTTTACAGGTGAACTTGGGCAATAAATGGTCCCTCCTCCGTGTCCCCCAGGGACAGTGGACACACACTCCAGGTGTGCCGAGGGCAGTTTCTGAGGGCTCCCTTTCTGGGAGAGAAAGGATAATAGTGTCCGTAAGAATTCATACAATTATTGTGGACATCAGTTGCTCAACAAATACTGAGCATCAGCTGTGTGTGGGGCACTGTACAAGGCCTGAGCACACAGCAGGGGACAACAGCTCCCTGCTCAGGGGCTGGGGGAGGGGGACACAGTGAAAAAGAGCAAATAGAGAAATGTGGGGTGATGGCACAGCACACAGTTACTAATACAGAGATTAGGGAAGCAGAGAGGAGGGGGAGCCGTTCATATTTCTTTTTAAATTTTCACAACTTTGGAACACGCAAAAGCTTTAGAACAGTAAAAATAGTACAATGGACACTACACACCTTTCTCCTCAATTTCATAACATTGGTTGACTTCTCCCTTTTTAGATAGGAGCCCACACACACCCACATGCACTTAAATGGGTTATTTTTTGCAAGACCTTTTGAGAGATGCAAACCTCAGGACGACCTGCCCTTGAATGATCCGGCTTGTCTTCTAAGACACTGCATCTCAGTGAGCCCCAGAGCCTGGTCAGCAAGCACAGCCTTGTCTGGGCTGCTTTCTGGCAGAGTCAGATCTGGGTCAGCACTTCATCTGGTGGTGGGACCTCTTTCGGCCCCTTGCGTCTACGAGTTTGCTTTTTACTTTATGGCTGCTGTTCTCCAGGGTTCCGACCCGTTGTTTTACAGAATATGCCTTGATTTGGACTGTCTACCTTTTGGTGGTGATTGGGTTCTGGTGAAAACGTGGTTGTCGGGCAGGATTCTCTTTGTAGGTGTGTCCTGGTGAGCTCCACTTATCTCATCAAGAAACAAACTCAGTCCACTGGCCCCTTTGTGGAGGTGTGAGCTTCTATGACTTAGTGAACATTAGGGCCGAGAGATTTCTCACTTTAGAGGCACCTTTTCCACTTTACAAATAAGTAATTGACTGACACTTTGAGATTGTGTGCGTATCTGTTCCTTGACCATCTTTCCTGTAATCTTTTAGCATCCACCAGTGGTGATTTCAGCCCCAAGTCCATTATTACTAAAACATTTGTAGATGGCAACAATTTTTTAGCCCTGGTTTTTTTTTTTGTTTTTTTGTTTGTTTTTTTTTGTGGGACCCTCCCCAGAGGCCGGGAACGAACTGGCGCTGCAGAGGCTGTGGGCAGCCTCGCAGCCCAGCGCTCAACCACTGCGCCACCAGGGGAGGCCCTAGCCCTGTTTTTTTAATTTAAAAAGTATTGATATTCTTCAGCAATGAAAAGATCTTTGTTATTTCTTAAATTTTTATTTTATTTATTTATGCATACAAGAACTGGGGTACAGGACAGAGGTGCAGGGGGTGAGAGGATTCACCAGAGACAGAGTAGGGAGCAGAACAGGCAGATCCACTGAAATACACTGCTGAGGGGAGCAGCGGGGAGACAGGAGAGGTCTGCTGGCCATGTGGGTCAGCTCCCTGCCTGGGACTGAACTCAGGCCAGAGTGGCTGCCAATAACTTCTTAGTACTGAGAAGGACCTCCCCTTGTGCCACTGGGGAGGCCCTGGACCCTCCCCTTTCTATGGTGATCACCATTACAAAGGGACTCCAGTAGGTAAACACTCCCCTGGCAGGTAGTGGGCTTTCAATAACTTGGGTGCCTGGGGACCAGGACAGTACCTGGCATCATTGCTGCCTCATTTGCAGTGTCTTCCACAGCCCCTGAATTAGCTGCGGCTCCATAAGCTGGATTGTTCCAGCGTGGATTTCTGTGGCCTGAGTTCCCTAGTAAAAAGTCCACTTCTACGTGGTCATGCGTGTCCTGCTTGCTGCTGGCAGTTTACCAGTTTAGCACAGCACAAAATAACTGATGCATAATTTAACTTTTTTCTCCCTGAAAGGGCATCTTGGAAGATGCTTTTCTGTTTTCACTAAAATCATGTGCTGTTTGTTTCCTAACCAATTTTTCCCCCTCCTAGATCTCATCATCTGTGATCCCCAGCTCCAAAATGTGGTTATATATGTAACTTTCATAATAGTAAGACCTGTATCCTTTATAGATATCCTGTGCAAAAAAGGAAAGCATGAATTCATCTGTTGCATGGGGAAACACCACACTGATAACCAGGAGTCGTGGAGCAGGCTACATCTTGCTGCTGAAGAGCAAGATCCTGGCCTTTTAATTGATAGAAGAATTTTACAGCCACAGTTGAGACAGGACGACAAAGAGGAAAGGGAGGGGTGAAACTGGAAAATGTGCTCTGTCCTCTACAGGATCAGGGCTGTGATCTGTCCTCCAGGCACTTCCCATCTGCTTGATGACTTGCTATTGTAATGGAGATCAAGCCCTAGGTCCCCAGCCAGGGTGTCAGTCTTATCAATAAGGCTTTGCACTGGTCAGCTTCTGGGGTCCCTTATTATACATTCATCTTCGGTGCCCCAGGCAGTCCCAATCATCTCTCATGATTAAAATTCGGGAGTATGTTTTATGCATCGATCATTGGTCTCATATCATTCTTTTCCTTATTGCTTTTTTTAATGCTTTTTAATCATGATTAGTAATTCTCTGACAGGCAAAGAAGTTTTTCCATGTCATTGTTGAGCACTGGTGACTGTTTTTCTTTTTATGGTGTGTCCTTACCCTGTGGGCTTGCTTGGTTACTTGTATTTTTCCTTCTCTGTGCTGTTGGCTTTCTAATTAGTTCCAGGCTTTGGGACATTGTCCCACTGATGTTGGCGGGCATCTCTTTGGGGTGCTCCTTGAGGGGTGTGGGAAGCGGCTGGCCTTTGGCTATTTGCAGGTCTCTCCATGGAGTCCTTATCTTGGGGGGGGGGGGGAGGTGCTGGGGAGGAGAGCCACAGGAAATGGCATTTCCACCTGCTCCACAGCTGCACCTGGTGGCATGTGGAGGGGCGGGGAGTCCTGGTCTGGGAAGAGTCTCCACCTGCCTCAGCTGGGCTGGGACAGCTCTGGGCTTCTCTAAAGGAAAAGGGCCCCTTCCTGGGGTGGACTCATTTAGTCTGGGCTCCCTGTATTACAGAAATAAATTCTAGCTTTTTACCCAGGCAGAGGAAGAACAAGTGGTCCTTCAGGAATGGGGAGGTCAGGAGAAGCTTTATTACTCATGCATGAGGTCCCAGACTGGGGAGCTCCATAGGGTCTGAGCACCGGTCCAGAGACAAAAGGGCTTCTTTATACACAACCGTCTTACGTTAATAACATCGGTCAGTGAGCACAAATGTTTGTGACAAATGACAGGTATTGGAGGATGCCCTGGGAGATCAATCAGCCTGGCGGCTGTCTGGCCTTGTGAAATGTAACCTCCTTTAGGTCATCTCATCTGGACAGGCTTCAGAGAAGCAAGGCTTGTTTACATTTACTTTGCATTATTTACTGCACCAGACCTAAGACTCATATAGCAGGAAAACAGGAAAGATTTCATTTGCTAGTGGTTCCCTTTCACCTGGGGCTGCAGGGGGGCAAGCCAGTGGGAACACTGACCTATAAGATGGGGAGCTCCACAGGGCAGTGGCTGCTCTGCAGAGAGAAATTCGGGGAGCCACTGAGGGGGTGAACCTTAGCCTGAGGGAAAAGCCACAGTTGAAACAGAAGAGGAGCCAGAGAGAGTGAGGAGGAGACACCTCGGCTGGGATCCAGTTCTGGGCACAAGGGGCGGCTGGGACAGAGTTTAAGGAAAAGCGGGTGGGGTGCAACAGGCACCCCCACACCCCAGTGGTGTCTGAACAGTCCGGGCTCCTCTTGTTCTGACAGGGGAGGAGAGAGCCTGGGCGGGTCTGGCTGCCACAAGGCCCAGGTGAAAGATGGGGCCTCCAGTCCTGTGCTCTGGGGGTTTTCAGTCACCGCAGCCGCCAGGGGAGCGGGCGTGGCTTTTGGGGACTGACACCCCCGCCGACCCCGCCCCCCCCTCCCGCTGCCGCAGCTCTGACCCCAGCATAATCCAATCACTATGGAAACCTGCTGGGGGCTGCAGAACAGCCCCGGGCGGGCGATGGGGTGTGCACCCCCAGAGCCGCAGGGAGCCGCGGCGTGCGGGGCGGCCGCGGGAGGGAGGTGCACACGCGGGAGAGTCGGGGGGGGGGGGGGGGGTGTGTGCAGCGAAGGGGTCCCGCTTTGCGCGGCGGGTTTGAAGTGCGCCCGGGTAGCTCAGGGGGTTAGGGCAGCGGTGAAGCTGGCTGCAGTCAGTGCAATACGAGTTCGATCCCCTGCCCGGGAGCTACCCACATGGTGCAGGGACTCACGTGACTCGCCCACTGCTCTGGCCTGTGCCCTTTTTCCTGTATGCGTAATTTAGTAAGTGAAAAAAAAAAACCCAGAATCGCCCCAGAGCCGCGCCGCACCTCATGGTCACGTGAGGCAGGAGGGGCACCCACAGGCGCACCCTAGCCTGGGCCCCTCATGGCCGGCCTCGGGTGGGCGGGGTGGGCTGCGGCTTGTTCCTCTTGCTCCTTGAGTGACCCCTCGGCCTGGCGGCGCCCAGAGGCCACTGTGAGGTCGGTGCTGAGAGGGTGGGGTGAGGACTCCCGGAGCCGCTGTCCCAGGAAAGGGGTCACCTCACCCTCCCTTGGGGCACGGGAGGAAACTGGAGGAAACATCGCCCCAGCGTCTGCATCTGGCTGGGGAGGAAGTGGGGGCTCCAGGGCTCTCCGCGGGGCTCATCTCTCTCGGGGCCTCTGAGCCCCACGGGCAGATCCAGGCTCCCACCCCGCGAAGCGATCCCCGGAAACTTGTGGCTTTTCTCTGAAATTCAGTTACTTCTCGGCCTTCCCAGGTGCCCTGGCCTTAAGCTTGAGGGGACAGAACCGCGCTGGGCCGCCCTAGGGCTCCCGCACCCGCGCCTTGGGTGTGGATCCCTGCTGGGGTGCCCCCTACGACCCCCGCCTCCCCCCCCAGCTCCACCCTCTGCCAGTGCTGGGCTTGCTTGCAAGTGGCTGGTGGCCTCTGCGCTGCAGGCCCTCTGGCCTGCATGGGGTGGGAAGCCAACGCTGGCAGGGGGAGGGCGGAGAGAAGGGTTTGAGCAGGGGACCTAGTCAGTGCTTGGTGGTTCCTATAAGTTGGGAGTGATGGCGCCTTCCCCTCCCTTTGGTATTGAAGGAATGAACTTAGAGGAATGGTCTTAAAGGTGAGTGTCTAGAACCACCTGGTTCCCTTTCTAGCTTCAGAAATCAGCAGGACAGCCCCAGGACATGGGTATCTTTGCCTTGGTTCTGACCTCCTCACCCTCCCAACACCTCCAGTCTCGGGGCAAGTCACAGTCAACCCCTGGAGGGTAGTGCTGGCCCCCTAACTCATTCTTCCTTGCCTGGGGGGGCTGTTCCTCTGGGAGCCCTTTGTACAATCTCAGATCCACCTTCCACTCCAGTCTTCAGCCTTTCCTGAGTGACTCCTCTGCGCATTCTCCCAGGTGCACGCCCTGGGGAGAGTTGGAGGAAGACTCAAAGGTACTGCAGTGTCAGGTAGAGAAGTACAGGAAGAGGGATTCAAAGAAGCACCAGGGCCTCCCTGGTGGCTCAAGGGGTTATGAAGCTCACCAGCCACTGCAGCACAAGTTTGATCCCTGGCCAGGGCGCTGACCCACAGGGCACAGCAGACCTCTCCTGCCCAGCCTGCTGCTCCCCTCAGCAGTGTACTTCAGTCCTTCTGCCTGCTGTGCTCCCCGCTCTGGCTCTGGTGAATTCTCTCACCCTCCCGCGCTTCTGACTGTGCCCAGTGCTTGTATAAATAATAAATAAATAAATCTTTAAAAAAAAATTTTCACAACTTTGGAACACGCAAAAGCTTTAGAACAGTAAAAATAGTACAATGGACACGACACACCTTTCTCGTCAATTTCACCACATTGGTTGTCTTCTCTATAGATACGAGCCCGCACACACCCACATGCACTTAAATAGGTTATTTTTTTTATTTTATTTTTATATTCCCCATACAATGCAACCCCCTTATTTTGACCCAAAACCTCCTTTCCCCGCCCCGCACCCCTCCATAGAGTGTCTCTGGTTCATAGTTATTTGTTGTTTGCTGCCTGGGTGGGGTTAAAGACAGCCCTGAGGGGAGCCCTGCACACCCCTCCCTGCGTGCAGCAAGACTGGGGGACTATTTTCGCCCCTTCCTCTCCGGCGCCCCCCTTCAGAACTGCTCACTCCTCTCCTGGGCCCGACCCTGCCCGCCACTTTCCTTGACTCCGCTGTGCCGGGGATGTGACCGGGTCAGTCTGTCCAGCTCCGCTTGTGATTCCCCAGGAGAGGGGCTCCTCCCCCAGAATAGGAGCAGGGGGGTTGATGGCCCTCTCACGGCCCCTTCTTCAGCAGCCCCCCACTTTCAGTCTTCGTGCACAGAGCATCCTTGTGATGCGTCTGCTCTGCTCCTTGAGCTCCTGCTCTCCCGTGAGCAGTTACCCCTCCACACGGGCACACCTCGCTGCAGTGCCCGTTCCCCGGGGGCTCCTGTCATGTCTTCAGTGACGGACACTCCTCCCGTTTCTATCCCTAGTCCCAGGTATGGCCCTGCAAGTGATCCTGGTGGTCCCCAACACCACGGTGCCCGAGAAGGCCGCCTTCCAGCTGGACTGCAGCATCATGTCTCGCTCGAACCAGGACTCCCTCTTCTCTGTGGCCTGGTTTTCCCTGAGGAGGAAAGTCGGCGGAGAAAAGGGCAGCCCTGGCCTGGCAGGACAGGAGGAGCAGGAGGAGGAGCAGGGGAAGGACCCCACCGAGCGGACTGTGCTGCTGCGTGTGGGCCCTGACGGGGTCTTCGGCCCAGAGGGAGGCCCCTGAGAGGGCAGACTCCACTTCCAGAGGCCCTCCCTGCTGCTCTTCCGGCTCACGGTGCTGCAGGCCAGCCCGCAGGACACGGGCAACTACTCCTGCCGCGTGGAGGAGTGGCTGCCCGGCCCTCAGGGAGGTTGGTACCCGCTGACGGAGGAGGAGTCGGCCCCCATCAGCATCCGCGTCCTGGACACCGGTGAGTTTCCCCAATTGGCAGGGGAGGGTTGTGCCTGGTGACAGCTGTGTCTCAGGGACAGGTCAGGGCGCGTTTGCAGGTTAATAAGCACTTTCCTCACCTGTCCCGGGCATTTAGGACTTGACACACTGTTCATGTCACTGACCCTGATGGCGCAGGCCAACTCAGGAGTGTGAGCGGCAGTGATAACACAGTCATCGTCAATCTGTGCAATAATCCTGATGCCACACCGAGTCTGTTGTAGTGTTTCCTCTGTTGTTCACCAGCCTATGGTAGAGTTCATCACACAAATACATGGTCAGGGGTTACTGTGTTACACTTCAGAATATTCAGTCTCATCTCTAGCCAATTACCAAGGGCTTCAGACTCATAAGGAGAGAAAATGAAGCCCAGCGCCTCACTGTCATTCTTTCTGTTTTCCTGGGTCACTTCTATTTTGGAGGGTGACATGGATCTAGCTGGATTTTCATGGTCACCTGGGAGGACCAGCCTAGTAGAGCAGTGATGTCACGGGTCTGGGAACAGTTGAGCTTGTCATCGGTGTTGCTACAGAATCTTCCAGAACTCTAAGTTTAGATTCTATAAACAACAAGGAGGAAATTCTTGCTAACCTTGAATTTTCTGTTCTAACAAGGCTCTCTGATTGGCTTCTCTCAAAATGTGGACTCTCTCAGACTGAAAATGGTGTCAGTTATTAGCACAATCATCCTATAATGCAGAAGTAAAAATGTCACAGAAATTTCTACTTGTTTTCAGTCAAAATATTTTACCAGATAATTTTGATTTGAAATTTTGAGTTTCATTTGCTTTTTCTTTTCTTTGGTCACCTCGTTTACGTTGTTTCAGATTGACTCCTATGACGTTGAGAGATTATAGGTCAAAGTAGTTGACTGTAAATAATTTCACATGCTTTGGAGATCTAATAGGTGTAAGTGTGTGTTGAATGTTCTTGAGCATACTGATAAGCAGCAGCTGTGCACTGGAAAGGAAGGCAGGGAAAGACCTGTATTGTGCTGAGTCCCCCCAACACACTCCTGAATAAGCTCCAGTCCAAAAACACAGGGAGCATGTGGAGGCCACATATTATTTCTCACTGTGGCGACCCCTGTGTATGGCGTTTCAAGGAACAGAGACTATTCAGCAGCCTCCAGAGACCAGGCTCCTGCTGAGCTCTTCCAGGTGCAAGGGCCGACCTGGACAAGGTGGAGGGCCTGGCTTCATTGTCCTCCACATCCAGGGTGAGCAGGCTGTGTCCTCTGCAGCCACAGACACCCCGTGGGCAATTGTGGGCCCGCAGTGATATTTTAGTTGATCGTGTTAATTAAAGAAACATTATTTCTGGGAAAACTACTCTTAGGAGCTATCAGGGAGGGAACATTCATATTGCCAAAGAAGGACTCTGGAGCAGAATTGAGTGCAAAGGGAAAGTGTAAAATACAATCATGGGCGAGAATGAGCGCAAACTGGGGTCAGCTTCTTGCCTTCCTCATAGAGTTGAGCTCATGAACCATCAGTGTCACGTGGCTTTCCAAGCAGGGACTCCAGTTCGCACACGGGCTTGGGAGCATTGCTTTATTTGCACTGAGCTGGAAGAGGTGCTGTTAGGCAAGAAGGATGCCAAAGGTAGCAGGGGACAGAAAGGCAGGGTTGAGGGGGGTCCACCGTGTAGCTTCCCTTGGGCTCGGCGAGGTCCTTGGGAAAAAAGTGCAGATTCTCAGCCTCTTGTCTTGTCTCCCTCTGGCCCCTTCCAGGCTCCACCCTGCAGTCCAGCATCTGCTCCAACGATGCGCTCTTCTACTTCGTCTTCTTCTACCCCTTCCCCATCTTCAGCATCCTCATCATCGCGATCCTGCTGATGCGCTTCAAGAGCCGGAACTCCAAAGCCTATAGGTGGTGGCTGGTTGAGCACAGTGCTGTGGAGCTGTCCACAGCCTCTGCAAAGCCAGGTTGATTCCCAGCCGGCCAGGGGGGGCCGCGAATGGAGAAAGGGGTTCCGCTTTGTGGGGCAGGTTTAATGTGAGCCCCGGTGGCTCAAGGCGTTAGTGCGCAGGCCATGGAGCTGGCGTCGCTGCCATGTGTTATCGATCCCTGGCCAGGGGGCTACCACGTGACCAGAGACCTCATCTGACTTGCCCACTGCCCTGGCCAGAGTAGGTTTTTTAAAAAACCGCCCAGTCAGAAGAGCTAAAAAGAAACTTCTCTGAGGAGGAAATGCAAATGGCCAACAGGCATATGAAAAAATGTTCAACATCACTGTAATCAGGGAAATGCAAATCAAAACTACCGTGAGATCCCATCTGCCACCAGTGAGAATGGCACATATTAAAAAAACTAGCAACAACAAATGTTGGCGAGGGTGTGGAGAAAAAGGAACTCTCCTGCACTGTTGGTGGGAGTGCAAACTGGTCCAACCACTATGGAGAGCTGTGTGGAGATTTCTGGACCCACTAAACATAGAGCTTCCATAGGATCCAGCAATTCCACTCCTAGGCATTTACCCAAAGGACACAGAAACATCAGTTCCAAAGAGCACCTGCACCCCTATGTTTATAGCAGCACTGTTTACAATAGCTAAGCTTTGGAAACAGCCCAAATGCCCAAAAAATAGATGACTGGATCAAGAAGATGTGGTCCATATACACCATGGAATATTACTCAGCATTCAAAAAAGATAAACACATGCCATTTGCAGCAACATGGATGGCGCTGGAAGGGATCATGCTCAGCGAAATAAGCCAGAAAGAAAAAGACAAATACCGGATGGTCTCACTCATAGCAGGAATCTAGAAAACTTAAATAAGGGACCAGGAAAAAGAATAACTATAAGAAAGTAAAAATCAAAATCAACAAACAACTATGAACCAGAGACACGCTATGGGGGGGTGGGGGCAGGGAAAGGAGGGATTGGGGTCAAAATAAGGGGGTTGCAATTGTATGGGGAATATAAAAAAATTTATTTTAAAAAATTAAAAGTCCAGGGCCTCCCCAGTGGCGCAGCGGTTGAGCGCTGGGTTGCGAAGCTGCCCGTGGCCTCTGCGGCGCCGGTTCGATCCCCGGCTGCTCCCAGGCCACCGGAGGAGGGTCCCACATGGCGCGCAGACCTCTCCTGCCGCCCGCTGCTCCCCTCAGCAGTGTCCTTCGGTCCTTCTGCCTGCTCTGCTCCCCGCCCTGGCTCTGGTGAATTCTCTCACCCTCCCGTGCTTCTGACTGTACCCAGTGCATGTATAAACAAAACAAACAAACAAATAAATAAATAAATAAATAAAATGCCTCTATTAAAAAAAAAAAAAAAAAATTAAAAGTCCAATAAAAAATAAATAAAATCATTTATTTTAAATAGATAGATAGATAGATAGATAGATAAATAAATAAATAAATAAAACGTCCCAAAATCACGCCAGAGTCGCTCCTCGAGGCCATGTAAGAACGTGGAGCACCCACAGGCCCACCCCAGCCTGGGCCCGTCATGGCCGGCCTCAGCAGAGGCTGCTGTGAGGTGGGTGCTGAGAGGATGGGGTGAGGACTTCCCAAGCCAGCTGTCCTGGAGAAAGGTGTCACCTTGCCTCCTCCCTTGGAGCATGGGAGGAAACTTTGCCCTGTGGCATCTGCATCTGGGAAGAAGTGGGGGCTTCAGCACTCTCCACAGCGCTCATCTCTCTCTTGGGGGCCTCTGATCCCCATGGACAGATCCAGGCTCCAGCCCTGCGCAGCCTGCCCGGGAAGGTTGTGGCTTTTCTCTGAAATTCAGTTATTTCTCGGCCTTCCGAGGTACCCTGGCCTTAAATTTGATGGGACAGAACCCCGCTGGGCCGCCCTCAGGCTCCCCCATCCAAGCCCTGGGTGTGGATCCCTGCTGGGGTGCAGCCCTGCCCCCTACCAACTTCCCCCCTCTGCCAGTGCTGCCTTACTTGCAAGTGGGGGTGGCTCTGCACACCAGTCCCAGCGGGCCCAGCATGGGGTGGGAAGCCTACCCTGGCAGGGAGGAGGGCAGACAGAAGGGTTTGAGCAGGGGACCTGGTCAGTGCTTGGGGGTTCCAAAGTAGGCAGTGATGGCCCCTTCCCCTCCCTTTGGTCTTTTTTGTTTTTTTAAGATTGATTTATATATTTATACAAGCACTGGGTACAGTCAGAAGCTCGGGAGGGTGAGAGAATTCACCAGAGCCAGAGCGGGGAGCAGAGCAGGCAGAAGGACCGAAGTAAACTGCTGAGGGGAGCAGCGGGCAGCAGGAGAGGTCTGCGCGCCATGTGGGACCCTCGCCAGCAGCAGGCTGGGCAGGGATCAAACCAGCGCTGCAGAGGCTGTGGGCAGCTTCACAGCCCAGCGCTCAACCACTGCGCCACCAGGGGAGGCCCACTTTGCTTTTTTTTAAGGAACACTCTTTGTAAGATGTTGCACTAAAATGTTTTATGCACATTTCAGACACCTGTAGTAAATTATGTTGAAAATATGGCTGTTTGCATTACCTGGGTCCGCTGTCCTTCCTCTACCAGCCTGAGTGGTGCCTTCGTTCACATGACACAACACACTCCTTCCTGGACACCACAGCCAGCTGCTGAAGGGCGTCATAAAGAGTCAGGCCTGCGCTGATGAGCAGGTGCAGAGGGAAGCGCTTACCAGCTCTAACTTCCTTTTTTTCTGGGGGGTGGGTGTGGGCAAGGCAGGAAGGAGGGGGGAGAGAAGCTGGTGGAGAAGGGGCTCAGGATCATGTCAACGGCAACCTTCTTGGCCACCAAGGGCCTCTGCAGCAAGACCACAGCATGTTCTGCAAGGTGGGTGGCCTAGCCCTGGCCCTGAAGGCTCAGCAAGCACTTTCAGGATGGAGGAAAGAGCAAGACCTGGCGCCTGTTCCGTGCACAGCAGTCCATACCCTGGTCCCCGCGCAGCTGAAATCTGGGGTGTTTCGGAGTTCATCCCATCTGCAAGTTGAGAAGAATGACAGGATGATTAAAGCACAGCAGTGATGCGTGATCAGTCAGGGCCCACCTGTTATTTTTTGAAATCCACAGGCCACTACACAAGAGGCTCTAGATACAGAGTGAGAGGCTCAGGGAAGTGCTTCCTTTTTCTTCTCTTTAAAACCTCAGCCTTGCCGGGACACAAGATGTGTGGCCTCTGTACCCACCCCACTTGCCGCCTGCTTATCAACTTCCGGCAGCTGCTGGCTTGGCCAAGAGTTGAGGTGGCACTGTCTCTCCCTTGGGTCCCCAGCATGGTCCGTGTCAGTTTTATGCATTATTTTTACCTGTTTTTCCTCAAATGCACTCTCTGCCAGGAATCATTTTTAAAAGGCAACTAGGGAACTAGAGTTTGATGAAATAAACTTGAGCCTCTACATCCCAGTGCAGAGCTGCCCAGTGTTTACATAGACACATGAACGTCCCCTCCCACGCTGGGCAAGAGTAGAGGCAGTGCTTTGTCCACTACGTGTTGGACCCCGAGTTTTCTGGACTTTGGCAAGACCCAGAACCAGAGGGATGTGCTAGGAAGAGCAGCAACCTCGCGCCAGGAGAGCAGCTGAAAAAGCCGCCCCTCTACCTAGTCGTGAAATCTGCAAGGACAAGCAGATGAAACTTGGTCTTTCAACACCAGTTGCAGAATGAAAAATACCGTGAGCCCTTTAGGTGTCAGGTGCTCAGAGCATAAACAGTCCAAGCCTGCGCCACTGAGATGCTTGGAGTCTGCCAGGCCAGGCACATCAGGGCTCTTATAAATGTGTTTCTCTCGCTAAAGGAGCTGGCACTGCTGCTTGGTCAGATGTGCGTCCACCAAGGAAGACTAATGAGTCTTTTCTCAGCCAATGTCCGGACACGATGACCTGGGGGTATTTCCACCCCAGGAAAGTGGGCATTGCTCCCCTCAGCCCTGCTTTTAGGGGGCTGACCCTTGCTGCTAGTCCCAAAGGTGTGTCCTCCCAGGTGAAAGGTAAGTGTGATGCCTTGAGCTCGACTTGAGTTGGCCTCTCAGCTCTGCCGCTCCCTGTGCGTGTCCTCGAGCAGGCACGTGCCCTGAGCCTCAGTTTCCTCCTCTGTAGACACAGGACAGTGGTCACATCCTGCTAATCCAGGCCGCGCACTTAACGCAGGGCACGGAATGGGCTCCAGTTTGATGTTCCATCACTTGTCAGACCCCAGCCTCCCTTCTCAGGTTGCCCGAGGTCCTGCCAGCCCTGGGCAGCGGAGGACCCTGATTTCCTCACATCTTGGGGTAAACACTGCACTTGTCATGTGCCCCCAATATCTACAGATGGTAGGGGGTGCCAGGGGGTGTCTAAAGTTCACCTGCTTCCAGGTACAGGACTTTGTCTTCTGAAATTTCGCCCATGAGAGATGCCTTGTAAATTATGAAAGATTTTAGGTTCATTGAAGAAATAGTTTGTGATTTCTGAAAGTACAGGCCACGTGACTGGGATGCTGGGGCCCAGGGGGGTTGCTGGGGAGGAGACCCACAGCAAATGGATTTCCACCTGCTCCACAGCTGCCCCTGGTGGCATGTGGGGGGAGGGGGGGGAGTCCTGGTCTGGGCAAGAGTCTCCACCTGCCTCAGCTGGGCTGGGACAGCTCTGGGCTTCTCTGAAGGAAAAGGGCCCCTTCCTGGGGTGGAGTCCTTGGGTCTGGGCCCCCTGGGGCTGCAGGGGGGCCATGTGGGGGGCAAGCCAGTGGGGAACACTGACCAATAAGATGGGGAGCTCCAGAGGGCAGTGGCTGCTCTGCAGAGAGAAATTCGGGGAGTCCACTGAGGGGGTGAACTCCTCAGCCTGAGGGAAAAGCCACAGTGGAAACAGAAGAGGAGCCAGAGAGCATGAGGAGGAGACACCGCGGCTGGAATCCAGTTCTGGGCACAGGGGGCGGCTGGGACAGAGTTTAAGGAAAAGCGGGTGGGGTGCAACAGGCACCCCCACACCCCAGCGGTGTCTGAACAGTCCGGGCTCCTCTTGTTCTGACAGGGGAGGAGAGAGCCTGGGCGGGTCTGGCTGCCACAAGGCCCAGGTGAAAGAGCGGGGCCGCCCTGTCTCTGGGGGTTTTCAGTCTCCGCAACCCCAGGGGAGCGGGGCGCGGCTTTTGGGGACTGACACCCCCGCTCCCGCCTCCGCAGCTCCGACGCCAGCATAATCCAGTCACTGAGGAAATGTGCTGGTGTTGGGGAAGGGTAAGGCGGAACAGCCCCGGGGCGGCGATGGACTTGCTCACCCCCAGAGCTGCCCTGAGGGCCTCAGGCGGTGGGGTGCGCATGCGCGGGAGAGTCGGGGTGAGGCGGCAGCGGATGGAGAAGGGGTTCCGCTCCGCGTGGCGGGTTTGAAGTGTGCCCTGGAGACTCACGGGGCGAGGGCAGCGCAGTGGGTCTGGCCGCAGTCGCAGCAATACGATTTCGGTCCCCGTCCAGGGAGATACCCACGTGGGGCAGAGACCTCTCCTGACTGGCCCACTGCTCCCCTGAGTCTCTGATCTGGCCGGGGCCCTTTTCCTGTACACGTAATTTAGTAAATTTTTAAAAATAAATAAACAAACAAACAAACAAATAAATAAATAAATCGCGCAAGTATCGCGCCGGGCGTCATTTATGCCTGTGGGGCAGACACAGGCGCACCCGTCCTGGACCGCGTCATGGCGGCCTCGGGCGCGCGGGGGGGGGGGGGGGGGGGGGGACGGCAGCTTGTTCCTCCTGCTCGGTGAGTGACCCCTTGGGCAGAGGCCGCAGTGAGGTAGGTGCTGAGAGGGTGGGGTGAGGACTCCCCGAGCCGCTGTCCCGGAGAAAGGAGTCATCTCACCCCTCCCTTGGCGCGGGAGGAAACTTCCCCGCGGGGGCGTCTGCATCTGGCTGGGAAGGAAGTGGGGGGCTCCAGCGCGCTCCTCCGGGGCGCCCATCTCTCTCTTTGGGGCCTCTGAGCCCCATGGGCAGATCCAGGCTCCCGCCCCCCGCTGAGTTCCCTGGAAGGTTGTGGCTTTTCTCTGAAATTCAGTTACTTCTCGGCCTTCCGAGGTGCCCTGGCCTTAGACTTGATGGGACAGAACCGCGCTGGGCCGCCCTCTGGCTCCCCCACTTGTGCTTTGGGTGTGGATCCCTGCTGGGGTGCCGCCCTGACCTCCGCCCCCCCAACTCCCTTCCTCAGCGAGTGCCTGGCTTGAATGCAAGTGGGGGTGGCCTCTGTACCCCAGCAGGGGAGCTTGGGGTGGGAAGTGGACCCTGGCAGGGGGGAGGGCAGAGAGAAGGGCTTGAGCAGGTGACCTAGTCAGCACTTCAGGGTTCCTACCTAGGGAGTGATGGCGCCTCCCCCCTCCCTTTGGTCTTAAAGGAATGAACTAAAGGAATGGTCTTAAAGGTGTCTAGAACTGCCTGGTTCCCTTTCTAGCTTCAGGAAATCAGCAGGGCAGCCCCAGGACATGGGTATCTTTGCCTTGGTTCTGACCTCCTCACCCTCCCCAACACCTCCAGTCTGGGGGCAAGTCACAGTCAACCCCTGGGGGGTAGTGCTGGCCCCCTAACTCATTCTTCCTTGCCTGGGGGAGCTGTTCCTCTGTGAGCCCTTTGTACAATCTCAGATCAACCTTCCACTCCAGTCTTCAGCCTTTCCTGAGTGACTCCTCTGCACATTCTCCCAGGTGCACGCCCTGGGGAGAGTTGGAGGAAGACTCAAAGGTACTGCAGTGTCAGGTAGAGAAGTACAGGAAGAGGGATTCAAAGAAGCACCAGGGCTTCCCTGGTGGCTCAAGGGGTTATGAAGCTCACCAGCCACTGCAGCACAAGTTTGATCCCTGGCCAGGGCGCTGACCCACAGGGCACAGCAGACCTCTCCTGCCCAGCCTGCTGCTCCCCTCAGCAGTGTGTTTCAGGACATCTGCCTGTTCTGGTCCCCACTGTCTCTGGTGAATCCTCTCACCCACCTCATCTCTAGCCTGCACTCCAGCTCTTATATGCATATATAAATAAATCTTTAAAAAAAAAACAAAAGAAGCTCCAAAGCTTCCTAGGCCTGTCTTTTATGAAAATAGGCATCCTCTGTGAAGCAAAGCCTTCCAGGGAGGGAGGGCGGGTGGAACCTGGCTTCCTAGGAGGGAGGTGCTGGAGCTGCAGTGATGTGGGAAGAGATCCCAGGAGGAGGAAACCAGGCAAGGAAGCCAGGGAGCAAGAGTTTACAGGTAAACTTGGGCAATAAATGGTCCCTCCTCCGTGTCCCCCAGGGACACTGGACACACACTCCAGGTGTGCCGAGGGCAGTTTCTGAGGGCTTCCTTTCTGGGAGAGAAAGGATAATAGCGTCTAAGAATTCATAGAATTTTGTGAACATCTGTTGCTCAACAAATACTGAGTGTCAGCTGTGTGTCCAGCACTGCACAAGGTGCTGAGCGCAAGGAAGGGAACAACTACTCCCTGCTCAGGTGCTGGGGGAGGGGGAGACAGTGGAAAAGAGCAAATAGAGAAATATGGGGTGATGGCACAGCACACAGTTACTAATACAGAGATTAGGAGAGCAGAGAGGAGGGGGAGCCGTTAATATTTCTTTTTAAATTTTCAAAACTTTGGAACACTCAAAAGCTTTAGAACAGTAAAAATAGTACAATGGACACCACACACCTCTCTCCTCAATTTTTTTTTTTTTAAAGATTAATAGAGGCATGTTTTATTTATTTATTTGTTTGTTTGTTTTGTTTATACATGCACTGGGTACAGTCAGAAGCGCGGGAGGGTGAGAGAATTCACCAGAGCCAGAGCGGGGAGCAGAGCAGGCAGAAGGACCGAAGTACACTGCTGAGGGGAGCAGCGGGCGGCAGGAGAGGTCTGCGCACCATGTGGGACCCTCCTCTGGTGGCCGGGGAGCAGCTGGGGATCGAACCGGCGCCGCAGAGGCCGCGGGCAGCTTCGCAACCCAGCGCTCAACCGCTGCGCCACCGGGGAGGCCCCTCTCTCCTCAATTTTACCACATTGGTTGACTGCTCCCGTTAGAGATATGAGCCCACACACAGACGCATGCACTTAAATGGGTTATTTTACGCAAAACCTTTTGAGAGATGCAAACCTCAGGACGACCTGCCGCTGAATGATCCGGCTTGTCTTCTAAGACCCTGCATCTCAGTGAGCCCCAGAGCCTGCTCAGCAAACACAGCCTTGTCCTGGGCTGCTTTCTGGCAGAGTCAGATCTGGGTCAGCACTTCATCTGGTGGTGGAACCTCTTTCGGCCCCTTGCATCTACGAGTTTGCTTTTTACTTTATGGCTGCTGTTCTCGGGGGTTCCGACCAGTTAGTTTATAGAAAATGCCTTGATTTGGACTGTCTACCTTTTGGTGGTGATTGGGTTCTGGTGAAAACGTCAGGCAGGATTCTCCTTGTAGGTGTGTCCTGGTCTGCTCCACTTATCTCATCAGGAAGCAAACTCTGTCCATTGGTCCCATAGTGGAGGCATGAATGTCTATGGCATGGTCTATGGGGCTAGCACCTTTTCCGCATTTCAAATGAATAATTGACTAAATTGTGGGGATCTTTTGTTCTGGGACTATCTTTCCTCTAATCTTTTAGTATCCGGTGTTGATTTCAGCCCTAAGTCCATTATCACTATAACATTTGTAGAAGGCAACAATTGTCTAGCTTGTTTTTAAATATATTGCTATTCCTTAGCAATGAAAAGCTTTTTGAAATTTTTCCTAAAGATTTATTTATTTATGTCTGCAAGAGCTTGGTTGTAGGCCAGAGGTGGTGGGGGGGGGGAATGAGAGGATTCACCAGAGACAGAGCAGGGAGCAGAACAGGTAGATCTACTGAAATACACTGCTGAGGGGAGCAGCGGGGAGACAGGGAGGTCTGCTGGGCCATGTGGGTAGCTCCCTGGCCTGGGATAGAACTCATGCCACAGTGGCTGCCAATAGCTTCATAGTGTTGAGGCGCTTCCCCTTGAGCCACCAGGGAGACCCCCATTCTGGCCATTTGGATAGACTTTTGTTTCCTCAGTCCCAAGCTGTTTATTTTATCAGGTACTGCCTTGGGAGGTGCTTCCTCTCTATGTATGACTGTCTCCTCCCCCACTACCAGTGCTGGCCAGGCTAACTCCTCTCTCCTTCAGTGATTTGTCATCCTGGATCAGTTTCAGCCTGACTTCCCTGAAAGACCTTTGGGTTGGAGGCTCCCACACCTGCTCTGAGTCCTCTCCCTCACCTGGGGTGCCTGGGGCTCAGGATGATGACTGGCTGCTTGCTGCCTCATTCCCAGTGTCGTCCCCAGCCCCTGACATACCCAGGGCTCCATAAGCTGGATTGTTCCTTAGATTTCCGGGCCCGACTTCCCTAGTAAAGAGTCAACTACGTGGTCACGTGTGTCCTGCTTGGCAGTTGTCACTTTCTCACAGCACAAAATAATGGATTCATAATGTAACTTGTTTCTCCCTGAAAGGGCAACTTGAAAGATGCTTTTCTGTTTTCACTAAAATCACATGCTGCTTCCTAATCAATTTTTTCCCCCTCCTAGATCTCATGGTCTGTGACGCCCAGCCCCCAAATGTGGTAATATATGGAGACATGAATCAGAAGGTAACTTTCAAAATAGGAGAACCTGTAACCTTTAAAGATATCTTGTGGAGGGTCTCCTCGGTGGCTCAGCGGTTGAGCGCTGGGTTGCGAGGCTGCCCGCGGCCTCTGCAGCGCTTGTTCGATCCCCGGCTGCTCCGCAGCCACCAAAGGAGGATCCCACATGGCACGCAGACCTCTCCTGCCGCCCGCTGCTCCCCTCAGCAGTGTGCTTCGGTCCTTCTGCCTGCTCTGCTCCCCGCTCTGGCTCTGGTGAATTCTCTCACCCCCTGCGCTTCTGACTGTACCTAGTGCTTGTATAAATGAATAAATAAATCTTTAAAAAAAAAAGTTATAAAAAAAATAAAAATAAAATAATGAAGATATACTGTGGGAAATAGGCAAGAATAAAGTCATCGAATGGGAGGAAAACCTTTACCAGGAGCCCAGATCTTTCCCGCCCTTTATAAACAGGGCTCATTTGAGCATGCAGACCGGGGACCTCACTGTCTTCAGTGTAACGTCCTCAGACGAGGATGAGTATGAAGTGGAATACGTCAGTGCTAAGCGCAACACCAAGTGTACTCTAAAAGTGACTGGTAAGTGTTGAATAATGGGGTTGTGCTTAAAATGATGGATTCCCAGCTGTTTGAAGAGACTGTTAAAAATGAATGGCCACGAGGCGAGAACTGGCCGTCCTATGGGTCAGGCGTGTGTCCTCTTTCTGGCGTGCAGGAGACACTCTGTCCCTTGTCACCTTCTGGGTGAGCAAAGGAAGTGACCCAGGGGGGAGGAACTGCCCCGGGGGCAGAGTGACTGCAGCAGTGTCACTTGTCTTGCTTGGAATGTTCTGGAAAGAGAGGGAGTAGCAGCAGGGAACTCAGAGCTGAGCTCCCTGGACAGGAGGGGCTGTGGAGTCCCTGCTGGGCCCTGTTCCGCCGTCAGGCTGCTCTGCCGCTAGATCGCCTGGCGCTGGGCTTCACCCTTCCCGTCAGGCACGCGGCCATCATTTAATAGTATTGAGACTAAAGTCCTTTCTAGTTCCTGGTTCCTCAGTCCTTGCTCCCCCATCCCGCAGTGGTCTGTCCCCCAATCTACCTGACCTCTCCCTGCAGACAGAACCTAGAATTCCATCTCCAGTAATTCCAATTACCCATTGTCTGAGGATCAGGGGTCCCACCTCCTCTTTGGGAAGGTCCCATGTTCTGCTGGGCCAACTCTGACATTCCTGCCTCCCCCGGGGGAGTCCTCCCACACCCTTGAGCCCCCTAGTGGGTGCTCCCACCTAGGCTCAGGCTGGCGCGCATTCTCAACTTATCTGCAGGGTTCTCGATTGCTTAGATGCATCTGACTCCATCTCCACCTGATTGAGTCCGCTGCGGTGCCAGTTCCCTGAGTGCTCCTGTCATGTCTTCAGTGACGGGCACTTGGGTTGCTCTGAGCAGAGAAATGAAAACAGTGTCTCCCCCATCTCTGTCCCTCATCCCAGGTGCTGCCCTGCGGGTGGACATGGTGGTGCCCAGCGCCACAGTGTCTGAAAAGGCCGCCTTCCAGCTGGACTGCAGCATCTTCCCTGCTCGATCCAGGACTCCCACTTCGCTGTGGCCTGGTTTTCCCTGAGGACAAAAGTCGGCAGGGAAAAGGGCAGCCCTGGCCTGGCAGGACAGGAGGAGCAGGAGGAGGAGCAGGGGAAGGACCCCACCGAGCGAACTGCGCTGCTGCATGTGGGCCCTGACGGGGTCTTTGGCCCAGAGGGAGGCCCCTGGGAGGGCAGACTCCGCTTCCAGAGACCCTCGCTGCTGCTCTTCCCGCTCACGGTGCTGCAGGCCAGCCCGCAGGACACGGGCAACTACTCCTGCCGCGTGGAGGAGCGGCTGCCCAGCCCTCAGGGAGATTGGTACCCGCTAACGGAGGAGGAGTCGGCCCCCATCAGCATCCGTGTCCTGGACACCAGTGAGTTTCCCCAGTTGGCAGGGGAGGGTCGCGCCTGGTGACAGCTGTGTCTCAGGGACAGGTCAGGGCACGTTTGCAGGTTAATAAGCACTTTCCTCACCTGTCCCGGGCACGAGGACTTGACACACCGTTCATGTCACTGACCCTGATGGCCCAGGCCAACTCAGGAGTGTGAGCGGCAGTGATAACACAGTCATCGTCAATCTGTGCAATAATCCTGATGCCACACCGAGTCTGTTGTAGTGTTTCCTCTGTTGTTCACCAGCCTGTGGTAGAGTTCATCACACAAATACCTGGTCAGGGGGTTACTGTGTTACACTTTGGTATATTCACTGTGAATCTCTCTTTAGCCGATTAGCTAGTGCTTCAGACTCATAAGAAGAGAGAAAACGAAGCCAAAATGCCTCAATAAGTTTGGAGGGTACTGAAGGATTCTGTAAACAATGCGGAGAAAAGACTTGCTGACCTTGAATTATCCATTCTAAGGAGGCACTCTTGGTTGGCTTCTGTCAAAATGTGGACTGTCTCAGACTGAAAATAGTGTCATTTATTAGCACAATTAGCCTATAATGCAGAAGTAAAAATGTCACTAGAAGTTTCTACTTGTTTTCAGTCAATTTTTTTTTTTTTTTTTTTTTTTTTTTTGTGGCACCCTCGTCGGTGGCCGGGGAATGAACCGGAGCTGCAGAGACTGCGGGCAGCCTCGCAGCCCAGCGCTCAACCACTGCGCCACCAGGGGAGGCCCTCAGTCAAAATATTTTACCAGATAATTTTGATTTCAGATTTTGAATTTCATTTGCTTTTTCTTTTCTTTGATCACCTTGTTTACATTGCTTCAGATTGACTCCTATGACGTTGAGAGTTCACAGGTCAAAGTAGTTGACTGTCAACAATTTCACATGCTTTAGAGATCTAATAGGTGTAAGTGTGTGTTGAATGTTCTTGAGCATACTGATAAGCAGCAGCTGTGCACTAGAAAGGAAGGCAGGAAAAGACCTGTATTGTGCTCAGACTCCCCAACACACTCCCGAATAAGCTCCAGTCCAAAAGCCCAGGGAGCATGTGGAGGCCACGTATTCTCTGCCCACTGAAGCGACCCCTGTGTATGGTGTTTCAAGGAACAGAGACTATCCGGCAGCCTCAGAGACCAGGCTCCTGCTGAGTTCTTCCAAGTCCAAAGGCCAACCTGGACGAGGGTGGGGGGACTGGCTTCATAGCCCTCCACGTCCAGAGAGCACGCTGTGTCCTCTGTAGCCACAGACACCCCGTGGGCATCTGTGGGCCCACAATGATATTTTAGTTGATCATGTTAAAGAAGCATTATTTCTAGGAAAACTACGCTCAGGAGCTGTCAGGGAGGGAACATTTATATTGCCAAAGATGGACTTTCGGAGCAGAACTGAGTGCAAAGGGAAAGTGTAAAATACAACAGTGCAGGAGAATGAGAGAAAAACTGGGGTCAGCTTCTTCTGTCCTCATTGGAGTTGAGTTCATAAGCTGCCCAGTGACACGTGGCTTTCCAAGCAGGGACTTTGGCTCCCACACAGGCTTGGTCAGGGGTAGCAGGGAACAGAAAGGCAGGGTTGGGGGAGTCTGCCAAGTAGCTTCCCTTGGGCTGGGCGAGGTCTTCAGGAATAGAAGTGCAGGTTCTCAGCCTCTTGTCTTGTCTCCCTCTGGCCCCCTCCAGGCTCCACCCTGCAGTCCATCATCTGCTCCAAGGCCGTGCTCTTCTACTTCGTCTTCTTCTACCCCTTCCCCATCTTCAGCATCCTCATCATCACCATCCTGCTGGTGAGCTTCAAGAGCCAGAACTCCAGGGCCTCCCCGGTGGTGCAGGGGATTGAGCACAGCACTGTGGAGCTGTCCGCAGCCTCTGCAGCACAAGTTCCATTCCCAGCTAGTCAGGGAGATTCCCACATGGCCAGCAGACCTCTCCTGTCTTGCCTGTTGCTCCCCTTGATAGGGGGAAGCTGCCCTATAACACCCTCAGCAGTGTTTTAAGTCAGTCTGCCTGTTCTGCTCCTGGCTCTGTCTCTGTTGAATCCTCTCACCCTCCTGTGCCTTTGGCCTATGCCCCAGGTCTTGTATAAAGAAAAATATATCTTTTTTTAAAAAAAGAAAAATAGCCAGAACTCCAAATGGAAGATGGGGCGCGCCTGTTTTGGATCAAAGAGCCACACCTCAACTACTCCCTGATGTGCCTGGAGCTAGTGTCTGTGGGTCTGCTACTCCTAGGCAACCTATTTGGCTGCCATTTTGTCACCTAAACAAGGTCAAAATGGCCAGGCCAGTTAGGAACAGGAGCCCAACCCTTCAGCCTTTCAAATCAAACAAGAGCACAAAGCTGATCACACTGGGAAGCTTATGCACCACAATGTATGTCCAAAACACCCAGGGGCTGAGGACTGATGCATAACACGTACTCCCAACTTATACCTACATCACAAGGTATGACCGGGAATGCCCGGGGGGCCGAGGGCCGATGTATGACAAGGTACCCCAGAAGCTGTAAGATGTTGCACTAAAATGTTTTTTGAGATCTGTAGTAATTTATGTTGAAAATATGGCTGTTTGGCAAAAGAGACAATAACCAAATCAAAGAGACACCCCACTGATTGGGAAAAAATTTTTGTACTCCAGTCAACTGATAAGGGACTGATCACAAGATATACAAAGAACTCACACGGCTCAACAAAATGAAGTAAACTTTTAAGTAACTTAAAAGACATTTCTCCAAAGAGGAAATGCAAATTCCATGGCCAACAGGCATATGAAAACAGGCATCCCTATGTTCAACATCCCTTATAATAAGGGAAATGCAAGTCAAAACCACATTGAGATAGGTATCACCTTACACCAGTGAGGATGGCACATATTAAGAAAACAAGCAACAACAAATGTTGGCGAGGATGTGGTGAAAGAAGAACTCTCTTACATTGCTGGTGGGAGTGCAAATTGGTCCAACCACTATGGAGAGCTGTGTGGAGATTTCTGGACCTACTAAAGATAGAGCTTTCATATGATCTAGCAATTCCACTCTCAGGTATTTACCCTAATGACACAGAAACATTAATTCTAAAGGGCACTTGTGTTACAGGGCAGCCCCAATATAAAATAGGTTGCCTGGCTGTGGATCCCCACCCGCGCACTTCAAAGGGACTTATTAATACTCCACTGCAGGCACACACAAAAGGTTAATAAAAGGTTTATTTACAAGGGAAGGGGAAATGAGGAAATGTAGAACTCGGAGAAAATAGGGAAATAAAGTCTTAAATGCGTCCTACCCAATCTGCTGACATGGAAACCCAATGGCACTCTTAGAGCTGGCCAAGAGCCAAAAAGGAACCCCCCAAGGCCCACATGTCTGGTTTTATACCAAACCTGGCTGCTTAACTCCACCCTCAGGTTCCAGCAAACTTCCCTTTGGTGGTGATGGGATTTGTCTATCCCAATGTCCTGATGGCTTTGGTCTGGTGTGGGGGTGGATCCACAAAGCCTGTATGGGATTAGCTCAGGACATCCTTTCCCCCTAACACCTGCATCCCTATGTTTATAGCAGCACTATTTACAATAGGTAAAACCTGGAAACAACCCAAATGCCCAAAAATAGATAAATGGATCAAGATGGGGGATATATACACAATGGAATATTATTCAGCAATCAAAAAAGATAAACTCATGCCATTCGCAGCAATGTGGATGGAGCTAGAAGGAATTATGCTCGGTGAAATAAGCCAGAAGGAAAAAGGAAAATATTGGATGGTTTCACTTATAGCAGGCAGAGGAGGACCCTGATTTCCTCACATCTTGGGGTAAACACTGCACCTGTCATGTGCCTCTAATATCTACAGATGGTAGGGGGTGTCTTAAGGTCACCAGCTTCCAGATACAGACTTTGGTTTCTGAAATTTCACCTATGAGAGATGCCTTTTAAGATTTTAGGTTCATTGAAGAAATAGTTCCTGATTTCTGAAAGTACAGGCCACGTAACTCGGATGCTGGGGCCCAGGCAGGGGTGCTGGGGAGGAGACCCACAGTCAATGGCATTTCCACCTGCTTCCCAGCTGCACCTGGTGGCATGTGGGGGGGCGGGGAGTCCTGGTCTGGGCAAGAGTCTCCACCTGCCTCAGCTGGGCTGGGACAGCTCTGGGCTTCTCTGAAGGAAAAGGGCCCCTTCCTGGGGTGGAGTCCTTGGGTCTGGGCCCCTGGGGCTGCAGGGGTGGGGGGGGGGCAAGCCAGTGGGGAACACTGACCAATAAGAGGGGCGTTCCAGAGGGCAGTGGCTGCTCTGCAGAGAGAAATTCGGGGAGTCCACTGAGGGGGTGAACTCCTCAGCCTGAGGGAAAAGCCACAGCTGAAACCGAAGAGGAGCCAGAGAGCGTGAGGAGGAGACACCGCGGCTGGAATCCAGTTCTGGGCACAAGGGGCGGCTGGGATCGGGATTAAGGAAAAGCGGGTGGGGCGCAACAGGCGCCCCCACACCCCATCGGTTGTCTGAAATGTCCGGGTTCCTCCTGTTCTGACATCCGAGGAAGAAGCGTCCGGCGTGTCTGCTGCGGGATCCTGCGGAGCTCCCTACCACGCCATTTCTGGGCACTCCGGCCCCGCCGAGTGGGGCGTGGCCTCCGGGGATTGACAGCGCCCCGCCCCCCCCTTCCTGCAGACACGCCTAGGGTGGGGCAGGAAGCCGCGAGGAGCAGAGGCGGGAAAATGCGGCGCGCCCTGGGCGCGCGCAGTTCAAACCTGCCGCTAACAGCCCGGGCCTGCTAAGTATGGTCGCGCGCCGGGCCGGGAGCCGCCAGCCGGGTGCGAGCAGGCCGAGCTATGACACACCGCAGGGCCCCGGGGGTCTTCTGCCTGTTTTTCGTGCTTGGTGAGTGGAGCCCCCACCCCAGACCCCTCCCTGCCCGCGCGATGGAGACGCGCCCCGAGGGGAGCCCCGCCCGCACAGGCCTTGCGCACGTGCTCCTCAGCTTGGAGGAGTGTTCCCCCTCCCCTCCTGCGCCCCGCTTCTGACCTGCTCACTCCTCACCTGGCCCGACTCTCCCCGCCCCTGTCCTCGCCTCCACTGTGCGGGGGTGGGGGGGGGGACGTGTTGCGGGTCAGTCTGTCCAGCTCTGCCTGTGATTCCCCCTGGAGCGGGGCTCCTCCCCCAGAACACAAGCAGGGGGGACTGGGGGCCTCTCACGGCCCCCCTTTCTCAGCTACCCCCCACTTTCAGTCTTTGTGCACAGAGCATCTTCCTGACTTGTCTACTCTGCTCCTTGAGTTCCTGCTCTCCCTCCACAGGGCACACACTCACCCCCACCCCCCCGCCCCTCCTCCCACCCCGTCCCGGCCCCCCCCACCCCCTGCGGTGCCAGTTCCCTGGGTGCTCCTGTCATGTCTTCAGTGACAAGCACTTGGGTTGCTCCGAACACAAATGAAAACAGTGTCTCCCCCGTCTCTGTCCGTAGTCCCATGTGCGGCCCTGAGGGTGGACATGGTGGTGCCCAAGGCCACGGTGCCCGAGAAGGCCGCCTTCCAGCTGGACTGCAGCATCTTGTCTCGCTCAAGCCAGGACTCCCGCTTCGCTGTGACCTGGTTTTCCCTGAGGACAAAAGTCAGTGGGAAAAAGGGTAGCCCTGGCCTGGCAGGACAGGAGGAGCAGGAGGAGGACCCCACTGAGCAGAGGATGCTGCTGCGTGTGGGCCCTGACGGGGTCTTTGGCCCAGAGGGAGGCCCCTGGGAGGGCAGACTCCGCTTCCAGAGGCCCTCGCCGCTGCTCTTCCAGCTCACGGTGCTGCAGGCCAGCCCGCAGGACACGGGCAACTACTCCTGCCGCGTGGAGGAGTGGCTGCCCAGCCCTCAGGGAGGTTGGTACAGGCTGGTGAAGGAGGAGTCGGCCCCCATCAGCATCCGCGTCCTGGACACCAGTGAGTTTCCCCAGCTGGCAGGGGAGGGTCGCGCCTGGTGACTGCTGTGTCTCAGGACAGGTCAGGGCGCGTTGGCAGGTTAATAAGCACTTTCCTCGCCTGTCCCGGGCACTGAGGACTTGACACACCGTTCATGTCACTGACCCTGATGGCCCAGGCCAACTCAGGCGTGTGAACGGCAGTGATAACACAGTCATCGTCAATCTGTGCAATAATCCTGATGCCACACCGAGTCTGTTGTAGTGTTTCCTCTGTTGTTCACCAGCCTGTGGTAGAGTTCATCACACAAACACATGGTCAGGGGTTACGTTGTTGCACTTAGAATATTCACTCTGATCTCTCTTTAGCCAATTAGCAAGTGCTTCAGACTCATAAGAAGAGAGAAAATGAAACCCCATCGCCTCACTGTCACTCTTTCTGTTTTCCCTGAGTCATTTGTATCTTGGGGGTTGACTGGGAGGTCCAGGTAGATGTCATGGTCACTTGGGTGGACCAGCCCAGAAGGGCAGTGATGTCACAGGGGTCTGGGAACATTTGAGCTTGCCATCTGTGTGCAGAACGCCAATTTTGGAGAGCACTGAAGGATTCTTTTTTTTTTTTTTAAAGATTTATTTATTTATTTATACAAGCACTGGGTACAGTAAGAAGCGCGGGAGGGTGAGAGAATTCACCAGAGTCAGAGTGGGGAATAGAACAGGAAGACGAACGAAATACACTGCTGAGGGGAGCAGCGGGCGTGGCACGAGAGAGGTCTGTCGTGCCATGTGGGACCCTCACCGGCGGCCAGGGATCAAACTGGCGCTACAGAGGCTGCAGGCAGCTTCCCAGCCCAGCGCTCAACCGCTGCGCCACCAGGGAAGGCCCGAGAACTGAAGGATTCTATAAACAATACAGAGGAAATTCTTGCTGACCTTGAATTATCTGTTCTAATGAGGCACTCGTATGGGTGTCTTCTGTCAAGATGTGGACTCTCTCAGACTGAAAATGGTGTCAGTTATTAGCACAATTTACTTATAATGCAGAAGTGAAAATGTCACTAGAAATTTCTACTTGTTTTCAGTCAAAATATTTTACCAGATAATTTTGATTTCAGATTTTCAGTTTCATTTTGCTTTTTCATATTTTCAATTTGCTTTTTCTTTTCTTTGATACCTCATTTACATGCTTCAGAGTGACTCCTATGACATTGAGATTTTACAGGTCAAAGTAGCTGACTGTCAACAATTTCTTATGCTTTAGGGATCTAATAGGTATATATGTATGTTAAATGTTGTTAAGATTGATAAGCAGCAGCTGTATACTAGAAAGGAAGGCAGGAAAAGAACTGTATTTCCTCAGATCCCCCAACACACTTCTGAGAAAGCTCCAGTCCAAAAGCACAGGGGGGCCTCCCTTGGTGGCACAGGTGGTTGAACACCGTGCTGTGAAGCTGTCCACAGCCTCTGGAGCGCCGGTTCGATCCCAGCCAGCCGGCAAGGGTCCCACATGGTCGGCAGGCCTCTCCTGTCTCGCCCACTGCTCCCCTCAGCAGTGTATTTCATCAGTCTGCCTGTTCTGTTCCCAACTCTGTCTCTGGTGAGTCCTCTCACCCTCCCGTGAATCTGGCCTGTACCCTGGTTCTTGTATAAATAAATAAATCTTAAAAAAAAAAAAACAAAAGCACAGGGAGCATGAGGAGGCCACGCTTTCTCTGCCCACTGTGGTGACCCCTGTGTATTGCATTTCAATGAATAGAGAATATCCAGCAGCCTCAGAGACCAGGCTCTGGCTGAGTTCTTTAAGTCCAAGGCCAACCTGGACAAGAACGGGGAGCCTGGCTTCATTGCCCTTCACATCTGGGGGAGCACGTCGTGTTCTCTGCAGCCACAGACACCCCATGGCATCTGTTGGCCCGGGGTGATATTTTAGTTATTTATGTTCATTGAAGAAGCATTATTTCTGGTAAAACTACTCTCAGGAGCTATCAGGGAGGGAACATTTATATTGCCAAAGAAGAACTTCTGGAGCAGAACTGAGTGCGAAGGGAAAGTGTAAAATATAACCGTGCAGGAGAAAGAGAGAAACTGGGGTCAGCTGCTTCTGTCCTCTTTGGAGTTGAGCTCATGAACCGCCCAGTGCCATATGACTTTCCAAGCAGCGACTCCAGCTCCCACAGGGGCTTGGGAGCATTGCTTTATTTGAATGAGCTGGAAGAGGTGCTGTTGTGTGAAAAGGAATTCAGGGGTAGCAGGGGACAGGAAGGCAGGGTTGGGGGGTCCGCCAAGTAGCTTCCCTTGTGCTGGGCGAGGTCTTCGGGAACAGAAGTGCAGGTTCTCAGCCTCTTGTCTCCCTCTGGCCCCTTCCAGGCTCCACCCTACAGTCCAGCATCTGCTCCAACGACATGTTCTTATACTTCATCTTCTTCTACCCCTTCCCCATCTTTGGCATCCTCGTCATCATTATCCTGCTGGTGCGCTTAAAGTGGTGGAAACCCCATAAGATCTCCGAAGGGCAGAATTAGGTGCCTTTGTTATATTTCCAAGATCCACACCTCAACTACTCCCTGACATGCCTGGAGCCCTGGTGCTTTAGACCTCTGGTGTCCGATGAAAGGTAATGGTGCCCTCCAGTGCCCGCGAGGCCTCATTGCACATTGCCCACCTGAGCTTCCATAGTCTGGGACCAAGAGGGAATCTGCAGCCACTCTCTTGACTTGCTGCACATCTCCGAGGCTGCATTGATGAAAAACCACACTGTGGGAGGCCCGTTCCAGGACACGGAGATGACCGCACCCTCTCTCACCTGGGGGTTTCTGTAGCAGATTTTCCTATTCTTTTCAAACTATGGTTTCTCTGCGTTCATTGTTGAAGGAAAAAAAAGGTGGGGTGAGAAAGCTACCCGTGCATGATGTAGAGAGCTGTTGGTTTGCTTTTCTTTGCTTTTTTTAAGGAACACGCTTTGTGAGATGTTGCACTAAAATGTTTTATATACATTTCAGAGACCTGTAGTAAATTATGTGGAAAATATGGCAGTTTGCATTACCTGGCATCTGCTGTCCTTCCTCGACACCACAGCCAGCTGCTGAAGGGCGTCATAAAGAGTCAGGCCTGCGCTGATGAGGGGTTCAGAGTGAAGCGCTTACCAGCTCTAACTTCCTTTTTTTCTGGGGGTTGGGTGTGGGCTAGGCGGGAAGGAGGGGGGAGAGAAGCTGGAAGAGAAGGGGCGCAGGATCATGTCAACGGCAACCTTCTTGGCCACCAAGGGCCTCTGCAGCAAGACCACAGCATGGTCTGCAGTGGGTGGCCTAGCCCTGGCCCCGAAGGCTCAGCAAGCACTTGCAGGATGGAGGAAAGAGCAGGGCCTGGCGCCTGTTCCATGCACAGCAGCCCAGACCCTGGTCCCCACACAGCTCAAATCTGGGGTGTTTCGGAGTTCATCCCATCTGCAAGTTGAGAAGAATGACAGGATGATTAAAGCACAGCAGTGATGCGTGATGGGTCACGGCCCACCTGTTATTCTTTGAAATCCACAGGCCACTACACAAGAGGCTCTAGATACAGAGTGAGAGGCTCAGGGAAGTGCTTCCTTTTTCTTCTCTTTAAAACCTCAGCCTTGCCGGGACACAAGATGTGTGGCCTCTGTACCCACCCCACTTGCCGCCTGCTTATCAACTTCCGGCAGCTGCTGGCTTGGCCAAGAGTTGAGGTGGCACTGTCTCTCCCTTGGGTCCCCAGCATGGACCATGTCAGTTTTATGCATTATTTTTACCTGTTTTTCCTCAAATACTCTCTGCCAGGAATCATTTTTAAAAGGGAACTAGGGAACTAGAGTTTGATTAAATAAGCTCCTGCCTCTACATCCCCAGTGCAGAGCTGCCCGGTGTTTACATAGAAGTGTGAACAGCCTCTCCCACGCTGGGCAAGAGTAGAGGCAGTGCCTTGTCCACTACGTGCTGGGCCTGAGTCTTCTGGGCTTTGGCAAGACCCAGAACCAGAGGGATGTGCTAGGAAGAGCAGCAGCCTCGCGCCAGGAGAGCAGCTGAAAAAGCCGCCTCTCTACCTAGTCGTGACATCTGCAAGGACAAGCAGATGAAACCTGGTCTTTCAACACCAGTTGCAGAATGAAAAATACCGTGAGTCCTTTAGGTGGCAAGTGCTCAGAGCATGAACAGTCCCGGCCCTGCGCCACTGTGATGCTTGGAGTCTGCCAGGCCAGGCACATCAGGGCTCTTATAAATGCATTTCTCTCACTAAAGGAGCTGGCGCTGCTGCTTGGTCAGAGGCGCGTCCACCAAGGAAGACTCATCCAATGTCTGGAGACGATGACCTTGGGTGTACACCCACCCCAGGAAAGTGGGCATTGCCCCCCTCTGTGGAGGACACCCCGCGTAGTGAGCAGAAGGGCCTTGACCCAAACCCCTAAGGCATGTGAAAACACATGCGTCTCGGAGGAAAACCTCTGGGTGACAGGACTTGGTGTTGAGAGCCTGGAAGTGACCTGCGTACATCTCCACAGTTTGAGAATAACAAAAATAATGAGCGAACTTCCTAGGCTCTGGCTAGGGGGCGATAAGATTATGTGCGTGAGAACTAACCACCTGGTATCCTACTGTCTGAAGTAAATAGATAATAGTAAGAAAATAGACTAATCACTCATACATGTTATCATTATATGGTATGCTTTGATGTTACACCCGCTGCAATTAACATAGTATGTAATGAGCACAAAGACAATAAAGATTTGCTGCTTGCTAGACATGATAGTCCCCCATGTCTGATTTCCCTCACCGCCATGTCCCAGGTCTCGACTCACTAGAAGTCCACACCCCTCAGCCCTGCTTTTAGGGGGCTGACCCTTGCTGCTAGTCCCAAAGGTGTGTCCTCCCAGGTGAAAGGTAAGTGTGGTGCCTTGACCTTGGCTTGGGTTGGACTCTCAGCTCTGCCACTCCCTGTGCGTGTCCTCGGGCAGGCACGTGCCCTGAGCCTCAGTTTCCTCCTCTGTAGACACAGGACAGTGGTCACATCCGCTAATCCAGGCCGCGCACTTAACGCAGGGCACGGAATGGGCTCCAGTTTGATGTTCCATCACTTGTCAGACCCCAGCCTCCCTTCTCAGGTTGCCCGAGGTCCTGCCAGCCCTGGGCAGTGGAGGACCCCAATTTCCTCACATCTTGGGGTAAACACTGCACTTGTCATGTGCCCCCAATATCTACAGATGGTAGGGGGTGTCTTAAGGTCACCTGCTTCCAGATACAGACTTTGGTTTCTGAAATTTCACCCATGAGAGATGCCTTTTAAGATTTTAGGTTCATTGAAGAAATAGTGTGATTTCTGAAAGTACAGGCCACGTGACTGGGATGGCTGGGGTCCAGGTGGGGGTGCTGGGGAGGAGAGCCACAGGAAATGGCATTTCCACCTGCTTCACAGCTGCACCTGGTGGCATGTGGGAGGGGCGGGGAGTCCTGGTCTGGGCAAGAGTCTCCCCCTGCCTCAGCTGGGCTGGGACAGCTCTGGGCTTCTCTGAAGGAAAAGGGCCCCTTCCAGGAGTGGAGTCCTTTGGTCTGGGCCCCCTGGGGCTGTAGGGGGGGGTCAAGCCAGTGGGGAACATGACCAATAAGGTGGGCCGTTCCAGAGGGCAGTGGCTGCTCTGCAGAGAGAAATTCAGAGGAGCCACTGATGGGGTGAACTCCTCAGCCTGAGGGAAAAGCTACAGTTGAAACAGAAGAGGAGCCAGAGAAAGTGAGAAGGAGACACTGCAGGCTGGAAATGCCAGTGCAAAAGGGATGGAGTTTTAGGAAAAGCAGGTGGGGTGCAACAGGCCCCCCCCACCCCGCCCCTCACCCCGCCCCGCACCCCAGCAGTTGTCTGAAAAGGGGTTCCTCTTTTTGCGGCAGCTTTTAAGTGCGCCCTTGTGGCTCAGGGGGTTAGGGCGTGGCTCAGTGGAGCTGACCACAGTCGCAGCAATGTGAGTGTGATCCCTGGCCAGGGAGCGCCCCACGTGGGGCAGAGACATAACCTGACTAGCCCTCTGCTCCCCTTGGTCTCTGATCTGGCCTGTGCCCCTTTTCCTGTGCATGTAACTTAGCAAATCTTAAAAAAAAAAAAGAAAGAAAGAAAAAACGGCCCAGAGGTGCGCTGCGTGGCCATGTGAGGCAGGTTGGGCAGACACTGGTGCATCGCCTGGGCCGCGTCATGGCCGGCCTCGGGCGCACAGGCAGCTGCTCCTTGTTCCTCTTGCTCGTGAGTGACCCCTCGGCCTGCCAGGGCCTGGCGGCATCCAGAGGCTGCTGTGAGGTCTGTGCTGACCAGGGGGAGCAGTTGGGGTGAGGACTCCCGGAGCCAGCTGTCAGGGAGAAAGGTGTCACCTCACTCCCTCCCTTTGGATGCGGGTAGGAAACTTCGCCCCTGGGTGTCTGCATCTGGCTGGGGAAGAAGTGGGGGGCTCCAGTGCTCTCCGCGGGGCTCATCTCTCTCTAGGGGGCCTCTGAGCCCCCGGGCAGATCCAGGCTCCCACCCAGTGCGCATACCCCAGAAACTTGTGGCTTTTCTCTGAAATTCAGTTACTTCTTGGCCTTCCGAGCTTCAGTGGCCTTAAACCTTGCTGGGCCGCCCTCGGGCTCCCCGACCCAAGCCTTGGGTGTGGATCCCTGCTGGGGTGCCGCCGTGCCCCCTACCAGTTCCCCCCCTCTGCCAGTGCTGGGCTGGCTTGCAAGTGGGGGTGGCCTCTGTGCCCCAGCCCCAGCGGGCCAGCTTGGGGTGGGAAGCCGACCCTGGCAGGGGGAGGGTGGAGAGAAGTGTTTGAGCAGGTGGCCTAGTCAGTGCTTGGGGCTCCTAAGTAGGGAGTGATGGCGCCTTCCCCTCCCTTTGGTCTTAAAGGAATGAACTAAAGGAATGGTCTTAAAGGTGAGTGTCTAGAACCGCCTGGTTCCCTTTCTAGGTTCAGGAAATCAGCAGGACAGCCCCAGGACATGGGTATCTTTGCCTTGGTTTGGACCGCCTCACCCTCCCCAACACCTCCAGTCTGGGGGCAAGTCACTGTCAACCCCTGGAGGGTAGTGCTGGCCCCCTAACTAATTCTTCCTTGCCTGGGGGTGCGGGGGTGCTGTTCCTCTGGGAGCCCTTTGAACAATCTGTCAGATCCACCTTCCACTCCAGTCTTCAGCCTTTCCTGAGTGACTCCTCTGCACATTCTCCCAGGTGCACGCCCTGGGGAAAGTTGGAGGAAGACTCAAAGGTACTGCAGTGTCAGGTAGAGAAGTACAGGAAGAGGGATTCAAAGAAGCACCAGGGCCTCCCTGGTGGCCCAAGGGGTTATGAAGCTCACCAGCCACTGCAGCACAAGTTTGATCCCTGGCCAGGGCGCTGACCCACAGGGCACAGCAGACCTCTCCTGCCCAGCCCGCTGCGCCCCTCAGCAGTGTGTTTTAGGACATCTGCCTGTTCTGCTCCCTACTGTCTCTGGTGAATCCTCTCACCCACCTCATCTCTAGCCTGCACTCCAGCTCTTGTATGCATATATAAATAAATCTTTGAAAAAAAAAAAACAAACAAAAGAAGCTCCAAAGCTTCCTAGGCCTGTCTTTTATGAAAATAGGCATCCTCTGTGAAGCAAAGCCTTCCAGGGAGAGAGGGTGGTGGAACCTGGCTTCCTAGGAGGGAGGTGCTGGAGCTGCAGTGATGTGGGAAGACATCCCAGGAGGAGGAAGCCAGGCAAGGAAGCCAGGGAGCAAGAGTTTACAGGTGAACTTGGGCAATGAATGGTCCCTCCTCCGTGTCCCCCAGGGACACTGGACACACACTCCAGGTGTGCCGAGGGCAGTTTCTGAGGGCTCCCTTTCTGGGAGAGAAAGGATAATAGTGTCCCTAAGAATTCATACAATTACTGTGAACATCAGTTGAAACAAATACTGAGCATCAGCTCTGTGGGCTGCACTGTATATGGCCTGAGCACACAGCAGGGGACAACACTCCGTGCTCAGGGCCTGGGGCAGTGGGAGACAGTGAAAAAGAGCAAATAGAGAAATGTGGGGTGATGGCACAGCACACAGTTACTAATACAGAGATTAGGAAAGCAGAGAGGAGGGGGAGCCCTTAATATTTCTTTTTAAATTTTCACAACTTTGGAACACACAAAAGCTTTAGAACAGTAAAAATAGTACAATGGACACTACACACCTTTCTCGTCAATTTCACCACATTGGTTGACTGCTCCTTTATAGATACAAGCCCATGCACACACACCCATGCACTTAAATATTTCTTGCAAAACCTTTTGAGAGATGCAAACCTCAGGACGACCTGCCCCTGAATGATCCGGCTTGTCTTCTAAGACACTGCATCTCAGTGAGCCCCAGAGCCTGCTCAGCAAACACAGCCTTGTCCTGGGCTGCTTTCTGACAGAGTCAGATCTGGGTCAGCACTTCATCTGGTGGTGGAACCTCTTTCGGCCCCTTGTATCTACGAGTTTGCTTTTTACTTTATGGCTGCTGTTCTCGAGGGTTCCGACCAGTTATTTTATAGAATGTGCCTTGATTTGGACTGTCTACCTTTTGGTGGTGATTGGGTTCTGGTGAAAACGTCAGGCAGGATTCTCCTTGTAGGTGTGTCCTGGTCAGCTCCACTTATCTCATGAGGAAGCAAACTCGCTCCATTGGTCCCACTGTGGAGGTGTGAATTTCTATGACTTGGTCAACCTGAGGGCCGACAGTTTCTCACATTAGAGGCACCTTTTCCACTTTGCAAATAAGTAATTGCCTAAGATTGTGGGGATCTCTTGTTCCCCGACTATCTTTCCTCTAATCTTTTAGCATCCAGTGATGATTTCAGCCCTAAGTCCATTATCACTAAAACATTTGTAGATGGCAACAATTTTCTAGCTCTGTTTTTAAATATATTGATATTCCTTAGCAATGAAAACCTTTTTGCAATTTTTTCTTTTTTTTTTTTTAAGATTTATTTATTTATTTATACAAGCACTGGGTACAGTCAGAAGCGCAGGAGGGTGAGAGGATTCACCAGAGACAGAGCGGAGAGCAGAACAGGCAGACTGATGAGGTACACTCCTGAGGGGATCAACGGGTGGAAGGAGAGGTCTACGCATCCTGTGGGACCCTCACCCAGTGACCGGGGATCGAACCGGCGCTGCGGAGGCTCGGGCAGCTTCACAGCCCAGCGCTCAACTGCTGTGCTACCGGGGAGGCTGTTTTTGCAATTTTTTCTAAAGATTTATTTATTTATGTCTGCAAGAGCTGGGTTGTAGGCCAGAGGTGGGGGCGGGGATGAGAGGATTCACCAGAGACAGAGCAGGGAGCAGAACAGGCAGATCTACTGAAATGCTCTGCTGAGGGGAGCAGCGGGGAGACAGGGAGGTCTGCTAGGCCATGTGGGTAGCTCCCTGGCTGGGATAGAACTCATGCCACAGTGGCTGCCAATAGCTTCATGGTGTTGAGGCGCTTCCCCTTGAGCCACCAGGGAGACCCCCATTCTAGCCATTTGGATAGACTTTTGTTTCCTCAGTCCCAGGCTGTTTATTTTTTCAGGGGCTGCCTTGGGAGGTGCTTCCTCCCTCTGTGTGACTGTCTCTTCTTCCCCTACCACTGCTGGCCAGGCTAACTCCTCTCTCCCTCAGTGATTTGTCGTCCTGGATCAGTTTCAGCCTGACTCTCCCGAAAGGCTCTTGGGTTGGAGGCTCCCGCCCTTGCTCCAACACTTGGGGTACCTTACTGGGACAGTGCCTGGCTTTTTGCTGCCTCATTCCCAGTGTCGTCCCCAGAACCTGACGTATCCAGGGCTCCATAAGCTGGATCATTCCTTAGATTTCCGAGCCGGACTTCCCTAGCAAAGAGTCAACTACATGGTCACGGGTGTCCTGCTTGCTTCCGGCCATTTATCATGTTAGCACAGCACAAAATAACTGATGTGTATTTTAACTTGTTTCTCTCTGAAAGGGCATCTTGGAAGATGCTTTTCTGTTTTCACTAAAGTCATGTGCTGCTTCCCAACCAATTTTTCCCCCTCCTCAATCTCATCGTCTGTGATGCCCAGCCCCAAAATGTGGTTATATCTGGAGGCATGAATCAGAATGTGACTTTCAAAATAGTAAGACCTGTAGCCTTTAAAGATATCCTGTGGAAAAAAGGCAAGAATAGAGTCATCGAATGGGAGGAGAACCTTTACCCAGAGCCCAGATCTTTCCCGCCATTTATAAACAGGGCTCATTTGAACACCCAGACCGGGGACCTCACCATCTTCAGTGTAATGTCGTCAGACGAGGATGAGTATGAAGTGGAATACGGCAGTACTAAGGGTAACACCAAGTTTACTCTTAAAGTAATTGGAATAATGTGATTTGCTTAAAATGATGAATTCCCAGCTGCTTGAAGAGACTGTTACAAATGAATGGCCACGAGGCGAGAACCGGCCGTCCTATGGGTCAGGCGTGTGTCCTCTTTCTGGCCTGCGGGAGCCACTCCAGTCCCTTGTCACCTCTGGGTGAGCAAAGGAAGTGACCAAGGGGGGAGGAACTGCCCCGGGGCAGAGCGACTGCAGCAGTGTCACTTGTCTTGCTCTGAATGTTCTGGAAAGAGCAGGAGTAGCAGCAGGGAACTCAGAGCTGAGCTCCCTGGACAGGAGGGGCTGTGGAGTCCCTGCTGGCCCCTGCTCCGCCGTCAGGCTGCACTGCCGCTAGATCGCCTGGCGCTGGGCTTCACCCTTCCCGTCAGGCACGCGGCATCATTTAATAGTACTGAGACAAAAGTCCTTTCTAGTTTCCTGGTTCCTCAGTCCTTGCTCCCCCATCCCGCAGTGGTCTTGTCCCCCAATCTACCTGGCCTCTCCCCGCGGACATAACCTAGAACTCCATCTCCAGTAATTCTGTTTCCCCATTGTCTGAGGGTCAGGGGGCCCACTCCTCTGTGAGATGCCCCCCTCTTCCCCTGGGCCAACTGTGAAGTTCTTGCCTCACCCAGAGTCCTCCCACTCCCTCCTGCCCCGCAGCGGGGTGCTCCCTCCTGGGCTCAGGCTGGTGCACAGGCACAGCTTACCTGCCCAGTTCTCAATTGCTTAGACGCACCTGACTCCATCTCCACCTGGCTGAGTCCTGCGCTCACCTGTTCTGTGCTCACCACCCGTGGCCTCTGCAAAACACGTCACCCCCTGGGGTCCCCACACTTTAAATTCCGGGTCACCCACTTAATCTAATCAAGCCTAGCGTCCTCGCTCTCTTAGAGTCTTTATCTCCTCAGACCCTGAGCCCCTGGTCTCCACCTCCTTGGGCAGCTGCAGCTTTGCTGCCCATGTGGGGCTAAAGATGGCCCAGAGGGGAGCTCCGGACATGCCTCCCTGTGTTGTGGCAAGCCTGGGGCACTGTTTTCGCCCCTTTCCCTCTGGCGCCCCCCTTCTGACCTGCTCACTCCTCCCCTGGGCCCGACCCTCCCCGCCCCTGTCCTCGCCTCTGCTGTGCCAGGGTCAGTCTGTCCAGCTCTGCTTGTGATTCCCCGTGAGCGGAGCTCGTCCCCCAGAACACAAGCAGGGGGGACTGGGGATCTCTCATGGCCCCCCTTCCTCAGCTACCCCCCACTTTCAGTCTTCATGCACAGAGCATCCTCGTGGCGCCTCTGCTCTGCTCCTTGAGCTCCTGCTCTCCTGTGGGCTGTGACCCCTCCACATGGGCACCCCCCGCTGCGGTGCAGTTCCCTGGTGCTCCTGTCAGGTCTTCAGTGATGGACACACCTCCTGTCTCTGTCCCTAGTCCCAGGTGTGGCCCTGCAAGTGATCTTGGTGGTGCCCAACGCCACGGTGCCCGAGAAGGCCGCCTTCCAGCTGGACTGCAGCATCGCATCTCGCCTGAGCCAGGACTCCCGCTTTGCTGTGGCCTGGTTTTCCCTGAGGAGGAAAGTCGGCGGAGAAAAGGGCAGCCCTGGCCTGGCAGGACAGGAGCAGCAGGAGGAGGAGCAGGGGGAGGACCCCACCGAGCGGACGGCGCTGCTGCGCATGGGCTCTGAAGGGGTCTTCAGCCCAGAGGGAGGCCCCTGGGAGGGCAGACTCTGCTTCCAGAGGCCCTCGCTGCTGCTCTTCCGGCTCACGGTGCTGCAGGCCAGCCCGCAGGACACGGGCCACTACTCCTGCCGCGTGGAGGAGCGGCTGCCCAGCCCTCAGGGAGGTTGGTACCCGCTAACGGAGGAGGAGTCGGCCCCCATCAGCATCCATGTCCTGGAAACCGGTGAGTTTCCCCAGTTGGCAGGGGAGGGTCACGCCTGGTGACAGCTGTGTCTCAGGACAGGTCAGGGCGCGTTTGCAGGTTAATAAGCACTTTCCTCGCCTGTCCCGGGCACTGAGGACTTGACACACCGTTCATGTCACTGACCCTGATGGCCCAGGCCAACTCAGGAGTGTGAACGGCAGTGATAACACAGTCATCGTCAATCTGTGCAATAATCCTGATGCCACACCGAGTCTGTTGTAGTGTTTCCTCTGTTGTTCACCAGCCTGTGGTAGAGTTCATAGTACAAACACATGGTCAGGGGTTACTGTGTTACACTTCAGAATATTCACTCTGATCTCCTTTAGCCAATTAGCAAGTGCTTCAGACTCATAAGGAGAGAAAATGAAGCCCCACGCCTCACTGTCACTCTTTCTGTTTTCCTGGGTCATTTTTAATTTGGAGGGTTGCCGGAGTCCAGCTCTGACCCGGGCAGGGTCCCCGTAAGGATGAGACGGTGTCAGGGAAGTGGAGGGATGAGGGGAGGGGGAGATGAGGTAGATGAGGTCGTAAGGAGACACTGACACTTGATCAGGGTGCAGACATCTCCCACTGATGTTCTCAGCGGAGCTTTATTTATACATCGGATATTGTCATTTGATCATTACATCAAGCAATCATGATTGATTTTACTTTTACATTGTTTCAGAAATTATTAAGGATCATTAACAGTGCACAGTCTTTTTTTTTTTAATTTTCCTAGTCTATGATTAACTTGGTCACCTGGTTACATTTAACTTGGTTACATTATTTCCCTAGATGATGTATGTTATTCAGAAAATAGAAACAGGTGCTATACGCAAGGTGATTATACGTTCAACCTAGGTAACTAAAACAAGGCTAAGCAGGCATTGTAAAATCAAGGGCAGCTTCCTATTTTCCATATAGAACCAAGGGGTCCCGGCACCATGGGAACAGTATGTGGGGTGTTTTTCTTGGACCGTTTCGCCTCCCGGGGCGCCTCCGGGCCTTCTCTAGTGGGGACTTTTACTGGGCTCAGTTCCATCAGTTCTATCAAGTGTGGTTTGTTAGAAAATTCACTGTTACTCATGGTAACTGCATTACAATGTGAGGACATGGAGAATTATTGGAAACCGTTTCATTATCAATCATGTTGGAAGGTACATATTTTTCAAACTACTGAGGTGTGCATTACTTCTGAAACTGGCATTGATGCCAACACTCATTGTGTTATTCTAAAATTTATAGAAAATTCCCATGGTTCAATAACTGGCATAAACAAATGAAAGGAAGTAGCAGGAGCCAGCTATCGTGCTTTCTGACTTTTCAGAAATTTCCCCCATGCCCGGACCTTGTCAGACAGCATGGCCCACGCCAGAGGGTGACATGGATCTAGGTGGATTTACCTAGTCCCCTGGGAGGAGCAACCGTAGAAGGCAGACACGTTTCAGGGGTCAGAGAACAGTTGAGCTTGCCATCGGTGTTGCCACAGAATGTTCCAGAACTCTAAGTTTGGATTCTATAAACAACACGGAAGAAATTCTTGCTGACCTTGAATTATCTGTTCTAACCAGGCACTCTTGATTGGCTTCTCTCAAAATGTGGACTCTCTAAGTGTCAGTTATTAGCACAATTAGCCTATAACACAGAAGTGAAAATGTCACCAGAAATTTCTACTTGTTTTCAGTTAAAATATTTTACCAGATAAATTTGATTGAAAATTTGAGTTTCATTTGCTATTTCTTTTCTTTCATCACCTTGTTTATATTGCTTCAGATTGACTCCCATGATGTTGAGAGTTCACAGGTCGAAGTAGTTGACTGTCAACAATTTCACATGCTTTAGAGATCTAATAGGTGTAAGTGTATGTTGAATGTTCTTGAGCATACTGAGAAGCAGCAGCTGTGCTCTAGAAAGGAAGGCAGGAAAAGACCTGTATTGTGCTCAGACCCCCCAACATACTCCTGAAAAAGCTCCAGTCCAAAAGCCCAGGGAGCGTGTGGAGGCCACGTATTATTGCCCACGTGGTGACGCCTGTGTATTGGGTTTCAAGGAACAGAGACTATCCAGCAGCCTCCAGAGACCAGGCTCCTGCTGAGTTCTTCCAAGTCCAAGGTTGACCTGGACGAGGGTGGGGGGGCCTGGCTCCATTGCCCTCCATATCCAGGGCGAGCATGCTGTGTCCTCTGTAGCCACAGACACACGGTGGGCATCTGTGGGCCCACAGTGAGATTTTAGTTGATCGCGTTAATTAAAGAATCATTATTTCTGGGAAACTACTCTCAGGAGCTGTCAAGAAAAGAGCATTTATATTGCCAAATAAGGACTTCTGGAGCAGAACTGAGTGCAAAGGGAAAGTGTAAAATACAACCATGCGGGAGAATGAGAGCAAACTGGGGTCAGCTTCTTTCCATCCTCACAGAGTTGAGCTCATGAACTGCCTGGAGTCACGTGGCTTTCCAAGCAGGGACTCCGGTTCCCACAGGGGCTTGGGAGGGTTGCTTTATTTGCACTGAGCTGGAGGAGGTGCTGTTATGCAAAAAGGATGCCAAGAGTAGCAGGGGACAGAAAGGCAGGGTTGGGGGGGTCCACCATGTAGCTTCCTTGGGCTGGGCGAGGTCTTTGGGAACAGAAGTGCAGGTTCTCAGCCTCTTGTCTTGTCTCCCTCTGGCCCCTTCCAGGCTCCACCCTGCAGTCCAGCATCTGCACCAACGACACATTCTTCTACTTTGTCTTCTTCTACCCCTTCCCCATCTTAGGCATCCTCATCATCACCATCCTGCTGGTGCGCTTCAAGAGCTGAAACTTCAAGGCCTACAAGTGGCGGCGGGTTGAGCATAGCGCTGTCAAGGTGTCCACAGCCTCTGCAGTGGGGATGAATTCCCAGCCAGCCGGGGAGAAACCCACATGGCGCAGCAGACCTCTCCTGTCTCTCCCACTGCTCCCCTCAGCAGTGTTTTCAGTCAGTTCCTGTTCTGCACCCTGCTCTGTGTCTGGTGAATCCTCTCACCCTCCCGCACCTCTGGCCTGTGCCCCAGGTCTTGTATAAATAAAAATAAACCCTTTTTTTAAAAAGAAAAAGAGCCTGAACTCCAGAGGGAAGATGGGTCACCCCTGTTTTGGATCAAAGAGCCACACCTCACCTACTCCCTGACATGCCTGGAGCCAGCGTCACCCTCCATGGAGATGTTTATGCCCTGGAGTTGCCATGTTTTGTGGCGAAGAGTGTCATCTCCCTTCCTCTGTGAACCTGCATCTTGAATCCGGGGAGATGCCAATTTGCAATAAGCCACCAGGGATTCTGGGACTTAATGGATGGAGAGATGGCTGCAACTCCTTGTTCTGACACTGAACAGACTGGGAGAGGCTGTGCGATTCCAAGGCCAACTGGGAGCTGCTGGCCCTTATCCGGCTCTGCAGATAGCTGAGTACACAGCAGCTGCTCAGTCTGTTTCCAGCAGGTGGTATAAACCTGCTTTTTCTCCCAGGTCGCCCAGGGTGCTCTTTAGAGACACCATCGTCCCACCGCTGCCCCCATACTCATCCCTATTAATTATGCTGCGTCGACACATTTGAGGTGCAGAATCGACTCAGTGGCGAGGAAGGAAGGCATGCTTCACCCCATTTGGCGGTGGAAATTGCCTACCCCTAACTTAGAAACTGAGTCAGGGAGGGCCATGTCTGACTGTTTTCTGATTGGAAAGATGCAGAGGGCTGCCTGGGACGGGTGTGCAACTAAGGTTTGGGTTTGAATGGGTTCACAGCTGTAGAATAGCAGGTGCTGCAGGTAATTCAATATGTGAAGCAGTTGCAGGAAATTTGAAAGACAAGAAGAAACCGGAGCCAGTATTTTAATAATTGTTTTTTATTAATTGTCTTTTTTTCTTCTATTGACCTGGGGGAGACCTTCCAAAGGTGAGCCTCTCCAAGCTTTCTATGAAAATCCCCAGGACCTGCTTGCTGTGCCCATGTCTTGGGAACTGTGGTGTCCGAGGACAGGATATGGCGCCCTCCAGTGGCCGCGGGGCCTCATTGCACGTTGCCCGCCGGAGCTTCTGTGGTCTGGACCAAGAGGAAATCTGCAGCCACTAGCTTGACTTGCTGCACATCTAAGACGTTGCATCACTGTGCGAGGCCCGTTCCAGGACACGGAGATGACCGCACCCTCTCTCACCTGGGTGTTTCTGTAGCAGATTTTCCTATTCTTTTCAAACAATGGTTTCTCTGCGTTGATGGTTGAAGGAAAAAGAAGGTGGGGTCAGAAAGCTCCCCGTGCATGATGTAGAGAGCTGTTGGTTTGCTTTTGTTTGCTTTTTTTTTAAGGAACACTCTTTGTAAGATGTTGCACTAAAATGTTTTATATACATTTCAGACACCTGTAGTAAATTATGTTGAAAATATGGCTATTTGCATTACCTGGCGTCCGCTGTCCCTCCCCCAGCCTGAGTGGTGCCTTCGCACACATGACACAACACACTCCTTCCTCGACACCACAGCCAGCTGCTGAAGGGCGTCATAAAGAGTCAGGCATGCGCTGATGAGCGGGTTCAGAGTGAAGCGCTTACCAGCTCTAACTTCCTTTTTTTCTGGGGGGTGGGGTGTGGGCTAGGCAGGAAGGAGGGGGGAGAGAAGCTGGTGGAGAAGGGGCGCAGGATCATGTCAACAGCAACCCTCTTGGCCACCAAGGGCCTCTGCAGCAAGACCATAGCATGTTCTGCAAGGTGGGTGGCCTTGCCCTGGCCCTGAAGGCTCAGCAAGCACTTGCAGGATGGAGGAAAGAGGAAGGCCTGGCGCCTGTTCCGTGCACAGCAGCCCAGACCCTGGTCCCCGCACAGCTCAAATCTGGGGTGTTTTGGAGTTTGTCCCATCTGCAAGTTGAGAAGAATGACAGGATGGTTAAAGCACAGCAGTGATGCGTGATCGGTCAGGGCCCACCTGTAATTCTTTGAAATCCACAGGCCACTACACAAGAGGCACTAGATACAGAGTGAGAGGCTCAGGGAAGTGCTTCCTTTTTCTTCTCTTTAAAACCTCAGCCTCGGGCCTCCCCGGTGGCGCAGCGGTTGAGCGCTGGGTTGCGAAGCTGCCCGCAGCCTCTGCAGCGCCGGTTCGATCCCCGGCTGCTCCCCAGCCACTGGAGGAGGGTCCCACATGGTGCGCAGACCTCTCCTGCCGCCTGCTGCTCCCCTCAGCAGTGTACTTCATCAGTCTGCCTGTTCTGCTCCCCGCTCTGGCTCTGGTGGATTCTCTCACCCTCCCGCGCTTCTGACTGTGCCCAGTGCTTGTATAAATAAATGAAAATAAATCTTAAAAAAAAAAAAGAATTTTTTAAAAAATAAATAAATAAAACCTCAGCCTTGCCGGGACACAAGATGTGTGGCCTCTGTACCCCACCCCACTTGCCGCCTGCTTATCAACTTCCGGCAGCTGCTGGTTTGGCCAAGAGTTGAGGTGCACTGTCTCTCCCTTGGGTCCCCAGCATGGTTCGTGTCAGTTTTATGCATTATTTTTTTTAATTTTTTTTAAAGATTTATTTATTTATTTATACAAGCACTGGGTACAGTCAGAAGCGCGGGAGGGTGAGAGAATTCACCAGAGCCAGAGCGGGGAGCAGAGCAGGCAGAAGGACCGAAGTACACTGTTGAGGGGAGCAGCGGGCGGCAGGAGAGGTCTGCGCGCCATGTGGGACCCTCCTCCGGTGGCCGAGGGAACAGCCGGGGATCGAACCGGCGCCGCAGAGGCTGCGGGCAGCTTCGCAACCCAGCGCTCAACCACTGCGCCACCGGGGAGGCCCTTTATGCATTATTTTTGCCTGTTTTTCCTCAAACGCTCTCTGCCAGGAATCATTTTTAAAAGGGAACTAGGGAACTAGAGTTTGATGAAATAAGCTTGTGCCTCTACATCCCCAGGGCAGAGCTGCCCAGTGTTTACACAGACGCGTGAATGTCCCCTCCCACGCTGGGCAAGAGTTGAGGCAGTGCTTTGTCCACTACGTGCTGGGCCCTGAGTTTTCTGGGCTTTGGCAAGACCCAGAACCAGAAGTACGTGTAGGAAAATCAGCAGTCTTGCGCCAGGAGATCAGCTGAAAAAGCCGCCTCTCTACCTAGTCGTGAAATCTGCAAGGACAAGCAGATGAAACCTGGTCTTTGAACACCAGTGGCAGAATGACAAATACTGTGAGACCTTTAGGTGGCAAGTGCTCAGAGCATGAATAGCCCGGGCCCTGAGCCACTGTGATATCTGGAGTCAGTCAGGCCAGGCGCATCAGGGCTCTTATAAATGCATTTCTCTCGCTAAAGGAGCTGGCTCTGCTGCTTGGTCAGATGTGCGTCCACCAAGGAAGACTAATGAGTCTTTGCTCATCCCACATCTGGACACGATGACCTTGGGTGTACACCCGCCCCAGGAAAGTGGGCATTGCTCCCCTCAGCCCTGCTTTCAGGGGGTTGACCTTTGCTGCTAGTCCCAAAGGTGTATTCTCCCAGGTGAAAGGTAAGTGTGATGCCTTGAACTTGGCTTGAGTTGGCCTCTCAGCTCTGCCACTCCCTGTGCGTGTCCTCGGGCAGGCACGTGCCCTGAGCCTCAGTTTCCTCCTCTGTAGACACAGGACAGTGGTCACATCCGCTAGTCCAGGCCGCGCACTTAACGCAGGGCACGGAATGGGCTCCAGTTTGATGTTCCATCACTTGTCAGATGCCAGCCTCCCTTCTCAGGTTGCCCGAGGTCCTGCCAGCCCTGGGCAGCGGAGGACCCTGATTTCCTCACATGTTGGAGTAAACACTGCACTTGTCATGTGCCCCCAATATCTACAGATGGTAGGGGGTGTCTTCATGTCACCAGCTTCCTGATATAGAACTTTGGCTTCTGAAATTTCAGCTATGTGAGATGCCTTTTAAGATTTTAGGTTCATTGATGAAATAGTTCGTCATTTCTGAAAGTACAGGCCACGTGACTCGGATGCTGGGGCCCAGGTGGGGGTGCTGGGAGGAGACCCACAGGAAATGGATTTCCACCTGCTCCACACCTGCACCTGGTGGCATGTGGGGGGGCGGGGAGTCCTAGTCTGGGCAAGAGTCTCCCCCTGCCTCAGCTGGGCTGGGACAGCTCTGGGCTTCTCTGAAGGAAAAGGGCCCCTTCCTGGGGTGGAGTCCTTGGGTCTGGGCCCCCTGGGGCTACAGGAGTGGTCAACCCAGTGGGGAACACTGACCAATAAGATGGGGCATTCCAGAGGGCAGTGGCTGCTCTGCAGAGAGAAATTCGGGGAGTCCACTGAGGGGGTGAACTCCTCAGCCTGAGGGAAAAGCCACAGCTGAAACAGAAGAGGAGCCAGAGAGAGTGAGGAGGAGACACCGCGGCTGGGATCCAGTTCTGGGCGCAAGGGGAGGCTGAGGTTGAGATTAAGGAAAAGCGGGTGGGGTGCAACAGGCGCCCCCACACCCCAGCGGTGTCTGAACAGTCCGGGTTCCTCTTGTTCTGACAGGGGAGGAGAGAGCCTGGGCGGGTCTGGCTGCCACAAGGCCCAGGTGAAAGCGCGCGGCCTCAGGTCCAGGATCAGCCCTGGGCTCTGGGGGTTTTCAGTGACCGTGGACTCCAGGGGAGCGGGGCGCGGCTTTTGGGGACTGACAACCCCCCTCCCGCCGCCCCCGCTCCCGCCGCCGCAGCTCTGACCCCAGCATAATCCCATCACTAAGGAAACCTGCTAGGGGGCGGCGGAACAGCCCTGGGCGGGCGACCGGCGTGCGCACCCCCGAGCCGGTGGGGAGGGCCGCGGAGGGCGGAGTGCCCGAGGGAGGGAGGGACGAGCGCACGCGGGGAGTGGCCGGCGGGCGGGGGCGGGGGGAGCGGGTGGCGAATGGGGAAAGGAGTTACCCTTTGCGCGGCAGATCTGAAGAGCGAGCCGGTGGCTCACGAGGTTAAGGCACAGCACTGTGCAGCCAACCGCAGCCAGTGCAGGTCCAGTTCGATCCCCGGCCAGGGAGATGCCCGCATGGCGCGCAGACCTCTCCTGCCGCCTGGTGCTCCCCTCAGCGGTGTATTTCAGTCAGTCAATCTCCCTGTTTGCGCCCCTGCTCCCCTTCCTGTCTCTGATGAATCCTGTCATCCCCACCCCTACAAAAAAAAAAAAAAAAAAAGTCGCCCAGAACGCGCTGGGCAGCCGTGCGTGGAGGCAGCTAAAATTGGTCCACGTGATGACTCCCCTAAGCCCCGCGGGGGGCTTCTGTCTGTCGTTCTTGCTCGGCGAGTGGCGCCCCCCCTGCCGCCAGCCGCGGGTCTGGGGGGTGCCCGCCACCGTGGGTGCTGAGGAGGGGCGCGGGGTGGGGGAGGACTCGCGCGGGCCACTTGTCCCAGAGGAAGGTGTCACTGCACCCCTCCCAGGGGCGCGGGAGGAAACTTCGCCCGGGGGCGTCTGCATCTGGCTGGGGAGGAAGTGGGGGCTCCAGCGCTCTCCGCGGGGCTCATCTGTCTCTCGGGGCCTCGGAAGCCCCAGGGCGGAAGCCTGGATCCCGCCCCGCGCAGCGATCCCCGGAAAGTTGTGGCTTTTCTCTGAAATTCCATTACTTCTTGGCATTCCGAGCTGCCCTGGCCTTAGACTTGGGCGCGCAGAACCGCGCTTGGCCGCCACCGGGCTCCCCCACCAGGGCCTTGGGGGTGGATCCCTGCTGGGGAGCCGCGCTGACCCCCGTCCCCCCAACTACCCCCTCTGCGAATGATGGGCTTGATTGCAAGTGGGGGTGGCAGGCCAGCTTGGGGTGGGAAGCCAACCCTGGCAGTGGGGAGGGCAGAGAGAAGGGTTTGAGCAGGGGACCTAGTCTGCACTTCAGGGTTCCTAAGTAGGGAGTGATGATGCCTTCCCCTCCCTTTGGTCTTAAAGGAAGGAACCAGTGAGTGTCTAGAACCTCCTGGTTCCCTTTCTAGCTTAGGAAATCAGCAGGACAGCCCCAGGACATGGGTATCTTTGCCTTGGTTCTGACCTCCTCACCCTCCCCAACACCTCCAGTCTGGGGGCAAGTCACTGTCAACCCCTGGGGGGTAGTGCTGGCCCCCTAACTCATTCTTCCTTGCCTGGGGTGGGGGAGGCTGTTCCTCTGGGAGCCCTTTGCATAATCTGTCAGATCCACCTTCCACTCCAGTCTTCAGCTTTTCCTGAGTGACTCCTCTGCACATTCTCCCAGGTGCACGCCCTGGGGGAGAGTTGGAGGAAGACTCAAAGGTACTGCAGTGTCAGGTAGAGAAGTACAGGAAGAGGGATTAAAAGAAGCACCAGGGCCTCCCTGGTGGCTCAAGGGGTTATGAAGCTCACCAGCCACTGCAGCACAAGTTTGGTCCCTGGCCAGGGCGCTGACCCACAGGGCACAGCAGACCTCTCCTGCCCAGCCCGCTGCTCCCCTCAGCAGTGTGTTTCAGGACATCTGCCTGTTCTGCTCCCCACTGTCTCTGGTGAATCCTCTCACCCACCTCATCTCTGGCCTGTACCACAGTTCTTGTATGCATAAATAAATAAATCTTTAAAAAAAAAAAAAAAAAGAAGAAGAAGACGAAGCACCAAAGCTCCATGGCCCTAATGAGGAGGAAAGTCTTGTCTTTTGTGAAGTCAGGCGTCCTCCGTGAAGCAAAGCCTTCCAGGGAGGGAGGGTGGTGGAACCTGGCTTCCTAGGAGGGAGGTGCTGGAGCTGCAGTGATGTGGAAAGAGATCCCAGGAGGAGGAAGCCAGGCAAGGAAGCCAGGGAGCAAGAGTTTACAGGTGAACTTGGGCAATGAATGGTCCCTCCTTCATGTCCCCCAGGGACACTGGACACACACTCCAGGTGTGCCGAGGGCCGTTTCTGAGGGCTCCCTTTTTGGCAGAGAAAGGATAATAGTGTCTAAGAATTCAAAAAATTATTGTGAACATCGGTTGCTCAACAAATACTGAGCATCAGCTGTGTGTCCAGCCTGTACAAGGCCTGAGCACACAGCAGGGGACAACTACTCCCGTTCAGGTGCTGGGGGAGGGGGAGACAGTGATTGTTGAAGGGAAAAAAGGTGGGGTAAGAAAGCTATCCATACAGGATGTGGAGAGACCTTGATTTGTTTTTGTTTCCTTTTTTTAAGGAACACTCTTTTGTAAATGTTGCAGTAAAATGTTTTTTGAGACCCGTAGTACTTTATGTTGGAAATATGGCTGTTTGGCAAGAGACAATAACCAAAACAAAGAGACACCCCACTGATTGGGAAACAATTTTTGCACTCCAGTCAACTGTGCCATTTTAATACTCTTAAGAGAGAGAAAGAAAGAAGTATTGCTGGAGACCTGCTCCAGCAGAATGTCGTGTCAGGAGTCCCCGAAAGGAGAGGATGGCGTCAGCGAAAACTTGGGAGGCTGAGGGGAAGTGGGGTGAGGCAGACACTCTGGTGCAAGTATCTCCTACTGAGGGTCTCAGCGGGTCTTTATACCTTAAGGCGAGCGGTGAGATGGCACCAGCATAAGCATCAAAGCAGAACAGAGACAATCATTACATATTTTCTCATGAACATGCAGAGACCCTCTTGATCTCACACTACAAATGGCACTTCTTTAATCTGATTAAGAAAAACAACAGGGGCAATTATTCTCCTTGGTACAACTCATTTTCTAGCATGATCAATTGTCTAAGACAGTACAATGTTCAGTAGGGGAAGCAGGGGCCATTGCAAAAGGCATGGGGGTCCTGGACGGCCAGCAGACCCTCCTCGGGGGCAGGCCGCAGTGGGTGGGGAGGGTAGGGCTGTGTTTTGACTTCATCTTAGGGGTTCCAGGCCGATGCACTCTGCTACAGCTGAACTCTGCCACCTTTCCTTGCTGAGTCAGGGGCTTTCCATCAGCTTCAAGAGCAGTTAGAGGTCTCGCAGGAGCAGCTAGCAAGGGTCAGGAAGCCCTGGCTTTTTTACACTGTCCTTAATTGTATGTAAATCCACTAAATTAATTCACTTCACAAATTGCTTGCTGAGTGGCCTTCATGTGCTGGAATGTGGGGTACAGTGCAGAACCAGAAGGGACTGGTGTTTGTTGGAGGGATAGCTGTGCCAGGGACGTGACAGGGGTCAGTCTGTCCAGTTCTCCTTCTGATTTCCCCGTGAGCAGGGCTCTGTCCCCCAGAATCCAAGCGGGGGTGGGGGGGTCGAGGGCCTCTCATGGCCCCCCTTCGTCAGCTACCCTCTGCTTTTAGTATTAGTGCCCAGAGCATCCTCCTGACGCGTCTGCTCTGGTCCTTGAGCTCCTTCTCTCCCCTGGACTATTACCCCCTCCACACGGGCATGCCCCAGCTGCGGTGCCAGTTCCCTGGGTGCTCCTGTCATGTCTTCAGTGATGGGCACTTGGGTTGCTCTGAGCACAGAAATGAAAACAGTGTCTCCTCCTGTCTCTGTCCTCTGTCCCAGGTGCGGCCCTGCAGGTGGACATGGTGGTCCCAAAGCCATGGTGTCCGAGAAGGCTGCCTTCCAGCTGGACTGCAGCATCGTGTCTCACTCGAGCCAGGACTCCTGCTTCGCTGTGGCCTGGTTTTGCCTGAGGATGAAAGTTGTTGGGGACAAGGGCAGCCCTGGCAGAACAGGAGGAGCAGGACTCCACCAAGTGGAGGGCATTGCTGAGCATGGGGCCTGACGGGGTCTTCGGCCCAGAGGGAGGCCCCTGGGAGGGCAGACTCCGCTTCCAGAGGCCCTCGCTGCTGCTCTTCCGGCTCACGGTGCTGCAGGCCAGCCCGCAGGACACGGGCCACTACGCCTGCCGCGTGGAGGAGTGGCTGCCCAGCCCTCAGGGAGATTGGTACCTGCTGGCAGAGGAGGAGTCGGCCCCCATGGGCATCCGCGTCCTGGACACTGGTGAGTTTCCCCAGTTGGCAGGGGAGGGTCGCGCCTGGTGACAGCTGTGTCTCAGGGACAGGTCAGGGCGCGTTTGCAGGTTAATAAGCACTTTCCTCGCCTGTCACGGGCACTGAGGACTTGACACAGGGTCAAGTGACATGAACTTTGACACTGAGTTTCATGTCACTGACCCTGATGGCCCAGGCCAACTCAGGAGTGTGAACGGCAGTGATAACACAGTCAATCTGTGCAATAATCCTGATGCCACACCGAGTCTGTTGTGGTGTTTCCTCTGTTGTTCACCAGCCTATGGTAGAGTTCATCACACAAATACCTGGGCAGGGGTTACTGTGTTACACTTTAGAATATTCACTCTGATCTCCTTTAGCCAATTAACAAGTGCTTCAGACTCGTAAGGAGAGATAATGAAGCCCGAAGTGTTCACTATCCCTCTCTCAGTTTTCCCTGGGTCATATTTATTTTGGGGGTGGCTTGGAGGTCTGGTGGATTTTCATGGTCACCTGGGAGGACCAACCTAGAAGGTCAGTAATGTCACAGGGTGTCTGGGAACAGGTGAACTTGCCATCAGTTTTGCTACAGAATATTCCAGAACTCTGATTTTTGAGAGCACTGAAGGACTCAATAAACAAAGCGGAGCAAAGACTGCTGACCCTGAATCATCTGTTCTAACGAGGCACTCTTATGGTTGTCCTCTCTCAATATGTGGACTCTCTGAGACTGAAAATGGTGTCAGTTACTAGCACAATTGGCCTATAATGCAGAAGTAAAATGTACTAGAAATTTCAACTTGTTTTCCGTCAAAATATTTGAAATTTTGAGTTCACTTGCTATTTCTTTTCTTTGATCACCTCGTTTACACGCTTCAGATTGACACCTATGACGCTGAGATTTTACAGGTCAAAGTAGTTGACTCTCAACAATTTCACATGCTTTAGAGATCTAATAGGTGTAAGTGTGTGTTGAATGTTCTTGATCACGCTGAGCCACAGCAAATGGATTTCCACCTGCTTCCCAGCTGCACCTGGTGGCACGTGGAGGGGCGGGGAGTCCTGGTCTGGGCAAGAGTCTCCACCTGCCTCACCTGGGCTGGGACAGCTCTGGGCTTCTCTGAAGGAAAAGGGCCCCTTCCTGGGGTGGAGTCCTTGGGTCTGGGCCCCCTGGGGCTGCGGGGGGGGGCAAGCCAGTGGGGAACACTGACCAATAAGATGTCTGTCCCCCCACTCCCGCAGCTCCAGACCCCCAGCGCATCCCAGGTAGTGAGGAAACATGCTGGGGCAGGAGCTGGACAGCCCTAGAGAGGGGCAGGAATCAGGAACGCTGACAGGGATGAGCCACGTGGGGGCGGGCTGAGCCCGCGGAGAGGACGTGCCAGGCAGTAAGAGGCTGTGCAGGCAGGTCCCCCCCAACCCCCCGCAGTGTGCATGGAGCTTTAATTATTTAAGATTTATTTATTTATTTATTTATTTATTTATTTATACAAGCACTGGGTACAGTCAGAAGCGCGGGAGGGTGAGAGAATTCACCAGCGCCAGAGCGGGGAGCAGAGCAGGCAGAAGGACCGAAGGACACTGCTGAGGGGAGCAGCGGGCGGCAGGAGAGGTCTGCGCGCCATGTGGGACCCTCACCCTGGGGCCGAAGATCCCACCAGACTTGCAGCTTCCAGCCCAGAGCTCCACCGCTGCGCCACTGGGGGCGCCTGTGCCCGCAGCTTTAAAGGACTGAGCCGGAAGCGCGGGCGGGCGGGCCACGTGGAGGGGGGGCGGGCCACGTGGAGGGGGGGCGGGCCACGTGGAGGGGGGGCGGGCCACGTGGAGGGGAGCGGGCGGGGCTTCTGTGCACGCTGCGGAGCTCCAGGGGGATCCTGGCCGGCCGCGTGATGACCCCCCTGAGCCCCGCGGGGGTCCTCTGCCTGCTGTCCCTGCTCGGTGAGTGCGCCCCCCCCCCCGCCGCCCGCCGCGGGTCTGGGGTGCCGCGCCCGGGGCGAAGGTCGGGTGGGCGGCGGGGCCCGAGGGGCGGCGGGGTCGGCGCTGAGGAGGGGCGCGGGGTGGGGGGACTCGCGCGGGCCAGCTGTCCCGAGAAAGGTGTCACCGCACCCCTCCCTTGGGGCGCGGGGGGCGGGGAATTTCGCCGCGGGGCGTCTCGATCTGGCTGGGAAGAAGTGGGGGGCTCAGCGCTCTCCTCCGCGGGGCTCATCTGTCTCTGGGAGTCTCCGAAGCCCCAGGGCGGGATCCAGGCCCCCGCCCCGCGCAGCGATCCCGGGAAGGTTGTGGCTTTTCTCTGAGATTCCCTTACTTCTCGGCCTTCCGAGCCGCCCTGGCCCTACACATGGGCGCACAGGACCGCGCTGGGCCTCCCTCGGGATCCCCCACCGGTGCCTTGGGTGTGGATCCCACCCTGGGCCAAGGCAGAGGCAGGTCTGGGCAGAGGGACTGAAGTGAGGCAGAGGCTGGGGTGTCTATACTCAGGTGAGGGGTGCAGGGTTTCACCAATGGGAGGGGGAGTGGTCCACAGGGAGACAAGTTGGCAGCAGCTCAGCGTGGAGTTGGATGGCACCAGCTGGTTTTATCAAGGGGAGGGGAAAGTGTCAGCACAGAGAAGGGGCAGGAGTCTTCAGATTCACTTAAATAGGTTATTTATTTTTTTAATTTTATTTTTATATTCCACATACAATTGCAACCCCCTTATATTGACCCCATCCCTCCTTTCCCCACCCCCCACCCCTCCATAGAGTCTCTGGTTCATAGTTATTTGTTGTTTGCTGCCTGGGTGGGGCTAAAGACTGCCCTGAGGGGAGCCCTGCACTGCCCTCCCTGCCTGCAGCAAGCCTGGGGAACAGTTTTTGCCCCTTCTTCTCTGGCGCCCCCCCTTCTGACCTGCTCACTCCTCCCCTGGGCCCAACCCTCCCCGCCCCTGTCCTCGCCTCTGCTGTGCCTGGGACATGACGCGGGTCAGTCTGTCCAGCTCTGCTTGTGATTCCCCAGGAGCAGGACTCCTCCCCCAGAACACAAGCAGGGGGGACTGAGGGCCTCTCACAGCCCCCCTTCCTCAGCTACCCCCCGCTTTCAGTCTTCATGCACAGAGCATCTTTGTGACGTGTCTGCTCTGCTCCTTGAGCTCCTGCTCTCCCGTGGGCTGTTACCCCTCCACACGGGCACCCCCCCCACCGCTACGGCGCCAGTTCCCTGGGTGCTCCTGTCATGTCTTCAGTGACGGACACTCCTCCTGTCTCTGTCCCTGGTCCAAGGTGTGGCCCTGCAAGTGATCCTGGTGGTCCCCAACGCCACGGTGTCCCAAAAGGCCGCCTTCCAGCTGGACTGCAGCATCGCGTCTCGCTCGAGCCAGGACTCCCTCTTCTCTGTTGCCTGGTATTCCCTGAAGAGGAAAGTCGGCGGAGAAAATGGCAGCCCTGGCCTGGCAGGACAGGAGGAACAGCAGGAGGAGCAGGAGGAGGAACAGGGGGAGGACCCCACGGAGCGGACTACTCTGCTGCGCGTGGGCCCTGACGGGGTCTTCAGCCCAGAGGGAGGCCCCTGGGAGGACAGACTCCGCTTCCAGAGGCCCTCGCTGCTGCTCTTCCAGCTCACGGTGCTGCAGGCCAGCCCGCAGGACACGGGCCACTACTCCTGCCGCGTGGAGGAGCGGCTGCCCAGCCCTCAGGGAGATTGGTACCTGCTGGCCAAGGAGGAGTCGGCCCCCATCAGCATCCGCGTCCTGGACACCAGTGAGTTTCCCCAGCTGGCAGGGGAGGGTCGCGCCTGGTGACAGCTGTGTCTCAGGGACAGGTCAGGGCGCATTTGCAGGTTAATAAGCACTTTCCTCGCCTGTCCCGGGCACTGAGGACTTGACACACCGTTCATGTCACTGACCCTGATGGCCCAGGCCAACTCAGGAGTGTGAATGGCAGTGATAACACAGTCATCGTCAATCTGTGCAATAATCCTGATGCCACACCGAGTCTGTTGTAGTGTTTCCTCTGTTGTTGACCAGCCTATGGTAGAGTTCATAGTACAAACACATGGTCAGGGGTTACTGTGTTACACTTCAGAATATTCAGTCTAATCTCTCTTTAGCCAATTAGCAAGTGCTTCAGACTCATAAGGAGAGAAAATGAAGCCCCACTGTCACTCATTCTGTTTTCCTGGGTCACTTGTATTTTGGAGGGTGACATGGATGTAGGTGGGTTTTCATGGTCACCTGGGAGGACCAGCCTAGTAGAGCAGTGATGTCATGGGTCTGGGAACAGTTGAGCTTGTCATCGGTGTTGCTACAGAATGTTCCAGAACTCTAAGTTTAGATTCTATAAACAACAAGGAGGAAATTCTTGCTAACCTTGAATTTTCTGTTCTAACAAGGCACTCTTGGTTGGCTTCTCTCAAAATGTGGACTCTCTCAGACTGAAAATGGTGTCAGTTATTAACACAATTAGCGTATAATGTAGAAGTAAAAATGTCACAGAAATTTCTACTTGTTTTCAGTCAAAATATTTTACCAGATAATTTTGATTTGAAAATTTGCGTTTCATTTGCTTTTTCTTTTCTTTGATCACCTCGTTTACATTGCTTCAGATTGACGCCTACGACACTGAGATTTTACAGGTCAAAGTAGTTGACTGTCAACAATTTCACATGCTTTCGAGATCTAATAGGTGTAAGTGTGTGTTGAATGTTCTTGAGCATACTGATAAGCAGCAGCTGTGCACTCGAAAGGAAGGCAGGAAAAGACCTGTATTGTGCTGAGTCCTCCCAACACACTCCCAAATAAGCTCCAGTCCAAAAGCACAGGGAGCGTGTGGAGGCCACCTATTATTTCTCACTGTGGCAACCCCTGTTATGGCGTTTCAAGGAACAGAGACTATCCAGCAGCCTCCAGAGACCAGGCTCCTGCTGAGTTCTTCCAAGTGCAAGGGTGGACCTGGATGAGGTGGGGGGGCCTGGCTTCATTGTCCTCCACATCCAGGGCGAACAGGCTGTGTCCTCTGCAGCCACAGGCACACCGTGGGCAATTGTGGGCCCACAGTGATATTTTAGTTGATCATGTTAATTAAAGAAACATTATTTCTGGGAAAACTACTCTCAGGAGCTGTCAGGGAGGGAACATTCATATTGCCAAAGAAGGACTCTGGAGCAGAACTGAGTGCAAAGGGAAAGTGTAAAATACAACCGTGGGTGAGAATGAGTGCAAACTGGGGTCATCTTCTTGCCTTCCTCATAGAGTTGAGCTCGTGAACCATCAGTGTCTCGTGGCTTTCCAAGCAGGGACTCCAGTTCGCACACAGGCTTGGGAGCATTGCTTTATTTGCCCTGAGCTGGAAGAGGTGCTGTTATGCAAAAAGGATGCCAAGGATAGCAGGGGACAGAAAGGCAGAGTTGAGGGGGGTCCACCATGTAGCTTCCCTTGGGCTGGGCGAGGTCCTTGGGAACAAAGTGCAGGTTCTCAGCCTCTTGTCTTGTCTCCCTCTGGCCCCTTCCAGGCTCCACCCTGCAGTCCAGCATCTGCTCCAACAAGGCGCTCTTCTACTTCGTCTTCTTCTACCCCTTCCCCATCTTCGGCATCCTCATCATCACCATCCTGCTGATGCGCTTCAAGAGCCGGAACTCCAAAGCCTACAGGTGGTGGCGGGTTGAGCAAAGTGCTGTGGAGCTGTGCGCAGCCTCTGCAAAGCCAGGTTGATTCCCAGCCGGCCTGGGAGATTCCTGCAGGGCGCAGCAGACCTCTCCTGTTTCACCTGCTGCTCCCCTCAGCAGTGTATTTCAGTCATTCTGCCTGTACTGCTCTGGCTCTGTCTCTGGTGAATCCTCTTACCCTCCCGTGCCTCTGGCCTGTACCCCAGTTCTTGTTTAAATGAAAATAAATATTTTTTTAAAAAAGAAAAAGAACCTGAACTCCAAAGGGAAGATGGGGCGCCCCTGTTTTGGATCAAAGAGCCACACCTCACCTACTCCCTGACGAGCCTGGAGCCAGTGTCACCCTCCATGGAGATATTTATGCCCTGGAGTTCCCATGTTTTGTGGCGAAGAGTGTTGTCTCCCTTCCTCTGTGAACTTGCATCTTGAATCCCAGGAGATGCCATCTGGTAATAAGCCACCAGGGATTCTGGAACTTAATGAATGGAGAGATGGCTGCAAAACCTTGTTCTGACCTGAACAGACTGGGAGAGGCTGTGGGATTCCCAAGGCCAAGTGGGAGCTGCTGGCCCTTATCCGGCTCTCCAGATAGCTGAGTACACAGCAGCTGCTCAGCCTGTTTCCAGCAGGTGGTGTAAACCTGCTTTTCCTCCCAGGTAGCCCAGGGTGCTCTTTAGAGACAACCTCATCCCACTGCTGCCCCCATGCTCATCCCTATTAATTATGCTGCTGCATGGACACTTTTGAGGTGCAGAATCGATTTAGTGGTGAGGAAGGAAAGCATGCTTCGCCCCATTTGGCGGTGGAAATTGCCTACCCCTACTTAGAAACTGAGTCAGTGAGGGACAGTGTCTGACTGTTTTCTTTTTTTTTTCCTAAGATTTTTTTCTTCGATTTATTTATGTATTTATACAAGCACTGGGTGCAGTCAGAAGCGCGGGAGGGTGAGAGAATTCACCAGAGCCAGAGCAGGGAGCAGAGCAGGCAGAAGGACCCAAGTACACTGCTGAGGGGAGCAACGGGTGGCAGGAGAGGTCTGCGCGCCATGTGGGGCCCTCCTCCAGTGGGGAACACTGACCAATAAGATGGGTCGTTCCAGTGGGCAGTGGCTGCTCTGCAGAGAGAAATTCGGGGAGCCACTGAGGGGGTGAACTTCTCAACCTGAGGGAAAAGCCATAGTTGAAACAGAAGAGGAGCCAGAGAAAGTGAGGAGGAGCCACTGCTGCTGAGGTTGAGTTTTAGGAAAAGCGGGTGGGGTGCAACAGGCACCCCCACACGCCAGCGGTTGTCTGAACAGTCCGGGCTCCTCTTGTTCTAACAGGGGAGGAGAGAGCCTGGGCGGGTCTGGCTGCCACAAGGCACAGATGGAAGCGCGGGGCCTCCTGTGCTCTGGGGGTTTGAAGTCTCCGCAGCCGCCTGGGGAGCGGGGCGCAGCTTTTGGGGACTGACACCCCCTCCTCCCACTGCCCCCCCACCCCCTCCCGCCGCCGCCTCAGCTCTGAACCCAGCATAATCCAATCACTATGGAAACCTGCTGGGGGGGGGCGGCGGAACAGCCCCATGCTGGCGAAGGGGTGCGCACCCCCAAGAGCAGGCCAGGAGCCTCCGGCGGGCAGGGTGCCATGGGAGGGTGTGAGCAGGCTAGAGTGGCCCTGTGCTGGGGCAAGGGCTGTTGAGAAATGGTGTCTGCTTTGCAAGGCAAATTTGAAGTCCACCCCATTGACTCAAGGGGTTGGGGCACAGCACTGTAAAGCTGTAGGCAGCCTGTCAGGTAGGTGAATTCTCTTCCCAGCCCCCTCACCTCTATCCAGTACTCCAGTTACTCTTTGCATCAGTTATTTTACATTTGAAAAACAAAACAAAACCAGCCAGTATCTGCCCAGGAGGGGCACCCACAGGTGCACCCCACCCCTGGACCACCTCATGGCCAGCCTCAGGCGCGCGGGGTGGGGGGTGTTGGTGGGGGCTGCTGCTTGTTCCTCTTGCTCGGTGAGTGACCCTTCGGGCCTGCCTGGGCCTGGCAGGGTGTCCAGAGGCTGCTGTGAGGTCAGTGCTGACCAGGGGGAGCAGGTGGGGTGAGGACTCACGCAAGCCAGCTGTCCCGGAGAAAGGTGTCACCTCCTCACCCCATCCTTGGGGCACGGGGGGGGGGGGGGGGGGGGGGGGACTTTGCCCTTGGGCATCTGAATCTGGCTGGGGAGGAAGTGGGGGGCTCCAGCGCCCTCCTTGGGGCTCATCTCTCTCTCCTGGCCTCTAAGCCCCACGGGCAGATCCAGGCTCCCTCCTGGCGCAGCCTGCCCTGGAAGGTTGTGGCTTTTCTCTGAAATTCAGTTACTTCGCGGCCTCCCGAGGTGCCCTGGCCTTAAACTTAAGGGGACAGAACCGTGCTGGGCCGCCCTCGGGCTCCCCCACCCGCGCCTTGGGTGTGGATCCCTGCTGGGGTGCCAATCAGCTTCCCCCCACTGCCAGTGCTGGTCTTGCTTGCAAGTGGGGGTGGCTTCTGCTCCCCAACTGGCCAGCTTGGGGTGGGAAGCTGACCCTGGCAGGGGGGAGTGTGGGAGAGAAAGGTTTGAGCAGGGGACCTAGTCAGGACTTCGGGGTTCCTAAGCAGGCAGTGAGGGCGCCTTCCCCCTCCCTTTGGACTTAAAGGAAGAAACCAGTGAGTGTCTTGAACCTCCTGGTTCCCTTTCTAGCTTCAGGAAATCCGCAGGACAGCCCCAGGACATGGGTATCTTTGCCTTGGTTTGGACCTCCTCACCCTCCCCAACACCTCCAGTCTGGGGGCAAGTCACAGTCACCCCCTGGGGGGTAGTGCTGGCCCCCAAAACTAATTCTTCCTTGCCTGGGGGTGGGGGGGGCTGTTCCTCAGGGAGCCCTTTGCACCACCTGTCAGATCCACCTTCCACTCCAGTCTTCAGCCTTTCCTGAGTGACTCCTCTGTACACTCTCCCAGGTGTAGGACCTGGGGAGAATTTGAGGAAGACTCAAAGGTACTGCAGTGTCACCCACCTCATCTCTGGCCTGCACTACAGCTCTTGTATATATAAATAAATAAATCTTTAAAAACAAAAGAAAAAAAAGAAGCTCCAAAGCTCCCAGGGCCAGTCTTTTTTTTTTTTTTTTTTGTAAAAAGTTTTATTAAAAAAAATCAAGTCCATTTAATCTTCTATCCCATAATCCCAGGGCCAGTCTTTTATGAAAATAGGCATCCTCTGTGAAGCAAAGCCTTCCAGGGAGGGAGGGTGGTGGAACCTGGCTTCCTAGGAGGGAGGTGCTGGAGCTGCAGTGATGTGGGAAGAGATCCCAGGAGGAGGAAGCCAGGCAAGGAAGCCAGGGAGCAAGAGTTTACAGGTGAACGTGGGCAATGAATGGTCCCTCCTCCGTGTCCCCCAGGGACATTGGACACACACTCCAGGTGTGCCGAGGGCAGTTTCTGAGGGCTCCCTTTCTGGGAGAGAAAGGATAATAGTGTGTAAGAATTCACAGAATTGGGCCTCCCCGGTGGCGGTGGCGCAGCAGTTGAGCGCTGGGTTGCGAAGCTGCCCGCAGCCTCTGTAGCGCCGGTTCGATCCCCGGCTGCTCCCCGGCCACTGGAGGAGGATCCTACATGGCGCGCAGACCTCTCCTGCCACCCGCTGCTCCCCTCAGCAGTGTTACGTCGGTCCTTCTACCTGTTCTGCTCCCCACTCTGGCTCTGGTGAATTCTCTCACCCTCTGGCGCTTCTGACTGTACCCAGTGCATGTATAAATAAATAAATAAATCTTTAAAAAAAAAAATTCACAGAATTATCGTGAACATCAGTTGCTCAACAAATACTGAGTCAGCTGTGTGGGGGGCACTGTACAAGGCCTGAGCACACAGCAGGGGACAACAATCCCTGCTCAGGTGCTGGGGGTGGGGGAGAGAGCAAAAAAGAGCAAATAGAGAAATGTGGGGTGATGGCACAGACACAGTTACTAATACAGAGATTAGGAAAGCAGAGAGGAGGGGGAGCCGTTAATATTTCTTTTTAAATTTTCAAAACTTTGGAACATTCAAAAGATTTAGAACAGTAAAAATAGTGCAGTGGCCACTACACAACTTATTCGTCAACATCACCACAATGGTTGACTGCTCCTTTATAGATACGAGCCCACACTGAGACGCATGCACTTAAATGGGTTATTTCTTGCAAAACCTTTTGAGAGATGCAAACCTCAGGACGACCTGCCCCTGAATGATCCGGCTTGTCTTCTAAGACACTGCATCTCAGTGAGCCCCAGAGCCTGGTCAGCAAACACAGCCTTGTCCTGGGCTGCTTTCTGGCAGAGTCAGATCTGGGTCAGCACTTCATCTGGTGGTGGAACCTCTTTCGGCCCCTTGCATCTACGAGTTTGCCCTTTACTTTATGGCTGCTGTTCTTGAGGGTTCCGACCAGTTAGTTTATAGAATATGCCTTGATTTGGACTGTCTACCTTTTGGTGGTGATTGGGTTCTGCTGAAAATGTGGTTGTCGGGCAGGATTCATTTTGTAGGTGTGTCCTGGTCAGCTCCACTTACCACACAGGAAGCAAACTCTGTCCATTGGTCCCACTGTGGAGGTGTGAATTTCTATGGCTTGGTCAACGTGAGGGCCAACAGATTTCTCCCTTTACAGGCACCTTTACCGCATTGCAAATAAGTAATTGACTAAGATTTTGGGGATCTCTTGTTCCCTGACAATCTTTCCTCTAATCTTTTAGCATCCAGTGATGACTTCAGCCCTAAGCCCATTATCACTAAAACATTATTAGATGGCAGCAATTTTCTAGCTGTTTTTAAATATATTGATATTCCTTAGCAATGAAAAGTTTTTGCAATTTTTTTCTAAAGATTTATTTATTTATGTCTGCAAGAGCTGGGTTGTAGGCCAGAGGTGGGGGCAGGGCTGAGAGGATTCAGCAAAGACAGAGCAGGGAACAGAACAAGTGGATCTACTGAAATGCTCTGCTGAGGGGAGCAGCGGGGCGACTGGAGAGGTCTGCTGGGCCATGTGGGTAGCTCCCTGGCCTGGGATAGAACTCATGCCACAGTGGCTGCCAATAGCTTCATGGTGTTGAGGCGCTTCCCCTTGAGCTACCAGGGAGACTCCCATTCTAGCCCTTTGGATAGACTTTTGTTTCCTCAGTCCCAGGCTGTTTATTTTATCAGGGGCTGCCTTGGAAGGTGCTTCCTCCCTCTGTGTGACTGTCTCTTCTTCCCCTACCATTGCTGGCCAGGCTAACTCCTCTCTCCTTCAGTGATTTGTCGCCCTGGATCAGTTTCAGCCTGACTTCCCTGAAAGCCCTTGGGTTGGAGGCTCCCAGGCCTGCTCTGAGTCCTCTCCCTCACCTGGGGTCCCCGGGGCTCAGGACGATGCCTGGCTTCATTCCCAGTGTCGTCCCCAGCCCCTGACATATCCAGGGCTCCATAAGCTGGATCATTCCTTAGATTTCCGGGCCTGAGTTCCCTAGTAAAGAGTCAACTACATGGTCACGGGTGTCCTGCTTGTGGCTGGCAGATTTCACTTTAGCACAGCACAAGATAACGGATGCGTAATGTAACTTGTTTCTCCCTGAAAGGGCATCTTGGAAGGTGCTTTTCTGTTTTCACTAAAATCATGTGCTGCTTCCCAACCAATTTTTACCCCTCCTAGATCTCATTATCTGTGATGCCCAGCCGAAAAATGTGGTTCTATCTGGAGGCATGAATCAGAATGTAACTTTCAAAATAGGGGAACCTGTAGCCTCTAAAGATATCCTGTGGAAAAAGGAAAGAATAAAGTCATTGAATGGGAGGAGAACCTTACCAGGAGCCCACATCTTTCCCGCCCTTTATAAACAGGGCTCATTTAGACACCAAGTCCGAGGGCCTCACCATCCTCAATGTAACATTGCAGACTAAGATGAGTACAAAGTGGAATACGGCAGTACTAAGGGCAGCACCAAGTTTACTCTTAAAGTGTTTTGAATAAAGTGATTTGCTTAAAATGACGCATTCCCAACTATTCGAAGAGACTGTTACAAAAAACAGGTCACGAGGCGAGAACTGGCTGTCACATGGGTCAGGCTTGTGTCTTCTTTCTGGCCTGCGAGAGCCACTCAAGCCTTTTGTCACTTTCTGGGTGAGAAAAGAAAGTGACCAAGGCGGGAGGAACTGCACCTGGGGCAGAACGACAGCAGCAGTGTCACTTGTCTTGCTGGGAATGTTCTGCAAAGAGCGGGAGTAGCAGCAGGGAACTCAGAGCTGAGCTCCCTGGACAGGAGGTGCTGTGGAGTCCCTGCTGGCCCCTACTCCGCCGTCAGGCTGCACTGCCGCTAGATCGCCTGGGCTGGGCTTCACCCTTCCCGTCAGGAACGCGGCATCATTTAATAGTATTGAGACAAAAGTCCTTTCTAGTTTCCTGGTTCCTCGGTCCTTGCTCCCCCATCCCGCAGTGGTCTTGTCCCCCAATCTACCTGGCCTCTCCCCACGGACAGAACCTCGAAATTCACCAGTAATTGTTTCCCCATTGTCTGAGGGTCAGGGGGCCCACTCCTCTGTGGGACACCAGCCTCTTCCACTGGGCCAACTCTGAAGTTCCTGCCTCCCCAGAGTCCTCCCACCCCCTTGTGCCCCCCAGTGGGGTGCTCCCTCCTGGGCTCAGGCTGGTGCACAGGCACAGCTTACCTGCCGGGTTCTCCATCTCTTAGACGCACCTGACTCCATCTCCACCTGGCTGAGTCCGGCGCTCCCCTGTTCTGTGCTCACCACCTGAGGTCTCCGCAAAGCACTTCACCCCCAGGATCCCCACACTTTAAATTCCAGGTCACCCACTTAATCTGTCAGGCCTAGTGTCCTCGCTCTCCCAGATCTTTATCTCCTCAGACCCTGAGCCCCTGGTCTCCACCTCCTAATGCAGCTGCAGCTTTGCTGCCCCTGCGGTGCTAAAGACAGTCCTGAGGACATCCCTGCACATGCCTCCCCGTGCAGGGAGCCTTGGGGACTGTTTTCCCCCCTTCCCCTCCGGCGCCCCCCTTCTGACCTGCTCACTCCTCCCCTGGGCCCGACCCTCCCCGCCCCTGTCCTTGCCTCTGCTGTGCTGGGGACGTGACGCGGGTCAGTCTGTCCAGCTCTGCTTGTGATTCCCAGGAGCGGGGCTCGTCCCCCAGAACACAAGCAGGGGGTACTGGGGGCCTCTCACGCCCCCCCTTCCTCAGCTACTCCTCACATTCCGTCTTCGTGCACTGAGCGACTTCGTGACGTGTCTGCTCTGCTCCTTGAGCTCCTGCTCTCCCGTGGGCTGTTACCCCTCCACACGGGCACCCCCCACTGCGGTGCCAGTTCCCTGGTGCCCCTGTCAGGTCTTCAGTGACGGACACTCCTCCCGTCTCTGTCCCTAGTCCCAGGTGTGGCCCTGCAAGTGATCCTGGTGGTCCCCAACGCCACGGTGCCCGAGAAGGCCGCCTTCCAGCTGGACTGCAGCATCATGTCTCGCTCGAGCCAGGACTCCCGCTTCGCTGTGGCCTGTTTTTCCTTGAGGACGAATGTCATTGGGAAAAAGGGCAGCCCTGGCCTGGCAGGACAGGAGGAGCAGGAGGAGGATCAGGAGGAAGAGCAGGGGGAGGACCCCACAGAGAGGACTGCACTGCTGAGCGTGGGCCCTGACAGGGTCTTCGGCCCAGAGGGAGGCCCCTGGGAGGGCAGACTCCGTTTCCAGAGGCCCTCGCTGCTGCTCTTCCGGCTCACGGTGCTGCAGGCCAGCCCGCAGGACACGGGCAACTACTCCTGCCGCGTGGAGGAGTGGCTGCCCAGCCCTCAGGGAGGTTGGTACCTGCTGGAGGAGGAGGAGTCTGCTCCCATCAGCATCCGCGTCCTGGACACTGGTGAGTTTCCCCAGTTGGCAGGGGAGGGTTGGGCCTGGTGACAGCTGTGTCTCAGGGACAGGTCAGGGCGCGTTTGCAGGTTAACAAGCACTTTCCTCGCCTGTCCCGGGCACTGAGGACTTGACACACTGTTCATGTCACTGACCCTGATGGCCGAGGCCAACTCGGGAGTGTGAACGGCAGTGATAACACAGTCATCGTCAATCTGTGCAATAATCCTGATGCCACAACAAGTCTGTTGTAGTGTTTCCTCTGTTGTTCCCCAGCCTGTGGTAAAGTTCATCACACAAATACACGGTCAGGGGTTACGGTGTTACACTTTGGAATATTCAGTCTAATCTCTCTTTAGCCAATTAACAAGTGCTTCAGACTCATAAGGAGAGAAAATGAAGCCCTAACGCCTCACTGTCTCTTTCTGTTTTCCTGGGTCATTTTTATTTTGGAGGGTGACATGGATGTAGGTGGATTTTCATGGTCACCTGGAAGGACCAACCTAGAAAGGGCAGACCCCTCACAGGCGTCAGAGAACAGTTGAGCTTGCCATCGATGTTGCCACAGAATGTTCCAGAACTCTAAGTTTAGATTCTATAAAAGACACGGAGGAAATTCTTGCTGATCTTGAATCATCTGTTCTAACGAGGCACTCTTGATTGGCTTCTCTCAAAATGTGGACTCTCTCAGACTGAAAATGGTGTCAGTTATTAGCACAATTAGCCTATAATGCAGAAGCAAAAATGTCACTAGGAATTTCTACTTGTTTTCACTCAAAATAATTTACCAGATAATTTTTTTTTGAGATTTTGTATTTCATATGCTTTTCTTTTCTTTCATCACCTCGTTTACATTGCTTCAGATTGACACCTATGACGCTGAGATTTTACAGGTCAAAGTAGTTGACTGTCAACAATTTCACATGCTTTAGAGATCTAATAGGTGTAAGTGTGTGTTGAATGTTCTTGAGCATACTGATAAGCAGCAGCTGTGCACTAGAAAGGAAGGCAGGAAAAGACCTGTATTGTGCTCAGACTCCCAACACACTCCTGAAAAAGCTCTAGTGCAAAAGCACAGGGAGCGTGTGGAGACCACGCTCTCTGCCCACTGTGGCGACCCCTGTGTATGGCGTTTCAAGGAACAGAGACTATCCAGCAGCCTCAGAGACCAGGCTCCTGCTGAGTTCTTCCAAGTGCAAGGGCCGACCTGGACGAGGGCGGGGGACCTGGCTCCATTGCCCTCCACCTCCAGGGCGAGGAGGCTGTGTCTTCTGCAGCCACAGACACCCCGTGGACATCTGGTGCCCCACAGTGATATTTTCGTTGATCATGTTAATTAAAGAAGCATTATTTCTGGGAAAACTACTCTCAGGAGCTGTCAGGGAGGGAACATTTATATTGCCAAAGAAGGACTCTGGAGCAGAACTGAGTGCAAAGGGAAAGTGTAAAATACAACTGTCAGGAGAATGAGAGAAACTGGGGTCAGCTTCTTGCCTTCCTCATAGTGTTGAGCTCATGAACCATCAGTGTCATGTGGCTTTCTAAGCAGGGACTCAGGTTCCCACCAGGGCTTGGGAGCATTGCTTTATTTGCACTGAACTGGAGGAGGTGCTGTTATGCAAAAAGGATGCCAATGGTTGCAGGGGACAGAAAGGCAGGGTTGGGGGCAGGGGGTCCACCAAGTAGTTTCCCTTGGGCTGGGCCAGGTCCTTGTGAACAAAGCACAGGTTCTCAGCCTCTTGACTTTTCTCCCTCTGGCCCCTTTCAGGCTCCACCCTGCCGTCCAGCATTCGCTCCAAAGATGAGTTCTTCTACTTCATCCTCTTCTACCCCTTCCCCATCTTCTGCATCCTCATCATAATGATCCTGCAGTTGCGCTTCAAGAGCCAGAGCTCCAAGGCCTACAGGTTGGAGCCGGTTGAGCACAGTGCTGTGGAGCTGTCTGCAGCCTCTGCAGCGCGGGTTCGATTCCCAGCCATCCAGGGAGATTCCTGCATGGCAGAGCAGACCTCCCCTCTCTCGCCCACTGCTCCCCTCACCAGTGTTTTCAGTCCGTCTCCCTGTTCTGCTCCCCACTAGTCTCTGGTGAATCCTCTCACGCTCCCGTGCCTCTGGCCTCTACCCCAGCTCTTGTATAAATAAAAATAAACCTTTTTTAAAAAATGAAAATGAGCCGGAACTCCAAAGAGAAGATGGGGTGCCCCTGTTTTGGCTCAAAGAGCCACACCTCACCTACTCCCTGATGTGTCTGGAGCCAGCCTCACCCTCCATGGAGATGTTTATGCCCTGGAGTTCCCATGTTTCGTGGCGAAGAGTGTCATCTCCCTTCCTCTGTGAACTTACATCTTGAATCCCGCAAGATGCCAATTTGCAATAAGCCACCAGGAATTCTGGAACTTAATGGATGGAGTGATCGTTGCAACATCTTGTTCTGATACTGAACGGACAGGGAGAGCAGTGGGATTCTGGAGGCCAAGTTGATGCTGCTGGTCCTTATCAGGCTCTGCAGGTGGCTGGGTGCACAGCAGCTGCTAAGCCCATTTCTGGCAGGTGGTGTAAACCTGCTTTTCCTCCCAGGTAGCCCAGGGTGCTCTTTGGAGACACCCTGGTCCCACCGCTCTCCCCATGCTCATCCCTATTTATTACGCTGCATCGACACTTCTGAGGTGCAGAATCGACTCAGTGGCGAGGAAGGAAGGCATGCTTCACCCCATTTGGTGGTGGAAATTGCCTACCCCTAACTTAGAAACTGAGTCAGGGAGGGCGATGTCTGACTGTTTTCTGATTGGAAAGATGCAGAGGGCTGCCTGGGACGGGTGTGCAACTAAGATTTGGGTCTGAATGGGTTCACAGCTGTAGAATAGCAGGTGCTGCAGGTCATTCAATATGTGAAGCAGTTGCAGGAAATGTGAAAGACAAGAAGAAACCGGAGCCAATATTTTAATAATTTTTTCCCTCTGTATTTTCTATTGACCTGGGGGAGACCTTCCAGAGGTGAGCCTCTCCAAGCTTTCCATGAAAATCCCCAGGACCTGCTTGCTCTCCCATGTCTTGGGAACTGGGGTGTCCGAGGACAGGATATGGCGCCCTCCAGTGGCCGTGGGTCCTCATTGCACGTTGCCCGTCAGAGCTTCCGTGGTCTGGACCGAGAGGAAATCTGCAGCCACTGGCTTGACTTGGGCACATCTCCGAGGCTGCATTGATGAAACACCACACTGTGCGAGGCCCGTTCCAGGACACGGAGAGGACCGCACCCTCTCTCACCTGGGGTTTCTGTAGCAAAATTTCCTATTCTTTTCAAGCAATGGTTTCTCTGCGTTGATGGTTGAAGGAAAAAGAAGGTGGGTCAGAAAGCTACCCCTGCATGATGTAGAGAGCTGTTGGTTTGCTTTTGTTTGCTTTTTTTTTTAAGGAAAACTCTTTGTAAGATGTTGCACTAAATGCTTTATGTACTTTTCAGAGACCTGTAGTAAATTATGTTGAAAATATGGCTGTTGGCATTACCTGGCGGCCGCTGTCCCTCCTCCCCCAGCCTGAGTGGTGCCTTCGTACACATGACACAACACACTCCTTCCTCGACACCACAGCCAGCTGCTGAAGGGCGTCATAAAGAGTCAGGCCTGCGCTGATGAGCAGGTGCAGAGGGAAGCACTTACCAACTCTAACTTCCTTTTTTCTGGGGTTTAGGGTGTGGGCTAGGCGGGAAGGAGGGGGGAGAGAAGGTGGTGGAGAATGGGAGCAGGATCATGTCAACAGCAACCTTCTTGGCCACCAACGGCCTCTGCAGCAAGACCACAGCATGATCTGCAAGGTGGGTGGCCTTGCCCTGGCCCTGAAGGCTCAGCAAGCACTTTCAGGATGGAGGAAAGAGCAAGGCCTGGCGCCTGTTCCGTGCACAGCAGCCCAGACCCTGGTCCCCGCACAGCTCAAATCTGGGGTGTTTGGGAGTTCATCCCATCTGCAAGATGAGAAGAATGACAGGATGATTAAAGCACAGCAGTGATGCGTGATCGGTGAGGGCCCATCTGTATTTCTTTGATCCACAGGCCACTACACAAGAGGCACTAGATACAGAGTGAGAGGCTCAGGGAAGTGTTTCCTTTTTCTTCTCTTTAAAACCTCAGCCTTCTCGGGACACAAGATGTGTGACCTCTGCACCCCACCCCACTTGGTGCCTGCTTATCAGCTTCTGGCAGCTGTTGGCTTGGCCAAGAGTTGAGGTGCACTGTCTCTCCCTTGGGTACCCAGCATGGTCCGTGTCAGTTTTATGTATTAATTTTGCCTGTTTTTCCTCAAACACGCTCTCTGCCAGGAATCATTTTTTTAAAGGGATCTAGGGAACCAGAGTATGATGAAATAAGCTTGTGCCTCTACCTCCCCAGTGCAGAGCTGCCCAGTGTTTACATAGACGCATGAAAGTCCCCTCCCACGCTGGGCAGGAGTAGAGGAAATACCGTGTCCACTACGTGCTGGGCCCTGAGTCTCCTGGGCTTTGGCAAGGACCAGAACCAGAGGGATGTGCTAGGAAGAGCAGCAGCCTCGCGCCAGGAGAGCAGCTGAAAAAGCCGCCTCTCTTACCTAGTGGTGACATCTGCAAGGACAAGCAGATGAAACCTGGTCGTTCAACACCAGTTGCAGAATGAAAAATACCGTGAGCCCTTTAGGTGGCAGGTGCTCAGAGCATGAACAGTCCAGGCCATGAGCCACTGTGATGCTTGGAGTCTGCCAGGCCAGGCACATTGGGGCTCTTATAAATGCATTTCTCATACTGAAGGAGCTGGCACTATTGCTTGGTCAGATGTGCGTCCACCAAGGAAGACGAATGAGTCTTTCCACATCCAATGTCCAGACACGATGACCTTGGGGGTACTTCCACCCCAGGAAAGTGGGCATTGCTCCCCTCAGCCCTGCTTTTAGGGGTTGACCCTTACTGCTAGTCCCAAAGTTGTGTCCTCCCAGGTGAAAGGTAAGTGTGATGCATTGAACTTGGCTTGAGTTGGCCTCTCAGCTCTGCCACTCCCTGTGCGTGTCCTCGGGCAGGCACGTGCCCTGAGCCTCAGTTTCCTCCTCTGTAGACACAGGACAGTGTTCACATCCCGCTAATCCAGGCCGCGCACTTAACGCAGGGCACGGAATGGGCTCCAGTTTGATGTCCCATCACTTGTCAGACCCCAGCCACCCTTCTCAGGTTCCCCGAGGTCCTGCCAGCCCCAGTGAGTGGAGGACCCCGATTTCCTCACATCTTGGGGTAAATAGTGCACTTGTCATGTGCCCCCAATATCTACAGATGGTAGGGGATGTCTTTAGGTCACCTGCTTCCAGGTACAGGACTTTGGCTTCAAAAGTTCACCCATGAGAGATGCCTTGTAAGATTTTAGATTCATTGAAGAAGTAGTTCGTGATTTCTGAAAGTACAGGCCACGTGACTGGGATGCTGGGGCCCAGGTGGGGATGCTGGGGAGGAGAGCCCCAGTCAATGGCATTTCCACCTGCTTCCCAGCTGCACCTGGTGGCATGTGGAGGGGCGGGGAGTCCTGGTCTGGGCAAGAGTCTCCACCTGCCTCAGCTGGGCTGGGACAGCTCTGGGCTTCTCTGAAGGAAAAGGGCCCCTTCCTGGGGTGGAGTCCTTGGGTCTGGGCCCCCTGGGGCTGCAGGGGGAGGTGTGGGGGGCAAGCCAGTGGGGAACACTGACCAATAAGAGGGGCGTTCCAGGGGGCATTTGCTGCTCTGCAGAGAGAAATTCGGGGGGGCCACTGAGGGGGTGAACTCCTCAGCCTGAGGGAAAAGCCACAGTTGAAACAGAAGAGGAGCCAGAGAGAGTGAGGAGGAGACACGGTGGCTGGAATCCAGTTCTGGGCACAAGGGCTGGCATGGAGATTAAGGAAAAGTGTGTGGGGTGCAACAGACACCCCCACACCCCAGCGGTGTCTGAACAGTCCGGGTTCCTCTTGTTCTGACAGGGGAGGAGAGAGCCTGGGCATGTCTGGCTGCCACAAGGCCCAGGTGAAAGCGCGGGGCCTCCTGCCTGGAGCTGCCCCCTGATCTGCGGGTTTTCAGTCTCAGCAGCCACCAGGGGAGCGGGGCGTGGCTTTTGGGGACTGACACCCCCACCACAGCTCTGACCCCAGCATAACCCAATCACTGAGGAAACCTGCTTGGGGGCGGCGGAACAACCCTGGGTGGGCGATGGGGTGCACACCCCCAGAGTGACTGGGAGCCTCGGGAGGGTGTGAGCAGGTGGAGAGTGGCCCTGGGCGGGGGCGGGGGGGGGGGCGTGAGAAAGGGTGTCTGCTTTGCAAGGCAAATTTAGTCCACCCAGGTGGCTCAAAGCATTGGGGCGCAGCACCATGAAGCTGTCTGTGGCCAGTCAGGTCTGTGAATTCTCTTCCCCGCCCCCTCACCTCCACCCCGTACCCCAGCTACTCTTTGCATCAGTTATTTCACATTTGAAAAACAAAACAAAACCACCGGGAGTCTGCCCAGGAGGGGTACCCACAGGTGCATCTGGGCCTGGGCCCATCATGGCTGGCCTCCGGCGCGCAGGGGGCAGCTTCTTGTTCCTCCTGCTCGGTGAGTGACCCCTCGGGCAGAAGCCGCTGTGAGGTCGGTGCTGAGAGGGTGGGGTGAGGACTCCCCGAACCCCCCCCCCCCTCTCTCTCTCTCTCTCTTGGCCTCTGAGCCCCACGGGCAGATCCAGGCTCCCGCCCCGCGCAGCCTGCCCGGGAAGGTTGTGGCTTTTCTCTGAAATTCACTTACTTCTGGGCATTCCGAGGTGCCCTGGCCTTAGAATTGATGGGAAAGAACCGCGCTGGGCCGCCCTCGGGCTCCCCCACCCGCGCCCTGGGTGTGGAACCCTGCTGGGGTGCCAATCTGCACCCCACTCTCGACAGCTTCCCCCCACTGCCAGTGCTGGTCTTGCTTGCAAGTGGTGGTGGCTTCTGCTCCCCAATGGGTCAGCTTGTGGTGGGAAGCCGACCCTGGCAGGGGGGGAGGGTGGCAGAGAAGGGTTTGAGCAGGGGACCTAGTCAGTGCTTCCGGGGTTCCTAAGCAGGCAGTGAGGGCGCCTTTCCCTCCCTTTGGTCTTAAAGGAAGGAAACAGTGAGTGTCTAGAGCCGCCTGGTTCCCTTTCTAGCTTCAGGAAATCAGCAGCACAGCCCCAGGACATGGGTATCTTTGCCTTGGTTCTGACCTCCTCACCCTCCCCAACACCTCCAGTCTGGGGGCAAGTCACTGTCAACCCCTGGGGGGTAGTGCTGGCCCCTAACTCATTCTTCCTTGCCTGGGGGTGAGGGGGTGGCTGTTCCTCTGGGAGCCCTTGGTACAATCTGCCAGATCCACCTTCCACTCCAGTCTTCAGCCTTTCCTGAGTGACTCCTCTGCACATTCTCCCAGGTGCACGCCCTGGGGAGAGTTGGAGGAAGACTCAAAGGTACTGCAGTGTCAGGTAGAGAAGTACAGGAGGAGGGATTCAAAGAAGCACCAGGGCCTCCCTGGTGGCTTAAGGGGTTATGAAGCTCACCAGCCACTGCAGCACGAGTTTGATCCCTGGCCAGGGCGCTGACCCACAGGGCACAGCAGACCTCTCCTGCCCAGCCTGCTGCCCCCCTCAGCAGTGTGTTTCAGGACATCTGCCTGTTCTGCTCCCCATTGTCTCTGGTGAATCCTCTCACCCACCTCATCTCTGGCCTGCACTCCAGCTCTTGTATGCATATATAAATAAATCTTTAAAAAAAAAAAAAGAAGAAGAAGAAGCTCCAAAGCTACCTGGGCTTGTCTTTTATGAAAATAGGCGTCCTCTGTGAGGCAAAGCCTTCCAGGGAGGGAGGGTGGTGGAACCTGGCTTCCTAGGAGGGAGGTGCTGGAGCTGCAGTGATGTGGGAAGAGATCCCAGGAGGAGGAAGCCAGGCAAGGAAGCCAGGGAGCAAGAGTTTACAGGTGAACTTGGGCAATAAATGGTCCCTCCTCCGTGTCCCCCAGGGACACTGGACACACACTCCAGGTGTGCCGAGGGCAGTTTCTGAGGGCTCCCTTTCTGGGAGAGAAAGGATAATAGTGTCCCTAAGAATTCATACAATTACTGTGAACATCAGTTGCTCAACAAACACTGAGCCTCAGCTGTGTGGGGGGCACTGTACAAGGCCTGAGCACACAGCAGGGGACAACACTCCCTGCTCAGGTGCAGGGGGAGGGGGAGACAGTGAAAAAGAGCAAATAGAGAAATGTGGGGTGATGGCACAGCGCACAGTTACTAATACAGAGATTAGGAAAGCAGAGAGGAGGGGGAGCCGTTAATATTTCTTTTTAACTTTTCAAAACTTGGGCCTCTCCGGTGGCGCAGCGGTTGAGCGCTGGGTTGCGAAGCTGCCCGCGGCCTCTGCGGCGCCGGTTCGATCCCCGGCTGCTCCCCGGCCACCGAGGAGGGTCCCACATGGCGCGCAGACCTCTCCTGCCGCCCGCTGCTCCCCTCAGCAGTGGACTTCGGTACTTCTGCCTGCTCTGCTCCCCGCTCTGGCTCTGGTGAATTCTCTCACCCTCCCGCGCTTCGGACTGTGCCCAGTGCTTGTATAAATAATAAATAAATCTTTAAAAAAAAAAATTCACAACTTTGGAACACTCAAAAGCTTTAGAATAGTAAAAATAGTACAATGGCCACTACACACCTTTCTTGTCAATTCTTGTCACCTTTCTTGTCAACACACCTTTCGCCACATTGGTTGACTTCTCTATAGATATGAGCCCACACACACCCACATGCACTTAAATAGGTTATTTATTTTTTTTAATTTTATTTTTATATTCCCCATACAATTGCAACCCCCTTATTTTGACCCCAATCCCTCCTTTCCCTGACCCGCACCCTCTATAGAGTGTCTCTGGTTCATAGTTATTTGTTGTTTGCTGCCTGGGCGGGGCTAAAGACGGCCCTGAGGGGAGCCCTGCACATCCCTCCCTGTGTGCAGCAAGACTGGGGGACTGTTTTTGCCCCTTCCCCTCTAGTGCCCCCCTTCAGAACTGCTCACTCCTCACCTGGGCCCGACCCTCCCTGCCCATTTCCTTGACTCTGCTGTGCCTGGAATGTGACCCGGTCAGTCTGTCCAGCTCTGCTTGTGATTCCCCAGGAGCAGGGCTCCATCCCCCCCAGAATACAAGCAGGGGAGTTGAAGGCCCTCTCACGGCCCCCCTTCTTCAGCAGCCCCCCACTTTCAGTCTTCGTGCACAGAGCATCCTCGTGATGTGTCTGCTCTGCTCTTTGAGCTCCTGCTCTCCCTTGGGCTGTTACCCCTCCTCACGGGCACCCCCTGCTGCGGTGCCAGTTCACGGGGTGCTCCTGTCATGTTTTCAGTGATGGACACTTCTCCCGTTTCTGTCCCTAGTCCCAGGTGCGGCCCTGCAAGTGATCCTGGAGGTTCCCAACGCCACGGTGCCCAAGAAGGCCGCCTTCCAGCTGGACTGCAGCATCACATCTTGCTGGAGCCAGGACTCCCGCTTCGCTGTGGCCTGGTTTTCCCTGAGGAGGAAAGTCAGCGGAGAAAAGGGCAGCCCTGGCCTGGCAGGACAGGAGGAGCAGGAGGAGGAGCAGGGGGAGGACCCCAAGGAGTGGACTGAGCTGCTGCGCGTGGGCCCTGATGGGGTCTTCGGCCCAGAGGGAGGCCCCTGGGAGGACAGACTCCGCTTCCAGAGGCCCTCGCCGCTGCTCTTCCGGCTCACGGTGCTGCAGGCCAGCCCGCAGGACACGGGCAACTACTCCTGCCGCATGGAGGAGCGGCTGCCCAGCCCTCAGGGAGGTTGGTACCAGATATCGGAGGAGGAGTCGGCCCCCATCAGCATCTGTGTCCTGGACACCGGTGAGTTTCCCCAGTTGGCAGGGGAGGGTCACGCCCGGTGACAGCTGTGTCTCAGGGACAGGTCAGGGCACGTTTGCAGGTTAATAAGCACTTTCCTCGCCTGTCCCGGGCACTTAGGACTTGACACACTGTTCATGTCACTGACACACTGTTCATGTCACTGATCCAGGCCAACTCAGGAGTGTGAACGGCAGTGATATCACAGTCATTTCAATCTTTACAATAATCCTGATGCCACAACAAGTCTGTTGTAGTGTTTCCTCTATTTTCCCCCAGCCTGTTGTAAAGTTCATCACACAAATACACGGTCAGGGTTTACTGTGTTACACTTTAGAATAATCAGTCTAATCTCTCTTTAGCCAAATAACCAGTGCTTCAGACTCATAAGGAGAGAAAATGAAGCCCAGCACCTCACTGTCACTCTTTCTGTTTTCCTGGGTCACTTGTATTTTGGAGGGTGACAAGGACCTAGTGCGTTTTCATGGTCACCTGGGAGGACCAGCCTAGTAGAGCAGTGATGTCACGGGTCTGGGAACAGTTGAGCTTGCCATCGGTGTTGCTACAGAATGTTCCAGAACTCTAAGTTTAGATTCTATAAACAACAAGGAGGAAATTCTTGCTAACCTTGAATTTTCTGTTCTAACAAGGCACTCTTGGTTGGCTTCTCTCAAGATGTGGACTCTCTCAGACTGAAAATGGTGTCAGTTATTAGCACAATTAGCCTATAATGCAGAAGTAAAAATGTCACAGAAATTTCTACTTGTTTTCAGTCAAAATATTTTACCAGATAATTTTGATTTGAAATTTTGAATTTCATTTGCTATTTCTTTTCTTTCATCACCTCGTTTACATTGCTTCAGATTGACTCCTATGACGCTGAGATTATTGGTCAAAGTAGTTGACTGTCAACAATTTCACATGCTTTCGAGATCTAATAGGTGTAAGTGTGTGTTGAATGTTCTTGAGCATACTGATAAGCAGCAGCTGTGCCCTAGAAAGGAAGGCAGGAAAAGACCTGTATTGTGCTGAGTCCTCCCAACACACTCCCAAATAAGCTCCAGTCCAAAAGCACAGGGAGCGTGTGGAGGCCATATATTATTTCTCACTGTGGCAACCCCTGTGTATGGCGTTTCAAGGAACAGAGACTATCCAGCAGCCTCCAGAGACCAGGCTCCAGCTGAGTTCTTCCAAGTGCAAGGGCCGACCTGGACGAGGTGGGGGGCCTGGCTTCATTGTCCTCCACATCCAGGACGAGCAGGCTGTGTCCTCTGCAGCCACAGACACCCTGCGGGCAATTGTGGGCCCACAGTGATATTTTAGTTGATCGTGTTAATTAAAGAAACATTATTTCTGGGAAAACTACCCTCAGGAGATGTCAGGGAGGGAACATTCGTATTGCCAAAGAAAATACAACTGTCGGGGAGAATGAGAGCAAACTAGGGTCAGCTTCTTGCCTTCCTCATGGAGTTGAGCTCATGAACCATCAGTGTCACGTGGCTTTCCAAGGAGGGACTCCAGTTCGCACACGGGCTTGGGAGCATTGCTTTATTTGCACTGAGCTGGAAGAGGTGCTGTTATGCAAAAAGGATGCCAAGGGTAGCAGGTAGCAGGGGACAGAAAGGCAGGGTTGAGGGGAGTCCACCATGTAGCTCCCCTTGGGCTGGGCGAGGTCCTTGGGAACAAAGTGCAGGTTCTCAACCTCTTTTCTTTTCTCCCTCTGGCCCCTTCCAGGCTCCACCCTGCAGTCCAGCATCTGCTCCAATGACACGTTCTTCTACTTCTTCTACCCCTTCCCCATCTTCGGCATCCTCATCATCACAATCCTGCTGATGCTCTTCAAGAGCTGGAACTCCAAAGCCTACAGGTGTTGGCTGGTTGAGCAAAGTGCTATGGAGCTGTCCGCAGCCTCTGCAAAGCCGGGTTGATTCCCAGCCGGCCAGGGAGATTCCTGCATGGTGCAGCAGACCTCTCCTGTTTCACCTGCTGCTCCCCTAGGCAGTGTATTTCAGTCAGTCTGCCTGTACTGTTCCTGGTTCTGTCTCTGGTGAATCCTCTTACCCTCCCGTGCCTCTGGCCTGTACCCCAGTTCTTGTTTAAATGAAAATAAATATTTTTTAAACAAGAAAAAGAACCTGAACTCCAAAGGGAAGATGGGGCGCCCTGTTTTGGATCAAAGAGCCACACCTCACCTACTCCCTGACGAGCCTGGAGCCAGTGTCACGCTCCATGGAGATGTTTATGCCCTGCAGTTCCCATGTTTTATGGCGAAGATTGCCGTCTCCCTTCCTCTGTGAACTTGCGTCTTGAATCCCCAGGGAGATGCCAACCTGGAAAGAGCCACCAGGGATGCTGAAACTTGATGGATGGAGAGATGGCTGCAAAACCTCGTTCTGAGACTGAACAGACTGGGGGAGGCTGTGAGATTGCCCAGGCCGAGTGGATGCTGCTGGCCCTTATCAGAGTCTGCAGGTGGAGGGTGCAGAGCAGCTACTAAGCCCGTTTCTGGCAGGTGGTGTAACCCTGCTGCTTTTCCTCCCAGGTAGCCCAGGGTGCTCTTTAGAGACACCCTTGTCCCACCGCTGCCCCCATGCTCATCCCTATTTATTACGCTGCATCGACACTTCTGAGGTGCAGAATTGACTCAGTGGCGAGGAAGGAAGGCATGCTCGCCCCATTTGGCGGTGGAAATTGCCTACCCCTAACTTAGAAACTGAGTCAGGGAGGGCGATGTCTGACTGTTTTCTGATTGGAAAGATGCAGAGGGCTGCCTGGGATGGGATGCAACTAAGATTTGGGTTTGAATGGGTTCACAGCTGTAGAATAGCAGGTGCTGCAGGTAATTCAATATGTGAAGAAGTTGCAGGAAATGTGGAAAAAAAAAAAGAAGAAACCGGAGCCAGTATTTTAATTTTTTTTTCCTCTGTATTTTCTGTTGACCTGGGGGAGACCTTCCAAAGGTGAGCCTCTCCAAGCTTTCCATGAAAATCCCCAGGACCTGCTTGCTTTGCCCAAGTCTTTGGAATGTGGTGTCTGAGGACAGGATATGGCGCCCTCCAGTGGCCGCGGGTCCTCATTGCATGTTGCCCGCCCAACCCGATAAAAACAGGTTATGTGACTGTGGGTCCTCACCCGCATGCTTAAAGGGACACTTCATGCTAAACTGCAGACACACGCAAAAGGTTAATCACAGGTTTATTTACCAGGGAAGGGGAAATGAATAACTCAGGGAGAAAAGGAGGGAGATAAGTTCGTAATTGCATCCTACCCATTCCGCTGACCTGAAATCCCAATGACCCACGGAGCTGGCGAAAAACCACGTGCCATCAGGCCAACAGAGTGACCCCCCAGCTCCCCAGCCCTCCGGCCAGATGGCTGGTTCAATACTCAGAGAACATCGCTGCTTAACTCCACCCTCAGGTCCACGCAGCCCTCCGTTTGGTGATCATGGGATTTGTAGTTCCCAGTGTCTTGATGGCGTGGGGGTGGAGTCCACTGCTGCGAGACCACAGCATGTTCTGCTAAGTGGGTGGCCTTGCCCTGGCCCCGAAGGCTCAGCAAGCACTTGCAGGATGGAGGAAAGAGCAAGGACTGGCACCTGTTCTGTGCCCAGCATCCCAGTCCCTGGTCCCCACACAGCTCACGTCTGGGGTGTTTTGGAGTTCATCCCATCTGCGAGTTGAGAAGATTGACAATGATTAAAGCACAGCAGTTTTGTGTGATCAGTCTGAGCCCATCTGTAATTCTTTGACATCCACAAGAGGCACTAGATACAGAGTGAGAGGCTCAGGGAAGTCATCCTTTTTCTTTTTTTTTTTCTTTTTTTAAGATTTATTTATTTATTTATATAAGCACTGGATACAGTCAAAAGCGCGGGAGGGTGAGAGAACTTACCAGAGCCAGAGCTGAGAGCAGAACAGGCAGAGTGACGAAGCACACTGCTGAGGGGAGCAGTGGATGGCAGGAGAGGTCTGCGCGCCATGTGCGAAACTCGCCCGAGGGCTGGGATCGAACAGGCGCTGCAGAGGCTGCGGGCAGCTTCCCAACCCAGCGCTCAACTGCTGTGCCACCGGGGAGGCCCCTTTTTTTTCTTTTTAAAACCTCAAACCTCCTGAGACTGCAAGATGTGCTGGCCTCTGCCGCCTGCTTATCAACTTCTGGCAGCTGCTGGCTTGGCCAAAGAGTTGAGGTGGCTCAGTCTCTCCCTTGGGTACCCAGCATGGTCTGTGTCAGTTTTATGTATTATTTTACCTGTTTTTCCTCAAACGCTCTCTGCCAGGAATCATTTTTAAAAGGGAACTAGGGAACTAGAGTTTGATGAAATAAGCTTGTGCCTCTACATCCCCAGGGCAGATCTGCCCGGTGTTTACACAGACGCGTGAGCGTCCCCTCCCACGCTGGGCAGGAGTCGAGGCAGTGCTTTGTCCACTGCGTCCTGGGCCCTGAGTCTTCTGGGCTTTGGCAAGACCCAGAACCAGAGGGATGTGCTAGGAAGAGCAGCAGCCTCGCGCCAGAGGAGCAGCTGAAAAAGCCGCCTCTCTTACCTAGCGGTGACATCTGCAAGGACAAGCAGATGACACCTGGTCTTTCCACACCAGTTGCAGAATGAAAAATACCGTGAGCCCTTTAGGTGGCAGGTGCTCAGAGCATGAACAGTCCGGGCCCTGCGCCACTGTGATGCGTGGAGTCTGCCAGGCCAGGCACATCGGGGCTCTTATAAATGTGTTTCTCTCGCTAAAGGAGCTGGCACTGCTGCTTGGTCAGAGGCGCGTCCACCAAGGAAGACTAATGAGTCTTTCCTCATCCAATGTCCAGACACGATGACCTTGGGGTACATCCACCCCAGGAAAGTGGGCATTGCTCCCCTCAGCCCTGCTTTTAGGGGGCTGACCCTTGCTGCTAGTCCCAAAGTTGTGTCCTCCCAGGTGAAAGATGAGTATGATGCCTTGAACTTGGCTTGGGTTGGACTCGGCCACTCCCTGTGTGCGTCCTCGGGCAGGCACATGCCCTGAGCCTCAGTTTCCTCCTCTGTAGACACAGGACAGTGGTCACATCCCGCTAGTCCAGGCCGCGCACTTAACGCAGGGCACGGAATGGGCTCCAGTTTGATGTCCCATCACTTGTCAGACCCCAGCCTCCCTTCTCAGGTTGCCCGAGGTCCTGCCAGCCCCGGGCAGTGGAGGACCCCGATTTCCTCACATCTTGGGGTCAACACTGCACTTGTCATGTGCCCCCAATATCTACAGATGATAGGGGGTGTCTTAAGGTCACCAGCTTCCAGGTACAGACTTTCACTTCAAAAGTTCACCCATGAGAGATGCCTTGTAAGATTTTAGGTTCATTGAAGAAATAGTTCGTGATTTCTGAAAGTACAGGCCACGTGACTGGGATGCTGGGGCCCAGGTGGGGGTGCTGGGAGGAGACCCACAGGAAATGGCATTTCCACCTGCTTCCCAGCTGCACCTGGTGGCATGTGGGAGGGGCGGGGAGTCCTGGTCTGGGCAAGAGTCTCCACCTGCCTCAGCTGGGCTGGGACAGCTCTGGGCTTCTCTGAAGGGAAAGGGCCCCTTCCTGGGGTGGAGTCCTTGGGTCTGGGCCCCCTGGTGCTGCAGGGGGGAGGTGTGGGGGGCAAGCCAGTGGGGAACACTGACCAATAAGATGGGGCGTTCCAGAGGGCAGTGGCTGCTCTGCAGAGAGAAATTCCGGGAGGCCACTGAGGGGGTGAATTCCTCAGCCTGAGGGAAAAGCCACAGCTGAAACCGAAGAGGAGCCAGAGAGAGTGAGGAGGAGACACCGAGGCTGGAATCCAGTTCTGGGCACAAGGGGCGGCTGGGATCGGGATTAAGGAAAAGCAGGTGGGGTGCAACAGGCACCCCCACACCCCAGCGGTGTCTGAACAGTCCGGGCTCCTCTTGTTCTGACAGGGGAGGAGAGAGCCTGGGCGGGTCTGGCGGCCACAAGGCACAGAGGAGAGCGCGGGGGGCTGCCCTTCCTGGAGCCGCCCAGTGCTTGGAGGTTTGAAGTCATGGCAGCTGCCAGGGGAGCAGGGAGAGGCTTTTGGGGACTGACACCCCCAATTCCCGCCGTCCCGTCTCACCCCCCCCGCCCCCCCCCCCCCCCCCCCCGCTCCCGCCGCCGCAGCTCTGACCCCAGCATAATCCAATCACTGAGGAAACCTGCTGCGGGGGCCGCAGAATAGCCCTCGGCGGGCGGTGGGCGTGGCACCCCCAGAGAGGCCGGGAGGGCGGCGGGCGGGCGTGGCGGCCGCGGGAGGGACGTGCCCACGCGGTGCGGGGGGCAGAGAATGGAGAAAGGGGTTCCGCTCTGCGCGGCAGGTTTAAAGCGCGCCCCGATAGCTCAGGGGCGCGGCTGGGTGGAGCTGGTAGCTCAGGGGCGCGGCTGGGTGGAGCTGGTAGCTCAGGGGCGCGGCTGGGTGGAGCTGGTAGCTCAGGGGCGCGGCTGGGTGGAGCTGGTAGCTCAGGGGCGCGGCTGGGTGGAGCTGGCCGCAGTCGCCGCAGTACCAGTAAGATCCCCGCCAGGGAGCGCCCCGCGTGGGGCAGAGACATCCCCTGACTCGCCCGCTGCTCCCCCAGTCTCTGATTTGACCGGTGCCCGTTTTCCTGTAGCTTAGTTAGTAAATCATAAATAAATAAATAAATAAATAAATAAATAAATAAATAAATAAATAAATAAATAAATAAATAAAACAGCCCAGAGCCGCGCCATGCGGCCATTAAGGCAGGAGGGGCTCCCGCCGGCGCATCCCAGCCTGGACCCGTCATGGCGGCCTCGGGCGCGCGGGGGGCTTGTTCCTCCTGCTCCTGCTGGGTGAGTGACCCCTCGGGCCTGCCCGGGCCTTGAGGCGCCCAGAGGCTGCTGTGACGTCGGTGCTGAGAGGGTGGGGTGAGGACTCCCCGAGCCAGCTGTCCAGGGGAAAGGTGTGACCTCGCCTCCTCCCTTGGGGCGCGGGAGGAAACTTCTCTGCCCAGGGGCGTCTGCATCTGGCTGGGGAGGAAGTGGGGGGCTCCAGGGCTCTCCGCGGGGCTCATCTGTCTCTCGGGGCCTCTGAGCCCCACGGGCAGATCCAGGCTCCCGCCCCGCGCAGCCTGCCCGGGAAGGTTGTGGCTTTTCTCTGAAATTCAGTTACTCCTCGGCCTTCCCAGCTGCCCTGGCTTTAAACTTGATGGACAGAACCCCGCTGAGCCGCCCTCGGGCTCCCCCACCCATACCTTGGGTGTAGATCCCTGCTGGGGTGCCGATCTGCACACACACACACACACACACACACACACACACACACACACCCCGCCAGCCCCACCTCTGCCAGTGCTGGTCTTGCTTGCAAGTGGGGGTGGCTTCTGCGCCCCAGCAGGCCAGCGTGGGGTGGGAAGCCAACCCTGGCAGGGGGAAGGCGGAAAGAAGGGTTTGAGCAGGGGACCTAGTCAGTGCTTTGGGGTTCCTAAGTAGTGATGGCGCCTTCCCCCTCCCTTTGTTCTAAAAGGAAGGAACTGTAACAGGGTCCAGGAAAGGTGGAGGTTCCCTGTTACAGAACCAGTGAGTGTCTAGAACTAACCTCTTCCCTTTCTAGCTTAGGAAATCAGCAGGACAGCCCCAGGACATGGGTATCTTTGCCTTGGTTCTGACCTCCTCACCCTCCCCAACACCTCCAGTCTGGGGGCAAGTCACTGTCAACCCCTGGGGGGTAGTGGTGGCCCCTAACTCATTCTTCCTTGCCTGGGGCTGGGAGACTGTTACAAAAAATGGGTCACGAGGCGAGAACTGGCCGTCCTATGGGTCAGGCGTGTGTCCTCTTTCTGGCCTGCGGGAGCCACTCCAGTCCCTTGTCACCTTCTGGGTGAGCAAAGGAAGTGACCGAGGGGGGAGGAACTGATCCAGGGTAGAGCGACTGCAGCAGTGTCACTTGTCTTGCTCAGAATGTTCTGGAAAGAGCGGGAGTAGCAGCAGGAAACTCAGAGCTGAGCTCCCTGGACAGGAGGTGCTGTGGAGTCCCTGCTGGCCCCTGTTCCGCCGTCAGGCTGCACTGCCGCTAGATCACCTGGCGCTGGGCTTCACCCTTCCCGTCAGGCACGCGGCATCATTTAACAGTATTGAGACAAAAGTCCTTTCTTGTTTCCTGGTGCCTCAGTCCTTGCTCCCCCATCCCGCAGTGGTCTTGTCCCCCAATCTACCTGGCCTCTCCCCGCAGACAGAACCTCGAACTTCACCAGTAATTCTGATTCCCCATTGTCTGAGGGTCAGGGGGCCCACTCCTCTGTGGGATACCAGTCTCTTCCACTGGGCCAACTCTGAAGTTCCTGCCTCACCCGGAGTCCTCACAACCACTTGCGCCCCCCCCCCCAGTGGGGTGCTCCCTCCTGGGCTCAGGCTGGGGCACAGGCACAGCTTACCTGCCGGGTTCTCCATCGCTTAGACGCACCTGACTCCATCTCCACCTGGCTGAGTCCGGCGCTCACCTGTTCTGTGCTCACCACCCGTGGCAGCCGCAAAACACGTCACCCCCGGGGTCCCCACACTTTAAATCCGGGTCACCCACTTAATCTAATCAGGCCTAGCGTCCTCACTCTCCCAGAGTCTTTATCTCCTCAGACCCTGAGCCCCTGGTCTCCACCTCCTTCTGCAGCTGCAGCTTTGCTGCCTGGGCGGGGCTAAAGACTTGCCCTGAGGACAGCCCAGCACATGCCTCCCCAGGTCTGGCAAGAGTGGGGGACTGTTTTCCCCCCTTCTCCTCCGGCGCCCCCATTCCGTACTGCTCACTCCTCCCCTGGGCCCGACCCTCCCCGCCCCTGTCCTCGCCTTCCGCTGTGCCGGGGACATGTAGCGGGTCAGTCTGTCCAGCTCTCCCTGTGATTCCCCAGGAGCGGGGCTCCTCCCCTAGAATACAGCAGGGGGGTTGAAGGCCTTCTCACCGCCCCCTTTCCTCAGCTACCCCCCACTTTCAGTCTCCCTGCACAGAGCATCTTCGTGATGCGTCTGCTCTGCTCCTTGAGCTCCTGCTCTCCCGTGGGCTGTTACCTCTCCACATGGGCACCCCCCCGCCTCCCCCGCTGCGGCGCCCATTCCCTGGGTGCTCCTGTGATGTCTTCAGTGATGGACACTCTTCCCGTCTCTGTCCCTAGTCCCAGGTGTGGCCCTGCAAGTGATCCTGGTGGTCCCCAGCACCACCATGTCCGAGAAGGCCGCCTTCCAGGTGGACTGCAGCATCGCGTCTCGCTCCAGCCAGGACTCCCGCTTCGCTATGGCCTGGTTTTCCCTGAGGACAAAAGTCGGTGGAGAAAAGGGCAGCCCTGGCCTGGCAGGACAGGAGGAGCAGGACCCCACCGAGTGGAGGACATTGCTGAGCCTGGGCCATGAGGGGGTCTTCGGCCCAGAGGGAGGCCCCTGGGAGGACAGACTCCGCTTCCAGAGGCCCTCGCTGCTGCTCTTCCAGCTCACGGTGCTGCAGGCCAGCCCGCAGGACACGGGCAACTACTCCTGCCGCGTGGAGGAGCGGCTGCCCGGCCCTCAGGGAGGTTGGTACCAGCTGGCGAAGGAAGAGTCGGCCCCTATGGGCATCCGTGTCCTGGACACCGGTGAGTTTCCCCAGTTGGCAGGGGAGGGTCGCACTGGTGACAGCTGTGTCTCAGGGACAGGGCAGGGCGCGTTTGCAGGTTAATAAGCACTTTCCTCGCCTGTCACAGGCACTTAGGACTTGACACACCGTTCATGTCACTGACCCTGATGGCCCAGGCCAACTCAGGAGTGTGAACGGCAGTGATAACACAGTCATCGTCAATCTGTGCAATAATCCTGATGCCACACCGAGTCTGTTGTAGTGTTTCCTCTGTTGTTCACCAGCCTGTGGTAGAGTTCATCACACAAATACCTGGTCAGGGGCTACTGTGTTACACTTTAGAGTATTCAGTCTAATCCTTTATTTAGCCAATGAGCAAGCTCTTCGGACTCATAAGAAGAAGAGAGAAAATGAAGCCCGAACGCTTCACTGTCACTCTTTCTGTTTTCTCTGGATCATTTTTATTTTGGGGGTTTTCTTGGAGGTTTAGGTGGATTCTCATGGTCACCTGGGAGCACCAGTCTAGAAGAGAGTGATGTCATGGGTCTGGGAACAGTTGAGCTTGCCATCGGTGTTACTACAGAATGTTCCAGAACTCTGAGTTTGGAGAGTAAAGAAGGATTCTATAAACAACACGGAGGAAATTCTTGCTAACCTTGAATTATCTGTTCTAATGAAGCACTCTTGGTTGGTTTCTCTCAAAATGTGGACACTCTCAGATTGAAAATGGTGTCAGTGATTAGCGCAATTAGCCTATAATGCAGAAGTAAAAATGTCACTAGAAATTTCTACTTGTTTTCAGTCAAAATATTTTTTACCAGACAATTTTGACTTGAGATTTTGAATTTCATTTGCATTTTCATTTCTTTGATCACCTTGTTTACATTACTTCAGATTGACGCCTATGACACTGAGATTTTACAGGTCAAAGTAGTTGACTGTCAACAATTTCACATGCTTTCGAGATCTAATAGGTATAAGTGTGTGTTGAATGTTCTTGAGCATACTGATAAGCAGCAGCTGTGCACTCGAAAGGAAGGCAAGAAAAGACCTGTATTGTGCTCAGACCCCCCAACACACTCCCGAAAAAGCTCCAGTCCAAAAGCACAGGGAGCATGTGGAGACCACACATTCTCTGCCTACTGTGCCGACCCCTGTGTATGGCGTTTCAAGGAACAGAGACTATCCAGCAGCCTCAGAGACCAGGCTCCTGCTGAGTTCTTCTAAGACCACGGGCCCACCTGGACGAGGGTGGGGGGACTGGCTTCATTGCCCTCCTCATCCAGGGCAAGCACGTCATGTTCTCTGCAGCCACAGACACCCCGTGGGCATCTGTGGGCCCACAGTGATATTTTAGTTAATTGTGTCAATTAAAGAAGCATTATTTCTGGGAAAACTACTCTTAGGAGCTGTCAAGGAGAGAGGATTTATATTTCCAAAGAAGGACTTCTGGCGCAGAACTGAGTGCAAAGGGAAAGTGTAAAATACAATCATGTGGGAGAGTGAGAGAGACTGGGGTCAGCTCCTTGATGTCCTTGTTGGAGTTGAGCTCATGAACAGCCTGGTGTCACGTGACTTTCCAAGCGGGAAGCTGGCTCCCACACAAGCTGGGGAGCTTTCCTTTATTTGAACTGAGTCGGAGGAGGTGCTATTGTGCGAAAAGGAAGCCAAGGATAGCAGGGGCCAGAAAGGCAGGGTTGGGGGAGTCCACCAAAGCTTCCCCGGGGCTGGGCGAGGTCTTCGGGAACAGAGGTGCAGGTTCTCAGCCTCTTGTCTTGTCTTCCTCCCGCCCCTTCCAGGCTCCACCCTGTAGTCCATCATCTGCTCCAACCACACGCTCTTCTACTTCGTCTCCTTCTACCCCTTCCCCATCTTCGGCATCCTCATCATCACCATCCTGCTGGTGCGCTTCAAGAGCCGGAACTCCAGGGCCTCCCTGGTGGCGCAGTCGGTTGAGCACAGCGCTGTGGAGCTGTCTGCATCCTCTGCAGAGGGGTTTCCATTACTAGTCAGCCAGGAAGATCCTGCTGTTGTGCTTCAAGAGCTGGAACTCCAGGGCCTCCCGCCTGGTGGCACAGGAGGTTGAGGGCAGTGCTGTGGAGCTGTGGGCAGCTGCTGGAAGCCAGGTGCAGCAAACTGTCCCGTCAGGGGTTCCTGTAATGAGGAGAAGGGGTGGAGGAATCTGAGGGAGTGAGGGGAAAGGGAATGAGGAGACACAGACACTTGATCAGGGTGCAAGTATCTCCTGGCCAGGGTCTCAGCAGTCCTTTATTTATAGATTACAAGCAAACCATGAGAGTAAGTCAGCATATGTATTAAAGCAGGAAGACGACAATCATCACATCTTTTTTCTCAAGAACAGCCAGGGTTCTATTTGACCTCTAGCAGAGGTCATGACATTTGTTATTCTTTGTTTTGAGGTACAGTCGATAAGCAAAAGTTTTCTCAAAATAGTCATTTACCTAAAACAACCAAACAATCATCTTATTGCTAGCAAAAACATGTGACTTGAGGCTAACATCTCTGTATTTGCCATAGTGAACGCTTAACTAAGGGCCAGGGGAAACAAAGGGTGGGAAGTTATCTGGAGGAGGGAAGACACAGGGATGTTTTCTAAGTAACCTATAAAATTAAGACTAACATATAGCCATATGATTAAAGCAAAAACAGAAGGCTTTCCTATAGAAATCATCATCTAATAATATATTGTCTTAATAAAATATTGATTCAATATTAAGGAACCAAGGGCCTGGAGGGTGTCAATGCCAGACAAGCCACACTGACTCTTCCCTAGTCCCAAGCTCTTAATTAAGGGAGGAATTCTCCTAATCTCACCAAAGAGTTTTTCTACCTATTATTCCTATACTTATCTCGTCAGCCTAGTTTCCGTATCTATCTTGAAGATTAATGGAAAATTCCTTTTTTCTATAAGATTGCTGATTATTGTTTTAAGGAGCTACAAATATGTCATCAGAGGCAGGGTCGGAGATGATTATAGCTTTTAGTTCCCAGAATAGTTAATATGTGACATATCAGTAGTTGTAACACTGACTATTTCCAAATGCACTATTTGTGCTGCCATGGTTATTAACTCAACCAGTCACAAAATTGTTATTGACTTATTCTTGAATGCACACTCTAACAACTACCACACCAGTTGTCACCTCCAGGGGCATCAGCCATAAACAAACAGGAAGAATTTAGCAGGAGCCGGCTGTGGAGCCTCCTGGCTTATCAGAAATTTCCTCACACTTGGAGCATGGCTGGCATCTGCCACCCAGCTGCTATCTCTAACTTCAAAGCAAAAGAATTTCCTTCTCCATACAGCCCTTGCCTCAAAAGACCCCAAATCCATATCCCAGACTTGGCTGGGGGATGTTTATAGCCTTTTGTTCCCGGAAGTTTTTCACTTGCTATTGTTAAAACCAAATGTTGACTTACTGCCTTTTGGCAGAGAAATTATTAATTATTTAAAAAATGTATTATTTGTTTCCGTAGCTTAGCTATCGTAAACAGTGCTGCCTTAAACATAGGGGTGCAGGTACCCTTTGGAATTACTGTTTCTGTGTCATTTGGGTGAATACCTAGGAGTGGAATTGCTGGATCCTATGGAAGCTCTATGTTTAGTAGGTCCAGAAATCTCCACACAGCTCTCCATAGTGGCTGGACCAGTTTGCACTCCCACCAACAGTGCAGGAGAGTTCCTTTTTCTCCACACCCTCGCCAACATTTGTTGTTGCTAGTTTTTTTAATATGTGCCAAACCCAAATGCCCAAAAATAGATGACTGGATCAAGAAGATGTGGTCCATATACACCATGGACTCAACAATCAAAAAAGATAAAACACATGCAGTTTGCAGCAACATGGATGGGGCTAGAAGGGATCATGCTCAGCGAAATAAGCCAGAAAGAAAAAGAAAAATACCGGATGGTCTCACTCATATCAGGAATTTAGGAAACTTAAATAAGAGACCAGGAAAAAGACTAATCAATACAAAGTAAAAAGCAAAATCAACAAGCAACTATAAACCGGAGAGACATTGGTCGGGGTAAGCGGGGGAAGGAGGGCGGGGAAAGGAAGGACTAGAGTCAAAATAAGGGGGGAGGTGCAATTGTATGGGGAATAGGACCAAAATGAGAATGCATACATTGTGCAAAGATGAAAAGAGATGTAAGAATTATATAAAATAAAATATTTAAATTAAAAAAATAAAAAATATATTATTTGTATCACGCAGTGCCATTTGCCGTCAAATTGGTTATTCAGTAATTGAGCACCAGTGTTTGCAGCTTCACTTTTAAATGTGTAACAACTGCCACATGCAGAAAAGTTAGCCATAAACAAATGAGAAGAATCTAGCAGGAGTCAGCTAACGAGATTGCTGACTTTTCAGGAATCTGCCCCATGCCTGGACCTTTGTCAGACAACATGAGTAGCATAGCCCCTGCCACGCAGCCTCTGCAGTGCAGGTTCAATTCCTGGCCAGCCAGGGAGATTCCCACACGGTGCTGCAGACCTCTCCTGACTCGCTCACTGTTCCCCTCTGTTGCGTCGGGCAACACCACACTGGCAAAGAAACGGGAGCCATGGAGCAGGCTACATAATGCAGGATGCTGCTGAAGAGCAAGATCCTGGCCTTTTTATTGATTCACAGCATCAGTTGTAAGGGGGAGGAGCAAAAGGGGAATGAGATTAAGGGGTAGGAGATTAAAGAAAGTGGGAGAATGTAGAAGATCAGGGATTGCAGAAGTGCCCTCCTGGCACTTCTTATCCACTTGATGACTTTGTATTGTCATGGAGACCAAACCCAAATTCCGCCCCCCAACCCTGGTTTTTATCTTATTAACAAGGAGTTCCACTGATCAGCTTCTGGGGTCCCTTGTCATACATCAGTCCTAGGCCCTTCGGGCATTCCAGGTCATACTGTGACAGGGGGTCCCCCGGAAAGGGGGAGGTTCCAGGTTCCCTGCCCCACCCAAAGGAGGGTGGAGCTGAGCAGAGAGAGAAGAAGCTGCAGAGGAGACTGAGGAAGGAAGGAAGCAGGATGGAGCCAGAAGGAGACCTGGAGGAGGCACATGGAGCCCAGAGACACATGAAGAAACTGTGCTTGCCTTTTGGTCACAGACTAGGTGACACAGATGTGGGTGAGACCCATGGGCAGGTGACAGTGGCAGCTTTTATCTTGATATTGACTTTGCTCTTTTCCTTCCAGACTTGTCTGGTTGTTTCTGACCCTTTTCTGTGGGTCCCCACTGGAAGGTGCTTTAGATTTGTGACAGGCTTTGGGGCCTTGCTCTGGGCCAATCCTGCCTTTCCTGTATTGTTTCCTAATTGTATTAAAGTTACTTCCCACTAAAGCCTCATACGCTTTGTGTTGATGCTGTGGATGGCAGAACCTATTTAGAGTAGACAGGTTTGCCAGATCTGGACTGCCGCTCTCCCTGCCCTGTAACAATACCTCCCGATGTATACGTTGGGAGTACTTGTTATGCGTCAGTCCTCGGCCCCTCAGGAGTTCCCGGTCATACCTCGTGCTGCATAGCTACCCATCGTGATCCAGCTTTGTGCTCTTGTTTGATCTGAAGGGCACCTTGAAGGACTGGGCTCTGTACCGAACTGACCGGACCATCTTGACCTTGCTTAGAGATATAGGTAACAAAATGGTGGCCAACCAATCTGCTTAGGAGTAGCAAAACCTATACCCCTCAGCAGTGTTTTCGGTCAGTCTGCCTGTTCCGCTCCCGGCTCTGTCTCTGCTGAATCCTCTCCCACGCCTATGGCCTGCACCCCAGGTCTTGTATAAATGAAAATAATTCTTTTTTTTTAAAAAGAAAAAGAGCCGGAACTCCACAAGGAAGATGGGGCACCCCCGTTTTGGATCAAAGAGCCACACCTCAACTACTCCCTGACGTGCCTGGAGCCAGCCTCACCCTCCATGGAGATGTTTATGCCCTGCGGTTCCCATGTTTTGTGGCGAAGAGTGCCATCTCCCTTCCTCTGTGAACTTGCATCTTGAATCCCGGGAGATGCCACTTTGTAATAAGCCACCAGGGATTCTGGCACTTAATGGATGGAGAGATGGCTGCAAAACCTTGTTCTGACCTGAACAGACAGGAGAGGCTGTGGGATTCCCAACCCAAGTGGGTGCTGCTGGCCCTTATCGGGGTCTGCAGGTGGCTGGGTGCACAGCAGCTGCTCAGCCCGTTTCTGGCAGGTGGTGTAACGCTACTGCTTTTCCTCCCAGGTAGCCCAGGGTGCTCTTTAGAGACACTTTCATCCCACTGTTGCCCCCATGCTCATCCCCACTTATTATGCTGCATCGACACTTTGGAGGTGCAGAATCGACTCAGTGGTGAGGAAGGCATTCTTTGCCCCTTTTGAGGAGTGGAAATTGCCTCCTCCTAACTTTGAAACTGAGTCAGTGAGGGACGATGACTGACTGTTCCTCTGATTGGAAGGATGATGGTCTGGAACCAAGAGCAAATCTGCTGCCACTCTCTTGACTTGATCTACATCTTCCATGTTGCATTTACCACTCTGCGCGAGGCTCATTCCAGGACACGGAGATGACCGCACCCTCTCTCACCTGGGTGTTTCTGTAGCAAATTTTTATATTCTTTTCTTTTCCTTTCTTTTCTTTTCTTTTCTTTTCTTTTCTTTTCTTTTCTTTTCTTTTCTTTTCTTTTCTTTTCTTTTCTTTTCTTTTCTTTTCTTTTCTTTTTTTTAAAAAGATTTATTTATTTATTTATACAAGCACTGGGTACAGTCAGAAGCATGGGAGGGTGAGAGAATTCACCAGAGCCAGAGCGGGGAGCAGAACAGGCAGAAGGATCGAAGTACCCTGCTAAAGGGAGCAGCGGGGCGGGTGGCAGGAGAGGTCTGCGCTCCATGTGGGACCCTCGCCGGTGGCCGGGAGCAGCCGGGGATCGAACCGGCGCTGCAGAGGCTGCAGGCAGCTTCGCAACCCAGCGCTCAACCGCTTCGCCACCAGGGAGGCCCAAATTTTTATATTCTTTTCAAACAGTGGTTTCTCTGCATTGATTGTTGAAGGAAAAAAAAGATGGGGTAAGAAAGCTACCTGTGCATGATGTAGAGAGCCGCTGATTTGTTTTTGTTTCCTTTTTCTAAGGAACATTCTTTGTAAGATGTTGCACTAAAATGTTCTTTGAGTCCTGTCATAATTTATGATGAAAATATGGCTGTTTGGCTAAAGAGACAATACCCAAAACAGAGACACCCCACTGATTAGGAAAAAGTTTTTGCTCTCCATACAACTTATAAGGGACTGATCACAAGATATACAAAGAACTCACACCACTCAACAAAAACAAAGTAAAGAATCCAGTCAAGAAATGGGCAGAAGAACTTAAAAGACATTTCTCCAAAGAAGAAATGTAAATGGCCAACACCATAAGAAAAAATGTTCAACATCCCTTATAATCAGGGAAATGAAATCAAAACCACATTGAGACAGATACCACCTTACACTAGTGAGAATGGCACATAGTAAGAAAACTAGCAACAACAAATGTTGGCGAGGATGTGGTAAAAAAAAGAACTCTCCTACGTTGCTGGTGGGAGTGCAAACTGGTCCAACTGCTATGGAAAGCTGCGTGGAGGTTCCTCAGTCTACTAAAAATGGAGCTACCATGTGACCTGGCAGTTCCACTCCTAGGGATTACGCAAAGGACACTAAAACATTGGTTCAAAAGAACACCTGTTCCCCTACGCTTATTGCAGCACTATTTACAATAGGTAAAACCTGGAAACAACCCAAATGCCCAAAATGGATGCCTGGATCAAGAAGATGTGGTGCATATACACAACGGAATATTATTCAGCATTCAAAAAAGATAAGCTCATGCCATTTGCAGCAATGTGGATGGAGCTAGAAGGAATTATGCTCAGTGAAATAAGCCAGAGGGAAAAAGAAAAATATTGGGGGGCCTCCCCTGGTGGCACAGCCACTAAGTGCTGGGCTGCGATGCTGTCCACAGACTCTGCAGCGCAGGTTCGATCCCCGGCTGCAGGGTGAGGGTCCCGCATGGCAGACGGACCTCCCCTGCTGCGCCCGCTGCTCCCATCAGCAGTGTATTTCTTCAGTCTGCCTGTTCTGTTCTCTGCTCTGGTTCTGGTGGATTCTCTCACCCGCCCCCACCTCTAACTGTACCTAGTGCTTGTATAAATAAATAAATAAATCTTAAAAAAAAAAAAGAAAGAAAAATATTGGATGATTTCACTTATAGCAGGCAGAGAAAGACCCTGATTTCCTCACATCTTGGGGTAAACACTGCACTTGTCATGTGCCCCCAATATCTACAGATGGTAGAGGGTGACTGAAGGTCATGTGCTTCTAGGTACAGGCCTTTGGCTTTTGAAATTTCGCCCATGAGAGATGCCTATTAAGATTTTATGGTTCATTGAAGAAACAAATCCTGATTTCTGAAAGTACAGGCCACGTGACTGGGATGACTGGGGCCCAGGTGGGGGTGCTGGGGAGGAGAGCCACAGGAAATGGCATTTCCACCTGCTTCCCAGCTGCACCTGGTGGCATGTGGGGGGGCGGGGAGTCCTGGTCTGGGCAAGAGTCTCCACCTGCCTCAGCTGGGCTGGGACAGCTCTGGGCTTCTCTGAAGGAAAAGGGCCCCTTCCTGGCGTGGAGTCCTTGGGTCTGGGCTCCCTGAGGCTGCAGTGGGGAGGTGTGGGGGGCAATCCAGTGGGGAACACTGACCAATAAGATGGGGCGTTCCAGAGGGCAGTGGCTGCTCTGCAGAGAGAAATTCGGGGAGGCCACTGAGGGGGGTGAACTCCTCAGCCCCACGGAAAAGCCACCGTCGAAATAGAAGAGGAGGCAGAGAGAGTGAGGAGGAGACACCAGAGGCTGGAATCCAGATCTGGGCACAAGGGGCGGCTGGGCTCGGCATTAAGTAAAAGCGGGTGGGGTGCAACAGGCACCCCCACACCCCAGCGGTTGTCTGAAATGTCCGGGTTTCCTCTGGTTCTGGCATCTGAGCAGGGAGCATCTGAGCGCGGCTGCTGCAGGATCTGGCGGCTGAGTCACGTCCAATCTCCCTGGACTCTGTCCTCCCGACTCCGTAATTCTCCTGTGAACTCCTCCCCTCAGCATGATCTGGGCCCGCAGCCTTCCCCAGCCGCCTGCCTGCTCCCCACACCCAACGCAGCCAAGAAGTAGGGAACGCGGTCAGGTGACCGGCGGCGGAGCCCACAGGAAGTGGGCTTTGGGAATAAAAGCGGGCAGGGGGCGGCCGCCGGGCGCGGGCGCGGGAGGAGGAGCTGCCCTGCTGGGCCCAGCGCAGGTGGAGGCAGCAGTCGCGCCCGCGGCGGCCGCAGGACGGGCACCTGGGCGCGCGGCTCCCGGGGACGGTGCGCCCGGAGCGCGCGGGGCTGGTGACATCGGCGCACGCGAGGCCGGCGGGGCGGCTGCACCCACAGAAGCGCCCGGGCGGATCCTGTCCGCCGTGATGACCCCCCTGAGCCCCGCGGGGGTCCTCTGCCTGCTGCCCCTGCTCGGTGAGTGGCGCTGAGGAGGGGCGCGGGGTGGGAGGGACTCGCGAGGGCCACTTGTCCCGAAAAAGATGGCACCGCACCCCTCCCGTGGGGCGCGGGGGGGAACTTCGCCCTGGGGCGCCTGGATCTGGCTGGGGAAGAAGTGGGGGGCTCCAGCTCTCCTCCGCGGGGCTCATCTCTCTCTCGGGGCCTCCGAAGCCCCAGGGCGGGATCCAGGCCCCCGCCCCGCGCAGCCTGCCCCGGAAGGTTGTGGCTTTTCTCTGAGATTCCGTTACTTCTTGGCCTTCTGAGCCGCCCTGGCCACACACTTGGGAGCCCAGAACCGCGCTGGGCCGCCCTCGGGCTCCCCCACGCGCGCCTAAGGTTCCTAAAAGGTTGATTCGCCAGGGGAGGGGAAAGAGGAAATGCACAGCTCAGGGAGAGAAGTGGGAGATAAAGTCCTAAATGCATCCCACCTGATGGGCCCATCTGGAATCCCAAATGGCCCTGAGAGCTGGTGGTGAGTCACCAGCCTTGAAGTCAGGAGGTGAGCTAGGGAGGGGGAGAGAGAGAGAGAGAGAGAGAGAGAGAGAGTGACTTTTATACCCAACCTGGCTGCTTAACCCCACCCTCAGGTCCCAGCCACCTTCCCTTTGGTGGTGACTGGATTTGTCTTTCCCGATGTCCTGATGGCTTTGGTCTGGAGTGGGGGTGGCATCCACAAAGCCTGCGTGGAATGAGCTCAGGACATCCTTTCCCCCTAACAGTTCCCCCCTTTCACTTTTTGCCACCATTTCCATGGTGATGAAGGTCAAATGTAGGGATGTTGGATGCAGTCTCAGATGACAATTTCCCAGGGCTCCAGTGTGAAAGAAAACCCGTCCCTCCAGGTCTTGTCCATGGTGGAAAGCAAAAGTCCTCCAGTCCTGGAAACACAGTTCATCAGTCCAAGCAAAAAAAAAAAAAAAGAACATCTGGAGGCATTAGCCAAAACAAGACAGCAAATAGGTCAAAACCACAGGGAAAAAAATCTTAAAATTGGTTCAACTTTTGTAAAAAATAAATTCTCTCAACCTTGAGCCCAAACTTTTTAACAGCCTAGCAAAAGTTTGCAAACTAAATCTACTTTTAAACCATATGACCTATTTTTGCATAAAATCACAGGGCAGAATAACTAACCAGCAATTCTAGCTGGCTTTGCTGGAATACTCCATATAGGATCAGAGTGAACGGTTGGCATCCGGTCCATGTAGGCCTCAGGGACAAAGTTGGTCTCATCAGACTCCACCTGGGCTTCCCTCGTCTCGAGGGTACCAGGGACTTTTCCTTTTTCTGGATTGTCTGGTCCTGCCCATGGAGGCAAGCGTCCTCACCTTCTTTGGAGGTCTCTGGAACCCTGAGAACGAAGCGACAGGTTCTGCTCTTCTTGGTTCAGCTGTTTCAACTTCCTGCAAGATTCCATCAACGCCACACAATGAAACTCATGTCCAGTTTTTTTAGTTTAAGCGGAAAAAATCCCTATGGAAGTTATGCAAAAACAGACTCTGAGATAAGTAGTAAAAAAAAATTACTACCACTGTTTATGCTGTGTTGGTATCAAGGGGAGAGAAAATGTGAACACAAGGTAGCTCTGCTGAAAAAAGAAAAAGAAAGACAATTCAACATCGCTGCAGATCCTGGTCAGTCCAAACAAGAAAATTTTGTGGATTCAGAACGAAATGCAAAAAAAAAAAAAAAATTACCCGTATTATTCCCCTCCTGGGCTCAGGCTGGTGCACACACGCAGCTCACCTGCCCTTTCTCCATCGCTTACACGCACCTGACTCCATCTCCACCTGCTTGAGTCCGGCGCTCACCTGTTCTGTGCTCACCACCCGTGGCCACCGCAAAACATGTCACCCCCCGGGGTCTCCATACTTTAAACTCCGGGTCACCCACTAAATCTTCTGGCCTAGCGTCCTCGCTCTCCCAGAGTCTTTATCTCCTCAGACCCGGAGCCCCTGGTCTCCACCTCCTTCGGCAGCTGCAGCTTTGCTGCCTGTGTGGGGCTAAAGACGTGCCCTGAGGACAGCCCCGCACATGCCTCCCCCTTGTGTGGTGAGCTGGGGGAAATTATTTCCCCCTTCCCATCCGGGGCCCCCATTCTGACCTGCTCACTGCTCCCCTGGGCCCGACCCTCCCCGCCCCTGTCCTCACCTCCGCTGTGCCTGGGGTGACACGGTTCAGTCTGTCCAGCTCTGCTTGTGATTTCCCCTGGAGCGGGGCTGCTCCCCCAGAATACAAGCAGGGGGGACTGAGGGCCCCTCACGGCCCCCCTTCTTCAACTACCCCCCACTTTGGGTCTAGTGCACAGAGCATCTTCTGCTCTGATGGTCTGCTCTGCTCCTTGAGCTCCTGCTCTCCCATGGGCTGTTACCCCCTCCACAGGGGCACCCCCCCATTGCGGTGCCAGTTCCCCGGGTGCTCCTGTGATATCTTCAGTGACGGACACTTGGGTTGCTCCGAGCACAGAAATGAAAACCGTGTCTCCCCCCATCTCTGTCCCTCGTCCCAGGTGCGGCCCTGCAGGTGGACATAGAAGTCCCCAACGCCACGGTGCCCGAGAAGGCCGCCTTCCAGCTGGGCTGCAGGATCCCGTCTCACTGGAGCCAGGACTCCCGCTTCGCTGTGGCCTGGTTTTCCCTGAGCACCAAAGTCGGTGGAGAAAAGGGCAGCCCTGGCCTGGCAGGACAGGAGGAGCAGGAGGAGGAGCAGGGGGAGGACCCCACCGAGCGGACGGCGCTGCTGCGCGTGGGCCCTGACGGGGTCTTCGGCCCAGAGGGAGGCCCCTGGGAGGGCAGACTCCACTTCCAGAGGCCCTCGCCGCTGCTCTTCCGGCTCACGGTGCTGCAGGCCAGCCCGCAGGACACGGGCAACTACTCCTGCCGCGTGGAGGAGCGGCTGCCCAGCCCTCAGGGAGGTTGGTCCCTGCTGGCGGAGGAGGAGTCGGCCCCCATCAGCATCCGCGTCCTGGACACCGGTGAGTTTCCCCAGTTGGCAGGGGAGGGTCGCGCCTGGTGACAGCTGTGTCTCAGGGACAGGTCAGGGCCCGTTTGCAGGTTAATAAGCACTTTCCTCGCCTGTCCCAGGCACTGAGGACTTGACACACCGTTCATGTCACTGACCCTGATGGCCCAGACCAACTCAGGAGTGTGAACGGCAGTGATAACACAGTCATCGTCAATCTGTGCAATAATCCTGATGCCACACCGAGTCTGTTGTAGTGTTTCCTCTGTTGTTCACCAGCCTGTGGTAGAGTTCATCACACAAATACCTGGTCAGGGGTTACTGTGTTACACTTTAGAATATTCACTCTGATCTCTCCTTAGCTAATTAGCAAGTGCTTCCGACTCATAGGAAGAAGAGAGAAAATGAAGCCCAAACGCCTCAATAAGTTTGGAGAGTACTGAAGGGATCTCTAAACAATGTGGAGAAAAGACTTGCTAATCTTCAATTATCTGTTCTAATGAGGCCCTTTTTTGGTTGGCTTCTGTCAAAATGTGGACTCTCTCAGACTGAAAATGGTGTCAGTGATGAGCGCAATTAGCCTATAATGCAGAAGTAAAAATGTCACTAAAATTTTTTCTACTTGTTTTCAGTCAAAATATTTTACCAGATAATTTTGATTTCAGATTATGAATTTCGTTTGCTTTTTCTTTTCTTTCATCACCTCGTTTACATTGCTTCTGATTGACGCCTATGACGCTGAGAGTTTACAGGTCAAAGTAGTTGACTGTCAACAATTTCACATGCTTAAGAGATCTAACAGGTATAAGTGTTTGTTAAATGTTCTTGAGCATGCTGATAAGCAGCAGCTCTGCTCTAGAAAGGAAGGCAGGAAAAGACCTATTTTGTGCTCAGTCCCTACAACACACTCCCAAGTAAGCTCCCGTCCAAAAGCACAGGGAGCATGTGGAGGCCACGTATTCTCTGCCCACTGTGGCGACCCCTGTGTATGGCGTTTCAAGGAACAGAGACTATCCAGCAGCCTCAGAGACCAGGCTCCTGCTGAGTTCTTCCAAGTGCAAGGGCCGACCTGGACGAGGGCGGGGGGCCTGGCTTCATTGCCCTCCACGTCTCAGGGAGCACACACTGTGTTTTCTGCAGCCACAGACACCCCGTGGGCATCTGTGGGCCCAGGGTGATATTTTAGTTGATCGTGTTAATTAAAGAAGCATTATTTCTGGGAAAACTACTCTCAGGAGCTGTCAGGGAGAGAACATTTATATTGCCAAAGAGGGACTTCTGGAGCAGAACTGAGTGCAAAGGGAAAGTGTAAAATACAACTGTGCAGGAGAGTGAGAGCAAACTGGGATCCGCTTCTTGCTGTCCTCGTTGGACTTGAGCTCATGAACTGCCTGGTGTCACGTGGCTTTCCAAGCAGCGCCGCTGGCTCGCACACAGGCTTGGGAGCATTGCTTTATTTGAACTGAGCTGGAAGAGGTGCTGTTGTGAAAAAGGAAGCCAAGGGTAGCAGGGGACAGAAAGGCAGGGTTGGGGGAGTCCGCCAGAGCTTCCCTTGGGCTGGGCGAGGTCTTCGGGAAGAGAAGTGCAGGTTCTCAGCCTCTTGTTGTATCTCCCTCTGGCCCCTTCCAGGCTCCACCCTGCAGTCCAGCATCTGCTCCAACGACGCGCTCTTCTACTTCGTCTTCTTCTACCCTTCCCCATCTTCAGCATCCTCATCATCAGGATCGTGCTGGTACACTTCAAGAGCCGGATCTCCAGAGCCTCCCAGGTGGTGCAGCGGATTAAGCACAGTGCTGTGGAGCTGTCCGAAGCCTTTCCAGTGCGGGTTCCATTCCTAGCTAGCCAGGGAGATTCCCACACGGAGCAGCAGACCTCTCCTGTCTCACCCGCTGCTCCTCTCATCAGTGTTTTCGGTCAGTCTGCCTGTTCTGCTCCTGGCTCTGTCTCTGCTGAATCCTCTCACCCTCCCGCGCCTCTGGCCTGTGCCCCAGCTCTTGTATAAATAAAAATAAATCTTTTTTTAAAAAAAGAAAAAGATGCTCATTGGAATTGATGTTTCTGTGTCCTAGGAGTGGAATTGCTGAAGCATATGGAAGCTCTATGTTCAGTAGGTCCAGAAATCTCCACACAGCTCTCCATAGTGGTTGGACCAGTTTGCACTCCCACCAGCAGTGCAGGAGAGTTCCTTTTTCTCCACACCCTCGACAACAAATGTTGTCGCTAGTTTTTTTTAATATGTGCCATTCTCACTGGTGTGAGATGGTATCTCATGGTAGTTTTGATTTGCATTTCCCTGATTACAAGGGATGTTGAACATTTTTTCATATGCCTGTTGGCCATTTGCATTTCCTCTTCAGAGAAGTTTCTTTTTAGCTCTTCTGCCCATTTTTTGACTGGATTATTTTCTTTGTTTTTGTTGTTTCTTATCAGCTCTTTGTAGATTTTTGTGATCAGCCCTTTATCATTAGTGTTGGGTGCAAAAATGTTCTCCCAGTTGGGGGGGTTTCTCTTTGTTTTTGTTATTGTCTCTTTTGCTGTGCAGAAGCTCTTTAATTTGATGTCCCAGCTATGTTTACAGCAGCACTATTTACAATAGCTAAGCTTTGGAAACAGCCCAAATGCCCAGAAATAGATGACTGGATCAAGAAGATGAGGTACATATACACCATGGAATATTACTCAGCATTCAAAAAAGATAAACACATGCCATTTGCAGCAACATGGATGGCGCTGGAAGGGATCATGCTCAGCGAAATAAGCCAGAAAGAAAAAGAAAAATACCGGATGGTCTCACTCATAGCAGGAATCTAGAAAACCTAAATAAGGGACCAGGAAAATGAATAACTATAAGAAAGTGAAAATCAAAATCAACAAACTGACTATGAACAAGAGACACTCTATGGGGGGTGGGCGGCAGGGAAAGGAGGGCTTGGGGTAAAAATAAGGGGTTTGTAATTGTATGGGGAATATAAAAATAAAATTTAAATTTAAAAAAAAATAGAAAAGAAAAAGAGCCAGAACTCCAGAGGGAAGATGGGATGACCCTGTCTTGGATCAAACAGCCACACCTCAACTACTCCCTGAGGTGCCTGGAGCCAGTGTCACCCTCCATGGAGATGTTTATGCCCTGGAGTTCCCATGTTTTGTGGCGAAGAGTGCATCTCCCTTCCTCTGTGAACTTGAATCCCGGGAGATGCCAGCTGGTAATAAGCCACCAGGGATTCTGGCACTTAATGGATGGAGAGATGGCTGCAACCTCATTCTGACACTGAAGAGACTGGGAGAGGCTGTGGGATTCCCGACCCAAGTGGGTGCTGCCGGCCCTTATCGGGGTCTGCAGGTGGCTGGGTGCACAGCAGCTGCTCAGCCCGTTTCTGGCAGGTGGTGTAACACTGCTGCTTTTCCTCCCAGGTAGCCCAGGGTGCTCTTTAGAGACACTTTCATCCCACTGTTGCCTCCATGCTCATCCCCATTTACTGTGCTGCATCGCCATTTTGGAGGTGCAGAATTGACTCAGTGGTGAGGAAAGAAGACATGCTTCGCCCCTTTGGGTGTGGAAATTTCCTACCCCTAACTTAGAAACTGAGTCAGTGAGGGATGATGACTGACTGTCCCTCTGATTGGAAAGATGATGGTCTGGAACCAAGAGCAAATCTGCCGCCACTCTCTTGACTTGATCTACATCTTCCATGTTGCATTTACCACACTGTGCTAGGCCCATTGCAGGACACGGAGATGACCGCACCCTCTCTCACCTGGGTGTTTCTGTAGCAAACTTTCATATTCTTTTCAAACAATGGTGTTTCTGCGTTCATTGTGGAAGAAAAAAATGATGGAGTAAGAAAGCTACCCGTGCATGATGTGGAGAGCCGTTGATTTGTTTTTGTTTCTTTTTTTTTTAAGGAACATTCTTTGTAAGATGTTGCACTAAAATGTTCTTTGAGTCCTGTCATAATTTAGGTTGAAATTATGGCTGTTTGGCTAAAGAGACAATAACCAAAACAAAGAGACACCCCACTGATTGGGAAAAATTTTTTTGCTCTCCATACAACTGATAAGGGAATGATCATAGATATACAAAGAACTCACATGACTCAACAAAAACAAAGTAAAGAATCCAGTCAAGAAATGGGCAGAAGAACTTAAAAGACATTTCTCCAAAGAGGAAATGCAAATGGCCAACAGCCATAAGAACAAATGTTCAACATCCCTTATAATCAAGGAAATGCAAGTCAAAACCACATTGAGACAGATACCACCTTATACCAGTGAGAATGGCACATAGTAAGAAAATTAGCAACAACAAATGTTGAGGAGGATGTGGAGAAAGAGGAACTCTCCTGCACTGCTGGTGGGAGTGCAAACTGGTCCAACCACTATGGAAAGCTGTGTGGAGGTTCCTCAGTCTACTAAAAATGGAGCTACCATGTGACCTGGCAATTCCACTCCTAGGGATTTACCCAAAGGGCAATAAAACATTGATTCAAAGGACACCTGTTCCCCTATGCTTATTGCAGCACTATTTACAATAGGTAAAACCTAGAAACAACCCAAATGCCCAAAATAGATGCCTGGATCAAGAAGATGTTGTACATATACACAATGGAATATTATTCAGCAATCAAAAAGATAAGCTCATGCCATTCACAGCAATGTGGATGGAGCTAGAAGGAATTATGCTCAGCGAAATAAGCCAGAAGGAAAAAGAAAAATATTGGGGGGCCTCCCCTGGTGGCACAGCTATTGAGCGCTGGGCTGTGAAGCTGCTCGCAGCCTCTGCAGGGCCAGTTCGATCCCCGGTCGCAAGGCGAGGGTCCCACATGGCGCAGACCTCTCCTGCCGCGCCCGCTGCTCCCATCAATAGTGTGTTTCGTCAGTCTGTTGTTCTGTTCCCCGCTCTGGCTCTGATGGATTCTCTCAACCTCCTGCGCCTTGACTGTACCCAGTGCTTGTATAAATAAATAAATAAATCTTTAAAAAAAAGAAAAATATTGGATGATTCCACGTACAGCAGGCAGAGGAGGACCCTGATTTCCTCCCATCTTGGGGTAAACATGGCACTTGTTGTGTGCCCCCAATATCTACAGATGGTAGGGGGTGTCCTAAGGTCACATGCTTCCAGGTACAGGACTTTGGCTTCTGAAATTTTGCCCATGAGAGATGCGTATTAAGATTTTATGGTTCATTGAAGAAATAATTAGTGATTTCTGAAAGTACAGGCCACGTGATTGGGATGCTGGGGCCCAGGGGGGTGCTGGGGAGGAGAGCCACAGTAAATGGCATTTCCACCTGCTTCACAGCTGCACCTGGTGGCATGTAGGAGAATCCTATCCTTGGCAAGAGTCTCCCACCTGCCTCAGCTGAGCTGGGACAGCTCTGGGGCTTCTCTGAAGGAAAAGGGCCTCTTTCTGGAGTGGAGTCCTTTGTTCTGGCCCCCTTGGGGTTGCAGGGGGTGTGGGTGGGCAAGCCAGTGGAGAACACTGACCAATAAGATGGGGTGTTCCAGAGGGCAGTGGCTGCTCTACAGAGAGGAATTCCAGGAGGCCACTGAGGGGGTGAACCTTAGCCTGAGGGAAAAGTCACAGTTGAAACAGAAGAGGAGCCAGAGAAAGTGAGAAGGAGGCCTCCCCTGGTGGCCCAGAGGTTGAGCACTGGGCTATGAGGCTGCCTGCAGTCTCTGTGGCGCCGGTTTGATTCCAGGCCCCAGTGAGGGTCCCACATGGCGCACAGACCTCTCCTGTCTCACCCGCTGCTCCCCTCAGCAGTGTATTTCGTCAGTCTGCCTGTTCTGTTGCCCGCTCTGGCTCTGATGAGTTCTCTCGCCCTCCCGCGCTTCTGACTGTGCCCAGTGCTTGTACAAATAGATGGATAAATCTTAAAAAAAAAAAAAAAAGAGTGAGGAGACAGGGCTGCTGGAATCCAGTTCTGGGGCACAAGGGGCGGCTGGGACAGCGTTTAAGGAAAAGCGAGTGGGGTGCAACAGGCACCCCCCACACACACACCCCAGGGGTTGTCTGAAATGTCCGGGTTCCCCTTGTTCTGGCATCCGGGGAAGGGGCGTCTGGCGGGGCTGCTGCGGGATCCCGGGGCTGGGTCCCCGGGAGCAACAAGCGCCAGCTCCACGCTCGCCAGAACGCGCAGAGCCTCCCAGGGCTTGGTACCTGTGCTGGGAAGTCGGGGTGGAGCCGAGTCTCTCCTGGCAAAGAGCCCAGCGGGGGGGCCTCTAGGCAAGGCCACAGCAGTGGAGCTCCAGTGCTGGGACCAGAGCCAAAGTTAGAAGTCGGAAGGCAGTGACCGGCGGGGAATGCACCTGGCGCGCAGCTTCAATTGGCCGAGACTCGTCTCCACGCGGGGCGGGCGTGATCCGCCCATGTAAGACCGCGGGGCGGCGGCACCCACAGAAGCGCCTGGACAGACCCTGTCCGCCATGATGCCTGCCCTGAGCCCCGCGGGGGTCCTCTGCCTGCTGTCCCTGCTCGGTGAGTGCCCCCCCCCCCGCCCGCCACTGGTCTGGGGTGCCGCGCCCGGGGCGAAGGTCGGGTGGGCGGCGGGGCCCGAGGGGCGGCGGGGTCGGCGCTGAGGAGGAGCGCGGGGTGGGAGGACTCGCGCGGGCCGCTTGTCCCGGAGGAAGGTGTCACTGCACCCCTCCCTTGGGGCGCGGGGGGGGGGGACTTCGCCCGGGGCGTCTACATCTGGCTGGGGAGGAAGTGGGGGCTCCAGCGCTCTCCGCGGGGCTCATCTCTCTCTCCTGGCTTCCGAAGCCCCAGGGCGGGATCCAGGCTCCCGCCCCGCGCAGCGATCTGGGGAAAGTTGTGGTTTTTCTCTGAGATTCCGTTACTTCTCGGCCTTCCGAGCCGCCCTGGCCTTGAACTTGGGCGCACAGGACCGCGCTGGGCCGCGCTCGGGCTCCCCCACGCGCGCCTTGGGGGAGGGGGCGCCCCGTCTCCTCCGCGGGTGCTGGGCTTGCTGTTCTTTTGTGCACCTGTTCCAGGGCACCTCGGATATAAAACGGGGTGCCTGGCTGTGGGTCTCACCCGCGCGCCTGAAAGGGACTTCACACCCCGCTGCAGGCGCACGCCTAAGGTTCCTAAAAGGTTGATTCGCCAGGGGAGGGGAAAGAGGAAATGCACAGCTCAGGGAGAGAAGTGGGATTAAAGTCCTAAGTGCATCCCACCAGACTGGCCATCTGGAATCCCAAATGGCACTGAGAGCTGGTGGTGAGTCACCAGCCTTGAAGCCAGGAGGTGAGCTAGGGAGGGAGAGAGAGAGAGAGAGAGAGAGAGAGAGAGAATGTGTGTGAGTTTTATACCAAGCCTGGCTGCTTAACTCCACCCTCAGGTCCCAGCCACCTTCCCTTTGGTGGTGACGGGATTTGTCTTTCCAGATGTCCTGATGGCTTTGGTCTGGGGTGGGGGTGGCATCCACAAAGCCTGCGTGGAATGAGCTCAGGACATCCTTTCCCCCTAACAGTTCCCCCCTTTCACTTTTTGCCACCATTTCCGTGGTGATGAAGGTCAAATGTAGGGATGTTGGATGCAGTCTCAGATGATAATTTCCCAGGGCTCCAGTGTGAAAGAAAACCCGTCCCTCCAGGTCTTGTCCATGGTGGAAAGCAAAAGTCCTCCAGTCCTGGAAACACAGTTCATCAGTCCAAGCCAAAAAAAAAAAAAAGAAAAGAAAAAAAAAGAAAAAAAAAGAAAAAAAAAAAAGAACATCTGGAGGCATTAGCCAAACAAGACAGCAAATATGTCAAAACCACAGGGGAAAAAATCTTAAAATTGGTTCAACTTTTGTAAAAAATAAATTCTCTCAACCTTGAGCCCAAACTTTTTAACAGCCTAGCAAAAGTTTGCAAACTAAATCTACTTTTAAACCATATGACCTATTTTTGCATAAAATCACAGGGCAGAATAACTAAACAGCAATTCTAGCTGGCTTTGCTGGAATACTCCATATAGGATCAGAGTGAACGGTTGGCATCCGGTCCATGTAGGCCTCAGGAACAAACTTTGTCTCATCAGACTCCACCTGGGCTTCCCTCGTTTCGAGGGTACCAGGGATTTTTCCTTTTTCTGGGTTGTCCCATCCTGCCCATGGAGGCAAGCGTCCTCACCTTCTTTGGAGGTCTCTGGAACCCTGAGAACGAAGCGACAGGTTCTGCTCTTCTTGGTTCAGCTGTTTCAACTTCCTGCCAGATTCCACTCAACGCCACACAATGAAACTCATGTAGTAAAAAAAATTACTACCACTATTTTTATGCTGTGTTGGTATCAAGGGGAGAGAAAATGTGAACACAAGGTAGCTCTGCTGAAAAAAGAAAAAGAAAGACAATTCAACATTGCTGCAGATCCTGGTCAGTCCAAACAAGAAAATTTTGTGGATTCAGAAAAAAATGCAAAAAAAAAAAAATGACCTCTTTATGTCAAAGAAAACTTAGTCACTATCGTGTATTTCCAGGTCTATTCAGTCCTTTGTAGGAAATTTTTACTCTAAACAGTTCCATCGATAGGAATCTGTTGAGGTCTTTTCCCTATTTTTCCAGAAACAATTTCTGTAAATATTAAACAATTGAAGCATACAACATTACAAGGCAACAATCACCACTGACAATTTACATACGTATCAGGTCAAGGTGTTGCCGGTTTTCCCAAGTGACAATGCTTCCCTTCCAGTTGACTCTCCTAGGGAAGCCAAATAGAACAAATTCATCTAATGCCTTTCCCAGGAGGAAAGGGAGAAACTTTGTGGCGTGTCTCAGGAGCTCTACTGAGGGTCCACAAAATTTCCTTGCATCAGCCAAATGACAGGCTACCAAATTTTACTTGAATTTAGATTTCTGGGAAGCTTTGCCATAAATGTCAGAAAAACAGCAGAAAGAACCATACTCAATCTCTGTGAAGGCACCGACTTAGTTCAGTAGTACAATGTTGGCAATCAAACCATAACCTTTAGCTTTTCCTCATAACTAGAGACTGTTTTCTCCAGTGTCTGTGGGCACCATGTATACCAACTTGTCAACCACTAGAGGCCAAGACAAGGACACAAGGAAAGGACATACAGACATACGACATATTGACACAAAGAGCTCTGTAGTTACCATTTATCCCACGTGGGGTATCTCATACAACTCATACTCTCTCAACAAGCAGAGAAAAAAAACCCTGAAAGTTAAAAACAAAAAGTGAAAAGGAAATACCAAAATCAAGGTCGAAAGCCTTCCTGTGTAAAAACATGCTGCCAGCATATGCGTGATCCTAGATGTTATTTCACGTCTCCTAGACTGTGAAAGGCAGAAGAGTGGTTAGAGCATGTTGGTTTCCCCAGGGTTTCTTCAGAAAAGTGAGTCCGTGGGTATCTGCAACAATAACTGGAAAAGAAGTCAGTAACAGTCAAGTTTTTGTTTCTTAAATATCTCAAGTCCTCCGTGGGTTCACAAGACCAGTGGGACTTCGTCTCTGGGTCAGTTCCTCCGGGGGCTTTCTGATCCAGTGGAGCCCCCGGGCACCCTTATTCTTCATCTGAACCTCCTCCATGAACTATCATTTGTCTCCTCTCCTCCGCACTTGGCTCTAGATTCCTTCTACTCTGTCTGTATTCCCTCCTATCTTCACCTGAGGCTCTACTCTGGGCTATCATTGGTCTCCTTTCCTCTCTCCTTGGTTCCTGGTTCTGTGTGCTCCTTCTGTGTTCCCTCCTGTAACCCCTGCGTGAATCACCATATCATAGTGTCCTCAGTCTTCTGTCCTGCCTTCTGTAATTACTGCATCTGCCGCTTCTCTGTAGTCTGGGACAACGGTACTTCCAGGGGGGTTGAGGGTCCTGTCACAGCCCCCCTTCTTCAGCAGCCTCCCACTTTCAGTCTTCGTGCACAGAGCATCTACATGACGCGTCTGCTCTGCTCCTTGAGCTCCTGCTCTCCTGTGGGCTGTTACCCCCTCCACACGGGCACCCCACCACTGCAGTGCCAGTTCCCTGGTGCTCCTGTCATGTCTTCAATGATGGGCACTTGGGTTGCTCTGAGCAGAGAAATGAAAAGTGTCTCCCCCCCCCCCCCCCCGTCTCTGTCCCTGGTCCCAGGTGCGGCCCTGCAGGTGGAAATAGAGGTCCCCAACGCCACAGTATCTGAGAAGGCCGCCTTCCAGCTGGGCTGCAGGATCACATCTCACTTGGGTCAGGACACCCGCTTCTCTGTGACCTGGTTTTCCCAGAAGACAAAAGTCAGCGGGAAAAGGGCAGCCCTGGCCTGGCAGGACAGGAGGAGCAGGACCCCACCGGGCAGAGGGCGCTGCTGCGCGTGGGCCCTGACTGGGTCTTCTGCCCAGAGGGAGGCCCCTGGGAGGGCAGACTCCGCTTCCAGAGGCCCTCGCTGCTGCTCTTCCGGCTCACAGTGCTGCAGGCCAGCCCGCAGGTCACGGGCCACTACTCCTGCCGCGTGGAGGAGTGGCTGCCCAGCCCTCAGGGAGATTGGTACCGGTGGGCGGAGGAGGAGTCGGCCCCCATCAGCATCCGCGTCCTGGACACTGGTGAGTTTCCCCAGTTGGTAGGGGAGGGTCGGGCCTGGTGACAGCTGTGTCTCAGGACAGGTCAGGGCGCGTTTGCAGGTTAATAAGCACTTTCCTCGCCTGTCCCAGGCACTGAGGACTTGACACACCGTTCATGTCACTGACCCTGATGGCCCAGGCCAACTCAGGAGTGTGAACGGCAGTGATCTGTGCAATAATCCTGATGCCACACCGAGTCTGTTGTAGTGTTTCCTCTATGTTCACCAGCCTGTGGTAGAGTTCATCACATAAATACCTGGTCAGGGGTTACTGTGTTACACTTTGGAATATTCAGTCTAATCTCTCTTTAGCCAATTAACAAGTGCTTCAGACTCATAAGGAGAGAAAATGAAGCCCCAGCGACTCCCTGTCACTCTTTCTGTTTTCCTGGGTCATTTTTATTTTGGAGGGTGACATGGATGTAGGTGGATTTTCATGGATTTTCATGGTCCCCTGGGAAGGACCAGCCTAGAAGGGCAGACCCCTCATAGGGGTCAGAGAACAGTTGAGCTTGCCATCGATGTTATTACAGAATGTTCCAGAACTCTGAATTTGGAGAGTGAAGAAGGATTCTATAAACAACACGGAGGATATTCTTGCTAACATTGAATTATCTGTTCTAACGAGGCACTCTTGATTGATTCTGTCCAAATGTGGACTCTCTCAGACTGAAAATGGTGTCAGTTATTAGCACAATTAGCCTATAATGTAGAAGTAAAAATGTCACTAGTAATTTCTACTTGTTTTCAGTCAAAATAATTTACCAGATAAATTTGATTTGAGATTTTGAATTTCGTTTGCTTTTTCTTTTCTTTGATCACCTCGTTTACATTGCTTCAGATTGACGCCTATGACGCTGAGATTTTACAGGTCAAAGTAGTTGGCTCTCAACAATTTCACATGCTTTAGAGATCTAATAGCAGTAAGTGTGTGTTGAATGTTCTTGAGCATACTGATAAGCAGCAGGTGTGCACTAGAAAGGAAGGCAGGAAAAGACCTGTACTGTGCTCAGACCCCCCAACACACTCCTGAAAAAGCTCCAGTCCAAAAGCCCAGGGAGCGTGTGGTGGCCACATATTCTCTGCCCACTGTGGCGACCCCTGTGTATGGCGTTTCAAGGAACAGAGACTGTCCAGCAGCCTCAGAGACCAGGCCCCTGCTGAGTTCTTCCAAGTGCAAGGGCCAACCTGGACGAGGGCGGGGGGCCTGGCTTCATTGCCCTCCACGTCCAGGGCAAGCACATTATGTTCTCTGCAGCCACAGACACCCCGTGGGCATCTGTGGGCCCAGGGTGATATTTTAGTTGATCGTGTTAATTAAAGAAGCATTATTTCTGGGAAAACTACTCTCAGCAGCTGTCAGGGAGAGAACATTTATATTGCCAAAGAAGGACTTCTGGAGCAGAAGTGAGTGCAAAGGGAAAGTGTAAAATACAACCGTGCGGGAGAATGAGAGCAAACTGGGGTCATTTTTTTTAAAGATTTATTTATTTATGCATGCAAGAACTGGGGTACAGGCCAGAGGTATGGGGAGGGTGAGGGGATTCACCAGAGACAGAGTGGGGAACAGAACAGGCAGACTGATTGAAATGCACTGCTGAGGGGAGCAGCGGGCGAGACAGGAGAGGTCTGCTGTGCCATGTGGGAATGTCCCTGGCAAACCAGGAATCGAACTTGTGCTTCAGAGGCTGCGGCCAGCTTCATAGTGCTGTGCTGAACCCCTTGCGCCACCAGGGAGGCCCTGGGTTCAGCTTCTTCTGTCCTCGTTGGAGTTGAGCTCATGAATCTCCCAGTGACACGTGGCTTTCCAAGCTTTCCAAGCTCCCACACGGGTTTGGGAAGCCAAGGATATCACGGACAGAAAGGCAGGGTTGGGGGCGTCCGCCAAAGCTTCCCTTGGGCTGGGTGAGGTCTCGGGAACAGAAGTGCAGGTTGTCTGCCTCTTATCTCCCTCTGGCCCCTTCCAGGCTCCACCCTGCAGTCCAGCATCTGCTCCAACGACGCGCTCTTCTACTTTGTCTTCTTCTACCCCTTCCCCATCTTCGGCATCCTCATCATCACCATCCTGCTGGTGCGCTTCAAGAGGTGGAAACCCCCTGAGATCTCCGAAGGGCAGAATGGGGTGCCCTTGATAGCGTTTCAAGATCTGCACTCAACTACTTCCCAACGTGCCTGGAGCCCCCAGTGCTCAGCATCCACCCAGGAGCCATAGACTAAGGGGCCTCCGTGGATGTCGACCTCGGAGGAGCCAAGAGCCTCTTTGCCTCCTCTGGCCGGCCGGCCATGCCCGCGCTGCGGTGCTCATCATGTCAGACTGGACAGCGGGCAGAGGCGCCGCGGCCACAGAGCCAGACTGCCTCAGGGCGGTCGGCGGTGGGTGGCTGCTTCCAGGGAGATGGTGTCATCAGCAGAGTTAGGGTTTTGGCTTTGGTCTTAGTGATGTCGTGAGTCTCCAGGTGCCACATCTGCTCGCTGGTTTCTCTGGCGTCCTCACAGGAGGCTGCGGGTTCTTATTCTTTGTAATGGACTTTCTACATCCCTTTGGTTGACCCTTTTTGGATTCCGCGATGTTGTGGAAGATCTTCTCTCACACCTGCTGGCAAGAGGAAGGACGAACTGTGTAACACGAAGGATCTCTTCCAAGACTTTTGTGTCTACACTTGAAGATGCCCCCCGGGGATCAAAATACATGCAAACGTTTTTTACTTTCTTAGCAAGACTTGGAAACTACGTGTCGCGTGGGCCCGATTTGTATCTTCTCTCCTCCCTCAGCTGGAGCTGTTGGAGCCACTTCTTAGTCAACGTGAAAGAACTGCATTTTGCTTCGAAGAGCTGTAAGAGAGAGAAATCCTGCCTGCTCTCCCCCAGGAGAAGATGGAGCCCAGCCAGCCGATCTGTCAGGGGGCCCCAAAAAGTTGTCATCTCAACTTTGCCAAAAAGAGAAAACTTTCCTTGAGGAAAAGTGAAAAACGACCAGCAGCTCACACTCCCCAAGTGGAGGCAGGCGAAGGCTGCTTTTAGCAGCGACGACTTTCTGAAGCACCAAAGCCAGTAACGGGATGAGGGAAGTTGGTGGCTGCCTTGTTTTGTGCTGCCAGTGCGGCCTCCGCGGCTCTGAGCCCGCTGGCTTCTACGTTAAGGTGCTTTGGCCAACTCTGAAGGTTAAGGGGCCACTGGGCTGCAAGGGGGACCCTCCTGAGCTGACCACAGGGGCCCCCCGCAGCCACCCCCCAGGCAGACATCCTGGCTGCCCTAAGGAGGGCCCCAGACTCACCAACAGCTGGATTTCTCAGAGGGGCATCAGGGGTGGGGTCTGCAGAGCCTGGTGGTGCAGGGTGGGGAGGAATAACGGCACCTCCCTGGAGGTATGAGAAGTGGGGTTGCTCTTCTTCCTTCCAAGCTTATCCCCATAAAGATGCTGACGTCTGTTTTCATCTGCCCCCCACCCCAATCTCACTGCCACGGAACATCAGCCTGGACATCCTAGGCAGCCTCCAGTCCATCTGGCTTCCCTCCTCTCGGGAAGGTGAGCACATGTGTTGTCTGCATCTCACGCCCTTCCCTTTCTCACTGCTCGGGGCTTGAGGTGCTTCTTCATTGTTAGGATTTTTTTTTTTTAATTTTAATTCCATTTGCAGCCCAGCAAGGGTCAGAGTCACCCTCTTATTTTACACTAGATGGTGCTCCCTTGAGCATCGTCGATTGTCCTCCACAGAGATATGTTTCTGTCCTGGAGTTCCCATGTTGTGACGAAGAGTGCCTTCTCCCTTCCTCTGTGAACTTGCACCCCCAGGGAGATGCCAACCTGGAAAGAGCCACCAGGGATGCTGAAACTTGATGGATGGAGAGTGGCTGCACAACCTCCTGCTGAGACTGAACAGACTTGGGGAGGCTGTGGGATTGCCCGGGCGGAGGGGATGCTGCTGGCCCTTATCGGGGTCTGCAGGTGGAGGGTGCACAGCAGCTACTAAGCCCGTTTCTGGCAGGTGGTGTAACCCTGCTGCTTTTCCATCCAGGTGACCCAGGGTGCTCTTTGGAGACACCCTCCTCCCACCGCTGCCCCTATGCTCATCCCTATTTATTACGCTGCATCAACACTTCTGAGGTGCAGAATCCACTCAGTGGTGAGAAGGAAGGCATGCTCGCCCCATTTGGCGGTGGAAATTGCCTACCCCTAACTTAGAAACTGAGTCAGGGAGGGGCGATGTCTGACTGTTTTCTGATTGGAAAGATGCAGAGGGCTGCCTGGGACGGGTGTGCAACTAAGATTTGGGTCTGAATGGGTTCACAGCTGTAGAATAGCAGGTGCTGCAGGTAATTCAATATGTGAAGCAGTTGCAGGAAATTTGAGACAAGAAGAAAGTGGAGCCAGAATTTTATTTTTTGTTTTTTTTTTTCCCTGTATTTTCTACTGACCTGGGGGAGACCTTCCAAAGGTGAGCCTCTCCAAGCTTTCCATGAAAATCCCCAGGACCTGCTTGCTGTGCCCATGTCTTGGGAACTGTGGTGTCCGAGGACAGTATATGGCGCCCTCCAGTGGCCGCGGGTCCTCATTGCACGTTGCCCGCAGGCGCTTCCGTGGTCTGGACCAAGAGGAAATCTGCAGCCACTCCCTTGACTTGGGCACATCTCCGAGGCTGCATTGATGAAACACCACAGTGTGCGAGGCCCGTCCCAGGACACGGAGAGGACCGCACCCTCTCTCCCCTGGGGGTTTCTGTAGCAGATTTTCCTATTCTTTTCAAACAATGGTTTCTCTGCGTTGATGGTTGAAGGAAAAAAAAGCTGGGGTCAGAAAGCTCCCCGTGCATGATGTAGAGAGCTGTTGGTTTGTTATTGTTTGCTTTTTTTTTTAAGGAACACTCTTTGTAAGATGTTGCACTAAAATGTTTTATATACATTTCAGAGACCTGTAGTAAATTATGTTGAAAATATGGCTGTTTGTATTAACTGGAGTCCATTGTCCTGTTACAGAGCAACCCCAATAAAAACAGGTTCCGTGACTGTGGGTCCTCACCCGCATGCTTAAAGGGACTTATTCATGCTAAACTGCAGACGCACGTAAAAGGTTAATCACAGGTTTATTTGCAAGGGAAGGGGAAATGAATAACTCAGGGAGAAAAGGAGGGAGATAAGTTCGTAATTGCATCCTACCCATTCTGCTGACCTGAAATCCCCATGACCCACCGAGCTGGCGAAAAACCACGTGCCATCAGGCCATCAGAGTGATCCCCCAGCTCCCCAGCCCCCCTGGCCAGATGGCTAGTTCAATACTCAGAGAACATCGATGCTTAACTCCACCCTCAGGTCCACGCAGCCCTCCGTTTGGTGATCATGGGATTTGTAGTTCCCAGAGTCTTGATGGCGTGGGGGTGGAGTCCACTGCAGCGAGACCACAGCATGTTCTGCAGTGGGTGGCCTTGTCCTGGCCCCGAAGGCTCAGCAAGCACTTGCAGGATGGAGGAAAGAGCAAGGACTGGCACCTGTTCTGTGCACAGCATCCCAGACCCTGGGATGTTTTGGAGCTCAAATCTGGGGTGTTTTGGAGTTCATCCCATCTGCAAGTTGAGAAGATTGACAATGATTAAAGCACAGCAGTTTTGTGTGATCAGTCTGAGCCCATCTGTAATTCTTTGAAATCCACGGGAGAATACACAAGAGGCACTAGACACAGAGTGAGAGGCTCAGGGAGGTCATCCTTTTTTTAAGATTTATTTATTTATTTATACAAGCACTGGGTACAGTCAGAAGCGCGGGAGGATGAGAGAACTTACCAGAGCAGAGCTGAGAGCAGAACAGGCAGAGTGACAAAGCACACTGCTGAGGGGAGCAGCAGGCGGCAGGAGAGGTCTGTGCGCCATGTGGGACTCTCGCCTGATGGCCAGGATCGAACAGGCACTGCAGGGTGCTATGGGCAGCTTCCCAACCCAGCGCTCAGCTGCTGTGCCACTGGGGAGGCCCCTTTTTTTTCTTTTTAAAACCTCAAACTTCCTGAGACTGCAAGATGTGCTGGCCTCTGCCGCCTGCTTATCAACTTCTGGCAGCTGCTGGCTTGGCCAAGAGTTGAGGTGCACTGTCTCTCCCTTGGGTACCCAGCATGGTCTGTGTCAGTTTATGTATTATTTTTACCTGTTTTTCCTCAAACGCTCTCTGCCAGGAATCATATTTAAAAGGGAACTAGGGACTAGAGTATGATGAAATAAGCTTGTGCCTCTACATCCCCAGGCCAGATCTGCCCGGTGTTTACATAGACGCATGAATGTCCCCTCCCACGCTGGGCAAGAGTAGAGGCAGTGCTTTGTCCACTGCGTCCTGGGCCCTGAGTCTTTTGGGCTTTGGCAAGACCCAGAACCAGAGGGATGTGCTAGGAAGAGCAGCAGCCTCGCGCCAGGAGAGCAGCTGAAAAAGCCGCCTCTCTTACCTAGCGGTGACATCTGCAAGGACAAGCAGATGAAACCTGGTCTTTCAACACCAGTTGCAGAATGAAAAATACCGTGAACCCTTTAGGTGGCAGGTGCTCAGAGCATGAACAGTCCGGGCCCTGCGCCACTTTAATGCTTGGAGTCTGCCAGGCCAGGCACATTGGGGCTCTTATAAATGTGTTTCTCTCGCTAAGGGAGCTGGCACTGCTGCTTGGTCAGAGGCGCGTCCACCAAGGAAGACTAATGAGTCTTTCCTCATCCAATGTCCAGAGACGATGACCTTGGGGGTACTTCCACCCCAGGAAAGTGGGCATTGCTCCCCTCAGCCCTGCTTTTAGGGGGCTGACCCTTGCTGCTAGTCCCAAAGTTGTGTTCCCCCAGGTGAAAGATGAGTGTGATGCCTTGAACTTGGCTTGGGTTGGTCTCGGCCACTCCCTGTGCGTGTCCTCGGGCAGGCATGTGCCCTGAGCCTCAGTTTCCTCCTCTGTAGGCACAGGACAGTGGTCACATCCCGCTAATCCAGGCCGCGCACTTAACACAGGGCACGGAATGGGCTCCAGTTTGATGTTCCATCTTGTCAGACCCCAGCCTCCCTTCTCAGGTTGCCCAAGGTCTTGCCAGCCCCGGGCAGCGGAGGACCCTGATTTCTTCACATCTTGGGGTAAACACTGCACTTGTCATGTGCCCCCAATATCTACAGATGGCAGGGGGTGTCTTAAGGTCACCAGCTTCCAGGTACAGGACTTTGGCTTCTGAAATTTCACCCATGAGAGATGCCTTGTAAGATTTTAGGTTCATTGAAGAAATATTCGTGATTTCTGATAGTACAGGCCACGTGACTGGGAGGCTGAGGCCCAGGTGGGGGTGCTGGGAGGAGACCCACAGTCAATGGATTTCCACCTGCTTCACAGCTGCACCTGGTGGCATGTGGGGGGGCGGGGACTCCTGGTCTGGGCAAGAGTCTCCACCTGCCTCAGCTGGGCTGGGACAGCTCTGGGCTTCTCTGAAGGAAAAGGGCCCCTTCCTGGGGTGGAGTCCTTGGGTCTGGGCCCCCTGGGGCTGCAGGGGGGAAATTGGGGGGGGGCAAGCCAGTGGGGAACACTGACCAATAAGATGGGGCATTCCAGAGGGCAGTGGCTGCTCTGCAGAGAGAAATTCGGGGAGCCACTGAGTGTTGAACTCCTCAGCCTGAGGGAAAAGCCACAGTTGAAACCGAAGAGGAGCCAGAGAGAGTGAGGAGGAGACACCGCGGCTGGAATCCAGTTCTGGGCACAAGGGGCAGCTGAGGTTGAGTTTAAGGAAAAGCGGGTGGGGTGCAACAGGCACCCCCACACCCCAGCGGTTGTCGGAACAGTCCGGGTTCCTCTAGTTCTGACAGGGGAGGAGAGAGCCTGGGCGGGTCTGGCTGCCACAAGGCCCAGAGGAAAGTGAGGGGCCTCCCGTCCCGGAGCCGCCCTGTGCTCTGGGGGTTTGAAGTCACCGCAGCTGCCAAGGCGGGGCGCGGCTTTTGGGGACTGACACGCCCAAATCCCGCCCCCCCCCCCCACGCCGTAGCTCAGACCCCAGCATAACCCAATCACTAAGGAAACCTGGGCGGGCCCTGGGCGGGCGGTGGGCGTGCGCACCCCAAGAGCAGCCAGGAGGGCAGCGGGTGGGCGGGCGGCCGCGGGAGGGACGTGCCCACGCGGGGCGGGGGGGGGGGCAGCGAATGGGGACAGGGGTTCCGCTCTGGCGGCAGGTTTAAAGCGCGCCCGTGACTGAGTGTGTTAGGGCGCGGCTCGGTGGAGCTGACCGCAGTCTTCACGGTATGACTGTGGCCCCGGCCAGGGAGCGCCCCACGTGGGGCAGAGACATCACGTCACTCGCGCACTGCACCCCTCAGTCTCTGATTTGGCCGGTGCCCCTCTTCCGGTAGTTTAGTAAATGTAAAATAAATAAATAAATAAATAAACGGCCCAGAGCCGCGCCGCGAGGCCATTAAGGCAGGAGGGGCTCCCGCCGGCGCACCCCGGCCTGGGCCCGTCATGGCGGCCTCGGGGCGCGGGGGGGCGGCTGCTTGTTCCTCCTGCTCCTGCTCGGTGAGTGACCCCTCGGGCAGAGGCCGCTGTGAGGTCGGTGCTGAGAGGGTGGGGGGAGGACTCCCCGAGCCGCTGTCCCGGGGAAAGGGGTCACCTCGCCCCTTCCTTGGGGCGCGGGAGGAAACTTCGCCCCGGGGCGTCTGCATCTGGCTGGGGAGGAAGTGGGGGCTCCAGGGCTCTCCGCGGGGCTCATCTCTCTCTCGGGGCCTCTGAGCCCCACGGGCAGATCCAGGCTCCCGCCCCTCTGCAGCCTGCCCGGGAAGGTTGTGGCTTTTCTCTGAAATTCCGTTACTTTTCGGCCTGCGGAGCTGCCCTGGCCTTAGACTTGAGGGGACAGAACCCCGCTGGGCCGCCCTCGGGCTCCCCCACCCGCGCCTTGGGTGTGGATCCCTGCTGGGGTGCCGCCCTGCCCCCCTACCAGCTTCCCCCCTCTGCCAGTGCTGGCTCACTTGCAAGTGGGGGTGGCACCTGCGCCCCAGCCCCAACGGGACAGCGTGGGGTGGGAAGCCGACCCTGGCAGGGGGAGGGTGGAGAGAAGGGTTTTAGCAGGGAACCTAGTCAGTGCTTCGGGGTTCCTAAGTAGTAATGGCGCCTTCCCCCTCCCTTTGCTCTTAAGGGAAGGAACCAATGAGCATCTAGAACTGCCTGGTTTCCTTTCTAGCTTCAGGAAATCAGCAGCACATCCCCAGGACATGGGTATCTTTGCCTTGGTTCTGACCTCCTCACCCTCCCCAACACCTCCAGTCTGGGGGCAAGTCACTGTCAACCCCTGGAGGGTAGTGCTGACCCCCGAAACCAATTTTTCCTTACCTGGGGGTGGGGGGGCTGTTCTTCGGGAGCCCTTTGTACAATCTGTCAGATCAACCTTCCACTCCAGTCTTCAGCCTTTCCTGAGTGACTCCTCTGCACATTCTCCCAGGTGCACAACCTGGGGTAGAGTTTGAGGAAGACTCAAAGGTACTGCAGTGTCAGGTACAGAAGTATAGGAAGAGGGATTAAAAGAAGCAGGTGTTATGAAGTTACCACCAGTCACTGCAGCACATTTGATCCCTGGCCAGGAGCTGATCCACAGGACAAAGCAGATCTCTCCTGCCCAGCCTGCTGTTGCTGTTCCCCCAGCAGTGTGTTTCAGGACATCTGCCTGTTCTGCTCCCCACTGTCTCTGGTGAATCCTCTCAGCCACCTCATCTCTGGCCTACACCCCAGCTCTTGTATGCATAAATAAATAAATCTTAAAAAAAAAAAAAAAAAAAGGAAGCTCCAAAGCTTCCAGGGCCTGTCTTTTATGAAAATAGGTATCCTCTGTGAAGCAAAGCCTTCCGGAGAGGGAGGGTGGTGGAACCTGGCTTCCTAGGAGGGAGGTGCTGGAGCTGCAGTGATGTGGGAAGAGATCCCAGGAGGAGGAAACCAGGTAAGGAATCCAGGGAGCAAGAGTTTACAGGTGAACTTGGGCAATGAATGGTCCCTCCTCCGTGTCCCCCAGGGACACTGGACACACACTCCAGGTGTGCCGAGGGCAGTTTGTGAGGGCGCCCTTTCTGGGAGAGAAAGGATATGTATGCAAGAGCTGGGTTGTAGGCCAGAGGTGGGGGCAGGGGTTAGAGGATTCAGCAGAGACAGAGCAGGAGGGAGACAGGAGAGGTCTGCTGGGCCATGTGGGTCATCTCCCTGGCTGCAGATCAAACTTGTGCTGCAGTGGTTGCCAATAGCTTCATAGTGTTGAGGAGCTTCCCCTTGAGCCACCAAGTAGACTCCCATTCTAGCCATTTGGATAGCCTTTTGTTTCCTCAGCCCCAGGCTGTTCATTTTATCAGGGACTGCCTTGGGAGGTGCTTCCTCCCTGGTATGACTGTCTCCTCTCCCCCTACCGGGGCTGGTCTGGCTAACTGCTCTCTCCTTCAGTGATTTGTCATCCTGGATTTGTTTCAGCCTGACTTCCCTGAAAGACCTTTGGGTTGGAGGCTCCCAGGCCTGCTCTGAGTCCTCTCCCTCACCTGGGGTGCCTGGGGACTCTGGATGATGCCAGGCTTCTTGCTGCCTCATTCCCAGTGTCGTCCCCAGCACCTGACTTATCCAGGGCTCCATAAGCTGGATCATTCCTTAGATTTCCCGGCCTGAGTTCCCTAGTAAAGAGTCAACTATGTGGTCACGGGTGTCCTGCTTGCGGCTGGCAGTTTTCACTTTAGCACAGCACAAGATAACGGATGCATAAAGTAACTTGTTTCTCCCTGAAAGGGCATCTTGGAAGACATTTTTCTGTTTTCACTAAAATCATGTGCTGCTTCCTAACCAATTTTTCTCCCTCTTAGGTCTCATCGGCTGTTATTCCCAGCCCCAAAATGTGGTTCTATCTGGAGGCATGAGTCAGAATGTAACTTTCAAAATAGGAGAACCCGTAGCCTTTAAAGATATCCTGTGGGAAAAAGGCAAGAATAAAGTCATCGAATGGGAGGAGAACCTTTACTCGGAGCCCAGATCTTTCCCGCCCTTTATAAACAGGGCTCATTTAGACACCCGGACCGGGGACCTCACCATCTTCAATGTCACGTCGTCAGACGAGGATGAGTATGAAGTGGAATACGGCGGCGCTAAGAGCAGCACCAAGTTGACTCTGAAAGTGGTTGGTAAGTGTTGAATAATGGGGTTGTGCTTAAAACGAATTCCCAGCTGCTTGAAGAGACTGTTACAAATGAATGGCCACGAGGCGAGAACTGGCCGTCCTATGGGTCAGGCCTGTGTCCTCATTCTGGCCTGCGGGAGCCACTCCAGTCCCTTGTCACCTTCTGGGTGAGCAAAGTAAGTGACCGAGGGGGGAGGAACTGCCCCGGGGCAGAGCGATGGCATCAGTGTCACTTGTCTTGCTAGGAATATTCTGGAAAGAGCAGGAGTAGCAGCAGGGAACTCAGAGCTGAGCTCCCTGGACAGGAGGGGCTGTGGAGTCCCTGCTGGCCCCTGTTCTGCCGTCAGGCTGCTCTGCCGCTAGATCGCCTGGCGCTGGGCTTCACCCTTCCTGTCAGGCACGCGGCATCAGTTAATAGTATTGAGACAAAAGTCCTTTCTAGTTTCCTGGTGCCTCAGTCCTTGCTCCCCCATCCCGCAGTGGCCTTGTCCCCTAATCTACCTGGCCTCTCCCCGCGGACAGAACCTAGAATTCCATCTGCAGTAATTCCGACTCCCCATTGTCCCACCTTCTCTTTCGGACGCCCCCCTGTTCTGCTGGGCCAACTCCAATGTTCCTGCCTCCCCGGGAGTCCTCCCACCCCCTTGGACCCCCCCCCCAGTGGGGTGCTCCCTCCTGGGCTCAGGCTGGTGCACAGGCACAGCTTACCTGCCGGGTTCTCCATCGCTTAGACGCACCTGACTCCATATCCACCTGGCTGAGTCCAGCGCTCACCTGTTCTGTGCTCGCCACCCGTGGCCGCCGCAAAACACGTCACCCCCGGGGTCCCCACACTTTAAATTCCAGGTCACCCACTTAATCTGTCTGGCCTAGTGTCCTCACTCTCCCAGAGTCTTTATCTCCTCAGACCCTGAGCCCCTGGTCTCCACCTCCTTTGCAGCTGCAGCTTTGCTGCCCGAGGCGGTGAATAAGTGCCCTGAGGGGAGCCCCGCACACACCTCCCCCTTGTGTGGGGAGCCTGGGGGACCGTTTTCCCCCCTTTTCCTCCTGCGCCCCCGTTCTGACCTGCTCACTCCTCCCCTGGGCCCGACCCTCCCCGCCCCTGTCCTCGCCTCCGCTGTGCGGGGGACGTGACGCGGGTCAGTCTGTCCAGCTCTGCTTGTGATTCCCCGGGAGCGGGGCTCCTCCCCCAGAACACAAGCAGGGGGCTTGAGGGCCTCTCACGGCCCCCCTTCCTCAGCCATCACCCACTTTCAGTCATAGTGCTCAGAGCATCCTCGTAACATGTCTGCTCTGCTCCTTGAGCTCCTGCTCTCCCGTGGGCTGTTACCCCTCCACACGGGCACCCCAGCTGCGGTGCCAGTTCGCTGGTGCTCTTTTCAGGTCTTCAGTGACGGGAACTTGGGTTGCTCCAAGCACAGAAAAAAAGTGTCTCCCCCCGTCTCTGTCCCTCATCCCAGTTGCGGCCCTGCAGGTGGACATAGAAGTCCCCAAGGCCACAGTACCCGAGAAGGCCGCCTTCCAGCTGGGCTGCAGCATCGCGTCTCACTTGGGCCAGGACTCCCGCTTCACTGTGACCTGGTTTTCCCGGAAGACAAAAGTCAGCGGGGAAAAGGGCAGCCCTGGCCTGGAAGGACAGGAGGAGCAGAACTCCACCGAGCGGACAGCGCTGCTGAGGGTGGGCCATGACGCCGTCTTCAGCCCAGAGGGAGGCCCCTGGGTGGGCAGACTCTGCTTCCAGAGGCCCTCGCTGCTGCTCTTCCGGCTCACGGTGCTGCAGGCCAGCCCGCAGGACACGGGCAACTACTCCTGCCACATGGAGGAGTGGGTGTCCAGCCCTCAGGGAGGTTGGTACCGGCTGGCGGAGGAGGAGTCGGCCCCCATCAGAAGCCACGTCCTGGACACCGGTGAGTTTCCCAGTTGGCAGGGGAGGGTCACGCCTGGTGACAGCTGTGTCTCAGGGACAGGTCAGGGCAGTTTGCAGGTTAATAAGCACTTTCCTCGCCTGTCCCGGGCACTTAGGACTTGACACACCGTTCATGTCACTGACCCTGATGGCCGAGGCCAACTCGGGAGTGTGAACGGCTGTGATAACACAGTCATCGTCAATCTGTGCAATAATCCTGATGCCACACCGAGTCTGTTGTAGTGTTTCCTCTATTGTTCACCAGCCTATTGTAGAGTTCACCATACTAATCATGGTCAGGGGTTACTGTGTTACACTTTAGAATATTCACTCTGATCTCCTTTAGCCAATTAACAAGTGCTTCAGACTCATTAGGAGCGAAAATGAAGCCCCACGTCTCACTGTCACTCTTTCTGTTTTCCTGGGTCATTTTTATTTTAGAGGGTGACATGGATGTAGGTGGATTTTTGTGGTCACCTGGAAGGACCAACCTAGAAAAGGGCAGACCCCTCACAGGAGTCAGAGAACAGTTGAGCTTGCCATCGGTGTTGCCACAGAATGTTCCAGAACTCTAAGTTTGGATTCTATAAAAGACATGGAGGAAATTCTTGCTGACCTTGAATCATCTGTTCTAATGAGGTGCTCTTGATTGGCTTCTCTCAAAATGTGGACTCTCTTAGACTGAAAATGGTGTCAGTTATTAGCACAATTAGCATATAATGCAGAAGTAAAAATGTCACTAGAAATTTCTACTTGTTTTCAGTCAAAATATTTTACCAGATAATTTTGATTTGAGATTTTGAATTTCATTTGCTTTGCTTTTCTTTGATCACCTCGTTTACATTGCTTCAGATTGACTCCTATGATGTTGAGAGTTCACAGGTCAAAATAGTTGAATGTCAACAATTTCACATGCTTTAGAGATCTAATAGGTGTAAGTGTGTGTTGAATGTTCTTGAGCATACTGATAAGCAGAGCTGTGCACTAGAAAGGAAGGCAGGAAAAGACCTGTATTGTGCTCAGACCCCCCAACACACTCCTGAAAAATCTCTAGTCCAAAAGCCCGGGGAGCGTGTGGAGGCCACATATTCTCTGCCCGCTGTAGCGACCCCTGTATATGGCGTTTCAAGGAACAGAGACTATCCAGCAGCCTCAGAGACCAGGCTCCTGCTGAGTTCTTCCAAGTGCAAGGGCCGACCTGGACAAGGGCAGGGGGACTGGCTTCATAGCCCTCCATGTCCAGGGCGAGGAGGCTGTGTCCTCTGCAGCCACAGACACCCCGTGGACATCTGGGGCCCCACGGTGATATTTTAGTTGATCATGTTAATTAAAGAAGCATTGTTTCTGGGAAAACTACTCTCAGGAGGTGTCAGGGAGGGAACATTTATATTGCCAAAGAAGGATTCTGGAGCAGAACTGAGTGCAAAGGGAAAGTATAAACTACAACCATGCAGGAGAATGAGAGAAACTGGGGTCAGCTTCTTGCCTTCCTCATAGAGTTGAGCTCATGAGCCATCTGTGTCACGTGGCTTTCCAAGCAAGGCCTCAGGTTCCCGCTCAGGCTTGGGAGCATTGCTTTATTTGCACTGAGCTGGAGGAGGTGCTGTTATGCAAAAAGGATGCCAAGGGTAGCAGGGGACAGAAACTCAGGGTTGGGGGCAGGGGGTCCACTAAGTAGCTTCCCTTGGGCTGGGCCAGGTTCTCGGGAACAAAGCGCAGGTTCTCAGCCTCTTGACTTGTCTCCCTCTGGCCCCTTCCAGGCTCCACTCTGCAGTCCAGCATTGGCTCCAAAGATGCGCTCTTCTACTTCGTCCTCTTCTACCCCTTCCCCATCTTCGCCATCCTCATCATCATGATCCTGCAGTTGCGCTTCAAGAGCCAGAGCTCCAAGGCCTACAGGTGGGGGTGGGTTGAACACAGTGTTATGGAGCTGTCCGCAGCCTCTGCAGTGCGCGTTCAATTCCCAGCCAGCCAGGGAGATTCCTGCATGGCAGAGCAGACCTCTCCTCTCTAGCCCCCTGCTCCCCTCACCAGTGTTTTCAGTCCATCTGCCTGTTCTGCTCCCCTCTCTGTCTCTGGTGAATCCTCTCACCCTCCTGTACCTCTGGCCTGTGCCCCAGCTCTTGTATAAATAAAAATAGATCTTTTTTAAAAAAAGGAAAAGTGTCTGAACTCCAAAGGGAAGATGGGTGCCCCTGTTTTGGATCAAAGAGCCACACCTCACCTACTCCCTGACGAGCCTGGAGCCAGCCTCACCCTCCATGGAGATGTTTATGCCCTGGAGTTCCCATGTTTTGTGGCAAAGAGTGCATCTCCCTTCCTCTGTGAACTTGCATCTTGAATCCTGGAAGATGCCAATTTGCAATAAGCCACCAGGAATTCTGGAACTTGATGGATGGAGAGATGGCTGCAACATCTTGTTCTGACACTGAACAGACAGGGAGAGGCTGTGGGATTCCCGAGGCCAAGTTGGTGCTGCTGGTCCTTATTGGGCTCTGCAGGGGGCTTGGTGCACAGCAGCTGCTAAGCCCATTTCTGGCAGGTGGTGTAAACCTGCTTTTCCTCCCAGGTAGCCCAGAGTGCTCTTTGGAGACACCCTGGTCCCACCGCTGCCCCCATGCTCATCCCTATTTATTATGCTGCATCTACACTTCTGAGGTGCAGAATCGACTCAGTGGTGAGGAGGGAAGGCATGCTTTGCCCCATTTGGCGGTGGAAATTGCCTACCCCTAACTTAGAAACTGAGTCAGGGAGGGGCGATGTCTGACTGTTTTCTGATTGGAAAGATGCAGAGGGCTGCCTGGGACGGGTGTGCAACTAAGATTTGGGTCTGAATGGGTTCACAGCTGTAGAATAGCAGGTGCTGCAGGTAATTCAATATGTGAAGCAGTTGCAGGAAATGTGAAAAAAAAAAGAAGAAACCAGAGCCAATATTTTAATATTTTTTTCCCTGTATTTTCTATTGACCTGGGGGAGACCTTCCAAAGGTGAGCCTCTCCAAGCTTTCCATGAAAATCCCCAGGACCTGCTTGCTTTGCCCATGTCTTTGGAACTGTGGTGTCCGAGGACAGGATATGGCGCCCTCCAGTGGCCGCGGGTCCTCATTGCACGTTGCCCGCCGGAGCCTCCGTGGTCTGGACCAAGAGGAAATCTGCAGCCACTCGCTTGACTTGGGCACATCTCGGAGGCTGCATTGATGAAACACCACACTGTGCGAGGCCCGTTCCAGGACATGGAGAGGACCGCACCCTCTCTCCCCTGGGGGTTTCTGTAGCAGATTTTCATATTCTTTTCAAACTATGGTTTCTCCGCGTTGATTGTTGAAGGAAAAAGAAGGTGGGGTAAGAAAGATACCTGTACATGAAGTAGAGAGCTGTTGGTTTGCTTTTGTTTGCTTTTATTATTTTTTATATAAATTTTCTTTTCTTTTTTTTTAAGATTTATTTATTCATTTACACAAGCACTGGGTACAGTCAGAAGCACGGGAGGGTGAGAGAATTCACCAGAGCAAGGGTGAGGAACAGAACAGGCAGACTGATGAAATACACTGCTGAGGGGAGCAGCGGGTGACAGGAGAGGTCTGCACAACATGTGGGACCCTCGCCAGTGGCCGGGGATCGAACTGGTGCTGCAGAGGCTGCGGGCAGCTTCGCAGCCCAGCGCTCAACCGCTGCGCCACCAGGGGAGGCCCACTTTGCTTTTTTTAAGGAACACTCTTTGTAAGATGTTGCACTAAAATGCTTTATATACATTTCAGAGACCTGTAGTAAATTATGTTGAAAATATGGCTGTTGGCATTACCTGGCGGCCGCTGTCCTTCCTCCCCCAGCCTGAGTGGTGCCTTCGTACACATGACACAACACACTCCTTCCTCGACACCACAGCCAGCTGCTGAAGGGGTCATAAAGAGTCAGGCCTGTGCTGATGAGCAGGTGCAGAGGGAAGCGCTTACCAACTCTAACTTCCTTTTTTTCTGGGGGGTGGGGTGTGGGCTAGGGGGGAAGGAGTGGGGAGAGAAGCTGGTGGAGAAGGGGCCCAGGATCATGTCAACGGCAACCTTCTTGGCCACCAACAGCCTCTGCAGTGAGACCACAGCATGTTCTGCAGTGGGTGGCCTTGCCCTGGCCCCGAAGGCTCAGCAAGCACTTTCAGGATGGAGGAAAGAGCAAGGCCTGGCGCCTGTTCCGTGCACAGCAACTCAGACCCTGGTCCCCGCAGAGCTCAAATCTGGGGTGTTTTGGAGTTCATCCCATCTGCAAGTTGAGAAGAATGACAGGATGATCAAAGCACAGCAGTGATGCGTGATCGGTCAGGGCCCACCTGTTATTCTTTGATCCACAGGCCACTACACAAGAGGCACTAGATACAGAGTGAGAGGCTCAGGGAAGTGCTTCCTTTTTCTTCTCTTTAAAACCGCAGCCTTCCCGGGACACAAAATGTGCTGACCTCTGTACCCACCCCACTTGCTGCCTGCTTATCAACTTCCAGCAGCTGCCAGCTTGGCCAAAGAGTTGAGGTGCACTGTCTCTCCCTTGGGTACCCAGCATGGTCCGTGTCAGTTTTATGTATTATTTTTGCCTGTTTTTCCTCAAACACACTCTCTGCCAGGAATCATATTTAAAAGGGAACTAGGGACTAGAGTTTGATGAAATCAGCTTGTACCTCTAGAGCCCCAGGGCAGATCTGCCCAGTGTTTACATAGACGAGTGAACATCCCCTCCCATGCTGGGCAAGAGTACAGGCAGTGCCTTGTCCACTACATGCTGGGCCCTGAGTCTTTTGGGCTTTGGCAAGACCCAGAACCAGAGGGATGTGCTAGGAAGAGCAGCAGCCTCGCGCCAGAGGAGCAGCTGAAAAAGCCGCCTCTCTTACCTAGTGGTGACATCTGCAAGGACAAGCAGATGAAACCTGGTCTTTCAACGCCAGTTGCAGAATGAAAAATACCGTGAGCCCTTTAGGTGGCAAGTGCTCAGAGAATGAACAGTCCGGGCCCTGGGCCACTTTCATGCATGGAGTCTGCCAGGCCAGGCACATCGGGGCACTTATAAATGCATTTCTCATACTGAAGGAGCTGGCACTGCTGCTTGGTCAGAGGCGCGTCCACCAAGGAAGACGAATGAGTCTTTCCTCATCCAATGTCCAGACACGATGACCTGGGGGTACTTCCGCCCCAGGAAAGTGGGCATTGCTCCCCTCAGCCCTTCTTTTAGGGGGCTGACCCTTGCTGCTAGTCCCAAAGGTGTGTCCTCCCAGGTGAAAGATGAGTGTGATGCCTTGAACTTGACTGGGTTGGACTCTCAGCTCTGCCACTCCCTGCGCGTGTCCTCGGCTGGCACATGCCCTGAGCCTCAGTTTCCTCCTCTGTAGACACAGGACAGTGGTCACATCCGCTAATCCAGGCCGCGCACTTAACGCAGGGCAGGGAATGGGCTCCAGTTTGATGTTCCATCACTTGTCAGACCCCAGCCTCCCTTCTCAGGTTTCCCGAGGTCCTGCCAGCCCCGGGCAGAGGAGGACCCCGATTTCCTCACATCTTGGGGTAAATAGTGCACTTGTCATGTGCCCCCAATATCTACAGATGGCAGGGGGTGACTTAAGGTCACCAGCTTCCTGGTATAGGACTTTCGCTTCTGAAATTTCACCCATGAGAGACGCCTTGTAAGACATTATGGTTCATTGAAGAAATAGTTCGTGATTTCTGAAAGTACAGGCCACGTGACTGGGATGGCTGGGGCCCAGGTGGGGGTGCTGGGGTGGAGAGCCCCAGTCAATGGCATTTCCACCTGCTCCACAGCTGCCCCTGGTGGCATGTGGGGGGGCGGGGAGTCCTGGTCTGGGCAAGAGTCTCCACCTGCCTCAGCTGGGCTGGGACAGCTCTGGGCTTCTCTGAAGGAAAAGGGCCCCTTCCTGGGGTGGAGTCCTTGGGTCTGGGCCCCCTGGGGCTGCAGGGGTGGGCAAGCCAGTGGAGAACACTGAGGGCGTTCCACAGGGCAGTAGCTGCTTCACCAAGAGAAATTCGGGGAGCCACTGAGGGGGTGAACTCCTCAGCCTGAGGGAAAAGCCACAGTTGAAACAGAAGAGGAGCCAGAGAGAGTGAGGAGGGACACTGCAAGCTGTAAATGCCAGCTGGGCTCAAGGGGCTGCTGGGACAGAGTTTAAGGAAAAGTTTAAGGGGTGCCTGTTGCACCCCACCCACACCCCAGCGGTGTCTGAACAGTCCGGGCTCCTCTTGTTCTGACATCAGAGGAGAGAGTCTGGGCGTGTCTGGCTGCCACAAGGCACAGATGGAAGCTGGGGCCTCCCTTCCGGAGCTGCCCTGTGCTCTGGGGTTTTCAGTCACAGCAGCAGCGGGAGGGCCGCGGGGGGGCGGGGAGCCCAGGGAGGGAAGTGAGCATGGGGAGTGGCCCAGGACTGCGTGGGGACAGGGCGGGGAATGGAGTGAAGATTTCCGTTCAGGCGGCAGATTTGAAGCGCGCCCAGGGGGGCCCAAGGCTCAGCGCTGTGAAGCTGTCAGCAGCCTCTGCAGCGTGGGTTCGATCCCCGGCCGGCCAGGGCGCAGCCCCCATGGCACGCAGACCTCTCCTGTCTCCATGCTGCTCCCCTAGCAATGTGTTTCACTCATTCTGCCTGTTCTGCTCCCCACTTTGTCTCTGGTGAATCTCTGACCGGTTCCCCTTTTCCTAAATCTTTAAAAAAAAAAATGACGCCCAGCATCACACCAGGCAGCCAGGTGGAGCAGCCCAAGGGCGCACCCCAGCCTGGGCCCGTCATGGCCGGTCTCGGGCGCACGGGGGAGGGGGGGTGGGGGCGGCTGCTTGTTCCTCTTGCTCGGTGAGTGACCCCTTGGCCTGCCCGGGCCTGGCGGCGACCAGAGGCTGTTGTGAGGTCTGTGCTGACGAGGGTGGGGTGAGGACTCCCCGAGGCAGCTGTCCCGGAGAAAGGTGTCACCTCACCCCTCCCTTGGGGCACCGGAGGTACCTTGGGCGTCTGCATCTGGCTGGAGAGGATGAGGGGGGCTCCAGCGCTCTCCGCGGTGCTCATCTCTCTCTTGGGGGCCTCTGAGCCCCACAGGCAGATCTAGGTCCCCCGCCCCGCACAGCCTGCTGTGAAAGGTTGTGGCTTTTCTCTGAAATTCAGTTACTTCTCGGCCTTCGGCCTTCGGCGCTACCATGGCCTTAAACTTGGGCGCACAGAATTGCACCAGCCGCCCTTGGGCCTTGGGTGTGGATCCCTGCTGGGGTGCCATCCAGCCCCCCCATCCTCTGCCACTGTGGGGCTTACTTGCAAGTGGGGGTGGCATCTTGGCTGCAGCCCCAGGGGGCCAGCTTGGGGTGGGAAGCAGACCCCGGCAGGGAGGAGGGCTGAGAGAAGGGTTTGAGCAGGGGACCTAGTCAGTGCTTCGGGTTCCTAAGTAGTGATGGCGCCTTCCCCCTCCCTTTGGTCTTAAAGGAAGGAACCAGTGAGTGTCTAGAACTAACCTGTTCCATTTCTAGCTTCAGGAAATCAGCAGGACAGCCCCACAATATGGGTATCTTTGCCTTGGTTTTGACCTCCTCACGCTCCCCAACACCTCCAGTCTGGGGGCAAGTCACAACCTGGAGGGTAGTGCTGGCCCCCTAACTAATTCTTCCTTGCCTGGGGGTGGGGGGTGGGGGGGCTGTTCCTCTGGGAGCCCTTTATACAATCTTAGATCCACCTTCCACTCCAGTCTTCAGCCTTTCCTGAGTGACTCCTCTACACATTCTCCCAGGTGCACGACCTGGGGGAGAGTTTGAGGAAGACTCAAAGGTACTGCAGTGTCAGGTAGAGAAGTATAGGAAGAGGGATTAAATGAAGCACCAGGGCCTCCTTGGTGGTGCAAAGGGTTAAGATGCAGCACTATGAAGCTATCACCAGCCACTGCAGCACAAGTTTGATCCCTAGCCAGGGAGCTGACCCACAGAGCAGGGAGCTGACCCACAGAGCATAGCAAACCTCTCCTGCATAGGCTGCTGCTCCCCTCAGCAATGTGTTTCAGGACATCTGCCTGTTCTGCTCCCCATGGTTTCTGGTGAATTCTCTCACCCACCTCATCTCTGACCTGCACTTGTATGCATAAATAAATAAATCTTTAAAAAAAGAAAGAAAGAAAGAAAGAAACTGCAAGATTCCTGGGCCTGCAGAGGAGGAGAGCCTTGTCTTTTGTGAAATCAGGCGTCCTCTGTGAAGCAAAGCCTTCCAGGGAGGGAGGGTGGTGGAACCTGGCTTCCTAGGAGGGAGGTGCTGGAGCTGCAGTGATGTGGGAAGAGATCCCAGGAGGAGGAAGCCAGGCAAGGAAGCCAGGGAGCAAGAGTTTACAGGTGAACTTGGGCAATAAATCGTCCCTCCTCCGTGTCCCCCAGGGACACTGGACACACACTCCAGGTGTGCCGAGGGCAGTTTCTGAGGGCGCCCTTTCTGGGAGAGAAAGGATAATAGTGTCCGTAAGAATTCATACAATTATTGTGAACATCATTTGCTCAACAAACACTGAGCATCAGCTGTGAGGGGGGCACTGTACAAGGCCTGAGCACACAGCAGGGGACAACACTCCCTGCTCAGGGGCTGGGGGAGGGGGAGACAGTGAAAAAGAGCAAATAGAGAAATGTGGGGTGATGGCACAGCACACAGTTACTAATACAGAGATTAGGAAAGCAGAGAGGAGGGGGAGCCGTTGATATTTCCATTTAACTTTTCAAAACTTTGGAACACACAAAAGCTTTAAAACAGTAAAAATAGTACAAAGGACACGACACACCTTTCTCGTCAATTTCACCACAGTGGTTGACTGCTCCTTTTTAGATACGAGCCCCCACTCAGACGCATGTGCTTAAATGGGTTATTTTTTGCAAAACCTTTTGAGAGATGCAAACCTCAGGACAACCTTGTCTTCTAAGACACTGCATCTCAGTGAGCCCCAGAGCCTGGTCAGCAAACACAGCCTTGTCGGGGCTGCTTTCTGGCAGAGTCAGATCTGGGTCAGCACTTCATCTGGTGGTGGAACCTCTTTCGGCCCCTTGCATCTACGAGTTTGCTTTTTACTGTATGGCTGCTGTTCTCGAGGGTTCCGACCCGTCGTTTTACAGAATATGCCTTGATTTGGACTGTCCACCTGTTGGTGGTGATTGGGTTCTGGTTAAAACGTTGTCGGGCAGGATTCTCTTTGTAGGTGTGTCCTGGTCAGCTCCACTTATCTCACAGGCAGCAAACTCTCTCCATTGGTCCCACTGTGGAGATATGAATTTCTATGGCTTTGTCAACATGAGAGCCAACAGATTTCTCACTTTTGAGGCACCTTTTCTGCTTTGCAAATAAGTAATTGCCTAAGTGACACTTTAAGATTGTGTGGATATCTGTTCCCTGACTATCTTTCCTCTAATCTGTTAGCATCCAGTGGTGATTTCAGCTCTAAGTCCATTATCACTAAAATATTTGGAGAGGGCAACAGTTTTCTAACACTGTTTTTAAATATATTGATATTCTTTAGCAATGAAAAGCTTTCAATTTTTTCTAAAGATTTATTTACTTATGTATACAAGAGCTGGGTTGTAGGCCAGAGGTGGGGGCAGGGGGTGAGAGGATTCACCAGAGACAGAGTGGGGAGCAGAACAGGTGGATCTACTGAAATACGCTGCTGAGGGGAGCAGCGGGAGGGACAAGAGAGGCCTGCTATGCCATGTAGGTCGGTCCCTGGCCTGGGATAGAAGTCATGCCACAGTGGCTGCCAGTGGCTTCATAGTGCTGAGGCATAACCCCAGAGCCACCAGGGAGGCCCCCACTCTAGCCCTTTGGATAGGCTTTTGTTTCCTCAGTCCCAAGCTGTTTGTTTACTCAGGGACTGCCTTGGCAGGTGCTTCCTCCCTCCCATGTGTCTGTCTCCTCTCCCTGCTACCAGGGCTGGGCTGGCTAATTTCCTTCTTCAGTGATTTGTCCTCCTGGATCAGCCTGACTTCCCTGGAAGGCCCTTGGGTTGGAGGCTCCCATGGCTGCACTGAGTCCTTTCCAACACTTTGGGACGGTGCCTGGTTTCCTGCTGCCTCATTCCCAGTGTCATCCACAGCCCCTGACATACCCAGGGCTCCATAAGCTGGATCATTCCTTAGATTTCCAGGCCCAAGTTCCCTAGTAAAGAGTCAACTCTACGTGGTCATGTGTGTCCTGCCTGCTGCTGGCAGTTTTCACTTTAGCACAGCACAAAATAACTGATGTATATTTTAACTTGTTTCTCCCTGAAAGGGCATCTTGGATGATGCTTTTTTTATTTCGCTAAAATCATGTGCTGCTTCCTAACCAATTTTTCCCCCTCCTAGATCTCACCATGTGTGATGCCCAGCCCCAAAATGTGCTTCTATCTGGAGGCATGAATCAGAAGGTAACTTTCAAATTAGGAGAACCTGTAGCCTTTAAAGATATCCTGTGGGAAAAAGGCAAGAATAAAGTCATCGAATGGGTGGAAAACCTTTACCCAGAGCCCAGATCTTTCCCGCCCTTTATAAACAGGGCTCATTTAGACACCCAGACCGGGGACCTCACCATCTTCAATGTAACATCGTCAGACGAGGATGAGTATGAAGTGGAATATGGCGGTGCTAAGGGCAGCACCAAGTTGACTTTAAAAGTGGTTGGTAAGTGTTGCATTATGGGGTTGTGCTTAAAACAATGAATTCCCAGCAGCTTGAAGAGACTGTTACAAATGAATGGCCACGAGGCTAGAACCGGCCGTCATATGGGTCAGGCGTGTGTCCTCTTTCTGGCCTGCAGGAGTCGCCTTCTGGGTGAGCAAAGGAAGTGACCGAGGGGGGAGGAACTGCACCCGGGGCAGAGTGACTGCAGCAGTGTCACTTGTCTTGCTCGGAATGTTCTGGAAAGAGGGAGTAGCAGCAGGGAACTCAGAGCTGAGCTCCCTGGACAGGAGGGGCTGTGGAGTCCCTGCTGGCCCCTGGTCCGCCGTCAGGCTGCACTGCCGCTAGATCGCCTGGCGCTGGGCTTCACCCTTCCCGTCAGGCACGCGGCCATCAGTTAATAGTATTGAGACAAAAGTCCTTTCTAGTTTCCTGGTTCCTCAGTCCTTGCTCCCCCATCCCACAGTGGTCTTGTCCCCCAATCTACCTGGCCTCTTCCCGCGGACAGAACCAAGAACTAATTCCTATTCCCCATTGTCTGAGGACAATGGGCTCCCACCTTCTCTTTTGGACGCCCCCCTCTTCTGCTGGGCCGACTCCAATGTTCCGACCCGCCCCTCCAGTCCTCCCACCCCCTTGCGCCCCACAGTGGGGTGCTCCCTCCTGGGCTCAGGCTGGTGTGCATGCGCAGCTTACCTGCCCTTTCTGGATGGCTTAGACGCACCTGACTCCATCTCCACCTGGCTGAGTCCCGCGCTCACCTGTTCTGTGCTCACCACCCGTGGCTGCCGCAAAACATATCGCCCCCCGGGGTCCCCACACTTTAAATTCAGGGTCACCCACTTAATCTAATCTGTCCTGGCGTCCTCGCTCTCCCAGAGTCTTTATCTCCTCAGACCCTGAGCCCCTGGTCTCCACCTCCTTTGCAGCTGCAGCTTTGCTGCCCATGAGGTGGTGAAGACGGCCCTGAGGACAGCCCCACACACGCCTCCCCCAAGGGCGGCGAGCCTGGGGAACTGTTTTCCCTCCTTCTCCTCTGGCGCCCCCATTCTGACCTGCTCACTCCTCCCCTGGGCCCGACCCTCCCCACCCCTGTCCTTGCCTCCGCTGTGCCAGGCACATGACGCGGGTCAGTCTGTCCAGCTCTGCTTGTGATTCTCCGGGTGCGGGGGTCCATCCCCCAGAATACAAGCAGGGGGACTGAGGGCCTCTCACAGGCCCCCTTCTTCAGCAGCCCCCCACTTTCAGTCTTCGTGCACAGAGCATCTTCGTGACGCGTCTGCTCTGCTCCTTGAGCTGCTTCTCTCCTGTGGGCTGTTACCCCTCCACACGGGCACCCCACTGCCCCTGCTGCGGTGCCAGTTCCCTGGGTGCTCCTGTCATGGCTTCAGTGACGGGCACTTGGGGTGCTCCGAGTACAGAAATGAAAACAGTGTCTCGTCCTGTCTCTGTCCCTTGTCCCAGATCCGGCCCTGCGGATGGACACGGTGGTCCCCAACACCATGGTGCCCGAGAAGGCCGCCTTCCAGCTGGACTGCAGCATCGCATCTTGCTTGAGCCAGGACTCCCGCTTCGCTGTGGCCTGGTTTTCCCTGAGGATGAACGTCTGCAGGGAAAAGGGCAGCCCTGGCCTGGCAGGACAGGAGGAGCAGGACCCCACCAAGTGGAGGGCATTGCTGAGCGTGGGCCCTGACGGGGTCTTCGGCCCAGAGGGAGGCCCCTGGGAGGGCAGACTCCGCTTCCAGAGGCCCTCGCTGCTGCTCTTCCGGCTCACAGTGCTGCAGGCCAGCGCGCAGGTCACGGGCAACTACTCCTGCCGTGTGGAGGAGCAGCTGCCCAGCCCTCAGGGAGGTTGGTAACGGCTGACAGAGGAGGAGTCGGCCCCCATCAGCATCCGCATCCTGGACACCGGTGAGTTTCCCCAGTTGGCAGGGGAGGGTCGCACCTGGTGACAGCTGTGTCTCAGGACAGGTCAGGGCGCGTTTGCAAGTACAAATGTTGGCGAGGATGTAGTGAAAAAGGAACTCTCCTACATTGCTGGTGGGAGTGCAAACTGGTCCAACCACTATGGAGAGCTGTGTGGAGGTTCCTCAGTCTACTAAAAATGGAGCTACCATGTGACCTGGCAATTCCACTCCTAGGGATCTATCTACCCAAAGGACATTAAAACATTGATTCAAAGACCACCTGCACCCCTATGTTTATTGCAGCACTATTTACAATAGGTAAAACCTGGAAACAACCCCAAAGCCCCCAAATAGATGCCAGGATCAAGTAGATGTGGTGCATATACACCATGGGATATTATTCCGCAATCAAAAAGTTAAACTCATGCAATTCGCAGCAATATGGATGGAGCTAGAAGGAGTTATGCCCAGTGAAATAAACCAGAAAGAAAAAAGAAAAATATTGGATGATTTCACTTATAGGAGTCAGAGGAGGACCCTGATTTCCTCACATCTTGGGGTAAACACTGCATCTGTTTCATGTGCCCCCAATATCTACAGATGGTAGAGGGTGTCTTAAGGTCACCTGCTTCCAGGTACACGACTTTGGCTTCTGAAATTTCACCCATGAGAGATACCTTGTAAGATTTTAGGTTCATTGAAGAAATAGTTCGTGATTTCTGAAAGTACAGGCCACATGACTCGGATGCTGGGGCCCAGGTGGGGCTGCTGGGGAGGAGAGCCCCAGTCAATGGCATTTCCACCTGCTCCACAGCTGCACCTGGTGGCATGTGGGAGGGGCGGGGAGTCCTGATCTGGGCAAGAGTCTCCACCTGCCTCAGCTGGGCTGGGACAGCTCTGGGCTTCTCTGAAGGAAAAGGACCCCTTCCTGGGGTGGAGTCCTTGGGCCTGGGCCCCCTGGGGCTGCAGGGGTGGGGGGCAAGCCAGTAGGGAACACTGACCAATAAGATGGGGCGTTCCAGAGGGCAGTGGCTGGTCTGCAGAGAGAAATTCGGGGGAGCCACTGAAGGGGTGAACTCCTCAGCCTGAGGGAAAAGCCACAGTTGAAACAGAAGAGGAGCCAGAGAGAGTGAGGAGGAGACACCGCGGCTGGAATCCAGTTCTGGGCACAAGGGGCGGCTGGAATCGGGATTAAGGAAAAGCGGGTGGGGTGCAACAGGCACCCCCACACCCCAGCGGTGTCTGAAATGTCCGGGTTCCCCTTGTTCTGGCATCCGAGGAAGGGGTGTCTGGCGGGGCTGCTGCGGGTCCCGGGTTGGGTCATCTGGAGCAACAAGCGCCAGCTCCGCGCTCGCCAGAACGCGCAGAGGGACGAGATCCTGTCCTGGGCCGTGTGCCGGAGACCCCGTCCCCGCCGAGTGGGGCGCGGCCTTCGGGCACTGACCGCTCCCCCGTACCCCCCCGCGCCCCCCAGCCCCGCAGCTGCAGACCCCCGCGCATCCCACCCAGGTAGCGCGCACAGGCGCGGGCGGCAGCCGAAAGGCCCAGGGCGGGGCGGGAATGGGGCGCGCCCAGGGCTGGGCCGCCGGGCAGCCACGTGGGGGGGGCGGGCTGAGGAAGTGCGGGGCGGGACGAGGCTGTGCCGGCCGGCCGGGGCGCGCGCGCGCTCGTCGGAGGAAGTGGGGCCCCGAGCGCGGGCGGGCCACATGCGAGGCGGGCGGCGGGGCGGCTGCTCGGCCTCCGAAGCGCCCAGCGGGCCCCGGCCGCGTGATGACTCCCCTGAGCCCCGCGGGGGTCCTCTGCCTGCTGCCCCTGCTCGGTGAGTGCCCCCCCCCCCCACGCCGCCCGCCGCGGGTCTGGGGTGCCGCGCCCGGGGCGAAGGTCGGGTGGACGGGCGGGGCCCGAGGGGCGGTGAGGTCGGTACTGATGAGGGGCGCGGGGTGGGGGGACTCGCGCGGGCCACTTATCCCGAGAAAGGTGTCACCGCACCCCTCCCTTGGGGCGCGGGGGGAACTTCTCCCGGGGCGCCTGGATCTGGCTGGGGAAGAAGTGGGGGGCTCAGCGCGCTCCCCCGCGGGGCTCATCTCTCTCTCGGGGCCTCCAAAGCCCCAGGGCGGCATCCAGGCTCCCGCCCCGCGCAGCGATCCCGGAAAGTTGTGGCTTTTCTCTGAAATTCAGTTACTTCTCGGCCTTCCGAGCCGCCCTGACCATAAACTTGGGCGCCCAGGACCGCGCTTCGCCGCCCTCGGGCTCGCCCCGCCCACGCCTTGGGCGTGGATCCCCGCCGGGGTGGGGGCGCCCCTTCTCCTCTGCGGTTGCTGGCCTGGCTCGCAAGTGGGGGTGGGTGGCCTGTGCGCCCCGGCGGGCCGGCATGGGGTGGGAAGCCGGCGCCGGCGGGGGACCCAGTCAGCGCAGTGAGGGCGCGTTCCCCGCCCTTTCGTCTTAAAGGAATGACCCGGTGTCTAGAGCCGCCTGGTTCCCTTTCTAGCTTCAGGAAACAAGCAGCACAGCCCCGGACATGGGTGTCTTTGCCTTGGTTTGGACCTCCTCACCCTCCCCAACACCTCCAGTCTGGGGGCAAGTCACTGTCAACCCCTGGAGAGCAGCCCCCCTAACTCATTCTTCCTTTGGGTGGTGCGTGGGGGCGAGGCCTGCTGGGAGCCCTTGGTACCATCTGCCAGATCCACATTCCACTCCAGTCTTCAGCCTTTTCTGAGTCACTGCCCTTTGCGTTCTCCCAGGTGTAGGACCTGGGGGAGGGTTTGGGGAAGGCTCAAAGGTTCCACAGTGTCAGGTACCAGTGTAGGAAGAGGGATTAAAAGAAGCACCAAAGCCCTGGGCCTGCAGAGGAGGCGAGCCTTGTCTTTTGTGAAATCAAGTGTCCTCTGTGAAGCAAAGCCTTCCAGGGAGGGAGGGTGGTGGAACCTGGCTTCCTAGGAGGGAGGTGCTGGAGCTGCAGTGATGTGGGAAGAGATCCCAGGAGGAGGAAGCCAGGCAAGGAAGCCAGGGAGCAAGAGTTTACAGGTGAACTTGGGCAATAAATGGTCGCTCCTCCGTGTCCCCCAGGGACACTCCAGGTGTGCCGAGGGCAGTTTCTGAGGGCGCCCTTTCTGGGAGAGAAAGGATAATAGTGTCCCTAAGAATTCATACAATTATTGTGAACACCATTTGCTCAACAAATACTGAGCATCAGCTGTGTGGGGGGCACTGTACAAGGCCTGAGCACACAGCAGGGGACAACCACTCCCTGCTCAGGGGCTGGGGGAGGGGGAGACAGTGAAAAAGAGCAAATAGAGAAGTGTGGGGTGATGGCACAGCACACAGTTACTAATACAGAGATTAGGAAAACAGAGAAGGGGGAGCCATTCAAATTTCTTTTTAAATTTTCACAACTTTGGAACACTCAAAAGTGTTAGAACAGTAAAAATAGTACAATGGACACCCCACACCTCTCTCATCAATTTCACCACAATGGTTGACTTCTCCCTTTATAGATTCCAGCCCACACTCAGACGCATGCACTTAAATGGGTTATTTTTTGCAAAACATTTTGAGAGATGCAAACCTCATGACGACCTGCCCCTGAATGATCCGGCTTGTCTTCTAAGACACTGCATCTCAGTGAGCCCCAGAGCCTGCTCAGCAAGCACAGCCTTGTCCTGGGCTGCTTTCTGGCAGAGTCAGATCTGGGTCAGCACTTCATCTGGTGGTGGAACCTCTTTCGGCCCCTTGCGTCTACGAGTTTGCTTTTTACTTTATGGCTGCTGTTCTCGAGGGTTCCGACCCGTTGTTTTACAGAATATGCCTTGGTTTGGGCTGTCTACCTTTTGGTGGTGATTGGGTTCTGGTTAAAACGTTGTCGGGCAGGATACTCTGTAGCTGTGTCTGGTCTGCTCTGCGCAGCTCATCAGGCAGCAAACTCGCTCCATTGGTCCCTCTGTGGAGGTGTGAGCTTCTATGACTTGGTGAATGTGAGGGGCCTACAGATTTCTCACTTTAGAGGCACCTTTTCTGCTTTGTAAATAAGTAATTGCCTAAGTGACACTTTGAGATTGTGTGGATATCTTGTTCCCCGACTGTCTTTCCTCTAATCTTTTGGCATCCATTGATTTCACATCCAAGTCCATAACCACTAAAATATTTGTAGATGATAACAATTTTCTACCCCTGTTTTTTTTTTTTTAAAGATTTATTTAGGGCCTCCTCTGGTGGTGCAGCGGTTGAGCGCTGGGCTGCGAAGCTGCCCACAGCCTCTGCAGCACCGGTTGGATCCCCGGCTGCCAGCAAGGGTCCCACATGGCATGCAGACCTCTCCTGCCGCGTCCGCTGCTCCCCTCAGCAGTGTATTTTGTCGGTCTGCCTGTTCTGTTCCCCGCTCTGGCTCTGGTGAATTCCCTCACCCTCCCACGCTTCTGACTGTACCCAGTGCTTAAATAAATAAATAAATAAATGTGGGGGGGAGTGAGAGGATCCGCCAGAGACAGAGTGGGGAACAGAACAGGCAGACTCACTGAAATGCACTGCTGAGGGGAGCAGCGGCGAGTCAGGAGAGGTCTGCTGCACCTTGTGGGTATCTCCCTGGCTGGGGATCGAACAAATGCTGCAGTGGCTGTGGATTGCTTCATAGGTTGTGTCCCAAACCCTTGGGCCACCAGGGAGGCCCTTCCCCTGGTTTTTTTTTTTTTTTAAAGTATTGATATTCTTTAACAATGAAAAGCTTTTTGTTATTTTTTTAAAGATCTATTTTATTTATATATGATATATGAGCTGTGGTGTAGGTTAGAGGTGCAGGGGGTGAGAGGGTTCACCATTGACAGAGTAGGGAGCAGAACAGGCAGATCCCCTGAAATACACTGCTGAGGGGAGCAGCGGGTAAGACAGGAGAGGTCTGCTGCGCCATGTGGGTCAGCTCCTCAAACTCGTGCTGCAGTGGCTGCGGATTGCTTCATAGTGCTGAGACTTAATCCCTTGCGCCACCAGGGAGACCCACTTTTTGTGATTTTTTAGTAAGAGTGGACTCATGGGTGTTTGAAGATGGCGCTCTTGTCATTCTCTGTTCTGATGCGCAGTGATAACAGATTTGGGATCCTCTTCAGACTCCAGTGAGTGTCCGCTTGCCCTGTTTCCATCAAATCCCGAGCACTTCTTACTCTCTGCCCAAACAATGCTTCACACCCATTTTTGTCCCCTTCCTGCTTCTTCCTTGGAACCATTAGACGTCTGTCTCCTGTGGCTGCTAGTGAGGGGGGTAGAATCGAGGCTACCATTTTCAGAGCTAGGAAACAAAGCATTCACTGAGGCATGAGCTCGCCCTGAGATGGCTGGGCCTCATCCACTCTTTGGTTCTTCTTCCTCTTCCTCCATTTGATATTTGGGTCTCCCTTTGACCCCATTCTTGCTACATTCTTAGTAGCATCACCACAATTTCCTACTCTACATTAAGCACGAGATGGTTTCACAACTGTTCCACCCATACCGCTGCCCCACACAGGCTTACTCAACACAATTCAAGGTTTCTTTGGACTCTTTATTTTTCCTCATTTGCCAGTGAATGAAGATTTACAGTACCTTAAAATTCTAAAGTGACTTGAAGTCCCTTTTTCCCTATTTGTGTGGTTATGGCATGATTTGATAGAGAATTACATCACTTTGTTTCTGTTTCTATTCACTTGTAGGGTTTTCCCCAATTATTTAATATTTAAGTATATAAAAGATGGACGTGGCTCAAAGCAAACTGACATGAAAAGAGACACACCCTGGCCTCTACTAACAAAGCAAGTGTTTTATTTATTGTAGTTTTTTTTTTTTTTTTTTGTGGGACCCTCACCGGCGGCCCCGGAACGAACTGGCGCTGCAGAGGCTGCGGGCAGCCTGGCAGCCCAGCACTCAACCGCTGCGCCACCAGGGGAGGCCCTTATTTATTTTAATTTTATCCTTCTTGCTTCTTTGCATGTAAACAGTATGCTTTACTTCTCACATGCTTTCTGAAAGAACAAGTTACATGTTCTGTGTGCTTTTTATATCTTGATTTTCTCACTTATCATGGCCTGGATTATCCCTCAATACCAGTTCATTGCAATCACCCTCTTTATTTATTTATTTATTTATTCATTCATTCATTTATTTATTTATTTTCCAGCTACACCTTGATGAGGAGATACCATGTTTCACTTAACCACTCTCTGTGGTTAGCATTTTGTATCCTGCCAGGAGCCTGTCTTTCAAAGTTAAGAATAGACATGAGGAATTGAGCAGATGTTCAAGGGACTATCTGGGGGAGCAGCAAGGCCCCAGAAATGGGCTGGGAGAACTTAAGGAACTTCATGGCCCCATTGTGCTTCAGAACAGTCGGAAATGACGTCAGAGCGGCCAGGGCAGGATCCTAGAGATAAAGTATTGTGGGTCTTTCAAAAGACTTTCACTTCTTTACTCCCCGTGAAATGGAAGGTTCTAGAGGGTTTCGAGCAGCAGTGGAATTATGATGACAGACGTATTTGAAAGAATTATTCTAGCTCTCTGGTGGAGAATTGGTGGAGGATTTCAAAGGGAAAAGGGAGAGACCAGTTAGAAGATTCGGGAATAATGTACTTAAGATGTGTCTGGCGGGGCGGGTGGTGATGGGGGTAGTGGGAAGTCCCTGCATCTGCTTTGAAGTGAGAGGACGATGAGACACTGGGCTCTTTCTTGGTAGAATAACAGGTGCTGAGCAAGGAGCGAACTCAGAAATAGGAACTATTAAATCACTTAGCTCATTTCAGCAGCGTCTAGCTTATTCTGCTGCTGTTGACCTTTTCTAGATCCTTAATCTTGCCGGCTTTCTCCCCAACTAGACGTAGGAACCAAGTCACTTACTTCTTTGTATTTTTTTTTTTTACATTTATTTTTTCTTTCTTTCCACATGTGCATGTTCCACTCACCCTCCACACATGCCACTTTTTCAAAGATTCCATCCATTGATTTGTTTGTGTTTTTAAACAAGACTGTTAAATCTGCCCATGAGCTGTTGAAGTATTTGCCAAGCCTGTCTCCATTTTAAGTTATTAAGTCTTCTCACATTACTATGTGAGACTTGTTCCTAGGCTTTGCTGCAATTGAAACTCTGTGGGTGTGTGTTTTAATTTAAAAAAGGGAATCCAAGACAAAGTAGTATTGCATATCCTATGGGAACACTAGACCCAGTTTTATAATGGGGTGTAAATAAATAATTTCTGCCATGAATTAAGCACATATGCTGTGCTAGGAGCTATACTTAGTAGGTTAGATTTTTTGTTTTCATTTAATTGTCACACCGGTTTTATTATGTAGGAGCTGTGATGAGGAGAACTAAACTCAGGGTAAGTATTGTGTCCACGTTCATGCAGAACCAGTTACAGAGCTTGTGAGGAACCAGACAGCCCGTCTGTCTCACGCCCATGCCTTTCCAGGCAATGTGCCATGAGCAACTTTGTCTCACCTGCTGCTCCCCTCAGCAGTGTATTTCAGTGGATCTGCCTGTTCTGCTTTCCACTCTGTCTCTGGTGAATTCTCTCACCCCCCAAAACTCTGGCCTACACCCCAGTTCTTATATACATAAATAAATAAAATAAATCTTAAAAAAAAAAAGATTGGTGCAGCCATACTTCATCTCTTGTATAAGGCATGTGCTTTGTTCAGTGTGGTTTTGCCAAATTTCATGAAATTGTGTAGGCCAGCACAGTTACCAGTCACGTAAGGTCCTATTCAGTATCATCATCTACAATGGGGGAAAACCTTTTGGGGGCCATAGATTTCAGAAGTGGGTTTATTTACATATTTATTTACTATCATTTTGCCATAGTTATACTCACTGTCTACCCACATAATTTTGCATAATCCCAGAAGCTTGATAGTTACTAAAATTAACAATAACCTCATCATTTCATCTGACTTCTACCCCGATTGAAGATTCTTATTGTCACAAGAATGTCTTAAAAAAAAAAAAAAAACCACCAGGATCTAATTCAGTTTCATGCATTGCATTTGTTGTGTTTTAGGTTTAATTTCTACAATTATCTTTCAGAAATTTTGAAAGACATTAGTACCACTTTTAAAGAACCAGATCTAGGAATTTGTTTTATTGCCTTCATTTTCACTCTAGTGCTGCTCTTCTTTTTTTAAGATTTATTTATTGATAAATAAATAATAAATAAACTGTACCCCAAGAACTGGGGTACAGGCCAGAGGTGTGGGGGGTGAGAGGATTCACCAGAGACAGAGTGGGGAACAGAACAGGCAGATCGACTGAAATACACTGCTGAGGGGAGCAGCGGGCGAGACAGGAGAGGTCTGCTGTGCCATGTGGGTAGCTCCATGGCTGGGGATTGAACTCATGCCGCAGTGGCTGTGGATAGCTTGATAGATTGCTTCTTAACCTCCTGTGCCATTGGGGAGGCCCATAGTGCTTCTTTCATAAGTGCAGGCTTTGAGAGGAGGCATTAATCTCTCTGTGTAAGAGCAGAAAGCTTGCTGCACAGGTCAGCCCTCTCTGAGTCGTCTGTCTTTTGGCTCCTCCTTCTCTAGTGCTAAGGCTTTTTGAAGCTGGCTTGAAGCCACAGCCCGAGATCCCAACATAAATCAAATGGAGCTCAGGATTGAAACTGAAACCAGGAAGCCTTTTATTATTTGCTCCCAGAGGGACTGATAGAAGTAAACTACAAGACAGCAGAGGATCCCAGAAAAGAGCTTTAGCCACCTAGCAGCTCCTCTTTGGAGGTAACATTTGGTGCCGTCCACCAGCCTCAAAGGAGAATTTCTCCAGTTACTGCAGAGATGTGGGGTCCTCTCTGTTGGTCTCTTTCCCTTGTTAGCCCTCTCTCGTGCGCCCTTTGACCTTGCCTCCTCAGCCTTGTCAGCCCTCTCTCATGCGCCCTTTGACCTCGACGCCTCAGCCTTACGATGCCGTGTGTGCCTCGCCTACTGACAAGGAACCCAACGAGTGAGGGGCCTCTTGTCTAGGTCATAGAAATCCATTCCTGCGCCCCCACAGAAACCCTTAGTTCTCCTTTGTGACCTTGATCTGTTGTCCCCAACAAGTATCCATCTGAGGGGACCAAATTATTTGATAGGCTTGTTCTCGGGAAATGAACCCATGTTGGGTCCTGTCGACCTTCGCTTCCTTTTCATAATGTTCCCCAAAATGTCTGTGAAGATCAGTGTCTGAATTTCCATCACACTCACTGGTGTGTAGTTTTCTTGGATGTTTTCTGGTTTATCAGTTAAATACTATGGGAAAAATGAAGTTTAACATACACATTCAGAAAATAATAATTCAGATTAATGAATAATAAGATTGTGCCATAAATTTGTTACAGTAGAGTTTCTCAATTGTGAACTGGAAAACAAGAGGGATTGTAAAGAAATTTAATTTTTTTTCAAAGAGTTATTTATACACAGAAGAACTGGGGTACAGGCCAAAGGTGCTGGGGTTGAGAGAATTTACCAGAGACTGAGTGGGGAGCAGAACAGGCAGACTGACTGAAACACACTGCTGAAGGGAGCAGCGGGCGAGACAGGGGAGGTCTGCTGCGCCATGTGGCTCAGCTCCCTGATCTAACTCAGGCCATAGTGGCGACAACCCTGAGACTAACCCCTCGGCCACCAGGGAAGCCCTATAAAGAAATTTTAAATGAAATGGTCCATAGTGAATTGAAATACCTTGAACCAGATTTTGGAGAATAGATTTTAAGAGACCCACAGAATCCTAAATATTCTAGTAAGACTGACCCCAAAGCATCCCGTGGGTCTCAGGTATATGCTGTCAAGACAAGACTTGCCTAAGGCAAATGTGGTTCTGAGCATGAGGGCATGTGGGAATCTTGGAAGCACAATCTAGAACATAATATGAAACAGGTGAATTCATTTTAATATCTTATTTTATTTAATTTTTTCCTTTGCTGTGTGGTTGATATAAAAATACTGTGGGATTTTCGATTCCCTTTTTCATACGAAAGTTTGAGTCTGGTGTGTGATCTGCTCTCCCCACACATCTCGGTTGGGACTACCCTTCCTAGGCACTCGTGGGTGTGGTTGGCTGGTGGCTACTGAACAGAGGGAGACGCTTGGAAAGGGGAAGAACATTAAACACGGGAACAAGGGGTGAGAAGGTGGCCTTTTCAGCATAATGGGAGATGGGAAACCTCTAAAGGAGCTTGATTTAGAGACTCAACACCTTAATCCTGGATGAGCTCAAGCTGGAGTCTAGGAGCATCTTGACAATGGAAAGCTTCTAGGGGGTTCTGACTCCAGCTGGGAGTCAGGTGGCTGCAGCTTCAGTTTAAAATAGGAGACAGGGAGGTGGCGATGGTGTAGCCCCAGTAAGTTTCTGTCTTGAGCAACTGTAGAAATGGATATCCCTGGCTGGGACGGAGGAATGATGGAGCCACTAGGGAAGTCGGCCGAGACATCTTACCCCCTGGTGGTGTAGACTCTGGGGCCGGCTGCCCGTGTCGGACACCAGCTCTGTCCCCATCCAGCAGTGACCCCGGTGGGCCTCAGAACCCGCTGAGCCCCAGTCTCCTCATCTGTAACCTGTGGTTCTTACTCTTAGGGATGATCTTCTTCATATTTTCAAGCCCAACTTTCCCTTTTTCCAGGACCCACTTACATTGTTGTAGAAATAAATTCTACTTTTTACCCAGGCAGAGGAAGAACAAGTGGTACTTCAGGAATGGTGAGGTCAGGAGAAGTTTTATTACTCATGCAGGAGGTCCCAGACCTGGGTAGTCCCATAAGGTCTGAGCACCTGTTTAAAGACCAAGGGTTTCCTTTCATACACAGCCGTGTCCATATCTGTTACATGGATAGCATCGTTTTTCAGCAGGCACAACCATTTGGGGCAAAGTCCCCGGAAAAGGGGGGCGGGGCAAGGCAAGGGGGGAAAGATGCAGGCATTCGGGGATGGCCTTGGAGAGACAGACCAGCTTGACTGGCTGCCCCACCTTGTAGATAAGAGTGCTGAGGCCCTGGCCATGAATCTTGAAAGGGAAGGAGCTGTATGTAGTAAGTAAGCAAACTTGTTGATGATGCCTGTGTTGGAGTGTTCATTGCACCTGGGCTGAAAGTTCTGCCAGAATCTTTATTATATTCATTTGCTCAATAATACATTTTCGCTTCAACATGAGCACCCCTCCTTGAGTACTCACCCCCCATATTCTACTTCATTTTTCTTACCAACAGTTAACAGCTGTTCCTCCCTTCACTGTCACACAGAGTCCCAAGATTTGTCTGTTCCGTCCATTGCGACTGCTTGTTACAGTGCCTGAGCCATAGGGCAGACTCAATAAATATTTGTGACTAATAAGTGAATAGTAAGATCGACCTCACCGAGTTGAGGATCAAATGAGGCTGTCTCTCTACTCATCTGTCTGTCATTTTATTTCTGTCTGTCATTTTATTTATCCACCTTTGGAAGTATCTACCTCTTGGGACAAGTCCCTGGCGTGTAGTAAGTGCTCAGCCACATCTGTGCTCCTGCCACTATTGTTAGATACTGTTGGGGCTCAGCGGGCCCAGGCTCATATGGGTGGGGTTTATTAAGAGCTGGGTTCCAGAAATAAACTGCCCTGAACTTCCTGAATGGAAGACTATGTTTTGTTCATTACTATCTGCAAACCCAGTGAGCATATTTCTTACCCCTATCCTGGGTTATAGGGTCTGACTAATTACGTATCAAATAGGACAGAGTTTGTGGTTTCAGCATGGCCTAGACATTTTAAGAGAGCCCTGCCGGCTCCTCTGTAAAAATGCACTTAGATGAAACTCTCTTCCCCAGATGCCAGCACCCCTGGGAGCATCATTGAAAGAACTGAGATGCAGGGAGCGGCAAAGGTTGTGGTCTCAAGTCCACTGCCGGGGGAGAAGCCCACCTGCTTGTGGGTTTTGGGTACAAAAATGCCACAGGGCCTGGCTGTGTCCAGGCTTCAAGTGAATCACCGTTAGGGTTCAGTTGTACGGGGAAGTCCCAAGAATTATGTTAGTTGTGAACTGAAACTTTAAGGGGATTTTTTTCCTTTATTCATCTCTTGAATTTTTAGTCCAACTGCTAACTCTGCCGGCCATGTGCAATTTTAATACTATTTAGAGAGAAAGTATTTTTTTCTCTGGTTTCTAAAATAAAAAAGGAAAGGATGGTTTGTTGGAGCGTTGGTTAGTCCTAACTAAGACCTGCCCTCCCTGCACAAGGCGTGAGCTTCAAAGAGTGAGCTTGGGCTCCTCGGGGGAGCGGCCTGTGCCCTTCAGTTTCTCTGTGGAACCTAGGCAGGTGCAAAGGGGAAGCAGGGGCCATTGCAAAAGGCATGGGCGGCCTGGACGGCCAGCAGACCCTCCTCGGGGGCAGGCCGCAGTGGGTGGGGAGGGAAGGGCTGTGTTTTGACTTCATCTGAGGGGTTCCAGGCCGATGCACTCTGCTACAGCTAAACTCTGCCACCTTTCCTTGTTGAGTCAGGGGCTTTCCATCAGCTTCTAGAGCAGTTGGAGGTCTTGAAGCTCAGGGCAGGAGCAGCTAGCAAGGGTCAGGAAGCCCTGGCTTTTTACACTGCCCTTAATTGTATGTAAATCCAGTAAATTAATTCACTTCACAAATTGCTTGCTGAGTGGCCTTCATGTGCTGAAATGTGGGGTACAGCGCAGAACCAGAAGGGACCCGTGTTTGTCTGGAGAGGTAGCTTTACTGGGACTGCCCTCAGCTCAGATCGAAATTAGTTGCCAACTTCTAAGAATCAAGTTTTCTCAATACACTGTAGCGCAATACATGTAGCGTGGAAAGGTGAGAAGGTGTGGCAGTTTCCACGTGTCCACATGGGCAGGAGCCTCTTCTGTATCTGAGGAGCCTCTCCCTGGAGAGGAGCTCAGGTCACCAGAATACCACAGTCCCCACACTTGGCCCCCGGGGGCACCACCGCTGGCCACATTGCTGTGCCCTCCCTCAGTGCCTCCTGGGCTGCTGCCATCCAGAGTTCTCACAGCCTTCTTGGGAACTCATGTGCTAGGCTTTCTTAAACCTTCTTGTTTTTCTCTTTTTGTCTCTTTTTTTAATTTTGTTTTTCGCTCTGGCTTTTCTTTCTCCCTTGCATGAAGGCTTTCTGCCCCTCCCCTCTCTTCACATCTCACATTTTACTTGCTATCATGTATGAGAAGTACAGACTTGTAGGCCTTCCTTTCAACTAGTGTCTCATTTTTTTTTTTTTTTAATGTTCACCAGCACTTTTTGTTTAAAAAAAATTATTTATTTATACAAGAACTGAGGTACAGGTCAGAGGTGCTGGAGGGTCAGAGAATTTACCAGAGAGAGCGGGGAGCAGAACAGGCAGATGGACCAAAGACACTGCTGAGGGGAGCAGCAGTGGTTGCTGCAGAGGCTGCAGAAAGCTTCACAGCGCAGTGCTTAACCCGCTGCGACACCAGGGAGGCCCTAGTGTCTCATTTCTTTTTGTAACATCTAAAGTTGCTTTAAAACCACCACCACCATCACCAAACTTGGGCTTGAATTTGCGCTCCCGTGTAACATTTGGAGATTGGCTTCCTCGATCTCTTGCTCAGTTAGATCTTTTCAGTTTCCTCATGGGTATGAAGAGGGGGTGAGGCTGGGGTGGGGGTGGGGTGGGGCATAGCCCCTGTTCTCACTGGACCTCTCCAGCCCTGACATTCAGTGATTTGGGGGCCAATGAGTTTGGTACCTTATCTCACACGCTCAGGGGTGTGCTTGACTCACAACTAGAGCTATTTCATGTTCATTCCCAACTTCAATTCTAGTACATTTAGAAATTGCATCCTGAGAAATCCTGTGTCACGGCACTGCCTTAATATCCTTACACCTTGTAACAACATTCTGGAGTTAGACTGGGCTCAAATCCAGTGTGTGTGCCTCCAATTCCTCGTTTATAAAATAGGGTTAAAAATCACTACTGCTTAATGGCTTTGAAGAGTGTTCACTGAGTCCATGTTGTAGACTTCTTCTAATGGCACCTAGCAGATAGTCAGTGTTTAGTTATTACTTAATACTTAAAAATAGCAGTTAATCTAAATCCCAGGATACAAAAAAAAAAAAAAAAAACTGTGTAGAGGAATTTGTGACTGGGAATGTGGTTACCTTTTCATTAACCTGATAGGTATAGTCACCATATCTACCAAATAAAAAATCAGAAGATGGGCCTCCCCTGGTGGCGCAGGTGGTTGAGCACAGTGCTGTGAAGCTGTCTGCAGCCTCTGCAGTGCCTGTTCGATCCCGGCCGGCCGGCGAGGGTCCCACATGGCATGGCAGACCTCTCCGGCCTTGCCCGCTGCTCCCCTCAGCAGTGTATTTCAGTCAATCCACCTGTTCTGTTCCCCACTCTGTCTCTGGTGAATCCTCTCACCCTCCCTGCATCTGGCTTCTACTCCGGTTCTTGTATAAATAAATCTTTTTTTTTTTTAAAGATTTATTTATTATTTATACAAGCACTGGGTACAGTCAGAAGTGCGGGAGGGTGAGAGAATTCACCAGAGCCAGAGAGGGTTGCAGAGCAGGCAGAAGGACTGAAGTACACTGCTGAGGGGAGCAGCGGGCGGCAGGAGAGGTCTGCGCGCCATGTGGGACCCTCCTCTGGTGGCCGGGGAGCAGCCGGGGATCGAACCGGTGCTGCAGAGGCCGCGGGCAGCTTCGAAACCCAGCGCTCAACCGCTGCGCCACTGGGGAGGCCCTATAAATAAATCTTAAAAATACATACATACATACATACATACATCAAAAATCAGAAGATAGCATCAAAATATTTGGGTTCCATTCCTCACATCAGGCTATATAAGAACTGTCAAAATAGGGGGTGATGATGTTTTGTAAGGACACTGCAAGAGGATATTTGAAATTGGAGCTCTTTTTAGACATGTGCTCGCTCTTTAGGTATTAGATGCCCTCACGGCTTTCAAAAGAAAATATTCCATCTTGTTTAAAACAAAGTAAACCTCCAGTAGTTACAAAAGGTTGGGACTAGCGTGGAGTCTCCCTTCAGGAAATCACAGATCCATTTTCCTCTTCCTCTATCTATCTCTGCTTTTAAAGAGTAAAAACTCATTGAAAGAAAAAGAGGGAAAGCTCTACTGAAAGCTGACTTCATGTCTGCCATTGTGCAAAGACTCTCAATCCCGTTCACTCCTCAGGAGGACCTTCTTCGGCGGCCGTTATGACTTCCACTTTACCGCTGAGGGAGCCAGTGTGGGAGACTTGACATCCACCCTGGTCCTATCTGGACCCTTTCCACTCTGGCTCCTGGCGTGGGAAGTCAGCATCCCTGGCTCCTGTACTGACCGCTCACTCTTCCAGCAAAGCGGCAGCTCTCTGCTGAGTTGACTTCTTCCTTTCACTGCTGCTTCCTTTGCTGCTGCTTGTTCATTCATTCATTCATTCATTCATTCATTTTCATTGGAAATTAAATCAGCAGCTGACTTTAGGGTTCATCATGGAAGTGAACAGGAAAGACTTGACTGTGAGTGATAGACGTAACTTCTACAAATATGGCACTTCCCAAACCAGAGTCCTCTCCCGTGAGCCCCAGATGGGACACGCAACAGCCCACCTACAAGCCCATTTGGATGTCTGACGGCTGTTCACACTTACGCTGTCCCAAACTAAAAGCCCTTCAGCCCACGCCTGGCCCCCCTCCAATTCCCTATCAGAGAGAATGGCACTATCACCCACCTTGGGGAACATTTGAATGCAGGCACCAAAAAATGTGTAACTGCAAGGAACTCTCAAATCTTAATAAGAAAAAGACAAGAAAAATAGAAAAAATGGCCAAGGAGATGAAAATACAGTTTTCAGGAAAGAGCCCAACAATCAGCAACAACAGAGGCTTACGCTTCGAGAGGTCAGGGAAGTGCACATTCAAAAGCAATGAAATGTCATTTATTACCCAGTAGTTTACACAGGCCCAGAGGAATCACTGAGTGTGGCAGGAGCCCAAGAGGCTCTAGATTGCAAAATCCTCTTTGGTGGCAGCTTCTGTTAAAATTTTAAAAAATCTTATTTGCCCATTGATTCAACCCCTGACCCCACTCTTGATTATTCTCCTTAGATAAGGAGCCATCAATCCCCACAGGCACGACACCACGGTTATTGCTGTTCCTGCAGTCGAAGCAGCCAGCTGTGGAACCCGTGTGCTGCGCTGGTGGCACTCATCAGTTATAGTTCATTCATACCCTGGAATAACATGTCACCATTAAAAAGAATTAACACCGGCGGGTTTGGCCAGGCCTTTACGAGGAATTATCGATGAGAAAGGCAAGGCGCGAGGAGTGTACTTAGAGCTCATTTTTGTTCAATGAACTGGCAGGTCCCCAACACACAGGCTTCACCCCGTGCACCTTTGCTCTCGACCCACAACTCCATCTCTGCCTTCACTCTTGCCCTGCTGGCCAGCCCAGAAGCCTCTCCACCCTGTGTGTTCATTCACAAGACAGTTGGCGCCTCCACTCTGTGCTGGGCCCCTGGTCCAGGGTTGCTCCCCGGCTGCCCTGCACACCCTTGTTCTGCAGGGGGAGGGTGGCCAGGCCCCCTGCGCAGCAGAGGAGGGTGCTGGGCTTCTGATGCTGCCTCTTCATGAAGGCAGATGGTTCTAAAATCCTTGCAAAAGAGACAAATGGCAGAGATTTGCTTCTCATTTGAAATTGCTGAACACAATTTAAACACAATTGACTACAATAGGCCTAGTTAATGTTCTTGAATGCTCCTATACTTTTCAAATTAGCCCAGTCGCCAGTGGGCAAAACTTGCATTGAGTTTGAATTTATCTTTAATGTCTTTGCTTTAACAACTGATCTTCTCACAATAACAGAGTCGGGTCTGGAGCTTATACCCACTTTGGGCTGTCAGGAATGTAGGGGTGGTAATAAAAGTATAACACAGTCCCATCAATTGATGGGGTGGAGACAGGGAGGGGGCTCTAATTTCAGGTGTGAGTCAGCGTTTGTGGCTGTGAATATTCCCACCACGGTAAATTTCAAGCTACAAGACTTTGCTGAGTGGGGTGAGGACAAATTAATCGTGGGCCCCTGAGAGGTGACTGATCCAGGCCCAACTCTCCGCTGTCCCTGGGCCTCGAGCACTTAGTCCTCCTCTGGCTGCAGTCATTGTTTCTGGTCTCAGCTGGTGGCAGTTCTCAGACCTCCAAGAGAAAGCCTGCCTGGTCCCTCCCCTCAGGCCCCAGCCCAGCCACTGAATCCTTTACTTTCTCTCTCCAGTGTCTCTTGAGTCTGTCCGCTTGTCTGTCCCTCCTGCAGACACCCTCATCCCGCCCGTGCAGTCCCGTCCACCACTCTCCCTGCCCCAGCACTGACCTCTTCTGCTTTCTCTGGCTCTACACTCGCTCATCTCAACCAGTGTCCTCTGGGCAAACAGGCACAGACACTGAAATTAGGTCATGCTGTTACAGGGCAGGGAGAGAGACAACCGAGACCCCGCAAACCTGCCTGTTCTAAATAGGTTCTGCCATCCACCGCATCAATACAAAGACATATGAGACTTTAATACAACTGTAAACATTACAGGAAAGGCAAAGAATCCAGTTTCTAAACCAAGCACCCAAAGTGACCCGTCCCCTCGTGGGTAAAAGTCCACCCAAGCGGGATTGGCCCAGAGCAGGGCCCCAGAGCCTGCCCCAAGTCTAAAGCACCTTCCAGTGGGGACCCACAGAAAAGGGTCAGAAACAACCAGACAAGCCCGGAAGGAAAAGAGCAAAATCAAAATCAAGACAAAAACCGCCACTGTCACCTCCCCACGAGTCTCTCACCCACATCTGTGTCACCCCGTCCACGACCAAAAGGCAAGCACAGGTTCTTCACGTGTCTCTCGGCTCCGTGTGCCTCCTTCAGGTCTCCTTCTGGCTCCATCCTGCTTCCTTCCTTCCTCAGTCTCCTCAGCAGCTTCTCCTCTCCCTGCTCAGCTCCAGCCTGCATTTGGGTGGGACAGGGAACCTGGAACTTCCCCCTTTCCTGGGGACCCCCCTGTTACAATGCCAGTCTTGTGGAAAACCGTCCATGGTTTTCCTTTGCCATTAGGATAAGTCCCAGCCCCATCCGTATCTCACCAGATGCTCCCCAGCCCCCAGCTCACAGATGTCCGAGTTGGACCTTGTCGGTGTCATCCTCACCAGCAACCCTTGCTCCTGCATTCTGGCCATTATTTCAAAAGATTTATTTATGCATACAAGAGCAGGGTACAGGCCAGAGGTGTGGCGGGGGTGTGGGGCTCGAGAGGACTCACCAGAGACAGAGTGGAGAACAGAACAGGCAGACTGACCGAAATACACTGCTGAGGGGAGCAGCGGGGAGACAGGAGAGGTCTGCTGCGCCATGTGGGTCACCTCCCTGGTGGGGGATGGAACTCGTGCTGCAGTGGCTGCAGACAGCTTCACAGTGCTGCCTCTTAACCCCGTAAGCCACCAGGGAGGGCCCCATTCTGGCCATTTGGAAAGACTTTTGCTTCCTCAGTCCCAAACTGTTTACTCAGGGACTGCCTTGGGAGGTGCTTCTTCCCTCTGTGTGACTGTCTCCTCTCCCTTCTGCCAGGGCTGGGCTGGCTAACTCCCTTCTTCAGTGATTTGTCGTCCTGGATCAGCCTGACTTCCCTGGAAGGCCCTTGGGTTGGAGGCTCCTGCGCCTGCTCTGTGTCCTCTCCCTCAGCTGGGGTGCCCGGGGCTCAGGACGGTGCCTGGCTTCTTGCTGCCTCGTTCCCAGTGTCATCCCCAGCCCCTGACATAGCCGGGCTCCTTTAGCTGGATTCGTTCCAGTGTGGATTTCCGTGGCCCGAGTTCCCTTGTAAATAGTCAACTTCTACATGGTCATGTTTATCCTGCTTGCTCCCGGCTGTTTATCACTTTAGCACAGCACAAATAACTGATGCGTAATTTAACTTGTTTCTCCCTGAAAGAGCATCTTGGAAGATGCTTTTCGGTTTTCACTAAAATCATATGTTGCTTCCTAACCAATTTTTTTCCCCTCCTAGGTCTCATTGATTGTGATGCCCAGCCCAAAAATGAGGATATATATGGAGGCATGAATCAGAATGTAACTTTCAGTACAGGAAAACCTGTGACCTCTAAAGATATCCTGTGGAAAAAAGGCAAGAATAAAGTCATCGAATGGGAGGAGAACCTTTACCCGGAGCCCAGATCTTTCCCGCCTTTTATAAACAGGACTCATTTAGACACCCACACCGGGAACCTCACCATCTTCAATGTCACGTCGTCAGACGAGGATGAGTATGAAGTGGAATACGGCGGTGTTAAGGGCAACACCAAGTTTACTCTAAAAGTGGTTGGTAAGTGTTGAATAATGGGGTGGCTTAAAACGACGAATTCCCAGCTGCTTGAAGAGACTGTTACAAATGAATGGCCATAAGGCGAGAACTGGCCGTCCTATGGGTCAGGCGTGTGTCCACTTTCTGGCCTGCGGGAGCCACTCCAGTCCCTTGTCACCTTCTGGGTGAGCAAAGGAAGTGACCAAGGGGGGAGGAACTGCCCCGGGGGCAGAGCGACTGCAGCAGTGTCACTTGTCTTGCTCGGAATGTTCTGGAAAGAGAGGGAGTAGCAGCAGGGAACTCAGAGCTGAGCTCCCTGGACAGGAGGTGCTGTGGAGTTCCTGCTGGCCCCGGCAGCCCCAGCCGAGGTGGGTTCTTGTCCTCTTGGGTCACTTTGCACTGGACCTGGAGCCAGGACACAGCCTCCCCCTACCCCCAGCTGAAGCCCGGGGTCCTCCTTCCTGCGCCCACGTAGGTCCTTCCTATTCAGCCGTCGGGCTGCAGCGCTCCCAGATCGCCTGGCGCTGTCTCTTCACCCTTTCTGCCAGTCACACGCCACCGTTCTTGGTGTATTAATAGTATTGAAACCAAAGTCCTTTCTAGTATCCTGGTTCCTCAGTCCTTGCTCCCCCATCCCGCATTGGTCTTGTCCCCCAATCTACCTGGAGTCTCCCCACAGACAGAACCTCGAACTTCACCAGTAATTCTGACTCCCCATTGTCTGAGGGTCAGGGGTCCCACTCCTCTGTGGGACACCCCCCTGTTCTGCTGGGCCAACTCTGACGTTCCTGCCAACCCTGGTGTCCTCCCATCCCCTTGTGCCCCCCCCAGTGGGGTGCTCCCTCCTGGGCTCAGGCTGGTGCACAGGCACAGCTTCCCTGCCGGGTTCTCCATCGCTTAGACGCACCTGACTCCATCTCCACCTGGCTGAGTCCGGCGCTCACCTGTTCTGTGCTCACCACCCATGGCTGCCACAAAGCACGTCATCCCCGAGGTCCCCACACTTTAATTTCCAGGTCACCCACTTAATCTAATCAGGCCTGGTGTCCTCGCTCTCTCAGAGTCTTTATCTCCTCAGACCCTGAGCCCCTGGTCTCCACCTCCTTCGGCAGCTGCAGCTTTGCTGCCCGTGGGATGGTGAAGACGCGCCCTGAGGACAGCCCCGCCCACGCCTCCCCCAAGGGCGGCGAGCCTGGGGGACTGTTTTCACCCCTGCTCCTCCGGCGCCCCCATTCTGACCTGCTCACTCCTCCCCTGGCCCGATCCTCCCCGCCCCTGTCCTCGCCTCCGCTGTGCCGGGACATGACGCGGGTCAGTCTGTCCAGCTCCGCTTGTGATTCCCCGGGAGCGGGGCTCCTCCCCCAGAATACAAGCAGGGGGGACTGGGGGCCTCTCACAGCCCCCTTCCTCAGCTACCCCCCACTTTCAGTCTTCATGCACAGAGCATCTTCGTGACGCGTCTGCTCTGCTCCTTGAGCTGCTTCTCTCCCGTGGGCTGTTACCCCTCCACACGGGCACCCCCCGCTGTGGTGCCAGTTCCCCTCGACCCCTCACTCATGAGTCCTGTGCCCCATTCTCCATGCATGTGCCCCGTGACCACTCATCAGCTTTTGCTACAGCCACTGGTCACTGCCCCTTGCACCTTGGCCTGTGCTCAACTTCCTGGACCTCACCCTGTGTGGTTTCCTTTTAATTCTCAGCGTCCTCAGCTTACTTTGCCTGTTCTCTCATCTCCCCAACCTCTTTTTTTTTTTGGTTAAAGATTTATTTACTTATGCATACAAGAGCTGGGGCACCGGCCATAGATGCTGGAGGGTGAGAGGATTCACCAGAGGGAGAGCGGGGAACAGAACAGGCAGACTGACGAAATACACTGCTGAGGGGAGCAGTAGACGAGACAGGAGAGGTCTGCTGCACCATGTGGGTTTCTCCCTGGCGGGCCGGGGATCAAACTCTTGCTGCAGAGGCTTAGGATTGCTTCATAGTGCGGTGCTTAACCCCTTGTGCCACCAGGGAGGCCCCAACCCCAACCTCTTAACATTAGAGATGTGAAGGCTTATTAAGCCTTGGGCCTCTTGCCTCCTCTGCCTGCATTCATCCCCGGGGGTTGAGAACCTTCTGTGTTAGGGCTTCCGGTTACAGGTTAGGGTTACAGGTTACCATGACCTTCAGGTAGAGAGAAGTGTCAGTAGACGTAGACTTTTGGAATAAAAAGAATCAAATGGTGCTTCCAAGGCAGTCAAGAAGATTGAGATTTTGGTTGTCGAGAAACATCTGGTGATGCACAATTTCACACCTACGTACCAAAGTAGTTAGTTATGCTTTGTGTTTAGAAAAGCAGAAGGTGTGCTTCCTTCAGGGCATCTTAGCTCTTGTCTGAGTGATGTGGTAGTCTTCCGGAGACACCGGATCTAAGAGCAGAGCCTCAAAAGGGATGTTCTAAATGGGGATTTCCTGGCATCTTTTGAGAACACCCGAATTTCCTTCTGTGTTTAAACTGGCATGTGGCTTTCCTCCTTCCCCAAAATCCCCTTAGAATTTCCACCATTAATGTTTATTAATTCTTTCACATCCTCTGCCTTCTATAACATTCCACTTATAGAAGATGGTAATGTTCTATAAGTGGAATGGACTGCCCTGTCCTTAAAAGGTTTGAACTGCTATATGACTTTTTATTAAGTTAATAAAACAGGCACATATTTCTATAAAATATCATCAGATACCTATAAGAAATTCTCATTTCTTTTAGAGTAGTGAGCTGAATTCATGGATTAGAAGTGACTGAGTTATCTCAAGGATAAAGTGGACACATTTCTTACCAGTTTAAAGCTGCTTAAGATGCAGATGTAAGGAATATTTGTTAGAAGTAGCTCTGGTCAGTCCACGGGCAAGGGGAGAATGGTGGGCGAGCTCTGAGGTGTGGAAGCTCTGACCAGCGATGCGGGAAGGTCTGCATCCTTTTTGGCATAGGCTGGACCAGGCTTGCTGTCTGGCTGTGGTGGGGTGATGGCTGCCAGGTGAGCTTCTGTGTAGGGAGGGGGCTTCTAACAGCGTGGAAGGTGAGAGTAGCACTTGCGCGTGTTGGCCCTCGCATTATCTTCACATTCCACTTGACCTTCATAATGATCTTATAAAGTTTTCCGCTACCCTTTACAGATGGAAATGAGACTTTAGCAATGAGTTTCTCCATCTGTAGAACAGGAACCCTTGGTTGGATGATTTCTTAAAAGGCTTTCAACTCCTAAGAGGGCTGTGGCCCAAGTCCATGCAGCAGGCCACACCTCCTGGCCCAAGTCCATGCAGCAGGCCACACATCTGAATTCCTGCCAGCAATTCTTCTCATCAAATCACAGCCTCTCCTGGGGAGCCTTGCGTTGCTCACCCCGTGCTCCGGTACAGCTAGCATTTGTTAAATCCTTATGCTGTACCAGGCACTGCATGCTAGTCTGTTATCTGTATGGACTTATTTACTCCTCACAGTCAATAAGGTGGATACTGTAGAGGAAGCCGAGGCTCGGGGTGATTAAGTAAGTTGTCTAAGATCAAGTGGCTTTTTGCAGCAAAGCTGGGAAGTGAAGCCAGGCAGTCAGGTTCCGAGTCCACACCCTTCACCACCATGCTGTTCCTTTTTTTAGAGCTGAGCTGATTGAAGAACTTACATTTCACAGAGTAATTTGAAGACTGCCCCCTTGAATTTACCCATTTGTCTGTTCATCCCTACATCTGTCTTCCTTACTGAGGAACCAACTCTTGGTCTTGTATTATGTCAGGTGCTGTAGTTAGGAGGTGAACAATACCTACTCTTCACCCTTCCCCCCAAGATGCACTGTCCATTTGGATTTGGATGAACCTCTGTCTAGTTTAGAGAGTGTTTGATGAAAGACTAGATGTTGACTGAACAATACCATAAACTAGAATCTAACCAAACACGTGGAGCAGCCACGTCAGTCACCTGGGGCCCAGGAACCTGCATGTTTAACACACACCTCAGGTGAATCTTCTGCAAATTAATATTTGAGAAATGCTTCTGTGGAACTTTCTAGTAAAGTAGAAAGCAGTTACCTGCCCCTAGTTGCAGAAGCAGATCATTCTTTTCTTGACTGTTCTGGAGACATGTGGGTTTCCTGGGAAGGGTCTCTGGGGGTATGGGAGAGGGAGGAGGGCTCTGAGGAGTCCAGGGAGGGGGGAGGGGCTCCCCAATTTTGAGTTAATTAGAGCAACTCCTTATTCGATTGATATTTTGGTCTGCTGCTTAAGTTGTAACTTGGAGAAAGGTTTCCAATGCTTATGAAAGAAGCGGAAATGCTCTTAACTGAAGGAAAGCTTTAAGGCAGCATATAAGGAGTTATGTGAGCCAGATGAAACCTAAAATTGGAGGAAGCCCCAAGCACAAAAGGAAGTCACGTGTGACTGGGCCTCCAGCAAGGCTGGCCAGGCAGGTTATATGAGTGAGAAAGTTTGCAGAAGGAACAGATGTGAGAAAGAGAATTTGAACATTTTTAATTCTTAGATTATTAATCAGAACTTAAGCATTCCTTTGTCTTAAGGAATATTGTTTTCAATGACAGTAAAGCATTCCTGCATCTTGGTGAATCTAAATTTACTTTAATTACCTATTGAGTAGATATTTATGTGTATTGAAACTTACGGGGGGGGGGGGAAAGTAGAGCTGCGAGAAGACATATAAATCAACAAATAAGGAAGTAACCATTTCCTCTGTGTATGTTAAGTACCACCCACTTAGTGACGGCCATCACCCTCTACTCAAGCATGTGGATGTTTTTAGTTAAACATGAATATTTGAAATAGATGACAAAGGAGAACACTGTCAACCCCTCCCTGCACATCAGTTCCGATCAGAATTCGCTTGCTAAGTGACTTTGCTATGATCTTGTAAAAAATCTTTTGGCTTTCAGAGTTGGGGATAAGGGATTGGGGGCCTGTGTGTGTTCTGAATTTGAGCAGGTTGATCTGCCCCAGAATTCTTACCTGTGATGCTCTCGAAGGTGGTCTGCTTGTCTTTCCAAGCTCATAAAGAAGTTGGGAGCTCCTTGTGAATGTAGAGCTATAAGTTTGATTATTCCTCTTTGCTGTACTAAATATCGTGTTGTTTCTCCAGCACCTCTTCCACGTCTGACACTAAATTGTACACTGACTAATGAAGACATTATAATCTGGTGCGAATTCACGGAGCCTTACTACACTCATGTAAGCTTGGTAAACTACACGTGGCAGTGCACTGAAGCCCAGTGCAAAAACAGTACACTACCACGTATGCTACATTTGAAGAAGAATGATCTCCCAAAGAAAATAACCTGTGTCGCTACGAATCCAAAGTTTGAAGAGACATTACTGGTTGTCCCCTCAACCTGTTTACCAGGTAAACTTCTAAATGTGTCATGGTAGAGATAGTGCATCCAGGTGGGGTTCATGGACCAATGGAAATTTGTGGGTTTCGAACCCAGATGGAGTAGCTGGTAGACACTTCACAAATTGGAAATGTAGAATGAGTTTCAGTTTTCACAAATGCCCAGTTACAGAGAGAAAGTTACCATTTTTAAGCACTTTGACAAGCATCATCCTAATACATGTGTTGTTTGGACCCTCACAAAACTATATGAGGGAGGTACTAGTAAGTATCCCTGTTTTATATGGGAAACAACACAGGGCCTGTAACTAGCTTGCCCAAGATTAGCCACTGGTAAGCAGCAGAGCTCGGTTTTGAATTCATGCCATCTGGCTCCGGAATTCTTGCTTTTCACTATTCATAGCTCTTTACAGTGTTGTTCATTGTGTTCTTTTTCTTTTTCTTTTTTTTTTTAAAGTTCTTTTCCTTCCAGGGAAGTAAATAGTAACTATTAGCTAAGTTTCAGTTTCTTTTTCTTTTTCTTTTTTTATTTAAGATTTATTTATTTATTTATTTTTTAAAGATTTATTTTTATTTATTTATACAAGCACTGGGTACAGTCAGAAGCGCGGGAGGGTGAGAGAATTCACCAGAGCCAGAGCGGGGAGCAGAGCAGGCAGAAGGACCGAAGTACACTGCTGAAGGGAGCAGCGGGCGGCAGGAGAGGTCTGCGCGCCATGCAGGACCCTCCTCCGGTGGCCGGGGAGCAGCTGGGGATCGAACCGGTGCTGCAGAGGCTGTGGGCAGCTTCGCAACCCAGCGCTCTACCGCTGAGCCACCGGGGAGGCCCAAGATTTATTTATTTTTTATAGAAGAACTGGGGTACAGGCCAGATGCACGGGAGGGTGAGAAGATTCACCGGAGACAGAGTGGGGAGCAGAAGAGGCAGACTGACGAAATGCACTGCTGAGGGGAGCAGCAGGCAAGACAGGAGAGGTCTGCCGTGCCATGTGGGATTCTCGCTGGCCAGCTGGGATCGAAACCGTGCTGCAGAGGCTGCAGACAGTTTCATGGTGTGGCGCTCAACCGCCTGCACCACAAGGGAGGCCCCACTGTGTTCTTAAAAATCGTACATTTGGGCCTCCCTGGTGGCGCTCAGGTTGAGTGCTGTGCTTGAAGCTGTCCTAAGCCTCTGCAGTGTAGGTTCGATTCCCGGCCATCCAGGGAGATTCCCACATGGCACAGCAGACCTTTCCTGTCATACCCACTGCTCCCCTCAGCAGTGTCTGGTATGTCTGCCTGTTCTGCTCCCCACTCTGTCTCTGGTGAATCTTCTCACCCTCCCACGCCTCTGGCCTGTACCCCAGTGCTTGTATAAATAAATAAATCTTTAAAAAAAAAAGCATACATTTGATACATTTGGGGAGGCCCACCCCCAGTCAATAGCATGGCAGTCTCTTTCAGCTGGGTATAAGGGTGGGAGCTTGGTGTCTTGGCTGCAGTGATGGTGTCAAAGAACGTTAGTCGAGATACCCATAGCATCTATTCAATAGGTTATTGAGAGCAGCTGATAGGTGCTCTTAAGTGTATTAACTGGACAGAGGCTGACAGCTGCTTCATGAGCTGGGTATATTCATTAGTATTGTTTACAGTTACCACAGGAGGAAACTGAGGCAGTGAGAGGTTGAAGCTATCCCTCAACTTTGTCGTCATGACTGAGCGAGACTGTGGGGACATGGCTTCTCACTGTGTCTGCTGCTTTATGACAGACACATTTGAGGCTTGTGAGGCGCTACTGCCAATTTGCGCACCAAACATACAGGGCCTGGTTCTGCTTCCTCTGGAGGGTATGATGGCCAAAAATAAGACTTCTAGTGGAATATTTGCATCTGTTCATAAATAACACTGGGCCTGATGTGTAGCAACCTTGAGCAGATAAGTTTATTTAGAAATATCATCCATTCTCTTTATTCCCCGTCCTTATGGGCTACACAGTCACTGTGAACATGGAATTACCAATATGGAGCCTTTGCGTCGCGGAAGCAGGTGTCTACCAGCCGCTGGGCACCACACTTACGGCCAGAAGTTAATGTAGAACTTTGTTTCGTGTGTTTCTGTTTAGAGACACCTGATTTTTGATTCATGAATGTCAAGTTCAGGGCACTGTTACTCCTGAATGAAGCTTGTCTAGCATTTTCTCTGAGAGGCACGTCACCGCCCCCTTGTGCCCAGGGACACTGGCATGGGGGCCATGCAACAGTGAAATAACCAACAAAAAGGACAAAAATGTGAAAAACATAACCCTGAGTCAGATGTTTGTTACAGTATGAGAACTGAAGTCAGGTGGGCAGGCGATCCTAACCTCCACTGAGGATGTGGGCCTCAAGTTGCTCAGTTTTTCACTTCTCTGCTGCACATGTCTGCAAAGGAGCATGAAAGTGTTGATTTGGGGGAATAAATAGATCTCAGCAAGCAGGTAGATTGCACATACAGAGGATTAACTGCATCTGGTTATTGATCAGTTCAAGTCAACCAATTGTATTTCTCTCTTTTTTTTTCCCCAGCATATTCAAGAGACAGGTGGCCTCTGATTCTATCTATACTGGTAGTACCGCTAGTACTTGCAGGTACGTACACTCTCTTTAAAAAAGAAAAAACTTTCAAATATGATTTGGTTTTTCAAAGGGCAGTGAATAAATAGTTGAAATGAAAACAATTTGAAGTGTTACACATTTCTTTTCTTTTTTTTTTTTTAGTTTTTTTTTTTTTATAGAGGCATGTTGTTATTTATTTATTATATTTGTTTGTTTTGTTTATACATGCACTGGGTACAGTCAGAAGCGCGGGAGGGTGAGAGAATTCACCAGAGCCAGAGCGGGGAGCAGAGCAGGCAGAAGGACCGAAGTACACTGCTGAGGGGAGCAGCGGGTGGCAGGAGAGGTCTGCGCACCATGTGGGATCCTCCTCCGGTGGCTGGGGAGCAGCCGGGGATCGAACCGGCGCCGCAGAGGCCACGGGCAGCTTCGCAACCCAGCGCTCAACCGCTGCGCCACCGGGGAGGCCCTGAAGTGTTACACATTTCAAAGAAGGAAAACCTTTTGTATTTTACTGGAGTGTGCCAGGTTCTTTGAAAAGATTCTGCTCTAAGGGTAGAGTAAATCCTTAAGCCACTGGGAGCTTTCCATGTCTTAATGGACCTGCTCACCAATGTGCCACAGCTGTCTTCTGTCTATGGTTTGCTCCAACATACAGATGAACATCTCCTCTCTAAGTCAGATTTTGCAAATATCCCTTTCTCTTTTCACCCCATTGTCAAGAAATTCCCATGCCTTATATAGCCGAGGAGAAGGCCCGGGATAGGATACTGCTTTTGTTGAGTTGTGTGACATGGAGTGGGCAGTAGTTAATTCTGGCATTACATGTGTTGCCTTCCTGAACCTCTGAGTACCCCAAAAGTCTTGGGCTAACCTGGAAAGCAATCCCTATGCCCTGGAGAACTGATGAGCTTTTCCCAGCCTGATGACACCCTTCTCTTGTCCCAAAAGCTTCCATGTCAGCTTTCACAAAAGAAAACTTGCGAGACTAATTTCTCATTCCTACAGGGAAGGCTAAAGGGTAAGCTGTCCACAAGGTGTTGGCATTGCGGGTGCATGTCATTTCCCATTTGTGTCTTGAACCAGGTTTGCAAACTGGATTTCAGTTTCCTTAGACTTGGACTGCACAGTACAGTAGGTACTAGCAATAGGCAGTGATTTAAATATAAAATTTAATGAATTAAAATGAGATAAAAGTTAAACTTGAGTTCCTCAGTTGCACTAACCACCTTTCAAATGCTCAGGAGCCTGTGGCTACCATATTGGACACCCCAGATACAGAACTCCTCCATCTTTGGAAAATTTCTGTTAGTTATTGCTGATCTGGACTATTTGGGGAATATGTTGGTTCTAGAATATGATTCCCCAGGGGTACCATTTCCATGACAGGTGCAAATATCATGAAGCTCTCAAGAGCAATCAATAGGTGTACCTCTGACAGGTTATAAAAAATCAGCTGAAAAAGTTTGGAGGCATCATTACCAAGGAGTAAAATATTAGCAGAGTTCAAATGTTCTTTTAAAAAAGTTATTTTTTTAATCCCCAGATTAGAGGTGTGATAGCTAATCATCCCCTTAACAGATTGGTCCCCGGATACTGAAATCATTTCAACTTAGTATTACTGTGGAAAACTTGAACCCAAGGAAGGTGGCACCGAGTACCCACAGAACTCCCCAAATTGACTGATTTAACTTAAAAAGGAAAAGTTCAGTGGGGAGAAAACTGCCATAGTGGACAGGACTGGTAGCACCATATAACCTGGAAAAATATTTATTCTAAAAAAATCATTAGGCAACAGTCCTCTGCCCACCTGTGTCTGTGCAGGTGCTTCTTTTTGCCAACTCTCTGTCCCTCTGCAGGGCAGCAGCCTTCCTGCCTGCCCATGACCTGAACCTTGCTGGGGCTTCTCTTCACTGACCTCCCTCAGCAGCCCTCCTCAAGGCCTCCCGCCTGCAGGCCCTCTCTTGGCAAATTCATCCCTTTCGGGGCCAGCTCTTTCTGCCTCTTTGTGTCTGTAAGTGTCCTTTATTCTTCTCTCCCTTTTTTAAAATAAATAAATGGAATTACCACATGACCCAGCAATTCCACTCCTAGGGATCTACCCAAAGGACACAAAAATGATTCAAAAAAATACCTGCACCCCTATGTTTATTGCAGCCCTATTTATAATAGGTAAAACCTGGAAACAACCCAAATACCCAAAAAATAGATGACTGGATCAAGAAGATGTGGTGTATATATACACAATGGAATACTATTCAGCAATCAAAAAAGATAAACTCACGTCATTCACAGCAACGTGGATGGAGCTAGAAGGAATTATGCTCAGGGAAATAAGTCAGAAGAAAAAAAAATATTGGATGGTTTCACTTATAGGAGGAATATAGGGGAACCAAATAAGATATCAGGGGGAAAAATAATAACAATACAAAACAAAAACAGACAATTATAAACCAGAGACATCCTGCAGGGGAGGAGGAGGGAGAGGGATCGGAGGGAGGGAGGGAGGAGCACAGGGGACTGAGGTGATGGTGCACGGGTGCATTAGTGAAGGAAATTCTATGGGGACTCCACCTGAGGGGAGGGGAAGCAAACATTGTTTAAAAATGAACAATGACTTAAAAAGTATGTAAAGAAATAAATAAATAAAAAGGAAAAAAATGACCCGTAAGGAAAGCAAGCCCTCAAATAACATTAAAAAAAATCCTTACTTCACATCTCAAGCTGAAAGCCATTCACTGGTAAGTGGTGAGGTGTTTGCAACGGCTGCCACTGCTGGCTATTGTTGAGACACCTTGACGAGCTCAGTCAAGCCTGTGGACCCAGCTGCTGGGTCACCCTGTGCTTCCTCTGTGGAGAGGAGACAGGTGCACGTGGGCATAGGAAATGGTGACTACGAGCCACGTGTGCCTGTGAGCCCTTGAAATGTGGGACTCCGGGCTGAGATGCACAGTCATTATAAAATATCTCTGGGTTCATAAGGCTGGGTGTAAAAGAAGGGCTGTGAAACAGCTCACTTATACTGGTCATATTTATTGCACATTCAAATAATAATATTTTTCATATAATGGGCTAGTGACATATAAAGATGAATTTACCTATTTCTTCTTACTTTGTAATGCAGCTACTAAAAATTTTAAATCATTTGGGTGACACCCCTCGTGTCCTTACTGGGTAGCACTGGTCCAAACCATTGTAGCCTTCCCTTCATCTTTAGCCTTCCTGACAGGGGTTAACCAGTCATCAACAGTTTTTGATATTCTTACGTATCACCAATTTACAAATAACTCTTTGGACCAACTCTAGCTAATTTGTGTTTAGGAGAGCAGGACATATTAGCTTGACAGGGATTCAGAGTTTTAAGGATTCAGGTCACTAATTCTAGATTTCAGCTTCTTTTTTCAGTTCTTTAATTGAGATGAAAGTGTCTTCTTTTGCAGGTTGTTATAGATATGTAAACGGAGCCTGGACATTCCCCCCAACCCTGAGCAGCAGGTGAGTTGTGTATCATGCCCTAGAGCCAGAGCTGATGTAGGTGAGCATCACTTGGGGCATCAGATTCTACATATCTGCTGGCTGCCTTGAATAGTAAGATCAGCAGATATCTAATCACAAGATATACTAGATTAAGCCAGTTAAGGTTCTGTGGGGACCCCCTTCTCATTAGAACCTTCTCAAGGGTGGCTGTCATTGCCACTTGCTTAGAGACAATGAATGTGAGACTCAGAGAAGTGAACTCCCATGGCTAGTGTGGCGGGGGTGGGGGACTGGGATGCAAATCCAGATTAACTGCATTTTACTAATACGAAAAATTTTTTTGTAGGCCCACTGATAACAGCCAATTAAATCAAGTGTCTAAAAGTTAATTTATTCTGAGTATGATGGAATTATTACAACATCCTGGAAGAAACCTGAAGCCTTAAAGGAGATGTCAACAGCACAAAATGGACGTCTCTATTACTACATTTGAGATAGCCTAAGTGACTTGTAGGGTAAGGTGAAAGTATCAGGCTTTTCTGCCCTCCCGCCATTAGGATAGATGACGGAACCCTGCGGGCCTGAATGCATGCCTGATGGCGGGCACCTGGAGTCGCGTGTGGGCAGATGTAGATGGGATTCAATGGGCTAAGACTAGACTTTTAAGGGCGGCATCACAGGGACGCCAGCAGAAGCCAAGAGAAGAGAAGCAGAACAGAAGCCAAAAGAGAGAGAAGGCCGGAGAGCCCAGATAGAGTGAAGACTTGCTGGGGGCTGGGAGGACGGCAGCCTCCCTCCCCACCAGCACCCCTGCCTGCCGTGTACCTGATAAATCCCAATAAAAGCCTGAAAAGCCACTGAGGACTCTGACTCCTCCTTTACCAGGTCTGCTGGATCAAAACACCTGCACTGTGCCCATTCCTGACTTTACAGTTGGCATAAGTCACCAAGATGATCCATGCAGAAGGGTATGGAGCCCTCTGAAGACCTGGAGGGACTAAGGAGTAGCAGACTGTGTTTGGCTGTGACAGTGCTGGAGGCGTCATGGCGGCACAGGAGATGGACTAGGTCTGGGAGCTACAGGACCAGACTGGAGCTACAGGACCAGAGGACCTTGCAGGCTGGTATGTTTTGGTGCACCCCTGCCTGCCATGTACCGGGTAAATCCCAATAAAAGCCTGCAAAGCCACTGAGGACTCTGACTCCTTTACCGGTCTGCTGGGTCAGAAAACCTGCTCAGAGTCCTGTCCTGCCCTTTACAGACTACATGTAAATAAAATATGTAAATATATAATACGTAAATATGTAAGTATGTGGCTATTTTTTCCTGTTAAATTAGAAAACTAAAATAGTCACAAACCTTAGACTGAAGACTTTTTACTGAAATCTATACTTCACTTGTGTTGTTTTTACAGAGGAGTAGGGCCTCCGTGATGGTGCAGGAATTAAGTCTCAGCACTATCAAGCTGTTGCCAGCCACTGCAGCACGAGTTCAATCCCTGGCCAGGGAGCTACCCACATGGTGTAGCAGACCTCTCCTGTCTCTCCCGCTGCTCCCCTCAGCAGTGTATTTCAGTCAGTCTGTCTGTTCTGCTCCCTACTCTGTCTCTAGTGAATCCTCTCACCCCCACACCTCTGACCTGCACTTGAGCTCTTATATGTATAAATAATCTTTTTTAAAAAATAAAGGAGGTGTAGGGTAAGGTTAAAGTATCAGGCTTTTCTGCCCTCCCGCCATCAGGATAGATGACGGAACCCTGTGGTCCTGAATGCATGCCTGATGGCGGGCACCTGGAATAGGGTGTGGGTAGGTAGATGGGATTCACCTGGGCTAAGACTGGGCTTTTAAGGGCGGCGTCACGGGGACGCCAGCAGAAGCAGTAGAAGCCGAGAGAAGGAGAAACGCGGAAGCATGAAGAACCATGAGAGCAGCAGAGATCACCTGAGAGCCCAGAGTGAAGACTTGCTGGGGGCTGGGAGGCCCAGCACCCTTGCCTGCCATGTGTCTGGTAAGTCCCAATAAAAGCCTGAAAAGCCACTGAGGGCTCCAGGACTTCTTCACCCTTCCGCTGGATCCGAAAACCTGCTCCGTGTGCATTCCTGCCTTTACAGGAGGAGTAATTTATTGCAGGACCAGAGTGCAATGAGGGGGATGGACAAAGCGCTTTCACGTTGGGGCCCTTGACTGGTGGCAGGACATAAGAACATATGGGTCTTCTGTTTCTTTCCAAAAGACCAGACATCACTACCCAATGCAGGTGTGTCAGCTTGGTGGGCCAGGGAGACTCTCTTCTCTCATGAACTTGAGTTACTAGCTGTCACGTTGGGAGGTAAACAGCAGAGATTTTTTAAAACCCCTCATACCCTAAAGTCTTACACAAATGCAGACGGCAGCCACTCCTGCATAAGGAAATGGCTAATAAACCCCTATAGTCCAGGTCAACCACGGAGTTCCTGGGGTCCACGTGCAGAGGCCTTAGCTCCTGCGCCCACACTCCCCTTGCGTGATAGTGTGATTCATAGCAAATACTTATTTGGTCATTCAGATGGCCAAAATATATTTCTCAGACCTAACTATTTGGTCTGCAGCCACAGTTCCTTGTTCACAGGCCCCCAAACCCTTAAAATTTCCTAAGCATTGGGAGTAAGAATGGTGTCCTTTGTTACATGAATGAGGTGACTTTAATGAAGCACCTGAGGCTGGTTGGCAGGAGCACCAACCAGGCCCCGACTAGTTGGAACTTCCAGGTCCACCCTGACCTCCAGGGAGGGGAGAGGGGCTGGAGGTTTAGTCCAAAGGCCCCTGAGCATGAAGCCTGCGTGTACCCCAGAAGGAGGGGCTTCAGAGAGCTGCGCGGTGGGTGAGCATGTGGAGACTCGGGGAGAACAGCACCCCTGGCGCGGGCACAGGAGCACATCACCTTCCCCCACACCTTGCCCCACGGACCTCTGCATCTGAGTTATTCTTTGTAATTAACCGGTGATTTAGTGAGTCAACAGGTTTCCTGTGTTCTCTTTCCCGAGTCCACTCTAGCAAACCAGCAGAACCTGAGGAGGGGGTCCAGGGAACCCCCGTCTAGAGCCAGCTCATCAGAAGCACAGGGACCCCCTGGCCTGCGGGGGTGGTCTGGGAAATAAAGTCTTAAATGCGTCCTACCCATTCCGCTACCTGGAATCCCAATGGCACCTGAGAGCTGGTGGTGAGCCAAGAGCCGTGGTGGGAGTCCTGCTGGGCAGACCCTCCTCACACTCCCGCCTCCTCCAGGTAATGCGTCTCCAAAAAAGTCTTATCCTAGGCCCCATAGGAAGTCTGGGGCTCCCAGACTTCCATCGTCCAGACTTCCATCCCATAAGCTCCAGAGGGCCTTTGCACCCCACCGCCCTCCGCCAGATCCCTGCCATCCTCTTCTGTGTCTCCCTGACGCATGGCCCTCCCCCAGGATGCGGCTTCCCCCAGCCCTCTCGAGGGGTCGCTGTTTCTCCCACACTCTGCTCCAGGGCCTCCTCTCCTTGCCCTCCCTGCTTTCAGGCCTCTGTTCCCTCGTGGGCTTTCACCCCCAAGCCAGCCATTGTGGTTTTTTGTCCACAAAGATTCTAGCACAGGCGCACATCACCAACACACCTCTTTCTGAAGGCCAGTGTTTGCAGAGTCTGCAGTGCCATGCATCACCCTGCCGTGGTCTGCATCCCTCAGCAGCCAGCACCCTGGTCCTGCTCCTGACTTTTCCATCCAGTACCCACGCCCCCCCCCTCAGTTACGAGCATCCCCTCTCCATCTGCCACATCACTCCCTTATTTGTTGTCATTCTGACTGGCTGACCACACATAATTCCCTACCATTCCTGCCATTTTGCTGTAAATGGCATCCTTCCTGTGGCTGAATTGTTTCCATTGTGTGCATTCGCCACCTCTTCCTGATGAGTCCTCATCCGCATTCTTGCTGTTGTAAACAATGCTGCAATGAACACTGTCCAGCATGTGATTTTTTGAGTTGATGGTTTCATGTTCTTCAGATGCCAGCAGGTGGCATCACTGAGTCCTATGGTATTTCCATTTTTAGTTTTTTGAGGTAAATCTGGATCACTTTCCAAAATGGTTGCACCAGTTTACATTCCCATTAATAGTGTACCAGGATCCCGCTTTCTCCACATCCTTTCTGTTGGGGGTCTTTTTAGTATGTGCCAGTCCAGTAGCCATGCGATGGCATCTCACTGTGGTTTTGACCCATAACTCCCTTATTAAAAGTGATGTTGAATATTTTTCCATATATCTATTGGTGTTCTGGGTGCCCTTTTTGGTAAATTGTTCAAATCTACAGCCCATTATTTGCTGCTTTGTTGTTGCTAAATTGATTGTTTTCTGTATATCTTGAATATTAACCTCGTGTTGATTGCATATTATGTGACTATTTTCTCCACTCATTTGGAAGTCTTTTTAATATGCTTATTATTTTTTTTCTCTGTTCAAAAGCTTATTAATTTGAGGTAAACCCAGTGGTTTATGCTTTTATTTCTCTTGCTGCGGGAGCCAAGACTCCCAAGACAAATGTATCATCCACGTCATGCAACATGTCACCGATGTTTTTTCTATATATTTTGTTGGTCTTATATCTAAGTCTTCAGCCCATTTTGAATTTGTGGAGTTAGAGTACGATGCAATTTCATTCTTTTACATGTGTCTGTCCAATTTTCTCAGCAATTTTTATTTTTTTTTTTTTTTAAAGATTTTTATTTTATTTATACAAGAACTAGGGTACAGGCCAGAGGCATGGGCGGGTGAGAGGATTCACCAGAGACAGAGTAGGAAGCAGAACAGGCAGACCCACTGAAATACACTGTTGAGGGGAGCAGCGGGCAAGACAGGAGAGGTCTGTCTCGCCATGTGGGAATCCCCCTGGCCAGCCGGGAATTGAACCCTCGCTGCAGAGGCTGCGGACAGCCTCACAGCGCTGCACTCAACTGACTGCGCCGCCAGGGAGGCCCTCAGCAATTTTTTAAAAAGATTTATTTATTTATTATTATGTATACAATAACTGGGATACAGGCCAGAGATGTGGGGGGCAAGAGGATTCACTGAGACAGAGTGGGGAACAGAACAGGTGGACTAACTGAAAAACACTCCTGTATGGAGCAGCGGGCGAGACAGGAGAGGTCTGCTGCGCCATGTGGGTAGCTGCCTGGCCGGCCGGAATTGAGCCTGTGCTGCAGAGGCTATGGACAGCTTCACAGTGCTGTGCTCCCCTCGTGCCACCAGGGAGACCCTCAGGAGACCCTATTTGTTAAATAGGAGACCCTATTTGTTAAAGAGCTCTCTCTTCTCAGTTATGCTTCCGTTATAATGTCAGTATTAACATATGTGTGTATTGATTTCCTGGTTTTTGATTCTGTTCTTTCAATCGATGTGTCCAGTTTCATTCCAGTGCCATTGTTTTTAGTACTGTTGCTTCATAGTAAAGTTTGAAGTCATAGTAAAAAGTATGAAGTTTGCTTCGTGACTCTTTTTCTCAGGATTGCTTTAGCTATTTAAGACCTTTTACAATTTCATGTACATTGTAACATTTTTGTACTATTTTAAATGGGAATTGCTTTCAAATTATACATTGCTTTTGGTAGGAGAGTCATTATGAGTGCTGATTCTCCCATCCTTGAGCATACAGTACCTTTCCATCGCTTTGTATGTTGCTCAATGTTCTCTAGTAGAATCTTTTTTCCATGGTATAAATCCCTGGGAGATGTTTGATTCTTCTTGAAGCAATTGTAAATGAAATCATTTTCTCAATTTCTTTTTCTTCTCATTCATTATTTATATATATAAATGGAATTTTTATTTACATGTTGGTTTTGTAAACTGCCATTTTGCTGTATTCATTTATTGTTTCTTAGAGCTTTTTTTCTTAAAAGATTTAGTTATTTATGTATGCAAGAACTGGGGTACAGGTCAGAGGTGTGGGGGGTGAGAGAATCATTTCCTCTTTTTTAATCTGTATTCCTTTTATTTCCTATTGTCCAATTGCTCCAGCTAAAACCTCTTAGTACTTGTCTTACTCCTGCCTTTAAAGAGAAAGTTCTCAGTATTTCACCATTAAGTATTACAGTGTCTGTTGGTTTGGGATATGTGGTCTTTATTATGAGATAGTTTCCTTCCACTCCCATTCTTGCTGACTGTGAATGTGCTGAATCTTGTCAAATTCTTTTTCTGCATCAATTAGTAATATATATATATATTTTCTTTCATTTTATTGAGATAATGTATTACATTGTTTGATTTATATATATGAAACCATCCTTGCATCTCTGGGATAAATACCCTTGGTCATACTATATAATGATTGTAATGTATTGTTGAATTTGATTTGCTAGTGTTTTGATAAAGATTTTTAAAAATTTATTTATGCATACAAGAGCTGGGGTACAGGCCAGAGGTGTAGGGGGTGAGAGGATTCACCAGAGACAGAGCGAGGAGCAGAGTAGGCAGATTGACTGAAATACACTGCTGAGGGGAGCAGCGGGCGAGTCAGGAGAGGTCTGCTACGCCATGTGGGTATCTCCCTGGCCGGGGATCAAACTCATGCTGCAATTGCTGTGGACAGCTTCATAGGTTGCATCTTAACCCCTTGCGCAACCAGAGAAGCCCTGTTTTGATAAAGATTTTTGTGACAATATTCATCAGAGCTACGGTCTGCAGTTTCCCTGTGCTGGCTTTGTCTGGCTTTGGTGTTAGGGTAATGTCTGTATTTTGAATTGAATTAGGTAATATTGTAACAGGGTGGTCCCCAAGAAAGGGGGAGGTTCCCTGCCCCACCCAAGGGAGGGTGGAGCTGAGCAGGAAGAGGAGAAGCTGCAGAAGAGACTGAGGAAGGAAGGAAGCAGGATGGAGCCAGGAGACCTGGAGGAGGCGCATGGAGCCTAGAGACACGTGAAGAAACTGTGCTTGTCTTTTGGTCGTGGACTAGGTGACACAGATGTGGGTGAGACCCGTGGGGAGGTGACAATGGCAGCTTTTATCTTGATGTTGATTTTGCTCTTTTCCTTCCGGGCTTGTCTGGTTGTTTCTGACCCTTTGCTGTGGGTCCCCACTGGAAGATGCTTTAGACTTGTGGCAGGCTTTGGGGCCTTGCTCTGGGCCAATCCCATTTGGATGGACTTTTACCCACAAGGGGATGGGTAACTTTGGGTGCTTCATTTAGAAACTAGATTCTTTGCCTTTCCTGTATTGTTTCCTAGTTTTATTAAAGTTCCTTCCCATTAAAGTCTCCTATGTTTTGTGTTGATGCGGTGGATGGCAGAACCCATTTAGAATAGGAAGGTTTGCAGGGCTTGGGCTGTCTCTCTCCCTGTCCTATAACAATATTACTGTTTCTTAGATTTTTGGAGGTAATTTGAGCAAGATAGGCATAGTTTCTTCTTGAAAAGTTTGATAAAATTTACTGTAAAACTGTTCTGGGACCTTTATTTTTAGGGAGATGTTTCTGCACTTCACTTTTTATCATTACTCACAATTATCCCTGTGAGTCCTCTGGTAGAGGGGATTATAACTGTTATTTTTCACAACTAAAATAGTATATTCCCATGTTTGTCATAATATAGTGATATAATGTAATTAACTATTCCCCTTTAAAAAGGACATTAGCTTTGTTTCAAGGTTTTGTTTTCTCCCCTAAACAGCAATTCATTATCCATCCTTGTGCACCTGTTTGGTAGATTCCCAGGTACAAATTCCTAGGTTAAAAGGCATATGCATCTTAATTTTCACTTCAGTAGATGTTGTCCTACTGCTTTCCAAAAGTCATAGTGTCCAAGAGTAATGATTAAAGTACTTTTCCTGCATCCTGATAGAAGTAAAGAAAAATCTCATTTGCACTTAAATTTGTTTTCTTGATTATTAGAGTCTGATATTTTTCTTTTTTTAATCACCTGGACTTGCTGTGAATTGGCCTGTTTTGCAAATTTTCATTCCTCTAAAAAATTCATGCTTTAATTGGTTGTTGCAGCTGGCCCACCAGCTTCCACTCTCTGGCTGGATAAGACTGAAACATGCTATAAACATTGACATGTATGTGGATCACTTGAAAGGAACAGAGGGAAAAGCAGCAAAGGGCTGAGAAGACAGTGGTGAGGTAGCCAAAGGCACAGGAAGGTTGAAAGAGGAAGCCACGAAGCCGGAGGAGACAGAAATGAAGTAGCCCAACTGGCAGGGGGTGGAAAATTACAGAAAAGGGAAGCCAGAGCTCGGGAGACCCCCTACATACTTGCTGGCCACTGGCTTTGTGCCACTTACCAGGCGGCTCGTGCCCACTGCACTCACGGTCCTGGGAGGCAGGTCGCTCTCTCACTGCCTTTGCAGATAGGGACACAGATTCCCAGGAGCGCGGCCCATGGCCGAGGTTGCAGTGCTGGTGAGAACCAGGATTTGCGTCCAGGTCTGCTCAGGACGGGCCCTGAGCACCATCAAGGGGTGGATGGTGTGGACAGAGTTGGCACCAGGGCGCTCAGGCCTACACTGGGGCTCTAAGGTGGACTCGGAAGGGGTTACAAGGCAAGTGAGGAAAGTCAAACAAGCTGAAGACTGGGAGAGTGTGGGGGCGGTTTCCTGAGGAACCAGTTGTCAACTGTAAACTGTACAGGGCCCTGAGCTGGGATGGGGGAGGGGCGGCAGACTAGTGAGAAAATGGTCCCAGACATCAACCGATAGGGTGACTCACCACCCCATGTGACACCACACCCTTGGCTGGTAATCTGACCACAGCAAATTTTACAAGGGGGGGAAGGTGAATATTTAAGAAGCTATTACGGGGCCTCCCTGGTGGCTCAAGGGGTTAAGTCGAAACACTATGAAGGTATCTGCAGCCACTGCAGCCCGAGTTGCATCCCCAGCCAGGGAGCTGACCCACATGGCGCAGCAGACCTCTCCTGTCTCCTGGCTGCTCCCCTCAGCAGAGTATTTCAGTAGATCTGCCTGTTCTGCTCCCCACTCTGTCTCTGGTGAATCCTCTCACTCCCTCACCTCTGGCCTACACCCCAGCTTTTGTATGCAAAAATAAATAAATCTTAAAAAAAAAAGAAGCTATTGTGGCTCAGTTGCTGGGGAGAAAGAGCAGCTTTGTCACCCCTGAATTCTCTGTTTGACTCTCAGCTGGCCTCTTGCCCCAGCCCCTGGGAGATAAGACCAGTAGGACAGAGCAGGGAGAGACTTGGGGGAGCACAGCGGCTGGGGCCTGGTGAGACCTGGTGAGTCATGTGTGGGGGTCTGCAGCAGCAGGCTTGAGTGTCCCTGCTGCCTCTGGGCCCTGCCCCACCTCCAGGTGGAGCCAGCCAGGCATGCTGCCAGCACCACTTCCCGAGTGTGGTGATTCATCCCAGGCCAGGGAGGCCTGCAGAGGCCAGGAGGAAAGAATGACAGCGTGGACCAAAATGTGCCTTGCAAACTGGGATCCAACTCTCCGCTGTGTCACTAGTTGGCTCTGTGTCCTTGAGCAACTCATTTAGATTTGCTCCATTTTAACCATAGAAAGGCCTTAGAAATTCCTCCCTGGGGCACCACTTTGCTTCAACAAACACAAATGAGATGAGGAATCCGTACTAAGAATGCGAAGTGAGTAGAAACAGGTAGAGCCTCTGGTGCAGGGGAGGCTCCCATGAGGCCGTGGCTCCTGGCTAAGCCAGGGGGGAGTAAGGGGCAGGTGGGTTAGGGGGGAGGGCGTGTTGGGGGCAGAGGAAGAAGGCAGGGGTGGGAGTGTGGGGTGGAGCATCACTTGCTAAGGATTTTGATATAAAGCCCCTGAATGGTTTTTTTTTTTTTTAAGATTTTATTTATTTTGGGCCTCGCAGCGGTTGGGCGCTGAGTTGCGAAGCTGCCCGCAGCCTCTGCAGCCGGTTCAATCCCCGGCTGCTCCCCGGCCACCGGAGGAGGGTCCCACATGGCGCGCAGACCTCTCCTGCCGCCCGCTGCTCCCCTCAGCAGTGTCCTTCAGTCCTTCTGCCTGCTCTGCAACCCTCTCTGGCTCTGGTGAATTCTCTCACCCTCCCGCGCTTCTGACTGTACCCAGTGCTTGTAGAAACCAAACAAACAAACAAATAATAAATAAATAAATAAATAAGACATGCCTCTAGAAAAATTTTAAAAATAAATAAATAAATAAGATTTTATTTATTTATACAAGCACTGTTTTAAAAGCTGGTGATGGACACTCAATTGGTCGCTGTGGGAGTAGGAATAAGCCCGTTAGCACCTCATCTCCCTTCCTTCTATCTGACTCAGTGTTGGTCACTTAGCAAGAGCTTGAAAAGCTGGAACTCCGCAGAGGCTGTTTGGCCAGCGATGGGGACAGGTGGGAAATGCCCCGGTAGACAAAGATGAGGGGGGAATCTGGAAATTGAGGTGAGGTCTCAGAGTTCATGCCTAGACCCCACACAGCAGGGTCCCTGTCCCCTTACCCTGCACGGGCACGGGCACCAGAAGGGGGTTAGGACAGGCGTCCTGGGGGAGGAAGGGGAACTGTTTCTTTCAGTGTCTTTGACACCAAAGACTCTGTAACTGTGATCAAGGGCGGCGGTTCCTGACCACATTATGGGTAGAAAAAGGGAAATCTAGCAATTGTTTGGGGTCTTTTTTTAAATTTTTTTTAAAAAACATTTATTTATTCATACAAGAGCTGGGGTATAGGCCAGAGGTGTGGGGGCTGAGAGGATTCATCAGAGTGGGGAGCAGAACAAGTGGATCTACTGCAATGCACTGCTGAGGGGAGCAGCAGGGAGACAGGAGAGGTCAGCGGTGCCATGTGGGTCACCTCCCTGGCTGGGGATGGAAGTTATGCCGCAGTAACTGCGGATAACTTCCTAGTGCTGATGCTTAACCCCTTGCACCACCAGGGAGGCCCCTGGCTGGGGTCTTAACTGAGCCGCTCCTACCCCTTAAAGCAATGAGAGGAGTCTGTTGAGGAGGGAGAATGCATGCCCCAAACTGAAATCAGCCCAACCCTGTGACTCAGAACTTTTCTACATTTCAATCAGTGTAACTTTCCTCTGTCTCAAGGCACTGAATCCAGGTCCTGCTGCTGATCTGACCATAGCACTTAATTGCATGGTGCCCAGGGGGAGTTGCCTAGAGGCACTGAGCCTGGTTTCTGCATCTGTAACTTGCATTGAGTGAGGTGGGCGAATGGAGGTACCAAGTCTAGCACATCTGTCCTGTGATGGCAGCTCTTACACAGCAATTATGTTGTATGTGTACTGTAACTATAAAGCCTCTATAGGGACCAGGAAAACAATGTAATCACTAGCAGGGTATGCAGTAGGGGATGGCAGGGACTGTGGCAAACTGGAGCATCCTTGTCTGTCCCAAGGGGGCAGCAGCTCCTCAACTTTAGCCACTGGCTCTTGGGCAAGAGCTCAGAACGAGTGTTGTTTCACTTTTCCAGATAAGCTAGGAATCCTAATTTAAAATTTTAGTGTTCCAATTCAAAATTTTAAAAACCACAAACAATAACAACAACAAAACCGACAATGCTTTGGGACACACAAAGCTGTCCGGGAGCAAAGGTGGACTGAAGAAAGCAAAACAAAGCTTGTCAGCTCTTCTCAGGAGTCTGCGGGCCCCAAGGAAGCACTCCTAGCACATTCCATGCAGTGGCAGCATTGTTAGAACGTGCGTGCACCAATGTGCCGCAGGAGGATTTGGGGGGTTTTGTACTGGGGCAGGTCATCAAGGACGTCGCCTGACTTGTCCTTGGCCTGCACAGGTCTGAGCTCCTGGGAGCCTGAGGAGTCTCTGGAGCGGCTCTGTGCGTGGCAGTACCACTAATGCCCACTGGGGGGCTCTCGCACACAAATGATCGCGCTGGAGGCAAAGGCAGGCCTGGAGCCCAGCGGGTGGCCAGGCCAGTCTGGGCCTCTGGGAGGATTGTTGCCTCTTGGTGCTATTCACAGGGGCATGACTACCTGTTAAATGTTTACAGAAGTCAAACCTGCTCTCCTGCCAACTGACTGGCCTGCCAGAATAGCCTTTCCTGTGCAGACAAAGCCCTTGGGTGTGTTCTTTGCACACTGAGTCTCTATACAGGTCTACCTAGTAGCTTTCCATGCCAGTGACCCTCGGACGCGGGCACCAAGGGCCTGCTTCCTTCTCCCCTCATGGAGCCAATCAGGAGGTGTGTCCGGTCTTCAGAGAGCCCCCTCTTTCAGGAGGTGTTCTGCCTGGCCAAAAATCTGGGGCTTAGAGGTCAGCAACCTGCTTTTAGATATTGGTTCTACCACTTATTAGTCACATGACCCTGGGCAAGCCTTCAACCATTCTGATCCTGTTTGCTCGTCTGAAAAAAGGAATCGACACTAACCTCAAAACTTACTTCAAGTATGCAATTGGAATGCACATAAAATACTTTAAAATCTGGAATATATGTGAGTCATTTACATGCGTGCTTTAGAGCAGAGTTTGGCTAATTTTTCTATTAAGCAACCAGGAAATAAAAATGTCAGGTTTTGCTGGCATCGTAGTTTATGTTGCAATAATGCCATTCTGCTACTGTGGCATGGAAGCAGCCTCGGGCCGCACACCACAGACTAGTGTGAACGGCCGTGATCCAATACAGCTTTATTTTACAGAAACAGGCAGTGGGCTGGAGATTTCCTAGGGGCCATACTTTGCCCAACTTTAAAGCCCATTATTCTAAGGTCTGTGAGCTGAGAATGGTTTTTATATTCCTAAAGTGTTGTGAGAAAACGAAGAAAAATAAACAGATGACAGAGACCAGACCATATGTGCCTCACAAAGACTGAAGTATTTGCTCTGGCTCTTTGTAGAGGTCGGTAGATGCCCACCCCACCCCCCACCCCCAGCCTCAGCGGGGCCTGGGTGGGTAAGTGGCCTCAGAACAGGCAGAGCCTGTGACCCCGCCACCATGAGCTCCAGGGCGAGGTCAGTGGGTCTCTGCTGTTGGGCTCAGCTGGGGGAGGAGCAGAGGTGTGGCTCCTAGGCCCGTTCAGGTGCCTGCTTGGCATGGATTGTCATGAGGACCAGAAAAGATTCCACTGTGATACAAGCAAATAATCATCAATACAAGGCCTTGCATTTCCGGGGTTGTTTCTAGTAGGTGAGGCTGTGCTTTCACCAAGGCTGTGTTGACGACGCCTTCTGTGGAAGAGGCCCAGGAGCCCAGTCCTAGGAGCTGCTTGGTGCTGTGAGGATGGGGCGGGGGAGAGTGGGTTCTTGGGCGCAGTTGATGCTGCTGTTTCCTCCTTCCCCTCCCCACTCCCTTGCGCTGACCCCAACACCAGGTACCAGGAGGTGAACAGGGACTTAGACTCCGGGGGATCCCTGCTGGGCCTGGGTGGGGTTGGGGTGGCTGGGAATCTGCATGATCAAAGCTCTCTGGGAAAACTGCTGACCTGGGGGGTTGAGAACCCAGGACTCCCCACCCCCCAGTATCCTTGGCCTCCAAGGATCAACTCCTTGTCTCAGAGTCTCTCTCCTGGATGGGGCAGTCCCTCTCAAAGCGCTTAGAGGCCTGGACTAGCGCCAGGATATAACCAACAGCGCACATCGCGGGGAGCCCTCGCGGGGGTAACAAGAGAGATGGTGAAAGAGAGGAGCAGAGGGAAGGGGCGAGGAGGGAAGGGCGGGAGAAGAGAAAGAATAACTTTGAATGAATGGTAATTTTCTCTCAATTACCAGGAAGAAAAAAAATCAACCAGAGCAAGAACCATCAGCTAAAAAGCCTTCTCTGAGTCATGCTTCTTTCCTGGAAGCTGTGAACTTTATCCTCCAGCAACCATCAATCTCACATTAACCCCCTTCACCTCCCTAATTGTTCCCTTTCAGTATCGGCTGTTTCCTGCTAACCTTCCAGTCTTTCCCACCATGCAGTGAGTGCCAGCTCCAGCCAACCTGGTTCAGGGGCTCAGAGCCCAGTGCCCTGGCTCTCCCGCTGCACGCCTGCTCCCCCACTCCTCTACCATGTGTCCCCTTCTCTCTTGCTGTGCTGTGAAGGGTCCCCCGGATGTGGCTTTGGACTCCTGGGTCTGAGCAGGAGGCGCCTCTGCCTTGCTCCCCAGGCCTGCGGGCTCTGTTATTTCAGACCTGGGCTGTCCTTGGGGCTAATTAGCTCCTGGCTGCTCCCGGGGCTCTGGTAGCTGAGCTTTGTTTTCCCTCCTCTCTCCTGGGAAGCGCTCACTGCTATTATTTCTTTGGGAAAGACAAGGATTCTGGCCCAGGCACTGAAGGAATATTTGGAACCTGCCCAGTGGTCAGTCCTGGGCTTTCTATCGTGAGGGGTGATGGCACAGCCCCAAGTGGTTCTGTCTCCAAAGTGGCCAACTCAAAAGGACCCCTCATGTGTGTCCAAGCCTGGTGTCTTCACAGTGTTGGTTTGGGGAGGGCCTGACTCCTTGGGTTTTGTTGCTGGATACATGGAAGCAGCCAGAGCTGGGGGGTCTTTTTCCCCCAGGGGAGGTGCCACGGGGGTACTTCCTCTCCTCACTGCAGGCAGGGTGGAGGTAGCTGCGCTCCGCCTACAAACCTTGCACAGGAAAGTGGGGTTCCTCACCCACATTCTCAGGCCCTGGAAAGGGGAAGACCCATTCCACACCTCGTGCTTGTGAGCTGAGCCTCCTGAAGAGAGCTCTGGGCGAGCCCCGTGTGAGCAGCTCCGCTGGGCCGCTGGACAGCCCAGGAGACGCGGGAGGCCATTCTGGCCATGTTCACCGAGGCGGTCACTGACCTGCGTTTGCCCCGAATGACAGGCCAAGGAGACTAAAGTACAAGTGGAGACATAAAAATGAGTTAATATCCATAAAAATCTAACACTTCCGAACAACAAACCACCTTTTTCAATCCTCCTTCATCGGAGGGTATTTCAGGCCACCGAAACACTAGGATTTTGTCTTTTCATTGGGTTGTCCAATGTTCAGAACAGTCCCAGAGCGCTCCGGTCTTCCTCCAGCGCCAGGCTCGCTGCTCTGCAGGAAGCAAGACCGAGGAGGTTCAATGGGACAGGCCTGGCCGAGTCCTGGGCAGGCGTGGAGTTTAGAAAGCCCTGTGGTCCGCACAGCCTGGCCTGGGTCTTGCTTGGGGGGATCACTAAAGGGCCCGGATGTGCCCTGCAGTGGTGGGCAGGTCTGGCTATGGTTGAGACCATGAAGTTTAGGAGCCTTATAAGAAAAAAAATAAAGCATGATAAGAAACAAAGCAAGTGAATCCATGCAAATAAATTAAGTGCAAACTCACGAGGGTGGGGGATGCAGTCACCCCAGCGGGAAGGTGAGTTCTCAGTTGGAGCTGCTGGAGGTCAAAGAAGGGGGGGGGGTGACCAGGGTGCAGATAAGCAAACACACACACACACACACACAGAGTTTTAGGTAAGAGGAGCAGAAGGACCAGTATGTCCTACGGAAAATGCAACCTGCCCGCCCACCCAACGCATCCGATCCCCAGGCTCCTCCCAAGCTCAGGCCTGCTGCCTGGGGTGCTACAGTTATTTCCATAGCAACCAATTGTTCCGTCCTAGAGACACGATTCCCAGTCAGAGACCTAGTTTTCCAGTAAGTGCCCCTGCTAATAAAGAAGAGAAAATGTACAAACTAGAAGATAAACGGACAAGGGACCAGCAAATGCTAAATTTTCCATGAGGCATCAGCTGTTTGCTAAAAACAACAATTACCAGCTAATAGGTTCAAGAGCGGTGCTGGCAAGGCCTGCCCACCGCTGCCCTCCATGTGCAGAAGAGAGGCCGGCACAGGGCCTGAGGGGGCTGCGCGGTCGGTCTGTGGGGCAGGAAGGGGGGGCCTCAGATGTGTCACCTCAGCCTCGCACACAGTGTGAGTGCTTCCCTGGCGGAGTGCTGCGCGGTCACAAATCCAGCAGAGCTCGGCCAAGCTGCATGCAGTGGACATTCCTGAAGGAGGCCTCAGCGTGCCGAGTGGGGTTAGCTGCCCAGGTGTGAAGCTCTCTTGTTAGAAATAACTGAGGAAGGTTGAGTCTGAATCCTGAGGTGTCAGAGGAGCAAAGCACATCATTACTCCTGAGGCCTGACCGAGGCGGGGCCTGTCAGAGAGCCAGGACGTCTGGGCAGGCCACCGGTGACGTGGACAAGGCCTTTGCCTCTCCTGGTCCTCATCCTGCCTTGTCCTCCAGACGCAAGGCCTGCGTGAGTCCATGCTCCCACGCCCTCCCCAGGGCAGAGGCTGCCTCAGGCGGCCGCTCACATTGGACTGACTTGACTTAGAGCAGAGCCGAGGTCTCGAGCGCACTCGCCGCTCACTCCTGCCAGTGGGCACTGACTGGCCAGCTGCTCTGCAGAGTCACAGGTCCGGGCAGCAGGACGCAAGGCAAGAAGCCAGGGCACCTTTGGGCCTCTCCACAGTGCGGGGGAGTGTGAGGAAATTGGAGCGGCTCAGGCTCTTGGTGGCCTCCCGCCGCCTGCCCCTGCAGCCGCCACCTGTGGCTTTGCTGTCCTCCCAGGTTCTGTTGCCCACGCGTGGCTCCATGTTACCGTAAGGCGTGCTTGAGCGCGAGGGCACGGGCTCGGGCACCCAGGACTGCAGACACCTGGGCCGCGAAGCCAGCGAGCGTGGGCCGCGCGTGCATAAATGGGGACACCTGGGGAGGCGGGGCGCCTGGGAGATTGAGAGGGCTGTAGAGGGAAGCCGGAGGGGGCGCTCAGTTGCTGCCAGCCCCCTGGCGCCCCCGACCCGGGCACCCCCCCGCCTGCCTGGGTACCTGCTCCCTGCTTCAGCATTAATAGCCTGTCAGATCTACCAAGGGCGCCAAGATTCTCTTTCCATTTGCCCAAATCAACAGAGAACCTGCCCACCCTGCTCGCTTGCCACCCCAAGGAGGCGGCAGGCACATCTCGGCGCGGCCTGGCAGCTGAGTGGGAGGGGCTGCTCAGCCGGGTAGGGCGGCCCCACTGCGGGCCCAGAGCGCTCCCCACACGCTGGACGTGGCTGGAAGCAGAGGCAGTTTGGAAACAGGCAAGCAACATGCATGGAGGGTGGTACTGGGGTGGCCCCCGGTGACTCGGGGACCCTGGAGGCGTGGGGGGGTCAGGTTGAGCCCCCCAGGGCTCTGACATCCGACTTCATGGTTCTTCTCAAAGAGCTGAGGTCAACAGACCACTCAGCCACGGGCTGCGGGTGGTGTGGGGGGGACACCAGGAGGGAGGCAGATTAGAGGGGTGCTGTGAGGCCACTGAGTCACCAGAGCAGACTTGGGTGCTGCCGGAGGCCTGTGTGATCATCCCTGAGTCCTGGGAGGAGCTGGGAGCGAGGGCCTGGCCTGGAAAGAAACTGAGGGGACAGGCCAGGCTGCCGGGAAGCCTGGGCCACTCAGAGGCACCTTGGGGGCAGCGGGCAGGTTGCTCCTCCCCACTCACAACTGCGGGCGCTAAGGCATGCACGAAGTGCAGGTGATGGTGGTGTACTCTGAACCCCCAGAATGATGAGGGGAGATTACAGACTGGTGGAAGGGGGATGCTTGGCCAGGCAGGCAGAGGTGGAAACGAACACCCTGGAGACTTCTGTGCTTCTCTACTTAAGAGAATCCCAGGGACTCCCCAAGCCTTGCCTCAGAAGTAACCAGCTAATCACAAAACCCACTTTTGCCAGCACCTGTTGGGCATTATTTGTTGTGCTGGGCATACTCAGGGCTCAGCAGAGGCGCTGTTGGTGCCCTGCAGAGTGTGGGCGCAGGGAGGGTTTACACACGCTGGTTCCCATGAGCTGAGCTGTGTTCCTTGCCAAGCTGAGCGAGGAGCTGGGTATAGAATATGGGGGTGACAGGGAGGATGGAACACTCTGGGAACTGCCTGCTCGGGAAACTTTCATGGAGAAAGTGGAATTTTCCAGGGCCTTGAAGGGCAGATCAATGGAGAGAAAGAGGATGGAACAAAGATGTGTTTGGGAAGCGGTGGGGCCTCAGGACCTGGGCACGGGAACCGGAGGACTTTCCTGACATGGGCAACACCCATCAGTGTCCATCAAGGCCCTCTGACACCTGGGCCTGCCATGGAGCAGCGGCCTGGGCCTCATCAAACGTTTTCATTTTCACGGGCTTCAGTTTCCTCATCTGTAAAATAAGAATGTTTATCTCAAATTGCAGTTGGCAGATGAAACTAGACTCAATAACAGGTGAACCCCTGCATTCAGGGGGCCTCCAGGACTCTGCTCCCTTCCCTTCCAGGCCCATGGAGAATGCTGCATGTGAGACTAAAGGAATGCAGCTCCAGACGTCCTCTGAGTGCCCTTGAGAGGTAAATGCACAGCCTGATCAGAGGGGGGAAATGTTCTCTTCCATCCTGTGGGGCGAGTTGTCCATGCACACTTGTCTCCGGATGTTTGACTTCCCGAATCTTCCCTGAACAATGCCATCTCTGTCTTGGCACCACCCGCTAGCCATCCCGTGCGAGCCAGGTTGTGGTCACATGCCCTCTTCCTGGGGTGAGTCACTGGAGAGTCGGGCTGTAGTCATGACCTTCAGCAGCGCAGGGAGGTGACAGTGGGCAGGCATGAGCACAGACTCTACACTCCCTGCTATTCCTCCTCCATCAGCCTCTGCCCCGGGGCTTGACCTTGCAGCTTGGAAAAGCAGGGTCAGATAAAGAAGGAGATAAACTGAGTGATCCACAGACAAAGGGCCTTTCATTCGGCCAGGTCCAACGCCTTTTGTCTTGCAACCAAACTAGCCAGTTACCAATGGGAGGGTGGGTAGATGGTTCTCCTGGGTCTACAAAATCAGAAAGGCCATTTTGATGTTTCCCCAAGGAATGAAGGAGAAAAATCTAAATAATGGGTGGAAGACAGAGAATTTAAACTCTGGAAACTGACTCCATGTCTTTCTTCTTTGGTTGCCTGCACATACACTACTTCCAGGATATAAGCCCCTTGACCTCGCACTTGGTGTGACCTTGGGCATCGGTGTCTCCGACCTGGGCAGTGTGTGGTGGTGCAGAACCATAGTAGCTGGGCACTGGGGCAGTTGAAGGGCCCCCCTTCACTCTGGCCACGTGACCTGAGGCAGGCCACTTTGCTGCTTTGGGACTGAGGCTCTGCCTCTGAAAAATGAGGGCTTTGTCGCCATCCTTCACGTTCCCATGCCCTTCCTCATGACTACTCAGACTTTTCACTTTAGGAAAACAGGAAGAGATGACAGCAGTCCTTGCTGCCCCCTTCACCTCAGGCACTCCAATGCAAGCCCAAGGGGGCTCCCCTTTTGGGGAAGTTCTCAGCCCAAATGAGGCCCAAATGCACATTGCCAGAGTGGGAGGGTGGTCGCTCCAGCTGCCTGATTTGCAGCAGGGTCCTTGGTCTGCCCGTGAGCTGCTGAAATTCTCCTCCAGTTCTCAGCGTCCCTCTTCCGTGGACCTCCAGCTGTCCTCTGCACGCCCCTCTGCACTCGCTCATCCCATGTCACTGGCGGGGCAGGCACGAAGGCTGGACACTGAGGGCACTCTGAGCACCAGGCCTGGCGCGGGCCCAGTGGAAACTTACACTCGAGTGGCACTAAGGGCGGTCCCAGCCCAGTGGAATCACAGAGTCCTAAGACAGCGTCTGAGAGGGTGACAGTCATCCTGGCTTGGGTGAGGCCTCATGATGAAGGTGGGATGCGCTGACCCAAATTTTGCAGCAGGATAGGGCTTAGACCGGTGGGGTCAGGAAGAGCACGCCCACGGAGCAAGGACGGGAGCAGAAGCACACGAGTCCTATTTCGGGATGGCAAGTTGCACTTTTTTAGTGGGGTGTCAAGTGTGTGATGAAAATGAGCTTGGAAATTCGGCAAAGGCCTGTTGATAGAAAGCCTTCAGAACTCTAAGGGATTTGGATTTGGGGGCAGGAGCTGGAAAACCCGGAGTGGTTTTGAGATGGGATGGGTCCTGGAGGGCACAGCGCCTTAGGAAAACAGCTGTCAGTGGCAGGGCTGGGAGGAGAGCGGCATGGCGGCAGAGAACTGACGGGTCTCACAGTAACCCAGGCTGGCAACCACGGCGTCTGGGCTTCAGGTGGAAGCCAGGACTGGAAGGGCGGGGAACTTTGGAAAGTTCTAGAGCCGACGGTGTGGGCCTCCATGTGGGCTGGGCCGCCAAGGCAGAGGCAATGGGCACAGAAGGGACTCCACCACCTGCCCAGCTCAGCCTGGGGTTTGTCGTCCAGAAGCGTCCTGCAGTCGAGAGGTGAGCGGGTTTAGGGAAACTGACCCTCTGCATAGAAACCGAGGGCTCTTCCCCACCCAGTATCTTTTCTTCTTAAAAAAATAAAATTCTCACTGTTTAACCAAACACAGGATTCTCTCTCCCATTCTGAACAAAGATACTTTGCACCTTTCTTGCAGCTGTTACAGGGCAGGGAGAGGGGCAGCCCAGACCCCGCACACCTGCCTGCTCTAAATGGGTTCTGCCATCTGCCTCATCAACACAAATCATATGAGACTTTAATGGGAAGGAACTTAATACAACTAGGAAACAATACAGGAAAGGCAAAGAATCTAGTTTCTAAACCAAGCACCCAAAGTGACCCGTCCCCTCGTGGGTAAAACTCCATCCAAATGGGATTGGCCCAGAGCAAGGCCCCAAAGCCTGCCACAGTCTAAAGCACCTTCCAGTGGGGACCCACAGAAGAGGGTCAGAAACAACCAGACAAGCCCGGAAGGAAAAGAGCAAAATCAAAATCAAGACAAAACCCGCCACTGTCACCTCCCCACGGGTCTCTCACCCACATCTTTGTCACCCCGTGCGCGACCAAAAGGCAAGCGCAGGTTCTTCACGGGTCTCTCGGCTCCATGCGCCTCCTCCAGGTCTCCTTCTGGCTCCATCCTGCTTCCTTCCTTCTCAGTCTCCTCTGCAGCTTCTTCTCTCCCTGCTCAGCTCCACCCTCCCTTGGGTGGGGCAGGAAACCCAGAAACTCCCCTTTTCCTGGGGACCCCCCTGTTACAGTATGACTCGTCAATTAGTAATCAGAAGTGTCAGACTTTTGGAAAATAGACTTTTCCTGCTGGCTAAATACAATTTAGGGAGATTCAAGTCATGTAACACAATCAGATCTGAACCCTGTACTTTCTGACCCTAAATACCGGACATCTTAACAAGCAGAAATCGATTTACAGAAGCTCTTTTGGGTTGCTTCTGAGGTGTCTATGCTGCTTGGAGTGCTGTTGCATTCACCCCTCCTCAAATCTCTGTTCTGGGGGGCACCTTGTCCTCTGCACTAGCTGCAGGGAACCAGTATAAATGAATGGCCAACAGTGAGGCTCACGTCCAAGTTGAGCTGCTGGGGAGGCTGGTGGAGCCAACCCTCCCCTCCCACCTTGTCAAGGACATCTAGAGGTGATTCTGGTTTCAGTAGAGAGATGGCAAGACCAGTTCCATGGCTATGAAGCTGAGGTTCTAATAACTGACAATAATTAGCAAGTATGAAGTCCTGACAGTTGTGTACTGACAATATTTAGCAAGTAACAAGCAACATTGTAGCTGCTGCTATTAACCACCCCCCCCCACTTGCAGATGGGGAAGCTGGAGCTGACAGAGGACAGGCAGGTGTGTCTTGTCATATCATCAGCAAATAGAAGAGTTGTTACTCATCCAGGTGTATCTGATCCCTGGGTCTTTAACTGCACCTTAATTCTTCAAAAGTTTTTTAAAATTCATTTTCGATGACCTCCCTCTTATCAGAATATATCTCCATGACATTGATTCCATACTTTTTTATCTGAGAAGACCCCTGCTAACGGGCTACTTTCCGCCTCCCAGAACACAGTATGTGAAATTTGATAGGATCCTTGCAATGGGGTGCTGACAAATCCACTGTGGGGGGATTGGGGAGGTGAGCCCTGATTTGTAGCACTTGCTCATTTCCCTGGTGTAAATACTTCCACCAAGACCCATTTCAAGCTGCTGTTTCAGCTTGTAAAATTCCTAAATAGAAGAACCACCTCTGGAACAGCCAGCTCTAGCACCCCATTGGGACCCGGGGCTGGAGTTTTATCTGAAAGGGTGTCCATGCTCGATGGAGGTAGTGCAGGCACTGGAGTACATCTGAGGATGTCCCAAGCTGCTCTCTAGAAGTCTGGCCCAGGGCCTCTGATGGGGGTGCTGTGGACTCAGCAGCCCTGGGGGTCCCCCTAATTCCCCCCCCTTGAAATTTCTGCTCATCTTCTGGCTACAGCCCTTGCGGCCAGCAGGTGGCAGCACTGTCTCATTCACCAGTGGACGCCAGAACCAAAAAAAAAAAAAAAAAAAAATGAGGCGCCTTTGTTCTGAGCCAGAGGCCGTGTCACAAAGAGAAAGGCCCAGAGGGGCCAGCTAATTGGCCTGTCCTTAGCTGACCTTCACCGACGGAGACAGTGCACAGGCTCCAGAGCTTGATGTAATGAAGGCAACCTTAGCAAACAGCGTGGACGGTCCAGTCTCAAACCATTCCTGCTGTTCCTCAGGGCTGGGTCTGGGGGGCATCACGAAAACGGGTGTCCAGAGACCTTTCAAGAAGGGAGCTAAGGGGCCTCCCTGGTAGTGCAAGGGGTTAAGTCTCAGCACAATGAAGCTATCCACAGCCACTGCAGCATGAGTTTGATCCCCAGCCAGGGAGCTACCCACATGGTGCAGCAGACCTCTCCTGACTTCTGCTGCTCCCCTCAGCAGTATTTTTTCAGTAGATCCACCTGTTCTGTTCCCTGCTCTGTCTCTGGTGAATCCTCTCAACCTTCTTCCTTCCCTCCCCCCTCACCTCTGGCCTACACCCCAGCTCTTGTATGCATAAATAATATAAATCTTTAAAAAAAAAAAGAGAGAGAGAGAGCTAAGTACCAAGACCGGTGTTTCCAGTTCCGAGGAAGAAACTCTATTCCCACCTGCCGCTACCCACGCTGGGCTGCAACTATTCGATCATTCACGCTACTGGACGCTGACTCCTCCCAGGGCCACCAGCTGTCCCAGTTGCCTGGTCTGTCCTGCTCTTAGTCTGTCCCTGCAGAGCGCCTGCCCAGCACACAGGTGGCACTTTCTATGCTGCACGTGGTGGTCTGTCAGGAGCAGGGCGAGGCGGGAGTTGGTGCGATCACAAGGGCTGACCAAACCCAACAGATAGGGCAGGACTTCATTTTTAAACCCTGCTCCCTTTGCTTTTTGTCAGAGTAAGAGCCAGCACGTGTGAGGGGAAGCCCTGCAACAGTACCTTTCTTTTTCCCTGTCACTTTCCACCTTTGACCACCCTCCCTGTCTCCATCCCCCACGCTCCCACCTGCCGCTCCACATCTGGCACAAAGGCCGAGCCTCCCGAGTCCAGTGCGGAGAACTCAGTGTTCCCGGGAGGGTGGGGCCGTGTCCCTAGGAAGGTGTCAGGGTGGAGGGCGGGCAGGCTGCTGGGCTGGGGTGAGGCGGATCAGAGGCTGTTTCAGGAAATGCAAGGCAGGAAGGAAGCTGCCCAAGGGAGCCCACCACTACTGGGGGCCCTTGATTGGTCCCCCAACTCCAAGTAGGGGTGATGCATTCCTCTCTCCTCCCTAAGCTCAGATAAGGCTTATTTGCAATGTCATCATTAGACCCTCTGGATGGTTCGCTTCTACTCCAGGTAGAAGGGACTGGCCCGGCAAATATTAACCTGAACTATGACTTGAGTCAGTAGGAAGCTTGACTTACACCAGCACAATGGAAGAAATTTGCACATTCCTCTTCTCTGCTCTTGACATTGGGAAAAAGGGCAAACTCCTCACTGTGCCCCCCAGATCTGGCACGGATTGGTGTCTGTCCACTCGCCAAGCTTATCCTGTGCCACTTTTTGCAGCAGTCTCTGTGGTGGTCACAATGGCCTTCCACCCCTCAAAATGCTATGCCCTTTCCTGTCTCAGCATCCAGGCCCCCGCTGTCCCCTCTGCCTGAGAAAGACTAGCAGGTGGGATCTGCTTAGGTGGCGTGGTCCGAGCAGCCACTGTGTGAGGGGCACATGAAGCATGAGGAGGGGTGACATCATCAGGCTGGGGAGCAGGTGTAGATGTGGGTGACACCTGCCATGTGGCAGGGGCCAGCTCTTCCCCTGTCACTCGGGTAGGAAGGAGTTATGGGTGTCAGGAAATATACTTATGGGCTTTCTGTTTCAAATTTTCTGAGTAACCCACCACTCCCCATGTCACATTACATTCAATGGGTCATATTCACATGCCACGAGTGACAAACCAGTGCAGGCAGAGCCTCGTCTAGATAAAAACTGACGATCCTCATCTCTCTAGCTGACATCTGGAATTGCTGGAGCTGCATTAACTCCAGGGTCAGAGGAAGGCCTCTTGGGACTTGTTGGACTTTTACTAAAGTCACTTAAGGTGACTTTAAGGTCACCTCAAAGAACAAAGGCCAGGAGTTGGGGCTATTATCCTTATAACTCCCATCCTGCCCTTGCAGCCACCAGCAAATGGTAAATGGATATGGAGTTAATTGAAGAAATACTTGATTTGTGAAGTGGGGTTTGCACATAACTGAGATCCGAGACAGAATGCTTGGCAATGCTGGCTCCCGAGTCACAGATACTTCCAAATATCCCAAAGCTCCCAATATTTGAGGGCCTGGAGAGAATTTTCATTAGTGTGAAAAAAGGGTTTTTGTTAGTGTATCACCGAGGGATCCCAGACTCCTCAGGGGTGCATGTTCTAAAGCCATCCATGTGCACAGAGGGGAGGAAGTAGACTATGTAATAGAATTAGTGTGTGTGGAGAAAGGATATTTCCAATGAAAGTTTCCTAATAAAGCAACAAATTACCCATCCCATCATGGACAAGTGCCCAGCTAAACAGGGCTTGCCCAAAGTGGGGCCGCTGAGCCCAAAAGCTTGCCACAAGTCAAAGGCACCTTCTGGCACGGAACACCAAGACAGTGGTGAGGCAGATTCCAGAAAGCTGGGATAAAAAAAGAAAAGAAAATGCAAAATTGAAGTGCAAATGAAGATGACGGCTGTCATTGTCCCTGCTAGGGACTAGGAGCAGCCTTTCCACGTGTCCCTCACGTATGTGTCTTTCCAAGGGTTTCTACATGTCTCCTCCATGAGTCTCCTCCTTTGTCTCATCTCCAAGTCCCTGGGTGCAAGTCGAAGCTGGAAAAGCAAGACCCCCTGAGCCCACCTGCCTTCCACGTTACAGCTTCCTGGCTGCTCAGCTCTCCCTGGGTTCCCAGGGGCTCCCCACTCAGGAGTTCCGGTTCATGGCGCACTGAGACCTGTAGTCCAAGATGGCTGTGTGTAAGGGGGGAAATGAAGCCCCTTCTCTGCGCTGTGATGCTCCACCTCCTTTTATAGCGCTGCCTTCTGCATGGCTTCCTCGTCACCTCCTGGGCCAGGGGGATCCTCGCTCTTCTACAGAGGCCACAGCAGCTGACTCAATGGGAGCTACATGAGCAAAACCTGGAAGGGTCATATACGCAGAGGAGAAGCCGGTGCCAGCCTCCCACTGTCCCTTTATGGAACTGTGAAGTGACAGCCATGGAAATTGGGGTGCTGTGCCCATTTTTGAAGCAGTCACCTTTGGGATCCTGGAGGTGGGCCAGTCAATCCCTTGGGCATAAACAACTTGGGCTCCTTGAGGAAGGCTGTGCCTCTGACAGCATCCTCTTCAGGTTGGTCTATTGTGGGAAAATGCAAACCTGAGGTGGCCCAGGGCAGGGAGTGCAGGCTGGAGGTGAAGGAGTGAACGTGGGGAGGGCACAGGAAGGGGAGGCTCCAGGCACCGCCACACTAATTTTTTTCTGGGCAGTTTTAATCCTGTCTTCGTGTCTGTGCCTGAAGATTCCCCCCTATTACCTCACCTTTACCACCACCCCACCCTGCGCAGCACGCCCTCTTCACACACACCCCACCCCCAACCCTGGCTTTTCAGAAAGAAGCCCCACCCCACTCAGAACAGGGAGTTCTGTCCCAGGCTGGGAGGAAGCTGGTGGGTGGAAAGGGAGGAGGGAGAGGCAGGCAGCGCTGGAAGTGAGGAGGGAAGAAAGGCACCGTTGTCGTCCTTACTCCCCAAGGCACCCTGGCTCCCACCTGCTGCCAGGGAGCTGAGGGAGCAGGGTTTTGAGATGAAATGAAGTCATGCTCGCCACACTTGGCAACCTTTATAATCCCCCTTGACTTGGGCCCGCTGTTCCAGCGAGACCACCTCCTGCAGCCACGTGAGTGCCAGTGTGTGCCAGGCACTGTGCTGGGCTGGGAATGTATGGCATATGCAGTCAAGGAAACAGCTAAAGGTACAGTGGGTGGTGGCGATAGACAAACTCCCTTCTGTGAACTAGAAAAAATATTTTGAAACAATGGTTTACCTTGCCTGTGAAAGGAGCCCAGCTCCCCGTTCCCATGATGACACCCCAGAAGAGTCTCAAGCCCTTAGGGTGGAAATGGGGGGCTGTTGAGGTTGTGAAGATGTTCCCATCAGCATCCTGCCCATGCACTTGGGTCCCTGCAGGTGAAGGCCAGTAGGCCACACAACTGGCCTCCCCAGATGTCTTTCTTTAAGGAAACATGATCTGTGGCCCAGGCAGAGTCCCCTGGGTGTGGCCACTGAGCCCTTGGGACAGCTGCTCTCATAATGCCACATGGGAGTCTTCTGTAAACAAAGAATTGAAGAGTTAATTGATTTTAGACTTAAAAATATAGTCACAAGCTTACACCCATATCATGGAATACTATTCAGTAATGAAAAAGAACAAACGATTAAAACACGCAGCAGTTTGGATGGATTTCAAGGCAATAATGGTGAGTGAAGAAGCCAGTCTCAAAAGCTCACGTACTGTCTGATTTCATTTATGTCACATTCTTGAAACGAAAACACAGATGAAGAACAGATTAGTGGCTTCAGGAGTTAAGGATAGGGAAATGGGCATGATGATAAACAGGGAGCAAAAGGAACCCCGGGGTGATGGGCCAGCTGTGGATCTTCAGTGTGGTGGTGGCTATTCAGGAGACAAAGTCCCATAGAATCACACACACAAACATACATGTAATCACACACAACAGTATCTGTACAACCTCTTGTTGCAGGAGGGAAAGAGGGGTCCCTAACAAGGTGACACAGTCCCGCTGCTGAAACAGCTGAACACAGAGTTGTTTTATATGAACATTTAGTGAACCCCCTGGCACTGGGTGCAGTATTTCTCTTTGTGCATGTTTTTCTGGGGAGAATGCCAACACCTTTCCTCCAGTCTTCAGGGGTCCATGGCCCCCCATAACATAAGTAGAGCCATCTGCTGATACCTGCTTGTGGACCTCTCTCCTTAGGAATTCAACCCAAGTTCTCACCGATGTGGTTCAGGACAGGAGACCCCAAAATGAGCTTGCGCCTCTTTGATCCAACATGGCCCCAGGCAGAAAGGGCGGTCACCTGCCCACTTTCTCTGTCCTTCCTTTGTTTCCTTTTTCTTCCCCCTTCCTTCTCTGCTTTGCCTCCTCTCGCCCCTTCCTACCCTCTCTCCTTCCGAGCCTCCTATGTTCCTGCCTCACTTTCCTGCTTGCCTCTCCTGCGACGTTGAGTTGACAGCATAATCATTATAATAGCTAAAAATTCCACGGCATGCACTTCATTAATTCAGAGGAAAACCCCATGTCAGCTGGTGTGCGTTGTAGGGTGCATGGCTGCTTTCTCCCCAGGATCCAGGATACTGGAAATTTCTCAGTTTTAATTTGTAACAAAACGGGAGGTCATTATGGAAGGCCAAGGGGAGCCTGGGGCTGGAGGAGGGGGGCTTGGGTGGGTTCCAGCTCACGAAGGCATTTGTCCCCACCAGGGACCCTGACAGACCTTGGGCTGTTCAAGGACACCCATGGCAGAGGCCGGGCGGTAAACCCTATCAGGGTTGCCAAGACCGGAACAGCGTGACTTTAATAAGGTTACGGTTGGCATTTTTACAGCTTTCATTATGATAAGGTTCTTAGTCACACGAGGAGGGAATGAACCAGAAAGTGTCCACACTTAGCAGGTCAGGCTTGGGGTATGACCAGGTTTGGTCCCTGGCTGGCCTCCCTGGTGTCCCCTGACATGCTGCGGGCCCAGCTTCCCAGCTGCAAGTCTGCCCTGCGCGTCATTTGAAAGCTGCTCACTCACTTCCAGCCTCTGGACTCAGCAGGGGGATGGTTCTGGGCCTTGGTTTTCAGACAGGAAGAGGCCTGGAGACGAGTGGGCTTGGAGAGAAGTGTCCCCTGACCCCAGGCCCGCCTGATGTGGCTCCGCCATCCCACCAGCGCCTGCCCACAGGCGTCACCTGCAATAGGAGCGGGGCAGGCCCAAAGCGTGGTTGGATTTTTTTTTTTTTTTAAGATTATTTATGCATACAAGAGCTGGTGTATAGGCCAGAGATGCAGGGGGTGAGAGGACTCACCAGAGACAGAGCAGGGAACAGAACAGGCAGATTGACCAAGTACACTGCTGAGGGGAGCAGCGGGCGAGTCAGGAGGTCTGCTGCGCTGTGCCATGTGGGTTTCTCCCTGGCCAGCCGGGGATCGAACTCGTATTGCAGAGGCTGTGGATTGCTTTATAGTGCGGTGCTTAACCCCTTGCACCACCAGGGAGGCCCCGCGGTTGGATTTTGATGCCTTTATGAACACCCTCTGGCCTACAACACTCCGCCTTGATCTGACCATCCTTCAGGGGTCCCTTCTCTGGGAGGCCTCCCCTAACTCCATCCTCCCTTCCTGAGCCCAGCAGGATGCGCCGGCTTCCTCCGGGCTTCCCCAGTCCCTGGCCGATGCACACCTATCTCGTGAGAATCACCGAGAAGGTGCCTGCCTCCCGCAGGACCACACAGGCCCACGCGAGCCTTGCCTCCTCCGAGGACTCAGCCTGGCTCGTGGGAGGGGGCCAAAAACGTTGAACAAAGGAATGATTTAGCAGGAGGCCCACCCTTCCCCCGGGGAGACAGCGTGAACGCCTGCCCTGTCTCAGGGCTCAGCCCTGCTCCCGAAGAATTTATAAGGCAGCTCTTGTTCTTCAAGACTGCCCGCCCGGGTCTGTTGGCCTAGCTCTTCCCTTTTCCCCTCTCCTCAACAAGCTTGCCACGTGCTGATGAATGGGAAATGAAAAAGAGTTTTAGGGTCTCCCTGGGGGCGCAAGGGGTTAAGTTGCAGCACTGTGAAGTTGTCCGCAGCCACTACAGTCTGAGTTTGATCCCTGGCCAGGGAGCTGCCCACATGGCCCAGCAGACCTCTCCTGTCTCCCCGCTGCTCCCCTCAGCAGTGGATTTCAGTCAGCCTGCCTGTTCTGCTCCCCACTCTGTCTCTGAAGAATCCTCTCACCCCCCACACCTCTGGCCTGTACCCCAGCTCTTGTATGCACAGGTAAGTAAATCTTTTAAAAAATAGAATTAAAAAATAATTTGCTACCAAAAAAAGAAAAATAATTTTATCAAAGGTGGAATTTCTAAATAGGCTGCTAGTTCTTGAAAATGCAGTTTGTGTCCATGCACGTAGTCATCACACCTGCCGTCAGGTGTCCATGAGTATACATTTCAAATGCGTCTGATGGCTGTGTATCTGCTCGTTATATTATGATGCTAAATCATTCACAATGAATCTCAAATTTGACAAGGCAAACCAACAACGTGGATTTCATGCCTGCCCTGTGTCATGCCTTGCACTGGACCCTGTAAAGGTGCAGAGGTGAAGATCCCTGCCAGACAGGTGAGGTCCAGTGTAGGTGCAGTGAATCCTGTCTGCGCGGCCGTGTGTCCCAGCGTGCGAGCAGCAGGCACAGCATGTTCCTGGAGAAGCTGCAGGTCCACCGCAGAGCTGAGCTCCACCGGGCTGGGTGAGCGGCCACAGCACACCTGAACTAGGTGTGCAAGGCCCCGCTTTCGCCACAGCCCCCAGCAGCGGGTGTGCAGAACCCTAGGGGGCCTGCAGGTCTGTGAGAGCAAGAGAGGAGTCAGTGTGGGGATGGGGATTCTCATGGGAAGACCTAAGCTCTCCCTAACGCTCGGGCCTCATGACCCCATGCCCTTTGTTTTTGGGAGCTGGAGATTTTCTCACGGGCCCAAGAAAGATGGAGCCGTCAGGGCCCCTGTGGAGTGGAGCTGGGTCTCTAGCTAGAACCTGGGCACCCCGTTTCAGGGCTCCTTGGATGCGGGGTGCCCAGGCTTGGGCTGGACCCTGCTTCTGTTGTACTCTTGCCTCAGCACCATGCCAGGGCCTTGCTTAACTGGATAGCTGAGGACTGGGTGTGTGTGTGTGATATTTCCCAGGGTGGCTGGTGGCAAGAAGGGGCAGGATCCCCCACAAATCCACTCACAAAGCACAGAGGTCTGTAATGTGGTGGCCGGGAAGCAGGTGGGGCTGAAGGTGCAAGGTGACATCTGGCCGCTGACCCTCCCTGCCAAACCACCCTCTGGGCTTGGCCTCCCCGGAGGGCTGGGAGGGGCTTCGGAGAGTCTGGTGTGTTTGTCCAGGACAAAGGGGGAGTTAGAAAGGGGTCAAGGAGGCAGCACTCCCACAAAGAGAACAACCAGGCTGAGGCTGCGAACACAGGCCTCCCTGCCAGGAAGAGCCCTCCTTGGAGTGCCTTCCCTGGCCCTCACATCTCCCGGGTGGCCCTGAGAAGCAATCTCCTTTGTCCCCGGCACGCCTCACCCGCGCATGCGGAGCGTGACTCACGGCTGTGAGGAGGGATCATGTCAGGTGAGCCCCATCAAGGCCAGGCCGGCACGGGCGGCAGCACACTCCCCTGTGAACAGCCCCCAGCTGCAGCGTGGGGGGCCTGGCCGTGCCCCTGCCCAGGGTACATGGCGTCGTCCTTATTTATGAGCCGCGCGGGCAGCACCTACCTTTGGCCGCTCAAGGCCAGCTTCGTGTTCTTTGTTCCCTAAAGTCTCACCAGAGTGAAATATTAACTGGTGGTGGGACAAAAGGGCCTGGGAGCCACCGACGCCAGGGCTGCTGAAGACGGATACCTGGAGGGGCTGCTGCTCACTGACCTGGAATTTTCCATTCCTCTTAAGCTCACATGACAGGGCCAGGTTTTCCTCAAGCCCCAGAACCAAGGTAGCTACCAGGAAGGCAGGTACCAAATAGCCAGACGGTGGCCTCCACAGCTGTCAATGTCCCCCCCAACCCCCCGGTCATGGACCCCGCCTGGGTCATGGACCTCAGGGACGCAGGGGTGGTGGGAACAGGCCGGGAGCCAGCAGACCAGAGCCTGGCCACGCCTCTGCCTCTGTGACAGTCTGGGGAAGCCACTAGATGTCTCTGGGCTTCTATTTGCTCAGCTGTAAAAGGAGGGGCTGGACAAAGCACGAAGGTCCCTTCTGGTGCTGCATTTTCTGCTCTGCCTGCTGAGACCAAGGACTCAATTGTAGGAACTGTCTTTATCGCTTAGGAGAGGTGATTAGGCCTGCCCGCTGCGAGCTTGGCTGCTGATTTCCCTTCTCGTTGGCTCTCTACCTCATTCCTCCTCAGCTTCATCCCCTTTATCTCACTTCCTTCATCTTTATCACAGGGCTGAGGGCTCCTTCTAAGCTCCTGCACAAGTCGTTCATGTGTCTCGTGGGTCCAGCAGCCCTGCCCTTGCACTTTGTAGCTTTGCCACTTCCTAGGGCCGTGATGGGGCCAATTACTTGGTTTCTCTGGGTATCAATTTCCTCATCGATTAAAAGGAAGCCTTATTAGGATTTTGTAAGAATGTGCACCACGCCTCAGGCCTCATAAATACAAGCCATGAGATGATCGTAACTGCAAAGCTGGCACACACCAGGAACTAATCCCTCTGCCCAAAGAACTCCTTTCATCTCTGACTGTTAAGAGAGACACCCTCTTCCTAATTACTGTGCCTTTGGGCTTGATGGCGCTGTGACTTCTGCTTGGTCCCTGTAATAAGTACCTCTGGAAGCCTTGCTTTCAGTTCCCTGGGGTCTGGCAATTGTGAGCAGAAGGCCTGTGGGGCCAGAGCCAGGAGGGGCTCAGCCTTCTGCTGAGTGCAGAGCACTACCCTTGCAGATGGCTAGAAGTGTTATTCATCCAGGTGCTTTTCAGGGGGGCGGTGATGAGTCCTTGGCCAGGATTCCCTGAAAGTGGGTGTGGCCCTCATGGTCCAGGCCAAATGGAGCAGGCTTCTCTTTCTTGGGTTTGCCATCGGCTGCTTTTTCTCCAGATGGCCTGTGCAGATTCGTGTTCCCTGGCTGCTGCAGAGTGCACGAGGACTGCCGAGGAGTGACTGTGGGAGTGGGCATGTGCAGAAACCCCTCTGCTGTGGCATGTGGTGGAGTGGACTGCCCACTGTGCTTTTTCACCTACAGGCCCTGTGGCTAGAATAGCCTTTGTGCAGGGCCCAATCTGCTCAGCCTCAAGTGGAAACCCCAGCATTTAGCCATTAGATTCCAAGTCCCATGAAGTCCCACTCAGTGCCCAGCATAAGGCCTGGCACAGAGTAGATGTTCACTTAATACTATCAAATGCTGAATAAGTGGTGGAAAGGTGACTAGTCTGGCTGCCTGATATCATGGGGGCTCTAATGCCCACAAAATGGGCTTGAGAATGAGAAAAAAACAGTTTGGACTTTGCCTACCTAATAGATGCACGACCTTAACTTCTCAGAGTCTCGCTTTCTCCATCTTTAAAATAAAGGTCTAATAACCTTTCCCCGTTGGTGCTGTAATGAGGATTTAGGCAGGTGACATATGCAAAGCACCCATGTCAGTATTTGCCTAAAGATTATATTATAATCGACGCCTACTGGAAAGGAGGGGCATTCCCCAGGGGCTCCCACATCCGGACTGCATTAGGGCTGCCATACCGCGGAGCCTTCTGGTCATTCTCAGTGGAGAACTCAGATAGAGATCGGGGTGGCTTGTGGTGGCAATGATTTGTTTTCTCCTGGCACCCACCCACACACATTTACTGGGGCCTCAAAACCCATTAGGCACTCAGGCATCCAGTACTTCGATTTCCCAGAAAAGGCACGACTTCTATTGGTTAGATGGCAAATATCTTCTACAATTTACTGCTTCCCAATACTGTACCCCTAATTGCTCTTTTGCTTGGTCTTGGAGGACTGCTTGGTCTTGGAGGACTGCCATCCCATTTAGCTGATCTCATGCTATCAGCAGAGGCCAGGAAAACAATGGCCTCTCTGCAGGACTTTGCCCTCCCACCAGCTCAGGGACCAGAAGTCCTACTTGGTGAGTGGAAAATGAATGTCCCCGCTTCTGACGACGTTCAGCTGAGAAATACGACACGGTGTTGTGTCTGTGTTTTAAAGCGTGCAGTAGCCTGTCTGAGGGAGGGCATCGTGCATTTTTTTCTGTGGCAGTCTTACCAGTGGGAATTTGTAAAAGGATCTGCAGAGACGTTCCCGAGTAAATTGACTAGAGGGGAAGAAGTGGGGGTGGATTTTTCTGTCAGCAGTTGTATATATCTACAGGAACCTAAAGAGTATCTTGAATTTTTTGAGCCTAAAACTTTGCTCGTTAAAAATATCAATATGGCCGATGCTGGTGAGGCTGATGATGCTAAGTGATCAAGACATCAAGTGACCTTGCAGGGGTGAGGTTGGGATGCAATAGAGGGAAGAGTTCATGCAATCATGGAGTGAATAGAAGCTCAGAAAACTTAGGTTTGAATCGCTGTTCCAGCCCTGATTGCTTATGTGATTGGTCAAAATGACATCATCTGCAGGGCCGCCATTGCTGTCCTATGAGAGCAGTGCAGGGGTGTGTGGAAATCATCAGAGGCTGTGGACTTGGGTGTGTGCTTGGCTTGTGGTGGGTGGGAAGCCATAGGAGATGGGACAATGGGCTCCTGATGTCAGGAGCAGGCAACCCGATTCTGTTTCTATCACCTCTTTGTGGGGTCCAGTGGATAGTCGTGAGGGAGGGAGACAGATCTGTAGAGGATTTCGAGCCTTTCCCCTGGGGGAGCTGATGATTCAGCCCGTGAGCATGTCCTCTCCTGCCCAGATGACAGCATCTCATGGCTGTGAGGAAAGCTCCTTCCATTATAAAGTCGGACCGTGCTGAGTGGAAGGGGAAGGAGGCAGTGGGCAGACCAGACTACGGAGGGCACGCAGCCCAGGTGTGCATGCAGCCCAGGTGTGCACGCAGCCCAGGTGTGCACGCAGCCCAGGTATGCACGCAGCCCAGGTGTGCATGCAGCCCAGGTGTGCATGTTGGGGTGGGACAGGTGAGGGTGAGAGAGTGAGCCCTTACCAGCGTGATTGTGATATGCAGAATGTTCCAGCTGCTGCAGCAAGCAGAGTGAAGCTTAAGGATTGGGGTGAGTAGGTGAGAGCTGATTTCGGAAGCCTGCAGAGGGCCACAGAGCAACCCCTGCAGCCCCAGGAAGATTGACCCCTGGGGCTGCCAGCAATGGGACTGGGCATAAAATGTAAGAGGGAATTAAAAAAAAAAAAACAAACAAACCTCGGTAATCAAATTAAAAGATACCCTAATGCAATATTTTTAATCGACTTTTTAAAGGCAGTTAGTTTTAAGTTCACAGCCAAACTGAGCAGAAGGCACAGAGTTTTCCCAGCCATTCCCTGGACCCTCTTAGGCATGGACGCCCCGTTATCAACATCCCTCACCAGAACGCAACATCTGTCACGACTGATGATGATGACCCCGCATTGAGGCGGCGTCTGTAGTTTACAGTGGGGCTCTCTCTTGCGAGCGTCTGGACCGTCCTGTAATGTTATAATGTTATACAGAGTAGTTTTCTTGCCCTAAAAATCCTCTGAGCTCCACTTATTTACCCCTTCCCCCCAATCCTTAGCAGTCCTCTTACCGCCTCCACAGTTTTGCCTTTTCTAGAATGCTCTATTGTTGGATTCATACAGTTTGTTACCTTTTCAGATTGGCTTATTTGACGTAGTCAAATGCATTTAAGATCCCCGCGCGTCTTTTCATGACCGTATAGCACGTTTCTTTTTAGCACTAAATCATAGTCTGTTATCTGGATGCAGCACAGTTTTCTTGTCCGTTCTCCTACTGAAGGGTGTCTCGGTTGCTTCCAGGATGTGGCAGGTATGAATAAACTGCTATGAACATCCACATACAGGTTTTTGCGTGACATCAGTCTGCCACATCATTAAGCAAATACCAAAGAAAACAATTACTTGACTCTATAATAATTTTTTGCATAAATCAAAATTTAAAGCAACAAGGAATTATCAAACATTTCAATAAAGACAATCTGGTCCTGGACTTGTGTGAGTTGACCTGCAGCTCCCTCTTGTCCCAGCTCCACCGGATTTTACCCTTGCACTGAGAAGCTTCTTGCTGGAAACTTTCCTGCTCAATCCACATTTCTACCCATAGTAACTTCAAAATGATTTCATCTTTATGGGGTGGAATAAAACCATTAATGATGTCTAGTGATCTTCTGATATTTTTCTCATTCGAGAAGACATACAGACACCTCTCATGCCTGTCGAGGGTGGTCTGCAGAGCTCAGGACAATGGGAGCTTGGTGAAGGGGATGTGTTGTGAATATGGGTGGGCAGAGGCTGCAGGATTTTATACACCGAAGCACAGACCTGTCTCTGATTGTTTGAAATCATTTCGTTTGTATGTGTTCACCTCCCTGCTGTCTCATCAACTAGATACTGAAGGTTAGAGGCTTTCATTCATGTGTATATTCAACAAGTTTTATCAGGGTCTGCTGTGTGACAGGCATTTGCTTGCTGCAGGGGATATGGAGGTATAATACATAAGGGCCTCCCTGGTGGCACAAGGGGTTAAGTCTCAGCACTGTGAAGCTATCGGCAGCCACTGCAGCACAAGTTCAATCCCTGGCCAGGGAGCTACCCACATGGCACAGCAGACCTCTCCGGTCTCCCCGCTGCTCCCCTCAGCAGTGTGTTTCAGTAGATCCACCTGTTCTGTTCCCCACTCTGTCTCTGGTGAATCCTCTCACCCCCAACACCTCTGCCCTGCATCCCAGTTCTTGTATGCATAAATAAATAAATCTTTTTAAAAATTATAATACCTAGACCCAGACCTAGAAGCACTCACAGCCAGTGGGGAGATGTGAGGGACAGTGAAGGCGATAAAGACCATGTTAGAGATCTGCTGGGGATGGTGTGGTGGAACAGCTAACACGTCCCAGGACAGAGCGGGCAGGGACAGGGACGTGTGTGCTCTGGAATTTACCTAATGAAGAGGAAGGAAAATATCTCAGGCAGGGGGAATGATACATGTAAACTGACAAGTCCCCACTGCCCTCAGGACGCCCCTGGCTATGAGGGCCACACCCTTATCGAGCTCCCTGCAGGCCACTTCAAATAAACCCCAACCAAGGCAAGGACACTGAGTTTGCTATGCAAGTTCTACTTCCTGGCGAGGGCCCCCCAGTCCTGGCTGGCTGCACCCTCTGAGCCCATGTAGAACACCCCGCCCTTCCCTCTAACTGCATTTGTCAAAGGCCTTGTGTGTAGCCTTTGCAAGGTCCTCAGCTTCACGATGTGGGGGTGGGGGGGAGTCTGTCTTGTCCACTGTTGTAGCCCCACAGGGCCCTGTGAGGTTCACAGTAAGTGCTCAATGAAATATTTACTCGATGAATGAATAAACAAATAAATGAAGGTTAGATCAACCACCTTGCTTAGCACTGAATTCTCATATTCCTTTTATATGTTTTTAAATATAATCCAATTAATAGACTATGGATATCACCAGTGTCTAGTAAATACTTTCAATTAATTAATAAAAGTATTGCCTCATTGACTGGTAATACTAGAAAAACTAGGCCCATGTCCTAGGCCTGATCCAAGAACCAGAAAGCTTCTCTTCTTCCTTTTTCCAGTAGGGGCATGTGGTAATTCAGCTTGTTGGCTGAACCCTTAAGGTAAATAGTTGCGTTCTTTACAAGATGATACATTGCGACTGTCTTTTCATATTTAACTTTCAGAATAGAACTTGGAGGCAGTAAGAGCTAGTGGGTAATTATGGAGAACATCCATACAATGGCTATAAATACTACATGTGAAGATTTCCTGTCTATTCTGCTCATTGAGTAAAAGATGTCTTAATGAAGCAGACATTATTTATGGATCTACAATATTGGAAAACTATCGCCTTGATAACAAAGGACACACTTTGGAAAAGTGTGTCCTTAAGGTAGAGGCAGTGAAATCACCCACCACTTTAAGTCTTGGATCCTCTGTTTATTTTTTATAACCACCCCCACTCCCAGACCCCCACCCCAACAAGTGACTTACTCTCTCTGAGCTTTCCCGCATCTGTAGAAGGGAGACAAGAATGCCTGGCCTATTTACACACCAGAGCTGTCATGAAGATCAAATGAGATCATGGCAGTGCAGGTACCTTTTGAGCCACATTATGCTGTGCAAAGGCCAAGGATTATGATCATTAACTGGAGTCACATTCTTACTCAGTAAGAGAAGAACAGTGACTATACAGGATGCAGAATTGCTAGATTTCTGGGTATATGAGGGTGGCAGTGAAATAATCTACCTGCCACGGCTCCCTGCCCTTCAACCCAGGACCTGAGGAGCAGCGCAAGGGGGGAAACTTCTGGAAGTAAAGCTAGCGAAATCTGTCCCTAGTGGAGGCGTGAGCCCTCTGCAGCAGTATACCAAGACACCAAGGCGATGCAGTTGCTTGCCTGAAGGGTTTGGGAACGCTCAGAATTTGGTTCAAAGTGATTTTGATGCAATCTCAGAAGGTAGGCCTGACTGTGATTCAAGTGAGAAATAAGGAACACAATGGCTTATATTTTTCTGACTACCATACGTGACAGGACACTGTGTTCCAAGTGTGGTCTACAGATACATCAAAATTAAGTCAGAATTATACACGTGCGGGTGTGGGCTGCTAAGACACTCATGCCAGGGCCTCTGTCCCAGAACCATACATCAGAATTACTGGCATTGAGGGCAGGGAAACTGCTCTTTTAAATCAACACCCCAGGATCCAGAGCAACTTTTTAAGAGTCTGTCTGACAACAATGCACTTAAGGGCATCTCCTCATCTTAAGGCAGAAGGAACTTTGAAGACTTCAGAAGAAAGACATGATGTAGGGGAAAAAAAGACTCGTCTATAAAAGAAAATTAAATATATATAGGATTGACTATATGAAGTCATGACTATGGTTTATAAATATTTGGAAGGGATAAATTCAAGCAGTGGGATCTAGATGCTTCATGCAGATACCAGATGGCCTAAGCAGCAGTAATGGGATGACACCAGCAATGAGAACTTCGGCCAGACTTCAAGGAAAACACCCTGACAGTGTGAAAGAATGTTATAGAATCATTTCACATGGTGCAGTCAACCAAAATATCAGTCCTTCCAGTGGAAAAAAACAGTTGGGCAGCATTTGAAAAAACAGCCAGTTGGGTGGTTAAACTCCTCTCTCTCTCTCCTTTTAAACCGTTGTTTTGATGTCTGAAGCTTTGTTATCCTAAGTCGCAGGAATCAAGATGATTCTTGATAAATGAAAATGTGGCTCATGAAAATGTTTAGGGCAGGAAGTGCCTACTGTTTCTGGCCAAGCTGTAGGAGGAGGAGAAATAAAGTGAGCACAGACCGGCCTCGAGCATCCACAGTAACTGGCCTTGGACTCCATCTGGAAGTGGTGTCAGCCCCCAAGAAACTCATTGTATAGAGCCCATGATGTGCCAGGCCCTGCCTGCTTTAATCTGCCCGGCCTCGTCAGGAAGGTGTGATTATTCCCAATTCATGGATGAGGAAAAGTCAGGTTGAAATGGTGTAAATTACTGGGCAATGAAAAGTCTGGAATTTGAACTCTTACCCACATGAGTCCAAAATCTGGCTTTTTCTCAAGCAGGTATTGGGTACTGAGCGCTGAGTCTTTCTTTCTGTACCTGAAGACAGTTAAGGTGAGCTAATGTAATGACACACACAGGTGATCAAACTCTCCCCAGGCTACCTTGACATGGGAAGCTCCATAAGAAATGACTGTTTCATTTCAGACTCTGCTATTGGCCACAACAATGTGGTAGCTTGGAATGTTAGGGAAGTCAGAGTTGATGGGGTTAATGGCGGGGATTCCACTTGGACAATCTACCAAACCCGGAGGAGCGCTTAGAACCAGCAGCAATAATGATGGAAGTGTGTCGTCCACTCCTTGCTTTCCACTTCTTCACCTCTCCCATCACCAAATGCGTCCTCGTCCTGGCCATCCAGCCATCACCTCCCCCACCAGCACCACCTCCCCCACCAGCACCACCTCCACTCATTTGTGAAGGAAAATTTAACATCGTGTATTTAATATTCATGAGCAAAACTTGCCACCACTCCCAAGCCATACGGGCCCTTCACACCACTCCCCTTCATACAGGCCACTCCTTTGGGAGCCTGAAGCAGACAGATGTGTCCACACAAAACAGACAGGGCCATGGTTCCTTATTCCAATCTTTGCAAAAGAACAACCAGGTACTCCACCAGGCCAGGAGTGGTTAAACCCTCAGAAACCCTTTATATATTTATTTATTTATTCAAGAACCAGGCTACAGGCCAGATTCACGGGAGGGTGAGAGACAGAGTGGGGAACAGAATAGGCAGACTGACGAAATGCACTGCTGAGGGGAGCAGCAGGCGAGACAGGAGAGGTCTACTTCGCCATGTGGGATTCTCGCTGGCAGCTGGGATCGAACCCATGCTGCAGAGGTTGCGGACAGCTTCACAGCGCTGCGCTCAACTGCCTGCGCCACCAGGGGTGGTGAACCCCTCTGAACCCCTTTAGAAGGAAGCCAGATAAAGGCAGGTGGAAAGGCCTCCAGCTGCTGCCCACACCACAAGCCCAGACGGCCTGGTGCCGAGTTGGGCCTGTCTTCACCCACCCTGGGTGGGAGGAAGCTCAGATCCGGCCTAGAGGGCACCTCAGAACCCACCTCCCATGTCCCACGTAAACCCAAGATGAATGGAGTTCTGTGTGCAGGCTTCAGCCCCACCGGGAAATATCAAGACTCCAGAACCTGCTGACATAAACAACGGGAAAGGCTTGGTATCAAGTCAGAGACTTGTTTTTGGAGCCTGAGAACTGGCTGGGGCACAATTCGAATTGCCTAATTGCGCCCTTACTGGGGAGGCCTCCAGGCCCTCTTGGGACCCCTGGGGCTGGAACCAGCTCTGCTTAGCTAAGTGCTCTGTGCAAATAAGCCCCCTGGGGCCTGCAGACTTGTAAACAGCTCCACCTGACATTCAGACACAGATGCAGGATTCAAAGGACCAGGCCTCAGAGCCCAGAGTAGGAGCTGGGCCTGCACTGTCTAAGGAAGGCCCAGGGAGGGGTTGCGGGAGGTTTGCTGATTTATTAGTGGCCCAGGTGATGCGAAAGCAGGGAGGCAGGTGGGGAGGCTGCGTGAAAGCACTTCTGGCGTGACTTGGAAAGGGAAGGTGCAATCCCTCCAAGGCTGGGAGGCCTCAAAGTAAAAGGATGCAAAGGGAAAAGAAACACGAAGCTCCATGGGCCACAGTGTAGTAGTGGTAGGTGCGGTGTGGCAACAACACCCAGAGGGAGATCCTGTACTTGTCATCATACGTTGTGAACCAGTGTCACCTCAATTAAAAAAAAAAAAATTAGAAGGGCAAGAAACTGGGGAGAGAGAGAAAAAAGGGACTGGGCGAGGTTCGGAGAGCGCAGTAAAGCGATCAAGCATTTCTCAGGGAATGTGTGGTAAGGAGCAGTTGGTGTGGTCCTTCTTTGTCTGCCCCCACCCCAGCTCCCCAAATTGCAAAGTATCATTAAGCAGAATTAGGGAACAATCCCAAAGTCCTGGGACATTTTGATCAGTATAAAATAAAGAAGCTGAAGGTGAAGTCTGGCTGGGGGACAACACGGGTTCCCCACTAGGCTCACCTGTGTTGCTAAAAGAGATACTGATTTATTTTTAGTCTTTAGGGCTGTCATTTTATTTTTATTTATAAAAGTTTTATTGAAATAGCAGTTTATTAAATAGGCATTCACTGAAAAATATGGTCTCAGGAATAGTTTATTGGATAAAGTGAGGATTCGAACCCGGGAAGCAGCCCAGCAGATTTTCCTCAGTGAGAGCCGTTCCAAGTAAGCACATGTTTGAATTTAATTGCTGTACCAGAAACAGTGAGTCTCAACTCCAAGACGGCAACTATCTTGATAGGAGGGCTCCAGGCTCTCCATTGTCCTGATTAAAGCTAAGCTGATATTATAAGAAGGCAGGGCCAAGTCCCCTCCCCTCTGAAGTGTTCCCCGTGGAGGTGTAAGGCTGGAGCACTGTGTAGAGGGCACTGGGGCTGCAGTTTGAACTGACAACCCCCCTGGAGCAGACACAAAGGAGCAAACCCACTTTGGAGACTCCCTGGTGACGCAAAGGGTTAAGTTGCAGCACTTGAAGCTGTCCACAGCCTCTGCAGCACCAGTTCCATCCCCAGCCAGGGAGCTACACACATGGCGCAGCAGACCTCTCCTGTCTCCCCGCTGCTCCCCTCAGCAGTGGATTTCAGTAGATCCGCCTGTTCCCCCACTCTGTCTCTGGTGAATCCTCTCACCGCCCCCCCCCACCTTTGGCCTGCACCCCAGCGCTTGTATGCATAAATAAATAAATCTTTTTTTTTTTTTTTAAAGTAAACCTACCTCACCTAACTTGGAGGGGGGATGGAGGGAGAATAAATCTTTATCCAGTTCCTTGTCATTAGTGGGAGTTGAAAGGCTGGTTTACCTGCAGGCAGCAGTTTTGCATTCAATGCAAAATGGTTTGTTCTTTTCCCTGCCAGACCAGGGGCGGTGGGCAAACAATGTTATGTCATGCTCTCAGAGGTTTTAGGTATTATAAATCCACACATTATGTTTGCCACCAAAAGCCTTATTTCCATCCTCCCTCATGCATAGAGTCCTGACTTCTAGATCTCTTTGCACAACTTGGCCGCCCTCTGCCCACCATCTTATTTTCTGTTCTCACCAGTCAAACCCCAAAGGGGGAAGGAACAACAGACCTTCCTGTCCGAAAAGGGGGTGGGAGGGTGGGAGGGTACGTGTGGGAAAGGGTGGGGGTGAGGGCAGCTTGCCACAATGGTTATTTAACTTCCCACCAGCTGCCCCAAGAGATGATGTGTTTGTCTTATTTTATTTATTTACTTTTAATTGAGGGACTATTTGGATACCTGTGTTTATTTTAAAAGTTTCCAATTATCCGCTTTAAGCAAAATCGGCTTATTGCTGACATGGACAGTAAAGCAGTTTCCAAATATTCAAAGTCACGTTTCCACTGCTGCTGCATGCAATGACACGCATGTCCCCACACTTGTGGGGACTTGTGGAGGGAAAGGAGAGCCTCTGAGAACCTTCAGGTGGAGAGGCCACTTCTGGGGTAAACAGGATCATCTGTTATCCCAGCAGGATTTTGCCTGCCTGGAAGCCAGTGATGTGGAACAAAGTAATTCAGTGAAAAGAGCACAGGGTTTGGAGTTGGCGCACTGGGAACCCAGCCCTGTCTCTTATGGGTGATGCAGTGTTAGATAAACGAGCTAAATGCTCTGCGCGCATCTGTTTTCCTTGCCCATGAAAAGATAGTCTCTGTGTAGTTTTAGTGAGGCCGAGGAGGTCATGGAAAGTGCTTGGCTTGGGGAAGGGTCTCACCTGATGTGGGGTCTCATCTGGCAGCGTTGCTCTTTTAGAGATAAGAACAGACTTGCGTTGAGGGCCTACTGTGTGCTGCTCTCTGGCTGTGGCCCTCCATACAGCAAAAACAGCTGCTACTTGTTGAATACATGAACCATGGGACTGTCTGACCTCACAGCACCCCTGCACCCCCTCCACCCACTGCACTGCACCCAGACGCCTCTCCCTGGCTGTGGGCGTTGGGGTTGCCCCACCTAGCCAATAACACACCCACCGGATGCCCAGTCCCATTTGAATTTCAGATAAGCAGCAATTGAGATTTTAGCTTAAGTGTGTCCCAGACAATGTTTGCAACACACTTTGTATTAAAAGGGTAACCTGTTCAGTCCTGAATTCCATCTGGCAACTCGGCTTGGATTCCACATCCAGCATTCTTGTGCTCTTGGAATGACCGCATCTGGCCATACTGGGTGGTCTCTCACTTCCACAGAGCCTCCCCTCTGCTCCGTGTTTCCTGAATATTCTCTAACTCAGCAGCCTCAGTCACCCACGGGCTGGATGTGAAATAACTCCATGTGCTTTTCCTTTAAACATGAGCTGGTGCGTTTATTTCTGCTGATACCTGTAAATATTTTATTTGCTGTGGCTACTCAGTTGCAATCCCCAATTTCACCACGTTTGGGTTAGGAAATGTTCGAAGTGCTCAATTTTAAAGCAGTTCTAGTTCTCTTTTAATCAGATATGTGGCTTAATTGGCTGAGGTCAGTAGTTTCAGGATATTTGTTTCCAGCTTGATAAAAATGGCAAAGCCACAGTTTGTGCATAAAATAGATCACTGGTTGGCTTTGTTTTCGGGCATCTTCCTCCCCTGTTCCTTCTTAATGCCATGAATGTGGCTTCCCGGCAGCTTAAATATCAGCCCTGCCTAGAAACTGCTTTGAGAAGTTCCTTCTCTTTTGGAAATGCCACAGAAACACTGAAGATGGGAGAGCAGGGGATAAAACAGGGCAGGGAATTCAGGAAATCCCAAATGTGGTGTGATCATAACAACGCGGCACCCTGGAGCAGGTGTCTGGGCTACTGTGGGGACGTGGGAGGTGGCGAAGGGGCATCTAGCTGGCAGGTTAGCTGCGCCTGGGAAGGGGTGGAGAGTTTTAGTCCAGGATGCTCCATCCAGGGGCTCTCAGCTCCTCCCCCCAGCTTCTCCTCCTCCCTCTCTTTCCTCCCTCTCTCCTTCCATCTTTGATTGTATTTTATCATTCCGTGATATCACGGATATGTTCTAGTTGCTTCCACGTGAGGACATATTTTCTTTACCTGAGGAATATTTTACATGTTGAAAATATATTCCAGCTCGCTCAGACTTTGCTTTCCTCCCTAGAAAAAAGAGGGGCGTGTCCCTGTCCCCAGACGCCCGGCGGCATTGTGCTCAAATACAGCAAATTCACGAGGCTTTGTCCCCAGATTTGGGCGAAGTCTCCCATGTGCACAGACACCTAGAACGCATCAGTTGTGTCAGGTCTCCTGTTGCTTTTGTGTTTCCTTGCCCCTCAAGAACACACCTTTTCAGTCCACACAGTTCACGACGCAGATACCCGTGGGGATTCCCAAGCTCCTTGTGGACTTGGTCACGGCTCACGTCCACGTCTCCGCCACCTGGATGTTCTACTCCTTCATTTGCTTAGAGCGCCTCTTTTGAGGAATGAATGATGATTTTTTTAAAATCACTTTGCTTCCATCATTAACACCAGCAATCATTATTCTTGTCGCATATATTTCTTTTTAAAGAGACATGAGTTTTTGTCACTGACAAGGGAGCCACAGCAAATAGAGGCTAATAAACCCGTATGTGAGGCCAGCACCAAGCGGTGGGCCCTGCTCACTCACTAACCAAGGCCCAAGTGCCCACCTGCTGGCTTCTGGGCAGTTCGTGTGACCATTCAGCACATTGTGTCTCAGCAAAATGAGAGGTTTTGAGCTTTCAAAGATCTTTCAATAAGCAGCTCGTATGAAATATAGCAATGCCAGAGTCCTGGCGCTCCCAATTCCATGGTGTGGTTCTCTATCCCTGACTTGACAGGGATGGGCTACTGTCCAAGTGGCTGCTTCTTCATAGTCCAGTGTCATGTAGCAAAAAGAGAGAAGAGTTGAATTTTTTTTTTAAATTTATTCATTTACACAAGAACCGGGGTACAGGCCAGATGCGCGGGAGAGTGAGAGGATTCACCAGAGACAGAGCAGGGAGCAGAATAGGCAGACTGACGAAATACACTGCTGAGGGGAGCAGCGGGCACGGCAGGAGAGGTCTGCCGTGCCATGTGGGACCCTCGCCTATAGGCCGGGATCGAACCCACACTGCAGAGGCTGCAGACAGCTTCGCAGTGCAGCGCTCAACCTCCTGCGCTACCAGGGGAGGCCCGAGAAGAATTGAATTTAAGGGCAACTAGGAAAACTGGATTCTAGTGCCATTGACCAGGCACCTAGTATATGCCAAGTGCTTTACATTAGAACACGTAGTAGTTAGGGCTGAACTTCCTGCATCTGAATCCTGACTCTTACCAGCCCGATGGCCTTGGAAAAGTTATTCTGTCACTCATCTATCAACTAAGCACATGAACGGTCTGCCTCATAGGGTGGTTTTGTGGATTAAAGGGGCTGCTATTGGTCAAGGGCTTTAATCAGAGCTGAGGAAGGAGCAAGGGTCTGGGTTTTAAACAGCTGTGTCTGGTTCACCACTAGTTCTCAGATGGAGACCTTGGGAGTGTTGCCTGTAGAAAAAAGGACAGAAAGGACTTAAGGTTGTCTCTCTTACAGGGACTCTTAGCAGTTCTGCGTTGTTTCCTGCCCTAAGCAGACAGCAGTCACAGGCTGAGGGACCAAGCCGCCATGTTGGTTCTTCAGTGAGTAAATGATCTCTAATGACTTCAGAGGGCTTGGCTGAAGGTTATTTATTCATGACAGATGATTAGCAGGAGCTGGGTTGGGGTTGTTCCCTGGGTCTGTTAAGGGGTAGATGTTCCTGAGCCCCTGAAATGCAACCACCTTTACTGAGTTCTGGGGGAGGTACAGACAGGGATGGCAGGTGCCTGCTGAGAGACCAGGAAGCTGAAGAGAGCTTTCCCTGAGAGGGGTCTGAGGGAGAGGGTGTGTCACACCAGCTGCGACACAGGGGGACGTGGTGACCTTGCATTCAGGGCTGATTGCAGTCTCTAACCAAGTAACATATTCTATTATGAAAATAGTAGTGATGATGGGCATAAAATTGATCTCAGTTTTCCAGGCAGGAGGCACAGCTGGAAAGGCACTAGTCCTGCAGGAGCTCACTGGCAAGCCCTGTGCCGGGTGGAATTTGCTGCTTCCTGCCGGCCTGGGCTCCTGCTGCTGCAGAGTACAGAAGGGGCGGAGGTAGCTGTCAGGGCCCCAGGGTCACCTGCTCCCCTGTGAGCTGCAGACTTGGTCATGACACCGTTGTTAATTCTTTCTGGAGCGCATCAGGGGACCTCCGGGCTGTCCTGCTGCCAAGGAGGATGTGGTGGCAGAGGGTGGGGATCCCACGGTCCCTGCCCCCAGCTGCTCCCTGAGTGTCGTCAGCTGAGCGCCCAGCAGTGCTGACGGGAGCCTGGCAGCTGGCAGGCAGCTGTGGGGCACTACTTGTGGAAACAGAGTCACCGAGGGTGGCACGGCCTATGTGCTGGGTTGTTCTCTTCACACAGTTTTCACAGGGATAACAGGAAAGTAGCTGGTGCTATAAATAAGCGACGTCTGTGAGCTGCTGTTCAATTTATTGACTTTGTGAGTGTGAACAGGCTGAGAGGTATGACAGGATCCCTCTGAGGAAAAGGGCTGAGGCCCTGGGGTCTGAAGCTTGCCTCTTCCTCCACCTCCCCTAACCTCCACACCCCTGCCGTGGGCATGTAGAGACACATCTGGTATAATTACTAGCTCTACCCATTCTCCTCAGTCACATATTATTGTTGAAATTATAATTATTATTGTTGAAATTATAACTAATCATCATTCACCTCAGGGATAGATCACAATAGATCACCATTGACCCCAGAAAGCCTGGGGCAGGTGGGGCTCCTGCATCTAATGTCTCCACTTCAGGGTCTTGCCCACTTACTTCCATTGAGTGGTTCTGTGCTTCTCCCTCTTCTTCAGCTTGTCCCCAGATACTGGCAACTCTGGGGGGATTCTGGGGGCCACATTTGTGGGCTCTGAGTGAAGATACAGCATGTGGGAAGAGAGGCAGATATTGAGAAGCCTTAGGATAAGCCCTAAGGGAGAGAACTTGGCAGTCTCTAACCAAGTAACATATGCGCTGATCCTTTCACCAGCAGGACCAGTTCTAGGAGTCTATCCTAAGATGTTGGCAAAAATAGGATACTTAAGACCATTCAGTGAATCACTATTGATAGAGTAAAAGAATGACAACTAGAAACTAGACAAATGTCTATCAATAGGAGAGTGATTAAACAAATGATGGTATAGCCACATAATGGAATATTATGCAGCTGTAAAAACGGATGGAGAACAATCTTACAAACTGTTCTGCAGTTATCGCCAGGAAACAATGTTAACTCAAGTTGGAAAGGGGTGCATCGCATTTTATCTTTTCCATAAGAAGATGGGGATATTATTTATTTTTTTGATGGAAACAAATCATAAAATAAATAAAAAGATTACAAATGGAGACAGAATGGCAAGGAGGGAGATTTTGAACCAGAAGTGGATTGACTGAAAAGATGACATAGTTTAAGCTTCTGGACCACTGTTTATACTGACCTTTTTAAAGTCCCTAACAGAATCCATAGCAATTTTGTATCTCTTCTTTAAATTCATGAAAACTTATAAAAGACTCCTTCTTTAGGTGGTTTCTATTGTGCTGCCCTTGTAGGAGGCACCTGGATCCTAGTTCTGTGACCCAGAGACACATAGTGAGCCCACTTCCTCTTCCACACACCCTCTATCCAGCCATCAGATACTTGAACACAGAATATTCTTTTCTCTGGCACTCCCAAAGATTGCTCCTCATGCTAAGTCAACGAGACCACTGCTCTAGAATTGTCTTCAAAATACAAAAGCGTAAGACAAACCCTTTAATTTGTGGTTATCAAAGTTCATTTCAGGCCTCCCTGGTGGCGCAGCGGTTGAGCGCTGGGTTGCGAAGCTGCCCGTAGCCTCTGCGGCGCCGATTCGATCCCCAGCTGCTCCCCGGCCACCGGAGGAGGGTCCCACATGGCGCGCAGACCTCTCCTGCCACCCGCTGCTCCCCTCAGCAGTGTACTTCGGTCCTTCTGCCTGTTCTGCTCCCCACTCTGGCTCTGATGAATTCTCTCACCCTCCCGCGCTTCTGACTGTACCCAGTGCATGTATACACAAACAAAAACAAAACAAACAAATAAATAAATAATACATGCCTCTTAAAAAAAAAAAGTTCATTTCAAAATATACATATCTCTCATCCATCCATTGATATTTTCGTTTATTCATTAACGTTTCCTTTATTCATTACTGATAGCTGAGTTCTAGGTAAGCTCATGGGTATCCAAAATTGCATAAAGCCTGTCCCCATCTAGCTCAGTATGATCTTTAGGAAGCGTGAAAAATTAGAGTCACCAGTGGAAAAAAAGCTTTGAGACAGTGTCACTTTGTGCTGTGTTATCTTAGGCATTTTCTTTAACCTCTCTGAATTTCAGGTTCTTATTGACGAAATAGTGGTATCTACAAATACCCAAAGGTAGTGTTAAGGCTTGATGACGTAACATTTGTGAAGTGCTTATTATAATGGCTGAACTGTTGTAGGAGCCCAACTGGTCAATTTATTGCCCTTCTGTGGGGCTCAAAGTCTGGTTGTGTACATGTGTAGTGGGTGTTGGGGGGTGGGAGGCAAGGGTTAGTCTCAGTAGGTGTGGGGTTTGGAAATGCCAAAATCTTGGGCAGCCAGAGCTGCATGTGGGCACTGGGCACCAGCATGAAGGTGGAGGCTGAGGGCAGCCAAGGGCGTGTCTGTGTGTAGAGGTTGAGTGGGAACAAGGCTGAAGACAGGCTTTGCCATTTTACTTATGACCAGGCTGTATTCTGTGAGCAGTAAACAAGGAGTGTTTGTCTTGACCAATATAACCAGCCTCTGGCGCTCCAAGTTTCTGTTTTTGTTTGTTTGTTTTCCCATCACTTCAGGCTTATTTCTGTTTGCTTGAGAATGGGTGTGAGATAAAGTTCTAGATCTAAAATACCATGCTGTTTCTGAGGGAGTGGCCATATAAGTTTGAGTCTAGATATCCCTTTGGGGTAGGCCACGCTTAGGGTAGCCTCACCAGAGAGAGTCCTGGGCCCAAAGAAGGGGTCCCTGTGACCTTCCTGTAGAAAAGGAGCGGAGAGTGGGAGTAGGTTCCACATTCGGGCAGGAGGGACCCCAAAACGCTATCCAGCCCCAGGCTCCACATAAAGAGCTTCTCAGGGAAGGTCTCTGTGTTGGCCTTGCTTCCTGACCTTCCCCCCAACTTCTCTCACACCTCCCCAAACCCAGCCTTGTGGAGTCTGGACCCTCTCAGCTCTGAATCTTGATTTGAGCTATTATCTTGCTCTGCCAGGACCTGGATTTGGCCTAGGCCTGCTCTTTCATTCCTAACTCTAGTAAAGACTCACCCCTCTGGAACTGCCTCTAGTTTCTATTCCCAAAACTGGGTCTGCCCATCCAGGGGTCCAGACACGTGGCAGGGCCTGGCCTCGGGTGCTGTAGGCAGGCAGCCTGAACACCAGCGTTCGGAGTCTGTATCTGCCGCCTGCCTGCCTTTGGCTTCTTTTCCCTCACCCGCCTGTTCTGAAGTCCTCTTCCTCCCTCTCGTCCCTCCATGCCCCCTTTCCCTTCTGTCCCCCAGTCCTGCCCCTGCTCAGTGACTACTGCCCTGTTTGCCTGCACCAAGGCTGAGCGAACACAAGCAGCTGCATCAAGGGTCCCCAAATGAGCAGTGAAGGTGTTGGGCCAGTCTGGCCGGGGGTGGTTGGGGTGGGGGGGCAGCATCTGGGGTCTCCCAACAAAACTCTGCGTGGAATCTCAGGAATCTGCTGCTGGGTAGGTTTGTCCTGAGAGAAAAGATGCTTCCCTGGCCTGCAAGCAGGTTGTGGCCTCTACGGCCACGGCCAGGATGCAGGCCTCATCACCCCTACCGCTGTGACCACATGTAACCACACCAGGAAGAGGAAGCTGAATTCAACTCATCTCAAAGCAGTTCGGGGGGAGAGATGCAGCCCCCAAGTACACTGCCGGCCAGCCCTGGTAGTTTCCAGAGACCAGCTCTCTCCCGAGACCTTTGCCCGGGTGTTGGGTGGGCCACACAGCACTTCAGGGCCCATGAGCAGCCAGTGCAAATGTCCAGATGTCTAGATGTCCAAAGAAGGGGGCAGAAACAAGAGTGTCCCATGGCATCACAGTGTGAGGCTTGGGGGGTGGGATTTCTGTCTCCCCCCATCTGCCTACCGATTTGTAAATTGGGGAAGATTTTCAACAGGACAAGGAAGTCAAATGAGATGATTGCTGAGTGTGGGGCACCCATAGTAACTGCTGGGGCAGTGACCAGCAATGACCAGCACTGCCCTGGCCAGCATCAAAGGCTGAGCTGTCAAAGCCAAGATGTCAGTCAAGCTTCGGTTTTTCTCCACTTTACCTCTCCCATGGCTCCAGGGAAGAGGGTGAGGAAGAGAGAGACCTTGGGATTCTGACCTTAATGGCCTGGGAAGGTCACACTGGTTCAGAATCAGCCATTCTCCTGCCCCTGTTGACAGAACCAACTGTAGCCCAGGGGAGATTTAGCTTTGGACACAAACCCTGCCTCTGCCTCTAACAATGTGCTGCTCCTTGCATACGCCTTCCTTCTTTATTTGTAAAATAATTCATAGGAATGTTGCGAGGATTCCATGAGATCATGCCTATAAAAAGAACCAGTCTGGCATACAGCAGTTCTCAATAAGCAGTTATAATGATTGCAATTAATTATCAATTCAGCGAGCTGAAGTCTTCCAGGAAGAGGGACACTTAACTCTCAAAAAAGGAAGAAAAGGAAAACAGGTTTCTTCATATTTGCTCCCCCTGATTCTAGATTTGCAGCCTTAGGCCTATGAAACACAAGCAATACAATACGGAAACCGTCTTTGTACTGATTTCTGTTTTCTGGAAAAGGATTCCCCTGTTTGCGTTTGGCCCATCTTATCCAGGTGGATGTGAATGCTCCCACTTTAAAGATGAGAAAATGGAGGCTTAGTGAAGGGATTTATCTAAGACCTCATGTCTCGTTCTATAAAAGCTAGAACCCCAACCAGGGTCTTCTGCTGCAAACCCCTGCACCCCCACACCCTCTCTCCCTCATCCCGGGTCACCCACAGTGCCCTCAGCTCTGTACTCTGTCCTCCAGGCCACTCCTCTGCCCTCAGGCTAATGAGGTCACGTCTTCTGAAGGTTCTGCTGTGCTTCCACTTTGCTATCAAACAGATTAATCCTGAGAACCTCAAAACTGGCAAATCCTGGGCATTAGGAATATAAAAAAATCAGCATTCCCCCAGGATTTTGTTGTATTAAGTCATCAAGCTTTTCTGTTTGTACAACAGGGAAACTGAACTGCTGGTGCTTCATCTCTCGATAGCACTTCTGCTGTCGCTATGTATTTCGCTGTCTTTTGCCCTCTGGCCTCTCTTGCTCTGTTCTATTTCCTAAGCCGAGCTCAAGAAGTTTCCAAATTGACAAGATCCCCTTCTAATGCATGGTGGAGAAGATTAGTCACACAGCGCTCAGAGCGAACCAATTTTCCTACAGACGGAGAGCCTGCCTGAGCCCCCTGAGGGATTATTAGCTGAGCCCATAAGATGCTGGCTTTGCAAAGTGGTGTGACACGTTGGCAGTGCAGAAAGATCAATGCTTGGCCTGAATTCAGTGGAGGGAAGCAGAGCTGAGAAAGCTGGGAGAGGCCAGCCCTTGATTCTTGGATCAGTCTGGCTGAGGGCAGAGCCTCGGGTGAGATCTGTGCTGCGGGAGCAGGTGCAGGTGTGGGGTGGACCGGGAGAGCTGCTCCACAGAGCAGACCTGGGGCCCCAGATTCCACCTCTGGACCTTGGTCACCAGGTCCATCCAGCTTCATTTACTGACGCGTGATCTAGGGTTCCCGTGTGCTGGGTGAGGCTCCCCACAGCCCTGCGCGGGCAGCCCAACAAGGCACCAGGTCACACTTCCTGACATCGTAGTCAGCTTTTTATAATCTCCCACTGGCTTTTAAGCTTCTCAGGAACGGGGAATGTCATAATCATCTCTGACCTTTGAGCCTTGCAGGAATAAGTGCCGGGTGTGCATTTGTTGGACAAGTGAATTAATAAAGTAATGAACCAGTCAAATGCTTAGCGAATGTTCTGGACTTTGCACTATAACATAATGTTGACATCTCCTGTCCTGAGCTGGAAGCCCCTTAGCAGAGTTCACCTGATGAAGACATTGACCTTTGCCCTTTGACTGTCCCATAAAGTGGCTGAAATATGAAACTGACGAATATGAAAAGATTATAAGCTGGTAGGTGGGATTTGGTGCTGATGTTGTGGTTGAAGTGGAAGAGCCCAAACTTCTCTTAACTAAGTATTTTTGAAAGCGTAGCGAGCTATTTGAGGAGTGGACAGTCCCGGAAAGAAGTTCTTTCTCATTAAGAATTAAGAGGATGCCCAGGGGGCGCCATGAGATAGGGTGGCCAACGTGGCTGTTCTTGGGAAAGGCTGACGCTTTAGACACCTCTCTTTCTGGTGCGGGCCGCTTAGGTTGGGGCAATCCTTGGAAGTTCTGTTCTTCACCCAGTTGGCAGGATCTGGCTTCGTTGGATAAGAGTCAGAAGGTTCTCGGGATGGACCTAATAAACAACTTTTACCCTCAGTTGTCCCACACTCTGAATGGAGTGACAAGAAACCATAAGCCTTAATTTACTTCCCCATCTTTCTTTCTAACGGATCTTGAGAGGATAGAAATAGAATTTAACTGTGTTTGTGTTTTACCAATGTCTGGCTCTTCATGCAAAAGGAGCATTTGTTATAAAATTAGCTCTGCGGCAGAACTTTAAAAAAACTACCATGTTTTGGAGTTTTCACTTTCCAAGCCCTGATAAACACTTTGTCCTTTTATACACACCGCTTCTCCACAGGGTTGGCATTTTCATTCCTAATTTCAGGGGAGGAAACGGAGCTGCTGGTACCCTAACTTCACTGGAGACACATGGTGAGTAGATGGGGTCACACCTGAGCGGGCAAGCCCTGGAGCCAGCCCCTTGGCTTTGGGCTGCTCGGCCAAGGGAGGAGCAGGTTGCGTACAGGACACCCAGGCCAGCTTCCCAAGGACGGAGCTCAGCACGCATCCTCCGAGGTGGCCTCACAGGATCACCGGGACTCCTCGGGCACATGCCTCCCACCCTGGTTAACAGAGAGGGGAGCTCAGGGCATTCTGCCTTCAGACTGCGGTAGGTATTCATAGGGCCGGCTCCCTGCTGGGCCCCATAGGTGCCAGTCCCCTGATGCCTTCTATAGGTGCCGGCTCCCTGCTTGGCTCTATATGGCGGCACCCTGCTGGGTCGTATAGGTGCTGGCCCCATGCTGGGCTCTATAGGTGCCAGCTCCCTGCTAGGGCCTATAGGTGCCAGCTCCCTGCTTGGCCTGATAGGTGCTGGATCCCTGCTTAGCCCTGTAGATGCTGGCTGCCCATGTGGCCCTATAAGTGCAGGCTCTTCTCTGTGCTGCAGTCATGCTGGCTCCCTCCTGTCCCTGTAATTGCCAGCTCCCTGCTGGGTCCTATTGGTGCCAGCTCTTAGCTGTGAATAGCCTCTCAAAACACATTCTGGTTATTCAGCCCCAACGATGTGACATGAAGACAGAGGTATGTGTATTCTCCTGCCCACCTGCCTTTGCCCGGGCACGCACGGCGTAGATATCTGCAGGGAATTGACAGACCCACCGAAGCGTTTTCTTTGATCCAGGAGTCTTTTCACAGAAAGCACCCCCAGCTTGGTCCATTTTATATTTCTTTAAGATACAAGCTTTGTGGGCCTCCCCTGGTGGCGCAGCGGTTGGGCGCTGGGCTGCGAAGCTGCCCGCAGCCTCTGCAGCACCAGTTCGATCCCCGGCCGCCGGCAAGGGTCCCACATGGCACGCAGACCTCTCCTGCCGCCCGCTGCTCCCCTCAGCAGTGTACTTCGTCAGTCTGCCTGTTCTGTTCCCCGCTCTGGCTCTGGTGAATTCTCTCACCCTCCCGCGCTTCTGACTGTACCCAGTGCTTGTATAAATAAATAAATAAATCTTTAAAAAAAAAAAGATAAAAGCTTTGTGAGGCAACTGTTCCTTGGAAAGGTGGCTCCATTCGCACTGCTGTGGCTTCTCTCCCACCTGTGTGACTTCACAGCATGCCCTTCACCTGCACTCGCTGTCATTGCACGCCTGCACCTCTGGGTACGTCCTGTTCTTGTCTCAGGCCACACAGAAGGGCACCAAGGACAGGAGTTAGAGTGACTTGTCCAAGGCCCGCAGGTGGAGCTAGCACTGAGCTCCACATCTTGGGGTCCCTACGCAGACCTCCTTCGCGACACCTGAGCAGCTTCGGACTCCCCCAGACACACGCACTGAGCTACACGCAGCCATCACCCCCGAAGTGAGTCTTGCTGAGGAAGGGAGGCTGACAGCGCTAGAGCCTGGGGACCTAGGGCACCGCAGAGGGTCACGGTGGGGCGGATGCAGGGGGGCAGGAGGCACCAGGGAACTCTGCGCCCTGATAACCTCGCTGAAGGGTGAGTCTACTTTTCGCTCACAAGCAACCTCAGAAACCTCTCCTCATCCTGAAAGCCTCATAAATGTTTCCGTGTGTGTTCTTATTTTATGACCTGCCTGGAGCAGCCACATGTTTTCTCCGGCGAGGCAGTCATGGAAGACGGTGAGCAAACGCCAGCTCCGTGGTCCCCGGGCGCCCTTCTGGGCGGTGGTGCTGACACCGGATGAGATCAGAAGAGCAGCTACTGGGGAGAGTCCAGCAGAGCCACAGGGCCTGGGGTCCCGCCTGGCCTGGTGCGGTCAGTCCTGAGGCACGAGAGGGACAGGGCTGGGGAGGGGACAGCCACACTTCTCTCCTCGGCTGGTAGAGAGCAGAGCAGGGCGTGGTGTGTCCTCACAAGGTAAAATGTGTGTCCTCAAGGTAAAATGTCACCGTTGTGCTCCGGTGCGTTTTCTCCCCAGTTTTTCATTCATTCTTTCTGTACATGGAGCCCTGGGAGAGGCACTAGGAAGTGCTGGGGACTCTCCAGGAGAGACACATCTGTCAATAAAGGGACGATAACTCAGGGTGTTTGACAGCAAAGCAGAAAGACGACAGGAAAAATACAGGGTAAGCTTTCAGGGTGGCATCCACGAAGGCTTCCTGGAGGAGTACAAGTGAGTGGAGCAGCTCAAAGTATAAAAATTGCACAAGTCCTGGGGTGCAGTTGATGAGCTTGTACGCATTAGAATAAACCTGCCACCAGCACCCCAGGAGCCCCTCTCCTGGACTCTGTTGTTAGAACCCCTCACGCCAGCTCCCAGAGTGTGACTAGCCTCCTGATTCCTAAAACATGGATTCACCTGGCTTTTTCAAACCTTATAATGCAGACCCATTCTGCAAAGCCCCTTGCTGGCTGAGAGGGAGCTGAAAGGATCATGGAACTCATGCGGGACAAGCAGCGAAAGGCACCGTGGGAAGAAGCTCGGGTACACTCAAAGCAGAAGGCTGGGATCACTTGCAGGGAGCGGGGAGCATCAGCATTGCTGGGCGTAATATTCAAGAGTGGGAAGCGGCAGGATGTGATATTGGCGAAGAAGGCAGCTGCAGGTACATGGTGGTGAGCCTTCTGGACCATGCACAGCTGCTGGGAGTTAGCCTGGAAGCCTGTGAGTCCCTAATCTGGCTCATCATGCAAGTCACCTGGGCAACTCTAAGGGCTCACAGATCCCACGACCCACCATCTGAGATTTGAGTATTTAAATTTCCTCCCAGATGAGTCTCACAATTAGCTACGTTTGGAGACCAGCTTCTAGAGAGAGTGGTGAGTCCCTGGGGCGGGTGGGGGTGGGGGGGGGGTTAAGCAAGGGAGTGGCAGGGTGTGACTTGGATTTTGAAGACTGAAGGAGGGAGTTTGATGAGAAGATGGTCGCTGTGGGCAGGTAAGGCCCTGGCCAGATCCACGATGTGGCAAAGGGCTTGGGGAAGAGACAATCTCTTGAGACCCACAGGAAGCTGAATGTGTGGATATGGGAGGAGATGCAGCAGAATCCAAGGAAGACACCCAGGTTTCTGGCTTATGTTGACTCCACGGATATGAACAAACTTTGAGACGGAAAAGGTAACATCATATTTTTGTTTGATTCACTCCTCTTTAATAACTTCACCCCAATTTCTATACAGGCCTTTGTTAAGCCATTTATTCTCTCAGCAAGTCTTTTTAAAATGCCAAATAGCTACCTGACTCCGTTCCAAGCACTGAGTCATTTGAATCAAGAAATTCAAAACATTGAGAATTCACTGTTAGCATTTCAGAAAAAATATTGCTCCCCCCCCTTCTTTCAATTCACAAAACAGATGCCAAGAAACAGTCATTTGTCAAGTCAGGTCCCGGAGGAGTTTGTTGGAGTTAGAGATGTGGTGGGAGAGGACCGGGGAGATGCACAGCCTGGTGATAAGCAACAATAATTAAACTTGCGTCAAGAGCCCACAGCACTAGTCTACTTGTGTCAACTCCGTACCTATTATCTACCTTTGCACAGATGAGGGCCTGAGAAAATCATCTCAGACACACAGCTAATAAGAAATCATGCTAAGCTTCAGACTGGATCCTGTGCCTCACTGCCAAGCAAGAGAGTTTCCTTCATTTTCGCGTGGGGAAACTGAGGCTACTGGGTGTGGTTTGTTTTCTGGCCCAAAGTTGATAGCAAACAAGTGGCAAATCCCAGCTGAGTGGAAATCTACCGTTCTCTGCATCCGTGGCCTGCATCACCCACGGCTCAATCACTTAGGGAAGCTCATCCATCCTCAGCATGGCCCACGGCCCTAAACAGTGCCTCTGAATTTCTTATTCTTGGGCTTGGCTGGAGGTCAGGCCTAGTAGCTGGCAGAGCTATGGGGTGTTGCTTTGCTGCAGAGCCTTATGCAAGCCAAGGACAGGTCACTGCAGAGCAGGAAGCCCTGATTCTACTTCCTAGAACTTTTGCCCAGATGTACCCAGGCTGTTGTGGATACAGTGTTGACTTCAGATTCTGGATAACCCTCCCATGTCTGGAGTTAGCCGGAGGCAAATCTAGAAATGGAGCTGAAAATTAGCACCTATTTCTTTCATCAGCAAAGTGAAAGAGGTCTGCTTTGAGATGGGAAGTAGAGAAAATGGAAGACACACTCAGATCCACCTTCTAGTGAGGAAGGTTAGCCTGGCCCCCCTCCTCCATCTATCTACCCTGCCTCTCAGCCTCCAGCTCCTTCCCTTGGTAGCACAGCCGGGACAGGGGTTGTTGGAACACGTACTAAGGAGAAGACAAATGATTGGGTAACCTAAAAAACGAGGGGACTGAAGTCAGGCAGTGTCACATTATGACTTACAAAAATTTATATCTTGGTCATTCAGGTGATTAACATACATTTCTCAGCAATATTTACTCTTCATCCCAGTTCCTGGCTCACAGCAGCTCAAGCCCTTGGAATTTCTTAAGTAGTAAGAGTGATAAAGGTGTCTCTTGTTAAGTTAATGAAGTCAATTTTGGGGCAGCACTTAAGGATGGGGGGCTGATGCTGGTTGACAGGGGAGCCAATCATGCGGTAGTCCCTCCCCAGGCCTGGGAGTGGGGGCAGGGGCTGGAGGTGGTGTTCAATGAGTTAATGGCCAGTGAGTTAATCACTCACTTCTATATAATGAAGTCTCCATAAAAACCCAAAGGGATGGCCTTCACAGAGCTCTGAGTTGGGGACCATGTGAAGATCTGGGGGACAGAGGCCTGCTTAGAGAAGGCATGGAGGAGCTATGGCTCCCCCACACCTGGTCCAAAGCGGTTTCTTTCATCTGGGCTGTTGACTCCAATCCTTTAATGTCCTTCGTAAATAGAGGAGGTACCTGTGAGTGCATGGATTTCCTGAGTTCTGGGGTGCTAACAAACTAGAGTCAGACTCATGGAAGATGTCCTGCAAACTTCTGAGTTGTAGCCAATAAGCTGGGTTTGTGACGGCACTCAAAGCATGAGGGGGACGTTGCAGGGATGTCCTGTCTGCAGCCAGTTGGTCAGGAGCATGGTGACAGGCTGGACCTCAGGCCTCTGAAGGGTGAAGAGTGGTCTTGGGAGTCTGAACTCTTCACCTGTGGAACCAGAAGTTGCTCCTGGGCAGGAGGTGTGGGGATGGAGCTGAGTTGCTTGGTGTGGGGAAGCCACCTACCGCACTGCCCACTGGAAATCAATCCAGGACACCAACACAGGGAGGACACAGTCCTGCAGAGCAACTTTTAACAGTCAGTACTAACTCGTGCTTTCAAAAGGGCCAGGTTTCACAGTCCGAACTTACAGGCTGCAGGGAGCAGGAGGGCTCCCCAGGCCCTTCCCAAAGTGTCCTTCCTGCTGCCCACTTCCAAGTGAGTGTTCCTGCTGGCCACAGAGTGCCTTGAGGACACACTCCTCACCCACCCCCACTCTCTGCCAGCTCCTGGAAAAAGGACTTCTTTCACCACATTCTGAGTAGTTAGGACACTTAGAAGGAACTTATTGTTATTTTTAAAAGCCTAATAAAATCAGAACAAAAAAAGAATGACAGTGCAAATGTCTGAACCTTCTGAACTGGGCAAATTTGGCGCCAAGCCCTGGTGTTGGGCTGCTATAGCTTCTGTGAAGTAGTCGTTGCTGAGCGGTGACTCAGGAAAGTGCAGGGAAGTGGAGGGGGGAGAGGGAAGCCAGCCAGGATCTGGACTGTGGCCATGCTGGCTTGCTTCTCTGCACAAATCCAGCCCCAAGGTAACATCCCTGGGGCTGGCCTGGGCCCGGGGCTGGCCCTGCATGTGTGGCCCTCTGTGTGCCCGGGTACTGGAGGATGATCTTCCGCTCCCAGCTCAGGCTGCTTGGGAGCCAGTGGGTCTTGTTCTCTCCCTCTGTCATAGCCCTCCCAGCACTTTCTGGTAGAAACCCTGGGTTCTGCTGATTAAAGCTGCCCTTGTTCATTTTAGCTCGATTTTACCTGGACTGAAGTATGAGTACCCAAGTGGGTTGGGAGCACTATCTGAATCTGATCTTGGATGCCAACATCCTCTGGTCCTTCCAGAAGATATGAGTAGAACTGTGGCTTCAACTTCACCTTTCATGTCTCTCCTTTTGTTTTTTCCCTTCCCCTTTCTCCTATTCCTCCTACTTCATTATTATCATTGTTATCAAAAGCATCTTTTTGTACCCCATCTGTTTGGTCTTTGGATAAATAGGATTTGTGGATGAGGCTCTGGGGAGATTTATAGTCTGAGATACTGAAGAATAAAGATGCAAGAGAGAATAACAAAATAAGCACTCTCTATATATACACAAACACATGTACTACATATATAGGGTGCTTATTTTGTTATTTGTATATATATATATACACCATATATATATATGTCATAAAGAAAAGCCTACTTCACTGATGTTCTATACACTTTTTCAAACATCACTTTTAAAGAACCTTCTTTGGGGCCTCCCCTGGTGGCGCAGCGTTTGAGCCCTGGGCTGCAAAGCTGCCCACAGCCTCTGCAGCTCTGGGTCAATCCCTGGCCCCAGGTGAGGGTCCCACATGGTGTGCAGACCTCTCCTGCTGCGCCCGCTGCTCCCCTCAGCAGTGTATTTCATCAGTTTGCCTTTTCTGTTCCCCGTTCTGGCTCTGGTGAATCCTCCCACCCTCCCATGCTTCTGACTGTACCCAGTGCCTGTATAAATAAATAAATCTTAAAAAAAAAATTCCACTTTTAAAAAATAAATAAATAAAATAAAGTACCTTCTTTGGTGCTCTGAATTAGCTTGGGCATCCTCATAATGCACACTGTGGCACTTTGTACTTTTTTTTTTTTAAGATTTATTTATTTATTTATACAAGCACTGGGTACAGTAGGAAGCGTGGGAGGGTGAGAGAATTCACCAGAGCCAGAGCGGGGAGCAGAACAGGCAGAAGGACCGAAGTACACTGCTGAGGGGAGCAGCGGGCAGCAGGAGAGGTCTGCGCGCCATGTGGGACCCTCGCCTGGTGGCCGGGGATTGAACCAGCGCTGCAGAGGTTGCAAGCAGCTTCGCAACCCAGTGCTCAACTGCTGTGCCACCGGGGAGGCCCACTTTGTACTTTTCCAGTAAGAATTAGTCTCCTTCAGAATAAGAATCTACTCAATGGTGTTTCTTGCTTGATAGACTCTCAGGGAACTCCTGGGGAACAGTGACAGTGTTTACCTTTACCAGTGTTGCCCTGGAACCTAAGAAGTATCTGGCATCCAGTGGGAACTGAAGTATGAGCAACATCCTCTACAATAATAGTTGCATGAATAGATGAACAGCAGGTATTAACCTGGGCTCTCCCCCAATGTCAATCACAATCACCATGACTGGAAGGCTTGTGGACTGGTCAGGGGAGGTGTGTCTAGAGAACAGCAAGTTGCAATGAGATGGTGCCAAAAGGAGTTAATTGGTTTATTTAACAAACAGGTGCTGAACACCCATCATGTGCCTAGCCAGGTCCTACGTGAGGTGCCGAAAGATGCTAGGAGGTAAGAAGTATATTCCCTATGTGATTAACTATGTGCACATCCTCGCTAAAGGATTATAAGAATTAAATAAAAGCATGTGGACATTTAGCACATGACGTGGTCAGTAAATGTTAGAAGAGACTAATCACCAAATGCTGTTGCAGTGCTATGCTGGAGAAGTGTGCCATGCGAGGGGGGCCAGATATCACTGAGAGCTGGAGTCGGGGGCTTCCCAAATGTAGGGACAGTCAAGCTGAGACCCTAGGGTGAGTGAGAACAGGGAGACAGACCAGCCCTTTGCCGATCCACCACGGAAGATTTCTAAGCAGACAAGGTAGTCAAGCAGTTGCTTGGGAAAGTTGGGAATGAACGTGGAGAGCTAGAAAGCAAGGACAGCCTGGAATCAGGGCCCAGGAAGATATTCAGAGAGAGTTGCAGAACATTTGGGGAAAGATTTGCCAAAGCATTGAGTGAATGTGCCTGGTCTGTCTTGCTACACAATCATTCTTCCTTGAAGGTGGCCCTACTGTGGTTAAGTGACTCCAAAATGTGGTTGTTGGTCAGACTCCAGTTCCAAAATCTCACAACCAGGACTTCAGTTGGGACAGAAATACAGAAGGAAAATATGGTTGCATTAAACCCCATCAAACCCACGGGCATGGATGAGCTGGCCAGTGTCTTTGGGAGTCCAGTGGCAATCTGGGGAGTCCCAGGGACTGGCCTTGCCCCAGCACATGCAGGAGATGTGTAATCTTTAGAAAGGATGGCAACTCCATAAGTCTCCCTAGAAGCCAGGGCCAGAGAGGCCGGTGCTGAAGTAACACTGCCGTGTGTGGGTTTTTTGGGGATGCTTTCTCATACCTTAGTTTTTGCCCCCTTTGGCCCTGCTTCCCAGCCCTTGCATACATAGCCTATGAACCAAATTCATGTTGGGGCTGCATTTCTCTTCCTCACCTGTCAGGTTTGTCAATTAACTTGATAGACAAATACCCCCAAGAGTTAGCTAAGTATATTTCAGGAGTGCAAGTTAGACAAGACAGGTCCTAAATCCAGGGCTAACACTTACTCTTTATGTGGTTGGGGAAAGGGTCTTAGCTCTTTGATGTTTGAGTTCCCAGTCAATGTGCCATGGGTTCTCCTGATAGTTCAAAGGCATTTAGATCATGCCAAGCTATGTTTTGTGAAGCCTGAAAAGCTTTTATGAGCTAAAGAAGTTAATCTCTAATGTGGCATTTCAGCCATGGGTACAGAATAGCTTTAATTACACACCACACCTCTTTACAAGGTCAGCCTGATGGGAATGAATATTGTCAATTCCAACATTTTTCCCTGCATAATCAGGAAAAGGGCAAGCATTTATCTCCAGGAAATTAGCCAGTCAACTTTTATAGAAGCAAAATAAGGAGTCATTGCAGCTTGCGTGTTTGGGTGGGTCTTTAGGACTAGGACTTCATATAACATAATGTATTAATGTTACATTAAAAAATAATGTATCATAATACTTTTATCAAAATCCCTCACCAGGCAAGTTATTATTAAACTTCAGAACATGATAGCTAAAAGGAAGATCTTATATCCTCAGGAGAGAAAAAGTGGCTCATACAAAAGATCAAGGATCAGAAAGTCCTCAGACTTCTTAACATTAACAGTTAAAGCTAGAATAGAACATAGAAGTGGATTAAAACCTTGGAGGGAAATCACTTTTAGTCTAGAGTTCTATATCCAGCTACATACACTACTAACCAGCTATGGGAACAGAATAATTTATTTTGAGATATGCATGGATTTAAAAATTACTTCACAGATACTTTTTTTTTTTAATAAAAAGAAACTGGAGAATGTGCTCCAGAAAAATGAAGAGTCAATTAAAAAGAGAAAACTTGATAGCTAATAACTTGGACATAGGGGAGCGTTGAAAGGAAGTCCTAGGGGAAAAACAAAAAGTTGTTAATCTATCCAGAATATATAAAGAACACACAGATTTCAACAAGAAGGAAAAAAACAGGTTAAATAAATAAAAAAATAGGCAGAAGACTTGAACAGAGAATTCTCTGAAGAGGATCTAAGTGGCAGATAGGTACATGAAAAAGTATGAAACATCATTAGGTATTAAGGATATACAAATTAGACCACAAAGATGATATCACCATCCACCTATTATCATGGTTAAATTAAAAATACTAAATATAGCCACGGTGGGCAGGGATGGGGAGCAATAGGAACTGTTGAAATATTGCTGATGAGAATGCAAAGTAGTGCAGCTTGAAGACAGCTGAGTAACCTCTTAAACATTTAAACATACACTTATATAACCCAACAGTTCTACTTGGGTAAAAGGCCTCCTTATTTCTACTTGGTGGCGCAGACGGTTGAGCGCTGCGCTGTGAAGCTGTCTATAGCCTCTGCAGCGCAGGTTCGATCCCAGCCAGCAGGGGAGAATCCCACATGGCACGTCAGACCTCTCCTGTCTCGCTCGCTGCTCCCCTCAGCAGTGTATTTCGCTAGTCTGCCTGTTCTGTTCCCCACTCTGTCTCTGGTGAATCCTCTCACCCTCCCGCACATCTGGCCTGTACCCTGGTTCTTGTATAAATAAATAAATCTTAAAAAAAAAACAACATAAGTTCTTGCAAAAACCTGTGCATGAATGTTTATAGCAGCTCTATTACAATCCCCCCAAAATGGAAAAAAAATACAAAATGTATGCATGAATGAATGAATAAACAATCTGTACATACGATGGAATAGCCAGCAGTTAAACTGAAAAAAAGCTATTGATGCGCCCATAGATAACTCTCAGAGGTGCTATCTGAGTGAAAGAAAGCCAGTCTCAAAGGCTGCACAGTGACTGCTGCTTCCAGAAAGATGGAGTAGATGTACTTACCCTATTCCTCCAGAGAAGGAGCCTGGAAATGACACATAAAACAAACATAAAAAAAATTTAAAAATAAATATAAAACAAACAGAAGGCCCTGAGAAATGAAGTCAAATGCTCATATAGAAGCCTGTACAGTAACGTTTATAAATATTTATAGCAGCTTTATTCGTGACAGTCAAAACCTGGAAATACTCCAGGGAGTGCATGGTTAAATGAATTATAGAACACGCATACAATAGAATCCCACTCAGCTGCAGAAAGAATGACCAGCCACATACACAGTAGCCTAGATGCATCTCCGGAGAATAATGCTGTTGATAAAAGCCAATCCCCAAAGGTTACATACTGCGTGATTTCTTTAATAGAACATTCTTGAAATGACAACATTTTAGAAATGGAGAACAGATTAATGTTACCGTGTGGGATGGGAGTGGAGAGAGTGGGTGTGGCTGCATGGGCAAAATGAGGGGTTACTCTTTGGCAATGTCTGCATCCTGACTGTGTTGTGTTGCTACACCATCGTGGTGTTCTCTGACAGTCTCGCAGGCTATTACTTCGGAAGAAAGTGCGTGTAGGGTACACAGGATCTCCGTAGTAATCTTCACCACTGCATGCCTCCACATTCATTTCAAAATATAGGGTTTGATGTAAAAAAAGATTTCATATTGAGACATTCCAGTTATAGGACATTCATAAAAAGACAACACTATGGAGAAGAATGGATTTGTGGTGGTCAGGGGAGGGGAGGGTGAGAGGTGACTATGAAGGCACAGCTGGCATGGATGTTGGCATTCTGTAATTGGCTTGTGATGGTCGGACAATCTATACATATGTTAAAATTCATAGACCTGCACGCCAAAGAGAAGATAATTTTAATGCACAATCATTAAAGAAAAAATGAAGAAAAAAATGTCAGTAACATATGAAGTAGTTTGATTTTATAGAGATGAGGTGACTTTGGCTAACAGCTATACGATAGATTTGTTCAGGTCTTTTTAGGTTTAGAAGACATTCCGTATGGTGCCAGGGAAACAGCCAATTTAGATGAGCATGTCTGCTACGGTATCTTGATTCCACCATTCACATGCATGTGATCTCACTGGGCCTCATTATTTTCATCCATAAAGTGGGGGTTCTACCCACATCACATGGTTATTTAGAGGCTTAAATTGAATAAGAGAACTGAGAGTTGTTGTCAGAGGCCTGTTAATCCATGAAGATGCTAAATATTTTTATAGAAAATAAATCCTATACTTTTACACTTAGTTGTATAACTATTTTAAAGTGTGTTTAAACACCCAGGAACAATAAAATAGAAAAATCTTTGAAAGTTAGCTTTATGCTTTTATGTGTTTTCAAGTATAAAGCACCTTTATACTTCAAAATATCAGAAATCAGTGGGGCAATATCTGGCACCATGAGTAGCTGCTTAGTACTTGGCAGCTGTTGTTGGTGAAGTAATAGCAATGGTTGTGGTGGTGTTAGCAGCAGCCATAGTGACAGTGGTAGGAGTAATAGTAATTTTACTGGTAATAGTAATCGTGGTGGTGACAATAGGAGTAACAGTAGTCATGGTGGTAGTAATGATCAGAGTAGTGTTGGTTATGGGGCAGCAATAGTGATAGCATTAGTAGTGATAGCAATCTTAGTGGTAAGATAGTAGACACAGCAGTGGCAGTGGTGATCATAGTAGCAACAGTACTCTTAGTGATAATATAGTAATAATTGCAGTATTGATAGCAGTGATGGTTGTCAGAGTGGTGGTCAGAGTGGTAATGATCTTAGTGTAGTGGTGATAGAGCCGCCATTGTGCTGTATTAGTAGTATAGTAATCTTCGTGATAGTACAGTAGTGGCAGCAGCAGTGGCAGTGATAATGGTGGTCAGAGTGGTGGTGTAGTCATCCGGTAGTAGATGCACCAATAGCAATAGCAGCGGCGGTGGTAATAGTGGGTGTAGTGGCAATAGTACTAGTGCTTGCTGCCATCCTAGTGGTATTTACATGCACTGTTTGGCTGATCTTCACAGCGGTCTGAGGGTCAAAGGGCGAGACTGTCAGTCCCACCTTACTGTGAGGACACAAAAGACTCACAGGGAGTCTTCTTGCAGAGCGAAGCTGCCGTCCTTGGAGAACTCTGCAAGCATGACCCAGAGAGGCCTGGGGCTGGTTGCCTTAGCCAGCTTGGACAGTGACCACAGAGCACCACAGACTGGGTGGCTTCCGTGCAGATTTATTTCTCACAGTTCTGGAGGTTGGGAGTCTGGAGCAGACTCGGTGCCTTCTTACCATGCAGCGGGCCCCCTTCCTGCCCTGCCCTCCCTCCTCCTCTTATATAAGGGCACTAACCCCATCCTGGGCCCCATCCTTGTCAGCTGATCTAACCCTCATCACCCCCCAGGGCCCCCCTCCAAACACCACCCTGTCGGGGGCAGGGCCTCGACATGCAGACTTGGGAGACGACCACCGCTAACAGCAGCGCATGTGCTCCTGTGACATGTGCTTACGTGTGGACAGTGGTGCTTCACTAGGAATTGACTCTGGGTGGCCCCACAATGGGCTCAGCGGGACAGGTGACACTTGGGGCGCTTCCTGTCCCTGCTTCGGCCTGGGCGAGTAAACAAACTTGCTTTGGAGACCAGTCAGGGGGATCTGGATCACCTGGTGAGAGTTAAGTCAGGTTTTGCAAAGAAACCCTCCTCCTGAGGCTTCTCTGAGGTGGTTCAGGCCCTGAGGAGGGGGCTGCCAATTCCTGGGCACCTGCTCTGGGACAGGACCCTGTGTGCAATGAAGTTCTGTTGCGACTCCACGGCCTCACCTGGCCCTGAGATTCCCCCACCCGAGGTCCCGAGGCCTGAGGTTGTGCAGGCAGCGCAGTCAGCAGCCCAGGGCAGTGCTGGGCCGTCCACCTGCTCTTTACTCAGGACCACAGAGCAGGCGCAACCCAGGCGCAGAGGGGCAGCACAGGGAATGCCATGTCCTCTGGTCTGTAGCTGATTAATCCTTTGAAAATGTGCTCTGGGGACGTGTCCGTGAAGGACGTCACCGAGGTGGGGGAAGAATGTGGCCCGTTGTCTGCCTCCAGGACACAAAGGCCCGTCTGTGCGCACGTGGGCACTCCCAGTCGGGGGGATCAGCTGCTCTTGTTTCCTCCTTCACCATCACAATACGACTACAGAGTCCGTCTGCCCTTCTGCCCCCGCCCCAGGAGAGCTGGGCGATGGACTGCTGCCCACTGGGTGCCCGCTGAGCACAGCCAGTAGCACCAGCCTCCCGGCCCACTTGGCTCCCGGCAAGTCTAGAATTTCAATAGCCTGCTTCTGCCTGCCCTCATTTACTGCCCTTTCTCGTCTTCCCTTTCTCTCGCCCTCCCCGGCACGCGTGTGAGTGGCAGATCCAGGGTGATCTGGACCCAGCTGATCACCAGGGAGCCAAGCCCGCGAGCCTGAGAGATTTACCAGCTGGGCAGTGGCCAGCCGTGGTGCAGGCTCAGGGCCCAGATATGCTCAGGCAGGGAGCAACAGCTGTCCTGGCCTACCATCTTGATCCCTAGGAAACAGGGCAAGAGACACCCCTGCCTGGATGGAGTCCCTGCCGTGCCCTGCCAGGAGCCAGGGTGGCACTGGAATCAGAAGCCTGGGGGTAAATGTGGACTCCAGAAAAGGCCCTTCATCTGTGGGACGTGGTGTTCTCCTTTACATAAAATGAAGCGCACAGTCCATGCGCATGGGGTTGTTGAATGCCTTCCATGGGCATCAGGCAGGGCTCAGCACGGGCTAGGCCTACTAGCAATCACAGAAGCCCGCACCCTGCATCGGCCACTCACCATCATTCATTTGGCTGTCGATTATCAATGCCTTCTGTGTACCAGGCGCGGTACTAGACACTCTGGACAGATCAGTGAATAAAAGAGGCAGAAATGCATGCTCCATAATATGAAACTTGGAATGGGGATGGGGAGCAGGCAAGAAACAATAAAGGTGATAAATATGGAGAGCACAGAGTATGTTAGGTAGAAGAAACAGTGGGAGAGCACAGAGCAGAGGAAAGGAATAGAATAATGCCTTGAGTCCCTTTACAGAGACCCAGCCACAAGGCTTGGGGAAAACATGCGGGAAACATGGGTTGCTTTCTGACCCAGTAGAATCCGAGGCATGGGTGTTTTAGGAGGATTTTCAGAGTTGTTGTGTTAGTCCAGGTCCTCCCAGAAGATGGTAAAATGGGATTAAATTGCAAGAGTTGGGCTAGGGAAATGCCAATGTGAAATAAAAAGGGGAGGGAAGCAATAGGGCTGGAGAGCTATCAGGGTCTTCACATGCCTGGCCCCAAACAAGGCGTGGGAGAGAGAAGATTGAGAAGCATACTTGCAGTCTAAGAAAGTTTTAGCAAGGTGGTCAGGGTGTTCAGGCCAGAGTCAGCTGTCCAAGGAGTCTGGGTGTCCCAGGACTGGGCCTGCCTCAGCACCCCTTGGAGGTTCAGTCACTGGTGCAAAGGCCACTGTGGATTTCAGACTCAGCAGCTGGCATTCCTGGCTATTCTGCTCCTAGTAATTGGAAGCCAGTGAATTGCATACTTAGGGCCAGCCATGACTGTCCTCTTCAAATCAGCCATTGTCCCCACCCTTTGGAAAGGCCAGGTCCCTCCTGGGAGGTCCATACAAGCTTGTGTGAATGTCCAACTCTGGTTTTAGGGTCACCAGACATTGACCCCAAGCGGCAGAATCATCAGCAATGTTTATTCAAAGCACAGATCTCTGGACTCTCAAGCCTACCCAAACACAATCTCTGAGAGGTGGCTAAGGGACTGGCGTTTAACCAACAACATATCCCACCCCCTTTCTCCACAACCCCCCCACACACATATACATTCTTGTGCCCTCTAAATTTTAAGAATCACTTCTTTACACTGAGTGCTTGACTCCAGGTCCCTCCTGGAGCTCCAGGTGAGCTTTCTTTCTTTTTTAAAAATTGTATTTTTTTAAATCTATATAATGTTGGCTTACAGCTCATACGTGACTTGGGGTACGGTCTCCCATCTCTTTTGATGTATGTTGCACACCACTTCTACCACCCAGTCATCCATGATCCTCCACCAGAGTCCATGGAACCCTGTCCCCTCTTTGGTTTAGTTTTGTCTGTTCCCTTATTTTGTTTCTTTATATTCCACATAGGAGTGGAATCACCACATGGCATTTCATGCAATTCAAACAATTGATGGTTAAAATAATTGCTTTTTGTCCCAATCCAAAGGTCTTCAGCCTGATTCAAAAGAGGCAGGCACTGCAACTTCTCTGTAATGGCTCCCGGGCTCCATTTTCAAGATGGCGTCACAGATGTCACCTTTCCACTCACCTGCATATGAGACTCTGTGTCATTTGGAGCAGAAATGATGGGGGATGACCACAGACTCCCGAACTAAAGGGGATTCTGAGACACTGTGCTTTCTGGCCTAACCAAGCACGGGTGTCTACACATCACCTTTCCCAGGTGTAGAATTTCTTAGAACCCCCAAGCTTAGCAATTTAATTTCTTGCTTTCTCTCTCCACACCCTGTACAACATTCTCTCCAGTACGGGGATAGCAACCCCTTACGAGGACATTGGGACCTGCATATCCCAACAGGTTTCTTCTAAGACTCTGTGGGAATGTGTGCTCTGGGGCCCTTGAACCACTCCCACACCCGCCCACTGCCAGGTTCCACGGCAGGGACTTCTCCCCCTCACTTGTCCTTTCTGCCTGATCCCTGCTTATCTGCTACCTTCCTGGAGGGTCAATGTGCATTCCCATTCCCAGCTGGAGCACCGGAAATACTCTTGTCTTCCTTGGTTTCCTTATCTCTTCCCTCCTTGACCTGAGCAGCTCCTTTGTGCCTTTGGGTTCAGGACCAAATTGCTTGGTCCTGTCCTGTTTCCAGTTCATCCCAGGCCTCTCATTCCCTGGATGAATATTTATAGAGGGATTAACTCGGAAAATCCTTTCAATTGCTATAAAAAACAATAACATCCAGCACTAGTGATGTAATATTGGTCTCCGCGGCAGTTCACGGCAGATACTGTCGCAATTCTTCAGGAATGTGATTTGGCCATACCAATATGTATGAAGCATAAGAGTGTTTATGCTCTTTGATTCAAGAATTTCACTGTTGGGAATTTAGCTAAAGAAAATAAACCTGAATAGAAAAACATGCAAATGACAATACATATTACAGAAGTTTAGACTATAGAAGAATAACAAACTGTGGAAATAATAATGGTGACTAATCTCCATTAAGTGCTTATTATGTAGTAGGCACCAATAAATTCTTTATATTTATTATTTTATCTAATCCGCACCCCATCTCTACAAGATAGAAATGACTATTATCTGCTAAGAGCTGCAATTACTGCATAATATTTCTGTCATTTCCTCCAAGCGCCACGAGGTGGGAGTTGAGTGTAGTTTGGACTGCTGGCCTACAGATCGCCCTACAGCGAGGTTGGTTTCCTTGACTTTGAGCATTTCCTGCCCCTCCTCCTCTTTGGTAATCAGGAGAGAGCAGGGTAGGTACTTGCATAGCGGCTAATGACGTGACTCACCACTGAGCTCTTATAAAGTTGGGTTGTGAATCTAATAGGACTATAAATGAATTGGCTTAGATGTTTAACTGAGTAAATTGTGTGAGGGGGCAACATATCAGTTTAGATCTAATTCCTTATTTAAACCTTCCACATCTTCTGGATCTTGATCCTTTCATTTAATATAGTAACCCTCTCTCCCAAGTTCTTTACTGTGGAGCCCTCGCCTCTGCATCTTTACTCTAGATGTGGGCCAGCTTAGGGCCAAGCACAGCAGTGCCAAGAGACCTTCTATGTCTAAGAAAATTGGGGTGTCCATTCCCATCTTTATAAAGTTTTTCATTATTTAAAAATTTTTTAAATTTATTTTTGCATGTAAGAACTGGGGTACAGGTCAGCGGTGCGAGGGTGAGAGGATTCACCAGAGACAGAGTGGCGAGTAGAACAAGAGGATAGACTGAAATACACTGCTGAGGGGAGCAGCGGGGAGATAGGAGAGGTCTGCTGCGCCATGTGCGTCACCTCCCTGGCTGGGGATCAAACTCATGCTGCAGTAATTGTGGATAGCTTCATAGTGCTGAAGCTTAACCCCTGCACGACCAGGAAGGCCCCCTTACAAGTTTTAAAAATTATTTAAAAATACTTCATTTAAGCCACAAATCGAGCTTTGGTCAGCCATCTGTTAGCGCCACACCGTGACTCGAGTGCTGACTTGATTCCTTGTCTTGAGTGACAGTGATGAGTATTGCTGCGAAGTTAGTGGAGAGGTAGGTGACTGTGCCTCCCACAGCCCTCGGCACATGTGGTCCTCCACGAACATTCAGTCACTCAAGTTGACCTCTCCTTCCTCATGAGTCATTCAACATGCACGGAGAGGAACATGGATACAGAGCAGATCCTACAGTTCACTGTGGAAGCCCAGCAGGGAAGAAGAGCCCAGGTTTGACTTGGCATTTGCAGATCCCACCTCTTTCGCCAGGTAAGGCTGGCACCTTACACCCCTCTCTGCCTCTGCCCATCGGAGATGCAGGTGGGGGAGAGAGCACAGGCGGGAGGTGAAGAAGGACTTCCTGTCTAGGTGGGAGGCTGGACCTGCATGGAACCATGGTGTGATTTTTGGCTGTGAGTTAGTCACGTCTTTCAACCTTTATTAGGGAGGCAGGGATTAGGGAAGGAGCGGGAAAATGATCTTTATTGGGTATGTGTACTTATAAAGCAAGGAGTGTCTTATGGTACAAATTAAGCATCTTTTTTGGAATGATTACTGCCCGTAGGGGCTCAGAACATGCTACAACCACAATCTCTTTAGCAGTTACATGTTTAAAAAAAGGGAGTGGGCTTTTCTTAAGGAACATGCTATTGTATTTATGCAGGTAAATGATTTTTCCAGTGCCACCCTGCTCCTCTTGTCACTCACCCTGACTGATCTGAGCTTCCCTGGAAGAGTCTGGAGGGACAAAGCAGCGTCCCTAGAGGTGGTCAGTGTCTTAAGGGAGTGTTAGAATCATTCATTCAACCCAGGTGCTCCCTTTTGTCTTGGGACTCTCTCAGCGAACAAGACTAAATATGCCTCTGGACCCAAGGAATTTACAGTATAGTGGACCCAAGCCAAGCACAAAGCCACGGATAAAAAAGAAATCACAACAACTCAGCGGTGCTGCGCAGAGGAGAAAATGAAGCTTGGACGTGCCCGAGTCATGTGTTAGGAAGGGACACAGCCAGGACTCACAAAACACGCTCCTGAGGGGGCCACACGAGCTCTCCTGCATAACTCGTCCTTCGTCACAAACAAGCGAGGATTCGACCTTCCCTTGCTTAGCATTTTATACTCTTCCAAGCTATTTCCAGAACGTCACCTTATCTCACTTTGGGACACTATTATTTCCAGCTTCTCCCCTGAGACCACGAATGCAAAGGAAAATGGCGGCAGTAGCTCCTTCAGCAATGGAGCCAATTAAGCTTCCTGCACATGTGGAGCAGAGAAACCCCCAGTGCACGAAGGACCAGCCTTGAGTTGGCCATGTCTCAGGCACAACTTGTGGGCCAGAATTGAAACAGGGAAAGTGCTTTCCTTTCTGCTGTGACCGGGAGGCCTGAGTTGTGATACAGTCTCTTCAATGTTGGCAGCATGAGCTAATGAGGAGCGCCTGCGTTCCCGGTTGCTGTGGGAACAGGAGGGCAGGACGGAGGTGCTCTATTCTTCTGGCATCTCCAGGGAAGGACACCTTCCTCTCAGTAAACGGAGCTTATTCTTCGAGCACCTAGTCTTAGCAACAAGGTCAGCTCACAGACCATGTGGCGCACTTGGTCTCATTTGCTGCTTGCATGAACCCCGTTGGGCAGGTTCTACCAAGCTCCTTAATTACAAGGCGGAACTAAGGGCCAGAGAAGGCAGCTTATGCTAACTGTCCCTGAGGCGTCTGCAGGCAAGCTGTGCCTTGAACTTTGGACACCTAGTCGCCCATCTCTCCATCATGCTGTCACTCGAGGACACTTGGAAAAAAGGCTTCCTGAGATGTGTGACCTACTTCCCTGCCTTTTGTAGCAGAGGACATTGGCGTGGGGAGTGTGTGGCATGGGTTAAAAGTTTCTTGATGAATAAATGTAACTTTGTGAAAACATTATTTCTGTTCTGCCCAGAAATGTGGCTGTTGGGTAAGTTTTTCATACTTTGCCTTTTGAGGTTACTGGGCCTGTTCATTTCCTTTCTTGTCTGCTTTTTGAAGTTTGAAGCTTCCAATCAGAATCAAGGCTGTTACAAATTGTCGTTGGCAAGTCCAGCAGCAGTTTGAGCTCTTACAATCCTTCTGAGGGACAGTTAGGCAATGAGTTGAAGAAGTTTGCACATGGTTGTTTTATCCTGCAATTCCAGTTCTAGGGCTGCATCATAAGAGCTATGCAACAATATTTTTATACAAGTTTATCATGGCATTACTTATAAATTTGAAAGCTGAAAGCAGGCAATATTAGGATCAACTGGGCATTGATTGAGACATATTAAGGCCATACAATAGAATATTATAGTCATCGAAATCACAGAACACTGTCCAGTCATATTATGATCTATTCAGAATATGTTAAACAGGTTGTAAAACAGCACGGAAACATTGTAAAGATAATTTTAAAAAGTAACACACATTGAAAGATAACAGAAGAATAAACATCAATATTTTCCAGAAACTACTTATGGGTGTAGATTGTGGGTAGATTTTGTCTTCCTGGATGATTTTCTTATTTTCTGCATTGAACATGTGCTGCTTTTTATATAAAATGCTTAAATACTACTTAGACATGAAATACTGGCTACAAGTGCAGTAACCCAGAGGCTCTGAGTAAGGGTCCCACCTGACCTTGACTCCCTGAGCTAAGATGGCTCTGCTGACTTCAGAATTGGGAACTGAGCCTGGTGGCTTCAGGAAAGCTGTTGTGGAAGAAGAAATATTCTCCTCCTTCAGTATTTCCCTCGTACTGGGGGAGAAAAGACCCCAGGGGGTATGAGAGGACACAAGGAGTGCCTGTAAGCAGCAGCTGGGCCTTGCCCAGAAGTTAGAAAACTAAGAGGCAGTGCAGGGGGCGGGCAGACCCTTTCTGGGTGGGACCAGGAGTTTCCTTCTGCACCTCCCCTAAACATCAAGCTCCCCACTGAGACTGCTCAGACCTAGGAGCCCCATGAGATCCATGAAGCCCATGTATTTGCTCAGAGCCTGCTTTCAGAACCATCTGTGAGGTCTGACCAGCATGCCATGGGGTGCCAGCAGGGGGCTCCGCTGCCTAGCACCAACTGGGAGGGCACCTGCCCACTACCCACTGCCCCGGGGTGAATCTAGGCTACAGCTGCAAATGTGCTTGGCATTGATCTTGGGCTGTGAAGCTGAGCAGCCCATGGCAGGTAGCAGGGGCGCGGGTGGGGCACAGTGCATGCACAGAGGCTGAGCCCTCACCGTGACACCTGACATAATGGTGAGGACCCCAGCCCTGTGGGACCCTTTCGTGCTGATACCAAGGGTTGTGGCAGCTCGTTCACCAGAACACCCAGGGCATATTGGGTGCATGCGGCATCCTGGACCCCCAGCCCTACCCTCTACCGCACACACCTCCTGGCATCTCCACCTCCTGGAGCGAGTCAACCCGACTGTGGGCCTTTCTGGTCCCAGCATCTGCAGTCACGATGAGGCTCTGCTTTCTGGGGGAGATGGTGAGGCCCTACTCATGCTGCCCACCCACCCCGGCCTCCTCAACTGCCCACGAAGGATCAGGGAGCTGACAGCCCCTAGTCTTGCCTTAAGTTCAAAAAGCCAAGAAACAGCTGTGACTAGGTGGTGCCAGGAGAAGTTGTTGGAATTGGTGTGTTTTGTAGTATCTCCCCAAAATCTTCTAAGAAAGCATGATGCTATTGTTCCATCATTCAAGAGCTATTTATTCACTCAAGAGATACTTATTTGTGTTAGGAGGAGTAGGGATAAATAAGAAGACCCAGCAATTATGTATATATATATATATATATATATATATATATATATATACCCAAGACAATTGAAAACATATGTCTACATGGAGACTTGTACATGAGTGTTCACAGTAGCACTATTCATAATAGCCAAAAAGTTAATGACCCAAACGCCGACCAACTGATGAATGGGTAAACGAAGAGGTGTATGTGTAGTGGAGCACTATTCGTTCCAAAAAAGGAATGATGTGCTGGCAATGCAATAGCGTGAATGAACCTTGGAAACAGGTTAAATGAGCAAGCCAGATGCAAAAGTTCTCACTGCATGATTCCCCTTTCGTGAGATGCCCCAGACCACAAAGCTCTATAGGTTTCTATGGACAGGACAGTTGCCTAGGCTGTGGAGTTGGTAGAGGGGCTTGGGGGTGATGGCTCAGGGGAGCAGTGTTTATTTAGGGGATGATTAAAATGTTCTAAGCTTAATTATGATGCAGGGATGAATGCAGTTCTACCTCTGAGAATCTAGCTCCAGGTTGGGGGTGTGGGGTCATCACTCAGTTAACTGGACTCTGTCTTCACTGTTCCCTTAGGTGGCCCAGAGGGTGCACTGACTCCAAATAGGCTTGCTGCAGAGGCCTCCAGACTATAACAAAGGCTTAGTTTCTGCAGACAAAGGCTAACGCATGACCTCAGACCATGTGCAGGGTGATGATTCCTTTAGTTACTAGAAATCCAGGCTAGAACAGGCATTCGCTGCCCCCTGCATGGCCCTTGTAGTATGTGACCCTGGGCAAAGACAGACGGTGTGACCTGGTAGGGTGCCCTCTGCCCCACAGCTCTCCAGTGTGTGGGTCCCACAGCACAGTCTCTGGGCTGGGCTGTCCAAGCCAGTCCCAGCCCCCACTTTCCTGCACTGTCATTCCAAGACTCTCACCCATTCTTCAAGCACCTCTGTATTTTCTAGTCTTCATTTATTTGTTGACACTTTGCTGTACCCTGAAGCCCTTGCTCCATCGTCCCCTGCTAAAATCCCTCTCCTCCTGCAAGATCTGGATCAGATGCACCTTCCTCCACCTGCTACGTGGTCCTACCCACTCATTTTTTCCCACTGTCTGGCATCAGAATGCATCTCCCTCTCTTCTGTGGCTCCCACCACATCCCATTATCCTTTGTGGTTGAGTCATAACACCACCCCTCTCCCCTCTGCTTCTTTCCTCTCATCTCCTCTCTACTCTCTCCCCTACCCTCTCCTCACCTCCATTTGCCTATTTGGACATTTCTGGATGGTGAGCTCCTTTGGGGACAGGGAACCTATATAAGGCCTATTTGTATCCTGTGCTGGTGTGCCATACAAGATCTTGCATATAGTAGGGCCTCATGAAATGTCTATTGAATTAGACCACCCCTACTGGGGTGGTCTGTGTTCTGCAGAAACTTAGTTTGCAGGAATTTCAGTTAATGCGCGTGAAACTCAAAGAACTAAACCAGCAGATGGAACATACTTGCAGAATTTTCAGCTTCTTCAGTCCATTTGTTCATTTAAGGCTGCATTCACTGGTCATTTCTGCATTTTGGTATCTCCCTGTACCTTCCCTTACATGGGCTCATACGTTGCCAGCAGCTTCTGCAGAGTGCCCTGGAACAGTGCCCTGGGTTTGTGTACCACGGTGGGGAGCGGGGGTGTGGTAAGGACTGGCAAGGAAGTAGCTAAAGCTGAGAGATTCAGTTCATTATGTTGTGTTCACTTAAGCCATTGGCGATATTTCTTCACACTTTTATGTTTTTCTGCCAAACATAAAAATATCCCAACTATTTGCACCCATATTGGTGAATTGCAGAGAGAAACATGATGAATCTTTTAGCAGAAAACTGTTGTTTTTCCTCTGTGTGATTTTTAAAGGTCTGTTGTCCTTTTGTACAGAATTCTATTATGTATTAATGCCAATTTGTTTTCCAGAGGAGAACATCTCCAAGCGAAGTGGGACTTCATGGCCTTGGCCAGACACCAAGTGATAGCTAATTTTTGCAGCAGGGAAGACTAAATAACAAGTCCCTGAATTGCAATTTCAGTTTCTCCTTCTGTTCCAAAACAAAATTGTTTAAATAACAAACTGCTGCTTAATCATGATTATTGGTTATGAAGATGTGCCTGTATTTCAAAAGTATTTTTTTTTTAGATCTTAAATATGAGCCTGGGATTTGCAAATATTTGGGGGTTTTGTGGCAGTGGACTCTGGTTATATGAATTAAAGGTTCGTTTAACCTCATGTTCTGGAAAAGCAAACAGAAATCCAGTTGGCTAATTGTTACTCCTTATGGTTCACATTGTCATCTAATCTTTAGCCACTCTACAGAAATAAGTATATCCATTTTACAAAATGAAGAAGTTACATTTATGCTTGAAACTATGTGTTTTATTCTTCCCTGATTAATTACAGACTCTGAAATAAGGAATGTCATTGTAACATAAGCTCTATGAACCATGAAGCACTCTGGAATCTCATTTGCTTCCAAGAACAAATGAGGGTTTTAATTTACTTAATTTCTTATGTCAGGATATGAACTTTTCACAGCCTCAGAGCCCTCCCATGTCGCCATCCCTCCTCCTCTCATTGTTCTTGGTTGCTCAGATCCTTCATGCTGTGCAGTCTGCCTTGCGCGCACACACACACACACACACACACACACACACACACACACCTCTCTATGTCCAGAGATCTTCCTGCTCCTCTCTCTCTCTTAACGAAGTCCTTCTCTGAGGAGCCCCATTCTCTGTGGACATTGATCTCTGCTTCAGCCTTCAGAGATGCTAATGGGTTCATTTATTTCTCCATTCTTCCAAGTCACATACCATGGTCCTTCAAATCTAATTGATTGCAGGATGCTGTATTAGTGTGTGTAATGTTAAGAAAAAGCAATTATGACTACGAGGATGCAGGACTCTTGGGCTTCCTGTCCAGTGGGGTCAGCTTCCCGCTGGTCACCACCAACTCATCACTGGAAGTGACTGGGGATACTAGAACACACACTGCTGAATCTGGCTTGAAGAATCTGGACAGCAAGTTGATTTCCATGGGGTCAGCAAGAAGCTGGCTTGGTTTTTGGCTTGATCTTCATTCCAGAAACACACATATTGGCAACAGAGTGAATTCAGCAACATTTACCTGCCAGTAGTGGCCTGCGCACAAGGTGACTGTCCTGGGGGACATGATGCCATGCCTGCACATCATTTCTCTTTCTTACCTTGCCATTTTAAGAGAGTGTGATTCTCATGAACTATATTTCACGTTTCCCATGGTGAACTCTTTCCTCCACACTGTGAGCCTTGCCCCCCTCAGAACCCTAGGTGGGGGCGGAGAGTCAAGATTTGTTTTAGGTGTAGGCGGGGTAGGTGACCACCAACTTGGGGTGACCACAGAGAATCTCCCTAACTTGCTCCCTATACTTGAAGATCCACCATCGGAGCACAAACTTTTCAATTCAAGTTCTGATCCTGATTTAAATGTAGATATTCTCAGAGAGGATTATTAACTTCAGTGGGAGTATATTTTAGATGTTTCCCTGAGGGGGGAAAAAAATCCCGGGGTGTAAATGGTTGTGTGCCAAATGTCAAAATTTTCTGTCATGCTCGGAGGAAAGCCACGTGGCAGCAAGACTGAAAACTCTTACACATGTGCACACCCTTAGACCTAGTTCTGCTCCTGTGCATAGAACCCTAGAAAACTGGTGTGAATACTGGAAGAACTTTGTACACAGCGTGTTTGTCACAGAATAATTTATAATGCTGTACCTGTGGAAGCCACTTGCATGTCAAACATTTGGAAAATGCCCAGGTAGATACTAGCGTATCCACCAGTGAAAAAATACCGCGTATTCAAAAATTATAGGTAGCAAGAGTCTGTAATAACATGATAAAAAATATTTATGTTATAAAAGTGAAAACCACCCTGGATTCACATTACTCTGTATTTTATCACAGCTGGGTGAAAATAAAGCCATCTGCATAGAAATACAATGAAGCCAAAAATAGGCAAATAGCAAGGATGTCTTGCTTGGCGGCAGAGCTGGAGGGGCTCTTAAAATTTTGTATTCTTGGGCCTCCCCTGGTGGCGCAGCAGTTGAGCGCTGGGCTGCGAAGCTGCCTGCAGCCTCTGCAGCGCTGGTTCAATCCCCGGCCGCCAGTGAGGGTCCCACATGGCTTGCAGACCTCTCCTGCTGCGCCCGCTGCTCCCCTCAGCAGTGTACTTCGTCAGTCTGCCTGTTCTGTTCCCTGCTCTGGCTCTGGTGAATTCTCTCAATCTCCCGCGCTTCTGACTGTACCCAGTGCTTGTATAAATTAATTAATTAATTAAACAATAAAATAAAATAAAATAAAATAAAATCTTTGTATTCTCAGTATTTTCAGCACAGGGGGTGGCTCAGCAAATCCCTCTGGTTTGAAGCGCGCTGCTCCCCCCTCCTCCCGGGAGCAGGTGGGGCTGCTCCGCCATCAGGTCGCAGCCGCAGGTGCAGGTGCCTTCGCCACGGGCCAGGCCCCAGTGCAGAGGCGACAGCGCGCTGTCCCGCCCGCGCTGCCCCGGGCCTTGGGGGCGGCTCCCGCAGCCGCAGGCCCAGGGCCGTCCGCGAAGCGCCGGGCTCTGCGGCGGGGCCCTCGGCGGCCGCCGTAGCGCGGAGCGGGGCTGAGCGAGCGGGGCGCGGGGCGTTCTTGGGGCACCCTGGGGGCGTCCTCTGCGGGCGGCTGCGGGTCCCGACTCCCGGGCCGTGTGGGCCCGACTGACGTGGCATTTACGCCGTGGCTTCCAAGGCGAGCCCCCGGCCCTTTCATCTGGAATAAGGCGCCTTGGGGTGGCTGAAAGGGTTGCAGGAGACTCTGTCTAAAGGGATTCGCTCAGGGGCTGGTGCCACTGCCCTAGAACTACACAGCAAGGGGCCGCGGTTCCGGGCTTGGGAAGTGGGGGCGAGGCACTGGGATGATGGAGAAGCTGCCGGGGTGGAAACCCACCCCTGGGCACCCCTTGTTGCTGCGCAGAGCAGGGGCAGAGGCTGCCTGAATGGTGGGGGTGGGGTGGGCGTAGCCATGCCCTGGCCATGGGCTTGAGGGGCCTGGGCCAGGAGCCCTTCTCCGGGCTGTCTGCTCTGCAGCTGCTGCATTTGCTGGACCCCCCGTTCCCACCTGGTCTCCGAGGCCAGGGGCACAGTAGCTTGTCCTGATTGAGCAAGGCAGGCCCAGCACGCCATATACCTAAAAACCAGCCCTGCCAGCAGGTGAAGGTGCTGCAGCCTCCTGGACCTTCAAGTCAGCGTTTTGGACATAGGCAGCTCAAAGGCCTGCTGTAGGGTAAGGAAAAATGTCAGGCTGTTCTGCCCTCCCGCCATCAGGATAGATGATGGATCCTTGCGGTCCTGAATGCATGCCTGAGGGCGGGCATCTGGAGTAGGGTGTGGGCATAGGTAGATGGGATTCACCTGGGCTGAGACTGGGCTTTTTAAGGGCGGCGTCACTGGGACGCCAGCAGAAGCCAAGAGAGAAGCAAGAGCAGCAGAAGCCGAGAGAAGGCCGGAGAGCCCAGAGTGAAGACCTGCTGGGGGCTGGGAGGCCTGCCAGCCTACCGGCCCCCCAGCGCCCCTGCCTGCCGTGTACCTGGTAATCCCAATAAAAACCTGCAAAACCACTGAGGACTCTGACTCCTCCTTTACCCAGTCCGCTGGATCCTAGAAAACCTGCACCATGTCCATTCCTGCCTTTACACCTGCCTAAGCCAGTCCTCACCTTTTCTTCCATAAAGCAGACCGCACAGAATACTAGAGAAAAGGAAATGGACCTATGTCTTTACTCCAGCATCCAAATGATAGGAGTTTGATTTGCAGTTCAAGTGAATTGTAATCCCAGCTACATGCAAGAGCCCTTCCTTGGCACAGTCATTGTACTAAACAATCTAATCTCATTGACTCCTCCCAGCCCCCCCTCACAACGTCCTGTCCATTTTTGCTATTGGAAAAATCAGAGATTGAGAGACTTGTGGAGGGTCACAGCTCATAAACCACAAAGCCAGAATGTGAGTCTGGGGTGCTCTTGATGCTAAACAGTGTGCTCTTAACCACACTGTTCTGGAAAGATATAACCATATTTTCTGCTGGAAGCAGCATCCTCTACCTTAATGTTCAGGGCTTCTAATTAAACATTTCATAGACATGTTTTCTAGGTTCTCCATCACCCTACCCCCATCCAGGCCTCCTACCTAATATTTTATTCATTGCAAACACATAATCAATGCTGGCTGTTGTGAGCACAGCACCAGGCTTGATACGTTGGGGAATTCTGCCGAAAGCCACCTGCCTGCCAGCCAAAGTCAGGGTGCCAGGGCCCTCGGCTCTGCAGTTGTGGGGGTCCTATGGAGTGAGTGCCTTGGGGCCTGTCTTCCCACCCACTTGCTTTCATAACTGCTCTTTCCCCTTCTCCATGAGTTATTGGGACAAAATAGCTTAAGCTTTCACCTTTATGTGGCCAGATGTTGGATTTAATGGGAAAAAAACCCAACAGCTCTGCACTAGAAATGTGGTTATGAGTCAGTGACGTGTACGAGTGTGCTTGTCTGTGTGTGAAGCCAGTCTCTCGGCACCAGAGAGACTGTGAAGCAGCCAGGCAAAGCCAGGAATTGAGGGCACCATATGCTTGCATTTCTAGGTCTTCCTAAGAGTTATATAACTGCCCTCAAAGCCAGGGGGCAGGAGCAAGGCCAGCCGTGGGAGATGTTTCCAAAAAGGAATGCTGAGGAAGGACTGACCTTGAGGAGACAGGGAGTTTGCCAGCCCATGGAATGTTCCCAGCCTTGGGGCTTAAACAAAACCCGTATTCAGTGGGTGAGTACTCTGTTGAGAACAAACCCTGTCTGTCTTCCTGCTTTGTCTTGGGGGCTTATCAAGGTGAACCTTAACCTGTGGGGCGCTGGGTATTGAATTCAGAGCTGGGCGAAGCTGCCAGCCCAGAACCGGCCATCTCTAATTAGCAGGCTGTATGGCCCACAGCATCTTGAGGGCCAGGCGGATGTGAGATAACTCTAGCTTCATCTGTTCACGGAATAAGGCTGCAGAAAGGCATTGCTGGGGAGGGGAGCTTGGGAGAGGACATAGCCAACAGGCTCACTCTGTGGTCATCCTTGGGGCAGGATATATCTGATTGGCTCCTTCCCACTCCTTCCCACTGAGGGAAAACTTCTCCTCACCACCCTCTCTGTCCCCTGTCTTACTTGATTAAAGCTTATTTTTCTTTCAGACCTTGGATCAGAGGTTTGAGGCCTACTGCAGCCTTTTTCAAAATATGGGTCATGACCCCTTAGTAGCTTGTATAATCAGTTTTGTGGGTCACACCTAGCATTTTTTAAAAAAGAAAGAAATAGAATAGACTATCCAAGCACATCAGACATAATAGGGCACATGTTGCTTGTGTTATGTGTATGAAATTAATTCTCACTGGTGATTACAGTAAAAACAAACAAAAAACTGAAAGCCTCTGGCTTAGAAGATTTATCTGTTCATATCCAATATCAGAAACTCTGGCTCAACCTATTTTAGACAAGAAGAGCAGTTATTATTTCACTTAAAAAAAGTCAGAGTTGAGGTAGGCCGTGGGGTCCCCCAAAGATGCCAGGCCTTCATGGTGGGTTTTATTCCTCAGCTATTACCCAGCTGGCTGCAGAAGCTTTCTGTCTGTCATGTCCAGAGAACATCCACTGAAAGGAGATGCTGGCTCTTCTCGTGTCTGAACAGTTAGGCGATCTTTCCCAGAAGCCCTCTGGGTGACTCCTCTGTCTCATGGAGAACTGGCCAACTGCTGTGTCCCTAAGTCCATCCCTGGCAAGGGGTGAATGACTTGTGAGACAGGGCAGGACATCCCCCTGGAGCTGGAGAGGGGAAGTGGGGGTGAGCATCTGATCCAAAGTCAGATTCTGACCTCAGGCCAGTTGGGAGAAGAGGCTGTCAATGTCCAAAATCGATAAGGGGCTAATATCTGGAATTCATAAGGAATGCCTACAAATCAGGCAAAGGAGAGCTACCCCATTAGAAAAATGGGTGAAAGATACGAACATGCAGTTTGTTGACATTCATCCTAAAAACTAACAAGCATGACAGAACACTCAAAATCATTGTTAATCACCAAAGAAACGTGGATTTGAAGGAGACTTGACACCCATTAGACAGACAGCAGTTAGAGTGCTGGGCCACTCCAGTCGGCAGGCTGTGGGGACACACGACCCCACGCTCTCTGTGGGGAGCAAGAGCCAGCACTGCCATCCTGCAGGGCCACTTGATGGCAGCCAGATTGTGTAAATGCATGAGGCCAGCGCGTGACCGTGATTAACTTCCAGAACATCTTCCCTCAGTTTTCGTGGGGCTGAGCTGTAGGCTGAGGCTCAGCCCTCCCCACGGTATGTGTCTTCCCTTCTAGGGAGTTTTTGAACAGTGGGCCTCAGTTGGGTGGTTTTGCCCTTGAGGGAATATTTAGCAGGAGCTGGGGGCAGAGAGGGAGTCACTCATGGCATCACGGCTGCTAAACTTACCCCGTGCCCATGACAGCCCCAACAACGGAGCACAACGGGACCCCAAAGTCAGCGTGCACAGTCTGTTGAACACAGACTGTGCACAGTCTGAACACAGTCTCAGCAGGGCTGAGAAACCCTGCTCTCAGCCTTAGTCGTGCTATCAGAGCTGGTGCTAACCCCTACGGTCTTCCTCTCAGCTTCTAGAAGCTCTAGATACAAGGACTTGGCAAAAACAGGGTCTTGTTAAGAGGAACCTGATTGCTGCCTGGCCGTGGAGGCCCCCACCTGAATGAGATTTCCGTTGATGGCTCATCACCCTGGGCTTTTGCGTCGCTCTCTTCCCACGCTCATACTTGCTTCCAAAGGTGGACAACTGGTTCTCTGGGAAAGTCAGCCCTGGTTTGCAGTGTTTGCTAATTTCCATGGTGTAAATATTTCAGCCGCAGCCAATTTCAAGCTACCAGTGTGAAGTCAGCTGCTTGCAAAATTCCTGAAAATGTAACAAAGGAGCGGCTGCAAGGCAGCACTTATGCCCTACTGCTTCGCCCTCCACATGGATGGCCGGAGGACTCCAAATGGTGAGTTTATTTCCCTCTGGGACTCTAATGTGTATGCAGTGCGAGTCCGGCGTGTGTTAGTTCCCTTCCCTTAGAACGTTGTCTGGTAGGTGCCAGAGACAGTGGGTGCGATGGGGGACCCACAAGAGCTCTGGGCTTCTCTCCTGACCCACACATGCGGGTGAGGAGCTGCAGTTTTGGAGAGAATCCAGTGCCCTGGAGCAGCTCAGGCCCCAGGCTTCTTGTTTACCTGAAACTTCAGTAGGTGGGTTCAGCTGCAGCTGATTTCCCTGGGGTTCTGACTTAGCAGGTTTAGGATGGGGCGTGAGAATATTTGTTTTCTAACAAGTCCCTAGATGGTGCTGATGCTGGGGGCAGGGGTGGGGGGACACAGATTAAAAACCTCTGCTCTAGAGCAATGGTTCTTAACCTGGCTGCACAGTGGAATCTTCTGGTTAGCCCTGAAGGTGGGTTCCATTTCCCGAGTTTTAGCTGGTCGAGGAGGCCTCTCGGTGTGGAGAGCGCTGAAGCCGCCCAGGTGATTTCAATGAGCAGCAAGGCTGCGAACCACAGCTTTGGGGCCTTCCTGACTCTCATCCAGCGGATGGGTGTAGAAAGAGAATGAGGCCGTCACGTGGAAGGCTCACAGGCCAGGCCCGGAAGTGACCTGATCTTGGGTCTGCTCATGCTGTAGTGCCTGGAAAGGTCACGTGACACCCCATGGGGAGGCTGGGAATGGGGCCCACCGGGTGCTCAGCAGGAAGGGGTGCACGGTTTGCTGAACACCCGGTGAGTTGCGCAACACTTACCTGCCAACCCCTGCTTTGGAGCTCGCCCCCCTGTGTGGACCTACAGTGTCTGTGAGCTACATAAGTGTGGGGTGTTTCTGGTGCTGGGGTTCAAACTTGGAGAGAAACACTACCGTGGGCCACTGGGGTACTTTTGCGTTTATAGAGGGAGGCGGCTTGATGCGGTGGAAAGACTCAAGGCTGGCAGATTTGTGCTCAGACCCTTCCCCAACCACCTTTGTCCATGGCTAACTGCTCTCAGCCTCAGTTTCGCCTCTGTGAAGTGGGGGTGTTGTCTCCCTGTATCTCTATGACACAAGTACAAAGCCTCAGAGGCAGGGCTGGTGGTGCACTGTTGGGCGTGTTCATTCCTTTGCCCAAAATGGTGCCCAGTATAGGTGCCAGAGACAGGGACGGGGAATAGAGGACCCCCAAGAGCTCTGGGTGTCTCTCCCAGCCCACGCACGGCGGAGGAGCTGATTTGAGTGTTTTGCAGTCTGTTCTTTGGGGGAGAACCCCCACACTGACAATTACCATTGTAGTGAAGGGGGAAGCTATGTTTCTGGGACGGTATTTACTTGGCAATCATGTCTTCACATGTCTTTTAGGAAAAAGTTAAAATCTCACAGCCAGCTTTAAATGGAGCGATTGTGTAGACTACAAAAAGATTCTTCATGAAGTTGAACCACCTCTTTAAGTAGTTCTGCTTTTCTATGCACAGATCGCCCTAAGGCGCTCCTGAGTTTGGGAAGGTGTGGGAATCCTGGCTTCCTGTAGAGGCAGGGCAGAAAGGACTTGTGAGAGCCGCAGGCCACCAAAGAGCAGTTATTAACCCAGAGCCTGCAGGAGGGCAGGACCCTCCGCCCTCAGCTCTGCCAGGGCCTGGGAGGTGCTGCCCGCTAACAGGAGAGGCAGGGCAGGCTGGGGTGAGAGCCACCTGCCTTCCCCAATCCCAATTATGCAAATTATAGCTTGGTCACTCAGCAGCTCCTGGGGACAAATCCATTTGAGTAACAGTTCAACAGTTTGTGCTTAATTCCTAAGAAACTTTCCATGATCATCTGTGTGAACACCACCTCTAACCTTCCCTGTTCTTTGTGTTTTATGCAAACACTCTCCTCAATTCTTGGCCCCCCACATACTTTCTACCACGTCTTCCCTAGTTCTTGCTTATGTGCCAGAGTTTAGGAGCCTGGACTCAGAACTCAACTGTCTGTCTGGGTTTGAGGCCGACTCCCCCACCTCTGCCACTAACTAGCTGTGTGACTGCAGGCAAGTTGCTGTACTTCTCTGAGCCTTGGTTTTCTCATTTGTTAAATGGTTGTATTTTATTTAGGACATTGCCTGCCATAAGAGCTGTTTCTATTATGTGAGAACAAGTATGGTCTCCTGGATTTATCTTCAGGGGCACTTGGAGCACAGCTTGGTGGAAGGAGCAGTGCATGTCGTGGGGGAGTGACTTAGCCTTTAATAAACCTTTATGAAGAACCAGGTGCTGTGCCACACTTTTCCACGTTCTCATTTAATCTTCACTCTCAGAAGGTAGTTGGCCTCCATTTTGCAAACAGAAAGACATGTCTTACCCAGGTGGCCCACCTGATAAGCTCAGGAAGCAACCACCTCTCCTGCTCCCCCCAAACCATTGTTGAGGCTGCTCTCTGGGCACACAGGGCGGGGGTGGGGTGGTGAGGAGTGAAGAGGAACCCAAAGGCCATGCAGCCCCATGCGCAAGCCTGAGTCCAGTCAGGAGCTCTTCACCCCCAGAGCAGCTGAAGGCTTATGGGTCTGCCTCTGGGTGGGGGCAGACTGGGGCTGGGGGTTCCTGGAGGGGGTGGAGACCCGCTAACTAGAGCCTTGCCTTTTCAGACCCTCGAGATTGCGACAAGTCCCTTTCCTTTGGCCCAGTGTCTTGGCTATTGTAAATAAAGCTGCAGTGAACATGGAAGTGCAGATATCTTTTCAAGGAAGGTGTTCTCGTTTTGTTGAATAGCTCCCAGAAATGGAATTGCTGCATCATAGGGTAGCTCTATTTTTTTTTTTTTTTTGTGGGCCCCTCGCCAGTGGCCGGGGATCGAACTGGCGCTGCAGAGGCTGCAGGCAGCTTCGCAGCCCAGCGCTCAACCACTGTGCCACCAGGGAGGCCCTGGCTGTGTATAATTGATGCTTCAACCATGCAGGAGTTAGGCATACCAACCCCCACACAGAACATTTGTGTATAACTTAGTCTCCCACATAAGCAGATTCCACATCAGCAGATTAAACCATCTGACTTCTGCATTTGGTTGAATCCTTAATGTAAACCCCGTGGACAGGAAAAATCCAAGTCTAAGTGAGTCCAAACCTGTGTTATTCAATTGTCAACTGTGTTCTGAAATCAGGGAATGAGATGCCTCCAACTTTATCTTTCTCAAGATTGCTTTGACTTTTCAGAATCTTCAGTGATTCCATGCAAATTTTAGCATTGTTTGTTGCATTTATGTGGAAAATGTTATTGGAATTTTGATAGGGATTGAATTGACTTTGTAGATTGCTTAGGTTAGTATAGACATTTTTAACAATATCAATTCTTTCTATCTATGAGTATGAAATAGCTTTCCTTTTGTGTCATGTTCAGTTTCTTTCACTAAATCTTTAGTTTTCCATGTACAGGTCTGCTACCTCCTGGGTTAAAATTATCCCTAGGTATTTTATTCTTTTTGATGCAATTGTATATGAGGTTATTTTCTTTTCTTTGATATTTTTGAGTGGATAGAAGTAAAGCAGATTTTCGTATATTGGTTTTGTATCTTGCAATTTTACTTGTTTATATTTCTTTAGGATTTTCCATATATAATATGTCATTTGTAAATAGTGACAAATTTACTTCTCTCTTTAAAATTTAACTGCCTTTTATTTCTTTCTCTTGCCTAATTGCTCTGGCTAGAACTTTCAATACTATGTTGAATAAAAGTGGTGATCCTTTGCATTTCTGTGGTGTCAATTGTAGCTTTTTTTTTTTTTTCCATATCTGATTTTTTGTGTGTCTTCCGGCTTTCTAGCTAAAGGTTTGGCTCTTTTTAAAAAATTCTTTTGAAAGAACCAACTCTTAGTTTCACAATCTTTTCCACTGTCTCTTGCATTTATTCCTGTTCTACTTTTTATTTCCTTCCTTCTACTAAGTTTGGGCTTGATTTTCTATCCTTCTGGTTCCATGGGGTGTGAAATTGTGTTGTTTGAGATTCTGCTTATTTCTTGAGGTAGGAATTAATTACCACGAACTTCCCTCTTAGAATTGCTTTTGCTACATCCTATAACTTTGGTATTTTGGATTTTCATTTATCTCAAGGTATTTTTATTTCTTCTTTGACTCTTGCTATTTAGTAGCTTGTTCAATCTTCACATATCTATGAGTTTTCTGGTTTCTTTTTGTAATTGATTTTTATTTTCATTGTGGCCAGAAAAGATACTTGATATGATTTCTATCATCTTAAACATATTAAGACTTGTTTTGTGGCCTAACATATGACCTATCCTGAAAAAGAAGAGTTCTTTGTTCTTTTTGAGAAGGATGTGTATTCTGCTGCCTTTGGATGGAAGTCTTTATATATTTGTTAAGTCCATCTGGCCTAATGAGTTGTTTAAGGCCAGTATTTTCTTACTTTCCATCTGAATGATCTATTGTATTGCTGTCTATTTCTTCCTTCAGGTAGGGTGTGTGTGTGTGTGTATGTGTGTGTTATACACATGTTTTTTTCTCTGGTACAATCCTGTGGGACTCTCAAGTATAAACCCTACAAGCTACCAGAGCCAGGCAAGCTAGAGGTGCCCCTGGGCAGAAGCTGTGAAAACTGGGATGCCAGAGGAGCACAAGGTCCTTTCCAGATCACAGCAAGCTGGAAAGGAATAGGGAGCGTGCACAATCTGTTTCTACTGGCCTTCCTCCTGGAAAAGCTTCCCAGCAGGCCCCTCGATAGGTGTAACTTACATGGCTACCCCACAGGCCAGGCTTTAAGAGAAGCAAATACACTTCTTTCATATGACGTCAAGGTGCCTCCCAAGGTCTCTGCTCAGGGCCCAGAATGAGTGGGTCAGAGCCATGAGCCCTTTAAGAGCCATTTTTCAGCTAACTATATGGCCTGATGAGAGCTGTAGATGTGAACCCTCTTAGTTTCTAAAGCTAGGTGTTTTGGGGGGCTTGTCTCTCAGGTGCAGATCTTAAAAGTGGCATCCTGATGGGAGGGCGGGCGCAGACCTTCAAGGAGCTCTGGGTTTTGCATTACCTTCTGATTATGGGTTGACTTGCTGAAGTTCGGATTTGTGGCAAGATCGTGTCTCAGCCTCTCCTACCAACTCCAATGTGGGTTTTTTCTCATTTGCCTTAATTGTTGCCTTCACTCAGCTAGTTGTTCCCCGCTTCTCCCCAGGAAATTGTTTCATATGTAATTGTAGATTCAGTGTGTCCATGGGGAAAGTTGAGTTAAAATCTTCCTACATCACCATCCTGAATTGGAACCTGCCCTTTAAATAGGGAATAGTGGTCATTGCACAAAAGTGCCTCATTTGTTAAGGCACTGGGCTGAGCAGCAGGGATAAATGGAAAAGAACAGACTCCTGGACCTCAGTTTTCAGGTTAGCAGGGGAAAATGGGTATTAATAATTACATAATTGAGTAATAAAGAACTAGAATTATGAGTTCTGTAAAGGAGTCCTAATCAATGATCTAATAGGAGATGCCAATCTAGTTGGGGGCTGGAGAGGGTTTCTTGTGAGGTCGCTTGAGGCCTAGGGCAGGAATTCAATTCTAGAGTCAGCTGTGTTGACGCACCTGTGTCCTGTCCTCCATGTCTCTGTAGATCTTAACTCCTTTACTGCCAATTGCTTTGGTCTCCCACCCAACTCCTGATACCCTAATTCTGTGCATGACTCATTATACTCTGATGTCCAACTTCAATGTCTTAAGAGGAAGAGGCCTCTGTTGGCCAGTCTATGCATGGAGTTCCTTGAGATAAGCAACAAACTCAAGGTGAGAGCAAAATGTTAAAAATAAGACTGTTTGGGCAGAAGAAAAAAGGTCTGGTAATGACTGCTTATCACCAGAGCATGCATTCATTCAGCACACACAGATTGAAGCAGAAGTTGGAGAGGATACAGCCTGGCCCATGTGTTTAGGATTGTAATCTGCTGGGAAGCACACAGAGAACCAGGCATGAGTGTGATAGCAACATGAGCAAACACAAACCTTCCCCAAGGAGGAAGGGCCTGAATGGGACCCAGAAAGGTGAGAGCATTGCCTGGAGAATTCAGGTTGGGCCAGGGTGGGTGGGTTGGAAGAACACCAGGGGAACTTGTGGGGTGTAGGGGATGCAGTGTGTAGCACATTAACTGCTCAGGAAAGTCACTGGCTGTGCAGAGGTGGGCTTATGGGCCAGGGTCAGTGGTGGAAGGTCAGCCAAGTGTGGCTTGCAAACAGGGGAGTGCATGGTTCTCAGCTCTTGCCACCATCAGAATCATCTGGAATGTGTTATGGAGGGTGGTCAGAACTCTCTAGGAGTGGACCATCGCTGGGCTCCGTGCTCGGGAGCTGCTTGTTGTTCTAGAGTGGTTTTTAGCTACTATTGGCAGGGCTACAGTGAGAGATTGAGTGTGAGGAGGTAGAAACGAGAGCTTGGTGTGCTCCGGCTGACTTTAGAAGGCTTGGGACCACGTGGTCTGTTAAGAGGCCTGGTTTTGGCACCAGCTCTCCAGTCTCTGTGGTGGTTAAGTTTTTCATTCAGAGGGTTGTCATACGAGGAAAAAATGTTCTGATGGGAAGGGATGGGCTGTTCAGAGGCTTCCTGGGCCTGCCCCCCACCCCCCGGCTCCCGTGTCCCCAGAGGGCTGCTTGGAAGCCACCTGAGGTCACCTCCAGAGCCTGTGGTCTGTCAGGGATACCCGTGACCTTCACCACTGCAGTGTGCTTCGCAGGCCACCTCTCCAGGGGTGATAGAAAGCAGACATCCAGGGAGAAGGGGTGGGAACAGCGAGCCTAGGCAGCGAGGCCAGTCTGGATCCTCTGGCAGATTGCGATGACTGCTGGCTGTGTGGTAAGGGCTCGTATCTGCTCGAAGCAAGGACACCCTGGAGGAGTTAGCGCGCTCGGGATGGATTGCTGACGAGATTGTTGGAGAGGTGTGGAGAGCTTTGCACTGATTTGAAAGCAGGTGGTGTTCTCAGGCTTGACCCCAAAGTAAACAGAGCTCTCTCACCTCTTAAGAGCCTTCTGGCACATAACGGTGTTCTGAGATGGAGCCATTTGATGCTAAATTAGGAACAAGTTTTGTGGAGGGAAGCACTTGGTGCTGTGCACGCAGGCCCTGCAGACTGCACTGAGGCTTCCGCTTCCCAGAAAGCCTGGAGACACTTGAGGCTGAGATCCTGGGGTTGTGAGAGACAGCAGGAGGGGCAGGGGCAGCAGCAGCCCTCGGCTGACTAGACTGCAGCCTGTCACGTGACTGTTTCTGCTCAGCAGCAGGTGTGAAGGCAGGTGGGCTTGCGGTCACACTCACTGAGGTAGCGCCCAGCAAAATGGGCGGGGCCAGCCACCCGTCTGCTCAGCAGAGCGGGCAGAAGTCCCTCTCTATCGGCGGGAATCAGGCTTGACTGTGTTTCAGGACCTCCTGGGGGCCTATGACCAGGCAGCCGCTGGCTCTGGTTCGGTGGGCCCGGGTCTCCCAGGTGATGCTGAAGTTAAGCCCCGGCCCAGGAATTCTCACGCTAGAAACCAAAGCCAGAGCACCCACATGCACCCCTGAACCCCACAAGTGACAAGGGCACAAGACCAAGTCAGAGAGCCATCTTTATTGTAAAAATCCAGATATAAAATGTAGCCTGTCCTTTCTTCCTCTTCTTTTTTACAAAAACAAAAAGGCACGTAAAAACCATCCACTTCATTCCTAGAGACGATGTTTCAGGCAGCCCTTCCCCCCACCCCCCGTAGCCACATGCTTCATTCCAGGATGTCTCACTTCCCCACATGCTTGGCGCTTTCCTACCAGGGTAGAGTTCTGAGTTTCATGACTGACGTACACAAAGGGGGGCGGGGAACAGGTGCAGAGTGCGAGGGTCCTCCCGGCGTGCACGGAGGTCTAGTAGTAGGTTTCCTTCTCCACCCAGCCTGCGGGCAGCAAGGGACAAAGGCTTACTACGGGAGTCTGCACAGAGCAAGCTCTGTCAGATCTGAGGGCACAGAGCCATGGGGGGCGGGGAGGGAGGGATTCAGACCCCAATTCATTTACATGTCTTTAGGATGTGCTAGCTGGAGAGAGGGTTCATATTTAAGGCTGCGACTGTGTTGTGTTTGGGTTGCACGGCAGAACCAAAAATTCGATCAGTCCCAGCCCTAACTGAGGTCTGTATTCTAGGTGCCCAGGGCCTGTGCTTACCTCCAGGGCGCCGCCTAATGATGAGCTTTCTGACTTCATCATACACGAAGATGAGGAGAGAGTAGGGGAAGGCACAGAACCACCAGGTAGGCCTGGAAACAAAATTGGGTACCAATTGAGAACGTGAACACGCCTCACAGGAGGAAACCTCCCAGCACCCCGGGGATGGTGAAAGGACCCGGCTCTGCCCCGAGCCTAGAGGGGCAGGAGGAACCAGACTGCAGATTTGATAAAGGGATCCCCTAACCACCTGCAGTTTGGTTTTCCTGAGAGTTGGCTTATAGGGAAGTTTTCCTCAAGTGTCTAAGCTAGTGTGGGCCAAAACCTGTCACTCCATCCCCAAAACTGGATTCAGGCAATGGAATTTGGGAGTCTGTGGTGTGCTTGGAGTCCCCAACCTGGTAGTGAAGAAAACAGATCGGAGGCCTCTGGGCACCCAGGGGCAGTGCCCCGGTCCCCAGCCAGGAGACAGTGCCTGGAGACAGGCTGTGCCTTGACTACCGGCTTCCCAGGGAAGGACTCCAGCAATCTCCTCTTCCTGCCCTGTGTTCCTCCTCTGACTGCTGAGAGATTTCCTCCTTTGACTCAGTCACTAGCGAAACTAAGCCACCTTCCAAACTGGGTAGAACCTGCCAGCCAGGAGTTCTCTAGTCACGGCAAAAGGTGTCCGAGGCCCTACCCTGGTGTCACTTTCTATTTCTGCCTTTTGAAGGCTCTGAGACTCCTCCTGGCTCCTTCTGCTGAGCCATGGCTTGTCCCTTTTGTCTGCCAGCTCTGGGCAGGGAGCTGGGGGTATGAAGCCAACATAGCCCTGCGGCCCTACCTTAAAGGTTAGAATCTAGTGGGCAGCAGACATGGTAAGTCTTGCCAAAGATGGGGTGTGACCACATATGCCAGCAGGGCAAGATCACCCAGCTCTAAATACCAGGGAAATCAGGGTTGATGCTCAGGAGCGAAAGTGCTTTGGTTCAGCACATCTTACTCAAGTTGCAGGTATTTAACCTCAACCAGCTAGCAGGTCCCCAAATGCATGGCTTGAAAAAACAGCTGGAGTCTGTGGTACCCCTGGCGTGTGCTAGTTCACAGCCACCAGCACTGGGAGCCTCCTGCAGCCGTGCTCAAGGCCAGTCTGGCCTAAGACAGGCGGCACGCACTTTGATCCCCTTTCGCCTGCCAGCAACTGTGAAACGGGACAAGAAATCTGCCTGTTCCTCGAACCTTCTTCCTTGGACAGCAGAGGACGTGGATGCCCAGAAGCTAGGGGTCATGTCACTATACACAGCAAGTAGGCAAACAAGATCTGAACCTGGGTCCCCACACTCCAGCACACCCCAGTTGACCCAGGAAAACAACTGGACTGGGTTATAAGGACCAGAGTGCGCCACGCAGCAGCCCCATGGCACCCAGCGTGCCCACCTGTCCCGAGCCATGCCCTGGGTGCACTGGCCTGTCCTACATTGCAATCCAGAGGAATTCTTATACACATCACCCAGGAGTTCTGGCAATAACAGGTACCAAGCATGTCACGAGGAGAGCCATGCTTTCGTACTTTCCGGCACTGGCAGAGAAAGGGAGGACTTACTTGAGGGGGTACATCCTCAGGGCAACGCCCATACCAGGGCAGTAGGAGAGAAAAGCAGCCAGGGCCGTCTCCTCGAAGAGGCCGAAAATTAAGATCTTGTTCCTGAAATCAAGGAGGGAGGAAGCTTAAAGACCACAAACACAAGTTCATCCTCTGCCGCTATGGATAAAACAGATCACGTTCTCTATGTACTAACTGATCTTAGGAATTCAAGGTCAGGTGAGAAAAGCCTAAAAAATTACACTCTGCTTCCTGGGAAGCAGAAACTGCCGTGTGATGCGGGCCAAGGGTTTCTGCAGAGCGTAGGAACGACTCACTTCATCCCCTGCTGGAAGACGGAGTTCCTCCTGGTCTTACAGATGACCAAGTCGGCCCACTGCACCACCACGATGCTGACAAAGAAGGCTGTGTGGCAGGTAAACTCCACGATCTTCCTCTGCTCGTAGGTCTGAAAGGCAAAGGCAGACAGATGAGCCTGGCTCTTCGTTGACAGGTGGCCGTGTGGAGCTCTGGACCGGTCAGGCCCTCACTCACCCACTGCTGCCCGTAGCTGTCCTCCACGTCGTTGATCCAGCGGTCATCCCAGTCGACACGGATGCCCAGCAGGCCTGTCGGCAGGAAGCCGTTCTCGGCCAGAATCACAAAGTAAGTGAAGAAGCCCCCCAGGGCCTGGATCATACCTAAGGGGTGGGAAATACAAGTTTAACGCTGGAACATGGCACAAGGGTCTCGGTGCAAACTCCTGATTCCTGCCGGGCCCAGAGGCTCCATGAGAGGGTCCTTCAAACCCCCGGAAGGTAGAGACCCAGGGTTGCTTTGACTCATTTTTTTTGGAGTTCAAAAAAGAGAACACCCGTGGGGCCTTGCTCTAAGACACTTGACCTGCTTCAACCAGGGCACAACTTAGGGGGCAGATACATCTCCCTACTTTACCCACTGCTCTGCTGCCAGTCACGGTGGAATGATGAGAGCGGCACTTTCTAACCCAGTCCCCCCACTTTCAGGACTTCTGCCCAGTAACCACCCAGTCCCACTACCCCAGTTCCTCGGAGCAGGACGTCAGCCCACGCTGACTTAGGCTTCCTTCCTTTCAAAACCAGCACGACCTGACCCAGTCGGGAAGACCCAGCATTACTGTGCCGTCCGCGAAGTCTGAGGCCGTGTTCACACTCAACCCACTTCCCCTCACCCCGACGCCCAGTGTTGCAACAGATGGAGGAGGCAGGTGCCCCTGAAGGACAATAGCCGGGGCTTGCAGCCCGGGGCATCCTGACCGCTCACCACCTTGGAAGCCTGCTGGCTCGCCACACTCCACAGGTCGGCGGGGTCACCCCATGGGGACTGAACCCTCCAAGTCCAGTCTCCACCCAATGACTGAGCGACTGTGTGTCTTGGGGAGAGCTGCCTGTGAGCAGGGATGGCCCCAGTTCTGGGGCAGAGTGAGTGCAGACTAAGAACTATAGTTTCCACAAAAAAGTGGCAGCCAGCAAAAGATTTCTCTCAATTCTTGTACCAGAATCTAAGAACCTCTAGTCCTATGTCATGGCTCTTCCTAAAATAGATTTGAGTCTCAGGAATTGACCTCGACTTGAAGCAGCTACCACCACCGTCTAAATGTGCGTCTCCTGCGAGGCGCGTGCTCACCGATCTGCCCGTAGGCCATGCTGATCAGCCGCTCATTCACAAGCTTGTCTGTCTTGGGGTTCCTGGGCTGCCTCTTCATGATGTCGCTCTCGGCCTGCTCGTAAGCCAGGGAGATGGCAGGAACCTGGGAGGAGGTTGGGGGCGTCAGTTACCAAGAACCAGAGGGCTGATAGGCGTTGTCTTAGAAAATCCTCACCCTGCCTTACAATCAGCTTATCCTACCATCAGAGATCTCATTTAAAAACAAAATTGAAGCTCATTAACAATGATGCTTTACGCTGAGGCGTGTGGGCCTGCGGCAGCAGTGAGCACGGACTCAGGTGGGGGGACTTACCATGTCTGTGCCCAAGTCAATGCAGAGGATGGTGACGGTGCCCAGGGGGAGTGGAATGTTCGCAATAATAAATATCAGGAAGGGGGTGATCTCTGGGATGTTGCTGGTGAGGGTGTAGGCAATGGATTTCTTCAAGTTATCAAAGATCAGACGACCTAGAAAGCAGGAGTTTACTGAGTGACTTGAAGACTGAAAATTGCAGGAATCGTCACCCAATGGCAGCAGCTGGAGCTTTTGGTGACAGTTTCAATGCAGCCCTCACCTTCCTCTACTCCAGTCACAATTGAGGCAAAGTTATCATCCAGCAGAATCATGTCAGCAGCTTGCTTAGACACGTCAGAGCCAGCAATCCCCATGGCAACCCCGATGTCCGCCTTCTTCAGAGCTGGGGAGTCATTCACACCGTCACCAGTGACAGCCACAATGGCACCCTACCAGGAAGAGGGGGACAGGCCAATGAGAATCATGTTACCTAGAGATGGAAATCAGGCACACCCCACCTCCTTCCCCACGGAGACCATGCCGTCTCCAAAACTTCTCAGACAAGAACCCACAGCTGCTGGCAACAGAACTGAGTGACGACGAGACCCTCTGGGTACCCAGGGCTACAGGGTGGCAGCCCGGCCAGTGGTGCACTGGAAAGCCCATTCCTTTCTGCAGTCCCCCAGGCCTTTAAGGTATGAGCCTAGATGCAGGTGCTGAGGCCCCAATCCTAGACGACCATGTATTGTGTCTGCTAAACCCTTATCAAGGGCCCTTTCTCTCCCTGGGCATCTAACTGGCACAGAGTCTGGGAAAAGCGAGTAGGGTTTCCATCATGGTCGCATCCCCCCTGAGGTCTGCAGTGCGGAGGAGGCGCCTGCTGTGTGCTGACCTGCCTCTGGCAGCCCTCCACAATGATGAGCTTCTGCTGAGGAGAGGTCCGGGCAAACACGATCTCCGTGTGGTACTTCAGGATGTCATCCAGCTGCTCCGCCGTCATGTCCTTCAGGTCACTTCCATGGACCACACAGGCCTTGGCATCTCTAGAGTGAGCCAGAGGATGCTGGACTATGCACCGCTTCACACACAGCCCACAGCCAGGGGATTCTCCCTTTGTGCTATTACTGGGTGATATCTTATAGGTCACCAAGCACTTTCCTATTGTCTCATCCCAAACTCACAAGCACCAGTGGGCCTACTTCTTTAGAAGACATACACTGGGGTAACATGGCCAGGATTTTAGAAGCAGCAGAGCTAATAAAAAACAAACTCTTCACCCTGAGACACCCTAAACCTAGAAAGATATTAAAAAAGCGAAATGGTCCCATTATATAATTTGCTTCATTGCCAAAATTCTCCTCCTTGTGCCTGAGCTACTAGGAAATTGTCCTCCCATTTTCCTTGGTAGCGTGGACCTAGAAATGGACAAGGCGCTAAGCAAGAGGGCTCAGTAGTTAATAGCACGAAGCCGCCAAGTCTCCTCCAGACTCTTCCAAGAGGATATCCTCTTCTCAGCCCAAGGCAGGGTGGGGCGATCCTAAGTCTCACGCTTCCAGCAGCTCAGTGAAGCCCCAACTGAATGCCAGACATCGGCCATATTCCCAGAAGGGTTTTCAGTACCAATAAGACATACTGACCCACCCCAGGGTGGCGCTGGTTGCTCTAAGCGCCTGCTCTAGTAAGGGAGAAACCTATTAAGGGAGCCTCAGCTTCTCTGCTCTGCAAAGTGGGAGTAATACCCACCTTGCCAGGTCACTGTGCCAGTCTCAGGACAGTCAGCACCATTTAAGTGCAAGCTGAAAAGCAAACTATTATCCAACCAGCCTAGATTTCTAGTCCCCACCAGTATAGGGGACTGTGCTTAGGGTTTCCAGCCTCACCTGGGGTTCACCTGGCTCACTGGGATGTTGAGGCGGGCAGCGATGTCTTCGACAGTCTCATTGCCTTCCGAGATGATGCCCACACCTTTGGCAATGGCTTTGGCTGTGATGGGATGGTCTCCAGTGACCATGATGACCTGCAACATGGAGTGGGACAATGTAACCAATGCAGCCGCCAAGCGAATGACCTTACAAAGTCTTCCATGCTGAGTAGCCAAGAGTAAATATTAAGGATGATTCAGCTTGGAATATCAAAAAGGAAGGAACACAAATCTACAACCGGTAAACATTTACTAGCCAAAAATATAAACATGTGTGCTGAGAAAGAAAACACCAAGCCCATACCCAGACCGTATCTTGGTACACAACCACAGGGGCTAGACAACACCCGTGTTTCTTTTGACAGTGTCACATAAAGAGTGACTCAAACCAGCAGGAACTAGAAATTGGACGCTGGTGGGACACACCCGGCTGGAGAGCACCCTCAGGCCGGCCCCTTCTGCAGGGAAGTAGCTCTGAGCAAGAAACCAGTTGTGCTGCTCCTTTATATGTCTAGGACGGATTCAGAAGGCTACACTAGAAGGCTGGGTGGGGTGGGTAATTTTTACTGAGCTTTTCAGAGCAGTTGTGACTTATGGGAATGAAAAAGTAGAAACAAATCCAAGGGAGACGAGACTCAGCTTCAGCATAGCAGAGCAGCAGACACTCGGTAAAAACTAATGGAGAACAGGCGGGGCAGTCACTGCATTCATTTAGAGTAAGGCAAGTGTTTCTAAATTGAAGTTCTTTTGCTCTTTTTTAAACTTGCTTCTATTTCTCAAAAAGTGTGTTTTTTAATCCCTCACTTGCTGTTTTTATCAACATTTTAATGCTATTTGGTCTTCTCTAGTGGTGAACCAAAGCTTTAGAAATGCCCCAAGTGACAGAACCAGCTAACCACGTGAGCCCCAGGGGCCACATGACTAGCAGGGGCCCCCAAGACACTGAGAGGTGATGCCAGGGAGGTGGACTGGACATTACCTTAATCCCGGCACTTCGACATTTGCCCACGGCGTCGGGGACAGCAGCCCGAGGCGGGTCGATCATGGAGATGAGCCCCACGAAGCAGAGGTTATCAACGGGGAAATTGACATCGTCAGTGTCAAACTGGAATCCTTCGGGGAACTGTTCATCTGGCAGGAGAAGGTGGCAGAAGCCTGCAAGGAAGGGAGGAGGCCTGTGAGAACCCAGGAATGAGGTACAGAGACGACAGCTTATATTCATACAGTCTACCTGTCCCTGGCGTCCAGTTTGGAGTATTAAAGTCTAGCTTTATAACAAACAAGGCTCTACTTAACATTTATGAATGACATAGTCATGAGGGGCGGGGGGCGCGGGGGGGACACATACACCTACAAAAGGCAGAATTCATTACCAAACCTCAAAGAAAGAGGAACTATTTAATGTGGAGGAGCCTGGAGGATGACATGGATCTATGCACCAGGATTTCGGGTTCCAGACCAGCCCACTTTGTTACTGAGATTCGACAAATCATTTAATTATGGGTCTCGGCTTCTCTCTCTGGGAAATCAAGGCCACATCTCTGCTGGTTCACTGAACCAACATCTACTGTGTGGGCTATCGTGCCAGCTGCTTGGAGGAGAAATGCAGATCAGACACAGGTGCCCAAGGCTTCTCAGCTACGACTATCAGTGCAGGATCATGCTATCCAAGACGTTTTTGCCAATATTCTGCGGTTTACAAATGTACTTTAAAGTGGTATGCAGTGCCAGGGGTTTCAGAGACGAGACTGCTTCTATTCTGGGGTGGCGGAGGAACAAAAAAATACTTAAATGACCTTTCAGTTAGTTAAGACATAAGACACCTCGTGTTAAGAGAGCAGGTAGGAACCAGAGGTGGGGCCTGGTGATCAGTTCTAACTTTTGCATGGCAAAGGGGGAGAAGCCATAACTACTACTTTTTATCTGCCAGCCTACAAATTATTGAATGCCACTCTCCCAGCTAGAGAGTAAAGTATCCTTCCAACCCTCAGGGGCTGACAGAGCAGAAAGGACGAGCAGCATCCGAGACCCAACGTTTCCTTTGGTCTAAGTTCCCAGGTAAATTCACAGCCATTCCGTGGGGGTCAGGAAACGGCTTTGGTCTAGATGCTCTAGGAATTCAGTCCATCAAGTTTACTGATCATGGACATAGCAACAAAGGTTAGAGGATAATAAAGCTCTTTCCCCCCATTTTCTTTAAGCAAACAAAACTGACCAGCGTGAAGCCAAAGGTCTGAGTCCAAGTCAGAAGCAAACCAGCAGGAGGTTTGTTGCCAAAAGCATGACAAATTGAACTTTTCTCCAACACCCACTGTTTCCCAAACAACAGGAGGCAGAGAGAGAAGGAGGATGGGTCCAGAAAGGCGGCTGGGAGGTTAACAGGAGGCAGAGGGGAACTCGCAACTGGCTGCGGCCCTGCTCCCGGGGGACAGTGTACCTAGCACGCGCTCCCCGAGGCCGCCCAGCTCCAGGTAGGCGTTCTGGAAGGCGTCCTTCAGCTCGTCGTCCAGGGGCTGCTCCTTGCCGTGCAGCAGGATGGAGCTGCAGCGGTCCAGAATCCTTTCTGGGGCACCTTTCATCACCAGCAGGTGTCGGGGCTCGTTCGTGTTGGGGTTCTTATGAATGGACAACTGTAAAGGAAGGTTCACGGGTGAGGGCTGGGCGGCAGAATCCACGCAGACAAGGCTCCCTGACTAGCTGCCTCGTTAGGGAAGAAACCAGGATCTAGGGCCCTTGAGGCGTCTCCTACCTGGGAACATTCTGAAGCTACAGAGGAAAGCAGGACGGTGTACTCGTAATTCCCTGACACGAGTTCACCTACCACGTTTTCCTGAAGAAAACTGGGGGGCAGTGGGGTTGGCTCACACATGTGCTTCCCCCAACACCCACAGCCGCACCAAATCGCAAGTCAATGTTCAAGAGGGCCCGATATTTGAGAAGAGGCTTCTGTTACCCTCCTGAAATTCCAGTGCGTTGGGACTTCCTCTTTGTAGTCAAGGGTCATATATATGTAAAGTTAAAACTTTGGTAAACATTTTCAACTCATTTCTAGGCAGCATTTAAGTCTGTCCACTTCCCCAAGGGAGGACAGTTCTTCCGGCTTCTGTCCTGCCCCGTGCCCTGCCCGCCCCACAGTGCCGAGACCTCCAGACCTGGTACTTGTTGGTGGAGTTGAAGGGGATCTCCACGAGCTTGGTGTATCGCTCCCTCATCTCCTTCACGGAGCCACAGCACACCTCGATACACTTCAGGAGCGCTGACTCGGAGGCATCGCCCGCCACAGCCCGCTGTGAGCAGAGACAGTGTGTTAATTACCCGCAAATGCTCTACTGAGCATCGCTGAATGGGAAAGACAGCTCGGGAGGGATTCCCATCCCTCAGGAGAGGGGGCAGGTGCAGAAGTGGCCTTGTTGGGTGACAGGAGACACAGGGCTCCCTGTGGCCCAGACCCAAGGCCCCTCTTTCACAGCCCTCCAGACACCAACCCCCCACCCGCCCCCTGCCCCACCCCAGAATCTGGCTCTGGTATAACAAGGGTGTGTGAAGGTGCCACGACTCTAGGGGAGTTGCAAGAAAACCCTCCTTTCCAGCCTGCTTCTGGCCTGTTGAAAAGTCCCTAAGTCAACATGATTCCCAACCATGTATTTCTGGTTAGAGTCTGAAAATATCGAGTGCGAAAGTAAACATCTAGAGTACTCTCTTCACTGCCCTGTAACTTAAAAGAAAATGCCTACGGTTCTCAGGACTGGAGGCAAACTGTGTCAAGGGCCAATGAGACTTTATAGCCTAAACCATCCTTCAGCTGTGCAAGAAGAGCTGGGCCTGCAGGATGAGAGAGCTGAAGGCCCCAACAGCAGCAGAACCAGCTAATGCTGCAGGTCAAGGCCACACTTGCAGGACGCAGACGTGTGTCCTGTGATGGTGATGAGCTGTGTCACCTCTAGTTGAACAGACCAAAACATTTTCAGTGGCAGCCCACTTTCATGTAAATATTTTAGAACTTTGACATGCAAAGCTGCACGTGCAGAGGAGCAAATTAACGCCCACAAATACAGTGACCCTGTTTTGGGGGGAGTGGCCAGCTTTGCCAAGAAACGTGAAATAAGTGGATCACTTTTAATAAAGGCACGTTATCAGAGCAGCACAGGGATGGCTACCCCATCCCTCACCCCCACCTCAGCAATAATGTTTCAAGATGGTCCCAGGCCCTGAAATACTGAGAACCACATCTCGGGCTACTTTCCGGGGGCTTTTAAATCAGAAAGGTTGGATACTCAGGAGCCCCTGTGCTCAAAGCCCAGAAAATTTCCACTTTGATGGAGGGAAAAAAATACAAAACAGGCATCTCAAGTTTTATCCTAAGATAAACAACATCCTCCTTGAATCAACATCCACCCAGTGCCAAGAAAATCTCAAACAATCAAGGAACCCCATCTTCACAGCAGAAGCCACCCCAGTTCCACGGAAGTCACGTTCTGACAGCCCAGTCTCTACCCAGAACTGCCACAGGTGGTCTCGCCGAGAACAAGCTGCCCAGCAGCTCCCTCAGCTCGCCTTTCCCCAAGGTACGTGGGCAACTGACTCATGACCTCTTGAGACGGCATCTTCTGGGGCAGCACAGTAAAATCTCAGTCATTTCAAATTTCACGAGAATTCCATGAAGCTGAGCTTATTTTTGCATCATTAGTGAGCAAGCTAAGAACAAGTGAGTTAAGAGAAAATAGCTGTTCTATTTTAAGAAAACACATGGCTTAAGGGATTTACTGGAATGGACTGCATCTGAATATAAAAATGTGACCAAGTCACAAAAGTGGCCGGAACGGTCCTCCAGGTTGCGGGATACCACAGACACACGGCAGTAAGACTGGATCTTACGCATCCGGTTTTGTCAATAAAAGCGCCCATATCAATATGCTTTGGGTCAATTTTTGCTGTCTATTCCCTTTAATCCAACCTCTAGGGACCCGGGTTACTGGAGCACAATCTATAGGCTCACAAGTTTCCCGCTGCAAAGGATCCCACACTATCCCAGCAGCCCCACGCACAGTGGCACTACAGGACGCAGGTCACAGCAGAGCCTCAGCCTCGTCCTTTGTGTGGTGTCTACGTGCTCACAAATGGAGCAGCAACCCCGACATACCTTAAGAATAGGCAGGTTGTCCTGGTTGGCCTGAAACACTGCCCTGTTACAGAGCCCCGCGATTCTGGACAGAGCAATCCAGGTGGCCGAAGTCTTGTCAAATGACACACCTGGCGGAGGCGAGGAAAAAAGTCCCATAAAAACGTGAAACGATGCCTATCGCTTCCCAGTGAGTAAGACTATTCAGGGTTTAGGCCTGTCCCACTGCCTTTGGGGGCAAGTTCAGTTTTCTATTGACAAGCAAAAAAATATCTGAAATCCAACATTTATTCTTTACCCAAAAAACACAAATGAACCTGCCATGAGCTTAAATAAAAGGCAGCAACGTGGACAGGTGAGAATGCCGTGCAGGCCAGGCCCTGCCTGCCTTACCGCTCTGGTTCTCTGTGGTGTCGGCTTCGTGGATTTGATTGTCAAACCACATGTGGGCCACTGTCATCCGGTTCTGAGTCAGAGTTCCAGTTTTATCGGAGCAGATGGTGGACGTGGAGCCCAAGGTCTCCACCGCTTCCAGGTTCTTCACTAAGCAGTTTTTCCTCGCCATGCGCTTGGCGGTGAGGGTCAGGCACACCTACAAAACGAGATTAGCTCAAACGCAACCAGCCTGCGATTCTATTAAGCTCTGCCTCTGCCCTTAACATCTATCTAAATATAAATGCTCTCCAACCATCCCCAGAAGTCTGAAGAAACAGTAAATGGCCATCAGGATTTCCCACATTTTTCCCTCCTCCGCTCACCCCCAATTTTCTCTTTTCCATGACATTGTTCTGGATCACGATATCGTTTAAGAACAAAGTTAACGCTCTGGAGTCACTATCTTCCATAGAAGAGCACGCCTCTTTGTCCTCACCGTCTAACCCTGCCACGGGGCTCTGACATGTGCACTAAAACCCATGCTGGTGACCCCAGGGAGGGGGGCGGATGTGCCCACACTCCTGCAAGCTGATGCCAGGAGGGCAAGCGGTGTCCCCCAGGCCCTCACCGTGACAGTGGCCAGCAGCCCTTCTGGCACGTTGGCTACAATGATACCGATGAGGAAGATGACAGCCTCCAGCCAGGTGTACTCCAGGATCAGAGAAAGGATGAAGAAGGACACACCCAGGAACACGGCCACTCCCGTGATGAGGTGGATGAAATGTTCAATTTCTGCAGCAATAGGCGTCTGGCCCCCTTCCAGCCCAGAAGCCAGCGTGGCGATTCTCCCCATCACGGTGCGGTCGCCGGTGTACACCACGATACCACGTGCAGTGCCTGAAAGAGAAGAGGGAATTGCGCCCAAGCTCATCAAGAAGCCACCGGCTGCACAATTACCTGGCATGATTGGAAAATAGACCAAATATGCGTCAAAGGGCCACTCTTTGAGGGTGGAAGCTACTTGTTCTGAATCAGACTCTGGCAAGGGCTTCTAGCCGTTAGCGGACAGCTCTCCAAACTCTGCCCCGTGAGCACTGCCAAGTCAAGAAGCAGGCTGCAAAGGGAGGGCAGAGGAAAAGCAGCCGCAAGGTTTCCTGGGCATTCCTGCCAGCCAGCGAGCCCCTTCTGCTCTGCCTGAATGAAGCTGTCGGAAATAGTGCCAATAAAACACGACGAGAGACTGTCTATGGTCTTGTTGCTGTCGTTAACGCCCAAGGAAACTGCCAGGCTGGGCCCCCGGGAAGGAGAGCCTTAACATCAGAGTGGCTTACCTTCAACACAGTTGGTGGAAAAAAAGGCAATGTTCCTCGTCTCCAGGGGGTTTTCATGGGTGAAGTCTGGAGACCTGGTCTGGGGTTCTGATTCACCAGTGAGTGAGGAGTTATCCACCTGTAGTGAGAAGAGGTGGTGCTCCGTGAGCACACTGGCCCTGAGCTCGGCTCAGCCCATAGCAAAGGTCTGGCCATGCCTACCTTACAGCCGTTTGCAGAAATGATTCGGAGATCAGCGGGGATCCGATCTCCACCTTTCACTTCCACCAGGTCCCCGACAACAACATCCTCTGCGTTTATGCTCAGCTTTTCACCATTTCGAATCACCAGGGCTTGCTGTGGGAGGGGAACACATTGACACCATCACATCAGAGGTTAACACACCTCAAGCAGAGGAAAGTGTAGCGGGAAAATCCCAGCACAAAGTGATCTATAATCCTCATTAACTGAACACATAACAAAGATGTTATCTTGTGTGTACAAGTTACAAAAGCTTGCTCAACGGCGAGCCAAGAGGGCAATCCCCCCGTGCCCGTGTCTGCCTTTTCAGGGTCTATTCAGGGAAGGATCGGCACTTTCTAGAATGTAAGAGAAGCCAATCTGGTTTTGGACGGGGGGAGAAGGTATCCATTTCTTCAGGGGGTCTCTGGATAATGTGGAAAATCCTAACACTAATTCGCATTCTTGGAGCTGCCGAGTCACACAACAGGGAAGGACAAAAGGTACCTGAGGAACCATGTTTTTGAAGGATTCCATGATCTTGGAACTTTTAGCTTCTTGATAGTAAGAGAAACAGCCGGTTATGATGACGACAGCTGAGAGCACCACACCGAGGTACAGCTGGAAGGGAACACGCAAGTCAGGACACCCAATTCATTTGTGACTGGCTAGAAAGCAGGCTTGTCACAAGATCAGGGCTTCAGATATCAAGAACCCGTGTCTCTGCGTTCACTTTCCAGACACCATGTCCAGGAGGGCCAGAAATGGAGTCACACGGACAGCTGGCCCCTCACTGGACGGACATCTGGGAATGTTCCAAATGACTTGGTTTCCCTTGCTTTGTTAAAACAAAGATGTTTTCGAAACAACTTGTGACTTTGGAAGAGAGGCTGCCAAACACATCTGGACATGTGCCAACAGTGAAGGCTGAGCTCTGCCATCTAACGAGTGGGCTCAGCCAGGAGCCAAGCTCGGCTCAGCCACAGCCACCTGCAAGGTGGGAGATGCAGAGAGACACTCAAAGAGAGAAGGAGGGAAAAAAGAAAGGATGGTCTGGGAGGCAACCGTGGCAGCCCGTCTCTCCTCCAGTATTTAAAGCCACCAAGTTAAGCTGTGGCCATGGAAAGGTGACAGAGGGGCTACCTTCCGCACACTAGTAAACCAAATTAGGGCTCACATTATCATTCTGAGGATCCTCTTCTGTGGCAGCTTGGATGCTATAAGCCAAGAAACAAAGAATCGCTCCAATCCACAGCAGCATGGAGAAGCCCCCAAACAGCTGCCGGCAGAACTTGATCCACTCAGGGGTGGTGGGAGGAGGAGTAAGGGCATTGGGACCGTCTCGGGCCAGGATCTCAGCAGCTCGAGCAGTTGATAAGCCCTGGAAGGAGGGATGCAAGTAAGATGAGCTGCCCAGGGCTTCCAGCTCTTCCACCTGCCTGACAGCTAGAAAGCGGCAATAAACGATCCAGGGAGCAACAAACAAAAAGACCCAAGTCAGGGTAAAACCCGGCAAGTTCTGGGGGTGATCATACACAGGCAAACAACAGCCCAAGTTTCTTGGGGAAGCCACTACTCCCAGATTGAATTTCTTGAAAAATTGATCCAAGGACAAATTTTAATCCATTCTGGTCTCCTTTAAGTTTAAAATAAGCGGTTCATGGGCCTCCCCTGGTGGCGCAGCGGCTGAGCGCTGGGTTGCGAGGCTGCCCGCAGCCTCTGCAGTGCCAGTTTGAACCCCGGCCACTGGCGAGGGTCCCACCAAAAAAAAAAAAAAAAAAAAAAAAGGGGGTTCATGTCAAACTGCATTTTTAACCAAAACACTTATTTTAACTAACTGATTTGGTTCTGCAAATTAAGAACTTTGAGTTTCCTATGATCCAGTGTCAGGGGGCGGGGAAAACTCTTTATAGAGTATGTATGTTTGTACATCAAAGGAGGAAAAAACTCTGTAGGAATGAACCAGTTATTGGGTCAACAGCCAAGTTTTAAGCGTAGAACTTTTATTTTTTGGATGGCAAATGTCTGGCGGGGAAGGACTCACATGTGCATATTTTAGCAACCCTCCAGTAAACCTGTCAACCGAGAAGTGTTGGGTGGAAAAGTCTACTGTATGCTGTTTTGAGCAGGCCTTAAAAAGATTTGCTGACAGCAGACAGTACCAATAAGGCTTCCATTTATGGGGCAAAATGTGGTGACTTTTCAAGCTATCAAAACACCAAGCCAAAAAAAAAAGAGAAACACGTTTGCCCAAAGTGTCTGTTAATACTTTTTGTTCATGGGATTTTTAATTTTGGAGTCAGAGTGTGGGGGGGGGGGGGAGAAAAACTTTTTAAGGGGAGACGGGCCAGGACCACCTGGAGGTCACATGCTCCCTGGGCAGGACAAAACTCCCCTCCAACAGCTGCTGAGCATGAGCTACGTGCTAGACACTGGACTCAGTGCTTCGCTTGACTTCACAACAAGCCTTCTAGGTACGGTTAACCCCATTTCACAAGGAAACGGGTCCATAGCGCTACCCATGGTGACAGTGAACACACTTCAAAGGAATCTGATAAAAACGTGAGATAACGTGACTGAGGTTCGACTGCCCACAGCGACAGCACACACAGGTGTCGGCATGGTCAAGGTCAAGGTTTCCTCTGGGAGACAAGGCCCCTCTTGGGCTTTTTACAGCTTCTTCATTATTTATAAAAACGACTACAGTTATTCTTGCAGGCTTTCTAGAGGTGTCTAGCAACAACAAACTTCATGCCCCCGGATTCTTTGCATTTCTATTGTTTGGGATAAATTTAATATCAAATTCCCTAGATAAAAAGGATGTGCAACACAGGCTTTATGGAAAGGTTTCTTCATATTGTGTAACAAACAAATTTCAGATAAATGAGAGCAATGAGCTAACTCTTGAGTTGTTTGTGCTAACATGTGAATTGCTGGAGATTCAGCTGGCCGGAATATTCAACTTAATTGAACAAATGTAGACCAAAAAAAGGGAAGATCAGAGAATCAAAAAGCCAGAGACCAAGCATGGCTTTGGAGCTATTCAGTTTCAAGTCCTGGGCACCCACCACCTGGCTCTCACCTGCCATGAAATGGGGAAAATAGTATCTGCTTGCAAAAAGTTTCAGGGGAAACTTAATATTTAAAAATCACATAAGAGGCCCAGCACTGTGTCTGTCTTCCTGAAGATATAGAGAAAGTGACTGTCCTGTTCTCCTCCTAGAGTCTCCAAGGATGAGTCTAACACGGGGGGGGGGGGGGTGTGACACAGGGAAAAATAAGGTCATGTATGAGGGTCAAGTGAGAACATACACGGGCCAAGTCTGTTCCGTATTTGCGATGAAGTTCATCAAGGCTGAGTTTATGGTCATCCTGCGGGAAAGAGAAACAAAGAATTAAACCCTGGATCAGGGGCCTCCCTGGTGGTGCAAGGGGTTAAGACGCAACCGCTGAGGCAATCTGCAGCCCCTGCTGCACAAGTTCGATCCCCGGCCAGTGAGCAACCCACATGGCGCAGCAGACCTCTCCTGCCTCGCCTGCTGCTCCCTTCAGCAGTGTGTTTTAGTCTGCCTGTTCTGTTCCCTACTCTGTCTCCAGTGAATCTTCTCACCCCCAACACCTCTGGCCTGTACCTCAATTCTTGTATGCATAAATAAATATTAAAAAAAAAATAAACCCTGGATCATAAAGCAGTTTCCCTCCAGCGCAGAAGTGGGCGTACTTCTGACAGACACGCGGCTCTCAGCTGAGGGGGAATCAGGTGTCCCTTCCACACACACAGCAGAGGACCCCACCTCGGGGAGATCCAGTTAAACCCCATGACCGGGAACTTCTAGGTCCCTCTGGGAAGCCTCCAAGGTCTGGAGGGGCTGGAGTTCCCCAAGATGTAGACACAGAGGGAAGCAAAGGCCCCCGGTTTCCCCCGCGAGTTGCTCCTGTGGACCTGGGGTGCTGCCAACCCTTCCAGCTTTTAAAATGAAAATTTCCATCGAAATGGACTGCAGAAGGGTGGAAGGCGGCACCTACACTCGAACATAGAAGCCGCGCACACGTGCACAACTATTTTTGAAGAAGAGAAAGCGCTCACCATCGACACTTCCTTCTTCAGTTCATCCATGTCTCTCTCCTTCTTCATCTTCTTCTTGTTGCCGTGCTCGGAGACGGCCGCAGGCTCATATTTATCACGTCCAACCTGCAGGGGAGTGTGAGGTGGTGAGTGAGCAGCATCCCCCAAACTGCAGCTTCTGGAGCTGTTTCCAGGATGGCCCCACGCTGACAGGTCCCCGAGGAGCGTCTGTTTCCCTGACGTGTGTGCACTGAGCGCTCACGGGGCCATCTAGTATCAAGGCCACTGTCTTCGCACCAGCCTGCCGCTGGCGTGTGAGGGCAGGGAAGCCAGCGGGTAAGCCAGACTCCGCCTGCGGAAGGCCCCGCCAGTCACTTCCACTTGGGGTGAACTGGAAGAGGGCTGTGTGGTCCAAGTCTCTACACGGTGGCCTTGCATCTTCCCCACTGAGAGGCCAAAACTATTTTTACCTTTGTCGAGTACAGCACAGTACGGGTACATTCATATCTTCAATCAGATGGTTTTGAGTTAAAATCCCGGGCTCCCCTACCTGCTAGCTATGCAACCTGGACGAGTCACTATCAGTTTCAACTTTCTCTGCTTAGCATGGAGATAAGAATGCCTACTTTCATGTTTTTGAGAGGATCCAATGATAATACTCTAACCTTACTTTAAAATAAGTCAGTCCCAGAGTCCTTGGAGCCTTTAAATGAAAGACAAATAAAGGCGTCCCCACCCCAATAATCTGCAGCCTGAAAATAACCCCCCAAAGAAAAGTCAATGGAAATGTTTTGACATAAGCAGGATGCAGGAAAACCATGTACATTATCACACAATTCACAGGATCCACCTACGCCTCTTGAAAACTGGAACAATTTTTAGAGAAAATGTTGATTCTATAGTTTAAATTTAGATTGTTCCACTCTCCCACTCCCTGTTTAGAATATTTGAGCTTATCTACAAAGCCTGAACTTGGTGCTTCAGAGCTTTGTGGAGCAGAAGTCCACCATTCCCGACCCGACACCCACCCCCCACCATGCCTCCCACAACAACTACAAACTAAGGGCAAAGGATATCAGCAATTTTTTAAAAGTGGATGCTGTGGGGTGTGATCACTATCATTGTAACGTTTTCCCATACCCATTTCTAACTTTCCGAAGTCCACGACCAGCAACTAGAACAATAACGAGGAACGTGTCCAGAATCAAGTTTTACTGTACTGAAATAAAAATAGTGAAAATCAGAGGAAAGGTGTGTTGCAACCATGGCGGATACAGTTGCAAATAAACACAGCATTCACCTGATTTTGAAAAATATCCTCAAGACCAAAGAGAAATCCCTCCCTAAATTAGCTGGTGCTAACCACATGAAGACATTTGTCCGAGTCACACTGTGCAACTTCTGTGGTCAAGTCTGCAGTGTTCTTGACTCCCAACAGAGTGCTGGAGAAGTTATTAGTTTCTATCTTATCTGTTAAGAATGAAGCAGGACTAGAGATATCAACATTCTTGACATTCTCTTCACTATGGAGTGACCACGCTTATAAGTGCCTGTATGCATACAGCTCTCGAAGCCAGTTAAAAGGGAAAATAATCTCACGTACTGAAAACAGACAAATCAGAAGATGGGGGCGTCTGTCAGAGAACAATTGCACAGTCTGACGTGGTGTGTCCTTTATTTCATGGGACAACACAAGGGTGACAAGTCATTTAAGACACGGACGAGAAATCTTGAAAAGACTTACGTGGCCAGTCTGTATTGATTTTTAAAATACAGTTCATAAATTCTCTTTAAGCAAGTGGAGTATCATTAAAATATATTTAATTTAAATATATGAAAATCAGAGCTGAATCCCTCTGCCTTGCCATCTGTATGCTTTATTCTCAGACGTTCAATATTTTCCACTCCAAAAGAGATGGGGGAAGAATTAGTGGAGCAGCCAGGCCTTGGGCACATTCCCAAGTTTTATCCCCATTTACAAAGTAAGTATCTTGCCTGCAGCTTCGCAGTTATCAATGGTTACGTTAGGGAATCTGGACTCCCCAACCACCCTTCCCTTTCATCGTCAATTCATGCTATAATAGGCCTAATTTTAAATGAGAACATTTGTGAAAGGGACGTGGGAAGTATGAACATGTGAGGTTTCTTTTCCTTCAAGATTTCAATTCTTTCCCTGGAGAATGTTTGTCCAGAGAATTGAGCAACTTAATACAATTCAATCTTTCCCCACAAGCAAAATAATGATTTTCTATAATAATATTAACTAATAACTGCTGGCTTGTTCATTATTATAGATCATAATATACATTTTATATAGGATTATGTATAATGTTAGTATATGTAAAAGTAGCTTATCTTGTTAGATTACTTAGGTGTCTTTGAGTAGTCAATTACTACTTTCAAAACAGAAAAAAAGCTTGTGTGTATGTGTGTGTACTTGGTGGGGGAATGGTGCAGGGCAGTACAGAGGAACAGGTGGGATGGGTCAATACTAAAAATAGGTACTTCCTCTTTTAAAAGCATTTGGATAAGGTAAAGGTTAAGATAAAAGGGAAAGATAAAAAGGTTTCTCTTGGACCTTCCTGGTGGCACAAGGGATTAAGTCTCAGCACTATGAAGCATGAGTTCGATCCCTGGCCAGGGAGCTGACCCACAGGATGCAGTAGACCTCTCCTGTCTTCCCGCTGCGCCCCTCAGCAGTGTATTTCAGGAGATCCACCTGTTCTGCTCCCCACTCTGTCTCTGGTGAATCGTCTCACCTCCCTGCACCTCTGGCCTGCACCCCAGCTCTTGTGTGCATAAATAAAAGGTTCCTCCAACGACAGGACCCTCCACTGCTCTGGGAAATGCAATCCTTTCTCAATTAGAAAATTCCGAGCACGTCTCCCACCCCTACAGGCAGGGGCACCAATCCCATGGCCGTGCTCTGTGCCAGGCCGCCCTCTGAAGTCTGGGGAAAGGCACGGGGGAAGTTCAAGGTTACCATTGTACTGTCGCCAAAAGGCCACTTTTGAAAATGAAATAGGCAAGGTTCTGAGTTTTTTTCCACTCTAATTTAGGAAGCGAGAGGTCATGGTCCGGGCAGGGGCTCGCCCAGTGTGACACAGCTTAAAGTGTGTCATTACTTCATGCTGTGCTTCCAGGGACTCTGCCCGCTCTAAGATTTACTATGGGTTTGGCGACCACTGGATCCCAGGAGAGGAAAAAGGTGCCAGGAGATGGGAAGAGAAGCTCTCAACAGCCAGAACTGAGGTCCAGCACGGAACCAGGCTCACTCATCTAAAGACATCCCTGAATCCCTGCAAGAGACGGAGGCATCCCCGACACCTGCTAGGTCTCCAAGTAACAACCCCAGCAGGCGGCGTGAGGGGCAGCTAGGATGAGTAAGGAAGATCATGCCCAAATTTTCAAAAGGGCAGCCACGCGTAGGAGAGAACCACTCCGACTGCCAGAGGTAATCGCTTGAGGTCAGCATGAGCTGAAGCTGCCAAACTGGCCTTCACACCTACCCCACCCACAAGCCTTCTCTGTGGCAGGCCTGGAGGCTGTGTACACTAAGGATGTCCCCCCCCCCACCCCCTCACGTGGCCAGCAGGGCACCCAGTGCCCAGGGTTCTGTAGGACAGATAGGTGATTTAGCAGCTGAGATGTCCACGCCCCCTAGACAGAACTGCGGCTGGTACTCTAAGTCAGCCTGATCACACTAGCCCTGCCTGGTGCAGCTACTGTGACCCTGATCAGCTGGCCCAGCCCCTCCTTCCGAGCATGGGAATGATGCTTGGCATGACTATGAAGGAATCCAGAGAAGGCATCTGAGCATCTGATGAACCAAGGCACAAGCACCAAATGCAAAATCCAAACACCTCGTAATGGTCTGTTTCCAAAACCCACCAACAAAAGCTGTGGGCCTGCAACAGGAGCCAGGATAGGGGTAAAAAAAAAGGAGTGCCCCCCCCCCCAAAGTAGCCCATTTCACAGCTGATCAAGAGGGCTGCAGAAACCCGGTGTGGCAAACCCCTCCTCAGGAGGGAGGTCAGGTTGATGGTGTCTGGTCCTGCTGGCTTCCTGGGGGCACTGTCTCACCTGGGCTATGCCTTTCCTTTATGTAAAAGGGGCTGGGGAGTTTTCCTGTCTCCCTGGGATCACTTATTATTAAATCGTTATCAAATACAATCATGTACATAAAGATCCTCTGCAAACCACTGTAAGTGTTATTATTATAAGTTGGTTTTAAGTAACATAAATTACTTCCATTCCTCTTTTACTATGGAAACTTTTCTTTGCCTCAAAATATCTGTATTTTTAATTTCTTCTTGTTAACTAAAACTTCAAGAAAATATAAGTGCTCAAATTCGAGAGGGGCACCTGGGAGGCCCAAGCAGCAGGTCTCTGCATCACCTGTAGACCTGGCCGCAGCCCATCTGCCAGCAGGGGCAAAGCAAACAGCTCCCGCTCCAGCAGGTTCCTCAGCCCCAAATGAATGAGGCTTAACTGTCCCCCCCCAATCTGCCCACATGGAAATTCTGAATGAGGCTGCCAACTGTAAACAGCCCTGGACATCCCCTCACCCTGTCCAAATTCTTAAATGTCTAAAGAGTCAATACACTTGAGATTTACTACCTCTTACTGGTTCCTATTTATTAAAAGATAAACCTGCTTTTCAACAGGACGCTCTACCTCTACAACAGGCACCTGGATCAGGAGACGAAGCCATGGCTTCCATTTCCAGCTCCCGGCCTCGTCACCCCTTTTCCATTGTCAGTCCCCCCTCTTTGGGCCACTCAGAAGTTGTCGATTGAGAGAGCAGTGGATTAATAACTTGCACAACATGAAGAGGCCCCGAATCAATTCCTGGTTCATTCTCATCAGTGAAGCTGGGGTAGGAGCAAAATGGCTGCCAGGCTGAAGAAGCAGAGAAGCCACAAGCCCAGAAATATTCTGTGAGTTGAAACAATGAAAACGATGTGGTCCCTACTACGTCTTGTGGAAAATAAAAGAAAAACAAGAAGATAGCACCCCCACAGTGTATGGGGGCCCTGCCTTCAACCTGATCACAGACTGGAAAGATTAAGTCAAAACCAGGACCCAGTGATCACCCTGATTATCAGGCCTCAAAACAAGCTCCAAAGACAGAGAACACAAAGCAGAGAGACCAACTTTCAGTCCCCAATGGAAAATAATTGTCACTACATAGGGTTTGAATAAAACCAGATCACAGAGATAACTGGTGTTCAGAGAGAATTCACTGTAAAGTCACAAAGGCACTAAGGAATGAGGTCCATAGGCCAAGTCCCCTTGGCTCAGGATCCAAATGAAACCAGAGAGAAAAATTGCTGGGTGTGTGTATGTGTGTCCTTCTCTGTGTGTCTGTGTGTGTGTGCGCGCGGAGGGGGGGCTTCCAGTCTCCCTGAGAGCATCTGCTCTCCCCAACGTCAGTCAAATAAATGTGAAGAACGTCTTGTGGATTCCTGACAACAGATTTCAGCACGACTAATGAGGTGAGTCATATGCAAAGAACAGTCGCTCCCTGACTGCAGCCAAAGAACACACTTCCTCTCTTACACTCGATTCACAGCGACGTGAGAAAGTTCAAACCTGACCTGGTTGTGCCTCCATTTCCAAAAATATGGAGAGGGAGGAAAGTTCAAAAAAAAAATCAGTGGGTTTTAAAATGCTCCCGACTGCACATTGTCACCGACGGGACATACGTTCTCGGTGTGACACAGAACTGGACAGCACTGGCAGGGCCGGGGACATTCTGCCGGGGCTTTGCCGTCCAAACCCAGCCACTCTGATTCCTGCGAGCCCATCTGAGCAGACGCTCGAGCTGCTTCTGCCAGCCCAGTGGCTGGCGGAGTGCCCCGGGCAGCAGCGAGCAGGCACCCGGCACATGGTTACACAGGCTCCAAAGTAACGTTTTCTTCTGAAAGATGTTTACAGAGGCTTAAAAAATGGAAAAAGCCTTTACTTGAAAAGTGAAAGTAGAGCAAAAGTAAGATGTTCTTAAGAGGGCAGCAAAGTTAGCTGACACTTCCACTTGATTTTCTCATGCAGAGTAATTAATAATATTTGCCATTAGTTACCATTCCTCAGTGTTTTCCATAGGAAGAGAAACTGTGCTTGGTTTTGAAAGGGCTTAAGATGAACTGGCGAACAGCTCACCCACAAAGCTTACGAAGCTCTGATCTCTCCCGGCCAAACACAATGCAAGCCGGACACCCACTGCAGCAGCAGCAGCCACTCACTGACTCACAGTCCTCAAAGCCCAGTCGCCCCAGGCCAGAAGAGAAAGTGAAGGGGGGGGGGGCTTCTTAAAAAATCCTTGTTTTTACACGAAGAAATGAATGCTGCTTACTTTTGCATGCAAAGGCCTTCTAAAGTTAAAACCTCTTTGTCACTCTTAAGTTTGGATATATTTGGAACACAGCCTGATTTGAACAGAAAGTTGTCTTTTCATTTGTGGCCAAAATTATGAGAAAAAAGATGGTGGAAGAAGGTGGCTGGGCTGGAACACAGATGAAGGCCGAGTCCACTGTGCTCTGCAACGCTGAACTGACATTTTATCTCTAAACGCAATTTAGGAGGAACCCTCCAGAGGCCCCTCTATCTTAAGGGATGGCCCCCGCTAGGACAAATAATTTACTGGATTGAAAAAACGTGGGGCTGTCAGCCTCCGCCCATTCCCTTCTCTGATGCAGAACCCCCCCTTTCCTGCCCTCCTACCCCAAGGTGAGTCAGAGAGTGTTACAAACTTATGGCAGAGAACACTGCAAATAAAACAGTTACCCAAAGAGGATACACCCTCAGAAGAGGGTACACAAAGAACACAGGGCTGGGGAACTGTCACACTTAACAGGCACAGGGCGTGATGCAACCCGCTGGCTTCTCTGCCCCCGGGGCCAGTCACCAGTTCCTCTGGTAACTGCTTGTCTTGCTCTGGGCCCAGCCTGGGCAACTTTCCACGGGGAGGGCTCTGCCTGACCAACTTTTCGGTCTAAAGTACCAGCTTTATAGCAGCCAGGGGAGATTTAGTCACACTTTCAAGTGGAGCTCCAAAAGGACAGCTGATAATGCCACCGAATAACCAGGATTTCTGCTGACATGCAGCTCCCTGAGCAACCTTCACCTGAACACCCCCTCCCTTTGCTCTTGAAGTCACTACCTACAGGTTATGATTTATTTTCGAGGCAGCAGAGTTAATATTCAAACAACAGAGAGCTGCGGTGAGACAGCTTCTCCTCTATCTTTTGGAAGAGGAGCGAGTTTCTTGTGCACCTCTGGAGCGGTGGGTGGTAGGCTGAGCTGCGGATGGAAGCCAAGTCACTGGCAAAAAACACCCATTATGGAAAAAAAAAGGACTCAAATCCTATTTCATCCAGGCATGATTCAGCAGGAGTTGTTCTTTCATTTTCTCACCAAAAGCCAAAGAACTGGGTTTTTAAGGAAATAAATAAAAATCACCTGCAAAATCACCAAGGCACAGGCCGCCTTCAGTAACGGGAAGAGGACGGGAAGAAATTAACAATGACCTTAAAAATTAGCTGCCAGCACAGGCTTCCTGGTTAACCAATTATCAGCAGGGTTTTAGTCACCACGCCACACCCACATTTTAATCCCCATGTGGAAAAATCCCAACATTTCAGTGTAAAATATCCTTCTGAACATTTGGGATCGCACAGGGAGTCTCTGGGGACAAAAAGGGTAACTCCATCCCAGGAGAATCACCAATAACTTGCACACTCGCACACACACACTTACACACTGCCTAGTTTAACGTCCAATGTGTCAGAGTGGCCAAAATACTAAGTACAGCCAGCAAATAAGCAGCCGGTGACCCCATGCTAAGCAGGGTTAGTTGAATTTGGTTCCCTTGGCTGCTAGACACTTTATTAGGGTCCACCTTGGTGCAATCCGCACGAAGTGCTGAGTGTGGCTACCTTTTCCTCCACTGTGTGTGTGTGAGTGGTTAGGGAAGACACACTCATAACCAACTTAAACATACCTGGGTCCATTAACTCAGTAGCCCAGAAAACCCAGTTTTATCAGAAGAATAACTAAATTTGGACCTCTGCACAGAGGGCGACCATAGGGAGTGTCAGGGAGCTCCGCGGAGACCCGCAGGCTCTTCAGGAAATCAGGGACGTACGGCGTGTCACTAGCCAACCATTTGACCTTGACAAGTCACTTCACCTTCGCAGGCCTCAGGTTGCTATCTCTGATCTCTAGTCTCCCTTCTCCAACCTTCCCCGCCCTGCCCCCCCAAATCAGAAATGTTCGGTTCAGGAAACAAACTTTTTTTTGAGGGGGGAATAAAGAAAGAGCTTTAAAGAACTTGTTTACAGGAGGGACCCAGGGTTTTGCCGGTGTGGGGCAGGCGCAGCCAACACCCCAGTGTCCATGGCGAGGCATAAGGAGGCTGGCACTGGGATGCCCGCCCTCGCTCGCCCTGACCTGGGTCAGCCTCCGCATTTTGTGCTTTCAAAAGATACAAGGTGTGCAGAGCGCAGGGCTATGTTTTTCCATACTCCCCACCAGTTCAAGCCTTCCCAATATCCCCTCCAGATTCCATTTAGAATCCCCAAAGAATGCACACCCCTCCCCCATCACGCACTCCACACGGGGGAACCCTAAAACCTTCACAGACCTACTAAGTGCCGGCCCTGTGCCAGCCCTGGAGAGAATGGGGCAGAGAGATGCTCAAGACCCCGTCGCTTCTCTCCCCCTCGAGCTGATACTCCGGAGACCTGTTTTCTATTAACCTTTTTCCCAACTAGACTTGAGCCGCGTTGGGGTGCGGGCCCCGGTTTCTTCGGCTCTGGCTACGGGTCACCACAGCTCCGGGTTACAGAAACAGAGGTTGTCCAGGCATCCCCGCAGGCCTCCCCGGCTGGGCCTCCCGCGCGGGAGACCCCTGGCTCCCACGGCGGCGGTTCTGGGGGGGGCGGGGAGGGGCCCCTACATTGCGCACCGCCGGCAGCCTCCAGCCCTTTCCGGGCTGATGGCACCCCGCGGCTCGCCAAGCCCCCTTGCAGGCGCACCCTCCAACAGCACCGCCACCCCTCGGGCCGCCAGGACGAGCTCCCCAGCGGCCGGGCGCGCTCGTGTTTACGGAAAACGTCCCGCTGGAGCGCTCAGAAGTGCACCTTAAAGGCCATCTTAGGGCGGCGAGGACACACCCTTTCTGGCACCAGCCCGCTCGACCGGCTCCGCGGCAAGGGGAAGCCAGTGTTTTCCTTTGGGGGAGGGCGGCCGCGGCGGGCGCGGGCCGGGCCCCAGCGCCACCCGCCCGGGGCGCGTCGGACCCCGGAGCCCCGGGCGCGGGCGCAGCCGGGAGCCAGGCCGGGGCGCGCGGGGCGGGGCGGGCGCGGCGGGCGGAGCGCGGGAGCCGGCGCGGGGATGCTCGTCCCGGGCGCCCGGGGCCCGCCCTCCGCGCCCGCGCCGCGGCTCCCGAGCGCCGCCTCCAGGCGCGGGGCCTCTCCGGGCGCGGGGCCTCTCCGGGCGCCGGGGCTCCCCGCGCGCGCGCGCCCGCCCCCTCCACGCCCGGGGCGCCTCCGCGCGCCGCTTCCTCCCGCGCGGCCGGCCGCCCCGACTTCCTCCCGGCCCCGCGCGCCCCCCGCGCGCCCCGCGCCCCCCGCGCGCCCCGCGCAGCACTCACCCCCTTCCCCATGGTGCCGGCCGTCTGCGCGGCGCCGGGCCCGGCCGCCGGAGGTCGCGGAGCAGGAGCGGGAGCGCAGCGGGGCGCCCCGCCGGGCGAGCGCGGCCGGGGCCGAGGGGGGCGCGAGGGAGCGAGGGGCGCCCGCGCCGGGCCGGTGCCGCCGAGAGCCGCCGCCGCGCCGCTGCCGCCGCTGCTGCCACGTGTCCGCCCGCCCGCCCGCGCGCCCAGCTCGCCGCTCTCGCCGCGCCGCCTCCTCACTTCCTAAATATGCAACCTGCGCCGGCCCCGCCCCCGCCGCGACGTCACCGTTACCGGAGCAACCTGACACCGGCCCGCGCCGGCTCCGCCCCCGCCAGGCCCCGCCCCCGCGGTTGGGTCGAGCCGGCGGCCGCCAGGCCCGGCCCGGCGGGAGGCGCCCGGCGCCGCGCGCGCGCGCCCCGGTCCCCGGAGGCGCCCGGCCCGGCCCGCCCTGGGGCGCCGAAGGCCCGCGGCGTGTGCGGGTCGGTGCTGCAGCTGGAGCCCGGCAGCAGCGCGCGGGGAGGGGCCGCTGCGCGCATCTGGGGCGCCCCCGGCGCTGGGGCGCGCAGGGCCCGGAGGGGCGGTCGCGTGTGGGTGCGCGCAGCGCCCCCCTAAGGGACTCGCCTTTGTGGCGGCCAGGCCCGGGATCCACCTGCTGATCGCGGCCTCGGCCTCTTGGGGCCCCCGCGGTTGCCTGCTCTGGTCTGGGATCCGCGTTATTCGTTTCCTGCAGGGGCCCAGGAGGCCTGGGTCTGGGTTGACCACCTGACCTGAGAGGCCCCAAGCGCCCTCTCCCCTTGCCTTCAGGATTCCCAAATGACAATCCAAAGAACATCCCATAAATTCAGGCTCCAGTGCTGAGGAACCTGCTGGATTGGGGTCACCTGGGAGGAACACCTGAGCCCTATAGAGATTGCAGACCTTTAGCAGCAGGGCCGGGCTCAAGGGGGAGATGTTTGTGGACCTGTTCCTGGCCCGTGGCCCTCCATGCCCCCGCCTGGCACAGCAGCAGCTCTTCCAGGGCAGGCTGGGGACTTTGGGCCTGGGGTCCTTTGGGCCTGGAATGTCACGAGGACCCCAGACCCCCAAGATAGCTCTTGCTTCTTAGCAAAGGCCACAGAGGTTGAGGAACTAGGCATTTTGAAGGTGATGTGGACAGGGCTCGCAGGAAGTCCAGCATGGTCTGGGAATTCCTACAAGAAACAAGAAAAATATTAACTTCCTAAGCAAGTTAAAATCAACCCTATCAACTTCAAGTATCAATTTAACATGAATAATTAAAGACGTGAAACTTGAAAGAAGTAGTGGGGAGGGAAGAGGGAGAGGCAGGGAGGAGGGAGGACGGGAAAAAAGGATAAAAAGCCAGTAATTTAGCAGTTAGCGCATAAGGATAATTTTTTTTTTTTTTTAGAAGAAGCTGTTTCTTACCAAGAATAATGCATGTGAAGGGCTGGCGCCCCCTCTAGCAATCTTTGGGTTTGGTTAAATTAGTCCAGGCCAGAAGAGCTGGAAAACTAAACTGAATTCTAATTCACGACTGCTGATCACAGAGTCCCCAAATCCAAAGCAGTGATCCCAACGCTGCTAATTTAATAGAAGTGTTAGGGGGAAAAGGCTGTCCTAAAGCTGATTCCATACAGGCTTTGTGGACTCCACCCCCACCCCAGGCCAAAGCCAAAGACACTGGGAACTCCAAATCCCATCCCCACCCAAGGGAAGGTGGCTGGGACCTGAGGGTGGGGTTAAGCAGCCAGGTTGGTATAAAGCCAGACATGTGGGCTTTGGGGGGGGGTCCCCCATTTTGGCTCTCCGCCAGCTCGCAGTGTCCGGCCAGCTCAGAGAGTGCCTTTGGGTTTCCAGGTCGGCGGATCGGGTAGGACGCATTAAAGACTTTATTTCCCTATTTTCTCCCTGAGTTGTACATGTTCCTTATTTCCTTTTTCCCTTGTAAATAAACCTTTTATGAACCTTTTGTGTGTGTCTGCAGTGGAGTATTCATTAAGTCCCTTGTAAGCGCGCGGGTGAGGACCCACAGCCAGGCAACCCGTTCAATATCGGGGCTGCCCTATAACAGCAGGATTTACAGATAATTACCAGGGCTCTGTCTCCAAGGGTCTTGAAAATGCTTTATTTTCATGCCCTATACTTCCTCCCCCTCCCCACCCCCAACCTGTAGGAGGCTTCTGCTTGCTACAGATCTCTTAGCTTGCTTAATAAGATGAATGATCTCTCGGGCCCTGGTCTGAATGGAAAAAGTTCAGCAACAGCAGAAGTCTGAACAATACAGATTTCTTCTGTCAGATGATCCCCCTTTTTCCCCCTTCATTGGCAAATCACCATTCTTTCATTCTGCAATATAATAACCTGCTGGAGCAAGACAAGTCCCTTTGTCCGTTTAGCCCTGAAGATTGCTGAAGGTCCCTCCAGCAGGACCTCACAGTTCTAGCTGTATTCCAGTGTGGGGAAAAGCATGAACCTAGAAGAAATGTTAACTAAATCTGTATTTTGCCTTTGTTTTCACATAACACTTTTGCACGTAAAATCTCCTTGGACTCTCACACGTCTAGAAGGATGAGCTTCAGCTGCATTTTGCAGAGTGGGAAACTGGCAGCTTGGGGACCTTATTTGGACAGGGCCAATTAGCGAGTGATTGGAGGAGGCTGGCCTCAAAGTTGCGAAACACAAGCCATCTTCCTACTTCTGAGCATAGCACCAAGGAAGTTTTGATAGGAGAAGAGCAATTGCTTTCAACATTACTGTCCTTTTCAAGAGGGGGTTTCCACATTCGTCTCCTCTTTAATAACTAAGACGACCTTGGGGAGAGCCTTTTCTCCCTGGTTCCACTTCCACCAGCTTACTGTGCACATCCCCATCAGGCAGAGAACCACTTATTTTCTAGAAACGCCCTTTATAGATCAACAAGCCATCCCACCACAGGAGCAGGAGTTGCAAACTTTTGATGGGAAAGAGTGATGGCAAGAATCCCTGTTAATGATTGTTGAAACCCTCAAGTTATGCCTCTGACCCACCTGATCCTGCCTCCAGAGGCAAGTCACGTTCTACTCCCAAGGTGTTCCATGATACCCTTTTCATTTCAGTCCTATTGAAAGAAACATAACAAAAACATTTCAGATCTTCAGAAAGGGTCTTAGCACTGCTCCTTTAAAGTTGGGTCTTTCTCTAAACCACACCAAAATGCTATGCCTAGGTACTTCTGGCAGCCTTCAGGGGTGCTTTTAAGGGTAAAAGTTATTGACAGCAGTTGAGCACTATTTTAAGAAGTTAAGGGGGGCAATATGGCACAGGAGCAGGAGTTGCAAACTTTTGATGGGAAAGAGTGATGGCAAGAATCCCTGGCGGGTTGTATTACAGATTCTTGGACTTGCTTATGGAATTAAGAAAAAGGATAACATGGCTGGGGCTGGGGTGCAGAAGTCCTGGATGTGAGAGAGATCCCTTCAAGTACTGGTGACTGAAAAAGGAGGCCTTTTCCCTGCAAAAGTTGGTTTCCCCTCCTCTTGAGAGAAGGTTCTGGATGGAACCTTAGAGATCAGATATTCCTTTCATTTCATAGCGAAGAAAGTGAGCCCAGGATCACGGCAGAACAGTTGTGCACCTTTTCTAAATCCCAGAGCAGAGCAGGGGAGAAGCAGTTCTTCTGCAAGGCAGGGAGGGACAGATTCAGTCTCTCTAGTCTATCTGCCCCTTCCCCTATCAGTTCTTCTTAAGCTCCTACCTGGCCAGGTTGGCCAGAGAGCCAGCATTTACACAGAGAGTCAGCATTTACAGACCCCAGCCCTGCCAAGTATGGATGGCTTCGAGGAGGATTTGACACACCATGGAGGTTTGGCCCAGCCATTGTGAATAGTCAGCAGATGTGTGCAAAATACGATGCGAGACAGGGTTTTGAGCCAAGAATGCTAGCACTTTGAGTAAGTACTTGCTGAATTGAATAAACACACCACTGCAATTAAGGATTTAGAATATGAGTTGGAGCTGACCCCAAGTTAGTATTTTCCATAGGAAGCAAAAATTGAGATCAATGAGCTAGGGATCTGGAAGGACAGAAGTCTCTGGCCCAGCTGGTACTGATGCTAGCTCACATGGCAACCATCTTAAACATGTATCTTTACCCTTTACGATTTCCTAGGAGCGCCCCAAAATCACTTAGTTACCACTTACTTCACGAAAACCAACTCTTCACATCATTCCAGAGCTTTTCCCAATCAAACGTCTATTTTATCCTTCTCCACCACACACATGATCTCCTCCTGCTTCAAAAGCACAGTTTTAGGCACTGCATCGATGGTCAGACATAAATAATTCTGACCCCCATTGCCTTCCATCCCAGACTTTACTTTCTATTCGTCTCTGAATTCCTCTTTCAAGCTCTTTGTTACTTTTCTAAATATATTTTCTTCTGTTAATGATTGTTGAAACCCTCAAGTTATGCCTCTGAAAATTTAGAAGAGTCAGCATTTACTAGGTACTGTCCTGGGGCGAATATCAACCACACAATCAACAGTCTTTACTTCAGTATCCCTTTAACACACTGCTGCTTAAATAATCTGCTTTTATTAATAGCTGTCTTGGAGACAGTCTTTCAAGGGTTGACCTTCATAGATATAACACCTCTTACCACGTCACTGATATGTCTTTGCACACCTTTCTATTCCACCAGACTTTTGTAAATGAACAAAACCACTTTCTGATGGTTTTGTAGCTTTCACTCTATTGAAAGGGGCATCTGCACAGGCCCTGAACCCAGTTTTAGTGCAAAGGCATCTACGAGAAAGCATTGTTCTCAGTGCTAAAGGATTCTTTAGTTGTTTACTTTGTGTTTCACATGGGACTCTGCAATTAAGAGTCAGGTTTCTGCCTTTTTTTTTTTTTAAGATTTATTTATTTATATATACAAGCACTGGGTACAGTCAGAAGCGCAGGAGGGTGAAAGAATTCACCAGAGCCAGAGCAGGGAGCAGAGCAGGCAGAAGGACCGAAGTACACTGCTGAGGGGAGCAGCGGGCGGCAGGAGAGGTCTGCGCGCCATGTGGGACCCTCACTCAGTGGCCGGGGATCAAACCAGTGTTGCCAGAGGCTGTGGGCAGCTTCGCAACCCAGCGCTCAACTGCTGCGCCACTGGGGAGGCCCAGGTTTCTGCCTTCTTTTCTAGCATTTCTCCCCACACACTTCTATTCCCCCTCATCCCAATTCAGAACACGATTAAATGTGACAATATCCTGCCATGTCAAATTTCACCATTTGTTTTCTACACATCAACAGTCACTGGAGCATTGCAAGCAAAATCAAAGGGCAATGAAGAAAGGCTCGGGGCAGAAAAATATTCACAGCAAAGCCCCATCTGCACCGGGCAGTAGAGACGTGGCTCAGGCAGACTCACAGCCCAGGAGGACCGGCCTGGAGTAGGGAAGAGATGGCAGCAGGTAGCTGTCCTATGGCCCTTCTTGTTCTCAGGACATACAGCTAGGCCCGCTAAGTCAGGCGTGCTATCCCTGGAGTTGACACGTGTGCTATTCTTGGCCTTTCAAACTTCCGTGGAAAAACAATTGAGAGAGTTCTGTGGCCATCAGTTGTACTGAGAACAATGCTTTCTCGTAGATGCCTTTGCACTAAAACTGGGTTCAGGGCCTGTGCAGATGCCCCTTTCAATAGAGTGAAAGCTACAAAACCATCAGAAAGTGGTTTTGTTCATTTACAAAAGTCTGGCGGAATAGAAAGGTGTGCAAAGACATATCAGTGACGCGGTGAGAGGTGCTATATCTATGAAGGTCAACTCTTGAAAGATTTCCCTGGCTGGATTCTGAAAGATGGACAGGAGGTCATTAAGTGGAGCCAGTGTGTGTGTGTGCCTGTGTGTGTGTGTGGTGCGCGGGGGTAGCGGTTGTGAGCAAAAGCAGCAACATGGCCAAGCCTTCATGTCATGGACATTTCAGCTCTTTGGAGGACTGACCAGCAGCTAAAAATGACCAGAATATGGGCTGTTCGAGTGAGTGGCAGAGAGAAGCAGGGTCCAGATTGTGGAGGACTTGGATGCTGTTTGAAGGGTTTGGACTTTATCCTGTGGGCCATAGGGAGACACCACAGGGTTTTAAGCAGGGACGTGGCACGGTCAGCTCTGTGCTTTGGAAAGATTCTGCTGGCAGTCCCAGAACTGTGGGATAAGGCTTCACAATCAGTGCATTTATTAAAACTCTTTGGATTGTGTGATTGAATTCAGAAACTCAGCACAACTACATCTTCCTATAAATCTTTAAGGTGGTGTACTTATCTTATTTTCTTCCTTTTTTGTGCATATACATGCATATCTTAATCCCTATTGTAAGTCCAATTATCCACTATTTCCCCCAGAGGCTTACAAATTACTAGATATGATGAAAAATTGGGGTTTGCCAGTTTGTTTGTTTGTTTGTTTGTTTTACCATAATTTTAACAATCTCTTTGCATACAACTCTCTGACCCCAGAACCTAATTTGATTTGCTGGGAAGGTGCAGACATTTTACCCAGTTACCCAGTTTTCCTAATATTTTCTGCTAAACTAAATTCCAAATGGACCCAGTATTTTGCTGTTTTCATTTCTCCCAGAGACCAGTTCTTGATGCGATTCTACAACGAGAGAAAAGGAGATACCTGCCCCCCAATCTTACATCTATCGTCTGGGACTCTAGAGAATAAAAAGAATGGATGAAGAGTCCAAATTAATGAACCATTTGGCTTTAGCTGTCTAGATAGCTCAAGTAAAAGATGTCTCTGTGTCAATAAATCTCAGTTCTTTTTTTTGAACAGTCTCTCAATTTGATATTAACATCTGGTAGTGGACATGGCAGTAGAGGTACTATGGTGATGGGAGTGGTGGTAAGGGGAGTGGTGGTGGCAATGGAGGCACCGGTAGGGGGAGGGGTGATGTTGGCACTGGAGGTGCTGGTAGGAGGTGATCATGGGGATGGTAGTGTTGGAAACAGAGGCATTGGTAGGAGGATATGGTCAGCAGGGAGGAGGTGGTAGTGACGGTAATGGAGGTATTGGTAGAGGTGATGGTGGTGGGAAGAGGAGATGCTAGCGGTGGTGTTGGTGATAGAGATATTGGTAGAAGGTAATGATGGTGGTGGAGAGGTAGAGGTGGTGTTAGTAATGGAGGTGTTGGTAGGAGGTGATGGTGGTGGGAGGAGGAATTGGTCGTGGTTGTAATAGAGGTATTGGCTGAAGGTAATGATGATGGGAAGATGGTAGTGATGGTGTTGGTACTGGAGGTGGTGGTAGGAAGAGGTGGGAAGGACCTCGCAGTTGTGAGGTGCTGGGGGGGGGGGTTGGTGCACCCAAATAGATGATCAGGGAACCTGTTCCCAATCAAACATGCCCTTCAAGCAACAGCATTTCCTTATCACAGGAAGCTCTTGATGCTCTTTCATCAGTCACTGCATCACTGGGCTGCTGAGAGAGCTAAGATATTGCTTGCCACGTAGAAACTGTTCAAAGGGTATAAAGAATTATTTTATCTTGATTTCAAATTTCTACTCAGCTAGGAGAAATGAAGGCCAGGGAAGAGGGCATCCCTGAAAATCTGCCAGAGGGGAAGGGCATGGGAGCAGAATCTGCCTCATGAGGGCTTTCCTATCATTCCACCAACCTCCTTTGTCCAACAAAAGGCTTGTCTCCACATGCAGAGGCAGTGTGTGTGGGGACCGGGGCACAGGAGGGTCTGGGCGGAGACCTGTCAACTCTGCACCTGTCTGAACTGGGCTGGTTGTCATGAGCCAGAGGAACACAGCGTTGCAGGCCACGAGTTCCCCTCAGAATAAGAAGCTGGGGTCTCCATGTACTGGGCTGCAGGCTCAAGCAGCACAAGCTCCTTGGGAAAAAGAAAGCATTGTCTCCAAATGCAATTTAAAACCTTTTCTTTTTTTTTCCCATTTTATTTCTAAAAAAAAAAAAAAGGAAGAGAAGAAGAAGAAAGATACCATCTGCTAATGCAATCGCTAATTAGGGAGGGAGAGTTCTTATGGCTTCCTAAGAACAGACCCAGAAGATGGCTGGATTTCAGGACGCCAGCCCTGTTCCAGGAAGAAGCGGCCTGTCCGCCAGGCTTGGGCTGCAGGCCTGAGACGCAGGGAGGGAGCGGGCGAGGCCAGGGACCTGCTTCCCTCTCCTGCCTCTAATCTCATAAACCAGAAATTCAATGTATTCTCTCCCCCTCTCATTGTTCATAAAGGAGAAAACAAAGCCGATGTTAAAGTTTTGAATTAAGGGACAGTTGCCATCCGGGTAATTGAATTCTGCTTAAGCAGGACACCTGGTTCACATCACCGGCCTCTGGCAGGTACGGAAGTGTCAGCCGAGGCCCTGCACCGACTTCTAAACACAGGCTCCCCATGCATGCACAGTGCAGAAACCTTAATTTCCAAACAGAAAGCGCTGTTTTATATCAGGTTACCTCCAGGAGCACTGGCTTGAGGCTGCAGACCTGTGGAATGATAGCCGTGATGCCGGCCGCCTTCACTCCTAGCCACTGGCTGCCTGAATAAAACAGAATGTAAAGTCAGTTCCCTTTGGCTTCCTGTTTGGACATGTGTCATGGACGTCTGCATGACTTAGAACACCTTGCCCGCCCAACAGATTTGGGAGGCTGAGCATCTCCAGCTCCTCAAACATGGGCGAGAGAGGAGGGATGTCAAGGATGAGATGGATGCCAGGCCCTGCCACTGCCTGCAGCTTTCCAGATGCCAGGCCCTGCCACCCACCCCCGGAAAGGAGGCACCATCAGGCATGAATGGAGCAGCAATTGTTCCCGGCCTCAGGAGCCCCGCACCAAGGAAAGGAAGCAGGGCCTCTGCATGCGGGCCCAGCAGGGCTGGGCAGGTAAAGCCCATTCCCTGCACAGGCGGAGCAGGTAGCAAGCAGATGGTTGGTGAGAACAAGACGCGGGAAGAAACAGAACTGCTGGGAACTTGGGTGGTCCTAAGCGAATCCTGGTGCTTCCTGTTTCTCGTGTATCTGAAATGTCTCGGAAGAGCTGGGCACAGCTAGGTCTGCTCAGGCAGCGTGTGGTTCTGCAGAGGGGCGCCACACCTTGGGAACAAATCTCACTTAGGGGCAGTTTGGGTTTTACAAAGGATCCTGAGCTAGTGGGATGAGAATCTACACCAGAGGTGACCCGCCTGACCTCTTTCACAGCATGGGGTTGGGCCCCAGAGGGCGCCTGCTGTATGTCAAAGGGAGATCCTGGCTCCCCCCACGCCACGCTGCCTCCCAGCCTTAGGACCGCTGAAGAATCAGCTCTGAGAACAGAAATGTTTTGCTTCTAAACAGAAAAAAAATGAGGGTTATCCAAAGCATGTAATTTAATGGACCAGCTCTTTTAAAATAGAATTTTCCATGATGCCTTGGGTACTCATATAGGTTCATCCTAAAAATCTCACTCAACCTCTTTTCTCTAGGGAGCTGCATCTGGTATCTCTCTCTCTCTCTCTCTCCCTTTCTTGTTACATTTGAGAGCCTTGAAGGAAACTTTTTCACAATGGTGTTATGGTAAAATTTAATTAAACTCTCTCGCAGGGTCCCTGGGCTCAGAAAGATCCCCTCCATTTCTGGCCTCTTCTCTTTGCAGTGACAGCCCCTGGTCCTATCTCACCCCGCCTGGGGGCTACACAGGTGCTGGCTGACCTGGCTCAGCCCCACTTTGCCATCCAGTATCCTGAGCTTCTCCTGCCTCTGCCAGTTGGTGAGAAGAATCCTGGAGAGAATGTGAGGGGTGTTGCTTGGGGGCCAGGACTGGGGGGTGCCACTGGGGGAGGTTCGAGCAGATAATGGAGATAGGAGTGGGAGTTGGGGGCGGCCACAGCAGTGTCCAGCAGCCAGGCCCAACTCCCCACAGGCTCACGTCTGCTCCCCTGGCCTCAGATCTCTTTTCTTAATGCAATAAAGGGGCATTTGCCTACATTTGAAAAGGTGCCATACAATTCTTTGACTCACAATATCCTGTCCTGAAGTGGTTCAGTTCACCAATTTCCTCTTCAAAACTAGTTTCTGTCTGATAGGGCCATTTTGATATCGATCTAGAATCACTGATATTTTAGAGCCTCTGAGGCATTACCGTCTCTTTCCTCTTTCCTGCCAAATGGACAGTGTCTCAAATCTCCTGTTCCTTCGCCCACTCCTGTTTCTCTCTCTGCGCCTCCACCCCCTCCATCCACAGCTCTGCTTTTACACAGAGCACTTCTCTGGCGTCTCTGAGAACCCCAGTTAGAGCAGGCTCCATCTTCCCCCACCTGGATCCCACAATTGGATCCATGCGCAATGTGTGGAAAATCTGACCCCATGCTTTGGAACAGAGGGGTGCTGGGGACGCAGTGGTCTGGAGGGGCTCGGGGCCAATGCTGCAGGTTTAGCAGCAAGACCACCCTCTCCCAGCACGGGTATTGGAGATGTCTTTGGCCACCAAATGCTTTTTCAAGTCTGCCACAGCCCACTGATAATGAAAAGGGTGGATTTTTGCAGGAGAATTGTAATTTTTCCTTGGGTGCTGCCCACAACCTCTAACATCAAGAAAACAAGTTTGGTGAAATAATGACATTTTCTCTTTGGGCTGGGAATGAGAGGCGGGTACCCATCATCTGTGAACCAAAACAGGAGTCCAGTCTTCCAGCCTCTGGCAATTTCCTCCTGTATCCGGTGGAAGGCTGCCCCCCCACCTCTCCCCACTCCCCAAAACAAAAGTTTCCAGTATCTTCACCTGTTCATTGTCCCTCTGCCCTAAGGTCCTAGCTGCTTTCTATACTTGCGCCTTCGAGTCATCTCCTACTTTTTAAAATAGTTTCCCACTTTTTCCTTAGCTTTTTCTAGTTAACACATTTAAATAGTTATTTTCCCTGTTAAATCACTGCTTTGGTCTCCCTCTTCTTGCTGAGCCCTGATGATAAAAGGAACTAAATAAATGTAGGAATGAATACTATTCAAGGATTGGAAGACTCAGTATTGCAAAAAAAGTCATTTCCCCTAAACTGAACTATAGATTTAAGAAAACAGAGATCTTCTAAGTGCTTCTTTGGAGGCTATTGGACAAATATAAAATATTCAACAATAGTTGATTGTTGCTTCAGTCCATTTCTGGAAACCACATGGAAAAGCCTAAATCTGAGCTTACCCATGGGATCTGTGTTATAATTGGATGTTGCATTCTTATCCAAAGACTTGGCATCAAATAAATCATAGATACTAAATATGTCATCAAGGCACAGATTCGAAGTTCAAATTAGTGATTGTCAATCCTGGGTAGCACCAAAATTATCAAAGGAGGTAAAATAAAAATGTCCATGCCTGGGTCCTCCGCTGGAGACCCATTGAAGTGAAATCTATATAGCTGAACCCTGATTTTTTTTTTTTTTAAATCAAGAGCCATAGCCAAAAGAAAGAAATAGCTGCCATTTGGCTTTTCCAAAAATCAAAAGAAAGATTTGAAGCTAAATCGCAAGGTTCACTTTCTCCAAATGGAAATGTAGAGGTTCCACTTTGTAAATGAGTCACCCCACGTGGCAATTCTTATTGCAAACACCATCCACCTAGCCTGAATCTGAACTAGTGCCCTCCAGGTTCAATGTTCTAAGGCTGAGGTTAGTGAGTTAATGAGTATTGAGAAAGATTCCAGAACATGTGTGATAGCTCCCCGTTGGGAATTTGACTAGGAGTCTTTAGCAAAGAGTCGACATAGTCCCTGTACATAAAGAGTGTTCACGGAAAGAACAGCCCCATGATTCTGACATCAGGCTTCCGGCAATTTAAAACATGGAAATGTTGCCCTTTGCTGACAATGGCATTTGTATCTGAAAGGATCTCAACCAGACAGATCCAATTATTTGGAAATTGTGATAATCCAGGGATATATTTCAGGATACTTCCCTTGGCAAAGAGCTGACCGAGGCACCTGGAGCCTCAGGCACTCGCTGGGACTGTCTTGACTGTATTGTCTGTGTGGCTAGGCTGGTGCCAGGCAGAAGAGACACTGGAAATGTTCTTTGAATGAATGAGGTGCTGTGGGTACAGAAGACAGTGCCCCACAGTCCTCACCAGGCCTATGCAGTCAGGGGAATAAACCTGTCAATCCAAGAGGCTGGTTTCTCTTTCAGATTCTAGCTCTTTGTCGTGAGTTGTGTGATTAGAGCAGGGCATTTTGTGATACCTAGGTATATCCACTTAAAACATAAAATTAGTATGTATTCCCTACCTAGTGCTAAGGATATCTTAGAGACAAATTAGTTTCTATTGAAAGTACATCATTTTCATAATTTTTTTCTGATTATAAGAGTGACATTTATTGATGAGAATTTGGAAATAACAGAGAAATAGTTACATCAAAGAGTAAAACTCATCCATAATCACACTCATAATCTCACAATCATTTTTTAAAACAGAACAAAACACAAATATAAAGTATTCTTAATATGTGGTTTGGTGCCCTGATGTTTTTTATATAAGATTACATAATGGCCACATCGATGTATTGTAAAATATCTTTAAAATCACTATTTAACAACTGCATAATATTCTATTTTACTTCTATTTTAATATCATGATTTATTTATTCTTGGTGCAATATATGATATGATTTTTTTAAATATAAGGGAAAGTTAATAATCTAAGAAATTTTTGATATTATTTATAGCCAACCATTTGAAAGACTTTAAAAATAACCAGATAGCATTTGGAAGCAATCTCAGAAGCACAGAGAACGAGATTTTATAAACCAATCAGGAACAATTTTACTTTTAAAGGTCAATTCACTTACAAGGGACACAGGGAACATGCAACAATTGCCTATAACTACATTTCTATTGACTTCTGTGTGGTAATTTTATCTTTAACAACCGTTACTGGTTTGCCTCATGGTTTTAGAATTATTATTTTCTTAAAAAAAAAAATACTTGTGATTTCATTAGAAATATGCCACCTTCCTAGTTCCAGCCTCTTCATTCTCAAAAAAATTAAAAAATAAAGTGAGAAAGAACAGGAAAAAAGGGAAAACAGAGCTGATTATTCTTTTATAGGACCTACCCCCACAACCCCTCCCATAGCTCCCTGTACCCCACCACACCAGTGGAGGAAGAGAGGCTGGAGAAGGAGGAAGCTCCTCCAACTTTAAGAACTTTGTGACTTGAGGCATTACTCATTCATTCAAGACCATTGCCATGGGCTCTACAGCTCAGATTATCAGTTTACCTGAAAGATAAACTCAGGAATGTGTGGATTCAATGGAACCAAAGGGCCACATAAGGTCAGGGCCAATGTGTGCTCACACTTCTTATTGCCAGTGTTTCATGTAGACCAATTCAAAGTGCTCCTGGACAGGACACTTCAATGATCAGTGGTTTGCACCATCAGCGCACTTTATCGGAGGTTCCATCTAGTAATTACACTTCCCACCACAAAGGTCAACAGAGATCCAAATGTGATGGGAGGAAAGAAGAAGGGATGTTATTCTATTTCTGAGAGATGTGGGATCCCTTCATTCCTTCATTCATTCAAAGAGTATTTATTGAGTGTCCACTCTGTACGGGCACCAGTGTTGGCATGTGGATAAGGCAGGCCAGGTCTCTGCTCCATTGGCCTTTCTAATCTAGTGATTGATGAACAGAATAAAATGGAAGAGAGGGTCCCTACTGGCCTTGTGTATGTTAACCATGTGCAATGTTTGCATTTGAATACAGATGACTCTAGATTCTGCCCCCATGATGTCTTAAAAGATGAGTCTCGGACCTCCCCGGTGGCGCAGCGGTTGAGCGCTGGGTTGCGAAGTTGCCCGCAGCCTCTGCAGCACTGGTTCGATCCCAGGCCGCTGGCGAGGGTCCCACATGGTGCACAGACCTCCTGCCGCACTCACTGCTCCCCTCAGCAGTGTGCTTCATCCATCTGCCTGTTCTGTTCCCTGCTCTGGCTCTGGTGAATCCTCTCACCCTCCCATGTTTCTGACTGTACCCAGTGCTTGTATAAATAAATAGATAAATCTTTAAAAAAAAAAAAAAAAGAGTCTCTTGGCGCCCTCACTAGCTTCCTCCTCCACTCAAAAGACCAGGCTCCCAGTGCAACTGCTTAGTGGGCTGCTGTAGGTGGTCCAGGGCCAGTGTTGGTCTTCACAGGGTGGGACCCTCCTTTCCCACCTCTTCTTTCCCATTTGAAAGGCCCCCTTATGAAGCATTTGACACCTAGGGGCACAGTTATAAATTGTCTTAGATGTCCTTGGCTGGAATATAATTTTTAATCATTGGGAACAGTTTGGGGAGTTCATTATTCTTTCTTGCTATTGTTTGTTTTGCTTTTTGCTGACTGGAGTATTTCTTGCCTAGAGATTCAAATAGCAGATATTGTTTCCATATGCCCAATTCTATGCAAGATCATTTAGGTGTCTGCTAAAAAAGGGAGCCTAACATTTTACCTGCATTGGTCACTATGCAGAGTACAAGTCACAGACATCCACACTTACTGTTCTTTATGCTGGTCAGATATTATCTGGATGAGGATGTCCAATGCTAGATGTTAAAATAAAAAAATAGTATTATTGGTTGTAAAAATCACACATGCTTAAAATTGTAAACAGCCAGGAAGCACGTGAGAAGATGCTCCTATTAATTACTCACTAAGAAATGCAAATCAAAATCACAATGAAATATCACTTCACACCCACACCCAATAGCAACAACGAAAATAATAGCTGACAAGAATCGGGCAGAAAGTGGCGAAATTGAAACATTCACAAATTGCTGGTGAAAATGTAAACTGGTGTAATTACTTTGCAAAACATTTTGGCATTTTCTTAAAATGTTGAACATAGACTGATCATAATACCCAGCAATTCCACTCCTAGGTACAGATCGAAGAGAAGTAAAAATACATGTGCACACAAAACTTGTTTATAGATACACATAGCAACATTATTTACACACTTGAAAAATGGAAACAATCAAATGTTCATCAACTGATGACTAGATCAAGGTAACTACATGAGGTGAGGTTTGGTTTTGCATTAATTAACCTGCTTAAGGTAATCATTTCACAAAATGTGTCAAATCATCACATTGTACATTTTAAATATGTATTGATTTGTCAACTGTACCTCAACAAAGCTGAAATTTTATTTATTTTTAAAGATTTATTTATTTATGCATACAAGAGCTGGGGTACAAGCCAGAGTTATGGAGGGTGAGAGGATTCACCAGAGACAGAGTGGGGAACAGAACAGGCAGAATGACTGAAATACACTGCTGAGGGGAGTAGCCGGTGAGTCAGTAGAGGTCTGCTGCGCCATGTGGGTTGCTCCCTGCCAGCTGGGAGTCAAACCTGTGCTGCAGAGTGTGGACAGCTTCAAAGTGCTGTGCTTAACTCCTTGCACCACCAGGGAGGCCCTAAAAATTCATTTAAAAAAACAGACAAAAAGAAAAATCATGTGGCGTATGTCTACACAATGGGAAAGACCTAAGTAGCAGCATGTGTCACAGCATGGACGGACCTTGGCAACACATGCAGTGAAAAAGTCAGCAACAAAATGCCACTCATTGTATGATTTTATTTATACAAAATATCCAAAATTTTTAAAAAATAGAAACAGAAAATAGATTAGTGTTCACTGAAGTCTAACAGATTAGACTGGAAGTGGAAATTGGAGTGACTGTAAAAGAGCTCAAGCTTTCTTTTTAGGGTGATGGAAATGTTCTAAAATTAGCTTCTTGTGTTGGTTATATAGTTCTGTCAATCTACTAAGACACATTGAAGTATCCACTTGAAGTGAGTGAGCTTTATAGCATATAAATAGCAGCCATAACTAAATCGGAGTGGTGTGGTAGAATGAGTAACATCACCTTCCTCCCACAGGATGGCCAAATTCCAGTTCCCAGAACCTGTGGAAATGCTACCTGACATGATTAATTTGGTTTTGTAGATGCCATTACATTAAAGATCTTGAGATGAGGAGATTATCTTGGATTATCTAGCTTGACCAAATTTAATCATCAGGGTCTTTCTATGTGGGTCAGAGACAGGTGGGTGCCGAGGAGGTAGGGGAGAGGCAGACCCAGAGGGGCAGAGAAACAGACTGGAAATGCTGCATTGCTGAGCAAGAAGTGGAGGAAAAGGCACACAGCAAAGAATGCAGGTGACTTCTAGACGTTGGAAAAGAGTAGGAAATGGATTCTCCTCTAGAGTCTCAAAAAAGAATGTAGCCTGTCCCAGCCCCTATGGAGGTTCCTCAAAAGAATAAACTGGATCTGCCATATGACCCATCAATTGCACTCCTAGGAATCTACCCACAGAACATAAAAGACACTCATTCAAAAGGATATCTGCACTCCTATGTTTATAGCAGCACTATTTATAACAGCCAAGATATGGAAACAAACTAAATGCCCCCAAATAGATGAATGGATCAAGAAGTTGTGGTCTATATACACAATGGGATACTCCTCAGAGATCAAAAAAGATAAACTCATGCCATTTGCTCAATGTGTATGGAGCTAGAAGGGATTATGCTAAAAGAAATAAGCCAGAAGGAGAAAGATACATAATAAATGGTGTCACTTATATGTAGAATATAGAGAAACCAAACCAAAGGATCAGACAAAGACAAACATTAAAACCAACCCTTGAAAACTTGAAAACTGAAGCATGGAGGAGGGAGGAGAGCATGATGGACTGGGTAGGGACTGTTGGTGCTTTGGTGATGGGTGAACTGTAGTGACCGCACCTGAGGGGAGAAATTCTGAACTCAAAATATTAACAAGGATGTAAAAAATAGTAATTCATTAAAAAATTATTTTAAATAAAAACCAACAGAGGAATCCAACAACTTCTTCCAGAGAACTCCAGTCTAAATGACTTCATTGGTGAATTAAGAAGGTTAAAAAATTTAAAGACAGTTTAACATAATACTTCATATACTCTTCTAAAAACTAGAAGCGGAGGGAATATTTACTAACACATTCTATGAGGTCCGTATTACAATGACACTGAGACTAAGAAGAAACACATTTTTTTTTTTCCACCAAAAAAAAAAAAGGATAAGAAAAGGAACCTGTAAATCAATACATCATATAAATATGGGAACAAAAATCATCAATAGAATATTAGCAAGCCAAATCCAGCAACTTAAAAAGAATTCTACATAATTACCAAGTGAGACTTATCCCAGGAATGTAAACTTCATTTGACACATGAAGACCAATTATATACATTGTATTAATAGGATAAAAGACAGACTCTGCATACATGATCATTTCAATAGATACTGAAAAAGCATTTGACAAAATCCAACGCATTTCATGATAGTTACACACAACATGCTTGGAATACAAGGTAACACCCATAACTAACATACTTAATGGCAAAAGATTGGATGCTTGTCTCTAAAACCAGGAATAATCCTGACAAGGATATTTGTTCTCACCACTTCCATTCAATACTGTAATGGAGATTTAGGCAAAGGCAAGTAAGAAAAGGAAATAAAAGCTATCTAGATTTGGAAGGAAGAAGTAAACCTAGCTCTATTTGCTGGTTTTGTTATATTCCTGTATATGGAAAACCCAAGGAACCCACAAAAATGCTATTAGAACTAATACCTAATGTTGCAGGTCTAACATCAATATAAAAAAAAATTGTATTTCTACACAGTAATATTGAACAACACACAACATAAAATTAAGGGAAAATTATTTTTGTAATAGTATAAAAAGCAATAAAATATTTAGCAATATACTTAACAAAAGGAATATAAGACGTAAATAAACAGAAAGGCATCCCAGGTTAATGGGTTAGAAGATTATTACTGTTAAGATGGCAGTACTCCCAGAATTGATCTACAGATTCAGCACAATTCCACTCACGATCCCAAATGCCTTTGTGGTTTTTTGGTTTGGTTTTGATTTTGTTTTTGCAGCTCTGGAGAAACTGATCCTAAATTTTATATGGAGCAGAGGCAAGTGACTGTGAATAGCCAAAGTGATCTTGAAAAAGAACGACGTTGTAGCATGCATCCTTCTCTGTTTCAAAGCTGATGGAATGAAATTGAAAGTCCAGAAATAAGCCCCATATTTACAGTCAGTTGATAGTCACTATGGTGCCAGGACAACTCAGGGGGAAACAAGAGTCTTTTTCAAGAAATAGTACTGGGACAAATGGATAGTCACAGGCGAGAGAATGAAGGTGGATCCTTACCTCACACCATGTACAAAAACTAACTCAAAATGTGTCAGTGTAAACGTAAGAACTAAGACCTAAAACAAAATACGAAGATGACACAACTCTTCAAGCAAGCATGATGGCCTTGAGTCAGCCAATGATTTCCTGACCACACTGGTCTTGTCCCTTTTCTCTTCTGCTTGGAAGAAAAGCACTCAGAACTACATATTCTCCCATGTCTTACTGTTGGAGGGCAGACTGAGGGGCAACCCAGGACCCCAAACCTGCCTGCTCTAAATGGGTTTCTGCCATCCACCACATAAAGGCAAGACTATTACAGGCCTCGTGTGAAGCCCCTGAGACAAAAAACAATCCCAAGTCCCTGTGGACTGCTTGAACTCAAGATAAGTTTAAATTTAAGAGGCTCTGGGCCTCCCCAGGTGGTGCAGTTGTTGAGCGCTGGGCTGCGAAGCTGCCTGCAGCCTCTGCAGTGCTGGTTCGATACCCAGCCACTGGCGAGGGTCCCACATGGCGCGCAGACCTCTCCTGCCGCTGCTGCCCTCAGCAGTGTATTTCGTCAGTCTGCCTGTTCTGTTCCCCACTCTGCCTCTGGTGAATTCTCTCACCCTCCCTCACTTCTGACTGTACCCAGTGCTTGTATAAATAAATAAACAAATCTTTAAAATAAATGAATAAATAAATTTAAGAGGCTCTAACTTCAACTATGGGAGATAAGATGAAAAAAGAAATCCAAAGAGTCTACTTTAGTTCTATCCCAATCAAACTTTTATTTCAGAAAACTATTTAAAGGACCTGACATATGTGGAACACAGAACGCTTTTTATAAGCCTTCAGGGATATGACAAAGCCCGAAATGGGACCGTGTCCTTCCCACAGCATTAGTTGCCCTGCGAGTGCCAAGCAGGGGCTCCCAGGGAGGACAGCTCCGTGTCGCCTGCCCTGGAGCCATCTGTGACACAAACTGTGTGTTTCCTGGACTCCCTGCAAGTTGCAAGCTGTAAGCATTTGCCCAGTAAATCAGGTTAAAATGAACAAAGGCGGCCTTGAAGGGGGATGTCTCAGAGGTCATTGCAGGCCACGGGGTGTGTGCACAGCAGTGGGTAAGGATGGGGTGGAACAGGTTGGGGAGGCAGAAAGTGGTTGCTAGGCAACCAGCCCTGGTGCTTTTGTAAATGTGGATATATTTCATTTGACGCAGCAGCTGGCAGCCACCAGCCTCTTGTATCTCCCTCCTCCTCCTTTTCCTGTCTATGGCCAGAACACAGACCTGAGCCGGTACTCTCCGAGAGGCTATGGGAGGATGGAGTAGGGGCTTGGCAGGGATGGTAGGGAAAAAAGTAACTTGACAGGTCAGCATGGACCTAGTGGAATCTGGTCATTTACATTCATTAACCAAGATCTGAGGCATGTTTATCTCATCTCTGACATTCAGTTTCCTTGTAGGAATATTGTGGCGATTGCAGAAAATGTACATGGAGGACCCAGTTCAGGCTTGATGGTCAAGAATCAGCAGCAGGGGATGCGAGTATTGGTCAGGTCAAGCACTGGAACACTGGGGCCTCTTCTCGGCTCTGCCAGTTTTTAAAAATTTTATAACTTCAGGGCCTCCCTGGTGGTGCAAGGGGTTAAGATGCAACCTATGACACTGTCTGCAGCCTCTGCAGCATTAAGTTCGATCCCCAGCCAGGGAGCTACACACATGGAGCAGCGGACCTCTACTGACTCACCCGCTGCTCCCCTCAGCAGTGTATTTCAGTCAGTCTGCCTGTTCTGTTCCCCACTCTGTCTCTGATGAATCCTCTCACCCCCCCACACCTCTGACCTGTACCCCAGTTCTTGTATGCATAAATAAATAAATCTTAAAAAAAAAAGTTGTATAACTTCATTTGAAAATCAGTGGTTAGTTCTTATCCACGTTGATGATAGATTTTTCAAAGTGGTGACAGGTACATAAGCAACCAACATACACAGTTTGGGGACTCTTCACCCTCATGTTTTCTGACGACTGCAGATAGATGCAGCATGGGGCATGGTGGCTACTTCGGCCAGGACAGCTCTGAGAAGCCTGATGTCAGCACATCTGGCTGCCCATCTCCTTCACAGCACATCTCCAGGTCTCTGAGTGCTCGAGGGACATGCTCCTTGAAGCCCGCTTCATGACGTGCCCATGGGTGTGACTGGCTCGTGGATGGCAGACAGGTTTCCTCGCCCTCCTGCCGGGTGCAGCTGCTCTGTCTGGCCCAGGTGGGAAGGGAGGCACTCAGGTGTGGTGAGAGAGGGGAAGTGGGCCCTCTCCACGTGTGAGTTTAGGACCTCAGATGCTTAACCTTTTAGAATCTCTCCCCCATCTGTGAAGGTTAATAATAGTGCCGACCTAACAGGGCTGCTTTGAGGATTAAATGTGTGACTAATGCAAAGTGTTCAGAGCAGCTCCTGGCTCCCGGCACATGTTAACGATTATTTGTAATAACACACAAAGGGGGGGGGGGGCTAAGCGGACAGGTGCTGGGGAGCGGATTTGCATGAGCTCGTTTTTTTAAAGGGCTTTTGCTTTTGGTGGGAGTAGACGGAGGAAGAGGTGGTTATGTTGGTGCCTTGAGAGCACTTCATATGTTGATTAAGGACTTTGATAGAATCCAGATTTTTCAATGAACTATGTGGCCTTTGCCAAGTTACCTAAACTCTTCTAGCTCTAAGAGACCATCTTGCATAAAAAGGTGTAGAAGGACACCGATCTGGTGGTGGTGAGGACTGAATGTGGTAGCTCAGCAGGTGCTAGCATAATACCTGGCCGAGAGAAGAAGCAGTCAAAAGCTAATGGCTGAGGGCCTCCCCTGGTGGCGCAGCGGTTGAGCGCTGGGCTGTGAGGCTGCCTGCAGCCTCTGCAGCGCCTGTTTGTTCCCCAGCCGCCAGCGAGGGTCCCACAAAAAAAAAAAAAGAAAGAAAGAAAAGCTAATGGCTGAGATTTTTTCTGGAAACAGAGACACAGAAGACAGTCGCATGGGGTTTGTGTCTATGCTAACCCAACTGTTTTAGGGGAAGGTCTGTAGATGGAGGTTGAAGAAGGTTGTCTTTTGTTTTGTTTTGTTGCAGAGATCTGTCTTTTGCAGTGTGGGATGGATGAGCTGAAGCAAAAGCTGCTTTGGCCTCCAGGTGATCAAGGGTGACCTAGAAGGGCACCCTTTGTGTTTTGGTGTGGACCACAACTGCCATGTGGGGACTGTGGGGGCTGAGACACAGGGCACCACACTTGGCACCCACACTGATGTTCTCATATGCGAGGGGGTTCAGCGATCACGATCTCCCTGGTTCTGAGTACTTTGCAGACTAAATTTTTGCATAGGCTTTTTGGCAGAGCTGGCTGCCAAATTAAATCTGTAGATGACTTAAAGCTTTCCTGCATTGGCTGGCATGGTGCAAGGTCTCTCCCGTTTTGTATCTTGTATTTGAGCAGGTCATTTGCTTCTTACTCATTCTCATACTATGGGTCCATCATTTCATTCTGTTGAAGACTTTTGGGAATTTGATTATATTAGCTGACTTCTTGGCTCTCCTGTTTAGCTCTATGATACTTGAAGACACAATACGTTCATTTCTATGTCTTTGTCTAAGTAGTTTATAAAAAATGTTTCATAAGGTAAGGCCAAATTCATCACCCCGAGGCATGCTAGTTCCTTGTAGCTGATAACAATGATTAATCAACACTCTTTGCATAAGAATTGCTCAACCTATGATGAATCAACGCTTACTTTCATTTCCCCATCACATATACATGCCTGTTGTGAAAGGCTATGTTTGCTGACCTAAGCTACCTGGTATAATACCTTTCAATTTACTCCTAGCACTATAATACACATCTTTTGCAATCAAGTACATCTACACGTCAGGAAATTCTCTTCCAAATTCTCAGTTAGGCTGTGCCTAGGGATACTTAATATTGTTCTTACACAGATAAAAGTATGCAGATTTTATTGATGGCCTTCTAATGTTTTGCCAGGAGCAGATGTTTCTGTAGACTTTGTTGATCTATAAGCTGGCAAGCATTTCTACTTTTTTGTTTCCTTGGCTGATGGGAACTTTCACTTGGGAGACAAGAGGACTGTCCTGACTTGTGAGGATTAAAGGTTGGGCTGCAAGCTGGGAGCAGATGATGTGACTCGTGTTGAATGGATTCAGATGGAGGCACCTGGTTATTCTCCACCTTGTTGCCTTGATCAGTTATTTACACTTGCAGCTTACCCAGCTCCTCAATCATCACACTCAGGAAAATCAAAATTCCCTTGTCTTCACGCAAAGATTGGGTTCCATGAACTGGAGTCTCCTATTAGTCCATAGGGTTTTCTGATTAAGGTTTGGTTGCTTCAGGAACTCTAAATGCACCCATGATGCCACAGGACTAACATTGCATTTTACAAGTTTTTAGAAGGTCTATCTATGAATTCCGTGAAAATTTAATACTGTATTACCATAACAGAAGTGAATGACAGTACTGCATGTTTATCATGAGGCTTTACATGTCATTGCAGCCGCCATCTTGGCTTCATCTCTCTCTTTGACCAATCCCTCTAGGAGAAGGCATCCGCCATGATGTGAGCAGACTCCAAGAGGTCTGTAATGAAGACCTGTGCCCTCCAACCACGAGCCTGTGAGGAACTGAGTTCTCTGGCCGACATCTACATGGGGGACTCCTCTAGTCTTATTCATGCCTCCAGGTGATCCAGTCCTGGCCAACATCTTGACTGTGACCTTGTGAGAGACACACCAGGAGCGTCTGGCCAAGATGCACTGTGGTTCCTGATCCTCAGAAACAATGTGAGGTAATACCTTTTTATTCTTTTGAGCAATGCTGAGGTAATTTGGAAACATATACTAGAAGATACTAAATGAAATGACTGAGGGAAGTGCTTAAAATGTGAAATTCCCAGAATACAGTGAAAGACTAGTGTGTGCACTTCTAAGATCAGAATCCTAGAGGTATTATCATCAAACTTGTACAACTAACCTTTCGCCATTTAAAAAAAAAGTCAAAAACAATGCCTGTTTTTCTGTTAACACATACAAACATATACACAGATGTACAGTGAAAAATGCAAGTACTTTCTCAATCCTCTGTTAGCTTGTTCCTTAGAAGCAACTGTTGGTATTGGTTTGGCTTTTATTCTTTCAGATATTTTTCCAGTCATTTATAATCACCTCCACCCCCACCATGCATACACAATTATAAAATGTTATGGGTATGGGCGTGTGCACTATTTAAGCAAATGTCTTTTCATTTAACATCCTAGCTTCTTCCCATGCCAGTGGACTTGGCTTTATTGCAGTTGTTCTAAAAGGTACAACATAGCCTATAATCTGATGTTCTATATTTTATGTAAATTATTTCATCTACAATACTTTATAGTGTCTTATTAATTAGTCTTTATTTGCCATTGTGCATAAAGCCACAATCACCATCATTGAGCAATCTTCAAATATTTCTATAGATTTCTAGAAGTGGAATCAAGAGTTATGAGGTATACAGATTTAAATTTTGACAGATGATGCCTAATTGCCTTTCTCTCCCATTAACATATCTTTGCAGCCTAATACCAGAGAGTAATCATTTTTTAAATTCCTGCTAATTTGATGGGTAAACATTTGCAACTTTGTTACATTTGCATATTCCTGATTTCTGATGGGAAATCCACTCAAATTATTTTCTGATATATAATATGTCAGCTTTCTGGCTGCTTTCAAGATTTTTCTTTATTTTGGTTTTTAGCAGTTTATGATGTATCTGGGCATGGAATTTTGGTGGCTTATCCCTTTTGCAGTTCTGCGAGTTTCTTGCTTTGTTGGTTGATGTCTTCTGCCAAATTTGGAAAGTTTTTAGCTCACGATTTTTTCCAGTATTTTTTTCTGTCCTGCATTCTTTTCTCCTCAGGAAGTCCAATGACAAGGACACAGATGTTAGATCTCTACTATTGTTATCACTTGTCCCTCTGTTCATTTTCTTTCCAATCTTTCCCTGCCTCTGCTGTTCAGGTTGAATAACTTCTGTTGCTTTATCTAGTGGATTTTCAATTTCAGCTATAATTTTTAGTTCTAAAATTCACGCTTAGATCTTCCTTATACTTTGTTTCCTGCTGAGACTGTCTATGTTTCCATTCATTTCAAGAGTGTCCTCTTTTACTTGGACTATTTTATAATAACTACTTTAAAGTCTTTGCAGGAAAATCCCACTATCTCAGGAATGGCGTCTGTTAGCTTGTCCGTTTGACTGTTGAATTGAGGGATCTTTGTATGCTGAGGGCGGTAGGCAGAAGAAAGTCTTCCTTCAAAATGCCCATGTACGAATTCCTGGAACTTGTCAATATGTTACATGACCTGGCAGAAAGAATTAGAGTTGCAGATGTCATTAAGATTGCTTGTCTGTCCACTTAGACAGGGATATTATACAGGGCCAAGCATCCTTAAAGGCAGAGAACATTCCTGGTTAAGGTTATAAAAGGAGGTGACCATGGAAGGAGGGTCAGAGAGATGCTAGATTACTTGCTTTGAAGATGGGGGAAGGAAGCCACAAGCCAAGGAACGTGGTCAGCCTCTCCAAACTGAAAAAGGCAAGGAGATGACTCCCCCAGAGTGCCTCCAGCAGGATCCAGCCCTGCCCACACCTGGACTTCAGCCCAGTTAGACTGACTTTGGACTTCTGACCTATAGAAGTTTGAAAAAGTTTCTAAGGCACTAAGTATGTGGCCATTTGCTTCAGCAGCAGTAGAAAACCAATAAGCTGAGTAATGTTGGATTGTATCCGAGGTGTGTTGAATAGTATGTTGTGAGACAAGCAATCCAAATGGATTCAGCTGAAAACCCTGCCGATCTTCTGTGGGTTATGGTTTCAATGTCAGCTTTGTTTCCAGACCTTTTACAGCTCCTCAGGTCCTGCCCGTGTGTATCCCCTTGGGAGTCGGTCTGGGACTGGGTGGCGGCCTTTCGCCTTCCTCAGTTCTCCGCATCTGGGGGTGCTGTTTGGGAGCAGACCCACACGAACGCAGCAGGGACCAATTCCTGAAGTCTATAAACAACTTTGTGGGGCAACTTTGGGATTCTCTTTCCAGTACCGTGTGGCTCCCCTTTGCATTCTATGGACATAAAGCTAGTGCTCTGTCCCCTCCGAGGTACTGTCCACCTCCTGTGATGGCCCACGCCCAACCAGGTGCTGGAACAGACAGAGAGAAAAGAAGGGAGCTTCCCCCTCTTGGAAAACAGCAACTTTCAACAGAGGAGTTGTTGCCTGGGGGCTCCCACTGCTGCCACCCCCACTGCTACTGCTGATTGCGGGGTGCTGGCCAGGAGAGAATGGAAAATAGGGGTATCCCCCCTCTTTCTTGAGCCAGATGAGAGGGGGCTCTTGCTTCCTACCTGGCGCTCACTCTCAGGATTGGACTACTCCAGATGCGGACCAGGGACTGGAGGGGGATGGTACAAGTGGGAAGCTTGTGGCTGGTTCAACAGCACGAATTCTGGCCTTTATCGCGATCCACCTGCCGCTTAGCAGAGCCCTCTGGCAGCTGCTCTTTGTGTCCTGGTGGCCCTCACACTGCCCTTGGTGGGAGAGGCTGGGAGCGTGTTCTCTCTTCTGCATCCAGAACCCTTGCATGACCCCTTGATATCTGGGGACACTTCGCTCCCCCCAAGGTTCTGCTCCACTGCACCCACTGTGCAGGGTCCACTCCCCAGCTCCCTTCTCTGTGCTGCTCTTAAGCAAGGTCAGCCAAATGTTCCCGAAGCACTGAGAAGCAACACTCCTTCGGGACACTGCCCACCTGTTCCTGCCTACCCTGTGTTCTAGGACTTCTAATGGGGGAGACACGTGGAGGCCAGACTCAGTCTAGACACCCGTCAATCCAGAAATCCAGAAACTTAGTTCAAGGCAGCATTTTAAGAGCAACTGAAGGATCTGTTGAGGATGATTAATTCCTCCCCACAAAATGAGAACCACGAAAGCATTTTAAATGTGTTTCATTCCAGCCAACGAAAGTCAAACTAATACAGGCTAGTTCCATCTCACTTGTCAACTGGGGAAAATCTCAGGCGAAGAGGCCAGGTGAGAATTTGTCCTGTGGCCTCTGTGTGTGCCTGCCCTTGGAGCCACTTTCTTCTACTAGGTTCCTTATGGGCCTTTGGGCAACTTCCAAGTCACTGCCTGTGTTCGAAGTTCATCTCTTGAATTCACGGGAAGTGTTTCATCTTTCTCTACACCCAGAAATGCTGGCACTCACTTAAATGCTTACTGAACAGACTCACCTCTCCCGTTTGCTGGATCTTGCCGCTCAGTTTCCTAACGTGGGCAATTTGTGGTCTGCCTGCTTCTGTTTTCTGCCCTCTTGTACGTGATTGCACTGTGGGGAAAACAAAAAAAGGACTTTTAAACTCCTTTAGTAGAAAAATAATATTCTAAGCTGAAAACAGATGCTTTCCATTGGGCGGAGACAAAAAAGCTCCAGGATACACTTCTGTGCTAGCAGTAAGTTTTCCTGCGTAATCATTTCTAACCCAGTTCTCTTACAGGCTGGTGCTGACAAATGTGAATATACAAGGGAATGTCTGAAGTACAGATTCTGACTCACTCATCTAGAATGGGCACCGAGCACCTGCAGTGCTGATAACCCTCCTGTGATTTTGATGCTGCTGGATCTGCTGCCAGCACAGCCCGGGCTGCTCGAGTCCATGGCAGGGACCACACCTGAGTAGTGGCACCTGTTGTAGAACTGTCACAGTCTCAGAGTGGGTTCCCTGGGAAGTGGAATCTGAGATGGAGACAGCTGCAGGTGTGTGTTAGGAAGCTCCTGTGCTTTGTACCCAGAGGCAGAGGAGGGAACTGGGCCCTGAGGCTGTGAGCTGTGAGCTGGGCCGCTTCGTGGGAGTGTTCTGGGTTGGGGTGGAGGGGCCAGGTTTTATAGCTCACCCCTGACCAGGCTGGATGCTGGCTGCCCCAGGAACAGGTGCCACCTGACCCTGTAACCAGGCACTTGCCGCACAGGACAGACAGCTGAGGTTGTTTCACGCAGCTGCTGCAGCAGCTGAAGGGCCACCGGCATGGATCACATTGCTCATGGGCCTCCCCCGGTCTCCAGTTGCGCTCTGGCTGGTGCACAGGCATGGACCCCCCCCTTCATTTCTGTGCCGAAAAATATAGCGTTGAACATAACTCCTCTTAGCACCTTGACCCAAAGGCCAACGACCATACAGTTGTCAACAAGTCTCAGTGCCAGCTCCTGGGTGGATAGCTTACATTTTAAAGAATTTCTAGGCCAAATTTTTCATCCCTGGAAGGGTTCCATTTCACATTTCCTGGTGGATTCCTGCTAAATCAGAGGTTCTGATGGTTATAAGAAAATCTCTGAGGAGGAAGGAGGGACTTGAGGCCTAAAAAGAAGAGGATCCCCTTTCTTGAGGAAGATGAAAGCCTGGAGGTATCTGTAGGCTGAACTGAAGGGGGAAGAGGTTAGGGCTGAAAAAGCCGTTAGTCAAGGAGTGAAACAGGAAGACCCTAGAACATGTTGTTAATGATTTAATCCTGTGCCCTGCTGATTGTGTAACGTGAACTTTAACCTCTGCTAAATATAGTTTGTACCCTGAAACCCTTCACACTCTAGTAAAAGTAATTGCACACTTGAGTGGCTGGCTGATGTTCCTGATGACTGCAAGGAGAAAGGCTGGGTGGGAGGACGGGAGAAGGTCATGAATCCCTGGGGCAGGGTCTGTGGAGCCAGTTGCCCATGGAAATGTTCTGGACAGCCATGGCAGAGGGTTGCCCAACAAAAGCTGCCACAGGAGGCAGCGGGCAGATGGGCTTTTGGGTCCAGGAGCCAGTGACTGCAGCAAAGCCTGCCATCACCTGTTGCTGCATCCCTCTCCTGCCTGAGCTGGCCAGCAGCATTTGGGGGCCAAACTTCCTGCATGGGGTAGATTCCTGCAGCATTGGGACTTACAGCCACTGGTGGGGAAAATGTGGATACCAACAGAGGTGGGGAATGGAAAAGAAGCGCAGACCAGAGAGCTGGCCAGGGACTCTACATGAAGGCAGACAAGACAAAAAGGCCACACACCCCACGATGGGGCAGAGGCAGCCCCCTTGGTTTGAGATGGGGGAGCTGCTGTATCACCGCTGGACGAGGCTGATGCCAAACAGTGCCAGAGCCGGGCTGCAGGCAGAAGGTCAGGTGTGCAGGAGGTGGGAGCTCTGACTTTTTTGTTGTACTTCCTGTAGCTTATGAAGTGCAAGAGGAATAAAGCCAAACCAACCCTCAGTGCAATTTTTGCTTCTGTCACTGCAGCGGCTCCCAGAACCACAGCCATCAGTTGTTGCTGTTTACTCATTCCAGCTCCATGCCTCACAGCAGCATTTTTCACATGTTGTACGTTCAGACCTGAGAATGGGAATGGTCTCTGATGCCCCTAGGCAGAGCCATATCGAATTACTTGCACACCCATCTGTGGCATCTTACAAGGGCTGGGTTGTCAGAGGATCTCTTATGCAGGTAGAAGATGCACGAAGTGTGTCTGTCTGAGAGAACATAGTGTCCTCCCCTAGTCAATCACCCCATGTTTTCGTTTACTTCCAGGCAAAGATTTACCTGCTCACCTATACTAATGGAAAGTACATGGAAATTGCCCTACCTGAACAAACTAATTCAAATCATTGAGTGGACAGAACTACCTCCGGGGGAATTAAGTGTGCCCAGCCAATGATTTACATGGTATTTATTTCAACAAAAAAAGGAGAGCAGAGGTAGGGAAGAATCTAGATAGACTGATCCTGTAACAAACACCTTTCCCAAGCCAGACCCCTCTAAGCATCCTCACTTCTTTTTAATTTCACTGAATGACTTCAGGCCTCTTCTCTGTTATTGCTATTTAAATGTAGAAAGCAAAGAAGAGTCAAACTTATTGAGAAATTATTATATGCTTAGATGCTAATCTTTTTTAGCTTTTAGCAACCCAATGAGATAGGATCTTTTTCTTTTTTGATACATGAGAGGAACTCAGGGAAAATAGGCATATGGCTATTAGGACTAACGATTGTAACCCAGCTCTGTGTGACACCCAAACCTTGTTCTCCAGTAGTTGTTAACCCTATCTCAACACACATCACCAAGGGAACCCTGGAAAAATGCCAGTGCCAGAATCCACTTCAGGTCAAATGAGTCAAAATCTCTGAAGGCGCAAGCTCAACTTTGTTGCTTTAAAAAAATTCTCTGTCCAGAAAACAAGTCTTAAGTGAAATCATATCAAGCATCATTTCCAGTCATAATGGTGTGAAACTAGAAATCAATTACATAAAGGAAATCGGCAAATTCACAAATGTATGGAAGAAGTAAAACTATCACTGTTTGTAGAAGACATGATAGTCTTTGTAAAAAACCCTAAAGATGCCACTCAAATAAGCTGTTAGAACTAATACATTTGGTAATATTGCAGGATAAAGGAAATTAATATGCAAAAATCAGTTGCATTTTGCTATACCAATAATGAACTATCAGAGAAATCAAGAAAAAAAAATCCCATTGACAATTGCATCAAAAGAATAAAAATAGCTAGGAATAATTTAACCAGGAGGTGAAAGATATGTATGCTGAAAATTATAAGACATTGCCAAAAGAAAGCGAAGATGCAAATAAATGAAATGATATTGCCTACTCATGGATTGGAAGAATAAATATTGTTAAGATGTCCACGACACTCAAAGCACTCTATAGATTCAATGCAATTCCTATCAAAATTCCGAAGATATTTTTCACAGAAATAGAACAATACTAAAATTTGTAATGAACCACAAAATCCCCTGAATAGCCAAAATAATATTGAGAGAGAAGAATAAAGTTGGAGACACATACACCCTAATCTCAAACTATGTTACAAAGCTATAGTAGTTAAAATTATATGGCACTGGCATAAAAACAGACATATATATCAATGGAACAGAACCACAAGTTCAGAGATAAGCCCATATGTGTATTAACCTACAACAAAGGAGTTAATAATATACAATGGGGAAAGGTGTAGAAATGGAGAATCTCTTCAATAAATAGTGCTGGGAAAACTGGGCAGCCATAGGCAAAAGAATGAAAGTGAATAGTTATCTCACATCATGCACAAAAACTTATTGAAAATGGATTAAAGACTTGAACATAAGATCTAAACATAAACCCCCTAATTGAAAATATATGCAGTAATCCTTTACAGAAATTTTGGTGATGACTTTTTTGGATGTGACAAAGGCAGCAAAAGCAAAAATCAGCAAGTGGGTCTACCTCCAATTTCTTCACAGTGGAAGCTTCCTCACAGCAAAGGAAACCATCAAAAAATGAAAAGGCAGCCTAACTAATGGAAGAATTTCCAAATCATATATCTAATAAAGGGTTAATACCTAAGAGCTACAAGGAACGTGTAAACTCAATGTAAAAAAGCAAACAATATGATTCAAACATGGGCAGAGGATCTGAACAGACATTTCTCCAAAGAAGAAATACAGTTGGCCAACAAAAGCATGAAAAAATGCTTGACATCATTAATAATTGAGGCAATGCAAACCAGAATCACAGTGATTTCTCCTCATAGCTGTTAGAATTGTTACTATCAAAAGCAACAAGTGTTGGTGAAGGTCTGGAGAAAGGGAACCCTAATGTCATGGAACCTGATGCAATCAATTTGGAAAACAGTTGGAATTTTCATTAAAAAAATAAAAATAGAACTACTATAGGATCCTGCATTTCTACCTGAGGGTTTTTATTCAGAGAAAATAAAAACACTAATTCTAAAAGATATGTGCACACCCCCTGATCTTCCCTGCAGCATGATTTAAAATAGCCAGGACATGAAACAACCTAAATGTCTATTGATAACATAAATGTGATTGTTACTCAATTATCAAAGAAATGTTGCCATTTTTGACAACACAGATGGGCTTTGTGGACAAAATGTTAAGTGAAATAAGTCAAAGAAAGAAAGACAAATACCTTATGCTCTTCATATATGTGGACTAAAAAAAAGGGAGAGAATAATCTGAATGATTTCTGATGGATCCAAGGTTGAGAACCACTGGGCTACATCACAGTACAACTGTACCAGTCTTCCTGCCCCTCTCTTTGGCTTTTCAGAAACACCCCAACATGCCAGCTTATCCGTGAAGGCCCAGAATATAAGGAGCCCAAAGACCCTTCCTTAGGTAGCAAGTGTGTGCTGGACAAAACCGTGTATATGAATGTGTCTGATGAACACTATTTGAATTGAACTTTAAGCAGAAGAGCAGATATGAGAGATGTTTACTAACTGTTCTGTTGTTGTTATATAGATAATATAGATAAGATGCAGGAGTTCTTGTTCCTGTCTGCCCACCGGCTTGCCTTGGGATGTGAAGACAGTTCCTTTACCCATCTGGACCTCAAACTCCTTCCTTCTAGAAAGAATGTGGGTGTGGGATTTGATACTATCAAAAGGTCCTTCATTAAGTGCTATGTGGATCTCAGTGTCTCTACTTTCTCGAAACCTGGCTCTGTCCCTCTAGGAGATGGCTCTATTTGTCTTAAATGTGTTTGTGTCTTTATTTAAAAAAAAAAAAGTCACGAAAAGACAAAAGACAGTTTTTCCTAAATAAAAAGTAGGCCAAGCTCTCTCCCTCTTCCCGCCCTTTTAAGAACAATCTGAGTCAATTTAGAGAATCTAATGCTTATGCTTAGATGTTAATTATAGGTTATTTCAGTGACATGTGTGACCTTGACTTTTAATTATTCAGGAGTAGCAAGAACAGAATCTAAAGTGGGTTGTTGACACAAGATGCTTGGAAATAAGGTAACCCTTCCCCCTTCCTGCCAAATGCATGCAGACTGCATTAATTAGTTTTTGTAGAAGTATTGAGGACACATTCATTATAGAGATTAATTTAGTCCAATGGTATAATTCTGTAATTTGAGCATTATTCAGACTTGCTGACAATGAATATTAGAGGGAGCCCAGGGAGACAGCCCAAGGAGGCGCTTGCTGGTTGGGAGTTTGTGTGGTGTATTTCCACGTGGATGGAGCTACTGGTCTACTAAAAGGACCACGGTCAGCCTCATACTGGAGGCCCCCATAGACCCGCAAAGCAGTAGGTGCAGAGAGCTGGGCTCTGCTGAACTGACCCACTCTGCTCACTGAGCCTCTTCATGCAAGGTCCAAGGGGGTGCAAGCTGGGAGTGACACCTGGCCATGGTGACAACCCCATGTTTCCCCACTGAGCTGGGAAGAGCTTGTGGGCCCCCGCAAATGTCCTAAGGAGGCCTCAGAAGGGGCAGAAGGAGCCCCGGAGCAAAGGGAGCCAGAACTACCCACTCCTGAGGCAACTTGCGTGGCTGGACTTTCATACAGTGCAACAGCACAGGCTTCCTGTGTGAAAAAGTCCTGTGTCAGACAAACAATTGTTGCAACCACACCAAAGCGAAGACTCACTTAATTTAGCCAGTAAGGGCTGGATCTCCTCTTGAAGACAGTGGCTTTTCTACCTTAGAGCAGGTGGGTGGTAGAGGGCTTACAAAAGCAATCCTTCTGTTTAGTAAAATAACTCAGGGTGAAGAACCTTCCTTACTCTTTGGCCTAGACCTTGAATGTCAGCCTTGTGTTGGCTGAGGGAACTTCAGAGGCCAGGAATAAAACATAGAGGGGAGTCTGCAATGCTCCCCTTGGGTCCCCTCGCATCCACCTGGCAGCCAGGCTGGTTGAGATTTCCCTCTCCCTTCTACTTCCTGGGCTGTAGAGCTACAGCCTTCACATTCCAAGGAGCCATCCCAGATTGGAATGGATTGCTCTAGAAGGTTCACAGGTGCAGCCTGTGAGAATAGTATGTTCCAGCCTGGGGCACTTAAGAGTCTGGAGCCACAGTTCCTGGCAGGGCATGGTGCTTACTGAGCGCCTGACAACCCGTTTCTGTCTGATGGGGCTTTTTGCCCCATTTCAGTGTTGTTTCAATAGGCTGGTTGTTTCTGGTTCCCCCCACCGCACCACCTTGCAGTTATAATAAAGACAGGTTCTCAGAGATCAGATTTCCAGCTTTCCACTGTGTTTTGGACTTTCTGACGAAACATTCCCCATGTTTTCCTGGCCCATGACAAGCCTACAAGGCCCCAGCCCCCATCTTCATCATCAGTTGGGGCTCCCCTATTCTCCAGAGCTAGACCATAGGTTTTCTTCCTAAGAAAATGCCTTGAGGATACTTAGGGCTTATGAATTATTTGGGGAGGCAGGTGTGCCTCCTTTCTTGCAAAATGTATTCCCTAAAAGAGAGTGAAGTCATAAGTTAATTCATCTCTTAAAGGGGCACAGGGAAATACTTTGGAACTGCCACCATTTCTCTGACAGGCTTGGGTTTTGGCAAGCACTGAATGTGCGTCCAGGAGACAAAGTCATACACTGGCATCCTCGGACCGAGGTCTAGTCATGAATCTCCTCCTTCAGGGGAACGCTTCATTTCCCACCAGCTTCTCTAGTTGCTCCTCTGGTGGTTCTATCTCGGAAGACCCCAGACCCCCCACCCTGGCTTTCTGCACTCATTAGTCTTGGTCTTACCAGGGCTCTCAGGCCAGGGCTGGCATTTGTGGCCACAGGAATCAGGCGGAGCCAGGGCAGGAAGGGCAGGTCTCAGGGCCAGGCTGGGGCAGATCCTGGCTTGAGTGGTCACACCCTCTGGGAGCTCGGGCTGAATGAAGCAGGTGTTCTGTTTGTCCTGGGGCAGGGGCAGTATTGGTGTGTGACATCCTTACGGTTCATAGCACCTGCCAGCAGATGACTTCCAAGCGTTAACAAGTGCAGTATCTTACCTAGACTCCCTCTAGAGCAAGACCAGTGGGGGACTGACCCTGGACCCACAACTCTGAGTCTGGGGGAGACAGGAGGGGAAGAGCGGGCAGTGCTGGCGATGACCTTCACTGCCCGGGTAGTGTCAGCGTTTGCACTCCCTTGAACTCCCTGCTTGTGTCCTGTGGCCTGAGTGTCGGGTAAATGAGCTAAAAATCAGGCTTTTTTGGCCCTCCCGTCATTAGCCTCTATGGCCAGCACCTGCAGTCTTGCACGCACACCTGTAATTATGGACACCTGGGCCCAGAGAACATGGGGTGTGTGCATGTGTAAATGCTCACACCTGTGCTGAGGGGCCACTCTGAGGTGGCACTACAGAAAAGAGGAGACAGCCAGAGAAATCCTGGGAGAGAATGGATCCAATATATCCAGCATGTAGCATCATCTGCTCCCAGCCACTGCCGCTTCTGTGGTCCTTCAGCATGGGTTGCATCACGCTTCCACATAAACTCAAGAGAGACACTCAGTCGCCAGAGACCCTACCTTTCCCACCATGCCATCCCTACTCCACATCACTGTGTGCTTCAGAAGCCCTCAGTGGTTTCCCTTTGATTTCAGAACGGAGTGGAAACTGCAGTTCAGCACACAAGATGCTGTTACCAAGTCCCTCCTATGCACCTGTGAGGAATGAACCTGATTCAGCCAAGTTAACTTCTGGAAGCTTCCTGAATTAGCTATGTTTTTATGCACCCCAGCCTTGCACACTGTATTTGATGCTGGGAATACCCTTCATTCCCTCTTTTCCCAGAAATTTCTATTGCTTCTTCCTGTCAGCTCTGGTCTCATCTCCAGAAAGTTTTCTCTCCACAATTCCCTAGCAGGGGAACTAATAGTTATTAAATTACTGTTGGGGCTCAGTACTTTGAATAAATTTACATATCTTTTCTAATCCTTTCGACAGTCCTGTAAAGAAGGTATCATCTTGGTTTAATAATAATAAGGAAACTGGACTCAAAGCAAAGAAACCTGGGATTTGTTTTAGAAATGCAGAGAATTATCAGGTTCCATGCCTGGTTTATTGAATCAGCATCTGGGGTGGGGCCCAGTGATCAACGATGTAAGGTGATTCTGAGACATCTGACATTTGAGAAGCACAGCGCTGTGGAGACTGAAGAGTCCCCTGTCAGGAGAGCTGTTCTGGAGGGGTTAGCCCAAGGTCAATGTAATGTCACTGAGCTAGTAAAGATATGATTTAAGATGGAAATTAAATAGAGGATGATTTAGAATCCTTGGGCTAGGTGGGCACATGCAAGTTAAAATCGAATATATGGCTGAGTTTTGGGAACATCCTCTGAGATTGTGACAATAGACTACATAGGATCTGGTTTGGCAAAAATTTAGTCTTTGCCATGTGTCCTCTGGAAAAAAAGTGAGTTGAGGGTAGACTGTCTCAAGTGTGGATCATCCTGTTTTACAGCCACCCACATTTCCTCCTACACTAGACATTTCCTGCTCCCTAGCTTAGGACAGAATGTGTAGCTAGCTAGATTTAAGGTGATAGTTCATCAGGGGTACTTATTATTGTTGAAGGTCTCTTGAAATTGAAAATCTTTCAGCCCACAAAGCATGCTTGCTTCTTGAAAAGTGAAATTTTAGGCCAATAGGGACATTTGGGGAGAAGAGAGCCTTAAATTAAACAGATGACTATTAACTGGGTCAATGTATGTTGCTGACTTTGGTTGTAACCAAGCGTATATTCCCAGAGTGTGACCCACCGTATATTCCAGACTATTTATGGAGGGTCTGTTACCACTGCTGATAACAATGATAATAATAGCTGTTCTCTATTAAATATCATTTTATACATAAGGATACTAAAATTTATGATGTACTTTATCCCAGTTTATATTCTGGGACAATTAAAAAGTCTTTCCAGAGTGTACAGAGTGAAATAAGATGGAAAAAAAATCTTTCCCCACATTAACCTCTAACAGTTAAAGTCAGAGAAAATGTAGCATTTCCATCAATCATGAGTGTAAGCTACATACTAGTGTGCACAGAGAGGCCTGAATTATGTCAGTAACAGGAACTGCAAGTAACTTCATATCCTGTTACAATTCTTGGGAATGTCTCAAAATAACTTCTTTGCTTATCAATAAATCAAAATGCTGGTGCTTATCAAATTTGCCTCTAAATCTTCATTACTTAAATATACAAATGAAAAGACAAACAATATTACTATAACAAATTAATTTTTAAAACATTCTGATAACTTTTCTGTCATTTCAGCAAAATTTGTTTCTTTTGTAATCTTCTACATTTTATTTTGTGCATTTAAAATCCTTGCACAGAGGGTGTGGAGAAAAATGAACTCTTCTGCACTGTTGGTGGGAGTGCAAACTGGTCCAACCACTGTGGAAAGCTGTGTGGAGATTTCTGGACCTACTAAACATAGAGCTTCCATAGGATCCAGCAATTCCACTCCTAGGTATTTACCCAAAGGACACAGAAACATCAATTCCAAAGAACACCTGCACCCCTATGTTTATAGCAGCACTGTTTACAATAGCTAAGCTTTGGAAACAACCCAAATGCCCAAAAATAGATGACTGGATCAAGAAGATGTGGTCCATATACACCATGGAATATTACTCAGCATTCAAAAAAGATAAACACATGCAATTTGCAGCAACATGGATGGCGCTGGAAGGGATCATGCTCAGCGAAATAAGCCAAAAAGAAAAAGAAAAATACCGGATGGTCTCACTCATAGCAGGAATCTAGAAAACTTAAATAAGGGACCAGGAAAATGAGTAACTATAAGAAAGTGAAAATCAAAATCAACAAAAAACTATGAACCAGAGACACTTTTAGGGGGGCGGGGGCGGGAGGGGAGGGATTGGGGTCAGAAAGGGGGGGCTGCAATTGTATGGGGAATATAACAATAAAATTTATAAAAAAAAATAAAAATAAACAATCTACTCCTAACCTTAAAAAAAAAAAAAAGAATCTTTACAGTGACTCCACACAGAAAAATTAATAATCAATATTAACTATAATTAATAAAAGTCTGAAAAAAAAATAAAATCCTTGCACAGAAAACAGCTTCATCAGATGCTAAAGGGATTCATGAAATTTAAAAAAAGGAAAGAGAAAAAAAAATAAGAACCCCTCGTGGGTCATGGGGCTAGAATCCAGACACAGCTCTGGCTGATTATAAGGCCTGTGGTCTTCTCTGGCCACGTCCAACCTGATCCACTCTGGCCCGAGGCTAACAGTAAATTGACCAGCTACGGTCAGCAGAGAGCTGGTCGGTCTGATGTGCTCAGGTTCTGGGAATGAGAAGCGACTTCAGATTAGTCCTGCAAAATTCTTTGTTGGTTTGAGGATAAAGCTGTGAGCTTTTTTATTACCGTTGACATAAGGAATTTCAAACTCATTGAGGACATTTGCAAAATTTAATGAGTCCCAATAATGTGTTGGTTTCTATCCTGATGTCCCGAGACATTCAGAACATTTATGTCGTGTTGCATTGCGCAGGCATCGTGATGGGTGGCAGGAAGGAAGGAGAAAACGACAGTTTCTGCTTCACGTGGAGACAATCCAATAAGGCAACGCTAGGCAAACACTGTATTTTGGGCGAGGATGCCTGGCTTGGCATAAAGCCAGGCGCCTGGGCGTTAGGAGAGGCTCATTTTTATAACAGGGAATGGGGGAAACTAAGAAAGAGAAGGGGTTGGCTAGAACTATGAAGGGTAGGCAGGGTGTTGGGGGAGGGCTCTAGTCTATATAGGAAAAGTTAGAGTGTTTTTGAAGGAACCGGGGTTCAGTATGTAAATACCAAGCTGTGCATTGGCGTTCAAGTCCTACTTAGTCTGGAGCCCAGTAACCTCTCCCTCCTCTGCTCCCGCTTCCCCCACATCCCCCTTACCTGGTCAGCTGCATGGACCTTCTTGCTGGTCTTTAAACATCCCTGGTCTGATCCTGCCCTAGTGCCTTTTCATTTGCTGCTGCTTCTGCCTAAAAACACTCTCTCCCCGTGATGTCCCTGCAGCCGTCTCCATCTTTATGTCTTCGAGCAAATGCCACCTTTGGAGTAAGATCTTTTGACCACCCTATTTAAAATTGCACCCCCTTCCCCATCCTGGCACCCACCCTACTCCCCACTCTCACCTCGCTGACATGGAGTGTATGAGCTCAGCAGTTCTTCAACCTGAGTACCTACCAGAATCACCTGGAAGGCTTGTTGACGCTCTGCTGGCCCCGCCCCCAGGGGTCTGATGCAGTAGATCTGGGCAGGGTCTGAGAATGTGCATTTCCAGCAAGCTTCCAGGGGTGCCAGGGTCCCTGGTCTGGGGACTCTTGGAGAACCAATGCACTACAGATGTCACTTATTTTTTTGGCTGATTTGGGTGTCTTCACTAGAATATAAGTGGCTTCCAGGAGGGATTTTTGTCTGTTTTGTTCACTGCTGTATCTCCAGGGCTGGAACAGTGGCTAGAATGCTGAATGCTGAGCATGTATTTGTTGAGTAGGCGAGTGGATGTGGCTTAAATATAGGGCCTGCAGGGATGCTGGGAGGGGCATTGTGGGAATAAGTTTGAAAGGAGAGTTCAAACCCTACTGTGCATCAGTTATTAGAGCAGTAATGCTTTATTACTGTGGAGCTAATATTTATTGTAACAAAACCAGCCAGCATTCATGAATGCTTCCACTCTGCCAGACCATGAAACAAGGAGGTTCAGAGAGACTGTCTGGCTTTGATTTGCCTAAGAGCACACAGGCGATGCAGTAAATGGCTTAGTTAAGATTTAACTTAGGTGTCTGTCTCCAAAAGGATGTCTGTAGGGTAAGGAAAAATGTCAGGCTTTTCTGCCCTCCCGCCATCAGGATAGATGACGGAACCTTGCGGTGCTGAATGCATGCCTGATGGCGGGCACCTGGAGTAGGGTGTGGGCATAGGTAGATGGGATTCACCTGGGCTGAGACTGGGCTTTTAAGGGCAGCATCACGGCGATACCAGCAGAAGCCAAGAAGCAGCAGAACGAACAGAAGAGCAGAGAAGCAGAGAGAATGCCAGAGAGCCCAGAGAGAGTGAGGATTTGCTGGGGGCTGGGAGGCCTGCCAGCCTGCCAGCCCCCCAGCACCCCTGCCTGCCATATGCCTGGTAAACCCCAATAAAAGCCTGCAAAAAGCCACTGAGGACTCTGACTCCTCCTTTACCCGGTCTGCTGGATCATAGAAAACCTGCTCTGTGGCCCTTCCTGGCCCTTACAATGTCCTTGAACATGATGCTACGATACCATCTATGACTGATTTTTAAACATTTTTTGGAAATTGTTTCAGAATCATAGAGGAGATACAAAGTCTCTGCAGTAGTTCCCCCACACCCTTCACCCAGCTTCCTCTAATGTTAATCTCTTACAGTTATCAAAACTAGGAAATTAAAGACTTAACTACAGACTGTATTTGAATTACACTTATTTTTCCACCACAACATTCATCTTATGAATGAAGTGTCCAACCCAATCCATATCCAACGCAAGATACCTTCTGAGACAAACTTGAACGTGGGCTAGGAAGAATTGCTGGTGGAAACATGACTGAAATTCAGGGTAGTCCTGTGGTGCATGAGGGAACCAGCCATGGAAGGGCGGGTCCACCAGGCAGGTGGACAGGATAAGTTGGACAGGATAGAGGAAGCTCAGGCTGCTGAACCAGCGAGAGGCAGACTTGTTGCCTAACTGGAGGTTGAGAGGCTTCCTGGGAGGAAGATATGAGTCAGGACCTCGAGGCACTGAGAATCAGCAGCAGGAAGCCCAGAGGGTCGTGCTGGTTGAGATGAAGCAAGGAGAGCCTGGGGGGGGGGGGGGGAACGCCAGGAACTAAGCCCTTACTCAAGGTGCCCAACTAGTGAGACCATCTCCCAGGTGCCAGCTGCATCAGGTGTATGTTTGAACTGGAATCTCCTTGCAGGAGTATGTGGGTAAAATGTTTATCCTTTGATAATTAACCTAATCGTTTATACAATGCCTCGAGCGCCATTTTATTACATGCATATGGGAGGCAGAGTAGCATAGCGCAAGAAGCCAACCGAGCTGGAATCCCACCCACTCTGACATTCCAACTACTAAGCGAGAAGCTTTCTTACCTCTCCGCGCCTTATTTTTCTGTCTGGAAAACAGGGATGATAGCAATCCTGATCGCATAGTGCTGGGAAGATTCAATGAAGCAGTGACTGGAAGGTAATTAGCACAGTGCGTGTACACAGTAAGTAATTGATGAATGTCAGCTAGTTTTGCTCAATGGTGCATCTATATCACACTTTTCTTATTTACCTTGGACAAAACCCAAGACACCTGAGTGATAGTTTCAAAGAGCTTTCATGTATTACACCTTCAGCATCATTTATCATGCCCGCTTTACAGATAAGGAATACAGGACATTAGCAGACTTGAAGGACAAAATTAGCACATAACTACCAAGGAGAAGAGCAATTCTTTGGTTGAAATTCCCATTCTTTATGCTGCTGCTAGAACTTTGACCAAGGTCCAACATTAATGAATTGTTGGAAAAAAAATGAATGTTAGTTCTTTGGTCTTGTCTGGAAAGTTAGCCTTTAGCAGCAGCTTTACCACATAAAATATTTTTGGGGTCTGCTTTTCCATGGGTCAGACTTGTGAACATTTACACAAACCCACAAATGCGGATGGATTTCATTTGCTGAGGGCCAAATTGTCTCTAGAGTTGACAAAGTGTTATCTGCTCTCAATATGGCTCACAGTTGGGGACATTGGAGATGGGTCTCGGGTTGAGCAGGGCAGAATCTGCTCCCTAAATGGCCTCGAGAGAATTGCCTTTAGAGCCTGTTTTCCCATTTGTAGAACGGGGATTCAATGCTGACCCTCAAGTCTGCAGGAAGGTAAAAAAGACATTCTTTAAGCAGGAGTTACAGTTCCCTACTCTCCCCTCCCGGCTGATAGCTGTAGATTATATTCAGCAAGGGCTAGGACACAGTCTGTTCAGGGAATACTAAAAAATATAATTTACCAGCAATATTAAATGTTAGGTGGGAAGAAACCTTACAGAGTCTCACTTGAACTGCAGTTGGATTTTATTTGTGTTAACAAAGGAGGCAATTCCGAGCGCCTTGGTGACTTCAAGCCTCACCAGTGACCTGACGTGGTCATGGAGGGCCGTGATTGGGCAGTTAGGCTGGACAGACCCCACTCAAATCCAAGTCTTGGCAGCAGCAGCAGGCCTGACAGTCTCCAAAGACCCAGAGTGGAGCCTCATGTCCCCCACATGTGGCAAATGTGCAGGGAAATCTGTGTCACTGAGGATTCAAATACAAACACACATAGAAGGAAATAGCTGGCAACTCCTGCAAGACAACCAATCACCAAACTTATCTCAAAGGGTCTCCTCCATCCCCCATCCCCTCACACAGGGGTCCACCCAGGGCTGAGCTCAGTGCAGTTCTTCTGAGGGCACTGCTGGCCCCAGCCAGCCTGCACGTGGAGGGAGTGCCTGTCTGACCAGCAGGGTGGAACAAAGCGCTGTGGGGCCTTTGTGCCAAAGCTGCTGCCATTAATACTGGAACCGAGGCCCCAGTGCAGGCAGGCCTGGGGAGGCGCACAGATGCCGGGAAGCTCCAAGTCCTCTTCATGTGGCCTCTCTAGCTCTACCTGGAATAAACGGCTTAATCTCAAGCACCCAGTGGAGAGCGGTCAGCGGGAAGAGCCAGCCCGCCTGCCCGTGGCCAGCACACTATCTTGTCCTGCAGGCGCGGGGCTATCTGATGGCTGCTCCTGGTGTGGCAGCCACGCTCGGCTGAGTGCTGGGGCTGCCGGGTCTTCAGTGCCACGTTTCACTTACCTTCAGGTACTGGCTGGGCTCCGTGGCCAAGCCTCTAGGATTTAAAACGAAGTCCAGGACTGTCCCCGACAATGGATAAACAGTGTCCTCACATTACACAGGCCTCATGGACAGCCACGTCCCTCTTATCACCCAATCCTACGCCTTGGGCAGGACTGGCTGATGGCACCCAATGTTACCTCTCCAGCCCAGGTATATATTTCCATGTGCTGGCCTTCACAGAGGGAGTGGGCCTGCAGTAGCTTCTGTCTCCAGTCAACTAAAACGAATAGAAGAGTGATTTAATAATTTTCCATTTCCAGTTTCCAAGTCTGTTAAGTGAAATAATTATCCTTACTTTGTGTTCCCTCTAAGAATTTGGTGGAGCTAAAATAGGATCACACCTACAGGTATAGCTTAAAAACTTAACCCATATGTAGACGTGAAGGGTGTACTACAGTTCCAACAGTCACTTACTCAGAATTTGTGACTATATAGAAATTTCCCTTTGTCCTGTTATGGAAAAAAGATGTATTAAATAATAGAGCAATGCAAATAATATATGAGGAATATGTTTAACCTACTTATGAGATTGATCAGATTTCACAAACTTAGCAGCAGTCATTTACAAATGAAAAATTAATGGGCCATTCTCCTGTGTTTTCCAAGGTGAGTCATGGCATGCCTGCACTTAGCAACACTTAGCTATTCAAATGGGAAATGTGGCACTGGAAAGAACTTTCAGTTCTTTAAGTTCTTAACTTTAAGATTGTCTAACCCAAAGCTATCATTTTACAGAAGACAAAACTAACTTCCAAGGGTAACTATCATGTCCAAGCTCTCTCAACCACCAGAAAGTCAAAAATTACACCACAATCTAGTATGCTTCACCATTCAGCATTGCCTCCTTTGTCAGCCTGATTAAAAACAAATTTTCCAGGTCTGAAAGAATGACTCCTGTTTTCTTTGAGTGGAATCTTACACAGAAACACAACTCACCACCTAAGTCAAAAAAGCTCAATCTTTAATATTGCCTCCTTCCTTTCTCCCTTAACCAGATATGGATCCAGGTTTTGTGGCGAGGGATCCTGAAGCTTTATGGATCTGGGAGATCCTCTGTCAGAAAAAGAAATCAAAATTATGAGTAAAAAGTTGTTGCAGCTATAAACGTTTGTTTAAACTGAGAAGAGAATCACAATAAATTTTAAAATTTGGTAACTTCAAATATCATAAATCCAGAAAAATAACAAAGTATCTTCATTAGCTGCCACATTATTCATTTTATTGTTAGGCTGGGTAATTTTCAGATTTTATTGGGAATATCCTTTCTTCTCTTTCTTTTTCTCTATGCACATTCATTCTATTAAAAATTTTTCACACTAAGAATATGCCTTCTTTGCCTTTGTGTGTGCTGATGGCCAAACCCCTATTAAAGCATGCACCCCTTAGCAAGAGGTCCTTGGTCCCCCTGGGTCACATGCTGGCATTATCTTCTTTTTCTTAACTGCACATCTTTAAAATTTTTTTTCACCAAAACCTCTTTTGCTTGCACACTGTTTTATTACATCTTTATTCTTTTATTGTTATCATCATCATCATCATTATTTAAAGATTTATTTATGCATACAAGAGCTGGGGTACAGGCCAGAGATGTGGGGTGGGGTGTAAGAGGATTCACCAGAGACAGAGTGGAGAACAGAACAGGCAGACTGACCGAAATACACTGTTGAGGGGAGAAGAAGGCAGGCGAGACAAGAGAGGTCTGCCTTGCCATGCAGGCCACTCCCTGGCTGGCTGGGGACTCATGCTGCAGAACTCATGCTGCAGAATCTGCAGAAGCTGCAGATTGCTCCATAGTGAGGTGCTTAAACCCTTGCACCACCAGGGAGGCCCCTGTTTTATTACATCTTATTTACAGTTTTGGATATCATAACCTAAAAAAAGAAAAGAAAGGTAATTTTACATTTCCTTCTTGAAGCTTCTAGACTAGGTAACAAAAAAAATTATTATTATTAACACTTAAGATTTTCTTTTACCTTCTCAATTTGTTTTTGGTGATAACATGTAAATTTTTATGACTGCATTCAGATTTGACAAGCCTATTATTTCTATCATATCTAACCTGTTACAAACATACTTGCTTTTGTTGTTCTGCTTGGAGCACATGCTTTATAAATATAATAGATATTCCATTATATCCTGTTTCTCACAACTCCCATTAAAAGTGACAGCAACAATTGGCAATTGCGTAGACTTAACTATCAGGCATCCTCTCTGGTCTCTCTGGCTCTGGGACTGGCTTTAGTCTTAAAGGACTCCCTTCTCTGGGCAGAAACCTTACAGCTCATGGCCCCAGGGAACAAACAAGTACCCCTTTCTCCCGGTGTCTCTATGGTCCATGTAGACAATCTTAGAGAAAATTCACATGTCTGCTCCCCAGCTACTGAATGTGAATTGAGTTGGTGTATTCTGCTGCCTAGTCCATCTTGGGCACATCCCTGTGACCAAGGAATTTGGAGTCAGCCTTACCTACATGGTTGCCTAGAGAACATAGGACCCTATAATGAAAGGAGGGGCAAAGAAGTCCTTCACAAACCACAGTCACTAGAATCCTCTGCAGAATTCTTCTTGCTTTTCATTCAGCAACGACTCACTAACCCCATCTTTTGACTGAGAAAGATGCCTACTCTGCACACAGGGATTCCATAATGATTGCCTTTTTGTAGATTTCTTTTACATTATAAATACTCTCTACAAGATGTCTGCACATCCCATTGTCTGCCTGTCTTCCTGCCTGATTAGCATAAGGGCACTGTCCCTTTCAATGCTTTCCAGCTGAAATTAATGGAAAGCTTTACTCAAAATGGCTTATACCAGAAGGGAACGCTCTTTTCCCACATGTGAGGAAGTCCCGGCAGAGCAAACCCAGGCTGAGTCTATGGCTCAGACTCAGAGCAAACCTGGCTGAGTCTATGGCTCAGACTCTTCCCATTGCCCTCTCTGCCAGCTTAATGTGTCAGCTTTGTCCTGAGAGTGCACCCCTCAAGGCTGCACCCTGTCCTGGGTTCACAACCAGGCATGACATCACCCTGCAGAATAAAAGACACTCTTGTGGCCTATATTTGCTCAGACCGGCCCTCTGAGTTGCCTGGCTGGCGCTGCCCAACTGTGTGACAACGGAAGATTGCATTTTCATTCATTAGAATAAAATAAAATAAAAAAATCCTCCGTCACAGGAGCCACGTTTTCATGATCACGGACACCTCTGTTGGATGCCTCCCTAAGCCAGCCACTGGCAAGAAGAGAGTAACTCCGAAGAGGAAGTAAAACATCAATAGTGAAGCCTGTCATTGAGACCTAGCTCCAATATGGGGCCTTGACTTTGCGAGGGGGCTGGGCTTGCTCCTTACCCTGGCAGTGCGACTGGTAGACACTCTGGCAGGGCGAGAGACACGTAGGCAGCCCGTGGCAAGGGGTGATTTCCATAAATGCTGGGAGACAGAACCAACCAAAGACTGTCCCTGAAACTACAGTTTGCTTCTGCCTGGGAGAACAGGGAAGCTTCAGATGGAGCTGAATTTAAATAAAGAAGGTGGAGTTTTGGAGGAGGGATGCCCAAGGTCAAGGGCAAGACTGATGAAAATAGAAGTCCTTGTGAAGAGGGTTAGTTTAGCTGTTCAGGGCCAGTATACTGCAATCAAGGCCAGCAGGAGAGCATTTCTGTGGCAACGGTGTACAGGGTGGATTCGAGGACGCAGTCGAGATCGCTGCAACCATCCAGATGAGCAAAGTGGAGGTTTGCTCCAAAACAGCAGAGGTGGAACTGCAACAGGGTGGTCCCCAGGAAAGGGGGAGGTTCCCTGCCCCACCCAAGGGAGGGTGGAGCTGAGCAGGAAGAGGAGAAGCTGCAGAAGAGACTGAGGAAGGAAGCAGGATGGAGCCAGGAGACCTGGAGGAGGCGCATGGAGCCTAGAGACACGTGAAGAAACTGCGCTTGTCTTTTGGTCGTGGACTAGGTGACACAGATGTGGGTGAGACCCGTGGGGAGGTGACCATGGCAGCTTTTATCTTGATGTTGATTTTGCTCTTTTCCTTCCGGGCTTGTCGGGTAACTCTGGATGCTTCATTTAGAAACTAGACTCTTTGCCTTACCTGTATTGTTTCCTAGTTTTATTAAAGTTCCTTCCCATTAAAGTCTCCTATGTTTTGTGTTGATGCGGCGGATGGCAGAACCCATTTAGAATAGGCAGGTTTGCGGGGTTTGGGCTGCCCCTCTCCTTGTCCTATAACAGATTTGGCGTCCAACTGTAACAGGGTGGTCCCCAGGAAAGGGGGAGGTTCCCTGCCCCACCCAAGGGAGGGTGGAGCTGAGCAGGAAGAAGAGAAGCTGAAGAAGAGACGGAGGAAGGAAGAAGCAGGATGGAGCCAGAAGGAGACCTGGAGGAGGCGCATGGAGCCTAGAGACACGTGAAGAAACTGTGCTTGTCTTTTGGTTGTGGACTGGGTGACACAGATGTGGGTGAGACCCATGGGGAGGGGACAATGGCAGCTTTTATCTTGATGTTGATTTTGCTCTTTTCCTTCTGGGCTTGTCTGGTTGTTTCTGACTCTTTTCTGTGGGTCCCCACTGGAAGATGCTTTAGACTTGTGGCAGGCTTTCGGGCCTTGCTCTGGGCCAATCCCATTTGGATGGACTTTTACCCACGAGGGGATGGGTAACTTTGGGTGCTTCATTTAGAAACTAGACTCTTTGCCTTACCTGTATTGTTTCCTAGTTTTATTAAAGTTCCTTCCCATTAAAGTCTCATATGTTTTGTGTTGATGTGGCGGATGGCAGAACCCATTTAGAATAGGCAGGTTTGCGGGGTTTGGGCTTCCCCTCTCCCTGTCCTATAACAGATTTGGCGACCACGAAGATTTAGGACAGAGCCATCCGTGGTTAGTCAGCCCCATGGGGAAATTGGGCTTCCCTATGGCACTGGCTACCATAAGCGCAAATGTGATTTTTGGTTTCTCTAGTGTGTTTGTTTCATATGTCGATTTGCTGTTGAAAAACTGTGTGTGAAGCTTTCTGATGATCTGTGTGTCTGTGTGTAATTTGTTTGTAGTGACTTGCTAAGAGATTTTAATTTGTGGAAATTGTTCTGCGCCAGTTTTACTCAAAAGATTAGGCAGTACATTGGACCATGTGGCCAGATCAAAGATGGCGTCTGAGGCCACTTGGAGTGCTCTTGTAAAATTCAGAGGTTCTTGTTGCTAGGACTTTGGAAGTTTTTTTTTCTTTCTTTTTGTAATCTCTGAGGTCTCATTAGCATTTCTAAAGGCAATAATGGTTCTTCATTAATATGTTGCTTTGTCTTTGACTACTTCCTGCCCTGTGTGCAAGCCAACTGTGGAGCAGTGGTGTTTTAATTAGCAAATGTATGCCTGGGTGTTAAGGAAAGAGTAGCCTTAAGCAGTAACTGGTAATCGCTGGTATCCTTGATGGATTCTTGGAGATAACTTGAATTTTTGCAAAGTCTGGATCAGAAAAATTAACAAGATTTTGAAAGGATTTGCTGCTGTGAATTTTGTCTACACAATTTGTTTTGGGCATGTTTGCCATTTTGAATACTGGATTTGTTCAATTGCTGGTGTAAGACAAGATTCTAAGTTTCTGCTTCCTACTGAGGAAGGTCTGTTATGGAAAGCACTCTTTAGGGTGCATCATGTAACTGTACCAGGTATTCATACCTGTGTTGTTGTTGTCCCTCCCTAGTGTGGCGGAGGTGTAATCTGTGCTTAGATGTTTAATCTGCTCTTTCGCTTCTGTCCCAGAGTGGCTAACAGAAGTAAGGAGATGACTCCTTTTAATTGAAAGTTAATTACTGATATTTTGATTTTGCTTTTTCAGGTTCTATTCCAGGAAACCCAAGGAGAGCCTGCTTGGTGGCTAACAAGAGATGACTCCTTTTGCTTAAAAGTTAACTTTTATTCTTTCAGTTGCTGTACAGAATACCCCAGGATTGACTTCTAATATAAAGTCTTCAACACTGAAAACCCTAAGGTGATAAACAAGGTCGTGTAACCCTTGTGATTAATAAACCTTTTCCTTCCTATTTCCAAAGTCTTAGGTTTGTAGGATGACAACTGGAAATTTTTCTGCCAGCAATACTCCACATTTTTTTTGGACTTTGACATTTTTTTTCTGAGCCTCTGGAGTAAAACTGCAGTTACATAACATTCTACGTGGCATAACTAAAAGAACTGTCTTTGTCTATATGTTGTATGTCTGCATGACCTTCTGTCTGTCTTGACCTCCAGTGATTGACAGATTGGTATACATGGTGCCCATAGACGTTGGAAAAAAAAAAAAAGAGTCTCCGGTTATGAGAAAAACAAAAAGTTATGGTTTGATTGTCAACCTTGTGCTACTGAACTAAGCCGGTGCCTTCATAGAGATTGAATATTGTTGTTTCTGTTAATTTTCTGATATTTATGGCAAAGCTTCCCAAAAATCTAAATTCAAGTACAAATTTGGTAGCCTGTCATTTGACTGATGCAAGGAAATTTTGTGGAACCTCAGTAGAGCTCCTGAGACACTCCACGAAGTTTCTCCCTTTCCTCCTGGGAAGGCATTAGATGAATTTGTTCTATTTGGCTTTTACCTAATGAAGTAAAACTGGAAGGGAAGCATTGTCACTTGGGAAAATGGTAAAACTTTGGTATGTACAAAATGTTAACAGTAGTTTTCTAAAATGTGTATGAAAAAAACCTCTCAGTATCTGGTATGTATGTAAATTGTCAATGGTGATTGTCACCTTGTAATATTGTATAATTCAATTGTTTCACATCTACAGAAATTGTTTCTGGAAATATAGGGAGAAAAGGTCTCAACAGATTCCTATTGATGGAACTGTTTGAGAAAAAAAACTTTCCTACAAAGGACTGAATAGACCTGGAAATACACCTGACATTTACTAAGGTTTCTTTGACATAATACTGGAAATTTTTTTTATGCATTCTGTCCTGAATCCACAAAGTTTTTGTTTTGTTTTGTTTTGTTTTGTTTTGTGTAACCAGAATCTGCAGCAAGGTTGCAATTTTTTTCCAGCAAAGCTAACTTGTCACATTTTCTCTCCCCTTGATACCAACATGGCATACAAATAGTGGTAGTAATTTTGCTACTTATCTTAGAGTCTGTTTTTGCATAACTTCCATAGGGATTTTGCCTGTTTTAACAAAAAAATTGGACGTGAGTTTGATTATGTGGCTTTGTGTGGAGTTCTTCCAAAAAGTTGAAAAAGAGCTGAACCAAGAAGAGGAGAACCTGTTTGCCTTGTTTGTAGGGTTCTAGAGATCTCCAAAGAAGGTGAGGAAGCTGCCTCCATTGGCAGGACTGGACAACCCGGCCAACGAAAATGCCCTGGTACCCTCGAGAAGAGGAAAGCCCAGGTGGAGTCTGATGAGACCAACTTTGTACCTGAAGCCTACGTCGACCGGATGCCACCGGTTCGCTCTGATCCTGTATGGAATATTTCAACAAAGCCAGCTAAAAATTGCTGTTAGTTATTTCTGCCCTGTGATTTTATGCAAAAATAGGAAAAATGGTTTAAAAGTAGATTTAGTTTGCAAACTTTTGCTATGCTGTTCAAAGTTTGGGATCAAGGTTGAGAAAATTTGTGTTTTACATCAGTTGAACCATTTTAACATTTTTTCCCTGTGATTTTTATATATTTGCTATCTTGTTTTAGCCAATTCTCCAGATTTTTTTTTTCTTTTGGCTTGGATAATGGACTATTTTTATGTAATGAAACTGTCATACTGGACATTCATGGACAATGCTGCTGACTAATTGTTGCTTCTCTTACACACATTGTAACCCTGAAAAAAAGACTGTCTCCTAAGACTACACCCTGAGATTGTGCCACCATAGATATGGTGGAATAAAAATTAAAAGGGGGGATTGCAACAGGGTGGTCCCCAGGAAAGGGGGAGGTTCCCTGCCCCACCCAAGGGAGGGTGGAGCTGAGCAGGAAGAGGAGAAGCTGCAGAAGAGACTGAGGAAGGAAGCAGGATGGAGCAAGGAGACCTGGAGGAGGTGCATGGAGCCTAGAGACACATGAAGAAACTGCGCTTGTCTTTTGGTCGTGGACTGGGTGACACAGATGTGGGTGAGACCTGTGGGGAGGTGACCATGGCAGCTTTTATCTTGATGTTGATTTTGCTCTTTTCCTTCCGGGCTTGTCCAGTTGTTTGTGACCCTTTTCTGTGGGTCCCCACTGGAAGATGCTTTAGACTTGTGGCAGGCTTTGGGGCCTTGTTCTGGGCCAATCCCATTTGGATGGACTTTTACCCACGAGGGGACGGGTAACTCTGGATGCTTCATTTAGAAACTAGACTCTTTGCCTTACCTGTATTGTTTCCTAGTTTTATTAAAGTTCCTTCCCATTAAAGTCTCCTATGTTTTGTGTTGATGCGGCGGATGGCAGAACCCATGTAGAATAGGCAGGTTTGCGGGGTTTGGGCTGCCCCTCTCCCTGTCCTATAACAGAACGTTGGCCCTAGAGTCTGAACTCTAGTGAAAGTTAACAAGCAGACTGCCTTTGCAAACAGAAATCAGCCTGTCAGATTATTTCTATTCAAGGTCTTACACACTAAGAGTAGGTTTTGTCTTTATGTGGCGAATGTCCCACCTGAGTTTTACACCAACTTTTCCATCCATTTACTAGATTCATACATTTGAGAAAACCACAAGACATTAAACATGGGCCTCAGTTTTCCCATCTGTAAAATGGGGGGACATGGCTTACCTCACAAATGTGTGGTGAGTATGAAGCAGGACAGTGTATGTGAAATCCCTCAGAACCTGGCAGGTAATGCTCCTTTAATTGGTGTTTGGACCTATCACCATAGAAACGGGGAGCCATAAAAATGTCCAAAGTGACCACCAGCGGTTTGGGGATTTTTTCTTTTCTCCTTTCTGCCTGTATTTTTCTCTCTTTCACTCATTATTTAATCCTAGAAGTTTCAATTGAAAATAACACTACAGATGTGCCCTGAATTACTATGGTTCAACTTAGAGTGTGTGTGTGTGTGTGTGTGTGTGTGTGTGTGCAGAAGACTGGAGTGCAGGCCAGAGATACAGGGGGTGAGAGACAGAGTGGGGAGCAGAACAGGCGGATCTACTGAAATACCCTGCTGAGGGGAGCAGCGGGGAGACAGGAGAGGTCTGCTGCGCCATGTGGGTTGCTCCCTGGCCAGGGATTGAACTCAGGCCGCGGGGGTGCTAGCATTGAGACTCAACCCCTAGGCCACAGGTGAAGCCCCCAACTTAAAGTTTTTTGACCTCACGATGGTGTAAAGGAACTAGGCATTCTGTTGGAGCCATACTTGAGATTTTGATATTTTTCTGGGTCAGTGATGTGCTGCTTGACACCCTCCTGTCATGGTCACAACTCCCTGTCAGTTCCACCAGGTAATTCAATAAACTACACGAGATACTCAATACTTTATTACCAAATAAGCCTCGTGTTGGACGACTTGGTCCAGCTGTAGGCTCACGTGAGTGTCCCAAACACATTTCGGGCAGGCTAAGGCTAAGCTGCGACACTCAGCAGATTGGGTGTATTGAGTGCATTTTCCTCTTGGGATATTTTATCAGGACTTAAGCCCAGCTTCTGTCGAGGAAGATCTGTCATTGCCATTATCTGAACAAGTGCCTTGCTCTTGTGTTTTACGTGTGTTATCTATAATCCTGACAACAGTGACTGAGAGTAGGTGGCACTGCTTCCCGGGGAAGGAGAGACTAGTGTCTTTTGTTGTTGTTGTTTTTTAAATATTTATTTATTGATTTATTTATACAAGCACTGGGTACAGTCAGAAGTGCAGGAGGGTGAGAGAATTCACCAGAGCCAGAGCGGGGAACAGAACAGGCAGACTGATGAAGTACACTGCTGCGGAGAGCATCGGGTGCATCAGGAGAGGTCTGCGCGCCATGTGGGACCCTCGCAGGTGGCCAGGGATCGAACTGGCGCTGCAGAGGCTGCGGGCAGCTTCACAGCCCAGCGCTCTACCGCTGCGCCACCAGAGAGGCCCGAGACTAGTGTTTTGTCTACGCTGTGCGTCTAAGGCAAAGCCACGAGGGCATTTCAATGCGTGGCAGGGAGGAGACACCCTGGTAGCTTTGTTTACTATTGGAATTTTTCTTTCTCCAGCGAATTATGAAAGACACGCTGTTGTTTTGCATTTCAAAACAGTTACCTGTGAAACTTAAGAACCCGTAAGTCGTTCAGTAGGAAAAACTGGTAACTGACCCAGTGAATGCTGTATCCGATTGCAGGACTCACTGGGCTAGAGGGGAGATAATGTTCTTGAACTTCACATAGGCAGATCCAAAATTGAGATTTTCAGATTAAATCCAGTTTAGTATAAGTTGAAAAGTCACACTTTCAAAGTTTTGAAACTAGATGAGATTCAAGCGAAAGGCAACTTTTCTTTCATCATTATAAAAATTCTCCACCCAAGTTCAGACATCTACCACTATCATCCTTCCCTTGATGTACCCCCCACACCTAATTTTTTATTTAAAAATCATGAGCACTCTGTTCTACTCAGTGGCATCATTTCATTAAGACATAAATGAAGTTAGTTTTGTTCCTATGGAAATACAAAAGTTGTAAAGTTTGCAAAAACTTGCAAAGATGTTTGCAGAAGTTGCTAATATCCTCCTGCCTGAGGATGTCTGCTGCCGTCTCTTGGCAAGAACCAAGAAGGGTTTGTCCCCACTCTTGATGTCCAGTTATAAGGGGGTTATTTAAATAAGTGGGATGTTCTGCTACTGCTAAAATAATTGGGATGGATCTATATGACTAACATGGAAAAAGTGTTGACAATATACCTATTGTCATTTAAAAAGCTACAGAATACTATTTCAAATGCAACCTCATTATTTGTTTAAAAAAAAAGCAAAAACAAAGAAAGTATCTGTATGATGGGAAAGCCTAGAAGGAGGATTACCAATATGTTATTATTACTCCATTTTCTTTCATCATTGTTCATTTTTGTACAATGTTTGATCTAGTTCTCCCACGGCCACAGCACCCATGACCCGTCATCACAGTCCCTTATGTTTTTCCCTTCCCCAGTTTTGGCCCTTCTCCCTTCCTCCACCCCCCCCCCCCAAAAACCGCCACTGTATGACTCAGTTCTATGGTCAGTTTGCAAGTTTTGTCTTTTTCCTGACCCTTTGTTCAATTTCCACAAACATACTATTAATGGTTGTTAGATTATTCTTTGGAGAAGGGTCACAGAGGACTTTGACTATTTGCTTTAAACATTTCTGTAATGATTGTAAGGACTGGCTCCTTTTTTTTTGTGACAATAAGCCAGTTCTATTTCTATATTCAGAAAAAAATTTTAAGTTGAAATCAACATCACATTCATCGGTACCTAAGAGAATTGGATAAGCTACTGACTGATATTGTTGTAGGTATTAGACTCATATTTTTGTCTTGTGTTTGTTTGCATAGTGGGGAGTGTGGGGGAGAAGTAAGAATCAAGGGTGGCTTCCTGGAGGAAGTGGCTTATGAGATATAGCCAAGTGTATTGGGGGAAGACCATGTCCAGAGATTGAACAGGCAGCCTGCAGTTGGGTCGAGTGGGTTCAAACAGCAGTGCCAGCAGGCTCATCAATGGTTTGGTGGGTTATCCCTTAAAAGGCAACTTGAAAAATTTAAAAAAGGGGAAAGGAGCATTAGCAAATAGGAGTAAAGTGGAATACAAATGTGGAGAGGAAAATTTTCTAGGGGTAGCGCACTGGAGACATTGGGAGATGTGACATTGATCTTTTTTTCCTTGGAGTTGAGTCAGAAGCATAAGCTCCTGACTGCCCAAGCCTTGCCAGTGCCTCATCAGGACCAATGAAAAGTGCAGCCCATCTGCTGCACTGGGGGCTCATCTGCTCAAACATTAACATTAAATTTCACTGCCATGCAGAGGGCCCCGGTACCGCAGACTTGGAGGAGAATGCCTTGCCTGCTCAGCAGCTGTGTGACTGTGGGTATACCAGCTGGACACCGGTTCACTGGCATGGCCTTGGACAGACCACCTTGTCTCTTTGGGTTTACCTTTCCTCCTCTTGGCAAGTAGGGGTTGGGACAGATGACAAAGCTCGTAGGTACTGAAATTGTTATGCTCAGTCGGTAGAGCATGAGACTCTTAATCTCAGGGTCGTGGGTTCGAGCCCCACGTTGGGCGCCAAGCTGTTATAGAGCAACCCCGATATTAAACGGGTTCCTGGCTGTGGGTCCTCACCCGCGCGCTTTAAAGGGACTTATGAATACTCTACTACAGACACACACAAAAAGGTTAATAAAAGGTTTATTTACAAGAGGAAAGGAAATAAGGAAAATGTACAACTCAGGGAGAAAATAGGGAAATAAAGTCTTTAATGCGTCCTACCCGATCCGACGACCTGGAAACCCAAAGTCACTCTCAGAGCTGACCGGACGCTGCGAGCTGGCTGAGAGCCCAAAAATGGAGAGACCCCAAAGCCCACATGTCTGCCTTTTGTATCCACCTGGCTGCTTAACCCCACCCTCAGGTCCCAGCCACCTTCCCTTTGGTGGTGATGGGATTTGGAGTTCCCAGTGTCTTTGGCTTTGACCTGGGGTGGGGGTGGAGTCCACAAAGCCTGTATGGAATTTGCTTTGGGACATCCTTTTCCCCCTAACAAAATGAGGAACCTGCTATGTGCTCAGCAAACCATCCTCAGGCTGCCCCACCCACCTTCCCTGGCCATCAGCAAGGGACATCAGCTTGAAAGCTTGGTCCTCCCAGCTTCCCCAAAGCAGCCTGCTTGCTGAAAGCCAGGGAAATCTGGTTTCAGATATGTTCTTATGCAACAGTGCTCCCCCTCTTTACACAGCCAGTGCTAAGAAACACAATATTGGCAAAATGGATTATACTGGGAATGGTTCCTGGGAACCAGACAGACCAGTTTGGTGAGAAGCCCTGGCACCTTCTATAAGGGCCTGGCCTCTCCCTCCTTTTCCCCCTCCTCTGGGATGCCTGGATGGGGAGTCTGGAGTCAGGTTAGGTCACAGGATAAGAATTCGGAACTAGCTGAAGCTGCCCTGGACCGTTGGAAGCGCCTCCATGCCTTGGCCCCGCTCACTGGGGCTGTAATAATGCACTAATAACCAGCTTCTAAAGCACACAAAGGCTTTTGGGCAGCCAGAGATAAAAGCCACTTTGTTCTGTTGCTGCCCATACAGTCGGCATCCATAGGTGTTCCCACAGACACTGCCACTTGGCTGTCACTGTTGCTGGATGCCCCCCTTGCTGGTCGTGAAGCTATAGCTCGTTTAGAAAGAAAATGGCATCCAGAAAACACACTTGAAAGGAAAGCAGCCTGGAGAGGAGCCTATCAGAAAGCAGGTTGCGCTTTCTGCTGAGCCCCCTCCCTTCCTTAAGACTGCGCCCCACGGGATGCAGTGTCCGCTTCATCAAAAAGCCATTGTGGGCCCGGTGTGAGCCTCAGGCAGCCAGAGTGGGCGGCTGTGGAGACAAAGCCTCTTCTCCTCTGCTCTGCCAGCGCTGCTTTGGCCAGTTGGAGGGGCTTGGCTGCAGGCAGCTCCCCACTGCGCTCCCCCTGCCATCAGAACTGCCCCCTAGCCCCACCCACCTTGCACTTCCCTCCCTGTGGCTCCAGCCCTGGATTTGTAAAGCTGGGTGGGGGTGGACCCACCCCTCTTCTCCATCCACTGTGTTCTTTCTTATGCAGAGGCCAAATCCACAGATGGGCAGTAAATGGGGCTCACCCAGATCCCCCCCACCTGCACCTCTGAGTTTAAAGAATAAAGAACAAGGTTGGAGATCACAGAGGTAGGCCAAGGAAGCCCAGTGGTGCCATGTGGAAGGATGGGGACATTCACAAGGTGCCTCGTCTGCAGCCTCAGTAGTCATCATAAGCAGGGTGAACCCTGTAAACTGCCTGGGGGAGACTGTCTTTATCTAAACTGTGTTTTGGGTTTGGGGATGCAAATTTGAGAACTGCAGTTAGAGCAAAACAGAATGATTTTGCATAACGGGGCAGGGCTGGGGTGGGGGATGGGGGAGTCTGGAGGAGAAGGCCAGGGCCAAGAGATGAGCTGAGAAGGAGCCCTCTGCTCGCTGTCCAGCAAAGCAGGCTTCATGGGCCTGCCAGCCCAGTAGGTTCCTTGTTGTTTGTTTTTCATTGCTGGCTGTGGGTGGGGCTGGGAAATCTTCCTCATGAAAGGGTCAGGAGATTCTTCACTGCTCACTAATGTTAGGTGAGTGGTTTGGGGGTGCGTTTAAGGAGTTGCTGAGATCTGTGTCCCTGTTGACATGGGGTGACACGCCACTGCCAGTGCCTGATGGGGCCTGTGGGGACAGCTGACACTGGCTCTCTAGGTGACATCTGGGACCCAAGTGCATTGGGGCCTGGCTGTCTTGGTCAACACGGGCCCATTTAGAACTGCTCACACAAGGGTTTGCCCCTGGAGGCGGAAGCCACCGATCTTAGCGTGACCTGGACTCCAGAAACTGCAGCCCTTCCCACTACTGCTTGCCTGCCTGGAGGCTTTGGTTGCCTTCCCAGCTCTAGGCTATCCTAACTGGGAGTTCTGGAACCGCCCCTGCCCCCCCCCCCCCAAGTTATCCCAACTAGTAGTTCTGCTTCCAAACCACATGCTGCTCTCATGTTCTTCTGTCAGTCATGTAGTGTAAGTACATGTAAGCCCATCACTGAGGACTGGGACAGGCCAACTGGCAGCCTTCTGTGGTGGGGGTGGCACGTCTCCCAAGACCTGCATGATTTTTCAGATGCCATCCCGATGGCCTCCAGCCCGTTCAATCTGTCGTGGTCTCCTGTGGCCTCTGACAACAAGTCTAAAGTCTTGCTCTTTACTTAAGTTGTGTACATTTGGCCTTAACCTATACGTGTTCCTTCATTCACCAGATACCATTGGCGCAGTGAAATTGTTAGGGGGAAATGATGTCCTGTTAGGTGTTCCAGTCACTTAAGAAAAATTCCCTTTCTATCCTTTCTAGAGTAGTCCAAGAGAAATTCTATCTCTGTGCCCAGTCCATGCTGACCTTGGCATTCTCTTCCCTGCTGATCTGCCTGGTTGAATCTGTTTTAGTTTAGCTATCAGGTTGCAAGGAACAGCATTCAAGCAACCAGCAGGAAAAGAAGATTAAGGAGGGGCTGCAGGTCTACACATGGATTTAGACTTGGAGCCGCCAAATTCCAGGGGGGATTCAGCATGTTTGGTTGTAGGGTCTCCCTTTTCTGTTACCACACATGTCACGTGTTTGCCCTTCTGCTGGGCAGCTTGTTCTGCTACGTCTGGCTTCCATTGCTGTGTAATTTTGACCCACCTGGGCCCTGTAACCCCAGTTTCCCTCAAAGAAACACCCATGGCAATATTTTTAGCCTGTGCTGCCAGATCTCCCAATTTGGTTTCCCAATTTCAGATTCCAGAAGGGAATCTACTGACACATAAAAAACTAATTTTTTTATGCTGGTCCAAGTCATAGATTTCTGACTGCTCAAGAACAAACTGCCCTTGGATCATGAAAACATTTTGCTTATTAGAAAAATGTTAATCCAAGACACAATGAAACGTCACTTCGCACTCACTAGGATGGTTATAATACACATTAAAATAATAATAATAATAAAGCAGATAATAACATTGTTACTGTATCAGGAGGATGTAGAGAAAGTGGAATCCACCTAGACAGCTGGAGGGAATGTTAGATAGTGCCCTTTGGAAATAATATAAATAGAGTAGTAAAGAATAAAGGAATAAGTAGAATAAAGAACTGGCCAATTCTGGCAGCTCCTCAAAAAGCTAGGCATAAAGTCACACATTTGCCAGGAATTCTACGCGAGGCATATACCCAAAGGAAAGGAAAATGTATGTTCACAGCAAAGCTTGTACCTGCATGTTCATAACAGCATTATTGATGGTGCAAGCAGCTGAAATAACCATTAACTGATATATGTATATATAGTTAGAAAAAAGGTAGTATTCCATAAAATAAAATATAATTCAGAAAGAAGTAGTGATACATACTAAAGCATGAATAAAACTTGAAAACATTATAAGTGTAAAAAGCTACACACAAAAAGCCACATTCTGAATGATGGTGTTTACATGAAATGTCCAGTGGGGTGAATTCATAGGAAGAGAGCAGAGCACTGATTTCTGGGTGGGAGAGTAGATGCAATAGGCAGTGACAGCAATGGCTGCAGTTTCTTTCTATGGTCACAAAATGTTCTAGAGTAAGTGTTGATGGTCGCAAAACTTTGTCAATGTACTCAAAACCACCATCTTGCAAAATTTTAAGTGTGAATTTTGTGGTATGTGAATTAGACTTCAAAAACTGTTTTTTCAACAAATGCCTGGTGTTTTTACTTTGATCATGACAACTCGCATCTGTTTCTTTCCAAGCTGTCCTCCAGACTTGTGGCTAAATCTATTTACGCCTCAGGAGACTAGATGTTTGCTTCCAAAAGGACTCAGTCCCTTATCCAAATTGGACTGAGCATGAAGATGGCATGGAAGTGGATATAGCACCGGAAAGGAGGGCCAGAAACTGCGTTTCCATCTTGATCCTGCCTTTTAGGAGTTTGTTGACCTTGGAAAAGTCATCTTTTGCCTATCTGAGCTTCAGAGATAGGCTTCAGATGACCGGGAGATCTATCTCCCAGAGTTGTGTGTCAGCAGATACTGAATGTTTACTCAACTGGAAGCACTATGCAAATATTAGTCTTTGTGATTGGGGTCTCCAAAAGTTTAGTGTCAGGGCATAAAGATTGTGAAGGGAGATATTACCACTATCCCAGACAGCCTTAGTCCCAAAACCCTAAGCAAAAACTGCAGATTCTCAGGTCTTATTATAGTTGTCGCTCTTGGCTCTCTCGCCACCATGGTGATATTCCCCAGTGCCCAAGAGTTTGCTGTTATTTTTATAAGTGTTTATTTAGATTATCTTCTCTTTAAGGATTTTCACTTGTCCAACCTATTACTTTGCTTTTGTTTAATTTGTTGTTTACAGGCATTCTTTATTAAGGAAGGGCGTTTTGAGCTTTGGTCAAATGTTGATATGTGTGGATTAAAGGTTTACCCAGCAGAGTTCTCTCCAAATATCTCCCTCCAAGGAACACAGACTTTAATGTCAGCCATATCTGGGCTTAAATTCCAGTCAGACCACTTCCTAGCTATCAGAACTTGGGCAAATTATACTACTTAAAATCTCTGACCTTATCTTTTTTACTGTGAAATAGACATTTCCAACCTCATAGGTTGTTGTGAGGATGAACAAGACAGTGGTCAGCTCAAGGTCAAGCACATTGTAGTAGGTTACTAAATGTAGTCCTTATACTAGACCTAGACCATGCATTTTCAAGGTCAAAGGGAAGAAGGTGGCCAGGCAGGCTTTGGGCAAACTGAAAGGAAGATCTGTCAGTTATCAGTTGCTTCTGTGCCATGTACTTCTCCATATGCTCGGTCACTTGATCCCACAACCCTGAAATGCAGGTGTTAATTCACATTTAAATGTGTCACAACAGAGGTTCAAAGAGATGAAATAAGTTGTCTAAGGTCACATAAATTATTAGCTGTTGATCTGAGTGTGGAATCTTGGTTCAACCTTCCCAAGCCCACAGCCTTTTATTCTGTGGGACCCCAGCTCATGGTTCCTGGGGGTCTTGTCTTTTCTTCCCTTCCATTTTTGTCTTCCTTCAGATCCATAAACAAGCAGATCCATAAACAAGCCCTATGCTCATGACTCCATCTGGCAAACTCCTCCGCTTTCTTCCCCGCCAACTGCAGCTGACCTCTGGGTGCGTGCCAGGTCAAGTGGATTCCAGAGGTGAGGACTGGCTTGGTCCAGATGAGCAAAAGTTCTCTCCAAACTTATTCACCTTTCAAGAGCCAGCTCAATACCACCCGTTACCGTCTCTGAATGCCCCAGAAAGAATTAATCCCTCTTTTCTTTGTTCTCCCACAGTACTTTATCTCGACCTCTGTTATATATTTACCACTGGATTGAAACTGTCTGTTCATTTGTCTGTCTTCCAAGCTTAATAGCACCTATGTCTTTCTCATCTGCAAATCTCTGATTCTGATGGGGGGTTGTAAAATGACACAGACACTTCAATTAGGAGTTATTTAACACAGGACTTCTTAACATTATTGTGCTATTTATCCTTCGGCAGTTGATTAAACTCATGAATCCCTTCTCAGTTTGTAAATACATAGAAGAAGAAGAAAATGTATAGGATTATCTAGAATCTATACATTATTATACATAATCTATACATTATATCTATACACTATCTAAGGAAATCTATTATATTGAAATGCAGTGTTCAAAGTTTTAATGAGTCAGATTTGGCTATTACAATATATTGCTTGTTCCTTCGCAAATTAACAACATATACTGATGGAGCTAATAACTACCATGATTTTAAAATAGTGATAGAAACAGAAACACTTTAAGATTCATAATAATTATAATAGACTGTATAAATATCTGTGGTTTACTTGATGACAAAGCCACAGGTGCTGCAAATACTACTGTGGTATTTCCATTATGCTCATTATTGAAGAAAATGCTTAATTTCAATTTCAGGCATTAAAAGTAAAGATGTCATCTTGTTCTCATCCAAATTAACAATCCCCTGAGTTCTACCCAAACACTCCACATTAAGAATCACTGACTTAACAAATCACCTAAGGCCATCAAGACTAGCTTCCCTGTCTGAGCTGCAATTACTAAGTGTAATTGCACTTAGTATATTGAGTTGCAGATACTGAAATTGTTTATGTTGTTTTTTCACTTACTAGACTATAAACACCTGAAGGGTGGGAACTGTCTTATTTATCTTTGATTTTTAGAAGATTGGCATAGAGTGTTTCCTTCATAAGTAGCTGTGGACGGACGAATATAAGGTTTAACATGAATGACAGACACCATCTCGTGGGTGTGGTCTTTGAGTCTTTGATCCAAAGCGGAGAGTCGGGGAGTCGGGGAAACCAAGTCCTGTGAACTTCAGGCAGATTCCTGGGGTGTAAAGCTCACGTGACTACCCTAAATGTTAGAAGGTGTCTGGCCCAGGGTTCATCTAACCAGAAACATCCACATTTGCCATTTTCTAGGAAATTGTTTCTTTACTCAGTGCAAAGGATTTTGAGGTTTAGAACTGATAATGCAATGCTTTTTTTTTTGCGTAGAACTGAGGTGTAGGCCAGAAGTGCAGGGGGTGAGAGGATTCACTATAGAAAGAGAGGGGAGAAGAACAAGCAGATTTACTGAAATACACTGTTGAGGGAAGCAGCGGGCAAGACAAGAGAGGTCTGCTGCGCCATATGTGGGTCAGCTCGCTGGCCGGGTTTCGAACTCAGGCCATAGCAGTGACAGCGCTGAGGTTTAATCCCTAGGCAACCACAAAGGCCTGATAACGCAATTCTTAAGATGTTTTTGGAAAACCACTTTGGAAAGCTGTCTGGCAGTATGTACTAAAGCTCTGTCACCCAGAAATTCCACTCCAAGGTACATGTCCTATAGAAGCATGGACATATAGTCACCAGAAGGCTGCACAGAATATAGGCTGTACCAGAATAACAACTATAAATTGGAAGCAACTCAACACTCCATTACAGGTGAGTGCAGAAGTAGTTGTTGTATAGCCACATGATGGAATATTATACAACAATGAAAATGAACCATCTACAATCACATACAACAATGTGGATGAATCTCACAAACGTAATACTTCAGGACTGAAGGCAGAACTAGAAGAGTACTTTCTATATAAATCCCACTTATCAAAACAGGCAAAGGGCGATTGTTGAAAGCAGGCATGAGGAGGCTTCTGGGTGGCTGGCAATGTTTTGTTTATTGATCTGAGTTCTGGTTACATGCGTGTGCCCTGCTTGCTCGAGCTAGATGTGTGTTTTTCTCTGTGTATAGTATACTTCAAATAACATTTTTTTAGAACAAGAAAAATCCATAATTTTTGATTGGATTAACTAAGATGTTAGCTGCTATCTAATAAAACCTATTGATTTCATGCACAGTCTAAAGAGGGTTATTATAAATGTCTTTACAACAATGCCAATAAATTCTGATTATTAATTGAATAATTTATTTGCTTCAAGGGCTCTGGTAAGAGTGATTGGTCCAAGGTAGGCAGTAATGGGTACATTGTCTGCAGGGAGTTAATAACAATAATAAAATGGACCAAGAGTCAGTTTGTTTTTTATTACCATGCACCAGCAATGCTAAGCAATATCAGCAGAGAAATAAATACCTCGTCCTTTTCCTCAATAATAATATGCAATCTGCTTTTGAAATAATCGTGGAAGCTACTGTTGAGTTGAGTTGTTTCCCCTGCCCTGCCCTTAACTAGGTCATGATGAAAATCACAGCCATGATTTTGTGGGTACATACATGATCTCAGACACTGCAACTGGAATAAGTGAATCTTAAGCTTCATAGCTGTGGGGGTAAAGTATTATCATTCCCATTTTACAGATGATAAAACTGAGGGCCACGCAGGGTAAATGACTTGCACAGATTCACTCAGCTAGGACAGATAGGAGCAAGGCTGCCTGTCCAAGTCTACTGACACAATGCCACCCTTTCCAAAAACTTTCCTGTCCTCAGTCATTGTGTGGAAGGCCCCGGAGATGTGTTTGCTAAACGAGGGAAAGGGTAAGTGATGAAGAATTGGACATTATTTTAGTTAGTTCAGGAGGACTTTCTACATGAATATAGCTTCTCCCCTGAGTTGGTTTAGGGAAGAAAACTCTCCATGTGTAGCAGATTTGAAGCGTAAGCCCTTTGGAAAGTGTAGCTACCATTTCTCTGCTTATTGTTTCACAGACATCATCTAAGTCTTACAGCTCTTTTAAGCAAGTTTTATTTTCTCCAGTTGACAGACAAGGAGTTTCAACCACACCCTCAAGTGATGAGGTGGTGAATGAGTGTAGGGATTCGGGATTTTGGGGCCTGGAAGATGAGTATTGACTCTACCTCTTGCCAGCAGATAATATTTGTAACATTCCCAAACCTCAACTATATCACCCATAAAATTGGAATTATAATAGTACTCACCTCAGAGGTTGCATACTCCAATGTCTACAGGAGCCAGGAGTAGGGAGTTCTGCATTGTTGGCTAATCAGAGTTGGCAGCTGCCTGAGATGGCCCCATGTGTGTGTTTTGCGAGGGTGTGCTGGGGGCAGAGGTGAGGTGACCTCTATGCTTCCGGCTCATGCTCATCATTCCTTCAATTAGTATTTCTGGCGATTTCAGGATGTTTCAGCAAGATTCCAAGCTCTGGAATGCAAAAGTGAACAGTGCTCAGCCCCTTTCTGCTCTTGAGGGAAACAAACATGGAAGCAATTGCTAGAAACATAGCCTGTCATGGTGCCCTCACGTTCTAGGAATCTCATCACAGCAATTCTAAGGCTGAAGAGACTGCTGACAGCTCAGTTAGCACATCTGCCTCTTTAACAGGAAGGCATCAAAACCGTTCCAGCCACATAAAGAGCTGCCTTTCAGTGGAGTCCAGAAAAGTGCATGTTATGGTATCTGTAGTTCATCAGGCATTTAAAGACAAATGAATATGAAATAAATCACTTAGTCAACAAACCCACGACATGGAGTTGCCTGCCCTTGTCATTAGCAGCAAAGGCCCTTGGTGTTTGATGGTGCACAGGACAGCACAGGTGTGGTGCACAGGACAGCACAGGATACCACATCTGTTCTTGAGTGTTTCACAGCCTTAGATAGATAAACCAATCCAAACAGATACCTCAACACAATACTACTACTACTACTACTACTACTACTACTACTAGCAGTAGATCAAGCAGCTTATTCCGAGGGAGTTTGTTGACCATTCAGCATTTCTCAAGCCCACTAGCCTCTCCCACCCACCAACCTCCTGCTCCTTCCTGCCCAATCCTGCCTCTGCCCTCTGCTCTTCCCTGTTCTCAGTGCTCTCCCTGTCTCCGCAGAACACAAGCCAGGAACCAGCATTCTCACCAGGATTCCATATAGACTGTATGTGGATACGCTTCCCTTTGGGTCTCCCTTTGGAATGGCTATATGGTGTGATTTGTGGACAACACCTCACTTAGTGCTCTCTGTATGCCACACATGGCTCCATGGCTTGCCAGTTTGTGTGGCTAGCTGCGTGGAGACATTTGTGGTTTTTTGCACAGATGAGTGTGTAAAGGGGGAGTATGCGAGCACATGTGATTAAGATCTGTCTTGTTCCAGAAAGGATTCTGGTGGGGTAACAAGATAATTAATTAAAAAAAAATAAAGTAGGGCACATTAAAGGCAAAGAGAATAAAAAATAAGAAAATTGAATGTTTGAGGTTAAGTGGAACAGAAATCAGGCAAAATGGAAACCTGCATTTCTTAGTGGCCTTTCACTCGCTAGGTGAATAAATGTCCTTGAACATGAGTGTGTGGATTTCAAGCTAGGGGTATTCCAGGTACTGTATCCTCTGTTTCCTGACCTCTCCGGCTTCCTAAGTCCTCTGCAGCCTTGCTTGGGTGAGAGAGGGTGAAGAGAGGCCCCCTCCTGCTCCACCGCTGTGCTTTTATGATGGGCTGACTTTTTCCTCATAAGTAAACATGTTGGGAATGAAGTCTGAAATATTAGCCAGAGTGGAGCTAATGGGAGGGAGAAAAACGCTACTTTTCCTCTCACTTGCCCAGGAAAGCTTAACAGAAGTGCTTCTGGAAGTTACTGAAGAATAGAAGGATGACCTTGGCCGAGGGCAGGGAGCAGAGACTTGGCAAGGGACTTGGGTGAGGAGTTGGAGGCCGAGCTCAGACCAAAAGGACCAAGCTAGTAGGGGCAGGAGGAGCGCCCTAGGGCCCAGCCCCAGCGCAGGAGGGGAGGCCAAGGCTATGTGCCCCTTTTGGTTTAGCCAAGGACACTGAGAGAGGCCAGGACCGGGGAGGGTGGCCAGATTTGCATCAGAAATGCTGTTGGTCAAGAGAAGCAGGGCAGTGTTCAGATCCAGGGATGTGAGACTCTTCGGCCTGAAGACAGTGTGCCGGAAGTCCTCCCAGTGCTACTTCCAGAAGGCTTTGCTGACTTCTTGAAACTTGTGCAAAATATTGTAGGGGGCTTCTGCAGGACCTTGGGGTTCTTTACACTGATGGACCCCGCCTGTTTGCATAGGAGCCTCCTGCCTGTTTCCTTGTCTCTGTTTACCTGGACAGTATCATCAAAGTAAGGCTCATCCGTCCTTAGTGTCAACAATAGGTTATTGGAAACTGAGACTTTTAGTGAAAAGACTTAAAAGGAAAGTAGGTCCTTGGATAATGCTGTTTTGTTCAAGGTAGATTGGGATGATTTTTTTTTTTAACCAAAATGACATGATTTGAGGACCCGCCGTGTGCTGTTATTGCATTGGAAGGACACTGGGATTTGTTTATTTTTGAATTCATAACGGAATTTCTGGGGTGGGGGTCACCGATATTCCTGACTAGGTCACTGAATATCGAGCACAGAGATCTCCGAGCTTGGATGCTTGAGGGAAGGCAGTGTGGCCCGTGTGAGGCTGGAGAGAATCACAGGAGGAGGTGAGGTGGATCCTGAGCTCAGCAAGGAGCCGGGACCCGGGAGCCACCCCAGACCTTCTTATCAGAGCCCCTTCCACTCACCCATCATCTGCCGAGCTCTGTTCTTCAAGGACCCTAGGCACGCAGCCTGGGGTTAGTCTCTAGATGTGTGGGGAGCATGTTGGACTCACTGGAGCTTTGGGGGAGATGCATTTGCAGGTCAGCGGGACCTGGTGGACTCGTGGCTACTTTAGACTGTGTTTAGGGGCAGGTGCAGGCTCATTGCCAGCTAGCAGGTGAGATTTAGGGTTGAAGGTCAGGGGCAGGTGGCCAAGGAGAGGACGGTAGAGATCAAAAATCCGTTTGTCTCTGCAGAGAGCGCTAGCCAGCTCCTAGGAGCGTGGGTGACAGTGTCTTGGAAGCTGATAAGACAGTACTGTGAAAAAATGAAAATCTGGATGATTTCTCTATGGTTTCCCTCTTCATGAACCTCTCTGCTCCTCAGGGAAACACAGCGGATTCTGACCCTTTTGGTGCCCGCGGTCGAGTTCTGCCTGGGGGAGCCAGCAGTTTTTCAAGAGAGCAGGGATGTGAGGGCCTGGGGTCTCGATGCATGCGCTGAGGTGGGTGGGGATGCCTCCCGGTGTCCTCTCACCTTTGAAAATGTGCTTGCTGGCAAGGTTCCAAAGAGTTCTGGAAATTAGCATGTTTCTCAACACCAGCGAAGACCCCGCTACGGGGAAGCACGCAGCGGCCTGCACAGCCTCAGACTCAGGGGCATGATGGACACGGGCATTTTCAATCCTGAGTAACAACAAGTCTGTGCCTCAGTCTCCTGCCAGCATGGTTCTGCACCTGCCCCGGCATGATGTTGCTCTGGCTGTCCCTGGGGAACTGGAGGGCCTAGAACCTTCTGCCAAAACACCTAGGACATGTGATGAGTTCCTGCCAGAAGAAATTATGTTTGTGAAATCACACCACCCATGGCACGTAAGGGCCACGGTGGATGGGAAAAACACCGGCTCCCTGAGAGCTTGCCTGCCAGGTGGGCCAAGGTCATACCTTTCTCACCACCCAGCTCCTAGGGGTAACCGTGGCCTCAGGCTGCTCAGCCCTGACTCCAGCCAGTTGTGGGCAGCTGGTCATCAGGGGAATATGTGAGAGAATATGGAGGGATCATTATTTTTCACTATTGGAAAAACACCTCAAAGCCTATGGCCAATTAAATCTTGCCTGTGCGCTCACTATCTTAAACACCATCAGGTGTAAATTGGCTGACTGGGAGCTTTCTGCATGTTTAAATGTTGAGCTGCCCACCAGTCATCTCTGAACTTGTCCTTTTCTAGCGCCAGAGCGAGCCGAGCGCTGGTGTGGTGGCTCAGGCCTCCCGCCCGCCCTCTGTTCCAGAGTCCAAACCGGTCACATCCGAACCGTCTCACCAACCTTCTCAGTCGTTAGTTACTAGGAAATATGTTGTACGGGGCAGGATCTCTATGATTCTATGCAGACGGGTGAAGGACGGGAAAGTCCTGGAGCCCTCGGTGCTTCTCAGACTTTTATTGGGATTTACCAGGTACACGGCAGCCAGGGGGTGCCGGGAGACTGGCAGGCCTCCCAGCCCCCAGCGAGTCTTCACTCTTTCTGGGCTCTATGGCCTTCTCTCTGCTTCTCTCGTGGTTCTGATTCCTCTTCTGGCGTCCCAGTGACGCCGCCCTTAAAAGCCCAGTCTTAGCCCAGGTGAATCCCAAATACCTATGCCCACACCCTACTCCAGGTGTCTGCCATCAGGCATGCATTCAGGACCGCAAGGATCCATCATCCATCCTAATGGCAGGAGGGCAGAAAAGCCTGATGACTTTTCACTTACCCTACATGTGTCAGCGGTTAGGTGAGCCAGGGTCTTCTGCGTGGCATGTGACTTGGTCTTTCTTTGTAAGTGGCTAGCGTGGCTGCTGTTGTTCGCCCGAGGCCTCTCTGAAACGCAAAGAAGTCAAATTGTTTGCCTAAGATTACACTGCTTAAGGATGGTGGAGCTGGGATTCTAGGCCAGATCCTTCAGCTCAGCCCCCTACATCTCTAAATTCTAGACTAAGGTCTTTCCACCTGTGTGATACCAACAAAGAAAATGGTGCATTCATCCATCAGATGCTGGGAAGGAGGCAATCATGCAGATGAGGATCATCAAGACATCCCTACTGTCAGTCGTGACAATTCAGCTCAGCTGCTGTTGCACAAGTGGTTATAGAGACCGTGTAAATGAGCGGGCATGGCTGTGTGCCAAGGAAACTATTTACAAGGCAGTTTGGGGGCTAGTTTTGCCTATTAGCTGTGCCCCCAAGCTAGGCGCTGGAGTAGGAGTGGTGGAAGAAAGACCCCACAGAAATGCCTTCATGGAACTTACATTCTAGAAAATTATCTTTCCTGGCCTGCTTATTATGCAAAAGCTGTCACGGGGTCTTGGGGTTGCTGAGATCTTAGGAATGATCTGGTTCTCCTCTCTGGGCAATCTCCCTGTGCCTCTCCTGGTGATGACCGTGTCCCGCAGTTGGGAGCTCATCCCCCCCCCCATCTTTTTCTGGTCCACCTGATCCATTTATGCCAACTCTCCTCTAGGCCAGATGGCCTCAGACTCGAGGGCATCGGGACTAACTCACTAAGTTTGATAGAGCAGTCCACCGGGCATCCCTCCAGTGATCCTGATTCAGTAGATCGGGAGTGAGAACCAAGGTTTTCCAGTTTTTGCTGATGTGCCTCGGACCCCACTTTGAGCATCAGTGTTCTTTGGCAATGGCTGGGGAAGTCGAACAACTCCCCTTACACAACTCAGATATAGGGTCATGGCATCATGTTACCCTCAAGGTTTTCTTCAGGCAAAACCCTGCCAGGCCCTTTCAGGGCTGCATGTGGGAGAAAAAGCTTACAGAGAACAAGATCTTTTCCCAAAACTCGGGCTGAGTCACTGGGACACAGGACTGGTGCTCACCACCAGGGTCACCGCAGCTGGAGTCACTTCTCAGGCCAAAGGGTCAGAACCCATCAGTGTCGAGACAGAAGGACGTAGAGGCCAAGAGTGTGGGGACAGCAGTCAGGAAGCCGGATCCCAGCCCCCTTCTGCTGTGTGACCTTGGGCCGGTCATTTCTCTTCTGGGTCACAGCCTTTCCATCTGCAGCTCTTAGATGCTGTGACCCCCTGAGCAGTCTTTAGTGGGGAGATCTCAATGGTGCCCCACCCACCTCCCTCCTGGAGATAGCCTGGGGAGGGGGGATTTGCTTTCCCAGCAATCTGCAAGAGCTGCCCTTTGTGTTTACACTTCGGTCAATTCTATTATCTTCTCTCCACTTGCTTGGCTGAGTTTGGATTCAAGTTTGGATTCAAGTTTGTTATCTGTGACCATCACTAGCTTAAGTTCATTAAGCTTCTCTTTTTTCCCTCCACATTTATTTATTTATTTTGTTTTGTTTGTTTGTTTCGTTTATACATGCACTGGGTACAGTCAGAAGCGCGGGAGGGTGAGAGAATTCACCAGAGCCAGAGCGGTGAGCAGAGCAGGCAGAAGGACCGAAGTACACTGCTGAGGGGAGCAGCGGGCGGCAGGAGAGGTCTGCGCGCCACGTGGGACCCTCCTCCGGTGGGGGAGCAGCCGGGGATCGAACCGGCGCCGCAGAGGCCGCGGGCAGCCTTGCAACCCAGCGCTCAACCGCTGCGCCACCGGGGAGGCCCTCCCTCCACATTTATATTTTGAATATTGTTTGTGTTTCAGATACACAGTGTTTAAATGAAACCTGTTTTTTTTCTGGTCTTGCTGCTTGACTCTGGAAGGCCCTGGAAGGTAGCTCTGTTGGCTTCTAGGACATCTACAGGGACCAGGGGGCCCCCAGGGTGACTTAAGACTCTCCTTCAACCTTGGGGTCCAGGTCTCAACCTAGAGCAAGAGTTTCCTTATTTCTAGTACCTGAACCTCTGAAAAGTTAAATTGTCATCTGTCCCTTTTTTTGATCAGGCAGCTCAGCAGCCCTTGAGTTTAAGCAACAACCACCCAATAAATATCAGTGAGGGCTCTCAGCAAGTTTCCTTGAACCCAGTACGATGTGGTCTCTTAATTCTGGACAACGTAGTGAAGCAGGTCCTTATTCCTGCCAGTGAAAAGCTGCTTCCAACAGTCTCCACAAGGAGACTCAATCTGGCTACAGAGTTTGGGTAAAAGGTCTGTGTGGGGATTGGGGGCGGGGTGGGGAGATTGGGGGCTTGGGTGGCAGTCAGCCAGCCATTGCCAAGAGGTTGTCCAGAGGTTGAGGGGAAAATAAACCTGGTAAGAGAAAGTGCTGCTTAGACTAGCCGTGGATTTGTGTTGTCAGTTTATGCAACAATTATTTAGTCTTTCTAAGCCACCTGTAATTATGTCAGAGGAGTCAGTAAATCTGGGTGAAGTATTTCGTTCTGAAGTCAGTCTTCCATCTGTATCCAGCTAGGCTGCTCCAACGCTGTGGCCCTGGGCCAGGCTCCTGAATCTCTCAGAGGCTGTTTTCTTCTATCTAATGGGGATGCTAATCCCTTCCTCCCCCTCGCCTGAACTGAGGGCTAAGGGAAGTGACAGACATTAGAGTGAACATTTTGTTGTTAACCTTATTTACAGGGGTTGTTTCAAAACCCCATCCAGTTGCTTGACATATCATAGGCCTCCATCAATGCCCTGTGATAAAGTTAGAAACGCTGGGCGAGATGTTCCAATTATGCTTGTAAAATCCCCGGTGAGAGATGAAGATGCATTTGCTGAAATTTCCTTCACTCAGCAAACCTCTCTTCTCTCTAGGTAACTCCCCAAGTTCGGAGTCTAAGAGCATGCGTGAAGTTAAGAATCCTAGAGGCAACCATCCTGCAGAAAGAACAGCAGAGGCTGGGCCCCATGTCACCTGGGCAGGGAGCAGTTACCTGCTCAAGGTCACTGGTCGGAGGTGGAGCAGGTCCATCAGGCTCCCTCCTCCCTCCTCCTCTAGTGCACCTGCTTGGGGAGTCGCTTTACACCCCGCCTCACCTGAGTTCTCGGGCCATGCTTCTGAAGCCACTCAGGCTGTTGCTGCCAAAGCCACAGTGACCTTCACGCTTTAGAGGTCAGGGCCAGAACAGGCAGGGGAGGGAGCTGGGGCAGGATGGGAGACAGCTCAAAACTGCAAGGCAGGTCTATAAGCCTGAGCAGCTCACGCCCCCACCCCCCACCTTACCTTTCGCCTCCCACAGCACCTGCCCCTTAGTTGCCATGTCTGAGGACCTCAGAATCTTGGCTTGTCTCATCTATGCACCATTTTATTTCCTTTCAGGGAAGCTAAAGCCCAGGAAATTGCCAGAAGAGCACTTGAAGGGTGGCTGTGAAACGCCCACTGATTCTATTATTTTTGCACTGTCCTTGAAAACTTTACACTCCATCCTGATTTCTGCCCCTTCTCCCTCCCTCTCGGGTGGTTTTTCATCAGCCAGGGAAGCCTCCTCCCCCGGCTCCTGCAGGGCATTCTCACCAGGTGGGGCTTTTTACCATGAGGTAAAATTGAGGTTAGCTACCAAAACCCTCTCTTCCAGGTCTCCTACCTTGCCAGTGCTGCCCTGGGTGGGCCTGGGGAAGAAGCCAGCTTGGGATGCCCCAGGGTGCCTTGAGGCTCCCCCCACCCCTTCTGGACTGGGTTTGGTGCCAGCATCAAGTATTCCTGGCCAGTGGCTCATGGAAAAGCAGTTCTCTCCAGTCAAATATGGCTGTTGTATTTTAGTGCTGAATGTCTTCTTTTCCAGAGAAGACATTCCTGCCCCCCAACCCCCCGTATCCATCTAGCCAACATCCATTGAGATCTTTTGCATAAAAAACTCTGGACTGAAAGCTGAAGCCAGGAAGATGAGGGAAGCAGAGTTTTGCCCTAAAGATGCCTTACACTGCCCCCTCACAAAGAGCGAGTCCGAGGCAGTGGAGAAGCAGAGGAGCAGGCAGGCAGGTGCAATACCTCCTGGTGGCGATAATCAAGCCGTGTCTTGAAGGCACCTGTGGGGGCTCTGAGTGGGCGCCAGCCCGGCCAGAGTGGGTGGAGGATAGGGCAGTGCCTCAAAGAACAGGGACGGGGTGAAAGGTGCAGAACTGGGGAACACAGGGCCGGGGATAGTCTGTGGCAGATGTGAGGGAACTGCACGAGGTGGGCACAGCTGGATCAGGGGGATCAGCAAGAGAGAGGGTGGTGGGAAAGGCTGTGGGAACCTGGTCAATTCCTAAAAGACGAAGTGCACACTCATTTACTTCTATTTTACTTTTTAAATACATGAAGTTATTTCAAAATACACACCTTAATAAATTAAAGTATGTATTTTTACATTTATTTTAAAAATCACATCAGTACATGAAAATAGCAAGAGAAAGAAAAAAAGGAAAGAAAAAATTGAAATAGAAAATTGTAAAATCTAAAATTTTCTCCCATTGCCGACCTCCCTGGCCCTGTCCTCCATGAAAGAATTATAGATGTTTTCCAAGATAAAAAAAAATGCATGTGCTAGAATATTTGAATATTTTGATCTGCAGAGTCTTGCTCATTTGCACCAATGATCGTGTGGGTGTTTGTTGTTTTGCACCTCGATGCTTTTAGGGTTTTTTTCACCTTCTGTGTTAGAAATCTTGGATCAGGACAGACAGATAGAAGATGTTCATCTTAACAGCTGCAGAAATCTCCATTGTATGAGTGTGCAATCATTTATTTAAAGTCTCCCCAGTGGCGGGACATTTAGGATGTTTTCAGTTTTCATCTATTACAAACATTGTGATAATGAACATGTTCATTCAGTAAATATTTATTGAGCATCTCTGCTTGCCAGGCACAGTTCTAGAAAACTAGGATTTAGTAGGGACACATATCGCTGCTCTTTTGTGAGGCTATCCACAGAGTAAACAGAAGAGAATTGTGAGACTGAAGAAAATGTGCATTTGTAGTTTTGATGAATATTTCAAAATGCCTGCAGAAATGACTGCAGAAATCTACACTCCCTCTGAGAGATCTATACGCAAATGGCTCGTTTTCCCATCCTTGCCCACATTAAATATTAAGAACCTTAAAAAATTGCCAATCTGATAGGCAACAGTGCCCTGACTGCTGCTGCTGCTGCTGTGACTTGCCTAATTATGAGCGAAGTGGAGTGTCTTTTCTTGCTAATCGACCTCTTGGGTTTCTCTTACAGGCACATTCTTGCCCACTGGGCATATTCTATCAAACCATTGTCTTCCTGCAGTTTTGTACTTGTTCCTTGTAAATTAAGCGAATTAGTCCTTTGTCATAGATGCTGCAACCATCTCTTCCAGGTAATCTTTTGTCTTTGCTGATGGTACTTGTTGCAGTGCTTCCTGGTGGAGATAATCAAGCTGCGTCTTGAAGGATGAGTAATGATAATAAATCTTGTCTTGTGCATCTTAAGTGCTGAGCACACCTCTAACAGTTTACTATACATTAACTTGTTTCATTTTTACAGCAATCCTAGGAGGTGAAACTATTATTATCCCCATTATATGATAAGGAAATAGAGGCACAGAGTGATTAGTGTGTCCAGGGCCTCATGATCACTGAGGGGCACAGCCATGAGGAGGTGTCACCAGGCAGCTGAGGAGAGTCAGCAAAGGTGAGGAGGTGTGAAATGACACAGCATATCAGGGGATTCCCAGCAATACACTGGGCATAAATACAGGCTTCTTGCGGGAAGGGAGGTAAGCTGGAGAGGTAGAGTGCATCTTGTGGGTGCCTTGGTCCTTGGCATTAGCCTGGTCTCCTTCCCCGGGGTGCAGATTCCTTGCACTCGGGGTCCATGTCTATGCCCCATAATATGTAGCCCTGTACAGAGCATGTCCAGGCAGGTGGGAGAAAATGGGAGGCCTGCCACCATGCCCGCGTGAGGTGTGTGTGATGTAGGGCATTGGCAGGCCTTCAGGCGTGACTCAGTCGGCCTTTGTGGGATTACCGGCTCAACTCCCCCGAGTCTTAGCCCCAGGCGGCAGCCTCCTCACTCAGTCCTGAACCTCCCTGTGCACATGGACTCTGGTCACTGGCAGCAGGTGCTTCTCCAGTTCCACCATTGCATAAGATTTTGGGGATGTGTCCCAGCTCTCGGGGGATAGCAGAAACCCAAGTAGATCTGGGCCTAAAGGTCTCATAATCCCTCCAGAAATAGACAGAAGTGATTTGAGTTGGTCCGTCCTCCTGCCATTAACGTATTTGTGCCCTTCCTAGACTGAGGTGATACTGAGCCCTGGAATAACTGACTCGTGCATTCAGGTCCTTTCGAACTGCCAAGTTCACCTCCAACTTGGCAGTGCTTGACAGCCATCTTATAAGGCTTCTCATTGTTGAGGCAGGAACAGCTGGGATGTTGAATTCTGCAGCAGCATGTGAGGGAGAGTGTCCTGGGGAAGGGGTCCAATGTGCCTGCTCCTGTCCCTCCTGTGCCCCGGGCAGACATTGCTAATCAATTCCACACACTCACCTAGTGGAATCTGAAGGTGGCCTCAGACTCTTCCTCAACATGGTGGTCCTGCTAACATTCCCAGCTAATTGCCTTTGGCTCTTGAAAAGAAACATGTTTATCATCCCCAACATTTGGGTTCAGAGCAGTGGTTTTGAAGTCAGACAAACCTAGGTTTAGATTTTGGCTATGTGGCCCTGAGCAACTTCCTCACCTCTCTCTGCTGCCATTTTCACCATGATAACATTCCTCAGAGAGCATGTGGGAAGTCAAATGGAGATAGGAAGCCTGAAAACTCCTTACAAAAATGCAAAGTACCATTTCAGTCAAACCTGAGAGGTCACTTGGAATCTCTGGACTGATCCCAGTTTCCTCCCATGGAAAGTAGAGGAAAAGATTCGACCACCTCTGAAGTTTGTTCTAGCTCCTTTATTGGGGCAGGGCTGCTCATTGACTGATTTCCTAAGCACTATTTCTGGTCGAGCAGGCACTGTTCTAGGCTCTGGGGCAAAGGCCCTGCCTTTTAGGAGTTCCATGCTAGCAGGAAGACAGATAATAAACAAATTATGTCATGTCAGCAGCAGAAGTGCCGGGGAGGAACATAAAAGCAGAAGGGAGTGTCTCTCAGGGCCAATTCCTGGGCTGCTGATTCTCCAACAAGAAAGGAAGTGAGTGCCCTATTGACAGCCAAAGGCTGGGGGGCAGGGGTGTCAATCTTTTGCTTTATTGAAACACTTGGGAATAAAAAAAATGAGTCACTGCCAACCCTCCTCCAGCCCAATCTGTGAGGGAGCCAGGGGGTAGAGGGTCTCCTTCTGGGAGAGTCTTGGGGACCCACTGATTCAGAATTCCATCTACAGACACAGCTTAGCACCCTTTCCCCTTCTAGACTCTTCCTGATGATGGGATGGGTCTCCTGGTGTGCACCAGGAGACTCCCACTCACTACTGCTCACTGAGATGAGAAAGAGAAAACAGACCCCTGGAAGGGGAGGCAGGACCCAAGGGGCTGGCCCCACTGCCTCTCCCTGAAGGTGACCAAGCACCGCACTGAGCTCAGGTGCTCCAAGGGCTGTGTCCTCTGGCGCAGTCTCACTCAGCAAGGCCGCTTTCCCCCTCACCTCCACCCAGTCCCCCTAGTATCTCTGTGAGCTGTTCCCAGATAGCAACATTTGGGGCCAGCAAGAACCAAGTGCCCACAAGGAGAGACAGGACAGAGGATGAGAAGACCCACTGTTGAGAGAGTGGGGCCATGCCCTGCGTGGCACGATTCATGATGCATCATGATGCATCCTATGTCGGTGGTTTCTCCTAAGGTGGGTATCCTGGAGGCCCCGGAGCGGGCTCGGAAACATGGAGGAGTGAGAAGACGGAGGAGCCAGGAAGCTTCTTCTTTGGTGACATATTGACCCACTTTTTTTTATAGCTGGAGAAACGCACCCATGTGCATGTGTGCCTACGTGTGTTGGGGTAGCTAGAGTCGGGGGTGGTGCTCATATCCTGAAATCCTTTGTATGAAAAAACTTTGCAGGGGAAAAGATGGAAAATAATCCACAAAATCCCCTTCTCCAGGTTTACAGAAGAGGGGACAGAGAATGAGAGTCGCAGTTTCCATTCACGCATCTCCACGCTCCGGCTCTGCCGACGACAGGCGGGAAAGGCACCTGCAGGGGAGGGAATGGTCTTAACACCCGATGGGAGAGAGGATGACAGGACGACCTGAAAGCTGCCACCGAGATAATAAGCCACAAACACCCAAAGTAAAGGAGAAAAAGAGGGTGCCACCCCTCACCTGAAGGGGGGAGGAGCCTTGGGGAGACACCTGCAAGCAGTCAGCAGGCAAGATGACCAGAGACAGGCAAAATACACACCGGAGGAGTTTGACCCAGGAACCGGCATTGCAGGTTCTGACAGCGCTGGGGGCTCTGTATTCGCTGAGCATTTATCGCTGTCAGACCTGAGTAACTCGGCTTTATTACCTCATTGAGTTTCTACATTAGCTCTGTGAGGCCGTTATCCCCATTTTACAGATGAGAACACTGAGGCACAGGTAGGTTCAATAATGTTCCCAGGACCTCTTGGAAAATAAATACTGAGCTAGTGCTCAATAAAGATTAGATTGAATGGATAAAAGAATGAGTAATCTCTTTTCTTCTTGAAATGTTTTCATGAAGCAATAGATCTTTGGATGTGGCTTGTGAGTTCATCGCAGTATTTGACGCGATTGCTCTTAAGCTCTTGTGGCAAGGTAGAGTGATAGTTCCGTAGGCGGGATTCTCTAACAGGTCAGAAAGTCCATCAGAGAACATTTCTGTTCTTGGGCATTTTCTGTTCTTGCCTCTATTTTGTCAAGTGATTATTTCTGGCTTGGAGAAACACACGCGTGTCACATTTGAAGCTGGGAGAGAGAAATGTGGGGCAGCGTGACCCAATGGGAGTTCCCAGCAACAGCTGGGACAATAACCTAAACTCAACAGGGTGAAATTTAACAAGGATCAAGGCAAAGGCCCGCCCTTGAGGCCTGAAGAGTTCACCGGCCTGTTATAACTGGGAGGTGGAGGTGGAGCCTCACAGACCACAGGTGAAGGCCTTTGTGAAGAAGATGAGTAGGACTCCATGTTCCACCTGAGCTGTCAGTGGGGCGTGGTTTCTTGAACCTGAATGGAGCCTGAGGCAATGCTGAGGAGGTCACATGGCCTGGTTAGACCCATTTGAGCAGGTTGGGTTTAAAGCATAGTGTAGGAGGGATGCTTAGTGTGTCCAGAGTGAAATCTCTGCAAACCTCTTCATGTTCACAATGTAAGAAGGTGCTAGGGATGCTTGCCTGAAAAGACTGAAGCCTTAGAATGTATGTAACATCTATTTGCAGAATTTATCTAAATATCTCCAAAAAGCCAAAGGAAGACCAGTGAGTAAAATTCATAGGGTGGCCGACCTTCCTAGTGGAGTTTTACCACAAAGGTTTTATCCTTGAAATATCATCAGTTATTTAACTTTTTTGTTCAGTTTTCATTTCCTCATCTGTAAGATGGGGCTGATAAAAATAGCTCTTTTCACAGGAATATTATAAAAAGAAATTGAAATATGCACGTGAAGTACGTAGCCCAGTCCCTGACGCTTAGAAGCCACTCATGGTGTTAGTATTTATTTTATTTTATAACAGCTCATACTGATTGCTGCCTGAGAGTGGATTAGATGGCTTTGAAGGCACTGAGCAAGATTCCTCCCACTGACAACTTCAAAGTGTTGACAGAGGTGGCGTAGATGTGATTCTATCGTTGAGTTGGAGATTGAAGATCATTAATGTCTCAACTGTTGAATGATCCCATGATTCTCTCATTCACTCACCATTGTCAATGGTGAATAAGGCTCAAAGGCCAATGGGACCACACTGTCACCCTAAGGTGGCTTCTCTCCAAGTGTTGTTATACCAGTCCCATTTCAGAGTCTCCTAGATAGACATCTCTTGTCTTTGCTATGATCTGTCACCTTCCACTTTCATTTTAAGGACCTGCCCTCCCTAACCTCACCCTTGATCTTGGTTCATGTGATTTGGGTGAGTCTGATCCCACCTTCCAGACCCAGAGGTTGGCACAAGACCCAGGCCTGGGAAGTATTTTCCTCTCTCTAGTCATGGGGACAGTGATTTATTCAGGACATGCATATTGCCCCAGTCAGTCCAACAGCACCTGAGGTTGAGAAACTCTTACGAGAAAGACGATTTCTTTATCCCAAGGTTGTTTGTTCATCTTAAGCCTGGAGCTTTTGATGGTATTATTTGAGAAAGTAGTCAAAATGAGAAAAGCAAATTCAAGAGCTGGAGAGAAACAAATTCCTAATAACCTTCACGTTACAGACTTAGCTAGTCCTGCAATATTCTTAGACATTTAAGTTACCCAGGTCAATAAATTCCTCTTTTCCTTCAAGTCCATTGGAGCTGGACACCTGTCTCTTGTGACTTAAAGATGAATGGCCGAGACTCCATCCTCTCTTTAGGAAGATAGAAATCTACAAGAAGCCAGAAAAAAAATGACAGATTCCTTTGAGCAATTCCAGTTGAAACGACAGTCCACAGGTGAGTGCAACTCTCTGGGAGGCCCCAAGTGAGGCCCACCCAATGAACTAGTCAACCCACAGAACCATGAGGGGTGGTTATAAATTGGGATGGTTAGCTGCAGCGAGGAATAGAAACTCATGATCTATAGAGCCTCAGAACAATCCCAACAAACTCTGTAAAAAGCCTCCAGCCCCAGGTGAACTCTCACCTTGTTTCTGAGCCAGGACCTTGTAGCTGAGGCCCAGTGACTGTAAATGCAGGCCTTGAGGACCCTTTTGTCCACCATTTTCCTTATCAGTGGTTTGAATGACAGTCCTTGTTTCTATTTCAAAGAATTTGCTTTGTTCTTCTCCCTCATCCAGTTCACCTGCCTTTTATTCTCCCAATCTGTACGCACAAACATTCAATACTGCTTATACTAATAAGGGGATCTTGTTCCAATGTCAGGTCAATCCTTTTAACCTTATTTCAGGGAGGATTAAATCAGGGAGACTCTTTTGTTCCTGCTGCTATTTATAATGAAGTTACTGATTAGACAATATCTATACAATAAAAATGCTTATACTCGTGGACTTAGGAATGCCACTGATAAACATTTACTCTGTGGACACTCATGAAGGCGTGCTAAGGCATCTTAGCAAGACAGGATAATTATTGGGGCATTTTTGTAATGGGGAGACAAGGAGAGAAATTGTCCAACAAAGGGACCAGCTGAGTAAATTATAGTTCCTCCAAATGATTTGTGAAGTTAGATTTTAAAGAGAGGGAAGGGAGCATGTGTTGACCTGGAAGGAGTTTCAGAATGTGTTCCAGGCGAGACAACCCTCCGCCGCCTTGCATGAGTATGGTGAACACCATGAATTTCATGTCTGGCTGGGAACGCACAGCTCAGGCATAGAGCCCCGTGCAATTGTGCAATTCTGAGGCTACTTTTGTGCATCAAAAACAGTTAAGACAAATGGTTATGTAGCTGTGTACGTAGACTCCCAAGCCCCTTGGGAAAGGAACAAAAGAAACTTTTTTTTTTAAAGATTTATTTTTATACAAGAACCGGGGTTCAGGCCAGGGGCACAGGAGGGTGAGAGGATTCACCAGAGACAGAGTGGGGAACAGAATAGGCAGACTGACAAAACACACTGCTGAGGGGAGCAGCGGGCGCGACAGGAGAGGTCAGCTTCACCATGTGGTATTCTCGCCGGCCAGCTGGGATCGAACCCGCGCTGCAGAGGGTGCAAACAGCTTCACAGTGCAGCGCTCAACCGCCTGCGCCACCAGGGAGACCCACAAAAGAAATTTTTAAAAGGTGTGCCGTGGGGAGAGGAATGTATTAGTAAGGGGTAGAGGCTTTCAGTTTTCATATTGTATGTTTTTGCCACACATGTTATCTGATGAAGTGCTCTTGTCCATTAACCCTCTGCAGGTGCTGGGAGTAGGAGAGGGGATGAAGGGCCATGTTTGTTTTATTCATTTATATTTCTCTGTGTTTATTTTTCAAATCCTAATGTGCGACTTTTCTTCCTTTGTCAAGAAGTCATAAGCTTTACCATAGAGCGAATGTAATGTTTGAAGATGGTTCGAGTCAAGTTATCCGTTCTTCTCATGCAAAGTGTCATATTCTCGTATTACAAAATTCCCTCCTGTGATAGGCTTGTTTCTACTTGTGAGAAAAACCCTGAAATCCTCAGGTGAACACATATTCTTGTCTCCCGTGTAGTTAGTGGAATATGGTGCTGGGGTAGCAGTGGGTAACCTGCAGCTACTACCCCTCCCCCTCATGACCAGCCCCTGCCAGGTGCCCACACCATCAGCCATTGGCCGCAGACTCCTTGGCAATGCTGGCTCATGCCAGCAACCAGGGCTTGTTTAGAAGAAGGGAGAGATGAATCAGCAGATTTGCCCAATGTAAGACTGGCCTGGTGCCAGCGTGACGCCCTGCCTGGCTTCAACCACCCAGCGCCAGCAGTAACCGGCAAGATGGGGTCAGAGTTGCCTCCTGGGTTCTGGAAATGAGCTCAGCTCTTTTAGCTGCCCTGGAGAGACAGACGCCCAAGGCTAAGGGGCGCCAGCCTGGAAGAGGAGCTGCCCCCCTGCCGGGCAAAGTCTGAGGAGCCCGGATTCTCCATCTGCCACCATCTTGCAGGCACCTTCTTTCTCATCTCCTCCACCTCCTCTTGGCTAGGGTCCACAACCAGCAGAAGCCAGATGACGGGAAAAGTAAACAATAACGCAGGTAAGTCAGTGAGTGGGCGTCTCCCCGGCGGCCTGCTCTGGTTCATGGGCTCATGGCAGTGTCTTCTGCTCAGGGCCAGTCAGGCTGCATGAACTGCTTTCTCAGGCCTGTCACCCACTCACACCCATCACCTCTTCTGACGAGTTTGCTCTCCACTCCAGGATTCTCTTTTATCAACCGGAGAGCTCTAGAATGAGTCCTTTCATTCAGGGTCTCCAAGAGCTGTTTGGCTTTGTGCTCTTGCTGGCTGAGATAAACACTGTCTAATTTTGATTTCCATGGTTTGACCTTCGGACTGGCCCAAGGCTGTCTTTAGAATCACTTTCCACAGTTCCCCAGGCCTTGAGTGTGAGCTGCTATTTTTCAGTGGCAGAGAAACGTCCTTATTGTTCTTTAAGGCAAATATCATAAAAAGAGGGCCTCCCTGGTGGCGCAAGGGGTGAAGACGCAGCACTATGAAGCTTCCGCAGCTACTGCAGCATGAGTTCAATCCCCGGCCAGGGAGCTACCCACATGGCACAGCAGACCTCTCCTGACTCGCCCGCTGCTCCCCTCAGCAGTGTATTTCGGTCAGTCTGCCTGTTCTGCTCCCCACACTGTCTCTGGTGAGTCCTCTCACCCCCTGCATCTCTGGCCTGTACCCCAGCTCTTGTATGCATAAATAAATCTTTAAAATAATCGGAAAGACTTCCAAGGTTGGGGGGGTCCCCACAATTTAAGGAATAAAGAACAGTACAAATCAACAGGTGGTTCTGCGCCAGCAGCAGCTCTGGGCCGGGGATTCTCGCCTCAGAAGGGAACAGCAGGGGCTCAGGAGTGGAGGGAAGGCAGCTTCCATGAGTGATGTCTTTCGGGCACCACGCCGGCACCACAGGAATTCTGATCTGATGATTCCTCGCAGCAATTCTGGGTGGTAAATATTTTTCCCCCTTTCTCACAGAAGTGGGAACAGAAGAGGAATCAGTGATTTGCCAGGATCATGCAGCTCCTGGGAAACCCAAGTCCCCACCCCTGCCCCCGACTGCATGTCTGGGTGACAGAGGTGGCACCACAAAGTAGAGAAGTAAACAGCCCCTGGGTGAACTCGCAGGCTGGATGTTCAGGTAAACCCGACTCGCCACCCCCACATGTGCAACCCAGCCTTCCGCTCACTCACAGGGTCTGTGCCAACACCGCGGAGATGGCGAGTCTCTACGTGCCGCTGGCACAACGCCCTTCCCGCCCAGATCTCCGTTCCCATGAAAATCTATCCACGAGGACCGAAAGGAACACTGAAGGAAGCTGGGAAGTCTTTCTTGGGCTCCAAAATGCAGGTCCTTGAGGCCAAAGGCCCAGTGCACGTGCTGGCGGACACGATCAGGACAAGACTACCGGCCCGCGGGCTGCTGTGCTCTGGTCTCAGAGCCTGTCCTGTGCAGACCCAGGTGGTGAGGACAGCTTGAAACATCTTCTGCTGAGTAACGATGGCAGCAGCTGGTGGCATTTAGAAAAGCACCTTGCAGACCAGGATTTGGACCCTGCGGATACCGTGACCGGGCAGATGAGGCCTCCTGGGCCTCGGTCATGGCCAAACCATTATCGAGTCAACTTTCAAACAGAGTCAATGTTCAATTATTCATTGAATGGTTTAATCGGTCCACCTTCTCCTCCTCTCTCTTTCTCCTGCCCTCCCTGCCAACTGCCTTTTGGCTCTCCTCACTCGTACACCCACCAGCACAGGAACAGGCGGAGGACTTAACATCAGTCAATGTCGGGGCCTGTTAGGGATCACAGAGCAGGGCTTGTTTAAGAAGCAGGTTGGGTGGAATGCGGATTTCTCATATTTTTGCTAATCTTGTTCCCACTTATCATAGACAATAGACAGTTGCTGGAGTCCTTTGAGCCCCTCTGCTAAGTCTTGCAGGAGAAAAAAGTACTGAACTCTGCATGCCCAGAGCTGGGATCCAGGCTAAGACTGGCTGGATTGAGGAAGCAGACGTGTCCCGCACCGCCCTGTCTCACAGGGCTGGGATGCCTGTACGTGTTTAGCCAGAAATTGTAGTGGTAGGTGGGAGAAAACAGGTTTTGAGATAAATGAAAAATAGTCAAGAGTTTTCTGCTCTTGAATGATTGGAATTTATATTCCCAAATCAAATGAATTAGCCATTAAAAGATGAAAACTACTTGTCAAAAATCTAAATCACATTCTGTAGCAATTATCACCTCTTTCCTAGCAAACAAGACCATGTCCAAGGCTTAACAAAAACAATGACTCATAACTTCTCTGTTATTGATGACAAATACTCACCTGTACTGAGGCAGCAGCATTGACATTATGTTAATTTATATAGATGAAAATATTTAATCTTTACAACTTCATGAGACAGAAACTATTAGTCCCATTTGCAGGAAATGAAACTCAGAGAAGTCAAGTCACTTGCTCCAGCTTGCTCAGCACTGAAGGGCAGAATAGGTCGTCCCATACCATCAACACCTTTGATCTGCCAGTTGTCCTGCCTTTTCTGCATTTTAGTCTCTTCTCTTGTCCAAAGTACAACAACCATAACCCTCTTCTTGTCCTCTCCAGAATGTCCAGCTCGAGGGCTCCTCTGCTTGCTGGACTGTCATCACATTTTGCAGTGAGTTGCGCACATGGCATGGTTCTTGTATTTGCTCATTCCATATTATTGGGTCTTAGCTAGTCATCTAGCTCTTCCCATGTATGTGTCATCTCCCCAGGGTGACACTCCCACCAGAAGGGACAGAGTCACTCTTCCTAGCATGATGCTGGGCACAGAGGAAGTCTAGGACTCCTATTTTCTCGTTGTCTAAATGCTATGCGGAGTAGACACCATATGGATGATGCCTCTAGTGTTTTCCAGGGCTAGTAAACACTCAAGACAATTGGTGTTGCCTGTGAGACTCCCAGGAATAGTGAGTCCAGCAGTGATAGAGCACCTATTATGTGGTTTACGTCTATATTACCTAATTTAAACTTTACAATAACTCTGCGATACAGATGTCCCAAATCTACAGCTGGTGAACGGTTAGCGAGGGTTCCTATGCCAGGCCCTGGCAGCAGGGTGAGAGACCTGGGTCCCAGGAACACCCAAGTGTCTGTTACGTCTGGGCACACAGGGCTGGGAGTCAGACAGGCCAGGTGCTGGGACGACTGAGTTAACTGGTGTCTGGGACTTAGTTCTGACACCAGCCTCCTTCATATTAAATCTTTGTCTTTGCTCAAACAATAGCAACTGCTGTGGCCATCACTTCCCAATTGTTCCTGGACCTGAGCTGGTTCCAGTTGGACAAATCTGCATCAGAACATAACAGGGGCTGCCTGGGACTCTGCGGGAATGTGGAGGAGTGGACAAGATAAGAGACAGTGGATTAAAAGATTTACCAAAGAAAGCATTCCTCTGCACAGGACAATGCCCAGCAGGCTGGTTTTGAAGTGTTTATGAAGCAGGATTTCTATTGCCAGGAACAAGAGAGTTTATAATTTACCGAAACTTCTACAAGCCATTCAAGCTGCTGGTCTGCCTATCTGGCGGGCGGGGGCTGCTCAGAGCACTCATCCACCTGGCAGGTCCCTGCTCCGTCTCCTGTAGGTGCTTGTTCGCATTTCTGGCTGTAAAAATCTCTCTTAAAGGGAAGGCTTGCAGGTGAGCGACTTTTGGAGAAAGGGCGGGCCAGGGACGGCCTTGCCAGGTGTCACCCCACCTGCCATGGGGGGCAGGCCTTTGCACACAGCTGCTTCCACAGGCTCAGAAGATGAGGGCGCTGTAGCCAGGGCTGCTGGTGAGGGACTCTGGACAGGGCTCTGCAGGTCCCTTCCTGTGCTGTCTGAGGAGTCTGGGCTCAGCGCTGGGCCCTCAGCTCCCCGTGGTCAGTGATGCCTGCTTCATAGTAAGGGTTCAAGAAATAGTTGTTGAATGTATGACTTAACGATGCTGCAGGTGAGTCTGCCAGCCCACCCCTCAGGCAGCGCTGTGGCTGGTCCTGCGAGGGCACAAATCTGGCAGGCGGTGGAGGTGGGGGAATGGGGCAGGGAGAGCATCCACTAGGCAGGTTAGATGCTCATCACGTCTCAAGGTGAGGGGGAGGGTCTGACTCTCTTGCTTTCCTTCCTCCCAGATGAGGGAACGAGGTCCTGGGAGAGAGGAGTACAGGCTCAGATCCAGCCTCTACAGCCCATGAGCCCCCTCTCATTCTCCCCACAACCATCCAAATCCTGCAACATCACAGGGAACCCGGTGCCCTCCAGCCACTCAACTGACCTAATTCCCCTCCCACCACACGCCTCCACTGCTGCCACCATGTAGGGCCTTCTAGTCCCTGGTGGATCCTCCACTTCCAGCAATTCCCTTTTGCACCTGAGAAGCTTCTTCACACTTTGGATTCCAGAGTCACCTCCTCTGAGAAGTCTTCCCAGCATGCCTCCAGGCAGACGTAGAAGTGACTGGCCTTTGAGTCTCATGGCGCCCTGCACTCTCCTCTGCACTCAGCACATGCAATTGTGGTGTGATACACGGCTTCTCCCTTCTGTAAGATCTCTCAGAGCTTGGAAAGGAATGGCCGTACCTTTCTCTCCTTCCCTCACGGCCAGCCAGCCACGTAGCAGCAGTTCAAAGAATGTTGCTGACTGAGAACAGTCATTCTTTATTCAAACCAGGCATATTTAAAAGTTCTTCTGTTCACTCACTTAATCCTTACAACAAGGATGCGGTAGTGCAGATTGTTATGATGCTTGTTAGTTGATAGTATTCATCCACAGCAGCAGCATGGGCAGAGCCAGGGCAGCAGGACAGACTGGACATACTTAACCTCTTTGCTGACGTCCTCCTGCCTGTACAACCTCTTCTCTCATCCACTCTCCTGCCAAGCTCTTGCTTGCCTTCTTAGGAATGTTCCTTCTTTCCACAGCCTTTTAAAATTATAACTGTCTCTGCAGACCCAGTCACATTTTCCATGATCCTCTCTTTGCCCTCTACTCCAAATAGCTCACTCCCGACTTCCCACAGGGTTAAAATCAGCACCTAGCATCTTTCTGGGTTTATCTCTCAATTTGTGTCATAACATTGCATTCTTTCCAAGAGAAAGGATCCTGCATGTTCCCCTGGCTGGGGGCTGAGACTCCCTTCTTTCTGTTGCCTTCCCTCCTGTGCGCTCAGCCTGTCAGGGGCTCAGTAAATATTTACACTTTCAACCAGAAGGCAGCTGGAAGACCCCCTCATCTTAGTGGGTGACTGTTGCTGCCTCCCTCATCATACTGGGAATTCCGGCTGCCCCTCCACTTCTAGAGGTGTGTGTGGGTCTGCTATTGGGGTGCACAGACAGGAGACTGGGTCTGGAGATGTTTGGGTGTAACACGATTTTCTCTGTTCCACTGTCTGCAGATCAGCCCTTATTTACACATCTCTGAGTAACTGGACTTTTCTTTTTCCTACTTTTCTTTTGATCTTCTCTCCTGAGCCCTAGAAAGAAAAGAGGAGGTTGTGCTGAACTAGAAAGAGAGAAGAAACAAAATACCAAGGCACATCCAGTAAAGGTGTTGCAGATCTGCTGAGGAATGGGATCTCCAGTGTCGCTTATACCTTTCTGGGGACATTCTTGGTGATCTTGGACCACTCAGGTTGAAGGAGCCCATTGGAAGACAGGACGAGAGTTGAGAGGTCACTTCCTAGATGTGACTTGAGCAAGTCAAGCTCTCTCGCGGATTGTTATCTGAAAAAAGAAAAATTATTGTTATTGAACTAGGTACTCTACCTACCTCACTAGGGGAACGGAGTCCTTATATGTTCAATGAGAAAATATATGATAACCCTGTGGGCCTTACATCGTTTCATTCCTTGATTCATTGATTCATTCATTCAATATGGCTCTGTCATTATACAGTGAACACTGAGTTAGTGAATGGAGATCCAATCCAGGGCATCGTACTCACAAATGCAGTTCCTGCCCTCATGGAACCTAGTCGAGTGAGGCAAAGAGCTTTGATCAGGCAAGCGGTCACTCTACTGGACGACTGCTCAAGGAGGTTCAGGAAGGGATCGTGGTTCCTGGCAACTGTGGCAAAGGAATACATCACATCACATGCATTGACATTCAGAATTTGAGAACTACTGTCTCCATTTCTATTGTTCTCAAATTTTGTATTGCATGCTGTCTGGGGTGTGCAGATCCCTGAGCTACATCCCTAGGGGGTCTGATTTAGTAGCTCTACAGCCCCTTCCAGAAATTTACATTTTTAATGCGCTTCTACACCTCACTCTTGTAAGCAATTCATGCAAAGGACCTTTGGCTAAATTTTAAGAGTCGCCCAAGCTTAGTGTGGGGCCTTCACTTGATGCTTAGTAAAGCTCCCCAGGACAGTGTGTGCATTTAAGCTGATGCCCCTCTGGGTGACCCCTGAAGCTTGTTTGGTGAGCCAGCAGATTTTCCTCTCTGCTTACGCCAGTTTGTGTTGGGTGCCTGCCCCTGAAATGCCTCACATCCTGACTCACCACAATCCCCTGTGATCTGAACTCCACTGTGGTCTCTGCTGGTGGTGTGGTGAGTACATGGTCCGCAGGCACAGGTCATGATGCAACTTTTAGCACCTCACCCCTTCTACGCCTCCCTCACCCCGTTACTGCTCCTTACCTTCCTCTGCAGGCTTTCTGGGAGGATCTGAGACATGAACATCAGGTCTGACTGCACAAGACAGCTCCTCATGCCTAGGATTAAACCCAGATGATCTTAATTGTCCACGTTCTCCATTACTACCACCTGGAGTTGGGCATGTGGGTTCTGGAGTCAGACGATGTGGATTTGGACCCAGCTCTGCTACTCCCCTCTGCTGGCCGTCCCAGAATGAATGAAGTCACCGCTTCTGAGCCTTAGTTTCCTCATCTATGAATGCAGTGATAAGACTTACCCTGCAGGGTTGTTGTGAGAATTAAAGGCACTACAGAATGTGAAGGTTTTGAAACTATGCCTGGCACACAATCAGGGTTTAATAAATATTAGCTATTATTACGTGAGTTCAAATGTTTATGATAGCAACCCCTGCATAGTGGTTTTCTAACCTAATGACCTTTTCCTCACATCAGAAAAACTTGTTTGTAAATGCACTTCCCTTTTACCTTGCTAATGAACAGTCTTTTTTAAAATTTATGCATACAAGAACTAGGGTACAGGCCAGAGGTGCAGGAGGTGAGAGGTCTCCCCAGAGACAGAGTGAGGAACAGAACAGGCTGACTGACCGAAGTACACTGCTGAGGGGAGCAGCGGGCGAAACAGGAAAGGTCTACTGCACCATGTGGGTTGCTCTCAGGCTGGCCGGGGATCGAACTGGTGCCGCAGAGGCTGCGGATTACTTCACAGTGCTGTGCTTAACCCCTTGAGCCACCAGGGAGGCCCTGAACAGTCTTTTTAATCTAAATCTACTATTACCTCCTGCCCCTAAAATTAGGCCTCCTTAACTTCAATTTTCTGTCTTTTTCTTAACTCCTGAGTCTGTGTTGCCTCCGTTCTGCTCCATAACCTCAAGGCTCTACTTTGTGCTTCTCTTGCTGTGTATGTCTCCTCAATGAGCCCTGGGGGACCCCAACCCCGCAGAGAATCTCCAGGTAGACATACGTCTCTCCAGCCTAGCACACATCCTCATCAAGATCCCCAAAGCTATGTGCCGGCACCAGCCAGCAAATTACATAATTCCTTCTATTCTTTCCCAATTTCTTGAATCTGGATTCCTTCATTTGTAAATTGAGGATAAGTACTTAATTAGACTGCAGTAAAAATTGAAGGTGATGATCTATGCAAAGCCCAGGTGAAGGCTCACTAGCATTCATTATTATAATTATCATTATTATCTACATCTGTAGAGGAAAGACAACAATGAAGATCTACATTTTCACACGCACCCAGTTTCATTTGCAGACGCCGGCAGGTGAGGCCAAAACTTGGCCAAGGAAGCTGCCCGCCAGGCCTGGTTTTGTTACAGGGCAGGGAGAGGGGCAGCCCAAACCCCGCAAACCTGCCTATTCTATATAGGGTTCTGCCATCCGCCGCGTTAACACAAAACATGAGACTTTAATGGGAAGGAACTTTAATACGATTAGGAAACAATACAGGAAAGGCAAAGAATCTAGTTTCTAAATCAAGCACCCAAAGTGACCCGTCCCCTCGTGGGTAAAAGTCCACCTAAGCGGGATTGGCCCAGAGCAAGGCCCCAAAGCCTGCCACAAGTCTAAAGCACCTTCCAGTGGGGACCCACAGAAAAGGGTCAGAAACAACCAGACAAGCCCGGAAGGAAAAGAGCAAAATCAACATCAAGATAAAAGCTGCCATTGTCACCTCCCCACGGGTCTCACCCACATCTGTGTCACCCCGTCCACGACCACAAGGCCGGCGCAGTTTCTTCACAGGTCTCTCGGCTCCATGCGCCTCCTCCAGGTCTCCTTCTGGCTCCATCCTGCTTCCTTCCTCAGTCTCCTCTGCAGCTTCTTCTCTCCCTGCTCAGCTCCACCCTCCCCTGGGTGGGGCAGGGAACCTGGAACCTCCCCCTTTCCTGGGGACCCCTTTGTTACAGTTTGGCATGATGAGGGCAGTGACCCCAGTCCCTGCCCTGGATGGAAGACCCAAGTGAACAGCCGCTACCATTTTGCTCCTGCTCTCTGATAAAATATGCATAGTATTAAATTTAACATCTGAACCATTTTTAAGCATATAGTTCAGTTGTGTTAATTATATTCACTTGGTTGTGCGACCCATGCTGTAGCGCCAGCAGGCACAGGGCAGATGGGTAAAGGAGAGTCCATGTTCTTTCTACATCAATTGCTGTGGGGCAAGCCCCCAGGCTGGCAAGGCAGGCTCCCAGCACCCCCGCTCTTTACTCTTGCTCTTTGGGCTCTCTCTGGCCTTCTTTCATGGCCTCGACCTCTCGTAGCCTTTCTGCTGAAACCGTCTTTGTCAATGAGTGACGCCGCCCTTATATCCTCAGCCTCCAGGCTCAGCTGTGCCAGGCATGCCCACACCCTACTCCTGTGTCCACCATCAGGCGGGCGTGACCCTCACCCACGCTCCCACATGCCTCTGCAGTCAAGGCCTCAGGTGATAGCCGCAGAGACCAATTCACTTACCCTGCACAAGCCCAGGGCTTTTTCCATCTAGCCAGACTGAAAGGTCATACCCATGAAATACCACTCTCCACCCTCCCTCTGGCAACCATCATTCTATTTTGATTCTCTAGGAATTTAACCACTTTAGATGCCTCATGGAAGGGAAATCCTATACGACTTGCCTCTCTGTGACTAGCTTGTTTACCTAGCATAATGGCCTCAAGTTTCATTCATGTGGTAGCTGGTGTCAGAATTTCCTTCTTTTTAATGGTTGAATAACAGAGCAGCATTTACTTATACCTTTGTCAAAGGACATTTGAGTTGCTTCCACCTTTAGGCTATTAGGACTAATGCCCTAAGGCAGCTACGCTCATGGGTATGCACTCAGCTCTTGGAGACATGGATTTCCATTCTTTTGGGTTCATACCCAGGAATGCAATTGCTGGATCATATGGTGTAGGGGCAGGAATGACACTGAGCAGGTTTTCTACGATCCCAGCAGACTGGGTGAAGAAGGAGTCCTAGAGAGTTCTCGGTGGCTTTTATTGGGATTTACTGGGTACATGGCAGGTAGGAATGCAGCAAGTCTTCACTCTGTCTGGCTCTCTGGTGATCTCTGCTACTCTGCTCTCTCGTGGTTCTGCTTCTGCTTTTTTGCTTCTCTGCTTCTTCTGCTTCTGCTGGCGTCCCCATGACGCTGCCCTTTAAAGCCCAGTCTTAGCCCAGGTGAATCCCATCTACCTATGCCCACACCCTACTCCAGGTGCCCGCCATCAGGCATGCTTTCGGGACCGCAGGGTTCTGTCATCTATCCTAATGACGGGAGGGCAGAAAAGCCTGACACTTTTTACTTTACCCTACATATGGTAATTCTGTTTAATTTGTGGAGGAACTACCATGGGTTTTCCATGGTGGTTGCCCCATCTTACATCTTCACCCCAAGATTCCAATTTCTCTCACCAACACTTGTTATTCTGTTTTTTTTTTCCCCTTCGCATGGGGTGGGGGAGTTGTTCCCTCCATGGGTGTGAGATGGTTCACAATTCTCTTTTCACCTGGGCTTTGGAGGGCTTTCTGACCAAGGATAGGCTTCAGAAGCAGATATTTCAAACAGCCCCCGAAGAGCAGGCAGATGGAGGGATCCCAGGCCCCCACAGCTACACTCTTGCTCCTAAAATTAGTGCTTTCAATGCACAGGTGAGAAACGCTGCGTTGGAATAGCTAAGCAACCTGCCCAGGAGCACGCGGCTAGAAAACTGTAGGCGTGGATGAATTGTGTGTCTCCACATCCACGCTATGCTACCATAAGCCCAAGGTGAGCACACGCCCTCTCTGATGCTCTGGAAGCAATGTGATCCCAGGCTCCTGCTCAACTGGCCCCTCTGGCTGTTCAGGAGCCTGCTGGCCCGGATGAATGGGAAACAAAGCGACCACATTTATTATTGAAGCAAGTGCCAGGTGCACCTGTTGTGGCTTTGGCTGCTGTTTACAGTTGTAATAAATCGGTAGTCCCAAACACGAGAGGGTTAGCAAGAGTTCCCTCTACTGCAAAACTCAGTGAAGGAGAAGCAAGGGTCAGTCAGCTGGGGTCCCTTCAAGTTGGACCTGCTTGCAGATATGGCCATCAAAAAATGATGCGTTAGTTTCGGCTTTACCTGACCTTCACGCAAACAGCCACAGTTTAAAGAACACGGTAGCTGCAGCTGGGCGGAGCCCTGCAGATAGGCACAGGGACAAAGCCGGAGGCAAGACAGGGTAAGGCTGCCCGGATCTGAGCCAGAGAGGACCGGTCCTGCCTGTCCCCAGCTTGCAGATAGCTGGCCTGCTCTGCATGAAAATCTTTGTCCCATACAGTGGTATCTTAATTATACCTCGAGGGAGCAATCTAGGTATGACCTGGTGGGAGCCTGGGAACCTCTTAAAGGAAGACACACATGCCCTGCAGTGCCTGCCCCTCGCCCACAGCTCAGTGCCCCAAGTCCCTGTGCCCCGTGTACTCATGCAGGGACCATCCGAAAAAGACAAACACTGCATGATTTCACTCATTGATGGGACATAAAGAAACCAAGTAAACAAACGAACTAAACAATGCAATAGTAAACTTTTAGACTCTCAGACCAAATTAGAGGTTTTCTGAAGGCGGCGGAGTGGGTCATCTGGCTAAACGGGATCAGATGTGTGGGGATGGAGGGAATTGGCTGTTAGTGGTGAGGCTGATTAATGTAGAAGCAACGTTGATGTTTAAGGACGCACACAGGAATGCTCTGTGATGTGCTAATGCAACGTTACTTCAATAAAAACAGTGACTTCTTCCTCCTCAGACCTGGTCGTGGGGTGCAGGGACGGGGGTCAGCCTGGCAAGAGCTGTGCCCTAAAGGAAGTCTGGGAGAGGGGCTGGGATTGGCTCACAAGCCCAGCTGCCAACAGCAACTTGGAGTGGATGACAGTGAAGGACAGAGGCCTGGAGCAGCAGGGAAGGCTACAATGAGCGGCCTTGGTGCCGAGGAAGCTGCTTGGGTAGGTCCAGAGCTGATGGGCTTGGACAACAAATTGTGCAGAATCTGAGCTTGAAAATGTGGTTAAGGCAAAGGTCCGACTGTGCTAGGGACATAAAGGAGTTTGCTGCAGCTTCTGTGTGAGAGAAATGACAGGAAAGAATGCCTGGTTGGTTGCAAAGGCATTCCTGGTACAGGGCTCATGTGAATTTTATATGTGCAAGGATGCACATACTTTAAAAAAAAGCAGGTCTTCCATTCAGAGGTGCATTTGGTGGAGAGCTCAGACCCAGCTTGGCTGCAAGCGAGGCTCCCACTTACACTGCGAGCCTCGAAGGGACTTATCTCTTGTAGTTTTCAATCTTGAACCCATAACAAAGGGATGTAGTAATCGCTATAAAACACTGGACGCTGCACACAACTTGGCTCAGTGAGCACCAGCAAAAGTGAGCGATTATTCATGAATTTCAAACCAGGGTTAATAAAAAAAGGAGAATGGACCTACTGTGTGCAAGGCTCAGGGCCAAGTTACAGAGAGGAGTCCATCCTGCTCGATCCTCATGACTTTTAGGCAGCTCGTGCCTGCGTTACAAATGAGGACGGGAGGACAGGTGTCCCAGGTGCAGGGCTGTCCCTGCTGCTGCACAAAAACAGAGTGAACTGCTGGGAAGTGCGATGCACACACCCCCTTGAACTGGCTTCGAGCCCCTACCTGCTTGAGAAAGTATAGCAGGACCCCTAATTTAGAACTGGGCATTCTCAGGTTGCTTACATGGAACGGAATTGGGCTGGTGTCTTATGCCCAGACCTGTACAGAGGAGCCTCACACTGTTAACACACCTGTACTGAGCAGCTCAACCCCCCAGACTTCCCAGAGCATGCCCTGCACCCCTGAGTTCTAGGAGAGCCACTTTATACCAGCGATTAATGAGCAGAGGAAGGAGGCTGGGGCAGGGCCATGGAGTGAGAACAAGCCCTTCATTTAAGGATTAACTTTGGAAAAGGGTAATCAGATCGAAGGAAGAAAGAAAAGGCATCTTACGTTCAAATTGTCTTTCCGGAGGCAGGGGTGTCCTCACGTTCAGCTACTGTTATAACGTGGTGCCTCAATGTGCTCTCTGGGAAGGACACACTTTTTTCCTGATGGTTCAGAGACGTTGGGTCCCTTGTCCAGCGGTGCGCAGCTAGCTGGAGGCGAAGACCAGGCTAGAACCTTGGTCCCTTGCTCCATTTCCTCACATGACTTCCAAATGGCTTATTTTCCAGATCCCTCCTGTAAGACTCTGTCCCTGGCCCCAGAGCCACAGGTCTTTGGACAGAAGCCAACACCCTGAGGCACACTAGGGGAGGGTGCACCTGGGGGAGCAGGGGGATGGGAATACCCCCGCAAGTACATTCTATTCTCTTCATTGGGACCAAATGGAATTGGAGCATTAACATGTGGAGAGCGCCTCGGTGCTGTCTAAACCAGCCCTGAATACTAACCAGGGTGCTGAGATGGAGCTAAAAATAACTGGCTAATCACCACCAGGAAGAATTAGCAGGGGCTCGGAAGAAAGGAAAATGTCTTAATATTCCATCTCTCGCTCCAGCTGGGCTCCAGCTGGGGCTAATGTGTCCTCCTGGCTTTCCTAAGGCAGGTAATGAGGCACCAGGGAAGTCACAACACTGGCGAGCGCTGGGGGGTCCTGCCCAGCCTGCAGGGGGGCAAATGGGACTGGGTTCCATGGGGTGAGGTGAGCTGGAAAACCGAACACAAATGAAATGCAATGCTACGCGAGGCAGGTTTTGAAGAATAAAACCGTTGTGGCACCTTGCACCCCTACTCCTTTGAGAAAATAAAATCCTTCACTAAAGGGAGACATTTTATTCTGCTCTGCAAACCACGGAAGGCCTTTCTCCTCTAAGTGCAGGCGCCTGGTTCTGGAGTCCCTGCCCTGGGGACCAATGAGGTCTTCCTGGCAGTTACCCTCTTTGGACGAGGACCAAGGTGGCGTCACAATTAGCCGGACACAGGGATGGAGCTGAGCATGTGGACAGCCGTGAAAGGCATGACGAGAGTGATTCATTCACAGGACCTGAAAGCGCAGCCCAGCCGTGGGGAACAATTACTGCCCCTCCGGAAATGGCTGGTTAAGAGAAATAAAAAAAAGGAAATTTAATTTGGTAGAGGGTGGGGTAATACTCAAAAGAACGCATTTCCTCCAAAAAGTAGGATGGGTTAGCTAAACAAGGATACATTGGTTTAAAAGACTCAAGAATGACAGATTCATTATTCAGAACAACTGCCGGTGGGGAGCATTTGGTAGTGCACCCCTCACTGTTTGATTCAACATCACAGACAACACGCTTAAGATGCTTCCTCAGCCTGAGGGCTCGAGGGCTCGGAAAGGCCAGACTGTGTCTGCCAGTCGTAGAGTGAGAGGCAGAGTGAGGGAAGGCACAGAATGTGAATGGGGAGAGAGAGAAGGTAGACTTTGATGCAGAAGGTTAGTGCAAATCCTTCTTCACCAGTTGTTGGGTGGAGCTCAGTTTAGCCTGATTCACAGAGTTAGATTTAGCTCAACTCTCTTGGTCTGTATGTTCTCACCTGTGCAGATAAGGATGATGGGAATATCTTGCCATTTGTACCGAGAAGCAAGCCACTTGACACATGTGAAAACACTTCAGTCATTCTGACAGGTGGTACAAATATTAATGGCTTTCACGCTATGAAAAGAGACAGGCATGAACTGGCCTATTCTGGGCGAACGTTCTGGCGCCCAGATCAAGACAAAGCATTTAACTGTCCAGCACTCACACCCGCTTCCCATCACTGTCCTCCTTGGTTATGTGGGTCTCAGCATCAGACTTTCTGGGTTGTTTATTCTGACCCTGGGATGTTAATAGCTGGGTCCAGCACCGTCATGGCCCCAGGGGTAGGGGGAGAGTATGCAAGAGGGTGGATTTCTGGAAGTCTCCAAGCCTCTGTTGTTTTCCCACAGCCCGCGAGGCCTGGGGCTGCTGCCTGAGTCACACTGCAATCCCCCGGGGGAGGGGAGAGCGGGGATTGAGACAGACAGGCTTCAAAGGATCCCCCCTGGGGCACTAGGGAAAAGCAGATCAGAATTTCAAAAAAATCCACTGGTTTGCTGTTATCCCTGCTCCAGACTAGCAGTTTTTGTGGGTTTTTTTTTTTTTTTTTTTGTCTCTATCTGACCTTACTCAGGCTCCTAGAGAACATGATGGTATTGAAAGAGGAAAGAGTCGAAATCAGAGAATGGAGATAAAATGGCAGCTCTGTCTCATCCGGTTGTATGGATTAGCAGGTGCAGAGATGAAGGAGGCTGCCATGGGATTCCTTCCAGGAAATGTATGCGGGACGAAGTTATAAAGCACACCATCTTGTTCAATGAATTATTTGAGTTTGTATTGGCAAAACACCTTTTTTGGGTTAAATCTATTAAGATAAAAATTAGTGCATGCTGTCTGTCCCCTTAAAGTTCTGAGTTCTGACCACATCCAGTTGTTTAAGCACCAGTAGAATGAAGATGGAAAACAATTGTTTCACTACCTCCAACTTCCCCCAGCCTCCTTTATGGCCTGTTGCTCCTCCCAGCCCAGCCCCTGGCTGTCGGTGATTTGTTTTCTATCCCGATGTTTTCCTCTTTCCAGACTGTCATATAAATTGAATTATACAACAGGAAGCCTTTTGAGTCTGGCTTTTTTCACTTAGCATAATGCATTGAGATTCATCTACGTTATTTAATATATTTAGTAATTCATTGTTTTTGATGAGTACACAATGATTCATTCTATGGAGATACCACAGTTTCTTTATCCATTTGCATTGTTTCCATGAATCAACTATGATTAGCATTTGCATACTGGTTTTTGTGGAAACAGAAGCTTTTTATTTCTCTTGGGGAAATACCTAGGAGTGGGATAGCTAGATCAGATGCTAGGTGTTTGTTTAACTTGATAAGTAACTGAAGACTTGTTTTTCACGTGGTTACACCATTTATGTTCTAGCGCATCATCTTGATAAAAATCTTTAAAAATATTCCAAATCTCTTAGCTGTCTGATTTTATTTTACCCACCAAACAAACAGCTCTGTGAAATAGGAAGGGCAAATATCACTACCCTCCTGTAATAGGTGGCGATGCGAGGGTGAAAAAGGACAATTGATTGCCCAAATCTTGCTGTGGCAGAGCCTGCTAGGGTCCCCAGTAAATATCATGTCCCCTCCTTCCATTCAATAAAGAGTCTTCTATTCCTTGCTCTTTTGGCTAACCACATGGCACCCACTGAGAAACTACATTTCCCATGTTCCCTTGCACCTATTTAGGAGGGTCTAGTGACTAGACTTGGGCCAATGGATGTGAGGGGGAGTGATTTAATTTGTTAATTCACCATATTCTCTTTGCCTTTCCTGCTGGCTGGAATATTGATGTAGCAGCAAGTTGGATTTGAGATGGAGGCAGCCCAAAATGGAAGACACCTGGGTCCTTGGGTAGACATGTAGGGTCAAACTGAGTTGACAAGCCACCCAGATTGTTAGTGCTTCTTACTTGTTCTCCTGTCATCTGGGGGACTCTTTCTTGCTGCTGCATATATTATCCCAGCTAGTTATAGTCAGTTCACCCAATCTTGTCACTCTTGCTGAAATTTGGATATACCATGCTTATATCAAGCCCTGATCTAACAGTTTGATACCCTATCAAAGATCCATCAGGGAATGTATGGGGGTGGACTTGGGTTACGGGGAAACTGAAATGGATTGTTAAGAACAATTTCCCGGCAACACCCACAGGCCACACCACTTTCCTCCTCCCTTTTCTGCGCTTGTTGGCAACACCCTACTCATTTGGTCTCCAACTGTGGGCCAAGGGCCAAGGAGAGCCTGGTGCATTCTCTGCTCTAACACACAACATGCCCGGCCTGGCCCCTGATTCCCAGAGCAGCAGGTGAGAAGGCAGAGAAGGCTGTGATGCTATAGGTAATGGGGAGGCCCCTGTAGATTTTGGAAAAAGAATCACCTTACTTCCATTGGTATTTGAGCCAATAGTGAATTCCACCATCAACAAATAACCATACCTAAGAAATGATCAGATTTATTTAGGGTGTTCATTACTTCCATTTGTCAGGACCTAAATGCAGAGAAAATATGAAGCTGCTTGAAAGGGAGGGACAAAAATTAATGGTGAAGAATGACGGGTTCAAAGAGAAGGTTTCTTGAAGAGCACACAGGGTTCACTTCGATACCCTTATTTACCATCATAATTTTAGAACTAGATGAGATCTCTGAAGACATCAAAGAGCAAAGATATACAGAATGGAACAGGCCCAACTGAGCTCAGGCAGGACATCCGGGAACAAGTCCCGACTCCACCACTCACTTGCCCTGGGGCCCTAGTTCAGTCACTTAGCTTCTATGGGCTCCAGAGAGACCTGCCCTACTTTACCACCCCAACAGCTGCTGACAGTCTACTTAGTGCAACTAGAGAAGTTAAATGTGAGCACATCGCCCACACTTTCGATAGGGAATTGATGGGTTTGCAAGTAAGAAAGAAAAAAGCGGTCATTTATAGATCTGTTTCCCAAACTAGGTACGAGGAACTAGTTTGTACTTGCACAAACTCAGAAGTGCCCTAAAGGGTATAAGGAGCCACAGGAACAAGCATGGAATGTCTTCTTGGAAGTTCAATCATATGTGCTAGCAAATGGTTGAAAATATATTTATATGATAACAAAATAAATTTATTATGAAGAAGACGATAGGTTAATAAGTTTAAACATGTAACATGATACTTCAAGAATGTTCCAAAGATAGGGAGAGCCATTTGGACCTGCCTAATGATTCAAAGACTCCCTGTGTGTGTGGTTTGTGGTGCGTGGTGTGACGTGTGTGTGGTGTGTGGCTGTGGTATGTGTGTGTGTGTGGTATGCTGTGTGAGGCATGTGTGTGGTGTGATGTGTGCTGTGTGTGTGTGGTATGTTGTGTGTGTATGGAGGGTGTGTGTGTGTGTGTGGCATATGGTGTGTGTGTATGTGTATGAGCAGGTAGAAATCCATGAACTCCATATTTGAAAATTGTACACAGTTTACAACAAAATTAGTCCAAGTCCAGACATAACATCTGGTGAGGAAAACTCATGGGCATCTCGGGATGTGGAAATAGATGAGAATTCACCATGAGCCAAGGTGGCAGCCAAGACCAGGGCAGAGGAAGGGCACCATGAATAGAGGCTTAACCTTTCATCCTCTCAGGGGCTCTCTCTACCTTTATTCCTGGCTTAACCTCCTTTTAAGGGAGCAGACAGTGAGGGGATGATGAGGGGATGCTGGTGGAGCTGAGGAGGCATGGACATACTTGAGTCAGCTCTCACTCAATACTAGGGCCAAGTCTCCCACTGTCCCCAAGATGCCCCCCAAATCCCTATCCTCACCTGCCTCCTTCTCTGAGACCTAGGAAGCCACCAACTTCCTATCCCACCTAAACACTTAGCCACACCTGCGTCCACGACCTCTAGCTTCTGGGGTGTGGGGTCCTTCCTGGGAGTCAACTCTCTCTGGGTGCTTCAACTCTACACCCTGTCACCTGGAGCTACCCCCCAACAACCTTGTCCTTTCAGTCTTTTTTTTTTTTTAGGATATGATTTCTACTTTAAGATTTATTTATTTTATACAAGAACTGGGGTACAGGTCAGAGGCTCGGGAGGGTGAGAGGATTCACCAGAGACAGAGCGGGGAGCAGAACAGGCAGACTGATGAAATACACTGCTGAGGGGAGCAGCAGGCGAAGCAGGTGAGGTCCCCCGCACCATGTGGGTTTCTCCCTGGGCAGCCGGGAATCAAACCCACACTGCAGAGGCTGCAGACAGCTTCACAGCTGCGCTCAACCCGCTGTGCCACCGGGGAGGCCTGTCCTTTAGTCTTGTCCTTTTTCCCTTGTTGTTCCCGTCAGCCTCGAAGTAAGACCAAGTTACTTACCCCAAAATACAAACTTCCCTTCCTCCTCAAATCCTCTGCTCTCCCCTTTCATCCTCACTGGAGCTTCCGGGTGAAACTGACTCATCACTTCTTCATGTCTCATTTACTCTGCAGAACACTGCAACCAGCCACGGGCAGACGAAACAGGTGCTTCGGGTGCCACAGACGATAAACACGGGACATACACATGCGTGTGTGTGCATGTAAATAGACATTAACACATATATTTGAATTACTATCTTGGGGAAAATAAATGTTCTGTTGGCCTTTATTACAATTATGTTAGCATTTTTAAAAAGTTAGGATTGATTTTCTTTTAATACATACACAGGGCAGACAACATAATCTTTTAGTGGTTAGAGTTTCTAAAGATCAGGACTTCACTCTCTGATAAGCACCATTTCTGTCTCCGAGCCTTGGTTACGTTACTGCTGCTTTCTGGAATTTCTTCACCTTCTTCACCCAGCATCTCCTTATCCTGAAAGTGTTCCCCTAAGTCCCGAAGTCCGCTCTGGACACTCAAGATGTGTGAATTGATTGCACCCAAAGTATTTGCCTACATATGTTTTCCCAAATAAACTCTAGCATCTTATTCATCTTTATAACTTCAGCCCTTGTTGCAGGGTCTTACCTGTGGCAGGTACATAATAACTTTTTATTATTATTTTAATTTTATATATCTTTTACATCAGTTTTCATTTTTGCGCAATGTATGCATTTTCATCTTGGTTATAGTCCCCATACAATTCCCCCCCTTGTTTTGATCCTACTCCCTCCTCCCCCCCATAGTGTACATAACTTCTTTTTTAAAAAAAGATTTATTTATTTATTTATACAAGCACTGGGTACAGTCAGAAGTGTGGGAGGGTGAGAAAATTCACCAGATCCAGAGCGGGGAACAGAACAGGCAGACTGACGAAGTACACTGCTGAGGGGAGCAGCGGGTGGCAGGAGAGGTCTGTGGGGGCTGGGGATCGAATCAGTGCTGGAGAGGCTGCGGGCAGCTTCGCAGCCCAGCACTCAACCGCTGCACTACCAGGGAGGCCCCATAATAACTTTTAAGGCCAATGTCAGCTGAAGGGACAGGAACTCAGCTAAATGACTGGCATGAGTGGGCACACTGGGTGTGAGCAGGTTGGTTCAGGGGTTGTGTCCCTGGGGGTGGGTGGTGTGGGGTCCAGAGACTGTGTGGGCTAGGAATGGAGAGGAGAGGAGAGGAAAGACATGGGATAAGGGGGCCTTCCTGTAGCCACAGAGACCACACAGTCACTTCTCAGGGGAGCCGTGGTGTAACCCCCACATCTGATATTGCTTGGAATTGAAACTGGTTTGGAAGATTCACCAGGGTCTATAAACTCCACAGATTTGCTTTTCTTTCTGGAGTTCAGGGTTATTGTGTCTTCACCTCTGGGTCCTTTCAGATGCAAGGACTTTTATTGCCTCAATAGAATAAAACATTAACTGTTCTTAAAAGTGTCTTTCTGCTCAGGGAACACTGCCACCCTATTTACTCTGTCAGGTGCTTTCTCTCCTCAGAGAAATTAGCCTTGGCCTCTGCGAGGTATAATTTGCTAAAGGAGTTCAAATAAACACACCACCCAGCCCTGCCCAGGGCTTGAAAGAGTTCAAGTTCAGGCATCTACCTGCTGAAGAATAGGCTCTCCAAGGGGTGTCATTCAAGGGCTGACACAGGCAAACCTCAAGAGTAAGAAGCACCCAGAGCTTTGCCCCAGCAAGTAGTTTGAGCTGTGTGAAGAGAATCTCTATGTTGCTGTTTGGCCACTGAGGGAGAGAGGGGTGAGCTTACCCTTCTGCACTTGGCCCTGGTCTGCTGGGCCCCAGCCCTAGGCGTGCAGGAGCAGCGGGTGGGCCAGGAAGGCCCTTCTGCTCATGCCCATTACTCTAATTACCCTGTGCAGGAACCCCCCTTGAGGAGGTCCATGGTAGAGGACAGATAACCAGCAATTTGTGCAGAGTCTGAAGTGTTCCTTGTGAAGAAATGTGGCCACTTGGCCCTGGGAGACGCGCCTGTTCCTGGGAGCATAGTGCAGTGGGCAGGCGCTGCAGGCCAGGGGCCCAGGAGAGAAGCCACATATGTATGTGCATGGACTCCTGGAGGAAATGTGGTGCCGCCTAAGGGTGGGGGGTGAGGCGGGGATGGCAGGAAATTGGGTGCCCAGGTGGATGGTGATGAGTCCTCACAGTTTCCTGCTCTGGCCTCCAAGTCAGAGCAGAAGGAAGGAGAGTTCCTCCCCAGCCTCACCTGCAATCCCTGGCCACCTCACAGCAGGACCTTTTACATGGAAGACAGGGCCCTCTGGGCCTCAGGGCTAACTGTAAGGGGCCAGGCAGGCCCCCCAGTGGAGACAGAGGCTGAGCTGGCCCAGGCCCCTACCTGCTCGCCAGCCACGAGGGGTGTCTCACTTCCTTTTCAGCTTCTAGGCAACTAAGGAGATGCAGAATTATCTACTCTGCCTCCTTGATTGCTGTCTCTTGGACACACGGGTGTAGCAGAGCGGAACATTCTGTCTTGCAGGTTTGTGCTTCTTGGAGAGAGTTCAGAGGGAGGCTCCGGTAGATGCCGGAGCATGCGGGTGGGGTGGGGGAGCTGTCTGGTGGCTGCTACCTGGCGTGACCCAGACGGCCAGCGGAGGGCCTGCTCCAGACTTGCCGGAACTGGTTCTCTGCGGTGGCCTTGTACTTTCAGGTCCCCACGGAATGACAGGCTCATTCTCAGTCATCAGGTCTGTCCATGCGGCTGTTCCAAGGCACTGGCACAGCGTTTTATCACAACTGCAGGGCTTCTCGGAGGCCAGTCAGAGAGCTGTGGCCTGGAGGCGAATAGGAGTAAGGGGACTTAAAAGAACATAAGGTTGGAGTCGGCACCCCAGGGGGTGGGAGGGGGTGGGTGTGGGACCTGGGGCCTGCCTGTCTTCCATCTGCTTGAAAATGCCTGGAATTTGGAATCTGGAGGAATCTGGAGAGGATTTCTCTGAATTTTTGAAAGACATGGCACCTAGGGGTGCTGTGTGTCTCCCCTGATCTTGTAGGTGTTGTGATAGCCTTTCCCAGGTGGGAAGGGAGGGGCTCGATCCCCGACAGGGAGACTAACCAGCCCTCAGTGCAATGCTCAGTTGCTCCACCCCCACCTGCATCATTGCTGACACCTGCTTTTTGTTTAGGTGGGGTGGGGTGGGGGGAACCGCATCCAGAACTAAGCAACTTTGTGGTTCTCTCTCTCTCTCTCCCTCTGACACATGGTCAGACCCTGGCATCTTAGACTGTCCTGCTACAACTACACTTTGGTACAGTATACACTTGACATTGTTATGACCTAGTGAAATGATCGTGCAGCCTTTCTCACTTTAAAATCTATTTACTTATTTGAGATTCCTTTTCCCAATTCTAGAGCCTCTCTCTGAATCAGCATTCTTGTCACCTTGCTGATTTCTTTGCTAGCAAGATAATAAACTTTGAAATGTGTTCAATTTGTCTACGATACTTAATGTCTTGGCATCTACCTGCCCTAGACGCACACCCAGCAGCAGAGGTTTGCTCAGCCTCCTTTTATCCAGACCCCCCATTCCTCGCCCCCCAGCCATGGTCAAGGCCACAGTGGACAAACATGTCCCTAACCCCACACCTCACACTACACTCTGATGTCTACGCCGAACTTCCTTCTAAAGTTAGCTTACTGCTATTTGTCTTTCAAGATTCAGCTCAAGGTCATCTCCTTCTGGAAAGCCTTTGTGACTGGCTCTTCCATCCCTCCTCACCCTTCAATTTCTTCCTCCACATCAGAATGGGAGCTCCTTAGGTGTCACTTGTCCATATCTGTCATTGACACCATACAAAAAACACAATTAAAGAAACCCCACAGCTTGATAATTAGTTATGAAGTTCATGAGAAATATTTTTAGCTAACATTTACTAACATTTACTTGAGTACTTACTATGCACCAGATAGTTTATTAAGAATTTTACACCAGTGATCTCACTGCAGGTCCACAGCCCTGCAGTAGACTTTCCTTTCGAACAACCAGCAACTTTCTTCAAGACTGGCAGAGTCCTAATTTTGCTTGCTTTCACCACCCTTCCTAGTAACTCAAGGGAAGCTCTATTCCTATTGGTCTAAGACAATGCCTATGACTCCTATTCTCTTAGAGTGATTGGTTTCAGCACGGACATGTAATAGAATTCTGGCTACGCTCATGAGTAGGGAGGGGGGAAGGGTGGTGCATTTTAATAATTTCTGGATGCCAGGAACTTTGGCGATCACTTTGCCATGAAGAGAGAAATTAGCCTGAGAACAAGGGGGCATAAAGAAAATGTCAGAACCAAGAAATGGAAAGTAATGAGTCTTTGCTTGTGTCAGTTAATACTGAGGTAACCAACCTGGGTTATCAACCTGATGCTGGGGTATCAGGATTATTTTTATCATGTGAGGAGATATATTTTCTTTATTGTTCAAAGTGAGTTATTTGTAGCCAAAAACATCTTAATCATGAAGAAATCCATTAGAATGTTCTATTATTATTTCCATTTTAAAATGTGTGACCATTGAAGCTCAAAAAGCTTAAGTAATTCATTCAAGATTAGTTGCTTGTAAAAAGTTAATCAATTCTAGAACTTTTAGGCACCAAATAATGCTTGCTCTCTGAAAAATGAGAGCAATTATCTGTTGTTGTTTTCCCTTTTCTTCTAGCAGTATGGAATATACAAGGTGCTCAAGAAATACTTTGAATTTGCAACCTCTACTTTTATAGCTAATCTTCCTTTAAGATCAGTGAGTGAATAGGCCCATAAACTGAGTCTCCTAAAAAGGAATAGGAAAACACATTTCATTTGGCTCTTGCAACACTACCCTGGGGTCTCCTGAAGAAGGAAGTATTTAAAATAAAGAAGCATCGTAACAATATTACACATAGGAAAGTAGATGAAATAGCCCTTTAGATCCTCTCTGCTCCAGCACAATTGACATTTTTGGGAATTCTTTTGTAACCTTTTTTATATGCATATGGTACAATTCAGTAGATGCATAGAAAGCACTTGATAAAATGTAGTATCCATTTATCATTTTTTAAAAATCTTAGCAAATTAGACAATGAAGAAAACTTTCTTAGCCTTATGAAGTGCATCCTTAAAAAAAAACAAGAAATGTCTAATTTAAATGATCTTGAAGTCCAGGATCTGTACCATCACTGCTTTCCATTGTTTCTCGATATTATGCTGAATCCTCCTTAATATAAGGAAAATAAATAAAAGATGAAAAGATAAGAAAGATACAAATCTTTATTCATAGGCAAATCATTATCTACCAAAAAAGAAAAAGCAAATTAATCTATAGAGACACTATTAGCATTAATAAAAAATTTTCTGCAGGGTTGTTAGATCACTATGTAAGCACAAATAACATTCCAATATACCCACAGCAATTAGAAAAGATAATAAAAATAGCATTTTCAACAACAGAAACTAAGTTCCCTAGGAATAAAACCCACAAAATGGATATACAAAACTTCTTTGGAGAAAATGATCAGGGTTCACTGGAAAACATAAAAGAAGACCTAAATAACTGAAACATTGTTTATAATAGTGGGGATTATTGAGTGCAAGTTAAATAAATCATGGTGTGCCCATGCTAAGTAACACCACTCGGGTTGTTAAGGTAATGAAATAGAGCTGTATTGACTGGTAAATGGGTTATGAGAGATTTTGAGTAAAAAGCAACAACCCAAAAATGCAAGTTGCAGGGTAATTCTTACGGTAAATTATTGTTTTAAAATCAAACTAGTGTGTAAAAAATATGTTTGACTGGGCACAGGTGAAGGTGTGAAAGGACAGGGACAAATTATTAACAGCCTTAGTGCTGGCAGTGGGGCTGGGAGAAAGATGCAATGTGCATGCGCTTTAGAAACAATTGACAAAATTTTGTACTGTTCAAATTTTTTATCCCTTCAAGTATTCATTATTTTTTGTAATGCAAAATGTCCTCAAAGAATGCAAGGAAGACAAGAATTAGTCAAGTGGGACGCACATTCTCTGACACCAGACGTAGCCCCCAAAGTGCTGGACTCTCCCCACCTGCCATAGGTGTGGGTCCTCTCACCTCTGACCCTGCCTTCACACCTTACCCTCTAACCTTTGACCCTGACTTCTCACCTGCACCCTTGTCATCTCACCTGCTGCCCTGTCCTCTCACCTGTGCCCCTGCCTCTGATCTGCATCCCTGTCCTCTTACTGCACCCCATCTTCTCCCTGTACTGCACCTTCTTGTTCACGTTCTGTGCTCTCATCCCCACAGCATGGCTGCGTGCAGGGCTCAGGAGGGCTGCACAGCTGGTAGCTACAAGCCCATCCACGTGAGTACCCTTAGCCTCCAGCTGGAAAGAAAGCTTCGGGGAAGGCAAGGACCTAACATATTTCTCACCGAACACCTAACGCCAATCACATCCTCACAAGACACTTGTGAGTAGCTGTTTTTATCTCCACGTCACAGAACGCCATGCCAGGGGCTTGTCCCCGGCCCAGGAGCTCACAGAAGGTGCAGCAGGGCCTGGTGGGCTCCTGGCTCAAGCTCTCTGTGCGCAGCGCCAGGAAGCCAGTGTACCCAGCTCTCCGAGGACTTCCTAGTTCATTTCCTCCAAGCTCCTAAGTGCTGGATAAATGTTTGCATAATGACGAAAGGCGTTTATCCTTCAGCCAGCATGTCCATTAAATCGTCTTTATATTCATTTTCCATTAAAGTATCATCTCCCCAAAGCTTAAAATAGGATTGGAAATTTGCAGTGTTTGACCTATTTTCATCCATTAGCATAATCTATCAGACTCAGGGACTGAGAAGCTCCTGCATGAAGACGTGGGAGCCCCCACAATCTCAGGGCAGGGAGGCCAGAGTCCCCTCAGGGCCCAGGGGCCAGGGAGCAGTGAAAGGGAGAAAGGAGGTGGCTAGAAATGGCTCAGAAGTCAACGCAGGGAAGAGCAAAAGCCTTTCATGGCAGAGTGGAAACACACCCATCCCTTGGAGGAACCACGACTCACCCCACCTCTGCAAACTGGGAGCCTGGGACAAACCAGATCTCACCTGGGCCTTGGTGTCCCCCTCTGAGAACAGTGAGAGGCTTCCTGCTCAGTAGGGTGGCAGCACCCATTCTAGGGAGACGGTGAATGTGAATGCAGCCAGCAAAGACCCAAAAGGGTAAGATGTTTATAATGTTCCCAATGGCCACTCTGCTGCCGTGACTTGGTCTTCTTGACTTTGGATTCAAAATTCTCAGCCTGGAAGATGGGCGGTGATGAAATTGCTTTAAGAGCTTAAGGGACAACGGTCATCTTTGCTTTCCCCCAGCTCACAGGGCCTAGGACGGCGCCTCTCTCATAACAATGCCCAGGGAGGTCTGCTTGGAAGAAGGATAAATGAATGAACTTAATTCACAGCTGCTTAAGTAGCGCTCTCTGTACACATCACCGTAAAGCTCCCCACCTACCTCCTCGTGGCCTCAAGTGCTAAGCTGTCCAGCAGCCTCTTAGGAATCAGTATAGTAAGGGGGAGAAGCTCTCCCCAGTGGGGACACATGATGAGGAGAGTCCCGTTTAGCCACAGGAAGAAGAAACCCTTGAATCAGCTCTTTGCTGAGCACTGAAAGCCTGGAGTTGGTGCAAGAAAAGTCAAGTGCAAGGTGAACAGGTGAACTGGGGAACAAGGCCGTGATGTGGCTGCGGTCTTCAAGCTAAGATGAAAGCAGAGTAACAAATAAAAGTAATAATGGATCCTGATCAAATGACTTTTAAAACACATTATACATGCACGTGTGTCTGTGTGTTCTGTGCACACACAACACACACACACATTGTACATAAGGTCATTCTGGTTGGTAATATATCTGAGAATAAAGTAGTATTTGGGGGACTCCCCTGGTGGCGCAGGCAGTTGAGCGCCGTGCTGTGAAGCTGTCTGCAGCCTCTGCAGCACCGGTTCCATCCCGGCAGGCCGTTGAGAATCCCACATGGCGCAGCAGACCTCTCCTGTCTCGCCCGCTGCTCCCCTCAGCAGTGTATTTCAGTGGATCTGCCTGTTCTGTTCCCTGCTCTGTCTCTGGTGAATCCTCTCACCCTCCTGCGCCTCTGGCCTGTACCCCAGTTCTTGTATAAATAAATAAATAAATCTTTAAAAATAAAAATAAGGTAGTACTGGCATCGGGGACTTTATCAAAGAGAGAGAGAGAGAGTGTGTGTGTGTTTTCTTCCCCCAGGCCCCAGTATACACTGTGCTATGCATAGACAGTGTTATATATACTGTTCCTTTTCCAGCTCCAGCTTTTGAATACTTTTGGCAGCAAAAGCACTGTTCATAGTCAAGATGAGAGAGCGATTTGGTATCAGCAAAAGATAACCGGGAGAGGGGCCTCCGTGGTGGTGCAAGGGGTTAAGACGCAACCTATGAAGCTGTCCGCAGCCACTGCAGCATGAGTTCGAGTTCGATCCCCGGCCAGGGAGCTGCCCACATGGCACAGCAAACCTCTCCTGACTTGCCCTCTATTGCCTTTAGCAGTTTACATCGGTCAATCTGACCGTTCTGTTCCCCTTTCTGTCTCTGGTGAATCCTCTCACTACCCACCCCCCCCACACACACACCTCTGACCTATACCCCAGCTTTTGTATGCATAAATAAATAAATCTTTAAAAAAATAAGATAACTGGGAGAGGTTCTCCTGGTGGGTTAAATGATGGTCCTTAAAAGATATTCCTACCTCCTGGCCACAAGTAGTCAGGAATGTTACTATATTTGGATAACATTTTAATCAAGGATTTAAATAAAGTCAAAGAGACAAGCTTGTCCAATTTGCAATGACCTAACTCTGAGCAGGGTAGTGAACATGCTAGTGGGCATACTCAGTGTCTTAAAAAGCCTGAAATGACAGACCACACCAAGCAAATAAGAATTAGAGGTTTATTTCAAAAAACAAGCTACAAGAGTAAAAGACTACTGGAACTTCATGAGAGAGAAGAATTAGTGGCTCAGTTCCATAGTAGTCAACAGCCTGAGAAGAACTTAAAACAAAAAAGACAAACTATGTTGCATTTCTAGACTGCACAGATCTAGAGAGGAATGGAGGGCATTCTCGTATGCTCTGCACCAGCAGGACGCAGCTACGATTGTGAACATGGTTCTGCGTGTCCTGGTCGCTGGACACATCAGGACCCAGAGAGAGATGTCAGGAAGGGGAAGAGTTCACGAGTCTTCTGGTCTCAGACAAGCTGCTTTTCGGAGGAGAGAAGAAAAAACTCAAGGAAAGATGCCATCTGCCTTTAGATATTTGGAGACCCGTTCGCTTAGCAGGGCTGGCGGTGTGGTTGGAAGACAGCCTGAAACCCTGTGTATCTTTAGAGAATGAAACAAGACAAAGAAAAGTCTAAAAGGACCATATTTGGTTTTAGTTCTAAGAATCAGAGGTGGGCAGCAAAAGGGGGCCAGTTCCTTCCTTCCTGGTCTCTGCCATCTGTGGGGAACAGCTCCTGCCTGACATATCAGCTTCCAGCGCATAGAAAGGGGAAGCGCAAAAGGACAACCTACTTCGTTGCTTGGAACATGAAGAGGAATTTCACCTCACTTCTGCTGTTACCCAATAGTTAGAAACCTCGGGCCATACCTAATTGCAAAGGAATTTGGGAAGTGGCGCTCCAGAGAGGCAGCTGTGTGTTCGGTCATGACTCAGTGGAAGAAGTGGGAATGGGTAGTTGCAACAACCGGGGCATCTGTCTCCATCTGCTCGAGAAAATGAGATGCATCCTCAGGCTCTGCTCTCAGGCTGCTTGTGTGCTAACGGGAAAGCAAGGCCTGGCGCCCGCAACACAAAGCAATAAGGAGGAGGGTCAGGGCAGGAGAGGAACAAAGAGCTGAAAAAGTCCAAAGGAGAGAGGTAAGGATGACTTGCACTTGATTAGAATAGACTTTTGAAGGAGATGACTTTTGGGCTGGTTGACCTGGGCTCAAAAGATGGATAAGACCCAGAGAAGGGAAATAGAGTGAGAACAGCGAAGAGTGAGTGGAGCAACGGGCAGTTGTAATAGTAAACAAAGGGCAAGTTTTCACCAGAAGGAAGGATTTTTTTAGCTGCCACACCCTGACAGCACAGCAGACACACACACACACACACTCTTTCTCTCTCAGGCTAACCCATCACCATTTCTACCCTCTGCACTAGCATCTGTGAGTCTCCAGCATCTTACCTAGTGTTGGAAGACACAAATTTTGCAGTTGTCCAGGGCACTTTGCTCCCAGTATCTGGGCAGCTGGCCTGAGTGATGTTCTAGACCTTCGGAGCAAGAGAAACCACAAAGCCAGAGGCAACCAGCCAGCTTTTGAGCCCAGACACCTGGAATCTAATCACTTCTTCATCATAAAATTTTTCATGTCTTTGCAATTTATAGAACTTACTCACCGAATTTTATTTGAATCTCATCTCAACTTAGAGGGGCTGGCTAAAGGAAGACGTCATATATGAAAACACGTTGAAAAATCACAAGTGCTGCAAAATGGAAAACACCATTTGTTACAGCGGCGCTAAAATCTTATTATTTCAGGCCCGTTCGCATGAGGGTCCAGGCTGGAAATGATCTTTTTGCCCACTGTAACTAAAAGGATTTGCTAGGCAAATCAGCAGGGTGGCCAAAATTGCTGGGAGACATTTATAACCTAGCGAGGACAACCCCTTTTTGGTGACAATTGTGCTGCCATTGCAAAGAGCATTGGACTTTAATTAACTTTGAACAATATTCTTTTTATTCAAGTAGGTCTGGCGGGAATTCTGCAAGGCAATAAAATTTTTCCAACCATTTGTTTAAGCTTCTGAATATTCTAAAGAGGAAGAAAATTGCCCAACAAATCAATATGGGGCCTCACAGAGAGCGCTCAAGTGCCTAAGAAAAGACTGGACAACCACTGGGCAGGATGCTAAAGAGGTGGTACTGGCACCCGCTCAGTTTGGACTGATTTTGGTAGTGAAAACTCTTCTCTCTTTTCCCTGAAATCTGTATAAAATGTCCATCAAGCTGAAGTGAGAGTGTGTCCTCTCCAGCCCCCAGCTCTACCCCACTCCCCCCAAAGCGCCATCAACGAGGCCTTGAAGAACTCAGTCTGGAAACGCAGTGACAGTTCAAATCTCTTCGAATCCTGTGTCTCCACGCTTAGGAGAACCACAGTAAATAGCGATCAAGACTGATCTGGAATTTATCCCATGGCAGGGCTGAGGTAAGGGCCACTTTTATCAATGAGGAAACTGAGGCTTAGATAATTTTAGAGATTCTCCACATATCCAGGACCACACAGACAGCAAGTGGGGGAGCTGGGACTCGCCCGCATCTCATAGACACATAGGCACTGCCTCTACGGTCATCTTCCTTACAGATCACACCTGAGGAGCTCATCTCCCTCTCTGTTTAGTGCAATATTTAGTTGACTTTATTTTCTGCATATTTAATAATGTGTCCAAACAAAACTCAGAAGATGAGGACCCACCTTCCAACCACTTACCTTGAACCCTTAACCATGTCCCCGGACATGGTTGGTGTTGAAATGGACGACAGGTGAGGGATTCTGGAAGAGAAATTCAGAAAATCAAGTCAAAATCTGGACATGCAAATAGAGCCATGTTTCAAAGTGGACACGTACTTGCTGGGGACGTGGCAGGTGAGTCCAGAAATCAGATATTAGGAATGAATGTAGAGCAATGCATGCAACTTACACTTGGTTATTTTATTTAAAGGTCATTCACTCATCAGGCATTTATCGGGCCTCATTCTCTGCCAGGCACTGGGCTGAAGGTTGGCAATACAGGAGAGAGACAAGGCCCCTGCCTTTGGGGAGATGACTTGTTAAAAATAACAATATTCAAAAGGTCATTTATTTTTTATTATTTTAAAGACTTTATTTTTACGTAGAACTGGAGTACAGCCAGAATTGTGGGGGGTGAGAGGATTCACCAGAGACAGAGCAGGTTGCAGAATAGGTAGATCTACTGAAATACACTGCTGAGGGGAGCAGCAGGCGAGACAGGAGAGGTCTGCTGCGCCATGTGGGTAGCTCCCTGGCCAGGGATTGAAATCGTGCTGCAGTGGCTGCCCATAGTTTCACAGTGCTAAGACTTAACCCCCTGCACCACCAGGGAGGATCTTCAAAAGGTAATTTAAACAACAGCCTGGGCCAGGAGCAGCAGAACCCGCTGCACGGCAGCTCCTGGGAGGTGATGGGCCTCAGCCAGGAGGCACTGCAGTGAGGAAGGGGGCTAGACTGCTAGAGGGGTGGGCACCAAAGAAGATACCCTAAGCAATATGCTAATGAGTCTTCACAATGGTGACTCTGCCGTCATCTCACAATGTCTGAGGAGGAGAGAGTCCCTGGTGGACTCTGGGGTTCCCCCCCACCACTGCCCCGCCTGGGGCTCTCCGGGTTGCTGGCACTGGCTGTGAGCATTTGGAGACTACACCAAGGTGGATGGGAGGCGTCAGGCTGCAGCTTGGGCTCAGATGCCCTCGGGCTTGCTTGCTTGTTTGGGGAGGCTGCATTCTATTTTGTGGTGAAACTCCTTCTGGCTGAAACACCAGTGATCCAACTCCTGCTGGCCCGCCCGGGGCAGTGTTCTCCGTTCTGCTGACATGAGACAAGTTGTTGTACAAGAAAACTAGGAAGTGTTGGCTCTGGGGGGGGGGGGGCAGGTGTGGGGAGTGGGTGATGGGGAGATGAGCGTCTAGCTGATACAGGGATTGACACTGCGTTGGCACAGAGTCAGCCGGCCAGCAGGCCCCGTTGCGTAACTCCCCAGCCTGGCGAGGTGGCCATTCTTTCCTCCTTGGGCCTTCTTTAAATGCTTCGAGTTTAAGAAGCGGGCTCTCACTCAGCTGGCTTCACGGAAGGGGCTGCCTTCCAGAGGGGAACGTGCTGATAAGGACAACTGAACTCGCAGGGAGGCCCAGGGACCCCTGTGCACTCGCCTCCACCAAGAGTCCCTTTCTCTGTCTTATCTTCGTCCTGGGCTGGGCTCTTCCAGCCTGCATGTGTGAGAATACATCCCCCCGGTCCTGACGTTGCCGTGGAGTTGGTCCTCCATGGGACACGGAGTCTCCTGAGAGTCTCCAGCAGCTCCCGCCTTCCGGTGCTCCTGCTTCTCCCAGCCAGCCTGGGAGCGCGCCCGGAGGCACGAGTCAGTTCACTGCTGCCTGTGCCAGCCTCCACGGCGAGGCAGCCTTGGCCTGGGGGGGTCTCTGCCAGGAACTTGAACTTGCCTTGGTGGGGGGCCCCTTCCTTCTCTTGCCCCTTTCAGACTCGCATGGCAGTCTGGGCGCTGCCCCCCACCCCCAGCTTGTCTTCCTTTCTCTTTCCAGGCCTTTCACCCGGTAAATCTCTAGCACATCAAATCTGTTTTGGTGCCTGCTTCTCACAGGACCTAAAATAACACAGAGGTGAGACTGTTTATGGTGCAAAAATCACCTGCAAAAGGTGGTCAAAACGTGATTTTTTTTCCCCAAAAAAGGGCTTTCTTCATCCCTCCTCCACTTTCTACTGGCTCCTCCTCCCTCCTGCTTGCTTTTGCAGAAACCCCACCTGCTTATTTCACAGAGGCAACCGGAGAAAACTGGTTGAGACAGCAACTGGCAAGCCTCTTTGTAAGTGAGCTTCAGAGCACAAGCCATCCAGCAGACACTAAGAGTGACCCTGTGCCTTCTGGACTTTGCAAATCCTGAACATCTGAACTCTTGGCTAGTGGGACCTTGCCGGGCAATGTCTTTTAGGGCATATGGCTTCTCCATTCACAGTTCTAAAACTCATCTCTGACCCTGTCCCTGATCATCCCAAATCCTGCCGTGGAAAGAAAAGAGCCATAAGTAGAACTGAAGGTTCCTTTGAGGAGGCTCCCTCTGAAGCTGAGGGGAGCAAGCTGTGGGCATTGCCAGGGAACTCTCTCTGCAGAGTCCTCCAGGAAGCAGTTGAATTGACTGCTTAAAATATGGTTCTCCTGGGTAAGTGTAGATACCACAGGCCTGGAAGTAATGATGACAGACCTTACTCACATTATTAATCAGATGGCTAAGGCCTTGGTCAAAGCCATTAGAGCTCAGGAAAGAGCTTAGATTCCCTGGCGTGTGTTGTCCTAGATGACAGGGTTTGTATTTGGCTACCGACTTGCAGCTCACGGAGGAGTCCACTGTTATTAAGGCCTCGTGGCTCAATACCGCCAGCCAGGTGGAACCAGAAACAACCCAATGATTGTGACACACTAACTCCCTAAAGGAACACTCCAATTGCTAATATCTTCAGCTGACTCCCTTCTAATCTGGCCTGCAATGTACAGCACTGATAGTCATCCTAGCTCATGCATTTCTTACACTCATGAGGGCAATTCTGCTTTGTACCTCCCAGCATTGTTCTTCGACACAAATGTTAAATTAATGATTGCACAATCAGATCGAATCCGTCCAACATGACCAGCCACTAAAGAAACCATACTAAGCAACCCATGTGTTCCTCCATCTCAATGCAAAACAACTGCATTCCCCAGATGAGCACCCCTAATCAGCAGGAAGCCCAGAAAGGCCATGGCCCCTAATCCCTCAAGTCTGAAGAATGTATTGCATCAAGGGGAGATTGAATTGTGGCCAGGATTCAGTTTTGCAAAAATCAAGGTTTATTTTGCAAAAAAGGCGGTCAAAAACATGTGGTTTGTTTCCCTCCCCCCAAAAGGGCCTGCTTCATTGCACTCCTATTTTCCACTTACTCCCCTTCACTCCTGCCTGCTTTGGCAGAAACCTCTCCCACAATTTGACACAGGCAGCAGAGTTAGACTGGAGAAAACTGGTGATGGGAATGAACAGATCTTTTTGTAGCCAGAGACATGGCAAGAGTGATCCTATGAATCTGGACTTTCCAGATCCCCCACGAAATACTGTGAAAGCCTCCTCTAGAGGCAGACAAGGGACCCATAGAGAAACCTGAATACCTGTGTACCACGAACTTCCTATTTCCCTTCTCTCCTTCACCTGCTCAACTTCTCCCTGCCTTTCACCTACCTTCAAAGTCCCAGCTCCATCGTGGGCAGGTAGATGTGAACTATGCTCCTAGGTGCATGCAGGCTGCAGGCTGCAGGCTGGTTTGCAAGCAAGCTCTTTCCCTCCTTGTAAAAGTAGTGTGTATAGCTTTTGGCTGATTGTGCCCATCAGGCATCAGGCCCATGTTTGGTACAGAGGCAGAAGCCTCTTTATATTCTGGACACACAGCAAGTGCTGCATAAATGTTTGCTGAATGCAGGAAGCAATGAGCCATTTCCCTGACTGCTGCTATTTCTCCCCACTTCATTTCTGCCAGATCATTTTTCCTAGAACATTTGTTCATTTTACCTCCTTTCCTCCCCATAGGCAGAGTAATAGCAGATCAAAGAAGAGAAGATGCATTATGGTAGAGTTTTAAATTGTGGCAGAGTATCATAGTGATATTGATGATGTGGGATGTAATCTCTCTAATTGCAATATGAGTTTTTGTAAAAGAAAAATTCAAAACAGCAGGATGACTTTTGATCATTGTATAATGGGAGAGGGCTTGAAAGAGATCAGAGAAAATGGAAATTTTAGAAATAGGAGTGAAAGTGCCTCTGTTCCTCCCACCCCAGTGTGATTCCTTTGGGAGGTCTGTGGCCAAGTCTGTCTGTTTTCCTCATTGTTTTTCCCTGAAATTGCTCAGAATCCTCTTTCATCCCCTGAAGAACTAGTTTCTCCCATCACCATCTTTAATTTAGGATCTAATGTTTCCCATAGCTGCCCACTGTGGCGATTGCTTAAGCCACGCTGTCTATGGTTTTGTTATAGCAGCTGGCGTTGACTAAGATAGCCACTAAGGTGTCACTTGCTAACTGAACAGATGGACCCTCACTTTCTCTGTTTCTGGGAATGACTTTTCTCCCTCGTCTGAGCAATCATTGTGCCACTCGATCACCTTGTCAAAATGTCAGCAAAAGTGCCTCTCATGGAGAACTTGCTCTGGCAAGAGGTTCAGCTCCAAGGGGGCTCCAACGCATCGTGATTCCTGAGGGTGCTACCCCTGGAGTTGGGCAGCACCCAGTCCCATGTGGATTCTCCTTCCCCAAGATAGTTCTCGGCAAAACCACCTTCTCCCCCGAACTCTACAGCTTACAATCAACCCCAAACAATTCCTATGTGATCATACGCATTCTGCCTTCCCTGGCAAATTTCCTTGAAAAAGACTATTCATGTGGTGTTTTTGGCATGAGAGTCCAAGAAAGGGTTATAATAAGCATCATCTTGAAGCCTTAAATACAGTCTCTGGTTCTGCAAATGCCGTAATGACAGACTTGTGTTCTCAGGCCTAGCAAATTTTGTGGGCACTGGAGTCCAGAAATGCCCTAGGCATGTAAGTCAGCTTTAGTCTTATTCGTGTTTGGGATCCAAGAGGAAAATGGGGTTCCCAGAGCCAGTTCACATAACTTCTCAAAGTGCAGAGTGAGGGTGTCAGCCAGGGTTTCTGTAGTAGAAGGGGAGCAGAACACGCCTTTATGGGTCTCATAGTGCACCTGGGCTTTGCCAGAGCAAGTAAATGAGGGTCAAAAGCAGAGCAACGTCTGGACAGAATAGAGCCTCCTCGTACCCACTTCCTGTGGGCCTAGATGCTCGTGATTACGGCTGCAACTGGAGACGTGAAGTCAAAAGTTTACTCGGGCGTATTTCGTTAGACCTGTGCGAGCTGACCTCTCATTCTCTCTGGGTATTTGCAACAAAGCCTTTCTAGCCATTCTCAAGGCCTGCGGCTGATGCATTCTGGTGAAATTAACGGATTCTCCTTTCAAATCCACAGCCTCTTTCTTTCACAGGGTACAAGGGTTTGAGGAATTCAAGTAAAGATGCAAAAATTTTACAGCCTTGTATTTTGGCTAAGAAAGATGAAAGGCCTTGTTAAAGGATTTCTATCAAGAGTCTTTTTGTAACTCCATTGGTTAAGTCAAGCTCATATTTTGAGTTCTTTAAGGCCTGATAAAACTGCATTTTCCCAAGGAATTGTTGGAGTCCTTGTGAGAAGTTGTGTTTTGTGTGTGTGTGTGTGTGTGTGTGTGTGTCTGTGTGTTTTTGCAAAGGATCACCTGGTGGGTGACCTGTGAGTTGGCATCTCAAGGGCACTGTCGGGTGCTAGTGCTGGTGCTATTACCCCAGTAGACTGTGGGGAGGTGGGGATGGGACAGGGCCAGGGGTCAGTTGGATACCCACAGTTTCCCAGAGCAGCTCATCTACCCGCAGTGAGCCAGACCGTGGGCCATATTCAAGGAACTGCTGCTGCTTGAACTTTGGGCCTCAGAGCAAGGCCAGGGAGGCAGGAGGAGGACCTATTCCCTGAGCAAATTCTCCACAAGAGGCAGCTCTGCAGCCACTCTTCCCAGGTGATCCCAATGGAAACTGAGGTCAGTTTGCTCTGTTAGCAATTCACACCTCAGTGGTTGTTTTAGCTCCAGTTGCTGCTTAAACAACAGAAATAAATTGATCACAGTATCAAGTCTTGGAAATCGCATCCCAGATCAAGGGGCCAGTGTTCCTGGATATGACTCCCTTCCTGGGAGCCACTATGTTCTCAAGACAGGGGGGAGAGGGGTGTCATGCAAGCAGGCAGGGTGGCCGGGAGGCTCGGGAGACAACTGAGAACCCCCTGTGAACCTTTGCTCTAGTTCTCTGGGCTCTCTCGCCATCTTGCCTCTTCTGTGGTCACGCCACTCGTCCTGTCACAGCTGTCCTCAGCTTCTGAGTGACGCTGCCCTTATGTCCCTGGTCTCCAGGCTCTTAGGACAGCATTTAACCTTAAATCCCTCCTTATCAGCCCCATCTCCAAATACAGTCACATTGGAGGGTTAGAGCGTCACATGTGAAGGGGGGCGCAACTTAGTCCATAGCAATCGTCAAACAGGAAGACCCCAGGGAAGATGTACCCCTGGAGGTACCTGTTGCCATCCCAGGTCAGCTCCTCCCTGTGCTTTGCCACACTGCCCAGAGGGGCTGGCAGAGCCCCTGGACTGCAGGCTCTGGGGGAGCCCACCAGCACCCTGCTGACTCATTCCTCCCTGTCGGGCCTCCAGGCCATTGCCTGTGCCCCAGGTGAGCCTGGGGGCAGGGCTCTAGGAAGCAGAGTGACAAATCTCACCTGTTACCCAGCAGAAGCAGGAAGCCACCTGGGAAGGTACACAGACATCTTTGGAAGCTGTGCTGGGCAGCCCCCTCAGACATGTCACAGAGACTTGGGGGGCTTTGCCTCTGTAGCGGCAGGAGGACACGGAGAAGGATCTCCATGATCTGAGCAGATGGACTAACGGAGGAGAGTCCTGGAGCCCTCAGTGGCTTTTGGCTTTTAGTGGATTTTACTGGGTACACCCCAAGGGTGTGCTGGGGGGCTTGGAGGCTGGCAGGCCTCCCCACCCCCAGCAAGTCTTCACTTTATCTGGGCTCTTCGGAGTTCTCTCATGGCCTTGCTTCTCTGCTGTTCTGCTCTTTTGTTCTCTTTGCTTCTCCTCTCTCCGCTCTCTCTGCTGCTTCTCGTGGTCTGCTGGCGTCCCGTGATGGCGCCCTTATAAGCCCAGCCTTAGCCCAGGTGTACCCACTTATGCATGCCCGCACCCTACTCCAGGTGCCCGCCATCAGGCATGCATTCAAGACCACAAGGATCCATCATCTATCCTGATGGCGGGAGGGCAGAAAAGCCTGACACTTTTTCACTTACCCTACAGCCCCGCTGACATCTGAGGTAGAGAAAGTGCATCCTAAGTGAAGACCGATTAATGTGCTAAATAAACATAGGAGTGAATCAAAAACATCTGGGGGATACCTGCCACTGCAAGTCACCCCAACGATAGCCACAGGAAAGCCATCCCTCCTCACTACTTCCTCTTTTTCACCCTGGAGGGTGCGTCAGCCCTTGCTCCTGCTCCCCTCAGTGGGCCCCACCCCCCACTGCCGTCCCTTCTCTGGCGTGCTGTGGAGCAGTGGACAGCAATGACTTCTGCAAGCCCAGGACACATACTTCCTTTGTCAGCCCCCAGGCACACCACTCAGGCTGTCCCCTTGAGGTTTGACGGTCTGATTCTTCGAGGGATGAGTCACTGCTGCCATCCTGTCCTGTGCTTCCCGCAAGGAGATGGGGTGGAAGCGCAAAGGAGGGGCGGCCACCAGCTCATGCGGCAACTTGGGGGTCTGGGTGGCTCCAGCCCTAAGCCTTAGGAGGGTGGGGGTGCAAAACAGGCAGGAAGAACAGTAGACAGCTGCCCTGGACAGGGGCCCAACTACTTCTCTTTGAGGGGAAGGGATATGTGGGCACAGTTCCCTAAGTGGGGGCCTAAGGCAGGCTCAGGACAGAGCATTTGGCTCCAACTGGTCTGACTGTGAAGTCCAGATACCCCGATCCCAGCATCCTGGGCGTGGCGCCCCATCTCGCGGAGCCTTACTTTCCTCTTTTGTCTGATGGGGGTGGGCCTGCAGGACACGCGCTGTGTGAAGCACCCAGAACAGCGCCTGCCAGAAAACGCAGCCGGGTGTGTGCTAGTCCTCTTTCCCTGTCTTAGCTTCCTCCTCCTTCCTTCGCTTACTCGGAGAGCGAGGGTCCCTCAGCAAATGGACTGTCCTCAGGGCGGGTCAGCAGTGGCCAGGCTCCTCACGAAGGTCGGCTGCCATGTACATAAAGGCAAAATCTCTTGCTTAGAAACAGAACCAACCGGTGAAAATCTGGTGACAAATACCCCCCGGTCTCCTACTAAGGGGCAGCTAAGCACCGTCACATGGTAGATCTCAAGCTGTGTCTGCAGTGATGTGTTAGCTGCTGTTCCGATGCTTGGCAAGAGCCTGAATCCCCCTTTAAAGTCAGCTCTTCTGTGTGGAGATTTCTGGACCTACTAAACATCGAGCTTCCATAGGATCCAGCAATTCCACTCCTGGGTATTTACCCAAAGGACACAGAAACATCAATTCCAAAGAACACCTGCACCCCTATGTTTATAGCAGCACTGTTTACAATAGCTAAGCTTTGGAAACAACCCAAATGCCCAAAAATAGATGACTGGATCAAGAAGATGTGGTACATATACACCATGGAATATTACTCAGCATTCAAAAAAGAGAAACACATGCCATTTGCAGCAACATGGATGGCGCTGGAAGGGATCATGCTCAGCGAAATAAGCCAGAAAGAAAAAGAAAAATACCGGATGGTCTCCCTCATAGCAGGAATCTAGAAAACTTAAATAAGGGACCAGGAAAAAGAATAACTATAAGAAAGAAAATATAAAAATCAACAAAAAACTATGAACCAGAGACACTCTATGGGGGGAGGGGGGCGGGGAGGGGAGGGATTGGGGTCAAAATAAGGGGGTTGCAATTGTATGGGGAATATAAAAATAAAATTTATTTAAAAAAAAATAAAGTCAGCTCTTGCCATTGCTAAGCTCCATAGACATGATTTAATATTTATGCTGTTTGTAGCCAGACACTATCTATTCACCCCAGGCTGGGAAGCTGAAGGCTAAGCAGGGCACCAGGAGACATAAAGGCCCCAGGACACACAGGCTCAGGAGCAAGTAGATGCTCACGAAACCCAGCATCGTAGGCTTCAGAAGGGACACCGGACAGTCGGGTAAGAGGACTTTGAGGTTAAATGACAAGAAATGCTATTTTGTTTCCAGCAAGGAGTCAACTCACTGAACTTGCTCCCCCAGTGGTAGCTGAGTGGGAGCAGGGACAGTGAGCCAGAGTTTCAGGTAAAGTCATGGCTGACGATCTCTCCATGGGGTGTCTGTGACGTGGGACCCTCTGAGCTGGCCACCAGGAAGGACACCCAGCATTCTGCAGGAGCTGGGGATGGAGACCCTGAGCTGTTGGGGTTCATGTGGTAATTCACAAGCCCATGAAATTGGATTTCTTAGGTTTGGGACGTTTCCATGTTGTTAATCTGAGCTGGGCGGAAGGGGAGGTAGCACTCCTGGAGAATGGGGCTTCTCAGCAGTGGGCTCAGGCAGCAAAGAAGGAATTTTTTTGCCTGTCTAAAATTCCAAAGGCCTGTCCCCTTTGACGACTGCAACAATTTGGCAAGAGCCTGGAGTCTGTGTTAGAAGGTAGTTGCAGACCGTTGCACTTCCTGCAGTTTCTGTCCTGAGCAGCCTTGTGCAATCACAATTAGATTGGGACATAAAAATAGTGAAGGTGCTGGAAAAGCAGCTGCTGAGCTATGTATATTTGCTGCACAAAAAAGCCTTTATTCCTTTATCCCTAAGGATGGAAGGTTTGCTCACTTATGCAACACGTTTTTTGAGCAGCAACTCTGAGCCATGTGCTCACATACCAGGCGGAATAGGACACACTGTCTGCTGTGGCGGGTTTAGCAGTAGGGAATCAGGCGCATGGCTTCATATGGTGGGTGTTAAGGAGGCAGAGAGAACTGAGGGGGCCATTTCCACCTGCAGAAGCAGGTTTTGAAGGGTCCTGGGCGTCCCTTGGTGGAGATGAGAAGGGGAGAGAGGTTTTCACCTAAGCTAGAATTCTTCATGGATGGTTTTTAGGCTGCCTGAGACAAAGGGGCAGGAGATGGGTCTAGAAAGAAGACTGGACCAAGACATCGAGGGTGATACAGCCCCAGGACCTAGACGCTGACCTTGGACTGAAAGCTGGAGGAGGTATGGTCAGATCAAGATGAAATGACCTAGATGAGGGTGAGAGTAGAAAGGACCCTAGTAATGTGCTGCTACGGTAAAGTACAAGGTTATTCAGAAGTTAGGACCCACAGATCTTGGTTGCAGAACAGATCTTGGTTGCATATGGGGGAAGGAGGAAGTTGGGGAGCTCAGGGTGACTAGCTGGTTTCTTTGTGTGGAGATAGCATTTGCTGAATGGTATGCCCCACCAGGATGCCCGGTCCCCACCAGCCGGGGCATCGACCTGGGCTCTGCCCACCTTTCCAGACTCTGCTTATCCTGTGGTCATTTGCGTACACGGCCTGTCTTCTGTAACTAACTTTCAATGGTAACTGGGTATAAATAATGATAAAGTTTTTGATATGTTGAATTTGCATTTTATAGGAGGTAGCAACAGAGACGGCCATTAAAACTGTGTATAAGGGTCTCCCTGGTGGCGTAGGGCTTAAATCTCAGCACTATCACTGCTGTGGCCTAAGTTTGAGCCTCAGCCAGGGAGCTACCCACATGGCGCAGCAGACCTCTCCTGTCTCGCCCGCTGCTCCCCTCAGCAGTGTGTTTCAGTCAGTCTGCCTGCTCTGCTCCCCACTCTGTCTCTGGTGAATCCTCTCACCCCCTGCATCTCTGACCTCCACCCCAGTTCTTGTATGCATAAATAAATAAAAATAAATCTTAAAAAACACACCTGTGTATAAAGAAATCCAAGTTTCAGAGCAAGGGGTCCGATGTGGAGTCCAGGTCCCAGGACATCAGCAGTCGCGGGGGAAGCTCCCCAAGGGAGGGCCTCAAGGAACACAGGCATGGATGGTGGGTGCTGCTCCAGAAATGCTGGGGCAGAGAAAAACACACCCCTGAGAGAGGGAGGAGGTGGCACCATCAGAAGCCAAAGAAGGGTGACATTTGAAGAAAGTGGAGGTTGGACAGTCCAGGAATACAAGGACTGAAAACAAGTTGCTCGATGGAGCACCTGGGTTATTATTGCTGACCAATGAAAGAAGATTCCGCAGTGAGGTGTGGTGAGAAGTCAAAAGGCCACTAGAGGGTCTAGGGGTGAATGAAAGTGAGGAAGAGTTGACATCAAGGGGGTGACCCCACCCAGGAACCCAGAAAGGAAGGAAAGACAAGAGCTTGGAGAACACGCCCAGTAGGAACATCTGCCAGAGACGGAACATCGCAGCTATTTGCACAGCAGAGACAGAGCGTGAAGGTTCTGACAGAGAGACTGGAGCAGGCAGGGGAGGCTGAACCAGGATGCCCGGTCCCCACCAGCCGGGGCATTGACCTGGGCTCTGCCCACCTTTCCAGACTCTGCTTATCCTGTGGTCATTTGCATACACGGCCTGTCTTCTGTAACTAACTTTCAATTGCTTCCCTGAGCAGGAGCTCTAGCTTACAAACATTTTAATTTTATTTAAAGGTACTTTATTTTTTAAACAGAACTGAGCTTCATAGTATTTTTTTTTTAAGTTGAAAAACAACTTCCACACACAGTAAAGGACACACAAAGAGTGTACAGCTGAGTGAGTTTTTTCACATGTCCACAACCACAAAACCACCGCTCCCACATAGAGAATTTGTTCTAGAAGACCCCACCCAGGCTACCGCCTTGAAGTAGCCACCATTCTAATGTCCATCTCCTTACACCGTTGCCTGCTCTTGTTCTAAATAAGACCACACGGTGATCCTTTGTGTTTAATTTCTTTTTCTCTTCAACAAGATGTCTCTTGCTGTGTGTCATGGCTGGGGAGTTCTTGTCTTAATTGCTGGGAAGTCCTCCATGTGTGAATAGCCCAGCTTCTCTATAAGTTGATAAACGCTAGGGTTTTTCCCAGTTTGGGGCTATGAGAAAGACGCCACCATAAATATTCTTGCGTGTCGAACTTGAGGGTCATGTAGTCATTCTGTCGGGTGTGTCCACGTGCCGCACTGCGGTGTCCCTGGGCAGGCACTTACCCAGCCTTTGTAGACCCTGCCAAAGGATTTGAGGCAATTTATATTCCAACCCACGCTGTGAGCGAGCCCTGGTTCTAAAGCATTTTTGGTTTTTATTATTTATTTTTTTATTGAGCTTACATAGGTTTATTACCCTGTATGTGATTCAGAGGCACAGAATCGCGCCTCCTCAGGGGTTTGTAAAGCAATTTTATGAGGAATGCTTAAAACTGAAAAGAACAACTGTTTTCAAGAACCCTTCGCTCCTTGGAAGTAGCTACTGATGGTCAATGTTTACTATGGAAATGGCACCTCATTCCCCTGCCCACCTCTGTCAGAGAACCCCTTCTTGGCTTGGCTTGAGTAAAGGTAAATCCCCCAAAATCAAATAACTGAATTTCCTGATAAATAATTTCATAATGTGTGATTGTCACTAATTTATCAGGTTTTCACGCCTGATAGTCAGATGCAGGAGATGTGTGTGGAACTTGGGAGGTCATGTAGTCATTCTGTGGGGTGTGACCGCGCGCCACACTGCTGTGTCCCCGGGCAGGCACTCACCCAGCTTTCTCAGTCCTGGACTCGCTTCTCCTGAGACAGAGCTGGCTGTGCACCAACATCCCTGCCTCTTGGGTGTTTCTCCGGAGTCAGCAACCAGCCGGTTATTGAGGAGTCCTGGCAAGATGGCGGACAAGTGAAGCCCCAGCTCACCCTCTCCACGTATCGGCAACCAAATTACACGTCAGTAAAGACAATGGTCCCATGGCCTCCTGTGTGTGAAGAGGGATGCCACAGCAGACAGCTTAGGAAAAACTGAAATTTAGTTGTGTTAGGAGCTTTCCAGGGCAGAGAAACCCAAGAGAGAAGGAGCCCATATCTCCTGGCTCCTGTATCCTCTCTGTTGGGGTCTAATGTACCCCATGTGGGGCTGCGCTTTGGTCACAGTTAATGCCAGCATTGGGTATGTTAGAATCCAGGGACCAGAGAGGAAAACGTTTAGAGCCAGGGTTCTACCTCCCCAGAACCATGGGATAGGGCTGCAGACTTTCTAGACCTGCTCTTAGAAAGCCAGAGGGTAGACACCATGCTGCAACGGTGGACACCACGCTGCAGGACAGCAACGAGGCTCCCAGAGTCTAACTGCACCCAGAATCATATTAGGAAACACTTCACACCCCAAAACAGGGGAGTTTAAGGACAATGCTGGTGACACTGCAGAGATCCTCTGTAAGGTGGTGATTATGGCTTGAGCTGGAAGCTCCTGGATGTGAACAGCTAGGGCTTAACCAGGAAGGACAAGATTGCCTCACCTTTGCCTGGGATGGAAGGGTCTCTTCTCTGTCCTGCTGATGGTGTCAAACCATCTTCCTCAGCCCAACCAGGGCCAAAGCCAAGATAACAGCTGTAAACTGAGCTATTGCCATTAACCAGAACTCACAGGCCCCAGGGCCTGGCAACAAGCAAGTGCCTCTGGGCAAGGCTCTTCACTGGAAATGTGAAGGGAACAGAAGCTGTTTGACTCTCACCCAAACACAGCCCCTCCCAGTCTAGGGCTGTTGACAGAGAAGAGGTAGTCTTTTGTGGATGGCACACCCATCACTAGCAGGTGATCACAGCCAGGGCAGCAGCCCGTCTGCTGGGGAAACAAGCTTCTCTCATCATTCCCCTGCTGCCTGCACCGCTGGATGAAAATGAACACCACTGATTGCAGAACCCTCATCACAGCCCCACAGTGGGTTGAGGCTAGCCCAACATTATTTGGGATCCTTTAAATGAGGAATTGGCCTTGGGGGTATCAGTGAAGATACCCCCCACATCTTAGGAGGTTTGAACTCTTGGTAGTGTTAGCAGCACCCTGCCCTGTGCCACCCACCTCCTGTATCTGCCCCCTGAGGGCACAAGAGCTCCCACCATCCCAACAGGGCAGAGGTGTCCGTCTAGGAAGCAACAGACACCTAAGGATGCCAGCTACACTCAGGGTTATGCTGTGCAACCTGAAAATGTAATAAGAGGCCAATTCACCGAGGCAAGGAAAGAGCTCTTTATCTCAACCCATGTGAACTAAAAATGAGGAGATAGAGGAACATAGCATGGATGAGGGAGCAAAATAACCCCAGAGCCCAGATCCAGCAGGACCGCGTGACCTGCTGCAGGGTTGCTGCAGGTGACAGCATAGCTGTGCTTACCAAAGCAAGAACAACGTGGGACAACCAACAGGACCTCAGCGAGGATAAAGGAAGCATGGGAATGGCTCATGTGAAACTGGCAGCCTTAAAAACAAGTATTTATTCATCCATTCCCTCTGTAAGTCCATAGCGAGTTTGTTCTCTGTGGGCACCATACTAGGTCCTGGGGGGAGAGGTGGAAGAAGGACTCATCAGGCAGGAATTCTGCGCTCACAATACTTAGTCTAGAAGAAGACATGGATCCAAAGCACGATAAGGCAGGGCACAAGCCACTGTCTCAGGCTTCATTGAAAGTGTTTCTGCCAGGACAGGGCGAGCACCAAGTTCCGAGGAACTTCAGCAAAAGAACCTTCCAGTTGTTTTCTGTCTGGGTGGATATTTTGGTCCCCAACTCTCTGATATTTTGGCCTACTCTCTAGAATGTTTACTGTGGTGATTTTGTCTTTGCTGTTTTGAGTCTAAGAATTCCATGTTGGTTTCTGAATGTTGCCCTTTTGTTTCATCCTGTTCTTGTGGTCTTCTTGTCGTCTTGGACACAACATCATCTCTTGTCTCTGTAAAGATATAATAATCTACACTTTAGTTTTCTCCTTGCTCCTTCATTCTCAGCTCCCCAGGCTATTAGTGAGTTGTCTGCTTTGTGTTTAGCCTGCCCATCCTCTGCACTCCATTACTCTGGGGACATCTGATACTGGTTAAGGGTATGGAGCTACTACTTTGAGTGGAAGCTCTTACTCTGATTTAAAACTCTAGTTGAGTGGAGTTTTGAACTTTGTGCTACAATGCAGGGAAGTTGGAGAGCCCCTGCTGGTATTTCTGGGTTATCCCTGTGGGCTGCACAGATTCCCAAAGAACCCTAAGTGTTTGAAAGAGTGCCTGATGCAGCACATGCCTCACAGGTGTGAGCTGCTATTATCATTATTATTGAAAATATGTGCCCAGGGGCCTCCCTGGTGGCTCAGGGGTTAAAGTCTCAGTGCTATCAAGCTATGATCAGCTACTGCCTCATGAGTTCGATCCCCAACCAGGGAGCTACCCACATGGCGCAGCAGATCTCTCCTGTCTCCCCGCTGCTCCCCTCAGCAGTGTACTTCAGTATCCGCATGTTCTGCTCCCCACTCTGTCTCTGGTGAATCCTCTCACCCCACATCTCTGGCCCACACCCCAGTTCTTGTATGCATAAATATATAAAAGTAAATTTTTTAAAAGAAAAGAAAATATGGGCCCAGAGAAGCAAATGCTCTAAAATTTAACAAATCAAAAGCCCATGCTCTTGCTAGGATGTCCACAGATTTACAAAGTTTCCATCGTTCTCAGAGATTTGGGCATGGACTTCAAATGGTGGCTCTGACGCTTCAGTGATGGGTGATGGAGAATATGAAAGCAAAGAAGACCTTTGGGACTGACACAGTAGACGATGAGGAGGCAGCTGATCGAGAGGGAGATGGTTAGGAGAGGCACCAAACGAGCGTGTTGGCTTCCAGGGAACGCTGGTAGTTTTCTCATTTAGCTGGTGTCGGAACACGCTCCATCTTTGCACTTCCGACGGAATGGGTTTTGGCACACTTGGGGGCAGATTTGTTAATTAGCTCCATGGCTCCTCCCGCGGCCATCCATTGTACAGGTGACAGCGCCAGACAGAGCTGGGAGAGAAGGAATATTCCATGAATCTGGATATGGGTTATTAAGCCACTCTTTCTTCCTGTCACAAACAGATTGTGAGTAGCACTGTGTTCTCTCCCACCCTCCCTTCTTTGCCTCTTCTTCCCTTGCCACGGCCTGGGGGAGACGGTGAGACTCACAAAGTCTCGCTGTTCTCACCCCTGGTGGGTGCTGGCCGTGGGGGCCCCCAGGGTGGTCCTCCTTCCATAGCCATCGGTCCCCAGCCACCTGGGAGTCCCCTCCAGAAACCTGACCAGCAGCTTCTGCAGTGCTGGGCAGCCGGCCAGAGTGGTGGATTCCTCCGGGAGCTGGTGTAGCCTTTGGCAGGAGATCAGCTCCGTGAGCCATCGATTTCAACTCCTCAGCATCTCGTCTTGGCTCTTCGTGTGCATCTGCCGCTCTCAATTCAATTCTAATAACTTTATTGGCACAAGGAGGCAGAGAAGGCATTGCCAAAGTCAATAATCAAGTTGTGCAACTGGGATGATTCGATTTTTCTTTTAGTTGTTTCATCAGGATAAAAACTGTGTGGGCTCAGATTGTGCTTTAGCTTGGGATTATTTTCTGGTAAGAGTGTTCATAACAGAGGGTCTTGGGTCAGATCGTTCCTCCCAGGTATGCGGCCTCGTTCATCATTGTCGACTTCTTGGTTTAGACTTGTTAGCGTCCATGTCATTTTCATACATTTTTTAAAAAGACAAAGCAACCAGGTAAGCACATTTGTTGAACACCTACTATGTCCTAGGCAGCGAGATGGGATATTTAAAAACATAGCTATTTTTTATGCACAGTAGGGGAACACTAGGACAGACTACAAAGAAATGGTACATGTCTTGTGCGTCCCTTCAAGACAACCGATAATATAATCTCTGTACGATAGAAAGGAACCGTGGCAGGGTGTTAAGTGTGTGTATACCCAACTCTGCTCCCAATCTTTTTTTTTTTTTTCTATTTTCTTCAAGATTTCATTTCATTTCTTCAAGGTTTCATTTTATTCAAGGTTTCATTTCTTAAAATGTAAAAAGCAAAATGGAATCTTAGTTGTAAGTGTTACCCTTCGGTGACAGGAATTTTGTATGTGTTTATGTATTCCAAGGATTGTTATTTTATGATCACCATTAAAAACCTTAACAAAAATTATAAGACATTAGGATGAATATGATTATGAAGATGATGGTCACCTCCCACAGCCTATAATACTTATTAAAAATTGAGGTCACCTTGGTTTACAATACTAAATATGTTACCACAGCACCCCCACCAAAGCACCCAGAGTCCTCACTGTAGAACATGGGCCCCCCCCCCACTTTGTTCCGCCCTCAACCTTCCCCCTCTAGCAGCCTCAATTCTGCTATCATATTTCTAGTTTGTTGTGATTTAGTTTTGTCAGTTCCTTTGCTTTATTTCTCTATACTTCACCTATGAGTGACATCATCCAGTGTTTGTCTTTCTCTTTCTGACGTATATCACTTAGCATAATCCCTCCGCCATGTTGTTGCAAATGGCATGAGTTCATCTTTTTTTTTCTTAATTGCTGAGTAATATTCCACCCTGACATACACCACACCTTCTCAATCCCCTCCTCTGTCACTGGGCCCTCAGACTGGCTCCTGTAAACAGCACAGCAGTGAATACCAAGTACATATATTCCTGCAAATTCGTGTGTTGGCATTCTTCAGGTAAACACGTAGGAGTGGAACTAGTGGATCCTAAGATAGACCTATTTTTAATATTTTGAGAAAACTCCATGCTGTTTTCTATGGGGACAGGACCAGCCAACACTCCTTCCAACAGTGCACAAAGGCTCGTTTTTCTCGACACTCTTGTCAACATGAATTGTTTCTTGTTTGTTTGTTTTGTTTTTTGATATGGGCCATTCTCACAGGTGCAAGGTGGTCTCTCATGGTGATTTTGACTTGCATTTCCCTGATAATAAGTGATAGTGAACATTTTTTTACTGTTGGATTCTTTGGAGAAGTGTCTATTAGCTCTTCTGCCCATGTTTTGATTGGGTTCTTTGTTTTCTTTTTGTTATGTTATATCAGTTCTTGACAGATATTAGCCCCTTGTCAGATGTATGACATGTAAACACATTTTCCCATTTGACAGGAATTCATTTTAGTGATAGTTTCTTTCACTGTTTAGAAGCTTTTTACTTTGATGTAGTCTCAATCATTTATTTTTCTTTTGTTTTCCTTGCCATTGAAGTCAAGTCCCCAGAGATTTCTTAAAGCTTATGTCATTGAGTGTTTCATCCATATTTTCTTCCATGTAGCTTATGGTCTCTAGTCTTATAGCCAAGTCTTTAATCCACTTTAATTTTTGTGTATGATGTGAGACAGAGGTCTGGTTTCATTTTTCTGCATGTGACTGTCCAGTTTCCTAGCGCCATTTGTTGAAGAGACACGCCTCTCTCCACTGTGTGTTTTTGGCACCTTGTCGTAGTTTAACTATACATATAAATGTGGGTTTGTTTCTGGGCTTTCAGTTCTATCCCATTGGTCTGTGTGCCTATTTTATTCCAATATTATATGGTTTTGATTATTATAAACTTATAGTTTGAAGTCTGAGTGTGTGAGGCCACCAATGCTCTTACTTTTTGTCAAGATTTTTTGGCTGTATATTTTGTGGTTCCATATAAATTCAGTACTGTTTTCTCTATTTCTTTCAAGGATTCCATTGAAAATGTGATAGGGATCGCATCAAATCTATGTGTGTGTGTATTATTACTTTTTAAATGTTATTTCTTTCAGTCCATGAGGATGGATTATGTTTCCATTTCCTTGTGTCTTCTAGTTCTTTGAACAATGTCTTATAGTTTTCATAAAATAAGTCTTTCCAGTGATAGTTTAACTTTTTCTTTTCCAATTTTCATCCCTTTTACATATTTCTGTTACTTGACTGCTCTATCTGGGACTCTAACACCATGTTGAAAAGTAGTGGTGAGAGTCAACACCCTTGTTTTGTATCTGATCTTAGAGGAAAAACACTGTTTCTCAGCACTGAGAATTGGCATATATCCTGCATCTAATCTTTATGTGAATTTTTATAAACTTCCTTTATGTATGTGACTCAATTTCCTTACCAACAAAAGGGAAATGAAAAAAGTAGCACTTGTGTCTTCTGTTTTTTGTGAGAATAATGAAAGATTGATATAAAGCTCTTAGCAAAATCCCTGGCACTTAGTAAGCACTTAATTAAAGTTAGTTATCATATATTATTGTGACTCACAGAGACCTTAAAGGTTTTCTCCTCCAAATTCCTCCTTTCACAGTGAGGTTACAGGAGGCCAGGGATACTGACTTGTCCAACATCAGTATTTACAGATCTAGTGGGCATTAATTGCACACAAAGGTGTTAATTACCTCTACCTCATGCTGTCCCCTGGATCACTGGTGTGCATATTGATTCTGAAAACTCATACAAAATTTAAGCAAAGGATCTCTCTCCAACCCACTATGCAATGAGTAATCCCTCACAGAGTATTCTGGAAATTGCATTGTCTCCTAATGATTTAGTTTCATGGAGTTATGGAGACATCACCAGCACCTCACTAAACGATGGCACCTCTGGTTCCTATGTGTTAGGATCGGGCAGTGGTTAAGGACCCAGACAGACAAGGTTCAAATCGTGATTCTTTCCCTTTTACATGCTGTGTGATCTTAGGTGTATTACTTAACTTCTCTGAGCCTTGAGTTACTCAAGAATAAATATGGAAAGTAATGATGCTGTCCCCCTTTGCACTGTCATGAGGCTGAGACTTGGCACTCAATACGAGGACACAATATTGATTTTTATACTAGTCTTTGGTGCTTTCTCCTTTCTTTCACTTTTTTAAGATTTATTTTTATTTATTTATGCATGTAAGAACTGGGGTACAGACCAGAGGTGTGGGGGGGAGAGTGAGAGGATTCACCAGAGACAGAGTGGGGAGCAGAACATGAGGCTCTACTGAAATACACTGCTGAGGGGAGCAGCAGGGAGAGAGGAGAGGTCTGCTGTGCTATGTGGGTCAGCTCCCTGTACTGGGGTTGAACTCATGCCATAGCGACTGGCCTGGCGACAGCTTGATAGTGTTGACTTTAACCCCTGCGCCACCAGGGAGGCCCTGCTTTCTCCTTTCTATGGCCTCATTTTATCCTCAAGACATCCCCATCAGAGGGGAAGGAGTGAGTCTTTCAATGGGAACGCCTGCCTGGAGGAACAGTGTTCACAGAGGTTAACTGAGCACCCTGGGCTATGAGGGGGGACAGCACCAACCCACAGGAAGGGCGACTCCTGGCAAGTGCTCTCTCTCCTAAGTTTACACCTTGAGGACTAAACCAACCTGAAAACATCCTCATAATTAGGGGGGAAATAAAGGAGACCTGGGAAACTGAATAGAGTCATCACCAAGTGAAAGTTATGACTTTTTTTTAGACATGTTAATCAAAACGCACAAATGAAGCAGAGATGGGAGAGGGGACCTCTAAATAGCACTAAACAGACAAGACAAGAAAAGAAAAAGATGCTTTCCATGGACAAGAACAAACCAACCAATAATTAGATGCTGCCTTGTAAGTTAACAGCAAGAGAACAGTATAGGGAATTGGACACCACTGGCTTATCCCAGATCTAGGACGAGACAGCCGTGGGGGGTGGGGGAGCCCAGTGAGCACCCCCCTTCCCTGCCCCCCTCCATGAAGAGGGGAGCATGTGTAGAGACTGTGCAGGCTCATGAAAATGATTCTGAAGATGAACATGGTTGTTAAGATAATAATCTCACATGCACGGAATCCTAGCCGCACTCCCTTGGCTGTTCATTAAGTCAGGAGGCTCTGGGATGAGGAGAGCAGGATGCCCACCTTTTCTCGCCCTCCCTGCTCAAGGCACAGTGACTCTGAAGGTGGCCATTTTGTCAGAAACAGCTGTCTGACTTGATCCTGAAGCCAGGGCCACCACCCAGCACCCACCCTCCCCTCTGTGCCTTGCAGGGTGTGTGCGTCGGGGGTCTCCCTTCTCCCTGAAACCGCTCCCAACCACCCTCTATATGACTGGGGAATCTGCAAGTCATTTGGCATCAGTTTCCCCTCCAGTTGTTGGTGCCTATGGCAGGGGCTTAGTTACTTAAGAAGAATGCATCAACCAGGCTGTGCTGTGAGCTCAGGATCTTGTTTTGATGTGTGTGGGGTTAGGCCATTGATGGTCATGGAAACAACTGAAAACCGGGCATGGCTGTGAAGTTCCATCGCAGGGGCATATGCTAAACGCTGATGCAGCCATGAAGTCATGGAAATATAAGATGCGGAGAAACTGATCCCCAGGGATGAACTGTCATCACACCAGATTAACCAGATCTAAAGTGTGCCAGCTTGGGTCTGTATATTCCAGAACAATATGGCGCCAGGGTACAGCTGTCAGAGAGCAGTGTTATAGCTTTGACATATTTGAGGAGACTTTCTTTCTTGCCCTCACTGACAGTAATTTCTTGATGTTTTATCACTCATGTGTTGATAGTCTTGATGCTCTCCATCACCCAAGGAAATCTCTAATTTCCCATGTCAGCATACCCCATCAGACCCTGTTTCAGGAACAAGTGGCATACTTGATTCTAAAAGTGTTACAGGGCAACCCTGATATAAAATGGGTTGCCTGACTGTGGGTCTTCACCCGCATGCTTAAAGGGGACTTAAACTGCGGGCACACACAAAAGGCTAACCAAAGGTTTATTTACAAGGGAAGGGGAAATGAGAAAATGAACAACTCAGGGAGGAAAAGAGGGAGATAAATTCGTAAATGCGTCCTACCCGTTTCCGCTGACCTGGAATCCCAAATGACCGTGGAGAGCTGGCTGATAGCCCAATGTTGTATGGCCAAGAGAGCCAGCCAAGAGAGAGAGACCCCCGTCACATGGCTGGTTATATTCACAGAGAAAATGGCTGCTTAACTCCGCCCTCAGGTCCTTGCAACACTCTCTTTGGGGATCATGGGATTTGTAGTTCCCAGTGTCTTGATGGAGTGGGGGTGGCATCCACAAAGCCTGTATGGCGCTTGCTCAGGACATCCTTTACCCCTAACAAAAGTGGTTGCTTTTCTGATGACTTCATGCATTTGCCCTGAGCCTCCATGTAGACACCATCCTTCATATGATCCATAAACCTCCAATAAGAACTTATTATATTCTAAACACTACAGTAGGGTCTTGGGACATAAACAGGAAATAAGCCTTGGTCCCTTATCTTAGGATGCTTATGTCTACCAGGAGGGATGACTATTTTGACTAAAAGTGAAATTCATTTGGACAAGTTGCTGAAATAGAATCATAAACCAAGTGTGGAGGAACTACTGAAGAGATGGGGGTCGGTCCAGCTGCAGGTGGGGGGTGGAGAGGGAACAGGGCTGCAGGAATGGGAAGAGTCTTCCCAGGCGGAGGGAAGGTAGCTTTTGAGTGGGAGGAGTCTGTGCTAGTTCTCTGTCCTTTGATCCTATTTATTAAAGTCTTCTTTCTTCTTTTCCTTATGAGTTTAGCTAAAGGGCTGTCCATGGTGTTCAACTCTGTTTAACTTTTCAAAGAACCAACTGTTGGTTTCATTTATCCTTTTTGTATTGTCTTTCTGGTTTCTGCTTCTATGTCAGTTATTTTTATTTTGATTTTTATTATCTTCTTTCCACTAACTTTAGGTATAAGTGAAATTGCTTATTTGTGATTTTATTTTTTTGCTTTCTTGATGTAGGATTGTATTGCTAATAACTTTCCTCTTAGCACTGCTTTTGATAAATCCATAGTTTCTGATAACTCATTTGTTTTCATTGTCTCTGAATATTTTTGGAACTTCTGCTTTTATTTCCTTGTTGATCTAATGTTTATTGAGAAGCATGTTGTTTAATGCCCACATTTGAGGTTTTTCCAGTTTCCTTTTTGCGATTGATTTTTAGTTTTATAATATTGTGATCAGAAAGAAGCAGTTGGTAGGGTTTCACTCTTCGGAAGAATATTGACAGTTGTTTTGTGTCCCCAAATATGGTCTATCCATGAGAACGGGCCATGTGTACTTGAGAAAAATGTAAATTTTAATGTTTTGGAGTAGATGTTCTGTCAATGTTTGTTAAGCCCATCTGGTCTAGTTTACCGTTTTAGGCTATTGTTTCCTTACTTATTCTCTGTGTGGTTATCTGTCACAGTTGCTAAAACTGTACTATTATTAATAGCTGCAATCAATGTCTGTCTTCTTTTAATATTGTTTTGTGATATGCCATCATTCGATGCATAAATATTAATAGTGTAATGTCTTCTTGAACTGAGCCCTTAATCTCTGGCCTTGTCTCTTAATACCTTTGTTAAGCTGAAAATCTGTTTTATCTGATACAAGTGTGGCTGTACCTTACCATTTGCTTGTAGAATTGTCTTCCAAACTTTCTCTTTGAGTCTGTGTTTGTCTTTGGAGTGAAAATGAGTTTCCTTTTGACAACAAAAGGATGGATGTTGGTTTTTGATCCATTCAGTAGCACTATACATTTTGATGGTGCATTCAGCCTATTAATAATTAGGGTATATTAAAATAAAAGTATTTATTGCCATATTATTATTTGGTTTTGTGTGCTTTAATAGTTTGTCTTTGTTCTTTTGTTTTTCTCTTATTCTCTTCGTTTGTACTTTGACATCTTTCTTTTGTGTTATGTTGGAATTCCTTTCCCAATTTCTTGTGTTTCACCTATGGGTTTTTGCTTTGAAGGTATCACACACACACACACACACACACACACACACACACGGCTCTGTATTGACTGCAGTGGCCCTTCCTTTCCCACGTCACACTGCCCCAGTTACAATTTCATTTACTCTCCCTGACATTGTCACTTTTCCTTGAGAAAATGTTGACCCTTTAGTCCTCTGGTGTTTTTCAGAGACTGTTGTTTTCCTCTATGTGATTTTGTTATTTATATGGGGAGGAGATCAGCCCTGTGTCTTTATTATTCTACCATCTTGACACCTCTTAGAAGCGACATTTTTAAAAGAACTAAACAGAATCAGTTGCATAATTTCCAGGACTCAGTGCAAAATGAGAATGCAGAATCCCTGCTCACAATCATTAAGAATTTCAAGATAGCAACCGTGGAGCATCAGACTGTGCATGGAGTCCTTCTGGGCGGGAGTGGGGGCAGGGGAGCTGTGCCAGGGGTTCACTGCAAGCCCATGAAGGCCTGGGCATGAAGCTGTCTGAACTAGGCAGCTGGAAGATCATTTGATTCAGGTGAGTGGGGAGGAAGGCTGGAGAAGAGAATGGGGCGTGAATGGGAGGTGAGGAGATAGAGAGGCACCAGCACTCCTTGGAGAAAATAGACATGACGTAGCAGAACAAGGCTGCTAAATGGGGAAAGGAGGCGAGTGGGTGGGGGCCGCGTGTTCCCGGCAGACTGCTGCCCAGGCATTTTCTGTCTCTCTTCTGGGCTGGCTTACATGGGATTCTGGGGGTGACTTTCATGCAGCAGAGGTGGAGGTGGGGCTGGGGTTAAGAGCTCCATGCCACCCACATCAACCCAAGTGCCACTGCACCAAGAGAGCTTGGAGGCCAGGGACAGAGCCCTGGGTGCAGAAAGCTAGGTCCATCCCAGTGCTGCTAGGCACTGACAAAACCCTGCCTCTTCGCCCCTTAGATCACCCTTCAACAGAGGACAGCAAGATGTGTCACATGGCCGATGTGGATGACTTGGTACACCAGGAAGGTGTGATTGTTGCCCTTTGAGTAGACAGCTTCCAGAGAAGGCCAGGCACCTCTCTCCTGGCCATCCCTTCACTGCTGTGGACACCAGGCCCTCAATGCTAATTTTAAGAAGGGGGGGCGGTTGTTGAGTTGAAGAGATGCCATTAATTACATAAAGCCAGCGTCCAGGCAAGTGATGGGTGGGAGGGTATGGGAAGAGAGGGGAAGGAAGAGGTGGCCTGTTTATGTAAACCCACTCTGTTCCCTCCCTGCCCCCCACCTTTGCCATCCTTTGGAGACCTGAGCTCAGAGCTTATGACACTCAGAGATGTAAACAGCGCTTCAGTGATGTCACCCCATCAGTGCCAGGAGACATAAATTTCATTTCCCAGAAGATGAAGCAGACAGTAGCTTCTGGGCAAACAGTGACTCCAGCAGTAAATATTGGCAGAGGAGCGAGACCTTTAATGGAAAAGCTTTGTGAGCCTGCAGCAGCCAGGCTATAAATCCCAAAACAGAGTGGGATTTAATACTTTAGATCAGAAGACAGATTAATCAGAGACAAAACAAATAATTCCGAAGCCCACTGGAAGAAATCCACTATTAAAATTTAAGTGTTAAGTAAAAACCACACCTAACTGAAGCGAGAAACCACAGACATGAAGCCCAAGCCCCCATCCAGAAATAAAACATCCAGCCTCTCCCCACCCCAATCAGACCCCGCCCCCAGGGGTGAGCAGAACCAATCAGGAGCCCGTGTGCGGAGCCTGTGTGGGGTGGGGAGGTGGGGGAGAAACTGGGCGGGGCCCGGAGCACCCCCCATGCTTACCTGCAGGTGGTGAAAATTCAGGAGGGCAGCAAGGTTTCACCTAAAAGCAAAAAAAGGACACGACACAGAGCTGAGGTCTGGAAAGCATCCCCAAGTCTCATTTGTCAACAAAATACACTGGGAAAGTGAGTTGGGTGGCATTTTAGGTAATTTGATGTGAATTTCATTTTGCATCCTGCCCTGGGAACGTCGCCTGAGTGGGGGAAGAGAACCAAGGCTTGTCTTCTGTCATCGTGCAAGATGTCTGGGCACGAACACTTTGGAACATGTTGGTTCTTTTCAGAAAGAGATGTCAACATTGGAGGCCTGATCTCGGCCCCCTGGACCTATGACACAGCAAAGCACTCCAGGGCTGGCCAAGGTCAAGGGTGGACCTCAGTAAGCTAGCAGGACTCCCTAAGGGGAAGGCAAGTCCTTGTGCCCCTAGTGTGTGCACAGGAGGGGACAGGCAAGCAGGGCATGACGATGACTGTCCCCCACCACCCCTCTAGTGGAGAAGTAGGAGCTCAGAAATGGTGGGAGTCTTGCTCAGGGTCACATAAGCTGGGGCCTCTTGTTTCAAACTTGAAGTTTTTCTCAAGTTTTACTAGCCAAGGCCCAAAGTGCAATTCAGCACGCGAAGCCCCCCTTTTGGTGGGAAGGCCCCTTCTGGAATGAGGGATTCGAATGTGTGCAGGTGGGTCTGATGATTCCTCAGGGCTCCCCAAGGGATCCAACCCATAACCCTATTCTGGAAATAACCCCCTGGGTGCTCTGAGGTCTGGAGTCTGCCTTTCTGGGTGCTGGTGATCGAGGGTGCTGAGACTTCCAGTGTTTAATTTCTAGGGTGCTTGCCCGACCAGAAAGCCAGGTAGTCCGTCAGGCATGGGCCTGAGAGTCACCACCATCTCCCAGGAGAGTCCATGATGTGTACCGGGTGGTTGAGCTCTAAGGACAAGAACCAGGTCCATTTTTATCCTCCTGCCCATTACAGTGCGTGACATTTGGTGCCCTCAAAACATGAATCTGAGTCTTGGCCACTTAGCAGCTATGGGACTATAAGCAAACCCCCAAAGTCCTCCATACTGTGCCTTCCCCAGTGAGGTGAATTATACCTTATAGACTCATAAGGGATTACAGCTAATGTGGGTGAAAGAACGTGATAAATTTAAATGCAGTAAACAATGTAAACATCCAAGAGAAAACGTTGCTAACATTATACCTCCTTTTCTTCGATCACTAGTTATCTGTCCTTCCTACCTGGTGCTTCTCCTAGCTTCACATTAATTCATGGCTTCCCACCCTGGCCTCATGTGCCCTGGAGAGAGGGTGATGGAGGATGCAGAAGGATAAATCAGCTCCGAGTTGCTGCCAGTCTACACATCTCTCTTCCTTATCCAGAAGCAGCAACATTCCTCAAAGTATGTGGCTATTGCCATGGCAACACAGAGGCTGCCTGCTTCATTTCCTGGTGTCCAGAACAATGGTTGTGTGTGGACGCAGGCGCACTGAGGACGGCGGGAAGGATTCAGTTATCAGGGCACTGCACACCCCAATCTGTTAGGAGACCAGAAGGTGCCCATGGGAGATGTAGGTCGTAGGTACAGGCACACCAGTTTTTACTATACTTTGCTTCATTGCATTCCACAGACTGTGCTTCTTACACATTAAGTCTGTTGGCTCCATTTTTCCAACAGTCAGTGCTCATTTCACTTCTCATATTTTTGCTAAAATATGCTTAAAGTATTTTTTTAAAGATTTATTTATTTATGCATACAAGAACTGGGGTACAGGCCAAAGGTGCAGGAGGTGAGAGGATTCCCCAGAGACAGAGCGGGGAACAGAACAGGCAGACTGACGAAATATACTGCTGAGGGGAGCAGCGGGCGAGTCAGGAGAGGTTTTGCTGTGCCATGTGGGTTGCTCCCTGGGCAGCTGGGGATCAAGCTTGTGCTGCAGAGGCTACTGACAGCATAGGTTGCGACTTAACCCCTTGCTCCACCAGGGAGGCCCTATTTGATTCTTTTGCTATCTTGTTTTATTGCTTTGTATTGATGAAATTTCTTTTTTTTTTTTTGAGATTTATTTATTCATGCATACAAGAACTGGGGTACAGGCCAGAGGTGGGGGGCTGAGAGTATTCACCAGAGATAGAGTGCAGAACACAACAGGCAGATCCACTGAAATACACTGCTGAGGGGAGCAGCAGGCGAGACAGGAGAGGTCTGTTCCCTGGCCAGCCAGGGATTGAACTTGTGCTGCAGAGGCTTCAGAGGTTTCATAGCACGGTGCTGAGCCCCTTGAGCCACCAGGGAGGCCCAACTTAAAGTATTTTTTAATTAAGGTAAGTACATTGTTTCTTTAGACAAAATTCTACCAGATCATTTTACAGTATAACATAACTTTTATTTGCACTAAGAAGCAGAAAATCTTGCTCTATTGAGATATTTGTTTTATCGGGATGGTCTTGAGCAGAAGCCTCAGTATTTGGGGCTGTGCTTGCACCCCCACTGGAAACAGGAAGAGGACATTTTTTTGATGCTTTGAACCATCAGACTACAAGCTCTGAGTCAAATCTATTGCCTGTTTCTGCACAGCCTACAAAGTAAGGGTAGTTTTGACATTTTTTTAATGGTTGAGAAATCAAAAGTGTATTTCATGATGTGTGAACATTATATGAAATTCAAACATTAACGTCCATAAAGTCAACTTTTATCAGAACATAGCCCTACGCCTCCATTTATACATCTGGTTGCTTTCACAGCTAAAGTGGTGTTACAACAGGGACCAACAGTCCACAAGCCCAAAATATTTCCTACCGGACCCTTACAAGGAACGTTTGCCCACCCTGGGCTCTGCCTTCAAGTCAATAAACTTTCTATAAAATGAGCTCGTGCCAGTCTCTGGCCTCATCCCTGGGGGCGCACTGAGCAATAGATTCACCTCTGTCCTTGAGAGGCCAAGATCTGGTAGAGAAGCAGAGGCTGAACAACCCAGTCCTCTGTGTTCCTAGAAATGGGAACCCCAGTTTGCACAGAGACCCCAGTTAGCAGTAACGTGGCCCCTACAAGGGCTCCAAGCCATCCGTGATGCTGCTGAGGGCACAGTGCTGTAGGGGAACGAGCTGGCCCCTCAGCAACTTGTCCCTGCCAGTGCCCCGGCCCTGGGCTGGCTCTCAATCCAGGTGCCACCTTGCACCTGCTCTGTCTGGCTCTTTGCAAACGGGTGTGGGGAGATCCGGTCATGACAGGCTGAAGTCCCTTGGGCCAGATCTCCCACAGTCCATGAGTCCCCTGTTCCTTCAGTGGATTGCTTTATTGTTGGGCTATTACCATTTTATTGTGGGTACTGCATGCAATCTGCTCTCCCTCTTCCTACTCTCCCCGCCTCCCCTGGCTAGAACATGTCTCCTTCCCTGAGTGGGCCAGGTCTCTCTGGATGCCACCGCAGTCAGAGGCTCCTCACGGTGGGGCAGAAGCGAACCCAGCCATGGTCAGCACCAAGCCTGAAACAGTAACGACAATGGAGGGATTCGAAAGTGACGGTCGAGATGCCAGGAACCAACTGCCCATCTGTTGGCACCTAGTTGCTGAGCTCCAAGATGATGGGTAGGGCTGGCTTGACTTCTAAAAGTGAGACTTCAAGGGGCCTCCCCAGTGGCGCAGCAGGTTGAGTGCAGCGCTGTGAAGCTGTCCGCAGCCTCCATGGCACTGGTTCTATTCCCAGCCAGCCAGGGAGATGCCCACATGGCACAGCAGACCTCTCCTGTCTCCCCGCTGCTCCTCTCAGCAGTGGATTTTGGTCCTTCTGCCTCTTCTGCTCCCCACTCTGTCTCTGATGGATTCTCTCACCCTCCCATGCCTCTGGCCTGTACCCCAGTCCTTGTATAAATAAATAAAAAATCTTTTAAAAAAATAAATAAAAGTGAGACTTCAAGGTGACTAAGGTGGTGAAAGAAACTCCTGGAGGCATGGCAGGGACATGGCATGGTCCAGGGAGCGCCCAAGGGACTTTATCGGCAGAGAGAGCAAAGGAGTGGGGTGGGTGACATGCAGTGGCCTCCCTGGGAATGGACTCTGGTCTGGCCCAGGCCCTCAGGATGGAGGGTCAAGGGCACACGCACACCGAGGATGTTGCTGTGGCAGGGGTGACATTGCTGGTTTCGCAGAGGGGCGCAGGAAAGACGTGTGTAATGTCAGGGGGACAGTTGAAACGGTGTGTGCATTTAGAAGTGACAGATGGGGGGGCGGCGGGGTTTTGGGCCACAGAATTTGCTCTTTTGCACTTACTCTCGGGGCCTGTTTTGCTCAACTAGCTGCAGAGCACCCCTGGCTGGCTCAGCAGCGAGGGGGCCTCTCTGTGAGGGTCAAGGTCAGGCTGGACAAAGGATATCCTGAGCAGACGGCGTGGCCTTGAACCCCCTGAGCACATCTACGTGCATGGCTGCTGTCACAAGCTGATCCCTCACTTTCTGGAAGGGTGTGCAGGATCCAAAGGGCTACAGTTCGTATCAAAACACAAAGGTGCTGATGGAAGTGACTGTGCCGGTTACAGCTGCATCATGCTTCACGAGCCTCAGTCACCCGGAGGACTTGTTAGGCAACTCGACTTGGTGCCAGAGTTTCTGGGCCAAGTTTCTGGGGCCTGTGAATTTGCATCTCTGGCAAGTTCTTGGGTGATGCTACTGCTGTGGGTCCCGGGGTCACCTTCTGGGCCCCACGGCAGGCCATCGCCTCGCCTGCTGTCCTGGGCAATGCCCTGGGGCTTTGCTCCATTTTCCTCCTTTTTCCACTCCCACTTGCTCCTCTTTCTCAACTGGGAACCTTGCAGCCCATCGCCTTGAGAACAGAAGACAGCCTGCTCCTGCCATCACGTCCTGCCACGCGCAGGATGCTTGTTCAGCTGGGGTTCCTTTCTGTGGGTGTGGCTGGACCGCCGTGTTCCTAGGTAAGGCCAGTCCGGACACCTGTGCGCTCGGCCGCTCCTCACCTCTCCAAGAACTTCTCCCCAAAAATATCTTGTCCCCATCAACAAATACGCTCTGATAGTTTTCATCCTAAAAGAAAACAAACAACAACCCAAAACTTCCTCGGCCCCAACTTTTGATCCTCAGCCCTGACCCTTGACCATGACCTCGATCCCATTTCTAAGTGTTTAGCAAATTAAAAAATATAGTTTCCCTTTATAGCAAAGCTCTGGAGATCTCTCTCCTCACTGCCCTTGTTTCGTTTCTTTCACTTTCTCTTGAACCCAGTCCAAGCAGACTTCTGTTCCCTCCTCTTCACTGAAACTGCTCGTGTCAAGGTTACATTAGCGATGACATCTGGTTCCCAATCCAGTAGTCAAGTTACGGTTCCCATCACATCAGCCTGTCGTCTCAGCAGCGCCGGACACAGCTTGTCACTTCTCTGCTCCCGCAACACTCTTCTGGCTTCTGGTCATTCTTGTCTCTCGGCTCTCCTCCCTCCTCTCCAGCTGTCCCTTTTCAGTCTTTTCTTTCTTTCTTTTCCTTTAAAGATTTATTTATTCATGCATACAAGAACTCGGTACAGGCCAGAGGCATGGGGGTGGTGGTGGTGGTGAGAGGATTCACCAGAGACAGAGTGGGGAGCAGAACAGGCAGACTGACTGAAATACACTGCTGAGGGGAGCAGCGGGTGAGTCAGGAGAGGTCTGCTGCGCCATGTGGGTTGCTCCCTGGCCGGGGATCGAACTCGTGCTGCAGTGGCTGCAGATAGCTTCATAGTGCTGCGTCTTAACCCCTTGTGCCACCAGGGAGGCCCCCTTAATCTTTTCTGCTGCATTTCTTCATTTCACTGACCTCTAAAGATTGGAGAGTCCTAGTGCTCCCATCCCTCTATCCATACCCTCACTATATGTAGCTTCCTCTGGTGTCAGGATTTTGAATGCTGCTGACATGCCCTGATTCCCTAATTTATATTGGTAGCCTAGGCTGTCTGATGAATTGTAAACACGTGTCCTTACCACTCCAGATACAGAATGGGGGTGTCAAAATTTACACCTTCAAAACTGAGCTCCTGCTTCTTCCCCAGCAACACAGCACACACTTTTCTTCCTAAACAGCAAGTAGAGAATTTATTCTCCCAGCCTTCAAGCCAAAAGTTTAGAGCCATCCTCGACTCTACTCTCTTATCTAACATACCACACCCAACCCATCAGCAAATATCATCGGATCCACCTCCAGAATCTGACCCCTTCTAGATTCCGTCGTCAGAGACTCAGATCCAAGCCTCTCTGTTTTCTGTCTCCACTATTACAAAAGCTTCTTAACTTATCTCCTGCTTCTTCCTCTGCAGTCCTCCAACCCATCACCTATTTTCACCAGAACCAGCCAGAGTAGTGCTATTACAACATAAATCAGATTGTTACGTTCCAGCTCAAAACCTCACTCAGATCAAAACCTGAAATCTTTACAAAGACCAGCAGAAAATCTGGCCCTGAATTCTTCTCTGCCTTCACCACAGCCTACTTTCTCCCCTCTCTGAGCTATGCTGGACACCCTGCAGTTCATTAAACACATCAGGCCCTTGCTTGACTTTCCCCTTGCTCTGTCCAGGCTAGGGATATCCCCTTGCAGAATCCTCTAGGTCTAACCTCTTCAGGCTTCTGCTCGGATGACTCCTGATCAAAAGACTTTCCTTGGCATGCCTGAATTTTAAAATAGGAACAACCCTTATTAACACTTCCATCCCAGCACTTCCACTACCTTAATAACCTTAACTTTCCTACAGCACATACCACCCCCTGACATATATGTATTTGTTTATCATGCATGTCTCCCTCTTTGAATGTTTGCAACATCACTTGGGCCCATAAGAGGCACTCAGTAAAATCTGTTGAATTAATTAATGGAAAGTGAGTGCCCACAAATTGGCAACTAAGTTATACTTCAGGCTTTTATGAGTTGGATTAGTAGTAGTCAGCCCCACCAAGTTCTAACAATTCTGTTTGTCCAGACTGAGCTTCTGGCTCAGGTCAAAGAACAAGGCCAAAGAACAGATGCTGGGCTACACTGTCCCTCTGCAGGTGCTGCTATCCTGGGAAACAGTCCACTTTCCCTCACAGGAACTCCATTTCCCTCAGATTCTTCAAATTTCAGTCCTTATTTCAAGAAACTTGTGGCAAATCCTTTTTGCAAAGTAAGTAATCCCTCTCTGATTGATCAATTTTTGCCCATTGTTTTTCTCAAGGCGGGCCACATGTGCCTGCACCCACAAAGAACCTACCCTGCATAGTTCTCCACCTTCCTCCCTTTGCTGCCTCAAGATAATACACTCAGTTAAAACAACCTGACCCACCAGACTAGGACCATTTGGATGATTATGTCTAGTCACAGTGTAACAGAAGAAAATCGATGATTTGATCAGCAGACTTCTCTCTTCTTGGCACGGATGCAACTTTCTTCTTTCACGTGAGCCAAGCTCTTTCTCATTCCCAGACAATAGTGTTCTTTTGTTGAAAAAAAAAAAAAAATAGAAAAACACAGCATGCTATGAAAACAGCAAGAATTTCCATGCGGAATTGTCTTGCCTGGAGCCTTGCTAGTGTGGCATTGCAGACATGCCCGCCCCACCACGCGACCTGCCGTGACCTAAGCCAGCTCATTTTTTCTCTTGTGTGAAAGACGGCACTTCAGGTCTGGAACAATCCAAGAGAGCATGAGATCGGCAAAAGGAGAGAGTGGGCACAACTAGAAATGAGAGCAGGTGAGAGCTACGCCACGCTGCCTGCCTCCCTTGAGAGGGATTACATTGAATTCATTGGATAAGAGGCGAAGGCCAGGGCCTGGGAGGCTGGGTGATGTGCAGAAGACGTTCTGTGTGGTGGCGAAAGCAGTGCACAGGTGTATGTGGTTTAGAACAAGCCACCTGAAAACAAGATACATTCCAAACCCATTGGGTGAAATCTTTGATGACTGTGTGGGGTTTGATGGGTGGGGCTCTGGGAGCCCTCGGAGAAAGAGTTAGACAAAGGCTACGTTCACTGGCACATGGCAAATGTATTTTAAAGACACCTAGACAGAGGCAGGCGGAGGTCTCAAAGGGCAGAAGCTGCATTTCTCCAGGGCACAGGATGTCCTTGTATATTGTTCTTTGGTGGAGTTTATTACTTGGTGAAATTTTATTACTTTGTGGAAATTACCACTTTGGGATTAGGTTTAGCTTGGTTTTCCTGCATTGACTCATTAAGCCTCTCTGCCCCCACTTCCAATTTCTGGCTTTGTTAAATTTCCACCTAAATTTTCTACTCTAAGTTTCCATCAAACCCCAACTGCCCTCCACCACCACCCACCCCTCTCTCTCTTTTTCTCTCTCATCCCTTGAGGAGAGTCTTGGAGCCCTCGGTGGCTTTTTGGGCTTTTATTGGGATTTACCAGGTACACAGCAGGCAGGAGTACCAGGGGGCCTGGAGGCTGGCAGGCTTCCCAGCCCCTAGCAAGACTTCACTGTCTGGGCTCTCCGGCCTTCTCTGGTGGTCTCTGCCTCTCTGCTTTACTGGCATCCCCACGATGCCGCCCTTATAAGCCCAGTTTTAGCCCAGGTGAATCCCATCTACATATGCTCATACCTTACTCCAGGTGCCCGTCATCAGGCATGTATTCAGGACCACAAGGATCCATCATCAATCCTAATGGTGGGAGGGCAGAAAAGCCTAATATTTTTTTTACCTACCTACAGGGTTTATTCAAGGGGGGATATCTCTTTCATAACTGTTTCAGGCTGGAGCAGGCATAGAGCTGCCCCCACCTGATGCCCCTGAGCTATGGCGTCAAATGCAGGCCTCAGAATGGGCTGGTGGTTAATCTTTCCTGTTGGTTCTCAAAAGAAATGTAGAGTCCAAGGGGTGGGATATTTGGGCCAATTGTTGCCCCCTGTTTTGAACGTGTAGTTGTAGTTTCATGATCTCGAAATGAGAGAGACAAATTTAACAATGAAGTTGAGTATACAAGGATCAAAGGGGAGAGAGAGAAGCATATCAGCTAAGGGCCCCAGGAAAGACAGCATCCATGCGAGGGCCCATAGAACATCCTTCTCAGGGGAGAGGCTTTTTTCTAAGTCTGGTAGCTCATTCTGGAGGTTTTCTCCTGTGGAACATTACCTGTCCACTCTAGATAACATAATAACATTCTTCCTCCTCTAGATAATGGCATGTTCCCCTCAGGCAGAGTAACTATTTGGAGAGTCTCCTGGAAGGATTTTTCAAGGAATCTACTGGCAGGGGAGGGGAAATGTGTAAGAGAAATTAAAGGAAGATAGAAGAATTGGTGTGGAGATCCAGTTTAAGGCCTGGATTACCCCTGCCTTATTTTCTGGATTGCTGTCCCTTGAGCCACGGATAATGGTTCTCTTTTGCTGTCTTTTGAGGAAGTATCTTAGGTAGCAAGACCACAACAATCCCGTTAGTCAAATAAGATAGGGGAAGTTTTTTTGTTGCAAAATGGAGGGAATCCTAAAACAAAGGGGTCATTAATTATCTAATTATAAAGAGGAAGAAAACTCCCCTTAGGCAAGAAACCAAGAGCCAGGAATAGTCTTTGAATTTTCAGTGGGTAGCTGAGCAATTGGAAGGAGGTAATCAATACTGGAATTTGAGAAATAACAGCTTGGACTTAATACTGAAAATGGCCTGTGGCCACCCACAGGCAGGAGAGAAGTAAAGAAATTTAAAGTAGTGGGTACTCCTGACAGTTGTTATTAGAGTTTGTTTCTCTTGTACTTGAGTAGGGTATTTCCACATTTTTTTTTGATGTAAAACTAATCTTAGGTGAAAGCACTTCATAAACTCTGAAGGGTTAAAAAAAAAGACCCACTATATTTTGTTCTCTAGCTGCTATTATACAAATACATAGTTCATGTGTTTGAACTATGAATGCTCCGGCGAATGCTGTCACTGACCTCGCAGCCTCTGATCTTGAGTCAGGCAACCTCAGGCCCCTCTGTGCAAGGATTGCTGTGCATCTGCCGATACTGGCAAGCTCAGGAGCAATTAACACCAGTGTCCAGGAGGAATTAATGCAAAGAACTTAACTCACCAGCAGATCTTGCCGATCTGCACTGCATGTTTAAATCACCTGAGCAATTTTGTTAAAATGCAGGTCTAGTGGGGTGGGTGTGGCTTGAGAATCTGCTTTTCTAATGAGCTCCCAGGTGAAGCCAAGGCTGCTGGCCCAGAGACGCAGTTTGAGTAATAGCACTGTGCTGCGTGGTCTGCAACCTCAGTTCCCTTTTTAATAATGCAACTTCCTAGACGATTTTAAGGTATAATTGGGTAGGTCAATTGTCTGGAAGAGTGATTCTCCAAGCACGGTCCAGGGACCCCACATGAAGCATGGGCTTCCGCTAGAAACTCATTAGATAGGTGAATTCTTGGGCTCCATCTCCAGGTTGACTAAGTCAGAAACCCTGGTGGCAGGACGCAGTAATTTATGTTTTGGTAAGTCTCCACGTGCTTCTGCTGTCCACTAGTGCTTCAGACCGTGACTCCAGCACATTGAGGTCACCTGGGGAATTAAAAAAAAATACAGAACCTGGATCTCATCTCAGATAATCTAACTTAATCATTTTGGGGTAGGACTCGGGCACTGGGAATTTTTTAAGGTATCCATGGAGATTCTCATGTTCAATTCAGCACTGAGAGCAGCTGGGCTAGAACACAGCGCTGATCCTGCTCACGGAGGAGAGTCAGCTGCAAGGCACCTTAGGGAACTGCCACTGGGGCTGCAGGCCTGGCTATCAATCTTAGACTATCCTTGGGAGCAGCTCTGGATCTTGGGGTGATACTATCCTTTGCAGCCTTGTTGGAGATGACTTCTGGGGTGATGGAGTTGTCTAATACTGCCAGAAAAAATATATTTATATATAGTATATATAAATATATTTATTCACACAATATATAAATATATTTATTTACATAATATATAAATATATATATTTATATAATATATAACATATATTTATGTATAGACCATATATAGAGAGAGTTCTGGCTGAAGCCTAACAAGGGATTTTTAAAGAATAGGTTTTACCACAACTTTATGATCAGAAATTTGGCTTGATCAGATGCTGATGTTCAGAATCCAATAGGAATTTTTGTTTTTGTAGGAGCAGCCCATCTAAAATGCAAACTTTAGGGAGATTAGAAACAGAAGGAAAAAGGAGAGAGGGTGTAGGGGCCGGAAGACCACAGAGCAGGTTTTCTGACCCAGCAGACCAGGTGAAGGAGGAGTCAGAGGCCTCAGTGGCTTTTGCAGGTCTTTTATTTAGATTACCAGGTACACGGCAGGCCGGGGTGCCGTGGGGCCGGGAGGCTAGCAGGCCTCCCAGCCCCCAGCAAATCCTCACTCTATCTGGGCTCTCCGGTGTTCTCTGTTTCTCTTCTTCTCTCGGCTTCCATTCTTTCTCGGCTTCTCTTTCGGCTTCCCCTGGCGTCCCCGTGACGCCGCCCTTAAAAGCACAGTCTCAGCCCAGGTGAATCCCATCTACGTCTGCCCACACCCTACTCCAGGTGCCCGCCATCAGGCATGCATTCAGGACCACAAGGATCCATCATCTATGGAGGGAGGGCAGAAAAGCCTGATAATTTTTCCCTTAACCTACAGGGGGGAATAAACATCTTTTTCTTTATAAGTAGCTGCTACGAAGATCATCACTCCTCCACACTGACCGGTCACTTCATGGGGCTGGCATGACACGCCCTGTCTGCAGGTTCCTCCCTGGCCCTGACGCAGGTCCACGGGCTCCATGGGATGCTTGTGGAGGGATCCAGTCGTTCAGTAGACGAGTGTGTTTTGATTCATGGCTAAACATTTTAATGAAAGCCACAAAATCTCTCCATCTGTCTGTCAAGTGTCCCACCACGAGTGTTATGTATGTAAATGAAGCTTTTACCTCCAGATCCATTTTGGATTGAAGTGATTAAGATTGAAGCATATAATAAAAACAAAAATTCCTAAATTGTTGGGCCTCCCCGGTGGCGCAGCGGTTGAGCACTGGGTTGCGAAGCTGCCCGCGGCCTCTGCAGCGCCGGTTCGATCCCCGGCTGCTCCCCGGCCACCGGAGGAGGGTCCCACATGGCGCGCAGACCTCTCCTGCCGCCCGCTGCTCCCCTCAGCAGTGTACTTCGGTCCTTCTGCCTGCTCTGCTCCCCGCTCTGGCTCTGGTGAATTCTCCCACCCTCTCGTGCTTCTGACTGTACCCAGTGCATGTATAAACAAAACAAACAAATAAATAAATAAAAGCATGCCTCTATTAAAAAAAAAAATTTAAAAAAAAATTAAAAAAAAATTCCTAAATTGTTCAGGTCTTTATAAAGCTAACCCCTTTATTCCAAGTTAACATGATCTGGTATAATTTTGTTAATTTACATCTGTTGACTTAATTTAAATGAGCTTGCCTTCAGAATTATCAGCCTTGGACATGATACAAGGCAGATAACCTTATTCTGCCTGTTTATTTCTTAATCAAATAAGCTCATGTTATATTATAAAATCTGTCACCATAGAGAATAACTTACAATAATGGCTGACTTTATTGTTATGAACTTTTTACTAGTATCAAAAGGAAAGTCCAAAATGGAGCCATTTATGCTCAGCCCATGTCACTGAACCAAAACTTAATACTTAAATTGCAGTTTCAATACCTCCCAGGAATGTAATATTAATCAATCAGTTTGCAGTTTCCCAGTTAGGTAACTCTGTCTGATAGATCCTAATTAAAAATACTTGCCGGGAGCAAATGGTTTAAATAGATGTAAATGGATAAGAGCTTTTAGGTGAATTTTTTTGCAGTAATTGTTTTATGATATGTTTACTCAAATAATTTCCTAAATATTTTTGGTAACCTGAAACTAAAATTTTGCTGATTTAAAAGATGATTTAAGTTAAATTGACTATCTAGATTACTTCTAAATAAGATAAACTACTAAAACATTAACATTATCTTTAGTTTCTTATTCTGAGCAACTATTAGTAAACACGTTTTGCAACTCATTGAAAAATTGTGCTGTGAGGGCACAATGCTTCTAGATATCATAAAATGTGTTTATAAATCTGCCAATTTAAAGAATGCTGGTATAACAGCGCACTACCTCTTAATTCTTTAATAGCACTAGAAATTGAAGTTTTCTAGTGTTAAAATAATTAAAAATTTTAACTTAAGGTACTAGAAATAATAAGAGAAACAACTCTCTATACAAAAAAAAAGGAGACTGTAATGTTGGTTAACAAAACAGAGGTATGAGGTATGAGATGTATTTTGTTAAGAAAAAAGTTTTATTCTGTGTAATCAGCCTGGCTAAAATTGAATTGTTTTTATAAGGGTTTTCTAAATAAGGTTTAAGACCAGTGTCCTTATATAAAACTGACACTTGATATTTTTTCATCTCCTAAAAGGGATAAAGTTTTCTTAGATTATTGGTGTGTTTCCGATAAGGGATTGTGAAAGATTTTTCTTTGCCTTTTAAGTAATCTACCTACAAATGCAAAGATTTTGTGTTTTCTTTATCATCAGTTATCATTAACTTTATCATCTTTATCATTAAGTAAACATAGTCTTCTGGATATTAGAAATTAAGTATTGTTCACAAATATGTAAAACTTCTATATGGGCCTTTGAAATCTTAAATTTTCACAATCATTAATTGGATAATTAAGTACTATTGCAAAATAATCTATGACCTAATTTAGTCAAGTGTTTTAAAACATTTTTTTATATTTTTGACAAACTTCTCCAGATCAAGTTCAGAATGACATCGTTTTGACTTAGTTACTATGTGATTTTCCCCCAGAGGGCCCCGGGAACATCTCATAAGATTCCTTCTCTGTCTTTAGGAAAAGAGAGATTTTAAACTAATTCGGTTTACTTGGTTTGCTGAATTGCATGGCAAGCATTGCCAAATAAAACCTAACAGTAAAACCTCTTAATTCCTCTAGAATTTGGAAATTCTTATATGAATGTCTATTATTAATATAGTGTTCTATAACATTATAGGACACCTAAATGTCCTGGTATGTTATTGTTTATAATTCTCATTATGATCTTATAAGATTGTATATTACTGCAATAACCAAATTTCCTCGTTGAATGTATTAATAATGAATTTTCATCAGGTCTTTTACTATGGTTATTTTGATGTTTTTGTCACTACAAAAGTTACTATTTACTCTGATGTCTTTACCAATGTGTTTCAGCTTCAGAGAAATTTATCAAAAAGTTTTTGACAAATACTATAGCACATAGGTTTCTTATAAAGCTAAAATGGATGAGAAATTCAAGAACTTATGGAAAAACTGTTCACAAAATGTCTAACAAAGATGAAGATTAAGAATTAATTACATGGGACTGACTGAATTAATAAGGAGGTTTATAAGTTTCATTTTTGTTTGAAACACTGGTGCTTTATTGTTTTGTTTTTTTCCAGAGTTGAGTAACCTTTTTCCTTTTTTTAGGCTATGACCTACAGCCATTTGGTAAATTATACCTTTGTAAGCAGAATTGAAACAATTGTTTTTCTATTTGATCCTCCAGAATTTGAAAATTCTTAGGAAGTATTCTTATATTTGTGGAAATGTACTTATTTGCATCAATTCAATAAGAATCTGTGCTTGTAACAGAATCCAATTGGAAACATGGTTATAGTGCCAAGATTTCACTGGAACTTCATACTTGAGGGTGATGTATATCGGCTTGGACATGACCAGACAGTTCTAAGGAACCAATGCTGATTTCACAGAATCAATGAAGAAAAATTGGCCTGATATGTTGTTTACAGAATTCCAGACAGTCTTATCAGGTGGGTGAGGAAGGTCACAGAGACTCCAGGGTATTCGGGGGCACCTCGAGAAGAAAGAAATGAACTCACATAGGTATTGTGGGTGAAGTCTTGAACTTGGTATAGCTTATTAGCCTCTAGAGGCTATTAAAAATTCAATCTGGGTCCTCATGAAAAACCTCCAGCAGAACAATTTTAAAGGAAACTATATGGTTGATCACTATCCTTGCTGCATGTATGCAAAATAAATACACACACACACACACAAAATCCAGCTTGGTGACTTTCTTTTGTGACTTCATTTGCAAGCCAATCAGTTTTACATGATTATTTTGTAGAAATAGAGGTGATGGTAGAAAGTCATGTTTCAATAATACACCTTTCTGGATATCACATTCTAGTCCCCTTAATTATCTTTGAGGATTTTGTTTGCTACCTGTGAGCTTGACTAAATCCTGAATTCTTCTAGTTTCATCCAATATCTGTCTAAACACTCTCTAAACTTACATTTCCAGTTTTGTTCCATCTTTATGATAGAATTACAGAACTAATGCTGCCTTTTTTCTAAAACCATGCAAGCTAGAATTGCAGAAGTTGATACAACCTCAGAGGAATCAAAACAGTGCATGCATAGAGAATCGTCAGGCCTGCTAATGTCATCAGAAACCTCTTCAGTCACTTGAACTGCAACCATATCTACCAGGTTGTTAGTACCTGCATCCCTCCATTGCAAGGTACTTTGTGCTTGACATCTAGAAATCTTGGCGAACTGCCCTTAGCACTTAGGAACTGGGGTTATGATCTACTCTAGTCATTAACCATTGTATTTCTTTTGTTTCCATAGAAATACCTCCCATGGAGTTCTGCTTGTTTGCCCATAGATCTAAGCCTGCCTGTATACCCATCTCCAGAAATGAGACACAACCCTTGGCAGCACTGATCTATTCTCTGGATAGAGAGACTGGTTCAGTGAGACAGCACATCGAACCAACCCAGCTTTGGAAATGCGAGGCTTCCAGGGGTGCTCAGAGGGGTGATGAAGGCTAGGCTGTTGCAAAATGTTTAGATCAGACTCTCCAAGATACCCAACTTTGTACTGAGAATTATTTTGACTTGAATTCAATTGAGGTCCTGCAAACTCTAAAGGAACTCTTATTCACTCTCTTAACTACCTAAAAGAACATAGATTGGGAGACTTACCCATAAATAACCAGGCAAACATTAATTACAGAACATTTGCCCTTTACCCTAGGAGCCTCCCTCTTTCTTCTTGAGGTCCCAGGTCCCTATCCCATTCCTAGGTTCAGGATATAGACCTCAATTTACTTTCCCTTCATTGAACCCCTCATATTTATATGGGCTCCCCATACAAAATTAAATTTAGTTGTTCCTCCTTCTAACCTGTCCTATATTAATTTGATTGTTCAACCAGCCTGAGAGGAACCCAGAGGAGTAGGGGGAAATTTTCCTTCTTTCCTGACAGAGGTTTTTGACCATTAATAGATGGCAGCAAAAGTGACAATGTGCCAGTCGTGGCCACAGTACCTGGATGTCCAAGGCAGAGTTGGGGCACGGGAGGTAGAGGGAGAGAGTGAGGAAGAAATTGGGTTTACTGGGACTCCAAAGAAAGGTCTTTAACACAGTCTGGCAGTACGGACTCTGTTAATGCTTAGAGAGATCTAGACTGTTGTGTAGCAAAGCTGATCATTTTTGCTGGATAAACTGCAAGGAAAGGCATTGAGTCTACATGGAAAGGCAGGTGCCCACAGGGTCTAGGCTTATATCCATCACTGCCAGGCCTATGAGCAAAATTGTTCTGGAAACTTCAGTTCTGTCTGTAGCTGAATACCATTGAGTGGACCTGGTTGATGCCACCTGGAGCAAGAGACCCACCCAGGTGAGCCCTGTGCTCATTCCTGATCTACAAAATCACAATTTATAATAAATGATGCTGTTTAAGTCACCAAGTTTAGGGTAATTCATTATGCAACAACAGAAACCAGAATATTATGTAAACAGTATTATTCTTATATGTGAAATTCTATGTAGCTTTACACTCAAATAGTTGATAAGAAGATATATATATATATAAGTACACACATACACACATAATGTGGGCTTGCAGAAGTGCTTAGATTTTGTGCTTTTCCCACTGACTTTGATTGCTGAGTCAATTAAATGGCCTGTGAATACACTTCTAGAGCAAAATGAAAAGCCATTAAACACAAGGGCCTCCCTGAGACCCGAGCTCAGGGCCGATGATGCAGCACCAGGGCAATGCTGGGGCTTGTCCATTGGATGTCAGAGAAGCTGGGAATTGTAATGAGGCTCTGGAAGGTGGAGCCCAACAGACACAAAGAAGCCTTTGTCTCCCCTGAACACAGTGTGGCCATTTCCCTGGGGTGAAATTTTCAATTTGGGAGGGATTTGCAATTTGAAAAGGGGGATTTTATTTCTTCCTTTCCCCAACTAATTTAAGCCTCTTCTGATCTGAAGGGAGATATTTAGCGCAGTATAATAAGGACACTTTCAGAATCACAGCCTCTTTTTCTGCATGTGCTTCTTATGTAAATGCTGCATCAGAGAAATTTCCCTCTGCTCTACACTTTAATTCTGCTTTTAAAACCTGTAAAATAGCAACACAGAGAAAGACACCTATTTTCTTCGGGTTTCATCTATTTTCCATTTTTACCTCAGGCTCCTACATTTTTTTGTTAAACCCTTGTTCTCGAAGGCAAGCATATTTTAAAGTCATTCTCTGTTGGACTAGGAAAGCAAAGGAAAATGATGGCTCCTGTACATGTAGGTGCCCAAATATATCAAGAAATACAAAGCACTTCTCAATGATCCAAGAATCCTCGGAACCCTGTGGTGAAGTCTGTGGCTCAGAGCAGGGGAGACAAGGAACATCCTAAGAGGCCTCCTCCAAGGCCTCTGTGCCCCCTCCTCCGTGGCACTGGGGTTCTGGAAGTTTCAGGGGAGTGAGAAGAAAAAGGTCCGATCCCTAGGTCTCTCTCAAGTATTCCCTGACTACCTTCACTTCCCCACCCTGCCCCCTACAACCTACCTGTATCAGGGTTTGGGGCCCACCTACTGTCCCCCGTGCAGTGACGGCCTGACACCACCTTCCTCGAGCGAGCTGTTCATGACTCCTCTCTGCCTGCTGGGGAACACGGCGGCGAGGGCAGGATTCCGGCCCATGTCCACGTCCCTGCACACAACAAAAGTCATCGTGAATCGTAAAAACTATGTTCAATGAGCAACTGAATGGATGGGCTTGACCTGGAGCGCAGGAATTTACTAGCATTCCTTATTCTAGAAGAGCCGGTTTCCTTCTCTGCCAGCTAGAACAGTGACCACAGCCAAGGTGTTGTGAGGAATGAAGGGGGGTGCCATTTGCAAAGGGGGGTGGATTCCCAGTAGATTCCCAGCTAAATTTCTGCGGCTTCTCCTCTCCCCATACCCCCCTTCTAAAGCGGAGCACAGGTGGAAGGGGCCGCTACTGGGGCACCTGCCCCCAAGCCCCCCTCCACATTCCTGGCTGTCACTCAAATCATTTCCCTTGAGAACTTGTCCTTTAACTTGAGGCTGAGATTCTACTTAAAGAACAAACCAGGGGTGGGAATAGGGGACCAGATCTTTCTCAGGGAACACCTAATAGTGAAGAGAGGGTGCGTGGGTGCCAGAGGCAGGGTGAGGACGCGCCAAGGGGAGAGAGGCTGGGAGGAAATTAAGAGGGTTGAGACAGGAGAAGTGGGCGGGAAACCACTGCCAAGTGAGAGATCAGGGTTCAAATCCGAGCTCTGCCTGAAGAAGGAATTGTGATGGTAGGGCAGTCACTTCACTTCTTTGAACTGTAATTTTTTTAAAGATATGTTTATTCATGCATACAAGAGCTGCGGTACAGGCCAGAGATGGGCGTGTGTGTGTGTGTGTGTGTGTGAGAGAGAGAGAGAGAGAGAGAGAGAGAGAGAGAGAGAGAGAGAGAGAGAGAGAGAGAGAGAGGATCCACCAGAGACAGAGTGGGGAGCAGAACAGTCAGACTGACTGAAACACACTGCCGAGGGGAGCAGCGGGGGCGACAGGAGAGGTCTGCTGTGCCATGTGGGTAGCTCCCTGGCCAGCCTGGGATTGAACTCGTGCTGCAGAGGCTGTGGACAGCTTCCTAGTGCGTTGCTTCATTAGTGCTTTGTTTAACCCCTTGCGCCACCAGGGAGGCCCCTGAATTGTAATTTTATCTGCAAAGCGGGGCTTGCACCAGCCAACACATGGTTGATTCAGGGGATGAAGCGAGGCAGCCAATGCAAAGTGCTTAGTAGGCACCTGGCGCTCCTGCGCGCGCGCTGTGGGTGGTGGAGAAGACCCGAGGGCACCCTCTGGCTCGGCCACGGAGCAGCAGGCCACGTGGACTCTATTCGTGGCCACTCTGGGCCGTGGTTGTTTGTTCGCTTCCCTCATCTGGTTTCCCAGGCTCTGCGCGTGGCCCGGGGCCAGCCGTGACCGCAGTGGCAGCCTCCTAAATTAATGATGAGGGACTGCACCTTCCATCCTCCAAGCCCCCGCTGGAGCGGCGGCGAGAGGACAAAATAATACTTCATTCCAGCGGAGACGGCCTCAGCCGCGCTGCAGGAAGGAAGCGCCGAACCTCCCACCATTCAGTTGCAACCCAGCAGCCAACACCAGCAGGTGGCGGCGCGCGGACGCGGGGCTGGGCGCGCGGGGCGCGGCGCCCCGGGGCAGAGCGCGCAAGGGTGCAGGTGGGGGCCCCCTGCGCCCTTCCCGCCTCAAGTGCCCCCCCACGCCGCACCCCCAGGGCCCCGCGAAAAGCAGCCCCGGCCGGGCCCTCCCCGGTCCTCGTGGGGGTGAGGCTTCCGCGCCCGGGCGCAGGGACGGCGCTTCCCCAGGGCGCAGCGAGATGGGGGATCCGGAAGGCGCGGGGCGCCGGCCGCGGGAGCAGCCCTGGTCGCCTCTCGGCCACGGCTCCCTAGGCTCCGCCTTCCGTCCTCTCCCGGTCTCTCCTTTCTCCCCACAACCCGCTTCCCCGCCCCTTCCTTCGCAGCTCCCCACCCCCTGCCGCCGCGGGAGCCGGGAACCTCCCGGGAGAGGCCGGCGCCTCTGGCTGCGGGCCCAGCACCCGCTGACCTTTTCCCGCTTTGCAGCGAGAAGCAGGAAAGTCACCCCACCGCTCACCCAGCGCCCGCCCAGTCTGCCTGCCGGGCCCGGGCCCTTCCTGGCACTGCAGTGGCCCAGCACCGCCGCTGCCAGCCTGGGGAACCCCAACCCATGCAAAGGAGAGAGCCTGGGGGACCCTAGATGCCACCTCTGAGCCACAAGCTGGAGGGGTGGGAAGCTTTGCAAGCGATGAGAAAGCACAGAAACAATCCCACAGGATGCAGGTGGTTCTAGGAGCGTGTGTGTCTGTGTGTGTGTGGGGGTGGGGGGCGTGCATGCAGAGGTGTCTGATTTACACCTGCACTAGGACTGGCAGGGCTGCTCTCACTAGCCCACAGGCAACAGAGCTGGGCACTGGGTCCCACATGGGGCCTGGTCCAAATTCGGTGCCTCCACCTCAGGCCTCTGACATTTCGTCCTCTGCAGGAATGGGCTTCACTATAGGTCACGTTGCTCTGGGAGAGAGAAAAGAACCGTGATCTGAATTGTTGTGGAAAGTGTTTACTTAAAATCTTATTAAGGGTTATTTTTAGAGCCTACGCCTGCTGGCCTTATCACTGGAGACAAATTCTAGAGGGGTCTCTCTGCTCTGCTGACCTTTAAGAAAAGACTGCAGAGATGAAAAAAGAGCCTTGCAGGCAGGTTCTGTCCTGGGGGTAGGGTTTGGTGTGCCTGCGGCCTTCACACAGGGAGGCAGCCCAGGGCGGGGTGCACCAGGCATCCTGGACACACCCAGCAATGCCAGGACCTGGGAACCCTTCCCAGGGGTGACTGGCACTGCCCGTCCCTTCTTCCCAATCTAGAAGGCACGAAAGACAAGTCCCTGGACCCATGCACCCTCTCCCCACCTCCAGCAGACGCTGGGGAAAGCCAGGCTGACCTCTGGGATGGTCTCATGACGGCAAATGGTTGTGGAGTGTTTCCTACATGCCAGATACAGTTCTAAGGGCTTCCTATACAGTAACTCGTTTAATTCACACCATAATCCTATTACTACCCCATTTTACAGTTAAAAAAAAAAAAACAGACAGAGACAGAGGACTTAAGCAACTTGTCTGATGTCACAGAGCTTTCTGGTTGTTTTCCTCCTCAGAGTCTGAGCTGAGACTAAATCGACCGACCAGAGTATTGGGGGTGATCTTGCACTGGGAAGACCTGGGCAGGGGACTGAAGAGGGAGAAAGAAACATGTGCGGAGAGGAGGAGACGTGTGTGTGTGTGTGTGTGTGTGTGTGTGTGTGTGTGTGTGCAGAACTGCGGAGGCATCACTTTGTTTCCTGGAGCCAGTGCCCAGAGCTGCCTCTCCCTGCCAGCCTGCAGCCCACCTTTCACATCTGCCCCTTGCAAGCTTACTTCTCTCCTAAAGGCCCAGCAGCAACTAATGGACTCCAAATAGCCACAGGTGAGAGTCCCTCCACAGTCCCTGGGTCTCCGGCTTTGCAGGGCAACTTGGGGGCTCTGAGTGAAATCCACAAAGACCTAGAGGGGATGTGGAATCAGCAAAGAATGAAGTGATGTGACTTCTGGTTTGGAAGCAGTTGCAGGCAGGCTGTGTGCACGTGGGCTGGGTGGGGGTAAGGTGGGTGGGGGAGGCTCGGGTCAGAGGGGAGGTGGTGGGATGCTGAAATTCTAGATCCAGTCCTGGCATGGATCCAGAGACTCCTGCTACTGTCCTGTCTTTGGCTCTAAAACTGCCTCTTAATCAAATGTTGGCCAGGTCCTCCCTACAGCTTGGTCCAAGCCAGCAAAGAATCAAGCTGCCCCCCTCTGCAAGGCAGAGTACCTTGGAGCATTCAGGTGGGGAGGGAGTGGGCTTGGAGCAGCGAAGGGGAAGCCAAGGCCCCTAAGATCTACAACTGTGTTGAGTGCCACTAGCAGGCATGTCCTGGCATGCACACACACGCACACACACACACGCATACACACACATGCACACACATACAAGGACACACACCTGCACACTGCCGGCCTAGCCCTCTTTCACACACGCAAACTTTGACATGCACTGGAGGCGCATGTTAGCACATACCCGCATTTAGAGATAAGGCATAACACACCTCGAACACCATAGTGGACACAAATAAAGGCACAGACATGACAACTGTGAAGTTCACTCTCCTGAGACGTACAACTGTTGTTTACACACCCAGAGGTGCGCCATGGCAGATACCCCCTGTGTTGACTGGCATTCCTGAGAAGGGGCCCTGTGCCCCACACGCCCAGCGGCTGCCCCCCCCCAGCCTGGTGTCCAGGTTTGGTTGTCTTCAGCTTAGTTGTTCAAACCAAGATTGGGTCTCTTAGTGTGCGGCAGAGGGGACCCCAAAATGTTAGGGTGTGCATTCCCTGGAAGGGATTTGCCATCTGCTGTACGCAGGTGAGGGAAGCAGGCTCTTGTGTGATCCGTATTTCATAGTATTGTTGTGGGGCGGGGGGAGAGAGGGAGAGAATGAGAAATGAGAGGATGTCAGACAACGGCAAACTCCAAAAATACCCATCCCCTTTGGGGCAAATGCCCAGCCAAGGAAACGCAACCCAAAGTGGGGCCCCTGAGACCCAGAAGCTTGCCTCAAGCCGAAGGTACCTTCTGGCAAGGGACCACAGGAAAGGGGTCAGGCAGGCCCCAGAGAGCTGGGACAGAAGGCGAGACTCCAGGTGAAAACAGACCACATCACGGCCATGGCTGCACAGTCTGCCCAGACCAGGAGCCGCCCCAGGGTCTCTCCCCCACGTGTTCTATAAGTGTCTCCACATCTCCCCTCCATAGGTCTCCTCCAAGTCGCCTCTTTACCCATGTCCCCCCTATTTATACAAACACTTTGCTCCTTTCCAGCTGCCCCCCATTCAGGTCTGGTCCGCGGCAAACGGGGACTTGCAAACCAAGGCTGCAGCAAGTGGGCGCGGGGGAAGCCGGGCTCCCTGCACTGCGGCCTCTCGCCCTGGCCTGGCGCTCTGTTCTCTAACAGTTCTGGGAAATTCTGCAAATCCCAGGAACCGCCTTGAAGGTGCTAGACCTTCCATTGGGATTTCAGGCACTGTGGGTTATCTGAGAAGCTCTGGGAACATATCCCGGGGAGAAAGGATAGGTTTGTCCACCTTGCAAGGCCTAAAGCTTCCGGGGCCAGCGCTGGTCAGTGCTAACCAATGCAGCTCCTCAGCGCCACGGTGCCCACGGCCTGGATACCAAGGACATGGCGTCCGCAGCTTGTTATAGTTTAAGATCCATACAGAAAAGTCCCAGGTCTGGAGGCCGCACAGCACAGGGTTAAAGCACAAACGATGGGGTGATGCTGCCTGGGGGAGCTTGTGTGCTCTGCTGCTGACTAGCTGTGTGCTCCTGGGCAAGCTACTTAACCTCTCTGAGCCTCATTTGCCTCGACTTTGAAGCGAGAATAATAATAACAACCTCTTAGGGCTGTTGTCAGAATGAAATGAGGACACTTGAGCCAAGGACTGAGCAGCGCTGTTCATCCTAAGCACTCGGCGGAGGAGGGTGAGAGAGCAGGGGGCAGGGAGCGGCGTGGCTGAGGGAGCAGAGGATGAGACAGGAGAGGCAAATGGTCTGGAAATAACCACAGACCTATGTCTCTGTGCTGTCAACTTTGATATTCTGGAGGGAAAGTAAATAAGAGCATACTTCCTGTAACCACATTCCTTATAGAGCACAGTGTGCTCGGCCAGGAAGCTGCAGAACACAGAACACTTGCTCATTATTATTTAATAACAGCAAAGATAATGTCCTCTTTTTCAAGGGAGCCCGAGAGCACTTAAGAGATTGCACAGTCAGAGCCCCACAGGCCCAGGCTGGGTGGCTCAGCCTGCCAGCTGCTAACTGGGCTGCTCCCGCTATGGGGACAGCAGAACCTGGGCCAGGGGCACCCAGAGAGCTGCCACCCCACCTCCCACCCCCGCCCCAGCAGGTTTGCAGTCCCCTGGCTGATGCCACAGACAACTTGGGGGTTCACCCAGCTCAGAAGCACGGTAGAAAAGAGCCCTCTGTGCTCAGGGTAGGCCTGCTGGCTGGCAGGCACTTACTCTATGCCCCCTTGCAGGCTGTCCTGTCTGACAAGGCCGACGGGAGGAGCAGAGAGGCAGAGGGAGACAGGGAGTGACCCTCTGTCCAGGGCAAGCCCTCACTTCCGGGGTGGCTTGGGCTCCAGACCACACAGCTGGGAGGGAGGTTTTCTCCTAGGCACGAAGAAGCAGAGACCCCCGGAGAGACTGCATGTGTAAACAAACTGCAGAGCCCATGACTTGCTAGGGCCACTGAGGCAAAGAGAAACCAGAATCAACTATGAGGCAGCTACCATGAGACTTAACAGTTTTCTGCCCTAGTAAGCCATATCTGACACTTTCCTCTTTGGAGAAAAAGGAAAACATGTGGCTTCCGGCTTGCAGAGTTCTTAAGGCGCTCATTCCCACCTGCTGCCTTCCTCGGCTCTCAGATGCAAACGCCTGTGCTGGAGGCTGACTCCTAAGTGCCTTCCTCAAAGGATGAGAGATGGACGACGACCATTTCCTGAACATTCTGGAACCGGGACCAGGGGCCCCACAGCCACACACTTTCTGCCTGCATTTCCACAAGATCTAGGTTGCATACAAATGTCGTAAGACAAGTGAGACCAGTGCAGTTGTAGTGCTTAATGTGGAGATGGGCACATAGTAGGTCTTCACAGCTTTTCTATAGCTTCCTATCACCTACAGCAACATAAGAGCAACGACCCTGACAGCAGCCACATTTACTGGCGCTGATTATGACTGGCACGTTCTGCTTGCTTCCTGTGTGTTATCTCATTTAATGTTCTCAACCTCCTGAGTCACCTGTCTCTTCTAAATCTCACGTTACAGATAAATAAATTGAGGCCCGGAAAGGTTAAGCATGTTGCTTCAGGCTACAGGCTACCAAGCGGTGGGGTCACCATTTGAACCCCGATAGAGTCCAGAATGTAGCCGTGAGACAGGCTTCTGCACAGGCCTCTCCAACTGGGGTTCTTGACACTACTTTGACATCCCCTCCCTCTTCGGCTCTGCCTCACCATGCTCTTGCTTATTTCAGCAGACCCTTTTCCTGGTTTATCCCCTACTTTTCTTTTTTTTTTTTTTTTAAAGATTTAATTTAATTTATTTATACAAGCACTGGGTACAGTCAGAAGTGCGGGAGGTTGAGAGAATCACCAGAGACAGAGTGGGGAGCAGAACAGGCATACCTATGAAGTACACTGCTGGGGGGAGCAGCGGGCACAGCAGGAGAGGTCTGCGCGCCATGTGGGACCCTCGCCGGTGGCCGGGGATCAAACTGGTGCTACAGACGCTGTGGGCAGCTCCGCAGCCTAGCGCTCAACCACTGCGCCACCATGGAGGCCCCCCTACTTTTCTTTCTTGATTCACTTTAGCAGCTACCTCCTCTTATCTGTACCCCCCCAAACCCCCAAGGTGAGCCCCTACTGTGCTCCCATAGTGACATGTGTGACCCCATCTGTCTTCTGCCACATTTAAGCACCAATGATGTCTGCACCACGCCAGTCCCGCCAGCACCTGGAGTGTGCTGGGTCCTGTTCATTGGCTTGTTGAGTTGTGAACTTTACCTGTAAAGGTAAACTTAATCTGTAAAGGGTCAGAGAGTAACCTTGCCAATCTCCGCAGACCACACACACTCTCTATTCTTCTCCTGCCGGGCCCCTCCCTTTAAAAGCATGAAAAAACATTCTTATCTCGAGAGTCACAAAAAGCAAGCACAGGGCCAAATTGTGCGTGAGGATCACAGTTGGCCAGTGCCACAGTCGCTAGGCAAGAAAAATTACTAGTCTTGCTGATTCAGTGATTTTTATGTGAGACCATGCAGGTAGTTCCCCATGGGGTGTGCGGTGGGTGCCATCTTCACGCTTGTCAGTCTCCTTGTCTATGAATCATGCCCACCGGTGCTGCTGAGACTTAGCAGAGACAGCCCCCGACCCACCCTCCCACGCAATCAATTTCATTATAAATTAATTCCCAAAATAAAATTAAAAAATTATGTTGTGGGGCCTCCCTGGTGGCGCAGCGGTTGAGCGCTGGGCTGCAAAGCTGCCCGCGGCCTCTGCGGCGCCAGTTCGATCCCCGGCTGCTTCCCGGCCACCGGAGGAGGGTCCCACATGGTGCGCAGACCTCTCCTGCCGCCCGCTGCTCCCCTCAGCAGTGTACTTCGGTCCTTCTGCCTGCTCTGCTCTCCGCTCTGGCTCTGGTGAATTCTCTCACCCTCCCGCGCTTCTGACTGTACCCAGTGCTTGTATAAACAAACAAACAAATAAATAAATAAACATGCCTTTATAAAAAAAAAAATTATGTTGTACATTGCTAGCTCCCTGATAATGGTGACTAGTATCTGTACCATACTTTCCATTCTGAGTGCTTTCAAATACATTGCAGATATTTCTCTTGGCAGCAATCATATTCACTATGTATTATTGGCCTCGTTTTTACAAACCAGGAAACTGAGTCTCGGGGGAGAATGTCCTCACAAGTGCTGATGAGCAGAGCCAAGCCAGGTCTAGGTGCTCAGACCCAGGCCCCTCAGCAGAGCTTCCCGCGGTCCCTCCGGGTGAGGATAGGAGTGAAATCCTGTGTCCCTTGCAGGGCCAGAGAGTCTGAGAGCAACTCTGTGAGACCAGCTGCTGACAGGCACCTTGCTGGAGATGCTTTTCAGCATCTGGGCTCGCTCACAGAGGGGGTTTGTGGTGGAGCAGGAAGGACTATCACACAGCATGAGCTTTCCACTCTCGCTTCCCCAATTCCTGTAACTTTACACCATTCATCCAAAGCTCCCCATCCTCAGCCTCCCCCCCCCAAAAGCACCTGTGAGCTAAGAGTAGAGCAGAAACAGGAAGCGAAACCTGGCAGCGGTCTGATTCATCAGGGTCGGCCTGGAGGTGGTGGGAAGTGGCGGGAGGCAGGATCACACTAGGAAGACAAGTTCTAATGAAAGATGTTGGCTATTGATTAACTCTCCTTTCAGTTTAATTAATATTTTTCAGATATTCACTGCCTAAACAATTTCTTACATCCCCTTTTTGCCAGAGAAGTGGGTTTTAATGACCAAATGCCATTTTTTAGGGCACTTAATTTTCAAATGGAATAACAGCTCAAGATGCAGGCCCTCTTGCCAGATCTCTGGAGCCCATCAGGAAACTAGGGACAAGCAAGGGGCCAAGTTCATTTCCCAAGTGGCCAAGGGCCACTGGTGCGGTCCTCACCCTGTTACTGACCGCATCTTGTTGGAGCGATGCTGTGCTTCAAGGGGCTGCATTCTGGCTGTGACGGCCCAGGCTGGGTCATCCTTCCACCCCCAGGGACTGCATCTGGCATGAGAGATCCAGGGATCAGTGAATTCCAGAAGACACAGGAGATGTAAAACTCAGGCTGAGGCTATGTTGGAAGGGGGCAGTGGGCTAAGGGAGAGGTTTACAGGGTCTTGGCATCTGTTTAACCAGTAGAAAGTGCGGGTGAGCCACATTACTTGAGGGCACTATGCCAACCAGAACAAAGGGCAAGAGATGACTTGCTTCTATTTTTTCTGGGAGCATGAGGCATCCAGCCATGCTTTAGAAAATTACACAGCTCCTTTGTTTGCAGCAATAAATCCTGTGGTTGGAAGAGGTGCAATGCTAGGAGGAATTATCTTAGGGAAGAGTAAGAAAGAGCCCATTTGCTTCCCAGCCAGCCTAAGTTGATTCTGGAAACCCAACAGTTCTTTTTTTTTTTCCTTAAGAAGGCAGATTTAGGGGCCTCTCCAGTGGTGCAGAGGGTTGAGTGCCGCGCTGTGAAGCTATCCACAGACTCTGCAGTGAGGGTTAAATTCCCGGCCTGCCAGGGAGATACCCACATGGCAGGGCAGACCTCTCCTGCCTTGCCCGTTGCTCCCCTCAGCAGTGTCTTCAGTCCGTCTGCCTGTTCTTCTCCCTGGTCTGTCTCTGGTGTATTCTTTCACCTTCCTGTGCCTCTCGTCTGTACCCCAGTTCTTGTATAAGTAAATAAAAATAAATTTTACAAGAAAAGGAATCCAGATTTAGGAAAAATATTTTATAATATTCCTATATCCAGAAGGCCAATAGCCCACCTTAGTGCCTCCTAGACAGAGCCCATTCAAGGACCCAGGATAATCCTGAATTTCGTTATTATAGGAAGCTTTTTAAAAAAAGATTTATTTTTATTTATGCACACAAGAACTGAGGTGCAGGTGGTGAGAGGATTCACCAGAGACAGAGTGGGGAGCAGAACAGGCAGATGTACTGAAATACACTGCTGAGGGGAGCAGCAGGGAGACAGGAGAGGTCTGCTGCGCCATGTGGGTCAGCTCTCTGTTGGGGGATTGAACTCGTGCTGCACTGGTTGGCAATAGCTTGATACCACTGAGACTTCGACCCCTGTGCCACCAGGGAAGCGATTATGGGATACTTTATTATAGTTTAAAAAGCAACTTCTTACACACTGTCTCATTTGGTTTCCCAATTCAGTGAGGCAGGTTTTAGGATCCCCAGATGAGGAAACTGGGGCTTGGGTTAAGGAACTTATTCAAAATCTCTCTACAATGATGATCCCAGGTCTGTGCAGTGCCTTCCTGGGGACCCTGGCACCTTACTTATCTGGAGAGAATCTCTGAAGGGTTTTTAGTTCAGGCGCCTGGAAAAAGGAAGGATGAAGTGCTGGCTTTGGGCATCTGAAGTTGGAGTGCCCCACGGGAGGCCTAGAGAAAATGTGCAGACAGCTGTCATAACGCAGGAGAAGGGGTGTGACCGGGCAGGCGCTTGTAATCACTCAGCCAAAAATAGTGGCACAGAGCTGGGGTCGCCTTTTATGGCAGCTGCGGGATCCCAGGCACCAGAGCCAGGCCTGAGGGGGAGGGGAGTTTGTGCCTCCCAGTCCCAAAGGGGACCTGAGGCCAAGGAGTTTGGGGGACAGTCCAGGGAGCTTCCCTCATTCTACTTAACTTTTAGGGGTTGAAATATTAAACTTGAAAGGGTCCTAATTTACATCTAAGTGCTAAACAGCCTAGGGTGCGGCACATGAAATAGAGAGGCTGTCTCTGTTGGTGAATTTAGCTGCTACCCAGATAGGAGCAAAGGTTCTGTGGGAAGGAGGGGCACTATGGGGAGTGGCTTGGGTTTTTTTGAGGGCTCTGTGTGTGTGTGTGTGTGTGTGTGTGTGTTGGGGGGTTTCCCAAAGGGGGCCACGACTCTAATGATCAACAGCTCTGAGTCCTCCATTCACAACCTCCCACTGATAAAATGTTCCCCGGCTCTGGGGAGATGGAGGGTGGAAGAAAACCAAGCCTTGCACTGGACCCCAAATTCCTCTTCTTCCTCACCTGAAGGACACTGATCCAATGACAAACTCTAGAACTTTTAAGAAAAGCAAACAAAATCCCTACCACATGGCAAAGGTCATCTGGCCTGTGGAGGGAGTAAATGATTAACTCTCCTGACTGTGAGATTTGAGGACTTTTTTTTTTTTTTACAGCGTTCAAAGGTGCAACTAGAAAATTTTAGCCCAGGGCAAATTCTACCACCGGCTTCCTCTCCACCAGTCATTCCAGGACGCCAACTGCGCCCCGACTCTCCAGGACCTTGGCCCAAGCACATGCCAGCGATGTGGGCCATGTCAAGGGCAGAGGGGCAGGCCCCCTGCCAGGCCCCCTCCTTGCTTCCTGTGGGCCAGTCCCCTGCACTGCGGAGACCTTGGGAGCTTGGGGCCGGCCCCACCGGGCTTCCTCTCCAGGGGCTGCTCCCGCGCCCCGCTGAGAAAAATGCATCAGGGCAAATGCACAAAGCAGCCTCCGCCACACCCAGTGGGCCGGGGCCTTGGGCAGCTGTTTTCCTGAGTCTGCAAATGCTCACGGGCAAAAGGACTTTCTTCTGAAGCCGCTCACCCACCTCCCAGGGCTGTTGAGGGGATTAAATGAGATAAAACAGAAAGCCCCCCCGCAAATGTGCCTGGCATGTCTAGGAGGTCTCTGCAAATCTGGTGTCTTTCCTGCAGAGGCATCACCTGGGTCTTGTCCGGGAAGCTGCCGAGCTCCCCGCGGCAGCGCACAGGTGTCTGCAGGAGCCCTGGGCTGTGTTGGGGTGCCCGCACCTTCCCTCGCGTAATAAGTACCCCCCACTAGAAAGAGGTGTCCGGAGGGGGCACAGCCCCCCCCCCCCAGTGGCTCGGAACAGCCTTTCTGGGCCCGGGATGAGCGCGGGGGTCACAGCAGAGTGGCGGGGCTCCCCCGGGCCGCCCCAGCAGGTGCTGCTGGCCCCGGCTTGGGCGGAGGCCCCTGGAGCGCCCCGGAGTCGGGCGCGGCGCCGCGAGGCCCGCAGCGACCCCGCCTGCTCCCCCACCGCAGGCCGCGCTCCCCCACCTCGCGGGGCGCCGAGGCTCGGGGGCGCCCCCTGCCGCTGGAGAGCTGCAGCGACGCCGGCCCCTCCGGTCCTCGCGCCAGCACCTCCCTGCACAGGACGCGGTTTGGGGGACCACATGAAGCCCCTCCCCACCGGGCCCCTCCCCCATAGGGCCTAAATCCACCAGCAGAGGCGGGGCGGGGGCGCCCGGCCCCCCCTCTTGCGCCTCGCTCCTTCGAGAGCCTGGACGTCAAGGGCACAGATCAGAGTCCGGGATCTTTGACGCGCCTCGTATCTCACCGTGTTGGCAAAGAGCATCCAGCAAGGGGGCAGGAGAGGTGAGGGGGTCCAGCCCGAGAGCCCCATGACTCCTAAGTGGGGAGCGCAGGGCTCGCTACCCCCACCACAGGAGCCAGACCTCACCTGTCATCACGCCAGGTAGCTGCCTCGCTCACCTGGGCTTCAAGCACTCTTTCTCAAGAGTTGGGGTTCACTTAAGACCCTAGTGCCCCTGTCTGCTGAGCAGGGAGGCGCCCTCTTACGTGATGGTCCAGCGTCCTGCTCTGGATGGCTCAGGCGCTTGGTCCCCTTGTGTCCACGCACAGTGGCATCTCTCCCGCAGGAGCCTCGGGGTCCTGACAGGGGAGTGCAGGGCCACACAGTCTGAGAACAGAAGATACAAGCTCACAAAGGAAAGCCACACCGCCAAGAATAAAGTTGGTTGAATGAGAGGAAATGGATGGTCTAGACTCAACGACAAAGAGAATGGGACAGTGTCTTGCTGCCAGGACCACGGCTTTGTCCCCAGGCTTGGCAGGAAGGGAGGGTAAAAGCCGGAGCAACTTTCTGATGTGCTTTGTTTAAGTTGCGTGTGTGTGTGTGTGTGTGTGTGTGCTGGTCACACAGTCCTCAAAATGGAGGTGCTGGGCTAGCCTTGTCCAGGAAACACCCACTACATGAAACATGAGTCAGCAGCCTCCATGGGTGGCTGTCTCCTGGAGGTCCTGGAGCAGCGCTGGCCCCTCTGCAGGGTGAGTGCAGTGAGTGTGCAGCCTGCACGTGCAGTGAGTGTGCAGACTGCGTGTGAAGTCTATGTAATGAGTGTGTAGTCTGCATGTGCAGTGTGAGCGTGCAGTCTGCATGTGTGTGACCGGACTGTGTGTACAGAGAGTGTGCAGACGGCCTGTGCAGCGTCAGCCTGGGCCCTGTGGTTGCATCATTGGTGCTCTGCACTGTAAGAAGAGGAGCCGGCCCTTCCTGGAGAAAAGGCTTCCTGAGCTCCTGAGCCAGAGGCAAGTTTTCTTTCTCCAAAGCTAAAGATGTGACCCTTCCACCCTCAAAATGTTACTTTGTAAGGGGAGGAGCCTGGCCTGAGAGTCAGATCACCTCAGTTCAAGTCCGGACCCTGCCACCTAGCAGATGCATCATGGAGCAAAATTATTCTTTCCTTCATTCCACTTGGCAAGTACTCCCTGACACCTGCTGTGCTCCAGGTGGTGGTCTGGGGCAGGAGACACAACCCTGAACAAGTCACTGCCCACAGGGACCTTACATTCTCACAGGGGAACAGCCAACCCACCACGGGGAAAGTAGAGTAGTAAGGGGACAGGGTGTTGGGGTGCTCATTGGTGCTCATTTGGTACCTTGGCCAGGAAGGAGTGGATTATGTCAACATAGGGAGCAAGTGCCTTCTGAGCATAGGGACCAACAGGTACAAAGGTCCTGGGGCAGGAACCAGCTTGGTGTGTTTGGAACAAAGCAAGGAAGCCAGCACTACAAGGTGTGGGGGGGAGGGCAGAGGGAAAGGCAGACCTTTTGGGGAGATTCAATATTTTTTTCTTAAGACAGTTGGGAAGTTACTGGAAGGATTAGAGCAGGGAAGAAACAGAATTTGATTTTCATGTTGAAAAAGTCACTCTGGCTCCTGCAGGGGGAGATAGTGGGATGGGTGGGGGGCAAGAGTGGGTACAAGAAAAGTCCCCTGCAGCAAGTCTGAAAGAACAGGAGGATAACCTCTTGCCCCAGAGGCGGAGATCGCTTGGAGGGTGTGGGGGTCATCCTTGGACTCTATTTAGAAAGCAAAGCCAAAATAATTTGCTGGGGGATTGAAGGTGTTGGGCGACGGACAGAGGGTTCAAGGGCAGCTCCTGGGTTTCTGGCTGACACAAGTGACTGAATCACGACCCCATTTACTATGGTGAGCTCTAGATCTGCGAGGCAAAATCAAGAATTCAGTTTGGCATCTAATAAACTTGATCAAATCATTTTCCCTCTGCTCTTTTGGCCTCTGCCTTCTCACCTTTGAAATGAAGGGGCTGCTGGTTGATCACCTGCTGATCGTCTGTGATTATCTCCTAATGCTTCCGCATTCCCACGGCTTTTAAAGCCACCAGTATGTTCTAAATCCAGGGAAAAGGGACAAGACTCTTTTGACTCTCTTATGAGGAGAAAAAGTGGAGGGCGGGATGGAAGAAGGACGAGAGAGCACGCGGTGAGCCCCATGTTCTTCCCACAGGGGGCCCACCCATGCTGAAGACCTGGCACCACAAAAGAGCAAGTGGGGTGGAGGGTGCGGGGACTGAGTCAGAGCAAAGGGCAGAGATGAGGAAGAATCACCAAAAAATATGCTTCATTTTCTGGATATCTTAAGTTTGCATTTTTGAAGTTTCAAGGACTTCGGAAAGGAAACGCATTTGAGACCTGAAATTATAAATCACCTCAAAGTTTGTGATTAGAGCACAGTCATTCAACCTGTCTGAATCTCAGTTTCTTCCACTCTGAATTTAAAGACCTTTACTCTCTCTGCACACTAGAAAATTCTATGATGTAATGCTTTTAAGGAAAGAAAAGAGCCCAAATGAATGTGGGACCCTCGCCGGCAGCCTCGCAGCCCAGCGCTCAACCGCTGCGCCACCAGGGGAAGCCCAAGGATAGTTTTTGAAGGAGCTTTGCAAACATTTGCATTCAACACATTATTTGGGGGCACTTACTCTGTTCCCTGGGTTGTGAAGATATAACTGAAAATACAGATAAGCCCCTTCCTCATGGAGTCTTTACTGGTGGGAGATAGAGGATGGATGCATGGATGGATGGATGGATGGATGGATGGATGGATGGATGGATGGATGGATAGATAGATAGATAGATAGATAAACAGGGGAAGCCAGAAGGAAGAAGCAATGTGACAAGATCTTTGGAGCTGCTCATTCTGTCCCAGAAAACAAGGGCTGGGGTAGCCTCTCAGGTTCCTTTTTAAAATCTAAAGTAGGCAGAGACTTGTCATTTTGGACCAAATGGCAAGAAAGGCCAACAATTTAATATCATCAGGAATCCACTGTTCCTGGTTCTCTTTTGGGGGAGCCAGGTGTGCTTTAGGGGCCAAGGAGGGGACACCTGCTGGGCTCCAGGAGCAGCAGGGCTGGAGCCTGCCTCTTTTCATCTGTGGTCCCCCACTTCCCTCTGCTGGCCAGCAGCAGGAACTCTCAGGAATGTGCCCGAGCACTGCTTTGATGTAAGGATCTTCGGGTGGGAAGAATCTGCTGGAAGCCGACAGAGCATGTAGGTCCTGCCCCACTCTCTCTCCATACACATACACAATTTTGGAGCAATGATACAGCCAACTTACAGTTTATGGCATCCTGTGACTGCACAGCTGTTATAAAACTTGCATCAGCTTTATCATTCAAAACCAAACCAAACACTACTACTTCTGCTACCTTCTCAAAAATGATGTTTCCAAGGTACAAGAAGACAAAAATGAATGCAGGTTTTGAGGACTGAGCAAAGCATTGCATTGTTCATCATTTCACGCTTTCAAAGGTTAGCAACCTACTGCTGGCTAGGAATTCCTCTCATAGCCAGGGTCACATTTACTTGCAGTACATTTCCGAAAACAATTGTTTTATTTTGCAAATGTAACTTTTTTGTTGAAAAAAATCAGTAGCTCATGCTTTTAGAAATTCCACTGTTATCATTTGGGGAAAATACTCTAAGTCATCAAGGACTCCCTTGAGTTGAGAAGCATTAAGTGAACTCAGAAGAAACCACCACCGATATCAAGGAGAATGCCTAGAAACCCGCATCAATGTCTGTGCAGGCTGGGGCCTCAGTGAATCCCAAATGGGTGGGCTCCAGGCCTCCCACTGGCCCTAACCCTGGTGGGAAGGTCTCAATGCAGTCACAAGCATGGACATTTAAAATGCGAATCAGATCATGAGTCTCCTCTGCTCTGGAGTGGCCAAATGTCACAGCTTTACTTTTACAATGAAGTACAAATTCCTCACCAGGTTTCCAAGGCCCAGTGGCCGGACCCTGCCCGCCCCTCCAGCTCCCCCGCTGCTGCCTCCCTTCCTTCTCCTTCTGCTGTTTGCCTTTTCATCCTTCAAAGATCTTGCTGTGGCTCTGGTTCAATACTCTGCTTATTTCTTCAGGACACTTGCTTAATGAGCAGTCGTCACGTCTATGTATTTGTTATTTATTTCCTGTCTTCGCCATCAGGATCACCCAAAAGGTTAAGTCCTGGCCCACTGTGCTCTTGGCTACAGTCCCAAAGCCCACCAGCATCCATCTATCGGTGAGGAGGGAGTAAGGGGTGTGAGCCAAGGAAGGTAGTGAGAGGTCGGTGACACCAAAGTGTTCCCCACAGATCACAGCCCTGAGCTCAGTCCATCCAGGTGAGGATGCCCCATCCCTGATGCACAGGGAAGGGAGAGGCGCAGCTGGCAGGCTGGGCTGCACTTCGTGCTTACTTACACTACTCCTCACTGCTTTCGCCTACTTGGGGAGCTCCAGGGAAGCAGGCAGAACCACAGCCATGAACCACAGCTGCGGGCAGAGCTGCGGGCAGCAGGGACATCCAGGATGCTAACGCCAGCCACCATGCCAACCAGCCAGCTGGCATCTCTCGATGTGGGTCCCCTGCCTTCCTCTCAAAAGCCCAGGGCACACGGCCCCTCCCAGGGGGCAGGTGAACAGTCCCATTTTGTAAATGGAGACTAAGGAGCCCGCAGCTGCAGAAAGGCTGCAGAACCACTGCTGGCAGCAGCTGAGGTTCTGGTGTCCACTGTGCCTGCCTGATGATCAGAGCCTGGGCACGGGGAAGACAAGCCCAGATGTATTAGCTCAGCATCTGAGAGTCTGCTGAGAGCCGTCACCTAGCGAGGGGGCTAGCGAGGGTGGACGGGCTGGCTTGGCTGCTGGGTGGACTGGGTCAGACCGTGGGGCCCAGTCACGCCCTGAGCGCTGCTGGGTCGGTGGGCTTTCCTGTCGCTCGTCACTTCCCTCCTGGGCAGGATCGGAGTGGATCCATCCACAGAGAGTGAGGACACGCCGAATGAGGTGTCCGAGAGCGCCGGGCTGGAGCAGCCTCAGGGCGGGCTGATCTGGGGGTTCTTCAGGAAGTGGTCCAGTTTCTGGGCCACGGCGTCCAGTTCGCCCGAGTTGGCGTACTGCAGGAGGTTGCTCTTTCTCACGAAGTAGTGCTTCAGAAAGTGCTGGCTCACGCACTTGTGCAGCTTCCTCACCAGCCGCAGGAAGCCGCGGCTGAACACCTGCCAGTCCTTCGGGTGCGGGTATTTCTCGCAGGTCCAGAAGAGCACGGTCTGCGGGAAGGAAAGATGGTGTCAGACCCTGCTCTGTGGCACCCGCACTGGGCCCCGGGGCCTGGGAAGGGAGAGCAAGGACTCCCAGCAGGTGGGTTCCTGCGTGACCTTACGCCCCAGCCTAGGTTGATCTTGCTGCCGGTCTCTGTGCCTCTGCTGACTCACCACTCTTCCAGCCATTACCACTCTCCCTAAGTCTACACCCCACCCCCTTTGCCTCTGACTTTACCCCTCAAGCCTGCCCTCCTGGCGATTCTGCCCCATGGGCATTTTCCATCCCCTCTGCTCTGTCCACTCCTCCTGGCTGGGACGAATCCTTTGACAGGCCTCAGAATGTCCCCTTCTAGGAACTGCGTGTGATCCACGTCCTGCTTCCTCACCGGCTTTCAACCATTCCAAACCTGACCTCCCAAGCCCACGTCTCTCTCCTGCCCGGACCCCAACTCTCTGGGAATCTAGATTTTTCCAAACAATCATCTCCATGGCATGTCATTCTTTTCTCTCCTCTGATTCCCTGCCTCGATCCCCCGTCCTCAGTGTTCAACAGCTGCTGTCACTGAAACCCAGTGAGTCCATGTTGACAAGCCCAGTAGGCCCTTTCACCTGACATTTCAGCCCACCCTGACCATCTCCCACCCTCTCCCTCTTGAGCCAGGTCACTTGGCTTCCAAGCATCAAGGCCTCTGGTGTTTCCCCGAGCACTGTGGCCGGGGCTGGCTTTCCCTCCTATACTTGTCTTCAATTGTCTTTAAAAATTGGCATTTCTGGAAGCTCTGTTCTAGGCCCTCGTCTCTGGCTCTGTCTTCCTTCCACGACAGCTGTTTTAATTCCCATTAACTGCAGGTGACTTCATGTCTGTCCTCCAGCTGCCTTCTCCCCTCTCACCTCTTTACCTGTATCTCTTGGAAATCTGAAAGTTATCTCAGTCAGCATGTCCAGGCCGAACTCACTGCCTCCCCCAAACCTGCTCTGCCTCCAGAGATGCTGACCCAGCCAGTTAGGCAGGACACAAACCTCGCGGTCACCCCTCCCTCGCTGCCCCCAATCAAGTCCTGCCTGAGGATTTCTCAAATCTACCCACCTATCCTCACCTCCGATATTATCACCGTCTTCCACCACCTCTCACCCAGACTCCGCAGGTCACCTAACCAGTCTGCACCTAATCTTGTCCCCATGCAACATGTCAGCATATATGCTGCAGCCTTGTGACCTGCTTGAAATAGAAATCTGTCTCTATTTCTTGTTCACAATACTTCAAAGCCTTCCTGTTCTTTGCTAATTAAAAGCAAGACACAGTCCTCTACATGGTTTGGTCTTTAGGGCTCATTTCCTACCTGTCCCAGCCTCATCTTGCCCCAGGTTCTCACTCATCCTACCCACCCAGCCACACTGGCCCCGATTCCGGATCTTGCCCACCGCAGGCCCTTCCATTGCCTGCTTCTTCCTCTGTGCACACCTCTGTCCCCTCTTAGTCCAGGAAACTCATCCCTCAGATCACCCATTTAACATTCTCTGGACATGTACTTCTTATAAGCAGAAAGATTCTCTATTTATTCACATGACCCCCCAGTAGATTGTAAACTGCAGGAGAGCAGAGGCCTGTCACCACACCCAGCAAAGGCACTGACCCAGGGGAGGCAGTCAATAAACATTTTGACTCAGTGAAATAATTAATGTTGAATAGAAATAATTAGGTGTTGAGTACTCAAGGAAAAAAATAAAAGAGCAATTCTAGTTTCACAGTTAAATATATTTTGACTCATTTACCCGGTCTTGAGTAAATGAGTTGGAGATAATGTTTGTCAAGACAACCTAGATAGAAAAATGATGTTTTAATTTCTTTTAGAGTTAAGCTTTGCTCTCCCTAAGCAAATATTATGGCCAAGCCCCAGTGCCTCTGAGTGGGTTTGAGGAATAAACAAGCAGATAAAAGATAAGTTTGTGCTTCAATGAAACAACCACTTTTGGGAGGATTTGAGGGCTTAGGATGACAGTGGTGAGGCGGCCATCATGGACACATCCTACCCTTGCTGGTCAACAACCCAGTCTCCTCCCCCTTCCCCAGACTACAGGCGCCGGCAAAGATGCTACACCCTCATGCCATCACCCTGTGGCGTGTAGCATATTCGTCACTGGTCACCTTCACTTGGAGGGAGTGATACCCAGAAGTGAGAGGACGCAGCCCTGGGACCAAGGGTTGAAGAGTGGAGGAGGCAGTTGTCGTGGCTTCTGCTGTCCCAGCCCCTGCCATGGTCATTCTTTTTTTATTTTTATTTATTTATGCATATAAGAGCTGGGTACAGGCCAGAGATGTGGGAGGATGAGAGGATTCACCTGAGACAGAGTGGGGAGTAGAACTGGCAGGCTGACTGAAATACACTGCTGAGGGGAGCAGCGGGGAGTCAGGAGAGGTCTGCTGCGCCATGTGGGTTGCTCCCTGGCCAGCTGGGGTTTGAACTTGTGCTGCAGAGGCTGTGGATTGCTTCATAGTGTGGTGCTTAACCCCTTGCGCCCAGGGAGGCCTGCCATGGTCATTCTTAAGAATGAGCAAGGGACATGTGGGTGGGCCAGGGAAGGCTGACACAAAGCTTTTAAGGCATTTCCTTGAAATCTCCTGGGGAATTTAGAAACCAGTAAATTAGAAGGAAATCCTTGGGTGGAGTGCAGTTCTGAGAGCGGTCAAGGCTGGTAGGCCTTTGGCCGGCCTGTTCAATGTTGCCTAAAATATTCACGCCACTCGGGCCTCCCCAGTGGCGCAGCAGTTGAGCGCTGGGCTGCAAGCTGCCTGCAGCCTCTGTAGCGCCAGTTCGATCCCCGGCTGCCAGGCGAGGGTCCCACATGGCGCGCAGACCTCTCCTGCCGCGCCCACTGCTCCCCTCAGCAGTGTACTTTGGTCCTCCTGCCTGTTCTGCTCCCCACTCTGGCTCTGGTGAATTCTCTCACCCTCCCAGTGCTTGTATAAATAAATAAATAAATCTTAAAAAAAAATATTCACGCCACTCAATGACTTTCCGTGTATCTTAATGGTGAGGCAATGGAATCGCCAGGCAAGATGATGTGGTTTTGATCTGAAACAGACTAGAGTTTGCTTTTCAGTTCTGGCTCTTCCTAGTCGGTCTCTAGAAAGGTAAGCGAGAAAGTAAAGTTCCCAAAACAAATTAGACACACCCTTGAGCCAGGAAAACAAGTTGTGTGTTTTTAGGTAAGTGCTTGGGGATAGGTTGAGAATGTCGAAATTCCAGAAAAAGGCCCCAGTTACCAGATTCTCAGGCAGGTCAGGGAGGACAGGTTATCAGGGAAGGCCAGGAAGCAAAACAAAGATGAGTGATTTGGGGGAAGAGAATAAACTGAGTAAGAAGTGAAGTCATTCGGTCACTGACCATTGATTATTTACTGAGCAACTACTCAGGGAGCCTGGGGAGAGACGGGGTGAGTAAAAACCCACGTGGTCATTGTCCTGAAGTCGCTTCCATTGGAGGCGGAGACAGCTCAGAGGAGGCCCAGGTGGAGCACGTGGGGCAGGCATCACACAGACAGGACACACACCACCCCAGGGACCTGTGCTTGCTGGACTTAAGGTCAGAGAGAAGGGCTGAGCCCCGGGATGGAGACCTAGGCAGGGACTGGTGCTTCCCGACCCAGCGGGCTGCAGACCATGGTGTCACACAAGCGTCCTGGTCTCTGTGTATGAACCCAATTTGAGAGGTCGGGAGTAAGATTGGAGATCACTTCCCCAGAAACGCCTCCCTGACCCTCCAGACCAACTGTCCAGGTCAGACCCTGCTGCCTGAGACTCCCCAGAGCAATGTTTCATCTGAGTGTCCCCAGGCTCCTCTGGGATAGTCTGACCAGGGCCTGCCTCCCTGTAGACCAGAAGCCGCAAGAGAGCAGGGGCCTGACTGCTTTGTTCACTTTGCACGTCTAGGCACAGAGCAAGCGGGAGATGCTGGTAGGTGTCTGACCCCAGGGACTCATGACATTTGCTGAGAGTGTGTGTGTGGACACAGTTGTGAGTGTTGAATGTTGGGTTTGGGACAAAGGGAGGCAGGTGTGGGCAGAGCCACGGAAAACCCTTGCCTGATGATTTAGAACCTGAATGTTCAGGTTTGTGAGTGAAACCGCAACATTTCCTGGTTTCCACCTTTGTGGGGTGTGTGAATGTGTGTGTGTATGTGTGTATGTGTGTGTGATCCTGAGTGGCGACACTTGGGTTAGAGAGCAGACTGAGTGAGTCATAACATCCAGGAAAACATGAATTTATCTGAGGTTTGAGCAACTCAAAAGATTTTACCAGGAGGAGTCTGAGAATTTCTCGAAAGCTCAAGAAACCACGTGTGAAATTCATTCCTGAACCTCGGCAAGATTTCCAGCATGTGGTGGGAGTCAGATTGGTCGTTGAGTGAAATGAAAGTCGGGGAGAGACAGAAAGGAAAAGAGGAAAAGTCAAGAAGAAAGAAAAGGGGTAGGGGAGCTGGAGGGCGAAGGGCAGGAGCAGAGGGTCCTACTCTGGGCAGGGCTGCGGTGGACGCCAGCGGCCAGGGTCACATGTCTCTATAATGAGTAACCCCGAGGGCAATATGGACGCCAGCGCCCCACCCTGAACTTGCCACATCTGCACCCATTCAGAGCGTCTCTTGCCAGCGCCCTGGCTGTGGAAGGCACCTCCTACCCCCAGCTGCCCGCTGCTGCTCACCTGCAGGTGGTGGGCCGTGAGAACAGGCCGCTTCCCCGGACACCAGACGTCCTCTGTCATCTGCCTCAAGGCCTGAAAGCACAGCCGGCGGCAGCCCCCGTCCTCGTCCAGCTGGGCCAGCAGCACCTGCTCGGCCCGCGGGAAGCTCAGCTGCCAGTGGTAATTCGAACAGGCCAGCAAGGTAAACCCGAGGGACTGGAAGGAACAACACAGGAAAGTGAGGAGGGTGGTGGTGTCCAGCAGAAAGCCCGCTCTGACGTGGTTTGCTGGTCTGGGGGACCAGGCAGGCAGGACACGCCTGTGGGGGAGCCTCCTGGCCATCCCCCTGGCACATGGGCAGCTCATCAGAGAGGTGGTGCCCACTCTTTTGGATGGGGTCCCCCAGTTTGAACCTGCACCCCAGTCACTTTGGAAGCTTATTAAAAGTCACTGAGCCCTGTCTACCGAATGTCACTCAGTAGGGCCAGTAGCCCAGGAAACTGTATCTCTAGCAGGTTCTTGGGTGTCACTGGAAGTTTGAGGGTGCACACTTGCGAACTGTGACCTAGTGGGACCTCAGATCTCCTTTGGAAGGTGGTTGGCACCAGAGAGGCTGTGGCTGGCTAAGCTCTGTCCTGCTGAACGGGGCTCCCACCGATACCTTGATGCACTTCACTTTCTCGGGGCAAGGCCAGCGCTTCGGGCATCGAGGCCACCGGGCTTTCTCGGGCCAGGCGCTAGGGATCTCCACAGCGGGGGCCAGCTGCAGCTCCACCTGGCATATAGATGTTTCCACGACAACCCGGACCGAACAGCTGTTGGTTAGCATGCTCACCTTATCTGGCGGGAGATGACATGAGGACAATGAGGAAAGAAATCTTGGCTGACTGCAAGTGTTCATAGAAGGAGTTTGTGGGGGTCTCCCACTGTGCCAGTAACACACCAAGTGGTGGCGGAGGTTGTTGACTTCAAGACTGGACAACCAGCCAAGTCAATATGGACAGAAACATTGCTAGACAATTGCATTATTGGCTACCTTTGCTTTTTTCCTTTCTCCCCACGATCCCAAGGATTTTAGGGTGCCTTTTCTTTTACACGAATAGCTCCTTTTCAGAAAGCTCAAGAAAGAGACACAGAATACAAAGAAAAGGTATAACACTTGCTACTATAAAATGAAGCCCAGCCATTCTTCTATGTCTCCCTCCATCCCACCCAGGTGCCCCGATGTTGTTTGGGGACAACCTTGGTCCCCTTATTTATCCTTGACCATTGATGGGGTTGGGCTGAACCAGTCTCTTATTCGAGTCTCACCTGGTATTTGTCTCTACCACCCATTAAGTCAGCCTAGCCTTAGGTATGTTATTTATCATCATGAGCCCTTGTAACTAAAAACTTCTACATATGTCAGAACCCCTGGCTTACAGGATCAAGTGGCTGGGAAGGGGCCCTCATGGCCTCTTGAAGAGGAGGGATAGACAAGTGCAGCTACAGATGCTGCCCCTTTCATGGTGCAATTCATCTCTAACCTGGTTCCCTGTCATTTTTTTTTTTTTTTAAGATTTATTTTTTCGTGGATACAAGAGCTGGGGTACAGGCCAGAGATGAGTGGGTGAGAGGATTCACCAGAGACAGAGCAGGGAGAAGAACAGGTAGATCTACTGAAATACACTGCTGAGGGAGCAGCGGGGAGACAGGAGAGGTCTGCTGTGCCATGTGGATTGCTTCCTGGCCAGGGATCAAACTCATGCTTCAGTGGCTGCAAATAGCTTCATAGTGCTGCGCCTTAACCCCTTGTACCACCAGGGATGCCCCCCCCATCCCCTATCTCCAAAAGACACACACTTGGTTTTTGTCTGCCTTCATTGCAGAAAAGGATGATTTGTCTTGATTTGGGATCTATTACTTTCCTTCTCCTTGCTCAGAGAAGAAAATGGAAGCTCATTCATTCATTGTCTTAGGCTTTTGTTCAAAAGGAACACATTCCTCTTCTCGGCTGGCTGTGATAAAGAGCTTATTGTCTGCATCTCATCAGAGCTGTCCTACAGGAACACTGCAACGTCTGCCATTTCAGCATTCCTTACTAAAGCACCTGATTTGAATTTCTTATTTGCACTTTCACTGTTTGTGGTGTTGCAAAGTGAAGAGGTGAGTGGCGGCAGCCCGCCCACCCATACTCTGGTTCTGCCGCTTGTCCTGCTGAACTGGTGCATGACCTTCAGCAAGTCACTTAATTGCTCTAAATCTCAGTTTTCTCATCTGTAAAATAGGCAGAAAAATAAATGTCTATAGGGTTGCTGTGAGCATTCAATTAATTAATCCACAGCAGTGTCCTATGCTGGATACACACCCTGAGATACATCCATTCTGGAAACTTTCCCAGCTGTTCAGCTAGTTAAGCAAATGGACACACAGTTCCTTTTCTTTCTATTCAAATGGAGTTGTACATTATTCAACACGTTGGCTTCTCATTAAATTATCTAGCCTGGGCCTTTTGCATAACTCTGTGTGTGTGTGTGTGTGTGTGCATGTACACACCCCTCAATCTTTGCAAAGGCCGACTAACAGCCCCCAGGCAGAGGCCACACAATGGAGTCAATTTCCCTTTGTTAGTCATCTAGATTATGTCTAATTATTTATGATGATCAAGCCCATGGCCGCGGATATCTTTATTTCTTTGTGCATCTGTGGACATGTATTTCTAGAACTGGGATTGCTGATTTGCTAAGTAAGCACATTATAAAAATAAAAGTGGACAAATTTGCCTTTAGAAATCAGGCACCAATTTACACTTCAAGAGCAGTGTGTAAAAATGCCAACATTTCACCCTCCCCTCCCCTGCACCAAGCATGTCACACCTTTCCTACTGTCAGTGTGTAAGGTGATTTAGCGCACATTTCTCAAAGTCCATGGCAAAAGGAATATTTTTCTTTTGACTGCACCTTTATAATCTTTGTGATTCATGTTTTTGGTGATTATTTCTATTAGTTTGTTCATGTTTTTTCTTATAAGTTTATGAATATTCTTTGATAATTAAGGTAACTAACCTTTATTTTCCCAGTTTGAAATATACCTTCTTACTTTGTATAGACAAAAAGGGTGTGTGTGTGGGCATGAGTTTGAGCGTGCATATATGCCTCAGTCCTATAGTTTAAGATTTTGGAGTTATCAGTCTCTTTACATCCTCTGATTTTGCGTTTTGAACAAGTTGCTTTCCAAATGTGGTATCTCTATCCCCGGGGGTAGTGCAGGCGATTGGAGGGTGTCAATGTAGAAGAGTGTTAATAAGATGTAAGGTTTGTAAATAATTTACTTTTTTAAGATCTAAGATTTTTAAGTAATTCACTATTTTAAAAAAGGACAGGGCTTTCAGCTAACTTCCTGGAGAGGGTGTATAGCCCAAAGAATGTCTGTCCTCGTCAGGGCAGAAACCTACCCAACTCCACGGAATGTGTTGTGCGCATGAATTCCATCCTTCTGTGTGTCACAACAGGAAGAAAAAGAACTAGTTCCTAGCACAGGGATTGAACAGATGTGAAGAGCACATGACTGTCTCAATGCCGGGATATGAGCTGCAGGTGGTGCCCAGGAAAGCCAGAAGTTCCCCGCACACTTCTGTGAGCCACTCACCTGTGAGGCCACAGGCCCTGATGGCATTTTCCACCAGCTTCCGTAATACCTGGAGGACCTTGGCAGGCACAATGTCCCCCTCAATGTTCACATCATCCTCATGCCACTGCCACAGGCTCTTCACAAACTGCTCTACTGCCAGCCACTGCTGCAGAGCCTCGGGGTCACGCAGAGGGCAGGGCAGCCTGGTGCCCTGCAGGGTGTAGTACCGCCAGCGCTGCTCCCGGGCCTCCCTATACCCTGCCAGGCCTTTCACCGGCACAGTGACAAGGAACTGGCAGGGGCCTAGAACCTGGGAGAAAACAGGACAAGTGAGAGTCCACATACTTGGGAGGCAACAGAAAGCTTCGGCAAGCTGACCGCTGAGCCAAGTCTCTGGGTTAACTCAGTGTGAACAGCTGCTCCTGCCGGTTATAGGATGACCCCATCTTTGTCCTGCCACTAACCCACTGTACCCTGCAGGCATGGAAATTAACTCACTGAGTCCTGGCTTCTGTGAATCTGCAAGGAAAAGGTAAACTGGACCTGGAACTCAGGGGCAGGCAGCTAATGTTTGGGGGAGAAGGTAAAACAGGGATGGAACCAGCATTCACTGAGTTTCGCACATCCTGAGCCCAGCAGTCCTGACTTGATCTTCAGGGCTGCATGTGAGGGTGCTTTATTAGCATTTTCCAGATGAGGAGCCTAAAGCAGAGAGGGGCTCCCAGATCTCAGTGATATGGCCAATAAATCGTAGAGCTAGAAATTTGAGCTTAGGAGTTAGGACTTCCAATGGTTTCTTCGGCGATGGTTTTCTATCCTGCTCTACCTCAGCCAAGCATGCGTGACCTGGTATGGCTGGAAGCTCTGGCGTAATAAAGGGTGGGAGAGGAAAAAGAATGATGTAAATGCCTTCTTCTTTTTTTTTTTTTTCCTCCTGTACTGATGACCCAAGGCCAGTATTAGTGATTAATCCTTAAAAATCAAAGGTGAAATGAAGTGATTTGTTGAGACAGTGTGACTACTGAGGTTTATCTAAGTTGAATGGGAAAACATGAATACTCAATCTACCCCCTTCCTTTCTATAGGACCCAGCTAAGCCAGGGTCAGCGGAAAGTGGCCAGGGCCAGAGTCCCAGGGATAAACTGGTCAGCAGGGTAGTAGCACCCAAGGGAACTTGACCTTTGACCACATTGCATGACAGCTCACTCCACCCTGCACCTTTTCTGCCAGTCAGCTGTTCATGCAGAGGAGCCGCCTCTTTTCATGGAAAGTTCTGACAATGGCGTTTGTTAACCTTTGCCTTGGGCCCAGGCCTGGCTAACTCAGAGGTGAGCAGGTGACCAGCAACAACTGGTTCTGTCTCATTTTTAGAGAACAATAGTCTGATGCTTAAGATGATGGGTTCACATGATTTCTGGTGTCCATAGAAAGTTTATGAGATAGACTAGGGAGGGGTTGGATCTAAACTATAGCATACAACATCTGTACACTATTTAAACCTGCTCGCTGTGAGCCCAGGAGCATATCTTATCAAGCTGCCAGGCATGTAAAGTTGCTTAATAAATACTTGCTGAAAAGTCATGATGTATTTTTTTCTATTTTCAAGCAAAAATGAGTTGTGACTTTTCCAACAATCCAATAAAATGGAAGTAATCTTTATATGCCCCCTGTAACTATGTTTAACACTGCACATGTGGGACATGATATGTATTCTTGGAAGATATATCTTAAACAATGAATTCTAACTGAGACTGTAGAAGGAAGTTTCTTGGGTATAGTTCTAGAAAAGTGAGGCTGTGTTTCTGTTCCTCATCACTGGTCTATATTTGTGTAATTTAGGTTGGGCTGGGCTGGGCTGGTGGGTGTGGGTAGATCATGTTCTGACATCCCAAGATTCAATTTAGTTTTACAGTCTTCACTCTGGGGTGAATTTTTCAAGATCTGGTTCTGCTCCCACATCCAGAAGTTCTAGAATATTGTCCTGTGCCCACTAATTGTGAAATGTACTGGACAGCAATGGACCTCTGTTCAGGTGCTAATCATTTTTCTCATTCATTCATTCATTCATTTACTCATTTGTTCGAGTGGAGTGTCTACACAGACCATATACCCTGCTGGTTGTTGGGGATGGAGTCATCACACATGTAATCCTTCCCTTATAATCAAGAAACTGAGTCTGGTGTGAGAAATATGGCATAAATACATTTCAATTTAACACCAGGGAGAAGAATTTTTATGTGTCATAAAAAAATTAAGGTGAAAGGAGTATGGGGGTTTGGAACCAAGGGCAGACCTACTTCTCTCATCTCTAAAAGGGAGAGAACTGTAATGCCTGTTTCATAAAGTTGTTTTCAGGGTCAAGTGAGATCATTCTGTGACATGGCTTTGCTTCCACTTCGGGGTGATGGGAATTCTTGTTGCCCACACTGGCCCTGGTCACTTAGAGCTCTACGGGGTTTCTAGCAGGAATGCAGTTGTCCCAGCAGTTTCTAAGGGCCTCCTCTTTCATGTCCCTCTTCCACTGACAATGCAGACTTTTATTTTCAACTACTTTCTCATCAACACCCTGGATTTCCCTCTACCCAGTCACCAATCTACTCCACAGATGCGCAATAAACAAACCAGTGCTTGGCTACACTTCAATCTTGCCATCAGAAGCTGGTTTTAGTTCTGGCTTTGGGGCTAATGTGACTTGATCAAGCCATTTGATGTCTTTGAGCCTCAGCTTCCCCATCTGCCATGTTATTTTTTTTTTAAGATTTATTTATTTATACAAGAACTGGGGTACAGGCCAGATGCACGGGAGGGTGAAAGGACTCACCAGAGACAGAGAGGGGAACAGAACAGGCAGACTGATGAAATACACTGCTGAGGGGAGCAGAGGGCGAGACAAGAGAGGTCCACCTCGCCATGTGGGTATCTCCACTGCTGGCAGGGATTGAACCAGCACTGCAGAGGCTGCAGACAGCTTCACAGCGTGGTGCTCAACCGCCCGCGCTACCAGGGAGGCCCCCTCTGCCATGGGGCTCTGAAGGCGAGTGAGACCCACTCACCTTGAGGTTCCCATTGTACGTGTCGGAGTAAGGGACGGCCTGAAATCTCACATCTTGGTAGCTGATCTCTGTGGTCAGATGCTGGACGATTTTCTGCACCTCTTCCACAACTTGGGAAACCCACTGGCGGCGCAGGTCCACCTGAGTATGAAGGCAGAGCAAGGGCAGTTATTTCCCGAGCAGACCCTACAGCACTGGAGGTAGGAAGGAGGAGGCACGTGCTACAGTGGGTGACCAGAGGAGACGGGCTCAAAGCTCCTGCCTCCCAGCAGCTCTCCAGGGGAGTCAGTACCTTTGCATTCTTTTCTGAAATAGAAGCATTTGCTCAATATTTAAATAGTACCGACCTGCAGTCGGTGCCATCCAGGTGCTGGGGTCCCCGCAAACAAGAAAATGGCCAATAGGATTTTTGTGGGATATTTGTGCTCCAGTTGAAAATAGAAACTACGTGTATATGTGTACATTATCTACATACATGCATGTGCATATACATGCACAAACGTATAAATGTGTTTGTGTACACACAGATGTGTGTGTTTGCAATGTAACAGATATGAAAGTCCCATGAAGAGAAATCAAATAGATAAGGGACTAGAGAGTAAGGGGCTGTTTTATATGGGGTGGCCAGGGAAGGCTTCTCTAACGTGACATTTGGGTGAGCCTGACAACATCTTGGGAAAGCTAATTTCAGACCCCTAAAAGCTTGAGGGGTCAGCAAGGATGTCACTGGGGCCAAGCCTGGTAAAGGAAAGAAGGGTGCTAGGAGAAGAATCTGGAAAAGAAGGCAGGGGTCTGGCCTTCCTACGGGACAGTGAGACTACCCTGAGGGCTAACAATCCTGGTGTCCAGTAGGGCAACTGTTAAATAATATAACAGGTAAATGTGCAGATGATTGTTTGCCACTTATGTTGTCAATAAATGATGGTTCTCTGTTCTCACTCCCTACTTTTGCTACTAGACTCATAAGAAAATGAGTTACCAGACCCATAAAAAATGTGTTTTTTCTGACCCTCTACAGAAATGGAGTCCAAGATCCATACGGGAAAATACCCACATGAAATTGAACACCAAAATAGTGATACCTTAAAGATACCAAGAGTATAGGGAAATAAATGCCTGTAGGAAATACCAAGGAACTCTTAGTAAACCCCAGGAGAGACAGAAAAATCCAAATGAAGAAGAAACAAGGAGTCTGCAGGGATTTCTGACAAGGAGGAGCCCTTTGACGCCCACAGGACACCTGCAGAAGCTCTGGCCACAGAACTTCTGCAGAGACCACTGGGGCCCTACCGGGAACAGCTGAAGCCATCATTGATGAATTTATGTGCAATGCCCACCTAGGAATCTGTATATTCCTTCTGAGTGTTTGTATCATGGCTGTTTCTATAAATTTGAGAGTAATTCAAGACCCCCATTAACTGTTCAAGGAAATTTAAAAAAAAGCCCAAGTGAATTGTAGATGGTCCAGCCCCTTTGCAAAAGATTAAAAGTGGACCTGCCATATGACCCAGCAATTCCACTCCTATGTATCTACCCAAAGAACACAAAAACACTAATTCAAAAGGAAACCTGCACTTCTGTGTTCACTGCAGCATAGTTTATAATGCCCAAGGTGTGGACACAACCCAAGTGCCTAAACATAGATGAGCAGATCAAGCGGATATGGTAGATATACACAATGGAATACTATGCAGCGATCAAAAAGGATAAACTCATGCCATTTGCAGCAACAAGGATGGAGCTGGAAGAGGTGATGCTAAGTCAAATAAACCAGCACATGGTGTCACTTATATGTGAAATAAGAGAAACCAAGTAAAGGGTCTGACAAAGACAAACTTTAAAACCAACCCTTGAAAGCTGATCATAGAGCTGAGGAATCCAAAGGGAGGGGTGAGAACAGATGGGAAGAGAGCACAATGGACTGGGGTGGAGGACCATGGGTGTGTCAGTGGTGTGTGCTGTGGACTAGGGTGGAGGACCATGGGTGTGTCAGTGGTATGTGCTGTGGAAACCACACTTGAAGGGGCATATTCTACACTACCAAGATAATACCAACAGTCAACCAATGATATGTTAATAAAAATGTTTATATTTAAAAAGTTGAAGTTAAAAAGAGATTGGTTTTTCTAAGCTGAGTCATCAACTAGTCCAGTTACCTGGACCTCTTATATCCCACCAACCATCAAACCAACTGTGATGGACACAGAACACAAATGTGCATGGCATCTACTTGCACACGTGTTGTACATCACAGATTAAGTTAATCAGTGCACATTTATTTAGCACCTGCTATGTTTGGGGCACTCTCGGACATGCTAGGGCATAGCATTGAGGAACACAGACAGTGCAGAAACTTACAGCAGTGGGGAAGACAGATATACGTGCAGAATTTAAACGTGGGGGCCACTGAAGGGGAGTGGGGGGGGGTCACCGGGTCCAATGGGGCAGTTGGCCTAGTCTGCACTTGAGGCCAGTTTATATATATCCATCTCCACACTAAGGACTGCCTTGAAAAACGAATATCCTTTATGTACTTAGGAGTAATGGGAAAGAGGTCGAGGTCTCTGATTTGAGGAGCTTACAATCTCATTGGAAATACATGCTCTACACGAAATTGTCTTTTCAAAATTCACAGGTCTTACCTGAACTTAAATAGATTGATCACGTCTATGGTGACTTTTAATATCACCTTTTTGCCACGAGCAGCCACTCACCCCTCTTCGTATGTCCATCTTGCTATACTGGCCATAGGGGAAGGGGCCGATTTGTAAATGATCAAGATTCTGCATCTTTCAGAGTTAGCAGTGGAAGAGAGAGGCGGCCACACCTCTCTCTTCCACACAGTGGAAGAGAGGGGCTGGCCATTCGCCATGTCAACATGAAAGAAAATGCTTTCAGAGGCCTGTGAGCAAGGGACTCCCATTGGCTGGGATTCAACTCTGTTTGACCACTTTTTGCTGGTCTGGCATACATGTTGTCAAGGTGTTGACAGATGAGATAATAAGGCAAGACAAATAAACAGGCAGTTAAATCCACAGCAATCTGGTGCTGGGCTGAGGTTTACAAAAGATGCTATGGGAACACAGAGAAGGAACTCCATTAGTTTGGAGGTTGGCATAGCGTACGGAGTCGTATCTTGAAAGATTAGTAGGAGTAGCTTAGAAAGAGAAGGGCATGAAGGATGCTCTGGAAAAATCTAGAAAATGGCAGATATCTAGCATGAGGAGACAGGGGGAACTGAAATTGTCCATACACTGTAGGCGCAGATTACCTTGCAGGAGGATGGTGATGTGGGAGAACAAGGAGCAAGAGGTTTTAAGAAAAGAAAGGATGAAGGACTTTGAGAACAAAGTCAATAGTAAGTGGCTTAAGACCTGGAAAATGTCCCAGGAGTCTGGAAGATGAGGGATGTGTTCGGGGAAGCGGTGGGCACTAAGCCAGACTGCAGAGGGTTGAGAGTGAATGGGACACAGAAGTAAAGAAAGAGTCAAACAACTTTTCCAAGAAGGTTGGCTAGGGACAGAACATGAAAACCAAGGACGCTAACAGTTGTGTTTTGTTTTGTTTCAAAGGAACACACCAGTTTGAACATGTTTAATGGCTGAGAGAAAAGAGTCCATGGAGAAGGAAGAGGCAGCAGAGAGCAAAACCACCGAGCAAGGATTTCCTGGTCAGGAAGACTTATGCAAATCCAGAAACACGGGGAGGAATTTACAGGAATTTACCTCTGAGTGTCAAAAGGAAAGAAAGCCGGTGCAAATAGAGACAGAAGGAAATGGTAGGAACTGGAGTGATTTCCTGTCTGATAACCTTTTTTTTTATAGAGTAGGAGACAAGGCAGCGTGCTGAGATGAGGAGGAGAGGAGATGGTAGGGGCCTTAGGGCGACAGGCTGCTGAAATAGCTTCTTGAAGCAAGTAGGGACTTTGGGGGCGCTGATGTCGAGATTCCAGGCAGCCCAAGACTCAGCACCGAGGGGTCCACGAGGCTGCAGGACCCCAGCCCTCCAAAGGGAACCAACAGCTGAGGAGCTGAGATCAGAGTTGGCTGGCCAAGATCTGCAGAAAGATGAAAGAAGGAGGGAGGCCATGTTCTCCAGCCGGGGCGGAGAACAGACAAAGCTTCTTGGGTGGACACTGGGATACAATTCAGGGACCGGAAATCTGATCACGTCGAGCAGGGAAATGCAGGCCTAGTAGGCAGGACATGGCCGTCAGAGCAGTGGGAAACAGTATTCTCCACTAATTCATTTCTCAGAATGTGAGAAAGACAAAGGTTAACCCTCAAGATCTCCAAGTCCATTGGTGAGTCCACAGGACAGTGCTGAAAGCCTTTGATTCCTGAGTTAATAACCCTACAAAAGATTCATCATCCTATGGATGCCATCAAGTCACTTTTAACTGATAAAATCTTGAGAAAGTATGTGTGTCTGTGTATGTATACACACACACACACACACACACACGCAATGAGTTGCCTATTGGGAAAAGTTCTCTCTTCTATAAGCTGTATCTTCCCTAGATAGTGGGATTTTCTCACTGGGCAGGACAAGACCACACACTACTCGGAAGACACCTGTAATCTCTCCCTCATTACACAGGGTTAGCAACTCATATTTATGGCCTATTTTGATTACTGAAGATGAAAATCAGAATAATATTTTGGGGGGCCTAGAGCCACAGGTTCTGGTTTGGATTTTCTTCCTTCATTGTTTCTGCTGAGGATCTTAGAATTGGGAGGGATCTCAGAAACTTGTCTGATGTGACTTTACCAAAGGCCAGAGTGACAAGGTGGCTCTCCTGACGTCACACAGGCCATTAACAAAACTGGACCTAAAGCAACTCCTTTCTCCTGGTGTGGCACACCCTCCAGGAAAAGCCCCAGTGGGAATACCTCTCTGCCCTCTTCCCGAACCCAAACATGCCCTCCACTGGGGGCAAGGCTGGTGAAATAACAAGTCCAGAGTCTCCATTACTTGGGCATCCTTGACTGTGCTGGATTTCAGGGACACATAAAGACAACAGATAAGGTAGAGCCTGGTATCGATGCAGGACTTGACAAAGGTTGTGCATGAGAGCCTGCCCTGGCAAAGGCCTGAGTCATCAGGCGCTGCCATTGGAGTCTGTTAGGTGACAGGCAGCCTCTTCCTGCCCACAACCCTGGTCTCACCTCCTACAGTTGGTTCTTGCCTATTTGGCTCTCAGAGCCACTTAGCAGTGTGGAGGGTTTTGTGCTGGAATTTCCCAGGCTCAGTCCTTTGCGGCTCTTAACTGCAGGTTATGCATAACCCAGAAACCCAAAGCTGTCCCCTCCTATTGTCCTGACTATGGTCAAGCAGGATAGAAGAAGAAGATTCTATTTTAGGGTATGGAAAAGGAGGGCTTGGGGCCTGAGGCCACTTGGCAGAGAGGGATTTGATTGTGGTGAAAGAAGAGGCTCTATCCCAAGTTGAGATCTGTTGCAAGTTGAACCCAGAATCCCTCTATTGCCTCTCAAGCAAGACACCAGTTGCAGACTTAGGGCAGCTTTGCCATCAGATTTTCTTCATGGCAAAACTCGGAAAGAAATCTAAGGCAGAGCATATGATCACCTAAGAAGGCAGAATCAAAACACATTCAATCCAAGTTTGATCAGTGCCTGTTCAGACCTCACCCCCAGGTGAACAAAGGTATGTTTTTCTTTTTAAAAATTGCATTTGTAGCTATATCAGGGCAAAGGGAAAAAATGAATTGTATTAACCAAGCACACAATGCTAGACATGGTTCGGTCTTCTAGCCCAATCCTTCCATTGCACCTATCCCAGAGAAGCAATGCAGAGCTTGCCAGCATGCAAATTCATCATTGCAATTAAGCAGCATTAATGCAAAACAGTCATCAGAGGCACCCTTGGAAAGTGCCAACCCTGTAGCTTATATACATGTGCCCTCTGGTAGAAGACTGGATAAATGATGCTGGATAGACACGCCATGAAATTCTACCCAGCTATAAGCCAAGATGAAATTTGGCCATTTGCAGCAAAGTGGAAGAATCTTGAGGGGTTTATGTGAAGCAAAGTTAGCCAGAAAGATGAAAAAAAAATATTGAATTATTTCACCTAATCGGGAATATAAGGAAACAAAGTAAATGAACTGGTAAAAACAAAATGAAAATCAACTAATAGACATTGATCATGAAACTGAGATTAGGAGGAGTGACAGGCAGATGTAGGGTGGTGGGGGGTATTTTTTGCTTTTGCTTTTCTTTGTTTTTCTCTTCAAAAATAAAAGCCAAAATAAAGCAATTCTTGAGAGTCCTCTCCCAAGGGCACTTGTATTCACATCTACATACTAAATCTGATAAGAAATCAAAAGAAAGTGCCATCTATTTGGGGGAGCCCCTCTTGCAGGGCACACCCACGTGGCCACACATGCCCCCATCCTTACAGACTACTGGCTTCTCCTCCCATCCACAGGGTGAGGTCCACTGTCCTATGTGCCACTTACTGCTATAAATAGATCAAGTTTGTAGACAATTTACTGTTGCAAATACAAATTAATAAGAATTCAAGGTTATTCCTGATAATAACATCATTCTGACTCATATGCATTCTCATGTGCTTTCTTGAGCGAGGGGTTGAGCGGCAACACAGAACTGCTTGCCAGGAATGTTCACGCAGGCCTGGTTACCCCCCTGAGCATGTGGTCTGTGCTAATGTTACGGGGGAAAAAGCTGAGAACTTCAGACAACAGGAATTCAGACTTGAATGCTGAGTTGCATTAAGTCCAATAATCAGAGGGTTTTTTTGTTTGTTTATTGTTAAATACAGACACAGTCTCTGTCTTCCAGGGGTTCATAATTTAAAGGATGGACACAGACAAGTCCAAGTCACATCATCTGCCCATCATTTCAGACTAACTCTCCCATAAAGCTGATGTTTGGGCTGCATGGGGGTTGTGGACCTCACACGTGGCAGGGGCTTAACCACAGGGGCACTGAGCAGCAGAGACCGACCAGCTTGCCCTCATGCAGGGGTCTTCAAAAGGGCCAGTGCCTTATATAATCTTTTAAGGTAGATACTATAATGGTGCCCATTTCACAGATAAGCAAACTAAAATTCAGAAAGTGTAAGGAATTTGCCCAGGGACCCAGCTCAGGAAGTGGGGATTCTGAAGTCCATGTTCAAGGCCATGCCCTGTCTCTCCCTCCCCAAGGGGAAGGCCACAGAAAAAACTCACCTAGATGCCTAAAGGGGGCTGCCATAGGCTGGAAGCCACCTCCCCCACCCCTTCTCTATTAAACCCTCCGCATGCCCTAAGGCTTCCCACACCTCTTTCTCTGTTTTGTTTTGTTTTCCCTTTATTGCAGTCTTAAGGCTTGCCAGGTATTGCATTAAGCATTTGTCTGCCCAAACATGGAACTTCCATCTTTTACCTTTGGACTTAAGTGAAAAAGCTGCAGGTGGGTTAGTTCCCCATTAAAATACTCCAAACCCCGGAATTCTCACTTAGCCAGCCACATGCTGGGCCTGTGTTTTGGGTGCAGTGTTTTGCACAACGCAGGTGTTCAGAGTGTGTTTATGGGAATACAGACAAGGGTGAGCAGAGGAAGTGTGGCTCTAAAGTGAAAGACAACACTGAAATCTCAGCATGATCTAGCTCTGTGACTTGGACAAGATATTTAATCCACACGGGCTTTTGTTTGCTCCTCTGTAAAAATGAAGGTCACAGGCCCTGTCACCTTGCTGATGATTAGAGTAACGAGCTTCTGTGTCCGTCACAGTTGGCAGCACCTTATCCTACTTGTGCATTATCTTCAGCCAACCCTGAAGATGATTCTCACCACACACCACACATGGGCAAAGATAACATGTGAATGTTAAGAGGAATAAAAATAGCCAAGGCACCATGCTTTCCTCCAGAACCTTCCAAGGAACAAAACAATATAGTATGTCAGGTCCCACCCAAGACCATCAGGGAAAGCTGTTCAGGGCTCACTACATAAACATGGTCAGTAATGATTATGATGGGGTTCATGGCAGAGAGAGAACATTTTGTGCTGGGCAGTCAGGGAATCTTTCTTGAGAAAGTGGGTGCTGAGCTGAGTTTGAAAGTGTGTAAGCCACAGAAGTGGAGGGGAGAGAGGATCTCTCCCCTGGGAGTGGGGAGGATGGAGTTAGGGCCTGAGACCTGGGGTACTTCTTATGAGGCAAGAGTAGTAGATGCATCAACCAATGCAGGCAAAGCAGGAGCCCCACAGGAACAAGGAAGGGAGTGGGGCATGTGCCAGGCCCCCAGCTTTGGCCCATGAACCCTGAAGTGAGCCCCCTTTGGCCACCAGGCTCTCAGCTGCAGCCCCTGGTTGCCAGGCAGGAAACTGGGCTCTGCAGTTACTAGATTTGCTGAGTTTTCCTTTTCCAGATAAGACAGGAATTTCTATGCAAAATGTTGCTGTTTTGAAATGTTTGTAATAAATTTAAATAATGTAACATACTCTGCAGGCCAAAGAAAATGCGTGTACAGGGTGGATTCAATGTTTAGAATTCTGCTATTGGCAGTGTAGGGAATTAAAGGGGAGAAAGATAGAGCATTCTCTGAAAGCCTGGCTAAAATATTTGGACTCTTTTTTTTCTTTTCTTTTTTTTCCAGAAAGCACAGGACTGTGAGAAAATGCCAGTCGACATTCCTTCCATCTAGAGGTCCCCAAAAGAGAAATGATTGGAAGTCATTTTGTTTATGATTTTTATCATGTAAGTGTCCCCTGTTTATCTTTCTCAATGGTTTTGCCTAATAAATCAACTTTTCTGGTCACTCTGATAATGACCTCTGCTTTGTTGATGTTAAGGCATGAAAGCCCTAAATCAGCCCCTAAATCTTAATTTAAATGATTTTGTTTAAAGGGGGGCTCTGTGCCCTCGTAGCACCAAATGGAAAAGCTTATTAAATTAGATAGTATTAAGTAGATAATATTCAACATTCTAAGAGCCTATAAAGGGGAATTAAATTAGTTCCTAATTAATGTACACTAAAAATATACCGACATATTTTTTAATCCAACAGTTTTATAGCTTTCAAAATCTTTGCCTCCATTGCATTTCCTCTCTTTCAGTGACCCCACTGCCATCCTATTATCACACCCACACCAGCATGGCCCCGGGCTGGAGCCCCAGCCCACACCCTGTCCTCACCCCACACTGGGCACCCAGCATGCCTCAAAGACAGGACTGAGGGGGAGTAAGTCCCTAAAGACAGGGACAGAGCTGGTCTTGGCTTCCTGGGGAGCATTTGTGTGTGGCTGGAAGTAGCCTGAAGTTCTTTCCTGAATCAGCTTGGTGCAGTAGAAGGACTGGAGGGGTGAGGAGGGACAAGGAAGCGTGTGGAAGGTAGGATGGGGGAGTGTCTGGGGTGTGGAGGGGTGAGGAAGAGAGAGAAGGGATGAGGAAGGCTGAGGCGGGGTGAGGAGGGTGAGGAGCTATGTGGCAGAGCCCAGGCTATGCTCACCTTACTCAGCAGACAATCTTCGAAGTTTTCTGCAGTCAGGGATTTCATAGCTTCTTGTGCAGTTCTGAGCAGACAGAGACTTCTGGGCTTGCTTCCACCAGGGACCCGCGCTGGGGGACGTCTCTGGGTGTTGACGTTCCCAGGGCGTGTGCACATGGACCAGAGACTTGCCTTCTCGATTCTTCACTCAAATTCTAATTTCTAAAGTGTCAGCATACATCTGTCACTCTTTGGAGAATTTTAAAAAGAGAGAGAGAATATTCAAAAAGGAGAGTCGATGAAATTGGATTCGAGTCCAACCTCATTTTACTCCATTTAGCTCTCTTAACTGGGGCTTTGGCCTGAGGGCCATTTCCAGGTTGTTGTTCCTGTGCAAATACTTAAAAGTTCCAGTCAAGTCAGAAATGCCCCGCCATTGGCTTCTGCCCACCTCTTTTGCTCCTGTGCGGTACCAGATGAACACGGAGGGCAGGATTTTATATCAACTTGTGCTTAGCCTGTTGACAGTAAATATCCCCTGCCCTCTAACCCAGAAAATCCCAAAGCTTGATTTACTGTCTTTACAATAAACAAACAGGAAACTGTCAAACAACCAGCCAGGCACCATCATGACGCCCCCAAAACAGTGGTCAGTCTTGCCAGGCAGATGAGCGCAGTTTGCACATGGAAAGCTCCCTCTCCCCGCAGAGCAGAGGAAATGCAGAGCAGAGGCGCGCAGGCTCAGGCAGACTTGCACCAGGCACCCAGGAACGAGAGCACCAGATCCCTTGCTCACCTGCTGACCTTTAAATATAATCTCCCTCTTCCTACTTGAAAGCTGGCAGTAAAAATAAAGCAGTGTAAACAGGCCCCTTGAGAGTTGAGGAAACACTCACGTCTGCTTTTGCCAGCAAAACCATGTTGGAAAACCGCTCAGGCAGTAAATTCCCAGTCTGGCTGGCTGGGGCTGGATTTATTATAGAAAAGAAAAAAATTCACAATGGCCAGGTAAACATCAGAGTCTGCTATCAGGTGATTTCAAGAAATGACAGCATTTCTGGAAGGCCAGCGCATTTCTGAGAACTGTTGCAGAGGCAAGTGTCTGCCCAAACCCTCCCGGGAGGGCTCCCTCTGAGTGCTCAGCTTGTGTGGGGTGCCTGGGCCTTGCCACTCCGGGAGCCTCGCCATTTGCATACTGGCCCATCCTCTGCCCCATTGAAAGCCTCCTCAGAGGCCAGACAACTGTGGCTCCGCCTCCCCCCCCCCCCAGGAGTCCCAGCCCACAGTGCAGCGCCCCAAGGCCTGGTGAGCATCTCATCTGCAGACTGAGGCCAATCAGTGGCGACCCCTCCTCCATCCTGCTCGGATTTTCCAGTTTTTTCTATTTGTAATTCCAAACATCCTTCTTTTCATCTCAAATGCTCCCAGTGTTTCAGAATCCTCTTCCCTCGGCTTCCTGACCATCGGCCAGTCATTCCAAACTGTCAGTTTTTCCACAAACAGAACAAGAGCCTCTCTTTCTGAACTTCTTGCAAGTCAGAATTCTCTCCCCTCATTTCCAGCTGCACCAAATTCCTCCTCTCTCTCCCACGTGCTCTTGTTTTTGTCCTTCCTCCTGCTGTGGCTGTAATCATTAACTCGGGGGCTCCTTCCTCAGGTGTGGCTTTTCCATCCATCCTCAGGTTACCCAGACACCTGTCATTCCATGCACAACTTTCACCATATTGAGCCCGTGGATGCCCTACCTTGATTGTCCGGGCGGGCAGCTAATCAGAGTGTTCTGGAACTCCTCTCGCAATGGAGCCCGGAGCTGTTGCCAGATGTGAGAAGGGGGAGCAATGGACGGGCTGACAGAGATACCTGGCAGAGAGGAAGAAGCATGAGCTTAGGTGCTGACTACAGTCAATTTCACCTGGATCCTATGCCAGGAAAGAGGGGCCTGTGTGTGCACAGCCCAGCTCCTTACTGCATGAAAGAGCTCCTCACGGGCAAAGGTTCCAAAGATGGGGCAGTCCCACAAATTCAGGCTTGCCGACTGGTTGGCAAAGACAAACCTTCTTTGTAGATAGAGATCTCTGGCTAATTGGATACTGGATCAGCAAATATTTATTGAGCAACTGTCTGCCTAGGGCGCTCTTGGGGCCACTGAGGGGGATTCAGAGTTAACTCATATTCTCTTCCTGTCTCAGGAAATAAATACTCTCATTTCGTGTGATTCACACTCAACGCAAGCAAATGCATGTATAGCAGCTTTGCCTCAATTTCTGCTGTGAGGATCAAGATACTATTTTTTAAAGGCAGTTTAACAAGGTATTTGAAATCTTAAAGCATCCAGGTGAGAGATCCTGGCAAGATGGTGTCACCTGGTTCACCAACAGAGGAGTTACTATTTTCCCAGTGGCCAGGATTTTGTCCCCAGAAGGGCTGATCCAAATCAATCTTAAATATGCAAATTTGTTGAAGTTCACCAAAGATACAACTCTAGACTTCTCCTTTCTAGGATTTCCTTTCATCCTGAGGTGACTCTAATCTGACAGCTCAGAGGACCAGACAGAGCTCCTTGTCTGTGTTAGCAAGAAACCCCCACAATCAGCAACGAGGCAGGACCTCATCTGCTGTCTCTCCAGTGACAGCAGCACCTAACACACAACTTACTGCAATACAGACAGTGGTGAATATCTAATTAATGGCATTAAACATTAAAGTGAAATTCCTAGAGTAATATAAATTTGTGATCTATAAAATAGTTATAAATTATAAATTTAATTTCATACATGTACCTGTGAACTCTGAAATGACTGTCAGCTTTTATAGAAAGGCCTGATATAAAAGAAGTTAGCATGGTACTAGGCATTGGAGAGGGCCTTAATAAATACCTCTCTTCATACTCCATTTTCTTCCCCAAGGAAAAAAAGATCCTCCTTTTAATGTATGTGAGTGATTCTCTTAGTCTTAAGTCCTGGGTAAGATCTTTTACTACATCTGCACAATTGTACCAGAGAGTCACTCTCCTGTCCTCTCATCAGTCTGATCTAGTCCTACTATAGGCATAAAATAAAGTGATTGGTTCGTTTGGGAGAAGAATTAACAAAAATGGAAAGGATTAGGGAAATGTCCCTTGGAAAAATTCAGAAAAACAAACTCAAAACAAAGTAACAGGATAAGTTGTGCTTGTACCTGATGAAAATCAGTTCAGTTATGACAGCCTAGGGGGCTCCCTGGTGGTGCAGGAGTCAAAGACAATGCTGTCAAAGCTGTTGCCAGCCACTGCAGCATGAGTTTGATCCCTGGCCAGGGAGCTACCCACATGGCACAGCAGACCTCTCCTGACTCACCCGCTGCTCCCCTCCGCAGTGTATGTCAGTAGATCTGCCTGTTCTGTTCCCCTCTCTCTCTGGTGAATCCTCTCACCCCCCACACCTCTGGCCTGTGCCCCAGTCCATGCATAAATAAATAAATCTTAAAAAAAAAATGACAGCCTGGAACTATCAGGATGGCTGGGAATCTGCCCTACACTTAGAAAATGCCGTCAAGATTTTGGAATCCAAACATGCATTCATCCTTGTAAAATTCATGGCTTCCTCTGTCCATTTCAATAAAACTACATTATATCTTAGCTGCAATTATTATCCTAATACATCCTAAAAGAGAAGTCCAAAGATCTCAAAACATGTGTATTTCTATAATACCAGTGGCCCAACCACCACATACAGCCTATGATGGAAAGAAATAATGAGAAATAGTGTTGTCATGTCTGGTTTTATCTGTAGCAAAGATGCCCTATATTAGCTGACAAAATAGTATATATGTTCAATAATCTCAGTTTGGGACAGGGGACGAGAGCCTCCCTAAATCTATTTCCCTCTCTATGTGTATGTCATCCATATGTTCATGCGTTGGAATATCACTCTGTATCTTTCTCATTTAAATGACCTATTCTGGAAGGCCACCCAGAATCTTATTTTTAACAGAAATCAGTTGGGGTTTTAATAAAACTCTCATTAAAACTTGGAAGACTCTTTATTTTAAAATTAAATAGCAAGACATGTTTCCTGTTTTATCTCTCCTATTTGGTAAAAAGAGCTGTATTTTCTTTTGGAACTTTTCCTTAAGTCAGAATACAAGTCTCTTCCTTCTCCCCTGAGGTCAAGTGAGGCATGTTTTTCATCTGGCACTACCAGGAAAACACTCAGAGTGAGGAAGGCGGTGTAGGAAGCAGAGAGAGGTCTGGTTTCAATAAATTGCTGTACCACCCAGCTACATGGTGACTTTATTGAGTTGGTCACCTGTTTGTGTGATAGCTGAATTAGGGAGTGGAAGAAAGTTAATCATTGCTAGTTCTTGGGCATACAAGGGACTTCTCCTCCCTTCCCCACATTGCTCATGACACATGACAAATTTGTCTATTTTTAATAGTTAAAAGAGACCCAGAGAGAAGATATAGAAACAGAGATCAATGGAACAAAATAGAACGTCCAGAAACAGACTCACATAAATACAGCCATCTGATCTTTGACAAAGTGTAAACACAATTCAGTGGGAGAAAAGATATTCTTTTCAACTAATGGGTGTTGGAACAATTGGTCATCCAAAAGAAAAGAAATAAATCTTGATATAAAGCACACACCTTATATAAAGAGTAACTCATAATGGATCTTAGATCTAAATGAAAAGCATAAAGGTTTTAAAAGAGACATGGAATAAGTTCTTGTGGCTTAAGTAATGTGCTCTTAGAAATGAAACCAAACAGATGATCCATATAAGAAAATAATTGATAAATTGGACTTCATCAAATTTAAAACTTTTTTTTCTTCCAAAGATACCATCTTGAGAATGAAGATGTAAGATAAAGACTAGGAGAATGTATTTGGAAACTACATATATAAAAAAAGACTTGTATCCAGAATATACAAATAATTCTCAAACTCAGCAATATGAAAACATATTTTCAAAATGGGTAAAAGGTGAGAACAGACACTTCCTCAAAGGATGACAAATAAGCACATGCAGAGATAGTCAATATCATTTTCCATTAGGGAAATGCAAATTAAAAGCATGATACCATAATTTACATCCTTGTTTGGTAAGGATGTTTTTAGTTTCATAAGAAATCAACAAAGGAACTGTACCATTTTCAATTCCTGTGAGGAATGAATAAGAGTTCCTGTTGTTCCACACCCTCCCCAACACTTGGTACTATTGTGTTCTGAATTTTAGGCATGGTGATAGGTGAGAGATGGTATCTCACCGTTGTTTTGATTTGTTGATACATTGGTGTATTTCCCTAAAGATATAGGGCCGTGGAGCTTCTTTTATTTACCATTTGTATATCCACTTTGGTGAGGTTAAAGTCAGTTAAAACCTTTGAGCCATTTTTTAATTAGGATTTTTTGTTTTCCTATTTTTTGAGTTTTGAGGTCTTTCTACATTTTGGATGACATCCCTTTATCAGATTTGTCTGTTGCAAAATATTTCTCCCAGTCTTTGGCTTGTCTTCTTATTCTCTTGACATTGTATTTTACATAGCAGAAAATTTTAATAGAATCTAGTTCTTTTATAGACAGTACCTTTGATACTGTACCGAAAAATAATCACCATTCCCCAAGTCGGCTAGGTTTTCTCTTATGTTCTCTTTTAAGAGTTCCTTAGTTTTGCATTTCACATTTAGGTCTGTGTTCCAGTTTGAGTTAATGCTTGTGAAGGTGTAAGATCTAAGTCCACAGTCACTGTATGGATATACAGGTGCTCCAGTTCCCTTTGTTCAAGAGATTATCTTTGCACCATTGTATTACCCTTACTCCTTTGTCAAAGAGCAACTAACTCTATTTATGGGAGTCTACTTCTAGACTCTCCATTCTGTTCCATTGATCTATTTGACGAGTCTTTGCTAATTTATTTGTCTATTCTTTTGCTAATACCACACTATCATGATTACTGCAATTTGATAGTAAGCCTTAAAGTCAGGTATAGCCAGTTCCCTGACTCTGTTTTTTTCCTTCAATATTGTGTTAGCTATTCTGGGTATTTTTGCCATTGCATATAAACTCTAGAACTGGTTTCTCAATATCCACAAAAAACTTTTGACTGGGGCTTCCTTGAATTATTAGATCTTTTTCAGAAGAAATGATATCTTGATACTATTGAGTCTTCCTATCTATGGACATAGGCTACCTCTCCTTTTATTTAGTACTTTGGGTTTGTTCATGAGCATTTTGTAATTTTCCTCATAAAGATTTTATACATGAGTTTTCCTGACATAGGTCTTGTACTGAAGTATTTCATTTGGGGAGCTGCTAATGTAAATGGAAGGGTTTTTAATTATATATTAGTGTACTCAGACTTTCAATTGGTGTGTTCAGACCTTTGATGTTCAAAGCAATTGATACAGTTAGATTAATATCTACCATATTTGTTGCTCTTCTCTGTTATACTATATACTATTATATACAATATAAGCATACTATATATGTATACAAGTATACTACACCTACATAGCTATATATCTAAGCATACACAATTGAATACATTGTTATTATTTTGAATAGACTATTTTGTATTAGGTCAGTTAAAAATAAGAAAAATAAAAGTTTTTACTTTATCTTCACTTATTCCTTCTTTAATGCTCTATTTTCTTTTATGTGGATCTGAGTTTCTGACCTATATTATTTTCCATCCGAGAGAACTTTTAAAAAATACTTATTGCAAGGTTTGGCTACTGGCAATGTAGTCTCTCAATTTCTGTTTGTCTAAGAAAGTCATTCATTCATTCTACTTTTGGAGGATAACTTCATGGAAATCAGAAAACTATGTTGAATGGCTTTTACTCTTAATACTTTAAACATTTCATTCCACTTTTTTCTTGCTTGTATGTTTTCTGAGAAGTTGAATTTAACTCTTATCTTTGTTCCTCTCTAGGCAGGTGTTATTTTCCTTCTTTCAGATCCCCCCCACCCCCATCCCATCTTGATTTTCTGAATCAAATTGAATATAATGTGGTTAGGTTTAGTTTAGTTTTGTCTTGTTTTTGGCATTTACATGCTGAGCTTCCTGGATCTGTGGTTTGGTATCTAACATTTGTTTGAGGAAATTCTTAGTCATTGTGGTTTCAAGTATTTCTAATTTCTTTCTGTCTCTCCTTTTTCTACCCCTCTCCTTTCACTTAAGTTACTTTTTTTGTAGTTGTTTCATAGTCCTTGAATATTTTGATCTGTTTTTTACAATCTTTGCTCCTTGCTTTTCAGTTTTGGAGGTAACCTCCACTGTGGAGTCGTCCTTAGTTATGTCAGTCTACAATAAAAGGCATTCTTCATTTCTGTTTTAGAGTTCTTTTACCTCTACTAATTCTTTTTAGTTCTTTCGTGGAAATCCTATCTGCTTGCTTTGTGCATCTGTTCTTGTATGCTGCCCTGTGTATCTTCTAGAGCTTTGAACATGTTAATCACAGTGGTTTAAGATCATTGTCTGACACTCCCCAAATCCCTGCCATATTTGATTCAAATTATGTTATTTTGCTTTTTTACATGCCTTGTAGTTTTTTATCACTAGTTAAACACACTATACTGGATCAAAGAAATTGCTGTAAATAGACCTTTAGCAATGTAGTGGTAAGATGCAGGGAGAGAGGAAGCAGTTTACAGTCTTATGATTAGGCTTTTTTGATGAGTCTTTGCCTTAGGACTGTCAGCTTCACTAGTTGTTTTTCCCACCCTATTTAAGTGGGCTAGGAAAGCTGGAATGGGTTTGAATGGATAGTTCCCTTCTCCCCTGTGGAAGGCTAGAGATTCCTGGAGTTGTGTATTTCCCTCCTCCTAGGTCAGCTGGGCTCTGATAATACCACAGTAGGTCAAGATTTGGCTAACTGTGTCCTCAGAGGCCAGGTTAGTTAAAAAGGACAGGTTGTCTGGGGTATGTCAAAGTGGTTCCTTTCCCCTCCCTCAGAGGAAGTACATGATATTCCCCCCAGTGCCCATCATGTGACGCACTAGTGGAGAACCTGCTGGTAAATCTCACAAAATTGTGGAGGCCCCGATGACTGGGCATCCTGGATATTTTTAACTTTCCATTAAGTCATCAATTACCCTTCAGGTTTTCCTCCCTGGTCCTGGCCCCGGTCCCCACAGTACCTTTTAATTCCAAATCTCCTTCAATAGTATGTAACTCCCTGTAGTCGCCTGTATCTCTCTTCGATTTGGGGAGAGAGGTTTGCACCTTTCTTATGAATACAAGAGGAACTGTTGATTTTTCACTTGTTGTTAGGATGGGAGGGTGGTAACTCGCAAGATCCTTACATGCTGAATTGGAGACGAAAGTCCAATGGTGTCTGTTGATCATTGTTAGATTTCAAATATTGCTATTTATTAAAATGCCAGTCATTTTAATCTTTAAAATCAAACAGCTAACAGCTAAAAAATTAAGTCTAAAACATTAAGTGAAAATATTAAGTGAAAGATCAGGAGGGTCAGTCTGGATATGTAAATATTCTATTCTGCTTGGAGGGTGGCCTTTCTGAATGATACATTTTAATAAACAGGCATTCTGGAAACTTTAAAATACACAAGAGAAAGTTAGGGAAGAGGGGAGGGGAACGCACATTGAAATTAACACTTCTATTTGGGGATGACAGAATAATTTTTTTTCTTTTTCAGAATTATTTTATGATTTTCTATAACGAGCATTTCTGTAATAAACACTTCTAATCAGAAGAAGATATCAATGCTTTAAATGCTTCTTAAAATAAAATTACAACTCATTTCTTGAAGCTTCCTTTATATTTCTTTTTGGTTTTCCCAACACTATTCTCCATCATAAGGAAATAGACCCAATCTCATAACATAAAGTATGAAAATAAGAAAACATTATTAGCACAAGTTGTAAAGCATCCATTTCTGTGTTGGTGAGCTTTATTAAGATGTATCATGCTGAAGGAGGAAAGATATCACACACACACACACACAAAAAAAAAAAACCCAAAAATATATGTAGGATGCAGAAAGATCACTCAAGAATCTGGTTCTTTGTCTGGCAAGAGATAAAGCAAGGAGGGTAGCAAGTAGCGTGGGGGCAGTAGGGGTGGAGAGGAATGCAGAGAATTGTTGGGTATGTAGGTATTAAAACTAGCAGAACTGTTTATAACATCCTAATGATGCCCTCATTTTTGAGTTATGTTTGGTAGTGTTATTTTTATTTGTACTAGTTACGATTTTGCATTTAAGTATGATCTTTTTTTTTTTTTTTAAAGATTTTATTTATTTATTTATACAAGCACTGGGTACAGTCAGAAGCGCGGGAAGGTGAGAGAATTCACCAGCGGGGAGCAGAATAGGCAGACTGACGAAGTACACTGCTGAGGGGAGCAGCGGGTGCTGCAGGAGAGATGTCCTGTGTGCCAGGAGGACAGCTAGACACTGGCACAGGTGCTCAGTGCTCAGAGCATCCATCTGGAGAATGCCAGGCTCGTTTGGAGAGAGACTGTACAAGGCCTCCTTGCAGGCCATGAAGAACCTCGGAAGGACAGCACACTGAAAAGGAGTCATTGTTCACGAAAGCACTTCACCTTGTAGGCAGCTGTTCATGGAATTATCCATCTCTGCCAGCCCTGCAGACAGAATTAGGTCTGCTTTGCTGCTGTCATGGGACTCAGGGCTGAGAGTAACCATCCCAGTTCAACAGAACAGCCTGCAAGGGCGGTCCCTGGGGCAGACCCAGTCCTGCCAGGCCAGGAAGCAGCCCAACAAGGGCCTGTGCTTGGCAAGCAAAGACACTAGGCCTCAGCTCCATGCACTCTCATCAGGCATCACAACCTGCGTGATGGAGGTGGAGACACTGAGGAGTCACAGGTAGATTAGTTTAGAGGTGGTCACATTAGGTACTGAACTGGGGTAACAGCTGGGTGGGGTGCTGGAGAGGAGAGAAGTCACCTACCAACACCTATGTTCTCCTACACTTTCAAATGAATGGCTACTCTAAGGGACCGTGAGGTCATCTACCCCAAGTATGATGCTCTCTAACAAGCCTGTTCCATTCAGCTCCATATTGGACAGCTAGAAAATTGTTTCCAAAGTCTTGTCCAGGCTTGGCTTCTCCATAGGTAGGACCCAGATTCCTCCTTTCACAATTGATAATATCTAAGTGTCAATGCTCACTCAGGCAAGTTTGTTGGGATATTTTTTTAAGATAATAGCACTTACAAAATAACCATCCTTAGGTGGTCCTAGAATGAAGCTGGGAAAGAAGCTGAGCCCGGGGGTGGCTCAGCCATGGCTTGGTGGAAAGGAAATGGGGTGGGGAATATGTTCCCCTCAAGGGCTTCTGAGCTATCCACTAAGAGCACATCTATCAGAGTGAACTCATCCTGGCCCCAGACCTCTCAATGTCTGTTATCCCAGAGTTGATCATCAAATTTCTCCTGGACTATTCAGTGCCTTCAACCTGCTTCCCTGTGGCACTGCTGGCCATTCTGCTCTTGTCTCTTGCATTGGATCGTCTCTTCCACTGAACATCCTTCTGACTCACTGCTGAATTCTATTTTTCACTTTACATATTTGGGCAGTTCTGTCCATTCCCATGACTTCAAATACCCCACTAATCCCCACCACCCCTGCCCACACCTCTCTTTTCCAAACGTCAGAACTTCCAGCACCTTCACCATTTGGTATCTCCTTTTAGGTACCTTAAATAGATGACTGGATCAAGAAGATGTGGCCCATATACACAATGGAATATTACTCAGCAATCAAAAAAGATAAACACATGCAGTTTGCTGCAACATGGATGGAGCTAGAAGGGATCATGCTCAGCAAAATAAGTCAGAAAGAAAAAGAAAAATACCAGATGGTCTCACTCATAGCAGGAATTTAGAAAACCTAAATAAGAGACCAGGAAAAAGACTAATCAATACAAAGTAAAAATCAAAATCAACAAGCAACTATAAACCAGAGACACACTGGGTGGCGGGGGGGCAGGATTGGGAGAGAAAGGATTAGGGTCAAAATAAGCGGGGGATGCAATTTTATGGGGAATATAACCAAAATGAAAATGCATACATTGTGCGAAGATGAAAAAAGATGTAAGAATTATGTAAAATAAAATATTTAAAGAAAAAAAAAAAAGACTGCTCAAAGTGAACATAGCCAAATCATGACTGATTATTTTATCTTTATCAGAAAAATGATGTATTCCCATATCACAGGTTAAATCATTTGAAGATATCATAGACATACTATTAGGTTTTGTTTCTTTCTATAGGATAATATAGGATAGGATAGGATAAAATAGGATGAGATTATACACACTTTCTCAGCATTTCACTCCCCAACAATATAGTGTGGAAATGCCCGCTCCCTCCCTTCGCCTTGTTAACTGCTATAGATGAATTCACTCTTTAAATAGCTAAATAATAGGCCATAATAAAAAGAGTGTCACTATTCACTCCACTTCTGAGGGACATTCCCTTTGTTTCAAGGTTTCTGCCTGCAAACAATGCTGCAGTTCATCTGTGTTTTTCCATAGTCTAGAATGGCTTAAATAATGTAAGAAATGTCTTTTCTTTAAAGCTTAGATAACAGCTCAGCAGCTAACACATTTTGGTCTGGTCCCTTCAAAAATAAAAAACCCCTATTTTTGAACATGTCCCAAGGTTACTGATCTTTGAGCAATTCTACCTCTTCTATGTCGATGTTCATGGTTTTATTGGACTCAGACATCATTCATTTCTTCTAAATGTTCAAGTGTATGCCACAGACTTGCCTGGTCCCTTCTGCCACTTTCCCTGGGACCACATCAGAAGGTGTCTTGGACTTGGGGCAAACTTTTGGACCTCAGCTGCCCCACCCAGTTTGACCGGGCATTTACCCACCAGGGGATGGGCAAATTTTGGGTGCTTGATTTGGAAACTATATTCTTTCTCTTTCTTCGTATACCTTTGTTGCACATTAATGGTATCAAAGTTACTTTCTATTGAATATCTTATGCATTAGAGTATGTTTTGTCTTGATGTGGTGGATGGAAGAACCCATTTAGAGCAGACAGGTTTGGGGTGCCCCTCCCCCTGCCCTGTGACGCCTCTACTGTCTTCATTCTGCACTGTACCACAGGAGAGGCCCCATGCTCTCTCAAGCCCTATTCAGAGGAAGACTGTCACCAAGCCTTATTAACAAAGGATAGGTAGGTTAAGTTCCCTCCTTCCACATTGCAATGCCCATCACAGCCACCTCCCATTCATGCTCTCATCACCATGACAACCCCCACCAGTCACCTGCAGCCAGAACACTATCAGCCAGGAAGGGAAGAGTAAGCCTTTATCTCCAGCCCATGTGGCTTTATTTCAAATAATGATCTAGTTCTCAGTAAAGTCTTGCCATAGTGCAACACCCAGTAGCCAGTTATTAGAAGTGGAGAGATTCAAGGGCTTCTGGGCTCTTGGCTTCAAGGGCCGCTTAGGCATCAGTTTCCTCTCCAATATTCAATTAAGAGCAAGATTACATAATCCCCAGCTTAGTCTGACTATACCACAATCAGTAAATGAAAGTAAAATGATCTAAGATAAAAGGAAATGTTGAATGACACTGGGCAGCGAGTGAGTCCTGTAAGGGGCTGTGGAGAAGGAAATGCAAGGCGTGGCTAGCCAGCAAGCACATGCGCCTTCTCCGTCCCTCAGCTCTGAGCCCAGGATAGCTCACCAGAACGCCTTTTGATTAACCGCATCTAGAAGCTTTCTGAACCAAAATATCTTTTATACATATTCCAGGTTAATTGAGATGACCCAGTTAAAGATATAACAAGCCTTGGATGTAATTACCAGGGAATTATAATAGCTTTTCTCCACAAGCTGGGGACCTAGTAATTATTCTTCATATAGTTTGTAACCCTGAATTGGGTAAAAGCCAACTACTTCCAGGAAGACTGCTAAGTAAGGTAAACAGAAGAACACATAATTGACAAACCTGTCTGCCTTTTGAAGGCCTGTCAATAACTGGTTTTTAATCTCCTGATAAGTGAGTTTACATTTTTAACTCAAAAGCCTTAAGTGACATCTCTCATGATAGTTGTGTGCACTTACGTTGAACTTAGAGCACTAATAACAGCTTTATTTACATTCAACCTAGACCACGCTGCTAAAGATTTGCAAACTCATGGAAGAGAAACAAAAGGGCCCATTTTCATATTGAGAGAGACAGAGACACTGAATTATAATACAAGCCGATGATAAGTTCAACAGGGATAAATACAGCAAGACCACTCAGGATGCCAAAGCAAATAAAATCAATCTTTCCCAGCAGGTGCAGAAAAACCTCACTGACAAAGGAACATATAGACTGAGTCTTGAACAATGGAAAGGATTATGGGGGGGTATTAAAAAAAGAAGAGCAAGGTCTAGCAAGATGGCAGCTTCCTTCAGACATAACTAAATTGCTGTAAAACAAAGCCCAAAACGCCCCTGAGGGAGAAACAGACCACCACAGCACACCCTGGGAGCCCAGCCTGGAGCTCCAGGTGATCTCTGTTTAGAGGACAACTGGGCACTACAACCCTCAAGAGGGATAGCTGCCAGCAGAGCCACTGAGGCTGTGGACGGGAGCACACACTGACATCAGGACAACTGCGGCCCAGGTGGTGCTGGGTCAAGGGTGCTTGAGCAGATACCCCAGAGGGGAGGGTGGGTTCTCGGAAAGCTGCAGGTGTGAGGGCTCAGAGTGAAGCCTGCTGGCCTGACCAGGGCGCTCTCTATAGAACAGCTGTAGCTTGAATGCAGTTGGGCACCTGGGTTTCCCTTTAAAGAGGTTCATATTGCAAGATGCAAACACAAGCTCCACCCTGACCCCAGGGCTGAAACCTTAGCAAGGAACAAACAGCACCTACTGATAACAGGAGCAAACACCCCAGATAAGCTCTGTGCAGGAAAAGAAAAGAGAAAAAGTCCCAGCAAGGACCCCCATCACCTACAGCCCATGCTCAGCTCTGCATCTAGTGCTTGGAAGAGCCGCCGTGGGAGCTGACACAGACTATAAGAGACACTAGGTCCATGGATCTGCTGAGAGCAGGGGTCACAGCAGATCCCCACCACTCAACTCTGGCACTTGCGCCACAGTAGGAAGTTCAGATTCCTCAGTCTACTGGAGGGGATCCTTTGATGCCCTCCTCATATGGACCTTTTTCAGACCAGCTACCCTTGCTGGCTAGCACTAGTCCTCAGATTATACCAACAGGTGCAAAGACAACTGTCTGAAAATATACCCCTATTAAAATTCATAGAAGAAATTAAAAGTGAGTGGACAGAAGGGCCTCCCCTGGTGGCACAGCGGTTGAGTGCTGGGCTGCAAGTCTGCCCGCAGCCTCAGCAGTGCTGGTTTGATCCCCGGCCACCGGTGAGGGTCCCACCAAAAAAAAAAAAAAAAAAAAAAAGTGAGTGGACAGAGGAACATATCACAAATGACAGAGCAAAATAATCCTAAAAAGAACCTTGATTCAGTGGAGCTGCAGGATATGACAAGGGGCGCTCAGGACACCACTTCTGAAATGCTTATGGAATGCAAAGAAACAATAAGGGATATAAAACAACATATTAAAATAAGAAAAATGTGAGGCAACTACAATCAGAAATAACAGAGCTAAGAAACACTATTGGTAATTTATGAAATACAATTGAGGGCCTCAGTTGCAAGAGTTCCTTTTGTTATAGAGCAGCCCCGATATTAAACGGGTTCCTGGCTGTGGGTCCTCACCCGCGCGCTTTAAAGGGACTTATGAATACTCTACTACAGACACACACAAAAGGGTTAATAAAAGGTTTATTTACAAGAGAAAAAGAAATAAGGAAAATGTACAACTCAGGGAGAAAATAGGGAAATAAAGTCTTTAATGCGTCCTACCCGATCCCACGACCTGGAAATCCAAAGTCACTCCCAGAGCTGGCGGAGAGCCAAAATGGAGAGCGTGCCCCAAAGCCCACGTGTCTGCCTTTTGTATCCACCTGGCTGCTTAACCCCACCCTCAGGTCCCAGCCACCTTCCCTTGGGTGGTGATGGGATTTGGAGTTCCCAGTGTCTTTGGCTTTGACCTGGGGTGGGGGTGGAGTCCACAAAGCCTATATGGAATTTGCTTTGGGACATCCTTTTTCCCCTAACTTTTAGCAGAGACTAGATCCCACATCTCAATGTTTCGAACACTGGATTAGATGATCTCTGTACTCCGCCTACCTTCTATTCTTCATATGAGTCTCTCCTCTTTTGCTTGTTAGATTTCTGGACAATTTAAAAATATTGCTCCACTGGGCACCCTCTCCCCACTCCTGGAAACACAGAACTCAAAGCTAGAAGGTATCTCGAATTCATAAAAAATAAAAAAGAAGTATGTTTCAGGAAAAGAATGCCAAGTTCGAAAGCATGGAAGAAGTGATGTTACTGCAAATGGCAGAATAAAGAACTTAAAAAATCCTTCCCTCCATAAAAGAATGAGAAAAGTCACAAAATCAACTTTTTCACAAGTCAAAAAATTAACTAAAGGCATGCATTTATTCAAACAGCCAAGTCAGGTAGGAAGAGGAAGCTTTATGGTGTTTAATCTTTCCTATATTTCACCGCCAGTTCCATCGAAGCCTAGAAAATTTGCAGCCCAGATTGCTCCTACTGATGCAAGCCAGTCTGGCAGCCACCAGAGAGAGCAGAACAGGATTTGAGTTTCCAACACCAAAGTCAAACACATCGAAAGAAAACTACAGGCCAATATCATTTAGGACTATAGATTCAAAAATCCTCAAAATATTGGCAAATCAAAGCCAACCACATATAACAAAGACATGCACCATGACCAAATGGGATTTATCATGGGAATGTGTGGTTGCTTCAACAAATGAAAATCAAATAATGCAACACCCCAAACTAGTAGAATAAAGTCTACTTGATCATCTCAGTAGATACAGAAAAGGCACCTGACAAATCCAACACATTTTCATGATTAAAAAAATGAAGAAATTATGAGTAGTTTGTTAGGCCAGCTACATACAGCAAGGCCATCTCTGAAAAACCCACGTACTTGATGGTAAAAGACTGAAAATTTCCTTGCTAAGATTAGAAATAAGCCAAGATTCTTACTGATGATGAATGTTTCTATTTAACATTTCTCTGTAGGTTCCAGCCAGGGTAATTAGGCAAGAAAAAGAAATAAAATGCATCTACTTTAGAAAGGAAGAAGTAAAACAACTCCTATTCGCAAACCTTGTATTTAAACAATAAAAGACATCCCCATGCAGCAGCAACAACAACAAAAAACTATTAATGCTAATAAACACATTCAACAGAGTTAACACCACATCAATATGACTAAATCAGTGAGGTCAGTTATATTACTATCCACTTGCAATGAATAATCCAAAAATGAAACTAAGAAAGGAATTCCATTTATAATAATACCAAAAACTAATGTACTTAGGAATAAATTTAACAGAGAAATCTTGATTGTACACACATCCCTGACAGAAATTAAACAAAACTTAAATAAGATATTTTGAGTTCACTGAACGGAAAATTTACTATTGTTAAAATGGCAATGCTCCCCAAATTGATTCAGCACAACCCTCTATAAAATTCCAGCTACGTTTCAGGCTGAAATTGACAAACTCATTCTAAAATTTACATGTAAATCAAAAGAAATCTTATGAAAGAAGAACAAAGTGGAAGAACCCATGTTTTCCAATCAAAACTTCCTACAAAACAACTGTCATAAGCATAGCTCTAGAGACATATGGTTTAGACATACAGAATAAGGAAACAGAATTCAGAATTTAAGGACAAAAGAAAATACATCATTAACCGACTGAATGTCAACAAGAGTGTCAAGACAATTTGACGGGAAAGAATAGTCCCTTTAAAATTTGTTCTGGATAACAGATATCCATGTGCCAAAACAAAACAAAACGAAACAAAACAAAACAATGTCTTCTCATATAATATGCAAAGTTAACTAAAAATGAGATAAAAGACGTAAATGTAAGAACTACAACTATTAAACTCTTGAAAGAAAAACAGGTGTAAATATTCATGCCCTTGGAAGACTAATGATTTCGTAGATATGACACATAGAACACAAGCTACCAAAGATGATTTAGACTTCAAAAATAGATAAATTGGACTTTATAAAAATTTAAAATCTTTTGTGCTGCAATGAACACTGTCTAAACATGCAAAGACCATCCACAGAATAGAAGAATATTTACAAATTTATATTTCTGTTAGGGTCTGGTATCCAAACTATATCCAGAGTGCTAAAACTCAACATAAAAAGGCAAATATGACAGTTAAGAAATTTTGGAAAGGATTTACTATAATAAAGATGAGTTAGGCAATTTCTGCTTTCATTGTATACATAAAATTAAGAAAACACAGACTTGATTAAATAAAAGGAAACAGACAAAGATGAATCGGCTGAACTGAGTTAAACAAAGAGTATGAAATGCTTAATATACTACAGTGGTTGGAACAAAAATTGGGATGGGGTCTCCCCAGTGGTGCAGTAGGTTGAACGCAGTGCTGTGAAGCTGTCTGCAGCCTCTGCAGTGCCGGTTCGATTCCCAGCCGGCCAGGGAGATTCCCACATGGCGTGCAGACCTCTCCTGGTGCCCGCTGCTCCCCTCAGCAGTGTATTTTGGTCCTTCTGCCTGTTCTGCTCCCCACTCTGTCTCTGGTGAATCCTATCACCCTCCTGCGCTTCTGGCTTGTACCCCAGTTTTTGTATAAATAAATAAATCTTTAAAAAAAAATTGGGATAAATGGTTTCCAGAGAGCTTGTCCTCAAGTGGGTGGACACCAGTCTCCTGAAAGAGTGAAAATGCCAAAAAGTTAAACCTGGAATATGCAGAAGCAGTGAGGAGGGACTGGCCTGGGAATGAAGCATCTGGTTGGTGGAAACAAAAAAGGAGGATCAGAACCTGGAAATGGAGTGGCTGGCATTGCCAGGGAGACAACTCAGCTTGCCAGGGAGGAGGGCCGAGGGGAAACAAGTAGTGTGTTGGCGATGGATCCCAGACAGGGGTAAAATCAAAGCAAAAATTCCTGAAGAACTAAACCATGGCTTGGGCCTCCCCGGTGGCGCAGCGGTTGAGCGCTGGGTTGCGAAGCTGCCCGCAGCCTGCAGCCTCTGCAGTGCCAGTTCGATCCCCGGCTGCTCCCCGGCCACCGGAGGAGGGTCAGGAGGGTCCCACATGGCGCGCAGACCTCTCCTGCCGCCCGCTGCTCCCCTCAGCAGTGTACTTCGGTCCTTCTGCCTGCTCTGCTCCCCGCTCTGGCTCTGGTGAATTCTCTCACCCTCCCGTGCTTCTGACTGTACCCAGTGCTTAAATAAAACAAACAAATAAATAAATAAACAAACGAATGAATGAATGAATAAATAAATAAATAAATAAATAAATAAATAAATAAATAAATAGAACTAAACCATGGCTTGGTGCAGATGGGGGTTTCACTATTTGGCAAAAACAGCTTTATCACCTTCCTGCCAAAATAATGTGGATTCTATTCTAGAAGGTGATATGAACTACAAAAATTCTGGAGGAAACACAGATCGGAAGACACACACTCTGAATGAAGTTGTGGGGGTAAAGGAATATTCCACAGCACACTGGGTGTCAGCCCTCTGAGGTTTGAGGGGCTGCAGTACCCCCAGCCTCTGGCAGCTCCCCCAGTGTCGCAGGTGTGTGGGGTATCTGCTGTGAGTGCTTGAATTGAGCAGTGTTGGCCTACACACCTCTGGGCAAGAGTAACCTGCTTGATTACTGAATTATCTTCAGGATTTCCTAAAATATCTGACAAAGAATTCTGCAGCTCTGTTTAGAGGAGATGATAAAGGGGCCCTTCCAAGAAGCATCACAGATGAGGCTCTGACACCCCACTAGGGTAGGGATCGCTGTAAACACATTTCTGTTCTTAATTGTTCTCTTGTACAAATGATGTACTTTGAACATGCTAGTACATAACAAATGGACGTTTGTTTTCGGTCTGATTTTAAACAGAGAAAATAGAAAGGGCTAGAGCTCCTGCTTCCTTCATTTCAAAGTTGCCCCAGTCACTTTTAGTGCGCACCACTGGATCCTGGTGGGTCTATGTCCCTTTGACACTTTTTTTTTTTAAGATTTATTTTTATTTATTTATTTATTTATGTATTTATTTATTTATTTATACAAGCACTGGGTACAGTCAGAAGCGCGGGAGGGTGAGAGAATTCACCAGAGCCAGAGCGGGGAGCAGAGCAGGCAGAAGGGCCGAAGTACACTGCTGGGGGGAGCAGCGGGCGGCAGGAGAGGTCTGCGCGCCATGTGGGACCCTCCTCCGGTGGCCGGGGAGCAGCCGGGGATCGAACCGGCGCTGCAGAGGCGCGGGCAGCTTTGCAACCCAGCGCTCAACCGCTGCGCCACTGGGGAGGCCCCCCCTTTGACACTTTTATCATCTGTGCTAATGTTAATGACAAGTGTTCTGATTGCTCCCACCAACGTAGCAATAACTTTGCTACTTTGTCTTTACCTGAACACACCCACCTGTGAGCTTCTTATTTATTATGGGGTTCAACATAAGGGTCTCCCTTTGGAAGTCACCCACATTGTTCCTTAGGAAGCTTCTTTTGCTCAGATTGTTAAGAATGGGGGCTGGTTTCATGGTGTGTGTGTGTCTACCGCATGTTTTAACACAACAGACAAAATGCTTTGAGTAGCTACAGCTTTCTGGAAAAAATCTTTTAGGAATTGTTTTTTAGATCTTTGATACACTTTTTTCTTTGAATTAAAACAAAAGAATAATCATATAAAACAAACAACAGAAGCACATAAAGAATCTGGCAAAAACACAGCGGTGGTCGGAATTTTTAACACATATCTTTTAACCCTTGACAGATCAGGTAGCAAAAAACAGAATCATGAACAATCTTATCAAATACTCATAAAAAATGTGGAAAACATCATGGAAAAGAGAATGTATATACATATATTTTTTAAAGAAACAAATCCAATAATAATGTTATCTATAAAATAATTCCAAGTACTTGGAAATTTTTTAGAAAACAGACACAAGCACAAAAACCCTTTAGTTAATCTAATCAAGTAAAATTTTAAATATACAAAATACAATTCAGAAAAATATAGTCACAGATATGGAGAGGTTACTCTGATAAACTTATACTAATTGATTTAAAATCCATAAAAAAGTGAATGATGTCCTAGATAAATACTAATTAGGAAACGTGACTCACCAGAAGTAGGATTATTTTAAGGGAAAACTATTATAAAAGAATCGCTAAAATTGTTATGAAAGTGATAGGCTCAGCCTACTGATAAACTTCCAAGAAATATACGCTTCTCATACGTTTTTTACAGTGCAGCAGAGAAACACAACAGATTCCCGCAGGCCCATACATTCAAACTTGACAAATGAAAATATTCATCACTTTGCTGCTCACCTTTTTTTTTTTTTGTGGGACCCTCGCCAGCAGCAGGGGAACGAACCAGTGCTGCAGAGGCTGCCCGCAGCCTCTGCAGCCCAGCATTCAACCACTGCTGCACCACCAGGGGAGGCCCGCTGCTCACCCTTATTTAAAAAAAAAAAAAATGATATAATGCTACTTGTAAAGTTGAAGTCTCTTTCCTGTAGCCTTTCCCAAGCCCGGCCTAATCTTCTTTGGCCCCAAAAACCATGACAATGAATGAACTCTGGGTCCTTCTAGGCTCTGAAATAATGGCAGCATTTTTAATCAGTGGGGTCAAGATAAAGGACTGAGAGAAATGATGGGGAAAAATGCTCCATTCTTCAGAAAAAAAATAAAACCAGGTCCCTACCTCTCTCCACACATCACAATAAATTCCAAGTCAATGAAATAGTTAAATATAAAAGCAAATAATAAAAGGAACCAGAAGAAATAAGAGAGGAATGTTTATCTAAACATGTATATGAGGCACATAAGCTAAAGTTACTGAAAACTAAACAAAACAGTAAGATTAGAAAACAATCTCACAATCCAGAATAAGCAGGGCGCTTATGTGGGCAATCCACAGAAGAACAAATACAAAATGATTAATAAACATAAAAAGGATTACATTTCTAGTTACGAAAAACATGCAAATTAAACCTGAACGAGGGGCCTCCCCGGTGGCGCAGCGGTTGAGCGCTGGGTTGCGAAGCTGCCTGCAGCCTCTGCAGCGCCGGTTCGATCCCCGGCTGCTCCCCAGCCACTGGAGGAGGGTCCCACATGGCGCGCAGACCTCTCCTGCCGCCCGCTGCTCCCCTCAGCAGTGTACTTTGGTCCTTCTGCCTGCTCTGCTCCCCGCTCTGGCTCTGGTGAATTCTCTCACCCTCCCGCGCTTCTGACTGCACCCAGTGCATGTATAAACAAATCAAACAAACAAACAAATAAATAAATAAAACATGCCTCTATTAAAAAAAAAAAAAAAAAAAACCCGAACGAGAAGATCCTCCCTGTTTCTCCTCTTCCCCATAATTTGATAATTTGGTGAAAATCAGAAAAATAAAAAAGGCGCTAAGGAGAGGGTGGGCCATCTGTTTAGATATTAATAATGGCAGAATCCACGGACATGCCAATTGTCAGCAAAATTTTTAAAAGCACGCCCTTTGACCCAAACCTTATCTGCAGGAACGGGAGTATTGGGCTTACTATCTGTGTTTATAACAGGAAAAACTGGACATAAAACAAATATTTAGCAATTGAACACGTTCTAACAAGTTCCATACGATGAAAGACTTTCCAGACTTTAGAATATATATAGCAAAAGATTTAGTAACAGAAAAATGTTTGTGAAATATTGACAAATGGGGAAAAGGTCAGTCCCAAACATGACCCAAGCACACAGGTAAGGTTATATGTTCTCCGTTATGGTGTTTCTGGCTGGTAGGATTGCATGTAATTTTTATTTTCCACGTTAGCTTTTCCTTCATTGTCTGACTTTATTTTTTTTCTTACAATTCACATGTTATGTGCTATGTTTAGAATCAAAAAAGGAATGATATACAAACAATAAAACTCAATATTCAGAGCAGATGGTGTTGAGATTGCTCAGGGGGAAAAACTCTGATGCTCCAGGGGACGAGAAAGAAAAGAGGGCAAAGGACAGGCAAGTGGATGCATGTGAGGCTGGGAATTGGAATTTATCTGTCCTGAAAAATAATGAGCCTGTCTGTGGCCCTTAAGGCTGATGTATGTAATCTGTAACTGAGTTTCTGCCTCCACAGTCTCCTAAGGCTCCCTCTGGTTCCCATGATTTGAACACAAGTGACCCTCTGGCCAGATCCCTCTCTTCCTGAGCACACCTGAAGCCACAAAGAATCCCCATGAAGTACTACGTCAATAAAAAATAAAGTAAACTATTTTGGTTTGGATTCTCAGGGATGATCTTCTATACCTTTGACTCAGAGATGGTAGCCAGTGCTCCATTCCCTTGCGGAGCTCTAGATGGAACACACCTGTGTGTGTGCGCACACGCGCGTGCACACACACACAAACACACACACTCCCCAGTTACCTCCCCTCTCCCGCACTTACCGCTCCAAGCTGGATCCCAAGGAGGAGAGGTATGTCACCCAGGTGTAGAGGAAGTGCTTTTTAAATCCTCCCACCTGGAGGCTCCTGGCTCCACCCTAACCCAGGGATTCCTCAGAAAAGTGGGAGGAGGAAGGGGGAAGGCAGAAGGTGGGCTTCCTCTGTAGGAAACCACAGATCTCAAGGACAATAAAGATCGTGAAAAAGTATTATTTCTTCAGTTACATATGAGATGGCAAATGAAGTCAATCAAGTGAAAATACGTTTTCTTGAGATAGTCTATATCAATTTCATTTTTGAAAAAAATATACCGTGAGAGTTCACTTCTTAAAACACTTTAAAAATCTGCCTATTAAATTCTTGTTTCAAAATTTTTGGTAGTTCTTAAGTGGTACAACATGGTAGTTGGAATTTTCATACATATCACTGAGTAATCAATACAACATTGGTGTTAATACTGCATGTGAAAGAAGGGAAAATGAGAATTTTCCCTAATTTTAAAACTATATGCATGCAGATATTGCAAAAACTTCTCGGGGTTCTTACAAAGTCTTTTGGGAATATTTTTCACTACTTCAAAGCTAAATGCTATTAAGCATCAAATGAAGAAGTTTAATGAGGAATGTGAAAAAAAAAAAATAGGTGTCTGCTGAGAAGGCCAGATTGCTAGGTCTGGGTTTTGAAACTGGTAAATCTGATTAAGAAGAAAGAGAATTTGCAAGAAGAAATGTTTGCCAATAGTAGTAAGTGATCTGGTACTAAGATTTTCACCTAATTAATTAATCAGTGGCATAATTAAATAGGATGAGGACTAGCTTACGAGCAATGTGGCTTAGTCTTCCTTAAAATCACTAGCAGATGACACAGCCTGAGCTCTCTTATCTCAAGAAATTCTTTGAAAAAGAAGACCATTTCTGTTACTAGCCAGTTTCCCAAACTTGGACCTCAGAAGTTTTCTCTAATTTCACCTTTTCCGCTTCACAGTCCTTCAACTTTCTAATGCCATTTAGGTCAAAGACTGACAAATCTCACAGCTTGAAAACAGCTTGAAAAATCTACCTCACCGACATGTGCCAATTCTAAGACTGGAATGATGCGCACACAGTAGGCCCTCAGTGAAATTTTCTTAAATGTACTTGGTAGAAGAGAAGGTTCACAGTTGCCCTAAAGTGGGTAATGAAAGAAACCCCAAAGGACACTGCAGGGAGACAGACAGGAACGTTCCGTCTTCTCCATAGCATGCCTGGATTTGGCTCACTATTAATGAGGAGTCTGAGTCTTATCAAGCTTTTCATCCATATTATTGACTGACAAATGTATTCCTCCACTGACTTAATTTTGGAGGAAAAAAATCCCAATGGTTCTAAAAATACAGATAAAGTCATCATCTAATTAGATTGCTTAAAATGGTCTGCCTGCAATCAAAAGGCCTGAGTCAGCTTCATAAGGATTTCACCAGAGTCTGTTCTCAATTCACTTTTCTTGTCCTGGAAACTAGAGAGAAATTGGAGCTGTTCTTAGCAGTCTTTGAGACAGAAGTGTCTCCTCTTCTTTTGAATTAAGTGCTTTTCATGGCAGGCACTTGGGGGAACTTAGGGCATGGGCCTTGATATGGAGAAATGGAATCTAAACCTAGAGCTGTGGCCTTGAGAAAGTTAATGCCTCCAATTCTCATGGTTTTCATCCATAAAGGACTAAAAGCCCACCTGAGGGAGTTGTTGAGAGAACCACATTCCAGAAACAGAGAGTACTTACCATGGTGACCCAGTACTTGGTGCTCCAGATGTCGTACTTACCATCATTAGTATCATCCATATCAGAAGCCCATGGAAAAATGAGGCCTGGTGAAAAGCAAAGGACCCTCAAGATCATAGTCTGGCATCATATCTTGAGAAGTGACTTCCAAAATCCAGGCTTTGCCAATTATGAGTTGGAGGACTTGGACAAGTGACTTCACTACAGCCTTGGTTTTCTCATCTATCAAACGGAATGAGTAGTACACATTTCATGGTTTTCTTCAGAGGACTGGATGTGCCAAGGAATATAAACAATGCTCAGAAAGTATTACTTTTTTTAACCAGCACTAGATAGGGTCTGGCAGATAGTAAGTACTCAAGATATTCAATATACATGTGGGATGCTTTTTTCCTTGAAATTTTCTCTTGAAAATCAGAAATTAGTTGGAGAAATCTCTTCCTTGTTTGTGCACATCTTCCTGGGGTCAACTTGAAGCTATTTGGAGTGATTTGAAATACTTGGGAGGATATTTAAAGACATACAAAGTCAGGGTTACCACCTCATTTCTCATTTTCTGGTACTTTTATCAACTAAACTTGTTAACAGCTTAACTCAAATGATTTGCTACACAAGCGTAAAATACATTAACTTTGTTCTTTGATTAAAAACTTTTTCCAAAATTCTCTGCTGCTACACCAGGTGTACAACTGTTTACAGTCATTCTTCTCCTTATCTGCTAAGTTTTATCAAGGTTCATCCCTTTCCCTGATGGCCTAGGATTTGGGAAGATTACATAAATTCTTTCATGGTGAGAGAAGCATCTATTATGTCACTTCACTGCTATGACAGTTGTGAGTCAACAGCAGTGGAATTCTATAGCCCAGTGACATCTGAGAGCATGTTCTGGACTTGAGGACGCTTTGGAAACTACTTGCCAATTAATAAGCAGTTTCTTCTGGAATGTGGCAGAAACGAAAAAGACATGCCATTACCTAATTGTCCAACTTTCCCCTTAGGCTTTACTGTTTGTTTTTCTTTTTTTGAGGTATTTCTTCATCCTTCTGACAAAGCATTCCTCTGATAAATCAAAGGTGATGTATTTTTTCCAACATATAAGAGCCAACTTGAGTTATCTAGCAAAAATTTAGAAATTGAGCCAACACCTAGTGATTTTTTTCCCTTATTGTGCATATTCCTTAAATTCCTGGAATCAAGCTGACAGCATTTCTGAATTTCTTATATGTTGTTTCCATTAGATGAATTATTTCAAGACACCTGAACATTACAACATCAACGGTTATGCCATAAATTCTTCTAAAGAATATCTTCCTAGGGAAGGCCATTTCTTTATGAGGGCAGGCACATGTCTCAGTTAAAAAAAGAAATCACCAGAGGGGACTTCTATTTACAACTCAGTAGGATGAATGGTCCTTTGGTTACAGATTTATAAATTAATAGACAAAACTATTATTTAAGAATCAATCCTTCTTGGTATGCGTCCATTTCTAAAGTAGATATTTTAGAACTTTTTAAAAGGAGTTGTTTTTTCTCTTGTTTATATCTCTTAACTAACTGCACAAAATGGTGAGATTAGGCAACAAAGTTAAGATGGAATGAAGATTTTTTTCTATTTATAAGTTGCCTACTCAGAGCTAAGTCATCCATTGAACGCTTCTCAAATAGATCTTGGGGAAGACTATCTTGCTTGAGTACATTACTTGGTAGTCTTGTTAAGCCAAACCAACTGCTTTATGTTGAAGCATTCATTCATTAAAAGACATAATAAATGCCTCCAGTGAATGGATTATTCTGCTAGTTCTTAAAAGTTACTAAGATGAATGAGATATGGAACTTGTTTGCTTTTGAGTACCACATAGCACATCTGGAAGGGTATGAGAGATTCTCACATTCCTTAAAAATATTTGGATGCTTATCACATCCTGGGCCCGTGCTATGGGTGGGCACATGGTAGGTAAAAATAGACATATTTCCAGTTTTCAGAGAGCTTATGATCTAGTAGGGAAGACATCCCCATTTATTAAAGTACACAATCAGCTATAATGGAAAACTATCTGAGGTTTAAGACATATCAAAGGTAAAGGTAATAATAGGATTTGGTAAAAAAAAAAAAAACTGCTGGAGATTAAGCTACAACCACAAACACAACTCAAAAACAGTCATGGGTGTAAATTCTTTTGTAAGCAGTTCATTGGATCAAACACTTAGTAGAAGACTGCACATTGAGGCAACTGGGTCAGGAAGATGGATACAAAAATGCAGATTTGAGGCTGTGACTCAAGGGCTGGGTCTGGCTTCTCCTGACAATGCCTGATTTTTTTCTATAAAACTTATAATTATACAAAAACAACTCCAGCAGGTGCATTGACTTAGACTCTCTCTACAACACACACTTATGACACCCATGGTGGGCTGAAGGATCATCCCCCCCAAAGGCCTCTTTGTTCAAATCTCCACAACCCGTGAGTGCTACCTTCTGTGGCAACCATGCCTTTACAGAGGCCATGAAGGGAAGCAGCATGAGGTGGGGAGATGAGCTCCAGGGCCTAATGTAACCTCAAAAGTCACTCATGAAAGGCAGGCAGGGCAGAGAGAGGAGAAGGAGCTATGATCACAGAAGCAGTGGTTGGAGGGACGTGGCCAGGCCTACAGGATGCCACAGCCTCTGGAAGGAATGGAGTTGCCCATGGAGAATCCAGAAATCACCAGCCCTGTTTTTTAGCCCCTTAAGGACTCATTTTATAACTTGACCACCGGGACCATAATAGAATAAACTTGTGTTATTTAAAACCACTAAGTTTGTGTTACAGTATTAGGCAACTAACTAATGAAACACCCTGTTGCTTAAGTGAACTACAAGGACCTGGGGAGTCTTTACAGAAAAGTTTGATTAGCATTTCCTAATTGCTGCATTCTTCTGTCACAGTTCTTTCTGTAAAAGCAAAATAATATTCTTTCTTCTCCTCCTCTCTCTTGGCTATGTTATCCACTCAGGGGAATGGAAAAATTAATTACAATAAATAATATGGGAAGAACTGCTCTTCTCTGCCCATGTCCTTTCCTATAAACTTCAGAATTTGATTTTCTGACCTATGTCATGTTAGAGGCAAACATGATCTAGACATAAAGCATTTTGAGTCATTTGTTTTATTTGTTTTTCTATTTGGCATCATCAAGAAAATCAGGGTGTTCATGTGGGGCAATGTGGGACTTTAAAATATATGATGGGGCCTCCCCTGGTGGCGCAGCGGTTGAACGCTGGCCTGCAAAGATGCCCGCAGCCTCTGCAGCGCCGGTTCCATCCCCGGCCACCGGAGAGGGTCCCACACGGCGCGCAGACCTCTCCTGCCACCCGCTGCTCCCCTCAGAAGTGTATTTCATCAGTCTATCTGTTCTGTTCCCCACTCTGGCTCTGGTGAATTCTCTCACCCTCCCGTGCTTCTGACTGTACCCAGTGCTTGTATAAATAAATCTTAAAAAAATAATAAAATAAAATATATGATGATCATTGGTCTTTGTTTTCACACAAAGGATCATCAATGTGATGAGCTACCTGGCAGTAAGTATTTAAGTTCCTCTTAATTTGGAACGTAAACATTTCTTCAGTATCCACAGAAAGACCTAGTGTGGGTAAAGAAGGCTGTTCAGCAGATCACGCTGTAGGAGGGGAATATGGTACAAAATATGTTGTGGGCTTTTCTTTTGCAGTCAGCTATTAAATGGATGCATGCCCCCTGCAGCAGCAATGGGAAAACATGCATTCTTGTAATAAAGAAATGCCTTTATAATAATGAAAGTGGCTCTAGGAAGCAAATGAATCTGTTGTATTATCACCAGCAAAAATAGCTTAGCTTCGATGATTTTAAAAGCCTAATCTGAAGTGATGGGTATTCACCCACTTTCCCGTGCCTCCCAACACTGAGGATTTCCTGTTGACCCCTCTGGATCATTCCTCACCCTGTCCTGGGCCCCAGGAGGCTGGGCCATGAGTAGGCCTCCATCAATGGGCTTCCTTCTGCATTGCCTTCTTTTCTGTGGTTTCTGGACGCTGTGCCCACACATTGGTAATTCATTCATTTATTACACTCTCTCCAAGTCCAGTGTGCATTTTTTTTTTTAAAGATTTATTTATTTATTTATACAAGCATGGGTACAGTCAGAAGCGCGGGAGGGTGAGAGAATCCACCAGAGCCAGAGCGGGGAGCAGAGCAGGCAGAAGGACCGAAGTACACTGCTGAGGGGAGCAGCGGGCGGCAGGAGAGGTCTGCGCGCCATGCGGGACCCTCGCCTGGCGGCCGGGGATCGAACCAGCGCTGCAGAGGCTGCAGGCAGCTTCGCAACCCAGCGCTCAACCGCTGCGCCACTGGGGAGGCCCCCAGTGTGCATTTTTTAACTCATCTCACATGATTATTTCATACAATTTCTTGAAGCTATGTCTTGAAGCAAAGCTACTCCACCAGAATCTAATCTATTCTAAATCAATTGTTCTGTGGGGTCTAGACTAAAGTTATCTTACTACTAATTTGGCTACATCTGTCCTTGACATATTTCAATAAATAAGTAATCTCTCTCAGCTTTATGTTACAGAGCTCTAGGGTCTCAGCTGAGAAGTTATTTAAATGTTTTCACAGATGGAAAGCTCTTTTTCAGGAGAAATATAACCTATAGGGAAGAGAAATAACTCTTCATCTGGGTAGAAATAAGAAAGAGAACTCTGTATTTTGCAACAGAATATCAGTAGTCTTGACTGTAAAGTACCGCAGAAGAAGCATTTCGATATCTTTTATTAGCATGTTCTTCAGTTACCCCCTAAAGAATTTAACCATGAAATGATTTGATCAAGCAAAATCTTGCCAACAGTTTGTTCAACCTTGTTGAGATGCATCTACTTCATAGAACTCCTGTGTTTCACTCCATTTTATGAATATAAAAAGGTGTCTGTACATTTCTGTACTGAAGGCATTTCATGTCACTGTTTCACGCTGACACTGAACATCTTTACACACATGTCCTTGTGCACATGGGCCCGAGGCAAGGACTAAGGCAAACACTGAAGGTGGCACGCTTCTCGTTTCTCTCTTCCCAGCTGCATGTCTGGAGCTGCTTATCAAGTGTGAAATCACCTTCATTTGTCTTCACCAGTATTATTTCCATTTTTAAGTGAAAATTGAAAATACAATGCAATGAAGACAGTTAGGCTAAGTAGTATTGGACAAAACTGCTTTGGTTGTATATGAAATACAATCCACATCTATGGCTACGCACCTTCTGTGTGTGGCATTGTTCGTACAGATAATGGGTTGTGGTAAAAACGCCTGAAAATCATTCCATCCCATATACAGAGAAGCAGCTTTGTGTCACAAAACTTTCAAGCTGACTTGCGATGGACACTCTAGTCGATGAATAAGTGTATGCATCTATCAGGATGTAAGGAAATTCCTTTTTCTCCCTATCTTCAACATTTAATATTATGACACTGGAATCCCCCTAATGGATTTTAAATGGCCTAGAAATGAAAAGTCAAATACATAATCAAGGACATGAAAATACTTTAATACCCATATAGGTTCAGATGGATACGGCGTAATTGAGAGGTCAGCATGGAGGGAGACAGGAGAGTACCCAGCCCACCGGTGACGCCTCCCCGGGTTCCAGAAGCAATCATTAGCATTCACGACACTTTTCCTCTTTCCCTCTAAATCAGTTTCTGTTTCTCCGAGAAATTAGTAGAAATGGAAATCCTGAAAATACAAATATTTTCCTAATTGGGTAGGTAACCTAAAACAATGCTTCCCAAGCTTGTTGACCCTATGATACAACTCCTATTTGAGGGAACATTCCAATTTTACAGAGAAACGTATTTTCAGCACATGATTTTAGGAAACGAAATCTGATTTTGACTCATTTGCAAGCTGCTAGTATGGAATGAAAAACCAACATTTGCTATGAAATCTCTGAGACTTCCATTCTGACTCAACAGGCAGGGGCTGATCTAGGATAAGGAGGATTCAAGTCTGAACGTTGCCCAAGTCTCCTGGCCCAACACTGAAAACAAGACAAATACATTGTGACAAATAACTTGTTTTTCTTCATCATTAAAATAGCACCTTTGTGGGCTTCCCTGGTGGCCCAGGGGTTAAAGACAGCATTATCAAGCTACTGCCAGCCACTGCAGCACAAGTTTGATCCCGGCCCACCAGGGAGCAACCCACATGGCGCAGCAGACCTCTCCTGACTCGCCCACTGCTCCCCTCAGCAGTGTATTTCTCTAGATCTGCCTGTTCTGCTCCCCACTCGGTCTCTGTTAAATCCTCTCACCTCCCACACCTCTGGCTTACACCCCAGTTCTTGTATGCATAAATAAATAAATCTTTAAAAAAAAAAAACAGCACCTTTGATTTTGCTTTTCAGCATTCAGGAGCCCCTCATGTCACTTTTTAACTGCCCTCTGCTTTATAAAACTAGCTCATTTTATTATTCTTTTTTAATTTTTTTTTTAAACTTGCTCATTTTCTGTGCATGATTCTGAGATTATTGCTGCCACAGCAACCTGAGATGGAAAGCTTTCTGGGGGGGATGCATAAGTGGAAAGTGAAGAAAGGTGGAGCCACGGCTCCACCTCTGGGGCTGAGAAACTGTGTCGGTACAGTCGGCTTCTCCTAGTGCATCATCTGAGGAATCCAAGGCACCAGCTCTCGTTAGGCTGGGAACCGGGCTGAGGACCCCGATTTCATCTGTACTGGAAAAGCGGAGTCTGTGGGTCATGCAAATAACCTCTCAGTGCTTTTCCTCTGGAACAAACCTGAAATGCCAACACCACCAGCTCCAATACTCCTGGGGAGGAGCAGCGGATGGAGCAAATGCCAAATATGGTATAAAAAGCAAATGTGGCCAGACCTAAAGATTAAATCTTATCCCACTTAAAATGGTGAGAACTTTTACATATCTGCCCTTAGGACACGAAGGAAAAGCAACAGAATCAAATTTCTAGATAGCAATCAGTTGCCACTTAGGCCTCTAAGCTAGAGCTCTGGGCCAGAGGCCATGATTCTGAGATAACCCCGAATTTTGGACAAATTAACAACTGTTCCTTTAATGCGGTGGCATCCTCTGTCATGAAATCTCTTTTCCAACTTTCTTTGCACCTGAAAAAATCAGTTCACACCAAGTTCTGTTATGTCCAAGCCCATTGTCCTAAAACCAGGTTTCCTGGGAGAACCTGCCTTAGTCGGAGGCACAGAGCGGGTCCTCACTCCTGGGGAGGGTCTGGTTCCTCACTTGATCATCTGGGTCTCCTCATCCGCGTCATAGAATTCCTCTTCCTCCTCGCTCTCGCTCCCCAAAGCACTTTCTTTCTCTGTGGACTGAAACAGGAAAGGAGAAAGAGGCGGTGGACCGATGTCTTTCTGCAGTGAAAGTGACTATCTAGCCATTCAACGGACAAAGTGTTTTTATGACATCTATTCCCCGAAGAATTAGGCCCTTAAAGTGTCTAAGAAAGCTAGTGGGGGCCTCCCTGGTGGCGCAAGGAGTTAAGGCGCAGCACTATGAAGTATCCGCAGCCTCTGCAGCATGAGTTCGAACCCCCGGCCAAGGAGCTACCCACATGGCGCAGCAGATCTCTCCTGTCTCGCCTGCTGCTCCCCTCAGCAGTGTATTTCAGTCGATCTGCCTGTTCTGCTCCCCACTCTGTTTCTGATGAATCCTCTCACCCCTCCCCTCCCACCCCCGTACCCCGCATCTTGGGCCTGCACCTCAGCTCTTGTATGCATAAATAAATAAATCTTAAAAAAAAAAAAAGCTAATGAAATCCTTGATTATTTCTATTTCTCTGGAAAGCAGCCACTATTAGATTCCACCTTTGCTTCCTAGCAATTTTCACTCGGTTCTGCTGCATCTCAACAGAACGTTCCTTTTCTCCCAAAACCAGGCTCATCGGTAGGTGGGAGTGATTAAGAAAAACACTGTCGTACCTGAGGGGGCTCCAGGGTCTGCAGAGATAAGGCTTCCTCCCCCAGTCTCCGATACGAACACACCTGAAGGTCAGAGAACGTCTCGAGCAATGGACTATTCAGGGTTTCTGGCAACAACAAACTCAGGAGGCCGGAGGTCAGGCCTGTGGCTCCAAAAACAATGAAGGGCAGAGACCACTGTACATATCTCTGTGGGGGCAGTGGCGGGAGGAAAACAAGGCAAATCAGGGTTAGTCTCCTGGCAGATGGCGTCAGTGCTGAGGGTGAAGGGCCGAGTTTACTTATCAGGCTCCTGCCTTCTGGCCAGCTACGCTACAGATGCTTTGCCCATAGAGAGTCCCCGGAGAAATCATGGTGGTTCCTGGGAATCTGTTTCATGCATGGTGGATGCTGTGGACTTGTTGGCACCTGAGCAGGTCAGAGTTCGGGGTCAGGGGAGAGGGAAGCCAGCGCCCAGCCTCAGGGAGTAGCTAAGAACACAGAGATCTCCAAGTCTCTGCACACAGGAGATGCCCCAAAATAATCACTAATGATAAACTTCGAAGTTTATCATTCTCAACCTGGAATGGACCAAACAATCCCACACATGTCTGCCAATTCACTTGGCTCCCTAACTGAGAGGCACAGGGGTTAAAAGTAGAAATATCCTCTCTCTCCGTTCCATCCATGTTGCCTCAAATGGCGTGAGTTTATCTTTTAGATTGCTGAGTAGAATTCCACTGTGTACCTAGACCGCACCTTCTCGATCCAGTCATCTGTTCTGGGGCATTTAGGTTGTTTTCGTATCTTAGCTATTATAAATAGCGCAGCAATAAACAGAGGAGTGTTTTTGTGTCCTCTGGGTAGATTCCCAAAATTAACAAACGTAAGAAAATAAATAAACAAATAATGTTGTGTTTTTTAAAAAATATAGAAATACCCTGAAAATGACAAGAAAAGCCCAGAATCCTGGTATACACACATGGCTTTGAACTACCCAAACTGAAAACAGCAGCAGGCAGTGATACAAACACTTGCTTTAGAGATTCTAAATTTAAACAGATTCTTTAAATACAAACAGGTTCAAAGATTATGTTGCTTGTGGACTTTGCTCTGGGGCTTTTCCCAGCTGATTAACATTCCTGAATTCCTGCACAGGAGTCACTTGCCTTTATCATCTACTGGTTTGGGTTTCCAAATTCCGTGGGTAGGACCACTCACTACGAGTGAGGATGGCCCTTCAGATAATATTTTCCTGATTTTTCATAAGTGACGAGAGATGGAAAAAGAGGGAGAGGAAGGGACACGGAGGTGGGGAGAGGGAAGACGGGGGGGCTGGCAAGGAGAAACTCTACCCTCTGGCCACGTCCAGGCAGACGTGTCTTCATTGTGGGTGTGTTGCTGAATCAAGGGGAGCCGCTCACCTCTTCCCAACTGAGCAGGACTCAACAGAAACCCAGTGCTGGGTATTATGATGCTTTAGGAGAGCCACGCAAAGTTGGAGATCTTTAGCGATACACACTGAACGTCGGACACATTTTGCAGAATGGAATTAATGACTGCTCCACAAGGAGGGTGTTGGGGTCTAATAGCAAGCATGAAACATGGAGAGAGATGCTCAGAGGAAGGAAGTGCATTGCAACTTCGAAAAAGAGGCTGCAATGGCATTTCAGAGACGTCTGTCCTAGGAAGCAGTTGGTGCAGCTGCCTGCACTGTCATCTGCTGTGAACAGAGCAGGCTCTTAGCCCACACCAAATCCAATCGCCTTCTGTGAGTGGGGGCTGGAAGCTCCTAGATCAGACAGTGCAGGGAGGCGCAGGACCCCACAGGCTCTTTCCCAGGGCCCAACATTTCAGAACCAGAGGGACGTCAGAGCTGTCATTTAGCCCATCCCCTTTCATGTGACTCTGAAATTTACAAAATGACAGCAACTATTAACAGGCACACAACTAGTTGTATTTCTCTTCTAATTTTCTTCCCATGTGGTGTGCCTTGTAGAGGGTCTTTCTGCTGCCTGTTCAACTTGAACCCAGGTAACAACAAGCCTCCCTCATATGGTTATGCAGTGTGCGTGTGCTACATGACATGTTTCTCCCAGAGCCCAGCACACAGAGAAGCTTATTAAAAATTCACTAACTGACTAGCTTATGAAAGAGGACAGGGAGGGGCCAGCTGGCATTAGCTAACAGCCCAATGAAGACATTGAAGTGAAAATTCAGAGTTGGAGGTAAAAGCATCCTTGGGAAGAATCTCTCCATCCTGATGGAGCCTTAATGTCAAAGGCACAGTCTCACATTTGTGTCAGGCTGAACTTGCATGGCACCTGCCCGTTACCCCCCTTCTATTCAAAAGTGCAAGCATTGCCAAAGCAGAGCACCAAGAAAAACAGAACTAGGGGTTACAAACCAACCAGTGAGGGGATGAAGGGAGCAATAATGCCACCAATTCGAGAGAACATGGAACACGCTCCGAGGCCAACGTTCCTGAAAGGCATAAGAAAAGGTTTTTAAAAATCATTAAGTTCTAGGAGGACAATTCAAAGACCCTGTGGGACAGAGGGCTCAGGACAAAGATCCCAAAGGGGAAACTCAGGATCCAGAGAGCACTGCCTACCAGAATATTCTGTGGTGCTGGGAATGTTCTAGAATTGCACTGTCTACTACACAAGCCACTGGACACAAGCAGCTACTGCGAGTGGTTGCAATGTGACTACCAAGCATGAGGACCTCAACTTTTTTTTAAAAGATTTTTTTTTATTTATGCATACAAAACTGGGGCACAGGCCAGAGGTGTGAGAGGATTCATCAGCAACAGAGTGGGGAACAGAACAGGCCGAATGACTGAAATACACTGCTGAGGGGAGCAGCGGGCGAGACAGGAGAGGTCTGCTGTGCCATGTGGGCAGCTCCCTGGCCAGCTGGGGATCAAGCTTGTGCTACAGAGGCTGCTGACAGCTTCATAGGTTGCGTCTTAACCCCTTGCGCCACCAGGGAGGCCCAGAGGACCTCAACTCTTTATTTATTCTTACTGAATTTAAATTTAAAGAGTCACACGAGGCTAGTAACTACCTCATTGGTCAGTTATAGAGTTTGGTGCAGAAATGAGCAAGTGACTATCTCTTGTCAAGTGTTCTCTTGTTCTTATAATTTTTCCTATAAGGCTGTTATCATCAGTCTGTGTCTTAGGTCCCCTATGTATTAATGTGGCCATGGAGAGCCAGGACTTTTCATTGATGTGGAAAGTCAACCCATTTATTTCAACTCAACTAATTAACTCTTACAGGGTATAAAAAAAGATAACTCTTAAAGCACATAAATAGGAATGGACTGAACATATGTGTTCAGAGAACCAAGAACACTGCTTTCTTGGGGAGCATGTCTATAAAAGGGGGGAGTGCACATGACAATGTTTGTTATCACCCTGTTATCCCAGACTAACTGTTAATAACACCCACATTCCAAAGTGTCCAGTCTGACAAAATGGTTATAGCCAGTGGCTGGGAAAGTGAGTTATAGGGACAATAAGGAAATAACTAATCATCACAGACACTTTGCAAAAATTTGAGCAAAGGAGACGGTAAACCAACAGGCAGAAAGAATCATGAGGTTGCCTGGATCAGGGAAGCAGATGGGCCCATTGGAGCAGCACTAACTGAGGGGTACAGCCAACCTGCGGAGGCAGAACCAGGGGGCCCCGGCGGCACTGCTACCCTTCACATCCGGGTTTGTTTTCTGTGTCCTGAGGGTAACTCAGCACAGAATATGTTCTTTTCAACTAAGTATGTCCTATTCCTCAAAAACACCCTAACAAGGTGGTCAGGAATCGTTCTCGGGAAGCTCGGAAGGCTAGAACACCCCACCCCGATTTAGACCTGCAGGTGCTGCCCCACGACCTCCTCCAAAGCCCATGTAAAGAAGCTAGAGTAAAGCCATGTAACGACTGAAGAACAACTTTGTGGAGAAATAAAATGGAAATTGTACTTTAAAAAAATATGTAAATCTAACATTCAGTTATTGCTACGTGGATTATCTTTTTTTTTTTTAAAGATTTATTTATTTTTATATAAGAGCTGGGGTACAGGCCAGATGCACGGGAGGGTGAGATAATTCACCAGAAACAGAGTGGGGAAGAGAACACACAAACTGATGAAATACACTGCTGGGTGTGACAGGAGAGGTCTGCTGCGCCACGTGGGATTTTCACCAGCGGCGGGGATCGAACCCACGCTGCAGAGGCCCACAGCACGGCGCTCAACCCCTTCGCCACCGGGGAGGCCCTACACGGATTATCTTTTTAAAATGTGTATATTTTATGCTAAATGTAGGTTCTGGGACAAGAAGGACCCTGTCCCATGTCTGTCTTGCGCCTGACACAGGATGGGTGAATAAATGAAGCCCATGGATGTCCAAAAAGACATCCAAGCACTAGGTGGGTGGGGGCTGTTCAGTGCAGAGCATCTCCCACAACTTACATGAGGGAATTCAGTTTAAGAGAAAACTTTGTTCTCCTCAACCAAGCAGTCCACACAGTTCCACAGCTCACAACTGCCTGCTGAATTGTGGCTGCACCTTCTAACTCTGGTCCAGGTGACGTGAAAACCATACCTGTGCAGGCGCAGGTGTGGGAGAAAGAGGGCAGCTGTGCGAGGCTTACCTGATGACGGTGGGGTAGAGCTCAGATGTGTAGATATACACCACGTTGAAGGCGGCACTGATGGTCAGCTTCCCCAGCAGAGACAGGGAGTGGCTATTCACCACCGCAAACACACCTGTGTCTGAGGAGAACAAGAGTGACACCTGTCAGGCCCTTTGTGGGGAAAAAATCCTTGAAAGGACACATTCCATTTGGAAGGATCCTGAACAGCAAAGAGGTGGTATAACTGAGAACACACTCAAGAGAGTTAGATGTGCCCCAACACACAGGCATGGTTCTCCCCAGAACTCTGACTTAGTATTTGTTAATACGTGTGGCTGAACTTGCACTTGCTCCTGAGTGACCGAGGCCCCTGAGGACATCTGCAGTGGTGAGCATCAGCTGTCATCAAGGGAGCTTCATGGAAACCTTTCGGTGTCACCTGCCTCTCCCTTTTCCCCAACCAGTCTGACAAAATGGTTATAGCCAGTAGCTGGGAAAGTGAGTTATAGGGGCAATAAGGAAATAACTAACCATCACAGACAATTTGCAAAAATTTGAGCAAAGGAGACATTAAACCAACAGGAGGAAAGAATCACAAGGAAAGAATACACCATTAATGGTGTATCTAACATGGCGGCCAGATAAGCCCCCAGCACGTGACGGGGGTGAGTCTTCCAGACACAGAGGCAGAGAAAGATCCATCTTCCAGAAAAACATCCCTCTTCAGTCTACACTCCCTGCTGTTCCACTGAGAAGACGGAATAATCCCATTCAGTTACTACAATCACTGTATTCATATTCTTTAAAGAACAGGACTGTCAAAAATGGGACTACTTTTAATCTCCCCTCCTCCCTCACCTCTTACTAGAAATACTAATCACTAACGATAACTGAGTTTCTTCATGTCACAATTTTACATAAAATGCAAAAGTAGATTTTATGCCAGTTCATTTTCCTATAAAAAATACTATCAATTATCCTGTTTCTCTCCTTTGTTAACATTATTCTCTCAGGGACCTTACGATTTTTTCCTTTCAGACATATTGAACCTAAACCCTTCAATAACCCACTAGCCTCTACCTTCAAAATAGCAATTTGCCCTGTCTGAGGGAAAACAATTCTCATGGACTCTGTTATACTTCCCTCTTCACTATCAAACATCTCCAATCAGCGACTAGTTCTCCATTTCTGCAGCTACATCTGCTCTGTAATGCACTGCTGTCTGGCTCTCAGTCGCATCCTGTCCTGAAACTCCCACTCTTGAAGGTCAACAGCAATGTCCTAATCACCAAAGTAATTGCCTTTCAGTCTCCTTGACATTTCTGCCAAAGAGAACACGCTTGTCCCTTCCCCGGACCGCATGCCTGGCTCACACAAACCACTCTTCCCTTAAATAACTCAAATGCAATATCCTGCCCTTCCTCTGACCTCTGCTGCTCCCATTTCTTGATCCATCCAGCTGATGTGCTGCTGACACTCTTAGTTGCTTACATTTCCATCTTGTCTGTCCCAAGAATATTTCACGTTATCTCAGGTGAAGGCCAGTGTCTTTCTTGTGTGTGTGTCTCAGAGCAACTCGTAGCATGAAGCACAGTGACGCTCATCAGGTATTTGTTGAGCAACTTAAGTGGAAGAACTACAAGAGGGATTAATTTCAGTGAGAAGAATCTGTTCATTTTCTCTCAACTTGTAAGGAGGGAGGCATACAACACACTCTGTTCCAAAACATAAGTTTTGCTTTTCCAGTTTCACTAGAAAATAAATCTTCATCTACTTTAAAGATGGTGTCCTGAGCACAGCAGTCCAGGGACTGCCAAACTCCACCATCTGGGGCTTTCTCTTTCTGCCAGGCTATTTGGAAAAGGATCTTGTAAGTTCTAAATATGTTCTTTTAAGCTCTAAGGTGATTCTGGGAAAAAACAATCAGGCCATTCAGCATTTACCCCAAGGTATGTGCCGGACTTTCAAGATCTAACAACTTCAATTAAATCAAGAATGAGGGGGAATGAAACTCATCAATTGTTTTTCAGAAAATTGAGTGAATCAGGCAAAGGTCGTAGGTGGCATTGAGCAAACAGAAATGTGCACATTTGCTTAACTGCCAGTGAGCTCTGCGCAGTTTTCCACCCAAACAGGATGACCCCCAGCCTGCGTGCAGACAATGTGACAAGTTAAGGGGCTGCCATCCTCGAGACTGGACTCAAATGGCAAGTCATAGCAGCTGTATCATCTAACACAAGCTCCAAGGCATGGCAGAGAGAATCTCCCAGTGCCAGCCGAGGTCCATATAGGGGGTCTGGCTCCAGACACATGTCACCTAGCACCTCATTAAATGCTCCACGTTTCCCTCCTGTGTTCCTGCCAATGAAGGCTGCAGTTGCCAACCAGAACCTGGGAGAATTCACTGGTTTCTAAGATGGCCCATGTCAATTACAGACAGCCCTGCTTATTGGAAAATACTTTCTTATTTTCTTTGGGACTCTGGCTTGTGGAGCTGCTGGCCATGTAGAGTTCATATTTAGGGGGGCTTTGCAGCTACAAGGCTGGTTCCCTGGATTACTGACCTTGGTTCTTTTTCTGAAAACTAAATCAGGCATTATTGGCTGTTACCAAGAGTGTTCAAAATGACCATTTAGAAAAACAGTGATTGTTGAAAAGGGAAAATTTAAATTGAATTTTTTTCTTAAAAAAAAAAAAAGCAACCCTCAAAACACTTGTATCCTTCAATGTGCTAAACTCAGGAGATTATGTTTATTCCAATGATGCAGCTACTAAGGACATCATCTTTGGAAACAGTCACGTGGATGTCTGCTCAGAGGCCATTTAGGGCCACCCAAGCAAAATGTCTCAGTATGTTCCAATCATATTTTTCTGGCCCCCAAATATAAAAATTCAACTTAATCACCCACGTCATTCTCTGGATGATTATAGCAGATTCTTTATTGTTCACGCATGTGCTAAACATCTTTCAGATAGTTCCAGGCCCTTTGCTATGAAACAGGAAGGACAAAGAAGTGTGATTACTTGTGCTTTCTCTTTTTAAAGAAAAATACCATACTTACACATAGTTCTGTCACTAAAGATTCACTACTTTTAGAATTTCACACAAATAAAATAATCAGGTCTAGACATTGTGTCTGGTTCCTTTAAGTTAGCATAAAGCTTTTGAAATTCATCTGTGTTGCTATATCAGCAGGTCACAGCTTAAGCCTGACCAGCGTGTCATTACATACTGGGCAGGGCACTTGGGTCTAATAATTATAAGCCCCAGGCTGAGGGTATCAAGAAACCTATTTTCTAGATTCCTGGCTCTCCTTTCTAGAGATAAACTTTAAGCCTGTGCCTCAGACACACAGAACCACAATCATATGTCTAGATGCCAATCAGAGAGGGGCACCTGAGTGGACAGAAAGGAGAAAGCAGATGAATATTTGGTGGGAAAATCTGAGAGAAAATGAGCATAAAAAGCAGTGAGACAGGCCTCCCTTGGTGGCGCAGCGGTTGAGCGCCTGGCTGCCAGGCTGCCTGCAGTCTCTGCAGCGCCAGTTCGTTCCCTGGCCGCTGGCGAGGGTCTCACCCAAAAAAAAAAAAAAAAGAAGTGAGACAATAAGTAATCCCCAAGCTTAGAAGAGATGCTAAAAAATTTTCTAAGTACTAGGTCTCCTTTCTAATATGTACCTCTCAGAATTTTCCTAATATACAGCTTTATGCTCAGAACTTTGGGGAAAAAAAACAAAAACAAAAAACAGAGAAAGCCATAAAAATATTTTTAACATTTAAATAGGAAAGACAAACAAACCAAAAAAAAGGTGCCTGTGTTTATAGCAGCACTATTTACAATAGCTAAGCTTTGGAAACAATCCAAATGCCCAAAAATAGATGACTGGATCAAGAAGATGTGGTCCATATATACCATGGAATATTACTCAGCATTCAAAAAAGATAAACTCATGCAATTTGCAGCAACATGGGAGAAGCTGGAAGGGATCATGCTCAGCAAAATAAGCCAGAAAGAAAAAGAAAAATACCAGATGGTCTCACTTGTAGCAGGAATTTAGAAAACCTAAATAAGAGACCAGAAAAAAGACTAATGATAATAAAATCAAAATCAAAATCAACAAGCAACTAGAAACTAGAAACACACTATGGGGGGAGGATTAGGGTCAAAATAAGGGGGGTGGTAATTGTATGGGGAATATAACCAAGATGAAAATGCATACACTGTACAAAAATGAAAAATGATGTAAAAAATACATAAAATAAAAAAAAAGTGACACCAAAAAAAAAAGTGACCATCTGTTTTCCATCTCCAGCAATGAATAAAATGAATGGATATGGGCTCAGATGTCATGCAAGAGGATCGTTCTAATATCCTAATGGATATTAAAATTAGAAACAATTTTCTAAAGGACATTGTGGAATTTTTGTCTGGAAATCTTCAAAAACAGACAAGACATTCACTTTTCTAAGTGTTATCGTGGAATCATGTTCCTGAGAGTGTGAAAACACTCCCTGCACCATGTCCCTTACTCCGCATCTGCCAAGGGGAACAGCAGACGAAGGGATCCAGCTGCTCTCTTACAACAGGCTGGACATGAGCAGAGAGTGATGGCTGGTTGGACAGGAGCACAAAACTCTGCAGAGACTAAGGGGTGGGTGACTGTACAGAGCAGGAGGGAGAAACGACATAAATTAGCCTGGCCCACAAAGGTATGCTAGGTTACACATATGTTTATAGTAATAGTGAGAAGTTTGTGGGGCCTCCCTGGTGGTGCAAGGGGTTAATACATTACACTATGAAGCTATCTGCAGCTGCTGCAGGGAGGTGACCCACATGGCACAGGAGACTCTCCTGACTTGCCCGCTGCTCCCCTCAGCAATGTATTTCAGTCCATCCGCCTGTTCTGCATCCCACTCTGTCTCTGGTAAATCCTCTCCCCGCCCCCTCTCCCCGCCCATCTCTGGCCTATACCCCACCTCTTGTATGCATAAATAAATAAATCTTTTAAGAAAAAAAAAAAAAACAGTGAGAAGTTTCCAAACATGTTCTATTGTGGGAAGAAAACTCAAAATCCCATATTGCCCATGACAAACACAATCTGCTGAACCGAGAGCTACAATGATGAAGCCCATTAATGTCTGTCTGAGACATACAGAGCTGGACACTTAGTACTACAAGCCCAAGGCAACAGCTGAGAAGTTTCTCCTGCTCCTAGCACAGTTTGCTTGCAGAGTAAGAACTGCTTACAGAGTAAGAAAAAGGCAGATTAGTAAGTTCTCCATGATTCCATGAAAATAAGTCAAAGACTATTCTAAATCCTAGGTAAAATTCTAACTAGAGAACAAACTCATCCTGAATTAAAGGCAGAGAAGGTCACACAGCAACCCACAGGACAGCAGGCCCATTGCGGGTGCAGGTCACAGACCTATAACGTGGCCCAGGGCTCTTCCTGAGACATTGGTACAGCTGAATGCCAAAGGGGCGTTCAGTAGGAGAAGCTGGTGCGAAATAAAATTCTTCAGCTGTTTTTCTTGCAGTTATGTCAAATCATCTCACAGTGATGCCCACTTGAAGAATGAGCTCCACAGTGGAACAACATCGGAGGCCCCAGGGCCCCCACAGGGCTTCTGCTGTAGGCCCCGGCAGTGGAGTTAACCCACCGGAAACACAGCTCTCGAAGTGGCAGTGCAAAATTAAAAAAGGCTGAGAACCAGAATTTTAATTTTTTATGAGAAGAAGTGATATTACACGAGGGTGCTCAGGGAACCTTCTTTGAAGCTGTGTTTGCATAGCAAAGCTACAAATATATAAACACCCCGACTTTCCTAATGACGTTTTATCCATACTTTTCATGAGACTGAGGAGATATCACTTGTCACCATCAGCGACTCCTCTCACTGCTGCTGTCATTCCTGGGGCTCCGAGGTACAGGGTGCAAAGGCAGATCTGAGAACCACTGACGCTGCTCCTCCATTTTGGGATCGGCTGGACAAGTGGTGTGATCAGAAGCCTTGGACAGAGTTTCTTTCTGAGCAGAACTAAAGGTTCCTCTTCCTCATCAAATAAACAACTCTAACATCACCAGTGCTACAGCCCAGCAGCCCCAGATGGTAGCTTAATCGCCTGAAAGAATTAATAGTGCACCTCCAAGCCCATTATTCACCCAGAGAATAGTTCAGGCAATGGAAAGAATCTGGCCCATTATACCCCACACAATTGCGAAATAATATGCAATCATAGACATGAAGCCTGGCATATGGTAATCTCTCTACTATATTGAGATTCATTGTAATAAAAGTGCTGTTCAAACCCTTATGTAGAAATCCGAAAGGCATACCTTTCTTCTCTGGAAGAAACATCACAATAAGACAAGCCAGTCCTCCCAAGCACAGAAATGTTGCTAATGTTCGCTTCCGGCCAAACCTAAATAATAGAAAGAAATGACACATTTCTCTTGAGAATCTCACCAATTCACCGCTTCTTCTCCCAACCTTCTTTTACAACATCCTCAGTTTCATTACATATGTTCATCTTTTCTTAAGGAGCGAGGGGCGGTTCTGACAGGCCAGGAGATTCAATGAATAATTATCATAAAACAAAAGAAAACTTACTGGATGGCAAGATTAGATAGTGGCAGGAAAAGAACTTAGAACAGTGTTAACTGTTCCAGGCATGTGTTACATGCTTCCTGCCTATTCTTACTTTGTCATAGCAACAGTCCAAATGGCACATACCCCCATCTTCTAGAAAATAAAGCATCACGGACAATGGACTCTTCCAGATCATTTCATTTTCTGGTTACAAAAATCTAAGCATTTAGGGCCTCCCCTGGTGGCGTAGGCAGTTGAGCGCCGCGCTGTGAAGCTGTCCGCAGCCTCTGCAGCGGCGGTTCGATCCCAGCCAGCCGGCAAGGGTCCCACATGGCACTGCAGACCTCTCCTATTGCGCCCGCTGCTCTCCTCAGCAGTGTATTTCGTCAGTCTGCCTGTTCTGTTCCCCGCTCTGGCTCTGGTGAATCCTCTCACCCTCCCGCACCTCTGGCCTGTACCCCGGTTCTTGTATAAATAAATAAATCAATCTTTAAAAAAAAATCTAAGCATTTAAATTTTTAAACATTGTAAACAAACCTCTCTCTTAAAAAGACAAATAAAAATATGTCTTGTTAGAATGTCAGAATTAAGTATTGCACACTTTTTTGGGAGAAATAATTTTCAAATAAAATCTCTAGCCTTGGAAGAAAAGATATTGGTATTAATAAGCCTACTGCCATTGGCCAGATCCTCTGTTAGGAGCTTCGATGCTACTTGTAATTTTTGTGACAGTTTCATCAGGGGAATTTATAACCCTGAGTTTAAAGACAGGCACATGGAGGCTTCATGAGGTGACATGTCAAGGCCATAAAACTAACAGGTGGCTGAGACTGGACTCGGGTGACTGCTGGACCCCGAAGGCGGGGTTCCTCCATCTGCTCAGGTTGTAATCCTAACTCCAGTGGGCAGCAGCTGACAACAAGGAAAGACTTGAATCTCCAGGTCATTCTGCTGGTTTAATAGTATCCAAGGCTTTCAAGTGAGAAGCACCATGTTAGGCAGGTACCTGGGGGGGGGTGCAATACTGTGGGGTGGCCCCAGGGGCAGCATCCTTGTTACACTTATGTGGGTGTCAGAGGGGTGCACCAGAAGCTATAACAGCACGAAGGAGGGGTGTTGGCATACTGGGGTGTAGGGACAGATTTCCGACCAGGATGAGAGGAAGCTCAGTCACTTAGGGGAGGTGCCATTGGAACACCCCCCAGAAAAAGCCTTCAACAGCACAGACCCAAAGCTGCCCTTCAATGCTCTAAGCTCAATATTCATGAAAATGGAGTCAAGCTCAATGCCAAAGGAATGTCACTTTTTGTTAAAATGATGATTTCTGGAGAATAAGAAATGTACCATCCAACTGATTCCCAGCTCACACAGATCAGAACTTTTAGCTGTCCTGATTAGGGACTAAGTTACAGATCTGGGGAAACTGAGGAAAGGGTAGTCTATAAAAGAACTTTTACAAAGCATTTCAAACCTGTGCCTCCTGACAGTGACCTTTAAGAAGGTCCCATGGGTCTTAAGAGGTAAGAACAGTCTCTCTAGAAGTGCTTTCAGTAAGAACAAAATGACAGTGATTAGGTGTTGGAGTTCTATCTACAGAGAGCCAATAAATAATCCCATCTGTTGAGTCAAGCAAGTTACATTACTCGAAAAACTTGGGTGGTTACACCTTTCAACGCTGGGTTAAAAACTGAAATCCTGTAAGCATGAAACCCAGGACGTACTGTACTAGAAGTGAATTCTGTTGTTTGGTTAGACTCGGAATTCTAATCACCATGGAGTAATTAATTAGCAGATACAGTGCACGGGCGAGAACAATGGTCCGTAGGTATTTATGGATAAGTGAGCCTGTGTATTCGATACAGTTCACTTCACTCCCAACTCTACTCACCATTTTTGGTTGATCAAGTAGATGCAGATAGGGTAAGATGGGATCTCTATGAGGCCAGACAGGGCCAGGTTGGCATAAATATTTCCACCTAGGTCACCTGCATTCAGAGTTAGGCCATAATAGACCAGGCTGCACACAAACCTGCAATTGAAGGTAAAAGACAAGAAGAAAAGACACATAAGAATTTTCCAGAGAGGATCCCATACAATGTGAGTTGTTGCAAACAGCAAGCCTGACCTCCCCACAAATCCTTCTCTCCTAATCTCAATCTCTGTACGAGGAACAAATGAAAGCTAAAAGGGCCTTGGACATGATCTGACCAGATGCTTCTAAGTGATGGGAAGCCCCCCCAAAAAAGAAAGGCATTGCCTGTGTTTTCATCAAGCGCTTCTGCATATTTACAGCAGACAGTGACCTTGCTCTTACTGTATTTACTTATTTATGCACACAAGAGCTGGGGTACAGGACAGAGATGCGGGGAGGGATGGATGATAGGACCCACCAAAGAAGAGGGGGGAGCAGAAAGTAGATTGACTGAAATACACTGCTGAAGGGAGCAGCGGGCTAGACAGGAGAGGTCTGCTGTGCCATGTGGGTTGCTCCCTGGCTGGCCAGGGATCGAACTGGTGCTGCAGAGGCTGCGGATTGCTTCAGGGTGTGGTGCTTAACCCCTTGCACTACCAGGGAGGCCCCTAATTCAAGAATTTATGGAGAGTCTCCCTGGTGGTACAAGGGGTTAAGTCTCAGCACTATGAAGCTACTACAGCATGAGTTGGATCCCCGGCCAGGGAGCTACCCACACGGCGCAGCAGACCTCTCATGTCTCCCCGCTGCTCCCCTCAGCAGTGGATTTCAGTCAATCCACCTGTTCTGCTTCTCACTCTGCCTCTGGTGAATCCTCTCACACCCCACATCTCTGGCCTCACCCCAGATCTTGTATGCATAAATAAATAAAATAAATCTTTCAAAAAAAAAGAATTTATGGAACTCTTGTTTTAGGCAATTGTTTTTATATTATCTAATTGACGCTAGAAAAGAACTCCCATGGAGAAAGCCAACAGAGGATGGCACAGGCCAGGGACGGAGAAGGTTCTAATGGTGACGGCCCCCTGACACCAGCCCCAGCCTCCTGCAGGTGCCCACACTGTGGACACCAGTCTTGGGGGAAGGAAGACAAGGTCCGCGGCAGATTTAGGAGCCTCTTGGGTCAACTGGAAAAGAGCCCTCTGAAAAGCCATTAAGTTACTGACACATGTCGATGCTGGAATGCTCCTGGGTGGCAGGCTGGGTGCCAGGTACGAAGCCGGGAACTCAAGAGCCCAGACACCAAGCCTGCTTCCCGCACTTGGGAACCGGGCAGCTCAGTAGCCCAAGTGCCTCCCAGAGGTGGCAGTTGGGACTCCCCCGAGCAGAGCCAAGGGCGTAAAGAAGTTCCGTGTCTAGGAAACTGCATTATTAAAACCAACCCCAAACAGAACAGAGCAAACAAAAATTACCTCCCGAAGCTCAGTTTCAGTTATAGCCGAACACATTCTGTAAACCATACATTTCTAGACAAAGAGTAAAACACTTGGGTTTGGAAGTTTGCCCATTTTTCTGTTTCGTAATTCACTTTAACAACTATTTATTAAAAAGAGGAAGTTCCCATTTGCTTCCCTTCAGTTTTTGTGAAAAAAGTCCAATGAGCTATAGCTAAGATGACAACAAATGGAAGAGAAATCTTTATTTCCGCCTCTGCCGAAACAGCACCGTGGGCCAGACCCTGGGCTTCAACAACCAAGGAGAAGGGGGCGGTGAGGAAGACAGAGAGACCCTCAGAGCTGACTGCTCAGGGCTCATCCCTGTGGGGCCAGTGAGCCCAGCAGCAGCTCAGCACTCCCGGCAACGCTTACTGGCTGGAGCCGCTGGGCTGCAGCCAGGAGATCGTGTTCAGACGGAAGGTGACACCAAGCTCCCCCGGGGCCCGAGGCGCCTTGTCACAAGCAGCAGGCCAAATAAATCAGAAGCCAGGCAGTTCTCTAAAGCATTTTAGAAATCTTCCCTACCTGCAATAAAGGCCCTCCCCTAACGTCATGGCATTCTGCATGGGGTGTGGGTGCCAAGTGTGTCAGGGTGTCAAGGTGTGAGCGTGTCAGTGTGTGAGTGTGTCAGCATGTGAGCATGTCAGTGTGTATCTACTCTGCACATAAATTATGTACAGAGCAATGACAACGGTAAAAAACACACACACCTGCTTTAGCCAAGTTGTGCTGGTGTCAAGCCTGGCATGGATAAGCAAAGCCGGTCCTGGACACCGAGGCTTTAGTCACCAGTAGGTGGAGAAAGGGGAGCAGAGCTAGGGAACCCCAGCCCCAAGGTCGAGACCTGCTCGCAGGTTACCGTGACGGCAGACCGGTCCTCGGGGTGTGCATAGACGCAGCTATTAAAATCATGGCAATCTTTTTATGGGTCCCAAAGAGAATTTAAAATGCATATTATTTATTTATTTTATTTTATTATTATTATTTTTTTTAGAGATTTATTTATTTTTGTACACGAGCTAGGGTACAGGCCCGAGGGTGAGAGGATTCACCAGAGACAGAATGGGGAGCAGGACAGGCAGACTGACTGAAATACACTGCTGAGGGGAGCAGCGGGTGAGACAGGAAAGGTCTGCTGCGCCATGTGGGTTTCTCGCCAGCTGGCTGGGATCGAACCTGCATTGCAGAGGCTGAGGACAGCTTCACAGTGCTGCGCTCAATCCACTGTGCCACCAGGGAGGCCCATTAAAATGCATGTTATTTAACAGTATATTTAGTGCAGCACAGAACTATTTTAAAAGATACTGGCATGGGAAATAACCAAAGGAACAGCTGTTGAACACAGAGGTATAATTTGACTCCTCAGTTCAGGCTTTCTTCAATGACAGATCCACAGAAAATATTTTAAAATTTTATAGCATCTTCAAAAAGAACAGCAACATGTGGAATGACATTGAATCTATTACCATGTATTTTAACATTCTGCGCCTGGGGGAAGACGGTGATTTGAGCAGAGCTCCTCTGGCTGCATGAGGCATGAAATAATCAGGGACATTTTCTCTGGCTCTGTCTAGTTTGTTTGTTCATCTATTTTGTTTATCCCCGAAAGGCCAGAATCCAAAAGCAATATGCTTGGAAAAAATAAAAAACTTAAAAACAAGAGGTAAGTAACCCTAACAGGTCACACGCTCTCTTCAGGCAGAGGGTCTGACTGTCTACATAACATGCAAATACAGTCTTAGGGTGCCCTCAGGACCTGAACGTCCTTGGGAAGAATTTCCTTTAAAATAGGTAGAACCTCAAAATTGCTAGCTTTGGCTTATATGGTTCCCCTCACCTCCATGCCTCCAAGCCTGTCTGCCACTCAGCATCCCTCACGCACCTGTGATGCTGGCACCAGGGGGAGCTGCAGGTGGTGTGACCTGGCGCTGGCCACGCAGACAGCAGCCAGGGCTTGGTTGGGCAGGAACAGAAAATCGTGACATACAAAAAAGATCCTAGCAGATTTCCTCAATCTGCTGTTCTTTTTAGCTTTATTCACAAAATTGGTCTCCTTTATTCCCGCAAGAAAATGTAGGTTTCCATGCAGGATTCATGGAAAATACACAACAACCACAGCACAGGAGTCCTTTAGGCCAGTAATTGTGATGTTTACATGCCAAACTGGATCCCGTATGTGTATGACCCTCCTGCAGAATGCACAGTATTAAAACACATGCACGCCACAAATTGCAGGTCCCACCTATCCATTTCTCCCCTTTCCACAACCTCATTTTGTAAAGGACCATCCTGAGCTAATCAAGGTGCTGAGAGGGCTGTGAGTGGGGCTGGAGGAGCCAAGGTGGATAATGAGGCTCAGAGAGGGCTGGTCTGCACACGTGGCTCTGGTCCATCATGCCAAACTCCCAGACCCCATGTGTGCAGGGACTGGCCTGTGAGCATTTAGGCCACCCCAGGGGGTCCGCAGAGGACACACACTGAGAATGTGCTATCCGAATGCTTGAGGCCCAAACCAAAGGTAGATACTTTCATTTTATTTTTTGTCTATTAAATTTATTTATTTTCTTACATTGTTCATTTTTGCTCAGTATTTTAAAGTCCCTTTTAAAAACTCTTCTGTTTCTGGCACACTTGCTTGTTTTTGGAGTGGCGGCCATGGGACAAGCTTACATGTTTGCATTAATCACCTCCTGATCCTAATGTGTTTCTGATCCCTACTTATACCACTTCAGTCAACCTGCTGCCAGGCACATCCTTTCTTCCCTGAGAAGGAGTTTAGGGCAAAAGCAGAAGTGGGCACAGGCAGGCCCTGCCGGGGGGGGGGGGGTAGCCTTATTTCTGTGAGATCAACCTTAGGCTAACAAAGAGCTACAGTTTTCTGTGACCCTGGAGAAGAAGCAGGTCACCTAGGACCGGTACGACCCGAGTGGGAGCTTAGCAGAACCGCCCCTGGATGTAATTACCAGATGAACATCAGGGTCAGCGTGTGCCCCAGCAGCACCCGGTGGCGGAACAGGTCCAGGATGCTGCCAGTCTCCTGGGCACCCCTGTGGGCCGGGTGTGTGAGTGTGAACGTAGACTTGAGCTTGCGGTTCCTCCTGGCAATGAGGTACAGAGCTTCTTCAGCCTCGCTCAGCCGACCCTGGGAGTATAACCAACGAGGTGATTCAGGAATGAATCTGAAAGAGATGTCATTAAAGGCTGTATTTCCATGTCGGTACATGTGCAGCGGAAGGAGACAACTCACTACACAGTATGTGGGCTCCATGCCAGCCTCCAAGCTTGAGCCTCCCAGAGGGGGCCACATCCACCAGGCTGGCCGTGTGAAGAGGTGGCCTATTTTTCGCAGGGAAACCAAAAACGTCCTTCCAAGTAGCAGTAAAAAAGGGAAACGTTATGCATTTGCTTTTAAGTACGCTGTAACATATGGAAGTTAAGCCAATAATACTGAATGATACAAATTCCTCTGTAAGCATGAGTTACAGATATGGTGCTAAATCACAGCCATGTGTTGTGAGAATAATGCTCTAGAAAGGGGCTTTTTCTGAAGTTTGGAGTTTGGAAAAAGTGTCATGAGAAGAAAAAAATTTTACGAAGTGTCTTTAATGTAGTGGTATGTTATTAAGAAGGTAGAGATTATTTTAAGGTTACATGAAAATGAAACAAGACTTGTCACATCTTAGGTACTCTTGAGGGTTTATTGCTTCAAAATACTCCAACCAGGTCACACGCTCACTTTAATGTGTCCTGGGGATATTTCCTGGTCCCCCAAGATCTTAAAGAAGAAAAATTATCTGTGACTTTCAGTTAAAACACGACAGTTATTTTACATGTAACTACAGAGTACTGAAGATTCAAATTGCCACTGATACCGTCAACAAGTTTTACGACTTAGATGTTCTGTGTCACAGGTTTGCATGCACTTCCAGAGGACTTCCCAAAGACAAAACTGTGGCAAGAACATAGAAGCCTTGTTTTACTAAACACAACAGAAAGTACCTTTTGATCTATTTTGATCTAATAAATTATTTGCCTAAATTGAAACACGTAAGAATAATAGTGACTATTTCAGGTGCTTTTTGGAATATGCTATATCCTTTGGATAAGGAAAGTGAGTTGACAGCAAATGCCAGAGAATTTGGAACTTCATGGACAGTCGATCAATAATCACTCATCAAGCACTTTCACTTTATACCAAGCAACATAAAAGGTGCTAAGAGAAAAGACAACAGAAAGGCAGAGATTTCCCCAGAAGTTCCACCACTGGGAAGAGAATATTTGTGCACATTTAATTGTCATCAAGACCTGAAACAAAGGTCTTCTGTAACAGTCTGAAAAATCCTTCCTCATTGCCAGGTGATCATTACTGCTGACACGCAGGTAAATAACCAGTAAGATACTGTCCTGTTGGAAGGTAGGTCAGCTCACCATCGACTGGATCAGCTGCTGCTATCTACAGGGCTGTATAGGAGGTACTGTGTAAACTAAGTCTATCCACAAAGAACATAAGAGAAGACCATACGGCTGAAGAAAGAATACTTGGGACAGAAAAATTATGAAAGTATATGGTAATATAAATTAAAACTCAAGTAAACTGGGAGGAGTGAGAAAGAACCAACAAAGAAATAGCTAAAACATTATCACTCATCATCCTTGGGTAACTTTAGTCATTCTTGCTTTCCCTTAAAGTTCCTTGTGTTTCAGAACTGTTATTGCTTAATATAAATCGCCTTTTAAAAAAAGATATATGTACTTCCATAGTTATTGCAGCATTATTTATAAAAACTAAGATGTGACAACAATCTGTGTTCAGATTGTGAATGAATGAATGGATTGAATGAATGAATGGATTGAATGAATGGATTTTAAAAGGTGGTAAATATACACACATACGAACAATGGAATACTACTCAGCGATAAAAAGGTGCCATCTTGCCATTTGCAACAACATGGATGGATCTTAAGAATATGATACTAAGTGAAATAAATCACACATAGAAAGACTAATACTGCATAATTTCACTCATATGTACAAAGAAAGCAAGCAAGCAAATGAACAAGGGAAAATAAAAACAGATATAGAAAACTGATTGATGGTTACTGGGGGCAGAAGGGTGAAGGATGAGGTGAAACAAGTCAAGGGGGTCAATTATATGGTGGTGGGTAGAAACTAGACTTTTGGTGGTGATTATGATGTAGTCCACATAGAGGTTGAACCCTAAAGCTGTATTTCAGAAACTGAAGTAATATTATAAATCAATGTTATCTAAAAAAATTATTTAAAAAAGGAGGTGGGGAGAAGGCTTTGGAGGAGCAGCTACAGCACTGAGCAGGAGGCAGAAAAACAGGAGGTTTATACCAGAATTACAGGCATCTTTGTGTGCCTAGGACACAGGTTATGGGGAACTGGAAGGGAGAAAATTAAGAAAGATAAATTGGAAGCCAACTGTGGGACACCTTATTCCAGGCCTAAAAAAATAAATACGTATTCCAATTTTCCATGTTCTCTTCTCTCTGTTTCCAATTTTTCATGACCTGAATTCATTTTCCAGTAAGTGGATGTCCCCATCTGGCACTAAGCAATAACCAACTCAGACTACATATTCAGAAAAAGCAAAGCAGACTGGCTTGAATCATTCATTGAATTCATTCTACTATGAGAGCCAGATTAGATTGAGAAGTATGAAATTTATGAACTACTTTAAAAGAAAATTCATTTATCGACCAATATTTACATGAATTCAAGGAACTATATTAGACACCCACTTATTCCAAAAAATAGAGTTATTAAGATGTTAGTTTCCCTCTCTAATAAAATCATTTCACCCATATTCCCATTGTCAAATACGCTCAATAAATTTTGCCTTTTTAAACACAGATGAACTATTTTTGCTATCTTCTTTTTTACACTTAATGATTCTCTTCAGTGAGAGTATGAAAACAGATGTCAGTTCAATCCCCACCAAATCTTAATTAGCAGAGCCTGAAAACTAAATTAAGGCTATTTGAATGAAAATTCTACAAGTGTCCAGCACTTTATGGTATGTAGGAAAATCGGTGCCATTAGCTGAAAGTTTTATTTATCCCAAGGATTTCAATGGTTAAAATTAGAGGGCTGATATCTTAGGGGAAAAAAAAACTTTCATAAGCACATTAAAACTTGTCGTGAAATAAGCCTAAATGAGTGCCTCGCTTTACAAAATTTTGGGCACCTTCGAGCATTTACTGCACTGTGACTCACTGCTCTGAGCTCACACACTCCAGGGATTGCTCCCATATCTGAGAATCTTCCAGAGCCCTGAAATGATACTCATCCATGGGATAAACAGTTGTGGCTACATTTTTCAAATGAATAGATTGTGCCCCAACACATTCCTGAGCCACACACACAGCACCTGATCTGCTCCAGCCTGAAGATCTTTATGCGTCAAGCTTTAGATTAAATGAGAAATGTCAATCCTGGGTCGACAGCTAAGGTTAAAATGCAGTCTATGGAGAGGTCACTTTAAATAAGGGATACCTGCATTCTGAATTAATTAAGCATCTCTCTTCCCAGGCTGCCAAGCATTGGAGCGCTTGTGGAATTTAGTTCTTCACCAAAGTCAGTGCAGGCAACCTCCTGAAAGGGAAGAACGCCGCTCATTGACCCTCATCCTCTTAAGTTGTTCCTTCTACTTAGTAAATTAAAACCCCAAGAGGAAAAACTACTTACAAAGATAAGAGAAAGACCACGGTTCCCTGCAGGTTAACCAGAACAGCGAGGGTCCTCCAGGAGCGGATGAAGTATCCCAGCAGGGCATACTGGGCGATGCCCACTGCGAAAAAGAGGCCACCGATCGATCCTAATTCAGAGACAAGAGCCCAATTACTGGAGAAAGCACCATCTGCACCATGGTTTCCAACCCAGATCCCAGAGCCAGTTCCTTCCATGCGAGATGTCAGCAGAAAAGAAAAACCTGCACAAGTACCAAGTGTCAGATGATAGAACTAGAAGAGGCCAGCAAGCTGGTGAGGAAGGAAGTACAGGTGAAAACAAACTACCTGCGGTCAGGGTGGATTTGAAGGGTCTGCCCAAATGCTCTCTGCCTTGACTGTTGGGCTGACATCCACCTGAGCCCACACTGAGGCTGGGAGACTTTTTTTTGCTACACGGCAACAAGGATTTCAGGGTGTGAGATTATTGCAATTCTGACTTCATCTTTATCACAGAGGCTGCCACTGAAATTCTCATCTTAAATCACAGCAATTCCCGTTGTCTTTCCCTACCTAATTTATTACCATGGGGTACATGACGTCTCATGTTTATCTGGGTTTTGTCGGTCTCTCCCATCTAGAATATAAGCTTCATGAGTCATGGATTTTTGTTAGCATACTGATAGGAAAAAAAGCAATCCCTGCAATCGTGCTGGGGCCTGCATTTCTGAAATAAACACTGAGATAGGTATTAAGATGGGCTATTATGTCCAGCATCCTTGTGGCTTCGGCATTTCTGACGCACTTTCTATAGCTGCTTCTGTCACTAGTTGTAGTGAAAATTGCTATTTCTTGAGCTTTAAGCCTTTATAGACATTGTCCCCACAGCAGGTGCCATTATTAGCACAAACTCAAGTTAGGAAATAGCTCAAAGAATTTGGGGGCAGTGGCGTGAGGACAGAGCTGGGGGGCAGGGACCAGGTCCCCTGCCTGGGATGGCAGCCTCCACCCTGTGCCCATCTCTCTCCCACCCCAGCTGTGGCAGGCAGGCTTCTGTAGGCCTCTCCAAGCCAAGGACTTTGCTGATCTATGATGAAAATTTCCTGCAACGATCCTGTAAGACAAGTGCTTCCTTCTATTCCTGTGTATCAACGACCGATCTTAACAAAAGGACATACTGGGCTTCAGAGACACAGTATCCTTATCCACAAAATGAAGGTAGAAATTCTTGTAAGTTCTGCGAATATCAGAGGTTAGTCAATGTCTCGGGTGGTACCAGGCATGGATAGATGCTCAGAAATGGGAGCTGGCACTGTGCATTAGTTCTAAAGAAAGACAATGGTGCTCTCATCTCTCTCCTTCTGGGACATACTTCTGTCAGTCACACGGCCAACTTGCTTCCCGTGTTTGTACAAGAACACCAGCAGTACTCAATGAGCACCAAATGAACGACAAGCAAAACCAAGTTATCGCTGCTGCAAACATTAGAGTGCACGTTATTTTCAGTCACTGACTTTTTAAATCATTTCTTTGACTTTTAAATCATTTTAAAATCATTTATTTCTCAAATCATTTCTTCTACAACAATGTAGTTTTGAGAAGATGATTAAAAACAATACAAAGCATGGCCTCAATTCTGCAACTCAAACACTAGAAACACAATACAAGGGTACTCTGCTGCCTTGAATAGCACAAACCAGAAAGGCCAATGAGACAAGGATTCCATGAAACATGGGAGAAGGTTCTGGGAAAGGAGTTTCTAGTGTTTGCTATCTTTGCACTGCTTTTCAGTTTAAGGTAAAAATGCAGTTAGCAACTTTGAGGAAAGCAATGCTTTCCCAATAATCCTAAACCACCAGTGTGGTGGGGGGAGCTGAGCATCTGCGAGGCAGGCCCCTGGGGAGAGTCCGCAGAGGGACATGAGCAAAATGACTCATTCAAGGTCATACAGAACAAACTCAGGAAAGCAAGTATAATAGTTGGACAGAGAACCTCAAGTTCAAGCACATTTTTCGACTCTAGGATTAAACTGGTGGTCTACGGGTTTTCTGAAGCCGCAGCCACCCCTTGTTTGCACGGACTGAACAGTACCTGCCAGTGCCCAGTAGGCGGTGCCCACGCACTCGTTGAGCAGGACAAAGGCCACCAGAGACATGCCGCCATTCATCATGCCCACCAGGAAGCGAGTTACTGCGAAGAACTCATAGGAGGGGGAGAATCCATTTGCAATAGCAAATAAGATGTCAAGAGCAAAACCTAGAAAGGAAGGAGCAGTAGTCAGTCATCCAGAGACAAAACAGCATTTGATGAAAGTAATAAATATTCATTCGTTTGTAAAGAAATCTGTAAGCTAAAATTTTCTGAACTGTTTTCTTTTTTCAGCTTTTCTGAAAAACTATAAAGAAAACCTGAAATTCCCCTTTTTTATTACAGTTGATGGCTGTCAATCACGCACAGTTCTCAATTAAGAACAATAACGTTAGTGATTGAAAAATCCCAGCTCCTGGCTCACTCTCAGCGTGTCAGGAGAACCATTCTGAATCTTACAAAGTGCATTTGAAGGGACTCAACACAAAAAACAGAAAGACCTGGACCCAGAAAACCGTCGTCATCTTTGTTGTCCTTAGAAACAGGATGTAAGTGAGAATCTGGGGGTTACACAAAGCGCCATCATCTAGGAAAAGCTTACGTTGCCATGTCTGGCCGTCACCAGGTGTGTCGGTCACATTAACATCCTTGGCCAGAATTAACCTTGGCTGAAGCTTGGCCTCTTGCCAATATAATAAAAATCAGTTCTGCGTCCACATGGCAATTCCGTGGGAACCTTCAGCAAGGAGCCCCTTATTATTTCTCTGAGAACCCCAGGGAGTAAGTTCTCTTAGCCCGGTCAGGAGTTCGCTGACAGGTTACCTGTGAGAAAGACTTTTTTCCTTCCGAAGCGATCTGAAAGCTGACCGAAAGAGATGACTCCCACAAACACACCGCTGAAGAAAAAGGAGCTGACTGCACTGACTTTGTACGACCGGTTGGCAATTAAAAACCACTAGAGGAAGAAAAAATAAGAGACTTTTAGGTCACAAAATAGATGGGTTGAGCTAGCTGTCAAAAAACCAAACATACAACAACTTTTCCATTGCAATATCTCTACCACATCAAATTATTATTATTATTATTATTTTGCATAGAACTGGGGTATAGGCCAGGGGCAGAGGGGGTGAGAGGATTCACTAGAGACAGATTAGGGAGCAGAAAAGGTGGATTGACTGAAATACGCTGCTGAGGGGAGCAGCGGGCGAGACAGGAGAGGTCTGCTGCGTCACATGTGGTCCCTGGCTGCCATATCACCCATTATTAACTAGAATTCAGTACAGCGCCCACTTTGGATAACAGTCAAGGTAATTTTGTCTTCAGAAATGCTAGAAATTTTTTATTATATTTTTTATTCCATGTTATCACTATGACATACTCTCATAATCTTTTATACACATCTTATCACAGCACTGAACATAGTATAGAAAATCATTTATGTGTCTACTGACTAGGCCCACGTCCTGACTCCTGTGTTGCTTGAGATGAGGTGCTGAGTCCCATTCATGTCCATTTCCCTCTCAGCTGATGTCCTACATGGCCCATAGGAAGTGATAAATGAAATATCCTTTTCCTAATATGTTAATAGTTTTAATCTCTTGAGTATTTTTCTCAAAAAAATTAAATATATGATCCAGTAAATCCACTCTGAGAGCAGTCATACATTGCCTAGTTGACAATGGGCCAAATGCACAATAGTGGCCCCAATAGCCTCTCCCATAGAGCTTGGTGAGCAGCAGACTATACCACATAGGTTTGCATACACAATCTGTGGTATTCACACAATGACAAACTGCCTAATATTGCATTTTTTCAGAACACATCTGCCTTGTTAGGTGGCATGACTATATATACACAAAAGAAATGAAAGCAAGGATTCAAACAGATAATTGTAGACTAGTGTTTATTGCAACATAATTCACTATAGCCAATGGTGGGCTCAACTCAAATGTCCAATCACAGATGAATGGATAAACCAATGGTGTGTGTGTGTGTGTGTGTATACACATATGCAATGGAATATCATGCAGTCTTAAAGAGAGAATGGATAAACTTGAGTACATTATACTAACTGAAATCAGCCAGACATTAAAGGACAAATATTACATAATTCTATTTATATTAGTGTGATATAGTGATTTATAATAAGAAATACATGTTTGGAAAGGGTCAGGAAAAAGATAAAACTTGCAGGCAGACAACAGATCTGAGGCATACAGCAGGGCAGGGGCACAGACAGGGCTCAAAGCAGGGGAAGGAGGAGCACAAGGGACTGTGGTGATGGGTCATGGGGTGTGTGGTGGTGGAAGAACTCTGGGGGCTACACCTGAGGGGAGATATCAAATGCTGTCTAAAAATGAACAATAAAATTTTAAAAATAATGTGTTTGGTCTTTGTCCATATAGCTCCTGAAACTCTTACAATTTCCTATGTAGGAACCATAGGAGCCTCAAAAAAAGCTGTAATTAAAAAAAAAGAGCCATAGGGGGACCTTCTGCGATAATATTTAGTTTTGTTCCCTGTTTCTGAAATAGATCCAGAGCTGCAACAGTGAAGTGGGTGTCTTTTGTTATTCATAAAGGCCCCTTTCAACCACCTTGGGGTCATGTTAGTGAGGTGATTTCTGGAAAGTCCCTACAGACAGAACTGGTTGCCAGGGCGGCGCAAATGCAAGAGGGTTGGAACTTGTGCTCCCATCCCTCCAGGCCTCTGGGGAGGGGACAGGAACCCAAGATTGAATTCAATGACCAGTGGCTGAGGATTTAAATCAATCATGATTTTGTAATACAGTCTCCATAAAACCCCCAAAGACAAGACTTCAGAGAAGTTCCAGTTACTGATGGAGGAAGAGCAGAGAGCCCAGGACAGCCTGGAGCCTTGCGCCCCCAACAGGAGGGTGAGCACAAGGGAACATGGGGATGGTTCATGAGTGACATGGAGGTGGGAGAACTATGGTGACTACAACGCTGTAAGAAAAAAATAATTAAAAATAATAATTAAGTAAAGAAAGAAAGAAACCCTATGCTCCTTCCCACATACCTTGCCCTACTCCCTCCCCAAGCTTCCAGAACCTTCTCTGACTCAGAGCACAGCTGCCTTTCCTCCTTGGTCTCCTGCACGGATAAAGCCCTGACAAGGTGGTTTCTGGACATCTCTGTGCAAAACAAAACAAATAACTCAGGGTTTGGAAGATAAACACGGCCACTTTCCCTCATTCAGGTGCTTGACTTGCAGATTCTCTGCACCTGCAATTCTGAGCAAGGTTCATTAACCTGCTGGCCTCGCCCTTCCTGGGCTGAGAGTGAGGACCAAGCACCACTACCCTTGGAAAAGGTGAGCAGGAGGCTCCCCGAGGCAGTCATTTAAATAAGGGAGGGTGATGGAGGCAGTGGGACAAAATTGCAGCATGCCTCAGATGTGTTTTCATTTGTTTATTTAATAAATATTTTATTAGCTTGCTAACAACTATTCTAAAACCTGGGGCTACAGATGTGAATGAGCCAGGCATGGTCCCTGCCCTCGTGGGAGTAAGAGCCATCTGATTAAAATAAACTTTAAACAAGTGAACACATAGGGAGAGGCCAGTGGGAACCTCTTCAAATAAGGTAATCAGGGAGGGCATCTCAGGGGAGGTAACATTTGTGATCTAACTAAGTGATCAGTGATGAGAAGCTGCTGGGGGAATCTGAGGACAATCCTATGGCCCGAAGAGGAGGCCACATGCGTGTGTCCCTCCAGGGTGGTGGAAGGGAACAAGGAGGTGAGTGAGATTAGATCACAGGGGGCCCTGGGCCAAGGTAAGGAGCAGGGGTTCTATTCCAGGGCAAAGGGAAGGTGTGGGACTAATGGGTTTACGTCTCTAAAGGTCACACGGCCACCCTTAGAGAAAGCATCACAAGAGGAAAAGTAGGACAGCGATAGTCGAGATGCTGGTGGCTCACGCGTGGGTGGAGCAATGGTGACAGAACCACGTGGACTTGGGATGTATTTTGAAGGCAACACTGGCAGGACTTGGTGATGAAGGAGCTGTGAAGGCAGGAGGAGAGGAGGGAACAGTCAAGTATCTCACTAGCTGTCAACTCCTGCCACTCAGTGGACAGTGCTGACCGTTCCTGGGAGGGTGAAGGCTGCCCGGGGTGTTGGGGGGTGCTGGGCCCGAGTTGGGTCTGACAGGCAGAGGTTGAGAAGCTTATCAGACATGCAAGTGCGGAGGCCACTTGTTCTGAAAAATGCAATATTAGGCAGTTTGTCATTGTGTGAATACCACAGATTGTGTATGCAAACCTATGTGGTATAGTCTGCTGCTCACCAAGCTCTATGGGAGAGGCTATTGGGGCCACTATTGTGCATTTGGCCCATTGTCAACTAGGCAATGTGTGACTGCTCTCAGAGTGGATTTACTGGATCATATATTTAATTTTTTTGAGAAAAATACTCAAGAGATTAAAACTATTAACATATTAGGAAAAGGATATTTCATTTATCACTTCCTATGGGCCATGTAGGATGTCAGCTGAGAGAGAAGTGGCCTCAAGGTAGAGGATGTAAAGGCTCCTGACCCGTACGCGGGAAAAAGGGCTCAAACAAAAACAGGAGGGTTGGGGAGAGCAGGTCCCAAGGTCACAAGAAGAAACCTGACGCACAGAGGAAGAGGGAGTCGTGGCTGTCAAATGCTGCTTTAGAAGTCAAGTAAGAAAAGGGCCAGAGATGTAGATTTGCAAACAAATGGACACTTTACAGTAGCAATTTCAGCAGAGTGAGGACGGACAGAAGTCGCGGTGAAGAGGGTAGGAAGACTGGGGGAGGCTGAGGAATTACAGACAGCAGGATGGACAGGGAGGCCCCACAAGCAGGGTTGTGCAGGGCAGCCATGAAACGGGGTGTCATGGGGGCAGGGATACAGGGTCAAAGGACACTGGCTTGTTTTTGACATGTGTACATGATCTGGGGTGAACAGCAGAGGAGGTGCACTTGCAGGAGAAAGTCTTCCCGAGTGGAGAAAGCAGAGGGGTTAGCCCTGTGCTCACAGCTTCAGAAGGAGGAGGGCAGAATGGGGGTTCAGAAGCAGGCAATGAAGGCACGCCCGCCTGATGGCCTCCTTGTCACGGAAATAGCAAGGCAGTCACCAGTGACGGGAGAGGAAGAAGAGGGTGTTGGGAGTTTAAGGAGGAAGATGACGAGGGACCCTCACAGGAGTGGGGTGCGGCCCCCTCACAGGAACTGCAGCAGAATCCCACCCGACCATGAGAAGGCGAGCTTGAACTTGGCAGTTGGCATTTTTTATGAGGCGGAGGTGAGCAGTTGGGCGTCCGCAGAGCTGGGAGTTCCCCAGGAGCACTACAGAGGGCAAGAAGCAGCAGGGACTTGTGGGGATCTGCAAAGGAGTGATTATCGTCATGGTGGAACAGAAGCTGGGTAAGAAGAAAACGAAGACGTGAGGATGACAATGAAGCAACGTCGTCACCTTCAGGAATCCTTAACCTCTCTGTGCTTCTCACTCCTGCCCTAATTGACGTGGCTGTCTCCTCAGGAAATCACTGGCTGAAGAGGCTCTTTCTCAACTGGAGGCTGCTTTTCCCTTTAGACCTGAGAGGCCGAAAAGGGAGTGGATGACCGACCTTCAAAATCTCCAGCCCAGCTGACATCACATCATCAGACTGGGGCCCTCGACCTTTCTATGGCAGAGACGTAAGTGTCTTCAGAAACGTCCTCTCTCCTTTCTTCCATGGTAACAGGATGCGTCCCTGGGCACACGGCCACCCAAAGGGAAGAAGAAATGTCCGAGCTTCCCCACAGTGGGGCTGGCCACAGTATCAAGGTCAGCACAGTGAATACAAGCAGAAGCGTCGCGTGGTGGCTTCCGGAAGTTGTCTTAAGATGGCTGCTCTGGCCTTTGCCTGTTTCTTATATCTCACTGGTTAGGATGTTCACCTGGAAGCTGGGGCTCCCCCTGGAACCAGGATGAAGATGGCCATATATTGGGGTGACAAAGTCAAAGCAGAAGGATCTGGCATCCCTGAGGATGCTGGGGTAGACCAGGCCCAGGACTGGCATATTTTATAGGTTCTCCAGATGATTCTCAAAGGCAACCAGGTTAAGAACCTCTGCCCAGAACCTTACCACCCTCAATAACTGCATCCACCCTGAAATTGTGAATATCCCACTCACCCTCAGCTCACCACCACTGTTGCCCACTCATCTCCTGCAGTACGCAAGCTCCCAGCATTCAAGGCCCCAGTCACCACCAAGCTCAAATGTACAACCAAGTTATCAGAAAGAATGAGCCACGTTCGCATGCCCTGATTTAAGGATCTGTGAAGGAAAGGGTGTGATACACTTTACAGTTCCATGTAAGATTTTAAAAGTTCTGAAATTTGAAGGAGAAATTCTGTTTTGTAGCATTTTGGATATAAGGAGAGTGTGTGGTAAAATGGTCAAGTCATGAGGAAGGCCTAAGGTGATGATGTTTTTCTGGGCTGAAAACTGAATCAAATATTAGGCATAAGGTTGGCCTAGGAAGGAGAGGGCAGCATTTATTACGGAGATATCCCTTCTCTTACAATGACTAAAAAATAAGGCGTCATGGACTTATTTTGCACACCTTGAAGTTCGAACGCTCATTGTTACATTTTCCATGTTCATAATGCTTGTTTTAGTGTTTTCATGCCTTTAAATCTGACCTGCAACATTAGCCTCAATTATCCTGTGCCTCTACCTCTGCTCCTCTGTCTACACCACAGGATGTACAGGCTCATTCTGGTCTGTTTTGCGTTTAATTAAAAAGAGCCACTAATGCAGCCATCCCACCATCAACCACCCTGCTGACCGCATTTGAGAGCTTCTCAAATCCATCGGAAAGTTGCTAATCTACTCTTCCCCACAACTGGACAGCTATCAAGTTTTCTTTAGAGGAATGAATGATGATACCAGTTTTTTTGTCAGCCCCGCAAATCCTTTTTTAAAATACACTATAATGTGCAACTGATGTACTAACTCAGCTTATTGATTGCAGTTGGCATTAGATGGAAGATTTAGGCACGAGGGGATGTCTGACCAGAAAATACCAAATTTTAATTCTCAGACTGCCAGTTCTAAGTATCAAAGCAATTTCTAGTAATTTTTCTTCATGTCAATGCTGATTGGGTTAATGCGTCTCCCTGTATCTCCTGGAATAGATTCAGAAACTGATAGCAAAATGGAAAGTCACCGCTGGATTTTTAAAATGCAAATTAGGCAGCGGGAAGCTGGAGCCCAGGAGATCTCCTTGACAGATCTAGGTGAATGAGCCACCCAAACACCAGGGGCCCAGATCATGGGTTACCATCAGCTTTCCACACTTACTCCCCTCCCCCAAACAGATGAGATTTTAAATGTTTTATTTTCGATTTTTGAAACTTTTCAAATATAGTTTATATATTTCTCACACACCAACTATGAAAGCTAAAGGGTTTTATTTTGTAAAATCCCAGACAAGTTATACCAGTGATTTCTATACTGTCTGAGAAAATGTACTGGCCTAAACTATTAAAGTTTTGGAAAGAGGGCATGCACCAGACCAGATTCAATTGCTAACTCATTTTTTTCTTGTGCCTTTGGCAAATACTTGGTACCAAAGTAAAACCCAAACCAGTATATATCAGAAATTAAACTATTTTAAACCTAAATACGATGACTGTGATATTCACAAAAAGGTTTTTCATGAGGCTTTAATTTTAAGAAATAAATTTATGTCACTCAAATCCTTAATTGGCTTGAGATGATTAAAGTGATGACTGTCTCATTATTTTCTTATATGACAAGTCAAATTCTAAAGCTACCTAATGAATATTCTTTTTATACTAATTTATTTCAAGTTGAAAAATCACTTGCAAATTGAAAAAGCAAGAAATCTACTTTTCTTCTCCCATGCCGTAACAGAAAGGGAAGAATCCAGAGACAAAATATTGTCAGTCTCAGTTGATCTGGCTAAAGCTACTTTTGTTTCACAACTAACAAGTGTAGCTTATTTTGCTCTATGCTAACCGCAATCACTAAGCTGGGTTAGTACATAAGTTGCACATTATACTGTACTTTCAAGAAGGATCTGAGGGAGCTAACATTAAAAAACTGGTATCATCATTCATTCATCTACAGAAAACAGACCTCGGAGAAAATCAGGCACAATTTTCTGCAGACTGACACCAACAGCAGGTGCCTCAAATATAAAAGATGAAAGGAACATAAATATTGCAAATGCCAGTGTGAATCAGAGCCAGGTGGCACCCAGGGTCTTCCAGGTGGCACCCAAGGCCTTTCAGGTGGCACCCATGGCCTTCCAGGTGGCACCTAGGGCCTTCCAGCTCTTAAAGAGGGAAAAAAGCAGCAAGCAGGAGTGAAGAGAATTGAGGATACTATTGATTAGTATTAATGAAGCAACCAGTAGGCTTTTTGTTGAGCAACTGGATTCTTACTGCTTATAGGCTGAGAATAAACCGCATCTCCCTGGATGGGATAAAGGACTGGCATATGTCAAGGAAAGTTATTCCAGCTGCAATACAGAGAGTGGACAGAGGTGGCAGTTACTGGTGTGGGAAGCCCCATCAAAGGTGATTACAGTGATTTAGGTCAGACCGGACAGGGCCGGGGCCTCAAACAAGAGGATGGTCTCAAGCTGGATCCAGACACCTGGCTGAGTCACCCACAAACAGGTATTATCTGAAAACGCTAGCATGGACTAGATCAACCATGGATTGAGTGAAGCCTCAAGTCTTAAAGGAAAGAATAAAATATGTCTTTAGCATCACTCTCGAAATCACCAAACCGCAGCTTTGCAGAGATGTCACAAATCATTCCCATTTTTCTGGTGTGGCAGAAATAGGATAATCTGAAAACATTAATTATTACTTTAAAATGGATTGCATGCTTACATTACCCCAAAAATAAATTCAGCATCTGAGAAAAAAAAAAAAAAGATATATCAAAGCTATGTCAACTAGGAAGGGTTAGAGCACATAATAACCAGATCAGTAACAACCAGCCAGTCTTCACATGATCCTCTAAGTCCAATAAACGCCTGTTAGAATAGGTTGCTACTGTCACTGTTATTATTCTCATTTTATAGACGTTGCTGCTCAGCTGAGACAAAATGGCGTTAGAGCAAGTGATGGTGCCTGGATCTGATACCAGGATACTTTCTCAGCCCCATTCTTTGAGTCCTAGATGCTCCAGCTAGTTCAGTCTTAGAACTAACACCCAGATCTCAATCGTACACATAACACTATACATGAGTGTGTTAAACCAAAAGCATAAAATTAACAATGCAACTTTCAAAGTGTATTTAATGGAGATTCAGTTCAATCTACGTTGCATATTTTAAATAAAAATACTAAAAATAATTCTGGGTTTTTTTTTAAGATTTATTTTTTTATTTATACAAGAGCTGGGGTACAGGCCAGAGTGGTGGGAGGGTGAGAGGATTCACCAGAGACAGAACGGGGAACAGAACAGGCAGATGGACCGAAAGCACTGCTGAGGGGAGTAGCGGGCGAGACAGGAGAGGTCTGCCACGCCATGTGGGTATCTCCCTGGCCAGCTGGGAATTGAACCAACCCGCTGCGCCACCAGGGAGGCCCAAAATAATTCTGTTTTAATTGCGCTTTTATCATTTCCTGTCTGTTTAAGCTCCCAGTGTTCACTCATAGTCACAAAATCCCACCCCCAGGCTGCCTCCTTTGTTTCTTCCCTGAGAAGCACCGTGCTGGGCCCTGTCCCCACAGAACTAGAACACGGTCTATGCGAGATATGTCTTCAGCCAATCATCAATACTAGGATGATAACAAAGCAAGAAGGGCCTTGAGAATTTAGACATGAGCCCAGTATCTGCTGTGAGCAACTTCTCATCGGCACCGGCAAAGTCACGGACTTGTCTCTACTGCAGTTTTCCTCTGTGACCTGAACAGCCCACTTTCTTCTCCCGCTGTCTACTGTCTGGTGGCATTTCATGCACAAAGAGCTGAAAAACAAGCTATTCCTGTAGCTGGCTCTGATGGGAGGGGCAGCGCATGGGAAATAAAAAACCTTTACCCTGAGCTTTTTCAAGCACTGGGTCAGGTTGTTTTCCTTCCCCAAGGTGACTCTGTCCTTCTGTCCTCCTTGTTTTGGCCACAGTGAATGAATGACTACCTTTCCCACACATGAATAATGTAGGGGCACCGGGGAGGACACGGCCCCCCAAAGGAAAACAACATGACTCACTCCACACTTGCTGTGACACTGCACCTGCCACTGACCACTGCACCTGCCACTGACCACTCACTCCCCACTTGGGGGGCTGTGGCCTTGTTGGCCCCCCCCCGACTCCCAGTCCCGAAGGTCCCCTGGTGAGCTGCTATTGGTCCTTCAAGACATCCTTAGGTTGTTTTGCTCACCTGTAAACAACAGACCCACTGAGGCAGGGCTGGCCATGCTCTCCTTTTGCCAACTCTCTCCCAATTTTTGCATCTATAGTGATGCCTGTCAAGTGACGTGTTTGCTTGTCTCTCCCCTGCATGCTGGGAGTCTCTGAGAGTCTCTGAAGGGTGTATTTCTTCTTAAGCGCTGCCGTGATAATGTCTACCAGCACTAACTAGATACGTGCTGAATTGTTTATGGGTAAGAGTGAACGCTTCTCCACTCTGTCTCTGGCGAATCCTCTCACCCCCCACACCTCTGGCCTGTACCCCAGGTCTTGCATGCATAAATAAATAAATCTTAAAAAAAAAGATAAACTCATGCCATTTGTAGCAACATGGATGGAGCTGGAAGGGATAATGCTCAGCGAGATAAGTCAGAAGGCAAAAGAAAATCAAAAATGATTTCACTGATGGGGCGGCATAAGAACACCAAACAAAGGGTCAGGGAAAAAAAGACAAAACGTGCAAACCCAGCACAGAAGTGAGGCAAACAGCAAGAGGAGGAGGAGAGAGGGGTCAAAACAGGGGGGAGAAGAGCACAAGGGACTACGGGAGCAGTTCATGGGTACTTTGGTGGTGGGAGAACCACTCGGACCACACCTGAGGGGGGAACAATGCTGTAAGAATAGAAATAAAATATTTAAAAAACACAAAATAACTATGGCTGTTTTCTGGAAAACTGGCTTGAAAAAAGTCGCAAAGGCAGATTCTGTCCATGGAAACATAGACTTCCCAAAGCCTGCGCAAGGGAGTCAGCGAGGTCCCCAAAAGCACTCTCACGGGTCTATAAACCCCCTCAAACACCCACGCTGAGAAGCACAGGGAATGGGCAGAGCAGGAACCACATGTGGACACTCACAGGGCTTCAGCCTGCAAGCCAGGCAGGGCCCACAACGCTCGGACGGTGGTACCTGAGCCTCTCACCTGCCACTGTGTCTCTTCTAAAGGGTGGACTTGCTTATCAGCCATGCAGACGACTAGCCTCAAATGAGCCCGGGCGGGGGACACAGCACACCTGATCATAAGGGGAAACTGAGGCAGCTGCCCCTGGCATCCAGGTGGGCCAACCGAAGAAGCAAATCAGCCCGAGGTGGGCTTATTGATGGATCTCCAAGTCCTACTTACATGAAAATCCTGTCTGACTACAAGGGCCAGGGTCCTGGCTCCGCAGCACTTTAAGGCTGCAGGGAGGCTGGACGGTTGCCTCCCTAGGCCCGAGGCTCTTTCCTGAGGGTCTGCACAGCTCTAAGCTGTGGCTGCTCTGAATAAGCTCCAAGTATTCTCACAATTCCAGCCAATTCCCCTTCCATGGTCCTGTATTTCCCACAAAAATATTTACAGCTTTGGACAGGAAAATTTCACTTCAGGAAAAAAAAATCAGGTAATCAGAGGCCTCCCGTGATGAGGGCGTATGTGAACAGGGTATTTCGGGAACAGTTTCATGGTGATTAACTAACTTGCTTCATTTCAATGTAGTTGTCATTCTGAATTACCACTTAATGGGTGAAGTGTGCAGGCGATAACAATCAGCAGTACAGGCGTAAGGAAGCAAGACATTAAAAAAAAATTAGCCCCTAAAGCAATTATTGCAGTGAATTTTTCAGATAGTTTTAATACTCTGTCTTTTGACCCCGGGGTATGGCTTGGGGAAAATATATTAATCTCAAGATAATAATCAGTCAATTTCAGTTCTTCAAAATCCACAATGATATTAAAGATTCCGACCTGACTCTTTTGGGTTGCAAACATTAATTAAGCATGATAATTGTGTGTCTCCGTGATATTTGGTGCTTTCTGAATGAGTCAGAGCGCAGGGAATAATTTGAATACAGCAGACAGCAATTTGCTACATAAATTCACCCCAATGGCTATTAGCTCATTTTAAAATAGTCAAGACTTCTAGATTAGAGATTTTTTTTTCATTAATACCAAGTTAATCACATCTACATAACCCTTCATTCACCCTTCCCGAACCCTCCACCAATAACTTCTGCAAGACCTGACGTGAACACAGTGTGGAGCGGGAGCTTTAAAATGTGTATTTTTTTCAGTCTCCTTAAACTGGAGTTCTGCAGACTCTCTCTAGATATCTATTTTCAGGATTTTTATATGAGATGTCAATAGGACTTGACATTTGTTTCTTAATTCTGCTTTTACACCAAATAATTTCAAATTAGCGTGTATATTAGCGTGTATATATATATAGTTTTTCTATATGATAATATACTAGATATACTGTATGTGACAGTACATTACGTACACTATATAATTTATCTAAATCTTTAAAAAATATGTAAAGCAGACCAGCCTTTCTTGGGTCTCCCTGCACATTCTCAGTGAGGAGAGATGTGAGCGACCGTATGGCCAACAGCGGGGCATACTGGGGTGGGGGTGAAAGGCTGAGAAGCACAGATGTTGTGACTTTTATTTCATTCTCCTTTGTTATATCAGGAAACCTGCAGGTTTCTTTATGCCTGACAATTAACACAGAGGGGCTAACGCACACCTTCTCCGTAGCACTTGCAAGATATTCACGTGCAGCAACACTGACCAAGATGCTCGTGAGCTGGATACCAACATCACATCAGCTTAGAGAAGGCAAGTCCCTGACAGACTCCTGCTTCCCTGCCTGCCATGTGCCACAGGGGACAGTCAAGGGGTCGATGGTCTCTCCTGCCTCGCCCGCTGCTCCCCTCAGCAGTGTATTTCAGTAGATGCACCTGTTCTGCTCCCCACTCTGTCTCTGGTGAATCCTCTCACGCCCCACGGGGTCTACACACAGGGCTGGGCTTACACACACAGTGGGCGTTACGGTGGGTCATCGCTTTCCCTCTCTCTTTACTTGTTAATTATTGTGTATGTAAGAGAGAGACAAGAAGTTCTCACTCACTTGCTGAAAGGACACTATATTTGAAAAGTGACTTTGAGTTTTCATCTGACTCCATCTAGCTAGTCTGATATGACTCATGCTTTTCCCATTTCTAGTAAAAGAAAAACAAATGTGTTTTCATGGCATGTTCTTGAACTCTCAAACTTACTAGAAAACAATTTGAAAATGTGGCTGAACTGTAAATCAATGATAAAGAAACAGACTCCTCTGGACAGGAGGCCCCTGTTGGTGATCAGAATCCCCTTTGGGGGCTCACTGCCCCCCAGGTGTGTTACCTCTGAGGCGATGGAGGTGAAGCTGCCACTGAAGTGCAGGTGCTTGCGGACTTCGCTGCCGTTGGCCGTCAGCAGCCAGTCCCCGAGGGCCTGGGCCTCACCGGCCGAGCGGTTGCCGTGGCTCTGATTGCGCAGGAGCTCGGCCAGGTCCCAGTGGTATGCGGGCGTGGCCCCCACCAGCGCGATGAGGATGGCTTCCGTGGCCACGTAGAGCTAGAAAGCAAGCACACAACCGTCTAAGCTGGAAGTGCCATTAGCGAGCTCAGCAGCCTTCAGAAAGAAGACACATCAGGGACAAAGGAGAAAAAGGAAGCTTCATGACCGCAAGTGACAGAGCCACCAACAGTCCCATCTGCAAAGCACCTTGTAACTCTCCCAAGGATTTTCCTTCTGCTTTTGAGCTTCTGCTTTTGTCCTCTGATGTAGAGGACCATGCACATAGGTTGCTGGACCCTGGGGGTAGGGGGTGCTGGCATCTTAAGACTGGTTTAAAAGATAAACATTGCAGCTATTTGCTCCGCAGTACTACACCCTTAGCTCAGTCAGACTAGCAGTCACCAGGGGTTAGGAGTTTCTTAGTCTTGGATTCATACACCAAACAAGAAGACTTTCTGTGGCACAGAAAACCACATTGATTGACTAACTGATAGACAGATAGACAGACAGACAGATAGGCGATGTGCTTTATTAAAGCATATTAACATAATATGTACCTGAGTAAGAACTATTCCTATAATAAGGTATGACACTGGAAATAGATTTTAAAGAAATTCAAAATCCCAAGCATAGACATTCACTTTATAATCTTTAGTTGTACTTAATCATTGCTTAATCTAAACATAGTGGTCCTGCAGCACCCAAAAAAATTCATTCAAGAAATATTTCTTGAGCACATATGCCATGTCACTGACTGTTTTGGGCTTTTTGGTTATTCACAACTGGGTTTCTTCTGTGCTTATATGGACAGGTAATTTACGGCAAAGGAGCCAAGAGTATATACCAGAGAAAGTAAAGTCTCTTAAACAAATGGTGTTGGGAAAACTGGACAACCATGAGCAAAAGAATGGGACTAGATTACTCTCTTGCCCCATACCCAAAAATGAACCCAAAATGGATTAAAGAAGTAGATGTAAGACTGAAATAAATACAGAAGAAAACATATACAAAACACTGCATAACTTTTCCAACAGCCTAATATAAATGCAATGGAGTACTATGCAGCTATAAAAAAGATGAACTCTTGTCATCTATGACAATATGGATGGAACTGGAGAGGATTGTGCTAAGTAAAATAAGTCAGAAAGACAAATGCCAGATGGTTTCACTCAGATGTGGAATAAAGAGAAACAAAAGAAAGAGTCAGACTAAACAAAAACAAATCCTAGAAAATATGACTAAAATTGAGGCTACCAGAAAGGCAGGGGTAAAGAGCAAAGTGTAGAGGGGGCCCAAAAGCTATAGTGGTGGAGGACTCTGGGTGCCCTGGTGGTGGGTGTGATATAATAACAAACGTCTGAAGAGCTGTGATCCTATAACTCTCATCATATTCAGTGTTGTAAACCAATGTTACCACAATAAAAAAAAAAATTAGGTTTCTAAGCTGTTGAGCCCTATACATGCTTTCTATGCTATGAATTTCCAGTCACATTAGCTCCCATTGTTGGATGGATATTTCAAGCTTAAAATTTACTAGGGAAACATAGAATTACTCTGCTCCATAATGAGACAATTGTTTTCTATGAGCTTAAAAGTTAATGTCTTAAAATATCTTTACATAGAATAACTATTTTAAAAATACAAAGCATGTGGTTTCTTTCCAGCACATACTATAATTGCCCCACTGCGTGGATGCACTGACTGAGGCACAAAAAGGCCGAGAAACTTGCCAACAGCTCTCTGTTCATCAGCAACGTGCAGTTCCTTCCACACCAGTCTGCAGAGGCATATTCAGCTGTTAAGTGGATAAGCTAAAGAGCCGAAGGCACAGTAATTTATCACAAACAGATGATGGAATTACTGCCAGAGAAAGAGAAATCATGAGGTTGTGTGTGTGTCACAAAAAAAAGCTAATGTAAAGCCCAAGATGCGATTTTTCCACTCTGGTTAAGACGGCGAGGTGGCAAGTCAGCTCCATTCTATTTTGGTCAAATGATCTTGGGCCTCTGGAGATGCCAAACTGCCACAGGTCAGTCAGTGGGCGTGATTTATTGCCAAATAGGAAAATACATTTCGAGATTTACACTGCTTCCTGGTTGCTATTTGCTTATTATTAAGAAAGTTTTAGAAAAGGAGGCCATCAGCTTAGAAAACTAAAAACCTTAGCAATTACAGGAACGGACCACCCTTTTAGCCACAGCTACGATTACAAAGCCACTAATACCTTTTTTAATAACTACCCCTCCTGATTATAAGCTGCTGAAGTTTAACTGAAAGCTAAAGAAATGAAAAAAAGGGGACAAGGAAACTTTGGAGATATCGCAGAACTCAGAGCCTTCACGGCGGCAAAACAGGCCGGTTGGGTTTTTGCTCGAAAGGAGCTCTTTCCTGCTTTTGTTCCTACCATGACTTCACCTGGAGACACCTTCTGGTCTGTGAGTATCTAAAACTTTCCATCCACCAAGATGCGACTCCGATGTGGCCGCCTCCCATCCTGCCTTCTCCCCTCTGCTGGCTCTGCTCACCCTCCACCCCAAGCGCCACCCAGCCCTGCCTTCGAGCACAGGGCATCTTCTCCACAGCGTTTCCATGTTTGTCTTGTCTTTCCAATCAGACTAACCTCTCCCTGAGGGCTGGTCCATGTCTGAGTCACTCTGGGGCTGCACAGCACACAGCTCAGGGAATGCAGCAATGACAGCAGACACTTCTACACCGGGGGCTACACGCTACGTTCCAAGCGCTTGTTATGTACATGTCAAGTGCACCATATGCTTATCTGGATTGTTCTAGGACAAGCCATGTTCCTGGAAGAAAAGGGAAAGGCTTGATGGGAGGCTTGTTTCCACTAGGTTCCTGTTCTGGTCAGGAAACTGCAGTTGAAAAACAAAGGTAAGGTGCTGACACACTGATACATCCTCATTCATAACCAAGGGAGCAGTGACACCTGCCAAGAAGCATAATCTGTGTTCATCAGCCCAAGTCCCAGCAATCTCGAATCTTCTCTGCCCCCACGCCCACATCCCACCTGGGCACACACACAGACAAGTAGGCTCTGGGTAGCACCAGGGCCTTGGCTATGCCAGCAAAGGTTACGGCCACATGGCCTCTTGGCCTCTCTGGCACCCCTGATCATGCTGCTGATAGACGGGCGCCATGAGGCTCAGGCACGGGGGTGCCGAGAGTCTGCAGGCAGATGTAAGTCTCCTCCAGACCCACCCACCCAACAACAGGGTTGTAAGAAGTCGGAGATGGCTGAGCATTTCCCCAGGGGTGGGGCTGAACCATCTAAACACAGATTTAGGGGGCTCCGCCTGCTGCAGCAAAGCCACACACCTCACATCCTGCCTCCGTCCCCAAGGACAGATATTCTTCTCCTGCTATTACTCCACAGCTCCACGCACACATTCGCCCACAAATTCCTGTCTAATGAATCGCACCCATCAGCAATGGGCCTGAAAGCCACAAGGAGAAACCACGGTCCATTCTCCTGTGGAGAAGGACGGACGGCGGCTGAAGAAGCCATTATCTTCTCCGGTGCTGCCTCCAGGGAAGGGGAGTGCCACAGATGGCCAGATTCTCTTCCCCTTTCAATGTAATTATAATGAGAAAAATGACTGAAGTGCACTAGGGGACTCAGATTTTAAAAGTTTCAAAAAGTGAAGGTCTTAAGAGTAATTTTATATTAACACCATTACAGCTTTGATAATATTCAGGAAGCCAAGAGTCTCCCATAAATTATCTCATCACAACATCTTGTGCTGTGAAGTCACACTGAGTGTGATGTTTCTGTTGTGAAGTAGTAGAAATGGGCTGCAGAGCGATTAAGTGACTCATTGGAGGTTACGTAAACACTAATGGAAAAGCCAGAATGAGGCTGGAGGAGCCACCCGACTTTGGGGCCGCAGCTCTTTCCAGAGGACAGAAAATGGGGGGAAGAGGCAAAGATGATCCTATTGTGTCATTCCCATTAGTCTTTTTCTTTTTAAGATTTTTTTTATTTATGCATATAAGAGCTGGGGTACAGGCCAGAGATGCAGGGGTGAGAGGATTCACCAGAGACAGAGTGGGGAGCAGAACAGGTAGATCCACTGAAATACACTGCTGAGGGGAGCAGCAGGTGAGACAGGAGAGGTCTGCTGTGCCATGTGGGTCGGCTCCTGGCTGGGGATTGAATAGCATCCAGTCTTACTGGAGAAAACATGAAGTTCACAGAGGTCATCGTTTGCTGGGAGTTGACTGGAGCTGGTCCCCATCAGATATTCGGGTACCACTTACTCCACACCATGCAATGAATCTGTCATGTTTGGCGAGTTGAACAGGTTAGTATGGGGAAAAAAAAAAAAGACTGGACGCTAGAGGCACTCACATTACCTGTCCTGTTCTTAGGTCAAATGGGATGTCCAATAGCATAACACAAACTGCCTATCAGCACCCCCCCCCCAGCCACCTCCCCAGCTTTAACATGCTGAGTCTGACCCCCTGGGCTGGGTGGGGCCTGATTTTGCACTCCTGACAAGACCCACTTCCTGATGTCTCAAGAAGCCATTCTAGACCCACTGACATCTCCTTCCTTAATTTTCAATGGTTGTATTATTTTCTGGGGGAAATAATAACTTTGCATCTTTATTTAATTGTGTGGACATAGTTAAATTCTAAGTTTTAAATGCTGTGTCATCTCCTGAAGGGAAGAAACCCTACCTTATACCTCTATAACCCTTCAAGAAACCCAGTACACCACTCTGGACATACCAGCCTATGAGACATTTTGCTAGTTAATTCCTTGCAGAATGGCGAGCAAAATAAATAAATAACAAAAGACGATGATGATGGTGGGTTAAAAACCAGTAATTCTGGGACCCAATTGCAATCTCAACCCACCACTGCTTAAGACTTTGGCAAGTTATTTACCCTGCATCTGTTCTCCCTTCTTCACACCCTTCCTACCTCCCTCGCTCATAAAATGGGAATACCAGCACCTGACAAACTTCCTGCTGTTACTACAGTTTAATTTTTAACAAATTGCAGTGAGCACCAACACGTCACGTGCATATTATAAGCCTCAGTGATGTGATAAGAAATGATTGTTTCCTTCAAGGTACATCCACTCAGGTAAGGACAACAAATATCTCTGAAGCTGTAAATACAAGGCAGAGCTAGGCAAATGCTACATTCATCACAGTAGAAGTGAAGTTAACGAGAACACAGAAAATAGATGTGAATTCCAAACAGGAGCATCAAGAAAAGTTGCACATGTGTCACCTGAGCTAGGTAATGAAAGACAGCTTGGGGGTTAATCAAAACAAAAATCTGATTCAGGAAGGAAAAGGCACCACTTTAGGGGTCTGTGAAGATCTAACAGAGTTATCACAGCTTTTCTCAAACTTCAGTCATCTGAGAACCCCTTACAAGAGTTTTACATGCCTATTTTCTGTCTTCCATTTATTTCATCGTCTTCCTCTAAGTTGCTTCAAATTTTGTAACTTAATTCACAGAGAAATAAAGCTGTATATCAATACAGCCATGCCCTGCCTAATGGAGCTACTAAAATCCACACCACGTTGTGATGTCAAGTGTTGGCTGGTGTGTGTTTGGTAAAGGCGGGCCGCAGGAGGTACTTCAGGGCAGGACTGGGGAGGGACCTGGCAGCAAAGCAGCAGGCACTGAGTACTTTGTGGGGGCAGGTGAGGCAGGTGCGTTCTTGCTGCACACACAGCGTCAATTCTCTGCAGCTCACCTTGTTGGCAAGCACAGCACCTGGGCCTACACCTGTCCAGCTTCCTCAGCAACTCTGACTCCTGGGCCAGGTAAGTGCTTAGTTCCACGATGAAAGGCCTTCACTTGATAATGTTGGAGACCATGAGCATGAGGTAGTAGTCCCAGTCAGTTGTGATGCATTCCCTTCCCAAAGGCTTGACTGCAGACTTTGGGATCCGACACCAGAAACGAGGACAACAGCCTCACAGGGTCTGTGGACGAGCTCTCACTACCGAATACAGTCAAATCCCCATATGTGCTATTCACCAGTTACATATATAATCCTATACACAGAGAGGCACACACACACAAACACACACACACACAGAGCTCTAGCTTAGTTCTGCTTGTTGCTCCTCTGGCTGAACTGTGACTGACACAACCTTAAACAAACCTGGCAAAATATTAACATTTATTAAATCGGGAAGTAGGTACATGTGTGTTTGCGAGTTTTTAGCAAAAATGAATAATAAATACAATGACAATAGAAGAATGTTATTCAATTCTAAGTAGGCAATGTTTCCTGCCAAAGTCTGAACCCTTTGTAATTCTTTAATTCTAGTTCATTTCTTTTGTTAAAAGAGAAATATTTGCGAATGTTTTGAGAAGAACCCATACCAAATGAGGCTTTCTTTTTAGATAAATTGAAGGATTAAAGAAGAATTGAAAAGGGACTAACCTCACTTTATGAGTTGATGTTAATTTAATAATTTTCTCATAGACCAGCTAAATCTACAGATTTAGAGTTAGAACGTCAGAGAAGCAGAATGACAGGAGTTTAGAAATAATTGGGGGAGTCACACAGAACCAAGAAAAACTCTGAAAGGCTACCCCTACAAAGAGGATATAAAAATGTCATCCTGTGGACACCATGGAAAACATAAGGACCAATGAGAATTATAAAGTAATTTTGGGGCCTCCCCAGTGGCACAGCAGGTTAAGCACAGCAGCCTCTGCAGTGTGGGTTCGATCCCGGCCAGCCAGGGAGCAACCCACATGGTGCGGCAGGCCTCTCCTCTCTCACCCGCTGCTCCCCTCAGCAGTATTTTCGGTCTGTCTGCCTGTTCTGCTCCTCGCTCTGTCTCTGAATCCTCTCACCCTCCTGCGCCTCTGGCCTGTGCCCCAGCTCTAGTATAAATAAAATAAATCTTTTTTAAAAAAAGTAATTTTGAAGCAAAATGAAAGGATGTTCAGGAAGTTTGCATCACATGGTACCTATGCTAATTACACAGCATCCATTTGGATGAAAGAGAGAGACCTCTATTTTATCCACAAATTGGAACAAAGGATACCTGGGGAGAATGACAGGGAAGAAGTAAGGGGAAATCTGGGCTGAGAAGAAAGGTAAAGAGTCACCTGGGAAAAGCAAAGGCTAAATCCAGAACACAGTCAATAGCATGGGCTGTGCGCATTTCAGAACCATGAAAAGAGGAAACAACCAACCTCCATTTACAATAAATGGGAAGCGAATAAGCAAATGACGGGCTAGCCAAATGCTGACACACCGCACGCCAGCCACTAAAAATACGTGATTATTCTTTTATGAGCCCAGCAAGGTACTCACAAGACTTTTGAGACAAAGTCAGGTTAAACAGAAATTTCTGCAAAAACAATGAGTGGGCATATTTGTGTGATAAAATGTCTAGCAGGCCTCACACCCAAAGGTGAGCACGGGTTAGCAGTCGTGCTGCTCAACCCTTTTCCTAGTCTATGGTGCCTCCTCTGTGCTGTGTGGGGAGCAAGTTTTTGAGGCTATCCTCTTGCTGTGCGTGCTTCCTCTGGCTCTAGTGAGGAACCACACTCGCTTTCTGAAAACCTCTGTGTCCACACTGACACGAGGCCATCTAACTGCTGGGCATTGAGCAACATGAGGAAATCCTGAACTTGCAAAATACATGAATTAAACTCTCAAGAGGCAGAGTTCCCAGGAGCCCAGTGAAGAGTGAGCACAGAGCAGACTCCGCTCCTGTCCCGAGCCCAGGGTACTCCCTGCCCCCGTTCATACTGCCCGGGCAGCCTTCATGAATTCTGGCCTGTCTGGAAGGCAATGCCTTCTCTGGCAGGGCACATGTCCAGCAGCTGTGGGTGGCTCTGAGCGGGTGTACTGCTGAAGATTCGGGCTCTATGGAGGCATCAAACTAGGGGCTTCCCAAGGCACATCCCAATCCTTGACAGGTCCCTGAAACCTCCCTGCTCCGGAATCTCCTAAACCCCCCTGGATGGAATCCAAGGGTCCGACACATTTGCAGCTTTCTCTGCTTCACGCCAGGGGGCAGTGTCTGTCTGTGGACAACACAGCTGTCCTGAGGGTATACACTTGGGGGCTAAGACCTCTTTGCTCAGGGCACCTGGGGTGCCCCCTCTCGTCTAAACTGAAGGAAAGAACACCAGGCCAAGGTTCCCCAGCTTACCTAAACCTCTCTGGAGACCCCCGCTCCAGGGCTTAGGCTCTGGGCAGGCAGAACTACATTTGAGGACAGATGACATGAGATTTGCTCAAACTAGCAGACATCTGACCACATGTCTCCAAGTCACAATGAAGAAGCTTATATCATGGGGGCTTCTGTGGGGGCTAAACTCCTGGTTGTGCTGAGGGCCCCCTGAAGTGATCGCTGGTCTTAACGATTGGCATATGAAAGGGTCCTCACTATGCTAATGGGTGAGAGGTCAGAGGACCCAGATATCCACCAGTGACACCCCATCCAAAGGGGGTGTGGCCATGAATCTCCCGGAGGGGCTAGGATACGGTGACAAATGCAAGTGTGTAGGAGAGCCGAGTGGTGGCAGTGAACAACACAAAGTTTAATAAAACCCCCTGAACAAAACCCATCCTACCCCGCCCTCCTACTGTAAAGTGACCTCAATCCACAGCGTAAATGGACTCAAGGAATTTCAAAAATAAATAAGACTGATAAATCTACCAGCGCAGTGATGAAGTAATGTTTTATCATTTTTGCTTTGGATGTTTTAAATCCAGCATTCCAGATAACAGAGGCTATCTCCAGTGTATCCCTCCCATACCCTTTCCTCCCAAGAGGTAACAATCCTGTTCATTGAGTATGAGTCTTTCTAATCCACATGTCTGTACTTCTACATTGTTCAAATACATTCACCAACCAAACATAGTATTATTTCCTATGCTTTTAAAAATCGGGGCGCAGCAGACCTCTCCTGACTCACCCGCTGCTCCCCTCAGCAGTGTTTCAGTCGGTCTGCTTGCTCTGCTCCCTGCTCTGTCTCTGGTGAACCCTCTCACCCTCCTGTGCATCTGGCCTGTACCCCGGTTCTTGTATAAATAAATAAATCTTTAAAAAAATAAAATAAAAAAATAAAATCAGTACTAAGAACATGTGTCACATTGTATCTATCATCCTGGTTATTTTATTTTTTATTTAACATCGTATTCTAGAGATATATTCAGGGAGTTGCGTATAAATCTAGTTCATTATATTCTACCAAATTCACACCACATCTTCATTATCCAGTTCTTTTTTTTTTTTAAGATTTATTATTTATTTATTTATTTATTTATTTATTTATTTGTACAAGCACTGGGTACAGTCAGAAGCGCGGGAGGGTGAGAGAATTCACCAGAGCCAGAGCGGGGAGCAGAGCAGGCAGAAGGACCGAAGTACACTGCTGAGGGGAGCAGCGGGCGGCAGGAGAGGTCTGCGCGCCATGTGGGACCCTCCTCCGGTGGCCGGGGAGCAGCCGGGGATCGAACCGGCACCGCAGAAGCCGCGGGCAGCTTCGCAACCCAGTGCTCAACCGCTGCGCCACCGGGGAGGCCCTCCAGTTCTTTTTTGAGACTTATTTAGGTGATTACTAATTTTAGTTATTACAAACAGCACTGCAATAAACATTCCATCCTGTTCTCCTTATGCACATTTTGAGAGATCTAGAGATACTGCAGAATGTATACCTAGGAGTCCAATGTTGGGTTTCAACTCACTAGATGGTGCCAAATTATTCTCTAAATGGGACAGTTCTTACTTCTCATTTGCATCACACTTGTACTGTTAGACTGTTTAATGTCTGCTAATCTAATAAGTGTGAAATGATATTTCATAGTCATTTTAATATGCTTGTCCCAGATGACCACTGAAGGTAGACATCTTTTTACGTGTGGACTATTAGCGTTTCATCTTCTGCAAAATACCTGTTCAGTCATTCCACTTTCAAAAACACCATGAAAAGGTATTTACTGTGTACATGATATGAATGCACCGGTCGTACCAGGATCTGAAAAATAAGGTTGGGGTTATTAAGAGTTTGCATAAAAATGGGGCCTTTCTCAAGCTGGAGCTCACAGCAACATTGCCACTTTGCTGGTGAAACTAATGCTTGTTACAGGTTACATGCTCTCGATAGTTTGAGGTTGCAAATTGTACTACCGCCTGTGATTCACAGTCCTGAGAAAAATGAAGGAAGGAGCTGGGCTTCGGGCTTAGAACAAAAAGGTAGGATCCATTTTTACTTTATATCGAAAGGGATCAAGAAACAAAGCATTGCACTCCAACCTCCCTCCTCCAGACAGCCTGGCACACAAGCACACACATCACAAATACAAAATTACCACATGGCATCGCCATCAGAAAATAGAAACAAGAATAAACAGAATTACTGATATTTTTTGGAGAACATCACTAATCTTTCCACTGGTGCTCAGCATAGGCCACACCTTCTGAGAATTTTTCATGTTTAAGTACCACAGAGAGCTGGGAGGGCACAAATATTTGGGGGTAAGAAATTTTCAAACTTTACAATTATAAATCTTAATGTTTGTCCGTAAGACAACCATTTTCACATAAGGCAATCCTTTTGTCCTATAGCTCTTTGCTTAGGAACTTTAAAATGACAAACCACTATTATCAGGGCTTTTGCATCGTATGCTGAAGAGAAATCTATAAATTCTGTACCTATTCTTTATGTCTCTGAAAGCTGGCTGCTAAAGGCAGTTCCGAAGACTGTGTTTGCAAGGAGCAGAAGTCTCCAGCCAAAGGAAACTGGATCTCGAGATAAATTTTGAGGATCTATGTGATAGCAGCAAGTAATCCAAGAAAATTAACCTAAAGACCTTTGGTGTTGTTTTGAATGTGATTTTGTCCTCTTACTTGAACTTGAATACGTTTGAAGGGAGTTAAAACCATTTACTGATCCCAAAAGGACGAAAATGCAAAAGGATCTAGAACATTTCCATGTCTGTCCCTCAAGTTTGGTGTGTCCCCGCTGGGGTTGGTTGGTACCCAGCACAGATTAGAGGGAGCTGCTGCTGAGACAGACGCCCTCTCCTGGGGGCACAGGGCTCTGGACATGCTGATGGGCCACTGGCCTGCACCTCCCTTGGGCAACAGCAGACAATGCTTTGGTTTTAAAAGCAAACATCCATCTCCTCTCATTTAAGTCCACTCTGAAAAGGTCTTATGTTTTCCCTTTTCCTTACTTTGCTGTTGGGGGCAGCAACCCCAGCACTGAAGGTTGGGAATTGGAACCCAGAGGGTGTCCTGACAGGCTCTGACAGCCTGCCCTCTGGGTGGGTCTACATCAAGAGAGCTGGGTAAGGACCCCCTAGACTCCCTGTCCCCAGGCCAGCTCTCCTCAAACCATCTCCATCAACAGCCTTGGCAGAGGGGTCTTTGAGGGACCCCTCATATCCAGGACAGTTTGGGGAAGGCCAGGGAAGCCTGGACCAGGTGTCCTAGTGGGCAGGTGAGTCATCACAAACAATTCATGCCTGAGAAGGATTCGCTGCTGCCTGGATGGGGGCATCTCCTCTGTGGAGAGAAGCACAGCTACAGGGCACCTCCCCAGCCACACCTACCCCTGTAAGACCCCATCCTTCTATGGCAACTACTGGCCACATATCACTCAGGGCTCAGTGAAAAGTCACCGCCATGGGCTTGGACCTCTGGTGCCAGACCCTAAGTAACCAGGTCAACCATAAACAAAAGCGAGGGAAACTTAATAGCAACTGGCCTCTTGGTGCGATCCCCCACTCAAGGCAAACCTAGCCAGGTGAGCAGACACCTAGGCAGGTCAGGAGATGGAGCGCAGGGATGGAGAGCTAGGGTGCTGGATTGTTTACAGAGGGAGTTAAGTTCCTGGAATTTTTAGCAACAGGAAAAGAATTTTCTCCAAGAACCAGTTATAAGTGAGCATCAGGCAGCAAGAATATAATTCTAGTCTGTATTAAACCTTCTTTTCTGACTTAGCAGGAACACTTTTGTCACCATAGGGAAAGTCTGTTTAAAGCTAAAACAACGAACTTAAAAAGAACTTCCGAATACTGCAGATGTGTGAACTGAGAACGTGTTTTACTAGGGAAAAAACTAGCTCCATCTATCTGTCCATCCTTTGAAAGGCTCTTCTGCCTGGTGATAAAATCAACTGAACTTTCATTTTATTGGAAAAGAGAATCAGTAAGTCAGTATTAGCTCCACCTACATCTTCCTGTTGAATGGCTGCCTCGTGCGGGATAAACAACTGGTAGACAGATTTTTCTTATGAACACCGAATAGTTCCCTCAGAATTACGATGATCACCTGTTAACTGCAAGTCTTTGTTGAACTGTCTGCCCGCCCCATCCCCACCGGAATGCAAGCTTCACAAGAAATGGACTTTGATTTGTCCACTATGGAGCTTCTGCCCAGCACACAGTAGGTATTCATTACACGTGTGCTGAATGAAGGACTGAGTAAAAGTACTGACTCACACTAGGCACTAGTAAAGGATTTGTGAATGAAATGCCTGCAGTATGCTGGGAAAAGAAATTGATAATCAAACGGGCCATTTAACCAAGCAGAGGAGAAGCACCTCTCACCTGGGAAAGTGTCTGCAGTCCAACTTACATCCTATGGAACATATATTCTAAGGCGGGGTGTGCAAAATGGTTGGAGAATTCTGTACAGCCAAGAAGTGACTTCATCTTATAACCACTCATTATAGATGGCACTTCAGTGGATCAAAATCCCAATCCAAAAGCTGACTCAGAGCAGACGACCCGGAGAAACTTATACCAGAGAGAAATAAATCTGAGGCCCTGAAAGTCCCTGGAACAGGAATCCCCTCAAATCCAGGAAAATAAAGTCAGCAGATAGGAGAGTGGAGGGGCTGCTGGAGACCCACCCCAGAGGGCAGGCTGCCAGAGCCTGTCAGGACACCCTCGGGGTTTCAATTCCCTAGAGAAGGGCCACAGGTTAGAGTTTAACCCTTTCCTTTCACATTCACAGAGTATTACAGGTAACAGACATTTTGCATCCCTTTTAACCAGTTCACTGGCTGAAGCCCCCCAACACACACACAGGCGAGTGCACACACACACACACACACAGAGCCCTACTCCTGCTCCCGGGCAAGGGGTGGGGAGGCAGGAGGCAGCCGGCCCAGGCTGGGAGGCTCTGGAGTGGACAGGCCGCAGGCGACCTTGGTGTGGGGGGCCAGGCCTCCGCGCGGCTCCCCCATCCTGCCCTGGCCCCTGGGGTCGGCTGCTCGCCTCCTCGCGGGGTCTGCAGAGCCCCCACGTCCAGGCCTGGCGCTGGCCTGCGGGGCGCGGCGGGCGCCCGGGCCCCAGGGCGGGTGGAGAGTGCTGGGGGCCGCCGGGACGCGGGACTCACCTGCAGCAGCACGGCCAGCAGGAAGCACAGGTACATCTGGTAGATGCCCAGCTCGCCCACGGCCTGGAACGCCTCCTCCACCTCCATGGCAGGCCGCGCCTTGGGCCGGGCTGCGCCCGAGCTGGGGCCGCCTCCAGCCCACCCACCGTTATTGCGGGGCGGCCCTGGGCGGCGCCCGGCTCGGACCCGGCGCGGAGTGGGGGCGCGGGCGGGGCGCGGGGGGGCCGGGGCCACGCGCACCGCGCGCTCCGAAGCGCCCAACCCCGGCCAGGGCCGCGCGCCAGGCCCGGCTGGCTGCGGGTCCCGGGGCCTCCGAGCTTCCTGTTAGGGATTTTTCTTCTGAGAGGGATTGGTGTCTGCGCCCTTTAAAGAGAGAGGCGAGAGGAAGTGGACTGGGGTGTGGCATCCTCCCGCCCGAGAAACCCGAGCACCCCTGCAGCCCAACCCGCGGCCCCTGCTTTGGTGTCGCCACCACTGTTGCGCGACCAGATGGTGGCCCAGACTTGGGTGCCCTTTAGTGCGCGCATCAGGTCAATGCGCGCGGGGGGAGCGGGTGAGGGGTGAGGGGCAGTTTGGAGGTGCTTCGGCTGGGGGGTCGTTCTAGATCCTTCACAGATGAGCTCTGTCCAACATTTCTCTGCAATCCTACTCTGCCGGCCATGTGTTCTGGTCCTAGGTAAACAAATTCTTGCAAAACCTTGAGGTATGTTTGCATAGGCAAAGATGCAAAAGGTACAACGTGAATATAAAAGAAGAACAAGAAGGACGAATCTGTGGACCACAGGTGGTGGCTGCCAAGGGGTTTAAAGGGTAAATGCATCTGCCAGGCTGGAAAGGTGGAGAAAGATGGGCAGGGCCGAGGCGCACTGGGCACCTGCCGTAGTTCTTCACCCTCCACCTCCTTGGGGGGGTTTTAACAGCAGTATACTATTCCATCGTCTGGCCCCAGTGGTCCATTGTGGTCCCCAGGGCAGTCCTGATCAGAGACAACGGCCAGCTACTGTTTTATCTAAGATTATACACGAGACAGTGAGGCTGGTGCTTAATTTTCTTCTTACTGTCTTGTCTGGATTTGAGGGTGAGATTATACACAGTAGTTGAGTGAAAGGCTCAGGAGGGTTTGTTATAACTCTCCTTCAAACCATCTGGCCTTGGCTGGCTTTGTGGCTTTCGACAATTTTTTTTGTAGAAAGTTCAGAGAAGTGGATGCATGAATTCACTAAAAGTGAATCACTTTTAGTTTCTTCTTGAATTACTTATGGTTAATTTTTTCCTAGAACTGTTTCTATTTTATGTCATTTTTTCTTTTGTTTTTTGGAATAAACTTGTTCATCTGCTTCTCTTAGGGTTTTTGACAATCACACTGTAGCTGTATTTAGGCCATTTTCATTCTTAATATTGTTCATTTTTGTTGTTTCATTCTTAGGAGTCCTGCTAGAGATTTGTGTATATTTTTAAAAGAACTAGTTCATGTACTGCTTGTGTACTTTTTAAAGAACCAGTGTTTATGTTTCTTTTTATATATTTTTTCTGTTTTGTAGATTATATAAATTCTTTTTTTTTTTTTGCTTTTGTTAGTTGGTAATTCTTTTACTATATAACTAATGGCTTGAAAGTTTAGCCTATTGGCTTTCAACTTTTCTTTTTTAAGAATAATTGTATGCAAGACTATTTTTTTCTCTAGGTAATACTTTGCTCTGTCCCACAAGTTTTGTTACGTGGTACTTTCTATGTCTTTAGTTTTAAATATCCCATGACATTATAATTTCTTCTTTAATCAATGAGCTACTTGTCAATGCATTTTTTCAATAGCTTCCACTTAAAGGTTGTTGCTACTCTTCAACCATCTCTTTATTATTGATTACTAATGTAAATGCTTTGGAGACAAAGATGATGTGAAATCTTTGAAATGGAGGAGTTTTTTTGAACTATGTGATCATTTTAAAAAAATGTACTGAATGTATTGGAAATATTCTCCATTTGTTTGGATCCAAGCTTCTCCATATCTATTAGATCAAACTTGTTAATTTTATTCAAATAGTCTGTATTATTACTGAATTTTCCTCTGCTGAATATATCAGTTTTTAATAAGTGTGTCAAAATCATCCAATACATTTCTCATTTCTGAGCTTTTATCTAGTTCGCTTGTTATTTCTGTAGATTCATAAACGTACCAGTTGAGTTATGTATTTGATCATAAAATAGTTATTTCTTCTTTTAATGCTTTTTGTCTTTTCTGAGTGCTTTCTGTCTTAATTTTTATTTTGTCTAATATGAATAGTGCTGCATCAGGCATATAATTTTGTTGTCAGTATTTTCCTTGTAATCTTTATACATTCATTCTTTCTGTTTCTGGTCTAGGTGTGTTTATGGAAGAAGGACAGTTTTACCTATACAATTTGATAGTCTCTGTCTTTTAATAAATGAGTTAAATCCATTTATATTTAATATGAGTGAGATATTTGGAATTTTTTCTATCATTTCATTTTGTGCTTTCTATTTACCATCTTTTTTTTCCTTCCTGATCATCTGCCATTTTTATATTGCCCTTCTTTTTTTTTTTTTTTTTTTTTACTGTTTTGGAGAACTACAGATTACATTATTATTATTATTATTATTATTTGGATAGTTATTCTTGTGTTTTTCACATTCACGTGACTATACACATTTTTACAATGTTTGTAGTTATTTAATAAAGCCATCCTCTTTTCAAACACCCAAGAACCTACATGAGATTCCATGAGTACTTTATCTGAGAAAATGTAGAATATGAAGATGAAGATGTTATGTTCTAGAAAACTGTGTTAGGTGACTCAAGAAGTGACTACTGTGACCAAAAAAAAGAAAAAATCTTCCATTGTTAAAAAATGTCCTATACTTAGAATAATAAGAAAGCAAGAAGAGAATTTTATGTTGTTTCAAAGGAGTATGGAAGCATTGTGTGAAACAGTCCTCCTAGGATTGTTTAATTCTGTAGAATTTGCCTGTGTTTGACTTTGCTATTTATAATCAAGTGGAATCCAGATACCATGCAGTTATGTGTAGATATATTTGTGTGATAAAGATACAGTGATTATGTTCAGTAAGAAAGATAGCCTATTATTTCATTGATCTGTAAAACATAGCTTGTTTTGCATCTAATCAGGTGATATTATTTTTTTAGGTGATATAAATGAAGCTTTATTGTAGGTAAAAGTGCACACTGGAGTGTGCATGTAGGCAGATTCAGAGGGGAATAGCTAATCTAGCAATCTTATTTTAATATTCTATTTTTCCCTATAAATAACCAGTTCCTTAAATGCCCTTAAAACCAGCTTTTCCATCCTCATGGCTCGCTTTGACATGGGTTCACTCTATATTGGTAACTTAACTTTTGAAAATATTTCTTTGGTATCATGGTGTGGGAGTAAAAAAGTTATAAATTAATATTTTATAAGATATATAGCTAGAGGGACAAAGTAAATGCTCAGTAAAAATTGTGTTATGTTATTATTAAAGTTTACCTAGTTAGTGGGCTAAAAAGGCTACTATAGATTCAGTAACAATTCACCTTATATTGGGACATGTGTGCTAGAAGCCCTTGGATAATGTGAGAACAGAAAGTGAAACCTGGGGAGTATCAGCAATGAGGCCTGATAGCAGCCAGATATGATGTGCTTGGGTACTTGCATTTTTTCCTACAGGTGTTAAGGAACCACTTATGTGTTTTAATTTGGAATGGCAGAGTGGAAAATGCTTATAAGATCAGTGGAGACACTACAGTAATGGCCCGGTCAGTCCCCAGTTTGGACCTGAAAGCTTAAACCAAAATAATGATAATAGGAATGGAGAAATAAAGTCCACTTTAAGATAAAATAAGTAAAAGTTGATAGTGATTTCATTGTGCAGAGGCAAAAGATGACTTTGCAGAGGCTTTGCCGCCAAAACATGGAGGTGCTAGTTAGTAACTGAGATAGGGGACACAGAAGGTGGAGCAGATTCATGATGGTAGACTGAAGGCCCTATAATAGGAATTGCTCTTTTAAAAATAGTCGTTGCCCCTTTAAGATCCTGCCCTTCCTCCTTAACCCACCCAGGCCCCTGCTGGATTTCCTTGCCCTAATTTACTGGCCGCACCAGAGCTTCTGAGCATGCGCTGAAGGAAGACCTGTACTAATTAAAGCTCTCATGAGGCTCAAGGTATTGCATCTGTGGCTCTTAGCAAAGAGTTCTATATTTCCCCCATCTGACCATTCTTTTCTCATTTTTCTCATTAAGTCCTTCTTCACCATAATTTTATAATATTTGTATCTTTCCTTTTTAACTCAGGAATAATGAACATCTGGGGTTTTTAAATAATAAAAAATTAAAATAATGTTTAGAATAGGTTGTCAAATATGCAATTATTGGGCAATGAGGAAAAAAGGTTAAATTTATCTGGTGAGTTACATGAAGCTTAGAAGCAAACGTAGATATTATCATTTTGCTGTTGTTGTTGCAAAACCTGCAACCTAACATTGCGTCATGTCTTCTGCTTCATTGGTAATTCCGTGTCCCAGTTGGCTACCGACATTTAGTGCATGAGATAATGGATTTCATGTATGTTAGGTATTGTTTCAAATCCTTGGAAATCGATATTGTGTACCCACGGAAATGTACTCAGAGTTACTGACTTTTAAAAATAATATGAAGGTCATTTCTTTCTGTGTAGGACAAATAAAATGTTGAGGTAACAATTTGTTGTTAATATGGCACAGCAACATACCTTAGTAAAGCTAGCCAAGGAGCAAATACCTATGTCTACATTAAATGCATATAGATACAGCAAATATAATGGACATAACCAATTCACAAGGAAGCCAATTGGGCGGGTAGATGTCTGGGAGGGAGGAGCAGTAACACAAAGGGAGGAGACTCAAAAAGAAGTGGAATTAGGAGTGATATGGACTTACTCCTCATCTGACCTCCCAAAGCAACAACTGACATTCAAAAACTATTGTTTAGTGAGTCAAGAACATACAAAAGTTGATCTAAATTTAGGATGGGGGCCTTCCTGGTGGCTCAAGGGGTTAAGACACAACCTATGAAGCTATCTGCCACCACTACAGCACGAGTTTGATCCCCCGCCAGGGAGCTACCCACATGGTGCAGCAGACCTCTCCTGCCTCACCCACTCTACTCCCCTCAGCAGTGTACTTCAGTCAATCTGCCTGTTCTGTTCTCCATTCTGTCTCTAGTGAATCCTTTTATCTCCCCGCCAACACACACACACCTCTGGCCTGTACCACAGTTCTTGTATGCATAAATAAATAAATCTATTAAAAAATAAATAAATATAGTATGGAGAAATTGTTCATTTCCATGTCTCAAACCTTAGGAGTCAAAGAGTATGAATAGAGTTAAGTCTAAAATGTAAGAGGTTATGATGAATATGAGGGAAATTCACCACTGGTTATGTTTGAATTTAGATAGAGTCTTTTGCTTGCTTAGAGTACAAATTTTACATGTTGTCCCAAGAGGTACTGAGCCTAAGTAATAGGACATTCATTTAATTCAACAAATTTACTCCTGAGTGCCCAACTTTAATGAAAATATGTATTGTTGTTACTAATGGAATTAGCTGTTGCATTTCTTAACATAGGAGAGTTGTGTAAATAGGAAATACAGACTAAAATTATGAATTTGCTGTACTCGTGGGGTCAATAAATGAAAGCTATGAATCAGTGGTGTGGTTGAAAATTTGCCCCATGCAAGGACAATGCCTCCAGTTTCCCAATATCAAAACCTGGCCGCTATTGCAATGCTTAACCCACCTTCGTTGAGCACTGTACAAAGATGATGATAACTTGTTTATCAAGAGTCTTAACTCCAATTGGACTTTAAAACCAACAATTTAAAAAAAAATTTAAAAACCCAACAATTTACATTGCTTTCAGTGAATAAGAAGCCAAAATAGATAACCAGGGAATCAAGTTTGATATACTTGATTTACTCAGTCTCAGAAAGGAGGTTGTCTCTATTATTGCAGTTTCTGTGTGTGTGTTGTGTGTGTGTATGATGTACCTTGCAATGGAAGGGTATCCTCTTCAGAGTGGGTTTCCCCCTTGTATCCAGAGCTGCCCAGATTGGCTTCAGCTCCCCCAGACCCTAAAATGGAATAAATGGGTTGGAAAATGAATGAATGAATACAAATTATTGTTTAATATTAGGAGTGTTTGAGTCTTGATTTAGAAGTTTAGTGATGTTCTTATGACCAGAGGTGTGCTGTGGGAACTTAACTCTTGTTTATATTATTAGCCTATGCTAAAATTAGTTTCATCACACATCTTTTCACTTAAAAGTCACAGTTTCTGAAAATCCATCCATGATGTTTAATGATGACTCTTGTGTTAGAATTCATTCAACAAATGCTTGCCAAGCAGCAACTCTGCACCAGCCATTGTTCTAGGTGTGAAGATACAGTCAGAGCAGAGACTCTCTCTCTTCATACTCACATTCTAGTAGAGACTTGCCTTTCTGGCAGTGGTACTGGATGGGATGGGTGGAGCAAGAAGAAGGAGGAGGAGTTGATAGAAATTGCACACTTGCTCTTTCTGATTATGAAATCAACCCAAAATGAAACAACAAAGTGAAGCAAGTGGATTATAAAGAAGGATGATATCCACTAAGCCTTCTTCAGTCTAAAATCTTATTCCTACATTTATCTGCCTTAAGAAGAATGTAGCCAAATCTTATCTCCCTCTAGTGAAAGTCACTTAGTAAAAAGTTACATTAATATACGAATCACAAAGAGAATTTGCATGATTTTCAGGACCAAATTAATCCCTAATTTACTGGTTTACAGCTATTAGAGCCAAAAGATCATATTGCATTTTAAACATTTGCATGAAAAAGTATCTTATCCTCAGTCAAACGGAGCAAATCAAATCCTCCTGTCAATTATCTGTTCCAGCACAAGATTTTGAATATTCTTAAATTCATTTCCTACTCCTACCAAGGATGAGATTCTTCTTTCACTTTTTTTTTTAGCCACAGGACTTTTTGCAAACCTAATGTAAGTTAATGGTTTTTCTCAGGAAAATGCAGGTTCAGGAGAAGATGCACTCATACACACACATTTTAAATACCCTTTCTAAAAATCTTTTTTATTGAGCTAATATTGGTTTACACCATTGTTTCCATTATAGAAATGTAGGGTCCCCCTTTCAGGCATTGTCGTCCGAGTGTCCCTACCTCCAAAGAATCCATAGTCCACCACCATAGATCCTTATGCTCCCTGCCTTCTTTGTCCTTCTTCTCTCCCTCTTCCTCTCCCCCCTCCTCTTGCTGCCCCCATTCCACAGTCAGGTTCAAGGGTTAGTTTTTTAGTTTGGCTTTATCTGCCCACAAAGAAGTGAAACCATCTGGTATTTGTCTTTCTTCCTCTGACTTATTTTGCTTAGCATAGACCCCCCACCCAGTTCCACCCATATGTCACAAATGGCAAGAATTTATCTTTTTTATGGCTGTGTAGTATTCCATTGTGTATATATACCATATCTTTAAAATCTATTCATCTCTTTGTGGGCACTTAGGCAATTTTCCTATCTTGACTCATATAGACCATGCTTCAATGAACCTGGGAGTACAAGTTTCCTTTCAAATTAGTGTTTTTGTATTCATCAGCTAGATACCTAGGAGAGGAATTGCTGGGTCATATGGATCCATTTGTAGTCTTTCGTGAAATCTCCATGCTATTTTCCACAGGGGTTGGGCCAGCCTACATCCCTACCAGCAGTGTAGAAGGGTTCCTTTTTCTCCATATCCTTGCCAGCATTTATTGTTTCAGGTCTTTTTGATAAATGTCATTTTTGTAAAATCACTTTAGTCCAACCCCACATTATAAAAATGATAAATTAAGGTGATGGGAGGTTAGATAATATGTTTAAGATAATGTGTTTAAGATGGGAAGTTAGATAATATGTTTAAGATGGGAGGCTAGATACTATCTTTAAGGTGCATACCAAAAGTCAGCAGAGTAGGTAACAGGAAACCAAGTTCTCAAAAATCTGCGCTTTAGAAAAAAACTACTCTTAGTTATAGGTCTCACCTCTGACTCTGAACCATTTTTTGCCTTATCTGGAAATGTTAATATAGAAAAACAATATTACACACTTGCACTGATTCCTTTGTAAATAGAGCAAATTTGTCCCCAGAACACCCACAATTTTAGGCTGGTGCTTCAACTGAAGAGGGCCTTCCCTCCCTGGCTCCCAGGCCAGAAACTCTAAATGGGTCCATATACTAACCAGCAGTGTGCCTGCAATCACAAACACAGGCCGAAAGAGTTCTCATCTGTCGCATTTGAAACCAGAGACTGGAAGAGTGTTACAGCTTCCCTTTGTGGGGTATTCCTTACTCAACAGCCATTCTGCGTTTGACCTGATAAACTGGGCCATGGAGATCCTACACCATCAGGCATATTTCTTTTTGGGCTGTGAAAGCCTAGCATATGGCTAATTACAATTTACACCTCCTTAAGTGCTCAAACAATCCACTAAAGGCTGTTTTGTCTCTTTGGCTTACTGTTTGTACGGCTTTTTGCAGACAAAGCAGTAAACAGTTCCTTTGCAGGTACTTTTTAATTTCCAGTGATGATATAAGATGATGATCTTCTGTCTGGGTTGTTCATGATGGATTCCCAGCCTGGTCTGTTAAATGACTGTGTTCCTCATGTGGGGTATTGCCGTTTACAGAGTCCTAATGCCCAGCTTACCCTCTCCATCTTCCTTCCACGGAAGAGACATGGCCGATGAGGATAAAATGAAGAACTAAGGTATGTGAAAGAACATGAGATTTTAGACCCAAATTGTCAGTGGCATAAAATAAATGAATCCAAATGATAATAAAGACATCTGAATAAAGATATTTGAGTCATTTTTGTATTTGTTTTATTTTTATCAGTTTCAACTCTGTGTTTATGGGATTTAAACTTATGGGATTTAAACTCTTGCAAGGAGAGGGTCTTTTAAAACAAACTAAGGCAAAGACATTGCCTCAAAGTTAGCTTTTAATTTATTGGATATGAAAATACAAGCTGATAACTAACTGGACATGTTTAATCAGAAGCATTTTCTGTTCAATGCAGTGGCTTGTGTGGGGAGTGGACATCCTAATGGAGATGTGCTTTTTGGAGCTGGATATGAAAGACAAGGATGGCATTTATCCCAGACCTGTCTCCCAGCCCTGCCCATGAGTGACCAGCTGGCATCAGAAATAAGCATGACAGCCTGGTGTACTCGGCTGAGACTACGTTTCTATTTTTCTTCTTCCAGGGAAAAATCATGGTCTCAAATTCCCTTACTGGCATGGGGCAGTGCAGAAATCAATGAATTTTCAATAAAAGATTCTAAAAGACAACCCATGTTCAGTTATTAGAATTTTAAAGTTTTATCTTGGTAGTAGTGTTTTAGGAACTAGGCGACTCTGAACTCAAACAATATAGGGGTTTTCTATCAGATGAGCAAACTTTAAAAAGCTGGTAACGTAGGAGATCTCCAACTTGGAAATTTAGCTTTGAGGTCAAGGTTGCTTGGTTGAATGAGGAGATCTACGCCTTCTTGATGGGCATGTCGAGCTACGATTAGAAGATTCAGTCCTTCATGATTAATTTTATGTTGCTTTTTTTGACCCAGATTTAACCTAGCTTTGCTAAAGTTACTCTCACAAATATTTCAAAATAGTGCCTCAATTTTAATGTTTCCTTTTTTATGAATATTTCTTCTTTTAATTTCAAGGGTAATTGAAAAAGTGCCCTTAAGTCTCCCAAAGGATGACAAACAGGAGGAAAACTGAAAGATAATATGGCGAGGAGTTAAAGAGCTCTGTCCCTGTAAGGTTTAGGGAGCACAGCCTTAGTCCCAGGGGCCAACAGGCAGGTGGACATGAGACCCCAATGGGTAGTGACAGAACATTAGAAGGCTTAACCTGACAGCTATAGCAGATGCCTTCTTGCCAGGTTTTTATACTCGCTTCACATGCAAAAGGCTGGTGGAGGAAGCAGGGCTGTGGTCCACTGTGTTCCTGTTTGTGGTCTACCTCCTAACCCCTGTCCTCACCCCCACCAGAGTAGCTCCACTTGCAACCAGCCGTGCCCACAACCCTGGCTGGCTGCTCTGCCCTGGACAGCAGGAAGTCTTGCCCTTCCACGATGCCAATTCATGGCAGGAGTGCATCTGGTGTCCTTCAGAGCCACCCCACCCCCTCCTTCCTAGCACCTGTCAAGATCACTTTACGCTTTCTTTAGGGGTATATGGGATATGTTCCCAAGACTACTTTAAAATATTTCCATAGAGGGAAGCAGAAGAAGAAAGTTAATGAAACAAAACCATTACAGAAAGGGGCTGCAGGACTGATTAGAGCTTTGTGGGGAGAGAGAGGTAGAGGAGGCTACTGAAAAAGAAAGTTTGATAGGATGGCTTATATTTTATCTTTGTATATCTTCCACTTCTTGCATTCATGTTTTCCTATAAACATATGGATGTATTTCTAATGGCTGTCCCGAAGTCCTTGTCTGCTACTTGTTACCTCTTCATTTTTGTGTTTGTTTCTATTGTCTGATTTTTCTCCTAGCAATAGTGCCCAACTTTCTGCTCCTTATATTTAGTGATGTTTTTTAACTGAATGCTAGAAATTGTGAATTTTTATTACAGAGCTTTGGATTCTGTTGTCTGGTTAAAGAGTACTGGGCTTTGTCCTAGCCGGCCCTTTAGTTATTTGTGCACCAGCTTGACCTTTTGAAGCTAGCATTTAGGCTTGGCTGGAGTCGGTTTGGAGGGCCTTCTCCTCCAGGGCTAACTTAGTCTCTCACAAAGGCACGATTCGTCTGGAGCGTCTAGTGGCTGCCCCAGGTGTTCACTGGGGACTTTCTCCCAGTTCAAATTTCTGCTGTTTCCAAACACTGGAACTGCTTTTCTGAGAGCACCTACAACTGTCACAGCCAGAGGATACTGGTCAGGTTTCATGCCACCCGACCTCTCCATGCTGGACTGGACACTGTGGGCCACGCCCATGATCGTCCTACATGCTCTTCTGTAGACTTGTTTCATGACATTCTTCCTGATGTCCTCTTACCTTCCTGGCTATTTTGCTGGTTCTTCTTTCGATCTTTTATTATTTCTCAGTGCTTTGCTTCGAGCTCTTCCCTTGTCTCATGTGCCCTGCACCTGTCCTTGTCCTGGGGCATCTCATACTTCCCCATGGCTTTCACTATCATGTATTATGAGCTGGAAAAAAAAACAAGGGGGGTGTGTGTGTGTGTGTGTGCATGTGTATTCTCAGCCTCAGATCTCTTCCAAGCACCAGACCCCCAACCCAACCCCCTACCAAGCACTTCCTCAGTACCCTCTTTGTAGGTAAATCAAACATATCATGTTCAAAAGTGACCTCGTGATCCAGCCCCGTGCCACACACCTGCTTCTCTTCCCAGGTGCTGATCTCGTCGGAAGGTACCATCTGGTTCCCACACACACAAATACATAGGAGTCATTCCTGCAGTCTCACTCCTGACGTAGCAAGCAACTTAAACTCAATGATTAAGTAGGTTTTGAAATTAGGGAATGTCTGTGGCCATCACCTAGATCCAAGCCACCATCATATCTTGGCTAGGAATTCCCTTCAAAATGTTCTTTCATTTCAACTCATTTACCTCCAATCACATTCTCCAAAACACGAGTGATCTTTCTGAAATGCAACATGACCCTACCACCCCGCTACTTGTAACCTATTAATCACGTCTAGAATCCACATTCATTTTTCGGCCTCCAGGGCCCTGCCCTGTTTGACCAGTTACCTCCACCCATGGCAGAAGGTGAGGTCTCACTTTCGCTCTATGCCCTGGACTTCTCTCAGCCTCTCTAGATTGCGCAGATTCCATAGACTCCCTCTGCCTGGAATCCTCCTGTGAGGCGCCTCACACACACCTGGCCGACTCCTGTCCATCTGCAGTCCCCTGCCTGCAAGCCTCGCCGCCCCTGAATCCATCTTCCTTTGTCTCCATCAGCTGGGTCCTCATGGCCTACTCGCCTCTGCTCCATTTTGTTTTAGCCCCTAGAATCTTACCACCTCTGTGCTTCAGGGCAAGAGCAGGGTCTCTCCTGCCCCGAGCCCCAGGACACACACAGCACCCCAAAGGAGGCTGTTTGGCTCAAAGAGGACATGCAAGCAGACTCCCACCGAAGTTAGACGATGATGTTTACCGTGCCTTCGGAGAACATCCAGGTAGGAGTTCCAGACTCAAAGGAATGCATTTCTGCTGGAAGACTTCAATTTGGGGCTATTTCTCAGCTCGAAGCTCTCCAGCTCCTGGCATCTCCAGGCCGTCTACTAGGAGAAGAGGGAACAGAGACGTCCGCTGTTGCCCTTAAAGCCCAGGCCACTGCCCCTCGCCTGCCCCTCTGACTTGGTCCCTGCCACTTTCCCTTCCTCCCCACCCATGTTCCTCCAGGTGGGTTTTGTTTCTGACCCTTAAGAGACACTAAGCTCAACTGGTCCAGCCACTATGGAGAGCTGTGTGGAGATTTCTGGACCTACTAAACATAGAGCTTCCATATGATCCAGCAATTCTACTCCTAGGTATTTACCCAAAGGACACAGAAACATCAATTCCAAGGAGCACCTGCACCCCTATGTTTATAGCAGCACTGTTGACAATAGCTAAGCTTTGGAAACAACCCCAATGCCCAAAAATAGATGACTGGATCAAGAAGATGTGGTCCATATATACCATGGAATATTACTCAGCATTCAAAAAAGATAAACACATGCAATTTGCAGCAACATGGATGGCGCTGGAAGGGATCATGCTCAGCGAAATAAGCCAGAAAGAAAAAGAAAAATACCGGATGGTCTCACTCATAGCAGGACTCTAGAAAACTTAAATAAGGGACCAGGAAAATGAATAACTATAAGAGAGTGAAAATCAAAATCAACAAACAACTATGAACCAGAGACACTCTGGGAGGGTGGGGGGCGGGGAGGGGAGGGATTGGAGTCAAAATAAGGGGGTTGCAATTGTATGGGGAATATAAAAATAAAATTTATTTAAAAAAAAGAGACACTAAGCTCTGAGTGCTGCCTGTGTGGGATACTCTTCATCAGGTGAACCCCTTTGCCACACAAATGCCGCTGCTTAAGAGAGGCCAGCTCTGTGCACTCTCTTCCTCTCGTCACAGCGACTACCTGCAGTCGGTACTTGTGTGTGCATTTATCTTGGGGAATTATTTAGCCTTTCTCCTCACCTAACCTGTAAATGAAAGCAGGACACACCGACCTTGCTCACTGCTGCTTTGCAGGATCTAGCACAGCCTAGAGCAGAACTGGCATGCAATAGGCATGTGTTGAATAATAAATTCATGTTTGTAAGCCATGGGTTGATACTTATATTTATTAGCTGCCGCATCATACATAGCTTGACAAGGAAAATTAAAATGATTTGGTACAAATGGAGAGCTGGCAAGTGAGAGGTAAGGTAAATCTGAAATCTGGATGGACTGCTGATCTAGGTGGGAGACACCAAGTGGGGGGGACAAGGAAGAACAAAGCGTGGAGAATTCCAAGCTAGAGTGGGATAAAAGGTCAAGAAAGAGGGGTGTGTTTATCATATTTAAGCCTTTGATGTATGTGCTCCAAGAACTTTATCATGGAGATATCTATTTTCCATGATTTAAGCCTGTGAAAACGAACGTGTTTGAAGGGAAAAGTCACTGGGCTGCTGTGTTCCTAGCACTGCCTTAACAAGTTGCCACACATGCAGTGACTGTAAACAATGGTGTAAGAGGAGCCCCCTGAGACTCCTGGATCTGGGGTGCAGCTGAGCATGACTGACTCTGCTGGGGGTGGGGAGCCCCTTTTAATGGCTGAGTGGGCCATGCCCACGTGAGCTGGGTCCTTCTAGGTGGCTAAACGAACTTTACTGGGTCTTGTGATTCTTCGATATCATAGATGCACTCATTTATTCCTTTACATACCTTGTTGTATTTTTGAATTTCCTATCTTTTTTTTTTCTTCATTGGGAAGCAGAAACTTTCTCTTACAGGGTGGAAGCTGGATGATAACCCATGTGCTAAAAATGGGATCAAATGACTTTTATTCCCCTGTAGTGTTTACAGATGTCCCGTGAGCCATTCAAAAACACCTCCCAGTCCTGGAATGTGACCTTGACCTGAAAAGCAGCACTTGGGGAAGGGTGATAGAACTGAGTCACACTGCTCTAATAGAACCCACAGGCCTCCCAAAATAGCAGTAACACCTCTCCACCCGAGGCTGGGCAGATTTGGAACAAACTTGCTTTCCACATCTAGGAGTCTTCAGTCTCCAACCTGAAAAATCAATCCTGCACTGGGGTCTGGGAAAACTGACTTTACTAGTTCACTGGGAGACCTTGGTAACTCATTTAAATTCTCTGAACCTCCAGGCATTCAGTAGTAAAATGACAAAGTCAGAAGAGATCAGTGGTTTTCTAACACAAAGTAGTGAAGTCACTTTCCAAACAAAACTTTACAGGAATCCCAACACCTGAAGCAAATCCAGTGGAGCTACTCTGGTGGGGGTGAGGGCAGGGGTTAGGAGGTAGACCACAAACAGGAACACAGTGGACCACAGCCCTGCTTCCTCCACCAGCCTTTTGCATGTGAGGCGAGTGTAAAAACCTGGCAAGAAGGCATCTGCTATAGCCGTCAGGTTAAGCCTTCTAATGTTCTGTCACTGCCCATTGTAATCTAGCCTCCAATCCTCTCAATTAACTCAAGCTGTAGACTCAGAACCTGGTGAGTGACCATCCCCAAAGGGGTTCAAGGCCAGGTTAGGGCTTCCAGAGTTTCTAAGCACTTTCTTTTGAAGGCCCCACTACACTCATAGCATCTGCAACATGTAATTTTCTTGTGGAATTTTAGAGACAAATTTTTTTTTGGTCTCACACATATTTGAAAGTCCTTAAAAAACTCTTGACTGGAGGCATGGAATGTGGGATGGATAAACAACCCACAAAAAGTTGAGTCAGTGTAATTAATGTCTCCACACACACAATTCTTTTAATTCCAGTGCTAGAACACGGTGGACAGAAGTGACCAACGTGTGACACCTGCCACTTTCCTTAACCCCAAATAATACTTGTCTTGCTGCTGGAATATAAAAAGGGCCAGTCTAGGATGGCAAAGCCCTGAGTGAATGAATGAAGGAAAATACAAACTGTGTAAGAATGACAGCTGAACCAAAGCTCAGTGAATATTAAAATATCTGAACCTGAGTAGTTCAGGGTATAGGACAGTGATGCAACAAAAAATGTCTGAGGATGCCTGCCAGGCTCCTTCCCCATGGGGTACAAGCACTTTCAGCTCTAAGGGGTCTCTCAGGGCACTCTCTGTGCCTCCAGGTGTGTGCCCACAGACTTCAGACCACACTCAAGTCCATCAGACTAGACATGTGGGCTTGTGAGTTCCTCAGAGGCAACTTCAGTCTGTAGGGCTATTTTTGCTTACCCTGAAAGACCCCGAATGACAAAACTTTGGAATTATTTTTTAATATACAGAATCTTCTATCTTCTCTCATTTTTTTTTTTAAATAGACTCATTGTCTCTTTCATCCCTGCCTCCCGTATCACGAATCCGTGTGTTTGCCCCTTGGCAGTATTCTTGAACTGCCTGTCACGTCCATTGGATGATGCAGCTCTGGATTTGTGCCCCAAAAGAGAAGTAATTAGTCTTGAGTCAGACCTTCAAGTTGTCTGTGTGTGAGTCTGAGGGCTACTCCTTTCACATTTAAATTCTAACATTTGTTGAGTCGTCAGTGCCACACACTGAGGTACGCAAAACTGTCCCCACTTTGCAGACATGAGCTCAGGAGGGTAAGGACCTTGCCAGAGGTCAAACAGTTAAAGAAAAGCATTGGGATCCAGCCCGGGTCTGCTGGCTCAAGTCCCTCCAAGGCCTCCATTCTTTCTTTGTTGCTGCTGATTTCCATGCTCTGCATTGCCAGTTAATTAACCTCTACCTAAATGGTGCATTTTTGCATTTAATTTCCTTTTTTCTAAAAACAAGTTGCCTATCATTTGAAACACTTTCTCACTTCAGAATGTTCAGTGGCCTACTAGAAATTAATTAGCAAATGGAAATTTCCTGCAAGGGAAAAAAAAATCCACTCTATCACAAGAAAACACAATTCAGTTCTTTCCAAGCAAAACTCTGCTTCTTCCCGCCTGAGGGTACAGTCCAGGAAGGCCAGTCTCCCCTCCTGGAGAAGGCTTGTTGATTTAGCAAACACTTCCATGGTGCAATATGTTCTTGGCTCCATCCTGGACCCTTGACAAATATTAACTCAGTCCTACAGTAGAAAATATATCACACGTATCTTACAGCCGAGGAGACAGATTCAGAGAGAGCTGTTTATTTGGAAGTGACTCCCGCAAGACTAGATCTTGTCTGGGGCCCAGGGCTGACCACTGCACCACAGTTCTTCGAAAATTCATGTTCTGTGTAATGTAGGCATGTTCTGTTCCAGCTGTTTTACAACAACCTATTGACTAATAGGAGGGATAAAGACAGAGAGGAGCTTGGGAGACCCTTCTCTGTGGATAAGTTGAAGTTTGAAAGCCAAAGGGCTTTAGCTGAAGCTCTCCCTGCTGCCTCCCTCCATCAGTTCCCCAGCTGTTCCAGGAAGGGTATGGCCAACTCAGAAAGGAAGGAGCCTTGGTCTCTGCTGGCTGACACTGCTTTGGTCTGAAGCAAAGTCATGTGGATCAACAATGTATTTGCCTTCTAGAGAATCTATAGAGCAAAATCACTGCCATCAAGGAGTCCAGTGCAAGGATGGTGCCAAGCACTCTGGTGTTTTTTTATTCAAATTACCTCCTGGCATTTGGTGGGGGGGGGGGGCGGGGGTTTCCAGGTTTTGCTTAGAACAGTTTAGAATTCAGTTTATGTGGAAGTGGGCCGATGTGTTTAGTTTATAGTAATGACCTGAGGGCAGGGAATGCCTTTTGCTTCTGGTTGTAGAATTTATGGAATGAAAAATACACTCGATTCAGCCTTTTTCCACAGAGGGGAGCAAAGGGGTGTAGAAGTCCAGCCTTAGCACAATGCCAGTAGGTTCACCCCAGCAGGACCCTGTTCTGATGCCTGTAGGTTATTCCAACCCTCCAAGTCCCTGGAAAATTCAGAAAAGCCAAGGACTCCAGGGCTAGGTCACACTCCTAGCATCAGTGCTCCCTTCTCCTTTCTTGTCTTTTTCTGATTATCTGTGTCTCCCCCGCCATCTGCTCCAGCTTCTTTCCACCACCCAACTTCCCCGTCCTGTATTTTGTAGAGTCTACACTTTACCCTCATGACATTCACTTCCTTGTGATTTTTCAATTCATTTACCAACAGAGCATCCGTTTAACTCTCAGCTGTCCTGCTACCTGCTCAGTGTCTCAGTTCCCCACTTCCTAACTCCTACAAGAACAATCTGAATGGTCCATGTTTTCAAGACAGACTGCCTAAGCCACAGGCTAGTGGATCAATTGATGGCCTTTGGGCAAGTTGTCCATCACCCATCAGCTGTGGCAATTAGTATTAAAAGTGTCTGCTCCAGCTGCAGACACTGGGTGGAGAGGGCAGTTTTTCTAGCAGCTATGGGGTGGACAAGCACCATCAAGGAGTCCAGTGCAAGGCAGGTGCAGCACAGTTAAAATGAGCACATTGCCCAGAGTCACACTTCAGAAGGTAACCTCAGTGTTTTTGCCACTGATCTTATGTAATTAAAAAGTGATTGATGGTTTTATGATCCGTCCAGAACAAAATCCTTTGGATGGACTCCAAGATAAATGCTTTTGATACTGACTTCAGCAGTGGCCCAGCAGCATTATGAGTGTCTGCAGGGGAAATCTATTGCTTTAATTTTTGAATGCATATGTAAATGACAATAAAGATCTGCACCCTGCAGTGAGCCCAGGCCTTCCAGTCCAGGCAGACGTGTGATCAGTCTTCAAACCAACTTCCTTATCTGAACATCAGAGAACAATAATCTCCTCTTCACTGGACTGTTTTGAGAATTAAATCTATGCTAAAGAACTTTTTGTGGTACCTGACTCACATTAAGTATTTGATAAATGGCATTTGTGAGCAACTCTATCCTCTTCCCCAGGGGACTTTTAGGACCTGGATGATCTGAATTTTACTAAGAGAAGGTCATTAAGATAGAAATTTGTCGATAGGATCTACATTCCAGAAAGGAACTGGCCATCATTTGAAACACTTGAGAACACCAAGACAACACCAACGGAACTGCCCGGGGAGAAAGTCACCGCTGCACAGCTGAATAGGGGGAGCCCATGGCGGGGTCCCCACCAGCACTGGACCACGATGCTGCCACAGAGCATTGCCAGTCTGGAAACTGCTGGGCCAGCTGCACAAACAGATTCCCTGCTGTCCATGTTGCTTTATTTAAAACAATTTTTGAGAGCAGTTTTAGGTTAACAGCAAAACTGAGAAGAGGGTGTAGAGTCCCCCCGTAACCTTCTACTCCTATACGTACGTGTCCTCCTCCACTATCAACAGCCCTCCGGAGCGGTACGCTGTGGATCTGCTAATCCTACGGCGTGTTCAGCCAACATTTTGTTGCCTGCAGTTCTCTATTTCTATACAAGTTCAGAACTGCCTGGTCAGTCCATCACAGGAGCCAAACCTTATAAGGTGCCTTTCAGATCAACCAAGAGCTTCAAGCTTGATCACCCCGGGAAGGCTATGCATCACAAGTTATGACTGGGAATGCCTGGGGGGCCGAGGACCCGAAGACCGGATGTAACACAAGGGACCCCAGAAGCTCAGCAGTGCAAAGCCTTGTTGATAAGATTGAAAGCCTGGCTGGGGATCTAGGGCTTGATCTCAATTACAATACCAAGTCATCAAGCAGATGGGAAGTGCCTGGAGGGCAGACTCACAGCCCTGATCCTGTAGATGGCAGAGCACATTTTCCAGTTTCACCCCTCCCTTTCCTGTTTGTCCTCCTGCCCTCACAACTGGCGCTGTATGATTATTCCATCAATACAAAGGCCAGGATCTTGCTCTCCGGCAGCTTCTTGCATCCTCCAGCTTGCTCCATGGCTCCCGTTTGTCAGTGTGGAGTTGTCAACGCAACAGTGCATTTGCTACAACTGACTTATCATAACCACACCAAGTTCATAGTTTATTTTAGGGTTTACTCCTGGTATTGCACATCGGATGGGCCAGTGTATCACGTGTGTATCCACCATTGTAGGATCTTACAGACTACTTTGACTGCCCTGAAAATCCTCTGTGCCCTGCCTCTTCATCCTTGGTTCTTTGCCTCAAGCATTCCCTCACTCCAGGCTCCATGCAGTCATCCAGGCACCCCAAGGGGAGACATTGCCAAGCAGCTGAGGATGGAGGAGCAGAGGCAGGAAAGCACCTGGTCCTAGGGTAACACTATTGAGCCCCTGACCCATCCTCCAGACTCCCCATGATTTAGGTTGCTATGAGTTAGGTCACTTTTAAATGTATTGCTGTAGTTGTTATCAAAAGTCATATGCACCCTAGCTGATATGCTCCCTTTAAATATTTGGGCTCGAGCAGACTGACCTTCCCCGGAACTCCCACTTACGCCTGGTCCCCATCGCCAGGAGGAGCCCAAGATGGTCGGATGAGAGTCCCAGCTTCTACTTCAGTGGGACATTGATTTATCCTCCTAGATTGTTTTGCTTTTGGATTCTAAATCCTCTGTCGGTGGACACTCGAATTATGGGAAACATAAGCAAAATTTTCCAAGTGGAAGTAAGGCATGACTCCTCCTCCTACCATCAGAGAGACGTATTCTTGCTCTAGCAGAAATGGCACCACATGTTGGCCACTGGTTCAAGAATAAACTTTACAATTTCCAGCATCCTGCACTCTCATCTGCTTGTGTTTTCTAGAGAGACTCCAGCACGGAGCCCTAGGTGGACTAGTCCACTCCTCTGATGGAAGCGGTGTGGAGTAGGGGTTAGGAGCACAGGCCCTGCACTGTATTCTCTGAGTTCAAACCTCCATCCTCTCTTCCTGAGCAACCAGAAATAGCTTATTAACCACACTTGCTTCAGTGTCCTCTTCTTGGAAACTGATACAATTGTGGAAATTATTTCAGAAGGCTATTATAAGGGTTAAATGAGTTGGCACATCTGAGGTTCTAAGAATAGTGCCCGGCATGTAAATATTGGTTGTCATTACTATTCTATAAGGCCAGCTGCTTCTGGGTGATGAGGAATAAGTCCCATGAATCCCACTGATTTGCTGCTTTCAGAGAACATGAGAGTCAGAACCACTGCTGTGTGGGTTAGGATGGACACATTCCACCCTGACTTCTGTAGTTAATGAGGAGGTAGAAGCATGGTGGATGAAAAAGACAATCTGGAACCCTCTATCCCTGGGAGGACATATTTCTGCCTTCTTACTTTAAGGTAGGAGTTCAATGTTTGTTGGGGAGAGAGTTGTCTGTGCCACGGGGGACTCTTAGGACCCTGGGTTGGTTAATCACAAAATACTATAGATCCAGTGGCTTAAACAATAGATATTCTTAACAGTTCTGAATGCTGAGAAGCCCAAGACCAAGATGCTGGCTACTTCAGTTCCTGAGCGCTCTTGTCCTGGCTTGCAGATGGACCTTCCTCTCTGTGGCAGAGGGGTGGGGGGTGTTGGAAAGAGAGAAAGAGAGAGAGACCCACCCTCATGAACCTAACCCTAATTACTAGGGTCTAATGAACCAGGGTCTAATTACTAGGGTCTAATGAACTAACTCTAATTATTTCCCAAAGGCCAAGTATCTAAATAGTATCCAAATATTGAAATACCGGTGCTTAGGCTACTGCATAAGAACTTGATGTGTGTATGTGTATGTGTGTGTGGGGTGGCGGGGGAGTGTGGAACACAAATATTCAGTCCCTAACAGGCACTATTTTCAATAATATTTATGAACATAAAGCTTCCTCTTTTCTCAAACTTGAGGGAAAAGTCCTCCTTTCAATCGTTCACTGGCTGGTTATCACGATCATTTTTGAGCACCTACTATGTGCCAGATCTGTGCTCTTTCAGGAGTGCAAAGCCTCTGGACTCACAGAGCTCCCTCTGACCCTTGCGCCTTCTCCCTGGCTCTTGTTATTACATATTCTTTTTCATGTGCCGTTACTGAATAAATTTCCCAAGGGGTGGGAATACTTTTTTTCTTAGATCTCCACCTTTCTTTGAATGTGGTTCAGCAAACGGAAAATGACACCGCCGCGTGCACCCCGTGCCGCCCAGTGTGACTTCTCGACAGCTCTGTTTTTGCAATTAGTTTTCACCTCCTCAAAGGAGAGGGCCTCTCTGGCTTCAGGTACTATATTTGGCTATTGGGTGTTTAATAATTAATTGCTTGGATTTATAATTTTTCTCCTTATTAATTCCAACAAGTATCTAGTTCACTGATAAGATTGATTTATAATAGCCACACTTTCTCTCCCCCAAACATGTTTTATACATACATCTATATACCATTAAAAATTATGTTTAAAGCACAAATATAAAGTGGCTTCCCATAATCACCACCCTCTGACAGACTGTCAGAAACTCTGAGGCTCCAGGAGAAAATAAAGAGTTGTGATGGGTTTTGCACAGAAATTTGAGAAAAAAAAAAGAGAGCATCTACACCACGGCTCCTCTTGCCCACAGACCACCTGGTCTTTGCCTCATTTTGTGAACCCCAGCCAAGTATTAGGGTTCCCTAGTCACGGCGTCAGGGCATGCTTATGGGAGGAGTCAGTTCTGGGGAGTACTGGTTACTTATGTGGTTTTTAAATACGAAAACAATTTGCTCATAAGTTAGGGCAAGTCAATATCTTTCTTCTCACCACCATTTCTACAGGAGACAAGAGGAGACAAGAGAGATAAGAGATAAGAGCAGTCTGGTCCCCCGCTCCTGAGGGCACTGCCAGGCTCCACCACTATGAAGCTGAATGACGTTGGTCAAGATACAGCAAATTAATAAATCATCATTTCTTCATTTCATAATGGGGCTGTAATAGGATTTAGATCGCAGAATGAACAAAAGAGAGGAGTGGCTGGCTTATAGTAATAATTAACTAAAATAAAACCATTGTCAAAACTACAACATCGTGGCTGTCATTGTCATTGTCATCATTGTCATCATGACTGAGAGCACATCTAATGACAGGGATTAAGAAAGAGGCTTTCAGGTCAAACAAGCCTGGTCAAGATCTAGCTCTACCACCCAACTGCTGGTTCTCTGATCTTGGGTAACTTGCTTGATTTTACTCCACCTCAGTCTTACATATCAGAAAAGTGCATAAGATGCTATGGAAGTGAAATGGCAATACAATAGGACCAGGTGACTTGAGAGTGAAAGAATTCTAGACCTTCCACTGTCTCAATGGAGTCCAACCATGGAAAGTCCCAACTGAAGCTAGATGGCACCGCAAGCAAGGCCAGGTGAAAGAGCAAAAGAACTGCCCAGCCATGAGAAATAACAAATTATTGTTTATAGACACTTATGTTTTGGGACAACTGATTATGTGGTAGCAGATAATTGAGACCTTTACTTATTTATTGTTGTGTCCGTGTATCATGTGTATCATTGTTTATTCATGTAGGCAGCAGTTATTTAATTAGCACATACTATAGCCAGCACCGTGGGGGTCTTGCTTTGGAGACACATCCATTAAGACGTATGAACAAATAAAGATATGATGATGGTATCACAAGAGATGGGCTATCGGTATAGGCCGGTGCTGTGGAAGAATCTAGCAGTGGCACCTAATTCAACGTGGAGAGGGGCTGTCAAAGGAAGGTGCCTGATGAATATTTATTTTTCATTGTAGATGAGAGAGAGTTCAGCAATTTGGCTAACATCACTTGATTACTGGGAATAATGTAATATCTCCTGAATCAAATTTGCAGACACTGTGGTCAAAGGTTGTTTATTTTCATAGGTATTTTGTTTGTTTAATTGGTTTTGTTTTGCCTGCAATGAAAATACATTCTCAACAAATGGAGGTAAGGTCTTATGGTCCAAATCATGGGTTTTCTGCAAACATGATTTTCTAATATAGATTAGCCTAAATTCTTATGCAATCATTTCCTTTATTAAACATTAAAAAGCAAAATAAATTATTAGAGTAGTTAAGGGTAAATAGTAAAAAATTTTACTGGAAAGATACATTTATAGAGCAAGACTTAAAGAAAAAAGGTATTGAGATACAATTTGGTGCCGTTATTACAAATCTTCACATAATATTAGTCATGAATAATATAACTATTATCTTCCCAGCAAAACCCGAACACACAAATTCTGGTACAAAAGTGATCTTTTGTCTAGGGCGGCCAATGAAATGACCGCCCTAGACATGATCCTGTGACCTCTCAAGGACTCATAAGTGTCACAGATGGAAAAATTAATGTGTTAGAAAAGTACAGACACAATCAGCTATCCTCATTTTAGTTAAATACATGGCTCGTGCATGGAAACAAGGCCAGCCTTCTAGAGGAAAGTCCTCAAACAGGCAGTGCAGTTTTAATTAGTTGAGTATGGAGACTAATTAATATGCAAATGAAGAGCTTACCAATATTAATCATCTGTTTTACTAGGCGGCTTTTACTAAAGAGTTTCTAACGAGTTTGCAAATTAAGTTTCTTTGACATTAAAAATCAGCTAAACGCCTGTCTGAGAATAATCTCTTCTAACTCAAGGGCAGGAAGGGGGGATTTTTTTTTTGGATGAAAAACAGCTATGTTTAAAACCAATTCCCATGTTGGCAAGCACAGTGCAAGAGCTCTGTATCAACCCTTTCCAGGCTTTAATTGAATCCATTTCAGCAAGAGAGACACCAGAAAACAGTTGGAACCCGAGACAAACATGAGTCATGGTGATTTAAAGACACATCACCTAGAAAGCAACATCACGGGTTTTGCTGAAGTTGGTGACCAGGATAGTTAAAATCCAAGTGCATTATAAATATTTTGTTTTAATGGCATTTAGCTTACTCCTATGGTTCTCTTTACATACAAAGGTTGAAAATCAGGCTGGACCCTGATTTATCAGGGGTGATTTGAAGTATGGGATGGATTACAAGAGTTTTCCCTGGTTTTAGAATTCATTTTCATTCCATTTGTAAAGAGTGTGTGGGCTTGGGCTCAGTTGTGTGAATCATTTTCAATGTTAGCTAGCTCCATGCAGGCACCATCCGCCATTAATACAAAACAGTACAATGCAAATTTACAAACAATCACTGGGCTTCCTGCTTCCAGGAGGAATGTCAGAAAGGAGAAAGGTAGAAAGGTCATAGACTGGATCCACATTTTTGAACTTCTGTTCCATCAACTGAAAAACACAGTTGCCCTTAAAAAAAAGATTTTCTCTCCCATCCTATCCCCATGGATAGTCAAAGGATGCTTTGAAGTAATACAGTTTCGATCAGCTCACAGTATGATCACTATCTTCTCAAATTTTGCATCTCTCTCCCTCCCTCCGCTTTTTATAGCCAGCAGCTGAAAGTTACATAACCCAGACTAGACAAATTTGTTATCGGTGATCTGATTCATTGATTACTTTGTCCAATAAGTATTTATTGATGGAGTTGAACCAAAGTGTTAAGTACCTCCCACTGAATCAGGCACACGTGGGATGTAAATATAGATTATTAGCAGTTTCAAGGTACTTACTGTCTATTGAAAAACCAAAACATGTGTCCAATATAACTGCGTTGAAGAATTGTGTGATAAAAGCAGTGAGTTGTAGATCTCATGTGCTGGTTGCAAATGACTGAACAATCTTGTGAAAACACCCTGCCTTGATCTCTTTCTTAATAAAGTAGAGAGAGTCCTGGTGAGGTACATTGGAGAAAAGGATAGGCTTGATGATATATTACTTTTAAATTGTTCTACCTTTAAAGTGGTTAATGCTGCCAACATTTGAAGCAGTTTCCACGTTTTGCATCTTAGAAAAAGACTCAGTTATGGATATCTTCACTTGCTGCCTGCCCATGACTATGGGAGCACAGCACTCCCTTAAAGATGTCCACCACAGAAATTCTGGGCTGCAGTCTAGTCTCCATTATGATCCTTCCTTGTCGGAAGCCTGATTTCTTTTGATCAGTGTCTGCTAAATATCACGGCTGGCGGAAAACACTGCTAGGTTCAGATTCATTGAAATTCATGGCAAAATGCAAGAGAGGCCTTCATCAAAGGCACAAAATAAATTTTGCAAGGAAATAACGGCCAGAAAATTAATCCAAAACGCACTTTGGTTTGGGCTTCTGTGCAAGTGCGACTTGGCGGCAGGTCTGGACTCGAGGTTCTGGGAGTTGCAGGAGTGGAAAATGGAAATGGCTCATCTGCACCTGCCCTTTCTCTGGAGATTTGGCTCGTCCTGTCCCGTGACATACAGGACCAGCTACACTCCGAGAAATAAGGCTGCAGACCAGCCTCTCCATGCCCAGGCCCTACCGGCCTGGTCCCACAAGAACTGACACTGAAACTATATAAAGTATTTTGTAAAAAGCTATATGAATGAGTATAGGGTATATTTCTGTAGTCTCTGTAAAGCCAATCTTCTGCTCAAGACAGCTCTGTCCAGTAGAACTTCTCATGGTGACAAAAATGTTCTGTAAATGTGCACTGTCCAACACAGCGACCACTAACCACATGTGGAATGTGGAATTGAATTTTTAATTTTATTTAATTTTAATTAAAATAGTCACATATGGCTAGTAGCTCTCATAATGGACAGTATAGCCCTATAAAGTGACTTCATCCATTTGGATTACCATGAGTAGAAATGAATAAATGATCACCCTATGATAATGACACGATTTTGACAGGTGCAGGAACTAATTCTCTTCATTTTGATTTAATTTAATTATTCATTAACAGAATGAATAAGTCTGAAACTTTGTTCCCAATATTCAGGTGGTATCTGAAGCTATGTTTCCTCAATACCCAAATATCAAGGGGAAAAGAAAATAATTTAAAAAGACTAGGTGTTTAACCAGATGATAACCTAGATGCTTTGAATATCATCAGATAATTTTAACATCAGATTTCATCATGTCCTCAGTCAGCATTGTTAGGCAATTGAAAGTGGTTCATCCTGATGGAGCATATATAAAGGGAAAATATTCAACCTTTCTTTTGTTGATGAAAATGTAAGGTTTTCTTCTCTTTTTTTAACATCGATTGCCTAGATTGAATATGTAACTGACCAACTGCTCACTTTCATTTTTTCACATTTTTCATACATTTTTGCTTCCCACCTACCCAGAGACAAGTAAAATTACAATTTACTATTCTTCCACCTTAGGAGCAATATATTGGTAAGTTAATATGCTTTAATAGGGACCAAAAAAATGATTAAAATCAAGTAAATATAAACATGAATAACCTCTAGGTAATTAATTTAAAGTGCTATTTGGATCAAATTCCTATACTGCTTGTTATGTCTACACTGGGGCTAAGTTTATCATTACTTAAAAACACTACTGAGGGCCTCCCTGGTGATGGAAGGGGTTAAGACACAACCTCTGAAGCTTTCCACTGCCACTGCAGCACAAGTTCGATCTCTAACCAGGGAGCTACCCAAATGGAGCAGCAGACCTCTCCTGACTTTCCCGCTGCTCCCCTCAGCAGTGCATTTCAGTCAGTCTGCCTGTTCTGTTCCCCACTCTGTCTCTGGTGAATTCTCTCACCAACATACCTCTGGCCTGCACCCCAGGTCTTGTATGCATAAATAAATAAATCTTTAAAAATAAATAAAATAAATACACTACTGATGATGCGTTCTAGTGAGAATAAAGACAACAATCATATATATGAAATTAAACACAATGAACCCAAAGGAACATATAATTAAAACATTTTTATTTGAGGCTTTGTGATACAATGAAATTTAGTGTACAAATCCTGCAAAAGCCCTTGACACCTGCAACAGAATTAGAAGCTACTAGAGTCAGTGGATCTGACTCTGATGACTGGCAGGTGGGCTCTCCTGAGATGCTAACTGTGCTCCTGAGTCCCCTACACGGGTAACCCACGTTGATCAGCCTGGACACACACAATAGACTGAAATCTGTCGCTTAAATGTCGCCATGCATGGATATGACTGATTTAGATGAAGCTGAATAATGATATTCCTGAACCGGGGGGTTCAGCCCCATTCTAGGGCTTAAGGGCACCTGCTCCTCTGGTTTCCATTAATGTGGTTCCTGGCAAATCAACCCACTTGTTTAGACAGCCTGCCTGACTTGACAGGATTCTTGTGAGAATCAAATGAGATCCCGGGAGAGTTAAGACTCCTAGGGTGGAAAGAACAGTCAGATGATCAGAAGAAGCTGATTTCTAATTCCAGGATTTTATTTAATTTCTTTGTAGTTTAGTTTTCTTATCTACCGAATGTGGGCAGGAATATCCATTCTATATATCTCAGGAAGCTGCTGCTTGTGTTAGCCTAGACGCTCTATGGGAACACATTTTTTTTTTTTCTAATTTCATCATAGACAGGTTTCCAGTCGCTGTTTTCTGGACAAGATTCATTGACTTCTATCTAGCCCCTCCGTCACCAGTTGCACATGCACACACGCACGGATTGGCTGGGGTTCTGGGGAAGGTGTAATTGAGTGAAACGAGAAGACCCATAAAAGGCCCCAAATCCATGGCCTTGACTTCATTAAGCAGGCTCAATATTCATCAATATGATCCATCTTTAGTCAAATGCAGCCGTCTGACCTTATGCCAGCTTAGTCTGCTGTCAGCAGCTGGGGACCCTGCCAAAGGGCGGGGGTCGGGGGGGAGCCCCAGGTTGTCCGCACTGCAGATTATCTCAGGAATATTCAAGAAAGGCAGTAAAATGAGTCCCCAGTCTTGTCATTTTACTTCAAAAAGAAAAAAAAAACCTCCCAGATAATGAGCATTTTGCTCTAATAAGAACTGTAGGATTGATTAGGTTCAAACTGTTAACAGACATCCTTATGGTTAATGAAGCAGCATTGAAAATGCCTCTCGATTCTTTGGAAACTTAATTCATACAAAGGCAGCAAGAAGCAAGAGAAGAACTGGAGGTAGGATGGATTAACTGTCTGCTAGTTAATATACTCAAGATAATGAATGAAAAAATGTTCTCTGAAAAGTTAATATTTATTGAGAGTTATCTCTGCAGTGGGCAAGCAATAAACTTGGACGATTATGGTTAATACATTCTTTGGGGTAACGTTTTTCTGCAAATCTTGAGTGGGGGACGACAGCTTCTGCCATTTTAATTCCTTTGTTAATGTCTTTATGAATGCAATTAACACTTCATTCACGCTTCTTTGTTTCTGGATCCCATTAGGATGTGGTTTATGCCAGCTCCTCTCTCCCAGGAGACAGCCCGCATCACACAACATTTCACTCAGCTGTGTGGTGAGCACTGACAAACTCAATTTACCAAAGGCAAGAGCGAGCTGACGCCATGCTGTGCGGGCCTCCGGATGGAAACAAACCACTCTCTTCTTGTCAAGGTGGAACCACCTTCCCTGAGCAGCGAGCTTGTGCCCCAGAGTGTGGAGACAAGGGAGCGAGGAAACCTCCTTCCTGGCCTTCCTCACTGAAGGCCAAGAAGTGCTGAGACCCCGGGCCCAAAACAGGAGGGCAGCTGAGGTGGTACTGGGACAGCCACCATGTTCACCAAGCCCTAGAGGACCAAGTCAGTAAAGTGCCAGAAGAGCCCGGATGTAGCAGACATGGTTCTCTCCCTGCTGACAAATGAAATGAGAAGCAAGAGACCACACACAGGAAACAGAGCAGCAAGGAAAGGAAATAAGTCAGAAAGAAAAAGATAAATATGGGATGGTTTTGTTACAGGGCAAACCCTGATATAAAACAGGTTCCCTGACTGTGGGTCCTCACCCATGCACTTAAAGGGGACATATTAATGCTAAACTGCAGACACACACTAAAGGTTGATAAAAGGTTTATTTACAAGGCAAGGGAGAAAAAGAGGGAGATAAGTTCGTAAATGCATCCTACCCATTCCGCTGACCTGGAATCCCAATGGCCCACGGAGCTGGTGAGAAACCTAGCATGCTGCATGGCCAAGAGGCCCACCCCTGGCCACATGGCGGGTTAAATACTTAAACCCAGAGCCTAGTTGCTTAACTCCACCCTCAGGTCCTCACAACATTCCCTTTGGTGATCATGGGATTTGTAGTTCCCAGTGTTGTGGGGGTGGAGTCCACAAAGCCTGTATGGAGTTTGCTCAGGTCATCCTTTCTCCCTAACAATTTCACTTACAGGTGGAATATAGAGAAACCAAATAAAAGATCAAGAAAAAGACAAAACTTGCAGGCTGACCATAGATCTGAGACATCTGGGAGGGAGAGGAGGGGCCAAAATTGGGGTGGGGGGAGTACAAGGGTCAGGGTGCTAGGGTGGTGGGAGACCACAGGGACCATGCCTAAGGGGGGGAAGCCATTTACGTCCAAAAATTAACAGTGATGTAAGAAAATAAATAAACCAACAAATAAATAAAAAAGAAAAGAGGTTGAAGGTGAGTTAAAATATAGACATATCCCAGCAGGGGTGTTGGGCAGAGGTATGGACCAGAAAGGCTAGGAGTCAGGTTTCTGTGCAACAGGACAAAGTGGGGTGAGAGGTGTTGGGGGGAGGAGCCATTCTGAGGAGGTGGAGCCTGGAGTAATAGCAGATCCCTGCTACAGGCCCCTGGGGTTCTCCAGGAAATCAGGGGTGGGGAAGAACCGTGAGGAGGGGAGGGGAAGCTGGCGTGGCAGAGATGCTGAGGGCCTAAGTCACTCAGAGGGTTCGTGTTCATGAGAATTATTTTCCCTTTATATTAAAGTCTCTCCTCCAATTGATGGCATCATTTCTATATCAAATATCAGTGTGATATTTGCTCAGCGGCCAGCGGCCCTGCAGACGACTCTATCTGAGTCTTGCTAAGACACTGTTGAGAAGAAGCTGGAGGAGGTGGGCAGGGATGTGGAGACGGAGCAGGACAGGAGGAGAGGCACGGGGTGACACTTTCCCTCTAAAAACAGCCGCTCACAGGCCTTGGCCCGCACCATCCTTTGAAGTTTGCTTTTCTGACAAAGATAAAAAGGAGCAGAACTTCTCGTACGTGTTGTGCAGCGTAACCTATTGCAGAGAGGAGCAGTGCAGCCTCCAGCTCGGAGTCACCTGTGCCAACGCTCGGGGTGTGGCTGAATCAGGCCCATTCTGTCTGCAGTTTCCACACGACTCCATGAGGACATGATGGTGGTTTGCTGTCCCCTGAGTTTCTCCAAAATTCTCGCCTTTGTTCCATTGGTTACATTTCCTCATTCCCAAGACCTGCCACCTGTCTCCTCCAAGCAGACCTGGGCTGCCAAAGCCGTCGTGTTCTGTTAGGACCAGGCCAGGCTGGCCGCCCGGGGTAGGGTCCCTTGCACTAAGCACAGACCAGCCAGCCCCCTTCTGCACCAAGGAGGGGACTCTGTTTCCATGTGGTCACATGAGGCTGCCTTTCAAGGGAAAATGGCTTTCTGCTCGACAAGTAATTCTTGGCCAAAGAACAAGTCACAACTAACCTTATTGCTGATCCTAATCAAAGGTTAAAATGTTGGTAGTTTTATGAGTGGCTTTTCCTGAAGCACATAGTTGTCATTTGCCAGTTTTGGAACTACTCTGTGATTTATTAGAAAAACAGCAACTCATTAGAATTATTAAATGATTAAAGGTCATGGTCTGTGTGTGTTACGGGATCTAGGTTGTGTGTGTGGGATCAGGGTGTGTATGGGGTTGGGGGCAGTGTGTAGGGTCAGGTGTGTGTGGGGGTCAGGGGGTGTGTTGGGAGGGTCTGGGGGGGTGTGGGGTCAGAGAGTATGTGGGGTCAGTCAGGGGGTGTGTAGGGTTAGGGTGTATGGGGGGGTCAGGGTGTGGGATTGGGTGTGTGTTTAGGGTTGGGGTGTGTGTGTTAGGGGGTGAATATTCTGAGGTTAAAATAATCTTCCATCCTTGTGAATTTTTTTACTAAAAAAAGTCACGCGGCATTCCCTGGCCTCAAGCCACCAGGCAGTGATGTAAAACATAAACTAGGGCCGTGTTTTGCTGCATTCGGGAAAGATGTAAATGTGTAAATATGATGGAGGAGGTTTTATTTTCTTCGCCCTCTCAGGAATGGCCTGACAGCCCCAGGCAGGAGAATGTGTCTCTCCCAAGTGCTCTGTCACCCTGGTAACCATGGAGACCATGACGATCGATTAGATGCCATCTGATCTCAACCTCATAAAAAAAAAAGGCAGCAGATGGCAACCAGGCCACTAGCCCTGTCTCAAGAGAGAAGCGAAGGAAGAGAGAGAAAAGCAGGAAGGAGGGAGAGAGGAGCCGGGGTGGGGGTGGGCTGCCAGGGAGAAGAAAGCACCGAGGTGGCTCTGAAAATGAAAAATTTAGAAGACAGTGGAAATGGAAACAGAAAACAAGGAAAGCAGGAGTAAGGGAAAGAGGAGACACAAAGAAAAAAATGAAACTAAAGCCCGACTGTGCAAATACAGTTTGCTGCGAAAACCCAGCAAAGCAGCTTTCCCCTAACTTTCTGCTGCTGAGGATGCTGGGGAACTTGGCCCCTCATAGCCGAGGGGGCACTCACAGGTTGTGCTGGGGTTTTCCATCTCAGTAGGGATTTGATGCATCTTCAGAAGCATCCAGAATGAATGTCCCTTATTCTGGAGGGTTTTCTCCTCATTCAGAACCCTGGACGTCCATACCAGATGCCTTTGCCACCATCACCAGGGCCATGCTAGGTACCCCTTACAGGAACCAGTGATACCAGGTCAGCAGATACCCAAAGAGAAAAGAAGACAAGAACAGTTAGGGTTAAGGTGCTGGCAACATAGGAGTCTTAATCAGTTCCCCAAATAAGGAAATACTATATTTATTAAGTGCTTATGATGTGTTGGATACTGTGCTAGGTAAGCACCTTCTATGCATTATTTTATTACACTGATGATTTAATTTAATCCAGGTCATGTTATCCATGCAATTGGTATTGTCCCCATTTTACAGACAGGAACTGAGTTTGGAGGCTTTAATCACCTTCGCTAAGGGCACGCCTAGAATGCTGCAGCTATAACAGCTTCTTGGTACAAGGAGAAGGTGTCTTGATTATTCTCTTACAGTTCCTCTTCCTGAATTTTATTTAGGATTTTTGCAGATGATGAAAAAAATATGTAGAAAATTGTTTAAAGAGAAAAGAAAAATACCTAAAATCCCATTAGTCAGTGATAAGCATGCAGATTGTACACTGTACAGCATATTTATGGGTATATGTGTGTATGTAATCAAAGACATATGAGTGTATGCATATCACTGTTATATATATATGTACATTTATATATGTGTGTGTGTGTATATATATATATATATATATTAATCAAAGAGAGTATTAACTGTTTGGCTAGAACTTGCCTTTTTTCAACAATGTGAACTCCTTTCCATTTCCATGCTTTTATTTATTTTTTTTTTAATTTTTTTTTATTTATTTATACAAGCATTGGGTACAGTCAGAAGCGCGGGAGGGTGAGAGAATTCACCACAGCCCGAGCGGGGAGCAGAGCAGGCAGAAGGACCAAAGTACACTGCTGAGGAGAGCAGCGGGCGGCAGGAGAGGTCTGCGCGCCATGTGGGACCCTCCTCCGGTGGCCAGGGAGCAGCCGGGGATCGAACTGGCGCTGCAGAGGCTGCGGGCAGCTTCACAACCCAGCGCTCAACCGCTGCGCCACCAGGGAGGCCCCTTTCCATGCTTTTAATGATTTTCTATCTCACCTTATTTAATGACTACACAGCATTCTACGTTTGAAGGTATCATAATGTATTTAACTGCTTCCTTGTTATTGAACAGATTTATTTCCAGCTTTTTGCTAGTATGATAATGCGGTGGTGATTCTATTGTGGGAAGCTTTTGTGTGCTCCTCTGATCTTTCCTTTAGGATGAAGCCAATCGCTCCATGAAAGGATGTGCCTTCTTAAGTCTTTTTAATTAAGACATAACATGTGTCCATCAGTGTCTGTCTTAAGTGTAGAAGGGTTGAATTTACATGTGTGTGCAGAACTGTCTGACCCGGGTCAGAGGATGAGACATTTGCAGCAGCTGGAACAATCCTTGATGGCGCTTCCCTATCCCAAGTTCTTGAACTTCTTTTAAAGGGAATGAGAGGGTGTGTGTTCTTTTGATTGACTTCTTTCACTCAACACATCCATGAAGTTTGTTCAGGTTGTCATTTATAGTTACCTGTTTTGTATTGCTATGTAGTGATCTAATTATTTAATATACTACAATTTATTTATTCAATTTACTCATGAATAAAGTTGATATGAACATTTTGTCCAAGTCTTTTGGTGGACATATATACACACTTTTTGGATGTGAACTGGAGGTAAAATTACTAAGCCCTAGAGTGGGTATATGTTAAACTTTCAGTGCAGGGTAATCATTTTTATTTTTTATTTTTTTTAAGATTTATTTTATTTATTTATGCATACAAGAGCTGGGGTGTAAGCCAGAAATGTTGAGGGGGGGTGATGAGAGGATTCACCAGAGACAGAGTGGGGAGCAAAGCAGGTGGATTGACTGAAATACATGCCAAGCGGAGCAGCAAGCAAGACAGGAGAGGTCTGCTGCACCATGTGGGTAGCTCCCTGGCTGGGGATTGAACTCATGCTGCACTAGCTTCACAGTGCTGAGGCTTAACCCCTTGTACCACCAGGGAGGCCCCCAGGGTAACCATTTATTAAAGTTGTATTTTTTTTTTTTTGAGTGTGAGTCCACTTTGAATCTGACCTCAAAACAGTTGTACCAAATTGAACTGCAGTCAGTTTACGTTATGAGAAGCCCCTCCCCTACAACCAGTGGCAAATAGATTTTCTCATTCTCCTTATCTTCACCCACCTGAGAGATGGAATGGTACCTGATTGTTTACCTTGTGCTTGATGACCAGGTAGGTTAAATACATCTTGCTATGTGATCAGACATTCTTATTTCTTCTTTAATAAATTGCCCATACATGCATGGGGCATTGTCCTATTTGGTTTTAGCTTCAGGATAAGACAAAAAGGTGAAACATAATCCATATAGTCTGTACAAATTCACTGGCATTATCAGAAACTGCACTGACATTTACGACCAGAACTAATTTACATTCTTTGCATAAGTTGACATCCTGCTCTATATATTTCAGAAGGAAGCTAGCATTTACAACTCACCTATTACTGACTGCATTTACTCTTCAGAACAACCCTATTCGTTTCATTCTTATAGCTTCATTTAATTTCAGTAGTAGCATTTAATTTTCACAAAAGCTCTAAAAGGCACTTAATATTCTACTTATTTCTACAAATGTAAAATGGAGTCTCACATGATTCAGTCACACAACTATTTAAGTGGTGGGACTGGGGAATTCAACCCCAGACATTCCAAGTCCAAAGTGAATTTTCCTTTCTCTATTTTCTAGATACTGTTCCCTGGGGCAGTGATTCTCACGTTATCATTTTTGCTCTATAAATCCTAAGAGGGCTCCCAAATTTTAGGACCCTATTAACTTCCTTCCACCCCCAACACACCTATGCTATTCTCCCACCAAAATCCGAAGGAATATCAGGATCTTCCTTTGCTACTGAGGAAAGATCAATAATATAGAAAAATCCATTTTAGTTCATTGTACTCATTTTATGCTTTTTTTTATTCCTGGGTATGTTGTTGTGTTTTAAAATCTGAACAATAATTTAATCAATTCAGACATTAAATCAACACAAACAGATATGGTTGTCCCAGTGACAGTTTGTTGATTTCTGAACTTATTTCTCCAATTTCCAGGCAATAAGACTGAACTCCTCCATGCCAATTGATGACCATAAAAAAAGCAGTTAAAGGATGTTTAGTAACTTTTATTTGAGAAAATGAGGCTGGGGGCCTCCCTGGTGGTGCAGGGATTAAAGACAGCCACTGCAGCACAAGTTCCATCCCCAGCGGGCCACGGAGCTGACCCACATGGCGCAGCAGACCTCTCCTGTCTTGTCCGCTGCTCCCCTCAGCAGTGGATTTCAGTAGATCTGGCTGTTCTGTTCCCCACTCTGTCTCTGGTGAATCCTCTCACCCCCGCCACCCCACAACTCTGGCTTACAACCCAGTTCTTGTATGCATAAATAAATAAATCTTTTTTAAAAATAAAAAATGAAAATGAGGATGGATGTAGTACATACATGACTAAAATAAACTTAGTTTTTAGCTAAAGGAATTAATTTTAGTTTTCAGTCCAAAGGCCTTAAGTGTCGAAGTTTTCATGGAAAGTTTTCATGGGGAGACTTTACTGAGGACATTAACCAGATAAGAGGAAACCTTCTCAATCCCAGTCTGACGGGTGCAATCAAGGGTGTCTTGAGTCACTGGGGGCCAGGCCATGCTCTGTAGCTCTCTGCTTTTCCCCTTCAGAGGCATTTTCTATCTTGAATCAAATCTCAGATGGCTCCTCCATTTTCAAGGAAATTTCCTGTTCTTTCTCCCTCTGTTTTCTTTGAGAGGAAGGACAGAAATGGTCTGTATAGAAATTGTTAGTTTTATGTAAATTATCCACCTTTTCTCTTTCCCTAGTGTGTTATAAAAATTAGTGTTCTAGAAACATTTTCACTGAGTGTTCCCTTGAGACACAAAGAAAAGTGCTACAGACCCCGATGGGGTCTTTACAAAAGCTTCTCTGAGGATGGAGGGAGGAAGGAAAATCACACACACTCTGGAGTTTTTCAGGTTTGGGGGAGCTAAATATTTATCCAAACCAGCCTGAGTGATGACAGTGTTGTTATTTCGTGACTTAACCGTCGTAGAGACATTACCACGCCGTTTCTCTTCTTGTTCTCTTGACAATGTTACATTCTCTCTTGTTATAAGCAAAATGTTTTCTCTTTTCCATTAGTACTATTTAGAAGTTTCTCATTTTTGACAGCTTGTAGTTGTTATGATTTCTTAACTGAATTTTGACTTTTCACCACCAACCGGTTTATAGACTGGGCCAGGGTCCTGGGTCCGTGTTAACTTCTGCTTTGCCATAAAGCACCTTCTGAGCAGGGTGAACTGTCAGAATGGAGTTTGCTGGAAATGACCAAGTTGATCTGCTAGGTTTGTATTTAATATTACCAGGTGTCCGGTTAACATCCTTTTGATGAGCTAATAGTCCTTCTTGAGGAAAATGATGCAACAAACCAACCAATAAATCAAAAGCAGGAGTTCCTGAGAACTGATGTCCAGGTCCGGGTGGACTTGAGCCAGACAGTGGCCTTGAGCTTCACAGGCTGCTTAGCACCAGCTTTCTACCCAGACCCACACCTCCTGGGCTAAGAAGCCCCATGTCCACTCCCACCTTGGGGATGTCTCAGGACCCCTGACACATCGCTCCAACTCACCAGGGAAGATCAAGTGCTGATCCCAGTGACTGAATGTGAGGACTCAGGAAAGCAATGCAGAATTTTCCAGGCACTCTCTGAAATCCTGTATTGTCCCTAGATTTCCTGTATGGCTTAGGAGTCTCAGCAGAGGTGGGAGAAGTTTTTTAGCATGACCAACCAAATCCAAAAATTGCTGAGGTGTGCTATCTCCTGGGTCTTGGTTGGCCAAGTACATGTCACCCACCCGCTGACTGTGGTCACAGGTGTCACCATCCAGCAAGGTGACATGTCCGTCCCCATAACTGGGTGGTGGACACTCATCCAGCCGAGTGCTGGCTGGACAGCGTGTACGGACGCTAGGCCACATGGCGACACCATGGCATTTCCTGGCCCCAGCTGTGGTGTTTCATCCCCGGGCAGAGCAGCCTGGCTCTCCTCAGTGCTTTGTTGCCGAGGCAGTTTCCGCTTTGCTGGCTGCCGGCTCTTCCTGTTGGGTGACTTTCAGCAGACACAGCTGCCACAGACATTGTGTGGCTCAGGGATTTTTTTCCCTCTAGCTCTAGGGTTTTTTCTTCCTCCCCAGGGTAGTGCCTGTTTGCTATCTTCTCTGTCCACGCTTTTAATTGTGTAGGTCCTGATTTTTCTCCCTTCTTCCCTAAAGTAACACTGGGCGTGGGACCTCACGCTTGACCATGTATGTCAGCTTTGGGAAGTACTTTCCCGGTAGGTAACCTCATGGCTTCCTTGTCTTCCACTGGACCCCTGAGCAAAGTTCTCTCTCCTTATCTTTCTCCATCTCTCCCAACCTCCATTGTGTAAGTAGATGACAAAGGTTCTTCTACTGCCCATGGAGTGTGATGCCAGGGAGAACTTATCCCAGGTAGCTTAGAGCATGGGGTAGCCTAAAATGCCACTGCTCTATGACCTCATCAAGGCAAACTTCCTAGCTAAAATATATCTTCCTAAGATGGGTTACTCCAGCGTAATGAGTCATCTGGATTTTCTAAGGGGTGGGGGGTCATGGAGACACAAATGATGTCAGTTGAATATTATGGTTTGTGTTCTAGAGTCCTGGAGTGGGGCCAGGTGGGAAGTAGACTGGGGAGGAGGCTGGCGTGGACAGAAGGGCTGTGTTCTCCACCAATGAACCTTATCCACCTCCCCTTATCTGCTGAGCATCAGTCCGTCCTAGGTCCTTCGATCTTGACCATGAAGCAGGGCTTGAGACTCAACGAAGGGCTCCCTTGGGCCCTGATTACCCTCAAAATACTTGGCCTTGGCAGAATTCCTAGATTCTGCAGACAAAACAGTTAACTCAATGGAATAAAACTGGGCTCTGGTTTTGGGGGAGTGTCCAGGGACACTCCCTGGTGATCTGCCAGTCCTTTGTCAAAGAGCTGTCACTTTTCTTCATAAACTGACTAGTTGTTCTTGGAAGTGACCCACTCTGTCACTGAGTGGCCTGACTGCTTTGCTAAAGAATCACAAATGGATGACATGAGAGGGTCTTTTGTCCTTGTGTAATCACCACCTTCAAAGATCAGTCTCCCTTAATGTGCAAACAAAACCTCTGGGAATATGAGCTTGTAGCTGAGAATGCAGGTGCTCGGGCCACAGAGGCCTGGGGTCTACTCTTAAATTCACTCCATATCCTAATATTTTTATTTGCAAATGGGGATAATAGTCACATCTCCGTGATGCATTTTTTAAAGAATGACTGATACCATACACAAAGATCTGGCAAATACTAAGCATTCAATAGGCACCACTGCTATTGTTTTAATTGAGATATATGCTATGTTTAATATTTGCATAAGGCCAGCAAATCAGTTACTTAATAACTAGTATCTGGACATTCAGGAAGACTTACATCTTCCCAACGAGCTTATTTCATCGCCAGGATATAGTATCTAGGGGAGGAAGCACATCTCAGCTCTCCTTGGCCAGATGTGTACAGATAGTATCAGGAAGGGGAGAAAAAGTTCCCTTTCCACAACATCCTGCAAACCACCATTGCACACGCAGAAAGCAGCAACCACACGGAGTGTGGCCTCCTGTGGGAAGGAGCAAGGATGGGAGTATTTGCAGAACCTGAGTCTGGTTTAGTCTCAGTCTGTGACTCTCAGAAAAACAATTTGCATCCACGATGCACACATATGTGAATGACCTCAGTGTATATATGCACACACACGCACCCCACCAGTTTGCACACACACCCCATTCCAGGTCAGAACACCACTGCACTGGGTGTATTTTCTCCCTGTCTTCCTGCTTGTCTCTTGTCTCCTTTGCAGTCCATTCAGGCATAATTATTATTGCTTTGCTGGCTCCGATCTGCAGCTCTCTAGAGTGGAGCAGATGTCGACAGCTCTGAAAGATCCCTTGCTATTACACAGCAGAACAAATGAGGATGTCAAAAAAGGCTCTTCAGTCTAACAAGAAAACAGAGGAAAGAGACAAAAAGAATAAAGCCTTTGGAGACCAGCAGACTCGCTCTGATTAGATCTTATGCTAACACGATGCCCACTCTGCGTACTAACAGTGATTTAATATGTTTAAACGATACACGGGAAATATGTCTTGGGGAAAAAAAAAGAGAAAAGAGAATTTCTTCCCTGGCAGGCGTGATTAAGATGGTGTGGGCTTCCTAGGAAAATCAGAGTGCCACATTAGGCTGCTGTATGCAGGCCTGAACGTATTTACCTACAGTTCCAGGCTCTCATTACACCGCGACCACCGCTTTCTCCCCACTGGGCGAGCAGGGGAAGCTGTTCCCATGGATCACCAGCTAGGTGCATGGTAGAACACCAGCCCCATGCCCAGCCATTGTTTCTTCTCCTGATGTGGGAGGTTACGCTTTAAAACTATTTTATCTATGGGGCCACCAGATGACAATTCCTAATTATCCATGACAAAAAGAAAAATGTGCTAGGTTTGGTAGGGGTGGGGGAGAGGAAGCTCTCAAAGCAATCAAATGGGTGAGGCAAAGTCCAGTGTTGACAGATCACATAAGATCATTTACTGATTGAATTTGACTTCTGCTCTGGACCTGGTTACTCATTTCCACTTAGGAGTCTACCTACAGCTGGGTGTGACTTTCCAATGGGGGTTAGGTTCTGAGAAATGCAATATTAGGCAATTTTATCATTGTGTAGACAGCAAGGGGTGTGGTTCCAGCATCCTAGGTGATGTATCCTACTCTGTACCTGGCCCCACGGCATAATCTGTGGGACCACTGAGGTGTAGGGATCCATTGCTGGTGGGCACATCATTAAGCGAAGCATGATTGTATTAATGCCATAGTTCTTTCATCAGACCACAACAGAATAGAGGAAATAATTTAGAAAGGCCAACGTGGGCATAGGGAAGGTGGTGTGGAAGGCTGTTAGAGATAGACAGAATCCCAACAGTGTCACGAAATTGCATCTGATGGGGTAAACTTAAGTGGGGGACAGGCCTACTACCTCAAAGTAGAGATCATTAATATATGTTTGTCTGGGTTGTAATTGTATGGGGAATATATAAAAAAATAAAATTAAAAAAATATAAATGTTTGTTTCCTTGAGTGTTATTAAATCCTCCCCAGCAGCTGTCTCAGGGCCTTTGTTGTATGAGTAAGAGTAACACATATGTCAAAAATCCCTGAGGAATCAACGTTAGAAAAAAAAAATACAACTCCCTGGAAAGCAGCACTTTCTCAATATTCCTCCCAGGAACTTCCCCTGTGCTTGAAAATGCCCAAACTCTGCCATGCAGAAGTTAGGGCCTGCCAGGAAGCACAGAACCCCTTGGTGGCATGGGCACCCCAAAGTTGCTGGATCCAGCATTACTTCCTGGCAAGTGATCTACGCGCCTGTGCTTGATGATGTCATGATGTCCCCCATGTCATGCCAGCCCCTTGTCTGCTGTAATTTTCAGAAAGCGCAGTCTTGGTTGCACCTAAATACACCCACGTGCATTTTCACCCCACTGGCCACGGCCCTGCCCTCCAGGACACTAGGGGTCAGCAATCTCAGCCTGTTATACATGAGGATGCCCCTCCCTGTGCCCCTTCTCCATGGCCCAGCCCCAAACCTTTTCCCATTAAGTTCGGAACATGATTTCAAGACCTGAACTTCTCTAGCTTATCAGTGCTCACTTTGATGATGGAAACCAATACACTAGACCCAGCACAGTTCTGTAGGTGTCCACCCAAAGGCAGCCCCAAGGGGTGTTTTAACATGCAGTGTGGGGTCAGAACACCTGTGTCCATGTCCCAACTCCAGACAAGTCGATGAATCTCTTTGAGCTTCCGTTTCCTTATCTGTAAAGGGGGTGATAGCAGCACCTCAAAGGCCTGCAGTGAAAATAAATGAGGAACTCGACAGCACTCTGCAAATATGAACCAGCATTTTTGGGTAAGAAAGGACAGGCCTCTCCTCAATTCTACCTGCACTTCCACTACGATCTAAGCTAACTGTACACTAGTGAGTGATTCATTTCTGAGCTTATAATCAATTGAAATATCTCCATCATTTTCACATAGGGCGCTCTCAAAGCACATCTTTCCCATCTGCTGCTTATTCCATCTTATTTGCTTGTTTATTTTAACCAAGTGTAGGACTTTACATTTATCCCCATTAAACATAATCTTATTAGATCTGGTCCATTGTTTCAGTCTGTCAAATCTTTTTTGCAGCACAATTCTGCTGCCCAACGTATTAACTCTCTTCCAGCTTTGTGTCACCCACAAATTTTATCACCAAGCCATCAATGTCTTCATCCAAATCATTAATAAAATACTTAACAAGGCAAGACGGAGGCCAGAAACCTGTGGTGTGAAAGATCTTTTCTCTAGATCAACAGAACTCTGCTCCTTGGCTCCATGTCCAGTTGCTCCTGCACCTGCCCTGCCCTGCCCTCGTCCAGAGGAGCATCCTCAAGGGGAGAGGCTTCATCCGTCAAGTGCATTGCAGTAAGCTCAGTGCATTGTTCACACAGCACCTCAGATGCCAGCCTAGCAGACTTCTCTGGGAGAACACATGGACTCTTTGCCTCTCACCTGGGAACAACATCCAGAACACCATCCAAGCCACCTACCCCTCATTTTCTCATGCCTGGGCTTCTAGCAATTTCCCCCAAAGGCCTTTAGTGCAGACAGTGAGTCTCCTAGAATGTAACTTATCTGCTCCAAGGCCTGGCTCCATGTGCTCTGTTCCACCCTTGTCTTTTGCTGTGTGTATTCATTTTCTGTTACCAATATCTGTGGGAACCTTACCTTTTCCAACTTGAAGTTACTTTTCTGGACAAGGAATATGGAAGGAACATAATTTCTGAGAGGATCTGTTTTCTTTTTATCATCTGTTTATATTCTGCCAAAAACAATATGGATCTCAAGCAAAGGACATGTTTTTTGTTCTTAGCCAAACATAACTAAATTGTTTTTGCTTACTTTGTCTTAAAAAGCTGGGAGCCTCATAGAAGCCCTGGATCACTGTCAATTGATAGTGTACCACAACAAGCCAGTTCACAATGCAGTGACTTACTAAGGGCCTGTCCTAGTCGCTGAGGGCCTGACTGCCACCACCCCATGTCCCAACCCACCATTGGAGAAAAATATTGGTTAGACCTTGGGATTCTAAGCCCATCAAATGCAACCAAGTACTTTCTACGTGACCTTGGGCCAATCTGTATGGGGCAGACCAGAGTAGTTACCTTTTAGTGTGGCTGCACTATGTGTGACACCAGCCAGGGAGCTACCCAAATGGCACAGTAGACCTCTCCTCTCTCCCCACTTGCTCCCCTTAGCAGTATATTTTAATAGATCCTCCTGTTCTGCTCCCCACTCTGTCTCTGGTGAATCCTCTCACCTCCCACACCTCTGGCCTGCACCTTAGTTCTTATATACAATCAATCAATCAATCTTAGTGGGGGTAGAATTTTGCTTCTGATAACTTATGAAAATTTCCTTCCCATAGTAACACCAAGAAAAATGTGTATGACACAAAAATCATTCAGTGTATTTTCTGGACACATGAATTTAATTATAAACTAATTACAAAAAGATACATAGAAAATGTTAAAGTATTTTGAAGTTAAGCAATACACTTTTTGAAAGATTTATTTATTTATGCATACAAGAGCTGGGGTACAGGCCAGAGGTGTGGGGGTGAGAGGATTCACCAGAGACAGAGTGGGGAACAGAACAGGCAGATTGACTGAAATCTACCTCTGAGGGGAGCAGCAGGCGAGTCGGGAGAGGTCTGCTGTGCCATGTGGGTGGCTCCCTGGCCGGGGAGCGAACTCTTGCTGCAGTCTGTGATAGCTTCATAGGTTGCGTCTTAACCCTTGCGCCACCAGGGAGGCCCACAATACACTTCTAAATAAACTATCTCAGGAAATTAGATAATATTTTGTAATGAATGACAATGAAACATGTGACATGTACATTTCTGCAATGTAACTACAGTGATACTAAGTGCAGTGATACTATTTAGACTTTTGGATGCTTGTATTAGAATTAAGAAAGGCTAAAATTAATAATCTTATCTTCCTCTTTAAGAAGCTAATAAAAAAACCAATAAATTCCAAGGAAATAGAAAGAAGGAAATTAAAAAGAGTAGAAATCAATGAAATAGTAAACAATGAGAAAAGGAACAAGGCTAACAGATGATTTTTTTAAATGACCAAGAAAATTGATGAATCCCTCAATAGATTTAACAAGGAAAAAAATAAAGAGAAAATGCAAATGACCACTATGAAGAGTCAAAGGAAGACTATTCCTTAACTCTTATAATTGATAAAAGAATAAGGGGGAAGTTATAAGCATCTCCATATCATCAAGTTGGACAACATGAATGCAATGGATAAATCTCTTGAATAATAGGATTTCCCAAAACTGACATAAAAAATAAATAATGGAAGCTGAGTTCAATAGTTAATTAAAAAATTAATTTTTTCCCAGAGCACATTTTTGGCCCAAATAGCATTAATGGTGAATTCTATCAAACACTTAAGGAAGAAATAATGCCAAGCTGACACCTTCTCTTACAGAAACAGAGGACAAACGATACCTCTCAACCTCTCTCATAAGTCATCATATCTGTGATTCCAAAACCTGACAAATGCTCTACCAGGAGAGAAAACTCCAACCCCATAATCCTTATGAATAGAGAGCAAAATTCTTAATAAAACATTAGCAAATATCTGTATACACACACACACACACACACACACACACACACACATATATATATATATATATATATATATATATGCACATCATGACCAGGTAGGTTTATCACAAATAAATGCAAGGTCTTTTAGCCAAATGCTTAGTTAAAACAAGAGAAAAACAATTAATATAGCTATGCTAGTACCAGAATAATGGAGGGAAAAAATCACAAGAACATCTTCATAATTTAACAAACTTCAACATCATTTCATGATAAAACTCTAGGCAAATTATGAATACAGCAGAATTTCCTTAATTTGATAAAAAGCATCTATAAAAATCATACACATAGCATCATAATTAATCATAAAATACGCAACACTTTCCCTCTAAGTTTGGAAACAAATAAGGGTGTTACTCTCACTTTTTATTCAACATTGTATGTGAAGTCTTTCCATTAGGCAGTGAAAGAAAGAAAAGTCATAAAGACTGGAAAAGATGTAAAATAATCTTAGTTTATAATGACATGATTTTTATATAGAAAATTCAAAGGAATCTGCCCTCCAAATCCTACTAAATCTAATAAGTAAATTCAGCAAAGTTTAAGGATATAAGGTCAATATAAAAATATAATTATATTTCTCTACACTATGAACGAACAATTGGAAAAGGAAATTAAAAGTCAATATTATTTATAATAGAATCAATATCATGACATACCTACAAATAATAAAAAAAAAAAGAAGCACAAGACTTCTACCCTTACAACTATAGAATGTCACTGAAATTAAGAAAGAACTAATAAATGGGAAGGATATACCACATTTACAGAATCATAGAATCAATATTGTGTAGAGATGTTGACCTTCACAAAATTGATCTACAGATAAATGCAATTCCAATCAAATTCCCAGCATATTTTTTTGTAGAAATTGATAAGTTGATGAATATAAAGTAGCTTAAGGATTACACAACTTGAGTTCAAGTCTGACTACAAAGCTCTACAGCATTTTTAAAAGACTGTTTTGATCTTTACATTTCCACATAAATGTTAGTATTAACTTGTCAATTTCTAAGTCATGTTATTGGTGCACAGATAGATAAATCGAATCTGTCTAATTACGATGTAACGATCTTTGCCAAAGGTGCCAGTATAAATCAATAAAAGGAACAGGCTCGTCAGCAAATGGTGCTGGAATCTGCTCAGCACCAAAAAGCAATCCACTATTGATATTTCAACCAACATGGATGAATCTGAAATATGCAGCAGATCTAAAGAAGTTCAGACACAAAGGAATACATACTTAAAATTCAATTACTATGAAGTACAAGAACAGGCAAAACTAGTCTATGGGGACAAAAATCAGAATAATGGTTGCCTCGGGATGGAGGCAATGGTGGCTAGGAAAAGGCACAAGGGAATTTTTCAGTATAATGGTAATGCTTTATATCTTATTAGGGGTGTTCGTTAGATGGTTTTTACATTTATCAAAACCCATCAAATGGTACATTTCCTATGCATGCACTGTATTGAATGTTGAGATACCTCTGTAGACAAATATTTACATATATATAAACTAGAATCGGGATATGGGGGAGGACATGATAGAGAAATTATAATAGGAGGTTATAGGTGTAAATGCATAGAGTTTTACGTTTGGAAGATGAAGGAACAGCTGGATGATCAACCAGTCTTCTAGCCAAGGTCTAGCTACTTCTATACCTTTTTATGCCTTCTGGCATCTCCTGTTGCCTTTCCCTGAGAATACCTCATTTTCCAGTGGTTGACTAAGACCTTGACATCATGAAATAACACTGAGTCAGCCTCAACTCTTGACTAATTGAAACTTAGTTCATTTGAAGCCAGTTAAACTGTTAAATTGTTCTTAGACCCGAAGAACACAAAAGGAAAATAATCTTTCTCTTTGAGATTGTATTTATAACCAGTTTAGTTGACACCATCTGAGCAAGGAGAAGCAACAACTCTTAGCTGAATTCCAAGGCCAACTGGAGTCTGAGAATGCAGAGGCAGGGGCACACCACAGAAGCTCAAAACTCCAGTTATCTGAGGGAACCTCTTCATATATCGTGTAGAAATGCCCTTGGACTGGCCAATGGACTTCAGCAAGTTTGCATTCTTCGCCCCTCGCCTAGTTTTCAGTCAACATAAATGAATCCCTTTTTTCTTAACTTTGGTCGCCCAAACCTACACAAACTCACTTCCTTCCTTTCTTTCTTCCTTTCTTTCTTCCTTTCTTTCTTCTCTTTCTTTCTTTCTTTCTTTCTTTCTTTCTTTCTTTCTTTCTTTCTTTCTTTCTTTCTTTCTTTCTTTCTTTCTTTCTAAGATTTATTTATTTATTTATACAAGCATTGGGTACAGTCAGAAGTGCAGGAGGGTGAGGGAATTCACTAGAGCCAGAGCAGGGAACAGAACAGGCAGACTGACGAAGTACACTGCTGAGGGGAACAGCAGGTGGCAGGAGAGGTCTGCGCGCCATGTGGGACCCTCCCCCGGCGGCCGGGAAGCAGCCGGGGATTGAACCGGCGCTACAGAGGCTGCGGGCAGCTTCGCAATCCAGTGCTCAACTGCTGTGCCACCAGGGAGGCCACTTTCTTTCTTTTTTTTTTTAAGATTTATTTATTTATACAAGAACTGGGGTAGAGGCTAGATATGCAGGAGAGTGAGAGGACTCACCAGAGACGGAGTGGGGAGCAGAACAGGCAGACTGACAAAATACACTGCTGAGGGGAGCAGCAGGTATGATAGGAGAGGTCTGCCCCCCATGTGGGCATCTCCATGGCCTGCGGGGATCTAACTGGCACTGCAGAGGCTGTGGACAGCTGCACAGCGCTGTGTTCAACCGCCTGCGTCACCAGGGAGGCCTCTTGCTTCCCTTCTTAATTGGGGAGGTATATTTGAGTTTATCTCCTACTTCTTTGCCAATCAATTCACAGTAAAGCTGATTTCTCTTCTCAAATACCTGGTGTCACGTGACAGATAGCCCCACTGCAGTAAAGGGAGATCTCTCATTTGTGGAGAAAGAAAAAAAGAAAAACAATCTAGAATGATTCAGCTTCTGTGGGATACTTATTTTCCCTGATAATGTCCCTGGCACTTGCCCAATCATTCACCATTTTCTGACACTCAAGTTTTATGAATCCCTTCAACACAATTCTTTCATCCTCCCCACTCCATTTTTGGGTTCAATTTGGTGTTAATTCAGCCTATTCGAGTCTGTTAGGAAATCTGGCTATTTGCAAACAAAGAAAAATGTTGCTTTACATGACATAAATAGAAATAAATCCAGATGGATAAAAAGAAAATTCATGTGAAACCAAAAGTTGAAAATATGGAGATGAATATTTGTCAGAACTGTGGGTAGAGAAGAATTCTGTATTGACAATGAGTAGATGGAGTCAGAGAAGAGTAATAGATTCCTTAATGAAAATACACAACTTAAGTACATCAAAAATTCATCATAATATCTAAAAACCTGGTAGAAAGGATTTGCTACAAATATTTTAGGAAAAGAACTTCTACCCTTGGGCCTCCCCTGGTGGTGCAGGCGGTTGAGTGCAGCACTGTGAAGATGTCCGCAGCCTCTGCAGTGCTGGTTTGATCCCAGCTGGCCAGGGAGAATCCCACATGGCGCAGCAGACCTCTCCTGACTCGCCCACTGCTCCCCTCAGCAGTGTATATCTGTCAGTCTGCCTGTTCTGTGCCCTGCTCTGTCTCTGGTGAATCCTCTCACCCTCCTGCACATCTGGCCTGTATCCTGGTTCTTGTATGCATGAATAAATAAATCTTAAAAAAAAAAAAAAGAACTTCTACCCTTAATGGTACAGATACGCTTCCATGAAGGGAGGTGCCATTTACTCTGCCCCCACTTACATATAAGTCCGAGCTGGGAGTTACTGGGAAATAGGGACAGAGCTGAGTGGCCCTTATGACACTGAATGTGGGCAAGGCTGACTCTATCGTGCTTCTCCAGCTTTTACTTGCACCCAGGGATTACGAGGACTTGGAAGGAACATTTGGAAGAGAGATGTGTAGAGGCTCTTGGAAGAGACACATGAAGACACCTGGGCAGGTTGCTCCTGGCCCTTGGCAAAGACAATGACAGCGGTGGTCCTTGCGTCATAGTGGACTGTCATTACTACGGAGTGGAGACAGCCCAATGACAGAGGGAAAGGGATGTGCCACCATGTATCCACAGTACACTTAGGCTCTCTCTGGGACAAGTGCTCATCCAGCGAACACTATCAACCTCTGGTTTACAAACATTGAAAAGACAGAGACAGATAAAAACTTGGCTGTGTGGAGAGGCCCCACCTAAATCAAAATTAGAGGTGGCCCTGGTAAGATACTTCTGAAAGGTAGCATAAATAGTGTCACCAGAGTTGAAGTAAATTGAGATGCTTATGGACTCCATGCCTGTGGTCCTGAAGCTTCTCCAGAGTGTGGTGAGTACCCAGGAACTCTTGCCCTGAGAAGATAGACTGATTCCAAGAACCCCCTGGACCAGATCCCACCTACTCAGCATTGCCAGTCCCCAAACTTTGCAAAGGTTCATTACCCTACCACCTTTTTGCTACCAGTTTACTTGTATGTTGACATTGCAATGTAGACTCCATCCAGAAAATTCATATTGTGGTTCATATTGAGTCATGAGTAAACCCTTCATGGAAGTTACCACCTCAGACATCCTGAAATTGATGAAAGAAAATAAGTGCTTCAACTCACTGTTCTTTGTCTTACTAATCTTTTCATTAAAGTTATTTTCAAACTCACAGCTCTAGGTTGAGAATAAGGGAGAAAATACATGGAAGCATTTAGTATCGTGGCCACAAGAGAGGATGTGCTCAGCAAGTGAGAGCCAACATGCTACCACGGTCATTAGTTTCCCCAGAATATTTTTTCTAATACAGAAGTCAATTGCATTCTTACACGGTAATGATGAAAAACTAGAAAATGTGATTTAAAAGAAGATGCTATTTACAGCAATATGCACAGCATCAGGTACCTAGCAATAAATTGAAAAAAATATCTGCCATATCAACATGAGAAAAAATATAAAATGGTATTAAGAGATAAATAAGGAAGACCTAAATAAATGGAGCAATAGATCATGTTTGTAGGTTGGAAGTTTCAATAATGCAAAGATGTCTTTTCTCCTAAAATGAGTCTATAGATTCATGGCACTTCCAATTAAAGTCCCAACATTTTTCATGGAAGTTGAAAAGCTGATTTTAAAAGTTACACAAAAGATGTGAGCTTCTATTGCTATATATTTTCCTCTTATTACTGCTTTTGCTGCATCCCATACATTTAGGATATTGGTGTCCTCCTTGTCGTTCAATTCAAAAAATTTTTTAATTTCTTCTTTGATCTCCTCATTAGTCCAATGGTCTTCCAGTAGTGTGGTTTTTAATCTCCATGAGGTAGGAAAGTTCCTTGCCTTCTTTTTATGGTTTATTTCTAGTTTGATGCCTTCATGGTCAGAAAAGATGGTTGATATGATTTCAATCTTGGTGTATCTGTTGATGTTTGTCTTGTGCCCCAGTATGTGATCGATCCTGGAGAATGATCCGTGTGCGCTTGAGAAAAATGTGTACTCCATTTTTTTGGGGTTTAGTGTTCTATAGATGTCTGTTAAGCCCAATTGCTCTAGGTCTTTATTTAGAGCTTTGGTTTCTTTACTTATTTTTTGTCTTGTTGATCTATCCATTGTTGATAGTGGTGTGTTGAAGTCTCCCACTACGTATGTGTTTTCTCTGATGTCTGTTTTCAGAGAGGACAACAGTTGTCTGATATATTTTGGTGCTCCTTCGTTTGGTGAGTATATGTTAATGAGTGTTATTTCTTCTTGAAGTATTGTCCCCTTGATCATAATGTAGTGACCATTGGGGTCTCTTTTTATCTTTTTGAGTTTGAAATCTGTTTTATCTGATATAAGTATAGCTGTTCCTGCTTTCTTTTTTGGTCCATTTGCTTGTAGGATTGTTTTCCATCCTTTAACTTTGAGCCTATTTTTATCTTTTGTAGCTAAATGTGTTTCCTGGAGACAGCAAAAGGTTGGGTTTTGTTTCTTAATCCAGGCTGCAACTCTGTGTCTTTTTATTGAAGAGTTTAAAACACTGTTAAAAGAAATAGAAGAAGACACAAAGAAATGGAGAGACATCCCCTGCTCATGGATTGGAAGAATAAACATTATTAAAATGGCCATCCTTCCAAAAGCAATATACAGATTCAATGCTATTCCAATCAAAATTTCAATGTCATTCTTCAAAGAAATAGAACAATTATTGATGAAATTCATATGGAATCACAAAAAACCCCGAATAGCCAAAGCTCTCCTGAAAAAAAAAGAAGGGAATGGAGGCATCAGACTCCCAGACTTCAAACTATACTACAAAGCCATAATCATCAAAACCGCATGGTATTGGAACAAGAACAGACATACAGACCAATGGAATCGAATAGAAAATCCAGAAATAAACCCACAGGTTTATGGTCAACTAATCTTTGACAAAGGAGCAAAGACTATGCATTGGAGCAAAGAAAGTTTGTTCAATAAATGGTGCTGGGAAAACTGGGTCGCTACATGCAAAAGAATGAAGCTTGACCACCACCTCACACCATACACAAAAATCAACTCAAAATGGATTAAAGAACTAGACATAAGACCTGAAACCATAAAATATATAGAAGGAAATATAGGCGAAACACTACGTGATTTGCACATCAAAGACATCTTTACAGACACATCACCCAAAGCTGTGATAGTGAAGGCAAAGATAAACAGCTGGGACTATATCAAATTAAAGAGCTTTTGCACAGCAAAAGAGACAATAACAAAAACAAAGAGAAACCCCACCAACTGGGAGAACATTTTTGCACCCAACACTAATGATAAAGGACTGATCACAAAAATCTGCAAAGAGCTGATGAGTCTCAACAACAACAAAGAAAATAATCCAGTCAAAAAATGGGCAGAAGAGCTTAAAAGAAACTTCTCTGAAGAGGAAATGCAAATGGCCAACAGGCATATGAAAAAATGTTCAACATCACTTGTCATCAGGGAAATGCAAATCAAAACTACCATGAGATACCATCTTACACCAGTGAGAATGACACATATTAAAAAAACTAGCAACAACAAATGTTGGCGAGGGTGTGGAGAAAAAGGAACTCTTCTGCACTGTTGGTGGGAGTGCAAACTGGTCCAACCACTGTGGAAAGCTGTGTGGAGATTTCTGGACCTACTAAACATAGAGCTTCCATATGACCCAGCAATTCCACTCCTAGGTATTTACCCAAAGGACACAGAAACATCAATTCCAAAGAACACCTGCACCCCTATGTTTATAGCAGCACTGTTTACAATAGCTAAGCTTTGGAAACAACCCAAATGCCCAAAAATAGATGACTGGATCAAGAAGATGTGGTACATATATACCATGGAATATTACTCAGCATTCAAAAAAGATAAACACATGCAATTTGCTGCAACATGGATGGCGCTGGAAGGGATCATGCTCAGCGAAATAAGCCAAAAAGAAAAAGAAAAATACCGGATGGTCTCACTCATAGCAGGAATCTAGAAAACTTAAATAAGGGACCAGGAAAATGAATATAAGAAAGTGAAAATCAAAATCAACAAAAAACTATGAACCAGAGACACTTTTAGGGGGGCGGGGGCGGGAGGGGAGGGATTGGGGTCAGAATGGGGGGCTGCAATTGTATGGGGAATATAACAATAAAATTTATAAAAAAAAAAAATAAAAAAAAAAAATAAGAATTAATATTCTATATCATATTTCTGGTCACAAAAACATCACCAAACTTTAAATAAAGTTCTTAATAATCAAAAAAAAAAAAATAAATAAAAGTTACACAAAAGAATGAAGGGATTGAAATTAGCTAAGATGCTTCAAAGAATAAGGAAAAGAGACTTATACTATCAGATTTCAAGATTTATAAGAAATGGAATTAAGGCATTGTGTTTCTAGTGTAGATAAATTGTCCACAGATGAGAGATCCCAGAAACATACGAGAAACACACGCTTGATAAATGTTATTATATTAAAATTAAGAACAGCTGTTTATCAGTGGATACCTTGAAGAATATGAAAGACAGCCCTCCTTTGTCATTGTTAAGTCTGTGAGAAAACGAGTCAAAATCCTTCAGAAAGGAGCCAGAACTTCTAGTTCAAAGAAGAAGAGAAAATCAGGATAGATGGTGTGTCCAGAGAATTGGAGTCTAGGGCAGATGTGTTAGGTCTTGAGATGAATCACGCACAGGAGATAAGGGAAGTGTTTCCCTGTCTGGGGGGGTGGGGGTGCAGGGGAAGGCAGGGTGACACTGAGTTTACCAATGTAGGTAGGAAGTACAAGCTGGAGGAAAAACTAGGGATTGTCTAGTCCTAGTCACATGTTTTATGGACAGAATTCTGATTACCAAAGAATTTTTTCCAAAGTCAAAACTTGTCCCTCATTCTAGTTCAGGAGAGCCAAGTGGGACATTGAGTATTTTCCTTTTCCCCAATCTGTGAAAAGATAGGTCATAAGCTGGGAGAAAATACTTGCAATCACATATAAGACAAAGGACTTGTATCTAGAATATTTTAAAGAAATCAAGAATAAGTGATAGAAACAATCAATTTAAAAATGGGCAAAAATTTTTGATAGGCACCTCACCAAAGAGGAACTATGAATAGCAAATAAGATGGACATAATTAATAAGGTTAATAATATGGATAAAAAGATACTTAAATATAATTTATTACTGTTAAATCACAATTTTAAGTACTGGTAAGGATGCAAATTCAACAGGAACTTATATATATCCAGTGAGAATATAAAGTGATGTAGCAACTCTGTACAATTATTTGGGGGTTACTTATAAAGTTATGTATACATTTACCATGTATGACCCAGCAATAGATTCCCAGGCATTTATCCTAGAGAAAATGTATGTATGTTCACACAAATGTATGTACCTAAACGTTTATGGCAGCATTATCCATAATCATGAAAAAACTGGAAACAAGCAAACAGTTGCAAGGAATGAATGGATAAACAATTATGATCCATCTACAGAATGAATAAAAGTCAGCAATAAAAATGAACTAACTAAATATACACAATAGTAGAGGTGAATCAAATACATTATGCTAAGCAAAAGATCTCAGTATCAAAAGCAAACATACTCTGATTCTTTATAAATGACTCTCTGGAAAAAGCAAAAATGTTGGAACAGAAAACAATCAGTAGTTTCCAGGGGTTTAACTAAAGATGCAGCAATAGGGAATTCCTCAGGAGTATTCAAAGTATTCCATATTGCGGTTGTAATTTTGGTTTTAAAAATATATGCATTTGTAAAAATCATTAGATTCCTATACCCACATGTGAATGTTGTTCATTGTTATTTTTTAAAACTAAAAAATTATGGACTTCTGACTGTTTCCCATAATCTCTAACAACTGAAGGAGCATCTGCTCTTTTGAAAGGGAATTTAACAACATAATGTGAAAATATAATTTATAGGACTTCCTTGAGTTTAGTTTTCATTCCAACATTGCCTCACATTCTAGTCAATTTCATTGAAAACCTTCTATATTTACTATCCTGTGGTGCACAATGGGATAGAAGGGGGAACCTATGATGTTAATAGGAGTAAAAAGTAGGTGAGGAAGTACCTATAGAGGATAGATGGATAAAAGGGTGTGGTATAACAGGGGAATACTACACAGCTATAAAAAAGATGAAATCCTGCCATTTGTGGCAACATGGATGGACCTACAGCTTATTATCAGACAGAGAAAGACAAATATGGTATGAGTTCATTCATTTGTGGTAGATGATAAAGAAACAAAAACAAACTGTTAGGCTACAACAACAAAATAGTGGTTACTAGTAGGAAGCAGGTGGGTAAACTGGGTAAAATGTGTCATTGTATGGTGATGGATGGCAACTAGACTTTTGGTGGTGAACATAATGTAATATATATAGATATTGATTATAAATCTTGACATCTGAAACCCATATAATGTTATAAGCCAATGGTACTTCAATTAATATATATACATATATAATTTCTCTTTTAATTCTTGGTTAGTACTGACAAGAAACTTGAAAGTACTGAGCAGATGCTGTGACTGGGAACAGTTGGGGTCCAAGTACCATCTTGCTTAGAGCAACAGAAGCAGAGTCTTAGCTAATCCTGGGGTTCCTCACCCTTCTTAGGCTGACTACAGCTCCAGCTGTTTTTTTATTTGGGGGTGGTAATGGTAAGAATGGAAATTTATATTCAAATATGTAGTAAATACACCTAAAATGACCTAAAGGGGTGAATGGGGGGTGGTACTGACCAGCTACAAAAGAAAAAGACAATGAATACAAAGGAACTAATTAACTGAATTTAATTTCGATTAAATTAGCTTATGTTGCTCTCTCAGAAAGGCACTCAAACTCCAGGGCAGAAATTCTAGAAGCAGTGGGTTTACTATGTGGAAATCCAGCTGGCTCTAGGCTGTAAACAGGATAACTTTTGCTTCCACTTAGAGGAGACTAACTCACTCACAGAGAAAAATGAGCACTTGGAAAGCATAGGTGTGTTGGGCAAACAAGACACCCACAGTCCCTCCCACAATTAGAGGAAGCAAAATCCCAAGTAACCAAAGAGATTAACACCGCTGTGATTATTTTCATTTCAAAAAAGGTCCACTTAAAATATTTACTTTGGTAGCTCCTTCATGTGTGGACCACCCCGGGGGCAGTTAGATTTCTTTCATAAATCATTAACCACGGAGCTGAGAGCACATGGTGGGGATAGCTCAGCGTCCTTGCCAATTGAAGATTGAAGATCAATAGGCGGAAAGGTGCAGCATCTTGCAAATGCCGCCGAGACCTGATGATGATTCACACCCAACATTTTAGGAAATGTGACTGTGGAAGGAAGGGCGTGGACCCTCTAATGTGGAGATGGGAGATGGTGTGTCCCAAAGCGGGTGCCAGGAGAGAATGAGGAACGCCTGATTCTGCCCATTTGTCCTGTTTCCACTTACAGGGCCTGTGAGGAGGTGATCACTACTGTTGGAAGCTCAATCCATTCCGCCTTTTGGGCTGCACTTGCTCATTATTGGAGGCTGCAATCTCATTTCAGATCAGCAGTGTAAAACCTGTTGTCATATTTTATGTGATGATGTTAACTCTGCTATGAAATTATACCCTGAAAATACCCCAGAGCCAGCTCAGTACATATAAATAGCCATTTATCAGATGCAACCCATCATCCCCGCCGCCGTGACCCATTCTGTAATTTTCCCTCCGCTGACAAGCTACAAATGAAGAGTGTACTTAGATTTCAGTTATGAGGTTTAAAATATGGATGTGGATATAAAAATCTAATCCCTTCAAGAAGAAACCTGGGAATTTTCCCATTACGTTCTAAGGGCCTCCGTCCATCTGCTTTATAATCATCTGAGAATTCTGAGATTCCTGCACTGACCCCCAACACAATTTCTTACCCACTGATTCTCCAGTGCCTGCATCCCTTCTGGGGGGGGTCCTTCTCCCACCCCTCTGCACGGGCACTTTCCTCATTCACACTCATGGAAGGTCTCTGTAAATTCATTGTGTTTGGGAATGTACTGATGTAAGAGTTAATCAATGGATTTGTTCCCCACAAAAACCAACATTTCATGACACATTACTGGGCACTGAACACTATGGACTAAATACCTTACTCACATTCCCTCATCTTATAGACAGGGGATAGTTTCAGAACAAACTAGGATTACATGGCTTAGAGCCAGAATTTGAACCTAAGAGCAACTGTATTAGCTCTTTAAGGCTGCAATAACAAATTATAACAACTCGATGGCTTAAACCACAGAAATGCAGTCCCTCACCGTTCTGGAGGCCAGAAGTCTGAAATCAAGAGTGAGCAGACTGCGTACCTTCCAGAGGCTCCAGGGGAGAGCCTGTTGCTTGCTTTTTCAGCTCCCGGTGGCTGTCAGCATGCCTTGGCTTGTTGCCACGTTTCTCTCTCTTCCAGCATCACATCATCTTCTCTTTAGGTACCCCTCTCAAAACTTCCCTCTGCCTGGATCTTAAACAGATACATCTGAGTGCACTTAAGACCCATCTGCTTATCCCAGGAAAGGTCCTTAATTCATCGAAATTCTTAATCACACCTTTTGCTGTCTAAAGCAACATTTAAAGATTCCAAGGATTTGATACGGATATTTTTAGAGGAGTTAATTTTTAGACTACCTGGGACTATATAGCCACCAAAAGTTCCAGTGGATGGAGAGCCTTATCACTCACTTTGCATAAAATCCTTGAAGTGAGGGGAGGGGGAGAAATTCGAAGTAGGGACAGATTTGTCTGTGAAGTTCAAGTCTTTAGCCAGACTTAACTTCCTTGAAATTTCCAGGAAACTGAAATTCACAAACTTCTTTAGATTCAGGTGAAAACACCATGAAAAAAAGGAAGATATCTGGGAAGAGTAACGCATTACTAGCCCAAATCACCTTAATAGAAGTCAGTTTATCAGATTAGCCCTGGGCTCTCACAGAGGCAGAAATGAGACACAAACCAGGTCAAGTGTGAGGGCCACTTCCTGCAGGTGCAGCAACACGTGGGTGTGAACAGTGGCTTCGAAAAGCCCCTTGTGCAATTTTTTTTGGTGGCCTTAACTTCTCTGGACACCAGAATATCACAATGAAAAAATACACTAATTAATTGTAAGTAATTTTTATCTACATAACAATTTTATATGTGTGACATTAGATCTCTGGCCACCTTGTAAGTTTATTTATCAAACTGTAAGTTTAATTTATTTATCAAATTGGCATTTCTTCAACCACATGTTTGTTATTCCCAGGGCCCTACCTGGAACACTCCAAAATATTTTGTTTTTTTTTTTCTCCCAGAAAAGACCTTTTCATAACCTTTTTAAAAATGCTTATTTTTCAAAGAGTTTTATGTCAACATGAAAGAACATTTTTGAAGGGATAAAAAAAAATCACCCATAATCCCACCAACCTAGCAAACAAGAGTTTTCTTGAGAGAGGAGAGTGTTCTAACCTTATTGAACAGCACCGTGCTCCTCCAGCAACAGCTTGAGACTGTATGCAAAAGAGAAACAGGAAAATATTTGCTTTTCAGTTGTGAGGCAAAGAACTATTTCAAGAATTGATTAAAGCACTCAGGCACCCTGGCAACAGTCTTAGGAGTAAATACATACTTATGTGCCCTGCTACCTGAAAATGTTAACAGAGGTGATAAAAATAAGTAGGTGCTAGCTTGGTGAAATCCCAGGTACTATACATTTTCAATGTAATTCGTTGGCGGGTCAGTGCTTGAAATTTGTCATAGGAAATCAAAATGCATTCTTGTGCAAGCTTTGCACTTTTCAGTGCAAAATGCTTTCTTGTTTTCACACCAACATTCTGGGAGCTTCTTCCCCTCTATCTGGGGAGCCCAAGAAATGTACTCTTACCATCAGGATCACCAGGAAATAACCAGAGAAACCATTTTCTGAGGGGAAACACTAATGTGAAATATAGCTTAATTTCCAATTAAACCCAAATTCAAAATCTCACATTTTAAAAAAAGATTTATTTATTTATGCATACAAGAACTGGGGTACAGGTCAGGGGTGGGGGAGGTGAGAGGATTCACCAGAGACAGAGCAAGGAGCAGAACAGGCAGATTGACCGAAATCATTGCTGAGGGGAGCAACGGGGAGACAGGAGAGGTCTGCTGTACTATGTGGGTTGCTCCCTGGCTGGCCGGGGATCGAACTCGTGCTGCAGAGGCTGCGGATAGCTTCATCATACTGTGTCTTAACCCCTTGCACCACCAGGGAGGTCCCCTCATAATCTCACATTTTATTGAGAATTGCCATGAATACATAAATAGAGACAATTTTGAGGTAAAAGAGGAGAAAAATCTTAAGGTGGGTGAAATCTGTTTGCTGACTGGTATTTCACCCTTGCTTTCTCTTGAAATGCAGCCCCCAGCGCATACTTAAGGGGCTGTCATGGTGCATTTGCTGTCACAGAGAGACTGACCCCACCTATTCTACCCAAGTTGGGAGATTTCGATTGGAAATTGCTCCCAGAACTTTCTGGGGAGCTGGAGGGGGAGGACCACAGCTTCTAGAATGGGGAACTTGGGTACAGTAGTCTATCCCATCTAGTTTATCTACATTTTCTCATTTTTTCTGGAGAATATGTTGACACATCATGAATCGCTTTGCTAATAACCCAATAGAATAAAGAGGAAGCAGCTCCTGTGCCAGCTTGCTGAGCTCCAGCTTTTTCACAAATGAGCCATGTGACCATGGGGAGTTAAATGTCCCCCCACCAGTGCCTCTCCCCTGCCAGTGCCTCTGTTTCTCTCTCCCCTGCCGGTGCCTCTGTTTCTTCACCTGGAAAATGGGGGTAGGTGGCACATGGTGGATGTTCAGTAAATGCTGATTGATCATCATTAGTATAACATCTTTCCTGGAAAATCAATGCTGAGTCCAGGCACGTTAGTTCCTTTATTCCACCGAGTCCCCCTAAACTGCCGATTGTGAAGTGCCACCCAGGCAGTGCGGCTTGGGACGTGCCAAGCAGCAGTTCCAAAGACTTCGACGGAAACCAGGAGTCTGGTGGGAAAGCCCTTGAGCCTCCATGCACCGCAGATGGACTCCTAGTGGAGCCCAAGTCTTTGGAACTTAACAATCCAATCGGAATTAGTCTGTTTGGTTTTATCACCCACATACACCCACTGTCACGCGGCCACAACGGCCGACGCTCCTGCCATAACCAGCGAACCCGTGTCCTCTTCCCCGCCCACTGCCTCCATGCACGCCCTGGCACCCAGCATCCATCCCCTGGAGAGCCTCGTGTCAGTCACAGAAGAAGACGCCGGCTTCCTTCCAAGGGGCAACATGAGAAGCAGTTGTTGAAGATGTCTTCAACTTACAAAGGGAAGGGCATGATTTGGGGAAACTGAGGCAAGATACTGCCGCACCTGGTGTGGCCCCCAGAGACACTCCGAGAGCTGATGGACAAGGGGAGGGGATGGCTGCCCGAATGGGGAGAGGCCTCCCGTGGCAGTGTTCTCTGGGCCAGCTAGACAGAGGGGACCCCAAGATGCTGGCTGTGCGGGCACAGAGCAGGAGGAGAAGGCAGGGAGGCGACTGGGGGAGCCAGGGGAGAGGAGCAGTCTCTTCCCGGTTCCTCTCTGAACGCATTTCCCGAAAGTTCATTTTGGAACCTTCTTCAGCACATCGTAGAGCTTCTTGCCAAACACGTTCATCCTGGTTTGAGATTTGCCTTCCTTTTCTTGCCAGGAGCCCAGCATCCTAGCATCACAAGCCACAGCTTGGACACCAAATCCTAGTTTCGGGGATCTTCTCCACAGGCAGCTGTGACTCTCCTCTGCTCCCTTTTCCAAAATTACAAGCCCCAGCTGGACAAAGAAATGAGAAAACCAGATTTGCTTTATGAGACCAGAGTAGGCCTCTTGAGCGGCTTCGGGAAGGAGCGCCCCACCTTCTCGCCCTCCGTCACCTGACGTCGTCCGGATCAGGGCTTCTCAAACCTGTGCGTGTCCGGGTGACCTCGTGGCTGTTCTTAGAGGCAATTATGCTGCTTTTCCCTCAGATCTGGATCCCCTGCAGGGGAAGGTCTTCAGGGCTGGGGAAAAGTTCTTTCTCTTTCTCCTCCACACACCTCCATTTTCTTAAATGTTCGTTCCAGTCTTATTACATTTTGGATTATTTCTTCCACCCAGTCCAGGAACTGTGTGTTCTTTCTGCTAAGGCTTTTCTCAAGCCCTTTTAACTTCTCCAGGAGACCAGTGGTATATGTGAGAGAGAGATAAAGAGATGGATGGATGCATGGACGGACAGACGGATGGATGGATGGATGGATGGATGGATGGATGGATGGATGGATGGATGGACAGATGCTGGATGGATAGATGGATGTACAGACTATGTGAGCAGACTCCAGAATCCTCCTTTTGCTGTTCCTACCACCTGAGAGTCAAGTTGAAAACAGATTTCTGTGGTACTGCCTGTAAATTTCTGCCCGTTTGCTTCTAAGTTCCTGTGTCTAAAAGACTCCTGGTAACAGTGCAGGGAGTTGACAAGGCTATTTCCTCCCCCTCACCTAACCTCTGCTAATCTGCAAGGTGTTGGTAGTTAGCCATCAATTGTACTAGCCATGAATCAAGTCTAGTTCGTTTAAGTAAACTAACTCAGGTAGAATCCAGCTACCCACCCACACGGACCCTTGGGTGGCACTCCTGCCTTGTCTTCCAGCCTCTTGCCCTGCAGGCTATGTTGCTGCCTCCTCACTGTAATTCTAGATTATAGGACGCTTATGTTTAGACATTCTTTCTGAGTCTAATGGTGAACTGAACTAGTGGATTTTTATATTTCATTAAGGTAGTTTAGAACTTTCAAACAGGGCTTACGGTAATCAGACTTCAAAAACAATCACACACACATACAAACAATAAAGCACAAAATGATTATGACGATCTTTAACTTGTGACATTTTTTTATTTCTCAGAGTGCATTCAGCATTATCTTAATGTTACCAGCATTATTGTGGTATCTGTACGATAGGTATTTGTAATTATATTACAGAGAAGAACACTCAGACAAAGCATTTGATTTAGTGTCACCTTTTGACTTCATCACTCTCATACTTATTACCTGATCAAATGAAGTCCACATCTTTAAATTCTTCTGTCAATAGCGACAACAATATCATGACTTTGATAACTAGAGGGGGCTGGTTCTGTCCTTTTTTTTTTTTAGGAAAAAGATACTGAAGTATTTAGGAATAAAGGAATACAAACTGTTACTCACCCTCAAGTGGTTTTAAAAAAGATTCTGCCCATTTCTCTCTCATTCAATGCAGTTCGTAATCCTAGATGATCTATACCTGGCCACTCCGCCCCCTCCAAAGAAACTTTGGCACCATGTGAATAAGGAAGTTGCTTAGTTAATAATACCGTGTTAATGATAAATTCCTGGATTTGATCATTGTGTTTATGGAAGACATTAATGTCTGAGCTGTTGTAAAGTCTACAAAGAAACTCCTTGTGCTATTTTGTATTTTTTGGCGAGTCTGCCACCCTGCTGACTTTTGACCAGAGCTACGGTTCGTACTGCTCAGGCCTGTTTTTCCTACAGGCAGCTCCACATTCATGGGTTCAACCAGCCATGGATGTTGGCTGGCGAGCCCTCAGATGCTGTGGGATCATAATGGAGAAACCTCGGATTTCGCCGTGGGGGAGGGTGAGTCTTGAAACCAGTCTCCCTGCAGATCCCAAGGAATGACTGCAGTTAAGGCAGGGGAGGGTCAAAAGTTAGACTTGGCTTTTCCACCGTGACTGCGCTTCACAATGAAAAGTTAAAAAGTTTTGAAAAATGAAAGCAGCGCCTCCCTAGTGGCTCAGGGGGTTGAGCGCAGTGCTGTGAAGCTGTCTGCGGCCTTTGCGGTGCGAGTTCAATCCCCGGCCAGCCAGGGAGCAACCCACATGGCATGTAGACCTCTCCTGTCTCACCTGCTGCTCCCCTCGGCAGTGTGTTTCAGTACATGTGCCTGTTCTGTTCCCCACTCTCTCTGGTGACTCTTCTCACCCCCCGTGACTCTGGCCTGTACCCCAGTTCTAAAAAAAATAAATAAAATAAATAAAAATAGACAGCAGACACAAGCGATGCCTCCTTACTACTGCATCTAGTTCACCCTCCATCATCTCTCCTTGGGGTGTCGCAACAACCATCATCTGCTCTCTTCACCTTTCCGCTCCCCCTCTCCAACCCACCTACCAAGCAGTAGCTGCTGTGATCTCATAAAAGAGGCAGCTCATATCACCCCCATGCTTGCACTCTTTTGGCTGTTTCCAACTGAACTCAGAACGAAAGCCAAGCTCAGAATGAAATCCATGGCCACCGGCGTCCGGCGCCGTCTGGCTCTGGGCCTGCATCCACAGCTGGTCCCTCTCTTCCCTCACACACGCTCTGTGCTCTGGCCAGACTGGGCTTGTTGGTTTTCTTCCAGTGTCTTCTACGTACCTAAGGACCTTGGCACATGTGGTCTTCTTGCTGGGTCACTGTTACCCCATCTCTTTGCCTGGCAGGCTCTCCTCGTCCTTCTGGACTCATCATAAAGATGGCTTCCCAAAAGGGGCCTCTGTGACCCCTCATTTCCCCACACATGTGCCGAAGAAAGATTGACATGTTCTACTTCATCATTCCACGTTCTCCCGTCACTGCTCTCTTCTTAGGCTGTAATTTTTGTTTGTTGCTTTATTTAATGGCACTTTCTGCCCCTAAAATGTTGAGCTTCATAAGGCAGAGATGGTTCCTTTATTTTCCCCCAGTCCCAGCTCAGAGACTGATAGGTGGTGATCAGTACATAGTTTTTCATAAATAAAAATAGAATCAGGCAATATTGACCAACCAGAACACAGTCTCAAGTTTGGAAGACACGAAGGTCTCTGAGCTGAAAATGGACATAAAGTCCAAGTGGGGGATCCCTTCAGAGAAGCGCAGTTGCCTGCATGACTTCACCTAAACAGCGAGGTGAACACTAAAGCGACAGGTCGGGAGACACGGGACACACGTGCACAGAGAAGAAACAGATGGAAAAGGCAAGAAGTAGGGAACAACAACAGAGAGGACCATGAGCCTGGGTGTGGCTGTTGGGGACCATCTGGGGATGCAGCGTAGAGGCTGGTGCTGATCTCACACACGGAACCCTTTGGGCATCAGCGAATCACTACGTGACTCATGATTGATGTGCACAGTAACGACCCCCCATCACTGTCACTCACTTAGTCTTTATTCCTATGCCTCCTCCTTTCAAAACAGACACAGGTTCCCCTAGGCATTAAGCAAAAGTTAAATCACATTTCCCCTGGTCCTCTAAGCAAACAGCTTCCCTCCAAAACTTTGATCAAAACTGGTCAAATTAAAAACATGACCAATCTCTATTGTGAAATAGAAACAGAAAACAGTCTCTCAAAGGACTTATTTTCTGTCCATCTGGCAAATGGACTTATATGAAGACTCTTCTTACCTGGAAAACACCAGTATTCCAAGGTGCCAAGGCCCAGGTTAAAGGAGATAGTAAATAGGGGGCACCAAGGAAACTGGGGGGCCACCTCTACATACACCCTTGCCTATGTTGATGGGAAACGCCACTTTTATCTCTGACCACAACAAAGCTCCCCAACATTTAGGCTCAGTCAAAGTGGACCTTTTCCATGTGCCTCTTCTCAACACTACTTTAATTTGTATTTAACTCTCTTTTCTAAAGTCAAGCAGATGTTGTCATCAGCATGGTACGATTTTGCTAATATACAGCATCTTAGATTTCTATATTTTTTCACATGGTTACCATCATTGACACAATCCATTTGGTGACAGGCAAGTCTTCCTCAAGTTGGAAAGCAAGTGTTTACTTATTCATAAAGGAAGTATGTGCTGCCTCAGTAAATCATCTGACCTATATTAGGCACTGGTGGGAACAAGCAGTGGTTAAGGTACAAGTTCTACCCTTAAGGAAGACTTAGTCCAGTGCCGTGTCCCTTAACTTGGGGGGAGCCAAACCCCAAAGGGTATAAGATCTACTAACATCTAGTGAGAAAACATTGCAGCTTCTACTATTTCTATTTCAATTACCTAGCAATTTTTTATCTAAAAGTAGAAATTAAAATTTACTAATATGTAATATGTAGACTGATCCTGGTTCCTCAGTTGGCATTTTGTCTATAGTCATACATCATGTCTGGTATGGCATAGTATGATGTGGTGTGGTATAGTATAAAAGGATCTTCAGGGCAGAGTAGGGTTTCTCAAGCTCCCAGAGGTTGGCACTTAGAGACCTCTGTCACTTAATCACTTTCAGTGTACTGTGATGTATTATAGTTTGAATGTGCTTGGTTAAAAGCACATTTGCAATTATCTAGCTTTAAGAAAATTAACCCTCACAAAGAGACAAGGGGCTTAAAAAATTTCATTTAGAGTTTCCATAAATTAAGCATCATAAAAAAATAAAAGGCATCTGTCACTCTCTCCACTGTTACATGAACCTTTCATCAGTCACGCTTTAATAAAAATATTGATCTAAACAGATCTGATAAGAAACTGCCCCCAAATTTTAAATTCTCAAGAATGTTAATTAACAACAAAATTCAACTGAATTGTATCTTTTACCTTGAGATACAGGTAATGCTATTTCAATGTCATCATCTTAACCTAAATATAAAAACATTAAATGTGAAGCTTGACTTTTGCTTGGGATTTAGAAAGCTGCAAAGAATGTCATCCCCACCCCAATAATGAGAAAAGTCTAGATAAAAGAAAAATTATAACTTTTATTAAACCCATCAAAGAGCTGAGGTCACAAGAAAATGAAACAACCTGAGTTCCAAAGAAATAAGCCCTTCAAGGGACCTCCCTGGTGGCACAAGGGGTTAAGACACAGCACTATGAGGCTACCCGCAGCCACTGCAGCATGAGTTTGATCCCTGGCCAGGGAGCTGACCCACATGGTGCAGGAGAGCTCTTCTCCTGTCTTGCCTGCTATATTTCAGTACATCTGTCTGTTCTACTCCCCACTCTGTCTCTGGTGAATCCTCTTACCTCCTCATCTCTGGCCTGCACCCCAGTTCTTGTATGCATAAATAAAATAAATCTCTTTTTAAAAGATTTTTACATCTTTTATTATACAATAATAAATCTTAAATTTAAATCTTTTATTATATTTAAATCTTTTATTTATACAAGAACTGGGGTACAGGCCAGAGGTGCGGGAAGGTGAGAGGATTCACCAGAGACAGAGCAGGGAGCAGAACAGGCAGACAGACCAAAGACACTGCTGAGGGGAGCAGTGGGAGAGACAGGAGAGGTCTGCCACGCCATGTGGATATCTCCCTGGCTGGCCAGGAATCGAACCCACACTGCAGAGGCTGTGGACAGCTTCACAATATAGCTCTCAACCCACTGCACCACTGGGGAGGCCCATAAAATAAATCTCTTAAAAAAAAAAAAAAAAAAAAGCCCTTCGAAGGAAAGACCTGCGCAGACCTCTGCTCACCTGGTCAGAGCACAAGGGAGAGGTACAGGAACCAAACAAATGGGGAAGAACTAGCAATGACTTTAAGGAACTGCTGAAGGTCAAACGTGAGCCAATGTGTTTGTCAAGAACAGTGAGGCCCCAGCCAAGGGAGCTCATACTGGTTCACAAGCTCTTATTCACAGGTTCTGGCTGAGCACTTATGGGAAAGAACAGGGTGGAGCAGTGTTATGTAACTGGCAGGTGGGTGGGTCTGGCACAAAACACCAGGTATTTCTCCAGACTCTTCTCAAAGGTGAAGTGAAAGCATTAAGCTTCTGGGCAAAAGGCAGCAAAGACTGGGGCCTACGGCACAGGAAAATGTGCTGTGAGAAGGATGGACGTAAGGACATCCTTCTCAGGGGGAGAAGCACACGATTATCTTAGACCTTAGCCCCTAATCTGAAATCCATCCATCAATCACTACATCTCCAAAAATTAATAAATTATTAATAAAAATATAAATACACGTCATCAATAAATTAAAAATATATGTTATTAAGTATAAAATAAAATCAAGCAGCAGTTTCCTACCTTTAGGGGAGGTGAAGAAAACATCTGTTCAAGTTTCCACCACAAATACAGGACAGAATTTGGCTGCTACGAGAGGGGACAGGAATGCAGAGGCTCCCATCTGAGGCTCGTGTAGACTCTTCCCAGAGCAAGCCTTAGGATGGGGTACAACAGCAGACACTCTTGTCCCCAGCACAAAAGGGGAAGTCTGGGGGGAGAGAGCTCCTTTGCAGTGCCAGTGAACAGGAAAGTGGACAGCTGATGGTGGAGCCATCATCCCGAGAAATGGCTGGGACATAACAGCTCCCTGTCTCTGCATGAGGCAAAGGCAGCCCCCACTGCAAGAACTTGACATTGGCAGTGTGCTGAGGGGAGTATAGCGATTATGAACCCCAAACCTAGCTCAACTCCCTACTAGACTGACTCTAGTAGGGAATTCATGGTCTAGCAGAAGAGCTATGCTCATTTCCTGCCTTGTACCTACCTCAGTCTTTACTTCTGTACGTGCAAATGTTTGGTATTAACTCAAAAAATTACATCACACACACACCGTTGTCAAGAGACAATGAAACCAACAAGAGCAACCTCTGGTAATACCCAGACATTGGAACTAGCAGACAGAGACTTCACAGTAACTATGATTACGATATGAAAGGATATGGTGAAAAGGCAAACAACAAGACTAAATGGATGGGGAATTTCAACGAGAGATGGAAATCCTAGAAATGAACCACTCGTTCTCAGAGATCAAGAGTACATTCAGCATGCTCATCGGCAGACTGAACCCAGCAAGAGAATCAATTAACTTGGAGATCTCTCAATAGAAATCATCCAAACAAAAATCCAAAGAGAAACGAGAACAAAGCAATGATGACGCCAATAGAACAGAACAGCAGAGATCTGGGGCAGATCTCTACTTGGAGTTCCAGAAAAATAAGAGAATGGGAATGGGTTAGAAAAGTTATTCTCAAGTATTTTCCAGAAATAATGACAGCAAATCACAGATCTAAGGATCCCAGATATCCTAAGGAGGATAGATGTCAAACACACAAGCAGAAGCACTTTACATAGGCTCGGTAATTGTAGTCAACCTCCCCAAAACCTAAAACAAAAATAAAATTTTGATGGCAGCTGGGGGAGGCATAGGGGGTAGGGGTGGAGATCAAGTCATATGCATACAGAAGAACAAAGGCAAGACTTGCAGACTTCTCATTAGAAACTGTGAAGACAGACAGCAATAAAGCACATCTCTAAAGCACTGAAAGAAAAAGGAAGAAAAAAGCAATTACTAACTTTGAATTTGACACCCAGAGTAACTATTTCTACACCCAGAGTAAGTATTTCAAAAAGCAAAATATAGATATTTTCAGAAAAACAATAGGTAAAAATATTCAGTACCAACTGATCTGCTCTATTGTGAACATGGAAGGGAAGTCTTCAGGCAGATGAAATGTGACCAGAGAAAAACTTATAGCTACATGATCATATACAGAGCTCTGAAAATGGTAAGATGCTTATGATTCTGCAATAAAAAGGAACAGACCATGTTGAGACATGGTACAAGGATGAAGTGGAAAATAATGGCTCTGATCAAAAGGCAGACAAAGGAAGGAACGTACTTACGATTCCCTTGATACAGAATTCCAAAAATGCAAAATAATTTTTGGGCCTCCCTGGTGGAGCAAGGGATTGGGACGCAACCTGTGAGGTCTCTGCAGCACAAGTTCAATCCCCAGCTGGCCAGGGAGCTGCCTACATGGCGCAGCAGACCTCTCCTGACTCGCCCGCTGCTCCCCTCTGCAGTGTGTTTCAGGTGATCTGCCTATTCTGTTCCCCACTCTGTCTCTGGTGAGTCCTCTCACCCCCTGCACCTCTGACCTGTACCCAAGTTCTTGTATGTATAAATAAATCAATCTTTAAAAAATGCAAAATAATTTTTAATGACAGAAAGTAAACCAGTGGTTTCCTGTGGTGTGAGGAGAAGGTAGCCGATGGGTTTAAAGAGTATAACAGGGCCTCCCAGGTGGCGCAGCGGTTGAGCGCTGGGTTGCGAAGCTGCCCGCGGCCTCTGCGGGGCCGGTTCGATCCCCGGCTGCTCCCCGGCCACCGGAGGAGGGTCCCACATGGCGCGCAGACCTCTCCTGCCGCCCGCTGCTCCCCTCAGCAGTGTACTTCGGTCCTTCTGCCTGTTCTGCTCCCCGCTCTGGCTCTGGTGAATTCTCTCACCCTCCCACGCTTCTGACTGTACCCAGTGCATGTATAAACCAAACAAACAAACAAATAGATAAATAAAATAAGACATGCCTCTAGAAAATTAAAAAAAATAAAAAATAAAAAATAAAGAGTATAACAGATGTACATGCTCACTGTTGTGATTGTAGTGATGGTTTCAGGGTTGCACACATATCCCCCAAATCGTTACTTGGTGCACTTAAAATTATGCGCTGACTAAGTATAAGTAATTCCTTGAAACAACTTAAAAAACTATACTGGGAGGTATAAATGTAAAGTAAAATCACAATGAGTTACCACTAGACACCTGTTTGGATGACTTGAAATAAAAAAAAAATCAAAGCTAATAATAATAAATGGAACTGGACTGCTGGTTGTGAAAATGCAAAATGGTACAACAGTTTGACAGTTTCTTAAAGTACCCACCATGCAACCCAGTCATCTCACATCCAGCTATTTCCCAGGAGAACTGTAGATATACACCCGCATAGATACTGGTATGTGCCTGTTTAGAATAGATCTATTTGCTGTATTCTTAATATCCAACTGGAAATAACTTGACTTTCTATTAAATTTGTTAATGGATAGAAAATTGTGCTGTATCCAAACAATCCTACCACTCAGTATTGAAGAAAAGAATGAACTTCTGATACATGCAACATGGACAAATCACAAAAGTTTCACGCTAAGTAAAAGAAGCCAGTCTCAAAAGTTTACATTCTGTATGACTCCATTTTTATGATGTTCCAGAAAAGACAAAGCTATAGAACAGAAATCAGAACAGGGCTTGTCGGAGGCTGGGTGGTAATAAAGAGGTTGGCCCCTTTTTGGGGTAAAAGAAATTTTCTAATATTTTTGCTGTGATGGTTACATGAAGGCGTACATCTGTCCAGTTCATAGATCTGAACACCTCTGCAGGGTGAATTTTACTGTAAATAAATTTGCTTCAATGAACTGATTTTCAAAATGATGCATTCAAAGCATGAAAGCAAACTACTTACCTTTTTTGATGATGCTTAAAGTCAAGCCATATTCAATCTAGTGCTTTCAAACATTTCACTAAATAGAAAGATGAATGTTTAAAAGCCTTTTGCAAGATTCCCTATTTTATAGCAAAAGACTATGGGGAGAAGAGCTGGAAACATTATACTGAAACCAAATGGGTGATAAACTAAAATGTATTTCCATGCCAAGTCCATTGATAGACACCTAAGAAATATTGCTGAAGATCTGAAGAAACAAGCATTGGACCAAATTATGTAGCATTGGACTTTGTTACTTCGTTGGATGAAAGAACAGCAGTTATTTCTAACATCTTCTAGCTCCCAGTACTTTATAGACTCAGTAATGAAATACATAAAAAACTTCTCTTTTTAAAGGGGCATTAAAAGTAAAATGTGTGGGAGAAGATATATTCACAACTGAAATGATGTTCAATAAAAGAATGATTTATGGTAAAGTTGTGGAGGTATATCCACTGACGAAATGGTTGCTTAAACTCAGATATAGAGTCTGGAGGCAGAAACAGCACTCAAAAATTATTCATCACTAAAATAATTCTGATTCAAGAATTTTCCATAATAAAGTTGAAACAGAAGTGTACAGGATGTAACCGCACAGTTAGTTTTGGAACTATAAGTCCTTTAAAATATAGTTGAGCCTTTGTTATAAATGAAACTGGAAGGAAATGAAATTCTGCTGCTCCCCCCACCTCAAGAGATGGGCTGGTTTACCCATAATGAAAGGAGGTTTTTTCAACTTGAGGATAATTATTCCAAATTTATTTTTCTTTAATGATACAGCTGTCCATATATATGCTACCAGCCGATTAAACACACACACACACACACACACAACCACATACACACTCAGTGCACGTCTTTAAGTGCATTATATATTTTTTACTAAGTTAAATGGTAACTTTTAAAAAAGAAACTTGTGCTATGGAAAAGGCATTTTGAAAAGAGATACTTGGAAGTTTTTCATTGCTATGTGATTTTTGCTGTCCTATATTAAAAAGCTCATGTTGGAACACTCAAAACATTTGAAAATGGAAATTTCCAAACTGTTCAAAATTTTCAAAACAAAGAATTGCAGGATTTTTCACCCGTCAGTTAAAAAGAAGAACGAATTCACATTGAAAGGAAATTTGCTAACCAAAATTTAATATAAATGTTCATGTTTGATACATAATATAGAAAAATGAGAATAACAATTTAGTTAACATAAGCAATGATTAACTTCAATTTGAATTTTCAATTTTTTTTGGCTATAGTAACCATAAAATCACATTCTAAATAAATTGGGCTTAAAACCAGACCATCAACTGTAATAAAATGAAACTTGTTTTTCTATAAAACTAAATAGTATCAATAATATCTTGTGTTGTAAATAAGTTTTTTCATATTAGTAAATAATATTCATTTTATTCATTTTATGTTTATCTTCTTATTAAAGCATCTTTTTGTGTATACTTTAGATCATAGAATATGCTGCTACAATAGCACATACATAAAGTTTGCTAATAATAAAAACATATATTGGATATATATGCTCAAAATTTTTACTGATAGGATACAAAATTTAGGAAAACAGAAATAACTGACTAAGATGAATGGATCAAGGAGATGTCATATATATATATATATATATATATATATATATATATATATATATATACATACACCCACACAAGGGAATACTACTCAGCCATTAAAAAGAGATAAACTAATGTCACTGGCAACAACATGGATGGAGCTAGAAAGGATTATGCTAACTAAGTCAGACACAAAAAAATAAAAATCAGATGGCATCACTTATATGTGGAATATAGAGAAAACTGACAAAAGGTCAGGAAAAAGACAAAACTTGCAAGCTGACCATAGATCTGCAGCCTGTGGCAGGGGAGAGAGAAGAAGAGAGAGCGGTCTGGAACAAGGGAGGAAGAGCATAAAGGACTATGGTGATGGTCACAGGGGCTATGGCAGTGGGAGAGCTACAGGGACTACACCCGGGGAGGGGAGAAATCAAATACTGTCCAAAAATGAACAGCAATATAAGAAAATATATGAATAGATAAATTTAATAAAGAAAAAGGAAATAACTGTCTGATGGAATTAACAAATGTGTCTGGCACAATGCTGGAAGCACAGTAAGAAAACTGGGTTTAACTCTCCGTTCACCTCCAAATGCCTAGTGGGGTCATTTATGTGCTATGTGGGGGTGCACATTTCTCCCTCAGAACATGCATTTCATTCAGTACTTCTTCCACCCAAGTATACGTGCGGATCATCGAAGTGAAGCTACCACAGCTGTAGAAGCTGCAGTTACTAAATTTATTTTTGTATTTTTTAATTTTTAAAGATTTCTTTATTTATGCATATAAGAGCTGGGATGTAGACCAGAGGTGCGGGAGGTGAGAGGATTCGCCAGACACAGAGTGGGGAGCAGAACAGGCAGATCAATTGAAATACACTGGTGAGAATTTAGAGTACCTTAGTCTCAATCTTGAAAACACGTTAGTCTAAATCTTAGCTCAGGGCCTCCTTGGTGGTGCAGTGGGTTGAGCACTGTGCTGTGGGGCTGTCTTCACCCTCTGCAGCAAGAATTCGATCTCCAGCTGGCCAGGGAGCTACCCACAGGGCACAGCAGACCTCTCCGGAGGTCTCACCTGCTGCTCCCCTCAGCAGTGTATTTCGTCAATCTGCCTGTTCTGCTCCCCACTCTGTCTCTGGTGAATCCTCTCACACCCCCACACCTCAGGCCTGTGCCCCAGTTCTTGCATGCATAAATAAATAAATCTTTAAAAAAAAAATCTCAGCTCTGTAATCTATTAATCCATGGCCATCGATCCAGTGTATCAGCGCCATTATATCCAACATCAACCATGACAGTCCCCACCTCATAGATTTGTGCTGAAGAGTCAATGAGTTAATATGTATATACTCCCTAAATCTGTCAGGTCTCACATATGGAAAGGGCTCACTGCAGGTTACTTGCGAGCTATATGGATTAAATATAGATGATACAGATATGTATGTAACTATATAACATGCACTTTCATCTATCTAATACATATCTACATAGTTACACACAATCTGGGTTGACAGATACTAGATATGCTTATTTTTCACATAATGTATCTTTCTGTTCTCAATGTGTTTATATGTATTTATACTGAATATTAATAATACGTGCAATTTTCAACTGTTACTTTGCTTGCGTTCTAGGCATTAGTTTAAGCACTTTATGCAGATTATCTTGTTCACCTTTGGGTAAAAAATATCACATAACATATTTATGTTGTTCCCATTTTATAGATAGAACAGCGAGGCCCAGCTAAGTTATTCACTTAGGGTCTTGCAGTTAGCGTATGATAGACACAAAGAGTCTGGCTTTTTAAATCAATGCTGACTGGTTTCAGGATATTATTTAATGTGACTTCTAATAGTCCATAACATCTTTATTTGTAGATTGCTTAGTATTATATAAAATATTTTCACATACAGTGAGTCTCATCACTATCCTATGAAGCGAGTTAGAAAGGATTATTATCTTTACTTTTATAGGAGAGAAAATGGGTACAACTGAAACCAGGGATGTCTTTTGGTGTGGGTGCTTCTGTTACTAATATCTCGGGTGCCTCGGTGCACAGGGAATCATTCACTATAAACGTACTGAGCACTTACCATGTGTCAACCTCAGACGTCAATGCTGAGGATAGGAGCAACTGTCCCCCCCCCCGGATGCTTCACAGCCTAGTGGGAGACACAGGTCTAGAAACCAGGAATCACGCCACACAATATGTAGTCTCGAGGGAGATGTGAAAAGAGTGCTTACGGCACACAGAAGGAGGGACCATCTGTGCCAGGGAGGTCTTAGAAAAGGCAAAGGTGGCAGCGGGGGGAGGGGGTGGGGGCAAGCTTTCCTGGCAGAGAGAATGCACGTGTGAGTGTGTGTGAACCCATGGTTACAACCACGAAGCATGGAACTGAGTGTGCACCTATTTACACAGCTCACTCGTGGATTAATTTCTGCACCAGCAGGCTGTGAGTGTGCAATCAGGGAGGCTGATGTGGAAGAGAAAGCACCTGGACACACACACACTACAGCAGAATCTGGCCTGCCTGGATTTTTCTCCCAGTTTCTCTCTCTTCCTCCCCAACACCAGGGCATGCAGAGATACCAGTTGCTTCCCACTTCTGCAGTTGCTCTGTGAGCTGTGATGATTAGACCCACCAGGTTCCCCAGTCTGGCAGGTTGTGTGCGTGGTGGTCCAGCAGAGCCAGCCAACAGTGCAGGACGTGGGGGTGAAGAACATCTGTGGGTGAACTCCTTTGTACACTGTACTTCAGCTCTGTGAATGCTGAGAATTGGCTGTCCCCAGCCAAATTATGCAACCACCCCCCCACAACACCGTCATCTTCACCTCTCTGGGGGGCTCATCCAGCACCTCTAAATGGCCCCCTGAATGTGGCTGGCTTCTGCCTCCACTTATGTCCTTCACCTTCACGTCTGTGCTGGAGCTAGGCAGACACAAGGCCACAAAGGGCCCATTTTCTGTGAAGCCACATTCTCCTCTCCCCTTCTGCAACCCATTCTGGCCCAGGGATTTCCCAAAGGATGAAAAATTCGTGCAAAGGCAAACAGGACTGGCGGCCATGAGGAACCCAGAGGGTCACTCCCAGAGGTGGCCCATCCATCCCCTCCCTTGGCAATAAAACCTGTTTTTAGACCAAATTGATAAAGGAGAAAAAACGAGGACACTTCTCTCCATAAATGTTCCCCCAGGAGGTAAGGGGTATAAGTCTATAACAAGCCTTTACTTCTTCTAAGCTTGCACATTCAAAAAAACACCTAAAATGATTGCAAATAATATGTAATGGATGGTGACTAACAGTCCTGGATAAAATGGCAAAATAATTCAACTAGATTTTCTCTTGTGTTATAAGTCGTATAAATTCAGGGCCAGGGGGTCGTGTAAGGCAAAGGCATTGTGTGCTGGGGCTCACCAGTGATTTGTGTGTGTTTACTAGCCCTCTGCACTCTATACAACAAAATATTCACATGTTGCAATAAGCAAGGGTGAACCACAATAATCAACACATGTAGTAGGCCATATTCTAGCTGAATAAATGAGCGGGTAAAGAGGAAAACAAACATATTTGGAAAAGTAGAAAGGTCTCATGTAGTGGTTCTTGAAATTACAATACCTGTATTCTGTTCCCAGTTCCAACATGACAATCTACTGAAAGGTTTTTTATCATACATTGAAATATTAATCTGGTGGCAGGACAGCTCTTAAAAAAATGCATATACTTCATCAAGTCTCATTTCAATGTCTTCCAATGTCAATGATCAGTAATGAATGTTAACTGTTGCGTATCTAAATATATTTATTACAGCACCTTATGTGGTATATATTCCCACGTTCTGGACAAGAATATTTTTCTAAAGAGTCAGGAAAGATACCGGTTTGTAATATGCCAGGAGAATTTCTCCCCAGTCGGTATGTATGTCGCTGATTTGCACTTAAATACTGCATCAATAATTTGAAAGAGAGAAATAGTCTGATTACGGCTAGAGACTATTTAGAGGCTAAGGTTTCTATCATGGACTGCTTTCAACTGCTATATTTTATGGCACAGATTCAGTGGGAATCTGATCTGCTAAAATATTTGGGCTGTGAAACCTCCCACACTGTGACAGATGTCAAGTCCAATTAAGTGACTCGTGTCCAGGTTTCTGTCCAATAGGATTTCCCATTAAATATCAATTTAGGGGAAAAAATTCCATCCCCCTTCTTAAGCCTTTATCTCTTCCACCATCTCCAGGCTGAATCAATTGGTACCAGGAGAACCAAGAAGCCACACACGGGTCTCTGCCTCTTGCTCTCCCACCCGCTCGGTCTTTCTCTGCTTCCCTGTCACTGTTACTGCGAGAGAGACGTTCACTTTTCACCAACCTTTCTCCAAGCATCTCCAAGCCACTGACTATATATATTTTTCTCAAGGTAAAGAAAGGAGGGGGTGGGGTGGGAGATAGCACCCAGCCTGGAAAGACTTTGAAACTGGAAATAGGTGCCTGTTTATACAACATACAAGTAAATGAGGGACGAGGAAGAGGCAACCTTAGCCCCGAGTTACAGTATTGTGTGCCTGGGAACTGGGGAGACATCAGCTGAACAAAGCCTTATCTCAAAAAAAAAAAAAAAATCTACTTCTGAGCAAGATCGCATCTCTGCCTTGCACTCCCCAGTTTCTGCTCAGCGTGTTAAGGGAAGGGAAGGCACCCGACAGGAGCGGAATCTTCTCTTAAGCATCTTTCTTATTGATTCTTCCTCTATTAGAAAGTGGAGGAATCAGCCCTTTGATGTGACTGTGTTTATCTCTGCATCTCTTTTGTTATTTATAGAGACCTAGAAGAGGAAAAAAAAGGCACGAGACTTTTCAACACCTCGTTTAAAAAACAAAACCAACGAATTCCCCGAAATGTTTGAGAACAATTAAAAGGAAAAGGCGGTTTTGAGCTATCAACTAAGTGAACATTGACACCGTCCACATCCTGAGATATTCTCGTCCCTCGCTGTGGACACCGGCGAGATGACAGCTGCTTTTTCGTTTTTGAATGTAATAAATATTTGCTGCTTTTAATATATTTCGGAATTTCTCCCTGCTATTCCCTGGAATTTTAACTAAAAGATTGGAGAAAGGATTATCAGAAAGGCTTTCACAAGGTAAGGTTCCTTTAAATAATTTGTTTTCCAGCTTGGAGTCCGCTAGATGCTTCCCATTGCATTTACAGATGTATTTCAGGTGACTGTTAAAGAAATAAAATGCACACACGACATGTCGTTTAGGAACACTGAACACATGTCTTTCTAGAGAATATATATTCTAGAGGAAAACTGAACAAGCTTGGAGAGCAACCGAGGAACTTTTTAATCCAAACTACAACTATGTTGGGGCTTATTGTGATTTTCCTTTACGCGCCTATTTATTTACTCCCTTTCGAGCCGACTGGGTCGGTGCAAGTTGTTCCACTTATAAACGTACCGGGGCAAAGCCCGTGGGGAGTCACGCGTAGTTCACCTGGCGCGTTTGTTTTTATTTTGCCTTGGAGGTTCTGTTTTGCTCCCCGGGAAATGAAAGCCGTTTTGGAGCCAAACTCGCTCCTGAGCAAGGGCAGCGCTCAGCCCCGATCGCCTGTCCTGGCTTTTGTTTCCCTGCGAGCAAACCCTCCTCGCGTGGCGGGCGCGCATTTCCCCCCGCGGCGAGGGGCGCCGGGGCTGCGCGCGCGGGGCTGGGGGCGCAGCCTGTGGGCGCGCCGGGCGCGGGCTGTCGGGGCGCCCAGCACCGGCAGGTGCCTTCCCCCTGCGGGTCCCTTTCTGGAAATGCGCGTGGCCGGGAGCCCACGGCGGGGAGCTGCCCCTTCGCGGGAGGCGCGGAGCGCTGGGCGCGGCGGGTCCCCGCGGCCGGGAGGAGCCGGGTCAGGGGGCCTTTGCGGCGGGCGCCGTGAGCTGGACCCTTAGGACCGAAGCTCGGCCTCGGTCAGCGGCCCGGGGCCAGCCGCGGGCTCCCGACTGCGGTTCCCCGAGCCCCCGAACTTGGCCCGCGGAGCAGCAGCGCGGGTGGGACCGCGCGCCTCGGCGCCCGCCAGCTCCGGCCCGGCCCTCCCTTCCCTCCCGTGGCGCCCGGCCCTGGGCATCTCCCCGCGAGGGGCTCGCAGGCGGCGGGCGCATTGTCTCCTCCCGGCCGCCGCGCCCCCGGGCCCCCGAGGCGTGTGCTGTCTGCGTGACAGATGGCGCTTGGAGGCCTGCGAGGGCGCAAGTGTCAATTTTCTGCTGAAAGGCGCCTCGGCGTTTGTCTAGTCGCTTCTTTATTATTTCGGGGACGCACGAGGGCCCGGGCACGCAGTCGGGCTGCGGCCGGCTCTCCTGTGCGCGCGGGGCCGGGTTTGCGCCGCTGCGCCCCGGCCCCCAGGGCCCAGCCCCGCGCGAGGCCGGAGGCCGCCGCTGCGCTCCGGCTGCTGCGCCCGAGACCCTCCCGCGGGCAGCCCCGTCTGCGGCTCCCCGGCCCCCTGCAACACCCAGCTGTGCCCCCGGCTCGCGATCCTTCGTTTGTCAGGGCAGGAGAAGCGGGGGGCACGCTGGGGAGTTGGTGCTTGAGCTGAGGACGCGTAAAGCCCGGCGCGGGCTTTACGGGGCCAGATGCGGGCTGGGCCCAGCCGCGCCCTCGCCGACTCGGGCGCCGGGAGGGGGCATGAGGCTCGCGCCCTGGGGCCTGCCCCTCTGCGCGCCCCGGTGCCCCGCGGGGCCAGCTCGGCGCCGCGGGCTCGCCCTTGTTGGAGCGGCCGGGGACGCGCCGAGGCCTGCGCCCCGGCCCGGCCCGCGCCCCTCCTGTCCAACGACCCCGATTCCGTTCATTGACTGATTCTCTGACTCCCCCTCAGCCTCCAAAATGATGCTGAGTCCGGACCAAGCCGCCGACTCGGACCACCCCAGCTCGGCGCACTCGGACCCGGAGTCGCTGGGCGGCGCGGACGCCAAGGTGCTGGGCAGCGTGTCGGACCTGGAGCCGGTGGAGGAGGCCGAGGCCGACGGCAAAGGCGGCAGCCGGGCCGCGCTCTACCCGCACCCGCAGCAGCTGAGCCGCGAGGAGAAGCGCCGGCGCCGGCGCGCCACGGCCAAGTACCGCTCGGCGCACGCCACGCGCGAGCGCATCCGCGTGGAGGCCTTCAACCTGGCCTTCGCCGAGCTGCGCAAGCTGCTGCCCACGCTGCCCCCGGACAAGAAGCTCTCCAAGATCGAGATCCTGCGCCTGGCCATCTGCTACATCTCCTATCTCAACCACGTCCTGGACGTGTAGGCCGCGCGCGCCCCGGGAGGCCGCCGGCGGGGAAGTCGGGGCCCGACGACCCACCCCGGCGGCCGCAGCTGGGTTGGCGAGGGCGGCCGCGCGGCGGGGAGGCCGCGAGAGACACGGACCCGAGAGAGAGAAGCGCGCGGTGTGTTCTCGCTGGTCAGCAGGGCGACGAGGGAAGGCTCCTGACTCTGGAAGTGGGGTGGTCCGGCGAGCCCCGGGCCTGGCAGGGGGCTGTGCGCTAGGCCCGGAGAACCTGGCGATGGCACCTGGGACGAGCCGCCTCCAGGCCTCCCCTCCTGGCGTTAGATGCCCCCTAAGGGTTGTTGCTTTAGCTCACTGGAGACTCTGAGTTCTCCTGCATTTATCTCCCGCAGACCTTTGGGTTTTTGAAAGAATAAGGGCAGAGCTCAGAGAAGAGGCTCATAACTTTAGACTGTCTGGGATTTTTTTTTTTTTTTTCCTAATTGACAAATCACCAAACATTCGGAGAGAGGGGTGGGTCGCTCCTTCAGTGCAGAGATTTAAGGCGCAGGAGGATGGAACAGGAAACTTTCCATTCTGTTGTGGTTAGAAAGATGATATGAGCATCCAAATAAAACAGGCAAGTCCTGCATGTTTGGTGAAATTAAGATACTTCGAGGACAAATAGACAAATTGTGGGAGGATTTGGGCTTGGTGAGATTTTAACCCCAGGGTGTGACGCTAATGTAGACAGGAAAATCCATATTTAAATGGAGAATTTAATATCTGATTGCTTTTTCAGGCGAAGTGCCCCTTTATATATCCAAAAACATCTATTTGTGACCTTAAACATGTGGACCCATAGGTGCAGTTAGAAAAAGACAACCTATTTTTATTTATGTTAGAAGGAGTAGAGTATTTTTTTCCAAGACATTTATTTTTCAGAGTGGTGATAATTTTACTTTGGATACTCTGTGCCAATTTATTTATAGTCAAGTGTTTACACTTTTTCCTGTGGAATAATTACGTCTAACTTTTTACGTGTTTGTTGAGATTATATTGTGGTCTTTCTTTCGGCTCTAATTATATTGCACTTGTATAACAAATTTCCCATTCTCCGTTTCTAAACATATTTTATATATTAAGATGTTTGTTCTTGAAAGGTTCTTTTGTTGTGAGATCAGCAACACTAGCACTTCACTATTATAGTTTTTTAAAAAAGTAAGTGTTGTTATTCTTATCTGTAGTTATGTCTGAAAAGTACAACTGTTTATAAGGAGAGTAGCTTCTTTGTGTGTGTGTGTGTGTGATGTTTGTGTGTGGGATAATTTTAGGAAATTAAGTTATTTTCCTAAAAAAAGAATTCAGAACTACTTTCCTCTGTGACAACCAAAAAGAAAAGTCTATAACCTGAAAATGTTTCATGTTCTCAGCTGTGAAACTCTTAAAACAAGGAGTGTATTTTAGAGACAAGGGAAAAAAAAAACACATCTGCTATCCAAAGATTTTAGTCTTTTTCAGGGTTTTTTTGTGTCTCTGTTGCTTTATATAATGCAATATTTTGTAGTGAAAATAGATATAATCTGGTTTCTATCTGACGAGTTTTTCATATCTCATGAATGGTGCACTGTTTTGCATATAAATAAAGGTATCAAATAAAGTCCTCTCCTTTTTTTAAGCACACTGTCTAAAAATAATGAATACACTGGCTGAGCATGAAATATCTTAATGGACTCAATTCCTCAGAAAGGAAGTAGTAAAAGAAAACAAAGCAAAACCTTAACATATTATAGTGTTCGTATTGAGATATTTGATGCTTTTCCTAAACTTGGACACTGATTAGTCTATAAGTACACATCCCACATAGGATGTGACATAGATCACGTTTCTCATGAAAAAAATAATAGTGTTTACATAAAAATGTTACTTGAATCATAGAATCTTTTGCTCTTTGAGAAACTTAGTAACTTAACCAACCTCTTCAAATGACAGTTAGGAAACTGAGTCTTAGTGAGTCTGGGTGCCCTCAATAAGTCATATAACTATTTCAGGGCATGGGAGGGTCCCTGACTGATGGCACGCAGTCCTCATGGAACTTACCAAGAACAGGGTGTATATTACTATTGTAGTATCAGGATATAGACTCAAATATCTATATCTATCTACTCAGGATGTAGACTCAGGACATGCCCTCTGCAAACAAGAAAAAATGAGACCCTGGGCCGATCTTGAGAGATGAATACTATCATCTACAAAGCCTATAGTTAGTGTAAAATTGTGAAATATTCTGTGTACAAAGACATCACTAAAAAACATGCATATGCACAGATATGTGTACACATAGACCATGATGAGCTGAGTCTATATAACACCAGAGCTCTAGTTGCAGAGTAGAACATGCACTGATATGGGAGCTTGGCTTTATGTCTATAAAATATCTGGGATTACAAGCATTTTTCACTTTTTACCCAGATATCTGGTAGTCAGTTTCCACCAGATACCTATTTATATGAGAAGAGTCTTCCTATGGAGGTGCTCAGAAAGCACTTCCTAGGACATGAAAAGCAATGGTGCCCTCCTCGGCCTTGTGCCTGGACCAAGTCCTAGCCCCCCCCCCCGCAGTGGCTGCTGACTTGGCCTCCAGGGTCTCTAGACCATTCAGGGTCTTCTCACCTCTCGCAGTGGGGAGAAATGACTACTCTGTCTTAGCAGCACTATTTTATTTTATGACGGAAAAATCAGGCCTTCTTTCATGCTAAGGAAGTAAAGTCAACTTCTAATCTCTGGACACCCTCCAAGGGCCTCCTGTTCCTGGCCTATGAGCTCAGCTTCCAACCGGTCAGTGCAATCTTCCCATAGACATCTAGGAGAACCTACTGACTCACCTCCCTGCACTATGGTGTTGGCCACAGGACACAGGACGGACATGGACAAAGGGCAACATCTCTTCCCAGGCAGAAAACACTTGTGACACCAGCGAGATCTCTGCAATGTGCAGTGTCATTTCAAGTCCAATGCTGCTGACACCCTGAGGAAGAAAGGCAGCCTGTAGCTCTCTGCGGCTAGGCCAGGGGGATATCACTCATCCTCACGTGTGGCATGGACTCAGCGGCTGTTCAGCCGTAGGTAGGGGAGTAGTGATTCTTCTCTGAATAATGATGATGGCGAGCATCAAATGAGACATTGGGCTGGAGAACAGCTCGCTGGCGACAAAAAAGTAAGCAATACATAATTTCAGGTATTTCTCAGAGCTGGGAAGAAAAATAAAGTAGGGCCAGGTAATAGAAGATGGTAGCTGGGGTGGCGGGGAGGCTTTAGACAGAGCTGTTAGGGAAGGCTCGGCTGAGAGGCCAACTTCTGCAGAGACCTAGATCTGCCTCACAGCAACCTCAACCGCTGCTCCGGCATGAGCTACTCTTTCTCCCAGCCTGTTCCCACGCCCTGTGTGATGCCACAACATAGCCTGCCAGTTGCTCACCATGCCCTGTGGCAGCTCCCCGGCCTGCTATCTCCTTCTAGAGACCTGGACCACAGTTTCTCCAGATACACCTCTCCTCTTCTGCCCCCAGCTTAAAAAACAACTGGCCAGGACATTACTGCTCTCCAGAAAACCAAGCTCCACCTGGCCCCTGTGCTGAGGGTCTCCATGCCTGAATGGCCACCTCACTCTGCCACTCATCACAGGCATCCAGAAAACAAGGGACACAAGTCCTGAGTGAAAGGTCTTTCCTTGGGAGGAAGAGGGGCATGGCCAAGAATGTGGGCAGTAGGGTGGTTAGGGGAAGGAAGAGCAGACTGAGGACAGGGGAAGCCGCTGTGGAAAGAAATCAGGCTGGCTGGACAGGGCAGACGGGGGCAGGGAATGCCCACTTCCCTGTGGGCCCTATTCTTGGGGCTTCCTCCAGTGGCACTGTCGCCATCCTGCTATGATGAGGCTGGCAGATAAACAAGCCTCTGTGATGCCTCCATTCAGCCAGTTCCCATCACTGCCATCAGCCTCTAGCTGCTGGTCTTCCTGCCACCAAGGTCTGAGGGGCAGCAGTTAAGCGTGGGGCACAGCCAGCTGAAGTGCATGTACCGCTCACAGCACTTCCCGGACTTAGACGGCTGCCTTTTCTCTGCAGGTGATGGGAGCGATCCGGCCAGCTCACAGGTACTGAGTGTGTGCTTATGCTTACTGAGTCAAGTGCTCTGCGTGCTTGATCTCAGTTCTCACAACAAACCCATGAAGTAGGTAACTGTATCCTCTCCAGTTAACAACCAAGGAAACTGAGGCTTAGAAAGATGATGTAATAACGTACCCAGAGTTGTGAAGCCATGCTTGTTGGGATATTAAAGGAGCTGCCCTCACCCATCATGCTCTACAGTGTTCCTCTGCACCCCATCTCTCCATCCATGTGCCTAGGGGGAGTTTCAGCTCAGGCAATGCCTAAAGAGGGCCAGATCTGCAGTGCACAGGTCCCCCACCCGGAGGATAGGCAGAGGCAGAGACTGAGCCTGCCTTCTGCTCTCCAAGTCCGGCGTGCGCACTGGCCCAGGCAGAAGATGGCCAGAGACAGGGGAGCCTCTTTCTTGGCTACAGGGAGACGCTGCAGGCTGGTTGCCTGGACCAGCCCTCATGTAGGAGACCTGAGCTAATCTGCTACATCCCTGGCTGGCCCTGAGTCTCCCCATCGACACTCCTTAGCCCCTCAAGACCCATTTTGTCCCAAGAACAACTTTTAAATAGGTGTTCCATTCCCTGCCTGAAAATCCTTGACTCCTTGTTGCATATAAAAAATAAAATCCGAGTTCTTCATTGGGCACCGACATCTTTCAGTCTTAGCACAGACCCTCTCTAGCATCATCTCTGTCCTCTCTTTGCCCTTACTTCCCTGGAGATGCCTGGTCCTGCGAAACCTGTGCCCTTGAGCGCGTTTTCCCTCTGCCTGCCTTGCTCTCCTCTACCCACCCCTGTCTGTTTGTTGTTTAACCTTGAAAATTCTAATGATTTCAGCGCCACCCCACTGGACTATCCCCACTCTGAAAGACTTCCCTGAGTCTTTGGGCAGAGTTGGCTGCTCTGCTCTGAGGCCCATAGGCACACACCAGACTTGATCTATTTCTCCCATCCCTGTGCTTGAGATTCAAGAGTCTAGGACCAGGTTCAGATGCTGGCTCCTTCTTATTCTAAATGTGTGGCCTCACACATATGGCTCTATTTCTTTATGCTTCCATGTTCAGTCCTGCAGGATGGGCACCTCAAATGCTTGCTTTGAGCTTTTCATGGCATAGGGAATTGCTTCCCAGAATAGAGCACAGTAAGTGCTCAAGACCTATGGGCTGTATTATTACCTTTATATTTATAATATACATAGGATTTTGCATAAGAGAAATTGTAAATATTTACATTTTATACTAATATTATATTATACTAATAATTCATGAACATATCAATGATTTGTGGTCTCCACCCACTGTATTCAGACAGTGTGTCAATGCACAGGATACATAATTAGCTCTACAGAGTCTGAAGGAAAACAGGAAAGATTTCATGGTAAGCCATGGGATAAACCATAAACACCAACATTTAAAGTCACAGCATTGTCTGAAGCCACCTCTGCTCCATGCAAGTGCTGACCCAGCCCTTTTCTTCTTTGCCTTTGGTTTCCCCTGAAGCACTGAATACAGTGACAGGCACCATGGCAGAGAGGTCCGCACCTCGGACTCCAACAAAGCAGGTCTGAGCATGCTCAGCTCCCTGCTAGCTGGCTGTGGCTGGGAATAAATCACCTTAGTTCATGCCTCAGATGTCTCACCTGTAAAATGGGGTGGTAGTCGCCCTACCCTCTAGCATGAAAGGAAGATTACTTGACTCAGTCAATAGGAAGCACTTAGCACATGTGTGGGACATGTGCAAAGCTCAGGAGCACTCATGGCATTGGCTCTTGGGGCAGACACCCTGCTTCCAAAATTAAACAGTTAAATCATTTGGGAGGCTAGGAAGAGATTTTTGGAATTTCCTGTTCAATTTGGCTGATGTTTCCAGACTGGGAGGAAAGTTCCTTGTCTCCTAGTGGATCATTCCAGAAAGATATCAGGCAAAGGGAGGTTTCAGGAGCCTCTTGAATCACAGGGGAGGTGTGAGGTTGAATCACAGGGGAGGGGAAGGTCCTTCTGAGGATCTCCTGGGGTCAGGATGGGATGGCTGGGAGGAAAGGAATGTTGGGGTCGGTCTGCAGAGAGGCTCCAAGGTCAGACTGACTCAAGGGCAGGAGGTGAAAAACACATCTTCCAGAGATGGCTCTATGGACCAACACCTGGCATGCTGATAAAAAATACAGAGCGTTGGGGTTACTTGGTTGCTGTGCCACAGGGTGGAGGCCAGGGACGAGAAGGTGGTTCAGGTGCGAGTCGACGGTGGCCTGACGGGTATGAAATCAACCAGCATGAATTTGCTGAGTGACGACATTTTAAAAGACACCCTCACAGAAAATTTCAGAACATCTCCAAAAGCTCAGGGAATAGTAAAATGAATTCTAATATACCCAGCATTTCATTTATACTCTTATCCACTCTTTCCCCTTTGGGCTATTTGAAGCAAAGCCCAAACATCACATCATCTCATCCATAAATACATCAGTAAGTATTTCTAAAAGACAGGCTCCTTTGTGTTTTAACGCAACTAAAATATCATTATTACAGGGAAACAAATCTGTCCACCTCCTGCGCGCCATGGGCGAGCACCTGCATTGTGGAGGGGAATTGCAGGTGATCTGCTCTACTTGTCCTGGTGATCTTTTGCCTGCACCAGCTGCCTCTTCTCTCCAGTGGTCCTCCTGCTATTTTTAAAAGGACCCCCCACCCTCCTTGACTTTGGACTTTCTCTTGGACACTTGTTGGATTCTAGTGACCCTCCTGGTCAGGGGTGGACACACCTGAGAACTGGCCCAGAAGATCATCCCACAGTCCAAAGCTACTGTGAGGTACACTGGGGTGGCTATGAGTTGGCACGGCTGGGGACAGTCAAGGACTAAGGAGAAGATGAAGGGACCATATGAACAGAGTAGACACACCCCAGGGCCCACCGTAGGCAGACTTTAAAGACTTACAAATAAAGAGGTGGGTTTTCTTAGCATTTGGCCAGGAGCTGGAGTGAGGAGGTGACTTGGAGTTTGGAACTCACGGGGGGACTTTAGAGTAAGCCTTCCCGTGCCCCCAGGAGAGCAGCACCCATGGACACCTGCCAATCATGACTGCAGGAACAAGTGCCCCTAGCCCCCAGTTAGATGTGCTTCTGCATGCATCTCTAGGCCTCCGGTAAAGGAGCCCAAGCCATACATCGAGAGGGCAAGTGACTCACCCACAGCCTCACCTCCCCCCAGAGTCGCCAAGAGGCTTTTGACCTCCATTTCATGCCTGCTCCACACTGGTGGACAATGGCGGAGCCAATGCCTACCCAGGGCCAGGCCCGTTCCATTATTAACTCACGTAATCCCCTGACAGCTCAGCCCTTCGTATTCCTAAGTTACAGCCGAACACACCAAGACACGGAGGCATTAAGGAACGTAACCCAGGTCACACGCCAGTGAGGATTTGAATGGCAAAATGAACCTGAAGGACAGTTCAATCCAAAAACTTATATTCTATAAATAAAGGTAAATTATACCAAAGTGTCTCTTTTATGAAAAACAACTTCAGCAACAACAAAACCCACAATAAGTGAAACAATGAATGTCTCATTATGTCATGCAGGCCCTGGGCGAGTCGCTGACCAGCACTGGACTCGTCCCCTGTGCTGAGAAGCCTGACACCACCAAGAAGGGGACAGGTGACCTGGGCACAAATGTGGGTGTGGGTCTGAGTCGCTCTGGAAGTCTCCCCTGACCAGGTCATGCCTTCCTGCTCTGTGTCAAGTCTCAGAAGGATCCAGAATGAGTCAGTCTGACAGATAACTCTGAGCACAGAGCCTGGGGGGAGTGTTCGGGAAGGCCTAGTGGTGAGTGCCCCTGAACAATCTTAAATGAATGGAAAAAGAAATGAGTGTGGTTCTCCAGAGAGGTGGTGTGTATCGAGCCTGAATCGCACCGCCATTGTGTGGCGGTGTGACAGACGCCAGGGACCCACAGCTGTCACTACTCACTGTGCACCTCCCTCTATTTCTGAACTTTCCTATCAATACCCTCAAATGCCAGACATTTGTTTTATTGTCATGTGGTGTGGGTGGGAGGAGATATCGCTCACTGCCATAGCTAATTATTAAATTAAAAAAAAAAACCCTGAAAACCTAATTAAAGTTTTGGGTGATTTTTAGTAGTTTGAACTTCAGACTCCTGTTTGATTTTCTTGGTCTGTGGGCAGAAGCCCAGCCAGCGCTGGCTTCGGGAAGCTGCAGGCCCAGCTCCTCTCCTGCGCCTATTTGCATGTGGGCCCGGATTTGTCTTTGGCTTCTTGTATGGTTTGGGATGAGACCCTCGTGTCCCAGGGGAGGGGGGCAGGTGTTGCTCCAGTCGAGCGAATGGAACCAAATTACAGGCCCGTCTGTCACCTCCTCTGGGAGAAGGTGGAGGGAGTAGAGGGAGGGAGGAGGGGGGAGAGAAGAGGCGGGGGAGGGGAGAGGCCACCCCGCCTGGAGAACAGAGAGCCCAGCATCCTGCTCGTGCCCTGGGAGCCGCCTTTGCCTGGAGAGGACTGAGGACAGGAGACACCAGCACGGAGCGGCCCACAGGGCGGGCTGGGGGCACAGTGGGCCTGAGACCAGGGTTCTTCGCTGACCCATCCCATTCCAGCCACTTGGGCCACATCCATATGCTGGAATTGGTTTTTGCTGAATTGACTGATACATTTTCTGACTGCACGTCTTGGGGGCTGTGTCTCTATTTCACCAAAGCTACCGGGAGAAAGAAGGCCCATTCAGTCTCTTTTTGGTCTTCAGTAAAGGCTCTCTCTCTCTCTCTCTCTCTCTCTCTCTCTCTCTCTCATTAAGCCACCCCATTCTGCAGGCACAGACACATGGGGAGGGGTGATGGCAGCCCTGGTGGGCAGGCTCCGCCTCTGCCTGGGGTCCAGCTGTGGGGAGAGAGGGCAGCCTCTCCTGGAGATGCCCTGTCGCTTCATTAACCTTTGGAAGTTACTCTGAGGCTGCCAGATAGAACCTGAGCTAACAACGCACACCTTGCTGTCTGGGGTGCCTCTGGAGATGGCCCTGCCACTGGAGGTCCCCTGGGGCCGAGCTGCGTTATTCTAAGCTACCGAGAAAAATACAAACAGATACTGTGAGCCTTTTGTGGAACTCAGTGGACGGAATCATAAATTGCCATCGTTTTGCTTTCTCTTGTAAAAAGAGTATACAAAGGATGTAAGAGAGGATGGGGCTGGGGAAAGACCTCAAATGAGAGTGGTTCTAATAAGAAACAAGTTCTTGTCAAATTCTTCAGACTTGTGTGGAGAAAACACTGTTTCACATGCCTTATTCTTCCTCCCTGCCTCTGGGGTGGGAGAGGTTAAAGAAATTGTCAGGTCCTGCTAGCTCTTTCAATAAGAAAAGAACTGAGGCATAGAGTGATGATGTACTGCAGCCTAAGAAGAGACAAATTTCTTCCCCTTTTATTCAACAATAAGATGATTGACAGAGATAATTCCCCCTGTGAGGGAAGCAAAGAAGAGAGCGGATAGGGGGCTGTGCTTAGACTGTGGCTGGTAAGACTGTCCATCCGATGTCAAGTGATGACTGAAAAGTGAAAAATTAATCCCATTATCCAGCTGTTGTTGCTGCTGGCGCCAAAATACCCAGATGTTTCAAAACATCTGGGTATTTGACAGCATGTTTTTACCATGCATCCAGATGCTTGATGTTGTGTAGACAAAGGCCAAAAAGAAAAATAACTGACTACAAAGAGGGAAGCCAAGAGGTGGTTGAAAGGGCGGTGAGAAGAGGATTAAGAAGTGATGGAGATAAAAATGGAGAAATTAAAGGAAAAAAATTTGAAAAGAGGTTAGAAAAAGAACAAGTCAATGCTCAGCAAGAGAATGACTCTCTGTCTTCCAATAGCACTCACCCACTCTTACTTGGTACCCCAAAAAGTATTTCTGCTTTTCTGCAGCTGAACCCAGATTCGAGGCTTAACTGGGATTTGCAGCTGTCTTGTTGCAGAGGTGAAACTACAAAGAGGAAAAGTGATTAATGTATCAGGGAAGTGAGTCTCACACAGGAATGAAAAGTCAAAATTCCAGTCAACGATGTCCACTAAGCAAAGCATTGAAATGTCCCTATTAGTCAACTTTGTTTCCAGTTATCAATCAGGATGATGAGCTTGCTATAGACAGAACTCGCCATAGTGTAACAGAAGGAAAAGGGTAATTGAGTGAATTGAGTGGGGGAAGGTTGTGCAGTTTGGTGACAGATTTAGAGGAGGGACATGATGTGATTGAGGTGATGGTGAGAGTAAGTGTTAGGCTTTCAGAACTGCTCACAAAGCCTCCTGCAATTCCCAAGCTGTCTGTCATCTATGAAATGCAAATCAGGAGGGGAGTGACATCATGTCGGATTATGGCCACAGGGAGTAATTATTTAGACATTAAAGGCTACTGAAGGGAGTGGTTGACAATATTAATGATGTCCAGATGGACAGAGTGTGATGCTAAAATTATTTTCTAGTACAAAGAACAGGGGAATTTTTATCAGGTTTTCTATTGGGGAGTCTGTGTCTCTTGGAGGTTTGTCCCTCAAAGCGATGGTGACACTAAGAGATGGCCTTTGGAATCAAGGCCCAGTGGGGTTTGCAGAAGCCAGAGTCTCTAGCTCCTCAGAGAAAAGGCACCATTAATATGTGAAACATTTACATAATGATTAGGACTATAAAAAGGGGAAATAATAATCTCAAGATGGTGTATGTGACAAGCTGGTGCTTGGAAAGTCTTCTCTCCCTGGCAGAGGCCTGCCCCATCCTGCCTTTCTTCCTCCACCCACAGGCCGCGGCACTTGATGCTCCCACAGACACCTCTTCCGTCACCTGTCAGCCTGCACACTCTTCATACAGACGCCTTGAGCCTCTGTACAAGTGTTGACTTTAGAACCAAGAGAGACTGGTGTCTTGGTCATCAGTGAACATGACTCTAAGAGGACAGTGCAGACTGGCCAAGACCACAGTGTATAAACACCAGGAAAAGCCACCCCCTGGGATCCAGCTTGGGGAAGACTCACAGGCCATGGCAGCTAAAAGATGAAGCAGTTTCAAGAAGAAGGTCTAAAGACAAGTATGTGGTCCTGGCTGTGGCCCTGACTGTGCAGCCTGGAGTTCTGGGCTCTCCCAGAGGAAGCAGGCATTCGAGTGTGTTCACCGGGCCCACAGACCTGCTGACTCATCCTTCTGACTCATGTGAACATGAAAAGACCAAAATGTGCCTCCAATATTAGGTGAAGCTCTGGCGTAACAACAAAAGCATCAGCTGCACAGGTGATGTTTTATCCTCTTTCATTTGGAAGTCATTAAATAGATAAAGACAGGAAAATTCAGAAAGTAAATAGGTAACTCCAAACATGATTTCACAGACCCGCTCACCCCCTTCTCCTAAAGCTAGGACCTACAATACCAAATGCAAGGTTCTTGGCAAGGTGGGCTCATATAGGCAATGATTCTGCTAAGCCAGGAGGTTCTCAGTGCTCTTATAACCCCTTGCACCTGCCTCTACCACAGCACTGACATCGCCGATGTGCTATGTCTTTTTCTGACACCTCCCCCAGTTATGAGCTTCTTAAAGGCAGGCCTCTGACTTATTGGCTATTGAATCATCACCATGTGGGACATGCCTGAGACCAAGCAGGCCCTTAATTAATATTTGAATAATGAACTGGAAAAACATCATGGTAAACTTTGCAAACTCTTCAAGAGAGAACCCTGATAGGAACGAAGACAAATGTTTCTGCAATCATTAAATCCACTATTATGGAGGGTGTAATGAAACCACTCCCATGGAAGACATATAAAGAAGGACAATAGAAGTGAAAGTATCTAGTGATAATTAAAACAAAATAGCTGGGAGGAAGACGGACTAAAATGTGCTAATTCATGTGCCAATTCAATGCAGCTATTTGAATTCAATTCAACAGATATTTACTGAGTATCTTATGCACTGAGGTTTACATAAGTCCTCATGCATCATATACAGTATGAACAATTATTAAAGGAAAATGAAATTTTAAGAGAAGACTAAAATTTTGCAAATAGTGCTTGAGACTTTTTTTTTTTTAGGGACACATGAATGGAAAGTACAGGTAGCTTGAATGGAAAACAGTGCAATATCACGGTTTACATCAAGAGTTGCCAATATTCATGACATGAAAATGATATGAGATTTCAGTGTACATAAATAAAATTTTATGAGAACACAGCACACCCATTCGTTGACTTGTTTGTGACTGCCCTTGAGCTACAACAGTCGGGTAGTTGCAATAGAGACTTTATAGTCCATAAAAACAAAAATAGTTACCCCAGAGACCCTTACAGAAAGTTTGCCCACTGCTGAAGCTAGAGCTCTAAAATCAAAATGCCTGGTTACAAATCCCAGGCTACTTGGTGGTAAGTGACTTCACTTGTCTGCCCCTGGTTCATCATCTATAAAATAAGTATGTAATAGTATCTCCTTTAAGGAACTGTTGAAAGAAAGAACATGCTTAGAATGAATCTAAATATGTAGAGAGTTCTTAAAATGCAACAAGATAACATTAAACACTGGGGGAAAGATTTAAACAGCCACTTCACCAAAGAGGAGATAAAGATAGCAAATAACACAGGTGCAGAAGCTAAATATCAATAGTAATTGGAGAAATGCAAATTAAGTACAAGATGAGGTATCACTACAAGATGCTTGGAATTTTTCACAAAAGCAGGCACCATTTCAATAATAATAAGCCACGTAGAAGTGACTTTAAGTTTCTTTTCTTGCTTTTAAATAAACCCATTTCAAAAAAATCACCTCTAGATTGGGCCATGGCTTTACCCACCTCTGTAACAGATTCCTGCCAGAAGAGATAAGATCTTTTCTATACAGACACTTTCAAATTAAAGGACTTCGCAAGCAAAGCTAAATGGAAATTGAAGTTGAGAAAATGATTCCACGCACTGAAATGTTTGGGTGACCTCCAGGTAGACTGAGGAACCAAGACTTCTTCCCTCTCGCACCACTGGGGAGGAAGATGTATTAGCCAAGCTAACACCATGTCCTGCCTCATCGCCCCCTTCTCTCGAGACAGCCTCCTTTGCCAGCATACAGTGGGTAGAGAGGAATCTCAAGACCTAGGCTTCAAATACTCTCACCTGTTAGTACAATCAGGAGATATTTCTTAAGATTCCCATGATAATTATTTAAATTTGCAAACTCAGGCCTCCCTGAGGGAGGCACAGGGGTTAAAAAGTCTCAGCACTATCAAGCCTTATGGCCAGGCACTGTGGCTTGAGTTTGATCCCCAGGCAGGGAGCTGAGCCACATGGTGCAGCAGACCTCTCCTGTCTCCCCGCTGCTCCCCTCAGCAGTGTATTTCAGTAGATCTGCCTGTTCTGCTCCCCACTTTGGTGAATCCTTTCACCCCCTGTACCTTTGGCCTGCACCCCAGCTCTTGTGTGCATAAATAAAATTAAAAAATAAATCTTTAAACATGCAAGTTAGAATTTTTTAAATAAGATTTTGGTCTCTAATGGATATTTTCCTCTCAAGAATATTTTTCTCCTTATTTAAGAGAAAAACTGATAAAACCGTTTAAAGTATAGGTATTGAGGATTTTTTATTTTAGGTCAGAATGAGTCTTCAGGTAACCAGACTGATCCCGCATCTCATCTACTGTCCCCTCCAAGACTTCCCGCGAATCATAGCAAAGGAATGGAAAGGCTTACGCTCAAAATAATGAAAAAAATAATAAAATAAAACCAGTAGACACAGGATTGCTTAAAGAATGGTCTCAACACATTTCTGATAGACATTAGAGCACACTGACAGACGGGCAGGACTCTGGAAGCCACGACCTAAACTCCATTTCTCAGGAGACCTCATCAGCGTGCACGTCCAGCAAACCCTGGGGTTTCAGTCAAGGGTAGCGGACATCACAAGTTTGGGGGTGAGAAGTGGGGTTAGAAACTGAGGTAGTAATTGAAGAGTTATATATGGGACAGTTGAACTTCTCTGCCATCACAGTCCCTCTACCACCCCAGGTAAAAAGTCATTCACTTTTAGGCAAAAAAAAAAAAAAAATGGTATTCTTCCTAACTTCAGAAAAAACGACCAAGCATCAGTGCTCATAGCTCTAGTAAATCCTCCCTATTTTGGGCCAAATAGTCCAAATTTGATATAACATTCAATTTATTGAGAAATAAAACCCAGCAATCAATAAATACCACCTACATATATACGACTCACGGTTAACCTTATATCCTTACATTTTAAAAATACATACGAACGACTAAATACACCAGATATTTAAAGGCATAAAACTCTCAGATAAACAAATCTGACATTGCTGCTAACAAAATAACTCAGAAAATAAAAACATACAAAATACATTGGAATATCCCTGAGAGATTATTTTAAGAAAGGTAGTATATTCATTAGCAGGACAAGAAAATATAGGATCAAGGAAAAGCTGAGCACAACAAAACTTTTCAAAATAAAACACAGCTGCCTGTAGTTGAGAGACGAGGAGGGTGGTAGAAGGTAATGCAGAGCTTCTAACATCCTTAGCTTTAAAAGTGAGAAATCAGAGCTGACAAAACAGGACAGAGGCGTCCACGTATTTCTCTGAAGTTAGAGAAATTAAAAAAATAGTCACAACAAGGGTCCATGTTGTGGGGAGCAAGAAGTCTACGAAGGACCGGAGAGCTACAGCATTGTGCGCTTTAAGAGGAGTCAACAGATAATTAGTGATGAGAACGTGCTATATTTTTTAGATGCTTAGAAGGAACCATCACAGCCATAAAAAAGAGAAATTATTAAAACTGGTTCCTTCTGGCGAGCAGACCTGGGTGGAGGGGCAAAGCCTATGGCATTTCATTAGAAACCCCTTTTATACTTTCACTGTTTGCATACATTAAAAAAATTAAAATTTTTAAAATATCATCACGAGTGAAAACATAGCTTTATTTTGGTCAGTTGGCAAAAAAAAAATTTTTTTTTGGTTTATTTACTGATTTCCCTAGTAGGAGTCAGTGACTAGACATTTTGTCTGCGTGGGTATTAGGAGGTAACAGTCAACTAAAACTAAACTTCCCGCTGTGACATAGTAGCCTCGAAGGAGCCAGATTACTGCACCTGATTATTTAATAGGAAGCCGTGGACGGTGGACAGGCACCCTTTAAGACTTGAGGCCTGTAGGCCTCCCCTGGTGGCACAGCGGTTGAGCGTGGGTTGTGAGGCGGCCCTCAGCCTCTGCAGCGCCAGTTGGATCCCCGGCCACGGGCGAGGGTCCCACAAAAAAATAAATTAAAAAAAAAAGATTTGAGGCCTGAACCTCAAGCTTGGGTGGCTGCCCCTGACCTGGCCTGCCTTCATGGGGTGCACCGCTATAGGCCCAGCCCCATTTTGGAGGTTTTTCCCTGAACAGCAAAGAGAGGAAGTTGCTCACCAATTCCTGTGTAATGACGCCCAGGCCCAGGAGTGGGGGGGTGGGGGCTCTCAGCATGCCAGGGAAGGCCTGGGAGGGCCTGGAGTGGGGTCAGGGCTGGTGGGCCCATCCCAGGCAGGGACACCTGGTGGGTGGCTCTCCTCTGTCTCTCCATCTGATCCCGGTGCCTCCAGAGGGACTTACCCTCAGTTCCTGGAGCGAGCTGTTGATTACTTGTGCACACCAGGGAAGAGCCAGCAGGCTATAAATGCCTGAAGGGAGCGTGTTGAACTGTGTCTATAGTCAGTGATTCGGGGAAGCCATATTGGAGTAAAGGGTGAGGCCCCTCAGTGAAGGCGTCAGAAGTCCCAAGTCCTTCCATTGCCTCTCAGCAAAGCCTGTTCCGACTCTGTGCTCGGAGACCATGCTGCTTTATATGCCTTTACAGCCCCAAGTTGTCCATTTGTTTGTTTAAATAAAGCTCTGTGGAGTGGTGTGGGCAGGCGGGAGCTGGGAACTCAGACCTAGTACGGAGCGGTGTCTCAGCCTCGGACTCTTCCAGGTCACCTTCCACATTGTGCATTTACCTGAGAAAAATGTCTGTGAGTGCACGGCTGCACAAGGTGACGGCACCACATGTTGAGTTATTCTGCCAGGCAAAGTGGACCGTCTAGGGGTGCACCGGAGTCGTTGATGCTCATGGGGAAAAGCAGGAAAGCTGAGGAGAGGCTTCCCCGTGCCTAGGGGGACCCTTGTGCCACAGGCGCCCTACAGCCCCCAGCTCCCCTTCTGGGCCTCAGGGACCATCTCGGTGTTGGCTTCCTAGCAAAGGTGCCCGAACAAAAACAGTGATCGCTGTCCTTGGAGGTTGTTCAAAGCCCAAGTAATAAAATGATCCACTTGGCATTTCCACCCCAATGACAGACACAGTCAGCACAGGGGCCTCAAACCCTAAATCCTTCCTCCTTAAATCCCATGTGTTGGGAATCATCGCCCCTTTCCGGGACTTTCCTGATATTTGTCTTGGGGGATTAGCACACACTTATTCGGGGAACATAAGTTCCATTTGTAAGCTCTAGCCTGTCACTGGGCCCTGAAACAATGGCTAAGGACAAGGTGACTCAGAGGTGCAGAGGAAGAGAAGCAAGAAGAGGAAAAGAATCTCCGAAGGAAAGGAGGGAAACGCCCAGGGGGAGGAAGGAAGAGCTGGGGTTTGTGTCCACGGAGAAATCGTGACCAAATATGAGTCAGGAGACATGTTCCGCTTTGCCCCAAAACCTGTGCTCACTTGCCTTCCGAGCTCCCAGGGACTGGCTCCCTCAAAGCCACATGCTGGAAGAATCCATTGCCTCACATCTTGGGTGCAGGGGTAGGGTCCCCCATCTCCCTTCCCCCAGCTGGGGACAGTGCAGCAAGCTGGAGTCTGTGCTCAGCTCTGTCAGCTACTAGTAACAGGGGGATGGGGTGCAGGCAGACAGCACCTCACTCTTGAGCCTCCACCTGTGAGCTCCTCTCACACCCCGTCTGCGCCATCTCTGAGGAGCGGACATCATTCCAGGAGTGCTGACTACGGCCACCGCAGGTCCCCAGAAGCCCCGCATGGTCACCCTCCTCAGAACGGCCCCCTGGCACGTGGCCCTCGTACACCCCCTCACTGAGCTGCCGCAGCCTCTCTTGCTGGTTTGCAGGCCTGGCTGGCCCCACCCACACAGTTTTCACTGCCAACAGCTCCTGGATTCCACAACTCCGCCAACATTTTTGTTGTGGGTTTACTGTCTAGTTGAATGGAAGGGAGAAGCTTGGAAACAGAATTAACTTATACAAACAGGGCAAAAGGGGGCAGAGTGGAAATATAAATTAACCCTATGGGAGCCTGAGAGAAAAGGTGATTAATTACAGCTAAGTGAATCAGGAAGTGCCTCACGGAGGTTATGTTTGCACGGGGCCTCAGCGGGCAGGTTTCAACAGGCAAAATAGGAAAGGACTTTCCAAGTTGGAGGGAAGGCATGAGACAGGGACAAGGCCGGAAACCTCAGGCTGGGTGGAGCTATGAGTGCCAGGGGCCTTGGTGCTGTGCTCAGGAATCTGGACTTTATTCTGGAAATATTAGGGGAGCAGTGAAGCTTCAGCAGAGGAGGGACATCATTTCTGAAGTGCTCACTGTATTCTAGGCCTTGTGCTCTGCACTTGACAGCTTCCACTGACCCAGCCTTCATGGTGAGGATGGCGAACTGGAGGAGCGACCAGAGGCAGGTTGACTGGGGGTGAGACAATAGAATGGTTTAGGGTTAAGGATAAGGACTTGAACTCTAAGCCTATTAGCGCCTCTATGAGAATGGAGTTAGAATTCTGAATGGTTGGACTCAGAAGTCCTAGGGTCAGCTAAATTACAGAGTCCAGGTGACAAGGGACCAACCGGGAGATCTGGAGGGAGAGGCCTCGAGGAAACAATGCCACTACATCTCTACTCTGTTTTGGGGTTTGTGGACTCAACCCACCAAACCCCAGTCTCAGGAGAATGGGAAGATTTTGCCATCAGCTGACTGTGAGAGTTGGAAATTTTAGAGTTCTAGAAATGCCTGTGGTTGTTTGATTTTTTTGTTTGTTTGTTTGTTTGTTTGTTTTTTGGTCCAAGTAGAAAAAAATTAATTTGGAGTAATGAAGGCATCTCCCTATATGAAGCATGAGCCACATGGCAGGCCCCTGCTGGACACTTTGTAGTCTTCATGTCAGTATCGTTACCCATGCACCTCTGAGGGTCCCTCGTTATTCGTAGGAAACAGAGGTGGAAGGAGATTAACTAACTGGTCTGAGCTCACACTGCTGTTTAGGGGAGGATCTAAGGTTCACACCCACAGTTTCGGCTTTTGAGGGGAACATGAAAGCACCTAGGGTCTACCAGGTCTTAAGAAGCAGGCAAGGACTGTCCAGCTCAGGAGGGAGCCTCCTCACTGCCAGCCATGCGTTTACTAATTTATTCACCCACTTATTCATACACTGAGCAGGTACTGATGACCTACCATGTGGCAGGCACTGTGCTAGGTATTTAGGATGAAAAATTAATGTAATACTATCTCTGCCTTCCTGAGAACAGTCTGGAAGCAGATGCCAACAGAGAACAGATAACTAAGGCACAGAGCAGGGCAGCTGACCTGACATCTCACTCCCTTCCTCAAGTACATACACGTATACAAACACATGTGCAGTCTGCCTCGCCTTGAGGGAATCATATTCCATGGTTTTTCAGAAATGATTTTGAAGATTCAGGATCAGCAGGAAAAGCATTGTCCCTTGGCCATGGTGATGATGACAGTGGTGATTTAAGGGGAGCATGACACTCCCTGAAAATACATGAGGGGATAAGACAACTCAGCTGAAATGTCCTCCAATTTGCTACTCAACCTATCTTGCTGCCTGGCTGATCTGACTAACTCTGAGAGGCTTTCACAGCGCCCTTACTCCTGAGAATGTCACTGATGCAGTCTGAAGCTGGAAGGGATCCTAATGACAGCATTTTTTAAAAAGATTTATTTATTCATGCATACAAGAACCAGAGTACAGGCCCAATGCACGGGAGGGTGAGAGGATTCACCAGAGACAGAGTGGGGAACAGAACAGGCAGACTGACTGAAATACACTGCTGAGGGGAGCAGGAGGTGAGACAGGAGAGGTCTACTGCACCATGTGGGATTCTCGCTGGCTGGCCAGGATCAAACCCGTGCTGCAGAGGCTGTGGACAGCTTCATTCACAGCCCTGTGCTTAGCGGCCTGTGCCACCAGGGAGGCCCGCTAATGACAGCATTTTGTTTTACAGGAAAATTGCAAGGACTTGAAAGTCTCAGTTGCTTTCCACCTCTTATCATTTGGATTTTCTACCATCTTTGTCAAGACATTTAAGGGAACTCAGCAGTGGGGAGAGATGTCATGGTTTTCTGTTTTCTAATTCAACAAAAGTAAAGCATCCTGACCTCTGTCCATCAAGCATTCATCTCTCAATTTTGAATGCAAGTGTTCCCCAAAAGTATGATGGTTAATTGGACTTTGGGGGAAAATTCCTTAACTCTGAAGTTAGGAGCTATCAGTGGTATTCAGAAAGGACAATTATCTTACCAGAGATGTTTTCATTCATCTCAGTGGTTACTTTGTATATTCCTGTTCTTTCTTTCCCAAAACATGATGAGATATGAAAAATCAGAGTTTAAAATACAAAAAGGAAGGAAAATAAGAAGGAAGTAAACTCTGGGTAACTCTGAAAGATGAGTCCAAGGCATTTGACAGTGGGGGGTCTCAGAAATTGCAGTGAAAGACTTTAGACCGATGGGAGCTTTAGAGTCTGGGAGTTTATACAATTGAGTGCCACTATAGTTGGCGAAGGCACAAAAGGTTGTCTTAAGGAAGTGTTTCCTAAAAGCTCAGCACTGCTGACATTTTGGACCAGATAGCTCTTTCTTTGGGGAGGCTGACCTGTGCCACGTTGGATAATTTGCTGCATCTCTGCCTGTTGTCATTAACTGCAAGCATCAACACCCTAGCCCTGTCAACAAAATGTTTCCAGATATTGATAACATCCCCTGCAGGACGAAATCGCCCCCAGTTGAGAACCACTGTTTGAAAGTATGGGCCTGTGCATCTGTGTAGGTGCAGTTACTGTGGGGGTCGCAGGGGAGGGAATGAGGAGGCTGGCATTTGGACCCTGGGGAGTTAGCAACTCCCTTTCCATCTCACATATTTCTTTTAAGGAGTGTCTTCAGGACCTCAGCAAATGCTTCTTAGCATTTCCTCTTCATTCTGAAATACCACAGGCAACCTCATTGATAAGGGCTCCTCCTAGTGGTGATGTAGTTATTAAGACCTTGTCCCTCGAATTGGGATATTCCTTCAAACCCATCCCCTGAAACCCTTCTTCCCCATCACAAATGCATTGAATAAGATCAAAGTCTTCCCAAGTGACACATTTTGAGCTTTAATTCAAAGACTTCCTGGAAGAAGGAAAATCAGTCCAGTGCAAGCCTCAGATATCTCAACCCTCAGAATATGGGTTATTCACAAACTACAAATAGGCAAGAAATGTCCCCTGTCCCTTCCTTCCCCAAACAGGCACTTAGATTATTGCAAGTGACATCTACATCTACTGTGCCCCTTGTTGTGTCTCTGTCTGTGACCACGTGTTTCCTTGATTCAAGAGTTGAGGAAGCTCTTCCTTGTCTCTCCTATGTGGCACTTTGGGGCTTGAGAACTCCAGTCATGACGGAGATGCCTTGTCTTTGGGACTACACCAAGGAGGATAGTGCCAGAATTGCTATAAGAAATGCCTTCACGATTAACAAGTCTTAAAAGTCCCCAATCTCTCTAGAAAGAACCAATCCCTGCAGGTATCCTCTGATCTCAGAGACTCATTCATTTATTCATTCATTCATTCATTCAGTGTAACAGGGAAGCAGAGGGCACTAGAGGGGCACATTCAAGAGTGCCAACAAGGACTATCAGCGACAACTAGAACATAAATAAAAAGTTGATGGGGGGCCTCCCCTGGTGGCGCAGCAGTTGAGCGCTGGGCTGTGAAGCTGCCCGCAGCCTCTGCAGTGCCAGTTCGATCCCTGGCCACCAGCGAGGGTCCCACATGGCGCGACAGACCTCTCTTGCCACGCCCGCTGCTCCCCTCAGCAATGTATTTTGTCAGTCTGTCTGTTCTGTAACCCGCTCTGGCTCTGGTGAATTCTGTCACCCTCCCACACTTCTGACTGTACCCAGTGCTTGTATAAATAAATATTAAAAAAAAAGTTGATGGGGGGAAGACTTTATAGTAGTTCAAGTTAGCATCATCTGAACCCAGTGATCAATCCCAAAGTCTCTAAAAGTGAAAATGCTGATCCTGTTCTGCCATGTGATAGGGCAGAAAGCCCACAGCACCATTTATAGAATATTACCGCAGAAAAAAAGTACCAAATGTAATTAAATTTCTGAATTTAACTGTCTATTTAAAGGAAATACAGGAGTTAAAGGAACATGTTAAATGATACAAAGAGAATGCAATGAGACACTCTCAGAATGAGGAAAATTCTACAAAGCACAAAGCACATTACCTCATTTCTCCCAGAGAAAATAAATAGAATGAAATGGCAAAAAAAAAAAGGAGCAGTTTTAGAGATTGAAAGATATTTAAGACCAAAATTAACCAAATATAATTTGTAGAGCCAATTTAGATCTTGATTCAAACAAACAAAAAATGAAGGGATATTTTGATGACAATTATCTGAAATCAAATATGAACTAGATATTAGATGATATTAAAGAATTATTAATTTTGTTGAGAATGTAATCATATGGTGGTTCGGTTAGTCTTAGGGGAAAAAGAGTCTATGTTAGAGGTGGAGAAGGGACAATTCATAGATCAAATGATATGACATTTAGGTTGGCTAAAATATTCTAAATATGTTCATGAATTACTTGTACAATTAAAAAGCGAAAAAAAGAATAGGGACCAGGTTTTTATTATTCATCATTAACATAGAAGAGGGATCTCATTTAACCTGCAGACTTGGGATAGAAGGCATTAGATATAGAAACCAGGTTTAAACCATTTAGATCATTGCCAGCGACATCTACTGAGTGAAGCAGAGCACCAAGTAGGATGTGTTCTATGATTTTGCTACTTAAAGAATAAGCCTTGGCTTTGCAGCATTAGTAGCTACTGAGTGATTACAAATGCAAAATCTCAGACCCACCTTAGACCCACGGAAACAGAAACTTGCATTTTTAATAAGATCCCCAGGTGGTTCATCTACACATTAAAGTCCGAGACCCATTGCTATAAACGCATGCTCATCTTTTAATAAAGTTGCTTCATTATCCATCTCTGAAAGCTTCTAGTGACCAAATCTAAGATTTCATGCAGGTTCCCCTGAGAGCAAAGATTTGTTTATTAATCTGTTGCAACACCTACACTGGTCCCCTCACTAATGGCTGATCCACCATCCATTCCTGGCCCCCAGCCACACAACATCCTTCCTGCCATGCTTTCTAATTGGTAATCTGCCACCCATGACCTTGACCAGATGGTGTACTGCCTTGGGATCCCTGGCCTCATCAGCTGATTCCACACTCAGGCAGAACCACATTACAAAGGGAGGCAGTGCCTGGAGCATCCGTAGAGATGGATGGGTCCCGAAGATTGTGGCATGCAATTAAAGGGAAAGAACTCTATTAAGTATTTTTATGAGAGGCCACGGCCCTTAACAGATAGGGGTCACCAGCCCTGCTATTAATCTAGTACAGCTCTGTCTTCCAAACAGAAAATACTTTACATATGAAGAGATAGGAGAGGGCACGGGGCAGCTGTCTGTGTTTCAAATCCATTCAGAAAAGTGGGGCTCTTGTCTACCCCCCTTTTTTTCCTAAGACTGGGAGCAAGGCTGTCTCCTTCCATGTGCTTTGTCCTTTTGGGCATTGCCAAGTTGGGAGCAACATCTCTGTCTTCTGTGTGATTAACTTTTGTTCATGCACATGGCTGTTTAATGAATATTGATTCTGGTGATTGCTTTGATTAATAGGGTCTGAGAGATTTCACACTTAATATCTGAGTTGAGATGAGACATGTGGCATCATTTCAATCCCAGGGAACTGGCAACCACATCACAGCCTCTTATGAAGTGCCTCAAAAAAAATCTTTTCCCTATTTCTGAGTATTTGCCATCAGGTATGCTCAACATCGTCAAGTCTGATTCTTTGAGTTTTGCTTCAGCACCCAAGTGTCAAGAAGACACAGGTGGGCAGTGGGATTATGTGGGAGGAGTGGTTCAGGATATGGATTCTGAAACTAGGTTGCTTGGATTTAAATCCCAGTTGTCACTTAACCATTGTGAACCATTGAAATGACTCACCCCTTTATGCTTCAGTTTCCTACATGTAAAATGAGGATGATGAGGACCTCAAAAATCATAGCTTTGTGGTGAGAATTAGAGGAGATAACATCTGAAGTCTCAGAACAGTGCCTGAGACAAAGGAGGTGTTCATTAAGTCATTAATCACCACCCATGCAAATACTACGTTCTAACAGCAATTCTTTGACTGCCAGCTGGGTGTCCTACAACTCAATTCAATTCCGACACTAACTACCCGGAATTAACACAGATTCTACAAGTTAAAGATCAAGTCCTTCAATTCTGAGGCTAATGATCTAAAGTAGTATCAGATCCCACAAGTATGTATATTTAGTTATGGATAAAATGTGAACATGTATTGATATAAATATAGTAAGATAATAAAAATGATCAATTTGGAAGATTATTTCCAAAGATGGCTCCACCAGCATAATCTACGAAAAACTATATTCCATCTACCTTTATGTATTTGTTCAGGGCCCCCAAGACAGGTGTCCTAAGAGAAAAAGAGCCAAGCAAAAACTTTATCTCCTTTTATGACCTAGTCTAGCTGGGGAGTCACAAAGTCTGTCCAGGTTTAAAGGGAGGGAAGATGGATCACCTTCCCGTGAAAAAGTGTTGATGTCACATTGTAAGAAGACTAAGTGAGAAAAGATAAATACTGAATCATTATGTTGTACACCCAAAACTAATGTTACATGCCCACTAAACCTGAATTTAAAAAGTAAATAGCTGGGCCTCCCTGGTGGCGCAAGGGGTTAAGATGCAACCTATGAAGTTGTCTGCAGCCCCTGCAGCACTAGCTCGATCCCCGGCCAGGGAGCTACCCCCATGGCACAGCAGGCCTCTCCTGACTCTCCTGCTGCTCCCCTCAGCAGTGTATTTCAGTCAGTCTGCCTGTTCTGCTCCCCACTCTGTCTCTGGTGAATCCTCTCACCCCCCCCACCCCTGGCCTGTACGCCAGTTCTTGTATGCATAAATAAATATTTTTTTAATTAAAAAAAGTGAATAGCTGACCCATCTGGAAAGAGCTGATAGCATCAACTCCCAGGCTTCAGATGGTGCAGGACCCAGACTTGGAGCTGACCAGGAGATTCCACCAGATGCGGAGAGGTTTCCTTGCTGAGCTGTGTCCAAATGTCAAACTGTCATCAAAATTAATAGGGTTGTTGCTCGACACCACTAAGTTTTGAGGTGATTTGTTCTGTAGTCATAATAACTGGAAAAATTGGAAAGAAGAAGTCAACAAGAGTTCTTACTAGTTGTATAAAACCCTTTATACTCTATTAATATTATAATTCATAATATTTTTAGCCAGAGCAATGCAGTTGTATACGTCACTAAAAAGCAAACAAACAAACCTGGATTAACCTCATACAGTGCAGTCAATCAAAGCTGTGGTTCTATGCCCAGTTCATTTCTACACTAGATTTTCATGGCAGACATAGCCAAAAAGATACTCCCTCATGAAAACACCATAGACACCACATAACCCAGAGGTGTGGGGTGGGGCTACTTCCCTTTGCCTGCCCATATTCTTGATAATCTTCCTGAATGAGATTTACTTTGTCTTCTTGTGCACGTTGAGGAGCCTTCATAGATCTAGTTACTTTTATTAAATCACTCCTTACTAAGACAGAACTCTGTTCAAAGAGTTCTGGATCTAGTATCATGTATGGTTTGTTGCTTATTATTTTAGGTCTGATTGTATCAGAGTCACAACGGGAAGCCTGAACAGAAATTCTCACTGTTACACGATAAGTACGTGGAAGGTGGCAGATTCCCACTCCACTTGTCGTAGAGATGATATTGTTTAGGAATTGTCAAAGGGTCCTGGTTTCCATTCAGAATGGCTGCTGAATCCTATACCCCCATCTTTAATTTCCAGATAAGCAGCACCTTCAATCCCAAATCTTGCTATAAGTACAGACACATCACTTGTTTTACTGAATAAATAACCTCATCTGATAGGCAGCTTCCCCACCATTTCAGGGGCTTTGTGTTTGTGTGCACATGCTCAAAGTACTCTTCGCCAGGTTCCGAGAACACTGTGCTGGTGTCCGTTGCTGACATGTCTGCATAATTCCTGGAGGTCTTTGTCACTGACCACATTTTCCTCAATTTCCATTTTCTTATCTTTTGATATGACTGCTATTAACTGCCGGTGACTGTAGTATCTGAGCATCTTCTTGGGGAAGTAGAGTGAGTATATTAACTATTGTAAGACCATCATGCTGGAGTTCTCCTGTGGAACATGGTCCAGAGTAGAGTCAGATGCATTTGATGTGGCATGTGTGGTGTAGGTGACAGCAACCTATATCCTATGGGATGGTTGGGTCATTTGCATTATCCAGAGAATCAGCCAGTGTTTTATTGGACCGTGTATTTATGAAGAAGCCTGTACAAACTCCTATTTGGGAAGGAGTTATGGCCAATTTTAATATTTTGAGTTGTTGTCAGAGCTGATTATGTCCTTTTTGCTCTTACACCACAATGTGCCCGGCAGTGTTCACCCCAAGAGTAAAAGACTGAGTCTCACTTAAATCTCCTATTTCTTTTCAGGACTCTCGAAAGGCCACTCATTCATTTGGCAAGGAAAAGTTTCATCAAACCAGATAAAGAATATAACCACTATGACACAGTGGTCTTACTCTACTTACCACTTCCCATGCCCCCTTATCATCCTCAGGATAAACATCCAAGCCCAGACCTGAAGGACCAGACGCCCCTCTCCCTGACATGCACCCAAGGGTCCCTCCTTTACGAATCACTTGTAGCCCCCTCTCCAGTCTCTCAATGAATGGTTATGGGTTAAGTCAATACATCTGAATCTAAGTCAAATGCACAGGAGGTTCCATGTCTTTCAAATGTATATGCACTTTGTCAATGATGGTAGAGAGACAGGGTCCCATTTACTTGTAGGACAACCTCAGTCAAAATGGTGGTGAAAACTAACCCAAATTTCCAGAGGTGCCTGCAACTGTAGGGGCTGTGGGTGGAGGCTGGAGGCCTTGTTGACTCTGAGGAGCCTGTGCCAACCAAGCGTAGTATATTTATTTGTTGCTTGTGACTTAGTGTGGACAGTATGATGACAGCCACCCAGCAATTAGCCTCGATCACCTTTCCTTTAAATCTTCCATCTTTAAACTCTTATTTTCTTTTAAGTATAGTTTCTATTACTCCCCTGAGCAAGATTTTTCATCTGGTACACAACTTTAGCTTTCAGATGTATATCCGGGTCAAAATGTAATTCCATTAACCAAACATTTCTGTCGTATTTAAGCCTTTAAGAACCCGTCTGGTCTGTGCAGTAGGTATATTTATATTCCCATTTTCCTTTAGGGATAGAGGAAAGAAGTGGAGTAGGCAAATGCATCCAGCTCACCAGTTATTAATGCTGTGGATTGCATTCTCTGTGGATTAACAGGGTTGCGTTTTTCATTCTGGGCTAACACTGACCCATGTACCTGGGGAATAAAAACTCATTTTAAAATTAGCCCAAGCAAAATAAATAATGAGTAAAGGAAATGCATTGTAAAAAAGAATAATATGATGCAGGTGAAGCCAGATAATGCAGTTTTGATCAATCACCGCTTTGGACCATCTTTCTTTGCTCTCACTTCCATTTGCATGCATAATTGAATGTTGACTACACAATGAAAAGGAACAGTTTTTTGAAAATGTTGCTATCAAGGGGATCAAGATTTGCTAAACTTCTGCTTTACTAAACTTCAAGAACCCACTCTTGGGAAATTTCTCCCATTTTGAGGGTCCATACCGCCTTAGATTTTAAGTTTGAGTGGCCTTTCCTGGGTAGCTGATGAGCATTCTAGAGAATGAACTAGTTCTGCATAACTCACCAGGTCCTAGGGATCTACTAGAAAAATCCTTGAATATTCACAATCTCCAGGAGACCCTAAAATGATCTTCCTCCCTCCCTTGCTCCCTCCCTCCCTCCCTTTCATTCTGTAGATGACATGGGTTTGCATCAATGTATATGACTCAGAGGAATAAGCTCACACCTCCCCAGATGTGTATCCCCACACTCGCCCACCTCAGAGCACCCATGTCCCTTTATCCTATACCACTGGGCTCCCTCCAAACTGTGTTCCCACCTCAATCTTCCTTCCTGAGTAGCCTCAATTCTACAGTCATATTTCTAGACTTTGTTTTGCTTTTGTTCTGTCAGTTCCTTTGTTTTGTTTCTACATATTCCACATACGAGTGAAATCATCCAGTATTTGTCTTTGTCCTTCTCCAGTTCCATCCCTGTTGTTGAAAATGGCGGGAGTTCATCTTTTTTATCATAAATGAATAGTATCCCATCATGTATCTATATCCTATCTTCTTAGTCCATTCATCTATTCTTAGGCACTTAGGTTGTTTACATAACTTGTGCTGTTATAAAAAGTGCGATAAACACAGGAGTGCACGTATCCCTGAAAATTAGTGTTTTTGTGATATTTGGATAAATACCAAGAAGTGGAATTGCTAGGTAATAAGATCTATTTTTAATATCTTGAGAAACCTCCATACTGTTTTCCATAGGGGCTGGATGAGTCTACATCCCACCAACATTGTAGGAAAGTTCTTCTTCTCTACTCCTCATCAACGTAACATGACATTTCTTAATGTTCACATTTGCTTTTTATTTTCTTCCTCTTTTTTCTTTTTCACCCTTTGGAAAATATGTTGAAGATGTGGTTTCTTCCTTTTCCAAATATGTAGAGACCTACACATCTTAACTGCTTGACCATCTCTGTTCTGGATCTTCTCAGCATCCTTTTCTTACCTCCCCTTCTCTGGAATAATAGTGTCAGACTCAAAACAAGAGGAGGCTTCACTTTCCACACCATCCACAGAATGACAGCTGTCCATGCATGCTGGTGATGTCACTATTGTGTTGACTGATGAATTCAAATAGGAGGTTGTGTACAGAAAAAGGAGGATGAGTTGATTGATGGCAACTGGTAGGAGCACTGGATCTGAGTGTAGGGCAGTCACATCCAGAAACTCTTTTCTGTTCCCGCCATGATAAGCAGCACCACATATCAGAGCATCAACAACCTTGGTAAGATAAACCCTTATGGGTTCCCACTAGTATCTGGGAGCCAGTCAACCTTCATCGTATGCTCTGGGCAAGTTCTCACCTTCAGAGAATAGCATGCCAGGCAACAGGGGACATGGGGAGAGACCTGTTTTCTTGTCCACCACTGGAAATTACAATATTTTCATTTGCTTAGGAAGAGTGGGAAGTGCCCTCTTTTACTGCTGGGTGACCATGTTCATCACTAGGACCTTGACCTTCATGCAAACTAAGGGAGCAGGATCTTCTGCAACCTGGGTGGATTTCACTAGATTGCTTCCCTCCCCCCCCACCCCATCCCCTCACATATTTTCTACTTTTTAATCTAGACTTACCAATATAGTCTTTGGAAAAAGAAAAAAACTAGCCTTTGGGCCTAATGTATTTTTTTTTAATAATGATTTTTTTTAATGGAACCTGCATTGGTCTGACTTCCTCTTGCCTGAATAAAGGCTTCAGCACAGTATAAAAGGGCTGCATGTGCTGAAATGTTGCCCAAGGATATGTGTTATTATTCCTCCCCCCTTGACCAGCAGGGTCTCAGCTCTTTTTCCCTTTCAGCCTTTTGTTTGAACAGATGGGATTGGGGAAGCCAGGGAAAGAAAGCCATTCTGTTCTCATTAACTCTCCCCATACACAAACACAAACCTGGGCTTTAGGGACTCAGAAGGGGGACAGCTCCCACTCCATTGCCATTGAGACCCAATGGACTGAGATACAAAGGAAGCCGGGCCCAGGGCCCACATCACCATATCAATGAGGCTGCTGGCCAGGGAAGTGGCTTTTATATAGGTTTCAATAAATACAGTCACAAATGCATATATTTCAGTACAGAAGCCTATATAACACACAGGCAAATACATATATAAAATAAACCAATTATATATACTACATGTAGTATGTTCTTTTCAGGAATTCCTTTATCATGTAGAGTGATAGGTTGAAAATACAGATAATATATTCATGATGACAGATAAAGGTATTCTTTGAACTATAAAACCTACATTCCTTTTGCCATATTTTCTCTCTCTATGATAGAGGTAAAATATATTGAGAATGGTATGGCCCAATTATTTCAGGCTTTGGAAAGTAAACATTATTATTAAGGTTTCCAGTTTGGATGGACTTGTTTGTCACAGCACTCCTGACCAAGGACACTGTTGCACATTTTTTAAAAAAATGTAGTGAAATATTGAGTGTCTTGTCTTTAGGGGGCCCTCTAAAAGCATGGCTTTTTTTTAATATTTTGAAAGAAAATGAAAGGTTTTACAGAAATAGATGAGTATGTTTCTCACCGAGTAAGCTAATTCTAGGAAGTTCTACCTTTTGTTCTGAATGCTGGATTAGGAAGTGGGCTTACTGATTTGTTAGACCGTATTTGCCTTCCAACTCCATCCATCCTCATTACTGTGATGAGGGTACCGAGGCAAAGGTAAACAGGGCCTGAAAAAAATGCCTTCTCATGACCAGATGCTGCCACCTGGGCTTCGACTCCATGAGCCCAGAGTCTCAGGAGAGCGAGGAAAAAAGAATAAAATTTTTATCTCATAGAACATTCATACATTCAGAGTGTTCTCCCCAAGGAGGAAGAGGCTACCCTTATTTCCCCAGGACTTCCAAAATGTGGAATATGAAGAGTGAAATGGATGAAACTATGTAGACAGCAAAAAAAAACCCCGATGTTTGCCAAGGGATGGGCTATGGGAGGCACTGGGCAGACAGAGTGAAGAGGGTTTGAGTGGAACTACACTGTTAGATGCTTTGTGGTTGGATATGCATCAGAATGTACCCCACCAAGGGTGAACCCCAATGTAAACAGTGGACTTTGGGTGATAATGAGCTGTCAGTCAGTGCAGGTTCATCAGTGATAACAAATTACTATGGGGGTGTCGGGGGTGGGGGGACTCCCCGGGATAGAGATTACATGGGAATTCTCTGGACTGTCCGCTCAAGGTTGCTAGAAATTCAAACTGTTCTAAAAAATAAAGCCTATTTTTTAAAAAATGAAAAGTAGTCTCTTTAATAAAAATGACATACTTCTCCTTGGCATCTCTCTTGGTGGGATCCCCAAATATGGGAAAATATTTGCGCCAAGAGACAGAAGCATTTCTAAATGATAAACAACTCTTTGTAGTTCTTTCAAATATTTCCTTGGCGTTTGTTATAAACATAAATTTGGTCAGTTTACTTTATTTACACTTGAAGAAACTAAAGTGCAAAATGTTCCAAGCCTGAGTTTGTGACCAAAAATAGCAATTGAGTGAAACTTCTACTCTCCATTAACTCATGAACACGGCTTCAAAGGATTTGTTGATAATGAAACATTTCGCCAACTCTTTAGATCACATTAAATATGCTGATATTTAGTATCCTGCTGGGGAAAATAAAGTAGACTGTGCTGCACAGTCATAGGTTCCTGCTAAATACAACATAACACAGATTTGGACTAAACTTGGGAACATCTTGGGATATTTCTCAACATTTTTACCCTGAAAATCAGATCAGATCAACGAGGCTGAAGACAGAGAGTGATGACTATAAATTGGCCAAACAACTACAGAGGGGAAAAGACAGGGCAGAGATAAAAGGGGACATTCCCTGGGAGGGTGGGGGGTTGTCTGCCAGGGCGCTGCAGGGGTCAGTGATGGGTGTGGGCCTGTTTAATATTTTTATTCCCGATGCAAAGGGGGAGGGGAAGCCACACAAAAATGAAGCTGCAGATGGCTACTCATTACCAGGATGTGCAGACCCCAGGAAGACCAAGAAGGAAAGGCAGAGCTTCCTTGGAAGGTGGTCAGAAGGACAAAGAAGACACTGGCTGGAAGGCGCGTAACTACCTGGAGGGAACAGCTCCAAGGCCGAGGGCCAGAGGCTCTCAGGCTGCAGGAATCCTGAAGGTGTCATGAACAGAAAGAAGTCTGATACCCACGCCCCCCCACCCCCACCCCAGCTCCGCTCAGTGGGGAGCACACACATCAATTTAGGTCTTTGGACTGGCAAGGCAGAGTGCTTTCTACCTGGGCAGCTTGCAATGGCTGGATTTAGCTGTGAGAAGGCAACGGGGGTGTCCCTTGTGCCCCTGCCTCCACAGTGGCAGTGCCCTTGCTGAACAGCTCGCTGAGGCAGGTGGAGGACGGAAGAGTCCAGTTGGGGTCCTTCTGCTCTTTAAGGAGCTCAGGCAGCCTCCCGCACCCACCCCACCCCACCCCCGTCTGTCTGCCCTGTGCAGCTGGCTCCTTGGGTGCAGTTAGCACATGGTCTTACCTCAGCAAGCGCCTTCACCACCAGTCCGGCCAGCCTCCCCTAGACCCACCTGAGGCTTGGAGGGCTGCCCCTGATGGGCCTTCCTTATTTGCTCCACATGGAGGTCGTCCATCATTGACTGATTAGGTCTCCCCTTTGCTCCAAATCCTCTGTGACTTCCTTAGCCCGGCATCCTGGCTGCTTCCCCAATAGTGTGGACATCCCCACATGATCCCTGGAAGCAGGTTGAGTGGCTTTAATGGTATGATTCACCAAATCCCCATCATTTCAGGCACTTTATCTCCCAAACTTGGATAATGACAAGCTCATGTTGCTTTAGCTCAGCGATGGCAGCCTCGGCTCTTCACGTGACATTATTCACCATCTTTCCCATCTCCAGTATAAAAGGAGCTTTCAAAAGTGATCTTTTTGTTTGTTTATGAGGTGTGTTTTATCTCCCAGAAATTCATATTTCCAGGAACACACTTAATCTATCACGCAAAAGTGATATTTTTCCTGTAGAAGTTTGCTGACCAGGTCCATGTTCCAACTGGCGAGTGTTTGTCTCTTGGCCTGCCACAAAGCCCTGGGGTCTCAGCCCAACGATCCATCTTTCGCCCCTCTTTTTCCTGCCCCCCACTTCACCAAGTGAGACCCCAACCAACCACAGATGTGGCTCGCTAGGCCGCCCACACACCTCAGGGTTGCACACTTCTGTGTGGTGCTTACAACTGTCCGCCCTCTGTCCTTCGCTGCTTGTTCACTTGGAAAACAAGCAACAGTTACTCTCTTTAAGGCCCAACCAAGATGGCACCTTTTCTGTGAGCTTCTCAGAGACTCTCTGCTCCACTCTTTTCTGACCAAACTAATCTCTTCTGTCTCCATCTCGACTGCAAGAGCTCTTGGGGTTCCAACTGTGTCTCTCTCAACACACTTCATGTCAAGTCCCTGGCACAAAGTCCTCAATAAATAAAGTGAATAAATAAATAATAAAGTGCTGTAGCTAAACTTCACGTTCATGAATAGAAGCTGTTCTTGAGAGAGAAAGGAGAGGAACCCCAGGAAGCCCAAGGACTGACTAGGAGAGGGGTCCTGCGGCCTGGAGAGAGGTGGGCCTGGGCTGTCACTAGGTGCCGGCTGGAGAGAGCTGTCAGCTGGGAGAGCTTTGCCGTGATCTGTGGACACGGGGCCCTTGGCAGAGGGAACTGGTCTGGGTGTGCCACAGACGGTGCTGGGTGGGAAACCCCGAATTGCAATTGCAGCCTGGAAGCGTCTCCTCGGCGGGAAGCAGCTCCCGTCCTGGGAGGGCGCGCTGTGTAATCAGGCTCAGCTGGCAATCAGGCGCTGCACACAGACGCGAGACTAAATTACCTTCCTGTCCCAGGCAAGGCGGCCTCTCCGCGAGGGTTCAAGCCAGCGATGGTGGAGAAAACAAAGGAAGGAGAGTGGCAGCTGCCACTGCACACACACCTGGCCGGCCAGGGCTCCAAGGCATCCTGGTTCACCCGCAGACCTGCCAAAGCCCGGGCGGCTTACCACAGCGGGCGTGGCAGGCCAGAGGCGGTTGGTGTCAAAGACCTGGACTGAAGAGGAAAGCAACAGATGCTCCTGGTGCCTACGAGAGGGTCTGGGACCAGTTTCCTGTCGATAGCACTGATGCATGCCAAGGGCTGGTTGAACAAACCTGAGTGGGACGGTGTGCCTCAGTTTCCCCGGTTATGAGTTAAGTGGGATGTGCCCTCACCTCCAAGACACAGATGATGCAGCCTTCCTGCGAGCCAGGATTCCACTTCTGTTCCTGCTTGTGTGACCTTGGTGGGCCCGAGCGAACTTGCTGTCAGGATCAGAATTACATGAATTCCCGAGCAGTGGGCTAATTATATGAATTGCCAGGAAATCAAATTACCTAAGAAAGGGGGTCCTTCTGGGGGTTGGAGACAAGAGATTGCTCTGTTCACTCTGTGCTTATGAAGGACTCAGCGAGCCAGGCACATAGTGAGCGGAACAACAGGAAACTGTTCCTTAGCTTACACTTTGGGGGGCAAACTGATGCTAAACATATCTTCCCAGGAGTAAATGCAAAAGCACCCCTCTAAGTGGGCAAAGAAGCAAAAAGGCACAGAAGTGGCAGCGGGGGAAGGTCACTGAGAACATGGCATCTGAGCCAAGAACTAAGGCAGAGGGGCATTAACTTGGGCAGGAAGGGAGGCTAAGTACCCCACTCTGCTGACAGCAAGTACAAGATAAGCACCCACAGGTGTGCAAGGTCTGATCATTCACTTCGCCAGTCACTGTCTGGAGCAGACATGCTACTCAAGGGCTAGATTGTAGCGGGAAGAGAGGGGGGCTGCGAGGAGTTAAATGATGCAGCAGGAGTTCTACCTGAGCTGGATGGTAAAGTCACCCCTCCCCAGGGGGGCTGGAGGTTAGCTCTGAATTTCACTCATCTGTCTGTCTAAGAGAAACAAGGGCAAGATGTTCTGATACAACTCTTGAGAAATAGACAGTAAGTGGGCAGGACTTGCTCCAAAGAGGGGGCTTTAGAGTGGGCTGGTGATATTGCACCATCTGCATCAGTCAGCTGTCGTCATGGTAACACCGTGAAACAAGTCGGTCCAGTGCTCAGTGGGTCACCACGAGCCTCTTTGTGCTCCTGCTCATGGTCTGAGGTTTTCCTACAGCTCAGCAAGTCTGGAATGGTTGCCTGGGAGGCTCTGCTTCAGGCAGTGGGGAGGGGAGTTCTTTGAGGCAGGGCTCCTGGCCTCAGCTTGGGTTCAGATCTATTACACCTGTCCTGGGGGTTGGCTGAAAAGGGTCCAGGCTGAAAAGGCAGTGCCACCCAAGGCCTGTTCTTTTTTTTTTTCCCCCAATTTTTTTTTTAAAGATTTATTTATTTATTTATCTAAGCACTGGGCATAGTCAGAAGCACAGGAAGGTGAGAGAATTCACCAGAGCCAGAGTGGAGAGCAGAACAGGCAGAGTGACGAAGTACACTGCTGAGGGGAGCAGCGGGCAGCAGGAGAGGTCCGCGCGCCATGTGGGACCCTCCCAGGGCAGCCAGGGATCGAATCAGCACTGCAGAGGCTGCGGGCAGCTTCGCAGCCCAGCACTCATCCACTGCACCATCAGGGAGGCTCCAAGGCCTGTTCTTATGCTCACTGGGTGCAAAATGCTGACCACATAGCACATGTTCTTTCCAGTGGTCAAAGACAGTCACATGGCCAAGGTCAACATCAGTGGGTCATGGAGGGATGCCATGACTCAGGCATGCCTTCAAGTCCAGGTTCCCCTTGTGGGAACAGGTAGGGAGTATTTGCTGAGCAACAATCAAATTCTTACACCATCCTTAAGACCAGCGCATGGTTATCTTAGGATCAGAAACCGGTGCTCTGGAAATTCGCTATTTGTATTGTCTGCTATTATTTCCTTTTTGTTCTCCCTTAGTATTTAGTTAAATTCTTTTTGAAAATGTCAGCTTGTCTCAGCTGTGCTATGAAGAACCAAGGGAAACAACTTTGTCCACCCTTGAGCCTAGTTTTAAATGGAAACTGATGTGGCCTGGGGAAAGCATCCCGAGTGCCGGTGAAACTCAGGGGCACTGTCTCCGAGAATTCTATTTCAGTATCCCCTCGCCCTTTGCATGGATTCTCCTTCAAGCATTCTTTTCTGCTCACTCCTTGGAGGATCCCAGGGTTTGGTCTCATAAGGGAAATGGTTTCCTTGCATGTGCACAGGTGCAGACCACCGGGGAACAGCTACAAGGTACTTCTGGTGGACTTGCTGTCAGCAAGACCAGCCTCCATGAGTATTGTCAGCTGTGTGACCCCAACGTGGGGTTCTCCATGCCAGACCTCAGGCACGCCTTCAAGTCCAGCTGAGGCAAGTGCTGCTCCAGTTAGAGTGAAATTTTGGAAAGTTGTACATACTCCTCTGCTAGTCCTGAGAGAGATTGTTGGAGATGACCAGGCTCTGCCAGCAAATATCAAACCCCAGCCAGACTCTCTGCTCTGTCCTCCCTTATAACCTGTGGCTCCAATTTGTGAGGGCGCCCCTCACATTTTAATGGGCTGAGAATCACTTGTCTTGTTAAAATACAGATTCTGATTCGTGGGCCTGGGCCGGCCCAAGAGTCTATGTTTTTGGCCGGCTGATACCTCTGGTCCCTGATGACAATGTGAGAAGTTAGGGATACATAGGCCAAGCTCTGGCTCCTCTGGGAAACTAGCCTATCAAGGGAATGAGGCTGTTATTTTAGGTATATCAAAATGTCAAGGAAAGCATAGGGTGGCCTTTGTCAGGCGAGGTGGGGTTCAGGATAAGTCGTAGGGTTTCCAAAGTAGGGCATACAGGAAAACTTTTATGGATGCTGATTTATGCTCAACCATAAGAGAACTTACAGAGTTGCTGGACAATGAAGTGGGCTTCTTTCCATATTAATCTTCCCAGTGCTGAAGGCCATGGAGAGCAGGCTAAGGGGCTGCTGATCAGAGAGGAGGGAGAGGACTTCAGCCAGGTCTGGATGTCACTGGAGGACCACTAGCCTTCAAGTTCTCTGTCTCTATATGGGGTTTCTGTTCTAGGTATGGTTCAGTCTAATCTGTGATGTAAGACTTTTGCTGTGAAATGCTTAAAAATGAAAATTGCTATAATAAGTCAACAGAAATGAATTCTTTTCCCTCCTCTCTATTTCTAGTCAATCACATTATTTCTTAGAAATAGTGGGTAGGGCCTCCCCTGGTGGCACAGCGATTGTGCACTGGGCTACGAAGATGCCCGCAGCCTCTGCAGCACAGGTTTGATCCCCAGCCACCAGCGAGGGTCCCACATGGCTCGACAGACCTCTCCTGTCTCACCCGCTGCTCCCCTCAGCAGTGTACTTCGTCTGTCTGCCTGTTCTGTTCCCCACTCTGGCTCTGGTGAATCCTCTCACCCTCCTGCGCTTCTGACCGTACCCAGTGCTTATACAAATAAATAAATAAATCTTTAAAAAAAAAGAAATAGGGGGTAAACATGAGACTGGGTGCTTGGCACACTGACCTTGAGGTGTTGGCTTTGGAAGAACACACATAGATAATGTGGAAGCAAAGCAGGGGGACTTAGCAAGTCAAAGAGGAAAGATTGATTTCTGCCCTTATCCTTATTATTCCCTTTCTTTTGATTATTTTGGAGTTAATTTTATTCTTATTTGTAATTTCTTAGTGTGGAAGTTAAGGTCATGATTGAGACTTCTTGCTTTTCTCTAATACTCGATGCCATGAGAAGCCTCCTCGGCTCTGCTCTCACTGTGTGCCACATATTTTGATATGCTGTGATCTCATATTTAATCAACACAAAAGATTTTCTTATTTCTCTTGTGATTTTACCTGTCATCTATGTGCTATTTAGAATTATCTTGTTAATTTTGAAATCTTGGAGAGTTCTCCAGTTATTTATTTCTAATTTAATTCTATTTTGGTCAGAGAATCGTTTGTGCGGTCACAACTCTTCAATTTGTGGAGACTTGTCTTTGGTCCCGAACAGGGTACATCTTCCTGGATGATCTTCATGTACTTTTAAAGTAAGTATATTTTGCTATATTAAAGTATGAACTATTTTATAATTGTCAATTTAGGTCAAGTTTTTTGATTCTGTTATTCTAGACTTCCACATGCTTATTGATTTTCAATCTACTTGTTCTCTCAGTTATTGAGGGCGAAACATTAAAATTTCTGACAATAGTAGCATATTTGTCTACTTAGCCCTTCAGTTCAATCAGATCTTATTTCATTTATTTTGAAACCACATTCATAGATATAAACACATTTTTAAGTATATTGATGAGTTGACGTCTTATTATGAAATGTCCCTCAATATCCCTGGTAATATTCTTTGCTCCAAAATTAATGCTGTGACTCTAGTTTTCCTTTGGTTATTTATTAATTTAAGAAATACCAAATTTAGTATATGGTATTTCTTTTTTCACCCTTTAGTTTTAACATAGCTCTATTTTAAATAATAGTACTTCACATATAAAAGAAAAAAACCTACAAAAGCAAACCTCCATCATCTCTTCCTGTCCTTTGTGTGATTGTTGTTATACATTTTACATTTTATATACTTTTTGACTACAAAAATTTATGTAGTTTTTGTTTTAAACAGTCATACCTCAAGACTCCTCTGGAGCTGTTCATTCCTTTGTTTAATTCCACATTTTCTACCGGTATCATTTTCTTTCATCCCAGAGAATTTCCTTAGCAGTCGGTCCTGTAGTACAGTGCTGTGGGTCATAAATATTTTCAGCTTTTATTTATCTGAAGAAGTTTTAATATCTCCCTGTGTAAATAACTGTAGAGCTCATGGTTGTCTAATTGGCCTATGATAAAGTCTACATATTGAAAGTATAATCTTTCGTGTGAACACACACACACATATGTGCACGTACATATCTACACACATATACAAGTACACATCTACACATACACATGTGTACAAATATACAAACACATCACACACATAGATATACATTTACATATATATGAACCCAATCACTACAAACAAGTTGATGACCTTTTCTGTCTTCGGCAAAGGTTTCCTCCTACCCTTTCTTACTTAATTCACCCCTTACTTCTGGAAGATACTTCCTTCCATTCAACAATTCTAGGTTGACCTTGTCTTCTCTTTCATCACTATTCTCCACAGTTTTCTGGACTGCAGAGTTTCCAACAAGTAATCCACTGTTAATTTCATATTCGTTCCCCTGTATATAAAATATCTTCTCTGGATGCTTTTAGAATTTTCTTGTTATCACTAGTGTCCATAAATTTAATTAGGATGTGTTTTTACCCAATTTCGGTTTAGTCTGTCTCTGCTTGGGATTTGTTAAATGTCTTGGATGTGTGAGTTTATCATTTCAATCAAATTCGTATTTTTTTTTTTTTAGCCATTTGTCGCTCCAAATATTTTTCTCTGATCGCCCCAGTCTCTCTCGGCTCCTTCAGGAATTGTATGTCAGGTGGGTTATTCAACACTGTCTCACAGGTACTGGGAACATGTTTATATTTTTTAGTCTGTACTTTATTTTAAATAGATTTTATTGCAGCTCCTTCTGATTCACTGATCTGTTCTCCATCATCTGATCTACTGTTAGTATTACTTAGTGTATTTCTAATTTCAGCATTTTTATGTCTAGAAGTTCCATTTGAATCTGTTAGTGGGAACCTATTCTCGTCACCAGATAATTCAACTAGTCCTGCCAGTATTTCATGAGACTGTTCCATTTCTTGGAGTCACCCAGTTAAAGTATAGGGAATTTGAAGCACATAAACATGTTAGCTGCGTCACTTAACTTCTCTGAGTTTTAAGATTCTCATCTATAAAGCTGGGGCAAGTGCTAAGAATAACTCAAAGGGTAGTTATTTGTTAGAGCAATAAACAGGTGGAAGGAAGATTAGGAAGCAGGAGGCCCCACCTTCCGGCCCTGCAATCTTTCACTTTGGAGGCTGGTTTTCCTTGTGAGTCAGAGAGAGGATTAGCAGTCCCTATGCCCTTGTAAGGAATGGCAAAGGAATGTTTCTAGATGTTACAAACACAGACCATCCTTTGCACGACACAGTAGTTATTCCCGGAGCGGAGCGTTGCTGAGATGATGATCTAGAGGTTATCACACCTGCTGGTCTCAGGTGGCACCACACCCACCTTGGAAGGAGCTGCCCAGCACTTCACCTTAGTTAGTGGGTCCCCCCCAACCCCCCTCGCCCAAGGGTTTGGGAATTCCGTCCCCAGGACACAGTCTCTCAGAAGCTCCAGCACCTCAGCTCCTCCAGCTGATCACGCTAAGAATGAGTAATCAGGGAATTCCAGAGGATGGGAGGTTACTGTCACTGGGCTCTGGACAGGTCAGGCAGAAAGAGGAATCAGGGGCTTGCATTGCAGCATAGCTCCAGCAAAGGGAAAAGACTGGACACGCTGTCAATACTTACCCTAGAACAGTTGCAGAGAGAGTACCTTTCCCAATCTAAAGTTATCCTTAGTCTATGAGGTAACGAGGCAAGGAGACAGCTGCAAAGAGCTTCGCAATCCAGCCAGGAAATTCAGCCAGAGCCAGAACCACAGGCAAAGCCAGAGCTCCTGTACGGACAAGGAATGAAGCTGTATCAGGTTCCTGGAGCAGGGAAGATCGCTACTATTCAAGGGACAAATGTCCACAGAGGGAGACTCTCGGCATATTAGCATTTTGGTTTAGCCCAGGTTTTTCAACTTTAGCACTTGTGATACTTTTTGATCAAGCAATTCCTTATTGTGGAAAGAGCTTCTTGTGCATTCTAGAAAGTTCGTTGTACACAGGCTTCTATCCTCTAGATGCCAGGAACACCCAAGCCTCTCCCAGGAGTTGTAACAATCAAAAATGTTTGCAGGTGTTGCCAGAGATCTCCTGGGTTGTCCAATGGCCCTGGGTTGAGATATATTGGTCTAATCCTCTGCTCTTATGCTTAAGAACAACTAAGAACACTTAACGATAATATCTCTTGAGCCTACCTATCACATAGTGTGAAATGCGGGGACCTCTGTTGTAAATCCAGCACTTTAGGCTGGTTTCCTTATAGCCATGAAGCCAAAAGTCATTATTTACATAAAAAATCTCCCCAAACACTCAGCAGAGGCATATAGTGTAGTTGTGAATTATAAATACTCCAAAGCAAGAACCCAGCTGCTCAGACCCGGCCTCGCCACTGATCAATGTAGGAGACTGGCCAGGGGAATGGCATCCTTTATGCCTGTTTCTTTATCTTAGCTGCAGTGACCACAGCGACTGCCTCCCAGGGCAGCTGTAAGGGTGCCCACTCACAGCTGCACAGACCATTCCCAGCTCCTAGCACACCAGCCCCGGCACCACCTCTCCCAGCTCCTCTCCCTGGGGTGGTGACGGCATTCCCAGTGTTCATGGCGCGAATGGCTCTAAGACTTTCTTTTCCCTCAATTTTGTTTGTTTTCATAAGTACCTAAAATACTACCTTGAAAATCTTGCTTGAGAATCTCCAAAGAAATCCAAGCACACATGGCTCTTGGAGGAGTCACAGGAACCGGTTCCTGAGTCAGATGCTCGGATTACACTCAGCTGCCACCGCGGTTTGGCTATTTAGAGCTTTCAGTGATCTCTTTTCTTAGTCACCATGTTGTCAAATTTGTGTCCGTAACGCACTGTTGCACAAAAGAAATACTGGTGCTGAAACACAGGGACAAGCGTGTAAATGTTAATTCTGCAAATGCATCAGCAAGTGACCTTCATCACTCCATAAGCTTATCTGACCTAGTGGACACATTTGCATGTGTCTAAATTTCTGAAGTCGGAGCCCAAAATAATATCTAGCATCATCATAGTGGATTTGGCGCTTCCTGTATTAAGAATAAAGAGACTAGTGCGTTATTTGCCTTAAATTTCTAAACAAGAGCTATTGAGAGATTGTCTATTACTATAAAAAGGTGAGCCAAAGGGCTGGGGAATCTGATGCAATTTCGTGGCCTACTTTAGAGGGGACAGGGGAGCCGAGTAACCCATGGGGCCGTGTCCCAGCTCCTCAGAGGACCCCTCAGAGCAGGTCAGAGAACTGTGTGTGGCAAGAAGCCTGATCAGGTCTGGTGTAGAACCTTCTCTCATCTGAACTTTGTCTGCAACAGGGTGAGGAGAAAGAAGATACAGATTATTTGTATGAGTAAGTAAGGCCACAGGCAGCTTTTCTACCCTTTAACAGTTACCTTTGATTGGTTTCCTCTGTATCAGCTCCCCACTGCTGCCGTAATAAATTAGCACAGACCTGGTGGTTCAAACAACACAAATGTATTTTCTTACAGTCATGGAGGTTAAAAGTCTAACAAGGTGGGGGCGCAGGCTGCAGGCCTTTGGGGTCCTAGGGGAACACGGCTCCTTTATCTTTGCTGCCTCCTCAGGCAGGTGGTCGACCTCAGCTTCCGCCCTCCTCCCGTGCCCGCCCTCCTGCTAACCCTGCTGTGCCCCTTAAGAAGAACTTTGTGATAAAAAGGGGCCCACCAGGATCAAGCAGGCTAATCACCCCATCTCCAGGTTGTGAATCCTAAATCTAATGATCTACAAGCCCCTTTTGCCACAGAAGGTAACACATTCCCAGGTTTGGGGATTAGGATCTTTGGGGAACTGGGGGGTGTCTTTACTTTGCTTACCACACCCTCCATTTGGACACTTTCATTTCATACATCCAGGATTTTTTGAGAGGTTTTCCTGCTCTTTTATGGCTTCCTTGGGGCGTCTCTATTTTCCCTCCAGTTCCAGGACAAAGTTTTCCATTTATCTGATCTCATATAAATTTATTTCTGAACTTTGTCCCTTGTTTTCTTTTCTTTTTTTATTTGTTCCTCTTGTCCTCTCCCGTTGAAATACCTGCCTTCCCTTTCTCTTCTTGTCTTTCAATCCAGTGAAATCTGTTTTTCCCTGAAGGAAATGCACGTAGCCTGGGGTCATGGGAGCGGAGAGAAGAGACCTGGGTTCAAGTGCAGTCCCTGCTGCTGACCAGCTTGTGAAGCAGCAGCTACTTGACCCGCTGAACCTCAGTTTCCTCATCTGTGAAGTGGAAAGAACCATGCCCAGTGTGATAGGATTTCAATGAGGTGATGCATAAAATGTCTCGTGCCTGAGATACCATCTAACACCAGTGAGAATGGCACATATTAAAAAAACTAGCAACACAAACAAATGTTGGCGAGGATGTGGAGAAAAAGGAACTCTCCTGCACTGCTGGTAGGAGTGCAAACTGGTCCAACCACTATGGAGAGCTGTGTGGAGATTTCTTGACCTACTAAACATAGAGCTTCCATAGTTTCCAGCAATTCCACTCCTAGGTATTTACCCAAAGGACACAGAAACATCAATTCCAAAGAGCACCTGCACCCCTATGTTTATAGCAGCACTGTTGACAATAGCTAAGCTTTGGAAACAACCCAAATGCCCAAAAAATAGATGACTGGATCAAGAAGATGTGGTCCATATATACCATGGAATATTACTCAGCATTCAAAAAAGATAAACTCATGCAATTTACAGCAACATGGATGGAGCTGGAAGGGATCATGCTCAGCAAAATAAGCCAGAAAGAAAAAGAAAAATACCGGATGGTCTCACTCATAGCAGGAATCTAGAAAACTTAAATAAGGGACCAGGAAAATGAATAATTATAAGAAAGTGAAAATCAAAATCAACAAAAAACTATGAACCAGAGACACTTTTTGGGGGGTGGGGGGTGGGAGGGGAGGGATTGGGGTCAGAATGGGGGGGTTGCAATTGTATGGGGAATATAAAAATAAAATTTATTATTTAAAAAAAAAAATGTCTCGTTCCCATGGCTGGCCCATAGCAAGCACTGAGCACATTAGTTCATTTCCTTCTACACACACAGAAAGGAGGGGATGCCCCAGCACCTGTCCTTCAACAAGGAGTCTCACACTGTGGGGCGCACCCTCTGAAGCAATTCCTGCCTTGTCCAAGTGACTCCTCACCCCCTGCGCGAGGCAGCTAGCTGTGGTCCAAAACCATCACAAAGCCCACCTTGGGGTTCAAATCCCAGCAGGGCCATTACTAGCCACGTGACCCTAGGTCAGTTTCTTAACCCCTCGGTGTCCCACGTACCCTAAAAGGGGATGCTAAACTTACCAACCTCATGGGTTGCTAAGAAGAATAAAGGAGTTAAATGTGTACTTAGACGAGGCCCTGGCACAAAGCTAGGTACTTCATATTTATTTAATAAATATTTAATGGCAACTACAATAGCTGTGCCGAGTGCACGGGAGACGAACAGATGCCGTCCCTGCTCCAATAAAGCTCAGTCTGGCCGTGGAAAGAGACTCCCCCGCGGGAGAATGTTTCCAAGGAGAAGTGGCGTGTGCGGCAAGTGAATGTCAGTCCTCTCTACACTCCGGGCCTCCCTGAAGAAGCAACCTTCCTTAGAATCTGGGGAGCTTATTGGTGGAGCAGCGGGCTCTTGGCTGAAGTGACCTTGATCTTCCTCTGCTCGGTTCTGTTTGGGAGTTTCCTGGTGCTGAGAGGAGGGGAACCCTCCTGGGGTTGCCAGGTGCTCAGGGTTAAGAGGGAACCAAGGCCCTAGGGGGCCAACAGGCTGGTTCTGACCTCACCAGGGGAAGCCCCAGACATTGGGGTGCAGGACTCTGGGGGTTGCCTGGTGCTCAGGGTTAAGAGGGAATCAAGGCCCTAGGGGGCCAACAGGCTGGTTCTGACCTCACCAGGGGAAGCCACAGACATTGGGGTGCAGGACTCTGGACTCAGGCATTTCCGAGACTCACAGTGCCCAGCCCGCAGGCCAGCGGCCCTGCAGGACACAGACGCCCGAACAAAGAAACGTGCCATGCCCGGCTTTGTCCACAGGGGGGAGCATTTTAGCCGAAGAAGGAGCTCGCGGCCGCCGAAGTCCTGGTTGCGTTTTGCCTTGAAAGGCAAGCTCCGGCCTGCACACCCTCCTGGGCCAGCACCTCTCTTCCAACTTCCTCCAACGTGCGCGCTGCGCCAAGGCTTCTCCTGGTAAATGCAAATCTTCCACGGGTGCAGCAAATTTTAAAAAGTGCCATAGAAGACCAGAGACTCTTCCCCAAATTGGGGAGGTGAGAGGTGCGGAGACCTGACCTGGCGCCTCTGTCCCACCTGTCAGAACAGCTCAGAACCCAGGTGTCCGGACTCTGGGGTCCCAGTTCCCTTACTCTGACCTGCCTTGGAGTCGCTCACGTAGTGTCCCGGCCTGTTGACCTTCCAGTGCAGGTGTGAACCCCCAAGTCTTATTAACAGGTGAAAAGAGTCTTGGTGCCCACCTAGGAGGACGAGGCGGGCGAGGCGCCCTCTAGCGGTGGCGTCCCGGCATTGCGGGCTGCCAATGTCAAGGCCCTTGATGGACTCACCTGCTGGGCCCTAAGGCTCGTGCCTGCCTGGCATCTGCTACCAGGCGCCCTCCTCAAAGGTGCTTTTCTCCTCACCGGTGCAAAAGGCCACTCCCTGCCCCTGCTACTGACTCCTTTGCCCTTCTCGGTTGTTCTACAGCACGTGCTTCTACTTGATGTCATGTGCACAAGCAGGGACTGCACAAGCCCCACAAACACACACGCTTCTTGCTGGTTATTGTTTGCCTCCTCTCTGTGATGCAAGCTCGGTGAGCTCAGGTTTGCTATCCCCGGGATGCAATAGAGAGTCTCGCACATAGATGCTCAATAAAAATTTAAAAAATGATGTCGTTAACAAGGAAGGAAAGGCCATGGCTTCCATCCTGATGCACCTATAAAATGGATTATGGTGGAAATCGGCTTGTAAAATAGATGCTAGGACATTGCGCCATTTGTCAAGAAGAAAGAAATGAAAGGATTTGATTAGATCAAGGGATTCTAGGTGGTGCCCACACAGAGTTAAGGACTAGAAAATTGTTAACCAAAACTTAGGGACCTACATCATATATTGTGACAACAACTGACACTTCTTTGTATTTTCTTGTTTTGTTTTATTTTTTCTTGTTCAAATAAACGAAGGAAAAATGCCTGCCAATGGCACATAAAAACACACGCCTTAGCATGCCCACGTAAACTACCCACACAGAGCACACCGCCTTGTGGGCAGCCACGCCCTTCAAACCCTCTTCTGCAACTACCAGCTTTAGCAGCAGCCAAATCTGAAATGCAAAGGCTGATTTGTTAGATGCAAAGTTGACTTGGAACTAGCTAGGATTCCTGTTTATAACATCAATTAAAGTTGGTGAGCAGTAAGACAAAGGAAAAATGAAACTAGGAAAAGGCAGCCAGAGCAAAGGCTGGCACACAGCAGACCTGAAAACCTATCTCCAGGAGTGGGACAGGAGCCGAAGTCCTCGCCTCTCCCCGAGGATGGGCCGTGGGAAACCCGATCTCTGCGGCAGATGGCAGGGGCCTGCGGTCCTCAGAGTCCAGGATCTGGGGCGAGCTTTGTGCACGGGGCTCTTCCATGAATGCTTAGTTGCTTTAAACCAGATTCAAGGGCTGAACTAAATTTTTAAAATGACCCCTTTGTCCTGGTACTTTTTGTCAACTGCAACTCAGGAAATTCAGACTCTTATTTGAAATACCTCCCAGTTTTTAGTAACATTAAAAGGGGGGAAAAAAAAACTTGGAGCCTCCCTGGTGGCACAAGGTATTAAGACACAACCCATGAAGCTATCCACAGCCACCACAGCACGAGTTCGATCCCTGGCCAGGGAGCTACCCACATGGTGCAGCAGACCTCTCCTGTCTTGCCCGCTGCCCCCCTCACCAGTGTATTTCAGTAAATCTTCCTGTTCTGCTCCCCACTCTGTCTCTGGTGAATCCTCTCACCCCCTGCACCTCTGGCCTGTACCCTAGTTCTTGTATGCATAAATAAATAAATCTTTAAAACAAACTTTATGATAAAAAATGGAGCGAATTCTAAATAAAGGTAACTTGATGAGATTGAGGATTGAGACAACTGGCAACCGTTTGGGGAAGCTGACCTCAAAAAAAAATAACAGGTTGTTTCATTCAGAAATCTTGCCTGCCCCCCTCCCCAGTTTTCTACAGAAAGCTGAGATCCCATATGCTTTCCAGCGGCCTGGAAAGCTGAGCGGGCCTGGGATGATTGCCCTTGGTACCATCTTTAACCAGCACAGAAGCGTCACCTCTGGGAGGCCTGGATGAGGCGCAGCCGCACGCCGGGTGCTCCAGGTCCTGGCTTCTGGCACATGGAGTGTCCTGAGCCATCTCCCCATCAGCCTGCCTCTAGCAGGGGCCTCTGGCTGCAGGTTGGGGGTCTGGTCCCACCCCCTAGGTCACTCGCTGATCTCCTGTTTTCCTTCTGTCCCTGCAAGCATGGGGCCTCACAAAGCCCTCATTACTTCCGAAGCTGATTTTTCCAAATGGAGGAAGAAAATACCTGGCCACAGACCTGCAGGGCCGTGGCCCGGAGTTAAAGGGGCCTGATCGCCGTTTCTGACACAGCTGAGTCCTCCGCCTGGGGGCAGCCACACCACCCAAGTTGCCCATCCTGCTGACTCTCAGCTCATCTCTGAGCATGAATTACTTCTGCCCCCCAAATGCCTGCTGGGTTCAAGGAGAAAAGGACAGGAGACGGGTCACAGACATTATCGTACGTAACTGGCAGGTGATTATCGCAGCTGACGTGTCACCCTGTCCAGTGAGAATGGAGCGAGACTCACAGTCACCGCGTTTGGACCCGCTTGCAGCCGACCCTTCCGTCTCTGCTGCTGACCTCACCGTGCGTTCATATCTGCCCCCACCGATCCAAGGACTGAGAATCAGAGAGGGCACGTGCACACCCAAGCTCACTCAGTCCTGGAGGGCGGGGCGGGGATCTGAACTCCAATGTGTCTGATGTGTGGGGCTCAGAGGCCCTCGAGGCCCCCACCCCACTCTGCCTCTGCAGAAGAGCAAAGCCCAAGACCATGAACACGGGTCATGTAAAAACCAAAGACAGGCTGAGGGCAAAGTACCCAAGAGGGCTTGTGAGAACAGCTTTGAGCTTTTATTTTACCTCACTTAGAAATGCAGATGGTGGGAGAGAAGCCTGGGGTGACTGGGGCCTCTGCCTCTGTCTGTGGGGGGCTGGCACCTCCCGGTCTGCAGAAGCATGTGGGCTGGGTTCCAAGAAAAGAGGACAGGAGGCCGGGGACGGCAGGTACAGGATGGGAGGTCCACCCCGGGGCCCGCCTGCCCCCATGCTGGCGTGAGCGGGTAGGGCCAGCAGCTGCCAGGGCGCAGGGTGACGCCTGAAGAGTAACGCACGGCCTCTGTCTTCCCTCTTCTCTGCTCAGCAAGCCACCCTCCCTGTTCTCTCGCTCATTTTCTCTTCTCCCTCTGAGATTATTTCTCCCCTGTGACCTTCCTGGCCTCCTCGCTTCACAGGCACCCACTCTCCCCTCTCCCCGCTGCCTCCTCCCGCTCCACCACCCTGACCCACTGTCTCAGCGAATCCCTCAACAGCGTCCTATCTAACTTTTTTATTCATTGCATGATTTATTTTTAGCCCCAAACAACTGCATCCTAAAAATGGAGTTCCTGATGAGACGGGGCTGAGCAGAGCTATGCGAGGTATCTGGGGCTCGGCCTCCAGGCCTGGCTCTGGTCCTACGCACGCCTGAGTGTGAGCCGCCCCCTGTCCTGAGCCGCCTTACGGTGAGCTGCGCCCGGGGTGAGCAGCAGGTCCTTGGCCCGGGGGAAGGGCAGAGGGGAGACAAAACCAGCCGGTCTGCTCCCCACTGGGCTCAGCACGTCCCCTAGAGTCCCCGGTCCTCTTTGCTGCACTCGATCTTTCTGGAAAGGAAAACAAAACTTCTCCCAGATGAAGGGGACCCACTTGTTCATCGTGGGGATCTACTTGCTGGCCTCCTGCAGGGCAGAGGAGGGGCTCAGCTTCCCCAGTTATGACGGCAAGGACCGGGTGGTCAGTCTCACGGAGAAGAACTTCAAGCAGATTTTGAAGAAGTACGACTTGCTTTGCCTGTACTACCACGAGCCCGTGTCTTCAGACAAAGTCGCACAAAAGCAGTTTCAGATGAAGGAGATTGTGCTGGAGGTGAGCAGGGGCCTGGGGGCGGCCGAGCTCGGGTTGGTGGGCAGGAGAGGGGGGCAGCGCGCACCCTGGCTGCGCTCAGCCTCCTGGAACCCCGAGCAGGCTCCTGCGCGGAGCTGGGCCCTGTGGCCAGCCCGGGGTGGGTCCACACAGGAACGTGTCGTGGTGCACGGGACTGATTCGGTGTCTGCACATGGTGACCTCTTCATTTTCCAAGGACAGTCATCACAGCCACTATTTTCCTGAGAGAAATGCTAGAGCTATTATGAAAAAGAAAGGATAGTTAGGGATGGTTTTTGCAGGTTCCATTAGGTGTACTGAAGCCTGCCCCTTTGCTCTCTCAAGTGTCCCCCTGATCCGGGACAAACAAGAGTCTTTTGACCTTGCCTCTCTTCACGGATCAGACGGCAGCAGCCCGCAGGGATCTGCCTCTCCTGTGACTTGGTTGCAGAGTCAGACGTGTGGATCTGGGAAGATCTTAGCTGCACATTCATTAACAGGAATTTTTTTTTTCTCAGCAAGTTGTTGGTGTGAGCTGAAGTCAGTTCTTATTTTATCTGCGTTGAGGGGCCTGCTGGGGCGCCTGGCACGGGGGCCCAGGGACTGTTCCTGCAGCTCCTCTGGACCGTTTCAGGCGCCTCCTCTCCAGGAGTGCCCATGGTGCCAGGGATTCTAGTAGGCACCACGGTCCGGCATCAGCCTCCAGGCCTGGCCCAAGCTGGCCCAAATCTGAGACAGGGACCATTTGAGTTGCAGCAGCACTAGTCGGCACCGCCAGGAAGCTCAGCTTCAGCACATCCTTCAATGAACAAATTAACCCTCGTGAATTTGAATTCTCCAAAAAAAAAAAAAAAATTAAAAATGGACGGTCTTCCAATGCAGGAAAAGCACTCCAGACACATTAAAATATCTTTGGTGATTTCAAAAGCCCTTCACAACCTACGTGTCTTGAGATCACCTTACAAACACGTCTTCTCAGGATTTACCTGTGGTCATATGGCCCCCACAGAGAACTCTCTGGTTGACAGAAAGACAAGCATTTTTTAGAAATAGCTCCATTGCTGTTACATATTTTTTCCCTCCGGCTCCCTCCTGGGGACCAAATGTGGAAGTTCGGTTCCATCTGTGTGTTGCCAGCAAAAAGAAAGCGGGGCGGGGTTGTGATAGGTCTTTGTATGATATAAATGGGAAAGTCACAGGCTGCAAAAACCCAGGCCGAACAGCATGACAGTTGCTCAGCCTGTGAAATCCTCACTCCTACCAGCGTCTCCAGAGCCAGCTACCCTGCTCAGTTACTGAGGGGTGTTTTATGATGAAGTTAGGGGTGAGCATGGGGATGGGGCCCTCTATGCTCACTCTTTAGCTTAGAACTTGAAAGAGCGCGGGCGCAGGCAGTGTTCCCCCCATTTCTGATTCCTTATCCTATTCAAACACACACACTCCCTCAAGAATCAGCCCCCCCCCCCCAAAGCCTCATTCGGGGTCACTCAAGCAAAATGACAAGAGGGGATTTCCCCTGGTCTTGCTCTTCCTCCCAAACACCTTTGACCCAACAGTGTCAGTCCAGGTGGGGGGGTCAGTGCAGGGAGAAAATCATTAGGGGAGAGAGAATGCAGGGCACTTGGGGGTCAGGAGAGCTGAACTTATATTCTGGTTTTGCCTCTTCTAGACAGGTGGCGTGGAGCAGGTTACTTAATTTCTGTGAGCTTTATTTTTTTATAAATATGGAAAAATAGCTATCAGGCAGGCTTATGAGATGATTCCATGATAACATGAATATTGATTGAATGCTTGCTATGGTCTATCAATACTTTCGTGAATGAATGCAACGTCAGCGCTCCCCAGAACCTGGGGGACCACGTAGGTTGTCCTGAGCCCCTTATTTCATGGCTGTGGACTTGGTGTGACTTACACAGCTGGTACCCCTGATCCTGGTCAGAAACTTGTCATCCACAGAAAAGCACATACCCACCTGGGAAGGCTAGAATGTGTGGAAAGAAAAAGAGAAGGCAGGATGGATAGTGAATGTTTGGTAGATTTCTTCCCAGTACTTTTTTCTATGATAAATCCATTTTTCAGTTGAGATTATACCATTTATAGTTTCGTTTCCTACTTTTTTCATTTCAGTATATTGTGAGTGTCCCTAGGTCATTAAATCTTTTTATAGTCTTCACAAACACACGTTAATGCCACCAACATATTCCATTGTCTGATCATATTTGAAAGATAATTTCCCTCATTCTGAAAACTGATGCAAATTTCAGGGTGTTTAAAATATTTGTCTATTTTGGATTTTTATTGTTGTTTTAATGAACATTCTTTGATTTCTGCCTACATGAACTTTTTCATAAAATTATTTACCATTTACATTTCCTCCCCCATTAATTATTTTTCTGTGTGTTTCTGTACATATTAATTATTTGATCCTGGGAAAGTTATGGACATGCAGGTTATTTTTCTCAACTAGGAAATCAAGTTAGTTTCTACCTCAGTGAATTAGAATTGAATGAAAGCAGGTGAATAAGTTTCTTATAAAAAGTATAAGATTCTGTACCAGTGCCAGGTATTGTTATTTTGTTAGGATGTTTCCTGTTGAAAAAATTAATCTATGTAGAAGGCTTAACTGAGAGCCTGAAATCTCACCAGTTCTCATCAAAAGCTTATTCCCTTCACCTGTCACTTGAAATTTAGCCCAGTTCTTGGTCAATTGTGGTAGTTCTCAACCTTGGCTGCATATCAGAATCGCATAAGGAATTCTTAAAATATACCGATGTCTGGGTCCCATCCTTAAGAAAGAAGAGCAGGATGACATCCAGGTGTTATAATTTTTTAAGGTCTTCTGGATCATTAATATGCAGCAAGTTCATGGACCACTTGATGCTTAAAATATGGCTCCCACATCAGTGTGCAGGCATCTCCTAAATGCAGTCATATTTAAGTAGGATCACAGGGTGGGCCTCAGATTTGCAAGGCACCATGCTGCTCTCTTGGGCTGGAGAAATTTCCTGACGAGCAGAATCTTGTGCCAATTTCACCTTTAGTCTGGTGACTCTCTGGAATGGCATGGACTTGCTGGCTTGCCTCTGATCTGGACAACTCTGGAGTGTCAAGTTGGTTCTAGGGCCCCCCGGGATGAAGGTCTGCTCCAGGACTGAAGCTTCCCAACACACGTAGTGACCCTCACCTTGAGTCTCCTTAGAAGGACGTGCTCTGGGCCTGTGGGAATCCTATTTGAGAGGTATCCAAGGAACTGTGTGGCTTTCTATGGCCAAATCAGAGGTTGTTTTTCTAGTTAGCCTCAGGGAAGAGTCCACATTCACCTTACTCTTTTCCCCAAAAGAGATGACAAATCCGAGCACCCTAGAGGTAATGAATGTGAGGTGAATGTGAGATGTTAACTAAGATGTCAAAAGAGTTAAAGGGTAATTGTGGAAGCTTCTTAGAGCAAACTGGTGAAACTAAGAAGAGACTTATGAAATTCAGTCTTGTGGAACACCCAAATGGAAATATTCATTCTTTCATTTACTCACCAAATATTCATGCTCTGTTTACTCACTGATTTCCAGGGAGATGTTTTTTTATTTATTGCTAAGAACTCGCTTTATGTCTATGTGAGAATCCTAGCACCTCAGTCAGTGGGAGCTCAACAGTGGTTGTTGAATGAATGTTGAACAGAAGAGGAAGGATGGGGAAATAGCACTTATTATCAATTTACCATAAACTATGTGCAATATGGGCACTTTATGTATGTCATTTTATTAAACATATTCTCACATTACTTATGAAGAAATGATTTCATAGAGTTAAGTAGAAATTGCCCAGTCATAAAGCTATAAAATGGCAGAGCATGAAGCAAGATTTGAATTCACATCAATTTAATTCCAAATAGCAGGTTCCCTCTACTATATCATGCAGTAGGTGGGCAGAATTGCTTCATGTTTGCAAGCAGTGCCAACTCACAAAGGGACACTGTCTTCAGTTTTTATTTTGGATTTTCACCCACATGTAAGGAGCATTTAAATGTACATGTGGACTATATCTTGAACCCAAATGACCGGTGTGATTAAAGGGACTGATGATTAGCAATTACTTGGCATTTAATAAATGTTTGCTGGGTGGATGGATGGATGGATGATGTATGGATGATGGATGGATATATGGATGGATGGATGGTAGATGGATGGAGGATGGACGGATGGATGGATGGGTGGGTGGGTGGATGGATGATAGATGGATGGATGGGTAGATGAGAATAAAAACCAAGGAATCATAAATGCATAGCTTCTATTGGAAATAGATCTCTCCTTGATCTCTTTTTAAAATTAAATGAAATTAAAAAATAATTGAGTGGAATAGTAAATAAATAGGTTGTGCCTGTCAGATACAGGCATCCATCCATTTGTCATCCTAGCTTCATCCCACTGAAATATGGGTGAGACTAAATTTTTTAAATCATGAAACTCTCAGTCCAAAGTATAAATGCAGCGTGGGCAGAAGCCTCTGGGCTCCATAAGACTAACACTGCCTCCAGACCCGCTTGTCCTGGCAAACATCCAGGTGATTGCATTTCTTAATGGCAAGAGAAGAAGCTAAATGAAGTTGCTGGAGTCAAGTAAATCTACAGTTGGGATGATGTGGGAACACTGGGCAGAAAATAGCAACATACACACAATTCGGGTATTTCTGCCAGCTGCTCCCTGCCCGGAGATGGCCTTCTCCAAGCTCGCACCTGCTGCATCTGAGAAATCAGAGGAGGTCAGGCTAGTCTTGGCTTGGCTTTGAGAATGACCCCTCAGAGACAGCCTGTACCCTTCAGAGGATGCATGCCCACGCGCGCTCTGAAACTGCAGACCTCCTTAGAACCCAAGTGCCTGCGAACTCTGTGCTGAGTGTTGATGGGGTGCGTCTCGGTAATGAGGCTGGTGTTTGGGGTGAGACAGTGAAGAGACCAGCGAGAGGTGCTGTTGTGAGGCACAGATTAAGGGGATGGTGGGTAAATTCTTTCTTCCACACACAGACTTAGAGGGGACTAGAGATTTTACAGAGTGACTAATGCACTGTTGATTTATACGCCTTGACACTGTTGAACCTTCTTTTCTCACTACTCTTGCCCCCCAAGTGCCTCAGTAACACTTGAGCCCAGACAGGGGGTCCAATCATTATATCCCTGGGTAGCCTCCACCCAAAGCTCTAAATTTTGAAATGCAGGCATGTAATACCGTGAGGGCCACCAGCGCAAAACTATTATTAGGACTATTATAAGCTAAGGCAGTAAAATAAAAAGAAATAAAATCTGTTTCAGCAGCACAAGATTTTTCTTTCCAATCTCTCAGCATTTGAGCTTGACTGGCTGTTGTGGAGTCTTTTTGTATAATTATCTGCTTAGCTTTAGCATTGAAAATGACTTATTCCACCAGGAAAATCAGTCCCCCAAAACACTGAGTCTGTACAATGAGGCCTCTGGGGCTCCCTCGTCTCTAAACTTGATGTGCTTTTCTCCAGAAAAGCCTAGTCTGTTTGGACAGCCACACGGGAAAATGGCCAGCGCGCCGTCTTGCAGGGCGATGGCTGGGCAGGCCAGGTGACTTCTGAACGCCTGGAGAGGGACACAGGGGGAGCCGCCTGCTGCCGGGGTCCCCAGCCAGGCAGGCCTCTCCTCACCATCTGCTGTGTGCTGGGCAGGAGGCAGGCCAGGTGAGCCAGCAGGTATCCTGCACCTGCCCCTGCTCCCCCTGACACGGGCTCGGGACACCAGGCCATTCACTCACTTGATCACTCACCCAATTTATTTCTGAAACAAATGAGAACCCCCCGAGCCCCAACTCAAAGGGAGAAGTAAATGCACCATATACACGGTAACCCAAACATCCCCAGGCAGTGTGGGAAGCTCACGCCTGCTCTTTGGGGCACCAGGTCTGAGTCCCCAAACTGTGGAGTCTGTCACCAGCCAAGGGGCCACATGCAGCTCACTTGGTTGCTCAGGCTGAACCCCTTCCTGGGGTCAAGTAGAAGCCACAGGGCCTCGTCAAAGGAGTCTCCCAGAGGGACGAGGGCCTCTAAGGCGGGGCTCGGGAGAGCAAGTGCCTCAGCAAGACAGTTGCCATGGTATCTGTTGTCATCAGCAGATGTTATCAAAACAAACCCTGGTCAGTTTATTTTCACAGACTTCTGTTGAGCAGCTACAGGTTTCTCTTCTGCTTTTTAACATGTGCCCTGGGAGGGACAGGTCAAAGTTTCCTCCTGGAGCCACAATTCTATCTTTTGGGGATCTATCTGCTGAAGCGCCCCCCCCCCTGCTTTTTTTTCTTTGATGAGGGCCACCCACCAATGGAAGGTTTAGTTGGAGAAGAGATGCTGGCTCCCTGCCCCCAGGGGGACAGTAAATACTCTGTGGGACTCTTCCAGAGAGAGCTGGGAAGGGGCCAGCCGTGGGGATCTGGTTTGGGCCTGCGGGGTGCACTGTCAGAGGCTCTTGGGCACAGCACTCTGCTGAGAAAACCGGGCAAATGGCCTTGCACCAGGTCAGCCAAATCCATTTTAAAAAGTTCCATTGCAACAATATTTTTAGTAAAAAAGAAAAAAAACCTGACCTCAGTCCTATCCCCTTCATTCACTCGGCTCGGACATCAAGAGATGCTGCTCGGTGAGCGAGAGTGGCGACGTGTTAGCCACGGCGAGAAGGCGGTTCTGGCTTGTGGGCCCCACACGGCAGCACCGCCCTCACTGGACCTTGGCAGACATGCAGTTTCCTGGGCCCCATCCTAGACAGACTGAATCAAAATCCCCAGGGTGGGCCCCGGGAATCTGCCTTTTTGCAAGGGGATCCTCTCTCCAGGCCGTGCTGCTGAGGGATCTGGTTCAGAGACTGTTGACTTCTCGTCATGGAGTTTGCTGTGTAGTAAATTTATAAGGAACAGACTTTCACGGAGGACTTGCACGCATGTTACTCCCAAAAGACTCAGAGCTTGCTTTTGAGATTAGAAAACTGAGTTCGGAGAAGATGTGACTGGCTGAGAGTCTGACAGCTGGTAAGCAGCAGAGCCAGGATCTGGGCCCAGGACCCTGGGAGGTCCAGGCATTAGGAACAGAATGTCCGGATGAAAGCGTAGGCTCTGTAGCCAGAGTGTCCAGGTTGGAATCCCAGCTGTGTCACTTATGGGCTGTGTGGCCTCCGGCAAGTTGATGAACCTCTCTGTGCCTCTAGTTCCTCATTCAACTTCATGGGCGTTTTGTGTCAATAAGATGTTTAATGTCAGGTGTTAGCGTGAACCTGGAATATCGTAAACACCTGATAGGTATGTTGTTGTGGTTGTGCTGGTTGTTATAATGCTTCTTAACAGGGTAGGGAGGGGTGGAAAGCACACACAACCTGGCCTCTGGGTCTCTTCCTGGGCGCTGACCAAGCTTAACGGTACAAAATGCCAGTTAACACAACCCACAGCTGCCCTCTCCACCGAGGTGCTCTCAGAGGCACCCATTCTGGCTCCAGGAGGCCCCAATATTCACTTGAACCTCACGAAAAAGCCAGTCTACCAGTGGCCTTCCTCCTGCCTGGATACAGCATGCGCCAGGCCCTGGCTATACATAGTCCAGGTCTCACTTGAGGGCAGTGGAAAGTGACAGCAGATTACTGCAGATCCCTGTCAGCTCTCCAGTTTCAGGGGAGGGCAGGCAGCTGTTGGACTGCTTGACTTGTCGCCACATGGTACCAGGGACAGTGGGTGAAAACAGTCCTCTGGCTCCTGGCTTCTGTGGGGATGCAGGCCTGCAGCCAGGGTATTTTTAATGCCTGGCCTGAGAGGTATCACTTTGAGCAAAGGTCTGTGGGATTTCCATCGAGGCTACTCTGTCCCCAGCCTGTTCTATCTTGTCCCTGCAGCAGGGACACCTCCTCCCCCAGGAAGTGACCTGTCCCTCTCCTCTTCTGCCCACACCTTCCAGGTCTCCCCTCTGGGTCCGAGGGAAACTGGCTGTCTCCTCTAAGAAGACAAGTCTAGGAAGAGGTAGCTATCTTCCTCTCTCTCTGTCCCCAAACTGGGGCTGAGAAGTCCCACGAGGGAGGGGCCTTGGAAGGACCTGTGGAGACGCACAGGGCCTGGCACGCTGCAGGTGCCATCCCCTGGGGCCCAGGGGGCAGCCACGTGTCCCTGGCACCTCCTTCCCTGGGCAAACTTCTTGAACAAGTGAGCGCACCTGCTGTGACACATCCTTGCCACCCACTCAACGCTCACCTCGCAGCACTCTGGCTGCTGTCCCAGCAGGTCTCTAGGCGGGCACTGGGGCCTTCCCCACTCTGAAAGGAGAGAGCTCAGGGTGGTCCCGCCATCTGAGACTCCCCCGGCATTCGATCTGACCAGCTCCCTCCTCCCAGGCCTTCGCTCCGCTTCCTCTATCTCCCAGGGCTCCTCTCTTGCCTCCAGCCGGGACAGCCCCCCTGTACTTTAGGGCACAGCCTTGCTGGTGGCTGGACTGCCATCGCCATGAAGTCACCGCATGGAAATCCAGCCAAGCGCCTTGCCCAACCCAGCTCTGGCACAGCCTCCCCACGTGACCCTTTTGTCCTTCGCCCCCTTCCCTGGCTGGAGACCCTGGAATCACCGCTCACGTTGCCTCCTCCTTTCCTTGGATCGCCCTCCTGTCTTTCTCCGGAGCCGGGGAAGAGGTACCAGATCGGACCCGTTCTCCACTCACACAGCACCTCAAACTTCCCCTTTCCCCGCCGCGCCGCCTTCGTGGACACCAGCAGCCCCCACTCAGGGCACGGTGTCGCCTGCCCACTGGTCGCCTCGCAGTCTGCTGCGCTGTCTGTGTGTCTGGGATGTCCTCAGAACAGCACCCCGCCCGGCCCAACTCAAATAAGCCATACTGCTCAGCTAGCCTCGCTCATTATTTAAGAAACTTGATGTTTTTGCTGCTACCTAGAATGTGGACTCAGCTCTTCTCATTTTGCCAGGAAAACCAGAATTGTCAAGTTCTGTGTGAAGCTGCTTCATTAAAAATTTTCACATACTTTAAAGGTGATGCCTATCAGAGGAACATGGCCCCTAAAATGACAATTTAAAGACGACTTCACGTGCAGTGTGGAGATGAGCGGGTAGCACGTTCAGTGCAGAAACACAAAACGGACTCACAACTCTACGGCAAGGAGGGTTTGCACGTCTATAAAAGTAGCATTTCCTGAAAATCAGGAATTAAATGTTCATCCCGTGCTTTTGGAACTTAAGCAAAAAGGAGAAAAGCATGGTCCTCTTTATTACTTTTCCTTAGGAATGCATTAATTGTAAATATAATATTTAGTGGCTTAACATCTCTATTAGCTAATATAACCAAATGCCTTGAAAAGCGGGTGGTTGTCAGCTTACAGAAATGGTTAATAAAACACACCTTCAAGATTCAGACATAATTGATACACAGTGCATGTCAGGGGATGTGTGTCCACTGCGAATGGCCGCGCAGTAAGTCACTTCCATCCTCAGACACTTTATTTTCATGACAAGAACTTCTAAGATCTACTGTCTTGGCAGCTTTCAAATACACAGGATTTGAAATGCAGGATGTCTGTCTTTCTGGATGTTTCACCCCAGAACCCCAGTTGGGGGCTTGACCCTTTGCTCCCCTTCAGCCACCCCCTGTCACCCCCATCCTCCACCTGTGGCACTCACAAATCGGTTCTCCCCATTTGTGAGATCAATTTTTTTGTTTTTATTTATTTATTTTTAATTTAAATTTTATTTTTATGTTCCCCATACAATTACAACCCCCTTATTTTGACCCCAATCCCTCCTTTCCCCGCCCCCCACCCCCCATAGAGTGTCTCTGGCTCATAGTTGTTTGTTGATTTTGATATTTTAATACCGGATGGTCTCACTCATAGCAGGAATCTAGAAAACTTAAATAAGGGACCAGAAAAAAGAATAACTATAAGAAAGAAAATGTGGAATCTGAAAAAAAAATTGATCTCACATCTGAGTAAGTTCTGCAGCGGTCAAGAAACGAATCTATTAGATTAATATTTTAGACAGTGGATTTGAGATCTCCGCGGCAGGTGCAAGAGACAGTGTGGGGAGCAGGGCAGTAGCACCTGGGCTTACAGGCGGGCAGTGGGTGGTGGAGAGAAGGTTGTCCTGTAAGTTACCTATTTACAAATGGAAAAAGGGTGATGAGGGACAAGCACAGGGTGCTAAGGATGGACGAGTGTAAAAAGGCCGGCCTATTAGGACTGGAGCTAGGGGGGCACTTTTGAGCAACCAGCATTGCATGCGGTCTTCAGGAGAGCAGGAGCTGGCCAAGGATGGAGGGAAGGGTCTTCTGGAAAGAGGGAAAGGCACGCCTGGAAGCAGGGCCTGTTAGTGCCTCTGGGGACTAGAACACGCGCTCCCTGCAGGCCGCTGCGCAGCGGGCCGCCGGGCCCGGTTTAGGCTGCAGACCCGCCATCCTGTGCAGAGATACCGCGAGGCCAGAAGGAGCCTGAGGTTTGAAGGAACCACAGAAGAGTGCATCAAGTAAGAGGCAGAGTGGCCCCAAATGAGGCCGGGGAGGCAGGCGGGCCAAACCATGCAGGGCTGTGCTGGCTACTTAGAGAATTTAGATTTTATCCTGAGTGCATGGGAATTATACCCGCGCTACTCATCACAGCCCATGCCGCTCTGCAGGATCTGACCTCCCTGCCTACAAGCTCACTGGTGCTTGTCCCCTCCCGTCCCCCTCCCTCCCTCTCTTCCTATCTCCCCATGGCCCTTATTTTCTGTGCTAGTCCTTTAGCCCCTACTGGCTCATTTTTTCCCCTGAGGCTTCTCCCTAATGAAACCACCAGGTCCTTGATGCTGAAAGGCATGATTTGACTTAGTACAGCACCTTGGACAAAGTAGTTCCTCCAGGAATATTGTTCGCTTTCCATTCCAATACATGGACTTTGGTATTTGTGAATTGGTACAAGGCCCAGAACCCTATTCAGGTAGCATAATATTAATTAGATAGTCTCACATTTATTAAGTACTGACTGTGTGCTAGCCAGTGCCAAGAATGGTGCCAAGCACTTTATATACATTGTCTTGTTCTCTTATGAAATAGCTATTGTTCCTGTCTCCATTGTACCACAGAGTCACAATGGGCCAGGCTTCTGGTCCAAAATCCTGAACTCTTAACCACTGGGATACTACCCTAGGCCAATTACTCATTGAAAAATGAGATCTATTTTGAGCCCACCATTACAGAAGTAATGGTGGTGCAATAAATACCTATATAATTCAGTAAAAATAAGTAGAATAAGGATGTACTAAGAATATCCTGTTAAGATTGAATTATGAATTTTACTTAATAGAAATTTTTAAAAAGTTATTTGTACTCAGAATAATCAGCAACAGGGCAGAGCAAATCCTAATGTTTCTGGAAGCAATGAGCACCTTGCCGATGCCAGGGCAATGCCTGGACCAACTGGTGAGAAAGAAAGTTCCATTGTCTAGAATGGACAATAGGCCAGACCATAAGGGAAGCAACCAGCCAAGCAAAACCAGCAGAGAGAAAATTATAATTCAACAGGAGCAAATTATAGTCCAATCTGAAAGAGCGTTCCAGTTTCTAGAAATTTAGGAGACATATTGACTCTATCTTTTCTCATCCTCATCTTTACAGCTCTTAATCACTATAACTAGGGACAGTCGGCTCTTCCCTTTTGACTCTAAAGGCCCTTCAGTGTGTAGAGTATTCAGACCAGTCCAGGCATTGATCCAGAATATGAAGAGATTCTCTAAGTGGGCACATAAAGTGCAAAAGAAGCACAAAACAGGAACCTTTTGCTCAGAAAGGAAAGATTTGCCACACAGAGGAGTTTACACACAACTCTGATGATCGCAAAATAAGTGTCTGAGTGCCCATGAAGGGCAGCTGTACCTCACAGAAAGGAGGCTGGAGTGAAAGATGAATCTGGAGCTGGGCTTTGCAGCCAGGGCGGCCAGCGCTGGCAGCAAACTAAGAGAGATGTGAGGCTGGATTGCAGGAGACTGGAGAAAGGAACATACAAGCTGGAGTTTCAGGACCACAGCAAAGACGGAAGCAAGATGGAAACAAATGTGAGAGGCAGGCCTGTCCCACCAGCCCGGGAGGGGTGCATAGCTTTAGGGAAAAAGGGGTCATATCAAGGTCATTCCAGAAGGTCCCAGGCTTTCATTGCAGCCATTACTCCCCACCCAGTCCCACTACTGTCCCTTGGGTTGCCAGCAGCCCTGCACCCCTATGTTAGGCCCATGAATGTTCTTGCTAGAGGACAGATGTGATGACAGAGCTCAAGTGGCCAGGCTTGGTGTCTAATCATGCAGAGGCCAGAGGGATAGGGCGCTGCAGGGGCTGTACGTGAGGGTGCCAGGGAGAAGGCGGGCAGATCTCTGCTATGGGGGACTGCTGGCTCTTTTCCTCCACCTGTGCCTAGGACAGTGGCTGCTGCACTTATTTATACAGAAAACAAGGAAAACAGAACTGAGTTCATCTGAGTTAGCACCTTCCACTCATGTATCTTCAAAAATCACAAATAAATCTCACCACAGTACCGAAGGCCTTACTTTATGTGGCTGGGAGGAGCACACATTTGCATCTGCCTGAAAACAACAAAACGTGGTGATGTCTGCCTGGGAGGCATCAGAGTTAAATTCCCTACTGGGTTCTCAGAGTTAACTTCCTAGGCAGTTTTTATGTACACTGAAGTTTAAGAACCACTGATGGGGGTCCATGCTCTCATAGGCAACTTAGTAATAATGTCCCAAAGCATTAGGGCTCATCATCATTAATTTTGAGTGATAGACAGTACCAAGCAGGACAGAGCAGCCTAAACCAAAATCCAGAAAAGTGACTTGGTTTAATAAATCGAAAGCAAAAGACTAGAGGCAGAAAGACGGGCCCGTTTAAACATTGCAGGAAATCTCAAGGAGAGTCAGAACATAAACACCAACGATGACATCTTTCATCCTAAGGCTTCCTAGTCCCAGCCAAAATCCAAGAAAGGAGAAAACAAACCACTCAGAGACCATGGGGTCATTAATTGGCTGTTCCCTCCCTGGCTCCAGGCACCAGGAAAAGGCTTCCCAGCAGCTGTCTGTGCTTCTGCCCCTTCTCCTGAGCCCAGAGGACTGGGAGAGGCTAGGAGTTGGAGCAAGTGAGAAGATCAGAGAGGAGAAGAATGAAAAACAGAGTAAGCCCCCAGAGGAGTTAAAACAGGAGAGGAAATCCAGGGAAAGAGGCATACATGCTGGCTGGAAAGTCAAGGCAGTCAGAGGAATGAAAAGAGAAACGAGAGAAGCCACAAGAAGAGAAAGTAGAGGTTTTTGAAGCCCAAGATGTAGAATGTCAAAAAGATTGAGGGTCAATCCACCAGGAAGACAGAAACCCTAACGGCACATGAACCAAAGAACAGAACAGCAGCCTCTTAGGAGCAAAACCTGACAGAACTAAGGGGAAATGAGACAAATCCTTGAGGAGAGAACAAGGCACAGAGGTTCATGCTTCCTGGTCTTATCCAACACAGTGAAAAAGGAAGGTCTTGCCAGGGCCATAGGAAGCACAAGGACATAAACGGCTTACAGATTAGAAAGGGAGAAGCAACTGTCCCTATTTGCAGATGACATGATGTCTACATTGAAAACCACAAGGAATCTACAAAAACAAAAATACCTCTTAGAATTAATGAGAATTCAGCAGAGTTGCAAATATTAGACACACAAATCCAAATAAATATCTATACATATATCTATATCTATATATATATATCAAATACTTAGACACCAAAATTGGAAATACACTATTTACAATCACTCAAAAAATGTAAGTACTTAGGTTCACATCTAACAAAATCTGTGTGCTAAAAACTGCACAGTGATGATAAAAGAAATCAAAGATCTTTACTTTTTTAACTCATATATATTTTATTTCATCCAACATATTCTAAATATTAGTTTCAATAATCAACACCAAAAAAAAATCTATTTTTTAATTGATAACAGTATGTGATTCATCAGCACAGGATCTCACCTCCTCAGATGCTTGTCACCAAAATATCCCCTCCACCCCGGCCCCCTCAGCCTCCTTCCACAGTCCATCCTCCACCCATCCCCATCTTGCAGCGGTAATTCCAGTCGCATTTCTAGGGTTTGGTTTGGTTTCTCTATATTCTACATGTAAGTGAAACCATCTGGTATTTGTCTTTCTTCTTCTGACTATTTTGCTCAGCATTATCCCCAAAGAGTTTTTAAAAATAGAGAAACATACCACACTCATGAGTTGGAAGACTCAACATAGTAAGTATGTCCACTACTACCCACAAGTTAATAAACAGATTTAAAGATTCAGTGCAAGTCTGATCAAAATCCTAGTAAGAATTTTTTGTAAACATAGAAAAGATCGTTCTAAAGTATATGGAGAGATGCAAAGGAGCTAGTCTAGTTAAAGCAGATTTGGAAAAGAAGAATAAAGTAGAAAGAGGCAGTCTACCCATTTATGAGAATTGTGATATAACTACTGTAATCAAGACGTGGAATTGCAGAAGGACAGCCACATAGATAAATGGATCAAAAAAAAAAAAAGAAAGCAAAAATGGATCCACATAAATATGTCAACCAATCTTTCACTAAGGCACAAAAGCAATTCCACAGAGGAGAGTTGATCTTTTCAGCAAATGGTACTGGAGCAGCTAGACCTTCACTGGCAAAAACAAAAATGGAGAAAAAAGGAATCTTAGTAAAAGCTTCATGCCTTCCACAAAATGTAACTCAAAATGGATCATGGACTTGAATATAAAACTATAAAGCTTTTGGAAAAAAAATAAGAGAAAATTTCAAAATGGAGATCTAGGCAAAGAATTCTTAGATTTAATACCAAAACAGAATTTATAAATAAAAAGATGATAAGATTTAAAACTTTGTTCTATAAAAATCCTTATTAAATGGATGAAAAGATTTTCCAGTCAGGGCTTTCAAGTTCCCTTTGCGTCCTTCCTCCCCAGTTCTCGCTCCCAATTCAAATCTTCCCTGCTCCGCGGGCTGAGGAGGGTGTGCGACGGTGGAGACATCTGGCAGATCTCACCTCGGAGGGATGACCATCTTTCCTGCTCTTGGGTCTCGGCCCCCTGCGAGGGGGTCAGCACACTCCCATTGCTGCTGCCAGAACTGGTCGCAGAGGAACAGGAACCCCCTCCTGCCTACACCTCCAAATATCATCCTGTGATATTTCTGCCATTTTCTGTCCTGGTTTCTGTACTTACTCTCCAACCTGTCTTTCCCCTCAGCTTGTTGCCCAGGTCCTGGAACATAAAGATATAGGCTTCGTGATGGTGGATGCCAAGAAAGAAGCCAAGCTTGCCAAGAAACTGGGTAAGTGTGAAGTTTTGATATATAATAGGAAGAAACAAATGTCTCCTGCCCCCCCCCCCAAAAAAATCACAATTGTATTTGTTCTTAAGTGATCACTGGACTATTTTTAAATAAGTATACAATGATCCTGTATACCTTAGGCCTGGGTTGGGGGAGAGTCTCGTGAAAGTAACTTGGCCTGAATTGAATGGTTTTACATTGATCTGTCTAATACATTTTGTGTCAGTGCAGCAAACAGGGTTTCTTCCTGGAGAAACTGATCCTAAAGGCCCAATGCTTTACTTTCAGGTCTTAGAGTTAAAAGCCAGCTGCTCTACCTCCCTGCCATGCTGCTTTCTTTGTGAGAGATCCAGTGTGTTCTCCCATCACCTCTTATTTCCTTACCTCTTGGCGAAAGCAGTCGACAAAAGATAACCTTAGTAGTAGTGACTCTGGGGTCCCAGAGGCTTCAAAATTGAAGGCTCAGGCCCAGCTGGGTATTATCACCAAGGATGCAGGGAAGGTTTTGATGAGACGTGGTGAAGGCTGTAATCTCTTGTGTCAATATGTCACGCTTAAGTGCAAGTGCACTTTAAGGTTCTTACACTGCTGATCCCAAAGAGAGAGAATATAGGTAACTCCTCTGGTCTGCAGACACCCACACATTTTGCCTCTTCTGCATGACTAGTGAAGAATGGCTATTAAAAATAGCAGGAGGTTATAAAACAGGACCTTTGATGAAAGGTTAATTGGATTTGGAGTGGTAAGCACAGGGGGGATAAAGATTATTGGTGGGTCAATAAATACCTTTGGGTACATGAGAGTTCATCACCCTAGAGAATGACAAACAATTGTTTTCTATTTTATTTTTCAGAAGAGCTGTCTTTTTATTTATTAAAGATTTAAATTATAGGTGGTGGCTGTATTTAGGCTAGACACAAGGAAGAATTCTTAGCTATAAATTGATCATGGGTTAGTAAGAATGTCTGGAGTATTTCTTTCTTTGGAGACAATATAAGGAATATCCCCCTTGAGCAGGGCAGCAGAGATGCCCAGTGCTTTCCCTGGTCAAAAGCAATTTAAAGAGCTCCACCACCTTCCCAGTAGCCTGCTGAGTCCATAGTCTTTCCCCTTCCCATTTTTTTCCTGAAAGGCTGGATTTGGGAGACTTCAGAAGAAGAAAATGCTAGTGTTCTCACCATCTAAAAATTGGGGAACACGAATTGGATAGTGACCGTGAGACTAGAACGTGTGGCTCTTCTCCCATTGGAGGACACGTTGGGCTGGACAAGCTTTCTCCAAGCTCAGCCTGGAGGAGTCAGCGCAGGTCCTTTCTGGCTATTTGATCCTGAGTTTACAGGACATTGTGTTCTGGGAAGCTGCTCCTTTCTCTTCATCCCCTCTTCATTTGCCTGAGTTCGATCTCCATCACGTCAGGCCTGAACTCGTGCAATCATAGAGCAAGATCCAACAGCGGGACACTGGTGATGATCTCCAGCACCTCTGTGGGCCAGATTCAAGGAGACCTGGCATGATGCTCCTTTCAATATACAAATGGTGCTGCGTGAGGCCTGGGCTCTTCAGACGTGGGCTGGGCCACAGCAGGCAGCAGGCCAGCCTTTCCCTCGAGGTTCTGCAGAGGAGTTCATTGGGAGAAATCACTCTCCAACTAATAGAGAGTTTGAAAACAATTAATCTAAGGAATTAGGATGCCAGGGAGTTGGACTGAACACCAGCCTCAGCTATTTAGCGCTCCTGGGGGGAAATGCAGTTTTCAGCAAGGAAGCATTTGTTTAAGTGTGCTGCAATGCGCCAAGATCAATGGCGGGGAGAAGAGAGGAAGCAGAACCTGCCCTGGCGGCACCTTTCAGCCACCTGGGAAAGGATGTGCATGATTCAGCCATGCTGCAGAAGCAGGCTGCCCACAAATATTAGGGGGGGGTCTGGGAGACCAAGGTCAGTGGCCTACCCCTAGAGTACACACTGTTAGAGTGAACCGCTCTACCTGGGCAGAGGGAAGGTTAGTAACAGCAAGAGAAACTGGAGCAGCCTCCTTGGAAAAAATGAATCCCAAACTGAGACCGAAGGGAGCCCACTCACATGGGAGGAATAGACAGGGAGCAAGGAGATCACACGTGCAGACTCATGCCCTGTGACTTTCCCTCTGTGCATTCTCCAGCACGAAGCAAAGGGAGCTGGGCAGGGATTGAAAGAGCAGTTCTCGAAGGAGCCAGTCTGCCAGGAGGCCGCGGAGGGCTGACACTGGCTCGTGGGGCACTCGACTAGCAGGCGAAGCTGGACAGTGGGCATTAAGCTTCGGGATCAGGAGCAGGCGGTCAGCAGTAGTTCTTGAAAATGAAAGCAGTGATTCGCTTGAATTTTTTTTTTCTTTTAACAATCCATTGGAATTGTGGGTTCATGATTATTTCAATTTAGATTTCCACTTGGGAACCCTTTAGGTGTGGTTTCCAGGGGCCTGATCCTTGGTAAGCACCATTCCCCCATGCTGCCCCCACTGTCTCCAGGGGCCCTGAGCCAGGCCTGGCCCACAGGATGGCCTGTCCTACACCAGGATGCCTTCATCCCGGGAACTGTTTCTTTCTCCCAGGTTTTGACGAAGAAGGAAGCCTGTATGTTCTTAAAGGGGATCGTACGATTGAATTTGATGGCGAGTTTGCAGCGGACGTCTTGGTGGAATTCCTCTTGGACGTAAGCATTTATGCCCACTGACCCTGAGTTTGGATTTAAAATATGAACAGAGAAGCTGATGAACCTGACTTGATCTGGGGCCAATTTTTCAGGCTTTATCAAAAAAAAGAAAAGAGAGTGTCTCTTTCACAGTGTATTCACTTCTAAGAAATGGCTTTTAAGTCACCTTAGAGACTGACTCATCCAGAAACTGACCAGAGGGTCACAGATGGGGGCTGTGTAGTAGTAACACACAAATTCTCCTACCAGTTATACACCAGTATCCCCTGAAACCGTCTCTTCTGGGGCTGTGAAGGGGAGCTGGGTGGATAGGAAAGAGGTGGCTGATCACCTGATGACAGTGAAGGGAGGAGAGTGACAAGCACCTCACTTCTACTGACAGCAGCACAGGAAGAGGCAGGGCCAATGAATCCCCAATATCACACTCCCCCCTCAGCCATGGAGGTACAGCACCCTCAGTCAGATCCATATGTCAGAGCAAACAGAGGGACAAGCACTATACAAGTGTTTTGTCCACAGATAAACTCACGAATTTAAATAACAGTTGTGGAGGCAAATGCTTTGTCTGTGCAGATGTACATGTGATTCCTTATCAGCCAGCACGTCCCCTCACCTTGCCTCTCTACCGCCAAGTCCCAGAGCCAGAGTGGGTGAGGCCCACCTCCCCCAGAAAAGTGCTCATTCACTCTGCTGCACCACCTCATTGGCCCATATCCACAGGCCCTGTGAAAACGGAGGGGGGCCACAGAACCACGCTGAGTCACCAGGCCACTGCCCAGCTTCATCAGCAGGCCGGGGGCTTTTATACACAAGAAATCGAAATCAGACTCTGCCTGCCCTAAACCATAAGTAATGTGAGCGGCCACATAAATGGCAGCCCAGGCTGGGTGCAGATTTCAGACTTGATCCCACCAGAGCTCTCGCTCCATTTTTCTCTACAAATTACAGATTATGCTGCTTTCAGTGAATTGGCTTTGCCCGCAAACTGACTCGTCTTCAGTTGGACATAAAACGGTGGTGCAAACAAATAGAGCAAATTTCCTCACTCATATCCAATGAGAGGAAGGAAATTCTGCTTTCCCATTCTGTCTTCAAAGGGAAGAACTTTCCCGAGGCCATCAGCAAATCTATCCCAGAAATTCATTGACCAGGTTGGGGTTGCATGCTATTGCAGTCAATAACCAGAGAGGGAAGTAGAATCATCCCCAGACCAACCCACTGCCCCCCCTGAGTTCCCTGAAGGCATGGCTTGGGTGTGCTCTCAGCAGAAGGCTGGGGTGGGTGCTGAGGGGCCACCATGGAGCCTACAGCCTCCCTCCCGAGGCTCATGCACATGCGTTCCCTCCTGGGGAAAACAGTTCTTCTCTTATTTGAACATGTCGTGTGTGTGTTTGTGTGTGTGTGTGTGTGTGTTGCAGCTAATTGAAGACCCAGTGGAGGTCATCAACAGCAAACTGGAAGTCCAAGCCTTTGAGCGCATTGAAGACCAGATCAAACTCATCGGCTATTTCAAGAGTGAGGACTCGGAATGTAAGTCACCTCAGCCCCAGCCCGTCCGTCTGAGGGACAGCTTCCCAAGATGTGCCATCGGCACCCCAGTTCTGGGTAGAATGGAAGGAGAATCCCTGTGACATGGAACACAGTTGTAGAAATGCTACAAATGGCCAGTGGAGCTGAAAAGAATGCCAAGGTTGGGCCCTGATCTTGAGCTTTGAAGGGGATGAGAGTGTCACAGAAGAGAAAGGAACCTTTCCTCCTCTCATCCCCTTGCCCACCTACTGGTTGGATTCTCCCTTCACACAGGGCAAAAATGGGCAGCTGCCATGCTCACCAGTTGGAGAGTTTCTAGTCCCTTGGATGGCATTTGGGTAGGGAGGGGCATAGCAGCTGCAGCACCAAGTAGAAAATTGCTGACCGAGCCCACAGCTGACCACCAAGGCTGCCGGCCTAATCCCACCCTCGGTCTGCTCCCACTGAAAGCTTGTGGCCAGGCTTCGGGTGGACCCTGGAGCAGGTCACGGCACCTCCACCCATGCAGGGACCGGAGGGTGGTGAGGGGGAGGCAGGAAGGGTAGGCCAGGAGGGCTGACCACTTGAGTACGTTTTTTAAAACTGCTTTGACAGCACAAGTCCGGTGAGCTGAGACCTCTTCTGATGCCAGCCTCGGAGAGAGGGAAAGTGTTGGAGGGAGCAGGCCTAACTGGGAAAGAGAATCTAGTGGAGCTGTAACATGGGGGAGGCTCAAATAGGTCTGCTAGGGCTGTTTTGGAAAACTCCAAAATATTTTGAAATTATTTGCAAAGTTGCTTTTTTATCCCATCTGCCCGCTGGCACCCTCAGCCATCTCGTCAACCACCCACCAATTTTCTGTCTCCCACGACCCGACATAACTGTCTTCTTATTTGCTCCATAAAAGCCTCTGCTCGCCTCCTTAGGAGCATGTTGGGGGGAAGTGGTCAGGCAGGAAATAAAGGGATGTCTTCAGTTCACTGTTCACATTTCTGTACAGACACTGCCCCAGGGTGCTTCACCCGCCCCTCTGCTTCCTCTCCTCACATTTCCTTCTATCCTCTTTATCCCTTCTGTCCCTCCCTCTCCATTTGTTTTCATCCTTTTGCTTCTTCCTTCTCCTCCTTCATTAAACTCAGGGGGGCAGAGAAGCGGGGAAGCCAGGCCAAGCTGGGAGAAGAACACAACTCCCAGCTCCTGCCCCCCCCCCACACCCCAAGAGTAACTCTAGCTCCTGTAGTTAGTTAGCATAACCTGGGCCAGGGTCTGACGCCATGATTTCACTCTGGCAACGGGCCTATAAGGTGATGGCCATTACCATCAATACTTTAATGATGAGAAAATGAAGGAACAGAAAGATTAAATTAACTCATTAAATCACACTGAGTAAGTAAATGCAGAACCAAGATTTACATCCCAGGAACTTGACTTTAGACTTTACCCTGAACCCCTGGACTTAGTTGCAGATTTCGCAAACTTTGCCAGTGACGGTGCATGTGGGCACATCGGTAAGCTAGAAGGAATCTGAACCTAATGGAAAACACACATTTTGGTTCTTTAATATAGTAATAGTAATAATTGGGCCTCCCTGGTGGCACAAGGGGTTAAGTCGCAACACTATGAAGCAATCTGCAGCCACTGCAGCACAAGTTCGATCCCCGGTAAGGGAGCTACCCACATGGCGCAGCAGACCTCTCCTGCCTTGCCCGTTGCTCCCCTCAGCAGTGTATTTCATTCAATCTGCCTGTTCTGTTCCCCACTCTGTCTCTGGCGAATCCTCTCACCCCCAACACCTCTGGCCTGTACCCCAGTTCTTGTATGCATAAATAAATAAATCTATAAAAAATAATAGTAATAATAAAAATAATAGGATAGTATCAAACAATACACTGCATAAATCTTCCAAATAAAATAGGTTAAGATTTTCAACAGGAATCTTGTATTTATTTGATGTATATACTTTTCAATATTAGGCTTTCTGCTTCAAATAGCAATGTAGTAAAAGAAAAAGGTTTTAAATGATCTCTTTAAAATCTTGGTAGTCACCTGAGACTTTGCTTACACAGGTGAAAAGTTGTAAAGACAGGATACACCTACATTCTCTTTGATGGTTGAACAGTCTTTTCTTGTCATTGAACAGGGTTTAAGGTGACCTAATCTCTAAAGTATCCTTCAAGGGTGTGAGCACTCTTTCTGTCTGGTATTACTTTCCTTTTCACTGACCATGTGTGATGCAGATATTTCTTATGATAATTTGAGTAAATTGCAAGTCCAGTTGAACTTTATATTATAGATCTCAAAATTAGAATGAAAAGTTTCCTTAGGAATACAGAAACACTGCTCTAAGGTCTTACAAATTTTTCTAAAGAATTAGATAATAAAATTACCTCTTTTTAAAGTTGACTTTTGCTTTTGAATGTATCAACTTTGTCAGTACCCTGTGTGTTTCCCAAGGGCTTTACAGTGTACAGTTAACTTCATCCGGGGTTCAATGGGACCCAACATGTTTCAAAGCCAATAATTTTCCTTTAGAATTTTTTCAAAGTGAGTATAACTCATAATATTTTTTTTTTGATTCCACTGTTAGCTCATACATTCTTAGTAAAACTCTCTTTGGGCTGTGAGCCTGCGTTAGTGTGAAACAGCAGAGACAGGTCTTCTTGGCCCACATCTCCACCTACAGCTAAAAAGAAAAGGGGGTAAGGAGGCCTGGATGTCATGGGTGTCATCTTCTTAGAGCAATCTTTTATGTGGCTCCGTCAGTGAATAAATATTACTTGAATTTCAAATTTTTCATCGTGAGCTCAAAGTAATCGTTATCCATTCTCTTGATGATAGCCTCACCACCAGTGCACGGACTTGAGCAGTGTTCCCCAAATCTGTTTTGAAGTGTTCATCTACTTATTTGAATGTCTCATCCCCAGTGACTTGGTTTGGTTTATCTTTGCAAGATCAGTGATGTTATTCCAAGCATAACTCTCCACCACTTCTTTCTAGCTGGTGCAATTGACCATGTCTAGTTATTAATATCTGTAAGTTCACCAGACTACAAGACATTTTTGAATCAAGATTAAAGAAAAACACGCGGTATTTGGTTCTGCTTGCACTTGTCTAAGCCTTAAACATTTTAACCCTGTTTTCTTTGAAGTGGATAGTCTGTGTTAAGGGGCAGCTGGGTTTATGGAGTGGTAGGCACCTCTCACTGTCTGTTTCTTCTTGCTTTTAAAAAGAGAACAGGTCTGTGAGAGGGGACGCTGTCGGGGGAAACACCCAGGACAGCACTTGAGAGTCCTGTATTTCCGCTGTTGTTTGAGGATACCGATCAAGGAAATTTAATAATACAGAAGGCACTGGCCTTCCAGATGATCCCAGGCTTTTCTATACAGCAAGAGTGATGGAGAGACAGTGGGGATATTGGAAGATGTAAAGTAGAGGTCGACAGGAATGTTCTTGGGAAAGAAGCATCCTGAGTTTTGTGCCAAACTAAAAACTACTTGGAAGAACCAACAGGCTACATCTTCCAAGGAGGTTGCTTAAGCACCCAGTAGCTATGGGTGCATATAGCTTAAGCATGTAGTCATGGATGTTAGCGTTGGGAGAATGTGACAAGAACGTTCTGGGGGATCTCAGTTTATGGTTAAGAATCCCACACTGGGATGATCTGGAATGAAGAGGTCAATATCCAGGATGGGAAATGTGGAAAAATGGGGAAGAAAATGAGGAAATAATAAGGTAACTCTCTGATAAGTGGGAGGTTGAAGATTGACTATTCAGTATCCTATGGCAGAAGGAGAAAGAGGCATTAAGGTGACAGTGAAGAGCCAAAAGGAGCTGATCTGCATCAAAAGAGAACATGAGAGCAGGAAAAACATTGGGAACATATGAATCAGAGAGAGCAGAAGACCGGAGCAAGGCATCCTAGAAGACAGCTACTATTAGTGTGAGGCTAACAGTTCAGCCACGTTTTAAAGCAGCATCTTGGGGAGTTACCTTGCTCTACTCTACATCTTAAAAGGAATTGAGGCTAGCAGCCCGAGATATGAAGAGCTTCCTCTTGACATAGGGCCAGGCCAATTTCCCATCAGAGCAGGAGTTTTTGAAGGTCTGGAAAAATTCAACAGGGATAAGGGGGTATGAGATAGAAGGAACAGAGGATTCTGTGGATCGCACTGTTGCCTTAGATAGATTAAATAGCTTTTTGCTGTAACTATTCAATTTTCTATATTCTCTCTCTTCTCTGTTCACTCTCCAAATCTCCTACCCATCTTTGTCCCCTCCACTCAACCCTTTACCCCAACTATCAGGACAAATGATGTACTTTCTGACAACCCAATTACCTGTATGAAGATGATTTTTGTTTGAATGTGTATCAGTATGTATAGATACTGTAAATTTTCAACCACTTTCTCACTATTACAACAACTCTATTACAACAACACATTCTATTGTGATCCTTTAAGGGTCCATAAGCCTTAAGTTTTGAGCTATGAGCCTTTGTAGACACTGTCTGTGTCTTAATCCTCTCAGTGCCCCTGAGCCAGCATTATTCTTGCAATGTGTTTTGATTGAATATTAGGAAATTCTGCATATTCCTTGAATTATTGTGAAAGTCTACACCTCTGATGATTAAGGGATATAGAATAAAAATTTTATGGAAATAAAATGGAAAAAAGTTAATCTTGTTATGAATGAATCATTGGCTCAGTGGCTCTCAGGATTATAGACTCTGCAGCACAACCACCACCATTACCATCCCCCTTGAACCTGAGGCTTGAATATGAATGTCTTTGCCAAGTAGCTGTCAAGGGGTAACAAGGCACAGCTTTGCCATCCTCACGTGGCCTCATGCCCATCTTGACCAGTTTGCACTCAAGTTTGGGACGTTCTAGCATAAGCTTGATTAATTTCAAATCATCCTTTCAGGGAATCATAATAAAAATGGAAAGCTTAAAAAAGAGGGAAAGAAAAACTAGGATTTACCAGAAAGGGCTCTCCAGCTAAGACGTTCAAACTACTTCTGTGATGTCATTTTGATTGAGTTGCTGAGCATGGGAAGTTTTCTTAGTGCTGATTTATTTATACAGCAGCTGCACTCTCCAGAGGGCACACTTCCAACTGGCAGTGAGGGTGAGCACTTTTTCTTTTGGAGTTTGACAATTCTTTTTCTCTCCCTTTTCCTCTCTCAATTTCCTCCTTTTTTCCCCCTTTCAGATTACCACTTTCATAAAACATAAAAGTGGGGTTATGAATTCCTTTGGGCAGTTGAATGCAGCTAATTCAGACTTCTTGGAGGAGACTATGTATTCACATAATACTAAATAATCAGGCATCTAAGTAATATCTAGTAAATAAATTATCTGATAAGATCAATAGGCTTCCAGCTCTCGCCACACCATTAAAAAATGAAAATTTCTGTAGTGTCCCTCTTGAACTGCCTTCCCTTTTCTCTTTTTTCTTCATAGACTACAAGGCTTTTGAAGAGGCAGCTGAACACTTCCACCCTTATATCAAGTTCTTTGCTACCTTCGACAAAGGGGTAAGTATCTATGAAACTCCAATTTGAACACTTTTGTTGGTTCTCCGGAAGTCTTAGAAATGTGGCAATAAATCACTATTGAGTGAGAGATGAGCACAAAGAGAGTAATCCAGAAGATGTGAGGGTGTTACCAAAAGCTCGCAGTGAAAAGTGACAGCTCGCCCTTCATTGTCTTGAGTGAAGATGGGAAGCTTATGAGCACAGTGTGTGTCTCTGCTTCCTTTCTTTTAAGAGCCATCCTCTCCCTTCCTGGTGCAAATGCTTCCTACTTTCCAGAGTTAGGATAAGGGGGGGAGAAGGAGAGAAGCATTGACTACTGAAGATCTGGGTGCTTCAGAAAGTCACCCTCATCTTCAGGGCATGTGGTGGATGGTCTCTATAATTCAATTGCTCTTTATTTCTGGATGTGAAAATTGCTTTTATATAAAAAAAGATTAAAAAAGCAAAACAAAACAGTAGAGATAGAAGAAACTAGAGTCACTGGTTAATTTCCTGGGGATCTTTTGTATTTAGAATACTCCATTCTGGCTTCAGTCACTACTAAAAGGCTATTCATCAATTGCCTTCTGTGTGCTGGGTACTATTTGATATTTTTCACTTATACTATCTGTAATCCTTTGAAGATCTCCAAAAAGAACCCCACTTCTTAGATGAGAAAAGAAATTCAGATTTAAGTAATATCCTAGGTCTCCAGCAAATTCATGGTAGTGCGGAGGTCCTAATTTAGGACAATTTGTGCCTAAAACCCATGCCCTTTCTCTTATCAGAGCTTTAAAAATAAGACTCTGCCCCTGAGTGTCAGTGTGCACACCCACATACCACACTATCACACCCACCTCGCACCCACACAATACACATTCATACAACTTTCAGACATAACACATAGTAACTCATATACCCTGACATCTACACCCACATAACGCACATATACCCCAATTAAAAGCCCTGGATTATTGTATTTTCTAGGACAAATAAATTCAGATCCTGATCAAATTTAAGTTAAAGTTAATCAGCAAGTGGCCTACTAAGGAGTAAGAGTTGAAAGCTGGGCTCATGGTTTGTATCCATGAGGAGTACAAGTATTTTGTGAAAAATGAGAGAAAGCCTATAGTTGCTGAAACAGGAAAGGAACATGATAAAGAGATTGCACTCAGTTTATATGTATATATATATATATAGAGAGAGAGAGAGAGAGACAGAGAGACAGAGAGAGTGTGTGACTTCTACTGTCTAAAAAACTATAATCCAGAAGAGAGATCTATAATGTAAGTAATATTATCTAAACTTGAAGAAAAATCACTCAAATGGGTTCAATTAGAGTTAGGAGAGATTTTGAGCAAGAACAGTGATTATCATTGATAGCAATTGTCGCTGATTTTTGTATGTACCAGGCCGTGAGCTGAGAGATTTATATAGGCTTTCTCATTGAATCCTCTCAACACCCCTATAAGGGAAGAGCTAGTATTCCCAGTCTGCAGAGGCCTCCTACTTGGTAACAGTGAACCTCAGGCCAGCCTGGGTTCAAAGCCACTGCTCTGACTCCTGTGCTCTGGTGCCAGGCACACCAGAAGCACTCAGCAGATGTCAGCCAGCCACAAGCACTGTTGTTAACAAGAGGCAGTCGCCAAAGCCCAGGAGAACAGCAGCTGGGGGAGGTCAGTAGAGAAGGGAAGGTGCAGGAGAGGAGGTACCATGAACCCCTCACCGAGTGGCCAGGAGTGACTAACATGTCTTCTGTGTAAAACTTACTGAGGAAAAAAAGTCAGGTAGACAAGCTGGCCCATACATCAAAGCCTGGGTTCTTAGAAGGGCGGCCCAGTGCTGAGTTCACAGTAGTGTCAGCTTTCAGACAAGCCTCTGGGCCAACCATATGGCTTCGTGCCTATGACCCATGAAGAAGGTGAGGTAAGGCTATAATTAAAGACTAGAAGGTGGTTCACCAAGAGCTGTAGATCCTGAGTCATAAGTGGCACTGTTCATGCAGCCTTGTGGGTTTCACACATTTAAAGACAGAAGGACACACTCTAGGTGGTACAGTAGGGGAAGGTCGTGGCATTAAGAGCACTCAGTGTTATTCGGGACTTCACAACTTGTACCATGGGCAGGGGAGGGAGGACATGACAGTGCCCAGTGGGGAATGGTGGGGGCCAGAAGCCGTGAGTGTGCCCAAAAAGCACTGCAGCGTTGCCTGGCAAGGGACTGGAGCAGAAGTAACTGGAAGGACCTGTTTGTGAGACACACTCTAGGGAACCCCAGAGGGACCTGGGGGAGGGGAGGTGCTGTCAGGAGATTTGAAATCCAGAGAGACGAGGGCCAAAGAAGCACTAATGCAGTTCCAGAGGTGACAAGACCAGCTGCCAGAAGTTGAGCTGCTAATGGATGACTTGCTCACTGGTGATATGGAAAGATGAGAGAAGGCTCAAAAAATAACTAAAGGTTCTAAATCTCAGCTTCGGCACAGCACAGATTATGAAGCTACTGAAAACATTAGGAAATCTAGGGAGGAGAATCTGGAATGGAAGAGGGAGTGAAGAGTTCTCACTTTCTACCAGTTGGAATGAGGTTTGACTGGAATTTCTTTCATTCATTCACTCACTGATTATCTTTCATGTGCCCGGGACACAAGATTGAACAAAACAGATCCCTGCCCTTGTAAAATGTAAGGTTTCGTGATGGTAAAGCGGGGTGAAAATATGGGGAAACAGAAAATAAGTGAACAGATGAATACATCTGTGACTCAGAGGGTGACATGCCAGGGCTGCTGGCACACATGTGGGAGTCGTAGTTTCCAATCACTGTCTGTGACCCCCAGATTCCCGGCTCCTGGAAAGTGGATGTTTCTTAGGGTTGTGCTGGGTTACAGGAACATGCATTTTCAAAAGGCTCCATGAGGGGAGAGAGGAACAGGCTTGGGACCAGCACTGATCCTTGGGTCCTGCTCCGAAAGCAAGAACAGTAGAGCAGAATGGCGATGAAGCAAATAGAGCAAGAGACTCTAAGGCTAAGCGTGGCATCCCTGCCACTGCACCTTACACTTAAAAAACTCAGTTTTAATCACCCCAATGTCACCTCCCACTGGCTTATTCCTCTCTCAGAGTGAACAGTGAGAAGCAAATTCATTTTCCCTTTTGAATCATACCGGATGGTATGAAAGGCACTATCATTGTCTAAATACCGTTGATGGGGAAGACAGATGTTGGGAAGCCCAGAGCCAGTGCGTAGGTTTCGTTTGCAATAACTGAAATGTCCTGCTAGCTTGTAGGAAAAACCTGTTTCGAAATCCTAACACACGCAAATAAACAAATAGCCATTTTCAATTGTAGTTTTCTTGTCTTGGACAAAATCTATCCCAACTTATTTCTGGGATTTTTTTTTTTTTAAAGGCATGAAAGAACTTATTATATAGGCCTATTCTATTTTTTTTTTTAAGATTTATTCATTTTTATTCAAGAACCAGGGTACAGGCCAGATACGCGGGAGGATGAGAGGATTCACTGGAGACAGAGTGGGGAACAGAACAGGCAGACTGACTGAAATACACTGCTGAGGGGAGCAGCGGGCGAGGCAGGAGAAGTCTGCCTCACCATGTGGGTTGCTCTGAGGCTGGCGGGGATCGAACCAGCACTGCAGAGGCTGCGGACAGCTTCACAGCGCTGCGCTCAACTGCCTGCGCCACCAGGGAGGCCCCCTATTCTATTTTTAATAGTGAAATCCATTTTAGATAATTGGTATGCCTGGAAACCAGGTCTGGTCCCAGAACAGTGCCTCAGATGAGTGGGTGCCACTAAAAACTAATTGAATAAATGAATGAATCGATTCCTCAAACAATCACATCTTGTTCAGTCCCTACTAAGATACAATGAAAAGAATGGAAGACATGGAGTCCCCGAGAAATGATAGGTGGCCAATCCATGGTGGTGGGGGATGCCAGTGGACCTCTGGGAATTTTTTCTCAGGGCTTACAAGGTTTAAACTTAAAAATCCTATAATCCAGCTTGACATTCATGATCGTAATACTGCAGATCTAGACACCAGGATTCAAGGGCCAGAGACCACCTCCCCTCACCGCCCCACCCACACATACATACATACATGTGCACGCCTACGACACACTTCTCACTCTCACTTAATTCTAGCAGACCGCGATGCAGGAAGACTTGACGAGAGCATGTGACCAGAGAAACAAGGAAACAGTCACTAAAACACGTGCGGCACCAATGTCATGTCTGCAGGGACAGATACTCCTGCCCTTAGAATGTCAAGAAGGTCATTTTCAGATGAGAGAACTGGCAAGTTAGAGTCTCCCTCCTCTGCCGAGCTGGAACCCAGGCTCGGTCCCCTGCAGGGCTGTGATCTTGACCAAGCACATATTCAAACAGCCTCAGGTTCAACATTTGTCAAATGAGTTATGATGACAGTTCTTCCCTCGCGTCTCAAAGTGGTCAACCTAGAATACTTTGCTCATACAAAGAACACCATGTGCTCACTCTAATTACTGCTTGTGGTCACTGGTCACTTTCCACCTCAGGAAAATACAGTTTCCTGGTTCCTAGAACATGTAGAAAGTGAACTCAGAAAATCAGAATCCAAGGTTCGCTTCGACCCCTTTCATTCTGTGGTGGGACCAGCTGGGCAAGCGCGGTGCGTAAACCCAGACGTGGGTGGATACTTGCTGATCCCTCCCCCAGCCTGTGCGTCCACCACCACATCACCCACACCCCCGGCCCCTACAAGAGGGAAAAAGTAAGAGAAACCCCACACCTCTCTGTCCCTTAAAATCAACTTGACCAGAGCTCCTCTGACTGCCTGTAGCTCTTAACATGGCCTGTTTTCTTTAGTTCTGAGTAGGAAGCTGGAATTACTTTCACTTCAATAAGAAATGCCTTTTGGAATACAGTGACCTGGAACTAATAGCAATTGATGGCGAAAACCGTGGGGATATCAGTGTTTCCTCAGAACAGACCTCCTTGTGTAACAGCTTATGTAACCCTGTCCTCCCTCCCCACTTGGTTCTGGCCGTCAGGGCCTCTGCCCTGCGGTCACCGCCCGGGCACTGAGGCAATTCCTTGAGCTTCAAGAGAGCCACTGTTCATCCCAGGCCCTCCGAGACCACAGCTCGGAACTAGAAAAGAATAGCATTTGGTTTTCTACACAGTGGTGCACATTCCAGGCCCCTAGAATCACCCCACAAAAAGAGGCTCTGAGTTCAGCAGCCCTGCAGGCAAGCACAGGCCCCTCCTGCCCCGAAAGAGCCGTGGGCCAGTCATAGAGCGCTGGCCCCCAGGCCGCAGCCGGCCCCAAGCTTGCCATCCTGCACCCACTGCACCGAGCGTCCTGGCCTGCCCGGACTGCCCAGCTTTAGCGCCGAGAGTCCGAATCCCTGGCAGCCCCTCCTCCAGGATGGCGGTCGCCTCTGACTGGTAACAGAGAGGAGAAACCCAAAGCCCGAGACGAGGGGATGAGGAGAACCCCAAAGCCTGAGATGTCCCCCATGGGGGATGAGGCCCCCAGGGCTCGCGTTTAGCCTTGGTTGTAATTCGGACTTATGAGCTGATCAAGGACAGGTGAGTGGGTGGGGCCCTGATTCTAAATATCTATGTCCTTGAAATTGTTGCTATCAATTTCCTCTCAAAACGGGTTCAATTAAATCCATGCACCCTGGACGCTGAGCACGCTCTGCCGACATGCTCTTCCTCCCTTGGTCCCCGCCACGGCAGTGGATGATGTGACTGCAGAATCCAGCAGGCCGCTCTTCAGCCTGCTGTCCCCGCTCCTGCTTGGACCTCATTGTTTGTTTCTCCCCGTCTGCCCTTCTCTGCTCATGGCAGGAGGCTGGCCCAGCCAGGCCTCTGCCAGGAGTTCCTATGACTGCAACTTTAAATCACAACTGCGTGTGCACACTCATGTCCTTGCCAGAGAGCACACTCACTTCTTGTAGATGGGGAATCCTCTGCCTCTCAAGATGAGCCCCCAAGGAGGCTATTGTCACGTTTCTCCTTGTTACAGGTGGCAAAGAAATTGTCTTTGAAGATGAATGAGGTTGACTTCTACGAGCCGTTCATGGATGAGCCCATCACCGTTCCTGACAAGCCTCACACCGAAGAGGAGCTGGTGGAGTTTGTGAAGGAGCATCAAAGGTGCCCCCAGATGGCATGCAGGAGATGGGGGAGCCAGGCCTGGGGGGTGGAGAAGGGCCCCTCAGTCCTGACGTTTCAGACCCCTAATAGCAACAACCTGGAGCTCCTGCCCCAGCAGAACCAAACTCAGTGATGTGGCTGTGCTGGACATGGACCCGCAGCGTCTACGTCGCCACATGTTCTGAGTGTGGTCTGCACTGCACACGAGGTCAGACCCCTCCTCCCCGTCAGCAGGTCCACTCAGAGTCAGAGCAAGAAATAAGGGCTGCAAGGCAAGCAACCATGATGTGCAGCAGCCTCCTAAAGTCCCCTACAGTCTATTAAAGTCCTAAAATAGCTGATGGAAGCTAGTTCACCTAAGCTTCCACATAATGGGGTAATTATTATTACCCTAATTTTACAGATCAAAGATTGAGTTTGAAGTAGTTAAATAACTGAGCCACAGGTGAGCACGCCAAACACAGACGCTCGGGACAGGAAGGCTTGATACCCAGGCCCTCCCTTGGGCCCTATCAATGTGTCCACCACACTTGCCAATATTTAGAAAGAAATGAAACCATGAAGAAAATAGCAGTCCTGCCTGCTCCCCCAAACAGCCCTAAAGGGTTCTTTGCAGAATTCCCTAAAACTACAGCTCTAGGCTGGGGAAACCAAAATGTGCTGTTTTCTCTCCCAAGCCTCCTCGTTCTGGACCTGCTCTGTGCTCCCAGGAGGGGTGTCTGTGTGTGAGGAGGGAAATGACTCCGTACCCCAGTAATGAGCTGACCCTTGCCCTCTGACCCTTTGTTTGTAATAGACTTTATAATCCTTGGGTCATCTGGGTCCATGAAAACGCTGAATTTTAGGCCCAACTCTCTGGGTGACAGAGCAAGGCAGACCTGCACCTTATCCTTAGTGGGGAGCCAGGCCCCAGAGCTCTTCCTGTCCATGTGGCTGAATTGATGTTGAATTTTACCTTTTGCTGTGCTGCAGCCGTGTGTCTGCCCTGGTGGTCCCTACTCAAGGAAGCTTCTCTCTTTTTTCCCTCCCAGACCCACTCTGCGTCGCCTGCGCCCGGAAGACATGTTCGAAACGTGGGTAAGAAAGTGTGAAACTCACATGCTCTGTCGTAGCTGGTGTATTTCCCCAAGAGGAGCACCCCCTTGAAGATCTGAAGCAAATCAAGTCCTATTTGGCTGGGTTGGATGTCTGGATGGTGGATGTAAGGGCAGGAAGGCCACTGAGCAGCTTTTCTGATCCAGCAGACGGGGTAAAGGAGGAGAGAGTCCTGGAGCCCTCGGTGGTGTTTGCGGGCTTTTATTGGGATTTATCAGGCATACGGCAGGCAGGGGTACTAGGGGGCCGGGAGGCTGGCAGGCCTCCCAGCCCCCAGCAAGTCTTCACTCTGTCTGGGCTCTCCGGCCTTCTCTGGTGGTCTCTGCTTCTCTGCTCTTCTCGTGGTCCTCCTGGCGTCCCCGTGATGCTGCCCTTATTAGCTCACCTCTCAGCCCAGGTGAATCCCATCTACCTATGCCCACACCCTATTCCAGGTGCCCACCGTCAGGCATGCATTCAGGACCACAAGGCTCCATCATCAATCCTAATGGTGGGAAGGCAGAAAAGCCTGATGCTCTTCTTACCCTACAGTGGAGTATTTGAAACACCAACAGCATCAAGCCCAATCAGAACTCACTTCTCCCTGGATCCAATTTAGGCGTCTTTCTGCTGCCCACCAGGCAGATTACTCTATCACTGAGATCATTTCCCACAAGGCCTACTGGCTTCTGTTCACTGCCCACCATGACCCCAGGGTGTCAGTGGTGAACCCAGGTGATGGAGTCAGAGAGACAGGGGCGCCAGAGCAGAATCTGCTATCCGGGAACTTTGCATCCTACAAGTCACGTGGTCTTTTTGAGTTTTATTTTATGTATCTAAACTCAGCACTTTTTGTAAAGATGGTAGCTACTCAATGAATGACAGCTGTTTTTGTAAATCTCAACCAAGGCTCAGCAAAGTTCAGTCCAGTTGTCCCCATCTCTGTGTCATAGACAACATTGGGCAGGTCTGGAAGGGGACTTTGGAGATACGACTTCCCACCTGACTCAACTTCATACAAAAACCTGTAAACAATGCCAAAATTCTGCGGAGTATTTTTCAAAGTATTTCTTCTATCCTTTTACTTGGAAAGGGATATAAGACAAGTATTATTTAAGCCCCCAATTTATGTGGGGAATCTGATGACCATATGGAAACATAACTTATAAGTATTGTCTTGGGATTTAAGTTTAGACCATCTGGAGCTAAATGTCATGTTCTCTCCCTAGAGGTCATGTCCCCAGAATTTAGCATGGAGGAGGGGAAACATAAGCAAGAGGAACATGGAAGCATTTACTTATTAATTCTTTAATTCTAAATCTAAAGTGATGTTGAACAGAACCATGGAGTAACTTGAAACTTCTTTTTAACTGGCACGCAACTTATCTGGATGTGTGAAGGTAGAACAAACATTTCATAAGACACAGAAAGGCAAATAATCCAGTCTGGAGCAGATGATTTAAGAACAACCCAGCACAATAGAAACATATTTTCCTGACATTTAAACCTTTTAAAAATTTAACCTTTAAAAGGTCTGACTATGAGATTTAAAAATAACAAAAAGGGGTAACAGTGCTTTAAAAATAATATTTTTTTCACTTAAAAGTAATTTCATATGTATGAAAAATAGTGCAAAGAAGCTTGTGAGCTCTTAACTCAGGTTCCCCAAATGTAAACATTTTGCCATTTTTGTTTATCAAGTGACAGAGACAGACAGACAGAGGATGGCCAGATGGATGGATGAATATAGATTAAGATAGTAGAGTGTTTCTTTTTTCTTTCTTTTTTTGGGGGGGCTGTGTGAGAGTAAACAAGAGACACAGTTTCCCTTTACCCATAAATATTTCAGATGTTTTCTAAAAATGACTTTCTCTGTCATGACCCCAGTACGCTTATTGAAATGGGAAATAAACCCCAGCTTGGTTCTCCCATCTCATCTATGGGCCTTATTAAATTGGTGGGCTGCCCACTCATGTCCTTTATAGCATAAGAAAAACAATTTTTTTTTTCCTGGCCCAGGATTCAAGCCTGAATCACACATTTTCATTTGGTTGTTACGATTCTTCACTGACCTTTCATCTGGAATAGGTTCTTGGTCCCTCTGTATTCATAACACAAGCCACTATTTTAAATCAAGAATGTTCTGTTCTGTTCTGCAATGCCTTTATCCTGAGATCTTTATTTTCTTCATCCCTAAGGGATATCTCAATTATCTAGGCTCCTGCAAAAATTGTGGAACCTTCTCTCAGGACTTTGCACACAGACACAGCGGCACCACAGCAAAGAACTCCCCCCCAATCACCACCATCATCAATGCCTCAACCCCCCCACTACCCCACAGAAATGCTCCTTCTCATGGCCTCAAGGCAGATGCCCTGAAAGGGCACCCCCTGTGGGGCTTCCCTGGAATGCACTCTGCTTTCTCTCCAATTAATGCTAAGATAAGTTACAGCTTTGCAATCATGTAAAATAACAGTGATGGCGCATAGTCTCCACATTATTATATATTCCATTGTTTTCTAATTGGAAAAAGACTGTGTATTGAATTTAACCAGGTAGAGAAAAGGGCAGGTAGGCTGGCTTATTTCTTTTCAACACCCATCCTGAAATTCCCACACAATTTCCCAGAAACCCTCACCAGACCTGCCCGTCCCTCATCCAGCTAAGGAGGGAGGCAGCACAGGTTCTCCAGGATCAGCTTTATGTCATGACAGAGAATAAGCAGAAATCAGTCTGTCAAAAGGATCTCTGGAGAGCCACTCCCTGTCCCTCCGCCCCCCACTTACCTCACCCCCACAGGAGGGCACAGCTCCAAAAAGCAGCTTCTCCATGGGCCACTTGGCCACAGCAACTTAAACCACAGATGCTGGGCAAAGTGATCAGCTAATGAACGTAGAAGTCTAGCTTCAACCCCCACTTGCCCAGACATTGCAAAATATTTAAATAAGACAGACAAGGCAACTATTGACCTTTTCGCCCCAACCGCAAAGGGTATTAAAGCCGGAAACCATAGAAAACACATCATTTATTATTATGGAGAAATTGCTACCTGGTCATATTTGTTGTGTGTAAATTAGATCGCTATTAGCCATTCATTTAAAATATTCAAAGAATGTCAAGGTGAGGCCCGCTGACCTGTCTGCCCCTTTAAGACTCCACCTTCCAACAGGCTTCTCCAGACAAGTGCTGAGCCTCGGTAAGAGCACACAGGCAGGGGAGTCAATGATTCCTGCTAAAAGAATCGTCCCTCTGTTGCAGTGGAAAAGTAGCTCCCCAAGGAGACCAGAACATCCAGCTGAGCCCCCAGAGCACACTGCATTGTACCAGGGAGTCTGCCGGCATTAACTGCCTTCTTTTCCTTTGCATCCCTCATGCAACATGAGAACAGACACTCAATGAGACTGGAAGGAGGAACACAATATGGACAGTGCTAATCTCTCTGGTTGGTGGATCAATGATATTTGTTTTCTTCTCTGTATCTCTAATTTTTTTTTCAATTTCCTCCAACCAGGATGTAAGATTTTATACTCTTTTTGCAAGGGCAAAGTAGTTCATACTTTTTCTTTAGTCACTAGGTATTCATAAGATCCTATTATCTTGTGCTAATCAAGGAGCTTATCATTGTTATTTGAAGGCATAATCCTGTCCCTCTGAGAGCATGGCATCTGGCCGAGAACGGAAGGCCTGTGCAATTAAAAGACCATTCCCACGGCTATGTGATCTCAACCAAAGGGTCCAGAAAAAGCCCGAGGGTGGTCTCAGTCCTATGGGGGGGGTCAGTCACGAGCTTCCAAATGGCCATGGGGCAAGTGTGTACCTGCTTCTTTGTGGGTGTTCAGTACAGGCTTGTGTGCTGAATCTTTGAGACACCCCACCCCCCCAAGGAGAAAGTCTTTCTCTTGGTTTCACCTCTCCCTCCAAGGCCATTTCAGGTCCAGGGAGTGACAGCACATTATGAGCAGCCTCTTAGAAAATGAATATGGATTCTTAATTCTAAAACCAATTTCCAAGTGTGTTCTAGAAGGGCACACAGAAATGAAGCCTGTTTCACAGAGTTAACACCGCGCACTTCCTACCGATGGCAGGAGACGAGACACAGGGCCACCTAATGAGAACTGATCAGGATATTCTGCTTGGCGATAATAGCAAATGTAAAACTGTGAAACCTCAGACTCCCCTTCTGGCTGCTGTCGGATTTGTGTAATAAAACTGTGCACACATGCACACACACACACATCTAGCTGCGAAATTGAATTCTCCAGAGAATCTGACCGAGGCAGCGGCCATTCTCTTGTTTTTAATAATAATATTTTCCATTTAATCTGTTAGAATTTTTGGAGGTTTTGTCCATTCTAAACTCAAAGGAAAAAAATTAGCATTTAGATAGGATTGCACCAGCATTAAAATCAATTGAAATGGAGACAGAGATCATGGGAGAGCTGAGATGCCTGGAGTTTATTTTTTTTTTCCATAGGATGAGGCTGATATGACATTGTGGGGGGGCAGCGAATCCCTCTCCCCACATCAGCAATAATCAGTATTCACACAAATTTGTCCCCAGTGTCTCATCCTCACACATCTTCTTCTCCAAGTCTCATGAGAGTCACATTACTTCGAGCAGAGACCCCTGCACACTCACATCCACCCTCCGCAGGAATAATCAGTGCAGAGGAGACACGTGGCAGATGGTCTCTTCTGTCCAGGACAGAGAAACAAGTGCCACAGGTGCACCCGCAGATTTGAAATACCACTCCCTCCCTCTAGACTCTCAGCTTTGCCCCACCCCACCCCCCAGCCACCTTTCATTTTTATTATCACACATCCTCAACCTTCCAGAACCCCTGAAGACCACTTCCTGGAACCTCCCACACTCACAGACATGTTTCGAGACCTAGGCTGCTTCAGCAAGCTTTGGGTCCAGAACAGAAGGGACCCCAAGGAAACTCTCTGGAGGTCACAACCACCATGACGTCCCACTGACCACATAGGTTCTGCTTCTGCAATAACAGGTGTGTTATGGGAGAAGCACTACCTTTGTGTATGAGTCCTGGGCGAACAAGCTGGGACAGGTGAGGACCCCTCAGCACCACTCAGCAGTGTCATAACTTGGTGCGTTGCTAGAAGTATTTGCTGGTGGGAAATTCTTTTTATTTTTTTTTTATTTTTAAAGATTTATTTTATTTATTTGTGCATACAAGAGCTGGGGTATAGGTCAGAGGTATGGGGCTGAGAGGATTCACCAGAGACAGAGTGGGGAGCAAAACAGGCAGACTGACTGAAATCCACTGCTGAGGGGAGCAGCGGGTGAGAGAGGAGAGGTCTGCTGCGCCATGTGGGTCAGCTCCCTGGCCAGGGACCAAACTGGTGCTGATAGCTTCATAGTGCTGAGACTTAAACCCTGCTAGTGGGAAATTCTTCAAGCAAACTGACATCCCCATTCACCTGGCTGCATTCGAGGCCTCAGAGCTCCTTGATGTGCCAGCTCACTTTCTTCCTTGTTTTGCTTTCACTGCTGCTCTCCTGGACCCACCAGACCACGGGCGTAGACCATTCACTGCTAGTGTCATTGGTGTTTCCTCCTGCCAGCCCATGTATCAAGTGCCATGCGTTCTTCCCAGTCGCTCCTCAGCAGCCCCTTCCTCGATGTGTGGCCCTGCTTTGGCCGCTGTGCCTGTGCCTCCTCGCCCTCTGCTGCCTCCTCCCTCCATCTCCATTATTTTATTTATTTTATTTTATTTTATTTTATTTTATTTTATTTTATATATTTTTTACATCATTTTTCATTTTTGCACAATGTATGCATTTTCATCTTGGAGATATTCCCCATACAATTCCCACCCCCCCTTATTTTGACCTTAATCCCTCCCCCCCATAGTGTGTCTCTGGTTTATAGTTGCTTGTTGATTTTGATTTTTACTTTATTATACTTAGTCTTTTTCCATCTCCATTCTAGCCCCATCTGTCCCTGACTCTCCCCACTGCATCTCTCCAGAGGTAACCCTTGATTCGTTTCTCCCACAGGAAGATGATTTGAACGGAATCCACATCGTGGCCTTTGCAGAAAGGAGTGACCCAGGTAGGAATCCCCCAATCTGCATTTTCACACCTGAAGCAACAACCTACTTGTCACCTTTGTCAGCCCTTGGGCTCCCCTCCACAGTGCGACCGCGAGCTATTGGGTGCCCCCTGGTGGTCACCTGCTAGGCAAGCCCCTTTCCACTGAGCTAGGAGAACAGATGTGGACACACAGGACCTCAAATATTCCACTAACTGCCCAATGTAGGAAGAGAAGCTGAGGATATATGGGGTATTAAAACATCCTAGCCTTACAGGGGTGTGTGTGTGTGTGTGTGTGTGTGTGTGTGTGAGAACTTCTGTTCATATTAGAAGTTTATTTACCAATTTTGGGATCTAACTTATATAAATGATAATCCTACCTTAAAATACCAATGAAATAACAAAAAATGTGCCCATTGGCCTAAAAATCATTGCCTGTGCTTAGAAACTTAATAGAGAATATTTCCCCAATAATGAGAGTTGGTTAAACAAGCCGCTTATTCTAAAGTGACCCGGCATATCATATATCACAGATTAATTTCGTTTTATTTTTTAAAGTGCACAACTTTTTCTCTCTTTTTAATATCCCTGGAGGGTGAAGTGCAGAAAAAAATATTTTGCAGATGGTATAATGCTGGGTCCCTTGGGCAACGCTCTATGAGAGAGGATTCTCGAAATGAAAGTGTAACGGTGATTCTGAAGTGTGTTTTGGAACTTCCAAAAGTGTGTTGTGGAATGTAATCAGAGAAGGCAGGAGGCTTCTTTGAGGAGAGCTAAGCAGCCAGGCCTTGGGCTGTCAGGGGGCTCGATAGGTCTTCTCAAACCTAATGGTGCTGGGAACTACATGTGTCCACGCTGCCTGCTGCCAGCCGAAGCAGAACATTCACGAAACTTCATAGCACAGAACTCTGAGGCAAGTTCTGATACCCACTAGGCTTGGGAACCACTTCTCCAGGTAACATAGAGGTAGGTGGTATCCACCTGGGCTCACAACCTCCTATGTATGTATTTAACTAGGAGAAGTTAAACTGCCCACGAGGGCACACTGAGTTAGTGGCAGGTCGTGCGTGAAGTAGAGACAGATTGTCCTGTTCACTGATCTCTGTCTGATTCTTGCGTGGCACCTTGACACACAGTAGATGTTCAATAAATACCTATCAGGCAGGTGACTAACCAAGATTGAGCCCCACCTCTTCATGGTCAGACCAGCTGTTGTGGGTTGGTCTTTGTTGTTTCTTTTTACAGAATATTATCAGCCTCCATAATTTCTTACCGACAAAAACCCACATTTTTTTATCATGCAATCTTTTAATTAAGATATAATCCACAAACCATAATACTCATCTTTTTAAAGTGTATAGTTCAGTGGTTTATAGTAAATTCACAATGTTGTGCAAACATCACCACTATCTAATCCCAGAACGACTTCATCATCTCACAAGGAAACCCCATACACATTAGCGGTCACTCTCATCCCCCCAACTCTTGGTAACCACTAATCCACTTTCTGGCTCTAAAAATTTGCCTGTTCTGGATTTTTCATATAAAAGGCATTGTGCACTAATGTGGCCTTTTGTACCTTGAATCTTTTACTTAGCATTATGTTTTCAAGGTTCATTTGTGATGTAGCACCTGTCTGGCCTCCATTCCTTTTTCAGGGCCAACTAATATTCCACTGCATTAAAACCAAATCTATGCTCTAAATTATCTGAGAGTTTCCTCCCTCCCTTTTTTAAAATAAAACTCTTGTATCTCCATTAATGTTCTAGTTTTCCCATCATTAACTTGCAGAACTGGAAAAACTCTTCAAGGATATTTAGCTCTTGTCCAAAAAAATAAATAAATAAATAAAATGGCAGTGTGGTTCCAGCTCTTTCCATACATTCTGTCCATCCCTCGACCCCTGGAGGAGAATAAAGCAAAGGAAGCCAGTTGCCTGAGGTTTACAAGCCCTAATCAAACAGAACGGGCTCCTGGGATCCCTGGTGTTGTGTGGACAGAGATGAGATTGCCTTCAGTAGCAGCCTGCTGGCCAGACTCCAGGGGGCTTCACTCCCCCGCCCACCTGCCCCCTCCCAGGATTGCAGAGAGGCCTGTCTGGTTCTTAGGAACAATGGAACAAAGAGGCCTCAAGAAGTTGCAGGAACCTGTTTGACCGAGATTGCTGCTATAATGAATCAAGCTCCTGAAACTACTTCCACCTCCTCCCTGCACAAATATCCCTGGGCCCAGAGCCTGCCTTTCCCCAGAGGAGCCCAAGCTGAGGCTTGTTCCTGGGAAGCTGGAAGAAATGCACTGAGCTCTAGGAGGGTGGAGGGAAGCTGGAAGCACCTTTTTTCACGAGGGAGGACCTGGCCCCCTCAGGGTTGGGGAAGGGAAAGGCTTTCTGTGAAAGTCCCTCCCTCTAGTCAGTCATTACCCGCAGGTCACTGATGTGTGACTGGGCCCAGAGGCCTGGCTGCAGGACGAGGAATTCCATTCCTGTCTAGACAGCAGTTCCTCACCTACCTTTGCCCTGGTTACAAGTTACATATGGCCTCCTGCCCCGCACAGACCCCCACTCGCTCACCAACGAAAGCAGGGCCCACATCCAGGAAAATAACAAAGGTGTCCTTGAGGCGGTCACAGTCTTGAGGATCTGTGCTGGGCCCAGGAATATGTCCTCACCCAGCCCCTAAAGCCATCTGTGAGATATAGGACCGACACCCCAGCATCGAGGAGAAAAGCAAACCTTAGAGATTAAATAACTTGCCCAAATCACTCGCTTTAGCTAAGTCAGGATGGAAATTCTGGCAGGCTTTCCAGACCTCTGCATTCATCATGTGTGGGAAGACGATGATGCCGATAACTTCGCAAGTGCCAGTGACGTAAGGAGCCCGTGTGGGAGCTGTGAAACCCTCTTCTCTGTGAGGAGGTCGCGGCTGAGAGGCTGACTAGCCCAGAAGCAGGATCAGGGCAAGCTGGCAGCCCAGCCCACTCCCTGGAGCGCCTGGCCCAGCCGCAGACTGAGCCGCTGGCCCCCACGACAGCCAGTGACCCCTCCACCTCTGCTGTTCTTCACCATCTCGTCCACGTCCAACATTGGAAAAATCCAGAGAAGTTCAATGACGGACTCGAGTACAGAAGTTTAAACCTGTGCATGGCTCTTCTAGGGGCCATCCACCCAGCCTCACCGACTCCCCCAGGCTACCCAGCCAGCCCAGCTTCTGAGCTTGTGCAGCTGCAACAGTGTAATGGAGGCACAGAGCAGAGCAGGGTGAGCAGGAGAAAGGAAAAGGAAAGAGAGGGCCGCTTGAGAGCCCACTTAATGTAAAAAAGCCAAACATCCTCCCTACTGCCCACTGCTGTCCCATTTTTGGAATTTAAGATTGAGTCACAAGAAGTGAGCGGCATGACCTGGGCTGCCCAAGGACTCTTCCAGCAGTTCCGATGTTCCCAGCGCAGATGGCCTGCCTTCCCTGCCTTGCAGGTACTGGGCTGCTCCTGTAGAAGAAGCTCCTATTCCTGCTGCCCAGACATCAGCGAAGGGCGTCTCCCACCCTCTGTTCCTATCTGTGCCCTGTCCAGCTGCCCCTCCAGGGCCTCCCCTCAGCTCCCATGCTCAGAATGCCGCTGGCGAGGCTGTTTGACAGGTCTGAAAATGAACGGCTGTCCCCTGCCGGCCCCTGTGTGTCTGCATCAGGCTAACATCTTCTTTAGAACATCTGATGAAAGGTTTGCAAAGTGGCGTCCCTCCATGAGCGAGGGCCAGATGCGTGTCCTCCACGGGCACAGGAACAGCAGGTCTCACAAGCTGAAGTGTGGGGACAGGCTGCCGAGCACAGCCCGCCCCGGGCCGGGAATGGACGTGGTGAGCCTGCTCCATCAGGGCCCACGGCAAAATGCTTTTTGAGAATAACCATCACAGATAGGAACGTGACCGCAGAGGTCAGCTTCCTGACTTACATCTGGTTTATCAAACTTAATATTTGCGTCTTACTGAGTGCTAAGTATTGCTCCAGGCGCTTAACAGAGAGCAGCACATTTAAACTTCCTAACAACAGTGTGGGTAGGTGCTGTTATCATCCCGGATGGACAGACGAGGAAGCAAAGGTAGAGAGAACTTCTGTCCAGTCCCCAGGTCAGATGGCTGGTCAGTGGTGGCACTGGGCTTCAACCAGGCAGGGCCCCATCACCACCACGCTGCTCCTCCCCATCACGAAACCACGTCACTGGACTTTGCCACTGCTTCTGGGCCCTTCGGGCTACAAGACAGAGCAGGAAGGAGAACTATGGAGGGAGTGACCCGGGCCTCAGGTGGTTCCAAGCGCCCCCTGAGGACCACGGAGCCCACACAATGTCCCCTGTTCTCACAGGTGACTGGGCAACTCTGCATTGCAGGGGGAGAGCCCCGAAGGGCCCAGAAACTTCACAGTTACTGGTGGACGCTGCCCTGAGCACTGACAAGGCCTTGGTGAAATGTGACCTGGGGACAGCACCTGCCCTGTGTACCTGGGTCTGATACCTTGTGGGCACTCAGAATATACCTTCCTGATGACAGAATGAACCTTAACCAGCACTGAAGGGTGAAAGTAGGGAAAAATTTTAAGTGAAGAAAGGAAAGAAGACAGAGAATATCATTCCAGTCTCTTCTGCAAATGCCTCCCATGATAACAGCAGAATCTAGTATCACCATCGAGTCCCTGAGTCCCTTCATTTTTGGATGAGTAAGTGGAAGTCCCAGAGAAGTGAAGTGGCTGTGCAAGGTCTTCACGCCCAGACTGGAGCCCCCTCCTGACAACCACCCAGCTGCATGGTGCTCCCTCCCCCAGCCCCACCCCCCATACTGCAACCCCGTTCACCACACACGGAGATCTCTCTCCAGGATGAGGCCTGAATCCCATAATGTCATGTGATAAGGCATCAGGGTGTCCTTCAGTGCCTTCCTGGGAAGAGTGCCCTGGGGGTCAGAGGGGTGCGGTCAGGAGGACAAAGCAGGGCAGGCAGCAGGGCCCCTGGGCCATGGCCGGTCTGTGGCCCACGTGCCTCTGCCCAAGGGGTCTTGGCTCCAGGCCTGGCTTGGGCTGGCCCGGAACTGGTCCCCCAGGCCTGGTCCCCCAGGGCTTGGGGCAGGCGTGTTCCCAGCCTCCGCTCCCTGCCTGGGAAGGAGCAGAGCATACTCACCGGCTTCCCCTCCCACAAAGATCTGATTCCCAGAGGCCTCCCGCTTGCCGTGGGAAACCTGGCTCGACATGAACCCTCAGCCCCGGGTCACAGAACCTCTAGTTCCGAGCCCGTGTGGCAGGGAAGAAGCCGCAGTTCTCACAGCACCGGGTCCCTTCTCTTTATTTAGGGCCACCTCTGAGGCCCTGGTCTGCCTCAGGGACATCAGGGGGTGAACCAGCCGAGCACACTGTGGCTGTGGGAGGAGGCGGCTCAGCAGCAGGTTGGAAGAGGACAGGGACTCGCCAGGGAGGGAAGAGAGGCCTTCGCCCCAGCCACAGCGCCGCTGCCATCGCCCCAGCTCTGTGCCCCTCATGTGGAGGGTCTCACACTCAGCTCGGGAATCCCACGCACAAAGTTAATGGACTTCAGAGGGAAATGGGTGGTGGAAATGGTTCCAGATAAACAGACTCAAGACCCAAGTTAATATCCTGCCAGATGCGGGCGGCTCGAGCTGGGAGTCTCAGAATTTCCCTCGGCCTCAGTCCTATCCTCTTTAAAACAGGGATAATAAAACCTTCCCAAGTGCTAGCTGGATGAGATGTGATGATGAAAGGCAAAGTCCCTGGTACCCATAAGTGCTCAATAAATACTCACAAGCTGACCCTCGGGAAGTGTGATTGGACTCCCGTGAGCAGAGAGCAAGGCCTGTGCCACAGAAGAAGCAGGAGGCCTCAGTTGGATGCAGGAAGACTGTTGGCTTTCGGGATTATCAACTCTGTAAAACTTTGGGGAGGTCAAACATTTCCACCCTGGAAATATTCAGGAGAAAACACAGATGAATGTTCTGGTCGGGGCGATTCACCTGCCTGGATATTTGGGAGTTGCTTCTGGCTTTGGAAATAACAGCAGAGAATAATCCTCTAGTTCCTCTGGCTAATTAGTTTCTAGCCTACAAATCTCTGAATATTTCCTATTACCTCCTTTTCCTTTACTTACTTTTTTAAAAAAAAATTATATACTATCCTTTCTGAAAATACATGGCCACAAATCTTAAAAGACCTATAGACTCAGTGCATCACTGATTAAGGAAGATCCATCCATCCATCCATCCATCCATTCATTCATGTGATTCCAACCATAGCCACGGCTTGTGCTCAAACTTGAATTACAAACATGAACTATAGCTCCCTACACTGGTCTCGCTGTCAGAAAGGGAGGATCCACAGCAAATATTTCCCTTTTCCAGGACACCTGCCATTTTTACAAAGAAACAGAAACTATCCCTAAAAGTAAACTGAACTTGTAACTTAGAATGTCAGCAACTGAATAAGCGTTAGACCAGTTTAGCTGCCTTAACTCAGTTTTCCCAGATGAATGTGAATCTTCTCCAGCATTCAGAGCTGGGGAATCAAGGAGCAGGAATGCTTATGAGCCAGATCATTGCCCTTGTGCACATGATTGGCTGGGCGGAAGGCTGCTGCATTCAGAGACTCTCAGGTCACTGGAAAGAATAATGGCTAAGCCTTACCAAGTATCAGGTATCTCAATGCTTTCTTTAGGGGTGCTAATTCATTGAACTCACAGCCAACTTATGACACAGGAACTATGAGTATCATCACCCCATTTTACAGAGGACCAGGCCATTAAGTAACTTGCCCTAAATAACAAGACATCAAATAACTAAATTTCAGAACCAGGATTTGGACCGAGGTCATTTGTCCCGTGTCTGTGTTTAAGCATCGGGTTGGACTTCACCCTGAGGCAGGCGCTGTTCTATTCTGGAAAGATCCAGGAATGCTGAAGGATGGTGCCATGACAGAACCCATTGTCCTGAATGCCAGAAAGCAACCCTTAGATCAAGATGGTCCTTCTCTGACTTCTATATCGACCTTGGTTATTTATTTATTCTGTGTTTTGTGAGCCTTCCTTGCTCCTCCGTAGACACAAAAACTATTTCTATTCTCAAAGACAGACAAAAGGCCCCAATTTTGACTTCTCTTATTCATATAAAACTCCAATCCATTGGCTTTTTCTTGCAGAGCTCAATCTTTATTTCTTTTTTTTTCTATCGCCAAACCTACTCTAGAATGTAAAATACAAAAGGCTTCCGTAAGTAGCTTTCACTCTTAAAAATCCCAAGTTTATGGGGTTTTGTCAGTGGTGGACAACAACCTGCTCACTTCATTCTGAAGGCAAATCTTATCCTTCTACAGACCGTGCGCCTCACAGCTTCTCCCTCCCTGGATGGGAATCATTCTTTCACACCTCACGTTGACTATCTGGTTGAACTGGGGCCTGGGCTGAATTCCGTCCTCTTTGTGAATTGCTACTTGTAAAGACCACCTTTAAATTTGATCCTCAGAATTCTGGCAACGTCACCTCATTAGCCAGGGATGCCAGACTGGCATCCCTGCTGCTGAAAGTAGTTACTGAAGGTGCTTGGTAAGAACTGCCCCTTTGGCCTGTGGCTCGTATGTGTAAATGCACAGAGAACCAAGGTAGCCCCGTATTTCCCTGTTCTGCCTACAGGACAATGATCTGAGTGTCCAGAGAGCAGCCCCCACTGGCACTCTGGAGGGACTTGATCTCAGGCGCACCTAACAGGCAGCAGGAGTAAGACCCCAACCCCACCTCCACCCAACCCCCACAATGACAGTGAACTCTGAAGCACAGGGTTCAGTCCATCTCAGGCATCTGCCATACGATCTAATTCGCAGTATAAGTCACAGCCTAGAACAATCACCCAGACTGATGGGCATTTCTGCAGGAAGGGGCTGCACACTACAAAGACCCCGTCATCTCTATGAGAGGTCCATTGTCCAGGTGGGGATGGGGAAGGCACCCTGCATGAATTTTTAGTAGGAGTTAACAATGTTACAAGTGACTCCACCCATTCCAAGCACAACTGCCAAGAACAGTTTGCATTTTGCCTGGAATATATTAGAGCTGAGGAAGTGCGGAGGAAAGCCTTTACCAAGAAGCTGCAAGTAGTCAAACAAAGACTGGCATCCCTGGAGAGAAAGGGGCCAGTGAAGTGAAATTTGACCACTGGATGGTGGAAACTGGCACTGACGATGGTTCCCTTCACCTCCCCACCATCCCCAGGGGTTCCCTGTCTTGCTGGTTCCCAGGCTCAGGGACTTTCCAGAATCTCAGCTCTTTGTTTCTAGCTGGGAGTCGGGTGGGGATGCTGAGGGTTTATGGTACGCTCTTACTAAACATTTTTCCAACATTATTTTTATGACATTTAATACTTCCAATTGTTCAAGGTTTAGGCTTTAAAAAAAAAAAGAAAGTGTTCTTGAAAAACTCACAAGACTTGTCTCTGCTTTTCCAATGAATCATCTCTCCCCTGGGGGCCAGGAAGGCTGCTGACTGAATAGGGGAGGGCGGGGCAGACACAGAAATGGTGGCCAGGGAGGGAGACCCCTCTCACCATCTCAACGCTAGGAAAGCAACTGTTAAATCAGAAGTTCACTTAGCATGGAGGTTTGGGGAATTCCAGACTAAAGAAAACTAAAAGTTTTCTTGGTCCATGGAGCCAATGTGATGGGAAGCCCCAAGGGCTAGAAAACCATAGGTTTTGAAACTTGGCACTGAGCGCTGAGGACCAGGTAGTCGAACTGCTAGTTTGGTTCTGGTTCTGGTTCTGGGACTGCACTTTCTGACTCAAAAACGCTCCATTTTCACAGGCAGAGCAGCAGATGCAGCTTGGCTGGGAGTAAGAACCAGCCACTTCCTTGTGAACTTTTAATTTCTTTATTCAAAATCTTTATTGTTTCCTTTGAATAAGCTGCTTTGTGGCTGGAGTTCTCATCTGACTCATTTTATAGAATAATCCTATAATTGAGGGTATGCACCAAGCAGCCTAAGAAACCCTCGTGGAAAAGCCACAGTCCCTGTGCGCTGAGCTGGAAGGCATGCATGTCAGGGCTTACTCACCCCAACCCGCTGCAGATGGCTTCGAGTTCCTGGAGATCTTGAAACAGGTGGCCCGGGACAACACGGACAACCCAGACCTAAGCATCGTGTGGATCGACCCAGATGACTTTCCTCTGGTGAGCCGCACACAAGGGGGCTGGGTCGCCCCAGGAACATGAAGGAGGGTGTGAATTAGGAGGAGAACTTGCAGGAACCCCATGGCGGCCCCATCCATTGTGGGAGATCTTGGCCACAGGGGTAACACTGATCTTGGGCCTGAGGTGGAGACTGACAGGGGCACAGGAATCCTTTGCTGGGCCCACTTAAATGAGCTGCAAGTTCCCCTTATCCCACCACCACCCCCTAACTATAATCTTTCATTATCAGAATTGGAAATGTTATTGGAGGCAACTTGAGTTACTGAGTAATGCAGATGTGGACATTTCATATAAACTGAGAACTTCTAACAAGGACGACCCATGCCTGGAGGGCAGAGACCCTGTCTGTTCCTGTTCTGTTCCCCAGGGATCAGCGTTGTGTGTAGCACATGGATTGTGCAAGAATATTAGTGTCCGAACTCTTGCTCATGTCAACTATGCATGGCCAGAAAGTCCTGGTGGGCTCAGTTTTAAAGAGAATAAGTTGAGTCTGTGCATCTACTGAGTGCCTAGAACTGGAGTAAAAGCATCATCTCATCTGATCCCCTCAGCCACCCTACGAAGTGGAGACTATCATAACCCTGACCTTGCAGAGAGAAAGGTGACACTGGAGAGGTTAAAGATACAATATTCCAAACAGATCCATGTGATCCCAAAGCTTGCAAAGCTTGGTCTATGAGTCAGCAGAGGTTAGGTATAAGAGATCCACACAAATTCAGTTCTCGTTTGATTATAAAGGATTACTCAATCTTCTTCCAGGAGTCACCATTAGTTGATGGGTCATAATCATGCTATGGTGAAATAGACAAAACTGAGGGGCTTTGCCATCCTGAAATCCAATCCTGTGTGGAAGATGAGTGACTCAAAGGCAGGGAGGGACTTTCTTGCCTCCTGAAACCAGCCATGTAATTCTGGGTAATGGTAACAAAGTCTCAGCCAGATGAGACCCTACACCCACAGCTTCTCTTGTTTAGATTCTTTCTCATTTTATTTCCAGCTTATCTGGACTCTAGAGTCTGCAGTCCCCTGGCCTCTTCTATATGTTTGCTTTTGTATGTTTGCTTTTGCCAAGGAGAAATCTTCAGACTATTCTAACTCTTCCCAGTCCTCAGACCTTATCTTTGCTTGGGAGACTGTCTGTCACTGAGCATCCCTGTCTCTTAGTCCTTGGCCCCTCTCTCCTTCAGTTGTGCCCCGTCAGAGGACAGCCCGCTGGGCTGGGTAAGAAGGCCTCCCCCTACTCACATGCCAACAACTGAAGGCACAGCCCTGCTTTCCCGGACACGTCCTGTAGCAGAGGGACTCGAGATGAGGGTTTTGAAGTGGGACATTGAGGGAGAAGTGGCTCTGTCCCCACATAAACTATAAAAGGGCCACAAGTAATTTGGGAATCAACCTTGGACCATCCCTGTAATATTCTCCCTTACAGCTGTAGAGGATTTTACATGTTTTCATAGCTGATGTTCTGATGTCCTTTTTTCCCCAACTTATTTAAAGTCCTTGAGGGCTGGGGCCAAGTCTTCAATTTCCTAAGTGCCCACAGCTGTTTTGTAGACCTTTAGCCAATGATGACCGAGTGACTCTGATGGGATGGCAGGTGGATCAGCCACAAAATGTGGCTTGAGCAGGACCTGCCCTCTCTGCCTGCCGTCTAATCTGATTTCCTGTTGCTGCAGCTCATTGCCTATTGGGAAAAGACTTTCAAGATTGACCTCTTCAAGCCACAGATTGGGGTGGTGAACGTGACAGATGTGAGTATCCCCCTGCAAGCTTGCTCAGGCACCCTTAGCCTGCCCTGTTTCTTGCCATGCAGCCTTGACTGTGAGGGGTTAGCCTTTCATGAAATGAGCAGGCCCCGTGGCCTTGCACACATGCAGGAAGCTGTCAGTGAAGCTCAAGTCTTGTCCCCGAGCCAGTCCTAACCTCCAGGGCCACTTTCTCATGCAAGGGCACATTTCCTTCTAGGATGTCAGTTTGTCCTCTCTTGCTCTCTGCAACTTGCCATCCAAATAAACTGTCCTGTGTGCATCTCCCAAAGTCCAACAACAAAGACCCTTTACAAAGGGAATGTATGTCCGGTGCTGCCATTACCTAGTGGGTGGTGAGCACCGTGGCTCAGAAGGCCAGGCAGTTACCTGACAGCAGGCGGGGGACCCCATCTTCAAAGGGAAGGGAGAAAGACATGTGCAAGGAGAGGACTCGCCTCCCTGTGAGGACCCACTGGCGTGGGAAGTCTACTGAGTGGGCTGCCCGTGAGGTGTTTTAGCCTTGATCCAGACGTCTGTTGCAGCTCCACCTTCATAAGCCAGAAGCAGGATGGGTGCAACACATAGAATGGACAGAAGGGGATGGTCACAGAGGGTCTAGCTCCCTAGTTAGTGTGGTGACTCTCTTGCGGATGGGGGTCCTTTGCTCTGCTGGTCAGTGTTCTATCACCAGGAGGGTCTGCATTTATTTATTTTGTAAAGTACTTTATAAATGAAAAATAAGAATTTAATTATTTTCTCAAGTTAAAACATTTCAAAGCAGAACAGTGAGAGATGAGGTAAAAAGCAAAAGTATTTTCCACTGCCCTGACCTTCTCTTGAGTCCCATTCCCGGAAGGAACCACTGGTGACAGTTTTATGGCTGTCCTACCAGACTTTTCACATACATGCATGCGTGTGCATGAAGACATTTCCTTCTATATCACATCTGCAGGATATTACCAGGCCATTTTGCAACGTGGTGTTTGCATTTAATAATGAGCAAACATTTTGATAAGTGTAAGTGACCTGGGCCTCACCCAGCTACTCAGAACCCTCTGGTCTGACTCTTCCTTCATGCACTCACTCGCTCACTCGCTCACTCACTCGCTCTGTCACTCACTGCAGGCTGACAGTGTCTGGATGGAGATTTCAGATGATGATGACCTGCCCACAGCTGAGGAATTAGAGGACTGGATTGAGGACGTGCTTTCTGGAAAGATAAACACTGAAGATGATGACAATGCAGATGAAGATGGAGATGATGACAATGGTGATGACAATGATAATTCTGATGAAGAGAATAATGATGATGATGATGATGATGATGACGACGACAATGATGATGATGATGATGATGATGACGATGATGATGAATAGCCCCAGCTCGAAGTGATTTTGATGGAAACAGAGTCACCGCTACCTGCCACTGGTCAGACAGGACAGGGTGGCAGCAAGGAGTCCTGGCTCATGCCTGTCAAATCCTTTCCCCTTCCCAATGTCTGTCTTCCCAGCCCTTTCTCATCAGAAGCTGCACTATCAGCAGATGCCTTTCTAAACCCACTAGTCCCACTCAGCAAGGACAGTGGGGAATTATTCCCATTCTGACTGTCTTGATTGTCAAAAAAGCTTTTGTTCTTTGCCAGGCCATCAGTGGGCATGGCAGTGCCATGGGTAGGCCAGTCTGGGGTACAATCCCCAGCATTGCTACTCAAGTCTTCTTGTTGTCTTGGACCATGACAGTAACAGAACTGGCAGTGAGCTGTTGAGCAGAACCCAAGAAAGACACACAATTAATCCACATCACCCCCACATCAGTTAGGGTTCCTTCTCCAGCCAACAGGAGACAAGCTTATAAATCAGCTTCTTTTGATTCAATTATTAAACTTACTATTTCAAGTGCAGCTTAGATGCCACCATTGGATAGCCATTGAGCGGCCCTGAAACACACATATATTGATGTCACCATGGTTTCTGTCTATCGGGATACTGGGATGGGGAGTTGATTTGCTCTCTAAACTTCCCTCTAAGTGACAAGTCTCGCAAATACACACAGGGGCAGGGGGAGCCAAATGATGAAAGGTTTTTAGCTTTTTCTGAAGGGTTCAGATACCTGATCAGCTCAGCTAGCTTTTTCCTCTGAGCTGGGGCCTGCACACCCCTTCCCTGTCACCGCTAGTGAACTTTTCTATTTGGAGTAAGACTGATTTATCCAGAAGTCAATTAACTCTCCACTTATCAACACTCCCACAGCTGACCAGGACAACAATAGAATTCATAATGATGCCTCGAGGCACTGAAAAAAAAGTCCCAAAAAGCCTTGGGAACTCTCTAAAGTTATATTGTGCTCAGTAGTCTTAGTGTTAAGTGTGCATTAATATAATGTTCTAATTTATTTTGTCAGTCCTTTAACACATGGTGAGACACTACAAATTCTTTGAAAATAAGACAATCCTTCATGGGATAGTAGTCAACTAACTCTACCATTAAACTCATATTTTGAAAATTTGAGACTAATCTTGAAAATCCTCTCTTGATTTTTCTGATCCTGTCATTCTCTAGACTCCTGTCCTGTCTGCTTTCATTTCTAGTCCTTCTTCTTCTTCTGCCGCCTGCTCTTTAAATATATGTTTCACAGAATCTCTCCACTCTACAGACACAGCCCCTGATTTAAGATAATTCAACTTAGATCTTTAGACTTTTATGATGATGTGAAAGCATTCGGTGGAAACCACACTTCCAGTTTTATATTCTGATCTCTTCCCAGGCTGGTGACATACGGATAGTACCCTCGTGATGCTGGGCAGTGAGCCTCGCCCTTTTGGCCTTAAGATCACGAGGGTAACAACAAATACACTGTCTTTTCACTCAACAAATGATGTGAGCTATTCAACATTTGATGATAAAATAGGCTTTGTGTTAGATGATTTTGCCCAACTGTTAGCTAATCTAACAGCCACCTAACGGTTGGGACATTCCAGGAAGGCTCAGCTAATACAAGAACTGGGGTATAGGCCAGAGATGCAGGGGGTGAGAGGATTCACCAGAGACAGGGTGGGGAACAGAACAGGCAGACTGATTGAAGTACACTGCTGAGGGGAGCAGCGGGCGAGTCAGGAGAGGTCTGCTGTGCCATGTGGTTTGCTCCCTGGCCAGGGATCAAACTCGCGCTGCAGTGGCTGCGGATAGCTTCATAGGTTGCATCTTAACCCCTTGCGCCACCAGGGAGGCCTGGGGGTTAATGTATTTTTGACATACCATATTTTCAATTCAATGGATTTATTGGACATAAGCCCAGCATAAGTTGAGGAAGATCTGTGCACTCTTCCAAGGTAATATCATTCATGTCCATCACTTACCACCTAAGTGCACTTGACCTCCAAGATGGGGCTTTCTCGCTTTGCTTTTGCTTCTTGGTTTTAGAGCAACTCCTTCGACTGTCTCAGGACATCTTGGTTTGGATGTTGCATGAGCACTTCAAACAACATAACAAAACCTGACCTCATTACTGTCCCCTGCAAACTGCTTCTCCTCTTCTTCACGGAGCACCATTTTGGGCCTCATACAGCAAAAGAAACCATCAGCAAAGTGGAAAAACCTACAGACTGGAAATGATAGGAGATCTGAGGGTGCCCCCTCCCATCTGTTCCCACAGTGTTTTATACAGATCCCAAATCATGAAACTTATCATTTAAGTTGTACTTAGTTTGCATGCCTGTTTTTTTCACTAAATGGTAGGAGCCAAGGAGTTTACTTATCTGTGTATTCTCAGTAACTAGCACAAAGTAGATATGCATTGAATTGATGGATGAATAATTGATTCACTAGAATAACTATAACCCCCCAGCACTGTCAAATATTGATGCTTACAAGGCTTCTTTACTTACTTCCTCCCTCTCCCACCCTAAATCAAGGCAAACACTTCCAAGCTGGACTGTGCTGTATCCAGCCAGGCCCAACCACACCTCAATTAAGCTCTTGGGAGGTAAACTTTCAAAGCAATCTTTGAAGCTAATCTTTCAAACAGCCAAGGAATGTGGTCCATCATGAAAGTGGTCTGTTTCCCAGCTGAGAAAATTCCCTTGTTCTCAGAGGTCTGAGTAATAAGTATTAAGTTTAGATCATTTCACAGTGCTCCTGTGTTAGAAGCTTCTAGCACCAAGTAGAAGCAGGCACTGTCTGCCAGTGGTTGTGCTGTTCGGCTCTTGTTCTAAACTTTTTTAGGCTGATATTTATGCTTTGCTGGGCACCTGAGGAACCAGCCTTAGCTTCACATGCCTTAGCTCATCTGACCTGTACAAAGATCTCACGACCTGGGTCTTGTTATTATCCCTGCTTTTACAGATGAGGACATTGAGCAAGTCACAGAGGGCTCAAGTCATTTTCAAAGTCACCCAATACTTAAAAGGGGTGCCATCAGAGCTTCCCCATCCTGCTCTGAGTGTCAGATCACATCTGAGTTTATTTTAGAAAACAGCAGCCCAGACCTATGGCTCCACCATCTCTGGAGCTAAGGCCCAGCAATCTGCTTTTTAAAGAGTCACTGAGGACTGACCCCAGCCAGGCTGCTCTTCCCACCCCAGGTCATCTCCTCTGGCCTGTGGCTTCCAGCTGGCCCTACCAGGCTTCTCCTGAGTTCCAAATGGCTCATCCACTGCTTCCCTGGCCAGCTGCCGTGGGGTACCCCGCAGGCCCCTCAGATCTGCGTAACTCTGGGACTTGAGCGTGCCTTTACAAAGTCACTGAGATCTCAATTTCCTGATTGAGACCTCTCTGGAACAACTGAGAAATAAGGTTCAAAAGTCAGTGGTCAGAAGCCTCTCCATTATTACAGAAAAGAGGTCATCTGGGGGTCATCTGGAGACAAGAGATTGGAGAATGGCTTTCCAGTTTCCTGCCTCCAGGGCAGGCCTCCCAAGGGCGTGCAGAGAGGCCCAGCCCACTCCCTCAGCCGTGAGGAATGTCCAGGCAGGAGAGAAAGTCTGGACCCCACACTCTGACGATCCTGTGTGACACGAACAGAGGCTGTTGCTCAAGAAGCAGGCGACTCGCTCCTTGTCAGGCCAGGAGTGAGGATGGGCGAAGGCCAGCAGGATGGAGGACAAGGTCCCTTTGCACAAAGCAGAGGGGTGGGGGAGCAGTGCCCCCATCTGACAGTGTGCCAGACAGAAAGGATGGAGCCATTTTATTTCTCCCACTCCCGCGTCCCCCAGGAACAATCCTGTCCTCCCTCCCTCCCTTCCTCCTGCTGGGCCAGCAAGGCTTCCACACTCTCCATGGCAGCCGCCACTTTCTGACAGACAGCTCTCCCAGCCTGCGCTGCAGCCCTTCTCAAATGAGAAACGAATCACACCACACCACACACATGCCTGACATTCTCTTCGGTGATAGCTGTTTACGTTGTTTTTTTAAAGACTAAGAGACCGAAGAGCAGGCCAGGAATGGAAAAGGTTTTACTGCGAAATACAGAGTCCAGGCTGCGGTGATGAGGTTGGGGGGGGGTGGGGGCAGGGTAGGCAGGTCTTGTAAACCAAGGGTCCTCGAGGTGTTCCCGCTCCCTGCGGGGAGAGCCAAGTGGAGTGAGCGGATGCTGCTGGCATCCAGGCTTAAGAATCATAAAAGCCCTGGACTGGCCAGGGTGACTCCTTCTGCACAGAGGGAGTGTTCATCTTGAAATCAGAGCATCCAAATTACACATTGGGATTGTGGCATCCAGCTGTTGTCTCAGCATAAGTCAGATGGGGAGCAGACTCTCTCTGTCATGGAGCAAAACTAATGTCCTCTGTAGCACACCAGAGGTTGGCAGGACCAGCCTCAGTGCTCATGACATACTAAACGCTTACCCTCTACTCTTAAAACCTGAAGCTGGTCGAAGCTGACTCAGTACTCAATGCCTTCAATCCCTGCCTCATGCTGTTTCCATACACTAGAATGCCTATCCTTCCCACCTGGGCTTGTCTGACAAACTTGCCAATTCTCTTAAATATAAGACTCTGACTTTTTCTAGTCCTGCCCCAACTTGGCCACTTCCTCCACCAGACCCTCACTGCACACAGCTCACTTGCAGAACCTACAATTTATTGTACTTTTACATGGATGCCTCTTTCCTCTTTTTAGTCTGAAAGTAACCTGAGGTAAAAGACCAGCTGATTCTGCTTTATTTTCAGTGTCATAGGTACTTAATAAATCTTCTCTGACTAAACACTCTTTAAGTCCTATGCAAAGCTCATTTTACAGCTATTAGTACAATTAAGAACACATTAGTGATTATCAAAAGTCAACCTAATGCCAAGAAATTGTTGGTAACACGATGTGATCTGCTCAGATTTGCTTAGGATAGACAATTGCTAAAAAAATAGAAACACAATCTCCTTGGCTCAGTGACAAAGTTTCCCAGGGAGGATCCTCCCTCACTTTAGGTTAGCACTGTCCCCCAGAAAGACAGCCATTACGATGAGAAGCTGAGTGTCCCAGAGACAGAAGAACAAGCTCTACTCCCTGGGAACAGGAGAAACACACCCATCTACACGTCAATTCACTTACTTTAATGCATCTACAGACTCAAATGTTTGCAAGGTGAATTAAGGGCCTCTTTTGAATTAATCTGGTATGAACTCTTTAGAGCAGTTAAGATTACAATTCTCTAAGACTAGACTCGATAATGATAACCTTAGCAACTAAAATAGTTCTATATGATTTAGGGTATAGCCAGTAATTTGAGCACTGAGGATGCTCATTCATTCATTTGATCAAAGAGTCAATCAATGGGCACTTAAAGCTTGTTACCACCTGCAGATCACAAAAATGATTGAAGACAAGAGAGTTGAGCAAGACGTTAGAAAACTAAGGTTTAAAGTGCTTCTTGTCAGTTCCACAAATGCACCATTTTATCTGAAATACTGTGAGTTTTCAGATACACAGTAACACACTCAGATGTAAATACAAAGAACACACCAGAAAGTCAGAGTTTTGGATTATTCACGTCAACACTAGCTTTCGAGTATAAGACGCTCACGCAATGACACCAGCAGGAGTGAGCAGCCTGTCCTGAGTGGGGTCACCACCCACCCCCACATTCCTACCCACGGACCCTGTCTCCATACTGGGTGAGCAGGCAATGACTTTAACTGGTCCCCTCCTAGTAACCCTCACTCAGCTTCCCTCCTCTGATAGTTTGTCTGGCATTCCCCAAATTCTCCCAGAGTTCTATAGCTGTATCATGGGTAATAAATGAAAAAGAGGTCTTTGGTTTACATCTGCACAGTTTTAATTTTGTCTCTAGTAAGCTTTGCTCGTGCAGACACAAATTGTGCACGTCTTCACTGAGAGCCCAGAGAAAGGGCTTCTCGATAATCTATACAATGAATAGCTTCAGCTCAATTGTGTCTCCCGTCTATGTCCACACAAGAGGCAGACACTTGATTGTATATCAGGGCTCTCTTCAGGGACAGGATAGCTGAGAGAAGCAGAAGGCAAGCTCCAGCATTTCCTTGTCAAATAATTGGTTCTCTTAAAAACACCTATCTAAAATAAGTCAATAATTTAAAATGGATGCACAAACCACTCACAGAAATAATATCATATTCACTCCTCACAAATGCAGGGTCTGACGCTTTCCTCCCTGCTAAGTTGATTCACAGATCTTTTCTCACCGGCTAGGTTACTCCAAAGGCCTGTTTCTTCTACAAGTTTTAGAGGCTAAAATTTTAATTTTTGGTAACCTATTCTTTTAAGACATTCTCTTGATCACAGAATGATTGCAAACCAAGCTCCTATTACTATGGCAATTCTAATTTCCCACTCAATCACTACGACTGCCTTGCCTTTCACAGAAACTGGACCAGCTGTGTCTTTAAAGGGATATCAAAGTTCCACAAAAGTGAAAATGTTCCGTGAAACATAAAACTCTCTACTGAAATAATGACATAAAAAATCAAAAGGCAATTTGGAACTTCAATTTATTTTCCAAGTTTTACAGTATAAAATATGTAACAAATGTGAAAAATGTTTTACAGTTAATTGGGATGGGGTGGGGAGAGTCCCAAAGGGAACAAAGTAACTTGAATGCCAGGTACACACCTCCCTTGCAGGCGCTAACATTGTCACTGCTGTCACACCAGAAGAGTTTTCATAGCACACACACCTTGTGGATGTATGTAGACGCACCTGTGCAGGTGGCTGGGGGGCAATTCATTCCTTTACATGATTGACATGTCTCGACAAAGCCCAGACCCACTTTATGCAGGAAATCACACTCACACTTGGTCAAATGCACAGGGGGACTCTGAGCAGAGGCAGATCTGCCCCTCCTGGTTGCAAAGTGCAGCTTGAATGAAGGAGAGAGAGCACCCAAGACCCCTTATCTTTGCACTAAAGGTTACGACCCCATCAGATAGAAACAGATGGCCTCATTGCTGACCTTTCTGGGTCGATGCTGGATTCTAAACCCAGAAGCATACAGTTCTTTCAACACAAAGATGATTGTCAAACTCTTGAGTAAGACTTGGCCCAGGCCCCTCTGGGCCTCCCTTGCTGATGAAGTGGCCATCCAGGCTGGGCCAAGTTCACCCTGCCCTCATCCTGGCTGGTGCCTGCGTGGTCCGCCTCTTGGGAATCAAATTTAGTTAATCATGTCATAACCAAGCGGTCTCAAAGGAGTTTGCTATTTAATTAAAATTTTGCAAAGGGATTACAAAAATAAGAAATTATGGCCAAAGTTTGGATCAGGGGCTCCCTTTTTTTTTTTTTTTTTAAAGGATAATGGTCAACACAAAGCCTATATCCCATTATTTCTTTAGTTAAGGGGTGCTGGCAGACATGAAGCAACTGCCTCCTCTTTTCCCCGACCCCCAGAACAGAGATGATATGCAATTGTCTCAACTCCCTACAGCACAGGCTGATCAGATTTGTTACTCTTTACTTGTTGCCCGGGGCCCGTTACTGATTCCCTGAGCAACAGTCTCTGGTCCTCACAGATGAAGCTTCCCAAGGTGGGGGTGGGGTCTCAGCACCCCTAAACTACGAGCCCCTCAGAGGGAACGCTCATGTCCACAGAGGACGGATAACTGTAAGTGCACACAAACCAGACGACTGTACATTCAAACATTTTTATCCAAATATCTCAGTGCCAAAAGATGTGCCAAAGGCACTTTTAAGAAAAAATCCTGGAATCTGTCACATTTGTCCCCAAACTTAAAAGGTGGTTTTAGTTAAGACAAGGGCCAAACATCGACGTTCGCCGGCTGAGACACAGACTCTCAGAGGCGCGTGGGAAGGGACCAGTCGCTGCTGCTTCAGGTGCTAGAAAGGGTGTGCGGGAGAGATGCTGAAAGGATGCATTAAAGACATTTACTTTATAAGAGAAACAAATCAAATTGGGTTATCTAAGTAGGAGACAAGGACTCCCAGGATCGGAAAATCTGACTTTATGCCACAGTTTCATTTGTCTTATCTACATTCTGAACATGTGCCCCAGTTTCTGACGAGTCGCCGTGCTGAGAGGTGTGGGCAGCGTCCGGCCTCTCCTGCCCTCCACCTCAAGCAAAGAGCAGGAAAGGAAAAGGTTGTTTATGCCCAATTGAACTAAGACACAAGCCCAGGAAAAGGTGTTTTCAGAGTCCTAATTTATGCCTGTTCTGAAAACTCGAGGCAACTGTGGAAAGAACACTGGGAGGCAACAGGCAGGCTGAGAACACGCGCGTCAAGGCTGGAGGCAGGAGTCCAGTTACAAAACTCCCCGGCGGGCCTGCGGGCAGCCCTTGTCCCCCACCCTGCCCTGGGAAGCGTCTGGGGCATGTAGCTGCCACAGTGCCAGGAGGAGGCCAGGTCAGGTCCTGCAAAAGCCCCTGGATCCCAGGTCTAAGGCGCGCCCACCTATGCAAGCCAGCAAGGTGGGGACAGAGGGCAAAGGGGGAGCACTACGGCCCCCCGCAACAGAAGCAACACTGCAGGACTGGTTTCTGAGAGGAAGGGGCATCTCAACTTCCTTACACTGAAAATCCTGAGTGCTCCACCAGCACAGAGAAGGTTCCCCTGCACCCTCGGGCCTGACTACTAGTGCAAACTCAAGGTGTGAGGGTAGGTGCAGTTCCAGCTCCAGGGAGGCACCCACCCCAGGTTCTGGTTCAAGGTTAAGTGTCTCAAGTTCCTCCTTCACATCCCCGAATGCTAAATCACTCAGCTCCTACTTCCAGGTAGAGTGACTGAGGGGCAGGAGTCAAACACTGGATTATAAAATTCCATTTACCAGCAGTGAGAACTTGGGGGAAGTCCCCCCTTCTCTGATTATCCTTTTTCTCACCTATAAAATTGAGACAATGCCTACCTCCTCCAAGGAATTCACATTCTAGAACAGTGCCTAACACTCACGACCTGATAAATACATTAGGACCCCTCTCTCCCTTTTTAGCCAAAATGTTTTGTTAAAACATCAGAAATTGAATTTTCTGAGCACTTAGTCTTAAAAGCTCAATGGGGTGATTTCAAAGCAGTGTCTAAAGGAGCTTGGTTCACTCTAGCACTGAATAGCATTCAAGAACTGTGCCCTGGGCTGAAGAGCTCTATTGCATTTACAACGGATTGGGACCACAAGGTTACATGGTAGTAAATTCACAGTAGTGATTTATTTATTTTTTTATAACAAGATCCATAAAGTACAAATGCTGCCCAGCAGTAATTACCTCATTTTATAAATGCAGGGTCTCTGCTGCAGGACTATCCAAATATTATGCACACACTTCTGTGCTACTTGTAGTAATCAATACTTTTTTTTTTTTTTAACGAATCTCAATGTATAAGCTGTACTGGGAAATACAGACTAAGGCTTCCAGGGTGGTGAAGTTGGAGCAGTAATTATCATAAAGCTTGACCTTTCTCTTTTTCTAACTGTTTTTGGGGTCATAGGGTCCTGAGCGAGAGGGTCTAGTGGACTAATCTGCAGGACAATCCTGTGATAAAGCCATTTACTCCTGGGAGAAGCCAGTGTAACTCAGGAATGAAAGGGATGGAGAAGCAACTGACTTTAAAGTAATCTCATAAAAGAGGGGTGATACTAGAAAATATCTCCAACATAGAATAGGCACAGAAAGACACACACCCCCACACACACAACTTGCTGAACCACACACCATCTGCTACAGGTAACACAGATGCTCAGATGCCTAACTATAAACATGTCGACCACCTGAGAACACACTCGGCCACACGCTCACGTCTGTGGAAACACATACCACCAATATGCATCCCTGTTGAGGGGAGCCTGACGTGCCGGGTGAGAGAGAGAAAACCAAGGCCTTGGTTTTGTTGGTTTTACTGAGTGGCTGGAACATTCACCCTCCCGGAGGCTGGTGGGGCAGACAGGGAAGGGGAAGGCATGACCATCAATTTCTGTCTGCACCGTGGGCTCGCTGCAGCGCTGCAGCCACCTTTCAGCACATGCACCCAAGAGTGAAGGTGAGATGTGAAGGGGAGGGTCCTGGATCACCTCTAACCATGTGCAGGGAGGAGAAGGGGGCACCTCATCCTGTCCAACACGCCCACTCCAGTCCCTCCATTGCAAAAGGTACCAGCAAAGAGCCACAGCACACGCGCACGCGCGCGCGCGCACACACACACACACACACACACACCCCATGTACTTCCAGCCACTTATTGGACAGAACCTGTCCTGTCCACAGATTTGAAAAGGACAGAGAAGAACAGGAGAAGATGTCAGCGGAGCAAAAACTGGTCAAGCATCTTCACTAGGGCTTTTTGGGTGAACTTTAGCAAAAGTATTAGGTGTTTTGACTTAACTAATAATGCGAAGGACGCAGGAGAGACAAAACCCATCTAACTTGAAGAACGCAGACATTAAGTTCATGGACGATAAAAAATTGTCATTATCTTCAAAAGTACACACTTAAGAACAAATGTCATGTACTGGTTAAAATGTCACCGGGGAAGCAAGGAGCTCAGACACACACTCATCAACTTCTTCTACTTTTCCATTTAATGCTCATGTTTTAATAACTTAGGTTGAAAGGTATAGAAAAAATCCATAAACATTTAAGGCAAATGAAAGTCTGTCCCCTCAGACAAACTCATCATACTTTCTACTAGCTGCAGGGCGATTGACCACTTCTAAAAAGAATGTCCCGCTGGCTCGATGAACTGAAATAAAAATGCATCATGTTCAATCGAGAGACACAGCTTTCTGAAGCCTGGCTGTTTTTAAATGCCATTTACTGTGTTCCCACTGCACCGGGAACTCAAGCTATTAAGAGTCTGAAAGTGCAAAGTGTGTATAAAGATCCTGCATTTTATTGTTATTCTTTCAAAAAGAACTCAATACACAACCAGTACAAAAATGGTATTCAATTTAAAACAATAATTTCAGAAACTCTGACCATCTCCTCTGCAAAGACTGGGAGAGAGAAAGCGGTAGAGAGAACATAAATTCCTTAATTTAAACCCTTCTTCACCCCGCTAGGAATGCACACACCAAAGCAATGAATCCCTCTTACCCCCTTCTGGGCTGGTGACTTAGCTGGTTTGGGAGCACAGTACTGGGGGGCACTGAGGACAGTGTCAAGATGAACTGCACGTACGACAGTGGTGGCCCTTTCAGCTGCTGTTCCCAATGCAGCAGCTCAGACACATGTAGCCTGGGACAGGATAACCTTTATGCAGCCAAAGCCTCGCACGCATTCACCATCCACTGCCCTATCTCGAAAATATGTTTCCTGAGAAAGACACCATCCTAAGGAATGTCCAGTTTGAAGGGACCTAAAGGCAAAAACTAAGAACGAAGCACCACGGTTCCATGGCATGTGTCTGCACACACAGAGCCACACAGTTAGAGCGTCTGGCTCCCCACAACACCTATCAGTTTCTTCTTCCTTCTTTTTAACACACTTTTTGAGCTGAGGCTACTGATTTAAGAACATTGTTTACTTTTTCAGATAGAGGTTATCACAGAGATCCAAATATCTGATTTTTAAAAATGATAACCTGATACTGCACTACTTGTGGCATGCATGGGACGGAGAAGGTGCACCCACACCTGCACACACACACACACATACACATGCACAATGCACAGATGCATCGTAACAGTGTCACCCCGTACTAAAGCTGAGGGGCTGATGACCCGAAATACCTGGGAAAAGCAGAGTGAGCACTTTAGAGTTGGCTGTGGACATAGGGAGGCAAGCGGAGGTTGCAAGGAACCCGGATGTGCCCCACGGGAAGCGCCCAGAGAGGGCTGCCCCAGGCTCCTCCACCCATGACCCACACTTACCTGCCCCCCACCCCTCAAGCCAGGGACAAGCCCCTGAAACCAGCTGCATTAAAGCAAGAGATCGTGGATGGTCAAATAGGAAGCACAGCTGGCTCCCCACTTTCCTTTCCCCAAACTCTGCAGCTTGTCCATTTCTCTCTGTTCACTTAACCAGCTGCCCTGAGTGACTGCGCCCGAGGGCCAGATCCAGGCCCTTTCCTGCTTGTAAGTGGCAGAGGGGACCAGTGCACAGTGATGGTGGTCGGGGACCCAGGGACTGCTTGGTCTCCCTGAGCAGGGCAGTGGGCTGTGAAGCCCTGAGACAAAGGGCTCCATGCTGGGCCTGCCAATCTTGGGGTCACAGTGTCAGTCTCCCCTGGACCGTGAGAGCAGAGGGAGGATGCGGTAGCGCTGACTGTCCTGTGATCTACCTGGAGGATCCACTCTCCCCTACGGGAATGCCCCGGGGCCCTCAGGGGCTGTGCACCCGAGGAGAGCCATGTCCCAGGTGGATTTGGAGTCAGGCCCCTGGGGGCCTGCCAGCCCACTGGGGGTGCTGTGCGGTGGGGAGGGCAGGCTGCAGTGGACACAGGTGGGCAGTCACAGGGTGAGGAGAGGGCCTCCTGCCTGCAGCCAGGGTGGGGTGAATCGGAAACAAGCAGGCAGGATTCCTCTTTAGGAAAACAATGAAATAAAATCACTGAGAGTTATAAACGGATAGTGCACATTTTTTTGTTGTTGTGATCTTTCTCTGAAGAATCTAAGGCAACAAAGAGCAAAGGTGAAGGCAGGCGTTTCCTGAAGGCCCGGGGCTCTGCGGGCGGCGCTGGGCACTCACACACGCAGGACACACGTGGACACGTGGGGTCTGGCTTCCTGAAACAGAACACACACGCGGCCCGCCCCAGAGCGGATCGACCAGAAGCAACGGGGAACATGGGCCTGGGCGACAGCCAGGACGAGGGGCCGCAGGCCCCCCTCCCCAGAACCGCCGGCTGCGCTTTGGTTTACAGCTGTGATCGACACTCCGGGACGGCTTCTCGAGGCATCGCCTCCACAGAGGTCGGGGGTCCCCAGTGCTCATTTTCCAGGGTGGACACCCCTGCTTCCTTCCAAGTAAAGTGCAGATGGTCGAAGGACACTGGTCTGTCATCTGCCAGTCTCAGTCAGCAATGAGGGACGGGACGGCCCTCTCTATACCTATCTCTCTCTATATAGATATTCTTTTTCTCTTTTCCATAAAGCCACAAATATAGAACTTTTAAACCGACGTCTCAGACTGTAAGCGAAGGACAAACTTGTGAGACTTGGGGTCTATGAACTCTTCCGAGAGCACGATGAATGGGATTTTCTTCACAGTGACCACGAGGCTGAAGTCCAAGCACTTGAGGACGAAGACGATGCCGTCCCGCAGGCCGTTGGTCACGGCCTCCTCGCTCACGAGTCTCCACTGCGTGGACAGCCAGCGCTCGCGGTCGTACTGCAGGGTGGGGCCCGCGCTGAGGTAACGCTCCAGGAAGGCCTGCAGGCAGAGGACAGCGAGGCCGTGAGGGGGCAGTCCTGCAAGGGCAGCGCTGCGGGGTGTGTCCCTTCCCACACCTGCAGTAGAGGCTCCCTGATGCCCACACCTGCAGTAGAGGCTCCCCGAGGCTCGCACCCGTGGAAGAGGCTCCCCGATGCCCCCACCCACGGAAGAGGCTCCCCGACGGCCGCACCGGTGGATGAGGACCCCCAAGGAACCAAGACTTCATGCCAGAGCTCGTCATCACACAGAATTCCCATCAAACCCTCACAACCAGTCGCTATAGGGGAGGGAAGCAACAGGGACATTCCTGACTTCCAGGTGGGAATGAAGAGGCTGCTGAGCACCGAGGCGAGGAGGTGGGGTGGCGGGGGCCTAGAAGCCATTGCTGAGGTACCAGCCCAGACTGTACCAGCTAGTGGGTCTGCCTCTGCCACCCCAGAGCCCCTCTGGGGAGGGCTGGCACAGAGGCACAGTCTGAGTAAATAAAGGGATACTGACTGGGTGGCTCTGGCTGGACCCCCGACCCCTCTTAAGTACAGCTGATAACAAGACCTACATCACAGGTGCTGTGGGGGTGAAATGGTTACCTGCACCACCTCGTGGCACAAGACAAGTACAACCAATGTGAGCAGCGGCTATGTCATGCTGAGGGAGTGTGAGCATGCGGAGCCCAAGGAAGACCAGGCCCCACACCCACCACCCCTCACAGGCTCTAGGCTCCAAGCCCTGAGTGGTTCTCTGGCTCCCCACCTGAGCTGCTCATTTTGTGGTTCCAACTAATCGTCCTCCTAGCTCCCAGCTCTTATCCGCTTCTCAAACCACTCACTCCCCTCAAGCTCTCAGACAGACCAGGACGCCCCCCTTTAGGGGGAGCTCAGGCGCCTGTGATGGTTGGCAAGAGTCTCCAGTAACATTTTACTTTCTGAACAATTATTACTGACTTGCTTGTCTGCCTTGCAACACTGGATTCTACTCTCTTCGAGAAAGGAACTGTTTTTTAAGTTTGAATTTCCAATGTTCCTGGCACGTACTAGGAGCTCATGGTGATTTTGTTGTGAGAAGAAGAACAAGTAGCTAGTGACAGACAGCAAATACCAGACGTGTCCCCCTGGACACAGGGTCCAGGACAACTCCTAAGCCTTCCCCTTCCACCCAGGCCTCACTGGAGCATTATTTTTGATCTATGAGCATATATTCTAAGACAGAAAGTGGGGCCATGCCTACACTACAAGCTATGCTTCTTGTATAAAAATAGCTCTGTGAATCATAAGAAAAAGAAATAACAGCAATTAGAAGAATGACATTAACGTGATAACTAATGGAATACATATTCGTGGAAATTAACATATGAAAAGATGCTTTACCACATTAATAATTAAAGAAGCATGAATTAAAAATATATTTCCCTCCTCTAGATGGGCAACGATTCAAAACAAGAACACCCAAGGCTGTCAAATGTGCGAGGGAAGCCAGCAGTCTCATATCCCAGAGGCAAAAGTGTAAGACAGCAACACCCTCAGAAAGTCCATTTGGCAGGGTGAGCCCATGTTCCTCTACTGGAAATTTATCTTCAGAAACACTTGCACAAATCCACAAAGACATACGTAGAAGGGATACGACAACACTGTTTAGGCTAGGGATTGGCAAACTTTTCCCTAACTGTAAATATTTTTGGCTTTGGAAGCTACACTCTGTCACAACTACTCAAGTCTGTGGGCTGTGGGAGAGAAGGCAGCCCCAGACAGTGTGTACAAGCATGTGTGGCTACGTTCCAATAAAACGTGATTAACGAAATCAGCCAACCCCAGGTTCAGACTAATGAAAGATCTTAATCAATAGGCAATCGGTTTGACAAATTGCAGTATTCTGTGGAGTGAGACACAGCTATTAAAGGGGGCCAGTTCGATGACAGACGTTTGAAAGTACTGATGTGGAACCTCACCAAAAGCAGCTCTAAATGAAAAAAGCAAATTTCCAAATTTTATGTGTGTGTGTGCATGTATGTGTGTGTGTGTACATTTATGAAGCAGAAATACATTACATATGTACTTGGTTTCTTGATTTCTACTTTGCAAAAATCACCTGCAAGTATATTCATAATTGTATTGAATACTTTTTTGGTTTCTTACTGAATATTTCTGCATTCCTTTCTCTAAGGGTTGTTTCCGATTAGGGCAAACACCCCCGATCTGACGTGAACTAGGCAATGCATGCACACAGGCCCTCATACAAAGACAAAAGCATACAATATGCCATGGTTATTTATGCTCTACCACACAATTTTCATGTCACGTTGCCATATTAAATAAAATTCTCTCACAGCAACCATATCAGATAGATGCTATCCCTATCCCTATTTTATAAAAGAAACAACTATTCAGTAACTTAGGCAAAGTCACAAGCCAATTAAGTGCTGGAGCCAGGAGCTGAACCTCGGACTACAAAGAGGTGATTTGCTAAATCCTTTTTCTCTTTTGCCTCCATAGCCACTCCCCACTATTAGACACATGGGTCTATCCTATAATATTCCTAAAAGTGTGCTTATATCATAGCCTAGAAGAAAACTTAGTAACCCCCCAATATCCCAAACAAAATGATGGCATTACTCCAAATGCTATAACAACGGCCCCGGATTCAGTCCTTACCTTACGACAGGCACCGTTTTAAGTATCTCAAACGCTCAAACTTGTTTTATTCCCACAACCCAACAGGGAAGGTATCGTCCCCAATACACAGAGGAAGAAAATGAGACACAGCCGGCCATTAAGCTATCTGCCCAGGGTCAGCCAACTCAAGGTCAGCCAACCCAAGGTCACCCAACTCAAGGTCATCCAACTGGCTGACGGAGCCAGGTTAGAGTGAGCGAGTGAGCTCCAGAATCCACAGAGCAACCCTATCTATGGCCTATGCTGTCTCTAAGTGAAAGTCTTCCCAACTGAACCAAAATAATATAAAATAACCAAGAATCACTCGTTCCTGTTCATTGGTATTTTAGAGAAGACTGATCTTAGCACTCCTAGAAACACCCTAAGCTGGGGCCTCCTGGGCTCGGGAAGAAGCGCACCTTGGGGGTCATGCTGTTGGTGACACAGAAGGCCAGGTGCCGCAGGATGCTCTCCATGCTGTGGTAGTGCTGCTGCCGGGTGGTGCGCAGGTACTTCTGCAGGGCCCGCGCCATGGAGGGGAAGATGGCCTGGGCGGCCTCCCGCGGGTCCATCACCTCCCCGGGTGCCTTCTGCTGTTCCTCAGCCTGCAGACGCTGGATGTGGATGAAGGCCTCCTCCACAGCAACCACCAGCCTGGGAGCAATGAGACACGGTGACCGGTCAGTGCCTGCCACAGGGTGAGGACAGAGCAATCAGCAGGACCTCGCAGCTCCTGTCCAGCCACTGTGCCCAGTCTGCCACCAGCTCTCCCAAAGGCACATCCTTTCCTGTCATTCCTGATGGCTAAGCAGAAAGGGTGCAGCACAGGGACTGTGGGGCTGTTCTCAGCTCTGCCACTAACCAGCTTGGGAGACTCACCTAGATCCTTTTCATCTCGACAGTGAAGGGTTAGGCAAAAAAAGTTGTAAGGTGCCTTAAACTCTGGCCACAAACAGCTCTGCATACACTAAGAGGTGGTTGGTGGCCCAGAAACCACACTTATAAAGAAGAGAGCTCTACCCACCAACCCCCGTACAGCCGTCCACACCAGAAGTCCCTGGGAAAAAGCAAGGAAGAGGTCTAGCACACGTGATGGAAACCTCTGTTCACCTCAGTTAATATGATCAGATCTCAGTTAATATGATCAGATCTCAAAACCAGCAGGAGCCTGGGGGCATAGGACAGGGCCAGCAGCTTCCTCATCAGCTGGGAATTTGTTGAGAAATGCAATGGCCAGGCCAAGCCCAGGTCCTGAGCATCCAGCAGCCTTGCAGGGGGAGCCGGAAGCTGACATGTGTGTTTTAACAAGCCCTCCTGGCAATGCCCACGCAAGCTGCAATGTGAGAAATGCCAGGCAGGTCCCGCTCTGAAGGCTTTTAAACTGAGATTTCACTCTAGAGATTAAAAACAAGTTTACAACAGGAGGATGCAGTGTCAGGAGGGCGAGTACCTTGCTCTCCGCTTCTTCACCCGCCGCTCATGCTCGGCCTCCTCGTAGTACAGCTCGTTGTGGCTGGAGTCTCTGCGGCGAGCGGCCGCCGCAATCATAGCCCGGGACTGGCCGGTGGCATTATTACTGGGGCCTTTGGGGAAAGGATGGGGAAGGAAGAACAGTTTTACTGCCATGGAGCCATGAGACAGAGTGAAACACTAGCACTGTGGCCTTCAATCCCTCCTAGAACTCCCCCGTGCAGCACAGACACAACCCCCAAAGGTAACACCCCAAAGGGCAAACAAATGCCCTGCTCTGCATTCAAGGTGCTCACTGGACATGTCCACAAACCCCAATCTGCTCGGTGGGCATGAAGAAGAACCCAGTAGGGATGGAGAACACTCGACAACCGCACAGCTGGCCACATGGAACCCACAGGGAGATGAGGTTGCTCTCACCATGTGGGATACTGAGGTCCAGCTGGGCCATAAAGGGCAGCTGGAACCTCACGTGTCCGCAGCGAGACAATGAGGGAGAATGAGAAGGATGGGGAGAAAAGAGAAAGCCAAGGGACTTGGAGGCAGATTAGACACAGGAGAAGCAGCCACCCAGAGCCTGAGGCCCAACACAAGTGCCTCGCTGGACAGTACAGACTTAGAACTCTTGGTCTTGATCCTTCGTCCAACTGACCACCGTAACTTTGCAGATGGACAAGGCAGATCTCATGCTCTCTTACATATTACCTGCATGGTGAATGACTTGCTTTTGCTGGTGGTGATTTTCACTATTTTCAGATCACAGGTGAAATTAACCAATCGTGTAGGATTTAAGAGAAAGTGTCCATCTCATACAGCACTGGCCCCCCCCAAAGGGGGAGGAGCAGGGAGAATAACACCACCAAAAGGTGACACCATAAATCACTTGACTTGCTAACAACATGATCCTCCTCTAGGGTTTGCAAAGCTCTTGCCCTGACCTGAGGTGCCCTGCAAGAAATGACGCCGTGTCCTGTTTCTTGCACTTAAACATCTGATAGCCTGAGTCAAGCTCTGGCGTCCCAGCCTGGCCTCTGGGCTCCTGCCACCCACTCAGCTCCAGCTCCAAGCCAGGATTGAGAACCGCCTGTAAGCGTCTCACCAGATGCCTGAACTACTAAGAGTTATAGCCCTAACGGATCTGGGTGGCTGAGTCCTTGGCTAATTTATCCAAATTTTGAAAAGGAAGCCTTTCTTAATAGCTTTCAATATAAGATGTTCCCAGCAGGAGGCAGGAAACACACATCACTATTGTTTTCAATCATAAAATCCCCAAATGAATGACCCTCCCACGTATGTAGATTGTAAATCAACATTCCTCGGAAAATGTTTGTCTGGGGAAAAAAAGAAAGAAAAGAAAAAGAGAGAAAGAAGAAATTGTTCTGAAATGAGAATGGACCATAAAGACAAACACTGCGAGAAGGAAAAACCAAATGGTCCATAAAGCGTGAGCTGAATCGTTTTCCCCACTGTGCGCCTCACCCCTCCGGGACCTCAAGTACGCACCGTCTACATTGTAGACCTTCAGCCCCGCCATGTGCTTGGCAGCTCGGAATTTGGAGGCTGTTAGGAGGTTGGGGTTATAGATGGTGAAATCTTTATAGTAATTTTCCAGAACCACCAATGCTGCTCGCTGGATACTGAGAAAAGAAGACAAAATTAATGCAAAGCTTTTCTACCGAATAAGCAGGTCCTAAGTGTAAAAAAGAAAATTTTTGGAGTCGTGTAAAACAATAGAACACCGGCCACAGCCTCCCATCCAGCCTGCTGCGTTGCCCCAAACCTCTCGTTTCCAGCATGAAAATTCAAAGATGAAATTAAGTTCATGGTCAAGTGGCTTCTGTACCCCTCCCTTATGACATCAGCACATCCCGTCCAGTCGATAGTTGAGAAAGAAATAAGTTATGACTTATAATTTAGACTTCTTGAGGTTATACAGAACTTTCCTATTTTCCCCAATTTATAAAAGAGGAAACTGAGGACCCCAAAAGGTCAAGAGATTTACAAAGGGTCACAGAGCAGACAAGTGAACAGCAAAGTGAGGATTCAGGTTTCTGGGGTTCCCGTCCTACACCTCATTGCCCCTGATGTAAGGAATGCTCGGCTTTCAGTTTTCTGCAGAGCAAAACTACACCCACTGGGCAGAATGCCTTTGAGGAAAGCTGGCTGCAGACACGAGTTAATCCAGATTCCTCCTCTGCCTTCTCTCCGAGCTATCCCGGGGGTGAAGGGGTGGGTGGGGGCTTCAGCTCCTCCTTCCCCAGAGCCCCCTGCTTCTTAGACAGCTGTCCCTGGCAGGAGCATAAGAAGGGGACACTCTTGTTCCAGTATCCCACAATCTCCAATCTCTCATGTACTTGGCCCCTAGGAGAGGAGCAAGGGAGAGGTAACCCCAACAAGCAGGAGGGTGTTTGGGGGGGGGCACCTCCTCAGTACTGGGGCAACAGAGCCTGTTCTCAGATGCAGGACACTCAGCACCACCTCCAAGAGAGACGTGTAGTAACACAGCAGGGCTTTCTGCAGACCTCGTTTCATCTGACCCACACGGTCATTCCAAGTGAGAAACCGAGGCTCAGAAGCCTGTGACCCACACATCTGCACCCAACTACCCCCAGCAGGCCTGGGACTCCACCCTGACTACAGAGCCGGACTCGGGCCACGGCTCTCTGTGACCTCTGCGGAACAGGGCACTGATCCCCACAGATAGACATGTGGGTGAACTTAGGATTATTTATAGTGACCCAGGCGCAAGACGGGGCTGTCTTGATCCCTAGGCGAGCACGCTGCACCCCGCAGCTCCTGCACACTCAGGGGTCTTCACACCAAGACAACGCAGCCCCGACACTGTCAACCCACCCTTGCTTCCCTGGGGCTAGGCCCCCCCAAATTTCAGAGAGTCTGAAGACAATCTAGAAGTAAATCTGAACACTCCCGGAGGGCAGTCACGACCAGGGTTCCTCAGATCCCCGGCATGCCTGGATCAGGGCTGCCTTCCTGGCACACCTCCGATGTGAGCACTCAGGTGAGGGGAGGATCTGGCAGGACCAGCTTGCACAGCAGCAGCACAGACTGCCCGAGCGCACATCCGCGCTTTGGAAGCCCTGGCTGCTCAGTGACTCAGTCCCTCACTCATCACTCTCACATTTCAACTCCACAGCTGCCAAGTCCTGCAATGCAAGCGTGAGGTGGAAGGGCTGCTCCTCGGCCAGGCGTGCGGGCACTCCAGCTCTGTGACGACGGCCGTGCGCCGGGGCTGAGCAGCAGCGCAGGGAGAGCTGCCAGCCGCCTGCGACACAGGCAGGTGAGCACAGCTCCCCGCAGAAGCCACCGCCCAGGGCTCCGGTCTGTGTCACAGATCTGCGGCCCCATTTAATCCTCTCCGCTGGCGCCGAGAGCTTGCCAGTGCACTCAGCCTGGCTCGGCCTAACCTCTGCCCTGGCCTGTCTGTGGGGTTCTCCAAAGCAGCGGCAAGTGCTTCGTCTCCTCCCACCCCACCCAGCGATTACATAGGACAGTCCCTCCCCACCGACACAGGAACAGGCCCTCGGGCACCTGGACCTGGTGCCTGCGCCTTCCCTTCCCAGAGTCCGCAGGTGTCGTGCAACAAGGAGCCCCTCCACCCAGAAACAGGCCGTGGTTCGCACATACATACACCGGGGTGCAGACCATTCTACCCCATGCTCCTATACTGACATGGAAACATCTCCAGGCTCCTGGATTTCAGGAAAAAAGTGCTTGATCAAACTTTAAAAGCTAAAAGCCAACTCGGAGGTTATTCTCAGGCTCATCTTCAAAGCAAACCCGCCTGTGGTTGCCGGGTCTGGCTTTTCCCTTCAGCCAGGCCACAAGGAGGAGCCCAGGCAATCACAGTCACTCAGCCGGTGAGGGGGTGGGGGTGCGAGGCAGGCAGGGGCTGGCTGGAGCCTGGAGACCCCATAGCCAACCTTTCTATCCCAAAGCCATGCACGGCGCCTAGTTCTGCCCAGAAAGGGGCATCCTCCATGCCCAGCTCCAGCAGGGGCCCCCGGCCAGCACATACACCCTACTCTCTGCCACCTTCCAGCCCGGGGCCTCAGGCAGATGCCTCCAAACTGGCCCACACCCTCTCCAAACTGGCACACACCCACAGGCCACCCTGCCCCAAAGCCAGGCAGCCTGGGGAGCAGGGCAGGTAGCATGGGACAGAAGGCCCTGATGGCTGCTGAGTGGCCTCATTGTCCACCCAGAGCCTCAGAACCTTTGCTCAAAGAAACCGAGCAGGTGTCTCTTGCTCCAGCACCATGATCTCAACAGAGCCACCTGGCCAGGCGGGACCTGGCTGCCCTCATGCTGACAGCACAGGTGACTGCAGAGGGCCTTTCAGGGCGTTTTAAAGCCTCCAGAGTGTACCTGGGCTCACTCCACTACCTGCAGCGAGAGTGACAAAAAGCTCCTGCAGGTGCAGAGGACATGGAACGGAGGTGCCGGCTTCAAAGCCAATGCTGTGAGGTCTGGATTCAAACCCAGCACATGTCTCAGCTTTCGCGAGAGTCCAGTATGTAATGCAAGACACAGCCTGGCTGGTGACTCAGGGTGAGTACCCAGCGCCGACTGCTGAGCTGTGCCATGTGGGGAACTCAGCAAGACGCCACACCCATCAGGAGGGGGCGGCCACAGCTCGTGGGCCCCACGCTGAGGCTCAAGGCTGACGTTGCATTTTTTTCTGTATTTCCCCTTAAGCGGGGCGGTCAGGGTCACTGCTAGCTGCTGTGGACGAGCTGCCTCTGGTGGTCATTGTCCTATTCTCAGGCACCCTCAGCCTGGGAATAAACAGAAACAAAAGCCCCCCAGGGGCCCAGGGAGGCTGAGTAATGGGCCTGTCCCAGGAGCCTGAAGGCCTCTTCATTTCTGTCTGGCTTCTGACCCACACTCTGGGTTGGCAGAGTTGTGATAACAGTAAGTCTCTACTCCTATGTCATTTGACTGCCCATGAAAGAAAGGAGAGCTTGGCTCTGACTGCAGGGAGGTTCTGCTGCCAGGGCCCTGGCCTCAGCCTCCATCGCAGCCCCATGGGAGAGGGACGCAGGGGCCAGTGCCAAAGCCAGTGTCTTCCTGCCTGTTTCTGGGCATCTCCCAAGGCCAAAGGAGGCTCAGCTTCTTTTAGGAACATTTTCCAACTATCTGGTCCCCTTGAGTGTGTCCCTAAACAACTGCACCACAGGAGACTTGTGATGTCTTGGGGTGCAGCATGCTAACCGTGGGGTGCAGCCTCCCCTTCTGCCTGCCTGTGAAGTTTCTCACTCACCAGCAACACCACTTTGGACTTCCCAACAGGGCCACAGTACTCGCTGGTGAAAGGTCCATGCAGGAGGCCTGAATGCAGGAGCCAACCAGGAAGCCCACCTGGGGGGCAGGAATGCAGATACCTGCCTGGAGGATTCAGACAATGAGCCTCCCCCCTCCCCCTAGGAGTCTCATCTCAGACAAAGAACCTCTACCTGCCCTACAAACTTTTCCCGCCATACGAGCCCAACTACCCACCTGACCTCTCCTCGCCCTATAAAACCCTGCTTCCCCCTAACAACTTGCGCGGCTTCACTGACCCCCACCTTGGGTCTGTGAGGTCCGCCCGGGGCGCAATAAACTTTCCCTCCCTTTGAGAAATGTAGCCTGGCTCTCCTTTTCTTTACCGTGCCGAACCGTATCAATTAGACAATGGTTCCCATTGGCCCGAGCATGGCACTTTTGACTTCTCGGTCCTTACAGACCTAAACAATTCTGTCACGGCAATGGAACATGGTCAGAGATTCTTAGGGCCAGGCTGTCTTTCTCTTGCGCTCTGCCCCTTCCCTCCCTCCTGAAAACCTGCTGTACTTTCTAAGTCTCCTCTCTCTCTTTGCCCTCTGCAGACCCCTCTTCTGCATTCTCTAATCCTCTAAATTCTCAGTCTTCACCTCCTCCAGCTCCCCAATCCAGCTCTTCCCCCCCCTTTCTTTTCACCTCCCAGCTGCCACACCCTCTCCCTGCTGAAGGAGGAGTTAGAGTCCATGTTCCTTTCTCTGTCTGATCTCTCCCAACTTGAAAAGCGTCTTGGCTCTTTCACAAACTATCCCACTACCTACACCTAAATTTCATGATCTTACCCAAGCCTATGACCATACATGTAATTACATGTTATCTTCTCTTCCACCCTGACCTCTGACCTGTCCCCTAGCTGGTCTCCAACCGGCAGCGCCTAAGCCTATAAACTTTCATAAGCTCAAAAACATTACCTAGTCTTCCTCAAAAAACCCTCCTGACTTCCAAAGGCTGAAAATGGTCCTCAAACCCCTATCCGGGATCTGCTGAACATGGGGATTACAGTATTTAACAACCAGGAGGAATGGGACAGGGCAGAGAGGGAACTCCGCAGTCGCCAGAAGGCTGAGCTTCAAGCTCAGGCCCCAGTAGCTGCCTTGAGACCGCCAGGCCCTGCTCCTCCAACGACCGCAGCGCCTGCTGCCCAACAGAGGATGACAATGGGCTCCATGGGCCCCAACCAACCGACCGCCGCCAAAGCCTGCTTCAAGTGTGGCCAAGAAGGCCACTGGTCCAGACAATGCCCCAACCCCCGCCCTCCGCCAGGACCGTGCCTCATCTGCCACGTCCAGGGTCACTGGAAAAGTGACTGTCCTTACACACCTGACTGTGGTGGGCCAGTCCTTCCAGTCCCTGCAACTCTTGCCACCGGCGGTCTTGGGTTTGGCGGCTGAGGACTGAAGAGGCCCGGACTCATCAACTCCGATAACCTTCAAGGAGCCCAGGGTCACAGTCAAGGTAGCAGGTAAGTCCATCTCCTTTCTGGTTGACACGGGGTCTACCTTCTCTGTCCTCCCCTCCTAATCCAGTCAAGTTTATCCTTCTCAGGCCTCGGTTACGGGAGTTGACGGCCTTCCTTCTCAACCCAGGACCACTGGTCCGCTCTTTCCTAGTCATGCCTCCTTGCCCCACACCACTCCTGGGTCACGATCTTCTGACCAAACTCAGGGCTACTCTCTCATGGTTCTAACACCCTAGCGCTGCTCTCATCCTCCCACGACTCCAAACATCTCCTAATCCTTCTCAGGACTCCCCGCTGTCTCCTTCCACTGTCAACCCCCTGTTCTGGAATATCTCTATCCTGATTGTTGCCACCCACCGTACCCCAGTCCTCATTCGCCTTAAGGATCCCTCTTCTTTTCCCTCTCGCTCCCAGTTTCCAATTCCCCTCACTCACCTTACGGTCTCAAACCCATCAGCCAACAACTCCTGGGAAAGGGACTCCTTATTCCTATTAACTCGCCCTGTAATACTCCCATTCTCCCTGGAAAAAAGCCTGATGGTTCTTATCCCCTAGTTCAAAACCTTCGCCTCATTAATGAAGTGGTGGTACCTATCCATCCTGTAGTGCCAAACCCCTACACCCTTCTGTCTTATATACCATCTTCTACCCCACACTTCTCTGACCTCAAAAATGCCTTTTTTACCATCCCTCTGGATCCTCAATGTTACTTACTATTCGCTTTTACTTGGGAAAATCCGAACACACACCTCCCAGCAACTGGCCTGGACAGTCCTGCCTTAGGGTTCCTGGGACAGCCCTCATGTGCTTGGTCAGGCATGAGCTAGTGATCTCTCGTCATGTCATACTCCACCCAGCACTCTCCTCCAGTGTGTTGCTGATCTCCTCATCTGCCGTCCTTCTCTGCCACAATCTCAGCAACACACTGCACAACTCCTCAGCTTCCTGTACTCCAAAGAATACTGTCTCCCCATCCAAAAGCTCAACTTTCATTTCCCATAGTCATCTATCTGGGTCTTCGACTAACTCCTTCCTCCAAACAGCTGACAGTGGACCCCAAACAGGCCATCCGGGACCTTCCCTCCTCTGAATCGACAAAACAAATCCTTTCTTTCCTAGGTTTGGTTGGATTCTTCTGACACTGTATCCCTAATTTTGCTTCCTTAGCCAAGCCACTGTATGATACAGCAAAAGCCTCCCTGAAGGACCTCTCCAATCCCCCGGAGAGTCCGCAGGGTCACACATATCCTTCTGAAGACACCTGTCCTTACCCTTCCTGATCCAGAAAAGCCTTTGCTCCTGTTCACAGCCGAACGTCGGGGTATGGCGGCAGGTGTCCTTTCCCAGCCTCTGAGCCCAGCTCTGCGTCCTGTCGCTTATCTCTCCAAGCAGATGGATTCCACTGTCAGGGGCTGGCAACCCTGCCCTAGAGCCCTGGCAGTGGCAGCCCAACTCACCCGAAAATCCCTCAAACTTACTCCGGAAAGACCCACCCAAGTACATTCCCCTCACCGCCTTCAGGCCCTCCTGTCTCCCTGCTCGCTCTCCACTCTCACTCCTTCCCATTTACAGGATTTCCATGTGCTCTTCATTGAAAATCCCCTGGTGAGTCTCACTCAGTCTAATTCTCTCAACCCAGCCACTCTCCTGCCTGTCCCTGGCCCCCTTCTGCCATTCATTCATGTCCTAAAATCCTGGAAGAAATGCAAACCTCCAAACTGATTCTCCTTTGTCAGATGCCTCCTGTGTTTGTAGACTGGCAGCTCTTGTGAAGATGCACGCGGTCAGCGGAGGGCTGCCTAGGCCACTGTTACCATTGATCAGGTAATCGACACAAAAAAAAACTGCCCGGAAGAACCACCTCCCAAAAGACAAAACTCATAGCACTTAACCAGGGACCTTACCCTCAGCAAACATAAGCAAGTCAACATCTATATAAATCCAAAATATGCCTGCCTTTTTGCTCATAGTCATGCTGCAATTTGGCAGAAAAGGGGATTCCTTTCCACCAAGGGGTCCCCCATCATGAATGCTAACTTATCCTTAAGCTTTTACTAGCCTTGCAGCTTCCAACTGAAGTCGCCATGACCCACTGAAAGGACACCAACTGACAATTCTTAGTTACCACAGGGAATAACAAGGCGGATGCAAGGGTTTTCGCTCTCACAACTGACTCTGCTGCAGACCCTGCCCCTATTCTCTATCAGTCCCCTCCATCACTCCGACTTAGGAGCCTAATGAGCGCCAATTCCTGAGTCTGCTCTTCTTCCACCCTTCCTTGAGTGCAAAAGTCTGACAAATATGTTCCTGTCGTCAAACCTATGCTCGCATGTCACCTCAAAGGGGAGTTCGCCTACCCTCTTTTGCAGCTCACCAACTGCGTGGACACCTCCCGGGACAGGATTGACCTCTCCCTACTCAGCCAAGTGCTCCAGGAACACACAGACCGGTACTTACCCCGGCCTGCCTCGGATCTCGACCCCCCTCAACCAACCTTCCCTACCACTACATCCAGGAGACCAAGTCCTCCTCAAATCGCTTCAGCCAAAGCCACTGCAGCCTCGGTGGACCGGCCCACGCACGGTTATTCTCACCACGCCTACAGCGGTAACACTTCTGGGACACCCCTCCTGGCACCATCTATCACGGGTCAAACGTGCCCCTGAAGACAAACAGTATGTATGTTATAACCTGGATCCTAATAGGATGTGCATTTCTTGTCAAAATGTCCCCTAGCTCAGTGTCCTGGGTATGGAAATTCAAAGTTAGGGAGACCTTTGTCTCAGGATCCACTGAGACCACCCACTAGGTGGGTACTGCGGAGTGCCCACAGGCCAGATGCACAGCACTTATCACTCTCACCCTCTCTTTCATCGATTACTAACCCTATAAACACCTTGTTTAGTTTCTTTACCATCAAACCTTAGATCACTACAAAAATACCTATAAAAATATGGGGGGTGCCCTTACCAGTCATGCACAGTGCACCTTCCAGACAAAGGCCAAATGTTCTCTCTGGTCCGTCATAATACGGACTTCAATATGAATCAAGTTAGCTCTGCTATTTCAGATCCTTGGGACCAACGTTGGGTACAGGGAGTCCAAGCCGCAGGGTACACTGGCTGGCATTCCTATCCAGTGGCAACACTGACTCCAATCACAGCTACCCCTGCTATCAAACTGATGCCCTTGTCAGCTTTCATTCCTGTACTTCTAACCTTTCGGTTACTTCTGTACTCCGAACAACAGCAAAGGGAAACTTTTTCTGGTGCAATGGCTCTCTCTCTCAGTGTATTAATTCTGCTACTCCAGGCCCACGTACTCTCTCGTGGTCCCACAGTTAACTCTGTACAGACGGTCTGAGCTAGGTTAGTTATTCTCACCACATCGGACTAAGCGGGCAGCCTTTCTTCCAATCATGGTTGGAATCAGCCTGGCATCATCGATAGCAGCTGCAAGTATGGCAGGTGGGGCCCTGGAACACAGCCTGATTTCTGCCCAGGAATTTTATAAAAAATACCTCCTTACAAAAAACCTGTGTGTCTTTAGCATCATTAAAAAGACATCTCACCTCCCTGGCACAGGTCACTCTCCAAAACCGGCGGGCTCTGGACTTGTTAACAGCTAATAAAGGGGGTACCTGCCTGTTCCTCAGGGAAGAATGTTATTACTAGTAAAACCAGGGACTCCAACTCTCCGCTGACATGGTTTCAAAATCCTATAGTGTCATGGCTCCTCCCACTCTTGGGGCCAATACTAATGATAACCTTATTTTTTTCTTTTCGCTCCTTGTCTCCTAAAATTCATACAGGCTCGCATTCGGGAAATGTCTCCTACCACCTTTAACCAACTCCTTCTCCCCCCATATTCTCACATCCCTGCAGAAGACCCTCATAACCAGGCCTGAGCCACCCCCTTGGTCTTTGCCCCTTTTCAGCAGGAAGTAGCCAAAGAAAAAACCATTGCCCCTTTTCCTATCAACAAAAGGCTGGTATGAAAGGTCCATGCAGGAGGCCTCAATGCAGAAGCCAACCAGGAAGCCCACCTGGAGGGCAGGAATGAGGATACCTGCCTGGAGGACTCAGACAATGAGCCTCCCCCCTCCCCCCAGGAGTCTCTTCTCAAACAAAGAACCTCTACCTGCCCTACAAACTTTTCCCGCCCTAGGAGCCCAACTACCCACCCGACCTCTCCTCACCCTATAAAACCCTGCTTCCCCCTAACAACGTGCGGGACTCCACTGACCCCGGCCTTGGGTCTGTGAGGTCCAACCGGGGCGCAATAAACTTTCCCTCCCTTTTGTAACAGGGTGGTCCCAGGAAAGGGGGAGGTTCCCTGCCCCACCCAAGGGAGGGTGGAGCTGAGCAGGAAGAGGAGAAGCTGCAGAAGAGACTGAGAAAGGAAGCAGGATAGAGCCAGGAGACCTGGAGGAGGCGCATGGAGCCTAGAGACACGTGAAGAAACTGCGCTTGTCTTTTGGTCGTGGACTGGGTGACACAGATGTGGGTGAGACCCGTGGGGAGGTGACCATGGCAGCTTTTATCTTGATGTTGATTTTGCTCTTTTCCTTCCGGGCTTGTCTGGTTGTTTCTGACCCTTTTCTGTGGGTCCCCACTGGAAGATGCTTTAGACTTGTAGCAGGCTTTGGGGCCTTGTTCTGGGCCAATCCCATTTGGATGGACTTTTACCCACGAGGGGACGGGTCACTTTGGGTGCTTGATTTAGAAACTAGACTCTTTGCCTTACCTGTATTGTTTCCTAGTTTTATTAAAGTTCCTTCCCATTAAAGTCTCCTATGTTTTCTGTTGATGCGGCAGATGGCAGAACCCATGTAGAATAGGCAGGTTTGCGGGGTTTGGGCTGCCCCTCTCCCTGTCCTATAACAGATTTGGCGACCAGTTGAACCATTTTAAGATTTTTTTTTTTTCCTGTAATTTTTACATATCTGCTGTCTTGTTTTGGCTAACGTCTCCAGATTTTTTTTCTGGCTTAAATTGATGAACTATTTTTCCTGGAGTGGAGGACTTTTGCTTTCCACAATGGACAAATACCTGGAGAGACTGGTTTTCTTTCACACTGGAACCTGACAAAATGTTCATCTGAGATTACATCCCAACCTCCATATATTTGATCTTCATCACCATGGAAATGGTGACAACAAGTGAAAGGGGGGAATTGTTAGGGGGAAAAGGATGTCCCAAAGCTAATTCCATACAGGCTTTGTGGACTCCACCCCCACCCCAGGCCAAAGCCAAAGACACTGGGAACTCCACATCCCATCACCACCCAAGGGAAGGTGGCTGGGACCTGAGGGTGGGGTGAAGCAGCCAGGTGGATACAAAAGGCAGACACGTGGGCTTTGGGGTCTCTCCATTTTTGGGCTCTCAGCCAGCTCGGAGCGTCAGGCCAGCTCTGAGGGTGACTTTGGGTTTCCAGGTCGTGGGATCGGGTAGGACGCATTAAAGACTTTATTTCCCTATTTTCTCCCTGAGTTGTACATTTTCCTTATTTCTTTTTCTTTTGTAAATAAACCTTTTATTAACCCTTTTGCGTGTCTGTAGTAGAGTATTCATAAGTCCCTTTAAAGCGCGCGGGTGAGGACCCACAGCCAGGAACCCGTTTAATATCGGGGTTGCTCTATAACACTTTGAGAAATTTAGCCTGGCTTTCCTTTTCTTTACCACGCCGAACCGTTCAGTGTCACCATGCGGAGAGATGCCCTTTCTCAGAGCCCACATATTTATGGGAAGCAGCACTCAGAGACAGGCACAGCCATGGAGAAATTCACTTGAGGCCCACAGAGAAAAGCCCGGCGCCCAGAGAAGCAGATGCAGAAACAACACGAATGGCACAGGATTGAGGGCCAGAAGCTAATGGTGCAACCAGTGTTTCAGAAAGCGGCCTGCTCCTTCTGCCCTGCCCAAACTTGAGCTCCTGAAGGACAAAGGTGGGGGCAGTGATGGCTGATGGCGCTGCACCAGGAACCAGGGAATTCAACAGCCGCATTTACATGTGAATGAAGCTCATGCTGGCCATGTTGTTTTACTGCCCTATTTTCTTTTCAGGACAAAGAAGGTGGAATGTGAAATGCTGTGGGCTTTTGTGTCCACTCAACCACAAAAACACTTGCAGTGTCATGGACAACTGTTACACAACAGTTCTCAAACCGATTTGGAGAGAAGCACCTCCAAATCCTAATTTGCTCTCTTTAGCTCTGTCCACAAAAACAGCTTTCTTCGTGTATGAAAATGTGAAGGGACTTCTTACATGCTAACACCCCAGGTGAATGCTAGTCACCAATACCTGACCTCTAGGTAGTGCTCACGGGAGCGTCCTCCACACAGAGTAAAATCTGCAAAGGCCACCTCTCAGGGGATCATATTCCTGCAAGCTGATGAGGACACTCAGGAAAACACCGATACCAGCCTCCCAACTCCACACACAATCTGGTGTGACTGTGGCCACCAGTGAGTCTCAAGTACTGAGACATGAATGTGAACAGGCCTCACGGGCTGATGGCCCCATCATAAGCGCAATAAGTAGAAATAATAAGAGCAACAGGGTCACTGAGTCATCACAGAGCGGCTTTGAGAGACTTGTTACTGAGGCAACTGTGTCTCCCCAAATCCCTGCCTCCACAGGACCTCAGAATGTGGCCTTCTAGGGCCTCCAAATACAATGAGTTAAGGTTGTATTGTTGTCTTTATGACAAGAAAAGAGGACACACAGAGAGCACCACGTGGTGAGGGAGCAGAGGCTGGTGTGATGCAGATAAAAGACACGGAGCCCCAAGGATTGCTGCCACCCCCAAAGCTGGGGCGAAAAGGAAGGATTCTTCCTTAGAGCTGTCAGAGGGAGCAGAGGCCTGCTCACATCTAGACTTCAAACTTCCAGTCTCTGAAACACAGAGAGAAACTGCTTGTGGGCCTTTGCTGCAACAGCTGAAGAAAACAAACAGGAGTATTCAGGGCAAGAAGGATGGAGGTAGGTAAGGGGAGAGGTAGGGCTAAGGTTTAAGGTAACAGAGTCTCTAGACCACTGGGAAGGGGAGAGAGAGTGGGGGAGGGTGGGAGAGAGAGTGTGTGCAGGTAGGAGAGCGGGAGCCAGGGGTGAAGACCCAATGCCACGCTCAGTAAGGTCTGCCTGGGTACCATCACACCCCCCCACCCTTTCAGATGTGCTGCTCCAGGGGCTGCATGACAGGCCCAAATCCAGGTCTTTGCGGAAACTCCAAAATACAAAATAAAAGTTGACTCAGTTTTGTTTGTTTTTCTTTTGTGAAAACCCCAACCCCAGAGAGCTGCTGAGGCCCTCACATCATCCAGCTGCTCCTTCTCCCCAGAACACCCCCCTGGCGTGGGGGGCTTCACTGCTCCCTGGACTTGGGAATCAACTGACTTCGGCCTGACAAGGAGTCAAGACCATTTGCAGCAATATTTATGTGAGTCCCACAGATGCCAACATAATTAGCCCCTGAGCCGCCGCCCCCACCCTGGCCAAGAGCTGGGCACACGAGAGTTTATATCTCCTGAGCCTCCTGCCTTTTAATTAAAATGTTTGTCTCACAGCTGCATTGGGGTGGGGGGGGGGCAAGCTTACACCTGGCAACAGGCAATGAGCACCTTGGAACATGGGGACAGATCGGAACAAAAACTGGAATTAGCTCATGTTTACCAACAGGTTGAGGTAAGACACAGAAAGAGCTGGAAGAAAGGCTGGATTCCCTGGATGTGTCGTGCAAGAGCAGGAGCTGCTTGAGATTCTGAGGTGTAAGGAGATGCCCATCCCAAGAGGGGACAAACCAGCACCCAACCTGGGGAGACCCTGGAGGGCCCACTCCTAGGAGCCAGGTAACCTGGTGCCTCTGCCTACTGATCTCCAGCTCCATGGATGCCGCAGTGACTGAGTTCTCTGATTCAGGATTTAAATGGTGGAAAATGCCCTGGGCCAGGCTGTGAGTATCCAGCTGCAGACAGATGAGCCCAGCAGGGCCTCACCCCCGAATGCCCACTGTGGCAGGGAGCCGGGGTGTCCACTCCCACAGCTGAAGGAAGGAAGTGGAACCAGCAGGGCCTGGAGTGGCCTCCCACATTCAGTCTGGGGGCCACCCAATACTTCTCTGTTCCTTTCACCGCTCCCACTCTAAGTTCCTGGTGATGGAGTATAACCCCGGACATGCCCTCTTTGTAATACAAGCATGTCCACCCCTAGAGCGTCCAGAGACACCTTCTGGTCCTCACCAGGAGGAGCTCATGAGAACTAGAAGTTGCTCGCAGTTGTCCACGACAGCCTGGTCTCAGGACTAAAAAGTGTCGTGTGTCCTCCCTGTCGTGGTGATGCCACCACCCACCAGGCAGTGGTGGAAATGGTGACAACACCGACGAGACAGCGTCTTTCTGAGATGACCCGGCCCCACATGGCTGTCCAGCTGGCCACCTCCCCCATGGCAGAGAGATGCCGGCAGTCATCTCCACTGGGGCACCTACAGGACATGCTTCCCCTCAAGTGACAGTGAGGTCACCACCGGGTCCACCTGGTGAGCTCAAGGCCACACCTCCAGCGGCACTGACCCCAGCACATTGCAGGGCCTGCCTGGCCCCACCTGCCTGGCCTGGGATGGGAACTCAGCTTTCTCAGGCCACAAATTACTGTGCTGAGTCAATCAGATAAACATCAAAGACCGCCTCCCTACAGAGCAGGCTCAGATAAGGACTAAGAGCCCCGGGCCTGCACGGGATGCTCCTAGCCTGCTCTGATGCAGCGTCCTGTTCCTCGTCCTGTTCCTCAATGCCTGTGCCTCCGGCCACCTCTGCACACAGCCTGGCAGGTGCAGAGCAAGGTGGCAAGGGCCTTACAGAGCTGAAAAGGAGGCCCGGCTACGCACCACATCTGACCAACCTCCAATCAGAGGGTGAGCGTGCGGAGTGCCAGACCAGATCACAGCGTGACTTCAGGAAGAAAAACTTTGTTCAGGGTACAGGATCTACCGCCCAGCCCCGGAGCCCTCGGGAGGGCGTCTGAACCAGCTTCACTCCACATCCCCGGCGCCCTGCCCCTCGGCCGCTGCCCTTGAGGGGCTTGTGGGCAGACACCAAGCCAGCAAAGCTTTCCCAGCTGCGGCTGCTGCCAGCAGGCAGCTGTGCAAACACAGGGCTGCAGTGTCCCACACCTCACACTCTCACTACGGCCACTTTCAACAGGCCCCACATAGCCAAACCACAAACGGCAGCGCTGTGCCCGCCTACAAAGTCCCCCACAGCAGAGCAGGGCCACGGCCAAAACCTCCATACTCGGCTTTTTAGCTCTTGTTTTCATCCTTTGCTTTTTTAAGAGGGGCGGGAGATTGGCAAATGCCTTTACTGAAGAGCAGTTATGCAAGGAAAAATGCACTTTTCTAAAAATGAGTCGAATGTGAAATCATGATGGCAAATGACAGAGACCAGAACCCCTGGCGGCCACCTGAAGGTACCCCCAAAATTCACAGGCACCAGACTGGGCCCTGCACCGCTGGAGCTGGCCTTGAATTCAGGGAGGAGGGGCCCAGGGTGCCAGTCACACCGGGTAGCAGTGTGACCCGGAATCTCTGACATAAGCTTCCAAGGGGGGCTGGACAGATCCCGCAATTACTGGGAGTAACCTTAGTCTCACCAGGAGACTCTCCCTTTCTCACTTCTAACTAGAAAACCAAAGTGCAGCCCCAAGGAGCAAGGCCTGGGAAGACGCAGGCTTGAGCTGGGACGGACAATGTGGGCCCTGTTTCATCCGGGTCCAGCTACACTCATTGATCCGTGGTTTCCTGGGGCTCTGGGGTCAAAAGTCACGCATGTGCGTAATGTTCTGTTTTCATCTCCTCAAGCTGCCGTAACAAATACCACTGTCTGAGTGGCATAAATAACAGACATTCATTTTCTCTGTTCCGGAGCCTAGAAGGTCAGGACCAAGGTTGGCCTGATTCAGCTTCTGGGGAGGGTCTCTTCCTGGCTTGCGAGCGGCTGTCTTCTCACTGTGTCCACACAAAGCCTGGCCTGCGCGTGTGTTGGGAGGGACATAGCATGAGAAAGCTATCTGGTGCCCCTTCTTCTACAGACACTAAGTGCATCAGCTCTATGACCTCATTTAACCTTTACTGCTTCTGCAAGGGGCCCATCTCCAAGCACAGCCACGCTGGGGTTTATGAATTTGGGGAGGCACCAGTCCATCTATAGCATCCTGTCATGGGGCCTCTCAAATTCTTGTCTTGCATGAATGTATTCATTTCATCCCGACAGCCCCGAAAGTCTGAATTCATTCCAGCAGCAGCTCTAAAGTCGCAAACGCCTGTCTCGGTATTATCTAAGTCAGATGTGTCACCTAAGTCAAGCGTCATCTGAATCAGGGCGAGGACAATTCCTCTCTAGCTAGGGACCTGTGACACTCAAGTCATGCGCTTCCAAAATCCCACAGTGGGATGGAGGACAGACATTCCATGAGCGAGGAAGGAAGGGGTAGGTTCTCGGCAAGTATAAAACCTAGCAAGTCAGATTCCATTAGATTCCATCAGAGCTTAACCCTTGAGAGTCATTTTCTGGTTCGATGCTCTGCCCTCAGGACCCACTGGGTGGGCTGGATCATCCTCCTAAGACTTTTCAAGGTGGGCCTGTCCATGCAGCTCTCTGCGGTGGCCTCCTGATCCTCTGAAACAAGGTGGGGGGCAATCTCTGAAGCCAGCGAGGAAGCAGCTTTGCCCCTGGGCCTGTGAAGGGCGGGAAGGCAGCCCTGCTCACCCGATCTGAACCCCCTTGCGAGCCAGTCTTCCATTTTCTTGAAGAATGGTGCAGTTCGGTCTTCCTTCTTCCACCCACTCGCTCTGCTTCCTTTGGTGCCAGCTGACAGCTTCTACTGGCATAATCCCATTCTATTCCCAGCTTCTGCTGAGAAGGTGGATTAAATCCCTGGTTCAGAGCCACATTAAGCTCCTTAGCGAATGGTTATTCAGTCACCCTGGGTGTTCTCTTGAGTACATACTTTCACGATTTTTGGCAATAGGCTGAGAATTTTCCAATTCTTCAAGTGCAGTTTATTTTTTGCTTAACAATTCCTTCTTCGGTTCAGATTTTACTGAAGAGAAAGGAAGACCCAAGCTACACCTTCAATGCCTTGTTCAGAAACGTCCCCTGCTAAAGACCCAGCTTCATCTCTCATAACTTCTTCCTTGCACAAAACATTGGAGCATGAACATAACTCAGTCAAGCTCTTTGCTACTTTATAAGAAGGATCACCTTTTCCCCACTGTCAAATAATGTGTTCCTCATTTCCACGTATGAATTTGGGGGTGGGGGGGAACATTCCTTTTCAATACAACAGGCCTACAATCATATACAATCATAAACCTCTACTGTTTGAAAGGCAATCCAAGAATCATTTCTTCTAAAACATAAGTGGTTCTATAATCAGTAGCCAAACCTCTGATTAAAAGGTGCATGGTTAATGCCAACTTATAAGATACTCATAAGCACAGAAAGGAAGCAAGGTTAGAAACTCAAAGAGTTAAAGGCCGCTGGCTGAATCAGGCACAGCAGGCCTCAGCAATGTGACTATCTTACAGAATGGGTCATTGTGAATAGACAAGTCTCCCAGGGAGCTGAGTTGAGTGTTCAGCCGCTCTGGGATTTCTCTGTCTCTTTCCTCGCTGGTGCTGCCAGCTATCAATCTTCATCACATTCACATGCCTCCTCCAAGAGGCTCCTCCCCCATTGGGCCAGCTACTTCTGGACTTGCTGAGGCATAAAAGTCAATAATTAAATCTGTTAGAACTCTGGGCCTCCCTGGTGGCGCAGGGGGTTGAGCATCACACTATGGTGCAATCCGTGGCCTCTGCAGCATGAGTTCGATCCCCGGCCAGCCAGCGGGGGACTCACATGGCGCAGCAGACCTCTCCTGTCTCACCGGCTGCTCCCCTCAGCAGTGTATTTCAGTCAGTCTGCCTGTTCTGTTCCCCACTCTGTGTCTGGTGGATCCTCTCACCCCCTGCATATCTGGCCTGTGCCCCAGCTCTTGTATGCATAAATAAATAAATCTTTAAAAAAAAAAAATCTGTTAGAACTCTATGCAAAGCAAGAAGAACAAGCTCAGAACGGGAGTCCCGGGCAGCGGTGGGAGTCCCTTGTGTCAAGGCCCCGATGCACCAAGCCTCCCAGCCCTTCCCCCAGCACAGTCCTCTCCTGAAGCCTGGGCCAGGCTCTGATTTGCTTTAACCAAGAGAATGAGCAGGACGAGTACTGGGCCAGTTCCAGGCCTAAGTCTTACAGGGTCTGGAAATTTGCTTTTGACTTGTCGAGACTCCGGAGAAGGCGAGGCACCTACTGAAGAGCCTGGGCGGGAGGTGCTCTAGGGAGGGAGAGACCCAGCGTGCCTGGGATGAAAAGGATGCCCAGTCCCAGTTGACCACCACACAGCCTGCAATCACACAGGGACCCCGCAGGAGACCTGGAGAGGCAGCCCTGCTCAGCCCAGCTCACAGAACTAATGATAAATTAGCACAATGCTAAGTTAAGCTACTGAGTTTTGGGGTGCTTTTAAAAGCAATAGATAAAGAGGACCACTTTGGGACACAGACTATATAGCAAGTTAAAAGGTTAGATCAGACAAAGGCTCCAAACTATTGCTGGGGTTTGAAGGAGCAAGTTTTGTTTGTTGATGGAACAACAGAACCACCAGACCTAAGGAGTAGCCGGAGTAGAGCCACCATCTGACAACCCTCTTCCTTGCCTCCATCCCAGCCCTATACTCTGAGTTAAGTGAAATAGGAGAATAGACACAAAAACAGCCTGCACTCAACCTGGCTCATGGTAAGCACTCAAAAAATGCTTACAAGTTCGCTCATGCGCTCTCAAAGCAGTGACGTGAAGATGAACACATCTGCTCCAAGGTACTATGGCGAAATAGGTAAAATCATTCTGGAACCACATAACCTGGGCTCAAATCCTGGCTCGCGCACAATCACAACCTCTTTGACTCTTCTGTGCGTCCATTTCCTCATTTGAAAGCAAGGGTAAGAGTGCTGACCCCTCGGGATTGATCTGAAGACGCCGTAAGTGGCAAGTGAGTCCCCAGAAGGTCCCGGATCACCCCTAATCAAGGCTGTCCTTGTGCTGCTGCTGCTCTGCACTTTAGATTCAATGACTCCAGCTTCTGCACCCCAGTATTCAAGACGTTTAAAGATTCCAAAACTGAGCATTTATTAGCTAGGATCATTAAATATCATTTTTAGTCTCTCTTTTCTCCTGGGCTTCTTCCCAACAGTCAGATCAAAACTCACTAGGTCTTGGGTGAAATCATGGAGCAACTAGCAGCTCTGAAGGCCCCAGTCACCCCTCAGACACCAGGCAAAGGTCAGGAACCCCCTAACCTACAATGGCATCTATCTCACTTTGCACAACAATCACCTCTCACATTTCTGCAAGTTTCCAAACAACCATAAAACCCCATTCCTGCTCACAAGCAAGGTCCCAGCAAGAACCTTTCGGGAGAGCAAACAGAAGCATATTTTTTTAAAAAACTAAGGACCAGGTATTCTTTTGACAGCTCTCAAAAATAGCTCAGTCAATGCAATAAAGTCATTTTCTAAAAACCAAACAGAACAAGAACTCACCAAGGCTCCGCACCCCAGCCCACAGGCCGCTGCTGCGGGCGCGACTTTACATGAAGAGAGATCAAGGGAGCGCGGCCCGCGGTGACTCAGGCGGCTCTGGGGTGCCCAGCCCTGGGCCCTGCTCCCTGCTCTCCTGTCTATTCTCGTTCTCCCTCTTCCCTCCCTCCTGTTTCCATGTTTTATAAAAGAGGTTAGAAGTTATATTTCTGGCTCGGTGACTCTTCCTGCCACCACAGGGTTGAGAGCAGATTTAGCTCAGGGCCCGGCGGGTGGCAGAGCCCACGGGGCCTGGAGGCCGAACTGCCCCAGTTCTGGCAAACTGGCCGCCATACGGCAGGGCTGCCTGAGGCCTACCTGAGGCCTGTATTTGTAGGTAAGGGCGGCTCTGCTTCCCAGGCATCTTCCAGGCCCTCACCAGGCCTCCAGTGAGGGAAAAGTGGGTCTCACTGGAGGCGGGGAAGGGAGGAAAATAGGCACTGAAGTGGAGTCCAGGGGAGATGCTGGGGTCACCTGGACACACTCTCCCCCAGGGCTGCTGGGAGCCCTGTGTCCTTGGTCTTCCTGGGGAGCTGGGGTCAGGGGCTTCAGGGTCAGCAAATGGCGGCAGCTGGTCATGGTGAGGACACCCAACAGGCCACGTGGCATGCGCGGTCCTGCGTCTTCCACCCTGGTCCACACCTGGCCGCACAGGTATGAGGTGAGGGACAGGGCCGCCAATGTTCTGAACACACCACAGGTGTCCTGCCCCCAGGCTGTCTTGTGTGTCCTCTCTCATCCCCATTTTTTGAGGGAGGAGCCCCCAGAAGCCACCCTGACCTACGCTGAGACCAGAAGACAAGGCGTCCCTTCCCCTCTCACAGTGGGAGTCACGCCAACTCAGGCTGAGCCCCAAAATGAAACCACAGCAGCCCCACTCCGGCCAGTGTCTTGGCTACTTAGATGGACACACCCCCCAAATACCAGCCCTCCCCACCATGACCAGAGCTGGGTTTCCCCACCCCCGCACCCACCGCAAAGCCTGTCCTGCTCAGGGGAGCTGAGCATCATCACTGCGGCTGCCTGAAATCTTCCCCGGCTCCCGTGCCCTCATCACTGGTACCCTGGCCGCATCGGCACTGCCCACTGCACAGCACGTGCTGGTCTCTCTCCAAGTGACCATCCGTCCGTCCCACAAGTTCCAGAAGAGAGCTTTGAAGGCAGCCAACCTTGGGTCTCAGAAGCCTCTGGGCCTGGGCCTGCACATAGCAGGTGTTTCACACAGGTCTGTGGGTCACTGTTCTCCAAGGAAAGCGACAGTCGCGGCAGCGACTGACTTGGCATCCAAGGCTAACGGCATCTGCAAAGGTCCCAAGCACCTGATTTTGCTGCTTAGCACGTGACCCCGACACTGCCGTCCTCCAGGCTCGTCGGAGCGCTGGCAGCCTCAATGCTCCGCCACCAGGCCTCGGTGGAAGTGCTGAGCCAGGGGAAGGAGAGTGGGTGCATGCCAGCACCGAGAGGGCTTGGCAGCGAGTCCCGGCTCCAGACAGGGCTGGGCCACCTCCCTTGGCACCAGCCAATTAGAGGAAGAAGCCCATCACTCTGGTGATGCCACTGAGGAGCTCTTGCCCATTTCGGCTGTTTTGCCAGCTACAGAGTCACAGCTACAATTAACGAGCTTATCATGGGCCAGGCAGGTCACAACATCGGCTTCGACTGCCCGAGGAGGCAGCAGTGCCCACTGAGCAGCTAAAGTCAGGCATCCCAGGCTACCCGCCTAACCAGCTGGGTGCCAGGATCCAGGCAGGCACTGAGGATGCAAGGAGGAGGGAGACACAGCCGCTGTCCTCCAGGAGTTCACAGTTTGTGGAAGAGAACAGAGAAATGCAGAGGGAGAGGCTCCAGGGGGAGACTTCACGCCGGCCTCTCTTCACGACATTGGGATGAACTCAACGAGGCGAGTCATATCATTTTGGACAAATTATTCAAAACTCCTAAAACACAATTTCTTCATCTAGAGGCACTAATAATGTACATCGAAGGGTTCTGTGAAGGGTAAACATGACGCTCCCTACACAGGGCTTACCTCGGGATAGAGAATAATAAATAAATGGCGATTGCTCCTTTACTTAACCACAGAATAATTAGGTTTCATGCACAGATTTACAGTATGACATGTCAACTTATTTCTAACAATTTTCTCACGTGTACATTTTTAAGTCACTCAGCACTTACAAGTTTGGAGTTTCTAACTTGGGCTTGAATCTTTGCTGGAGAGTCACTAGAGTAAGCATGTGATTGATTGTCCAAAGCCCCTCCGAGGGGGGAAAGAAAAGGAACGAGTAACGATTCCTCCAGGACAACCATAAACCAGATGTAACCATTTTGGGCAGAACGGAACTACTGATCACACTGTCCAGCATCCACCAGCCAAGGTCAGGGGCCAGGTCAGCAGCCACCATGTGCATCCTTTCACCAGGAGAGGAAGCCCAAGGAAATCAGCCTGGTGAGAGGCAGCCATTGGCCACGCCATCCAGAAGTCAGGGGACAATACACATACCCAGCTCCTCCTGGGCGAAGGGGAGCCCCCCGTGCTGGCCCTGGGCACCTGCACCACCCCCCTGGCTGAAGACCCGCCATCTGCAGGCTGGCATCAGTGGCCCTCTGCCCCTCGAGGGCCCCTTACCTCAGGTGTCCCAGGCTGTAGAAGCGGGACTCGCCGTCGGTGGAGCGCACGACCTGCAGCGTGAACATGGGCTGCAGCTGCCGGAGCTCCAGCAGGACGATGGCCAGGTAGTGGATGAAGAGAAGCGCGTCCACCAGCGACACCGCGTACTGCACGATGCCCTGGTAATTCCGGTCCCGAGAGTCCAAGATGCGGACCCCATAAAAAAGCCAATAGGACACCACGAAAAGGAAGATGAGGACCAGCAGGAGGGCGCGGAACACAAACACCCGTGGCAAGTCAGCTCTCTGCTTGCGGAAAAACAGCGCCCAGGTCCCAATGAGCAGAATGAGGAGTTTGAACGCCACAGAAATAAAGAGTCCCTCACAGATGGTGCCACAAGGCTCCAGCTCGTCCCGCCACAGGATGGGGGGCAACAGAATGAAGGCAATGGGGGTGAGGAAAACTAGAAGTCCCAGGAAGGTGGCCACGGTGAAGCCCAGGTAGCGCTTGCAGTCCAGTCCCACACTGTCCTCCATGTCCTTGCTGATCCTGGCGATGTCCTCCTGGGATATGCTGTGCTCCGAGGTGCCCGTGATGGCTGTTGTGGTCTCACCCCAATTGTCATCCTGATGGGGAAAAGACTGTGAGAATGAAAAGTCCCCCAAGCAGGCCACCTGCCAGAGCCCCCAAGCAGGCGCTCAGAGACCTGGGGAGGTGTGGCGGGGGGCCAGGGAAGCTTAACTCTTCAATTACAAGAAGCTTTTCACATGAACAACTGTCAGTGACATTTTCCAAAATTATCATACACTTTCCTTTTCAAACAGAGGAAGCAAGACCTGACCTGTCTGCTGGGTGATTCACTACTATGGAGAGGCTCGGAGGGCCTGGAGCAGTTTGCCCGGCAATAAACAATCTTGTTGTTCCACTCACATGTGAGCACTCACCCACCCAGGAGGGCGGCCTCTGCATTTGCTTCTCAGTTCCTGGCTGGCTTATAAAGGCTTACGAGGCCCAACTGCCACAAGGCGGGGAGTAGTACTATCCCTTCCAATACCTCCGAAGACGAGAACTGACATTATTCGTACAGATCAAAGCTTACTGGCAGCTAGTCCACACTTTTTCAAACCTCCACCATGTTTTCCAGACTCATTTGGGAAGTATGAGTGTCAAGAACTCTGATAACATGTCTCACTGACCAAGCCAAGCAAACATCAGCCTCATGGCCAGCACAGCTCAAAATCCTTCCCAAATATACTCTCCCGACAAACTAAACATTGGGGCAGAGAAATGCTGGAATTATTCTGTGTTTTGCTTTCTTGCTTTCTCTCTTTTAAAACTTTGAGGTCATTTCTCACTGGAAACTACCCTAGTATTTTCTACTCTCTAGTTTCTTATCTACTTAACAAGATCAGTTGTGAGGATTTTAAATGACGTTGTTATTTATTGGCAATTATGACTCTGTTCCAGAGCAACAACAGAGCAAGAAGGACATGAAAAGGCACATGGGATCCAAAGGGGTTTTGCCTCAGAGATCTGTACACATGATTTAACTTGGAAAATCAGATGTGGGGGTAAAATTGGGTGAAATTAAAGTATAAGACACTAACTTAGAAAAATCTAGTTAGAAAAATCTAGTTAGAAAAATCTAAGATGACAGCTGAATCAGTAAGAGAGAGATTTCATAACCAAACAATAACCTCAAATCTAGTAATGGTCAAAAAGGAAAAATGATTTGTGAAACGTGTAGGCAAGGAATGGAGGTCGTGAATTTCAAAAATCACATACCATGGGGCAAATTACTGTTTATGGTGACAGCCAGAAGCACCTGGGACCATCAAACATCACCGGTGGAAGCAAAAAGTACTACAATCACTCTTGAAATCTGGAGTGGCACTTTCATACACATTTAAATATATACTTAACTGCATGGCCTAGCAACTCCATTCGTGGATTTTTATACAAAGCACAACACATGGCCACAAAAAAAAATGGTACAAAAATGTTTTCTTGGGCCTCCCCGGTGGCGCAGCGGTTGAGCGCTGGGTTACGAAGCTGCCCGCAGCCTCTGCAGCACCGGTTCGATCCCCGGCCACCAGGGAGGGTCCCACATGACACGCAGAACTCTCCTGCCGCCTGCTGCTCCCCTCAGCAGTGTACTTCGATCCTTCTGCCTGCTCTGCTCCCCGCTCTGGCTCTGGTGAATTCTCTCACCCGCCTGCGCTTCTGACTGTACCCAGTGCGTGTATAAATAAATAAATAAATAAATAAATAAATCAATCAATCTTTAAAAAAAAATTGTTTTCTTAACAGCTTTATTCATAATAGCCAAAACAATATAACCCAAATGCTATCTGTTAGAAGAAAGGATAAAAAATTGGAGTACATTCATACAATAAAATAATTCCCAGCGAAAATAGAAAGAATAAATTGTTGAAACACACCAACACATGGACAAATCTCAAAATCATACTAAGTGGGGTGGGGGAAAAATCCAAAACAAACAAACAAAAAAATGATTCCAACTACACTGCATTATAAAAGAAGCAAAATTAATCTTCAGTGATAGAAATCAAAACAGCACTTGCCTTGAGAGGTGGGGGCCAATCGCAGAGATTGGGAAGAAATGAGAATATTCTAGAGTGACAGAAATATATACCTTGATAGGAATGTGGACTATGGAGGTTTATTCAGTTGTTAAAAGTCATCAAATTTACACTCAAGATCTTACATTTTACTTCAATTTTTAAAAAAGAAAAAAATAGTTAACAGGAAAAAACAGCCACAAATTCAAAGATACACAACTTGCTTTAATATAAGGTGAGGTTACAGGTGACACAAAATAATTTCCTTTGTAAACCTCTTAGCGAAGGCAAATCCGGGATTCCATGTTTTGTATTGGGCCTAATACTGACTTGATGATCAATACTGAAATAATTACTACTAGCAATGTCTCATCCTTTTGTTCCTCACCCACCATCTTTGATTTAGCTGCTCACCCTTTTTCCTGCCAAAGAGTTGTTAATTAAATCCTCTGCCCATATTAAGAATGTGTGTGTATATCTATGTAAGACATGCAGCTGTCCAAAGATTGTCTCAAGGTTGAAGTTCTCAGAAGAGAAAGAATCGAAGGGCCTCAGCCCTAGGTTATCAATAAAGAAACCAACCAAGGCCCACAAAGGCGGGGACACCCCACAGTCCCCAGGGACTGAGACCAACTTCCCCTTCAATGCTTTTCCCACTCCATCACCTTAGTGTAAACACCCAGGCTGTCCCAGTCACTTCCTGGTGAGCCTCAAGATGAAGAGAAGCTGTGAAGGGGAATTGACTTCACAGGGGCCCAGCAGGGCGTGTGAGTGGACATGCAGGAGGAAACTGCCCCCCACAGCACTTCAGGGTGGTCCAACCTCAGGACTGGTCCCTCCCCCACCTCTCTAGTCTTCCCGGTGCTAGGCAGGGGGTGCAGCAGTAAGCACTGGAGCTATTTACTGACCTCTGAACAAACCCCACTTTGGCCCACAGCTGCAGCGCTGGACTCCAGGGCACCCTGGGTCTCTGAGAAATTCCTACTTCAGTCCATCTGTCTGTTTAGTTGTAACCAGGCCTCCATGTATACCCACAGGGGCACACAGATCCATGCTATCTGCCCTAGATCTTCACCGCCGTGTGTGATATGTCAGTTTATTTGGAACCAAGGCTGGACATGCTTATGTGTCCAGCGCCGTGGAGAGTGTGCAAATATGGTTTGAGTATAACTCGGACACTTATGTAAATCAGATGGGCCCCCGGACATTGGAACGCAGAGAGAAAACCTAAACTCTTTTTTTTTTTTTCAGTTAATAAATCACCAATCTTTAAAAATGGGGTGACTTCACATAAAATCCTAATTTCCAGCTTTTTTTAAGCATTGCAGGATCCAGAAAAACCCAGTTGCTGCATTCCTGAACCGCAACCAGGGTCTGCAGAGGAACTGATACTGTTCCCCCAGAGGAAATGCATTCCACAACACGCAGACTCCAATGCCCGGCGTCATGGCCCCACACATGGGGTGCCCCACACACGGGGTGCCACTCAGATGGCTGCTCAGCCCCAAGCTCATGGGGCGCATCCGTGGCTATCTCATCCGTTTTCCTAGCCAGCACCTCAGGGTGCTCCCTGGTGTACTCGATTTACTAAGCGGCGCTGCTCAGGTGTCTGTCCCAAGCACTTTGCTCTTCTTCCCAACACTGCTTAGGGTTTCTGGAGAAGGAGTTTCCTCCCCTCTCCTACACTGTTCCACTTTGGAATGAGTCTCCAGAGACTGCTGCCTGTAACTTTTCCCTTCTCTGCGCTGTCGTCAACCTGGCTGGCTCCAACACCCTTCAAAGCAGGCCAACCAATCATACTCAGAAGAAGCTGCAAGTCAGCCAATAGCAGGGCAGGCTGTCCTCAGACCCATCAGGAACCACGGGACATAGATAAACTAATTAACATGCTGGAAAAACAAAGATTAAAACCCAAGAGAACTTAGAGCAATAAGACTTAGAAATACATGTACCAAAAAGCTTTGATCTAGGGGCCGCCAGCTCACACACTGCTGTGAGCCTTACCTGAACTTCCTCCGTCCGGGCAGAATCATTTGCCAACAGGGGCTCTCCCGTGGGAGCCTGAATGGTGACAGATTTTTCTGACCCTCTGCCATCTTTATTCCGGGGTGATTTGTGTCTCTCTCTATTTCTTTCCCTGAAAAAAACAAAAGATAATCAGCTAGTATGTTCATGCCATGTGAAAGAATAAATGCCCTCAAAATTAAGTTAGAGATTTCATTTTGAATTTAGGAGACACACACACACACACACACACACACACACACACACAATGCCAATGCCAACCCCTCATCAGCCTCCTGCAAGGAGTTGGCTGATCCTTATTCCCTACTTAGTAGTTACTCCTTACTTCCTTTTCTGCAATTGTAAGACAAACACCTCTATTAACAGTGATCAAATTTTCTCAAAGCCTAAAACTGAACTTTAGAATTTGTGCAGGAAGCAGATCATTTTATGGTAGAATGACTGACTTCATTTGGTAGTAATTTGCCTAAATTGATTTTCCAGAACTTTTTAAGTTGAGAAAACAGCAAAATATTTTAAGCTTTGGTCTGTCAAAAAAAAAAAAAAAAAAAAATCTGGGACACACTGTCACCCTACACCTTTGGATGAGAAGAGAAGAAAAGAAATTCTAAACCAGATCAGAGACATTTATTTCTCACCCTTCCAAATTCAGAACGAAAAGTCTCTCCCATAGGCTCTAGCTGAATTCAAAGACTCCCACGAAAACGAACAAAAGCTGGCACAGAGGACGCCAAGGGAGTTGTGTGAGGTGTGGTGTGAGTTTCACGTCTCCTCAGAAAACTGCTTTTACCCCGGTGGACCTCCTGGGTGGTCTCCCAGGGTGGCTGCGAGAACTCCCTGCTGTGGGTCACTCCTGACATTACAAAAGGACTCGGTCGCTGTGCAAAGCTCAGCAGTCACAACCTGGACCTGAACCACCTATGGAAGCCAGGGGCGCGCCCACCACCCCCTGTGGACAGTCAACCCGGGGAGCCACCACCAAGGGGACCCCCGAGTGGTCAGGAGTGAGTGTCTTCAGGCTGCTGGCCCACCAGCGGCCTTGACCTCAGCCTCGCTCCTCTGGCCACTCGCCCTCACACCCAGGTCCCAGCTACACAGAAGCCTCGAGCACACAGACTCTGGTGGCAAAGAGGCTCTGTCTCCACTAGCTGTGCCTTTCCACAAGGTATTCAACCCCTGAAAAGCTCAGTTTCCTCCTCAGAAAAAGGGATAACGGGAGCACCACACAGATGATGGGCGAGGCCAGGGCTGCGTTAGGGCTCGGCGCGTGGAGGTGCTGGTCACCGTGTCACCATCAGCCGGGGGCCGCGGTGGGTGGGCTTTGGGAAGCAGCGGTCGTAGAGTGGAGGCGACCATGGGAACCCAGCTATCAGCACTGTGGGAGCCCCTCCCCACCCCGGCGCAGTTGACCTACCACTGAGCTCACAAACCACTCCCACATTTCCTGGGGGCAAACTTCATTCAAGATTCTCAACACCTTCCCAGGAGAAGCTCTGGCTAATTCTTCAAAGAGCAGGGAGGCTTCCAGGGTCCCAGAGACTCTTTCAGTGACAGTCCCCAACCCCACACCGGCCCCCAGCCTGATTCTGGAGTGTATTGTATCACCACGGTCTATTCGTGACCTCCAGCTGCACAAGGGATGTGTTCTGGTCAACTCAGCCGTTGTGTTTTAGGGCAACAACCAAGAACAGTTCTCTGTCTGGAGCTGCATCTGCCGGCGCAGTCACACCACTTCCCACCCCAATGTATCAAGCCTTTAACTCCGTGCCTTATTACATGGACGGCGCTCAGTCCTAACAGCAGCCCTGAGGTCGCGGTCACTGTCCCCAGTTACCCCCATAACTGGGGGGGCACTGAGGCTCACAGTGAGTGGCAGAGCAGGGTCTGAGCCACGGCTGCTCCCACGGCCTCCATTCATACCTGCTGGACTGTGCTGATGCAGCTGGAGGTTTCGTAGCATAAATATTCTCACTGTTCCTCCTCACCCCTACACTGGCTGGACCACGAGAGCCAGGAAACAGGCCTTTAGATGCCAGGAGTCACCACTGAACCTGGCCTTGGGCAGCTGTGTGCCCACTACCCTGGGCTGCCACGGAAATGCTGCAAAAGGACGCAGCATGAGGGTCTCCCCTGGTGGCGCAGCGGTTGAGCGCTGGACTGCGAGGCTGCCTGCAGCCTCTGCAGTGCCGGTTCAATCCCCGGCCACGGGCGAGGGTCCCACATGGCGTGACAGTGTATTTCGTCAGTCTGCCTTTTCTGTTTCCCACTCTGGCTCTGGTGAATCCTCTCGCACTTCTGACTGTACCCAGTGCCTATATAAGTAAATAAATAAATCTTTAAAAAAAAAAAAAAAAGGGACGCAGCATGAGACACAATAAGCACCACAGGAGATCTGTGTGCCTGGCCAGTCTGCAGAATGAGCTGTTTCCATCAAGTCTAGAACCACCACTCCCCAGAGCCCTGCCCGGGCAGGGCGAGGAAGCTCCTGCTTTCCCCAACTGCTCTCACATCCGTCACTCCCTGTGCCATCAGCCAAGTCACCCGCTCCCCTGCCGGTCTAGTCCCACAGCCCCACAGGCTACCTCCTGTGACAGCACAAATTCCACTGGAAATCAAGTCTGACCGAGTGCCAACCCCACAGCCTGCATACCACCCCACTGGGACAGAAGGCAGGTGGGGGGAACCACCCAGAACAGGAAACTTGTCTCCCAAGGGCCAGTGGGTGGTCCTGGCCCTAAAAGGGCCAACAGAGACCCAAAGGTGAAGTGACAGTCTAACAATTCCCCTGATGACATCTTTGGCAAAGCCAGTAAGAAGCTAGTACAGATCACCCCAGGGAGGTTTCTTACCCTCCAAGCCAGAAACCCTAAGCCAGTGCTTCTCAAACCTGAGCAAACAGAAAAGCCAGTGTGGATGTAAGCGCTGATTCTCTGGCCCCACCTCCAGAGTGTGTCTGACGGGAGCCAACAGAATCCACATTTTCCACCAGCACCCCGGTGACTGGGAGGCAGGTGGTCCAGGAAACATCCCCCAGGGCTCTCCCATCAACCACTCCTGCAAAGGGGGGTTGGGGGGTGGGGGGCTGCTTGAGTAACTGCTCAGAATCCTGCCTGTTCTCGAAATACTCTGCGCACAGCCCTGCAGCAACCGGGCGTGAACATGACTCTCAGCGGCACAGTATGGTGGCTTCTTTATGGGAAGCGCATCCTGTGGGTGCCACATGGGCCATGCAATGTGCTGGTCCTGTCATCAGGGGAGCAAGACCCGTCATACAACTTTTATAACAATCACTGGTCCTGAGTCACAGCTTGAAGAAGGTCTCTGAGCCAGAATTAAATGGTGAAGCCCAATAAAAACACTCACTCCCGGTCAGGCTTTCAGTTTGCAGAGCCGAGAGCTGGTAGGGCCATGCCACGCAGCAGGGACCCAAATGTCATCCCTGTAGCTCCAAGGGCGCAAACTCCAGGGAGAGCTTGTGGCTGCCAAGTGGCCTCTGGGAGAGGCCTCCCCAGGGAGCAAGAATCAGTTCATGTTTGAACATATGAACACAGGCGACTGAGGAGTAAGGCCCAGCAAGGAAAGGGTGTTACGAGCCCGTGTGCCCCAACCCTGCAGAAGTGGTCGGTCACCCCTGTGCTCAGCTGGGCAGGTGTGTCAGCGAAGGAATCTCTGCACCTTTATCTCTGAGTCTGCTCCCACACATCTGCCTGTGCAGGAAGATAAGTGTGTCTGTGCGTGCGTGTGCACTCAGGAGGGACGGGACGAGCAAGCAAAAGCACGTAGGAGGCTCGGGCATGTGTCTGTACCTGCAAGTGTGTGTGTACAGACATCTATTGAGGTAATCTGGAGCTGAGCCCTGGGGGGGCTGCTGTAAACCCCCTCTCGCTGCCAGCCAGAATCCCAGCCGATCCCATACCGTTCCCATTCACAGCCGGCATTTCCTGGGAAGATTCTTTAGCTCTGCCTCTGTTGTTTGTCTATTTCTATTTGGGGAAAGCTGGCCCCACCGGTTACTCCTCCCTTTCCTACTCTACCACCACCCACTACCTGGCCTTTCTCTCCACAGGCTGCTGGGGCTTGGCTGGCTGCTTCCTCTATGCGGTGACTGGGGTGGGACCCTGGTGTCGTGCAAACTGATTGAGCAGCCTGTGGACAAAAGCACAACCCCCACGGCTCAGACAGCCTCTCCGGGACAATGCATGAGGCGGCTGTCACATGAGTTACCCTTCCGTTCCGCCCTTTTCCTATCAGTTCCTCCTGCTGTTCTCCTGGGCTTCCCAGGACCAACAAGTGAAGCTGAAACCTGCCCAGGCCACCTACTAACCGTGGTTCTGTCACCTATAGGATGGGGGGTACTGCCCACCAGGGTTCTAGGAATGCTGTGAGGACAAGACCAGGGCTGAGGGCCCAGCAGACAACCCACACCATCGCTCCCCTCACGGGCAGCTGCAGCTGTGGTATTTAGCGCAGGGAACGGCCCACACCCACAGGTGAGGCGAGGTTGGTTGGGGTCCACACCACCTTTCCAGCCAGTTACCTGGACACCCTCTGGACATGGCCGACATCACAAAACCAGACCACTGACTTCGCTGCTAGCAGAGTCACTGGTCACCTGCTTGGAACCCAGCCAGTCCTCCAAAGGCGCTGTGCTCAGACGTAGCAAGTTTGGTGCACTTGACCATTCCTGTCTCAGCTAGACCGCTACTGAAATGACCACAAAACGAGGTCCCTCCCTTTTCCTTCTTTTCCATCCAAATTCACAACAGATCACTGAGCAAGCGGCTTTGCAGGGCTGCTCCTGGGTGATACAGCTACCTGGCTGGTCAAGGCTGCTCACGCGCCTGAGAGGAGTGTTACTGCTGCTGATGATCCCTTAGGCCCCACTGGGCGCCCCCCTCCACACACCAGGGCCACGCTGGCTCCCCAGCCCCAGCCCCACTAGGGCTCTCGGCCTTGAACTCCCCACAGGCTTGTTTTTTCTGAAGAGGTCCTGGAGGGGCCACCTCTCACCCAGCGCTTTCCTGAGGGGCACGCAGGGACAGCCCTCCATCAATTTACTGAAAATCCATTTCTGTTGTCGCTAGTCACAGCCTTTCCTCCAGGGTCCAAGAGAGCTCTGAGAGTTCTGCCCACTTTTTTAACTCCAAGTTATACTTTCTTAAAGTCACCCCGGGAGCATGTGGTATCAAGTTCTGGGGCCCTGGGAGGCCCAAAGAAATGGCGGCAGAGCAACAGGCCCTGAAGCCTGACAGTGGGAACCAGGTAAAGGCAAAGAGGCCAGAGATGGTCTTGACTCTGATACTGCCAGCGGCGAGCACCACGAAACCCCTAGTTTTCCTTCCAGCTTTGGGGCACGGGAAAGGGAAATCTGGCATTCTGACAAGGGAATTACTGTTTCCAACTAGGTCCAAAGATTTGATATTTTAAAACAGCTATTTCTGGTATTTGATAACTAATCTGATCTGTGTACCCACTGGCTGCCGTTCATGAAGATGTTTTATCACCAGCGGTTTCTGCCTTTCCCAGGGTCTGAGCTCTGGCCTGTCCCTTCAGCCCCCCCACTTCCCCCCAATCCCCCCCTCCCCCCAGCTATTCCTTCCTGTTTCCTTTGCAGACCAGAAAAGCTCTCCTGGTCTCTGGCACAAACTTACACCTCTTTCCCAGAGCTTTATCATTATAAAAGAAATAAATGAAAATTTATAAGTCAAAATGTGTAAGTTAAAAAATACCCATTACCCTAGTAATCCTTTACTCAGGGGCAGGCAAGGTCGAGTGAATATCCACCGTATCAGAAGATCTATAACTCACCTAAGGTTTAGGTTTTGAATCTTGCTTTTTATAACAAGGCCTCGTGTCATGAACCAATCTTTGAAAACCTTATTTTGACACTTTTATTCCATTCGTATTTTTAGTTGCTTAACACACCCTTGTAAAATGAGGGCAGAAAGATAAAGTGGAGATGATAGTTTCCAGCCATCCCTGTTCGGGGTTGAGTTCCTGCCCAGATAGGGTTCCCCTAACTATCGTGGGGTAGTTCCCACAGGCGATCACTCCTATTGGTTCAGAGGGTATCTTCCAGGCCTCTTTCTGCGTGCGTGCTTCCGCAGGGTTCACAAATAGAAAAACAACTAGGCAAACACATCTTACTGCTGTTCCCACTGCCGTGAGCTGCTCTGCGAGACCACAAGGTCTAGTTAGGCTGTTAGGGGGAAAAGGCTGTCCTAAAGCTGATTCCATACAGGCTTTGTGGACTCCACCCCCACCCCAGGCCAAAGCCAAAGACACTGAAAACTCCAAATCCCATCACCACCCAAGGGAAGGCGGCTGGGACCTGAGGGTGGGGTTCAGCAGCCAGGTTGGTATAAAGCCAGACACGTGGTCTTTGGAGGGGTCCCCCATTTTGGCTCTCCGCCAGCTCGCAGCGTCCGGCCAGCTCGGAGAGTGCCTTTGGGTTTCCAGGTCGGTGGATCGGGTAGGACGCATTAAAGACTTTATTTCCCTATTTTCTCCCTGAGTTGTGCATTTTCCTTAATTCCCTTTCCCTTGTAAATAAACCTTTTATTAACCTTTTGTGTGTGTCTGTAGTGGAGTATTCATAAGTCCCTTATAAGCGCGCGGGTGAGGACCCACAGCCAGGCAACCCATTTTATATCGGGGTTGCCCCATAACAAGGCCACCACCTAACCTGTCCCAACCACGGGGGAGGGGGTTGACCACAGAGGCCTTTGGGACATGGCCCATGGGGGCCTTTGACTGTGGTGCTGAAATGCCACCAGTGAGTACCGTCCAACAATGGGCTGTACCAAGTACCTCATGTGCATCACCTCATTTAACCCCTTCAACAGCCCTTAAAGTGGGTGCTGCTGAACCCCTTTCACAGATAAGGGGTCTCAAGGAAGCAGCAGCTTTGCAATTTTATAACATTACAAATATAAGTAGATAATACAGATAGCAGCAATACAGATTACAGTATTGCTTCACTCATGCCCCACTCTTCTGCTCATGGAACATTCTGCAGATCTGTCATGCGGCAGGCTCTGTGAAGTCAGTGCAGACCTGCTTGTTTTGCACAGAGGAGGAAGATTTTGGCCCCCACCACCCAGGACCACATTTTCAAAACCCAGGCTTGTGCCCTGGGAAGCTCCTCAGAAAGAAAGAAGGTGCCAGACCAACCCCCTCTTCAATGTATAAGCCTCACAGCAAATGCATAATGGACCATGAGTCAGCAGCTTTGGGAAGGAAAAGTAACAAATTAACACTTTTTTCAAATCTTTCATTTACATTCTTGGTAAAGCTTTGGGAGAATTGTCAGCTAAGAGAAGTACTTAGAAATGAAAAACATTTCCACTGCAGGGAGAAACTTTAATTTAAAATCAATTGTGAGAAATTAAGGTCATCAACTGTAATAGCAGCTATAAAACATAAATTGGCAGTGTAGTTACTCCCCACGCAAGCTAAATGCTCTCAGCTCTGCTTCTCACGCACCAGCGAACTCAAGGGCCCTGCGTCCAGGCGCCACTGTCTGAACAGTGAGCCAAGAAGCCCGCCCCCCCACCCCTGCATGTTTCCCCAAAAGAAAAAGTGGAACCACCAGCCACTTACATACCCTTGTCTGTGAGATTTTTTCGAATGACTTGAATAGTAAGAATATCCAGAATATGTGGATTCGGTATCCATAGCAATGCGGAGCTTGCTTGTGATGAAGGAGCAGGTACCGTTTGTCCTTAGAGGTAGAGATTCCTAAATCTCCAGACTCCTAAAGCCTGGGACTCAAGGAGCCACTCTTCAACAGGAACAAATTCTGCAAAAAGGGAAGGAAAAAAATATCAACTTTCAGAGCTTACCTAAAAGGGGCTGGAAGTTGTTAAGAGCCAGCTCCTCTCCAGGATGAGAGCAGGGAAGCATCTGATGGCTAAATGCACCACTCAAGCAGCCAGAGGCTCCCCAGGGGTCCAGGTGGGGGCCGGGCCAGCAGGTGGGGGCCAACCAAACACCCAGCACAGCAGAGGAAAACCCCACCTGGTGCAACCCAGCCCTGGCCATTTCCTCCTCAGGCTCTCCTGCAAGGGTCTCGGCTGGGAGAAGTGGCTACTCTCAGCCCAGCCCCAAGTGCCCGGCCACCAAGTGCCAGCTAGCCGGTTCCAAAACAATACCCAGGGAAGGAACTTTTAAGGGTTTTGCTCATAGTTTTCAAAAGCCAATTAGAAAGTTCTCAGTCCCTTTAAATCAGGAATCCAAGCTCCTGAAAAATCTATCCTAGGGAACTAATATACTAAAAAGAAAAACCTCCCCAGTGGCACAGCAGGTTGAGCGCAATGCTATGAGGCTGTCCGCAGCCTCTGCAGCACCGGTTCGATTCCTGGCCAGCCAGGGAGCAACCCACATGGCGCAATGGACCTCTCCTGTCTCACCCGCTGCTCCCTTCAGCAGTGATTTCCGTCTGCCTGTTCTGTTCCCCACTCTGTCTCTGGTGAATCCTCTTACCCTCCTGTGCCTCTGGCCTGTACCCCAGTTCTTGTATAAAAATAAATAAGTCTTAAAAAAAGAAAAAAAAAGAAAAAGAGAAAACTATCACTACATTGTTTGTAATAGTGAAAAACTAGAAACAATCTAAATGTCAAAAAAAAACCCAACAACAATCAGAGGAAAACACAGCTCATCCACCCAAAGAAATATCACATAGTTGTTTAAAGTGATAAGTATGTAGAATGAAAAACTGTGTAATGGTAAATTTGAAAAGCTAGTTATAGGATTCTAGATAGAAACTGAATCTGCATTACAGCCACGATCATATAAGTTGCTTACGTAAGGACAGGACTAAGAGGGGCCATCAGAAGATGAGAGCAGGTGATTGATTAGTTGCAGAAGGGTGGACATATTTTCATTCGATGCTGCTTTGCAATAAAAATAAATTGGAAACATTTCCAAGCACAGCCCTGTGTCCTACAAGCTAAAACCTTTACTTCTAGACAGCTGAGCTCCACAAGCTCCAGCCTCCCTGCACCCCTGGCCCCAGAGCCAGCCTCTGCCCAGCAGGGTCCTCCTTCCAGCGGGAAGCTGAGACTGCAAACAGACTTGCTGAGATAAGTAAGCGTGAAGACAACACAAGGAGCTGCAAATGCCGGATCCCTACCCCCTCCAAGGGCAGCCAAGTCCTCTGGGCCCCAGCAAGGCCCGGCCAATCCGGGGAAAACTGGGCCTTGACTTGTGCCTCGTTTCTACCTGGTCTCCCAATTCTTATGATTAGAAGAGCAATACGTGAAAATGTCAAAAATAATGAAAGCTGTTTTTAAAAATCCCACTCACACTCCTAGGAGAGGGATCAACATGCTCATAACCATCTTTTCGGAAGAACACATGGCAGCCATCGCACACCAGCACAGCCTCAAACGCCAGGCAGACGGCGGCTGCTGCGTCCTTGTGTCCACTCTGCCCAGGTAGGATGACATGGAGCACTTTCACTTTCAAGGTCGTGACCCTGGGCTAGCCTCCCTCCCCTCACCCTGGAAGTCACCACTCAGCAATTCATTTCTCCTCTGCCCTCTGGAGCTCAAGGTGCACAGTGGGGAGACCTGGGTGCTACATACAACTCTTCACTTGTCTACAGCAGCCTGGAATAAGCCACTTGCTTCTCAAGCCTCAGTCTCCCCATCTGTCAAATGGGGATAAATCAACCAGCTACCATTGTCACAATCCCAGGATTTACTTATTAGCTATGTCACCTAGTCAAATTATTAAACCCCTCTGAGCTCACATTTGTAAAGTGTGAATAACAAGTAACTTAGCAACTGTGGAAGTTGCCAGCAGCAGCCCTGGATGTGCCAGATAAACAGAAGTCCATCAGTGTCCCAGGCCCAGGTTCCGAAGCCCCGGGACCTCCCTCCTGGGGTCTCAGCTAAGAGCAAAGCTCAGAGAGGAGCAGGCGGGGCTCCCTGCATCGGTCACCCTGGGCTCCCCTCTCTGCCCACAGCTTGCTAACTACTATTCAACCCCAGAAAGGCAGGTCCCCCAGAGCCTCGGGTTTTCTCATCAGTAAAATGGAAATAAAGGAGCCTATTTTGTGGAGTTACTATAAAGCTTCCCTGTGAAAACAGACACAGAAGCCACCAGCTTTGCTCTGGACCCTCCTCTACTTCCCTGGCAGACCTGGGCACGCACCCTCTCTGGGGTCCCCCGGCACGTGCACTAGGGATCTCCATCAGCTCGCAGCGCCGCGCACTCTGCTTCCCTTCTGCTCTGGGCTCTGCTGCTTTTTCACCTGCTGCATCCTGGCAGGCACCATGTGAGGGCTGAGCCAAGATCCCGCCTGCCCTGAGCCAGCGCCTTTCCTGAAAGCCCAGCTCAGCTCTCCGCTGCCCTGCAGAGAGAACGCGGGCAGCCTGTCGGGTTACCCGGCCATCCCCTTGCAGACTCAAAACTGACCTCTGCAATGACCACACCTTTTTCCTGCCTTCCAACCTCTGAATGAGGATTCCCTTTCCCATCGTAACTTCTAGTCAATTCTGGCTACATGCTGCTGGGTGTCTTGCACCCAGGGGACCCAGGGCTGCTGACCTGGACTGACCCTACCCATGAGGGAACACCGCGAGGCAGATGCTGTAAGGGGACTTACCTCTCTGAGCTGTTTCTCCCCGGGAAATGAGGCCATTTATTTGACCTCTCCCTAGGGCTGCTGTGAAGGGTGAAGGAGACACCCTATGGGAATCGGCCTGTGGTTGCCCGAGCGTTTCATCCGCCTCCCCCTCTGCGAGAGGAAGTCACTCACAGCCCTCATGAAAACCACCAGCCATCCATTAGGACAACTCCGGGCACGCCCCGCAGGAAATCATGGGCTCCAAAGCACCCTTTGGGTAATGGCTTTAGCTAGCCCTCTCTCACTGCTCCAGGCTACGCTCCTAAAGGGGCAGTCTGGACCTGCTAGGAAGCCTGCCTCTCAAGTATCACCCCAGACGCCAGCCTAAGACAGCCCCAAGTTGACCAGAGATGGCAACAAGTCCAAAGGCCACATCTGTGTCCTCCGTCCCACTGGGGCAGGAGGGATAGACCTTGTCCCATCTCTTCCTTTGTTCACCTCCTTATTCAGCAAGCAGCTCCAAGAACCCTCGTGAACCATGCCAGGAGGCCCAGTGATGCCACCGCCTGCCCTGCCCAGCCCCTCTGCTGCCTGCGCCCCGTCACTCCCCATCTGAGGGCGCTGCCCCTCCCCCAACACACCCTCTCCCTGTCCTTGGTCCTCTCTTATCATTCAACACCCACCTGTGAAGGTGTTCTCCTCCCTCTGTAAGCGCCTTGGAGACAGGAGCTCTGGTTTACCCACCCCTGAGCCACTGGACATGGTAAGAACCCCACAATTACTTCCTGAATCAATCCTACCATGCATTTCCTATGCAGATGCCTCTTGCTTCACCTGCGGTCAAGAGCACCCCCACAATTGGCATCTCCCTTCCACTGTCGTCTGCTAGGGTGACCCAATCAACTTCTCAATCCTCAAGCTCCAATTCTGTGCCACTTCTGAGGCACACTCCCCTTCAGCCCATACCACCTAAGTGCTCTCTGCACACAGCATGCCCTTTGCTCTTGGGGTTCCGGCCCCCACTCCCTCCAGGCTTCCTCGACACAGGGCTAAAAGGGTTACTAAGCCTGCAGCCTGCTCATCCAGTGCATCGATGCAGAGCTGAGGCCTTTCTAAGTCATCCTGCTTCTGTCATAACTATCGATTCTTATCTGAGATCTGAGTGAGGATTAAGAAGCAACAGGAGGCAAACTCTCAAAACTCATTGTGACAGAGAGTAAGAGCTGACACCCTTGGTAAGGACAAAAACATATCCTGAAGCTTATCACTACAGAGACTTATTTATGACATAGTTCTCCTGTATGCACAAGAAATTAGCAGATAAGCCGAAGGAATGCCTTATCAGAAAGGTAATAAAGTCATGAAAAGGAATCAGGTTCCCGGGGTAATAAACTGATAGGCCAGCCCCCGCCTGAGCAGGACTGAGCAGAAGGTGTAAACATGGGTCCTGGAATCTGGAACTGTCCCTCCATCACTCTGACCCCCATATGTGACCCACACCACGCTTGGCCCTAGCTGGGCAGCCAGTGATCTCTCAGGGTACAATGTGGATGTCACTGCCTACTTAAAATGCCCCCAGGGCACTTTGGTCTGCAAGGTCCTGCCCACCACCCCAGCCCCTTTGTCCTCTAGCTTCAAATCCCCTCAGACAGCAGGCTCTCTGCAGCCCTGGCCTTGGCAAGGCCCAGTGTATCTGCTACATTCACTCTTTTCACGCCCTGTTTCACCCAATTCCTATTCATCCCTCTCAATTTAAAAACTGTTTCTTTCAGGCCTCCCCAGGGGTGCAGCGGGTTGAGCGCAGCACTGTGAAGCTTTCCGCAGCCTCTGGAGTGTGGGTTTGATTCCTGGCCAGCCAGGGAGCAACCCACATGGTGTGGCCCACTGCTCGCCCGCTGCTCCCCTCAGCAGTGTACTTTGGTCAGTCTGCCCGTTCTGCTCCCCACTCTGTCTCTGGTGAATCCTCTCACCCTCCCACACCTGGCCTGTACCCCAGCTATTATATAAATTGAAAATAAATACAGGCCTCTTTCAAGAGGCCTTTCCTCCATCCTCAGATCTTTTCACAGCACCCCCCTACTTTTATCTCAGGCCCAATTACATGTTGATTTAGGTCTGGCTGCTGAGCAGACCCATGGGAAGCCCCTCAAGGGCAGGGACCACTTTCACTATTGTCTCTCTGGCCCCAGAACTTAATGGGAACTCAACAAATGAATGAATGAATGAAGAATGAAGTGTTTTTGGCAGACCTCCAGACATGAAGACTGTGGAAGGAACCTTAGAGATAATCTATTTTAAGTCTTTGGCTTTATAGGAAAGGTAAGATGCAGAGGTCAGATGCAGCAGCCACATCAGAATCAGGGAGTGGAGCCACCCCGCTGCTCCCCCAGGTCACACTCAGGGGGAAGGTTTGTAGTACAGACATGCTAAGTAAAAGCCAGCAGTGGCCTTTTTCAGTCGCTGCCCAAGAGCATTTGACCAGCCACCTCCCCCTGCCCTGCTGGCATTTGGCCCCCAGGAATACAGGGAGCGCTTGGGGGGGGCTGGAGAACCCCAGAACTGGGCTGAAGCTTCTGAAATGTCACCCCTGCGGGCCAGGCAGGCAGTGTTGAAGGGGGTGCACAAGGCACTTCTGCCTAAGCAGCAGCACCTTCCATTCCAGAACTCTCAGCAAAACCTATCAGGAAAAAAAAGTCCTTCACGACCCTCTATTAAAAACAGAGTGAAGATGAGGGACCTCGAAGAGACTCTTCCCCTACAGTCATGTTCGCTCACATAAAGTGTACCTGACTACTACTTCAAAGAAAAACACCGTGTTGAGAAAATCATATAAGGGAAATAATATGTTATGGTAATGACAGTGGTAAACAGAAGCTAACCTCGCTAAAAAGGAAATTATAAAATTATCAACAACTCTGCCTAGAGCTATTAAGCAATTAAGAGAACTCGGGTTTGAAGGGGAGAAAGTTGCCTTGCAAGGTAGAGACACACACACTGAATTTAAAGTCATTCCTCACCCTCGCTAGTGGATGTGATTTCCAAGGGAGAGCAGTTTCTGGTGCAACTGGGTTTACGTGTATCACATATATTACCCTGCACACTTGATTTTTATCATACCGTAATTCTAAAGGGTGTACTGCATTAATTATTATTTTTTTTGTGTTCTGAAGCTAACATTTTTCTCAAGGTACCTATATTAAATTATATGGCACCCCGCTGGAAAATGACAACTGAAATAACTTTGTTTCAAGTCACCTTTTCTTCTACAGGGGGAAGGCAATGAACACAGGTTCCAGCCTGACCTTCACTGTTCAAATCCCCGCTCCAGTACTTTTTAGCTGTGTGACCACAGATCAAGTTACTCAACCTTCCTGCGCCGGTTGCCCCAAATGTTACAATCAAATTGTATTTTATTTATAGGCATGAGGTGGGTATGACATGAGATAACTCGGAATCATTTAGAACAGTGATTAGCACATGATAAACACTCGCCAACTCTTCACCATTTTCATTATTCAATAAAATGAGGAAGAATGACTTTGCAAGGCACACAACTTATATCGTTTTCATTGAAGTTATGTCATTTTTCTGGGTTTAGTCTACCTGTGATGAATAGGATTAACTATGACTAGAAAATGTTGCAATTTCCATTCTGTTCTTTTTATTGCTCTGGGGTTGGGAGTGACTAACAGAGAGATGGCGCATGTTTCAGTGGATGATTTGGCGGCCCTTCATCAGAAGGCAGGGTCTGCAAAGCATTTTGCTGCTATATGGTCTATAAAGCACAAAGCATCATCTAGCGGACTGATGGAGGGACCCAAGGGTTTGTGGCATTTGTGACAAACCCAGAGCTCTTATAAATGAATGACTCTGGGCCACAAGTCACAAAGAAAGAAAATGTCAATCTCATTTTACCCGTCTTGCCAATGATTTGAACTTACCTTCCCAGAATAACTGTTCCGTGGCTGAGTCACTAATTACCTCTGAAATACCTCCGGTGGCTGCGTATAGATTTCTGAAGAGCTGTGAATGGTTAACGTGTCTGGGGTTTTATGATGTATATTTGTTTTCAAGTCACCCCCTTGTTCCCTGCTAGATCTTTAAGCTTCAGGAATAAAAGATTTCACAAGTACTACCTCCTCTATAAAGCTGGCAGTGCTGGGCGTAATGATTGCTGTCCAATAAGTGGGATTCAGAAGGACACTGATGGAGACAGAGCAGCAAAACACGACTGCACTTTTCCATCCAGCTTCAGGGGAGACCAAAGTCAGAGTAGAGACATGGTCCAGCCCCAACTCCACTTAATCCTGTCCTGTCCACCGTCTACAAAATGGTGTGTACTAATCACATGCCCATCCAGTTAGCCCCCAACCACAGGTAGTTCACTTTACAGAGAGAGTACGTTGACAACGGTGTCTAATACTTTACAGTTATCGAGTGCTTACTATGTGTTAGGCACTGTTTTAAGTCCTTTACAGGTAATATACAAGCCCCAGATCAAGCCTTATCTATAAGGGAGACAAAAATATTAGCTTCATGCTACAGTTATGGAAACCAAGTCATGCACCAGGTAAAGCGCTGGAGCCAGGGCTTGAACTCCTGAATTGTGCTCTTAGCTGCAGAAAATTTAAAGCAATGCAGTGATTACCAAAAAAATGTGCTTATTTACAGAGAAGGGTGGGAACAATCAAAGATTGCCCCAATACACACAAAACCCACCAAAATATTGCGGTTTCAATTCCTGCGCACAGGTTCAGTGTCTCAAGCATTGTAGGAAGTCCAGAAGAAAGGAATCTGGGAACCTTTCAGCTCTTAAGAACCTCACAGCCCAAAGGTGGATACTGGCCATTAAATGTACCCATGAGACGCACCCATGGAACCCAAGCTGCCGAGGCCTAGGGTCACAGACAGGGTATGTTTGTGGATGTGAGCAGGATGGTGGAGAGAATACCTCCCTCCCTCAACACCTGTCTGCTCTTCAAGGGCTCCATGCAATTGCTCTTGGTAAGGAAACTCGATGGTTTGATCCTGTTGCTTAAATACATAAGACAATAAAAATGTCTTAGCAAGCAGACCTTACAAATCTGCCTTCCCCAAATTATTCTCCTATTTTACTCACAAATTAAGTCTCAACCTAGTCACGCTGCCAACACTGTAACAGGAAAAAGTTCGCACTAGATGTTAGCACTAATTATACCGACAGACAGCAAAGTTTAGGAATGCTCAAAGCTCAGGGGTGGTGGGTGAAGAGTGTTATTTCTGTCAACTTTAGAATAAAACAGTTTCCTCCCACAAATCAAAGCCCCGACTATATCACATCGATTTAATTCCACTCTAAAAACTCTAATTAGTGGTTACATAAAATGACTAATTACGACTCCCTGGATTCAGACAGTTTCTGCCATCTCATTTAAACAGCCCAAGAGCTGTGTAATCAAACAAGCCTCCCACTGGAAGGAGAATGCTAGTTAAGCATTGTTGATGGGTGACACAAGTTATAATATTTTCCAGCAACCCCATAAAACTTATAAACAGATCCGTGCAAATGCCAGATCCTGTACAGCTTCTAGCTTTTGGAATAAGTGCCTACAAATACTTGCATTTCCCAACCACAGCCCATCCAAAGCGTTTCACAAAATGCACATCCAGCCATACGAGCAGATCATCCTCATAAAACCCTCTCACCGCTTCCCCAGCAGCCGCAGGAGCTCGGAACCCGGGCGCAGCGCGGGCCCTGCACCTGGGGAGGAGATGGCAACACTGAGCCCCAGATTTCTCCGCACCAGTCCCACCAGCTCATCTCCGGGAGCCAGGCCGCGGCTCCGCCCCACTCCCGACGCGTTGAAATGTTTCTAAAGCTTCACACTTCTCCGGGGGCTCAGCGACCGCAGGAGGAAAGGCGGTCGTGCCCATGGCGAAGGCTGCCCGGGCGCGGCGAGCCTGCTGGACCCGGCGCCCTGGGCAGAGGCGCGCCGGCGCGTCCTGCTGCTCCCGGCGGTTTTGAAAGTAAACTCCTACCTGCCTGTTGCGCTCCGGCCGGCGCGGCGGGCTCGCCCCAGGCCTCCGGGGCCGGCCGGAGCTGCCCGCGGGGTGGGCGCCCGGGCCGGCTCCGCGCGCGCTTCAGGCCGAGGCCGGCGGCCCCGGCGCCCGCGGAGAGCAGGTCGCGCCCCGCGGCGGAGCGGGCACCGCGCTGCGCCCGGCGCCGGGGAGCGCAGGACGGCGGGTCCCGGGTCCCCGCGACCGACTCAGCCGCCGCGCGCCCCCGGGCGCGCACAGCCGCTCCCCGCCGGCCGGCCGGAGGCGGACTCCCGGGGCGCACCCCGCAGCGCAGGCAGGGGCGCCGGGGGCGCGCGAGGCGCCGGGAGGGAGCGCCGGGACCCGGGGAGCAGGGCGCGGCGGGGAGCGCGGGGCGGCCGAGCAGGGCGCACCTCGCGGGCACGGGGAGGCGCGGGGTCCCGGCGAGCGCGGGCGGGGCGCGGGCCGTAGGACGGGAGGGGGCTCCTGGCCAGGGGCGGGCGCAGGGCCGGGGTCGGGGCGCGGGGCTGGAGGGGCGCGGGTGGGGCGGCGTCCGCCGGGGTGCGCCCGCCGCCCCGCGCGCCCGGGCTCCCGCGGGACTCACCTCCGCGCCGGCCCTGCGGGCTCCGCGGCCGCGGTCTCGGCTCGAGCGGCCCCGGCGCTGCGGCCTGCGCTGGGCTCGGGGAGAGGCAGAGCCCCGCCGCCGCGCGCTGCCGCTTTCCGCTTCCTGTCCCGGCGCCGCCCCGCAGCCCCGGCCCAGCCCCGCGAGCCCGGCGCGGCCGCGAGCCAAGAGCTGCGAGCGCTGCCGGCCCCGCCGCGGGCCCGGCCCACCTGCCGCGGAGGCGGGGCGGCTGCACCCCGCCCCAAGGCGCCCCGCGCCCCGAACCCCAGCCCCCCGCGCGCGCACACCCCTCGGGACTGGCCACTCACACGCGCTCCTCCACGCGCAGTCAACACGTGGCCAGGAATGCCGCGCATCCAGCACCCCGACCTGCTGCACCCCCAGGCTCACACGCACGCGTCTCACAGCCACACACACATCCAAGCCCGTCTGCCCTGTCCAGAACCCCAGCACACACACGCGAGGGACCCGGGGACTGACCCATCACCGGCCTCCTGCCCCGCGCGCGCACACACTCGTGCACACTCATACGCTCGTTTCAAGAACTGCTCCACAAATAGCCACTTACACACCCCAACCAATGCGCACACCCCAATTTAAACTCACGTTCAGCCCAGGAAATGACCCCCCCTTGGGGTTCCTCTTGCTCCCCTTAACCGCAGGGCCGGAGGGAGCAGTGGTCATGGCTGCAGGACAGGCAGAGCTCCTGGCCAGGGGCCAAACTCAGTCTCTTAGAGACTGCTGGAAGGGCACATCTCTGGAAGCGGGTGGCCCTGGGTTCCAGTCCTGACTTTGGTGGTTTCTGAGTCTGTCCTGTCTGAAAAATGGAGGAGGTGGTAAGGCAGGCCTTGCAGGAGTGTGGGAAGGGTTATGGAATGTAGCCGGTGACTATATAAATAATTTGTCTTCTATGAAGTGTCTGGAATCTGGTTGGGACCCAAAGCTGCTTACGCGGCAGAGTCCTCAAGTGGAGGGGTGTATGATGGGGAACTGTGGGCAGTTGGGGTGGGGAAACCCCCCCTGCCCCCCCCCCCAGCTAGCCTTAGTTAGGGAACTTGAGCCCTCAAATCCCTCACTCTCCTCCACCAACTCTTCTCCATCCCACTTCACCCACATTCTCTCTCCCATCACTCTTCAGAGGACACAATGAGGCCATAACCCATCTTCACCCCTGACCCCCCAGTCCCCAGCAAGCTCCATTGCTGCTGTGCAGCCAAGACGTCTCACCCCACCTGCAGCCTCTCACCTGTCTCGGGAGGGCAGCCAGCCTCCTAAGGTTAAAACCCGGTGTCTCTCCACCCGAATCGATGTGCAGTTGCAGCTTTATAAAAATGTAGATCCTTTCATCTTTAAAATGTAGACCTTTCCCAGTTAAACTAGGCAATGATTTCCATTTCTGGTTATAATGCTCCTGAATAGCCTCCGTGTGATAATACAGATTCTCAATGAATTTTCATTGGAAAGTGATTTTAATTCACTTTAGTTTGTTATGTCTAGCTAGCTTAGCATATGTGGGAAAGAGGGGTAGTGCAAAATAAACTCTATTTTAAGATAATAAATTCACTTATAAATGCCATCTACTGTTCAGTTTCATCCAACAATGCCAAGTATTCGAATTTAGAAGGTAAGAAGTGTTGGAAAACGCTCAGGACCTCGTGGGTGGCCTTTGTTACCTGGAGGCCGGCTGTGGCGCCCTTTATCTGTCACAAAGTGGGTCAGCCCTCTTCCGGGGCTCAGTTAGCAGGCTTACTCAGCGCTGCCTAAAGTAGAATTCTCCAGCTTAGCCTCGATCAGTGATAGAGGTAATGACGTCGGCTCCATCTGCCACTTATTTGCCTCTCTAATCCACTTGTTCCAGATTCACTTGGAGAAAGGGGGTCCTATGTATTGGGTCTTCTCAAGAATGCAGCATAACTGTACATTTCACAAATTTATGCACATATTTCTCCCTTCTCCTGTCCTTACTCTTAGCTTTCCCAAACCCTAGTACAACCCACTAAAATTCTTCCCGTCTACCAAGATCTAATTCAAGTGGCATGTATTGCAGTTTCCCAGTTCTCATCACCAGACAACAGCCCCCACATTTGAATTCCCATAGGGCTCTGCATTGATAATGCCCACCTCTGTCTTTCTAACAGTGATTTGTATCTATCCCTTAAAAATAAGCAAATTCCATACCTTAGATGTCTGTTTTCTAACCAGAAGACTTTCCACATGATAAGTTGCTTTCAAAAATACTTAGCAAATGACTGAATGACTAAAATACCCTATTATCTTGAAAAGTTAATATCCTGTGAAGAACGCAGTTGAAAAGTTATGAATATGCACCAAACAGTGGTTAACAACCAAAGAGAATAGGTAGTTCAAAGCACTTACAAGAACACTTTTTCAGAAGTCACTTATGCAGGTCTCAAGAATTCTGAATATATCCAAAAAAGAGAAAGTCTAGTCAACAAAACAGATTTTACCAAATCCATGTTAAGAGTGAATAGACTTACAAATAAGAGACTCTTCCATGCCCTCACTTAACTCTCCCACACCTAGCTTACAAACATTTCTAATAGCTTCACCAGCTATTTCCAAAACCACTATAGATTAGACACACATTGAAAGAGAAACAGGAGGTGACTTCAGGAGGCCCCGGGGAAAGAGGTCACTGTGAAGATTGTTGTGTCTCAAGCCTCATGCCCTTCATTTCACCAGCTACTGCTCTTGGCACACTGCCTGGTCACAGAAGACTCTTGTCCACAGACATGACCCTGGATGTAAGTGAGATGGATGTTCTGTGTACAGTACTCTTTTTAAGAAAATGGGAAAGATGTGAAATAAAATAATAGAAATATTTCCATCTATAATGTTTGAAATATTCAGTAAGTGGTGGTTCTTTAAAAGAGCACTTTCTATAAGGTCTAGAAATGTGTAGTATCTGTTCATTGGTTAATGATGCCAATGACATGGGACTAAGATAGTGGCCACTGAGAGTCCCAGGACCTAGGGGTCAGGGGAAGCTTCCCGACGAAGGGTGGGCTTGCCCCGATTTAAGGAAAGAGACAGGAGGAGGCGGTAGGGAGCAGTGACTTACCTATCCAGTGCTAAATAATTCCTAACATGGGGCAGGAGTCTGGAAAGAGCAGTGCCTGGAATAAAGTCAGGGCAGTGGGCTGAGCAGCTGGGCTCAACATAGAGGCTCGTGCTGAGACACAGAGGATTCAAAACTGAAGGCTGCAATGAAAAAGTAGAGAACTATGAATCTAACACTTTTTAAAAAGAAATTTTTAAAACAATCTAGCAACACGATAGAGTAATTATCCGTTCAAAAACATATCCTTAGTACCTACTCTGAGCCAGACAATGCCTTAGGAACACGATGTAAGCAAAGATAGTATAACATTGCACAAAAATTCAACAATTTATTCAACAGATATTTATTGAGCACTTAATGTGTGCCAGGCACTATGCTGGACTCTGGGGGGAGACATCTGAACAAGGAGTTGATATTTCTAGTGTAGAGAAAGACAGACAAATGAGTGATTGGAAGGTCACAGTCAAAAGTCTGGGAGTTGAGATTGAGCAGAATCAGGGAGGGCCTGCCACCTTGCCCTGCAGAGTTCCAGAGACTTCCTGGGAGGGGAGGAAAGCTCATCTCTGTTGTAGGGTGGGGGTGAGGGGAGCAGAGAGAAAAGCACTGAGAACCTGCAGCAGAGGAAATCTACCCAAGGTGTGAATGCTGCAGTTGTTGAGCTCACCCCATAGCCTGACACCCCAGGTCTGGACAGGCCCAATGCTGAGAGCTCAATCTAAGACCCTTACAGAAAATTCCAGCAAAGCTAACAGAAATTTGACTTGGTCATTCTGTCCTATGAGTTTATGCAAAAATAGATCAAATAGATTAGAATTTGGTTTAGTTTACAAATGCATTTTGTTGTATTGCTGCATAGAATTGGCATGAAGGTGGAGAGAAAATGATTTTAATAATAGTCTCCCTTAACCATTTTTGAGATTTTTTTCTCTTGTGGCTTAGACTATTTTTCACAAATGGCGAACTTTGCCACATTGACTGTGCAATGACAGTGCCTTGTGGCTCATTGCTATTTTCTTTGCATATACTGCACCCCCAGAGAAAACCATCTTCTGTGGCCGCACCCCAGCATCCACACATCTGACTTTCATCACCCTCGGAATGGTGACAATAACTGAAATTGGGAAAGTGTAAAAGGAATAAGCGAGGAGTAGCTTCTGCCCATCAGGTGGTGCTCATAGTCGGGGGCGAAGGGTGGGTGGTCTAGGGGTCCAGGCTTTACCCCCTGCTCTCCTGAGCAGGGCGCTGATAGCAAGCAGGGTGGGACTGGCACTTCTGCAGCTGGCCCACCCCAGAGAAGGGTGTGAGTAAAGGAGCCCCAGCTTGCCACGTGTAGCTTTGGCTTGGTACTTGGCATTTGCTCAGTGGATGCTATCTGGGGTAGGACAGATGGCATTTGGCTACATGCCAGCCTATAAATTCTCTTTTCTTTGCTCTCTCCTCCTCTGCCCTCTCCTCTTCTCTCTTCTCTCTTTCTCACTCCCTATGTAAATAAATCCTTTTTATTGTTGTTTTTCTCCATGTGTCTGCTTTGGGGTCATGTCCTGCACTTACAAGTGTGTAAGGACCCACCAACCAGGTCATCTCCTTTCTCCCAGGTGTGTCACCTTTCAGCTTAGTGACGTGTGTAGTATGTCAGATGGTCACCAGTGCACCGGAGTAAACTAAGCCGGGCAGGCATTGGGCCGCCAGTGGGGTGTGCCCACCCCCGGAGGAGCTCAGGCTGTTGGGTAGGGCTGTGACTTAAAGCCGTGTGTGGGAATAGTAGGGTGTTGTGTCCCAGGAGACAGAACAGAACACGGTGGGGGTGCAGGGAGAGAAGGGCCAGCTCGGCCTGCAGAAGGAGCATGGCGAGGCCATGACCCTGGAAGCAGAACTTGAAGGATGAGCATTTGGCAGATAAGAGAGAGGAGCCTCGGGGCAAAGGCACGGAGTGTGACAGAGGGTGTCAGGAGCTGTGTCTGGTGGCCGTGCTCAGGGCTGGACATCTCGTCTCTCTGGGCCTGCGGGAGGTGCGGGGCCGGCCTGCGTCTGCAGCAGAGTGCAGGTCTGCGGGACAGGCAGCAAGGGAGGGCGAGCAGGCCAGAGTGTTGCCATGTGATTCCCAGGCACTGCCAGCAGCCCAGTGTGGGGACAGCATAGGGAGGAGGCTGGACGGGGATAGGTACAAGGGGTGCCCCTGAGCCTGGAAGAGAGGGGCAGAGGCCAGAGCTCAGAGGACCTTAGAAATTTGCAGTTCATCTGGTAGCAGCGGGAAGCCATTGGAGAGTTTTTGTGGAGAGGAATACAATGAGCAGACCGTGCAGTGTGGCGGGCGGCTTCGTGGGAGGAAAGCATGAAGGCACAAAGACTAAATGGGAGACTGGGGACACCCGGGGGCCACTAAGTGAAGCATGGGCCTGAGTTACTGCGGCTGTCAGAAGCAAATCTCAATCACAAATGGGGGGCCAGGAGGGAGAAGTTCAAGGAGTAAAAGGTAAGTTTCATTTTGGGCACGTTGCGTGACGGTGCTTTGGAAAGTGCCGGTTCATGCAATAAAAAGTTCCATTTGTTGAGCATTTGTGATGTGCCAGGCAGCGAGCTAACCATCTGATGTGCCTACATTTATGTCTATAGTTACTGCTCGCCACAGCCCCGGATGGAGCTACTGTGTTGCCCCAAGTTTTATAGAAAAGGAAACTCAGGCACAGAAAGGCTTAAAAGGCGCCAGAGCTCACACAGCCGCTAGCAGGCGGGGCCGGGCTTCGAGCCCGGGCTGGCTGACCACAGAGCCCATCTCTGAATCATCAGCGGCACTGCCCTCCGGCAGTGCAGGTTAGAACTTGGGAAAAGAAAGATGATGGGCATAGGTTTCACGACTCCACACATTACATGCGGTCGAGAATGCAGTGGGGACATGAGCAGGAGGCAGGTAGAAGCCTTCAGACCATGTGAGTAGAGAGGAGACAGGTCACGGTGTTTTTTTTAAATTCTTCACATAGAACATCTGAAGCCTGTTTATGCATCGGGGAGAAGAAGCCAGAGAAAGGTTCAAAATGTAAGGAAGACGAGGTAAGTTGAGGACAGGGGAAGGATATACCTTGCAAAGGTGGATGGGCGAGCCTCATATAGGCTCGTAAAGATGGGCTTGGAGGTCAAGGGCCTCAGTGTTCTTGGGAAGAAGCAAGAAGCTGGGAGAGAAGCAGGAGGTGGAGTCAGACAGATAGAAGTGTTGGGCGACTTCACTAACTCCCTTTGAGGATCTGATTGCCCCCGGATGAAACCACAGAAAAATACATTTTTAACTTCTTGCCAATATTTTTTTCTTACATTGTTGTTCATTTTTATACAATATTTGATTATTCCCCTCATGTGTATTCCCCGTAATACTCCCACTACTGTGGCACCCGTGACCATCACCACAGTCCCTTGCGCTCTTCCCACTGGTTGCCTCAGATCTATGGTTTGTCCACAAGTTTTGTTTTTTTCCTGATCCTTTGTTTGATTTCCCTATATTTCCCCTATTTTTGAGACCACCAGATGTTTTTCTTTATCCTTCTGAGATATTTCACTTAGCATAACCCTTTCGAGTGCTCTCGAAAGGGCATGTTGCCACATATGGCATGAGTTTATCTTTTTTGATGGCTGAGTAGTATTCCACTATGTCTATAAACCACAGCTTCTTGATCCATTCATCTGCTTGGGGCATTTAGGTTGTTTCCATGTCTTAGCTATTGTAAATATTGCTGCAATAAACATAGGGGTGCAATTTTCCCTTCGAATTAGGGTTTTTGTGGCCTTTGGTATATTCCCAGAAATGGAATTGCTGGATCCTTGGTAGATGCATTTTTAGTGTTTTCAGGATCCTCCACGCAGCTTTCTGTAGTGTGCAAGCAATTTTAATGGGCTGAGCACCCTCAAGCCCCCCCAGGGATCCCAGATACAGCACTCCTTAAAGTCTCTGGTGACAATTTTTATCTGTGATGAGTTGAGTTTGAGGTGAGGATGGGTTAGTTTCAGGAAAAACCTGAAAAAGCAGTTGAAGTGGTGGGATCTTCTATTAAATGGTTTTATTGGCTTTGGGAGTGTAACCTGTGCACAAGCAAGCAGATGTGCTCTATGTAAAGCCACCGGCCCACAGGGCCTGAACAAGCAGTCACAGCCCACGGACCCAGCGCACTCACCCTGGTCCAGTAGGGCCTGGAGTCTCGCGCTGCCCTGCAGGCCCGGGCAGGCAGCGCCCACGCCCAAGCTCTGATCCTTATCCCTGGGGGCTGGGAGGGAGCACAGTGGCAGGCAGAGCTGAGATCCCAAAGGCAGATCCTGCCAAGCCTGCAGTCACCCCTGCACTTCAGCAGCCTGTTATCAGTGAGAAGATTGAGAGCAGGGGCCAGGAGCCTGATGAAGACGCCAGTCAGTGCCCATGACCTTCGGCTCATATTCCTCCTGCCAGGCCAAGCAGAACATCTCGCTCAAGGCTGTCCCAGACCAGCCTGGTTCATCAAACCTTCTGGGCTCTGGAAGCTGCTGTGTTCATGTTGTTTTTGATCCGTGGATTCATCATCATAATTCATTACCTATTTATGAGAAACACTTGAATAACACCCCACATCCTGCGTTAAGCTAATTACTTGGACTGACACCAGGTGGCATTATTTCCTGAGGGTGCACCCGCCTCCGGCACTGCTGGCCTGAGCTCAGGATTCCCTGGCTGTGGGGGAGGAAGCAGCATGAAGGAGGCCTGGATTCTGTCTACAGGCAGTGTCACTCTCCCCTGGGAGGTACAAATGGTCCCCATGCTGGTGCAGATGGGGAGGGGCAAGCTGGGGTTCAATAGGGCAATATTAATTAATCCATCTTAGTGATCAGGGTTTATGGTAATCATGCCTGTCTTTATTTTCTGTATTTTGGCGACTTTGACACCTGGCTTCTTGCTGCCCTTGAAGAGATTGCCCCTCCCGGGGCTAGTTAATTCCTAGAAACAGTCAGGACTCACCTGCGAGTAGGTTCTTCATGAGCCGACCAACCAATCCAGAGCCCACACCTCATCCACACCCCTTATCAGCTCCCCCTCACTCAGGGGCACTATCACCTGCGCTAATCACCTGGGGCCCGGTACTAGGCAAGTAGAGACAACCCCTGCACCCCATAATCTGTTGAAATTATTCAAACTAGCCAGTCCTAAGCCAGCTCACCCTGCCTTGCCTGTTCCTTCTCAGAAGAAACAATAAAGGTTCTTGTTCATGCTTTCCTCCCACTCGCTCTGCCTCCCCAGTGACCCAGTGCTCCCCCGTGTGGGCCTGCAGGGTTGGGGTGCTTCATGATCTGTTGGCCTATCACCCTCAATAATATCAACCCTACATTTCAAAATGAGTTTCTATAAAAACTTTGCTGGCTTGTGAACCATAGAAATGATCAGAGAGAAGGAATGTATTGATGTTGTGTTTATCATACATTAAGCATTGTAAGGGGCTGGCTTATTTGTTATCTTATTTAACAATATTTTCCTTCTAACACTTAAAACAGATTTTTTTTAAAGATTTATTTATTTATGCATACAAGAACAGGGGTATAGGCCAGAGGTGGGGGGGAGAGGGTTCACCAGAGACAGAGTAGGGAACAGAACAGGCAAACTCACTAAAATACACTGCTGAGGGGAGCAGTGCAGAAACAGGAAAGGTCTGCTGCACCATGTGGGTCAGCAACCTGGCAGGGATCAAACTCATGCTTCAGAGGCTGCAGATGGCTTCATTGTGCTGTGCTTAACCCCTTGCACCACCAGGGAGGCCCTTAAAGTAGATGTTTTACAAAAACTCACAGGGAGTGAGTAACTTTTGCCAGGTCACAAGACTGAGGCTAAACCCAGGTTTTCTGGTTCCCAGCCAGAACTTTTCTACCATCCTGGTCATAGATAACAAGGTGGATTTCTTTTTATTTCTTCTTTATTCCCCCTTCTCTGGTTAATGATTGCTGCCCACCCATTCACTACCACTTTTCTTTCTTTCTACTTTTCCCTTAAAAAATCATCTTTTGCAGTATTATTTGTGATCCCCACCCCCCGCAACCCTCATCACCCAGGTGAAAATCTGGAAGAAAAATCAGAAATTTCCTGTTATAACAAAATTTTTCTTTTAGCTATTAAAGACTTTACATTCTGAGCTTAATGTTGTTTTTACATTTTGAGTTCGAAAATAAAATTTTCAAATAGGTATTTTGTTTTAAATGCTTTTAAAAGCATCATCGTTGAGGTGGAGTAACAGTCAGATTTGCCTTCTCACACAAAATAACAATTAAATTCAGAGAAAATATATGAAACAACAGGATTCAAGGACCTGGTGAGCAACCAAACATAGTGAACCCTAACACACAGGAGACAAACTGGGTGATCACTACGATTTTCTCAACTTGGGACCAGGCAGAACCCAGTTGCCATCCTACCTTGAAGGGCTGGGATTCAAGGAGGCTAAGATATGCGATAGCTGAGGGATGAGGAAGTCCAGGAAAACAGAAAGGCTTCCTCAGGTATTCAACTGAGACCTACTCAGTTCACACCTGTGTGTGAGGAAAGAAGGCTCTGAATAGATAAGAGAGAAAAATATCTAGAACTCACACAGAAAAGTAAACAGTGGCTGTTATAACCAGTTGGAAAACCTCATAATCCACGGGGCATTGTGTGGGGTGAGGGGTGGGGGGGGGGGCGGCTGGGTAAGTCCTAAGTTAAGTGTCCCCTGGTTAGGCCAAACAAAGCTTTAAAGCAGGACTGGATTGTCAAACTGTTTCCAAGTACTTTGTGCTCTAGAACAAATTTTGAGATTGTTTTGGAACGTGCACGTTTCCAGCATCCTACAAAGTATATGTACAATGACTGGGATCCTGTAAAGACTCATCAAACCTGTGAGAAGCAGAACATAGCCCAAACGAGAAGGAAAATCTATCTGAAACTCAGCAGAACTAGCACAGGTGATAGAATTAGTTTAAATAGACACTAAAACAATCATTTTAACTGTATTTCATATGTCAAAAAGCTAGCGGGAACATTAAATAGGATAAGCAGAGAAATAGATAAAAAATAATCCAAGTTGAGCTTCTCAAGATGAAAATTACAATGCCTGAAATAAAGAGGATTAACTAATAATTAGACATTGTCAAAAAAAAATTAGTGAACTTAAAAATAGCAATGGAAACTGTCCAAAAGGAAACATAAGGAGAAAAAAAAAAGAATTAAAAATAAAAGTAAACTATCAGTAAGTTATGGACAAATTAAGCGGCATGATATACGTATAGGAGACTCCAGGAGGGGGAGAGAAAATACCTGAATAGTGGCCTCCAATATTTTGAATATGGTGAAAATGGTAAATTCTCAGATGGAAGAATCTCAACTCCAAGCACAAGAAACATGAGTAGGGCCTCCCTGGTGGTGCAGGGGTTAAGTCTCAGCGTTATCAAGCTATTGCCAGCCACTGCGCCATGAGTTCAATCCCCAGCCAGGCACAGCAGACCTCTCCTGACTCACCCTCAGGAGTGTATTTCAGTGGCTCTGCGCCCCACTCTGTCTCTGGTGAATCCCTATCGCACCTCTGGCCTTCACCCCAGTTCTTGTATGCATAAATAAATAAAAATAAATCTTTAAAAATAAGACAGGACCTCCCTGGTGGTGCAGTGGGTTGAGCACAGCTCTGTGAAGCTGTCCGCAGCCTCTGCAGTGCCGGTTTGATCCCCGCCGGCCTCAGGGCAACTCACATGGCCAGCAGACCTCTCCTGACTTGCCCGCCCGCTATTCCCCTCAGCAGTGTATTTCAGTCAATACTGTTCTGCTCCCCACTCTGTCTTCAGTGAATCCTCTCACCCTCCCGCACGTCTGACCTGTACCCCAGTTCTTGTATAAATAAAATAAATCTTTAAAAAATAAATAAAATAAAATAAAGACATGAGTAAAATGACACCCAAACTCATCAAGACAAATTGCTCAAAACCAGTAACAAAGAGAAATGTAAAAGTAGTCAGAGAAAAAAATAAAGGGAAGATCACCAGCAAATTTGTTGTCAGAAACAATGCAAAGTAAATCTTCTATTTTAATGATTTTAATTTTCATGCAAACTAGTTTAGCCTTAATCTAGTCCAAGCAAACATGCCTAAAACTAATCCGAAGCCCACACCCTCTGCAAGCTTGTCCTCCTGTTCTTCCTCATTCAAGGGGTCCCCCTCCCCTTCCAGTGGTCAAGGTCAAAAACGGGGCACCCTTGCTCACACTCTCAAAAGGACTCTTGTGGAATAATGTATCACTAAATAAAAACAAAAGCAGTCAAACTAAATTAAGCAAGAATGTAAGTCAAGCCATGGATATAGCACATGCTGGAATTTACATAAAAATGGTTTCTATTCAATAACTCACTCACTGCAAGGCCAGCCGTCCCCGCCACACACAGGGTACAGGGGCCGCCCCATCGGCCCAAGGAAAGCAGAGACGAGGATGACTAAGGTGCTGGCACCCAGAGGCTGATGTGCAAGGGAATCACCTTCAGACTTCCAGATCCCTACGCCCTGCCCAGAGAGTGCATCTGTCTGGGATCCTGGGATCCTGCACTTAAGAAGCACCTCAGGTGATTCTGCTTCAAGCAATCATGGGCCACTCTTGAAGCAAGGCTGGTACAGAAGTGGACGGTTCTGGCCAAGGAGGCTGCAATGAGGCTTTAGTGTTTTGGGAAGTATTTCCAAGAGCAGGCACTGAGGCCTAAACCTGTGACAGAGCAGCAAGGCAACAGCAGCAGGGTCAGGCTGCTCAGTGAGGCTGGTGGCCCAGTACTAGCTCCATGCAAACAAGGTATAATCTCAGGCTGTAAGTGCAGGCAGTGGGTGGAGGAACTAGGAATAAGTGACGGCAGAAAGATGTGTGTGTGACCCCCACCTGGTAGGCAGGGAAGGGGGAAGTGGGCAATTGGCTAAACTATATGAGAGATCAGCGTAATTGATGAGTATGTAAGTATGCACAAATGTGCATACTAGCTTTGAAATGAAAGGGCTTTGTTTCTAGATGATTCATTAACTAGACTAAGCTATCTAGGACTCCCTCGCTGAATATAAAAGGGCTTGTTTTTATTTTATTATTTTTTTAAATTTAGGTTTATTTATTTATTTATACAAGCACTGGGTACAGTCAGAAGCGAGGGAGGGTGAGAGAATTCACCAGAGCCAGAGAGGGGAGCAGAGCAGGCAGAAGGACCGAAGTACACTGCTGGACCCTCCTCCGGTGGCCGGGGAGCAGCCGGGGATCGAACTGGCGATGCAGAGGCTGCGGGCAGCTTCGTCAACCCAGCGCTCAACCGCTGTGCCACCGGGGAGGCCCCTAAAAGGGCTTGTTTTTAAACCAAGAGTTACAATTTTCTCGGAAACCTATTGTCCACACTGGGGAGAACCTCTAGAAGGGGGTTAGCACATTTCCCTTTAGTCTGGTGTGGGGGACAGGTGAGACTCTCACTGTGGAGGATGCATGAGTTCCACCAGCTTGTAGGACCACCCCAGGAGGGCTCATCACCTCCACCTGTGTCAGCAGAGTATTCTAGAAGAAATAGGCCATGGTAAACTAGTGATATAGAGTGCAGATGCACCTAAACCAGACAGTACAACTAGTCAAGTTTAACCTGAACCTAGAATAGGATCATCCAGCTGAGATAAATGGTTTGTTTCCTTTGTCTGAGGGAGCAATTGTGGGCCTCCCTGGTGGCGCAGCGGTTGAGCACTGGGTTGCGAAGCTGCCTGCAGCCTCTGCAGCGCCGGTTCGATCCCTGGCTGCTCCCCGGCCACTGGAGGAGGGTCCCACATGACGAGCAGACCTCTCCTGCAATTGATAATCCTGGACCGGTATACAGAGAATGATAGAGAAAATGAACATTTAGATGGAGAATTCTTTCCAGTAGATTATATTGTGTGTGATTTGTTACAAGTCTAGAAATCATTGTGACTTTGTGTTTGCTTTGTCTGCTTTTCTGTTTTTAAGCTATTAGAAATGTGTAAGGGAATTGGAAATACCTTAGTTACAAGATTGATTTATTAATTTACAAAGCTAGCATAATTAGAGAATAATATTGCTTGTTAAGACTGCCACAACAGGAGTTTCACTGCCTGGAAGAATCCAATATATTAAATTTGTGTTTGTGCTTTCAAATGTCTGAGGAAATATGATTAATTAAAAAATAAGTGGAATAAATGTTGAAGAAGGATTTAATCTGTTAAACTTAAGTTAGTTGAGCATTGATCAAAGAGCCAGTAGAAACAATTTTATGAATTCTTTTTAATTGCTAGTTTTGTAAATAGAACATGATGATTTATGGGTTCAACTTGAGGATTTAAGATAAATGAGACTTTGAAAATTAACTTAATATATTGCATATTAGACTTAAAAAGCACACACTGAACTGTAATTAGTGTTTTTCAAGGTACAAAACCTTTCTTTTCTCATCCAAAAAAAAATTATAACTGAATTCTCAACAGCCCTCTGCAAGGTCGCTCCAGGTGCCCCGACACTGGTTGTTATTGCTGTTATTAATTTCTTCCAACTTTATGGGTCAAAAATGATCTTTCTTTATTGCCTTAATTTGCATTTCTATGATTACCATCAGGCTGAACGTCTTTTCATCCTCAATTGGACGTTTATGGTGCTCTCAGAATTTCTGCTGAAACCTCAAAGCTAAGAACAGTCGGGGTGAATACTTCCACCTTCTAAACAGAGGGGCCGGACCCATCCCCAGGCTGTGCTGAGAGGCCATGCTGTCCAGAGGTTTCCTGTCCACCTGAGCCTGTAAAGGGGGCAGTCACAGAAGAAGGGAAATCCCAACAGGAACCAACAGAGCAGAGAATGCCAGTTTTTCTGCTCCCCCATGTGGGGGATTCCTTACCCTCCAGCCAAAATGCTGTTCTTGGGCCTCCCCTGGCAGCGCAGGCAGTTGAGCACCGCACTGTGAAGCTGTCCACTCAGGTTTGATCCCGGCCGGCCGGCGAGGGTCCCACAAGGTGCAGCAGACCTCTCCTGCCACACCCGCTGCTCCCCTCAGCAGTGTATTTCAGTCAGTCGGCCTGTTCTGTTCCCCACTCTGTCTCTGGTGAATCCTCTCATCCTCCCGTGCATCTGGCCTATACCCCAGTTCTTGTATAAATAAATAAATAAATCTTTAAAAAAATGCTGTTCTTAAAAAATGGGGGATGTCTATATTTATAAAAAAAAAGGAGGGAATGACATGTTCTTTGGGGGGGGGAGGGCTGTGAGGAACGGGGGGCATTACCTGCATTCCGCCAGGAGACATCGTGATCGTTTCCACTGAATTTGAACTACAGCTGCTGCAAGCCACTTGGGGTCGGATGGCTGTGGAGCTGCAGCAAAGAGTTGCCTCATGGGCCGGGCCAGCGCCGCGGTTGTCAGGGGAGCTGGAGTCGGTTGCCGATACACAGCCGGCGACACATGTCTGGAACCGGGCAGGTCCTTCCCACAGCAGGACAAGGGCTCTAAGAAGGTCTGCAGCAGCCGGGCCCAAGGCTGTGCTGGCTGAGCAGAAGGGGGCTCTAGAAGGCGTGGCAGAGGAGGAACGTGATGAAAATAAATACTTTGGCACCAGTTACCGCAGGGCACGCTCTAGGTCATTTTGCTAAATCTCGACTATCAAGTCTGACCACACTGAAGGCTTGTTACCTGGCCAGAGCGCCAGGCATGCATCTGAAAGGTGGGGGGTGGAGGATGAGGGGGTGCTGGTAGTGCCAGGCTCCTCTCAGGTCTGGCTCCTGCCTTCCCAGGTCACTTCTTCACGCCACTGCTGAGGTGACTAGGCACAGTGTAAACTGACAGCATCGGCCTCGGCGTCCCAGGTGCTTCTATCTTTCTTCCCTGGGATTCTCAGACATGGACAGCACCCACCCCACCCCACCTGGTCACCCTCAGACTGAGCACCCCCGGAGATGCAAAGGCAGTTGACACCATCAGGGGTGAGGGTGGGGACAATCCCGCTGAGGCCTCCAGGAAGCAGCAGCAGACATGGCAGTAAGTGTGTGAGGAGTTTCTTTGGGCATAGCGGCTATGAGAGTTAAAATTGGGGATGGGGCAGAATTAGATCGGAAAAGCCTTTAGACTACAAAGCCCATCAGACACCTGTGAAGGCAGAGGAGGAAGCAGTGATGGACAGGGAGCCTCCAATGCTGCAGCAGACCTGAGAAAACACTGACCCAGCAGGGAACTCTGAAACAAACCTCGCCAATTAGGGAGCCCCACACTGGGCAGGCATGGAGAAGTCCTCGGACCTCCACCACGCTCACTCATTAACTGGGTGCTGAGCAAGAGCACGACCAGGGAGCCCAGCAGAGCTAGACCAGCCCGGAAGCTAAAGGCAGGTCCCAAAGGCCCCAAAGCAAGAGGCTTTGGCTCAGTGCGCTCCTGCAGCTAAATGGCAAGCTCTTTCTGAAAAGAGATCTGAGCAGCACACGTCCATGGTTGCCAAAGAACCAATGGGATTAAATTAAATTAAAACCAGTGGATTAAATACTCCTCCCTTCTGCGCCTAGGCGGACAATTCTGTATTCTATAGAGTTCCACAGAGGGACACCAGCAAGATGGAGGCCTCGTCGATAGCAGCATTAGCTCCATGATGTACCCTTAGCTTGATCTTCCCTCCTTCCGTTTATCCTTTCTCTCCCCTGGCCCTAAATCCCGTGCCTTGGGATCACTTCTCAAATTATCCCCAGGCCTGTGCTGGTGTCAAGTTCTGCTTTGTGGGCGCACAGGCTAAGATGGTCTGCTGAGAGGGGTTCTTAATTCAACAGCGCCCTCTCCTGTTAGTACAATGAAGTGCAGTTTATTTGCTGGGGCTGCAGGGTGGCATTGGCTCGCTCAAATGCTTGGGTCAAAAATCCAGTCATCTGCGTCATTGTTCTGCTGCATACAGAGTATCATTTTCATCTTGCTGTTTTCAAGAATTTTTTTCTTTATCTTTGGCTATAAGCATCTTGATCATGATGTGTTTAGACCAGGTTTCTTTGTGTTTATCCGGTGTATTTTGTTATTCATTTCGCTGTATGTTTTGTATTTGTCAATGTCATTCATTGTCATTTCATCAAACATCAAATTTGGGAGGTTATTGACATGTGTGTGTGTGTATATATATATATATATATATGTGTGTGTGTGTGTGTGTGTGTATACAAATCATACTATATAGAGGCAAATATATATCCATATCTACCTATCATACATATTTATATATATAAAATTCTCCTCTCATTCTGCCACCCCAGTGAGAGCAACTTTCATGTTTCCCCAGACACTTGGGGAGCTCTACTCCTTTGATAAAATCTCCTTGCTTCCTGGTCTTCACATTGGATAATTTCTTCAAGTTTGCTGACATCTCCATTCTCCTACTGAGCCCAGTGAATTTTTCCATTTCATATATCACTTATGTTAGTCCAAAATCATTATTATCAAGTAGCTGTGATTGGGACCAGATGACTTACAAAGCCTACAATATCTACTCTGTGTTCCCTTACAGGAAAAGGAAAAGCTTGCCAACCTGCTCTAGGAAGTGGGAAAACTTTGAGACATTTAAACAGGGAAGCAAGGAACACATGGCTTCTCTGGCACATGGAGAATGGTTTTAATAAGGGGCATGAGAAAACAAGTAAAACCAGTCAAGAGGATATCGGTGGTCTGCTAAAGAATAGATAAGGGCCTGAGTTGAAATAGCAGCAGGAAAGGGAGAGGCATAAATTCATAAAGCAAAATCAGAATGAAACATTGACTGAATAGAGACTGGAGTTGGGGGCGGGGGAAGATAATTCCTGGGGTTTTTGCTTTGCTTGGGGATATGGTGGCACTTCAAAAGCCAAAAGAAGGTAAAAGAGTTGTGATGATTCATTTCATGTATCAACTGGGCTTGTCTCAAAATCTGCATTAGAGTTTTCCAGAGATACAGAACCAACAATATTTCATGAATCACAATGATTAATTATAAATTATAATTCATTATAGCATATAATTAAGAATTATATAATTAAGACTTAATTGTGCAATGAAATTAATTATATGAATAATAAATCAATAACATTAATTAATGATTGAGAATTGGTTCCCATGATTATGGAGGCTGAAAAATCCCAAGATCTGTAATGGCAAATGGAAACCTAGGAAGACATGAATAGAACAAAAGTGGCTGACCTCCCCCCAAGAGGGACGTGGGGATAAAGTGCAGAGACTAAGGATTCAGAGGTGACTGTGTTGGCGGTGTCTCTTTCCAGAAAGATAAAGCAAGCAGCCCAAAAATACCAGTCTGAAACCTAGAGATTCTGCTGAAGACACATATTTAGGAGTGGTCTGCACGGGTCTTAAGACCATGCAAATATATGCAGTTATTTCCATGTAAAACAGGACACTGAGGAGATGGAGTCTTTGATGAGTTTTGTTCTCATAATGTGGTCCAGAGCCCTGTCCCACCAACACGGAGATGCTAACTAGAAAAAACACTCCCCCACCCCAGAATAAAGTAAAATAAAATCTTGTTGTCTGGAGCTCAGGAATCCTCATCTTTATCAAACATCCCAGGTGATTTTCAAGCGCTCCAAACACAGTGAGTGACTTCCAGGGAGAGCCAGGTCCCACTGGGCGGTGGGTGGCTGGCGGGTCACTAGGTGGCGCAAAACACACACTAAATCTCCAGTTTTGCTGCTTCCGTCAAAATTGAAAGGACTTGTCACAGGCCTGTTTCAATTCTTGGAATTCTGTGAGTGGCTTTCTGCTAGCCCTTCCTCACGGTGAGGGTAAGGCAAAGATGGCAGGATGACCAAAGCATCTGCACTCGGATTGTCAGTCACCCCAAGACGGTTCTGTGAGGCCAACTGATCCAGGGGAGGTGGGGAGAACTCAACTTTCCTGGGTCACGCTGTTGAACGGGCGCTTCTGGCAAGTGGCGGTAGGAATGTCCTAAGGCCCCATAAGAGGCTGCACTGAGAGGCAGGGCCACTCCCTCCACACCAGGCTCAGGGGTCCAGGGACCCCAGCAGAGGCCAAGCTTTGCCTCTCACGTCAGACCCAGGCCCTGTGTGCCCTGCAGAATCAGGCACATCCTGTAACATTTCCCAGGACCAAAGCCTCCCTCTACCTTTCCTAGGCGAGTGATAACCCCACCATTTTTTCTAACTTCCTGCCTCAAAAACATTCATTCCTCTCACCAGCCTCGATCTCCCAAGCTCACGCAGCCTCCGACCCTCTGTCAGCACAGGGGCCACCTGGCAAGTCCCCTCCTCCCGATACCCCCTGTGCCCTGAACTTACAGTCTCCATGAAATGGAAGTGACTCTCAGACTGTGAAAGGCCCTCTCCAGGGTTCACTGAGTCCCTGGTGAAGCTGTGGTTCTGGTCCCTGGTATCCAGGAACCCTGGTATTGGGCAGTTGTGGCTCATGCCCCCTCCTTCCTGACCTGAATGAAGAGAACCCACGGGGTCAATTCTGCTCTGCAAGTGAAGCAGTTTGTGAGGGGCCGCGGTGGGGCCTGCGGTGGCTCAGCCTCCCGTGGTGTTCCCTAGATGATGGACCGGTTCTTCTGGAACCCCGGGCACACTGCGACCCCCCAGTAGGGGCCACACTTTGCAGCCCAGCTGCTCTGGTCTCAGCAGCAGCTGCTAAAACACACAGGGGATGCTGCAGATATCTGGGGTGCCAACTCCCAAGCTGGGTGCATCACCCGGGATCCCAGAGAGTCCCAGAGAGTCCCAGAAACACACCACTCCCAGCTGGGAGAAATGACAAACTGTCCCCTGAAACTCCAGAGGTAAAGCCTGGGGAGCAGAGGCAGCCACCGAGGATGACAGATCTCTTGGGAGCCTTTAGGTCGGCAGCTACTCACTTGCTAATAGAATAATAGGCCTGGGAATCCCTGAGGGAAGGAAGTGATGTTGATAATAATACAATAGCTACCATTTACTCCTTGTCAGGAACTGGGCCAAATGTTTTACAGGCACAGCAGGCTGGATATTGGTTTCCTCACTCCACAGACGGGGGAAGTCCAAGGCTCCTAGGTGGGGAAACCCAAGTGCCGACTAGGGGCTCACACGGTAAGAGGCGGAGGAGCAGAGACCAGGTGTGTCTCCCAAGCTTTAACACCAGGGTTTTCAGTCCCCATTCCTGGCAGAAAAGGAGGTGGGGGGGGGGCGCGGAGGGAGGTTGGGAGGGTAGGGCAGGCAGTTCTGGCAGATCCCCAAAATGGACCAATGTGGTTAAGAGGTAGCATTATCGCGCGCTTAAACCTGACCTCTGTCCCCCGGTTTTAAAAGTTAATCTCTCTTGCAGTGTCAACCAGACACGTTTTTTCTTAGCTGCAAAAGTCATCAGTCCCTCCCCACTTCCCCCTCGGCCTCTCTCTCCCTCTCTCCAGCCCTTCCTTCATATGAAAATATAGGAAAATAACAGTGTCTATGGGGGCACATTTGAGTTAAATTCATGTTTTCCCTTGAAAGTGAAAATATAGTACAGACAGTGAGCACACTGACAGATGTCCAGGGTTTTTACATAAAGCTTACAATTAAAAAAAGTAAAGTAATAGTCCATATTTCTGAACTAGCTCAACATTGTAAAGGTTGCATAGGAAGAAACACCAAATCATAAAAAACACTTAGCATTCCCTGAATTTAGCGGAAATAGGTAAACTATTAAGATTACTATACTTTTTTTAAGCTGAATCATCCATTCATTCCTTCACTTAATAAATAGTTACCAGGGCCTATGACATGCACATGGTCCACACTGCTCTCAGAACTGGCTCCAAAATGTGTCCTTTGTAATAATCCGGTGGCCCAAGAAAGTCTAGAACTCACAAGGAAAGAAGGAAAAGGTTCTTCTATATAGAGCATTCAGATACTATTCTACATAGCGTATTTGCAAATTTAGTAAAAGCTAGAACTGCCACTCCACCCCCATTCTCACCCCAAAACCCACCCCCCTAGGTTTGCATTGCAAGCTGACCCTTGGCCTGAAAATCAAGACTGAGCTGTGGTTTTATATCTGCCCAAACCAATGATTTCTTTTTGCTTTACTCCATGATTGTTTGCTACGCCGTGAGTTCTGGTCAAACAGTTTGTCTTGAGCCAGGACTAAGCATGTGTTAATGTTACGTTTTATTACATGCTCATTTCACAAAGCACTTTTATGTGTGTTATCTCATTAAACCTTGGAATGATCCAGGAAGGTTGTTGTATTAAAGTCAGCAATCTCATAAATGACATTTTCATAACAATTCAAAAGGTGATACTCTTTTTATCCACAATGTGATTGTTTTTGTCAATTAGAATTTTAGGCCAATTTCCGTTTTGTTCTCTGGAAATTTTACTTAAAAGAGAAAAGCTTTAATATCTCACATCCTTTGCCATATGCATTAGAAGTTTGGATTTTTCTCTTTTTTGAGGCCCTTGTTCCCCCAGGGATATTTTAGCAAGAAGAATGTGACTCAAAGATTTCCAGATGTTAGTTTTCAAATGTGTCTCAGCACGCATCTATAAACCATCTGGTAGCAGCAACAGCTGGATTGGGGCCAAATGTAAATGTTCATTCAGGTAAAAGGGTATTAATAGAAGAAATTGAATTGATTAGTGGTTTGTCAACTAAGTTGGTGATATTGTTCAACCAGCTGTTGAAATGAGCTCTTAAGAACCAAGAAAGGCTTTCAAAATTCTACAGTTTCCCCTTTTGCTCAAAATGGGCATTTCTCACCTGGATGTTCCAAATCTGTGGCTAGGTCAGAAATCATCTGTGTTTAGTCTTAGAGTCTACTCTGCTTTATTTAAGTGTTCTGAAGCATTCATGGTATTGCTTTCCCAAATATTCACCCCAAGTCCTCCCCCAACCAGGAAGATAAAGGACACCCCTTGAAATGTCCTGAGGGCAGGGGTGGACAGTGAGGCTCTGAGGTGCTGGTAAAGGTATATCCTGATCATTCAGTTTCTGACTCAGGAAACTGCATAAGTAAGTGGCAACATTCCCACCTCCTCCCTAGTTCCTGGAATGAAAGATAATGTCCCAGACATCTGACTCTGGGCGTCCAACAGGGTGGGGTCAGCACATTAATTCCTCTCCCTTTTTGGGAAAAGTAGTATCAGTGAATGGGCAAAACTTTCTCTATCTATAAGCTAAATTTTCTATAAACTGAATTTTAACTCTAAATTAACAACAGTGAAGGATTGGTAAAAAATATTATAATCAACAAAAAATTTTCAGTGAGAATATTCTATCTGCATTTAAAAACAGGACTTCTATGGCCTCCCTGGTGGTGCAAGGGTTAAGACGCAATCTGTGAAGCAATCGGCAGCCACTGCAGGGCGAGTTCAATTCCTGGCCAGCCAGGGAGCAACCCACATGGCGCAGTAGACCTCTCTTGACTCGCCCGCTGCTCCCCTCAGTAGTGTACTTTGGTCCATCTGCCTGCTCTGTTCCCTGCTCTGTCTCTGGTGAATCCTCTCACCCCCCCGGGACCCCCATGCCTCTGGCCTGTACCCCAGCTCTTGTATGCATAAATAAATAAATGTTTAAAAACAAACAAACAAATAAATAAAAACAGGACTTCTAAACACATGAAAACAGTTGATTTCCTAATTTAAAGATAGGAATAATGGTAAATTTTTATTAAGTTTTGCTCTGTGCTAGGTATTTTGCTAATTTATTTATAGATTATCTAATTTAATTGTCACGTTGCACCTATAGGATTCTTCTAGTCATCCTGATTGCATAGATAAGGAAAGGGAACAGTAGCGCATTAGGAAATTTGCCCAAGGTTACAGATGTTGTGATAGTTAAGCTGGGATTTGCACTGAAATAACTTGATCTTAGAGCAGGCATCCTTAAACCCTTGATTAATCAACTACAATTCTGCTTAGTTATTGCATTCATTGCTTCTCCCTTTTCTACACATCTAATTGGTCAGTCTCCTAGAAGTCCATTTTTTTTTAGAGGCAGTGGTTGTTCCTGAAATACCAAGAAGATTCTTTATTCCTCAGCATCGGAAAGAACAAAAGGAATAGGGGGCGGGGATGGAAAGCGAATAGGCACCTCTCACCCCTTCACTGGCTAGTCACAGAGGGGGAGACTGCACCTTGCCAACATGGAAGTCTGGCTGGTTACCATGTCAGCCTGGGGATCAAATAGAGGTTCAGTGAAACAAAGGTTTGTGTGGGTCAGGCACAGGGAATTTCTGTCTGCAGGGCATGGCTGGGGAGGTGGTCTGTTCTAGATTTTATTTTGTGTTTTTTTTTTTTAAGATTTATTTATTTATGCATACAAGAGCTGGGGTACAGGCCAGAGATGTGATGTGGGGGGGGGGGGTGAGAGGATTCACCAGAGACAGAGTGGGAAACAGAACAGGCAGGTCTACTGAAATACATTGCTGAGGGGAGCAGCGGGCAAGACAGGAGAGGTCTGCTGCGCCATGTGGTTTCCCCCTGGCTGGCTGGGGATCGAACTCGTGCTGCAGAAGCTGCAGATTGCTTCATAGTGTGGTGTTTAACCCCTTGTGCCACTAGGGAGGCCAGTTCTAGATTTTAAAAGGTTTATGAGACATAAAAAAAAAAAATACATCTTTGATTGAATCCTTATTCCAAAAAATGTTACAAGATATATTTAGAAAATAATTAGGGTCGTTTTGACATGGGATAGAAAATAAATATTAGGGAATTGTTAATTTGGCTAGCATATCATGTCATTATAGTTGTGTAAAAGAATGACTCCTTTGGGAGATAGCTGTTGAAGTATTTTGGGATGAAGGGTCATTATGTCTGTAGTAGTCTATAATAGTTCAGCAAATATATGTATATATATATAGTTATAGGGTATATGTATGTGTGTATACATGTATTGAAAAGGAACTGCTAAGCAAATAAATCATTCCTGCTAAAGGGTCTTGGGCCTGGTGCAGTAAATAATCCAATGCAATTGTAAATAACAAGTTTGCTTACTTGATAAACTTTTCCTTAGAGAGCTTCCATCTAAGTTTTAGCTTATCTAAACGAGGTTACATTTTAACAAGGTCTGACAGCCAGCTGACCAACTGATTTATCTCTCAAAGGACATCCCCGAATGTCCATCTTTCCCCCTTTGTCTAGCAGTTTTACAGCAAATAGTTGTGCTTGTTAACCAATGTTATCAGTGTAAGATGGTTGTGTACAAAAGAAATCCTTTGTCTCTAGACAGGTGCTCAGCCCTTACGGGACTACCCAGGTCTGGGACCTCATGCATGAGTAATAAAGCTTCTCCTGACCTCACCATTCCTGAAGTACTGCTTGTTCTTCCCTTGCTTGGGTAAAAGGTTAGAATTTATTTCTGCAACATTTTTTTGGTTCCCTAACTGGGAACAACAAGCGAGTTGGCTCATTATGTTTGTAGTAGTCTAGCAAAGTTCAGCAAATATATATATATATATATATATATAAAATATATATATAGTTTATATGTTTATGTGTGTATACATGTATAATATATAATATGGAAAAATGTTAATAGTTGAAACTAGCAGGTCGGTTGTTATTGCACTGTTTTTGTTATTCTTATATATGAACTTTTTCTTATGTAAAATTTTTGTAATAAAAAAATTTAATGAAAAGATAGCAGTAAGAAGTGACAAGATACCAAACTTGTTGGCCAAGCAAAGGGAAGAAACCAGGACTAGGATGGATGGACCCAACCATTATGCCAGGGAAGACTTGGTCTCAAGTTTGGGTTCGGGGTTCCCCTCTCGAGGTAAGGCTGCCACTTTGACATTAATGGCTAGAGGAGAAAGTGAAGAGACTCGTCCATCCTTTCACTTAAGAAGCTCACTTAACATTTGATGGAAACATGTCACTTTGTATATCACACGTGCTAATTTATTTAACTCTGACAACAATTAGTCCCATTTTGCAGGCGAGGGAAATGAAGCCCCACATTTCTTGATTTTCTTAGATCACAGAATATGGCTCTAGTTCTACTGACGCCAAGTCCCATGTCACTTTAAGACCCTCAGTGTCTAGAGCCCTAAGCCCACAAAGCTAGCCCTGGGTGGCTTTAGGGGCAAAGCCGACACCCCTATGAGCACTACCCTCGTCTCTTAGGGTATGCCACTTGGCAAGATGAGATCATTGGCCCTGTCTGGAGGGCCACAGCGCTCCTACTTGCATCCCAGCATCTCCTGCAACAGCAGGTTTGCTGCTGCAGGGCACAGAAATGTCTGACAGCCCCTGGGTAGCCATCGAGCCATGCAGACCAGCAAGAACATAAGATTGCACAGGGGTCGCTGTCGTGATTTGCAAAAGCAGCAAGAAAATCCAGCTGCTGCCGGGAATCAGGTCCTCATGAGAGGGATCCTGAAACCAAGCAGGTGGCAGGCACTCAACCACATCAAGGAGGAGGCCGACCCCCAGGCAGCCGTGGACTGCAGCCTTGGGAAGAGGGCTGATGAGCCGACCGCAGGGTGGGACCAGATCTGGCCGGAGCGAAGAGGAAGGTGAGGTCGGAAGGTGAGCTGAAGCAACCAGGGCAGCACAGTGTCAGGAGCTGGGAACATCTGGGGACGCTTAATCAGGAGGAAATGGAGACCTCCCACTCAGTAGCACTTTTATGAGCTCTGATTATACACGAGAGTCTAGAAAACAATAACAGAAACGGGAGTGCTGGTAAATAATAACCCTCCTGATGCAGAAAACGTGCTGCTTTCTCCACTCTTTTCCTTTCACCAACAGGTTTCAAAGGCAAAGGATGCCAAGTGGATCAGTGTGACAGGAAGGGAGCAAAGCATGTGTCTAAATATTGACAGCTCCAGGGAGGGCCAGGACAAATCGGAGCCCCCCCAAGCCGGAAGAGAGTGGGGGCTCCACGATACCCCTGGGAATCGGCAAGTATCACTCCGGGTTTTAAGTGTCCCAGCTGGGAAAGAAGACAGGACTGGACGGTGAGGGTCAAGCAGAGAGGGACCAGAATCTCAGCTCACTCATTCATTCATTCACCCATCATTCACTCCTTCATTCAGCATGTTGTTAAAAATGTGTGTTCTGGAGTCCAGCACATTCAGATTCACGCCTCAGCCCCACTACTGGAGAACTCCAAGAACGTGGGTAAGTGACCAGTTTCGCTAGGCTTTAGTTTCTTCCTCTTATAAAAAAGGGGTCCCTGCATCATAGACACATACTGAGGAATACAAAGCAGAGCTCCGTAATATAATAATAACACCAGGGAGCAGGCGCATGGCAGCTTCTCAACGGATCAACACTGTGGCTGTTAATGAGTATTTCAGGAAAAGAATATGAACGCTGGACTCCTTGCTGAGGGCACAAAGGCAGTGACTTTGGGGGTGTAATTCTACCTTCCACTTGTGGAAGGAGACACAAGCCAAACTTGCCTTCTATTTGCTTTCTTTCCCACTTACTCATCCATAAAAACACTAACGGCTAGAATGATAAGCGAGGAAATAAGATGTGAACATTCTAGCATGCTCTCTGCTGGCACACAGTACACACTTCACAATTAATTGAGCATGTTGTGCCTCCAGGGGACCAAGGCCTCACAGGGAGAATGAACACTTTCATCCAATCTTTCTGCTATTTTGATTAAAGTGGAGTCGCTCGTTGGCACTCAGGGCTCTCACACTGGTGGCCCGTGGGCCAGGACTGGCCAAGCAACTCCTTTTATTTGGCCCGCACAGAATTTTACAATTTGGAAAATTCACCTAAAAACCCTGATTTCTGCCCTCTCTGGAGTAGTAGAAAGTCTGGCCCCCTGGGTTGCATCCCTCGAGGCAGAGCTGAGTGGAGGCTGCCCAGTTCTGGGGCATCCACCCTCCCGGGCCACCGCACTGTCTGGTGTCTCAGCTCCCGCAGAACTCTGCCTTTGCACACATTTTCCAGATGAGCCACCATGTCCTCCACCCTGGCTAGCTTTGAGGAGGTCCCAGGGCAGGAGAACAGAGCCAAGAGGACCCCTGACACTACCTTTTCTCAAAACCATGGTCTCTCGGCCCACTCCCTTCCTGGGGCCTCTCTCCTTGGGCTTCAATCCGGAACTTTCTCTTTTGATCCAGATATTTGGCCCCTGTCAATTCCCCTGACACCGCCCTTGCCTGGTGACTCCTCTCCTCGCGGGCAAGAGGAATGTGACTGAACGACAATTACCGCGCGGCTGATACAAGGGCGCTTTCTCTCAGGTCAGCCAGCCACAGGCTGGAACGTGGCTGCAGATCCTCCGCGTACCTTCAGCACCAGGAGTGGGTCCCCAGCGGCGGCTCCACTGACTCAGAGGTGAGGACAGTCCTGGCGAAGTCCCGTGTGAGCATCAGGCAGTGCCGCAACTTTCACGCTAACTTCATTTTGTAATTATCTTTCATTGGTGGCACAGTTTAGCCTTCTCCCCAGCTGAACTCCTACACAGAGGCTGAAAACCAGAGCGTCCACTCACTCTCCGCCCTTGGGGCCCCACCGCCCTGCTTGGAAACTGTGGTCTGGTCGCTCAGTCTCTCTTACAAATGACCAGACAGAGGCCTGGAGTGGGATATTGGCCTGTCGAAGCTCATGGAGAGAGGACGTGGCAAAGTGAACACAAAAAGGTCTCCTCCTGGGTCCGGTGCCCTTTGCGCTCCAGGTCCTATCTTAGGAAACAGCTCCCGAGGTTGCCATAGCAGTGGGCCTCAGAGCACCACTCAGCGGGGCAGATGGGGCTGCACTTTCTGGCTTCTCAACTGGGCCTGTTCCTGTTGAGTGACAGCACCTGGGGGAACATCACTCTGAGTTTCCTGTTTCTGGGCCTGCCCAGCCTGAGTACCACCTTGTCCCTGGATATGCTGCTGCTCCCTGGTACTCCCTTGGCATTGTGTCCCTTGGTCTGTGGCCAAAGGCAAGTGACAGCTGTCACTTCTGAGATTAAGAAAAAGAGACACAGTTTGAATCTCTCTCTCTCCCTTTCATCATTTACTCTGGGTATGCTGTGAGCAGCCTTATGAAGCCTTCTGAATAAACACATATGCATATGACTGATTTTGCCTTTTTTAAAAAAAGATTTATTTATTTATGCATACAAGAACTGGGGTATAGGCCAGAGGTGTGGGGAGTGAGAAGATTCACCAAAGACAGTGTGGGGAGCAGAACAGGCAGATCTACTGAAATACACTGCTGAGGGGAGCAGTGGGCAAGACAGGAGGGGTCTGCTGCACTATGTGGATAACTCCCTAGCCGGGGATCGAACTCGTGCTGCAGTGGCTGTGGATAGCTTCATAGGTTGTGTTTTAACTCCTTGCACCACCAGGGAGGCTCTGATTTTGTCTTTTTAACAAAAAAACTACATGAGGAACTAAAGATGGAGTTTTTTTAAATTATGGAGACGTAATTAATATAACAGAAAATTACCCTTTTCAAATGAACACTCACTATGCCATGCAATCATCACCTCTAATTCTAGAACAATTACATCATTCTGAATACTTGCACTTACCTTGTTCCTCCCTCCTGCCATGCCCTACCAATCACTAATCTATTCTCTGCGAAAGAGATGCACCTGGTGCCAGGAGACACTACAGGAGCAGACAGAGGTTCTGTGCTTGGCAGGTGAGGCTGAGCCCCTGGAGGTCTCTGGGCCTGCTCTCCCTCAGGTCCACTGATCAAGGTGGTCATGGCAGGTGCCCACTCAGTTAAGCAGCACTTGAGTCAGAGTGAATACAGCAAGAAATCAGCAACCCTGAAGAGCACCATCACCCAACAGTGCCTGATCTTGGATTTCCAAGATGTCTGAACTGTGAGGTCTAAACCCCTACTGCTTACAGCTGCCCATCTGTGTGACTTTGTTCTAGCGGCCTGGACCTGCTAACTTGGGCCAGAGGGGGTGCAGGTATGCAATGCTCCTCCTCCTTAGGACACATCTCTCCTCAACCACCACCACCAAATCTTTGTGCAATTCTACCCACACTGCCCAAAAATTAAACTAAAAAGCCAAACTTGAACCAATCAAAACTCAGGTCTGCCAGCTTTACATGCCCCAACCCATGGAGTAGCTGAGGCTTCTGTGAAGGAGTCTCCATCTAGCTCCTTGATCTGAGCTAGATGGAATCGTACGGTATTGAGAGACCCATGATGTAGTGGGCTGTAGCTATGTGGCATATTTTCAAGACATCGTTTCACATGGACCGCAGTTTTCAAGTCATAACAGAAATCAAACAATTGTTGGACACAGCACAATAATAAAGAAAACAGAAGGAGGTCCACCAGCATTCCAAACAAAGATCGCATTCAGCTTCTCGATCACACATGTTGAAATCTCCATTCCTTTAAACACTTGACATTGTTTCAACCCGTTTATGGGGCCAGGGATCCCTCCCTCTGGAGGCTTAGAAAAATAGCCAAGTTCCTTAGGTGAGGGTCATCCTCGGATTTGCTTCCCCACCAGATGGTTTCCAGCCGCCTGGACGTATCCCTCCCACCTCATCGCCTGCAGCTGGACTGGCCAGTCTGGCAGCCGATTGCACTTGGTCTCTTATGAGCTTTGCCCTTGGCCACTCGCCCACAAAAAGTGAAACTTGATGATGAGATTTAAATGAAAAGTCGTTAGAAATGGAAAATCAAACTAGGAGGCACGTAGTAAATGCTTGTAAGAAGAATGAATGAATGAATGAATGAATGAATGAATGGATTTATCCCATGAACTAACCACTTTACTAATAAGGGGAAACAACTATCTTAGCAGGAGTTTCTGGAGTATGATCCACAGCATAACCGCTCCACAGCCGGGTAGCGGTGTTTGTCAACATGGTTTCTGGGCCCTACCCCAGGCTCACCCAATCACAATCTTGGAGAGACTCTACCGCAGGCAGGGCATTGCTGACAAAGTCAGCAGGCAGTTTTTTGGGTCAAAAAAGTTTCAAAAGCAGTTGCCACAGCCACCGTGGCCTCTGGATTCTAACCAGAGACGGTCTGTCGAGGGGTTCTGCCATAACAATTCACATCAAGCAGTTCCTTTTCTTGAACGGTGGTCTGGGGAAATATTAACAGATACTCACTTTGGTTTGTGGGCTGAGGGAAAGCAAAGAAAAGCCTAGAAGAGCCGAAGGACTCATAAAAGCAAGTGCATGAAATATGCTACTTTGTATTTCCAGCTGGGAAAGAACTGGTGGCTGCTATTACCCAGAGAAAAACAGACCATGTTTAACAGGGCATTAAAAATGGTGCCTGGTTACTGATAATTTCACAGGCTCCCACTTCATGCACAGAGTGGCAGAATGGAAGACAGAATCCACGTGGCGTGAGTCCTGGATTGCTGGAAAAGGCAGGCGGGTTTTCCTGAGCAATTACTCTCCTTCTGAAAATACCAAGTGCCAGCTACAGAGCTCATGTCTGGACTCAACAGAATGCTCAACTCACTTGGAAGGTCTGGAAGGAATATTTCAAGTCAGCTAATAAAGCCGGGAAGGTTATGCAGTTAAACAGCAGTAAGTAGGGTTTGCTTCCAATTTATCTTCATGAACAAAAAACTCCTTGCACAAAGGGACCTTCTGTAAGGCGTTTGCAGAATGATGGCTTCAAAGGCATTTTTGTTGCTGGCCGGGTCCTGGTCTCATTCAGAAGTCGGGGGGCACAAACCCCCACAAACCCCTCTTACTGGTTACACAGGAAGAGCCCTGGTTCCTTCCTCCTTCCTGCCGGGGACAGGGCATTGGGCTGTTCCCTCAAGTCTGTAGCTGCTCTCACCTGTTCTTTTCGCATCAGTTCTCTCTCCGTCACGCCTCCCTCCCGACACCCACAGTCTGCTCTTTCTTCTGCGCGTTTCTCACTTTAGACAAAATTGGAAATCCGTGAAGTCTGCAGAGCCTCTTTGCTTCCCTTTCAGTTTCTCTTTCCTGCCTCTTCCTGGGTCCTGATCTGCTCCCTCCACCTCCTGCCTCCATTCTCCACACGTGATGAACTGGTGCTGATCCCCGCCCGGAGCCTGAGGCCCAGGCCTTTCAGAGCAGCTCACGGCTTGTGACAAATGTCTCTCCAGCAGATTCTACGAGGACAAGCCAACACCCCTTGACACTGATGGCCTCCAGGTCCTCACTGAGCTGTGCCTCCGCTACTCAGCTTCTCACAGCAAACAGGCGAGCTTCACAATGGGCCCAAAGGAAACCAGTCTCTCTGGTCCTAGACTATCCTCCTAATTCCACTGTTGGCCTTTGGGGACCATGTGGAGCCAGGGGTTTGATCTTGGGCGCTCTTTTCCACAGATTTTCCCAGTATTTCCTTCCTCCCAGCTCTTAGACAGTCCTCTCGCATGCTGCGCTCAAATTATGGGGTGCACTTGCCCCGCTTGGCTCGGCACAGTCCTAGCTGAGACCTCCTTCTGGTGTCTCTTAGACATTACCTGCGATGCATGACGGTTGTGTTCTATCCCACTCACAAGAAAGGGTATGGACGGTCATCATGTCACCTCAGTGTAAATCCAAAACAGCTCTCTCGGCCATGTGCGCTTAGTGTCTCTCCCTAATAGAGGTTGGTTTCCATTTGGGAACCGGACCTCAGTAGGTAGGAGGAACAGGTATTTTGAGTTGCCAAGGGACAGATTATTCATTGTGACCCAGAGGCTAGTGAAAATCAGGGCACACTAATCATAGCACTTCTATTGTATTTTAATCATCTGTTTACTCGTTTATTGTCCCCTCTTGATGTGGCTCTTGAGGGCAGGCATCATGCTTTCTTTGTGTATCTTTCTTTATCTAGACAACTGGCACATAATAGGTGCTCACTAAATATTTGTTGAGTGAATGAATAAAGCAAGATCAAAGGAACAGAGTGGGGAAGGGATGGGTCTACCAGAGTGTGACTAGTCTTTGTCAAAGTCCAATCAGTTGAATTTAATCAAAGGTGTAATGGAGGGTTGCCAAGCAGCAATAGTTCTTGGAGGTGTGAAAGGGAGAGATGTGCTCCTATTCAGCAACAAGCTCTTTCTACCCCTGCAGGCCCTTAAACCTCTTCCCTCCATATGCTCACGACACTTAAATTTGCACATAGAATACATGGAATAACTCTGTGGAGTGATAGCATTTTAACTCGAAAGTAAAAACATGAGAGTGTTTAGTGTTCTTGTTATGAGTGAAAATGAAATTCAGAATTATTCTATTGTCTTCAGTGACTATCTATTGTCTAGAATGCCCACTAATTTCTTATTTTCTCAAGGACATAGTCTCTTTCCCAGAACAATCATGTAGTGTCAGTGGGTTTTGCCATTGTCTTTTAGACTCCACCCTGCTGGAGAGCATGATTATTTCAGAGTTTAGTATCTCACCTCAGTCAGTTCAATCCTCCCTGTCTGCACCAATTGTTCGGAGCTAGATCTGAACCAAGCCTAAGATGGGCTAATACAAGTGCTTCGCTGGCTCACTGCGAGAGGCTCCGATCTCAGGAGGTAGAAAGGCAAGCCCTTGGGTGCGCCACCCCACCCACACCGCAGAAGGTACTGCTTGTTCTCAGCCGGAGACATGAGCACTAATTTGAAGGCAACAGTCAGAGACAACTCGATGGCGTCTGGGGCGTCTTCCTGCAAGGACATGAAATCTTTGTCTACCAGACAAATTTGAATGGGTTTGTCCTCAGCATTCACAACAGCCCTAAATCACCCAGCTTGATGCTGCACACTCAGCAGTTTCAGGTGAGGTGCGTGCTATTCTTGGTATAAAAAGATGATTTTGTCTCATTTCCATGTGTCATCATTGTCCTCACGCAATCCTTAGCATCCAGCTGCTAAAACAAGTAGCTCTCCATGTAATTCAACTCCTTGTGAACCAAACACGAATGGCTTATTTTCAAATTTCAGTTTTGTTTGTTTTGAAAAATACAGCTTTATTTCTTGTGTCGTTGCGATATTTTATTTTGATGGCTCAGAAATTCACTTTAAAACTTTCAAATGACTCTCATCTGTGTTAATGTGTTTCCTAGACTATGTCAGTCAAATCTTGATCTCTGTTTTGTACTTTTTTTTTTGTCCTCTAGAAACCTCTCCAGCTGGCTGTCTCAGCTTAGCCACTTTACAAAGGAAAATATGCTTTTTTCTTTGAATTAAAATAAATACAGGAATTGATTTGAGCTGCTTCCCTCCTCTCAATGGATTTCTTAGATCTGGGTGACATATTTCTGCTTCATTTTAGCCACAAAGACAGGAGCAAACAAGAAGTCATGAAATAAATAACACAATGTAATGTGCACTATCAATTATGGAGACTACCCAGAATGCTAACTCAAGCTTAGGCTAAATAATGACAGAATGTTTTCTATAATAAGAAAGATGATTAATAGTTCTCTACTTTTCACTTGTCTATCAAGGTAGAGTAGCATGGTGTGCAGGTCAGGACGCCCCACGTAAGGTGATATTCACACATTGATGAAGTGTCCAGTGTATAGAAAATGCAGATCTTAAGTCCTGGACATTTCAAGGAATCAGTGAGTGAGACAGAAAATACAAGGGGCTACAGAAAAATAAATACTACAGTCCTGACAGATGGAGAGGATTTTATCTCAGAGATTTTATAGTAGGGATTCAGGCAGAATGTAAAGATTTAGATTTCTAAATTCCCTAAGACCTGCCCTTCAGCTGTGGAGAGCATTACAGTGAAGAGAAAGTCCAGACCAGGGCTGGAGCCCTAGTCCTGCCATGAGCAAGTTTTTAACCTTGGAGAGCCTGTATTTCTTCAACTATTAAAATAGCAATAATATTAAACTGCTGTGCTTTTGCGAAAATTAAATGGAAAAAGGAAAGTCCCACCCAAATAGTCCATAGTTATTCAGCCTCCTGGACCCTTAACCCTCTCCTTTTGTCAAAGCATACATTTCAAAAATTAGAAACACAGACACAGAATGCACACGTGCCAAGCAGTCTTTGCTGCAGACACCCCAGAATGGTTCTGAGGAGTATATTAGACACAGAAGTGCCGATGGTCAGTGAAAGAAAAATTGCTTGAATGATATTGCCAAATTAGTGACAGAACTTGTCAATAAGGCCTCCCTGGTGGTGCAAGGGGTTAAAACACAGCCTATGAGGCTACCCACAGCTGCTGCAGCACGAGTTCGATCCCTGGACAGGGAGGTGAGCCACATGGTGCAGCAGACCTCTCCTGACTCGCCCGCTGCTCCCCTCAGCAGTGGATTTCAGTCAAAGTGTCTGTTCTGTTCCTCACTTTGTCTCTGGTGAATACTCTCACCCCCTACACTTCTGGCCTGTACCCCAGTTCTTCTATGCATAAATAGATAAATCTTAAAAAAAAAACAACTGGTCAATGAAACTGCACCATTGGTAGATTAGCTTTTCAAGATGGAAATAACTTTCCTTTCTGTGTGTAGAAGAGAAAAAAAGTCTTCCTCCAAAAAGAAGTAGGAAACATTTAGTAATCATTTGAGTCAGAGTAGCTAGAACACCTGGGAGACTGGCGAGGGTCAGGCCCAGGTACCCCGTCCTGAGGGACCTAGACACAGCCCCCTCCGGGAGGAGCTGAAGTTTCCACCAATCACAGACCACCAGAATTAAAGATCAATCAACCACTGCTTGATGTAGTCGCCATCAATTGGAACTGCACTGACTGAAAACTGATTTGCTTAAAGCTGACCTGAGCGTAAACTAGCCCTGCCCCCCACTTTTTGTGCAGGTCCACGCTCGCCACCTGGGCAACCCCGGTGTACAACACAACTCAAGTGCCTCTTGGATCTGTGTTCTCCAAGACCACAGTCCTAATAATACCCTAATCCTAATAATACTCCAGGTAAACAAATGTTAGGAAATAAATCTCTTAACATTATAGTATATACATATACATATACATAACATATGTTCTGTATTATGAGATCCATAGAGCTGGTTTTGTCTCTCTTGCCAGCCCCCTTGCTTCCTGGGCCTGCTGCCCTCACCTCGTTCCAGTTTGCTCAGTGTGGAGGCTCCACCAAACTTCACTCTCCAAGGCAAGCTGTGTTACTAACTCCAAAGAAGCTTTAGGGCTAATGGAGGCTAACACCACAGAGCCCTGGACCCCAGGCATCATTCTTGATAGCCCTCTGTGAGCAGCACAAAGAGATTTCTTTCTCACTAGCCTGTTTCCTGCACCCCAATCTACTACGATGTTGTGAAGACAGCCCTCCCCATCTTTTAAACAGCACCCCCCACATTTTGGAATTTTCCACGTTGTGAAACCTGTCTTCTTCCCAAGGAAGAATTTTCTTTTCTTTCCTTTTCTTATTGAAGCAACTTTGCTTTATAATATTATATGTTTCAGGTGTTCATCATTGAGAATCAACATTAAGTTTATTGTTAAAAGTTCAAATCTGCAGAAAGGGCGTTTCTATTTTCCTCCATCCTCTTTCTTCTCAAATTGTGCTCCAGACCTTCTAATAATGCTGTGAGTTATCCAGTATCTTTAAACAAATCGCCTGCAGTTCAAACTGATGACAGTAGATTGAATTGTATGTAAGTAAACATTCTGACCCCTGCACGATTCTGGATATGCTTTCTACAACCTTGCCAAATTATATGTTTCCTACTTACATTGATTTTTAAATTATAAGTGTAAATCAGGTCCACAGGAAAATTTTTTCTAGGATTACAGGTAAGTGTAAGTGAAAAATAAGTTTCTGCCATGCTCTCCCCCCAACTAGTCTCACTCTCAGAGGCAACAAGTATTAAAGTTATTCTCAGGTTCATTCAGAAAACGTTGGTGTATATATGCAGACACACACCCCTAATTTTTTAAACCCCAAAGGAACATAATATATGCTTCTGTAACTTGATTTTTTTAAACTTCACAATATATCTTAGATATCTTTATAAATCACTTCATATAGATGCACCTCATTATTTTTAATGGTTACATGGTAATCGTATATATGAATGTGCCTCAATTTATTTAAATAGGCCAAACAGGTGGGCACTTATATTGTGAATTTCCTGCTCTGCCAATGCTGCTATTAACATCCTTTGTAAGTTGGCCCCGTGACATGTCGATGTGTGTATACACACATATACACACACACTTAGTGCAAGTTTATCTATAGAACAAATTCCCAAAAGTGGAATTGCTACATCAAAGGGTTTACAAAATTTAAATGTTGATAGATATTTCCAAATTTCCTTCCAAAAATGTAACTGAAATGTATTTTACACTCAGCAGTTTTCCCCTCAAGCATTAATGAGCTTTAAACTGTAGCAGCTGGATTTTTGTTTGTTTGGTTGTTTTTAGAATTTTGCCTCTTAAACATTGCTTTCTGGATTTATTTGCTTACTCAAACAAAAGACCAGAGGCGAGGAGATGAAAATGAGACAGAACAGAAGAAGGGGAGACAGACAGGCTCAAACCCAAGACTGATGAAAGACCTACGAGTAAGAAGGAAGGGCTCAAGCAAGGAAGTTTGTGTTGGCAACATGGCGGGCAGGAATCAGGTTTCTCAGACAAGATGGCGGCCGGCAGGGCTTGCTTCAATCCTCAGATGGAGTGCTAGACCTCCTCGATTTAATGAGGTGAAATGTAGCAATGCCTGTGATACAGAAGCTACAGGAAAGCAACTACACTTACTTGGCATGTCCCACAGAACACTGATGTGTTCTGTGATGTGAACAAAATAAGCAATGTGTGTTCATGACTTTGGCGAGACACCTGGGGCCTAGTTCCTATAAAGCATTTGACACTGTCCTCCACATCACGCATTCACCTCTTCCAGTTACTGTGTAAAATTAACAATAACAAACGGTGTTTCTCTGGTTGTGTCCCTTCCTGCTTTTCAGGAAGATTAACTTTCCTCACAACCCTTTCGTCGTTCTGACATTCTCAGGCATTGTCTCCATCAGCTCGGGAGATGAATCCGTTTGTTTGCCCGAGTGGAATCATCTGAGAGTCCTGTGTACTGCTCTGGGCGACTGCCACTAGTGTCTTCTCAGGCTGTCAATATCCAAAGAAGCAATTGTGCAATTGGTAGTCAAAGAAACCAGAATATGTTACCGCAAAATATGCTACTTTTGGCATATAGATTATTTTGAGCTGTATGTAACTGAGAAGCAGCAGATAGATACAAGAAAATCTCTACTCTCTCTTCCTAATTGGCTAAAAAAGCAGGATGGACATTTTCTCTATACCAGGGAAGGTAAAATCTAATTGTGAGTGACTGTTTATCAGCTTGAAGAAGGCACCGGAGGAATCTATACAATGAATTTTACTGCCTAGTCCTTATCTACCAATAGATCCCCATGTACTTACTTTCTTTCGGTTTGCTACCCCTTAGAAGCCTAAAAACACTTTCCTTTGCCCTGTAGTTTCTCTGTATATTTATCATTATTTGTTGAAGGTACTGAATTCTAACCTGTTACCTGTTTGAATTACTTATTTCTCTATATTCCCATTTGTCACGTATGTGATATGTATGGTAATAAACTTTTTTTCATGTTAATCTGTCTTATACAGAACACCAGCCAAGAACCTAAAATGGATAGAGGAAAATATTTTCCTTCTCTGCAGTAGATAAACTTTTGAGTAGTTTTTTAGAACACCAAAGTCAACCTTACATAGACCCCCAAAATTCACATTTAACATTTTGTAATTTCTCACAGTTTTCAGGCTCAGAAAGTCCTCTAGTAATTGTATCATCTCTCACAGACTCCCATGACGCCTTCCTACTAGTGAATTTTCAGCACGGAGAGAAATCTCTTGGGCAGGGAAAGCCAGGGTAATGCAAGATTCAAGGATTCCACTGTGTTTTCTTTTCTTGTCAATCCTGCATCGTAAAGTCCAAATGAGTCACTTATAATTTTTTTTCTTTTGGAGCATATTTGAGGGTGATTTCAGTGTTCTGTAAAGACTATCCAGAAGTTTATGTTTGCTTTTTTTTCTTTTCTTAACAAATGATGCTTTATCAGAGTTACACACTCAAATTCCAAGTTCTTGCTTGTTCTTAAGTTCAACATATGACTCTTATTTATTTATTCATTAAAAAGATCAGTTGCCAGGTTCTGGTTTAGTCATTGCATATACATCTGAATCAAAAATGGGTAAAACGTTTTATCCTTATGATTCATAGCTTACCGATTAACAGGGGAATATAGAAAATCAAGCAACAACAAAATTATACGCCGTGTTGGAGAGTGACCATTTCTATGAAAACTAATAAATTGGAAGGAGGGAAGGGGATGTATTTTGAAATAGGGTAGCACAGAATACTCCCTAAAGAGGAGTACTTTCAAGTGTTCTATTTTATTATTTGATTTTTTCCAGTGTTAAGCTATAATTGGCATGTATCATTATGTAAATGTAAGGTATACACTGTACTGACCTGATATATTTGCATATTGAAAAATGATTACCACCATGGCTTAGCTAACACTTCCATTGCCTCACTACTTCTTTCCTGTGAAAACATTTAAGACTCATTCTCTTAAGAGTTGTCAGGTATATAATATAATATTATTAAGTACAATCACTATACTGTCCATTAGGTCCCCAGAAATTATTCATCTTATAATTGAAAGTTTTCAACCTTTGACCAATATTTCTCCATTTCCCCAACCCTCAATACAATTCTGATAAATACAATTCTAATCTATTTCTATGAGTTCAATTTCTTTAGATTCCACATATAAGTGATATCATATAGTATTTGTCTCTCTCTGTCTGACATTTCATTTTGCGTAATTCCCTCAAGATCTATTCATGTTGTTTTGAATGGTAGAATTTCCTTCTTTCTCATGGTTGTATAGTATTCCATTGTGTATATATACAATGTATCTTCTCTCGATAAAGAAGATTCATCCACTGATGGACAGTTAGGTTATTCCCATATCTTGGCTACTGTAAAGCGTAGATATCACTTGAAATCCTGTTTTTATTTCTGTTGGATACATACTCAGAAGTGGGACTCAGTAATTTAAAGCAAGAAATGCTCAGCAGTCCCATACTAGGATTTGAGTCATATCACTGAACACCTCATTTTTCAGTTGAATTAGGATTATTGCAAACAATCAGCACAATTTACTTGCTTGAATCTTGTTTACATTGATCTTAAAAACATATGGATATGTTTTTATCTAATTCCTCAGAAACTTTGAGCTGACTAATACCTATGTTGTTTTCATTTTCCTCCTATATTTAACATGCATCTCTTGAACCACACAATATGAGAGCTAATTAGGTTCTAGAGAGCTCTCAGGGTTTTGTCTACTTGGACACACTATTCAAACTACTAATAATGATATAAATAAAATTGCAATACTATATGATTAGAGAATTAGAGTCCAAGCAGAGCAGGTTTTTTTTTTTTTTTTTTTTTTACAATATTTGTTTAGAAAACACCAATATAGACTCTAATATGATCAGGTATTATCATATATGTATCTTAGCAGTAATAATACACTTAATTCCCTTTACCCTATCAAGTCAATGTTATCATCAGCCACATTTTCAGGTGAAGAAAATGAGGCACAGAATGGTCATGAGTTGCCCGCAATCCCATAGCAAGGAACAGAACAAGGATTCAAATGTATACAATGTAGATCTTTATAACCATGGCCACTAAACATGGATTCTGTGTCAGAGATTAACCCCATCTGATGAGTTAGATGAACTTCAAGGTCCTTTCCAAACTCCAGACTCTATGATACTAATGGATAGCTATGCTGGGGACCTTGGTGGAAGAGTGTATAAACTACTGGGCATGGCTCTGACTATGGACATGACTCTGGACCAATGGACAATAAAGGTAGGACAGTCCAGACGATGAGTGAGCAGAAGCAAGAAGCAGAGCTTCAGAGACAGGACGACAAAGACTTGAGGGCACCTAATGTGATGCCTTTAATAGGGAGTTGATCATTCAAAGAAAATAATTTAAGAGTTGAAAGGATTTGAAGAATAAAGTAAAGGAATGAAAGTAAGTGAGAACAGAAGAATCAGAACTGGAAGCCATATTGTTGAGCGGACAATCACAGAGCCTGTGGTTCACAAGTGCTCTGGGTGAGAACAGTGCTCGGGAGTATGGAAGGTGGGGAATGTAGCAATACTGAAGAGCATAGGATAGAAGATGAAAAAATAGGGGGTAGTGTGGGGAAGGGAAAGAAATGCAAATTTTCCAGGAGTGTTTTCCAAGTCCCTGTACATTCAGGAATTATACTATCATTTATGGACACATTAATTCAGACACAAAAGAGTTCAAATTATGGATTGTCGCTGCCCATAGAAAGTTCTCACATATTAAGCATGCCTCATTTACACGATCCCCGCTTCATGCATCCACCCTGTACTCCCCCACCATGAGGACAAAGCAGTCGGGAATCTATTATATCTGTAGTTCACAGTGCATTAGCATAATCAGTGAGCTGTAGCTATTACAATCTAACAATAATAGTTAATTGTTGTTTTGGATAGAGAATATATTTTTTCTGTGACTCTATTTTGCACAACGTACCAGCTACTCTTTTGCATCCTGACAGCCTCCACACAAAGGGTATTCATTTTTAGGTCAACAGTGTAGCTATAGAAAATATGAAATTTTGTGCTTAGAAATTTTCTACTTGAAAAAATTTCTGCTTGGTTTTGAAATGTTATATAAATAGGATCTAGAACTCTAAACACAAATTTCTATGAAACAAGATGCAACTGAGGTATAATATGAAGAATGTGAAAGAATAAATATTTTTTCTAAATCTAACAATGACTTGTTGGGCAAAATTTCTTTAAAAAAATAGTTAAGATTAGCTTGCTTTTTCATGAAAATATTCTTTCTTCCCCCTTCATAAGTTAAAAAAAAATCCATAAGAACATATAATAAATTTTTGTTAAACAACTTGCTTGTGCCAAGTTGTGATACAGTTTTCCTAGAAAAAGGATCGGTAGATTTAATTTTAACAAAGGTTGTATACTGAATGTCGTTACTGTTATTGGCCACACAAGATTTTACTGATTATGCTGAATAGTAAAGCTACTCAAATCAAGAGCCAAAGACATGAATAAAAACATAGCCTGACAATTTTATACAAGGCTTTGAAAAAATGTTTTCTTACTGAGACATGATCAGATTCAAAATAGATTTAGTGTTTATAGGATTATTACACACATACGTTGCATTTTAGGTTAAAAATTTTTCTCTTCCATCTCACTTTACCTTCAAATATTGTCATATTGGACACTCAGGTGTTTGTTAAATAATCGCTAATGATAAATACTTAAAATGAGAAAATGGCTAAATGCTAAAAATTACAAAAATGTCATAATAATAAAATTGGCTTGTAGCTTGCACGAGACGTGGTTTTTTATAATGCCAGTAAAACAGCAGGGAGGTAACGGAACACATAAAGAACCTTTCTTAAAATGGAAAGTTCCCTCTGACTTGCTTTCCCTCTGGTAGGGCTTCCTTGGTCTGATAAGCCAGTGGCCAGAAAAGTAAGCATGTGGGAGGTAATCAGGGAGGGAGAGGATGTGGTCAAGATTCCATCATCCTTCTCTCTGCACTGTGCAAGTCAGGGCTGGGAATTATCAAAGCCATCAAAACCTGAAAAAAGTTTCAACCAAATGAATGTGGCCTGTTTGTGCAGTGTCTACTGCGTGAGGCTGAAAGATGTCTAATGAAATTGCTAACTTGGCTGCTCAGTTACAGTTTATCCATCACTGTGGGTACTAGCACTTGGTTAGACAATCAGTTAAAAAAAAAGTGAAGGCTTTTTTTTTATTTCAATCAAGCAATGTTATGAACCTATAACAACAGCCCTCGCGTTCCATGGAACCCCCTCTGAGAAGCCCTCCTCTAGGGAAGGTTAAATGCGTTCATACATGCAGAGTGTCAGGAGAGTACACAGCACACAGTGGTCACTATTATTGCATTGGCAGCACAGGCGCTTGCAAGTGAAAAAGAGGTGAGCATTCACCCCAAAGCTATGCTAGGTAAGATCATTGTCTTAAAGAAGCCATATGTAAAATTCTCTGGCACACTGAGAAGCAACATTTAAGTTTGCTCCAGAGAGTTCAGAGATGATTTCACCTAGAGAGGACATTTGGCTGAAATGTAAAGCATGATTAGATGTTCTCTAGCTACACATTAGCAGCAAAGGATGCTTTAGAAGGAGAAATTACATGGGTAAGTAGTTTTACTGCACATATAACCTGTGGTCACCAGCAAGGGAAAAATAAGAATGAAATGTAGGCCTTGTATTTCTATTTAATCTTCCATGGACATAAATCATCATTCCATATACGCTTGTGCTTGATCAGAACTGTTGGAATTTAAAGGTATTGCTAAGCCTAACTCTGATGTGAACGACACAATCTGTAAAATCCAAACAAAATTTAGTTTACTAAAGGCCACAATCAGAGCAGAAGAGTACACTCAATAACATTTGGTATTGGGAAAAATTGGATAAACAGGAACACAATTAGTTTATATTTATTGCTCTCCTCTGCTCCAAATCTAAATCGGCATTCAACAATTTTCTGGGAAACACAGACACACATGTGTTTGCAGCGATGATGCACGCTAATAACATTTCAAGAAATTCATTATCATGTTACAGTGTTCCTAGTCAGCTTTCGAAAACACTTCATATTGAACTAACTTGATGCTATTTCAAGCGCAACTTGTTGGGATTTGAAAGCAAATCTCAGCTCTTGAGAAGAATGAGCGATTTAAGGAGGTGTGGAGAGAATGCTGAACGGAATCCAACATCTTCTAAAAAATGTAATTGGAAAGAAATAATTCAGCATTGTTTTTAAATCATGACTTCTAGAATGAGGAGTAGAAATTGGCAAGGCTTGTAAGATGCAGACTTGGCCAAAACTGTCCTCACTCAGGGTTTGTTGTGTTTTGTTTTTTTTAAATCAGAAATGAAAGTTCCACTGCTGTCTTGAGCTCGTGAGCTTTTTGGGTTGAATCCTTGCTCTGGTCCTGCGGGTCCTCGTGGAATCCACACTACAGAAAGGCAGAGCCAGAGGACGTGGACGCAAACCTGGGGTGCAGGGCAGGGGCGCGAGGGGGGCTCTCCCTTCTTTGCGCTCCAGATGGAGGGCGGTGGCCTCGCCCTTGCGCAGGGAGCCCTGCTGTCCAGGGCTCCGTGCCCGCCGGGCACCGCGTGGGCCTGGCATCCAGCGGCCCCGGTGCCATCCTGGGGAGCCGGCAGCTGCAGCGCGCGCGGGGACATCCAGAGGGCTCGGCCCCTGGAGCGCAGAGGGGGCGGGGATGTTTGGGAATGGTCATTATCTGGCTTCCCACAGATTAAGCATTTTCTCCAAAGCCCTGAGGACCCCACTGTGGAAAACACTGCACCAGGAAGAGGAGGCAGAGGAGGATAGAGGAATCGGGTGGGATGGGAAAGCACATGCAATGGGAGGAAGGGAGCAGGGCTGAGAGGCGGGCGGGGGCAGAGAGGGGCCCACGGGACGCGGGGTCCTGGGGCCCGCGGACCTGGCGCGACCACCCCTTGCTGCGCGCGCTCCGCCTCTAGATGGCGCTGTGCGGCCGGCGAGCAGGGGCCAGCGCCTTCCCGCCAGCGCAGAGTCCGCTTCCCCCGGGGCCCTTTCATGCTGATGCTTGATTAGATCAGCACCCCCAGGCTGCCCCAGATTATCTCCTGGGCGCTGCCTTTAGCCTCTCCTGCTCCAGTCTCTTCACCTTCCCGTCGTCTGTGTGAGATGTTGGGGCCTCGATGTGCATCATCTCATGGATGAGCACAGCCAGCCTGTGAGCTAGGCTGCAGCATTTCTGTTTATAGATGAAAATCCTGAAACTCAGATAGAGGAAGGCACAAGCCCAAGATCTCGCAAGCAGCAGGGTGGGCAGCTGGGGGCAGGTTTGAACCCAGATCCCGGGCTACAGCCCTGACTGAGGACATCTTGCCCTTGGCCACCCTACTACTCCCCCCACCACCCCTGTGTGACTCTGAGCACAGCTGGTGTCATCTGTATATGCATGAGCCAGGGACCAGCCTGTCCACCGTCTGACCTTTAGTCCATTGACACTCTTTGTGGGGTGAACACCATGCTGGTGGCCGAGGCCTGCCCTGAGCCGGCGGCAGTGAAAGTCACAGGTGACTTCATGGGTGGGAGGGAGATGCTGTGAGTCATGATTTCTCCCAGGAGGAACCCGGGTGAATGCCCCGCACATTGGTCATCAGAGTGATGCAGCTGAGGGTGAGCAACCAGAAAAGGGAGAGACAGAAGAAAGGAGGAAAGAATAGGGGGAAAGCCAGATTTGCTAACTCCTCATCCTTTCTTCCGCTTGGACAGTGAAGACATCCTACCCTTCTCTTGGGGCTGTACTTCTAAGGCACGTGGATTCATCAGGCTACGGAAAATAGACCCCATTCCTGACTAATTCATACTCAAATTATAGAAAGCTCAAGATAAAAACATCACTAGTTGATATTATTCAAGTGCTAATAAAAATCTTTTAAAAGAAAGCAAAACTATTTGATTCCATTTTCTAATTTATTTTACAATGGGAGAGAGTGAAAAGAAAAGCAAGAGGGAGCAAAAGGGGAAACAGAAGGAGGTGAGCAACAGAAGAGAAAGGAAAAGGAGCTAAGAGAGATTGGGTCCCTGCACGGTTCCCTGTTGAGCACCCGGATCTTCCTTCAGCATCCCTTGCCCTCTATTCTTGCCTAGGCCTCCTTAGTAGCGCCATGTCTTCCCTCTCTATACACATATGAAAATGAATAAAGAAAGAAAGTGGAATTTAAATGTGATTGCCCCCCCCATATACTTTACTGCCCACATATTAATGGCACAGTCATTTCCATTGCATGAAAAAAATAGGATTGAGCAGTCAGTCATCAATTTGGGCACCAAAACAAAATCAAGATCAACTGAAGCCTGGGCTAACTACTTTTTAAAAATTTACAAAGTGGTTGAATGAGTTTTGCGTGATTGAGTAGGTCAGTGGTAGTGTCTCCCATGTATCTGGTGCAGTCTTGAGCAACTGACAAGTAGCAGGAAAAAATGAGGAGAGAATGAAGAGAAAGAGCAAATACAAGATGATATATTATTAACACTTTTCCATACCTAAGAGTTCTTCTGGGCTCATCAAAACAAAGGGCAATCTTGTCTTCCATGAGAAAAAGAAGAACCGCTTCTGTTCCATCTGGTAAATCCATCTGTTGTTGGAGAAGGAACAGCCAAGTGTTCAGAGAAATGACCTTCCTTAGGCCCCTCTGTAAACTGTCTGGATTTTATCAATGGTCTTGACTTCACAAGCTAGAGTAGTGTGAGAGGCAGGCGTCCAAGTTGAGTTAGCTTCCAACTTTCATGACATGGATAGGCAGAAGCCTTCAGTCAAGCAGCGATGGATGGAGGCTCTCAAAGTCCATTTGGTTAGCGTGTTAAGATCAAGCAAGAAAACAGTTAACAGAAGTGTCAGTGTGGCTGCAAGCTCAATGAGGTTTTATATATGAAGTAAAAGATTAAGGGAGACCAAATTTATTGTCATTGAGAGGAAGTATTTATAAACTTGGCAGAGCCTCATGTGAGAGCAGAACAAAGGCTGCCAAAGAGGTTCATAAATTGAGATGGATGATCTGAAAGCATGTTCCACATATACTGCCTACATATGGTTATATACACACTGCCTGGCCCCAGGTCAGTATTGCATTGCCCTGCACAAATGTTGATGTTATCTTTGTGGGCATGGGGTGGGTTGGGGAGTTGGAATCAATGTCAGAATTGGGGTAGAGAAGACAGGATGTTGAGGATGAGGCTGAGTAGCAGGGGAGGGATGGGAGAAAGGCGGAAGATGGAGAGGAAAGGCAGGTGGCTGTGAGGGCAAAAGACCCCTCGTGATCAATTGCACAGAGGAGAAAAATCATGAGGTTAGACTGGGGGAGATCTGAGAAGGGATGATATGATGTGGGGGATGACACAGAAGAAAGAATAATGACCTAACGGGAAATGACTCCGTTGGGGGAACAATGGTCTTGACCAGGAGACACAAGCTAAGTCTGGTCCACTGTCTTCTTTTGCAAATAAAGTTTTATTGGAAGACCAAAATGCTCATTTAATCATGAATTGTTTACGGTTGGTCTCCTGCAGCCTCAACAGTGCTGAGAGGCTGAGACAGAGATCATCTAACCATAAAGCATAAGATATTCACTATCTTACCCTTTACAGAAAACCTTTGCCTAAAGTTGCCTCTGGAGTCTATACTCTCTGCCACTGAAAGGCTACCCACTCTCCCCCAATCTCTTTGTGTCAACGGCAAAGCTTGATTCTACTCTACCTGGAATCTAACTGCATTGATTTTGTAGATACTTAAATCTTGGCCAGATTATTCTTGGGAAAGTAAAGGTACACACTATCTCATAAAAAAAAAAAATTCAATTGCAGTAACATATGAGAGCCCTTCAAGAGGCTCTCATAGTTTCCAGAGAACTCTTTGATTTGAGCAGTGGCCCATTGTTGTGAATTGAAGTATATCCCCCCAAAATTCATGTTAAAATCCTGACCCTCAGTACCTCAGAATGCAACCTTACTTGAAAATAGTGTCATTGCAGAAATTATTAGTTTAGATGAGGTAATTAGGGTGGGGCTCTAATCCAATATGACTAGTGTCCTTATAAAAAGGGGAAATTGGTCACAGTCAGGCATACAGATGCAGCAGAGATGGGGTAATGCAGCAGAAGCTGAAGGACACCAGAAATTGCCATCAAACCCCCAGAAGCTAGCAGAGAGGCCTGGAACAAACTGTCCTTCACTGTTTCAGAAGGAACCAGCCCCAATTACGTCTTAATCTTGTCTGGAACTGTGAGCCAATAAATTTCTGTTGTTCAAGCCATTCAGTCTGTGGTGCATTGTCCAGCAGCCTAGCAAAGCAATGTACACATGTACAAAGCTTCCCAAGTCAACGTTCGTAGCTGGTAAGGGCCATCATCTGCCAAGAGGCCATCTTTAGCCCCAAGGTGACACTTTCTTCAGCCCCAGGTTCCCAATTCTTCCTTTGATAGAGACTCTAGGACAGTCACAGACACCTGCTCTGCCCCCACACTTAGGGCAAACCAGAAATGTTTTATCTCCTTTCCAAACCAAATCCACCTATAGGGTTTAATTAGAAGCTGTCAACATTTTCATCTGCTGGAGAAATGCTGTGTCCTTTAGAGATGTGGTTGCCAACAGGGCTGCCCCCCAAGACCTTTGGGAGGCCTGCAGTTACAGCCACCCCCTATTTCCTGTGTGCACATCAAGCCACGCATTGGCACAGTTCAGTTTTAAAAGTACTGTATTTATAGGCCCATCAGGTTGTGATTAAAAAAACATGGTACCAAAATATTCAAAATAAAAAACATAAAATCATTTGACTTTTAAGAGGAGCTTTGCATGGCTAAATACAGCATCTATTTTCAGGAGCAGGGGAAGGCAGAAAAGGAAATCAAGGATGGACCACAGTGAAGCCAGTGGTGTTTAGAAGCATGTGCCGAGGTGGTGCCCGACTCTGCATGACATGGTCCAGTAGATAAAGGAGTTGGAACAGACTCTAAAAGTCAGGGATGTTTCGGCCGCGAGTAGCAGTTATTCTGATAGCAGTGCCAGGACTTTGCAGAAGTCAAATATATTCCATGCATTTATCTCTTTACTGTGACCTCCTGAGACAGGTATGTCATGACATTTTTTTTTTATTATAGTAAACTCTGCAGGACATAATATTTATAACTTTACCCATTTGAAGTACACAGTTCCATCTCGTTAAGTGCAGGCATAGGGCTTTATAACTACCCTCATCACCCATTTCCCAAACGCTTTCTTCTTCCCAAACTGAAACTCTGAACCCTTCAACAATAACCCCTCACGCCGCCTGCCTCGGGACCCAGCCAACCACCATTCCATTTCTGGTGTTTATGATTTTGAACTCTGGGTACTTCATGTAAATGTGATCATACAATAGCTATCTCTTCCTAACTGGCTTATTTCTTTGCAGAATGTCTTCAAGTTTCACCCTTGTGGCCCATGTCAAAATGTCAATCTTTTTCATGGTGCATGCTCTTGTGGTGTGTGGATATTCTGCGTTCTATGTGTCACACACCTACCAGCGGTAGCTTGGCTGCTTTTGTCTTTCAGTTGTCATGGGTGATGCTGCTCTGAACATGGATGTACAAATATCTTTGAAACCCCTGTGCTCAGTTCTTTTTATTTATACACAGAAGTGGTATTGTTGGATCATGTGGCAATGCTGAGGCCATATGGGAAAATCTGAACATTGGTTATTAAAGTAATGAAGAACTGCCTTATTGTTTTTCACAGAGGTTGCACCTGCACCATTTACCATCCAATGGGCAATGCACAAGAGTTCCAAGTTCTCCATATCCTTGTAAATCCTTGTTATTTTTTATTTTGTTGGTGATAGCTATTGAAATAGATGCAAAATGGTATTGCACTGTAATGAGTTACATACTCTTAATATCTACATTTTTTTCAGAGGAGAAACAAAAGTTCAGAAACTTGCCCAAGGTCATCTGCCAATACGTTCTTCCAAGGGCAGAACCAGAATTCAGACTGAGTCTATCCTACCCCAGCTCTGTATTCGCCAACATGGAATCAGTGAGCCGGTGAGGCACAAGGAGAGCGTATGGAGAACTTTGGGCTTGTGGATAAGCACTGAGGTAAGGGTTAAGAGGAGGCTTGTGAATGGAGATGAGGCTAAACACGTATGCAGGGGCCAAATCATACAGAACTTTGTGTTTTTTGCTTGAAAATGTTTCGGTTCCTATAAACAACATGGCAACATAAAATGTATATGGTAATCATATTAATCTAAGGATAAAGAAAAGGAAATATGAGATGCGCCTATAAAAAAAAATCCAAGTTTCTCAGAAATGTAATCAGAATAGCTGTAGGTTAAGGCCTAATGTAAGGAATAACTTATTTTTCCATCAAAGTACAACTGAAAATAACCAAGAATAATAAGATGTTGGCTTCACATTTTTCCACTTGTACTAAGCAAGGATATTTTGGGGCATCTTATGGAAAATATAACCTCAAGGGTTAAGGGAACATTCATCAGGCATCTCAGCAAATTCCTATAAGGAATCTGTGCTTTATGAGGCAAAGCCCCCAGTGCATGGTCCTGGGTGAGGGGCCAGGAGGCAGGAAAGGCGTCTGCGGTAGGTAGCTGTGGGGTCAGACTACAGACATGCCTGGACATCGAGCACCAACGAGGAAACAGGGGTGTCTACATGGGGTGGGGGAAGCTAAATCAGCTGGTCAGAAGGGTGGTTTGGGGACCTTGGACTTGTGGCTGATAGATTGAGGAGGGTAAGTTGCTAGACCTAGTATTACTGTCAGTGCTCTAGACCATGGCCAACCTGACTGTCCCCTAAAGAGGTGGAAAAGTTTGAGTATAAATAGAAACACAGAAGAGGAAAAACTAGGTTAAGGGAATGAATGAATGCAAGGAGGTAGATCCAATATCACAGTGGTGCTCTGGAAGAGGCTCAGAGACCTGAGCTAACTGTCTCTTAGCTCAGTTACACCAGGTGCCTGGCAGGGTGAAGCCTCGAATTGCTGGAGCCCCTCCACATTGCAACCTGCCAGCATCAAAGGGAAGCTTCCAAACCTGGGTGACCTCATCCGGGGAGACATTTTGGTCATAGATGATGATGAATTGTACTAACTGCAGATGACTGAGTGCGACACAACTCATGTGCCAGCATCTTTTTTGATATTACGTTGCTATATTGTGAAATGGTGTAGCCCTAGCCTCGTTGGAAGAGAATGATGTAGATGTTGATGCTCAAGTGTATTGGGAAATTGAGTGAAACCTCCATCGCTCCCCTGTCCTGGCTCCTCTGAACCCAAGCATAGAAAAACACTATGACCAATGTTGGGGTGAAGAATTAATTTTGCCCAAAGAGAGATCAAGCCTTTGCCCCCAGTTCCTGGGAGGATGTTGAACCCTCGGAGTCTCCCACTGATGGGGAGTCTCCCCACGCCCCAGGTCCTGAGTCACGTGCAGGCTGCAGTGGTTGCAACCATTCCATCGACATCTCGATGTGTTGGAAAAGGAGAATGAAGAGCAAAATCTCCTTTGATTCCAAACAGCAGGATCACTGACTGGTTAGGAGTGTCTTCATTTGTTCTGGGTAGAAAAGGGCCCAGTGTGTGATCTTGGGGTGGGTGTGGGTCAGAGGGGGAAGGGCCAGGAGATCTTGTTAGAAGGGGAGCAGAGTAGGAGAGGGATGGCACCTGCTGTCTTGTCACAGAAGAACTCTGCTCTGTGGTCTGCCCCAGTGATACATGAAGACTGAGCGAGGGGAACTGTGCCTGAACCACTGGCCTTCTTTGAAGGCAGGTGCCTATCTATGTCTGGATTTCAGGGGTCCGAAGCTCCAAGGCACCATCCCAGAGACTGACAACCCTATGGGCCACCCCGGCATTGTGGGTGCAGGTGTCCTGAGAGTATCCTACTCTTATGAATGCTTGACTGAGACAAGGCCAAGGGGAAAGAAAAAAGGTTCTGAGCTGGGAAGAAGGGTCACCACAGAGAGGGACTCTGCTGTGTCCCAGCTGGCTGGAGGCCTGCAGCTTCACAGTCCTCAAGCAGCACTTCCAAATAAGCCACATGAGCTTGACGTCTGCGGCCTTGGCTTCTCCACTTACAACCCATGAGTGAGACTAGACCGGCTGTGAGAGGTTTGATTTGCTCTCACCCAGCACTGGCCGCTCCTCTACGGGGTGGGGATGACAGTGAGCAGGTAGGGACACAGGAGAACGTCCACTAAGCTGGAGAGGGTGGGTGATCCTGCGGGACAGGACTGGGGTGTCAGACTGGAGTGGGAACGGTGAACGCTGAATCATTTTTAATAACTTACAAGAATCTCCCATGTCCCTTGGCTTCGGAGCCTGGCGGGGGAGGGCGGACAGGGACCTTCCAACCTCCCAAGAACCCACAGGGGGAATGGAGGAAGCGAAAGGACAAGCTTTGTAACAAAGGGGTAAAGGACTTTGCGAGCTTTTTTCAGTCAGCAGAAGAGACTTGGGTAGGACGGCGGCGGGGTCTCCAGGCCCTCACACTCCGGGAAGAACTTCTCGTCTGTCCTGAGGTGAAGACAAAAGGAAGCAGCCTCATGTGACTGCCAGGAGGATTTGGGTCACCCTTGAGCAAGCTGAGATGGAAGAAAGAGTGGCTGAGGTTAAGTGGGTGTGGGAAAACCCTCAAAGACTAGCATCTACCTAATAGCATCTACTGTCATCGCAGCCACCGCTGCTACACAGCCAGCCGTCGTGTGCCGCTCCGCTCTGCGCCCACGCAGCCTGTGACTCTTTACGGAGCACTCTCTGCGCTTCAGGTACTGTGCTGGGTCCAGGGACCACAACAATGAGTAAAAATAAGTGGATTTCCACAGTGCGCTGGGTGGGGTGGGGTATGATCTCAGATGACTGAGTCAGGAACAAATTAAAGGCACAAGGAAATCATCCTTTTTTTCCCTACATCATGAGAATGTACGTGAGAATGTGCAAATGTTGCAGAATATAAAACAGGCACAACTGATAGGCTCTGGGTTGTTAGCGCTATGAAGCTATCGGCAGCCACTGCAGCATGAGTTCGATCCCCGGCCAGGGAGCTACCCACATGGCGCAGCAGACCTCTCCTGTCTCCCCGCTACTCCCCTCAGCAGTGGATTTCAGTGGATCTGCCTGTTCTGCTCCCCACTCTGTCTCTGGTGAATCCTCTCACACCCCGCCCCTCTGGCCTGCACCCCAGCTCTTGTATGCATAAATAAATAACATCCTAAAAAACAAGATCACCCACAGAGTCTGACTGGAGCTAGTGGTGTGGGTTAAGTGTGTGGAGAAATGGCCATCAGAGCTCAAAGGGGTGGGGGGCACATCCTAGTGCAGCGCTGTCTGCCAGAAATAAGATGCAAATCACATGTCATTTAGAGTTTCCTCATAGCCGCGCTAGAAAGGGTAAACAGAAACCAGAGAGATTATTTTTAATAATACATTTTAATAATGCATTTTATTTAAATGCACGGATCCACGCGTAGTAGCCACAGCCCGTAATCAATAGCAGAAATGACAAATGAGATCTTTTACTTCCTGATTTTGCAGGAATTCTTTGAAACCCGTGTGTGTGTGTGTGTGTGTGTGTGTGTGTGTGTGTGTGTGTGTGTGTGTGTTTCCCGCTTACAGCACATTTCTGACTGGGCCAGCCACGGGAAGGTGCTGAGTGCCAGGGAGAGTGGCCGGGCGGGACAGGGCTGTCCCAGGGGATAGGCCAGGTACCGCAGGGTGACTCAGGGGCCCCCTGCCTCACCCCAGCTCCTGGGAGCAACATGCCAGGTGGGCCTGGTGGGTGCTGTCCCTGTGGGGCCAGGACGGGGGCTGCTGCTGCGCCTCTGGGCTGCATGGGGGAGAGGAGGCTGAGGCAGATACTGGAGGACCAAGCACTGGGACAGAGGAAGGCCCCCAATACATGGAAGCCCACGTCTGGATGGGGGAGATACCTGGTGTCTGCCACGCCTGTGGCCGGCGGAGCTGGACTGTGGACTCGGGATGGGAGGTCCCCAGGGCCTGCGGGTCACCGGCTGGCCTGTTGCACTTTCTCTGGCGTTGACACTGGCCCAGCCTCCTGGTCCGGTGACCTTCTCGCCTCTGTTCAGTGCTGCTGACTTTTGCTTTCCAGCCAGCCCGCTTGTTTTCTTTTCTTTTGTCTGAAGTTCCAGAGAGGAGGTATTATTTTCAGTGATTTGATGAATTCACAGCTTGAGCCCAAGGTTTGTTTGTTATGAAATCACTGTCCTCAGCTTCAAGCTAATAGACTCCCCCACTATTCCCACTCCCTGCGACCCTCCTCCCACCTTGGGGTCCTGGTATCCTCCTCCCTGTGCCCTCACTGGGCTGAGCCTCTTGCTTCCCAGGACCCTCCTGGGCAGACCCAGAAGCTACACTCTAAGCCCGAGGCCTGTCCTAAGTGAGAGGGGGTGCCCTTACTTGGGGCCAGCAGTATGGCTTCCCCTCGCCCCGTGTGGCACCCACACCAGTCCCTAGTTCTGCTTCTACTCCCTCCCCAAGAGAGTGGCAGCAGAATCTAGCCTGGTCTGATCCAATGAAAGTATCCTCTCTTCAAGATGGGGGAGGGCAGCCAGAGGGAACGGTTGAAGGAATGAAGTGGGAACTTGCAGCGCTACCCCCGACCTTGGGGGAAGAGGGGAAGAGGGGCTGCAGCTGAAGTGGAACCCCCATGGGCCATGACTTGACCAGCCAAGCTTACATAACGAAACTTCAATAAAAATTCTTGAATAAAATCTGGGGGGGCTTCTGAGTCGGTGAACACCTCAATGGGATGGGAGGGGGTGCTCCCAGAAAAGGCATGGAAGGTGTGCACCCCTGACCTGTGGAGCTTCCTGAGCAGTATCCTGTATAGTAAGAGTGTCATTGTTAGTGAAATGCTTTCCTGAGTCCTGTAAGTTGTTCTAGCAAATTATCAAACTTGCGGGAACCCCTAAATTTATAGTCAGGCAGAAATGCAGTTAGACTGGGTCCCCATCTATCGTTGTCACTTGAAGGCGGGTAGACCTGTGATACTCAACCCTTCGTTTCCAGGATCTGTGCTCATTCAGGAGAGTTAGCATGAGAATTCAACTGACTTCTCAGTTGTGTCCGGCTGACCTTTCACCTTCTCTTTCAGCGATCACCACTATCTCGATTTCTGATGCGTTGTAGTGAACGCTGAAGTCAGGTGATGTCAGTCCTCCAACTTTGTCTCCTTCGATATCGTGTTGGTTATTTTGAGTCTTTTTGTCTTTCCACACATGCTTGCAAGTCAGTCTGTCAATATCCAGCAGACGATATGCTGAGATTCCGATTGGGATGATATTGAATTTACAGACAACGCCGGGAAGAACTGGGAGCCTCTTGATTCTTCCTACCCCCACACATGGATTTTCTCTGCCTTTATTTAGATCTTCTTTGATTTTTTTCGTCTTCTTTGTAGTTTTCCACATAGATTTAGTTCAATTGTTAAATTCCTCCCTTTCTCCAATTCTCCCTCCCTCCCTGAGCACTAATGTCAGTGGCATCGTGTTTTTAATTTCAAATTCCAACTGTCTATCGCTGACACGTAGGAAAGCGGTTGACTTGCGTTCTTCTGCCTGGACAGCCTGGGGCTGGCGATGCGGTGTGGGCTCACTTGCATGGTGGAAGTTCGGTGGGTCCAGGATCTCAGCTGATGTGACTCATCTCCCTCCATCCTCCAGCAGGCGAGCCTGGACCTTTGCACACAGGAGTTCCACAGAGCCTCGGTTTCAGCCCTGGCACTAGCACTTCCCACAGCTCCAGGCCTTATTCCACGGCTTGCTTGACGAGAGCAGCTCAGCCTCTGAGTTCAGAGTCCACGGCCTGTGCCATCGCCCAGCTCACCAGAGTGCTGGGGAGAAAACTCCCGGTTCCAGGCCCTTCCTGTAATATCCTCTCAGAGTTCAGGACGAGGTGACAAGGAAGATAGCCAGTCCCCCCTCCCTCCCCCAGGAGGTCCATCTGCACACTTGAAAAGCTGCTGCCGAGGGCCAGGCCAAGGGCCCGGCCCGGAATCCAACCAGACGACACCAGCAGTGGCCATGACCCCCCGGGAGGGCCGCGGAGCAGAGGACACTGACCCCTCCTCTCAACCTGCTCCAAGTCGCCTGCGGCTCCAGGGAAGGAGTTCCCAGCGCTCTGCCTTCAAGCTGTCCCGCGGTCCTAACCCAAGGCCCTGGTGAAGAAGGAAGGGCTAGTGGGGGGAGCAGAAAGCAGCAGCGCTGGGAAGGGCAGTTGGGGGAGGGCTGGGCAGGCGGGAGGACCCACCAGGCAGACAGGAAAGGCCTGGAGAAGAACCCGGTCATCTGAAACCCCACGTTCCATGTGGGTTCTCCCCTAGCCTTCAGCACTCAAACTACCTTCACCTCTGCCTGCTGCTCAAATAACAATCATTGAGAAGGATAACAAAGGCATTGTCTGTGTGAACCCAGAGAAGTTAAGCCCCCTCGTAGGCAGCCCCCAGGGGGGAGCAGGATGATGGACAGGGGAAGGCTTTCTTTTCTCTGAGAAGGCAGGTCATCTGGGGAGTCAGCCCACCCACATCAGTGCCCAGGAGCACGCGCCCCATGGGGTGGGAAGGCCCTTGCGTGGAGCTGCAGCTACAGCCGTGATGGGGGCTTCCATCTAGCACACCGGCTGGTATCATTTGGGGATCCCAATGATACCAGCCTGGTTGGGTGCCAGGCTGAGCCCAGAGGCTTTGCTCCTACCATGGGGCAGAGAAGGGGCACCCATGTGGGTTCGTGCATGTGTGTGTCCCTCTAAGGGTCTACGGTTCCTGTCTCTCAGACTCATGCCTGGACGGGTGGCTTCCGCTCCGCGAGGGTGCCAGGCCCAGGTCCCTGCTAGCAGCAAGCTGAGAGTGGGCAGGGCACCATGAGGGTGCAGCCTTTGCTTAGGATCCAAAAGAAATGGGGAAATAAGTGCACATGCAAATCACGACCGTTCCGAACCTCTCCTGCAGGGGAGGGCAGCACCCCCAGACTCATGCTGGAGGGAAGCACTGACATACCTCCACCACATCCCTCACTCTGCCAGCTTGCTCTGAACTTGGGGTCTCCCAATGTGATTGCAGTTTCTGAACAGTGTTGTCCTGGTCCAGGGACTGCTGAAGCTGGCGAGGGGGTTCAGAGTGGTGCCCCTTCCCTCAGCTTCGTGTCTCTCCCTCTCTCACCACCCCCCACGCCCCATTTTTTACTGGTGATGGGGTCTGTGTGCCGCTCCCCCATGCCAGGCAGAGCAGGCAGACAGTCTTGTCTTGAAAAGTGGCTGCACTGGGGGTCAGGGCAGGATGGCAGAATTTGGGGGGAGTGGAGAGGGTGGAGGATCCCTAACCCCTTCACTGTCTGATCCCCCAGGAGCCAGGCTTGCTGCCGCTCACGGGTGGAAGTTCTCCAGCACAAACACCCCACCCTTCCCAGCAACTAGAAGTCCCTAAATGAAAGATTATGAGCTTAGACACCCCTAACCCTCAAGATCTAGTGACTCTAGTAATAAGGGGAAGTTGGGCTCGGATGCCAGGTGGGCAGTGGAGGGCAGGTAGGGTGGCAAGACTGGAAGCTGCTGACCTGGTGCCTCTGCACCGTCTCCCCCTCCCAAACCCTGTCAAGTCGCCTGCAGGACAGTCCAGCTGTGCCAGGAGAACATTCAGGAGCTCACAGAAGAGCAGGTGGAGGACAGTGGCAGAACAATGCAGGCGAGCTGGCCCCACCTCACTGGGGTTCAGCGGTGTGGGTGGGGCTGGTGCAAGTGAGGTGATGCTGGGGTCTGTTGAAGGAGGGGCAGACCCGGACCTGCACAGGTGAGTGGTGTGTGGGTGGCACGAGACTCCGGGCCGGTTGTCAGGGAGTGCTGGAGGTCAGGGCCACCTGGCGCTCCACCCCTTACTTGGAACCTTTGCAGAGAAGGAGCCAGGAGAAAGGAAACTGGTTCTGGGTGCGCCTCCCGCAGGTTTGGCAGGGTAGAAGTGATTCACTCTCTTTTGCCCTCCAGGCGATGGAGTCACCAGGAGGTGAAGTCATTTCCTGAAATCCACCAGACTGAGTGGGGTGAGTGAGGAGCTGGAGTCAGGGCTCCGGGTGCCCAGCCCAGGCTGATGCCTTTTGCCTTCTCCGCTCCACACTGCAGGAGGCATTGGAGGCCCTGCCTGGCTCAGGGGCTACCTTTGACCTGGTTTCCAGAGCGTGCACTCGGGTGTGATGCACTTTTCCAACACTCCTAGTACACAGCGTGTGTGCATGCACGCAAGTGTGCACATGTGATGGGGCCGTGCAATTGCCCGCTTGCAGGCTCGGTGCATGTGTGCATGAGTTGGCGGATGTCCTTCCTCGCCTTCTCCACACCTTAGGACCCCTCTGGAGGTCCCCTCCTTCCCCTGGGGTGAAGGGAGAGGCAACTCTCTCCTCAGCAAGGCCGCCTTCTTCCTCTTTGCTGGATGCTAATCCCTCCCATGGCCTCCAGGCTCCTGTGTCCTCAATGAGCTCTTTTTTCCATCTTTCCAGACTCTTTCCCTTGGTTTCCAGCTCCACCTACAAGCACGCTTGGGCAGCCCCTAGCAGGTGTCATCAACACGTGACTTCCCTGACCCCGTGTCCCTCTGGGGCTCTCCCCACCTTCTCTATCCCCCACCCCCCATCCCTACCTGTTGAGTTTCTCAGCCAGCACAGCTGGCACAGTTCCCAGTGCCAACTCCACTTCCTGCCACCCACATCCACCTCTTAGCTGCTCGCATCTGACCTCGCCCTCTGCCCATCCTCTAAAGGGGCTCTTCCCAGGACCACCCCAACTCCAGCGCTACCAATTAGTGGCCTTTTCTTAATGCCGTCCTCTCTCTCCCCAAACGAGACACTCCTCTCCATCATACCTCTGGGTTTTCTCTTTCTTCTCATCCTCACTGGCACCTGTAGTGTTAGCCTGTCCCCAGGACACTGTTACACTGTCCTTCTCAATAGACCCAGCAGCTTGATCGGCCAACGGCGGATGACAGTCTCCCAGACTTGCCGAACTGCATGCTCAGAAGCTCAGCCTAGAGCTGAAAGGCATCGATGCTCATAACACTCCCCCCAGCCCAGCGTTTGGTGTCTTCCCTGTGGCACTACATGCTCCATGAGGACAGAGATGCTCTTGCATACAATGGTCATCTCTGCACCCCCACAGCCTAGCACCGTTCTTGGTATATATGTGCTCAAAATCTATTGCAGCAATTAAAGGACTCAGTGAATGCGTGCAGTTGGCTGTCTCTGAGTGAGATGAGCCACGGGCCTCCTGGGGAGAAGCCGTGTCGCTTGGCCTCCATGCAAGGAAGGTGCAAAGTCCTTCACAGCCCTCAGCTGTGCACTCTGGTTTGCTGCACCAAAGGCTCCAGAAAGAAGCAGCAGAGCAGCTATTCCTCACTCCCCCAGGCTCAAGGGTCGGCTCCCCCCAGCAATGATCCCTGCAGGGTCAGAGGAGCCCAGGGAGAGGGTCGGAGGGCAGAAGGCCGGACAGTCCCCATGTCCTTGCTTGGGAAGCCTGTGACCTTCTCTGAATTCTAGTGGAAGATGAATCTGTCCCATTCCACGTGTCACTGGATCCCAAGATGCCGTGCAGTTGTAGACCTCTGCAGAGGGACACGGGCCCAGGCCTGCCAGAGAGAGGCGCAGGCAGCAGCCAGAGCCAGGTGTGCTGTGGGCATGGCAGGTGGGTAGGACTCCGATGCGGGTACAGGGTGGTCCTGGGCTGGGCACTTGGAAAATGACATTCCCCAGTAAAGAGGTGTGTTCCTTGAGCTCCTGTTATGTGTCTATGCTGCTGAGGAGGACGCATGGAGAGTGACTGTGATGGGGAGAAGATTCTAGGCAAGAGGATTCCCAGAGAGGCAGATTGCTCAGGATGAGGCTAAAGGGGCACAAGTGCCTGGGTGGGCTTGAGGGTTCCAGTCCATCTTGGGAGAACTGGGGTGTGCTCTTCCGTGTCCGCGGGGGCTCCTGGAGCTTGGTGGCCCTATCTAGAAACTGCAGACATCTTCCTTTCTCCTTCCTTTCAGGGCTGGGCTAGGAGAGCCCAAGATACAGGTCAATAGCAGCAGGAGGGATGCAGCTCGTGCGAGGCAGGACTGTCGAGCGCGGCAGGACAGGGGCTGGGGAGAGGCCCAGAGTGCAGAGACAGCGGCACTTGCTGGGAGCCACAGGGCTCGAAATCTGACCATAGAACTGAGGCTACCAGAGGGGAGCAGAGAAGCAGAGCGCGGAGGGAGCACTGGCCTGTGGTGGAGGTTACGGGTGTTCTGTGGTGCCGTATGGTAACAACACTTGAAGGCACAATCCTACACCCCTAACTCATGCCATATTGTGAACTAATTTCACCTCAATTTAATAAACTAAATAGGTGGATTTAAGAGTAATAAGACCTCTGAGGAGAGGAAGCTGGGAGTGCTCCCCCTAATGCTGGACAGGGAGGCAATGCCATAGGGGGCCTACAGGTGGCAGCAGACACCCATTGCAGCCTGGAGGGGGTGCTCCTGGAAACCTGGGGTACCCAGGCAGGAGGAGGGAGTGAAGTGGATCTATGAACTTGGTGGAGCAGGGAGGGAGCCGCATCTCCAGAGCACCGTGAACCTCATCTTTCCAAATATTTGTTTTACCTAAGTCCCAGTTCCTCGACTTGTATCCAGTCGCCTCCCATGACCTTTGGGAGGCAGAACTTAAGAGACCTGGGCAGCTCACAGCACGCCGAGCTGCTCGTGGGTGAGTCCCAACACACACACCCAAGGAGTCCTCAGAACGACACATGTAACATACCCGTGTAACAAGCCCCCGGTGGTACAGACGTGGAGACTGAGGCTCTCAGCATGGGAGCCTCAGAGGGGTGGGCTCAGAGCTGCTCTATCTGACTGTTCCCATACAGCACCCTTGGGCTCTGCAGATAGTACTCTGGGTGCCAGGTCAACTTCACCTGGCAGTAGGTGCTCCCCACCCTTATGGAGACTCCCTCCGCCTTTCAGCTGTTATTCCCAAGTCTCTTCTCTCTCTTCTGCCTCCCACACCCCATGCACTGTCCCACCATCATGCCCAAGAACGTGGGCGCTACTTCCAGGTCTATCCATGTGAGTCTGTCATGGAAATGACCTGTGATATTTGTGTCTTCACAATTATCATCTTACTCGATTCTCAACCTTCCCACACATGGGGGATGCTATTCTTTCCATTTTACAGATGGGAAGTTGGAGAGTTAGAGAGGATTATGTCTCACAGAAGGAGCATTGCCCACATTTATTCTGAAACTTTACCTTTGCTAATCCTCCATCAGAAAACATCTCCCAGCTCCCCTCCCCCTTTGAGTGCTTCCAAGTCCAGCGCATCTGGGAAACTTGCCCTGAGGGTCCAGCTCACACAGCCTGGCCTCTCCTTGGGTTTCTGCTCATTTCTGCGGGCGCTTGCACCCAGCACTGCGAGCTCCAGTGTTGGGGAGGCAGGACAGTATGAGCGGAAAGAACAGTAGCCGTGGGGTCATGACTGAATCCAAGCTGTGTGATGCTGAGCAACGTACCTAACCTCGCTGTGCTTCCTCCAAGCCCCTCTCTGAAAACGGGCTTAAAGGCACCTACGTCAGAGGGTGTCTGTGCAGTTGAAAGCGCTCCATTCATCTGCCCCACTGACATAATCGTGTGTGCAGAAGGCAGTGAAGGGGTCTTCAGAACCGGGGCCCTGCCTTCCGGTCTCCCAAAGTGAGTTTCATGAAGCGCTGCACATGACAGTTTATAAAATCCCCAGAATTATGTTTTAAAAGTCCGGCTTCCTCTCGGCGCGGTCCAGTTCCCCATCTTGACGATCCCCTTGGAAGAGAACCAGGGAGGGCGGTGGTAGCCTCCCACGGCCCTTCCCCTGGGGTGGGGATGCCCCAGGCCTGCGCCCTCCCGGGCCCTCACCCCACCCTCCAACCTCCAGCTTCTCTCCAGGAAGCTGCAGCAGGGAAAGCTTCTAGAAACTCCACCGGGTCAGGGACGCATCCACCTGCTCAGGCTCCCGAGCCTCAGTGTGCAAAGGGGGTGCTGGGGTGTTGGCGGGATGATCTGAGATGAGTCATGAGCAGAGATCCAAGGAAATCCGGAGCATTTCACGAGCTCTGCAATGATCGCTGTTGCTAAAACCTGCCCTCAAACCTGAGGTCTCCTGTCCCACTTGCACGCCCCAAACAGAAACCCCTTCTCCACGAGGCAGGCTCCTACCTGCTCGCCCCTCCGCAGCCCTGAGCTGCTGCTTCCCACTGCTCTTCCCCCCAGGGTGGACGCTGCGTCTTCCTCCTGCCTCCTCTGGGCTGCCTGCCGCCTTTCTCTCTCCTGCTGCTCTTCACATCCTAACACGCAGAAGGGTCTGTGGGCAGCGCAGTTCTTTCGAGGCCTGTGCCGCCCTCGGGCTTTGCACACTACTCAATGAGTTTCAGAACAACCCTCTGCGGTACGTAGGGACGTTTTTCTACTTCAAGCACGAGCAAAGGCAGACTGGAGAAGTTATTCCACAAGAGGCAACTTGTCCCTGGTTCCAGAGGCGTGAGAGCCGGGCAGCATTTGAACCAGAAAACCCAAGTCCAGCAGCCCTGCTGCTCCCCTGGTAGGAAGTTCACTGTGCCCGGCCTCTGCATAACTAGGCTGGGGCCCCTTGAGGGCCAGCGCCTGTCTTAATGGCCTCTGACACCCCCACAGTGCCTAGCATGGGGTGCCTAGTGGTACTTGGGGTGGAGAAGCATAAGCATCAGGAGCAAGAGTCATTGACAGATGACAGATGACAGCCATGAATGCAGAGACGGTCCACAGGAAAAGCCTGAGCTTGAAAGGATGGTTTTCTCCCCATGTCACAGCAGCCCTGGGATGTGAAGGGGGTGGACATGTACCCCCTAAAACACAGGAGGAAACAAAGACCCAGGTAGTTTTGTCGCGTGTCCAAATTCACAGCTGGGAGCGGCACAGTGGGAGCTCACATCTCCCCTGTTACATGAGGGTGCAGCTGCCAGAGGTGGGTGCCCTGCCCCAGAATCGCCTTCTCCTCGCTATGGCGCCCTCTGCTGGTGGGGGTAGGTCACGGCCGTCAGGAGAGAGGCTCCTCCTCTCCCAGGAGCAGGCAGGACAAGAAGTGAACTGTCTTGGCTGATGCAGGGAAAGAGCGCCCTCCCTCCCCCCCACCCCCTAAGCCCTAAGCGGGGGAAGCAGGAGCAGGGAGGGAGCAGGTGAGGAAGGAGGGATGCATATGGGCAGGCTGCGTGGAAGGGAGGCATGAAGTTCCCTGTTGGGGTTCTGAGTGGGCTTCCCTGGGGCACCCTCCAAACTCAGCCTCTGAAGGTCTCCCTTGGGGGCCTGCATCTCCGGTCTGGGGGAACACGCCTCACTACCTGCCTTCCCAGCCAGTCTCTATTCACAACCTCATGATGCTGGAGCCTCTCTATAAGACGTGATCAGAGTGTCCCCACTGTCATCCCCTCGACAGGAGACCCCCCACTTCTTCCTTGGGGCAGCGCCATAGCCGGGCGGTGTGCTGGGGGCGGGCACAGGAAGTCTACCTTGTCCACAACAGATTCTCGATCGGCCCCTGTTTCCAGTCCACGCTTTGTCCCCACCAGACACATTCAGGTTCCAGACTTGGTTCTGGGGGGACCTACCGTGTCCCCTCCGAGTAACCCTCTGCGGACAGCACCCGCCAGCCCTCCCATCAGTTTCCGCCATCAAAATCTGTCACTTTTGTTTCCACGATCAAAATCTGTCACTTCCTGGCAACGGGTGGCAAAGGGTGGCTTCCCTCCCTTGAGGCTTTATACCTCATTCCTTTGTTGTCATTAAGGAGCTTAGGAAGTGAACCAACCTGAGCGTGTCAAAGTGGCACCTGGCACCACATTGTGAAGGGACTGTGTCCACGGGCCGTGGGTTAGCACCACCGTTAGCACCACCGCGGGCAAATGTTAGAGAAACAACAGGAAACAAGGCCTGAAAGGGTCGTGACAGTGGGCTCAGCCTGCTCAGTCCCCAACAAGAGGCGCAGCCCTGCCCTAGACGCCGAGCCCTGGGCAGGCCCGCCTGGGCTGTGACATCTTTCACAGCAGAGAGTGGACACGGGAGGAGGCATCAGGGTGAGGGAGGACTCCCGAGCGTGCCGCCGTGGACGCCACATCCTCTCTCCCCGAGACCAGCCTGGCCCCAGGAAGGCCGCTGCAGAAGGAGCCGGGAAGGGAGGGGCCCAGGGGTAGGGCCTGCGGGCTGCCCTGGGGAGGCCTGAGGGGTGGAGGGACTGGGCTTCACCCCCTTGTCCCGGACAGAGTCACCGTCACCACCAGCACTGCTTCCGGCAGCTCACTCGGGGACTGGGTAGCTCTCCCCAGAAGAAGGAAAGACTCGTTTGTGGGGAGATTATGGTATGTGGACTTAGACTGTGGGAATTCAAATCTTGGCTCTATCGTTTTGCACTGTGTGACCTTGGGCAGGCTGCTTACCCTCTCTGAGCCTCAGTTTTCTTTCCCATGCAAAGAAAAATGAACCCACCTCATGAGGATGTAATGAGGTAGCCCCGTGGTTGGCACGTTGTAGTCACTCAAAGGCCACCTGTGACAATATCAAGAGTGATACAGAGTTAGGGGTCGGCCTGTATGCCCCTCTTCCTCCTGCTCATATTCCAAAGGACCAGCCCAGACTCACCCAGAGGGGTGCTCCCTGGGAAACAACCCTCCCCCACTCAGGGATGTCCAGGCCTTCCTGGTTCCTGGTACCTTGGGCACTGTCCAGGCATTCCAGGAAGAAGTGGCCCAGCCCCTTGAACCCACACAAACAGGATCTGGAGAGGCAGGTGGGGTCCCTCGGGCAAGTAATGTCCACCCATAATCACCTGTCATTTTCTGATTGTGTGGCTTTTAGAAGCAAATTGATGCTGGCCTCAAAAATGATATATCAGAGTTGTTTGCCCTTTAATTTTTTGAAAGAATTGAAAAAGGCTTTGTGTTCTTTATATGTCTGATAAAAATTTGCCTGGAAGGCACACGATGCTGGACTTTTCTTTATTGGAAGACTTTTGATTACTGATATTATCTCAATGATTGTTATTATGCTGTTAAAACTCTTAATGTTGTTTACATTAAATCCTGTTTGTTTATAGAGATTTCAGTGCATTTTATCTAGGTTAACTTATTGGCATTGTTCATAATAATTCCTTATGTTTGTCTTTAGCTATAATACCTTTATTTTTATTCTTTTTAATTTCTAAATTATAATTTGAATCCTCCCTCTCTTTAGTTAATCTAGGCAAATTTTGTCTATCTTTTAAAAATCCTTACTTTTGTTGGTTTTTCCTTTGTTCTTTGTTCTCTATTTGATCTATTTCTGCTCTAATTCTTATTATTGTGTTCCTTCAATTTTGGGGTGAGTTTATTCTTTTTTCCCAATCTCTGAAGATATAGAGGTTGAGAGCTCTTCTTAAAATGTTGGTGTTTATAAACTTCCTTAATGTTCCTTTTTTGGGGCCTCCCCTGGTGGTGCAGGCAGTTGAGCACCACGCTGTGAAGCTGTCCTCAGCCTCTGCAGCACCGGTTTGATCCCAGCCAGCCAGCAAGGGTCCCACAGGGTGCGACAGACCTCTCCTGTCTTGCCCTCTGCTCCCCTCAGCAGTGTACTTCGTCAGTCTGCCTGTTCTGTTCCCCGCTCTGTCTCTGGTGAAACCTCTCACCCTCCTGCACATCTGGCCTGTACCCCAGTTCTTGTATAAATAAATCTAAAAAAAAAAATTAATGTTTTGTTGCATCCCAGAAGTTTTGGTATGTTAAGTTTTATTTTCATTTATTTAGCAAGAGATATACTTAACTACCTCTTGGTTTGTCTTTGACCTAAAGGTTGGCTCCATCAAATTACTTCCTTTTAAGGAGCAAATAAGGTCCAGCTTAGAAATAGAGAAAACTAATGTGTCTGCGGGACACTCGGCCTTCCCTCTGCTCGGCTTGGCCCAGCGGGACTGTCGTGGCTCCGTTAGTCTCGCCCATCAGACCAGGCGCTCCTGGGTGGGTGGGGGCCATGCTTCCCATCTGTGTCCTTCAGGATGTTTGAAATGCTTCCTTGCATATAGGAGGGCCTCAGGGAATGCTTGTTAAATATATAAAAGTAAATGAAAAGCTTATAGTGACAGAACTCAAAGAAATTGGAGTTTAAAAAAAAAAAAAGGAGGAAAGTGGAGCCGAGGCTCTGGCGCCTCCACAAACCTGAGCTCCAGCTCTGAGAATGACACTCGCAACCTCCTCAGAAGCCGTATAAAGACTCAGTGAAGAGCGGAAACGGTCTATGTCAGTTTAACACCCACCTTCCCAACGCCTGTAGTTTCTACCCTTCATACTGAGCATTAACAGGCCCATCCAGAGAGCACTTCAGATGCTTGAAGACGGTAGCTATGATTTGGACAGTACCGTAGTGCAGGGAGCTCTAAGTAGAAAATGACTCCTGTCACTTGTGGCAAGGGCTTAGTGGAGGTGATGCCTGGTGTGTGTGTGTGTGTGTCTGTGTGTGTGTGCACATGTTTGTGCTGGGGTGGGGTGGGCTGAGGGTGCTGCAGTGCCCTGGTTACTTTGGAGAGGAAGTGGAGGGGTATGGCCTAGAGTTCGTGGAAATCCGCCCAGGGAGGCCTCTCCCACCCGCTGCCCTGCCTAAGGCTTCTGATTAGGATCTGAAGTTGGATTCCAAGTGGAACAAACACCCTGAGAAATCTAAAGCCTTTCACCCACATCTAAGCCGCTCTCTGATCTTCCCATCTGCTCCGTGTGCTTGGGAGGCACTAATGTCCAAAGGATGAGTCGTTGCTGGTACTCACCCCTCTTTGAGAGACAACTTGGAGAAATTTGAACAGGGGCATGAGACAATAAATACCTATGCTGGGCAGGTGTCATGGCTTGGTGCTGTGTATGCAAAGATGGTTAAGTTCCTCCTTAGCCCGTGTGTCTCACCTTCCACTCACAGCAGTAGCCAGGTGACACATGGGTGACCTGGGAAAGAAGTGCTGGTGAGGTGGTGTGAGGCAGAATTCTGCAGGTTGAGGACTCCACCAGGTGGAGCAGGAAAGATGGGTGAGGACCACGCGTGTCCCAGGGAATCTTGGCCTGCTGAGGTTGCTCCGCGGACATTGAGTGATGACCCACCTGCTGGTGGTCTTGCTCAGTGTGGGGTAAAGACCACAGATATAATACCAGAGTCCCCTGGGGTGCTTGCTAGAAAAGCAAATTCTAGGTCACTCTAGAGGTTAAGAACCACTGCTCTAGGCTGTTCCGCCTCTGACTAGCCAGGCCCTGGGGACTTGAGACAGGCCTGTAACCACACAGAAAGGGACTCTTATCGACACACCCTCCTTGAACTGCACCATAAAACTCAGGTAATATGTCTGTCCAGAAAACAATCAACCAAGGCGTGGCTCTGGGACTCGGCTTACCCAAATTGACAAGCAAGGAACCTGTAACCAGCATGTCACCCACCAAGCTTATCAGACAGTCTGGGCCTGACCAGTTATTTCCAGATACCTTCTTGAGAACTCTGACAAGTTAATGTAGGTTCTCCAGCATTGGGTTGTTCAATATGGTAGGCACTAGCTTCACTGTGGCTATTTCCATAGGAACTTCCATCCCATAGAATGTTCCACTGAATATTGCTGAAGAGAAAACAAATTCTACTCTTACCAACATTACTCAGATATTTGACATCGGGGCTCTTATGTGTGTTGGGATAAATGACAGCCCAGAATGACAAAGTTCAAATACCTGAACAGCCCGTCCATCTGGTTGGGCAATTTGGTGGTGGAAAAGAAATGAAATTGGTTAGTAAACCTTGTCTGACCCATCACTAGCTTATTAAAAGATTCCCCTTTTAGCTACTCAGTCACTTTCCAAACATTTGTGGGGTACCTGTTATGTCTCAGCAACATGTCTAGACACCAGGGATACAGGACAGATGTGGGTCTGATCCTGTGGAACTGAGTCCTGTGTGGTCGAGAGCTGGCACCACAGTTGCAGCTGCGCCAACACCAGAATGCCCCCCAGCCCCTCCCAGAATGTTCTCCAATCAGCTGCCTGCTTCTCAATGAACAGACGCGGCACATTCTGAAGATCCCAAATTGTATTTCACAGGGACCCATGCATGCAGCCTGCCCCTAAGAGTCCTAGGCTCTCTGTGGGGCTCTGAAGTCCAGACTGCAAGCCGGAGCCATCTGGACACATTTAGAACAACAGAGGTGAGAGCTCAGCTTGGGAGGCCCCCCAAAGGGAGCTCCTGGGGGCAGCAGGAGTAAACAAAGGCAAAGTGGCTGGTGAAATGGTTTGTCTGTGGAGGCTAATGCATGAGGTTCAAAGCTTTGAAGAGAGTCTGCAGGGCAGTAATAACAAACGACTTTGATTTAATTACGTACCAGGGAATTTCTAACTGACTCTGCAGGGAGACAGCACCTCTGAGATCCAAGCCTGGCAAGAATTTGCCATAGGTGATTTTTCAGGTTATTTTACAGACTGACATTTTTGTGAGACTCGGGAAATAAACAAGCCCTTTGAAATCAAAATGGTGTGTGTATGTGTGTGTGGTGTGTGTGTGTACACTGTAACTTATTTTTCTAATTTTAAAATAGAATAGTTTGTGATTATTGTAATGTGTGTCTCTAATCTGAGCTGGAAGTCTTTGGGAGTGCCCCTTGTCTATTCTCAGAAGAAAGTATGCCAGGTATATATTGCAGGGTTTTATGAAAAACAGTGATCCTTGGGAGGGGGGAGGGGGCTCTTTCAGTTTGTATTCAGGCAACTATTTAAAGGACTTATTTGTGTTGAAATTGGGCCTATTGTTACCCAAATCTTCCATATTTAATGAGCATTCCTTGGGGATGTACTGTGTGCTTAGCACCCATCTGCTTAAGAGTGAAACTGAGGAAAGTAAGTACAACTTGATTTGGTCTCCAAGGCTTGCAGATTACCAGGAGACCAGCCCAGGTCAGGATGTGCAGATGTGCAGCTGGGTGAAGGGAATCCAGGAAGGCTTATAGAAGGAGGGGACCTTGGAGCTGGGCTTGACACATACAATTCTCAGCTGGCTCTTTACATCAAGGAAAGTACTTCTCTAAACTTTGCTGGCTTCTTCAGGCTTGTGGGCGCCACCTGTACCCTGGAAATGATCTTCACCTTACTGTCAATAATAATTATGAGTCTTGATTGAATTTACAGAAAAACTCAAATTTCATGTGTTCCTTTAATGGATGTGAGAGGTCTTTCTTGGATGAAAGCGGCATGAGCATATTCTATGCCATGGTGATTTTGGGAAGCAGGTAGGCAGTGCTTATACATGGAATGCATAAAATCTGTGGAATCACAGATTCCTGGATCTGAATCATTATCACTCCACTCCAGTGAGAACTCGGGCACGGTCTGGGACCTCTTTGAGCAAACCTTCGTTTGTTCATCTAAGAGATGGCAATGAAAGCTTTGTGTGGGGATGGTTATTTTTTTCCCAGGGGAAAAGGAGGTGATTCACCCTGAAATGGTCGTGAGTGTTGGGCAGATGAGAATCAACAGCTGTTCACAGCCCAGTGCCCAGCCTGTTGGCAGAGTGGGCATCTCTGTGTACAACACGGGCAAGTCTGCTTTTTAAAAGTCCACAAATATGTCAGAGAGGCACCAAAGGTTAAGAATCACAGAAAAGACACTAAAAAAATGGCAGAGTATCATTAGCTCTTAAGGCAAGGAGGGGAGATAGGAACAGGAGCTTGAAGCTCAGAAGCATGAAGTTCCTGGTGATCACTAGCAGGACAGGATTCTACTAAGGGTGGGTGGGCTCGCTTCCTTCTCCTGGAGGAGACAAGCAATAATCTCAGAGCTACAAGGATAAGTGCAAGGTTTGAGCTTGGACTGTTCCTCCAGACGACTATTTTGGTTTCCATGGCACCAGCTAAGACACCAGCCCAGAGCTCCCAGCAAATGAGGGGTTCAAGAAGAGAGGGTTCTATGGCTGAACCTCGGACAGGTGACCACATCTGCATTGGGGGTGAATACCCAGATGGCAGCTCTTTAGATCCCAGAGAGAAGACCTGTGATTCCAAAGAAAGTCTATTCCCTGGCGTCAGAGCCAGACTCTGCCCCACAGGGACTGGGCATCTGCCAGGTGACCCGTGGGAGTAACCTGCACTTTCTGAACTTTTCTTTAGAGTTGGGGCAAGAAGAGAGAACAGCAAGCTTGGCAGGCTGCCAAGTGATCTGGAATCATGGGAATGTGCTCACCAGCTCTGGGAGGTTGCCCAGTCCTGTTGGAAGTGAGCCTCAGGGTCCCTGAAGGGCCAAACGTTGCCCTAGACATTTTCTCCAAGTCCATTAATCCTGATGACAAGCTCTAAAACTGCAAGGGGATTGCTCTTTGCCAGATCACAAGTATCTACAGCTTGACGTTAACAAAGTGAGTTTGGCTTTTCTGTGTATAATTGGCACCCAAATATATCTAAAGGAAAGAAAGTAAAAGAAAAAAAAGAGGACTTTTGGCTTCCATGCCAGTTTAAAAATTGTACCATGATATCTATTGCTTCCATAATCCAAAAATGTCAGTGTGGAGCAGGCTTGCCTCTTTCTTCATGGCCACCCACCCCCTACATAAAGTCTTCCCACACTGATCTGATCTACAGCTAGTTCTTGTGTCTGGAAGTCTGGGCCCTGGGAAGGATTAGCTCAAGTGGGAAGGGTCTCTTGGGGCACTCTCAGCTCAGCCTCTCTCTTTCTATGAGCAAGGAAAGTTCAGAAAGCACAGATTACTCTCCTTTTTATCCTTGTTTCACTGAAAGCAAAAGGTTGTCCCTTATTGTGAGTTGTTAGGTCTCCTCTCTGGGTTTCCTTTCCTTGGAGAAAGTAAGGTTTAGTTCAACCTCATAATGTGAGTTGATAATTGTTTGTGTTTACATCAGAATGAAGGAGAATGATGCTTACCCCGCTCTGCAGCTGTGGAGGTTCAGGCAGTGTCACTCATGGAGGGATTGTTTCTGGCTGCAGAGGAGAGCAAGATGGTAGTGACTGAAGCTGAACATTTCTTTCTCATAACTTCAAGCAGGGCTAGTGGGGTAATTTATAGCATCAGAGTTCTCCTGTCTCATGAGTCCATCATCCTCAGAATAGGTCTCCAACTTGTGGTCCAGGAGGCCTGTCCCAGCTCTGGCCACCACACCCACCTACAGCCAGCAGGGCCCAGGGAGAGAAGGAAGGGCTGGCCTGTGCTTTTCAGTAGCCTAAATTGCAAGTTGAGCAAGTTGCGCTTCTCACATTTTGACTTCCAGAATCTTGTCAAAAGGTTTCACTGAGTTGCAAGTGAGTCTGGGAAATGGAGTGTATAGCTGGGGGCTGTATGTCCAGGCAACATTTTACTAACACAGAGAACATGAGGTCAAGTGCCAGGGGGACAACTTGTGGTCTCTGTCACAGGAAGGGCCCAGTGACTGTTCCCAAGAGACTATTCACACCAAGCAAGGCCAGGTTTCCATCATATATAGAGTTTATCACCTGACCATCAAATGTGCCTGTCTCCTCGGCAGGCAATCCCTACTGTGCTTTCACCCCTCACCCCACTGCCTCATGCAGAGACCGGGTTGACATTATTGGTGCTTTTCGGCCCTCCTTTACCATGCCTAGGTTGGGCACCAAGATTTGTTGTTTTTACTTCAGAAATGTCTTCCACATCTTATTCACTCTCCCTCTGCACCATGACTGTGTTAGTTCAGGGCTTCAGCATTTTATCTAATTTCCTCCACTATTAATTTATTCTATAATTAATTATAGAAGACCTACTCTGTAGCAAGTAATGATGTAGGTGCAGGAGATAAAAGATGAGCTGTACCCTTCATTGGCTCATAGTACAACAGCAGAGACAAAGGAAAACAAACCAACCAGTCTTGTAACTAGGGGGCAGTGCAGAAGTATGGGCCCCTACGGGCAGGTTGCCTCGCCAGGCCACCAACCCACCTGATTCTAATGCACTGGCCTTGTTAGCTGCCATTAGATTTTCTCTGCTAGCTTCACTGGAGTTACATTCTTTGAAAGGAAAAGCCCAATTATGTCACTCTTCTCTGTTTAAAAGCAATGTCTGCCTCCTCCCGACCCCCCATTATGAACCCAAGGGTGATATGTAAGAGTTTAACAAACAATATGGCATGCACACACGCCGGCCAAGAGCTCAGAAGCCACGCTGCATGGAGCAGTGAACCAAACCAGCAAGGAAGGTTCTACCTCCCTGGACCCCAGACCCACGTCTGCCTGCACAACCCACATGCTCTGGCCAAGCTGCTTTCTGTCCTACTAGATTCCAGGCTCTTTGATGAGCCCGCATTTTGCCCATGCTGTTCCCTCTGATAGGAATGTTCTTGCCTGACAGCAAATTTTCTTCTTCCTCTTCTTTCTGCCCTCTGCTCCCCCTCTTCCTGACAGCTGATAGTTCTTGGATAATTTATGTCAGGCACTATTTCAAACACTTTCCATCATGTAGAATCTATTGGAGTCTTAAAACTATGGATAAAAGTATTATTTTCACTTCAAAGAGGAATCAAGGCCCAGCGAAGTTAAATTATCTCTGGTCTCGCAATTCAAATGTCATTTTCTCTGGGAAGCCTTTCCAGCATATTATCGGCATATGTTGCTTTTTGCTTTGTGTTCTCGTCACACTTTGTACCTAGCTCTGTTATTTACCACATTTCCTTGTAAATCATTTACACACCCATGTGCATCTCAGTTGTACATGATAAAGTTCCCAGGACTTGGCACAGCACTTGGCTTAAGATAAGCACTCAGAGAAAGCTGAGTGAGGAGGAATGAATAAATTCTGAGTAAACTTCTCACCTTTGTGGTTCTCCCTACCACCTTTATCAACAGCATGAATTCCCTAAAAGTGTCCTGTTTTTTAGTATTTCTCTAGCCAGGATGACCTTTCCAAGAAAAAGAAGAAAAATAGAGGTAATCACCCATGGAATGCAAATTCAGAAACTCTGAGAAGATAAAATTTCTTAGAAATAAATTTCTGCCCACTGACTAGGCACTTACAGACCAGGAGAGCAACTCTGATTTCAGGCTTTCACGGCTGTTAGCGTGTAAACCTGTCCTGAATAACCATCACCCTAAGCTGCTGGTGTGCATGTCCTTTCCAGGGGATGATGACTGGTCTTGCCAGAGGATGGTAGGGCCTGACAGAACATTGTACATGCTGACCCGGGTCGGGGGAAATGCAGAAATGAGGATGGGGTGGGGTGGGAAGGGCAGTACCCACAATCCCATCCAGAGTCAGGCACAGGTTGCTCAGCAGATTGCCCTCCTCCTGCCTCACCTTCTTCCAGGGCTGCAGCCTTTCTCCAGAACTGTCTCTCTAGGGAGGTCTTGTGGTGCAGGGCGGGCAGGAGGACCAGGGGGCCCAGAGGCTGGCAGACCTCCCAACCCCACCATGAATCTTTATTCTTTCTCTTTGGGCTCCCTCTAGCATTGTCTCATGGTCCTACCTCTCTGTAGTCAACTGTCTTCTCGTAGCCGTTGTACCAGAGCCATCCTCCTGCCTGAGCGACGCCGCCCTTATAGCCCCAGCCACCAGGCTCAGGTGCGCCCACTTACGCCCACATCACACTCCTGGTGTCCACCATCAGGCATGCATACCCCGCGCCCACGCTCCCAAGGGCCTCTGCAGTCAAGGCCACAGGTGATTACCACAGAGCCCAGCGGCGTAAAATCCTGACCAATTCACTTACCCTACAGTCTTCGGAGCAAACAAATGAAAAAGAGCTGGCCACTGGCCGCTTTCACCCGACCTAGAATCTCAACATGGCTCTTCACAACCTGGGAAATCTCGCTTCCTTGGCTTCCAAAATAGTTTCAATGGGTGGGCAGGGAGAATACGGTTTTTTCACTTATGCATGTGCACAAGAGATAAGCTGAAGTGCTCGTTATTGATAAGAAGCTCCTCGAAGCTCTATTTCTGCCTATTACCAATATTCCGAGCAAGAAACTAGAGTAAACTTGTCCATTGGGCTTGTGGAGTAATAGATATTTTGAATGGTGACAAATAAAGGTGTTTTTCTGAGAGGTGAGTGTGAAGCTTCTCGTTTTGACTAACACTAACACATTGATTTTTAAAAATAGTCCATGCGTTTCAATGCACTCATTTTTGAGACACAGATTGTCCCAACTTTGGTTCGTGGGAGCCTGTTCAAGCTGGCTTCTGTGTCCTATTTTTTTTTTTCCGCACATATAAAAGGTTTTAATTTATTCATCCTCTCATGAAAAATCTGCACAATCACCACAGATCAAGTTGCTGCAGCATCTATCTCCTCCCATGCCCAAGCTCCAGGGCCTGTGCCAGTACCAACATAGGTGGTTGCGGTCCGCCTGGGGTTCTTCATTCTGCTCTTGTGTTCCTTCCACTGTTTTCTTCTCACACAGGCCATGTCTTGTCAGTCTATGTTGGGGTTCATTTTGCTTTGCTTAATCTAAGGAATCATAAAATCATGTAGTAAGGAAAATGGAGTTCTTCAGGCTTTTTCACCTGTGGCCTTGCTTGCCTCCCAGATTTCATTGCCCACGCGTGATATCTTGTTGATGCAAAGGGTGCTAGAGAGTGCACCTATGATTATGGACACCTGGTCAAGAAGCCAAGGAGCACGGGGTGTGCGCATGTGTGAATGTGGACATCTGGCCTGGAAAGGGAGCGACTGAGAAACCAGAGAGAGCATGGAAAGCCCAGAGATCATGGGGGCTGGGAGGCTCAGTTGCTCCCAGCCTTCGGGCCCTCCACTCCCTGCATGTCTGCCTCCATACCCGTTGGTCTGCCTGTACCTGGTCCCCTATTTCAGCACTAAGGGCCTGTCAAATTTACCAAGGGCTCCAAGACTCTTTTCTGTTTGCGCAAATCAAGGTGCCCAGCCCAGGACACTTGACCATGCCCATGTCAAAGCCAGCTGTCTTGCACCACTTGGTTATATTTGGGTTCTGACTCCAAATACAAAGCTTATATCTGAGGTGATCTTGAACACTTTAGCTAATTTCTCCTGAATTTCTGTCTTAGGGACTGCTGCCTTCCCGGGCAGAGGATATCAATGACCCCTAGTTCCCACTGAAGTAGTTAGTGGCTCATGAACATCCTGGTGCCCATAGTTTCTGTGTTATTCATAATGGCAACAGGTCTTCAGGCAGCTGGGAAGGAATGGAGCTGTGCAGAATCTCCTATAATTGCTGACTTGGGTCACACACCAATTTTGGGGATGCTGCGATCTAGCATTACATTGGAAAAGGGGCACAGAGTTGGCACCCAGGATAGAGGCTATACGTTGGAAAGCTGCAGGAGCAGGGGTGCAGAGTGAGGATTACTGGCTTGAATATGAGGCTTTTTCTATAGAACAGCTGGAGTCTAAAATGCAGGGTGAAACAGGTTGTTATCACCTGCGTCTTCTCAGAGAAGAGGCTACTACTTGACGCTGAGGCTGGGATATTCCAAGTGTCTGCCAACCCCACCTCCTCATTTCAGGGCTAAATTTAACAAATTAACATAAACTAGTTTTAGCTTTTGTTACGAACAGGAGCACCCCAGGATAAAGTTCTGTGGTGGAAAAGAAAATAATTTCCAGTCTGTGGTGCCTCAGCTACAATCTGTGCCAGGTGCTGCATCTAGTGCTAAAAAATCGCCCAGAGGCGGAGGCTCAAATAAGACTCTAAGAAAAGCTAAGAGTGAGGCGTTGGTCTAGAGGGGGGATGGCTGTGGACCCCACCACACGGCTCTGGTACCCACAGCACAGCAGGAAACTCGAATCCCTGACACTTACTGGAAGTGACCTTATGGGGCCCCACTGTCTTTTTGTTTTTGTTTTTCATTTAACCTACTACCCCTTGCTGGTGCCAGTTCTCCAATTACTTTGATGGTGCAAAGGCAACAGTCTAAAAGCCTAGTCCTGTTACAACACATAACATAAAGTGAAGAGGCAGAAGAATATGCCACAAATGCTGGAGCAAAAAAAAAAAAAAAAAAAACCCAAGAGGAGCCTCAATCCAGATCTGTAGGACATGACTGAGAGAGCTCCAAGTTATAACAATGCTTATGGAACTCAGACCTTAAAAATGAAGGGTATAAAACAGGAATAGAATAAAGTGAGAGAAAATGAGACAACTACCATCAGAAGTCACAGAGTTAAATACTATAAAGTAAATAAAAATAGCAGGGGCCTCAATAACAGACAAATAAAAGCAATGCAGAGAATTGATGCACTTAAAAGCACAATGCCAGAGAACACACATACAGGACAAAACAGAGAAAAAAGAATTAAAAAATGAAAAATGCAAGATCCCCTTGAGATAACCTAAAGAGAAACAGCACACACACAATGTGGGTCCCAGAAGGAGAAAGAGAAAGGAATAGAAAATGTATTTAAAGAATTGTTAAAAACCATCAATCTGGGAAATGAACCAGACATTGTGATCCAAGAGGCCCAAGGAGTTCCAAACAAAATAATACCACACAGACACACACCAAGACACATTACAATAAAACTGTTGCAAGCCAACTAAAGCCATCGAAAGAAAAAAGGTAACCTACAAAGGGCCATCAATCAGACTGTCTGCAAACTGTTCCATAGAAACATTAAAGGCACAAAGGGGTTGTCAGGAGATATTTAAAGCAATTAAAGAAAAAGATTTCCAGCCTAGTATCCTTTACCTTGCGAGATTAACATTGACAACAGGAGGAAGAGAAAGGAACTTCACTGAGAAGGAAAAATGGAAAGAATTTATCAATATCTACACCCGAAGGAAGGTTCAAAGGGGCTATTGTAAAACAAGAGAAGAGCACACCGAGAATTAACACACACCTGGGTCATTTAACCTGCAAAAATAAAATGTGTAGATAAAAGCACTGGTGTATGTTCTATTACATCAACGATAAAGCTGTGTTAGGTATCTCAGCCCCGAGGGCAAAGGAAATAAAAACAAAAGTAAACAACTGGGATTACTTCAAGCTAAAAAGCTTTTATAGGGCCTCCCCTGGTGGTGCAGCGGTTGAGCACTGGGCTGCGAAGCTGCCTGCAGCCTTTGCAGCACTAGTTTGATCCCCGGGCGCTGCGGGGGTCCCACATGGCGCGAGGGTCCCACATGGCGCGCAGACCTCTCCTGCCGTACCCGCTGCTCCCCTCAGCAGTGTATTTCATCAGTCTGCCTGTTCTGTTCCCCGCTCTGGCTCTGGTGAATTCTCACCCTCCCACGCTTCTGACTGTACCCAGTGCTTGTATAAATAAATAAGAAAATTAATAAATAAATATAATAAATAAAAATCTTTCATAAAGTGAAAGAATATACAAGATTAAAAAGACACTATCAAATGGGAGAAAATATTCACACAAAACATATCTGATAAGGGGTTAACATACAAGACATACAAAAAAAAAAAAACCTCACACAATTCAAAGATAAATAACTCAATTAATAAATGGGTGTCAGATAGGAACAGAAAAATTCATCAAAAAGGTGAAGCAAGGTAAATGTAGTCAGAAAAGGTAGAGCAAGTCAGAAAGATAAAGAATACTGGACTACCTAGAAGATTCAGTCACATTAGTTACCCAAAGCAGTGGACATCAGTGGACACCCGCCTTCTCCCCAAGCTCTCTGAGGTTAAGAGGAAGGGGGATGGGCAATGGGACAGGAGATAGAGGGATGGCAGTAGGAAAAGTTTAGAAAATTCTAAAAGTGAAATGAAAAGATTCCATATACCACAAAATATTGTTATGAATACAAGCACGTTTATTTTCATTTGCATTTAAAATGAAATATGAATGTGGTAGTAGAAAAAAAATAGAGGAGTTAGGAAACAGTTTCCTGTCCTTGCTTCTCTATAATTTGCCTCCCTAAGCTTCAACTACCTTGCCTGTATAATGGGGTTGGTAAAAATGTGTTCTAGCTAAAGGTAGATGTGTATTTATGAGAGGGAGGAAACACAACAGAGGCTTTACTGACAACAGAACATGACAGAAACAGTGATAAACCAATGTCTATGGAAAACTGGCCTCAAATTAAACATGTTTGATGCAGAAGTTTGCATGCAAAATGTAATCTCCAAGGCACTAATAAAATAACTGTAACATAACCACATAACTGCCTCCACCCTTTAGTCATCCGTAAGAAGTAAATGGGAGTGAACAATTTTCATGAAAGGACACTCACCATGGAGCACTTATATTAGTGAAAATTTGGAAACAGCCTACTCATAGGGAAATGATGCCATGTATTGGTTTATAATGTGGTCATTAAAGTAACATATTTTAATATATAAAAAATAAAAATAAATAAAAGTGTACATTATCAAATACTGACAGTAATGCAAATGATTGCTGCCCATCGAAATCCAAATTATGTCTCCTGCAGATACACTAGTTTATTGCCCTGTGGATATGAACCAATTTCAAATTTATTTGTCAGCTCATTTATTTTTCATGAATAATTTTTGAATTCTCCTTTAATTCTATTTTGTATCTGGTTCTCTAATGAACTAAAAGAGCTTTGATGTGTTCACTTTATATGGATATGAGAAATTTTATTTTCATTTAAAAATTAACTTTTAGGGCCTCCCTGGTGGCACAAGGGATTAGGCGCCGCACTGTGAAGCAATCCACAGTCTCTGCAGCACCAGTTCGATCCCCAGCCAGGGAGCAACCCACAGGGTGCAGCAGACCTCTCCTGTTTCCCTGCTGCTCCCCTCAGCAGTGTATTCTAGTACATCTGCCTGTTCTGTTCTCCACTCTGTCTCTGGTGAATCCTATCACCCCCCGCATCTCTGGCCTGTACCCCAGCTCTTGTATAAATAAAAATAAATCTTTAAAAACAAAAAAGATGCTCAAAGTGGCCTTTGGTAACTGAAGTCTCTACACGGTTCCTAGCACCTCTGTTCCTCCCAGAATCCCTTTCATTTTCTGAATCTTGGTCAGTCCTATTAGATCGCATGCCCCCTTCCTCCCCATCAGTTATTATCTCGTTGGCCAACTAGGTCACAGTGCTCACCCACACCTCCACAGGGTGATGGCCTCGAGATGGACAGACCCTTTGGAGCTGTGAAAACACCTTCTTTCTCTGTGCACACGTTAAAGGCATCACTTTACCATGATCATTCAGCCAAATGCCGTGCCTTATACTCTGGCTCCACCACTTACTGTCTGACTTTGGCAAATTACACTTGGCCTCAATTTTCTCATGTGCAAGACTGAGACATTCGTACCTACCTCCGTCTATTAAGAGGATTAACTGGGGAAACATGTACACAACACTTGTCTGACTAAGTGCTTTGGAAGTGAGCTTTACAAGTATATTACTGCTAGCATTGCCATAGTTCCAGAGCCAGCAAATCTTGGCCAAGAACCCAAACTCCATGGATATGAAGGAAGACTCGGAAGAGGAAGAGCAGCGTGGCTCACACTATTTCACAAGCTTTTGAATGTGTCTTTCTCAGAGAGAACATACTGGAGCCACTTTTACCAGGGGGATCCACAGGAATTTACACTACTGCACAGCTAAGGCTCATTATATAGGCTGTGTTCTGGTCAGAAAGTTGGGGTTTTAGACTTCAAAGAAGATCCCTTCTCATTAAGTGAAGATGAATGGCATTTTCTGCATTTGTGAGAGTAGAGATCAGCATGCTAAGAGACTTCGCATGCATCTAACCCTCGTCCTGATTAGTCACGGCACTTAAAAATCTGAGAGAGACAAGCATCCTTTGTGAACTTTCACATTATAGCTCTTGTTGTTCAAGTTGGGTACAACTGTATCGGCTTTGAGCTATATAAACCCAATTAAATTGTGTCTGGCTTTTTAGAAAGCAAAAGGGAGATAAGCCCTCCGAGAGCAGATTTCTCATTTTCTGCTTTTACCAAACCACTTGACTTCTTGCCATGTCATTCCTGACGGTTAAATCTCAGGTCATGTGGGTAGATGGCCTACAACGAGGTGAAAAACCCAACTTGAGTTGGAAGGCGAGCTCATTTGGAGACAAATCCTCCTCAGACGTGGGCACATGCATATACTCAGACTCCATTTCGTCAAGTGTGTTTGGGGCTTAGAAATTCTGAGAGGGCGTTTGGGTCCCTGTTTCTGTTTTCTACAACAAAACCATCAGCAGGGCCCATATTCAAAAGAGAAAAGGAATGAGTTATTTTGGTCACAGCCCCTACACTGCACAAGCCTGACAGGGCAGGCCCACTACCGATCCCTGTAGACGGATAAAGGAGAATCCTGGAGCCCTCAGCGGCTTTTTCAGGCTTTAATGCTTTTTCTATGCCATTGGTTGTGGCAAGCCTGCCAGCTGGTAAGGCAGAAAGGGCCAGAGGGCCAGGAGGCGGGTGGGCCTCTCAGCCCCCCGAGAATCTTTTGGCTTTTTCAGGACTCCCTCTGGCGTTTCCTCACTTCCCTCCTCCCACAGTAGCCACCATCCGCCCTCTCACAGCCGTCCTGCTGTAGCTGTTTTTCTCTGAGTGACGCCGCCCTTATAGCCTCAGCCTCCAGGCTCAGGTGTGCCCACACCCTACCCCAAGTGCCCACCATGAGCACGTGTGCCCCGCACCGTGCTCTCAAGCGCCTCCTGCATTCAAGGCCACAGTGATAGCCACCGAGGCCAGGGGTGTAAAGGCCTGACCTGCACCCTACATCCAAATACCACCAGGCTTCAGATACCAGACCCTACAAGCCTTGTCCTTGACACCAGTGTAACCAGAACTTCATACAGTTGTTTTGGTTTCTTTGTTTTCTGTTTTTTGGCTGGGCGGTACATTAAAAAACCTGAGCATCTACAGTGTGAGCTGCCTGTCTTAGACGCTCCGTCCCTCAGGCAGTAACCGACCACATAAGACGAGAGGAGAAACTCTGGCTGACCCGGCCCTCAGATGTTTGAATCTTCCCCGCCTAGGCCCTGACATGTGTGTGAGAGAGCAAGTCTCCAGGTGACTCCAGTTCCCAGCCTTTGAGCAACAGCAGCTGAGTGAGCAGAAATAAGCAGTCCCTTTCCAGCACAGAAGGGAGATTCGTGAAGAAAGTGTATTTTTTTTCCTACTTGGCTTGGGGTGGCTTATTACATAGCAACAGACAAAAAAACAATGAGGATCAGACTATCTGTTTTACTTATGAGGTTGTTGTAAAGCAATGGGAGGATGTAGATACAGGCACAAACAGTTGTTATAAGAAGATTCCGGTAACACCCAGCACAGCTGTGTCCAAATGACAGCATTTCCAACTCTGACCTTGACTGGGGCATCTAAGAGGCTCCAGAGGAGATGAAAAATGAAGACAGGCCAAAACAGATTTATAAAAAATATGATATACTTTCAATATTTTGTAATTCACAGATTGATATTTAATTAAAAATAGAATGGGGATAGGCTCAATATAATCAAAGGCTTATGAAAATGAATTCTTACTGCATCCCAGATGACACAGCAAATAATGAGACACATTTAAAGCTCCGTGAGTAACAGCTCACGTGTCTCTGGGACTGTATGAACTCATTGGAAATAGCACCCAGGGTCTAAATTGAGGCCACGGTGAATGTGACTCCGGGACAGTTGGCCAGGTCTGTGGGACACCCTGGGCTGGACACTCCGGTCTGGTCAGGTCAGTTCCCATGGTCTTCTCCTCTGCCCCTGGGCCAGTATGTGGGTCTAGGGAGCTAAGAAACTTTTTTCTACTGCTCGTCTCTCTCCTTTCCCAGCCTTCCTCCTACCAGGTCACAAAGGTTCCTGCAGGAAACGTTTTCTCACAGCGCCGTTCAGTCTCCCCCACTGTAAACAACAACAGCAACCAGAACAATTAACATTTGTACAGTGAATTGCAGTTTGCAGGGCATTTTCACAGACATCCTTTTATCTGAACCTCAAAAAAATCATTATTGCTTTAATGTAGTTACTATTATGATTTTAAGTTTACACGGAGGCCACAAGGCTCTTAAAGGTGACGTGACTTGTCTTCAATCAGATGACCCCTCAGTGGCAGAGCCTGGACACAGAGCCAGGTATTCTGAGCCCAACCCCACCCTCTCTCCTCTCTGTCAAGCCCTGCTCCTGTGGGTAGACAGAGCGGCACCTTTTCATACACAGTCATTATCGCGATGATTGTTGTCATTGTTCAGCAGCTTGGGGTCACTCAACATGCCTTTATTTTCTTTTCCGTGAAAAAAATTCTGTATTTACAGAATAGAGTTATATAATGGGAACTGCCTGAGAATTATTGTATATTTTAAACCTCAGTTTACCCAGTAGTTCCTAGTTTTTCTATGCTTTAAATGTAATGTATTACATATTATGTTATAAAATAATATAGTGTCATATTTTAATGTGATTTGATAAGCTGATCATTTGATAGTGGTGAGTGGGACTAGAAGTTTGGTGGTGAGGTGGTGTGATATGTACACTTACCAATGTGTAACACTATACTCCTGAAACTTACATTGTATTATAAACCAACGATAGAAATATAGATGAAAATATATATAATGATAATTATGATACAATGATGATGTAATTACATTAATAGTAAGCCACAAGTTTGTAGTGTTTGGTACTTAACAGTTTACAAGGTCCTTTACCGTACACAAATCTATTTGATTTTCAAAACTGCCTGATATAGTTAAGTAGAAAATAAGCCCATTTTATAGAGCAAGTAATCCTGTCTTTTTATTTTACAAGTAACAAGGGTTCCTACAGGAATCTTTGTGACCTGGTAGGAGGGAGGCTGGAAAAGGAGAGAGATAAAGAATAAAAACCAAAGTTTACTTGTTCTGTAAAATAGACATATTTTCTATTTTACTATATAAATAAATTTTAAAAAATAATCCTTCTGAACCCCAGAAGGGTTAAGTGCCTAGTCCATATTTTCTCCACAAATAAATGTGTCCTGTGATTCCTACTCAAGGTTTTAACTTCTTCTGTTCCTTCTCCAGTCCTTCCAGTCTAGCACAGCCTGGGGTTGGAGAGAGCATCACTGATTCTGCATCCCAGGGAGAGAACATCACTAATTCTGCATCCCAGGGCAGTGCTTCTGGAACTTTGTCAGTCACAGGAACCACCTGAAGAACCGTTAAAATGCAGACTCCTGGGCTCAAGTTCTGATTCTGCAGGTCTGCGTGGGGCTGAGTTTTGCTGCTAACAAGCTTCTAGCTTGTATTGCTACTTGCTGTCTGTGGATAATGTCTTGAAGGGGACAGAGCGAGAAAGTGAATCCTCCCTCACACTTCAGTTTCATCATCTCTAAAGGAACTTAACATCATTACCTGCTTTAGAGAGTAACAATGAAATGATGTGTGTAAAAGAGCTTTCTATTTTTAGGCATTTGGGTTGTTTCCAGGTTTTACCTATTGTAAATAGCGCTGCAATAAACATAGGGATACAGGTGCTCTTTGGAATCACTGTTTTTGTGTCCTTTGGGTAGATCCCTAGTAGTGGAATTGCCGGATCACATGGTAGCTTCATTTTTGGTAGACTGAGGAACCTCCAGACAGCTTTCCACAGTGGTTGGACCCGTTTGCACTCCCGCCAGCAATGTAGGAGAGTTTCTTTTTCACCGCATCCTCGCCAACATTTGTTGTTGCTTGTTTTTTTGATATGTGTCATTCTCATTGGTGTAAGGTGGTATCTCATCATGGCTTTGATTTGCATTTCCCTGATTACAAGGGATGTTGAACATTTTTTCATATGCCTGTTGGTCATTTGCATTTCCTCTTTGGAGAAATGTCTTTTGAGTTCTTCTGCCCATTTCTTGACTGGATTGTTTATTTTGTTTTTGTTGAGCCTTGTGAGTTCTTGTATATCTTTGTGATCAGTCCCTTATCAGTTGAATGGAGAGCAAAGATTCTTTTCCCAATCAGTGGGATGTCTCTCTGTTTCGGGTTAATGTCTCTTTGGCTGTACAGAAACTTTTCAGTTTGATGTAATCCCAGGTGTTTATCTTTGCCTTCACTATCACTGCTTTGGGTGATGAGTCTTTAAAGATGTTTCTGAGATGTATGTCTTAACATGATAAAAGCCATATACAACAAACCCACTGCCAACATTATTCTCAATGGTGAAAAGCTGAAGGCCTTTCCTTTAAGATCAGGAACAAGGCAAGGTTGTCCTCTCTCCACACTGTTCTTCAATATAATGCTGGAGGTCCTAGCCAGGGCAATAAGACAAGAGAAATACATACAAGGAATCCAAATAGGGAAAGAAGAAGTAAAACTATCACTATTTGCAGATAATATGATAATATACATAGAGAACCCTAAAAACTCCACAGAAAAACTATTCAAAATAATCAACCAGTTCAGTAAAGTAGCTGGATACAAAATCAACACACAAAAAACAGTAGCCTTCCTATACACAAACAATCATTCGGAAGACGCAACCAGGAAAACCATCCCTTTTACAACTGAAACCAAAAAAAAATCAAATACTTGGGAATAAACCTAGCAAAAGAGGTGAAAAACCTATACAAAGAAAATTATAAAACACTGTTAAAAGAAATTGACGAAGACACAAAGAAATGGAAAGACATCCCCTGCTCATGGATTGGAAGAATCAACATTATTAAAATGGCCATCCTTCCAAAAGCAATATACAGATTCAACGCTATTCCAGTAAAAATCCCAATGACATTCTTCAAAGAAATAGAAAAAATACTAATGAAATTCATATGGAACCACAAAAACCCATGAATAGCCAAAGCCCTACTGATGAAAACAAAGGAGAAAGGAGGCATCACACTTCCAAACTTCAAGCTCTACTACAAAGCCATAATAATTAAAACAGTTTGGTATTGGAACAAAAACAGACACACAGACCAATGGAACCGAATAGAGATCCCAGAAATAAAGCCACACTTATATGAACAACTAATCTTTGACAAAGGAGCAAAGAATATGCGATGGAACACGGACAGTTTGTTCAATAAATTGTGCTGGAAAAACTGGACCACCACATGCAAAAAAATGAAACTAGACCACTACCTCTCACTGTGTACAAAAATCAACTCAAAATGGCTAAAGGAACTGGATGTAAGACCTGAAACCAGGGCCTCCCCGGTGGCGCAGCGGTTTAGCGCTGGGTTGCGAAGCTGCCCGTGGCCTCTGCGGCGCAGGTTCGATCCCCGGCTGCTCCCCGGCCACAGGAGGAGGGTCCCACATGGCGCGCAGACCTCTCCTGCCGCCCGCTGCTCCCCTCAGCAGTGTACTTCGGTCCTTCTGCCTGCTCTGCTCCCCGCTCTGGCTCTGGTGAATTCTCTCACCCTCCCGCGCTTCTGACTGTGCCCAGTGCTTGTATAAATAAATCTCAAAAAAAAAAAAATTAAAAAAAAAAAGACCTGAAACCATAAAATATATAGAAGAAAATATAGGCAAAAGTTCTTTCTAAACACTGAAAGACTACGAAATCTGTTATCACTCTCCACTGCTATGCAAAACATACTTCAACGTCGAAAAATTATACCAAAAACATTCTTACATAGCTCTCGGGGGTCCATGGATTTGTGCAACAAGCCCATACTGGCTAAATGAGAATGCACTCCAAGTTGTTATGAGTCACTAATGGGGCAAACTCAGGACACCTGCCTCCCCTGATACAGGTGTATCAGCCCAGCGACCTCCCCAACCAGGAGTGTGATTATCCCCACACACAGGGCGCACCACCAAGGGTGGGTAGAAAGGAGGAAGAGGAAGGAACTGAGAATTTCCCATCACCACTCACTGCCATCACTGGCTTCTCCTTTTGCACCAGCCTTGGTTAAGCTGCTGGACTGAAGTGCAATATTTTACTTTTCTTCCCTCCAGTGTAGGAATTGCAGCAGACTTGAGAATGCCAAGAACAGTCAGCGAGCGGGAGAAGGAGTCAGGGCAAAGGGCCCTCCAAACACATGTTTGTGTATCACCCTCTGAGTGAGAGAACACCAGCCCGTATGGATTCATTTATTCCTGAGCTCTGGAGTCAGGTCTAAATTGGGCTCCGTCATTCACAGCAGCATGCTTTTATGTGTTTGCCTCCTTGAGCTGCAGTCTCGAGCTGCAGTCTCCTTACTATAAAAGAAGATGATTAACATCTCAATGCCCAGGGCACTTTGGAAATGACAGATAATAATCATAGTAATAGAATAATAATAAAAGCATAATAATAATCACTCAATAAGGTTTTGTTACATGTGTTCTGTGTGTCCTCCATGTGGTAGGCACTGGCAATACAAAAATAAATATGATCCCAAGCCCATCCTGGAGAAACTGACAGACCAGTGTGGGGGACAGCAATTAACACAGTGCATGTTACAGGTGCTGTTCTCAACACATGTGCAAAGTCACTCCAAGGAAGGGAAATTGGAAGGAGTGGTCCTGGCAAAGAGCTAGCTTCTGATTGCTTCCCTTCATGGACACCCCCCCCCACACACACACCCGGGGTTGAGGAAGCAAACCCAGATATCCACAGGCAACTGCCCAGGTTGATCTTCCCTAAAGCAGCCCTGATCTGCTGCCCAGCTGAGCCCTAAGGGCAACATCGACACCCACCACGGTGACGTCACACTGCCCACCCCACAGGCTATCCACACAAGGCATGTCATTCAGGTTTGGAAAGTTACAGGCTTATGCGGTTCTGGAGGTTTGCTAGACATTTTTTTTTTCAAATGTTTCATTTCTTTCCTTTTAGGATCCATGCCCTAGTTGTTCTGGGAAACTTGTGACCTCTCTGTGTTTTTAATTAGAAGATGTCATTTTTCCATGGCAACCTATCTTGATGTCCTAAATAGAGAATCTGTAAAATCAGATTCCCCATGAAGGGCCAAGCAATTGCAACTGGAGGCAGCCCAAGGAGCACCAGTGCCTGGCAGGGTGGCTGCACCCCTGGAAAGTTCCCCCAGGCAGAGACACACCACTGTGGCCTCCTGCTATGACTGTCCTGCGCCAGAGTGGTCCTTGCCAGGAGTTCTCTTGGGTTGGGCTCATAAAACTCAGTTCTTGACAGTTGTTCAGGGAATTTGTATTTTCTGAATGACATGGGAGCAAAGCCATGGCAGTCCTGAATTATGATGTCTCCAGGGCCAACAGTGCATAGGTAATGATTTACGGAAGCCAGAAAAACATTTTTGGGAAGCAGTTGAAACCAAACCAATCTCCACGGCGGCTAAATTTGAACTGACCCTCTTACCGCAGCGCCTCATCCTTAAAGGTTACAAGCGTCTTCAGAAAATGATGAAGAAAATAGGGAAATTGTCCCACAGGTTGCAGCTCAGTGCTGAGAAACAGTAGTTAATTCGTTGGGTCAAAAAGTGATCTGATTCAAAAAGAATGCTCTGAATTGTGTAATTCTGGTTTTTCTTCATTTTATATTTCAAAAGCATCATTTCCATTGGCTGAGGCATGTATATTGATAAACAGCTTGTTCTGATCGTGGAGATTATACTGAAACACTTTAAAATGAAATGGTAGCATGATCTGCCAGGTCCTGCTTCTACCCTCCATCTAGACAGAAGGACATCATGAGAAACCCCAAAGTGACCAGCCCCCTCAGTGACCCGCCCCCCATTGAAAACCCAGCGGTCCCTCAGCACAGTCACAACAGCTAATGTTGTTGACAGCTTGTAACTTCCAGGAACTGTTCGAGTGCTGGATGTCTATTAATTATGGACTCATAACATCAAAGCTTTCCCTTAGTGACTGCTCACGAGCTACCAAGAACTGTCCTAAGTGTCTTCACGTCTGACTTAATTCATTTTCGCTATTGTTTTCCCCAATTTTCAAATCAGGAAACTGAGGCACAGAGAGGCTGGATGACTTTCCTAAGGTCACAGACTGTATATAAAACCAGGCGGTCTTGGCTCCACTGTCTGTCTGTACTCGTAATGGCTATAAATACTATTTCTTCCTACTCTGTGTTTAGAAAATTTCTGGAATCAGGAAGGAATCAGGAAGGCATATTTGATATGCTGAGCTCATTCCCACCACAGGACTTTGCACTGGCTATTCCAGCTGCCTGGAATGCCTTCCCTAACTCTTCCTTGAATGGCTTCGTCTCGTCACATCATTCAAATATATTCTTGGAATATTTTGAGTGTCTTTTCCTCCTCTGTTTCATTGATGCAATTCATTCAGAAGTTACCTGCACCCCCCCCATAAAAATCCTACGATTTCTAAATATTTGAATTCCATGTCCTAAAATTATGCCAAAATCTCTACAGGTTATCCATAGCCAGATGACTCAGTTCTTGACCTCACCAGAGAAAAGATGGCTGGAAAGAAAAAAAAAAAAAAAGCAAGAAAGAAAAAGACCAAGAGAAAGATGTCAAGGAAGAAATTCGAAACTTATTTGACAAGGGAAAAGTGTTTGGGAGGAGAGGATAGAGCCAGAATCACCTAACAAAAAGAGCCAGTTGAGGGGGGAAATGCCAGCACATGCCAGTGAGGGCGCCGTGCTGTCCAGTGCTCCGTTGGTCAGGGGGCACCTGAGGAGCAAGTCACGTTAGCCACGTAACAGTGTCATGAATCTGCAGGGCCTTTGTCCTCTTGCCAAGTGTGTGAGCCGTTGGACAATTCAGAGCAGACTTGGGTCGGTGGGTTCAGTGAGGCATCTTCACCTGCCAGGCTCCTCAGGCAGGGAGCTCTGACCCAGGGCAGGGGCAGGGACCTGGCCCAGTGCCACCCCTGCTACCCAATGCCACACTCGGCTGCTTTGCAGCTTCTGAACTTCTCAGGCCCTCTGTTTCAGGAGACTTTCTTGGGTGGTGAAAGTGTGATGTGAACGGTACCATTAGCGGCTGGTAGTCTAGTCGGTTCTGAGGTTTTACTGGTTGTAGGGTAAAGAAAATGTCAGGCTTTTCTGCCTTTCCGCCATCAAGATAGATGATGGATCCTTGTCCTGAATGCATGCCTGATGGCGGGCACCTGGAATAGGGTGTGGGTAGGTAGATGGGATTCAGCTGAGCTAAGACTGTGCTTTTAAGGGCGGGTTACAGGGAAGCAGCAGCAGCAGCAGTAGAAGCCGAAGCCGAAGCTGAAGCCGAAAGAGAAGCCAAGAAGCAGCAGAATGAACTCCAGAGAGCCCAGATAGAGTGAAGACTTGCTGGGGGCTAGGAGGCCTGTCAGCCTCCCTGCCTGTCATATGCCTGGTGAACCCCAATAAAAAACCTGCAAAACCACTGAGGACTCTGACTCCTCCTTTACCTGGTCTGCATGGGATCAGAAAACCTGCACTGTGGCCAGTCCTGCCCTTACACCGGTGTTACACCAGCAGGCACAGGGCAGGCTCACTTTGATTTGGGCAGATGGATAAGGAGATTCCCGGAGCCCTCAGTGGATTTTTCAGACTTTAGTGCTCTCTCAGGGAACCAGGTACACAGGCGCACCAGGCAGAGAAGCTGGCATGCAAGGAGGCAGGTCCGGGTCAGGCAGCAGGGGGGCTGGGAGGAAAGCAGGCAACCGAGCCTCCCAGCCCCCCACGAATCTCTGTACACTGTCTCTGGGCTCTCTGGCCTTCTCTCGTGGCCTCACCTCTTCTGTAGTCACCTGTCCTCTTATAGACTCCGTCTGAGTGACGCTGCCCTTTCATCCCTGACCGCTGGTCTCAGGTGTGCACACTTACACATGCCCGCACCCATGCTCCAGGGGTCCACAATCAGGCACGCATGCCCTGCGCCCACACTCCCAAGCTCCTTCTGTGTTAACACGATCAAGGCTGCAGGTGATAGCCACAGAGGCTAATGGTAAACAGCCTGATTAATTCACTCACCCTACAACTGGTCTCATGGAATGGCTGTGGCAAATATGGAACTGTTGGTTTTCAACAGGGAGGGAGATTTGGATAAGGCTAAGCCTGGGCTGTGAAACAGTGGTCCTACCTCCCCTTGTGCATGGAAACCTGGGGACCAACCAAGGTTCCTCTCAATGGAGTAGCAAGAGGACTTACTTCATGAGGTTATAATGAGGATTAAAATTCTTTAGGTATGCAAACTGTCTCGCAATGTGTCCCCAAATTGGTGCTATTATTGCACATTATTATGAAGATTGCACAGGTCCCAGATGCTAACTTCTTGCTCATCATTCCAGGAGCGCACCATGGGTATCTGGGAATCGTACATAACAAAGGATTAATCTTCTACCAGCGTACACTATAAAAAGAGACATTTATTTACCAATCTTGAAGAAACCTACCAATGAAATTATATGACAGCCCCAAGAGCAAAAGGTTTTTTAAAGACTCGTTTCAAATCGATTTGTATTGTGCAGTGGAGGATTTTATCCTGGGCATTTGCAAAAGTGTTTGCTTTGTGCCAGTCACTGGGCCAGGCATTGGGTGAATAAAACCTCACCCAGGTCACAGGGTAGTCGGGGAGACACTCAGAACCCATGCAGGGGTGGAGCGTGACCGGCTTGCCCAGCACAAGTCTGATGGAAGAGCAGGCCCAGGGCAGTGCAGGGAGCAGGCAGGGAAGTGATTTTTGGAGATTAAATAAGGTTTTTTTTTGTTTTGTTTTAAAGATTTTTATTTATTTATTTATGCAAGCACTGGGCACAGTCAGAAGCACAGAGGGTGAGAGAACTCACCAGAGCCAGAGCAGGGAGCAGAGCAGGCAGAAGGACCGAAGTACACTGCTGAGGGGAGCAGCAGGTGACAGGAGAGGTCTGCGCACCATGTGGGACCTTCCTCCAGTGGCCGGGGAGCAGCCGGGGATTGAACCGGTGCTGCAGAGGCTGCGGGCGGCTTCACAACCCAGCGCTCAATCGCTGCGCCACTGGGGAGGCCCTAAATAAGGTTTTAAGGTAGAACACATGGAAAGGAAGAGAAGACAGAGAGAATAGAGGATAAGGTGGGGGAGAGAGAGAGAGAGAGAGCGAGCACACTCAGCTCCCAATAATAATGCGTTATTGCTGGTTCATGGGTGAAAGGCAGAAGCCACATCATGAGGAGTTTTAATTATCAACTCTAGGAGGTTATTCTGTAGTCAGTGGGTGGCTACCAGAGACAAAGGGTGAAACTGAGGATATTTACAAGGGAAAATCAACAGGCCTTGGTGACTGTTGGATATGGAATCGAGAAAGAGGACCAGTATAGGTGAATCCTGGCATGCAAAAAGGTGGGGATGTTTGATGAGTTGAGAGCACCTAAGCAGACACTGATTGTCCCCCACATCCTATGTTCCTCCTGTTGGAACCCCAGTATATCCAGTTACAAGCAGAGATCCTTTGCTATTAAGAGAATATACGCTTAGCCCCTATGGATAAGCTAAGACTGATCTGAAGCAATTGTGCTAATCTTGTTTCCCCTGATACTTCACCAAATTGTAGGTGAATATTCATTTTTTTCTGGCTAATGGAACATAACAAGGAACGCCCCTTGATCAATTAAAACACAAGCTAACTGGAACATAAACCTTTACCTGGCGGTAAGATAACCCCCATATCCGGCATGTCCCCTTGCAGCACTGTCTTGTGACGCTGAGAAAGAGCATGAGGATGGAGCTGGCAGGAGATGCCATGGAAGATGATGGAGCAGAAAGTCACAGCTTGGGCCTGAAGGCATCTTGGAGCATCTGAATAAATGTTCAACTATCTCTGAATTCCTTGTGAAACAAGATGAAAAATGGGCTGTTAGTTTAAGACATTTGTGTTATTTAGAATGGTGTTAGGGTGATAAGTAATGGCTCAGACACAATAGAAATTTATGTTTTTGAATGGTCAGAGTTGTAGGCTGCAGGTTGGTGGTGGTGGAAAGTTCAGGAACATAAGCTATTGGCAGCTCCACTCTTCAACACATGGCTTCTGAGGTCACTCTGGCATGGAATCACAGTTTGCTGGAGGGGGAAAGAATAGAGGTGCCCTTTGGGAAGAGTCTGTGAGCCTACAAATGGCACGCACCACTGCTACTCATGCCAATGCAGAGAACTAAGTCAAATGGTCACATCTACCTGTGAGAGAATGAAGAAATGTAGGGTAATCAAGAAACCGTATTTCAGCTTCTATGAAAAGTTGGATTTTGACGCACAGTTAATAGTCTCTGCCACACTGTAAGTTGAATTATATTTTTTCTTGTTATTTGCAACTAAAAAAAAAAAAAAAAACCCTAACTGAGCCAGTGATTCTGGAACTTAGGAGAGATCTTGACAAGGGCTACATAGAGTTTTTTCTTGACTCTAGTGCTTCTATTTTAAAGGCAAGTATTTGCCATAGGTTGGTCAAACCAAAGGAGTGGATGGCACCATCTAGGGAGACTGTCCTAGAAGAAAGTGAGAAAAGATACAGAAGCAGAGCCCTTGAAATGGTTGACTACACCCGTCCAGGGAATAGGAATTCCTCCCGGGTGGCATAACCAGCATCATTCCCACATCTCTGTAGCCTGGAGGAACTCGCCTTAGGTTGAATAGACTCATAGCTCAGATGTTTTATAGAACACGTCTATAAAACAAGGTTGCCAAAGTGTTTTTCTTTTGGGGAATTCTGGAATATAAAATTAAAGCCAGGCTGTCTCTGCCTCTGTTTTCTTTCTCTAAGGCACAAACTTTGACAACAGCCGAAAAAAGTCTTGCATGAATATGTTCAACTTCCTTTTCTGGTGAAGGCATTTTATGTGGACACCTAGCAACCCGATCCTGAAATAACTTAATGTGGGATTCTCTTCTCTTTCTCTTCCTTCTCTTCACTTCTGAGGCTTCAGATTTGGAAACTCTTTTTCTGGTTTTAATCGCCTAAAACCACAATAAAGACACTGGATGCATGCACTGGAACTTTCCTCCACCAGGCATCTACCTTGGCATTTGAGTTTTCTTGGAAGCATGTCCCCATTCATAGCAGGTTTTCTTGATGAATTAACTACTGTGCAGAGCGTGTACTGATGAGCCCTGGGACTCACTGATTTGAGTGAATCTCTGGTGTGTGGCACAGACAATCATGGACAGACTGTCAGACATTCTCCAAGCTAACAGTGTCCTCCCACATTCTCCACAGCTCCCAATCACAATGGATAAGCAAAAAGAGAGCTCTCAACTATAGCTCGCTCTGGGAACTTGGGTATTTGGGCACAAATGAGCTAGGCTTCTATCTGTGCATTATTTGAGTAAATTCCACAAGGGCAGGGGCCATATTATGTGCCTCTCATGGCACTTGTCACCCCTACCATACTCTGTAAAATGGAGATAATGATAACTAGCAGGTGTGGTGTTCTTACTTTTAAGGGAGGCACCATGCTGTGTTTTAACCAGAGGCACCTCATTTATCCTCATAAAGACTTTCTCAGGTAGGTAGTATTATTGCCACCTTTTTACAGATGAGGCTAAAAGAGGTTAAGTAGCTACCCCAGTAAGAGAGGTCACAACTGGCCAAGCCAGCATCAAAGCCCAGATGAGCAATCCCTAGCCTAAGCCACCCTCCCTACCGCTAACTTTGGCTGTAAGGATTAAGAACCTAGGTGGAGCCCCTGACTCTGAGCACCTTGCTGGTGCCCAGTAAGTGCTCAGTAAACAGGCTTATTATATCATCCATTGGTGGACGAGGCGTGACTTTCTTACAAGCTTCCCAGGCAGGCCCTACACAGGCCAGTGGTGTTGTATCTGTGTGACTATAAAGAAGCTGTGTGAAGATATTCCTTCAGTAGGAAATATGGGGATTTTGTGACAACTGAGGTCTGGGGGAGCAAGCAGTGTCTGGGAGACCTGGTTCCAGAATAATAAAGATTACAGCAGTTTCCCTCCTGGTGCTCTAAGTTAAGAGGCTTTACTTACCAGTAGTATCTATGCGTTCCCTTGAGAACAACATTAAGTTGAACCAATTAGTTGTTATCATGATATTCTTTCCTCATAAAACTTTTTTTCTAATAAAAAATGATATAAAACTTGGAAAATGTAACAAAATAAGAAGAAAACTTGATATAATCCTACTGCCCAAAGACAGTTCTGTTGACATTTTTGTGTTCTAGTTGACATTTTATTCATTTTTTACTTGTTTGCTTTGTTGATAGCATGAGAGGCCCTGAGTTCCCATGCACCTGAGTCACTACATTTTCTAAATCTGGTCCCCTCGGCTCGGCCGCCATGCGCTGCTGCCATTGGTCGGCTCCGAGCCCCAGGTCTCAAGGGTGCAGTAAGCTGGATCCTGGCAAGGCCGGGCCGGCGGGGCCATCCGGACAGGGTGACAGGGCCCTGATAGCTCGGGGACAAGCACTCAGCTCTGGGCCAGCATTCGGCACAAGGGTCGACCCCGTCCAGGAGGAAGTTTTCCTGGGCCCGGTTCCCACCCTCGTGGTCACATCACGGTGACGCAGCAGGAAGTCGCCTCCCCAGAGCCCAGGCCTCTCACAGGAAAGTGTCGGAGGTTTCTACTCGGGCAGGCGGGCCCGCACACAGGGCTCCTGCCCCTCAGTGTTTGTTTGCCCGCTGGAGCACCCCCCTCAGGGCTGTGCCGTGGCGGTTGCTCTGCTCTGTCTCGTGCTCCCGGGGAAGTTTGTGGCCGTGTGTTTCTGAGTCCTGCTCTGTGCTCCCCTAGATTCACGTGGGTCCTGCTCTGTGCTCCCCCAGGCTCATGGTAGGTCCTGCTTCCCCAGACTCATATGGGTCCTGCTCTGAGCTTCCTCTAAGTTGTGTCTTAATAGGCAGCATGAGCTACCTCCTTTCAGATGTCATCACTGTGTCTAAACAATGACTCACCAAAGGAAATGGACTTTCCAGTTGAAAAAATAAGACATGACCCCTCTTCCTTTGACTCAAATGGTGGCTGGTGGCCATTGAGAGGACGTGAGGTCTCTCACTTACCTGCTTTCCAGGTGAGGCTTTCTTCTTTGGAGAGGCTCTCCACGCCCAAGATGACAAGTTCTTGCCCAATGGGAAACCACTGTTCTGCCTCCACCAGAGGGGATAGAAACAGAATGGGAGTCCAGAAACATATGGCAGCTTCAGGCTCATCACTGCGTGCCTTCGGGAAAACCACCTCACCTCTCAGGGATCTGAGCTTCCTGGGAAGTTTATTCTCATAACTGGACAACCTGTCAGTTGACATTCCTTACAGGTGTCCATCCAAGAGCCACTGATGCTCATGATAACCATCGCTGGGCACTGGAAGTGCATCTGAAAGTCCCAGGACCGTATGCATTTTATTCATGCAAGTTCCTTGAAGGCTGGTGATCCATGTCCATCACACAGTCTCGTGACCAGGGTGGGGGCTGTCAGAATCACACACAGAGCCTTAGCCAAATTCTTGGTCTTTTATTCGGAGGATGATGCCATGGGATGTGTTATAAGCTCACCAGAGAGTGGCAGGTGGGGAGCCATGGCTATGGGCTGTGCTGCCCACATCTCTAAGAAGTGCCATCTTTTTGCCCCACAGACACATACAACTTCCATTGCTCCAGGACTTGAGCTTCAGGTTGCTCTATCTGGTTCAACACTGCTGCTGCTTTCCAGCTGCCCTGTGGCTCAGGATGCCCGCTGAGGTCCAGCCTGCTCCATCTTCCCGCACCTGGCCTGTGTTAGATGTACGGCACCAGGTAGCACAGGGATGTATGGCTTGAGGCCCATCTTAGCCACTGGGCAGGCAGGCATCAGCTCAAAACTCACACTGTCCAGGAAGGTGAATGCAACTTGGGGATAAGTCCTGTCTCAGAACTGCTGCTCCTCTGACCTCGAGCATCGCTTAGAGGACAGTGTTTCATCATTACTCTGACAGAATACTAACCAGGACTTTGCCAATTTTCCCAGAGTTTCACCTGAATAACCCAAGGTCCTCACTCCACCATAAGCTCCACAATAATTCCATTCTCTGAAGAAGCTGCCAGGCCACCCACATAGGATTTGCTGAGAGGAGGCCTAATACCAGTTCTCCGGCCCTTGTCCCATGACGCACCTCCAGCGTTTACCTGAGAAGGCTGGAGCTCCACCAAGGATGCTGGGGAGTAAAACTTTCCTCCAGGCAACTGGTGAGAGAGCATCCTCCGTGCCTACGAGCAGGTGAGGAGACACCGCTGCCCTCAGAGCTGTGGGAGACACAGCAAAGAAGGTTGGGGACATCTTGGGAGGATGTCACTTGGTCCCAGGACTTTGGAAGCACAGACACCAGTTGCCCAAATCTCTTCTGGAAGATTCCAAAGGAACAAAGGTAGCTAGGCTGCTTCTGAGAGTCAAAAAAGGACAAAATGCCTAGGCTGGACTGGCTGCTCCGCCAGCACTGACCGAGCAGAGAAGCTTCCTTCCGTGGGCTAAACAGACATGACAGAAGGCAGCTGGACTTCAGCTGTTGTGAGAGAAACTTTTCAAGTGCGGTGAGTTAATCCCCCACAAACCACTTTGTGGGTCAGTTGCCTGCTGGGAGCCAGCACCTTTGGCCAGACACATATCGCCCATGACAGAGAACAGGGCAGCGCCAGGCAGAGCGGGCTCACATCCCATTCCAGAAGCTCCCTGTCCCTTTTCCTTTAATCTCCCAGCCCTGGAGGGAAAAGAAGCAACAGGCAGAGAGCAAGAGAGGAGACAGAGCAAGGCAGAGGGGAAAGCAAAACCTGTCCCCATAGGTGCTGTGCCAGGTCTGAGTGATGGGGTAAAGAGAAAAAGCATCATTTGAAGTAGATGAGGAATTGAAGCCTTGCTTCGTGACCAGAGTTTGGCTTGTTTTTTTGATCCCTGAAAATGAAGATCGTTCTATTTAAGCATGATCTGAAAAGTACAAGGATCTGCTTACTGTGTCATCTGGGGTGGGGAGACCTGGCAGAGATTATCTGAAGGGCGGAGGTGATAAAAAAGCAAAGCCTGCTTTCTGATCCAAACCTTTCTGTAAGCTGGCTATTTCAGCATTTTGGAATGAGATTTCCACTTCTAGGAAGACAGAGTCGATGTATTTTTCTCTAGTCCTCTTGAAAGTCTCAATTAAAATCTCTGGGTAATATTATATGTAAAAAATAGACAAAAGATGAGTCTGAAAGGTGGAGAAAGAGGCAGACTGACTAGGACCTTGGGGTCCAAAGAAAGACAAAGAGGTAAGCTCCACACTTTTCTTTTTGCTTTCCGTGTTCAAGACTAGGTGTCAGAGAAGCTGGAAACACAGAAATGTCAGTGGGTCAGACATCAAAAGCCCCAACAAAAGCCTGCTCTCGATAAAGTACAGGAAAGGAGCAGTCTAGGGAGATCAAAAGCTTTTAAACAAAAGCTGTTCTACTCTAATCAAACTCCAAAGAAAAGCTGTGGTCCCCAGGCCCTCCAACACCAGCCGTGATCTGCTCAGACTCTCTCTAGACTAGAAGGAGGCACCCCAAGCCCACCTGCTGTTGGGTGGGGCCAGGGAGGCTGAGTAGGGAGCTGGGACTCTCATTCCCTTTGTTACATTTTAAAAGAGAGGGGAAAGTCTTCAATAAATATATAATCCAGGTCCCCACATCAACAACCTAGAAAAGAGAGGTGCAAAATAAATCCAAAGAAAGAGAAAGAAGAAATGGCTAAAGATAAGAACAGAAATCAGTGAAATTGAAAACAAAAACAAGAGAAAAAAAATCAATGAAATGACGAGCTAGTTCTTTGACAAGATTAATAAGATTGACAAACCTCCAGCAGGAATAACAAAGAAGAGGGGAAAAGGACACAAATGATTCATATCAGTTCTATCAGTGCAAAACAAGGAAGTTACTGTCCACCACACACACAGCAAAAGGACAACACTATAAACAACTCTAAGATGTAAATTTGATAACTTAGGAGAAATGCACCAATTCCTAAAAGAAACTACCAAAACTCATCCAAGATGAAATAGGTCTCTTAAGAGAAAACTCATTATTTAAAATCTTCACCCTAAAAAGAAAATTCCAGATACAGATGAATTCTATCAAATATTTTTTAAAAGTTAACATCAACTACAAAATATTGCACAGAAAATGAAAGGGGAGGGATATTTCCCAATTCATTTTATAAAATTATTAATACCATGATGTGGAAATTGGGTATTACCAAAAAATAGATATAGACAAATACATACTATGAATTTAGAAGAAAAATACTAGTATATAGAATTCAACATTATATAAAAGAAACTTATGCTCCAAGACCAAGTGGAGATAATTCCATATGTGGAAGTTGGTTCAATATTTAAAATCAGTTAACGTAATTCACCTTATTACTAGGCTAAAAAAAAAAAACTCAGGTGGTCATCTTAAGTGATGGAGGAAAAGCATTTTTGACAACAAAAGCATTTGATCCTTTCATGATAAAAAAAATACTGATAATACAGGGGGATTTCCTTTTCTGAATAATGGGCATTCATAAAAAGTCGACAGTAAGCTTTATTCTTAATAATGAAAGACATGCATTCCCTCTATGATCAAGAACAAGGTGAGGTGGTCTTCTCCCACCACTTTTATGTCATTGATTTCTGGACATTGTAGCAAGTGCAATAGACAAGAGAAGGAAATAAAAAGCAGACAGGTTTTTATTTCAGAGAGAGAGAAATTGGGTCACTCACACATTGATGGTGACTATGTAAAATGGCACAGTCCCTCTGGCAAAGAGTTTGGCAGTTTCTGTAAAAAAAAAATTAAACATGTCACCGCCATACAAGTCAGCCATGCTACTCTGGGCATTTACTGCAAAGAAATGAAAACTCCTTTTCACACAAAATCCCGTACACAACTCTCCATACCTGATAGAGTTACACCCAATTTCCCTGTCCCCCCAGACCTCTGGTAAGGACTACTATGTCTGTATTCTGGGTATTTCATTTAAATGAAATCAAACCATATGAGGGTCTGTGTTTGGCTTCTTTCACTGAGTATGTTTCCAAGCTTCATCCCTAATGCAACATGTATCAATACTTCATTTCTTTATAACCCATTGTATGGCTAGGCCTCTTTCTGTATTCATTTGTCAACGGATACACACTTGTTCCCACGTTTTGGCTATTATGAATAATGCAGCTATGAACATTTCTGTACAAGTTTTTGTCATCACAAGTTTTTCAGCTCTCCTGGGTATTTACCTAGAGGTCGAATTGTTAACATGGATTCCCCCAGCAATGTCCAAGAGTTCTTTCTCCATAGGCTGTTCAATACTTGTTATTATTGTAAATTTTTATTGAAGCCATTCTAATGGGTGTGAAGTAGTATTCCATAGTTTCAATTTGCATTTCCATGAACTTGCCATTTATAGATTCCTTTTGGAGAAATTTCTATTCATATTCCATTTTTTATATATTTTTTTATTTTTTACATCATTGTTCATTTTTAAACAATATTTGCTTCCCCCACCACCTCAGGTTGAGTCCCCATAGAGTTTCCTTCCCCAATGCACCTGTGCACCATCACCTCAATCCCCTGTGCGCCTCTCTCCCTCCCTCTGATCCCTCTCCCTCCTCCTCCCCTGCAGGATGTCTCTGGTTTATAATTGTCCATTTTTTCTTTGTTGTGTTTTGTACTGTTATTATTTTTTTACACTGATGTCTTATTTGGTTCCCCTATATTCCTGCTATAAGTGAAACCATCCAATATTTTTCTTTTTCCTTCTGGCTTATTTCACTGAGCATAATTCCTTCTAGTTCCATCCATGTTGCTGAAAATGGCATGAGCTTATCCTTTTTGATTGCTGAATAATATTCCATTGTGTATATATGCCATGTCTCCTTGGTCCAGTCATCTATTTTTGGGCATTTGGGTTGTTTTCAGGTTTTACCTATTGTAAATAGTGCTGCAATAAACATAGGGGTACAGGTGCTCTTTTGAATCAGGGTTTTTGTGTCCTTTGGGTAGATCCCTCATAGTGGAATTGCCGGGTTTTCAGTAGACTGAGGAACCTCCAGACAGCTTTCCATAGTGGTTGGACCTGTTTGCACTCCCACCAGCAATGTAGGAGAGAGCCTTTTTCTCCACATCCTCACCAACATTTGTTGTTGCTTGTTTTTTTGATATGCGCCATTCTTTTTTTTTTTTTTTGAAGATTTATTTATTTATTTATACAAGCACTGGGTACAGTCAGAGACACGGGAGGGTGAGAGAATTCACCAGAGCCAGAGTGGAGAGTAGAACAGGCAGAGTGACGAAGTACACTGCTGAGGGGAGCAGTGGGAGGCAGGAGAGGTCTGCGCGCCATGTGCGGTGGCTGGGGATTGAACTGGCTCTGCAGAGGCTGCAGGCAGCTTTGCTATACAGCGCTCAACCACTGCGCCACTGGGGAAGCCCTGATATGCGCCATTCTTATTGTGTAAGGTGGTATCTCAATGTAGTTTTAATTTGCATTTCTCTGATGATAAGGGATGTTGAACATTTTTTCATACGCCTGTTGGCCATTTGTATGTCCTCTTTGGAGAAATGTCTTTTAAGTTCTTCTGCCCATTTCTTGACTGGATTGTTTATTTTGTTTTTGTTGAATCATAATACTGGAGTCCTAGCCAGGGCAATAAGAAAAGAGAAAGACATACAAGGAATCCAGATAGGGAAAGAAGAAGTAAAACTATCACTATTTACAGACAATATAATAATATACATAGAGAACCCTAAAAAATCCACAGAAAAACTACTCAAAATAATCAACCAGTTCAGTAAAGTAGCAGGATACAAAATCAACATACAAAAATCAGTAGCCTTCCTATACACAATCAATCTGAAGAAGAAGAAATCAAGAAAACCATCCCTTTTGTAATTGAACCAAAAAAATCAAATACTTGGGAATAAACCTAACAAAAGAGGTAAATGACCTATACAAAGAAAATTATAAAACACTGTTAAAAGAAATTGAAGAAGACACAAAGAAATGGAAAGACATCCCCTGTTCATGGATTGGAAGAATAAACATTATTAAAATGTCCATCCTATGAAAAGCAATATACAAAGTCAATGCTATTCCAATAAAAATCTCAATGACAGTCTTCAAAGAAATAGAACAAATACTGGCAAAATCCATATGGAACCACAAAAAAACATGAATAGCCAAAGCCCTACTGATGAAAACAGTAGGTTTAGCTGTTACACTTATGTCTATGATCTGTTGGGTTATGGTAGGGATCCAACTTCATTGCCTGAGAACATCCAGTTCTCGCATCACCATTTGTTGAAAGTCATTCTTTCTACATCCAAGTGTTTTGGCACCCTCCTTGAGAAATCAATTGACCATAAATGGAAGAGTTTCTTTCTGAACCACCAAACCCATTCATTGATCTATATGTCTATCCTTGTGCCAAGTGCCCCTCTCTTGATTGCTGTGATTCTGTAATAAGTTTTCAGGAAGGGCCACACAAGTTGTCCAAATTTGTTCCTTTTCAAGATCACTTTGCTATTCTGGGTCTCTTGAATTACTTATAAATTTTAGGATAAGCTTGTTCATTTCTACTGAAAAAAAGGCAGCTGGGATTTTAGTAAGGTTTATGTTGATTCTATAAATCAGTTTGGGAGTATTGCATCTTAATGATATTAAATCTTCTGATACAGGAACATGGGGTTGCTTTCCATTTATTCATGTCTTTAATCTCTTTCAATGATGTTTTATAGTTTCCAGTGTACACATCTTCCACATCTTTTTTTTTTTTTAAAGATTTTTTTTTATTATTTATTTATTTATACAAGCACTGGGTACAGTCAGAAGTGCGGGAGGGTGAGAGAATTCACCAGAGCCAGAGCGGGGAGCAGAGCAGGCAGAAGGACCGGAGTATACTGCTGAGGGGAGCAGCGGGCGGCAGGAGAGGTCTGCGCGCCATGTGGGACCCTCCTCCGGTGGCCGGGGACTAGCCGGGGATCGAACCGGCACTGCAGAGGCAGCGGGCAGCTTCGCAACCCAGCGCTCAACCGCTGCGCCACCGGGGAGTTCCCCACATCTTTTGTTTCTCTACAAATTGGATAAGGTGGACTCAATTTTTAGCTAGTACATTAAAAATCTTTTTCTCATGTTTGTAAGACAGAATGAGTGAGGCAGAGATAAGAGAAACTATAGGGAAAGAGAGAGAGGCTGGAGCAATTGTAAAGCATCCCCTCCCCAGTGCTTGAGTGCCTGGCAGTGCCAAAATAAAGTAAGAATATTTGGGCCCCAAAAAGGCAGAGTTTGCACATTTGGCTAAAGGTGTCTAACTCCAACATTAAGAGATGGAGTGAGGCAATGGAGGCCTTTGTCACACTCCAAATTACACCTCATGGTAGACCCCTGGCCTCTGGGGTATGAGGCTGACCCGTTCACAGTCATCTCCCAGAGGAGCACCAATATGTCTATGAACTTTCCTGTTTTGCAATAATCTGAATTCAGAATCACTAGTGATATGGTGTTGCCTCACAAGGCGGCAGCATTGGAAGGGGCGCGGGATGAGAGAGGTTACTCACAGTCCATGTGGAACAATGAGAAGCCAACAGGGGCTACTGGGGAAGTAATGTGCAGCCCCATTCAAAGGCAGTCTTGTATTTATTAGCATCAAGTATAAAGATGGGGCAAGTATGCAGGGAGTGCACATGCATGGGGGGAGCAGTTATGGGATGTAAGCTGGGGTGGAGAGACCAGGGGCTATTGCCTGGGGGGCTCCATTGTTCCTGCTATTCAAAGCATATTATCTCTACTCTAGTATCTGCCTGCTGATTTCAGTAGATACTAGTTCCCCAGAATGTTCCTTGTACCAGGACTTTTGCCCTTGGTGAGAGGCCCCCTGCAGGACCCTGCACCTGGCTGACAAGCAGGAACTCTGGGCATCAAGACAATATCCCTGAGAACAAGGGGTCCTGGGGATCCCACAATACGGGATGGGAACTTTCTCCCAATTATTCCAGATCTGCCAAGTTGCAAAAGACCACTGATGCCAAAAGTTCTCATTTAACCAGCAAGTAACACTCCGGGAGAGACCAGCCTTTCACTTGGAGCCTGGTGGCAGGAGCAGGAAGGCTGGAACAGGAGTGGCTGGGAAAAAACAGCAGCGAGACTCTCTTGAGTCTGAAACGGAGTTGTGGAAAACATCCTGAGAAATCCCTTTGGAAAGAATGGGAAAGAATCCACATAAAAGATTTTATTGCTATGACAAACTCCTGCTGCTCACATAAATTTTTTTTTTTTTTAGATTTCTTTCAAAAGCCCTGTATTAGATTGGCAGGATTTTACAATAGTTAACTAAGATGCCATTGCCTTTCAGACTCGCCACTAGTTTTACTCAGAGAGAACAAGCACTGCTCATCAACTAGGACACAATGCTCTCCACGTGGACTGCTAGAGGCATCTGATTTCAAGATTTTAAAATTTGGAAAATATATGCATCTCAGCATCAATGATTCTCCTCAGCGGAGAATACAGAAAGGGGAAGAGACTTTCTTGTTGGATACATCCAGGATTTAAACTTTTTTTCTTTTTCCACCCCATCAAACCACCTGTGCCCTTACACCAGCTGCCTCCCTTTCCATCCCATAAAGTGTTTTACAAACTGGACTAACATTGTAAATACGCAACATACACATTCCCTGGCATATTGACCTTAATAGTACGTTCCTCAGAAGAAAATATTGATTTAGTATAAACATCTTTATGGGAAGATAATTTCAGAAATCAAGTTTTCAAAAACCTTCCCATTCTGAGGTGAAATCCCAGACCCCTCCCCCTTTGCATTTAGGAGAATTCTCCCACTATTGTACACTAGAGATAAGTGAGTCAATTCACAGATGTGCTACTCCTCAATTCACCAGAATACCTTTTGAATATTTTAAAGAGCGGTGCTTCCTACGCTGCTCCAGCTATTTTATACTTATCACATCATTTGGCTCCCCAACATTCCTGCGAGGACATAAAAAAGAGGGAAGATGAGTAAAAATCTGGGTTATTGTACCCATTATACAGACGAGGAACTGGAGACATGGGGAAGGAAATGGACTTTCATTCATTCATCAGTTTATTCATTCATCAGTTATCTGTGGAGCACCCTTAGGGATTAGCCCTGAGATGCTAAAGTTTCAGGAACTCACTGGCTCCCCTTCTCATGGAGTTTCCTGTTTTATGGGGGAGTCAGATGACTACATTTAAAATGCAAATCTGATCATATCACATCTTCGCTTAAATTATTTGGGGAGTTTTCCACGGTGCTCAGAATAAAGACTACAATTCTTATGTTGGCTTATAAGGGTCAGAGATCTTACTGAACCATCTCTACTGTTATCCTCACATCACTTCTGCCCACATGCTCATCCACAAGGCTTTTATGCTTTTATGGTTTTTGAGGAGATGTATTATTAAATTTTATTTTTTATTATTATCAAATTTATAAAACCATATAATTCAAAGAGTTGACATGCCTATAGTTCTGTCATAAAGAGTAGTGACCCTCCTTTCTCCAGATTCAATAACTTTTAAGTCTCCAGTTGATTCTTTTGATATTTACCTCCTTCCCTCTCTCTCAATAACATCCTTATCTTGCTACTTATCACTTTTTCTAGTTCTTGGCATTATCTATTGACATCATACTGTGTGTGAGACTTTAGTTTTATTTACCCTCCCCATAGATTGTCATGACTTCTAATTCAAATGCAGAATTTTATAAAGGCAGACTATATGTGCTACTAATTATAGCATAAATTAATACTTATTTGTTCCTGGTTCAGAAACATCCAAATAGTAGGCTCAACACAGGAGGAAAAAGGACAAATGACACTGATTTGTTTGGTGAATTTTTTTCCACAGGAGGAATCAAGGTTCCAATTCCTACTCTTCTTAACTAAGAGATATTGATACCTGAAGGTCATGTGAGTAGCAGGCAGCTATCACTCCATTTCCAGATCCATTTAGCACATGCAGGCTTTTAATTAAGGTGAATTTAAGACAAGTGTCAGGAAGGTACCCTAGGGGACAGGTCTGGGCAGAAGTTAAGGAGCTGGGCTTTGAACCCAGCTCTGTCTGGCTGTGAACACGTTTTTCTTTAACACCACACAGCTTCTGTATTTCTCGGACCATGATTACAGTCAGTTCTCAGAGCCTGAAACTATCTGGTATGTTGTCAGCCTCACAGATGTGCTATAAAAATTAAACAAGTAAATAAAGATGGAAGCACTGTGCCTTAGAAAAATATCAGGCGGGCCTCTCTGGTGGCACAGGAGTTCAAGTCTCAGTGCTATGAAGCTATCGTCAGCCACTAAGGGATGAGTTTGATCCTGGGCCAGGGAGCTGACCACAGGGTGCAGCAGACCTCTCCTGTCTCCCCTGCTGCTCCCCTCAGCAGTGTATTTCAGTACATCCACATTCTGTTCTGCTCTCCACTCTGTCTCTGGTGAATCCTCTCACCTAACCCCACACCTCTGGCCTGTACCCCAGTTCTTATATGCATAGATAAATAAAAATTAAAATTTATGAAAAAAAGAAAAATAGCTGGCATGTGGCAATATGAGCCATAAATGTCAGCTGCCATCAGATTCTCTCTCTCTTCTCCTCTGACTTTTCCTCCAACCCTGACCTTCCTCATTGCCAATCAACCTACCTTCTTCCTTGAACCTATGAGATACCCTTTTTCTTTGATTTCCTTTAAGAAAATATTCATCTGTTCCCTTTCTTGCCACTGTCCACAGGGAGTTCAAAGTTGTACCCTCTTGTTTTCTTCATTTTTTTTTTACATCTACCTTCCATTTACAACGGGCTACAAGTAGCCCTAGAATTGTCTCGATTACGTTCCACTGCCCTAGGGGGTCCCTCATCTGACTTCTTCGCATTGATGTTTTTATTCCCAATTCAAAGCAGTTTCTCTAAAGAAACTGGCCGAGGCAAACACACCTCTCCTCCAAAGAAAGAAAAGAATCCAAGCTCTTCAGCCCACAGGTGCCCCTGTCTTCCAAGGTTTGAGGGACTTTGCAGGTCTCCTCCTTTATCTGTAAAGAAAGGGTTCTGAACAACCCAGCACCCAGATCCTTGGATCTAATTAATCCCTTTGTGTTCTTTGAGACAGACCCTGCTCTCAGCAGGAAAGCCAGGGCTGCTGCACACCCCACAGGAAATGCCAAATGCTGCTGTCCCCCCTCATTGCTATTTTCTTCTGTTTTACTCTCCGTTGGAAAAAGTAAGATTAGTTAACTTCAGAAACTGTTGGTAGAAGACATTGTATATCTTACACTATGGGGGAAATCATAGCAAATTAAGACCATCTTTCACTCATCGTTCTGGGAACATCCGTTCTTTGGGGGAGAGGTAACTAAACACCTGCCTATCTTTATATCCACCTCTAATGAAATCAGAAAAACCTGTCGGCAAGAAACGGATCTTTAGGGGGGATGTTTCTTCCTTCCCTACACCTCTCCCCACTCCCCTACCTCTAGATCAAGTGATAGCTTCCCTGTATTTGAGAATCTGCTATATCCTGTCTCCTTAAACACTACCAGTCTCGAATTTTCCACTCTCAGAATTGTTTTAAATTCCCCCTGCTCACAAAGGGTGAAAAAGAAGAAGGGACTAATAAGAGTGCTGAGGGAGTGAAAAGAGGAATGAGATATTAGGTTGGCACCCAATATGTCTCAGGCCTTTCTAGTCGCTTCATACGTGCTATTCCCTTGAATGATGTCAACCACCCTGCAGCTAATTGACTGTTAGCACCATCTCACAGCTGAAGAAATGGAGGCACCATGTGGCTAAATTGTCCACTGTCACCGTCCGCTGGTGCACACGGCTGTATTAGTCAGGTGGGGCTGTAGGCAATTTCTGCCTGACTCCAAAACCTGTGTTTATTTTTTTGTTCCTTCGCTCAATTGATTATGCATGCCTGCTAACCAAATTAGTACCAATACTCAGTTGCTTAAAACAACAAATATTTGTCATCTCACAAGTTCTGTGAGTCAAGAATCTGGGTGCAGCTTAGCTGGGTGCTGCTGGCCCAGGCCTCCTCAGGAAGCTGGGGCTGGTAGGCTCCAGGCAGGAGACTTAAATTCTGGTCACCTGGGCCTCTCCCAGAGTAACTCAGCTGAAGCAGAGTGAGCAGTGAAGAAAGTGAGAGAGAATCCCCAAGATGGAAGTCCCAGCCTTTTTATAAGCTAGTTTTAAAGAGAATTCTGGGAATATCAGTTGTGCTGCATTCCGTTCTTTAGAAGTCAGTCAAGAGGCGTAGCTACACTCCAGGGGAAGAAATTACAGAGGCCAAGAACAGCTGGCTGTGGGACCTTTGGGGCCTCATAGAAAACACCTTTCTGAGCTGATTTTTATGCCCTAAAATGGCCTTTGCTTTACAAAAACTACGTCATAGCCATCCCTGACATAAAACAGAGCATTCTACCTGTGTTCAGTTCACTTCATGAACATTTTCCAATGGAAATTCTACAGGAAGGATTTCAGAGAATTTCACATGTAGAACATATGACCTTAAAAGTAAGTTTGAAATTTTAAAGTAAGTTTGAGAACTGTGTGTGTGTAAAACATTATTTAAATACCTTTCATATGGGCTGCAATTATAATATATAATAATAAAACCAAATGACCAGGATTAAGCAACATCTGGCAAAAATGTTGACTATATTTATATAAGTCTTACTTTGCAAAGGTTTCTAAAATGTTATAATTTGGAAAATAATTAAAAGAAATATCTTAGGACCACCCAATCCATGCTACATGCATGTCTGTCCTTTCATAAGTAGCATCTTATCCACATCCAGAATTGGCCAGGGATATTTCGTGAACGTATACTAATAACAGGGTAGACTTCTTTCTGGTGAACAAATAGTAAGTAAAGCATTTTGCACCCACAAAGATTTATCATGCAACTGACTAGATTAAAATACTGCGCTCATAGACACTAACAGGGAAAGGCTGTATTCAGCAATGACAGGATCCTTGGATGAGGTCGTGGGTCCCAGAGACCTCTGCAAAGGTCAGCTGATTTTGCTGGGGGTTCTTGAGTAAATGCTCTCATCTGAAAACAGGTGTAACAACATCTACCCACCTGACCAGGCAACTGTGGAAAGACTGTTACAGAGCAACCCCAATATAAAACGGGTTGCCTGACTGTGGGTCCTCACCTATGCACTTAAAGGGGACTTAAACTGCAGGCACACACAGAGGTTAACAAAATGTTTATTTACAAGGGAAGGGAATGAGGAAATGTACAACTCAGGGAGAAAAGAGGGAGATAAATTCTTAAATGCATCCTACCCGTTCCGCCGACCTGGAATCCCAAATGACCCACTGAGACCAAACCTGCCTGGCCAAAATCACAAGCCAAGAGAGTGAGACCCCACTAACATGGCTGGTTATAAACACAAGACCAGAGAAAATGGCTGCTTTACTCTGCCCTCAGGTCCTCACAACTCCCTTTGGGGATCATGGGATTTGTAGTTCCCAGTGTCTTGATGGAATGGGGGTGACATCCACAAAGCCTGCATGGAATTTGCTCAGGACATCCTTTCCCCCTAACAAGACTGCAGAGCCAGGAGGTTTGGCCACATGTGGAGCCAAACAGCTTGGGTTCAATTCCTGTTAATGCAACTTACCCAGGGAGAGCCCTTAACCTCTCTGCTTCAACTTCCCCCACTGAAAAATGGACATAGAGATGCCATAACAGCATAGGGCTGTTGGGAGGATTGAGTGAGTGAATAAGTGCAAAGAATTTACAATAGTCTCAGCACTCAGCAAGTGTTTAATCAAAGAAAATAAATGAAGTAGTTTTGTGTAAAGTCCTAGGCACCAACTCCTGGCGCAAGGTAAGGAAATTCATAGATTATCCTCAATATTTTAATTTTCAGTTTCTGCATCTGCAAAAGCAGGATATTAATGCCTATCATATAGAGTTCTTATGAAAAGTAAATGAAATATCTCTAAAGCACCTAATGTAATGTGGCCTAAATAAGGAATTACTGAGTGGTAGCTATTATTAGGAATGTTCTCTATTCCTATATTCATCATAGGGTTCCCAATACAGAGAGTCGGAACAACAAATAACTCAGTTCAACACGTCTCTCCAGCCAGGAGGTATGTATCTAGTTCCAAGGGAGTGCCCTGCTCTGGGATTACAACAAGATTCTCCTTCAGCTGGGGAAGTGCTTTCCAGAGGAGGCTACATGTGTCCAGGGAATTGGGAGTCTGAGAATGGTTTCTTCTGGTTTCTGCTTGGTATTTTAATTGACATATTAAGTTTCTTATCTGCATCTCTTTTGTTTTTAATAATTCTCCTTGGTGGTTGCAGGCTAGTGCAGAAAGAAAGTATTAGAAAGAGCTAGTAGAGATGAATGCCCAGATCCATCGTGGGGCTGGAGCTCCAGGATCATCCAGTTCCAAACAGACGGAGCTGGCTGTCACCGCTAGAAGCTGTTTCTGGAAAGCCTTGTTCAGAACATAACGAGGAGGGGCTCAGGGCCACCCAAAGGTCCCCTGATAGTCCTTTGTTCTGCTTTCTCAAGGACGGCGACGATGTCTCACCCCCTCTTCTGAGAACCCTGCTCCACATGCTGACTTTCTCAAGATCTCCTTCTAGGTCAGAGAGCAAAGTCATAGGTAGCGCCTGTTTGGGTAAGAGAGAGTGTATTTCTCAAACACGAAACCCTGTATGTGGCTCTGTTAATGATGGCCACAAACCAAGGGGGAAAGAAAAGCATCTTTAAAGCTAGTTCTGGGAAATAGATTGTCCCTTGACCTCCTCCTCAGAGTCAGAGCTTCGACTATCAGACCAAAGACAAACATACCACGAAAGAGGACAGGGGAGACACCACTCCGTGACTAATCGGCTTTAGGGACATAGAATAAAAGAAAATACATAAACAACTCTTTGAACTTTGAAAATAAATACCAGTAAGGGCCATGGCCTACTCATAGAATTTTGCTTTTATTAGAAATACCAACCTCAGTGACTAGCACCGTCCCGTCCTGATGCTGAGCTCACCGTCCCAACCTCAGTGACTAGCACCGTATCATCTCTGATGATAACCTTCCACTATGTTTGAAATTTTCACTTTTTGGTCCCTCTTTCATTTTGTACCTGGAGACTTCAGGGAAATCCCACTGAAGTTCACTTGGCAATATTTTGTGCATCGTAAGTCACGTAAATTTCATGAAAGTCCTAACTTTCATCACCTTTCAAAGGGCATTCGTTTGGCTTCAAACTCCTTAGCTCAGGAATGTCCATGGTAAAGGGTCAGTTCCTGGCATCTGTTATCAACTCTCTGTTTGGGGATAAGTAATAGGTTTTCAAGTGGGATATAAACAGATCCTGGTAATTCTCCTGAGCTTCCCTTGTTGAAATTTGACATTTGTCCTATCACTTAATTATGGCTTAGCTCCCAGAAAACTTTGCTGGCACCTCTGTGACAGCTGCCTGCCCTTCCACCCCAACACACACAGAGCCCTGCCCCAAGCCTCCCTTAGCAAAGGAAACAGAGTTAATAACAAACTGTAGACCAAAAACCCTCCCTCTTGAAAGACTATCTCAGCTGAGTCTGTTAGCCCTGGACAGAACAGGAGGTCATATGTTTGAGTTTTTCTGTCCTGGTTAGATAGGGCTTCCACCCACCTGCCCCGCCCTATCTTCAATCCCTCCCCTAATGCAATATCTCTATGTTTCTCACTGTGACCTCATTCTCCTGGGTCCAAGGAACATCGTTCCCAGGGACCATTTATTGCTGAAACAGAAGCTGTTGTCCTCTTACTTAAAAATGCCAGAGTTGAATACAGAAATAAGTCATCTGGAATGGGTAGAAAAGACCTGAGTAGTGTGTGTCCTCATGTAAGTTATTTGTGATTCTAAAGGAACATACAATGATCCTAGCAGTCATTTTCTCCAGAATTCTTCTCTTTGAAGTAACTACTTGAGTTATAACTAGAGAGCTGGTAAATGTGTTGTAATTAGCTCTCTGGAAGGAGGGACACTTTCCTTGGCATAAATATTCCCACCATGGTTGATTTCTAGATACCAAAATGAAGTCACTTTGCATCAGCAACTGTCATTAGCATGAATCAGGTTCAAAGCAAGGTGAAGGAGAACCAAGAAGGGTTTATAGAGCAAGGGGTTATAGGGCAAGCAATTCTTGAGCTTGAATCTAAAAGGGTGGACATGTGTGGAAGAAGGCAAACAGCAAGTATTTCCGGAGAGGGTGACTACCTTTGGCTGCATGCTAAGTGTGTGCGTGTGCCGTGTGTCTGTGACCCATGAGTGTGACATGCAGGGTGTGTGCATGGCTGGGGCGCTGAGGAAGAAACCTCCTCAAATGGGCCCTCTCTGTCTCTAGCAATGAGTCTTAATCTTGCACATAATTCTCAGGATTAGACATATCATCTATGGCTTCCTCTCAAGACTATGAACTCACACCACGAAGATGGTCCTCTCCAACTGGATTCCTTTCAAAAAAGAGTTGCTTCAAATAATCCTTTTGTTACAAAAGGCAGTGTCATAGACCACAGTCACTGTTCTAGGAGCCAACATCAATACGTTATGACAGCAGGGCCACACAACAGGCACAGTCACGGAGGAGGGGGTGTCAGGGGAGGGCTGCCACTAAAGGTCACGCTGTGACTCGGTCTGCATAGGAAATGAAAAGCTACTAAGGGGAAGAGTGATGCATTGATTGCATCAAAATAAGAGCTCTGTGTAACAAGAACTATTTCAGAGCGGCCTAATTACCAACTGTCTCCATCATGCTCGCCTGCCTTCCAAAGGCTGCATTTCCTCTGTGGCATCCAAGGGCAGTTCAAAGTGTTGCTTCAAGGCAAAACGTTGATGATTTGAAACCCGACCGGGGATCACTTCTCTCCCAATGAAATCAACCAGTACTGACTGCAGCACACCTCGGCCGTGGTCCCAGGGTGCCTAATTCCTGGCACTGCACCCCAGCTCTGAACGCCCTCTCGTCACCCACTTTCCCTGGCTCTTTCAGAAAGGAAAAAGGATGTCTCCAGAGACTCCTCATCAGCACATTCCAGCCCTGCTCCTTGACCTCCAGGGCAGTCGTGAAGTCCAGGGATTCGCAGACACTATTTCTCTGGATTCTTTTTCTTTCTTGAGGATTTTATATTCTAGCTTCTATCATTCATTGAAGTACTTTTTGTATAATTTAACTATTTTTAAACATATAATTTAACATAATAAGATACAAAAAATGCTCTAAATATAACTCTAGCTAATTTAACTATATTTGTAACATGAATATGGACGAGGGACTTTCGGTAATAGGCATTTTAACAATGAACCAGAAAAAGTCACAACACATCAGGAACACAAACTGGATTTCCCCTTTAAGGTCTCTTTTTTAAAAAATAGGTTTGCCCCTTTCTTGTGACTATGGGAAAAATGCTAATTTTCTTGCACAGGAAACTTTAACAATCCAATTACAGTGAACAGTAAAAATAGTTTCCTAGGGGGAATAAGTTCAGGCTACTGAAATAAAAACCCACTGGTAATACCAAATATCAGCTAAAAATATATAGATAATTAGAAAAAGGAAAGATCTAATGAGATGCAGATATAAGAATTTGGAAGTTGCTTATTACTTAAGTCTTCATTTTGCTCCTCGTGACTAGAGTGGTTCTCTCTGTGTTGTTTAAATAATGCTGTAGCGGGATAAACATGAGATTAAGGTTTAGACCATCCTACAGCTACTGTCAACACAGACAGCAGGGCCACACATAAAATTCCATTTCCCCTTCCATCACTAAGTAGTTTCTAAGAAAATATCCATTAGCCAAAAATGACCGTTAGGAGACATTGCTTTCCTAGCATAGTTGTTGTAATAAGTATATTATAATAATTCATTTTAGAGAAATAAAATTTTAAATTCCCTGAAATTGGCTCAAACCAGTTTCTGAATGAGCGAAGGCAGCTATGGGGGGCTCCGCAGGCTCATCTGTTTCCATCACTTCGGGCCAAGCCCCATCCGCATGCAGGGAATGAAGATGAGGATAGAGTCATCCTCTCGTGTGCTGTGATCTGGGGCTGAGCCCCCCTCATCCCACTGGTGGCCCAGGATGCATCTCTTCCCCCACCCCAAGTGTCCTTGAGGAATGGAAGAATCAAGACTTGGGAGGCTGCAGAGGGGACACAATGCTCATAAAATGGGGTCAGCATGGCATGTTGGGGTACAGAGGGTTGGCCTCTTGCCGGCTGAGGGTGCTGGAGAGGAGTTTTATTAGTTAACCCTTCTGACCCTGTTTCCACATTTGCAAAATGGAGCTATATAATAATGTTGCCTTTTGAGATCAAAGGATCTGGTGGAACAGGGAGAGAAACCCAGTCATTCGTGGCTCTCGTCATTTGAGTTGTCCCAAAGTCATAGCAGGAATTTAGAAAACCTAAATAAGGGACCAGGAAAAAGACTAATTATAATAAAGTAAAAATCAAAATCAACAAGCAACTATAAGCCAGAGACACATTAAGGGGCAGAGAGAGGGATTGGGGTCAAAATAAGGGGGGTGGGAATTGTATGGGGAGTAGAACCAAGATGAAAATGCATACATTGTGCAAAAAATGAAAAATGATGTAAAAATATATAAAACAAAATATAAATAAATAAATAATTCCCAAAAAAATCACCTCAAATCCTGTCCAGAATGGACTTTCTCTCTCCCCTCCCAGCATTCTCTTCCCCTGCACCCACTAGGAGTGAGCATCCTCAGCTTCCCCACAGGGAGCACCAGCTGAGGTGAGGCTGGTGGGGAGGAGTCTCATGAAAGGAAGCAGAAAAGCCTTGGGACAGTAGACCATGTGGCTGCTCTGAAGTCAAGGTCACAGCTGAGCAGGACGTGCTTTCCGTGGACACAAGCTCAGCTCAATAGACAAGAGTCAGGTCCCCTGTCTGGAAGAGTGGGTAGCCCCACCTTTGCCAACCAGAGTCAAAAAGATGGAGCTTCCATATGATCCAGCAATTCCACTCCTAGGTATTTACCCAATGGACACAGAAACATTAATTCAAAAGGGCACCTGCACCCCTATGTTTACCGCAGCACTATTTACAATAGCTAAGCTTTGGAAACAGTCCAAATGCCCCAAAATAGATGACTGGATCAAGAAGATGTGGTCCATATACACCATGGAATATTACTCAACAATCAAAAAAGATAAACACATGCAATGTGCAGCAACATGGATGGAGCTGGAAGGGATCATGCTCAGCGAAATAAGCCAGAAAGAAAAAGAAAAATACCAGATGGTCTCACTCATAGCAGGAACTTAGAAAACCTAGATAAGGGACCAGGAAAATGACTAATTATAATAAAGTAAAAATCCAAATCAACAAGCAACTATAAACCAGAGACACACTATGGGGTTGGGGGAAAAGATGGATTAAGGTCAAAATAAGGGGGTTGGGAATATAACCAAGATGAAAATGCATACATTGTACAAAAATGAAAAATGATGTAAAAAATAAATAAAATTAAAAAAATTTTTAAAAAAATCAAAAACATCCTGTAACATCTTTACCACTTGGCTCAGATGCAGAATTTCGGAACTGTCCGGAGCTGCCGTATGCTACACGGTGTACATCTCCGTTTGTCTGTCTGCCCTCCTGTGCTTGTTTTCAGCATCTTGGCAAATTGGCTCTAGGTTCGTGCTATGTGTTGTGTTTGGCAAGAGAGGTTGTGTTTTAATATCCTAGTTTGACTGGAAGTATCGCAATACTGGTGAGTTCAGTTATTTTGATAAAGTATTGCCCCCAGGTTTCTGCATAGCCATAATTCAACTTTAAACTCACGTTATCTACTTTAGAAAATACTAAAATAATCACATCTGGACTGTTCCCCATAATTCTTGGCGCGCTGACCAACTCTTGGGCCAGCCATGCATGTCAAAACACACATAATGATTTATCTGAACTCTGATCTGGGAAGCTGGGGTTCCTAGAGCATCCTTGTCCTGACCATCCATCGTCCCCTGAGTGTGTGTCTGTCATCTAGGTGGGTGAGACCGAGACTTAACAGTTCCTCAGTTCCTGTGATTTACATGCAGTCCACAGAGGCTGTGTTCACCCACCCAAATGAAGTGACACTGGATTTATTAATTCATTCACAAATATTTTATTGTGTCCCATTTGTGCCAGCCAAGCATAAATAAGAGTAAAGCCACTGGCCACTTGTGTGATTTCAGAGACACTTTATTTTTGCCTCCATGTGTTTCTCATACCTTCTCCAAGTGCTGACATCTAAACTCTCGCTGCTGGACTCCCATTTCTTTATGACAAGATTTGATCCTATTTAAAGTATAACTATCCTGGGCCTCCCTGGTGGCACAAGGGGTTAGGATGCAGCCTGTGAAGCTGTACACAACCTCTGCAGCACAAGTTGGATTCCCATCTGGCTGGGGAGCTACCCACATGGCATAGCAGACCTCTCCTGACTCTTCTACTACTCCCCTCAGCAGTGTATTTCAATCAGTCTGCCTGTTCTGTTCCCCGCTCTGTCTCTGGTGAATCCTCTCACCATCCCCCACACCTCTGTCCTATACTTCAGCTCTTGTACGCATAAATAAATAAATCTTTAAAAAAATTTAAAAATAAAGCGCAACTATCCTCATAGATGTCCTTTATACGTTGTATGAATAACTTTATTACATTTTTTTCTTGAGGCTGGTACACTATGGTGAAAAGGGGGTACTGTTAAGGTGTAAAGAGAAGAAGAAGAAGAATTAAGTTTAAGACTAGGGATACCCCATATTTTTACTTGCAATTTGCTCGTGGCCAGTCCTATCATAGTTCAGAAGAAAACCAACAATTCACAGGTGAGAACTAAAGGCTGAGACCTGAGATTCTAAAAAGCTCTAAGACAAGCCAGTTTAATGGTTTTAATAACCAAGACTGAGATGCCCCCCTCATACTCTCCTGTCTCAGCTTAGAGCCACAGTTTCTGGACCAGAACCATTAGATTGTAGCAGTGTACAGAGAGTTGGGGAAGGGCATCACCAGCCTCTGATACAGCTTCAGCGACCATTCCTTAGCAAGGACATTCAAGGTCATTGTTCACCTTTTCCTTTTCTTCAATTTTATCATATGTAATTCTTACATGTACGTTATTCATATAGTAAGAATCCTTGCTTAGATCTGATTTCTGTGCAAAGCATCTCATTCTAGGCTCCACTTCATGGGCCTGTGCAGACCTGCCAGAAATGGGATGAGTCACTGACTCAAAGACCCAGTGCAGTCACCAAAGGAACCCGTCTTTGTCCCTGTCTTGTGCACATTCAAAAGTATGGACTGAACACTCTGTGTGTAGCAAACTGGATTTGCCCTGTGTAGATATCTGAACATTGTAAGACACAATTATGGCTTTATGATGCTTATAATTGCATAAGTCATAAATGTCTGAAAGGATGGGCCATAGTAGCCGATAATGGGGGGTCTAGCGCTCCAAAGAGTACTATAGCAGGGTAAAAACAGGAAAGAGCCCTGTGGCTGGACTGGTGAAACACCAAGAGGGCAGGCACCATGACTGAGTAGAGATTGTTAGATTTCCAGGGTTTGTAACAGTGGATACTCAACAAATATTTGTCAAATGAATGAGCATAGAAATAGATGGATGGATGGATGGATGGATGGATGGATGGATGGATGGATGGATGGATGGATGGGTGGATTTGTGGGTGCATGGATAAATGATGGATAATTTATTGTTATGAAGTGCTTCATGAAAAGAATAGTAGTTTTGAAGGTTGGTTAGACTTTTGGTAGAGAGAAGGGAAAGGGAGAATCAGAGAAAGTTGTATTTCTAAAGCTCCAGGACATTTAGCAGATTAGGGTGCTCACAAATAGAGCAAGCATTCAAATACCCTTGGCCAGTCATGAGCTCTGAGCAATGCCACAACTTCAAAACCTCTACCAGTGGGTAAGAACAATGTCAGGCTAGAATCTGAAAAGAAAAAGTAGGCAAAAGAAAGTAAAATTCAGTTTTGTTTATCTAACATGATCTCACATGAGTGGCTTAAAACTTCCACCAGCCTTCATCCAGGCTCACAGAGAGCTCACATCGCTGCAATGCAAATTGCCTGTATACATGGCAACCTCCCTAGTGGCACAAGGGGTTAAAGACCACACTATGAAGAAATCCACAGTCTCTGCATCATGAGTTCAATCCCCAGCCAGCCAGGGAGCAACCCACATGGCAAAGCAGACCTCTCCTGTCTCGCCCGCTGCTCCCCTCAGCAGTGTATTTCATCAGTTTGCTTGTTCTGTTCCCTGCTCTGTCTCTGGTGAATCCTCTCACCTTCCACATCTCTGGCCTGTACCCCAGCTCTTGTATGCATAAATAAATAAATCTTTAAAAATATATAAAAAATAAAGGAACCAGAACCAACTTGTATCAATCATGAGTTAGGCACACCACAGGTCAATATGAAGAGAGGGGTTCAAGAAGTAATCATTCTTCCCATCTCTTTCTGGTGGGCCCTATCCAGTTTGGCTTCCAGTCTCCCCAAAACTGTACTTCATGGATTATTTAAGGGATTTTTCAAGGATAAATTTTTGTCTACAAAAGATTTTTTACCTTGCACTCTAATTTTCTTGTATTTCTTTTTTAAATTTCAGCTGCATAGTTCAGATGAAATTAGGAGAAACATTCCTTTAAACATAATCACAATGCATCATCAACCAAGAAACTCAGTAATAATTCTTTAAATATCAAGTATCTTTGAAGATCCTGTAGATGCTTTGTTTTGGGTTTGATTTATTTTTTAAATTGGAGGTTTGCATGGAGATCTGAGCAAAGTTCATACCTTGTGATTGGTTAAACTGTCTCAAATTTCTTTTAATCCATAGATTTTTTTTTCTATTCCTTTATTTATTTTTTATTGTATTTTGTTTTGTAGAAACCACAATGTTTAACTTGTAGTTTCTCACTGTCTGGATTTTGCTGATTGTATATTCATTGTGTTCTTTAATGTTATTTTGTTCCCTGTATAACCTTTAAATTGGTAGTTAAATCTAGAGTCTTGATTCAATTCAGATTTGCTTTTTTTTTTTTTCCATCCAAAACTTCTTCATAGGAAGTGTTGTGTGTTTCTGCCAGGAGATACAAAAATGTCTAGTTGTCTCCTTTTTATGATGTTAGTTTCCACTGATGACTGGTAACAGGATTCATTTTTTCATCCCATTTTGCAAGTTGGCAAAATTCTAATTCCATTATTCCTTCTTCATGTCTTAACTGGGATACTTCTAAAAGCTATTCTTACCCTCTTCTATGTTTTATCCTAAGCTAAACACTATTTAGAAGTCAAGAATAAATACCAGTTTTGTTTTTTTTATTATTTCTCAGTTCTCAATGATTCTCTAATACTCAAAAGTGGTCAATGACAAATTTTTAAAATATCTTTGAACTCATGGATTTAAATATATTTGATGCATTGCATTCCTCTGTGGTTATTATCTTTATTGATGCTCAAATTGTTCCCTCTTTACCCAAAGGGAGACTATTTAATTGGCTCCCAAGCCCTTTGGACCTGACCCTGTAGTTGTGGCTTCCAAGCCCTTTGGACATGACCCCATCGTGGCTGATAACTACTTTCAATTTTGATACAACAAGATATTTCAGGATCATCTTGTACATTCCTGACCCAAAACTAAAACCAATCATTTCTCCAAGAAGCCCTAGTTCCTTTTGTGGGAAATAGTGTTTATAAGCAACAATTTCAGTCCTGGGTGTTCATTGGTACTGAATTGCTCACTGCCTCTAAGTCTTTTTGGTGAGATGGGAAAATCTTGGCTTTATAGAGAAACCTCCAGTACAAATTCAGAATTCCAAAGTTTTTATTTATCCTCTTGCTATTGCCTCTGCATTCTCTTTCTCTCACAACAAAATCTTGTTTCTCAATGACACTATATAATTATTAATTTGTTTTATTACAGATTGCATAGTCTTAAAATAATAACAGTATTAACATAACAGACAACTGAGAATCATTTAAGATCTTTTTTAAGTTTGGGATTTGTTTTTTGCTTTAGGGTGTATACTACTAAAAATGTGCAAATTAACGTGCTTTAAATTCACTTGGAATAGTTCCAGTCAACTAGGTAGGTACTTTATGAGATTCATTTTGTTTCATTTTTTTTTTAAAGATTTATTTATTTATTTATACAAGCACTGGGTATAGTCAGAAGCTCAGGAGGGTGAGAGAATTCACCAGAGCCAGAGCAGGCAGAAGGACCGAAGTACATTGCTGAGGGGAGCAGCGGGTGTAGCAGGAGAGGTCTGCGCACCATGTGGGACCCTCACCAGTGGCCAGGGATCGAACTGGTGCTGCAGAGGCTGCAGGCAGCTTCACAGCCCAGCGCCCAACTGGTGCGCCACCAGGGGAGGCCCCATTTGTTTCATTTTACTTGTGTTTTAGAGATTGCCTTTGAAATTTCAATATTTGGTTTCTAATTATGTAAAATATTTACAAGGTTCCAAAGTCAATTTTATATAAGAAAATAAATTCACAAAAGTCTAGCTTCCTTTCTTCCTCCTTATTCCTTCCCTTGCAATAACAAAAAACTAAGTTTTGTGACTTATTCTTCCAAATTTTAATGTGTGTGTGTCTGCTATTCCTAAACAGAAGGCAGGACACATTCCTTCACCCTGTCATTCATTACTTAACAGTGTATTTTGAAGAACACAGAACTGTAGTGTATGGAGAGTTCCCTCATTTGTTTAGACAAATGTAAAGTGCTCCACTTGTGGACACAGCATAGTTTATCCAACCAGTCCCATAGGAGGAATACTTGGTTTAAGTCTTCTGTGATTACTGACAGTGTTGAGATGAATTTCACATCTTTTCACATCTTTTCAAATCTTTGGACACTATTTCTAGAAATAAATTGCCAGGATAAAAGGTAAATACATCAATAATTTTACTACATCTTGCTAAGTTCCCTCCATTGGAATTCAATCTTTTTAATATCTCCACCAAAAGTTTTTGAGGATACCTATCTCCTCATAGATTTGCCAACAGACTTTGTTGTCAAATTTGAAGTATTACCAATCTGTTAAATGAGAAATGATATGCCATTGTGATTTAATTTTCATTTCTCTTACAATGGATAGGGCTAACAAGCATTTTTCAAAAATCTGCCAGCCATTTGCACCCTTTTTTGATCAATAATGTATAATTCTGGTTCATTTTCTATAGGATTGTTGACTATTTTCTTCTCAATTTCTGCATTTTTTTACATGTTATGAATATTAGCCATAAGTCTATGACATAAGCTGTAAATATTTCCCCAGTTTTTCTCTTATGTTTTACTTTATTTAGGATGTATTTTTCCATGTGGGATTTTTTTTAATTATGTGATCACATTTGATAATCTCTCCCTTAATCATGTTTAGATTGCAGTTTACCCAGGTCACCTTCCTATCTACGCCCATCCCCCAATGATTGATCTTTCAGGGACTTGCCCAGCTGCAGTAAGGCAGGAGTCAATGGAAGCCACAGGAATCCAGGTGGGGGAGAGGTAGGTGCCTCTTGTGATTGGCAAGGTAGGTGCCAGCCACCCTGAGTGCAGTGAGCACCACAACCATGCAGGAGTTGTGATCCCTCAGGGAGGTGTACACACCCATCAGCAGGTGTACACACCCATCAGCAGTAGACTAGGAGTTGCCAGAAGTCTGGGCAGGGAGGGATGGGTGTCTCTCCTTGGGCCCTGTTATCGTTTCTGGTAGGATGTGTCTCAAGTTTTCCTACCCTTCCCTGTGGTTTCTATTTCTCCTGCTTGTGAAGAGACCATCAATCCTCAGTTCTCTTCTAAGTACTGCTTTCCCACAGACGTGGGTCTACTGTGTCTGTAGGGAAAGGGATAATTCCAGGATCTTGCTAATCCACTATCTTGCTGCATGTCTTTGAACATAGCTTTCTAAAGTTGTGTTTTATAGTAAAATCTTACTCATTCAGACTTTTTAAAAATCTGTTTAAAGAAATGAATAATTAGAATTAGAAAATGTTTGTTACGTATTTGATGTTGTTAACCAGGGTGAGATGGTGGTGGTGTGCTTCTGGTATCAAGTATCAGTAAAGATATTTCCATATCTTTACTTGAACAATACTAGAAACCAGCCAACTTAATTAAATTTATTGACCACACTACCCAATAAGAGAAGAACAGGCATTTTCATTTCCTAAAGTAGGTCTTAATAAAATCAAGAGGATTGAAATTATACAAAGTCTATCCTTTCATTGAAGAGGAAGCAAACCAGAAAATAATAACATAAAGTTAGCAGGGAAATCCCCAAATACTGGAAAATTAAATCACATAGTTAAAAATATACCATGGGTCAAAAAAGAAATCACAAGGGAAATTAGAAAATATTTTAACTGAATGAAAATGAAAAAACAGCATATCAAAATTTGTGGAATGCTACTGAAATAGTGCTTAGAGAGAAATTTATAGCATGAAATGACTATATTGGTGAAAAGTTCTTAAATCAATTACCCAAACTTCTACCTTAAGAAGAATATGGGGAAAAAAGCAAGTTAAACTTGAAGTAAGCTGGGAGGAAAGACATAATGAAGATAAGTATATAAACCAATACAATTGAAAATGGACAAATATGAGAGAAAAGGCTATGACATCAAAAGCTGTTTCTTTGAACACATCAATAAAATTGGTAAACCTATAGGTTCGTTATGTTGACCAACTCATACTGGTATGTCTGGGACGCTCCTAGGGTTAGAACTGGACATTGTGAATTTTAGAAACTCCTCAATCCTGCGGAAGAGTTAGTCACTTTAAAGTAGTCAGATTGATCAGGAAATGGAAAGAGAACATCTAAATTACTAACATTAAGAATGAAAGAGAGGACCTCCCTAGTGGCGCAAGGGGTTAAGCACCACAATATGAAGCAATCTGCAGCCTCTGCAGCACGAGTTCGATTGCCGGCTGCCAAGGAGCAACCCACATGGCCCAGCAGACCTCTCCTGACTCAGCAGTGTATTTCAGTCAATCTGCCTGTTCCGTTCCTCACTCTGTCTCTGGTGAATCCTCTCACCCCCTGCATCTCTGGCCTGTACACCAGCTCTTGTATGCATAAATAAATAAATCTTTAAAAAAAAAAAAAAAGGAATGAAAGAGAGGGCCTCCCTGGTGGCCTAAGGGTTAAGTCTTAGCACTATCACCACAAGGGCCTGAGTTTGATTCCGTGCCAAGGAGCTAACCCACATATGGCACAGCAGACCTCTCCTGTCTCACCCACTGCTCCCCTTCACAGTGTATTTCAGTCAGTCTGCCTGTTCTGTTCCCAACTCTGTGTCTGGTGAATCCTCTCACCACCACCCCCACATCTCTGACCCACACCCCAGTTCTTCTATGCAAAAAATTAATTAAGTAATTATAAAAAAGAACAAAAGAGAAATAATAGATCCTAGACACGTTAAAGAAATTAAAAGAATCCTAGAAATAACTTGATGTCAATAAATTTGACAACTTAGAGGAAATGTAGAATTTTCTTGAAAGAGCCAAAAAAAACTATTAATTCATACTCAACCTTTATTTGGGTTGCCCATTATCTATTAAAGAAATGTTCACAGATAAAGGTTTTCCCAAAAAGAAAACCCTATACTCAGATAGTTTCACTGGCAAAATTTGTCAAACATTTAAGAAAGAATTAAGACCAACTCTACATAAATTCTTCTATATAAAAGAAAAAGGACTTCCTAACTTATTTGATGAATATTCCCCTGATACCAAAAGTGATAAAATGTTACAAGAGAATAAAATGTAGGTCAATATTCCTTTTTAACATGGATGTAAAGGTTCTTACCAAAATTTTAGGAATATCAACAGATGTATAAACAACATTTGAAAAGATTCAGTATCCATTTATGATTAAAATGGGAAAAGAAGGAACATACTTTAAATGTTTTTTTTTTTTTAATTTTCTAGAGGCATGTCTTATTTATTTATTTATTATTTGTTTGTTTTTTTGTTTTGGTTTATACATGCACTGGGTACAGTCAGAAGCGCGGAGGGTGAGAGAATTCACCAGAGCCAGAGCAGGGAGCAGAGCAGGCAGAAGGACCGAAGTACACTGCTGAGGGGAGCAGCGGGCGGCAGGAGAGGTCTGCACACCATGTGGGACCCTCCTCCGGTGGCCGGGGAGCAGCCGGGGATCAAACCGGCGCCGCAGAGGCCGCAGGTAGCCTCGCAACCCAGCGCTCAACCGTTGCGCCACCGGGGAGGCCCAGGAACATACTTTAATATAATAAAGGCTATATATCACAAACCAACAGCCAGTATACTCAATGGTGAAAAACTGAAAGCTGTTCCCTTAAGATCAGCAATAAGACAAGGATGCCCATTGTCACCACTTCTGTTTAACTTAAAAGTAGAGGTTTTGTCCAGAGCTATCAGACAAACACAAAAAATTAAGGGAATCCAAACTGCAAAAGAAGTAACACTATCATCATTCACAGATGCTATGATATATAGAAAATCCTAAAGATGCCATCAGAAAGTTGTTAGAAACAATAGATGAAAATGGCAAAGTGGCAGGTGACAAAACCAACTACAAATAGCCATAGTTTTTTATATATATAAATAATAAACAAGAAGCAAAAGAAATAAGTAAAACAACGCCACTTAAAATTGCCTCAATAAGAGTGAGCAACCTTGGAATCAACCTAAGGAGGTAAAAGACTATACAATGAGAGCTACAAGATGTTACTAAAGGACTTAGTCATGTAAGGAGATGGAAGGATAGCCCATGCTCGTGGATAGGGAAGATCAATATCATCAAAATAACTTTTCTGTTTAAAATAATATACAAATTTAATGCAATCCCTATGAAAACACCAGCAATCTTATTCAATGAAACTGAACAAAAATTTTGGAAATTTATACAAAACTACAGACGGCTTCAAGTTGCCAAGGCAACCCTGAGAAAGACGAGAAATGGATGTATCACATTATCTGACTTCAAACTTTACTATCAACCAACAGTAATAAAAACAATGTGGTATTAGCACAAAAATAGGTGCATGAATCAATGAAATAGAATAGAAAGTCCATAAATAAATGCACATGGATACCAGCACCTAATCTATGATAAAGATGGTATGTCCATAAAATGGGAGAAGGACAGTCTTTTTAATAAATGGTGCTGAGAAAATAGGAAACCACGCATAAAAGAATGAAATTGGATCACTCACTAACCTTATACCCCAAAGCAAACTCCAAATGGATTAAAGACATATGAAAACATTGGTTATATGTTCCACGATCTGAACAATGAAATATTTTTGGGTTATTCAACCCTATGGCAAGAGAAGTGAAAACAAAAATAAATAATTGGGATTACCTTAAGTTAAAAGATTCTATACAGTGAAAAAAATTACAAGATGATTAAAAAGACATCCTATTAGATGGGAGAAAACATTTATACAATACATAACAAGGGATTACTATCAAAGTTATGTAAATAGCTCATCAATTCAACAATTTAAAAAAGTTCAATAAATGGGCAGCAGATATAAACCGATAGGATAACCACAAGACCAACAGATACATGAAAACACGTGCAAGTTAAAATCACCATGAGATCCACACCTCACACCAGTGAGAATGGCACATTTTATAAGACTTCCAACAATAAGTGTTGGAGAGGATGTGGAGGAAAAGGAGGCCTATTACACTGTTGGTGAGAAAGTGAAATGGTGCAGCCATTTTGGGAAGCAATCTGGGTTTACCTTAAAAACTAAAACTGGAAATACCATACAATCCAACAATTCCACTCTTGGGCATCTATCCAAAGAATATGAAACCATAACCCAAAAACCCATATGTGCCACAGTGCTCATAGCAACATTATTTGCAATAGCTAGGCCATGGAAACGGCCTCAATGCCCACTGACAGAATTAAATAAAGAAAATGTGATATATCCACCTCATGGAGCATTATATAGCCAAAGAAAAAAAAGATGAAATGCAGCCACTTCCAACAAATGGAAGGGATTTGAGAGAATTATGTGAATCAAAATAAGTCAGAATGATTAAAAACAAACACTAGACATGTTTATAGCAGACAATTCAATAATGTAACACACCTGAAAAAAAAAAAAACAGTGGATATTAAGAAATATCACGAGAATCCTGAGGTCAAATGAGAGGGAGGAGACAAAGGGAAAAAGAGGGCCTCCCCGGTGGCACAACAGGTTGAGGCAGTGCTGTGAAACTGTCTGCAGCCTCTGCAGCATGAGTTCGATTCCTGGCTGGCCAGGGAGATTCCCACATGACGCAACAGACCTCTCCTGCCTCGCCCACTGCTCCCCTCAGCAGTGTGTTTCAGTCAGTCTGCCTGTTCGGTTCCCCGCTCTGTCTCTGGTGAATCCTTTCACCCTCCCGCGCCTCTGACCTGTACTCCCATGCTTGTATAAATAAATAAATAAATAAATACATCTTTTTTAAAAAAGGGAAAAGAGATATAAGGGGTGGTGTGGGAAAATAGTTGTAAATTTCTACGAATAAGCTAAAAGCCACTGGAAAATAGTAAATGAGAAAAACAAGAACAATTTAACAAATTATCAATGTTCTACTTGGAATTAGGTGCTACTAAGGGATATAAACTTGTTTATTTTATCAATTTATCATTCATTTATTCATCTAAAGTATATTGCATACTTCTATATGCCGGGCACTCTACTATTAAAGATATGAAAACAAATACAATAGAAAAATAAACAAATAAGAAAAAATAAATAGAAATAGTTAATTAAAAGTCTAGCTCTTTATGCTCTGGAGTCTATAATTTACCATTGACGACAATAGGGAATCAGTGTGCACACCCACCTGGCATCCACCTTCCATTTCAAAGGGAATGTGGAAAGGCACTGCAGCAGCCCTGTGAAGCTGGGGGAGGAAAGGACCTTGTAATATTTGGGCTGGGTCCTGGGATGAAATGGATGGAAAAGAATAGAAGGACATCCCTGGCAGAACTGGCAACATAAGCAAAATCAGAAGTGAGTAGTCCAGTGTGCCAATTGTATAGGATAAGTTTGGCACAATGAGGAGAAAGAAACCTCAAAGGTTGGTTGGATGAACATCATGCTGAGGAGGCCAGATAAACATCAAGAAACCTCAGGACCAAATCCAGTCCTGTGAGTGGACAATCCAGGTCATGGAGACTTCCAGATCAATGGGGCCATTTTTGGCTTTGGTTGTGGTCGTATGTCCACATATGGTTCAGGACTCTATTTTCTTTCAAACCCATCATGCTGTTTTCCACCCAAGCAATTTCTGACCACAGCTTCTAAAAACATGTCCTCCTATACCTTGGTTAAGGAAGATGAAGGTTCCTGATGAAGGTCACACTGATACCAACAAGTCCACGTCAGTCCTACAATAGCAACATCATCCCTACAATAGTGGACAGCTGGTGAGGGTGCCCACATCTCAGGCAATTCCTCCTCTAGTGGTCAGTGCTGGCCAGAAAGGAGGACTTTGTTGTTTTATGTTCCCTGTAGCAGTTTCTACTCTATTTGACCCCCTTTCAACAGGACTAGATACCAATACGCTATTTTGACATGATCCCTTGGAAATCAAAGCACAATCTAACAGATTCGCTTAACTCAATCAATTTCCAGAAAATCTGCTTCTGAATCACACAGCTGATTTACATATGGTAAGTAAAACAGGAATTAGCAAATATTTTCTGAACTCATAAAATGTTTTTAAGACACTCTGATGAGCCAGTGTTTAATCTCTTCTTCCATAAATAGGATGAAAGATCTTTGCCATATTTTCTCTTAAGTAAATATATTTTAAAACTGTGCCTACACAGTGTTCTTTTCAGCTGTCACCGTGAATGGACATGGCAGCTGGAATGAAGGATAATACATCACACCTCAACTTTGAATTTCCTGCCTTTTGTTTTCTTGAATCATAGCCTTGATGTTGTTTAAATAGTGCTCTGTATATTTAATTTCCTCTTTCTCTTCACAAAGACCAAACAATTTTTAAAAATCACCCCATCTTTCAGAGTGGGTTATAAAAGTGTCCTTGAGCTGAAATTGAACTGGTCTCTTATTTAAACACATAAATATATATTTAGGCATCATAATCCACCTTCATTTATTTTATTGATGGACTGCTTGGGCAGAAACATATTTGTGTACATTTTACCCATGTCATGTGCTTTGTATTTAAAGATAACCCTACAGATAGTGACTGCTAATTGTGTGCACAGATGGTTGGGCAAAGAACAGGCATCTTCCAGGGTACATGTACACAAAATCTGTCCTTTGCTGTTTGCAGACTGTGCCATTTGTGACTCTCCTGCTGCAGCTCAGATGTTTCCCTAACAGCCAAAGATATGTGGAAATGAAAGGACATTTAGATGTCACTTAATCTAACTACCCAGTACACTGCAGTTGATTTCCAGGTCCCAACATGATGTCACAGAATACTGAGCTGGGAAGAGAGATGAGCACTGAATGCTGGTGTGTGCAGGGGAGCCATTTCCAGCACACTGGCATCCACCTTCCAGTTGAAAGGAGATGAGGAAACGCATGGCAGCAGGCCGAAGGCAGGCTGAACAGGGGCAGGAGATGAGGAAGGAGGCGTATGGAGAGCCAGAGAGCTTGGCAAATGTCAGATTTTCCATATTAGAAGTTGGATCTTGTTCTACATGAAATGGGACAAGATCTGATTTCCATTGTAAAAAGATCATTCTGGTTGTATGGAAAATAAATTAAAATAGAGGCAAGAATAGAAGCAGGTAGCCAGTCAAGAGTTATTTAAAATTGTGCAAGCAAAAATGAGGGTGAAAGCAGTGGACATGAAAGAAGTGAATACCTTCAGGCACATACTCTGGAGGTGGAGAATCGGACTTATTTATTGGTAGATTGGATGTGACGGTTCAGGACAGGAAGTACTCAGAAGGATCCCGACATTATTTTCTTGACCAGCTGGAAGGCTTCTGATGCTCTATATTGAGATGTGGCAGAATGGGAGGGAAATAGATTTGAATTTGGAAAATTAATATGAGATGCATAGTAAGTATCCAACCAAAACCTTCGTGTAAGCATTTGCATGTAAGAAACTGGAACTGGGGAGAACTGGGAATCGAGATAAAAATCCACATCATCTGCATCAAGATGGCAGTTGAATAATGTGACTCATTGGGATTGAGTAGTGAGAGTGTGTTGCTAGAGAAGAGATTAATCCCTGCTGAATTCAAGCATTTACAGTCAACTAGAAAAGGGAGTCAGAAAAGAGGCAAAGTGATTAATGAAGCAAGAGAGAAACAAGTCATTGTGCTGTCACAGAAGCTTAGAGAAGGGATTTCAAGGAGGAAGTGGCCAACCGTGCTGAGAGCTGGTGAAAGAGACAGTAACATGAAGGCAGAGAAGTGCCCATGGGGCCCAGCAACATGGAGGCCATGGTGGCTTTGACCAGAGACATTTCAGGCCCTGGTGGTGCCAACTACACCACCTCCTCTTCATGGGAAAGCAAGATCTCGCTTAACCTAGTCCACTCAAAATGACTTTTTTGGGAGAAGTCAGTGGAATATCCTGGGGAAGCAGGCAGGAGGGTCAGTCTCAGTGGTGCAATTCTAAAAAGCTCAGTAACTTCCCTGGATTCATCTCATCCATAAAATTAGATGCCCTGAAATTCTATCTACCCATGTACCCATTCAGCAAATAAGTATCCAACAGTTATTCCATGCCAGGTCCCAAGTAAGATAAAGAATTTTCTATCAAGAATGTCCTTGTCCTTTCATAATTGTCTCTAATTTCCTCTCTCTCTCTCTCTCTCTTTCTCTCTCTCTCTCTCTCTGTGTGTGTGTGTGTGTGTGTATGCATATGTGTGGTTTAACTGTCTCACAAGATGATTGGGGTCCTGAGGTTGTATCTTTCTTTTCTTGGCCATAGGAGCTACTACAATGCCTGGCACATACTATGCACTTAATATTTGGGTCAAAAATACGTTTTGTACCATTAAAAGTGATATTTTTCATTTTCTGATTCACATACAAAAATCTGCCATTCATTATCTGGGCAAGTTACTTAACTTTTTTGAGCCCCAGTTTCCTTAACTGTAAAATGGAGTTATTACTATATTATAACGTCTTGTCAAAATTAAAATGATGCCTGGCATATAATAAAGTATTCTTGTTAATAATATGTGCTCATGATAGAAAAGTCGGAATTTATGAGGAAGTGAAATAAATTATGCCTGGTTTTATAACTAAAGACAACAATTGCTGGTTTTTTGATATATGACTCTCTCTCCTCTCTTTGCCTGATGCAAAAAATTATATCCTGAACTTCAGTGCTGCAAATGGTTGTTGTACATGATGGTGCTTCCATTGGAAACAGCGTGTAGAACTTTTGATAGAATGTCTTTTATGATTTTAACTTCATGCAAAATAGAGTGGGAATATATTCATGTATTAAGTTTCAACAAAATGTGTATATTAAAGGTTACCAGTTCTTTTTGTCTTTGCATTTTATATACATAATCTTCTTAACCTATCAGCCCATTGCGTAGGTATTATTGCTTATATTGATGAGGAAAACATGATTCAGAGAACATGGCGTTACCACTGTTCACGAAACCCAGATCTGCTCTCTATTGTGGGCACGTGTGAGTTGTCACTCTCTTCCATGTTGATATTAGTTGTGACCATATGAATTTGGCCAATGGAATGTGAGCAGAAGTGATGTGTGCTAAAATGAATAGGGATATTTAATTGCTGAGGCTTAACTCCCAACTAGTCTCTCCTCTGCCATGGTTATCATGGAAACCAGCCTGGATGTGAGAATTAATGCTGAGCCATCATGAGGAATGCAGCTGTGCTGGAGAGCTGCCAGACCTGTCTCAGATTTTGCTTGAGCAAGAAATAAACCTTTCTTGTTTCAAGCCTCTGAACTTTTGAGATTGCTTGTTACTACAGCATAGCTTGGTCTACCCTGACTGATAAAGACCACATGAAAGACTTCCCAAGGTCACAGAGTCTATAAGAAAGACAACCAGAATTTGGACCCAGATCTATATGATCCAAAACCCATGCTCAGCAGCTCATGGAAGATGGCTGAGAAATGGAGTGAGACTCCTAGAACAGTCATTGTCTCAGCTCTGGAACATCACCTCAAACACAGTAATGGCATCACTATCTTTCAAGGATGACATTTCTTTGATCTGCACATGTTGGGGGGAAAAACAAAAACAAAATAACCTTAACATTTATGGTGGGTGGATGATTGCAGCATTGTGTGAATTTAAGGAAAAGTCATGTTAAACTCATGAAGCAAAAAGAGTTAGCAAGTTTGAAAAGGGGAAGCATCTAAATTAAATTGTATTAGTAAAAGAAAACCTTAAAACAGCAAGAAGTTTCAATAATAAACCCTTCAGAGGAAACTCTGGGAAGCTAGTCCATGACTCATTGGAAAGCACAGGTGACAAAATTGATAAATCAAACTGTAAAATAAAAGGTTTTAAAGACAGAAATTGCTGAATAGCCAGGTAGATAATAAGAGGGTGAATCAGAGAGAATATAAAACGCCCATGGTTTTCAGACTACAGCTGTTAAAGCAGCCTGATGTGCTACATAGTAACTGCCATAGGTAATGGTGGGCACTTGTGGGAAGATCCTGTACCAGGGCATCTGATTGCTGGGAGCTTGTTTTTAAAAACTGGGCAGAAGACATGTGGTTACTTAGCTTTTGTCAATTTCTTCCTTCATGGTGGAAGATCTATTAAATTGGAATATGGTTCCTAAATTACTCAAAGATGTTAGAGATAGTGTCTTCTTAGTGTCAATAACCCATCAGCACAAGCTCATCACACTAGGCAGTATTTGTAATCAGAACATAGTGAAAGGAAAGAAGACCTCTTTCTTGAATCGGTAGACAAAGAAGGAAATAAACCAAACTGCCAAGCTCACTGCTCTCCCAGCCCAGATCCCAGAACAGGATATTATCATTGTCCTTAGGGATGGACATGATGGATGATAAATGAGGTGCTAATGTCTCCCTTTAACCAAAGTTCAGATGCATATGGGTCTTTTCCAGAGCCTTTGTTCAGGAAGGAGCCAAAGGAATAGGATTGGGTCTCACTGCCTCATCAAAACTATACTTCTCCATCACATACAGGGTTATAAACCAATGTTGCCACACAAAATAATGATTATTTAGCACTAACTGCAGTCACACAGGCCATGCTCAGATTCTGGCATCTGCTAGTGCCCCTTGCCAGCTCTGGCTGTGAGAAAAAATCCTGCTCCTCACCATGTCATCTCCACCATGGCTGTCCCATCAGGATCCGGCTTCACTATAGCTAAAGATAAAGCTCCTGCTTTATCTGATGTAAGCCGCTATCTTCAGGAATGAAAACATTGTGTAGTCAGGTTGTCCAGAGCATTACAAAGCTGCTGGCAATTTCCTGGCATCCCAAACTAACACCTTTTCAAGTGCTAAACCTAAACATATTAAAGTAATGTTCACTCCACCTTTTCTCAATGGGAGACCATTACAAGATTATACAATGAGTTCCTTGCAATGAAGATGTTTTTGTCATCTTGATGGAAACTCATCAGCGATTTGAATTGATATAAGAGAGTCCTGTGTACCTGAGGGTCATGTACATTTCCCCAACTTGTTGCCCAAAAGCACAGCATGGGTTTCTAAGGACACAGAGCATACTGCTAACTGAAGACTGGGTGATGTTAAATCCTCTCTGCTAAAAATCAGAACTTGTTTCAGTCAGAGATCATATGCTTCCCAATCAGCTCTCAGCACATCTCTGCTTACTAAAGCATTATCTCAGTTTCTGTGCTGGCAATCAACAAACATTTCTGAACACATACTATGTGCCAGCTTTGTTAAACAGTAGGACCCTAAGCCCAAATTCCAAATATGCAGTTCAGACTTAGGGTTGGACAGAACCTGGTTGGAATTTGGCTCTGCTTTTAACTAGTTTCTTGTTAGGAACATAATCTTCCTCAGCTTCTGTTCTCTCAACTATAACTGTGGACAACAAAAGCATTTACCTCACAAGGGTCATGTAAATATTTAACGATGAATAGTGAGTTTAGACTAGTGCTTGGCCCAAAGAATCTCAGTAAATACTTATTCTTCTTCCTATTATTATTTTGATCTGGCAGGGAAACAGGACGTAGGAGACAAAGTCATCCTCTAGCAGGCTTACTTGAAACCGTGCTATGTCCAGATTTTCTGGGGGGACTGACATTTTGGAAGGACCACTGAGTCAGCTGGTTGAAAGGACATGGAAATGGCCTTGGAATTTTCAGGGCATTTTCTCCCTTTGTGTTTTACTCACTTTATTACACTCTTGAGACCTTTAAGGTTGGAGAGACTTAAGCATGTTTCATTCTCCAAGGCTCAAGCTCTGATGGAGAATTGATTATAACAGAGAACAATGGTAACATTGATCATGTAATGTACCCATGAATGCAGGAGGGGTGGGAGCAAAAGCACAGGTATGTGTGTGGGGCATACCTCCTCCCCTATAATAGCAGATAAGAAGGAGCAGAGGCTCCCAATCTAGGCAGGTGCCTCTCTCTGCTCATCCTTATTTCCCCTGGCAGCCTAAGTGGAATCACTGTACACTTTCAGCCTCCTCTACTTCCACAGGGACAGGTTTTCTGCCTTCTAGGCTGTGGCCAAATCCTACATGAAGAAACTATTGAAAAGTGTGCTCTGAATTTGAGGCGCCATTTCTAGTTGGGTGAATTCTTCGGTTTTGTTCAAGTTTATGATCATTTACAGGAGTGATATTGTAAAATCCTAGGATTAAACTATCATGTCAATACTACCTTTCCATTGAAGCAGCCTCTACGATCCACTGTGAACACTATAGATCCTGTTCTGAGAAGCATATTTTCTTCCCTCTTTGGACAACTTCTCTGGTCACTGCCATATTCTGGCTCTGCTTTGGACCAAATAGCCCATAAGTATAGACCCAGGTTTGTGGGGTAAGATAAACTAAGAAAGCTAGAAATGCACCTTGCATACTTGTTAAAGTCCTGTTAAGGAAAACTATGTCCTATTAAGGAAAACTATGTTCCCCCAAGACATTTAGCACTAAGGGAAAACCAATAATTAACACTGGAAAACATGGCAGACATCACTGACCAACTGACCAAGGTTAGCATCACCAGTAATAGGACATACTGTCGTCATACCTTCCCAATGTAACGAACTCAGAGAGGACATTACTTTCATGGTATTTATGCCAAGTGATGAAATATCAGACCAACTCAACTCAAGAAACATTCTACAAAAAACTGATCTGTATTCTTCAAAAGAGCTGAGATGACTCAAGTGACCTTCAGGGGAGAAAGCTTAGGCAGGGGACATAGGTACATCCTCCCATGGAATATCACTGAAACACACCATGGACTACTACTCAACAAGAAAAATGGATGGATAATTGACATACACCTTAACTTGGATGACTGGCAAGAGAATTATGCTGAGTGACAAAAGTCAGTCTTGAGAGATGACTTACCCTATGACTCTATTTATATAACGTTCTTGAAATGACACAACTATAGAGACAGATGAGTGGTTGCCAGTTGTGAGGGAGTACGGCAGAAAGGGAGGTGTCTGTGGCTATAGAAGGGGAGTAGGGGAGAGTTTTCTCATGGAAGTGTTCTTTGATGGTGAGCACTAGAATGTGCATCTGACCAATCACACACAGAGATATACACAAGTCCTCACAAAACTGGTGAAATGAATGAAATACATGGATTTTATCAGTGTCAAGCTCCTGGTTGCTCTATGTGCTATAATTAAGCAAGATGTTTTATTGAGGGAAAATGGGTGAAGTGAATAGAGATCTCTGTTATTTCTTACAATCCACAATTATTTCTAAATAAGTTTTTAAAATATGTTAAGATTATAAAAATCCGAAAAAAATTCAAGAATAGTCTTAAGTTGGAGGGAACTAAAGAATAGTAATAACAAAATACCATGTAGGATCTTAGATTGGTTTCTGAGCCAGAAAATGGAATGGAGAATAAAGTCTGTAGTTTGGTTCATAGAACTGTATCAATGTTTATTTCTCAGATTTGATCAATGTTATTACATATTATTATTAGGAAAAGTGAGGTGAAGGGAACTCTCTACACTGTCTTTGCAATATTTTCTATACATTTAAAATAAATTCAAAATTATAAAAACTTCAAAAAAGTTCTATAAGGGGGCCTCCCTGGTGGCGCAAGTGGTTCAGCACTGGACTATGAAGTAATCCGCAGCCTCTGCAGCATGAGTTCAATCCTGGGCTGGCCAGGGAGCAACCCACATGGCGCAGCAGACCTCTCCTGTCTCGCCCGCTGCTCCCCTCAGCTGTGTGTTTCAGTCAGTCTGCCTGTTCTGCTCCCCACTCTGTCTCTGTTGAATCCTCTCACCACCCTCATCTCTGGCCTGTAACCCAGCTCTTGTATGCATAAATAAATAAATAAATCTTTAAAAAAAAAAAGTTCCATAAGGGAAAGTTACCTTTATCCTAAACACCAGATCTTGTAACTGGTGTTTAAACATAAGATGCAAAGCTAGCAAATTAGAGTAAGCAAAATAAAAATCCAAGGGAAAATAAAAGATTATGTAATTTCTTAATATTCTTACTTATAGTTTTATTTATATTTAAGATCATTTACAGCAGCTACAATATAAAATCTTGGCATTTAAACTTCTTACAGGAGCTTCTAGAATCTATTGTGAATACTCATATCCAGAAATTTTTTTTAAGATTTATTTATTTATGCATACAAGAACTGGGATGTAGGCCAGCAGTGTGAGGGGGTGAGAGGATTCACCAGAGACAGAGTGGGGAGCAGAACAGCAGATCTACTGAAACACACTGCTGAGGGATGCAGCGGGCGAGTCAGGAGAGGTCTGCTGTGCCACGTGGGTAGCTTCCTAGCCGGTAATCGAATTCGTACTGCAGTGGCTGCAGATAGCCTCATAGTGCTTTCTCTTAACCCCTTGCGCCACCAGGGAGGCCCCCAGAAACTCTTTTAAATGAGTTTGGGAGAGAAGAGAATGTCTACACAGGCAAAAATCAGCAAACTACGGCACCCAGCATGCCTTGGGTCTCCTTGAGAAATGATGCTGTATCCCCTCCTGGAGACTCTAAGGGGATAATCTTCCAGAGGTTATCAGGGGTGCCTTGGCCTTGAATTTGGGGAAATGCCTGTGACCCATGACCACTTTTCACTCTGCCTACTCTTATGTTGCTTTGTTTTTTATAAACCCTGTTTGTTGTTGGATCAATTGTCTTTGTCCAAGGTGAGCGTCACTGTTAAATGTGCCTGAGCCGATACCTGTGACTTAGAGCAACTCTCTTTGCTGATTTAACTGTCCTGTGGGAAGCCATGCCCCCTGCCCCCCACCTGCCCTTTGTGGTGGAAAGCGGCCTTGGCAATGAAGCCTGTGGTTCTGCTGAACCCATCCCAGCTCCCTGGTCCAGAGTGACCCACACAACTTAGCACATTTTCAATGTTTGCTGAGCAAAGCATTTATGAGCTGCTGCCACACCTCATAAACATGAGGGATTTCTCCACACTCACCACCTCAGTGTCACACTTTCGGGTCCAGGAGCGCAGAAGAGACACCAGCCCCCACCCAGCAGCGTGCACCGTGCAGAGACGTCCTCCGGCCTCTGCTGCCATCATGTTCTTAGGCCAAGTTATCCAAACAAGTCAGGTTTTGCTGTATGTGGGCTTTTTTCCCCTTCCTTTAAATAAGAATTTCCCCAAGCAAGGAATTCAGAGGAGAGGTCACTTTTTCTGCCTGGGAAGCTGTGTGCTTCCTTTTTATGGTCTTTTCTATATCCAGAGTGTCCCAGGTTCAGTAAACCATGGGACATTCTAGTAAAGGCCTTGAGCAAGCATCCACGTCTTCATCTGCTGACTTGTCACCTCAGATCTCATTCCGAGGCCACTCCTTTCCTGTCCCTTCAGCCCCTGGTTTTTCTGTGTGAGAGGGAACAAAGTGGACTCCTTTGCTTTCTCCTTTGGGTTTTCATCTGCGCAGCTCCAACGCTGGTCCGGTCTGGTTTTCGTCCATCTAACTGCAAGGCTAGAGCAGGATGGACAGAAGTTTGGACATAGCAGTCTGGGAAAACTTCTCCCATAAACCTGACTTGATACATCTGTCCTGCTGGCAGCCAGAGGCCCACCAGACGTCCAATTGGCTCTTCGCCGCATCAAGAAGCTCAGCCCAAGGAGGAGCTCCCTAATATCCTTCACTCTGGCAGAAGCAAGGGTCCTGCCCAAGACAGCTGCATGGGCTGGGAGTACCGTGGGCCTTGGTGGGCCACGACTGCCTTCTCCCCTGCAGGTGCACAAGGGAGATCCAGCAAGGAGACCGACCAGGCTGCGCCAGCCCTCATGGCCTTCAGAACAATAGTCTCCGACAAACCCACACAACAAAGCCCCACTCGCCTCTGTGTGGGTCTCCTAGGTACAGAGCATGAAGCTCAGTTCCCAAGGTCCAGACTCCGGGGCCTATATGTTTATGGTAGCACAGGAGACCCAACCCACCATTTCAAATACTTGGTTTTCAAGCCAAAGTCGTCTGGCACCAGTGACTTTAAAGAAAGCCTGTCCCATCAACCAAGCCGCCGGGGTGAACCCCTCACGGGCTAAGACGCTAAGGAAATCCATTGCACTGGGATCTCAGGGGACGTGGCTGCCCAGCGCTCTGGCCACGGAAGATGGGACGGTTCGGGACAGGGAAGGAATGTGTGTTATTTCAGGCCTGCGTCGGGGTCTCTGTCACTTTGGCGATGCTGCTAAGCTGAGAGTGTTTCCAGACTCAGTGCAGCAAGCGGGCTGAGCATCTTGCCCCGCAGGCTGAAGGCGCTTGGCTAATGACAATCACATGGCTGGACTCAGACCCCACTCCGGGGTCACAGGCCTTCCAGCCGCAGTCTGAGGTACAGAGCGGCACCAGGAGGGGCCCGGCCACTGCCTCTTCCACCCAGCTTCTCACTGCACCTACTAGGGCTTCTAGAAGCTCCTCGAAGGAGGAGGCCCGGCTGCCACGGGCAGTGTAGGTGGAGGAAATAATCCATGGAACTCTGACATTTTCGTTCTGTTTATCCTTTATGCTTTAATGACATTCTGTGGTCCAGACTTGGTTTCAGACTCTGCGCTCTCAGAGTCAGCTAAAGTACAAAGGGGAAAAAAAGAGAAAGTAGTGGGAAAAATTAGATTCTTGATTTGTGTCCAGATGGTACTGGACAAAAATAGACTCAGAGATTCTCACTGCAAACTTGCCTCTGGTATGAAGCTCCCCCCACCCCCTTCATTTAAGGTTTCTTGGTGGAATAGGGAGCGGGAAGGGAAAAATACTGGGAACGTTCGTTTTCCTTTTTCCCAGCCGTATATTAAAAGGCTCGCACAGTGTCCAGTTGGGGCCATTCGTGGACCAGGAGTCGTGCCACACACAGGCCAGCACCCATGATGTGAAGCAGCTTGGACGTGACCCTCTGGGGGAGCCCCGGGGCCATGTCCTCTGCAAGCCACCGCAGCCTGTGGGGCACATACGGGGCTGGGGGCGACAGCACCCCCACAAGCCAACTCTCCCTCCAGCTCCATGTTCAAGTTGCTCCAGGCAAAGGAGAGGGGCAGGCACAGGCCCCGGGGTCCGGGTCCCCACCCACAGGGGGCAGCAAGGTGCATGCAGGCCGCATTCTCCTCATTGTAGGGCCAAGCTCACAGGCACCTGTGCACGGCCAGCAGGAAGCAGAGGGCTCACAGTCCTCCCTGAGGATAGGTTGGGGAGCATGGGGGCGTCCACCTGTCAGAATAGAAACTCTGACAGGTTGAATGACACACCTCCAATTCCACAGGGCACGAGTTTGGCAACTAAACCAAAGTGATCCCGTAACCCACCCCAACCAGATAGAAGCCGTGCCCTGTAGTTCTCTCGTCCTCGAGGCTACTCCCCATCATTCCTTTGATGTTCACTGGAATCCAGCATCCACTGTTGGCCACACAGGCCTCTTCCTCTGATGGGCGGCCTGGGGGGTAGTCAGTCAGATGCCAGTGACATGAGTGGTGGCCAGATGGAAGGTACTTTTTTTTTTTAATGCAACTTTCCCACAATTGAGCTTCATTCCTGTTGTTTAAACTGCCCGGGAGGACGAGCAGAGCTCGGCGTGCTAGTGCTTGGCACTGGGTCTGGGCCTGGGCAAGGGAGGGCAACCGAAAAGATCTCAGAGGCAGGGGCGAGGAAGATGACAGCCCCAAGAACTGCAGATTGTCCACGTGAAGCATCCACTGAGGGTCAGCAGACACTGAGGGCAAGGTGGGGGTCAGCTTCAGGCAACAGTCTGCCACCAGACACGGTGTGAGAAGGACAGGCAGGAACCTCTCCCTGAACACAGCAAATCCACTTTTAAGCCTCTTTAAAGTTCTGAGTTCAGTCCCCGTATCTTCTTTCAGAGTTGAGGGTTTAATCTAAGTTCTTTCAACCTTCTCATCCCCTTCCCCTATATGTTAAGCATTTTCTCAAGGGGCCTCCCTGATGGCCTAGGGGTTAAGTCTCAGCACTATCACCACTACAGACTGAGTTCGATCCCCAGGCAGAGAGCTACCCACATGGTGCAGCAGACCTCTCCTGTATTGCCCACTGCTCCCCTCAGCAGTGTACTTTGGTCAATCTGCCTGTTCTGTTCCCCGCTCTGTCTCTGGTGAATCCTCTCAGCCCATCACCTCTGGCCTACACCCCAGTTCTTACATGCAAAAAAAAATAAAAATAAAAACTTTAAAATAAAAAGTATTTTCTCAACTTCAAAGGAGCATTAGAGAAAGCCTTAGCATATGGACAATGCTATCAATCAATATGTTTGAATGGAGAATAAATACCATTTCACATTGGACTATAAACCAACAAAACACTTTCATATGTCTCCTCTCTCGTGTGGGCTTTGGAATTACCCTGTGAGGTAGAAAGGAAATGACTGGACTCCAGAGCTGGTTAGATTCTGTGAGGTTAGGGACTATTTTGTTCATCTTTGTAACCTAATCTCTTAATAGGCTGCCTGGTCCAGAGTAGATACTCAAATATTTGCTCAATAAAGGGGTGGGTGGTGAGTGGATGGATGGAATTTTCAGTTTTCTTACCGGATTCAATTCCCAATTCCACTTACCAGTGTGTGTCTTTGTCCAAATCTCTAAACCTTACTTTCCTCATGTATAAAATAGCAATCATAGTGTCTTTTCTAGCACCACACTGGGGGAAAAGAGCCACAGATTTGCTCAGTGGCACAAGGATTAGTAGCAGAGCAGCCAGGACCTGCAGCAGGGTCTTCTAGCCCATGCTTTGTCCCTTTGGGAGATGGTAAAAGAAGGAAGGAAACTTGTGTTTATCTGGAAGGCTCTGCTTTGGACACTTTAAAATTATCATAACAGCCCATGGGGTATTACTATTATTTTCAAATACAGATGAAGAAACTAAAATTCAGAGAAATGATTTTTTTCTATACTGGAGTTCAGATTAGAACCCAGATCTGTCTGACTTCAAATCCAGTATTTTCTTACCACCTGCCATATTCCTTTTTTAGCTCACATGAAGCCCAAGGTTGGAGGCCTCCCACATTCCCCATCCACCCTGGAAACGAGACCAGCCTTGGCTGCCAGAGACCACAGCCATGCGGGAGAAGCGGCTGCCTGAGTAGGTGCCACAGTTTTAACTATTGACCCATATATACAAACAACCCTGCCGAGTTGGAATATTTTGGCCCAAACCGTGGCTGTCCACTGCCACATTCTAGATCATCAAACTGCCCTCTGGTTGCCCAGATTTGTTTTTGTTCCAGACAGTTTGAAAAACAGCAGGTAATGGTAAACTTTATGGGTCTGATTCTATGGAACCAGTTATGACCCAAAATAAACTCGAAGCATACGAAGATTTATTGTAGAAGTAGTCATGTAGGAAACCTGCAGGAAAATGAAAGCAGGGCTTCGTCCAGATCTTTTCACAGCTTTCCTATTGAGTAATTTGTTGAGTTGCCTTCTAGCCAGGAAGCAGCTATACAAAGCAACTTAGACTCCAAGGCTCTGATTCAGAGTATTCCAGTATGGGGCACACCTGTGTTTAGGAGGCAGGGAAGGAAAATAGAGTGGAAAGAGAAATAGCTTTAATCCCGGAGTAAATGGAAACGCTTATTGGGCGAGGTTTGCATATGCCTGTCTCTAAGACGTATTTCTCTATCAGTTAAGGATCAGCTACAAGTGACACCTAAATTAGTCTAAAGCAAAATATTAATTTATGGGGCCAGGTAATTTACAAGTCCAGAGGCAGGTTGTTAAGAACTAAATGCTGGTCTCCTCCCAAAATTCATAAAAATGAAGAAAGCCTAGTATGCATTGTGTTGGTATTTGGAGGTGGGGCTTTGGGGGCTAATTAAGTTTAGATGAGATCATGAGGGTGGCGTCCTCATGATGGGACAAGTGCCCTTTTTAAATTGAAGTAATATGGCTGATCACATTGTGGAGGTTTCAAGTGGAAGGCCTTCTAAATCAACATCTGTAAAGCCTACGTCATGTTCACCACCGAAAGTTTAGTTTCCAATCTTCACCCTGCAATTGAGCCCTTTTAACCCTATTTGCCTTCTTCTGCTTTCCGCTTCCCTTCTGATAGCCTCTACTTTTTTCCCTTGTAATCTAAGGGTTTGTTTTGTTCATGCATTTGTTTTGTTTCTCTACCCACCTCACATGAGTGATCTCATACACTGTTTGTTTCTCTGACTTATTTCACCAAAAGTAATACCCTCTAGGCCCATTGAAGGTTGCAAATGGCAGGATTTTTTTTTTTTTAAATCTGTTCCTCGAAGAAAACACCAGAAAGCAGCTCCTCCTCCACCCCTTCTTCCCTGCTCTCCCCTCTCCCCCTTGTCTCTCTCTTTTCGTCTCTCCCCCTCTCACTTAATCTCTTCCTCTCCCTACCCCTCCTTCTATCATATTTTGTTATCAAAACCCAAACTGCCTAAGACACGGGTCTAGCTTCAGGCAGAGCCGGGTCTAGCTTCAGGCAGAGCCAGGCCCAGGGCCCCAGAGTCCTCATCATTATCTTATTTCTCTCCCAGGGTCTCTGCTCCTCACACTCACAAGGCTCCATCTTCAGAAAAGCCCATGCTGGCGCAGCAGACCTCTCCTGTCTCGCCCGCTGCTGGCCTCCTCAGCAGTGTATTTCAGTTCTCTGCTCCCTACTCTCTCTGGTGAATCCTTTCACCCCCACCCCCACCTCTGGCTTACACCCCAGTTCTTGTATGCATAAATAAATCCAAAAGAAAGAAAGAAAGAAAGAAAGAAAGAAAAGCACTTGCTGCAGAGAAGCAAAAATACCCCAGGGAATGTTGCCTCAGGCTCAGGTGGGCCGGCAGCCTACAGGGAGGCACTTCTCAGCCCCCACAAGAGCATACTTCCACCTCACAGACTTGGGGGGCAGTCAGGGGGACCAGGATAAAACTCAGGAACAAACCCCTGGGACAGAAAGGAGCAGCGCATGTGGTCCAGACACACATCAGCCAACACAAGACGGTGACTTGTGTCCATAACCTGATAACTGAGTTTATAATTTTTTTATTTTGTATATATTTTATATCATTCTTCCTTTTTGTGCAATGGATGCTTTCTCCTCCACACCAAGCTCATTATTAAGCCATAAAATTTATATCCCAAATGATAAGTTGGAAGGTAGAGTTCAGTAAGATGAAATTTCATAACTTATGTAGCTTAAACTCCAAAAACTTAGCACATGGGGCTCTGCGGAAATGATTCTTCCACGCTATAGAAATGTTTTCTAATTAAATAGTTATAGGTTTGCCTTAATTTTCACTGTGCAGTAAGTCATTCTAGAAATAATGTGTATAAACTGAATTTAAGACCAGTGAACTATATTTTCAAAATTGAGGGCGTTAAAAGGGTCATTGCAAAATTCATTTATGGTGTGAAAAATCACCCTTATTTTTGTTGTAGTCTATGGCTTTTTTGTTACATAAGGCCTTGGTAATATTCTTCACACACACACACACACACACACACACACGCATACTTCCAAATCCTCAGACCACACAATAGTACCTACAAAAGTAGCTTAAAAATGTTTCCTAACAATCTTTTCCCAAATGAGGCCATTTCTGTAGGAATAAATCTCTTAAAATCTACCACCCCAGACTGTGCTCCTCCCTGGACAACAAATTCCATAAATAAATGGCCCTTCAGCGACTTGACAGCGCAAAGACTCCAGGAGCCAAAGCTTCCCAAGCCAGCAAACAAATTCTGTTTCAACCGTCTGTTTCCATCAGAAGAAAGGTCAGGTCCAGGGCATGCTGATGGCACCAACTAGCACAGCACATTAAATAGTTTTCCCCCCAATTTCTACCCCACACTCGGGGGCCATGAGGACAGATGCCCAAGTGGGCACAAACTCTAGGAGAATGATTCTGATTTGTTAATTTGAAAATTGTATTTGAGCTGTTTACGAAAGCTGATATTTAATCAGTACTGGAACTAAAGTTGTGCTTATTAGGAATTTTCTCTGAAGAAGCTGGGAATTCAAATGTTTCTTTAGCGGGGGGCAGGCATGGTTATCTTCTAAGAATGATCTCTTCCAGCTGAAAAGCTCTAGGTCTGGTGAATGTGATCATGACCTAAACATGTGAAAGTAGAACAACCAGGGCAAGACATGGTTTTGGCCTTTGGGTAGTAAGAGTCTCTTGCGAACATAAAGGGCAGGGAATGACTTGTAAGTGTTATTTGTCCTGTTCTGCCACCCCAGCTGCCCTTCAGGTAGGAAGCAGAGTGTCTTTTTGCAAGGAGCAGGTGAAACGACCTAATGTGATTGCAAGGAGCACTTGCCCCTCACCCCCAGGGAGCTTCTCCCCCAAGTGCTGTCCTGAGGCCGGAGGTCTGGCCAGCAGCCCAACTCCGCAGTGGCCATATCAGCCAGTTCCTCAGATTCTAGGAACTGCTGGTTTAAATCCATGTTCATATACAGCAGGTCTTCATAGGACATCCTTTCATTTAGTGTCTTGCACTATAATATCAATGGAAAAATAGAATCCTGACTGACATTGAATGAAAGGACATTATTTGAGGGCCTACTTTTGCTCTATGTTGTATCACTTAAAGTCGGTGTTTCCCAGAACCTATGATGACACTAAATGCAGGCTGACGTATGTCAGTGATGTCAGAGCCTTCCCTGAGCGGTGTTGATACTATGGGACATCCTTATGGGAACGATCTCATTTAATCCTCCAAGAAATTAACGGACAAGCATTATTAACACCATTTGACAGACGAGGAAACTGACATAAAAAAAAAAATATGGAAGGTGCCAGAGTTACACAGGCTTTTTTGAGAAGTGAAGGGTTTGGGAAACCAAACCAAACCAAAGCAGGAAAGGTTTGCCTGCTTCCCAGCCGTTCCTTGGGGCCAACTCTCTCCCCTGAGTCACAGCATCTCTCTGTTTTCAGATAAAAGAAGGGGTTAAAAGGCAATTAGGCATGGGGAGGGGTGAAGCAGGGGTACCCAGCCAGTAAGGTGCAAGCAACACATCCCTCTGAGCAAACACACCTTCCAGGACTGTCCCAGGCCTGATTCCAAAGTGAAACAGAAAGGAACCACATGATTTTCTCTTATCTCCTGTCATGCTCCCGCAGACCTTTCATATTTGGGGCTTGCGGGCTGAGAGTAGCAGCCAACAGGAAAGAGATTTCCCCACCGACTTCGCACAGAATCAGACGTTGGCAAGAGACTCCGGTCCAGAACTAAGAACAACAGCACCCGATAGTCTCCCGGCGTCTCCCCCATCACTGTCCTCCTCAAAGACACCATATGTAATAGATTTAAAAGCATGATCCACCCTTGGTGTCCTTGCTGCCAGGAACTTTTTCTCTGTAGCTACACTCTGCTTTGTAATCCTAAGCCAGGTCCACCTCCGAGAGCGCCGAGCTCCCTAGATGGGGCAGATCAGGAAATTGCTGATTTCTCTCCTTCCCCCAGGCAGCCGACCCACCTGGGAAGGGCTGATAGGCTGAGCCTCAAAGCACTACCCGTCCCGGGACTCCAGATGCTCCTTATTAAGACATTTCGAGTTTGTGCTGTTAAATTAATTTGTCCAATTACAGGAGGAAATTAGGTTCTGATAGCTCTTTGCAGTTTCCCACACTTCAGGGCATCAAAATTCCCTTCACCACACCAGGAAGGGTCTGAGCTGTTTGATTTCTACTTCATATTTCTGAATCTGCTGATTCGTTCATTTAACAGACCTATTATATAGAGCATCTACTGTGTGCCTGGCCCAGTGACAGCAACTGGACCCCTGCAGGGACCCAGCAGACACCTCCAGGTACCTGGCAAAGGCAATCCCTGACAGCGGCAAATGACTGAATTTGACCAGGCGTGGGGCAGAGCACAGAGCTCAGGCAGACTGGCTGGTAAAGTTTTCCCCATCACAGGGCAGCCTCAGGCTTCACTTCTGGGATTCATTTCTAGGCTAAGATTCAAAGCACCGCTTGCTGGTGCCCATAAAGTGAATCCACAGCATCCACTGTGCATCAGCACTCCAGGTGAGTTCTGTGCAGGGGTGGGGCAGATGTTTCAGGAGCATGGGTGGTCTGGCCTGGCTGGGGCTGGGTGCTCCCATTCTCCCCATGCTGAGGCTAGGGGCCTTGGGGGTCACGAAAGCGCCAGAGAAGTGAGTGCAGGCAGGCTTGCCCAGCATGCCAGTATTCAAGCAGCAACCTGTAGCTGTGCCTATTATCCCTGACGCTGCTCTGGGTGTCAGGGCTAAAAAAGACCAAAGTCACTGTCCTATGTTCCAGACAGCCTGCAGCAAATCAGACAACAAATACAGTAGCAAGGGCTGTGGTCTTGCAACAGTCTCTGCTCTAAGGGCTGTAACATTCCATGTCCACCATCTCCTGCGGAGGCGAGCACTATCATTAACCCGATTCACAGACAAGGAATCTGAGGCACAAATAGGTGAAGCAACTCCCCAAAGCCATCCGCTAAGAAGTGGGGGCATCATGGATTTGAGCCTCAGTAATACAGAGCCCATGCTTTCGATGGTTACACTCAGCCACAAAATACATAAGTCAGGTATGTGTTAGGAAGTGAAAAGCTCAGAAGGAGAAAAATAATCAAGGAATCCAGAGAGGGAGCGCTGGCCTGTATATGTGGGGGGTTATAATTATGATTCTGGGGCCTCCCCGGTGGCGCAGCAGTTGAGCGCTGGGTTGCGAAGCTGCCTGCAGCCTCTGCAGTGCCGGTTCGATCCCTGGCCATAGGAGGGTCCCACATGGCGCGCAGAACTCTCCTGCCATGCCCGCTGCTCCCCTCAGCAGTGTACCTCGTCAGTCTGCCTGCTCTGCTCCCCGCTCTGACTCTTGTGAATTCTCTCACCCTCCCGCGCTTCTGACTGTACCCAGTGCTTGCATAAATAAATAAATAAATAAATCTTTTTTAAAAAAAATTATGATTCTGGTGGTCAGGAAAGCTGTCAATATGAAGGGGACACGTGAGCAAAATTTTGCAGGAAGCAAGGAAGTGAACTTTGCAAACATCTGGGGTAGAGTGTATCATGGCGTGGACAGCAAGTGCAAAGGCCCTGGGATGGGGAGATGAGGAGAGCCTGCCTGGAGTGCGAAGTAGCTAAAATAGAGGAAGAAGAAAATCAGCGTGAATCACTCTTTAAAAAAAAAAAAAAAATCAGCGTGAAGCATGACCTTAGAGGTAATGAGGTTGGGACGTCAGACCCTGCAGAGCTCTAAGGATGTGCCCAGGGCTTAGGTCATTTCCTGAATGAGATGGGAAGCAGTGGTAGTCATTTTGGTTTTTGCCAAATATTTCTAGTCTTCCCTCTTCTGGGGTAGAATAGGTTTGCCCTTCCTTGTCCCTTTGAAGTTCTGTGTGATCGCATGAATTGCTCAGACTCACTTTAACAAAATGGAGTGAGGTAATGTGGCCCCTTTCTGGAGAAATAAGCTTAGTTGGGTTAAGTCATTAAGACAATGGTGCAGCTTGTTACCTCTGCATAGTCTAGCCCACACTGACTGATACAGCTCCCCAGAGAGGGCGCTGGGAAGAGATGGTTCTGGCAGCAACTGGTGTTCAGAACAGACTGAGGGAGCAAGGAGAGCAGAGGAAGCAGCTGAGAGAGAACTGCTTTAATCTAGGTGGGAGATTAGACGATGTCCTGTTGGCTCACAAGCAATACTGGAGGTAATTCTAGATATATGATGTTGAACCATGGGGATTTGCTAATGAATTGGACCGTGGGTAGAAAAAAAAAATGAATCAAATATAACCCCAGGGTTTGTTGGTGAGGCAACTAGAAGGTTGAAAAAGCTCTCAACCCTCCAAGCCACCCCCCTCCTAGCAACACACACACACACACACACACACACACGAGTTTCAAAAAAAGAACTTTGTTTTTCATTTAGCAGGCAAAATGCCTGAAATTTCACCATTAAAGAGTCATCCCTCTTGGATAAGCATTGCATTGCCCTTTTCGGGCAACTTACTTCCAAATGAAAATACCCGCTAGAGAGGTTGCTTAATGTGGATTGATTTATTTAAGCGACTAGCAATTCAACGACACCCTTGAAATCAGCAATTCCAAGCCTGTTCTTTCAGTGGGAGAAAACGAGGCCCAGAGAGATAGACGATCCTGCCCAGGGTTATGCAGAATATTGGAGTCATCTGAGATCTGAAGGGGAGGCCTCCTGTCTCCCAACACATTGCTTTCTCCCCTGTCTCTTATCCAACACAGGCAGGAGGGACCCTACCTGCATGTGGGCCTTGGAGGGGATGCAGGACGAAGAGGGGGGGCAGCGTAAAAGGGGCATTGCTTCTTCATTATTTTATGCAAGCCAGTTCCAAGCAAGAATGAAGGAGTATCTTCCTCCAAAGTTGCAAAGCCTTCCATCACACTCACCTTGACTTTGCTGGATCTGATCCAAAGCCAAACTTAAGGGGAAAAGTTATTAAGAGAAACTGAACCAAAAGCATCCTGGTAACTGTGTGTGTGTGACACCCACCGAGCAGGGACCATGTGCGTGTCCCTCCTTCCCTCTGTCTTGTTGGTGTTTTCCTGCCCTGCCAGCTTTGTGTCATTCTTGCAAAGCATTCTTCGAGCTGCTCCCCGTGCCTGGCACTGCTAAAAACAGACAATGCCGACACGCCTCTTCGGCTCCTAGCACACCAACTAGAATCACTTGTATAAGCATTTTTATGTCATGCTTTAAATTTGCAAAGTGCCTGACTGTCATTTTACTAGGTTTTCGTTAGTGGCTGTACCTTTTAAAATTGCTCTTTGAAACCACTAACACTGAGCCCTCTCTCTGACTTCTGCAAACTTTGGCCAGTGGCCATGCTTAGTGACTTTTGTCTTAGACCTACTTTGGGGTCTGCAGAAGCTAACTACCTCCTTAGGCAGTTAGTGATCAGAAATTACCCAGGTGTGGCAGAGTGGTGAGAAGCAACAGAAAGTTTAGAACTGAATCTCCTCGTCTTATAGGGAAAAAATAAAATTGCAAAGGAGCTTCACAGCCTTCGAAGCCAAATAGCAGCTCTCAGAGCTGAGGGACAGCTTGTAATGTTTACCAGGACCCAGTATTGGAAAAATGTGTAGAATAAACTGAAATCGTGTTAGCTTTTCTTTCTGATGTTTAAATGAATATCTGTATTATATAAAAGTGTCGAAAGTATATCAAAGCCTATAAAAACGTTAACTAAGTCAGAGTCTCTCTGATGATTTTCTTTTCATTGGAAAAGAAATGGCCCCATAAAAAGGCATAATCTGGGCCTCATTCCTCTGTTGAGAGATCTGCAAATACCGCACTGGCTGTCCTGGGTGAACCACCCTCTCTTCTAGTGCAAACCAGTCTTGTCTTTCCCTGAACACAAGCACAGAGCTTGGGAAGCCTGCTGAAGCCACAGCTGGAACAATGTGACTCTGTGCACTTCTTCTGGACACACGGCCTGTTTCATATATTAACTGCATTCTAAATTCCATTAATGACAACGCCATATGTGCTGTCTTCGGTTTTTACCCCCTTTGATACCTTTATTCCATGCTAATACATCCCAGCTGTTACCAAAAAAAAAAAAGCATTTAAGCCCCACTACTGCAAAGAGTTCCTTGTAATGAATGATCTCAAACAAGGTGCCCATTTCTTGGGATGATTTTACTCCATTCAATCTAACGACGATGATCGGAGACCAGATCTACCAGGTACTGTATGTACTCAGATCTGCTGATGGAGCTGGAAAAGGTGAATATCTGATCTCAGAGGACTCAACGTTTGAAATGACACGAATCCAACACAACAAAAGAATTTGATTATCCTTTGAATTTTAATCTTTTTTTTTTTAAAAAAAGATTTATTTATACAAGCACTGGGCACAGTCAGAAGCGCGGGAGGGTGAGAGAATTCACCAGAGCCAGAGCGGGGAGCAGAGCAGGCAGACTGACGAAGTACACTGCTGAGGGGAGCAGCAGGCGGCAGGAGAGGTCTGTCGAGCCATGTGGGACCCTCGCTGGGGGCTGGGGATCGAACCGGCGCTGCAGAAGCTGCGGGCAGCTTCGCAACCCAGCGCTCAACCACTGCGCCACCGGGGAGACCCTGAATTTTAATCTTGATAGGACCTAATATCGAATTTTAAGTGGGAATGGTGGTCTTACCCTATAGGAATTTTAGGTTGAATATCCTTCTCCTCCTCCTTCTATTTTCATTTCAGCTGCTTTTTGGTTGGGGGAGACTGATGGTTTCTAGATTCTACCACAAGGATACGAATCCTTCAGCAACTGCTACTCTCCAGTGACAACACGGACTCATTTCCAAGGGCATTAGAGAGGCTTCCTCATCCCCTTAATCAAGAATCAGGTTTGACAGTAGAATATTGGAACTGACACATCAGCTGCAGAGTCTAAGCCAACTCTCCTCCACATCCTAAGGCCTTGGTAGCAAAGTAGCTTTTTATTTCCTCTGAGTCCAGCGGGACTACCTCACATAGGAGCTTTTCTTCTTGGTCTCTTGTGCAAGCATTTTTTCCCTCACCACAAAATGTTTTTCTTTTTTTGAAAAAATGAATTGTTGCTCCAACAACTTGGTATCTGGCTCTGGCTCCAGAACTTGAGGGGAAATGGTGAAGCTGAAATGTGTTTCTGGATTCTGTGGTTTTGAAGTGGTTACTCTTTCCAAACCAGGGTGGGCCCACTGCAAAACTGGCCCTTTGGCTGCATCTGCCTCTCTCCTCTTCGTCACCCTGAGTTTGATCTGGGCAGATGAAAATGCGCATGGCATCAAATAATGGTCCCTTCACTGAACACTCCTTATGTGCCAAGAATCATCCCGAAGAACCTTACCTGCACTGTCTTGGTTAAATCTCCCATGTGTACCCGGGTGGGGATCTTCCTCCTCTAAAGAAGCTGATGCTTGGAGAAGTTAAGTAATTTGCCCCAAATCACAAAGGCAATATGTGGTTCAGGCCCAGGACACTCAAATCTAGGAACTTGGAAAGCCACAGACTCAACCTCTATCCCTAACCAGACTTCTAGCATATTCTTTAGGCTACATAATACAAAGGCATGCTAATTTTTTAAAACAAGTAAGAAAAATCCCTGTAAGAATATATCTCAGTTTCCACCAAATGATGGAAGCTGGGCCCGCTTGCTCCCCAGGCTGGCACCCCGGAGCCTTCTCAGAGAAGTCGCCACTACAGGGGCCACACCTGCTGAGGGGCCACACCTGACTGTCAGGAAAATGCTTTCCCCCAATTCACTTCCTTCTTAATTAAAATTACATTTTGAAAGTAAAATTACACAGTGTATAGCATAAACAGTACAACAATAGCTGTGATTAATCTGTCAGAGGTTGTATAATGTGATGCTAATAGGAAGAAATAAACTCCTGCTGAAGATCAAAGCCGTCTCTGCACGTGGGGAACTTTTAAAATTAGCATCTGATAAATGAATCTCCATCCTGAAAAAAACCTCTTGCAGGCTTGGAATGAGGGAGCAAAGACAACGAGGACATTCCACCCACTGCGGGAGCCTGGGGGGGACGCGTCTGGTCAGCCGCTCCACGCCTGCCTGTTGTCCCCAAGCGTCTGGTCGCTCCTCTTCCTTAACCTTGTGATGGTCACCAGGCCTCTGCTGGGACCACTACCCTCCTTCTGCTCTGCCCATGACAGGCAGGTAGGGGGTGCAGACATGGGCACATGTGCTTGGGGGTGTGGAAGAAGAGGCAGTGCACCCAAATCTGTCCCAAGCACCCACTAAACCTGTCCCACCCTCCCCTACACCTTATAGCAGGCGTCACTTTAACCTGCAGTGCTGGGCTTGGATTCAACCAGCAAAGGAACTGGAATTAGGAATTCAGACCTTTCTGGTTCTAAAGACTGGCCTTTTTTTCCCCCCCTTTTCTTTGCCTGGGGCAAGTCTAAGCTTGTGGTTTTGCATGTTTTACTTACATCCACATAAAGACTAAAGAGTGAAGAGCATACATGTCAACATGCAGGTAAACAAGAGTGAGGAATGGGCACTGACTGTGCAGGCGTGGTTGGAGATGCCAGGGATGGGTGGTCCTGGTGACCCCAAAGAGAAACCTGTTGGGGGAGGGAGAAGGACCTACAAGCAGACAAGCCTTTATAATTGAGGTCAATGCTGTAGCAGCCCCATCACAGGGGGCCATGTGGCAGCCCCCCACCCCCCCCAACTTGGGCCGTCCCGTGCCTTTGGAAGTCACATCTACACTGAGGCCTCAGAGATGAGTCGGGGTCAGTTTAGTGAAGGGGACGCAGAGCAGAGCAAAAGTACCAGGAAGAGAAAAGGGGATGTGCAAAGGCCCAGAGGCAGAGAGAGCAGAATTCATGGAAGTCCATACTCTCTGTCTGAGAAAAAATGAGAAACGATTTCAGGGTCCCCATAGATCCCGTGTTCCCCCAATTATCTCCTTTGCTCTGTTTACAAGTTAGCTCACCCATGTCAGCCCTGTTGCCCGTGGAAGTGCAGACGCCCCTGAGCAAGTGGGTGGATTTCAGTCCATTTCACCTCAGGGCCGGTGAGTGTTCCAGGTCATTTCCAGAGGAGGCACGAGAGCTGAGCTGTAAGTCCCAGGGGGAGGCAATTTTGGCTAGACCCTCAGAAGGTGAATCATGCTGGAACTTAGATGTTTGTCAAAAAGGCGGTACAGGCAGGTGTGATGCTCATCTCACATCTGCAACCTCTGCAGCATCCCAGCCTGCAGCTCCACCCCCCAGATACACACCTCTGGTAATTGCAGGGGTCCTGGCAACTCCCTGCTGGTCCCAAACTGTTGCTTACCCAGCCAGGATATAGCTCTGAACTGAGAGAGGCCCTGAGCACAGCCAGGGTCATCGTGGCACTACACTAGCCAGCAGCCTTGAGGGGCATGCAGCCTTCTGAGCTTCTACCACACTAACACACACAGAAAAATAATACTAGAGACCTGAAACTGGCTTCTTTAATTTCCCCAAATATCAATTAGTAGGTGCAGCCCTAAGGACATGGGCTTTGCAGGCCAACAGATTAGGTCAGTAATTTGCTAGCTGGGGACCTCACACTGGTTATTCAAACTCTCTGATCTGACCTTCCATTTTTTCATTTATATATAGGTAAGCTTACATATGTGCTAATCAAATATATATAAATAAATATACATGTGCTGAGGACTTACATACTCCACGTGGGAACTTCCTGGGGTTTTCTAATCTAGTGGGGACAGTAGACCGTAGCCCATTGCATAAATATGGTAAGGATATGTGTGTGTATATATATTCGCATATATATATTCTCTCTGGCATTTCCCAGTATCCAACCCCCCACCATTCTGCTGGGCATGTGGTTTTCTTGGGAGACTTTTGGGATTGTTGCAGCTGGAATGCAAGAATGAAAGAGTCAATATTCATCTTTCCACATCGAGAATAGGATTTTTGAGTCCATAGCAAGACAATAATTTTGAAAGCCCAGCATTCTCGGGAGGCAAATAAAAAGGGAGGGGGTGGCTCTGAATTCCTTAAGCTCCCATTAAAATAGCAAGAATCGGGCTTGGAGGTCCTGATCATAGAGCTTTACTGGAAACCTAGGGGAGAGAGAGCTCAGGATGGGGCAGATGGGGCAGAAGAGAAGTTCTGACTGAGGAAAGGAGGAAGAAACGCCCCCCTTGCTAGGGAGGATGATGGGTCGTGAAAGTCTAGGCCAGGTGATCCGTGGCCAGGGTCCTGGCTGTCCCTTACTCACAGGCACACCTGGAAAGGCCGGGGGTGGGGGTGGGGGAGTAGTACAGAGGCAGACAGGTAAAAGAACCAGAGAACATGGGACTGACAGGCCTGATTCCCTGGGCTTAGGCCTCCAGGAGATGCCCAAGTTTGGCTTGGAGCCAGCCTGGAAGAGGACCAAGAATACAAGATTGATGGGGAGGGAGTCTCAGAAAAGACTTCAAGATAATGCTGCGGGTCCCCTTCAGCCGGTTGCAGTGTGCAGAGACCACCCACCTGATGTCTTTTCTGGCCACTAGAACTCATGCAGTGTGTGTGACCTTGAATGTTCCACTTGGCTGGAGACCTGCCTCCCAGCCCATCACGAAGGGTCCAATTTCAGACACCCCCGCTCCATCACTGACACCACAATTTACCTGGTGAGGCAAATCAGGAATCCAGGGGGTGTCCAGAAACCCCCTTTACTCCTTCATCTCCCCTTAAAACGATTTTCCACTTTCTGACAAATTTCTCCTCTAAATTTATTTTATTTTATTTTATTTTCAAGATTTATTTATTTATTTGTTTGTTTGTTTATTTATTTATTTATACAGCACTGGGTACAGTCAGAAGTGCGGGAGGGTGAGAGAATTCACCAGAGCCAGAGCGGGGAGCAGAGCAGGCAGAAGGACCGAGGCACACTGCTGAGGGGAGCAGTGGGCGCAGCAGGAGAGGTCTGTGCACCATGGGGGACCTTCGCCCGGCGGCCAGGGATCGAACTGGCGCCGCAGAGGCTGCGGGCAGCTTTGCAACCCAGCGCTCAACTGCTGCACCACCGGGGAGGCCCCCTAAATTTATTTTAGATGCTTCTCCTCTGTAGACTTAGCTCCCAATGCCCCCACTCTCTCTCTTCATTTGGGTGTGAACTTCATGTTTCAACCCAAGTAGAGCAGACTGGGACGAGAGAATGAAAAGTTGGGGGATACCAGGCTAAGCCCGTGCACGTAGGTGCTGGCCACCAGGCCGGTCGGTCAGCTCTCACTACTGCTATGATGCTGGTACCTTGTTCTACACGTGCCTGGGGGCTTCTCCTGGATGTGGGAGCACAGTGAGGCCTGGAGGCTAGTGGGGAGGGATTATTCTCCCCTTCTCTGAAATAGCCTTCAACCAACCTTGAATGGGAGTTGGTAGACCAACACCCCAGTTTCCTCTCTTCTCAGGCGAGAAGGCACTGAGGGATGACCATGCTGCTAGACTGGCAGAAAGACTGCAGACCCCAGTGGTCTCCCTGCACATGGTCCTCCCTGGGGATCCACCTGCACCCCCGCCTCTCCCGTGACTGCTCGGGCTTTATCTCCTGCCACTTCCTGCTGTTTTAATCCCAACTGGCTGCAGTTCACGCGTGCACGCCTCAGTGCAAGCTGTTCCCTCTGTCTAAAATGATGCCCTTCGCGACACTCCTCCCTGGCTCCTCATGCGTCAAAGCTCAGCGCAGGCAATACTCATTTACAAAGATTTATTAAGCATCTGTTCTATGAATGCAATGTACCAGTGTACCTAGAAAGAGCATCCAGCCTTGGCTTGGGGGACCAGGAAAGAACCCCATCAGAAAGGTGCTCTGTGGTTCTAAGAGATGGGTCTCAAAGGAAGGGAGTGGCCAGAAGGAGCAGGTGGGGTGGTTGTTCTGAAGATGCTGGAGATGGCATGTGGGGCTGCAGGCACAGTTTGTTAAAGGAACAGGGGAAATTCAGCAAGGTGGCAAACTGTAGCAAAAAACAGGAAGTGGCAAGAGGAGAGGATGAAGGGGCAGGAGAGACCAGATGACAAGGGCTTTGTGAGTCACTTGAAGAAATGTGCAAGTTATGCCAAGTGCAACAGCCATGAAGAGACCCCGAAGTTCCAGATCAGCCAAATGCTCCCTCCCCTGAGCTTGCCCATGTTCCCTGGGACATGTCCTCTCATTTTCTGCGTCTGCACTCCCATTGGACAACAAGCTCCCATGTGGTGGAGAATATTTCTTCTTGATCTTTCTCTTTCTACCTAACACATATCCTGTCCCAGAAAAAACTATGATGAGTGCCCTGAGCTACACCACTGAGGTGACAGAGAGTGACCCAAGAAAGAGAAGAACCCACCTGCCTATCCCACCTCCTCATTGGACGCATTGCAAAGGAAGGTATCAGGTCCTGCCTGCCTCAGGCTCGCAGACTACTGCCTGTCAGCACGGCACCAGGTGACAGAAAACAGTATTTGCAAAGCTCTACATGCAGAAATGAATCAAGGGGGGAGCTTGATACACCAAGGGGTGTGTCTGGTGCCTCAGCACCAGGGCCGATGGGAGATGTGGCGTGAGGCATCAGATGAAAACTCTGGAGTAGCTGCAGTGCTGGGAGGCGCATGGGGAGGACGACGTGGTACCTAATCAAGAGAGGAGAAGGAGATGCTCGTACATGTCTGATCTGGGCTGTGCCTGTGGGGGCCAAGGGGTCATTGGAGGGGACAGGGTGAGACCAGAATGAGAAACTGGAGGCTCACAGTTCTGTGGGCCGGGAGGCCAGAGGCTAGATTTCAAACCACTAGGACTTTCTTTGCACAAAGAACATCGCCTGTATCATCATCGCTGGTTTCCGTATCTCCCTCACCCTCCTTTCCAAGCTCACCGCTACTGCAATTTCCTTGCTGTGTGCCCCGGCATATAATGAACATTCAACAAACATTTATTAAATAGGTAAAGCAACTTACTAAAATTTAAGTTCCATGTGACCAAAGGCTGCTTTGTTCACTGGCTCAATCCCCAGTATCTATAATAAGACTGGCCCAGAGCAGGTGCTCATAAATTATTTAATATACTTAATTCTATAATTATAAGTAATGATAGTTATTACAGCTCAGAGAGGAGAGATTTTCCTCCCAAGGTCACATCATGTGCTGGAGCGATGGGATAGCGAAAGCGCCCCAGTTCCAAGCTGGTGGCTTTCCTGGGCTGCAGCGCCCCTGCTGGACGAGAGGTGACTTGGCCCACAGGTTCCCAGGAGACAGCTCCGGGGTGGCCCCTGGGCCTGGACGGAGGCACTGAGGGTCAGAAGTGGCACGTCCTCGCCGGGGCCAGTGCAGACCCTCTAAAGGAAGGACCCAGGTGGTATTTTGCACCCAGAGACGCTCCAAATTTTAAGTGACCGACGGAACATGCTCGAGAGGGCAGCTTTCAAGCTGAAATGATAAAATGAGGAAGGAACACCTGGAAGACTGAAGGTAGCAAATGGCAGGGCCTGGAGGCGCCTCACGAGGCTCAAGAATTCTGAGGACAGGCAGGGAACTCAGGGCGGGAGGGGGTGAAGCGAGAGCACCCCGTGACCAAGGCCTGAAAAGGAGACCACGCGTGCACGAGCGCCTGGAGAGGGGGCTGAGGCCCAGGGCCCAGCCCACTGAACTTGGCTAAAAGGAGGAGGGGCTGTGGCATTTGATGGCAAGAGCATCACAGATATCGTTGTTCTAATCTCTTATCCAATAATTGATGGGCCACCCATGACTTATCCCGAGAGATTCGCCCCGGGGCCCTGGGTTCCTTCTTTACAAATGGATGACACCAGACAGCAGGGCTGCAAAATGCCCCAGTGTCTGCGGGATGGGGGTTCCACAGTGATCATGTTGGCGGTGGCATTACTGCAACTGGTAACCTTGAAGAAGAAAATATCTGTTCCCTGGTGGGAAGGAAGGAGAGGAGAAGAAAAGCAGCATCAGATTGCAGGAAGTTTAGGGGAGCCAAGGAAGTGGTGGGTGTAGAGCACTCTGCTGAGGAATTCGGTAGTGAAAGGAAATTGAGAAATCCAGTGGTTGGACAGCAGGAGGGCCAGAACAGGCAAGTGCAAGTTCAGAAGGCAAAGCCAGGGGTCCAGTGGAGATGGAGACACTGAAGGATGAGAGGGGAGAGGTGAGCGCCTTAATGGGGTGGCAGGAGTGAGCCTCTCGGTGATTCTGTACCCGTGCAGCTCACTAAGTGTCATAAAACATTTCCTCTTCTGAAGTTTTGCTCCACTCTGATGAGAAGGAAACAGAGGAAATCTTTGAGCCAAAGCGATCACTTCCTCCCGCAACTGGGATGATATTTCTGCCTCACACATATTGCCAGCAGACCCAGCTATTGCATCCGTCCTGGCAGATCGCTGCTGAGCCTCCTGGTGTTTTAAATAGCAATGTGCACTCTGTCCTGGCCTTCTGGAATGAAGTAAGAGAGGGGCAGAGCTTTACGCTGGGCTAAGTATCTCTGTTGATGAGGCACTCAATGGCTGCAGGCTTCTGAATCCTCAGAAATAACAACAATTATTGCACACACCACAATCTGTCCTCCAAAGCAGTAAATGCATCAGCTGCTGGTTATTTTGATACCCTGGATAAAAAGCTCTTTCGAGAAAATCTAGTACAGAAAAACATTCTTATCCGCTGCTTGTCTGCACCATTCCTGCGGCCCAATGTCCTCTCAGCTGCTTTTCATTCCTATAAATATTGCTGGCCCAGGCCTTAAGGTTCTTCTCTCAATGACCCAGGAGAAGGGAACTTCCTTCCGGGCCCTTTGTGAAAAGTAGAAGAAGCAAGAGAAGAATCACCTGACTTCAGTCTCTGTGCTAAGGCCAAACTGATCTGGAACCTTCTGGAAACCCATCCAGTGTGGAAGGTTGCCTGACAGCCACAAATGGCTCTGACCTTTGTTGGATGCAACCAACATTTGCTGAACATTTACTGAGTGCCAGGTCCGGTGCTCTGACTTGGGGAGTCTGTGATTCACATGGCCACAGCCTGATAATCCAGTCCATGGATTATTCTAGAGCTGCAGTCTCTGAAAGCAGGGACCACAGCCATCCAACAGTGCCTGGCACACAGTAGGCCCTCAATAACCAGTCTCTGGAGTGTTTTCTTGTTTATTGTTTACTCGTTCTATATTTACTCAAGATCTTTCAAGTTCAGGGACAGAAACAGAGCTAGTTAGGGATGGAAAGGAGCTCTTATTAAACCAACATGTGCCATCAGAATATGATCAACATCGAGGCTTAAATTCTGCTTACATCATTTCAAAATTTCCCTCTTACACACCACATGAAAAAGAACCACAAGTGTCCCAAATCCTTCTGTCCTTCTGGGTAATGCCACAGGACACATACAAAGCTCTGTGTTTGACAACCAAATTTTCTATTATTCTAAATGTTTCAACTTCATCGCTAAAATCTCAGGCAGCTATTTTATAAGACTTAAGGCTGGTGCTCTCAGACAAGTTCACACACGACATGATTGATGAATGAATTTGTCCCATTGTCTAGAAAACCTTTTGTTTAATTGTCAGTGATAAATCTCTTTATGGGTCATCCTGACTCTGATGCTGCTTCTGCAGAAAGGGTCACTGATGGTATCCCCAGCCCCCTGCACCCAGCTCGTGTGTTCGTTCACCACACTTTTCTGAACAACTCAGACGTGCACGGGGTTTTTGCTGGGAAACAATGAAGTCAGACCAAAGCTAAAGCCCATTTCTAACTCTGGGGCTTTCTTCCTACCTCGTGGGTATGCACAAGGATGAATTTAGAAATGGGAGTGAAGGTGAAGACAGAAATAAGTGAAGACTGCAGACCTGTTTGAGTTAAGGGAGTTGGAAGTACCTGAGCAGGGTCTCACCGCCAGGCCCTCCAAGGATCACTCTTGGTCTTATAACAGGAATCCCCAAACCTCACTAAATCCTTTCTCCCCTGTGGCATCAGCACTGCCACTGCCCAGGAGCTCAAAATGCAATTTGCTTGAAGTAGAAGCGAAGGCACTGATGAGCTCCACACTGGAGGAAGTGGGGATGTGAATTTTCAAAGTCCTATGAGTCCCCCAGAACCCTGTTACCATTGATGATGCAAATTTGGTGAAAACTCTAACTTAAAGGGTATTTATTTCTGCCTGGCTAGTCTGGAGCTTCTAGTGAGAAAGGGCAGTTCGTGGGTCAAGCTAGCTACTTGCAAACTCTGAATTCACTGGAACCCATGAAATTTTGGAGGGCCAGCCAGGAGACCCAGCTCTTAAAATCTGCAAGGTGGGGATAAAGAGGAATTTGGGTAGGGCCCTAGGTGGGGCAGAGGCTCTCTCTCTGGGTCAGTTTAGACAGACCTCCTGCAGAACTTTTGAAAGCTGCAGAGCCTCCTCCTGGAAAAATGCACCCACTGCATACAGACATACAAATCTGCCTACAATTGTAGCAGGGGCAAGGACCCCAGAAGCTTCCAGAAAGTAATGCCTTAAATTAAGGCCCTGAGTCTAGGTCCTGATGGCTAAACCTTCTCTCTGCTCCTTGTCTCTAAGCCAGACTCAGACTAGCCCCTGCCAGGGGCCTGCTAGCTGGTTCTGGTTCTCCAAGCCATGGCCCTCACGCGTGTTCAGAGGAGCCTGCACCTGCATCTAGAGAGGTGCTCCTGGGTGCTCGCTTCTCCTTGAGAGGCAGGAGGTGTCCTGGAGGAAACCTCTCCGCTTTTCTGCTTGGCAGCCACTAGCAGCCTAGGCCTGGAGCGCAGAGGGTAACCGCAGGCAGACCCCCAGCCCACACCCAGGCCCTGGCAGACGGCAAAGGCTGGGGAAGAGCTGGGAGGTGGGGGCCACTCTAGGCAACTCTGCCCGCCCCCAGCCGCTGGGCCCCGTTGGCATCTGACCCACACACCCTGACTGCTATGCCCAGAAAACCCCAGTCCTGCTTTTGAAAGCCAGGCGGGCCCTTCTGACCCTGTGCGCGTTTCCCTTTGACCTCAGGGAGATTTGAACCCTTCCCTGACTGGGTCAAGCCAGCCCTCTTGGGAAAGACAGATCTCTCTCAAGGCCGCAGGACCCCCTAGAGCCAGGGCACCTCCGCCTGGTCCCAGCAGGTGCGGGGCTGGGGCTGGCGCTGGGGAGGGTTCGTGGGGGAAAGGATTTGGAATGACTCAAGGGGGGAGGGGCCTAAGCCGCCTGTGTTATATCAGCTCCCGGCTCCCTCAAGCAGAGCGCGCTGGGAGCTGGAGGGGAGCGCAGCGGTGAGTCAGGCTGCCCCGAGCGGGGCCCCGGGAGAGGCGCAGTGCGGCCGCGGGCGCGGACCGGCGCGGTGGGGCTCCCGGGGAGCGCGCACGGGGCCCGGAGCGGCGAGCTCGCCTCGCATCCCCGGGGCGCCCACGGGCGGCGGTGCCGCCGCGAGGGGAGTGTCCCGAGTGGGTGCGGGCGGGCGGGCGGGCGCGTCTGGGGGAGCCGCGCGCTGGCTGGCGGCGGAGTTCGCGTCCCCGGGATGGCCCCAAGTCCCGGAGTCCGCGTTTGCGCCCGCGGCGGCGGCCCCGCGGTGCCCGGGGCGAGCTCGAGGGCTGGAGGGGACCGCGCGCAAGGGAGGGCGCGCGAGCGAGCGAGCCGGCGGGGAGCGGGATGCGCGCTGCGGGCGCGCGGGGTCGGCGCGCGCGGGGGCCGGTGCAGCGCGCGGGGCTGGGCTGCGCGCCCCGTCCGGAAAGTGCTCCGCGGGCCCAGGTGAGGGCACCGGCGGGCCGGAGCGCGCGCGACCGGGCGGTCGTGGAGCCAGAGCCTCGGGTCACCCCCGCGGGGCGCCGGAGGCGGGGAGCCCCGGGTGAGGGCCCCGGTGGATGCAGGCTGCCTGCGCGAGCCTCGGGACCTCCACTGGCCCGCGCTGGACCGAGGTCCCCAGGCTCAGCCGACCCAGGGCTGGGGCCGCACGCCGCAGCTCCAGCTGTCTGCTGCCAGGTGTGGGAGAAGCTGGCACGGAGGGGTCAGGCGGGCAGCGCCCGAGGGCCGGCTGGCAAAGAGGGAGAACGGACTGGGGGGCAGGGAGAGGCATCTTGGAGCGCGCACAAACAAGGGCTCAGCTCTGCTTGGTTACAACTCTCCTTTCACAAAAAATCTCTGAGATCCTCATGGTAGGTGTTTCTGCTTGAACTTTCTCTTCCCTTGTGGCTTGAGAGATTAAAAAACAGCCTCTTGTTAGGCTGGTTTTTCCAAGTTGTTCCAGGTTGGAAGTTGTAACAGTTTGAAGGATAATTTATGGGTGTTTCGTGCATTAAAGTGTATTACAGCAAAGCCTTTTGGGTGCTGTGGGTATTAAGGAAAACTTAGTGCACGTTCCCAGCTGGAAACCAAAATAGTGGTCTCCTGAGTGTCTCGGCCTCATCTGTCATCAGAGGCCAGTAGAAATCCTGGAGAAAAGGCATTTGATTAATTGTCCTGGCTCCATCCTCTGGGCGCACCCACTGCCAGCGCCAGCACCCCTCCCCCTTGCAAACATGACCAGCTGCATTCTGCAAATCCAGAAATGGTAGCGGTGGGCCACCAGAAACTTCTCTCCAGGGTCTCCAAGCTCCTGAAGCAGTCGGCTCAGTTGACTGGAGGAGTCGCTCCCTCTCTCAGCAGAGCAGAAAGGCCAGTGGTTGGACCCTGCCCACCCTTCTTACGCAGTGTTTACAGTTTCCTACCCCAAAGTCTGGAACTTTCTGCCTCTGCAGAAAGATCCACAGAAGAAGAAAGATCTACAGAAGAAAGGCTGCATGAGGTCTGGAAGGGTCTCTTCTGAGAAATAAGTCAGATGTCAGCTGGGCCACCCAAAGGTCAAGGCAGGACGGGCAATGCTCCCAGAGGTCCAGAGGGGACCAGGGACCTGGGGTCAGGGTGGTCTAGAGCTGAGACAGACCCTGCTGCATTAATCACAGAAAACGTGACTGTTCCTCATACTTGGGTCATTGGAGGGCGCGGGGGTTAATATCACATGTTGCCAAGCCCCTCCCCCATGCCGTCCCAACATTTTAATGCAGGCAAATAAAAAGGCAGTTTGAAGGGGGACCTGTCAGGCGGCAGCACATCTGGGAAGCAAGGTCCCTGAAGCAAGGTCTCTGAAGCAAGGTCTCTGGGGAACATGTTTTGCTAGAACTGTGAGAGGACCTAAGATTTTTTGCCTACTGCTGCTCCCACCCCCTCCCTGGTCTCCACCTGCCCCCTAAAATAGCCCAGGCTCAGCACAGACTTGGAAAGGGGACCCATTCAGGCAGTCGTCTTAGTATTTGTGGCTCTTCCTGTACCTTTAGCTTTTCTGCAGGACCGAGGGTCTCGCTGTCCCTGGTGTCCACCCCAGATCTCCCCCACCCTGAGGGTTGGAAGGGGCAGGAGCTGAGCCCCACGCTCCCACTCTCCTCCACGGAGCAATCTGTGCCTTGGCCAGGAAGGGGCCCCCAGCTGCCGACATCAGCAGGGAGGTAGGGCATGGCAGGGCAGGGCTGGAGCCCGAGGGAAGTTTCTCATCATTACTGAGATGAAACTGGTGAGAAAATTGTATAACTTCGCTTTTAAATGAGAGCTGAGCCCTGCCGCCGCGCATTCATGGAGCACACGTAGCAGCAGCAACTGCGCTGGAACCACAGAGAAGCCCAGGAGATGGCTACCGCCCTTCCCCACTGTGCGCGGCCAGGGGTGCGGCTCAGACCCCAGCGGCCTTCAGTGCCAGACCTGGGGCCAGAGGCTGGGCTGTTTATCGTCTCCCAGTAAGAACTCGGAGGGACTTCAGAGATCGCTGTTGGTAGCAAATACTCTGTTCTCAGGGGCAGTGGAAGGCTTGCTGAGGATTCACAGAAAATCTCTGGATGACTTTGAGCAAGCAACCCCCGTCCCCAAAGCGTTTCTCTTTCTTGCATTGGCACCTCTGACCTCTCAAGCCATCAGGTCTAAGGTTAGCCAGTCCTGAGAAACCAATTCTGGATGGACCAGTTTCACAAAACAGTCTATAGTGGCACCAGGCAAGTAACTGGAGCTGGAAGACCCTTCTCCAGCACGTTCCCAGGGGCTTTTGCACCCTCACTCCAAATAGCAATCAAACCAGGAGAACCCGGAGACAGAAGTGCAGCTGCAGACGCGGAGGCTTTGGGCTGGGCGTGCGCAGCGTGGAATTGTCAGTCTTTGAGTCAAGGAAGATGAGCCATCATCTCAAAGTTTATCCCAGACTAGAATAATAAAAACACGCAGCGAAGAGTTTTTCCTGCTTCAGACTGTTTTCATTTTCTTCTTTGGGCTACTTCACCTGCTTTTGCAGAGTCTCCATGGACTGCTGGCCTCCAACTATGACTCCGTGGAGGTCAAACTGAAACATTGAGATGATCTCTTGATGTTTTTCTCCCATATTTTGGGTAAACTGCCTGCAGTGGCTCATGAATTGTGAGCCAAGAGGGACAGTAGTTTTGTGACCTTGAGCAAGTCACTAAACTTCTCCGGCTTCCCAAGCTACGGGACAAGCAGATTAGATGCGCTGTGTCTCAATGAGACCGTGACATTTGGAGAGGATTCTTGCTTCCGTGTCACAAGTTCACAGTATGTGGGATGCTGACCAAATGCCAGAAGCCATGGTGACAACCAAAAATGTCCCCTCTCCTTTGGCCACATGCTTCTTAAAAGGATATAAGTTCTCCCTGTTGAGAAATCATCAACAGGGGCCTTCATCCGGGCATCTATATTAATCATTGCTCTGGGCTTTGGAGTCCACACCTAAGCTTCCTCCCCAGGCGCTGGCATGTCAGGCTGCAGGAAGCCATGGCGGGAACTACATGCTGTGGGCCCACCAGGGTTGCCCTTTGCCTCCACAAAGTAGAGTGTGACTGCAGATGAAAAGAAAACCAGAGAGTGTGGGGGGCGGGGACAGGTGGCATTGGAGCGTGGCAGCTTCCTTCTCTGCCATATGCTATTAAAAACACAGGCAGACTGCATGCCCCCGGGGCCCGTGGCACTGGGGGGAAGGCTTCTTTCCTTTACTAAATGGAGCACACTCTGGCCCCAGGAGCTCCCTTCCCTGAATGAGAAAATGAGGACTAGACCCCTCCCTCGCACTGACAGCACTAATCCAACACGGGGACATGTTGATATCAAATTAATAGAACTGTGTCCAAGCTGTGAGGATAAATGGAAATCGAGAGTGGGACATTTGAGTGAGCGGACGTGGCCGGCAATGCTACCCTGGGTGCTGGTGTGAGCGCACGGGCCTTGTTCCCCATGAATAGCTCATGTGTTTCTTACCTTTGCCCCAAGGTCTCACTGGAGGACAGGAAAAATAGAACCATTTGGTTATTCACAGCACAAAGGGCTAAAAGGAATACTTTCTTTGGAGACCTCCTTGCTACTCACCCTCGAGTCGGGGAGAGAAAACTACTGAGGTGGCAGGGCCGGCAGAGTTTAGAATTCATTCCTCATGAGATCAGAACAACCAGGGGTATGGAAGGCTAAGGACATCCCCAGGGAAGAGGGCTGGGCTGATGGTGAAAATGTCATCTGGGACTAATAACAATGCGTTGGGATTGCCCAAGAATTTGGCCAACCTCTTTTACACGTGGAAAGTCTTTTTATTAGTAGTCAGACTCAGGCAGGGTTTTTCCCTGAAAATTCCCTCCCAGACTAGGCAGATGGGGACTTGCTGGCATGGCCTGCGGTGGCTTCTGCAGGTGGAAAGCTGTGAGGTCAGCGGGCGTGAGGGCCCGCGCTTCCCACGGACGCCCTTCTGTGTCCAGGGCAGTGACCAGCCCCTCCGACTCGAATCGTTTCCCAATGACCACAAAGGACACACTGCTTGGTTCAGATGGGCTGTCGGCCTGTCCCGGGGCTGCTCCCTCGCCGCCAGGCGGGTGGTGTGCATCACGTGTGCCCTTGCACGTGCATCCTGAGGGAGTCCAGGTGAGGGCGAGGGAGGGCCCGTCCTCAGCCCCTCCTCGTGGGGGGCCGTTGTGGCAAAGGGTCTTGCACTTCTCATTTGCCCACTCTGGAGAAATGCTGTCCTGTCTTTGGGCCCTGGGGGCTTGGAGGTGACTGCACTGCAGTCCCCCTTATACTTGTCAACAAACTCCCCGAGGTGGGTGGGAGAGGCCCAGGGGGCAGTCTCCCTTCAGATGGTGATTTCAAAGGAGTGAATGGTCACGCTGGGCCAGGCCTACCTGAGGTGCTGAACTTGAGGCAAGAGCACCGTTGTGTCCCAGCTCCTTGTGTGTGAACAGATGGCCTTGGGACCCTGTCCAGTCTGGCTGGGCACAGTCAGTGGGGTGATGGTGGACCCGTTCAGCAGCAGGCATGCAAACCCCAGCTCCCTTCCTCGTGTTCTTCCTTCGCACTTCTGTGCTTCAGGCCACACTACATCATTTTTGTGTTTTGCATGACTGTATATATAAAGTTTTGTTGCGGTAGCACAAACGGCACCTCTCGGAATTTGGTTACCTAGATTTCGGTCTACAATGAACATTCTCGTTTTGATAAAATTGTAACCAAACGCTTCGTCTTCTAAATTATCTTTGCCTCATAATGTCGAGGTAAAAGGAGATTCATGGACGTTCTCCTGTAATTTTCTTTCAAGACAAACTTCTGCTCACACTGTTCTTTCAGAAATGTTGTGCAACGCTCTCTAAATAAGGCATTTCTTGAGAATAGCCATTTGTACTGGCAACTTTAAGAGTGTTTTCGTTCCTCGCCACACATAATAACCCCTCCTCCCCTAGCAATTGGTGTCTTCAGGATTTTGTGTGTCCTCTCACACTGACGAGAGAAGGAAGGGGGTGCTGTGACTCTGGCACAGCCCTCCCACAGCAGGGGGTCCGAGGTGAACCGCATGTGGCCCGTGGAAAGGCAGGGGCAGTCCCCAGCCCGACTGGGGAGGTAGGACCCCAGAGAGCAGGACACGGGATTGATTTCCTTTCTCCCACCAGTTTGCTGGCCAGGGGACTGGGCACTGCAGGGGACTCACACCAAATATAAATCATGACCTGCCCCCACCCACCCCGAGCTTGCCCAGAGGTCAAAGTTAAAATGGTTCAGAGATTCAGCTGATCACAGCACCACAGGGAGGCTTGGGCTGGGGACCCGGGGAGACCAGGCAGGATGCCCATCGAAAGTGACAGGCTTCCTGTTGCTTTGCAGGGTTGGGGGGCCAGTGTGTCCATATATTCCAGCTCTTCAAGAGAAGTCAAAACTTTGCTTTGAATGCATGATTTCTTCACTTTCAATACAAACGCACAGGCCAAATAAAAACCTGTCTGTAGGCTTTTTAAATTTCCTCACCTAGATGAACACACCTGGAGGAATGGGCAGCAGTAGCCAAAGGCGAACTGGCCAAAGGGATACAGTTGACCCTTGAACATCATGGGTTTGAACTGTGTGGGACCACTTATCTGTGGAGTTTCTTGTAAACAGACAGCATAATTTATGTATCAGTAAAGTCCTTATGACTTTCCTAATAATATGTTCCTTTCTCTAGCCTACTTTGTTGTGGGAATACGATACATAATACATAAAACATGCAAAATATGTGTTGATTATTCATATTATCAGTGAGACTTCTGGTGAACAGCAGTCATTAGTAAAGTTTTACAGGAGTCAAAATTTATGCAGATTTTCAAATATGCAGGGGTCCCTAGCCTCCCGTGTTGGTCAAGAGTCAACTGTACTAATGGTGTGGCCTTAAGAGGCCCGGGAGGGAGTGGGCTAAATGACATGGTGTTTTCCAGGAGGGCTTCCTGGAGGAGAGGGTGTCCTGCAGGCAGGTAGGATTTTACTGAAGCGCTGGCACAAAATCAGACAGAAGTAACTTGAAATCCAAGCTGTGCTTCTCACTGTGCCTCAGCACCCTCATCTGTAAAAGGGAATCATAATGCCCATCTCCGAGGGCAGTTGTGCGGGTGAGAACAGGCTGCTGGAAAGGCCCGGCTTAGCCCAGAGCCTGCAATGAACAAGTGCCCAGTAACCTGAGCTCTGTTCCTAATGCTTGGGTGCAGAGGGTCTTCTGAATGAGGGGCCAGAGGCATGAAGAAGGACCCTCCTTGAGCTTTGTGGACAATTGCTATTTAAGAACTTAGACCTCAATGGCTTTTCTGCCCCAGCAAAAGCACAGAAGGGGCAGGTTATGTTCTCTCCTCTCCTGTCCTCTTCTCACCTCTCCCCCAGGCCTGTGGCCACGTGCCCACTTGCTCTGTCAGAATCCCACCTTTTAAAAACCTGACCTGGGCCACAGCAGAAAAACACTACTCAGTAAGAAGGAAAAGTACTCCGGGAGGCTGTATAGACACGCACAGCAAACATTCAAGGAATTCTTAGGAATAAAAAAAAAAATCCGTAAATCTGGAGTTTTGCAGGAGGCCATCCCAGGGACATGTTTTCTCAATTAGCGTGCACATTGCCTGCAGCAAAATCACCCATCGGGCCGAGCGCTGGGCCACCTGACCTGGACTTCACTTCGCTTGACCTAACTAAATCCGATGCAGCCGACCCTGCCCCTGCCTCTAGCTGTGGAAATAAAATTATCCCCCCAAATCTTAAACCAGGGTGGACACATACACACTCCCCTGGACAGAAATCTAGTTTCAGCTCCTGTGTGTAGGCACCCAACATTGAGAAAGACAACCCTACAGTTGACGGCGGATTGATGGGTTCCCCACACCCCTATGGTTTTCATTCCCTTTGGCATTATTGTTAGGTGGTGACTGGGCCTGGCCTGTTTGGAGCAGATGAGGTTTTCAGCTCTGAAAGCATGCATCAGCTGCTTAAAATATTACTAGTGGGTGCCTGAGATCAGCGATTATATTTTCTGGATGGCTTCCTGGGCTGACTCTTTTCCAAGCGAATGGTTTTGTCAGATATTTGTAATTTCTGGAATATCTGATTAATGATGCCCCCTCTACCGGAGGGGTGGTTCGGGGTGCATAATTAGCAGCATGCTTCAGAAGCAAAGATGCGGCCCAGCATCCGACGAGATCAAGCAGGAAGTTGGAAAACATTTTAAATCAACTGCCGTGGAGGAGAGGGAGGCAAATGTTCTTCTAAGCCTAGGTTGACACCATGATGCAGATGTGAAATCCATTGAGTAGTACAATAGATTCTCCTTCTCCTCCTTGTCTCCCCCCACCCGTCTTCTCATATTTTTTAATGAAAATTATAGGATGAATTTTTGTAAAAATCGATCCTCATCACATGTAGCGAGACGGAATATCAGTCATGCAGGTTTGGTTCCGTTGTCTATGTCAAACATACATAAAGGTGCAAATATATGATGAAAAATGCACTTTTCACAATGAATTGTGGTCAAAAAAGTTAAAGATTCCTGGGATAGACGACAGTGCGGCGGAGAAAAGGACACGGTGCTGCAGCCAGACAGGCTTGGGATTAAACCCCAGCTGTGATCCTGGTTGTCTGGATCTTGGGTGTAACTCAAGTTCTCCTAACACCAGTGTCCTCATCTGTAAGGTCAGACCAATGGCTTCCTCGGATGCTGGTGTGTGGATCACGTGGCACCTATGTATACGGGGCTGGCATCTCGCCTGCCACCCAGGAAGCCCGGGGGCCGCCCTCAGCACCTGCTCCTTCTCTGCCTCCTCTCCTTTCCCTTCTTCCTTAGAAACACAGGACCTCGTCAGAACTCTGATGTCCCTAAGGCCTGCTGTTTCTCTGACAAGCCCAACAAAGCAACAACAGCACTATTTTGCGTTTGTCCCGCCTGCTATTCCACCTTTCGCCCACTTCACGCTAACAGAGCCACTTTCCATGTTCCCATTCCCTACACAAGACCGTGGCAGTGCCTGTCCCCCGCGCACGACTCCCTTCTCAGTGGTGTCCGGTGATAGGTGCTGCGGTCCTCATGACAGGCCAGGAGCTTCTGCTCCCACAAACCCCAGCTTTCCCCCTCAGTGTATTTGTATAAGGACAGCAGGGCTAAGACACCATTAAAGTATTGACGTTGCCAAAATTCTAAGAAAATTCCTGCTCAGAGCAGAAAGCCTGACATCTTCTGGAGAGCAATGCTCCAGGCTGCCCATTCCATGGGGCTAAGCGCCTTTGCTGGTACAGCTTGAAGGCTCCAGCAGATAACCCCACACCTAATGCCAGCCCCACCCTCAGCTCGACCTGCCAGTTCCCTGGACCCCGGGCCCTCCCTTCCCAGCCGAGGTACCAGAAAGAGTGACCCACACCAAGATTCCACTCCAGGGCCACAAAGGTGATGTGCATGAATTCTCTTGAGAGCCTGGCTAGAGCAGCGCCTGAGGACAGAGCTGCGATGACAAATAACCTGCCTCTTTGTTCACGTGCAGCTTCCCCTGCCCCCCTGCTGTGTTCCCCATGCTCCCCTGGGGCTCATTCCAACTCTCCTCTTGTAAAATGCCCTCCCACTGGGCCCCATTTTCACCACTAAGACGCAAAGAGGATTATTAGTGACATCTCCTCAAATGCCGAATTCCTGTCCAGACCAGAGACATGACGCTCCTTTCCAGGCAGCCGAGACATCTCTGTTTGTGGTTGCGGGGCAGTGGGGCAGGGGCGGGCGTGAGAAAGGCCCTGTGCCAGCGATCCTTTTCACCTCTGTAAATGTATCCTCCCTCCACCCCTCATCATTTCACTGTTTTCTGTAAAATTAACGTCACCGGCCAGTTGCACATTCACAATGGTGTTTATAGCCAACAAGAGACATTTGTCACGTCACACACCTTCCCCACCCCACGTGCAGAGTACTGGGGAGCGGAGCGGCCTGCAAGCAAAGCAGCCAAAAGTTCTTTAAGTTCATCACTCTTGCACCTGGGCTGTTGGCGTTTTGTTGTTGGTGGTTTTTTTTAATTATTTTCAAGGAAAAAGTAAATGCTGGGGCCTCTCTAGTGGACCAGAGAGTCTCGAGTCTCTCTAGTCTCAGTGCTATCACAGCAGCAGCCTGAGTTCTATCCCTGGCCAGGGAGCTGGCCCACATAGCAAGCAGACCTCACCTGTCTCACCTGCTGCTCCCTTAGCAGTGTATTTCAGTAGATCCACCTGTTCTGCCGCCTACTCTGTCCCTGGTGAATCCTTTCACCACCCACCTACCCCCAACACCACACCTTTGGCCTACACTCACATTCTTCGATGCATTAAATAAATAAATAAACCTTTTAAAAAATGAAAGAAAAAGCAAATGCTGACTTACTTTTCCTATTCTGAAAAGGGGGAGAAAAGCATATTTGCACCTTCTCCAAAACTTGCGTAACAAATGGAATGCCCCAGAACATGACGCTGCACCAAGAATGTCTCTTATGCATGAAACGAATCACCTTTCTTTTCCGGGTTCAAGTGTTGTGGTTATCCTTTCAAGGGGAAAGTGCGAGCACTCAGAAATGTTTTCATCTTCTTTTTTAACGTGGTCGGACATCAGAACCTACCTGCAGATTTCATGCCCATGTGTCTGCATCTCTGTATCTTAGAAATGAAAGAAAATATTTTGGGGGTGGGATTTCTAAGTGTTGGTGTTGTTTTGAATTTTTCCAGAAAAGAGCTGGACACGTCAGAAAGTGGAGGGCTTAGTCAAGCAACAAATATGTTTTAAAGGTTCTTTTTAAAATATCTTCATGATTAAGCAAAAAAAAAAAAAAAGAATTTTTTACACACATTTTAACTATTCATTTTAACTTCTGAAATAATTGTGGACCTATTATAGTATTTTCACTGGCAACACTTGTGCTTGGGAAAATTCCACAAATCTGTCTGTAGCTTATTTCTTTTATGGATTGGGGAAGTTGTTATATAAGAAAGAAAAATGATTAAATCAGATGTAGATTATTTATTTCGACTCAGTAATACCAAGTCTCAGGAGAACAGGATTTATTCCTGGCTCCATCTTCTCCTAACTCTGTAACTTGGGCAAATCACAGAACCTCTCTAAGCCTCTGTTTCTTAACCTGAAACATGGGAAAATAATATTGCCCGTGTCCTGGGTAGGGCCGCTGCGTGGAATATGGTTGCCTGCTGGGGAAACCTCTTGGCTGTGGGTCTCGAAGTAAGATGTCAAGGCCCTGGGTAAGGAGAGCAGGGCTCCAGATGCCGTGCTGGCTCAGCCCTCGGCTGCATGAGGGGCCTGGCCAGTCTCTTGCCTGCTCAAACGGCCCTAGTCCCTGCCGGCCCGTCCCACAGGCAGTAGCAGCTGTGAAAGCACTTCTCTCCAGTCTGGGAGAAATGAGCTGTGGTGGGACAGAGGCCTGTGCCCAGCGGGGAGAGGCCTCTGTGAGGCAGAGGCCCTGTGGACAAGAATGTCTAGGGTTCCAGACCCAGGAGTGGGCTACAAATGCACACGACTGTGGCTTTCTGCCTTCCAGTGTCCTCAGCTGGCAGGTGGGCAAAGAGCACTTACTTCCAAGCGTAAGGATTAAACAAGGTGACTTGTGCTAAGTCGTTGGGTTGTTCAAAACCTGGTTACTGTGGGGGTCGTTGATGCTGAACACAAATGGATGCCCAGGAGCTCCCGATGCAAGGTGATGTGGACAGGGGAGTTACAGTGCCAGCTGCTTTGGGGGCAGCCAGTGTCCCTCATGTTCCTTCTCTCTCCTGGGTCCTTTACTGGCTTCTCCTTGTCCTGACCTCTACATCTTGAGGTGCCCTGGAGCTCAGGCCAGAGTCTCTTCCTTGTCTGTGTCACTCTCCTCCTAGAAGGCCTCATCCTCCCCAGGCATCCAATAAGGTCTATGACTTCTGGATGTCTGTTTTCCAGCCGGATTCTCCCAGTTCCGGCCATGTCCACTTGGATATGTAATGGACATCTCGAGTCACGAGCTCCTCTTCCTCAAGTCTTATTTTAGTCCCCGGCATCTTAGTTAATGGCATCATTATCCCCGCAGGTGTGCAGACCCCAAATCTAGAAATCATCCTTGCGCCTACCTTCCTCCTCAGCGTCCACATTCAGTCCACCAGCAAGTCTTATTGGTTTCAAAGTTAATTTGGAGTCACCATCCCACTGCTGCCTCTTGGTCCAAACCCGGTCACCTCTGACCTCTGACGCAGACAGCTCCAGGGACAGCTCATGGTCTCCCCACCCCCAGTTTGTTTCCCCACAGCCCTTTACTCCACCAGCAGGCAGACGCCCTTGTTAAAATCGCATGTGTTATTCTCCAGCTCTCAACCCTCCCGTGACTTCCCACTACACACAGGATAAAATCCATGCCCTCGCCATGGCCTTATTTCAGTTTCCCCCCACCCCATCGCGAGGGGACATTTGACAACATCTGGAGGCATGTTGGGGAGTCGCAGTATAAGGGAAGGGCGGGGCTGCTGGTATCTAGGGTGCAGAGTCCAGGGATGAGGCTGACAGTCCCACAGCACAGGTCAGACCCACAGACCTCTCTCTTGGCCCACAGACACCTCGTGGGCAGAGCTCTGCCCTGAGTGCAGTTGGCATTGCACGGGGTCATTGCACCAGTCACGACTGCAAACACGCTGGGTCCTGTGCTTCAGCTGAAGACAGTGACTCCAGCAAAGCCACACATGATGGTGCAGCGTCCGTGCTCAGCAGCAGCCACCCCGGGGGGCGCCCCCACCCCGGTCTGCCCCACACCATCTCACTCTGAGGAGGTTGATGTCTAGCCCCTGGGGGAGTAGAGGGGTGGTGCAGATCACAGACCCTCCCTCCAAAATCTCAGCACTTCAGGGGATGCAGATGGTGGAGTCTCCCAGGGAGGGAGATGCCAGGTCTGAGTGGACCCGTGCGGTGGGGTCTGTGCTCTTCAGGACACGTACTCATTACTCGGGCTCATTTTGCTGCCTGGATATTTCTGAGACTGTGACTCCAGGAGATTAGCCGGCCCCGGCTCACTTTATGAGGCTGTTAATGGAGGTTTAGAGCACTGCACCTCAAATGCAGACAGCTTACTCCAGCCGACCAAAAATATCGCTGTGAACATTTACAAGGTCTAAAGAATGATTTCATGGTGATGAAATTCAGATGTGTGGGATTACCCTCGTGTCTAATTTAGCCCTGACTCAGTCCAGAGAAATAGGATTTTCCCGGAGACGTTGGCCGGTGCTGCCCGGCCCGCGCCTCCCAGGTGAGGAGCGAGGTCGTGTGTCACAGCCCCCAAGCCAGGCAACGCCCCACGCGGCCTCCTCGCCAGGGCTGATGCACCCGGCTCTCACTTCCCTTTCCCCGAACCTGTCTGCCAACCTGTCGGCGAGCCCCTTCCGTCCCTGGGCGCCTGCTTGGCATGCAGAGGGCTGATGTCCTCTCTGCGCCTCACTAGTGACCTCTCAGCCTCCTTCTGCTAAGACTCCGTGATCAAGGTGCCCACTGCAGCTTGCCCAGGGGCAACTGCTTTGGTTGGAAGGTGGTGAATCACTCACAGATGCCAAAGCAAGCAAAAGACTGGCCTTGCTCCCCCGACTTCCTTCCATGTGACTTGACTTCTTTCTTTTACTCTTTGAAATATATTTAAACGAAAACACTTTCTCACCATCTTTAAAGATAAATGATTTGCGTTTTTTAATCTGAAACCAGTTGAGGTTAGGACTTGATCGCTTCACAGTCCGGAGGGTTTAGGTGCCGCTGCGGGGCTAATTCCTCAGTGGTCCGAGTCTCGTATTCCCACGTCCTCCGCCGCCGGACAGCCCAGCGGCCACTTCGGGGCCTTGATTCTTATGAAATGTTGAACTGCTTTCAGTTTGGCATACACTGAAGGGCTGTTCCTGCGAACTTGAGGAGTGTGTGCTTTATGGAATCCAAGTGTGTTTAGTCTATCTTTTCCCCAATCTGGATGTCGTTTTGTACTTTTTATTGGGGTAACAATGTGCAGCTTATGAGGGTGCTCTGGCTCCCCTTATTTTTCATGATCTGAGACTCTTTAGTCTGGAATTCTTGACCTGGTAAATCAGTGACGAATCCAGTGGGTGCAAGTGGGGGATTCCACACCTCTTGTGACTGTCTGTCATCTGCCTGGGGGTCTCCAAGCTGCTGGCTGCATCCCCCTGCTGTGTGTGGTGACAGCTCTCTGCGGAGGCCACCGAGGAGGCTGAGCAGAGGAAGCCACTGACTGGGTGACTTTAAATAAATTATATGCACGTTCTCTGATTCTCAGTTTCCTGAGACTATTGTAATAATAATAATAGTAGTAGTAGTAATAGGAGTAATATTGGAATCATAATGCTAGTGGTTAAATGAGAGAATCCGTGTAGCATCTGCCCCAGAAGTGGCAGCTATTCTCATATTATTAAAATTCTGGAAAGTAAAATTTCAGACATCGGTCAATGAGATATTTTGGAGCCTGAGTTCTTTGTAAAGTGAAGGGGACAGGAAATGGCACTTAAAACCCTGGGAGGAAGCGCCTGGACAGGGTGGCAGAGAAGTGTGGAGAGCCTCGGGTAAGCCCAAGTAGGGTAATCATAAGGTTACTGTGATGATTAATTACAGTAATGTTGATACAAGGGTTAGTGTAGCACCAGATACGAAAGTTTAGTTTTTTTGTTACTGTTGTTCTCGTGTCTTCCCCTGGCTGGTCTGCTGAAAGCTTTTAGCAAAGCTTCTCCAGACAGCTGTGACCCGGCTTCCTGAACACCATCCCATCCCCAGGGGTCTGTTCCCCGTCACAGGGCATCTACGATTGGCTAAAAATCACTCCCACAGCTGCTGGGCTCCCCTCCTTGCTGCCTCATGTGGATTTTCACGGGCAAAGGCAAAGCCATGCTGTGCCCAGGTAAGGGGCAGCCCCGCCCTTACCTGAAGTCGGTCCCATCTGGCTCTCACTTTCTACTCTTGGCACAGTCACAAGAGCCAGGGAGTCGTGACCCCTAAAATGAATTTATCCATCTTCCAGCAAAAGACAAGGGGGCCCAAAATTGAGCTTTTGCCATCCGCCCTTCCAGAAAGTGGGGGACCAGCACAGATAAACCCCAGAGATAAGATCCTCTTGCTTCCTGGACTCAGAGACAAGGAAATTGTGGGGTTTGTTTCATTCATGATCAAAGCCACCAAAATTGATAAAATGTTCAGAGGAGGTTTCTGCCTGTGTGTTCCATGTGAAAATGGGGGAACTTTTGGGTCCCTTAGAATCGGTAATTGGGACAAACTCTTACTAACGAGGTGAGACCTGTCTTAGGCAGGATGGCTCAACAGGTATTGCTGAGGTTTCACTGTACACCTCACTCTCTCTGACTTCAGGGACTGTTAGGACCTTTGAAGTTTAGATTTGCCCACAAGGGGCTGATGAGCTGGCCAGCACTTCTTATTTGAATTTTAATTCCAAGAAAGCCATTAATTTTAATTCCAGTGCCTCCCTGGGAGAGCACTGGCCTGAGTCTTATCCCACAGTGGGGCCGGCTGTCAGATGGCTCCTTCCAGGACCCAGTGCCTTGTATGTGAAAAGGAAATGACACATTTTGTTGTAAGATTGTCTTCTCCCCTTCCAGATGCTTCTGCCATCTACTCCTGCAAACCTTCCACCACATACACACGTGCACACACACACAGTCACACACACACGTGCACACATATACATGCATACATATACAGTCATGCATGTGTGTGGTCATGTGACTGTGCACACATGCCCCCCCAAGGAAAACGTAGAGAAATCCGGGGCAGCTGAGGACATTCAGGAGCTCAGTAACTCAAGACCCACAGAGTCCTGGCCTAGAAGGATCATAAGAAACCATGCAGCCTTTTTTACAGAGATAGCTGAGCTTCATCAGCAGGAGTTTGAAGTATGCAGACCCAGTTACATGTGGGTTTGTTTTTTTCATTAAATACAGTTGGCCTGCAGATCCACAGACTCAACCCACTGCAAATGGGGAACTGTGAACACCAAAGGCCAGCTGTGAGGCACTTGAGAATCCATGACTTTCAGTGTCTCCGGGCCCCTGACATCAATGCCCCCTGGATGCCCAGGGACAACCGTACTTAGGTTTGGGGGAGTCATATGTTATATGCAGATTTTTGCTGTGAAATGGACAGCACCCCTGACACCCATGTTGTTCAAGGATCCACTCACTGTAAATGGTGCAAGGGATGGAGAAAGGGAGTAGGAAAGAAAATTTAGAAGCTAGTGGATGAAGTACCTTGTCCAGAATCTCAGGATTAGCAGCAACATCCAGCTCAAGTCTCAGTTCATTTCTTTCTTTCATTCTTTAATCAGCTATTGATTAAGCACCAACTTCGGGCCAGCAACTGAGCCAGGGACCCGTGATACAAGGTTGGACAAAAATTGCACAAAGTTCCCGCCTTAGGGGGCTCACAGACCAGTCAGGGAGATAGTGATTAATAATCCAACAAAAGTGACCCTTCTAAGTGCCATGAGGGAGAGACCCACAGCGTTAAGAGGACCGGGAAGGTTTCCTGGAGGAAGCCGCGATTCATTTGAAAAGCAGGAGGAGAGACAGCGCAAACATCACCCAGAAAGAGGTTTCAGACCATGGCCAGGGCATACGGATCCCACCTGCTCCATCGTGAGCTTCGTCCCCAGCTCCGCACTCAGCGCAGTCACACGGCTAGCTGGAAACGAGCTCAGTGAGAGAATTTACACCACAGACAGCAGCAATGCCACAGAGCACGTCCCCTCCTGACCAACATGCCTAGGCCTCATCTACACCACCTGCTTCCTGGCTCCTGGCAGCACAGACACTGCCCTTCCAGTCAAAGGCCTGCTCCTCCCTGCAGAAACTCCACCTACAGCCGATTCCCAGAAAGGCACTGTGAACAAGTGACTTGGGCCTCGGGGCTGTTTATTTCAGCCCCTGGGCCATCTGGCTTCTCATGGGATCCAGGACATCCTGGCCAGTGTATGGCAAGCCAGTAAGAAAGAGCCCCTTCTTGTGGTCTTCATCACCCCCTTGCCATCTAATGATATTTATCAATCACCCACGCCTACCCAGCGCTGCATAAGACACTTGGCAGGCAGACCTCAAGTAAGGCTTTGACCCCTCAGGAATTTGGGGCCTGGCTGAGGCTGCTAGGCTGACATTGTTCTTCCTTAATACAACTCGGGCTGCTGGGGCGCAAGCACCAGGGACTGGAAGCCCAGCTGAGGGCTCCAGCTACGTGATTCCTATTTCTCCTGTCTGACTTAGCACAGGGAACACCGGGTGAACAGAGGTCAGAGCTCACCATCTACAGTATTGGTCAAGTTCAAAAAACAAGTGATTCTGCTACCTTTGCACACCCTTCCCCTCCCCTACCCCCTGTGCCCGCCACCCTGTTCTCTGAAGGCTTTTGAGCTTTGGGTTCTTACAAAGACCGGCAGGAAGTAAGGATGGGTGAACATCCTCAAGGTAGGGTTTTGCAGTGGAGACACCCTTGTGTGCAGAGCGCATGGCCCCTCTGCGTGGCATCTGCTGGGCATGGACAATGGGGGGGTTGGTGACTGGGGGTGGTACAGGGCACAGAGGAGCCAGGCAGGCGAGGCTGTGAGATGAGGAATCTTAGAGCCAATGACCAGCTGTGAGTCTGGTTGGGGAAAGAAGCGGGGCTCTAGATGTAGACTCAATTCCTTTCCTTCGGATCCTCTCCCAGCTCCTGGAAGGGTGCCCTGACTATCCTCACACTTGGCCCGCACTGGGCTTTGGAAGCTCAAGCATTTACTAGCTTGACCTCTAATCAGATTTGAAAGCTGGGTGACACCAGTAAGTCTCCAAGCCAGGATTTCAGTGAGAGCCAGACATGAACATGCAAGGAATGATTCCTGGGGTCCTCTGAAGCCCCCGAACATTATCTGCCATAGTTTGCTCTAGGCATCACCACATGGATGGAAAGTGACTCTCCAAGAGGCTCCCCTTAATGTAAAACTGAGCGCCATGGGGCAGCTGACCACCAGCCGCTAACCATGTGGAGGTCAGATGTTGGAGCTGCGCGCAGGGGCTGAGTGAGGGAGAAAACCCCTAACGGGAATGTGGTTGGGAGAATAGGGACCAGGGCAGAGTGGGGGACTGCCAGGGTGGATGGCCAGTGATGCTGGGGATGCAGGGGCAGTTGCTGTCTGAGGGTGCTGTGTATTAGAGTGCAGAGGAGACAACAGAGAGAGGGTGACTGTGGGTCACGGAACATGCAGGGAGGAGGCTGGGCGAGCTGCCACAGTAAGGCCCACACGAGGTGGGTGGATGTGAAGATGACCCCCGCTGCCTGCAGAGACGTTGTGTCCTCTCTCTTCCCTTTCCTGACCCTGGCTTGGATCCCCTGGGCATCTGCTGACCCCTCCGGTCATGCACAGTAATTTGAGGGCACCGGCCCAGACAGTGGGTCAGAGAGGAAGTCCCGAGGGGTGTCGTATCCACTCCTCAGTAGAGGGCCTCCCCATAGTGTCCCCTCTGCAGTTGTGCAGGTGTCCTTTGGAGAGTGTCCAGCCAAGGGCTGAGTGGGGGGTCAGTGTCACCCACTTAGCAGGTCACCTCCAGCTCAGGGTTGTCTGTTTATGCCACGGAAATGCACGCATTCTCGAGATGAAGGGATGTTTTCCTTATCAACATTGAAATAATTAACTTGTTTATGTTATTATGCTCATTGTCTAAATATTGTTAAATAAAAACATCTTATTGCTGATAATTATCCAAACATCGCAGCGAACGTGGGACTCCTGCCAGCAGTGGGGCTGCATTTCCAGGGAGACCAGGAGCAGAGGGTTTGCTTTGTCTCCTCGTGGTCGTCCGACCCGGTCTCCGGCTGCGGCCGAGTGGTGGGCGCTCGCTCTGCCCGTCCCAGGTGAAGCGCCTCAGAGAAAGAGCAAATAATCCTCTGTGGTCAGATCCCAAAATATGTGGGTGACAAACACAGTGGCTTTGTTTCTTTGAGTGAGTCTTGTTTTCCATGTGTGGGAGGAATTCCAGACTTGAGAATTCTGCATCCAGACTTCATAGATTTTTTTTCTAATTGAGACAACTAAGTAATGATAAAGAACAATACCAGCCTGGCTGCTAAGTTCCAAGGGCTTTGGGTCCAAGCCTGACCTCCACAGGGCTTGGATAGGATCCAACAGCAACTCCTGTCTTCTCTTGTCAAGCTGGACCACGGGCTCCACACAACCAACTCTCCGTTGGCTTCTGCAGTGTGGAGATGGAGCAGATGTGCCTCCTGCTGATGTGCTGTAGGATGGAACCGCTCTCTGAGTGCACTGAAATCAGATGCCGCCCTCGGCACTGCCCTGCACACGGATGGTAGCTCCATGCAAGCACCATCGCGTTGGAAAATGACAGAGCCCTGGCTCCATCCCTCCCCGCCATGCGGAACTCCACTTACCAAGCGGGCACACGCTCGGAGGGGCAGGCTCATGTCAAAATCTGGTGCTTCTACATGGCTAAAGTAGTATAAAAATTTGGATAACCAAAGAAGATTCTAGAAGGATGCACCCTAAAGGTTAACATTAATTATCTCTGAGTAGATGAGATTGGACAAGTAAAACAGGATGGCATATCTGGAATTGCACATGCACATGTGACAAAATGACATTCAATCTCCAAATAATGTTCTCCTTGTCGTAAACCAATTCTAAGTTTACAGGGAAATCTTTTTTTTTAATATGCAATATCCTTTGAGAAAAACATATCATAAAATACTAGCTAGTTAATACACTGCTTCAATTATTCTATGATTTTAAAGTATAATTTAAGCTGTATTGAGTGTCTTTGAGATTGTCTAGGTTAAAATTATGGGATCTGGGTAAACCATTAAATTAGAATGAGTTTGTTGGCTAGTTGATTTTAAAGATTTATCTAAGCTAATTTTATATATTATATAAACATATATAGAGTCTTAGTCTCCTCCTTAATGCAAAAAACAGCAACAACAACAACCCGTAGAGCTATGATGAGCATAAGTGAGAAAAATCCATTTAAAATATTAGATTGTCGGAAAAGTCATGATGCATTTTTGTTTGAAAAACAGAAAAAAATATGTCATGGCTTTTTCGACAACCCAATATTTACCATACCTGGCACATATATTTGATAAATTTTAGCTATCAGTAGGTATACAGATAAAGATATACTTTTCATTTTTTTTGTGATGACACCAAGATCAGCAGGACTTAAGTGAGCAAATGTGCGCATATCAGGTGTCTTCTGAGTTGACCTGTGACAGATGGGAGAGTAGAATATGTGTCCCAGCCCCAGCTGAAGTTCTCAGCCTCTACCAGGTCTTAGACCTCTTTCCAACTATCCCAATAAGTGATGCATAATCTGGCAAGGCAGGAATGTCAGATTGGATGGAAGGAATCTTGGAGATCATTGGTCCAGATCATTTGACAGATGAGATATGTGAGCGCTTACCCAATGTCACAGAGGAATAAGGACCCCAAACTATTGTGCGCCTCTTTTCACTCTGCAGCTGGTCTGAGTTTCTCTGCAGGTTGATATATAATGAGATTGACTTTCCTCTGGTGTCTTATACTACTTTGTGATATCATATCACACAACCCTGGGTGTAGAGCAGGTACTTGATAAATGGCTTGTTCAATCCAACTCAACAATGGTTTGTGGCATCTCTACTATCAGGGATAGGAAGCTAAAGAACAGTCTGCTTTTGGGAAGCTTCTAGAGACTTACCAGGGAAGGCATAGGAGGGAATGAGAGAAGGGAGACTTGTTTAACTTCATATACCAAAGAATGAAGGTCACATAATATACTTCAGTGAGTTAGTTCTCCAGAAGTCTGTCCTGGACAAGTTCCAAAGCTAGATATTTCCAAAATTTATATATCGATCTCTTGAACATTTCTGCTAATTTCATATTTCTATATTAACTCCTACTCAAATTCTCCACTTGTCTGTCCCATAGGAATCTCGTATTTGACATTTTCAAGCCTAAATTCTTGATTCTACCCCTGGAACCTGTTCCTGGCACAGTATTCCCCATCCAATTAGATGCTAAAACCTTGGAGTCATCCTTGATTCACCATTTCCTCACCACTCCACATCACAGTCCAGTAGGGAATCTTATTCACCCAGTTGCTTCAACACACCCAACCTACAAGTCTTCTCACCTCTTACACATGGCCTTCCTAGCCCACACCATCACCTCCTCTCGCCAGATAATAACACTAGCCACCTAACAGATCTTCCTTCTTCAACTTCTGGTCCCCATGAGCGGGCTCAGAGTGCTCCCTTGAAAATATGTCAGGATATGTCATTTTCCTGCTGAAAACCTTCTAATGACTTCCTTTCTCCTTTACAACAAAGTCCAGAGGCCTCACCAGTGTCCTTGAAGCCCTACAAGAACCGGCCCCAGGCCTCTCCCATCTCGCCCTCTGCCACATCCCCAGTCTCAGGGGCACATTTTCTGTCTTCAGCCAAGCATGTTTCTGCCATAGGACCTTCACACTGGCCATCGCTCTGCCTAGAACGTTGCCCTGCATTTCTGCAGAACTCTTCCCACACTTGACTCAGGCCTCTTTGTAACCATCATCTCATTGGAAAAATCTTCCCTGACCCAAATAGCATTTCACAGACTTGTAACTCCCAAGTCCCCACCAAGCTTTGAGAGCTTCAACTCTTGTCACCAGCTGACAATTGTTGGCTCTTTGTTCCTCATTTCTGCCCTTCTCCACTAGAACCGAAGCTCCCGAGAGCAGAAAACTTGCCCATTCTGTTCACTGCTGCATTCACAGACCTGGAGCAGTGCCTGGCACTGAGTAGGGGCTCAATATCTATTTGCTATGTAGGTGAATCAACAATATACTTTCATACTGTTTCAGTTTAGTCATCTGTACTTACCGAATCACCGCAGCTCTACCAGCCTTATCCTCCTCTGCAATTCCTGCAACCCTCCCTGGGGCACCTGCACAGAACAGGTGCTTGTTACATGTGTGAGGAGTTAGACTGAACGATTGCCTAGCACTGGCCACCAATTATGTGGCTTAACATCAGTTCTTATCATGTACAGAGTTCTTGTGCCCCAAGGGTTTGTTAATTTTCTGAGAGATGGTCCCGGCCTTTCATTAGAACTTAGGCAGCATCTCTCGGGAGAAAGAGCAGCACAAATGGAGCTTTGTGTGATGGTGAAAACAGGGGTCCAGTCACAGCAGAGCTGTTCGCGGCGACCTTTTGCCAGGCCTGAGCATTTAGAGCTAAACTCTGGAGAAAGCTGCAGAAGCAAATGTGACCCCAAGGCAGATTGGACCTGAGCCATGGGGTCAGGGGGTCTATCTCGGGGAGGAAGGGTGTACACGCATGCATCTGCCATGGCAGCACCAACACAGAGCTCCGTGAGCCGACACACCAGGATTTTTGCTCCTGGCTAATTCTGCTGTGCTTCTCCATACCATCTTTGGGCTGGTGCCCATGTGGGATGCCATCATGGGTGAGGTCCTTCTGCAAAGCCATCCTTGGGACCCCAGCCCCCAGACCCTGGCTTAGGGAAGTGTGTGCTATGATAAGAACCCTCCCCAGTAATGGACTCCTTTTGGAAGGAGTCCAGGTAAAAAAACTCAGGGTTAGAATTTGGGCTAGAACGTGATGCAATATACTAGGAATCATTTTACAAATTTATCTTATAATCAAATCTACTGGCACAAATGCATTTAGCTCTGCCTTCAACTGTATCCTAAGGCTCTAATGTTTAAATAGAAATAATTCACTAAATGTGTCACTGTCTGCTTGGATTTTCTCCTGATGGCAACAGAAGTGACTCAACTCCCCAGATCACCATCAATTATTTCTAAATCACTTTGTCTTTAAATGAAAACCCTCTGGGATCTGGAAGACTGGTTTCCAAAGTTGATCAGAAGAGGAAAAACAACTGTACCTTTGAAAGATATGTATTAAAGTAAGAAAAGGGAAACAAATGTTTAATAAGGTAAAGAGAGTTAGCATGATAGGTACTTTTGCTTTTACTTTTTCAGTGGGTTGGTGCCCATAAATGAGTCTTGTCATTGGAAACCAGGCCAGGAACCCACCAAAATCAAGCAATTGGACATTTACAGAAAAATACAGCAGCTGTCCCAAATCAACTAGGGGTCCGGGGCCAGGAGTCTGCCGAGAATTTATCAAGCCCAATTGAGCAGTTCAGGGCAAAAGACATTGGAAAAATAAAAGTACAAGCCCATTGGGACTATTAAGAGAAGACTCATCCAAAATTTTAAAAAATGTGCATCTAAGGCTCCAGCTATTACAACAGGCCAGGGAAGGACTCTGACCAGAGCTGCTAAAAGGGCTTTTGCTCAGAGAGACAGTCCTCTTTCTTCACTCTCAAAAAATCCCCCCTCAAATCACCATTTCATGGGCTCCAGTATCAGTTTTCAAAGTGCTTGTCAATTCAAAAACCCGTTTGTTTTTAAACAATTCTTAGACTTAATTTCTCGGTATAGTGATTCAAATCTATGTTGCCAAATCTTCCATAAAATCTGTTTCCATGGTCAGATAAGTTAAACTTCAAATAAGTAAATCCTTTGTGAAGATTCTCAACTCATACTGGCAGAGGGAGAGCTCTGATCAGAGAAAGATGTTTCTAACCCACCAGTTCCCAAGTGCATTCCCAAATGCATTTGGCCAAGGAGCCCTCGTTTCACGAAACCTCTTTTGACATGCCACCCCAAGGATGGGGAACGCGCTTAAACATTCCTGTGACTTCCAGGCCAAGATCGAGCTCCTCTTCCTATTGAGATCATTCATTCAGTTAGTAAACGGATGTTTATTAGTTGACACACAGGCTCCACCCAGACACCAAGACAGATACAAAGAGGAAAGTGTCTCGGTCCCTACACTCTGGTAGCTGTCAGTGTAATGGGGGAGACAAACATGGAAACAAATGTCAGCAATTTCATGTGATGCAGGTTTCTTGAATCTGTCATTTGTGGAAGGCTGTCCAAGACCATTTGGAACGCCAGTTATCCACTTAATACTTACACTTGTCTCATCTCCCCCCCTGTGTTGTTCACTACTCAAGAGCAAAGCTCATGCCTTCTACTTGTCCAATATTCTCTATAGCACCACTGTGGAATTTGACATGTAGCAGGTCATCCAATGAATATTGGTGGATTGACTAAACTGGATGATCCTTTTTAGTGTTATGCTTCTAAGAGTCTTTCTCAAATATTGGTAAATTCCTATGCCTACAAAATTAAGGTGAACCATGAAAGTGTTGAATAATTCATTAATTCTGCTTTCTCAGGGACTGTCTTTTTTTTTTTTTTTTTTATATAGAGGCATGTTTTCTTTCTTTCTTTCTTTGTTTATACAAGCACTGGGTACAGTCAGAAGCGCGGGAGGGTGAGAGAATTCACCAGAGCCAGAGCGGGGAGCAGAGCAGGCAGAAGGACCGAAGTACACTGCTGAGGGGAGCAGCGGGCGGCAGGAGAGGTCTGCGCGCCTCTCAGGGACTGTCTTAATGCCACAGAAATAACAGAAGTAATGGTGGCTACCTCGCCAATTAGGCAAACCACAGCAAACTAAATCTATTTACTTTCTTCTTACAGACACAGCCTAAGTGTTAAAAGTTAGTGATATGCCCTGGTAATCAGAGAGCAGCCAAGTCTGATTTTGCTTATGGGAATCAAGTGAACGCTGAGCTGTTCATTGTAGAATTTAATACAGATTAGGGTTAGCCACAATTGGTAACACTTGGGGAGTTGTTAATTTCTTGCTGGCAATTGCACTATAAACTCCCTTCATAAATTTCAGATTGAAACCTGGCATTGTCATCCAGATTTTATGCACATTTGTTTGGTTTACATATGCTGCATGGTTCCTAATTGTATGATCGGTAAAGAGGCCACGCCTCGGATGCTTTATGTACTTGAGAATTGTTTGGAACCACATAAACTTAATTTCGTAAGTGAATAAGGAAATGAATTACATGAGGATAAGTGACTTTGGGTTCTATGATGATGACAACACTATCCACACTAGCTCAACCCTATCCACATTTTGACCCAAGTGATTCTTTGCTGTAAAAGGCAGTCCTGTGCACTATAGGATGTTTGGCCTCTACCTACTAGATGCCAAGAGCAACCTCTGACCCCATTATAAAACCAAAAATGTCTCCAGTTTCTGCCAAGTGTCCCCAAGGTGGATGGGTTGAAAATCACCCTGCTTGAGAACAGCTGCTTATAAAAGAACCCTAGGTGATTAAAAATCAGCTCTAGGTGAATGGTATTTTTATTTTTATTATTATTATTTTGCGGGTTGTCTGTGAGTCTGTGTCCTGAGACTAGAAACCAACGCTTGGTATCCTTTGGAGCGAGGTAATTCCTCATTCCGAGCCAATGTGGCTAGGACAAGTGACATAATCTCTCAGTCTCGGTGCCCTGGTCTGTCTGAAAGTGTAAGTCCTAGGATTACGCCTGCAAGTGGCACATGTAGTAAATGCTGGTGCTGCCTCTCCTCCGCCAACTCCGACTCCTCCCACCTCATCCTCCCAATGCTTGGATGAACACAACCAAATGAAATGCACTACAAATGGTTTGGCAGTTTCTTTCCAATTCTTTCCTTTCACAGCAAGATAATCAGAAACTGACAGGATGTCCAAACCTTATGTGTGCTTTGGAGGACAGACTGCCTAGGTCACGAGCAGATAAAGGAGAAAGCGGAGTCCACAGCCCTCTACACTCGTGCCCAAGAACGGCCAAATAGAGGGAGTGTGTCCCCCACATGGGAGCTGTTCATCAATGTCCTCTGCTCTGTTCAACGTGATAAAACTGTAACTTGAGTAAACAAGGCATCTGCTCACAGCCCGAATGGCCCCCACCTACAGCCACCCAAAGTCGTCTGATAACCCGATGGCTCGGTCACCACGCTGCAGAACGGAGGAGCCCAGACGAGGCGCCTGAGGAAATAGAACAGACATGGGTTCATATCTGGGTTTTGCCCCAAATCTGACGGGTTTACAGAAAGGACATATGGAAAGGTTTACAGACCTTATTTTCATTATAAAGGCATTATAACAACTTTATGAAAATGGAGGAAAAGAGAAGGCGATCAGCCAAAGTTTTAACACTCTGCACAACTGTTTTCATTTTGTGTGTTTACTTCCAGGCCTGTTGCCTATGCGCTGTCACTCCCTTTGGCTGCAGGCATTTCATTCATGGTCTCTGACCTGTTTTCCTGCTCCAGGCTAGATTGCTGGATTTCTCCTTGTTCTTCTCGGCTTCAGTGTTCATATTTCAGGATTACAGAGTTTTGGAAAAATATTTCCTACAAAGTAATTAATTATTCCATTATTAAAAGTGCTTGGCTTCTGATTTTGCAATTATAAATCATTTAGCCAAAAAAAAAAAAAAAAAGGTCATGAGTTTAGCGTTTTCCCTCTTAACTTTATTTTCTTAGGTTAGAGTCTCAGAAGTGAAATCTACAAAACATTACTACAGTTTTTATTTTTTTCAAAGATTTATTTATGCATGTAAGAGCTGGGGTACAGGCCACAGATGAGGGGGGGTGAGAGGATTCACCAGAGACAGAGTGGGGAACAGAACAGGCAGACTGACTGAAATACACTGCTGAGGGGAGCAGCGGGCGAGTCAGGAGAGGTCTGCCGTGCCATGTGGGTAGCTCCCTGGTCAGGGATTGAACTCGAGCTTGCAGTGGCTGTGGACAGCTTCATAAGTTGCGTCTTAACCCTTGCGCCACCAGGGAGGCCCACATTTCTACAGTTTTTAAACATAATATTGTCAACATATTTTAAAATACATTATTCTGACTAGCAAAGCTTGTCACTTTGGCTCACTGCAAAATACATAAATTAGAGAAAAGTATCAAGACTGGAACAAAAATCACCAATACTCCTTTAAATCAACTGCAACGAGCATTCCCTGTATTTTCTTCTAGTTTTTTCTTCCATCTCTCTTTAATATAGGCATGTATCTAACGTGAGTTTTGTTATCATATTATCAAGACTAGGATCTCTAAATGAGCAGTTTTGTGTGACACTCGCCTCAGCAGGGCAGTCAGATGAGTAACTAGCCAGCAGGCTGACGGGTCTGTGCAAAGGGCGGCTGGGGCCGAGGTCACTTCTGTGTGTCCTTCCCTGCCCACAGGACTCTCTTCTCCAGCATTCCTCTCAGATCCCGTGTGATCACATTCCTGATGTGTAACAGGCCTGCAAAGTGTAGCCAAATTTGCTTTCCAAAACCCTGTCGGACGTCCCCCCTCCATTGGAGAACGACATAATACCTCTCTAAATCCAACCAGCTAGATCTTCCTCTGATGCAGGAAAGGATTACTCTTCTTCGCTTGAGAACCAGAGAAAGTAGTTGACTTGCAAGAGACCATATGGTATAAAACATACAAATCTTTAACACAAAATCCACAGACTCAGCATAATAGGTCAGTGGGAACCGACCAGAGGAAGAAATGGATATTCAAGTCCTCTTCTCTTGTGCTCATTTGGTCGAAAGATGTGACGAATCATTCCTGTTTCATTCATCCGAAGAATCATTTTTATTTTTGCTAAATGATTAACTATTAAGTTGCTGTTCATTCTCTGTCTGCTCTTCCATCTCTCCCTTCTTTTATTTGTTCTGGTTGCTTAAAATGCAATCCTGTTGTGTGAGAGGCTGATGGTCACACAGCCTGAATGGAAACCCCCTCACACAGGGCCTCTCACACCTTAGGGGCTGCTCCTCTTTCTGGACACCCATCACACCTGCCTCTGTGGTTGCCCCATTAGCCCAGGGGGATGGGGAGCAATTCTTTCCCCCTGGGAAGTCTTTCCTGGATTTGCGACAACCCCCATCCTGTCACTTTTGTTATGGGGTGGTTTCCAGACACCCTGCCTTCCTGGCTTGCCTTTAGCACTTGCCAGGCAGATAATAGAAGGACTGTGGACCGGGCAGAGGCCTTGCCCTGACTAGCAGCCCTGACCCCTCCCGCCCCAGGGCTGCCCCCAGGCCTGCCATGGCACCTGGCGCAGCCGCGGTCACGCTGACAGAGAAACACAAGTACATCCTCATTTATCTGTGTTTGGATTTGGTTTGGGGTTTATTAATGACAGAGCATTTGATTAAACAGAGTTCATGCTCTAACCAGCTCCAGCTGGATCCGCGCGTCAGTGGGAAGCCCGGCTCCCCGATGTCTCTTTCTGTCCTTTCTACTCACCGTCTCTCTCCCAGGGCATTTGCTCGGAGTGGGAGAAGGGTGAGCTCATCTACCTCGTCTACTTTGTGGGTCAGCCTGGCTCGCCCAGCACGGCCGCTCCGTGATGAAGGATCTTCTTGGGGAGATGTTGCGTCCTGGGATGTGGCGGGTCCAAGCCCACGAGATGAAATCACTGTCCGATCGACCAAGGCAGTGTTAGCTCTGGGTTTGGGCTCACATTTGGGATTCTTCCCGCAGGAGTCATATTCTAACAGGCTGTCCATAGAGACACCATCAGGACTATCTGGTGAGGCTACCGAGAAGCCAGATCAATACAGTTGGGGTTGGTGGCGGGGACAGGAGGTGGCAAATTACTTATTTTAATGGCCCTGATTGTTGCTGGCTTTTTGTCAGGGAAATCCAGAAATCCCTGGATTTGCCAGCCGAGCCAGGGAGTGTAAGTCGGTTTGTGATCGTGCAGGGATTTCTTTCCCTCACTGGAGCTGAGAACTTCAAAGTCTTCCCTCATTCTCTGCCTGTTCCATGTCCTTCTCTTTCTGGTTCCCCTCTTGGCTCCTCTCCTTCTCCTTGCTATCACCCCTTTGCCCTGGGGTCTCTCTCCTCCTCCCCCTCTGTGTTACCCACTCCCCAACATCATTGCCTGCCCTCTCTCTTCTCCTGTCAGACCCTTGTGCTTCCTTCTCGAGTTCCCCAACCCCCTTCTGTTTCCTCTCTGATGACATAAGGTCTTCTAAGTGTAGAGTGAATCCCAGCTCATTTAGTTTGTCCTGATGCCTGCAGGTACCAGGCTGGCCTTTTTCCAGCTGCTTGGGCCTGTCCCTGCATGTCTGCAGCACCCCAGGGCTCCAAGCTGATGGGAAGTAAGATCAGCATTTGTCCCTCTGTCCCCAGCCTGCTCTTGGCCCCAGGCTGGCCCCTGATGGGAAGCAGCAGATCCAACCTCAGAGCTTGGGCCATTTTCAATGCCAGCATTTACTCAGATACTCTGTGCTTCCCAGTGGGCAGGGGGCCAAGTCACATAACTCACGGCCACTATGCCCTGCTGATGTGTCTGCTGAATGGCACGGTTAGCCTGTAGGGGACAGTCACTGTTCGCGGCTAACTCAGCCTCGCGTTCTGGCCTCTCATTCACTTCTGTGCTATGAGGTATTCTCTGCTGAGAGCATGAAGCCTGGACAATTGAGCCCTGATTGAGTGACTCACACAATTCTGGGGGAAAAAAGTCAACAATTCACAAATTGAATCCACTTCTGAATGCTCATCCACCGAGGACCCTCGACATTTGATCACTTTGCATTTCTGTTCAGTGTTTATTGCTTTCCACGCGTGCCTCAAACCAAAGTCAGAGCCTGGTGATTTCTTGTTTTAGAAAGTGACAAACAGAGCAGGCAGAGAAATCACTGTATATTTTGGACTAAAAATGAAATCATTAGGGTGAGTTTCTATTCTTGGTGACTGGAATTTTACTCTGGTTCTGATTAAGTTCAACAAAGATATTATATTCGATGTTTTCCTGTAAATGTAGGAGATGGTTTTCTATTGCATGTCCATGAATGGAAATATTAACGGACTCCACTTGGCACCACTGGCCTGCCTTGGTCTTTACACCCAAAAGACCAACCGACAGAGAATCATTTCCCAGTGCAAAGTGAGGAGATCTCAGCTTGCTGTGGATTTCTCCCATTGTCGCACAATTAAGATGAAATCTTATCTCGGAAATCTGGGAGGGTAAGTGGAATAACCACCTACCAATGTCTACAAATTGCTCAGTATGAAACAAATTCTGGGCCCACGTTGTTGCCAGGATAATGGATCCTTCCAGAACTCGTCTCTTGGTGGTTAGAGTGTTTCAGTGAGGAGGGAGTGTGGTCTGTGGGGCCTTCAGGATTGTAAACAAGGGGAGTCTCATGACAGATGGGTGGAGAAATCAGGGTTTTTGTAAATTAGAAAATCAACAATTTTTAAATTTTTGAAAGCAAGTAGGTACATTCCAGAATAGGATCTGTGTAGGCCTACCTGTATGTTATCTATGTAACCGAAGCAGAAATCAACCCTCAGTACAAAACCCAGAAGACAAAACTGTTGCTCCTTTGGTCAGATGTGAAAGAGCTGGAGTAGGGGAGAGGTAGTGGATCACAGAGAGGGGGCCTGGGGCCTGGACATCATTCACTAAGCATGACCATGCCCATCCCACGTCATACTGAGTTGAAGTTACCTTAATTGTAAAATGAGGATAATACTGACCTCCTCAGAAGATTTTCAGTATTTGAGAAGTATTTAAAACTATTTTTTAAAAGTATTTAGTAAGTATTTAAAAGAATATCTAGTAAGTAAACGGTACCTCACACACAAACACACAGTAAGTGTTATTAGTGGCAGCAGCCGTATTTCCTAACTCACAGGTTATGCTGTATATTATCTCACTTATTTTAATACATCATACGTATTACATTAGGCTTAAACCTAACATATAGGTAATTCTATCCTTACCAGTGTCTCTCAGACAGCCTAAGGGAGAGGCCAAAGGGGGTTCTTTGGGGGATTTCTTTTCCTCTCCCTTCTTCCCACCAGCTTCCAGTGTTGGCACGCTCACCCTACTGACCCAGAAGGAGGAAGCTCCCCCTCAGTCTGAACATGCAGCAGGAGAAGCAGCCAGAGCACTTCCCCAACCTCCCCAGCTGGGGCCGAAGGACAGGAGAGAGCCCTACTCAGAGTCTGGCCCTAATTCTCAGAGGAGCAGGAGCCAATCAGTGCTATGGGATGGATTAGTCAGAAAACTTCCTTCTGGAGCTGAGTGGGGTGTCAGGACCAGCTTCCCCTCCCTGCAGGGGCCTAGCACAAGGCCACCTGTCTTCAGATGTGAACAGAAAACCTCAAAGATGATTGGCAACATGTGTGCACTTACCCTTAACCCATGGCCTCAAGCAATGGAAGAACCTGGCTTCTTTTGCAGGATCGGTACAGTCTCTTCTTGCCCTGTGCGTGTGCCGGGTGCACGTGCTGTCCTGAGACATTCCTCTTTGGAGACAACTTTGTTAATGTGCAAGCTGAATAATGTCATCCTTTACATTCTTGGAAATACAGAGCTAGCACATACAAAAACAACCTCAGGAGGAAGAAAAATCAGCCGAATGGTGTGGAAAACAGGATGAAGTACAAGAGGAAGCAGGAACATTGATTCTAGACCCAACTCTATCTGCATCTCAGCCGGGAGCCACATGGACCTGAATGATTCATTTAACTGCTAATTAAATGACCCCCAGGCTGGGCTCTCTTCCAGCTGCTGATTCTCTTGATGGGCCAAGAGGATGCCTTGGGGAACACTGGTCAGACTTCCCTCACTACAGAGTGTTTGGTAATCTTTTGGTGGTGGTGGTGAAGTAATGACTATGGATGGTGCTGATAGTAATGGTGGTGATGACAGTAGTGATGGGGTGGATGATCAGGGTGGCAGAACTCATGGTGGGGAAGACAACGGTGACAGTAAACTGGTGGAAGTTGGAGTGATGGTGGTGATGTGTAGTGACAGGAGGGTGGTGGAGACCAAGGGGGCAGTGATGGTGGAGGAGGTGATGATGGTGGTGGTGCTGGAGATAATGCTGCCTTGTTCTTTGCTTCTGACCATGAGACCTGACTTGGATATACGTTGTGATGGACTGAGAGGTAGGCAGAGACAGCGAGACCACCTAGGTAAGAGGACTTAGTGAGCACAGGTGCACAGAGCATTTGCTACTGGTCTCTGCCTGTAACCCCAGCATGAGACTTTCGAGGTGATTTCTCTCTACGGGACAATGCAAGCAACACAGACATGCTTAGGCAGACCTACACTCTTGTTACTGGTTGTGAACTTTTTTGTGAACTGGTTGTGAGCCTCTTGAAATTTGTTTTGCTTTCTTTTGAGATTTTTATTTTTTGCTTTTCTATCCTATAAAAGTAAGTTTGAAGTTCTGTTTTGAGAAGCAGAAATCAGGCCCATGGAAAGAAGGTGCAAAGAGTTCAAAAGGAGTCCTGACAGCCCTGGAGAGGCAGGTGGCCCCAATGCAAGCAAAGAGGGGAGCCCCTCCCACAGTTACACCTCAAAGTCTGGCTCAGGCAGAGCTGAAGAATAACCTGGTCAGTGCCCGTCACAACAGGGGAGGTGACCTGGGGCAGAGGTGAACTCTGGGGCCAGGCCTGGTGGCTGTGAGGGAACCAGGAGGGAGCTGGGGAAGTGTATCAAGCAATCCCCTTCCTGGGGACAAAGGGTGACACTCCAGGCTGGACATGGCAGAGAAGTCCCAGGAGGCCTGGAGGTGCAGATCCTTCCTCAGACAGGGGCCTCGTGCCAGCGACTCGGCTGATTCACAAAGAGAGGAGTGAAATGCTAACAAATGGTTTTCATTATCATCACACAGCCTCCACCCTGGTTCTGTATGTGTGTGCTTTGCTTTTTGCTTTCTTTTTTTCATCTTTTCATGGGTTGTAACTAAACAATGAGGTGATTGCCATCCCAGCGGATTGCACAATATAACCAGAGGCTGGCTTGGAGCGTAGCCTTCTCTGAAGAAATGCTGGACAAGAAAAATAAGCAAGCTGGAATTAGGGAGGAGTTTGTTTTGCACAACACCTGTGTCTGTGCTTTAGCACTTGGAATGAGGGTGGAATGAGGGGCTGCTGAAGAGCTGAGATTCGCAGCTCCCCGCAATGCACCTGTCAGCCCGCCAAGGGCACCCTTCTCAAATAAAACACCAGGTTGTCAAAGTGAAAGGGGGCTCACCTAGTTACCCAGGAATATAAATTGGGACCATTTGTTTGCTGATATCACATGCACTGATGATCTATTTTGGTTGAATAAGCCGATGCAGCTGTGTGAGAGTTTTCCATTCTGGTCAACACACGTTCACTAAGTACCTGCTTGAGGACAGCTACACAGGTAGGAAAATACCTAAGACTCGGGAAGTTAACACGCCAACAGATGCCTAAATTTGCCCCAAACTCCTGGATAGCCAAGCATAAATGTGACCATGAGGATATCTAATTGTTGCATTCACCTTGTCTTTCACTCTCCCTGCAAAGCAGCCATTACCCTAACCAGAGATGCCATTAACTCTACAGGGCCTGGCAAGTTTTAGAAACAGCTCAAGACCACTGTGCTCCCCAAACTACAGTCCCAGTTGGAGCAGCTTCCTGATTTCCTGGGACTGCGACGTGGATGAAGAAAAGGGATCATTTCGAACGCAAATGTTTCTGCGCATTACTTAGCATCTTTGTTGGCAAATGATTGCAGCTAATCGTCCCGCAGCTGCACATGGAACAGCGCCGTCTACACTTGCTCAGACGAGGCCATGGCGCATGTGCACGGCCAGGAAGGACGAGAGGCACCACTTCAAGTTCCACACCCAGAGCGTCACTAACTCGCTGTCTGATTTCAGGGAGATATCTTTAATGACACGAGTAAGAATGGTAGAACTATGTACCACCCACTGGCTGCCAGGCACTGGGTTAAATGCTTGTTTCATTTAATTCTCTCAATAACCCAACATAGAAGATATAATTATGTCAGCTTTTAAGAGGAGGCACTAAGAGGTCGTCACTTGCTAACGATCATAGAGGTGGTAAGCACTGGGGCTGAGATCTGCCAGACCCAGGTCTCAGGACCTTGGATAGGCTGCTGGTCAAAATAGTATCTGGACCAAGTAATCTTGAATTATATAAAATGACAACTGAGGTTCTAAAATAAATTCGTTTATACTTCCGAATTCTTCACCATGCAAACTTACCTCTTTAAAAGTAATAAGATGCATGAGTTTTCTTTCTCTCAGTGTATGTGTGTGCCTCAGGGTGTGTGTGCACGTGTGTGCAGTGATCAACCAGGGAAAACTCTCTTCCCTCATCCTCGGGATTTCTAACTCCCCATGTTGTTCTGGGTCCCCAGGGACGGAGGCCCTCGGTGGGCCCCTTGTTAGCGCTGGAGTAAATTTCCCCAATGCAGACTTCTCTTTTCCGTCATGAAATCATGATCAAATGAAACCTAAAAGAAGAAACACTAGAAGATTGGGAACGTTCTGAGATAATTATATGAGAATCAAGTGACTTCAGAAAGACAGCAGGTTTTCATCTCGCCTGACCTTTCCTCCTGCAATCCGAAAGAACTAGACGCAACTCCTGCACAAAAGCTGAAAAATGCCCGTCAAATAGCCCCTCATTATAGTTAACCACCGATGACATTCCCCATCAGATTAGGCGTCTATGTTACCTCGCGGTGGGAGCCCGTTTGGAATGGGGAAAGGTAAAAACCCTGCACAGGAAGTAGCTTAACCAGCACAAAAGCCCCCTGACAAACACACACATGGAAATAAATTCATCTCAGCCTCGGGTTACCCAGGATTTGCATGTGAGGCATGTCTGGGCAGCGCTGGCTGAGTTATCTCTTTCATGCCTTGAGTCTGATTTTCTGGGTGTGAAGTCGGCAGACGAGCCAGGAAATGTCATTGTGGAGCAAGTGAGCTAGAGATGCGGTGGCAGCTGTCAGTCCAGGGCGGGTAGCGCGGGAAGGCGTCTGACGCGTCCTGGGCACTCTGTTGCCCTGGGGTGTGTTTGGTGCTGGCTACTTGTGATCCGTGTTTTCTTGGATGCAGGGTGGTTGAGGTGCAGCAATTTTGCAGTGAAACTGAAGTCCAACCGCTTCAACAGAAATGGCCTCGTCTCACGGACACTTTAACAAGTAAGGGTGACGTATTACTGGAATCCTTACGTTCAAGTTGCATTGCTCATCCCTTATCCCTCTTAAATGAAAGGATGGCCTGCCGGCCTGCCTGCCTGTCTTTTTTAAAGCCCTGGAACTCTGTGTGTCTGCTAAGCCAGGATTTTTCCTGGTCTCTTTTAGGACTATGGATCTTTAGCTTGTCTTCATTTCTGAAGTCACATCTGAATTGCATTACAGACTTATGTACCGTCTCTTGACCTATTGCTTGGAAACATACCACACTCTGAGAGGAAAAACCTAGCTCAAGAAGAGCGGAGGACATTTAATCCCATAAAGCAAATAGAATAAAGGACTTGGATCGACTTAGTATTCACTGGCAATGACTTGTTTTCATTCATGTATGAGGTGCAGGTAGTCCCCTGAGGTTTGCAATGGACTTGGGGACCTCGGTAGGTGCTCATATAATGGGATCTAATCTTTGACAACCAACCTGAGAGTTTCCTTTTTTTCCTCAATCGTTTTCTCCGTTCTTAGCCCCAAGTATGGGAAGAACAGACAGCTAAGGGCCAAAACATTGCTGAGATGGCTCTTTTTCTTGTGGTTTAAGGGATCAGCCAATTGGAACCTAGAAGATGTTTTCCTAGGGTCACAAAGAAGTTTGAAAAACTATTGGATTGTTTTTGGCACTCAAATATAGATTATAGATATATCATTAGTATTACTAAGCGGATGTGCTATCCTGCAGGGACTGTTATTTGCAGTACATTCTTGCAAAAATACACAGCTCTGGACTCTGTAAGGAAGGCTGCTGGTGTTTAGATGTCTTCTCTTCTACCATGTGAATGCCATTGTCATGACCACACTGTGAAAAGCCTCTGGGGTCTTGGCTGTGCAGGTGAGTACGTGTGGATTGCGCCTGCTGTGCACACCAGGAGGCTGTGCACCTTCATAGCAAATGCTGTTGGCTTCTGGAGTTCAAGGTCAGCCAATCATAAAGTTTTCTTCTTTGAGTTGCCTGACTCTCTGGGGACATGCTAGGAAGGCTTTTGTAATTTACCCTGAATCTCCCAAAAAGACACAGGGCCTTTTCTCTCCTGGGGAAATTTGACAAGGCACTCTAGAATTGTTAGCATGGAACTTTCTGGAGAAAAGGACACAGTCTTGCTGAACCGTAATGCCTTCCTCAGTCCTTTGGTGCCAGATGCACCGTTTTCCTACTGCATGTGCCAAAACCACTAAATAGTTAAAACACATCAAATCATCTCAAAAGGGCCAAAATTACCTCCCCTCCCCCCCAAAAAAAGAGCTCCTAGTCAGCAAACCTGGTCATATTCCATACTAGAAAGCTTTTGACTGGGCTAAAAGTTAGGAAAACAGATTGGCAATGCAAAAGACTTCAAGTGTTCTCTTATGTATACACTTGGGGTAAGAATAAACCGAAAGAGAAGAGAATTGAGGAGATCAGGTGTGGCGATGAAAATCCTAGCCATAGTACTGATAATTTTATCATGCCTTGGTTTCCCCGCTATCCAAAAGTAGAATGTGCCTATTTGGTATGATTAGGTAGGTTTTTTGGGAGGGGTCTGGGGACACTATTGCCATTAAGTTTTATGGAAAAAGTCTTGAACATTCCCAGGCCCCCAAAGTAACCTACCAAGTCATACTAAAATAGGAATGTTCTACTTCCCATCGTGGGAGAAACCTGCAACATATTCTTAATGGCTGTCATTCCTAGTCAGTTTTCCCACTCACAAAACTCCACAGAGCAGAAGCTAGGAGAAAGGTATCAGCTGTGGTATCAGCTGCTCTTAGACTAGCTGTTGCTTCAGAGACATGAGAAGACTGGTCCAAGAGCTCTTTTTGGTCAAGTGCCCTCAAATCTTTGTTATTAAAAATGTCAGCAAATCCTTGAGCTTAATTATACTGAGCTAACCGTAGCTTCAACACCAACTGACATTTAAGTGGCGTGCAAATAGTAAAAATTCCAATTCACAAACATAAATTATACACAAACAACTGGGGTGGGCGGGGGGCGGGGGCAGGGGAGAATGAAACAAGCCTCAGAGTCTGAAAGTTTTGTCCTCAACCATCCTGTTGCCTATAATGTGAGCACGCATGTACTTTATAGTTTCTAAAATATATTAACTGCTTCATAAGTCCTCTTGATTGTTATCTCATCAAAGTCAATGCCAAGTTTGCCAATCATCCCATACAGCTATGATGCTCAACCCTGACTTTTCTTTGACACCCTAGCAAGCATTATCAAATGCTGGGAACCAGGGGGTTCCCCAAGCCAGTTAAATCAGAATCTTGGGAGGTGGGTGAGGCATCAGAGGTTTGTAAAGCTCCCCAGTTAATCTGGGGTTTGACTAGGATTTAAGGATTTGAGGAAAGGAGGGCAGAAGGAAGTAGGAGCCGGAAGGTAGACTCTCCGTGACTATGGCTGATGCCCATCACTCCCTAATGAACGTCCAGCAGGGGCAGTTTCCGGGAACTAATTCTTGATTGGATTTGGCACACTTTGCCCTAAATCTAATTTTCTTGGCTGAAATTGACCGAAATACCTTTGAGATCTTAAGAAACTTAATGAAACACTGAAGCAACCCCAACACAGACCTCAGGAGGTCTTCAAAAGAACATCCAGTTCTGGCAGACTAGGGCTGGTTGGAAGGAGGTTCTGAATCACAGGTCCAGGGAGCATGGTCTAGACACAGCGTTGATGATAGTGTGATAAGTTACAGTCAAGCCGTGGCCCACCACAGAAGACTCATTCTGGGTTGGCACCTCCCTTGTCCTCACCCCATGGGTATGCTATCCTCTAGAGCCATGGTTCTTAACCTGCATCATCTGCAGGACTTGTTAATATATGGATTGCAGGGTTTTACTCATACAATTTTTGATTTGATAGGTCTATGGTGAAGCCAAAGAATCCATATTTCTAACTAGTTCTGAGACTTCTGGTATTACTGTGGACCACCCTTGAGAACCACTGTTGAAGAGCAAGAGACCCAGGCCAGGCCCAGGTTGCCCAGGTCTAGATTTCAACCAGATTCCATTGTGCCCAATAAAGACAAAGAGAATATGGTCCTGAGATGAGCTGGAACTTATTTCCCTGCATTGTCATAAGTGTGAGCACTGTCTGATTAAGTGATTACCCCAAGAGAACAGTCAGGGATTTAAAAATAGGTTTGTATTTGGGTTGTTTGTCCCTAATATCCTTGCATTAGAAATTGGTGATATTCAAATTGGATTTAATTTTAGAGCCCCAACCTTCACCAGCAAGGCACTAAAAACAATGACAGCAATTTCTCTGAAAGTCATTTTGTGTTTCAGTATTTCAGAGAGGGAATTGCTGCCTCAGGCGGCAAATCACCTTTTCCTTCCCCGAGTAAGGAAGACCAAAGGCTTGGGAAATGGTAGCCAGTGTCTCAGATTGCAGGCAGACATGTGACGCAGAGGGCCCTGGCCTTCACCAAGGCAGGTTGTAGTCAGAGGACACCAGGGAGGGATCCAGAGTTTGCCTGCACAGGGCTAGGAAACCGACTGTGGTTGACTTAGAGCCAATACCTCAAGAAAGCAGATCTGCCTAGGAGTTGTGGAATTATTTACTTAGATCAACTTTCTCCTCCAGTCATCAAGACTGAAAACCTTCCTGCTTTGTCAAATATCCAGAATATTTGCAGCGAGTCAGTCTTACTTCCCTGCTTATTGCATAGATTAAAAGTAGAGGCTTTTTGTGTGACACAGGACATTACCATCAGTGGCCCCTCCACAGGTGGGCTCATGAGCACCTACTGGTACTTTAGGCCTATCACATACTCCTCACCCTCCCCTCAAGCCCCTGACTAAACTTGTTAAACCTCTAGCCAGTTCTTGAACTCTGGGGATCTGTAATGTCTTTCCATCCTTTTGTCCAGTTAGACTCCTATTCATCCTTAAGAACCCCACTCAGATGTTACTTCCTCTATAAACATGTCTCTGGTTAATCTGGCCAGATAAAACACATCCTTCCTTCTCTATGTTTCCATATCTTGTCAAGTGTACATACTTATCACATTGTGCTTTAAATGCTTGCTCACATGTTTGCCTTTCCTCACTTCTAGAGAATTTGCTCTTGGCAATTAAATTTTATGTCTTAATCTTCTTTGTCCTTGGCGCCTAACACGTGGCATGCACAGGTTCTGCAAGTTTAAGTGTTCAAGTCATGAAATAAATGAATTTCAGTGTTTGGCAAGGAAAGTGTTCCTCGAGTGCCCAGTGGGGGTGCAGTCTGACAGTGTGTACACCCATAATCTCACAGAGGATGAGAGTGGAGGAGACCTTAGCGATATCATCTGTGCCTATGGAGGAGGGAAATCAAAGATGCTTAAAGCTACTGAGTCTAATTCATACTCCCTTCTCCTTGCCTTTAGGATAAAGTCATAGCTCCTGGCTGCATCCCTAGCCAGCTCCTAGCTAGATCCTTCCAACTTTCCAATGCATTTCCTACATCTCATTCCTGGGGCCTTTCCATGTGCTGTTCCTTCTGTCTGCAAAACTCTCGCCCTCATTACTGTTCATCCTTCAGATCTCAACTTGAAGACCACTTCCTCCGAGAACCCTGCACTAGCATCCTAACTGGCACCTCTGGGTCATTATGCCCTCCTTGTTTTCTTCCTGGATATAAATAATCTGAAGATGTCATGTTTATTTACACAAGACTGTAAGTTCCATGAGGGTAGAGACCATATCTGTCTATTCACTGCTGCCCAGCACCTCAAACATGGCTTGGAGTATAGCAGGTACTCAGGAAACATTATTGAATGAATGAATGAATGAATGAATGAATGAATGAAGCACCTATATGTGCGTGTGTGTGCGTGTGTATGTGTGTGCGTGGCTCATAGGAATGAGAATAGAAACTTTCCATTGTTTCTAAGAACGAAAACCTAAAATTGAACAGAATTGTTTTCTCTATTTTATCACCTCCATGGCTTCTGATTCCTAAAACTTAACTTACGGCATGGTTCTCTGGGATTCCTGTCCTCGTGCTGCATGAGTCTTAGCATCTGCCCAGTGGTCAGGTGGACGTACTTGTTGCCATTACTCATCTGGATCTTCATCAAAGCACCCATTTGTCCTCAGTTGTCAGGACTTTTGCTTCTACAGTTTATCTTTGTCATGTTGTTCCAGAGCTGGGTCTATGACATCTGAGTGTGTGTAACATACAGAGTTAGTCCATTTTGATGCTGTATGGGGGTCAGCAGGAGTCTGGTGTGAGCATAGAAGCCCCTGCCTTGGGCATCGGGTCTCCCAGGGATGGTGTCCAGGCAGAAACCAAGAGCTTTGGCACAAGAGTGACAGACAAGTGCCACCATAGGTCTGTACAAGGTCAGGACCCCGGAAATTTCAATATCTGGCCTCTAGCTCCTGATGCTGGTAAAACTCCAGACCCCAGGGGAATGGGGTTTGTCCTATTAACATATTCCCCCCTCCTGCCTAGGGGACAGTGGTCCCTCTGCTGGAGAATGTGGTGACATGCCCATCTAATACCAGCCTTGTCCTCCACAGAGTCCTGGCCCTTGGTCGTGCAGTCCAGGGGACTAGATGGCATGCTGGACCCAAACTCAGCTCAGCGTCCGGACCCAATAACGGTTTTTCCAAGGGAGCAGCTTTCTGTCCTGGCCACATTGAGGTAAGCACCTATGGGGCATCTGTCTCTGAGGCTCCTGGCTTGGGAGTGGCCAGATCAGCTGGAAATGTGCCCCAGGCTGAGGAAGGGGCATGACATCCAGCTGATCAGCAGAGGCGTGGGGTGCCTTCCAGTGATCCAGCACACATGAGGCTCCCCCACCCCACCTAGGAGAGTCAGTCCTTCAGGCTCTCAGGCTGGCTCCTGGCCTCCTGGGACCACAGAAAGCATCTGATCTGCCACCTCCGAAGTAATAGACACAGGACCTCAAATACAGAGAGCACTGGCCAGACCCACCACACAGCCCGGGTGTCTAAGCACCAAGCTCTTGTGAGACAAAGGATCCTTGATCCCTCTTCGTGCTTTTGGCCATGAAATGGAGGGTGGGGAGAGACGACTCTGGAGACAGAAGCCAGGCCCTGAGTTCCACCTCTACCGGGTGTGTGCCTACCATCAAGTTACTCACACTTCCTGCTTCTGCTTCCTCATCTATATGGCGGAACAATAGGTGTATCTCCAGGTGTTTGTGACAGTTAATGAGACAGTTATGTCCAATAAATGGTCACGATGAGAAATACACTCTCACCTCATTCATTTTAAGAATTCATGCCAGTGGTTTCTGTTCCCACTCTGTCCTGGATTAAGACCAACGATCCACAGGTGCCTGTACCTGCTAGTGCTTCTGGCTGCATATTTCTATCACGAACATTTTAAGTGCTTTAGGGTCAAGTCTACATGATGCCCAGAAACTAGACATCAAGCTAATTAACTATCCAAATGTTCCCTGATAGTGGGATCTGAGCCCTAAGGAAGATAAAACTCACAGTCAATTGAATGGAATTTTCATCAGCATAAAAGCAGCCAGGACTCATCAGTAACCAAGTGTGTAGCCTCAGGCTCTTTCTTCTTAAAGGTGCCTGGCAGAGCAATGCCAGGCACTGCACTTTAAGCCTGCCACTGTCCACACCCCATCACTTAGCCTCCCCAAGGTCAGCTCTCTCCTCTTTAAACTGCAAGGATTGGACTTGGTTGGTAGGTCTCAAAACGAAGCGTCTAGACCAGCAGCAGCAGCACCTGGCAGTTGGTGAGACAGGTAGATTCTCAGCACCCCACTTAGACCTGTTAAATCAGAAACCCTGGAGGTGGCCCTTCAGTCTGTGGTTTAGCAAACTCTCCAGGTGATTCTGACACACTAAACCTCTGGACTTGATACCTGATGTCCTTTGCAGTCCACGCGACCCAGTCTGGGCGATGCCAGCAGAGGCCCTGGCTTCTGCCAAAGCCTTTCTCTGCTGCGGCCTCAATTCTACCTCCTTGGGGAACTGAGGAGCCACAAAATTCCTCTGAGTCTTTACAACTGAAGACAGCAGCTTGGTTATACTGAGAGAGGATGGAAGCCAAGAGTAGAAAAAGAAATGACCCTCGACCACTCTCAAAATGTGGTGAGGGAGATGGAAGAGAGGAAGCAGGAGGCTGTCTTTCCACCTCCTCTAACATTCCCGCGCCCCCCACCAATAACAGTCAGTGACCCTGGTTCGCTGATCCAATCTCAAGTCAAAGAGTTCAGAAGATCTCTTGGCGCCACTCCCTGTAAGGTTGGAATGGTCCTGCTCCCTCCCTTCTGCAATGTTTCTCCAAAGACACAGTGGCCAGTCTTCTCCCCCAGTGTCCCCAGCCTCCCAGCACAACTATCTGGGCCAGTTCCATGGCTCTGCCTTGCAGCTCCCCGTCTATTCAGGTGAAGCCGGCATCTGTGTGGAGATCACCTGGTGTGGGAAGTTTCTCTCATTTTTGGAGCTTGTGAACCACTGGAAATCCACAGAATGGACGACCGGTCCAGGAAAGGGCAGGAGAGCTGGGCAGCCCGTCAGAGTGGACAAGAGGCAGCAAGTGGCCCCTCCATTCATTTCCCTTCCATGCTGGGAGGAGCGAGACAAAATCAGAGCACTCACCACTCAACAGGGCATTTTCTTCATGAGCCGCTAACTGTTTCTTCCCGGTCAGTCATCAAGCAGAGCCCCAGCCAGGACTGTCATCCCTTCAGGAGCAAAGCTTGAAGGCTGTTTTGTTTTGTTTTTTTTAATAAATAAATAACTCCTCCTTCTTCACTTTAAGGAGAGAGCATACTCTTTTGTAAATTGCTCTCTGCATTATATATCCCTAGACTGGGAAAAACACCAGCATTTTCTTTTCATTTATCGATGATTTTTTCAAAGAAATAATTTTTAACTTAAAGGCTTATAAGGATCGTGTTCTTATGAATCAGTTAAATATTTTTTTAAACATCTTTTCATTTGGAACCCAAATGAGAGATGGATTTACAGCATTTTCAAATCATCAGCAAACAGTCTGTCCACTATGCAAATCTCCATGCCATTAAATTCCACCAGGGGGCCTCCCCTGGTGATGCAGGCCATTGAGCACCGAGCTATGAAGCAGTCCACAGCCTCTGCAGCACCGGTTCGATCCCAGCCGACCGGCGAGGGTCCCACATGGCGTAGCAAACCTCTCCTGTCGTGCCCACTGCTCCCCTCAGCAGTGTATTTCGTCAGTCTGCCTGTTCTGTTCCCCGCTCTGTCTCTGGTGAATCCTCTCATCCTCCTGCACATCTGGCCTGTACCCCAGTTCTTGTATAAATAAATAAATCTTTAAAAAAAATTCCACCAGGGAGCACACGTCACCCTGACAGCAAACTGAGAAGCAGCATTAGGCTCTAGGAACTTGGCGAAGCCAGTTCAGCAGAACAAAGTACTCGCTTAGCAGAAAACTTTGTAATCACTTAAACTCAAGAAATGTCAGACTTGGAAGATACTTTAGCCATCTCGTCTCAGATGGAGCAATTAAGAAGCATAGGAAGAAGGAGACTTGTCCGCATGGTCACCGGCTCTTGGAGGTGGCGGTACCTGTAACTGCTTGGTCACCTGGATACAATAAAGAGGAACAGGATGCTTTCTGCCTTCAGTTGTTAGCCCTCTAGGCTGGAGGGTAAAAGAACACAGCTGTCCCAAGGGAGCGTTAGGAGATGACTTGAGGGATGGAGAGTGACTGAACTTGTCCATTGGGAAACAGTAGAAGCTCCCCAGTAAAGCTGGCCTGGAAATAGGATGTGTTGAAAGATAACAGGAAGGACTCCAAGCAACAGGAACAGCAGAAAAGATAGCAGAGGAGCCCGTGGGGGATGCTTGGTACGAGAGTTTGAGCCTAGCGTGGCTGCAGGGAGGCACAGAGCAGGCACTGCCTTGGAGGAGCTGTTTGCCTGGAATGCAGACTCAGTGAGGGGCATAGGAGGGGGACGGGGCCTGGCCTGCAGGGTGGACAGTCCTACTGGCTGACCGGACAACTGGTTCACCACTGGGCCCCTTGAGCAGGATGCTGTGGCCAGAGCAGAGCTTTTAGAAGTTAAATGGGACAGGGCGTGGAGAATAGACATTGGGAGATGAGAGATAAATATAGGACATTGGTTGGGAGATTGTTCTATGACCTCAATTAGGACCACAGAGGTGAGAATGGGAAGTGTTTTCAAGAGATGTTACTGAAGCAGAAGGCTGGATAGAAGGTGCGGGAGAAAGGAAAGTTTGCTGATGAGTTGAGCTTTGAAACTGGTGAATGACGAAATGGTGGTTCCTGTAGCAGAAAAAGGAATGTGTGGAGAAACAAGTTTAAGAGAGATGTTTACAAGAGAAAGTAGCTACAGAACTACTCTATGAAGCAAGTGGTCCTAAATGGGGCTGCTGCTGTTGAGCAAAGGTGGGGCAGGAGGGGAACATGCTTCCTGTAAATGAGGATTATGAGCATGAAGATTTAGATTTGGTTGTCTTGCATTTAAAATGTCAATATTCATGGAGAATACCCATTGGGAAGCTGGAGGTTCGGAACTGGCTTTCAAAAGGAAAGTTGTCTCTTGGTCTTTTTCCTGGTCCCTTATTTAGGTTTTCTAAATTCCTGCTATGAGTGAGACCATCCGGTATGTTTCTTTTTCTTTCTGGCTTATTTCACTGAGCATGATTATAATAAAGAAAAAATTAAAATCAACAAGTAACTATAAACCAGAGATACACTGGGTGTGGGGGAGAGGAGGGATTAAGGCCAAAATAAGGTGGGGGTGCAATTGTATGGGGAATATAACCAAAATGAAAATGCTTACATTGTGCAAAAATGCAAAATGATGTAAGAATTATGTAAAATAATAAAATAAAAAAGGGAAGTTGCGTAGGGATCCTGGTGCAGCATCAATTGCACAGAAATTTCAGCAGACTGTAGAAGACCATGCACTCACCAATAGGGAAGCCATAGAATGAAGTAGAAAACGCCATCAAAACCTTCCATTTTAGCCATTTTTTTTTTTCATTTCTCTATCCAAATTCTAAGTTACTGATTTGGATGTAAAGGGATGAATTTCAGTTTTATCTTTTCCGGCATCCTCTACCTGATGAGAGATAATATCATATACTGAGAAGACGAACGAAATGAAGAAGCACAAGGAAAGGACTTAAATTAGCTGCCAACTGAATAAGCGGTTCTGTAAGACTTGGTTGGATGTTTATCTCAAGACCATTAGCCAACAAAGCCAGTGGTGGTCTGAGTCCAGATGTGCCACCACCTCCTCTGTGTGGCCAGCTGCAGAATTGGAGCAAACACAGACATTTTTCAAAGTAACCAAAAGGAAAAGAATTTGGTGGTTTTATTCTTGGTGCCTCACCAAAGAGCTGTCTATTTCCAGCTGAATCCAAGCACAGCATTGAGGAGAATGCATTGCTTTCAACAGATTAGGAATGTATTATGAGGCCATATGCACAACATTCAAAAGAAACCAGGAACTATGGTAGAAAGGAGGCAGATGCTAAACTTCTTTGGCCATCCCTGGTCACTCTTCTCTTCTCTTCTTTTTTTTTTTTTTTTTTTTTTTTGAGGACCTACTACATACTGGGGCCAGGCATTGCACATGGCCCCAAAGATATTTAAATGCAAAGAGCAAGCTTCTAAAGCACTCTTAAGAAGACAAACCTGTAAACAATTATCCACAGTCATAGAAGGTTGTGCCCAATGCAACAAGGAAGATGAGGGGGGTGCGTGCCCCGGGATGGAGTGGCTAGGACGTGGCTCTGCCTCCAGGTCCTTGCAGTCCGTGGAAAGACAGACTCAAACCACGATGCACTGAAAGAAGCCTGGGGGAGGGAAACCATGAAAAGTTGTGGATGGAGTTTGCTTGGAGAGGGAATAAGCCACGATACAACTGAAGAAGATAAAATCCTTGACCACAGGAGACTGAACTGACTCAGCATTAAATCAGATTGAGAGAGCGCCTATTTAATCCTAACTGGACCCCTGGGAATAGTGTTTATTACCTGCTTTTTATCAATGAAGAAACAAAGGTTCAGAAATATTAAGCAGTGTCTTCCCTCTATTAACAAGTAGCCCAGCTAGAAATCCAAATGCAGTTTTCTCACCCCAGTTCCAGTGCAGAGTTGTTTTCCTCATGCACACACATGCACACACTTCCAAAGGTGTGAAGCAGAAGTGATCATTGTTGATTTGGGGTGATTTTAGAAGGAGAAGGTGGTAGCTGTGCCAGAATGGAAGAGCGGGCAGCAGGCAAAATGACGTGTGCCAGGGGAAGAAAAGATGGGATGTGTAGGACTGGAAGTTTGAAACTCCTCTCTCGGGCAAACCTTTCACCCTACCAGGAAGATCTAGGTGAAGCTTCCCAGAGGTGATGATTGGTACATGTCTGTCTGTCTGTCTGTCTGTCTGTCTGTCTCTCTCTCTCTCTCTCTCTCTATATATATATATATATATATATATATATTTATATTTGGCATGTGTGACTAGGCACTCACCAGAATTGAGCTCAAAATACTATTTGCACAATTACGTGACCAAGGGGGTGGCCGTTGGTGGACACCCATTGTGCAAGGAGGCACATGCTCCACGGCTTGCACTGACTCTTGGGAACACTAACTCACAGACTAGTAAGAAATTAGAAGCAAATGCATCTGATAAGTTGAAAAATGTCACACGAAGAAGAAATGTTATTCAAATCACGTTTCTATGTGAGGGCTGGTGGCTGAATAGCTGGACTGGCTAAGATGTGCCCCCCCCCCGACCCCGCCATGCCTCATGGATTCAAAACAGGGGTTTGGACAGCTGTCCCCATTCTGCTGTCTGAGGGGGCATATCTGCTGCTGAAGCTAAGAGGAATCCTCAGCAGCTCTTACCCTCCCAGGGGACTCAGACACCCAGCAGGACACAGTGCCAGGAGAGGTGTTGAATTCACCTGCTCCTGGGCGCAGCACCTCTGCCACACCCCGCCTGCCTGCAGGGGCCTCAAACTGGCAGGCAGAGAACTCAAGGGATCTTGTGAGTGGCGCACCCACGTTCATCGCCACCCACAGGGCAGGGTTGGGGGACTGTGTCCACTCCCAGAAAAGCTCACCCACAGATGGGGTAGCCAGCCCCGGAGTCTGCAGCCTTGTTGCCTGCGTCTCGGCGGCATTGTTACTGTCACTCTCAAAGTGTCCTGATCTGGGTGATAAACGCAGAGTCCTCCTGGCCGCAGCCCACAGGTGAAAGTTCTTTGTGATCGTCTGGTCTGGGGAAGTCCCTTCGGAGGGGCCAGCAGCCCTGCAGGACACCTACGGCCTCGGACTAACCTGTTTCTGTCTCCCGGCAGGTGCTCAGCGTAATGTCCATGTTGTTCTACACTCTGATCACAGCTCTTCTGATCGGCACACAGGCAGAACCGCGCGCAGAGCGCCATGTCCCAGCAGGACACGCCGGCCCCCAAGCCCACTGGACTAAACTTCAGCATTCCCTCGACACGGCCCTCCGCAGAGTCCGCAGCGTCCCGGCCAGTGCAATAGCAGCCAGGGTGGCCGGGCAGACCGGCAACATCACTGTGGACCCCAAACTTTTCAAAAAGCGGCGACTGCGCTCCCCCCGCGTGCTGTTCAGCACGCAGCCCCCACCGGTGGCCGCCGACCCTCAGGACCTGGACTTTGAGGCTGGCGACGCCGCCTCCTTCAACAGGACTCACAGGAGCAAGCGATCGGCGCCACCGCTGCCGTCCCACCCCATCTACCACCGCGGGGAGTTCTCGGTGTGCGACAGCGTCAGTGTGTGGGTGGGAGACAAGGCCACCGCCACGGACATCAAGGGCAAGGAGGTGATGGTGTTGGGTGAGGTGAACATTAACAACAGTGTGTTCAAGCAGTACTTTTTCGAGACCAAGTGCCGGAACCCCAATCCCGTGGACAGCGGGTGCCGGGGCATCGACTCCAAGCACTGGAACTCCTATTGCACCACGACTCACACCTTCGTCAAGGCGCTCACCATGGTAGGCAAGCAGGCCGCCTGGAGGTTTATCCGGATCGACACGGCCTGCGTGTGTGTGCTCAGCCGCAAGACTGGGAGGCGAACCTGACCTGCAGGCCAGCCCCCTTCCCGCCCCTCCACACTCTCCTGGGCCCCTCCCTACCTCAACCTGTAAATTATTTTAAATTATAAGGACTGCATGGTAATTTATAGTTTATACAGTTTTAAAAATCATTATTTATTAAATTTTTGGAAGCATCCTGTGTGCTGGTACTCTGGTCATTTTCCCAGCCTGACCTCCTGCAAGTCTTGGGGTGCTGCAGGGTGAGTTGTTCCCAGGCGCACGTGGCACCCCACCCCTCCCCAGCCAGCCCTGCAGCTTCAGGAAGACTGAGTGGTTTCAGATATTAGCCTAAACTGGGCATGATTAGGGAGGGAGGTCTGCTAGATTCCAGCTCTGCACTGCATTCCAGAGCCAGCACTTTCTAATCCTGGGATTACCTGCCCTGCAGCCTGGATCCCTGAGCCTTGATTGCTTCACCTCTTGGGAAGTGCTCACTCTGGGCATCAGGGGGCCCCCCACACAGAGGCCCTGCTGGGACCTGAGGGATCACTCTCCAGACCAAAGGATATTTGCACCAAAGACCTATGAGGCTGGCTTGGGAGAGATCTGCTTTTTTGCTAAAAAGCTGCCTGGAAGAACTATAACAAAATGATTGCATGAGGCCTGCCATGGTAGGTCTGGTTTCATGTTGAGAGCGCCCCAGTTCTGAAGGCCAGTCCTCCATTTATCCCCAGTGGCTTCCTGCAGCAAGACTTCATTGCCCCAGAAAAACTTAGGGCCTCCCGCACACCCTTCCACCATGGTGGCACCACCCCCCCCACCCCCCCCACCCCCCCACCACCACCCCCCCCCCCCCCCCCCCCCCGGCCTGGAAAGACCATTTGAAAACGTTTTCATTCCTAATTAGGTGATTTCCGCAGAGATCAAAGGTGGACAGGGCATGGGGCCTGCCAGGAAGATGGCAGGGAGAGAAAAGACAGATAAATGGGGTGACCCCAACACAAAGAGGCCAGGAAGGCTCAGGCAGAGGTGGGGCAAGTCACCGGGAACAAAGGCAAGGCTTTCTGCACCACCCCCCCCCCCCCAACCCACCACCCTCGCAGAAAGCCAAACCCCAGGGAGGAGAGCAGAGCTATGAGGAGGAGGGAAGCAGGAAAAAGAACGAACAGGAAGGTCTGTCAGTCACTTTCATCAGCATCCCCGTGCCTCCCAGAAACCCAACACCTGGGGTAATTTCCTTTTTGCTTGGGGCAGGAAGTTTGTGCTTATCAACACTGACTATGTCAAGAAGTCGCAAGAGAGACCCAGGGGACAGACAGACAACCCGGCTTGCCCCCAAATCTTTTTGGGGGGTGTGTGTTTTCCCCGAAGCACCCTTTATCCCCCAGACACAGCACTTCATTGAAATAGAAATTTTGCTTTCTTACCCATCTCCTTTCCCCCAAGATTAAATGTCTACTCTGGTTTTCAAGAGAACAGGCCCAAATTGTCCCTCGTTAAAAAAAAAAAAACCTGACAGTCATATTCATATTCATTCCTCCGGAACCCGCATTGTCCCACCCCACCCCCAACTCTATCCAAATAGGGCAGATCAGAAACGGAGTGAGCTCTGGCTCGAGAGACATTTGATTAGGGTAACTGCATGATGAAGTGTGCCCTGTTTTTCCTATCAAAGCTACTGCAATTGGAATTCAGATTTATGTTCAACCAGAACATTCTGTGCTGAGATATTTGTTCAGATAAAGACTTGGGGGGAGCCTTCCTACTGACCTGTGTCTGTGGCTTTTGTGACCTTGGCCTTCCTGCCCCTCCTCAAACAGTTCCAGGGGGTCCTTTCTTCTAAGAAAGGCCTGCTTGGCCTGGAGGTGGTGAGCTGGCTGGTGAGTGTGGCATTTGGGAAGCCACCAGCCAGGGGGCATCTACACCAGCACGGAGAGTCCAGAGACAGAGTCCCGGCTGGGGCATCACAACTCCTGCACCGGAGTCTCCTTCTAGACATGAAGGACCCCCCCACCCCCACCCCACCCCAGACCCGCCCCACCAGCCCCGAGGGAAGGGTGGAGGCTGAGGGTGAGAAGAAAGGAGGTCTCCTTTGCCCCACAGGCACCTGCAGCCTTGCCCAAAGGCAACATTCCCTGTGGGCCGAGACCCAGGTGCAGCCTGGGAGCCAGAGTGTCCACACAGGCTTGGGGAGAGCAGTTCAGCTGAACAGACTCCAAACACAACCGGAGCCTGATGGTCCCTGCAGCAGGGACTCTGCCCTCCCCCCTCCCACCCCCCCACAGCGGGGAGCTCTGGCTTCCGGGCCCACCAGGCTGCCCCTGAAGAGGTCGACCTGCTTCACCAGGGCCCGAGACCCTCGCAGCCATTGTAAACCAGCTCACAATCACGGGTGGTATTTATTGGAAGAGGCAGCTAGCTGCATGGCCCACGAGGGCTTCCTCCTCTGTTTCACTGAGGCTTTCCAGCCTGGCTCCCCAGAAATCCAGAGGGTCAGAGCACATCCCTCTCCCCTAGCATCCTCGCCAGAGAGTGGCCCTCAAGCATGCCAAAGAAAACCAGCGGAGACTCCGTTCTCCAGCCTGACACAGTCCAGCCCTCATAGTGACGCTCAGGCCGCCTCAGCTTGAGGCAAAACTGGCTCAGGGAGACGGGGAGACATGCCCAACTCCAGTTTATAATCCAGGTATGCCCCCAGCCCTCCCGGTGCCCCGGCCTCCCTTAAGGCTGCTTCTCCTGCCAGTAGAGATGTGGAGGTTCAGCAGCAGACAAGGCTGATGATGTTCATCCCATGAAATGCACAAATGTCCCTCCTGAGGGCCTCAGCACGGTCTCCCCAGCACCCCCTGCATTTGCGCCACAAGACCTCAGTGCAGAGGACCCCTGTTGTCTGCTCCATGAAGAAAAGGACTGGTTCCTCGGAGCAGAGGCGTGGGCCCCAGGGCACGGGGACCGAGCTCTGCCCTGTGACCTCAGAGCTTTTCCTCTGCAGGCCCGAAAGGAACAAATGCGCCCCGGGCCCCAGATGGAAGAAGCAGCCAGTATGGTGTGATGGTCCAAATGCAGGCTCCAGACTCTAGACCCGGCTCCCCCATCCCTAACTCCGCAAACTTGGCAAGGTGCAGTTCCTCTTTGACTTCAGTTCTTGCAGTTGTGAAATGAAAATAATCACTCCTGTGTCCCAGGCTTATGAGCATGAAGCAAAACCAAGTATTTGGAAGTAAACGGTCAAATCCTCTGCAAGAGTAAGGCGGGAAATGTATCCTAAAGTAACAGCCGCGCCGGTACTCACCCTTTGCTGGCAGATGGACAGACTGGGTGCGGGAAGCTCCAGCCAGAGGAAATCATGGACTAGAGATGTGGCGTGCAGGCTGGGAAGGGAAGAGCAAGAGCAGCAGGTTAGGAGCATGGGCTTAGGAGTCTGCAGATAAGCAAGATCCTTCTACTAAGGCTGTGTGACCTTAGGCAAGTTGCTTCACTTCTCTGAATTCCTTCATCTGTGAAATGGAAACAATACAACTTTTCTGAAAGAGCTGAGAAATACTGTACCCTACACACACCTTTACATAAGTGCTTAACACTCCAGAGGTGGAAAATTTTGTTTGAAAAGAAGAATTCAAGATTGAGAAACCTTGAAAGGATGTTAAACAAGGTGGGAGAGCTTTTCACAAGCAAGGAGGTTGGCATGCAGACAGCTGCAGAGATGTCTCATAGTTTATTCTGGGAGAACAAGCAGTTCTAATACACACAGCCATCGTCAGGACTTACTTGCCACGTGCCATGACGGTGCTTAGAGGTTTATGAGGACTCGCTCTCAACAAGCTCTGGGTTCCAAAACTAAGAGCACCTTAAAGGAAAGTGCCAGAAAGCTGTGCTTTCCGTTTGCACACATCACTGCCAGAGAAGTGTTCCAGCTTCTCCCGGATGTGTTTACTCCCCCAGCCCTTGGCAAGTTTATAAACCACTGGCTCTGGGAGCTCCACGTGTCCAGCACGTGGCTCTGTTTTGCTCCAATTCACTTGGTGGGAGGGGGGCAATGGAAACGCTCTGGTCCTCTCCAGGTTCACCTGGTTTGTGGAGATGGCTCAGGAGGCCCAAGGCCAAGATTAGGTAAGGCAGGCCCTCCCACAGCAGCAGCCTGAGGACAAGCCTTCCAAGCCAGGGCTGCCTTAGAATCAAGGCTGTATCCCCAGCACCTGGACTCAATCTTATGCGTGGCAGGAACTCGATCCAGGTCTTAGGACGATGAGGAAGAATTGACTTCCCTTCTTTGCCACCATCGCCACCCTCCCCCACCCATCTGTGCCTATCCTGCGCCAGCGATAAATGGGTTAATGGTCTGAGTTCCTTCCTGAGGCCACTGTGTGGTTGTCAGCAGAGTGACCTTCAGAGGCTGGCCTCAGCACTAGCTTGACTGAGCGACCCTGGCAAATTACCGACTCTCTCAGCCCTTCAGTTTCCATCTATGGAAAATATGGGTGATAATAATAGAACCTGCTCTCTTGAACTGCTGGGCATTTCATCCAGTGCCTGGCACATAGTAAATTACTGTATATGAAACACAGGAAAATACACACAGTTATATATACACATATTCCCACAAACAAACCAATATACAAATACTTTGCCCCAGAGAGCTAAGCAACAGCCAAGAAGTAGACATTCAACGCTAACATGCACCCACACACCGACTTAGAAACACAGAGCAACACACCAATCAGTGCAAATAAACTTTCTGTATAATATTGCAGTGATAAGACACCATGGTGGGGGGGTGGGGAGTAAACCAGGGAAGACTTTTTGAAGGAAACAACTTTCCAACAATGTTTGGAAAAAGAAGTTGAGTGGTTATTGTTTGTGCTGGAGCTCCTTTCAGATTTACAAACAAGGCCAAACCCAACCAAGAGGTTGCCCATCCCTGGGTGAAAGAGAGAAGCTGTCTGTATTCTCTCACCTCATCCGGTCTCCGGCTACAAACCGGCCAAAAACTAGCTACACCTATAAATGCAAACCTCGGGGAAATTCAAAGAATCACTATGAAATCCTAGCGAGTGGACACACACACAAAATCTCTGTCTTCAGACCAGATGTCAGAGCTAGTCAGAGCTTCTGCAGGTGGGACCTCTTCAGTTTATCAGCAGGGTTTTCTTGACCCCCAAAATAAGTAGGCAAAAGACAGGTTCTGAATGGATGTGCACCCCAGCCCCAGGGACTGACTTGGGTTGGAGACCAGCTCCACTCAGGTGAAGATGGGGTGCCACCGTTCAATGTGACTCAGCCGGCGCCCCCCCCCTTTATCTTGCCCTCACCATGCCTCCCCATTCCTTTCACTTTGACATAATGAAAGTGCAACTTGCACACTGTCTCAAGATTGCGCATGTTAATTGGAAACATGTGTCTGAGCTGGCATCCCTTCAAAGCGCTTTGGAACTCTGACTCCGGCCGCCTTCTGATTGCAATAGCAATCCTTCGAGCTGGCGCTCAGGCCTCGCATTCTTCCAGAGGCACCTTCACCTCAATTTTTGCCAGGAGAAGCGGCTGTAGGCAGAGCCCAGTCCTGAGGCCCAGAAGAGGGTGGCATGATTCTCCAAGGTCACGGCAGAAAGCTCTGAGCTTGTCATCGAGGCCCTGACCCGTCAGCAGTAATAGCAAGTATTTGCTTTTTCCTTTTTAGAGAAAAGGCACGTGGATGGGTCGACACCACGTCGGAGCTTCTGGAACATTCCCTGGATTCTCAGGGGCTATGAGCTGGACCCCTCTGATCCAGCAGGGTGGCTTTTGCTGAAGAAAACACCAAATGTCTTAATCTCAGCAGGAGATTCCTGGGGGAAGTGCAGGCTCAGTGGCTAACCTCCACTGTAACCACCTCAAGGCTGGCAGGAGAGACTAGGGGGACCTGTTCAGTTCATGGAGCTCCTGACAGGACCTGTGTAGACAGAGGATGAGATTGACCCTTTTTCCTTTGGAGACAGAACAGGAGATTTGGGTCTTTCAGCTTTCAGTCTTGGAAAATCCACACACCACACCCCACAGCACATGAGGCCAGGCCCCGACAGCCCCTGGTATTGGCGGCAATCACTCTGACCCCTCATCCTTGGCTTCCACCTGCTTATTCCTGACCTTTCTCATGCCCACCTCATGCCTACTAAGTTCCAAACTCAGCTCTGCGTCCCTGATCCTGATCCTGCTTGAGTTCTCCAGGGAAATGTTTCTCTAACACTCACATCCACTCAAATCACCTGGAAATGTGATTCAGCAGGTGGAGGGGTGGCAGGCTGAGATCCTGCATTTCTGACAAAGCAACAGGTGACCCTCCTGGTGCTGCTCCCAGGACCACACGTTGAGTAGTGAGGTCAGAGACCACATGAGGGCTCCCCGTGGTCCTGACCTCAGCTCTCACTTAGAAACTCTGACCAGACCCATCTCTTTGTTTCTCAGAGCCTTTCTAGGCCTTGGATACATTGGTCCTGGCTCAAGCGCCAGCCAACAAAAATGCAATCTCTGCTTTATACTCCCGAGCCAGGTTCCCACAAGGCCAGCCCTGCCGGCCTTCCTCGGTGAAAGAAAGTGAGCAAAGGGCAGACCTGACTAATAGAAAACTGGGAAGAATGTGATGGAGTCTACACCCAAGACTCAAGGAGGAACAAACTCATCCCAAAGAGAAGCCTGAGGCAGGGGCAGAGCTGCATGAGTCAGGCCTCGAAGGTGTGTTTGGAAATGAGGCAGAAAAAGGGAAAGGTATGTACTGCTCAGTGCCAGGCTTGGTCCTGCTTGTAGAAAAAGGCTTGATTGCAAGCAAAGCCCCACAAGGAGGGCCCGATGCAGTCTTTCCCCTAAATCTGAGCAAACATCTTGTCTTCTCTGACCTTCAGTTTCTTTGTCTTGATAAAAGAAGGATAAGAAGCTCACCCTCATCAGAGTCAGACGTTTTGGACTATCCTAAAATTTCCCAGAGATGTTGCTTCCACTGCACCCAGGACAATTTCCACGACACTTGATGTAACTCGGGGGTACAGTTGTAAAAATAAAAAATGCCACAGTGAAGTGTGTAAAACAAGTAGCTCCCATCAGTCTCCGAGTGTCTCTCCCATCAGCTTTAAGTAGATGAATTCCATAGCCAGACCACGTCAGGAATCACTGGAAGCATCTAAAAACTCCAAACCAGATGCCCTGATGTGGACTTTCCACCTCTGGCTCTCAGCCTTAAAGGGCAATATACAGTTTATTTACAGTTTGTCATGTTTGAAAAATGTCATTTAAAAATAACCAACTCTATCCCTTCTCTCTTTTGTGGCTGCTTTCTGCATCGACACCAGTCATGCTGTAATTACACTCTCTTTTACATCACTCTTTTGAGTAAAGTAGCATGAACACACACAAAAACGAGACTTTTAATTGCCCTGAGAGAAGCTTTACTGGAAAAAATAACTGCAATGAATTCAAGTCACCTAACATTTGTCAGAACAAGTGGCCAGGTAGTTCTTTCTGAATTAATAGTTGCTGGAAAGCAATAAAATCAGTCAATCTTGTATGTGTATACCAGAAATCATATATCCAGATAATTCAGTGAATCTCTTTTATATCTAGGTATTTTTGCCATAGACCTGCAGCCTCGGGTAGTAAATATAAGTTTATCTCTGGAAAATATTGTTTCAGACACTACTTATAACGTTGGTTTATTTTTTTAAACAACACAATTGTACACAGAACAATAGCCAGAAAAGGAAACTACAGGCAAAATTCCCTCTAAATCAGTCTTGCTCACTTATTCCAGCAGGCTCTAGATTTAGCACAGGCAAGAATTCCAGCTGGGAAAGCTATCCATTTGCTACTAATTTTCTTCTGGACTTAATCTTTCATTTGGGTCAGCCTGATTTTTCTCCACATGTTGCAGGAAGCCTTCCCTTTGTATGTCCTATTGGACAAGACTTCTTTTCCACTGAGAAATCACATAGGAAGAAGATTCATGGCTGGGGAAAGTGATGATAGGACACACTTCTATGAGCAAGAGGGCCCAACATACATCAAAGAGTCTAGATGACTTGCGGTAATAAAATGTGAAACTCTACTCATTGAGAGATTTATTCTACATAAACTTTAATCAGGGCTTTATTGGGTTGTGGTTTGTGTGTTTTTGGTGAGTCATAGAGCTTTATAAAAGGAAATAGCTTTTCAATTTTCTTATTCATTACAAAAGACTTTACCATACATAAGGCAATGAAGACACAATTTAAATGGAATATGCAGATCTCGGTGGAATTAGGAGTATGAGAAAAAGGCAGCACCATTTAAATCAGAATCCTGGCTGTGCCACTGAGTGAAGAGGCTCAGCATGATGACATACGCAGACTATATGGACTATGGACTGTGGGGTAGAGCTGAGGACTGTTTTCTTTTAACGAGGGCACTGTTTGTAGATGGCAAGCAGTAGCTGGTCCAGGAAAACACACTGAGCACCACCGCCCTCAACATACCCACACACACTACGTATTTATTTCTGCCCTTATTAGCTGCAAAATAAAAAAAAAAATCCAACTTCATTAACCCACTTTGGTGCAAACTCCTGATCCATCTGGTTTGTTCTGTGCATTTTGTTTTTTTGAATGAATTTATATTTTGGTAGGAGAAAGGCAGGTCTAGAAGGGTAGTTAGGAGAATAGACTATAGAAACAATTTCTGGGTTCACATCTTGATTCTCCCACTTACTGACTATATTATAGCTCAAGCTGCCATAATAAAATACCATACACTAGGTAGCTAAATTACAGAAATTTATTTTCTCAGGAAAGGCCAAAATCAAGATGCCAGCCGATTTGAATTTTGGTGAAGGCTCACTAGTGGCTTGTAGATGGCTGCCTTCTCAGTGTGTGTTCATGCAGTGGGGAGTCACAGGGGGATAGGGAGAGAAGAGCTCTCATAGGACACTAATCCTATTGGATTAGGACCCCATCCTTATGATCTCGTTTAACTTTAATTGCTTCCTTGGAAGCCCTATTTCCAAATAGAGGATTAGGACTTCAACATATGAATAGGGGAAAACACCATTCAGTCCATAGCATTAAGGATATGGCTTTGAGCAAGTTAACTAAATTTGTTTCTTTGTCTGTAAAATAAAATGACAACTATAGCTACTTCATACTTTGCATTAAGTCATCAATACCACCTCTGTAAAGTGTTAGCACTATGCTGTCAATATTACCTTTCACTCACATGGAAGTAAATTCTGGGGCTTTGTTCTATAAGGACCACCAAGAAGGATCAGAGATTTGAGATTGTTGGGGAGAAAAGGGAACCTGAAAAGCAGTTCTCACTCCAAGAAGAAGCAACAGAAAGGAAGACAAGAAAGAGAACTGATAATAAAAGAGGCTGCCCAGTACACTGTTGAATATTCTGGATGCTAGAAAGTTTCTCCTCATGTTGAACTAAAAATATAACATTTACCCCCATTCACCTAAATACCGTCCATGGGACGTATTCTCTGCAACAACACTTGGAGTTAGCCCATGCCCTTTTCTATATGACAAATCTTTGAAAATAGCTATTATGTTCCCCCACCTAAGTCTTATTTCTCAGCCTAAACATTTCCAGGTCCTTCAATTGTCTCTATATGGTAGAGTTTCCAGCTCCTCTCACCATCCTGGTCAGTCCTCTCTGGACACACTCTAATTTGTCCATGTTCTTCAAATGTGGTGTCCGGAAAGAAATACAATACTCCAGATGTGGGCTGACCAGCACTAATTACAATGGGAATATTAACTCCTTTGATCCACATACTATATTTCTATTAATGGTACCTAAAATAACAAAGATATTTTCAGCTGCCACATCACTCTAGATTTTCATCTTGAGTTTATGGTAAATTATAACTCCATGGTTTTTGTTTTGTTTTGCTTTGTTACTATTATTAAACCAGGGCTCTTTAATCTTTCACTTTTGTCAGTGGTTGTTTTAGCTTAAATACAGGAATACAGCTGACTAAATGGTGGGACTTAAAGTGTTTGTGGGCAGGAGCTATGTCTAACTCATCATGGTATTCCAGAGCCTAGTACAGTGCCTGACTCATTGATGTCTTAGCTGTATCTTCTAACAGCTGCCTCCCACCACAACAAAACCTTAAGGAATAAAGGCACCAAGAATGCACCCAAAAAATGCTTGATCTTGTAATTATAGCATTTGCCTCCAAATCCTAATAATGTCTCTCAACCCAACAACCTCTGTGTTGCATCTCTGATCTTTACAGGACTTTTGTGAACTCATTCAAGCAAGTCCATCTGATGGCAAACACAACAAGGAGGAAAATGAAAAGGCAAAGAAGAGCAAACTGTGAAACAGGTGGTCAATAAAAGAGTGTCTGCTCAGTCCAACTACAACTGTAAGACTACTACCCCTTCTGTTTTGTTTACCTTGTGAGAGGAGGGTGAAGCCTTGAGCTCCCCCTAGGGGGCAGAGCTCTGGATTGCTAAGAGATGCTCAGTAACTAGATTTGATCTTGTGTTCTTTCTGATCTTGGTCTGGGAATCCAAAATACTGATGGATCCTCTCAACTATCAGAGAATTGTGACCCGAGAAATAATCAATCCAACCTGCAGTTTTTATAAGGAACATCAATTTATTTAACTCACCCAAGGAAGTCACTGCACTCATTTTGTCTGAACACTAACCTTCACCATGTTGTTTGCTCACTTTTGTCAACTTTGGGCCCCAGGCAGCCTCCTACTGACTTCTTGCTCTTGCATTTGCTTAACCTTGATTTTAACTTTCTTATTCACTGATTTGTTCATCCATGCCTAGGACTGTGCAGAAGTTAGGAATGCACTGGTAAGAGAAATCAGGCTTGGGGCTCACAGTCTGGCAGAGGATAAAGAGAACTCACAAATAAATGATATTTCAATCACAGTAAGTGCTACAAATGCACTTATTGGGGTCCTGAGCACCTAAGTAGAGGGATTTGATTTGGTGGGGAGGAGAAAGTCATCTGTGAGATGGAGGGTGAGGCAGGTGCTTCCTAGCAAAGACAATGGCCTTATGCAAAAGGTATAGTGGACAGAAGAGCCTGGAAAGTACTGGAAGCTGAAAAGAGTCCAGAATAGAGAGAACAGAATGCAGAAGAGGGTGCTTGAAGAAAGATGAGGGTATGGAAGAGAACTGCTTGACACTTGCCACCAAGACCTGCCTCTAGATTAATTCCAATGCCTTTAAACTTGATTGTCAAGTAACTCTTAATCCACCCTTCCATTCTGTCTTCAAGGATTTCATGAGCTTTGTTGTCAAATTCCTTGAGGAAATCAAAATACACGGTGATGTATCCTGACCCTTCGTGGTTTCATCATGGATCTTAAAGATAGAACATCAAGGGTTAGTGGGAGTCTTTTGCATGATTTTTAACATAAAGAGTATTTTAAAACATACTTAAAAGCATAGGGAAGGAGTCTAAGAGGGAGAAATCGAGTCCTTGGCATTCAAATAGTTCCTGTTGCACTGGATTAGGAGTGTACTTAAAGCTTCTGAACTGTGCACTTAGTATGGCTAAGGGAGTACATTCTACGTTATGTATATTGTACCATTAATAACTTTTTTAATAGGCAAATAGAATGGGAGGCGAGGGTAGAAAGCAAGGAGATGCCTCGTGATCTGCTCAGAGGGAGGTGAGCAATGGCACAAGGATCCAGAAACATCTTTATTTGGTTTTGAACTGTAACTTAGCAGCCCAGGTGTGACTGATAACGTTCTTAGGTGATCACCTCATCCTGGGCACACACCATCGACCAGAGACGAGTGATATGGTCCAGGGAACTCAGCAAAGAAGATCAAAGGCAACCGCAGGCCACACACGACAAACGGAGCAGAGAAACAGGGATTGGGCCACCGCTGGGTGGAGAGACCAGGTTACTTGTGCTCGGCCCACAAGGCTGAGCCCATCCTTCCCCACCCCTCTTTGCTCTACAGCAAGTGTATGGGGGCTGGTCAGGGCTGTTCGAGAACGCCGTGACGGCAGAGACCTCTGCATGTTTACACCCATGTTCTTATCCTCAGATACCGTGTGAGCTCTGTCAGGGAGGCTGCCCCAGCAACCCTCAGGGGCACCCCCTGATCTGCCCAAAGACAAAGAATGACAGAAGAGATCATGCTTCATGTCTGAAGAGAAGCTTAGAGGAATTGCAAATTTCCCCAAATTTCAGAGGGTGGCCACAACTACTGCCTGATGTCTACAGCCCAACAGTGGAGACAGGACAATGTTAGGTCGGGCCAGGAAAAGTTTTCAGACTTTCTCTTCCCTAAAGAGAACCTCCCTTCTAACGTAACAAATCAGATGGCAACCATGTGCCCTGTGCCAGATCCTGGGGCCAGAGGGAGAAAGTGGACAAGACTCCAAGCTCAAGGCCCTGCCAGCCAAGACCTGGTGCCTGCAGGTTTCAGCATCTCCCAGGGGGAGCTAGAGTTCAGGAGTGACTGGCTCTAAATCAGGTATCCAGGCGCTGCTAGTCATTCCTGGCTCTACCAGCACTGAGACCTCCAACCCTTTGCATCGTCGGAGACCTGATTTCACCATGATTCTTCCCTTTGGCCTTAGCTACAGACGACACCTCTGGAGGACACTCCGCCAGCCCCTCCAATATTTCTCCTTCTTCCCTTCCTCCCTTACCTCGGGTGAAGGTGAGCATGGAGGAGTGGACTGGGTCCCACCACTGCTTCCAAACCAATCCTCTTCCCTCCTCCTGCAAGAGTCCCTTCCCCTCTAGGCTTGCCCAGGATGCCCACTCCTTCTCATGGTGACCAACTGTGCATTGCCAAGGTCATGGAATGAATTCCAGCAATCTGAAGCTCACAGGCACATATCATTCTGCCAGTTTTGCTGATTTTCTCAAATTTTCTCAAATTTTCCGATTTTCTCAAATCTGTTCCCTCTCCCAACAACCATGGCTCTGTTGTAGAATATTCTGTCAACTAGAATATTGCAGTAGCTTCCTCACCAACATAGCTATGTCCAGTCTTATTGCCCTCCTGTCCGCCCTCCTCCTCCTGCCAGCTTATACTATTAAAGCACATGTCGCTGTAATACTTCCCCAATGGCAGTGAGCTCATAGATGTAGCTCATGCTCATGGAAGACTTACATCGTGTCAGACCCAGGACCAAGTACTCTCTTCACATGTTACTATTATTGCCCCACTTTACGGAAAAGGAAACCACAATGGAGAGGGACTGACACAGTCCACAAGAATCTCAGATGGAATTCAGTGATAGAACTGTCTAACTCCGTTTGTCATTGAAAAAGATGTCATGATCATCCACCAGGATTTCCAGCTCTTGCTTGCTCCAGGCACAGGGAGGATTCCACTGCCTCGTCTCCTACAAGTTGAGTGTGGTGAGTGCAAATGAAATGAGTCATGTTCTGATGGCACATCTGAGAGTGCAGAAACCAGTGTGCAGTTCCCCCTGCTGCAGGGGGACCCCAAAGCCTCGTGAGATGGTGAATCAGAAAATGCCAGAGACCTGGTCATTTTAGATGAAGCTGGACTGAGTCTCCTATCAACCTGCAGGCTTGAAGCATGCACAGGAAAGAAATCTTCCTTTTATGAACTCTTCAGCCACTGGGATTTGGTATATCACACACACACACACACACAGAGAGAGAGAGAGAGAGAGAGAGAGTGCGCATAAATGAAGCTTATTTTGATGAACACAGATGTACAGCTTCAACTCAGTTACAATAACCACGTTCTGACCTGCTTGCATAAGCCTCCGATTACTCCAGTTTTAGTTAATTGCATTTTCTAGCTGTGCAGACTCAAGTCGCTAATCTCTCGGAGTCTCCATATTTTCATTGACAAGGAAGTTGAAGTAGAGAGTCAGTAAAGTGTAATTCAAGGAACACCCACAGAGAGTGTGGGTGCTGGGTACTATTGATCCCAAAACCACTTTTATATCTAATCATGTAGGTCAGTCCTGACCAGTAAGAAGCCCAGGACCATCCTCCAGAACTTCAGGCTGGAAACAAATCTAGGGACAAGCCCTGGCTCTGCCACTCGAGCTGTGATGTTGGACAAGCTATTACTTAACCTGTCTGTCTCCAAGCCCTCATTTAGTGAAGGAGGGGTATTCATTCCTACCTACTAGCCCTTTTGGGAGGGTTAAATAAAGTGTGTGTGTTTAGTTAAATCCATTTGTAATAGAAGCAGAGAGATCTGTTTCGAGTCATGGTGTAACCTCTTATTTGCTGTATCATCCTGAGCATGTCATTTAGCCACTTTATGCCTCAGTTTCCCCATCTGTAAAGAGAGACGAGTAATGGTACCTCTACCTCCATGGAGTTTTAATGAGAACTATTGACACTTGGTGACACTGAGCAAATATTCATTACTCCTAAGAAAACAGATTTACATACACTAGGATGAGATATATAGACATATATGTATGTGTATGTATGCATGTATGTGTGTATATATGTATATAATTATTTATTAATGGGTATTTCGCCATCCTTGAAGATAGGAATCCTCTTTACCTCTCCAGTGCTTGGAAAGTCAAATGTAGACAGGCTGAGTAATTGTTTTGGGAAGAAACTGGATCAAGGCATCATCTATTCTCTCCTTTCTATCCTGTGAAGAAAACTCAACCTCATGGTCTAAGGTCATCACAGACTCTTCTGGAGACTGTCTTGTTGTCAACAAAATGGTTTCTCACAAATCCCATGTCTGACCCTGCTTCATCCCCCATGGACTCGACAAACGGAAAGAAAGGGACTGACTGGGTGGGAAGGAGCACACAACTCTCCAAATTGCCCGAGTCTCTCGGTTGTGTTTTTCTGCTGTCAGAGAGGTTTTGTTTTTGATTTAAAGAAACAAAACAGTTTCCAAGAAAAGCTCATTTTGTTATGGTTCAGAACCATTTAATGTGTGACATTATTTCCTCTGCTGAGCTTTCAACTTTCTAAACTCCTCGGGAGCTGGAACAGCTCCGGGGCCACAGGGCCATTGAGTTCGTACCAAGTAGTTCCTCTGCAGAGCCCACCACAGGCTACAGCACCCAAAGAAATCAGTCACCAGCCCCAGGTTTCTGTTCTGATGCACATCAGCAGCATCCCAGCAGGTGCAGCCTCCCAGGTCTTCAACTATAACCTCTCCTTGGAGAAAGTGCAGCATCTCTGGCCGGACACTGGACACCAAGGTCAAGGCAGGTGAGGCGAGCTGAGGCGAGCATCTGAATAGTTGTGTGGCCAGCAGCTGGGTTGCTTTATCTTATCTGAAGGAAAAATTAGTGGAATGCAACGTAGCAACTCTGTCCTCACAATCCACGATGGCAGAGAGCGCCTGCTCATCCTCAACGCCCCCCCGCCCCCACCAAATCGTTGTACAACTCAAGGTGGCCAAAGAAAAGACCTGCTTTCATGTGATGTGTTCATGGAATACGTTTTGAAGTGTTTCATCCGTGACCTGGCTCTTTCGAGGCTTTTCTTGAACAGGGAGGAAAATTCAGCCCGAGTCAAAGAATTCACTGATGGATCCTGCATCCCTCGGGGAAGAGGTGACAGCTCTCACCAACACCAGGAGGAAAAGAACACATGGGTCAAAGTTTTTAACAATCCAGGTTGAGAGGTAGTTACAATCAGGGAAGGATGCCTCGCTCAGATAAATTTTGGATCTAAACTTTCTAGCATGAGTCTCTTTAAAGCAATTTGCCTTAAATGAAGTGAGTCTCCTGTCACAGGAATCCTTTTTTTTTTTTTTTTAAGATTTATTATTTATACAAGCACTGGGTACAGTGAGAAGCGCAGGAGGGTGAGAGAATTCACCAGAGCCAGGGGGGGGGGGGGGACAGAACAGGCAGACTGAGGAAAAACACTGAGGGGAGCAGTGGACCCAGCAGGAGAGGTCTGTCGCGCCATGTGGGACCCTTGCCAGCTGGCCGGGGATCGAACCAGCGCTGCAGAGGCTGCAGGCAGCTTCGCAGCGCAGTGCTCAACCACTGCGCCACCAGGGGGGATCCTCACAGGAATTCTTAAATAAAATAAACACCAGGCAAAAAAGTTATAGAAGAGATTCAAACAAATGAATGTTGCTATCAGATGGTGTAGGCTATCCCTTTCAGTCTCAAGGTGCTAGAATGGATTAAAACATGCTCACTTAGCAAACACAAAAGCTGAGCATGAGCACTCTTCTTGAGGTACCATGAGGCATGCAGAAGTAAGTGAAACCTCATCCTTGTACTCAGCCTTTTTCAGGAAACAACTGTAGGATCACCTAGTTCTGCTGATTTCAGAAGAATAAGCAGTGGACACTTAGGTTTTCATCTATGCTTGTGTCTTCCACAAAGTCATGGAAGGGCCAGACTCTGCTCCAGGTCAACCTCAGGGATCCAGGCTATAGGCTAATCTTTGTGGAGTGTCACAGGCCACAGTAGGACAAGAAGTGGGAGGGTCATGGACTCAGTCATCAGTTTTTTCCCTGAATATGACACTTGTCAATTTGGCTTGACCTGATCACAGCAAGACTAACCTCCAAAGGAAGGAAGTACAAGCCTACTGTGTCCACAAGCAGGAGAAGCAGAAATATTGGTGAACAGGTCTAAGGTCTATAGTGACAAAAACATGCAACATCCGGACATGTAATCAAAGACTAAATGAAAAAAAAAAAGTGCTAAATGAGTGATGAATGAATGAATAAGAAATCCACATGAGAGGAATAATGAGTGAAGATGTCATGGCAGAGGCAGAATGTGGATACACCATTAAAAGTGGGGCAGGTGGAAAGAGGAAAATAACATCTCACCAGAGGTGAGAACAACAGAGAAATATAGGAAGGGAATAAAAATGTGTGTATCGCCTGTTATGTTCCAAGTACTTTGTAGAAAATTTTACATTTTATAATCCCAATTTTATAGAGGCAACTGGTTCTCAAATTAACTATGAAGCTTATTCTCCCAAAAACAAACCTCCAACAAATTCAGAACTGGCCTTCAAACATACGTACCCTTTGTTCCAGGGCTTGTGAAAATTTTTATAACATCATCAGAAAGTAATAAGTATTATATTCTTCCAGGACCAAGAGAAGACTGTATTACCTAAAGCAGCCCTGGGGAGTTAGAAGATGAAGTTCATGAGCACTTTGGTTGTGGATTGACTTTGGAACTAATAAGGAAATCAATGGGGAATGACTGAAGCTCAGCTTAAGTAGCAATATATAAAACATACTTTTGGCACACCTACTTCTATGACATTATAGGAGGCTGACATTCGAGAGGTTACAAAACCTTAGAAAATGAAAGTAGCAGCATATTACAGGCAGAATCTATTATTTCACAGCAGAAAGAATATTACAAGGTGTAAAGATGAGAGAAGCACTGTCCAAGTAGGTAGATAAAGCAAGAGAAAAGGAGAGAAGTTGACCTGATGTTCAGGTAATGAGAGGAATGGACACGCTGTTGGTTAACCAAGCCCAGCACCCTTTCTGGAAGCCGGTCCTTCAAGCAGAAGACACAGCAGAAACCTTCAGGGTTAAGAGGATGAGTCTTACATACAATTTTCCTCCCTTTATATTATTTTCACTTTGTGGAAAACACTGTCATTAGTGAAGTTAATGAAGATTAAACAAATAATGACATACTCCCTTCAGATGGATAATTATTCCCAGAATGAGAGAAGACACATTCTTCATTCTCCAGCCCTCAATGAAACCGTGTTTGTCGCTTCCTGTCAGTGTTTTCTTTCCCTGCTTTTTGATCCTTTATTTTATCACCATGTATAAGAAGTTAAAAAAAATTATAAAGACTCTGTATTAATATCCAACAAGCAAAGTAATCCTAGAGAATTCCTTTAGGCCTGTGACTGGAAGTCAGGGTAACTTGGAACATTCTTTTCATCTAGCATTTTGGAATTTTCGTTCCCAAGTCTGTCTCCTGCATGGGAAGAAGATCTCTCTTGCAATCAAGTACTACACACTTAGCAGACACTCACCTTTAAAAGGTAGAGACTCCAAAAAAGGAATATCAACTCATGTGATGCTCATGAATTAACCGGTTACTGAATGCAGTTGTCTGAACTTCCTACTCCAGTTCAAAGCCAAGTGCAAGGGACACACGTTCTGCCGCTGGCAAGTTCCCATCATGCTCTTCCTTGAGCCTCCTTTTAAATTTGCCTTCTGAAGAACAGAGGCCAAGAGGAGCAGCCGCTGTCCCCACAGAACTTTCAGGTTTACGCAGAGGCCTTTGGAACCACCCCTCTCTGTCACGGTGAGTCCTGAGTTGTTCTGCCAAAGAAAAGCTCCAAGTGAGGCTGGTCTCCATCTCATATCATCCAACTCCATGGTCTGTTCATTATCTTAAAAAGAGCCCCAAGCCACTTACTGTGGGTAAAACTATTTCCCAATTTGTTGGAGTATTTTTTGTTTTTTGTTTTTTGTTTTTTTTGCCAGTGTGTAGACTGTATTACATATAAAGGCACATAAATTAATTTTAGGCACATATATTAATTATTTTTGGCCTGTGATATTTAGATTTTTTTAATTAATTTCTTTCTTTGTATATATTTTGCATCAGGTGTAGTCCCCATAAAATTTTCACCATGAATTCACCTGTGCACCATCATCTTAGTCCCTTGTGCTCCTCCCACTCTCGTTTTGATACCTCTCCCTCCACCTCCCCTGCAGAGTGTCTCTGGTGTATAGTTGTCTGATTGTTTTTAAGCACCCTGAAGACCTGCGTCCTGTGTTTTCTGTCTCACTGTATTATCACTTGGGACCAAGACTACACAGCCTGAGGAAAGCCACCCTGGCTTGAGAAAAGCCCCCAAGGGTGAAAACCAAGTGTGGCGGGAGCACCCTTCCCTTGCTCTCTGACCAGTCGTCTGTGTCCCCAAAATACCAATAGCACAGAAGTCCTGTCACCTCCAAGAAGAAGTTATAGTGAAGCCATGGAGCGCAAACTGTTCTTTATACAAACACAGGACACTTTTAAACATTCTCCTGACATGGATTGCCACGTTACTTGAAAACAGTTCTTCTCTTTAAAAGGCAGCGCAGGGCCTCCCCGGTGGCGCAGTGGTTGAGCGCTGGGTTGCGAAGCTGCCGGCAACCTCTGCGGCGCCGGTTCGATCCCCGGCTGCTCCCCGACCACCTGAGGAGGGTCCCACATGGCGCGCAGACCTCTCCTGCTGCCCGCTGCTCCCCTCAGCAGTGTACTTCGGTCCTTCTGCCTGCTCTGCTCCCCGCTCTGGCTCTGGTGAATTCTCTCACCCTCCCGCGCTTCTGACTGTACCCAGTGCATGTATAAACAAAACAAACAAACAAACAAATAAATAAATAAAACATGCCTCTATTTAAAAAAAAAATAAATAAATAAAAGGCAGCGCAGATGGCCTCCCCGGTGGCGCAGCGGTTGAGCGCTGGGTTGCGAAGCTGCCCGCGGCCTCTGCAGCGCCGGTTCGATCCCCGGCTGCTCCCCGGCCACCAGAGGAGAGTCCCACATGGCGCGCAGACCTCCCCTGCCGCCCGCTGCTCCCCTCAGCAGTGTACTTGGGTCCTTCTGCCTGCTCTGCTCCCCGCTCTGGCTCTGGTGAATTCTCTCACCCTCCCGCGCTTCTGACTGTGCCCAGTGCATGTACAAACAAATAAACAAATAAATAAATAAATAAATTAAAAAAAAAAAAAAAAAAAAAAGGCAGCGCAGATGCCTGTGTAGATTTCCAAAACATCTGTGCCTATAATGCTTGGAAACTCGCACTCCAGCCCATAGGAGCGTCTCCACTGGGTCGCTGCCAGCTGCTTCAGAATGACCAAAGGAGAGGAATAAAGCGTATAAATAAGAGGAATAAAATCCAAATAAGTGTAAGTGCTCCCTTTCTACAGCAGCCACACTCCATTTCGCTTCTATTTTTCCAAAAATGGCTTTGATTCCTCAGCATTCTCCACTATTTGATCGAGGTAGCAGATAGGTCAGCAGCTGGGCGTGAAGGTGGGGGTGACCTCTTTGCAGCGACATCTTTCCAAGGACCCATAGGCCAAGTCCCAAGTGCCCCTATAGTTTCTCTCCCAAGGTAAACTCATGCTATTTTTTTTTTTTTTTCATCAAAGAAAATGTGCCGAAATCTACAGACCCTGTTCCCGGAACAGCAGGGCTCAGAGGCAGCAGGGACCTCAGGGGTACCCCAGGGCCACGCTCCTCCCCACTCAGGAATTTCCTTCATCACCAGGTCTTCCTGGCTGGGGGTCACCTCCCAGGGCGGGGCTGCCTTTCCATGACGAATTTGCCACCTCAAGGGACAATCGAGGCCTCTTATTTATTAACTCTTCTCTATATTCCACCCCAAATTGCTTCTCTGTAACTCAAACCATCAGACCCGTTCTATGCTGTGAAGCCTCAAAGAATAAATCAAATTCTTCTTTTCCGTGGCAGACATTCAAATATGTTAAAACAGTTGTCAGGCCTCCTCCAAGTCTTCCTTCTTTGGGCTAAATAATCCCAGTTTCCTGAAACTGGCCGGCACACAACAGGATTGTCAAACTCTTCACCCTTCAAGCCCCACTGACCGTGTCCCTGCCTGAATATGTCCCAGATAGGAATCAAATCCTCTGGATGTGGTCCGCTGAGTACGGAAGATGCTGGAACCATTACCTCCCTTATCCTTTGTTCTTTAAAAAATGAGATCACAGCATTCTCCAGTTGGTCTATTTTTTCCTGCGCTCACTGGCTTTGAAGTTGTCTTCGCCTCATCCTAGACTTTGTTGAATTTTTGAAATTTTACCTTCAAATTTACCACTGACATGTTTACCTTCACAATTTAAAGGCTTGATTTTCACTCAGTTAACATCATCTAACCCTCCAAGGAGAAACATGACTTCTATGTCTTAATCCAAGTCCAAAATTAAAAAAAAAATAAGTACATCTACAATAGGCCAGAATTTAGAACAGTTAGCAATGTTTATTGAGTGTTCACATGTGCTAGGCTTTATTCTAAACACTCCTCATGAGTTAACACCTTCAGTCTTCCCATCAACCCAAACATGTAGGTATGATCAGTATCCCCACTTTACTGATAAAGAATCTGAGGCACAGAGGTGTTAGAGAACTTCCCAAGGTCACTCAGTTAACATGGCAGAGGTGGATTTGTGGCCTGCAGTCAGGACTCAGAGCCTGTGGTCATATCCACTGCTCTGGATTGTGCTACTTGCAGACATCAAAAGATTTCCCTCTACCTTGATATCATCAGCTCAACAATCAGTGCATGTTAGGACTCAATGGTTAACCAACAAAATGTCCAGCATTTGGGCAATTGTTTAACCTCTATCCAGCCATCCTTGCCATAAGAATATTATAAGGAACTCTGCCAAGTGCCTTTCTGAAGTCAAAATATACTGTGTCAAAACATACTGGTGCATTCCCTCCATCTGCAAGTTTAATAAATCCATCAAAGAAAATGACTTAACTTGAAATGACTCATTCCTGAAGGACCTATGTGGACACTAGCTCTTGCCTGCCCTCCCTCTGGCCCTGTAAGCCAAGCTGGCTCCCCCTATCCCACTTACCACCCTCTGCATCCCCAGCTGCTCATGGTTATCACAAAGGGCTATTGTTGCTTATTCTAGTCTAGTCCAGTCCAGTCTTGTTCCAAAACCCTCCACTGCCTAGTCTAATTCCTTGGCATTCTAATCCCATCTTTGATCCTTTCTTCTTCTTACATACTATATCTACGAGTGTACCCTATGGAATAGTCCTTCTGCCAGATAATAGGTGTGGTTTTGTTGTGTCTTTTTTTCAGAGTGATTCTTGAGTTAAAAAAATTAAACTAGGGCCTCCCTGGTGGTGCAGCGGTTGAGTGCTGGGTTGCGAAGCTGCCCGCAGTCTCTGCAGCACCTGTTCGATCCCTGGCCACTGGGAGAGGGTCCCACATGGCGCATAGACCTCTCCTGCCACCCGCTGCTCCCCTCAACAGTGTACTTCATCACTCTGCCTGCTCTGCTCCCTGCTCTGGCTCTGGTGAATTCTCTCACCCTCCCGCGCCTCTGACTGTACCCAGTGCTTGTATAAATAAATAAAGCTTTAAAAAAAATTAAAAAAAATTAAACTAGTTTATTTACTATGATACTCTTAATGTGCTAATAAGGGGCATAAGGAAACAATAGTTAGAGTGATATTCTATGCAGAATTTCAAATTAGGCGACCACAGACTCCGTGTTGTGCACAAACACTTACACACACACAATCATACCAAGGTATAATAAGGTTATAGATGGGCACCAGTAGCTATATCTTTGGCTAAATGCTCACAAATCACCTGTTTTGTTAATGCATTCTAGAACTGTCAAGGACACAGAGAAATGTAACCAACTGGTCAGTGCCAGAATCTATTATTAAAAAAAAAACACATAATATATGTGTGTCCCCACTTGAGTGGCAGTGAATATATATGCATTCTCTTATCCAAGGTGCCTTGAATAAATGTCCTCCTGTCTTGGAACTCTGAACTGGAAGTAACTATCTCTTACCAAAATTGGACCTTAATTTCCCCTTAATTATGCTTCCCTTTGTAGATTGATCTTTGTTTTCCTTGCTCCTACACCACCTTTAAAGTCTTGCTAAATATCACAGTCTCAAGGAAATAAAGCCTTGGCTGACCACCTTATTTTAAATTCAGAGCTTCCCAATCCTCTCCATCAACTTTCCTGCATTACTTTTCTCAGCAGACCAACACCTTCAAAGGTAGTGAGCTTGAAGGTCTAGAGCAGGAGAGAGAGAAAGTGCAGGGCTGCCTCGCCTCCTCAGCACATCAGGTGGCCAGAGTGGGTGGGCCAGACAAAAGGGAAGAGGGGGGTCCTCCCTGGTGGTGCAAGGGGTTAAGATGTGAAGCGATTTGCAGCAACTGCAGCACAAGTTTGATCCCTGGCCAAGGGGCTACACACATGGCGCAGCAGACCTCTCCTGACTCACCCGCTGCTCCCCTCAGAGTGTACTTCAGTCAATCCACCTGTTCTGTTCCCCACTCTGTCTCTGGTGAATCCTTTCACCACCACCCCCATGCCTCTAGCCTGTACCCCAGTTCTTGTATGCATAAATAAATAAATCCTTTTTAAAAAAGGGCAGAGAGACAGAGCCCCAGAGTCTAGAGCTTCTACCACAGAAACTGAGGCAGAAGACTTTCATCAGCCTTGTGGCCAAAATGTGTTCGTAGGGGGGAGAAAGGGATGAAATCACTAAGACTCAGAACCCCAGGAGAGAGGCAGACTGCACTATTAGTTCTATATTCCAGTCAAATCCCTAGAATTCAGTGACCCTTCAGACCCTCCTACTCCTATGGAATAGGAGATGAAGAACCAAAGGTTTTGCCAGGACTGGCTCTTCCCCTGCCATTTCATAGGTTGAATCTCTAACCTCCATGTCTCAGAATGTGACTCTGACTGAAGACAGTATATTTAAAGAGGTGATTGAATTAAAATGAGGTCTTTCGTTGGGATGTGCCCTAATCCAACTTGATTGGTGTCCTTATAAAACAGATTAGGAGACAGACACATACACAGAAAGACCATCTAAGAGCACACAGGAGTTACCATCTGCAGGACAAGAAGAGAGATCTCAAGAAGAAAGCACCACTGCCAACACTTTGCTCTTGGTACTTCTGGCCTCCAGAACTGAGACAGTAAGTTTCTTCTGTTTAAGTCACCTGGAATGTGGTACTATGCATGGCAACATAACCAAACCACTACAGGTTTTCTTCCCTAGAAAAATATTCCTCAGCCTTGGCTGCAGAATCTAGTAACTTTAGGTACTTTGAAAATATACGCATGTCTGAGTTCCACTCTAAGACAAATAAGAATCTCTAGAGAATACAGCCCCCTGTGTGATTCCACAGTGCAGTCAGAATCCAGCCTTGCATTGTTCTAGATACATGGGACCATTTTCATTGCACATTGATTCTCACTTGGGGTGGAAAAAGAGGACAGGGCACACCTCCTTGGGCAAGGAAGTTCTTTTAGCATGTTCCTTGCTGCCCTACTGTCTGACGAACAACAAATATCAGAGGCTTTTTACCATAATGTCATCATTATTGATGTCTTTGTCTACCATAATGTCATCATTATTGATGTCTTTGTATTTAAATCAGTAAGAGTACATCTTTGGACGTTATTTTTCAAAAGGACATAGGTAGGCATGTTTTCTGAGCCTTTTCACATCAGAAAATAGTTTCCTTTGACCTTCATACATGAAAGGTAACTTAGCTGAGAACAAGCTCTGAGTCACTGTTTTCGGTATTTATAGATGTCTGCATTCCGTTACTACTCCCTTCTGGTAATTAAAGTTGAAGAGAATAATATGGAAACATCTTGATCTTGGTTCATTTGTAGAATATTGGTTTTTTGTTTTCATATTGTTACTTGGAGTGTCTTGTTTATTCTGTAATTTAGAATTTTGGTCAGAAAATAACCTAACCAAGAAACTCTCCTCATTTTTTTTCTTCCTGGAGCACAATAACTCTTTGCGACTTGCATACACCAGTTTTTTTATCAGAGCAGGAAAAGTTTCTACTTCCCTTTCTTACATATTTGATTATGTCTTCTCCTCATTTTTTTCCCCTGATCTCCTGGAAAACCTCCATTATTCAAATGTCAGGTAGTTCATGGCAATTAATTTCATTCAACAAATATGTGATCGTACTGTTATAGAGCAACCCCGATATTGAACGGGGTGCCTGGCTGTGGGTCCTCACCCGCGCGCTTTAAAGGGACTTATGAATACTCCACTACAGACACACACAAAAGGTTAATAAAAGGTTTATTTACAAGAGAAAAAGAAATAAGGAAAATATACAACTTAGGGAGAAAATAGGGAAATAAAGTCTTTAATGCGTCCTACCCGATCCAACGACCTGGAAACCCAAAGTCACTCCCAGAGTTGGCCGGAGGCTGTGAGCTGGCCGAGAGCCAAAATGGAGAGCCCCCCAAAGCCCACGTGTCTGCCTTTTGTATCCACCTGGCTGTTTAACCCCACCCTCAGGTCCCAGCCACCTTCCCTTGGGTGGTGATGGGATTTGGAGTTCCCAGTGTCTTTGGCTTTGACCTGGGGTGGGGGTGGAGTCCACAAAGCCTACATGGAATTTGCCTTGGGACATCCTTTTCCCCCTAACAGTACAACCGTAGTCATTTCCTTCTTCTTAATATTTATAGAGGCCCTAATTTGTTCCTAGTATCTGTTTTTCTATCAAATGATTCGTATTAATTCTGCTTTATATAGGTCAGTCATAGTGTCACTATAATTTGTGACTTACTGGTTTAGGGAATAGTCTCAAGGGTGACAGAGACCAACAAAAAAAAGTCTTAAGGTGGGGGGTGGGAGGGAATTTTCGACTATATGTGTTAATTTCTTTAAAAAGACACAATAGTCACTTCTTTTTTTGTCTTGGACATCCGTGTCTAGTGCTGTGGCAGCCATCTTGTGACCAGGAGGTAACCAACATGCTAATAATAGCAGAGAGAGAAAAACAGTCTCTGTTCCATCATTTGTGGTATGTCCCTCTGTCTCTTCATTTTTTTAGTTTTTATGGGTTGAAACAAGGAACTTTCTTTGCTTGACTTGACACATTGGTCTTATGTTTATAAGATGAAGGATAGGTGATTTACCCAGAATCCTTAGGTATCTACTGCTTCATAGATAGACCAATGCGTCTGCATCTGTATGGATGACCTGAGCACTTGTGTGAGCAGAGGGTAGAAACAGGAGCCAGGGCAGGAGGTTACCAGGAGGTTGTGGCTAGTGGATATCAAAGGTTCAAGCCTCCTAAGTGCTGTAAGTACTGGGGGTAATGAGTGTGTGGGTAAGAGCAGGGTCTACAATGACCTCCTCCTCTGGGCAGTTCCTCAGTTAAAGCATCCTGAATAAGCATGTGCTAGCTTAGACCTCTCAACTGGGGTCAGCTCTGATATACAGAGTCTGTGGCCAGTCAATAACTGTAGCACTGGGAGGAGGCTATGATAGAGATAGGGTCATGGGCTGAGGTTTACTCCCTTTGCTTCTGCCTACAGAGCCTTGCCTTGGGGTGTCTGCTCCTGTTGCCGACGTCCAGGTGCCTTAAATTCTGGTTAAAGGCAGTATGCCATTGTCCCAAGATCAAAGTGTTGGTAGAGTTGGTTTCTTCTTGACGTCTCTCTTCATGCCTTGTAGACAACTGCCTTCTTGCTTTGTCCTTAGATGGTTTTTCCTCTGTGTTATCTCAACTTTGGTCCCAAGTAGGGGTGGGGGAGATATTCCACATAGCACAGCTGCAAGCTGCAGAGACCAGCCTCTTCTGTAAAGAGACACAGGTCAACTAATCTACCCTCCCCATTATTTTGGGCTCCAGTTATTCATGTTCAAGTGACCCAAGCTCATGTCAACAGTCACTACCTAACCCAAACTCCATACCTGCTATCAAGTTCTGTCCTCAACCCCTATTGAGGGGTGCAGAGTACTTCACTCTCCAGTTCTGAGTGCCTAATTGCCATCTGGCAGTATAGTGTTTGCCTGTGCAAGTTTTGGCTTCTACACTGGCATTTGATCTCAGATCTCTGCAGCCCTCTTCCTAGAGTTCTCAGAGGTAACCCCTCTGTCCTGCACACCAACTCACGGTATCCCCCGTCCAGCTCACTTCCAGGTTCTGAAGCTCCAGATGTGGGCATGAGCCCCTCAGTCCAACAACAGCCGTAGGCTCCTATGACAGCGCCCCTCCCTCTCTTGGACTGTGCTGCACCCAATGTTCCAAACACAACTAGCTGGCAGCTTTCCTGCCCCCTCCGCCATGTGGTCCTTGAGGCACACAATAGTCATCCATTCATCTTCCAGGGACCGTGGTCTTTATTTATGTACAATTTGGTTATAAAAATGTAGAGGAGGCGAGCCCAGTGTCTTCACTCTTTTGCCCTCTTGCCAGACTCCTCCGCTCTTTTTGAAAGCCAAGAATCTGGGACTGAATGATATCATTGTATACCGCTCAATCAATCCTGGAATGGTACTACCTCTGGAATTCTTCACATTTAAGAAAATAATTAGCATTATTGTGTAAGCCAGGAGTTGGCAAACTTTATCTATAAAGAGCAGAAAGTAAATATTTATGCTCTATAGACCATATGATCTCTTAGGAACTACTCAACTTTGCCCTTGTAGCGTGAAGCAGCCACAGACAATACATAAACAAATGGGAGTGGCTGTGTAGCAATAAAATTTTATTTACAAAACAGGCAGCAGGCTGGACTTGGCCACCATTTGTTGACTCCTGGTCTAAACTACATTGACTAGGATTTTCCACCAGACACAACTGACTGAAGGACACAAATACGATGTAACAAGCCCTGGCATGTCCTGGGCACTAAGTCATGAATAGCATAATAGAGTTTCTGAATATTAGAAACTAAGTTCAAAGAGGCCCGAAGGCGGGAAGTGCTGCCTTGAGGGAGGACAGGCTGCCCTGAGAGCTGACAGTGGGAGGTATGGAAGAGGAAACACCCAATCTTTGCATCTTCTCACATCAGTTTCACTTCTTTGTCTCTTTTATCTGTCTTCTTCAAAGACCTTAAGTTTGTTCTTCACATTGTTGACTCAGTTTTTCAAACGATAAAATCATCTCCTTATTGCTTCCAAATGGACTTTAAACTATTGCATATTAATTTGCCATAATTTTTTAATTATTTCACCCACTCCAAGTTTATTTTATGCCTTCCTGCTCTGTACCTTCGTATCTCAGCCTTTAATCTTTTCATCTCTTAAAAAAACAAAATTCACCCAAATAAATGTAGATTTAATTGCCTGATCAAACAATTCTCGAACCCATCAGCATCCCATCTAGCAAGTAGAAAGGCAATGCAAAATGTACAAAATGGAAGGTTTTTATAATGTGAAAAATGGATGCAACAAGAAAGATTGTTTGAGGCTAAGCTACCTTAAGGGCAGAAAAGGCAGATTATTTCACTAACGCTGACCAGGAAACCTCAGATAGTTTGTCTTAAACGTCACTTTGGGGAGAGGCTGAAACTGCCGGTAGGTTGGGTGTTAGGTCTTGGTGGAGCTTAGCATGAATGACTCCTCTTGCAGCCCATTATTTCTTCTTCTTTAACACATCTCGGCCTGTTGTGTCTTTAGAATGTTTTATTCCTTTGCTATAGCAACCATGTCTTCTTGCATAGTTCATCAAATGTGTCATGTCATTTGCTGACATTTTATTGTGAATCCTTCAAGATATCATTTTCAGAGCATGTTCTTTCATTCTTTGAATAAACGAGATTGTACTATGAATGTGTGTGATTTATATGTGCTGGGTGAAGAATGTTTATTAAGTTAACTCACCACTTTATTTTAAAAACAGAATATCATCACTTCCTTTGAAACTCCATGTGAGTCTTTCCTCTAGCCCTGACCCTGGGGTGACCATTGTCCTAGGTTTGCTATCAATCATCCCCTTAGACTTATTTATATTGTGTTTATATATATGTTTATATATTTATAATATATTATTAATGTATCCCCAACAATAAGTTGTCCAGTTTTGCCTTTCTATCTTTATGTAAATCTTATGTGCAATTAAGATTTGTTAATTTTGCAAATTAACAATGATATGAAATGCTACCTAATCCACTTATGATATTAAACATCTTTTAATGTTTAAAAAATATAAAACCGGTTCTGCTTCTTCTCTGGGAGACTCTTGTTCACATCTTTTGCCCATTTTTTTCTAACGGGTTGTTTGTCTGCTTCTTATTAATTTACAATATTTTTTTTAATTTCTTTTTTTTTTTTAAAGATTTATTTATTCATTTATACAAGAACCGGGGTATAGGCCAGATGTGCGGGAGGGTGAGAGGATTCACCAGAGACCGAGTGGAGAACAGAACAGGCAGACTGACGAAATATACTGCTGAGGGGAGCAGCGGATGAGACAGGAGAGTCTGCCACTCCATGTGGGACCTCGCTGGCCAGCTGGGATCGAACCAGCACTGCAGAGGCTGTGGACAGCTTCACAGCGCGGCGCTCAACCGCCTGCACCATCAGGGGAGGCCCAATTTACAGGAATTTGTTATATAAACTAGAGGCTCATTTTTATTGTTTAATACATTACAACTATTTTCTAACTATTTGTGGTTTATATTTTTACGTCTTTTGAAGCAAAAAGTTTCTAACTATACTGCAGTCAAGTTTATAGATCTAAATTTTATAGTTTGCCCTCTTTAAATCTTGTTTAAAAAATTCTTTCCTACTGCAGACATTTTCTACCTTTAAAAAAAAATTGAGAGTTGTCCCTTTTCATTTGAAGTCCTGCACTCATTCAGAATCTGTGTATACATGGTCCAAATTTTCTCCCATCTTTTCCAATGAATAGTCAATTGTTTCAATGTCCTCTGCTAAATGGTTTCTCTTCCCAGTTGATCTTCAATGCCAACTTTTCATGTAGTGGCTTTTTATCAGATATGTATGTGTTTGTCCCTGGGCCTTCTACTTTGTTCCATTTGGAAGAGATATTTCCCTACACCTGCTCTCAAACCACACAGCCCTAATCACTGGTTTGAAATAATGCTTGTTCTGGTAGAACAGGTTCTCCTAATTTGGCATCTTTATTCAGGCATGTATTGGCTATTTATGGCCTTTTGTTCATCCATGTTATTTCTAGAAATAACTAATCAAATTCCCAAAAAAAGTCTTCAAAAATCTATCAGAATTACCCTGAATCTATACATTGATTTTACAGTTTTCCAATGTTGGGTTTTCCTGGATGTGACCATGATGTGTCTATTTTTTTAGGTCTTCTTCAGTGTCTTTCAATAAATGTTGATGTTTCTGTCTATAAATATCTGCTCTATCTCTCATGAAATGTTCTAGTGGCTGAGAGTAAAGTGATTTTATAAATTCCTTTTTGGGAACAAGGGAGGAACTCCTTCTCCACCTAATATTTCCTTCCATGTGGAGGAAACTTCACCTGTGAAACAATCTGGCCTGTCTCCACCCCCACTCACTGGCCCTGGGGAAGAAGAAGCAACGTAATCTGATTAATGGTTTGGAAGGATAAACTTGGCTTTCTTACCCAGCTCCTTCTCTTCCCTTCCTCTTGGGAGCTGCTCTGTCTATGAAAACATGTGGTCTTGATTACCTTAAGCCAGGCAGAAAATGTAACAGAAACGACCCTTTCCTATAGGAGAGGCCTTTGGAGTTGCTATGCTCCTAGTGACTCATTGGATAAGGCTGTCTAATTCTGGAATTCAAGACTATGAATCACTCTTATGCATAAATATAAGCCACATTCTCCAAGACCAATGTTATTGGTAATAAAAGTATTTCTATCTGCCTACTCTTTTGTCTGGTTCAGAACTCAGGCTGGGAAGAGCGTGCCATTAATTGGGCACCCTTCAATTTCAAAGTGAATACATTTTCCAATTGGATATTACTATTATATAAATACACAATGGATTGTTACATATTGCCCTTACTGTTGACATCTTCATAAATTATTAATTTTAATAATTTTCCTTATGTTATTTTAGCTCTCTATATTAGAAAAATATTATCTGAAAATAGTTTCATTTTTTTCCTTTCCAAATACTTCAAGTTTCATTTATAATTCTTGTCTTATTTGCTTATTAGGCCCTCTGGAAAAATATTGAGTAGAAGTGATGATAGATGGCGTTTTTAGTGGAGTTTCTTACAAAACAGTCTGAGTGTAGTGTTTTCTTTATAGGAAAATCTTTAAATACTAAATTCCTTAAATGATTATAGGAACATTCATGTTTTCTATCTCTTCATGGATCAGTTTTTGTAAATTTCTACAAAATAGAGCTCAGGAATTTTCCCCACTCAGTAAAGTTTTCAAATTTAATTAGCATAAAGTTCTTTGTTATATTCTCGTAGCATCTATGTTATTGCTTATATATACCATCTCTCCTTTTTTCTCATTAATCTTGCCAGAGATTTTCCAATTTTATAATTCTTTGCAATGACTAAAATTAGATTTCTTAGTTTTCTATTTTCATTTTTAATTGCATTCATTTCAGCCCTTATTTTTATGATTTCCCTCATTCTACTTTTTTGGTTTAGTTATTTCTTTCTTTAATGTAATTTACTATCTCTTAGCTTCTTGTCTATTGTAAACCTTTAAGGCTATAAATTTCCCTCTGGGTATAGCTTTTTACTCCACAAATTATTTTATTCTGATTTCTTTCAAATGTTTGGCCATTTTATTGTAAAATAAAACACACATTACAGGAAACTATATAAAGAGATACATAGCTAATGCAATAGTTTTAAAGCCATTATCCTTGTTCCTCTACTACCAAGGTCAAAAAATAGAACTTTGCCAATCTCCACCCAGAATCAGTGACAAGGCATGCAAGCATCCCACTACCTTTTGCTGTGCCATGGATTTTTTTCCCCCTAGTTTACCCTGGAAGACTTTGTCTTTCAGTCGTTCTGGGGCTTTTTGCAAGAATCTCAGATATACCTAACCTCTCTTCTATCAGCTCTGTTTTCTGCCCAGTTGAAGTCTAAGCTCAGGGCATCCATGTTATGCCCTGTTGATAAAAACTGGCCAAAAGTTTCTTATTGCCATGCTTTGAAGACTTCTTTTACATTCCCCACCAACTCAGCAAACTATTTAAATATTTAAATAAATCATTCAGCATTTTTAGGGATTCTAAACTTGGAGAGTTCCTCCAGTCTCTGCCATGTCATGAGAATCTCAAGTCCTTTCTTCATTTGCTTTTTCACATTGATGTTTAATTTTCTTTGTTCTGTAGTTTTAGTTTGCTTCCATGGATAATTTTCATTTTTACTCATCCCCACATAAAGCAGGAACTATATACAAGCTGAACATTTGCAAACAAGAGGATGTGAGAATTGTCCTTGACTCCATTCTAATTCCTAGGCTACTGGGAGAATCCTCATGCTACAATTGAGGGGTAAGTTGATATTGGGAGCTCACGTTGCTACAATTTCTAACAGACATTCACCTAGTTCAGTTTTGGTGACTTTCCCCCTATATTTATTTTTTTGAACAAATGTGGTTCAAGAAAATCTCTTTAGTTTCTAGCATAAAATGTCATCAACATTATTTTTCTCTCTGACTCTGCCTGCTTTACTCATGAGAACACCAATCAGAATGCAATATTCCCCTATCCGTTTTTCCATCTCTCCCCTCATTCACTTCCCCAATTTCTGCCCATTTGCCATTGGAACTCTTTTCTAGTAAAGTTCAGTAGCATTTCCCCATGCATTCACTGACACCATTTTCATAACTGACGAGACTACATTTATTTTTCTATAAATAATGAAGTAGGTGGAATGCTAGGAACAAATTTCAGGCAATCTCAAAATGGTCTACTTTATATCCTCAAGAATATTTCCCTATTTTCTGGTTTATGAAAACCTTCAGTCTCTGATCAATGAAACAGATACCAAGGAATTATGAAGTGAATTCTCCCCACATATTCCCTGCCCAGCCAACCCCAACTGACTCCCCAGTATACTGAGGAATTCCAAATATTTGAGACTAGATCTGAAAGTGGTGACTGCTTCAAGTTGGTCTCTTATAACAAAGTATATCAGTTGAGGGGAAAAATCAACTAGCCAAACTAACTCTATGAGTTCTCAAAATGAGAACCTTTCTCAAAATAGAGCCCAGTATTCAAAGTCTCCTTTGTCTGAGGCTTAGGTTTTCTCCCAAAGACAATACCTTTTCCTTCCCCTATTATCCAAGTCTTTGAATTTCTTAGAAGTTTTTCACAGTTGCAGAGTTTCTTGTGCAATTGCTGGCTTACAGGACAAAGTGAAACAGAAGTCCTTGAAGATTGAGCCTCCTAGGCCTTGGGTGGGTCAGGATTTTTTTTGTTGTAACAAATTGGTCCAGTCAGCTCTTCTTCAACCCTCTAAAACATCAACTGGAGGATTTCTCATGTGCATTTCCTAATGCTCCTATTATTCAGTGAATGAATATATTGCCTTTAGGCCAGAGCTTTGATTCCTCATCAGTCCACCAAGATAGATGGCATCACAGGTATCCAGAAACATACTGCTTAATGTTGTCTGCCAGTATATGTGTTTTAAGAACTCACCCAAATTATTAACAAGTGACTTCCCCTTATTAACTGAATGACTGTGGAAGCAACCAAGCTTGGGAGTTCTAAAGATTGTTTCTTCAATGACGGAACTATTAAATAATGTTGCTACTCAGCACTTACTCAGGGATGATAGGTATTTTCCAGTATTAGGAAAGTCTGCAATGTTGGATTAAAGGATTCTGTTGTTGGACCTGCTTATTCAAACTTACAGATGACACAAAACTAGGAGGAACCTCTAATAGGCAAATGACATCAAACAGAGAGAACAATGGCTTAAAAAATAAAAAAGGTAGGGAGCTTTAACCAGTGATAAAGCTATCTACTTTTAGAATAAAATGTTTAATTGCTTAATGTAATAGTCTAATCCAGGGAGGAACTAACTCGATAGAAATTCTTATAGAAAATATTTAAATTTTAATTTATTAGATACTAAATATTAAATAACCATGCATTCTAATTTGAAAAAAAAGAAAGAACCGTAATGCTACCAGCCTACACCCAGACCAAGGGAGATTTAGTTGGATGAAATAACATTGGTTTACAGCATTGTATGAATTTCAGGAGTACCACTTCACACCTCCACAGATGTGTACACCACATCACAGCAAACACCATTCAGTTGACCCCAGTGTATGTTTCATCTTATCCCACATACACATGAAATTACACAGTATTTGTCTTTCTTTTTCTGACTTATTTCACTTAGCACAATCCCCTCAAGTTATAGCCATGTTATTACAAATAGCAAGATTTCATATTTTTTTTTGCTAAGTAGTATTCCAGTGTATGTATGTGCCTCCTCTTTTTTATCCATTCATCTTAATTTGTTTCCATATCATGACCACGTGTGTGAACATCGGGGTGCATCTATCCTTTCTTCAGATAAATACCTAGAAGTGGAATAGTTGGGTCATATGGTAGTTCTATTTTTAATTTTTTGAGGAATGTCCACACTGTTTTCCATTGTGGTTGCACCAGCCTACAGTCCCACCAACAGTGCACAAGAAATAATTTCTCTCCACACCCTCACCAACACTTGTTGCTTCTTGTCTTTTTGATATAGGCCACTCTCACAGGTGTGGTTGTGATTTGGTTTGTCCCAACACAATAAGTGATGGTGAACATTTTTCATGGGTCTGTTGCCATCTGCATGTCTTCTTTGGAGAAGTGTCTGTTCAGATCTTCTGTCCATTCTCTTATCTGGCTGTTTGTTTGTTGTTGTTCTAGTTGCTGATTTGCACAGATTCTTTATATGTTTTGCATATTAATCACTTATCAAATGTGTAAGTTGCAAATGTCATCAATCAATCAGTAGGTTGTCTTTTTGTTTTAGCGTTGATCTCTTTCACCAAGAAGAAACTCTTCAGTTTGAAGTAGCCCCATTTTATTGATTTACACTTTTGTTCCCCTTGCCATTGGCGTCAAATCCCCAAAGACATCTCCAAAGCTATTGTATATGAGCTTATCACCTGTTTTTTTTTTTTCTATGCATTTCATGGTTTCAGGTTTTACATTTAAGTCTTTAATCCATTTTGAATTCATTCTTGTGGATGGTGTTAGACCTTGCAGACCAGGGGTAAATTTAAACCTTCCACACTCCACATTGTTAGCATCTTCTGGGGTAACATGTAGAGAAAACTAAAAAATGTGGGAATCCTCAAAGAAGAGCAGTCTGGGTTATAAAAGATCTAGAAACTATGATAGGAAAATCAGATAAGTCAGGTTATAGAGGCTAGAATACTTTAAGATTTAGAGCACTGTCAAATGAAAAAGGAAGCAGATTTCCACTGTTTACTCTTTGACAGAACTCAGGCCAATGAAACAAAGTTTTGGGGAGGTAGACTTAGTTCTAATCAACTCGGCTGCACCACAGTAGAATGAGCAACTCCTAAAGCAGCGAGCTCTTTGTCATTAGAATTATTCAAGAGTCTGGTTTACCATCTATCAGTGAGTTATCAAAATAATTTTGGAGCAGTGGGAATAGAACAAAATGACCTTCAACCTTGAGAAACTGTTATAGAGCAGCCCCGATACAAAACGGGGTGCCTGACTGTGGGTCCTCACCCATGCGCTTGAAAGGACTTATCAATGCTCTACTGCAGGCACACGCGAAAGGTTCATAAAAGGTTTATTTACAAGGGAAGGGGAAATGAGGAAATGTACAGCTCAGGGAGAAAAGTGGGAGACAAAGTTTTAAATGAGTCCTACCCAATCTGCTGATCTGGAATCCCAAATGACACTCTGAGAGCTGGCCCCGAGCCAGGAGCCCTGAAGCCAGGAGGCGAGCGGCAGAGTGAGCCACCCCAAGGCCCACGTGTCTGGTTTTTATACCCAACCTGGCTGCTTAACTCCACCCTCAGGTCCCAGCCACCCTCCCTTTGGTGGTGACAGGATTTGTCTTTCCCAATGTCCTGATGGCTTTGGTCTGGAGTGGGGGTGGCGTCCACAAAGCCTGTGTGGGATTAGCTCAGGACATCATTTCCCCCTAACAAAACTATGATTTTTAAATTAATTCCCTAGCAAGATTTTAATGACTAATATGTATAGTATGATACCAAAGGACAAAAACAATGACTAATAGCACCTCATCAGGCATTATCATAGACATTATCACTGTGTTTGGGAGATAAAATTTTTCTCTGGGGTAGGGCAAGGAGGGTCTTTTTAATGCTTTCTTGCCTAGGCAACTTCTTTGTTGTATAAGACTGGCTTCAGTTTATAGGCTTGGCTATATCACTGCCTTTGTAATATATTGGAGGGAACAAAAAGGAGGAAGTTTTATCCTAGGAAGTTTAATCATTCGCTTTTACATATATTATTTCACTTGGCCCTGACAACAACTCAGGGCAACAGGAAGGATTTGACCCATGTTCCAAATGAAGATCCTAGGCCTCCCTGGTGGCACAAGGTGTTAAGCACAGCACTGTGAATCTATCTGCAGCCTCTGTATCACCGGTTTGACCCCTGGCCAGGGAGCTACCAACATGGCACAGCAGATCTCTCCTATCTTGCCCACTGCGCCCCTCAGCAATGTTTTCAGTCAGTCTGTCTGTTCTGCTCCCCACTCTGTCTCTGGTGAATCCTCTCACCCCCTCCACCTCTGGCCTGTACCCCAGTTCTTGCATGCATAAATAAATAAATCTTTTAAAAAAACTGAAGATCCTAAGATTTAGAGAAGAGCTAACAGTCACACAACCAAGAAGGATTACAACAGTGACAAAGATGGCAAAGAGGACAAATGGACCTTCTCACAGTCTTTTCTTGGAGTGTGACACCCCTGCAATGGACACAGCTTTAAAGGGTCACCATCCCAACTGCACATCAGCAACACGAAGTCCTTCTTAGCCTTGGAGGATTATGTGTGAGCTTGGGCTGAAGGTCAACCTTGTAAGAAAAGAATAAAGCTGACTTTTTAAACCTAGTGGTTCTAAAGAAGCTGCCCTCTTCAATCCCTTCTACCTAGTGTAGACCAGACTCCTGACACAGACACCTAGTAGAGGCTATTGGGTACCTGGCGCCGGGGAGGAGACCCCAGGGGACCACCCCCAACATATCCTGGTGCTCGCCATCAACCTCTGACCTGATGGAGGTCCCAGGTCAAGCTCAGTCTTGCCTGTGCAGCCTAGGCCCCCAGGGAGCTACCTATTTCCAAGCACCCCACAGGCCAGCACCCCACAGGCCAGCACCCCAGGAATCAAGGTCCAATTGGAAAGAATGTTTCCTGCCACCCATGTATTGATTCTGTTTCTTCCTCTGAATTTCCTCATCGGCCTGTGGATGCTTCTGTTGTAGAGCAACCCCGATACAAAACGGGGTGCCTGACTGTGGGTCCTCACCCGCGCGCTTAAAAGGACTTATCAATGCTCCACTGCAGGCACACGTGAAAGGTTCATAAAAGGTTTATTTACAAGGGAAGGGGAAATGAGGAAATGTACAGCTCTGGGAGAAAAGTGGGAGACAAAGTTTTAAATGAGTCCTACCCGATCCGCCGATCAGGAATCCCAAAACGGCACTCTGAGAGCTGGCCCCGAGCCAGGAGCCGTGAAGCCGGGAGGCGAGCGATAGCCAGAGAGAGACCCCAAGGCCCACGTGTCTGGTTTTTATACCCAACCTGGCTGCCCAACTCCACCCTCAGGTCCCAGCCACCTTCCCTTTGGTGGTGATGGGATTTGTCTTTCCCAATGTCCTGATGGCTTTGGTCTGGAGTGGGGGTGGGGTCCACAAAGACTGCATGGGATTATCTCAGGACATCATTTCCCCCTAACACTTCCATGCCATGCCAGAGACAGAGTGCCAAGATGCCATGTTTCCTGCCCCAAGCCTTCTCCCACCCCCACAGCCAGGCTGGGTGCTGTCCAAGCTTGGAGCCACTACAAGCCGCAGAAATACAGCCTGCCAGTGTGGTGGACTCTGGTTTCCAAACTAGTGAAACATCTGAGCTCAATCATGAATTTCCAACCTTCATCAAACCCTTGAAGAAGAGTCTTGGAGAATCAAGTAGCATGAGAACTTTTTTCAAGGTTGGGGAAGAGAAAAAGAGATTTAGCTTGGTCTCTAGTGTTCTTCCCAGGATCGAGAGTAGATTGGGACACATAATTTTAGAACAAGGATCTCTGCGAGGTGTCAGGCGGCTATGGTGCTGTAGCTTTGCCGGCTGCTTTCATGTGTGCGAGGCTCTGGGAAGTGTGAGAGTGTGTAAATCTCCTCCCTGCCTGCAGAAACCTCACATCTCCCCCTGCAGCCTTCTTGGAGTCTCCGGGTCATGATGGCACCTTCCACCCGGTCCCACAGCCCTCTGCCTGTGCCTATTCCCAGTGAGCCTCAAGCCTTTTGCAGCTCACAGCTCAGAGGATCTCCCCTCGCTACACAAGAAGCTCGTGAAGTCCAAGAAACATATTTTAATCATTTTCACATCCACAAAGCAGCTGCCATTGCCTGCCACACCATAAATGCTCAAATATTGTGAAGTAAATGCAGTCATTCTGGGGAGATAAAAGGTATCCAGGCACCAGTTAAAAGTGCAGGCACAGCATGGGAGAACCCCACAGGTGAGTCAGCTCACTTGGCGCTGGTCCCAGATCAGTCGTTCAGAGCTGCGTAAACTTGAACAAGTTCCTTCCTCTCTCTGGACCTTGCCAAGCCAGCACCAGGCTTTTATGTCTGTCAAATTAAGGGGCTGGTGCAGGATTTCTGCAGACCCTACCAGCAGGAGGTTTGGAGATGGAAGGTCTGTGTGAGCTCACTGCCTTCTCTTAGTGTCCTCCCAACATCTCTCTGGGGAGCTAGGACTGTCCCCTCAGGATCATGGCACCCCTACTTATCCCCTCAGGATGTCTCCTGGCTCATTTGCCCCCAGGAACTGGAGAGCCTCCGGTGGCGGAGACCTCCTAGGGGAGATCTCTCCCTACCACACCTTCCATATCTTCTTAAGAAAGCAAGTTTCTCTAAATTCCTGGGTACGCTTCTCTGCCATTTTTACAATTAGAACATCTGGCTCTCCCAAGTTTGGAAACACACAAGATCCCATAATCACATCTGTAATCACATCCATCGCTAGGATGGAATTCATGTCTCTGGGCTTGTGACCCGCTGGGGTCTCCTACCAGCTCTTCGCCTCTCTCAGGCCTCAGCGTCCTCTGTAAGCCTTCATGTTCCGCATTTTCTCTTTCTCCTTCATGGAGAAAATAAACAAAACTAGAAATTGAGTAGTTCTGTTTCTTCCTATTGTCTGTTTCACCAGCTATCCCAAAAAGCAGGCCTGCGGCTCCTTTGACCTTCTTTTTGTTCTAATCATTATTTGTTTGCTTGCTTGCTTGTTTTTATAATCTTTTCTCTGTTTTTTTATTTTATTTATTTTTTTTTTTGCATGTAGAAGATCTGGGTTGTAGGCTAGAGGTGGGGGGTGAGAGGATTCACCAGAGACTGAGTGGGGAGCAGAACAGGCAGATTGACTGAAATATACTGCTGAACCTTGGGTATTTCTATCTAAAACTACCCAAACTTTAGACATTTCCTCATCTCAAAATCAGTGCCTCTTACTGATCACCTTTGGGTCTAGAGACTCAAACCATTTGTCATCGCCAGGGAAAGGGAGAGACACAGAGCCAGGTGGGGGGTACAGCTGGAATTTCACTAGGACCAAGAAGAGTTTCCACCTCCTATACAAGCCTGGAGCAGTCCTCACAGAGCAGAAGCATTTGCTCATTCTGGGCCTTAATACATTCATTTTTGTTATATTCACCTTGCTATTTTTCCATATTCTTTTCAAAATAAAAGAACACATTTTTGAATTTAGAAAACCTAAATAAGGGACCAGGAAAAAGACTAACTATAACAAAGTAAAAATCAAAATCAACAAGCAACTATAAACCAGAGACACACTACGGCGGGGGGTCGGGGGGAGAGGAAGGATTAGGGTCAAAATAAGGGGGGTGGGAATTGTATGGGGAATATAACCAAGATGAAAATATATACATTGTGCAAAAATGAAAAATGATGTAAGAATTATATAAAATAAAATATAAAAAAAGAATACATTTTTAAAAATCAAGTCCAGATAACAGTTCATCTCACTCTATTTTCCAAGAGACATTCGTGAAGTAATGTCAGAACTTAGCAGAAGTTCTGCCTCCTCAGACATTCCAGCTTCATCTTTTCAGGCATCCGCTCACGCCTGCCGTATCTACACAGCTCTGAAGACATCGCCTCTACCCTTTTTTTCTCCCGGGTTGGGGGCTACCTCTCCAGGCTGCGCTTGGCTCTCATTTTGATTCCTGTCTTTCTTCTCAGAACACATTTCTTTCTGACTTCTGCCTTGCCTATTCCCCCCACCTTGTGTAGAAGTCCAGAAGTTATTTATTCTTATTAATAAGTAAGGACATAATTGTACCTTACTCTCCTTAGAGCCCATATCAGTGGCGACCACTTTTCTCAGTGAAAAGACTTAAAAGAACAGCTTTCCTAAACCACAGATTTATCTGGGGGAGATCACTGCGCCTCTGGAAGTGTGGCATCCCCCTACCTCCTCAGCCTAGGGAAGTAAGGGACAGAGAAAGGAGAAAGGCACAGGACACAAAGGCAAACCTTATAACCTTTACCATTTTCCTAATGTCAGTTCCATGTAGCACACAATAAAGTCATTAAACCAAAATAGGAACCACAAGATAGGAAGTTGTATGTGCAACACAAATATCAGGTGTGCAACACATACATCAGGGGTGATTGTTAAACACAAGGTCCCCTCCCAGTCAGGAAGTGGGGAGGGTGGAGGAGCAAGACGAGACATAGCATGGGGAAGCGGACCCCATCATTCAGTCCTGAGGTTGTCCTTTTCTTAGAGAATCTTACAAATCTTCAACTGCCACAGAGCAAAAAGCAGATTCCCTGTAATGTTCCATCAAAGCAAGAACATCTGTATAAAATACAATAAATGAAACCATGTCCTTCTTTCTTTACATCCAGTACTGCATGCAGTAAACTGTAGGACAGAATTAAGCCAACAGTGATAAAGCAGGTGGCAATTCAGTACTTTGAATCAATCATAGATAGAAAATCCTAGAAGAATGTTCTCCACAGTTTGTATAAACTCCGGGATTAGTGGAAGGAAGTGACCAGTATATATGTAGTCTCCTGAGTCAATTTCACACGCAGATGAGGTAAAGACCGAAGCAAGCAACCCCAAGAAAGGTGCTCCTGGCATATGATCTCACTGGTGCTCTACAAAATTTTTCTAACAAATATCAGAATCAGGAAAGTACTATTGTGGTACTGTTTTTAAATTTAACATGTATATATTTTGGGGTGGTGCACACACATATTCTCACTGTGCCCTTAGATCAACTGCTTACAGATTCTATGTGATTCATTCTACTGCATGTGTTCAGCTCCCATTAACTTATCTTCTCGTGGTCTTTATTGAAAGCTAAATAAGGAAACTTTGGGGACATTGTTGAAAAAACAATACCTGAAATGGACCCCACTGACATTTGCAGTAAAAGCTGTCCTGCCAAAAGAGGGGAGCTCAGTAAAGCTGTCAACCTTAAAGAATTCTCACCAAGGTGAGCCCCAGGTGACCCTGGACAGAATATTAAAGCTTTTTAAAGTTCATTTCCACCAGGATAGCATTTACATTATAATGAGAAGAGAATGACGTTTTTACATAAAATGCTAAATGATAAGAGTTCAAAATAACAGTTGAGATATCAATAAATAATACATGATTTATTGTTAAGTGAATGTTACTGATCATAGTTGTTATAGGATATTAAAAGGCAGAAAAAGATCCAAATAAATGGAGGAAGATTCCATGTTCTTGGCTAGAATACAATATTGTCAAGATTTCTTCCCAATTTGTTCAATAGATTCAACACAATCCTAATCAAGATCTCAGCATGTTATTTTGTGGATATTGACAAACTAATTCTAAAGTTTATACGGAGAGGCAAAAAACACAAAATATCCGACACCATATGGAAGGAGAACAAAGTTGGAAGACTGATGCTACTGAACTTCACAACTACCTAAAGCTACAGTAGTCACAGCAGTGTGCTATTGGCAAAAAACAGCGTGATATAGACAAACAGGCCAATAGAACAGGAAAGAGGGCTTGGAAATAAAAATAAACATTGTCAAGTGGTCTCTGACAGAAAAGCAAAGACAAATACAGTGGAGCACAGAACAAATGGTGCTGGAACAGCTGAATATCCACATGCAAAAAGATGAATCTAGATACAAACCTCACACCCTTCACAAAAATGTACTCAAAGGACCACAGACCCAAATCTAAAGCACAAAACTATGCAATTCCTAAAAGATAATATAGAAGTAACCTAGATGGGGGTGATGGTGATCTTTTATTTATTTTTTTTTAAGATTTATTTATTTTTATACAAGAGCTGGGGTACAGGCCAGAGGCACGGGAGGGTGAGAGGATTCACCAGAGGCAGAGCAGGGAGCAGAACAGGCAGACGACAAAAATACACTGCTGAGGGGAGCAGTGGGCGAGACAGGAGAGGTCTGCTGCACCAGGTGGGATACTCCCTGGCCAGCAGAAATCGAACCCACGCTGCAGAGGCTGTGGACAGCTTCGCAGCACAGCGCTCAACCCGCTGCGCCACCGGGGAGGACCCTGATGGTGATATTTTAAACACAACATCAAAGACATGATTCACAAAAGAAATAATCAATAAACTGTACTTCATTAAAATTCAAAATTTCTGCTCTGTGGAAGGTAATATCAGAGCATTAAAAAACAAGTCACAGACTGGGAGCAAATATTTGCGAAAGAGATATCTGATTAAAGACTGCTACCTACATATATAAATAAATCATTACGCTCAACAACAAGAAAACAAAAAACCCAATTTTAAAATAGACCAGAGACCTTAACAGACACCACCGCAAAGGAGATCTACAAACAGGCACAGGAGAAGAAGCCACAGATCACCTGTGATCAGAAAAATGCGTGTTAAAACAGCAGTGAGTTTCCATGACACACCTATTCGGATGTCCGCAGTGCAGAGCACAGACCGTCCCAAATGCTGGTGAAGATGAGGGACAGCAGGAATCTCTGGTAAGAATCCAAAATGCTATGGCCACATTGGAAGACAGTTTGCCTGATTCCTACCAACCTAAACATACCTTCCCATGTGATCCAGCAATTATGCTCCTTGGTATTTACCAAAGTTTAAAATTTATGTCCACACAAAACCTGCACCTGGACATTTATAGCAGCCTGATTCATAACTGTCTAGACTTAAAGCAATCAAGATGTCCTCCAGTAGGAGGATGCATAAAATGAGGTACATCCAGATATTGGAATATTAGTCAAGCTACAAGGAAATAATATATCATTCCATGAAAGCATATAGAGGAAATATAGATACATGTTGCTAAATGAAAAAATAAAGCAATATGAAAAAGGCTATATATTGTATGATTCCAACTGAGACTTAACATTTTGGAAAAGGCAAAACTAAGGAAAACCATTCCAGAAAAAAGGAATAGTTGACAGGGGTGCAGAAGGTGGGGAGAGAGAGATGAATAGGCAGAGCACAGAGTATCTTTACAGTAATGAAAATACTTTGATGCTATAGTGATGGATAAGTGTCATTACGCATTTGTCCAGACCCACAGAATGCACAGCAGCAATAGAGAGCCTGTGGTTAACTATGGAGTCTGGCTGATCATGATGTGCCAATGTAGGTTCATCCTTGGTAAAAAATAAATAAGTAAATAAACAAATCAATCTACCATTCTGGTGAGTGATGCTAATAACAGGGGAGGCTATGCATGTGCAAATTGGAAATTAAGTGGAAAATGTCTCTACTTGCTCTCAGTAGTGTTGCAAAACCTCACTGCTCTAAAAAAAAAAAGTCTTTTTTAATGTTTATGCACTGAAAAATGAATGAAAGTTAATTGAAAGCAATAAAAAAGAATGGACAGTGAAATATATGCAATGTGTGAATATAAAGCTAATATAAGCGTTATTAGTAGTGCCAAGAATAAGTCCCTTTTATTTCCTGTGGCTTTAGGACTTGAAGACTTGATATTCACCATGTCCACGTACAACGAAACCAGATCACTGTGATCCACTTTCATCGATGAGAACCATATCTCAGAATCTAATGCTTCTGACTCCTATTCCAGTGTTTTCAAATGCAAAGGATCCAAATGATTTGACAACTTTCTTTTTTTTAAAATTTAAATTTTATTTTTATATTCTCCATACAATTACAACCCCCTTATTTTGACCCCAATCCCTCCTCTCCCCGCCCCCCAACCCCCATAGAGTGTCTCTGGTTCATAGTTGTTTGTTGATTTTGATATTTTCTTTCTTATAGTTATTCTTTTTCCTGGTCCCTTATTTAAGTTTTCTAGATTCCTGCTATGAGTGAGGCCATCCGGTATTTTTCTTTTTCTTTCTGGCTTATTTTGCTGAGCATGATCCCTTCCAGCGCCATCCATGTTGCTGCACATTGCATGTGTTTCTCTTTTTTGAATGCTGAGTAATATTCCATGGTATATATGTACCACATCTTCTTGATCCAGTCATCTATTTTTGGGCATTTGGGTTGTTTCCAAAACTTAGCTATTGTAAACAGTGCTGCTATAAACATAGGGGTGCAGGTGCTCTTTGGAATGGATGTTTCTGTGTCCTTTGGGTAAATACCTAGGAGTGGAATTGCTGGATCCTATGGAAGCTCTATGTTTAGTAGGTCAAGAAATCTCCACACAGCTCTCCATAGTGGTTGGACCAGTTTGCACTCACACCAGCAGTGCAGGAGAGTTCCTTTTTCTCCACAACCTCGCCAACATTTGTTGTTGCTAGTTTTTTTAATATGTGCCATTCTCACTGGTGTAAGATGGTATCTCATGGTAGTTTTGATTTGCATTTCCCTGATGACAAGTGATGTTGAACATTTTTTCATATGCCTGTTGGCCATTTGCATTTCCTCTTCAGAGAAGTTTCTTTTTAGCTCTTCTGCCCATTTTTTGACTGGATTATTTTCTTTTTTTGTGTTGAGTCTCATCAGCTCTTTGCAGATTTTTGTGATCAGTCCTTTATCATTAGTGTTGGGTGCAAAAATGTTCTCCCAGTCGGTGGGGTTTCTCTTTGCTTTTGTTATTGTCTCTTTTGCTGTGCAGAAGCTCTTTAGTTTGATGTAGTCCCAGCTGTTTATCTTTGTCTTCACTATCACTGCTTTGGGTGATGTGCCTGTAAAGATGTCTTTGATGTGCATATCATGTAGTGTTTCGCCTGTATTTCCTTCTATGTATTTTATGGTTTCAGGTCTTATTGACAACTTTCTTGATGACTCTCTAGCCTTTATTGAAAACTTCAGTACTAAAGATCATAAGGGCTGATAAGGGCTGATAGACTGGCTCAGGAAACTTGGAACGGAGTCAGAAAGTACAGGTGCAAGGTATAAAGCACAAATGCTCTGTCAATTATCAAATTCTACAAAATGTTAGTGGTAGTGATTTTCTTTTAGGTCATTTCCCAAGTATCAGAAGCCAGAGAAGGAAGAGCCAGTCCAGCCTCCAGCTCAGCCAAGGAAACCTCATAAGTGCAGCGGAGCAAGGAGTCTAGACCAGCTCGAGTCCCCTTCCATCAATTCCTGCTGCCCTCAGAGCCCCTGCAGAAGAGAGGAAATTGCAGCCCGCCCATTTTATGAGCTTCATGCTGTGGCTGAAGGATTTAGAACAGCCAGCCCCACAGGGGGCCGGGCACTCTGAGAAGCTCTCCCTGGGTTTTATATGCTTCTGTCACAGCCTCTGGAGGTGAAGACAAGTCCTTCCTGGTGGCTGACCTTGCCAAGTGTACCAGCTGGCTCTGGATCTGAAGTTGGGGGCAGGATGGACCCAACCCAGAGGCGTAGGCTCAAGGAGACTTTCCTCAGAGCCTCGTATATTAAGTTTGTTTTACAAACCACCGTGACTGAGAGAGACTCCAGGGTCAGCCAAACCTAATTCAACTCCAAGCTCTGCGCTGGTTAGCTGTACAAGTTGGGCAGATAGTAGTAATCTTGACTTCTTGCCATTTCTGGAAGGATGGATGAGATGATGTGGCTTCTTAGCACAAAACAACACTTACTAACTCTTGCTATTACTCTTGTAATAAAATGATTACACCTAAATGAAGTGAAAGAGCTAAGAGATTTGGGGTCTAGGATCTTTGGGTCAGAAGATCAGAGTGATTGTCTTTCCTCTTTTTGGTTGGGAGAAATTTGGGGGTGAGTGGGGAGTTGGTTAATTGTGTTTATTTTTTAATATGTGCTCAAAAAATGAAAAGGACAAAAGGCCTGCTCCCTTCCAGCATCCAATGTCCACTGGCTGGTGGGGGTGGGGGAGGGTCAGCCCTCCAGGAGAGGGTGTAAGAGCAGAAGGTAGTGACTGATGTGCCACAGGGAGGAGATGGTGGACCTGCCTGATCCCCAGGCCCCAGGGTGTGGGGGTGAAGTGAGAGGAAGTGCTCTAAGTCCAGCTCTCACAGTAACAGACGGAAACCGGCCTCCAGCCCTCCCAGCTCTTCTCCACCAGCCAAGGAGGAGGAAACTTGTGTGGGATGAGACAAATCTGGGTAGGAAAGAAGGTTCATGAAGCACCACCAGCAGGTAGGGAATTTACTTACACTACGGATGCGATCTTCACCACCACTATAGACCTGCCACTGTTTCACAGATAAAAGTGAGGTTCAAAAACCGGGGTCACAGTGCTGATAAGCAACTGATCAAGCACAGTGTGAACCTCTAAACCCATCTCTAAGAGTCCACAGGGCCTCCCACGGGCCCCAGAAAGGGCTCAGGCATCTGCAAGTCTGGAACGTTGGATTCCGAAGACCATTGTCCCTTAAATCACTGGGTGACCCTGGGAAGACATCTTGGTCCTGGAGGTCAGAGATTCCTCATGGATAGAAGAGACCGAGGCCTCAATGCCATGTCTGCCTGCCCTCTGGGACCATCGGATTCAGCGTGTGCTGGGAGAAGCTGCGAACACACACACACACACACACACGCATCAGGGGCACTGGCCACGGGTGGGGGTGCAAGAGGCACAACTGGCCCAACATGTCAGCACCTCCTAGTTCTGTCTATACAACTCACTTCCCAGGCCCTGCCCTTCACAACCCACCTGCAGCCCCCGCCACGCTTCCACATCTACCCATCCCGGCCCAGCAGCTGGCACAAGGCCCACATCCCTCTGCCCTAAGCCGTGCACTCAACAACACTCAAATGGACAATGCTGAAGTGAATCATGTCCCCGGGGTAACGTTAAATCAAGTTAATTGCTATTTCTTTCTTTTGAGATCTAGTTATTAACAACTGACTTCCTAAAAGCACGAGGAATTCCCAAATCTTTAAGTGTTTTGGAGTTAAGACATAAGCTGGTGCTTGACCTAAAGCTGCCTGCGGCCCTTCCCTCACCTTCTGCACACTCCCAACCCCATATTGTCAGCCATACATGGAGCCAAGGGGTCCAGCCACCTGCTGTAGAGCAATTCCTCAAGAGCCCATGCACCCCCAAAACCTTCAAGGGGGGGCAGCTATGGCCTCTAGTTTGCCCTGTGAGGTTCTGAGCTAACTCAGAACCTGGGGGGAGCAAAGGGTAAGGAGTCTGGGGACTCATAACAGCCGACTGTTGTTAACTGAGAACTTCCCAACAGGCCTGAGTGTGGGACAAAGAGCTAGGAGGCGTTAGCTCTTCCAATAGTCAGAGTAACCCTGGGGGAAGAGAGGAAGGAGGGATGTATCCCAAGAAAGTGGTCCTAGCAGGCTGGACCAGAAGGTTCACATTTACTGGGCTGCCCCAAAGTTGGGTAGCTAAAGCCCCACCCTGAAGGGTCCAGGCTCCTTGGCAACCTAGACATGTGACCTCTGGAGAGGACTCCAGTCTCTTCATGGCTTTTCAGTCTTTTCTGAGTGTAAAACAGAGCAAGCCACTGGTCACACGGGACTTTGTAAGAATCAAATGCAATAATGAGAGGATCTTGTAAATGCCACTAGAATCTGACCATTATTGGGCCTCCCTGATGGCGCAAGGGGTTAAGTACCGCACTAAGAAGCAATCCGAAGCCTCTGCAGCATGAGTTCAATCCCCAGCCGGCGAGGGAGCTACCCACATGGTGCAGCAGACCTCTCCTGACTCACCCGCTGCTCCCCTCAGCAGTGTACTTCAGTTAATCTGCCTGTTCTGCTCCCCACTCTGTCTCTGGTGAATCCTCTCATCCCCCATGGCCTGTACCTCACCCCTCTGGCCTGTACCTAGCTCTTAAATGCATAAATAAATAAATCTTTAAAAAAAAAATAAAAAAAGAATCTGACCATTTGTGGCAGGCTGCGCCTCCCATGCTGTCTCTTGACATGGTCCGGGCATTGGGGGAGATCCCGAGAAGAGGGGATTTCCTGTGCTCCCCTGAAGAGGGAAAGTTGTACTTCCCAGAAGAGGGGAGTTCTTGCACTTCCCAGAGAAGATCTGAACTAGGGAGTCGCCATGGCAATGCCTGCTAATGCTCTCCTCTTTGTTCTTGGTTAATGCAAACTAAGCTAGTTATAAATTGGCTTGTGAAAACCTAATTCGGACCCAGGTGACAATTGGCTTATTGTTCTTCCGCATGAACTATCACAAAAGAAGTAAAAATTATTAAAGATACAGTTAGGATAGAATTGTCCTGGCCCTGAGAACTATGGAGAACAAGCTGCCCTGAACCAGCTGTGCTTAGAAACCATAGCCTAACCTGGGGGGGTACCTGTTTGTGGCAACGGTACATCTCCTGGTGTATGTGAAAGGCCAACAGTTCGCAGGTTGTGTGGAGGTTAGGAATTTCTAGTTAAAAGTTAGATTTCTGTAGAACTAAAACAGTATCGATGAGCTACTTTAGATCACTTTGAAGTAATTGATAATAGGCTAGATTAATTGAGTGCTAGGGAATGGGTTGATTTTAGTAATAACATAACAATGGACTTTCATGTCCACCCCAAAATTAGGAAGGCTGGACAGCATGATTGATTGTTACTGAACATTGCACTGTCTTAGACAATTGATTATTGCTAGAAAATGAGTTGTACCAAGGAGAATAATTGTCCCTGTTGTTTCTCTTAATCAGATCAAAGGCGTGTCCTTTTGTAGTATGAGATCAAGAGGGTCTCTGTATGTTCATGAGAAAATATGTAATGATTGTCTCTGTTCTGCTTTGATGCTTATGCTGGTGCCATCTCATCGCTAGCCTTAAGGTATAAATAAAGACCCGCTGAGACCCTCAGTAGGAGATACTTGTACCAGAGAGAGTGTCAGTCCTCCGAGAAAACTTGGCCGATGCCGTCCTGTCCTTTTGGAGACCCCTGACATGATTTCTAGCTGGAGCTGGTCTCCGGCAACCATTATTGTTTGGGGAATTGTGGGGAGTCCAGATGCAAAGCCTACATTCTTTTGTTTGACAAATTCAGATTATTTTATATTAGTTTTTTTTTTTTTATAAATCTTGAGACCCCCAAATTTCCCACCAGAAGAAAACTTGCTTCTTTAAAATAGGCCCAGTAGGTATGATGGAGAGGAACCGCATCAGCCCTCCCTGACTCTCCCAGTAGTGAAAGTTCTGTGTTACTTTGCTCACTCCATTTATATAACACTTACTGCATTTTATTCTTGAAGTGTAAGTGTTCAGCTAAGTTATTAACTATTCATCCATCTCACTCAGCCCCCTTCCCAGCAGCTCCCTATATTAGAACCTCAGAATGGCAAACTCTGGATAAATACTTGTTGAATTTATCCTCACTATTCCAGGCCTGCCTACGCGTGTCTCCAGTCCACCACCCATGCTGACCCCAACCTGCTCCCAATTCCCTTTCTGATCCCCTCTTCTTTCTTAAACCCTCTGCTTTTCAACTTCTGCTTAAGATCCTGAGGTTCTGCCAATTTCACCTCCTTGTAGGACAGGATTATTCTCAGCTGGCATTTCAGGGAGTCTGACTCTGTCGTGATTATAATTGCAGCAAAGCATTTGATGATGATATCAAGATAGCATCAAGGACAGCACAGAGAAACAAGGGCTGAACGCTCAGTATACTAACTGGGTGATGGAATCAGCCTCAGCTCTATACTTAAATTATTCAACAAATATTTATGTGCCATGTTTTAATTAATGGCTTAAGTTAAGGTATTATGCAAAGCATGCTTAATACAGAAGTGAGGACTATCAAATACAGGAGCAAGGGGTGGGAGATTGGCCATGACATATCAGTACTAAATTTGAGAAGTATCTAGGAATTGTATTTACTTAACTCATGTTATAATGGAATGATAGAAGGAAAACAATAAAGAGAGAAGAAGGACAGAAAAGGAAAATTTAAGAGAAAGAAAGAGAGAGAAAAAAAAGTGAATGATTTCAGGTAGTATCAATGGGAGTCCCACAGAGATTTCCAGCACTCCCTGGCACACTAGAGAGGTTAATGTGAGACTCTTCAAGAGCGGTCAGGTAAATCTAGGTAACACCAGGTTGGGTAAAGGTAAGTGGGACTCCTCATATGCCTCAGGACTATAGCAGACATCCTGAAATCTCCAAGAGGCAGGACAGTCTCGGATTTCTCAAGCATATTAGAGTGAAACTAGTTGACCACCCAACCACTGGGCCCCAGAGTACCTCATAGGTGCTGGAATGAATGGAAGCCCCTTTGGAAAGCATGACGTACAGCAAATGAATTCAGCTCCTTGGGCTAAGCAGAGCCTACCCACCATGTGGCACGAAGCTCAGGCCCCTCAGAAGAGGGACAGAGATCAGTCGGACAGCATTAGGAAGAGCAGTGAGGTTGGCAAAAATATTCAAAGCCATAATATCTGAGGAATGTTTTGCCTGGAGAAGAGCTGGCTTGGCATGGGTGTGAGATGATCCCAGAAGGTCGAGGGCTTGATCATTGTAATTAAATACATGAAGAGCTGTCATCTGAGCAAAGAATTAGACCCGTTCACATGTGACCTCAAAAGATAAAACTAGGCTCAGTGAGTCATGTTTTAACTTATCTTAGAAAGCTTTCTTTGCACAGACACCTCTTGGCTGAAATTCTGCTGCACTACTCACTGTCCAGCTAGGAATATTATATTTAAAAGCTTCCAATTCCCTGATTTTCATTTGTTTTTTTTGCCCAGTGACAAGAGTTGGCCATGAGGGACCAAAGGGAGCACACAAGTCCTATCTGAGGTTGTCCAAAGAGAGATGAGCCCATGGGCAAGACCCAGCCAAGAGCTTGGAGAAGTTAAGAGAAGCAGGAAGCCCAAGAAGCAGCTCCAGTCAAAGGGCAGCAGACATAGCAGGGTCAGTGTCAGGCCCAGATAGAAAGGGCATGTGAATAGGGCAAGGGTCATTGGTGTGATCAGCATCTCATCTGTCGGGAAATTCACATCCAGGATGTCAAGTTGGCATGAAAATGCAGAATGGCAAGGCTACCAGACAGCCCAGCTAGGCGGCAGCAAGGAATCCATGTCAGGCTATCTATCTGCCATAGATAACAAACAATGAAGAGACACATACAGAAAACACCAAAATTCACACAGAATTCATGAGTCTCCTTTAATTACCCTCCTAAGGATAATGCTTTAAAAATCTTTCCATTCCTTCCAAATTCTCCTGCACTTGTACTAATTGGTCCAAGCTCTTTGTTTTACAAATGAGGAGAGAGAGGTCCAGAGAGGAGAAATCACTTGTCACCATGACAGAGCTTGACAGATTATTTGGCACAACTTGAAGCAAGGTCCACTGGAGAGCCCTTCCCGTTTGTCGCTTCATGTCCCTGTGTTGCTCAATGTTTGATCCACAATCTTCGTCCCATAAATGGTGGTTAAAGTAAATTAAGCAGGGACCAGTGTTGATTTCCCTATTGACATCAAAAATGGAAGAAGAAGGAATAAATGTCACTTCTGTGGGGGGGGGGGTGAGGGCCCCAAACTTGGGCCTGTTGCCCACAAGAGTGCTGGCAGGAGCTCTGAGCACTAACCCAAGGAAAACCCCTAACCCCAGATACCCACACCAGATCCCGGGGTGATGCCGAAGAAGGCGTCTGGGGAATAAAGTACAGATTCAAGTTGAAGAATGGGTTATGGGCTTTTCCTTGACTGGCCTTTGGGAACTACCCCGGGCCTCCAGAATCATGTTTCCTGAAAAGACCATTAACTCCCACAATTCTGGAGTAAGTGCTGCTTCCCAGCCAAGGCTCATAAAATTTCAAACAGAAACCCTTCCGAGCCCAGGAAGATCAGCCTGGCTGACAAAAAACACATGGGCAGGGCCAGCACATGGAATGCATTTTGCTCTCAACAGCTTCTTTTGATGATATTTCCAAAGGCTACGACCACAGCCCTCTGCACCTTCGTGGCAAGTGCTTGGCTCTCGTGCCTCTAGGCCTGGCATCTGGGGGGAGCTCCTGGTCTCTGCAACTGCAGGGCTCGGTGCATCACTGGGCCACAGGAGCGGCCCCTGGCCCTTCGGGCAGAGACACATTGCGCGATGTCACTGTCTCAGCCACGCGCTCAGCCCCACAAGCATGGGCCCTCAGCTCTCGGGGGGCAGCCCCACAGGGAAGCCTGCTCACCCTTGTTTTTATGAAGGACTCTGCCTCTGCATGCTGCTCCTCCCGAGGTGAGCTGTAGGCCTTGATGCACGGCTTCCTCCACACATCCTCAGCTGTGCCCTGCCAGTTCCCACCATCCTTGCCTGTTCCTTTTAACTCCCCCTCAGCTGTCATTACTGCTCTCATGACGTGCCCATGGACAGCCCAAGCCAGGCCCTGGCATATGACCACTGGGGTCTTCATTACTGGTCCTTCCCCCAACCTGGAAAGTCTCCCCTCCTCCATTTCCTTCCTCTTCTGCTGCAAGCCTGCCTCCAGGACATCTCCCCACGGTGCCTCTTCTGCCCAGATCATCCCCTTCTCCTTTAACGCTCAGCCCTTTTGGCTTTTTGCCACGTTTCAGTGACTTTGCACAGGTGGATGAAGTTTTCAGGCAGGTGGCCCCATCTATGTGCTAAAAATTTCTACTGTTTCACTTAACTGAATGGGGTGGATGGACGAGTGAAGGATGGGTGAGTGAAAGGTAAACGAACAGATGTGTCAGTGAGTTAATGAAATAAGTGGTGACATTCATCAGGCTCTGGCCTTGTCTAAGCCTCAATTCCTATATTTGGTACAAGAATCTTAAGCCTGGTATTCAAAGTACTCAAGGAAACGCCTTTTCTCCAGCCATGAGACAAGTCAGGCTTCTACCACAGGGAAGTGCACCTCGTGTTCCAAATCATAAAGTCCTTTCTGGTCTATGCAAAGTCCTCAGGGGTCCTGGTCTGTGTCCCGGTCACCTCTCCCAGTGAGCTTGAGGAGACACCTCCTTGCCTAGCTCGACTCTGTTCCCTGGTAATCGCCAGCAGCTGCCAGGCACCCACCAGAAGCCACCAAAGGCCTCCTGTCTTCATTCAGTTACTATAACAAAACACTATAAACTGAGTGACTTATAAACCACACTGTTCTGGAAGCTGGGAAATCCAAGGTCAGGGAATGGGCAGGCTCCATGTCTGTGAGGCCCACTTCCCAGCGGTACCCTCACAGAACATACTCACACAGCAGACGGGGTGAGGGAGCTCTTGGGCCTCTTCTTGAGGGCATAGATCCACCCTCATGACCCGTCACCTCCCAAGACCCCACCTGCTAACACCGTCACCACCAGAGGCAGGATTTCAACAAGAGGGGTTTGAAGGACACAATCAGACCAGAGCAACTCCAGTGTATTTGAGCCTCTTTTCTGTACATCTAACAGCATCTAATTATGCTCAATCTAAATAGCCTTCTGTTGGCATCTTTTAGAATAAAGAGGGAAGGGAGGTAAATAAACATCACACATAAGCCACCTAACCACAGAAGAGAGCAGAGAAATTAAAAAATAAAAGAGGTGCCTCCCTGAGGGCTTGCAGTATAAATTAGACACACTGAGTGGAGAGAGGCAGGCGGCAGCCAGGGACAACTGTGTTTGCTTCTGGCCAGGCCAGCCTGTCACCTGCCACCTCGGAGGCTGCTCAGGGGAAGGCTGAAGAGAGACTGAGAGGACAGCGTAGGGATGAATTGGTTCCAATGCTAAGTAGAAATGAAAGTATAGCTGGGAGGGGCCCAGACACTTGGCTTCTGCCTCCTGTCTTCCCTTGAATTCTCACCTGTGAGACAAGGAGAAGGAGGAGCAAAGCATTGAAACCACCCCCACCACCCACAGGCTGAGAGACAGGGGTCAGCAGGAGGACCAACCACAGTGACCAGGAACTCACACAGGCTTTGCCGGTGGGGGGGGGGCTGGGGGGGTATGTGCGTGTGTGTGTGTGTGTGTGTGTGTGTGTGTTTGCTGTTCTGGTGTTAGTTTATTCTTCTAACATGTACTATGGTGCTGAACCCTAGTGTGGGGTGAAGTGGGTGAAGTCCACCATCTTCCATGCTGTGGTGGCCCTACGGCCTTCCATGTTCCTAAATTCCAGGGCTGGCACTCAAGGGCATCTTGGTCCAATACAAATCGCCACACCGAAATAAAACTCAGACTTGGTGGGATGCCTCCACACGCTCTCCCAACACACCAGCCAGGCTCAGCTTCCCCAACATAGAACTGCAGCTCCTCAGACAACCCTTTGGGCTTGCGTGTGGAATATGGAGGTCAAGAGGACGGAGCTTACTCCCAATTATATAGGAAATTATTTGTGTCATTTCAAGCCACAATCTACTAGAAGAGCATCTTGAACAAAGTTTATGAAAGCTGACAAAGTCTGTCCAGTGTCGGATTCAACCCTGGTTCAAGGACTCACTGGGACTTTCTGGAGGCCCAAAACACCCATCTCTAGGCTGTGGATGTCGTGAAAACTTCCCCCCTCTCTCTGGCTCAGCGATCTCATTGTAAAACAGAGCCGGAAAGGGGAGGCACTGAGTTGCTCCGGTTCACCCAGGACTTGCTCCCCTTTCTGAGATAGTCGTCTGAACCCCCATTTACTGAATGGCGCCTCTGCCGGTGACATGGCAGGAAATGACTGTTATTTGGAATTGAGTTCTTCATAGTTTTCCCTTTCTCCAGGGACTTGAAATCTTGTTGAAGATGAGTGTTTTAGAGGGAAGCAGCCAGAGGCACCGAGAAGAGATTCTCCAGGCTTGACAGTGCTGAGGAATGAATAATGGAACTTCAAGGGCTGGTTCTTCAGGACCTAAAGGAAAGCAAGAAGGGTCCTCCCTGATTTATAAGGTGACCACTTCTAGCCCCTTCCAGTGGCTCCTGATATACAGGGATGGGAAATACTAAGATGAGGAGAAGAATATATTCTCCTTAGAGTTAGCTGGGCCCTGCACCCAGTTTTAGAACTGACAGGAGACATTAGACCCAAATCCTCCATTCCTGAATGGTTTGGAGGACGCCAAGTAGAAGCATCTTGAGCCCATGGCTCACTTCTGTGCATCTCCCACTGTGAACAGGGAGAGTTGGGACAAGCCCTGATGTGTGCAAGGAAAGCTGTCTTTCTGGATTTGCAAGTAGATTAATGAGGCTGAGTTTTACAGAAAACATGTTTCCAAACACATTAGCCACAGGCCAAACATCTCCTCGGAGGAATTTTATTTTTCGAAGAACCTTAAAAGTATTTTCTTCACACTACCTGAGACTAAAATCAATACCAGTGATTATTTGAAATGCCATTTACAATAAACCTTCCAAGACAGAAGAACCATTTGACAGATTCTCATCAGACTAGGGCTGCATTCTCCACAAGCACCAGGGAAAGCCTTGTCATGAGAACTGGGAGTGGAAAGTGTGGGAAACACCCCTTCGGTTACTCTGTCTGTCTCCTGCCCTTAAGTTGTCTGACAGAAACTGCCAGGTCAGAGAACCATGTTCTTATTTGGCTTTGTCACGATCTTGGGCATGTCACAACTTTGCTAAGTCTCAATTTTCTTCCTTATATCAAAAAGAATTGCCAAAACCCTTTCCTTCCTAAAGCAAGGCCAGTTTTCTGAACCAGGGTGACACGCCTGAGATCCCTCTAGAGGAATACACCAGCGCTATAAATTTGAGCCAGGTCATACCTGGAGGTTTTACATGTACAGCAGAATTCATGTTCATGATTGCTCTTTCCATCTGTCCAACAAACCTATCAAGTAAGTAATACAGATGAGGAGGCTGGGGCTTAGAAAAGCAAGCATTTTTTTCAGCTCCAGAGCTAGGAAGTCATAAAATGGTACAATTTATTTGTTTCTACGGCAGCAACCCCCCAGCACCATTCCTGGTTACATTCTGAGATCAGTCAAAGAGATGTTAGCGATTTCAGGAGTTTCACACTGAATAATGGCAGCGATGGTTGCTACTGGTTGAGATTCTGCTGTGAGCCACGTGCGGGCACAGCCAGGATCACTAACTCGAATCCTACAAGAGGGATAAAGTTAACGCCGCAAACAACGTCGAAACAAGAGGATTTTCCCCTTCAAGAATCCAGCAAAATTGCTGCCCTACAAAATGCCTCTTGTTCTAGATAGCAAGTGGCAAGTTTGCAGTTCTGGGGTGGAGGGGGGCGGGGGTATATGAATTGTTCACAAGTTGGGGCTCATGAACACTGCTACTGTGGGGGACCGGCGCCAGAGTCCCCAAAAGTCTGCCTGTGTTTTTCCTCCAGAAGTTCCATAAATTAATTCATTCGCTCCCTCCGCCACCTCTAGGCCTGGTCATGCTCTGGGGCTTTGGAGCCTACTTTGCCTATAGAAGCGAAGCCTCTTCCCTTCCAAGATCCTGTAGGGAACTGGAAGAGGAAGAGGATTGTGGAACTGAGAGTTTACATCCATGTCAAAAGAATCTTATCTCATTTGTTTTAATTTGATGGCTAATAAAAAAACAACAAGCATCTTTAAGTGCAGTTAACAACTCATTGCTCATGCATAACTTCCTCATTTCATAAATTTTCCAGCCCATTTGCTGTCACAGGGTGACGTCCCTGACACTTGTCCTCAGTCAGTGAGGAGCCAGTGAATGCTCATGCATTGAAAATCATGACAAAGCAAACAGAATGCAGTGAAACCTGCTATCTTCTCTCCCCAAGTCCACACACACACACACACACACACACACATTCCAAAGCTAATTATCAGGCATTTGGGGGTTTTCTCAGGATAGAGATTATCCACCTCATTGCTCCGTGGCACAGGCCGCCGCGCCGCTGAGGAGACAAGTCTGGCGTCTCACCCTGTGACTCGTTTCGGAAAAGGGAAAACAGCAAGAATTTCATACACAACTGGACCCAACTCCGAGCAGCCGGGATCTGGGACGTGTTAGGGATGTGGGAACAGCCCACAGCTGTGTGGCGCCTTCTGTCTCCAGGCCTGGGATGCGCCAGAGGCTTTTCTGCGGCCCCCACCAGCAGAGCAGCATCTTATCCAGCCCGTCAGCCCAGGCCTCCGGGCCAGACTCCCCCGACCACAAAGGCCGCCCTGGCCCCTGCAGGCATCCTGGACCCCATGTCTTCAGTATTCCCGACTCCGCCGTTCCAGGCCGAGTTCCAAGCTGATAATCCAATCTCCGTTCTGTTCCCTTCTCCACAAATTGTTAAATGGTAGATGTGTTGCTCTTCATTTCCTGTCTGACTCTCGCCAGTGATTTTTAGACAGTTTGCCACTTTCCACCCTCGGGAGCCCATGCCCTTCCGTGACCCTGGGCCCGCCAAGCACAAACTCCAAGCAGTGAGCTGAGCTGTGCTGTGGTGGGGGCTTGGGGCGCTGCCCCCGTCCTGGGGGTCTGCGTGCAGGAGGACCCTGCAGACTCCAGAGGCTGATTCCTCTGGCTCCTCGGCCCAGGGCTCTCCCTTCTGCACTGGCTCTGTTCCCCTCTCCAAGCTTGAACTTCCTCGCCCTCCCTAAGAATCCTATCTGCACGTCTGAAGTGCTGTGCCAAGGAAGGGACAGGAATGATTCCCAGTCCCCAAGTTGGCTGGTCACATGCAGCCAGGTGGTGGGGTGCTGCCCTCCACACTGGAGGGGGGAAAACACAGACACACACACACACACACACACACACACACACACACGGCTCCGTGGACCCAGGCAGGAACTTTTTTTGCTTTGAATTCCCAAGGGCAGTGGCTATTTTGAAACCAGCCTAGGGGATGTGAGGAGAGCTGACTGTTCTTGTCCAAAAGGAGGGTGAGACTATCCAGAAGGTGAGGGGCCGCCTGCGGCTGGTTTGAACACATTCTTGAAGTTTTACGTTGAAGTTGATTCTTTTCCCATACGATTTCCATAACGTTCCTTTTCTTTATTTATTTTTCCATGAAAAACTATCCTCCAATACTGTGTGTGTGACTCTCAAGGCTTATTAAAAAATCTTGAGGATGAAAACACAGGACTCCCCCAGGTCTGTTATTAGTGCCCAATAACTGAAATCTGAGACAAAACTATAAGGCACGTTTTTCTCCAACATGCCGCACCCCACTCCCCAAAACACTTGGCTTGTGTCTCCCCCTCAGGGGCCCTCCCAAGCCTCCCTGGCAGCCTTGGCCTACCCGCAGCCCCTGCGCAGCCCCTGCCCTAACCGAACCCCTAACTGACCTCCTACCCCATCATTTAATCTCCCAAACTAATCCAAATGGAGGTGTTAGTGATTGATAATAGAAAATCCAGTAACAACCCTTTTCTTAGGTTAAAAATGAAATACTTTTCAAACACTGGAGAGTTTCTAAGGCTTTTACATCCATCACTTCGCTTTGATAATGTGTTTCATGCTGGCCTATTCGTTAGATAGGAATTAAATTTTCTTCTCTATCTTATGGATGAGGAAATTGAGGCTCTTCAGAGTTTGGTTGCCTGGATCAGAGTCACAGAGATAGGAAGAGGAGAGGCTGGGGCTGGGGCTGCGTCCTTCTGTGCTGGACCCTGGCTCTCATGCCCCAACTGGGCCGTGGCTAGCTCAGCCTCGGTCCTTCACCACTTCTCTGGCAGCAAAATGCTAGGACCACTGGGGTCCTTGTTCACAGCACCAGGGGCACAGGCTAGATTATTAGATCTGAGTCTCTGGGAGGGGAGCCCAGAAATCTGCAAGTTAACACCTTAATTTCTGGGATGATTCCATCGGCCTCAAACAAAAACAATGAGTTATTTAGACAACAAGTAAGGTTTATTTGAAGACAAAGCAACTAAAAATGAGGCAGATTGAGCACGTTCATGGCGAGATAGTCACACACACTCCTCAAATCCCAGCCTCACGACCCCCTACAGCACCTTAGAGCAGCCTGGAGCGAGACACAAGGCCTGGGGGGGGCCTATGGTTGCTGGCTTAACCAGGCAAGGGCACCCTCAAGCCTCCCCATATCAGTTAAGTAGGATTCTGATTAAGTTCACAATTCTTATAGACATCAATCCCTAAGAATCTTTGACTTCAGGAAAAGTCAAGGAACTGGATTTCTGATAGTGAAATTTCAGACATGAGAGAAGGAAATGATAAAGGCCCATTTCAGACACAGGAACTCGTGTGGAATGCCATTGCTACTTTCTGAGAAAGCACCTACTACATTGTGATCTGCACACCCCAGGACACCCACACCCCACCCAGGTATTGTCTCCCACCCCTCCCCACCCTAAGACTCTCCCACCCGCCCCCCAGTTGTACCCACACAATTTGGAGGGAGTCATGTCCTGTGCATCATTGTTTTCTGTCCTCCAGCTACACATTATGTTTTGCTTGATGTCATTAAATATACACTCCAAAAGGAGAAGAAAATATAAGAGTATTAGGAAAATACCCTCTTCTTCTTTCTCTCAAGAACATTCTGCAAGAATAATACATTATTATCCACAACCAAATCCCCATTGTGGCCACATTAATATAAAATCCAAAACCATCTGGATCATTGACTGACGTTTGCTCTTTTCATGTGACTACCGCATTGTGTCCAACCACCCGTGTGTTCCCCCCTGGGAGCAATGGGGGATGTAAATCCACCCCTCAGCTCTTTAATTAAAGTTGCAAAAACATCAAGAGGGTCTCACCCTTGTAAACTCAAAGAGCCTTTCCAGGAAATAGCTTTGCCTCTTGTGTTAACAGATGTCATGGGGCACTTGGGTGAGAGAGTGTTGTTTTAAAATTCTCAATCTGCCTTGCAAGAATTTTTTCCTTAGATGGTTCCTGGAGAGCATCACATACTTTTCTCTTTGCAGCTTCCCATTTCTTTGCATAGCTCATCTGCTTGACCTCACGCCTATTTCTGAATGTTTGTGTTCTCCCCAAATTCCTACACTGGCATCTGAACCCCAAGGTGATGGGATGAGGAACAGGGGAAGGTAATTAGGTCATGAGAGGGGAGCCCTTATCAATGGCATCAGTGCCCTCATAAAGGGAGCTCAGAGACACCCCAGCACCTTCCACCACATGAGGGCACAGCAAGAAGTCAGCAGCCTGCAGTCAAGAAGAAGAGGGCCCTCCCCAGGGCCTGCAGGCTCCCTGATCACCACCCTCCACAACAATGAGACATAAATTTCTATTATTTCTAAGCTTCTCAGTCTCACGTATTTTGTCACAGCATCGAGAACAGACTAAGACACTCACCTGGGGTTCTCGTGTCATGTGGACCAGAGATAAGCCAGCAGCCAACTCCTGAGATCTGACAGTCATCACCTACCACTGACTATTTCCCCAAATTGGGGGCATCTTCATGATTTGCTCCTGATGCTGAGGTAATGAGCAGCTTTGTAGTTATACAACAGTGGCTGCATCTTCCTGACTCTAAATACCTGGGTGAATGTGGAAAATCTTTTCAGAAAATTAGGAAGATTAGTTAGCATCATGGTGATAAGCTTCCTGATAGCTGACAGAATATTTTTTATCTACATTATTTTGGGTCACTAATGATAAAGTCTCTTTGGATATTGCTTTGTCAACTGCGAGCAGCCTGCTGGGTGGGCGTTCTTCTGTTCCACGGCAGGGTGGCACGCTCCTAGCACCAAGTGCCTGCATGTTCTTAGGGGAACGGAGCAGTAGAGAAACCTGAGCGGAACACTGCACAGAAGCAGCAGAGTGGAGAAAATAAGGTACGTGTGGCTGAGGTCAAAGATTTTGGAATCCTGGAAATACACAATTCTGAGTTCAGCTTTGTGTAGCAATCAGCCCCCAGATACAGCTGATGATCAACCAAAGAAACAGAGACAAAGGTCATCAGGAGCTGAGTTGGAGGCCAACAAGGCCTTCACACAAATACCAAAGCCCCTGTGATGATCACTGCATCTCTGCATGCACTCAAGCCATTGAGAACCATCGTAGACTGTCACAAGACGTCAAATGATGACAGCAACAAAGCAGAAAACGGGCCAGTAAGAGAGGGTTAGCCTTCCAGAGCAGGGCTGTGCTGGAAGATGGTGGAACGATGTTCTCGAAGCAGAGTTGGTACAAGGATTGTGCCAGCCAAGCTCATCACTTGGGCACCCATAAGGAGAAAGGTGGTGCCTCTAGAATTTCCTCACCCTGCCCCCCATTACTTTCAGCCCATCTCCCATTGGCATCTTAGCATCTGAGAGATTCCGGCAAAGCTCTCCATCCTTGCCCCATCAGGACCGGCTTCTGCAGGTCATATCCAGAACGGCCAGAACTGCAAATATTCCAGAGCCCAGAGCCTTGTTCAATCAGCACAGCAGAAGGTGAGTGGGGACATGAGGGAGACTCCACTCAAGGCGAGAACCAGAGGGAGGACAGAAACCCGTGAGGGGACAGACTCTGCCTCTCTTATATCTTGGCGGAGAGGAGGTATGAGGTCAGAGGGAGAACGCAGTTTGGACAATGAGAAATCCCCAGGCTTACATTGCTCTTGGGCACGAGTTAGGTTTAAAGGCCCAGATTGAGATAGAGCAGAAAGTTCTGCTCTGAAAGTCTGGAAATTGAATTATAAATCTGACAGTCACTAATTCCTTTACGACACCAGGCAGGTCATTTTACACCTTTGGGCCTTCGTTTCCTCATAAGTAAAATAAGGGGAGCTGGGTTGGAGGACCTCCATGGCTTCCTCCAGCTCCGAGATCCAATTCCAACTGGTTTAGGCAGGACAGAGAGGAGAGAAGCGCTGAGGCCCTAGATGATGGGGTATTGCTGCCAAAATCACCCTTTCCCCCTCCTCCTCCTGTTCTCTCGCTGACATGCCCTTTATTATTGTTGTTGTTGATGGAGTGTTTTTTTCCCACAGAGCTCTGTGGGACAGGACAACAGAGCAGACTGGGAAGGACAGCATGAATGGGAAAAGGAAGGCTTCTCCAGGAGTTCCCAAGCACCGCCCTCCCCTTTAAACTCTGCAACCTTTTCACCACTGTCCCCAGATGCAGCAGCAGATCCCAGCTAATTGTTCTCCACCACATTCTACTTCTTTCCAAGCTTCTTTCTTGCAAAGACCAAAGAAGTGAGTTGGTAGGTGCTGTAAAGCATGGACGATTTCTGGTATCAAAGCATTATGGCTAATGACAAATTCTGGCAAGATCTAGTGACTTAAAGCAGCAACCATTTTATTTGCTCCTATTCTGTGTGTCAGTAGTAGTGGCTTGGCTGTGGCAAGATAGTCTAGAATAAAGCCGCCCAGTAGAAATATAACACAAACCTTGTAAATAATTTGAAATGTTCTCATAGCCACACTTTTAAAACTTAAAAGAAACGGGTGAAGCTTATTTTAGTATTTTTAATTTAAGCCAGTATGTCCCAAATAATATTGTCTTAATAAGTGGTTTCTATAAAGATTTTCAATAAAACATTTTACATTGCTTTTATCATTCAAGTCTTCAAAACCCAGTGTGCATTTGATACTAACAGTACATCTCAAGTCCTACTAGCCATATTTTAAGAGTTCAGCAGCCACCATGAAGTCTAGAATGAGGGCTAGGATGTCTAGGTCTCAGTGGGACCATTGGAGTGATGGGATTTCTGGGTCTTCTCTTCACATTATCTCTCATGCTCCAGGAGACCGGTGCAGATTTGTCCACAAGATAAAGGTAGAGTTCCCATCAGCAGCAAGCCCTCACTGCACATGTGATCTTCTGATATCTTTGTTTTATGTTGGCTAAAGTCTACTGGCCAGGGCAAGTCACAGGGCCAAACCTGAAATCAATATGAGAGGCATCTACCCGAACGTGTGGTTACCAGGAGGCCACTTCTCCCAACCCCCAAAAGCCCCACACTCCAGGGAGACCCCCCACTCCCACTGGTTTCCTCCTATTTCCTTCAAAAATGTCAACAAAGAGGAAAGCACACAAAAAAGAAAAGTAAAATAATCTGCAGTTCTACCTCCAACGAATAACCAGAGATAACCCTAATTCCATAGGTGCTGTCACCTTTATTCAACATATATGTACACCATCATTTCACAAACTGGTATTCAAATTATATACCTATTTTCATTGAATATCCTGAGTATTTTCCCATGTTACTAAGAACTAAGAGTTCTTCTAAAACATGCACTTTAGGGTTTCATGGCCTCCATTTATGTGGTATTACCCACATGAGGAATTATATAAATAATTCTTTATTGCTAGAGGATGGAGTTGCTTCCCATTTTTTATGCTTATAAATAATGAGAAAAGGAACCACCTTCTTCACACATTTTTCCATTCATTCAAGCCTATTTATGAAGAACAGATTCCTAGAAATAGGATCTCTAGGTCCATTACATATTTCAAAGTTTCTCATTCATTCATTCATTCATTCAATAAGTAGTTACTAACTGTACATAATATCCAGATATTCACAAAAGTACTGAGGATACAGCAGCAACAGATAAAAAAATTCCAATCTCACAGAAGAGATTACAATCTACCAAAGAGAGACTTCAATAAGCAAGAAGTGTACTATCAGTAGGCTAAGGATTGATCAGTCCTATGGAGAAAAGAATATTGGAGATATGAGGTGCCACAAGCCTGTGGCATTGTGGAGACAGAGTAAGATTGGAAAGATGGTTATAGTCTCATGAAAAAAAGACCTATAGTCTAGTTGTAATTCTGGAATTGCCATCTGTTAAACTGGACATTGACAGTGCACATCAGTGTACAGCTCTACTTTGAGGATACTCAGAAGGATTCCCCCAAAACCATTCTTTGCTGCTACTCACAAAAGCATTCTAATGACCAAAAAATGTTGGTGATGTACATACCAAGTGCCAGGCATTGTTCTAGATGTTGAGAACAACTGTTCTCGGTATAAGAAATAAAGAAAGACCAGCCCAGATTGACATTATGTAGGGGGAGATAAATATATAAGCATATGAATACAGCCAGATAGTAACAGGTACTATGAAGAGAAATTAAGAAAGGGTGTTAGAAAAAAAAATAATTGACTCACGCTTAAGTTGAGGTCTGAATGACAAGAAGCAGCCAGACTTGTGAAAGTCAGGGGCAAAATGGAGATGCAAATGCCCTGGGGCATGTGTAAGAAACAGATCACCAGAGCAGCTAGAGCATGCTGAGTGATGGGAACTGGTGGTAGATGAGGATGACTAAGGATTCCTTGTAAAAGCTTGAGTTTGAATCTAAAAGTCATTGGAGAGCTTGGAGTAAGAAACTGAACCATCTGGTTTGTGTATGGAAAATGGAGACAGGACTTGAGGACAAGAGTAAAGATAAAAAGACCAGCAAACAGGCTACTGCATTATTCTTGATGTGAATAGAATGATTGGGGTGGAAGAAAGAAATAGACTAATGTTCTAATATTTTTCAGCAAGGTTTATGATGAATGAGGCTTACATTAGTGGGCAGTTTCCAGGACTGAAGAAGACTGTGACAGTGGCATATTTTGTGGCAGAAATCAAGAGTCCTGGCCTGGCCTTGGAGAAGTCTACCAGACATGCAGAGGCGATGCTGCAGAGCCAATTGGAAATGCTTCTGGAATGCCAGGTAGAGATCAGGTTTGCAGGGCACACGTCTAAATGGACAGGACGGACAGACATGTGATTTGTGTAATCTTTAATAAACCTCTCTCGGTGTGCTGTCATATGATTAAATGAGGGAGTAGTTGTAAGGACAGAAAAGAACACTAAACTCAGCTTCAGAAAGACCAGGATCATCTGCCACTTTTATGCAGGTCACTTTCCTCTCTCTCACCCTTATCTTGCATCTCTGTGAAATGGAGTTAGTGGCAATACCCACCACAGAGAGGGGCCTCTGAGGATCAAAGGAGCCAACACTTGCAAAAATGCCAAGTAGGGTACTAGGGTAGCTTGGGCCTCTTAATAAATGGCAGCATACTCGATTCCGTCTGAAAGACCTAGAAAAATGAAAGCACAAATAGCAGGACCACCCTCAGGAGGAGCCGCCCAGGCTTCCCTGGCCCTGCTGCTGACAGCTTTGGTAAAGGCAAAATCAACACTGTGTGAAGCCCTCACTTGAATCTGAAATCAGCGACTTCTGAGGGAAAATGGTGATGAATTTCTCAACAGCCATGCTATATGTCAGCCGATAACATATTTTTTCACAGATAGATTTAAGCCAAGTGAGCAAGAGTAAAAATGCATTCTACAAATATTATTACAGCTTCTGAGTGGAATTTTTTTTAGTTTTCTCTCTTTTTTTCTTGAAGTAAGTGCTTGCAAGGAGACTATTTTGGGGGCTGACTTGTTTTCCTGGCTGCAGTCCAGGGAGGTTGAGGGCAAGGGTTGCTCAAGCTACAGATAGTGGTTTTGTGGGCGATTTGTTGCTGCCTTTAAATGCCCTGAAGACCTCTCATTCCCACGTTTTCCTAGTTCAAAAAGGAGGTACAGGACTCCTGACCACTAACGAGTGCAGAGCCTCCAAAATCAAAGGGTTGGAGAAGGCAGGGGGACAGGCTGTTACTTAATTCCACGGTCCTCTGTTCCCTTCTCATGTCAGTGGCGATTCCGCACTGGCCTTGCTCCAGAATCCTGGTGGGAAAATCTGTAGACAACCGCCACAGCAAACAGCCCCTTGGGGAATGTTCTTGTGCTGTTTCTGTCATAAAGGGGCCCTTTGCACTCAAGAGGCTTCCACAGAGGACACCATCCCAGCATGGTGTGTCACGAAGCAGGCGCAGGCCACGGGCCTGCTGTGCTCTGCCCAGGCCTCACACCGGCGGGAAGCTGGGCTGCCTCTCGGGCCAGGGGCACGGCAGAGCCAGACAAGCTGCAAACAGCCCTCAGTGGCCACCTCAGGTGGGTACTTCATTCTGGGTGAATAAATTAAGCCTTCACATGTCACAGACAAGGCTCAGCCTGGAGGCGCAGGCACCAGCTCCCCTGGCAAACTTGCTGGGAACATCATGCCTTCCCTAGAGTAAGCCCCGGAGTCTGGGGAACAGGGCAGGTTAGATTGGAAGGTGGTGTCTCCCGGTGGCTGTGAACGGGCAGGAATCCAGGAAGCAGGAATCCAGGAAGCAGCAAACCAAAGCTCAATCCCGTGAGCTTCCTCCTCACCCATTTCCCTTTGCTTTCACCAGCTTTCTGTCCAGAAGGCAGATTTACTGCCTGGACAAACCCAAGAATGACAGAGGTCCTGACCCAATCACACACAGGAAGGAAAGGAATTTCTCACTCAAAATTCCTCAGCTTACCTCATTTCTGCATTGGTGTTGCCCTGAACTAGCCCCCTTAGCCTCAGGGAATGTCAGACACCAGGGAGAGGTTCCAGATGGCATCTCTTGCTGGGTTTCTCTAGGTAAACGCAATTCATTCAGTTCTTCAGCAGATCTGTACTAAGCTTCATCCACATGCCAGAGCTTTCCAGAGGCAGCAATTCAGAGGCTGACTGCCTTCTGGGTTTATGGGATAAGTACACAGCCATGAGCCTCCAGTTTCCTAGTGATGAAGTGTGAGTACCGGCATCACCATGGAGACATCAGCAAGGCCAGCATGTAATGTACATCACAAGACCAGTGTAACCCTGGAAATACTACACAGCAGTGAAAAGGATAACTAGAACTGTATTATCAATGTGGGTAAGTTAAGAGCAAAAAGCAAAGTGGAGGAAGCTACATTAGTATGATCATTCTTCTAAAGTTTTAAAACATGCAAAGCCACAGTAGATGACAGATGCATAGTTTTGAAATAAAGGCAAGAAGCTACCTGTGGCAATGAGATGCCAAATTTGCACAGAGGGTCATCTCTGAGGATGGAGAAGAACTGGAAGGTAAACTCAGGAGTTTGTCAGGAGGTATGCTTAGAAGTTTTCCATTAACCTGAAAACTTTTATCTGTTCAGGGAGCTAATAGGTAGCAGATTCTTTATCATCTGTACTTTTGATGCCTGCAATAGATTGAAATCAGAGTTTAATGTTACATTAAACTGGCAAAGAGAGTTAATTTTATTATCAATTCCACAGTACTGTGGATAACCCAATCAACAGAAGATCTAGAACACTTGGCTTTACTAATGAGGAAGACGGTAGGGTGGTTAAAATAATTAACTTTCCAATAATTATTGATAATTGTTATTAGCAACATAAGCATGGCCTACAGTCCTGTACATAGGATTTGCTTCCTACTTATAGAATCTCACTTTTGATTATTCAGGCAAAGGGTTTTAGGTCTCAGTTCTGAATTCCCTGCTCACAGTTCATATAAGGTTCCTTAACTTCTGTGAGCTTTTGGGACCTCATAGGGACACTGTAGGGTGTAGGAGCGCTGGGCAGCTCAGCACTCGTCCACATGCAGTGCCTGACTCATCCACCCACCATAGTTCAGCTTTCTCTTCCTGCCTGGAAAGTGAAGGTAACAATCAGCTTCCTGAGCGGACTCTCTCATTGTAAATGTGCAGGTCTCTTTATGGACCTTGGCCCGAATGAGCACCATACCGTTTCATGCCGTAGATAAAGGAGTCTGTCTCCTGTATCGTCCCCACTGTGGGGCCTCTCCTATATCTCCAATTCACAGTCACCCCCCTCCTATATCTCCAATTCACAGTCACCCCCTAAGGAACTTGACTATCCCTGTTTACATTCTGCTGGAAGCTCTGCAAAAGTAAGGTAAGTTCAAAAATAGATTTCTAATTAAGCATCACATTCCAGATCTAAAATACTTTGCCTTTTATTACTTATCTTTGATTTACACTTAATTTTGCAGACAGCACATCAATACAGTTGTATGATGATGAAGCCAGATTCTCCATCAAATGCTATACATGACTCCAAAAGTCACACTGACCTCCCCAGGGATAAGTGTCCAGCTTTGTGGGTATCCTGGTCTCTCTCCAGCCATTCACCACGCTTGTATGAGCCCATAAAATGCAGTGTGGGAGCATTTATAAAATTTGTGTCATGCTGTATTTATCAGTCTGGGGCTTATTTTTTCTCTTTTTACTTAAAAAGATTTTATTGAAGTAACATTCATTTATAATATTATATAGCTTTCAGGAGTACAGCATCATAAATCAACATCTGTATCTGCTCCATTATCTTCACCAGTAAAAGTCCAGTTTCCATCCTGCACCACACAACTGACCCTTTTTATCTGATTTACCCTCTTGCCTCTCCCTTCCCTTCTTATGACCACTATTTTGCTCGTTTTTCTTTTGTTTTGCTTCTTCCTTAGTTGTTTCTTTGTCTTCTAGTGACATTATATAATGTTTGTCTTTCTCTCACTTATTTCACCTAGCATAATTGGTTGCAAGATTTGGTTGCAAGATTTTTTTCTTTTTTTAACTTTATATTTTTATCAGTATTATACAAGCACATAATTTAAAGAGCCAGCTACAGAAATAAAGTTTATCACATAAAACAGAGGTCCCTGGCTTCCCCACCTGACTCCATTTTCCTAAAGGCAACTCTTCTCACTGCTTCATTTGGTATTAATTGCTCTCACCTAGTAACATGAAGATTACTTTTTTTTTTTTAATTTTAGGAATTATCGATTCATTTCCCTTGTAAAAGAGGAAGCTGCTCTCTTTCCTCCTTCCTACTTCATATTCCCTACTGCCTTCTTCCTTCCCTACCTTGATCCTCCCAACATATTTAGAGCACAGTTTTGATTAGATCAATATATGGAATACATGATGACGATTATTCCGCAATTGACAGCTGAGTTGTGAAGTAAGCGATAGGTAAATTTCCTTCCCACATAACTTTTTGTTTTCTCTGGATTTAATAATTACCTTCTTTTCCCATTTTCTTTATTTTCTGTGTAGCTATGATTCATTGAACAAATGCATTGTCAATTGCTTAAATTTTCTTGAATATAGCTGAACTGTTTGAGAACTTATCTGAAAATGGCTTTATTCTAGAGACCCGTGATTGATAGTTTGGAGAAGTATAGAATTAAAAGTTTCAAATCACTCACTTTGAAATTTCTAAAAACACTGTCCTGAAATTTCTTTGAGATTACTTACAGTCATTTCTGCTGTCATTGGTTTCTCTCAGTTTTTGCTTATCTGAAAATTATCTTTATTTTACCTTCATTTTTTGAAGTGTATTTTTTCTTAGTACAGAATTATGGATTGACCAGGTTTTTAAAATATTATTATTTGGGTAGTTTAAAGATGTTATTATAGTATCTTTTATTTCTTCTATTCCCTTTTGTGTTATATTTTGCTTAGTGATCATCAAGTTTCTTAGGTTCATAAATTTGTCTTTTCATAAAGCTTGAAATTATTTTTTATTATTTCCTGCCTCATCTCTTTCTGATCTCCAGTTATACATGTTAGACCACTTGATATTTTCCCACAAATCACCAAGAGTCTATTTCCTTTTCTTTACTCTTTTTCATTCCATTTTCAATATGAGATGGTTTATATTGATCCATGTTCAACTAATGATCTGTCTTTCGTCATCTTCAATCTGGTATTAAACTTATTTTCTTCATTTCAAAGTTGTACTTTTCAGTTTTAGAATTTCTATCTGGCTGGTTTTCATAATTTCTATTTCTTTGCTGAGATTCTCTTCTCATTCTTAATAATTACAGTTTTCTTTCAGTCACTGAATATATTTATAATTGCTATTTAAAGTTCTTATTTGATCATTTCAACATCTGAATGATCTCAATGCTGGTTTCTGTTGGATGGTTGCTTATTCTTGACTATAAGTCTTATTTTTCCTTTATTTACATATGTAGTGGTCTATCCTTGTGTAATTATTGTGACTGAAACACTGCAGAGTCTCTGGGGACTATTATTTTTGACCGAGATGGAAAGACAGATAACTAGGGTAACAACTGAAATATCCACTTAATTCCTTCAGTCTTCCAACTGTTGCTTTCTACATATTTTCCCTGGAGTGTCTCCTCCAGGTGCATAAATTAGTAATTAGTATAGCTGACTAAAGTTTATACACAAAATTTAGGCTCCCCTTCTATGGTTCTCTCCTCTTCAAGATTATTTTCTCCCTAACTTTACAGTCACTTTGGCAACCCCAAACACTATCCTCTGACACCTCACGACACTAATATTGAGGCTTTCTATTTAAGTTCAGCCACCCTGCGCCTCGAAGACTGGATAGGATGCTAAGCTGTGAAAATCTCATTCAGATGCTCTCTTTCATGAGTTGACATTCCTCCAGTTTGTTTACACCTGGTCACATTCCAATGCCTTTAAATGTTTGGTTTTAACATTTTAAGTCAGGGTATATCATTGTTACCTGTGGGAGGGCTAATAGAATACAAGTATCTATTATGATTAGAAGCATACTACTTTATAACTCCTTTTCAAGTACACTAATCAGATTAAATGGTATTTTACAATTACACATCTGAACTACTTTCGATTGTAAAAAAAGTTTTAGTAATTTTATACTTAGTTTCATTTTCTAACATACTAGAAAATATTTTTACTGTGCAATTTAAACCATTTTACCACTTTTGAAGACATACCTGTAAAAACTGATTTATCTCTATTTATTCTTTAATCTTTAAATCAAAGTTAGTTAGGTACAGGGTCATTTTGAAATAGCATCTTATTCATGTTCACAGTGTTATATAACCAATATGCTTCTGGTCTTTGGAGTTCACCAACCTTAAAGACAACTTAATCATTTATGAAGACTGAGAATCACAATGCTGATAGTAAGTAGATAATGGAGAAATTATGGCTCTTAGGATTTTGTGGTGAAAAGAGATCATCATAAGAATAGATAAGATAGAATTATTTCACAAATCTCTGCAGTGTTCCCTTTTGTTTTCTGTGAGGTCACTGTCCTTATACCTGGTTAAGAATGGAAATCTGCCTCCACATTGTCAGACTGTTTCCTTTTGGATAAAAAACCAACTCATCCCAGCAGCTTCTATCCCCAGTAAAGGACCATACCAACCAGAATGAGTTCTTGCAAATGTAGGCCCCAAAGACCTGAACATCTACCCTCCCACAACCATCATTTTAATCACCCCACAGCACACTTAAGGGCTGGGCTGCACACAAGCAAGTTAAGCACATGCAGCCTCTGCTGTTAAAAGCAGAGTCCATCGTGAAGAAGGTATACAGACAGTTCAATATAAATACCATATGACAGCTCCTTTAAGTCTGTGGTCTACTGTGCCTACAGGATGCCAAACATCTGGAGGGAAAACACAGCGTTCAGTCAGGAAGCCCCCTGTCTTCCAAATCATTGAATAGACTTTTATGTGAATTGCATAAAAGCAGCAATCATAATAGTTATACCCACTAATATTTCCATAATGATTTACAACCATAGCGTGCATGTGTGTGTATGTGTGTGTGTGTATAAATCCAGTTAATTATCATATCCTTATGGTACAGGCTTAATTATCCAATTTTACATATGAGGAAGTCGAGTGTTGTTACTATGCATGTATTGCTCTCAGTCTCTGTGCCAGATACAAGGCCTGCAAAGGAAAAGGAAAATATAGTTCCTGCCTTAAAGTTGCTCACAGACTAAGGGAGGAGCTCAAAATTGAATGAACTTGACTTGCCCAAGGTCACACAACTATTTATTGTCAGATCTGGGACTCCATCCAACGTCTCTGGCACCAAGTACAGCGCTCTCGTCACAGCTGTCTCCAATAAAGGTCAGACGCACTCACGGAGCAGCGGGTAGAACGGGGGAGGGACAGAGGTGCCACTGGAGTGGGACGAGGCGGCTAGTCATGCTGAGATCAGAAACCAACTACAAGTCATTAAAACTGCAGTTCGGAAGACTCTGATGAAAAGTTGGCGAATGCCCTTGATGTAGTGTTGGGTAAAGAATGGTCTGTTTACCCAGGTTTGTTAGACACATCTGGACCAGTACAGGCTGAGAACATGGGCAAACTGAAGCAGCTGGATTTTTTTCAGGTGGCATGGTTGTGACTGAAATTTCCCTTTTTCCTTTCTTTTCTTTGCTTCCCTATTACTTTATCGTTGTGTTGATATTGCTAAAATATAAATTGCAAATAGGAAAAATACTCACATGGAAAGATTAAAATGTATGTCGCCAGGCAGACTTTAGTTCAAACCCCAGTTTTGTCAATAACTAGCAGTATAATCTTCAGAAAGTAACTGATCTGCCCAGGGCCTTCATTTCTTTGGTAGAAAATACTGTGAATCTTGCAGAGTTGTGCTGAGGATTGGAGATGATATACTGGCATGTTTGATACACAGAGATCAACTGGTCAGCCTGTAATTATTTTTATCATTATAATTGTGTTATGTGAGCCAAGAAGTGTGTTAGAGACAGAATCCACAGGGCTGCCAGGAGGCACAGGTTTGGCCAAGAGTCTGCACAGCATCTTTAACACAAAGAACAGCAAAGTGGAATCATCCTGACGAGCAGCAAAAACACATACTGAGCCAGGTCCTAAGGACACAAATGTAAAATACCACCTGTCTACAGAGGATTTGTCAGCGATCTCTTTACTTGCTCAAAAAACACTTATTCATCTGAGACTAAAAGAAGAACCAGTGGTATAAAGATAAATAAGATTCAGTTGCAGGGAAGAAACAATCAGGAAGAAATAAATACAATGTCATGTGGAAAGCTTAATGGTTAAGTTAGGTATTTGGGGGCATAGATAGAAAGTCAGAGACTCCAGCCTGGTGAGAAAAGATGAGGGAAGCGTTGGAGCTGAGCCATTAAGCTGGGGCATTAGGAGACAGGGCCTCGGTGCAGAGGCAGTGAAGCATCAGGCAGGGAGGAAAATATAATGGCCAGTGCATCAGAGAACCCTGCGCAGTGGGTGCCGGGGAATAGAATTTAAAGCAGGGGGAGATTGGCGAGGAAACTGGGAACCAGCACTTATGAGGTTTCATACCCTCTCTCCAGAGAACAGGGAAGGGTGTGAAACCAGGAGCCAGGAGTCAAGATGTTCAACTTTACATCAGACAATTGTTCTAGAGCCCTGACAGGAAGGAAGGGAACAGACAGCCTGGTTGTGTGAGGACCACTTCTAGAGGTTCTGGAGAAAGACCAGCCTGCCCTGGGCCAGGAGTCATGGGCATGGGGATGAGGGGCTGGACACCAGATGTCAGGACAGTCCCTGAAAATCCCAGAACTCAGTGAGGAGCAGAAGGGACATATTTGAGCTTTGGGAAAGAATTTGTTACAGACACAGTCTGGGAAAGCTTCTTGGAGGAGGTTGGGCATGAACAACACTTTAAGGAAGCTGTGCATGGAAAAGAAGGGGCAGATCCCAGGCAGACGGAAGGGAAATAATGGGGCCAAGAAGCAGGAACATGCAGGTCATGTCACAGAGGAAGCAGGTCGATGGGAAGAACATGTGACCTTTGACGTGCCCTCTGCATTGTAAACTCTCATCCCCAACCCAGGGGAAGCATTTTGTGAGCTAATGGTACTCTCTCTCCAAAAGGCCTCTCTTCCTGAGCGATGCATAGAGACTACAGTGAGCTCGAGGCAAAGAAAGATGCAGAAATTCTTCTGCTCTACAATCCAGAAGACTGTTGTTTCAGAAGCCACAAAAGCTCTGGTGGTTTCAGGTGAGTCTGGGCCATGACCAGGGAAGGGAAGAGTCACCTTCTGGGCTCCTGCATCCTCATTTCCCCACTGCCAGCCTGAGTCCCAGACAAGCCGCAGCTGGCAAGTGATAGACTGGCCAGCTGTGCCAGGGGGAGAGCGGCTATGGGCAAGGGTGGGGACGCAGGCCCAGGGGAAGGGGAGACAGACTGTTCGAAGGTGTGAGTGTTGTCTCAGGGGTACACAGGGTAGAGTGGGGACCAGCAAGCATGCTCTGGGAAGTGTCAGAGAGGAAACTACTGAGGCTTTGGGGGGACACTCACTCTGTCTCAACTACTCCCCACAAACACGGTCATAGGCAGTAAGCAAGAAAATGAGCACAGCTATGTTCTGGCAAATCTTTGTTTATGGACACGGATTTGAACTTCATAAAAGGTTCACATGCCACAGAATATTCTTTCTCTGACTTTTTTCCACCAGTTAAAAACATAAAAGTCTCTCTCAGCTCACATATGAGAAACAGGCAATGAGCTGGGTTTGGTCTGTGGTGGGTGGTTCGCATCCTGGGTTAGAACGAGCGTGTCGTGATAGACGAAGAGCTGGGGGATCAGATAGGGGAGAGCAGCTGCCCCCAAATGCACTCCTGTGGATTCTGGACAGGATGGGACGTGGGCTGAGACCGAAAAGTAGAATCTCCTCTTCCTACCTGCCTCTCCTTCCTTCCTTGCTTCCTTCTTCCTGCCCTCCCGACCTCTCTCTCCCCTCCCCTGCCTTCCTCTTTTTATTATTTCTATTTTCTGGACGTCTGGGTGCCACGGATGCTTCCCTGACTAACAATATTCTGTTTGTTAGCAGACTGCACCATCCCTTTTCTCGCAATCAAGGATGTAGTGATGGTGTCTGACGTTGCCTTGATGGTCATTAAATTTTGAAATACTCTTTCCTGTATTTCTATGAACCCTATCATGGCAATTCAGTTTTTCACAAAACCCAATAAAACAAAAGCCATACACAGAGTAGCTATAACAATGGCTTCTAGAAACGCCAGGTAACACCTGGGGCCAGGCCTTCTGAACAGCTGGACCTCCCTGTGGCCTCAGTTGCCCATGGGGAATTGGACAGAACCTCTTAAGCATCTACGAGCCTTGCTCTTGGCTATCCAGATGCTCCTCTGAGGACTTACCAGGTCCTCAAACCCACAGACATGCAGCGTTTTATTTACCCCAAGTCTCCCTACTTATCCTTCATTGGGCACTAAATAATCTTTTCTAGTTTCCAAGGATTCATGTGGCCTTGTTTGGAAAATACCTGAGAATTCTCGGGCCTTGTTTTTTCTCCTAGCAGCATAGCTGAGGGTTAGTTGTGCATCAAAATAAGATGATTAGGAAGATTGACTTACAAAATTCTTGACAAAGAGCCCAACCATTTTCCTTGGCTTGGGCACAAGTCTCCAGATTTCCTTAAAAGAAATCATCGATATTGTGTCAAATTCAGACTCTTAAACCACAAGATCCCTCCCTCCCCCAAATCCACCGCCCCCAGAATCAAAGGATTCATGTAATTACATTTTCCTCTTTCTGTTCTTGGGAAGCAACTGTTCCCTTTATTAGAGAGAAAGCTTGGGGTATCCCCACTGCTCTGCTAACTCGCGCATGCTCCCAGACCTCTGACTTCCCAGCACCCACCCCAAACTTTGTCCCTTCTTTGACTTTCATGGTCTTTTAGAGGCGGGCAAGAAAGCATGGAGAAACTTCTAGAAAAGACAAAGAAGCATGTCTTCTGCCTTCAGCCAGCCCCAAGGACCAGAAAAGGAGACAGCCACCATACCCACACGGAACCTAAAATGTGTGTAACCCCAAAAGTCAAACCTCAAAGGACCCTGCCAACGGGCTTTTGTAGAACCACCTGTGGAAAAATGTGCTGGGTACATGTCTGACATTACAGCTCCCAGCACTCCCTGGATCTTCATGGAGATCTGGTCCTGAGGGAGAGACGGGTGTGCTTTTCCATCACCAGGATCCAGTCGAAACCAATTTTCTGCCATGAGGTGCGAGGTTGGTCCGGCAGGCTTCCCACAAATCTGGTTCTGAAGGAAGCATACAGCTCCGCTGAAAACACATTGGTCCTCTTCCCCCATTTGATCTTTCCCCCACATGCCTTTTGGATTAATGTGGGCATTTTGTTTCCATCTGTTTTCAACTCTTGGTTAGAAATGTGCAAGTCCAGCTAGAGCCCTCTCGAGGGCTGGGGCTCCTCCGTGGGGTCCATGAAGATCAACTGCAGTTTTATTTCAAGTCAGTCAAGACTGAGTGAGTACTGTGCGCGCTTCTGAGGGAGTACTTCAGAGTACTTCTGAGCACTTCTGAGTACTGAGGGAATACTTCTACATCAATGCTTCTGAGTACTTCTTAGTACTCCTTTTTTTTTTTTTTAAGATTTATTTATACAAGAACTGGGGTACAGCCAGAGACATGGGGCTGGGGGTGGGGGCTGTGCAGAGAATTCACCAGAGACAGAGTGGGGAGCAGAACAGGCAGACTGACTGAAACACACTGCTGAGGGGAGGAGCAGGCGAGACAGGAGAGGTCTGCCGCACCATGTGGGCATCTCTCTGGCCAGCGGGGAATCAAACCCACGCTGCAGAGGCTATGGACATCTTCACAGCACTGCGCTCAACCCGCTGTGCCACCAGGGAGGTTCACTTCTGAGTACTTCCCAGTGAGTACTTCCTATGTGCCCGGCATTGTGCTACCTCCCAGGTGCTCGCTGAATGCCATGTCAAAAGCTGCTCAGGATTCAGCACAGGCTCCTTTTGCACTTGGAGTTCAAGTGCAAGTCATTTGTATGGTCTGCAAGACCTAACATGAGCCCTCCACACTCCCCACCACTCTGACCTCATCTGTCCTAACACTGCCTTACTCGCTCCCCTAAGCCACCTGGCCCGTTGTTCCTCCACGACCTTGCTGGTCACCTCTGCCTTCGTCTCTTTGCACTGGCTGTTCCCTCCACTCTTCCAGAATGCCTCTTCCCCAGAACAGCTAACATCCTCACCTTCTTCAAGTCTTCATTCAAATATCACTATTTCAGCAAGGATTAATCTGACAATTCTGCTGAAAATTGCCGTCCTTCAGCAGCTCCTAACCCCCTTTTACTCTACTCTGAATGTTCTTTCTGTGGAGAACTTATCACCTTCCTACTGCCTTGGCTCAGTTCCCTAGAATACATATCTTGAAGGCATGCAGTCCCACAGGGAGGGGGGCAGGGGGAGGGGATGAAGCAACCCAAGGGGCTGGAGCAAGGTGATGGCTGGTCTCACAGGACATCTTCAGAGAGACTGAGAGAAGTGAATGTGTCTCCACCCAATCTTTCTGGGGAGGAGAAAAGAATACACCCTGAGGTTTCTGTCTCCTATTGGTCAAGGTCAAGGTCAAGGTCTTCCCATGTGGGTGTTAATTCCCTCATACTTTCAGGGTAGAAAGCAGATTAGTGCAAAGGCTGTCTTATGGTGTCGCTCGCCTTAGGACAACAGGGAAGCCCCATGATGAAGGTGTGAGTTGAGACGCAAGGCAGGCACCAGGTGAGGGACTACGGGGCTTGCCTGTGAGCAGCAAGAGGGACGGACCTCCAGGCAGGCCCCTGATCTGCAGGAACGGAGACCCAGGACTTTAGGCACAGACAGAGCCTGCCAGGGAGGGGTGTGTGTGTGTGGGTCTGTGTATAAACTGAATCCTTTGTGACCTCCCCACATGGTGTAAGCTCCTTAAAAGCAAGCTCTTTGTCAACTAGAGCTCCCTGAGGCATCCCAAGAGTCTAACAAAAGACCTGGCACTTAGTGGCCCCCAGCATAGGCCAAAAGAAGAAAGGGCCTTGATGTGAATGAGATGCGACCCCAGCCTCACCCAGCTCTCTGTGCTCAGGGCACAGGCGGGTACGCAGATCCTGCACGGAAAAACAAGCGCTGAGTGGGCCTGGCTCAGCAGGAGCCCTTGGCAGAGTACTGGAAACTGGCCTCTGAGCCCTGGTGCTTGGACTTTGGGTGCCCAGCCTGGCCTCTCCAATGAAAAAAGGATGCCGGGATAAGAAGTTGCCATCCGGGCTCTAAGTCCAACCTCAGCTGATAGTTGGCTGTAGGACCCTGAGTTACCTAAATGTCAGTAATTACTATTTATCAAGTGCTCTCTTTCTGCCAGATCACAGACTCAGTAACTTACTAGCTTAGTTCTTTTGGACTCTAACAGAATACCGTAGACTGGCTGACTTATGAAACAACAGAAATTTATTTCTCATCATTCTCATGGCTGGGAAGTCCAAGATGAAGGCACCAGCAGTTTCCATGTCTCGTTTGGCTAACTTGTGACTATTCCTTCACAGGGTAGAAGGGGTGAGGGAGTCCCCTGGGGGTCTCTGTTATTAGGACACGAATCCCGTTCGTGCTGGCTCTACCCTCACAACTCAATCACCACCCAATGCTTTACCTCCAAACCCCATCACCTTGTGGTTAAGATTCAACATAGGAATTTTCAGGGACCCAAATATTCAGCCCATAATATTTTCAAGTGTTTTCTTATTTTATTCTTACAACAGTCTAATTCAGAGAACTATGATGATCCCCATTTAATAGAAACTTAAACTGAAGCCAGAGCCAGTCCATGAACCTGCCTAAGCTCTCCTGCTAAGAAGTGGCAGAGCTGGGATTTGAACTTGGAACTACCTAAGCTGAAGTCTAAACTCATAATCACCTCCCTCCAGCACTGTGCAGCTGGGTCTTAGTGCTCTCTTTCATGAAATGAAAAGATTAGACGACGTAATCTTTAAAGCCTTTTTTTCATTAAGCTGCATCCTAAACATGTTAAGGTCAAAGATCCAGCTCAGACTTGGTAGGAAGTGATTGGCTACAGTCCAGGAAAAACACACCTCCAGTGTGCCTGGGCCACCAAGCAGGTCTCAGGCACCAGCAGCCTCCCATACAGCCCGGCGAGGGTAGCGGTGCCACCTTAGGAAACTGGGATCATGAAGACTCACACGGTGTCCTCTCCAGTTCCAAGTTATGAAAGTCAGAAGCTCACCTACTCGCTCAATGCAGAGCCTGTGGGTTGGAGGGTACCAGGGCCAGGGCAGCCAAAGCCTGTGACTCAGCAAAACACCACTGAGATTGATCAAGCTCACCACCGTGCCATGGAAATAGAATACAAGCCACATAGGAAGTTTCACATTTTCCAGTAGCCACATTTAGACAGCAAGAAGAAAGAGGTGACACTAACATGGATGATCTATTTCAGATCTGAACTATTTTCATGTCAATGTGTAATCAATATAAAAATTCAGCGAGAGCAGTTAGTCTATTTTTCATATGAAGTCTTTGCAATCTGGTGTATGTTTGGGTTAGAGCACCTTTCAATTCAGACTGGCTTCATTTCAAGTGCTCCATCAGAATTAACACGGATCAAGTGCTCAAACAGCATCCAGGCCCAGGGTCTGCAGGGGCTGATGGAGAACACACAGGTCCATGCACACACTCACACCAGCGTCACACAAATAACAAGGACTTAGGGCCTCCCTGGTGGCACAAGGGGTTAAACACCGCACTATGAAGCAATTCACAGCCTCTGCAGCACGAGTTTGATCCCCACCGGCCAGGGAGCAGCCCACATGGCGCAGTAGCCCTCTCCTGACTCACGCGCTGCTCCCCTTAGCAGTGTACTTCGGTCAATCTGCCTGTTCTGTTCCCCACTCTGTCTCTGGTGAATCCTGTCACCCCATGCATCTCTGGCCTGTATTCTAGCTCTTGTATGCATAAATAAATAAATCTTTAAAAAAAAAAAAAAAGAAATAACAAGGACCTTGCTGAATTCCACACCATTGGGACCAGCTAACACAAGTTACATCCCTGCACCCAAACACCTGGGTGCAGGGCTGGAAACAGGCGGAGGCCCAGGGAAACGGACATCAACCTGAATCCATACACAGGGTGCAGGCAAATGAGAGGAAGTCAGTCCCTGGTGAGGGAAAGAAGCCATCTGGCCCACTGCCCTTTGAAGTTCAGTTCACCTTCTAATATCAAGAATAACAGGCCAAGAAAAAAAAGTACTGGAGGCCATTAAGCCATGGAGGCAAGAGGTCAGAGCTAGCTTGGTCAGTTCCTTGGGAAATGAGTTTCATATGAGATTCAGGAGCGAGGGGAAATGGTCGAAAATTCATAAAGTCAACAATTTGTGTATTTAAGTAGTGTCAAGCCACAGGAGCCTGGAGTCCTAACATCGTCGTGAAAGCCTCAGCCCCAAACTCATGTATTAATTGCTGCTTCAAACGGCTCCGCAGAAGCAAGGGGTAGCAGGGAAGACTGTTTTTCAAAACTGAAGGACTTGGAGACTGCAGGGGGTGGGGGAGGGGGGTTGTGGTTTTTCCAGGAATGGGATGGATTGAAATGGATTTTAAAAAAGGAAGAAAAGCAAACATTTCCGACCCTCCTTCTTAGCTCCCCCACACCAACTAAACATCCAGGAAGCCATGAAGAAAAGAGTGGCTTTGCTACCACGGGGAGAAATCTGACTCCCCCTGACAGGGTACCTCACCCAGCGTAGACATTCCCTGTCCCTTCCTAGGGTGCCCCACCCCTCCCCTGCAAGAGGGAACCATCTGGAGGATGCTCAGGAGGACACTTGGGGAGCATTTACTGGCTGCCTTGGCGAGATGGAGCCTGCAGCCACATGGAAGGCACATGCAGGAAATACACGGCAATAATCTCATGTTTATAATCCTGAGACAAGGATGGCAGAGTTAAGGATGGGATTGATCAGGTTCCAAATTTATTTCCTGGAGTCACATTTAAAAGAAGGCTGTTAAGGGCAGAATCTCGAACGAAGTGGGTGCATTGCAGCAAGTTTTAAGTTTATTTCTCTGGCTGTTTGTTCAGATTTTTTTAAGTCTGCTGCTTTCTTCTCGCATGTCCTGGCCCATCCCTGCCGGAGCTGACAGAACTCAGAAAAGGACCTCCTGTAATAGATTCTTATCAAAATCAGAAAATCTTATTTTCCCCAGAGTTCATTTACAGGACAACAGCCCCTTCCGCTGTAGCGCCTTTATCATTGTTTTTTATTGTTTTGGTTCAGCCTTTAAGTGTTACCATCTGAAAGCCTCGTCCATTGTCAGTAATGTTAAACATCTTCCCATCACAGCCTGCTTTTGAGATTCCTCCCAGGACAACCAGAGCTTAGGATGGGTCTGTTCCACCTCCTGGCATCCCCTGGCTGAAGATATTTTCAGGCCTGGGGAGTCGTCAAAGTCTCTTGTCTGAACTGGCCGCTCCCCTGAAGCTGCCTGAGTCACCTTCCCAGCGCCTCTCTCTCAATTAGGATCTGATGTTTCATAGCCTTTGCCTGGAAGTAGATTTTCTTGGTTCCTAGCATGGCATGTTCATTCTGGGCACATGCCTCAGTTAGGAAATCCCTGAGGGAAAGAAGAAAAGCAGGTGAGCTGGAAAACCAACTGGAAGGGAGTCATTGCTCCCCTGGCTCAGCGCTTTACAGTTTACAAAATGACTCTGCGCATAACATCTCCTCCGACCTCACAATCACCCAACGAGATGGGGATTTCATCTTCTTGTTATAATAATGGGAAACTGAGGCTGAGCTTGCAGTCACACCATGGGGGGGCTCGGAACTGGAGCAGCTCTTAGAACAGGGCCCCGCGCAGCTCTGTGGAGGGGCCGCCTGCAGAATCGGTGCCCTTCCAGGTGGGGTCTTCATCGCTCAGTCAGTCCTCAAGCCGATCTCACCGTCAGAGATGCTGCTCCACCCATTCTGGATCGTGCTGCAGTCCAACGAGTCCACTGTTCCCCCAAAATGAATGTAACCAAAGGGAAGAAGTAAAATTCCAACCAAATATGTACGCAGGAGCAACTATGTGAGAAAAGATGTCATTGACACTCAAGAAGTTTGTGTTGCTTGAGTAGCAAAGCTGTAGAGAGTTGCGGGTTCTGTGTCAGCGAGGGCTCCAGGGCCAGGCCGGTGCAATGCTGAAGTGAGATACACCCCGAGCCTGGAGAGGCCGTGGAGATGCTGTGGAGGAATATCTGGGCCTGGGCGGTGACTCCCCAACTTCCACGAGGACTAGAGTCACCAGGAGCCATGGTTAAAAATACAGATCTCTGGACTTCTGTCGGGGTTTCTAGAAGAAAATCCCAGAGACCCATGTATTTAACCTGGGCCAGCCTTGTCATGGGGGAAAGGAGCAGAGGGAATTCTGAGTCAGCTCCGAAGAGGAGACGGTCTCACTGCAGAGATGTTCCTGTGAGGGGGACGGAGAAGAGCAGCAAGGCCTGAAGCCGGGTAAGGGAGCAGAAGACCTTCGTGGTTAGAGACCACAGGGTGCAGAAGACGCGAGGGGGGCCTGGGCAGGGACAGGCAGCTCCCTGGGGGCCCAGGAAGGGGCCAGAGCATGATGCAGCGGGAAGACATGGAAGGACTGACTGATTGTGAGGAGAGGAGAGTGCAAGGAGCTGGTTAGGAGGTGCTATGGCCACGAGGCGGGAGCTGGGCAGCGTGTGACTTGAGATACGTCTGCAGGTAGAATGGACAGGTGCCCATGATCTTGCTCCTGCCACCATCACGGAACAGCAGCCAGTTTAGACCTCAGGTGGGGGCCTTACTTGCCAAGCATAAATCCAAGAGGCAAGAACAAGGCAGATCCCCACATAGCTTGTTCCGGGACAGACAGCCCCAGAGGCACCCTGTGTCTGGAGAAGTGGTCTCCGTGCTGCTCCCCAGGTGCACACAGTCGGAAAGCAAATGCAAGTGCCAGATTCTTAGATGAACCCAAATTTAGGGCAGCAATCCAGGTAGGAACAGTGGGTGCTCTGTGGCGAGCAGAGCAGGATCCCCACGGTTGGCACTCACAGTCAGACAGTCAACCACAGCGGCCAAGGATATTCTGGGCCGTGGCCACATGTGGGGACACACAAGTAACAAATAGACTCACGGACAGCTGGGGAGAGTAGGTGACCACCAGGGCCATCTCAGCCACCTGAGGGCACAGCGCAGGCATGAGGGATGGGCACGGGAGACTCAGCATAAAAGGGAGTCCTGGCAGGGGTTGGGGGTGGGGCAGCGCCTGTGGCCGTGAACTCACAAGCAGGGACAGGGATGCTGGGACCGGAGTCAGAATGCAACTGGAAGTAGAATTCTCAGTACTACATTTTGTTTTTTTGTTTTTTTAAGATTTATTTATACAAGCACTGGGTACAGTCAGAAGCATGGGAGGGTGAGAGAATTCACCAGAGCCAGAGTGAGGAACAGAACAGGCAGACTGACAAAGTACACTGCTGAGGGGAGCAGTGGGCGGCAGGAGAGGTCTGCCACGCCATGTGGGACCCTCGCCGGCAGCCGGGGATCGAACCGGCACCCGGGGATCGAACCGGCACTACAGAGGCTGCAGGCAGCTTCGCAGCCCAGCGCTCAATTGCTGTGCCATCAGGGGAGGCCCTACATTTCATTTTAACAGACTTTCCTCTTAAAATAAAACCACTGCTATCCCAGTAAATTATTCTTCCAACTGTCCTATCTTACCCCTTTGTTTATTTATTTAGTATAGGGCTATGGACATAACATTCTAGTCCAGCACTAATGCACGTCCTGGGCCAGGAATTTCAAGATGCAGCCTGAGAGTCTGCCCTTTTCATGCATTCTCTGATGCCCTCATCCTTGCACCACCTTTTGAATGGGGAAGCTCTGGTCCAATTAGATGTTCCTTGCACCTGCTCTTGGGTCTGTTTCTCACTCCACTTTACCTTAATCATAAAATGAGTTCATTTATTATCCATTAGAATATCTACTCTGTACAAACCAATGGCACAGAAATAAATATGACATTGTTTTTTAAGGAAGATACTGTCAGTCGGGTGGAGAGAGAACGGGTGTTAACACAGTATAACCTGCCCTCCACCAGACCCCCCACTACATACTACATTATGCACTGCCCCATTCAATCCTCACTCCAGCCCGGAATAGAGAATGTCTCTGTCTTACAGAGAAGGAAAACCAATGTAGGGAAAGTTAAGTAGATTTCTCAAGCTTACACAGCCACTGAAAAGTTTAATTTGGATCCAGGTTTAAGTCTGGCTGGCCCCAATAGTCAAACACTTTCAATCAAGCCACACTGAAGACACAGATGTATGTATAAATGCCCCAAATACTGGGCATTGAGTGTTGCGTGCAACCTGAGAAGTATAAACAGCTTGCTGCAGGCGTCCAGCAGGTAGGGTAGGAAACGACAGAAAAACATAGGGCGATTGTATATTTACTAAATTTTGACAAGTTTGCCAGGAAATAGCAGCATGAGGACTTCAGGTCAAAAACATATTTTTTGATGCTGCAGAGGAGACTGGTTTCCTTCCTTATTCATAAGTTCTCCTTTTTTGGACTGTCGTTCCAAAGCCCAGTTGCCACCTGCCCAGCCAGGAGAGGCTGGCATCTCTGGCTCACGGCTCCGGAGCTAGCAGACAGCTTGTCTGCAGACGCCCAGAGTGGGAGCTGCCCACCAGGTCAGCCACCTTCTATTACACATCAGTCTGGATCTGACAGAGCAGAGCCCAGCCCAGAAATCCGGGACATGAGCGTGCTGACCCCCAGCGAAATTGACACCATCACCCCCGTGAGGTTTTCTTCCGTTTTCACCTCTGTGTTCAGGGTCCCTGGCGCTGAGACTCGCCCACTCGCCCACGCAGATGGCTCCCTCACGGCTCCCGCCAGCTCCCGCCCGGACTGACCACTAATGAGGACCCCGCAGCAGGCGTCTGGGATTTAGAAAATGACTCCACTTTCTCTGGCGCTGACTCATTGTTATTGGGCCTGGGACGGGAAGACCCGGGAAAGCACGAGTCTCAGTCCCTCCCGTCCCAGGCCCGAGGGCCACTCCCTACCTGGCCACATGCAGGGCCCCATGGGGCCCCAGGGCAGGGTGCCACCCTGGGGTGGTGACAGAATGTTCCATTTCATATTTGCACCGGAGAGGACAAAGAAAACCAAGATGGTCTCTCATTAGATGTGAATACCTGGAAGTCAGACCCTCCGGGGCCCCTTGAGGTTTTAGTCACATTCTCTGTTTACTCAACACTAACGCGGGCTTTCCACTGCCCACAGAGGACACAGTAAACTGAAGCCTCGTTAAGGACGGGATCCCTGTAAACACTCCCAGGCGGGCATTGTTCCCAAAGCACAGAGCAGCTTCATCTCCTGACCTGTCACTATTCCTGATCATACTCCCCCTGGGGCAGAAAGCTACAGCAGGCCACAGACACGGGGGGCAGCTGGGGTAGTTCCCACACCGGGTCGCCCCAGCCCCGGTTCTGGGACCTCACCGAGCTATTTCTGCACGCTCACCGGCCCGCAGGCACCCGCAGGGTCTTGTCACAGATGAGGGAGGGACCTGAACAGCAGCAAGGAGATGGTTTCTGGAATCACTGAAACCCCATTGCTTTCCCAAAACCGCTGGCTACGGGCGCAGCGTCCACTGTCCAAGGATGACATGTTAATACAAATCTAGCCTCTTCCATAATGAAATGAGTCGGGCTTGAGGAGTGATTTGCTTAAAAGCCACATCATAAATCAGCTGTCAGTTCCTCTTTATTCCAGACCTGGCAGGCTCACCTTTACACTGAATTAACCGCATCTGAAACTTGACCTCGCAGCCCCAGAGCCTGCTGGAAACAACATGTGTTCAACGACTTCCAGTCAGAGCAGCGAGAACTTAAGTCATTCCACATTTTTAATAAATGGGCCAGAAACCCATGGGGCGACTCCCCTTGACCTGGATGCTCAGCATATCGATGGAATCAGAGGAAGAGTCAGGCCCTCGGCAACCAGACCGGGAGAACACGCTCTGGCGCTGCAGGCCTGATCCTGGACGGCACCATGCCTGTTAAGTACAGCCAGAATCTCAGCCTGAAGAGAAGCCCAGAAACATTATATTAATTGCCTATAATGGTCCGGCTGGGTGGGGGTGTCATGGGTGAGTGGAAGTGAAGAGAGAAGGGGAGAGACACGTAAGACCACCTGCCGGGAGCTGTGAAGGGTCTGACGCGCTCCGTGAGGAGCAGAGCCGAGCCGCTGAGCTGCTTCCAGCTTGCCAGTCCTCTGATACTGAAAAGAGACACATGATTGCTCAGTAAAACACAGCTTTGGAGCTCCCCGTGACGGGGCCGAAGGGTTGATGCTATCAGTCAGCGCCCTGAGAAGTTCCATGAGCCAGGCACTGCCCATCGGGGGTGTGAAGATGACCCCCCCCCCCACCAAGGAGCGAGCCATCTTTAGTGGGAGACAGCGTGAAAGCAGATTTGATTGTTCCTTCGGATGAGTACTCCATGCTAGGTCTGTGCTGGGCTCAGGGATATAAGAAGGAATGAAATATATAGCCCCTGCCCCCAAGATGCTCAGTCTAGCTGGGCAGACAGATGGGAAAGCAGAGCGTGAGTACTGGGTGTGTCGGGGCCATGAGCAATACCAGAAGCCCGTAGGAGGCCAGTCCAGATGCGAGAGCTCAGCAACATCTACCCAGGTGTAGGGTACTGGACTGAGACCAAGGATGAGCAGTTCAGAAGGAAGGGGGACCAGGATGCCCAAGGGCTCACAGGTGAGAGAGGGCACAGCACACTCAGGAAACAAAGAGCAGCACAGTGAGGGCACAATTCACGGGGAGGGTGAGAGAGATTCAGCTGGACAGGGCCTCCATGCACTGCATGCAGCAGGTGCTTAATAGTGGCAGAAGAGGAGGGTGATGAGTGCACAGAGAAGGAAACCTTTGCATTGGGGTATTTGCTATGACAGCTCAGATGACTTTGTACCCTCTCGCCTGAAAAAAAAAAATCCTCTTAAAGATTAAGTGATTGAGAAAGGAGAAGCTGTCCCAGCAGAGGATGTGCCAGGACACTTTGGCAATCTGAAAACTAGCCGTTTTCTCTCAGTCTCAGACCAGGTCCAACAATACACCAAGTTACCAAATTTTAGATTAAGACGCCACGGAAAAGGAGGGAACTGACAGTAAGTCAGACGCACGTGGGCCTTTTGCTGAGGGAATTCCTGCTGGGTAGAGCCTCCCCTTTCGAAATCGGAGCCATTCCCAGCCAACTGGAGAAATTTAGGAGCAACCAGGGATATGCTTGCCTCTTTAGGGAGGCTCCTATAAAGTTATTGCCTCATTAACAATCTAAAAATAGCCTTAAAACAAAGGTCCTTAAAAATCATGTCAATTTAGTAGGCAACATTTATGCACTGGGCACTGGGCTAAATGATCCACAAGCGTCATCTCATTTAACCCTCAGAGCAGCCCAGTAAATGCTGAAGAATGGGAAGATCCTCTCATCACTGAAGTTAAATATCCTGCCCGAAGTCTCAGGGCCATTGGTAAATTGGACTGGGACACTCTGGGCCGCGTTTCCCACCACTCTGGCCCATTGCCCGCTGCAGACATCACCCAACCATCTCCCCGCAACTTGGAGCTCAGAAAGAGAAAGATTTTTTTGACAAATGTGTGTGCATCAAAGAGATGCTTGTGGGGTTTACTTGAGGGGAAAGTGTTTTTAGCTTCTCAGGCAAACACTAGCCACCAACTCTCCTCAGGTTACTAAAGGTGACACTGCCTTGTCACACATGAGGCCTTAGAATTCACCTTTTCTAACATGGTCCTTGTGTGGGAGCCAAAGGTCACCCATTTTACAAGCAGGGAAATCAAGATCAGAACTGTTAGGTGTCTTCTCTCAAGTCTCTCTGCTTAAGAGACACAACCCAGGACTCTATTCGATTTCAGCAATGAGGTGTGTTGACATCACAACTGCCACATCACAGCAGAGTCCAGGGGGACTTGGGAAGGAGAAGTTAGCTCACAGTCAGTGAAAGAAAGCTGAGGACCCACTGTGAGATGCTTCTCCTGGAGAAAGTGTCCTTTACAAAGACACTGACATGTGTAGTCCACCCAACCCAGGTTTTTCTGCAACACACACACACACACACACACAGCTATCAGAGCCAAGAGAGCCGACATCTGCAGATGAATACAATGCTTGTTCTTCCAGCCAAACTGACGGTTAAACTTTCCACTCTCAGATGCCATTGTTAGAAACGAACTCTTAGGCGGTAGAGTCTTTATAATATACTCTTTATAATATATGACAACATAAATAAAATACAGTAGAGGACAGGCCCCAAGGGACCTGGCATAGAAAAAGCAGCACAGGTTCCTTGCAGAGGGGAAGTCTGCAGAAGGAGGGGCTGGCTGTGCAGCCTCTGACAGATAAAAACTCCCTTGTGTTTCATGCCCAATGTGTAGATTCTTGAGTTGCCTGTAATTTTGTTCCCAGTGCTGAAAGGCAGAATCAGAGAAAGAGCACTGGACAGAAAGGAGGCCTGAGTTCAAATGCCCATGTCAGGAATGTCACACAAGCACCTCTGTCTCTCACTCTTTGTAACATGAAGACATTGGACCAGCTGACCTCTGAGACCTCTTCTAACTCAGCTGCAGGTGACTAGGACTCTAGCGCCTTTCTGTTCCATTCTTGATGGGGCCACAGAGTGGGGCCCACAAAACCAGGACCAGGAGAAGATATTGCTGAAAGGGTTGGAGCCCAAAGACAAATTCTGTTCTCCCACAGCTTTGACAAAGGCTCACACGACACTGAAATCTCCACTCTCGTAGCGCCCCCACGTGCTCCACCTGAACCCAGCTTCTCTCCATTCCACTGCCAGCCTGTGCCTCGGAGAAACTAGAAGGTTTCTGTCTAGAAACTAGACAGTCCCCAATCTCAAATGAAGATGCCTCCGAGAAGGCCAAGATCCCGCCCTTGCGCTGGGAGAATACGGCAGTCATTGGGAGTAGAATGTTCTGGGGTGAACCAGGGCTGTCTCTTGTAAGCTGTGACAGAAGGGATTTCAGCTCTCTGAGCCTCAGGTTCCTGGTGTGTCAAAGGATGGTGATGATACTACAACCTGATGAGCAGTCGATTCATTGTGATTAAAAGGCTGAATATAGAACCCTAAGGTGGTTATAGTCTCAGGGTGAATCCAGGAGGTGGGTCCCCAGCACCCAGCAGGAAGCCAGCACAGTGTGGACACTGATTAAATATTTGTTGTATGAATGATTAGAAATGGAAATGCTGATGGGACAGACATTCCAGTGAGCAAACTAAGCAGGGGGCTGAGGACCTCATCTGTCTGGACTCCAGACCACAGAGGCCCAGAGGCTCGCTGACCTGGAGAACTAGGGATAGCACCTGGAAAAACCAGACCAGAGAGAAGCCTCCAGCCTCTGAGGGGGGAAGCAAGGAATGTAAAACCATGAGTCAGCAGGTTATCCATGGTGCTCACTTCTGAGTCACCGCCTGACCCCCCGTGGGCCTGCGCCCGTGTATGAGGAGTGTGGAGGTGTGTGTGGCTGTTTATATCTACACTCTCAAATTCAGCAGACACCACCAGCCAAGATGACTCAAGGGTTTCTCTCACGTTTCATTTCAGCTGTGTCAATGGGCTGTCCTGTCAGTGACTCAAGGCTTACTTGCCTTGCCCCAGGACAAATACCTTCCAGCAGAGGTAAAGCTGGGCTGCCTCAACGTGTGCCCCAGGCCATGAGATTTGCTTACTAGCTAGATTCTGCGCCATTCAAGAAGCCAGGAGTTTCCAGGATCCCTGTGAGACAAGGGCCAGGCCCAAGGCTGAGTATGGGCCTTCCCCCAAACCTTACAGGAATTCTCACCTCCCTGAAAAGCCCTCCCTTGGCTTCCCCTTCTCCCCTTTATACCACCTGCTTCTCTTGCTCTGAGGCAGCTCCCTTCCTGGCCACTACAACCTATTATTAGAAAACTCTTGAGGGATCCCTCCCCCACCCTATTAACAGAAGTTCTAGTAAATCAGTCTTCTCACCACTGTAATCAGTCCTGACATTATTACCAGTTTAATGTCCCTCAGATGTGGCTCAAAAACTCCCACCTCATACCAAATTCAGTGCAAATGCTCGTCCCTGAGTATGGGCTGTGTTGCCAGCCACATGGCAGGGGAGGAGGCCCTGCAGCCACACCTCTACTCTGAGCTCTAGCCAACAGCTTGAGGGGGTGGGGTTGGGGGGTGACCCCCTGACCTAACCTGCCAAGTCTGATTCTCTTCCTTGGAAATTCTGAAGAGAAGCTCAGGAATTCTAGTCCCAGCCAGGGGAAGAAAAAAACCTTAACCCAGTAAGATGTGAAAACTCAGAAATGGTGGGGAACCACTTTTCTTTTTAAATTTCTTTTCTTTTACACAGAATAGGAACCATTTTTCCTGTGATGTGACCAGAAAGGCTCAGTAGGCAGGTCCGGGCGAGGGCAGATATGGGAAGCAGGGAAAAGATCTATTGTCCATGTTCCTTACAGTTCCCAGTTCCCAGGGTTCAATGTCCCCCAGGAGCACTTTCCCCAATTTTAATATATAAACAAGGAGGTCAGGAGGTGATAGAGTTAAGTGTCCTTACAATAAAAAATTTAATTGGAAGAATATTTTTCAAACACATCATACATAATATGCAATTTTAGAAAAAAAATTCCATTTGCACAGTCCATGAAATGACTTTATTCAAATTCCTCACATTGGTTTTTAATGTCAGCATCCTGGCCTCCCCGGAACCACCCTTTGTGTTATCTGATGGTGTTTTCCAAGGCATCGGAGGTTCTTCTTCCATAGATGTTGTTCAAAGTTGTACATAAGCCTGGCACCGGAAATTTTATCCCAAGCCACAGAAAAAAAAGAGAGAGGGGAGATGGGAGGAGAGGAAGTAATTATAGCATCAAACATGTTTTATCTTTCATTCTTTCTAGAGGTGATTATTCATGATCTGAAAATGATCTTCAAAGGGCTTGTTTATAATTACATGCATCACTTGCAAGTGGGAAACCCTAATTCCAGAAAGAATCACTTAATCTATATAAGATGTATGTCTTTTTTCCCCTAGATTCTATCTAAAGGACCCTAAGGCATCTCAAACAGGCACTGATCAAGGTTGAGTCTGGGCCTTAGCCAAGCACTGCCCTGTTGTTCAAAACAAAGTCATAGAGAGAGTTCCCTGGAATATGTGGTCTCAGGCACAGGCTGCTCCCCAGGAATCATCTGGGTAAGTCCCTACTCACACTCAGACATCTACTTCATCACCTTTAAAGTTTGCAAGCACCATCTGAGGTCACTACTATCATTCCTATTGTCTAGAGAGGACAACCAAGATACTCAGGGGTGACACCACACAGGAGCTGGCTGTGGAAGTCAGGTGTTCTGACGCCAAACCTCATACTCCCACCCCGGCTGGCAGGTAAAGGGGTGGGCTCTGCAAGGTGGGGGGTCTTCTCTCAAACCTTTAAGTCCTGCCACCTGGGCAATCATACACTAGCCTTATGGCTAGTCCTGGGCACATCCCACCTTCCGGGAAGAAGAAAGAGACTTGCTGAGGAAAGCAAACAGGTTGCCTTTCAAATGAGTCAAACTATTCTCTCCACCCATTCGCTCAAATTTGACAGCACACAGGGATCCATTTCATTTTATTATTCTAATTTCCAAAATCGGGAAGGCATGACCCACGTGTGAAGAACAAGGTTGAAATAACAGAGTCTGGAAATCTGGGCCTTAGGAAGGAGATGGGGGTGAGGCAGGGGTGAGCTGGAGCTCACGCATCTAGCTGGGCACCGTGGCCTCTGGCAGGGAGGCAGGCGTTAGGGAGCACATTCGCCTGCTAACTGGTTTTACTCTTCGTTGTGGCTCACAATTTTTTCTTTAATTGAAATTTACAGACTTTACAAATATTAATAACCTCAGAGCTTGAGTGACCCCCAAACTGTTTTATTATAGAGAAATGAGCTCCCGGCCAAAGTGTGAGGCTCTCTAGAAGAATCTACAGCTGTTTGTCTCTCCCTCCTCCTCACCCCAATACCCTCCCCACTCCTCTGTTTTGGTTCTCAGATGTGGAATCCTAGAAGGAAAAGGAAGTGGGGGGAGGCAAAGGAAGGAAAGACAGAGGGACCTCCACTGAGCTGCGCTTTTATAATAGCAATAAAAACAGCTAGCCTTTATAGAGCACTTACTAAAAGCTGTCAATGAGCTTAGTGCTTTGCAAAAGTGATCTCAGGGCCTCCCCAGTGGCACAGCAGGTTGAATGCAGTGCTTTGGAGCTATCCACAGCCTCTGCAGCATGGGATCGATTCCTGGCCAGCCAGGGAGATACCCACAGGGTGCAGCAGACCTCTCCTGTCTCGCCCGCTGCTCCCCTCAGCAGTATACTTCGGTCCTTCTGCCTGTTCTGTTCCCCGCTCTGTCTCTGGTGAATCCTCTCACCCTCCCGCGCCTCTGGCCTGTACCCCAACTCTTGTATAAATAAAAAAAAAATTTTTAAAGTTATCTCACCTCATTCTAAGAAACAGACTGAAAGGTGAAAGGCACTAACCTCACGCTTCCCCAAGGACACACATTCCATCACTCCACTAATAAGCGGTAGGACCGAAGCTCCGTTTGGGGCCATGGTCCCCAGTCACCCCAACTCCTGTGGCCCATCCAAAGGCCGGTCTTCAGCCTAACGTTGACCAAATCTCACGGCTGCTTCCACTAGCCAATCTAAACTCCAGGTCAGGTGCCTGAGAGTCCCTGTGCTTTGAGACAAGGCCCACGTCTCCACCCCAGGAAAAGGCCTGGAGGCGCAGACAGAGGCTGGCATCCTCCTGGCCTGGATCCTGGAATCCTGATCTCTCAGGAAGGTCCAGAGGGAAAAGGATTGTTCAAAAAGCCCCAGCCTTAAAGTGAATGGGTTAAATTGCACTTGAAAGGCCCGAAACCAAAGAGACAGGGTTCCTCATTCTCCTGTTCCCAGCGGTCCCCAGACATCCCCAGGGAAACAAAAAAGGAGCCACCGCACCGAAGCATCTTGTTTTGATTGCACTGAAAATATCCCGGCCACAGCCCCAGACCCTGTGAAGACTGGGAGGCGCGCTCTCCCCTCTGTGGCGGAGCGAGTGCCGTGCGGAGCCGGAGCCTCTGACTGCACTCGAGGGTATGACAGCCAAGAATGCTTTCATAGTTGCGCTTTGCTGCCTGATTCCGTCTGGAATGCAGGGACTCTGTCCCTTTGATCTTTAATATGGCTGCTCAAAGGGGCCGGGAGCCCAGCGTTTGCAGCGCATTCTGTCCTCGTTCTCCACCAATTCTGCCTCTACCCCGAGTTCTTGGACACAACTCTGCAACGCTGTGTTCAGAGTCCTTCTTCCTTCCCTCTCCTCTCACCCCACTCCTGAGTGTGCACCCTCAGCGCCAGACCCCGGCCCCCTGCCTTCATGCCAGCACACAAGCCTGACTACCCCTCCGTGATGCTGGGGTGAGGGAGGGAGTCTTACTCCTCCCTTCTCAAGACACCCTCCATGGTGCTCCCTGCATCCCAAATACAAGGGCCAAACCATCTATTGAGTAGATGCTTGCTCATGAGCATCTGGTTGGTTGGCTGCGCTTTTCTGGTTTGTTTGCTTTTCGCTTTTCATCCAGATGTTGGTGTCATGTAGTCCCCCTGGAAGGCCTGCAGCTGCCACAGCTGGAAGTGATGTTTTTTATTACACTCAGAATAAGTTGCAACAACTAGAAGAAGTGAGACTCTGTTTGTCCTTTACAAGCCAGGCACTCCCAGGACCACTTCCAAGAATAAGACCTGGGGGCTTCATCTGTTCAAAGAAACTTAGCTTGGGCATGCCATTCCCTTTTGTGACAGGGTATTTCTAGAAGAAAAGAGGTAAAAGCAAGATTCTAGAGTCTGTTCCCAGGGGGCTGAATGGTGGCCCAGAGCTATCAGGTCCTGATCTCTGGAACTTATGACGTTACCTTATTTGGAAAAAGCATCTTTGCAGATGTGAATAAATGAAGGCTCTTGAGATGGAGCTGTCACTGCGGAGTATGGGGTGGCCCTCCAAGTGCCACTGTGTGTGTCCTTATAAAGGGACGGCAGAGGGAGATCTGACACATAGCAGAAAGGCCACGTGAAGAATGGAGGCTGAGGCTGGAATGACACAAGCCACAGAGGAGGGAGCCGAGGGAGCACGGCGCTGCAACTTGTTTTTTGGACTTCTGGCTTCCAGAACTGTGAGAATAAATTTCTGTTGTTTTAACCCACCAACTTGGGGGTAATTTGTTACAGCAATCACCGGAAAATAATACAGGGCTTATTTCCAACAGCCACTGCAAAAAAGCCTGCAGAGGGGGATAAAAAAGGACCAAGTGGACTCATAGAGACTGTAAGATCTTCTGGGGTCGGGGGCCTCATTGCAACTGATGATGGCATCTGTGTGGGATCATTCGGGTGAAAGAGCAACTCAGAGTAGGAGCATTAGGAACTTGGGAGGTGAAGGGCTCTTAGTTGGGGTTCTGCAGAGCATTCGGAAGTGCCCACAACCTGCTTTGGCTCAGCCACCCCAATTCCTTGTGAGCTCCTAGCAGAGATGGAACACAGGAAGAAACAGCATACAGAGCCAATGGAACTTCTAGCCATCTGACTAGGGGTGACCCTGAAATTCCTCTGCAGAGCTTCCTGGTAAGCTGGGTGCACCATGTGCCCCAAACTGACAGCCGATGGGTCCTACCACCTCTACCCACTCATGGAAGACAAAGAGATAAGCTCCCACACCGGTGTGTGTTGTTAAACACGCCCCGGCCCACTGTCCTTCAAATCCTACCCACTAATTAGTGTCGCCCTGTGTCCTGGATTGTGACTAATCTAATTCAAAAGTCATCCACCCCATCGGACACGAGCAAGGAGGTAGGAATAGAACTAAATTCATCTCTCTCCTCCAAATAGGAACAATTTGGGAGCCACAACTTCCTTTAGACTGTTGATTGAAATCTCTATTTCGGGACATGAATGATAGAATGAATCACACCTTCTGCTGTTTCGGCTTCCTTCTCTCACCTCCACCAAGGGGAAGACATTGACTCACATTCCTGTGTGTGTCTACCTTATGTCAAGCACTATTCTAGGCACTGGGGATAGAGCAGCAACAGGACAGACAACAGGACCTTCACAGTATCTGGCTCTACCATGGACCATAAATTCCCTCCTGAGCCCTACTAAACCTTCACCCCTCTGAAACCCACCCAAGGGAACCCACCCCAAGCTTATCCCCTTCCAGCATCCAGTACTCTACAGTCATGCTTTCCACCCAGGGCCACGCTGGTCAGAAAAACTGAGAACTACAATTCTAGCAAAAATTATGTCTTAAGAGCACAAGAATCAGATAAAATAAGCTTCTTTGAAAATCATGAGGTACTAAAAGTACAAGGCATGTTTAATTGTAATCTATAGCCAGTTAGGTCAGAGAATAGGGAGGAAAATGTGCCACTGAGGTCAAAGACTCTCACCTCATCTACTTCATTTATTCTCGTGTCATAGCCTGGACTTAAACTCCAAACAGCTGATTAAAACCCAGAGAACCCAGCTGAGTCCCATCTATCCTTTCTGAGGCTCGGCCAATAACACTAGCTTCCTTTGCAGCGGATGGAGTGTTATTTTGAAACATGAAGAACAGAAAGGGGACACTTTAGGAGGCCCCGGAAAATCCAAGTCCATTAAAAAGTAAGTCATATGGGCCTCCCCGGTGGCACAGCGGGTTGAGTGTAGCACTCTGAAACTGTCTGCAACCTCTGCAGCACAGGTTCGATTCCTGGCTGGCCAGGGAGATTCCCCCATGGTGCCGCAGACCTCTCCTGTCTCGCACACTGCTCCCCTCAGCAGTGTTTTCAGTCCGTCTGCCTGTTCTGCTCCCCTCTCTGTCTCTGGTGAATCCGATCACCCTCCCGCGCCTCTGGCCTGTACCCCAGCTCTTGTATAAATAAATAAATCTAAAAAAAAAAAGTAAATCATATCTAGAGGTAAAGAAAGAGAAGGAAGGGGCCTCCCTGGTGACACAAGGGGTTAAGCACAGCACTATGACGCTGTCTGCAGCCTCTTTAGCATGAGTTCGATCCCTGGCAGGCCAGGAACAATCCACACAGTACAGCAGACCTCCTGTCTCCCTGCTGCTCCCCTCAGCAGTGTACTTCAGTAAATCTGCCTGTTCTGCTGCCCGCTCTGTCTCTGCTGAATCCTCTCACCACCACCACCCCACCACCCCCCCACCCCTGTACCTCTGGCCTGCACCCCACCTCTTGGATGCATAAATAATAAATCTTAAAAAAAAAAAAAAGCAAGCAAGAGAAGGAAGAGGAAGAGGAAAAGAAGAGGAGGCAGAAGAGGAGGGAAAAGGCAAATATGTCTAAATATGCAAATATTTGTCATGTAGATGGGAGCTCCTTAAGTGAACATTAAAGGAGACTTTGCTTTTTATTTAATAACCATATCCATGAGCAAACACTAAAACTGAAGCTAATGGAAATCAAAACAATTGTTCCAAAATGATGAAATTTGGGGATTAAGTCTAATTGTTTGATGCTAGTAAAAACAAGTCAGTTTTGACTAATGCCATGGGAAGTGGCACAAAGCTTTCCTGTCCGGGATCTGTGGTTACCTGGGTGGCTCGCATCCAGGGCCAAACATCTTTGTTCTCCTCGTCCGTCCGCCCCAGCTCATCACTGACACTCAAGAAACTTCCCACTAGACCACAGCACATTAGGAAGAACCACCATTGTTTGGGTAAAAGGGGTGCACCACAGTAGAAGAAACAATAATAGAGAGAAAGAGAAAAGAAAGAAGAGGAAGTGACAGAGATAAAAACAGTGAGAACATGTAATTTGAAGAAGAAAGTAGGAAGACGCCCCTTTAGAGGTCTGGTTGAACTGAATGAACTGAAGACAAAGGCCAAAGAAATGTTCCCATCATCCTTGGCTTCAACCGGGTTAATTATGTCCTTAGAGAACAGCCGGTCCAAGAGTTCACTTTAGTATTTCACAATCACTCACTCACTCACTCACTCGTTCATTCATGACTTGTGGAATGCGCAAGGCCCTGGGCTTGGTTCTAAGGAGATCGAAAGGTGAGTACAAAGCTGAGGGTAGAATCTTGCAGAGTCACCAGACACACAAGTGAAAAGCATGATCCTGCTGTGGTTTTCACATGGGAAAAGCAAAGTTGGGTACGATGCATATTTACATATAAGCTTTTTTATAGTCTAATATTTTCACATTTATAGCAAAGCTGCACACAGAGCAGAGTTCCATACGCCCCACACGCAAGTTCCCCACCTTCAACATCTTACATCATTTACCAACAGGATTGTGTAATTATTGTCCACTGAACTAAAAAGTTGGATTCACCTGAAGTTTAAAGTTTTTAACTAAAGTAATTTCATTCAGTTTCTTAGTTTCCACCTAATGTCCTTTTTCTCCCCAAAATGGCATCTAGGATTCCATATCCTATTTCCTCACTGTGTCTCCTTAGGCTCCTCGAGATGTGGTAGGGGATGGCATGCCTTTCATTTTTAAAGCAACTTTATTTTTTCTTATAACTATCTAAGTAAGTTTAGAGGGCTTGTCATTTCTCTGTCGCCAGATGAAATCTTAAGCTGGTCCCCAAACATTTTCAGGCTCTCTCAGGTATGTCCTAGTCAAATACAAAATTATTATGTTCAATGGAGTGTTGAGACTTGGGTAGACAGCAGTCAGTAGAGGAATAAGCAACTAAATTCAGGGCTAATTTGTTACACAGCTACAGCAGGTAACTAATACCAGTTACCTTGGAGTCCTTCATGCAGATTCTGAACACTAGATCCAAAGATTTTTATCAGGGTACTGAGGATACATCCCTAACTGGACAGAACTCTATGGGGGAAAAAAAAGAAATTGCATTTTTTATTAGCTTAGATGATAAGGGTAGAGATGGGGGAGGAAAGTTTGCATCCAGTGAAAGCACCCATGCATGCAATTCAGAGAGGCGAGTCTTGGTATCCTAGAGACAGCAGATGGGACAAGATCCTCGGAACCATGAGAAAACTGACTTTGGGGCCTCCCCAGTGGCGCAGCGGTTTGAGCGCAGCGCTGTGAAGCTGTCCACAGCCTCTGCAGTGCAGGTTCGATTCCCGGCCAGCCAGGGAGATTCCCACATGGTGCAGAAGACCTCTCCTGCCTCACCTGCCGCTCCCCTCAGCAGTTTCTTTGGTCCATCTTCCTGCTCTGCTCCCCACTCTGTCTCTAGTGAATTCTCTCACCCTCCTGCACCTCTGACCTGTACCCCAGTTCTTGTATAAATAAATAAATCTTTAAAAAAAAAAAAAGAAAGAAAACTGACTTTGAAGTTTTGACCTCTTTCAATGGAACAGCAGAGAAGAACAAAAGTATGTATAGCAATCATAAAACTCTGAGATATTAAAAAAAGGAAACATCTTAATAATCTCTGAAGGAAGGTCATGGAGCCATCAACAAAGAGGAAGTAGAACTATTGTTCAAGGTTTGGAGACAAGAAAAGATTTGAAAGAAATAGACTCCTTGAGGAAGCTTCAGTGACTCAATAAGAACTTTTAGAATAACAGTTAAAGGAGCGAGAGGGCCAGAGAATAACTAATGAGCATAATTTGGAGGAAAACAAAGGAGCTGGCTCTCCTTACCTTCCTTTCCCTCCAGGTAGGAGAATGGTGAGCCGCTGGAAGTGGAAAAGGGAAAACTAATGAAGAAAGTTGCAGAGAAAACAGCCAAGGAAGAAACAAGTTTCTGTAATCGTGAGGAGGCAGAAAGAGGCTTTAGTGAAAGCGAAAGGAGAAATTTGTCCTCAGCAGAGCAAGGATTCTACTGGGTCCAGTGGAACAGACCCATAGAGGAGAAGCAAGACATGGGGCTGAACTGGATAAAAGAAGGGCGAGCAGGACTGGATCCCAGAAGGGTCGTAGGCAGTATCTGAAGAAGCTGAAGTTTGAAGATGGGTTAGAGATTCCTGAGTATACTGGGTGATCAAGCAGATTCCAGGTAAGACCATTGAATTAATCAGTCCCCTAAATGTAAGTTAAATATTGATCCACCATCAACATCTGCAGCTCCTTTAAGAACCAGTCCCAGGGAGGACTGAGGAGTTAGCCCTTGGTGCTGTCCTGGAGTGAGGTTCAGATCCCAGAAAAGCAGTAGGTCATGACCAGATAAAATTTATTAATATCATCTTATAATGATCCATTTGTTTATCTCATGCAGGAATTTGACTACCTAATTTGGTATACAGGAAAGATCTCTGGGGTAAGAGTTTGGAGATCTGGGTCCTAGTCCCAGCTCCACCCCAACAATATGTGGTTTATGTGACCTTAAAAAGCCATTCACCTCCCTGACGCTATTTGTAAAGTGAAGAACCAAACCAGATGTTCCTTCAGCTCCTTTCCAGCTCCTACATTGTAAGAGCTTGAAAACATGCAAGATTAAACCAGGTCTAGGTTTAGTAGTTTAATTCTTAGAAATCACATCGTTTAATTCTTTGAAATTGACCTTCCAAAAAAAGGGAAAGAATTCCATCCCTTATCTGTAACTTTCTGGAGACTCCTATCTATCGATAAGATTCCCTATGGAAGATGTTTTGAAATAGTGGACATCCCATGCAATGAAATTCTTGGATTAACTTGAAATAGGGGCTGAAAATTTCCTAAGTGATTTTTCCCAAATGGAAGAGAAATCTTTATTCAATTGAATGTGTGGCAGATTCTTCTCTGAAGCATCCTGTTTGCAGTCTCAAGACAGGATTTGGTAGGAAAAAGAGCTTATGCCCAGATATCTTGCCTCTTACTCATCACGTTGTTAGAGAAGATGCGTTAACAGTGACTGATGAATCATGTCTAGGTCATTTCATGTCTAAGGTCGTAAATGATCTCCAAATATTATTACCACACACATATCACATATGCCTCACCACTGGCTGCATAAGACAGATTGTGAAAGAACTTCAGTCACATAGATGAAGTGAAAGTGGGACTTTCTTCTAATCTCCAGCATCCCTGAGGAATATTCTTTCTCATCACTGCTTACTTCTTGGATGGGAATCCCTGAGGTCATGAAGTCCCATCTTACGTTTTGGAAACTCAGGATAATCTAACAGAAATGTCCCAACTCATATTCCCAAACTTTGCATGAAAGAGAAGGGATAAAAAACAGACATGGAAACTTCCTTTGGTTTCCAAATATAGGAGTTTTGATTGTCCTGAACAGATGTTTGGGGACTCTGCTTACTTTTTCATAATATATTACTAGTAAAAATAAAAACCACCTTTACCACGATCCACTCTATACCTCAAATATTTTATACTGTTTTAAATCATTCAGTAAACACATATTGGACACTGTTATGTGCTGGGAGAGAGCTCAACATATAAGTTATGAATTAATTAAAATACAATGAAATACTTTCCATAATAGTGGTATATTAAAAGGAGACTAATTCTGCCTCAGGGTAGGGAAGTTAAGGAAGGTGAGTGTTAAGTGATTACTAAGAGTTTGAAGAGGAGTAAGAGCTAGTCAGGTGATGAATGGAATTTAAAGGGCATTCAAGGCAAAGAAACAGGCAGAATTTTGAAAAAGACAGAAATGTGAGACTGCATGAGGAGTATTTGGAGGTCTATGCATTGTCTAATGTGGTAAACGTATAGTTTTCAAAGCTCGAGATTGATGGAAAGGACAGGTGGAGAAGCAGGTTTGGGTTGGCTTGTGGAGGAACAACATGCTAAGGACCAATGGTCTTCATCCTCTAGGCCACGGGGAGATAAAGATGATCATGATCAAATCTATATTTTAGAAAAATATTGTTGATAGCAGTGAAGAAAACAAATCAGAAAGGAGAGAAGAGACACACAGAGAGGTCAAGCTATTAAAAAAACTAGGAGAGCAATGATATACAAATTCAAGAAATATTGTCTGAGTTACATTTCAAAGAATGTGCTTTGAGGGGAACGGAAAAATCCAAAGTTTCTATGTAGAGTAACTAGTGAGGTCTTGAACTATATGATTTTTAAAAGTCCAAGCAACTGAGAGGTTGAAAGAAAAAGGTAATGAAGTGAGGTAGGAATACATCAAGTTGGGGTGTTTGGGGGTCTTGGTTTGAAGTCCAATAGACCGCTGGGGACACATCAGGGTCCAGGGAGAGTTCACTGGCTGATTTATTCAAAACCATTCATAGAAGCTGGTGAAGCAATTTGTTCAAAATTCAGTTTCTTGAACTTGTGCTGAAATTTTTCTTTTCAAAGAAAAAAGCAACCAAGAAAATTAAAATTGTCTTTGTAAATTCCTGCCTCATCACTCCTAAAACAAATCAAAGGCAAGACTATTTGGTCAATTACATCTCAATAGAACTGGAAGGAAAAAGATATTAGTTAATTTGTTGTTTTAGTCAAAGATAAGAGGAGGAGCCAGGGATAATCCTTCACTCTTTGATATCGAAAGATGTCACAGAGGTGTTCTCACATCTTTAGAATCCCAGAGGAAAAATTCCCTGAGCAGCTTTCACCATCCAAGCATTAGTGAGCTGACTTACTGCAGAGCATAAGAACAATGACTATTCTTGTAGAAAACCCTCACTTTCTTCTCTTTGTTCTCTTCCTACACACTGCTACTAAGAATTCTCAGGTAGGATATGCTTTCTTGGAGTCATGGAACATGATGGAAACCTAAGACTATTTGGCACCTGGAAAGCACACTGAGTAAAGAGTCATAAGAACTGGTTTTCAGCCTGCCTACACCATGAACTGGCCATATGATCTTGGACAAGTCACTTTACCTTTCTAAATCATAGCTTCCTATTTGTGAAATGGGGTGAGTCTAAAGACCAAAAGCCTGTAAGAGAGAGAGAGAGTATGTGTGTGTGTGCCTGCAAGTTTATTTTCTTAAACAATTAGCACTGACTTAGAGTCTTCCATATGGAGTCATCATTAGTTCCTCTCAGTGGACATTAAGGAATCCATTAGTTAAGGGCTAAATTGCTTTGAACTGACAGCTACAAGCATATTTTGAAGAGGTGGTTGGTGAGGCCTTAAAGGAAAGTGGGAAAATCTTGTTGGAAACTTGAAGAAAGGAGATCCTTGCAATGCTGTGGAGAAAGGTTAAGCAACACTCTCTCCTGCATTAATGTGAAATTTATGCACTGAGTAATTTTGCTAAGAAGATTTCTAGCCAGAGTGTTGAACCTGTCATCTGGGTTTCTTGTTGCTGCCTTTATTAAAATATGAGAGGGGAGAGAGAAACTAAAGGCAGAACTGTAAAACCAAAAGAAGATGGAACTTGGTTTTGAAGATTCTGAGGCTCCCCAGATGGCAAACAACATTAAAATTAAGAAAGTACTCCCAAGTAATTATCAAATGCAGGACACTCTCAGGAAACACCATGTTAAAGGTGAAACCAAAGGTATTACTGTAAAATCATATCTAAAAACCTCTGAAAGTTAAAAGGCGGGTCTCAGTATATTCAGTTGGACAAAGACCCTCTAAAGAGTTTAAATGTTTGCCTCACAGCACCTACTGGCATCAGTCAGCTCAGCAGAAACACACCACAAGAAGACATCTCAAAGGGACTTATGGGTGTGTATTTCTCAATGGAGCCAGTTCCAATGAAATTCATAGCAAGACCACAAAGATTTTGAGAGAATTATATCACCAGAAATACTGCCAGCTTGGATTGAAAGTGACAGCTCTTGTAAAATGGAAAAGGGTCTTTGAACTTCCCAAAATTCTACAAGCAAGAAACAGATCAAGAAAACCACTCAGCTGCAAACCCACAATACCATTCATGAAAAAGGAAGGATGATTCCAGAGATGGAAAAAAAGCCCAGCATACAGAACCAAGAGAAAGTCATTTCCAGCCAGGTGTAGCACTGAGTCCAACCAAGGACCCTATAACACATGTCTGCTGGATTTAAGAATTGCTCTGGGGCCTCCCTGGTGGCACAGCAGTTGAGCGCTAGGCTGCAAAGCTGCCCACAGCCTCTGCAGCGCCAGTTCGATCCCTAACCGCTGGCAAGGGTCCCACATGGCGTGCAGACCTCTCCTGCCGCGCCCGCTGCTCCCCTCAGCAGTGTGTTCCATCAGTCTGCCTGTTCTGTTCCCCACTCTGGCTCTGGTGAATTCTCTCACCCTCCCGCGCTTCTGACTGTACCCAGTGCTTGTATAAATAAATAAATATTTTTTAAAAAAGAATTGCTCTGAACCAGTGGCACTTATGCCTCAGTTTCCCCCTTTTTGAACAGAATGTCTACATTGGATATCCTCTGCTGTGTCACCATTGAAGGCTGGGTAGGTAGGGGATAGACAACTTGTTTTCTTAGTTCATAAGCTACAAATTGAGAGAAACTCTACTCACAGAGCTGTACTTCAGGACCTGCTTTAGAAGATGAGATTATGAACTTGGGACTGATGTTATAATGGGCTGAAACTCGTGAGCCTTGGGAGGGGATGAGTATATTTTGCATGTATAGGGGACATCATGGTAGCCAGTTTCCAAGATGGTCCCGAAAGAGTCTCACTTTCTAGTATTCACATCCTACATAGTCACCTTCAACACTGTCTAAAGTTTTGCCTGTGTAGCCAATCGCATCTATCAGAAGTGACAGGCTATCACTTTTGAGAGTAGATGATACTGCAACTTCTGTCTTGGGTCCTATTTCTTGCACTCCATCTCAGCTCATTCATTCAGAAGAAATTCAGCCATGTCATGCACTAGCTTCTAGAGAGGCCTAGTGGTAAGGGCCTGAGGCCGGCTGCCAAAGCCCACATGAGTGACACAAGCAAACTCATCTAACCCCAGCTGAACCTTTGAGTGACCACAGCCGTGGCCAACAGCTGACCACAGCCCATGAGAGACTCTGAGCCAGAATTAACCAACTAAGTCAGTCCTGGATTCCCATCCCTCAGAAGCTGCAAAATTAGAAATGCTGGTCTTTAAGCTGCTAAATTTGGGGTAATTTGTTATACAATAGAAACTAATAAATAAGGTAAATATTTTTAAAATCCATTATGTTTCTATATTGTAGCAAAATAAATGGAAAATGAAATGTTATGGGATTTACAATGGTATCAAAAAACATACCCAAAGATAAATTTGAAGCATATGTGGGAAAGTTCCACATGAAATATGATTATACATTACTGAAAGAGAGTGATGAAAATCTAAATACAGCAGGGCCTCGAATAACATCACCTCATTCAAAGTTGTTCCGTTAAAACATTATAACATTGATGAGGAAAAGAAGTCAGTTCTCAGCTGTCAGTTCTCACTGTCTGTGTGAAATTTGAATGTTCTCCCCATGTCTACAAGGGTTTTCTCAAGGCACTCTCCCACATCCCATAGGTGTGCATGTTAGGGTCACTGGAGTGTCCAAACTGGCCCAATCTGAGTGAGAGTGAGAGAGAGAGAGAGAGAGAGAGAGAGAGAGAGAGAGAGAGAGAGAGAGAGAGAGAGAGAGAGATTCCTGAGACAGAATGGTGTTTAGGGCTGATTTCCACCTTGTACCCTCATCTGAAAGAATCAACCCCAGTACCCATGACCTTGAAATGGAGTAAGAGGGTTCCAAAACGAATGAACACAAACTATGTTTTCATATTAGAAGAGCTTGGGTCTTTCTTTAGAAGTTTGATGATGTTTTTGTAACCAGAAATATGCCATAGGGACTAAACCCTTGTTTTCATTGATTAGCTTATAGTAAAATTGGTTTTCTTATTTGTGGTTTCGCTTAAAGTCACAGTTCCCAAGACCTTATCTTGATATTAAGTGAAAACTGACCATAAATGGAGAGATTCCTCATGTTCATGGTATAGAAAACTCAATTTTTTAAGAGTCAAGTTTCCTCAAATTGATCTTTATGTTCAATATAACCCCAATCAAAGCCTTGAAGACTTTTTTGTAGAAATTGAAAAGCTGATTCTAAAACTTCTATGGAAACATAATAGCCAAAACCATCTTGAAAAAGAACAAACTTGGAGAATGTACTTGACCTGATTTTAAGACAATTTAAAAGCCTACTGTAATCAGGACAATATGGTAGTAGCATAAAGAGATAGAGAAATAGATCAATGGAATAAGCAGAGTTTAAAAATAGGCCCTTACCATGAGGTTATTTTTTTTCCCCAAGGTGCCAAAGAAAATAAATGGGGAAAGGAAAATCTTTTTTTTAAATAAAAAAATAATGTGTTTACTTAGTAGCATTCAGAATGTCAACAAAATAGCTGGGTTTTTTGTTTTTGTTTTTTGCAATGACAGAGTGATATTCAGATAACAATTAATTCATGCATCAGAGACAACTGAAGATGCAAAAACTACTATCCCACAGAGAACTAATTTGTGCTGTGCACCAACAAGAACATGCCAATTTTCACCCCCAATCCTTGTACCCCAAATCGTGGACCAAGACATATCCAGTAGTGTGTTAACTACACCAAAAAATACACTGTATGGTTTAAAAACCATCTTATACAGCCTTACGTTTCAATTTTGTTCTTTAAAAGGAATGAGTTGTGGGGACATGGGGGCCTGTAAGTGCTTTACAGACAGGAAAAACTCTGTTCTTCATCTTCTCTTTGCCCCTCCTCCTCCCTCACCATCTTTCCCAACTTCTGCAGCCTCTTAATCTTCCTGGTGTTACTCCTCTTGCTTCTTATTCTTGCTTTTTGCAGACTTGATGACTCCCTTTTTGACTGCATCAGACTTTCTCCAGTAGAATATACAACAATATCCTTTCCATACATTTCCTTCTTTTCATAAAGCTGCTGGCCTCCTGCAGCAGTGTTGCTCCTCATCTCCCCCTGAGTTACTCCATGTCCCCCCAATTTTTTTTGCACCACCACTCATGGATAGGCCACGGTGTTCTCCTTTGATTTAGGGGCAACACTCAGAATAAGCCAGGAAAAAGACTGAAGGAGGCCTCTTGAGTACATTGGGACCCTTGAATTGCTTTTTGGTTTCTCCTTTAGGAGGAAGATAAGTTTTCATTTCCCTTTTATAGCAGGCCTTGTCCACCTTTGCCAGGTCTTCAAACACCCCCTTCTCTTCAGCAGAGGTTTCTCCTACCACACTGAGCACTTCTCAGAAAACTCCAAGGAGCTGACTGAAACATCCAGGTGCTACTCCTTGTGCAGCTGATAACATTTTGCTTCTCAGTTTCTAGAATGCTCTTTGCCCATGTTTAATTATTTCTCCTCAGCAAAGCAGAACTGTCCAGTGCCTGGCTAGCTCCCATTGGCCCACCACTATCATCATAGAGCTAAGTGTTATGCAGTGACTCAGGAAAATCTTCTCTTTTTAATGATGCTAGAAAAACTGACTCTCTTTGTCTGAAAATAAAAAATTAATGCTGACACTTTTGGAGGACGACACAAGAGAAAATCTTGACAATCTTTGGATAGGTAACAGTTTCTTAAACAGAATCCAAAAAGCAGTAACCATAAAAGATAAAAATTGACAAAAGATTTTATCAAAATTTAAAACTTTTTCTCATCAAAAGGCATAAGAAAATTAAAAGCAAGACACAGCCTAAAAGACAATTTCATAATATATATACCTGACAAAGGGCTTATATGAAAGATACAAGAGGGTGTATTTTCAATACACTTATAACTGGATATCAAAAAGATCATCTATTTTTCTTTAAATGAGCAAGAGATTTCAACAGATACTTGACAGATGATGATATATAAATGGCCAGTGAGTCCATGAAGAAAAGACTCAAGATCATTAGTCATCAGAGAAAATTAAAACCATAAAAACATAGTGAGGTACCCACTCATGCAACTAAAATTAAAGGAATGGCAATAACAAATATGAGTGAGGGTGTGTAACAAGTAGAACTTCAAACTGCTGATAGAACTGTCAAATGGTACATTTGCTTCGAATCTAAGCCCGAGAGTTTTTTGTAACTAATACCTACTTTATGAGTCAGTCAACCCACTTCTAGTTAGTTCCCCAAAAGAAATGAAACCAGATGTTCACACAAAGACTTATGCAAATATATTTAGGGCAGTCTCATTAGTAATAGCCAAAAACTAGAAATAGGCCAAATTTTTATCAAGAGGAAAATGAAAAATCAAATTGTGGTCTATCCATTCAACTGAATACTACTTAGCAGTAAAAAAGAGAACTTCTGCTACACAAAATAACATAGTTACACCTCAAAATATATGCTAATTTGAAGAAGCCAGATACAACAGAGTATATACTGTGTGATTCTAGTTCTATTGTATTTTAGACAAAATAACTTGGTGAGGAAAGAGGCAAGGATTAACCAAAAGGGTGAAAGGGGAACTTCCATGGGTGATGGAAATGTTCAATATCTTGAGTTAATTGGATATATATATATATATATAATTGTCAAAATCTACCTAACTGTACATACACTTAAGTTATATATGTTTTGCTATTTATAAATGAAGACTTTATTTAAACGGGATATGCCATTTATGAAACTATTAGAAATTCCAGCTATTTAGAAAGTATTTTAATGAAAAATGTACAAACTTTTCCCAGAGAAAAACATAAATTACTATTGAGATAAACTGAAGAAGTCCTAAATAAAAGGAAGAATATTCAATATTCATGGTTTAGAAGAACCAATATTCTAGAGTTATTGACAATTTGTATAAATGAAAAAAGATTTTAATTTCAGAAAATACAAGTAATTGCATTATAATACAGTAACTATACAATTTTCAGGTGAAAATATAAACAGTTACTTAAATTGAAGGACCTGTTTTATTAAGGGAAATTAATTTGATTTAATGTTATAAATACAGCCTTTATGGAGAAAATCTATCATTAGTATGATTTAATATTTGTTAGTAAAGTTAGTCTTTGTCTTGGTATTTGAAACTCTCAGGGTAAAAGTATATTGAATCAAAGTCACTTTGCTATAAGCTCAGATGACACAACAAAAAAAATTTATTCATGTCAATAAATGTTCTAAAATAATTAATAAATATATTTCTAAAAGAAAAAGACATATAGCACACTAGAAAAAAGTGAGAGATTTGAATAGGTAATATTGACCAACAAATAGACTTGTTCAACCTTATCAGTTATCAAAAAAATGCAAAATTAAAACTACAATGAAATATTAAGCTCCACATGTCTAAAAAATTAAAACTAGTGTTGGCAAGGATTTGGAGCAACAGAATTTCTCACACACTGCTGGTGGTTCAAAAATTGATGCAAATTTAAAACACTTAAATTTTGAAGATACGCATATCCTATAACAAGGTACCCACCCAATAGACATACATGTAAATGGGCCAAGAAGGTTCATAGAAACTTTGTTTGTAACAGCAAAACTGTTACTTTGTAACAGCCAAACCTAATCTCCACCAAGCACAAAATGTAAAAATAAATCATGGTGTGTAGACACGAGGTAATACTATACAACAATGGAATACATAAATACCTAGTACCTCAGACAACATGCATGAATCACAAAAACCAGACACAAAAGAAAGGTTACTATTTGGTTAAATAACCTTCCAGATCAGATAAAACAAAACTACAGCATTGGTAGTCAAATAATGGCTGAGGAACTTTCTAGAATAGAGACTGAGACGTGGCCATGAGGGAAGTTTCTGAGGGGATGCCGGTCTATTTCTTGAACTGGGATGGGGTTTAAACAGGTATTTTGCTTTGTTATAATTTACTGAGTTCTTTTATTTTTATTATGTATATGCCTTTCCTCTGTAAGTATATATCTTAATTAAAATGTAAAAATTAAACGAATTAATGAAAATGCCTCTCGCAAAGCAAGCACTCAGAAAATAGCTCTCCCCTGAAGAACTCAAAGAAAATCACAAGCTGTGTCAGCCAACTGTTGACACCTCTCTCTCTCTCTTTCTGTCTCTCTCTCTCTCCAAGGTTATAAGTAATGAGAAGGGACCCAGCAGCAGAGTCCTCCCTTGCTCCCAATAAGGGAGGATTCTGGCCATCTCCAAGCCGAGGCCAACATACCACCGTCTGACACATGGTCCCCTTGGCTCCCAACTCCATTTCTAGATAGACATCTCAGAGCTGTTCTTGCACAGTGCACAGATACAAAGGACCTTAGGGAAGAATTATTTGTAATAGCAAAATAATAAAAGTGAAAACAAAATAAAAGGCCTAAACAACCTAAGCATGCATCAAGGTAGGTGTGGGTAAACAACAGAGCAGTCACACAATGAGCTACTTATAAATGTGTTTCAAAATTACAGAGGTTTCAGGAACGTGGTCACCTAAGAGAGAGAGGGTGATGAATTTGCAGAGCTGACTTTAGCTGACTAATATTTTATTTCTTTAAGTATCTGAAGCAAATAAGGTAAAACATTAATGATCATTTAAATCTGATAGTAAGTACACCAGATGTCTGTTACATTATTGCTGTGCTTTTCTATTTTTGAAGTATTCTCTAATTTCTTAAAAAACTAATACATTCAATTATCTCTCTTAAAACATTCCCCAGAATCCTGCCACCCTCACAGAGGATAAACTATTCATCTTCCTTTTCCAAGATGCAAATGGAGATTTATGATAAACAAAAGTAAGGTCATCCAAACTCCTCCAGGATGTAACTCCTCCAGGTCTCTGACCTGGGCAGACCCTCTCCCCTCTGCTCTGCCCTCCACCCCAGGAGGCTCACCTGTAAGGAAAGCAGAGTGTCAAGACTAAGACGGAGGGAATAGCTTCAACAAAGACTTTTGTAATAGACTGACCAAGTTAACCACATGAAATTGCCAATACTCAACTGTTTTTGATGCTTAAAACAATTTTGTATGGTTCAAGGTAATAGTAGGATTTAGATTATGATGACCTTAAAAGATGAGACCTACAGGAGCAGGGAGAATAAAAAACAACCCTGTCCCTTCAGGAAAGATGGTGATAATATTAATCTAAAGGGGAGGAAAATCAATTTTGCAGAGAGGGTGAAATGTGTTTCTATTTTTATTTCTATTAAGAAAGAACCACAAATATCTTCTTGTTCTCCTTATACCTGAATCTACATTCTAGATCTAACAAAGAAGGCAGATGCAGACAGGTATCCACATCATGAACAATAGCTAGACAGTTCTCTTACATTCTCCCTTCTCACTTCAAAAATGAACAAAAAAGGAGACACAAGAGAATGGTCTCATGCGCTATCACACAACTATAAGATCCTCCAATGGGATATCTTGATAATGGAAAATTTTCTAGAAGGAATAAGTTTGGAAGGACTCCAATGACACTATCATATGGAAAAAGTGAAGATCATTATGAGTAATTGTCATCCTGATACAGTGGAGGTATAAAAAGTTGCATGGAGGGAGAAGATGTTGCGAGCAAATTAATCAAAATAGATGAACAAAGAATGTATATGGTGAATGATTTCCTTTTATTAATCTTATTTTTTGACCCAAATTAATTTTTTCTGTATTTATAAGGCTGGCCAAGTTTGTTAACCTTCATGACAATAAGCATTCCCAGATTTGAGAAATTTTAAAACATAGGATACTATTTTTCCAGAGCTCATTCCCAGGTCTATCATAGTGTTTCTCCTCAAAACTATATTAAAGTTGGAGTTATTTTGATTTTATTTCTCTCCTGACATTTGAGTTAAAATTAACTCTGGAGCCACATTTTCAGAATCCTGCATTCAGGGTAAGGGCAGTCTTCCTGTGTCCCACACAGGTCGGTGACCTTAGCTATCCAGGGTCCTGATCGCCCAGCCTACTCTAACACTGGGCCTTTTGAAGCACCACTCAGGCCATTATAAAAAGATTTGTAGTGGAACTTTTGGATTAGAGTGAAGCATAAGGTGAATTCTTCCAGGAGAAGAGGAGGTGACTAAGTCCTGCTCCAGGCTGGGGAGCTTGCATATATACCCACAGTTACCCAACCCACGGAGAATGGTGATGCAGATTAATGTCCTCCAGGAACACATCACTCATGTGCCTGTTTGTCGGTTCAACAAAAAATTGTCATAACTATTGTGGTGTTTACTGTCTCAGGAATCCATAGATCCAGATCTATGAGTGAGTTACTGCTTCCAGAATTAAATCACTCTTCATCCTAATCCCCCTCAGCCCTTGGGTAGAGCTGGAAAGTGACCAAAAGTCAATAAAATGATGGAATTCAAAGAACTGTCCCCTAGAGAAGATCTTGAAATGATCTAGTTTGTAATTATCACCCTGAAAATGAGGAAGCCCAGTGAGAGTTAATGGCTGTCCCAGGTCTCATTACCGGTAACTTGCACTTGATTTCAAGTCTATCATGGCCAAGCAATGACTCAGATCTTCCTTTTAGTACATAGTCTACTACCCCATCCTGCCTGGAAAGTTCTTCTCATTCTCTTCTTTTACACCAATCGTTTCCTCCCTTTTGTTCAGTTATTTCTGCTTTATGCCTTAGTCTTCTGAAGAGATTGTATCTCAATATGGTAAAATGCAGGACACTTTTATTGAGGGCCTATAAATGCCAGGCCTTGTGCATAGATTAAACACCCAGTTGATATTTTTTAAACTGGACCATATATGGGAGGCCATTCTAGCATCAGGACTGGGGAGCAGAGAGGATGTGGGCCAGGGGCATGAGGAACAGTGCCTGAGTCAATGAGGCTTGGTCCAGCAAAAGGATTGTAGTGGTGAAGACAGGAGGGAAAATCATAGATGTGTAATGCATTTCAAAGTGAAATTGGATGCCAGGAAAGGAAAACAACAGAGAAATGATAAGAAAACTTCATTCTACACATTTCAAATCTGAAGTACCAATTGACAAGCATTTGGAAAAGCCCCACAGGTGAAGTGAAATGCACAGGTGAGACTCAGGTGAGACTCAAAGTCAGCGCCTGTATGGGGGGGAGGGGAGTTAAGCTGTGAAGAGAGCGGTCGCCTTTCTAAAAGTTAGACATGTTTCTGCCCAAATTCTTCCACTTCTTTGGAGTATTTGAACTAGAATAAAGACTAGCAAAGCTTGTAAAATTAAAATTGAAAAGGACAAAATGAATAGGACAAGACCAGCTGCCCACACAGGGAACCCCACCAGGAGCCAGGCCAACCAACAGCTGCCTTCCTACCCATCATCCCAAATGCCCCACCTCCTCCTGTTTTGATAAAATGGAAAACACTACTTTGTCTGCCTCTTTTCCTGGACATGAGCCCATCCGTCTTCACCGTGATTCACCATCTTGGGCGCTCAATAACACTGATGGGTGCTACATCTTCCATCTGAACATCTCCCTTCCACGAGTTGCCCATTTTCCCATTGCTGCCTCCTTCTCAGTCCTATTGCTTCAACATCCTTCCCCTCCAGGCTCCTGGAAGCTATCTTATCTACCCGAGCTTTTAAAGCTCCATCAAAAACTGATTTTGATAAAATAAAATTTTTAAAGCCATGTCATGTCACAAGGACAGACCTACTGAAATAGACTCTGGATTTGTAAGTTTTCTGCTTGTGTTAGAACTACTCCCTTGATGTGGCAAAGCTCTCCCTAGTTGATAAACTTCTAACTCAATTTCATTTAAATATTTGTAAAATTTCCACTAGGACATGCAAGTAGTGGCAATGATATCAAAATAGAAGCAAGGAAACTGGGTAAGTCAGGAGGCCACTGAGGTCACCCAAGTGGGGAAGATGAAGCTCAGAGGAGCAGAGGGCTCCAGGGACAGAGCCCTCTGGGAGTGCCCTTGGCTTCCTCTTTTCCAGAGCAAAAGAGGAATCATTGGATGGTTACTCTGATCCTGAAAGGGCACCCAGTCCACACACTTGAAGGACAGGGGCTCTGGTACCATGTGCATCGCACCATCAGCTGTTGGAGCCTACCATGCAGAAGTCTTCTAGATTTTACTCAAACCTGCAATAGCTTCACCCTAGTCAATGTTCCATTTCTGGTACCAGAATAGTGAAGACCTTATGGGGATGAACTTGAATCTAAAATTCCCATGGCCTATGTCTCACGTGGGTCTCCTCCCGATACTGAGCATTTCCTGTTTGATCTATCATACCTTCTGCATAACAGATTGAAATGGACAATTTTAGCCATTTCAACAATTCCTTGGCCTAGAGCTTATTCAAAGATAAGAATTCCCTGCAGAACATTTTTCATCACTGCAGCTAACAATAGCATCTTTTCTCCTAAAACAGCCCCTTGCAAGGCCCCAGCCCTGCCCCACCACACCCAGTAATGGGAACTTGGCTGACAAATGGTTCTCATCTGAACCCAATCAGTTTATGGGGCATTAAACAAAGCTGCGGATGTATTCCACATGCAGTCCATCTCTGAACTTCTGGGACCTCAGCTCCAAACCAAAATCATCTTACTACCATTGTTGTTAGTTAACATTTGTTCTTTTTTACAAGTGCAAAGTGTAGCACAGTCATTTCATTGGTGTCTTATCATCTGGCGCCCAGTCCCTGTTGCTGCAGAGACTGGAAACTGCAGAGGTGAGTTGGACGAATATGTTGACATAACTGTAGCCTTAGTTGGTATCCACCCACTCTTCCCATCCACCAGGAGGGGGTGCCCCCCCACAACTACCCACTCTTCCCATCAGGGAGGGGTGGCTGCCAGAGGTCTATGGGAGGTTGTATTTGCAGCGCTGACCTCAGGAAAGTCACTGCAGTAAGTGCAGTGCCAGCTGGGAGAGGCCATGGGCTCAGTGGTCTCACACCTTCAGGCTGATGGAGGGGGACCCCTCACAGTGCTCCCCTTCTCTGTGGGAGAGAATGTTTGCAAAGTGGGAAAGTGATCATCTGTGAGTCTGCCTGCTGGAGACCTTGCCAAGAGGAAAATAATCAACGAGGTGATTTCTGGGGGGCAACGGTTCACTCCCAGCATTTCCCCAGCTGTTTCTAAACCCCCAGGCAAAGCACTCTGCCCACCTGCACGCCTAGTCTAGCACACCCAGGCCAGGCTCAGGGCCCATGTAGCACACTTGAGCATTGCAGATGGTTTTGATAGTCCCGTGAGGACATGGAAGGTGAACTGTCTGCCTGTGGAAAGGTATGCAGAGCCTCTGCGCTGGAGAACAGATCCAGGCCATGGGGGGACCGCTCTTCCCCACACCTGCGTCCACCATCCACCCTCACTTTGGCCCCGAATCCACGCTTCCGTGAAGACTGGCGCCCTGGGAGGTGCACCGCTTAAATCAAGTATCAGCAGCTTTCCCAATGCACTGAAAAAATGTGAACATGTAGACTTTTCTCAATTGTAGGCATTTCTCCCATAAATTTTTGTTCCGCCCGTCGTGCCTGTTACCACTTGCCTGTCAGCCAGAACTCGCGTAAGACAAAATAAATGAATGAGAAGAAACTATTAATGAAAAAACTCCGAACCAGACACTCAAGCATCCTTCAACAGCTTGCTTTCTCGCGGCCCGGACTATTTGTGTTTGTGGTTTAATACAATCATTTGTTTGCCGAGGAAATTGTTCCTTGCTGATTTGAGGGAATTCAATAGATGATCTATTACAACACGCTGAAAAACCTTCACAGCTCTCAAGCCCCGGCCCCCACCGGGGTCAGCTGCTCCACAGGGCCCAGAGAGGGGGTTCTGGGCCTGGACTGGTTCCCAGCCCTGGGCAAGTCCTTCCACTGAGCTGGCTTCTCCAAGCTTCCGTTTCCACATCGGTGAAATAGACATGAGTCAGCCTTCCATGGGGAAACATTTGCAGACTAAACGTGATCTTGTATGTAATGTGACTGGCATGAGTGGGCACGCAGTACGTGTTAGTGATTGTTATTACCCGGGCAAAATGAAAACAGATTTTAAATATGCCTTGCCTTGTTCTGACATCTGCCAGGTAGGTGACCCACAAATGCCGCTCTGTTCAGGTGCCCCTCAATCACTCTCTGGACCTGGCTCCCCAGATGCCTGTCACTCCGCAGCTCCTCTACCCTCAGGCCTCCCTGAGCTCCTGGATGCTTCATTGTCCCTACTGCACCACTGTCCCTACTACTACACTGCTTGGCTTCAGGGCCCAATGTTTGAAACCTGCCAGCTGACAACAGCCACAAACAGCTCCAGGAGGCCCCAGGAGCTGAGGCTCAGGTGAAAATGCAGCTAGAGAGGGGAGGTGTCTGGACCAAAGAGGGTTTCCCCTGCCCAGACTAAATCCTGCTCAGCCTAATTTAGCCCAGGCTAAATCTTCCTCAGGAGAGCCCCACGCTCTCTCATATGCCAGAGACCCAGGCCCTGGGCCACCCTCTCACAGCTTCACCAGGCAGGAGCATCAATCAGAAGCAATGTAGCAGCAGTAAATGCTAGTAGCTCTCCCCTAAACAAAGAACAGGGACCTCATGGGAAGAGCCAACCCCTAGGGGATGTTCAGCCTGAGCCTCAGCACCAGGCGTTAATCAGTTGGCAGAAAATTTTCGCAGAGACCCAAAGGGCCCCTCTTGAAGAGAGAAGAAAAGCTGGCTGGGCAGGAGTGTTAGCCCCCAGCCCCCTCCCCAAAGAAGCTCCATTTTTGGCTTCTTAAAGGTAATCTCATTGTTTAAACAAGATTAAACAAGCATGGAATTTGAGAAGGAGAAAGAAGAAGTTTTTTTTTTAAAGCAAGGAAATTTTTCTTCCCAAAAGGCTCAAAACAAATCTAAAGTGTAAGAACAGATTTCACATTTAGTAGCAAAAAAAATAAAAACAAAGTACTCTTCCAGGCTGAAAATGTCCAAGGAAAATTCATTTCTGAAGGTCAGCAGAATGCTGAGAAATGACAAAGAGCAGAGCATCCGAGGCATCGCCTTCACCTTGCTGAGAAGAAACGAAGCACGTGAGCGTCTCACCCTAACGCATTTCTGCTTGGAACCAGCATCAGCCTCTCTAAAATAAGGAAACCACGCTCGGTTAGAGCCCCCAGCAGATTCCACAGCGGGATGGACTCAGGGTCTGACCTTGACGTTGATGATGTCGTTTTTTTTGGAGTCTGTGGGTTTGGAGTGCAGGGTCCTTGGGTTCACTCTGGGGAAGGTTTCCCCAGAGCTCCCCTTTCAGCGGCATGCCAAGTTTCCCAGACGAGTTTCTCCATGAGACAGAGACATTAGTTATATTTAAAGAGCAGGCTTGTTAAGGAAAGAGACAGAAGAATAAAGGGCACCTGCACAGACACAAGCGGACAGAAAGGGCTGCCCCGAAAGGACAGATTTGCTCAGAGAGAGGCCTGCATGGTCTCAGGTGGGCCGCCCTGAGGAGAGCTGCCTCTGCTGACCGAGGTCAGTGAGGAGAAGCCCAGGCCTGATACAGTCACAGGCAGGCAGGAAGGCTGCTGCCCACAGAGGGACAGAGTTGGTGAAAAGAAAAACCTGCACAGGTGCAAATGGGCAGAAGGAGTGCTGCCCGTGCCAGGGCAGAGACTGCACAGATAGAGGCTTCCCTTAGGGAGGGGCTCCTCCTTCCTGGAGTGGTTTGTTTGTTGTTGACTTTGAATAAACTATGTAGAATTTGAAAGTGGCCAGATTTCTACAATGGCCTCCATCTCCATATTTTCACCTTCAGGTCTGCCTCCTGACACTCCCTACAGCATCTGATGCCTGCCTGGGTCTTGTGCTCTGTGATCTAGGCCTGAGGGTCTTCGTTCCTACAGCTCGGTCAATGGCTATGCTATTCCCTTCCCCTCCTACCTCCTGATCTGGTGGTGCCTCCTTTCCAGTTTTTCTATTCTTATCCTCCATCACCTACACCCATCCATCCATGTCCAACAAACATCTTGTGGCTCCCTGGGCTCCGCCCCCTCTGTGGCCAGCCATTGGGCCATAGCCAAGACCCAGACAGAAAGGATGATCCTTTCACGGGGCAGGAGCTTGTGAACCCACCATGGCAGGCACTGCCCTGGCCAGGAGGACACATGATCGCTGTGCCCGGGGACATCCAGGCAGCAGATGCTTCAGATGAGAGTGATGTTGGCCCTAGACTTTAAAGCAGCAGGGCCATTCTCTGCAGCATGGATGGAGTTGGAAGGATGATGCTCAGTGAAATATGTCAGAAGGAAAAAGAAAAATATCGGATGGTCTCACTTATAGGAGGACTGTATGGAAACAGAACAAAGTGTTCAAAACCAGACACAACTTGCAGGCAAACTATAGATCTGGGGCATCCAGCAGGGGAGGGGTCAGAACAGGGGGAACGTGGGGACTATGGTGACAGCTCACAGGTGACATGGTGGTGGGCGACTTACAAGATTTATGGGGGCACACCTGGAGGGAGAAATCAAATACTGTGCAAAATGAACAGCGGTGTAACAGAAAGTTTAATTTTTTTAAAAAAGGAGCAGGAATTCTTTAGCAAGAGAGTAGAAATAGGGGTATTTAAAGTGTCCAGATTAAAAAAATAATGTCTCCAGATTACTAATTATTTACCATCTTGGAGCATCTCAGAAGGCAGAATGACATTGTAAAGAGAACATTGGATTAAGAGTCAAAAAAAACCAAGGGGTCTGCCACTCCCAGGCTGTACCCTGGTCAAGGAACTGTCCCAGAGGGGGCGTCAGTTTCCTTCACTGTCAAATAAAAGGATTGAGCTAAATGATGATTTTTATCCCATAAGCAGTTGGCAAAACAATCGGATGTTTCAGAAGCAAATTCTGAGATTCTTTGCCAAAAAAGACACGCCCACCCCTGTCCCTGAGCCTTTCACATAACTATGCCTGGACTATGTATTTGCGGACACGTGCACACGTGTATCTGTGTACGTGAATTCACATGTGTACACACTCAGTCACACCCCTCCAATGCAGCCTCCATTTACTCACCACAACGTGTAACGTTCGATGCTACTGGGATCCGAAGTCCCTGTAGGAGCCAGAGCAACTTGGGCTGGAGGGCCAAGCTGTCCCGACACCCAGCCCCACATCACAAACTCTACACACTGGGGCTCCATGCGCCCCAGCCCAGCTCAGCTCAGGCATCACATGGCCTCAGAGAGCTATTCCCCAGGCAGAGGCTTTACCTGCCGGGACTGCCCTTGGCCTGCCCTTGCTCTCCAGGTAACCCCCGGTTCATTCTTTAAAACTAGCTCCAGGATGCCCTCCTCAACACAGCTTTTCCTCCTTCCCCCCACCCTCTTCATGCACCCACCTATTTGTGCCCAGGACATGGGGTGTAGCCATTGGCTTCTATGACTCTGCCTCACAAAAGATGAGCCCCTTAAGAACAGGGACTGTGTCTCAGTGGACTTGCACGTGGCTCTGGGGACGGTACCTGGGCATAGGACACCTGCAGCAGACGCCTGTGGAACTAGAGAGTTGCATTTTTATTTAAATTTTCTGATGTATGCACAATTATAGAGGATCATCCTTCAAAGTTGTTGGGGTTTTTTCTGGAGTGGAGGTAGAGGGGGGATCCAGGTCTCATGGAGCTAAATTCACTGCAAGAAAAGAAGTGTGCAGGGCCTCCCTGGTGATGCAGGGTTAAGTCTCAGCACTATCAAGCTATGGCCAGCCACTGTGCATGAGTTCGATCCCCAGCCAGAGAGCTGACCCACATGGCGCAGCAGACCTCTCCTGTCTCACTTGCTGCTCCCCTCAGCAGTGTATTTCAGCCAATCCACCTTTTCTGTTCCCCACTCTGTCGCTGGTGAGTCCGCTCAACCCCTGAACCTCTGGCCTACACCCCAGTTCTTGTATGCATAAATTAAAAAAAAGCTTAAATAAATTTAAAAATATGTATGCAGCATAGATTGAAGGCTCATCATAGACTGTGTATCACCAACTTTTCACCAGTTCCATATCAGACTGTGGGGGGGCAGGTGAGCCCCAGAAACTTACCCAGTATTTTGCCTTTTTAATAACATCATAAAATCTCAGAATTGAAAGGAATTCTAGAAACCACTTCAACCTTCCACCCAGGGCAGACTGTCTCTATGCAGCACCCCCAACAGATGCAGATTAAATACGGTGGATCTCACCCCATTCCAAGGGAACCTATCCTGTTCATGATGGGGTATTAGAAAACATGTCTTCATTTAACCCATATCATCCCAGAGGTCCTGTGTTCCTGTCTCAAGATCGTCTCATTCGAGGAAAAATCTGACAACCAATAATAGGTAAAGAAGCAATTCAAAAATGTCCTGGAATTTCTCAAAGACAAAGAAAAAGCAATCACATGATAAACTACAGACATAATCCTGCTCCTAATCCTCTTTTGATCTACTCAGTGCATCCCCACAACCCCACTTTCCCTCTTTAAGCCACTCCCACCCAGGCTTACCGCAGGCAGCCTCCTTCCACAGTACCACCCCCAGAATGCCCTCTGGATGCACAACTACTGTGGAAAATCATTTTTTTTTCCTGTTGTTTTCTCTTTTACCCCATGGCCCAGATTCTGCACTACCAAGGCAGGCCCAGGAGAACTCATTTGTTTTATTCTTCTCTTACATATTGGTGGAAACAAAGGCACCCACATGACCAGAACCCCCAGAACTTCTTTCCCTCTTTTTTCCCCAGTTTACGTGGCCCCTATTTCTTCACCCGACCCTCCAATGGGGTCAGGCAGGCCTCCACCATCCTGTCCTTTTAACAGCACCCTTGGATAAGTCCCATTATCTGTAAAAAGAGAGACTCATAACTGCCCACCATAATCCAAGGGTATCTCACAACACCCTGCAGAACTTTCCATAAAGAAGAAACTTTATTAATGAGGCCAAAGGATATGTTACTTGGACAACATTTTCTAATGTTGCATGGGGTAGTGTGAACTGGGGGTTGGGGGGGTTCTGAGAGCATCCTAACCCCCCATCAAAGTATGCCTACCACCAAGACAGAAAACATGTTACTCAAAGACATTAAAAGCAACGTTTAAAATGCAACTATCCCCAAAGGAGGATGATACCCTCAGAACTTAAAATTAATTAAAGTTTTTGACTCAACATATTTAAGATAGTGTTGGCTACTACTAAAGTACGTAAGGAAAGATCTGGATTTGGTCAGTTGAAAGTTGTGAACATAAAGGGTGAGGGGTAATGAGGAAAATAAAGGCTACCCGTGAAGGGAATGGTTAGAAGCTAGTTAGTAGGGGGACTGGCTAAAGGGTAAGGGCATCGGGCAGCCCAGCTCCCAGAGCACCCTCAGGCTGTGCCAAACAGCAGGCGAGCTCGCTGTGAGCTGCTCAAGCAGAGCTATGCTGGCTGGGCCACCCGTGAGGCACACAGCGAGAGTGCCCTCTAGCGGGAGGAACAAGCACTCGCCATCGCCAGGTCTGAGCAGGTGAGCATGGACTTAAATGTTCCCTGACCACCTTCCCTGGCACTTCAGCCAGTATTGGTTGATTCCCGCTGCCTACTCAACACCACGACAGACATTAGGGGGACAATGAGTAAGCCACGACCACCTCTCTCCGGAGGGTTTCAGCCGGGTCAAGGAATTCAGACAAGCTTTGTGGTGGATTTCTGTGCCAGACAGTGGGGGTACAGAAGTGGTGGGTCAGACTCCCCAGATAGGAGGTGAGCCTGAGATGTTTGCCAGACAGGCAAGTGGGGGACAGGTCTGCCAGTCAGAATAGCACATATTACAGGTGTTTGTGCTAATCCCATTTGGGAGAGTGAGAAGGTGGCCTGAGAGGCTGAGAGGGATACGCTGGGTCAGCTCATGGAGGGTTTGCCCTTTGTCTTAAAGGAGATAGGAGCTAGAGACACAAATATGTTTTGCAGACTTAGAGGGGAACTGCTGGTAATGGGAACAGAAGCTAACCTATAAGCTCAAAATGGAAACCTAGGGGCCTCCCTGGTGGCGCAAGGGGTTAGGACGCAACCTGTGAAGCTATCCGCAGCTACTGTAGCACGAGTTCGATCCCCGGCCAGGGAGCAACCCACATGGTGCAGCACACCTCTCCTGACTCACCCACTGTTCCCCTCAGCAGTGTACTTTGGTCAGTCTCCTGTTCTGCTCCCCACTCTGTCTCTGGTGAATCCTCTCACCCCCCACACTTCTGGCCTATACCCCAGTTCTTGTATACATAAATAAATAAATCTTAAAAAAAAATGGAAACCTAAATGCAGGATGAGATGTGAGACATCGTGGAAGAGAGGTATGGAGAATATAGGCCTGGGTTACAAATGTGGAGGGCAAAGGAACAGAGGAGTTTAGATGACCCCAGCTCCGGTTTGGGAGCTAACCTGATAGTGATGTCATTGATCAAACCAGAAAGGAAGAGAAGGATCAGGTGAGCTCAATTTTGAGAGTGTAGAATTGAATGTGCTTGAGGGATAACGAAGAAGTTCTGGGAGGTAACTGGTAATTGCCACTTAGTCTGGGAGCTGATTTGCAGATTGGGAATAACCTGTGGCATCGGAAGGGAAACTCTCTCTTAAGGTCAACATGAACAGGAAATAAAGAGCTAAAGACCACCCTCAGGGAAAACTAATTTTTAAGGGTCACATGGAAGATTTGCCCCCCAGGGAGACCAAAAAGAAAGACTGAGGTGGCCAGCTGGTGTCCAGGTTGACCCAGAGAACGGGCTCACGTCAGGTGGACATAATCCCTCCAATGAGCCTGGTGCTCAAGGGCTCTTGTGTCCAGCTCGAAGCCAGGAAGTGGATCCTGAGATTTAGATTCATTACTGACCATGACCCAGCACCACAGGGCTCTGAGGCAGGTCTGATCCGTACTCCCTGTTTACACATGAAAGCTTCAGATTATATTATGTAACGCTTCCAATACCACACATGATTTCTCGGGAAAGGGGGGGGGGTCTGTGTTTAAACTGTGTCATCTCCAAAAGTCCCCCTCGACACTGTCAGAAGGCCAGCACGGAGCACATGCGCCCACTAACCATAACGGCCAGCAGCCACTCTGAGCAAATGCCTGGTGTGTTCTGGTTCTACAGCTAACTCACTATCTCCTCCTTGTGAAGCTCTTCTCACTCCTTAGTGCCTCGGTTTCTCCATCTGCAGATGGGAGGGCACAGTGCCTGGCCTCCCACATCCCTCGGGGGAACAGCCTGGTGAGACCATGTCGACACTGTTGGCTGCCCAGGGGAAGGTCCAACCCGTCTTGGGTCAAGTGAGCGTGTACATTCAGACGTGACATGATGCTACCAACCATGTTGGCCACTTCTGAGGCCAAGAACAAACGGGAGAGTGGGGTTGGGGTGGTTCTCCACGATGAACAGCAAGGATGTGAAAGTTTGGTTTCCATGAAAACCCTTCCAAAGGAAAGGCGTTAGGCCAACAGAGCAAGTCCGGGTACACCCCAGGTCTGTAAGTTTTTGTTGGGGCCTTGGAACCTGAATTCTTTATCGACAGTCCTAGCTTTATCCTTTCCTCTGATTTTGACCCAGCTGTAGTTGTGAATCTGAAGAAGCCAGGGACATCTTCATTGCACACAGTGTTAAAAATTCTCTTTACAGAGTACTGAAACATCTTACACCTAAAATCTGTCATGTTTACCTTGTCATTCCCACCAAGTCCCTCCTCGCCTCTGTTCCACCCCCACTGACTAGGTCTGCCCTGAGTCCTTCTCTACATCTCTACATGTATGTGTGAGCACACACAACCCACAGACACCAAACACCCCCCCACACAGATACACACACACACACACACAAATCCCACACACCCTCCTCTAGCCACTCCTAGCTATCAAAGGGAGTGAACTACGCTGAAGGCATTTCAGCATCTCAGCCTGCTGAAATGTTCTGGAATGTTCTCTGGCCACCTCTTTGCCAAGCCCATCCCTCCCTCGGCTTCCTACCTCTGAAAACCCACTTCCTCTGGAAGGTCTTTTTAGATTAATCATATAAAAGCAGATTCTCTGCTCCACCCTGCGTCAATCTGCATCTTAAAACTCTCTCAATCTACTTTCTTCCTTCAATTATTCACTCATCACTTTTTCTGACCTCCAAAATGCATTTAACCTGTATGTGTAAATGCTGTTTGTTCTTTGCTGGCAGGTTATGTTATTTTCTGGTGCCTTCCCAAGGTCTTGTGTCTGTTCCCTGCTTGTCTGTCAGCATGGCAGGGAGGGGGAACTCTGCACAGCACCAGATGGCCACTAATAAGGAATTTGTGAAGATGAGAATCAAGATCACATTCAACCATTACTCACTCAGTTGCTCCAATTTGTTAGTCGGTGAAATGATGTTGGGGTGGGTTGTGAGGGAGCCATAAAATGCTATAAGGAATAGTCCTTACAAGGAGAGCCTGTCGCTGTCTCACCTAGCATCATACTTCAGAGTTGGCAAAGCTTTCTCAAGCATTCGTGTGTATCCCTGTGAAACAGACTGGTCAGGCATCACTGGTGGCCAGCGGTGTCTGTGGTCACTTGCCAAAGGTCACCCAGCTCAGGGTGGCAGAACAGAGTCTCCTGAGCCAGACCCAGCATGCAGGGAAGCCATGGAAGTAAGCGCCCCCAACACAAACCCCTGAGGGCAATAAGCAAAGTCATAGGTGATGAAGCCAAAGATCAACAGTGCCCAGAAATGACCACCTCACCTCTGCTCTGGGGCAGTGTCAACTGCCCACGGCAGTCACAGAACAGCACCAGCCTCCCCAATAAAATCATTTTCTGGGCACCAGTATTAGGAAATAGCTTGACTTTAAATGACATCTACATCCTGAAGGAAACTAAAATTAGCCATTTCCACTGCCATGGCGCATAAGTCCTCCCACTGGGACTATTTGGGAGGGAAGCCTTCCCTCTCCTGCTGACCCACCACCACTCCTCGTCCACAGAACTTCTGCCCTGCCACAGAGGCCGAGACAGGTTTAATGAAGACCAGCGAGTGTGTGGGCACGAGTGTGCGTGTGCATGTGTAAGCGGCCTCCCGCTGACCTTCCTTCTCCAGGTCTCTAAGAGGTTACTTGGGCTTATGTATATTTTGTTCGCATGAGACTGAAACTGACCAACATTTCCTCTTGTCACGGGGTTTCTTGACAGATGCATGGGTGCAAAACCCAGAGAGGCAAGTAGGCTGGTATCGGGGCAGGACAGCATCGGGGGGTTTGGTTCTGAGTCTACAGCAGCCCTGGCATCCTTAGCAGCGGGGTTTGCACATCTCCCATCTAATGTTCCACCATTAATACAATTTGACTTCTGGGGCCTCCCCGGTGGCGCAAGGGTTAAAGACAGAGCACTATCAACCTATCACCAGCCACTGCAGCAGGAGTTCAATCCCCAGCCAGGGAGCTACCCACATGGCCCAGCAGACCTCTCCTGTCTCACCCGCTGCTCCCCTCAGCAGTGTATTTCAGTCAGTCTGCCTGTTCTGTTCCCCGCTCTGTCTCTGGTGAATCCTCTCACACCCACTCCCCACCCCACACCTCTGGCCTACACCCCAGCTCTTGTACAAATAAATAAATCTTTTAAAAAAAATTGACTTCTGTCTGTGCCTTCCTCTGCCTTCTCTCTGATGAGCAGCTCCCCGATTCCCTGTGCTTTGCAGTGTCGCCTCCAGCCCCTGCTCCATTGTAAGGATGACTTGCTCTCATGCATCCCAGCCATCTCCCCTCCCACATAATAATCATTTTCTTTTTTTTGCTCCTGAAGATATGCTATTCTTATTATAATTAAATCTTCAACATGAGTTCTACTCAAGCAAAGAGTGCTGACATACAAACCACTGAAACCACAGGATTTCAAAACACCTGTATTATCTGACCCAAAGCCTTGTTCTACAGGCTGAAATGTAACTTGTTGATCAAAGGTAAGTTAGGAATGGATGAGGCTAATTTTCTCATTTGGTTACTCCAAACTTTCACAGTAATATTCCTTTTTTCTTTGCCTTTTCTGCTCAGGATTTTTTTTTTTTTTTTTTTTTTTTTGGTATTGAGGTAATGTTTACACCACCGTGTATGTTTTAGGAGTTCAGGTTCACACCCCTTTAAATGCATGTAATCACACCACACCCACTTTCAACGCACCAATAACTCCCCATCACAGTCCACTGAGCTCCTTCTACCCTTTGCTCCCACCCTCTCCCCACCTCAGTGTTTCCATCAGAATCCAAGTGTTTTGGTTTGTTTCTTTATATTCAATATGCGTGAAATCAGCCAAAATTCTGTCTCCACCTGATTTCATTATCATCCCCTCCAGTTCTAGGCACGGCGTTGCAAGTGGCAAGATGACGTCTTTTTTTATATATTATCTAGCCGAGTAGCTCCTGCTGGGTATTCATACCATGCCTTCACCCACACTCATCAGTCCACCAGCCGTAGGCCGCTGTGAGATCTTTGCCTCGAAGCCTCAGCTCAGGGGCGCTCTTTTTTCTCTGCGTTTTCTCCTTCAGAACTATCAGGGGAGACTTTCACTAGGTCTGAAGCACCTTTTCAAACAAGCTGTTAGTCGCATTTAGGGCAGATCACATAGATCGCATGCCCTGTCTGATCAGCCTTGTGCAAAAATGGAAGCCCTGGCTGGTTTTCCGGAGTGAGCAGCTGAGAGAGGGTATCTGGGTAGAACGACATGGTAACTACCACATCGCTGCTCCCTGGTTCTGCCATGTATTTTTATTTTATTTCTCTCAGTGTTTATTTTCTGGATCTTCCATTTATCTACTTCCATTGTCTAGCTGACTCAGCAACTAGACTGAAGATCTCCCAGGCCGGGGAAGAGCAAGCCTTTCCCATACATGACAAAGCACTGAGTACAGTCTGCAGCGCCCAGCAGAGGCTTGAATGGACAACAAATACATTTAGGAGAAAAAAGTCCAGTGCCGTCCAGAGGCAGTTGGTCTGCAGACCCCTGGACAGATGGCCACGTCCCTGCCCTGCTGTGACCTTGGGACCTGCTGTTCTGCCTACCCAGGTCCTCACATTCAGGCTAGTCCAGGCTGGCCCAGACTCCCGGGCCTGAAGGGTTCAAAACAAAGGCCTCCTTGACCTTTTAAGGTATGTAAAATTCGGGCCTCCCTGGTGACGCAACGGGTTGAGTGTAGCTCTTTGAAGCTGTGGGCAGCCTCTGCAGCGTGGGTTCAATTCCCAGCCGGCCAGGAAGCAACCCACATGGTGCAGCAGACCTCTCCTATCTCACCCGCTGCTCCCCTCAGCAGTGTCTTTGGTCCTTCTGCCTGTTCTGCTCCCCGCTCTGTCTCTGGTGAATCCTCGCCCCCTTCTACACTCTGGCCTATACCCTAGTTCTTGTATAAATAAATCTTTAAAAAAAAAAATCTGAATCTATTAAAAAAAAATAAAGTATGTAAAATTAGCGTCCCAATTTGGCTACTGTACTCAAACCAAGCCCAGGGACAAGGGAGTCCAGAGCACGCTAGGAGCAGAATGCCCCCGGAGGGCAGAAGGAGGCTGAGAGGGATCGGTCCTGGGACGTCTTCAGCTCCATTCCCAAGCTGGCTGGGGGCTCTGCCTGGACAATCTCATCAGCCACCCACTCACCTCCCCTGTCCCTCCCACCTCCCAGGTTACTGAAAAACTCAAATGCAGTCCTAAGAGAAGATGGTGTTAGCACCGGCACCCTCATCTCCTTCAGGGCGCAGATCACCGTGCCCAGCGGGGCTCGGAGACCCTGGGGCTCTGCCCTGTAAGACAGACACTCAGATGTGTCGGAAACACAGACAGTGGGGAGAAATCCCAGCAAGATATAAACACTCCTATGAGTGTATATATCATGTATCAAATGAAGCTCCAAGGCTGTTTATTTTCGAATACAGGACTGTTTACAGTGCGGCGCCCGCTCCCGGCACATGATGGCCTTGAAATGCAGGGGAGGCTCGTGGGAAGCCACCATGCAGATCCCAGGTGCCCCAGCGCGTGGTTCCGTTTATTCCTCCAGCATCCTGGACATTCGCTTTCTGGCAGAGCAGGAAGCCAAGTGTGTGGAGGAACTGGCACTTGAACCAGGTCTGTGGACTCCAAAGTTGACAGCTGTCTGCTTCCTCCAGCATCCCCCTAGAGCCTCACTCCGGAGCCTGGAGATCATCCAGGCCAGCCATGGCCCCTCGCGAGCACCATGGCTGGGGGTCTGGAAGCCGGCAGCTCGCTGCTCTAGGATTCCTGGATCCACCGGCCACACTCACTCCAGGGAGGTGACACTGCTGCCTTCCTCCTCCACAGACTCTTAGAAAACGACGCACATCAGCTCACGGGGACGCCTTGAACACCTGACTGACCCTCACAACCGCCTTGCAAATACCAAGAAGCATGTTCTGTTACTCAAGCGTCCCTGTATTTTAAGGAACAAGAACACTGGTGATATAAATGCGTAAATCTAAGCCCTTGGGAGAGGACTGGGCACCCAATGCTAAGGACCTGATAGTCACGGGGAGGCTGGTGGCTCATGAATCGGCGCCCCCATCCAGGGCCCCCACATTCAACTGGGCTTCTGGGCCTTTTCAAAATCCTGGACCAAAAATTCCTGCTCTTCTCCCCAGGGAATCATGTATCTTGGGGCCGCGATGTGAGCCTAGAGGTGAGGACGGACTCTGGGTGTCTAGAGATGTCAGAAGAACCAGGCCAGAGTGCGAGGCACAGCAGGTGGCAGCTCACAGGGACTAGGGGACCCCACCCCCCTGCCCGGCCGCGCCCTGCGTGGTCTCCTGGTGCTTATAGCCAGCAAATGCACCTCTGTGAAGCAGCTTGTTCCTGTTCAGTGGATCAGAATTTCGTTTTTCAAATACATGCAAAATAATGAAAATTACTTTGTAACTAGGATGACTTTTCTGCATAGCTTCCCCCAATGAGAGGTTTGGAACCCCCAGAAGACAGTCAGATAGGAAACAAATGCACCCTTTCAGGACCGAGCCACAGAGAGCTGTCCCCTCTGAGGACCTCCAGGCCCACTCAGGCCCCCTGCCTGCTCCCCTCAAGTAACCCAGGCAGAGGAACTTTCCATCAAGACAGGGCCTGACTCAACCTCTCCCAAGTAAACCAGACACCAGCCACCAAACTGCCAGCACAAGAGTTTCCATAATGAGAAGCTTCCAGGAAAGCCCCATAAAACCTTTACTGTAAATTCAATAAACTGGATTTCAAATATGGTGGCTGGGCTGGGGAAGCCCGGGGCCACCCCCCAGTGTGCACCCCGTGCGCCATCTCTGCACCACAGACGCAGGCCACCCAGCCCAGACAGAACCGCAGCCCCACCCTCCCCTGGTGTCAGTTCTCCCCTTCCCAGGTCAGCTTCTGCGTGCTCTCCCCACGCCACCAGCACCCCCGACCAGTCGTGCCCGGTGTGAAGAAGGGACACTTCAGCAGACCCTCCAGAAGACGCAGCCGACCACAGGGTATGAAAGCCTCAGGCCCCTGGAGCTCACGCCTCACCACCTTTCCTTTGCCCCATTCTGTTAACTCAATCTAGGAACCCCCAACCACCAAGAGCACAGAGAAGAACCCCCACTCCCAGAACATGCAACCCATATTCAGAAGCCGGGTGTTGGACAGTCCTAGTATTTCCCCAGGTCCTGGTCCAAACCCCACCCCTCGCCCCGACCCTCAGCGAACGCCTCACACTCCCTCTTCCACCCCTGAGAACTTGATTTTCCTCAACACAAGACATCCCCACACCTTGCACTCTGAGACGAGGCCCGGCCTCACTCGGGCCTCCGGGGCCGGGCCGTGCGGGGGCCTCGCGAGCCTCAGGAGTAGGCAGCCAGCCCGGGGAAGCGTGTGCAGCTGCAGGAGTGAAGCAGGCCTCGGCTTCCAGACCGCGCTCAGCCCACCTGGTGAGTCTCAGGAAAGGTCACGGCAGAGGTCTGGGCGGGATAACGCAGCTGATAGGGCGGGGAGAAGGGACAACTGTGTTGGCAGGGCTGGGACGTTTGGCTTCAATCAGGAAACACAGCCCCTCAAAACTTTGGAAGGGAAGGGGCTTGGACTGTAGGGGTCACCCAGCCCCATACTTGTATTGTGCAGAGGAGTGAGGTACAGGGGGGTGACGTGACTTGCCCAAGGTCACACAGTAAGAAGTCAATGAGGGGGTCAGACACACAAAAGCCGGCCCCTGACCCCGGGGCACTTCCTGCTTCTGGGACCACACAGCAGGGACCCACGGGGGCCCCCAGAGCCAGGCTGTGGCCAGTCATGGTCCAGCAGTGAGGACACTGGATTCATAGGCAGCCGAGGTCCGTGTGGCCCATGTGACAGAGAGCTCCCCACCCCCTAAACTTGGTCCCCTGTTGCTCACAATACGCCCAGTAATATCTACCTTCTGTACCCCCGTCCTCATTTGCTGCAAGTGTCCAATAAGGTCGTGTGAAAATCTGAATTGCTGCCTAAGGTTGGAAGTGGGGGAGTAACAAATAGCACCAGGGGCTGAGCAACCAGGCACCCAGAAGGAAGCAAAAGCATGTTCCAGGTCCCCACTGAGCCTGGGGGAACAGATCAGGCATCTCCCCCACGCTGGAACCACCCCCATCTGAGGCAGCCCCCCAGCCGTCACCTGCCCTGCCCAGGCCCACAGAGATGAAAGGTACACTGTTCGCCTCTCCTCCGGGCGATAGAGTTTCACATTCCTTCCCTCTTCACAAGAGGACCTCGGAATCTTCTGTGCAGGCACTTGGGTTGTGGATATTTTCCACATTTTTTTTTAAACTGCTTTTTTGGGAAACTATTTTCCTCCAGTCCTGGACCAAGAACAAGCCAGTCAGAGCTTGCGTTGGGAGTCCCGAGGGCAGCCAGGCATCTGCCCGAGGGCTTGGGGGCACAACGCAGCCTGTACTTTTCCATGAATGGGAGGGGGCAGGGGCAGGGGTGCTGCCTGGGAAGGCTGCCTGGTGGCCTGGCATCCCGGGGATTTTCCCGGTTGGCTTTGGGGAAGTTATTCCGACCTGATCCACTGTGGCAGAGGCCCTGATGAGTGTGAGGATTCAGACCTTGAGCCCCAGTCTGAAAATCCATGGTGTCCTTGGTTCCCCCAAGCCAGGTTTCTGGTTGACCTGCATGGAAGCTCTTCAGGCCTGGCCCCTGGCATTAGGCCATCTGCCTCCAAGCACCTGCATGTCTTAAACACCCCCACCTTTAGGGCTGGTTGACCTCACCAATAACTTGTGCTCACACCTCACCCCAGCCCTAGGGCCAGATGGAGAGTTCATGAACTTCTGCCACCAATAAAATGGAATGATGACAGAGCATTGTGGTTGTATGAAGTAGCTAAACACAAGAACCTGGGGTCTGACATTCAAGTCAGACAGGCTTTGCTGCTTTCAGGCCGCAGTTTCCTCACCTGAGAGAAACAACCAAAATGTCCCAAAACAGACAAGTGGGTCAAGAGGAAGTAGTCTATGTACAAATGGAACACTAGTCAGCGAGCCAAGAAGATAAACTCACACCATTTGCCCTGGTAGGGATGGAGCTGGGATTATGCTAAGCAAAATAAGTCAGAAGGAAAAGGAAAAATTTCTGATGGTATCAATTATAGGGAGAATTAGGGATCCGGGAAAAGACAAAACTAGAGGGCAAACCGTAGATCTGAGGCACCCAGCAGGGGGGAGGGAGGGAGAAGGATCAAAACAGGGGAGGGAAGAGCACAAGGGACTGTGGTGATGTCATGGGTGCCGAGGTGGTGGGAGAACTATGGGGACCACACCTGAGGGGAGAAATCAGCTATTGTACAAAAATGGACGGTGTCCAAAAATAAAAAAAGGAAAAGGAAAAGAGACATGACTGGCCTATGAAGACTATAGTTAGGATTAATTAAAATGATGCATAGGAAAAGTGCTTATCATTATACATGATACAAAATTGAGACATTGTCATGTCTGGAATGTAAACGTGACAGGTAGGGCCTGAGACGTCGGTCTACCCTCTCCTCCGCCAGCATGGCGATCTAGTGAAGCAGAAAGGATGCTCAGGCCGGGGCAGGCCCAGCAGCAACCCCAAGGACCGTGTCTCCATGTTTTGAGTCACACAGCATGGCGGGGGGGTTATGACTAAAGCTGCAGCGGTAGAAGAGATCTGGGCTCTCATCATGGTTGGAGAACCAAGAAACTGGAGTCTCCTCAAGAGTCTGCTCATAGAGACCTAACTTCCTCTAGGGGTCTGTAGTGAAGTCTTAAATCAAAGTGCACTCAGCAGTTGGAAGAAAGCACACTTTTTTCATGTTGTGGCAAAAATTTGGTGATATTTTCACCTGAGGTAACATGGAAACTAGTACAAGGACCTAACTTGATAGTCTAAGATTCTCATGCAGAACACTGACAACCCCTGGTTCCTTGTCCTTTATGATTAAACATGAAAGAGAGAAAACTAAAGAACAAACTGTTAAGTATAATGGAGCAGGACTTGCTGCATTTGAAAATAAAACTTTCTTAATCCCAACCTCTTCAGAATGAACAATTGTCATATTAAACAATGCATCAGATCCGAGATAGAGCTTTGAGATTTTTCGTTAAAACTTCAGAAAGAGGGCCTCCCTGGTGGCTCAGGCGGTCGAGCGCCACACTGTGAAGCTGTCTGCAGCCTCTGCAGCATGGGTTCAATCCCGGCCGGCCAGGGAGAATCCCACATGGCGCAGCAGACCTCTCCTGTCTCGCCCGCTGCTCCCCTCAGCAGTGTATTCCTTCAGTCTGCCTGTTCTGTTCCCGCTCTGTCTCTGGTGACAGAGACAGAGAATATCTCTCCCGCACCTCTGGCCTGTATCCTGGTTCTTGTACAAAAATAAATAATCTTTAAAAAAAAAAAAAAGCTTCAGAAAGATCCACGATGGTGCCTCTCAAGCATCCATGTTCCAGAAAAAAGGCAAGATCTCATTTTTTATGGCCTAGTAGTATTCCATTGTGTATATATGCCACATCTTAATTCAAACATCTGTCATCAGACACTTGAGTTCTTGAATATATATTATATTCAAATTGTCTAATAAATCCAATATGTGGACATCCTCTGGAAAAATATCTGTTAACTCCTTTTTTTCCTGTGTGCTTTCCTATTTCTTTGTATGTCTTCTAAATTTTTTTGAAATTAGACATTTTTATACTATCATGTAGCATCCCTGGAAATCAAGTCCTCCCAAGTCTTGCCCCTACCCCTCAGGTCTGTTGCTGTTGCTGATGTTATTAGCACTCTTGCTAGTTTTCTGGACTAATTCTGTAAAGCCTGTAATCATTGTCATGTGCAGCCACTGAAGTCTCTATTCAGTAGTTCAGTGGTTAGCTAATGATTGGACAGAGATTCTTTTGCAATGCCTTGAAACAATGAGTCTCTTAGCCATTACCAAGGATTCTGTGTATGTTAGGACAGATCCTCAATTTACCAGCAGTTTAAAAGTTGCCTTAAGGTGTGAACCTTTCCCCTAAATCATGCAGTGTGTTGTGAACCAATGTTACCTCAATAAAAAAAGGAAAGTCTGCCTCAGCCCTTACTTCCTGTTGTGCAAAGGCTCAGCCCAAGAGGACGGATCAGGCCTGCTCACGTGTTTCTCCCTCATGCACACATGTCTGCACACGCGCAGGGCCTTCTAGAGACAAGGGAATAAGTTGAAGCTTTCCAAAGTCCCCTGTGAATATCTCATTCCTCAGATTTTCTGTTAAGCCTCTTGCCCCAAGTGGTATGACTGCCTCAAGTAGTTTGATGTTAAAACAATTACAGCAAATTGTTTCTGACATATTCCCTAGAAACAGTGCTTTCCTCTCTGAGTGAACTCTGAGTCAGGCAACTAAAGATCCGCCCCATGAATGGGGCTCTCCAGGGAGCTGCTAGCCAGGGCAAATGATGATAGTTTTCTGTTGGTGGGCACGGGGTTTCTTGGGGTACTCCAAACCCATGCTGCCCCCTCCACTGGTTGCTAAGCTGCTGCTTTTTACAGGAACCATAATCCCAAGTCTCCTGGTTTTCAAGGCCACCTCAGAGTTGGAGTGTGGATGGAAATGGACAAGTTAAAACACCACAAAACTTGCAGTTCTTGCCAAAATGCCATCTTGACTAAATGCTCCTTTAATTTTTTTTTTTAAAGATTTATTTATTTATTTGTTTGTTTGTTTATTTATTTATACAAGCACTGGGTACAGTCAGAAGCTTGGGAGGGCGAGAGAATTCACCAGAGCCAGAGCGGGGAGCAGAGCAGGCAGAAGGACCGAAGTACACTGCTGAGGGGAGCAGCGGGCGGCAGGAGAGGTCTGCGCGCCTTGTGGGACCCTCCTCCGGTGGCCGGGGAGCAGCCGGGGATCGAACCGGCGCTGCAGAGGCTGCGGGCAGCTTCGCAACCCAGCGCTCAACCGCTGCGCCACCAGGAGGCCCTCCTTTAATTATTATAGACCTTTGTTAATTTTCAGAGTTCTGAAAAACCAATTATGGTTATTTTTTCCAGAGTTCTAGTTGCTTTTATAGAAGCTGATTTTCAGAGGTCCTTAGTTTACCATTCCAAAATGCTTCCTGCCCGATAAGAATTTAAAGAGCAAGTCTTGCAGAGCCTCTCTGTTAAAGGACAGAGTTTCTTAATATCTTAAAGGATTTGTTCCACAGCAGCCTAACTGGATTCCAAGGTAGAGAAGGCCCCTCTTGAAGGTCACTGTGGATGTGACTTTTGACTAGTGGGGGAGACTATAAATTGACACAAAAAGTTCAGAAAGAGACACTAAAAAATGAAGATGCTCCTGGACCCCCAAAGTGAACTCTGAAAATCATTCCATTTCAACATGTGTTATTTTATATATATATATATATATATATATATATATATATATATATATATATATATATATAAAGAGTGACCCAGAAGGCAAAAACCAAAATCCAAGATCCCCGAGAGGAGAAGCAAAAGACACATAGAATAATCTAGATTTAACTAAAATCAAGCTCTAGTTAAGACCAAAATGGGCCATAAGAGTCCAGATAGATTTCAGAATTGCTGTGGACCAGGAACATCTACATGCTCCCTGTCTCCCTCTTTATGAACTGAAGAGTCTAGAGTTTGCCTGGCCCACCACTGCACAGAGGCTCTGTGGAGAACAGAAAACTTTCACCTTCTCTTTAGTGCAAAGTTCTTCAAATCAAGAGGAATGTACTCACCTGAGTAGTCTCATTCACATTTGAACCTGATATAAATTATGAGATCTTGTCTTCAAGTTGCCACCATAAGGGGGTGAGCTTTGAAAGTCCTGGAGAGCGGGACAAGTGTGTCTTGCCCATGGAAAGCATGTAATTTTAGGTTATGGTCAGAATATGGACTATGACAGATTGTATCTTTCAACAGTAGTCACTACAATACCTGCCATCCCACATGCTTTTCTTACAATGTGACCTTGGTATTCCTCCTACTGCACAATGATATCTATGTCCCCTTCCCTAGAACCAGGTAGATCTCTGTGTCTGTATCCACAAATACAGCAAGACAGAAGTGATATTGAACTTCCAAGTTTAAGTCATAAAAATCTCATGCACTGCTGCTTTCCTCTTCAGGGTCATGAGCTCTGGGAAGCCAGCCACCATGCTGTCAGAAAGCCTAAACTCTCCCACATGGAGAAGCCACATATAGGTTTTCTGGCCAACAGCCAGCTGAGATCCAAGCCAACAGTCAGCATCAACCACAAGAGATGTGGCTCTGACATCTCCAGATAATTCTAGGCCCCAGCTTTGGGGTCACCCCAAGCTTCACGTCTTTCCTGTTGAGTCCCAACTCATCGTGTAGGAAAGACAAGTTTTGCCTTCTCTGACCTCCCCAAATTTCTGACCCACAGAAACCATGAAAGGTTTAAGCCCCTACGTTTGGGGATGATTTGTTAATCAGCAATAGAAAACTGGGAACATAATCTAGAGAAAATGGTTTAAGACCCTGCACATTTGAGCTATTTAATTTTTTGCTATTGTGAACATAACTGCTATGAATATTCTCATACAGTTCCCCAGCGCTTGTGTAAAAGGGCACTTGAGGGTATAGATTTTAAAGTGAAATTGATGTCCACATTTACAAGCTAGTGCCAAATTGCTCTTCAAAGAGGTATTCGCAGTTATATCCACTTGACAAGGCATAAAAAATCCTGTTGACCTCTCTCTGGGCTCTTAACTGCGGTGCCTCTTCTCCGCACCATGCACTCGCTGTGGCCTGCAAATCTTTCTCGGATGCCATTTTGCCAATGAGGCCTGCCCCGGCTGCTCCACGCCAGGTGACAATGCCCCGCCATCACCCTCAGCTGTCCCTGCCCACGTCTTTATCTCCCTTCCCAGCATGCCATGGAACCAGTAATTGTTGCATTTATCGCTTATTGTTCACCTGCCCTAACAGAATGTTCACGGCCACATTCATGCGGGAGCGCAACCATCCCATACGGGGTAGGTTCATTACCAGTTCCAGCAGCCGTGATGGAGTTTTTGTTAGGGGGAAAAGGATGTCCTAAAGCTGATTCCATACAGGCTTTGTGGACTCCACCCCCACCCCAGGCCAAAGCCAAAGACACTGGGAACTCCAAATCCCATCCCCACCAAAGGGAAGGTGGCTGGGACCTGAGGGTGGGGTTAAGCAGCCAGGTTGATATAAGGCAGACACGTGGGATTTGGAGGGGTCCCCCATTTCGGCTCTCCGCCAGCTCACAGCGTCTGGCCAGCTCTGAGAGTGCTTTTTGGGTTTCCAGGTCGTCGAATCAGGTAGGACGCATTAAAGACCTCGCAGTACCTGGTATGTATGTAAATTGTCAATGGTGATTGTCACCTTGTAATATTGTATATTCAATTGTTTATTATCTACATAAATTGTTTCTGGAAATATAGGGAGAAAGGGTCTCAACAGATTCCTATTAATGGAACTGTTGAGAGTAAAAACTTTCCTACAAAGGACTGAATAGACCTGGAAATACACCTGACATTTACTAAGTTTTCTTTGACATAATACTGGTAATTTTTTATGCATTTTGTCCTGAATCCACAAAGTTTTGTTTCGTTTTGTTTTGTTTTGAGTAACCAGGATCTGCAGCAAGGTTGCAATTTTTTTTCCAGCAAAGCTAACTTGTCACATTTTCTCTCCCCTTGATACCAACACAGCATACAAATAGTGGTAGTAATTTTTGCTACTTATCTCAGAGTCTGTTTTTGCATAACTTCCATAGGGATTTTGTCTGCTTAAACAAAAAAATTGGACGTGAGTTTGATTGTGTGGCTTTGTGTGGAGTTCTTCCAGAAAGTTGGAAAAGAGCTGAACCAAGAAGAGGAGAACCTGTTTGCCTTGTTTGTAGGGTTCCAGAGATCTCCAAAGAAGGTGAGGAAGCTTGCCTCCAGTGGCAGGACTGGACAACCCGGCCAACGAAAAAGCCCTGGTACCCTGGAGAAGAGGAAAGTCCAGGTGGAGTCTGATGAGACCAACTTTGTTCCTGAAGCCTGCATCGACCGGATGCCAACGGTTCGCTCTGATCCTATATGGAGTATTTCAACAAAGCCAGCTAGAAATTGCTGTTAGTTATTTCTGCCCTGTGATTTTATGCAAAAATAGAAAAAATGGTTTAAAAGTAGTTTTAGTTTGCAAACTTTTGCTATGCTGTTCAAAGTTTGGGATCAAGGTTGAGAAAATTTGTGTTTTACATCAGTTGAACCATTTTAAGATTTTTTTTTTTTCCTGTGATTTTGACATATCTGCTGTCTTGTTTTGGCTAATGCCTCCAGATTTTTTTTTTTTTTTTTTTTGGCTTGAACTGATGAACTGTTTTTCCAGGAATAGAGGACTTTTGCTTTCCACAATGGACAAATACCTGGAGGGACTGGTTTTCTTTCACTCTGGAACCTGGTAAAAAAATGTTCATCTGAGACTGCATCCCAACCTCCATATATTCGATCTTCATCACCATGGAAATGGTGGCAAAAAGTGAAAGGGGGGAATTGTTAGGGGGAAAAGGCTGTCCTAAAGCTAATTCCATACAGGCTTTGTGGACTCCACCCCCACCCCAGGCCAAAGCCAAAGACACTGGGAACTCCAAATCCCATCCCCACCCAAGGGAAGGTGGCTAGGACCTGAGGGTGGGGTTCAGCAGCCTGGTGGATATAAAAGGCAGACACGTGGGTTTTGGGGGGGTCCCCCATTTTGGCTCTCCACCAGCTCGCAGCGTCCGGCCAGCTCTGAGAGTGCCTTTGGGTTTCCAGGTCAGCGGATCTGGTAGGACGCATTAAAGACTTTATTTCCCTATTTTCTCCCTGAGTTGTACATGTTCCTTATTTCCTTTTCCCTTGTAAATAAACCTTTTATTAACCTTTTGTGTGTGTCTGCAGTGGAGTATTCATAAGTCCCTTTTAAGCGCACGGGTGAGGACCCATAGCCAGGCAACCCATATTGGGGCTGCCCTATAACATTTTCAGGCCACACTCCGCCCTGCACGCCTGTACTCCTCCGCACTCCCCTGCACACCTCCGTCCTCGGCGCCACGCCACCCACACCATTTGGCCAAGTGCACATGCACGGCAGGAGGGCAGCAAAGCCTGAAGCTTCTCCCTTTACTTACCCCACACATGCCAATTGACATTTTTCGTTGTCCACCACTTTCTATTTTTTTTTAAGATTTATAATTTATTGCTGTGTCCTAGCACCCAAATGTGCACAAATGCAATGAGTTTATTAAACAAGTGAATGTCTATATCTTTTCCGGTACCCTAGATAACAAACTGATTTTTACTAATTAAACATAAATGCTAAATCACAGTTGCCTTTAGTTTTCCTTGAAAAGTAATGATGTTAAGTAGCTTTGCATGTGCTTATTAGCCATCAATGGCTCCTCGCAGGTGACACCCCTGTACATGTCACTCATCCACGTTCCTATTGTTTGTTGCCCTTTTATTAAGTCATAGGAGTTCTGTATGTATAATCTTGATACTGATCCATTGCCAATCACATGCACCCCAAATATCTTCTCCCAGTGTACAACTTATCCTTAAGAGGTCTAATAGACAGAAATTTTGTTTATAACATAAGCAATGCAATGGTAAATCCTTTTTCTGTTCTGTTTAAAAATAAACTATTCTCCCACCAGAGCGACAATGCTGGGGGCCAGCTCTTTCTAAATCTTTTTAAAAACCTACTTTAGTGGGCCTCCCCTGGTGGCGCAGCAGTTGAGCGCTGGGCTGCCCGCAGCCTCTACAGGGCCGGTTCGTTCCCGGCCGCCAGGCGAGGGTCCCACAAAAAAAAAAAAAAAAAAAAACCTACTTTAGTGACCACGGAAGGATCTGTGACATACAAGGTAGTACAAAGGACCTCCAGGCCCCTCCGGAGAGACAAGCCCACCCACCCCCAGATCCAGGCCCCTCTCCCTTTCATTCAGCCTCTTCTCCCCTCCAGCAACAGAGACACCATTAATCACCTCTCAGAGCTGCCAGGTGAGCCCAGCCGTGGTGGGGGGAGGTGGGAAAGTGCCCTAGGGAAGGGGCTGCAGCTTAGACTCACCAGCTGGCAGGAGCAACCCCCACCCCTGCAGAAGCACCGGGCAAGTTCCAACAGAGGCATCTAAGGGGCACTTTGGGATTCAAACCGTAGCCAAAGGGATGAGCCTGGGGAGGGGAGCCAGCCCTGCGCTAAGGCAAGGTCCCGCTAAAGCAGAAAGTCTGTTTCTAGAGGGACACGGTCTCCTGTCCGTCTCGTGGGCAGCCCCGTGGCGGCAAGGGGCAGTCATGGTCACCTCTGCGGCTCGTAGAGAACCAGCCCCTGGTGTGGCCCACACACCTGCGCAGGTTCCAGGAAATGCCAGAGCACGAGGGGGCAGGCGCGGAGAGGGCCGGGGTCCTGGGAAGGGTGACGTGGTTATTAGCCACAAGTCACGTGCACTGACCTTGACGTCACGCTCACCCATCCCGGGCCTGCGGATGTCTCCTCTGCTTCACAACTCGAGGATGAAACTGTGGGGAGGAGAAAGTTTCGAATGTAAACACCAGACATGCCCCCTGTCCTTCTGCCTGATTAGCGGGGCGTGAGCATGTAACCCGGGGGGTTGTCAGTGTCCTGATGAGTCACCAAATCCTATGTGAGGGGCTCAGACTTTGCCTCCGGTGAATATTTGCCTTTCACACGTCCTGTCGTCTCTGCCGAGAAGCAATAAGCAGTCACTGCTGCGAGCCCAGGGCTCACAAGCCTCCTGCCTCAGGTCATCCTCCACTGCCCCCGCCTCCCGGCACCCAGCCCCGTGCTGAGCACTGGGCGGGGAGTCAGAAAAGCTGGCTCCTGGTCAATTTCTCTCTCCCCTTTTCTACTTAACACAAGCCAGGACATTGCAAGGCCTTCAAGCAGAGAGGCTGCCGACCCGGCCTGCCTTCTGCCCTCACCACAGGCTTCCCAGAGCATCACATGAACGAATCTTCAGTTCCTGCAAATTGCTGAGGCACCAGAGGAGGCCCACTTAGCGCAGGGCAGTCACCAGCCCTGGGATCCATGGGAATTTCCTCTCCAGGCCTCCCTGCCTGCCCCTCCCTCACCAACCCTTTGCAATCTGAGAAGTGTGACCCCCGAGGAGGCAGACAGTACCTGGACAGCATGGCCTGGGGGTAACTCCTCAGGGAAGGGAGTCCCCCACACCCAGCATTGTGGCAGCCAAGCACAGAGCAGGTTCTCCACAGATTAGGGCGGACAGATAAAGGAGAGTCTTGGAGCCCTCAGTGGCTTTTCCAGGCTTTAATGCTCTTTCTACACTAATTATTTTGGGGCAAGCCTGCATGGCAGGGAGGCTGTGGGGGGGGGGGAGGGGCGGGAGGTTGGCAGGCCTCCCAGTACCCCACGAATCTTTACTCTTTCTCTTTGGGCTCTCTCTGGCATTCTCTCACGGCCTCTTCCTCTCCTAGCCATTCCACCGCAGCCCTTTCATCTGATTGGCCCCACCCTTATAGCCTCAGCCTCCAGGCGCAGGTGTGTCCACTCAGGCATGCCCACACCATACTCCAGGTGTGCACCATCAGGCGTGCGTGCCCCGCTCCCACACTCCCAAGTGTCTCCTGCATTCAAGGCCACAATGGATAGCCACAGGGGCCAATGGCATAAAAGCCTGACCAATTCACTTACCTTACACCCAGGTTGTCACAAATGCTAAGTCCTCAGTCTCCCTGGAGACCACGCACACACAGCGGGCCTCACCCAGAACACCTGACCTGCCAGCGTGCTCAGAGTGGGAGGTCCCAGTCTAAGGAAATTACCTGTGAAGATTCTCCTAATCTTATAGGTAGTACCATGTCCAGAACGTTCCTGCGCCCACGGAGGCCCCTCTCTGGGCAGACCAGAACAGGGTTGCTGGATCTGGCAAATAAAAACACAGCACATCCAATTAAACATCAATCAGAAGTAAACAAGGAATCTTTTTTTGAGTGCAAGTTTGTCTTACAGAAGATTTGGGGCACACTTAAACTAAAAAAAAAAAAGAATGATTGCTATCTATCTGAATTCTAAATTTAAATGGACATCTTGGATTTCATATGGCAACAGAACAACATCACAGGCCCAAACCTAAGCTCATGTATGAGACAGCGTGGGTGCAGGTAGAAATTTAAAAATCACACTCGGAATCAAAATAAAGGGCGTCTCAGAGTCTGAGGGTGCTGCAGGGCCTGTGGGCTCCCGGGCATATTTCAGACCCATCACCCCTGTAGCTGCCAGCAGCACCCAGAGGGAGGCGGTAGGAGACCCCAGAAAAGAGGCCCAGGTGCTTGGCAGCCAGCTGCATCCACTCAGACCAGAGCTGAGGGAAAGCACCCTGCAGGGAGAGCTGTGGGTGGGCCAAGGGGAGGTGGCTGCCAAGATGGGGGCCCAAGGGGCCATGAGCTTTCAAATGAAGAAGACTTTGCTGCCAGGAAAGAAACTTCTGAGGTCAGCGCTGCCAGAGCAGCTGGGAACAAGAGGGCCTGCAAGCTGGGGAAACTGAAAAACAGGAGCCCCTGAATCCAGAGCTGCAGTCACAGACTCAGACGCTCTGAACTCGGGGGAAGCTGAGCAGCTCTCAGCAGTTTCTCTGGGCAGCCAAGCGAGTGTCTCTTCCTAGAAGCCCCACTGGGGAGCCCCCACGCAGGTTTCCAGCCCCACACCCAGGACCTCCCAACACCTCCTACCTGAGGCTCACACAGACACGCAGGAGAGCAGCCAGAGCTAGTCTGCGTGAGCTGACCCCTGGGCTCCGCGGAGCCGCCACCTCACAGGGCCCGCTGCCAAGGGAGGTCGGAGGCTGCATCTTCTAAGCCAGGACCAAGGTGCCACCTTTGGAAAGGCGGTTCCTCAGACACAGTGGAGCCATCTCAGGACTGGGTCAGACAGTAACAGCCAGGAGGACGCAGAAGTGTGTGGCACCCGCTGCCCACCAGCAAAGGCCTACCTCTTCCCGCCCTCTCCTTGCGCCTGGGGGACCAGGCTCCGGGCCTCCTGTGAGGGGGCTGAAGTCATGGAACCCCCCGGAACATCCAGTCCCAGCACCACGCAAGGGGGCGGAGGGGGGGACACATGTTACCACCAACTTTGAGGAGCTTTGAGAAGAATTTGGGGCCACTTTAACAACAGACGCCACCATTATTATTGTTATTTACAAACGCAGACTGTATGTGTTAAGTACGTTACACACTGTCTTGCTTAATGCACAGCCTATCAGCCGGTCCCTGCCAACCTGGACAATTAATAGTCAGCGGGAGAGGAGCCCAGCAGACAAAATCTCAGACTTAGCAACTGATCATCAAGGTTAAACCCCTGATTGTTGGACCACGGTATCTGGACTGAAGAGGCTAAGGGCCGGCTCCAAGTCCTTGCAAGGCTGAGCTCTGGCAGCAGGGGGCGCCAGTGTCTGCCATAAACTACTTGCCACAGAAAATCTACACATAATTGTTGCAAAGAAATACAGAAGCCAAAGGGAAGAAACGAGGAAATGATCCCTAGAAAATTCCAGGGGCCCCAGGAAAGAAACTCAAAACAAAACTAGCCAGTGATGCGGGCAGCTCAGACCCAGCTGGAGGGTGTTAGATTCCAAGAGCCTGGGCCTTCCTATCAGCTTCTCCAGAGCTCAGCAAACTTCCTTGGGGAAAAGCCGTCTTGCCCCTGGTTTCTCAGCTGTCATGCCCGCCCCTTGAGATGGCCACAACCTCTGCGGTTTTGCTCTTGGCTCCCTCGGGTCAAGTCCACACCCTGCAGACACCCGAATGGGGAACAAATGAGTAGCGACCAGCGGGCCTGGGAAAGGCCCTTCCTCCTCTCGTCTCTTGTTGCCTATTCTTGCTTCCACCACTCTCCATTGTCTGTCAACATAGGATTTTTACAATTTAGTCAGTTTCTTGCTTGTCATTGCAGCAGTAGCTGTGGCGGCCTGTTGTAACTTTCTGTATCCCACCCAGGAGCTCCCTCCAGCTTCCCTCTCCGGCTGGCCTTCCTCATCTGTGAAATGAGGGTGACTGTTAATATTAAATGAAAGGTAGCAGCTCAATCAGCCAAAACAGTGCTCCAAATCTGAAGCTATGTGACCTTGAATAAGTTACTCCTCCCCGAGAGGCCTTCTCAGAGTGTCTCTGTTTTCTTCCCAGTCAAATGAGAAAAACTGATGTCTCTGTCTCATATTCTTGCAAGGATTAAATGAGATACCACATGTGGAGCCCTTGGCTTCATGCCTGGCTGTTGGAAGGCAGCCAGCGCTAACTAGTAGTACATATTATTTCAGTTAATAGTAAAGAAGGGCAGGTCAATTAAGGTATTATGGTATTTGCAGAATGTCTATCAAAGACCAAATATTATAACAAAGAGCAGAAGGGTATAAGGTAATGATATATATTTCTTATACTTTGTATCCATGCAGCAATTCTCCCAACTGCTTTGATATTCATTATTGCATCCTCACCGCCACCAGATGACATATAGCAGAACAGATATTATCCCCATTTTAAAGATAAGGAAACTGAGGTTTAAAGAGATTAATTGAATTAATGTTCACCCAGCTACTCAGAGAGAGAGCCAGAAAAAGAATTCATCTTCCCATGCCTGGCTCCGGCCCTCAGGATGCCATAACCCTCCGTGAGACGGGCTCCCAGTCCACGTACATTCTCCTCCTGGCCGACATGGGCAGGAGGACAACAGAAGGTCACAGAAAGACCGGGTTTGTGTGTTTAACGCAGCCACTCCAGCCGCCACTGCCTGCTGCAGACCAGAGCCCTGGGCCGCAGATGAGGCTCAGCACCCCGAGGACAGGAGGGTGGGGAGCCAGGCCCCAGCTCACCCCACTTGTTCAGTGGTCACTCCACGTGTGTGGCGTGTTCTCACCCGCAGCAGGTGCTGCGCCCTACGTGCAAATCTGTCAGGGACAGAAACATGGCTTCAGCTTCACAGGACTTCTTGTCTAGTGAAGGGGGAAGATGATAAGCACCTAAGCCATGCGCAGACACAAGCAGCCAGAGACAGGTGAGTCCAGGTGTGTTTAGAGCCCGAACCAATGAACCCGGCCCAAGGCTGGAGGCGCAGGGGAGCACCCCAGCAGCGCAGGGAGAGGGTTGCGGGCCCCAGCGCTGGGCCCCTGGAGGATGGGAGAAAGGAGAACAGGCGGAGAGAGTGGGGGGTGGGGAGGGTGAGGATTTGGCCAGCGGCCACCCAGGGCCACCGGCTGGGCCTGCAGGCTGCAGTCAACTGAAAGGGGAAGGAAAGAGGGCGGCTTTTCAGGGTTCGCTGGTCATAACAACAGGAACAGAGTCTGGCTTACTTCAAAACACAAAACGAATTTATTGCAAGCAGATGTAGCATCAAAGGAAAAGCTGAACAAGCCGGCCTTGAGCAGGGCAGGAAGAAAGGAAGGGCCACAGGTCTAGGTGGTGGGGATCAAGATGGTCCCCCAAGTCAAAGAGATCTGCCCAACCTCTCTCAGTCCTGGGGTTCCTTCCCCAAGATTCAGATTCCCCAGAGATGGTCCCTGTTGGCCGGAAGACAACAACGTACCTGGAAGACAGTCAACAGGACAGCTTCCAAGGGGGAAGGACGGCCAAAAGGAACATCACAAAAATCAGGGTGACATTCCCAAAGGAGTGGGAAGGAATTCTGGACACAAACACCCCCACACTCACCCGCCCTCAAAAAAAAAACCCAGACATCTACTTGAGATTGCGAAAAAAAAATGTCTGGAGGATCATCAAGGACAAACTGGATTTCCTCTGGGTTTGCCCAGAAAATAAGCTCAGGCCATGTGGAGTCCAGGGGTGCACTTTTGGGAGGTAGGAGCTCCTGGCAGGTCACATGGTGTTTAACCCAACTCCAGGCTCTCTGTGTGACTCACCTGTGACAACCAGAGAGCTAAGGTAACCTCTAAGTAAATAAACCTCCAGCAGGGTCAGAGGTGACAGAGAATGCCAGGGGCTGGATTCATTGCACTAACAATTATATGCAAACCAGCTTGAAGGCTGACTCTAAAGTTTTCCCTGCTCTGGGAGTGAGAAAGCTGCAGGAAGAGGTGAGCGGTACCTTAAGATGCAATTCTGGGTGTGCCAAACAATAACCAGCAGAAGTGATGGATCTGCGGGTAGGAAGCCCCGAGATGTCCTGAAGATCTAGCCGTTGGAATCAATTGTGGTTTCCTTCCTGCACAGACAAGCTTTGTCCAAAATGTGCTAATCCAACATATGATTTCTCACAGGAAGAACATTTCAAATGTGGGTTGCAGTATCTCAAGAAACCCATAATGCTTCAAAGGAAGGAGACATTGCAAAAGCACTAAAGATAAAAATTGCACAAGATTTGGACTCTGTGGTGGGACAGGGAGGCCTTGCTTGCCTCTGCGCTATTTTATTCCCTTGGAATAGAGGTCAAGGTTCTTTGTGCAGTTTTGAGCCATTGGCTCGATGGTTTCTAAGTCTTCTCTCCCTCCCCCTTTTCATGGAAAACTTCTTTCATTGCATTCAGATGAAAACTTTTTGGTGTAAAAAGAGTGGCTCTGATTCTAAGGAAAGCTCAGTGATGAAACCAATGTGTTAATGTGTCAAATCTGCAAAATACCACTGGTGCCAGAACCAAGAGATGCCTATTTTGCAGAAAAGCACTAGGAGAGATTTCACATCTTGCTCTGATGAAGCAGGGGAACAGATTTATAGTAAGAACGTGCACAAATAGAGACCCAAGGCACAGGGACATGCCCAGCAGATCCGCCATATTTAGACAGGGAATTCTGTGCCCGTCCCAACCTCACCAAAGCTGTTGTGTGGAACTGAGAAAGGGCTGTCTCCACAGTCAGAGGTGAGCTGAAGGCCCCGGCAAGCCAGACCCCACCTGGCAATGAGTCGGAGCCCAGAGGGGAATCCAGTGATTTGGAGCCCAGAGGGCGATCCAGTCACTGCCAGGGTAGTCTGTGGGACCTCAAGAACCACCTCTGGAATTCAAATACAGAAGGAGATTTTCAGGGACAGCGACCATTAACATATCCATAATACCACTGCCCTGCTGGACTTCTGGCATAACAGTATTGGACTTGATTGGACCACCAGTTCCCAACATCCCAGAAAGAGCACACCAAAGAGATGCCAGCAGGTACCAACAACACAGTGTCCCAATGCATTGGACAAATTAGAAAACAAGCAGCAGGGAGAGGAAAAATTACAAGCAACCAAGTACATCCCCAGGGAAAAGACACACCACAAAAAGACAATCAAACACCAGATTGCAACACCAGTGACTTAGAGGAACTTAAGAGTCTTCCCAATATAGAATTTAAAATCGCCATGATTAAAAAACTGAAAGAAGTCGAAAATGATATGGGAAAAATAATCAATGATCAGAAGAATGAAATTGAGTCCCTAAAGAGGGAAGTGAAAGAAATGCAGGAGATCAAAGGATTAATGAAGATGAAATGGAAGAACAAATAAGTACTCTCAAAGGCACAGTAATAAAAAGAACCAAAAGGAAAAGGAAAAGAAAAGGAAAGAGAAGTATGAAGGAAAAAGAATGAAGAAAGACTTTGGGAACTATCTGATTCCATGAGGAAAGGAAATATAAGAGTTATAGGAATCCCAGAAGGACAGGAGAGAGACATAGGAACAGAGAAAATATTCAAGGAAATAATTGAAGAGAACTTCCCAAACATGAAGAAGGAGCTGAAAGTAGACATACAAGAAACAAGAAGAACACCTAACTTCCATGATGAAAGGAAAAATACAGCAGGACACGTAATAGTAAAGCTCCTGAGAATCCAAGACAAGGAAAAAATAATGAAGCTGACAAGAGGGAAGAAATAGATAACATACAAAGGAAAACCAATCAGGCTGCCATCAGACTTCTCTGAAGAAACACTACAGGCAAGGAGAGAGTGGAGGGACATAGTCAACAAACTCCAAGACAACAAATGCCAACCAAGAATACCCTATCCCGCAAAGCTCTCCTTCCTCTATGAAGCAAGAATTAGGACCTTCCAGAAAAAGAGAAAATCCGGAATTTCATTACAACTAAACCCCCACTCCAAAAAATAATACAAGGAGTTCCAAAGACAGAGCCAGCAGAGTTATAAGAACGAAACAAGACAAAATTTTTTTTTCTAAATAAATAAATAAAACCAGAGAGAAGACAAACAAAATGGCAAATACAGATGCTAACATATCAATATTAACTTTAAATGTAAACAGACTAAACTCTTCAATAAAAAGACACAGAGTCGCAGGCTGGATTAAGAAACAAAACCCAACCTTTTGCTGTCTCCAGGAAACACATTTAACTACAAAAGATAAAAATAGACTGAAAGTAAAAGGATGGAAAACAATCCTACAAGCAAATGGACCAAAAAAGAAGGCAGGAACAGCTATACTTATGTCAGATAAGCCAAATTTCAAACTCAAAAAGGTAAAAAGAGACCCAGATGGTCACTACATTATGATCAAGGGGACAGCACATCAAGAAGACATAACACTCATTAGCATATACTCACCAAATGAAGGAGCACCAAAATATGTCAGACAACTATTATCATCTCTGAAAACAGACATCAGAGAAAATACATATGTAGTAGGAGACTTCAACACACCACTATCAACAATGGATAGATCAATGAGACAAAAAATAAGTAAGGACACTAAAGCTCTAAATAAGGATCTAGACCTCATGGGCTTAACAGGCATCTATAGAACACTAAACCCAAAAGAATCTGAGTACACATTTTTCTCAAGCACACACAGATCATTCTCCAGGGTCAATCACATACTGGGACACGACAAACATCAACAGATACACCAAGGTTGAAATCATACCAACCATCTTCTCTGACCATGAAGGCATCAAACTAGAAATAAACCACAAAAAGAAGGCAAGGAACCCTCCTACTTCGTGGAGATTAAAATCCGCACTACTGGAAGACCACTGGACTAATGAGGAGATCAAAGAAGAAATTAAAAAATACTTTGAGTTGAATAACAAGGAGGACACCAATTTCCTAAATGTATGGGACACAGCAAAAGCAGAAATAAGAGTAAAATATATAGCAATACAGGCTCACATCAAGAAACAAGAAAGAACTCAAAGAAACAACCTAATCTCACATCTCAAAGAACTAGAAAAAGTACGACAAAAAAACCCTAAAACCAGTAGAAGAAAGGAAATAATAAAAATCAAAGCAGAGGGCCTCCCTGGTGGTGCAGGCGGTTGAGCGCCGCACTGTGAAGCTGCCCGCAGCCTCTGCAGCACCGGTTCGATCCCTGGCCACTGGCGAGGGCCCTCATGGCGGGACAGACCTCTTCTGCCACCCGCTGCTCCCCTCAGCAGTGTATTTCGTCAGTCTGCCTGTTCTGTTCCCTGCTCTGGCTCTGGTGAATTCTCTCACCCTCCCACGCTTCTGACTGTACTCTGTGCTTGTATAAATAAATCTTTAAAAAATAAATAAATAAAAATAAAATTGACTTGCCAGATGATTATTCTGTAATTTTTTTAAGTCTGTCCTAATTCAGAGGGTAATAATCTCAGACACAGTAAATATTCAGACTTAGCCTTCGGATCCAAATGGGTGATGTTCCTCTTCTCCCCACAAACTCCTATAAACGTGACAACAAAAAATGAGCAGGTTATTCCCACAGGGCCCGATGGAAACAATTATCTTGGAGTCTGGCCCCCTCTCCTGTTTCACAGCCCCGCCTTCCTTCCTACATGGCCACACGCAGGTAGATACTCTTTCCTCTCTTCAGCAAACACCAGAAGCTGCACATGATGAAAGGAAGCTGCTGCTGCCTGGATGCTGCCGGGCCAGCGCCGTAAGACGAGAGCCAGCACCTGTGGCCATGGCAATGGTTTGCAATCAGCAAACCTTGGCCCTCACCTTCCCTCCTCCTCTGGGCATCTAAGACATGGTTGGTTTAGAAACCCTCAGCCCACAGACTGTTTTCCATCAACAGCTGCATAGCAACGGGATTAACATGCTACAAACCCAGCCATAAAAAAACAAAAAAACACTGTTCATGTCCTGCTTATCAAAACCAGGTAGGACAGCAGGCACCCCAGGCTCTTCTTTCCAACACTGGGGCAGACTTGATGTCCTCACAACTTACTCCATCGAAACTGTAACACTGGATAAAAGGCAGAATCATCTTTTTAAATGCATTGCTTGAGGGGGAGTTTCAAAGACAGCAGGAAGTGAAAGCAGAAACACTGAGAAGCAAGTAGGGGTTCAAATCACCCTTTGCCTTGAGTTGAGTTTTCAAGGTTTGGGGTTCATGAAGTAAAACCGAAACCCGACTATAATAGGGAGTTTATTAGGAGACCCCACCCCAAAGGCACAACCTCAAGTTAAGAGTAGACAGGAAATAAACGAGTCATGTGGACGAAGAGGAGGAAATGGAGCGTTTTGATCTTGGGGTTGGGTGGAGGGAGGTCTCCCCTCAGAAAGTGTAACCACGAGCCAGTCTTTTAATGGGCTTGTTGTCTGAATTAATATTCTGTGGAAGGGACTTGAGATGGTTTATAGAAATCAAAGCAAATTCTATCTGGAGGAACAAAAACCTCAACCCACCACTCAAAGAATTTCACAATTTTCCAAGAAAAATTAGCAGCTTACAGCAAGAAGAATGGGGGGTGACAGGGAAGGAGGGAGGGAGGGAGAGAGAGAGGGAACAAGACATTAAAATCGACAGGCACAAACTTCTACAGGCGGCAAAATCAGATCACAGGTTCAAATATCAGGATTATGAGATGGAGAATAGACTTTTTCGAGAACTCTGTCCTTGCCTATTTTCTCCTGTCTCCACATGTAAACCCCCCGTGGGCTCTTAAAACTCAGCCCCTTTCTATTTTTTTTTTAAGATTTATTTATTTATGCATACAAGAGCTGGGGCACAGGCCAGAGGTGTGGGGGTGAGAGGATTCACGAGAGACAGAGTGGGGAACAGAACAGGCAGATTGACTGAAATACACTGCTGAGGGGAGCAGCGGGCGAGACAGGAGAGGTCTGCTGCGCTGTGTGGGTAGCTCCCTGGCCAGGGATCGAACTCCTGCTGCAGTGGTTGCAGGACAGCTTCAAAGGTTGAGTCTTAACCCCTTGCACCACCAAGGAGGCCCCCCTTTCTATTTCTTGAAACTGCGTGTGCCTTTCTTCTTGCTCCATCTGCCTTTTTCCACAGGCGCCCTCCCCACAGACTACAAACACATCCAAATCTTTCCCAGTAAGAAAAGAAAAAAGAAACCTTGCTCCCCCATCCTCTCCTCCACCCTCACAGCTCAGGTTCTTGAGAGCTTGTGTCTCTTCTCCCCACTGCCTGTTCCGTCCTGAGCTGCAGCCTGGCTTCCACTCACCCCGACCCGCACACAGCATCTGCTCTTCTGAACTAGCCCTTCCCCAGTAGTCAGAGTCCTAAATAACCGTGCTACCAAATCCAGTTGACCATTACCTGTATATTCTGTGGCCACACCCTCCTCCCCAAAACTTTCCTCCTTGGCCTCTGTGACATCACTTTCTTCTGATTTTTTTCTTTACCTCTCTGATCATCTCTTCCCAATGTCCTTGGAGTGTTCCGTCTCCTCTGCCCACCTACCATAATGTCACTGTTCTTCAGCTCCTTTCTCAACACGAAACATGTTTCACACTCTCCCTGGACACAGCATCGGTCTCGTGGCTTAAAACAGCTGTACATCCCTGAGGCATGCACACCCTGGTGATACCAGAAATCTTTCCAGATTTTCCGAAAATCTGTTTCCGAACCCTGGATTTCCATCCTAGAACCCAGCTGCAGAGAACACACCTGTGACCAAGATGTCTTCCCTCACCAGCTACCTCTCATCCTACCTGACTCTTCCTCCTGAGTGTAGAAATCTCTGGACAGGTGACTTGAAAATTATTGGCATAGGTAGTGAAAAAGTGACTAACCATAATATGGATAATAAATGCTACCGCAAGTTAGAAGAGTTCGAAGTCTACTTGACATAAAATTGAAGAAAGAGCAAATGAGCAATATTAGAAATAGTGTTTGACAGACTATCAAACTGTGTGAAATGGGGCAAATGGTTCAGAAGAGATTAAAAAAAAATTGACATTGCATAAAAACATCTTCCTTCCTCACCGCTTATACATCTAAACAAACCTCCTCAGCATTTATATCAAAGCAATGAAAAATATTTAAGGGACCTTTGCCAAGCCCTCCCTGTGTTTTTCTAACAATAAGTAATGTTCATTCAAGGATAAACAAACTAGAAGGAATAACCGCAAACCACCAATCTCATTAAGAGATGTGTTTCCAGTAATTCTTTACTTTTAGGTTTAAAGATAGTTTGTTGAAAAATATATTTGTTATTTTAATCATTGTGTCCTCAAAATATTTTAATGATAACTTAATGGAGAAGGAATTAATTAACACTCACAGCCTCAGGGTCTCAGGAGGAAAAATGTAATTTCTTTTAATAAACTTTAAGTAATGTTTGTTCAGACAAATGTAGAGGGACATTCAAGAAGAATCTCTCAAGCATGAAAATGCATTCCTTTAAGATAACATTTCATAGAAAAGGTGGAATGGGAATATAAGCTCAAGGAGAAAAAAAGATATAAAATTTGCACTTTATTAAAGAGGAGCTTGATCATGTAATTTCTTAAATGGATGATGGTTAGTAACAGATCATGTTGGTACTAAGTTTATTGGATGCATTAAAATGAGTGACATGACAATTTTCTTTTGAAATACATAATCTTCACATTTTTATAGACAAGAAAATGGGTGTCCAAAGAGGTGAAGAAATGTGCCCCCAAATTATTTAGCAATCACATAGTTATGACCAGTTCATGACTTAAACTAAACCCTGGTGCCTTCCCACTGAAGACCAGGCCTCCACACCGCTGTGTGGGGACTACACAAATGCCAGTTTGCCTCCTCCTTTTCTCATCCTGCGCTGCCAGTTATGTAAATTACCTTCTTAATTTCACTTGCATTTATTGTTTTTTTTAATTCCCACTTCTGTTATCCTAATTTAATGCTTCATTATTTCTCTTTAGAAATCCAGTTTTAGCCTTCTCTCTAGCTCACTTCTAAAACTGCCCTTACCTCTTGGTAACTTTGAAGGGTTTCTGATTTGAGGGCGGATATCTCTGTAGAGCTATTCTGTATTCCCAAGTCTCTCTAACTGTATTTATTATTTTTTTTAAAGATTTATTTATTTATTTATACAAGCACTGGTACAGTCAGAAGCGCGGGAGGGTGAGAGAATTCACCCGAGCCAGAGCAGGGAGCAGAACAGGCAGAAGGACCGAAATACACTGCTGAGGGGAGCAGCGGGTGTGGCAGGAGAGGTCTGCACGCCATGTGGGACCCTCACCGGCAGCTGGGGATCGAACCAGTGCTGCAGAGGCTGCCAGCAGCCTTGCAGCCCAGCGCTCCACCGCTGCGCCACAGGGGAGGCCCTTTATTACTATTTTTTAATTGTATTATTTGTGCTGAAGTATTATTGATTTACAACACTGTATATGATTTACAGGTGTAAGTTCACAAAAATAATTTTCACCCAGTCTACTGGACTTGCTCCCAACTCCCATCTCTACTTCTGAAAGCCTCAATTCTACAGGCAGATTTCTAGGGTTTCTTTTGGCTTAGTTTCGTCTGTGCCTCTATTTTGTTTCCCTCTATTCCACAGGAGTGAAATCATCTCATTATATGGTAATTGTCTTTCTCCTTCTGACTTATGTCACTTAGTATAATCCCCTCCAGTTCCATCTGTGTTGTGGCAAATGGCAAATTTCATCTTTTTAATAGCTGAATACTATTCCATTGTGTAGCTATATTGGAACTTGACAATTTTTTAATGTAAATAGTTAAAATACATCAGAAATGACACCTTTACAAATACTCAAACTTATAATGCAGAATTTTATATGTTACTTTAAAATATGTGAGGGTAAACACTGCATAATTCCATGTAGAGGACATTATAGAATAGGCCATATTAATCTATAGTGAAATACGTGCCTCAAAGAGTAGTAGGAGCATTAATTCTGGGGTGAGGTTAATATTCTACATTTTAAGAGGCTTTGTTCAAAAGACAAAAACATTTGTCAAAAATAATCAAATGGTATACTGAAAATGTGTCCTTTTCTTTGAGCTGTGTATTATCTCAAAAAAAGGAAGAAAAACTATTCACAGATATTTGACCTCTAGTTAATGTTCTACATGCTAAAGAGCTCAGAGAGTAGACGTATTGATGTCTCAATTAATTTGGAAATGCAATAAAGTGACAAGTGGACAGATGTAGAGATAAGTAATGTAAGTACAGCAAATTCTCTATTTACTGTAGAGTCTAGGTGGTGAGTATATGGTATCCACTACTCAGTTATTTCACCCTCTATCTGTTTGAAAATATTCATGATAAAACATGCAGGAAATGTACAAGAGAGAATAAAATTTTTCATAACTTTTTAGGGAATGTGTGGACAAAAGTTTAATGATCATTGGTTTCCATAATCATCATTTGCTAATGAATCTTTAACCTAAACTTAGAGTCCAAATTTCCCTCCAGAATCCCAATCATATCTCCATCCACTTCCTGTGGCACTCCATCTAGATTTCCCATCAGATCTAAAACTTTGCAGATCCAAGTGTGAATATATTATCTTTCTAGGTTGGTTAGGAACAGCATCAGCTATAAGTAACAGAAATGTAAGAGTCTAATAAAACTAGGGTTATTTTCCTTACAAACAAGAAATCTAGACGAGGCGGCTGGTGCTGGTACGGGGATCTCACGGTCTCTTGTTTGGCAGGTCTGCAGTCCTCTTGGCCTTCCCTTCCTCATAGTTACAAAATGTTCTATAGTTCCAGGCATTGTGTCTGAGTTCAAGACAGGAAAAAGGGGGAAAGACTAATTCCAGACACAATTGAACCTTTTATCAATGTTTTCCAGAAACCTCCCAGCCAACTTGTACATAAATCCCATTAATCAGAACCATACCAGATGGCCACCCTTAACTACACAGAAAACCAGAAGCAAGGACTTACCATTCCTATTTTCTCGACTGGGTGGAGGGCTGGGCGAGGGGTAAGCCCATCTACAACATCCTTAACATTCTCCCAAACCTCCTCTACCTTCTATCATAGTCCTGATCTCTGTGCACGGTTCCAAGATCTACCTAGTCACCCATAAAAGAAATCCAGGATCATCCTTTTCTGTTTTTTTGTCATAGTCAGTCTGTCTTGATCTTTCCTCATCTTTGAATCTCTCAAATCTGAGCCTCCTTCTTATACCCACAGTCACTATCTGGATTCCAGCTCTCCTTTGCTATCTGAAATAGTATAACAGTTTCTTATTATTAGTCCCAAGTCTTAACTTCAATCATCCTCCCAGTAGCCCCCAATTCGAGCATTCTAAAAATAGAAATTTAACCATCTAATCCCTGTCTTATCTCTGTTCGATGGTTTGCATAATGTCTAGTTAAAGGCCAATTCATTATTATGCCATTGAATGCAATTCCCTACTCTCATGTGATAATGTACTCTTTAAAAATGTGTTATCAGGGCCTCCCTGGTGACGCAGCAGTTGAGCGCTGGGTTGCGAAGCTGCCCGCGGCCTCTGCGGCGCCGGTTCAATCCCCGGCTGCTCCCCAGCCACCGGAGGAGGGTCCCACATGGTGCGCAGACCTCTCCTGCCGCCCGCTGCTCCCCTCAGCAGTGTACTTCGGTCCTTCTGCCTGCTCTGCTCCCCGCTCTGGCTCTGGTGAATTCTCTCACCCTCCCGCGCTTCTGACTGTACCCAGTGCTTGTATAAATAAATAAATAAATAAATAAATAAATAAATAAATAAATAAATCTTTTTTTTTTTTTTAATAAATAAATAAATATGTGTTATCAGTTAGGATGCCCTATTCCTGTCAAGGGTCAGTTCTCCTAAGACAGAACTTTGTGGAGGAGGTGGGGTGAAGAACCTGCACTCAAAATCTAAATCTGAATTCTATGTAGGCAACATCTGTGTCTAACACATGCATGCTAAAATGGTAGCATGAAAGAACAAGGCATCTGTATAGTAGGGGTTTTCTTCTCAGACATAATCTCTAAATGTATTTTGTCTTACAGACATAAAATTTGGCAATATGTTTAAAATATAATGTCAACAATATATTTAAAGTATAACATCATTATTGTTCATTCAATTCTGAGATTTATTGAATGCTTAACCATATACCAGACACTACTTTTTAATTCAGTTGTTTTCCTTCGTAATAGAGCAGAGATGACAGAGAACAATTTATGTTTGACTGAAGTTAAAGAGATGCCTCTTTCTGCCTACCTAATGACTTCTCTCCGTATTTCACTATTAAGACTAAATGCTTATTACCAGAACCAGCACTTTCATTTTTCGGTCTTCTACTCATTTTCATAAGTAAAATTCACTACTTATTCAAATAAATGTTCAAAGACCCAAATGGAAGCCAAGTTGGGAATACGGTAGAAACTGCTGGCAGACTGATAGAGCCCAGCACAATAACAGCTGACGGTAGATAGTGCTCTGTGCCAGACACTGTCCTAGGCACTTTACAGATGAACTCACTCATCTGCACAGCTCTGTAGGGTCGGTACTATTATCTCCATAGGACACCATAGGCAGGACACTTGCACTTTGTCATTTGACTAGAAGCTGAGTCCTAGTACCTTTTGGGCTAATTACAGAGATCATCGTTCCCTGAGAGGTCTCCAGGCCTGGGCTGCGCACCTCTCTGTCCAGATTCATCCTTGGAGATAAGTCAGCCTCACTCTCCCAGGCAAAGCTTTCCCTGCACAATCCAGGGAGCGTGGGCCTTTCGGAACAGCCTCCTCACCTTGCTACAATTTTCTGCGTGCAGACTGACAGAGAAGGCGCTGCCAGACCTGGCTGTCTCCCTGGGGCTTGCTACTATGCCTGGCCTATAATAAGCACTTGAAGTTTTGCTGAATTAATGCAGAGGCTCCCTGGATTTTACACTTTGTTGTCGCCCCCATAGTGTCTGGCACCACATATTGTAGACACTTAGTCAACTAGAGTGGGAGCCTGATTTCCCCGCCAGCAGCCTAACTTAATAAAACAAAGCAAAATAAAGCCAGTCCCTTTTACTCCCATCTCTACCGCTCCATCAGTCCTGCGGATCTGGATGCCTTTCCAAGCCCCCCATCAACCGAATTCAGTAGGAGCTGGAGGCTCTGACTCCCCCTTCCCTGGCCGGGCGGAGCAGGGAGGGGAGCAGCCGCATCCCGCGCATTCTCCCAGCTCTTGCCTATTAAGGTAAGAAGACTCGCGGGCGCGCGGGAGGGGCGGGGTGGGGGGGGTCCCCCAGAAGCGGCCTCCGCAGCCTGCGCACGCAGGGGCGGGGACCCGCAGGGGCCGGACGCCCCCGCCAGTCTCCAGGCGGTCACGGGTCCAGCTCAGCTCTTCCACCCGAGGTCGGCTTCCTCGGTTTCCATGGCCACCGGGGCCGTGTCCTCACAGCAGGCTCAGCACAAGGCGCTTATTAAATGGGCCTCGGGTTCCCAGGGGACACTCCCTCCTCGCAGATGCTCCGAAGCCACCCGGAGCGGGGCACCTGCGGGCCGCGCCGCCCTGCGGGGGCCGGGAGCGACCTGGCTCGGGGAGAGGGCGGGGAGCTGCACCTTTGGGCCCCGGGTCTCGGCCCCGCGGCGCCCACGCCCACCGCCCGCTCGCAGCTCCGGCTGCAGCCCGAGGCCCCGCCCCCGCGGGCCCCGCCCACAACAGGCCCCGCCCACAACAGGCTCTGCTCACCGCAGGCCCCGCCCCCGCGGGCCCCGCCCACAACAGGCCCCGCCCACAACCGGCCCTGCTCACCGCAGGCCCCGCTCACCGCAGGCCCCGCCCAGTGGCCCCGCCCCCCGCAGGCCCCGCCCCCTCCGCGGCTCCCACCGCTCCCGGCGCCGCGAGCGCGGGCCTGGGACTCGCACCCAGCCGCGGCCGCAGCATGGGGCGCTTCCGCGGGGGCCTGCGGTGCATCAAGTACCTGCTGCTCGGCTTCAACCTGCTCTTCTGGGTGAGACCCGGAGCCGAGAGGGCCGGGCGCGGGGGGCCGGGCGGGGCCGGGCCGGGTCGGGGGGCGCCGACCCAGCCGCTCCGGGGCCCGCGCGATCCCGGCGGAGGGGGGTGCGGACAAAGGGGGGCGGCGTGAGGGCGCGAGCCCCGGGCGAGGCGCAGCGGCGAGAGCCGGGAGAAGCGGGGAGAAGCGGGGAGAAGCGGGGAGGCGCCGGGCAGCTCTGCCTGGGCTGTCACCGCGCCGCGGCGGCTCCGGGTGCGGGGCCGCCCGCCCCCCGCGCCCGGGCTGCACCCCGACCCGCGCTCACGCCCCCCAGCTCACGCCCCGCCGGGGCCGCCGGGGCCGCCGGGGCCGGGGCCCAACCCCAGCGGGGAGGATGCGCTGGCTGTGATGGTTTCGCCCAGGAAATTGGGGGTGGGCGTGAGAATGTTATTGGGGGGTCGGTCGCGCTCTTCCTGGGTGCTAGGAGAGTGCAGTGATGGGTGAGAGGTGGGGGTGCGCTTCTGAGCAGGGGGAGGGGAAGGGGCTGCCAAGGGACAGCAGCAGCACCCCCTGTCCCTGGCGCTAAATGCGAATGCGCCCAGGGATGATCTCATTCAACTTTGCAGGGTGCCGCTGAGCTGACAGCGAGCGAGCGCGGTGCTGGGGGAGGCGGCTTGGCTCCCACGACCCTGGGCTCCCATGTCCTGGGGACAAGGTTCGGGCCAGACCATCCCCAGATCTCCCCATACCCTGCCTCCGGCCCTCCAGGGCTGTGAAGCTAGGTCTGAAAATTGTCTTTTCTGCACACTCCCCCTTGGGCTTTATCAAGAGAATGTCAGCTAGAAGAACTGCTCAGGTAGACCCGGAGGGAACCTAGATCTTGCTTAAAGAACAGGTTCTTAGAACTGGGAGGGAGCAGCTGTGCCTTGGGTTCCTTGAAACAACTAAGATGGAGGGGGGTTTTCCTTTTCCTGCACTGGGGAGTGTGTCTTCCCATGACTGCAACTCATTAATTATTGAATGACGGGCTCATCTGGTGTTTGCCAACCCATTAGCCCAGATGCCTGTGTGAGTCTAGCAACTTCCAGGCTGTCAGAAGCCAAGTTACCATCTCCCGCATCCTTCAGCTGGGGTAGGTGTGAAGGAGGTACCTGGAGGACAACCCCAAAACTTAAAATACACACATGGTGTTTGTACACCTGGGCCTTTATACCCATCATGCTACAAGGAGGAGGTTTCTAAAGGCCATTTGTGTTGTGCTTTTTAGTAGTTTGGCTTCATTTCCAAAGCTGTCGTTTATAGAGGTCATGCTTCAGTGACATCCTTCACTCTCGCTGCTCACAAATTCAAAAGAAGTTTTGTATCAGCCTGGGAAGGAACTCTTAGGCCAAGTTCAGTGCTTATTTAGTGCCTGAGGTCGTGCAGCCTTCCCAGGATAATGGGAAGCATTGATTGAGTGTCTTGGTGTGTCAGAAAGAGCTCGAAGCACATCACAGCCACTATGCACTGAATCCCCACGACAGTCCTGCTGAGCACACTATCATTATCCCCATTTTTACAGACAAGGAAAGACTCAAATAAGCCAACGTGCCCAACATCACACAGCTAGTAAGCGACAGGGGTGGGACACAGTGTCCCGAGCACGCTGGCTCACTCAGTAAACAGTGGTTCTGGAAGTGTGTCTTCTAGACCAACAGCAGGAGCATCTCCTGGGAACTTGGCACAAACGCACACTCTTCAGCCCCTTCGCAGGCCTCTCTGAGTCAGAAACTCCCGGGAGGGACCCAGCAACCTTTTCCCAGGTCCTCCAGGTCATCCTGATATAAAGTGTGAGGCCTGCTGCGGTTAACAATTTTTAGACAAGTATTAGAAAGAGAGTGTCCATACAGAAATATAAACTTATAACATGTAAATATATGTAACATAAATGTATATGTAAATTATAAGTGATTATATATGTCATTTATAAATATAAAATGCTATTCCCTGAGCTGCTGATGTTCTGGTGGAAATAAAGCCAGTGCAGACAAAATAAGACAGTTGACAATCCAGTGACCAGTTTCGTGCGCTGATGCTCACACAGTGAGGAAGGGAAGGAGGAAGAGAGAAATGTTTGGGTCCTCCCTTGTGTTAGGCACAGGGTTAGAGGTGAATGAACATTTAGATGTGGGAGTGAGTCCAGGAGTTCAGACGAAGGACCAGTGAGGAGTGAGGAGGCAGGACGGGTCTCCTGAGGAAGGGGCGCTTAACCTGCATCCCGTCTGTGCCACATGGAAGTGGACAAAGGTGCAGGGGTGGTGCCACCCACACAGGAGGAGCGTGACCCCATCTGCCCACAGCAGGGGCTTGAGTGAGTTAGTCTCCCGCCTCAGCTTCTGTCTTCTCATCTCCACAATTGGAGCAACAGAGTTATGGAGAGCATTAAGAGGAAATAAAGTGTCTGCCTGCACCTCCTGTGAGCCTAGCACCTTGCAGTTTCTCCAAAAGTGTTAATTATGAGTTTTATTATTAAGTGCCAGGCACAAAGGAAATCCTCAATAAATCCTCACTCTTTCCCAGCAGGGAAGGGTGTATGTTTGCCTGGCAACTGGCAGCTTGTTTTCATTTGGGGTAACTGCACATTATCTTCACAACTGTGCTTGTGGCTTTTCCCACACTGGAGCTCAGAAGATCGGGAGCAAGCCTTTTGTCTGTTGTGTTGATGTCTGTGCCACAGAGCACAGAGGAGGCGTCCGTACGGAAATATCTAGAGGAGGAAGACATGAATCTGCCACTTGGAGACTTGGGCCCAGATAATGGATCATCAGCTTTAGCTGAGGGCTCAGCCTCTCTCTCCGCTCATTGCCTATTGATCTGTTCTCTGCTGGCCGGGGTTGAGCCCAGGGGGGCAATACCGGGCCTTCCTCCCTCCCTGTTCCTTGGGGTAGGGACTGAGGACCAGTGGCCCAGACACACCTCCAGCAGCATCTGTGCTTGCACCCCCCAAGGGAAGGGGCCGCACGGAAACCGATGCCTAGTGATTTAGGAAAAAAGCAGTTGTTTGGGATAAAATCTAGATATTGACCGACAGGGTCGCTGAAAGAACCTGATTCTAGAAAAGCCCCACCCTAGTGTCTGAAGTCGTGTTTTCCAGGTTGGAGGGTTGAGGAAAGTTTGGGGAAGGGACCGAGGGTGGGGTGGGGTAGGAGGGCAGTTTTCCTGGAAGGATAGGCCTGAGCTGGGACTTCAAGGGTGATACTCACACACCCTCAGAGGCCTCCCCTTCTGAAGTACAAGGTCCTCCGTGGTGACGGCACTTCCTTTCTGTCAGGAACTCACCAGCAGGCAGGCACAGAGGCGGGGGTGGCTGTGTTTTGTGATCTACAATTTGACAAATCTATTTGCAACCTCCTTCTGGCAACTTGATTTAAGTTTCCCTAAGCTGTGCTCCTGATTTTATAAACATCCAACTGGGTCCTGCCAGAGCCAGCACAGGGCTTCCTGGCCCAGGGCCGACAACTACATTCACCATTGAATTTTTAAAAACAAAAGTAAAACTCAGCCATGAACCCCACTAAATTAATTTCTGTTATCAGGGTGGATGGCTAACACAACCCCCACCCCCACCCCACCCCACCCCCACGCTTGTCATGTCTAAATTCGGATACTACGATCAGATAGCACAGCATATTCCCATGCCTTTCACTGAAATCACCTTTATTTTTTTCCTCCGTTGCATAGCAATATAAATAAAACAGCACAATCCACCGAGCGCCTGTGTGGGGAGACCTGGGCGCGTGTTTATTTCTTGCTTGATTGTTGTAGCTTTCCTCGCATTGTGCTGGGGGAGGCCGCTGAGTGTCACCCACCGACAGGAAGCAGGACTATTCATTGTCAAAAGCCAGAAGCCATATATGGCTGACTTGGAGCTGCTCGCCGCCCTTCTCACCAGTTGCTAGTGCTGCTCTGGGTTTTCAGTCTGACAGGTGCATCTGGGAAAGACGGGGTCCCACGGCTGGGGCATGAGAGGTGTTTGAGGCTACTAAGTGTCCAGAAATTGCCTCTTGCTCTTTCCCAAACTTATTTCAAACAATAACTTCAGAGCTACCACCAGTCAGAGACAAGTTAAAAAAACAGGAGCTCAAGAAAGTATTTTTTTCAGGTCTAGCTGAAACTAGACCACCCCAGAAAGCAGATGGGAATTTCCTTGACCTTCTAGTAGGGTAGTCAATTCTGATCTCTGTCAAGGTGGGAAGCACGCAGCACTGGCCAGCCTCCTGGGGTGGACAAGGGCAGTGTAGCACTGTTGGGGAGAGGGGGCGGTGAGAGCTGAGTCCCAGGGATCTGGACAGCACTGAGCTGAAAACCCCGGGGTGTGGAACCTGGGAGGTAGATGTTAGCATCACACCGCATGGCTTTATTCCAAGCTATTAGGGACTGGGTTAGTAAGTTTTTAACCTATTTGAACCTCAGTTTTCCTCATCTGCTAAATGGACATAATCGGCTACCAACATCAATCTATGATCTTTGTGCAGACAAAACGCATATGTAAGATATAGGGCCTCCCTGTAGTGCAGGGGGTTAAGACACAATCTCTGAAGCTATCCGCAGCCACTGCAACAGGAGTTCGATCCCCAGCCAGGGAGCAACTCACATGGCACAGCAGACCTCTCCTGTCTCGCCCGCTGCTCCCCTCAACAGTGTATTTCAGTCCGTCTGCCTCTTCTGTTCCCCATTCTGTCTCTGGTGGATCCTCCCACCCTCCACACCTCTGGCCTGTACCCCAGTTCTTGTATGCATAAATAAATAAATCTTTTTTAAAAAAAAAGATAGTATGTAAATATGTAAGGTAACAAGTATGATGCCTGTGCATGGTAAATACTCAGTAATATGAGATATTAGAGGAAGTCATATCTAAATTCTAAAAGTACAGGTTGGAAAGTGGAACCCAGAAGTCAAGAGGGTTCCAACGGTAAGGACAAATAGGAAACAGGTGTCCTCAGCCCAGCCAGCTAGCAGAGCAGCAGGAGTCTGCGGCTGACCAAGGGTGTGGAGTCAAAAGGAAAGCCATGTTCCTCTGCAGCCAGCCACTCAGCAGACGTGCGGACCCCCTCCCCAATGCCCAGTGCTCTGCCAAGTGCTAAACATCAAAAATGGTGAAGCCTTGAGGCACTGTGCCTCTTTAGGGCCTTTGACAGTAGTTGACCCTTCTCCAGTGGTCTGTGCCCCGGAGGGCAGGGCTGTGTCATGCAGTGTCTCCCTCGCCATCCTCAGCCCTGGCGCTAGGAGAGGCTCAGCACTCACTGGGATGGCTCTGGGCACATGGTTGCGCACTGAGACTTTAATGCGCACACAGATCCCCTCATCTGGTTCAGATCCACATTCTGACTCAGTGGGTCACCTTTACTAGCGAGCCCCCAGGTGGTGCAGAGGCTACCGATGCAGGGAGCACCTCAACCTCTTCCTCAGACGTGACCTTGGGAAATCAAAGGCCCACCAGAGCCTCTTGTTTCCACCAGGCAGGGAGTCCGTGCCCTTCCTTTTGCCCCGCTCGCCTGACTTCCTGGGGCAGTTCTCTTCATGCCAGTTACTGCTTTACCATTATTATTTTAAGAGCTTTTTTTTTAACATTAAGATTTGATGGTTTCTAGAATTACCAGGCAGCCACCGGCCCATTGTCCATTGCTTCACAGTGTTATTCTAGAACATCTCCCATGCGGTTTCTTGGGGTGTCCAGCCTTGTGGACAATAGAGCCTGTAACTCCATCTCCCATCTTGACATTGAGAGTGAAATATCACAACGGAGCTGTTCTGACGCAGGCACCGCTAACGCTGTCCTGACCACGGACAGAACCTGTCAGTGTCTCTAAGGAGTGAAGGAGGAGGACTTGAGAGGGAGGCTGGTAAGAGGGGACTTTCAGATGGGCTGGAAACACATCTTACAGATGTAGGGGGGCTGCTGGCCTGCCTTGTTCATCCTCTTTGGATTTGATTGCAAACAAAACTAAGAAGCTAGTGACCATCCCTATGATGTTTTAGTTGACAAAATGCTTTCACATGTGTTATCCCATTTGATCATGAATCACAATAATCCCATAAGTCATATCATTATCCCCATTTTGCAGACGTGACACTGCAAAGCAGGCATAAGTTCCCAGAGCTGGGGCGGAGCAAGGCTGGGTCACCCCCAGATCTCTGGTTTCAAAGTCTGTTCTTTTCACGGTATTAACTTATTAAGGTGTGTGGAATATCAGGCAGAGGAAACACTACTTCTCTAGAAAAGGTGAGGTCTGTGGTCGCGGAGCTTGATTTACTCACAAATGTGGTTGCAGAGATGCATTCAGCGCTGGCACATGGAGGAAGCGGGAGAGAGGCTGAGGCCAGGGCAGATGCATTTAAGGCCGAGGAGAAGCAAGACAGGGCTTGAGAAAAGAGCATATATTAAAGAAACAGTTTGCAGCACTAATTTTAGCAGCAAAACCAAGAATAATAACAAGCACTATATAAATGGAAGCTGCGTGCCAGCTGTTTTCCCAATCACATTTTGTATATTTAATTCTATCACCCTCACAACAACCCTCCAGAGTCTAACCGCAGCTCTAACAATGACCCTCTAAAATCTAACACCACTCCCAGTTTATGTCTGAGGAAGCAGGAGCGCCAGGGTTTAGTAGACTTGCCCAGGCTCCCAGAGCTCGCCAGGGGAGGGCTGGGCTGCGGCCTGTGCCAGACTCTTGGCCTCTCCAAGTGTGCAGATGAGCAGGGGGAGAAGCTGAAGCTGTGAGGAGCCTGGGGATTCTAGACCTGTGTTCCCCAGCTCAGCGGCGACTCTACCGATCCCACATGGCTGTGTACGTGCACATTAATGGAGATTAAAGGACGAAACTAACTTCCTGCGTGACCTCGCGTGCTCAGCAGCCATGGTTGGCCAGTGGCTGCGAGATCATGGACATCATTGGAGAAAGTTCTGTTGCGTGACAATTGCCTAAATACAGTTATTCTTTCATAATTCGTTGTTTCCTACTTTTCTTAGTCTTAGGAAACAAACTTAAGAGAGACAGGATCATAGTTCCTGGAAGGGGAGCCTTCTAGTGTAGAAGGTTTCGAGAACTCAAGGGAACCCCAGCGGTCGTGGGGAGAGTGTTGAGCTAAAATAGAAGTAGAGGAGGTGGGAGCTGTGTTTCCTCTCTTGAGAGGGTTGTTTGAAGGCTAAACGCAGCATTTGCAAGTTTGCACCATAATGGAACTAAGTGCTGGGCCCTCCCTGTGGGGCTGGGTAAGGTGAACACGCTGCCTTCTCAGGGAGGCTGTGATTCCCTCCACTCTGCAGGGGGGACGCTGGCCGTGTGAATGGTTGTGTTATATCCCACCTAAGTGCCTCCTTCAGTGTCAACACTCAAGGTTAAATTTTCTAGAGCGCATCTGGCCAGTACCCCAGGGTGGGTGCCAAGCCCTGTCCTCCCACCATGATGGTGACTGGGACAGAGGCAGCTTACACGTAGTGCGGGAAGGCAGACGTGCGCTAGTCCGCTTTGGCTGCTTGGTGGCTTGGATTTAGTTCTGTGCGCATTCGATCTCTCTCTAAAGACACCTGCCCACCAGGGTAGCCAGTGCTCTGCGTTGCCTCTCCTCGCTCTTTAAAAAAAACTCTGCAGGGCCTCCCCGGTGGCGCAGCAGTTGAGCGCTGGGTTGCAAAGCTGCCCGCAGCCTCTGCAACTCCGGTTTGATCCCCGGCCATCAGAGGTGGGTCCCACATGGCGCGCAGACCTCTCCTGCCGCCCGCTGCTCCCCTCAGCAGTGTACTTCGGTCCTTCTGCCTGCTCTGCTCCCCGCTCTGGCTCTGGTGAATTCTCTCACCCGGTGCTTGTATAAATAAATAAATCTTTTTAAAAAAGAAAGGAAAAAAAAAAAAAACTCTGCAACCATCATCTTCCTCATTAATTCTTGCTATCTCTTCTCTCCTTTTCCCTGCATTTTTTTTTTTTTTAGAACAGGCATTTTTGTGTAGCCACCGAGTAAATCCAACTCACTTCCTATGACCTATATCGAAATGATCTGCTTTATCAGTCACAGCTTTTCATCCCAGGTCAGCTTCCTTCCTGGACTTGGTCCCCACCACCCATGCCCCCAGCTCTCCTAAACCCCCTCCCAGCAAGGTCAGCTCGCCCACGCTCGTTAACTTACAACAACCTAGACAAGAGAAGAGGGGGTGGGCACAGCACAGAGCCCATTGTTCTTTCCAGGGGTGAAGAGAACATTCCTGAATCTGTCACTGTTTGGAGAGCGGAACCTTCCATCGTGCAGAGAATGAAGCATTGATTGATTTTAAAATAACACCCTTACCTGAAGGAAATCTTTCAGGAACATCTCTGCATAACTCGTTCTTAGGAAATCATTATGAGGAAATATTAGAGGAAATTAGAAAGACTGGGATCAAACTCGTCTATTTCCACACCAACCACCTTCTTACCATGGGCACCTGCCTGCTGGTTCCCTTCACCCATCCTAATGTCGAGGCCGGGCAGAGAGGTTACTCGAGAGGCTTGTGTGGGTATCCGAAGGCAATTGGTGCTTGTGTTTTTTCTGACAAAATCTTTGCTTTTGAGAACGTTGCCTCTGAATCCTTGCCTTGCTGGTGCTGCATAATAGGATGAAAATCTGAGGAGCTGACTTTCCTCTTCAAGAAAATTAGCATCATCTCCCAGAACAAATGTGCTTGTGACTTTTGTCTGCTAAAAGGATGAGGCACCATTACCCTGATGGTATCACAATGTGGTTTGCAATCAGATCGAGAGTTGTGAGTGCTTCCGTCTGGGATGAGAATTGCCACCCTGAGCAAAAGTATTAGCTTAAAAGCTTTTAATAAAAACTCTAGGGTTGAAAAGTCATTTCCAACATGTGGGACTTCATCCCAAAAAAAGAATTGCAAATGAACTGGGTGGTGTGTGCACATGGTCTTCACCCCAGGGAAGCAAGAATACAAAATTGATGCTCATTCTCTCATTTGCATTCAGAGTGTGTGTGTGTGTGCACGCGCATGTGCACATGTGCATGAGGGTGTTATCATATTAAGTGTAGGCTCCTTCCTGTAAAAGGGGTGTGTCAATGGATTCTCTCTGTCCACGAGTACTGCAGAACACACATCCCCACAGGCTGAGGAAAACACAAAACTGACACGACAAGTTCTCATCTTGTTTTTCCTGCAGGGAAGTGTTTTGCTGAGTGTGATGGACAGCATGCTCACCCAGGGCCGCCGAGGTGTCTGCGGTGTGTCCCAGGTGCAGAGGAGTCTGAAAATAGTATTTGCAAAGTTTTCCCTCCAGAGAGCTGGTGGGGAGATTGTCTGCAGTCTCGCCTGTCTGCCTGTCTTAGTCAGATCAGGTTGCCCTAAAAAAGTCTCATGACTGGGTGATTTAAAGAACAGGAATTTATTTGTCACAGTTCAGGAGGCTGGAAGTCCATGGTCAAGGTGCTGGGCTATTCAGTTGCTGCTGCTGAGGAGTTTTTTCCTGGCTTGTAGATCAGTGTGAGCTCCGTGGCAGAGAAAGCAAGGAGGGTGGGGTTGTGGGGTATTTCTTATTGGGCTCTAGTCCCATCACAAGGGGCCCACTCAAGAGCTCATCGAGCCCTAATCATCTCCCCAAGACCCCATCTCCAAGGACTGTCTCATAGGGCTCTTGGTAGAGCGTCACCTATGGAGGGGGCGTGGTGGGGTCACAATTTAGTCAATGACGCAGCCCAAAGGGCACCTTTGGGAAGGTCCCCTCCGTTCATTTAACAGGCACCTGCTCCGGGAGGTGGACAGAGCAACAGAGGCTTGTCCCTGCCTTTAGGCCGTAATCAAAACTAGACACAGAACTCGACAGAAGTGGTTCTAGCAGACAGGAGGGGAGGTACAGGCCTGGGCCAGCCAGCGTAGGCTCCTCCGGGGAAGTGACATCAGAGTTGAGAGCAGTGGGGGGAAGGGGAGGGATGGAGATTCCTAAGGAAATAACTGAAGTAGAGCCCCCCACCCGCACCCCCCCCCAAGCTGACGCTGTGACTAGAGCACCGAGGCAGTCGTGCCCAGCTCGGGAAAGGCACGGTGCTGTGGGAGAACTTCTCCAGGATGATGCTTCTGACCCAAGAGGGGGGCTTTCTGCTGGATTTAGTCCTCAGCAGAGTAGCTGGTTTGCTCTTTGTGATTGGAGAGGGTGGGGAGCCAGCCTCCCTGGGGGGCCGGGGCGGGGAGCAGAGCGGACTGGAGGGCCCAGGTCCTGGGAGTGATCTTTGCATTTTTGCTTCTCAACACCACTGCCTTCCAATGCTGTCCCTTCCTGAGAACCATGTTTGTGATTTATGAAGCTTTTTTTTTTTTCTTGAGTGCAAAAATATGTCCTCAAGATAGAACATTTCATTCGCCGTCCTAGGAAAGTGGAAATGACTACAGTAAAATAAAGTTGAAATCCATTCATAAGTTCTGCTCCATGTGAAATGACTTCTCCCCGGCGGAGAGCCACTGCTTAAAAGAAACTTTTGTCTATTCACTTTGCTTTAAAGCCGTCGAATCAGGTCTTCTATCCTTTCTCCTACTAATTTTGTTCTAGAATACAAAGGTCTCCTCTAAGAACATGTGCTTGTTGTTTGTGCCTTTGTAGCCTGCTCACTCTCTGGACAGGGCTGGCCACTTAGGTGGCTTGGCAGTGAAATGTATCATCTCATTGTATCTGGCGACCCCCTACTCAATAACATGGATGTGTGTGCCATTGTGTCCCATCTCTTTTTTCTATTTGACTTCTCTTTTTAAGTACTGGACACTCTTTTGTCCTCAAAATTCTATGTCATCACCTCCTCGGAGTGCCTAATGCATGACTGGTACCCAGAAGAGGGCCGCGACTTAGCTTGGTGACAGGTGGTGTCTCCAGGGGCTGGTTCTGTGACCGACTCCTCAGGGTTAGGGAACCCGCCTGGGCCGCCCGGTGCAGATCGGCTGTTCCAGGAGCCGCTGAGATCCTCCAGAGAGAAGAACTGGCTCTCCCATCTCTGAATCGCTGGCTCCCAGCTCACAACAGATACCTAATAAATGTTTATTTGATGATTAACATCAAATCCCAACTCATACTGTTGTGTGAAAAAAACCCATTCCTGGAAAATCAGCATTTCTAGTGATGGCTGGGACTGGCCCTGGAAGCAGGGCCCCCGTCGGCAAAGGTCTTAGAACCCCGGTGACCCTCACTGCTGACCTCCACCCCGTAGGGTCCAGGTCTGGCCTTCACTCCCCCCCACCTGGGTCTCCTCGTTAGCTCCCCACAGTGTCCGGCACCAGGCGGCACTCACGCACCTGCTGATTCACATCAAAATGAGCCGTTCCCACCTCCCTTCTGGACCCGCGTGGGCGTTCCAAGGTGGCAGCCGGCTGAGTAGAAGTGGGGTCTTGGTCTGCCCCCAGTGCCCTGCGCAGCCAGGCCCTCTCCCCACACGGCATTCGAGGTGCGGAAGCCAAGGCCTCGCCGTGCTGTGTCACTGCCTGGAGTTCCCGCCCCGCTGCAGGCCTGCCCAGCTCAGGGGCTTCCCGCGCATTCCTCAAGACTTAAATCAGCACCGTGGCCTCTGCTGCCTGCCGGTGGGCTGGGGGGCATTGCCAGCGTTGCACTGCGTCACTAGTTGAAGGGGTGTCAGATAAAAAGACTGAGCCAGATCTTCCTGTCGTCTCGCGATTGCCAAGCACGGGGCCGACCAGACCAGACTTGACTCTTTAACATGCCAGGGGTGGGGGGGTGAAGACAGGCACAGAGAAGAAGGGGAAGAAAAAGCAGCGGCCTCTCTCTCCTTATTTGCTCTAACACAGAGGCGCAGTGTCTGAAAGCAGAAGAGCGGCTGCGATGGACAGGAGAGAGACGGAGGTGCAGAGGTTGGGCGTCTGGAAGGGCCGAAACGTAGGCTCCGGGGCCTGCCGGTGTCCCAGGTCGCTGAGCGAGACACTTCCCCCCGGGCTGGGTCACGCAGGGCGGTGGGGCCCAGGGACGCCTCACTTCCTCGCTCTGCGCCTGACAGGGCTCTCGGTTGGTGTGAATTTTTTCCGAGCAATTTCTAGTTTGTGGCCGAGCAGCCAGAGTGCAGGGAAGCCACGTATTCTGCGAGCCTCACAGGTCCAGAAGGATGACGCGAACCAGCGTGGTCTCTGTCGAGGCCACTTTGCACACCAGCGATGCCTCTCGTCGCCAGGAGCCCCAGGTCGGGCCCTGTCCTCACCCGGGGTGGCTGGCACGGCGTGGCAAGCCGGGAGGATTCCCTGAGTCGGCGATGACGTTCAGCCCAGCCACCGTTTCCTTGACCCGGGAGAAAAGCCCATGTGGTTTGGGGCTGGGGTGTGGATGAGCAAGGCTTTTTCCTCATTGCCCCGTGGCTTTAAATTGCAACCTCTCTTTTAATTTTCCATTATGCATTGAGCCCATCGGTGCCAGAACTGGACAAATCTGTTCCGTCTGGGAGCATGATCCCAGACAGCTATAAATTAGTTTGTGTACAGAGATGCCAAAAATGTGGCCTCCTGGTAGGGTGTCCCTGGGGCCGGTCGCCTCCTCCACAGTCTCCACCGTGGCCGCGGGCCTTGGCCGGTCGCCTCTGTCAATAGACTTTGCTTTGTATTTGGAAACTGTCTTTCCGTCAAGTCACCGCGGAGGCTAGGGAAGCCGCTGGCCTGCGAGGCTGTGCGGGCACGGTGGCCTGGGCAGCCTCGGGCCTTCCTAGGACGGTGCTTTCCCGAGGGCATCGCTCGCTTTTCTGCCCCAGAAGCAGCAATTCCCTGGAAGCAGGTCTCGTCCCTGACGAAAGCACAGCCCAAGAAAACTCCCTCGGCTTTTTCTGGATTGAACAGATAAACCACTGGGTACCGCTCCAGAAGCCAACATTTTTAAACCTACGAGAATCAGAGGACTTAGACAATCTAGTGCAAAGAAAAAGTCACCTGTAATCGCAGTCTCCTCAGACACATTTTGCTAATACTTGAGCATGGTGTTTCTCCGTATTTCTTTTTAAAAACGCAGAAATCCTGTAGAGCTGGTGGAGCCTGCTTCCTGGAGCTGCCCCTCACATTACCCAATGAGTGCTTTCCTCTAAATACTGGAAACTTTTAGTTATTCCGCTCTGGAGTGTCCAGCGGCTCGAGCTCTGCCCCCTCACCCCTCCTCTCTGAAGCCACAGGGTTTTTTGAAGCCGCCACAGAGGGACCCGGCCCGGAGGGGATGGGGGGTGAAGAAGAGGGAGGGCTTCACACAAAGCCAGCAGAGCGCCTGAGGGGGGCCTGTCCACGGACCCCCCGGACAGAAGCGTCCTGTGGAAGAGGCGCCTGCCCTGACCTCACTTCGCGATCCCTTTTCCTCACTCCATCTCCATTTCTCTGCTGGGTCCTGGGGTCTCCCCGTCACCAGCTTCCCTGCCGGGGCCTGTGAACTGTCCCCCTGTGAAGAGGCGAGGGCAGCACAGCCTGAACTGGAGGGTTTGGCAGAACCAGGAGGCTGATGTTGCTTCTCTGCTTCCTCCCCCTGGTGCGGCCAGAAGGTGCCTGTGACTATCTTCGGGTGGGTTGATGGAGACAGGGAAATCCGCGGCGGGGTTTGGGAGAGAGGACGTCTCGGCTGAGCTGGCAGCCGGGCCGGTCCTGCCGGGCAGAAGAGGCCCCCGGCCCGGTGCGGAGCGCGCAGCCCGGGGTGGGGAGAGGAAGTGGGCATGACTCGGCCAGCCCGCCCGGCCCGCGCCAGCCGCTCGGCCTCGCCGTGAGCCACACAGCACACAGACCTCGCTTTTTCAGAAAATTATTTTTTCCTTTCTCACTTTCCATGGAAACTCAAAATAGCAACCAAAGGAAAGAAAAAAACCAGCCAGGCGCTCTCCCTGCCTGCAAAACCAGCCCCGGGCAGCGCAGTGACCCCGGGGGCTGCAGGGGGAGAGGGCTGGGGAGACAGGGCTGGAGACGCTGGGAACAGCCTCGCAGCGGGCCCTGCACACTCACCAGGTGTGGGCGGCTCTGAGGTCGCTGTGTTTTCTTCCAATTTAGAAAAGTGGGTTTCCCCTGGGTCTGGGAGTTCATCTTGCTCTTGGTGACCTGGCGGCTGAAACCCAGTCCCCCCTCTCGCTGGTGTCCAGGTCTAAACTGTGCAGAAGGGGCCAGAAGGCAGGGGCAGGTGCTTTCCAGATGCCTCAAGGCCGTGCGGTGCGCCCCATCGCTGCAGGGCAGCCTAGCAGGGTGGAAACCACTGGCGTTGGGGTGAGGGCGCCCCGGTTCTAATATCACGTCAGGCACCTGAGCAGATGGTTTCCTCTCCCCTGTGACCTGTGACGGGTGAATGGGGTGATCTCTAAGAGGGGACTCGGCAGCGCCCAGCATCCATGCCCCTGGCTGCCCCGCCATGCGCGCCTCCCCCTTCTGTCCTGAACGCCTGCTGTTTGCCTTTCAGCTGGCCGGCTCGGCTGTCATTGCTTTTGGACTATGGTTTCGCTTCGGAGGCAGCATGAAGGATTTCTCAGCAGAGGACAAGTCCCCAGAGTATTTCTATGTGGGTGAGTGACTCCCGCCTGCCCGCCTGGTCCCCGGAGCAGAACCTGCCCTGGAAAGCTGAGCCCCTGTAGATTCCTCTAGGCTGGGGGAGTGGGCAGGGCAGCTGGGAGGGCCCGAGACCCCACATGCTCCATCCCTCTAAGGGAGCTCAGTGGGGAGACCACCCTGTGGTGCTGCTTTCGGTCCCTGATCCCTTCGCTAAAGCAAGCCCGAAGCACGAGCACAATTCCTTTCCAAAGAATTGGAAAGTTCCCTTTCGCCCCCTGAGTGAAGGGGTCACACCACAAAGTTAGTTATTCTCGCATGCATCTGGGTGATAAGGGGGCCCTTGTGAATCAGGCTTTTATTCTGCGGTCTTGTATTTTACATCGTCTAGACGAGAAATAGGATGCACACGGAAGAGAGCCATCTTTAGGTTTGGGGGTGCTAACCTCAGTTCCTCCAAGGCTAGGAGCTGCCTCTGGGAAGGGAAGCGGGGAGGTGGGAGTGGGCAGGACTGCCTGGGGGGAGGCTGCAGTGGGGAGGGGTGGTAAATAGGACAGGGGCGAGGGGGCCATGGTGTAATTTTTAATTCTAAGATGCTAAGGGTGTGATGTAAGTAGGAGCTGAGCGTTTCCTCGGCTTCCCCACTTCCTGGTCATTTGCTCCAGATTCCAGGAAGAGTAGTGCGTTTCCTGGGAGGGGAGAGAGTCCAGCCCCACGCAGGGCCCGGGGGGAGGGGGGGTGGGGGGGGATCCTCATGAAGGGCCCTTCACCACCATGTGTTACCACCTCTTCCCAGCGCCCTTCCTGCACCCATCCCTGCCAGGAAGGAGAGCAGGCACAGAGAAAGGAGGCTTGTAGAGGAAAGTAACAACAGCAACAAAAACACGACTAAAGATGGGCAATAATGTTTCATCAAAGCTTAGGTGGAGACTTTCGTAAAGCACCCAATTAATTTTAAGTTCCACTAAGGAAAGACGAAATGCTGCCCATTTAACTGTGACACACCGTCAAGGATGCATCGTCATTTCAGAAACATTAAAATGCTTGATTTGAAATACACACACACACACACACACACACAGATACATGTAACATACATATATAGTATGTGAACTGTGGTAAAATCTGGGGAGTCTCCAGAATCGGTTCCGAGCTCAATAAAGCCCTCAAAGGCCCAGGTTCTTTCTATCTTCCTACTCGCCGTCCTCAGAACTCAGAATATGCTCAAACTCTTCCCTTCAGGGTTACAAAACCGCTATGGGCTGAGCCTCACATCCTCAGACACATCAAAGGGCCTTTTTCAGGACTGAACAAAACATTTGTCAGAGCTCAGGCAACAAACTTCCCCTGACCGCTTTCCCTTTCAGTGATAATAAACGTCTGGTTATCTAAAAACCTCTCCGTGGTGATCTTAATTTGGGGCTTTCATCGAATGTCTGGTTTTACGCAAATGTTCTGATTCCAAGCAGGGGCACCTCAATTCTGCCCATTTTTTGCAGGCTCCTCCATGAGAGGAAAGCACAACCTACCGTGGCCACATCAGCCGCATCTACAGCTCAGGGCCCTGGGGTCACACAAGCACACGGTTCTTACCCCCAAGTTAGACACCTTCTACTTGGAAGGATGTCTAGACACAACAGTCTGCTCAAAACTAGTGCGTAATTAAGTGTCAGCTAAGATGTCCGTAGTGGGTGCAGCGGGGTCATTCCAAACAGGCGAGGCAGGGAAGACTTTAGTGAGGTTGGAAAGATCACAGTATGACTGGGGGAGTTGAGAGGGGACTCCGGCTTTGAGGAAGGCAGCACTAGGCCCGTCCACGGGACAGGGACTAGCCCTGCTGGGCAGGGAACTCTTTTTTTTTTTTAAGATTCATTTATTTATGCATACAAGAGCTGGGGTGTAGGCCAGAGGTGCAGGGGGTGAGAGGATTCACCAGAGACAGAGTGGGGAGCAGAACAGGCAGACTGACTGAAATACACTGCTGAGGGGAGCAGTAGGGAGACAGGAGAGGTCTGTTGTGCCATGTGGGTAGCTCCCTGGCCGGGGATCGAACTCGTGCTGCAGTGGCTGCAGATAGCTTCATAGTGCTGTGCTTAACCCCTTGGGCCACCAGGGAGGCCCCTAGGCAGGGCACTCTCACTGGACTGTGAAGGATTGGGTGTGGAGTTTGGGGAGGGAGGAGGCAGTGAGGTCAGAAGTTCTGGGGGGGCCTGGAACATCAGGGTTGTCCATTTGATGAGAAGGATCATTTAGGGTTGGGGGAGGGGATGATCACTGCATTTTACTGAGATGATTCTGGCAGCGGTGGAATGTGAGGGAGTCACAGGACAGTAAAGAATGTGCTAGCTTACTGGTAGAGTTGTGGGGACACACCCATGTGGTTGCTGAAGGAATGGTGCAGAAAGGGACAGAAAGACAAGAAATGCTAAACATTATTAAGCATCAGTAAACAGCATTGTTAAACGTTATTAGACTCTGGGACAGAAGGAATTAAAATCGGGTAGAATGAGCCGAGAAGTGCTAACTCCTGAATTTCAGCTGGAAACCTGGGGGGCAGGTGTGTGGACCTGGGGGCGGAAGCTAGTTCTGGTCGCTCCAGAAACAAAGCACTGAGAGCAATTCACAGGTGTGGGCTTGGGGCCAGCACAAGAAAACCCTTTTAATGATTGGAAAAATGGAAAGAGCTGAGCAGACTGTCACAGGTGAATGTAAACTCTCCCTCATGTCAGTGTGTCACCACTAATGTGGCAAGATCAAACGGGTATTTCTGCACTCCTGTGCTGAGTAGGAAAAGCGCTGGCTCTGCACACGCATTCCTGATTGTTTTCTGATCAAAACTAAAGCAGCATCAATTGCCAGAGATGCCGGAAATTCTTATTTTCATGGACTTCTCTCTAGGACTCTTAACTGCAAGTCATGGAAACCTGTTCTTCCTATTTGTAAGAACCGGGTTCAAACTGTCTTGAGCAAAACAAATTTCTTGACTCACGTGTCAAGTCTGGGCTGAGCGCTGGGCCAGGAGCACCAGTGACATCACCAGAAGCCAACCTGCAGCGCCTCCCACCTCTGCTTTCCTTGGCCCCCATTCTTGGGCAGGTTTACTCCGGACGTGATAAAATGGCAGCCCCCTGCCTCAGGCCCATACCCCGCCAGCCCCGGCAACAGCAGCACACACTTCATTCAGCCCAGCGGACACTTCCAAGTCCTGAGCCGCACCCAATCGGGCCCTCACGTTCTCATCAGCCCTTCGCTAAAGTGTTGTGAGCAGGCCCAGCATGGCCAAGTGGCTCTAGAAGAAATGTGGTCTCACAGCCCCGTCTCTGAGGGGACCCCAGAAGACATACAGTCTTAGCCCCCTGCTTGTGGGCAGAGGACTGTATGCCCTATAAAGAAAATCCTTCCATCTTTCTGGGATCCTTGGTTCTTCCTCCATGGCCCTGGAGAGAAGGCCCTTGTTTGTGATAAAGATGGGACATGACTTCAGTCAGGGGACGTGGTGGACAGGACCCCACTGGGAGGAGCTGGAAATGAGGTGGAGGCAGGGTAGTCAGACTGCCTGCCGCTGCTGCCTCTACAGGACTGGGTCCAGGCCAGGCCCCGGAGGCCCAGCCAGGATGTGTGTCCACTGGTTGCTAAGGTGGAGAGAGCAGAACCTGGCAGGCAGGGAGCCAGCCCAAGAAGGGCTGGGTGACTTGGTGTTTCCTCAGCCCTCTCCACTACTGAGTTTCAGTGAACTTTTGGGCAAAGCCTCCAGTGTCTTCCAGACCCCACCAGCCTGCCCCCTGACTTGCTGTGACAGCCCAACTCTGGGGCTGCCTCTGAGAGGGAGAGACCCAGAAAGGCTCTTCTTTCTAGGAGTGTGGCGGGAGCTGTAGGGCAAGCACGCACAGGGCAGGCTCACTGTCAATTCAGGCAGACGGACAGAGTCTTGGAGCCCTCGGTGGAGTTTTCCAGGCCTTCAGTGCTCTCTCAGGGAACCAGCACACAGGCACGCCAGGCGGGGGCTGGCATGCAAGGAGGCAGGCATGGGCCGGCCAGGGGGCTGGAGGCCGGCAGGCAACTGAGCCTCCCAGCCCCCCACGAATCCTGGCTTTCGTTCGCTCTGGCCTCTCTCTGCCAGTCTCGTGTGACCTCCGGGTCTCCCCTCAGAGTGATCCTCTAGCGGTGCTGCCGCCGCTGCCTTTATAAGCCCCTCAGCCCAGGTGTGAGCACTCTCACACACACACGCCCGTGCTTTCTGGGCCCAGGTGTCTGGTCAAGGCGCACGTGCCCTGCACCCTCGGCCTCCTGCCCCGGGCATCCACGCTAGGCCCCGGGCATCCAGGAGGGCACAAAAAAGCCTGATAACTTCATTTACCCTAGAGGGGCACCCCCTCAGCCCTCGGCAGGCTGCACAGGCGTGTGTGCTCGGACACATGAGGTCATGTCTGTGGGCGCAGGACGTTAGCTGGTTTTCCACGCAGGGGTTGCCCACACAAACAGCCACTCGGCTCTGCAAGCCCCAGGCTGACGGGGCTCGCCCCCTGCTCTCCTCGAGTCCAGGCCTGGCTGGGAGTACGGCTGGCGTCCTGTACACAGGCGCGTCCAGTCTGGACGCGGAGGGGCTGGCTGGCCTCTTTCAGAGCGCTGACTCACTCTGGTGGTATTTTTTGACTTCTTGGTTTTCAGTGGTAGCTGGGAGTCGTGGTAGCAGAGCAGAGGTGTGCTGCCGCCACAGCATGGACACAGTTTCTCCAGCACATTTTTAGAGGAAGTTATGGTCAGTAATTAGTGTCATGTGCTGATAACGAAACCGAGCAAGGGGAGCATTTACCAAACGCCACGGTTGCCAAGGTCTGGATTTCTGACTCTAGCCCTGTCCTGGAGGAAGAAAACCCAGAAACCGCCCATTATGGACCCCTTAAGCACTCTCAGAGAAGGAAAAAAATCCTCCTGGCATTTATAAATTGCAAAAGCAACAGATTTCTAGGTGGGAGAGGCAGTGATTTTTATGAGTTCCTACTGAAAGAGCAGCCTGGGGGGTGGGGTACACTCTCTGGCTAGACCCTTGGGGTTCAGTTCCAGGTTTGCCCCCCATTAGCTGTGCAATCCTAGGAACATGACTTCTCTGTCCTAGAGCCCCAGGATGTGAGATATAAATGTTGATTCCACGCGCCCTGGCGGGTCCATGTAAGGACGAGGTGGTTGGCTGGACACGCCAAGCACCCGCTGTGTAGTGAGCCCCCAGTACACAGGAGCCGCTGATTCGGTAAGGAGGGCCTCCTAAGGAAGGAGTCAGCCTGCGGAGTCGTGAGGGCTTAGGAAAACAGGAGAGAGAGAAAGGAGTGATAAGCGGCTAAGTATCCACGAGAGACTTGTTCACAGCATCGAGGCTTCTCGGGCGGCAGGTGCCGGGATGCGCCTGCCAAGGCACAGCTGTGCCGGCAGCCAGGCACCAGGCCGTGGTGGCCGTTTCTCTGGGTGCTGAATGAATCCCCTACTGACTCATGTTAAGCACGTAGAGCAACACTTAATAACTGATGGCTGTCGTTATTTAGAAGCAAGTCCCTACCTCCCCCATAAGCAAAGTCCATGCAATCCTGTACTGTGTGCATCTAGGGCAAACTGGCATTGCAAGGCCCAGTTATTAATGATAAAAATGCAATTTCAAGGTGTTTTTCTCTTTAAAATCAGGGGAACTAGGACTCCGAAAGCATGGGGATTTGGGAAATAGGTTACACTGCTATGGGCGAGGCACTCGATAGAAACCATCTTGAAATTAAAAAGTGACTGTCAATTTATTCCTTCAATAGCTACTTTTTGAGGGCCAGGTCAGAGAAAGGATAAGGTAACCTTGGAAACCACAGGTGGCCTTGGGGATGACACCAGATCTGGAACCGGATCCAGCAGGTGCGTGGAATTCTGCCGATGTCCCTTCGGCTTCTGTAAGCTCACATGGCCCTGGGCTCAGTCACGTGGCTCCCACTTACACACACATGGGTGTGCTGGAGAGAGGCCTCAAGAATCTGAGCTGCTGGACAGTTTGGAGGACTTTTGGGGCGCTCTGGAGCTCAGATAGTCCAAGAATGGAATACTGTACAAAACATGCTTTCTTGGGGCAAGCGTGTTTCAAAAGGCAAGGACCGCTGCCCGAGGGACCCAGCGAGCTTGTAGCCACGGGGAGCAGCTCTGTCCTCTGCCCACGGGCCTCTGTGCACAGCACCCCACCTCCCTCGCAGCACCCTGTCGCCTTCAGACTCTCAGGATCCCTTCCTTGGGCTGTGCTGCCACGCCCTCTCGGCCCAGCCGTGGCTGTGCCATCCCTGCAGTGACGTGGATGTCTGTCGCCATGTGTCCTCAGCTTGTATCTAAACAAAGCCGGCGATGGCAGACAGCCAGGCCAGAAGTTCGGATTTGATTTGCTGTCTTTGCTACTCATCCAACAAACTGATGGAGAATTGCCTGGTGCCGGGCATTTTCTAGGTAGGATGAATAGTCTGTCGGTGGAATTAACGTCTCCAGCGAAAGACAAACATGAGACCCCGCAAAGGCACGAAACAGAAAGGGATGGGACGTGAATCCCCACGTGGGGATGGAGACGCATGGGGTGGAGACTGATCCAGGTGGGCCCCTCCCAGGCCGTGATTCTGAGCAGAGTGTGGAACCAGCGCGCAGCAGTAGGGAGACTGAGCTTCTTAGGCAGCAAATCAGTATAATGCGGTGCTCCAGCCACGGCCCCTCTGCTGCCCGTCAGTCGGCCTGTGTCCCTGAAGAGAGCAGGGTGGTACTGGGGCTCCCTGTGTGTCCTGCCTCTCGGACCCCAATTTGTAAAACAGAAATGTAACTTAACCTGCTTACCTAACAGGGGTGTTTTGAGGAAACCACTGAGATGATGGCAATGAAAGGACTTTGAAAACTAAAGAATTTTTTTTTTTTGACAATAAGGTGTTCAGATAGCGGAGCCAACAACAGTATTATTTGTAATATGGTATCATTTCTTACGAACACATCCATTCCCTTATGAAATTATTCTTTAAAGAGGAAAAAGGAGGACTTGGCAGAGCCAGCCCAGCAGTAGATGAAGAAATACCTGCCTCCGAGGAGGAACTGCAGGGCTTCCCCTTGCGGCGCTGAGAACTGCCTGGGCGGAGCAGGAAGCGGCAGCCCGGCTGCCCCTTCATGTAGGTCAGGGAACAGGCAGATCTGTCCACAAACCACCCCGAGCACTCCAGAGGGCCCGAGGCACCCTCTGGCCAAGCAGGGTTTCCCCACAGCACGGCTGCCAGCTCCCCACCCTCTCCCCTCGTGGTGAATGGGAGTGGTTTCCAGGTGACTCATGAATAACACATACACAAAAATAAAGAGACGTGTTGCATTATTCTGAGCAAGTCAAGTGCCAGGCACATACTGTGTTCTAATTTATCTCAGATCGGAAAGGAAATAAGAAAAGGCTTGGTTTTATTTCTCTCAGAATAAGAACAGGGCTGTCCTTTTCTTTCTCTAGGAGAGCAACTTTCCTTTAGTGGTCAAGGAAATCCTCCCTCACCCCTCAGCCCAGATTAAGGCCTCTGCTACTGCTGGAGGGCAGCCCAGGCTGATGTGGGGAGCTGGCTTTGGAGGCAGATGGGTAGCTTTACCCCCAGCTCTATCATCTTGGCCAAATCACTTAACCTTTGGGAGCCCAGTTGCTCTGAATAAAAAAGTGGAGATAAGCTTGGTACCCGCCGCAAGAAGATTACATCAACGGAACTGTGCTAGGTGCTAGCAGAAAATAAGCCCTAAATAAAGGCAGCCTATATTATCTTCATAGCAACATTATTTGGTTTCGATGACCTAATCGCCTGCCTGCTTAGCTGCCTTCTTAGAACACGGCGTCCGGGGTGTCAGGGTATGCGGAGCCGCCCTCCAACGCTTGCAGGTCTCATGCAGCCTCAATGCCTGCCTCGCTGCCCGCCACCCCTCTCCTCAACCCAAAGTCCTCTTCCGACCCCCTCCTGCTTCCTCTCCTGTGCCTGGGCAGGTCACCAGTCCCCTTTCCCTCCTAGAAGTTCCTCATGGCCTCACAAGATGGAGATATTCGTTCCAGAAAGGTCTGGCGCCTGACCTCGCCTAGACTCAATTGCTTTCATGTCAAGCAGATGATAGTAATATCCCCTCGACAGCATGTGGACATCCGAGATGCAATGTGGGGTGTGGGAAGGCACGTGGGGGTGACTAGGAGCAGAGCTGTGGGACTCGGTCAGATGCGGCTTCAGTCCTGAGTGGCTGCACACCTAGAGCAGGCGCATGCACTGCTGGGAGCTCAGCTGGCTCTGTTTGTGGGGTAACAGCCGTTCCGCCCCCGGGATGCTGTGGGATGGGGGAGCGCTCAGCAAGCGCCCAAAGCTATGCCTCTTCTGCTCTCCCTGGGGGATCTGGGCAGTGGTGGAGGCTGTGGGGCCCCCCACGCAGGGCTCAGGGAGGGGGTGGCCGAATGGTCAGCGTCTCCTCCAACCTCTTCCCACAGGACTCTATGTGCTAGTGGGAGCAGGGGCCCTGATGATGGCCGTGGGGTTCTTCGGGTGCTGCGGAGCCATGCGGGAGTCACAGTGTGTGCTCGGATCTGTAAGTGGGGCGCCGCGGGGTAGGTGGGGGCATGGGCCTGAAGGGAGCCCCCATGTATGGATTCCAGTACCACCTCGTCAGGCCCACTGAGACCCTGGCACTCACTGTCTCCTGAGTCTGGGTTTTTCCCTCTCGCGCGAGAATAATGCTCTTTGCCCTGCCTCGCACAGAAAGTGAACCAGATGAGGTGGGTCTTCACTGTGAAGGTGTCTGAGGGGCATGTGCCTATCATTTGTAAGGGGCAATTAAAACTGTTCTTTCAAGGAATATTTCGCAGTGGGTAGAGAGCTAAAAGATTCCTCAAGCCAAGGAAGCGCTGTTATCTACAAGAAAAGCATTGCAGTTTGCGATAATAACTTACCAAACCTCCCTCTTCTGGCTCATTTTAACAAGCAGACTGTTGTTTTAAAGACTGAAATTATTTCTGTGAGCTGCTATACAGCCGCTGCCAGTGTGAACGAAGAGAAGGAGAAGGAAGGAGGTGGGAAGAGAGAATGCTTTGTTTCTCCATGAGGAGAGAGACAGGGGTTTTACGAGGCGGCCTCGTTATTTGTTGCCGTCTTGGCCTTCTTTAACTGGGTCTGCTTCTCTGTAAAATTTCTACCTAGCTTCCTTGACCCTCCATTCTCTATTTCTGCACACCTCTTTCTCTTGTTCATCACTAAACTGATTTGACAGGAGCAGACCCAAGGTAGAAGTCTGTGCTGAAGGACTCCCCACCTCCACCCCAACCCTCAGAGGTGCCTTCCCAGACCAAACAGCCTCAGGCCATGCCTTCCCAAGTCCAGGGCCCTCCAGTCACTTTCATCTCCTGGCCTTATTTTATGTCTCTATAAAGCCTGTTTTGTTCAAGTGTTTATTAAGCAGATAGGCGCAAGGCTCTGTTCTAGCTGGTGGGGGTTCACTATCTGAAACTGTCTTACTCAGTTGGTTTTATTGGTTTTATTCATGTATCCTATCTTTCCTTTCTGAGGTCCATGATATCAGGGGTGCTGAGACCTTGACTGTCCACCACTCAGTACCAAGAACAGTGCCTGTGGCATAGTAGATGCTCGATAAACAATAGCTGAATGAATTAATGAGTGAGTGAGTGAATGAATGTATGTTTGAACAAACTGTAAAGGAACCAAGGGGCAAATTCTTCCTGCTAGATCAAGTCAAACTAATAACTTGCCTAATGTTTTTCAAATAGAACTAGAATCAAAGTGGCTGAATAAATTAAAAAGGTATTGAATGAATGTAGTAATTATTTTTTCTCCTCTACAGTTTTTCACTTGCCTACTGGTGATATTTGCTGCTGAAGTAACCACTGGAGTATTTGCTTTTATAGGCAAGGGTGTAGTAAGTAAAAATTACAATTTTTTTTTTTGTGTGTGGGACCCCCGCCGGCGGCTGGGGAATGACCTGTCGCTGCAGAGGCTGTGGGCAGCCTCGCAGCCCAGCGTTCAGCCGCCGCACCACCAGAGGAGGCCCAAAAATTACAATTTTTTTAATGCTGATTCAAGTGTTCTCTGTATGGCAAAGGATAATACTGATGTTGCAAAACCAGATAACCCCATAATTATCAATTGTGCAGAGCTGTTTAACCTAGATGTATTGTACAGATTAAACATATCTGTGAATGAGTGTCCCTGCATATATGTGAGTGTATTTTTCTGGGGACATAGATGATGGCTTTCATTATTCTTATAAAGGGGGGGTCTATAACCCAAAAAAGATCTTTAAGATTATCCCATTTGAAATGAGGTCGGGGTTAAACTGCAGAATGACCCAGGGGATGGGAACCATGCATTGTCGTCCCTTGTCCTTAGGCTTGGCCTGTGTACCTGTAACTGCAGCTAATGTGGATTTGTGCTCCACCTGCAGGTGCCAGAATAGGTTATCAGAACACACAGAGCAAGGGGCCTTTTTAGAAGGTTAAAAAAGACTGTAGGAAAGATGAGTGGAAAGGAAGAGGAGGAAGGATGGAATAATAAGTTTCCTGTACTCCACATAAATTCACATACCATCGATAATGCGTTTATGCACTTATTTTAGATTTTAAAAATGGGAGACAATTAAATCTCACCTTATTTGGAATTTTTCTAAAGGAACTGGTTTTATCTGTAGGTTAGAGGAATTGAATCTTAAGACCCTTTGAGATCTCTGTGGACTTGGGGTTTTGTGCCTCGATACTAGAAAAAGCAGTCTCTATGTTTTATATGATATTTGAAGGCAGAAACAATTTTCCTTGATGATGGATACCTTTTAAACCATGTCATGATAAGACTTGAGTACCTTTAATCATAAGGCATCAAGAATGCCTAGGTCCCTACGCTGGCTGTGTGGCAGGGGAGGGGGCCAGGAATCTGGGTTCCTGTTGGTGCTGACACCCATTCAGATTTAAGAGCCTCCATGCTAAGGAATCTTTTTAGTCCATGGAGACTATTCTCAGTTCATCCTCCAAAGCATCTTAGACACTCCAGAATCTATAATCTATTCCAGGTATGCAGACTTATTTTAAAACACAGATAAACATCTCTTTTCGCAGGGGGAAGGAAGAGGGATTATCCTTGATGAAAAGAGAACATCTGAACTTCCCTCCCACTGTCCTTTCTGGTGTTTTTCAGGCTATACGACATGTTCAGAGCATGTACGAAGAGGCTTATAACGACTACCTTAAAGACAGGGGCAAGGGGAATGGGACACTCATTACCTTCCACTCAACAGTAAGTACCTTTACCTCTTCCTTACAGTTACTTCTAGAGATTGTGCATGAGTCGGCTTCTCTAGTCACCTGGAGTGAAAATAAAAATAAAGTCAGTGAAGTTGAGCAGCATCCGAGGAGCCGGAGTTTACATTGTGTGGGGGGCCTGGAAGAGAGCAGGGCTGACCCAAGAGGTCACGAGAGGAATCCAGGACTGGGGCGCAAAGAGGCAAAAAAGCACTACCAGAACACCGAGAAAGCCCCCCAAGTAAATACGGTTCTCTCAAATGGTGGCATCAGAATGTCACAGAAACACTTACTCCTTCCAGTCAGAAAAGCTCCTCTGCAGCTGCTGCTCTGAAAAGTGTGGCCTTGAGCACTTTTCTGCCTCCCTGTGGAGAAAACGTGCTATGAGCAGCCATGCCCCTTGCCCCAGCCTGTGGGGATGCTGGGGCCACATCCCGATAATCACAAGAGGCTGAGGGATTTGATGGGCCAGGCAAAGCCCTCCTGCTTTCTTAACCGCTTGTGACATGGAGAATTAGCCTCGCAGTCCTGGGCCAGGGTTTCCAGGTAGCCAGCTCTTACCTGTCACAGGAATGTCCTGCAAGGTGCCAAGCATTTCTCCCGCTTCTCCTCAGCTGCCCCAAGGACTCCAAGCAGCACAAAGGTTCTTTGTCCCTGAAGGGCCAGCCCTAAGGCAAGATACTTGTTTGCTGGCCCTCTTGGGCTGTGGGTTTTGGCTCCTAGGGTTTATTGTAGCCACTTCTCGCTGTCCCAGACTATCCCCGCTTAATACGCCTGCCTTGAAGCTCATAGAAACTTTAGCTGCTCAGATGAAATTACTCCCAGTCTGCTAGAAAGAATCCAAAGGCCAACCCCTGTCTGAAAAGCAGTCGTTTCACGGACACAGTCAATTAGCTTCGCGCCTTGTTTGGGTTGCCTTGAGTCACTTCCCATCATAAAACTCGGACAACTTGTTTTGCTAGCCCAGATATGTGATTCTTTGCCCTCTTTCCTGACATGGTTTGAGTTGCAGTGACTGGACCTCATAACTTTTGCTGCCTCGGCACCCCAGTCCTTAGCCCTGACGCACAGGCTTGTGGCTGCTGCTTTTACGCCCGCGTCCTAAAAGCTCTTTTCTGATTTTCTAGTTTCAATGCTGTGGGAAAGAAAGCTCTGAACAGGTCCAGCCCACATGCCCGAAGGAGCTCCCAGGACACAAGGTGAGCTTCTTATCCAGGTCCCTGCCTCCCTCGGTGTCAGCTGGTTCATGCCGTTGTTTGACCCAGGACAGTGGCCGTGTTTTCTCTTACCAACAATATAGTTAGCAAAAAATGACGTTACCTGAGCGTTCTCAGAGAAATTGGTACCAAATGTCATGCCCTTTGTTGCAGAAATTTCTCTCAAATTTATTTTAAGGAAAAGGAATCAGAGATGCGGACAGAGATTATGTGCCATGGTGATCATGCAGTGTTAATAGAACAAAAACAGTGGCGAGGCCATTGGGGATTGTTTAAATAAATTGTGTAGATATATATGGAAAAATGTTTTACAGCCATAGGAGTCACAATTTCAAAGAATTTTTAGTGAAGAAAAATTTTTTTGAGGTTGTAACGTCAAGTTACTTAAGCACACAGTTGTCTGTAAAGAATAAATGAAGCGTGTGTCTTCTTTTTTTTAGCATCTTTTTTTCCAAATTTCTGTACTAAGTGCATGCTCCTTTCAACACCAAGTAAAGCCAGGACAGGTGTTGGTAGTTTTTCACAAAAAGGAACTGACTTTGGGAGACAGGAGGGCTTGGGGAGACGATGCTGGAGGAGGACTGTGTTATAAGGGATCGTTGTTTGGATGAAAGAGCATGGCGTGGTGCTAACTGAAAGCGGAAATGTCACTAGGGAAGGAAGACGGATGTGTGAGAAGGAAAGGAGGTGCCTGACAGCGCAGGGGTCCTGGGGAGACTAGACGGAATGGCATCCAAAGCAGGGAAGGGGTCACTTTCAACGGAGAGCGGCAGTGAGAGAAAAAGGAGCTGTGCCGCCTTCCCCTCGCCAGCTCAGGGCCCACGACAGCGCTCGGCAATGGATGGCCGCAGCGCGGAGGCTGGGAGGTGGAGGCGAGGAGGGCCGGAAGAGGCCCACAGGCTCACTTCCGCTTTCTCTAAGGGAACCGCCGTCTAGAGCAGTAGTTATCAAACTTACCAAACAAACAAACGTTTTGTGATGACTTTTTTGTGCACATCTCTGTCCTCTAAATTGTGAGCTCCCTGAGGGCAGATGAAATCATGTCTTTTATCTCCCATATCCATCATGCTATTTCAGTGACTGACGCAAGGTCACTTGCTCAAGATGTTTGTCGAATGAATGAATGAATGATGAGTGAAAGAAGTATGAGAGTGGTGAAGGTTTCATATAATGTATGAGGGTATCAAAGGGAACTGACCCAGTGTCCAGTAAAGGACTGGGTAATAAAAGGACAGAATTAGGCTGAAAGCATATCTCTGTACTGAAATAGAAACTAATTATGAATATAAGTGATCCTTTCTGCTCCTTATCCAGGTTCACCCCCAGCATGAAGGTTCTTTGAACCTGCCTTGCACAGGCCCCAAATTTTTAAAGGCCACAGGTCCCATAAGAGTTTCCTTCAGTCAAGTTTCAGGTCTCTGAAGGAACCATTGTCCTAAATGAGAAAATTCCACCCAAAAAGAAAGAATTGTATTTTCCCAAAACTACATTTTTGCTTTAAAATTGTCAGGATGATGCTATCCTGAGAGGAATGGTTTAAATGTGGGCAGAAGCTGGCACAGAATAATCTGTAGAAAAGGAAAGAATTGGACAGGGTGATGATTCACACATACTGTCAGTTGTTATTCCTACCTTTTTTTTTTTTCCCCAAAACAGAACTGCATTGATGAAATTGAGACCATAATCAGTGTAAAGCTCCAGCTCATCGGAATTGTTGGTATTGGAATTGCCGGTCTTACGGTGAGAAAGTTCTAGAATTTACCTTTTCTACCCTCTAAGAACCTTTGAAACTTTTCATCTTATTTCTCTTCAAGTGTGATTTGGCAACATCTTAGGAAAGATTTCACATAAAATACAAAGGCCTTTGTTGACAGACATTTTCTAAGAACAAAGTTAATTAGATACATCATACTTAGTTCTCTAAAATATGATGCAAATTTCAACTTTAACCCAATTATATCCTTGGGTTTATTATTGAAATGACTTCCCACTTTAAGGTAACCAAGCTTAATCTAGGTAATTTCTGTTCTGGCTCTCCATCATAGGTCACCCTCCTCTCACCTATGATTTGAAAAGGCAGCATAGTATAGAAATTAACAGTATGAGACTTGCCATCCCTCTGTCCCCATTCAACTCCTAACTCCACTGCCTACGAGCCCTGGGATGGTGGGAGAGTTTCTTACTTTCTCTATGCCTCAATTCCCTCAGCTTTGAAAAGTGGGGATTTTTGTATTCCAACCTCATAAAATTATTGTGAAGATTAAATGAGATAATATATATAAACTATTATTAGGAAATAACTCATAGAAAATGTCAGGATCATAGTACTCAGTAAATGCTAGCTCTGCGTATAGTCAAGAGCATCCCGGGCCTCCCTGGTGGCGCAGCGGTTGAGCACTGGGTTGCGAAGCTGCCCGCAGCCTCTGCAGGGCCGGTTCGATCCCCGGCTGCTCCCCGGCCACCGGAGGAGGGTCCCACATGGTGCGCAGACCTCTCCTGCTGCCCGCTGCTCCCCTCAGCAGTGTACTTCGGTCCTTCTGCCTGCTCTGCTCCCCACTCTGACTCTGGTGAATTCTCTCACCCTCCCGCGCTTCTGACTGTACACCCAGTGCATGTATAAACAAAAACAAACAAGCAAGCAAATAAATAAATAAAACATGCCTCTATTAAAAAAAAAAAAAAAAAAAAAAGAGCATCCCGAAATCCAGAATCCAAGCAAAGCCTGTTTGGATTCTGGATTTCGGGATGATAATAGTGGGTGATAATAGTGCATCCAGGTGCCCTCAGGTGGCTCACTGCTTTTAAAATATGGAAGATGACTTTGCAAGAATTGATAGGAACAAAGGGTGTGGTAGGAGGAGCATGGGCTGACAGTGGGTTCACATAATTGAGGTCTTTGTGTGCCCTTTTGAGAAGTTAGACACTTTAAAGCTGAGGGGAGCCACTGAGGATTAGAAGGACCTACACTGTAGTGTGTAGATAAAGTTGGAATAGCCAAGATCTGAGTCCGAGAGGCCAGTGAGAGGTGCTTTCCATTGTCCACAGGTTGAAGGGTGATAACTCATGGTAAGATAGGACTTACTCTCTAATCCTCTGAATAAAGTAAGGGGCAATGAGGGTTTTAAGGAAAGCTAGGAATTGGTAGGTTTTTTTCTTCTTTTCTCTGTTTAGAACACAGGGGTGGGTAGTGGGTGAAAATGCTATGCTGAGGACTCCCTTTTGCAGGAACACCCCTCAGGCCCCTCCCACCTCCTCTAACTCAGCCTGCTCACCATCTGCAGCTCCCCAGGACAGGTGGAAGATTTTTAAAGTTCTGCATAATGGAAATGTCAAACAGACCCTCCTAACAATTATACTGTCTGTATAGATGAACAGTCTAGACCCTTGACTGTAGGATGAGCTGAAAAAATTTCTTGGGGTGAGGAGGAAAGGAGGGAAGGGCTTCAGTGTATACAACCAGCAAGAAGTAGGGGTTGCATGCAATCTTACCAACACAGCGAGGAGCAATGGCCCTCTGTTGGTCCGCTTGAATCAGCACCCCAGATTCTTTTTAAATTCTTTTCTTCACAAGGGAAGCGTTGCATAGTGTGATCAGCTAACCAAATGTCAGCTCCGCATCTCTCCTCCACACACTGGTACCAAGCAAGCTCTGGGGTCCAGAGCTCAGAGCCCTGCTTCTGGCTGTTCCTTTACTTAAGGCTGCCCCTTCCCTTCCAAAATAACAGCTAATTCATGCTGCTATGAATTTAGTATTTACAGATCCTGGTCTGATTTAGAATGGGGTTGGTGGGAGAACCAGAGAGGTATGGTGCTGATTTCTATAAACAACTGTTGACAGTAGTTGATAAACATTGCACGCACAGAGAGCATTCCACAGTGTCAGCAAAATTGTCAGGGGAAAACTGAGGACAGGAGGATCTTTTGGCATCCTTCTAGCCAAGCCATAAAAGTAGCCATTGATTTTGCCAAGTATTTGAATTCTCAAAGAAGTACCCAAGAGGAGAAGACATCAATAGTACCATAGTCAAAACACCTTAGTGTATGCTTTGGTAAAACCATCGAGTTAAATAGTGAAGCATTATTTTCACTTAAAAATAGATCAGGAATGAAGAGAGGCTCCACTTTTTAATGTGTGATCCCAGTTACAAAAGTTCATGACTTTTCCAAAGATGGAAAACTATGTAAACCCCAAGCATATTTAGACAACAATGATTACAGACACATTTTTTTCAAAATAAATATATAAAAGATCTGAGATGAACCTGAAGTTCAAAATTCCAAAACCAGTAGTGTATCGGTCTTTCACGATTATTAAGAATTATTCTGCTGTTTTATATACTAAAAAAATAGCCCTTTTCTTAAGCAGGTTCTTGTTATTTTTTAACAATAATAAAATAGGAATGTATTTTAAGCAGCTTATACAGCTTTTAATGAGTAGCCATAATTAAATAGAATATAAAAATGCCATTTATAACCAGTAATTGCTTATAATTATTTACTAACTTTAGTCAGACACTTAGGCAACTTGCTAACCTTGTTATCAATTTTTATCACTTGAAAGTCATTAATGAGTGGTTCCTTCTGTTTCAGATCTTTGGCATGATATTCAGTATGGTCCTTTGCTGCGCGATACGAAACTCACGAGATGTGATATAAAGCGACTTCTACAAGGAAACTACAGTCTAGAGCTTTCGTACAAATGCCCCAGGAGCTTTCTCCTGGTTCATTTTTAATAGTCAAAGGACATCAGGTTCTAAAATAATTTGCTGTTAATTGTACATTTGCACATGTATGTTTGGCTTCCTGTGTGTGGTGACTGAGAGCATATTCATGTGTGATCTGAGTGTTTCCAGTACATGCATTATACATAATGAAATCTGTTTGCTGGGAATTCCTGATTCTTGTTATGTGAGAACAACAACTTATTTAACCCTCAGAAAAAGATTTAAAAAAAAAAAAACTTTGATAGACTTAAAAAACTTGGTTATGAAAAATGAAAAAATGATAGTGGGTTAGTTTCTTAAACTCTAGTCATAGAAAGAGACATAGAATTAGGGATTTTTAGTAAACAGGAGCAATAAGCTACAGGAATTGAGAAATCGTGGTGCAGTGTTAAAATTGTCTATGTCTGCGCTGGGTTTAAGGGTTTCCTGAGTTTTTTTATATGCATTCTCTCCCTAGAATACAGTAAACTAGTTTTAGAACTAAACACATCTGTAGAACTAAATGTAGCATGGAAAATCTAATTTGAATAAATCTTACTTTCCTAGTACTTAACAAAAAACCTCCCTCTGGAAAGAGTGGTTACACAGACAATCATGTACCCTATCAAAGTGAGTGCTTTTAGGACTAGAAGATCTTTTAACAACTTTTTAAAGAAATATTTTTGTTCATATATAAAGACATTTAAATATTTATTACTTTCCTTATCTGACTCTGCTGTGAACTACTGCAGTCCTTAACATCCTCTAAAGGGCTTTTCTCTCTACTTTTTCTGTTTCTCCAAGCTCCATGGATAGAAAGACAAAGCAAGAGATCTGCCAGCCACAAATTGTGGGAAAAAAGAATTTTTACTAGCACTGTGTCTTTGAAATATCTCATACTTTGAGTTTAAAAATGATCCTAATTTTTTGTATTTTGCTATTTATTCACATAGAGACTCTTCTCATAGATTAGGAACTACATTTTTTTACCTTTAAATTGTAAAGCAAAATCCTTCATAATTCAAATATTATCTCATGAGCATCCTTGGCCAAAACCAAAATAAACAAAGAAAAGCATCTGCTAGTTGTGGGCACACTACAGAGACAAGCTAAGGAAACAAAAATAGAAATGTGTTCTTTCTGTGCAAGTTCCCTATAAAAATAAAATTTTCATATTCTTTTATGGTCTTGATGCTTCACTATAGGTATGAAATCTAAATTTAGGACCTAAATTGACTTATTTGCCTAATTTTTAATAAGTGTGTCCATTTCGTAAATCAAAGAAATTTCTTTTTTTCCATTAAAAGGCCACACAAAAGTGAAAATATGCAGGACTTTAGAATCACCTCATGTGACTTTGCACAAATATAAGAACACAAGTCTTAGGGTGTGCACTAAACAAAGTCTGCACTTTGACAAAACACTTTCTGAAAAGACAACCATTTGCAATAGTCTCACTCCCATAGAAACCGCATTTCTCTTTCTATCATATTTGCTACTGCTACTAACTTTGGAGGAATATTTTCTAGGAAAAAAGTCAGATTAAAAGCAGGCTAAAATTTACTTGTATGTGGATAGTTCACTGTCTACAGCTAAAGAAGATTATTTTAAGAAAGTCACTCTATGAAACAGATGTTATACCCCAGTAATTGAGAAGTATCATCTTTGAAGCAGAGAACAGACTATGTCTCGTGAGGGCTTCAGTTCTTCTGCCTCGAGAGAGGAGAGAGGCCCAAGTATGTACTCAGGATCCTTCCAGCTCTGAATCATGTTCCGAGCCAACAGAGTGGGTTTCATTCTATCTCTGAATGAACGACCATGAAGACTACAGTAGCTAAAAGTGGAAGAGTAGAGATCTGCTCTATTATAATCATAATGTGCCCTTTTAGGGAGTAATTGCTCCAAAATACGTGCCATGAGTAAAATTAGAGAATTCTACCTCTGAGCAAGGGTAGCTTTATGTATATCTTGAGTCTATATATATCTTGAATTCCTATATATCTTGATTCTATAATCTTGAATATATACACATATATAACTTGAATGTATGTATACATATATGTGTGTGTGTACACACGCACACATGCTTATGAATAAATTTTTGGTTTTGTCTGTTTTCCTAAACTAATTTGAAATCAGACCCAAACTTTTTCTTAAGTATCTCGTGCCAAGGCACTGAAGTAAAACTTTTTAATGAAGAAATATTTTAAGTTATTTCAAATTAAATTTTCTGTGTACTAGAATTGTTTGTTCGGTTTATTTTAAAATCCTATGTATCTTTATGTGCACTTCACACAACTCACCTAAATGTTTAATTTACCAATCAACTCAAACAATGTGGTAAAAGTAGAACAGTGGTAACCCCTCCATGGAGTTACAACTGGAAACTGAAATCAAAAGCAACACCCTAAGGACTTTCACTGCATACAGCTACACTTCAATTAATATTGTTCCATCCAAACCATACCTCTGTTCCCCTGAACAGCCCCTGTTGCTTCCGTAAAATTGTACACCAACAGTTCCAGTGGAGTCTTCCACACAGTCGGCAATGATCACGGCTCTCCTTTCCCCTGCGAGCAAAGCTTAAAGGTTGGCTCAGTGAGAATGAGGCTCATAGAACTTCCCTCAATAGCAGTGAAGGAGATAACATATTTTCCTTTATCAAGTAAGCTTATTAAAGATTAAAATGAAGAGACACCTCCATGTCATGGGTAAAACATGACCTCCATGGCCACAGGGCTAGCCATTGGGAATTCCAGAGGTGTACCCGAACTTTCCTAGTTCACTGCCTTGATATACCGCTTTTGACTACCAGGCCCTAAATTTCAGCAATGCCATTTCCCCCACCCCTGGGACGGAACATTCTTGGGCCCTTGGAGCTAGTCAATTAACTCTATCATCTTAGATGGGACTCATCAAAATCAAAGTTTTGTTTAAAAGTTTTGGAACAAAAAGTTTCTGCTCTCTTTCAACATTCTTTATTATTTTTTTCTATAAAGCATACATACCTGTAAGGTCTTCTATGTAGGTGTCCTCTCAAAGGTGAAAAAGACTACTGCAAAGCAAAATGCTATTAATCATTTTGTTGATATTCTCATTGTAACAGAAAGGCTAAATACATTCCAGGAATTCACTATTCAGGAATCCACTGCCTCCTGAGGACAGGGGAAGCATGAAGAATAGAAGAATATATCCCATATTACAAAGCAAAAATCTATGCTGATTTCATAAAATTTTTAATATTCCAGAAACCCTTTCAAAGTTTAGGAGTTTGTTTTTTTTTCCCTACTGTATAATTTTTGATGGTTTTACTTATATTAAGTAGAATAAATTGAAATTAAATAACCAACAAAGTGCTTAACACACCTGACAATTAATGAATATGAGCTATTGTTATAATTATTATGTTGATAAGTTTTGTTAATTATAAATCAAACATGAAAATTCACTCATAACTAAAGACACTTCCACATAATACCAAATACCTACTTGACCACATTCACTTGTTGAGTTAATGGAGAATTTTTCATATATTTCCAGTTCTCTATAAGTTCAAGGACTTGATATCAGTTGTCATAGCCAAGTGCCTGTACTTTTCTCTGAACCAATACTCCAATATAAGAATTGTGGTTTTACTATATTTGGGGGCTTTATTTTGGACACTTTTTAAAAATATAAGAATACTGAAGTGCTAAGATGAATAAGACAGCCCTCTGTCCTCAAGAAACTTTAAAGTAAGTTCAATGATTATCATTAACCCAGAGTAGACCCACTCATCGTGGCAGGGAATGGCCAGGGGAGAGAGGCTTTCTGAATTTGAGGCCTCTAAACTGAGTCCTGAAGAACCTATACAAATTACCCAATTAAAAAGTAACGGATAGAGAAGAGAGAGAGATTATTTTGCAAGTGACACAAGTACATGCAAGAAGACTCAAAACAGAAAGCATGAAAACATTAAAAGACGACCTGTCAAGAACCCAAGAGATAAAGGACCCTGCTAACTGTACTGAGTCTTATCTCTGTTCAGAGGCCGTTGGGCGAATTTTAAACAAATTACAAAATACAATTTGAAGCTTTCAACGACCACTTAGTTTCAATATGAACAATGATTGGCGGGCAAAGGTCAGAGTGACAAGTTCTTAAAATTAATACACTGGAAACAGTTTTTAAAGCACTGAGTCTCAAGTTTCCTCTGCCAAGGACTGTCTCCTTTAAACTCTGAGTTGAATTTTGAAACTATAAGTTCCATCTTTCTCTTATTACAAAAGGAGGAATTCTTCACCTCCCCATTTTAAACTCTCTATTTATCCTTCCTCTTAAAGGCTCCCAAAGTAGCAAGATCCTCCAAAACAACATTTCCATATACCCAAGTTTCTGGGTTCAATTGAAATAGATTTTTGGTTATACAATTCCCTAAGCACTCTCCCAAGGATTCTTTGTTTTAAACAAGTTTACTTTCAAGAATAGCTTAATAGGGCCTCCCCTGGTGGCGCAGCGGTTGAGCGCTGGGCTGCGAAGCTGCCCGCAGCCTCTTCAGCGCCGGTTCGATCCCCAGCCACCGGCGAGGGTCCCACATGGCGCGCAGACCTCTCCTGCCGCCCGCTGCTCCCCTCAGCGGTGTACTTCGGTCCTTCTGCCTGTTCTGTTCCCCGCTCTGGCTCTGGTTCTGGTGAATTCTCTTACCCTCCCACACTTCTGACTATACCCAGTGCTTGTATAAATAAATAAATAAATCTTTAAAAAAAAGAATAGCTTAATATAATTTATATGTGAGATATAATTTATATATCAGGCTATTCTACATAGCCTGCCTGCTATGGGAGGAAACAAGTTATCTCCGATACTCCCATCAGGGGTTCTATGGCCCACGGTAGGCCAAGCCCACCACACCCATGTCCAGACCTGGCCTCTTCCCTGCAGGTTGAGGAAGCCCATTTCAGTAATGTCTTCTGAGTTAGTTCATGAGAGGCCTCTGTAAGTCTCTCGGCTTTTCCACAGTTCAAGTCTTTGGAAATACTTTTCAGAGACCGTGTAAGGCATGTGACCAATGCCAATTAGGAGTGGAATTTAGACTTTTTACTCAACCAGAGATCTATACATGGAAAACAGTTTTCAGAGGGGATGAGGGGATATTCTAATCCAACAGCTTTCAATGTCCATGTTATCAAGGGATGTGAGATCACAAAGCTCAATGTTACTATCAACTTCAGATGTTGTTAAAAAAAAAATACGAGAATTCCTGACTTTGTTTATAAATGTACAGCTATCCCCTCCCCCATGGCAGGGCATGAACTCGCTACTAACCCTTCTCCACCATTTCTCCATCCCCAGGCACTGTCATCATGCACGCATTTACAAGATACCCACTGAATGCCATCTCAGTGGCTATGCCATGTAGCAAAGCCAGCTGAACCTACTGACAACTGATTTTCACTGAGAGTAGCAATGTGGATGGAGAGAAATAGACAAACACAGGATAAGTCATCTAATTTGAGGTCAAGTCTGCAGGGCACTATGGCACTCTCACTTCATGTCTCTGTTGAAGCCAAACTCTCATGAAAGAGTACCTAAGGAAGGAAGAGAAAAATAAACAATATCAAGCACATTTACCGGAAATGGTGTTTCAATATTGATAAAGGTTTAGATAAGAATTTAAGATGATCCCACTCCATTAAATCCCCTAGCACTCTCACCCTCTCTCTAAAATCTTTCATAATTGTACTAGTTTTTCATGACATCAAAAGTCAAAACAGCACAAGTTGCTTATGGTATAAATGCTGGAAAGTATCTCCTATCTCCTATTACTTGAAGGACTTACACAGGATTTAGACTTCCACATGTAAAATGATCGTGGCCTCTTTTCAAGGCTTTTAGAGTATAATTTTCACAAATTGGTTGGCCCACCAGAGTAATTAAATTAGAGAATAGTTCATATACTGTTTACTGAGTTTTGGTGAAGGTTTATCCTGTGCATTTGAATGATAGGACAAAGTACTATATTGCAGAGTTCAGATATCCCTCACTGTCCACCTCTGCTCTAGTCCTACTTCTAGCCTTTGGAAGTAGGTGTCTCCTGTGTCCTGATGCCAATTGTTCTTCAGCTTTTGATCACATCACCATTCCCCTATAACTCTGGCATTCCCAGATTCATTTTCCACGTCAAGACAAACTTCGTGGTCATCTGTCAAGAGAGCCTGCTCAAGGCTAGCTTTTGTTAGTATTTTATGTCCCTGTTCTCCAATTTTCCTGCACTCTCCCCTATCATGTGGATACTATCCCTCACATGAATTTAAAATACTCTTTCACTCACCTTCTCTTCTAAAGCTTTTAAGTTCTCTAATGCATGTATAAGTATGGGTATAGATGATAGTACTCAAAATGTACACGGGTTTTCTGAAATATATTGACATTTTATTAGTTTTATTCCAGATAAACACATGTAGCCAAATTACAGATTACATTGCTATTGACATTAGATAGAGAATTCCACCATGTAAGACTTCGGAGGTTTAGTACAGTAGTTTGTCTTGATGGCCTCATGAATACAGTCACTATAGTCAGTATTACACTTGCCACACTTACAGCTTACAGCTACAGGGTAGGAGAAATAAGGAGTAACATGGTGTGGACACCCAGGTATTTCTATAGTCTTGTATATGAAGTCTCTATATGTACAAACATCCTGGGACAAAGCATATTTGGGAAGAAACAGCTTGCCGTTGATATCCTGAGGACAGAACAGAAAAATGAGCATAATGTGATAGGACTTTAGGATACATGCAGAAAATGGAAACAGATAAAAAATAATTCACATATACTCCTTTGTCACAAATAGGACCAGGGAAAGATTCCTTAGCCTCATTCCCCAATATATCCACTCTGAATCCCACAGAGACAAAAGTGACTCCCCTCTGTTATCCTTCATCAGGGGGACAAGATGAGGTTAAAATGAATTTGGATGTAAAACTGTTATAAGTTTATCTGTACCCTTGTGCACATAGCATTGTAACCTGTGTTTTCTACCTCTAAGGAGACAATAACCATGGGAGTCAGAATATGAGGCTATGACTCATCTCATTTCCTTTCTGGATAGGAATGAACTGAGTCTGGGTTTATCTAACTTACAGCTGAAAGAAGTGAGATGAACGACATACCCGTGTCATGCAATACCCAGCACAGATGGTGGTATTGATGCTCAGGCAGTAAGCACACTCCTTCCTCTCGACATGCATAATATACTCAGTTGGAATGCAGAAAGACATTGCTTGCCCACAGGCAACGCCAAGCAGCACAGACATCAGGAAGATAGCAGTCATGCTAAGGCAAAGATAAAATTAAAGAATATATTATATGTGTCCTTTAGGACATTCAGAAGGGACTAAAATATATTTTAATATGTGTGTATATAATAAACATACATATGTTTATGTGTATATGCTTATACACATATGTGTATAAGCAATAATAACATCTACCTTTTATTGAATGCCTATTTTGTTCTAGGCCCTATATTAGGTGTTTTTACATAGTTAATATTCTCAATCGCCTTTCCATGCACACTTAGATGTGTATATGATCCACATACCCCACATAAGGGAGTAAGAACCCTAGTAAAGGTCCTTGCTTGCAAGTGCTACTTAATTCCACTGGGCAGTGAAATGGCAAGCTCGAATCACCGCAACAGAAAAGTGAGAGAAACATATATGTCAACTAAGTAAAACACAATTTATTCATGGAAACAATCCAAATTCTGCCTCTATGATTATAAGGAGTTAACAATTTGCCCTCAGCAGAGGTTTTTCCAGAACTATATTTTTCTTAAAAAACACTTTGGTGCAATAGCTTAAAATGCCAACAAACTTGTTATAATAAGAAGGGCAAAGAAAATTCATAATCAAACTTCAGTACCACCTTAATGCAAATCATTCTGCATATAATTCTATTCATTTGCTGTCAATGAAAGTATGATGAAACTGGAGAAAATCCAGAAAGGTGACCAAAATTATCACCAGTGTTAAAAGGCTAACCCAGAAATCTAGGAACCCCACATCACCACCCTTAGCATTGTTTCTATAGGGTTGAAAGAAGTAGAATTGGGAAAAGTAAAAAATTATTTTATTCAGAAGATGCATCAAACTTGTTAACTTGAAAAAATTATAGCAGCAAAAAACATAGGTTGACACCATGAAAATAATGCAACCAAGGATGACAGATACACTGTGGGTTGGCCAGGAAAGTGAACTAAGTCTTGGCTGCATGGAAGACAACAGAGGCTCCACCATGCCTTAGGCAAAGGAGAACATGTATCTCAACAGAACCCATCTTATAGTTTGTATCAATATTAATTGGACAACATAATGAGTTGAATAATGTTATGGCATAATTATTTTGTTGTGCTACTCAGAGAGTAATCAAGTTTCAGACTTTTAGATGTAAATTGATCACCTCAAAGATTAAGAAGATTTTTTCACTTACAAATATTGCATAGCTAGGTATATTTGGATTTTTTTCCATCTCAAGTTACATTATCAGAAAAGAAAATACTGTCTTAATGGAATAGTATTGTGATCTTTCAATATAAATTTCTTTGCTTTTTCTACTAAATAAATCACAATTCATTAAAATTTTTTATTTAATCAAACGTCAAGATTTCCTCAAACCTGCCAATTATGTCCCAATAGCATCTTTAAACTACACACATGAAAACCTCCATTTATTGAAATCTCATACACTGTATTACTTAAACAGAAGTTTTCCTTCAATCAGCCTATAAAAAAAAATGAAAACTACGTTCAACAGGCTATTTTAAATGTCAACTATCAGCGGTTAGTGGTTATTCCAACATATCTCCTATCCCTAGGATGAGAACTGCAGATATACTAGATAAACATTTATCAAGCATTCGAACCAGGCACTGAGAGCTACAAAATGGTTAAGCTATAGTCCTTGACCTCAAGAGTTGACAGTCTATAGGTGAGGATTCATGTAATCACAAAAAATAAAAATGCACATAGTCCTGAGTGCTCTGAAAGAACCCAAATTATGACTCTAAGCTCCACAATTAGCAAAAATTTCTTCTGTGGGGCCTCCCTGGTGGCACAGGGGTTAAGTCTCAGTACTATCACACTATTACCACTGTGGCCTGAATTTGATCCCAGGTCAGGGAGCTGACCTACATGGCGCAGCAGACCTCTCCTGTCTCATCTGCTGCTCCCCTCAGCAGTGTATTTCAGTAGATCTGCCTATTCTGCTCCCCACTCTGTCTCTGGTGAATTCTCTCACCCCTTGCACCTCTGACTTATACCCCAATTCTTCTGTGCATAAATAAATAAATCTTTAAAATAAAATTTTCTTCTGTATTCAAAGAAAAATACTATACCATTAGAAAGGGTTTTCTAGTGAATGCTTTTAAAGAAAATGTTGCTTATTCCAGCATTCCTTGGATATATTTGGTATTTCAATTAGGGAGCAAAAATATAAGAACTCCTTGCTCTCTGAAGCACTTCACAAATGTGAGTTCCCTCTGTGGAACAGAACTGGTCTCATTATTTTGGAGGATCCTCTGCAGGATCTTTAAAATATTAACAGAGTAGATATATAAAATACTCAACCAGCATATCATATGGTTCTTGCCTATCCAGCCAGTCAGTTACTGGGTTTTTGCTATAGGAAATAATGAACCTCATATATTCCAACTTTTAACTCCATGATTCTACAAGAAATAAATATGTGGTACCTAGTAGCAAGACTATTGGTCCTGAAGTTAAGGAACAAAATTCTATTTCACAATCTCCTGTGGAGCTATGAGAAATAGATTAAAATGTTTGGATCTGATTCCCATTTGTAAAACAGAAAGAGCAAGAACACCTGACTTGTTTTAAAATTGTAGAATAAAAACTATTAACCACTTTTATCCATTGTCATATTCTTATAAATATATATAAGATGATATAAAAATGTCATCTTATAAATGTAAAACTATAATCTAACAAAATGGAAAAATAAAAGTACTAAATTATCAATAGTAATAGTAACTATGTAATTTTGTATATAAAAAGAAACTGATACTAACTTTCTCTTTTATTGCAAATATTAAAACTTCACCCATGAAATCCTTCCGGGCCTCGATTTCCTCACATATAAAAAGAAGTTTTAAAACCAAAGCATAATCAGGAAGTTCTTTTAATCCAAGCAGTCTGTGATCCTATATGATAAATTAGTGTCAGATGCCTGGTCTAAGAGTTAGTGATCTTGAATTCTGCTTCCAGATTTCACTGCAATTATATATAACTGAATAATTTAGTATCTTTGTACCTTCATTTTCCCATCTATTCCTTCCTAAAATCTCAAAAATAAAAACAATATGTGGTAAGTTCTTGAAGAACTCCACAGAAGTAAGGCTATGTAACTATGTAACACTATATAAATCAGCATAGTTAATACCTCCCTAGAGGATCTGCCTTAATTTCTCCTTTACCGTCACTTGGATTTTCTCATCTCTGCAACTAAATTGCATCTTTTAAAGTCATTATAGTGATTTATTGGGTACCTAAACACAGAAGTCAAGATATCAGGTCCTAAAAAATGAGGGAGGCTATTTTCAGTGGCATCATATGTACTTACACCTTGAATGCTTTTCTTTATTCCAAAATTTTTCTTTCCTTCTCTCCTTTTTTTTCATTACCTTCATTCTCAATAAACACATTTTTCTCTGCTCTACTAATTTTCCTTGCCAATATTTTCTCTCTGAATCTTTTACTATACTATGGAGTCAGTTGCCTATTTTATGAATAACCAAGAAACTTCACTAAAGCATGTATTTTTCTAAAGAACAAATTGTACAAGGCGTGTGTGTATCAGACACTTCAAGAGGAGTTCAGCGATAAACAACTAACATTATACAGAGTAAATTATCCCTGCAGGTACTCAAACTGAATTTACCCTAAATTTTCCCAAAGGTATATTACCATCAAAATGACCATTAGTAATTAACAGGAGTTAATGAACAGATTATTTCATTTATCAAATCAGTCTTCATTAGGAAATTAACCAGATGCTCCTCTTTCTTTAAGACAATAGCATTTTTCCATATCCTTATATATGTAGTTCATTTACTCTCACCCATTATTGAGCAATTTTGGAACAATAATTACAATTTTTAGAGTCTATTAAAGCAAATTATCACTCAGCATTTGTCACTTTTAAATAAATGCTAATGTGGTTAAAAAGGAGGAAAATTAGAGCATTTCATTTCTCAACTTCTCATGTAGACACCTACCTGACTGCATTGGTGAGCTGATGCTGTGATGACCCAGACTAAAAGCTCTTGGTTCATTTTATACCCTTCAGGATAATTCCTTTCTGATCTTCTTGTTTATATAATTGCATTTGAATCACTGCTTTCTTATCTGAAAAACATCTTTTGAAAATTCATACTGAATCCCAAATGAAATGTGTTTAGATAAACAATTTCACAATATCTTCCTCAGGAAACTCTGACATTATTACAGCATGAATTTTCCCTTCTCGCATTTCAAAGTAAAATTACCTTTTTAAATACATCCTTTAATAATATTTATTAACATTAGCAAATGACATATACAGAAGGAGAAAAAGACATTTAAAAAAAAAAACCATTTGCTTCAGCTAAGTAAATCTTAGGAATGAAAGTTTATTTGGGGTTTGAGTGTCCCAAATTTTACTTAAATGTTCATTTAGAGATATGTAAAATTACTGTTCATCTACAAAGCAAAGGCAATTCCTTTATAGCTATCTAGGGCAATTAATTAGTGAAATTTGTTTATTATTTTTCCTTTGTATTTAAAAATTAATAAAGTTTACAGATGTGAAAAAAATGTTAAGTATATGATCAAATCTCACAGGATATTAAACTGATAGGAGAGCAAATCCTGGCTCTGCCACTTACTGGCTGTGTGACACTGCATGCAGGAGTTCTCTTACTACAATTTCTTCATCTATTTAAAGAAAACATCAGTGTTCATGTACAGCACTTAACACAATGTCTGGTATATAATGAGGGCTTAATAAATTATAGCTAATTTATATTAATCCAACATTTTTTTTTTACCAAATAGTCACAGTGCTTACTAGGCAGTCATTATATTTGTTGAATGTACAAATGGCTGAGGGAGTGAATGAATAAATATTGAATTTTTGGAACCAACATACACTTTTCTTATCTCTATAGCTATCACTCTATTTTATCTCTTCCAACCCATTTTCCTCACTGTAACTAAAGCAATATGCCAAATATTCAGTGAAATTTCCTATTACCTAAGAAAAAAGCCCATAGTTTCATTTACAAAATCCTTCATAATTTGTTTTATATTTCTAATTTCATCTTTCATCACCTCTGACTCTTTATCTTCCCTGCTGTGTCTCCATTTTCTATGTTCTGCAGACAAACTGAACTAAGTTCCTCAAATTAGTTACCTCCTCTCTTGCCTCCAAGTCTTTTCATATGCCATTCCCTCTATGGGACATCTGTCTGGTCCTGCACCACTCCATGCCCCATCTCACTTAATTCCTGCTCAGTTTTCACAATTTAACTGAGAAAGCATCCCTTCTGCAAAGCCGTCTCTGATTCCCCAAAGCCTTCCTCATGGTTAGTGGTTTTAAGAGATTTAGAGAAAATATATAAAACATCTGTCACAAGGCAGATGCTCCATAAATCATAGATATTATTATAGATTATCAACAACCCCATTAGTCTTCACTTATCCTAGTCTTTGTTGTTAATGAGAGTTAATGAAAAAAATTAAGACTAGTATAGGCAAATCTCCCTAGAGGGGAAATTGAGAGGTTAGGAAGAATCTGGGATGTATATCAGGTATAGCCATGTTTAGGGGCCCCTGAGTCTTGGGAATATGAGCTATTATGCAGTAAGAGAAGAACTCTGAAAACAGGGCAAGTGGAATGGAGGATGCCAAACGTAAACTTTTTCATCTGATTCCAGGCAAGATGTTAAGTTAAAAGAGTACAAAGTAACTGTGAGGATATTAGGTGCTTGTTTCTACTGAAACCAGTGCCTTCAAAACAAAATTATTAATTCTGGAGCTCAGTTTCTAGCAAAACATATATATATATATATATCCCTAAGAAATACATATATACACAATAGGGAACTGATACACACTTGACCTATTGCTAGAGGACAATAAAAATCATATATTTGGGTAATAATTTTATTTTCATAGGTATTTTCATGTATATGCTCTCATACTGTTAAAAAGATTTATGGGACCACCCCTGAGGGGAGAAATCAAATATTGTAACAAAATGAACAACAGTGTAAGAAAATAAAAACTTTAGTCAATAAAAAAAGACTCCAGGCAGATTGAACTTTCACTTCTTGCCCAGATATAATATCCCCTCTAAATAACAATAAACAGTACAAATATACTAAACGTTGGTTCTACACACATTGCACCTTAGGCAACAACCCAAAAAGCGATCTCAGAGAGACAGGGAACAAACAAGGGAAGCACAAGTTACTGCCTTGAGAAAGTTTCTGATCCATGGTGCAGGGAGAGGCATCAAAGCCTCTGATTCTGATTAACAAAGCATAAAAGCTAGATCCAAAAGGATCAACTGTTTGCAAGTCACATAACTGAGTCAAAGAAAAAAATCTGAAAAATATTTATATGAAAACAGTAATTCTGGTAACTTACAGGGTATAATCCACAATATGTGGCATTCAATAAAAAAAATTAGGCATCCCAAGAAGCAAGAACATACAAGTCATATTGAAGAGAAAACTAATCGACTGAAACTGACTTAGAAATGGGAACATTAACTGAATCAGTAGAAAAAGAACATTAAAATGACATCATTGGGCCTCCCCTGTGGCACAGCGGTTGAGGGCTGGGTTGCGAAGCTGCCCGCGGCCTCTGCGGAGCCGGTTCGATCCCCAGCTGCTCCCTGGCCACCAGAGGAGGGTCCCACATGGCGCGCAGACCTCTCCTGCCGCCCGCTGCTCCCCTCAGCAGTGTACTTCGGTCCTTCTGCCTGCTCTGCTCCCCGCTCTGGCTCTGGTGAATTCTCTCACCCTCCCGCGCTTCTGACTGTACCCAGTGCATGTATAAACAAACAAACAAACAAACAAATAAATAAATAAAACATGCCTCTATAAAAAAAAATAAAATAAAATAAAATGACATCATCAAAATACTGCAATAATTTTTCATTAACTGATTACAAATCAGTTGTCTTTGGTTTTGTTCATCTTTTTCTAGTTACTTGAGGTCAGAGATAAGATTATTTACTCGAGCTCTTTACTTGATATGGTCCTTTATTGTTATATACTTCCCTGTTAATACTGCTTTTGCTGTGTCCCATCAGTTCTGGTAGATTTTGTCCTCATTTTCATTTGTCTCAAAATATTTTTTAATTTTTTCTTTGACTTTCTCATTAACCCAATAGTCATTCAAAATGTGTTGTTCAGAGTCCACATATTGGAGTCTTTTCCTGTTTTTGTGGCTGATATTTAATAACATTATGATCAAAGATATTGTGATTTCAATCTTAATAAATTTATTGATTTTCTTTTGTGACCCAACTATGTGCTCCATCCTGGAGAATGTTCCATTTGCACTTAGAAGAATGTGTGTTCTACTTTTTTGAGGTACAGTGCACTTAAATGTCTGTTAAGTCCCTGTGGTCACATTTTTTATTTAAGGCTGTAATTTCCTTGTTTATTTTCTCACCAGTTGTTCTGTTCTTTGGTGAAAATGGGTGTTACAATCCCTAGTCACTACTGTGTTGGTACCAATGTCTGTTTACAGATTTGATAATAGTTGCCTTATATATTTTGATGATCCATTTTCAAAGGGAATAAAAGCCACTCAGAATCTCCAATTCACTAAATAGTGAAGTATAACTGGAATATGAATCAGCCTAATTAATATTCTCCCCTCCCCAAAGAATGGGTATTTTTCTAATTTACAAAATACTTGGCTTCTATAAAATTCTAAAATCCAGTGCAACAGGCTCTTAAAATATATTAGTTTAGGGCCTCCCCGGTGTCACAAGGGGTTAAGCACCACACTATAAAGCAATCCACAGCCTCTGCAGCATGGGTTCAATTCCAGGTCGCCAGAGAGATACCCACATGGCGCAGCAGACCTCTCCTGACTCGCCCGCTGCTCCCCTCAGCAGTGTACTTCAGTCAATCTGTCTGTTCTGTTCCCCACTCTGTCTCTGGTGAATCCTCTCACCCCCCACATCTCTGGCCTGTACCCCAGCTCTTATATGCATAAGTAAATAAATCTTAAAAAAAATTAATTTATCTATCTGAAGACTGAGTGATTTGTGTCATACTAGGATAATCTGCCATTTGAAATGAAATCTGTTCATGAAACTTCTTTTGATGTCTTTTTTCTTAAAACAATACAGACCATTAATAGCAAATAAAGTTGAATCTAATGAGCATATTGATCTTGAAGCTTCCAACCAGATAGACAAAATTGATCTAATAGTTATAAAAATTATCAATTTGCTTCTTTCTTTTGGTAATGGATTAATTTAGCTCCTAATGTGCCAGATTTATATGAATCTACATAAGCTTTTGCCATTTATTTCAAACATTTTTGAAATTAAGGTCATATATAAATATTAATAGAAATCGTTAACATCATCTATAATAAAATTCATAGTGTTACAAAGTCAGATCAGTATCACTTTTCTTTCCTGTAAAACAAAACTTGTTTCTCTATCCCTTAGTATAATATCTTTTACTCTATTTTTGTTACTTTATATAACCTCTGGTAATTAGATATTATTCCTCCGTCTGAATAATAGGAGCAGTATTAACTGTACTCAGAATAACAAGTATAACCACTTCTCAGCAACTAACCAACATTATGTTATTAATCTCATCAAAAATTATCTTAACTTTCTCACAGTATTTTTTTGTTGGAAACACCAACCTCAACACAACAATTCATGGTAGAAAAGCATACCATAAATACGGAACTTCTTGCTGGGGAGAAAAGGCTTGTGCCCCTATCAGGTCACCCAACAGCCAGGACCTGCCCCAAAGAGACAAGCCCCAAAAAATCTAGCTAAGGAAAACAAAGGGGCTGATGTGAAAGAGAACTATATGACTGTGGGAAATAGAGATTCTGTACTTAAAGGACTGAACACAAAACCATTTGCTCCAAGATCTAGCAGAAAAGTAGATTGAAGTCTACGAAGTGTCCAAGAACAAATGAGTGGATTAGGAAGATGTGGTATGTACACACAATGGAATACTACTCAGCTATTTAAAGGAAAAAAAAGTCATGCAAAATGTGTTGTTCAGTGTCCACATATTAGAGTCTTTTCCTGTTTTTTTTAAGATTTATTTATTTATACAAGAACTGGGGTACAGGTCAGAGGCGCGGGAGGGTGAGAGAATTCACCAGAGAGAGGGGGGAACAAAATAGGCAAGACAGGAGAGGTCTGCCTGCGCCATATGGGTTTCTCCCTGGCCGGATGGAGTCGAACTCATGCTGCAGAGGCTGCGGACAGCTTCACAGCACAGCACTCAACCCGCTGTGCCACCAGGGAGACCCCTTTTCCTGTTTTTGTGGCTGATATTTAATAACATTGTGATCAAAGATATTTTGATTTCAATCAAAAAATGAAAAAATGTTTACTTTGTAGAATATGCTTTTGTCATGGAATACATTTTCAATTTTTATTTGCATGATTTATACACTTAATATATGCATTTGCAACATGGGTAGAACTGAAGGGATTATGTCAAGTAAAATAAGTCAGAAGGAAAAAGACAAATGCCAGATAGTATCACTTCTATGTGAAATATAGAACAAAAACAAAGACTCAGATAATACCAAGCCAATAACAAACCTCCCCGGTGGCACAGCGGTTGAGCGCTGGGTTGAGAAGCTGCCTCTGCAGCCTCTGCATCGCCGGTTCAATCCCCGGCTGCTCACCGGCCCCCAGAGGAGGGTCCCACATGGCGCGCAGACCTCTCCTGCTGCCCGCTGCTCCCCTCAGCAGTGTACTTTGGTCCTTCTGCCTGCTCTGCTCCCCGCTCTGGCTCTGGTGAATTCTCTCACCTTCCTGTGCTTCTGACTGTACCCAGTGCTTGTATAAATAAATAAATAAATCTTAAAAAAAAAAATCTGAGTGTATAACTGAGGCTACCAGAGGAGGAGGACGATAGAGGAAAGCAAAATGGGGAGGGAGCACAATGGACTGTGGGAGAGGACTATGGGTGTCTTGGTGATGAGCATGTTGTAGTGACATACATCAGAAGGGTGTGATCCTATATCTGTAAATCATAGGCAATGTTGTAAACTAATGTTACCACAATCCAAAAAATAAAAAGATTTTACAGCAAAAGAAAACATAAGACAATTAAAAAGACACCTCATTGAATGGAAGAAAATATTCGCACAATATATAATGTGAAAAGGGATTAGTATCAGATATATTTTAAAAATTCATACAACTCAACAATGACAAAAAAAACCAATCCAATTAATAGGCTGCAAATAGGAACTGAAAACTTACCCTAGGCGATCCAGAAGACAGACGTAGGAAAAAATATTCATTGTCACTTCTGTAAGAAAAAGTCAGGTTAAAACCACAAAAGATACCACCTCACATCCATGAAAATGGCATATATTAAGACCCCCAACAAGTGTTCGAGAGCATACAGAGGAAAAAGGAACCCTGTTATATTGTTCTTAGGAATGTCAACTGGTACAACCATTATGGAAAGCAATCTCGATTTACCTTTAAAAAACTGAAAATGGGAATACCCTATAACCCAGCAATCCCACTCCTGGGCATATTTCCAAATACCATGAAACCATACACACAAAAATCCAGATGTTCTACAATGTTCACCGTAACTATGGCATGGAAGCAGTTAAAATCTATTGACAGATAATTAGATGAAAAAGATGTATATCCACACTATGGAGTACTACATAGCCGTAAGTAAGGCTGAAATGCAGCCATTTTCAACAAAATGAAAGGAGTTTGAGAGAACTTAGTGTACTAAAAAAGTGATAAAAACAAATACTGACATTTTTATAGCAGACAATTAGATAATGTAACAAAACACTTTGAAAAATTGGACATCAGTAAACACCATTGAAGGCTCTGAGGGAGTGAGGAAGGAAAGGCACAAGAAGATATACGGCACAAGGGGAGGGAAGGCAGTATATAAATAATAATAAACTAAATACACAAACATAGAAAACAAACAAAAAAATACTAAATCTAGAGGTGTGGAGTCTCTGTTTAGATGCTAACTGCATTCATGTGAGTAGATTTTATCATACCCAGGTAAAATGTATAGGGTGAGAACAGTAGCTACTCCTTGATCCAGGCCAGAGGAATACTAGGGTTGGGGAAACAAAGAAGCCTGCAGGATAGAGAAAAGTGCAACAAATGTTAGGTGATCAAAAATATTTATGGAATGAGTAGAATGAAGATATACTAAAAATTATTCCTTTTATGCTATCAGTAGCCTGTTATCACCACTTCAGCAGGTATGGCCTCCAGTACTTTGCTTACATTATTATTCAGTTCTTACAATAACTCTGCAAGAAATATAATCTCTGATAGATGATTAGGTATTTACCATCACATGAAAAAAATTGTTTACTTTGTAGAATATGCTTTTGTCATGGAATACATTTTCAATTTTTATTTGCATGATTTATACGCTTAATATATATTTCCACACCAATGATTTCATATTTTTACTATCAATCCTAGAATATACTTTCAACTTTTATTTTCATAATGATTTGTATATTTAATATATACTGCCACAGCCATGATTACATATTTTTACTATCACTCCTAGGCAACATCTATTAAAAATCTTAATATACAGAGGCCCATGAATTCCAAAATTAATCACTTATCCTACAGAAATAAAAGCACTAACAGCATTGCTCTAGTGCAGAAAACGAAAAACAAAGAAAATTCCCAAGAACTCAGTTAAGACAGAGTAGGTTATGCCAACAGTAACAACCGAAACTCTCAGGGACTATCTTACTCATTCTAATGACCATGATGGGTTAATGACAGAACTTTAGTCCATGTAATTGTCATTCACAGATGTAGGATCACAAACTGCTGCAAGGGGAAGATTGTGATAGAGCCTCACACTATTAATCAAACACTCTGGTACAGAAGTAATGCACATAACTTCTACCTAAAATCCATCACCAGAATTTATCATCTAACCTTACCAAGGTGGGAGGGGAAGTGTAATCTTCTCAAGAGCCTGGAAAGAGAAGGGCTGGATATAGGTGATCATAAAAGTCTCTACTGTCTCTACCACACACTTTAATAAACAGCTAGTTATGGCACATCCATAAAATATTACATAACTACTAAAAAGAATGAATTGGAACTTTCATTTTAGAGAGATTTCCATGTTAAGTGAATTAAACAAGACTCTTAAAAGTGTATATATATATATATATATATATATATAATCTCATTATTGTAAATTAACCATGACTAGAGAATTCTGTGTGTATGCATGTTAAAATATAACTAATTAAATACATTATATCTATCTATTCGTTATGGAGAAAAACAGGGAAGGATATACTCTAGATTCTTGTCAAGGGATACCCAGAAGAGGTGAATTTGGCAAGGGAAGTCCTGATTTGTGTGGAGAGAAGAGAATGAGGGAGAAGGCATAAGGAAATAAAGCAAAGGCACCAAAATTTAATATAATTCTACTTATGTACTGATATAAATTATATATATACGTAAATTATTTTTAAAACTTTTAACTTTGCTTTTTTTTTTAAAGATTTATTTATTTTATACAAGAACCAGGGTACAGGCCAGATGCGTAGGAGGGTGACAGGATTCACCAGAGACAGAGCAGGGAACAGAGCAGCCAGACTGACAAAATACACTGCTAAGGTGGAGCAGCGGGGGCGACAGGAGAGTTCTGCAGTGCCATGTGGGACCCTCACTGGTCGGCAGGGATTGAACCAGCCCTGCAGGCTGCAGACAGCTTCACAGCATGGCGCTCAACCGCCTGTGCCTAACTTTGATTGCTTTTCTGGAACTTAAAAGTACTGAAATTATTTTTTCAGTTCTCTCCAGCTCTAACCGCTATGATTTTGTAACTTTAAATAATTTTATCTTGTCTCCTATTTATCATTCCTATTTCTATCCCACAGCTGAGCTGACCCTGATTAAAGTTCACGTTGTACTACTATAGCCTTGGACTATTAATTATAATAAATAATGTATTTCTAACCTTTATATCAACCAAAGCAACTTCTTCTTTGACATCATAAATTTACATTTACATGAAGCAGGAGATATTTTATTACTGCTAGAGTGATAAAGTTGTGGATATTTTCTTAGGACAAGTATTAAAGTTAATCCAAAAGTCCAAAAGGACTAATCCAAAACATAAACATTGAGCCTACAAAATTTTCCCTTCTCTCATCAGGATTACTTAAAAAGCTGCAATAGCCACATCATGTTCCAATTTACCCTCAATGACATTTTTTAAAACATCTTTTTTTCCAACTGGGGGATGGATGATAGCAGTTATGAGAACTTACACTTTTTGTAAAATTTAAAACACCTTATTTTAAATAATAAAGCCTTATTTTCTTGCTTAAATTCATTCCATTCAAAACCAAAAAAAAAAAGCCCAAATTTTGCAACATAGCACAAAACATGATATGAAGAGACCATGGACTGGTTCTGTTAACTGCTCTTCATCTCATCCCTTATACTGCTATTTTTTCATTTGTTTATATATTTTTGTTTGCTACTTGACCTGGAATCATTGAAGGCAGAAATTATGTATGTATCATATAGATAACAGAAGTCCAACTACTCATTTTATATTTTTAGAAGCAGGCAGTCCCAGTCAGAAATATTTGAAATAGATCACTCCCTTCTTAAACCACTTGTTCTTTGGGCTTCTCTGATCCCTTATACCCCACCAGTCTCTCCTTCTTAGTCTTTGCAGCAACTCTCCAATCCTTGGCTTTAAAATGTTCCAGAACCTCCAAGGATCAGTACTAATTCTTTCCTCTTCTAAAACTACATTCTTACTCTCAGTAATGACAGCACATTCAGTCCTATATTTTAAATATCACGTATATGTCAATGACTAAATACTGACCCTTCGGAAGAACTCATGAATCATTTGACCAATGACCTACTCAGTGTCTCTTAGATAACTAATAGGTTAGGTATATTTGAGGTACCTCAAATATTACAAAGCCCAAAATAGAACTTCAAAATCCAACTTTGTACTTTGTTTCCCGCACCTTATCTCCAACCAATCTGTCAGCAAACATTTTTGGCTTCTTATCAAAATATATGTCAAATACGACCTCTGACTGAGTCCCATTTCTCAATCTAATGGAGCTTTTATTTGCTTTTTTTTTTTTTACAGCCAATATTTAACTGAGTCCCCCTCAGTCCAAACCTTTTTAGAGCCTATATCCTACAGATACACAGACACACAGTAAGGTGTTCAATTCTTGTTTCAAAGCTTATACATCATTCACTTAAGACCCAGAACCTGCTACCCATTGCTAGAGAAATGGTAATTCATGGAAAAAACAAGGCTACAATAGGTTACAATGACACACCAAGTGGTAATTTCTGTGGAACTGTTCAGAGCAGACCCACCAAAGCCACATTAGAGATACAAAATTAGTATGCTATTTAGCTCCCCTAAATTTCACACTATTTCCCTCTCAATGTATCTACCCTATTCATCAAAATACTGAGATTTGCTAATACTCTCCTGAATTAAATTTATCCCCTCACTAGAGGACCATCCATCTGCAGTGGCAAAGACTACTCTGTAAAACACAGCATGCTGGGCCTCCCCGGTGGCGCAGCGGTTGAGTGCTGGGTTGCGAAGCTGCCCGCAGCCTCTGCAGTGCCGGTTCGATCCCCGGCTGCTCCCCGGCCACCAGAGGAGGGTCCCACATGGCGCGCAGACCTCTCCTGCCGCCCGCTGCTCCCCTCAGCAGTGGACTTCGGTCCTTCTACCTGCTCTGCTCCCCGCTCTGGCTCTGGTGAATTCTCTCGCCCTCCCGCGCTTCTGACTGTACCCAGTGCATGTATAAACAAAAACAGCATGTATAAACAAAAACAAACAAACAAATAAATAAATAAATAAGCATGCCTCTATTAAAAAAATAATAAATAAATAAATAAATAAAACACAGCATGCAGTAGATTACATGCCCTCTAAGGCAGGAAGCTCCGTGTTTAAGAGAGACGAGGCTGGGTCCCATACCATATGTCCAGTTTCTCCTAAACTCATCAGATTAATTCATGCATTCAAAGAGTGACTAAAGAGCATGAGGAGTTTCCTTCCAACCTAAAAATGGGTTATGACAAAAAGCTTCTTCCTATAACAATCTCTAAACTGCATTCAATTTTTAAAAAGGCATTAACTGTATAACTTAAAACAAATTTCCCATAATAATCAAATTATAAATTTGCAATTGTTCATTGCTACTATTTCAAAATATTTTAATTAATTTGTAGGATTTTTAAAAATTCTTCTGATAAGGTTACCACAAATGAATGCACTGATCTCAAAATTTGCAGTAAGTTGTTTTTCTTACTCTGGTGTCTTTATGGGAATGGTATAAATGTAAAAAAAAAAAAATGAAATTTATTCTGTACTTGGTTATTAAAATTGACTCCATAGTCGCTACATGCAAAAGAATGAAGCTTGACCACTACCTCACACCATACACAAAAATCAACTCAAAATGGATTAAAGAACTAGACTTTAGACCTGAAACCATAAAATACATAGAAGGAAATATAGGCGAAACACTACACGACATGTACATCAAAGACATCTTTACAGACACATCACCCAACGCAGTGATAGTGAAGGCAAAGATAAACAGCTTGGACTACATCAAATTAAAGAGCTTCTGCACAGCAAAAGAGACAATAACAAAGAGAAACCCCACCAACTGGGAGAACATTTTTGCACACAACACTAATGATAAAGGACTGATCACAAAAATCTACAAAGAGCTGATGAGACTCAACAACAACAAAGAAAATAATCCTGTCAAAAAAATGGGCAGAAGAGCTAAAAAGAAACTTCTCTGAAGAGGAAATGCAAATGGCCAACAGGCATATGAAAAAATGTTCAACATCACTTGTAATCAGGGAAATGCAAATCAAAACTACCATGAGATACCATCTTACACCAGTGAGAATGGCACATATTAAAAAAACTAGCAACAACAAATGTTGGCGAGGTTATGGAGAAAAAGGAACTCTCCTGCACTGTTGGTGGGAGTGCAAACTGGTCCAACCACTATGGAGAGCTGTGTGGAGATTCCTCAACCTACTAAAGATAGAGCTTCCATATGATCCAGAAATTCCACTCCTAGGTATTTACCCAAATGACACAGAAACTTTAATTCCAAAGGGCACCTGCACCCCTATGTTTATAGCAGCACAGTTTACAATAGCTAAGCTTTGGAAACAACCCAAATGCCCAAAAATAGATGAATGGATCAAGAAGATGTGGTACATATACACCATGGAATATTACTCAGCATTCAAAAAAAGATAAACACATGCCATTTGCAGCAACATGGATGGCGCTGGAAGGGATTATGCTCAGCGAAATAAGCCAGAAAGAAAAAGGAAAATACCGGATGGTCTCACTCATAGCAGGAATCTAGAAAACTTAAATAAGGGACCAGGAAAATGAATAACTATAAGAAAGCGAAAATCAAAATCAACAAAAAACTATGAACCAGAGACACTCTATGAGGGGTGGGGGCGGGGAGGGGAGGGATTGGGGTCAAAATTAGGGGGTTGCATTTGTATGGGGAATATAAAAATAAAATTTATTTTTAAAAAAATAAAATAAAAAATAAAAACATTAAAAAAAATTGACTCCATAGCTCAAAGTGGAAGATTCAAATATAGGCTACTGTAACAATGTTTTTAACACTTGAATCATGTACTGAACAGTTTTGCTCTAAATTGTATCTACTGTAAGAATCATAGGTATGATATGTGTAAGTTTTTCTTAACTACATATTAATATTTAATCAATCCAACAGATATGGAGTACCTACCACGGGTCAGATATTGGTATAGTCACTCAGGATGTAGCAATAAGCAAAGCAGACAAAACTCTGTCTTTGTAAAGTTTACATTCTAATGAGGGAAAACAATAATCCTAGCCCTGTTTCCCTTTTGCAGCAAACTGGGAAGCCAGTTGTTGAAGATGGCAGAAGTAGAAGTTACAAGGTGGCAGGGTTCCTGACACTGCCTTAGAGAATGCTATTCACTAAAATAGAAATATTTATTTTGGACTTTAGCTAAGTGAAATTTGATTAACTATAGAAGCCAGTGATTCCCTAATACAATAATTTTATTTTAAAATGTTTCAAAACATAACTTCAAATGTGAAATATCACCTATCAACACTTATAATCCCCCAAAAATTACTTGCTCAAGAGACCAACATTAAAGTTTTAATTAAAAGATCAGAAGCTATAACTCCCAAAACTGTATCTATTTATCAGAATATTGTCATAAGCACACAAATTAAAGGAGAAACATACTTTCTGAAATATTACAGTATTTTCATTTATATACTGTTATAATAGTGTAAATTCAATCAAAAAATGAATACTTAAAATAATTTTCAGTATTATAAAAGATGATGCCACAGAATTAACCAGAAGCTTTTTTTATTTGCATCTGAAATATTTTAATAGTAAAGAATAAAGAGTAAATCTCAATGGCATACTCCCTGCGTTCAATGGCTATCTTCACAAATTTGAAAACTTAGCCAAAATAGTTTTTATGAATGCAAGAAAAGGTAAAAGCAAAATATAATCATCTATCTGAATATAGATTTTCAGGTAACATGTGGCTATTTCACATTTAAGTCAAGGTATAAAAATATAAAGAAATTATTTATGAAAATATCAAAAGTCTCAACTGCAAAAAAATCTGGCACCTTAGGAAATGCCAAAAAATTAACTACAAATTTCATGTTATAGGCTCCTTAATCATATTGATTTTCTGAAATTAAACAAAGAGCTTTTCTGCTTCCTTTAGTTTTTTCTTTCTATCCATTTTAGCAATTGCAGCCCAACGGTCCTCCTTCATTTTCCTCATAGTTCCAAACTTCAGTGTAGGCACCGGGGTTGTTAGCGATGAAGGGGTCTGAACACAAAATAAAATAAAATGATAATATATTTAACTTTTAAAAGCTAAGTCCAAGTTTTGAAATCTGCTTTCTGAAATAAAATGTAAAAGCTACCTTTTTTGGTGTTCTGACACAAAGTTGAGAAGTTGGTAGATTATTCTTATATAGTTTTTTCAAGGTCTCTTCCTCTGATACCATGCTCTTAAAGAAAAATATAAAAATATAATTTAGGGGTTGCCATGATTAATATTTTATTAAAATCTGGCATACTTAGTACATCTGAGGAAGAGGAAGGACAGAGGAAGGCAAGAAAGGGGGAAAGAAGGGGAGGTGGAGAGAGGAAGTAAGGAAAAGGAGAAAGGAAAAAAGGCTGTAGACAGACTAACAAAATAAATTTGCAGTCTGCCAAGCAAGGACCTAGATTTTGATTCTATTAACTATATTCCAGAAAAGTTAAGAGGAAAAAAAGATGTGTACGAATAGTATTTTCCTATTGATTTCCATTTCAGTTTGAGTCTTTATACTACCACTCCCTGCCCCAGCCAAACCTTCCCCCCAGCATACTTACTCAAACTCACACTTTGAGCTTATAATGATTTATAATTCTATAAAAACTATAATGTCATTATCAATTTATGAGTATTGTAATTCTCCCTAATAAAACTACCTAATGCTTATTTAGTACTTTATGTCAGGTATTGTTTTAAATATTTTGCATATTTTAATAAGTTTTAATCTTATTACAATTTTATGAGTTTTAATCTCATAACAATTTTAAAGTTATACTAGCTTATCCCCATTTTAAAGGTAAAGAACTGAGACGCACAAATATTAAGTAAGTAACTTGCCCAAGATTACACATTAGTAAGAGGTGAAGCCAGGATTCAGAACTCATGTAGGCTAAGTTCAGAATTCCTTCTCTTAATAAATACATTATATGGGCCTCCCTGGTGGCGCAAGGGGTTAAGACACAACCTGTTGAAGCAGTCCACAGCCTCTGCAGCATGAGTTCAATCCCCGGCCGGCCAAGGAGCAACCCACATGGCGCAGCAGACCTCTCCTGACTACCCCGCTGCTCCCCTCAGCAGGGTACTTCGGTCAATCTGCTTGTTCTGTTTCCCAATCTGTCTCTCACCCTCCGCACCTCTGGCCTGTACCCCAGCAATTGTATGCATAAATAAATCTTTTTAAAAAAATACATTATACACATGTAGTGAAGAAAGTAATCAGTTCACATTATCCTTTCTAGTTCATTATTTAACAAAAAATTCAGTCTTCATAATAAAAATACCATATTTTCTTAAATTCTAAGATTTCAGAATTTAATAGGCCACCAAATACTGCCTTTTCAGATACATTTACAACCAGTACATACCAACTGACTAGCTTAGGAAAAAATTATTTTAAAAATCATGTAAACCATTAAAATTTTATTAGGTGAACAGTAACTGATTATTCATTAACGACTGTTCACTTAAAAATGACTAACTAGTTAACCCAATTTAAAACAGCAGAAGTTTTCTGCCCTTATGATTTCTTGCAGCATTCATCTAATTCATGTTTATTGACCATTTGTATATCTTTGAAGAAATGTCCTTGAAGCACTTTTTAATTGGGTTGTTGATTGTTGTTGAGTTATGGGAGTTCCTTTTATACAACAGATACGAATCTCTTGGTAGATATGGAATTTGCAAACATTTTCTCCGATTCTTATGCTTGTCTTTCATAATAGTGTCCTTTGAAGCACACAAGTTCTTAATTTTGATGAAGTCCAAATTACTGTTACTTTTAGTGGCATATCTATGAAATCCTTATCAAAGTCAAAATCATGAAGATTTGGGGGTGTTTTCAATGTTTTAGTCCTTAAGGTTATGTTCCCCAATTCCATTTTGAGTCAATTTTTGTACACTATGTAAGAGTCCAACTTCATTCTTTTGATGTAGATATTGTCCTAGCACCACACGTTGAAAAATCTGTCCTTTCCTACACTGAATGGGCTTGGCACTTATCAAAAACAACTATGTACGTAAGGATTTCTGTGTACCCTATTTTATTCCATTGGTCTGTGTACCTGCCTTATGCCAATATTACACTGTTTTAATTATTAGCTTTATAGCAAGTTTCAAAGTTACAAATTGTGAGCCCTCCAACTTTATCCTTCTTTATAAGTTTGTCTTAACTATTTGGTGCCTTGCAATTATATGAATTTGAGCTTCTCCATTTCCGCCAAAAAGATTGTTGAACCTGAGAGAGGTTGCATTGGATCCATACACTGCTTCTATAGTACTGACATCTTAACAATGTTAAATTTTCCTATCCATGAACACAGATGTTTTCAGGTCTTTTTTAATTTTCTTAGCTATTCATTAATTTTTTCCAGCAACGTTTTATGTTTTCACTTTCATTCATCTCTAATTTCCTTTGTCATTTCTTCTCTGGTCCTTTGGTGGCTTGAAGTCGACTACTTTCTACAAATGTGAATTTTCTAAGTTTTCTTATTGACTTCTAAGTCACAGAAGATACTTTGTATAATGCTTATCTTTTCAAATCTAGTGAGACTTGTTTTGAAGCCTTTATCTGTTCTGCAGAATGTCCCGGTGGTGTGCACTTGAGAATATATACTTTATTGCTGGTGGGTTGAGTGTTCTGCAACTCTGTTAGATCCATTTGGTTTATTTCATTTTTTCAGCCCTCTATTTCCTTATCTTCTGTCTGATCATTCTATTCATTATTGAAAGTAGGGTACTGAAGTGTCCAACAACTAATGTAGAATTATGTATTTCTCCTTTCAATTCTGTAGTCTTGCCTCATAAATTTTGAGGATGTTTTTAGGTTTGTAAATGTTTAAAGCTCTCTTATCTTTTTGCTAGATTGAAGCTTTTATTATTATATAATATTTCTTGTCTGCTGTACTTTTGGTTTTTGGTTTTTGGTTTTTGTTTTGTTTTGTTTTGTTTTGTTTTGCTGTACTTTTTGATTAAAAGTTTGCTTTGATGGAAATTAGTATATCTATCCCAGCTTTTTTTTTATTACTATTTGGATAGAATATCTTTTTCCATGCATCCACTCTTCATTTTCATTTGTGTCTTTGAATTTAACACAACTCATATAACAATGTTTCAGCCAATGATAGGTCACATATATGATGACAGTGGTTACTATAAGCCACACCATATAGCCAAGGTGTGCAGATTTATGTATTAGACTGTATGACAGTCACACACTAATGAAATTTCAACCTGAAGGACTCTTTTCAGCATTTCTTGAAGAGGTCTCATGGGTAACTCCTTCAGCTTTTTTATAAATCTGGAAATGCTTGATTTCTCCTTAGTTTTTGAAGCACTGTTTTGTCAGATAGAGAATTCCCATTTGATTTTTTTCCTTTAATACACTGACTATTTAAACATGTCTTCTTGCCTCCAATGTTTCTCATGGAAAATCAACAATATTATAAAGAGGATACCTTGTATATGATGAGCCGATACTTTTGCAGTATTTAAGATTCTCACCTTATCTTAGCTTTTCAAGAGTATGTTTTTATAGTGTACTTTGATTAGAGTCTAAGTATACCCTATTTAGGATTCACTGAGCTGTGTGAATTTGCATGTTCACTTCTTTCATTGAAATTTGGGAATTATAGCTATTATTTCTTCAAATATTCTTTCTTTCCCTTTTTCTCTTCTCCTTCGGGGACTCCCATAGTGCATACATTGGTGAACTTGATGGTATCCTTTAAGTTTCTGAAGCTCTGTTTACATTTCTTTACTCTTCTTTCTTGCCTCTCCACATATTCAATAATTTCAATTGTTCTATCATCAAGTTCACTAATTATTTCTTTTGCTTACTTAAATCTGATTCTGAACCCTCTAATGTCTTTTTTTTTTTTTTAGAGGCATGCTTTATTTATTTGTTTGCTGGTTTGTTTGTTTGTTTTGTTTATACATGCACTGGGTACAGTCAGAAGCGCGGGAGGGTGAGAGAATTCACCAGAGCCAGAGCGGGGAGCAGAGCAGGCAGAAGGACCGAAGTACACTGCTGAGGGGAGCAGCGGGCGGCAGGAGAGGTCTGCGCGCCATGTGGGACCCTCCTCCGGTGGCCGGGGAGCAGCCGGGGATCGAACCGGCCACGGGCAGCTTCGCAACCCAGTGCTCAACCGCTGCGCCACCGGGGAGGCCCCCCTCTAATGTCTTTTCATTTCAGTTTATGTACTTTCAACCCCAGGATTTCTTCTTGGTTCGTTTAATAATTTCTATATCTGTATTTCCCATTGTATTCATATATTATTTTTCTACTTTTGCTATTTTAACATCTTTAGACACTTGTTTCAAATTCTTTGCCTAGCAAGTCCAACACCTGCACTCTCTCAGGGACTTTTTCAATTGATTTTACAAAAGCCATACTTTTCTTTGTATGCCTTATAATTTTTTTGTTGAAAACTAGATATTTGAATCTTATCATTTGGTAAGTCTGCAAAGAAGACCTACCCCTTTCCCCAGGGTTTCTTATATTTATTATTTTTTTAATTAAAATTCTTTTTTGGGGGGCCTCCCTGGTGGCGCAGCAGTTGAGCGCTGGGTTGCGAACCTGCCCGCAGCCTCTGCGGCGCCGGTTCAATCCCCGGCTGCTCCCCGGCCACTGGAGGGTGGTCCCACATGGCGCGCAGACCTTTCCTGCTGCCCGCTGCTCCCCTCAGCAGTGTACTTCGGTCCTTCTGCCTGCTCTGCTCCCCGCTCTGGCTCTGGTGAATTCTCTCGCCCTCCCGCGCTTCTGACTGTACCCAGTGCATGTATAAACAAAAACAAACAAACAGATAAATAAATAAATAAACATGCCTCTATTAAAAAAAATAAATAAAATAAAATTCTTTTTTTTTTTAAGATTTATTTATTCATTTATACAAGCACTGGGCACAGTCAGAAGCGCGGGAGGGTAAGAGAATTCACCAGGGCCAGAGCGGGGAGCAGAACAGGCAGACTGAGGAAGCACACTGCTGAGGGGAGCAGTGGGCGCTGCAGGAGAGGTCTGCGTGCCATGTGGGACCCTCGCTGGCGGCTGGGGATTGAACCCGCGCAGCGCAGCAATTAACCACTGCACCACTGGGGAGGCCCTTCTTGTATTTATTTACTTAGCTTTGTTATGCTTTTAACTTTCGAAAGTTTCTCTGTGCCAGCAATTAATCTAAGGAGAAAATGTGATTATCTTCTCAGGTTTTTTTTTTGAGTCTGTGTCTTTTTCAGTATATGTGTAATACTTTTCTAAATTCTCCATTAATGTGACTGTTTTTGAAAGTGTTAATCCTTAAATTTCTGGCTTGTCAAACATGGAAAAAAGAGAAAAGGACAAAACAGGTGCAGTTTGTTTAAATCCTTTGAAGACACTTCAGCTGGGGAGGGTTGAAACATTGGCTGCCAGTCTATGCATGCCCTTTAATGATCAGAAGCAGCAATCAGAACAATAAATTTTGAAATTTAGAGGACAAGGTCCTTCTTGCTTGTTGGAGTTCTAGTAGAACACAGAAATGTGAGCACAGCTGCTTGCCACAGGACGATGAGCTGGGTAATATGTATTTGTTACCATGCTTAGTGCTGAAATTAACCAAAATCAACCATAATATACCAGTCAAATTTTTCCCTGAAAGTTTCAAGTATTCAAATAGTCTCCATAGTTCTAAAATAGTTGCTGCAGATAGTTTCAGTATCTGCCAATTCAGTAATTGCCAGTACAATTACAATTTGGGTAGAGAAATGAAATCTAGGTACTTCCTGTCCTACTATCTTCTCCATGGTAATTGTAGATAATCCATTTTTAAAAACTATTTTTATCATAATTTGAATGTTCACCAAAATTTAAATACAACAGCTAAGAAAATTACAAAAATAACAAATAATTTCAAGGAATAATTATAACCAGTAAAACCCATTGTGAAATATATTTGTAGATTAAACAATCATGTACAATTCTTTATTAATTTGTTTATTGTATTGTAAAGTTATGATGTGCCTTTGAAAAGTGAAATGAAATCATGAGTCACTGTGAATTGCAGATCAGTTAAGACACTATCCTATATTCATCCTGCTAGAAAAGTAGTAGGGATCCCAACCCAGGGATGTCTAATTTCAGAGCTCAGGCTCTTTCTACTAATTCATTACATTAGTAGAAATCATATATCTTGATTTCAGTTTGAATTGGCAGTTATTATACCCAATGACATGTGCAGTCTACAGAGCCAGACAATCGCTGTTCAAATTTTGGCTTCATGCCTTGCTACGTATGTGATCCTGATCAAGGAACTTGCATAACTCCATCTCCTCATATATAAAATGAATATAAGTGTCTGAACTTCTACAGAATGAGACTGTTGTAAGAAGTAACTGTAGTAATCTACATGAAGTCTTTACAACAATATTGGGTTCACAATTTTAATGTTAAAACATTAATTACCTATAGTTACTTATAAAAGTCACTAGAGTAGGATTATATAAATTAAATATAATAGAGTTTTTAAGAGCTTAACTATTCATTATTCCAGAAGAAATGAAAATAGAGGATCCCAAAGCAGTTGAAAAGCTTGTAGGATCTTGCAGATATTAGTGGAAATAATTAAACAAATTATTTTAAATAGATTTTTGTAATCAGGAATATTTGGTATATTATTCCATTGAGTGTGATGAGACTTAACTATTTTCAAGTTAAATGCATCTAAACTTGATTATTCTTAATAAATCATCATTATGCCTTTAAAAAATACTGGAATGTGTGAATATACTCATAAGAGGGAGTAATTAGTGCTAATAACTGCCCTGGAAAATAGCCTCCTTAAACATGCATCTTTAATACATTAACTCTTTAAGAATGATACAAACCTTCTATTTGTCAACCAATACTTCGATATAGATTTCAACAACTAAGTGGAATAAAATTTAAAAAAATGTATATAATGCAAAGTTTGAGAGAGGCCCTTAATATAAAATTTGACTATAGCAATAGTATTTTCAACTAAAATTTCTTTAAAAAAAGAAAGAAAAAATGTTAAAAACTACTTTATAATACTTTGCTGGAAAACAATATGGTTAATCATCTCATATACCAACTATGTTATATCAAGAATTTCAAAGTGCCATACTTTCTAAAGTCTAGATATGATTTGAATCTTAATTTTTCTAAAATGCTACCAAAGCATTGGATTGTTTTATAGTAGCATTCTACTGTGTTTCACCATTGCAATGATAGGCACTATGTACATACACATATATACCAAGAAATTATATAGATAAATTATAACATAAACTAATAGTAAATGATAATAATTTGCAATATTTTTACCAAAAGATCAGTAGTTTCTGAACTATCCGAATTAATATCAAATTCAAAGACCATCTTTCTCTTTTTATTATTTTCTTCACTGGGCACATTCTTGTCTTCTCTTTGCTGCATTTTCAGTTTTGTTGGTGTCTTGACAGTATATGCCTATTCAAGAAAGAAAAGCAACATAATATCCTACCAAATCAAACATATGTTATTAAAAGACAAATGAGTTTTAGCAATCAATAACTATCCATTATTATTGATATGTATATGAAGTAGAAATTTTGGATAAAATTTTAATTCAGTTGTTTTTATACTAAAAATTTTATAACTTTCTTGAAAAAATTTACAATAGTGATCAGTCGTCCTTCCCTTTTACTGAAAAACAGATTGGGGATGGAGGAGGAAGAGTCTACAGCTTTGCAGTCAACAATCTTTTTTTTTTTTTTTAAATATATTTGTTTTTTTTTTTTTTTTTTAAAGATTTATTTACTTTTATACAAGAGCTGGAGTACAGGCCAGAAGCACGGGGCGGGGGGTGGGGGGGCGGAAGGGTGAGAAGATTCACCAGAGACAGAGCCGGGAGCAGAACAGGCAGACGACCAAAATACACTGCTGAGGGGAGCAGCAGGAGAGACAGGAAAAGTCTGCCACTCCATGTGGGAATCTCCCTGACCAGCCAGGAATCGAACCCATGCTATAGAGGCTACGGACAGTTCCACAGCGCTGCGCTCAACCCACTGCACCATCGGGGAGGCCCCTTTTTTTTTTAAAGATTTATTTTATTTCTACAATAGCTGGGTACAGGCCAGAGACATGGAAGGGTGAGAGGATTCACCAGAGACAGAGTAGGAAACAGAACAGACAGATAGACTGAAGTATACTGCTGAGGGGAGCAGCGGGCGAGTCAGGAGAGGTCTGCTGTGCCATGTGGGTAGCTCCCAGGCCGGCTTGGAATTGAGCCTGTGCTGCGAAGGCTGTGGACAGCTTCACAGCTCTGTGCTCAACCCACTGCACCACCAAGGAGCCCCCCAGTCAACAATTTTAAGGACTTTTCCTAACCATAACTGAAAACAAAGAACTGAGTTTTTACAATGAGGTACCATCTTACACCACTGAGAATAGCATATATTTAAAAAATTAGCAACAACAAATGTTGGCAAGGATGTGGAGAAAAAGGAACTCTGCTGCTTTGCTGGTGGGAGTGCAAACTGGTCCAACACCATGGAAAGCTGTGTGGAGATTCCTCAACCTGCTAAAGATAGAGCTTCCATATGATCCAGAAATTCCACTCCTAGGTATTTACCCAAATGACACAGAAACATTAATTCAAAAGGGCAACTGCACCCCTGTGTTTATAGCAGCACTTTTTACAATAGCTAAGGTATGGAAACCACCCAAATGCCCATAAATAGATGACTGGATCAAGAAGATGTGGTATATATACACAATAGAATACTACTCAGCCATCAAAAAAGATAAACTCATGCAATTTGCAGCAACATGGATGGAGCTGGAAGGGATCATGCTCAGCGACATAAGCCAGAAAAAAAAAAAAGAAAAATACCGGATGGTCTCACTCATAGCAGGAATTTAGAAAACCTAAATAAGGGACCAGGGAAAAGACTAATTATAATAAAGAAAAAATCAAAATCAACAAGCAACTATTAACCAGAGACACAGTACCAGCGGTTGGGGGGGAGGAAGAGAGGAGGGATTATGGTCAAAATAAGGGAGGTGGAATTGTATGGGGAATATAACCAAATGAAAATGCATACATTGGGCCTCCCCTGGTGACACAGCAGTTGAGCGCTGGGCTGTGAAGCTGCCCGCAGCCTCTGCAGCGCCAGTTTGTTCCCCGGCTGCAGGCGAGGGTCCCACATGGCGCGACAGACCTCTCCTGCCGCGCCCACTGCTCCCCTCAGCAGTGTACTTCATCAGTCTGCCTGTTCTGTTCCCCGCTCTGGCTCTGGTGAATTCTCTCGCCCTCCCACACTTCTGACTGTGCCCAGTGCTTGTATAAATAAATAAATAAATCTTTAAAAAAAAGAAAAAAAAAAAGAAAATGCATACATTGTGCAAAAATGAAAAATGATGTAAGAATTATATAAAATAAAATATATTAAATAAAAAAAGAACTAAAAAAAAATTTCTCCAAAGAAGAAAAACAAATGGCCAATAACCATATGAAAAATGTTCAACATTACCAGTTATCAGGGAAATGCAAAAACACCCGGAAAGTTATAGAATCTGCCCAAGACACCATTAAGTTGTGGACAGTAATAGGAAGAGAAAAAAAGGAAACCATTTCATGCATGTATCACAAAAAAATGAAACATTCAAGAAACTGGTTATATATATATATATATATATATATAAAATCTATGTTTGTGATACCATATATATGGTAAATGATAGAGAACCTTCTTTTTTTCATTAAAAAATCTACTTATTAGGGCCTCCCTGGTGGCGCAGTGGTTGAGCGCTGGGTTGTGAAGCTGCCCACAGCCTCTTTAGCGCCGGTTCGATCCCCAGCTGCTCCCCGGCCACCGGAGGAGGGTCCCACATGGCGCGCAGACCTCTCCTGCTGCCCGCTGCTTCCCTCAGCAGTGTACTTCGGTCCTTCTGCCTGCTCTGCTCCCCGCTCTGGCTCTGGTGAATTCTCTCACCCTCCCGCGCTTCTGACTGTACTCAGTGCTGTATAAATAAATAAATAAATCTTAAAAAAATCTACTTATTAATTTTAGCAACCAACCTTTGGTAATGGTGTTGATAAAGTACTTTTGGCAGATGTCCATTGAGAGTCTCTTTTATCTTTGTTTTTGCCATGATCAGCAGAGGTGAAATTTTGATATATATTTTGTGAAGGAGCTGTTTTAGAATCAAATTTCCAATAACTAGTTTCAGGTGTTTCCAATAACGAAGTCTGTGTTTTCTATATTGAAAAACAAAAATGAATAAACATCATCAAACTTTATTTCATAGTGAAGCTGAATGGGGCTGAATCTGCAATGAGTTTCAATTAAGAACATACAGTGTGCAGGATGAAAAGGTACAACAACCTGTGCTACAAAAACACTGGAAAGAGTCAAGTAATATGCTCTTTTCTACTAGAACTGTTACTGACTTACTAGGTCTTTTAAAGTAAATCTCCAGACTTTAATTTATCCAAGTATATAATCAAGGAACTAAAACTGGGTAATCTGTAGATCTCTTTGCCAAATTCTACTGATTTCACTTTATAATCTTTTTCCCAACAGTAATGAATTTTAGTATTTTTTTTTCAGAAATACTGAAAAAAAGGATACAGCTTTTTTCTAAATATTTCTACATCACAGTTTAAATGAAAGCAAATTTGATAAAACCAATTTTTTTCTCTTTTCTTTAGATGCGTTATGAGTCATCCTGAGAACCTTCAAAATGTAACTGCTTTCTTGGACAAATTTTGATTCTCAAAAGACTGAGAATGGCAACTACACCACCTTGTGGCCATGTTTGAAAGTTAACATTTCCTTGGTAGCCCAATAGTCTAAAAGTTGCATCCCCACTCTACCATACTGAAAATGATCCCCTTGTTAATACATTATGGAACTCTATGTATTTCCCTACAAGATACATTTTTTTTCTGACTGTTACATTTCCAATGATGAATATTCAGCGTATTTTAAAAACAGTGGTGGAGCCTCCCTGGTGTCTCAGCAGGTTGAGCACAGCACTGTAAAGCTGTCTGCAGCCTCTGCAGCGCTGGTTCAATTCCCAGCCGGCCTGGGAGATACCCACATGGAGTGACAGACCTCTCCTGTCTTGCCCGTGCTCCCCTCAGCAGTGTATTTCAATCAATCTGCCTGTTCTGTACCCCACTCTATCTATGGTGAATCCTCTCACCCTAGTTCTTGTATAAAAATAAATAAATCTTAAAAAAAAAAAAAAAACAATGTTGTTTCCTATGCGCCAAGTCCTATTTTAAATACTTCGCAAATATGGGGAAAAGGATCTTTATTTTCCCTTTACAGATGAGGTTAAGTGTCTAGTATAGAATTTCAGAATTAAGAAATCCTTTTTATATACCTTCAAATATAAAAATATTTGATTATTATCAATCAAAATCATCAATAATAGGGCCTCCATGGTGATGCCAGGGGTTAAGATGCAGCACCATGAAGCTATCCCCCAGCCACTGCAACATGAGCTCGATCCCCGGGCAGGGTGATACCCACATGGCGCAGCAGACCTCTCCTGACTCTCCCTCTGCTCCCCTCAGGTGTGTATTTCAATCAATCTGCCTGTTCTGTATCCCTCTCTGTCTCTGGTGAATCCTCTCACCCCCGGCAACACCTCTGGCCTGTACCCCCATTCTTATATGCATAAATAAATAAATCTTAAAAAAAATCAATAATTAAAAAAAAATTTTTAAATAAAGATTATGGGCCTCCCCGGTGGCGCAGCGGTTGAGCACTGGGTTGTGAAGCTACCCGCAGCCTCTGCAGCACCGGTTCGATCCCCGGCCGTTCCCCGGCCGCTCCCCGGCCACTGGAGGAGGGTCACGCATGGCACGCAGACCTCTCCTGCCACCCGCTGCTCCCCTCAGCAGTGTACTTCGGTCCTTCTGCCTGCTCTGCTCCCCGCTCTGGCTCTGGTGAATTCTCTCACCCTCCCGCGCTTCTGACTGTACCCAGTGCTGTATAAATAAATAAATAAATAAATCTTTTTAAAAATAAATAAATAAATAAATAAAGATTACTTTGGATCTCAGTCTCTTTCTCAATTGATTCAGACTAAACTGAGGAAAGGAGCATGCCACTTAGTTGGCCCTCTCAAAACTCAAAATTTCTAGTCTCTTTTACCTTTGTATTTGCCTTTATTGCTGATGTGGTAGTTCTGATGCATATTTTGTGAAGGAGCTGCTTTAGTATCAAATTTCCAATAACCAACTTCAGGTGTTTCCTGAATCTAAACGATCTAAATATAAACTTTAGAATTTTTAATGAAAATATTTTTTTCTAACATTGGAAATTTAGAGAGAAGAAACCACTTTAAGATAACACTATAGGGCCTCCCCTGGTGGCGCAGCGGTTGCGCGCTGGGCTACGAAGCTGCCCGCAGCCTCTGCAGTGCCAGTTCGATCCCCAGCCGCCAGGCGAGGGTCCCACATGGCACAGAGACCTCTCCCGCTGCTCACTGCTCCCCTCAGCAGTGTACTTTGTCAGTCTGCCTGCTCTGCTCCCCACTCTGGCTCTGGTGAATCCTCTCACCCTCCCGTGCTTCTGACTGTACCCAGTGCTTGCATAAATAAATAAATAAATCTTAAAAAAAAAAATTAAAAAAAAAAAAGATAACACTGTAGTAGAAATAAAGATGGAAATCTTCTCTAAAACTCCAAATGAGAAATGCTTTGAAATGGTTAGCTAATATTTCTGAAATAATAAATAGCAAGAAACAACTAAAGAAATAAAATTGTTACACATTTTAAATGTTCTTTTCCTATTTATGAACAAAAATATATTCTAAATGTTAGAAAATGAATTGGTGCCATACAAAAACTATGAGAATTATATAAAACTCTTACCTTTTCTTTTTTTTCTTTGAGAGCAACTGTGTTTTTGTTGGCCTCTTTTTTTAATTTCTCCTATTAAAAAATGAATAAAGTACATTTAATGGGGTCATTACTATTAACAAAAATTTCAAAGCATGGCATATTCTTTAAAAAAACTAGCAACAACAGAGGAGGGAAGAGCACAAGGGACTATGATGATGGTAATGAATTTCTATGGGCACTACACCTCAGAGGAGAAAGCAAACATTGTACAAAAATTAATAATGATATAAAAAATATATAAATTGAATAAAAATTTAAACAATAATTTCAAAGCACTCTGTTTACATAAAGGAAAAAGCAAAGACAAATAAGACATAATTCTTATCTTTCAAGAAGCTGAAAGGTAATGGGAATACACAGTGACATAACTACTTTAAGAACAACATGCTATGTGAATATTTATGTACCGTAAAGCTCAGGACAAAAGTTGTGTGAGATTTTCTATAGGATGCAAAACAATTAAAGGAATTACATGTAAGAAATAAAGTGAAAAATGTAGAGAGACTTGAAATTGAAAGTGCACATTATGTACGCTATTGCAGTGATTAAGAGAACAGTATTTGGAATCATGCAAAAAATGAGTAAGATTTGCATTCTAAAACATTCTACTTTTTTGTTATACAATCTTGAATAAATAACCTAGCCTCTATAAAAATGAACATAATAACAAGTATTGTTTATAACACTGTTATAAGGATTAAATTAAAAGGAGGATACTCAGCTCAGTACTTATATAAAGGGGAAAAGGTAGTATTTATCACATCATTTTCAACTGTCAGTCAATTCACTTTGTAAATTGCAAAGTACTATACAAATATAAGGCTTTATTTTACTCCTAAAACATAATAAAGAACCTAAACTCACATCCAAATATATAACCATTTTTTAATACAGGAGTTATTCCCAAGTATTTCAGTATATCTGAAAACACTTCTACTTTTAAAGAGCACCTATATTTATGTGTGCTTAATATTTACATTAGGGAATATGGTAAATACTTCTGAAAAAATAAACAAGTTTAATGAGGAAGGCTATATTCTAAATCCTTAGCTACCCAAATTATCACATTATTTTCAATATCACATATGAAAATACATATTTTCACATATGAAAATACAAAGTTGCACTTAAACTTTATGATTACATCATCTATAACTCCACAAAACATACTTTTTCTTCTCTTTCTATTTCAAGCTGTTTCTTCATAGACGAAAGTTCACTTTTGAGATGAGATAGTTCAATCTCCTAAAGAAAATGAAACATGATATACAGAAGTGAATCCAAATACTTTTCAAGACAGTAAAAATCAAACTAGTATTTCAAATAAACTTGTTTTTATAGAGAGAAAACTCACTTATAAAATACACTTTGAGTCCACTGATATGAAGGTTGCTAGTTGAACATAACTAAGGATTTCATTTAAACAAGTTTTCCTACAGTTTGCAATAAATAAAAATTTAACATTATGTATATTTCTCCTCATGCTCTCCAATCTATTCAACCCCTGCTCTCCCAATCTCACTGAATTCTAAATTTATTTGTAAAAACGTTTATAACTTTTCATTTGAGAAAAAAAAGTTGATTTCACTATTTCAAAAAATGGTGAAGCTCTGTAAGATCCCATTCTGATGTAAGAGGCTCTGATTCTATAGATGAAAAAATATTATTTTATTTCATATTATTCCTTCCTACAAGCCCTGCCGACATGAAAATTGGCTTTTATTGCTATTTATTCTGTATCTCACCAAAGATGCTTTCACTGATGAATGTTCTTGTTCTTTGCTCTTATAAAGTCCTAACTCTGAGTCTCTCTCCTCAACGATTTTGTCATATTGGTGCTATATTAAAAAGGAAGAACATTTTAGACATTAGAATCCAAGTAGATTATGTTTTAATAGGACTGGTCTCCTTAAGTATTTAATTTTTACAGAAAATATTTATGAATTCAGCTACATATCTGAACATATTTTGAAACCTTTTCAATTCCAGTTTTTATTCAAATAACACAAACAATGAAGCATAGATGACAGTCTTGGAAATAGTCTAACACAAGAGAATAAAATATTTTTAATTGGAAGCACTGAATTTAATCATTTTTTAATTGGATCAAAAGATCACAACCTCTTAGAAAAGAGTCTGATTCCAGATCTAGCAAAGGAAATATAAGATGAATCTCGAACATTTTATCTTAACAGAAAGCAAGAAAGCTATCAGAAACTAAACAGTCAAGTCAAAGGAACTCGCTGGTCAGTTTGAAGAGGTTTCCACTGGCCAAGATAAGACGATTTGAATATCAACAAAGATAAAAACTGTACTGGACAGACACATGCTAAATATGATCAAATCTATAAGTTAATAATGTTACTTAAAATATTTTTTAATCCTCGTTGTTTGTGCCATAATGTTATATACGGCAACAAATTTTAAGGATGAATAGGTAGATATATCCCATCTCCTCTCCAAATCAGGACGGGAATAAAGCTTAAACCCCATAAGAGAATGATTTTTTAAAAAAACAAAAATAGTGCACCACCACAAATACAAGAAACATAAGCCTTTCACCTATTCCATTAATAAAAATGTGTTTAACCCTGTATATATTAGACACATGTAGAGGATAAAAATATTAACAAGATGCACCCCAGTAGCACCCAAGTTCAGCTTTGTGCAATTCTGAATCAAAATTGGAGAAACAGGATACCAAGGATATTCCTGCTATAATTAGTCATTAGGGCATGGACTATTTTCTCTGACAAATCAGAATACTATCTTGATTTCAATGTTTTTATGTATAACTATGGTTCCAATTAATAATTTTCATTCACAATAAGAAATTACCTTATGTTTTTCCATAAGTGCTACCATTTCAGCTATTTTATGTTGACATCGTATATCAATTTCTTTCTGTAATTTTACCGCTTCTTCAGCTATTACTTTTGCCTTTTCAACCTATCAAATAAAATCTTTCTCAAAATTAATGCACAAAAAGTTTACTTAAATGTAAACACCATACACTCTATTTACATAAAATGCAGAAACCAACACCAGGAAATTAGGTAAACAAAGTATAAAAAGCATTACTGTTTTGATTGATTTTTGGGTGTTCTATAAAATTAGATAATAGAATAACATTATAACAATCATTTAATCATTTAAAAATAATCACTTACTGCTCAATGCTCAAATATTTAGAATCAATGATATTTTAGCTGCTATGGAGACTATATCCTAAAATAAATTTATTTAAATTTTTATCATAATTTTAAAAGTAAGAATTACTACTTTTCTCTTAAATTACTAATAAATAGTGTTTTAGTATAACAAATTCTCAAACATAGTTTCTCATACCTCTCCCAAAAGATTTTCTTCTAATTTCTTCTTCTCCTCAATTTCTTTTTGATAGTTGTCAGTCATTTCTTTAAATTTTTGTTTGGCACTTTCTAGGTCTAATTCTAATTTACTGACCTTGAAAGTAAAGAAAATAGCATAAATATTAGTAAGGACTGCTTAAATTATTTGAAAACATTCTGTATTCATTTTGTGGCTTTATGAATCTCAAAGAATACTTATTCATGGAAATTACAGTCAGATAATTTTTCCCATATTTTTCATATGGTGAGATATGCTTCATTTTTCATAATTTCTTATATTTTTTCTTTAAAATATGCATTTAGTCTTGACAAGTAATATTTTAAAAGCAACCATATTTTTACTTTTAATGAATTTCCCAGCAATTTTTACATTGCTTAGTCTCAGTTCAACATCTTTACTACAATAAATAATCTGTCAATTTGGATAGAAAATCCATGTTCTGAGGGAAAAGCATATTGGGATTTTTTTTTAAACAACTTTACTGAATGTTAGGCTTCTATATATTATCATTTTTGTTATCTTACTTTTCTTCACAAGTGTTTTCCTTGCTTTTTCATCTATAAGTGTCATTATTTCACCAATATTCTCGAAAGAGAAGTATGTTGTGGACCTAATTCAAAGTTGACAGCTATTTTTGCTGTACTTGAGAATTTTTTTCTTATTTACTGACTTCCATTGTTATTTGCTAAGACGTCCATGGCAAATTTCTTGTCATTAGTGAACTTCAATTTGCCTAGTTACCTTTAAGACCTCTGTCTGTCTATATCCTATAGTTGCACTATAACACATAATAAGTCTACATATTATTTTTTTTTAATTTTTCCTATTTGGTATATATCACTCTTTCTATATCTGTGAGTTCATATCTTCCATCAGTTCTAAATGTTATCAATAATTATTCCCTCTCCCCAATTCACTCTATTCTTTCCTTCTTCCTAAACACCACAAAATCCTTAGAATAACAAATTCATTCAACTGTAACAAAAACAACAATAAAAATTGATGGACCCAACGGTGATAAAGGAAGTTGGTTGCTTCACACCCTATAGGATTGCCCAATAGTTAACCAAAAGAACATTAAACCCAGAGAGTAATGTGGCTTGAGGCAAAACAGGAGCACACCTTGATTATCAGAGATCAACACATATTACAACACAGTAGAGAGAAAAGAAAGTCATCCTTCATTGAACAAGATGGGTGGAGAGAAGCACCTGGAGGCTGTGATCCAGGACAATGGGATACATACAAGGAAGATGCCAGGAGCCCTGAAGAAGGGAAAGCTAAACAGGTGTAGTCACACACTCTTAACTGAAAGAAAACAGTGTAGAGGAGTTGGAGTGCTCCACAGAGAGCAGATCATCAGTGAAAACATCAAAAAAAGCACTGAACTGCATTCTTCCTCACCTACCCTTTGGGACTGGTACTGGTCTTATGAAGAGCATTGACAGCCCACAGGCTGCAGAGTATCAGATCTGGAACCCCATAAAGGAGCACTACTGGTAGTGTCATAAACACACACCAGTCATCCCCCTAACACATTCACACCAGAGGCTGGACTCTTCAAGACCCTTACCCCCAACCCTCCAACGCAGCAACTGCAAGATCAAATTTTAGGAGCCAGCAAAGACCAAAAAACTAAGATCAAATAAAACCACAGCACCATCCACTGGAAAATTAAAACCAGTTCAACTCTAAGTTATGGCTACATATACTTAAAAAAAAAAAAAAAACCAGACCTCTAAAGCAAAGGATAGGAGGCCAAAAAACACAACACATGGCTCCTTGAGACCTAAAGGGAACATGACATCACAAGGAGAGAACAACTTTCCAGAATCCAACCATAAACACATGGAAGAGTTTATCTCCCTATCAGCTATGAGTTCATAATTCCTTTGAGAAAAGAAAAAAAAAGAGGGAAGAAAACACAGAAAATCAACTCAGATATAAAGGAACTCAGAAAAGCTAAGCAGAAAGATACAACAAAATTCAGGAAAAAAAGGAAATACCTGAGAAATAATGAACAGAAAATAGGAAAGCTATTTGCAACAACATGAATGGGCCTGAGACCATCCTGCTAAGCAAAATAAGTCAGAAGGGGAAAGACAAATACCAGTTCATTTCACTGAAATGTGGAATATAAAGAAACAAAGCAAAGAAACAGACAAAACCAAAAGAAAAGAAACCTTTCTTTCTATGTGTTAATCTTACTATAAGTTTGCTGAAAGCATGTATCTACACATTTATACTTTTTATTCAATGTGAGAAACTGAGAAAGTGTAATTTACTATTATTGCCCTATACTCCTTGACCTCTTTTCAAGGACTCTAACTGCACAGTTAGTACCTGATATTGTTCCAAAGGTCACTAAGGTACCATTCCTTTTTTAAAAAATCTTTTTCTGCGTTTCTCTGACTAGATAATTTCTCTCTATCCAGCTTCAAATTCACCAATACTTTCGTTTTCTTCAATCTTTTATTGAAGCTTGTTTTTGAAGATGTTTTACTTTTCAGTACTAGAATTTCTGTATGATTTATTTTTAATATTTTCCTTTCTTCACTGAAAGTCCCCATTTTATTAAAACCATACATTTTTTTCCCATTTTCAAAGTTTTAATAGGTGTATAAAAGATCATATGAGGAGATTTCAATACCTAGTTCATATTAGGGTCATTTTCTACTGACTTATTTTTATAATATTTCAAGGATATCTGTGTTGTATTGAGTTTAGGGCTACTACAAGCAATGCTACTATGAATATTTTATACATTTCTCCTGATTCTATTTAAACATGAAAGGGCTGAATTATATACCTTTCCATATAATTCCAGTACTTTCTGAGAATTCTTATTTGTTTTCATTTCAACTATATTTACATATTTTTAATTTTAAATACTATCGAAAAGTAAGACATTTTGCCTCCCCCCAAAGGGTACCTATTTAATACACTGAGAACCAGTGCCTTCCATTCACAATTCAAAGACTATTGAGTATTTACAAGGGTCAGTCACTGTTAAAGGAACTGGGAATAAGATGACAAACGAAACATAACCCTAGCATCACGAGCTTACATTCCAGGATTTTAATTTGTTTTTTACAGTCAATGGTTCTAAAATGCTTTATGCTACAGGATAACTATATATGGTGTTTTTAAAAAAACGTACATTTCAAGGTGTCACCCCAAACCTACTCAATCTCAATTTTCAATGTATAGGTAAGGAATCTGAATACATACATATACGCTCATACACACATACATTTTTAAAGTGCTTAGCGATTTTTAACACAGCCAAATAACTTTATTGCAACTAAAAGAAATGATTCCCAGAATTACAAAAGTTAATGTTTAAAAATAACTGCTATCATATAAGGGTATAAAATTGCTAAATCTTTGTCTCTCAGTATTTCAAAAATAAAAATAAATATCTCAAAAAATACATCGCAAATACCTTTATCTCATAAACATTCAGTTGCTTGCTTTCTGCTGTACCCTTTTTTTTTAAGGCCTTATTCTGTTAAAAGTTAAAAACAAAGAATTTTATTTAGTATCAAAGCGATTCAAACCTACATTGTTACAGGCTTGGATTGAAACTACTAAAGGAAAGCATTAGTCTCTAAAACTGCAGTTAAAATAACCCTTCTTTTAAAGTAGTTTCATTTTGAGAATCAGTACATACCTCCTGTTGAAGTTCTTCAATGTGCTTGCTTTTATTTTCAACTTGTTTCCTTAAATTGTTACACTAAAAATTTATGAGAAATAATAACTATTTTATTCAATATTCTAGTTGAAATAAGTAATTTCCAACTAACAAAAATATTACAAAATAAGAGGTCACTTCAAAAATTATGTTGTTAAATAATTCCACTAACGTCAAACATTATGTGAGCAAGTATAATTTTAACAAAAGATTATCTCAATTACAAATTTGAATTTCTTAAGATTTCTTAGTCTACTTAGACAACATATGCATTCAACTACTCTAAAGAAAATGTGCCTTTGGGGTCAACTCTACAACAAACTGAATTATATATTAGTTGAATTTTGAAAAGCTGCAGTCAGAGGTAAGAATACCTATAATTTATCTTCTAAAGTCATTACCCATCTCTTATTTCTGAGATCTCTTCTCCTTTGGAAAAAATACATTAATACTACATTATTCTATCTCCTCCTAACTACATTCTAATCTCTCTCATAAAATACCAGCTAAAACACTTTTTTGTATATCTCACTCTCAGGGACTATTTTGCCTGACTACAATATGCTATCTTGAACTATGAGGTATTAGTCTAAGAATTATTTGGCGTACTATAAAAGCAGCACAAATTTCTAAAGGACACTAAATATTACAAGTATGTATGTTGTTCTAATTTCCAACAAATAGGAACCCCAGTGGGGAAAAAAATTTAACCTCCCTGAATAGCACAGAATACTCTTATTTTTCTTGTGACATTCACATATAGTCATAGTTACTACTGTGAAGCTGAATAATATGTGGCACTACTATCTACAAAGTATTTATTTTGACCATACTTTAATAGTGTTCCACCCTTAACAAATGATCTACTTCAGAAAACACAAAAGAAAACTGTAAGAAAAGCTAAGGAAAAGTGAGAAAAATTTTAATGATTTTCACTCCAATTTGATTGGCTATTTGGTGGGATGCCTAGAAATTCCTTAAAAGGTTTTAAATTATCACAGTTCATTTTTAAGTAAAATAATGCATGTGCATAGAAATAGGGAATTTTGTTCATCAGAATTATAGTTAGAAGAAAATGGTGTTATAAGAGGTTAGAATTTTAATAATAAATGACTTGCCAAAGGAAAAGTCAAGTATGAGGACAAGTGTGTGATGAGGTATAGAAAAGAGGGAAGTGAATTGGAATAGGCAGTCAGGCAGTAAAACGTTTCACATTAATAGCTGAAACTTTCCTACAGCTTTCTTAATTACAGAAATGTGAGAGATGTAAGAATGATTTTTAAAAGCATCTTACTACTCTAAATGTAGCCACAACAAATGTAAATGCTGACTATATGAAATTTTGGGAAAGGGAAGAAGAGATAACCAAAGCAGTTTTCTTAAACTGCTCTTTGAAGTACTGTGCAAAACTCCTGAACCCAGAGCCTCTTCAAAGAAACCTGTAATAAAAATCCTCTATTAGTCCTCAAAAGTCTTCAAAGGAGAGTTCAGATTTATTTGTACAGAACTATGTAAAGGCTACTAGCCCTAAAGAATCTAGTCACATATATTGTTACTAAGCCTCTACTCCCAAACATTATTTGCAATTTGATAATACCTTGTTTTCTAATATCTTCATTTGTTTATCTTTTTTTAAAACTTGACATTCAATGCTTCGAGCCTAAAAAATATTAGTTGATAGCATAATTAAAAATGGTAACATAATTTCTATTTTCTTCTATATCTTTTAGAAATGGAATTACAAAGTTTAGTATTTTGACAGTTATCAGTTCTCCCAGTTTATTTCAGTATTCGCTTTTAAAAACAGAAATTGTCTTTGTGTTAATGTTTATATGTTAATGTTCATCATTCTTAATATCACTTTGTGCTATTTTATCATTTTTTCCAGTTTACCTTCAATTTTTAATTGCCTTGTACATAAACGTTTACAATCTCTTTAAATAATCTGAATCTTGTAACAAGCAATTGATTGGTATTACTATCTCCATTTTAGAAGGAACAAACCTGAGGATCAGATAAATTACGTATGGAATAATACATGTCTAAACTAAGGTAGCAGACCAGGAAAAAGACAAGTAATAAAATTCACTGTCAGGCAAAGTATCTGAGAAATATTTGCAGCTTAGAAGCAGTTTCAATAGGTAATTAAAATCCAACCATCAAAATTTAAATGTTACCTTGTCTTTCATTTTGTTTTCCGTTTCACTAATACTTTCTATATTGGTAAAATAAATTTAAGTTCTTATTAGAGGATTCTGATTTACATTAAACATTAAATTCTGATTTTTCCTCATTACAAACAAGATTAGTGTTTTGAAGTGGCCTCTGACACAAATTTTAAAGTAGTGAATTACCAAAATTTTACAAAATTACTTCATTTTTTCATGGCTGAATTTAATTAGTAATATGAAACAAAGAAAAAATAATTTTGAGAGAAAAAATGTGGCATAATCAAAAGAAGGCCAGCTCTAAAAAAAAAGTCAAGCTCTACTACCTTTCCATTTGTAACCTTTCAAAGATTTTTACCCTTTCCAGGTTCAATTTCCTAATTCATAAAATGAGAACAAAAATGACTTCCAGTTAAATAAAATAACATACATAAAGGAACTACGATGTTTCTGGTCCATTTTAAGCCCTTAGAAAGGAGAGCTCAGGGCCTCCCTGGTGGCACAAGGGGTTAAGATGCAACCTACGAAGCTATCCACAGCCTCTGCAGCAGGAGTTCAATCCCTGGCCAGCCAGGGAGCAACCCACATGGCGCAGCAGACCTCTCCTGATTGGCCTGCTGCTCCCCTTAGCAGTATACTTCAGTCAATCTGCCTGTTCTGTTCCCCACTCTGTCTCTGGTGAATCCACACCACCCCCCCGCATCTCTGGCCTGTACCTCAGCTCTTGTATGCATAAATAAATAAATCTTTTAAAAAATTAGTAAAACAAAAATGCGAGCTCATCTCATTCCTACAATTTTCTAACATACAAATATAATTATGACATTCCTTAGATCAAAACTCTTCAATAACCTCAAACTCCTAAATATAGCTTATGAAGCCATAAGTGACCATCCTCATCTCTCTCCACCTTAATTTGAATACATCCTCATCTCTCTCATCTCTCTCCACTCTCATCTTGTCCTACTCTCTCCACTATCACCAATACCTTAAATTCCAGATGTCATAGTCTGTCTTCAGAATGGGTATGCAGCTCATGCCTGATCAGATTACTCTATCCCCCCAGCCACAAACTGACTCAGGAATAAGTGAACAACATTAGGCCAAAGTCACCTCCAAAATTTTTTTCAGAACTTTTGAAACTATTTACCACAGTCTTCCAATTGATTCCAATGCCTTCTATCACTCTCATTCCACTCTTAAAAATTAAAAATGTCAGTTCCCTAATATAAAACTTTAATTGGATCACCACTTTCCATATAAACAAATGAAATTCATACTCAGCACCCAGAATAGAGCATAGTAAGTAGTTAATAATATTTGTTGAATGAATGAAAAAGCAGCTAAGGCTTTCATAACCTAGCTTGATCTTGCTATCTTGGTATAACTTTCTCTCACCAAATATATGAGAGATACCATATGATTTCACATATCTTGTACTACTGCACTTTCAGAAGATTATTCCCTAAAATAGTCTTTCTTCCTATCTCAATTTGTTAAAATCATACCTACCAAAGTACAACACAAACTTATTAACCAATTTATCAGTATATTTTATATTATTAAAACAAGCATTTTATTTAGCTTAAAAATGTATATCAACATTAAATATTGAACATTTATGAATGAAATTTAGAATTGTCATTATTTCTCTAAATATAAACCATACAAGCAAAATAACCCAACTTTGACTATATTTTTAAGATCAACAGCCTACATTCCCTAGAGCACCTACTATTTATACACGAGTATACTTCATTAATTTAGACAGATAAAGGCTAATTTTATGATTTGAAATTTTGTGCTACAAACTTTTATTTAATATAACATACATTTTCTTCACTCTTGTCCAATTTACATTTAACTTCATCTCCTTTCTGTTTTAGTTCTTCTCTCACAGATTCCAGTTCATTCCTTAAGGGAAATGAAAGAGTGACATTGTAATAAAATTTATGTTTTTTACTCCCTTTCTGGGATCTCTAAAATGGTTCACCATTATTTTGTTAGTTTAATTTTTCATTTTATTTGGTAATTTTTCATATATTAATGCCGACAGGTATACTTCTACTCCTATATTTAATGTAGACATTTATTTTTTATTAATTATCTGGATACCTGCAGTCATTTTTCTAGGAGTTTTTTTTTTTTTTTTTAATAGAGGCATGCTTTATTTATTTGTTTGCTGGTTTGTTTGTTTTGTTTATACATGCACTGGGTACAGTCAGAAGCGCGGGAGGGTGAGAGAATTCACCAGAGCCAGAGCGGGGAGCAGAGCAGGCAGAAGGACCGAAGTACACTGCCGAGGGGAGCAGCGGGCGGCAGGAGAGGTCTGCACGCCATGTGGGACCCTCCTCCGGTGGCCAGGGAGCAGCCAGGGATCGAACCGGCGCCACAGAGGCCGTGCGCAGTTTCGCAACCCAGCGCTCAACTGCTGCGCCACCGGGGAGGCCCCTAGGAGTTTTTTAAAAACTCCTAGAAAGAACAATTATTTCTTATTTAAGTCAAGATTTCACTTTACTGTTTTCTTAGTCATTAGTCATCACTTTAAGACAGATAATTTTACACAAATTAGGGACATAAATACAAATGATTTTAATGAAGTTCATGACAGAAATTTGCATACACATAGATCCTTAATATGCAAAAAGTATACCTAGAAACCTACATAAGAAATAGTAATATCGGGCTTTCCTGGTGGCGCAGCGGGTTGAGTGCAGTACTGTGAAGCTGTCCGCAGCCTCTGCAGCGCGGTTCAATTCCCGGCCAGCCAGGGGGCAACCCACATGGCATGGCAGACCTTTCCTGTCTCGCCCGCTATTCCCCTCAGCAGTGTATTTCAGTCAATCTGCCTGTTCTGTTTCCTGCTCTGTCTCTGGTGAATGCTCTAACCCACTGCACCTCTGGCCTGTACCCCAGCTCTTGTATAAATTTAAAAAAAAAATAAATCTTTAAAAATAAATAGTAATACCTCTGGAAAGTAATTCTGAATTAACAAGAAGAGAAAAATGGCAGCAAGAAAGACAACAGACAAGAAAGAGAGCTTAATTTCCCTAAAGGCTCAGTTGTCCCTTTGAATTTTGTACCATATGAATACATTATCATTATACAGCTTTTTTAAATTAAAAATCTGTGCTTTTACATAGAAAAAAATGGTGCTTTGTCTCAGATGAATAATTAAAGATATATCTAACTGTAGTCTTCCTTGTTACCACTTAGATATTGCTGGGTATAACCTGTGTGTATGGAATAGTATTCAATCATTTAGAATAAGTGACCTTGTGAAAACTGAATCCAAAATATGTACACTTTAACTGAGTATTAAACTTTTAATTGATGGACCTCTTTGGTGGCCTAGAGTTAAATCTCAATGCAGTCACTGGCACTGCCTGAGTTCAACGCCTGGCAAGGGAGTTAACCCACATAGGGCTCAGCAGATCTCTCCTGCCTTGCCCGCTGCTCCCCTTAGCAGTATATTTCAGTAGATCTACCTGCTCTGCTCCCCGCTTTGTCTCTGGTGAATCCTCTCAGCCTCTGCACCTCTGGCCTATACCCCAGTTCTTTTTTTTTTTTTTAAAGGTTAACAAAAGGTTTATTTACAAGGGAAGGGGAATGAGGAAATGTACAACTCAGGGAGAAAAGAGGGAGATAAATTCTTAAATGGGTCCTACCTGTTCCGCCAACCTGGAATCCCAAATGACCCACCAAGACCAAACCTGCCTGGCCAAGAACACAAGCCAAGCGTGCCCGACCCCACTAACATGGCTGGTTTTTATGTACAAACAGAAAATGGCTGCTTAACTCTGCCCTTAGGTCTGTACCCCAGTTCTTCTACTAAATATTTTTAAAAGAAAAATAAACTTTTAATTGCTATAGTTTCACTTTTCCAAAACACATTCAGATGAAGTGTCCTTTAAGTCTAAACGATAGGTAGTTGTTTAAAAAGACATTATCCAAATAATTTGAATTCTCTAGAATCTCCTTAAAATATTATTTTTACCCCCTACCTATACAGAAGCTTAATAACTGAGATTCAATTATAAATAACTGGTACTTCTGAAGAAGAAAGTTAATCAAAAAGAATAAAAACATCAGTAAAAGTAGGATGAAAGATGACGTCCCAAATCTAGAAAATAGTAACAGCTATGAGCCAGGCAGTGTGCTCAGCACTTTATTCACACTACCTCCTGACTACCTCCTGCAATCCTATGAGGGAGCTATATTAGATCAAAGGAGATTCCAAGAAATTTTAAAAAGAAGTAAGTTTTAATGACCACATTCATTAAACTCATACTTCAGATTATAAGTACAAAGAAGAGACTCCAAATATTTGGAAATCATCTAAACTGTTTAATGGATATTTTAAAATTTAAAATACAAGACCAGATTATTTTAAAAACAGTGAATATGAAAACACTGCATTTCTAAAGCCCAATCATAGATCCATAGCTATATTAAAAGTATGTTGAGGGCCTCCCCAGTGACGCAGCAGTTAAGCGCTGGGTTGCGAGGCTGCGGCATCAGTTTGATCCCCGGCCGCTGGGTGAGGGTTCCACATGGCGCGCAGAACTCTCCTGCCGCCCACTGCTCCCCTCAGCAGTGTACTTCGGTCCTTCTGCCTGTTCTGCTCCCTGCTCTGGCTCTGGTGAATTCTCTCACCCTGCCGCACTTCTGACTGTACCCAGTGGTTGTATAAATAAATAAATAAATCTTAAAAATAAAAAATAAAATAAAATAAAAGTATGTTAATACCTTGAAATGTTATTATTTGAAAAAGAGAAGATAAACTGTCAATATATTAATATTAAAAATAACTAAAGATTATTATTTATTTCAGGCAGACAAAATTCAAAGAATAAAAGCAATGGGTAAAATTATAGAAAGAAAGATACTCAAATTCAATACAAAACTTAAAAAACATCTGTATGACAAAAAATTATCCAAAGTGAAAAGAAAATGATGGTTGGGGTAAATGGATACTATAAATAAAACAAGATAAAGGATTAATATATTTTAAAGTTTAAATAAATCAATAAGAAAACAAAGATTTCAAATATTAGTGGGAAATACAAGCAATTTTTGCAAAAATATATTCTAGGAAGCAAACATGAAAAATTTCAAAGTTCACTCCAAAATTGAAAATTATAAATAATGAGTTACTTTTATGATATATAATCAAACAAATTAATAGTAATGTCCAAAACTAATTATTAAAGCATTTTGGACCTAACATTTTCATATACTACTGCATGATTTACCACTACAACAACCTATTAGAAACTAAGTGACTATCAAAAGCTATTAAAATAATTATGCACAGGCCTCCATGGTGGAGCAGCGGGTTGAGCACAGCACTGTGAAGCTGTCGCAGCCTCTGCAGCACAGGTTCGATTCCCAACTGACCAGGGAGATTCCCACATGGCGCAGCAGACCTCTCCTGTTGTGCCTGCTTCTCCCCTCAGCAGTGCTTTTGGTCCGTCTGCCTGTTCTGCTCCCCATTCTGTCTCTGGTAAATCCTCTCACCCTCCCGCGCCTCTGACCTGTACCCCAGCTATTGTATAATAAAAAATAAAATCTTTTAAAAAATAATAATAATAATTATGCACAATTCAATAAATTCTACTTGAAATTTATATTATTAAATTCAAATTGAAAAGTATTAGAGGGATGAAGCCAATTTTTTTTTAGAAGAATTTATTTTTTTTCAAGATTTATTTATTTATTTATTTATTTATTTATTTATTTATACAAGCACTGGGTACAGTCAGAAGTGTGGGAGGGCAAGAGAATTCACCAGAGCCAGAAGGGAGAGCAGAACAGGCAGACTGACGAAATACACTGCTGAGGGGAGCAGCGGGCGGCAGGAGAGGTCTGCGCACCATGTGGGACCCTCCTACGGCGGCCAGGGATCGAACCAGTGCTGCAGAGGCTACGGGCAGCTTTGCAAGCCAGCGCTCAACCGCTGCGCCACCAAGGAGGCCTGCCACTTTTATTTTTAAGCAGAATTCCAAAGTAGTAATTTAAATCTTTTACTTACACTATATTCGGCATAAGTTTAATCTAAATTAACAATAACAAATAGGAAAAAAAATACAAAAATATTTTGCCAGACAACAAAACACCAATTCATTAGTCTTGCCTTAATTGTGTTTCTGTGTCTTCCAGATTTTCTATTTGTTTCAACATTCTTTCTTCTTGCTTTTTGCTATTCTAAAGAAATAACCAATGTTGTTTATATTATTTTGATTCAACAAGAACAAAATTGAAACTATTGATTAAGACCTGTAAATTGCAGCATAAAATGTATTATGCTCTATATAAACCAAGAGAATACACTATAGCATAAGTTCATACTACCTTTCCAGTCTTACTTTAATTATTCCCTAAAAAGCTCTATATACCTGCTAACAAAGCAAGCCTTACTTGCTGTTTCCTAGTGATAGTCTGAGGCTTTTATAGTTTTTGTTAATATTGTAGCTTCAAGGAATACTTGTTTACTCATTGTTACCACTGAACATGCAATTCATGTTTTAAGGTGAAAGTCAATGTTACAGTCCCTCAAAAACCTTTCCTTCCACCAAAACAGAAGTATCTGTGGACTCTGCTAACACTCTGTCCCAAAACAATACATAGCATACTATTTAAATTTGAGCATCTAATTTTTCTACTAGGTCATTCATAGCTCCTAAACAGGAAAGAAAAGTAAGTCACTGATACTTTAATTTTTCAACTCACATTAATATCTTCTTGCTGTTTCTTGAGTTCTAGGGCCATATCATTTGTTTCTTGTGCCAGTTCTTTGTTCTCCAATGAAAGTTTGTTGCAACTTGCAGTTAGTTCTGTATTCTTAAGCCTATTTTTTAAGAAAATGTGATGCCAAAATATTACATATGAAATTATACAATGTGGAATTTTAAATAATCTTAGAGGAAAGGGCTGAGATTATTAAATAAGATTGGCCATTAGTTAATAATTTCTGAAGCCAGGTGATAGGTATAAATGAGCTCATTACTTCCACTACTTTGTACATGTTTGAAACTTTTATGTAAGTTTTTCAAGACGCCCTATATATTTCCTTGCATATTCTCACACCTCCATCCCCTCACTTTATCACAAATTTTGAAGGGTATACTTCATATAATTTTTCCCTTCTAGTAGACAATATTTTAGAAACTCTTTCAAACTTATCTGATTAAAATAGTTCATGAGTCATGAACTAATATAATTAAAATAAATAAAACTACATTTAACCTTATGTGCAACACTTAAAGGTCTCAAAAGCTCCATACTGGAAGAGCAATTGCCACATGCAGGTGAGAAAAATCTGCTGCCCCAAGGTGTCTTTTTAACAAGAGGTTTATTTCATGGGGAAGATTCTGAAGTCTGGACGGAAATTGCTTTTGTAAGCTTCTCTCTGTAAGAACCTCTCCCAATAAGCCCTAATTTCCTTATGTCTTTTCTGCATACCTTTTATTTGAATACTTTTCCCTAGTGAAAGCCTTAACTAAATTTCCCTCTTGCCCTTACCCACGAGGCCAAATTCCCTATTTAAGATTGAATCTAAAGTCATTTGGGTGAGTAACTCAGTCATGTTAGCTTCCTCCCAGGTATACCAGAGGCAAAAGTGTTATTATTAGACCTTTTTTTCCTCATCAATTTGTTTGATGTTTGATTATTTCCCAGCTAGAACCACCCAGAGGGATATAGGACAATTTCCATTGCATCTGGTATGTTACTGGTTGCAACCAGGATCACTTTTAAATGAAGAAGTGGAGTATATGGCTTTATGAAATGATTTCAGGAGTACTTATTCTCTCCTCCTTCTTATGCTGGAAATTCATTAAAGAGTAAAGCTTTTCATAAAAAATGAAAGGTTGTAAAAGCAAAACTACCAGGGATGACATAAATTTATATTAAAGTAGTACAAATTAGTTCAGTAACTAAAAGCAATCTTGGTTAAAATTATCCTACGGCCTTCCTGGTGGTGCAAGGGGTTAAGATGCAACCTATGAAGCTACCTGCAGCCACAGCAGCACAAGTTCGATCCCTAGCCAGGGAGATACCCACATGGCAAAGCAGACCTCTCTGACTTGCCCACTGCTCCCCCTAGCAGTGTATTTCAGTCAGGTCGCCTGTTCTGTTTCCCACTCTGTCTCTGGTGAATCCTCTCACCCCCCACACCTTTGGCCTGTACTCCCAGTTCTTGTATACATAAATAAATCAATCTTAAAAAAAAAATTATATCCTAAACACCTAAAAAGATACTGTTGGAACGGTACCAGACACAGGGAATGGACACTAAATGGAAAGGAACAAGATGCTCAGTAAACTAATTACTTCTTATTTTTATCAAGAGTAGAGAACAGCAACCAAAAGGAAAATAATCATGCATACCACTAGATTGGCTATTTGAGTAATTATGAATAATAACGCAATAATTATTTCCTCCTATTTTCAAAATTAAACATATTAATGAATTTGTATTAAGAAATTTCATCAAGGACCTCCCTGGTGGCACAAGGGGTTAATCACAGCACTATGAAGCTATCCGCAGTTTCTGCATCATGAGTTCAATCCCTGGCCGGCCAGAGACCTACCCACATGGCACAGCAAACCTCTCCTGTCTTGCCCGCTGCTTCCCTCAGAAGTGTATTTCAGTTTATCTGCCTGTTCTGTTCCCCACTCTGTCTCTGGTGAATCCTCTCATCCCCCACATCTCTGGCCTGTACACCAGTTCTTATATGCATAAATAAATAAATCTTTTTAAAAAAATAGCAGTAGGGCCTCCCTGGTGGTACAGCGGTTGAGCGCTGGGTTGCAAAGCTGCCCGCAGCCTCTGCAGCGCCAGTTCGATCCCCGGCTGCTCCCTGGCCACCGGAGGGTCCCACATGGCGCGCAGACCTCTCCTGCCGCCCGCTGCTCCCCTCAGCAGTGTACTTCGGTCCTTCTGCCTGCTCTGCTCCCAGCTCTGGTGAATTCTCTCACCCTCCCGCGCTTCTGACTGTACCCAGTGCATGTATAAATAAATTAAAAAAATTAATCTTTAAAAAAAAAAAAGATGTAAAAAAAAAAAAAAATAGCAGTAGTTCTCAGCTTTGTGATATACTTTTGATGTCAATGATATGTACTTCCCTAAGCAATGGAATTGGTAAATTATTCTTAACTAGAAAGAAAATATAACTTTAAACCCATTCTAATAAATATTAACCATAATTTACTTATCATTAACTACTAGAAAGCTTAGGAATTGAATACATAAATTATTTATAGGAAAATATACATACTTCTCATTTTCAAGCTCAGTTTTCAGCTCTTTAACCTGTTTGGAATAATGTTGTTCACTTGTTTCAATGACAGTCAGTTGTACTTCCAAATCATGTACTTTTTTCTGGAAAAGAAATGTGTATAAACACAGCAAATATTTTTACAATTTTCTCATTGACAAAATATGGTCACTCTGTAATCAAGTCATATATTTGGCAAAAAAGTCCTAAGAATGTGTCAAGTTTTAGAAATGTAATCATTATAACTACTATAATTTTAACCATTACATATGGTTGTATCATAACCATAATTTTAAAACAAAAAGCAATCAGAAATGCATTATAAGTTTATTCTATTCTATCAACCAATAAAATATTTACCAAAAAATTTACATTCAGTAAAACGTTTTCATCAGTTTTACTCTACAAGTAATTAAATTCTATTAAAATGTTATGTTGAGATATATTAATGAAATAAGGTATCTTAAAAACTAAGCTTTTTTGCTATTGTAAAAGAATGTAATACTGTTATGAAGTGAAAACATACTTTTTAAAAATAAGATATTCTAAACATATAAACTGAGCACTATTAAAACTATTGTAAGTAAGAACGTAAAAGCTAAATTTTAAATGTATCAGTTAAGAAAGACATCAAGAAATGTAATCACTATAAATCATAGTATTATGCACACTATTTATAATTCAAATGGTGATCTTTCTCTGGCACATTATAACAGGATCTCCTATTAAATCTGATTTAAAATCAGTCATTAGCATATTAAATATAACAGAAAGATACTTTAAAAGGAATTTTAAGATGACATCTTTCACAAAGCTAGTACCTTCATCATAATCTATTTTGTAACTCTGTACTCTAACAAAACATTTAAAAGAAAAATGTAGGTTTTTTAAATAAACCTCTCTGGTTTCAAGAAGACCAGTTAGTTCTTGTTCTGTTCCTTTTAATTCTTCAACAATCTTCTCAAATTGTGTCTTTTCCTCTAAAAGACTTTGGTTTTCCACCTATTTAAAAACATTAACAAATCATGACAAAAAGAACATATACATCCAAAATAATCAAACTGCTTAACGAGGGTTGTGGAAAAAAATGAGTTTTTCTCTTTGGTTAAATTTTTTTTTAAACAGAGAAAATAAGTCATCGTTAAGTAAATTCCAAAACAATATAACAGAAGATTTAATGGACAGAGTCCAGGAATATTTTTTATTTTTTAAAAAATACAAAATTAAAGATTTTTTAAGACCTCCGTCTTAGTAAATAATGGAAATGAATGAAAAAAAGTCAAAAATAAAGAAGATTAGTAACTGGATATAACATATATAGGATGTTCTATCAAACCATGGTAGAGTATACATTCTTTTCCAAAGGCACATGGGACATTCACTAAAATATACCACATACTGATTTCTAAAAAAAACCTAACAAATTTAAATAATAAAACAAAGCACATCAACTAACCGACATGGAATAAAACTAGATAAAAGTAACAGAAATATAACAGGAAAATCTCCACATTCATGGGAATTAAATGAAACAATAAATATCTAAATACCCCAAGTAAATGCCTAAATATCTAAATATCCCAGGATCAAAGAGGAAATCTTAAAAGAAGTTAGAAATATTTTAATCTAAATGAAAATGAAAATACAAAATATCAAAATTGATGGGATAGAGCTAAAAAGGTGATTAGAATAAATTTATAGAATTAAACTGCCTATATTAGAAGGCTCAACATAATCTAAGTTTCTAACTTAAGAACTTCAAAAAAGGGATCTCCCTGGTGGCACAAGGGGTTAAGCTTCAGCACTACACAGCTATCCACAACTACTGCAGCACGAGTTTGATCCCTGACCAGGGAGCTGACCCACATGGCACAGCAGACCTCTCACTGCTCCCCTCAGCAGTGTATTTCAGTCATTGTGCCTGTTCTGCTCCCCTTGTCTCGGGTGAATCCTCCCATTCCCCACACCTTTGGCCTGTACCCCAGTTCTTGTATAAATAAATAAATAAAAATCTAAAAAAAAAAGGCAAAATAAACACAACGCATGCAGAAGGAAAGAAACAGTAAACAACAATGAAATTGAAAGAAGAAAAAAGGAACTAGAATAACAATTTTGAAAAATAATATACAAAATGGAGAAATCATATTCTTCAAATCTAAGATGTACTATAAAGCTATAATAATCAAGACAATATTATTTTGGTGAATTCACAGACAAGTAGATCAAGGAAACAAAGAGTAAAGAAAAAGACTTACACGATTATGGTCAACTTTTTTTAAATATGCAAAGTCAACTCAATGGAAAAAGGAGAGTCTTTCCAAGAATGGTAATATCACACTACATCTATCCAAATTGTTTAAATCTTAAAATCTCTTTCAAAACCATCCACTTTTTTCTCATTACCACCACCACCACCACCACCTGAAACCACTTTCATTTCTCTGGACACAATGATTGTCCTATTTTAATATACTGTTCTCCATACTGAAAGCCAAATGAGCTTTTCAAAATGCAAATCTGACCAAGTAATGCTATAGTGAAATTTTTTCTAGAGTTTTTCATTCTTTTTAAAATACAAAATTTTCTTGATTATGAAGAAAAGATATTGATTTAAAAGACTATGAGTCCCCAGGTTCCTACAACCTAACTCTTTGGCCTTATTCTGTACCACTCTCTTCCTTTCGCTCCATGTTGTCCTTTCCATAATCCTTCCTATCAAAAGATCTTTGCATAGGGTCTCCCTGGTGGCGCAAGGGTTTGTCCGCAGCCACTGCAGCAAAATTTCAATTCCCCGGCTGGTCAGGGAGCAATCCACATAGCACAGCAGACCTCTACTGACTTGCCCACTGCTCCCCTCAGCAGTGTACTTCAGTCAATCTGCCTGTTCTGTTCCCCACTTTGTCTCCAGTGAATCCTCTCACCCTCCCCCCTGCCCCCACACCTCTGGCCTGTACCCCAGCTCTTTTTGTTTTAAAGATATATTTATTTTTATACAAGAGCTGGGGTACAGGCCAGAGGCATGGGAGGGTGAGAGGATTCACCAGAGACAGAGCAGGGAGCAGAATAGGCAGAAGGACCAAAATATACTACTGAGGAGAGCAGCAGGTGTGAGAGGAGAAGTCTGCCACACCATGTGGGAATCTCCCTGGCCAGCCAGGAACCGAACCCTCGCTGCAGGGGCTTCAGACAGCTTCACAGTGCTGCGCTCAACCCTCTACGCCACCAGGGAGGCCCTACCCCAGCTTTTGTATGCATAAATAAATAAATCTGTTTTTAAAAAAAGATCTTTACATATACTATGTACTCTACCTGAGAAGCTCCTCCTTCCCACCTCTAGATTTCAGTTCAGTCTTTATTTTTTTAAAAAAAAGCCTCTCCTGACCTATTTCAAATCCCTTTATTATAGGTCTCATAACACTGTGAATCCTTTATTGGCCTTGTCACAACTATATTACTACTTTCGGGCTTTCTGATTATATTTAAGTAACTGTTTCATGCCTGTTGTTCCATGAAATCAAGAATATGCATGCATTTGTTCCCCACTATATTCAAAAGTAAAGTTAACAGGAACTCCACAAATATTTATTAAATGAGTAAATATATTATTTATCCCTCAAGCACCCTTAAGAGATATGTAAAATTATTTTCATTTCACAGATGGAAAAATTGAGGTATCAAGAGTTTAGGTTAATTGCTCCAGATCTAAATAATGAATAGCAATCAAAGCATTATGATTCTGAAGACCAAGGTATTAATTAGGCTACATGTGTTCAAATGTAACAAAATCCTAAACCAATCCTTATCCATGTGGCAGTGATTCTTTACATTTAAAAAAATGCATTAGGGCCTCCCTGGTGGCACAAAGAGTTAAGATGCAACCTATGAAGCTATCCATAGCCACTGATCAGCCAGGGAGCTACCCACATGGTGCAGCAGACCTCTCCTGACTCACCTGCTGCTCCCCTCAGCAGTGTGTTTCAGTCAATCTGCCTGTACTGTTTCCCACTCTGTCTCTGGTGAATCCTCTCATCCCCCACACCTCTGGCCTGTACCCCAGTTCTTGTATGCATAAATAAATAAATGTTAAAAAATGCATTAGTATTTCATTCATTCAACAAATGTTTATAAAGTGCTTACAAAGTGTCAATCACTGTGTTAAGTATTGGGGTTATAAGGTAAACAAGACATAGGTTTTCTTAGTTTTTATTGGAATATAGAGTCATTCTACTATTATATTCACTAAGCACACACTGCATGCCATCTATTATGCTAAGTAATGGAAAATCTTAAAGAGGAATAAAGCATTCAATTATATCAAAAATAAATTAATTTCACTTGTAATAAGTACTATAAAGAAACAGTTCAATGTGCTATGGGAAACATAATACAAAGAAGTGAACTTAGAGCTGAGACATAAAGTATAAATACGCAAAATCAAATCTAAAAGCAATGTAAACATTATTATTTATAAGCGTTTGTGCAAAAGCAAATCAATGAAAGAAAGGACAAAGATTTGGAAATAATGCCTCCCAAGATATGGAAGAATGAAGAGTTCCAAAATTAAATGTGATAACCTAAGCCCAAAATTCAGTATCTGTAATTAAATTATAAACAATATTGCCTTATACACCATGAGTTGGCAAACTATAGCCTGCAAGAAAAAATTAGCAAGCAGTCTCTTTTGGAAGGCACTTGACCTAAGAGTGATTTTCACAGGTTGTTAAAAATGAAATGAGAGAAGGCAGACAAAGAGGAAGGGACAAGAGCCAAGAAGCGGGAGCAGGAGAGAATTAACATTCTGTACATACCCTACAAAACCTAAATTTTTACTCAGTCCAAAATGTTTACTATCTATCAAAATGTTCACCAATCCATGCTGTACCCAGTGTAATCAATTATAATATAATAAAGACTTATCCCAGCAAATTCATTAAACATGATTCTACCAACACTAAACATCAACAACAACCAATTTGTAGTGCAGTAACTAATAGCACACATCTCTTTCTCAAAGTTAATACCATACATCTCTTTGAGACTCAGAGGTATCAAAGGCATACCAAATTTATGTGTCAGCCACATGAGGCATATTTGGTAAATATACTGTCTACACATATTCAAATAATATAAGTATCTCCTTAGGATAATTATCAAGATTTATATTATTTATAATTTAAATACCTCCTTAAGATAATTATCAAGATTTATAAAAGTCGGTACAGAAAAGAAAGTGCATTTACTAAAAAATATATAATTTTTTGTATTTTAGTTGAAAAAACTAATGTACAATTTTTTTGAAAATTGCTATACATTAGTAAGAAACTACTTACCAATATTTTTTTCAATTCTTCAAGTTCTACTTCCTTGTTAATTTTAAGCTTAGCCATCTCTTCTAAAATAAGCAAAAGAATATAAATGTGTAAAAAAATGAATAACAGGCCTCCCTGGTGGTGCAGGGATTAAAGACACAGCATGATGAAGCTGTGGCCAGCCACTGCAGCAGGAGTTGGATCCCCAACTGCCCGGGGAGTTAACCCACATGGCACAGCAGACCTCTCCTGTTTCACCTTGCTGCTGCCCCCTCAGCAGGGTATCTCAGTAGATCTGCCTGTTCTGCTCCCCACTCTGTCTCTGGTGAATCCTCCCACCCCACCCTCACACCTCTGGCCTACACCCCAGTTCTCGCATGCATAAATAAATTAATCTTTTTAAAAAAGCTTTCTTCTTTTAAAAAATTTTGATTAAAAGAAAAGGAAAGGAGAGATAAACTAATACCATTTGTAAGGAAAAATCTAAAGATATGGACTGATACAACTAGAGTACTGGAAAGCATAGGAGTACAGAATATCCTCCAAGATTTTTGGTTTTGAAAACTACACAGCCAAAGGAGGAAATAAACTAATACTATATAAATTTTTTTTGCCAAAATACTTTTATTTTAGAACTGTTCTTTTTCCAACATAATCATGATTAACTTACAAAATTGGGCATTTATATTATATTTTCAAAGTGTTTCCCTCTAAAGGGAAAGTTAGTTTAATGGAATCCAAATATTGAAAGGCTAAAAAAATAGGAAAAATCATATCAAGGCTTTAATTTTTTTAATATGACAATGACAGATATTTAATTTCAGTATCAGGTCAAATTGTTAAAAATATCTTTTGAAGATATTTTAAGGACTAAAATTGTCTCTAAGTCTACAACATTCAACTGAACAATTCTAAAGAAAGATATAAGCACTGTTTTTTTTTTATGTTATTTTTATGCATACAAGAACTGGGGTACAGGCCAGAAGTGCGGGGGGTGAGAGGATCACCAGAGACAGAGTGGGGAGCAGAACAGGCAGACTGACTGAAATACACTGCTGAGGGGAGCAGCAGACGAGTTAGGAGAGGTCTGCTGTGCCATGTGGGTTGTTCCCTGGCCAGGGATCAAACTAGTGCTGCAGTGGATGCGGTTAGTCATAGGTTTCGTCTTAACCCCTTGTGCCACTAGGTAGGCCCAGATATAAGCACTGATTTAAAACAGTATAGAATGATCTGAATATTAATTGGGTGCAAATACATTTACAGCCATTATAACAAAAAATAATACTAAATACTGAAAAATAAAATTATTTGTGATTGGATAATACAATTTTATAAGTCAAAGGTCAGTCTAGTCTATAGTGGGAAATTAAGCATTACAAAAGGAAAAGTATAGGGCCTCCCTGGTGGCACAAGGGGTTAAGCACTGCACTATGAAGCAATCCGCGGCCTCTGCAACATGAATTCAATCCCTAGCTAGCCAGAGAGCAACCCACATGGCGCAGCGGAGCTCTCCTGTCTTGCCCGCTGCACCCCTCAGCAGTGTATTTCAGTAGGTCTGCCTGTTCTGTTCTCCACTCTGTCTCTGGTGAATCCTCTCACCCCCCGCATCTCTGGCCTGTGCCCCAGCTCCTCTGTGCATAGATAAATAAATCTTAAAAAAAAAAAAAAAGGAAAAGTATAGAGTTTAAAAGTTCAAACATCCTAAAACAAGGCAATATTACTTATAATTTTAATTATAAAAGTATTCAAAGCTAATAATAACAACACAGAGATTTAGAGATACTCTAAAAAAAAACCTGCCAATTCATGAACAACTTTAACTTATAAAAATAGTAATAATAAAAATTGGAAAAAATATGTATTTATGTCTAGACTAGCGTTACACATGTTATTCTGTAAATCTTACCAAGTTCACTCGATTTCTTCTCAATTTCCATTGTAAGTATTTTCAGTTGATCTTCACTTTTTTCCAACCTTGTAAAATATGTAAGTTTACAATGTAAAATATTCATTTAGTCAGAATTCATCTAGTAACTAAATATGGTGCAACTTAGTAACAATTTACCTTAACATCGATTCACTCATTCAATTATCAAATATTTTTGAGTACCTACTCTGTGCCAGATAGTTTTTAACATTTCAAAATATTACTATTATAAATACATAGCCATATATTGATAACAGCTATATAAAACCTTAAGCTTATGGTAACAGTTTTTTAGCTGATGATTATCAAAGTAATACATCCTAGACCTTTAAAAGAAATTCTGTATGTTGCGCCTGCCATACTGAATTCTATCTTAGGAACAATATAAGAACTTGTATAATTCACTTAACTCCCTTGACTTTCCATTTCCTCATCTATAAAACTAAGATAATTGGAACAGATGACATTTAAGATCACTTACAGTTTAAACTTTGAAAATAATTTGAAAAGGTCAATTAAGAATATATCAGATTAGATAAGCTACAAATTAGCTTTCTTCTTTCATCATACACAAAACAATAAAGAAAACAGACTAAGACCAACTCATGAATTCAAAGAGAAGCTTGTTCCTTCTCTTTTACCCTATCAACTTTTATTCACCTTACTGCTAATAACTTATTCATAACAGACTTACATGACTATTTCTTTAATACAAAGTAGTGAAAAACAGAACTAGTTTCAGACAAACTGCTATTTAGATGAAATGCAAGTGAATAATGTATTTTATATTTAAGTTCATCCTATTCATTAATTATTAACTTAATAAAAATGTTTAAGCACCTATTCTGTCAAGCTAGTTGCTAATTTTGTAAGTCAGAAAGAATATTACAGATTCCACAATAATTTCCTAGACTCCACAAAGAATCTATTTCTATGATGCTAATAATACAGTTTCATGACATATCACTGCAACATCAGTACTTATGAACTTGACTTTATAGCTTGACTCTATAGTAAAGCGTGCATGGGAATTAACAGAGTAACTTTCAGTATATTTTCCTAGAATACCAGCACACACAATACAACCTTTAAAAATATATTATCACTTTACACATAAAAAAAGAAACTTGGCTATAGTTGTTAAGTGAATTAAAAAAATCAGTTGACAATGAAAGGAACTGAACATTAGAAGAAAATCTTTTTATTCTGCAAAATAAGAAAATATTTTTACCCTTGCTGTTCTGCTGTCAATAATTCTTTCAAGTTGCTGATGGTACTTTTAAGTTCAGTAACCACAAACGCATGAGCAGCTTTAGCTTTATTAAATTCTTCCATTTGTGCTTCCTTTTCTCCAGTGAGCTGATATATTTTTTTTGTTGCTATCTGTAAATCTTCCTCTAAAGCCTTCTGAGTACTCTAAATGAAATAAAGCACAAAACAAAAGCTATGAACCAAGTACCTTAAGGCAAAAAAGTTGAACTCATTTGCTTCTGTAATTTGCTGCCCCTCCCTTCCTCCTTGCCCCTCCTCTTCACCCACACATTACTCTTACTCCAATTACAGTCCACCTATAGTACCAACCTCTCCACGGAGTCTTCCTATTTTAGTTCTTAGACCTACTGTAGCAATTTTTGCCTAGATCACACTACTGGTACCTAGTATAGTCTTGTATTTTAGTTATACTTTTGATGTGTTTTCATCCAAGGTCACTAATTAGAATATAAGTACTTTATAGTCTGAGATTGTATCTTCACTAATTGAAGATCCAGGTCCTTGTACATTATTAACATTCACTAAATATCTGTATACCAGCTGATAGTGTGACACTTATCACACAGTGATCAGTTTATATATCATACCACACTTCTTTGCAATGACATTTTAACATCTTCTAGTTCAGCTGCCAAATGATCTTGCTTCTCATTTGATTCTTTTAAGTTTTCATTCTGCAATTCTAAAAGAAAAAGTTGCATTGAGAGACTAAGTCATACTTAATAGAAAATACACACAAAAAATATTATTTGTAACAATTACTCCCCCCACACACATTAGGTATTCCAAAATAACACAGAATAATGCAAATATAAATGTACTACAAATGGTCATCAACTTTTATTGACTAAGTGGATATATAAGAATTTTTGGTGCTACATTTTTATAACACTGGAAGCAAACTAAATATAAACAAATAAATTAAATTATGGTGGTATATATATACACAGTGATATACTGTGTAGTCACCTATAAATGATATAGACTTTATTGATTACTAATTTGGGTAGATGTTTATAAAATATCAGAATAAAAAGGGCAAATTAAAAATAGTATTTATATAAATAGTACACATGAAAGGAAAGAATACACACTAAAATGTTTTTTAAATAAGTTCTAATGGTAAAACTATTCATGACTTTATTTTCAATAATAAAGATAAGATCATGAAAGGATCTATATGACTTGCTCAGAGGTATAAACTTCATAAGTGCAGGCCATAAAAAACAATGAAAGATGTTAAGCAACAGAATAATGTTTCAATTTTTTAAATTCCATTCTGAAAATCTATGGGAATGAAAGGTTAGTGGTCCAACTCTGGAAAAAATACAGGAAAAGGAAGTCTGGAGAGAAAGATATATACTGTCGACTATAATACTATTTATTATTGCTTGGTAATAAGTATATCATCAGAGAAATCATAATCACAAACTAGTTCTTAAGTATGTGTGGAAACTGAATGTATGCTGCTGGAATACTCTAAAATAATTCCAAGACAAAGAGCCAGAGCAGGAGTCACAGCCTAGATAAGAGGGAGAAGGAAGTAGAAGAGGTAGTAGACAGGTGGTTGGGGTTGGAGAGGTCTCCCCGGTGGCACAGAGGGCTGAGCGCCGCACTGTGAAGCTGTCTGCAGCCTTTGCAGCTGCAGGTTCGATTCCCAGCTGACTAGGGAGAAACCCACATGGCGCAGCAGACCTCTCCTGCCTCTCCCACCTCTCCCACTACTCCCCTCAGCAATGTCTTCGGCCCGTGTTCCTGTTCTACTCCCCACTCTGTCTCTGGTGAATTCTCTCACCCTCCCGTGCCTCTGACTGTACCCCAGTTCTTGTATAGATAGGTAAATCTTCAAAAAAAAAAAAAGTCTAAACAAATCATACATTTGAGGTCCTTTATAATCTAATCCATTCTTTTCCATTTTCATCTACCTGAGTTCTCAAGATACACTAATCCATGTGGCAAATATATTCTAACTTTCACACTTCCATGACTGGCACCATCATTTCTTCTGCCTACACTCTCTCGTCCAATTCATTATCTAATGAACCTTTAATCACCTAAGCACTAGTTCAATTAACAGTTTTTCCTTAATACCTTTCCAAGTATATTGCTCTAAGAATAATAATTCCTTCCATAATGCTCCCATATTATTCATTCACTTGTAAACTTTATTAGAGTGCCTAATATGTGCCAGGAATTGTTCCAGTCACTTGGAATGTGTTCATGAACAAAAAAAAAAAGACTTCAAAGATCCCTGTTTTCATGTACCACTTTGTTAAAGCTGTGAAGAAGATAAGAGAATGGAAAAGGAAAAAAAGGAGCATATTTACTTTTCAAACACTCTAAAATTATTCTATTATGCCCCCTAACTGGGATTTTATGAATTATTAAGTATAAGGAATACAGAGATAAAATTTTAAGAAAAAGACTGGCTTTTCCTTGTCATCTAGGTCATTCTAATTTGAGACTTACAGCACTAGAAAACATTACAACAAGATTATAATGAAAGTCAAAATTTAAAAGTAGAATATATAACACATTGTAATATTTTCTTATGTAATTTTTTTTTTTTTTTTGGTGGGACCCTCGCCTGCAGCCAGGCAACAAACCGGTGCTGCAGAGGCTGTGGGCAGCCTTGCAGCCCAGCACTCAACCACTGCGCCACCAGAGGAGGCCCTCTTATGTAAATTCTTACTTGTCTTTTCTTCTAACTGATTAACTTTAACTCTGGATTCTTCTAGCCGAAATGTTAAATCTTTCATTTTATTTTCCTTCTCAGTGCTTTGGCTCAAAAGCAATGATACCTAAAATTAAATATTTAAACTTACTATAGATAAGAAAAATTAAAACAATACATTAGCATTTATCATCGATGATTATTTTATATACTTGCTTATATGTTTTTCAGCTGGCTCCTCCTGACATTTAGTAGATGCTTGCACGATAAACACCTATTGCATGAATGAACTAATATGAATAATAACATTATAGTATACATTTTATTACTGAGGTTATACAATGAAATCTACTGGTTCACTTAGCCATAAATATTATTGAGCAACTACTCCATTCCAGAAACCATAATAAACATTGAATATACAGTATACAGCTATAGAACCTTCAAGAAATCACCTCAGACTGGCATATAAACAACTATACCTGAATATTAATAGTTTTAGGACAAAAATGTATAGAAATCAAAGAAAAACACCTAAATCAGTCCTGGGGAATGTAATAAAAAATTAAACCTATTGGGGCCTCCCTGGTGGTGTAAGGGGTTAAAGCACCAGCACTACAAAGCAATCCATAGCTACTGCAGCACAAGTTTGATCCCCAGCCAGGGAGGTGACCTACAAGGTGCAGCAGACATCTCCTGTCTCGCCCACTGCTCCCATCAGCAGTGTATTTCAGTCAATCAGCCTGATCTGCTCCTCACTGTCTCTGATGAATCCTCTCATACCCCACAGCTCTGGTCTGTACCCCAGTTCTTGTATGCATAAATAAATCTTCTAAAAAAATTAAACCTCTTGGTCCTGCCTAGTGGCCTAGAGGTTAAATCTCAGTGCTATCATCTCTACGGCCTGAGTTCCATGCCTGGCCAGGGAGCTACCCACATGGTGCAGCAGACCTCTCCTGTCTAGCCCACCGCTCCCCTCAGCAGTGTATTTCAATAGATCTACCTGTTCTGTTCCCCACTCTCTTTCTGGTGAATTCTCTCTCTCTCTCTCTCTCTCTCTCTCTCTCTCTCTCTCTCTCTCTCTCTCTCTCTCCCTTCTTCATCCCCCCACATACACACCCGCATCTGGGTCCTACACCTTATTTCATGTATGCAAAAAAAAGAAAAATTAAACCATCTCAAAGGACCGACACAATCTTGATAGACAAGTAGGACTTAATCAAGCAACACAAGGAAATGAGCATTCTAGATTCATATAAGAACACAAAGAATCAAGAAGTCATAGTTTATATGGAGAACAAAAGTAATGAGATGGCTAGACTATAAAACGTTTATGAAAAAAAGGGAAAAGATAAACTTATAAAGATAAAATGAAGACTTCTAGGTTCAAAATGGCAGAAAGATCTCTGCCCTAATTTCATCTCTAAATCACCCAAAAGAAAACCAGAAAACAACAAAGGTAGACTTCATCTTCTATGAAACCATGAGACTTTTATAATGCAAAACATGCGTAAAGAAGAATAACTGTTAGAAGGTACATAAAATTTCACAGCATAGAAAAGCAAGCTTTAGAGCAATGTCTTATTACCCAAAATATAACTACTGCAGAAGAGTCCGTAATTTTTTTAAGGGCTATCATTCAATGTGTGCATATTTGACTCAATGGAAATCTATTGCAAGCAAAAGGCTAAATATTTGAATATGTACAATATTAGAATTGTCTCATACATTTACTGTGCAGTCAGCAAATACAAACCAGAAGTTAACTTAAAGACAAATACCTGTTTTTCCTTATCATCTACTTCCTTCTTATATTCCTCTTCAAGGTGCTGGATTTTTTCATAATCTTCCTTTACTTTAAAAATAGAACAAATTATACTTTAATATCTTAACATGACTGTATAGAAAACAAAATTTAAAACTAGTGGTATTTTACCTCCTTATTTATCTAGATATTAAACCCTAAAGGCTTCTAACAAGCACTAAAACTGTTGTTCCCTTGCTGCTTTCTATTTAGTACAATAGTGAATTTAAATAACACCCAAATTATAATAACTTAAGAAATTTCTATATATAATTTTATAATAGGATACCTATAAATTTATTCTTTAATCACATTAATCTGAAGAGATTTTAAAACTATGTAGTTAAACTTAACTTTACCAAGAAATGTAAAAATAAGACCAGATCAGGCTTCTAAAATTAAACACAAGCCATAATAAATTTGATTTCAGGGACAATGTAGCTTTGAAACCAAAAAAAAAAAAAAAAAAAAAAAAATCAGTTACTACCAATTCACTGTTAGAGCTTACAAAACCATGTGCAACTTAAAATCTAAATTAAGGCATCAAGCTGAAAGGATAAAAATATCAAAAGAATAAAATAAAAATATAAACAGAAGAATAATAATATGCAAATTAAATAGAATCCTACACTTAAAATGCATGTCCAGTCTGGAATTCTCAGCTTGCACACGAAGTTCCTCAAAAGCTACTATCATTTTCTGAAATATAACATTTACCTTTTAAGAATCATACTTAAATTTTAATAGCTTTTCACAAACTATGAAAATATTAATATTAATAAATACATATAATGTGATCATTAGTTTTAAACCACAAAATCTGAATAATCAAAACATTATAATTTTTAATAATAATTTACTAACAGTGCATTGGAAGGGCCTATTACAGAACCTTCCCAGATGCTTAGTGGCACAGGAGACATGTCATATAGTACCAAATAGCAGCAAAAGAATTATTTGTATTCTAGTCATGAAGTCTGTATCTAAATCTTTAACTATATATTTATTTTTGCCTACTTAATTTCTGTCCTCTGTACTTAAGTAACTCTGTGTGGTTTCTCCCCCAAAACAGTTCAAATTATACTTGCATCATTTGACCACATAAGTTCATTCAACATATCTTAATTTGCAAAATCAGATTAACTTACTTATTCATTTAATAATTACTGAGTGTCTATAAGGATGCTGGTCAAAGTCCTTTACTGAAACTAATTTATATTCCAGTGTAAGAAAGAATATACATACACACAAACGTATAGCAAATAAATGTCATGTAGTTTAAGTGCTCTTCAGGAAAGTTAAACAAGGTGAGTAGAGAAAGTAACAGAATATATTTTTGATAAATAAGGAAGGATGATAAAAAAGCTGAATGAAGCTTATGAGTTTGCATAAGATCTTTGAACATAAAAATTCTAGATGGTGAACAAATTCAAAGAACCAAGGTGAGGCTGAGAAATATAAAAGCAGTTTGAGAAACATGAAAAAGAAGAGTAACATATCAGAGAAGCAAAGTAGAAAACAATAGAAAATGGGGTAAGAAAGGAACCAATATAAATTAATGATTATGTATTACAACAATATACTAACTGCTGACACATTTAATAACTATTTGATAAATTATGTCACTAACATGCAAATTTAAAAACTATTAAGGGCCTCCCAGGTGGCACAGGCGGTTGAGTGCCACACTGTGAATCTGTCCGCAGCCTCTGCAGTGTGGGTTCGATCCCAGCCAGCCGGCGAGAATTCCACATGGCACAGCAGACCTCTCCTGTCTCACCCACTGTTCCCCTCAGCAGTGTGTTTCATCAGTCTGCCTGTTCTGTTCCCCACTTTGTCTCCGGTGAATCCTCTTACCCTCCCGCGAATCTGGCCTGTACCCCAACACTTGTATAAATAAAAAATAAATCTTTAAAAAATAATAATAATAATAAAATAAAATAAATAAAAACTATTAAACGAAAAAATTAACAAACAGTATAAAACTTTGGGAATTTTATTAGTGATATATGTAAACAAATGATAATAACTATAATAAGAATAATTATTCATATTTTTATAGTTAATCATTCTACTGTGCTTAGAAAAAAGTTTAATTCAAATTTTCACTACCACTTACTTCAATGTTATTATTTAGATCCATGTAAACTTGTCTAGTTTCTTCCCGTTCATATTCATCTATTATTAAAAAAAAAATTGAAATTAAATTTTAAAACAATCATGTTGCCAATACTAAAAAGTCTCAGAAAAATCAAAATAATTAAAATTCTATATTAGTGAAGGAGATTGGTATATCTTTTGAGGCTTTCAAAGCAGCAGCATCAAAGGCAATTTTAGAATAAAGCATGGTTGTATTTCATGATATAATCTCAAAAGTTTGGTGCTGTTCAACAATCTCTAATTTTCTTTTATAGAATTACTATCCAGAGGGGCCTCCCTGGTGGCACAGGGGTTAAAGTGTCAGCACTATCAACATATCACCAGCCACTGTGGCCTGAGTTTGATCCCCATCCAGGGAGCTAACCTATGTACAGCAGACCTCTACGGTCTCACCCACTGCTCCCCTAAGCAATGTATTTCAGTAGATCTGCCTGTTCTGTTCCCCATTCTGTCTCTGGTGAATCCTCTCAACCCCCCCACCCCCAGCCCTCGCACCTCTGGCCTGTAGCCCAGTTCTTGTATACATAAATAAATAAAGCTTTTTTTAAAAACCAAAAAAAACAAAGAGCTGGGGTACAGGTCAGAGGTGCAGGAGGGTTAGAGGATTCACCAGAGACAGAGTAGACAGAGTAGAACAGGCGGCATGTGCTGAGGGGAGCAGTGGGCGAGACAGGAGAGGTCTGCTGCACCATGTGGGCCAATTCGCTGGCAGGAGATCGAACTGTGCTAGAGAGGTTGCAGATTGCTTCATAGTACTGAGACTTAATCCCCTGTACCAGCAGGGAAGCCCTCCACAGGAATTTGCTATTATGAATGATAGTTATACATCATATTCTTGATTCAATCTCCTAGTTATTTCAGACAGAAGAAAAGGTTAATCTCAAGATCAGGCGTCAAGTGAACTAGGAACCAACCATGAACACTAAATATATATATTTTTAATATACATAACATCTCTCAAAAAGCTTTCCAAGTTCAAAAAACTGATAACCAAAAAATGGTATGAGGCACATAAAACTTATTCAAATCAAACTGGTTCCCAAAAATTAAAAGATAATTTCCTCGGGCCTCCCTGGTGGCGTAGCGGGTTGAGCACAGCGCTGTGAAGCTGTCCACTGCCTCTGCAGTGCTGGTTCAATTCCCGGCCAGCCAGGGAGATGACCACACGGCACGGCAGACCTCTCCTGGCTTGTGCCCCAGCTCTGGATAAATGAATAAAATCTTAAAAAAAAAAAAAAAAAAGATAATTTCCTCCCTTCTCCACATCATCGAATAGTAATAATATGAAAAAGGTGAGAGTAATTCCCATCATAAGGAGAAAAAACAGTATTTTTCTTAATATCTATATGATATGATAAATGGTAGTTGGGTAATCATCTCACAGTACATGTAAATCAAATCTTCACGCTCTACACTTTCAAACTATATAACTATATAGTGTTGTATGTCATTTATATCTCAATAAAACTGGGAAAAAAATAATAAATTGATAAAATAAGAAAAATATTTACATTTCTTTGTCTTTTCTGCAGATCTGGCACAGGTTTCTTTGAGTACATTACATAAATGCCTTGTAGCATTATTCCTGAAACAAAAGAGTTTCCACAAGTGTAATCTGACCCCAAAATCATATATAAAAGTATATAAACACATTTTTATACTTTTTAAAGAAATTTTTAAAGCACTGTATTTTGTATATATCACTCACAATTTACTATATAGAGAAAAATGTATTAACTGTACTATTAGCAAAGATGATTTACTACCTTCTTTTAAAAGTAAAAAGGACATCTGGGCCTCCCTGGTGGCGCAGCGGTTGAACGCTGGGTTGCGAAGCTGCCTGCAGCCTCTGCAGCTCCGGTTCGATCCCCAGCTGCTCCCCGGCCACCAGAGGAGGGTCCCACATGGCGCGCAGACCTCTCCAGCCGCCCACTGCTCCCCTCAGCAGTGTATTTCGTCAGTCTGCCTGTTCTGTTCCCCGCTCTGGCTCTGGTGAATCCTCTCACCCTCCCGTGCTTCTGACTGTACCCCGTACTTGTATAAATAAATTAAAAAATAATAATAATAAAAAAAATAGAGACTTTGTCAAAATATTAAAAAAAAAAAAAGTAAAAAGGACATCTCCTCAACAAGTTTCTATCCAAATAGCTATCAATTACAATTCAGCAAATAGTTCCAGATTTACCTTAGGGAAAAAATGAGAGAAAATTGAGCTTTTCACTTAACTAATTATCCAGACATACTCTAGCCATTTAACATTCAAAACACAAAAGAGGCAATTTTATGACTAGCCATTCATGTCACTAAGACCTCTGATCATCTCAACAGATGCAGAAAAAGTATGACAAAATTCAACATCCATTTATGATAAAAATGTTCATTAATGTGGCTATACAGGGACATACATATAGTCCACAGCTAATACCATACTCAATGGTGAAAAGTTGAAAGCTTTTCCTCTAAGATCAGGAATAAGGTAAGCATGGCCATTCTTACCACTTTTACATATAGGATTTAGAGGTCCTAGCCAAAGAAATTAAGCAAGGAAAAATAAAAAATGAAAGATATTCAAAAATAAAAAATAAAAATTAAAACTGCCAGGGCCTCCCCTGGTGGCACAGCGGTTGAGCGCTGGGCTGCAAGGCTGCCTGCAGCCGCTGCAGCACCGGTTCATTCCCCAACCCACAAAAAAAAAAAAAAGTAAAACTGCCAGTATTTACAGATGTATTATACAGACAAATCCTAAAAACTGCACACCAAATACTACTAGAATAAAAAATTCAGTAAAGTTACAAGATACAAAATCAATATACAAAATTTGTTACTTCTATACGTTAGTAACAAACTATCATAAGAGAATTTAAGAAAATCTCATTAACAATTGCATCAAAGAGTAAAATATCTAAGAATAAATTTAACAAAGGAGATGAATGACCTGCACACTAAAAACTATAAAACATTGATAAAAGAAATTAAAGAAGACATAAATAAATGGAAAAATATTCCATGATCATGGTTAAGATGAATGTTGTTAAAATGTCCACACAACCCAAAGCAATTTATATATTCAATGTAATTCCAAAAAAATCCCAGTGGCATTTTTCTCAGAAATAAAACAAACTATCCTAAAATCTGTATGGAACTACTAAAGACCCTGAATAGCCAGAGTAACACTGAGAAGTAAGAATAAACATGGAGGTATCATGATTCCTGATTTTAAACTATATTATAAAGCTATATAGAGATATATACATATACAGTATTTCTCATACATAAGTAATCATCCAATCAAAACCATTTATTCCAGGGCCTACCTGGTGGCACAAGGAGTTAAGTCTCAGTCCTACCAAGCTATCACCAGCCACTGCAGCATGAGTTCCATCGCCAGTCAGGGAGCTAACCCAGATGGTGCATTAGGGCTACAGTAGGCATTAGATCTATCTTATAAGATACTGCAGGAATGTAACTACATACCCATAAAAAGTAACCAGTAAATATCAAACACGCACCATATTGGAACCATCCTCTCTTACTCCCTTCCCTCTAATAATTAAATCTCATTTCAGGGAAAAAATAAAGTTAGAGCATTTAAATTTTATCTGGAAAGTCATAGTTTATCTTTCAGTTGGACTAAAACTATTGAAATGGCATTTTTCACTTAATAGCCACTTCACTGATAGCCATTCTAATTTATGTAGCAAAATGTTTAACTTAAAACAAGTAGGAATAAACAAATTTGACACTCTACACAGACCCATACATTAGATATTTATGTGGCAGATAAATTAAACAATAATATTTTTCTATTAAATTCTGAATGATATAATCTGAATGAGTTAATAAAGGTAAAGTAAGACTTAGCTATCACTCAAAACAAAGGAAAGGAAATATCAAAGATGAGAACAAAGATTTAAGCCAAAGTTAATGGAAAAAGCATTGGACAACTGGCAAAAACAAACTATGAAAAGAATTAGCTTGGAACTAAATTGAGACCTACTTACAATTGCAGAACCTAACACAATAGTCAAAGAGAAAAGCTGAAAATATACAGAGGCTCTTGTAGATACAGGATTACCAGGTATCATACCTTCTATGATACCAAGTAATGGTTCCTCCTGCCTGACATGTTAAAAACTGAGAAATCAGTCAATGACTAGTTTGCCAAAAACAAGAATGTAAAAAGGTAAATCAGTAGAACTCTCACATATTAGTTAGTATTATATAACACTTAGTATCATATAACACTTAGTATCATATAACACATAGAAAGTGCTCCATAAACCTTTGAAAATTATTTTAATAATAAATGTTGAATAAGAATAAATTCATTACTTACTCTTTTATTAAATCTTTATTTTCTTGAATTCCTTCTTCTAATTTCAGACTTACTTTTTCATTTTCAAACTAATTTACAAAACAGAACAGTTCATCAGATTTCACTTAATAAAATAAACAAGAATATAATCATTAAGTATAATAATTTCTTTGCTAACATTCCACAATGTTCTATAAGAATTCTTTGAGCAAAAAAGCACTTATTCTGTCAGTTTATAGATTTTCCATAAAAATATAGATCTTAGTTTGTTGAATCAGATCCAAAAATTATCTGACAATATTTTAATTTCAATATTATCTTCCTTAAATATTTTGAAATATTTTATCTTTGTCCTTACCCAATGTTGCACTTTCTAAATATTTTTCTCACTAAGTCCTTATATTGAAGCTAAAGAGTTTAAAATTTAGCTTTATCATATCATATGCTATTAAGTTATTTATTAATAAATCAATAGTTATCTAACATAATTTGTTATCTTCCTAATCACTGTCTAATGTATTATTTCCCTAATCAGTTGCATTAAACTTTGTTCGACTTGTCCTCTATTAGGTGAAATACATCTAATATCAATGAAACCTCAAAAAAGTAATAGCCTTAAAATTCACATTAGAGTAACAAAATAAACTCAATTTATCATGAAATACTGTTTTAAATAACATTGTAAGACTTAGTATACGGTTTTTCAATTCCTTATCTTGTTATACCTGTAGTTCCTGAATGGCTTTTCTCTGGGCTTCAATTATCTTTCTGTTTTCTTGCAACTTACTTTCTTTCTGTTTCAGTTCAGATTCTACATTCACTTTCCACTTCTTGATCTTTTCAGCCTCCTTATACAGTTTTGAATATAGTCTGCTCATTGGTTCTGAATTCTATTAAAATAGGTTTTTCAAAAATTATTAAAAATTATTAAAAATTATTAAAAATTATTAAAAATTATTAAAAATTATTAAAAATTTTAGTGTACCAAACTACAGCTGCCTATGAAAATATCCATAAATAATACTTTAAAACTTGAGATGAAATCACTCCTGAAGTTTATGCCTTAATAGCATACTGAAGGTTACATTTAACTCTTAAACTACTAAGAATGTCAGATAGAAATATTTTAGTCATGGGCCTCCCAGGTGGCGCAGCGGTTGAGCGCTGGGTTGCGAAGCTGCCCGCAGCCTCTGCAGCGCCGGTTAGATCCCCGGCTGCTCCCCGGCCACTGGAGGAGGGTCCCACATGGCGCGCAGACCTCTCCTGCCGCCTGCTGCTCCCCCCAGCAGTGTATTTCGTCGCTCTGCCTGTGCTGTTCCCCGCTCTGTCTCTGGTGAATTCTCATCCTCCTGCGCTTCTGACTGTACCCAGTGCTTGTATAAATAAATAAATAAATAAATAAATAAATAAATAAATAAATAAATCATTAAAAAAAAATTTTAGTCAGAGAAAATTTGGTTAAGAACAAAATAAATCATTCTACAAGCAATCTATAAATTTTACCAATGATCTTGATTATACAGTCCCTATGTTTTAGTTTTGTGATACCATAATCACAGCAATAAACATATAGTACTATACATGGCCATGGACTTTCTCTTCATTTTAAAGGCCTCCTTGTACCATAAGTAAGAATGATTCTTATAACTAAAATCAAAAGTACAGTAAGTCCTACAAATTTCTTGGACAGTAAACCAGTTAATTTTACATATTAATTAAAGGATTGTTCATAAAATATCATCTTGATACTCAGCCTTACACAGCCTTTAAATTGCCTCTAAAAAATGGATGCTTTTATAAACCAGAAAATACTGAAATCTAGAGTTTCAGCATATTTAAAAGAAACACAGAGAGGGGGGCCTCCCTGGTGGCACAAGGGGTTAACTCAGCACTATGAAGCTATTGGCAGCCACCTTAGCACTTGCTCTCAAGGAGCTGACTGAGACCTCTCCTGTCTCACCTGCTGCTCCCCTCAGCAATGTATCTCAGTCAATCCGCCTGTTCTGCTTCCCATTCTGTCTCTAGTGAATCCTTTCACCACTACCCCCAAAAACCTCTGGCCTATACCCCAGCTCTTGTATGCATAAATAAATAAATCTTAAGAAAAAAGAAACACAGAGAGGATTTAAAACAAGGGTTTTAAAAGATAGATTTTAATCAAATGTAATCCTTTTGAAGCTTCAAAAAAAAAAGATACGTACAAATAATAATAAATTATATTCCAACAACAACACATTTAATGCAGATAGGAAATCTTACCTCAAAATCAGAGTCTTTCAGTCCTTCCTGGTGTTGACTATTGTCAGAATTATCAACCTAAAAAAATAAAGGTTTCTTATAAGAAAATATTTCTGACAAGTGTTCCCAAAGAGTAGCAATTAAATACTGATGGCTAATAATGCAACAATTAAGGTGTTTTTTCTTTTTTAAGCAAGCAAGACAACACCTAAATAGATGATACCCACTATATTTAACTGACCTGTTCAAGCATAGGCAGAAAGCTAACTTTTTGTAAAGAAGAATCTGCAACATAAAAGAAAACTGGTAAATTAAATGCGTCATCTTATTTTTCATAGTAAGTATTATATCTTGCTTTATTGTCAAGGCTATCAATATTAACCTATGTTATAGTTTCAATATCTAGTGATGGGTATTTAAAGAAGTCCTCCATGTAAAGTGATTTATTACTTTTCCAGGCTCCTACCTGAATCATTGTTTTCCCCATTTTTGGAGAGATTAGTCATTACAAATGGAAAACCAAAATCATCTTCAATACATTTGCTGAAAGTCTAGAAACAGATAAAAAAGTTTTTAAGCATACTGTACTATACCACTCTGAAAACTAGCAGTGTAATATATATTACAGATGCAATAGACATCTGCTTAAAGAAATGACTATAATTGCAAATCCTTTAAGGTACATACAGTATTTAAAATAAAAAATACTTCTACTATGTAAACAATGCAAAAAAATTAAGTAGGTATTTTTATATAAGGTAAAGCAAACATAAATTATACGATACAGGCTTTCTAAGTATTCCAGACAAATACCAGTAATTTTATTTCATATATAATAGTTTTCTTTAATTACATGAAAACTCTTCCCTTGCTAGAATTGAGAATTTTCTTCACTGAAAAACATTATGTTGTTATACTCTTCCAGGCTTAGAGCCATAAAAATTTTTCTATGGCATATAAATTTAAAATAGTCATTCATTGTGCCATTCCAATATAATGCTCCACAGAACTTTCTGAGAAGAACTCTTATTGTAAGCTGAATTTCCCTTTTTATCCTGGGACGAATTTTAAATTCAGTTACATGCTAACTTTTACTGACATGTCAACGCAGTCCTAATTGCCCTTGATCGTAAAGTCTCCTAATTTATATGTTACTATTTCATCGGATATGTCTTATAAGTTGCCTCAAATCATTCCAGGAAAGAAGGATTAAAATAAGCAGGCCCCACTACGTATGCAGAGTTCTACAGCAGCTGACATCATTTCTCTACATGGTGTTCACACTCATGAAGGACGCTCCTTAATCATTCAAAGCGATGCTCCTCAAAATTCTTAGGTAAATCAAATGATACTGACCAAAAAGATAATCATAAAATATCAGCGGTAAGGAAGTACACTTCGCCTGATTTGCCTAAAATTAAGAAGGGTCAAGTCAAGATTCGTATGCAAAGTTACCTTGAAGAAATTAGACTCTCCTCCCGAGGGATGAGGTTTCACTGCGGACACTTGGCTACATAACCTCGGCGGTACAAACAATTTAACCGACTTTTGCTTTTCCATTTTCTCTTCCAGTTATAATTAGCTATTGCCCCAAAGGCGGGAAAAAGCGTTTTACATCGGTTCATTAATACACGGCTCAGGGGAGACCACGTGACGCTCGTGCAGGAAATGGCCGCGGGAGGGCCGCCGCGTCCCCTGTTGCCATGGAGACGGCAGCACGCCCGTGGCGGGTGGGGAAAGGGACGAACACCCCGCGCAACGACGTCAACCAACATTAAGGCAACCAAAAATATTTAAAATAAATTAAATTTTAGAACACCGGTATCTGTTCCCACCCTCCCCCCCCCACATCCAAATGGCCACGCGGGCGGCGAGGATTGGGGGGGGGGTTGCCTCCTCGCCAGGTATGGGGGTGATGGGGTGGGGGGGGGCCTTAGGCGACCCCCACTACCAAGAAGGCGCCCGAGGCCGGAAGCGAGGGGGGGGGAAAGGAGGAGAGGGGTGGCCTCGGCCAAGGAACCCCAGCCCTGGGCTCGGGTGGGGAACCCGGCACCCCAGCCCTCACCTTTAAAGAACCAGGCGCCCCACGAGCTGCTACCTGCTCGTCTATGAGGGCAGCAGAAAGAACCAACCAGAACTTCCAGCTCCGAACCTCAGAAAGGCGTGAAATCGATCCACCCAGACCGGAGGGACAAGTGGGGCCAACGGCTGTTTAACGGCTAAATAACCGTCAACTCGAAGTCTCGCCGCGTGCCCAGGGCCTACTCTCGCGAGATTTCCTTCCGAAGCAATGGCCCTCCAGCCAGGCCCTGTGTGTCCCGGGAGCCCCCCCCCCCGCCCCCGGTGGCCTGCGGTTGTGGGGGTGCGCGCGCGGCTGTCTGACGCGAGGCGAGAGGGCGCTGGCCCCGAAAGCGCCATCTCTGGCCCCCGGGGCTCCAAGTCTTGGGATGGAAACACAGGCGCCTAGAACAACTATAACCCGCCCCCAAGTCCCCCGTAATCATTTATAGGTGGTCATTTATTGTAAAGATTTATTTATTAATACAAGAACTGGGGTACAGGCCAGAGATGCGGGGTGGTGAGAGGGTTCACCAGAGACAGAGTGGGGAGCAGAACAGGCAGACTGACTGAAATACACTGCTGAGGGGAGCAGCAGGCGAGTCAGAAGAAGAGGTCTGCCGTGCCATGTGGGTAGCTCCCTGGCCAGGGATCGAACTCGTGCTGCAGAGGCTGCGGACAGCTTCACAGCGCTGTGCTTAAGCCCTTGCGCCGCCAGGGAGGCCCTATAGGGGGTCATTTTCAAAGAGTGGTTAGTGACGCTCTTATAGTGACTTGACAAGTCAAGAGAGCTTCAGGGACATGGTATATTTCTTGTCAGTGCTTCAGTGGAGAGCAGAAAAGTGAGTCGGGAGTTGGTAGATCGTCCATGGAGAAAGTATTCCTGGCTGAGTCTCTGAAATGGTGAGATTTCAGTACAAGAGCGCTGAGTCTGAGAAGCGTGGTGCAGAGGTGTGAGGACAACGTGGGGAAACCGCAAGAAATGACCCTGGAGGCTTAGAGAGCACATAGGAAGGGCTTGCCAAGGCGTCTGGATTTCAGCTTTTGTGGGTGGGAATCTTGAATTATAAGCAGAAAGTACATGATCATATTCAGGAGAAAATTTTTGGTATAAAAATGCTTTAAGGGCCTCCCCGGTGGCGCAGCGGGTTGAGCGCAGCCTGTGAAGCTGTCTGCAGCCTCTGCAGCGCGGGTTCGATCCCAGCCGGCCGGCGAGAGTCCCCCATGGCGCAGCAGACCTCTCCGGTCTCCCCCGCTGCTCCCCTCAGCAGTCTTGCGTCCGTCTGCCTGTTCTGCACCCTGCTCTCTCTGGTGATATCGCTCACCCGCCCGTGCCTCTATCATGTTCCCCAGTTCTTGTATAAATAAATAAATCCTTTTTTTAAAAAAACGCTTTATGCTTTTGCCACTGGAGTTAGGGAGACAGTTTTAATAGCCTGGGACCTAAGCTATGATAGTCGCAGTCAAGATAAAGAGGAGGTGTCAGATGCAAAAGATGTTTAAAAAGTAGTACATTAGATGTGTTTACAATTAGATGTGTTTGTTTGTTTTTTTAATAGTGGATGTGGAAGGAGAAAGAAAAGTCCAAAAAAAATGTCTGGTTTCTCGGGGACCCCGTGGTGGTGCAAGGGGTTAAGACACAACGTATGAAGCTATCCTCAGCCACTGCAGCATGAGTTCAATCCCCAGCCAGGGAGGTGACCCACATGGCACAGCAGACCTCTCCTGACTCACCCGCTGCTCCCCTCAGCAGTGAATTTCAGTAGATCTGCCTGTTCTGTTCCCCACTCTGTCTCTGATCAATCCTCTGACCCCCCACACCTGTACCCCAGTTCTTGTATGTATAAATAAATCTTTAAAAAAAAAGTCTGGTTTCTGACATGGATGGCTAGATACAATAAAATATTGCACTAAATAGCTATGTTTGAACCATAGATAGTAATTTCCATTTTGGACATATTTGTTTTCTTTCTCCATGTTCTATATTTGATGTTTTTCCAAAGAACTTTAGTAATATTTTTAAATAACCCATTTTGTTTTATATAATTTTAATCTATCAGGAATAACAGTTTCTAATGCAATTAGAAAATTTTGAGCTAGAAGGGATGATACAGTTTAATTACTTCATTTCATTTTTAAAAAAACTGAGTCTAAAAAACCTCTAAAAAGATAAAATTCTCTCTTCAAGAGATATACCAAGAATAAGCACAAGATATCCCTCCTGAGCAATGACTCATACATCTAATTAAGATTTTTTTTGAGTATAAGTTCAAATTCCAATAATTTGTTTTACAACTGAAATTTTTAACTACAGAATTTATTTTTTTATTGAAAACCAAATGGTGCTACTAGTATTAAATTCACCAGTTTATTTATTTACATCCAGTCTTTCAAAACAATGGTGGCACCATAGAATTTCTCAATTTCATCTATTTCACTTGAAATTTTTAATGTGTAATTTATAACCTGTCCTAGCAAGGATTAAAATATTTTTGGAGGGTCTCCCTGGAGGCACAGGGGTTAAGTCTCAGCACTATCAAGCTAGGGCAGCCACTGTGGCATGAGTTCGATCCCCCGCCAGGCAAATAACCTACATGGCACAGCAGACCTCTCCTGACTCACCTGAGTGTATTGCAGTAGATCTACCTGTTTTGCTCCCCACTCTGTCTCTGGTGAATCCTCTCACCACCACCCCACCTCTGGCCTACACCCCTGTTCTTGTATGCATAAATAAATAAAATAAATATTAAAAAATGTAAAATATTTGTGGAGATATTTCAGGTTTCTACAAATTTTATTTTTCTATAAAACGTCTTGACAAAAATTTTTAAATATTGTCTACCAAAATGAGCAGTAAATTGTACTAATTTTCCAATACATGTTAAAATGTTTTCATGATTTGTCATTTTGATTTTTTCAATATCTTGTCACCACAAATTTTTTATTTGGTCTTATAAAAAAATCTCATTATCTAAAAACATTAAGAAAAATATAACAGAGGGCCTCCCTGGTGGCACAAGGGGTTAAGCACAGCACTATGAAACAATCCTCAGCCTCTGCAGCACGAGTTCGATCCCTGGCCGGCTAGGGAACAACCCACACGGCACAGGAGACATCTCCTGTCTCTCCCACTGCTCCCCTCAGCAGTGTATTTCATTCAATCCGCCTGTTCTGTTCCCCACTCTGTCTCTGGTGAATCTCTCACCCACCACACCTCTGGCCTGTACCTCAGCTCTTGTATGTATAAATAATAAATCTTTTAAAAAAGAAAAAGAAAAGTATAACAGAAAATTTGGTTCCTCTTTAATAATTCACAAAATGCTTTAACAGGAATATGTTTAAATGTCCCTTACCCATTAATCTGGCCAAATTACCTTTATTCTGGTTACATAATTAACAGCCTTCTCAATGTCTCTATATTTCCATCCCATTTTCTACTAAAATGAGAAAAAGAAAAGTCTCTTGGGGTATGAACTCTAATTTTGTACTATTCCCTTTTGAAGGAAACATGCAGTAAAAATAAGCCATAGCTTCTTAGTTCAATTTGAAAAGAACCTAGAAGTCCCTCTGGTGACAGACCTATGTTCCACAACATTTGATGAGCACTGATGGTGTCCATTTTGGGCAAAATTGCTATACTAGTAACATAGCAATCCTGTTCTTGTTTTTCAACTTGGTTATTCTATGATGATAGGATAAGCAACCTAGATTTAAGAAGTTTACAGATAAACCACGACATTTTAAAATTTCAGCACTGGGAATACAAATCCCATTTCTCAGAGAACAAACTAGCCAATCTAGGGTCCTTTGTTTTCCAAGTGCTAAGTATTTCTGAGTGGTTGTGATTCAGTGTTCTCAGTTCAGTGAGCCTCCCTATGAGATGGGCAAAATGCTGTAGGTCTTCTGGATGATAAATTTTTGAATATTTGTACAAAATTTGTAAGACTGGTTCTTGTAAATTTTCCACATGTTGCTTATTTGTAAGGCATGGACGATCTGAAAAACATAAGATACACCTTAATGAATACAAAAGAATGGTAATGAATTCAATTAAAATAATAGTTTTTAGGGGTCTCTCTGGTGGCACAAGGGGTTAAGTCTCAGCACTATCAAGATATCTATCAGCAGCTACTGCAGCATGTGTTCGATCCCCAGCCAGGAAGCTAAGCCACATGGCGCAGCAGACCTCTCCTGTCTCACCTGCTGCTTCCCTCAGCAGTGTATTTCAGTCAATACTGTTCTGCTCCCCACTCTGTCTCTGGTGAATCCTCTCACCCCGATGCCCCCCTACCCCAGCACCTCTGGGCCTATACCCCATCTCTTGTATGTATAAATAAATCTTTTTTAAAAAATTTAAAAAGTTTTTAAATAATAAAAATAGCAAATAGTTTCTACACCTTAATATATGCCAGATATTATGCTAAGTAACTTGCTGCAATAGCTTCTTTAATCTTCCTAATACTCTATAAAGTTAGTTCTATTATTACCACCACTTTTCAGATGATCTACTAAAACTTAGAGAAGTAATCTCCATGAGTCAAATATTAAAAGAAGGGTCAATTAGTAGTTATAAGAATATAAGATTAAGTTTCAAGATTATTTGAAACTTAGAGATTTTCCCTGAAGGTCATCACTAAGAAAATGGCATACCTTCTTAAACCTATGGCTGTAAAATATAAGAGCAACCACAAATTCCTTAATTGTTAAGTATATTTATTCATTCATCCAGATAAAATTTCCTACCTTCACTATGAGGAAAGAGACATATATACATTTTTCAAATATATATGACTGTGACAACTTTCATAGAGAAAAATAAAGGTATAAGAATTTAAGATGATGGGTAGTAGCTATTTTCTAAGGGATAAATCAGAGATGGCATTTAACAGAGATCCAACATGGTGAAGGAGGGAACTAGCTATATGGGGAAAAAACTTTCCAAATATATTTATCAAGTATAGTAGAACTTGTCAAGGGAACCTGCTTAAATTTTCAAGGATCATATACATCAAACGCAATGTGGCTGTGATGCAAGCAAAAAGGGTAGTCGGAGGCAAGAGAGAACTTTGGTTTTACTCTGTATAAAAGAAAAAGCCATTGAAGGGTTTTGAGCAGAAGAATGAGATGATCTGGTTAATGTTTCCAAAGAATCACTGTGGCTACTGTATAGAAAATAGACCAGGGGGCCTCCCTGGTGGCGCAAGGGGTTAAGCACCACACTATGAAGTGATCTGCAGCCTCTGCAGCATGAGTTTGATCCCTGCCGGGCCAGAGAGGAACTCACATGGTACAGCAGACCTCTCCTGACTCACCGACTGCTCCCCTTAGCAGTGTATTTCAGTCAGTCTGCCTGTTCTGTTCCCCACTGTCTCTGGTGGCTCCTCTCACCCCCAGCATCTCTGGTCTGTGCCCCAGCTCTTGTATGCATAAATAAATAAATCTTTTTTAAAAAAAAAGGAAAATAGACTAGGGCAGAAGCAGGAAAGCAAGTTAGGCAGTATTTTGGATTAACCTGACAAGTAATTGAGTTCTAGGTATATTTTGAGACTAAAATTGCATGTTTGATTTAGGTATAAGATAAAGAAAAATGATTTCCATCATTTCCTCATGATTTCATTGCCAAACAAACCAAGTTTTTACTCATAAATCATTTTTACCTGAAAAAAATACAATTGTTGCTGCAAGCAGAGCATATTCAGTATTAGTAATATTAAGCTCACTCATTCTTTTGTAGAAGTAGAACAGTGTAGTAATAAATTCCTCAGCAATCCCTAAAAAAGATTAATATCAAATGTATTTTCATCAGTCCATAATGAAGAATCAAACATATTGTCATTACCTTTTTTTCTCAAAGCAAGGTAAGAAAATAAAATAATAGATCTGACCAATCTTTTCCACCCAATAGTTTGTAATTTATACATTACCAGTTAGTCCAGTTGAAAGACAACCTTCATTGTATATTGTTTCCATAGAATAAATAACACTTCTATCACCACTCTGATCATGAAAATTCAGTGAATGAGCTGAATGATTTGATATTTTCATGGTACCTAGTAAAAGGGAAAAATGTAAAATTTGTTTTTTTTTTTAATATTTGTATAGATAATAAAAGCAATCTCTCTAATCTCTGTTAGGAAACATTCCCAACAAATGGTAGCTTTAAAATTATTATTACTAAGGGCCCACCTGGTGCCACAGGGCTTAAGGTCTCAGTGCTAACAAGCTATTGCCAGCCACTACGGCATGAGTTTGATACCCAGCCAGGGAGCTGACCCACATATGGTGCAGACCTCTCCTGTCTCTCCCACTGCTCTCCTAAGCAGTGTTTTCCTGTGGGTCTCCCTGTTCTACTCCCCACTCTGTCTCTGGTGAATCCTCTCACCCCACCCTTACCTCTGGCCTATACCCCAGTTTTTGTATGCATAAATAAAAAATAATAAATCTTTAAAAAAATGACTAAGAGGCCAGATTAGTTCATATTTTATATAAAAATTACATAGTAGACACTCCAAAAATGTGTTTTCCATGATTCTATAGAGTAGCTTTCTTTAGAAGAAAAGCCAAAAAAGCTAGACCAATGAATTGGAAAACTATTGTAAACATCTATTATGACGTTCTTAGTCATACACAAATTAGATAAATTAAAAACATAAGAAAAAAACTACTGTCTATGTAACTATGTAAACTATGTAACAATGTTACATAGTTTGTTACTAAATTCAGTAGTACTACAAACATTAAGATCCACCTTTTCCATGTTCAGAAGTTGATGAGAGACATGCTTTCTGACTGTAAAGTTGGGCCACATGAAGGAACATCACTTCAGTTTTTGATTCCTTGCATAATGCAGTCTGATCCTCTTTGGTCAAATTTTCAAATCCTTTAAAAAAATATCACATAATTATTTGAAATATTAGATGATGAAAAGATAATTTTCAGATGAAGAATTTGAATATTTGTCATTTGAATATTTTAAAATATATACATTTTTGCCCATCTGATTAAAGCTGATAAAATAAATTTTTTGCATTTAGAAGCAGTTTGGTAGAAAAATAGAGGTTATTTTCTTTAAAAGTCCACTTCCTTTAAAACAAGGAACTTTCTGGGTCTCCCTGGTGGCCTAGTGGTTAAGCCTCAGCACTGTCACAACTACAGCCTGAGTTCGATCCCCTGACAGGGAGCTAAACCACATGGCACAGCCCACCTCTTCTGTTTCACCCTCTGCTCCCCCCAATGAAGTAATTCAGTGAATCTGCTTGTTCAGCTCCCCACTCTGTCTCTGGTGGATCCTCTTAAGCCCCATACCTCTGGCCTACACCTCCATTCTTCTAATAAAAAAATAAATATAAAACAAGGAACTTTCTTCAAATTAAGGATTCTAAGACCTTGGTAGAGAATGTGATGTGGTAACATCCACCCGAAGAGGTGGGAATCCTATATTTCTGTTATCATGTGTAAAGTTGTAAACCAATGTTAGCTCTCTAAAAAAATTATTTAAAATAAATAAAGTTTTAAATGAATTCTTCCCAAAAGTGAAATGATTACCTGGGAGTCCCTTGGTAAAATCCATTAACCCCTGTATGTGCAGTGCAACTGTCTCTGAGAGTCGTAAAAAGCTCAGTTCAGGATTTGCATATTCCTGAAGCTAACCAACACAAAGACATGATTAATAAACTTTACTTCCTTTCAAATAACTGTTTAAAATTTAAACTGTTATGTTTATGCTCCTATTCTCTAACAGAATTATGAATGATTTCTAGCCACTAAGGAACACATACAAATTTCTCTGTTTCTTCTAAAGGAATTGTATATTTTTGATGAGCAATCACAATGTTGTTAATGAACTGATATTCCTCTTGAGTTAGTTCCATGCTTTCCTGAATCTGTAAGAAAATATAGGAGGGAACCAAGAACACATATTTATTAAACAAGACATCATTGTTATAGAAATAAGAAATGTTATGAGAAATGTCTTACCACTTTCCCAGACGTGGTAGATGATACCAGCTTGTCTGCCCTCTCCTCTTCTACGCTGATGTTAGAGTTATTCTGCTTAAAGTTCTTTCGAAGTCTCTTCGATTTGCATTGGACTTCTGTGAGCAAACCTGTGATATTACAAAAGTTTTATGAAATGTCCTGGGTAAGCAAATAATATTACAGGATTTGAAGAAATTTTTCTTATTTTGTGCAAATATATGATCATAGACTTGTCTTTTTTTTTACAAAGAAGCCTTCTTCTGAAGCAACTATGTACACAATTAAATTTACTACACTACTTACTCCTTTCTTTTGACAATTATCTGCTTAAAATTATATAGTCATCCTAGCCATAAATTAAAAATTAATTTTGCATCTCCAATTGTAAAGTTAAACCATTTTATTAGAGAAATTTCCATATTTTATCTTGGAAGTAACATAGAATATCAATTGGTACAGGAGTTGAACAACCTTATCTATGTGTCTTTATCCTTGTTTTTTAAAGCATGAGATCAGAACTATATCTTATGATTTTTTAAATGCCCTAAGTTAGTTCTTTCCTTATGATGAGAGACAAAGGTGTTTTGTTATAGCAGCCCAAGCAGATGTGGATAAAGTAAAGGATTCACGTTAGTTTTAATAACTTTAAAAAATCTACTCCAACCCCAGAATTTAATATATTAGGAATCATTTTGGTAAAGAACTTTGAAGGGTTGGAACTTTATTATAATAAGTAGTATAATATAAACAAAACATTGCATTGGTATTGCAGTACAATATAAACAAAACATTGCATTGCAAGAGTATATTGAATAACGCAATATCAAAATTGAAGATTATTACAGCAGTTGAAAGTAGATTGAAATAAATGAGAAAAAATTCAAATGGCCATAAAATTAATAAAATGGTATAAGTGCAAGATAATAAAAGTTTGCATAAGGCTAGATTAGACATAAAAGAAAACATAAGCATACTCTATAAAGAAAAATGAATGTTTAAATTACTATCAGATTTTGAACCCTGGGTAATAGGAGAAATTGAAGAAATAATGCCAAAATCTTAGTATTACTATGAGGATCAAATGACATCATGTAATTTGTACACTGTGAAGCTGTCTGCAGCCTCTGCAACAGTTTCAATTCCCAGCCCACCAGGGAGCAAACCACATGGCACAGCAGACCTCTCCTGTTGCACCCGCTGCTCCCCTCAGCAGTGCTTTCAGTGTGTCTGCCTGTTCTGCACCCCACAATGTCTCTGGTGAATCCTCTCACCTTCCTGCACCCCAGTTCTTGTATAAATAAATATATAAATAAAATCTTAAAAAATATAAAATAAATAAAATTTAAAAATCACAATGAACATAGAAGGGTCTTAAAAAAACTTAGTTACTCTTCTGCCTGTTAAGCTGAGCTTGACACCTATATGTTGTTAGCAGTGTCCACAACCCAGGTATCATGTACGCTCTAAAGATACAAGACAGAAAAGGGGGCATTGTTACTCTAAAATTCTGCTCTTTCTAGATCATGACATAATTTTGGATTAAGTAATGTGAAAAAGGATTTCTAATTAAAAATGAAAATATGATTATTAACCAAAGTTAGAGCAATACAATATAGAATGTGGTATGCAGAAACACTTACCTGGATTGGTTAACTCTTCTAACTTCAAAGCTGCTAGACAAATAACTTAAATCCAAAATGTATATTGATCTTCAAAATGACAACACGAATAGAATGTATTAAATTCTTAATAAGGTAAGAAAAACTAGAATCCTCAAAAAACATAGTGGCACTTACATTCTGCCAACATTCCTACAGCCTTACACTTTTTCAGTCTGCACTCTTGACACTTCCTACGCATGTACATGTCCATTTCACAATGACCACCGTTCTTGCACCTATATACAGCATTTTTGGTGATGCTACGACGAAAAAAACCTAATAAAAAAATTTTTAATTTTACTATTAGGTATTTTTAATTGTTGTTCTTATTCATATATACCTTCATATTAAAGTAATCAACTAAATTATTTCCATAAAATGTTTTTCCCTTGGTTTTTAATGCCTGTTTATCCAGATCATTGTTTTGACCCTCTCCTTTTTAATATTTCTATTTCAAGGTTCTTTTTTTCAATAATCACTTTTTAAAGTACACAAATACTTGCCAGCTATTCATTGAACTGGTACTTCATTTATTGTGGGCATAAACTTGACTAGTCTTTGCAAGGTTGAGTTGTGAGATTTCAACAGTAAAACTTCACACTGAACTTCTACCTAGGGCTGTATTGTTCTAATCATTTCCAGGTTCCATCCCAATATTAGGTTTGTGAATCAAAACAACACAGAAATGTTTCAAAACCTCAGACTTCATCAAAGATTGCTTTACTCTTTGAAAATGACATTGTTAAGAACAATCTCCACTCCCGTTTGTTTTCAAAACAACATTCCAAAAAAAGAATCTTAGAAGTCATTTAGTTTCATTTTTCTAACACATGAATTTTTATCAGCCACATGAGAAGATGTAATCGTTCAAATCTTTTTAAAGATTGTATTCTATTCTAACATAAGATTCATCTAAAAAAGTGGAAAACTGCTAAATAAACATTGGCTTTTATTTAAATATAAAATATAAGTGTGGATCAAAAATGAAATGAAAACTGAACCAAATTTTATTACATTCCATTTTCAAGTCTTTGATCCAACAAACTGATCACCTTTAACATATCAATGATTCTCCCTTGTTTTATATTTTCACATTTTAAATAATAATAACATTTTATCTCTCTCCTGTGAACACTGGGATTTCAGGCATTTTTAACTTTATCCTTACCTTTGCAACCTTCACAAGTAAGCGCGTTATAATGATATCCTGAGGCTTTATCACCACAAACTACACAGAATTCTTCCTGTCCCTTAATTCGTATGGAAGAATGAGTTAGTCTGGACCTTTTGATTCCAGGATATCCATCTTCAGCATCAAGGGCAACCACATACGTAGGTTTATTTAGTTCACAATAACCAAGTCCATAGTTTCCACCGCTGAACTGTAAATCCAAGCTGTAAGTGTTGAAATGCCTTGGTAAAGATGGTGACAGCAGAGCTGACGGAAACTGGACAGTAGAATACTGGCAATAAGGTGATTCTTGGAAATCAGTGTCATTCAATTGATAGTTGATTTCCTCTGGCAAAATATCTAGTTGTTTTTTGTTTTTTAATAAAAAAGAACACATGGCCAAAAGTCAAAATTTCATATTTGTTTTCTAATTTCAAAGAGCCTTATGTCCAACAGAGGTAGTCCAATATGCCAACTCTATCCCACGGACTTGCCGTCCAGCATGAGAAGCAGATAGTAAATTGAATTGCAATGCATGAAAAGTGCTGCCTTCCCAGAGGTATGGAGAGGTTGCTCAGGAGCTGGGAGAAAGGGCAATAATTGCTAATGGCTTACCTACCAATCTAGCCTCCCTTCTTTTTCTTTTTTTTTTCTTAAGATTTATTTCATTTATACAAGAACCTGGGTATAGGCCAGATTAGTGGGAGGGTGAGAGGATTCACCAGAGACAGAGCGGGGAACAGAACAGGCAGACTGACAAAATACACCGCTGAGGGGAGCAGCGGGCGAGACAGGAAAGGTCTCCCGTGCCATGTGGGTTGCTCCGAGGCCGGCGGGGATCAAACCAGCACTGCAGAGGTTTCAGACAGCCTCACAGCACTTTGCTCAACCGTCTGAGCCACCAGGGAGGCCCCCCATCCTCCCTTCTTAAGCACAAATGAGTATCACCCAGAATCTGGAGTGGAAGAACATTTTCCCCATTTTCTGCATTGCTCTTATTATGGGTCACTACTTTCAATGCAATCAGTTCCATAGAAAGATGAATGAATGAATCATCCCACCCACCCCCTAAACTGAAGTACAATTTTACCAGTTATCTGGCTATTTCAAGACATAATTTTTTTGAAACCACCATTTAAAATATCTTAATATCCTACCCTCCTTTGCCATTTGTAAACCTGATTTAAATTACTAGATTTTTTTGTTTGCTTTGCTGTGTTGCAATTACCTGGAGATGAATTCACCACAGGGCTACTAGAAGAATGACACAAAATATGGTATGTAAAAGCACAGATAAACTATACAATGAAACTTCATTATTACTATGCGCTCCAAAACAACAGCTTACTTTTGCTTTCTGGAGAATTAAGAGCTCTAAATTCAGAGAATTGACTCCAAAATGATGGAGGAATACTTAATTATTCTGCATCTGAAACTAGTAATATTTGTAGTTTTTATAGTGTTGACTCACCAGGTGATTAGACTTAGTCTGATCCTCAAATTCTACCATCAAAACTGATAAACAGGGCCTCCCCTGGTGGCGCAGGCAGTTGAGCACAGCACTATGGGGCTGTCTGCAGCCTCTGCAGCACTGGTTCGATTCCCGCCAGCAGGCAAGGGTCCCACATGGCAAGCAGACCTCCCCTGCTTCTCCTGCTGCCTCCCCTCAGCAGTGTATTTCGTCAATCTGCCTGTTCTGTTCCCTGTTCTGGCTCTGGTGGGTCCTCTCGCCCTCCCACACATCTGGCCTGTACCCCGGTTCTTATATAAGTAAATAAATCTTTAAAAAAAAACCTGATAGGGCCTCCCTGTTGGCGCAGCGGTTGAGCGCTGGGTTGCGAAGCTGCCCGCAGCCTCTGCAGCGCCGGTTCGATCCCCGGCTGCTCCCCGGCCACTGGAGGAGGGTCCCACATGGCGCACAGACCTCTCCTGCCGCCCGCTGCTCCCCTCAGCAGTGTACTTCGGTCCTTCTGCCTGCTCTGCTCCCCGCTCTGGCTCTGGTGAATTCTCTCACCCTCCCATGCTTCTGACTGTACCCAGTGCTTGTATAAATAAATAAATAAATGGATAAATAAATAAATAAATCTTTAAAAAAAAAAAAAGAATTCTTTAAAAAAAAACCTGATAAACAGTATACTTTTTATTCCATTTGCAATCTTATAGCATCCAGCCCAATGTTAACCTGGATATAAGGTTGATATATTCTGATAGAAGAGCATGATGTAAGAAGGAGAGCTGGTAGAAGCAATGTAACTTTTTGTTAAAGAGGACCTTTTTTGGATGAATGTCAAGATTGAAGAATACCAGCTGATGTTCCATTGACATTAAAATTAGAGTTCAAATTAAAAGAAAATGGCAATTAAAATTAAATTTATACTATAACCTTATTCTTTTTGGAGAAAGTTCCTATTGTCTCCTGCATTCTGATTTCTATTTCCTTCCCTTTGATAGAAATCTTATATTAATTTTAAATTTTCAAGTATATTGAACAGCTCCTGAGTTACACTTACTAAATTGCAAGTGAATTAGCATCAGCTAGCTCCTAAAAATAACTGCAATTAGTATGCTAATTCTATTTTTTAAATCAATATGATTTCAAATTATTGTGTTTTTCCTTCATATTTGATTCTGTGTTACATTTTAGTATTACTGATTCTTAAAATTAATTCTATTTTTTTGTAAGGAATAGTTTAAGGTCTTTGGTTCATTGCTATTTTTTAATCTCTGCAATTAACCATAATTCCCACCAAAAAAAAGTTTTATTAACTATTATACAGTAAGTTTTTGTTACATACCATAGTACTGCTCCTGTTCAGCAAGACAGTACCCATCAGATGCAGTGACATAAGTATTTGCCATTCTCTGGTCCAATTTTACTTCTTCATCAAAGAATGCTGAAATAGAACTTAAAGAAAACAAAATTTTTAGACTATTTGAAAGTATAATTACCAAATCCGTGTGATTTTTAAAATACAATACCTTTTTTTTAAGATTTTTTTTAATTAATTAATTTAATAAATTTATTTATTTACTTATTTATTTATACAAGAACCGGGGGTACAGTCCAGATGCACAGGAGGGTGAGAGGATTCACCAGAGACAGAGTGGGGAACAGAACAGGCAGACGGACCAAAAACACTGCTGAGGGGAGCAGCGGGTGAGACAGGAGAGGTCTGCTTCACCATGTGGGTTTCTCCCTGGCCTGCTGGGATTGAACCTGCCTTACAGAGGCTGTGGACAGCCTCACAGTGTGGCGAATAACTGCCCACGCCATCAGGGAGGCCCTCAATACCATTTTTGAAAAACAACACAATAGAATTTACATGGGACATTTATATTTATACTTTAACTGGAAAATATTAATTTTTCATATCTACACAACAATTTCTTATTATTCAGTTCCTTACAAATAATAAACCTTAATAATAATCATTGTAGCTCTTGAAAGCACAAAGCTTTGGAGTCAGGCTTCATAAAATACTTTTACCAAATTATTTATGGGTCATTTATCAAACCTCCCTTGCCCCAGTTTCCTCAGTTGTAGAATAATAGTAAGACCTTCTTAGCAAAGTTGTTGGAGGAGTTTAATTATATAAAAATCCAGCACATTTCTTGACTTAATAATCGATTCCCATAATTGTTGTTCTAATAGTGTCAGGATCTCAGTGTTCAAAATTAAGATGAATTAAGAAGAAAAATTAGGTTTTTTAATGAAGGAAATTAAATAACAGGAAAAAAATGACTTTCATAGCACATTTTATTTTTTTTATTTTTTTTTTTTAGAGGCATGTTTTATTTATTTGTTTGTTTGTTTGTTTTGTTTTTGTTTATACATGCACTGGGTACAGTCAGAAGCCCGGGAGGATGAGAGAATTCACCAGAGCCAGAGCAGGGAGCAGAGCAGGCAGAAGGACCGAAGTACACTGCTGAGGGGAGCAGCGGGCGGCAGGAGAGGTCTGCGCGCCATGTGGGACCCTCCTCCGGTGGCCGGGGAGCAGCCAGGGATCGAACCGGCGCCGCAGAGGCCGCGGGCAGCTTCGCAACCCAGCGCTCAACCGCTGCGCCACCGGGGAGGCCCTCATAGCACTTTTTTAAATCATCTAAGACCTCTGTAAATATTTTCCATAGCACTGTGGATATGCTAAGCATTAAGATTAATTTTAGTTCTGCTTCTCTGGTAAAAGTAGTTTGTTGACTACTGAAAGTATTTTATTTTTAATAATAAACCCAAAAATCATAAGTTGATATAAGAAAATTATTCAAAATCAAAAGTTATTCCTTGTGGGAAAAACTATTAATTTGTTATTTCGTAGGAAGGAACTCTAAAAATAGTGTATCTTTAAATAGAATTAAACAGGAAATTACAGTTTAAGAAATTAGAAGTTATCAAAAGAAAATAAAGGTCATTCCAGATTCCATCCTATTTTATAGTTTCATCCTCTGTGCGAAAAGATAAAAACTGTTTTCCCTTTTAAAAAACAAACAAACAAAAAATAATGAAGAAAATATGTTTTAAATCATACCAAAAGATATGCACAAGACAAATATCTGTGATAGCTTCTGCAATTAAATAGAAAAGTCTTTTATTTTATTACTCATGTGATGGGTTCACGGCTAAGATTTCTCATAAAAATAAAGATGATTCAAATAGTAATACCTCTGAAATGTGTCTCCTTTATCATCTAATAAGATCTACATTCCTTTAAAAGTATTGAATCTTTCACTCTTCAGATATCAGAGCAACAGTTGTAAAGAATAAATAATGGGGGCCTCCTGGTTGAGCGCAGTGCCGTGAAGCTGTCCGCAGCCTCTGCAGCGCGGATTCAATTCCTGGCCGGCCAGGGAGCTACCCACATGGCACAGCAGACCTCTCCTGCCTCACCCGCTGCTCCCCTTAGCAGTGTCTTAGGTCTGGTCCGTCTGCCTGTTCTGCTCCCCGCTCTGTTTCTGGTGAATTCTCTCACCTTCCCACACCTCTGGCTTGTACCCCATTCTTGTATAAATAAATAAACATAAAAAGATATATATATGGGACGGGACCGAAAATGGTACCCCAACTAAGTACAAACTCAATATTTAGTTCTCCTTGAAAAGCAAGGACTTAAATCAATAGGATCAGCCAGTGTATACTCCTGATTTCCATTACAACAGGTCAAATGGATGTCCATATAAAAGGAATTCTGGACGTGATTGGTTTAGTTTGTATGCTACTTTTTAGCAATAATCCTGTTTAGTTCTAGCCAATTTTCAATTTGGAGTCTTAATTCTATTTTAGAAAATTGAAAGTGAATGTGAAAACTTGAAGTTGTTATTCAGCCTTTTTAAATTACTGCTTTTACCATTAAGATTCATATATTTGAAGACTGAAAGTTAAAAGTTATTTGGTATTGCTTAGATATAGTGAGAGTTCATTTGAGGAATGTAACTATGAAAAATCATATGTAGCAAATTACAACAAAATTGATAATATCCTGCCATAAATATCTTATAATAATGCCACTGTTGGGGTTCATATCATAAGTAATAATGCTCTAAAGCCAAGTCTTTCCAATATTAATAAATGCCCAAAAATATTAACTAAAACAGACCTCTTTTTATTGGTTATGAACTATTTCTACTCTAGAGCATATATATAAATAGCATTAACATTAATAAGCCAGGGCCTCCCCGGTGGCGCAGCGGTTGAGCGCTGGGTTGCGAAGCTGCCCGCGGCCTCTGCGGCGCCGGTTCGATCCCCGGCTGCTCCCCGGCCACCTGAGGAGGGTCCCACATGGCGCGCAGACCTCTCCTGCCGCCCGCTGCTCCCCTCAGCAGTGTACTTCAGTCCTTCTGGCTGTTCTGCTCCCCGCTCTGGCTCTGGTGAATTCTCTCACCCTCCCGCGCTTCTGACTGTACCCAGTGCATGTGTAAACAGAACAAACAAACAAAACAAATAAATAAAGAAATAAACATGCCTCTATAAAAAAAAAAACATTAATAAGCCAATAAGATAAATACGAAATATTTATCTTTTATATGTTCCTAGTAATAGCGTTTTCTAGAGAAAATTTTTCACTAATTAAATTTTTCTTCGGACATCTAAATTCTTTACAGAAGTATTATAATATTCATGCATAGTAAAATAAAATTTTCAGAAAAAATTGTTCATCAAATTAATTCTCTTTAAAAAAAGATTTATTTTATTTACTTACACATACAAGAACTGGGGTGTAGGCCAGAGGTGGGGTGGGAGGGAACAGAGGTCTGCTGTGCCATGTAGGTGGCTCCCTGGCCAGGGATCTAACTCCTGCTGCAGTGGCTGGTGATAATTTGATAGTGATGAGACTTAACCCCTTGTACCACCAGGGAGGCCCAAAATTAATCTTAAAACGCATAAGTATTAATAACTCAGAGGTATATAATCAAATTTCCTATTCTAAGTGATAAATTACAATGAGTCTGGAGTGATTGTTTTGTTATCCTTCCTACAAAAGTTATTTAAAACAAAAATAACCTAGTTAAGAGCTACAGCTTTTTATCAAGAGGATTAATTTGACATAGACAAAGTCTATATTTTTTTCCTGTAGCAAGTATAACTTTATTAAAAAACTATTTTTACAGGGCATCCCTGGTGGCACAAGGGTTAAAGTCATAGCACTATCAAGCTTTTCGCCAGACACTGCAACATGAGTTCAATACACCAGCAGGGAGCTAACCCACATGATGCAGCAGACCTCTCCTGTCTAGCCCACTGCTCCCCTCAGCAGTATTTTTCAGTAGATCTGCCTGTTTTGCTCCCCATTCTGTCTCTGGTGAATCCTCTTACCCCCCTCTGTCCCTCTGGCCTACACCCCCGTTCTTGTATGCATAAATAAATAAATCTTTTTAAAAACATATTTTTACAGAGTACAATAGTTATTCTACAGAAAAGATATTTAATTGCATAAGTGCCTTAACAAAAATTGTTTTTAATAAATCTTCATATATCTAAAATTTTAATTAAAATAATTGATTCCTGAATTAAAGATTCAGTTTTCACATTTTCACTTGTGTGAAATGTCACCTGAAGCATTGCATAAAATGATATAACTGAAAAGGAAGTTGTTTCACAAGAAAAATCATTTTCATTTTCATAGTAATCGCTCATAAAAATCAATGAATGATAGTGCTATGTAATGTTAATTATTAAAATGTTTTTCATGGTAGGGCTTCTGAGATTACTGAAACCAGGGGAAATGAAAAAATGCATATTTGAATAACCACACAAATTAAGACTTTCTGATTCCTTTATAAGAATTTATCATTTAACTTTAGAATACAGGGAAGATTTTACATTTCTTCACTTATAGCTTTATTGTACAGTTTAAAATATGTAATTTACATTACATAAAATCACTCTTAGAGTATACAACTTGAAACTAAGTATTGTAAGCCAAAGTCACTTCCCTTAAAAATTTCATCATAAAAAAATAAAGTGTACAATTCTGTGGTTTTTAGACTATTTTCAGCGTGCAACTATCACCACCATCAAATTCCAGGGCATTGTTAATCCTCCAAATGAAATCCCACATCCATAACCAGATAACTCCCCATTCTCTGCTACCACTAATCACCTTTTGGTTTCTATGAATTTTCCCATTTTCCCATTCTAAACATTTCATCTAAATGGAATTATACATGTCCATATGTACTTTTAAATGAAAAAAGTAACATTATATTGAGTAATTTTCACAGCTAGAAAGAGAAAATAGATTAAATATTTAGAAAATTCATGACTATAAAATTAACATTGTGTATTATTCAAATTTTGAAATATATCTTGTGTTGATTTCCATAATAAGGAATAACTTTCGAAATTACATCATCATAGCATTTTAAGCAGAAGTTTCTTGAAGTTTCTCCAGAAACTTAAATTTAAATTGAAATTTGCTTTAAATGTGCATATAATCTATTGTTTAAAAAAATAACATATATCCCGTCATAAGTTCTTGATTTAAAAGCAAGTATCATTTTAAAAATATAATGGTAAATATCATTATAAAGGGAATTACCTATAATATCAAATGCCAACTCAAGTCCAACTACAGTCCAAAATTGCCTTATCGTTCTTTAGCAGAGAACCAAATTACTGTATCTACTTTAGCTAGTTAAATTCCTCAGTTTCAAGGGGAAAATGCTTTTTAGAGTTTTTGACTATCATAATAACAACCGGCTAATTTGTTTTGCAAAAACTAAATGACAGTGGAAACTAAAGATCTCAAAAATCCTTTTTGAAACATTTTATAGTTTAATCAGTTCAAAGTAAATTACAAACAAAATTAACACTCATATTTAATTTTGCATAAAATTCCCTTATTTTAGAGGAAACAAAATACTCACAGTTCAATATTACTATAGATTGTCCTTTTCCACACAGAGTGAGCATAGATTTAGCAATGACTTCAACTTTCCAACTAGAGAAAACTGTGTCTTCTCCTTATTTATCAAGGGCGGAGCAGGGGCCCGGGGTATATTTACATTCAAGACACTCTGCAGAGCAAAGCTTCAGCTCTATCTCAGAGACAAACTTCCCACACAATCATCTTTTGGGTCAAAATGAGGGCACTTACAGCTGACATAAATAATAACCAGATCATCAGGGACAGAGGCCTTTGGGAACTTCAGGTCTCACTCCTCCAAAGTCTTTTATTGTTTACTTAAAAATATTTTGTTGTGTTGATTGAATTTGACATTATCGCATATTGGTTACAAAACAGTAGATCTCTACTGAGTAGTACATACCAGAAAGAAAAAAAACATTAACTCAATCTCCACTAATATGGGTGCTGTAACAATTCAACTTGAAGCCTATCTTCACATTACCTACAAAAAAAATTTGTTAAGCCAATTAGAAATGTAAATACTAATTCATAGACTGATACAATGTTCAATGTATACAACCCTTACATATTTTTGCCTAAGAAAAACTGCAACTTAAGTAGATAAATGATATGAAATAGATAATATGAAGTTCTCACACTAGTAAATAGCAGAAATGAAATTCAATGACAGTACAAGCAGCTGAACAGGATAAGAAGAAACTACATCATGATTGTTTTATATCATTTACATAAACAAGCTTTATTATCATTTACATAAACAAGTATCATTTACATTTACCAGCTCACAGTCTCATCCCTTTAAGGCATTTATAAGGAAGCAGGGTTCCAAACATGCTCTGCCTTGAAACTCCTTTTATTCTAGTCATACTTCACCTGGCTTGATGACTCACCTGTGTTATCAGACCAGACTCCGGTCTCAGTCCTTCCCAGTTCTTTTTTCCCACTAACAGCATAGCTTCAGGAGACACCTCTATGTTTCCTGGCATCTGACCTTAGTCCATTTCTGGCTCCTGACTTCACAACTACACTGTTGATTTTATTCTTCAAGGGTCCTCATGGAGTTCTGTTAATTTTTAAATAATGAGTCTTATATCTGTGAATTTTAACCAGTGAACCAAAGAATGACAATCACAGCATTATAATTCATTTTGTTTGTTCTGAAATATTCCAAAAAGGCTCCAAATGATGTCTTCAAAGAAATGGCACACTATTAGCAGTCTTAGATCACAAAATAACGAAACCAACATGTAATACTTGATAACACTTTTGAAAAATTTAACTTCTATGTATCAGGAACATTAGTTCCTTAAGAGAACTAATGCTTTTCAGTTTTTTTTATGGGCCTCCCCGGTGGCGCAGCGGTTGAGCGCTGGGTTGCGAAGCTGCCCGCGGCCTCTGCGGCGCCGGTTCGATCCCCGGCTGCTCCCCGGCCACCGGAGGAGGATCCCACATGGTGCGCAGACCTCTCCTGCCACCCGCTGCTCCCCTCAGCAGTGTACTTCAGTCCTTCTGCCTGCTCTGCTCCCCACTCTGGCTCTGGTGGATTCTCTCACCCTCCCGCGCTTCTGACTGTACCCACTGCTTGTATGTATAAACAGACAAACAAACAAATAAATAAATAAATCTTTAAAAAAAAAAAAAAAAAAGAGAACTAATGTTTTTAATTTTTTTAAGATTTATTTATTTATGCATACAAGAACTGGAATACAGGCCAAGGCGCAGCAGACCTCTCCTGCCTCTCCCGCTGCTCCCCTCAGCAGTGTATTTCAGTACATCTGTTTTCAATTTTTGAAAGAAAGATTTATTTGACAGGTTTCACTTAGCACAATATGCCTAAAAGAAAATCACAATAAAATGAAAGATTTAAATCAAGATCTCAGCACTTCATACAGAACCCCAAACTATTTGTATTCTACCTAAAATCTACCAAATTAAATTAAAAATGTTGAAACTTATATGCCTTTGATATTATTAAATGAAACTAGCATTAATAAACATACCAAATGTGTCACTTTTAATTACAGACACAGAAAAGAACAAAATTTTTAAAGTCTTGGAAAGATGTATGAATTTAAAAATTTGTCCATTTCTTCCACGTTGTCTCCAGTTTGTTTGTATTGAGATATTTGTAGTAATATGATCTTTTGTATTTCTGCAACATCTGTTCTTTTCCTTTTTTTTCTTTTGCCTGCAGATATTCAATAATTACTCCACCATCATGTGTTGAAAAGGTGATCCTTTCTTTTTTATCCCCCACACCCCACAACAGAAAATCTGGATGAAGGCAGCTAAAGGCATTAATTAGCACCCAAACATCAGAGCCCACTTCTCTGTGTGCTGTATTCATCCTGTCATGACCGCATGATGGCTGCCACTGCTCTGGACTCAGGTACAAAGGAAGAAAAAGGTAAAGGAATGATGTCAACAACATGTGTCCCTCTATCAAGAATAGAAAAACTTCCCAAGTAGAAACTATCCGCAGAATTTCAAAACAACCCATTAAATTCCAAGTTAGTTTCCCATCATCAACCAAAAATTATTCTAGATTATGTTTTCTGGAAGTACTTCTACCAGTTCCTGTTGTATCTTCTAACTCAAAATATCTATAGGCACCATCTATACCAATTTTACATCCTTTAAAGGCCAAGACAATTAGGGGAAGACATATGGGCATACAACATATAAACAGATAGTTGTCTTAGCTATCAGATATCCCAAATGGGATTATTTTATGCAACTACAGTCTTACTCGGGAGGCTCAGAGGGGAAAAAAAATCTCAAACTCCTAAAAAATATGGAGTGTTGTTTGTAATAGTCATCACGAATGATTCCTATTGTCAACCTAAGACTTTGGAAACAGGATGGAAAAGTTCAGTTAGAACAGTTACAAAGGAGATACATATCCTTGTTTATCACTTTAGGTTGTTCAGTGTTCAAACCTTCACATTAGAAGTCAATCTGGGGGTATTCTGTACAGCAGCTGAAAGAGAAAAATCAAATGAACTTTGGATCAAAAGGAGTCATCTGTTAGCCACCAAGCATGCAATCCTTGGGTTTCCTGAAACAGAACAATATCAACAGTTAACTGTCAATTAAAAGGGAGTCATCTGCTTACTTATGCCAGCCACCCCGGAACAGAAGCAGAAAGAGCAACATCAAAGAACAAATCACATCCCCCAAACTAAGTAACACACAGGTATTAAAACCTAATACAAGTACCCCATGCATGAAACAGAGTGCTTTCCAAAACAGACCTTCCTCAATAGGAAACAGTCTTAAAATCTTGTCTTCCCCCAGCAATCAAACAAATCCAAGAATTCAAATGGCAAATATGCCCAAAACAAATGGTATAGCCAAAAATTCCCAGCAGGAAACCCATTCAAACTTAATCTAGATTAAAAACGCTCTAATTTTTCTGATCCAGACCTTGCAAAACTCCAGATTTTCCAAGACTCAGTTAAGACTACCATTCAGAGTTATTGCTCAAGACTTCTTTCACCTTAGCACCCAAGCATAAATTTGCTAATTCAAACCACCACTGAATATTTTTGGTTTGCAAAAGCCCCTGAGGCATAGATCAGGAAATAGTCACAATTAAGAGCCCAAAGTCACTTCAAAACCTAACACTATCTTCAGAATTGCTAATTAGTCCTGTAAACTAGTAGAGATCACAGATGTCCAAAGTCATGGCACTGTATTTAGTTCCAAAGAAGCACACGAAAGCACCATTTTGGAGCAGATTCTACCTTTGCTCTAGCCACGTGTTTCAACGCTAGGCATCGTTGAGAAAAGCTACTAGCTATCACAGAAAAATTTCCACAAAATCAAACCTCTGAACAAAGGACTAGAAACAAATTGCACACATACACACAAAGTTTACACAAGGTGCAAGCTTTTCTAATCTCAGGAAGCAAATCTACACATATATGAAACACAAACACACCAGAGAAACATAAAACACATTTGCGCTAATGATAACCAGTGTCATGGGGAAGCCAACTTCCACCACGAGGTGACAAACCATGAATGGCTTATGTCCCTTTTACGTTGGGCACTAAATCTATTACAGGTCGACCAACCTATCTGCTCTAAATAGGTTCTGCCATCTGCCGTGTCAATATAAAACATAGTCTTAATAAGTGCATAAGGCCTTTGATAGAAAGGAACTCGAAGGACTTCCCTGGTGGTGCAGGAGATTAAGCACAGCACTATGAAGCAATCCACAATCTGCAGCACCAGTTCGATTCACGGCCAGCCAGGAGAAACCCACATGGCACAGCAGACCTCTCCTGTCTCCCCCGCTGCTCCCTTCAGCAGTGTACTTCAGACAATCTGCCTGTTCTGTTCCCCACTCTGTCTCTGGTGTATCCTCTCACCCCCGTACCTCTGGCCTATACCCCAGCTCTTGGATGCATAAATAAATAAATCTTTAAGAAAAAAAAAAAAAGAAAGAAAGGAACTTTAATACAATTAGCGCGCAATAAAGGCAAGAGAAAGGAAAGAATAGATATAATTGTCTTCACACGAAACACCAAGTTACGCATCTCCTTGTGGGTAAATGCCCAGTCAAACAGGGTAGGTCCAAAGCGTGGCCACTGAGGCTCAAAAGCTTGCCACAAGGCCAAGACACCTTCTGGTGGGGACCTGTAGCAAAGGGGCAGAAGGGGCCCAGCTTGTCTGGGATCAAAGGAACAAAATCAAAATACAGGTCAAGATAAAGTCTGCCGGGCCTCCCCGGTGGTGCAACGGTTGAGCGCTGGGTTGCGAAGCTGCCCGCGGCCTCTGCGGCGCCGGTTCGATCCCCGGCTGCTCTCCGGCCACAGGAGGAGGGTCCCACATGGCGTGCAGACCTCTCCTGCCGCCCGCTGCTCCCCTCAGCAGTGTACTTCGGTCCTTCTGCCTGCTCTGCTCCCCGCTCTGGCTCTGGTGAATTCTCTCACCCTCCCGCACTTCTGACTGTACCCAGTGCATGTATAAACAAAAAAACAAACAAACAAACCAGCAAACAAATAAATAAAGCATGCCTCTATAAAAAAAAAAAAAAAAAATTTAAAAAAAAAAAAAAAGATAAAGTCTGCCATTGTCAGCTTCCCCACAGTTCTCTCACCCACGTCTCTGCCTCCTTCAAGTGTCTCTTTCCACGTCCTCCAAGTCCCTGTACAAATCCAAGGCCAAGAAGTAAGCAAGGCTTCTTCACATGACTCTCTGCTCCATCTCTCTCCCTTCTTCTCTCGCTTGTTTCTGCTTCCTCTCTTTGCTCTTTTTATCCCTCGGCTCTACCCTTCCTTGGGTGGGGCAGGGCACCTGAAACTTCCCCTTTCTATGGCTATCACACGGTTATACCTGGAGAATATACTCCCTGCTGTGTCACCTCCAAGCTTAAAGGGGTCTGGGATTTCCTTTTAGGGTGAGGAAAATTCCACCAGAGGTGGTAGTTGCACAATACTGTGAATATAGTAAATACCACTGAAATGCTCACTTTAAAAAGTTAATTTTATGTTACAGGAATCTCATCTCAATTTAAAAACAAGAAAAGCCAGACTCTATAGTTTTAGTTCATACTAAGCAACCAAAAAGAATGTCTCTTAAAGTTGTATTGATTTTCATTTCGTGTTAAGATCAAGTAAATTCCATTTTGTGTTTTGAAGCTATTTCACTGAATTCGAAAACTAAACTAGATGTGGCTTTTAATTCCAAACTGAAACAGCAAGAAATAAAATTATAAGGTAACTGGTTTGGTTGTTTTATTTTCTCAAGTGTTTTAAAACATTTTTGAGGTTTTCAATAGTAAAAGGAAATCGTCTTTAGTACAGCTGGATAATTTCTACTTAATTGGCTTTTTCTTCTTGATCTGGTTTGAACTGTTTATTGCACTTTAGTAATTAACCACTATCAGCTTCATTAATGAAACAGAAACCACCTCCTCTTATCATTTATAAAATGCTTGTCAAACAAAAATTTAAACAAAGAATAGAATTTGAGCCAAGGAACAGCTCTTTAAAAGCTACTGCAACTAATTATAGGAGTTTTCTAGTAATTTTATTGTTGTTTTCCATTTATTATGAAAGAATCCTGAAGACCTACAGCATTTCTTTGGCATAGTTATCTGAAATATTTTATACAAGAGTAACTATTTTGACAATGCTTCTTATCCATTGTGGTGAGAAAGTTGAGTTTTGGTTGCTTATTTATATCCATAAATTATAAAAATCAGATTCTTAATCCAACCACCCTTAGAGAAAATATTTTCTATTCTAGTTAATTTTTAGTTGACCGTGAAAAAGAGCAGGGTAGATAGTTTTAAGATATTTATGAGACTGTGTAAACAAAATTATCAGTTTATGTGTCCCAAAACAAAATAAGACTTAAATTTTTAATTTTAAAAGATTGTTTTACTGGGATTTAATGAGAATGTCACAAAGTTTTAAGTGATTTATAGGAAAATATGTTCCACTTTTGATACCGGAATTGTAGGTTTTCAGGCCTAGTTTCACAGGCAGGAATGGCTCCCTGGTGGTCTAGTGGCTGGGACTCAGCTTCTGGTATCACTGTTACAATCCTTTCTCCCCAAATCTTCATTTTTGACAAGTCTAGAATTTTATTAACTTAGAAAAAGTAAGGTAAAAAAACTAAAATGCTAATTCAGAATATAAGAAATAATAATGAGGTGTGGTTTTATGTACATAAATTATGATAATAGCAGATCATAAATTTCCTCATTCACAATTGTGCTTTGCTGACTACAGGATCAATCTGTAGCTATGGAACAGAAATAGGTTCATAGGGTGATATAATCCATGATCTTTTTCTCATTACTATTTCATTCGACTCTTGGTCTGTGGCAATCTTCTTCCCTATTTATCTTCTCAATGACCTTCGCAGGTTCTGGCTCATAGCAGATGCTTAGTAACTATTTCTTCTATGACTGAATAAAAAATGCATGAATGTAGTATAAGTGCTATGCTAACTAACTGAGCTAACTATCCAGAGGTAAAGATGTAATAAAATAATGCCTCTAGCTTTCAAGAACTCCAGAATACTCAATTCAGGAGTTCATTATCTTACACCTTCTGTTTTGAATTCAAGATTTGTTTATTCTCATTTGTAGGAGGAAAACTGAACACCAGTAATTGACACTTTGTTTATATACCTATTAATGCTTTATCTCACTGGGTATAATTGCTTTCATTTGTATTTTTCTAACCAATTAATGATGTTTAACATATAAGCAAAGACCATGCACATTTTCCCTGGTGCTTAATACATGAAAGATACTCAATAAATGAACTAAAGTTAATACTTTTTGTAAAATATTTTCTTACTTACTTTATGTTGTTTCTAGTATAATATAGTGAGCTCTGTTAGAATAAGGACATCTGTACAGACAATGGCAGGATACTTTCTACCTACTTATAGCAATATATTTTCAAAATCTTATTGATTAGCATAAGTTTATGAAGTAATCATTAAAAAATGCATGGTCCCTGATAGCAGTAACTTCTCGAGAAGTTTCTTTATTCAGCTCTTGCAGAATACTATACACTTTTAAGTCATATTAATATAATAACAAATGAAGAAATTAAATCTTACAGCACTCTCAACATGAAGGGTAGGAAATTTTTCTAAAATGTTCTAGTTACAATTTTTCTATCCAGAAAGATTGGGAAATAATACGTTTAATATCTTTCCATGATGCTAGTAAAAATATGCAGGAAAAAATATTACTTTTTCTCCAGAGTGGCAAATGTATGTGAGTACCCATGAAGGGTTCTTATTCTAAGAGGGGATGGGTGGAAAATGTGTGGTTTAAATGACTAGGTGAGTCTTCTTTGTACGCATTAAAGAACTAAATCTCAGGGAGAATTTAGAAATCAGCATCTATAACACTGAGCTCTACCTAAAAATTTGATGAAACCATTGGTTTTAGACTTTTAGATAATTTGTACATATGCATCTTGAAATATGAAATTAAATACTCTAAGACTTCTTTTCACTTTACTTCTGCTTTTGTTTATTCAATATTATATTTGATGTAGTATTATAGAAATGTGCATGATCTGTGTGGACTGTTTTTGGTTGTTTGTTGTTTTTCGGCTTTTTTTTTTTTAATTAATTTATTTATTTATACAAGCACTGGGTACAGTCAGAAGCACGGGAGGGTGAGAGAATTCACCAGAGCCAGAGCAGGGAGCAGAGCAGGCAGACTGACAAAATACACTGCGGAGGGGAGCATCGGGCGGCAGGAGAGGTCTGTGTGCCATGTGGGACCCTCGCCGGCAGCCGGGGATCAAACCGGTGCTGCAGAGGCTGCGGGCAGCTTTGCAACCCAGTGCTCAACCGCTGCGCCACCGGGGAGGCCCTGTTTGTTGTTTTGTTTTTTTTAATCCATCTTTTTGTATAAGAACACATGGCAGATCAGCTCAAGCTCAACTATAAGAATTACAAATTTTTCACATTTTAATGTTGTATTTATGATTACTTGATATTTCTCTTTTTATTAATGCCAGAGTGAGAATGGGTATATTTAAAATTGCCTATAGAGGAAGATAGTTGTTCTTTCTTGTCTTTTTTTTTTTTTTCACTAATTCAAGTAATTCATTTGTTAGCTGCTCTGCTGAGTCCTGCCACGGGGAATTTGTATCATTTTGACAAAATGCAGATGTGACACTAGTAGTTATTAAAAGCGTTAAAACATTAACCTTTAGCAACCTCATTTTTCACTCGGTACCCATGTTTAAGTATATTATCAAACTGAAGTTAAACACTAAAAATTAGATATATTCTCTTCCACTTGAAAAGAATAAATGTGATATAAAGTAAGGCATTAGAAGGAGAAGCTGTATAAATAGTTGTTTTATTGTTATTAACATAGTTCTAATCACTTATCCTGGTGAAACTAAAGTGTGAGTGAGAGACCTGCTTTAGGAATATTCACTACAATTATAGTTTAATCTTCAGAATTTCAAGATTGGTAGCATCAAGGCTTGATTTATTAAACATTATGTGAGAACTCTAGGTTAAAGAATTTTCAGCTCAGACTATTTTAGATAGAAGCCACGCTAATCATTTAATTGATTTAAATTTATTCACAGCATACCTCAATAGGAGGTTCTCAACAAATATTAATTACTATCCAAACTTCTTGTCATCTATCTATAAAGTAAGTACTTCACTGGCTACTAGAGAAATGCAAAGATAAATGCATCATAATCTCCTTACTAGGTTGGGAGTAGGACAGGTATATAAGTAAGTGCTACATATAAAATATAAGTGCAATGCAAAAAAAACACATGACTTAGGGCCTCCCCGGTGGCGCAGCGGTTGAGCTGGGTTGCAAAGCTGCCCGCAGCCTCTGCAGCGCTAGTTCGATCCTCGGTCACTGGCTGAGGGTCCCACATGGCACACAGACCTCTCCTGCCGCCCGATGCTCCCCTCAGCAGTGTACTTCATCAGTCTGCCTGCTCTGCTCTCCCCTCTGGCTCTGGTGAATTTTCTCACCCTCCCGTGCTTCTGACTGTGCCCAGTGCTTGTATAAATCAATCAATCAATCAATCAATCAATCAATCTTAAAAAAAAAAAAACAAAACATGACTTAGCAAAGGAAGAAATAATTGGCATACCCCACAGGAAGCATTTATAGTTGATATTTTGCCTTCTTTTTAGCCATTCAGTATCTGAAACTTTTCACTATGCTTCTAAAATTCTTGTTCAGGCACAGCCCAACTACCACTTGGAAACTAAAAATATGGCTTTTCCTTCTTCCCTTGGAGTTAGAACACAGGCCCACAACTTAGGCTCAACTGATCAGAAATCTCCCCCTTCCCAACTTTGTCCAGCAGCAAAATCTGTGCAGAACTCTCTCTGTGGTGGTGGCTGCAAATTGAGTTCCTGAAGCAAAGTAGCAAAGATACAGGCTTCCCCCACTAGCCACAAGCACAGCAAGGGTATGGAACTTTATATAAGTTGACATGGCTGTAAATGAAGACAAAGTTACCATTAATTTACATGGAAATAAATTTTTAGCATTCTCAGACCCCAAAAAAATAACCTATCAAATCACACCAACTAGCACATAAGACCTAACATGGCACTAACAGGAAAAAGAAGAATGATGTGATAAATCCATAGCTCAGCCAAGCAGTTCTGAAGCAGAAGCTTAGTGGCGCTATTCTCACTGCCTAGCTCAAGAGTGTTCTGCTGAAAAACAAATGCTGAATGCCACTTTTGTTTTTCAACTTTTGTCATAAAAGTAATCGTTTTCAGATTTTTTTAGTTAATGAAACAGGTACTAAAACAGGTATTTCATAAAAATGAAATGGTGTAACCCAAACTTTTGAAAAGTAGGGGGATACCAGTATTTGAAAACTGTTTGCTGAGCAAGCTAAAGCAATTAGTAATTAGAACAGGGCTGCAATGTCCTCACTAAACAAGTTCTGCAACATGATGTTGACATTGTTCCTAGTTGCACAGCTGTGAACCTGATTTTCTAGTCTTCCCAGTGATTCTGTAAGGAACCCAATATTCTTAGAATAGATGATTCTCCATTCAAATCATTGAAAATATGTTTATACAGCTAGCAACTAAGGGCTTCGGTGGACATAACGCTTAATAAATAGTAACCAACTTTTCTTCTGTCAAATTTCCACCCACTGATCCAGCTGATGATAGTAACAGCCCAAGAGAGTATCCAGCCCAAGATAGTAACTCTATATCACCTCTAATGTAGTTATAGCAATGGTCCCCAAGTCTGGTTAGCTTTCAAACTGAAGAGTTTTCAAATTTCAAGTAATGGGATTTGATCAGGAGACTCAGAGAGCCTCTTTCATTAATTCCACAACATTTATTGAGTACTTATTGTCTTTTAGGAACCCTAAAGTGCTGTGGCAGCAAAATCCAGCCCATCCCTACTCTCATGGAGATTACTATTCTACAGGGAAACAAAGTGATCTACTAGTTATTCTGATGAATACATCATTATAAATGACATAAATGCTCAGAAAGAACATAATTTTAGAGTAGTATATAGTAAGGGAACCTACCCCAAACTGAGAAATTGCAAAAGCATTCCTTAATGAAGGATCTTGAGTTGAGATCTGAAGAATGAGTGCACTGAGTTAGGAATGGAAGTCTCAGGTTGAAGGTGTCAGAGCAGGGATCAAATTAGTTGCCTCACCTCCTGGAGCAATGAGACAGGTACCTGAGGATCCCAGATACACCTCTCTCTCTCTCTCTCTCTGTCTTTAGATCCTTTTCTTGCAGGTAGCGATTGCACTTAAAATATAAGCTACTATTATTTTTATTGTGCACTAACCAATGATCCAGAACTTGATTTTTTAACAGCTTCATTCACATACATACTAATTTCTTTGTATACTATAAAATGTACACATTTTAAAGTGTACATTTCTATCACTTTTAGAATATTGAATTGTAAAACCATCACTACAATCTAATTAGATTAGATTGTTTTCATTACTCCAAAACACAACTTGATTTTTTTTTTATAGAGGCATGTTTATTTATTTATTTGTTTGTTTGTTTTGTTTATACATGCACTGGGTACAGTCAGAAGTGCCGGAGGGTGAGAGAATTCACCAGAGCCAGAGCGGGGAGCAGAGCAGGCAGAAGGACCGAAGTACACTGCTGAGGGGAGCAGCGGGCGGCAGGAGAGGTCTGTGCGCCATGTGGGACCCTGCTCTGGGGGCCGGGGAGCAGCCGGGGATTGAACCGGCACCGCAGAGGCCGCAGGCCAGCTTCGCAACCCAGCACTCTACCGCTGCGCCACCGGGGAGGCCCCACAACTTGATTTTGAGGAAGGAAATACTCAAGTAGCTTTGAGCCAAGTCTTCGAGGAAAGACCAGGAGTACAACAGAAAAGACAACACACTGATGCAGTGCAAAGAGCAGGAGCAGACCATAAACAAGCAGTGAACACAAGCATCAGAGTCACATGGAAACAGGATTGCAGTAAAACTGATAGGAGAAAAGTAGGCAAGAAAATGAGATTCAAACACAAACGGCAAGACAGTGTCTAGGGCACCAGACATAGGCCGTATGCCAGACTGACTCACAATCACACCTACCACCACCTCAGGGCTAGCACAGCCAAGGGTTGCCCCAGATTTCTGCACTCTAAAAGGGCCCTTAGTCAAAGTTCTGTGGGTTACAAGTATACTTTTCAGATGTCTCTTAGGTTCTCCAGAAGTGAGGGAGTTACCTTTCCCTTTAAATTCCAGCTACCTTGCTGTACATCTGCATCCACTCTCAAATATTTCCTTGGAAAATGCTGACCTGTCCCACAAATATATCCTTACTGTTTCTTGCCATCTTTCTCACTTTCTTTTTTAAGACTTATTTTATTTATTTATGCATACGAGAACCTCCCCGGTGGCACAGCAGTTGAGTGCTGGGTTGCGAAGCTGCCCGCAGCCTCTGCAGTGCCTGTTCGATCCCCAGCCCCTGGCAAGGATCCCACATGGCGCGCAGACCTCTCCTGCCGACCACTGCTCCCCTCAGCAGTGTACTTCCTCACTCTTCTCTGCCCTCCGCTCTGGCTCTGGTGAATTCTCTCACCCTCCCACACTTCCGACTGTGCCCAGTGCTTGTATAAATAAATAAATAAATCTTTAAAAAAAAAATTTATGCATACAAGAGCTGGGGTGTAGGCCAGAGGTGCAGGGAGTAAAAGGATTCACCAGAGTCAGAGTGGGGAACAGAACAGGCAGATCTTCTGAAATACACTGCTGAAGGGAGCAGCGAGGAGACAGGAGAGGTCTGCTGTGCCATGTGGGTCAACTCCCTGGCCAGGGATCAAACTTATGCCGCAATGGCTGGCAACAGCTTGATAGCACTATGACTTAACCCCTGAGCCACCTGGAAGGCCCAGAAATGCAACTATTTAAAATAAAAATTTAGGGCCTCCCCAGTGGCACAGCAGGTTGAGTGCAGCTGTGAAGCTGTCCACAGCCTCTGCAGCATGGGTTCAATTCCGGGTCAGCCAGAGAGATACCCACATGGCGCAGCAGACCTCTCCTGTCTTGCCTGCTGCTCCCCTCAGCAATGTTTTCAGTCATCTGCCTGTTCTGCTCCCCCCTCTGTCTCTGGTGAATTCTCTTACCCTCCTGCACCTCTGGGCTATACCTTAGTTCTTGTATAAATAAAATAAATCTTTAAAAAAATAAAATAAAACAAAAATTTAATTGTCATTACCTTAGAATCTATTGATCACATTTCCCCCGAGGGGTTTCCTGTCAGTCTTCTTATCTTTCTGTTGGCCACTGGGTTATAAGTTGTAGTTATGAAGCTTAGAAATGGAGGCTTTGAACAGCAAGTAAGCAGTGTTATTGAGGAATTAGCGTGACTAGTTGAGTTCTCAACACTAACATGGTAAAGCACAGAAGAAAAACTACCCCTACTGAAAGGGCAGCCAGGGTTTTAATGACATTTTTAAACCTTCTGCTCAGGAACAGTTTTTTGGTTTCCTGACCAGGAAGAATGGTGTGCTGATCCAGTGCTCCAACTATGGAGGGGTGCTATGACCACTAGGGCATGTGTGCCACTTGTGGCTAGCTAGCCTTGTGTGGGGAAACTTACAGAAGGCCTCCTTGTGTCTTGCCCACAGTGCTGGCTCCCTTAAGTACCTTGCATTCATTTTGATGCAGTAAAAGAAAAAGGAAAAATTTTGATTAGAGGTTGAGGTTTGGTTTTGTTGTGGCAGATACAGATGCAGCCTCTAGCTTAGGGAGCCTGACTTTGGCCTTGTGGAATTGTTTTTATGCATTTGTGTATAGTTTAGGGAATCTGGTTTTGGCTTTATAGAATTTTCTTTGGGAGTATGTGTCTGGCTGGGGAACGTGGTTTTGAATTTGTGGAAGTCCTTTTTGGTTACATGTGTGGTTTATTTTCTCCCCTAGCTTAGAGAGTTTGGTCTTGTGGACCTCTTGGGTGTATGTATTCTTTGCTTTAGATACAGGAACTTTGTCCCCCTAAGGTCCAGCCATTTATAAGGGCAACCTGGAGCCACATGCCAAGATGGCATATAGCTATTGGTTCTGTTCTTCCCAGAACTTTGTTTTCTTCTCCCAAGTATTGTTGGGAGTGTTCATGACCATTTCCTGATATCAGTTGGCTTGGAGCTTGAATTTGCCTACATGCTTCTTGTCTTTGGCTAAGGTATACAGGTGGTAACTCACCCTTGGCCTTTAAGACAGTAGAGTTACCAAAGCCACCTGACTTCCTACAGCCAGCTATCTTTTTCTTTTTTTAAGATTTTATTCATTTTTATTTTTGCATAGAATAACTGGGGTGTAGGCCAGAGGTGTGGGGGTGGAGGATGTGTGTGAAAGGATTCACCTGAGACAGAGTGGGGAGAACAGACAGATCTACTGAAATACACTGCTATGGGGAGCAGCGGGGAGACAGGAGAGGTCTGCTGTGCCATGGAGGGTAGCTCCCTGGCCAGGGATCAAACTCAGGCTGTAGAGGGGATCACTGAGATATAGCCCCTAGGCCACTATGGAGGCCCCAGTTAGCTTTTTCTAATGTAAATGGCATGTATAATAAATGGCACTGCTTGATTAAACTTCAGGTCTGCTTTGTAAAGTGAGGTGGAACAGATTTAGCACGTGCACACAGCAACACTACTGAAGGGTCAACAAACAATGCTTTTGTTTTTATTTTTTTGCAATCTTCACTTTGAGGAAGGTCAGAAATACTGTTTTAAGTAAATGAAAATCCTTTTTAAAAAAACAAAAGGAAAGAAATTCTGATACATGCTACGACATGGATGAGCATGGAGGACATTATGCTGAGTACTTCAGCATAAACAACACATTTGATATGTTCGCCCTGCCAGCAACAGCCACCTCACTGTCATGCCTGTACCCTCAGAAACCAACTGGCTCCCACAGCCCACACAAGGAGGGATACTGACACTGGGGCAACTGCCTATCTATGCCCCAGGGCTCTGAAACATTAAAGAGAGACTTAAAGGCAACCTCTACAACTGGGCACAGACAAGAAAAAATCAGCCTGCTGAGATACTCACAAAGGTACCAATGATCAACCTAGAGCTGGGACAATGTTAAACTGTAGGGTACAGCCCTTACACAGCTCAATCCTTCAAGACCTCAAGAAGGCTGTTATGTCCAAGACCCAAGAAACACAGAGTCGAGCAAGCCGAGGAGACACAGCAACATGTTCCAAAAGAAAGGACAAGGCGGGAAACGTAAATAGTAATTTATCCGATAAAGACTTCTACAAAGTAATGGCCATAAAGACGCTCACGCAACTGGAAAGAACGGGTGAGCACAGTACGAACTTGAGCAGAGATAGGGAATTCAGTTCCAAAGGAAAGTGTCAGAACTGAAAGATACAATAATAAATGATTCGTATCCATGTATCTGATACCTTAAGTAGTCAAATTCAGTGGCAGAAAATAAAACAGTGGTTGCCAGGGGCTGGGAGGAGCGCAGGATGGGGAAGTCAGTGTTTAACGAGCACAGAATTTCAGTTTTGCAAGGTGAGAGCTGTGGAGATCCACAGTGACGACGGCACGCTCTGTGCATTTTATTTTATTTTTATTTTTATATTCCCCATACAATTGCAACCCCCTTATTTTGACCCCATCTCTCCTTTCCCCGCCCCCCCCCCGCTGTGTGCATTTTATTGGATTACTTGGTCGATTTATTCATACGATGGAAAAAAGACTGCTTAATCTTTTATTTTAAAATGCTTCTGTTAAAATGAGATACTAAAAATAAATAAATAAATAAATAAAATGAGATCCTAGTCTTAAAATTCTTGTCACGGCAGATTTGCAATGTTGATCCATCCAAGGAAATGCTGACTATTTTGTGAACTCTATTTGGCCAGTGAAAATGAAAACAAACAAAAAACCTGTAAATGATTTCTCTGTAGAAATGAATTATAGAATTTTAAAAAGAATCCCACACATAATCACCATTTTAAAAAATAAAATAAAATAAAAACGGTTCGGATTGTAAATTTGACGTGTTTACCCAGATATCTTGAACAGTGAAGAACAACGACTGAAATAACAACCCACTTCAACCTAAACCAAAGCAAAAGGGGGAAGCTGGGGGGCCCCGCCCGGGGGACCCCGCCCAGAGGACCCCGCCCAGCGCCGGCCCGGGTGACGACAGCGGGGCGCGGCGGGCGTGGCCGTGGGGCCGTCGCCGACGGGAGCCGTCGCCCGCCGCCCGGCGCCGCGGCGCAGGCGCAGAACCGCGCGAGCCGCCGGCGAACGCGCCCGGAAGTGACGTCGCCGCGCTGCGCCAGCTCGGGCGAGCCGCCGAGGAGGGCGGCGCGGGGGCCGCGACCCCGGCCACGATGAGCTGCACCATCGAGAAGATCCTGACGGACGCCAAGACGCTGCTGGAGAGGCTGCGGGAGCACGACGCGGCGGCCGAGTCGCTGGTGGACCAGTCGGCGGCGCTGCACCGGCGGGTGGCCGCTATGCGGGAGGCGGGGACGGCGCTGCCGGAGCAGGTCAGGCGGAGGGTGGGGGCCGAGCCCCGATTGCGGGGCGCTTGCGGGGCGCGGAGCCAGGTAACGTGGGAACGAGGCCTGGAATCCGTTGCCGGCCCCGGAGGGGGGCGGCGTGGCTTTGTGCGCGGTCGGGGCCGAGAATGCCGCCCTTCTGGTGCATCTTGCTGTTCACCTGTCCACAGCGCGCTTAGTCTGTCTCTGTTTGTCCAGTATCAAGAGGATGCATCCGATATAAAGGACATGTCCAAATACAAACCTCACATTCTGCTGTCCCAAGAGAATACACAGATTAGAGACTTGCAGCAGGAAAACAGAGGTTAGTCAGGCTTTTGTTTGTGTAGTTGTGATTTTGTCATCTCCAGTAATATTTCACAAGTTCTTGCAAAACTAACTGTTCGCTCAGTGCACATCCTGTATGTGTTTCCAGGTCAGTAGTTTTTTTTAAAGAGTTGTTTCGTGCTAGCCCAGCGGCAAAGTTTGTTATGTTACCTTTTTCAAGGTCACCTGATTTTGTTTTTCCAGGTTGCTTGTCAAAGAGGCGCTTAGTGGAACTGAATTATTTCGTGGCTTGTTTAGGCACCCCCAAAAGGAGACTCACGTTAGGATAGTAAGAGTTCATATCCTCATCGGCTTAAAATGTAATATTTACATATTGATTGAAGTAAAAACTAGAATTTGGGGAGTTTGCTTTTTCTTTTTTTTTTTTTAAGATTTATTTATTTATTTATACAAGCACTGGTTGTAGTCAGAAGCGGGGATGGGTGAGAGAATTCACCAGAGACAGAGTGGGGACCAGAACAGGCAGACTGAGGAAATACACTGCTGAGGGGAGCTGCGGGGCGGGACAGGAGAGGTCTGCCACCATGTGGAACCCTCGCAGGCAGCCGGGGATCTAACTGGCGCTGCAGAGGCTGCGGGCAGCTTCGCAGCCCAGCGCTCAACTGCTGGGCCACCAGGGGAGGCCCTCTTTTTCTTTTTTTAAGATTGATTTATTTATGCATACAAGAACTGGGGTACAGGCCAGAGGTGCAGGGGATGAGAGGATTCACCAGAGACAGAGTGGGTAACAGAACAGCCAGACTGACTGAAATACACTGCCCAGGGTAGCATGGGGTGAGACAGGAGAGGTCAGCTGTGCCATGTGGGTCACTTCCCTGGCCTGGGATCAAACTTGTGCTGCGTTGGCTATAGATTGCTTCATAGTGCTGCATCTTTACCCCTTGGGCCACCAGGGAGGCCCCCTGGAGTACTTTTTTTCCCCCCCTGGGGCTTTTCTTATGCAAGGTAGAAGAGCTGAACTTTATCTTCAGGTTGTATGTTAGTCTTGATGAGTGCATTATAAAAGATACTAGCAATAATTAGTTATGTATCAGTTTATATATAATCCCATTGTATTCTCATATCTTCATTTTGAAGTCAACAAGTGTATTATAGCATTAAAATATTATTATAATAAATAATACAGATAAGAAATAAGTACTAACTAAGAAACAGACTGAGGAGAGAGGTTAAATGATTTGCTTAGGAGTATTAAACTGTAACTCAGAGAGCTGAACTGAAAACCACAGCTTCCTGATTCTCCTCCCTGTTGTTTCTGCCAGACCATGCTGTTTCTGCCTAGAAGGTTATTTCTCACATAAACTCTAACTCTTGTGAACAAAAACACTAATTTACAACTTCAGATTCACAATATGCCCTGGTATCTTAGGAATTTAATTTAGCTGTGTCCCAGACATCACTGCCAAGTTATTTTATTTTTTGATAGAGCTATGGGTTTCCTTGGAAGAACATCAGGATGCTTTGGAACTCATCATGAGCAAGTACCGGAAGCAGATGTTACAGTTAATGGTTGCTAAAAAAGCAGTGGATGCTGAACCAGTCCTGAAAGCTCACCAGTCTCACTCCGCAGTAAGAAACTTTGATGAATAAATCCTCAATGAACAGAATTGAAATCTTGAAATCATTTTAGATTGTGTCCTTGTTTTTGAAGAAGAAATATGAGCTTGTTTTTCCTTTTCTCTTTATCACGTTCACTCTTGATTTTGCTATGTCTTTTTTTTTCCTTTTTTAAGATTTATTTTTACATATAAGAGCTGGGGTACAGGCCAGACATGCGGGGGGTGGAGGATTCACCAGAGACAGAGTGGGGAACAGAACAGGCAGATCAACCGAAGCACACTGCTGATGGGAGCAGCTGGTGAGACAGGAGAGGTCTGCTTCGCCATGTGAGTTGCTCTCTGGCCAGCCGGGGATCAAACTCGTGCTGCACAGTCTGCAGATTGCTTCACAGTGGGACGCTTAACCCCTTGCACCACCAGGGAGGGCCTGGAATGCTTTGTTTTTTTCAGTGGTTTTTTTTTTTTTTTTTTTTCATCCTTTCCTGCCTTTCATCCTTAACATAGTACCTATTGCAGTCTGTAAGGTGTTTATTGAAACTAACTACAGGGCCTCCCTAGTGGCACAGGTGATTGAGTGCTGCACTGTGAAGCTGTCCGCAGCCTCTGCAGTGCTGATTCAATCCCGGCCAGTCAGCGAGAATCCCACATGGCGCGGCAGACCTCTCCTGTCTCGCCTGCTGCTCCCCTCAGCAGTGTACTTCATCAATCTGACTGTTCTGTTTCCCACTCTGTCTCTGGTGAATCCTCTCACCCTCCCACACATCTGGCCTGTACCGCGGTTCTGGTATAAATAAATAAATCTTTAAAAAAAAAAAAACTAACTACAGGGGCCTTCGTGGTGGCGCAGGTTTAAAGACACAGTGCTATCAAACTATCACCAGCCACTGCAGCATGAGTTCGATCCCCAGCCAGGAAGCTAATCCACATGGCGCAGACCTCTTCTGTCTCATCCGCTGCTCCCCTCAACAGTGTATTTCACTAGATCCACCTGTTCTGCTCCCCACTTTATCTCTGGTGAATCCTCTTACCCCTACACCTCTGGCCTGCACCCCAGTATGCATAAATAAATAAATAATTTTAAAAAAACTGCATAGTATCATACTGTGTTGTTAAGAGATAGACGTACCATGTTTAAAATATATAAATATTATTTGTATGTATGTGTGTGTATGTGGATGGCATAGTTTCTATATTTTGGCTAATGCTGTAATATGGAGGACCCAGTAATTGTTCTCATGTTTGTTTGGTTTTTTTTAAAGATTTATTTATTTATGCATACAAGAGCTGGGGTACAGGCCAGAGGTGTTGGGGGTGAGAGGATTCACCAGAGACAGAGTGGGGAACAGAAAAGGCCGAATGACCAAAGTACACTGCTGAGGGGAGTAGCGGGCGAGTCAGGAAAAGTCTGCTGTGCCATGTGGGCTGCTCCCTGGCCGGCTGGTGATCGAACTTGTGCTGCAGAGGCTGCTGGTAGCTTCATTGGTTGTGTCTTAACTCCTTGCACCGCCAGGGAGGCCCCGGTTCTCATGTTTGTAGAGTGCTTCATAGTTGTCATGGTACATTTACATGTGCTCTATCATGTAATCCCGGACTAATAGATCGGCACCTCACAGTGGAACTTATGAGAGATAAATTTCATCTTAAATTCCATTATAAGCATTTGCTGGCTGGCTTAACAGAAGTTTAGGAAATGGGTATTTTAAATATGTCAATTTCATTTGGGAGAAAAAATAAATAAACTTCATTTTCTGTGGCCTATAGGAGAAAACTTGAATCTTGAAAGAGACTAATGAAAAACTTGCTAAGAGATACATCCAAAGATAGAATAAGGTACTTTGGAATATGGTGAACGTCCTTGCAGTAAAGGTGTTGGAATTTAAGTTAAGCAGCCACTTGGACATACTGTCCAATATCCAGTTGCTGATTAAATCAGAATTACGTGAAAAAAAACTGAGTACGGTAAAGTAACTTAATTGTGGTCTTACCTCTGAGAGCTCAAATTATAGTGAAACTCCAATATAACCTCTGTAAAATAAATTAAATGAATCTTTAAACATCATAATACACATGTTCTTCGAAACTCCAAATGTTTAGAAAAGAATGATTTTTCCTCCATATTATTTTTCTTAATATCTTCACAGGAAATTGAGAGTCAGATTGACAGAATCTGTGAAATGGGAGAAGTGATGAGGAAAGCGGTTCAGGTGGATGATGACCAGTTTTGTAAAATTCAGGAAAAACTAGCCCAATTAGAGGTAAGATTGTTGCTACTACTTTAGGTTCACAATATGTCAGGGAGTTTTCAGAATCTGAAATGCATGCCATCACTATCCTGACTGTCACTGCAATGTGGTCATGTTTCTGTATCTGTGATTTAAAATGAAAACTCCCCCTCCCTACCCTTTCTAAGAAAGGAAATGTCATTAGTAGCAAACAACAAAAATGCCAACTATGTATTGGCGAGAAATTGAGATATTACTGTATCAAGAAGGTTGAGAGGGTGGAAGGGACAGATCACAGATAAGCTGAAATCCTTGCCGTAAAAGGAGGATGTCTAAAAGTGGTGGTCAGGAAATAGCAATACAGGCATATTATTTAGAATTACGGAAGTAATTCTACACGTGTACTTAAGTAATAGGTAAAAGTAATAGAAAGCAAAATAGATAATAGATAAAAAGAAAATAGATAAAAGTACTAAAACTGGTTGTCTTTGGGGAACAATGCCAAGGGAAAGCTTATAAAGTTTTACTTTATAAGCTGTATACTCTAAAATATTAAAAGCTATTATCATGGAACATTTTGACTAAAATAAGAATATATATTGCAAAGGCAGGCCTGGGGTGTTAATGTGCTCATAAAATTGTTAAGGAAAAACTAGCACCTAATATGCTATGAAATGGTTTAAAATACTTAGTGTAAGATACAGGGTACTAAAAGAAGCACTTTTTATGGTAGAAGATTTTATGACTATGGGCTTTGACTCTTGGGGAAGCTTGAAAATGACTGTGGTTTAGCACAATTTCCTACAGAGAGAATAAGGATGAAGAGTGCAAGCAAGCTGCTCTATGTAAAAATCACAGGGAGAGACAGGATCCCAAATAGGAAATAGGAGTCAGTTAAAATGATAGAATGGCCTTGTCACACTATCCCTGATTTACCTCATTCATGGAAATAGCCCTAAGAAGATGCAGAACAAAGTGGAAAAAATGTGGGCATGAGATTGAGACGCAGTAGTCCTCCCATCTGTTTTCTCAGTTTAGACAAGTGTGTAGACGTCTGTGAGCCACGGTGTCCTCCTCTTCAGGAGAGCTTGGACGTAAGCAATGATAACCAGCCCTGCACGGTGTTAGGAGAGAACATGTAAGACATCCACGTGCCACCTGGCTAACGTGCCCAATAAGTAGTTTGCACTTCCCTTTCCCTCCCTTTGTCCAAAACTATAGGATCCATAGTAGAGAGGAAGAGTGGAAATACTATTAGGAATTTGAAAGCTGGAACAATGATAAGACTTGCGGGAACCATGAAGAATACAACGATCCGTGAATTCTTCAACCAGAGAAGGACCTTGTTATTGTCTTCCTTTGTAGTCCTAACACTTGGTGTGTGGAAATTAGTTGGTAAATGTTTGTTAAATAAGTAGTATATGAGGAAATTCTCAGTTCTTTTGTTTCCTTAAAACTTTTAAAATTTAAAAAAAAATTTAATTAAAATAGTATGCTTTCTGTTCCTAACCCAAAACAATATGCTCTGATGCCGCTTGACAATCAAAATACCTTAAATAAATGTATCTTTTTTTCTTTCAGCTTGAAAACAAGGAACTGCGAGAATTGTTGTCCATCAGCAGTGAGTCTCTTCAGGTCAGGGAGGAAAACTCCATGGATACTGTTTCCCAGGCAATCAAATAACTGAACTTCTGAATGGCTGCTGGAGACTGTCCAGCAGGAACAAAGAAAGAAGCTGTCATCTTCCAATTCGAGTATTATCCATTCAAATTCTTGCCTCAGACCTGTTGATTTAAGATATCAGGTGACAATTTAGAATTCATAGTCAAAACTGACTATCCACAAAACAATGTTTAGGTGTGTTAGTGAAAATACAGACTGAATTTCACCATTCCTTTCTCTAAGAGACTACTTTTTAAATTTTCATTTGTGGGACCTCAATTTATATTAACTTTTCAGTTCATTTTTGTTTTTTTACAACAAGTTTTTCTTAAAACATAGAGCATTTTATTACAAACCAGCAATTTTGTTTTATATTTAGATTGTAATTCTTTGCGATTTAAATCATTTTTAAGAGATTTAGCTTTTTAAATCTGTTTGGCATAAACCTGGATTTTTTTTCCATTTAAGAAAAGTAATACAGTTCTAGATCAACAGTTAGATTTGAACTAGATCAATAGCTAGATCAACAGTTCTGATTTATAATCTCATTCACCTTCTATGAAGTTTAAGTCTCTCTGGTGCTAAGAGTTGCCACTTTGTGACCTAGTGTCTTCACTCTTAATTTGAGAGAACCTACTGCTAGTCCCCAGGAAATGTACTTGAAAATAGTTCAGTTGCTTTTTCTTGTGGTAGTATTGTCATTGTATTGTTCAAAGAATGCTGAGAAACTTGTCCTGTGTGCGTGCATGCACATATGCACTCTTAGTTCAAATGCTAAAAATAGCTCTTATTTATTCCATTGGCTATAAGTCATAAGTTTTTCAATTTTGCCCTAGGAAATCTCCAGCTTGAGTGGTTTATCCATGTGAAAAGCACATAATAGTCATGTCACAGTTGTTAGGTACTACATCCTACTGTTCATATATAACTTCCAACTCTAGGATTGAGGAGCATCATTTACTTGGATGTCTTCTATTACAGTGCTGGTAGTTGTCTTTCTTTTTAGATCTGTTTTTCACAAGGAAGCAGTTTTATCCCCTAATAAGAGTCATTACATTTATAGTGCTGTGTAGACAAGGCAGTGTTGAGATGCAAATACTAAGTGGTCATCTATGCCCACTGACAACGCATTCCCTTCTCAATCTACTCACATTTCAGATTCATCAGTTCTTGTCAGTGCTCACTTCAGCAGCACATTACACATTACATCGCGTTACATATCAATTTAGGTTTGCCCAAAAATAATTGAAATAATGAATGCTAAACTTGTCAATGTTTTCCAGTAACACTAAACTCCATACTGCAGGGGAGAGACACAGTATAAAAAAGAGGTTTTGTCAGTGCTTTCTGAGACACAAAATTTATTTTGTACTGCCATAAAGAATTCACTCCAATTAAAACAACAGAATCTCTCCAAGATATCCTGAAAGCATCTGATCCCAGTATTTCTGATGAACTTTGCCTGCAGTGGTGGGTTTTACAAATAGCTATATGTCATTTTAGAATTTGTCGCATTTCTACTCTTGAGTCCTACACATAATTTGAAAAATATTTCCACCCAGTGTGGGTGGTGTTAGTTCATCTCCCAAGAGTAAGTAAACTTTTAGCCCAGCCATTCGCCTTCAAGTTAATGCCTAAGTGCCACCATTCATGAAGCAGGTACCTTATATCATTTGTCAGTTGCCACGCCAGCTTTCAGTGAAAGTCATAATCAAATGGTCCACTAATGTCTAACATGGTGTCACCTTTAGCTGCCTTATATTCCTTTAGAGTTGTTTATAAAGTTCTTTACATATCAGATATTAGGATAAATCATATGTTAACTAACTTTCCTCCCTGGCAAAACCTTGATGTAGAAGTCCAAAGAACTATCAGCAGCAAATTCTCACCAAACTCTTACCACCAGTGAGAATTTGGTGATGATAGAGTATAGTAAGTTGAAAGGGAGAAGTAATTTCTTCACTTTGATTAGAGTGGATATTAAAGTTTCTTTTGCAGTGGAGGGAGTAACTTAACTGGCTTGCAAAATCTTAATTCAAACCTCATTTGAGAGTATCAGCTGACTTCACCCAGCAATGAGTCTAATTATTTGAAACTAAAAAACGGGTTTTTTCTCCCCCACATATATAGCAAACTATAAGTAGACAAGACTTCATAATTTATTATTCCCACAATGCAATCAGCGGTATAATACTACAAGTAGTTTCTGAAATGGTTTTAGAACTATCCTCACATTAGAAATCAAAGTAACATCATTGCAAATCAGTTCATAATTTTTTTCAGTTTATAAATTAAAGCAGAATTTGGAAATACCTTGAAAATGTTTAATTTTTTTTTCATTAAGGTAACATTGGTTAGCAGCACTGTTTTAGGATTACATGTTCACACTGAAAATTTTTTAAGTATTAACCAGTATTCACATTTATTACCTCCACTTATTAATTAATACCTTGTGGTGCATAAATTGATTCAAACATCGAAGGTCTATTTCAGTGTTCCACAAAATATGGTTCACTGACCTACTGAAATGGAAATTTGGGGGTGGGTCCAGGAGTTGGTATTTTAATGATAATCCCAGATAATGTTTAAGGACAATAGTTTGACAATGTCTAGTCTACTACGTGTTAGACACTTCATTTGGAGTCATAAATAGAAAAAGGTGGGGGGCAGGCATTGACACTTCGAAGAAAATCTGGCAGACACAGACAAGTATACTTATAATTAAAGTGCAGTGTGATGAGTCCAATATAAGAATGGATAGGACACAAATTAGGGGCTTTTTAAACTTGCGACCCTAATAGAGACAACAAATGGGTAGGAGAAGAACTAGAAAGTTTAGTGCTTTCTAGTTATTGTATAATCTCTATTTCGACTGTACCTCATTTTATGGATACCAAGGTACAAGGAGGTTATATTAACAGTGCAAAAGAAACATCACAGCCACTGTATTAGGAAATATAAATTCAGTACATGAGTTTTAATAAGATATATTGTCAGCTCATTTCTAGAATGGTGTGACTCAGACTGCATGAAAGGAGCAATGTTCAATCTGGTCATTATTACATATGGGAAAGAGTGCAGCTCTTTCAAATCTGCCTGTTTAGCTTGTTGCTTTTCACCCTTCATGCTGTGTTCTTATGGTTGCAAGAAAGTTGCTGCTGGGCCAGGTGTCATGTCCATGTTGAAGGCAAGTGGGGAGGGGGATTGGAAAATGGCACGTGCCAGCTCTATTCTCTTTTATGATGAAAAACAAGTTTTCTCAGATATTCCAGAAAAATTTTCCCTTGTCTTATTTGCCCAACCTGTTAAATGGTCATTTCTAGCTGCAAAGGTGGCTGGGTACATAATTGGCCAAAGTAAAAATCAATGTTATAGTAACAAAGAAGAAGAGTATTGCGGAAGCAACTAACAATGACACAAGTCATTTTACGCTGTGCAGTTTTTTTTTTAAAGATTTATTTATTTTTATACAAGAACCGGGGTACAGGCCACATGCACGGGAGGGTGAGAGGATTCACCAGAGACAGAGCAGGGAACAGAACAGGCAGGCTCATGAAATACACTGCTGAGGGGAGCAGTGGGCGAGACAGAAGAGGTCTGCTGCGCCATGTGGCACTCTCGCCAGCCGGCCAGCTGGGATCAAACTCACACTGCAGAGGCTGTGGACAGCTTCTCAGTGTGGCGCTCAACCACCTGCACCACCAGGGTGGCCCATACACTGAATAGTTTTGAACAAACGTAAGCATTAGCTGAAGGAGTGTGTTGATGCTGAATAGCCCAGAGAATGGGCCATGGCAGACATCTGTCATTTCTTTTTTCACGGCCCAATATTTTAACTCTGTGTTTACAGAATTCCTCACCTAATGATGCACAGCCTTCCTCCTTCCTAAAAATGTTGAAAGTGCCAGGTTTATGTTTTTCCAGTCTCTTGCAGCTGCTGAAGGTATATAAGATATATCTGCCTTAAACTTTAAAGGGAACAAAGCAGAATCCTTTGAGTTGAGATCTGCAACACCTGCCTCATGCAGCCCCGCAGGAGAACAGCCAATTGTTTTCAGTAATAATTAGTATCCAGTCAGCAAAGCAAATGGTGTGAGCTGCAGTGTGTCTGCCCGGAAGTAGATGGGAATCTTCACTGAAGCGAATATCCGGCAATCAGAGGGTTGTAGCTTCTAATTCTGGTTTTCTGTCTGCCCTAGAGATCCTGAGAATTACTATTAGCCTTTTAGTAAAATCACTTTTTTGTTAAAAATTAACCTGAATTGCCTATAATTAAAAACTCTGATCAAATAGTCTTTAAAAATACATGAAAATATAAATTGTCAACACTTTATACATCATTTTGCACTTAAATATTTTAATATTTGACATTTTAAGGGATAAATGTGTAAATTGTCGAGTATAATGAGAATTTACTTAATTTATTAGAACATTACCTACACTTTGCATTTGTCTACCTGAGTTCCTCTACTGTCTCCACTGCACTGCCTTCTTCTAATTGTTTTATCACACATGTAAGAAGACCTAAATATGTATGTCTCCCTAAAGTGATGTTTTTAAATTTTGTTTCTTTTTGAGCTCTATAAAATTAGTGTCATTAAATGTAGTCTATGAGGATTTTTCACTCAGCGTTATTAATCGAAGATTCATAATTTTGTTGTATATAGCTGTCATTCATTTTCATTGATGTGTATTTCAACATGTGACAACAGTGTATTAAAGGGTACATATAAAATAAAGCTGTATACATTTTAAGATCTTTGGTAATATCTGACATTCTGATTTTTAATTCTTTTAATTCTCCATATGATAGGAGCAGTTACATTTCATATTTGCTTACAGTTATAGCAACTTTCATGGTGAGTGAAGGCATATTATCCACTAATATTCATAGTGGAAAGCAGACAATGCTTTTTTCGTGCTCCAAAAATACTAAAGAGGCTCAGCCCTCTTTAGTATTTTAGTGTTAATTATCATTCACTCACCATTTCATGTAACCTCCTAGAAATAATGTAGGAACTGAACAGGATTGTGTTTCTCTATGTTTCTGATCCTAAAGTTCAGTTTTATTTAATATTTAACATCTTTGAAGCTGCATATATGTCATACATGTAGGGGCTTGGCACAGTTGCTTCTAAGCATAAGCAAAATTGGTTTGCATTCCCAGTGGCATGACTCAACAAAGGAAAGCTCTTGATATTTCTATCAACAGGGTGTAAGGAGCTAAGAAAGGTTTTTACATTTTTAATTTGCTGGGGAAAGATTTCATGAAACATGAAAATCTTACGCAATTCAAATTTCAGTGTTCGTAAAGTTCTAGTGGACACAGTCATGCTCATAGCTCTGGGCTCCTGTCTTACAGCAGAAGAGTAGAAAACTTGAGACCAGACTGCACATCCTAAAATACAGACTCTCTGGTCCTTCAAAGAAAAATTTACCAACTTCCGCTTTCACACAGCCCTTTTACATCCTGGGAGATCTAAGGGATAGCCCACAGTGATCATAGTCCTACTTTAACCTTTCTAGGGAAATGAGCCCTAATGCAATCTAAGCCAAAAGTCAGTGTGAAACAAGGGCAGCCACCAGGGACCCAGAGGCACGGACCTGGACTTGAGGGCCAGCTATGGGTGGCCTCAGGAAAGTCTCCACTCCTTTGTGAGCCTGTTTTATCCCTTGTAACTTGGGGTGAGACTAGTTACATTGGATGGGACAATTATCATTGGATGGGACTGTGGAATAGATTCCAAGGGAATTGGGAAGACTAGGAAGGCCCCATCCAAGATGCAGGCTACTATGCTGAGTCCTCAGAAAATACTTTTGGACTGAACAAGGAGGTCTGCCTATCCCCCATGACAGGCCAGACAGAGCTTTGTGTTTGTCATATGTTTATTAAATTGAAAACAAAAATATAAGATGCCATGAAAAAAATTGGACAAAGGAAACAAAAACACCTGGTTGGATATGTTTATAGTGTACTTCCCCAACAGAACAGCCCATTTCTTAACAACCTTTGTTGTTTTTTTAACAAGGAGTTTAGGTGTTTTTTTGTTTTTTGTTTTAACAAGGAGTTAGTAGATTTTATTTGTAAAACACTTGGGACCAACACAGGAAAAAAATGACTTCCTGTGGGAAAGATTACACTTAAAAAAAAAAAAAAAGACCTAAGAGGCAGCTCTCCTGCCCACTTGTGACTATGCAGGTGCTTCTCTTTATTTCCTTTCTCCTTTTCCTAATAAATCTTAAAAAAAAAAAAAAAAAAACAAAACAAAACAGGCCTGAGAAGAATTAGTGCCTTGGTCCCAAGGAACAGCAACAACTCCAGTTGGTCCAAGGAATTGAAAAGATATTGGGAGGTTGGGAGGAAATAATAGGAGGGAAGATAATGAGAAGTTACAGAAAATAAGGGGCTTGAAGTGGGTGAGAAGGGATTGGAGGCCAGGGAGTGGATATGGGTAGGGGGAGGCCTCCCAGCACTTCCCCTGCCGCCCACCCCTGTGTATCCATGAGGGAGTATCAGTGGAGGAGGTCCACACATGGATACAGAGGACCTGGGTGACCCATGGGAGACTTGGGGAATATGCCCATAAGAGGAGGCCCAGGACAAGGCCTTCCAAGGGTGGTCTGGGTGGTGGCTGCCTGCCAGAGCCTAGGGGCCTGCATGGGGGTGTCCTTAGCCATGAGGGCTATGGTGGGCCAGCTATATCTGAGACATAGCTGGATAGGGCATCTCGCTCAGTGGGAGTGATGATGATGTGAATACCCAGGTACAAGGAGTCCAGTCCTTGGGTTTCCTTTTGATGGGGGGTCATGTCTTCTTGCCCTGGGAGTCATTAGTGGGGAAGAAATGGCTGGGGATATCCCAAGTAGAAAGGCCCTAGGAGGCAGCACTAGGGGTGGGAAGCAGCCATGAGGAGGCATACCTATAGAAGGAAGCCCACGTGCCAATGAGGATAGAACAGGATTGGGAGCAGAGAGTAAAGGCATGTACAAACAGCTGATGAGGGCAGTCAGCCCAGGAGAGTGGGTTCTGACTTCCAGAAGTCACTCAACTGCTGAGTCATGGTGCTCACCCTTGGAATCCTTCTTGAAGGCATAGGATATGGTGACAGGATGCTTACAGAGATACTCTCCATTCGTGGCTTCATTTGCTGCATCTGCCGCACCAAATAAAGCAAATTCAGTAAAGGCATAGTCTCTGGAGCTGCCTGTGTCAGGATCCCACATAATCTTGGGGGTCTTAAGATGACCCCAAAGGTGCTAAATGCATTTTCTCATCAACCTCTGAGTCCAGGTTCCCAGTGAAAATATTGGCCCCACATGCAGCATTTTGTTATGAGCTGATGCTTTTTACTCACCCATTTTGGCTTCCCATTGTTCCACAGTTTAATCATTTCATGATCTTAATTGTATGTATCAGCATCATATGTAATCATATTCAAGCCAGCATCTTCCTCACTGAAGAATTCCACATAACCATAGCCTTCATTTTACCAGTGACTCTGAAATTGTACAAAGCCTGGGGAAAGTCTTGGTTTGTGGGTCCTCACCCAGGTGCTCACAATTGTAATACACGACTCAGGCTCCAGGTGCAACAACAACAGGGTTTATTAGGGGAAGGAAGGAGTTTCCAAAGCTACAAATGGGCAGCTCTGCTATGTCAGGTAGTATCCACAGAGTCCAGTAGTCCAAACCAAAGGCTGCTTGTGCAAGACAATATTGTCCCTCCACAAGATCCTGGAGCTGGTGGCACACTGGTAAGTGATGGACCAGGACCTAACTCACCGTGGGTGCCGAAGGTAGAGTGGCATCCTGGTGAGAGCAAGAGGCCAGCAGAGGTCTGCTGAGCCTTTGGGGCTGTCCCTGGCCGACTGGGAATGGAACTGGCACTGCAGAGGCTGTGGACAGCTTCATAGCACTGCGCACAACCTGCTGCGCCACCGGGGCTGTCCTATTCAAGCTTTTGAGAGTTCGTTCTCTCTACCAGACATTGTCAGTAATCAGGGATGCAAAGATGATTGTAGCTAGTACTGCTAACTAGTGCATACTAATAATCACAAGAGAATGAACAATGTAACCATTGAAGGGAAAGCAAGTATCCGTGTCTAGCAGGGGAAGGCAACAAAGAGACAACTTGAAGATAGTATGTATCAGATTGGACTATTAACCACAGAGGTCAGAGAAAAATCTTAAGCGTCAACCTCTTAGAATTCAAGATTATTACTTTAAAATAATAAAAAATAAAAAACTTTAAAAATGATTAGCTCGAAATTGGAGGTTATATACTCTCAACACTGTGCACTTTTCCTTTAGTTCCACTTATTTCAGTGTGCACATTTAGAATTGCTTTGTTTTTTAATGACACTAGTCTGAAAAACTGAAAGTTCCTTGAGAACAGAACCAATTGTCGTCATTACTGTATACATCCCAGCGATGACACACACAGGAGATGCCTTAAAAGGGAAAATAAAGTGGGTGGGAGAGTTCTCAGGCGTGTTCCCGGTCATTGTTTATCCAATACTGTCAAGGGAGAGAGCCTCAGAATCTCTGAAGAGCATTCCTCCCTAGAAGGGCTTGCTCTGTTATTTGCAAAGGGATAATTCATTGAACATTTTTGTGGCCAGAATTAACCATTCTCCATTCCTTTTATTCCGCTGGATGAATAACCCATCTCAACCTTTTGGCTACTGAGTCTACCTTTCTGATTACCAGATCGACTACAAGTTTCTTCTGGTAACTAGAAAGGTCAGTTGAAGGAGTTCCTTTTGGGGGGCGGGGGTGGGGGACAGGATTTGTTTTTAATGATTATGCTGCCTTGCACAACTCTGGCCGTCTGTTGTAAGCAATAGTTTCTGGAAGACAAAATCTCAGTTAAGACTTACAAATTACCTCACTCTAAACCCGTCTAATAATAAACCCGACAAGTGAAAGAAGCTTGCACTGTAAGGAGGAGGGGAACCTGGACTTTGGAGATTTCTGGATTATCGCTGGGAAACAGAAATTCTTTATATGACATTACTCACTATCCTCAAAATTGTTCGCCTTCAAGGTTTAACCCTGGTCTCGCCGCTTAAAGTATAATCAGACTTGCAAAGAGCAGAGACGCCGAGTCACTCTCCACCCCAGCCTTTGCGTCCCAGCGGAGTCAGTAAACAGATTTCTTCCTGCAACTCACTTAGGGGGCTGGGGGTGGGGGGGTAGGAAATGTAAGGGAATGAAGCCACCATCTTGGTTATGGTTAAGC